>NC_053155.1:245442245-255409745 GCF_016835505.1 Polypterus senegalus | reverse complement strand
TTTGTAGTACACAGCAGATTGTCATCAGCAATTTGTAAAAGATCAGCAGCAGCCCTGGACAGGATGTCAGGCCACATTCTTGGACACCCTTGCATTTATTCATTCTGGATCAACTGAGTAATTTTTAACCACTCTTACAAATAGCAAATCTTTAAAGAGCGAGGGAAAACCAAAATCCTTGTAGAAAGCAGATACAAGGTAACATATAAAGTGCACACAGAGGGCTCTTCGGGAATAAAGCGTTGTATGTTCAGCAATTCTACCCCTAGGCTGTCCCTTAAAATTTCATTCATACATTGCAAATATTTTTGGAGAAAATGTTTCTTTCCTCTATATATTAAAAAGCAAGCTTGATTTTAATTTTGAACAAATATGTAAGTCACTGTTTAAAGAAGCAACGGATCAAATACAGGATAAAACTATAATATAATACATTGATTTTTTTTATTTTTTTTTTGGCAAATGTATGCTTCTGTATTACGGACTTGTCTGGAAAAACTCATTCGAAGGGTCCTAATGTAATCATGTTATCTTTGGTGAAACTAAAAACATGGAGAATAGGAGGGATCCCTTTAGGGTGGAAGAAGATAAATGTCCTTGTAACTCATAAACTTCTATGCAAATCCATTTTGATGTCTGCTTCATGCAATTTACACCAATTCATAGTGTATGTTTAATCTTTTTGTTAGGGATTTTGGTTGTACTGCCAAACACTAAACAAGGAAGGTCGGTGTCTGCACTGTTTCTCCTTCAAACACGATTTGCTTCCCAAACATAAAGTGCAAATGTGCTTGTGTTGGTTTCATTTTTTTTAAAGGCATTATAATATTATAGAACTGGCTTCTATTTAAAGTATTTGTGTGACAAATTATTTTCACAGAAGTTTATATGTATGTTTTCTTGTAGACCACCAGCAGATGTTTGGTGTGATTGAGTTATATAAGGGAGGTCAGTGGACAGATCAAATGTGAACATATTTATTTTTGAACGTCTTGTAATTTCGTACTAAATAACAAAATGATACTCCACATAACAGTTACCTTCACTGCAGTGGCTATGAGATTCTATAGAAATCAATAAAAGCAACTGGCACACTTTCATGTTAACACTTGTAAGCAAACACATTAAAAATGATATGAAACACATCAGTGACATTCGATACGGTCAGTATTTTTTATTCCCAGGTTTTCAAAAGTGTTCATGCTTTAAAATTTCAATAAACTCTCTGAATCCCCAGTGTCATTATTGTCTGTTGTTAAACCTTTTAGGTGGCTGTAAGACATTTGCTGCAGTGAGATTAGGCAAATTAGCATAAAATATCAGCATACATGTGTAACGGTGATTAATCCAGTAAATGACCAAATGGATATACAGCTCTCTAGTAAACTAAGAAAAGCCCTAGGCTAAAACTAAAGGACTGTTTTATTGAATCTAAGTTGCAGTCCTTTCAAAAATGTGCCGGAAAATTCATAAAAGAGAAGCATACTTATGTGTGTTTGTTTTTATTTTGAGCATACTATATTGTTATTGTTTAAACTGTTATGCATGTATCAAGACAGTATTTCATTAACATGTTTAATATATATATAATAAACCAAGCATTAAAGGTCACTGCTTGCATATCAAGTTTGAAGTGTTAGTGTGGTAAAAATCTTAACATTTATGACCGTTGCTGCTTTTCCCATAGCCATGAACTCTAAGGCTATATTGTATCGGCTTTCATCAAGCACAGACAGACAAACACATCCTGATCTCACCTAAAATGAAGTGTTACTACGTAACAATGATATTCATAATCTGTGTGCTAAGTCATTTAACTGAATGATTCAACTGAAGTGAGGATGAAGATGAATTTATAGCACAGAATAGCAATTCTTCAAGCTCCATCTTAAATGTAATGTTGAATAGTAGTATATTAAGCAAAGAACACTGTTTAATATAATGATTAAACTTTCAGTCAATCAGTCCAACTATATCTTATATCTTTTATTTTTGAATGAATACTTTGTATTTCCAGTAGTGGAAATGCAAACCATTGAATTTATAGATATACAATTGTACTTTCTTCCAGCATTTTACCAATATTCAGAAGAAGCTAACATTTTACATGGTATGTAATGGACATTTGTATACAATTTCTACACCAGTAAAGAGTTAAAGCCCAATGTCTCAGTAGAATAAAATAGAATAGGTGCTTTCAAATTATGAGACCATTACAAGTAGATATTGTGGGCCTTTTTTCTTTCTCTTCCAAAAAATGACCATTTCCTGATCATTTCACAAAAAATGTTTCCTTATTGTGTATACTGTACCAGTCTTATATAATGTTAAAATAAGAGCTGGTTTCATAAGGCAATACATTTGTGTGAAATAGGAATACAATCACAAATTGCTGATTGGCAAGATTTCTTCATAGTATTGTACATCTCTTGGTATAAAACAGATAGTTGCCCTAACACAATGTGCCTTTCAGTAATGAAAATCACTCAAAGACTTTGTATAATTGTATATATACCTATATGTGTAATGTACATACAGTGATATAAATGACACAGTGAATGAGAGCCAGTAGGATCGGGGGATTTAACATCCAGAACCTTAGCCAATAGGTCACACTGTGCAGTTCCAATTATGACACTGAGTGTCTAGCATAAAGAAGTGCAATAATAGTGAAGGGTGGACTTTGAGATAAAGATACAGAGCATAAAAATATTGAGCCAATTAGGGAAAATGAGCATGTGTTTCCTATGGCAGAATCCTCTTTAGCACTGTACAAGGTTTTGCATTAATTGGAACACTTTAAGTCATGTTCAGTAAATTGCATAGAGGTACAGTATAACTTAGCTTACATTTTTGTAAAATCATCTTAAAAACATCCATGCTCCATTATAACCTGAGCACAATTTTTGTTTCAGTATCTTCTCCGGGTACTCTGTTTCTTCTCTCACTTCCTAAACGGTTGTCTGTTAGGGTAAATTTACAATCTGTATTGGTCCAGTGTGAGTGCGATGGACTGCTGCTTCATGGGTGCTTCTTGTCTTTTGCTTGGTGTTGCTTGGGATGAACACTGATGAATCTATCTATCTATCCATTTGATATGGTTATATTTTTGCAGAGTACATACATTAAATGGAAAATGAATGTCAAATTCAGCTTTTAATTGTTTGCTCTACTTTAATTATAGTATTTCATTTTTTTTAAAAATTTAATACTTAAAATTCAGAGTTTTATAATTATAATATGCGCTACCTAAAATAATTTTTTTTCTTATAGATACTAGTTCTTATTTGTCGAATGCATTGAAAATATCAAAATTTATGTTATTCAGGTTATAGTAAATGCTACATGGTCATGTTTACTAGTTAAGACACAAATCTGTCTTTGGCATTTAGTTCTTAGTTAAAATGATACTTTAGAACAGAAATCAAAGAATGGCCAGTACTGTGCTGCTCACATAGGAGATTCCACTGGATCAGTGAAACAGTAAATCTGTGTAAAAAAGAAAGACAAAAATGCTCTCAGGTGAAATTCAAAACTGCTCCTTTTCATCTTGTCATAAAAATGTTTTTTTTTATTTTTTTAGGCTTTCCATAGTTAGTTCCTTTGTTGCTATAGAAAGTCTAAATGAAAGCTGAAAATCTGTGTTCTGTCAAACATAAACAGGATATTTTATAACATGGCAATAAATTAACACTTGACTTAGGATCCAAAATTAAAAACTTTAAAAATGGAAGTTTTAGATGAATGAATTATCATGTGTGAAAGAGGCATTTTGGTGTTATTGTGTACCAAGGATGCTACAGAATAATGTGACAGCACTAAGAAGTGTTTGACAGTTTCAGGAGTAGATATCCCATACCACACGAAAAAAAGGAACTGAAGGCAGGAAAAGGCATGCATCCTCACTCTGTGGCTTAAGGTCTGGTGAATCCTTATGGGGAGGTAACCCTATAAATACTTACAATAGGATAAGGATTAACTTCCCTGAAACCCTAGGAGTGAATTTGTATCTTGGAGTAAATGTGAGTGTACTTAAAGATTTGCTCTAAATGCAGAGAGAGAGAGAGAGAGGGAAAGAGAGAGAGAGAGAGAGAGAAGGATAGCAAGATCTCAAGTTTATTGCATTGACATTGACACTTGAGTAGGTTTAAAGGCTCCTGAATTTCTGTATTTTGTATTGAGTACTTGCTGTATATGAAATTCATAAATACCTTCCTTTTTGTTTATTTGTGTTTAGTGATGGCTGTCACCATCAAAACATGTGTAAATGCACAAAATATGCCTGCTATGATCACCAAGAATTTTTGACCAAGATTCAGGAAGACTATTTTAATTAATGAAGTAGAAATTAAGATGTTTAGGGGTTTAAGTAAGAGAATTGTCACATACAACCAAGATTATTATGTTGAACTTTCAGAGAATATTTGTCAGGGTTCAAAGAGTCTGCTAAACTGTACCTGGTAAACAATACCAAAATTGTACCCAATAATCTTTTAATCTTTTGAAAAAAAAAAAATATATATATATATATATACATATATATATATATTTACAACCAGGTGTGGACACTACTTTAATTGTAATGGTTATATACTATAATATAACTGGCATAATGTCACCAGTCAGATAGGATGTGCCTCACATGTCTAATTAGCCACATAGCATTATAGTGACCAGATACATAAAATGGCAGGCCCTATGAAAACCAGAATCACAAATGGGGTTGACCATACAAATAAACAGAATAAATAGTGCCTAACAAAAAATGATTGTACCAAAAGGGCATTCAATTATCACTCATAGTCATAAATGTAAAACTGGACATAAATGATTAAACAAATATAAACAATAGTTTACCTGTTCTTGATTATGCTACTAAATTGCAAAGGAATTTTACAGTCACAGGAAGATACAAAGAAAAACAGAAAATCATGAATAAAGCCTTGGAAACCCTGTGGCTAGTCTGAAAAAGTAAACTTATAATGAAGACATTATGGATGAATCCACATGTATTACCATCGATCCCAGCTCTGACAAAAATGAGTGCATACCTAACAAAATTATCTCCTAATATGTACAAAAAAAGCAAATAAAAAGTAAAACAATCAAGAGCAAAAAAAGATTGCACATTCAGGAAATATAATTTGCAAAATGCACAAGCAGAGAGGAAAAAAGTTTGTCATACTCGAATGAGAATGAAAAGGTCAAAGTTTGACAATTCCAAAAAGATCAAAAGAGTTGAACGCTCTTGTATTGCCCAAGGCCTACTTTTAGAGTAGGGGGAAAACTGACGCAGTGACATCACACACCAACCCTCTTTGGTATGTCCATCTCTATGGGGTAATGTGGGATTGCCAATCAGATAAAACAATATAAAATAAAAGGAAAAGAAAAAAAATGTGCAAGACAAAGTGCAAATGTCCTCCACCTCATACCACACCTCACAACAGAACAGTAGCCAAATTCCGCACAGAAGGTTATCATGTTTCACCTTCCATGTAAATGTGGAGCATAAAAGGCTGCATTTCAGCCTAGAGAATAATTATATACAGAGCAGTTGGGATACAATAATGGAGTAGCTAGATGAAAAAGAGTTTTTAAGGAAGAAAGAAAATAGGCAAACACAAGGATTCCTTGCAGTCCAAGTAACGTTACACTCTGATTTATTGACTCATTAGACTTAACTGAACACCACGTAGGGTAACACTATGACTTCGTTGATGCCGCTCACAGGAAAATGTTTTCCCCAAAAGATGTTTGTATAAAGATTTTTCAATAGTAACAACCATTAAGGCAAAGGCAAACATACAAAGTGTTCAAGATTTCTAACAGCACACTAATAATATAAAAATATATCTATGTACAGTTTAATCTAAATTAATTTGATAAGCCAGATATGTAAAATGATAAATAACTAAAAAGAGCTGTTGACTATCAAAAACAGAAATTCAAAATAGCCAGCAGGTCCAAAAGAGCTTGAGTGGGGCATGAACAGTGCTCCAGCATTTACATTTTATTTAGTATCAGTGCATGCAAGTCACTTCAGACACTGCTGCATTTTTTTAAGAGTACAAACACGTACAAACATCTACAAAATACAATTATCACTGCATTTGTGCAGTAAATCGGTTTAGCTATACATTTTCAACACTCCTCACCACAAAAATCTAGTGATGTATACAGAGCATTTCTGGTAGTAAATAAATAACCTGAATTGAAATTGAATGGAAATGTCTCGTCAACAAGATAAAGAATTGAGTGTTTCCATGATATGTTGCTCTATTACACTAGTGAGAATGGGCTGGTTTAACTGGCTTTCCTTAAACTTATTATACATGACAATTTGCATATCTTTTAGCCACCTTGATAGGGCAGTGTATTTTCTGTTATGGTAGAGCATATTAAAGACATGTCCATATAGAGGAAAGCAGTATGAAGTATTATTAAAGACCTCAGTCAGTCTGCACAGTCACTTTTCTCTATTCTTCATTCTGTCAAACAATGCATTAGCATTTCCTGTGGATATGTTGGTTTTTCACATTGCCAGTTTGTTTAAGATCAATCAAATTGGACTCGTACTGTATATGTGTGAGTGTGCCCCGAGATGGGCTAACTCTCCATGCATTTGCTGGGATGTTTTGACTCTCCATAAACCTCAACTGATGTAAGTATGGATGAAAAAGACAGAAAAACATGAAACATAATATAGTTAGAACATTATTTATCGCCTGGGGGAAATTTGTCTTTTTAGAGTAGCTCTTTAACTAAAAATATATATAAATAGATAAGTAAGTAAGTAAATAAATAAATACACCACACACACTTTGGTCTGAACACAAACTGGAATGACAATAAAGTAAGACAATTCAAAAGAAAGAAAAGTTCTGACTTGGCTGTTGCAGTCCCAGTGAAGCATTATGTGATGTATTGCTATATAAAATCCAACGTCTGTCTGTCTCTATAATTTGCTTGAACATTCCGGTTGATTTTACAACTTCTCTCATTGCACTATGTATCATAGTTCGCTTGCGGTACCAATTTATTTGCAGGAATCCGAGAGACACGCAGTGGGCTGAGGAGAGGGGGTGAGGCCCTCATCACTCACGCGTTATCCTCTGGCTGTTCCTTACCTTGGCTTAGCTAGCGAATGAGAGAACTACTTAACAGATTTAGATTGGGTTTTTGTCTATAATTTGCTAGAGCTTTCCAGTTTATTTTGCGACTTCTCTCATCGCGCTGAGAATCATAGTTTGCTTGCAGGAACGATATATTCACACTAATCCAAGACAGAGGCTGTGGGCTGAGGGGAGGGGGAAGCGTGACATCAGGAGTAGGGAGCCAGGCAGGACCCTCCTCACTCTCCTGTTTCACTACTACCTGGACAGAGCCATGGTGGGACAAGCTATACAAATGATGTTTCAAAACTTTCTGCACCTTTTTTTAAACTGTTTATTAAGAATTTCAAAAACAAATGACATCACTTTCTATATAGTCACTTTCGTCTGTGATGCAACTTTTCTATCGTCATACCAACTTTTAAATGCCCAGTTACAACTCCTCTCACCTTCACCATTTCCAATAAAAATACGAAAGTGCAGAAACATTTTGAATGTCCCTCGTATATATATTTAATATAAAATGGCTGCATCTTAATAAAGATATAGTATTATTATTTATTTATTAATTATTATTTATTGCATTTATTATTATTGGGTGAGCAGATATTGTAGTTGGACGTAACAGAGGAAAAACACATGCAATTGTGGAGAAATTGAAGAAGAGTGTTCCACAGTTGGGGACAAAATGAAATGGCTACCACAGTTGACAGTTATGTGGGGAATTGAGAGATGACTGGCTCCATAAATGTGAGTAACATATCTACAGTTAGATTGCATAATAGCAATTGAATAAAGAATTTTTTTTTTTCTTTGAATGATTTATTCATATGTTTTACACCAGTGTTATTAAATTTTCTTTTATGTGTTACTCTCCATTGAGCTCCTCTGCTCTTTGCTGCTTTGGTCTAATTCTCTGATTCAGGGGTGGCATCATTACACCAGTATGAGATTCTCACTCGATCAGGTTTCTAGAAAGAAGTGAAAAGACCTGGCAAGAATCTGACAGTATAAGATAACATGCTGTCCTTTATTGAGTCACTAAAATAGTAAATAGAGCCAACAGCAAAAAAGTGTCATTTTTCCAGTATTTTTATCAATTTTTAACAATTTAGCAATTTTAACAGTTACAACTAAGTAGATTTATGCAGGGAAGCAGAATGTAACTTGTAATTTAGTAGCTGCTTGATTATTCATTGTTCATGGTATTTACTATATTACCAAAGAAATTTTAAAATTGCCTTAAATGCAAGTAACTTATACTAAGATAGTGTAATAAAAATACAACTGCCAACATTTCAGTTTTTGCACAAATTGTCAAGATAAAAGAAAAGTGGAAGGTGGGCTTGCATAGGACTCAACGGAGTACAGTTCTCCTTATAGATTGCTTTGTCTGGTTAGAGTCTATACAATGGTTCCATTTGATGAGCATTTGATACACATTTTATCTTTTCATTCAATTTTTTTCTCTGGTTGATAATATTAAAATAACCTATTATCAGTCAGCTAAAGTATTTCCAAGTTTAATTAGGTTAGATACACTTTATTAATGCACTATATATTCTAATTAAATATAATTAAATAGCTTAAACACATTTAAGATAGATAGATGTTTAGGGTATAATGCTGAACTCCACATCCTGCAATATACAGGGTGGGCCATTTATATGGATACACCTTAATAAAATGGGAATGGTTGGTGATATTAACTTCCTGTTTGTGGCACATTAGTATATGTGAGGGGGGAAACTTTTCAAGATGGGTGGTGACCATGGTGGCCATTTGGAAGTCGGCCATTTTGGATCCAACTTTTGTTTTTTCAATAGGAAGAGGGTCATGTGACACATCAAACTTATTGGGAATTTCACAAGAAAAACAATGGTGTGCTTGGTTTTAACGTAACTTTACTCTTTCATGAGTTATTTACAAGTTTCTATTTGTTTACAGCCATTGACAAGTCGCAGAGGTTAACACGTGAGGAGCGGATCGAAATTGTGTTGATGTCTGGTGAACGCAGTAACCGGGTCATTGCAGCAGATTTCAATGCAAGACACCCTACGAGACCACCCATCTCCCATGCTACAGTTAGCAAACTGCTTGCTAAGTTTCGTGAAACTGGTTCAGTGTTGGATATGCCAAAATGTGGACGCATGAAAACTGTCACTAATGAAGAAACATCAGTGGCTGTCCTAGCTTCATTCAGCAAGAGCCCACAGCGTAGCACTCGCCGCATGTCACTGGAGAGTGGCATTAGTCGAACATCCCTTCGGCGGATATTAGCTACTCACAAATGGCACCCTTACAAACTCCAGCTACTGCAGCATCTCAACGAGGATGACCCAGATCGGCGCACTGAATTTGCAGAATGGGCAAAACAAAAATTGGAACAGGACCCTCAGTTTATGCAGAAGATTTTGTTCAGTGATGAGGCAAACTTTTATGTGAATGGTAAAGTTAACAAACAAAATCACCGCTATTGGTCTGACACTAACCCACATTGGATAGATCCCTCCAAGACTGTTGGAACAAAAAAATTGATGGTATGGTGTGGTATATGGGGTACAAAGATAGAGGGGCCATTCTTCATCAATGGAAACCTCAAGGCCACTGGATATGCGAAATTGCTACATGATGATGTGTTTCCCTCTTAATGCACTGAAGCTGGCACGTTCCCTGAGTTTTTCCAGCAAGATGGTGCACCACCACATTATGGGTGTCAGGTCCGAGCATTCCTAGATGAACAGTTTCCTGGAAAGTGGATTGGTCGTCGTGGGCCAGTTGAATGGCCCCCAAGGTCTCCCGATCTGACCCCCTTAGACTTTTATCTTTGGGGTCATCTGAAGGCAATTGTCTATGCTGTGAAGATACGAGATGTGCAGCACCTGAAACTACGGGTACTGGAAGCCTGTGCTAGCATTTCGCCTGCGGTGTTGCTATCAGTGTGTGAAGAGTGGGAGAAGAGGGTTGCATTGACAATCCAACACAATGGGCAGCACATTGAACGGGAAACTTGTAAATAACTCATGAAAGAATAAAGTTACGTTAAAACCAAGCACACCATTGTTTTTCTTGTGAAATTCCCAATAAGTTTGATGTGTCACATGACCCTCTTCCTATTGAAAAAACAAAAGTTTGATCCAAAATGGCTGACTTCCAAAAGGCCACCATGGTCACCACCCATTTTGAAAAGTTTCCCCCCTCACATATACTAATGTGCCACAAACAGGAAGTTAATATCACCAACCATTCCCATTTTATTAAGGTGTATCCATATAAATGGCCCACCCTGTGCAATAAAAATAGTGCATACAAATTAAGTAATCCAATCAGCATTTTGAGGCCACCGACCTTTGCTTACTTTCTACAGAATTATAGATGGATAGATGTAACTGTATTTTTCCCCAAGGGCGACATTTGAATTTTTACAGAAGCCCATTAAATAATAAATAATTAAATGAGTAAATAAATATACACACATACAGTTGTGGTCTGAACATACAGTACATCTGAAGACTAAAAAGAAAGAAGAGAACACTTCTGACTTGGCAATCACAGTCACAGTGAGGCATTACACAGGCATATTGCTGTTGGTATGAAGGAGCTCCTTTAGCATTTTTGACACACTTCTGCTAAATAATTCATTGGCTGAAAGTACTCAGTGTTCGTGTGTCAGAGAGGGGATGTGCACTATTTAACTATAATGGAAATAAGTTGAGTTTTAGTTCTCTTCTTTGCAGGTCTTCTGGGGTTCTGCGGTCACTGTTGTATGCTGTTGAGCCTCTACATTTTCATATTAGGAGTTTTGGTCACATACTTGCATTAAGGCCATTTTTTTTTGATTCTGCCAAGGGTGAGTTTTGTTTCCACTCTTGTTTATCACTTTCATGGACAGGGCATCAAGGCTTTGAGAGTAACCAGTTTCAGAACATAAGAACTGCACCTCAGCCTGTCTCTGTCTGCACATGATGTTGTCTTCTTGGCTTTATCAGAATGTGATCTCCAGTGTGCATTTGGACAGTTCTCATCCAAGTCTGAAGTGGTCTGAATGAGAATCATCACCTCCATATCTGTGGTTACAGTCCTCTTCTGACTTGTCTCTTGAGGTAAGGAGTGATTAGCAAACCCAATTGAGGGCACTCATGTACATCAGGGTCTATTTACAAGTAGGGATAGGGATGATCATGGGTTTGACTAATAGCTTTTCAAGTATACTACCTTCCTGATTTTTGAGCCCAGCAACAGTCAAAACCAAATCGGCTGACACTTGAAGTAAGAAGAGCTTGCAAAGTTATGTTTCGGCTAATTTCTGAACCCAGCTCATCTCTAGCTAACTCATGCCTCAGTAAAAATGTGGTTTATGATGAACTTAAGGCTATTCACAATTTGCAGGCTATTATTCTTTACTGCGAATTATTCTCCTTATAATGGCAACTTCACGTAATGTTCATTTTGAAGTATTATTCTTCATGTTTTCTATTGTATTTTTTGTTTATATTCTTTTAACTATATTTAAAAGCTAGTTTAATAATTATAACTGATTTATATGTGCTTCTAAACTATATTTCTTATGTTTTGTAGGAGCAACATCAGAAGGTAGGGCCACCTTGACATCACTGTTGTGGAACCACCCTCACCCTTTATACTTAGGCTGAGATGATTAGGTCTCTCATGGTGTCATTGCTGGGTATTGTGGATTGTGTTTTTTTGTAAATATATCTCTTTGTTTTCTGGTTATAGCAAAATGTATTGCTTTGTTTTTTGTTACTGAGTACTGGTTAGCAAATTATAATTGTTAGATGTTTTGTTATATTTTTTGTCCTTTTTCCTCTGTGCCTTGCCATTTTTGCTTCTTTCATGTTTACTTAGCTGACTAAGTAAGAGATCACCAGTTTTTGTCCTGGTCCTCCCCGCATGGAGAGCGCTTTGAATAGTGAGAAACATGCTATATAAATATAAAGAATTATTATTATTGTTTTCATTAATCCTTTTAGTTTTAGAAAGCTTTGTTTTGTGTTGACCATTTAAGTCGGAGGTTGGACGTTGTCCTCTCGTTTAAAGGAAATTTTAGTTAATTTAAAGTATTTAATTTTGTTTGGGTCAAAAAAGTCTGCCTTTTGATTTTGGGACAAGGCTGCCTGGGGTGAGGTCAGTTTCTGGCGCTCAGGCTTTGTTAAGTCCTAGCCTGATTTGTGTTATTTGGGGGCCTGTTCACCCTTTACACTGTTATGGTACTTTAGTTTAATACCATCAGTAATAGGGGCTTTTGGAATTTTAGGTTCAACTTACCACTTCTCTATAACATCGATTATTTAAAATTTACTTGTAGTATGAAGGAATTCATTTTTCTTATTTATGATCTTGTGTTTGTTTGGTTGGCTGTTAGTGTGCTGCATATGACTTTGCTTTTGGATTTATTAGCAACTAGCAAAATACCCACGCTTCACAGTGGTGAAGTACTGCCTTAAAATTTTTATTAAGAAGAAAATTAAACCATTTTAAACTGATGGAAAATATAGCAATAATTATTTGTTAAGGCTCTCTTTGTATGCCACGTTGTCAGTTCGGTCCTCCGGTTGTAATATGGCCAGGCTGTGCACTGAGCTTACTCTTGAGCATGCAACGTACAGTTGACCATGTGAAAAGTAATCTTGTCTCAAATCTCACAGCTTGGATTGCTGCTGTCATAATCGGTTTGAGTTTCATGTTTTGTTTCAATTACGACAGTATTTGCAGGACTTGTGCTGAAGTGACATTCAGCATCTGTCAAGCGTTGTAAGCATACAACCAGTTTCATCGATAACTTCACATCCAGCTTTTGAGAATTTAAACATTCATAAACATCAAAGTCTCCACTACTGAAATCGTCACCTGCGAATCTGTGTAAGAGGCATTGGCGGTTGTCAAAAGGTGTAAAATACTTGGCCATTTCGGTACACTTGAAAGCGACAACCGAACAATTCAGCGGCAGCCATCAACTCACATGCAGAACTATAGGTGAAGGGCTTAAGCATTTCACTCTTCTAGTGCTCCTGTGTAGTATAATTATCTCCTGTACCGGCATCAGTCCACACCTTGAACCTGTCCCAGTCATTCAATACATAACACACAATGTTTCTCCGGATATCAAGAGTGAGCCTGATATGGCCGTGCAATATGTAACACAGAGAATGGAAAAGGCAGGTGCCATCTCCGGGCATGGAAACCACTCAGTAAGTGACAGTTCTTTGATCAATGGTGATCACCTCGATAGACATGTTAATGGGGGTACGGTTGGAACGAAAGGAAGGTACGCCTACCAAATTTCGTGAAGATGGGGCCATAAATAAGAAAGTTCAACATGGCAGACGTTGTCGACCGTTATGACCGTTACGTGTAGAATTACGAAATGAAACCTGCTTAACTTTTGTAAGTAAGCTGTAAGGAAAAAGCCTGCCAAATTTCAGCCTCCTACCTACACGGGAAGTTGGAGAATTAGTGATGAGTGAGTGAGTCAGTAAGTCAGTGAGGGCTTTGGCTTTTATTAGTATAGATTTGTCATGCTAGAAATGTAAACTATTTTAGAACTTGATTAAGGTTCCTTGTTTTTAGAAAGCATATGCCCCCATGTGGTGTACCTTGCAAATGAATTATTAATTACTCATAACAGAGAGAAACTAAATTCCTTGTAACTTCAATTCATTGACTTTGAGATAAACCACATGCAGTCATGTTTGTGTCTGGGGCTAAAACAGGCAACTTGTTTTGGCATTTAGGGTTTAGATTCTCGTTTACTTTAACCCGTCCAAAACAAATCAGAGCAGCATATCAAAAAATAAACCAGATACACTGCACTACTCAGAACTATTCTCCTAATTTAATTACTTTTTAGAAGGAATTATCCTTCTCAGGCTAACTGAGATTAATCCTTGTTAGATTCCCACTATTAAGGAACTGGAGGATTTGGACTGTGTAAGTACATGGAGGTTCCTGAGCACTGAATTCCTTTGCCCCCTCTCAAATTTCTGTCTAATTATGTCTAATTATGGTAATCAGCTATCTGCAAATATCAATTTTTTTTCTCCACAAAAATAAATCCTTATTAATCTGGTTGTTATGTTTTCAATGAGGCTTTACCGATTGGTTTTGATTTTTTGTTGTTTCTGTTTACTAGTTGTTTGTTTTCTTTCTTTTCAGCCACATGCGCTATATTTGCACTTAATTATTCAGGAGCACTAATTTTGCAAAACTCACCTGAGTCACTGCGATTTAAAAATCTCTGTTTGCCTACAGTTCTTTTTTTAAAGTAATGCTTAATATTAGGGTTTCTTGCTGCATGTCTTCGTCATCCCTAAAAGTGCATTCATTTGGACAGTCCAGTTACTTTATAATCAATTAAAAGTTAAAGTATTTGTCTTAGTTTAAATTTTAGTTTTTTATTGAAGATTGTGTTTTGCATAATCTCCTTTAAGAGAGATTATTCATTTGAACTGTATTAGTAGGATTATCCATTTTTGTGTTTCGTTGTGAATTTCTTATTAGGGATTTTGTTAGAAAGGATTTTTGGTTACTTAGTATTTAGTATTTATCTGTCTTAGCTTTATTTCTATTTTGTTTTCTTATTTATTTTTGGGGGTCCTTATTTTTCTTTTTGGTTTGATTCACTTAGTAGGTTTTTTTTTCCTATTCCAAGTGGTGGGTACCTTTCTATGTGTCCTCTCTCTCGGTAATGGTCAGCCCCTAAAATGAGTTATCCATAAAGCAAAGGACCCAATCTAACATAATCTTCCACCTTCTTTATATCACTGGCACAACCACATTATTTCAAAGACTACAAGGAGTAGAGGAAATTACAGTGCAGCGGCAATATACTAAGACAGTTTTGTAACTCTTCAAATCATTATCATGAAGTATGTGTATAACAGTAGATGGACATTTTTTAACAAAATAATCATATTAATAATAAAAGGCACTCCATTTCTGAAGTTTGTTGTGATCCCTTTGTAAAGATGGAAATGTTTAAAATAAAAAAATAACAACAATAACTTGAATAAGGTCAATATGATACTGGTTAAACTGACTTTGTCATAGACAGGGAAAATAATGAATTCCCAAACAAAAGGAGTTTCACACAATAGTTGTGATTCATCTATTTTCTCAATACAGCTGATCGAATACAAGGAGTTGCATAGAAAAAAAAAACTAATAATATTGTGTTCTGAAATTATGAGTAACAAAAATAAATATAGGGCTCTGAACTAGCAGTAGACAACAAAGAAAAAAAAAACCCTTCACAGTGCTGTTGCACTGATTATTATTTAAGCAGCTCAATTAAATTGAGCTCTTTGCTTTAGCTATTGCTAGTTTTCCTTTTTTTATGCCTCAGCACTCTTGACATTTGTCCCCCTCTAGAATAATATACGCTCTTTGTCTTCAGTTCTTACTCCTATTACATTTTTTGGCACTTCCACATTTTTTGTCAAATGTAAACATATAATAAACTTATCAAAAAGACAAGACCATTCATTCATCATAAGCAGACACGTCTAAATAGCTTCTACTGAAAGACTGTATGGTGTGAGGGAAGAAGAATCATTTTAGATGATCTATGACCTGGATGTCCAAGACAAACAAATCTCATTTGGCTCGGCTCCTGATTACTATAGACCAAGGCATTTTTTACTTGAATATTACCAGCGTGATTGAAAAGTGACATCCAGCCAAGACATCTAAAAAATCAGAGGCAGCATTTTTACTGCATTCTGTAGCAAAGACTGATGAAAAAATGAAACAGACAGAAAAACCTAAATAGATATCAAAACAATACACACATAGAAATCAAAAGTTATTTTGTAGTTCAGCACAAAGAAGAGGGGCAACACATTGCAGCCGTAAGTACACTTTCAGTGGTGTGAAAAACTATTTGCCCCCTTCCTGATTTCTTATTCTTTTGCATGTTTGTCACACAAAATGTTTCTGATCATCAAACACATTTAACCATTAGTCAAATATAACACAAGTAAACACAAAATGCAGTTTTTAAATGATGTTTTTATTATTTAGGGAGAAAAAATCCAAACCTACATGGCCCTGTGTGAAAAAGTAATTGCCCCCTGACCCTAATAACTGGTTGGGCCACCCTTAGCAGCAATAACTGCAATCAAGCGTTTGCGATAACTTGCAATGAGTCTTTTACAGCGCTCTGGAGAAATTTTGGCCCACTCATCTTTGCAGAATTGTTGTAATTCAGCTTTATTTGAGGGTTTTCTAGCATGAACCGCCTTTTGAAGGTCATGCTATAGCATCTCAATTGGATTCAGGTCAGGACTTTGACTAGGCCACTCCAAAGTCTTCATTTTGTTTTTCTTCAGCCATTCAGAGGTGGATTTGCTGGTGTGTTTTGGGTCATTGTCCTGTTGCAGCACTCAAGATCGCTTCAGCTTGAGTTGACGAACAGATGGCCGGACACTCTCCTTCAGGATTTTTTGGTAGACAGTAGAATTCATGGTTCCATCTATCACAGCAAGCCTTCCAGGTCTTGAAGCAGCAAAACAACCCCAGACCATCACACTACCACCACCATATTTTACTGTTGGTATGATGTTCTTTTCTGAAATGCTGTGTTCCTTTTACGCCAGATGTAACGGGACATTTGCCTTCCAAAAAGTTCAACTTTTGTCTCATCAGTCCACAAGGTATTTTCCCAAAAGTCTTGGCAATCATTGAGATGTTTCTTAGCAAAATTGAGACGAGCCGTAATGTTTTTTTTGCTTAACAGTGGTTTGCGTCTTGGAAATCTGCCATGCAGGCCGTTTTTGCCCAGTCTCTTTCTTATGGTGGAGTCATGAACACTGACCTTAATTGAGGCAAGTGAGGCCTGCAGTTCTTTAGACGTTGTCCTGGGGTCTTTTGTGACCTCTCGGATGAGTCGTCTCTGCGCTCTTGGGGTAATTTTGGTCGGCCGGCCACTCCTGGGAAGGGTCACCACTGTTCCATGTTTTTGCCATTTGTGGATAATGGCTCTCACTGTGGTTCGCTGGAGTCCCAAAACTTTAGAAATGGCTTTATAACCTTTACCAGACTGAAAGATCTCAATTACTTCTGTTCTCATTTGTTCCTGAATTTCTTTGGATCTTGGCATGATGTCTAGCTTTTGAGGTGCTTTTGGTCTACTTCTCTGTGTCAGGCAGCTCCTATTTAAGTGATTTCTTGATTGAAACAGGTGTGGCAGTAATCAGGCCTGGGGGTGACTACAGAAATTGAACTCAGGTGTGATACACCACAGTTAGGTTATGTTTTAACAAGGGGGCAATTACTTTTTCACACAGGGCCATGTAGGTTTGGATTTTTTTTCTCCCTAAATAATAAAAACCATCATTTAAAAACTGCATTTTGTGTTTACTTATGTTATATTTGACTAATGGTTAAATGTGTTTGATGATCAGAAACATTTTGTGTGACAAACATGCAAAAGAATAAGAAATCAGGAAGGGGGCAAATAGTTTTTCACACCACTGTACATCTTCATGGATCGTGCATCAGGAGTTTGAATCCTGCAGCCAGATGTTGTCTGTCTGGAATTCATACTTTTCCTCTTCTGTGTCTGTGCCTTTTCCAACAACGTTTTCTACAACATGCCTATTAGATTATTTGTTAGATCCAAATTGGCCTCTGGAGAATGTAAATATTTGTGAGTAGAACCCGGTTCAGGGCTGATTCTGGAATTTGAAAATGATATGTTGCAATAGCATAAAGAAGAGAAAAAAGATTTGAATGAATAATGAACCAACATGTCCTCATTTACAAAGAGAGTCAGAGGTGTTGAAGTATCATCCAGATGAGAATAATGGATAATGGCAAAACACTTAAATCGTCTTCTGGATACGATGATCATTAAGAAGAATATTTTTTAATTTCAGAACGAAAGGACTTTGGAGTTGCCCAGTGCAGGGTCATTGCTTGAGTGAAGAGGATCCTTTTATCGGCTGGTTTTGACTACATTCTAAATTCTTAATGTCATCTGTATTTGTTTGTAGAATGCATTTAGTGAACACTTAAAATGTTTTAAAATGCATTTATGTTATGTTAGCATTTGTTCATAAGATTTTGATTTTCTTTGTCACTGAGTAGGCATGCTGCTCTAATTGTCATTTTAGTTTGGTAAGAAGAAGGTGACATTTTCTTTTGATTTAATATGACTAAAATTAAGAGTAAAAGTCATCCTAGATTGTATTTAACATGCATGACATAGTTGTAACAACACCTTTAGAATATTATATCCAGCTCTGGTCACCATAACAATGAGCTAATAATGAAATAGGGACTCCAAAGACATTGCCTACACCTGTTCCATGACTGAGAGACATAAGCTATAAAGAAAGACTTACAGACTTGAATATTTTCACTTTAAACAAAACGAGAACAAGAGGTGAAAATTTACCGGGAAGTGTAGTTTATAGTAATTAATTTTGTATACTCATATATTTTGCAAGCCTTAGCCATCCATACTGACATAACTCACTCATGTGAAATCATTCACTCATTTTTCAAAACAAAGTAAACCTTGAATTGAGCACACATACTGGTGATGCCTGAAAGCTTGTTTTAATGGGCCAGTAACCAATATGAAAAGCAATGACAAAGAGAATTTTTTGAGTTTATTAACTATGGTGCATTGTACAAGAAGGAGTAATAAATATTCAGTTGTCCGGTAGTAAGCTAAGGATAATGATCCTGAATTACTGGTTTGAATTTGTCCAGATAGTTACTCTGCAAAGATCGAGAGAAGCTTCTTAATTGAAACTATGCTTTTCTTTTTTAACAAAGACCTTATGTATTACTTTGAACCTTGCACGGCAAGAGAAACAATATTTAAAAATCCAAGAACCATTCACGTACCATATTTTTCAATGTAAACAAATAAACAAATGTGAATGCACACACTTTTCACACAGTCAGGTACAAATGACAGTTTCTTAATTGCTCACGGCAAGCAAACACACAAACTGGCTTTAATATTATGTATGTGAATTATGTTCATGAGCAATTCAACAATTATTTCAGAACAACATTATTCATTTGAACAAAAGCAGAGTGACAAAATGTGAGCATATAATTATATTTCAGGGCAGAAAATGAAAATGGAAATACTGGAATTTCAAAGAGAAAGTAGATCATTTGAAATAACAACAGGACAGACTTTGGGTTTATTGCAAGATTCTTTGCTTGTTTATAGGCATAAAACATGAAGGGTCATCTTTTTTTTTATTGTTACCCCACCTAATCATTTTATATATATATATATGCTAGCCTTGTGATATGCATCTAAAAACAAGGAACTTGTCTTAATGTTAAACTTCCTGGTGTGGTGGAAGTGCTGTCCTCCAGGGCTCCAGGATCATCTAGGAGCCCCTTGGTGGTTGCCACAGACCCCCACAGTGTTATTCGTGGCCCTGATGGAATCCAGTAAAATATATTGTCCCTCTCCCGGCACTTCCCTGCTCCAGGCGTCCCAGTGGGACAGGATCCCTGGTCGTTTGCTCCATAATATTTAGTCTGATTTACTCATATAAAGAAAATTTCAGGATTTTATTTTCTCTTAGCAAATAATGTTCATGATAAAGTTTCAATCGTTTTATAGTATGGGTGGTATTTTACTATTTACTATCTAAATATTGTATCTAAAAAAGCACATATAACATATATTTTACGATCACTCCATTTGTTCATGGTAGTGTCAGTGTTCCATTGTTCTACTGGGATGGCTCATCCTTTTTCTCCACCTATCAAGTATTGCAGGGCATTGATTTGTTTCACCTCTTATTGGTCTATCTCAGGGTAAAATTGGTATTCAAGACAAACTACTGATAGGTAAAAAGATCAACTTCTAAATCCATGGTAAAAGACAGACTCAAAGTCATAAATAAAACAAGGATAAAAAAAGCCAAAACATCTTCAAAAAGAAATTTCCACAGAAACTAATTCTATCTTGCAAGTAAAAAGGAATTTCCTTTGTTAAAAGAACAATAACTGAACTTGCAACTTGCTCTTAAACAAGACGACCACCATAATGTACTATACATGCAAAGGCATGTAAGACACATCCTATTGACTTGTGGTATCATATTGAGAAAAACTCAAAATAGCACAGCAGATGACATCACTTTTATGAAAACCAAAATGTAGAAAAAATCGGACATAATTATTAAAGTGAAGTTGAGAAGATCAATTATAATCTCCAGGCTCAGTTTAGATTTTAGCAAATGCACTTTTAGACCCCTAACTACTGAACATTTACGTAAGATCACAATGAGCTCTCTTTATCTGCAAGAACACCAGGCTACAGCACTTGAGAAGTGCCCTGGTGTTCATGTACTCTTGATTCATCAGTACTATTGTTTCTCAGTTGACCATTGACCTGCCAGACTTAAAAGGTCATCAGAACAGTACTGGCTTTCATTATTGTTCAACTTATGTTAGAATTAGGCCATAGACATTTTGACCACACCTTCGTCTTTTGCTCACTGTGTATGATCAAGAATCCAGACTGATAAAATCAGGCCATGTTTTCCTTTCCCAGCAGGCCTAATTTTTGTGTTCATCAACACAGTGCAAACAAGCGAGTTGGGGGGTCCCCCTTGGAGATACAAATGAACACATTGTTGTTATAAATAAGGGTTGCTTATGTATTCTGAACATTCATTAACTATAGTGTGGTCCAGATCTAATTATGCAATGATCATTATGCTATAACTTATTACATTTATTACGTAGAAAATCTCCCGAAAAATTCTAGACCATCGAGAAGTATTGCGAACTGACGACATGAAAATTCATCTTTGCGCCAAACTAGAATCGTCCCCACATAAATCAAAGTCATCCAGACGATCTGGATCTGCATAATTAGATCTGGACCACCCTGCAAAAGGAAATGTTGATATGGAGTACTGGTGCACACACACAGCCCACTGAACTGACTTCACCTGGCTTTCTTGTGTAAAACTAGTCCCATCTGAACAGGGCTAAAGGCTGCAAAACACAGTCAAAATGCTTTCTTGATTCAACAAGTGAAATATTGGTTCTTGAATGACTTGAAATGGCTACATTTGGAAAATCTTAAAACTTACATAGAGTAATAAGAAATAAATTAAAAATTTGGAAATCAATCTATTTAAGTAATGTATTACTTATTATGTTACGATAAAAAGCTTTGGCATTACACAGGAAGATGTTTTAACAATACAGCAGCACTTGCCATAACAAAAATTAAGCTCTGCTTAGATTGAAACAAATTGGTGAGGTTTTGAAAATAAAAGGAACAGAAATGATATAAAACAGTCCAGTGCAAAAAAGTAATTTACAAATCAAAGAACAGTACAGAAGCATAATAATTGCTCTATCTTCTTTGATATAATATGAGTATTTATGTAGCAAATGCTAATTTTTGTAGCTCACTTACTCAGATTAGGAAGCAGAAGGAAACCACAGGCTCCAGAGGAAACTCATGCATACACAGGAACAATATATAAAACTCCAGAGAGGCAATGACCAACCCGAGACTGGAACTCAAAGATGAGAGGCAAAATTGTAAACCACTGCATGACTAAACTTCCACAAAATTATTAATATTTTCTAATATTTTTCTTTCTTTTCTTCAGTCAGCATATTCCCTTCATGACTGTATCCATGTCAATTATATTTTCATTTAGACTCTACTTGTAAAGCCTAAGAATATTCAGGATTGCCAATCTTCCTTATTACTCATACTCTATTATTCAAAATTTATTTGCCATACATATGCCCAGCTTTGAATTAGGCTCCAGTCATTGGCATGAATTTGTTTTCTCTTGGGTATTTACAAAGCATAAATGTGGTATGTGTATTATATTGCCATTCTCTCATATAACTAAATTTCATGTAACATATTTCTCAGGATCATTATATAAGAACAATACCAGCTAGAATCCACTTTTAACATGCTTCAATTTAGAAAAAGATACTTGCCTTATAAAAATGGTGGCCCACTACACATCTTTTAGCTGAATAACATTTCAAACTTAAAGGATAAGTTTGTTATTTTTCAAGTCAAAATTATTTCTTCACAAACATGAATTTCATAATGTTGCTGTTTTCTTGCTCAAAAATGAAATGCATAAATTTTATAATGTGTGTGTAATCACAAGACAGGGATCAATACTTGACTGTCTTGTAAGTTTTGAACCTTTAATCTTCCAGTGGTGTCCCATTAGCCTCTACTGTAAAGTGTCAGTGAGGGCAAGATATTTTTTAAAATTTATAGAAAATGTTTAACTTTAAACACAAATTCATGTGGAAAGTGTGTGTGTATATATATATATATATTGTCAGGAATGCCAGGGCCAATGACCCAGCCGGGACGCCGTGAGGGACCAGAAGAGGGTCAGAGCCCACCCTGGATCATGTGGGGGCCGCCTTCCTGGTTGCTCTGGGGGCCACGGGTACAGGGCATGGAAGCTCCACCCTGTAGGGGCCCATGGTCACTGCCAGGAGGCGCCCCAATGCCTTGGGGACCTGTTACCCCAGCACTTCCGCCACACCAGGAAGTACTGGGGGAAGATTTAGGATGGCACCCGGAGAGCTGTCCGGAGGACAGCCGGCACTTCCGCCACGCTGGGGCGTGTCCAGAGGAGGAATGCCGGGAACACCTGGGGCTCATCCGGGGACTGTATAAAAGGGGCCGTCTCCATTTATTCAGCGCTGGAGTTGGGAGGAGGCAGGACGAAGCACAGAGGAGGTGTGGAGGTGGCCCGAAGAGAGGCATTTGTGGCCAGGACTGTGTTTGCTGTGTTTTGTGCACTAGTGAATTGGGTCTGAGTGACCATACTTGTAAATAGTTTTGTAAATAAACGTGTGGTGGTTTGATGAACAACATGTCCGCCTGTCTGTGTCCGGGTTGGCTCCACAATATATATAAACACTAGCAAAATACCCGCGCTTCGCAGCGGAGAAGTAGTGTGTTAAAGAAGCAATGAAAAAGAAAAGGAAACATTTTGAAAATAACGTAACATGATTGTCAATGTAATTGTTTTGTCACTGTTGTGAGTGATGAGTGTTGTTGTCATATATATATATATATATTTACACACACACACATAAACATATATATATATACATATCTATACATACACACACATATATACACACAAATACATATATATATATATACATACACACACACATATATAAACATATATATACATATACATACATATCTACATATATACACACACAGCTATTTCAGTATCAGTGCAATACGCTGCTTGTTAAAACGGATAACTCCCGCTCTTACGCAAGTCTGCGTGGATATTATGAACTATCGTATTTGTTCAAGTTCTATTTAAATTTTAAATAGAAGGAATTTTTATTTAGTCGACAGAAATATCTTTGGTAGGAATGGTAAAACAGACAGGAATATTATTCGTGAATAAATCAACTCAAACCTTAAACAACTTATAATATTTTGCTCTCCATAAAAATTTATCCTGTCTAAATTATACAAGTTAGAAATAAAGTAAACGTTAAAAGAACAAACATTCACATTTCTTTACTCTTATGTAATTTTATATAAAAATAAACTTAGATTTTAAATATCCCAAAAGATTTTGCTCTCCATAAAAATATATCCTGTCAAAATGATACAAATTCAAATATGAACATGCTGCATAACAAAACCTAGAAATATAAATAAAATGTGTTCTTTCAGCAATAACAAATCAAATCATTCAGTTGTCTTTGCTCATATGTCATTTTAGAGCTGGACGCCTGGCATCTTTTTTGGCCACAGGTTCGTTTATGTTTGGTGTGAGGTTCTGTGTTGTGGAGATTCTCAGGATGGATTGCAGGTGCTCATCAGTGAGGTCACTCCTGTGTGCTGTTTTGTTAGTCTTTATCACTGAGAAGAGCTTCTCACACAGATATGTGCTACCAAACATGCACAAGGTTCGAGCCGCATGTAGACGGACTTTTTGTTCTTCAAAGTCACCAAAGCGCCGTGCAAACTCAGTGCGCTCAGTTTATCAGCAAAGTGCGATTTGGGAACACCGTAGTGACGACTTGGTTTAACATTACTTGGCAACAGGGAAAGTGGGGCAAGTGCACTGGTGCATTTGTGTCTCCCATAAAAGCAGCTTCACTTGAAATCACTTTGTGATTGTGCACGGTTAAAACGTCCGCTGAAGTGTCAGATTCTTATTTAATTATGCTGCTTTCTGTATCTTCTGCATTGCATTCAGGTTAACCTGATGTTTTGTCTCATAGTGCCGTCTTAGATTAAATTCTGTAATTACAGCCACATTAGCTCCACAAATGAGACACACGGGTTCAGTAAACATATACTCAGCCTCCCATCGGTTTTAAAGGCTCTATTTTCAGAATCAACTTTTCTCTTCAGCATCGTGTGAGCTAGCTTGCAATAACTTGATTAACTCGGTAAGTGTTCGCAAGGCAGCTGAAGCGCTGCATTATGGGATCTGTAGTTTATTGTGTTACCAGCCTTCATATACCCGGCTTTAATAACAATAATACAGTATATAAAATGATCTCGGGCGGATATAATTACACTGGTCGGATGTGGCCCGCGCCCTTGAGTTTGACACATATGGACTAAATAGAACTTGAAAAGATATATTTTTCAAATGTGATCGCAATTCAGATAGAGTTGACGCAAGACTACAGCCTGCATGCCTCAATAAGTCATCCTTCCTCGCTCTTACTTTTTACCGCTCATCTAATGAATACACTGAGTATGGCTTTACCAAAACAATCATTGATGGCTAATAAAGTATCCATTATTCGAGTATGTAGATCGGGTTATATATATATATATATATATATACCCGTATCGCAGCGAGAAGTAGTGTGTTAAAAAGCTAGAAAAGAAAAGGGAACATTTTAAAAATAACGTAACATGACTGTCAATATACAGTATTTGTTTTGTGAGTGTTACTGAGTGTTGCTGTCATCAAGGATTTGATTATCATTATTTCTTTCAATCAGGTTCGTATTTGTAGGATGTGTTGTGTTCAAGTTACATTCCGTGTTTGTCAATCGCTGTAAAGATGACAGGTTTCATTCATCGATTCGTTTCTTACTGCATCAATAAACAGCTCGCCTTCTTCTTTATCTGAGACCTGACACACTGCATGCACGGTTTTTTACACTGTCTTCCTTTAGCGGACATTGACTTTTTCCAACGTGTGCTTTGTTTCCAGTAGTTGGATTTATGAATATGCTTGTATGTATCAGACGCCTCATATTTTTGCTGCCTTTTCAATTGTGTAATTCGGTTTTGTTCAGCTCTTTGGAACTGTTGCTTTTATCTGTGCACTGCGCCAGTTCACGTGAGCCGCCGTGTACATGCATCGAAGTTTCCCAGCTGTGCTGGTGCCATCTCGTGCTATGTCCATGGCTGTATTTAATGTTACCTTAGTCCTGGCACTTAAAACTTTCTCTCGCAGTTTCGCTGAGTTTGTACCAAACACCACCCTGACCATCTCATCTTCCTCTGCATAAGCACAGTCCTTAACCCGTGAATATTTAGTGGAGTTTGCTATTGGATTGCCGCTGACGGACGGCCTTATATGGGCAGGCACTAAATTACAAACGCCAGCGCAGCCTGTCTATGAACTTAATTTAAAGTGTAGGTTTACATCGTGCTTTGTTTCAAGTAGCAGAACTCATGAATATGGTTGTATATGTCACTCGCCGCTTCTTATTGTTTCGCTGCCTTCTCAATTATATAATGCATGTTTTCTTCAGCGCTTTTTAGGTCTTCCTGGTTTTCTATGTACTGCGTGATTACGGGAGGCGTGATGATGTCACACTAAACTCCCCACGGCGTTGAAGCTCATCTCCATTACAGTAAATGGAGAAAACTGCTTCCAGTTATGACCATTACGCGTAGAATTTCGATATAAAACCTGCCCAACTTTTGTAAGGAAGCTGTAAGGAATGAACCTGCCAAATTTCAGCCTTCCACCCACACGGGAAGTTGGAGAATTAGTGATGAGTCAGTGAGTGAGTGAGTGAGTGAGTGAGTGAGTGAGGGCTTTGCCTTTTATTAGTATATATATATATATATATATATATATATATATATATATATATATATATATATATATATATATATGTGAAGAAATAACTTAAAAAATACAAAACTTGTGTTTTAATTACTGCTGTTGCTGAATATTGTCACCTTGTAGTCAGATTATACATGAAGGAATCACAGGGGAGGATGGATTACTTGAATGCCTGCCTGCACAGTTTCAAACTTCCAAAGTAGTGTGTGCTTACCACTTTCTGGCAGCCAAACAATGTGCTCTTAACAGTGCCAGATGCTGAATGCTTTTAAAGTATGATGACCTCATTGACATTTTCTTTTTCCTTTTTTCACATTCTGTCATGGTACAGACAGGTGTGGCCCAAACATCAATTTTACTTCTTTCCTTATGTGCACGTAAATATTGTACAGTACTTCAGGTAAAGTACTCATTAGATTTCAGGTGTTGCACTCTCATTAGTTAACACTATAATTCGTGAAGCCTATGAAAAAACTCGTAATCCCGGCCCATAATAAATCCCTTCGAGCCTCTCCATCAGCATCTTTTATTTTGTAAACGCATTGATCAGCGCAAGCAGCCTGCTGTCCCATCCCCCGCCTTGACAGAGCTCAGCTTGCGGGCAAAAAGTAAGGAGCCTTGGCTTATGCTGAGAGACTTTTTTGCCCGAGATGAGTTCAGTCAAGGCGGGGGATGGGACAGCAGGCTGCTTGCTGCTTGTCCTGATCGATGCATTTACAAAACAAAAGACGCTGATGGAGAGGTGCGAAGGGATTTAAGGTGGGCCAGGATTACAAGTTTTTTTGTAGGCTTCAGGAATTCTAGTGTTAAGCCAAAATCAAACCTGTCACAAACAAACATGTTTGACTTACTGAAAATGTCAAACTACACAATAGGCGGTCACGGGAGCATACCAGAACTGATCCCTACTTGCTAATATTATGGAAATAAAGTCTACAGTACATCTGAAAATTGCTGCCTTAACTTGTACTTTTGTTTGAGACAATTCTGTACCCATGCAAATCTTTGTTGTGAACTGCTGCAGCTTTTACAATAAAAATTAGATGCTCATGAAGTACCTTAATTGAATATTTTTGGTACTTACTGAAAGCATTATAATACACTATAAAGCTTTCCAACAATTGCTATTATACTTGATTAATAAAATAGGATCATCTATGTCTAAACCCAAGCTGCTTTTTCCTTTACATCACTTTTACTGCCATCATAATTTTACATTTCATGTATGCTAGCTATAAGAACCTGCACATTTCGAGAGCTGCACAATCTTGTTTTCATATAAATCTTGCCTTGTTTCCAGTACTCAGTAATTTAACTAGATATTAGCCTCATCTAAAAATGTAAATAAAACTAATTTCACTAAAACTGTAGTATAACATGCTCAAGCAATTCATTCATTTTTAGATTCTAAAATTATTATATCCCAAGTGTTCCCACAGAAATGAAAGGTTAATGCTTTGGGTTAATTAAAAGAATACATTTTATTTCTCAGTTTTTCAACTGGGAATTTTGATGTTTGAAGTTACAAAAATGTTACTAGTAGTATGTTAAGGAAAAGGTGCAAGGCAGAATCCAGGGTTCAGTTTCTTTTTATAACTTCTCTCTTTAAATCTCTACTGCCGTCTGCTGGCATTGGACTACAATATGTGAAATATTTGTCTTTTTTCAATAACATCATCCATGAGGAATATAAAATACATTCAATATGTACCAATACCGTATCATTTTATTGATCTAACAGTAAAGCATTTTTTAAAAAGTTGAAAGTGTTGCAGAAAACAAATTAAATTAGATGTCCCTATTGTCACCTGTTTACTTACCCTGAAATCATTCTGAGACATACACTGTATGTGGATCATACATTCAAATGACAATTTAATATTTTCAACAACCATTTTGTTCACCGTTACCCATATTACCCTTCTTTCTGCAGTCTCTCCTATAATATTGTCCTCATCACAATGGCTTAGATTATTCTAAGTCTGCAAGGAAGAATGAGGGGAGCAAGCACCACAGGAGCAGAGAATGAGGGTACAGTATTTAGGCATTCTCATTACAGAAGACCTGGCTTAGGCTGAATGGGCTAGCAGGAGAGAGGATTGTGAAGCTCTAAACCTTACATTAGAAGCTAGACAGACATAGTAGGATCTCTTATCTATGATTTAGAGAGCTCATATAAATTTGAGGTTGCCTTTGAGGGTAATTCATGATGTATAGACGCTAACAAATGTTTTGAATGACATCTGAACATTTTGAACAGCTTTTGTCCTGTTGTCACATTTCTTATTATACAAGTGAGGGTAGATCTTGTTTAATTTGCTGTTCAAAAGACAATGTCTTACTGGTGAAACTGATGATATACACAGTTGCTTGGGGCTTGTCACAAAGGCAGAACTGGCTTTTAGCCTGTCTTTCAGACCTCCTAATTATATTTGCCTTTACCCTCTTAGTGCTGAATATTGTTGTAAGTGAACTAAGGTTAGGATACTGAGTTTAATATTATTTCCAGAAAACTGTATACACTTCTGGATTGATCTGGATACATTTTCTTGACTGATGACCTCTTTTTGAAAGGCTGACCATTCCCTTTCAGAGTTTTTGATGCATATGGAATTATTTTCTCAGTGTTACCATGTTTTTGAGTAATGGCTGGGCCAATACTCCTCTGCTATACTGTCATCACAGTATAGCAGTTGAGGCAAAAACAAATAGTAGTTGTTAGGTGACAAATGAAAGTATCTTATAAATTGATAGTTTTATTGAACTCAGCTACTTTTACAAATAATTCATATAATGTTTCTTTACTTGCGTCTATTTCTTTGACATCTTGTAAAGCACTTAAAGGTGCCTCCTATGTATGAAAATATGCTATAGAAATGAACGTTGTTGTTGTTGTTGACTTTCAGTACAAAGCAGTGAACCATAAGAATAAATGCAGAGTTAAGTGTCGTAAAAAGGAAGAGAGTCAATGAAAGGTGTTGCATGATCTGAGCCAGAGTTCAGTTTCAAACAGACTGGCAATTAGCATGAGACTGGTGTAAAATGCAGCTTTAAGCCAAATTTCATACTCCTTTGGAGTAAGTATATGTGATATCATATATATCAGAATGCCCTAGATGTTGATGTCAGCCCCAATGGAATCTTGTTTAAACAAAAAAGTCCAGTGAGCTCTGAAAGCAGTAAAGTCCACTCTTTACATATATTCTGGTGCATGCATATTAGCGATTTAAAAATGAATTATACCTTTTTCTCAACTTATAGAAAAGAATGTGCAACTGTGATGGGCTCTATCATGCTTTTTAAAATGTTTCTTAGCAACATTGATGGAGATGTAGGAATAATTTCAATATCTTCATCTTCATCAAGAAACACTACTGGGACTCCTTTATACCAGCAGTAATATGTCTGCGTAATGCCTCACTGTGACTGCCAAGTTAGAGATTTTCTTTCCTTTAAATTTTCTTGCTTTATAGTCATTTTGGTATGTGTTCAGACCAAAGCATGTATTTATATTTATTTCTTTATTTACTTACTTATATCTACCTATTTTTGAATGTGTTTATTTATTTAAAGAGCTTGTGTAAAAAGTCAAGTTTCCCCTTGGGGATATTAAAGTTCTATCTATCTATCTATCTATCTATCTATCTATCTATCTATCTATCTATCTATCTATCTATCTACTTATCTTGTTCCAGTTTCTACAACACCACAAAAACATCACTCTTGAGAGAGAAAGACTAAAGGTGTAGCTATCTATTGTGGGCCATACCTCAAGTCTCACCTTGATCTTATGGACAACAGTGGAAAAAACAGTAATATTTCACAAGCTTCTGTAGAATGATAAACTACCCCTTGGGACAAATAAAGTTTGCTCAGTCTATTAATCTATCTCTTTGTCTACCTATCTAAAAGTAATTAGTCTTATTTGTAGAATTGTATATTGCTATTTTGTAACTTTTTATTTTAATTTTAGACTGTTCTTAGTTTTCTATTTTTTTGTTTTGTTTTATTAGTAACATGATGCTTTTGTTTATTTTTGGTTACTTGATTTTGCTTAGTGTATTATATTAATATGTCTGTTGACTATGTAATTAGGTTTTGTAACATGACAAAGCTTAAATCACTGTCCATATGTGCTGAAATGAAGTTAAACTACAGCACCTGAGGGCTATAAAGACGTTTGATTACCACAGTGGCATCACCTAACAGTTCTGTGGGTTTCTTTTTGGCTCTTACTTAGGTTTTGCAGGTCTTTAACAGCTTTATTATTTCCTTTCCTATAGTTTTTTTTTTCTTCAGATATTAAATGTTTTGATTCTGGACTAGCTGTGTGATTTCAGGATTCTTGTTTATATATTTTTTAAAATTATTCCCTTTTTGATTTTTGGACTTCATCTTATTTCTTCTGGCATTTGTCTGCTTTTTGAATTCCAAATTGAAAAAAAATAAAAACTTTTATTGGAAAACAATATAACCATTGTACAATGTGGATGCTTTTGGCATTATTGAGTACATATTGCATACAAAAGATTGAATAGTTGCACATCTGGACATACTGACAGGCTGTCCGTGACTTGCACTGGATGAGCCTCTATAACTCATTACATTTGATCAAGTTTTATTGGATGTATGCTTGCACTGTACTGTCTGTTGTTATGCTTGTTTATTTGATTGTTTAGTTCTGTATACAGTATTTTTGTAAGAACTACTGTTTCCAATTAATTTGCACATGACCTTCATCACTTCAGTGAGCCATGTAGTACTTATTATAGTAATTAGTTGCTTGAGTTTTTCATATCTTCTTAAGGAGTTTTCTAAAAGCATGCAGGTATAAAGAGTCTTGATTTTATTTTTCATTGACTGATTGAAATTTCTTTGAGATGAAAAGCACCTCTTGTATACAACCTTGGAGAAAATGTACATAGCAGAAAAAACTAAATATATAGTTCCCAACTAAAGTAATACTGAATCATTATTTCTTGACTTCATGAATATTAGAAGTTGATTTGTTTCCCATATTTAAAGTTACTTTTAAAAATATTGTTGAAAACACACATAATATATGAGCTGAATGATTTCAAGAATAAATGAATACACAGATAATTAAATTAATTAAGGTCAGTCATTTATAATAAACTGAATGGTATGACCTGAGTTCATCACTTTCCTTCTCGTAGAAAACAGTAAATACAAATCATATTCGAAATATGGTTTAGATACGGTTTAGAAGGACAATGCTGGTTACATTTATTTTCTTATTAAAGAAAATAAATCATATATTGTCATTTTTAAATAAAAACCCAACAAATCAAAATTTAAGAAGGCATCCTGATACTCAAAACAATTTGTCTAATGTCATTAAATCTTTTTTGTTCCCAAAGCTTAATTTGTAAAGAGAGTTCACGTATACAGACACACCAATATGGACTTTAAGTGAAATTTAAGCCGAAGCCCACCGCAGCATACGGCGGTGTAAGAATAGGAACGGAAAACGGTGAGAAAGGAATTCAGTATAACAAAGGCTTAGGAAACCACCGTCGCAGTATAACGAAAATAGTAAGGAGCAAAACCAATGCCAGTGGTTGAGAGAGTACCTTCCTGTAGCGGGCTACGGAAAACATACATATATATAGATAGACACTGCATTCACTGTGTTACCCAGTTGACACGATAAGTCAACGCGTCTGCACTATTGCGAGTGGTAAAAGTGCCATTTAAACTAATACAGGCAGACGTGGAAACTGGGTTTTCTGATGAAAAAAAAAAAATGTTTTAAACAGTATCATTTACATACAGCAGATTTTGGCGAATCGTTTACATGCAATTATTTATATCCATTTATACACTAATAATGGCAATTATTAAATAATAATTATTACTATTATTAAATAATTCCTCCTGTATAAGTAACATTTCTCGGACTGCTTTCTTCCATTTCCGAAACATTTCTAGACTTCGTTCTGTTCTTACACAACACAGTACTAAAGTACTGGTTAATGCCAGTGTTACCTCACGTATAGATTACTGTAATGCTATTCTATCTGTCATCCCACAAAAACGTATCCATCGCTTACAATTTATTCAAAATACTGCTGCCAGGATAATAACCTGCTGTTCTAAATCCACTGAACATACTACACCTATTCTCTCTCAACTTCACTGGCTCCCTGTTAACTACAGAATACAATACTAAATACCGCTCTTAAAATTTAAAGCTCTCCACAACCTCACTGATCTCCTACAGACTGACACTCGTCTCGCTTACTCAGATTCTCATCTGCAGCTGTACTTTCTGTACCACACATCAAACTCTGTGCTATGGGAGCTCGAGCATCTCTCATAGTGCTCCTCAACTCGGGAATTCTCTTCTCTCTCATATACATCAGCTCGATCCAATAACACATTTTTAAACTACCCTCAAAACTTTCAAACAATCTTTTCAAACTGGCATACCAATTGTGAATTTTGCACTGTTACTGCCAGTTATCTTTGTTTGTTTGCTAATTTTTGTTGTTTGATTTAGCCTTCTCTTTAGCCTTGAGAGCGACAGTGGACGCAAAAGGTGGATTAGAGATGGCGGGCAGGGCTCTGTCGTGCGTTCTCCATGATGCGAGAGGAGGGTTAGAGTGGGCGGGTGGGGCTCTGTCGTGTGTTCCCCATGGTTGGACGACTTGGTTGATTATTTATATAGAAAAGCAGCCGGTATCGAAAAGAACAATGAAAAGTCAACGTGGCTCTGAGGTTCATATGGACTGTAGCAGAGACGAAAGCCACTGAGGCTGTGTTTGGTGAGGTGTTCAGTGCAGGCACATGAGCAGGCAGTATGCTCGAGAGCAAGGGTGGACGTGGCAGGAGAGTTAGAGTTGGCGGACAGGGCTCTGTTGTGCGTATCCCATGGTCTAAGAGTTGGTGGGCGGGGCTCTGTGAGTTGGTTGGTGTGGCTCACTGTCTTGCGCTCACTGTCTTGCGTGCCCTTAATGAATTATATATATAGATAGTGTTTTATTCCATCCAAAACAGCTATAGATACAGTGACATTTCTTGGCAATAAAATTCTGGTAAGGCCACAAGGACATGAGAGAAAGATTTTGTTAGAAGAGACAGACAGATGGTCAAGCAGTTAAAGGACAGAATTAACTATATGAGGCTCGTTCTAGTACTTAAATCCACTGGCCTGATCATGTGGGCACTGGTGATCTCAGGAAGGACCTTAGTCTGGATCAGCTGACAATGTTGGGGAAAGTGAATGAAGGTGGTGAATGGTGTGAGGTGCAATATGAACAGGCAGGCTGGGGACACAGCACATCAAAGATCACTGGAGCTGCATGGAAAGAACAGTTGAAGATCAGTACCATATATACTCACTTAAAAGTCAGGTCTTAAAACCCGAAAAATCGATCATAAAATTAGACCCCAAAATTCAAAAATGCAACACTTAATTTTTTTTTTTTTACATTTTCTTGCCTCCTCCAATCTCGCATCAGTTTCTCAGATGCATTGAATTTTGTTGCAGCAGTGCAGTTACCAGTTTCTTTTGCTACTTCAACAACGTTTAATTTAAAAGCAACTTCATATTTTCTTCTGATTGAATGCTTCATCGTAGATAAGGGATGCTCTTACAATAAAGGTGTATGAGGGTGTGAGATACAAAAAAATACAAATCAGTGTAAACATTGTTTCGGAATAGTTCGGGTTTTACCGTGTGGTCATGTAGGCACAATACATAGAAAAAAAAGGCAGTGTGCTCCATGGTTTCTTTCTCAGGTGGGTGTTAGCATATCATAATCTTTTGGACATATAGCGTGAGTTTTCCGCATTCAACTTATATGACAGACATTATAAAATACCAGAAATTATACGGTAAAATCAAGTCCCAACTTATCCGCGAGTATATATGGTAATAAGAAGTCAAGCAAAATGACACCTTTTATTGACTAACTGAAAAGATTACAATATGCAAGCTTTCGAGGCAACTTAGGCCCCTTCTTTAGGCAAGATATAACCATAAATATTTCAATAATTTTAAACATTTCAAAATACATTCAATTATTCAGTCAATTTTAGCAGTTATTTAATTTTTGCACAATAGTTGTGTTTGTTTTTGTACTTTTGACTCTTGTAATTACACAGGGTCACCAGGATGGTGCCCCAACTCTTTGACGCTGTTTTGTCTCCTCTTTACACTAGTTACTATAGCCCAATCATACATTAAAGACTCAACTAATCTGAATAAATTACAAAATGCTTCAAATTGTATAGTTGGTCACTTCATTGAGTTTTATACAACAATAGCTGATGTCATCACAGTTCATTGCAATTTCTTTTACTGGTCAGAATTCATGTCAAATTGTATTATATTGACTTTTTTTAATAACATAGGAGAGTAGAATTGCCTTTGTTAATATTTGTATCACATAGAAGAAGAATTATTTTCAGTATATTTTTGCCCAGAACAAGTTTATTAACTTCACATCCTTATATATCTATTTAATTGATTATTGTGTCTTCATAAGTCATAGCACTGTGGATGTGTTATACAAGAACAAGTGATTTTTGTCATAAATATTTTAGATATTCCTTTATTTAATAAGGATGGTGGTTTTGCATGCTTACTATACCATAAACTATCCAAAAGAAGCACTATTCTGTACACATCTAGCTTTATCCCAAATTACTGATACGTAATTCACTGGTGAGCTCTTTACAGAGGTTTTATTCTGAATGAAATTGTAGTATTGAATACATGAAAGAGGATATCAAGAAAGGTGTGTTAAGCAATCTAATAAGCAAGTATTCCCCTTATATAGTAATGTAGTTTATTCTTCTTATCCTATGAGTGCATCTGATGTTCAGTTTAACTTACTTCCAGTAGGAAATCAAATCATGAGAATTAATCTAGAATATTGTCATACTATAGAATTTTTGCCTTGTGTTCACAATGTATTGTTTTTTGTGTTCTTACTCAGTGTGTCCATATAATTGTAGCAAATCATTTAACAATCTTTCATCAGGATGATAGCTATTTATTACTGCATCTAGCCCTGGAAGCAGGTCCTCCAAGAGGAGGTTGTTATTGAAATATTTATAAAGGAAATGCTGTAAATATCGACAAGTTGATCATCACCTTTTCATATCATTGAGAACAAAACTTTGAAGGGATGATCTGTGCACTCGTTTGTCTGTGATACCCTTTTATATGTGAACAAAAAGGTAATTTTTGTACAGCTGAATTACCAAAGTAGAAAGCAATAAACGTGCACAGTATAATGAACATTCTGTATGTAGATATTTTCTGAAAAACTACACATTGTGCTTTTATGTCATTGCCTAAAGGCAGAGACAATGATAGTGAACTATAAAGTTATAGAACCTATTTGAATGTATAAATGAGATACTGTGTTAACAGTGAGCATGAATCAGTGTAACCCTGATTTTTTTTTAATAGTTGACCTACTCAAACATTTGTAATGGCTTTTTAGTTCTGATGTAAGTGTAGGCTGGTGTTTTGCCCCTTAATTAATTGCCCATAGAATTTAGCTATGCTGAAGTACTTTAAGCCCTGCCTAAGATTGCCAAGTCATTGTATACTATGGTAGCTTCTTTGTTTAGCTACATCAGCCTATTTATTTATTTTTCTCTTTATATTGTACCCTTTGTAGCACTAGCATTAAGAAAGTGGAAATTGCCCTGAAAGGTACACTCACAGTCTCAAAATGATTTTCTCTGCTCTCATTTATTAGTTTTGGTGAACCTTCCTCCATTTTAGAAGGTGGATTTTTAGCAAATCAGTACACTTTCCTTCTTTTGAATATATACCGAATGTTTGTGTAATTGTAATACACTTGATTGTGATGGTGTAATGTTGAATGTACTGTTATATTTTATATATGCAGCCACAACTTATTCATTCTGTTCTTAAATAACATGCTTCTAAATGACTTCTTCCACAAATGATTTATATTTGATGGTACTTTAATCTACAACAATATGTGTTTAGTGGTGGCTGAGGTCATACTGTTGTGCCTATTATAAATTTGTTAAGCATTTTTTCATTAAGTCATGCACTCTATATGTGTGTTATTGCCTAGACCTTATAGGACATCAGAACCCTTAATTGTTCTTATTTGCCCTTAAATTTTTTTAATTAATTTTATTAATTTAAACTATATTGAAAGTGTTTATCAGGCCAAATTCTATAAAATAAACCTTTATTATGCCCAAAGCAGACAGAAGTTATGAGGACGCAGTCAGAGATGACAAAATAGGTGTCTTTCTGGAGGAAGAGTGGCAGGTTGACACCATAAAATGATGTAGGCTGGTAGTAGCTATGTTGCATTCCAAAAAGACATTCCCTGATGAGCTAACCCTCCATGGTCTCTCTTTAACTTCAGGCAGGAACTCCAATATCTCTGCCATCTGCTGGGCTGCCCGCCCACTAGCCTCCTGGGAGAACATTATGTGTTTCCACCCAGACTAAAACTCCTTTTTTTCCTGCAGTGTTGTCCCTGCCCACTGAGCTCCTGGGATGCCATGCATGACATGATCCCATTGGCAAATGTCTTGTTAAATTGGCATGTCTAGTTGCTCTTTTTTTCCCTTCCATTGTACTTTATGCCACCATGCGCATATTCAAATGACAAACCTTTTCATCTACATAACAAATCTCTAAAATGAGCTTACAATTACAATAGTTAGGCTAAAGATCTAACTTTACTTGCAGAATTTATAATGTTTTTCCAAAGTCATAGTGGTAGCAACACATAAAATCAGTGGTAAACTAAAAAAGCTTTTACAATATATTGATCAGAGATTTTAAGAAGTTGGGCAGCACAGTGGCACAGTGGTAGCGCTGCTGCCTCGCAGTTAGGAGGCCTGGGTTCGCTTCCCGAGTCCTCCCTGCATGGAGTTTGCATGTTCTCCCTGTGTCTGTGTGGGTTTCCTCCGGGCGCTCCCACAGTCCAAAGACATGCAGGTTAGGTGGATTGGCGATTCTAAATTGCACTTGGTGTGTTTGTGTGTGTCCTGTGGTAGGTTGGCACCCTGCCTGGGATTGGTTCCTGCCTTGTGCCCTGTGTTGCCTGGGATTGGCTCCAGCAGACCCCTGTGTTCAGATTCAGCAGGTTGGAAAATGGATGGATGGATTTTAAGAAGTTATTTCAGCTCACTATGTCCTGACAACCTGATTTAGTTTTTTAAATAAGGTGACAAAGTGGCAAGCACTGCTGCCTCGCAGCATCTGGAGACTGGATTCACATCTTTGATTTGCTCTGTCCAGATTAGATTGTCTGGTGATCCCAAATTAGTAGAGTATGTTAAGGTTTCGATAGAAGTAACAGAAGGAAAGTGTCCAGGATGTTCATAGACAAAAGGATTAGGCATAAAGAATTGCTAATACACAGTCAAAGATGCAAATACCAAAGTGTTCAGAAAATCACATGTCAAAGCCCATGATGCAAGAATCATAGTCATATAAGATTAAGAAAAAGTCCCAACGTCAATGTCTTTTCAGAAGAGCCTTTTAACTTCTACTAATACCAATAAGATGAGATTGAAAGTTGAGAAAGAGATCCAAGTCATAAATGTTAAGAGTTGGTTCAGTTGGACCAACATAGCACAATATGTCACCCCCTTGTCTTGTGACTGACAACGGGCATAACAATCTTAAACAAAATGTCTACTGCCATATAAGGACAGTCAAAAAATGGTGATGAACATCCTAAAAACAGAACAAAAATGTAAAAAGTATAAAAAAAAAATGAGTGTACAAAATGCCCAAAATTGAGAACAGGAGGAATCAACAACAAACGTTTACACTGTATTTTGTAAAATAAGAAAACTGAGAACATATAATAAGCTGGGGTATTAGAAGTAACCCCATTTAATTTGCTTCTGGACTGGTAAAAATAGGAGAAACAAATTGTTGTACCTTCCTCCACAGCTGGTCAACAAATGATGCCAGTGTCATCCTGAGAGGATCTTTATGCACCGTGATCAGAAGAGTTAGCGCTAAACACAGTGTTTAGAATAGTATTTCTAACCACTGGGTCATGGGCTGCTGCCGTTGAGTCATGAGCTCCTGTTATTTATAATAATAATGGGTTGTAGTGCGTAATCAATATTGCTGCATGAAATATTTCCATAATAAGATCTAACACACTCTTTTCACCAAAGCCCCCCACCATCCCTCAGGTTATGATGATTGTGTTTTACTCAGCAATGGGGGCCCACCTCCCATTGGGTCCAAAGATACTCACATGTGAAAAAGTGAGTTGTAACACCAAAAAGGTTGAGAAACATTTGTCTAGAGTGAGTTCACTGTTCTTCTTATGAGTCATTGTCTCCCTGACTGAAGGCGGAAGAGGAAAACATTCAAGAAACTGTGTCATACCCAAAAATGTCCTATGTGCAACTGTTAAATATACCCCTGGCATCATTAAATTACACCGATACGTTTGACAGTATGTATGTGAGTGTGTGTAGGTTTGTGTGTTTGCCCCATGGTCAGCGGAGTTGGTTTCCCATCCAGGATTAATTCCTGTCTTGCAGCCACTGCTGCCCAAATAGACTTTGGCTTCCCACCAAATTAGTGGGTCCAAAAACAGATGGATGTATAGTTTATAATCATCTACCTGAACTAAGAGATCATTAAAGCTACATTAACAAATAACAGGCTTAAGAAATGTTTAATTGTGGAAGTACTCCTTAGTTAATCAATTAATGACCACTAATCTCCATTTATTCAGGCAGGTAAATGATAATAAAATTGACAGTAATGTGTTGTGCTGGGCTTAGAAGTCTGAGACAATGAGGTAACGAATGCAGCAGCCACATAAACTCATACAATAGATTAAATAATTGATGTAAGTAATATACAGATACCCTAATGATTCACTGTTTTGGCTTGCTAGGCATTTCTGCCTCTGTGGTTGATATATACAGTATTGGGATTTGTTACAATTGATAGCACTTTTTTTATATACCACATTTGACACCAAATAATTTTCAAATCATACTATAGTAGATTCTAAATATTTGCCATATAAAATGTCAGAACTTGCACAGGCAGTTGAAATATTACTGTTTTGTTTGTTAAATAATTTTCTTTCTTTCTTGAACATTTCCGCATCAGCAGCATAACTGACACACACAGCAGACTGGCAGCATAGGAGGATGTAGCCATGATTATATTCCGTATCATCTGGTGAACACTCAGCAGAGGATTCATATTTGAAAAGCTAGAGCAGCAGCAAGCATAAAGTCAGCAACCATGAAAGTTCTTCAGTACACAGAAACACTGGATTAAAGAAAATGAGAAAACCGGACTCTTGTGTATATTTTAAGAATCAGCATTTTCTAGTAGCTGACTAAAATAATCTCCAGAAGAGATGAGTGCTACCAGCATTGGCTCTTTAACATATTTCATCTGTTAGTTTGTTTCTTTCATCCTGACACTATTTCCTTGTTCATATTCATTGCATTCTCATTGAGTATATTACGACAATATTATCTTTTAAAGACGGTGCAGTCAGGTTTTGAGGCTTAGAGCAGATTCAGTTTTACATTTGCAGAAAGAACCAACAGAAATGTAAAGCACCACACAGCATATATAGACATATACAAAAATATTAAAACTTTTCTATTTTACTGAACTTTAATGTTCCTAAAGCTGAAAAGAAAGGCAGAATAAAGTAAAAGATACAGTAGTTATTATAAGGCCAGTTAGTACTGAAGAAAATGCAAACAAACTGTCCAGTAGATACAGTTTCTGGATAATAAGAAATAATTTGGTGCAATAATATGATGGTCTGGTACAGGGTTTAACATCCCTAATCTCCACATTAAGATACCTAGAAAAATATTACTAACGGCTATTCACAATGGTTGGCACATATTATGAATGAGTGTGCCAGCAGCTCTTTAAGAGCATTGTTTTCTAAAGTATTGGGTCTTCAATTTTGATTTAAATGCTGAGGCTAATTGGTTTGTGTTGGCAGTTAAATTATTTCAGAGTTTGGGCTCCATTCCATCCTACAGTAGTGTTACATATTTATCCTTTCAAGTTTAAGAGGACAAGTAAACTAAATTGCTGCAATGCCATTCACATCTGTATCTTTAAGCAGGATAATTTAGAAGTCTATTATAAATTACAAGGAAGCCAATGTGGTGAGTTAAATGTTGTTGAAATGTGATTGCTTTTCCTACTTTTGGTTGGCATCCTTGCAGAAAGAAAATTGAATTAAGTCTAATGTGAAAACAGATTGATTTTAATAGCCGGAATGTAGTCTGAAAAGTGAAGAGTTTCAGTAGAAATGAATGAACTAACTTTTACATATCAAGAAAACATTTTCATTTTGTCATAAGTATTTGTAAGTTGTATAAAGCAGAACCAAGAGAGTGTTGTAACTTGCAATTTAAAAGACTGCTCGGTGTCGTGACTGCCGGGAGCTTTGCACAGAATTCAAGATGTGCTGAATGAAATAACTGAGTGACATGGATTTTCAGGGATGTTACAGAAGGGCAGTCAGGCAAAGCCAGAATCAAAACACAAAAGGTCTATATGTATATCATTTGCCAGGTTTAAAAAGAGTGTGCTTATTTCAAAATATCTAACCAAACCATGATCATAAAATTCTAAACCAAAAATGATATTTGCTAAATATTTGAATTCTAGATAGCCTAGACGGACACTTTTTCCAGCATATTTTGTTCTGAAATTTCATTTGCATTTTGAGGGGAAAAATGCAAAAGCTGATGTTCTTTCAGTTTGACACTACTGAATATGAACAAAAAACACAACTGATAATTTCTTCAGAAAGGATTTTAGCAACCCTAGGAGTAAATAATCCAGTTGGCATTAAAATTTGGCACCATTCCACTTGGCTAATGCCCTTCCCTATACCAGCATTTCTCAACCTTCATGATCCTGACTCCTGTGACCCATTTTTGTCATTTAAAGTTTGTTGATGACCCTCTAGCAGCAACTGTAAAAAGCACGATCAGATGAAACAAGCTCACTTAGAAAAGAGAAAACATACTGTGCAGTGCTGCCAATTGCTTAGGCAAGCCACTCACAACCCAACAATTTGCACTCACAAACTAATGACAGTAACATGCAACCCATCGACGGCAGCCTGGGTTATGATGCCGAAACTGGAAGATTGGTTTGTGCTACACACACAAGGTGGCCCACACATGACCTGTACACTTTGTGAGCAACATACGGCCAAAGGGCTGGTCCCAAATGGAAATGTAAGTGTTCACATGCTTGTAATTGGATAGATAATAGAGGTAATGTTCTTTTTGAAAAATCTCTAAAGGTTTCTCTAAAAGGTCTCTATATGTCTTTTAGCAAATCCCATTAAGTATGAGAGTGTTCTCGATTGCTTGTACTTTGAATGAACCAAATCTGGTAAACTAAGAATAAAACTGAGAACTGATGAAACCCATATTCTTTTAACTTAATGAATACATTATTTTTCCTTCATCGAGACAGAACATCATGAATAGGGCCAATGTGTGCCTGCATATCAGGTGAAAAAATGAGAATATCATGTATTGCATGTATAACAAAACAAATATTCATAGAACTTCTCTAAAAGTGTTGTTAATGTTAGAGATACAGCAGTGTCTCATTCTTTTTTCCTTTTTTATTTATATATTTTTTTCACCAAACCATTACCATTATCTTGTTTATGTTGCATTTTCCCACTGCATACCTGCACTGCGCCCTAGCCAAGCTTATTAGTGTGACAACCAACTGTTCAATAGCTAATCTGTGCAGTTGGGTCCCCAATGATCTTTGCCTTAAACAAATGCCTAATTTGCCTTAATGGTGGCGCCAACCCTGCTCTTCACCTCAATTATGGTCAGACTCTACATTTAAAGTGTCCCTTTATGTATTTACATGGTAGGGTCTTGCAGTTATCGGATCATTACAGCTGCAGTTACCTGTGAGGCCTATATAAGACTCCTGCCTGCCTCAGCTCTCCACTGTGGAATTAGTTGGCATGATGTGGTGCCTGAGAACCCCCTTTCTCTTCCTGAGTAGGTAATGTAATTTTTAAAATAATTTGTAGCTCTGACTTTATGTTTTTCTCAACTTGTTTGCTGAATGGATTATGTATAGTTGAGATTTGTGGTTATGCGTTTGTGAGTTTTTGAATTAGGATGTCTTTTTCAGTCGAAAGATTTTTTGATTCATTCCCTTTCTTTTGATTTTTTTGCCACTCTTCACTAAATTTGTATAGAGTTACTGTGTGTTGGGTACTTTGATATTTTCTTGATCAGTTCCTTCATCAGGCCATTCCCCCTCGTGGTAAATCCATTGTTTTTGTATTTTTGACGGTCAGGATGGTAGATACTAATTCAATCTTGTCTCCAGATAGAAAACTCTTAGGATTCCATGTAAATTGGTACTTTCAAATACTCTGTGTTTAACATCATTAAAATTACTTGCTATTTTATCAGTAGATACAAAGAAACCAATAGTTGCTTAAACATAATTCCATACTTAATAAACAGCAGAAACAGGTGGCACAGTGGCGCAGTGGTAGCGCTGCTGCCTCGCAGTTAGGAGACCCGGTTCGCTTCCCGGGTCCTCCCTGCGTGGAGTTTGCATGTTCTCCCCATGGCTGCGTGGGTTTCCTCCGGGTGCTCCGGTTTCCTCCCACAGTCCAAAGACATGCAGGTTAGGTGGATTGGCAATTCTAAATTGGCCCTAGTGTGGGTGTGTTTGTGTGTGTCCTGCGGTGGGTTGGCACCCTGCCCAGGATTGGTTCCTGCCTTGTGCCCTGTCTTGGCTGGGATTGGCTCCAGCAGACCCCCGTGACCCTGTATTCGGATTCAGCGGGTTAGAAAATGGATGGCTGGATGGAAATGGATGGATGGATAAACAGCAGAAACAACTTTTAGATTAAAGTGTGATTTAATTGCAATAATACATGAACCACTTGTAGGTAGCAACACTCATTCCAGATGGTCTTCTTTTATATTCTCATTCATGCTTAGCATGACTATAGTCCTGGGTTTGGCTAACAATCATCATGCCTCATCTCTGCATTCTGTGTTTGATTGACAATATACATCTAACTACTCCCCTAATGTGTATATTCATAAGAAATATCCGTTAGGTCAGATTATCTTGGGGCCATAAAATGAGCTAACACAGCTATGCTGATGACACACAGCTGTATTTATCAATAGTACCTGATGACCCCGACACTCTTGATTCACTGACACAATGTCTCACTTGTGTTACCGAATGGATGAGTAGTAATTTTCTCAAACTACATGAAGAGAAATACAAATTTTAGTGATTGGCAATAATGGATATAATGAGGTTATTAGAAACAAACTTGATGCATTAGGATTAAAAGTCAAGATGGAGGCAAGGAATTTAGGGGTAACTATTGACTCTGACCTGAATTTTAAATCACATATTAATCAGATTACTAGGACAGCATTTTTTCACTTTAGAAATATAGCAAAAGTTAGACCTCTTATGTCATTGCAAGATGCTGAAAAATTAGCTCACGCTTTGTTTTCAGTCAGCTAGATTACTGTAACACATTCCTCTCAGGACTACCAAAAAAAGACATCAATCGATTGCAACTAGTGCAGAATGCAGCTGCTAGAATCTTAACTTGGAAAAGAAAATCTGAACAGATCACCCCAGTGTTGACGTCACTACACTGCTTACCTGTGTCATTTAGAATTGACTTTAAAATACTGCTTATGATTTACAAAGCCTTAAATAATCTTGCTCCATCTTATATTTCGGAATGTCTTACACCTTACACTCCAAATTGTAACCTTAGATCTTCAAATGAGTGTCTACTTAGAATTCCAAGACCTAAACTTAAAAGAAGTGGTGAGGCGGCCTCCTGCTGTTATGCACCTAAAATCTGGAATAGCTTGCCAATAGGAATTCGTCAGGCTAATACAGTGGAGCACTTTAAAAAACTGCTGAAAACACATTACTTTAACATGGCTTTCTCATAGCTTCATCTTAGTTTAATCCTGATGCTCTGTATATTCAATTAATTATCATTACTATTCATGATGGCTCCAAAATCCATACTAACCCCTACTCTCTCTTCTGTTCTTTTTCCGGTTTTCTGTGGTGGCGATCTGCACCACCACCCCCTAATCAAAGCACCATGATGTCCCTACATTGATAGATTAAAGGCCAGAAGTCCACATGACCGTCATCATCAAATTCTTCCATGAGAACACTGAATACAACACTGATTGAGGTCATTTATGTTAGGTAGAATGCCTATAGGGGGCTTGGCGGTCTCATGGCCTGGAACCCCAGCAGATTTTATTTTTTTCTCCAGCCATCTGCAGTTTTTTTTTTGTCCTCCCTGGCCATCGGACCTTACTTTTATTCTATGTTAATTAGTGTTCCCTAATTTTAATTCTTATTTATTTTGTCTTTTTTCTCTTTCTTCATCATGTAAAGCACTTTGAGCAGCATTGTTTCCATTAAAATGTGCTATATAAATAAATGTTGTTGTTGTTGTCAACATTGGAGCAGCTGTCTTTTGAAGTTAAAGCATCATACAGCATTGGAAAATAGAAATTTAAATGTTTTTTCTAGGCCAATTTTGTGTCTTGTTTTTGACGTATCACTAATTTGTGTTTTAACTCTATGCTTCTTTCCTGCAAATCAATGTTTGAATTTCAGTTTTTCTCCAGTTTTGTCTGAATTGTCTGAACTGCTGCTGATAGTTTATTATTGAAGAGATGAACTCAAAACAGACCAACTGTTATGAATCATTTACTTGTATTTTTTAGATTGTTCATTAATTTTTTTTTCATGACATCATCGTGACATTTGTTGGACATTTTCTCATGATCATGGTCATTTTCTTGATAGAAATGATGCAATTGCTCATAAGGTGTATTGCTTACATTGTTACACATGGTGTCTGTAAATAGAGGCACAATTACAATGATTTCCAGGTTTACTGGTAAAACGCCAAAGAATCTTTTATTTTCTTTTGTTCCCATTAAATGTGGAAAGAACATATAAAATGACACTGGTTTTTCCTAATGTAAATTTTTGCTACTGCGTTTTGGTATTTGAAAATCGGCTTTGTCTTTCCCGGTTTTGACTTTCAGCTCCCTCTTTGACATCAAACTGTGTTTTCATTTCCTCATCATGTTGCTATTCAGTTCCCAAACGAGCTTGTACACCTGCTGACTACACCAAAAGATGAAAAACAAGTGTTTTCATGTGAGCAGGTCTCTAGCAATTTGACAACAGTAAATATAATTCCAGGGCTGGTCACAGAATATAATGGCATAAGTTGGTAGGATTTCAGATTTAATCCTTCCCATATGATTGAATTTGATTTGATTTGGACATCTGACAAGATGTTCTGTGTTCAAAGTGTTTAGATTATTAGTTTTAGATGATGTGATGCATCACTCTAATAATAATACAACACAATCACTTCATGATGTTGAATGAAGTTTATTATAGTGAATAAAGTATCTTGGAGGCAATATATAGATGATAAAAGCAGGTTTAAAAAAATAGTATGTTACATGTATCAGTATAGAGAACATCCACCCCTAGGCACAGTATATCTTTCTCTATATAAAATCCAATGTCTGTCAGTCTCTCTGTCTGTATGTATGTCCACTTTTCATGACAGAACTACTTAATGGATTTAGATCTGTTTTTTTTCTATAATTTGCTTGAACATTCCGGTTGATTTTGCGACTTCTCTCATTGTGCTATGTATCATAGTTCACTTGCAGTACCGATTTATTTGCATGAATCCGAGAGAGATGCAGCAGCCCTTGGGTGGGGCGGGGATACTTCCTCACTCACACACCAGCCTCAGAGCATTCCTTACCTCAGTTTATCTAGCGAACAAAAGACTAATATATCGGGTTTTTTTTCTATAATTTGTTTGGCTTGAACATTCTGGTTGATTTTACAACTTCTCCCCTCGCACTAAGAATAATAGTTCACTTACAGGAGCGATATATTCGCACTAATCCGAAACAGAGGCTGCCGGCTGAGGAGAGGGGGAAGCGTGACGTCAGGAGTAGGGAGTCGGGCAGGGCCCTCCCCACTGTCCTGTTTCACTACTACGCTGGTGGAGCCGCGGAGGATGGCTAGTAATAAATAATTAAAATACTCCTCCATCTGGAGCAGAAGAACATTAACTTGTTTGAGATCACACAGTAAGAACTGAATTAAAGTCTTTTTCTCACAGTCCATTCCACTAGGCTAAACCACAAGCCTAGAAACATGGGAGACTCTGCTGAAGAGAAAAATCAAAGAACTTGATTGGGTGTAATTCCCTAAAGAATCAGAAGCATATCAAGAGAAGCGGATTATGTTAATTCCAAAATAATAATTCCGTTTTTCGTTATTTTTTTACAGAGGAACCTGCTGTCAATTGTTTGTTATATTTTTTAACACTGCACCAGTTAACTGAAAGTTTTGTCTAAGGACTTTGCTTAACAAGTTAGTCTGCATCCCTTTCCTCCCCTATAATTACATGGTCTGGACATTGACTAAAACAAAAAAATTGCTGGTAAAAACAGTCTAAATGTGATTTTTTTCTTTTGCAGGCCTGATTCCCTCACTCACTCACTCATTCTTCATAACAGGGTGAGGACCTCATCTTTTGAATGAAAACATGACATCTTCTTATTGTGAAGGGCCATGTGAGGTGGTTTGTGCATGTCATAAAGTGTCCTCTGCTGCCTACCAGAGGTGGTACCCCAAGCACAACATACTTGGAGAAGACCTAGGGACACACCCAGGATACTGGAGGAATTACAGTTAGGTCCATAAATATTTGGACAGAGACAACTTTTTTCTAATTTTGGTTCTGTACATTACCACAATGAATTTTAAATGAAACAACTCAGATGCAGTTGAAGTGCAGACTTTCAGCTTTAATTCAGTGGGTTGAACAAAAAGATTGCATAAAAATGTGAGACAACTAAAGCATTTTTTTCACACAAACCCTTTATTTCAGGGGCTCAAAAGTAATTGAACAAATTAAATAACTGCGAAATGTTCATTTCTAATACTTGGTTGAAAACCCTTTGCTGGCAATGACAGCCTGAAGTCTTAAACTCATGGACATCACCAGATGCTGGGTTTCCTCCTTTTTAATACTCTGCCCGGCCTTTACTGCAGAGGGTTTCAGTTGCTGTTTGTGGGTCTTTCTGTCCGAAGTTTAGTCTTCAACAAGTGAAATGCATGCTCAATTGGGTTAAGATCAGGTGACTGACTTGGCCATTCAAGAATTTTACACTTCTTTGCTTTAATAAACTCCTGGGTTGCTTTGGCTGTATGTTTTGGGTCATTGTCCATCTGTATCATGAAATGCCGCCCAATCAATTTGACTGCATTTAGTTGGATTTGAGCAGACAGTATGTCTCTGAACACCTCAGAATTCATTCGGCTGCTTCTGTCCTGTGTCACATCATCAATAAACACCAGTGTCCCAGAGCCGCTGACAGCCATGCACGCCCAAGCCATCACACTGCCTCCACCGTGTTTTACAGATAATGTGGTATGCTTTGGATAATGAGCTGTTCCACGCCTTCTCCATACTTTTTTCTTGCCATCATTCTGGTAGAGGTTGATCTTGATTTCATCTGTCCAAAGAATGTTTTTCCAGAACTGTGCTGGCATTTTTAGATGTTCTTTAGCAAAGTCCAATCTAGCCTTTCTATTCTTGAGGCTTATGAGTGGCTTGTACCTTGCAGTGCACTCTCTGTATTTACATTCATGCAGTCTTCTCTTTATGGTAGACTTGGATATCGATACACCTACCCCCTGGAGAGTGTTGTTCACTTGGTTGGCTGTTGTGAAGGTGTTTCTCTTCACCATGGAAATGATTCTGCGATCATCCACCACTGTTGTTTTCTGTGGATGTCCATGTCTTTTTGCGTTGCTAAGTTCACCAGTGCTTGCTTTCTTTCTAAGGATGTACCAAACTGTAGATTTTGCCACTCGCAATATTGTAACAATTTCTTGGGTGGGTTTTTTCTGTTTTCGCAGCTTAAGGATGGCTTCTTTCACCTGCATGGAGAGCTCCTCCAACCGCATGTTGTATGTTCACAGCAAAATCTTCCACATGCAAGCACCACACCTCAAATCAACTCCAGACCTTTTATCTGCTTAATCGATAATGATGTAACAACGGACTTGCACACACCTGCCCATCAAATAGCCTTTGAGTCAATTGTCCAATTACTTTTGAGCCCCTGAAATGAAGGGATTGTGTTAAAAAATGCTTTAGTTGCCTCACATTTTTATGTAATCTTTTTGTTCAACCCACTGAATTAAAGCTGAAAGTCTGCACTTCAACTGCATCTGAGTTGTTTCATTTACAATTCATTGTGGTAATGTACGGAACCAAAATTAAAAAAAGTTGTCTCTGTCCAAATATTTATGGACCTAACTGTATATGGCCTGGGAATGACCAGTGATTCCACAGAAGTTCATAAAGAATTTAATGTGTCTTGGTCTGTTCAGAACAACCTTGTACAAGCCTGTACCTCACAAAGACAAGGGAGAGTGCAGAGTAATAAAAGTTGTTGTCAACAGTGATGAGAGTAGCAATAGTGATATCAGTCATTGAAAAAGAGAAAGTCACTGATATTTCAAGAAAATGGTTGTCACAGTGTTGTGACAAAGCTGCAGTCCATCCTTAAAAAAACGAACAGTAGTTAGATAAGGTGAGAGTAAATAATGTGCTCAAGAGATGTACAACTGAAATAACAGAACTGACACCAGCCAGGTATTAGACAGACAAGAAAGTCCAAGGATGAATAGAAAGCTTCAGGAGCCAACTGGAACTGAACAATATATAAACAAATCAGGAAGAAATTAGTTTACATTTCTTTTAGAATTGCTTCTTAAAAATGAAAAAAAGATTATCAGCTTTATTTTTAGATATTTCTAAAGATTTAGAAATATAATAAAGAATAAAAATAAAATTAAAAACATAGATACCATAAAAAAGAAGTCATATTTAGAAACATGCCCTGACCGCCTGGCCACTTTCTAAGCAAACTCTCAGTTTAATCCAGTAATTATCAATGATAACCAAACCACTCATAAGTAATTGGCCTGTGACAATTTTTCACATAATAAATCAATTTAAATAGCACACACGCCTACTTATTAATTATCAAATTACAATCACTTTAAACGAATTACCATAACTAATACAAATTATATTGCCCTAAACATCTTTTAAAATCTAATCAAGTACTGAATTATTTCACACTCTGGTATTTAGTACTTAATGCATCACAGATAGTAATTATCAGTATTATAAATCACCCAGTTTTTAAGGTTAATCTGTTCTTCTGTTGGGGCCTCTACGCCAGCTTCAAGCATGACAACCTGGCTGGGTCATTTCTTAGACAATGGAGCCAAAAACAACAGATGTGGATACATTATTAGCAGCAACACTGAGTGAGGAAAAAAATCTAACTTTTTATATCATAAATTATACTGATGAGCTGAATGTCTTTCTCTTATATGTGGGCCCAAAAAGAAATACATTTTGGAAAAAAGGAAACAAAACATTCATGTAACAACATTTAAATCAAATGAACGCCTGGAGTTGGTCTGTGGTCATTTGTAGTAAGTTCAGATGACACAGGCTACCAGATCAGCTTCCCACTTCTAGACACCTCTATTTTGATCATCAAATATGTTAGTTTCTTCAGATTCACTGCGCTTCAAGAATATGTTTTCAGGCTTTGTAGTTTACAGGTTTTCAAGTAAAGTGAAAGTAAAGAAAAAGACCACTCTGATGATGCAGCAGACATTGGTAAATTAAAACTGATTTTGATTAGATATTCTATTTAATAGTGTTGCTTAAAATCTATATATATAATTCACTAAGGCAAGACAACCATGGAAAGTACGCCAGAAGGGGCGTGGATTCACTAAGCTGCCGACAAGTGAGACACCTATGGCGCACACAGGAAGGAGCCACGCCCACCAACTCCAAGACCATTGGATACGACGACAACTCACAGAGCCACGCCCACCAACTCAGACGCGACGTCACAGAAAAACCGGCGTCATTTATATTCGTCTGTCGTAGAGGTCACATGCAGCTCCGACCCACGTTGACTGTTCATAGAGGCATGTTTCTCGCGGACGTGAATCGCCATATGCAGCGTGTAAAACTCTTTGCGAGGGGTATCCCATGGGATCCTTAAAACATTCCTTTACAACTGAGGTTAAAACACAATGAAGTGAGCAGTCTTTAAAAAACGAGTTTTCGGTTACGACGCACGGCCGCATGCACCATAGCAAACTGTTTTACACGCTACATACAGCAATTCACATCCGCGACAAACATGCGTCTTCTTAGATGCTCCTGCACTTTGTACACACCCCCCTCCCACTTCGCTACCACCGTGGTCAGGTGTCTTGGTGGTTTATATATAGAAAGGCAGCCAAAACAGCACAGAGCAATGAAAGGTCTATGTGAGTCACAGGTGCATCTGGACTGTGCAAAGACAAAAACGACTCGAGTGACGAGTTGGAGGTGGGCACATGAGCAGGCAGTGTATACTGAACGAGAAATCAGCAGACTAGCATGACGGAGGGAGCAGAGTGGACGTTCTTCTCCTCTCCTCCCGTTCCACTCTCCACGCCTGAGCGCCTCACGGACGATTGTGTGTTGGTTCGTTCCGTGCATTGGTTAAAACCCAATGAAGGAGGCAGTCTTTAAAAACCAATAAGCCCTGTGCCTCTGTTTCATTATCGTCTCACCTGCTTCACCAATGCAGGCCCTGCAACAGTTGAGACGCTGTCTCGGCAGCTGACCTTCTCTGTGCCTGACCGGTTCACACAGAGGCACCACATGACCAGGCTGTGTGTATGCTTCGAGAGCGAGGGTGGACGCGACAGGACTATCTAAGAAGAGGCATGTTTGTCATGGATGTAAATCGCTGTATGCAGCGTTTAAAACAATTTGTCGCGGATGTGAATCGCTGTGTGCAGCGTGTACAATGCTGTATTGTATGTTGCCCTCTCCAGAGTTGTATCTTTTCATTCACCTACAGTCGTATACACAATGAAGTTAGCAGTCTTTAAAAACCGAGTTTTCGGTTACAATGCACGACCGCGTGCACTATAGCAAACTGTTTTACACGCTACATACAGCAATTCGCATCCGCAACAAACATGCGTCTTCTTAGATGCTCCTGCACTTTGTACACACCCCCCTCCCACCTCGCTACCACCGTGGTCGGGTGTCTTGGTGGATTATATATAGAAAGGCAGCCAAAGCCGTACAGAGCAATGAAAAATCTATGTGAGTCACAGGTGCATCTGGACTGTACAAAGACGACAACAACTCAAGTGACGAGTTGGAGGTGGGCACATGAGCAGGCAGTGCATACTGGACGAAAAATCAGCAGACTAGCATGATGGAGGGAGTGAGTGGACGTCCTTCTCCTCTCCTCCTGTTCCACCCTCCGCGCCTGAGTGCCGCATGGACAATTGTGTGTTGGTTCGTTCTGTGCATTGTTACAATGTTGGTTTTCTTGCTGATTTATTACATTACCGATTTTTCAAATGTTAATTTTCTCCCTCTGCTTAAAAATTATTTAAAAGCCAGCCTGATTATGCGGTGTATGGTACGCCGTGGTTTGGCTAGTGTTGTATATTACTCTAAATAAGACTCATTTGTAAAATTCCCAGAGATGACATTTGTAATTGAAATACAAGTTTAGTTAATTTTTTTTACCTCTTGTCTGTGATTTTGATTCCATTTTCATTGTTCAGATTTTGCCTTCAACTTGTGCATAGTAATGACTGTTTGTGAGTGCAGAACTTCTGCATGCTTTCTCTAGATTTTTCAAAGAGCGCTTCTAAAGGGGGAGGCATGGTGCAGCAGTGCAGATCCAGTATCCAAGCATCAAATCCTGTATCCCACTGCTGTATGGAATTCACATGTTATGTTGTGAGTGATTTTCCCACATCCCAAAAACATACATGTTAAGATTACTCTCAAAATTGTACTCACAAAAAATGAGGGTAATTTTTACCTTCGCAGGTTTCCTCTAGCATTGCACCAGGACTACCATAAACCCTCCTTCCCCATCCCCTGTTCTTCCACTCCTCTGCACCTTCGTCAGTACGCACAAATCAAAAAATGAACACCAGTGCCACGTATTGTCATGTGGTATATTGCTGTGAACCATGTTATACAAAATGTTAAACCCTTCAAAGAAAATTTTGTTACATTAAATTTATAGAGGTAGTATATAAATATGGAACTGGAAGTATATATAATTCTTTAGGTACACACTTAACTTATTTGTATTGCTGTTTTGTACTATTAAATAAAAATTATATGAAAATGCCACCCTGGTCAAACTGCCTGAGGTGTATGCCTCATTTCCAGCCCTGGATGCAACAATATTTTTTAATGTATTAAACAGGCCACATTAATCTCAAAAATTAATAAATTAACTTTCCCAGGACTATTACATATATACTGTATATATGTATATATATTGTCAGGGATGCCAGGGGGCATGACCCGGCTGGGACTCCATGAGGTGACCGGATGTGGGTCTGTGCCCACCCTGGATCACATGGGGGTCGCCTTCCTGGTTGCTTTGGGGGCCACGGGTACAGGGCATGGAAGCTCCACCCTGTAGGGGCCCGTGGTCACCACCAGGAGGCACCCCAATGCCTTGGGGACCTGTTACCCCAGCACTTCCACCACACCAGGAAGTGCTGGGGGGAAGAATTAGGACAGCCGGCACTTCCGCCATTCTGGGGCGTGGCTCAGAGGAGCAATGCCGGGAACACATGGGGCACATCCGGGGACTCTATAAAAGGGGCCGTCTCCCATCATTCGAGGCTGGAGTCGGGTGGAAGCAGGACGAGGCAAGAAGAGAGTGTGGAGGCAGCCCAAAGACCAGGCATTGTGTGGCCAGGACTGTGTTTGGGGTATTGAGCATGTGACTGGGTCTTAGTGACCATTGGACTGGGTCTGAGTGACCAATTATTGTAAATATTGTTTGTGAATAAACGTGTGGTGGTATTTTAACAACATGTCCGCCTGTCTGTGTCCGGGCCGTGTCCACAATATATAGTCGCACACGTGCGATTAGGGGGCAGCTGAAGGGCCCAACAGAGCGTGAAAACACACCAGAGCAGGGTTTAAGACAGCATATTAATGCTTTTCTCTATTCATCACTAGAAAAATGATAAACCTCCCACACCTTGAATTCCACGCCAGAAAACATGTCTCCATATCATGAAAAAACCTCCGTGTTTTCGTCCATCCAGCTCTGACGACATCACTTTCCGTCACCCTCCGCCTACTTCCAATTAAAACATATAAATTGCTCTGTTTGTACGAGCTCACTTGTCAACTGTTTCTTTCATGAACCTGACTTTTATTTCAGTGATACTGGTTGCCTCTTGCATTTGTTCTTCATTTTGTATATATATATATATATATATATATATATATATATTGTCACGCACGCTCGAGTAGGAGGCATCGGACTGATTCGAAAGCACCTGGGAACATATTCGCCGGCAGGGAATGGTGGGGTACTAACTTTCTCCCTCTGCTTTCTCATAGGAAAAAGGACCTCCCTTCCTCATAGTCGAGTTTTGACCGCAGTGCGGCACTTCCGCCCTTCCTCCGCCATCTTGCCCTGACGTCACCCATCCCAGCCTCCCTCGCGGTCCTTCCCAGCATTCCACCACTTCCGGCTCCTCCCCAATAAAATGGCCGCGGACGCCATGATTCGGCGGTCGCGTTATGAATGATTTCTTTGTTTATAATTTTGACCTGAAAGTGATAATTTCTGCACAATATACGGGGCTGGCGGACCCCAAAACTTTATGCTGTCTCCTGTTGCATATTTTACAATATATATATATATATCTGCGGTGGGTTGGCACCCTGCCCAGGATAGGTTCCTGCCTTGTGCCCTGTGTTGGCTGGGATTGGCTCCAGCTGACCCCCGTGACCCTATTCAGATTCAGCGGGATATGGATGGATATATATATATATATATATATATATATATATATATATATATATATATATATATATATATATATACACACACAGTGTCCTCCATAATAATTGGAACAAAGACAAATTTTCCCTTGATTTATCCATATGCTCCACTGTTTAAAATTACAAATCAAAAAGTGATGATCAAAGTGCACATTGCAGACTTTCATTTCAGGGTATTTGCATACATTTCAGTCACACCGTGTAGAAATTATAACACTTATTATACACGGTCCTCCTATTTTCCGTCCATGTTTGGTACAATTGCCGTCACAGATGTTTATAATTACTCAGGTGTGTTTCATTGCTTCGTTAGTGCAAGCATAAGATACCTACACTTACCTCTACCTTCAGACTACCTTTGGAGTCTAATACAAGGACTGAGGTTTAGTTGTTTTTCAACTGAACATTAAAGTTGGCAAGTGTGGAAGATGAATGTTCTCTTGATTCCCTTGTACTAATTCATGTCTGAGAAGTAAGCTTTACGAAACCATACATTATGTAAAAGCATGCTTTGCTGAGCAAACAGAAAAATATTTGTGCAAAGGACTCAAGGTCTAAGCATTCCACACATGAGTCTGCCTTATCACGTTTTCCCTTAGTTTACATCTGAACGCCATAACAAAGGGGCCAAGAAATCAAGTTGCACAAGGGACGTTGAAGGGGCTCAAGGATTGTGTATAATAAACGTGTTGACTGTTACATTTCATAATGATATTAAATCACGCATTCTAGGGGTATAAAAACTTTGCCCCACCCAACAGACGGGGTTCAGAAAAGTCCTGACGCTGTCATGTATATTGATTGTCTGCTTTTCTGAAACTCTTCTCACTGTGACGCTGCAAAATAAAGCTGCTATATAACCACACCTGCTATCTTGTCTGAAGTCTTCGTCCACACAAGATGTGCAATGCAAGTGAGTTTATCAAAGATATGATTGTTGGTGCCAGACTGGAGGTTCAAGCACCTCTGAATCAGCTGACTTCTTGGTACTTTCATGCACTACAGTCTGTAGAGTTTACAAAGAACACAGTGATAAACTAAAAACATCCAGTTAAGCCGTTGTTGCATTACACAAGCTCTAGTCGGAGGGCAAGACTGACTTGACAAGTGCAGTTGCTGAGCTCGTGGCCTGAGTTTGCCAATTAGCATGACTAGATATTGTAGTACATGTCAAATTATAAGACTGTATGAAGTGTTTCTGGTACAGTTTCTCATTTTCATCATATTGTAAGCTCTGACTGCTTGTAACGTGCTGCCTGACGGAGCTATAGGCCATGCAAACAGTTTATAGGTACAGTGTTCAATTGCAATCTCACTTTCTTTTTTCCACTTTTTCATGATGCATAAAACGTGGTACATCAGATGAGACTCTCTTTAGAGTCATTCCTGAATTATGTGCATTGTACCAAGAGAGCACACATTGGCTGTCAGCTGTCATGCTCCCAGAGCCAGCCCATACAATTTAGGATAAAATCAGACCAGTTTGATTTTGTTGGGCGAGTCACAGACTGGTTGGAATGAGTTGCTTGGGTATGTAACATTACATGACTGTTCTGGCTTGATAAGATTATGTAGATGTTCTGTGTCTGAAATTCATGTAATGTGATGTGGCCTTATGCTGCAGTTCTGTGTGTGAAAAACCTTAATGACGGAGGTTCAAGCAGAATGGCTTCAGAATGTCAAATGACAAAGCTTTACAACTGTTGGTCCTACAAGACCATCAAATAAGAGAAATTATGTACAGTATATATGTTTGACAGTGTGTTTTCAACATATATTTTGTTGGCTGAAATTGTGTGCATTATTATATTATAGTAATATGAAATATGTACAAAGCCAGTGTCTTTTACTTAATTGTATTACATCTGAACACTTTAATAAAAAAAAAATAGACAATAGATAATAAAATAGATAATGAAAATAACTCTTTCTATTTCAGTATTGAAATTCACTCTCAAAAATCAAGTTTGATTTTGTTGATGCCCTACTTGTTTGCAACATTGAAACAAACATCTATATTATATTTAAAATATGTCACACATTTCAGGATCCTATTTGCATATTATTCAGGATGATCATGTAGAAAAAATAGCCCAAACATAAGAACTACAAAAGTAGATTTAGGTGTACCAATTAAACCAGAAGCTGCAAATAGCAGAGGAATTTAACAGCAGTATTCAATAAGAAAATCTTAAGCATTTATAAACGGCAAGGGTTAACAGTACAAAAATCCACTATTTCGCTTAAAAGTATTTTTGCTGCAGGTTAGGCTTATGGTGCTTTAAGTAGAGTTCAAACACTTGACAGACTCATCTTTAAATTTGTATTGCAATGGAAAAGTACATAATCCATTGCAAAGTACTACGTATATGAAAGAAAACATACTGGATACCTATGAGAGTGCAATGCTTAGCTCTATTGTTTCAAAGCATGCCTTTTCCCTGCCTGCAGGTGTGTTTTTCTGGGGATTTTGTCAGGCATCCCAAAGACATACTGGTCAAGTTAATTATCAATTCTAAACTGGTCCAGTGTCAGTGACAAGGGTTTGAGCCTGACTGCACCTCTGTTGCCCCATTCAGATTTGCTTCCTGATTTCCACTCTTGCTACTGTCTCCAGATTCTGAATAGAACATAGTGGATACAGGCATTGAATGGATGAGCATAACACCACCTGATTGCAAAAAAAAAATCTATAATTTGTGTAAGAGCTTTGCAAAACACAAACAGCTTAAAATAATATAAATATATATATAATGTAACCTTTGTCAAAGTTGCTCAGATCCTTGTGCTTGCCCATTTTGTCTGCTTCCTACACATCACTTTCAAGAACTGAATGTTCACTTACTGGCTGACTTACCCCATCCCACTGACAGGTACCATTGTAACAAGATAATCATTGTTATTCACTTCACCCATAAGTGGTTTTAATGTTGTGGCTGACTGGTGTATAGAAACAGATAATCAGGTTCAGTATATTAATGATTTAACATGTAAGGCTTCTACATAAACATTGTACACACACAAATAAATATATTAGTAAATGAACTAATCATCATTGTTTTATATCACTTATAACCTAAAAAGGAATTATACAAGTAAATAAATCATTAACTTTGTTAAGACAACTGGAAGCTGTGTTTAGTTTAAAAGCCTACATGTCCTCTTCTTGCATTTGCTAAATATTATATTGTTCTTTATAATGTTAGCAGTAGAGTGTTGTATCGTGTTAGCCATAGATTGTTACAGGAGAAAGTAGGGTGAAATGACACCTTTTACTGGCTAACTAAATACATTACAAATGCAAGCTTCGAGGCAGCTAAGGCCCCTTCATCAGGCAAGGTGTCTCGAAGCTTGCATTTGTAATCCATTTAGTTAGCCAATAAAAGGTGTCATTTCACCCTACTTTCTCCTTTATAATGTTGTTTAAGTTCCGAAACTGCGTATTTTAATTGTCACATTATGTTCTATTGGCATAAAATGTTTACCACAAGATGTTTTAGGCATCCTGCCCTGATGTTAATTTAACATTTTGATATTACCATTGTATTTATTTAATTCTTGTGTGAACCACATGTATGATTTTATCTGTATAGCATTCCAGAGAAAATGAATATGTAAACATCTCCCTTAGTAGTCCAGTATTTGATTGTCAGAGCGACAGCAGCTTCAACTCAATGAAAACTCCTTTGTTAATGTTCTCACATCACTGACAAATTAAACGGGGAAAATGAAGTGTTTAGGTGATGTAAATGATTACTAGACTGAGTTATCTTTGCTAACCGATCCCAGATTTTTCAGTTTCATTAAAGTAAGGTATAGTAGGAATTATTTCCAGATATTTCATTCTTTGGCATCTGCAGCTTTTAACTACATTGTATTGAGAAAGTATTCAGACCCTTTCATGTTCTGCATGCTTTATTGTGTTGCAGATTTAATTTTAAATGGACAGATTTGCCATTTTCATTCATAAATCGATGCTCAATATCCAATAATAACAAAGGTCTGAAAATGTATTAAAGATGAAAAACTGGAATCTCTCATTGAGGGAAGTATTCAGACCCTTGGCTGCAGCAATCCAAATTGTGGTCAGTTGCGTCCTTGTTTGCTTTAATTCTCCTTGAGATGTGTCTCAAATTTGTGGCAAATCAATGGACATTATTTCTGAATCCACTGTATCGAATAGAGTAAGAGGATTTGGAAAATCGATGGATTGGTAATTTTAATCATTTTACAAATGATAATAGATTTCCAAATGTTTACATGATTACTCTCATTGAACAATAATAAATTTAATCAAGATTAAATAACAATATTGAAATAAACAATTATTTTTTATATCAAACACAAAAAACATTTCTATAACTAATACATGGAAGTCACTGTAGCCTTCTAACATTAAAACATATTGTCAAATAAGCCATATACATATTAGCAATTTGAAACAATCAAAAATCTTTACAGTTGTACTCTATAAATTTGATTCATTATGCATTTAAAAATAGAAATTCTATAATTACTGTAATAAAATTAACATAGAAATGAAAACAATGAGAGAATTTAATGAAAATAGCTTACAGTTAAAATGCAAACAGAAAACTGAAGGCTTTGAACCAGGTGTACAAAATCACATAAAACAAAATGATAAAATGACAGTCCCTGTCAAGAAAAATATAAATGCATAGCAATAAACAATATTCTCCAAATCTAGACATATGACCATCTACCTATCCACACATTCTTAATCTGATGTTACCTTATAAATTAAATATAACTGCATGCTAAAAAGGAAATGTATACATTTTTCTCAAACAATTTAAAAATATCCAGCAATTTATATAATAATTCTGTGTATACGAAAAGCATTACCATATAAGAAACATCACCTGGATGCACTTAAAAGTTTTATTAATGTATCAAATAAAATGTAATACTGTGCTTTTTAATTTTTGAATTGTTACTTTTTTAATACAGGCTCAGAAAACTTGTACTGAAATAAGTGAGTACTTAAATAAGTGAGCATATGAATTTATCATTTATATGTACAGTATATACTTTTATATATAATATAATGTATATATACAATAAGATGACTGCTGGCTATTTTGAAGTTATTTCGTTGCTTTTATCTAATGTAAAATAAAATTTCGCAGTTACAAGAATAAGAAAGGAATGTTCCCATTTTTCCAAGGTGCTGGGCTTATGTTTCCAGATCGTCTTAGTTTTCAGCTTGAAGATGAAACATTTTTTTTCACAGGCCAATAAATCGATTCTTTACATGTGCAGCAATACAAGAAAGGTACCTATAAGGGAAAAGAAAAACTTAGTGAACGGATAGAAGATTATTAATGCAAACTATTAAGTATCAATTAACGTTGTATAACTATAATTTTGAAACAATAATTAAACTTGTACTGATAACTATTTAGATTATCAACACCAGATTTTATGATTAAAATCTCCTGCCACTTCAAGAAATGTTATGCTGAATAAAACATCCATTTATCCTTTATCCAAATCTTCTTTCCTTACACAGAATCCTTTTTTCTACCCCTGTACTAAAAACAGAAACCCGTCCTGATCCGTCCGTTAACTGGAGGCACACTCTTACCTAAACTCACACTGAGCTTTGGGATGAAATATAAACATACAGAGAGTAAGCAAAGTCCACACTGAAGACATTACAAAAGGAAACAGAAAATGAATATAACTCCTCGGTGCTAGTGAGCTTATGTAGTTAGTCCTAATCACATATGTGCTGCCCAAGTTTAATATGTACATTTGATTTTTATCTTAATATTTCAAAAGTTCGGGTGTACCTTATGCAAGTGTCTATGCTGCATTTCACAAAACTGGTGTCTTTTGTTTTTATCGATTTAATTTAAGCTTTACATTAAGTTTGCTAAATAGGTCATTCAGGTTCCTTTAACCACACTTAGTATTGCTGTTAATAGGCCTGAAGTGCAATGCATATGCCAAATTACAGCAAGAACTCATCAATAAATTAAAATTAAAATGAAGGTGTATAGCCGTAAAGAAACTAACAACTGCCATGACATTTCTTGTTGAAGCTTTAGATGTCCTCAAGCAAGGATTGTCAAACTCAGATTAAATTCTCAGGTTTTTAGGGCAAAATATATCTATCAGAAAGGAAATAATGAACTTGAAGAGCTGATGCCCTGGAGACCAGTCACAAAGAATTATATACTTCTATGAGACATGACACTGGCAATTGATAAGTACCTGAGTGTTGGCACATACTCTGCTACATGTGACTATCAACAAAGAAGATTATTTTACGAAATGGTTATTACGCCTGAGATCTGGAGGGCTCTAGATTGTACCTTTTAATGAGAAGGGATGAATCACATATACACACACTTTTAACCATACTAGCAGGAAGTGAGATATGCTGTTTTATCTTCCTGTACACTATTAAAGAAATCTGTAGTCTACATTAATTCAAGCGCTTTAGTTATTCACATTTCGACAGGATTATTATATGCAAAGCTGCATGTGGGATTCATTCAGTGCATTATGATATCATGGGTTAGCATGCAATTTTCTGCACACGTGCTTTAATTAACAATAAGAACTGACAGATCACTGCCAAATGATGTTTGTTTTCCTGCTAATCCCTCTTGTCTATATGTACTTGAAACACTTAAATCCAGTTCAGAGTTAATTTTTCAGCTTTTTTTAAATTATTATAAAGGTAGATAGTCTCATGTTTTCATATTCTTGTTAAATACTTTTTCCCGCGTCAAGAGGTTTTACTCATATCCTATTTGGGTTCAGCATATAACATTATATATACAGTATATATTGTTGTAAGAAGTGGATTAGCAAAATGGCATTGAGGGTAGCACTACAGCCTCATACCCAGAATCCCAGGTTTAAACCAATGGTGGTGTGGAATATCAGCATTCTCTTTCCTTCTACACTGTAGACACATGCAGGATAGTATGGATAAAGATACTAAATACTGGGTGAATGTGGCAGCCTGAGGGATTGAGCATTGCAATGGACGGGCGCTTATCATGGTTAGTACTGTGTTAACACCCTATGACTCCGTCAGAGAATGTAAATTTTTTAAACTGTGATTATAATTTAGCATTTTTGACACATTTTTATATTATCATAAACTGGTAAAAGTTCTTGCTCACTAGTATATATTTTACAGTGGATGCTAAACCCCTAAACACCATTAGTGTAACTTATGCTTTAACTGGTGTAAAGGATGTAATGAAAAACATTAACTCAGATTTCACCCCTAGAAACTTCTTGCAATCAACAACATTTAAGTGAAAACAAATTAATATAAAATATCAATTAAACAAAAAAATCTTTAAGTCCCTTCCTTGCATAAATATGCACACTCTCTTCAACTAAGTTTGATTTGGGGTTTTATCAAAACACTTTAGCATTTTTATCTTGCTTTTCTCTGCAGATTTGAAAAGCCAAGTGATCTCTTTATTAGGGGAGTCCACAAATCTTCAAAAGAACTGAGGTCTGGCCTAGTGACCAGGGGAACTCACACTGAAACATGGCACACACACACAAAAATTCAGTTGCACAAATCCATGCATAAGCCAACTTCCATGCACTTCAGCTCCATAAATCCAGGCCAGCATGAAAAGTAACACATTTGCACGTGCCTTCTGTCCCACCACGACTCCACCCAGAATTTTGCATATTTTAATATCCAAATCAATATGAATATCACCTTCCCTGTTCAGTGTTTGGTTAAAAGACAATGGCAAAAGCATATGAAAAAAAGAATTTCAGCGAATGTGAAGTTGAGGAAAGGACAAATGTACTGTTTGTTGGCTTAAGCAATAATAATAATAATAATAATAATAATAATAATAATAATAATAATAATAATAATAATACATTTTATTTATATAGCGCCATTCCCATGCAGTGGTATAAACCACGAAAGAAAGTTGATTGAGTAATATAGAGTGGCAGAGAAACTCAAAAGTTCAAGTTCAGAAAGTCTCACAGTGCACAAAATAAAACAGAAGTGGTCAGATATCAAAGTCGCCATGAAAAGGTGAGTCGTAGCTTTCTCTTATGCTGACAGGACACAGAATATATTACTTTTAATTTAAATACTAAGATGTATACTTGATATCATTTTCATGATGAAATGAATTAAAGCATGAATTAAACATGGGAGCATGGTGGCACAGTGGTAGTGATGAGCTGAGGCCCAGTCCAGAGATTCTTTCTACCTCCCACAAGGTGTGCTGGGATAAGCACAGTCCTCGATTAAATAATTTAATGCAGCAGTACTATCTCTTTTAAATGTACCAACCCCCAATTCCTGTCCTTCCTTTTCTTTTTCCACATAACCAATCACCACACAATAAGCTCTGTAATAAATGTCAATCTTAGAATACATATTCTTTAAAAATCTTTAAGGAACATTTAAATATCTTTGTAGTACATGTTTAATTATTCCATCCAACTATCCATCCAGGGTCGCGCCAGTCCCACCAAGCATACAGGTTGAGGCAGGACTAATCCCGGGACAGGGCACCAGCTCATTGCTACCACTGTGCCACCATGCCCACACATTTAATTGTTAACAGTATACATTATTTAAATGAAGTTAAAAAGTTATCTGTATAATCTACTTTGTAATATACAGTACATACTTTAATATATTGCATCTTAAAAATGATATCAAGAGCTCCAAGATGATAGCTCTTTGAAATTTAAATCGACTTACAGTAGAAGCCAGTCATCATCATCTTTAAATACACAGTCACTTGTATTGAATTGAATTGAATTCTTTTATTGTTATTATATGGTACAATGAGATTCAATATGCAAATCATCCATGAACTTATTGTCCTATAAAATTATAATATAACAGCAATAATATAAATAATAATAATAATAATACGATACAAAAACAGTGAAAAATATACAATATAAAAGCATAAATACAACATACATGTACATATAGTGCACATAGTGAAAATTGTTTGTAAAGTGGCTCAGGTTGTATAATATTACAACTGTAGTGCAAGTTTACAGTGAAATAATTGTAATTCTATGTACAAACAGTTCTACTGGGAACACTTGATGGACTGATTGAGTGCATTTATAGCGCTTGAGATGAAACTGTTTCTGATCCTCAAGGTTTGTTCAGGAAAGGCTCTGTAGAGTATGCCAAATGGGAGTAGTTCAAATAATCTGTGTATATGGCTGAGGAAGTGTGTGCTATAAATGTTCTCCAGGGTAGATGCTGTATCCTGATAATCCTCTTTGGTCTCAACACAGCCCTCCACAGAGCTTTCCAATCAGCTGCTGTATAGATGTGATTCCACACTCAGATACAGTGGGATAAAATGCTCTGAGTGGTGCACTGAGAGTAACAAAAGCAGCTATGTTATTTGGAATGGTTTTACCATTCCGTGGACCATTATATTGTTATAGGTTGATTACAATCAGATGCCTTAAATTTATAAACAACTAGCAAAATACCCGCGCTTCGCAGCGGAGAAGTAGTGTGTTAAATAAGTTATGAAAAAGAAAAGCAAACATTTTAAAAATAACGTAAGATGATTGTTAATGTAATTGTTTTGTCATTGATATGAGTGTTGTTGTCATATCTATCTATTTATATATATATATATATATTTATTTATATATATCTGTATATATATATATATATATATATATATATAGCAAAATACCTGCGATTGGCAGCGGAGAAGTTAAAAGAAAAGGAAACATTTTAATAATAACGTAACATGATTGACAATGTAATTGTTTTGTCATTGTCATGAGTGTTGCTGGCATATATATATGTATATATATACACACACAGACACATATATAAACATATATATATATATAATACACATCTATACACATATATACACAGTTATATATATATATATATATATACATATACACACATACATATATATATACATATACATATATACACATACTGTATATACACACACATATATATACATACTGTATATACAACATATACATATCTACATATATACTGTATATACACATATATATACAAATCTACATATATATATCCACATATATATATATTAGGTGGGACTCGATTAAAAAAATTAATCCAATTAATTAGAGGCTGTGTAAGAATTAATCTTGATTAATCATATGTAATCGCACGCGTAAATTTGCCCCAAATCGCAAATGTTTTTTTTAATTTAAAAGTGTTTTAGTGGCGACAGAATCAAATAATAGACATGTACATGAATATTGTAAACTGAAGCTGTTTTAATTTCTGAAAAAAAGCCTTTAAACTGCATTTGAATTCAAAACAGAAACAAAAATATCATCCCTGGTTAAAATTGGGCAGACTTAAAAATAAAGTGGTAGTTTAAGTGCTTTAAGTAGATTTTCAGAATAGTATTGTCTTTAAATAATAATAACCAAAATTTCAACATAAAGTGCAGTTTTTCTTCTTAAAAAAATAAGTCAGAAACATAAAAGGTAATTTGACCAACTTAATCTTTAAACTCTGAGTAACCTTAGCCAAAATTATTTTGTACATTAGGCTAAAACAGTGTGATCATTGAACATTTTGTAATTAGATGTAATTAGAATTACTAACGGTCACGGAAGTCCAATGATCCCCAGTAAGAGCCACAAAGTCCGCTTTCTGTAATGCATCTAATTTTGCTTGCTTTTCAGTGTGCACAAAACCATGCTTTTATCAAGGCTTCGGGAAGTCGAAATGATCAGTCGTAGGAACGCGCTTTATTCCGACTCTAACATTTTTGTAGCTGTGATGTGTGCATCAGTGTAATGGATGTACCAGGAAATCATGCATTGACAAAAGTTCCCGCTTGCTTGGAATTGAAAGTGTGATTAAATGCGTTATTTTTTTAACATGTTATGGAGTACATGCATCGAAGCTTCTCAGCTGTGCTTGTGCTAATAAAGGGAAACATTTTAAAAATACGTAACATGATTCTGCTTAACCTAATATTTTTCATACGTCCCAAACCAAGGAGATGCGAAGGTAAAATGAATCGGTAGCGCTACATATTCAGTGCATCCCTCTCGAATCGAACCTCGAATGTGGCATTAGAGGCTTAAGACTCTACAATTAGCCACAGCGTGGCTTGTCTATGCTAGTATGTATTGTAGATCGGGTATATATATACATTTATATATATACCCGCGTCGCAGTGGAGAAGTAGAAGTTATGAAAAGAAAAGGGAACATTTTAAAAATAACGTAACATGATTGTCAATATACAGTAATTGTTTTGTGAGTGTTATTGAATGTTGCTGTCATCAAGGATTTGATTATCATTATTTGTTTCAATCAGGGTCGTATTTGTACGATGTGTTGTGTTCAAGTTACATTCCGTGTTTGTCAATCGCTGTAAAGATAAGAGGTTTCATTCATCGATTAGTTTCTTACTGCATCAATAAACAGCTTGTCTTCCTCTTTATCTGAGATGTGACAAACTGCATGCACAGGTTTTTTTACACTGTCTTCCTTTAGCGGACATTCACTTTTTCCACCGTGTGCTTTGTTTCCGCAGTAGCTGCACTTATGAATATGATTCTATGTATCAGACGCTTCATATTTTTTTGCTGCCTTCTCAATTGTGTAATTCGGTTTTTGTTCAGCACTCTTTGGAACTGTTGCTTTTGTCTGTGCACTGCGCCAGTTCACGGAGCCGCTTGGTGTTCTTGCATCGAAGGTTCCCAGCTGTGCTGGTGCCATCTCGTAATGTCAGCTAAGACCGGCACTTAAAAGTTTCTCTCGCAGTTTCGCTCAGTTTGTGCCAAACACCATCCTGACCATCTCATCTTCCTCTGCATAAGCACAGTCCTTCACACCTGAATATTTACCGGCAGTGTTTGTATTGGATTGCCGCTGATGGACGGCCTTATATGGGCAGGCACTAAATTACAAACGCTAGTGGCAGCCTGTCTATGAACTTAATTTAATATAAACTTACGGTTCACGCCGTGCTTTGTTTCCGCAGTAGCTGTACTTATGACTATGCTTGTATGCATCATTTGCTTCATAATGTTTTTCTGCCTTCTCAATTGTGAAATGGCGTTTTGTGCTCATCGCTGTTTGGAGTTCTTCCTTGTTCTCTATACTTACGTAGGAGGCGTGATGATGTCACACTAAACTCCCCCACGCCATCTCCAACTCAACTCCATTACATTATATGTAGAAAAATAGGTTCCAGTTATGACCCTTACGCGTAGAATTTCGAAATGAAACCTGCTAAACTTTTGTAAGTAAGCTGTAAGGAATAAGCCTGCCAAATTTCAGCCTTCTACCTACACGGGAAGTTGGAGAATTAGTGATGAGTCAGTGAGTGAGTGAGTCAGTGAGTGAGTGAGGGCTTTGCCTTTTATTAGTATAGATATGCGGTTAATTTCAGTGTATTTGATAAAATGTGAATCTAAAAAAGAATGGGAAACCAGACAGAAACAGTAGCACTGCTTTGATGCTGGGTGCCAGAAAATGTGTGTACGCAAAGGGGCGTGATGGCAAGAGAATGTGAATGACTTTATGCCAAGTTTAGTTTTTATATAACGCGATGTGAATGTGGAAATGGGAGTAATCAACATTTTTGTGCATACACATCATTTATACACTAGATTATTTCAGGACATTGATCTTTATTTTTAAAGCCATTCTGTTAGCTGAAGTTTAATACATTTAATGCAGTGAGGAGGAATAAGAAACAAGGGCATTTTGGAACAATGGGCATTCTATGTAACTTTGCTTAGCAGGGATTCAATTTGGTGGGAGGGCATGTTGCAGGCACCACAAATGCCTTGACAGTCTCTTCATATTCAGTAATGTGTATTATGTTTAAATATTATATTACTTGAACTGTAAAACCAATCCATTTGCAAACAGCAAAGCTAACACTTCCTGTTCTAAACAATTCCTCCACTGAACTTTGCTCCTTTCTTTTTCTCATGCTCATGAGCATTAGGCAACATGGGTGGAGTTGACGTAATAATGTTTAAAAAGAGAACTGGAGATTTTTCAGATAATTTTTTAATATTTAGAAGTTCTGCAAAATTAAATAAAACTTCTTAATATAACAATTATGGATTTAGCATATTATTTTATTTAAATATTTAAAAATGAAATCAAATTTCAAATCAAAAATTCAATTTATCGTCCAGCCCTAATGGTAGTTATAAGCTGGTTTACATAAAGAAATGCATTATATTAATCTTTGAATTATAGATCCAGGCAGTTTGGTATTATTGTTAATAACATAATGAAGAGTGGAACCACCTGATGCACACTGGTAATGGCTTCTTCGCTCTCCTTTCATTTGCATTTTGTTTGTTGTTCTTTAATGTATTAATCTATTGCTATTTCACAAAGAAGAAATAATTTGTCTCTTAGTAGTCCAATTAAAAATGCACCCTGAGCTGATGATGGGTCAAAGGAAGTCCTAACTTTTTTTTCTTGAGAAGATGAAAAAATTTGTTGTGAGCTGATGAATTCCTTAGATGGCACAATCCAGCAGAAGCACACCAAGCTCTGGACTGATATGAATGCCTTAAGACTGTGTTTTTCAACCTTTCTGGCTATGTGGTCCACTTTTTCCCACGTTAGTGTCTTGTGACCCACCAAGGAAGAGAGATTTCCCCTTGTTGAATCCACAGTGGTTGAGCAACACTGCCTTAAGGGATAACTTCCAGGTGCAACAGAAAGTCATTGTCTCTTTTAAAGCTGTGACTGACTGCCATGATATAGAAATCACTGGAATTAATAAGGGGGTGGACTCATTATCAGCAAAGCCCACAGAAATGGAAAATCGTTAGTGGATAACAACCTTAGACTAGTTGGCATGAGGATTGGCCAAGAAGAAAAAGATATGTTGGATTTTTTTGTCTCTGGAAAATTATTTTCCATGTTATTCCTCCTTTTTAGCCAGCTATAGGGAGGGAACACATGTTGTGTACCAAATTGGACAACACATCTTGCCCTCCTGCTATAATATTTTACAATATAATATAATTCCTCATTTTCTCTTTCTCCATCACAGAGAAGGCTTCTAGTAACTGCTAATTTTGCAGCTAAGCTGTTTTATCCTCCAATGAAAATTTTCTGACTTTGCCTCCCATGACATTTGGAAGTCTTCATTTTATAAGCTCATTGTTCTTGAACTTTGTACATCTCAGATAAATAAATTGGATTCCAGACAGGTAGTATGACATAGTGGTTAAGGGTCTGGATGTCAAACCCTGAGGTTGTGGGTTGAAATTCTGCTGTTTACACTGGGGCGCCATGGGCAATTCACTTCAGCTGCCCGATCTCCAATTTAAAAGAAAAAAAAATAAAAGAAATGTAACCAACTGTATCTCAACAGTTGCAAATTGCCATAGTTAAAGAAGTCAGCCAAATAATAAATAATATGTCTTCCAGCTCTACCATTCAAAACTTGCTTCATGCTCTTCAGTTATTCGAGAGCTAGTTGGGTTTTGCTTCGTGAGGCAGTTTCTCATTTCCTCATTTTTGTTTTTTTCTCCTCACTTTGCCACATGCTCTCCTGTAAGGTGTCTATGTGCTGACTTATCGATAATCTTTTTTTTTTTTAATTTAAATTCCTGTATGGTTAGCTGCATTTAGGTGGGATGGTGTCAGCAGGCAGGGCTGACAGGGGGATGTTTTTTGTTTTTATGGATTGATTCTTTTCAATGTACTCTATTTTTACTTTATCAATAAAAATCTGATCACAAACAAATAACACATTTAGTATCTTCAGTTATCCTAAAAGTTCCATGCAGCCACATCTTCTGAAACCCTCAATATGCCATTACATACATTAATATCACAGCTTTAACTAGTAACATGTTTTATGCAAATGATCTTATCTCAGGTAGGAAAATACATATTTTAATTCTGTATGAAATGTGGCTTAGTCGTGATGGATCTGCAGCACTGATTAAAGCAGTCCCTTGAACTTTAATGCAAGGGAAGAGAGGCAGTGGGTCGAAATTGTAAAAATGCGAATGTCAGCATCTTGCCATTGTTATTAAAGGAGAACTGCTTTCTCTTTAACTACTCTATGATGCACCACATTATAATACCTTAATTATTCATGAATTTTCATATTTGTTATCTGTAATAATTACTAATAATGAAACTGTTCTAGAAGCAGGTGAATTAATCTTTTATGTGGAATGTCATTGTGATCCTAAAGCTGCATCATTTTTGGATATTTTGAGCTCTTTTGATCTTAATTTATTATCCACTCAACACATAAGGGAGGATCACATGTTAGATCTAGTTATTTCAAAGTGGCCTAACATTGATGTGACACAGATCCTGGATATTGGCTTTGCAGATCATTACTGTATTTTCCTTAAAAATAACAATATCTATAACTAGGACTAAAGATGAGCATGTTTTTTGATGTCACAGCGACTCTATCGATTATAAAAGTATTAAATGTCAGTTGCTTTTCTAATATAGTTGTCAATGTAATAGTAAGATCAACAATTTTAATAAGAAACTGAGGGCTGTAGTTAACAAAGTAGTCTCTGAGAAACTTTGTAAGAAATAAACTACAGCCATAATACCTTAAAAAACTCAGCTTCAAGAGAGAGTGATGTAAGGATGTACACAAGTGAAGATAAACCTAAATCATTAATTTATCTGTCGCTGGCTAAATGCGAAGTTTTTGCAGTATTTTCTTCAGATAAAATAAATATAAGATGCAGTGAACCACAACAATTAACAACATACCAAGTAAAACCTCCACGTAGTGGACAGAGTGAATTAAACACTTTTAAAAAATAATCCCAATTCATCTTAATAGAATAATTACACCTTCCTCCTCTGTCCCTGAATCAGGCCCTACTAGCTTTTCTAATCTCTGAATTGCTAATCGCTTAATAGTGTACATAACAAAGTTAACTTTACATTAGACTATGGCATATTTACCACTACTTAAGAAAAACAATCCTGACTGTTCCATCTTGAACAAATTTAGTCCTGTCTACAACTTATTTTTGGGGTATAATTCTAGAAAAAGAAGTTTGCTGACCATTAAAAGATTACATGGATCAAAACTCTATTTTAGATAAGTATTAGTCAGCTCATAGATCAAATCACAGTACAAAAACTGCTTTGGTTTTTAACTGGTGGCTACCTACCAGGTAACACACCCACCCATACAATCAGATCGAGACTCAGACTACGGATGCTATGAATGTAATTACTCCGATCTCCAGGCTGTCAAATAAACAAACCACACGCCGTGGCGCAGTGTAAAGAGACTCCGTCTCTGACGCTGATGTCCAAGGCTCAATTCCTGCGAGGGGAGCAGTAGAGTGTGTACGCCTGATGAGTCCAAATAAGGGCGAAACACGTGTCATGTACTCTTTGCATTATTTGACAGTAAACTATGTAACATTCAATGATCTGCTTCTCGCAACTGAGAGGACTGTGGCAGATGTTTGCAGACTGGCAGACCAACCACATGCATTACCTAGTAGGTAACCACACATACAATCAGATCGAGACTCAGACTACAGATGCTATGAATATATATATATATATATATATATATATATATATATATATATATATATATATATATATATATATATATATATATATAAATATATATATATATATAAATGTTTTTCAAACGATAAGTTTGGTATTTTTCAAGTATTGAAGTTATTTCTTCACAATCATGTTATATATTAATTTGCCACATAAAATTGTGTTATAAAATGAACCATTTTTTAGAAATTGTAATAAGTTCCTTTTCTGTTGTTGTAGCTTACAGTGGAGGGTACACCAGTCCATAAGTGAATGAAAAAGCTCTAAACATACTGAATATGTTCCTTTTTCATGCCAATGTTATCAAGTATTGATCTGCATCTTATGATTGCATACATATTGCAAAATAGCATATCCATGTCATCTGAAGAAGAAAAAAAGGCAAAATATTCGTGTGACATTTGGGTATTTTAAAAGGAGATCGTCTCTGTGCTTTATTTGTTCTTTGGACTATATGTACCCTCCAGCCGAAATGTAAGCTGACAGAACAGATGAGGTATTTTGAAAATTAGTAAAAAAAACACTTTACAATTTTATCTGGCAAATTGGCAAATGACCTGATTGTTTAGAAATAACTTTGATTTGAAAAATACCAAATTTCTCCTTTAATAAATGTTTGACTTCAGGAACGTCTACAGAGTGTTTAGTATAATGTAATTTGAACAAGAGATGAAGAAATCAGACTGAAATAGTACACAAAATTAACAATCCATCTACCCATCCACTTTCAATCCAGTTAAGGGTCAGGAGGAAGCAAAGCTTATCTTTGTGGCTCTGGATGCAAGACATGAGCAAGCTCAGGACAGGGTATCAGTGAAGATAATTATAAAATAATATAGGCTACAAATTCTTACAATTGCACAATGATATGTACAGCATTCTTCCTTTTTGAAACTGGAATTATAAAATTAAGCTCAAGCTTATAAAATGTCTTATTCTTCAAAGTGGGCAGTGTCATCCTATGACCCTACTCCCCTCTGTCTGGTTTAATGACCTCACCATACCAACCTGAAAATACTTTCTGTTGCACGATCACTAAGCTCAGATGTAAGCTGTTTGCTCCATGCCTCTCTTCTTTTTTCTTTGTATTATTTACTTAAGAGATTCTATACTCTTTGACAAAGTTAAATTGCTTTTTTAACAAAAAAATTCTGGTTGCAGCACATAGAAGTATTGATAAACTGTGCAAGAGCATGAAGCTTAAACCAGTAGAAGAGGAAAGAATGACATTTTGTTACTGCAGATTGTTTCTTGTTAACTGACAATTGCAGCAGCTCTGTTTCTACTTTATCTTTTCAGATCTTTCCGTGTCATGCCTCTTCCTCTGTAAATGAGTACACCTTGCAATTGTTCCATTGTTTACATTTAAAATGTTATGAAAGCTATGTGCTGATTTTGAAACAAAAGCAAAACAAACAATGCATTCATTCATCCATCAGTGATTACATTTATGTGCAGAGCATATTTTCAGGATACCATATTATGAACTTACTATACTACATTTGGTAGCAGTTATGTATGCAAACAGACATTGGTTTATTCTTAAAACTTTCTTTTTTATGTAACTGCTCTTGTAGTAAATAAACCAATTTGCTATGCAAAAAAGGAAAGCAAATTATTTTATTATGACTGTTCTGCAGAAGTAAAACAATTAAGTACTATCAGTACTTTTTTGGAATAGCAAAGAGAAGTATTGTGTCAGGACTGTGCACTGATTAGTGTTATAGCTCTAGTAAATTATGTTCATATCCTTGACTGGTTGCTGTCTTGGAGGAATTTAGTCCTCCACTCTACTCACAAGTTGTCTCTAGTCACTTCAGTTTTCTCCTACATCATAAAACACAAGGAAAAGATATCAAGCTTTATACCAACAACATTTATTTCCATAGCACGTTTTCATTCAAATGATGTAGTTCAAATTGCTTTACAAGATGAAGAAAGAAAAAAGAAAAATATAAAAATCCGATTAATCAATACTAAGTAACAAAAAATAATGTAAGGTGAGTAGAAGCCAGAAGAACAGAAAAAAAGAAAATAAAACTGCAGAGGGCTGCAGAAAAAAAAAGAAGCAAAATCTGCAGGGGTTTCAATGCAACGAGACCACCCAGCCCCCACTAGGCATTCTGCCTAACATCAATAATTTAAAACAGTCCTCATGGTTTATAGGCTTCACGTGGAAGAATTAGATGATGATGGTCAAGTGGACATCTGGCTTTCAATCCATGAATGTAGGGACATCACAGTGCTTTGATCAAGTGATGGTGACGTAGATCGCGACCACAGAAAACCAGAAAAAAACAGCAGAGAAAGTGAGGGTTAGTATGGATTGCTGAGCCATGATAAAAACAATAATTCAGGGCATATACAAAATATCAGGGTTACACTAAAAGGAAGCTATGAGAAAGCCATGTTAAAGTAATGAGTTTTTAGCAGTTTTTTAAAGTTCTCTACAGTATTCGCCTGGCAAATTTCAATCGGTAAGCTATTCCATATTTTAGGTGCATAACAGCCACCACTTTTTTTAAGTTTAGCTCTTAGAATTATAAGAGGACACTCATTTGAAGATCTAAGGGTACGGTTTGGAGTGTAAATGAGAGGCAATCCGAAATATAGGATGGAGCGAGATTATTTATATCACTTATATCCACTAAGATTTCTGTTTTCTCCTTATTTAGTTTGAGAAAATTACTACTCATCCACTAACAATATGGAAGACTACAATCTCCCAAAGCATATTCTGAACAAATGTCAGAGAACCCAGGCTAACCAGAAGATAGGTTTCAAAGACATTCTCAAGCCCTCTAACAAAAGAGTGGATGAACGTGACTAGTTGGGAGTTTCTAGCCAGGTAGTGACTGTCTGCCTGACACGACGTACACTTGTCATTCTCATTTTGAATGTCTGCCAAGAGAGGGCATGTGAACTACAGGAATGTTTCTCATATCATAGTTAAAAAACATGCATTTCCCCATTTTTGTTAGACTTTCACAGCACGCAAGAACTTCTCTGTAGAAGGTCAACTGAGTGCCCACGACCTGCATTCCAAGAGGATACTCCTTTGAATGGCTAAACTGTGTTGTAACTCTACCAACAACTGGTCAGCATGCTTTCTGAGTTTCTTATGATAACAATTGGTGTTAAATCAAAGATGAACTGGTGTATTTGCAAAGACTCTACAGACCAAAGAGACAACATAAAACATAATCACTTTGATTTTATAACTGTAACCTGAACTCTTGCTCACTGTGACAGATAAGATCAAGTTCTATTGAGCAGGCACTGATCTGTACAATGAAATAATTCTGGTTGAATCTGTTACCTTAAAAGCTTGGCACAAGCAGCTCTTCATTCTCTTTTGTGGGAGGAAACTTAAACATTCTGTTTGATGCAGGAACCTGACCCACTATCCTTGAAGCCAGAAAACCCATCCACCTTCTTTGGAGCAAGTAAGTATATACATCTTTTGAGGACTGAAAGCTCTTAAAGCTGAAATCCTTCTGAACACCCTGGGTGGGATCCAATAACACTGAGATCCACTTTTCTGTAATAATCTCTGTGTTGGTAACTGAACTCAGTCTGGGAACTCTAAGAAGAAAATTAACATGAAGAAGGGAATCCCAGTGGCAAAGCACGCCAGCGTAGGTCAAGCTTTTCTCAATGAAGTCTTAGTAGATACAGCAAACAGCCTAACATTCAGAGCAAGCAAAGGAACACCATAAACACTGACAAAAGGCTACTTGGCAAAAACAATGAGACACTCCGTTATAAGAAAAGTTCTGTTCTGGAACACAGAAAAATGACATGCAGCTCCACACAACATTCAACATCACACTGTCAGTAAATTTAACAGTAAAAATACTGTAAATGGTGAAAGTAAAGGAAGTAAAAGCTACCTTATGTTCTACTGAAAATTACCTGTATATCTTAAACAATACATTTCATTAGTTTTTACAGCCAAGTTCTGTAAAATCAATACTTTTCTACCTTCAAAATATGCTACATACCATTTACAGATACATTAAAGTTACACTGAAAAAAATCTCTGCTAATTTTATAGTGTAAAACTCTTAAATAGCAAAGGTAAACAACTGTAAAATGTAAAATGGTAAAGCACTGTTTCAGCAACACAGATGTTTCGATATCTGCTTAAGGAAACATCCTCTTCTACCATATTGTTCCTGGTGAACCACATACCTTTGAACAGCAGAGAAAAAACTTAAACAAAGTTAGCAGACTTATTTTTCCCCGTGTGTGAATTAGAACTGTGAAGTATACAGCCTGCTATAGACTTTCTTTTCTCAAGTTTATTTATTACTCTTTTACAAGCTAATGAATGACTATGTCCAGTAAATTCTAGTCCTCTGTCACCCATGACTAGGTATTTGAGCAAGGGAGAGCTGACTGTGACATCACACTAAACGAAAATCAAGAAATTCAAGAAAACCTCCATAACCTCTGTGTTACGTTTGTCTGTTTCATATGTATGTGGCCCTTCTTTTATGTTGAAAAACAAGCAATTATATTGTTTCTAATCCCAGTGTGTATTAATATTTTGTATTATTTCATTGTTTCAGCTACTCTGATAATAGTCTAATGGCGATTAAAATCCATCTGCAGAAAAAAGTAAGGAAAACGAAGTGCCAAACGTATGTCAATGTTGAATTAATTTTTAATTTTGCCTAAAGGCTGAGGTGTAAAGGTTTGTTAAGGGTCATTTCTGGGTTTTTTTTCTGGCTTCTTCACTTAGTCTAATTTGCCATTGGTAACCTCACAGGGAGCACCAAGACTTTCAGCAAATTTACTCTAAAGATTACTGAGGCACGTAATTCCTGTCCCCATGACAGTGTCACTATTCCAGGACTGAACCTGCTAAAACCAAGTGAACAATACTATTTGGTCTGTTAATAAACATATGACATGATGTCAATTTTAAGGAATAGGATTAATGAGCTTGTTAAGCTGAATATCCTGTTTTTATCCAATTTATTCAAATGTAGTCATAAACATTTAATTATATTGATGCTATAGCCGTGTATTTTTAGATATTTTACAGTTCATGAACAAAAAAATGTCATTTTAGTCTTTATATTTCAGTTCACTCTTCACAATTTACAATCAATGTCCCATTTGATTTTAACAGCAAATTATTATCAATTCTATGTTTTAAATAATGTCATATATCATATCTTATAAATTATATTAAAGTACATAGCCTGCAAACAGCAATAAATCTGCTAGACCTGTTTAAAAAGTAAGCGCTACTGAAGGTAAAGTGTTTGTTGTCAGACAGGACTCATCCACTATATTTTCAATTCCAGTTATTGCCATAAGGTCACAGGTTCAACATTCCAAGGATAAAATGCAGCAGGTTCAAATACTCCTTCATCCCAGCTGCTATAAATCTTCTAAATAACTTCAACTTTAATAAACATCCACAGGTTTAAATTATTTGCATCAATCATCAGTTAAGTCTTACTTTTGATTTAATTTTTATGTGTAGTAAACTTAGTCTGGTGTTATACCATACAATGTCCTCCATAATGTTTGGGACAAGGACACATTTTTCTTTGATTTGACACAACACAACCATGCACTGAAGTTTAAAATTACAAATCAGACAATTTAGTCGTGATTAAAGTGGACTTTGTAAACTTTCATTTAATGGTATTTGCTTACATTTTGGTCACAGCACTTTTTCTACATGGTCTCCCCCATTTCAGAGCACTATAATGTTTGGGACAATTGGTGTCACAGGTGTTTGTGATTACTCAAGCGTGTTTCAGTGCTTCATTAGTGCAGGCCTAAGTTACCAAGGCTTGCTTCTACCCTTTGGAGTTTGACGTTTCCATTGTACAACATGAGGACAAGAGATATGCCGATGAAAGTCAAAGAAGCCATTATGAGGCTGAAAAACAAGAATAAAACCATTAGAGACTTATGGTAAAACCTTAAGATTACCTCAATCAACTGTCTGGAATGTCATTAAGAAGAAAGAACACACAGGTGAGCTCAGTAATCATAAAGGTACTGGTAGGCCAAGGAAAACCTCTACTGTTAATGACAGACAAATCCTTACTATGGTAAAGAAAAAGACCCAAATGCCTGTCCAACAGGTCAGAAACAGTCTTCAGGAGACAGTTATGCATGTATCAGAGGCTACTATCTGCAGAAGACTTCATGATCAGAAATACAGAGGCCACAATGCAAGATGCAAACCACTAGCTAGTCACAAACATGATGGCCAGTTTGTGAAAAAGTATGTAAAAGATCTTACAGAATTCTGGAAAAAAGGTCTTGTAGAAAAGGAACTGCCCAAGATCCAAAGCATACCACCTCATCTGTGGTGGAGGTGACTTGGGCATGTGTGGCTTCATTGTTGATGTAACTGCTGACAGCAGCAGAACAATTCATTCTGAGGTGAATACAAATGTCTTATCTGCTCAAGTTCCAGTAAATGCCTGCAAACTCACTGGACGGTGCTTCATCCTACAACAAGATAATGATCTCAAACTATGACTATGGCAACATATGAGTTTTTCAAAGCTAAAAAATGGTAAATTCTTGAATGATCAAGCTCATCACCAAATTTGAATCCAATTGAGCATACCTTCCTTTTGCTGAAGAGAAAACATAAGAGACAAGTCCTCGAAACAAGCAAGAGTGGAAGATGGCTGCATTAGAGACTTGGTAGAGCATCACCAGAGAAGATACTCATCAGTTGGTGATGTCTATGAATCGCAGACTTCAAGAAGTCATTACATGCAAGGGATATGCAGCAAAGTACTAAATATGACTGCTTTAATATACCTGCCATTGCTAAAGTATGCCCCAAACATTATGGTGCACTGAAATGGGGGGAATCATGTATAATAACTGTTGGAATTTCAACATTGTGGGAATGAAGTGTAGTGTATGTAAATTCTGTAAATTCTGCAATGTGCACTTTAATCACATTTGAATTGTCTCTGGAGCAGAGTAATCAATGGAAAATGTGTCTCTGTCCCAAAATTACGGCGGGCACTTTATTACATTTACTGCTACATTTTATTTGTGTGTATAAAGATATGTTTAATGACTAGGTTCTTTGAAAAGTTTTGTTAATGTTATGTAATGTTGCCTCTCTAAAACGTACTGACAAACCAAATTTCCCTCTTGGGACAATACAAATTGACTTGAACTTAAAGAAACCTACTTACATGTTTCTAAATTTAGCTTTGCAGTTAGGCTTTTGTTCATTTGTACTTGCTAGTGGTTTTAATAAGTTGTCCTGTAAACGCAAGGGACTGATATGGGTAACATGCACTGTAAATTGGCAAGCAAAAGATGGTAACTAAAAAGAAAAAAACTGAAAAACCAAATACGTTTTTTCTCCTTAATTGTAAATGGTGTTCCTATGTTATGACAAATGTGCCCTGAATTTCTTTTTAGGTAATGAAGTTTTGAATTCAAATAGAAGTACTGGTCACAGTGTGAAAGAATGAAGACATTGTGTGAATCGTTTAACATTACTAGCACATGCCAGTAATAAATTCACTCTGTTCTTTACAGATGACAATAACAACCCTACTGACTTCCTTCAGAATCATATAGCAATAATTTTTGTTTTGTAAACAGAGATTCTTCAATGTGGGCAGTGACATCTTATGCTTCCTGTACTGCATGATTCTCTAGTCGCCTAAATGTGGTTCAATGGCGTCACCATAAATACCGGAAAAAAATGAGCAGTCAAGCTGGCAAGAATATCCATCCATCCGTCCATTTTCTAACCCGCTGAATCCGAATACAGGGTCACGGGGGTCTGCTGGAGCCAATCCCAGCCAACACAGGGCACAAGGCAGGAACCAATCCTGGGCAGGGTGCCAATCCACCGCAGGACACACACAAACACACCCACACACCAAGCACACACCAGGGCCAATTTAGAATCGCCAATCCACCTAACCTGCATGTCTTTGGATTGTGGGAGGAAACCGGAGTGCCCGGAGGAAACCCACGCAGACACGGGGAGAACATGCAAACTCCATGCAGGGAGGACCCGGGAAGCGAACCCAGGTCTCCTAACTGCGCTACCACTGCGCCACCGTGCCGCCCGGCAAGAATATTAATGTTAATATTAATTATTTATGCTAATTTATTCTGTAGAAACTTGCCGAAGAAAGTAGAAAATATCTCTCAACTGATGAATGCATGCACAGGTAGTAGTAATAATGGTCATACTAGTAGTAGTAGTTTCATATAGAGAGTACTGTAAGTCTGCCTCTTGTCTTTAGTAGTATTATAAGACAGAAACTGTCAAATGGATGATAGCTTGGCTATGTATTACAAGCAAGAGAAGTGTCTTTTTTAAATCAGGCTCCTATTATTAGTTTTGAATTTGGTGCTTTTACAACAATGTTACGTGTCAGGATGGTGGCATAAGTACCATAATTCATAATTTGGAGTGAGGGTATAAATTATAAGACAGAAACTGTCAAATGGATGATAGCTTGGCTATGTATTACAAGCAAGAGAAATATATTTTTAAAATGAGACTGCTATTATTAGTTTTGAATTTGGTGTTTTTACGACGATGTTACGTGTCAGGATCATGGCATAATTTACTGGTGAGGGTATAAATTACATCATTTATATTTTGGGGTAGGATAAATTATTTCATAATTCATATTTTCATAAATCAATTTGGGGTGGGGTTTAAGGTCATCAGTCATCCATTTGAAAGTTTCTGTCTTATATTCCTACTCTGTCTTTCATTATTCATCCATCCATCGCCCAACCCGTTGAATCCGAACACAGGGTCACGGGGGTCTGCTGGAGCCAATCCCAGCCAACACAGGGCGCAAGGCAGGAACCAATCCCAGGTTGGGCGCCAACCCACCGCTGGACATGCACACCCACACACTAGGGACAATTTAGAATCGCCAATCCACCTAACCTGCATGTCTTTGGACTGTGGGAGGAAACCCACGCAGACACGGGCAGAACATGCAAACGCCACGCAGGGAGGACCTGGGAAGCGAACCCAGGTCTCCTAACTGTGAGACAGCAGCGCTACCCACTGCGTCACCGTGCCGCGTCTTTCATTATTGCTACAGACAGTATATTTGAGAATACTGCAGAAATGACATGAAAATATGCTTCCATTATTGGTGTTAAAGACAGACACAAAATATTACTCTTTATATTACTATGCTATGTCAGATAAAGGCTTCCAGGACACCTTCTTGTTATATATCTGCTTTTCACAAAAGTTCAAATCAAGAAGTGTCTACCTTTGCATGACTACTAAGCTCCTCAAAACAACTGTTGAATTTATGAATGCTTGCTAGGAACAAATAAAGCTCTATATATCAATGTATTTGAGTGGTAAACTATTTTTGTATGGCTCTCATTTTTCATTTTTTACTTTATTATTTGTTTCAGATACTCTTTTTTTCTTTTCATAGGCTTGCTTTGCTTTTTAGAAAAAAAAAATTGTGGTAGTAACACACAGATAGTCTAAGATAGTTTTTAGACATTTACTGCAATTTATGGTATTATGCTTGAATTTTTAGATATATACACAGTTGTTACAGTTTTTATTTACAGACAGTGCTTTTTATATTAACGAAGGTTTCTAACTTTTTGTTTTATGTTTACGTTTGTGGATAAATTTAGAATAAACTGCTAAGTTTGGACATTAAAGTTCAAAACCTGGAAGCAAAAGTATCTTAATTAAAATTTATAAGGTTTGACTATTAAAACACATTTCTCTCTGGCAACTCAAAAATAATAATAATAAAAATTACATACTAAAAAGTTTTATAAGAAACAAGATCACAAAGGATAATTAAATTGAAGACATTTGTGTGAACAGATGTTGAAATATTTCAATTCATCATTTGCTGTAGTTTCATATAATTAGCTAAAGCACATACAGAATCCGGGCAAAAAGGAAGGAGGAGTGGAAACATTGCCTGAAGCCAGTGCTGATTACACCTCTGAATGTTCTTTTTATGGCAATAGTGTATATAAAAGTAAACTGTACAATAACTAATTGTGTAAGAAATCATCCCTGCAAGACATTTTGGGCCCTGAAAACAGTAAAGAAAAGTTTTAAGTGCTGGTGGTCTGGAATTTCTCTTGACTTTATAATTGCTGGAAGTCAGTGGCTAACATGAATTCTCTGACAAGCTTGTGTATTCTTGTGTCATATGAAAAATTTCCTTTTTTCCTTCTAGCAATTTTATAATTGGATTCCCAACTTTGATTAAATTGCATGTTGAGCTACTTACTACATTGACAGTCTTTGTATTAAAATAACTGTACCTGTTTTAATAAAAAAAAAAAAAAAAGGTTCTGTTTTTGAATCTGGAAATAATGCTTGGTTTTAGGGCTACAGAAGTAGTTCTTGAAAGTGTTGATATGAACATTATTTTAGTAAGAAAAGGTTATTTAATGTTTACTATAACTGTCCATTACACAGCTTTTTAATGCCTTGGTCTCTTATTGTACTCTTGTTTTTAACATTCAAAACCATTTATCATTCAAGGGGATAATCTGATGAAAACAGAAAAACTGCACTACGTGCCACGGTGAACTTATGAAAATGTGTGATTGTGAAAAATAAAATTGGATGAGCTGGGAAAAACAGTAGTCAGAGTAAATGCTTAAGGCTTGGCTACATGAAACTAGGCTTTGCAGTGTGAAGGAGAAATTGAATTTTATTAATAAGAGTAAGATTAGGCGTCAAACAGTCACAGGGAAAAGAGAGAATGTTCCTTCCTAAAAACACAAAAATGCACACTGGAACAAATAGTTCTTGAATGTTTTAAATCTATTCAGAAACAGTCAATAAAATTGGTTCAAATATATCAAGCCATTCAAATCAGCATTTTAGCTCTAGTTGTTAGAAGGGGACCTTTTTTTCGATTTCCTGGGTAATCCAGTAACTGATTGTGTAAAGGCTGTCTGCAGGATGTAGGTATTTGCTGTATTGCAAAGGAGTCACCACTTTGAAGTTTTTGGCTGGTTGAGATTACAGACAATACCAAGTTGTGATAACAGAACTGCTCCTTCCTTAGAGGATGTCTGTATTTACCTGACTTGGAAATTAACATGCTTGACAATATTGGCTTCTAATCAGCAGATCTGTACTCATTAATGGTTGGTAACAATACATTTTGTTAACTTGTGTTTTCATTAATTGTTAAACCAAGGAAATTTAGATATGGCATTGTTTAATCCGATTGTCCAGAACTGATAATGGCAGGGACTGAAGGAGATTTAAACCTCTGGGCAGGAGAAGGCAGAAAGAGAGAGATAGTCTATTGAGAACACTGCCAAGACACTCGGAGAGAGCACAGTGGCTCACAGGCAAACAAGGGTACGTGGCTGGCACGACGTGAGGCACAAGGATGGCAACACTTACTTCCAGGACTTAACTTCCATGAAAGGACCGAGCAAAGCTGGCAGACGAGAAATAAAGTGTGCCTAGATCACAGCAACACAAGGAGCCCAGAATGGAAAAAAAGGAACGACGAAGAGACGCTGACAGGGATTCCACGATTTTGATAAAACTTCTGTTGTGAAACGAGTGTCCGGTGAACAGACTGCATCAGTGGACAGTTGGATGGTTAATTGTTGGGGTAACACAGCGCACAAACTGGATTCTGCACCGCTAAAGGTAGTATCCTCCAATTCTTGTTTTTGACAGACTTTTACAGTGTGGACTGTGTGTTTTCCTTTTAAAAAAAAGGAAATTCGTTCCTGGTATTTTTAGATTTTGGTGTGTTTGTTTATCTTTTAAATGTACTTTATATTGTCTTTTGTAATAGAAGTTAGTGTTGCCTTTCCTGAAATTACTGTTGTGTCTTTCATTGTGTGTTTACTCGCCGCCCAATTTAAACAAACCTGTGTGCTATTATCGGTAAATTTTAAGAGTTTCCAGTCTCTTAATAAAACTGGGTTGCGTAGTCGGATATTTTAATGGGTCTTGGTTAGATTACCTGTAAGTGTGACCAGACACCTGTCACATATTACATTTTTTGTAACATGTAACAATTAAATGAAACTATTTGCACAGAAAATATATTTCAAATAACAGATGTGCCTCAGTCCAGTCAGAGAAAAAAGAATGTTGGCTCAACCTCACTCTCATTGTAACCTTAATTTTACTTAATGTGTTTTGTACAAATTAAGCCAGATTTCAGAGCTGCAACTATAGATCATAGGCTTGAACATTTTGAATATTTTTCTGTATGGTATTTACTTATTTTTTTCAAGTAATGCAGAAAAATAATCCTTGTCTCCCATAATTAAAATTTTTAGTATGTGGTTTTATAGTGCAGTATATTATTCTCTACAAAAAAGTAGCTTAATACGGTCTTTCATTTGGTTGTGGCCACTTTCATATTTCATACATAAGTGTCTTCTAGCTCCATTGTTCACAGGTACTTACTGTATCTTAAAACATATTTTTCAATAATTCTGACCATCGGAGTGACTGTCCATAAATGAGGACCAAGTAAGGAGACAACTGAGGAACCTACACACAGGGAAAGCTGCAGGACTAGATGGAAGTCAGTCTTTGAGTTTTTAAGGCCTGTGCTGACCAACTTTGTGGTGTCCTCTGTCACCTGTTCATTCTGTCCTTAAGGCTTCACACAGTGATAAACACCCTACATTTTTCCTATTTCAAATTAGGCTGGTGCCTTTTTATCTAATGATAGAGGCCTGTGGCACTTATGTGTCACATCATGCAGACCTTTCAGTGACTCGTCCTGGACTATACCAGTCCTCTTGATGTAGACCACCTGGACCCACTGCAGTTTGCCTGATGGAGTGGAGGATGTAACTATCTTACCTGCTCCACAAGGCTTATTCTCTACTGGACAAAGCTGGCAGCACTGTCGCCATTATGTTTTTTTAATTTCTCCAGCATGCTCAATACCATCCAGCCATCCCTGTTAAGGGGGTACACCCAGAGATACGCAGGTAGATGAGCCAATGGTGTCCTGGATAAGGAATTATCTTTTGGGTAGACCGCAGTTTGTGAGATTCAAGGACAGTGTTTCTGATAAAGATGTGAGCAACACCGGAGCACCACACGACTACAAATATAACACCAGGTCATGTCAATTGCAGAAATTCTCAGATGATTCTGCAGTTGTGGGGTGTATTGAAAAAGGAGATGAGACAGAGTATAGGAGTCAGGTGGAGAATTTTGTTTCTTGATCCAAAGAGAATTGTCTGCATCTTATCATCAGCAAAACAAAGGAAATGCTTATTGACTTCCATCGCACCAAGAAGCCTCTACGTCCAGTGACTATTCAAGGAGTGGATGTAGAGGTGGTCCACTCATACAGCTACTTGGGGTTCCATATTAATGACAGGTTGGACTGGACTCATAGCACAGAGGAACTACATAAGAAAGGGCAGAGCAGGCTGTTTTTCATTAGGAGACTTCACTCCTTGAATGTGAGAAATGACATCCTTCACATTTTCTATAACTCTGTGATGGCCAGTGCAATTATTCACACTGTGTTATGTTGAGCGTGTGACATCATTTCAGGAGAGGTCCATCAAATCAACAATTTAATTAAAAGTGCAAGCTCAGTTACACTCTGTATCCCCCAGAGGTCGTAGCAAAGGAGACAGTTAAAACAAAATTAAGTGCCATTATAAACAATGCTGCACATCATCTCTCTTACACACTAACACTGAGTACTTTCAGCCAAAATATTATTCCATGAAAGTGTGCCAAGAAACACCACTGGAACCTTTTTATACCAACACCAATACATCAGCATAATGCCTCACTGGAACTGTGACAGCCACGTGAGAAGTTTTCTTTCTTATCTGTTTTCTTGCTTTATAGTCATTCTGGTGTGTATTCAGACCAAAGTGTGTGTGTATATTTATTTATTTATTTACTTACTTACCTACTGTTTTATGTATTTAAAGAGCTTCTGTAAAAATCCAGATTTCCCCCTGGGGATAAATAAAGATCTATCTATCTATCTATCTAACTAGGGCTGGCATTAGGGCTTGTGGCCATTAAATTGAGATGTCTTTATGTATCATAAAGGTTTTATTCAGCGAGCAGACCCTGCATGTACCTAAGTCTTGGAATGACCTGCCCTGGACATTACTGAATTGTAGCTTTTTTGCAAGCATGGGGAGAGGAAAAGAGAGAAAGAACCGAATAACCCAATGTCATATAGTGTATCTGTTTCTTCTAATTCCCTCAGCATTAACTGAAATATCCTCATTTTCAATTACACTGAGACATTGGTTGTTTTGTAACCTCCATGATTTCTGGGAAGGAGAAGCTGTTAAAAACTGTAGCGTATATTGAAAAAGTTGTGAACTTGTACATGTATACCATACATATTACATAAGTACAGAAGTAGTTTGAAGGGAAATGCAAGTTAGCCATTTCACCATTACTAAGCAATTGCTCATTTGCTTCTTTTTCATTTGCTCAGGTAAAAGCAAGGCAAGCAAAGTATACTTAAGTTATAAATCTTGTAAAAAACAAGAAAAGTGGACTTTACTTAAATTACCAAAGTTGTATTAAGTGAATGCTTAAGTAAATCTTTTACCTTCTTTTTAAAATATTCCATGATTAGTGTTTTTTACTGCTTGGAAATTCAACATATATGGAAATATTAAGTTACATATTTTAATAAAGTGATGTATTTTTTATTATTATATTTACAGTGTACACATGAGTAAAGAAGTACAAAACAGGTAGGTTTCCCTTTAAAAAAATGAAAAAAAGGTAAACAGATTTCCATTTATTAAATCTTATATTTTATAAAAAAATATCTTATATAAAAAATATCTTATATTTTATATTTTTAAAATTATCACATCTTTACAAAATAAATAACAGGATGAAACAACACATTTCTGTATGGTTGCTACTCATCTCAAACACTTCCATGTCCTTTGGGTTGAAAAGGAGTTTTACCTTTGACTCTCCTGTCCATAGAACATTTTTCTAGATGTTTGGGGATCATCCATGTGTTTCTGGGCAAAAGAACGAAAAACACTGATATTCTATTTGGTGCAGAGATTTCCACCTTGCTTCTCTCCAATAAATCTCACCTTTTATTCTTCTGAAGCTGCTACCGAGAATACCTTTTTGGGGTATCTTATAATTGTAATCATGAAATAAAACCTAAATTACATTAATAACCAGCATAATTAGTCCGGAAGTTAATATTACATGATGCACTAGCAGAACCCGTATTGGTCACTTAATTAAAAAAAATGTAATACCACTTCAAAACATCTTTGCAGTTTAAAATGCTGTTTACTAAACTTTACTCTCTTGGAAATAAATCTACTTTGGTAAACAGTATTCTATGAGAGCAAAATCTGTTTTGTGTCTTCATAGTGAAACCTGGTTTAGTAAATCTGACTCTGTTGCTTTAGCTGAGGTAGCACCAACTGGTTATACATTCCTTCATAAATCAGGAGATACTGGTCAAGGAGGTGCCCCTAGGATAATTCTTTTTAAATATCAATAACAAAATTAAGTGACTTTGAGGTGATCATATTAGATATTAAACAAATTACAGCAAAATTGTAGTACTAGTTTTAAAGACTATCAGAACCATATTTATTGTTAATGACTGAATTAATCCAATTTAATCCAATTTAGCTATAAATTTAGTATTTAATCCAATTTAACTATAAATTATGATCACATACTAATGCTTTTAACATCCATAAGTGGAAACTGACACTTTTGTCAAATGTTTAACTCATCTGTTAAATTCAGGAGTGTTTTGCGAGATTCTCAATGGGTCTGGCCCATTGTCATAATCACATATAAGATCTAATTATTACCTAAAGAGTTAAGATTCAAAATTTAATTAAAAGTCAACTAAAGTTATCTCTTACCACTACTCAGTTACATTTGATTTGATTATGTTCTTACCAATACAATTGTAGATTACAACAACATGATATCTAGATTGTAAAGCTGCATCAAAATGTGTAGATACTGTGTATTGAAATGTTTAAATATAATTCTGGAAAATAATCTAGATCAGATAGTCATAACGACATTTTACATCTAATTATAATGTTACTTTTATAGAGGCCTTTAATACAGTAGCCACTCATAAAACAAAATGATCAAAGTAACTCAACATGGTTTAATGAGAGCACTGATGCTCTTAAATTAGAACAGAGAAAGTGAAAGTGTCAAAGGTGAGTAACAAAATTAGAGGTGTTCCAAGTAACATGTAAATGTATAAAAAGTTTTTTTGTAAGGACAACTCTGAATATTCTAATTAACAGATGACAAAAGAAATATTCTTCATGTTCTGCTTATAGCAGCTGATAATCTAAAAAATGGTAATTCTGAACAGTCAATATAAAATCCCAGATTTCAGTGTCATCTTGCACACCGAATATTGCAAATTCAAATTCTATTTCTCCCTGTACATGCGATTTTTATAATTTTAACTTGACAACAGAACACAAATTTCTAAAATCAACCCTACTACCTGTCCCTTATACATTGTCCTAACAAAACTAGTGAAAAGCTCAATGGATATTCTAGCAGCACCCATTCTTTGCATTATCAGTGATTCATTAGTGACTAGCACTGGTCCTATGTATTAAAATGGGATGGTAATCAGTCATTATGGAAAAAATTGGAGCTAAACCAACAACACTTAATAAGTATAGATGTACATACTGTACTTCAAATTTGCCTTTTCTTTTGAAACTACTTTAAAAACTAGTCACCGAGTGGTTTCAGTTTCACCTTACACATTGTAATTTATCTGAAAAATTCCAGTCTGGCTTTCACATTGCTTACAGTACAGCAATGACACTAACCCATATGGTAAATGACAATGCGATATCTTCTTATGAAGAAAATACCATAGTAATTATGTTGCTAGATATAAGCACAGCTTTTGACACATTAGATCCCTCTGTTCTATTTTCATAGGCTGGAAATATTATGTTATAATCTCTGGTAGTGTAGTAGTGAAGTTTAGTTATTTTTAGTGTGTAAAATACTGACAATACTTCATCATTATTCTCAGAAGTTAAATTATGGTGCCCCATGGTGTTCAGTAGTTGGACTTTTACTGTTTTCACTTTACATGAGTCCATTGGGGACTATCATTAGAAATCATAACATTCATTTTAACTTATAGGCAAACCATGCCAACAGAATTCTCATGGGCCAAATGATGTTTCTCTGATCGTGTCCTTAATTAATTATGTTGGTCAATTAAAGGAGTGGGTGGATGATAAATCTTTTTCTCTGGATATAGGAAAAACCAGAAGTGTTATTTATTTGAGGTCATGATACAGACCAAAGCAATATTCTGTCACTTATTAAAGCAGTTTATCTAAATTTCAGTTCAATTTCACAACGCAGTTTTGGTATTATCTTTGACACTAGTAAATCTTTTAAAATACACATTATTATATAAAGCCTGTTTTTTTCAAGCTAAAAATATTGGAAAAATAAGAAGGTTTCTAAATATGGAAGATGTTAAGAACTTAATTCATACATTTGCGATAGGATTGACCAAAACAATATTCAAACTATTCCATAGGCAATTTTTAGTTCATTGAAAATGCTGCTGCAAGAATCATTACAAAAACTAGAAACTAGTTTGTTTTTCTATTCATATTCAAGAACTATATAAATAAAATTAATTATTATTATCATTGTTTTTATTATTATTACATTTGTTCCACAATATTGGGAAATTAAGCAAAAAGACTGTGGGTGAAACTGCGGTGGGCTGGCACCCTGTTTCCTGCTTTGCGTCCTGTGTTGGCTGGGATTGGCTCCAGCAGACCCCCATGACCCTATAGTTAGGATATAGCGGGTTGGATAATGGATGGATGGATGGTTGGACTATGGGTGAAATATTCAACCTCCTTTCATGATTTCAAGACTTCAACGTAGGTGTTGACTCCGGCCGACGTCTTTTTATGTGTACTGTAAAACACATATTGGTACATAGGACAATTATTGTGCTTAACGTGGACATATTGTTTGGGTTTTTGTGACTTTTATTTCCTATTTTTACTCTTTACTTTTTTTGAAATTTTATGCACTTTTTTAATTTATGAGTACAGTACAACTTTTCTTAATACTTCAAATTTCTGGGGCAAATGTATGTATGGCACAACTTTGAAGCATAGCTACAATTTGAAGAATGCCTAACTTATTCTTTCAGCTTACCTATATGAAGTAGATAATAAGTAAATGGTGATCATAGAGTAAAGAGCTGATAGAACTTCCCTTATTTTAGGGACTTGTAGGTAAGAATTTTACTGCACTCTGCATAAATGACAATATATGACTTCAATAAAACAACAGAACATCATTAGAAGCTGGGTAGGAAAGAAAACAAAGTGCATCACTGGACAAATGGAATATGTTGTGGTGTATAGCAAATATAATGAAAAACTAGTATGTCACATCCCTAAAACAGCGACAAGATGCATCATTGCAATGAATGCCCAAAGTTGCTGCACCTGCTGAAAAACCAAGATGGAGCTGAAATAAACTTCAAACACAACAAAAATGTAATTAAACCCCCAAACAAATTGAAAGTGAAATAAAGCTGTATCATTTTTAGAAGCCCATTAAAAATGAGTCCAAAAGAAAAATGTAATATGTTCAGAAAAAAAATGTATACAAATCTAACATTCACAGTGCTTGAAACACTCATCTGCTGGAATAAAGCCACAGGAAATGGCAGTTGCTAGCCAACAGTAAGTAGTGAGTTCCCATATAGTATGTTTTCTTGTAGAGAAAACACATTAATATGTGAAATAGAAAATTCTAGACCGTCTTCATGTGAAAAATGTATGGCATTTCACATTTAAAAAAATGCACTCCACTCCTCTTTGTTTATGTGAGCAAGGATCATAAAATATTATTGATTTTACTAGTGAAATATGGATTAGCTGTGTTGCAAACCTGTGGAAGGAAAAAATGTTAATCGCAGAATATGTGAACCTCAAGAAAATCTTTATGGTAAGTTTTGCTGTAAAATAAAATAGAAATTGACCAATAATTTTTCCAAACTACTGTTGTGTTTGTATTATCAATAACTTAAGCAAATATATAATATACGGCTGTCCATTTGTCTGTCCAGGATTTTAAATCACTTGTAGCTCGCAAACCATTTGACCTATCGAACTGAAATTTGGTACACATATACTACATGACGTCTACTGTCCGCATTCTGGGTGATGATTGACCTCCAAGGTTATTCCTCTTTTTATTTTATTTTACTGTAGGATCAACTTACAGCAGCAGTCATGCAGCGCATGCATACAGGCGCCATTCTCATTCCCTACCACCTTCACCATCACTTCCCCTACCTCTTCATATCTTGGATCATTTTTGAGGCAGATTGAAGACTTAAGTGCCATCTTAAGTGAAAAATTAAGGAAAACGTACTAAGTAATTGCAATACAAACACTGACTTAATCAGTTTTAATGCAAAAAAATGCTGACAAAAGAAGAGAAGAAGCAGGCTGCTAGGGTGGAGAAATGAAGAGCTGCTCAGGAAGCAGCAAGTGCATCAACCTCTGAGCAAACAAATGCTAAATGTACATATATTAAATACTAGCAGAATACCCGCGCTTCGCAGCGGAGAAGTAGTGTGTTAAAGAAGGTACGAAAAAGAAAAGGAAAAATTTTAAAAATAACGTAACATGGTTGTTAATGTAATTGTTTTGTCATTGATATGAGTGTTGTTCTCATATCTATCTATATATATATATATCTATCTATATATATATATATACCCGCGCTTGGCAGCGGAGAAGTAGTGTGTTAAAGAAGGAAAGAGAAAGAAAAGGAAACATTTTGAAAATAACGTAATATGATTGTCAAAGTAATTGTTTTGTCACTGTTATGAGTGTCGCTGTGATATATATATATATAGCAAAATACCCGCACTTCACAGCGATGTCATGTGTTAAAGAAATTATGAAAAAGAAAAGGAAACATTTTAAAAATAATGTAACATGATTGTCAAAGTAATTGTTTTGTGTATTTGGTGGCAGCGTCACAAAGTTCTTTTCGGTAGCTGCATCAGAAAATGTACCACGACGTCTGACACGCCTCCTTTTTACTGTTTTCACACAGCTTGGATTGCTGCTGTCATATATACACACACACACACACACACACACACATACATACATACATACATACATATATATATATTGTAAAAAGGACCGAGGAGACAGCAATAAGGGTTGGGGTTTTCCGGCCCCGTATATTGTACAGAAATTTTTCCAACAAAGAAAAAGGTCAAAAGCATAAACTAAACAGTTCATAACGCGACGCGTCTCCTGGTGTCGCAGCCATTTTATAGGGGTGGAGCCGGAAGTGAAGGACAGCTGGGAAGGACCGCAAGGGAGGATGGGAAGGATGACGTCAGGGCAAGATGGCGGAGGAAGGGCGGAAGTACCACACTGCGGTCAAACCAGGCCTATGGTGCTGGAAGGTCTCTTTTTCTACAAGGAAGCAGAGGGAGAAAGTTAATACCCCGCCATTCCCTGGCGGCGAATGTTTTCCCAGGTGTTCTCGAATCAGTCCGCGGCCTCCTAATCGCTCGTGCGTGACACGATCCCCCCCTTAGCCCAGGACCGTCAGGTGGGGGACCTAACCGAGAGGTCGTGAATACGAGAGAGCATCGGCATTGGCTTGAAGGGTGCCCGCCGATAAGTGACAGTGAACTTATACGGCTGCAAGTCCAGAAACCACCTAGTGACCCGCGGATTCGACTCTTTGTGCAGGGACATCCACTGAAGTGCAGCGTGGTCAGTCACCAGAGCGAATTCGCGACCCAGCAGGTAGTAACGGAGGTGGGTCACTGCCCACTTAATGGCCAAGGCCTCCCTCTCCACCGCCGCATACCGGGTCTCCCGGTCCATCAGTTTCCGGCTAAGGTACATCACAGGGTGCTCGACACCATCGACGCTTTGGCTCAGCACGGCGCCCAGGCCTGTGTCCGAAGCGTCGGTCTGGAGATAAGCGGGAGCCCAAAATCGGGCGTCCGTAACACAGGTGCCGGCGTTAGGGCCTTCTTTAGGTCACTGAGCGCGTGTTCTGCCTTGTCGGTCCACACCACGCGAGGGCGCCCTTTTGTCAGGTTAGTCAAGGGTGCTGCTCTTTCGGAGAAGCGGGGAACAAACCGGCGGTAGTAACCCGCAAGCCCCAAGAAAGCCTGCACCTGTTTCTTGGTATTCGGACGGGGCCATTCTAAGATGTCTTTAACTTTGGAGCCTGTGGCGCACCTGTCCTTGTCCCACGAGGTAGCCTAAATATTTGGCCTCCTTTAATCCAAAAACACTTCCGGGGTTTATGCGGAGGCGGCTTTAGCCAGTGTTAGGAGGACAGCGCGACCTGCAATAGATGCTCCTCCCAGGTGCGGAATAGATGACAACGTCATCCAGGTAAGCGGCACTATAGGACTGATGGGGCTTCAGCACTCTGTCTACCAGGCGTTGGAAGGTCGCGGGGCCCGTGCAGCCCAAATGGGAGGACCTTGTACTGCCAGTGCCCGCTAGGGGTGCTAAAGGCCGTTTTTCCTTTGCGGATGCCGTTAAGGAATTTGCCAATACCCTTTTGTCATGTCAAGGGTAGTCAAATATCGAGCCGTACCCAGCCGCTCAAGGAGGTCGTCAATGCGGGGCATGGGGTAGGCATCGAACTTGGAGATCTGATTCAGGCGTCTAAAGTCGTTACAGAACCTCCAGGAGCCGTCTGGCTTGGAGGCGGGGACAATAGGGCTGGACCAGGGACTATGGCTCTCTTCAATTATGTCCATGTCCAACATACGTTTCACCTCCAGTTCGACCTCTGCGTTTTGCCTCCGGGAGTCTGTAGGGCCTCTCCCGGACGATTACACAGGGGTCCGTGATTATATCGTGGGCAATCAGCGAGGTCCGGCGGGTGACTCGCTCACCACCTCGGGGATGGCGGAGGTTCTGGGTTAACTCCTGCCGCTGCTTGGGGTCAGCTCTTCTCCGAGGTTAAGGGCAGTTGTGCTCGTGAAGAGGGAGAGTGACCTATGGGAGCTGGGAAGCTCCTCTCTATCTCTCCAGGGCTTTAACAGGTTGACATGATAGATCCTCTCGCTCGGTCGACGATTGGGCTGTTTCACCAAATAGTCGGCGAGCCCCTTTCCTCTCCTTAACCTCGTAAGGCCCTTGCCAGTGAGCGAGCAGCTTCGAGTGGGAGGTCGGGGCGAGCACCATAACTTCGGTCCCAGGCGGAACTCCCTGAGGGCGGAGTTGCGGTTGTAACACCGGCCTGCGCTGCTTGCGCCGAGTCACGTGCTCTTTTAGGAGGGGCCTGATCTTTGTGAGTCGGTCGCGCAGTTGCGCTATGTACTCAAAATGTTAGAGGAAGGAAGGGCCTCGGCCTCCCAGCCTTCTTTTAGGATGTCGAGGATTCCCCGGGGTTGTCGCCCATATAACAATTCAAATGGGGAGAAGCCAGTAGAGGCCTGGGGTACCTCCCGGTAAGCAAAAAGCACGAGCGGGAGGAGCTGGTCCCAGTTCCTGCCGTCCGCGCTGACTACCTTGCGAAGCATCTGCTTAAGCGTCTGGTTAAAGCGTTCCACCAGCCCGTCAGTTTGCGGGTGATAGACAGACGCTTTCAGGTGCTTTATCTGCAGTAATTTGGCTACCTCCTGAGCGTATCCGATGTAAAGGCGTACCCTGGTCGTGAGGACCTCCTTGGTATGCCCAGCGTGAAAACAAATTAACCAGTTCCGTGCGATGCTTTTAGTATTAGCGGGCGCGGGGAACCGCCTCTGGGTACCGGGTGGCATAGTCCACCATGACTAGAATATATCTGTGGCCACGGGTTGAGGGCTCCAGGGGTCCTACCAGATCGACCCCTATTCTTTCAAAGGGTACATCAACTAGGGGTATAGGGACTAGAGGAGCACGGTCCCTCCTGGGAATCTGGCGGGTCTGGCACTCGGACAGGATTGACAGAACGCCGGCCCTCCTCATTGATCCCAGGCCAGTAAAACCGGAGTTTAATTCTCTCCAGCGTTTTTCGGCCCCGAGGTGGGCGCCTAGGAGGTGAGCGTGGGCCAACTTCGCATATCTCCGCCGGAAGGTGCAGCGGAATTAGCAACAACTTCCGCACCTCGCCCTCATGGGTAGCCACTCGGTACAACAGATCATTTTCAAGGACAAAGAAGGGTTACGCGGTGTGGAACCGTCCGCTGGTGAGCTGTTAGGCAGAACAACGCATTCGGGCAAAGCGCGGGAATCATCATTCCACTGTTCCCTCTTAAAGGAGGCGGCGTGGACGAAACTGATGGTCCAGGCGCCGAGAGGGTCTTGTGGCCTGGGCCTGGGAAGAGTTCCCTGGCTAGTCCCTTCCCGGGAGTCTTCGGGTCAAGGTCCGTGGCCAGGAAAAGTCCCCGAAACACCAGCGCCGATAGGGCCTGCCCTTGTGCGGCGTGGAGGCCGGGAGGGTGCCTTTTCCCCTCATAACCAGATCCAACAGGCCCGGGGCGGCGATGGCTTACCGCTGATTCTTTTAGACCAGTCTTGTCCCAAAATCACTGGGAAGGGGTTCCGGTAACACAGCGACCGTCATTTGGGTTGGTTCCCCTTCCAGGTGACATAGCAGTGGCGGAGCGATAGGACCTAGTCCCCCATGCACACAAGTGACCAACAAGCGCTGGTTTAACCACTGTTGCGGTAAGACAAAGCGGCGACAATGGTAATGTTGCTGCGGAATCAAACAAAGCTACCACGGCGTGCCCATTTAGCAACACCACTCCCGTGTTGGACTCGCCAAGGGATGCGGCGGGATACAATACCTCTCCGGCGACGTCCAGGTACAGTCCATAGGCTCGGGCGATGTTGTGGGGCAGGTTGGTAGTAGGTGGCGGTCTCGCCACACTTGAAACAGCGGCGGTCCGGCTTCTCTCTGGCTCTGGTGGCGCTTCTGCAGCGCGTCGAGAGGGCTCGGGGTGGCCGCCCGTCCCTGCGGTTCCAGCGAGCAGGCTTTTCTGACCCCCAAGTCGGAGGACCGCCAACTGGCGCTCCAGGGCGTCTAGGAGGCCCGACATGTTTTGTAGGCGTGTCCCGGACCTGCTGGGCGAGGGAACTGGGCATGGCATTGACCAGGCCTTCACAGGCCACCTGCTCGACCACTTTCCGCCCTGGGGTCCCTCTGGCGTAGCCAGCGCCCATCTTGCCCCAGAACTTCGAGCGCCTGGGCGCGAGCAGGCTTTTCGGGTCAAAGACCCAGTTCCGCCATTCGCCGCCTGCTGGCCGGGCTAATGCCGTGCGGGCCAGTATTTCGGGCTTGAGGAGGTCGTAATTAGCGGCCTCCTCCTCAGGGAGGTCATAATAGGCCCGCAGCGGTCCTTCAGATATGGCGCCAGGATGGGCGCCCACTCGGACCGCTGCCACTGTTCGGGTGGCCGTCCTCTCAAACATGCCCAGGTAGCGTCGACGTCCTCCGAAGGGCCCATCGGGACTAAAGGAGGAGGCACCTGCCTGGGCGGGTCTGGTCTCGCCCGTTGGGCTTCTACTAACCTGGCCGTGGCCTCCAGCTCCCGGGTGGTGGCGGCTTGCGCCTGCTGCAGCGCCTGGAGCTGGACGTTCATTGCTTGTAGCACAGTGTTGAGGTCCTGTCCCTCCGTCATCTCGGGATCTCTGTATCCTGCCGACTCGCCAGTTGTAAAAAGGACCGAGGAGACAGCAATAAGGGTTGGGGTTTTCCGGCCCCGTATATTGTACAGAAATTTTCCAACAAAGAAAAAGGTCAAAAGCATAAACTAAACAGTTCATAACGCGACGCCGTCTCCTGGCGTCGCGGCCATTTTATAGGGGTGGAGCCGGAAGTGAAGGACAGCTGGGAAGGACCGCAAGGGAGGATGGGAAGGATGGCGTCAGGGCAAGATGGCGGAGGAAGGGCGGAAGTACCGCACTGCGGTCAAACCAGGCCTATGGTGCTGGAAGGTCTCTTTTCTACAAGGAAGCAGAGGGAGAAAGTTAATACCCCGCCATTCCCTGGCGGCGAATGTTTTCCCAGGTGTTCTCGAATCAGTCCGCGGCCTCCTAATCGCTCGTGCGTGACAATATACATATATATACACATACATATCTTCATATCTACATATCTATATACATATCTACATGTACACACACATATATATATATATATATATATATATATATATACATACCTATCTACATCATATATACACACACACAAATTATATATATGCGTGTATGTATGTATGTGTGTGTGTGTGTGTGTGTGTGTGTGTGCGTGCGTGTGTGTGTGTGTATATATACACATACGTATACTTGTGTGTATGTTTGTAGGTGTCTATATGTGTGAATATAGGTTTGGTCACTGAGTGCAAGGGAAAAATAATAAATTATAGTCTATAAGTTATTAAACAGTAAAACATTAACGTTTTAAGAAGTACAGGTACATTGAAATTACATTTTCTATGTGAACGTTCAAATTTGTGCCTCTGGTAATGTGCCTTACCGGCATTTAAAGTAAATTAGTTTTGTGTCCTCTGCAGTGTTAAGAGAGAAAGGCTTTGGTTTGGGATAAAAGGAAAAAAGGTGTAAAGAAAGGAAAGTTGCCTTTTCTTTTATATAGTATAGAGAGATGTGTTCGCTGACGTTATGATCGCCTTTTGGGGACAGTCGCGGTGGGTCTTGTGTAGACTGGTGAGACGTCCCTGCCATTAATCGGTTGTGATGGCACTGTCAGTCCTCCACTCCTGTGCGTGTCTTCATAATCGAGCTGAGGACCTCATAATCGTATACGTGCAAAAGAAAGTGTGAATCGCCTTAATATTATTTTGCCGTGGTGTAGAAAAGGGGTCCTGTGTTTGCACTTGTCTGGGCTATAGCGCAGGGGGAGGATGAAAAAAATTAAAAGTGCTCACTTTCACTTAAGGCAGAAGCGCAGTCAGCGTCTCAAAGGCGGCACAGCTATGCTGGCGCTGGCTGCTCGACTTTGCTGGGCAGGAGACCACAGTTTTTGCAGACACGTTCATGATATCAAAAGTCTCAGCGCACTTTGGAGGTCATTCATATATATATATAGCAAAATACCCACGCCTCGCAGCGGAGAAGTAGTGTGTTAAAGAAGTAATGAAAAGAAAAGGAAACATTTTAATTATAACGTAACATGATTGACATTGTCATGAATGTTGCTGTCATATATATGCCTGCCTAAATAAGTCACCCTCGCTTCGCTCTTACTTTTTTACCGTTCATTTAATCATGGCTAGTGGCGGAAAATTATAAAATGGAAGGAGGATGGCTTTACCAAAACAATTATTGATGGCGAATCGATTATTCATAAAGCTTGAATTGGTGATCTGTTTTTCTGTGTTAACCTCATATTTTTTCATACTTCTTCTCAAACTAAGGTGGTGCGAGGGTAAAATGAATCGGGATGCGCTGATCAATGTAATCGGTGTACCAGGAAATCGTGCATTGACTAAAGCTCCCTTTGCTTGTAATGCAAAGTGTGATTAAATGCATTATTTTTAACGTTATGGAGCACATGCATCGAAGCTTCTCAGCTGTGCTTGTGCTAAGAAAAGGAAAGATTTTAAAAATAACGTAACACGATTGTCAATGTGACCTTTTGTAAGTAGTGCCTGGAGGATTCAGTGTGGAGAAACTCTAGAGACAGCGTGTGTATTAACGTGTGGATTTTTCTGTGAGTATTTGGTGGCAGTCTGACGAAGTTGCTTCGGAAGATGGCGTTATCCGCGGAGCTCTCAGCTCAGAGCTTAAATGAGATGAATGGGAGGGAGATGATGACGTGACTCCCCACCGCCTTTAACTGTCAATCCCCACAAACACAGTCTCTCGGAATTTGCATAAGCACACCCCTTCACCTACAATTTTAACTTAGTTACAAAGTGATCAAAACTCTCATTTATATCCTGCATCCTCTCATTAAACTTGTATCCCGCATTACCTGTGGGCATGTGAAACCAGCGTAGCCTGTCTATTAACTTAATTTAAAGTTTAGGTTTACACCTTGCTTTCTTTCCGAGGTAGCAGCACTCATGAATATGGTAGTATATGTCACTTTCTTTTCGCTTCTTATTGTTTCGCTGCCTTCTCAATTATATAATGCATGTTTTCTTAAGCGCTTTTTGGAGGTCTTCCTGGTTTTCTACGCACTGCGTTGACAGTCAGTTCACGTGATTACGTGGGAGGCGTGATGATCTCACACGAAACTCCGCCCCCCCCACGTCTTTCCAGCTCATCTCTATTACAGTTAATGGTGAAAAATACCTTCCAGTTATGACCATTAGGCGTAGAATTTCGAAATGAAACCTGCCCAACTTTTGTAAGTAAGCTGTAAGGAATGAGCCTGCCAAATTTCAGCCTTCTACCTACACGGGAAGTTGGAGAATTAGTGATGAGTGAGTGAGTGAGTGAGTGAGGGCTTTGCCTTTTATTAGTATAGATGATTATATGCATATTAAATATTAAAATTTAAAGAAATAAATCAGAAGGGGAATGAAAAATATTGGCAAAAGAAAAGGCCATAATATCAGGGACCATTCATTTAACAAGGAAATACCTGTTGTCCTAATGTGATGGAATATTTTCATTATTGATTACCAAACACAAAATAAAAGTTTCTAAATGACCTGCCACTCTGAAGATAAAGAAGCCTGTGACACTCCATGTTCTTAGCTTCCTGACAACTTTTTGACTGGTAAAGAGCAATCCAAACTGCAGGTGTCGGCTATCAATCACTGTCCCAATGTATGATGCGTTAGGTGTGCTCAAAGCACCTCCCTGTTTGCCTCCAGCATAAGATGTTCCTGTAATTTTGATTTAATGAATAGCTGACAGCTTCTGCCACTTTGATTGCCCAGAAACATTTCTCTCTGTGCTTATGTACACACTTTTAATTCTTTGTATTTAATATCAAAGCCATTTACATTTTAGCGGTTCATTCTGATGTGATGGTTTGTTTTTATCAATAAAGGCAGTTTGCATAGCTTCATTAGGATGTCAGTGTGTGTCACAGTTTCCCAGATGTCGGCTCTTACTCAACTATTTTAATCACATCTAAGTTCTACATTATCCTAAAGATGAAAGCAACCATAATAAAAATAGGCAGGAAAAGAGGGATTCGCTGCAGTCACAATTTCCAGGCCTTTGTTTTCATCTTTGTGAGATTGTGATTTACTTTATCCGTTAAGGATCTTTGTCAATTCTATATGATCTCAACATATAGGACCTTTGCAGGATTGTTCTTATTACAAAAAATACAAATGACTTAATTCTGCATTCTGTTATTTATAATTATTTATATGAGTAGAGTTTTCAAAATTATGATAATTAATATAATGATCATTATTATAGAATCTGTAAATTTATTAAAAGTAAGGACTTAAAGTAGCTACATACAGCAGAATCCAATCTCAATGAAACAGCTAGAGGAATGGACACATACTTAATCTCAGACTACTGTACATGCCAAATTAATATTCCATATGATGTACAATAACACTTGGAAGAACTAATCAAATGAGCTATTCTATCTCAAGGCACATGCAGGAGATGGGAAAATGCAGCAATTGTATGTTCATACATTACAGCTTATGAGGTGGGGATGGTGAGATGCGTCTTAGACAATTGTTTTAAACTTAATGGTTCGAACTTACCTGTGACTTCACGCATTTATGATTTATAATCTACTTAATACTATACATAAATGAGAATGCAAATTTAATGTGACCTTATAACAGTATTCGGGGATTTATATATCTTATATAGCCATCATAAGCAGAGGAATGATAGCTTAGCACTGTGTCTGAGGTTATTACAAGTTTATTTAAAATTAGATTAGCACAGTTAACCCTTGACATTGCCTTGCTTTAACATGATCAGAATGTGGCATGAGTTGTTTACTTACTTAAAACTGCCTAAAATTCTGTGTTTTTAAATGTTTAATGTAACTAAAGATATAATTAGTATTATATAAAAATAAAAATAGTTTTCGTTGTCCTGTCTGGGTGCGGCAGAAATAAGTCCCACATTTCAAAGGGGGATTGAAAAAAAAATGGTACAAGGTATCACCAAAAACTTTTTATTTCCCAAATGTAGATATAAAAAAGTTTTTTTACTTTAAGTTTTAAAAATTATATTGTCCAAATGGTGGCCTTGATGGCTGATACACATTTGGAACCATTCTTGGAAGACTTCCATCACTCTCACTAGCATGTCGGGCGAAATTCCTTCAATTTCTTCTTGAATGGCCTCCTTTAGTTGGTCCAAGGACCAAGGACGATGTTTGAAAACCTCGACCCTGAGGTACCCCCACAGAAAAAAGTCAAAGGGATTTAAATCAGGCGAGTGTGGTGCCCACGGAACTGCCTCGCGTAAGGAGACCACTCGACCCGGGAACATCTCCTGCAAAATTTCACGTGGACAACATGCTGTATGGGCCGTAGCTCCATCCTGTTGGAACCAGAATTCCTCTAGGTTGTGTTCTTCCCCATACTCTTCAATTTTCGGGCACAGAAAATTCTCCAACATGTTGCAGTATCGAATCGAATTCACAGTAACTGTGACTCCACCCTCTTCAAAAAAGTAAGGCCCAACGCCTATAAACAACACAGAATCGGCATTTTTGAAAAAAGCCTCCGCTACAAAGCCTTGATGCTCACCCGACCATGGCATGGTGACGACTGAGAACTTTATTATGTACCGTACCTAACGGAACGAACCGCACCCCTCTATCTGCTTTGGGAACCCCACAGTGATTTTTCAAAATGTGGGAGTTATTTCTGCTGCACCCTGTAGATGCCTACAACGATGAAGAAAATGTTAAGGTTTTAAGAGCAAGTTTTTATTATCATTACATATTTTTTATGTTTTATTTATTTTTATACTTTTATTTATTCATCTTTAAAGCATGAGGAGTTTACTTGACACACTGTGCTATTTAAAATGAAAGAGTAAATTTCAAAAATGTATTTCAAACAACCGGTTTAAGACAGAAACACACTCTGCACATCACTGGATAGAGGAAAGGTCAAAGTTTCGTCCTATGGTCCTTGAGGTTACATGCACTCAACATGAGCACCATGTGTAGAACGACAAACATCAAAACGGTAGACCATTTCTTGCCACAGACAAGTCAACTGGTCCCTAGTTACTGAATTCACAGCTTCCTCAATTCGATGTAGCAGATCTTGAAGATTAACAGGCATAGGTGGAACAAACACTCTTTATTTAATTTACGCCCATAGATAAAAAACCACAGGGGGCAAGGTTTGGAGACCTGGGCAGGCATAGATGATGAGCAAAATCTTGCATGAAAATGAAGTCAGCGCTCAGTGGCATTCATTGGTACTTTTAGGCTGGCTTTTAAACTTTGAACTTTCCTCTATCCAGTGATGTGCAGAATGAGTTTCTGTCTTATACAGTTTGTTTGAAATAAATTTTTGAAATCTGTTCTTTCATTTTGAATAGCCCTATATTTAGAGTCACATAGGGACAGTTTAATGTCTTAGTCTTTGCACTGCACTACCAGCTTTATTATGTTCTAATATGTGGAAAATCAAACAACACAGAAAGAAAGCTTGGAGTTTAATTTGCCATTGGCAAGTGAGATATAACTAAAACATAAGATAAAGCTCATCATATAGGCCAGTAAGAACATTTTTGGAGCACCTTTCTCATTGATCATGTCATGTGATGACTGAAAAGAAGCTGGGATTTATCTGGTTGGGACCAAAAGAAATGTGATAGGAGGCCATATAAACTTGAGGTAATTTATCCTCTTCCTGGTCCTGTCCTTCCTGGCTGACAGAGGTACTGAAAATGGTTTAGTGATGGTGTAACCTGCAAACACTTTCCTGTATTTCCTCATATTAAGAATCTGGCCTAGTTAAAGCTGCATTATACCTGTTTAATGTAACAGGTTCTTATCCTTCTATCCATTTTTGCTACATCTCATCCAATGTGAGAACATAGGTGAGCTGCTAGAAGAAAAGAACAATGCAGACATTTAAAGAATATACAATTTCCACATAGTCATCAAACCATCACTTAAACTCAGTCTCCTAAAGCTGTGAGGCAGCAGTTCTAACCACTGCACCACCGTGTCAAATTTAAATTATTGCATGAACTTAAAAAATAGAGTGCATAAGTCATAGATTGTCAGAATTGGTTTTCAACTGGTTTCATGGCTGTTTTAATCCAGAGATGTATTTTGTTGATTAATATGGGACTGTGACCAGTAGAGGATAAAGTTTTATTCATTAGATTGAACTTAAGCAGGTGTAAAAGAAACATTTTTTCAGTCGCTTTGCCTGGAAATCTGCCTGTTGGCATCAGCTTTGCCTGAGTGAGTCTTCTTAGTCAAAGCTACTTGCCTAATAAAAAATCTTAAACTACAGGCTGTTTCCTTCAGCTGAAGAGATCTCTGAGTAGTGCTTTGTGATTTTCTGAACATTCCTTAATAAATGTTTCCAATACAGCTCCTTCTGGTCAACCTACAAAGACAAAATGTATACATCCATATATTGTTAAATCCATATTAAGAACTGTGGAGGATTGAGAGTGTTCTGACAGCATTGGTTATAAGGCAGGGAGAAAGAAAAATATTTTCTCTGTTTAAAAGCTGAGTGCAAGAACAGTAATCAATAAGTCAACAATTCATAAAAGAAAGCAATTGTACTTTTACCATAGTGTTTTTCAGCCTTCTTTTGCATACTGTAATAGCCTATTAAAACCACCATTGCTTGTCCATTGACAAGCCTGAAAGTAATACCTGGGAAATGAACTGGGAGATGAAGAGTAAATGTAGTGTCACACACGCATGAATAGGGGACAGCCAAAGGGCTTGATGGGGTGTGAAAGAATGCAGAATAAGGGTCTGGAACAGAGCAGTAATGCTTTCTCTCTTTCGTTATCAGAAAGACCGAGGAATAAAAGCTCATCATACAGGGTTATACCCAGGCTTATCTCACTTCCATCTCGTCCCGATGACTGCACCTCCATCCACCCTCTCCTGATGTCATCTTCGAATCCTTCAGTCAACCTCACATCCATTTTGATTTAATTTACTGTCAGTTGTATTTCCTGTTACGCTTCCATAAAAGCTCTGAAAACTTATTGTGTGACTGTCAAATGTCTACTGTGGTTTATTTTTGACCGTGATTTGAACCTGGGATTTAGAACCAGTATACAGGGAGGCTCCCAAAATCTTTACCTGCTATTTGTGTTCTTATTTTGTCACAGTAGGTCAAAGCAAAAAGGTTAAATAAAAAGCAAAATGCAGAGCCAAAATGCAAACAACAATCTTGCTCTGTTGCAACCAGTGTTGATATGCATTTTCTAATATATTTATTATTAATTTTGAATCATTATTTATCCATTTCTTGTAAGTGTCATGTAAGTTTTGTTTATTATTTGTTAAATATGCATTGTCTCTTTAAAGTAGTATCCATTCCTCGTATTTTGTCGGTGGAACCACAAGAGTCAGGGCCACCCTGACATCATTGCTGCTGAGATCTTCCTCTGGCTCTACACTGAATAAGAAAGGGAATCTCTGCTGTGGATTATTGAATATTGTTTACATTTGTAATTGTTGCTTTTCTTGTTTATTCTGGTTGATTGGATTCTTCTTACCTGTTCTTGGATTTTCGTTGGGATTTTGTACTGGGACATATTCACTTTGAACTGCTTTTAGGTAAATCCTTTTTTGGTTTATTTTTGCCCTTTTTGTTCTTTTTAACACTAGGATCCCTGAAGCCTATGGAAAAAGTCGTAATGCCAGGCCACTTTAAATTCCTTCACACCTCTCCATCAGCGTCTTTGTTTTGTAAATTTGTCGATCAGCACAAGCAGCAAGCAGCCTGCTATCCCATTCCCCACTGACCCAGCTGATGTTCTCCCAGCTCAATTCTGTTTATCTGGGTGTGAGGTGACTGGAATTGTATAAGGTAAATAATATATCGTTATTTTAAAAACATACATTTCATGTGTGTTCCATGTATACAACAATCTGGGTAAATGTAGGATGACAGGAAATGAGAGGCAAGAAATGCTGAACACATAATTAAAACATTGGCTAAAATTTTTAATTTTATAATAATAATTGATAGAATGTTGACCTGAAATGTATAATGTGTGAAGATTGAAGTTCAAATATCAAATAAACACATTCACAAAAAGTATAACAAAACAAGTTCACTTTTATTCAAGAATATAACCAAAGAAAATGAAATGAATCAATTTACATGTTGCTGTCAGTATGTAAAAACCAAAGCCCATTTACTAATTGCATGGCCGGTTTAGAGGTAAGAACGGCTGTTTCTAAATCAAGAGGTTGTGGGTTTGATCCTGGGTCTTCCCTGCATTTTTTGTTTTGACTAGGGAGCTGCTATTATTATTACTATTATATAATAAAAACATACATTTGATTTGAGTCTGTAACTCGTTAAAGTAGTAAATGACTTGCGGGTAAATGCAGACAGAGGCCATTTATCTGTTCTCACCCTTCTCGATCTGAGTACCGTATTTGACACCATTGATCACAATATTCTTAGAAATCGCCTTAGTCAATGGGTGGGCCTCTCTGACAGTGTCTTAAATTGGTTTGAATCCTATCTGGCAGGTAGAAAATTCTTTGTGAGTTGTGGTAATCACATCTCAAAGACACATGATATCCGATATTGTGTTCCACAAGGCTCTATCCTGGGTCCGCTGCTCTTCTCAATCTACATGCTTCCGTTAGGTCAGATTATCTCAGGTTACAACGTGAGCTACCACAGCTATGCTGATGACACACAGCTGTACTTATCAATAGCACCTGATGACACCGACTCTCTCGAATCACTAACACTATGTCTTACTGGTATTTCTGAATGGATGAATTGTAATTTTCTCAAGCTAAATAAAGAGAAAACAGAAATTTTAGTGATTGGAAATAATGGTTCAGGGTGCTACCGCCTCACAACTCCAGTGTCCTGGGCTTTAATCTAAAGTTTAGTGTTAACTTTGTGGAGTTTGCATATTTTTCCCCTGTATGCATGATTTTTGTCAAACTTCAGTAGACACACTGTATCTGTTGGCAACTAAAAATGGGTTCGGTTTGGGATTTTGTATGAGTGCAGTAGGAAATGGACCCACTATAGCAAATAGTGTTGGAAAATTCATTTGATGCATTTTACACAAGTTTAAGCCGACACTGGTTCTGTATAGGAAGCTGATATTTTAAATTAGAAGAGAAGTACACAAGCTCTACATAGTGGACACAGCAGCCGATATTAGAGGTTTATGTTATTCTAATTGGCAGCTCTAACACTTTTAGTGTTTTTAGCTGAGAATTGCCTTTTTTACTTTGTACTTTATTATATGACTAGCAAAATACCCGCGCTTCGCAGCGGAGAAGTAGTGTGTTAAAGAAGCAATGAAAAGAAAAGGAAACATTTTGAAAATAACGTAACCTGATTGTCAATGTAATTGTTTTGTCACTGTTGTGAGTGATGAGTGTTGTTGTCATATATATATATATATATATATATATATATATATATATATATATATATATATATATATATATATATATATATTTACACACACACATATATACACACATATACATACATACACACACATATATACACACAAATACAATATATATACATACATACATACACACACACATATATAAACATATATATACATATACATACATATCTACATATATACACACACAGCTATTTCAGTATCAGTGCAATACGCTGTTTGTTAAAACGATTGACTCCCGCTCTTACGTGCAATAAAAAATCAAATCATTCAGTTGTCTTTGCTCATATGTCATTTTAGAGCTGGACGCCTGGCATCTTTTTTTGGCCACAAGTTCGCTTCTGTTTGGTGTGAGGTTCTGTGTTGTGGAGATTCTCAGGATGGATTGCAGGTGCTCATCAGTGAGGCGACTCCTGTGTGCTGTTTTGTTAGTCTTTATCACTGAGAAGAGCTTCTCACACAGATATGTGCTACCAAACATGCACAAGGTTCGAGCCGCATGTAGACGGACTTTTTTTGTTCTTCAAAGTCACCAAAGCGCCGTGCAAACTCAGTGCGCAATAACTCCAGTAAGCGGTAAGTGTTCGGCAAGGCAGCTGAAGCGCTGCATTATGGGATCTGTAGTTTATTGTGTTACCAGCGCTTCATATACCCGGGCTTTAATAACAATAATACAGTATATAAAATGATCTCGGGCCGGATATAATTACACGCCGGGCGGATGTGGCCCGGCCTTGAGTTTGACACATATGGACTAAATAGAACTTGAAAAGATATATTTTTTCAAATGTGATCGTGCAATTCAGATAGAGTTGACGCGCACTACAGCCTGCATGCGTCAATGAGTCATCCTCCTCGCTCTTACTTTTTTCCGTTCATCTAATGAATACACTGAGTATGGCTTTACCAAAACAATCATTGATGGCGAATAAAGTATCCATTATTCGAGTATGTAGATCGGTATATATACTGTATATACCCGCGTATCGCAGCGGAGAAGTAGTGTGTTAAAAAAGGTAGAAAAAGAAAAGGGAATATTTTAAAAATAACGTAACATGACTGTCAATATACAGTATTTGTTTTGTGAGTGTTACTGAGTGTTGCTGTCATCAAGGATTTGATTATCATTATTTCTTTCAATCAGGTTCGTATTTGTAGGATGTGTTGTGTTCAAGTTACATTCCGTGTTTGTCAATCGTTGTAAAGATGACAGGTTTCATTCATCGATTCGTTTCTTACTGCATCAATAAACAGCTCGTCTTCTTCTTTATCTGAGACCTGACACACTGCATGCACGGGTTTTTTACACTGTCTTCCTTTAGCGGGACATTGACTTTTTCCACCGTGTGCTTTGTTTCCGCAGTAGCTGGATTTATGAATATGCTTATCAGACGCTTCATATTTTTGCTGCCTTTTCAATTGTGTAATTTGGTTTTTGTTCAGCGCTCTTTGGAACTGTTGCTTTTTATCTGTGCACTGCGTCAGTTCACGTGAGCCATTCGGTGTACATGCATCGAAGGTTCCTAGCTGTGCTGGTGCCATCTCGTGCTATGTCCATGGCTGTATTTAATGTTACCTTAGTCCTGGCACTTAAAACTTTCTCTCGCAGTTTCGCTGAGTTTGTGTCAAACACCACCCTGACCATCTCATCTTCCTCTCCATAAGCACAGTCCTTCACCCGTGAATATTTACCCGTGGCAGTTTGCTATTGGATTGCCGCTGACGGACGGCCTTATATGGGCAGGCACTAAATTACAAACGCCAGCGCAGCCTGTCTATGAACTTAATTTAAAGTGTAGGTTTACATCGTGCTTTGTTTCCAAGTAGCAGAACTCATGAATATGGTTGTATATGTCACTCGCTCGCTTCTTATTGTTTCGCTGCCTTCTCAATTATATAATGCATGTTTTCTTAAGCGCTTTTTTGAGCTCTTCCTGGTTTTCTATGTACTGCGTGATTACGTGGGAGGCGTGATGATGTCACACGAAACTCCGCCCCCACGGCGTTGAAGCTCATCTCCATTACAGCAAATGGAGAAAAACTGCTTCCAGTTATGACCATTACGCGTAGAATTTCGATATAAAACCTGCCCGACTTTTGTAAGGAAGCTGTAAGGAATGAACCTGCCAAATTTCAGCCTTCCACCCACACGGGAAGTTGGAGAATTAGTGATGAGTGAGTGAGTGAGTGAGTGAGTGAGTGAGGGCTTTGCCTTTTATTAGTATAGATCACTCACTAACTATAATAAAATAATAGTAACAGAATATAATCTTGCTTCTTTTGCAGAACAATATTTCTACCCCCGTGACCCTGTGTTCGGATTCAGCGGGTTGGATAATGGATGGATGGATATTTCTACCACTGGATGCTTGTTCCCAAAAGAAAGAGAAAAAAAACTGGTATGCAATATAAAAAAATCTTAAGAACGAATATAAAATTACCTAAACTCTCAGACACTAAACATTGTGTCCCTGGGCAGAAGCCTGTGTGTTAATCCTTCTATGTAAATTTTTTCATTTTAAGAGGAGACATTTTCCAAAATTGTTAGTCAGTCTCTTTGTGAAAGGCCTAGGGAAAGCACATTGCTATAAAAAGTTAACATTAAATCCAAAAATGTAAAGAAAATTAAGATAAATTATTTTGGTCCATATAGCAGAACAAATTTCTAGTTGCCTTTGGTTCCACTCACTTGCATGCATCGTAAAATTGTGTCCTCCCATAGAGATTTTCACATATAAATAATGAAAAAAGAAACTGTCATCATAGCCTAAACAACAAGTACAAACTACTTCCCAGCTCAAATAAGAATAATCCAAATATTCACATTAAGATATTGTATTTCCCCTAGGACAAATGTAAAATAGGAGTTTAAGCTTTGTAAGATACAAGCATGAAAAGTGATCTCTGAGCATTAAGGATAACCACTCTTTCAGAAACCGGATTTGCAAATGCACTGCAGAATGTTCAGTACTTAAATCTCTGTGTTGTCCTTTCATGTAATTCGTAGAGAAAAGACTAAAGCAAAAACACATGCATATAAAACAGAAAAAAAATGCTGTAGCTTTGTTGCTTTGGAAATGTTTAACACGTAGTAAAGAACTGTTGCCACGCACTGCACATACTCATTTTTATACCTGTAGTTCAGCAATGATGTTTTTCTGTCAAAAGACAATTCTTTCATTCATACATAAATAGTTGTATTAATTTCTAAAAGCCTTGCAGATACTGTGCAAAACCAATTAATGGCACAAGCTGCAAAAACACAAGCTCTGAACCTCACAGAGTGCTAATAATGGCTGCTGCCCTTATCAGTTTTCCTTAAGTGGCAATCATAGCAACAGAAGTGCTGTATGTCAGAAATTACATATTAGGGGTGGATAGCTTAATAATGCTTGATGGTGAACCTTTTATTTTCATGTCAAATTGAGTGAGATGTCTGCTCTCTATAATAATGCTGAATGATCCTTGTGACAAATGGTTGTTGTAGTCAAACTTCTGAATGAAGAATGATAATCACATCCAATTTATTAATACATACATATTACATGTTTTAAAAGGTTGGGCTTGATTTGGATATATTTTGAGTAACTCAATAAAACCCTCTAAACTCATCAGCATGTTCATGGACCTGCAGCTCTGCACTTCATTACACAGCTGGATTTTTAACTTTCTGACAGGCAGAACCCTGGTGGTTTAAGCCGGTGGCCACACTTCATCATCCCTCACTCTCAAGACTGGCGCACCATAGGGCTGTGTCCTGAGTCCTCAGCTGTACTCCTTTCGACATATATGATTATACGGCTGTACATAACTCTAACATCATTGTCAAGTTTGCTGATGACACAACTGTGGTAGGCCTGCTATCTAATGACATTGTGCAGGCTTAACTGAAGAAAGTGGAGAGTCTGTCACACCGATACCATTGATCACAATATTCTTAGAAATCACCTTAGTCAATGGGTGGGCCTCTCTGGCAGTGTCTTAATTTGGTTTGAATCCTACCTGGCAGGTAGAACATTCTTTGTTAGTTGTGGTAATTATACTTCAAAGACCCATGATATTCTATATGTTGCTCCACAAGGCTCTATCCTGGGTCCGCTGCTCTTTTCGATTTACATGCTTCCGTTAGGTCAGATTATCTCAAGGCATAATGTGAGCAACCACAGCTATGCTGATGATACACAACTGTATCTATCAATAGCGCCTGACGACCCCAACACTTTTGATTCACTAATACAGTGTCTCACTTGTGTTACCAAATGGATGAGTAGTAATTTTCTCAAAATAAATAAGGAGAAAACAAAAATGTTAGCGATTGGCAATAACGGATAAAATGAGGTTATTAGAAATAAACTTGATGTATTAGGATTAAAAGTCAAGACGTAGGTAAAGAATTTAGGGGTAACTATTGGCTCAGACCTGAATTTTAAATCACATATTAATCAGATTACTAGGAGAGCATATTTTCACTTAAGAAATATAGCAAAAGTTAGACCTCTTATATCAATAAAAGATGCTGAGAAATTAGTTCACGCTTTTGTTTTCAGTTGGCTAGATTACTGTAACTGTAGAATCTTAACTCGGAAAAGAAAATCTGAGCACATCACCCCAGTTTTTATATCACTACTTTGGTTACCTGTGCCATTTAGAATTGACTTTAAAATAGTGCTTATGATTTACAAAGCCTTAAATAATCTCGTTCCATCTTATATTTCAGAATGTCTTACACCTTACACTCCAAATCCTGACCTTAGATCTTTAAATGAGTGTCTGCTTAGAATTCCAAGAGCTAAACTTAAAAGAAGTGGTGAGATGGCTTTCTGCTGTTATGAACTTAAAATCTGGAATAGTTTTCCAATAGGAATTCATCAGGCTAATACAGTGGAGCACTTTAAAACACTGCTGAAAACGCATTACTTTAACATGACTTTCTCATAGCTTAGTCAAATCCTGATGCTCTGTATATTGTGAACGCCTCCCGGGCACAGACAGGCGGACATCTTGTTTTAAAACACCACACGTTTATTATACAAATTATTTACAGTCCATCGGTCACAAAGACCCCCAAATACTGGTCACAAAGACCCCCAATTACTGGTCACAAAGACCCAGTTCAGTGCACAATACCCCAAAACGGTCACAGTCCTGGCCACAATGCCTTTCTTCGGGCCGCCTCCACACTCCTCTTGCTTCGTCCTACTTCCACCCGACTCCAGCTCTGAATGAAGGGAGACGGCCCCTTTTATAGCTGACCCGGATGAGCACCTGGTGTTCCCGGCATACCTTCGTTGGCCACGCCCCAGCGTGGCGGAAGTGCCGGCTGTCCTCCCGGCTGCTCTCCGGGCGGCGTTATAAATCTTCCCCCCAGCACTTCCTGGTGTGGCAGGAGTGCTGGGGAAACAAGTCCCCAAGGCATTGGGGCGCCTCCTGGCGGTGACCACGGGCTCCTACAGGGAAAGGCTTCCATGCCCTTGACCCGTGGTCCCCAAAGCAACCCGGAAGGCGAACCCCACGTGATCCAGGCAGGGCTCTGACCCTCTTCCGGTCCCTCCTGGCGTCCCGGCCGGGTCATGGCCCCTGGCATCCCTGACAATATTCAATTAATTATCATTATTATTCTTGGTGACTCCAAAATCTGTACTAATCCCTACTCTCTCTTCTATTCTTTTTCCGGTTTTCTGTGGTTGCAGTCTATACCACCACCACCTAATCAAAGCACTGTGATGTCCCTATATTGATGGATCAAAGGCCAGAAGTCCACATGACCATTACCATCTAATTCTTCAATGTGAACCCTGAATGCAATGAGGACTGATTGAGGTCATTTATGTTAGGTAGAATACCTAGAGGTGGTTGGCCGGTCTCATGGCCTGGAACCCCTGCAGCTTTTTTTTTCTCCAGACGTCTGGAGTTTTTTTTGTTTTTTCTGTTCTCCGTGGCCATCGGATCTTACTTTTACTCTATGTTAAATAGTGTTCACTAATTTTAATTATTTATTTTGTTCTTTTTACCTTTCTTCATCATGTAAAGCACTTTGAGCTACATTGTTTGTATGAAAATGTGTTTTAGAAATAAAAATATATGTTGTTGTTGTCGTCAATATTGCTGCTACTTCTTGGTCTTGTCTTTGCACAATTTCTTGTCATGTTTGTGTTTTAATTTTAAAATTTTAATTTTAATTCTAATTTTAATTTATTATTTGCACATCATGTTTTTACACTGTGGACCCTGAGCTTCTCAATTTCGTCTATCTGTATACTTGTATATGGTTGAGATGACAATAAAGTTTGCTTTGACTTTTTTTTTTTTTTTTAAACAGCCGAGGAACTTCCACCCCCTCAATATTAACAGCACTCATGTAGAGAGGGTGGACAGTTTCAGATACCTCAGTTCACACATCACAGAAGATCTGACCTACTCCAGGCACATTTGATGAAGAAGGAACGGCAACATCTGTACCACCTCAGATGCCTCAGGAATTTCAGGCTGCCCTCCCAGATACTTAAGAAGTTCTATACATCCACCATCAAAATTATTCTGTCTGGAAGTATCACCACCTGGCTTGAGAGCAGCATGCAGCAGAACTCCAAGGCTATGCAGATAGTGGTGTGGTCAGCTGAATACATTACTGGGAGTGCACTTCCTAACCTCTAGGATATCTACACCAAGCAATGTCAATCCAGAGAAAGGAAAATTATCTGTGACACCAGCCATCCCAACAACAGCCTTTTTCTGTGCTGATGGACTAGTAAACTCTTTTTCCCACAGTCCATCCGTATGTTAAATAAGGAAAATGCCCACAAGTACATGATGTTCTATTGTATACTCTCTCACATTAAGTTATTTAAGTCATTATTATTATTATTATTATTATTATTCTTTTAATAATTACTGAATTTATAAAGATACAATTTATTTTTATAGTCCCTTTATATTCATCTCAAGGAACATTTATAGGAGTTGAGTAACTAAGCATTTCGTTACATACTGTACTGCTTGTATAACTTGTAAGTGATCAATAAAATTTGCTTTCATTTGATAATAGGTCATTCCTCGAAGATAAATGAGCCATAAAGCAAAACTGTTAAGCTGACCAAAACAGTTCTGAAGAACATATACAAATTTGTAAATACACAAATTATAAATATACAAATGTAAACTGATTATACAAATAGATAGATAGATCGATAGATAGATCGCATAAAGCTTTCATAGAGCTAGAGAATTCAAATACTTATTACCATACATAGCATTCAGTTCTTGCCATGTTGCTTTACCGCTTGAATAATATAGCATAGAGGTACCACTAGGACTAGGCCTTGGAAGTGGTTAATCACAAATAGAAAACAGAATGTCACTCTAGTGGCTACTAAAAGGTGGGCACTAATAGGCTGAAGCAAGCAAGCTAGATATTAGCAAACACACTTTCATTTATAGTATCACTGGGCTATTTATTAATTAACTGATCATAACAAATAACATTAAAAAATACATTTCCTGTTAGTTAACTGCTAACAAAGGCAACAATTGTCTATGTGGTTTAATCATCTGAGCTGAAAGTGTGTGTTCCAGATGCTGAGGTAAACAAAGGATATCTGGAATTGGATCAAACCTAGTGCCTCACTTTCCTTGATATTTTGATTACTGGTTATTGAAACAAAGCTCTGCCTTTTGACTCTGATTTCTGTTTTACAATTTGGCTCTGATGTTCTCTCCTTATAAATGTCAGTTTTGACCCTGGAGTCCATTCTTTCTCCTATGCTTCACTCCAATTTTCCAGACTGACTGTACATTAATATAGGGAAACCAATTCAAAATTTGCACATCACTCATAAACGGCTATGTCTACTTTTACCAAATTTTGTATTTACATTATTTAAGCAATTTAAAATATAGGCTTCATGGAGTTTACCAGATGAATCATAAAGAGAGGGCCGACAGCACAAAAACCATGAATTACTTCAAAACAGCTGAGTACCTGTGTATTACAATTAAACCAACTTAACATAGGGAGTTTATGGAGTTTTTAAAGTTTAATTTTGAATAGGGCTTCAATAGAGGGAAAAACACAAAACAAATGCTACTTTTGCTAGGCTGACACGCCATATCAATGATTCAGATATTCAACAGGTCATCCAGTTAATTAATGTATGATTAAATATGTGAAACTACAGTCAACCAGGAAATGCAAAGATGTAGCATTCATGGTTCCAACCCAGCAAGGAATTATTACAATTATGGAATCCAATCATGCACAAAAAGAAGAAATTCTTGACTCATGAGAGAAGAAAACTTGATAGATAAATTGATAGGATATTTACATTTCAGCCAGCAATGGCAAAAGGCCAACATTTTAAAAATAAAACACACACAAGTGTTTGTTTTCCTACCATAACAAATTATACAAATATACCCAGGCAACACAGGTTACTACTGGTAGTTTATTGTTAAGCTTTGTATTTATACCATCCATCTTGCATTCATTGTCTGCATTACTAGTCTTTCTGAGACAGGCAAATATGAAGGTGGTGCAATGGTAGTGCTGCTGCCTTCCAGTAAGGAGACCTTGGGTTCGCATCCTGGGTCCTCACAGTGTGGAATGCTTTGACTAGTGGGAAAAGTGCAATATAAAAGCAAAGATTTATTCATTTCCTCACTGTATACATGTGTCAATCACCTTTAAAAGTGTATTCATTATCTAGTTTCAGACCCCATTTTGTCTCAGCATAACTTTAAGGAAATAATGTAATACTTCTTACCATGGACAATGGCATTAAGTACCACAATAAGAAATTAAGTCTAATAAAGCTAAAAAAGGCATGGAACTTCAAGAGAAGTAAATGCTGACAGTATGCATATGCAATGATTATGACCATATGCAACTGATGTCACAGAAGATGAACTGGAACAGAGATAACTGCTTTTATATTTATCTATAGGTTCAATGTTATTGTCATGTCTACACATTACAATAAGATTCCTATTTGCATTTTTGCTGCAGACTACTGACAGTAGTATAACAGAAGACATAATACTTAAAACATTAATAAACCAGAAATGACACATTTAAACAAGAAAGCTGAGGCAAGCGCTAAGAACATAGACAGAAAATGCAGATCCAAAGTGGCTTTTGTGTATGCAGTTATCTTACATTTCTTCATAAATTATAAGCATTTAACTTGACTTTCCTGTAAGCAGACTGCACATTGCAGCTAAGAGAAGGCAAAGTTGCTGCTCACTTGTGAAACCAAAACAGTTCAATATAAAACCTCCAACTCAGTCGGCTCTGTCGCCTGTAATAAAGTGAACAGAAGAACAGGAGGAAAGGTCAAAGTGTCATGTGGTATTTTGAAATAAGGAAGCTGAACATAATGGATGGCCATTTAGCAACACAGAACTCAAGTGAATAGACCTAGCCACCTGCTATTGGGGAAAAATAAAAATTATTCAATAGTAGAGCAATGCAACTCAGGACCACTCAGTGCGTTTGAAAACATCAGAAAACTGAGAAAGAAAGACAATAAAATAACAGCATTTTTATGACAGCACGCTAGCTTGCTTGAAGACCAACTAAATGGAATTATACCCCGGGGAAAAAATTCTGTTGAATAGACCTAAATGTTAATCATATTCGTCGGCACAGCAAGCACACACTATGGCAAAGTTAAGAAAAGTAAACCCCCCAAAAAAAACACACTTTTAAAAAGGTTCCTTATGAGACTTTAAAAGCGTCGATGGTTCTGCATGTGCCCATCCTCACGCTCATGTGAACAAAGAGCACCAAACAAGGAGGCTTCCTTTTATGGACTCTCTTCTAAAATATTTCTGTAATGCAATTGTGCACATCCTGAATAATATAAAGCTGTTATCTTAATGTTGCAAATCTAGATTAAAACACATAAATAATTTAAACATCTACTGTCATCTGAACAAAAGCTGTGTAGCTCTTGCTAACGCCATGTACTTGTTGGCTGCAAAGTCTGATGACTGTGTCTAATTTATCCCAATCTAGTTGTAAAATCTGACTACTACAACAAAACCTCTTGAGACGGGAAGAACAAGGTGTTTTGTTCAATTATATTTCCATACATTCATACATATAGCACATTCTTAAACTCTTATAGTGCTAAAACCTATCGCAACTGCACTGGTTGAAAGGTAGGAGCCAACCCTGGACAGGGTGCCAGTTCATCACAGGGCCCACTTATACCTTCACTCATAATGTGGCTAACTTAAAATCACCATTTAATCTATGCTGGAGAAAAACTGGAGAGGAAAACCAGGCAAAATCAACTCATACAGCAACTGAGGACAGGAGTCAAACCCTGGACACCCATGAGGCAGCAGGGCTATTATACCCATTATAAAAATTAAACACACTCATCATCAGCAACAATTATAAGAAATTCACCTGTTTTGAAATTTAGATTAAAATTGTTAATTAAGGTTTCAGAGCTCTGTAAGTACCCACTGTCCACTCTTAAATGGAGTACACAAAACAGAACCATTTAATAAGGAATACAAGTTAAATGAGTATCTCCTTAGAATTCCAAGAACAAAACTTAAAAGTGGTGAGGTGGCCCTCTGCTGTTATGCACCTAAAATCTGGAATAGCCTGCCAATAGGAATTTGCCTGCTAATATAGTGGAGCACTTTAAAAAACTGCTGAAAACACATTACTTTAACATGGCCTTCTCATAACTTCACTGTAATTAAAATCCTGATACTCTGTATATCCAACTCATTATAATAACTATTCATGGTGGCTCTAAAATCTGTACTAACCCCTACTCTCTCTTCTGTCTCCTTTTCCGGTGTCCTTTCTACTCAAAGCACCTTGATGTTCCAACAATGATGGATGGATTAAAAGCCAGAAGTCTGTATGACCATCAACATCCTTGAGAACCCTAACTACAAAGAGGACTATTTCATTTATGTTAGGTTGAATGCCCAGAGGGGACTGGGTGGTCCCGTGGCCTGGAACCCACCCTGCATCGGACCTTTTTATTTAACTTGTTGTTTTTTCTTTTTTGTCTGTCCACCTTTTTCTTCATTATGGACCTTACTCCTTTTCTATGTTAACTAATGTTGTCTTATTTTAATTTCTTATTTTGTCTTTTATTTTTCTTTTCTTCATTATGTAAAGCACTTTGAGCTACTTTTTGTATTAAATTTTGTGCTATATAAATAATGTTAAATAATGGTTTCTGGGTGGAGGTCTGCTCATGTCGTCATTGGTATTTCTCTGGTTTTCTTCTCCCACAGTTGTATTTGTTAGCTAATCTGGCCCTGTGTGATCGAGTGTAGGTGGTAAATTTGTGATTGCCCTGCAGTAGGGTTGATTTCCTTTGTGTGCTTCATTCCTGTCTTCCACCCAGACTTGCTGTGACAGACACTATCAAGGTTGAACTGAATGGGTGTGTAGCATAATGCTATTGGTGGTGCTACGTCACAGCTCCAGAGTCATGGGCTGGTATCTCAGTCCAGGCACTATCTTTATAGAGTTTGCACAATTGCAACAAGGATTTTCTTCTAGAGTTTCTATTTTTCTTACCAAATCGGTGTATGTTTTAGGTTGACGGAGCTGATGTTTGTGACTACTAATTTATATATATATATATATATATATATATATATATATATATATATATATATATATATATATATATATATTACACCTGAAAATGTATATACAGTGGAACCTCGGTTCACAAACGTCTCGGTTCAGTTACAACTCGGTTCACGACCAAAAAGCTCGACAAACTTTTGCCCCGGTTCACAACCACACACTCGGTATACGAACAAGCCAGTTTCCCTTGCCTGCCTGAGCTGAGCTGAGAGAGAGAGAGAGAGAGAGCAAGAGCGAGGGAGCACGTGCCTGCTGGGGAGGGGGAAGGGGAGGAGGAGATTGCTGCATGTGTTTGCCTGCCTATCTGCAGGCTGTAGTGCAAGCGAACCATCCCCCCACCACAGGCAGGCTGAGAGAGAAAGAGAGAGAGAGAAACCGAGCAAGCCGCGTGGCTGCCTGGCTTTTTCATTTAAGCAAAGCCGCTCCTTGTTCATTGTTTTAAGTCAGACGTGCACTCTCTTTGTGCTCTGGAGTATTTCATGTGCTTTTGCAGTTAACTATGGCTTCTAAGCAAGTGAAGAGTGGTAAGAAGAAAGTTTTGAAGAAAATTGAAATCGAAGTAAAGAAAGAAATTACAAAAGGTGGAAAAACTGTTTACCAGTTTACTCATTTACCAATCTGAGAACCCTCGTGCTTTCAAGCAGCACAATGTAAACAAAGCCAGACTGCCAGTAATGTGGAGGGCAAACACACAAAGGGTTGGGTCACAAAGACTTTGTTTTTGGAATGGCTGCATGAGGCTTTCACTCCCACCAGCTAAAAGCACCAGAAACCCAAGAAATCACAAGAGAGAAAACACCTGAAGGAAAACACTTCATGCCAGAACTCGACTCATGCAAGGTTAGTTTTCTTGGTGGTTTTTGTATTACGGATTTTTCAAAAGTTAATTTTTCAGTTCATAACGTGATTTGTTGCAATGTTACTTTTCTCTTTTTTCAAATGTTCCTTTTTTTCCGCTGTGCTTAAAACTCATTTTATAAAAAGTATTTACAGCGATTGGAATGTAAGGCTAAAATAGAGCGATCTTGTTACAGTACTTTTTTGGTTGCTTGTGGTTGGTTTTTTGCATGCACTTCAGATTTGTTCCTTTTTTCCGCTGTGCTTAAATCTCATTTTAAAAGAAATGCTGCGCGAGCACGTGCTACAGAGAGATTAGAGAGCGAGCGAGCAAGCGCAGAGAGAGAGAGAGAGAGAGCGGGCGGGCAGCTGACAGGGAAGGGATGGGGGGAGGATAGGGGGTGGGTGGTGTGTGTGTGTGTGTGTGTGTGTGTGTGTGTGTGTGTGTGCGGGCGCTACAGAGAGAGAGAGAGAGAGAGTGCGTGAGCCAGCCTGCTCCTGTAGCTGAGGGAGGGGCTTTGGTGGTGTGTGTGTGCTACAGAGAGAGAGAGGGAGAGAGCGCGAGCGAGTCAGCTCGTGTAGCTGAGCAGGGAGCCTGGGTGTTTTGTGTAAGTGTTATTCAATGTTTTTACATTAATTTACTATTACACTGTGCATTCTATGGTGTAATTAACTATATTTGTGCTTATTCTTTACATATATTTACATACAGTTTGTACGATCTGCAACGGATTAATTGTATTTACATACAATCCTATGTGTGAAACTGCTTTGGTTCACGACCAACTCGGTTTACGACCAAAGTTTTGGAACGAATTATGGTCGTGAACCAAGGTTCCACTGTATGTATATTTTATATATATATATATATATATATATATATATATATATATATATATATATATATACAGTAATCCTCGCTATATGGCCGACTTTCGGCTTCACTCTATCACGGATTTTAAATGTAAGCACATCTAAATATATATCACAGATTTTTCGCTGGTTCCCGCTTTCTGCGGACAATGGGTCTTTTAATTTAGGTTACATGCTTCCTCAGTTTGATTGCCCAGTTGATTTCATACAAGGGATGCTCTTGGCAGTTGGCTTCGAAGCTACCTAATCAGAGCCTGTATTACATATTAACTAAAACTCCTCAATGCTATAAGATATGCTTCCCGCGCGGTGCTTGTTTGCTTCTCTCTATCTTTCTTACTCTCTCTGCCTGACGGAGGTGGTGTGAGCAGAGGGGCTGTTTGCACAGAGGACACGGACGCTCCTCTACAAAATGCCACTTTATGGCGGTGCTTCTGTATACCTAAAAGCACGTATTGATTTTTTGATTGTTTGCTTTTCTTTGCGAGCGCTCTCTCTGACATTCTCTGCTCCTGACGGCACTCCTTTATGACGGCACTCCTTTAAAGATAAGATATGTTTGCTTTCTTTTAATTGTGAGAAAGAACTGTCATCTCTGTCTTGTAATGGAGCACAGTTTAAACGTTTGACTAAAGGGTGTTATTTCATGTCTAGAGGGCTCTAATAATGTTAACAGGGTGGGAGAGTTTATAAGGGCTTAATATATAAAAATAACCATACAAACATATGGTTTCTACTTCGCGGATTTTCACCTATCGCAGGGGGGTCTGGAACGCAACCCCCGCGATCGAGGAAGGATTACTGTATATATATATATACTAATAAAAGGCAAAGCCCTCGCTTACTCACTCACTCCCTCATCACTAATTCTCCAACTTCCCATGTAGGTAGAAGGCTGAAATGTGGCAGGCTCATTCCTTACAGCTTACTTACAAAAGTTGGGCAGGTTTCATTTCGAAATTCTACGCGTAATGGTCATAACTGGAACCTATTTTTCTCCATATACTGTAATGGACGTTAGCTCGATGGCCGTGGGGCGGAGCTGCGTGTGACATCATCACGTCTCTAACGTAACCACGTGAACTGACTGTGACCGCAGTATGTAGAAAAGAAGGAAGAGCTCCCAAAGAGGGCTGAAGAAAAACGACGAGATACAAGTTTAATGAGAAGACACAAGGTATAAACAAGACTTTGGATCACTTTGTAACGGAGTTAAAATTGCTGTATCGAGAATGTTTTAAGTGCCGGGTCTTAGCTAACATTAAATAAAGTCGTGGACATCGCAACATCACACAAGAGAGCAGCTCACGTGAACTGACTGAGTACGAGTGATCACTTCCATGCATCAAACCTGTTCAATAAACGCATTACACAATTGACAAGGTAGGAAAAGAATATGCTCCGAGTTGAGCTCCACAGCTAACGCGGTCTTGTGGAAGCAACTTCGTCACACTGCCACCAAATACTCACAGAAAAATCCACAAGTTAATACACACGCTGTCTCTAGAGTTTCTTCACACTCAATGTATTCCTTGCATCCCCTTTATACCCTCTGATCTCCCATTTCAATTTAGATGCCTCCAATTTCCAGTAAGGCTCTGCTGCGCGATGACAAGTAATAAGTCTCAGGGACAGACCCTACAAAACGATGCCATTGATTTCAGGCAAGATTGCTTTTCTCCTGGACAACTATACGTTGCATTCTCAAGAGTGAGCTTGCGCAGCTTCATCATATTACAACCGGAGTGCAGCCAGAAACTTTTAAGTGCTGGGTCTTAGCTAACATTAAATAAAGCCGTGGACATCGCAACATCACACAAGAGAGCAGCTCACGTGAACTGACTGAACGCAGTACGAGTGATCACTTCCATGAATCAAACCTGTTCAAAAAACGCATTACACAATTGACAAGGTGATGGCTTTATATGTCGTTCGTTTATAAAACAGCGGAGAAACTGTGTAAAGGCTGTTTCACAAAAAAACAGCGGAGCATCTTACATGAGCAGGCAGTCAGCTAAAGAAGGGAATCAATAAATATCTATAATCGTAATAAACAAACAAAAAATAACGTACAAGCCGCGGATTAAATAAAGGAAATGGGTACCTGAACAGTAAAGTAAGTCTCGAATAGCTACACAATAACTATAAGAATCGTAATAAACGAACAATAAAACAGTGCAGAACCGTGAAGCAAGGAGAAACGATGGCCTTATATGGCATTCGTTTATAAAGCAGTGGAGAAGCTGTGTTAAGGCAGCTACACAAAAAACAGCAGAGCGCCACACTCTGAATGTATTCCTGGCATCACCGTTATACCCTCTGATCTCCCATTTCAATTGAAATGCCTCAAATTTCCCGTAAGGCTCTGCTTCGCGATGACAATTAATAAGTCTCAGGGACACACCCTACAAAAGGTTGCCATTGATTTGAGGCAACATTACTTTCCTCCTGGACAAAACTATACGTTGCATTCTCAAAAGTAATCTCAGTGCACAGCTTGGTCATATTACAACCGGACTGCTGTACTGACAACGTGGTATACAAAGAGATCCTTAACAGATAGTTATTGGTATATTTTCCCTCAGTTTAAAAAGGTTTTGTTTTCTTCTTAATAAAAATTTAAAAGCAGTTCTTCGTCGCTGCGAAGCGTGGGGATTTTGCTATATACAGTATATATATGTAGATGTGTATATATATATGTGGATATGTATATATATGTGTGTGTATATATGTAGATATGTATATATACGTAGATCTGTATATATATGTATATACTGTATGTGTATGTGTTTTTATATATGTATATTTACCTGTATGTATGTATGTATGTATATGTATGTGTGTATATATGTAGATATGTATATATATGTAGATCTGTATATATATGTATATATGTGTCTGTATATATATATATATATATATCTGTATGTATGTATGTATGTATGTATATATGTATATGTGTGTGTATGAATGCATGTATATGTATGTATGTATATATATAGATATGTGTATGTGTAGATATGTGTATATGTAGATATGTTTATATGTAGATATGTATATTGTGGTAGATAGGTGGCGCTCTCGCTCCCTTGAACCCCTGTCCACGACTACAGACACCAGGGAAAAGTCCAGAATTCGACTTTATTCTTCAGCCACAGTGTACAAAACACCCTCTCCTCCACAATACTCATACAAATACTCAATAATTACAAATACTACAATCCTCCACCTCCCAGACACGTTGCCACCCTTCCACCCAGCTCAGTTCGTTGTCTAGGAGCTCCCACAGTCCTTTCATACTCCCTGACCCGGCAGTGTTCCTAGCCAACAGTCCACAAGTCCTTATTCCTTCTGGGTCAGGGTAAATAGTACTTTTTTTCAACCCGGATGCCCGTCACTCTTCCTATGACAAACTTCCGGGTCATAGGGCACAAAGAATTCTTCGGTCCTCCCTGCAGTTCCCTCTCGTGGCCCCCATGGCATCCAGCAGGGCGGTGCATAAAAACTCCATTGTCCATGATGCCCTGCTGGTCTTCTGGGGACCTCCATGCTGCAAGGAGGGCTCCACCTGGCGGCTTGGGGGTATTGGACGGGATAAACGACCGGCCATCCTCCACAATATGTATATACACTCATCTAAAGGATTATTAGGAACACCATACTAATACGGTTTTTGACCCCCTTTCGCCTTCAGAACTGCCTTAATTCTACGTGGCATTGATTCAACAAGGTGCTGAAAGCATTCTTTAGAAATGTTGGCCCATATTGATAGGATAGCATCTTGCAGTTGATGGAGATTTGTGGGATGCACATCCAGGGCACGAAGCTCCCGTTCCAGCACATCCCAAAGACGCTCTATTGGGTTGAGATCTGGTGACTGTGGGGGCCATTTTAGTACAGTGAACTCATTGTCATGTTCAAGAAACCAATTTGAAATGATTCAAGCTTTGTGACATGGTGCATTATCCTGCTGGAAGTAGCCATCAGAGGATGGGTACATGGTGGTCATGAAGGGATGGACATGGTCAGAAACAATGCTCAGGTAGCCCGTGGCATTTAAACGATGCCCAATTGGCACTAAGGGGCCTAAAGTGTGCCAAGAAAACATCCCCCACACCATTACACCACAACCACCAGCCTGCACAGTGGTAACAAGGCATGATGGATCCATGTTCTCATTCTGTTTACGCCAAATTCTGACTCTACCATTTGAATGTCACAACAGAAATCGAGACTCATCAGACCAGGCAACATTATTCCAGTCTTCAACTGTCCAATTTTGGTGAGCTCATGCAAATTGTAGCCTCTTTTTCCTATTTGTAGTGGAGATGAGTGGTACCCGGTGGGGTCTTCTGCTGTTGTAGCCCATCCGCCTCAAGGTTGTGCGTGTTGTGGCTTCACAAATGCTTTGCTGCATACCTCGGTTGTGACGAGTGGTTATTTCAGTCAAAGTTGCTCTTCTATCAGCTTGAATCAGTCGGCCCATTCTCCTCTGCATCAACAAGGCATTTTCGCCCACAGGACTGCCACATACTGGATGTTTTTCCCTTTTCACACCATTCTTTGTAAACCCTAGAAATGGTTGTGCGTGAAAATCCCAGTAACTTAGCAGATTGTGAAATACTCAGACCGGCCCTTCTGGCACCAACAACCATGCCACGCTCAAAATTGCTTAAATCACCTCTCTTTCCCATTCTGACATTCAGTTTGGAGTTCAGGAGATTGTCTTGACCAGGACCACACCCCTAAATGCATTGAAGCAACTGCCATGTGATTGGTTGATTAGATAATTGCATTAATGAGAAATTGAACAGGTGTTCCTAATAATCCTTTAGGTGAGTGTATGTTTATATGTGTGTGTGTGTGTATATATATATATATATATATATATATATATATATATATATATATATATATATATATGACAGCAACACTCATAACAGTGACAAAACAATTACATTGACAGTCATGTTACGTTATTTTTAAAATGTTTCCTTTTCTTTTTCATAACTTCTTTAACACACTACTCCGCTGCAAAGCGCGGGTATTTTGCTAGTGTATATATATATATGCTTGGAAGTTTGTGAACCCTTTAGAGTTTTCTATATTTCTGAATAAATATGACCTAAAACATCATAAGATTTTCACTCAAGTCCTAAAAGTAGATAAAGAGAAACCAGTTAAACAAATGAGACAAAAATATTATACTTGGTCATTTATTTATTAAGGAAAATTATTGAATATTATATATTTGTGAATGGCAAAAGTATGTGAACCTTTGCTTTCAGTATCTGTGACTGCAACTAAATGTTTCCGGTAACTTTTGAACACTGACTTGGAGGAATTTTAGCCCATTCCTCTGTATAGAACAGCTTCAACTCTGAGATGTTGGTGGGTTTCCTCACATTAACTGCTCGCTTCAGGTCCTTCCACAACATTTCGATTGGATTAAGGTCAGGACTTTGATTTGGCCATTCCAAAACAATAACTTTATTATTCTTTAACCATTCTTTGGTAGAACGACTTGTGTGCTTAGGGTCATTTTCTTGCTGCATGACCCATCTTCTCTTGCGATTCAGTTCATAGACAGATGTCCTGACATTTTCCTTTAGAATTCTCTGATATTATTCAGAATCCATTGTTCCATCAATGAAGGCAAGCCGTACTGGTCCAGATGAAGCAAAACAGGCCCAAACCATGATACTACCACCACCATGTTTCACAGATGGGATAAGGTTCTTATGCTGGAATGCAGTGTTTTCCTTTCTCCAAACATAATGCTTTTCATTTAAACCAAAAAGTTCTATTTTGGTCTCATCCATCCATAAAACATTCTTCCAATAGCCTTCTGGTTTGTCCACATGTTCTTTAGCAAACTGCAGACGAGCAGCAATTTCTTTTTGGAGAGCAGTGGCTTTCTCCTTGCGAGCCTGCCATGCATACCATTGCTGTTCAGTGTTCTCCTGATGGTGGACTCATGAACATGAACATTAGGCAATGCGAGAGAGGCCTTCAGTTGCTTAGAAGTTACGGTGAGGTCCTGTGTGACCTCACCGACTATTACACACCTTGCTCTTGGAGTGATCTCTGTTGGTTGACCACTCCTGGGGAGGGTAACAATGGTGTTGAATTTCTTTCATTTGTACACAATCTGTCTGACTGTGGATTGGTGGAGTCCAAACTCTTTAGAGATGGTTTTGTAACCTTTTCCAGCTTGATGAGCATCAACAACTCTTTTTCAGAGGTCCTCAAAAATCTCCTTTGTTTGTGCCATGATACACTTCCACAAACATGTTGTGAAGAGCAGACTTTGATAGATCCCTGTTCTTTAAATAACTTAGGGTGCCCACTCACACCTGATTGTCATCCCAATGATTGAAAACACCAGACTCTAATTTCACCTTCAAACTAACTGCTAATAAAGAGGTTCACATACTTTTGCCACTCGCAAATATGTAATATTCGATCATTTTCCTCAATAAATAAATGACCAACTATAATATTTTTGTCTCATTTGTTTAGCTGTTGTCTCTTTATCTACTTTTAAGACTTGAGTGAAAATCTGATGATGTTTTATGACATATTTATGTAGAAATATAGAAAATTTTAAAGGGTTCACAAACTTTCATGCACCACTGTAAATATATATAATATACATTTTTCAGGTGTTTTATATATATATTTCTTCATATTTTCAGTTTTCAGTTTCAAGTATGAAGAATTTAAGTCCTTCATTAATTTACAGTTTTAAGATCATTTTGGGAGTCTTGGCACACTGCGATTATATATTTCTCGTGGGTGCAGCCATTTTGGGAGGGAGTTTTTGTATTGTTGATATGACTTGTTGCTACCATGTGACAAATGGACGTCACAAAACATGATGCCGCACTTGTGACATTATAAATGTCAAGGTTTCGCACTTAAATGCTTAAAACTATTTTGAATGATACCTTGACTTGCATTTTTTTTTTTAAGCTTTGGTCAACTTAAGTGTTACTGATTCTGGTAATGGCCCCTTCAAGGTCTTGACCTTGATTTTTGTCTTGGTTATTTCCTGGTCCTTTTTAAAAAAAATCTTTTTCTTGCCTTTCCCATCCAAGGCCAAACAGTGGCTTGTTCAAATACAAGTCAGCTTACACAAATTAAATATTCAGTATTTCTATATTGTTCTAACTAAAAATAAAATATTAACACCATTAAGTCTTTACTTCTATTTCTTTCTTATGTATTAAACTGTGTATTTATTTCATGTTATATTTATATTTATCATTGGTATTTTCCTCTTTTTCCCCAACTCCACTTCCTCTCTTTTGGTTTAAAACTTAAAGTTGACATTAGCTTGATAGCCATAGCACTTGAAGATACACTGTTGGCATCATCCACTTGTTTTTTTTATGTTTTTCAGCAGTTTCCAACATCTTTGTCAAATGTCAATTAAATTAGTTTTTCAACACTTGGGACCACAACACTTTGTAGAACTACTTGTCTTTTTCACTTTTATAAACCCTTGAGATTTATTTAGAACTAGCAGAATACCCGCGCTTCGCAGCGGAGAAGTAGTGTGTTAAAGAAGTTATGAAAAAGAAAAGCAAACATTTTAAAAATAACGTAAGATGATTGTTAATGTAATTGTTTTGTCATTGATATGAGTGTTGTTGTCATATCTATCTATTTATATATATATATATATATATATATATATATATATATATATATATATATATATATATATATATAGCAAAATAGCTGCATTGGCAGCGAGAAGTAAAAAGAAAAGGAAACATTTTAATAATAACGTAACATGATTGACAATGTAATTGTTTTGTAATTGTCATGAGTGTTGCTGGCATATATATATATATATATATATACACACACACACAGACACATATATAAACATATATATACATATAAACATATATATATACATATATATACACATACTGTATATATACACACACACATATATACATACTGTATATACAACATATACATATCTACATATATACTGTATATACACATATATATACAAATCTACATATATATATCTACATATATATATTAGGGGTGGACTCGATTAAAAAAATTAATCCAATTAATTAGAGGCTGTGTAAGAATTAATCTTGATTAATCGTATGTAATCGACACGTAAATTTGCCCCAAATCGCAAATGTTTTTTTTTTTTATTTAAAACGGTTTTAGTGGGCTTACAGAATCAAATAATAGACATGGACATGAATATTGTAAACTGAAGCTGTTTTAATTTCTGAAAAAAGCTTTTAAACTGCATTTGAATTCAAAACAGAAACAAAAATATCATCCCTGGTTAAAATTGGGCAGACTTAAAAATAAAGTGGTAGTTTAAGTACTTTAAGTACATTTTCAGAATAGTATTGTCTTTAAATAATAATAACCAAAATTTCACCATAAAGTGCAGTTTTTCTTCTTAAAAAAATAAGTCAGAAACATAAAAGGTAATTTGACCAGCTTACTCTTTAAACTCTGAGTAACATTAGCCAAAATTATTTTGTACATTAGGCTAAAACAGTGTGATCATTGAACATTTTGTAATTAGATGTATTTAGAATTACTAACGGTCACGGAAGTCCAATGATCCCCAGTAAGAGCCACAAAGTCCGCTTTCTGTAATGCATCTAATTTTGCTTGCTTTTCAGTGTGCACAAAACCATGCTTTTATCAAGGCTTCGCGGGTAGTCGAAATGATCAGTCGTAGGAACACGCTTTATTCCGACTCTAACATTTTTGTAGCTGTGATGTGTGCATCAGTGTAATGGATGTACCAGGAAATCATGCATTGACAAAAGTTCCCGTTTGCTTGGAATTGAAAGTGTGATTAAATGCGTTATTTTTAACGCTATGGAGTACATGCATCGAAGCTTCTCAACTGTGCTTGTGCTAAGAAAGGGAAAATTTTAAAATAACGTAACATGATTCTGCGTTAACCTAATATTTTTTCATACGTCCCAAACCAAGGAGATGGGAAGGTAAAATGAATCGGTAGCGCGCTGCATAGTCAGTACATCCCTCTCGGGAATCGAACCTCGAATGTCGCGTTAGAGGCTTAAGACTCTACAATTGCGCCACCGCTTGTCTATGCTAAAGTATGTATTGTAGATCGGGCTATAGATATACATTTATATATATACCCGTGTATCGCAGTGGAGAAGTAGAAGTTATGAAAAGAAAAGGGAACATTTTAAAAATAACGTAACATGATTGTCAATATACAGTAATTGTTTTGTGAGTGTTATTGAATGTTGCTGTCATCAAGGATTTGATTATCATTATTTCTTTCAATCAGGCTCGTATTTGTACGATGTGTTCAAGTTACATTCCGTGTTTGTCAATCGCTGTAAAGATAAGAGGTTTCATTCATCGATTAGTTCCTTACTGCATCAATAAACAGCTCGTCTTCCTTTTTATCTGTGATGTGACAAACTGCATGCACGGGTTTTTTTACGCTGTCTTCCTTTAGCGGGACATTGACTTTTCCACCGTGTGCTTTGTTTCCACAGTAGCTGCATTTATGAATATGCTTATCAGGCGCTTCATATTTTTGCTGCCTTTTCAATTGTGTAATTCGGTTTTTGTTCAGCGCTCTTTGGAACTGTTGCTTTTTATCTGTGCACTGCATCAGTTCACGTGAGCCACTCGGTGTACTTGCATCGAAGGTTCCCAGCTGTGCTGGTGCCATCTCGTGCTATGTCCATAGCTTTATTTAATGTTACCTTAGTCCTGGCACTTAAAACTTTCTCTGGCAGTTTCGCTGAGTTTGTGTCAAACACCACCCTGACCATCTCATCTTCCTCTCCATAAGCACAGTCCTTCACCCGTGAATATTTACCCGTGGCAGTTTGCTATTGGATTGCCGCTGACGGATGGCCTTATATGGGCAGGCACTAAATTACAAACGCCAGCGGCAGCCTGTCTATGAACTTAATTTAAAGTGTAGGTTTACATCGTGCTTTGTTTCCGAAGTAGCAGAACTCGCTTCTTATTGTTTCGCTGCCTTCTCAATTATATAATGCATGTTTTCTTGAGCGCTTTTTTGAGGTCTTCCTGGTTTTCTATGTACTGCGTGATTACGTGGGAGGCGTGATGATGTCACACGAAACTCCGCCCCCACGGCGTTGAAGCTCATCTCCATTACAGTAAATGGAGAAAAACTGCTTCCAGTTATGACCATTACGCGTAGAATTTCGATATAAAACCTTTCCAACTTTTGTAAGGAAGCTGTAAGGAATCAACCTGCCAAATTTCAGCCTTCCACCCACACGGGAAGTTGGAGAATTAGTGATGAGTCAGTGAGTGAGTGAGTGAGTGAGTGAGTGAGTGAGTGAGGGCTTTGCCTTTTATTAGTATAGATAACCACAACCTGACAAATAAGATGGCCAAACTGACTGGCACAATGCCAACCGATTTCACTACCTGTACTTTAGAATCATTTCCAAGAAGACTAATGGAAAATCCACAATGGGGTTGCACCGCCCATATACAGTAGAATAGTGTATGCTTAGTACAGTACCTCTTAAATGAACGTAGTCTTCCCTATATTCTATAAAATAATAATTGTCAGACCTTTATTAAAAAACTTTTTAATTACATCCAGATATTCTCATTAATTTCAAAATTTACTTTGTCTTTCAAATATTTTGGGTAAAATTGTAATTTACAAATCAATACAATCTTTTTGGAAACGTTCAATCTAACTTTCACCCTAGTGAATCCAAAAATGCCTTAACTTTATAAATTATATTGCAATAACTTCTGATGTTACATACTTCATGTGTTTAGATTTAAAAGAATCCTTTAACTCCATTGACCACAGAAATCTAATACATAGGCTGGAGAATTCAGGTGGACTAAGTACTGTTCTTAATTGGTTCACTGCATACTTTATTACATTTTTTTCAATATTCAGTATTTTTGTTATGTTACAGTCTGTTTTGTGGCTTATTTTTTTTTTTTATTTATTCTTTTTCGTTTTCTTAATATATTAGTTATGATGAGTTTTTATTTAGTATGTACATATTGTGTATTTATATTTTCCTTGTGTTTCAAGATACACCTTTGCATCACTTCTGATGGACCACTGGATTTTGTTACATTTTGTTACTGGTTTTTAGATTTTGCTATTAGATTGTGGGTTTGGATTTGTTTTCCTTGGATTGACTTTTGCCTAATTTTAGCTGTGTTTTGAAATATTTTCTTTTTCTTTTGTATATTTAATAAACTCTTAAAGAACATAGTTTTGTTTAAATCCATCAGGGAGAAGGTTTCATGGTTTTCCTGTCAATTGAAGAGCATTGAGATACTCTATGTCCACAGCTAATGGGCACCATCTGCTTCTGGGAGCATCTGAGGAGACAACAGTAAGTTACAGTGCAAAGTGAAAACATGGCATGTTTATTAAGCACTAGAAAGCAACAATGTTATTGTGCAGTGCAGTTAAAAGTTCTCAATAAACAACAACAATAAATAAATCTTTAAAATATTGCATTAAAAGAAACATCAAGATCCAATAATCAGTTAAATCCAGCAGTTAAAACACAGACTCAGTTCTCTCATGTTTTCTTTTACCAGTGTCTCTCTCTCTCTCTCTCGTCTTGCTTGCTCTCTTTTCAGGTCTATTCAGCAGGAACGAGTCACCAACAATGCCCTCTCAGCCACTTCATCCGGTACCTGCCGAGAGTTCTCTCTGTGATTGCTGTTGATATCTGCAGTAAGATTCCCAGAGCCCCTGCAACCCTGAGCAGGTTTGAATCACCTTAACCCAGAATGGCTCCCCTGGAAATGAGCTTTCTCTGCAGGGTGGCTGGGCTCTCCTTTAGTGATAGGGTGAGAAGACCAGACACCCTGGAGAGGCTCGGAGTATTGCCTCTGACCCTCCGCATCAAGAGGAGCCAATTGAGGTGGTTTGGGCACTTGATACAGATGCCTCCTGGGCACTTCCCTCTGGAGGTTGTATGGGCATGACCAGCTGTGAGGAGACCCCAGGGAAGACCCAGGACTTTCTGGAAGAATTGTACCTTTCAGATGGCTTGGGATCTCCATGGGATCCAATTGGCAAGTGTGGATGGGGAAAAGGACATGTGGGCCTCTGTGCTAAGAATGTTGTAGTGGAAAATGAATGAATGAAAGATTTATAGTCTGGTGCCAATTCTGCCAGCACTGGGCACAAGGCAGTAAACAGCACAAGACCATTGCTGGACTAAGAAAAACATTACTTATCCTTTACTTGTAAAGAACAGATGTTATTTTATTGGGTATTAATAATAATATGAATAAGACAAAACAGACAACTCCAAATTCACAAGATTTAATCTAGTAGTTAGGCATCTTATTTACACACTTTCTAATTCTTTTTCTCTAACTTGCAAATATTGCAAAATTAAGGCAAATCTGCCTCTTGCTCTTCCCCTTCCTCTTCTACAACTTTAAAAGCCTCCAGAACCAACCACTGTCATCATTTGAAGAGCAGACAGAGCACAAGGCGCACAGCGGCTGAGAACTGTCTTTATTTTGAGGTTAATGCACCATTAGCTTGGCGGCTATCAAATGGGATAACCATTTGGCAACTCAGCATTTTATATAAAACCAACACCTAGTATTCTGTATATAATTGCATAATGTGACATTTTTATTAACAAGTGGAACAATATGCATCCATTTAGTTGATAGCACTCGTACTGCCCCATGTATCGAATAAGTCAAACTATTACTTGTATGCAAAGCTTTACCATTTTACTCTCATGAAAGCATTAAAATACAGAACTTCATTTTCATTAATAGAATAAATGAGGTTACGTGATGTACTCCTTACTCGTGTTTAATGCTCCCATTACTGTATCTTGAAGAAAAAAACTCTGACAAAAACTCAAGTATAGTTAATCAAATAACTAACTAAAATATTTGAATGTAATGCACACAGGTATATGTAAATTAACCGCTCATCTACACTCGTGTGTAACATGCTCCAATTTTAAAGTCGAGTGGAAATCCCTAATCACAGTTCTCCAACTTTCTCAGAGATATTCATCCATCCATGTATTTTCTGTGCCTGCTTTTACCAATACATGGCCCTGCACACTTTTCTTAGAGATTTAGGGCACAAGGTAGAAACTAACTTTGAATAGGGCAGCCTCAGTAAAGGGATACTGTATTTAAATATTAAACAAAATCTCAATCCAATTCCTGCACAACCCATAGCAAATAACCTCCACATGGCCTTAACAATTACCTTGTTAACTTTGATACTGTACCTGGAGGAATGTTTTAGTGGTATAAATTTAAACAAATAAAGGACGATGTTCCTTATTCCTTGTATAATTGATCATTATTTATTATATTATTGAGTCTTTTGTTACTAGTTGGCGGCAAAACTGAATACAATAATTGTTTCTTGCAAAAATAATGAAGTTATCTGATCTGTCTTCAAACAAACATGATTCAATGCTAAATCTTGTAAAATGTGCCCTGGCAGTGAGAACATGATATACCATGGACCCTCAACTTGTCATTACATTCGTTAATGGTCAAGGTCTATAATCAGACTAATGTTCTAATCTACTTTTTATAAACAATTAACCCAAGGTGACAATGGAGTCGCCTGAGCTCAGAAAGACGACAAATTATTTACACATTACAAGCTGAAACACACCGCTTCATTTTTCAAGTAGGGGCCAAAAGCCATTTATTAGCAGCAAAACTTAATTTGATTTTATTTTTGCCTTGAATGGGTTCTTTTTTTTTATTTGTCTTGCTTCCACACATCCTGATAAGCGGCAAAGTGAAACTGAAAACAAATTTAGAAAGACACCCGCAGCGTCTGACAAAACGTCATGCAGAAAGAAATGGACATTGAGACTGAGGAGAGTCAATAATTATGATAATAATAATTATCAAAATACCCAAAAAACAAAAATATCCCAGAAAAGGGTATTTCAAGGAAGGATGGCAAGATGGAACAGAAAAAGCAGGATAAAAAGAATAAGAGAATGTAGGAGTGCTGCTTAGAGAAAAGAAAAAAAAAACACTACTGACACCTCAGCTCCATTCTTCCGCTTTCCCTTTTCTCTGCTTTTCGCCTCGCAGCACGCTGGGCTAAGCTGGGAGCTGTAATGTCATTAAATTGCAAATGCTTTTTTTCATTTCCGACACACACTGTTTACTTATCTGGCAAAAACATATGTTGGAAGGAATCCGTTAAATTCTGCCCATTGCCTTGGGTGAAAGTGCAATAGAAACGGGCCCACTGAGCTCCTTCTTTCGTCTCCTTTTAGCACTTCGCCTTATCTACAAGGCCGCTTAGCAGCAAACTGGCGAGTTCAATGAAAAATGAAGATACAGGGGGAGATTAGCAAAGAACAGTGAGGGAAAAAATGCTTGGAGAGAGGGTCACCCCATTGCAAATGATTTCACTCCTCTCGATCTGCATAAATGACTATTTTTAAGGCATCTCCAGCGCCTGTATATTTTTCTCACTCTGCCACACATTTAATTTCACGCCCCGTGTTCTGAATATGCTTAAATGCATATCTCTGATGCACCTTTAAGCCAGAGGAGAGAGGGGGGGAGGGGGGGGAACGAAAGCAAAATTAAAGATAAAATGGTGTGATTTGCACTACAAGTCTATTACTTTGTGGCATTTACATACAGTTTACCTCTGCAATTCCAAGATTTTTTTTTCCATATCTGCATTTCAGCTTGTATAAATATGTATAAATCTTTGTTGAGAAAAAATAGAATTCCCAGCAGTATTTTAAAGTTTGAAGGGTGTTACTTTTTTTTTTTTTTTCTTCTTACAACTTATTCCTTCCCTCGGGAGACTTCTGGCAGATGGTGATGTGCTATGGGTACCTACTTCAGGGCCGCTTTACAATAGCTGCATCATGAACTTCATTATAGTTGATTTTTTCCCCCCTTAAATCCTTGCAGTGTTGTCAAGCATTATTCCGATAGTACCAGCTCTTGCTTTTGCCCAAGCAGACACCAGGCTAGCAAGACAGAAGCAGAGCTGCAGAATCTTTGACAAAGATCTGTGGAAGTGTTGGCAAGTCACTTGGCTCACTAAGAAAAGACATTTAGTGGCTGGCTTTCAGCACTAGGAGGTGGAATCAAATTTGCAGAAAGATGCAGATTGCAGAGATTGTATATGGGAAGGCTATTCCAAATAAGAAAGGTCTACAGGGGAACCATGAGACGCTTGTAGGAATTAAAAGTCAATCAAGACCTGCCACTTGCCAAGCTCCTTCTGAAAATAAAAAAGAGAGAGAGAGACTTAGTCAAGCTTAGCTGGGCTCGGCCCCTACCAGTCGTGTCCTTTTTTAATCATCACTGACTAGACAATGTAACAAAAGAGACTGGATTAAAACAATGAGTTCCGGTCTAGTTTCATATGTTGATACGGTCTGCTTGTTTAAGCATAGTTCTGTATGTTGAAGTAGGAGGTGTTGAGCTTATAAATGGCTTTTAATATGCACTCTATATAAATAATGAATAATAATGTATAGTGTAATTTACTGTTAGTAATATACTGACACAAGTGGGGCAGGTACTCCCATGTCCTATACTTTAAATTTTAAACTTGCACTAAGTGCATTTTGGACCTGCTCAACTTTTTACATTTCTGTGAATTTTTTAAACATAGAGATGCAGAAAGTAGACAAGAGTACAAGGAGATAAGGCACAAGGTGAAGAGAGAGGTGGTGAAGGCTAAAGAAAAAGCGTATGATGAGTTGTATGAAAGGCTGGACACTAAAGAGGGAGAAAAGGACCTGTACCGATTGGCTAGACAGAGGGACCGCTGGGAAAGATGTGAAGCAGGTTAGGGTAATAAAGGATAAAGGTGGAAACATACTCACAAGCGAGGAGAGCGTGTTGAGCAGATGGAAAGAGTACTTTGAAAGGTTTATGAATGAAGAGAATGAGAGAAAGAAGAGGTTGAATGATGTGGAGATAGTGAATCAGGAAGTGCAATGGATTACCAAGGAGGAAGTAAGGACAGCTATGGAGAGGATGAAGAATGGAAAAGCCGTTGGTCCAGATGACATACCTGTGGAAGCATAGAGGTGTTTAGGAGAGATGGCAGTGGAGTTTTTAACCAGATTGTTTAATGGAATCTTGGAAAGTGAGAGGATGCCTGAGGAGTGGAGAAGAAGTGTACTGGTGCCGATATTTAAGAATAAGGGGGATGTGCAGGACTGTAGTAACGACAGGGGGATAAAATTGATGAGCCACAACATGAAGTTATGGGAAAGAGTAGTGAAAGCTATGTTAAAAATTGAGGTGATGGTTAGTGAGCAGCAGTATGGTTTCATGCCAAGAAAGAGCACCACAGATGCAATGTTTACTCTAAGGGTGTTGATAGAGAAGTATAGAGAAGGCAAGAAGTAGCTGCATTGCGTCTTTGTGGACCTGGAGAAAACATATGACATGGTGCCTCAAGAGGAGCTGTGGTATTTTATGAGGAAGTCAGGAGTGGCAGAGAAGTATGTAAGAGTTATACAGGATATGTACGAGGGAAGTGTGACTGTGGTGAGGTCTGCAGTAGGAGCAACGGATGCATTCAAGGTGAAGGTGGGATTACATCAGGGATCGGCTCTGAGCCCATTCTTATTTGCAATGGTGATGGACAGGTTGATAGACGAGATTAGACAGGAGTCCCTGTGGACTATGATATTTGCTGATAACATTGTGATCTGTAGTTATGGTAGTGAGCAGGTTGAGGAGACCCTGGAGAGGTGGAGATATGCTTTAGAGAGGAGAGGAATGAAGGTCAGTAGGAACAAGACAGAATACATGTGTGTAAATGAGAGTGAGGTCAGTAGAATGGTGAGGATGCAAGGAGTAGAGTTGGCGAAGGTGTATGAGTTTAAATACTTGGGATCATCAGTACAGAGTAATGGGGATTATGAAAGAGAGGTGAAAAAGAGAGTGCAGGCAGGGTGGAATGGGTGGAGAAGAGTGTCAGGAGTGATTTATGACAGACGGATACCAGCAAGAGTGAAAGGGAAGGTCTACAGGACGGTAGTGAGACTGGTTATGTTATATGGGTTGGAGACTGGCACTGACCAGAAAGCAGGAGACAGAGTTGGAGGTGGCAGAGTTAAAGATGCTAAGATTTGCATTGGGGGTGACGAGGATGGACAGGATTAGAAATGAGTACATTACAGGGTCAGCTCAAGTTGGATGGATGGGAGACAAAGTCAGAGAGGCGAGATTGCGTTGGTTTAGACATGTGCAGAGGAGAGATGCTGAGTATATTGGGAGAAGGATGCTAACTATACAGCTGCTTGGCAAGAGAAAAAGAGGAAGGCCCAAGAGAAGGTTTATGGATGTGGTGAGAGAGGACATGCAGGTGATGGGTGTAACAGAACAAGATGCAGAGGACAGAAAGATATGGAAGGGGGGATGAACCATAAAAATAATTACATTTTTTTACAGTCACAACTGTATCAGTAACATGCTCACATCATATCCCAAGCCACATATCACAATTTGTTTGTAATATAAAATTACTATATTACTTATCGTAAATCTGTTAACATATTTAAAGTTCCATTAGTGATATAGAAATAACAGAGAAGTTTATTTTGTGTGTTTATTTGCCTGTTTATTGTAGTTGTGGCAAAATAAACACTTTCTTATATTTGAATAAGATAGATTATTGGTCTCGTCCGTTACAGGAGATGGATGTCTGAAGCGGAGCTCCGTTAGCAGCGGCTTTATTTTTTCTCTTTTTTCTTATTATCCTGAGGTATCCTGTATTGACCCAACCCAAGGATTTTCTATTACAATATATAAATATGAGCAACAAGAAAGGGGGTCAGAAAGAAATGGAAAAGAAATCTAAAGCTACATCCAAGTCTAGACAGGCATTAAGTCCAAGTGCAAGGTACGGCCTTTCAGAGACTGACCTGGAACAGGCAGGCGAAAGCACAGACTTCCCAGCACTCTGCTCCACTGCAGCGAAAATGGGAGTGAATGTACAAGTGATGCAGGTCACGATAGCTTGCCAATTCTAGAAGATCATTCGAAACTGGAAATGGCCTTGCAGTCCACTCTTTCATCTACTCCTCGCGAGCCGTAAGCATCGGCTGTAATAGGGATTGCCACTTCACCTACGGAGCATGAAAGTCGAAACGATCTGTCTGTAATGATAACAACAATGGCCACGGCCATAAATGAGCTCAAGAAAGACATTCAGAAAAATATAAAGAAAGAAATAAGTGGTTTGCTCAAGACAAGCGAGAAGACAGATGAGAAGTTACGGCTGGAGCTGCAAGAGCTGTGGCAGGATAATAAAGACCTGGAAAAACATGTATGTAATCGCTTTGATGCAGCCTTTAAAGGTATGCTGGAAAAAATTGAGGAACACATTCAGGAAAATGGGTCTAAACTGAGAGCTCTTGCCGATCAGCTGGAAGATGTTAAGCAGACATTCACGACTCAAATTGAAACAGCCGAACATTTGGCATCTACCGCTGATGGAAAAGTAACAGCTGTGAATTCCTAATGCAAGACAGACTTGCTGCTCTGGAAGATGCATGCGGAAGGAATAATATTAAAATCGAAGGTCTACCTGAGAATCGCGAAAGTCCAAATCCAATTATTCTCAAAAATAATTGGAGAGGACTTTAAATCAGATACCGAGATAGCAGCAGCTCATCGCATACATGTATCAAATACCTCTAAACGTAGTACTCTTCTTGTGCACTTCGAGAGATTAAAATCTAAAGTTAATGTAATGTCACTTCTAAGACAGAAACAAGAGGTTATATTTGAAAATAACCACATTTGTATTTTCCGTGATTTCTCACCCTCAACAGCTGCTAAACATGCAGCTTTATACAACATTAAACAGCGGTTACGGAAAGCAGATATCAGATACTGCCTCTTGTACCCTGCCAAACTGAAAGTGAATATTCAACACAAGTATTACATCTTCACAACTATGGAGGAAGCAGAAAAAGAGTTAAGAAAGCTGATCCTGGCACTTTTTTGAAATACAATCATGAGTCACATCCTGTCATGGCATGGCAAGAAGATGTTACTTGCTGTCTGATCCGCTTGCAATGATAGTGGTACCATAATTATACATCCTTTTCTCTTCTCAGCCACTTCTGTTTATGTTTTAATTACAATTATACACATATATGTGTATGTGTGGAAGAAGTTAAAGTAGTAACATTTATCTTTTTTATTTTTTTTACTATTCTAAAGGAGACTATTTAACATCATACCCTTGGTTTATTGTTACTATGCTTATCCAGGGCCACTTTTAACACCATTCCCTGCGTTTACTATCTTAATATTTCAAGACTGTTGAAGATTATATTTTATACTTACAGTATTTAGACTTTATCGGCAATAGATATCTCAATTTTGAATCCTCAAACGCCGTTGCTGGGGGGCTTGCTTTGTTTTGGACGTGCTCTGTCTAGGTATGTCAGAAGACTGGGATTTTGAGAAGTGGGGTCCAGTCTCACGTGGGGAGGCAAAATGTGTGTTGAGGGATAAGGGGGGAGAGAAAGAGAGCAAGCTATATCTAATCAGAGGGGACTGGGCGGTCTCATGGTCTGGAATCCCTACAGATTTTATTTTTTTCTCCAGCCGTCTGGAGTTTTTTTTTGTTTTTTCTGTCCCCCCTGGCCATTGAACCTTACTCTTATTCGATGTAAATGTTGATTTATTTTGTTTTATAATTGTGTCTTTCATTTTTCTATTCTTTAATATGTAAAGCACTTTGAGCTACTGTTTGTATGAAAATGTGCTATATAAATAAATGTTGTTGTTGTTGTTGTTGTAATCTATCCTTTTAATCCTTATAATTACCAACATAACAATAGGGAAAATTGGAAATTAAGGTCAAAGTTGTCTCACTTCCAGTTAAGACTACAAAATGACATCAAAAATTCAGAATCAATGTCTCCATGATGGGACAGTTAACTTTGTGAGCTGGAATGTTAAAGACCTGAATCACGAATTAAAGAGAAAGAAAGTATCCTCTCACCTAACAGGTCTAAACGCTAAAATAGTATTTTTACAGGAGACCCACTTATTAAGCAACAATCAGTTCTGGCTGCAAAAAGATTGGACTGGCCAATTGTTCCATTCCAGCTTTACAAAGAAAACTAGAGGTGTGGGAATTCTTATACATAGAACAGCCTCATTTGTGGTATCAGATGTAGTATCTAATCCTGAAGAGATATGTGAATGTCATGGGCAATTTATTTAACTGTAAAGTGATTTTGATAAATATTTATGCAACAAATGTAGATGATAGGGAATTCATGCAAAATGTATTTACATCCATTCCCAATGTGAACACTCTTAAAATTATAATGGCTGGGGACTTTAATTGTGTTTTAAATCCAGACTTAGCTAGGTCTCCTGTCACAGGGGTGATGGCATCTAACACTGCAAAGACAATTACACAGTTTGTAACTGAACACAACTTATCAGATCCCTGCAGGTTCCTAAACCCAAACTCAAGAACATATTCCTTCTACTCACCAGTGCATCATTGCTACTCAAGATGTGATTATTTCTTTATAGATAATAATTTCTTGCCTACGATTAAATCTTGCAAGTACAACGCTATTGTTATTTCCAACCATGCCCCTCTGATCTTGAAGCTAAAATCATTATGCCCCACATACTCATCTTGCAGATGGCTTCTTAACCCACTTTTATTAGCAGACGAGAACTGTACAGAATTTATTTCAAAACAAATCAGTTTTTTTCTACAGACAAACACATCCTCAGAGGTCTCTGCAGGAATACTCTGGGAAATTTCTGGGAAAACCTGAAGGCCGTCTTTAGAGGACAGATTATCTCATATCTTTCCCACAGAAATAAATTAGAAACCAAGACAGTATCAGAGCTGACCAGATTACTAGAATGGATCAAGAACATGCCAGGTGTCCAAGTGAGGTTCTTCATAGGCAAAGGCAGGCTCTACATTCAGACAGCTAAAGAAACTATAAGATGCTATAAAGTCATTTCAGAGTGGGAAAGCAGCAGGCCATGATGGCTACCCTGTTGAATTTTATAAAAAATTCTCCACTCCATTCTCCCCTCTTATTAGCAACATTCACAGAAGCTATAGACAATCAAATTCTACCTCAAACTTTTCACCAAGCATTAATCACCATCTTTCCTAAACAAAATAAGCACTTATTACAGTGTGCATCATACAGACCAATTTCACTTCTGAATAATGATGTTAAGATACTCTCCAAAGTCCTAGCTAGAAGGATGGAGAAAGTGCTGCCTTCTGTAATATCACAAGATCAAACTGGATTTATTAAAGGCCGACACTTAGCTTCCAATCTTCAACATCTGTTTAATGTAATATATTCACCCACAAAGTCAAACACCCCAGAGATGATATTATTCTTGGATGCAGAAAAAACATTTGATATGATTGAATGGAACTACCTTTTCACTACATTAGAGAAATTTGGGTTTGGCCCGAACATTTGTTCATGGATCAAACTACTGTATATCAATCCAGAAGCGTCAGTTTGTATTAACGACATTAATTTAGACTACTTTAAACTAGAACGTGGTAGCAGACAAGGATGCCCCTTGTCACCACTACTTATTGCAATAGCTATTGAGCCACTGGCAGTTTACTGTCGAAATGCTTATCAGATAAAGGGAGTTATCAGAGAGGGACTTGAACAGAAAATTTGTCTATATGCAGATGATATGGTACTGTAGACTCACAAAATACTGTGCCTGCAGTCCTAAAAGCACTTACAGAATTTTCAAAGATTTCTGGTCACAAAATTAATTTGAATAAAAGTGTGCTCTTCCCAGTGAATTCTCAAGCATACAATATTAGATTGGACACCTTACCTTTTATCATTGCAGATCAGTTTAAATACCTAGGGGTAAACATCACAAGCAAACATAAAGCTCTTTATCAACAAAATTATGCCGTCTGTATGGAAAAAATTAAGCAAGACTTGCACAGATTGTCAACCCTTCATCTCACTCTAGCTGGAAGAATTAACATTGTTAAGATGAATATCCTTCCTAAGCTTCTCTTTTTATTTCAAAACATTCCAATATACATCAATAAATAATTTTTTAAGCATTTAGGTTCAATCATAACCTCATTTATTTGGAACTTAAAACATCCACGTATCAAAAGAGTGACCCTACAATGACCTGAGGCAGATGGTGGCATGGCTCTACCTACTGTAACTTTCAGTTTCATTACTGGGCAGTAAACATACAAGCTATAAAAACCTGGACATGGACAAATAGATGAACATACACAGGCTTGGTCTGCAATAGAAAAAAAATCCTGCAGTACTTCTTTATATTCCCTGCTTTGTGCCTCTATAGATGCAAGTTTTCACCAATATACTAACAACCCAATTGTGCTTCACTCACTCAGAATATGGAACCAATGTAGGAAGCATTTTAATATAGAGAATCTTTTATCTGTGGCACCTCTGCATGAGAACCACCTTTTTCAACCCACGCAAACATATGCAGTGTTTAATATCTGGAAAACATTTGGTATTAAGTCACTTCATATCTGTACATAGACAACGTCTTTGCATCCTATGAACAATTAAATTCCAAATTTAACTTACTAGCAACACATTTCTTTCACTATCTTCAAATTAGAAACTTTGTTTAACAGAACCTGTCTGATTTTCCTCATCTCCCACTTTCCTCTATGCTGGAAAAAATACTGCTCAGTTTCGAGGACTCAGACAGCATTTCTGTAATATATAAAATTATTTTACAGTCCCTCCCTTTCAAAGATCCAAGAGGACAGTGGGAAAAGGATCTCTCACTCAACATATCAGAAAAGGAGTGGAAGGTAGCAATGCAGAGAATTTACTCAAACTTCATATGCGCAAAGCATGCAATTATTCAACTCAAAATTATATATCGAGCACATCTGTCTCATTTAAAATTGTCCAAAATGTTTCCAGGGCAAGATACAACCTGAAAACGTTGCAATCAAGTTCCTACCTCACTGGGTCACATGTTTTGGGCCTGCACCAAATTAACACTATTCTGGACCAAAATCTTTAAATGCCTTTTCAGACAGCCTTGATGTCACAATCCCTCCTAACCCATTAATTGCTGTGTTTGGTATACTTCCAGATGGGCTTAAAGTGGAGAAGGACAAACAAACTGTAATTGCCTTTACTACACTGTTGGCATGTAGATTTATCTTGCTCAACTGAAAGAATCCTAACTCTCCTCTTTTAAGTCAGTGGGTAACTAATGTTTTATATTATTTGAAATTGGAAAAAAATCTAATTCTCACTTAGAGGATCTCTGCAGAACTTTTTCAAAAACTGGCAGGATCTATTCAATAATATTTTAGAATAAACTCTTAAAGCACTGAGGAAGCAGATTCTCTTCCCATTTCTTTTTCTTCTCCATTTATCCTTATCCGCTTATTAAACTAAATTTACTTATTTTTACTAGCTTTAAGTTTTACTGTGTTGGCCATCTCTCTTTCTTAGGGGTGGGGGTTGATTTGTTTTCAATCCTATTTTTTGTAAAAAGTGATCTATTTGTATGGAATGATTACAATAAAATCAATAAAATTTAAAAAAAAAAAGATAGAAAATGTATGCACGGCGCAATATTCTGAGGTTTGGTTCACTGTTTTGACAAACTTGCAAGTCAGGTGGGTTGGCGATGCTAAGTGTGTGTGTGTGTGTGTGTTGACCCCTCGATGGGCTGCTGTCCTGTCCATGGGTTGTTCCTGCCTCCAGCTTTCCTGCATCCCTGCTCTCATTTTAGAAAATGAATGGATTGGATTTTATATTTTTTTTACTTCATCGAAGAGACATTTTTGTTTATTCAATACTAGCTATGTAAACCTGTGCTGTAAAAAGCCCAGACTCCTAGAAACTATTGAAATCATCAGAAAAAAAATTGAAATGCAGAGTCAGCAGTTTCGCTTTGCAGACGTGCTCATCCACCTTGTCTATCAGTGGCTAAGGGATTTCCTCTCCTCGGACGTTTCATTTTGCAGACGTGCTCGTTTCCCTTGTCTATCAGTGGCTAAGCGAGTTTCTCTCTCCTCGCAGGTTTCATTTTGCTGATGTGCTCGTCTTGCTTGTGTATTAGTGGCTAAGCGAGTTTGTCTTTTGTCTGCGGTTTCACTTTGACAATGGGGTCACTTTCTTTCAGCTTCATTATGTAGCCTCATACGTCTTTCTTCTTTTGACTCGTTAACTTGGGGCTGCCTTGTTGGCTCTTTCAGCTTCATGCTGTAACCTCGCATTTCCGGACCGGACAGACAGACAGACACACTTCCACACGTAGACATTTATATATATAGATATCTTGTCATGAGGTGTGTGTAACATGTCACTGAGGTTTGCTCAGACTGCTGTGCTACTGTTTGAACAGGCAGCAAATTCAAGCATAAAATTCGGACACACAAACACCAGCGTGGTGATTTAAGGCTGCTTGAGGATCTGTTTTGCCAAAAGTACAACAGGAACAAGCTCTCTGATTTGTAAAAGAGGAAAATACTGCATACAAAATATACAAGATGAAGTGACATCCCTCAGGCTAAATTTGAAATAGGAAACTAATCCGTAATTTGCATAGTACAGAATGTTTTAAGGGTAGGTGACATGCAAGAAAAAGTTGCTAGGATGAATTAAATCATCATATATGTTGACTATTAACATGGATGTCACCAGAGAAAATAAAAAAATTAAAAAAAAAACTTATGAGGAAAAAATAACCCTTTATTGGAGATTTATTTCGGTAACAAAGTGCATCTGTTGGGGGACCAGGACCCCTATGCCCCCACCCCCACCCAAACTCCATCTGTGGAGAAATGTAAAGCCAGTACAGTAGTCATTGTTCACGGCAAAACCAGAATTATCAAGTGTCATCTGTATTTACATGCATTTAAACTCAATTATGGATTCTACCTCTGTGTACAGTAAAGAGGACATGCTAATTATTTTTTTGTACAGATGGATTCACCTAGATATTATCAGAGTTTGTGGTCTCCCTATTATGTTTATTAAACCTTAAACTTAATTTATTGAACACGTCTTAGCACAATTGTGTTTAAGGAAGTAAGGAAACAACCCTGGATGGGAAATCAGCTAATTGCATGTCACATTAATGAACACCCAGGCTCACTCATACAGAGACAATTTAGAGTCACTGAATAACTTGCAAGTAGCAAGGAAACAGAAAGAATGGATTTTTAGGAGATGAAAATGTTGCAATTGATGTGTAGAGTGGACGCGGTAGATTGAGTAGAAAATAAATACATTAGGGGGAAGCTTAAAGGTGAAAAGGATGCAGTGGATGGTGATGGAGAGAAGGCTCCAGAGAAACAAGAGGAAAACAGTGTGCTAGCTAAAGAGATTATTAGAGATGGAATTGCCAGGATAGTGAAGAAGAAGGAGACCAGAAAGCAATAGGATGTTGTAGTGATGAATGTACAGGAGATTAGCTGTAATACGGAGATGGCTAGATATACAAATCGATGGAAAAGTGACACCAAGCATACTGTAAGCGACAAGTTAGAGGAGAAGAAAGCAAAATAAGTTAGCATGCAGCTATTTCAGATCTAGAATGAGACAACTGTACACAGGCAGTGGTTGTGTCAGAATTTGTAAACAGGGCTCTAAAAGTTTCAGTTGATTGTGCTATTTACTGCACTATCCCAGACAGAAGAATCATATTTGGATGGCATGTGATATTTCTGATGTTCATTGGTGTCCTCATGTTGTATTGTGGCACTAACGCTTTGTTAAAGGTTAACCAAATTAAATTTCATGAACTGGAGTTGCTATGGCAATAAAGTAAAGATTAGGATTATTTTTATTTTGCAAAATCCATAGGCAACATTGAGAAAATTGGGAGTAAGAATGTACAAGGTATTTTGCTGTAATTAACGGCAACACGCTAAACTGCCACAAAAAGCATAATGACTTGACTTTTCAAAACACTACTTATAATCTAGTAATCTACTTGGCAAGAAAAATTAAATTATATATTTATGGACTTTCAATATATGTTGAGTTATAGAAAATATAAATTAAAGTACAATAGTACACCTAGACATAGTGATTTTAGGAGTCCTATGGCACGCTGATGTAAGCTGTTGTTATTTTATTTATTTATTTTTTTAGCCGTTTAAATCAAAGTTTACTTTTACTAATTTTAGCACTAGGGAGCATTTGGGAGTTCAAATGGTAAGAACACACCTTGATAAAATGAAAGGTTAGTGCATGTGCTTGTGTAGGGTTTTCACACCTTCTACATGTTCACCCTTATCTATTCTTCAGCGGCACGTAAATTTTTTAAAAGTTTTTACATCTTTTCTTTTAACTTTAAGTAATCCTTCATTTATTAAATAGAAAATCTTATTACTCTTTAAGTTTTATTGAGGCGTTGCAGAGTTTTATTTAAAAAGTCAAAGGGTTTGCATTCATCTTTTTTCTTTACACTGTTCCTAAAAATGAAAGAACTTTCATTTCTTAATTATTAAATTAAAAACACTTCTTTGAATGCCTAATAGTATCACATTTCTTTTTTCTAGTTTAGCTGTTACGTATTGTGACACGCAGCTGGGGGTGGTACCCAGCCAGGAGGACCGGAGGAGGGCTTGCACCTCCTCTAGACCACAAGGGGGCAACCGCCCTGGCTGCTTTTAGGGACCACGGGTAGAGAGCATTGAAGCTCAGCCCTGTAGGGGCCTGTGGTCACCACCAGGGGGCGCCCCAATGCCTACAGAGCCCTGGACACAGCACTTCCGCCACACCCGGAAGTGCTGGGGGGCAGGATCAGGGACACCCGGAGTGCTTCCAGGTACACAGCCGGCACTTCCGCCACACTGAGGAGTGCCAGTGGAAGTTTGGAAGCACTTGGAGCACATCCGGGTGACTATAAAAGGGGCCGCCTCCCTTCATTCTAGGCTGGAGTCGGGTGGAAGTGGACAGAGCTCGGGAGGAGAGGCAGGAGGCGGCCTGAAGAAAGGACAAGGGATTGTGAAAGGCCAGGACATTGAGGGGTGATTGGTGCTGCAGCACTGGGTTGTGTGTGTTCTGCCATTGTAAATATTTTAAATAAACGTGTGTTGGGTGACTTTAAACGATGTCCATCTGTCTGTGTCCAGACCAGGTTCCACAGTATTAAAAGGTTAAAGTGTGCATTCAGTACTTCTAGAAGGAGATGTGAGTCAGTCAGTCATTGTCCAACCCGCTATATATCCTAACACATGATCACGGGGGTCTGCTGGAGCCTATCCCAGCCAGCACAGGGCGCAGGGCTGGAACAAAGCCTGGGCAGGGTGCCAGCCCACCGCAGAGAAGGAGATGTTCTGCAGCTAAATGAATGGGAGGCCAATCAGGCAATAATGGAAGTAGATGGATAATACAGTAAGTTATCCTGCAGCATTGGCACTTAGAAAACCAAACCGTTCGTCCTGGAGAAATTCTGAGATGGGATAGATAATGAGATTGAACCAGACCCAGTTTGGCGAGGCAATGTTAAGGGGAGGTCTTCATAACTCTGTTTTTTCATTCAAAATTTCACCCTGTGGAGCCAACCCCGACACAGACAGGCGGACATGTTGTTTTTCAACCAACACACGTTTATTTACACTATTTACAGACAATAAACTGGTCACCAAGACCCCAGCGAATGGTCACTAAGACCCAGTTCAGTGCACAATACCCCAATACAAAGTCCCTGGCCACAAATGCCTTTCTTCGGGCCGACTCCACGCCTCCACACCTCCTCTGTGCTTCGTCCTTCCTCCTCCCGACTCCAGCCCTGAATGAATGGAGACGGCCCCTTTTATACAGTCCCCGGATGAGCCCCAGGTGTTCCCGGCATTCCTCCCTTGGCCACGCCCCAGCGTGGCGGAAGTGCTGGCTGTCCTCCCGGCAGCTCTCCGGGTGCTGTCCTAAGTATTTCCCCCAGCACTTCCTGGTGTGGCGGAAGTGCTGGGGTAACAGGTCCCCAAGGCATTGGGGTGCCTCCTGGCGGTGACCACTGGCCCCTACAGGTGTGGAGCTTCCATGCCCTGTACCTGTGGCCCCCAGAGCAACCAGGAAGGCGGCCCCCACGTGATCCAGGGTGGGCTCTGACCCTCTTCCGGTCCCTCACGGCGTCCCGGCCGGGTCGTTGCTCCTGGCATCCCTGACAACCATTAGCATTTCAAATTATTATGTTGCCTATCAAATATTTATTGCTGATTCATTTTGAACATTAAATACAACATAACAACACAATGCAGGAATTGTATGTACTGTATTTAAAATAAAATTAAAATTAAGCAAATAATTTGAATGATTACCAGTGGAGGTATTCAGTAATGTTCAGGGTGGCCAGATTTCCAAAATCACAGATCGGGACAGCCACCATTCTTCAACCATAAGTAAGATGTTAAGGAGCTAAGGAACACAAAAAAAAATAGATCACTTTAATTAAATTATACTGTAGATACACTATATGAACAAGCCTAATCTAAATATATAAGTATATATAAATAAATACATATATAGAAGATATTGTATATAAAATAGTCACAGAAAACCACACTGTTCCTCCTGAATCCAAGGTTCGACTATCCGACTATCCAATTTCGTCCTGGTCGCGGAACAGTGGACCAGCTCTTCACCCTTAGCAGAGTCCTGGAGGGTGCATGGGAGTTTGCCCGACCGGTCTACATGTGTTTTGTGGACTTGGAAAAGGCATTCGACCGTGTCCCTCTGGGAATCCTGTGGGGGGTGCTCCGGGAGTATGGGGTACCGGACCCCCTGATAACAGCTGTCTCTGTACAACGGTGTCAGAGCTTGGTCCGCATTGCCGGCAGTAAGTTGAGCCCGTTTCCAGTGAGAGTTGGACTCCGCCAGGGCTGCCCTTTGTCACCGATTCTGTTCATAACTTTTATGGACAGAATTTCTAGGCGCAGCCAGGGTGTTGAAGGGCTCCGGTTTGGTGGACTCAGGATTGGGTCACTGCTTTTTGCAGATGATGTTGTCCTGTTTGCTTCATCAGGCCGTGATCTTCAGCTCTCTCTGGATCGGTTCGCAGCTGAGTGTGAAGTGGCTGGGATGAGAATCAGCACCTCAAATCCGAGCATGGTCCTCAGCGGAAAAGGGTGGAGTGCCCTCTCAGGGTTGGGGGAGAGATCCTGCCCCAAGTGGAGGAGTTCAAGTATCTCGGGGTCTTGTTCACGAGTGAGGGAAGAATGGAGCGTGAGATCGACAGGGGAATCGGTGCGGCATCCGCAGTGATGCGGGCTTTGCATCGGTCTGTCGTGTTGAAAAAGGAGCTGAGCCGTAAGGCAAAGCTCTCAATTTACCAGTCGATCTACGCTCCTACCCTCACCTATGGTCATGAGCTATGGGTAGTGACCGAAAGAACGAGATCGCGAATACAAGCGGCTGAAATGAGTTTTCTCCGCAGGGTGTCTGGGCTTTCCCTTAAAGATAGGATGAGAAGCTCAGTCATCCGGGAGGGGCTCAGAGTAGAGCGCTGCTCCTCCATCGAGAGGAGTCAGATGAGGTGGCTCGGGCATCTGATCAGGATGCCTCCTGGGCGCCTCCCTGGTGAGGTGTTCGGGCACATCCAACCAGGAGGAGGCCCGGGGAAGACCAGGACAGCTGGAGGGACTATGTCTCGGCTGGCCTGGGAGCATGGGATTCTCCGGAAGAGCTGGAAGAAGTGGCGGGGAGAGGGAAGTCTGGGCCTCTCTGCTTAAGCTGCTGCCCCCGCGACCCGACCTCAGATAAGCGGAAGAGGATGGATGGATGGATGGAAATAGTCACAGAAGCATGGGTATGTTTGATATAACTTGTAACATTTTTTTATGCTTCATAAAATAGGATACAATATATGTAAATAGAATGCAGGTATGCAGATATGACCTTCCTTGTTAGCCAAAAAGTCTTTATCAGTATCACTTCACTTTCAAAATGAATTACATACAAGCAAGAGCAGCCATCATGGGATGAAAAACGTACAACGACATGAGCACATGACGTACATGAACATGCACAATTCAAAAACTCGAATTCAGTTGACAGTTACATATTTTATTCATAAAAGGTGGTATGCCAGGCTGTCCACAAAAATTTAGTGAGCTTTTTTAACTAGATATTCAATATAAAAATTTAATTAAGTTTTTTTTCTTCATAACATTTTAATTAAATTGGGATTTTCAGAGGGACTTTGGTTTTCTTGGTTGAACTCGGGGCAGTCCTGCTCAGATTGAGACATCTGCAAGCCCTGTAAAGTTACAAAGATGATTTAAAGTTGATTCTTGCAACATTGATTTAAAATCAAAACACTGTATTGGCGTCAAACCCCAAAGTTATAACTGCCTTGTCATAAAATGGACTTAAAATGTTTATCATCAAGAAACAGTAAAATATACTAATGGTATCCTTAGTCTGTCTCACTCCATCATATTCAGAACAGCGAATCAGCATGTGATAAAAATTGTATTTCATTCTGTTTTATCATGGCTAAGCATCATCGTACCTAGTAACAATATACAGGAATGCAAAACAGATAGCGCTTTCAAAAATGTAAGGTTTTGCTTTGATAACAGATGTAGTGTCATCAGTTCATTTTCAGAGTTATTGTCATGTGTGCAAAGTACTTTAAAATTCCTACCTGCCTGTCTAACAGTCTCGCTCCATTGGTATGTATGATATCCATCCATCCATTTTCTATATCTGCTCTTACTATAACGTAACAAAATAATATATACAGTGGTGGTTTTTTAACCTTTTGTTGTATTTTTCCCTTTTATTCAATAAATCCCCCTTTAAAGATTTATTGTGGCCTTGATCTATACAAGCTGTGGGTTAACAGTGATCCTAACTTTTGTGAGGCAATTTGGGTGTATTTGAGACATTACTGAAGATATTTTTGAACTTGAGAGTGAAGCACATTTATGCCTGGTGTAGGCTGCATTTAGGTGCACCTCCTTTGGTCAGGCTGGTGGAATAATGGCCTGCTTTGATGATGATCTTGGCCACTTGTGAGTTAAATCACACCAACATCTTGTTTAATAGTTTACATCATACTGTCGAAATTTGTTTAAAAGACCTTATTTTCTTGCAATATTAATTAACTTAAATAGTTCTGATACAATCAGTGAAAAGTGACCTACCTTGGTCTGGTATGTAAGTAAAATAATTTTAAACCCAGAGATTTTATAACTTTTCCGAGCAAATAGCGATGATGAGTTTGATTCGATGACATAAAGCACAATAACACTGGCTTAAAGAGATATTTTATGTTCAGGTCCTTCCCTAATGATCCTTTTTATTGATTCTGTTTCTGGAAATGGATAGCAAGGGGCTCAAAAGCAATCACAAAGAGCAATTGTGATAAAGGACACCTATGTCTCGCTCATTGGCTATTTGAAAATAATCTGAATTTATAATTTTATATGGACCAAGACTTTTGGATTCATACCGTATAAAGTGATTTAACCCATGTGATATTTGGACAAACTAGCAGTATCTGGAGTAATACCAGATGGGAGAACATTATGCAATGAAAGACCTATTGTGATTCTATACTACGTTAAGGCACACAAATTGACTCTTCTCAACCAGAATAATGCAAATCCATTTCTTCTTTACAAAGAAGGAATACTTTCCAAACATTTGAATCTAATTTGCCATATAATTCTATATGAAGAACTACTTTAAATAGAGATATCTGTGTCAGTTTCATGAAGATGTAACTGTTTTTAATTTTTTATTTGACTGTTTGGCTGTTTACACAAAATAAAATAATAAAAAATCAACAAAAATAAGTCCCTAAAGTCCTACTGTCCACCAGAATACTTTGTAGCGTATTCCAGGTTTCTATGGTTCTTTGAGGAAAGAAAAAGTTCCTAATGTTTGAGCAAACTTTACCCTTTCCAACTGTTTCCAACTGTGCCCCCTTGTTCTTGATTAACTCATTTTAAAATATCAGTCTTGAATCAGTGCACTATTTCCCTTCATAATGTTAAACACTTCAATCATGTCACCTCTTAATCTTCTTTTGCTTAAACTGAAAGAGCTCAGCTCTTTTAATCTTTCTTCATAATTCATCCCCTGTGGCCCTGGAATCTTCTTCGCTCTTCTCTGGACCTTTTCTAGCACTGCCATGTGCTATATAACCTAACATTTTGTTAGCCTTCTTAATGGCTTCTGAACACTGTCTGAAAGTAGATAGCATTGAGTCCACTATGATTCCTAAATCCTTTTCATAAGGTGTTCTCTCCATTTTCAGACATCCCACTGTGTATTCAAACCTCTCATTTTTACTTCCTATGTGTAATACTTTACATTTACTGACATTAAATTTAATCTGCCACATATCTGCCAAAACCTGTATGCTGTCCAGGTCCATTTGTAATGCTTTAACGGATTCTGGATTATCTGCCAATCCACCTATCTTGGTATCAACTGCAAACTTAACCAGCTTGTTACTTATATTCCTATCCAAATCATTTATATATATTAAAAAAAAGCAGTGGCCTTAGAACTGACCCCTGTGGAACAACACTCTTAACTTTAGTCAATTCTGATATGGTTCCTCGCTCCATCACCCTCTGTTTCCTGTGTCTGAGACAATTCTGCATCTAAAAACATCACCCTGAACTCCCACTTTTAGTTTGATGCCCAACCTCTCATGTGGAACCTTATCAAATGCTTTCTGAAAGTCCAGATAAATAATATCATATGCTCCACTTAGATCATACCCTTTGGTTGCTTCCTCATAAAATCCCAGCATGTTAGTAAAACACGACCTTCCTCTTCTGAACCCCTGCTGACTGTTGACAAAAAGTCCTGTACTTGTACTTGCCATGTGCCGCTCAGTCTTATCTTTAATAATTCCTTCAATTCATTTTAATGTGATGCATGTTAAGCTTACTGGCCTATAGTTGCTTGGATCTGCCCGGTCAACCTTTTTATATAGTGGGATGATATTTGCCATTTTCCAGTCCTTTGGATTCTCCACAGTGTGCAGTGACTTCCTAAAATGTGTCAAAGGTTTATATATGTACTTGCTAGCCTCCTGAAGAACTTGAAGGTAAATATTATCGGGTCCTGGTGATTTGTTTGATTTCAACCTATTTAATCTGAGCAGTACTTCTCCCTCTACAATTTCCAAATCCTTCAGTACCTCCTTAGTACTTCCGTTTACTGCTGGGAGGTTAACTATTTCCTAAATTGTGAAGACCTCAGAAAAATAAAAGTTTAGAGCATCCACTATTTCGCTGTCTGTATCTTTTAATTCCCCTTTACTATTTCTGATGCACTTCACCTCCTCCTTAACTGTTCTTTTGCTACTAAAATAATGAAAGAACCTGTTAAGGTCATCTTTCACTTTATCTGCTATATTCCTCTCCAACTGTCTTTTACCCTCCCTAATATCCTTCTTTATGGTTGCCCTCATATTCTCATAAGCTCTACAATTCACTTTGGAGTTATTAGTCTTATATGCCTCATAATGCTGTTTTTCTGCTTTGCAGCCTCTTTTTTTTAACTCTTTATTAACCCACTGTGGAGATTTTAAATTTCATATTTATTCCAAATGTTGGTATGTACCTTTCCTGCATTACATGTAAAGCATTTTTAAACCTGTTCAATTGCTCATCGACTGTCTCCACACTTAAAAGCTCATCCCAGTCTATCCTTCTTATACTTTGCTGCATCTGCTCAAAATTTGCCCTTCCAAAGTTAAACTTAACAATTTTAGTCTTTGTACAAAATACTGAGAACTGTATTATATTATGGTCATTTGACCCCAGTGGTTCAATCACCTCTACACCCTCATACTGCCTTGATTATTATAAAATACTAAATCCAGACAGGCTATAACCCATGCTGGTGCTTTAACATACTGTGTTAAAAAACAGTCACTGATTACTTCTAAAAATTTCTGCTCTTGCGCCTCTCCATTTTGCAAGGTTATCCCAGTTAATATTCAGATAATTAGTGTTCCCCCGACTATAATATCCCCATGTATGATGTTCAAAAGCAAATTCTGCTAAAAAAAAGATCTTGATACAACATATGACAGAATTTTATATGTACAGCATCTTTTTTGGCAAAAAGGAAATGCAGATTTTACCTAAAGGTTACTTTAACTTTTGCTGCCTTCTAAATGGAGGATTGACCAGTAGGTCATATTTTATTAAAACATAAAAAAATGTAAAACTTGAGAGTAGCCTGGCAATTTAGCTTATTCCTATTTCACATATCGTAAATGTGTGTGATATGAAATTAAGTAGATCCAGTCAGCATTCCTCTGGCTTTTCTCTGTGGGAAATGAGAAATGTGAGAAAACCCAATTAACGTTTTCTTGTTCGTTTTGATGAACTGTATTTAATTGAACAACATACAGTTGTGTTTGAAAGTTTGTGAACCCTTTAGAATATTCTATATTTCTGCATAAATATGACCTAAAACATCATCAGATTTTCACTCAAGTCCTAAAAGTAGATAAAGAGAAACCAGTTAAACAAATGAGACAAAAATATTATACTTGGTCATTTATTTATTAAGAAAAATGATCGAATATTACATGAAAAATACATACAGTAGAGAATACAAAGAAGATATAAACACACATGTGGAGGTGTATAATTATAGATAGACAGATATATGCTCATGGTATATCTTAGATGTGATGGATGAGAACCAAAAATCCATTATCAAATCCTACTATCATTTCATTTATTATTGAGCATATGTTTTAAATTTTTTTTATGATGGTCAATAGGTTGTCTTCTCTTCTTAATATCCTTAGTTGCATTCTGTCTGATTATATATAGTACTAGGGGGGCAAGCCCCCCTGGCGCCATCAGCACCCAACCCCCAGTTGTGGCCAGTCATTGTGAAGAGGGGGCTGAACGCACCCCAAGGAGATGTGTTCGCTCCTCCAAAACCCCCTCTTAAACAGTGACTCAATGGGAAACAAATACATTTTTTACTTCCTCTTTGCTCGATCGGCGCTTTGAACATTTAAAAGTCTGTACAGCAGCTGTCCTACTCTTTATCTTTTATTTCTGGCATGGGTGTGATTAAATCACTAAGTCTTGTCTCACTGGACATGAGTTCTTGATATATTTTACTTTATAACTTGAAAACAGAATAAGAATCTGAACATCTAACAACATCACATTAAAGTTCGATAAATTCTGAAGAATGATACCAAACATATATATGTAGGTTTTAAAATAAGCCAGATTTAAAGTGTGACAAAAAAATGACATAAAAAGTCACATAAAATCATTGCACAAAATCATTGCACTTTTAGGCTTATGATTGTATATATATATATACTGCTCAAAAAAATTAAAGGAACACTTTTTAATCAGAGTATAGCATTAAGTCAATGAAACTTCTGGGATATTAATCTGGTCAGTTAAGTAGCACAGGGGGTTGTTAATCAGTTTCAGATGCTGTGGTGTTAATGAAATTAACAACAGGTGCCCTAGAGGGGCAACAATGAGATGACCCCCAAAACAGGAATGGTTTAACAGGTGGAGGCCACTGACATTTTTCCCTCCTCATCTTTTCTGACTGTTTTTTTCACTAGTTTTGCATTTCGCTATGGTCAGTGTAACTACTGGTAGCATGAGGCAAAACCTGGACCCTACAGAGGTTGCACAGGAAATCCAACTTCTCCAGGATGGCACATCAATGTGTGTCATTGCCAGAAGGTTTGCAGTGTCTCCCAGCACTGTCTCAAGGGCATGGAGGAGATTCCAGGAGACAGGCAGTTAGTCTAGGAGAGCTGGACAGGACCATAGAAGGTCCTTAACCCATCAGCAGGACTGGTATCTGCTCCTTTGGACAAGGACAAACAGGATGAGCATTTCCAGAGCTCTACAAAATGACCTCCAGCAGGCCACTGGTGTGAATGTCTCTGACCAAACAATCAGAAACAGACTTGAGGGTGGTCTGAGGGCCCAACGTCCTCTAGTGGGCCCTGTGCTCACAACCCAGCACAGTGGAGCTCGATTGGCATTTACCATAGAATACCAGAATTGTCAGGTCCACCAATGGCACCCTGTGTTTTTCACAGATGAGAGCAGGTTCACCCTGAGCACATGTGACAGACGTTGAAGGGTCTGCAGAAGACATGGAGAATGTTATGCTGTCTGTAACATCATTCAGCATGACCAATTTGGTGGTGGGTCAGTGATGGTCTGGGGAGGCATATCCATGGAGGGACGCACAGACTTCTACAAGCTAGACAAAGACACCTTGACTGCCATTAGGTATCAGGATGAAATCCTTGGACCCATTGTCAGACCCTACGCTGGTGCAGTAGGTCCTGGTTTCCTCCTAATGCACGACAATGCCCGGCCTCATGTGGCAAGAGTATGCAGGCAGTACCTGGAGGATGAAGGAATTGAAACAATTGAATGGCCTTCACGATCCCCTGACTTAAACCCAATAGAACATCTGTGGGACATTATGTTTCGGTCCATTAGGCGCCAGGTTGCTCCTCAGACAGTACAACAGCTCAGGGATGCCCTCATACAGATCTGGGAGGAAATGCCACAAGACACCATCCGTCGTCTCATTAGGAGCATGCCCCGACGTTGTCAAGCATGCATACAAGCTCGTGGGGGCCATTTTGAGTAGCAGAAATTAAGTTTTTGAAAAAATGGACTAGCCTGCCACATCTTCATTTCACTCTGATTTTAGGGTGTCTACACAATTGAGCCCTCTGTAGGCAGAAAACTTTTATTTCCATTAAAAGACTTGGCATCCTTTTGTTCCTAAGACATTGCCCTGTCGTTATTTGTATAGATACCCAACTTCATATTGAGATCTGATGTATCTAATGTGTTTCTTTAAAGTGTTCCTTTAATTTTTGTGAGCAGTGGTATATAGAGTAGATATCATTCTGTAACTTTAATAGATCAACACTTTGCAACATAATTATATAGCACATAGTGTTTATTGCCTGCATCTATTTATAAAACAAAGTGTAAAGATTTTAATTGTTTTCTGATACTGTACTTGTATTTGCTTAGGTAGGTAATAATGACATACAGAATAACATAATACCTGAAATTGACGTCTTCTTAAAACACACTGTTCTTAAAGGACTAATTATTGTAATTACTGTACATTTACTCTATTCTTTACTTTTCAGTAAAACGTTACACAACCACAAGTATTAATCATTTTTCTTCTTTTACTAAAAATTACTATAAAAATACCATTCTTAGAAAACAATGAAACCCCAGGTGAGTTTTTACCAAAGCTTTTTAGGCAGTGAATTCCATACAAGTTAGGAAATGTGCTTGTTAAGAGGTGAAACAAAGACACATGTGATGGTGTTCATTTCACTTGGTCATGGCAGATTATAGTAAATGGCACTTGTCTGCTTTTCCTTAACATAGTTTCAAGAGTTTTTAAGTGTGAAAAATATATAAAGTACATGAAGTCCAGTATATACAACTCGCATATAAATATTGTGTATAAGTATGAGATGCATATGAATCACCTCAGGGGTGATGGATGAGGATTAGTGCTAAGTTCATTTTACTGTAAGTGATGCAATGGCTTAATTTATAATTGAGCATGTATTTAATGTGTTTTTTAAGCTTTGAAAAGGCCCTGAAAAAGTATTTTTGATACCCTGCTTGTCAACAAGTTCATTGTTATGTGGACAGAGTACTGAGAAATTCTTAAAGACATGTCTAAGCAACTTGTCGACACATCACTGGTCTCTAGCATCATGATCAGTAATCATTACTAGCATTACTTTTAAACTTCTGGGTTCTTCTTTTGTTTAAAAAAAACTTTTTTTGTTATTGTAGGTGTGTATTTATTGTACAGTATATCACAGACAAACATGCATGAAAAGTTAGAATATATTTAAAGAGATAACATTTTTATACTACTTTTATAAAAGCAATCTTGGCTTCAAAAGATACTCGTTTGTGCCTTCTTTAATTTATACATTTATTAATTTATAAAGCTTGCCAAGTTTCTGCTTATGAGATTTTATACAGTATGTGATGATTCATGTAATGTTTCAGTAAGGGTAGTTTTGCATAAACCATTTTTTTTTTTTTTGTAATCTAACTTTTTTTAATTATAATTTATTTTTTTAATTTAATGATTTCTTCTTTAGTAAAGCAAGCAGTACTTTTAGCATTTATTTATTTTTACATCATATTTACGGCACCAAAACAAAGCAATCATTCAAATCCTTCAGAATTGAAAGAAATGTAAAAGTAGTGAGTGTTACTCTACTTTATTGAAGTTAATTTGAATTAAACATTTTCAAATTGCCTTGTTTCTTGAGACCATTATATGGTTAATGAGTGAATTTCTTCTATTTTTATTTTTTAGCTTTTCTAATTTAATTATTGGTTGCTTTGCACATGGATTTATTATGACAACAATAACATTTATTTCTATAGCTCACTTTCATAAAAAGAATGAAGCTCAAGGTGCTTTACAAGATGTCAAAGAGAAAGTTACAAAAGAAGAAAAAACTAATAAGATTAGGTAAGAATACTAATGAACAAAAATGCAAATAAATATATGCATGTGATTTAATAAAACATAGATACCTAATTAGCAGAAGGGTGTAGATGACATGAGATGACAGGGGTAAATACACTGAATGAAAGCTGATAACTGAATACAAGATTCAATTGCACAATTCAAATGTCATTTACAAATTTGTCTGATCTTCCTTTCATTGGCAGAGGTTATTTTGGGTTTTGCAGTTTAAGTTAAAGTAACTTTGATATTCATTTCATTTATTTATGTGCTTATTTATTTATTCTGTGTAAAACAGTTGCATGAATAAATTAATGTCAGGAAATGTCAAAGGATAAACTATGATGAAATACTGTATCTAGGGCTAAACATCATTCCATGGGCCTGGGTTCAATTTTCTGCCCTCTTACTCTCTGAATTTAATTAAAATGTTCTTACTGTCTAATATTTTGAGTTCAAACCCAATGGGTAATTGCACTGCAAAAACAATTTTTAACGTGTTAAGATCAAATTTAGATTTGTTTATTTCTTGGGTTAGTGCATAACTGAAGATCAAGGTTAATGTGATTTTTTTCAACTTTATGTTTTTCTTGTAATCTATGGAGAGGTAGAGGAGTAATCTCTACTATTAGAACATTATGACACTCAGTGCCACAGAGCTGGCTAAAAAAATGACAAGAGCAACTTGAAATACATTACTTGCCTATGCAAAGTGATGGTGCACAGTGTGGCTGATGGGTGAGTATGCTTGTAAAGAGGCAAGCAATTGAAAGATCAGCATGGTAGGTCTCTGTTAGTTGTAACCTTAATCAAGTCAGTGATAAATCACCAAGGATAAACAGAATGGAGGAACAAGAAGAATGTTTGGAGATGAGTGTTTGGGGTGGCTGCAGCAACGTCCATTCCAGAGTCAGTAGGCAGGATGAAGCAACAAAAGCTGCAATTGGATTGTGGAGGCTGGGGAAACAGTGGAACCAGACTGTGCACCACAGGTACTGATTGGAGGTGGCAGAGTGGGCTTACAGTGGACCTTTGGGAGGTTGCAGTCAAGGAGTATGGAGGCAGAGTCAAGTTCGGAGGGAAGGGTATCAGGGTTAAGTCAGACGGGTGAAGCCGCCAAGTAAGGAACTACAGTTGATGTGGCCATAGAAGGCATAGCACTAGAATGGAGTAAGCAGAGTGAACGAGTCATCACTTGCGTTTTCGTCGGTAAGGTGGCGAAAGAAGTGATTTGTCCATCATTGATTGAACGAATGTGTGTGTATGCTTCTTAGGAGGCTGGGGGTCAAAAAGGACATTTTCAGAGATATGATGATATTATATCCATAATTTAAATTAATATTTAATCATATGTAGTCCCTACTTGCAAAGCTGATTTTAAAGTATCATGAATTTCAGTCATTTATTAGCAGCAATTTATATTACTAATACACAACAACTACAGCATTATTGATGAATTAATGACCAATTGAGTTCTTCTTTGAGTAATAAATAACAAATTTAAATTAATCAGCACATGTGCCTTTTTGCGTATATCAGTAAGTTACTCTAATTTGAAAGTCTATTCACTTTTCGCTTTTATGGATTAATGAGAAAAGAACATATCATCAGACATACCAGACACAAATTTTACTGTCGTCATTTACTAGGTAGGAACTAATGCTAAATTTTAAGTTTTCTTAAATTTTACAGCTTTTGGACCAATGTCAATAAATCTGATTGCTAAAAGCAAATTCAAACTCATCCTTAATTACTACTATGCGTGGTGTTCCCATAATCTAAAACACGGAAATGTAGTGTTTCCTAGATTTCCATCAACTCTTCTTGTCCATTCTTTATATAATTTATAAACTGAATCTCAGTTTTCTGGTTCCCCTAACTGTTATTTACTAGTAGCAAATTGATGACACCGGCTGCAGGACAATTTATTCTCAGTAAGTACCTCGTCTTTGGATTGGTACCTTTGGCATTAATTCCACGGTAGTAGTAATCAGTGTTCTATCCATGGATTAAAAACAACATATAAGGCAAACAGATACCCCACTGTACATAAAAAATATTAGCAGTATTCATTAAAATTGTGCACCCAGTACTAAGGAGCACAAAAACAATACAAGTACTGAATACTATGTAAAATGTCAACCCAAACCTGAGCAAATGTCACTACTGTTACCAGCATGAGTTGCATTATCATTACATCATAGCTGGTTTGCATAGATGGATTAACACCTTAACGCCAGTGATACCAATGCAAATACCAGATTAACTTAACTTTGTAAAAGAGAAGAAGAATCAGAAAATAAATGAATGTATAACCAAAATTTATCACTTGGTAATTATGCTGCTTTTGTTGTATTCCTAAAAGTAGATTTAAAGTTTTTTTTGTTGATGCACACATATACCAGGGCTCAGATGGTCCAAGCCCACTGCAAAGAACAGTCATGCTCACAGTGAGAAATCCCATTTGGCTCAACAAGCCAAAATAGATGCCTTCAATACTCTACTTAGGTCCAGGGTGTGAACCCAAGTTTACACAATTAACTGTTTAGAGAGCATTGTGGTTTGTGACAAGCTATAAAAATGTGTATCACTGAAAATGTCAAGAACAACAGATTCAATTGTAATGGTACAATTTCCTTAGACTAGTGCTTGATGTCTTTACAATAGTCTGAACTTTTGGTTCCAGGGAAATGAGTTGTGTTTCTCACTTGAACGCAGTTTCTGCATATTTTATGGGGAGGCTTTCTCAAGATATTCCTGATTTCTGCCTCTACACAAAAATGCATGTTAGGCTAACACTGTACTGACATGTTGTGATTGAGTGTGGGCATATGCATGACCATTCGCAAGCCCTGAGAGGGACTAGCGCCTTGTTTAGAGTTAGTTCTTGGTGGTTTTCAATGTCACTATAATGGCAATGGCAAGTCAGTTATTGGTTTTTTTATCCAGATAAAACAATGATTATACCACTTTCAATACCTAACTTCAGAAAGAATCCATTGTTTTTTGTTGCAGAATCCATATGTACATTACTTCATAAATTCTTGAGACTTACTTGAATTTTTGGAATTCAAGGTGAACAGCATCAGATAAACAACTGCTCTAAAATGCTTTATGTCAATAGACAATTTCTACAAATAATTTCCGTACAATCTCCTGTGCCTAAACCAGCGCTGACACCCCTTTAATACCTTTGTGTTATTTCCATCAATACATAAAGAAATCTCCAGGTTGTAATTTCCAAATACCTTCTTATTACATTCCCTCTTCCAGTTCTTCATATATTATTTCTAACAGTACCACCAATTGTCTAATATTTATAACAATAATAATGCAACATAACACTTTGCATTTCAACTACCATAATTCTCTATCTTGTCTGTTATAATGATTTTAACTGACCTGCACCTACTCTTCTTTATTAAAAAGCACAATCTTCTTCTCAACTAAAATACTGTAGATTTGAAAAATTTGTAAGTACATAAATTGATGTATTTATTTTTTCCTTCTTGTCATATGTTATTTTATGTTGAAAATACAATAAAGCCATCATAATTTATGCTCCAAATCCTGAAGACCCAGACATTGATAAGGTAGCCTCAGAAGGAGAATGCACAGGTAGATGAAAACTTTACCACTAAAGTGATTTCTATCTTAGTAAATAAAACCTGGAGAATAATGTTTTGTATTAATTAAACATAAATTATGTCTAATACTTTTGTCATTTTCTCCATGTTATTGTAAATTAGAGTCCAAAGAGAGCATCAGGGTGTTGGGGAGCTGTTTCCGATGGGAGTGTTAGCTCCGTGGAAATATGTTCTTTTATATTGCGGCGTTTTAATAACCCTTTAGTTAAATAAGTATAAAGTATAACGGCGATAACCCTCTTTTCGGCGATAGGCGGCGACAAAGTCACAGAAAAGACAGAATATACTTAGAGCTTGTTTAATATATTATTCATCATAAAATTATGATTTATGAATATTAATTTTGCTTATTAAATATCGCTACAATCCTGCTCGCAGCGCCAATTATGTTTCCGATGGGAGTGTTAGCTCCGTGGAAATATGTTTTTTATATTGCGGCGTTTTAATAACCCTTTAGTTAAATAAGTATAAAGTATAATGGCGATATCCCTCTTTTCGGCGATAGGCGGCGACAAAGTCACAGAAAAGACAGAATATACTTAGCTTGTTTAATGTGGCTTACGTTGCTTTAAAATGACAGGGAAGACCAGTCAAATTTCATCTCTAACCGGGATTGGGTCGTAGAAATTGCTTTTTTCTGTCACAACGGAGGTGGCCTTGGAGTCTATTTCTTCCACTCCCGCAGGTCTTCAAAGCTTGGCAAGGTTCCATTGTTCTTTTATATTGTGTCCACACGACCAAATCCCCCAGTACAATGCCAAACAAGGTAGACAAACTTAGGCTAAGCAGCAGACAGTCAGATCATATAACACTTAGGCCTTTTAGGGCTGACAACAGCTGTTCTTGTCTGTCTTTATGCTTTGCCTTGCCCAGCAATTCTGAAAGCTGACACTCTGTGCTAAAGATGGCTCAGCTCTTCATGGCATGTTACACAGAAAAAGAAATGAAAAATACATTTAAAGAGAGCTAAAACAGATACAGTGACACAATTCTTAATATTATAACAACCTTAGTATAACAGGAGCCAAGGTGGAAGTCCCATTTAACGCAGCAAAAAATATTTGGCATAAGCACAGGAAAACAAAACAAGGCGGTCACCTAAACAACTGTCACTTTAGCCTTTTTGAAGTAAAGAAATGTCCTTGATGAAGTCAGGATCAATTTTCAAACTGAATACCAACTTCCAGTTTAACTTTGGCTTATATAACATCATGCGCAAAAGGGGTGGAGCCTTGAGTTGTGGGGTGGAAGTGATGTCAAGGTCCACCAGTTAAATCTTCTTCCAGTCTAAGGGAAACAAAACTGGAGCTTTCAAGGACTGTGTTTCATCCTCTTCCATCCCCATAGTCCTTATCTGCTTAAAACCAGTAAGTAGTTCTCTCAGCTCACATGTGTGACAGTTATATAACTGCCTGTTGTTTGTCAAAGAAATTTTATTTACCTTTTCCTTCTTTTAATATTTGATATAAACTGTTTTGCATATTTTAACTGCATTCTATTTTGCTTTTCCTCATCTGTCCCAAAAAGGTATCCTAGGTTATATTCAATATGCAAGAAGTTGCCTCAGTGAAATTATATTTTTCATTATAAAAAAACATTTAAACTAGTCTTGGAAATCCATATCTGCCACAATTGATCCGATTTACATTAATTTATTGTTAAAATCAGAATTCATTAAAATTCATATATTTCAACATGTTGGCAAGTGGTTCTCTTTAAATTAAGTGTTATATCTAAACAGCCATCCTTTTTTTTTTTAAACCACAGATTCACATGAATGTTGGACTGCTTAAACATGCTCAAAAAATGAACTGCTCAATGTGGCTTTATATTATTTGTGTCTACTCTTTTGAGCTTGTATTTATAGATTACACACTACTACATCTGAGTCACCTTTACCTACAGTATATAGCAGTTTTTCTCTGCACTGTGTAGGTATACATTTCAGATTTATTTTTCAGTTCAAAACAGTTTCAGATGTTTAATGTATCTGACGATTTCACTTTACTATCCAAATAGGACTTAACATTTTACTTGCTATTGTGTTAAAATGGTCCCTTCAAGTACTAGGAAACAAGAATGTCAAGAACTCATGTCTTCTGACAGTGACAGGTGAACATTTTGAGTAGCACCAGGAAATAAGAGTAGGAAAACTGAAAAAAGGACAGTCAGAGTTAAGATACAAAGCCAAAATGTGAGGCTAAATCGAGGCTGAAAGAATAAGTAAGTGGTCAAAACTGAATGATACACATGAGAATATTTAGATAGAGTTTTGGCATCCGCAGATCGGATAAGGAAACAATCCCTTATTTCCCATTACACTGATTATAAACATGACAATAGGGACTCAAAATGGTGGCGATAAGAACCTAAAATGACATCCAAGATGTTGTCCAAACAAGACACAGTACTTAAACCTTAAAGAATTCTGAGTAGAAAATGGATAGGAACATAACCCTTGAACTCAAAAACCTCCAATTCAAGGGCTAGACAACACTACATAAAGTCAAGTCATGATATCACATCTGCATTGATTTAGATAGATAGATAGATAGATAGATAGATAGATACATAGATACTTTATTAATCCCAAGGGGAAATTCACATAATCCAGCAGCAGTATACTGATACAAAGAAACAATATTAAATTAAATAGTAATAAAAATGAAAAGAATTAAAATAAAATTAATGTTCGCATTTACTCCCCCGGGTGGAATTGAAGAGTCGCATAGTGTGGGGGAGGAACGATCTCTTTAGTCTGTCAGTGGAACAGGACAGTGACAAAAGTCTGTCACTGAAGCTACTCCTCTGTCTGGAGATGACACTGTTAAGTGGATGCAGTGGATTATTCATGATTGACAGGAGTTTGCTTAGTGCCCGTCGCTCTGCCACAGATGTTAAACTGTCCAACTTTAATCCTACAATGGAGCCTGCCTTCTTAACAAGTTTGTCCAGGCGTGAGGCGTCTTTCATCTTTATGCTGCCACCCCAGCACACCACCGCATAGAAGAGGGCACTCGCCACAACCGTCTGGTAGAACATCTGCAGCATCTTACTGCAGATGTTGAAGGATGCCAACCTTCTCAGAAAGTATAGTCTGCTCTGAGCTTTCTTACATAGAGCATCAGTATTGGCAGTCCAGTCCAATTTGTCATCCAGCTGCACTCCCAGATATTTATAGGTCTGCACCCTCTGCACACAGTCACCTCTGATGATCACAGGGTCCATGAGGGGCCTGGGCCTCCTAAAATCCACCACCAGCTCCTTGGTCTTGCTGGTGTTAAGGTGTAAGTGGTTTGAGTCGCACCATTTAACAAAGTCTTTGATTAACTTTCTGTACTCCTCCTCCTGCCCACTCCTGATGCAGCCCACAATAGCAGTGTCATCAGCGAACTTTTGCACGTGGCAGGACTCCGAGTCATATTGGAAGTCTGATGTATATAGACTGAACAGGACCGGAGAAAGTACAGTCCCTGCGGCGCCCTGTATTGCTGCACACAATGTCAGACCTGCAGTTCCCAAGGCGCACATATTGAGGTCTGTCTGTAAGATAGTCCACAATCCATGCCACAAGGTGTGAATCTACTCCCATCTCAGTCAGCTTATCCCTAAGGAGCAGAGGTTGGATGGTGTTGAAGGCGCTAGAGAAGTCCAAAACATAATTCTTACAGCACCACTGCCTCTGTCCAGGTGGGAGAGGGATCGATGAAGCATATAGATGATGGCATCCTCCGCTCCCACCTTCTCCTGGTATGCAAACTGCAGAGGGTCTAGGGCGTGACGGACCTGTGGCCTCAGGTGGTGAAGCAGCAGCCGCTCCATGGTCTTCATCAGATGTGACGTCAGAGCAACAGGCGGAAGTCATTCAGCTCACTAGGACGTGATACCTTTGGGACAGGAGTGATACAAGATGTTTTCCAAAGCCTCGGGACTCTCCCCTGTTCCAGGCTCAGGTTGAAGATGCGCTGTAGAGGACTCCCCAGTTCCAACGCACAGGCCTTCAGCAATCGTGGCGATACACCATCTGGACCCGCTGCTTTGCTGGCACAAAGTTTTTTCAGCTCTCTGCTCACCTGGGCTGCTGTAATTGTGGGTGGGGATGTCTCACCTATGCTGGTATCAGCAGAAGGATGGTTGGAGGATGCAGTACTCCAAGGTGAGAGTGGGTTACTGTGATCAAACCTATTAAAGAAGTTGTTCATTTGGTTTGCTCTCTCCACGTCTGTCTCAATTGCGGCACCCCGCTTCGAGCTGCAGCCAGTGATAATCTTCATCCCATCCCACACTTCCTTCATACTGTTTTTCTGCAACTTCTGCTCCAGCTTTCTCCTGTACTGCTCTTTCGCCGCCCTGAGCTGGACTCGGAGTTCCTTCTGCACGCACTTCAGCTCATGCTTATCACCACCTTTAAAAGCCCTTTTCTTCTGGTTCAAAAGGCCCTTGATGTCACTTGTAACCCATGGCTTGTTGTTAGCATAGCAGCGTACTGTTCTTACTGGAACTACAATGTCCATACAGAAGTTGATGTAATCAGTTGTGCATTCAACAGCCTCTTCAATGTTCTCACTATGTGATCTCAGCAATATATCCCAGTCTGTATGAGGCTTAAGGAAAATAAATGCAGTGGCAAAATTTCAGTTGATTCATTTATCACTGAGCCTACTAAACTGAGGTGAAGGTAAGAACTGACCCCAAAGAGGTCTTCATTCCAACACACATAAACATGTGAGGCCAATGTAAAGCCTCTAGTTAACCAAACACACACATTTGGGATATGGAAGGAGATGAGGTGTATCTAGTGAAAAAACACCCAGGCACTGAATTTAAACCTAGACCCTTGAGCTGACAGGCATCGATGTGCTACCAAGAACAACAACAACATTTATTTATATAGCACATTTTCATTCAAACAGTAGCTCAAAGTGCTTTACATAATAAAGAAAAATAAAAGACACAATAAGAAAACAAAATAAGTCAACATTAATTAACATAGAATAAGAGTAAGGTCCAATGGCCAGGGGGGACAGAAAAAACAAAAAAAACTCCAGACGGCTGGAGAAAAAAATAAAATCTGTAGGGATTCCAGACCATGAGACTGCCCAGTCCCCTCTGGGCATTCTACTTAATATAAATGAAACAGTCCTCTTTGGATTTAGGGTTCTCACGGAAGGACTTGATGATGATGGTCACGTAGACTTCTGCCTTTTAATCCATCCATCATTGTTGGAGCATCATGAAGCTTTGAGTAGGTGAAGGTGGCGCAGGCCACCACCACACAGAAACGGAAAAAGAAACAGAAGAGAGAGTAGGGGTCAGTATGGAACTGCTAATGTTAAATAATGAAACATTCAGACAAAATTTGCTTTTGAATGTGGTCTCATTTCCTAAGACTGTTTAAAGAAACATTGATATTTTGTTGGTATAAGTACAACTATAGTGTAAATAATTTCATTTGGATGTTTTAGTCAATATATACTGTTAACTTTTTGAAAATATAAATAAATATTGTGTTTTGATAATATTCTTAAAAAGATGAAATTTAAACACATATTACTAATTTATTTTGACAATTACTTAAAATATAAAAATACACTCTGGTCATATTTGCACCAGAATAAATGGAATAAATAACAATGAGAAACAACTATTTTTGTATGAATTAATACATTTTCATAAATATATCAAAGAACCTGGCTGATTTTAAAGAGTGTGACCTAACGGAGGCGCTCCAGCTGCCCAAACCTGACACAAACAAACACCAGGCAAAAGTTTCTCCACATAGCACATGTTTATTATTGGAGCAAACATTTCCTTATCATTTCCCTCTGCAGCACAATACAATAAAGCACCAACAAGGTACAAAGCAACACAGTACTTTCTTTTTCTTCTTCTTTTCTTTCACTCTCTCTGTTTCTTCGCCTCCACTCCTCCTACGGCACGCTTTGTCCTCCGCTTCCCAACTTTGGGTCCCAGAGTAGCTCCTTTTATAGAGCATCCAGAAGTGCTCCAGGTGTCCCATGATCTTCTTCCAGCAGCACTTCCAGGTGTGGTGGCATTCCTGCCATAAAGGGCCCTGCTGTTTCCACCGACCCCCTTGGTGGCATCCATGGAACTCAACAGGGCTGCAAAGAACTCCAACTCCCAGCAGGCCCTGCGGGAATCCATGGAGCCACATCAACCCTGGGGGCTGCCATCTAGCGTCCTGGGGGAGATAATGCCCTAACCACGCTCTCTACCCTGGTCCTTCCATCCAGCTGGTGTCCTAGCCAGGCAGGTGCCTTGATCATCCGTGACAAGAGTTATATCAGTTTTGAAAATGTTTGTAGTTTGCTGACAGCTCATCATCACGGCATTCTGTAGTGTGCCACAACTGTACAAACCGTGTGTGTAGAAATCTGAAATGATTGGCTTTCATTGTTTTCTTTACATACCTATCACATTTACTCCTTAAAAACACAGAGGGTTTTCAGCTCCTTCAGTGTTTATTTAATGAAATTCCCATTGGTCCTTTGTCCTTGATATCTGTTTATTTGAAAAGCTCCCTATGGAGCTATATACTTTTATTTCATTTATATTTGTTTTACATTTTTTCTTTTTCAATTAATTGTTGCATTTGTGTATGTGCAGATTGTTGTCTCCATTCAATTGAGTTAATATGGGTAATGCTGTGGTCATTTTATTTAATCTACTCTCTATATACAGTATAACAGGATTAGAGAAATCGTGCAACGTTTTCAATCGATGTTTTCATGCAACACTCATTTTTCTTCAAAATCGTACATCATATAGTATACATCCATACCATTATTATATTATTTTTTTAATGTTCATTAGGAGAATACAACAATGATACTGTTATGTCAATATAACCAATTTAACACATATACAGTACATAAAAAATTACCTTATACCTGTATATATCCGTTCCTCTAAGAACAGTAGCAGTTCAGTTGTGTGTTAGCAGTTGACAAATAAAGTCTATGTAAATGGCACACACAAATTTTAAAACTGCAAAAATATTCAGTCACTGACAAAATCATGACTGGTGATCATACAAGAGAAGTTGTATTCCTTCCATGTATTAAGTTAGACACTGGTGATACAAATAGTTAACCAGTCATTTTGAATAGACAAGAATTTTCAATAGTTTTAGTATTAGCTATAACTATAAATAAATCTTAGGGCCAGAGTTTGACCATGTTGGAATATATCCATGGCTGATTGCGAGTGAAGCAAGCTATCAAGCAGGGGTTCAACCACCATAGGTGGCCAGGGGGGCTCACTCCCTAGTTTTAAATGCAATCTAAAGTAAGCCATACAAATTACCCAAAAAGTGAGTTCTCCTTTTTAATTCTGTTTCACTTTAACTAGCTGTTGTGTTTTTTCTTATTAATATGTTTTAATTTTCACTAAAGTATATATGCTATGAGAACTTGGATTTGGACTTAAACTTGAGTTGACAAAAGATTTGATAAAGAACTTTGCTAGAAACAGATTTCTTGCATTTACCTTTCATTTCCTATGAATAAGTAACTTACAGGCTCTTCTTTCACTCAGCACAATCACCGTCCCAGTCTCATTTCTTTTTGTCCTCCTCCAAGGCAAGCCTTGTCCACCACCTCCCATTTCAAACTCCTTAAGTGAGTTGAGGTGGCCTCTTTTATGCTAGACCAAAGGGGGCTTCCAGGGCCACCACATTGTACTGAGGAAGCATTTCCAGGTCACGGCAAACCTTCGTGAAAAGGAAAAGTGCCCTCTGGCAACACACGGGCTCTCTTCCTAAACTACAAATCCCATGCAACCCAGCAGGTGTTCAACCTGGAGCCATGCCAGAAGGGCATTGCCACCTTGGCTGGCAGCCTCTCCCAGTCAAACCCTTATAGTTTCATCTTGACTGGGAAGGGGAATAGGAATCCTCCTAGCTGGTGTGCACCTCCATCCTTCTATAATTGTCTCCTGGCCGGGTAAAGAACCTCCCTCCAGCCCATTTGGGACACCAGTCCATCCATTATGTCTCTCACAATATATACTGTATATGGAGTAAGGAAGAGACCAGAGGGAGAGCATCTGGATTTTAGGGCACCAATGCAGAAGGTCTTTTCAATTAACTGAAAAGTTCATTCAATGAAGAAATTCACAAACAAAAATGCATGGACTGATGGTCCTTCAGACATTCTGCTTCTTGTCTTCTCTGCCAGTAGGTCAGTCCATGAAGAGAAAAAGGTCTAAAAATACATTCTTACTTTTGGTTGCTGGTTGTTTTATGGAGGAGATGGGACAAAAATGGCAGAGCTTCTGTCTACAGGGTGGAAATTATGTCACTGTTTGCCTGCAAAGTCTTCATTCATTCTAGGGGAAACAACACAGAATTGGTTAATATCTATGGTTAACTACCATCTTTTTAACCTGCTCAAATCCAAGACGCTGCTCCCAACACTGCCATATGTGGCAATATATATGAGTGTATATATATCAAAAAAGTGGTTGTATTGTTTCTTCATTGGTTATTGTAAAACAGTTCCATACTGTGTACTGTTTATTTGTAGCTTAGAATTTTGTTTTCACTTATTCTAGTTTTTTTTTTGTTTAACATTGACTCTTCTTAGTTTGCTCACAAGTTTACCAGCATATTGCTTCATTACTTTTGTTTGTGGGATTGTTTTAAACCATGAAATATCTACATCACTTTCTTTTTATCTGTTAGTAAGTATGTGTTTTAGTTGGATGATATTTAAGCGAGTAAAAATATGTTTTTGACAGACAGTGGCTTGCACACAAGTAATGGACATCTAATTTCTTCAATAATGAAATGAATGAAAACACCCATAATAATTGGCCCTTTATTATCATGAATAGTTATTTCAAAAACTGTCATACATTTCTCAGTGTTATGCCATGTTCAGTTTTAAGTGTTTGATTACTATCCCCTTTAGCATTTTAGATATTCACTGAGAGTGAAAAGACCTACATTCTTAAGCAGAAGTTGGCAACGTAAAAAATATTTTTGTATTTTTGAGCCTTCAAATTTTATTCAGTTTTTATAGATAAAACTTAATTGAAAATAAATAAGGATATTGGGTGAATATTATTAATCTAATTAATTTTGTTACTATATGTAGAATTTAAACTCTATACAGTATATACTATACTATATATACTATACTATACTGAAAAGTACTTATTGTTGTGGTGCATATTTCAAGAATTAAAATAAAAATGTTTATTATTTTTAACATTATTTTCCTCAACTGAACTGTTTGATCTGCTAATGATACAATTACCAAAATAAATTTCTCTATTTTTTTATCTATATCTCTAATACTCTGTTTGCTTTCGCCTATTTTATACCTCATCTAAATCAAATTGGACATTTTTCAGGTTCAAGAAGAAGTAATATTTTGACTACCATAACTATACATTTAGTATCATGTGCAGATTTTGCCAAAAGAGACAATTTATGCTTCTAAACAACAGGCGGTCAAATGTCAATGCTTCAGATATCCTGCTGAGAACATCAACTTCTCAATAGGCACAACTCCTAATACAGTACATAAAGTATTCCACTTCTTTAAATTCTTCTCCATTATGAATATACAGTACCATATGAGAGTGATAGATACCAAGTGAGTAAGAATTATTCGTTTATCCCTCATGCACAATCCAGATGGATTTGTAGGCCTAAGATGACATTTATCACCAGGGCTTATCATGAGTGGTACATGAAGGATTTTTGACAAAGTCTGCTGCCTGGCCCTCTGTCTCTTTCGCTTTGTCTGTTTCTGGTTCATATTCAGAATTTACAGCTTACTATACCCCTACTGCCCCTCTTATCTTTATATGGCTGAACTCACTTGTCCCCCTTTAGATTTTAGGTCAGTTTGACATCAGAACTGTTAAAAGTACAGGGTCAAGGAGACTGTAACTTCAATCCCTGGCACAAAGACTGTTTCACTGCGTTTATCTTTTTGATTGCACTTTTTCTGAGAAGCTCATTTAAAGTACAGCTTTTATTACATTTTAATGGTGACTAATGTACTTTTATTACAAATTTATGAATAATTCAGTCTTTATTATATAGAGCACCCTTCACAGAGTATACCATGACAAGATTCTTTAAATAATTAAAGATTAAAAACTGAAATACAAAACATCAAAGTATTTAATACATGGTAAAGTTATAAGAAACAAACTGAAAGGCACATTAGAAAAGTTAATTGTTGTGTACATGAAAAGTCAATATAGTCAAAACTGGTCAATATAGTCACAATAGGATCAGTAGAGACATTTCACAACAACTAAATAACTGAACCTAAATTCAGTAGCAAAAAATTGCAAGAGAGTGAGACATGTTTTTAAACAAGATTTGAAAGAATCCATTGATGAGGCCTCATTAACAGACATGGCTCCTTAGACACTTATAAGATGGTACAGGTAGTGTCATGAGCATGAACATTCAGCTGTGGCCATATTACACACAATACAAGGTGGAGCAGTGCTAAAGTCAAGAAGAATAATGTGCCTGTCTGTTTCTTTTCTTCCTTACTTTCTTCCTTCCTCTGGCTGATATTACTGGCCTAGAAGAAAATCTATAAATCTGAGTGAGTCTGAAGCGGGAGAGTGGACGGGCTCTTCTTACACAGAGAGAACTTATTTGAATTGGGCTGAGTGAACTGCAGGCAGTGTGTTTATATATACCTTCTTAATCTACTGTAGTATATAAATGAGTAATCCCTGACAATGTGCTTCTTTTCTTCTGATCATTTAACAGTAGATATAATATTGCATGTATGCAGTAAGCAAAGTAGGGCTTAGCCCTTTCAAGGATTTGCTTGTGTGGCCATTTATGGTCCCTGTTGAGTACCTGGAACAGTCTCTTAGAGTTCAAATTTATTTTCCTGTAGTATGTCAAATTGCGTTCTCTCTGGACTGGGCATCTTTTATACCCTCTTGGGTCGCTTTCCTTTGTGACCCCCCTCCCAGTCTGACCTGATGTACTTTCTGTCTCCCTTCAAAAAGAGAAAAGGATACACTGTGAGGTACATTAAGATCCCTGTCTCCTTCTCATTGGTTTCCTATGTCCTCCTAAAATGTTTCACCTACAGAAATGGATAAGCTTTTAAATAAAAAACTGGCCTTTTTAAATTTTACAGGTTTGTATATTTTGCTTTTAAGGAAATCAGAACCCTACACTTACTTTTTTATTTTAATGGATCAGCCACTGTAACTATTGGTACCTAAGTCTCTCCTCTGCCACACTACTTCTGACGCTGTTATTATTTACTCAAGATTGTACAGTAGGTATGGTACTGTTTTTGCATATTTAACATTGTACAATTGATGTCTGTATTTGGGTAATTGGGTGCTGTTGTTAAACAAATGTATGCCATAATGATTGAATGACAAGACCTGGAGAAGGTGTAGTACACATAACCAGCTTTGAATCCATAATTCTGCAGAAATAATTTTACTGGACAATTCTCCTCATCAAAGCGCTTGGCAACAAGTTTCAAGTCAAGTCCCAAACTTCCAGCAGACTTGAGAGAAGAGAACTCAGGTTGACCCATTTCATACAGTGTGTGACTGACTTTGGTGTTGAGGATTTGGGATACCAAACATATGGTGCTGGAAAGTCCAGTAAAGGTTTCTTTAGAACCCATGTTTTTCCCTTTAAGCCCCAATGCCAGACAGGGGTTGACTAACCTGCCCTCTGGGCATTTAATCCCATTAATAATAATACTTTTCTTCATCACGTCTTTTTTTTTATAGCCCATTGATCATTTAATAGTTATTCTTTCTTCAGTTAATTGTGTTCTCTTATTTTTTGCATGACATGCAACAATCTGGTCCTCCTGCCATTTTACATTTTCATTTGTTCAGCACTGGTGCAAGGGATCTGTACCCCATATTTCCTTTAGGGATCCTTATCAAATTTCACCTTTGACTGCAACCCAAATGGGACCACCTGTCCCAATTTAAAACAATCTTTCAGTAGCTGCCATAATCCTTTAATGCTGTCTTTTTTTCCAGACAACTTATTCAGCTTCTTTTAACTTAATATTTACTATTTTTTCCAATTCTTTGTTGCAGATTGTGTCCAGCTGTAAAACATTCTTGAGCTGTCGTCTGTACATATCATATCTACCGACAGATTTACAATGATGTTCAAGTCAGGGGACTGTAAAGGCAACTTCAAAACTTTCACTTTTGTGGAGCTTCGTAGTAGATTTTGAAGTATGTTTTCAATAATTGTCTTGTTGTAGATGCCAACCTTTTCTCAGCTTCATTTTCCTGACTGTCTGACATTCTCCTCAATGATTTGTTGATATATAGCAGAATCCATTCTTCTGTCAGCTTCCATGATGTTTCCTGTGCCACTAGCTGCCACACAACTCCAAAACATCACAAATCCACTCCCTTCCAACAGTTAGCGAGCTGTTCTTTACTTCAAATGCTGATCTTTTTTTCCCCTTTGGCCTTTTCTGCTTGGGACCAAAGTGTTCAACTTTAACTTTATGTCCACAGCGCTTGGTTCCAAAATGCCTCTGTCTTTTTCTGATTGTTATACATACTGTATATACTCGTGGATAAGTTCTCCCGCAGATAAGTTGGGAGTTGATTTTATCGTGTAATTCCTGGTATTTTATAATGCCAGTTGTATTAGTTGAATGCAGAAAACTCACACTATTGGTCCAAGAGATTATGATATGCTAACGTCCACCTGAGAGCGTAACCATGGAGCACACTGCCTTTTTTTACTATGTGGGTGCAGAAATGCATTGTATCTCTATTGTGCCTGCATGACAACATGGTAATACCCGAACTATTCCGAAGCAATGTTTGCACTGTTTTGTGTTTTTTGTATCGCACACCCTCATACAGCTTTATCGTAAGAGCATCCTTAGCTACAGCAGAGTGTTCAATCAGAAGAAAATATGAAGCTGGTTTTAAATTAAAAGTCATTGAAGTGGCGAAAGAAATTGGTAACTGCACTGCTGCAACAAACTTCGATGTGCCTGAGAATCTGATGCGAGATTGGAGGAGGCAAGAAGATGTAAAAAAAAAAAAAATTAAGTGTCATATTTTTGAACGGGCGCATAAGTCGGGGTCTGATTTAATGATCAATTTTTCAGGTTTCAAGACCCGACTTATACAGTACGTGAGTATATATGGTACTTAAAACATATTTGTGATGATGAGATTACAGGTAAGGTTTCCTTATGAAGGCTCTTCTATTCCATTCCTCCTTTCTGGTGGTACGCAGCTCAGTGTCATCAGCAAAATGTGTGCACCATGGGGATTAGTCTTTTATCCTGTGAGTCAAAATGTCAATAACCAGATCAAACAGGTAAGGACTTAAAGAAGATCTTTGGTACAGACCTACTTTAACTGGGATCTTGTCTGTTATCTTGTCACTTCCTCATACATACTGTATCAGGGACAATCTTCACATTCTCCTCTTGTACACCTTTCTCACTCATGCACCTACATACCTCTTGAGGTTGTACCCTGTCATAAGCCTTCTCCAAATCAATAAACACCATGTGCAAGCCTTTCTGTTTTTCTCATAGCTTCTTAATGAGCTGACTGCAAAAACTGTATTAGTTATTCATCTGCCTGGCATACAATTAAAACTGCCCTTGCCCAGTGGTGGTTTTCTCTCTGAGCCTTCTCTTTGTAATCCTTTTCCATATTTTCATTGTATGTGGCATCAGCTATATCGCTATATAGTTTACATAATCCTGAATATTTCCATTCCTCTTGTAAATGGTCAAACTTTTCCTGCAATCCTCTGGTACCTTATTTCCTCTTCATACTGTAGATCTTTTGCAACACAGTTACTTTCTCTACTCTGAAGCTCTTCCAGACTTCAACTGGCATTTCATTTGGTCCTGCTGCCTTTTCATTCTTCATTCATTTCAATGCCTCTTTTATTTGCTCCCACCTTGTTCTTGGTACTAGCCCTTTATCTGGGAATCAGTCCCTAGTTACTGGATAGTAAAAACCTTGGGATTTATTTGTTCAATTCACTCAATGTGACAAGGCCATGTCACAAAGCAGTTGTTTGAGGTAACTGAGAAGCTGTTTATAGATTATATCCTGGTTTTAAACAGTTTTTCTAATTAAACTGGTTGGTTTTTCTACAGTAGTCCTTTAGCATGGATTCTCACACTCAAGACCCCACCCTTGCTCATCTTTCATCTGCTTTATCTGAATAAAATCCTTCAGTGACTTGTTCCTAGCTATGCTATTATAAAAATCATTTTTTCTCTCTCTTGTGTCTCCAGTTTTCACAAAACCCCTTTAAACCATGTACCTTGGCTCTTGTCACTGCACTCTTTGCTGCTTTGTTTATTTGCCTATACATTTCTCTATCTTCTTCCATCCATTATTGGTATCATATCTTCTTTGCCTCAGTCTTAACCTTTATCACATCCTGCACCTCACATCTCAGACTCAGCATTGTGAGTTTGATGGTGTGCATTCTGTTTGGTGAGGACTGAGGAGAACTCTGTTGGGATTAGTGGCAGTAATCCCACCAATGTTAAAAACCCTACCTAACACCTTTCAAAACTTTCTCCCTAAACCTGATCCTAAGCTCTTCCTCTTTTGTTCTCCTTCACTTCACCACTGATGCTGCTTGTTCTGGGTTTATTCCACTGCTGACTTTGATTCTTCACAACCACTTTATACTGCACTGCCACACTTTCCCAAATGATAACCTTGCAATTCTTTTTCTTTCAAATAAGATCCTTGATTCATTAGAAAGTCTGTTTGGCTTTCTCTTCATCCACTATAGCCGCTTTTCCACTGAATAGTACGGCACGACACGGTTCAGTACAGCTCACCTTGGTTCGCTTAGTTCAGCTCGGTTTGCGTTTCGACTGCAGTTTAGTACCGCTTTAGAGTGGGCGGGATTATTCATGTGTCGTTAGAGTTGCGCCGCCTCTACTGCTCGCTCTTCATTTTTTTTAACTTGTCCCTACAGTGTTTGTAAGTCCTATGGTAGCCGTGTGCGGCCAAGAGCTGAGCGACCTCCTGGAAATTTTTTCATTCCGCGTCGCCCATCCAGCTCTCGCTGGATCCGCTCTCGGCTACCAACGAGGAACGTCTGTACTTCCTCAACAGACCACGGAACAGCCATTTTGGTTAAAACCAGTTCGAACCTTCGCGGGTCTGTTGTGTCTCGTGTCGCAAGTTCAGTGACGCAGTAATGAGGATTTTCTCCGGCCAATCAGTGACCAGCAGAGTTTACACGTCACATTTTGGTAACGGTTCGGCACGCTTGGAACCTCGGCTTAGGTGGTACTAAAAAAAGGACCAGGTACCAGGTACTGTTCCCAGTGGAAAGCCCCGCAAAGGTGAGCTGTACTGAACCGTGTCGTGCCGTACTATGCAGTGGAAAAGCGGCTTATTGTAAGTTAGAACCTAATTTACTTCCTTCTAAAAAATGTGTTAACTATTATCAAAAAGATACCATGGCAAAAACTTCTATCATCTCCCCATCATCATTTCTTTTCCTTTGCACTCTCTCTATCATCTCCCTATTCTTTCCCACATGCCTATTTAGATCACCACCAACAATCACCTTTTCTCCCTCTTGTACCACCCTAAGCTCCTTTATTGATCTGGGCCCAGAAAGCCTTCTTCTTTTCCTCACAACCCACTTGAGGAGCATATGCACAAATGATGTTAACTATTGTCTCATCAAGGCTAAGCTTGATGCTCAATACCCTATCAACCCTCCTATTCATACTGACAACACTATCCTTAAGGTCCCTGAATACTACTAACCTACACCATTTCTCCCTTTCTCATTTACTCCACTGTACATTTTACAAATTTCTTCCAGGTCTATTGCCTTATTCCCCTTCCATTTTTTTCCTGCACATACAATACTCCCCACCATCCTCCTGTCTATCAAATCTGCCAACTCTCTTTCTTTCCATTATGCTACAAGTCGCTGTCCCCACTCTTACCTTTAACTTACTCTTCTCTTTCTCCTTCTTAATCTTCTCCTTCAGGATTGACTTCTTTAAATGGGCCTGTTTTTGCCCCAGTAGCCCTCACTTACTTAACCACATGACTCAAGCGTAGGCTCTGTATGTCGACTATGAGGTTTACCCTTACATTTTCCAAAGCTGATTGGACTGATTTCATCATTAATGATTTTGGCTAAGGTTTTACAGCCGGATGCCCTTCGTGACACTTACACTATTTATTCTCATTGGTGACTAGATTTGATGATGTTTCAATGGCAACATTTTAAATTATAATGTAGTACAAAGAAAAATTTCAGCCATCCATTATCCAACCCACTATATCCTAACTACAGGGTCACGGGGGTCTGCTGGAGCCAATCCCAGCCAACACAGGGCACAAGGCAGAAAACAAACCACGGGCAGGGCGCCAGCCCACCACAGACAAAGAAAAATTTTTCTTTAAAAAGTTTCTTCTATGAATGCTCAAGGTACTTACTTAATTTTAAGGTTGTATGAAACCCTTTTAAAGGCAGTTAGTCTCTTCATTCATTTGAGTAAGGGTGTGTACATTGTCTCATTAAAAGTTTATTGCCTTGCACCCAGTGCTAATGGGATTAGCTCCTACCCTCCTGTCACTCTATAACTGAGGTAGAGTTGTAGAAAAAATCCCCAAAATATATACCGCTCAAAAAAATTAAGGGAACACTTTTTAATCAGAGTATAGCATCAAATCAATTAAACTTCTGTGCTATTGATCTGGTCAGTTAAGTAGCAGAGGGGTTGTTAATCAGTTTCAGCTGCTTTGGTGTTAATGAAATTAACAACAGGTGCCCTAGAGGGGCAACAATGAGAGGACCCCCAAAACAGGAATGGTTTAACAGGTGGAGGCCACTGACATTTTTCCCTCCTCATCTTTTGTGACAGTTTTTTCACTAGTTTTGCATTTGGCTACGGTCAGTGTCTCTACTGGTAGCATGAGGTGATACCTGGACTCTACAGAGGTTGCACAGGTAGTCCAGTTTCTCCAGGATGGCACATCAATACATGCCATTACCAGAAGTTTTGCTGTGTCTCTCAGCACAGTCTCAAGGGCATGGAGGAGATTCCAGGAGACAGGCAGTTACTCTAGGAGAGCTGGAGAGGGCCATAGAAGGTCCATAACCCATGAGCAGGACCAGTATCTGCTCCTTTGGGCAAGGAAGAACAGGATGAGCACTGCCAGAGCCCTACAAAATGAAATCCAGCAGGCCACTGGTGTGAATGTCTCTGACCAAACTATCAGAAACAGAAATCATGAGGGTTGCCTGAGGGCCCGGCGTCCTTTACTGGGCCATGTGCTTTGCCCAGCATCGTGGAGCTCGATTGGCATTTGCCATAGAATACCAGAATTGGCAGGTCCACCACTGGTGCCCTGTGTTTTTGAGAGCAGGTTCACCTTGAGCACATGTGACAGATGAGAAAGGGTCTGAAGAAGTTGTGGAGAAAGTTCAACATCCTTCAGCATGACCAGTTTGGTGGTGGGTCAGTGATGGTCTGGGGATGCATATCCATGGAGGGACACACAGACATCTACAGGCCAGACAACAGCACTTTGACTGCCATTAGGTATCAGGATGAAATCCTTGGACTCATTATCAGACTCTATGCTGGTGTAGTGGGTCCTGGGTTCCTCCTGGTGCACGACAATGCCCGGCCTCATGTGGCAAGAGTATGCAGGCAGCTCCTGGAGGATGAAAGAAAATTGAGACCATTGATGGCCCCCACGCTCACCTGACTTAAATCCAATAGAACACCTGTGAGACATTATGTTTTAGTCCATGTGACGCAGCCAGGTTGCACATCAGACTGTCCAGGAACTCAGTGATGCCCTGGTCCAGATCTTGGAGGGGATCCCGCAGGACACCATCCGTCATCTCATTAGGAACATGCCCCAGCGTTATCAGGCATTCATACAAGCATGTGGTGGCCATACAAACTACTGAGTACGATTTGGAGTTGCTGCAATGAAATTTCGGCCAAATGGACTAGCCTTCACTTTGATTTTCCGAGTGTCTTTGAATTCAGCCCTCTGCTTATTTTCATTTCCATCAAACAATGTGGAATCCTTTCGTTTCTAACACATTACCCAGTCCATATCAGTATAGATATCCAGCAGGATTTTTTCCCCTTGATATCTGATGTGTTTTCAAAGTGTTCATTTAATTTTTTTGAACAGTTTAGTTACACATATTTCTTTTATCATAAGACTGTGTGTTTGAGTGACTTAAAACACTTCCCTTATGAAAGGCACGTTTAAAATGTCTATTTCTGGAAATGTTTGTGCTCCATGGGGAAAAATACAAGACCACTGCTACCATAGGACGAGTGAAACAAGAATCAGCAACACCCCACTTTTGAACACAGCAGTTAAGTCTCCTGCATTATGTATTTGTGAAAGGACTCAACAGTAAAACTGATCTTTTCCGCAAGCTACTAGTACTTCAAGGATTTTAATGCCCTAAATAGCTTCAAAACCCTCTCATATGAGGTTTCCCCTGCAGCACTTTGTAACTTATCAGAGCTTCCTTGTGCTTTCCCTGATGTAAGTATTATGCGCAAATGTAAATCTGTAAAGCTTTAGACAAGGGGTGGGGAGGTGGGGGTGGGAAGTAGAGACGGGGGAGAGCAAACTGTCTATCTAATACTGTGAAAAAAAAATTAAAAGGTTATTGTCTTCAAATCCGGTAGAACAACCACATGTCATATCCACAGGTCATAATAGACGGAGATCACATACTGTTTGTAGGATGATAAGCTCTGGATTTACATGTCTGTGTGCAGGTTTAAATACAGTACAGAATGTCAGGGTGCCGTGCGTCTGTTATCCCTTCAAACGCCACATTAATTTATTCTAATCATATTGCACCACAGGCCTTTTGTTTATTTCTAATTAGGCCTACCATCTTAAATAATAATGAAGCAGGTAGATAGTAAGCTAAGGACATCCTCTGGCCAAAACATTCTCAGCTTTCTGTTTTTACAACAAAAAACTAAGATGAACTGAAAATTATAGGTCGAAAAAATGCTTTCCTTTTATAGGCACTTTCTTGGTTAAGTAACTTGGCTTTACGTTAAATATGAAATAGCCAGCAGGAGATATACTGTATCTCAGAAATAAGTGTTGCTAGCAGCCCTGTATGACTTTTTTTTTAATCTTACTAAAAAGTAAAAAAATATATTAATATTTGCTCTTCATAAGTTATTTTGACTACCCTCTCATCTATCTGTTTATTTTCCTAATATGCCTATACCAAGTCAGGGTTGTGTGAACAGGACAACCAGGACTCAATTTCTAAAGTAGCAATGGGAGACGCCAGTCAATTACAAAGCCAAATTAGAGAACTCCTTTTATAGACACTTATATAATGGAGGAAAATAAACAAAGGACCCAGGGCCTCATTTAGAAAACTTTGCATGGATTTGAGCGTGATAATATCATGTGGCAAAAAAACAAGACAATTTGTGTGGCAAAAAATAAAAATCTGATTTATAAAACCTCCATCCATCCATTTCCTAACCCGCTGAATCCGAATAGGGTCACGGGGGTCTGCTGGAGCCAATCCCAGCCAACACAGGGCACAAGGCAGGAACCAATCCCGGGCAGGGTGCCAACCCACCGCAGGATTTATAAAACCTGAAAATTTTTATGCAATGTACTTTTTATACATCACAATCATCATGTAAATATGCGCCTCGAAACATCCATATATGGAGCAGGCTGACTGTGCAATCACGATGCTGTAGAACTTCACTGGCTAGTAGAGTAGCCTCTCCCTCCTTATGCGTCAAGAGCGCAAGGTCAAAAGAGCGCCCCTCCACCATCTTCTGAGTGGGAAGCCACTATCACATGGCACATGTAATGACATGACTGCTGTTACAATGAATAGTACAGACCATAAGAAACACTGAGGGTTCAGCTTGTTACCTTATCAACAAGCAAACCACCATGGACAGTTCAGTCACATCTCTCAAAGTTACTTTGCCTCAAAATTAATGAATCACTGATTGACTCAGGCCATCGAGACACAATATTTGCCAGTCACATCTTGGATTGACTTGTGCATTAATGGAATGTCACCACTTATGTTTAACAATAACAGCTTTGTTCTCGCTAGGTGCCCTTATTGCGATATGAGTGCAGTAAAGTGCTCAGATTACTTTAGGATAAGACTGCTGCAAAGTGCCTTTTTATATTTGCAAAAATATTTTTTTGTTTTAAATTATTTATGTACTCCCACACCATATGAAAACTGGATCAGCTAATGGCTTGATGCGTGAAGCTTGACAGAGATATTCTGACCAGCCATTTAACCAAGAACTGACAAGAGGTAGTTGATATAAACCGATGGAAAAAGGGAAACTAAAATAGAATTTGTACATCATATACATCATTCTTGAGGTGTAATATATGTCACATCAGAACACATTATAATAAAGGTTCAGTGATATGAATTATTATAAGTGTGAGTCATCATTTAGCTGGTCCAGCAGCATTTCCCTGCTTAATCAACAGTGTCGTCATTTCCCAGTTTCTCCAAAATGTTGCATACACTTGGGTCAGAATAGCTGTAAATATTTACCAGGTTTCTTTAGAAACTCAATATGTTTGCTTGAGATGTTACGTATGTACATTTCGGCCTCTTTTTGTGTGTATGCAAGCTTTATAAATAAAGACCCTGGAGAAAACTCACTAGTGTGCTGGAATCACATGCAAATTCCACAAAAAGCATAATCAGGCTTAGTTAGGTGGAGTGGTGGCTTTGAGGCTAGGAATCTGAAGGTTGCCAGTTTGAATCCTGTAAATGCCAGAAGTGATTCCACTCTGTTGGGCCCTTGAGCAAGGCCCTTAACCTGCAATTGCTTCAGTTCTGGGTATGACGCTAATCTGCATCCAGCCCAGCAAGCAGGTCCTCCAGATTTGGGGATTGGTGGCACAACTGGCACTCCAGCCACTGTAAAAAAACTCACACTATTCCATTCCGTTCATACTGGTGTGATGCTAAGGTGTCTCCCATTGCATAGCTACGCTCGGGTCCTAATTTCTAGATCCTATGGTGGTTCGTCGTGTAGTGAGTGTGGCAATGAGTTGTATCAGTACATGCGCTTAGCCTCCCTCCCTCTGTCATCATTATTGTGCTGGGATTTGAACCTAGTCAATGGAAGCAGTGCCAATCACTCTACCCTTATCCAATTATTTTTACTAAGGTTATTTTTCTCCAAATGCTACATTAGAAAAAATGTAATTTGTACTTCCCACTCAACAGAATGAAGTTAGTGCTGCTGCCTCACAGCTCCAGAATCCTGGGTTTATATCGTGACTGTGTACAGTAAGAATTGAAACTATTTGTTTCCTCATCCATGGTTGGTCCCAGCCCCTGTACCCAAAGCTGCCACCCCTATGAACCTCAAGCAGGTTTGACAGTGGATGAATGTTTCTTTCTTCAAGCCAAGACATTTATAAAATGTAATGAGAGAGAGAAAAAGTGAAGCCAACGTTAAAGGAGTGGCCCTCAGAGTTAATTAAAAAGAATTATTTTGATGAATGTTTTCATTTTTTTAATGCTAATCTCATTGCCTAACTGTAACAAAATGCATATCATCAGTACGGTGTGCTCAGCCCCACACTGAACACTACACACCACTGACGGCATGAATGCTTTCCTAATGACAACTTTGTCCACGCAAAACATATTTTTCAGCTTCAAACTGATCCATTGAGTACAGTGTTATTAACAGTGAAATTGTTTTAAAGTTACCCTAAAAGTGTGTAATTATAAGACAAAACAGTTATTATCTCCAGAAACTACTGGTACTGTCCACACTGCACAAAAACAATTCAAGTTTAAACTATATATCCAGCACGATCCAAAAGCCTCTTTATTATAACTGAGATTTTTGTTCACTCTTCCACAGTAAGTCCCTAATGTGTCCAGCTTTGTCTGTAAATACTTGACTTTTGCCTTACATGTGGCCAAGCCCTCCTTGGTGGGACTGCTTAGCCAGATTTTACATTCTGATGAAAACCTTCAAAATTCTCGGCTATCTATTTTGTACGACTGGCTGTGTGAAGTATGTGTTAAGCTCTGCTGCCCTCTAGACATGAATGCAGCTAAAAGCTTCTCAGGTCTCTGTCTGCATTTGGTATGGGCACAGAAGCACAAGCAGAGCATGGCAGACTGGCTATAAAGTCTTTATTGTTGAAAGGTACACGTTGTCGTAGCATATGGTTTGTGTGTTATTTATACACTTTGCCTATTAATAATTTATTTGTATACATTGCTTTCCTTTTACACCTCCAAAATATGGTAGCTTTAGATTTCTGTATTGAGTATGTGAGCTTACACTGTAGTATCCTATCGAGAGTTAACTCCTGCATCATTCTGCTGTCATGGTTTTGGCTCTTCATGACCCATGAATTAAGTTAATTCAGAAAATGAATGGAAATTATTTTTATCTAAAGACTCATATTTTAATTATTTTCTGATGAACATTCAGAAATATGTTTCTGAATAACATATATATACTGTATATATATAGTAATAAAAGAGACAAAAGAGCATAAAGGTTTGGAGTTTTTCTGGCCCCGTATACTGTACAGTTTGCAAACAAAAAAATATTCAAGGTAAGTGACATGGCTTTTCAGCGTTACAACAGACAAGGTGCATATGATTAGGGGGACCACTTATGGGGTGGAAGGAAACTGATGGATGGAATACTGGGAAGGAACCGAGGTGCTGTATGGGAGCCATGACATCATCATAAGTGGACCAGAGGGATGAAAGGAATGCAGAAGTGGTAGCGCGTGGTTAGGGAATCCGTGTACAACTACTGTGGCGTTGTTTCTGTCTTTCTGTGGAGATAAAAGAAAGAAAGGTTAGTACCCTGCCTTTGTCCACTGGCACGATATATTACGCTGCTCATTGGGTCTTTACGCGGCTCCCTATGTGTACCTGATTGAGCAAACGTTTCCTTTACTATATACATGTACTTTTAGCAGAGCAAAATGGAGCTTTCAGATTGGGCATAATGTTTTAAACCTCAGGAAAGATCAACTTTAAGAAACTGTCTAATCAGGTAAAGATTCAATTATCCCAATACCATTTCAGTTGGCTTCTTGCTGTGTTTTTACCAGTCAAACATATTTCTTTAGCCTTAAAATAAAGCTTCGGTGCAAACATGAAGGTGTTTAATATTTAATTTTAAATGTCAGTAAAAGACAAGTTGCATGTATTTAATGCCTTAACTTATCATATGGGCAAAAACAGTGCAAATCACACCTGATCTTAGCTAATGAGTAATTGCACTTCAGTATATATTAGAAACAGCATGTGTGACATAAAGTACGAGGAGTGGCAGAAAAATAATGAGACTGGCAACACTGCAAGCGATCTGGCAACGCTGCGCTGTTGTCCTTGATAGAGCACGTGTATCAGTACCCTCCCATAGCTCAGTGCGAGTTTCAACTCCTTCCGTTAACTACGTGATTTTTGTGACTGCTATTAGCGAAGTTGTGTTTTTGGTTGTGCATCACGCAAAATGGAACAGCGGAATTTGGAGCAACGTTGTGCCATTAAATTTTGTGTTAAGCTTGGAGAATCGGCAAGTGTGACGCTTGAAAAGTTAAAACAGGCCTATGGGGAACATTCTTTATCCCGAGCTCAAGTTTTTCAGGGAGGCCTTCAACTTTGAAAACCAATGAAAACATCGAACGTGTGAACACTCTTGTGAGATCAGACCGTCGTTTAACATTAAGAATGTTGAGTGAACAATTAAATTTGAACAGATTTACCGTTCATCAAATTTTGACTGAACATTTGTACATGCGAAAGGTCTGTGCCAAAATGGTGCCGAAAAACCTCACAATTGAACAGAAGGACAATTGAAAAAACTTATTCCTGTGGTTCCACAGCCCCCTTATTCACCTGACCTCAGTCCGTGTGACTTTTTCCTTTTTCCTAAACTGAAAAATGTCCTCAAATGACGTCATTTCGAGACTTTAGAAAACATCCAAAAGAATGCAACGGACATGCTGAAGACCATACCGGTTGAAGACTTCCAGCGCTGCTACCAACAGTGGGAACAACGTCTCCATCGGTGTGTAGCTGCCCAAGGGAACTACTTTGAAGGGGATAACATTGATGTTTGAAAAAAATAAAAACTTTGGTAAATAAAAAATCAGTCTCATTACTTTTCTGCCACACCTCGTATATAACCTTGGCAGCATCCATACTTATATTTCCTATGACAGGCTTAAGAGGATCACAGAAAAGAAGTCTAGAGAAGTAAATAATACTCACTCTCAAAAATTAAAAGAAGGCTAAGAAAAACCTTTAAGTTAAAGAGATTCAGGAATAGTTCTAAATAAAACAGAGGTGAGGGCACAATGGGGATTGGTGCGGTGGTTAGCTTCAGGATCTTGGGTTCGAATCCCAGACTAGATGCTGTCCGCATGGAATTTACATAGAACTTTATTTTTCCCCAGATTGAAACCTAACTTTTTACAGAGGCTTATTAAATAAACAAATACGTAGGTAGATTATGTACAGTGTCCACCATAATGTTAGGGACAATATATTGTTTGGGATTATATTGTGATGGATGGTGCGCATGGATCGGGCAAGGTTCCTCTTACTTAGGCTCGTACAAAGCACGAGAAACAGGGCAAAGACCATCCTGCCTTAACCAGGATACAGGCAGAAGATGACCATGTAGCAATTGGTATACTGGCATTCCAGCAGGGTGGGAATGAGAAATAAGAATTACATGGTCTCCCAGCATGCTAGATGGCAGCCTACCTTTACAGACACCTGAAAAGCACATTTGGAACTGTAGTCCCTTAGGGCAGCTTTGACAAGTTTCATGGGTGCCGCCAGGGGGTGCTGCAGGGATCCCTCATTACTACTACTACTTTGTAGGACTTCCATTTGATCCAGAAGTGCTTCGATTGGGCTTTGCCCTAAAAGTACTCCTGAGTCCAACATAAAAGAACCCGCTTGACCTCATCCAGTTGGAATTGGGTAGAAGATGGACAAAGTTCACCTGGGGAACTGGAATGAGTAGGACAAGAGAGAAAAAGATAATTTAACTGGTGTTTATTATTACAAAGAAACCTTTGTATGATATTAATGCAAATAAACCTTGTATTTCAACCTGGAACTTGTGTTGTGGTGGTTGTGACTGGGGTTTGAAATGTTGCAATGACCCCTACTGGTCAATATATATATATATACAGAGGCATCTTGAGATACGAGTGCCCCAACGTATGAGTTTTTTGACATATGAGCCATCACTAGGTCGATTTTTTGCCTTGATATACGTGCCAAAATTCTAAATACGAGCCATCAAAGAACTTGTCGCCGTACATTCCGAGGAACTGATGATGGATGAGTTGACGGAACTACAGACGCAGCAACATACGGAGGTTCTGCAGGAGATTGGTATCACAGAGGAGCCACAGGTGGAGGTGGTTATCTCTTCAAGTGAGATAAAGGAAGTGTTGGCAATGTGGGAAAAAGTTTCGGACTTTAAAAAGAAACACCCTGAAAAAGTTGCAACTGGTCGTGCAGTGGCTCTATTTAATGACACTTGCCTAACTCATTTCAGAAACATTCTAAAGGGGAGGAAGAAACAAAGCTCCTTGGACAGGTTTCTATTGAAACTAGTGAATAAGAAAATTAAGTTAAGCAAAAGTGAAGAGAAAGAAAAAAACATTACAATATGCTAATCAGCTCCGCCAACATCTGTTTATTTCTTTAGATTCTCTTTTATGTATTAGGTTTTATTTTGTTTGTATACAATATTTGTTCATTATAAATACATTTTTCTTATGTTGAAAACATTTAACAAAAATATCTATTATAAAAAAATTTTGGAAGGAGACAATATGTGATCTTCTCGGAAGACAATTTGAGGTTCCGTGAGAGACACTTCAACGTCACACGAGACAAGGCAGTGAGACAAAAGGACAGCTGCTATACAAGCCTTTAAATGATCGATGCGCAGCGCGACGAGCAGAACATGCAGCACGGCAGCAGCAGGACAAAGACAGCAGCTGATCAGTTTCTGTTTCAAGAATATTTCTACTTCATACAACATTTTCCACTTACTTTCAGTTTTACTTCACTATATTTTCAAACACAAATGGCCATTTTTGCTCTGATGTATTTTGCTAGACACACTCTTACTGTATATGAAAAACAAAACGCCTATGCAAACATGCACAGCACCATGTTGTTCTAGTCAAAATCTATAAAATACAGACTTCTCTTGTGTTAGAAAAATTGTTGTAGTACAAGAACCTAGGAAGAGTTTTAAACACGTAGGTGGCACGATCATCAATGCAGTCCTTCCAAGTACACTTAAACAAAGCCCACAGAATGGGACAGAGGTAGATGTTAGTGATGCCCAATCCGTGTCTCAGTGATTGTGTTCTTAAGAATTACTGATGAATGCTTTGAAATCACTTCAGTTTTTTTTACAGTGCCTCCTGATTCATCTGTACAAGAAAACCTCCACATATTATATACCTTTTGACTCATCTTTATATCTAGTTAAGATTTTGAGCTTTTTAGGGGCCCCGAGTACTTTTGGCCCGACAGACCTGAAAACCCCTCATTTTTAGGCCATTTGTTTGTGCAGAAAATTACACCCTTATGATAACGTGTAAACCAAAAATGATAAGAAGGACTTAAAGTTGTGCCTATCACATCAATCAACCCCAACGTTTAACCCCATAATGGAATACAAAGTGTCAAAGTTACTCCATTTCATACAAGTTTGAAAAAATTGGGATCAATATTATAGAAATGTAAGGTGTAGTTTTATGCTATTTTGAGGTTATTGATCTTGAATATGATAATATTTTTTAATATCTGATTTTTTACCAGTGGTCCTAGCTCTCAAAGAACCACTGCCAGAAGGTTAAACACAACAAATTTCAAATATAAGCTTGTGGGGTATTGCTTTAGACTATTTCCAGGTGAGTGATTACAAATATGATGTGTAGTAAATGAGTGAAAATAATTAGGGTGAAAATCAGGCCACCCCATTTAATATTTCTTTCAAAAGCAAAATGCTGTTGTTAAATAAACAGGCGCACGGAGGCTCTGGAACACCAAACATCCATCTTTGTTGTCTAACTGGGAGGTCTGTTCTTCCACCAGTACAGGTCAAATGAGATACCACCTTTCAGGGATGGCCTCTATTATTTCAGACTGGAAGGGGCGGGTCAGGAGGATGCAATGGAGGTGTGGTCAGTTAGCTTCCTGGGTCGCCTTCTCTATGCTGTGGAGTGAAGAGACAAGATTGTTCGTGACAGCGTCTGCTTTTGCCGTAAGTGGTACCACATAACTGATCAGAGCTGGCAAGGTGATCCTTAGGCCCACATACAGTATGTGACATGATATTTTTGGTCCTTAACTTGGGATCTAACGTTATATAGAGCTCTGTTAAAGGGTGAAAACTGACAAATTTCTATTAAATTAAGAATATTTAGACTTTAAACATTTAAATTGAAGCACACATTTTAACATTTCAAATATCTGACACAATTATTCTAGTTCATTTTGTACTTCTGCATCATGAAGTAATTCACAACATTTCTTATGAACACCCCAAATTAGGCCAGATTACGCTAATTCAGACTTGTTCCCACTGTCCTCACTGTAGGCTGTGAAACTGACAAAACTGACCGAGGTGTTCTTGTGTATTTATATGCTATTGTTTGCTTATCTTGTCATGTGTGTTGCTCACATCTTCTCACGTTATCCTGAGCTCCAAAACAGACCGGGAAACAGTTGAAAAAGTTGGAGAAAAACCAAAAGGCAACTTCTTTTAATACAAACCTAGAAGTGTTAAAGTGACAAAATGCTTTATAAAACATTATTTAATGAATGGTAATACCCTGTTAGGGTTTGTTTTGATGACTAATGTTATTATTAAACTAATTTTGTCAGTTTTTACATAGCTCGATGTAATTTGAGCAAAAATAGGTGTCATTTTGTGTGCCAGAAGTTTTTTCCAATTAAATTAAATTAAATTTAGTAAGGTATTTGCATTATGAAAATTCCCTTTCAAGAGAAGTTTTCAGGAACAAATTATTTCCATCTTAAAGTGGTCTAACCCTGCATGCCTCTCCTATTAGAACTGTCCCCACTGAATTAAGGTACAATTATTAGGCTGTCCGCTCATGTTGAGTGTTACTGCTTCAAGTTGTGCAGTTATTTGGCTAATTCTTTAGTGATTGTAACACATAAGAAGTAATCTGTTTTATGTTTTTAAGAATTTTCTGACTACAGTTAAAACAGGAAGAAATCTTCCATTTTCTGATATCTGATACTTTAAAAACTTTATACATGAATAGTTTGGTCACATGCAAATTTTACTTTTACCCGAGTCATTTTCCATAAAGTTATTTCTATTTTTACTGAAGCATGTCTGTTAGGTACTTTATACAGTACTGGCTTCACCTCTGTGACCCCCCAGATATCTTACTAATTTACAATATGTGTGTAAGTTCAGTTATTTAGGTTCAAATAACTGGTAAAGCAAACAGAGTATATGAACTGCTATTATTGTAATACACTCAGCTTTTCTTTATTTGTATATCCTTTTTATTGCGTCTCCAGAAAGGGTTCACATAGGTTGGTAGTAAACGGATTTATTGTAGCAAATAGTTAAACTATAACTGACATACACCTTATTTTTCAGAGGAGTGCAAAGAGCATAAAAACTGCGCTTTATCAGGAAAGATCCCTACCTGTTTTTCTGGCCATTTGCTTGCTTTTTTATCCTTTTTCCAGACTCATCCAGTGCTGAACAGTTGTTTTTTTTTCTAAAATGTATAGTATGTTTATATTGTATGACTTAAAGGGGTATTGATTGTACTCCTCATGCAGGATTCCTAGAACATTCTTCTATTTCCACAAACCCTTTTTCTCTGGGTGCTATGGTTTTCTTGCTCATCCCAAACACATCTGTGTTGGATTGATTTACAACTGCCCTGCTTTGAGTGAGCATGGTGTTGTGAGTGAGTGTGCCATTCATGGACTGGTGCTCCATTCCAAGCTGGTTCATACTGTACCTTGCATCCAATGTGCCACCCTATGACTCTATGGATCTACCTATTATATTTACTGAATTCTGCTACAGCACATCCATTTAGAGGTCCATTAATTTTCTGAGCCTGCTTGGTTTAATATAGATTTAGAAAGAAGGAGGCATGAACAAATCCTGAAACATCTCTATATGCAAACATTTACACTTCGTATGGAAAAACCATGCTAATGACAAATGTCTCCCATGAGGAGGTGATAATGTATGGTCACTAATATACTGTACCTCCAGCACCCTTTTAATTGACTTTAGGTTTTGTGAAGAGACTGTGGTGAAGTCCGATTGATGGAAGGAAGAGAGGCTGGGGTCAAACAAAATAAAAAGAAGAATACGTCAGAGTGCTAGGTGAATCATCTCAGCATACAGACTTGTTTAGTCTTATAGTGAAGACTCCAAATGACTTGTTAAGTAGTGGTGGTTTATTTAAAAGAAAACAGTGGAGAGACTGGGTGCACACCATAATTTAAAACAGGAAGTAGAACATTAATTTCATAGGCTCTTTTAAGATGTGAAACTAAATCCACATCAAGTTCTAGAAACCTACAGAGAAAAGCAAGGACTCAGTAACCCACTGGCCCTCGCTTTAAGAAGACACAATCAGTAATATGTTTAGGGTACATTTTATCCATCCATCCATTATCCATCCTGCTATATCCTAACTACAGGGTCACGGGGGTCTGCTGGAGCCAATCTCAGCCAACACAGGGCGCAAGGCAGGAAACAAACCCCAGGCAGGGCACCAGAAAAACCACAGGGTACATTTTATGCTTTAGTTATTTGCACAAAGACATAAATAAAAAGACCAGTGGCCTCATGTATAAACGGTGCGAACGTACAGAAATGTTGCATAAGAATGTTTTTCCATGTTCAAATTGTGATGTATAAAACATAAACTTGGCATAAAGCCACACACATTTCCACGGTTGCTCATACCCTGTTCTCTGCTCGGTTTTGCAGATTGGCAGCATCCGGCATCAAAGCAGTGCCACTGTTCCTGTGTGGTTTCCGTTTCTTTTTCAGATCCACATCCCTGACAAGGCTTTATAAATACACTGAAATTAACCGCTTATTGCTTATTAGTTTAATGCATCTGATTGTAATTAACCTGTAACAATATAATGGTCCACAGAATGGTCAAACTATTCCAAATACCATAACTGCTTTAGCGTTGTTACTCTCACTGCACTTTCTTCTTCTTCTTTCAGCTGCTCGCGTTAGGGGTTGCCACATCGGATCATCTTTTTCCATATTACTCTCACTGCACCACTCGGAGTATTTATATCACTGTATCTGAGTGTGAATCACAGATGTACAGCAGCTGATCGGAAAGAGAATTATCAGTATACAGCATCAAACACACGCTGCCTCAGCCATTTGCTATTTGAACTGCTCTCATCCAACAAATGCTTCAGAGTCTTTCCTGTACTGACCTTATGGTTAAGAAACAGTTTCATCCCAAGAACTCTAAACGTACTCAATCAGTCCATCAAGTGCTCCTTGTAGAACACTTTGTACTTATAAGTACAATCACTTCACTGTAAACTTGCGATACAGTTATAATATTGCACAACCTGAGCCACTTTATAAAGTGCGTATTTACATATGATGACAATATCATTTTTAAGATGAAATGCAGCAAAATATGTTTATTATATTATACAGATAAAACTTTAACTTTAACCACACGGTGCCACAGCGCTAGCCAGGAGCTGCAACTTCATTCACGGATTGTTTCTGCCTCGTGCTGTATTGTTGCTGTGGCTGGCGCGACACTGGAAGCATAGATGGATAGAATAATCAAACATTACGAAGACATTTCAATGTTCCTTAAAAGCTTTGAAGAATCACCGTTCTAAGCTTACAGATGGCTTAACATCAATTACAGAGCTAATTGTGTGGCGATTGGGTACTTAGAGAAAGAAAAGTAAGGACAGGAATTGGAGGTTAGTACGTTTGAAAGAGACAGTACTTCTGTAATAAAGTATTTCATCGAAGGTCACGCATGGCACAGCAAGCATCTTGCGTGAGACATGAACAATCACTACGCCACTGTGTTCCCATGTTTAATAACATGCTTTAACTTCTACCATCATGAAAATGATATCACGTATACTTCTCAGTATTTTAATTGTTCAGAGAGCTGTAATGTTATGAATGTAATAGATTCTGTGTCCTGTCGGAGGAAGACAAAGCCCGGAAGCACGTAGTGATTCACACATACAGTATACAGCACATAGAAGATCAAATACAAAACAAAGTATTTAACGTGCTACTTTAGTTACGATGGGATTTGAAAAACTAGTAAATTAAATGATTTTAAGGTGAATTTTATGATTTCTACTTTAATGACAAAATAAACTATGTCATTAAAGTGGAAATTTTGAGATTAAAGTTGACATTTCTCTATACCCTAATAAGCTTTCATATGACACTCAGACGGTGGGCTACGATTCGCCTTTTCACGGCGACTTTGATATGTATCAACTTCTCTTTTATTTCGGGCACTGTGCAACTTTGTGAACTTGAGCTTTCGAGTTTCTCCGACACGCTATGTCACTCGATCAACTTCCTTTTGTTGTTTATACCACTGTTTAAACCAAGAAATAGTACGTTTTTCCTTGCCTCCACTTGATATTCGCTGAAATTCTTCTATTTACCCTTGTACTTTTGTCATTGTCTTTTCACAGAAGGCTAAGCTTAAGGGCTATTTATATTGATTTGCATAGGAGGCATAATTCTGGAAGGAGTCGGGGTGGGACAGCAGGCATGTGCACATGCGTTACTTTTCACGCTGACCGGGATTTATGTAGCAGAAGAACATGGAAGTTGGCGAACTCACAGATTTATGCGTCTGGATTTTTTTGTGCGTAAGTACATTTCCGTTTTTGTGCTTACATCATGTTATAGTGTGTATTCTACGCACGGAGGTATGCATGAGGCCCCAGCTCTATGTCAGTGGCAGAGGCTCTATGTCATCCTCCCTGCACCTCTAAATTACTACAGGGCATCGTTGGTAGAAGTTACTCCAACCTGGACCTCTGGAGTCAGTGCTCTTGGAGTGCACTTATCATCTGGCTCTGAAGATACATCTGTACTTAATCTGTAATACTTCTCATTGCAATTTCCTTGATATCCTATCAACTAAGCCATTTGTAATAGCTACAGAATGTTCAGCTAACTAAGGCACCGTTCTTTATTTTTTTAAAGTTGTTTTTAAATCAAGTTTGTTTGGAGCATATTTTTTTTATACTCTGCAGCAATTTCCCCCATAGTCTGTTTCATTAAGATACTGTAGATGCAAACAAGCCAATAACACTCTGGTGCTGACCAAAATAACCGTACTGAGACCATTTGAAAACGGTGGTCTCAGTGCAGTAGCAAGATTACCCTGGAGTGGTGTGTATGAGATATAAATGTAATCTGACATATGACATAGGGCCGATTAAACTACAGCAAATACTGTGCATAACAGGAAATACAAGGTGACACAGAAAAATAGGAACTTTTGAAAAACCCAATAAAAATAGAAGAAATCCAACAAAAAAAATTTATTGACAGCAATTGAACCACTACAACTTGCCTTTTAACAGACAGTAATCCAAATTATCAATGTCTGAAAATTACGTCCTGTAGATGGCGTCTTCCTGTACGTATGCATTCTTCCAATCTGCTGTTCAGGTTCCCCATTGATCGCTGCAACATCTCAGCTGGGATACCACGAATTTCATCTTGAATTCTTTGTTTCAGTTCATTCAGTGTCCCTGGCCGAGTCGTGTAGACCCGACTCTTAAGGTAGCCCCACAAGACAAATTAACAAACTGACAAATCCGGTGATCTTGAGGGCCAGGGAATGTCACCGAATCTGAGATGACACGGTTACCGAACAATTCTCGCACACCTGCCATTGATTGCCTTGCAATTGATTACTAAATTACTAAATGGCGAGATTGTTTACAGCTCAAGGTCCCTGTTCCGCAGTGCTGCCAACTGTACATGGCTGCCACTACGCATTTCAGAAGTTCCTGTTTTTCTGTGTTACCCTGTGTTTCTAGGGATAAGGCAATCTCGGTATAAAAATAAATCTAAACCAGCATACAAGTTTGCATAAAACAACTCACACAAGTACCAGTCAATCAGATCAATCCTAGTCCCTACATCGGCATAAAAGTCTCTTTTTCACTATCACAATTAGCTTGGATGGCAGTTGATCATTGAAAAAAAGTGTTGATTCACTTGTGATTGGGTAGACCAACCCAACCAGATATAGTCCACAACACACTTGCATTTATTGTTACTTCTGATTCATTTCAAAGTTTGCTGTTTGAAACACAACTTAACTAACTGGCGATTAAACAAAGTAATGAATCATCTCACAATGTGGCATAAAACCAACTGGCTATGAGTGTGAGAACATCATTAGTCCAGGCATTTTGGCTTGTTTACTTTATAATAAAACAAATGGTTCCCTAACTCCTCTTCTCCTTGTCCTTCAGGGCTGTTCTTCATTTTTCTCACCAGCATGCTTGAAGAGCACTTTCAGGTAGAGCTCCTGCCCTTTTAATGAGATCAAGTAAACATGAACTTATCTTGATATGTGGCCCGTTATTTCTCCTATCAGAAGCATAACCAGAATAAATGGTCCTAACATAGCCATTGACTTTCTGGTGCTGTGCCAGACTTTCCTGGTTCTGATTTCTCTTCTTGGGGGTGTCCTGGTATTTACAGTTCAAAGTCCTAATTGTCGTAACCCACCAGCAACTGCAGGTGTGCTGCTTGTAGCTGGGACCAACCGGGACCATAGTTGAACAAGAAAAAAAAACATACTAAGATAAAGATGTTAAAACTAAAGAAGTTGTAGTTTATTGTATACAATCCTTTCCAATCTGTCTGCTATTATGGGCTGCATCAGGAGTGGGCAGGAGGAGGAGTATAGGAAGCTAATCAAGGACTTTGTTAAATGGTGCGACTCAAACCCCTTACACCTGAATACCAACAAGACCAAGGAACTGGTGGTGGATTTTAGGAGGCCCTGGCCCCTCATGGACCCTGTGATCATCAGAGGAGACTGTGTGCAGAGGGTACAGATCCATAAATACCTGGGAGTGCAGCTGGAAGATAAATTGGACTGGACTGCCAATACTGATGCTCTGTGTAAGAAAGGACAGAGCTAACTATACTTCCTTAGAAGGTTGGCGTCCTTCAACATCTGCAATAAGATTCTGCAGATGTTCTATCAGACGGTTGTGGCAAGTGCCCTCTTCTATGCGGTGGTGTGCTGAGGAGGCAGCATAAAGAAAAAGGATGCCTCACACCTGTACAAACTTGTGAGGAAGGCAGGCTCTATTGTAGGAATGAAGATGAACAGTTTAACATCTGTGGCAGAGGGACGGGCGCTGAGCAGGCTCCTGTCAATCATGGAGAATCCACTGAACAGTGTCATCTCCAGGCAGAGAAGCAGCTTCAGTGACAGACTGCTGTCACTGTCCTGCTCCACGGACAGACTGAGGAGATCGTTCATCCCCCACACTAGGCGACTCTATAGTTCCACCCGGGGGGGTAAACGCTAACATTATTCAAAATTATTGTCTGTTTTTACCTGCATTTTTATTACTCTTTAATTTAATATTGTTGCTGCTGCTGGATTATGTGAATTTCCCCTTGGGATTATTAAGTATCTATCTATCTATCTATCTATCTATCTATCTATCTATCTATCTATCTATCTATCTATCTATCTATCTATCTATCTATCTATCTATCTATCTATCTATCTATCTATCTATCCCCTTGGGATTATTAAGTATCTATCTATCTATCTATCTATCTATCTATCTAGGGTGCAACCATATATATAGTGAAGAAAAAAAGTAAATAAATAAAAATAAAGTCCAAAAAAAAAAGGCTCTGTTGCAGCCCAACTTTTAAACAGAACTAATAAGACTCCCTCAAAAAAAAAGGACAAATCAGGGGTCATCACTGGCTTACTGGGCCTGTCATTTTTTTTACTTTTACCCAGAACTCGCCAGCCACTGAGCCACACAATCTCTCTCTACTGTGCTCTCAGTTTTTCCAACACTCTCATCTACAGCGTCTCTGCAGTGTGGTCTTCCCCCCTCCTCCTGCCTATTCCACCTTAAATAACCTAAAACCAGCCCATCTAATGATACACTTCACCTAGGCATCTCCATTCTTATTCTTGGGAGGGGGATACAATCACTTTATCCAACTCCCAACAGTGACAAACACAAAATCAAAACTTAAATTAACACCCTTTATGGATACTTTTTTATTGTAACAAACCACAAGACATCCACAATAAACCCTCACTTTCCCATCAAAACAAACCTGACACTCCCTGCACCCCCCCTAATACTCAATCTTCTATCTACCCACATGGTCTCATGGTACAGTACGGACAGTGTGCCACATTTAAAACTGACTTTGCGCGCGCCTGTCTCCCCCTCCCTCAAGCAAATCCCAGCGAACACAACAGAACAATAAAACAAAGCAAAACAAAATCTCCCTCTGAGACGGTACGTTTAATAAAACTTTTCGTTGTTTTGGTTTTTTTTCCCTTGCCTTTTCTTATAACCCTCTCCTATCAAAACAGGTGAATGCATGTCCCCAAAGCTTACACTGGCTTCTATTAGCACCATATCCAGGCACCAGGAGGCTCGTTGCCAGTGTCTCCATGAGACTCACGGTCTCACACTAATCCTAAAGTGCAAAGAGGACTGTCCCTGAGCCACCTGGAGTTCGCAATGTACACACATTTGAAGGTTTGACATTAATTGCATGCATTCTGTTTTTATTTTACTTTGTTTCTGGAAAAGAACAAGCATCACATCTCAGTTCCACAGTACCACAACTGAATAAGACTGGTTAGTCACTATTCTGTAGTTGCACATAAGAAAAAGAAAAAGAAATTCATGACATAGCCTGCTCTGAAATACACACACAAAAGACTCTAAGCCACCAAAAATTACACTTAGTATACACATTGAACATTGATGGCACAGTGCTTGGTGGCAGGCCATAACTAAAATTCCTAAACTTTGATACATTTATTTTACTTTTTCACTTTTCCAGCAAAATAGACAGCCCCACAAGGCTTCACTGAACATCTTTGCCTGAATATTTCAATAACTATGGGAGGAAAAAGAACAGAATCACGATAAGAATGTTGGGTCACAGTTCTGTAAAGACACAGACAACACTAATGTAACAAAAAACATATCTTGGAATGCCTATCCATATCACTGCCTGCTTTGCCTTTTGTTTTTTGAAAACACACTGAAGATGACAAGCAAACTGCTATTTAGCTTGTGCTGCACATTACTCAGTAATGTAAGGATTAAAATACATTAGATACCAGCTCCCATTAATGCATGTTCTCTGTGATCTGACATTTTTCTGTTTTTATTTTCTTTTATGTTGATTCAAACAGTAATAAAACCAGTTTGATTGTGACATTAATTACAATATTTGATACTTTGTAAATAAAATATCCTATAGGAAATACTACAAAGGTAACAATGGTTTATATAAAAAAAAAGTAAATCGCCAGTACCAGGCCTGTAGTTCTAAGGTTTACTGGGGTAAACAAGTCATGTCACTATGCCAAGGTCATAATCATAAGAGGAGCTATTGCCATGGTTCTTTTCCTTTTATTCTCATCTTTGAAATGTAACTCACTAAATCTGAGACTAAAGTTTTAGACTTGGGGGACACAAATGAGTATTAACTATTAATTTAAGTGCAAGGCACTCCAAAATGTAACTGTTTGCTACTCATTTGTGCTTGGAGGCTGCACAGTATTTGGCCATACTTAGAATGTAAATCCACTGTATGTTAGTAATTGCCATTACATAAATACACTGTATAGCTCAGTATGTGTACTTGAAGGTTGTTGCTAAGCAATACAAATACCAAAGGAAGATGCTTTATATTTAAAGCCTCGAAGCACAAGTATATCTCTCTGGTTGCATGTGGTATCCTAACTGTCCGGCTGCAAAAAAAAAAAAAAGGTCAGTCTGCTGATGTCACAATACAGGTTGTGATTGCTGGCATTCATCTGGCAAAGTTATGTGCTAACTTCTCTGTTAACGTTTTGTTACATTAGAGCTGGACTACCAGCTGAGCACTATATAATTAATGTTGAAACAGTGTAAATTGAAAGCTCCTGTATATGGCACCTACTTTATTAAAGGATGCTTACTTGAAGGCAAAATACCTTAAGATGCCTCTTAATTTGGCATAGCAGGCCTGATGCCTCGGTGCACAGGTCAACTGCAGTATCATCATCCTCTGTCATCTCTGATAGGATACTAAGGATTTGTTTTTGATTGCCCACAGTGCATCTTGTCACCTCATAGTGGGTTGTCCATCTGATCTCAAGCAGCCTTTTTAGACAAGGTGCATCATGTTTATTGAGCACATAGTGGTGGTGAAAAAAGTTGTAGAGTGAACTTGATAGGCTAAAAAATCTTTTTGCACACGGCCCACTCTGCATGGCATGCACAACCACTAAGTGCAGTTGGTGGTTGCAGCAGTGGATGTATGGGACATATCTGTCAAGTCTCTTTTGGAGCAGAGCTTGTACACCACCTCTAACCCCACTCATCACAGAAGCCCCATCATAACACTGGTTAAGTATACTGTCAGCACTGTAGCCAGCATCAGAAAGGTGTAACAGTATCTCAGAGGTGATGTACTCTGCATCAAGTTCTTGCAAGTCAAGCAACCCAATAAGATGCTCCTCTGGCATGGAATTTCTGACAAACCGTATTATCACAGACAAATTTTCCACACTGCACCTATCCCTGGTCCCATCACTTTTGAGGCAAACCCCTGCAGAATGAGCACTTTCATATTTTTTCCTGACCTCTCCAAGCACCATGTCAGCCAGTGTTTGGATAATTTCATTTTGGATATCCTTATATATGTATTTTGCATTCTTTGGGATGCCCTTAGAAATGCTTGCTAGCTTCTCATCCTTCTCTAAGGTATATTCCATCAGTTTTAGAAAAATACCTGAAGCAATGTCATCATCATTACCCACTGCATCATGTCTCAATGTTTCTGTAGTCCCACGGAGCCCCAAGTCATTTACACAGAGAAACCTTATAGCACTACCAATACTCTTGACATAGTAATGTTTTTTTTCAAATTGTGTTTTACCAACCAACATTGAATCCACAGTCCCCCCTGTGGCCTCTCTGCTTTTATGCTCAATCCAGATGGTTGAAGCATGCACATGGTTGTGGCTGGACACATGCCTCTGTAGCCCCTTGTCTCGATCAAGTGCTGCTTTCCAGTTGTTAAAACCAGTTAAGGTAAAAACTACATCCCTCTCATTAACAGTGCTGCCATATTTCCGAGAGGGGAAACAGAAGCATGAGTCCCGCACAACAGAGCACTCCAGCCATGGTTGTGTGCGGTACCAGGCAGGATTGAATGATCTTAATGTTGTATCACCAAATACACGTTTGGGGTAATTACCCATTATTGGCTGGGATGGTGTATTGCCATTTAAGTCACTGGGTGGCTGAGCGGGTTGCTTTGGGGCAGCAATTGTTGGCAGAGGTACAGGAGAAGCGGTGACTGTTGATGCCACAGGAGTAGACATGCTAGCTGCTGTCTCTGATGTACCAGCAGCAGCATCATTGCTACTGCTATTGGTACAGACAGGAGCAGTGCCATACTTTTTAAAAGCTTGGGAAAAAGGATGCATCTCACAGGATTAACTTTCCCACTGTAAGCTGGGGTGGGAAGTTAATATGCTTTACTAAAATCACTGTGATTACAACAATATATGAAACAAGAAAACTGTTGAGTGCAGAGTTGAAAGCTGAGGCGGGGCTTTGTGTTGGGGTCTGACAGACAGACACAGGTCCTCAAGTTGGCTCTATGCAGCAGACAGGCTCACAGTTGTGCTTGTGAGATTGAGAAAGAAACACTTCTCTACCAGACTGAAACTGTGAGAAGAGCAACAGACTAGTCCACCATTGACTGTACAAATATAGATGTATTTTTTTGTTGTGAATTATCTCACGAGTCACTATAATTTTGACGACAGAGATTTGCTGCTTCCTCAAAGCCTCCCGCTGTTGCTCTGCCCTGCCTACTGAGAAACCTGACACCAGATCATTTGCATACTAACAGTGATTGGATGTTTAGCTGGGGGGATGGTGAGTGGGGGATCTCTGCCGAGTACTGTTTGAGCTGCGCACAAACAGAGCACGGAGGGAAAGAGTGAACAAGAGGTGAAACCTATTATCTCATTTGTGCCTTTTCCAGCAGATTTTTCAGCTACTGTAGTAAATCTTGTCCATCTTGTTAGTGGGTAATCTATTATTTTCTTTCTCAACTTCTAAAAGTTTGATTTAAGGGGGCAGGGCGTTTGTTTAAGGGGGCAATGCCCCAGCGTTGAGCCGGCCCCGGCCATTACTGATACAGTTTCATCATTGTCTCATCTGTCCACAAGACCTTTTTTTCCAGATATTTGAAGGCTCTTTTAAGTACTTTTTCGCAAATTGTTATCTGGCCATCCAGATAACAATTTTTTGTGGCTAACTAACGGTTTGCATCTTGCCATTCATGTAGTCTTCTGTGGATAGTGGTCCCTGCACATACACATAAGCCTCCGGAAGACTGTTACTGATCTGTCAGACAGGTGTTTGGGGCTTTTTCTTTACCATAGTGAGGCTTCTTCTGTCATCAGCAGTAGAGGTCTACCTTGGCCTACCAGTCACTTTGTGATTACTGAGCTCACCAGTGCATTCTTTCTTCTTAATAATATTACAGACAGTTGATGTAAGTAATCCTAAGGCTTTACCCAATGTCTCCAATGTTTTTATTTTTGTTTCTCAGCCTAATAATGGCTTCTATGAATTTCATTGGCAAAGCTTTTGTCCTCATGTTGAACAATGGCAACTACAAACTCCAAAGGGTAGAAGCAAGCCGAGGTATCTTATACTTGAAGCACTGAAACACGATTGAGTAATCAGAAACACCTGTGTCACCAATTGTTCAAACATTATGGTGTCCTGATATTTGGGCTTTGGCTGGGGGGGTGTATAAAGAATGTTGTCATTTCTACATGGTGAAACTGAAATGTTTACAAATCCCCTTAAATTAAAGTCTGCAATGTGCACTTTAATTACATCTGAATTGTTTGATTTGCAATTTTAAACTGTGAGCAAATCAAGGAGAAATGTTTCTTTGTCCTTAATATTATAGAGTACACTGTATGTGACAGTTTTTTTTGCTGGGCGGAATCAGAAGCATCAGTCGTATGTTGTCATGCTTGCTATCTAGATTGCCTGCTTTAGCCAGGAATACAACCCATGAAAACATACATCCATTGTCTATAGTTAAGAAAGAACAACTTTACATTTTGTTTTGCACGGTTATGCACAGATGTTAAAGACAATGTCAATGACAGTGTTTGATATGATATTACAGCATGTAGTTTAAGTACTTTCCAATTTTATGCTTTTCATAGATGTAAATGTGAAAGGTATTTGTCTACTTATGAAGCATTAATAATACAGCAAATGTAATTTAAATGGCTGGTGTAGGGCTTCTTCTAATTGTTGCTTTATGTGTTCCTAGTGTTATCCTGAGTTAAAGAGAACACCCTAATACTGGCATTTGAGCAGATAATGTGTGCTGTTGGCTTTGCTGTCATGCATTTTACTGCTGCTAACTAAATCTGACCTGCACACCCACCTACCAAGCTACTAAGTAGATTTAACCCAATGTCATGAAAAAAAACTTGTAAATATATTATTTTTAACTTTCAGTGATGAAATTATATACACAATAAATATATACACTACCCAGCAAAAATGATTTAGAATTGAAAAAAAGTTTACATTACCAAAAACTGAAACATAATATAATTTCCAAAGTTCAATATAAAGGTCTTTTTCAGGGAACAAGTAATAGATTAACAACTTAAAGCTTCCTGCAGCAACAAAAGTTGATTAATCATTGAATGTTGATGCAAACAATTCACACAGTTGCCCCACGTTTGTTCTCAATCTGTGTACTTTTCTCATAATAAGTGAGAAAAAGGCAGTTCACAAAGAGAAACAGACCACTATAACTCATAAAGGGTATGAAGTATAGTAATTGAAGACAGGCCTCTTGACCAAAGAAGGAGGGGGGTATGTGAATCTTCAATCCAAAAGCAAGATCTTGTGTGAAGGGAATTTCTGTTTGTGAACTACTTTCATATTCCAGAGGTATTTATTTGCTAATATTGTAGCAAAAAATACATGAGTTTTGCATGTTCCAGGCATATGACTAGATGACCTGACATGGGAATTATGTGACACGAGAAACAGAACATTTTTTCATGGACATTTTTGGCATTGCTTTCTAGTCACCTTAGGCTATCATTCTATCAGCAAGTTATCTCCATTCTACATGAAAACATGAGGTTGATTTTTTTTTTATTGGCCATCACTACAAATAATATGGAGTAAGAAACCCATAAAAATATTCTTGAAAAGTGGGTGTTGGGGTTATATTGCAATGCTCGGCTGTTAAAATGATTTGTAGCTGCGAATGTCATTTTTGCTTACTGCAAAATTAATTAATTTCCCCTACACCTCTGATGCTATAAAAAGATAATTCAATAAAATACTAAAATGTATAAGAATTAGAAAAAAAAAATTTCTATACTTTATAAACATAAGGAGAAAAGCATCAGAACCTCATCATTCAGATACTGGTTAACACGAGATCTGCTGCCAATATGAATATTATGGGTTAGTCACTTGTATTTTTCCTTCTTTATTTTTTAATGAAACCATTTTCCCTGATGGTCAACCAAAGGGTTCTAGAACTGGGATTCTACAGCTATTGTTCTTTACTGGTCCTTTTTAAAACATAGTTGTCCTGTTGAAAAATCAGATGTAAAAGTGTTATTTTCATTAAAAAAATAAAACATTTTCTTTTTTAAACTACATGCCAAGATTTTTTTAATTCTATTTACATTCTCAAATGCAGCCTATTTCTAAGCATCAAGAAACAACCTTAAATCCTTCTACTGTATAAATTGTACTGTTTTTGTTTAAAAGTTAAAATTAAAATAAGTTTTTAAATATTAAACATTAAAAGAACATGTAGCACAATTATGATACATTAAATACACAAATATAGCATGTATATTACTTTCAATGTAAACATAACAAAAATTAATTGTCACTCTCTACATTAAAAAGATGATTGTCTACACGTTTACATAGTTCACAGGCACTTGTGAAAATGATACTGAAATACATTTAAAAAAATTAAACATAAAAATAATGCATAACAGATTGCTCAGGCTGTCAGCACATAGTCACTATCAGGAAAATGTTCACTAAAGGACTGAGGTCTACATAATGCAGAATAATGCATTTTACCTATCAGCAAAGTTAGACATTCACATTAATTTTTACTTACATGTTATTTATGCTTACACATGGATTGGCTACTGAACATGTACTGTATTTGAAAAAAAACATTTAAATAACATGCAGAAGAAGGATATCCCTGAGTAAAGGAACAGTACAAGGATATACAGAATTTACCATCAGATGCTGTGCATATAAACAAAAATGCTGTCATGAAATCAATGAGGCTGATATTGAAGAGACATTTAGAGTATAAACTACATGTTAAACAGTTTCCTTCAAATTAGCAACACATCACCTTCTCCAGTCTTTCTATCCTGGAATTATTATTAGAAAATTTCTCCAGTGAGGTCTTTTAGTACATCAGCTATGGCTCTTTAGACATTTTCAGCCATTGAAAATAGTGTCCCTTTAGCCAATTCTGAAGTAAAGAATAAAATAAGATGGAACAGATTTTGTTAATACAGTTTCTGCAGAAGTTTGGAGGCCAGAAAATCTGTAACCATTAATCCACAGAGTGAATGGGTGAATTATTGTGGTAGATGATCTGGATTCTGGCAATTCCAGGATGAAGAAGGCCTTGTACCAACAAAAAACTTGCACCCAGGATAAAACCTTATCTATCTTTAATGTTTTGTACATCTGCATCTCACTTTCATTAAGTTTTACCCAAAATATGTGGCTTGATGTTCTTGTATTCTGTTTATGACAGGGTCAATAAACATACTTTTAGTTATTTCACAATTACTAGGAATGCAAATAATGAAGTAAGCTACAGCTAGTCTTGCTGTACCTGTGAGGAGCTTAAAGACAGGATGGTATGTGGCCATGGAGGAAGTATTACCAGGGAGCAAAATTATTTGGCTTTTCAAGGAATTCCTAGAGGGTACTACAGAATGTCCTTTATGCTTATACTATGGAAGTGAGGCAGAGAATCCATCAACCGCAATAAAATAGTGTTGTATAGTAGTATTGTTTAGGTGAGACATGCAATCCATCTACAAGATGCAAAAGACAGTAAACCCATTAATTTTCAGGCATGCCTGGCATTCTGTTCAAAAAGACAGTGAGAACATGGAGGCAACAATACTAGTGACAAAACCTCATGGATGGTAGTGAGCACACTATCCCCAAAATGATCTTATGGAACCTTGGTATCCTACTAACAAAGCAGGTAGTAAAACTATGGCAGCCCCAGGCCATAAGAGTGATTCTAAGACCTTGGCTGAAAGTTTGTTTAAAGTAATGTTTAAATTTGCATGTTCATTACGTTCATTCCTCCTTCCAGTATTTATGTTAATACATATGACATTTTTATTTAACTTATTAACACCTTTGGTTTATTTTGGAAGGCTGCCATAAGAGTCCTCTCCTTTACATACAAACATATCATACAGTTGTATGAACAAAATAAATAACATGAGAGAGGAAAAAGTATTGATATGGACAAGTGATAAACATATGTAATTGCATTTAAAAATGAAAAACAAAGTTAAAGCGTGGTAACACAGTGACTTGTAAAACAATATTGGAAAATTAACTCAAAAGGAATGAAGTATAGTTTGGCTGCATTCATCCATAACATAGGTGTAATTCCTAACCTTCGGTCATTGCATTTTTCTATTTTTTTAAAAGTTGATTTTTTAGCTTAGAAATATTACAGAAAAAAACATTTTAGTAATTGTTTTAACTGACAGTTACTTAGTCTTTCAAACACAAGTGGATATGTTATCATAAACGACATACCTATTTTCATATGTATTGTAGCCTCATTAAATTATAATCTGTCAACAAAGTATTTTATTCAACAGTGAAAGTCCCTTGGACATTTTGAATCTGAATTTGGAAAACATAAATGCAAGTATATTTCTTTATTATATGATGTTTCTTTATGTTTCATTGATATATTTGTGTTCATGTTGTAAGTCCATTGTCCAAACTTTATTTTTAACTATTCTAAATATTACAGTATGTAGTATTGTGAATAATTAGAATAAACTGAAACCGAAAGAAAAAGTTAAATTGAATATAAAATGTTCTTGGAAAGAATACTTCATCTGGTCATTACTCGCATTCTTTCCCCATTTCTATATTGGTTTTTATCCATGTACAGTATATGTCAGATTGACTGATGACTCTAAAATGGCTTTGTGTGAGCATAGGTTTGTAGTTTGATTCCTACCTAGATAAGCTCTGTTCCAATGAATGTTCTTAATAGTTAATGTTGTGATGATTAAGATGTCTACATCAGCATTCATGCACTAAAAATTAAAACCTTCCTTTAAATATTTCAGTGCAAAATTAAACTTTATGTATTTTTGTTTACAATGTACTGTCTATATTCCTTGATAAGATGCTGTATAGGCTTAAAAATCAATAAACGGTAAGCGCTCTTCTGACAATATAGAGATGAAACTGAAGTCTATATATTTTATTTTCCCAACAGTTTGTAAGCTTTTTTTTAAGCACCACATGTGCAGCTACTAAAACAAAGGTGTAACAAAATGCTTTTGCAATTGTTTTTATCTAGATGAGCTTCTAAATATCAGCAGTCATTCAGTTGGTAACCAATGATGTTGCAATTAATTTTAATGACAAGCAGATGGTATGCTTTCTTACGGATAATTTCTTTAAAAACTCCAATAAAGCAACCTTAATTAATGTTCACATACTATATATTGAAAATATTACCATATACAGTATCTCAAAAAGTGATTACACCACTCACATTTTTGTAAATATTGTATTATATCTTTTCAAGGGACAATACTGAAGATATGACACTTTGATACAATGTAAAGTAGTCTGTGTACAGCTTGTATAACAGTATAAATTTGCTGTCCCCTCAAAATTACTCAACACACAGCCATTAATGTCTAAGCCGCTGGCAACAAAAATGAGTACACCCTTAAGTGAAAAATGACCAAATTATGCCCAATTAGCCATTTTCCCTCCCCAGTGTCATGCGACTCATTAGTGTTACAAGGTCTCCGGTGTGATTGGGAAGCAGGTGTGTTAAATTTGGACTTATCGCTCTCACACTCTCTCATACTGGTCACTGGAAGTTCAACATGGCACCTCATGGCAAAAACTCTCTGAGGATCTGAAAAAAAGAATTGTTGCTCTACATAAGGATAGCCTGGGCTATAAGAAGATTGCCAACACCTTGAAACTGAGCTGCAGCATGGTGGCCAAGACCATACAACGGTTTAACAGGACAGGTTCCACTCAGAACAGGCCTCGCCATGGTTGACCAAAGAAGTTGAGTGAACGTGCTCAGCGTCATATCCAAAGGTTGTCTCTTGAAAATAGACATATGAATGCTGCCAGCATTGCTGCAGAGGTTGAAGGGGAGGGGGGTCAGCCTGTCAGTGCTCAGACCATATGCCGCACACTGCATCAAATTGGTCTGCATGGCTGTCATCCCTGAAGAAAGCCTCTTCTAAAGATGATGCAAAAGAAAGCCCGCAAGCAGTTTGCGGAAGACAAGCAGACTAAGGACATGGATTACTGGAACCGTGTCCTGTTGTCTGATGAGACCAAGATAAACTTATTTGGTACAGTCAAGCTTGGTGGTGAGAGTGTCATGGTTTTTGGCTGCATGAGTGCTGCCGGCACTGGGGAGTTTCAGTTCATTAAGGGAACCATGAATGTCAACATGTACTGTGACATACTGAAGCAGAGTATGATCCCCTCCCTTCAGAAACTGGGCCGCAGGGCAGTATTCTGACATGATAACGACCCAAACACACTTCCAAGACAACCACTGCCTTGCTAAAGAAACTGAGGGGAGAGGTGCTGGACTAGCCAAGCATGTCTCCTGACCTAAACCCTATTGAACATCTGTGGGGCATCCTCAAATGGAAGGTGGAGGAGCGCAAGGTCTCTAACATCCACCTGCTCTGTGATGTCATCATGGAGGAGTGGAAGAGGATTCCAGTGGCAACCTGTGAAGCTCTAGTGAACTCCATGCCCAACAGTGTTAAGGCAGTGCTGGGAAATAATGGTGGCCACTTTCACTTAGGGGAGTATTCACTTTTGTTGCCAGCGGTTTAAACATTAATGGCTGTGTGTTGAGTTATTTTGAGGGGACAGCAAATTCATACTGTTATACACTGACTACATTAAATTGTATCAAAGTGTCATATCTACATGTTGTCCCATGAAACGATATCATAAAATGTTTACAAAAATGTGAGGGGTGTACTCACTTTTGTGAGATACTTTGTTAAGCCAGAGTTAAAAAAAAAAAAAAAAGAAATTATATTGTTAAGAGAAACAGCTTTTAAAAATGATCTGTGGTTAATTCCATTCATTGCTTTATTTGCTTGAGTCTGAAAATCACCCTTCACCCCTCAAAAGAGTGTTAAACACATGATCCAATACAATTTATTAGGTATATAGTAAAATATAATATTCATGGAAAGGTGAACATTATTTTACTTCTATAATACAATTTAAAATATGAAAAAAGAGAGGAAACTAAAGCTTGACAGATGTAAAATATGGACTTTAGTTAGTATAATGTGTTTCCTATCACAGAAGCCTAACAGTAGGGATATAAATAAACTGTGCAGTTATTTAAGGATTTACACTTTTTTCTTTTAGTAAATTAAATGATAACTATGAAGGAAAAATTACTACCAATGAAAAGAATGTGTATGAAAACTAGGCCTGGTAAAAATAGATTTTCAGATTAATCATCATTTTTCATTTAAATGATTAGATATCGATTCTTAAAATCTCAAGATCTAGTGGCTCTCTATTCTGCTCTACTATTATGTGTAGATTTTTGCTTATCTTCGTGTCTGTCGGCAAGTTTAGTAGATGTCGCTAATGCAACTGTTAAGGCTTTCTACAGAAAAAGAGCTTCAATATTTGAATTTTGCACAAAGTGGTATGTCTTCCTTACGTGAAATCAGTGCCTTTGACACTAAACGAAGAATCTACATATAGTTTTTTGCACAAACTAGTGTGTATGCCTTAAATGAAATCGGCGTCTTCGCCACTTAAATCAGATGTGTGGAATTTCTGTGGATTCAAACAGTGTGTCTGTAAAACACATCTGGATAAAAGCAAAGCCATATGTAACCTAAACAAGTCAGAAGTTAAGTATTGTGGTAACACAACAGATTTGAGAAACCACTTATTCTGATGTCACCCAGAAACATTGTTTCAGTCGACATCTAAATGTGTAGAGCCTAAACAATCTACACTGGAAGCAACGTTTAACTCCTAGCTTAAGTCATATTGTACCCAAAAAATAACAATCTATATTAGTTTTTATCTGTAAAAATATCAGACCGACAATGAGGGCTTTGAACAAATGATATAGGTTTTGGAACCACTGTATACTGTATCAACAGGAAAGCAAATTAGTGAAGTCATTGTACCTAGGCTTTATGAAGATCTTAAGCAAAGCATCACCACATCTCTCAAGTCAGTGGAAAGAACAGGCCCAACTTGCGACAGATGGACATCCAGGGCAGCTGATTTCTACATGACAATCACATGCCATTAGATTAAAAACAACTGGGCGCTTGAGGCATATGTGTTGCAGACAAGTGCACTAGGCGAATAAATTTGGTTAATATGTTACTGAATAAAATATTTATTATTTAAGAAGCAATATTTAATTATTTTTTTAATATTATTCACTAGGTGATATAGGTATTTTATAATGTAGATGCCACTACATTTAATTAAAACAAGGAGCCCCCCCATAATATGTGTGGCGACAGATACATTTGCTAAATTATGGTGAAGTGCAGTGCTGTGAAAAAGTTTTTTTTTGTTAAAGAGCAAAGATATTTTGTTCCACATCTTGCAGATACTGAAGCTAACTGTTAAATACTAATACAGTATTGATTCTTAAATGTCATGTTATGAAGACACTAGTTAGACACCCTTCAAATAAAGTGTTGCTGAAATTTGTCACAGTATATTAATGTTCTCAATGCATGGTTAAGTAATTGCTAATTAAATAAAGATAAAATCAATGATGAATCAAATCGGGGCATTGTGAATCGAAATCGAATCAAATCGGCTCAAATAAAAACAATATTATGGTAGACAACATTTAAAAATGTAAAGACCCTTACAGCTACTGTAATAATTTTTCATGCAAATTTGATCATTATCCACAGTAAAAGGTCACTGCACAGTTACACATTGAACATATTCTCTTTTAACTTGTATTCATACATGTTAATTCCTGCTGTGGCTAGAAAGACACTGGGGACTGACAACCAGCCTTTAAGAGAAGTTTACAGAGGTTTTTGCATCCTTGAACAAAGCTGGATAAAGTGGTACTTGATCCCACAACATTATGTGAAAATTGAACGAACTTGTAATTAGACAACAGAGTTTCGATATAGCTTCCTAATTCAATTGTATTTTGTTGAATTCCTATAATTAAAACAAGCTTATCTGAAAAGAAAGACAACTTATGAAAAACTGAATGTTCAAAATAAATGACACCTTTCAAGATACATATTAATTATAATACCTAAACACCATTGCATTGCAATGAAAAGTACATGTTGCCATCATTCAGAAAATAAAAAAATACTGGGAATGTTTAAAGCAAAGATTATTTTTTGACAAGCATTACTAGAAAACTATCATAAATTAAACATGCTATACAAGTTCTCTTCTTGAAGTATAATGATTAAAGGAGTAACTCCATAGTGGTGCAGCTCTGAAAGAAAATAATTTTAACATAGCAGCAGACAGGAAAAAACACCAGCAAACAGCAACTGAGAAAGATAATTTGACACAAGCCAATGTGTTGTAAATAAATGATACACATAATTACTTTTTACAGTATTTATCAAATAATTTGAGAAGTTTAGAGCTTTCTAAATTTAAGAATTACAAAAATACTGCAAAACCAAAAACTTGATCTCTTATATAAAAACAAATCATAAAGAAATAATAAATTGCCTATACTACAGTATACAGATTTGGATCAAAGATAAAAAAGGAACTATGGAAGTATAGAATGTCCACAAAAATCCTGCATCTGGCAACATGCTAGATTTAATACAGGTTCCATGGTATGGTGTCCTCAGTGAAAGAAACACAGCATTATCTATCATTTAATGAGCAAATAAAGTGAGCATGCATTAAAGACATCAGAATATAATAACAAAAAATAAATAATCCCACAAATACTGTGCAAGAATTTTACTCTTAATTCTAAAAAATAATGTATATCAGTCCTTACAAAAATTAAATTTTGACAGCATAATTTATGCTCTTTAAAGATATTCCAAATGTATATCAACAGCTTCTGCCAGCAGCTTCATGACATGCAATAGATGTTTGTGCCCTTCTTGAGTGACTAAGCCCCTCTGTTGATTGATAGCTGTATGCAGCATTGGTCAATATATTGCACAATATATGTTCACTCCCCTCTTCAGATACTTTGCTAAGAATAATACCGACTCTTTTGTCCACTCGACATGGTTAAGGGCAGTGTGACAGATGACAGTGATGAGACTTCCCAGTAGAGACTGCGGGAAAGGAAAAGTCTATATAGAACTACCACAGATATGGACTGGCAAAGAATAACGCCAATTGTGATGATCTGCAGGGGAGAAAAAGAAAACATATATATACATTAAACAATATAAGTAACTTTATTAGTAAAAACCATGATGTTTCACCACTTTTTAAAAATTTTACATTTTTAATATGTTTACATAAAATAAGTTGAGACTTGGGTGTCCTATGCATGCAGTTTTCTTTTCTATCAGTAATCAAAACATACTGCATCTGCAGTACAAAACTAAAACAGGAAGGAAGATAGAAACAAATCTATTGTGTGAAATTCAAGTAACATGGGCAAAATTAAACACAAGAGGATCTTTGGACGTGGCATGGTGGTAGGTTCCAGACATGCTAAGATTAGAAGTTACATTCATCACTGCTGGGGATTTCAAGTTTAAATTGTCATAGATGCATTCGTATAATGGCAGTCCAGAATATAAAAACAGCTTGTTGATGAAAGAGAACAGCACAGTCTCAAATTATGAAACAACACATTATGGTGCAAGGAACAATTTCCAAATTAGGTAATGTTAAATATGGGGTTCTCTGAGGATCATTACTCCTTTTAATCAATATAATTTGTCAAGGCATAAATGTAGCTAACAAACTGGTTAAAAGTTCAGATTATGTGGATTTACAGATGCTCTAGAGCACGGGTGTCGAATGCCAGTCCTGGAGGGCCACAGTGGCTGCATGTTTTCATTATAATCATCTTCTTCAATAGTGACCAGTTTTTGCTGCTAATTGACTTGTTTTGCCTTAGTTATCTCTTTTTCCTTAATTAGGAGCCAAACAATAATGAAACACAAAACAAGCCGCCACATGACCAGCTCACCTGTGCCTATCACAGAATATCTGAAAATAAAGAAAGGTGATGGTCTTGGTAAAGTTGATCTCTCAGGTCACTAAAACATTTTGACCTTTGGAGTTCTTAGAAAAAACAGAAAATATCAACATTTTTGGAAATGTCTGCTGTGGCAGAATGAGAGCAGCAACAAGCCATGGAATTAAATAACAGGTTTAATTAACAGCAAGAATTGGCTTCTCATTAAGAGATTGATTGGAGTGAAATTGGTTGGAGTTTGAAATCTCAGTTTAGCTTGTCATCCCCTGGCTCGTTTCACATCTGATTTCTGTTTGGCTGTCATTTAATGAAGAAAGGAATACATTCAGAGGAGTGAATCCTTAAAAACAGGGCTATTAAAATGAAGGGAAAAGAAGTTAATTAGCAGTGAAAATTGGTCACTGATTAGGAAAAGGGTTAGAATGAAAACCTGCAGCCACTGCGGCCTTACAGGCCCGGAGTTCGACACCCCAGCTCTAGAGTCAGAAAAATCGCAATAGATCGGCCAGGTTTTGAGTGAGAATTAAACTGGCATATGGCAAACAACAAATGTAATATACATTATTGTAACATTCTGCACATATCAAGCAAAAATATTAAATATGGAAATCTGAAATAAAATCTGAAGATTTTAAAGTTCTACAACCTGACCTTGTAACCTCTGATACAGTATTTCCTGAAAAATTCCTCCATGGCAATGTATTACATTTTCCAGTTTTAACAGCAAATAATTAGAAATGACAGCTAGAAAGTGAAACTAGTATCAAAGTACAATTTCAGAAAATGTATTATGGCCATATGGACTAATGATCCCAAATCAAATCAGCTAACAAACTAAGAGAAAAAAAGTTATGCATATGAACACATTTTAGTTATGAGAAGATTCTTCACTATTTTGTTCTTTTACTTGGCAACTACAGAGCAATAATGAGCAGTTAGGTCTGAAGTATAGCTGTACCTTCAAAGTGCAAAAGTAGGATCAGTTTTATTCCACAAAATAAACAGAAATGCTTTGATTTTTCTGTAGGTGGGCATGCATTCTAGTCAGGCAAATAAAGCTCCAGTTGTCAGGTGTGGTGGAAAGAATAAGTTGCTTTTATACTCGGCCAGGAAAGTCATGCAGCTACGGCAGTAAAATCTTGTGGAAAGTTATAGTGCATTTTGTAATTTTGTTTTCAGAATACAAGTTAACTTGATGTATGCATGTCCATGGCTAATTACAAGCAAACAAGATATAACTGTGCACTGTTATGTTATCCAGGACTATAACATTTTTTTCATTAGATCACAATGAGCTCCACTGACTTTGTCACATTCTAAAATATAAGAATATAAATAAGTAAAAGCTTATAATTCACATATTTACTGCACAAAAATGACAGCTATGAACTTTACAAAATGAAACAGCAAAAATAATGATTTCAGGAAACTCTAAAAATAGGGGCTCTCGGTATCTTGTAAGGAAAAGAAGAAAATAATTCTTAAACGTCTTTTTTGTTTAAATTGCATTTTTCTGTAACACCAGAAAATAGTAGAGTTTTGACATAGAAAAATTCTCTCTCTCTCTTTCTGGACTTCTCAGGTCAGGGACATTTTGCTGCCCTGTGAATCATCCAGAATTTTACTGTGTTGCCAGTTTCTCATTCAAGTTTAAATAAAAGTAGAAATGAGGCTTGAGGTGAAACATCTGCCTCAGGCTCTACTGTGTAAATCCTATACCACACACATTTCATTTGTACCAATGTAACTTTAAAAATAATGAAAGTGACCAATAAAATGGACACTATTATTGGAGAATGCTTTGGCCTGGCTACTGATGATCATGTTATTATTAATATATTACTAACATAGCTTTTAGAAAATGTCAAGATACTTAGCGACTTCCATAGATTCAATATTATATAGATTAAAAGAGGCTGAACTGACTAATTATCAAGTATAGGGTCAACAGGTAACTGATTTTACTGTGTTTAATATTTTTCATTGCCAAAATCATGTTTAAAAATATACTTCTGTCTTCCTGTTATTTAAACTGTTCTGATAGAATCAACAGGAACTGGTCTATCTTGATCTGGTTTGAAAAAACAAATTCACTGGAAAAACCTCAGCAACATTATGCATAGATGTTAGTCCAGTATTCAAAATAAATTTTAATTTAAACTATCATTAGCATAAGGAGATATTTTCTCTTCAATTCACTTTCTTATAATCTCTTTTATTGCCGGCTACTTCTGGAAATAGATAGCTAGGTGTTCAATTGCAAAAAGCAGTTAATCATTTTACTACAAAAGAAAGTGAGCAACTTATCTTTAAATCATGTCATCAACATTACAAACACAGAGAAAAATCTGGTAACATTATAGCACAACAAATGCACAAATATACATTTTGAAATGCTAACATACTAACTTATTATTAACAAAGATTGTTTTGCAATTACGGTTAACATTATATAAAATTTTAACATTACAACAAATTTTTGTAGATTATGTATACCTTTTCTCGCTGGTATTCATTGAATATCACTGAAACAATCACAATCACTGGATGACAAAGGAACCAAAGAAAGCAGCCCTGTAAGCAAACATTAATGTTTTCTGTTAAACTGGAACAAGACAGTAATTTGGTTGAATTATTTACAAATTTCAAAATTCACTATAAATAGAGAACACATGCTGTTGAAGACTATATATGAGATAAGCTATTTTTTTTAATGTACAAAAAATACTCAAAAATACTCAATACCCAAAAATGATATTTTTAACATGTTATTTACCCCATGTAGTTTTCACTGATGGCTAAGAAAAAATTTTAACCTCATTTTTTTTATAGAGAACGGACATATCAATGTTTCTGATTGAACAGGAGCCTATGGTGACAAATGCTGGACAATAGCAATTATAAACATAAAATCTCATGTCACTTACTTGCATAATTCACACAGAACAGCATCCAGCTATATGATCACAATGTGCAAAAAAGCATATATTGTTTGTTAAAACTGTATTAAATTAATACCTCTGGAAAATAATTCTAATCTGCAAACAGCCTCTTCGCAAGAGATCACACTTGAAATGAAGACCTGCCTCTCCCCCTCATTCACTGGTCAAGTGTTATGTCCGTTCTCCAAGAAAACATCAGCTTAATACATTTCATACCCTTTATTATCATTCCTGAAATATCCAATTTAGGTTTGCAGGAGAGTTAAGAGTGTTTCCTGAGAGAGATGAGTGGAATACATAAATTCATATTTAACTGAAATTCAGTTAATAAGGCACTATTTTTATTTTTTTTTAAAAGTTTAATGTATTTTATGAAAAATATATATTGGCTATTTAGGTTTACAGTATGGATAATATAAGCCAAAATAAGTGAAAGCATTTTTTCTTTGAGTAAAATAAAATGTGAAATGAATTGATATATCTTTACTACAAGTAAACTGCAGATTAAAGTTCAAATCAGCAATTTGTTTTTATCAACTTTAAAGACAAAGTCCATGGTAAACTTAAGAGGTATATTGCCTATGTTATCATTATTATAATAATAAATGTAATTATATTGTAATTATTTTTCTTATCAAGTAAAACACAATAAAATACAAAACACTCCACAAGAAAATAGTGTTTTAATAAGTTTAATTTCTATCTGTGTGTGACTTGTTAAAGCATTAAAGAATGCTGAATAATGAAACAATGCAAGTTATATATGTTATCAGATTTTATATCTTATCACTAAGACAACATTACGAAGGTTAAATGGATAAATAATGAGGGAATTTACAGTATAAAACAGCAGTATATTTTGTAAAGCTGGCAGAAATTCATGAATATGAGTTTATCCTCGTTTCTGCTGACTTGTCTCTCAAACAGCAGAAACAGAACTGTCACACACTAAGATCTCTAACATAGATGCATATGTTTTCTCCAGTGTGGTAAGGGTTTTCAAAGACAACAGAGCCATATAATGCTTAGCATGCCACATGTTTGTATTATACTGTACATACACAGATACTAATGCAGAAATAAGTGGCATATCAGACATAAGCATAAATATGGACTTTCAAGTTTTAATTAATTTAAAACGGAAATACCAACATTTTAAAATACTGACAAAATTAAAAATACAAATATTTACTGAGTCACATTACAATCAATTAACCATATATATTTTTTCATATTAGTCTGTAATATAAGTGTATTTCAGTTACATTGATGTAAAACTAATCTTTTGCCTTTAATTTCCTCTAGGAAATTTGAGCCAGTAAACAGATTTTTATTTTTAATTATTTTATTATCACAATGGCGTTCAAACAAATACATTGGACTACTATATAAATATTTACCAATCATTACCAACATCAGTGATTATCAGACATACTCCTGGACTTTCATTGTACATTCTGATTTTCACCCCAAAAATACTTTGAGGATGGGAAAAGAAATTAATAATTGATGTTCTTGAGTGGCCCAGTCACAATCCTGTCCTTGACCCCATTGAATGTCTGTGGCATGGCTTAAAAATTGCCACTGCTCCACAAACATTCTTGAGCAATTTTGCAAGGAAGAACAATGAAATCTTGCTCCATCATGTTGTGCAAAACTTAGAGAGTCCTCAAAGAAGACTACTTTTAATAACCGCAAAAGGTGGCACTGAATATGGCCGGGGGATGAATACGTACAAATTGTTGCCATTTCAGTTTTCACAATTTTTAATTGATTATACTTTTCTTTCTTTTTCAGGCAGCAGTGTTAAAGAGTTTTTGATTGTAAAGGAATAAAATTCCAATCAAACTGATCAAAATTCCAGGTTGTAACAATTATGTTTGTGAAAAAGGGGTTGGATTACTTTTTCAAGGCACGATATTATGTCCACTTTTTGCCTTTATCTGAATTCCTATTTTATTTAAATGTGTCATTAATTTGCAACAATACAAAAATTCACCTACATTTGTTTTACTTTTCTATTGAATTTGGTAAAGATTGTTAATTTAATTTAATCAAATGAAATTATTAAGTTTTTTACATTTTTTTGACAATCCTTCTATATAAAAGCGGTCTGGTGTCCTTCCTTCCTTAAGTGCTACATAGGCGCAGAGTTTTACATACGCCCCATCCATTTTGCAATGCAATGGATTTGTAGTTTCGTTTTTCCAGGTAAAAGATGATTTTCTACTCCAGACTGTGCGAGTAGCACGGAGTTTCACACACGCCCCGTCCATTTTGCATAAAAGCAGTCTATGTCACAGACTGGTGTGAAAATTGCCTTTAAATTCTTTCCTTAACAAATAAATGTTATTCGTATGACCATACTGAAAACATATAGAAATAATAATAAAATTAAAAAAAAATTAAGAATGCAGTATTTAACTGCAGTATTTCACAAATGCTGTATAACTAGAGAAAAAAATTTTGAGAATACAGCCGTAAAAATGAAAACAAGTAATTCCAAGTGCACCTTAGAATTGGAACTAAATCATAGACAACACTGCCATCATGTGGTCTGACTTATGCTGAACTATTGAGTTGCACTTATTATTAAAACTTTAAGGTTAATGCTATAGAACTCCTTGACAACAAAGAAATAGTAGACACTGTGCACAGAGTAAATGCTGTGTTACTGTTTCTAAATTATTCACAAAGTCATCATTCAAAGTGAAAGATACAGTATTTTACTAATTGAAAAGACAATGGATGATCGCACTATATACTTTAATGTATTATGTAGCTGTGTCTGAAAACTACATGAAACAGTTACAGTTAGGTCCATAAATATTTGGACAGAGACAACTTTTTTCTAATTTTGGTTTTGTACATTACCACAAAGAATTTTAAATGAAACAACTCAGATGCAGTTAAAGTGCAGACTTTCAGCTTTAATTCAGTGGGTTGAACAAAAAGATTGCATAAAAATGTGAGGCAACTAAAGCATTTTTTAACACAATCCCTACTAACAATAGTTAGTCTGGCATTCTTCACACATCACCAACAGGTGTGTTAACAAAATTTTTAATCAAGTTTTATCTGAGTGGGTACATGTGTGTACAGTAAATGGGCCTTAAATGAACTGATGCCCCATCCAAACAAGGTTGATTCCTGTTGTGTAACTGTGTGTGGTGATTACTTGTGTGAATATCTGTAAATATTTTTTTTTCTAATTGAAAGTCACTTTTTGTCATTTATCATATTAATTTTATGTTTTATATTTTTACTTCTAATTATTTCCTGTTGTTTAAAGTACAGTGCAAAAATGTGCATTACTGTATATAAAATAACAAATGATTATTTCTATTGTGCCTTAGTGGCTTTTCTCAATTTACTCCGATTTTCTTCTACATTCCCAAAGACATGCATCCTAGGTTAATTAATATCTCTAAACTGGTAGTAATGAATATGTGTGGATGCATACCTTACTGTGCCCACTGGGCTGGCACCTGGTCTAAGTTTAATTCCTCTCTTGTGACAAATGATGCAAAAGAGTGTGTTTAGAATATGGATGGGTTATTCTCCTTCCGGCACAATGCAAAATTTATGTTTCCATCAATGATCACTAGATGTCTTAGTCCCAAGGCAGCCAGCAAAGCAACCTGAAATGATTAAGCTATCACCATCATGCTTTAAGGAATGCAGTAAATGATATACATGAGACATAATAGAACCCTTATGAATTAAAAGGTGCTGCTGTTTCCTCTTCTACGTATAGACTATTACACCAGATGCCTTAGAATCAATTATGTTGTGACAGCACATAGGCACATAAGTCTAAATTTACATTGTCAAATTTACCTGAACAGATTTCAACTTTGTGACAAAGATAGTTTTCACCCTGTTGTGTAAACAGCAAAATGTTGCATTGAATTGGATTAAAAAAAAATTATCCTGATTCTAATTCTAAGAATATTGTCCATGTGTGGACACAATAATAATCGTTTTTGTGTAATGGATATACAGTATGTTTCCATTTCCTGTCAAATGCTTGCTCATCTATTGTTTAATTTCATACATGGCTTTAAACACAACATAATGTTAGTAAAACTGTTTTTTACAATTGCAAATATAAACATCCCATTGCAAATGTTTTTTGCTTTTAACATTACAGTTTTTAATGTAGGAAGAAGGTCTGTATCAAGAATTACAAAGCATGAGTTATTGAGAAGTAATTCATTAAACTACATGTTATTTGCTAAATGCACATAAACTGCTGTATATTGTATTTTTAAACCAGACCAATGTGTTTTGAAATGATCAGCAAGAATGTGGTATGAAAGTGTTTAGCTGCTAGTTTTCTATTCAGCATAAAATAATGAAAAAAATCATTCCACCCTTCTTTGTGCCTAGAGCACAGCTTTTTTATTTTTTGTTTAGCAATTAAATTGACTAGCCCGGCTAGTGCTGTGACTTTCCTTTTGCTGCCCTAGGTATGTTACTTGGTCACAAAGGAATGCAGTCTTCTAAGACAAAAAAGAGTCTGCTCTGTCCTCTGTTATACTGTATAGTTCCTCTGTGTTATAAGACTACTCCAGCCTGTCATTAATGTAGACCCCGAACGACTTGTAGCAGCACACTACCTCCGCATCCACTTCATGAGTAGTGACAGGGTGTAGAGACTAATTGGTGTGGCAAAAGTTAATAACCAGTTCCTTAGTTATTGTACCTCAAATGCACTTTTATAGATTAAAATTATCCAAATATATAAGGGATTTCTCTCTATTTGTGAATGAAGCCATGTGGCTTTAACTTCGCAAGGTGATATATTTTGGGATTTTCCTAAATTAAGACCAGTTAGGGATAAAATACAGTACTTGCTTTTCTATGACATTGTGTTAAATTTACAATTACTCCTAATCCCATTCCAATGTTAGAAATAACATCAGTGATTATTAGACCATCAATATTGGATTAATTTCATGGCCCTGAGGTCTGGAAAAATATACCATTGCAAAAAGATATTTTAATCATGAAAAAAAGAAACCTGCAGTGATGTTTTATATTTAATAGTGAGAAATTGACTTCTTTGGTCTGATGTACAGCAATTGCACAAAAGTGCAGAGGGTAGTGGCATCACAGTTTGAGTTCCAGCTGTATCCTTTACATTGATGTTATGCAAGTTTCATATACAAAAATAGAATCATGCCTTGTTCTTTGCAATTTACTTATTCATGGAAAATAAATAACATCCATTATTATCAACTTTCTCAGCAATCTATTCAGTTTCTGCCTGTGCTATTCTTCAATTCAGAAGTGTTCTGCATTTGGGAGTCTTTTTTTTATTCAGTTACTTGTATTAATTGTGGGGCAGAAATGTTTTACAAGTTCTTGTACGAGTATGCTTGCAGCTAAAATGGCTAGGAAGATCACTTTGGTGGAAACAATATCACTTCTGCACATAAAACAGGATGTTCTTCAGTATCTGTGGGCTGTTGATATGGCACGGATGAGTTTATAAGAAAGATACACAAAAAATGTGAAGATAGTGTTTGATGTTTGTGACAAGACTTTAATGAAAATTCAAAAAGTCCTCAACATTTGAATAATATGAAGAACCCTTCCACTTTTCTAAACCAGCTTAATTCTGTGCATTGTAACTGTGAGCCAGAGCCAATCCTGACAGCATTGTACACAAATAAAAAAAATAACAATTTATGGGACACCAGTCAATGGAAGGGGGCATAAACTCACATAGACTTAACTTGAATTTGCCAGTTTACCTAATATGCAGTTCTTTGGAATGTAAAGGAAATTGTTGCACCCAGAGAAAATACACATACACAAAAAGAGAATGTGTAAACTCTATATAGCAACTTGTTCCAAGATTAAAAATTGTGGTGTGGATGGAAGGAGAAATGAGGTAGGAGTTATTCTGAAGGAACAGTATGTCAAGAGTGCTTTGGAGGTGAAAAGTGTCAGGCAGAGTAATGATTATGAAGCTGGAAATTGGAGGTGTGATGATGAATGTTGTTAGTGCATATGCACCGCAAGTTGGGTGTGCAATGGGTGAGAAAGAAGATTTTTGGAGTGAGCTGGATGAAGTGATGAACAGTGTACCCAAGAGACAGAAAGTGGTGATTGGAGCGGATTTCAATGGACATGTTGGTGAAGGGGACAGTGGAGACAAGAAGGTGAAGTGGTATGTATGGTGTCAAGGAGAGGAATGAAGAAGGGCAGATGATAGTGGATTTGCCAAAAGGATGGACATGGCTGTGGTGAATACGTATTTTAAAAAGAGGGAGGAACATAGGGTGATGTACAAGAGTGGAGGAAGATGCACACAGGTAGATTAAATCCTATGCAGAAGAGTTGATCTGAAGGAGACTGAAGACTGCAAAGTGGTGGCAGGGTAAAGTGTAGTTAAGTAGCATAGGATGGTGGTCTGTAGGATGATGTTGGAGATCAAGAAGAGGAAGAGAGTGAGGGCAGAGCCAAGGATCAAATGGTGGAAGTTGAAAAAGGAATGCTGCAAGGTTGAGTTTAGGGAGGAGGTGAGACAGGGACTAGGTGGCAGTGCAGAGTTACCAGACAGCTGGGAAATTACAGCAGATGTAGTAAGGGTGACAGCAAGAAGGGTACCTGGCGTGACATCTGGAAAGAGGAAGGAGGAAAAGGAAACCTGGTGGTGGAATGAGGAAATACAGGAGAGTATACAGAGGAAGAGGATGGCAAAGAAGAAGTGGGATAGTCAGAGAGATGCAGAAAGTAGACAAGAGTACAAGGAGATAAGGCTCAAGGCGAAGAGAGAGGTGGCGAAGGCTAAAGAAAAGGCGTACGATGAGTTGTATGAGAGGTTAGACCCTAAGGAGGGAGAAAAGGACCTGTACTGATTGGCTAGACAGAGGGACCGAGGGATTGCATCAGGGATCGGCTCTGAGCTTTCTTATTTGCAACGATGCTAGACAGGTTGACATACGAGATTAGACAGGAGTCCCCGTGGACTTTGATGTTTGCTGATGACATTGTGTAGTGATAGTAGGGAGCAGGTTGAGGAGACCCTGGAGAGGTGGAGATATGCACTAGAGAGGAGAGGAATGAAGGTCAGTAGGAACACGACAGAATACATGTGTGTAAATGAAAGGGAGGTCAGTGGAATGATGAGGATGCAGGGAGTAGAGTTGGCGAAGGTGGATGAGTACAGAGTAATGGGGATTGTGGAAGAGAGGTGAAAAAGAGAGTGCAGGCAGGTTGGAATGGGTGGAGAAGAGTGTCAGGAGTAATTTGTGACAGATGGGTATCAGCAAAAGTGAAAAGGAAGGTCTACAGGACGGTAGTGAGCCCAGCTATATTATATGGTTTGGAGACGGTGGCACTGACCAGAAAGCTGGAGACAGAGCTGGAGGTGGCAGAGTTAAAGATGCTAAGGTTTGCACTGGGTGTGACGAGGATGGATATGATTAGAAATGAGTACATTACAGGGTCAGCTCGTTGGACGGGTGGGAGACAAAGTCAGAGAGGCGAGATTGCGTTGGTTTGGACATGTGCAGAGAAGAGATGATGGGTATTGGGTTGGGTCGGATATTGGGAGAAGGATGCTAAGGATTGAGTTACCAGAAAAGAGGAAAAGAGGAAGGCCAAAGCGAAGATTTATGGATGTGGCGAGACAGAACAAGATGCAGAGGACAGAAAGATATGGAAGAAGATGATCCGCTGTGGCAACCCCTAACGGGAGCAGCTGAAAGAAGAAGAAGAAGAAGAAAAAGAAGATTTGTATTGAACAATGCAGCGTTTTTCAGAACTTTACCTTTTTTCATAAACGTTATGCAAAATAAGTCTACCAAGCACATGCCTATGTTTCTGTTCAAGTTTCATGTCCGAGATGCTCTTCACATGAAGTCTGCATGTTCTCCCCATGTCCACATGGGTTTACTTTGGGTGCTCTGGTTTCATCCCACAGCCCAAAGACACACAGTTTAGGTAGACTGGCAATGCTAAATTGGCTCCGAACATGTGTGTGTTTGCGTGTGTTTTCACCCTGTGATGGGTTCCAGGGATTGTTTTTGCAATCCACCCGCTGCTTGCTGGGACAGGCTTCAGCCTTTCCATGATGCTATTATAGATAAGAAGGATGAATAGATGGGTAAGGAACTGTAATATACTGTATATGATGGGCTTTTTTTTAGGATGGACTTTTAAGTGTTGATTGTGGCTAATGCATCTTAACTCTTTCTTAGGGTTAGGGTTAGGGTTTCTTCTTCTTTCTTTGAAATGTTGCATTGACATATTTACTGTATACATCACAGTTATATATGTTTATTGATATTAATTATAAGTGAATTGTTTTTAATCATAGAGCAGTGTGTGTAAAATTGCTTTGTTATAACAAAAAAAAAATCATTATTCAAGATGATTTCTTGTGCACATGTGCATACTTCTTAAAACAATAACCAGAAACATTATTTCACTGACAAAACATACTTTTTCAGCCTGCAAAACTTTAAATTAAATTCATCTCCTTGGATTGTTTTTTTTTTTTATAAAAGCACAAGAACGAGTTATAACCTAACCTTCATATTAGCATCATACACATTAACTGCCTCTTAAACAGAAATTTGTAACATACTCAATCTAACATATGTTGTTGAAAATTGTCATATAGTAACACATATGATGGACGCTCAAAACATTTATGAAACTTCACGGACAACCCACAATGCTTTTAGTACTGTGGTGAACTCCTTTACATTGACATTTTAACCACCATGGTTGTGTGAATCAGTACAGTACATTCACAAAGCCATCTAAAATTTACTTTTAATATCCTTTGTGACAAGGGTATTTTAAATTTTGAAAACATGAAAAGGAACAGGACAGTATTTGTGTCCTGTTTTTTTTATCAACACATCTTATTATTTTTGATGTGATATACAAGGACTCATTTATTTTTTACAATTCGTAAGAATTTTGTTTTCTTTTTCTATTCTGTTAATTAATAAAATACTTCCAAAATTACCCTCTGTTCAGTGTCTCTGTGAACAATTCTTGCACTGCACATTTGCTTAGTCACCTTTTTCTTTGGCTGTGTCAGGTTTATCTGCAGCATACAGTTACACTGTATATTATATTTTTATACACAATTCATATCCTACTGTAAATGAAGGCTACTCATTATGCCCACTGTACATTTTATCATGCATTCATTTTCACATAAAAAATCCTCTTATACTTTTCAATTTAGTAGTGTTATTTATAATGGAATCTGAATAATGAATTTTGTCTTAACATTTTTTAATCATTTGTGTATACAGATTTGTACAGTGAGTTGTGTACCTGATACATAGGTTTATTAACTGTGAGCCTTCAAAGTTCAATTCAGCAAATATCTATTCTGTGCAAGAATTAACAAACAGCTAACAGTCAGATGTAGAAAAGATAGGGTCTGATAATTGGTTGATAAATAGTCACAAAGAGAAAACAAATTTAAACAGTAATACTTTGGTAACTGAATCAGGAAAGTATGTCACATAGGTGTCTTTTGTGTTATATAACATCAAATAATACTATATCCTGAAAATTGAAAACTGTATTTAAAAATTACAAAAATAATTAATCTGCGAAGTGGTTTGAAAGTACCACAGGGATTATTAGATGATATTTAAAAAAAAAGAGAAATTATTAGTTGTAATTTAAAGTTATGCATACCTTGGCAAAGCTCAAGTAGAAATCTCTTTTAAGTGCACTTCTCTCCACAGTGATGATTTGGTAAAGACTAGAAGCTAATAACATAGCAAGGCAAACCCTTAAACCAATAAGGAACAATCCAGCCATACTCTGATGTGCATGATAGCTGTGGTGGTCAGTGTCTTCAAACTGTTCCCAAAGAAGTAGAATACACTGCAAATGTAGACAGGCAAAGGTATGAGTAAAAAAGATTTACTTTGTGATGTATGTCACAAGACACCTTTGTGGGGATCCTGTCTATTTTTAATTTTGAAGAATTTTAATTTTAAATTTCATCTTGGTTTTTCCAAAATAGCAAAGACTTCATTTGATAATCCATTAATTGATACTTACAACCCCAAATCAGGAAAATAGATGTAGGAAAAAAATAAAGGATGGATGGATTATTGATTTCCTGCAATAATGTGATCGTAGTCTAAAAACAGAAGGCTGGATAGGAATACTGCTTATTAATTAAATAAACAATTTTGTTCATAGGTAAGGCAGTTTTTTCACAATATTTTTTGTTAAAATAAGGGAAAGTAAACAAAAAACAAAATATACAAAATCAAAAAATAGCTGAATTAAAGAAAATACATGTGATCACATTTATTTCTGAAGTTACGTATTAGTTTTACCTGAGTGATAACAGCTGCTACAGCAATACCAGTTGATGCTGGAGTTGAATCCCACTGTAGAGGTTTGCTTTGGGATTTGCGAGTTCTTCCCAGTGACCAGCCCATACAGAGACTTAGCAACATATACAGCATCTGAATCTGCGAGATCATGTCGCATACTGAGAAAAGAAAGAAAGGACCACTATTGTGTGAATACTGAGAAAACCCTATATAACAGAATATGAGCCGATTAATGTTAAACACCAGTGAACATAAATTATAATGTCACTCTTACGACATGTACATATAGCCTCAACAGAGGAACGCAATTAAGAGTGAGAAAATATGAAACTACTAGCCATGTGCGCCCAACTACGTTGCGCGTGTTAAAGTTGTCTGTGAAGGGCTCCCTGTTTAAATGCGGCTACCAGTCGTGAACTGAGCCCTTCGTCACACAGCATTATGATTTTTTTTATTAGGGAAACAAAATTACAAAAGAAAACCCTTGGATATTGATTCGATAGGAACAGCCTACTCGGAATCACTGTCCGAATCGTAATTATGTGGTGGTGTAGGAGCATTTCTGCTTCTGTCTGTTCACAGTCCGTCTCGTTTTCACGACGCTGTCGTTTCCTCTCATGATCTCTTCTCAACCTTTCTCCAATCTCGCAGGTTGCTTTGTGGCAATCCAAAGAGTCAGGCAATATACATGGAGCAATGGTCATAAAAGGGGGACACATAGGTATCCAGGCTCTTTAAAGCATAAATAGGGATCACTTTACTGACATGTGAGCAAGCCACGGTATAACTGTGAGACGCGCAGCACTCGCCAGCTACAACGTAACAATAATAATTTCCAGAACGTGTTGTTACGTTGTCATTCATTTTACCCACTGTCTTTCTTTCATTCATATGTTATGAAGGCATGTACCTTTTATCTTCGGCAATCTTATTCTCTAACCAGGCCTCAGGAGCTAACCAGCGTAACATGTCCACCACCCCTTTCGTTATTCCGGCACATTGTTGACATTCGTAAGTAACAACAATGTACTAAACTGGAAGGTGGTCTACGCATGCGTGGAATTCGCGGACAAACAAAGATCAAGATCTAAATGAAGATCTCTTTAGTTAATTTAAAGCACAACAATTTGTTTAGTTTGAATGTCTGTGTTTTGAGGTGTGACTGGAGTACTACAGTCTTCAGTAGTATAAGCCTGGAGGAGATTCTTTAATGCAATGCCTATGTTTTAGCTGTCTCTCTACTGCCATCTAGTGCTTCTTCTTCTAATTCCTTCATGGACAAACAAAGATCAAGATCCAAATGAAGATTATATATAGAGATTATGCTTTTAATCAATAACATGCACCAAAGTCTTTCAATACATTTAAAACAAAAAATAAAATTTGTAGGTATAAATGGTACAATAGTAACAAAATGGTAACTTCACAAACCAAAAAAAAAAAATTACAAAAGAAACTTGACCACAGAGAGCACATAAACAAGATATATAAAACTCTAACTGGCCTAACTATATTGATCTTGATCCTCTCTCTGTATGGCTACCACAGTATTAAATAAGAACTCTTATAATCTCTCTTTCAATCCATCTTTATCTCTTTATTTTATCAACTGATCCTTTTCCACACACACAAATTATTTCTGGCTGTGAATCAGCATTGAACCCCACTTTTGTACCACTTTCAGTTAAGCTTCAACATCAGTTCCAGAGACAGGGAAGCCCTCCCTCCATCTAACATTTCCTGGTATGTCTGAACAATTGCGAGTTCAGTTGAACGTAAAAGGGTAGAGTCTCTGAGGAAGAGCTCTGGCTATCAGCAGCAGCTTATTTCATCGCCAGTGTAGACAAATCAAATACCTGCTTATTTTGAAGGTAGCATCTATTTTAACCTGGTACAACCACTGTGAGCACTGCTGCTATGAAGTTTCCTTCCACATCCCATAGTCCTTTATGGGACACTGATGTGCTTAAAAAATGGATGGATGCTGAGACGTACCGTATCTGTAGACTAACAATCAAAATGAATGCAAGGCCTGTATTCCTTTATCAGGTCAATGCAGAACAAATTTGATCAAATACGTAGTTTATAGCCACATTTTTGTCATATATTATTGTGCCTTCCAAAGAAATACATCTACTTGCAGTCACTTATTAGTTTGGTATTGAATTTCACTTTGGGACCATTACTGTAAAAAATCTTGCACCATTATGTTTTTGGCATTTTGGTATCAAAAAAATGTGATTCTTGTGACATCCCCTGCTGCAAATGCAAGAAAAAGAGACATTGGAGAAGAAAATAATCTGAGAAGTCAACAAGAACCTCCTGACCTCATCGAGGATAACTACTACTGTACACACCACAACTGGACTTGAAGCCTGAAGAAGACAGCTGTGAGGGCTCTTCTTTGCTCAAACTGTGGCATATCAAACCTACACTGAATTTGCCCAGGACCATTTGAAACATGGGGATGAGTTTTGGAAGTCTGTCCTTAACTTTGATGAGGCAAAACTAGAGTTGTTTGGGCACATGGATTTTGCTTTTTTTGTTGAAGGAAAAGAGAAACATTCAATCATAAAAGCACAGTTCCCACAACTAAACATATACATTTCACTATAGTGATACTGCAGAAAATCTGTCAATGGAAGACTTTACTATACAATATACCGGATTGTACTGTACTATAAAGTACATTAATTTATATTTATTATGTATGCAAAAGTAGGCTAAGATGAAGAGGAAACTGAATGAAATGAAAAACATAAATAATATTTAATTTGAATCTAAACACATTCGGTTAAATAAATAAAACAAGCTGCACAAACAGAGGTACCTTAATGACTTTGTGCAGGCTGACCTTTACAGATTTATTGTGTGCGTGTATGTGTGAGTTATGTGTTTTCATTTCTTTCTCTTCAGAATCCAGTATGTGTTCTGATAGCTGACAGGGCAAACAAGCTGTCAGCTATCTTCTCTTATAAATTATTTGAGTGTGTAAGTATGTGCCTCCATATCTGCGTACAAATATATTTGAATAAATTGGGTTTCTCAAAAGCTACTTGTGCTAAAATTTTGCAACTCAAAATCTCTTCAGCAGTTATTGCTGGACATATTTCTGTCTCCTTCATAAACAGTTTGAGCTAAGTACTGGCCTAAACTGGACCAAAAACAATAAATTTGGAGTCTAAAACAAGACAAACACAATGTAACTTGTTTGAAAAAAAACCAAGGTTAGTTTTTCCATCCATCCATCCATTGTCCATCCCTCTATATCCTAACTATAGGGTCATGGGGGTCTGCTGGAGCCAATCCCAGCCAACAAGGGGCATAAGGCATGAAACAAACCCCGGGCAGGGCGCCAACCCACCGCAGTAGGTTAGCTTTTTCAGAAGTTATTATTGTAAATAGGTTTTCATAAACACAGACACCATGCTAAAAATCAACTTTTCTTGACGTTTTTTGGACATCATAGATTTTTTTACCCCATCATCAAACTTCCATTTTCATAAAAGTAAAAGTTCAACAAAAATATAAACATTTCAAACACCATGAAATATATTGTTGTATTTACTGTATATTCAATGGAAAAAACATACTACAGTGCATCTGAGAAAGTTGAATTTACAGTTAAATTATTTTGATAATTTCTGTGAAACAAGATAAATTATTTAAAATCAAAAAATAAAAAAGAGTTCTAAAGCCAATGTAACTTACATTCTGCAAAACTTCCTAGCAAGGGAACTCCAATTCCATCCTTTGAGTACCTGTTTGCAAAAGAATTTGTTTTTTTTTATCCTGGACTTAATACGAAACAGACAAAAAACTAAATCTAAATAGCTATATCTATTGCTAATTTTTGCAATATTCCAAAATGTCTAAATAAAAGGCACTAAAGAATTTTTTTGCTCCAAGTAATATGGGTCTTGTCACATTACAAAAAAGTACAATATTCTCTTAGAAATTTTGCATATGCAAAAGCCAGAATGTTTGACAGTTTAGTAATACTGCTTTCAAAAAATATCACTTTGTAATACCACATTTGAAAAGGACTGCAAAGTTCTCATATAGAAACTTCACTCATCTTAAAAATGTTATGACTTTAATTACATCCTTGCTTCTTATTCAAATATTCTACAACTGGAAAAGTCTTTTTTGTAATCTTTTAAAAGGTGACAGTAGCGGATACATGTGAATCAAACCTTGCCATGCAGAGCAAATGCTGCTGTAGCAATGTCAGATGCTAAATGTGCTGTAAAAATTACTTTCTGGATTATTTAATTACAAAAGTGGTACACAGAGATTACTGTAAAACCACATTTTCCAAATGATCACATTTGTCAGTTTTGTTCACATGCCAAGTTAAAAAAAAAATAACAACTTTATGAATGTTTATAAAAAAAAAACAGCAAACATTTCAGAAAATTAAAGTTTCAGCCTTCCCCTATCTGACCTTTATGCTGAATGTGTTAGTATTTGAAATGTTTGGCTTTGCAATGCACATTCTACACATATCTACAATAATAGCCACAAATAGAGTAGTCCAGTCAGAACCAAAGCATCTTCTCTATTTCATACTTAATTCTGTGATTTTTTTTCCCAATGATTTTACATATATTTCAGCTGCAAGTATCACACCCATCTTCACTCATAAGCTTAGGAAAGTAAATATTTTTTAATATTTGAGCATATTCTTACAGTCTTTTTGTCATATTTTTAAAATTTGCTTTAGCTTTTTGTTTAGGCCTATTTCTTTGCTTTATTTATATTTTGGAGCTTATTGTGTATAATGGATTGCTAATGATTAACACCATTTTACATAAAAGCAGGTGGCAGACACAGCTCTCTTTCCTGATCTTTTATGTGCAAGCAGAGCCATTACTTTTTTTATTACTTTTTTCTTCAACTGTTGTTAACTTTATTCTACCAAACTTAGCATCTAATTAGAATATATGGTACTACTGTATCAAATCATGTAACATTTATTCCTCAGGCCTCACATATTTACGAGACTTACCACATTATCTTATGACATTAATAGTTGATGCAATGATACCAGAAATGCATATTTCCTCCTGGGAAATGTTACACTCTTGAGCTAACATGCGTTTGATATGGGTGAAAAAAAAATCCTCTATGGGTCTTCAAAGAAGTAGACCAGTAGGACAGTATATACATTTCATATATTATTAACTAGACTACTGCAAGACCCAATTGCCTTTAAATAAATTTGGACTATTCATTGTAAAATTATGATCTAACCAAATATAATTTATGTAATTTTTAAAATTACAGTTGCAGTTTTACTACATTTACAGAGTACAAGTGTGCCAAGATAAAGAGACACTCACATATTTAAAATTAAATAAAATGTCATGAATAGACCACTATTCCTCATTAATCTGGCCCATTAAAATAAGACCTGCTTACAACTCATTTGCAAAAAATAAGGTGTTAATGAGACCATTTGGACTAGCCTTTCCATCTGAAGCTAAGATGAGTCTCTGAACAACTCGCATATGCCATAGATCACACTTTACCTTGACATGTGAATGTAGTTCAAGAGGGCAGCAGTTGCCTGTAAGAACAGTACCGAAGACAAGACTTTCAAAACTGTATGCATCGGACCACCTTTTTTGATAGTCTGCCATAATGGCTGAGCATATATACAGGCAGCAACAAAGTAAGCTAATATTAGCAGAAAGTAGAAGTCATGTAAACCTGTAAAAAATGAGAAAAAGTCACCACTGTTTATGCATTATTTTTATTTTACATTTCAACTAATTTTTTTGTTTCTAATGCAGGAAGGTTATGTTTTGGTCATCCATGGTCCAAAACAAAATTAAAATAATATATATGTTCTGTATAAATGAGTAAAAATATGTACACTGTCAGGTGTATGTACCTTTGCTTCCCCTTGCAGGGGGTCGAACCTTGGACATCAGCAACAGAGGCGTACATCTGACGAACCCCAATTAGGGTAGAACATGTGTTGTGTATTCTTTATATTATTTGACATGTACTCTATAACTATGTATATACACACATACATACACACACTGTGAATGCACTTGGGTCCTAATTTGGGATCCTCAGGTGGTCTGTCATGTGGTGTCACACTGTATCAATGCATGCTCCCAACCAAAAACTGTGTATATATATATATATATATATATATATATACATACAATTACAGTACACGTTTTTACTTATTTATGCATCGTTTCAGCACTGTAGAAAATGTATGTTTATACTTGTGCCACTGGGTGTAAGACAGAAAACAATTTGGTGCACGCTCACTCATTCACAGACTTACACTTAATACTTTATTTAATTAATCCCATTTACATATCTCTTGGATATGGTACAAATGAAAGCTGACATGAATACAGGGAGAAAAGCAAAAGTACAACTCCGTACTGTCATTGATCATGTATATATTTAAATATGAGATCATAGAGCTATAAGGCAATAGCACACTTGTTATCATTTATAGAGAATATCAAATATTGCTGAACACATCAATTGGTAACATCCCTCACAACCTTTAATATTTTACTTAAAGCCATCTGTTTTATAAAAAGTAAATAAATGCTTTCTATTAAGATCTCAAATGAAATACACACACACACACCACATAAATTAACATTGACTAAATAAAAAAGGTAACAGTTATTGAATAGATAAACTGGAAAAAATACTTTATTTATAGGATAACTAAATACAACAAACACCTAAAACTAATAAAAGAAAATACATTATAGGAATGTCAAAATTTAGCATTAGTTTCACTTATTTAACTACACTTCTGTGTAATGTATAAAAACAAAAAACACATTTATTTACCAGATTCCTCAGCACTGAAATGGTCCATTGGATTTCCTGCTGAATCTGGATTCAGCATTCTAATCTCATATTTAATGCCATCTGAATCAGCATTAATTTCATTTTCTTGGCAGGTATGCATGTCGACATATAAAATGTGCCATGTTTGTGGATGTGGCATTTGGGGAATTGTCTGATTCAGCTCTTCCTGTGACAATGTAACTTGCATGGTAAAAAATAAACAATAAATTAAAAGCAATAAACAGCACATCATCTTGTAAAACATTCATATCTAGATAATTCTAAATAAAAAACAGTGAATAATTGTTCACGTAAGGAGAAAAATAATAATGAAGTTTCCACCATGATTCATGATTCAATAAGTATGCGTGTATTTTTTTTTTTTTTTTAACATGTGATTATAATATGAACAATGGATAGAACAACTTTTCTAGTATAATTTGCTTTTCATATTAATTTTCACTCATTTTTGTTTCATTAATTTTCAGGTCTCACATTGACACAGTCTCTGAAGCAGATGATGGGTGTGACAGAACAAGATGCAGAGGACAGAAAGATATGGAAGAAGATGATCCGCTGTGACAATCCCTAACGGGAGCAGCCAAAAGAAGAAGAAGATATTATAAGTGAAAAATCTGAAATATCATGGCCAAATATTATTTTGTATACTTGTTTCTAGATTAATGTCTTCACATGAAAAGCAAAAGACGTCAACTTTCATATTTAGTTAGATAAAGGGGTAAAAGGTAGATAAAACCTATATTTACACATTTTACAAAGTAATTATTTTTATTAATTTCATAAAAACACATTTTTAATTTGTCACCTATTTTCATTCCATTTATGGTATATTTCCTAATTTCCTATTTATCTAATCACATCATGTAAAATAGACATAACTAAAAAAAAAACGTACTGCAAAACACAGATTTTTGTTATTATGAAAACCAAAAGTATTGATAAGCATTTCTTTGCTTTCAATTACATTTTGTTTTAGATATATATCATTACCTCGCTATTCTTTTTCCAATATATGTAAAACTGTAAAATGGAAACCATCATAAAAAACAGCTATTTGGCAAAGAGCTAGATTTTCTTTTCAGTATGACAATAAGTACATAATTTTGCAAATTAAGCATCACCTTGATCAATAACACTCTTTTGAAATGTTATTAAAATGGATTTTTAATTTCTTGCACATCAAAGACTGAAAGGTTCTCTTTTTATGTGATGCTGCCCTTTCATTTTCTCTTACATTCTTACAAACAATACAATTTCCAGCCTGGTTAGGAAAAAAAGAACTCTTGACAAGAGTCTGAATTATTGTTGCAGAAACAAAGGAAGACAACACTGCATGCATACTGTACACTGGAGCAATTAGCAGCTCAAAATTGCCCACACTTGAATTATACTGATCTACTACTCAATAGCTCATTTTAAAATGAAAAAGTAAAAGTAAATAAATGTAATAAATACACCATGAGGATGAGCTTATACAAAGAACCATAACAGTGAACCTTAAAAGAGCTTTAATTACAGAAAAAGCAACAAAGTGAAAAATGCTAAATGCCATAATAGAGCAAAATTTCTGCCAAAACACAATTACTTATGAAAACAATGATTACAGGTAAAGCCCAAAAGTGAAAGTATTCAATAAAAATATAATGGAAAAATAAAAGAGGGAATATGCAAGTTTAAGAAAAGAAATAAAGCAGTATACTACTTCTCTCACATTCAGCTGCATTTAAGGATGCAAACATTTGGCATATTTAAATAATTTATGCATAAAATCTTTATGTATTGTTAATGTTAGCAGTTTACCATAAATGCTTAATTTGGGAAAATATCAGAAGTGAATATATATAATGTTTTAATGAAATGTAAGTTATTTATTTCCTTGAATTTACAGTGGCTCCATTTAATGACCATTTTTTTCAGAAGTGTAAGTATCATCATCCAAAGAACTGTAGAGTGTTCCCCCACAAGTATCAGGTCATTCATGCCTTCTCTCACTTTTTAATCCCACTTATTTAAATAAATAATAAGAAGCTTTAGCCTATCATGGTAGCATTGAATGTAAAGCAAAAACAACCCTGGTCACATCATCAGTCTATCATACAACATACTTGCTCAAACAATAATCAAACTAACCTGCACATCATTGGAAAAAAGGAAGAAACCAAAGTCAATGTAAAACAATCGGGTCAATGTTGTGCTCTCTCTTCCCATTTCGGGCAAGTCTAAAAGCTGATACACAGTAGCATTAAGCATTTGGTGGGAAGTCATTTACATTTTGTATCAACAACAGCCTGTGAGATTATTAATCATTTATTTACACTACCAATCCAAACTTTTAGAACACCCCAGTTTTTCAAGTTTTCCTTCAAATGTAATCAGTTGAAATGTAATAAATGACCTAAAATCGTGAAATGGTAACACGTAAACTGCCATGAGTTTTTAAAGTTTTGGTTAGCAAAAACGGAAAAAAAAAATAATTTCAGAATATACAAATGGGCATTTTTTAGGGAAAAACTAACAGGTTGCAAACAATTTACAGAGGTGTCCAGACTTCTGTTAATAATAATAATTCTTTGCATTTATATAGCACTTTTCTCACTACTCAAAGCGCTCAGCAATTGCAGGTTAATGGCCTTGCTCAAGGGCCCAACAGAGCAGAGTTCCTTTTTGGCATTTATGGGATTCGAACCGGCAACCTTTCAATTGCCAGTGCAGATCCCTAGCCTGTCGATTACTTAAAAACCTTCTGCTAGTCTTAAAGTAGAGTTGGAACAGACTGTGCTACTACACAATTTGAAGAGCTACTTGGACAATATTATACTGCTGAAATTTACTGTTGTAAATTCCAGTAATAATGGCAAGAAAATGACAATTAACAAATGAAATGAGATATGGCATTATTACGCTTGGAAGTGAAGCCCATTCATTTTGAGAAAGAAAAAAAAAATCAAAGTAGTAGTGAGTATGGTGTCCTGCACAATCCAAAGGAAATTGGAAACTGGAAAAAACTCTGATTGGGTCTGCCAGATCTCTTCCTAAGTCACAACCCAGTCAGAGGTCAAGTTTCTGAGGGCCACCAGTTTGTGTGATAGGTGCCTAACAGCACAACAGCTTCAGGAACAGCTTAACAGTGGTCAAAAAAAGCAAGTCTCAGTTTCTACTGTGAAGAGAAAACTTTGAGCTGCAGGTTTGATAGGGCAAGTGGCAGTAAGAAAGCCATTCCTTAACGGACAAAATGGGGCATTGAAATACCGGCTGTGGACTACTGCAGACTGGAAGAAAGTCTTATGGACTAATGAAACAAAAATTTACATCTTCGGTTCATCACGCAAGTTGGTGAAAGGATGGTTCATCAGTAAGTGACGCCAAGTGTCAAACATGGTGGAGGAAGTGTGATGGACTGGGATTCTTTTGCTGAAGGAAGAGTTGGTGATATGCACTGGCATTCTGAATCAAAAGTGTTGCCACAGTTTGGCTGTTCAATCAGCAAAAGGTGGCTACTTTGATGAATCAAAAATTTTAATACAATTTTGAACACTTAATGATTCCTTGACTTATTTTTTTATTTGCCATTGTTTACTTGTTCTGTACCTTGATTTCATGAAACATTAAACTGTGTGAATTTCCATAAAAACTGAAAAAACAGAGGTGTTCTAGAACCTTTGATTGGTAGTGTAATTCTTAATTCTTTCTCAGAGAGACCATTTTTGCTGTTGTAGGGGCAGAGCTATCTCTTCCGCACAATCGGCTTCTGTTTTACTGGGAGAATACTTGATTCATTCTTACCAACCCTATGGCCTACTTCAAGCAAGTCACATGGTAGGTACTTTTCTAAAGATCTAAAACTTTTATTTTGTTATTGAGAGATAGCACACTCCCTCTTAGCCTGTGCGGGATTGTTTCAGCCACTTAACTACTTTATAGGAGCCATTTTTCACAGAAACATAGGATACACACAACACAAGTAGTGAACAAATGAAGATACAAGGCAAACAATGCTCAGATAACAGCTGCTAGAGAGAGACTGAGTATCTCTGAAATGGGGGGAGGCTACACAACACTTCATTCTTGTGGATTTAATGTAGTGCTCAGTATATGGTAAACTCAAGTTTTGCTTTTTGGAAGTTTGTTTTTTTTTTTTCTCAACAAAATAAATTTGATCCATGGTGGGCTGAATCCGCAGATACAGAACCTGCAGATGTGTAGGGCCAACTGTATCTAATTTACGAACTATTGTTCTGGTTAATTTCTTCTTTAAGTATACAGATTTCTTGAATTTATCTCATAAACAGTTATCTAGTCTGAACTTTGGTTTAATGACTATACAATTAGGAGAAAAAAGGGAACACTGACTCATTTATCAAACTAGTTTATTTCAACTGAGGATCATGGAGAACTAGAATTTATCCATACAATGTTCAATGCAAGAACTTTTTACAAACAGGAACAGATTCATTGTGGGGCACAATCAATTATGCAAACACACTTATTCATACTGAGTCACTTTTCAAGCCACCTATCAATCTATGTCCACATCATAGAATGTAGGGAAGAAATACCTAGCAAAACTCATACAGACTGAACCCCTATATTGAACTGTGACAGAACAATAAATACTAAGCCACTGTGCCAAAGTGAAAAGGAAACGTTAAATCCAACATTGCAGACTTGTCATTTTTTATCTATGCAGAATAAATGCAATAGGAAACATCTTATAAATAAGAAATTACTTTCAACCAAGTTTGAAAACAATTATAATCACTTAAGTAGTTTAATTCTAAAACATTACAGAATATATACGAAGAAATACACTGAAATAAAAATTGATACTTTAAAGATCTGTCTCATTCTGTCATCTCAATTATAAATTTTAACTTCGCTGAAAATGTACTAAAATCTGTAAAAGGTTTAAAGGTACATTCTGCAGTTTGGTCCACAAAACAGATATAACATTTTAGGATGAACAGCAATTTTATGGTGCCATTTTTAAAACATATTAAACTTTATATTTCAAAATCTTACTTTTTAAATCCGCTTTTTCAAGTTGTTCCAAGCAACTGAGATTTTCAAAAGCGCGCAGCAAATTTAACCATCCTTGTTCTCGGTAAAGAATTAGCTTTGACTCCTTTTCAGTTGCTACTGGGGAATCTTCAAGTCTGCAGCATAACAAGGCATCTTTTCCTGTGCATAAAAAAGACTGCATGTTACTACAGTGTTATTTAGGCAACTGCAGAGAGAAACATACTTTATTTACTGTAATATTTCAACACAATCACTTCCATTGTCAATTAAAATTAGAAAGGAATACTCCACCTAAAAATGTTATCTTTTTTACATGTTACTTATCCCATATAGTTTTTAATCTCATGTTTTCAAAGACAAAGTACGTAACAAAGATTCTAATAGAACAGGTACCAATAGTGACTAGGCAATGTTGGACAATGGCAAACAATATGAGAAACATCCATGCAAAACAGAATAAAAAATTCTAACATAACTCATACTGCATAACCCACATGTCCATTTTCCATTTGTATGCTCAAAATGTTCAAAATGCATGTATTTTTGCTAAAATGTTAATACTTAACTTTCATAAAACTCAGCAGCAGGAGATTTTAATTGTGAATTAACTCTTGCAAGGGGCAAGGTTGTAGCACAGACGCCTTGCAATAAAGAAACTGGGATTCACGTCCTGGGTACTTCCTGTCTGGAGTCTGCATGTTCTCCCTGTGTGCAAATGAGTTTCCCCTGAGAGCTCCGGTTCCCCCCGCCCCCCCACAGTCCAAAGACATGCAGGATAGGTGAACTGACATTCACCCTGTGATGGATTGGTGCCCTGTCCAGGTGTTATCCTCATCTTTTGCCCTATGCTTGCTGGGAAAGGTTACAGCTGCCCTTAGATTAAGCCCTAGATTAGGAGGTTACCAAAATGGATGGATGGATTAAACCTTGCTTTAGGTAATCTGTGCATTTTAGGTTCACTACCTATTCTATATTGGTCCACTATTGCCATTATTGAGGAGCTGAAATAATGGAATGCGCTGTATAATCTGTTGACAAATGTGTACTGTAATTTTTCAGGTAAGGAACACAGATGTTTTGAGGCTAGGTAATTATTTAAAGTAAGGAAGACAGAAGTTGTAAGGTAACATAGTTATTACGTACTATTAATGGTGCTGGAAATAGTGACATATTGCACTTTAATTTGCATATGTACTTAAGAATTTCACTGTACTCTGTACATGTGACCCTATAAATTTATATATAAACCAGTACTATCGAAAACTGCCTCAATATTTTTACATTTTATCAAGGAACACATCAAACCATTGTGGTTTCTACATCCATTTTTGAGAAAATTCATATTTTTTTCCTAACTGTGCATGATATTTACTCAAAAATTGAATACATTTTATTAATAATAACATACTGCTTTTTCTGGCCATGATTAATTTAATCAAGAAATCAGATTATTACGCTCCACTAATACATCCCAAACTGGCTGCTTTATCCATTGATGCTAACTAGGTTTAACAAGTTCATTTCTACACAAGTTCCACAACAACTTTATAGAGACCAACATATTTTCAGAGGTATTTGTGAAACACTTGAAGTATATTTGTGGAGACAAATTAATTGCCAAGTAATTACGTGGATGTCTAAAACTGAATAGCCAAGATGGTCCAGTCATTTTGAACAGAATTTTCTCAGTTCATCATATGTAAGAAAGGGCAACTAATTCTTAAGTCATGCCATTCTCATTATGAACACAGAGAAAAAGGCTAGTAAGATGATAAGCTTAAGAAATACATAATGTGGTTCAGAGTACAGTTGGAACTATTGTTAGTTATAATAACCAACATACTGTTTTAAGGTATACTGTAAGAGATTTCATACATTAGTATATAATTAACACATGAAGCTGTTGCCAATGACTTCTTAAATAAGATAGAAAAGTTACAAATCGATGCACTGTGCACAGAACAGCTGGAAAAACCAGTCAAGCTTCCCCAAACTTTGCATACTTCTCACAAAGCAGGAAAATTGTAATTTCCCATGGCTATTCAGCAGTTGTTTATTTTTTCTATAAAATCCTATCAATTACATTAGCTCTGCTAATGCCAGCTAGACTGTCTCACAAAAATATGCAGACCCTGATGAATTCTCCAGTTTTACTAAATAACTAATCCAGCAATTATATTTTGTTCCCTGTATGATTTTTATTGCAAAGACACCTAAAATTGGTTCTTTAATGCAACTAAATTCTATTTTATAAAACATTCCAAAAAAAAGGAAATATTCTTTTTGTACAAGTTTTTGATACCACATGGTAATATTTTATACATACATCATTTGCATTAATGACAATTTGAAGCTCTCTGGCTTAAGAATGTACAACCTCTGCACATTACTTGGGAGTGATTTTTTTTCCCATGCTTCCAGGCAGATTTTCGCAGGATGTTGAAGTTAGTCAGGTGATGCTTGTGTATCACAATTTTCAAATACTGTCACAAACTCTCAACTGGAGTGACATCAGGGCTTTATCTAAGGTTACTCTGGCCTTGCAGTTGGGCTCACTGTTCTACGGAATGATCAACTTTCCCAAGGTTTTTTTTTTCTGACATCATGTTATCTTGTGATGCGTTGTATTAAACACTTGATTATGTTTATCACTTAAGAAATTGCATAAAACATACAGCAACTGAAATAGTCCCAAACTGTAAAACACACATAATGTTGAGGATGCTTTACCTTCAATACTGAGTACCACGAATCACTAAACTGTTAGTGTATTCAAGAAATTTATTTTAAGATGAGATGCAGTAATACATATTATAAGCTGAAATGCAATATGAAAGAAAATGCTAAATTGACTTTCACATCTTGTTTCATTATTGCATATTTTGTTCAATTTCTGCACTAACCAGAATGAACCTTCTAACGGATTTCAGAATAGTTACAAAGAATACAGATTACTGTGCAGAAGAGAAAGAGTCGAAGGAAAGAGCTGCTATTTCAGACCCTGTTCTGATTCTTTATGAAATGCATGTACATATATCCAAAGTACCTCGATCCCCACAGGTTCTTCAAAGCAATGTGTCACTCGCTGCTGGACACTAGTGAATAAAACACTTCTTAATCGCTCACAGCTGATGTTGCATTACATAAGACGTTTAGGACAAGAAAAACGAAGAAGAAACAGTAAACCAAACAATAAAGGTAAAGTTGAATGTTTATGAATTAATTTCCAAAGAATGCCTATTAACCTACCATGGTACACAAATTTTGAAATGTACTGGCCACTGTTCTGTCTTGAAGTTTCGCTCTTGAATACTCCAGTTACTGTTTTGGCGCATACGGATGACATAACAAGAACATTTGCTAAAAGAAGTAGATATCGAATAAACATTTTACACTAACAAAAACAACGTTTTGCATTAACTGCAATGAATGGAGGATGAAATCCACTGTACAAGCAAATGCTACGAACGTAAGTTGACAGAAGGGTTAAATAGCCAATAAAGAAACAGATTGTTCTACCTGACGTCTAAAGTAGCCAATTATAGTTAGTGGAGGGCGGAACTTCTACCAGCTGTTCGGTTGTCAACTTCAAAAGCCAACGCGGCCGACTGCTGTAATACGTGTCAACAGTGCCGTAAACCGTGGAAGATGTCTGGCGAAGTGTAGGGTATTGCGGCGTCTAATGGATAGTAAGAATATAATATTTGTAAATAGCTACATACAAATGTAATAATCGTAGTTTCCTATATATGCGAGATTAAATTGTTGAAAAAAGCTAACGTTTTAATAGAAAAGGCGATTATATCAATAACGGCACATCACTTTCGCGACCGTTTTTATGGCATGCCGCAAATGAGTATGCTACCAGCTGAGCCATTTGAAAAATGTCTGGAGGCGAAGACATTTCTTTCTCGGATAAGTCGGATGATACTGAAAAGTTTAGGAAGAGGATTCTTGTCACCGGTGGAGCTGGCTTTATGTACGTGGCTGTTACTGTGAAGGCTCGTGTTTTTCAGGTTTTTTTTCCCCCCATTAATGTTATGATGAAAGACAGTTCTTGAGAGAGTTAGATGTGTATGTCTGGGCGTCTTAGGTAGCCACGGGTTGAAATGCAGGCAATATGTTTTAAAGATTTTTGCGGACTCTGATAGCGGATTGTCTGTTGAGTGTAAGTCTTCTTTATATTTAGAAAACGAAATCGTTTTAAGGCGTCGATCTGAAAAAAGAAATCAGTAGTGAGAAAGTAGACTTACAGGTGATTCTTATAATGCGAGTAGCTTTCTTTTTCAAGCATTGTTTAGAGTTAGGAAAAATAAGCAACTAAAGGAAACTATAGGGTCTTGCGTAAGAAGACTTCATAAAAGGTGCTTTTTCATCATTTGTACAGTAACTTAAATTTGAATTTCGTTTCACTATTCTAATGTTATTTCTGTTATTTTATGAGAACATTCGATGAGAAGCAAAATGACGTCTTTTATTGGCTAACTGAAAAGAATGTTCTGCCTGAAGAACGGGCCTGAGCTGCCTCGAAAGCTTACATACATTCGGAAAGAGTATTACGGAAATCCAGAAGAGGGATGACTTTTGTGGCAGGCACTCGTCTCAGCGATGTATGCTTTTTTTTTTTTTCGATCTCCAATTTAAAAAAAAAACCTTAACTAAGTACTGTAATTTTTTTTAATACTTCACAATGACTGCTTCTTTTATTTTTGTCAAGTTAAAATTTTGTCTTGTGTTTTGTTATTTGTTGAGATTATGTAAAAAGGCAATTCTCCTCCCTTGAGGCAAATATCCATCATCTTTGACTGTATTCATCATGTACTGCAATGGTTTACACTTATGGTTCTGCTTTGTGCAGCTCATTGTGAGGTTTTTAGAAGGAGAGTTGGTACTTCCATGATTTAGGCATCTCATTTATAAAGCTTTGTGTTGATTCAAGCATGAAGTATGTCTATGTCAAATAAAAAATCTGAATTATAAAATCTTCCATATGCACATTTCTGTGCAATTATTTACAAATCACAGTCTTCTTGTAAATGTGTGTGTATATGAATGTGCCTTGAACCCTACCTAGTTGCCACCCTGAGGCAACATAATGATTGGCAAGTTGGCAACGATCTTACAACAGGCATGAGAGAAAGTTCTGCACACACCTGTTACAGCTTTGTGATGTGACATTTGCCGCACAAAGCATCTTGGGGAACTTTGGAAAAAAATGTTTGCGTAAGCCAGACACTGCAACTTTCAAGAAAAATATTCAGCAAACAAGATCACCTGTGAACACAGCATATTCATTGTGAAAAACCCTTTGGCAAATTTTGGTGATCCACACTAGTCACAGACAAGCTCAAATAGGTTAAAATGGCATTGCGTTACTGCAGGCATGTATGCAGTGAGCTCTACCAACCGCACCTTGTCTGTAACAAAAAAATAAGGTAGAGATGAAAAAGCAAAGCACCTGTCACTGGCAGATTGATTCCCCCCAGAACTCCACTCCCGTCTGTCTTAGGCTGGGGACAGTAAAAAGAAAATAAAATGGTTCATAAACCATTCATCATCGTGCACCAGAACAGAAAGATCCCTAAAAGCACATTAATTTGTAAAATGTAATGCTGGCCAAGTGGAAGATAGGTACGCTCCAACGTCAGACATTAGCACTGTATCTGATCATGTTCAGCTCTGATGGGAGAGTGTCCCTCGCGTGGGGAGAAAAGCACATGGCCATGATATCTCTGCAGTCAGCAGCTAACCTGTAAAACACACGTAGCTCTTATCTGCCTCTCAAAAATATCAAACGTTATTCCTTTACAGTCTGTAGATGATAATATCTGTTGAGCAAACGGGTAACACTAAGTGGAGGCAAAGTACGCTCCGAAACGCGGCGAGAGGTAGACCAACTAAAACGGATACTGGTGCGTGAGTGAGGAGGGCTCCATCCCCCTCCCCTCGGCCCACAGCCTCTCTCACAGATTTGTGCAAATAAATCAGTACCCTATGATACTTAGTGCGATGAGGGAAGTTGGAAAATCAACCAGAATGATCAAGCAAATTATAGAAAAAAACCTGATCCAAATCCTTTAAGTAGTTCTTTCATGAAAAGCGGACAGACATTAAGAAGTTGAATTATATACTGTGTGTGTATATATATATATATATATATATATATATATAATAGATTAATAGAGGTTAGAGAGTTTTCAAAAGACAGCTTCTTAAACATTCCCAGAAAATATTTTTGAAATAAGATTCTATCTAAAGAAATGCATTACTTAGTAATTTTGTGCAAAGCATTCCAAAGAGGGCCTTTAATATTTTTTCTCCAGTTTGCTTTTAATTGATTGATTATTCCAGAAATGGATGAACTTGTTCTGTTTCCTGAGTTAAAGTGCTGTTTTGTGGTGGCTATGAGGCTAGGGATCTGCACTGGCAATTGGAAGGTTGCCGGTTCAAATCCCGTAAATGCCAAAAGGGACTCTGCTCTGTTGGGCCCTTGAGCAAGGCCCTTAACCTGCAAGTGATGAGCGCTTTGAGTAGTGAGAAAATGCAAATATAAATGCAAAGAATTATTATTATTAATTATTAGTTACATTGTGAGTTGTTTATTGATAACCTGGTGAAAATATATTTTGCAGTTAAGTAACAGTCATTAACAAATTCTCTTGATGTTGAGCTATATGCATCATACTTTGAATGGGTGTATATGTGTATAACCTTTATCTTTTAATTTACCTATATTTTTTTCTCCCTTTGATTCTCAGTGCATCACATGTGGTTATTTCCCTCATAGAAAAGTATTCTGATTGCCTTATCATAATTTTGGACAAGGTAATTCATTTTCTTACAATGACTTCTTAGTTTTAAATGTGTGCATTTATTTGCAGTGATACATATTTTAACACAAGCAGTCTGTAATAAAACTTTAATGGCAGTATTTAATTTTGGTTGCTTGCCTCAATTGGTCATTAACGACAAAATTTATTTCGCAGTCCCATATTTGAGTAGAGTCTAAATGTTCTCCCTAAATCCACATCAGTTTCATCTTACATTTGAAAAATAAGTTCATTATGTTAATCGGTGATTCTAAATTGGCCTGGAATGAGTCAGAGATTGGTGTGTTGTTTTCCTGGGGGAAATTATGGACACTGGTATCAATTGCATTTTAAGTGCTTCTCTTGCCCTCTTTGTTCCTGGAATAGCTTCTGAGAGACCACTGTCCTGTAATGGAAAATTTCAGAATCTAGATGAATGATATTTTTATGTTAAAATGATACAATGAGAAACGAATACATTTTTTAACTCCTCTTTGCTCAATCAGCTGCTGGCTTGCTGTTGCTGCCATGCCACGTGATTTGCACTTTGCTCGCCTAGGAGTGGGCAGTGTTGATCCTGCAATGGCTTCAGATTTTCATTCCTACCCAATTGCTTAATTAGAAACCAATCCTTGCCAGTCTCAGACTTTTTTTTATTTTATGGCTTGTTAGTAAGAATGTGCTATATGTATCGTCAAAGATAATATCTTAATTGTTGTTTTAAAAATGTGCTCCTTGTATAACAATATGTAATTCAAATGCCTAAAGTTGAATAGTGCTGGTCAACAAAACCTTTACTATATGGATAGAAAAATCATGAGTGAGTAATGATTCAGATTATTTCTCAGGTGCCTGCGTTTTGTTGACAATAATTCACCTGCCACTTCACGTAGTAGAAATCCTTTTTGAAAATAAAATGGCACTGATTGAGAGACTGACGGTCACTATACAATATCAGCATATTGTTGCTGACCAGCCACTTTTGCTTTACAAATGTCATTTAATAATGAAGCGATACAAAGTTTTTAAAATTCCTGAGTTGGAATATCATATTCTTTTTGTTCTTAACATCAGCCATATCATACATATTGCATGCATCCAAACATTCTGGGATAGTCTCCTGGTTTCCTGCAATCCTGCTCTGGATAAGCAGGTTTAGAAAATATATATATTGTTCCTAATCTGAGATGTTGCTTCTGTCATTTTGTGGCTGTCCATACTCCTATTACCTGCTCCTACTCTGCTGATTAAGGGTTTACTGTTCTTATGCATGGGCTATTTAAGTCTTACTCACTCGCTACCCTTGACATTACATAGTTGTTTTTATTTGTTTCCCTCAGTAGAGCCAGGTGGGGTCTGCACACTGATTTAAATCTAAGAGCTCTGTTCTTCCTAAGCCCCCATGATTTTCATGATCAAGCCTGTCAGAACACAGTAGGATCTATCTTTGGTTTTTGATATCTTTTCAGGCTTGCAGGTGGCAAAATTCTGTCTATAAATTTTATGTACCTGAGATGGATTCAGAGATCAATATGGCTGGTAGAAAATAACAAAGCCCAGTATGGGAGATTTTTGAATGCAATATTAAAAGGATTCATTATAAGCACATTGTTGTGTGCTGTAGACAATTAGATTAAAAAAACCCTCAAACTTTAAAATTGACCTAAATTTCATTCCAAATTGGCCCATTCTGGACAATAAAAGGAAAAGATGAAAAGTATGCTTTCTGTTAGCACTTTTCATTTGTTCAGCACAAATGACATAGAAAGTATTTAAAAAAATTATAAAATTGTACAAAATTGTTCATATTCTGTATCTGGTTTTGATTATGCTTGTTTTGATCAAAACCAAATAGTAAACAATGTTGTGTAATAAGCTTCCACTAATATTAAACTTGTATCCAAACCTGTTAAGTGTACAGTTCTGTCTGATTGTGATGCTGCTTCTGTCATATTGTGGCTGTCCATACTCCTATTACCTGCTCTTACTCTGCCGACACAAAACTAAACTCCATAGTAGCTCTTTAACCACACCATTATTACTAAAACTGAAACTAATAGATATAAAAATAAAATAAAAATGTCTTTGTGAAATAAAAGCTAAGCAAAATTACACCTTTTATTGGCTAACTAAAAAGATACAATATGCAAGCTTTCTAGGAAACTCGGGCCCCTTCTTCAGGCAAGATGTATTGCCTGAAGAAGGGACCTGAGTTGCCTCAAAAGCTTGCATATTGTAATCTTTAGTTAGCCAATAAAAGGTGTCATTTTGCTTGTCTTTTCTCTGAAATAAAAACTAAATTTAAACTAAAAATACACAATGAAGGAAAACTAAAACTAAACTGAATTTCCAAGTAAGGTCAGATAAAATCTAGAAGTAAAAACTAATATAAAAAGTCAAAACTATAATAATCCTTGGCATGATTGCAATCCCAGTACACCCCACTGCACCCCAAAAACACCCAGGATGAATTATACAAATTACATCTATCACATTTGACCTCAGGGGAACTAGACCCTATTCTTTGAAAATATATATTAATTTAAATGTACTGGAGACTACATGGGTGATTTCCCCACTCCTTGTGTTGATTTTCGGAGTGTGACAAAACAGGAAGGCAGCTGAGAGATGGTTTGGAAGGGGGTGAATAGGTTGTATGTGGGACGTATATTCCAGGTTATTCGAAACTAGCTGAAATACCCGCCGTTGCCCAGGAGGAAAACAAAGGGGTTTTTTTTTTGTATTGTATGTGAAAAATTTAATTAAAAATAAAACACAACTTTAAAAATAAATTAAGAAACAATGAAGACTCACTAATGTGCTTTTCTTGCGGTCTTGTATGTATGTTATCCAGATGACACTCGGACCCGGCCAACTCTATTTAATTTCAAAAGCAACAGGGGCACGGTGGTGCTCAAACATAAAGAATGCTAAACGTCACCACCAGTTTGCCCTCTGGTGGTCGTTCCGAGTGTCAACTGGATGATAATATGCATACAAGACTGCAAGATAACTCCCCACCCTACCCAGAAGGGGTTGGGTTAGGGTTGATTTCACCCTACAGTATTTTTAGTCGACCAATGACAAACATGTACCAAGTTTCATGAAAATTGCTCCAACCATTCAGAAGTGATACAAGAACATACATATATACAAACACACATACATTGACTGTTATATGCTGTATATAGGTTTGCTTTTGGTACTGAGGTCTGTATGGAAGACAAAATTTTAGTACCAGTCCAACATTTGACTGCATGTCACTTGAAGCCGTCTGAAGTTAATGTGTATCTCACATAACCATTCTTTAAGTTTATGTTGGCCTGCCTCTCTTTACCTTCTTATCAGTCTGTCTCTGCTTCTCAGTGCACACAGATTTACCACAAAACTTTAGTTCTATACTATACTTGGATTTACTAAAGCCCAGCCTTCTGTTTCTATTCCATCACTTCACACATGCAGCCATGTTCTCTGACAGTTTGATAATTCAACTACCTGATGTATAACATTGCATACATTCTGTATGGTCCTGTCTTACCCAGTATGTTTTAATCAATGCTGCTGCTAGTTAAACATCCATTCCTGTAGGGTAATCAAACCTTCAGAGATTAAAATTACTTCTGAAAGACATATTGCTAGACAATTTCCTGGGTCTAGTTGAGAGCCTACCATCGATTTCACAGTGGTTAGAGTCCCACTTAAGGCTTCAAATCACTCGGCAAGGGCAATTCTCAGTTTACCTGGTATTCATAAGGTTGTAATTACTTAGGTAAAAATTGGCATAATTCTGGATCCTTGCACCCTCGCAACATGTCTGTGGGCTTTCTGTGTTGTCATTGGAACATTTTTTGTCATCTGGGCCATGTCAGCATTTGTGGCCATTCCTAATAATGCATTAATATCCCCTAGACACTTAAAAATTATCACTTTGGGTTAGCTTCATGACTTTCTGTTGTGTTTTATGGAGAGACCATTTCATATTGCTCTTAATTCTGTTTATAAATTATTACATCACAGCAACTCCAGGCCGGGTAAAATAATGGCTGAATTTGGCCACAAGCATTCTTTATGGATAGGTAAACCAGGATTCACTTTGCATTGCTGAATCAAGCACTTCTTAATTTGTATTTCCTATGAAGAGCATGACCAAAACAGCTTTTATTTCCCAATTTATAGTTTTTCAGCACCATGCCATCTCACTTTTGTACTCCAACAACTGAGAGATTCAGCTGCTCCAATTTATCTATATCTTCATCTATTCTCCTTCTCTTGCATTAAACCCTATTATTTTCCTAACTGCTAATGGTTTTGATTGTTCGTTCCTGTGTAGTTAAAATACGGGTAACTAGTTTTTGCTTTAATTTCTTCAGTGGAAGCATACTTATAAGGTCTAGAGCACCCTTCACTTGTTTTGGTCAATATTTGTAACCTATTCTCATAATTCTTGCTTCAAAACAGCCCCCAATTGAAATAGACTCATTTCAAAATAGCCCATAGCCGATATTGACTCACTTGTATCTTGCAAAATTAAAGGTAATATTCCATTATAACTAAATTTTCATTACAACAAAGTATTTTTATGGTCCTGACAGTTTTCCCCATATGACATGAGTCTGTAGAAATCTCGTTACTACGAAATACATTCAACAGATACTTTCATTACAACAAAGTGCCCAGGAGACCTTGAACTGCCTGAATGAATCATTCACAGAGCAGTTAGTCCTGTGGTCGCAGCTCAGTGCACAATGATCCCCAAACAGAAACACCGTAAAAAAAAAAATTCTTTGTTTGAACTATCCTCGTACAGTTTTTTTTTTTTTTTGCTGTTTTTGGTGGTTTTCAGTGATACCTTTTGCTTATTGCTCGCCAACATTTGAAAAACATCCATTGGAATTTAACTCAATGTCACCCTCCTATAGAAACGGCAGATATGAAAAAACAATAACAGTTCATATTAGAAAAAAAAAAAAAGCTTAAACTTTTTGCAGCTCACGATTCCAGCAAAAAGAAAAAAGACGTTGCCAGTGAATTCAGAATTTCGCCATCGACACTGTCAATTTTCTTGAAAGACGGAGCAAAAAAAGAAGAAAAATCTCGGGTTGCGAACGTATGTGAACTGCTGCATTTGAAGACGTTGAAAAAGCCTTTTTTATGTGGTTAAGTGATACTCGATCAAGAAACATTCCTTTTAATGCGGCACTCATTGAAGAAAATGTGAGGTTTCTAAACTCTCTTCGGACCTCCCCCAACCGGACAATGTGTTGGAGAGCATCCCTGTGTGTGGAAAACTGTTTATCCAATGCCGGAAGCAACAGCAGGCTCACAGCTCTGCTGCGGCTCCTCACCGAAGCAAACAGAAATGATCTCGATGGGTGTTGTAAGAAACATTGTAAATGTGTAAATGCAGGGAATAGGATTTCTTGGCCACTAACCTAGCCACGACCCTGTCTGACTGCTGTCTGTTTATAGGGGAGTGGCAGATCACGCTACAATAAATAACCCTGCTGTTCCAGTTTCAAGCTGAATAAAGCTGTTTTTTCTAAAATACTGATACTAAGTCTCATGTTTTGGGGTGCAAGACAGGGACTTATGGCGCAACCCCGACCTTTTAGGATTCGCTTCTGTGGCACTTCACTGCAGCACTATGAGCCTGCTGTTGCCCTGCCACAGCAATGTACAAACAATCTTCCACAGATGTCAGGGTGCACTTCAGCATGATGTTCCCGTTGGGTGGGGGGATCCCAAAAGAGTTCAGAAACCTCACAATATGAAGAAGAAAGAAAAGGATGATTTGGCTTCAGATTGATAACTGTGCTGCATACAACATGCTTCCACATTTAGATAATGTTCACATGGAATTCCTTCCACCCAATTGCATAGCAGTGCCTCAGCCATTGCGTTTGGGCATCATTCACACCCTGAAAGTGTATTATTGCAAGGAAATGCTGAGAAAAATTCTCGTCAGCATAGCTTGTAGACAGCAGGAGATGAAAATTAACACGAAAGAAGCTTTTGAAATGATTGCAAGTGCTTGGAAGCAAGTACAAGAAAGCACTATAGCGGCAAATACAGAATCTCATTACAACTAAATATTTTTTAGGTCCCTGGCAGTTCGTTGTAATGGAATTTTACCTGTAATAAATGTATATCTACCATTAATACATACTGTTGTGTGAGGTTTTGCTTACTGACAGTCCTACCAGGCACAGGACATTCCAGTCATGTTTATGCTATTCCTTCTGGTCATTTTTGTCAGATGTATTAATGGTGCCTTGATGAATTTTTTCCTCAAGTCATTCTCCAGGCCAGTTTGATGTGATACATCTGTTCATCTATGCTCTCTTTTGCCTTGCTGAATTTAGTTTTGTTTGTCATCTATAGCTTTTCCTCTCTCCCAAGGTACCCATTTGGCAGTGGGGAACAGACTTATTTAATATAGCAGCCAGTATTCAACAAGTTAGATTCCCATTGTTAGGTTGTGTAGTATTTTGAAGTCTGTTGGTATTGGTTCATTTAATTGGCTTCGCTCGCCAACCCCCGGGCCTGCTAGCCTGTTTCTGCTACTCGCGTATGGGGATGCGGATGTACAATACGCACTAGCCTGTTTGCAGTGCTGCTGCTCTCGTATGGGGATGGGAATGTACAATTTAATCAGATTTTTATTTTCATGGGAATTGTTACATATGCATTATAGAACTATTTTACATTACAGAGAGTACTTAACCATATTAAAACATAGTAAAATGTAGTAAATTGTTTCATGTTGTGTTAAAGTTATTTGTTGCGTAATATGATTCTAATCTGTTTGGCTTTGAAATTAACATGCAAATACTTTTTAAACTTACACTTTTACTGTAAAACTTAAGTAAAAACAATTTTTTAAATTAAATTTTTGTCAATATTGAAGTTCATTGTGACAACACAATGTATAACTGTTCGTGATTGAATTTAGTTTCTTTCTGTCTATTAAATAAAATGACTTTTCGAAAGTTTGGCTCTGAGATTTGTTAATTGTCTTTGTAAAAGATATTCTAACGGGAAACTGTTAATGTTTTAATACGAATGGCATATCAAGATCTCCTGTGTTGTCCAATGTTATTCGTGGAAGATGTACTACATTACCTTTTTTGGATACATCCTTCTTTATACAGTAATTTGTGCGGTGGAAGACCAGATGGCAATAATGGTTGTAGATGTTCTTCGGGATATCTTCCGCATGATCACCACCAACTGTTTTAGCATAGTCTATTTATACGCATTTAACCAATTTACGGTGTAACCGATCAACATTTTTGCCGTTAATTTGTTTAACTTCATCATTTCTCGGTAGTAGGATTACCTTTGTACTCATTTTTTCAGTTGATCTCCCTTCAAGATGAAATTCTTCAATAGGATTTGGACATAATACGTCGTCTTTAATTGGAAATTTAAAGTGACGAAAAAGTAAAAATTTATTTTACCATGTGCATGGTTGAATATGGTTGAGAGGAGGATGCAACTTGAAAAAAATCTCATGGCCAAAGTCTTATCTCACGTGAATTGAAAAAATCTGTTGAAAAAAGTCTTGTCTCGTGTCAGGATTTTTTTATATAAAAAGAGAAATAATAACCAAGAAAGTTGCAACTTAACACATGTTTCTGCTTTTACTGAAGAAAAGTTAAGTCAGAAGTTGAAAAATAATCTTCTATAGCTGATTTTACCAATAGTTTAAAGCACCATTTTCTGTGGTGGCATTTTCAAGTGAGCTTCAGTAATCTTTGGAGTCATATCTCCTGTGTTATTGTTTTCTGCAATTCTTTACTATAAAATCAGTTAAAACAGTTAAATATATGAGTTTTAAAAAGTAATATTAACTTGAAAAACTATATATACATTCTTTGTATTTAAACATATTTAATATCATTTGCATCCTGCTATAGTTTAACTTTGCATTTGATGACCTTAGGTTCTGTCTGCCTGCCTGCCTGTCTCTCTCTCTATATATATATATATATATATATATATATATATATATATATATATATATCTGTCTTTCTCTGTCTTTCTGTCTTTCTCTCTGTCTAAAGAATGTTGTGCTGCAATATGCAGTAAGTATGCTTATGTATGCTGTTGTAGCCTACTTCAAATTATCTTCAGCATATTATCTCATATCATTACTATTATAAAGAGCTAAGTTCATATACATATATTGTGTTCACATTCAACATTAATTGTTTTTAGACACAGATGTGTCCCATTAATGACACATTTATCAACAGGCCTACTTGTCAGGTAATTGACAATTTCTGTTGTAAACCTACTTATTTCATAGCTGACCCTGGTCATCTGGGGACTAATCTAAAAATGTGCCACCTCTGCAAGGACTTGGTAGAATTACAAATCTTCCTTCCAAGAGTTTGTAAGAGTAAAATGAATATTCATTTCGGCCAAGGTTATAGGTAGCTGTAAAAGCAAATTATAAAAGAAAAATGTTTCTTATATAAAGAGTAATACAGTAATCCCTCCTCGATCGCGGGGGTTGCGTTCCAGAACCAGCCGCGATAGACGAAAATCCGCGAAGTAGAAACCATATGTTTGTGTAGTTATTTTTATATATTTTAAGCCCTTATAAACTCTCCCTCACTGTTAACATTATTAGAGCCCTCTAGACATGAAATAACACCCTTTAGTCAAAAGTTTAAACTGTCCTCCATGACAAGACAGAGATGACAGTTCTTTCTCACAATAAAAAGAATGCAAATAGAGCTTCTTCTCTTCAGGAGCAGAGAATTTCAGAGGGAGAGAGAGAGAGAGCGCTCGCAAAGAAAAGCAAACAATCAAAAAATCAATACCTGTGCTTTTAAGTTTGCCGCGGCATTTTTTAGAGGAGCGTTAGTATCTTCTAAGCAAACAGCAACTGTGCAAACAGCCCATCTCCTCACATCTCCTCCATCAGGCGCAGAGAACATCAGAGAGAGAGAGCGAGATTAAAGCAACAATCAAAAAATCAATACATGTGCTTTTAAATATGCCGAGCACCGCAATAAAGCGTCATTTTTTTAGAGGATCATCAGTATCTTTTAAGCAAACAGCCTCTGTGCAAACAGCCCCTCCATCAGGCGCAGAGAATGTCAGAGAGGGTGAGAGAGAGGCAGAGACAAGCAAACAATCAAGCTCCGCGCGGGATGCATATCTTATAGAATTGAGGAGTTTTAGTTAATATGTAATACATGCTCTGATTGGGCAGCTTCTAAGCCATCCGTCAATAGCGTCCCTTGTATGAAATCAACAGGGCAAACAAACTGATGAAGCGTGTAGCATAAATTAAAAGACCCACTGTCTGCAGAAATCCGCGAACCAGCGAAAAATCTGTGATATATATTTAGATGTGCTTACATTTAAAATCCGCGATAGAGTGAAACCGCGAAAGTCGAAGCGCGATATAGCGAGGGATTACTGTACTTATTTACCAGTTTCCATAATAATGCCTTTTTACATTTTCGCATATTGTGTAGGATGGGAATATTCAGAGACTGCTATACAATGTCTTTTATGAGTAACTGTTGTAGGTAAACAATGCAGTCAGAGAAATTTGCCAATTTTAATAGAAAAATATTTTTAAAAATGTATGTCATCTGAAATGTCATAAAATTAAAAGTGAATGTGGGATGTAGGCTTTATACAGTATATGCTATGCAAGTACCTGCTTTCTTTCGTCTGTCTCTTTATCTGTTATCATAGGCAATCTGTCCATTAACTTTTAAAAGGATTGTTCAGTACTGATCTCCTTTTTGCATACAGTGTTCCCCTAACTCCTGTAATAATAGAAATTTTACCATTGCAATATATATTTCCAATAATAATTTATGCCTTTTTCAAATCCAGTGTTTTAAAAGAAATCCAATGTTTTTGAATACTATTTTAATATGTGTATTGTATGTCTATCTCTTTCCTTGTAGCTAGATTATTGTGCAAGTTTGAAAAATCTTGATTGTGTTGCAAAAAGACCAAATTATAGATTCATCCAGGTAAGTCAGCATGCTTTTTGTAAAATTTGTGTTTTTTCCCCTTAATATTTTTCCTTCTATATATTTTACATAATAAATAACTGATATGGAGCTTCAATTTCAAATAATGTGATTTACAATTATTTCTATTTTTGTTAATGTGACATTGTAAAAGTTAAAATTATAACAATTAACAATTCATTGATATACCCACACTCTCATATCATGTACAAATTATGAATAATTTTTAAGTCCTACTGCAGTTTAATAAAATTGACAATGCTGGCAGCTATTTTATTTAGGTCATTTTGTTAAAAGGTCAGTTGAATTTTTTTTAATGTTTAGTAAATTAGATTGTGTGAGATTTTTAAATTTAAATTAGCATTATTTTTAGTTTCCTATAATAACTTCATGCTCTGAATGCAATTTGTTGCTGAACAAAAATTAGAAATGCAATTACTAAATATGAGCACATGACAACTAAACTTAAAATACCAGATTAAAAAACACCCCATAAAACTACTGTGTGTTAGAGAAATTGAAGGAATAAAACAGTTTTTAAATTACCTCTGTTTTCTTTGAATTTAATAGTCTTTTAAATCTTTAGATTACATCACAACTTTTATTTTGCAGCAAATAGGAAAAGTATGACTTTTTCACTACAGCAACTGTCATTAATCCAAGATAATAAACTATGAACAGAATCAAAATAATTAATAAGGTGGAAGGGGTAATGAATTATGACTTTATAAGACAAATGCTATAGATATAGCCACTAAAATTGTGGCATTAGTTTCCACTGTGCTACTTGCAACATATTGTACATTACACTGCTTTCTGCATTTTCAGGTAACTTTGCTAGTTTATAAAACCACAAAAAACTAAAACAGTGAAAGATTGAATTTACGTATGGAGAAGTTGATTTGCAACTATAGAAACCATGCATTCAAATCCTAGTCAAGACGTGATGACAGTTGTTTTCAAAGTATAGAATTTAAGTGATACACATTTTTTGCTTTTTATCAATTTTTAAGCTGTCATGATATTGAAGCTTGAGAGCATGAAGTGTGTTTTTCTGACTTGTATCTCCACAGCGAATATTCAAATTCATATGCTGCCATAGGGGGTTGCCACAGTGAATCATCTGTTTTCATATCTTCCTGTCCTCTGTATCTTGCTCTGTCACACCCACCACCTTCATGTCCTCCTTCGTCATATCCATAAAACTCTTCTTAGGCCTTCCTCTTTTCCCCTTGTCTGGCAGCTCCATCCCTACCATTTTTCTCCCAATATACCCAGCATCTCTCTGCACATTTCCAAACCAACACAGTCTTGCCTCTCTGGCTTTGTCTCCAAACCATCCAACCTGAGATGCTTATTTTGGGATGTGACATGGCACAAACCTTGAGTCAGCAGTTCTTACTGCTGTACAGTAATCCCTCCTCGATCGCGGGGGTTGCGTTCCAGAACACCCCGCAATAGGTGAAAATCCGCGAAGTAGAAGCCATATGTTTGTATGGTTATTTTTATATATTTTAAGCCCTTAGAAACTCTCCTACACTGTTTATAAATATTCTCCGCACAGTTATACAGTAAATCCTCGTTTATCGCAGTTAATCTGCTCCAGACAGATAAATTAATTTCCACGAAGTAGGATTCTTTATTTATAAATCTAATATTTTCGCAGTTAGAGCATAGAAAACCTGTTTACGACCTTTTAAATATGTTTTTTAACATTATTGGAGCCCTCTAGACATGAAATAACACTCTTTAGTCAAAAGTTTAAGCTGTGCTCCATGACAAGACAGAGATAACGGTTCTTTCTCACAATTAAAAGAATGCAAACATATCTTCCTCTTCAAAGGAGTGCTGTCAGGAGCGGAGAATGTGAGAGAGAGAGAGAGAATGAGAGAGAAAAGTAAACAATCAAAAATCAATAGGACTGTTGGGCTTTTAAGTAAACGAAGCACCGCAGTAAAGCTGCCGCAATGAAGGGATCAATGTGAAGATAGTCTTTCAGTATTTTTTAGAAGAACGTCCATATCTTCTAAGCAAACAGCCTCTGTGCAAACAGCCCCTCTGCTCACACCCCCTCCGTCAGGAGCAGAGAATGTCAGAGAGAGTGAGAGAGACACAGAAAAGCAAACAATCAAAAATCAATACGGGCTGTTAGAGCTTTAAAGTGTGCGAAGCACCATGTGGGGAGCATATCATATATCATTGAGGAGTTTTATTAAATACGTAATACGTGCTCTGATTGGGTAGCTTCTCAACCATCCGCCAATAGCGTCCCTTGTATGAAATCAACTGGGCAAACAAACTGAGGAATCATGTACCATAAATTAAAAGACCCATTGTCCGCAGAAATCCGCGAACCAGTGAAAAATCCAGGATGTATATTTAGATATTCTTACATTTAAAATCTGCGATGGAGTGAAGCCGCGAAAGTCGAAGCGCGATATAGCGAGGGATTACTGTACTACCAAAGCAGTTATGACAACGAAGTATGCTAACCAGATTTCTTTTTCTTAATTATAGTCTTTAATAAAAGCACACTTGTTCTGTTATACGTGTACCTTTTGTGAAAGTGCTTATTTGATATTTGGACTTCAGTCTTCACACATTATACACTTCATGTCAAAATTTTGTCGTTAGTACTAAAACTTGAAAAAAGTTTGTCTTATGTATGTGTTCAACATTTCTTGAATTTCCTGTCATCCTACACTTACATAGATCTTTGTAGACACAGAACACACATGAAATACATGTGTTGCAAATAATGATATATTATTTACCCTGTACAGCTCCAGGTAACTCACTCCCAGATAAACAAGGCTTGAGCTGGGAGAGCTTTTTGTCCTTCCTGCAGCGGTGGAGGGGTGTGATAGCAGGCTGCTTGCGCTTATTGACACACTAGCAAAATACCCGTGCTTCGCAGCGGAGAAGTAGTGTGTTAAAGAAGTAATGAAAAAGAAAAGGAAACATTTTGAAAATAACGTAACATGATTGTCAATGTAATTGTTTTGTCACTGTTGTGAGTGATGAGTGTTGCTGTCATATATATATATACTAGCAGAATACCCGCACTTCGCAGCGGATAAGTATTGTGTTAAAGAAGTTATGAAAAAGAAAAGGAAAAATTTTCAAAATAACGTAACATGATTTTTAATGTAATTGTTTTGTCATTGATATGAGTGTTATTCTCATATCTATCTATACAGTGGTGTGAAAAACTATTTGCCCCCTTCCTGATTTCTTATTCTTTTGCATGTTTGTCACACAAAATGTTTCTGATCATCAAACACATTTAACCATTAGTCAAATATAACACAAATAAACACAAAATGCAGTTTTTAAATGATGGTTTTTATTATTTAGGGAGAAAAAATCCAAACCTACATGGCCCTGTGTGAAAAAGTAATTGCCCCCTTGTTAAAAAATAACCTACCTGTGGTGTATCACACCTGAGTTCAATTTCCATAGCCACCCCCAGGCCTGATTACTGCCACACCTGTTTCAATCAAGAAATCACTTAAATAGGAGCTGCCTGACACAGAGAAGTAGACCAAAAGCACCTCAAAAGCTAGACATCATGCCAAGATCCAAAGAAATTCAGGAACAAATGAGAAGTAATTGAGATCTATCAGTCTGGTAAAGGTTATAAAGCCATTTCTAAAGCTTTGGGACTCCAGCGAACCACAGTGAGAGCCATTATCCACAAATGGCAAAAACATGGAACAGTGGTGAACCTTCCCAGGAGTGGCCGGCCGACCAAAATTAACCCAAGAGTGCAGAGACGACTCATCCGAGAGGTCATAAATGACCCCAGGACAACGTCTAAAGAACTGCAGGCCTCACTTGCCTCAATTAAGGTCAGTGTTCACGACTCCACCACAAGAAAGAGACTGGGCAAAAACGGCCTGCATGGCAGATTTCCAAGACGCAAACCACTGTTAAGCAAAAGAACATTAGGGCTCGTCTCAATTTTGCTAAGAAACATCTCAATGATTGCCAAGACTTTTGGGAAAATACCTTGTGGACTGATGAGACAAAAGTTGAACTTTTGGAAGGCAAATGTCCCGTTACATCTGGCGTAAAAGGAACACAGCATTTCAGAAAAAGAACATCATACCAACAGTAAAATATGGTGGTGGTAGTGTGATGGTCTGGGGTTGTTTTGCTTCTTCAGGACCTGGAAGGCTTGCTGTGATAGATGGAACCATGAATTCTACTGTCTACCAAAAAATCCTGAAGGAGAATGTCCGGCCATCTGTTCGTCAACTCAAGCTGAAGCCATCTTGGGTGCTGCAACAGGACAATGACCCAAAACACACCAGCAAATCCACCTCTGAATGGCTGAAGAAAAACAAAATGAAGACTTTGGAGTGGCCTAGTCAAAGTCCTGACCTGAATCCAATTGAGATGCTATGGCATGACCTTAAAAAGGCGGTTAATGCTAGAAAACCCTCAAATAAAGCTGAATTACAACAATTCTGCAAAGATGAGTGGGCAAAAATTCCTCCAGAGCTGTAAAAGACTCATTGTAAGTTATCATAAGCGCTTGATTGCAGTTATTGCTGCTAAGGGTGGCCCAACCAGTTATTAGGTTCAGGGGCAATTACTTTTCACACAGAGCCATGTAGGTTTGGATTTTTTCTCCCTAAATAATAAAACCATCATTTAAAAACTGCATTTTGTGTTTACTTGTGTTATATTTGACTAATGGTTAAATGTGTTTGATGATCAGAAACATTTTGTGTGACAAACATGCAAAAGAATAAGAAATCAGGAAGGGGGCAAATAGTTTTTCACACCACTGTGTGTGTGTGTGTGTATGTATATATATATATATATATATATATATATATATTGTGAGCTGGAGGGCTGATCGCACCCCAAATAGAGACAGGCGCCCTGGGAAAACCACAAACCCTGAAACACTGACTACACATTGCTCCTTATCCTTGCACTATAACGCGTAATACAAGCCTGCAGCGGTACTCCGCCGACTTATAAGCGCCTGTCAGTTTGGGAATTGATTGTTTGCTTTTATCTCTCTCTGCTCCTAGCGGAACTGTTATATCTGACTTGTCATGGAGCACGTTTAAGCTCATGTGTTTGCGGTGTCTGAATAAAAATCCTTCTTTTTTCTACGACCTTCTGTGTCTCTGTGCAAATCTGTGACCCAAGCGTGACAAGTGGTACCAGAGTGGTTGCACAGATGGATGCCGCCGAAGACTTATTTCAGAAGTCTAAAACATTTGCACTTAAAGACTGGAAACTAAACATGGATGACCCAATCCGTGCAAATTCAAGATTTGATACATAAAGTGCACTGTTGGTTTGAAGGAGGCGTATGGAAACAGTTGTCGTGAATATATTACTGGCGGCATACCTGAAGTTCTTGAGATGAATTTCTACGCCATGATATTAAATCATTAACGATTATGTCCAGGCGATTAGAGGGTTCACAGTCCACTTGGAGAAAGAGCGGTGGATTTCGTGCTGCTTCGCAACCTGTGAGCGAGCGTCCAGGACATTCTCGCCTGATCGACAAGCTGCAGGACCTGAAAATCTAATGGGGTCAGGTAGGACCCGGAAATCCAGTCGTAGATGGGGCGCCTGTTTCTGGGGAGACAGCGGCAACAGCGGTCGACAAGACCGTGGAGGCTACAGAGCACGTCGGCGTGGGCGTCAGAGAGGATATTTCGAAGCGGAGCCGACCGTAGATGTTTCCGATGTGATCAGCTCGGCCATTTGGCAAGAGATTGTCGCTTGTCTCCAGCTCATTCAATGGGATTGGACTGGCGAGATTTGTTGCTCAACTATTACATATCCGGATGGAAAAGATGGCTTGTTGATCCCGGTGAAATTGGGACACAGAAATCTCAGCATTGTTAGATTCGGAAGTGACCTTTGTATTGTGAGACGAGACTGTCTTAATGAACAATGCCTTAGAGACTGTGAGACTGTAAAAATACGCTGTGTACATGGTGATGTTAAAGATTATCAGACTTTACTTCTTCCTTTAACTTATAGGGGCCACTTTAAGGTTTGGTCTGCCGTTTGACTCGTGCCCTTGGCCATTACTCATAGGACGGAGAAATGCCCTTTTTCGAAACTGATTAATAAATGTAAGGGACCAGTAGTCCAGTCCACTAATGAACTTGGTGGTGGGGGAGAAGAAGAAGAAATCCAAGACGAAGAACTGGTAGCGGCGGGGAAAATCTAGAGCCCAACTTAGATATTGAACCCGATCTCTCCAGCGAGACGGAGGAGGTCACCCCCGACAATCTTCCAGAATGGGCTGCTCCTTCTACATCTTCCCAGATTGCAAACGCCTCGAACACAAACCGAGTGTTAACGAACAATCAGATTTTGTGCGTTTGCAGCATACTGATAGCTCATTAGAATATGCATTTAAACAGGCTCGCCCTGCTAATGACTCTTATTACCAAGAGCGTAATTCGGGGTGTGAAAACCCCACACTTTATAGAAAAGGACGGTTGCCTTTTCAGAGTGATCTCAGATCATTTGGAGGGAATTTATTGAACAACTGGTGGTACCTGAAGCACATAGGGAAACTGTTTTGCATCTGGCACATTCACACATCTTGGGGGGGCACCTCGGTGCCGACAAAACTAGAGACCGGTTATCAAAACGATTTTATTGGCTTAATATGGGAAAAGATGTTGAACGATTTTGTACTTCATGTCCAGACTGCCAGATCGTCTCTGCTTATAAGCCTCCTCGGGCTCCCTTTGTCCTATGCCCATATTGGAAGTTCCCTTTCAGCGTGTGGGATTAGATATTGTGGGACCGTTACCTAAGACTAAGGATGGGTACCAATATTTGCTGGTGTTGGTTGATTATGCGACACGATATCCAGAAATGATCGCTGAAAAGGCCAACTCTTGGCTGTAGCCAAAGCACTATGTGAAACTTTTACTCGTATTGGTATCCCTAGAGAAATCTTAACTGATCAGGGCACACCTTTCACTTCTCGCGTGATGAAACAATTGTGTGACAGCTTTGCTATTAAGAAATTGAGTACTACTGTTTACCATCCTCAAACGAATGGTTTAACCGGCGATTTAACAAAACATTGAAACAGATGATCAGGCGAGTTGCTCATAATGATCCCACAACATGGAACACTGTCCTACCGTTTGTTTTGTGCGCGTGCGAGAATCACCACAGGCGTCCACTGGCTTGAGTCCCTTGAGTTGTTATTCGGCAGGCGGCGCGAGGCATCCTGGATGTGGTGCGTGAGGAATGGATAGGAAACGAGAGAGCAGCTAAGGGTCCAAGCTTTGCAGATCGACTAATTTCGTTGCAAGACAGAATTTCTATGCTTTCCTCTATTGCTGTGGAACACCAACAACGAGAACAGGAAACTCAGAAGCGTCTTTACGATAGGCAGCAAGCTCCGTGAGTTCAAACCTGGCGATCGTGTTTTGGTACTGGTTCCCTCGGATCCACACAAATTCTTAGCTAAATGGCAGGGCCCGCCATTATTGAGGAGCGTATGAGTCCGTAAATTACAAGGTTAGAATACCGGCGGCGCAAACCATTCCAGATTTTACACATTAACCTCTTGAAGGAATGGCACGACCGACAAGAGGTTAACACTTCCTTGGCTGCTGTTTCTCAGTCCGATGTTACCATTGGTAACGATCTTACTGACACGCAAAAGACAGAACTGTTATCTTTGATAGAACGGAACACTGATGTCTTTTCAGATTTACCAGGCAAGACTAACATTACAAAACATAAAATTACCACTGCACCTGATGTTCGCGTACAGATGCGGCCGTTCGGATACGGAAGCGCGAAATATTGTCTTGAAGAGGTAAAAAGATGCTGACACTGGGTGTAATTCGTGAAAGTAAAAGTGACTGGTGCAGCCCAGTCGTATTAGTCCCAAAGCAAGGCGGTTCGGTTCGGTTCTGTATCGATTTCAGGCGCTTGAATAAGGTCTCTAAATTGATGCTTATCCCATGCCCGTGTCGATGAACTGTTGGAAAAACTGGGTCAGGCGAGCTATATCTCCACGCTAGATCTCACGAAAGGCTATTGGCAGGTGCCTTTAGAGGCTAGCAGTTGTGAGAAAACGGCATTTGCGACTCCTGACGGACTCTATGAATTTACAAGACTCCCGTTTGGTCTTCACGGGCACCTCTAACTTTTCAGCGTATGATGGATCAGATCCTACGTCCTCACTCTGAATATGCTGGGGCATACCTTGGCGATGTCGTGATTTTTAGCAATGATTGGAAAACACACTTAGAGCGGCTTCAAGCCGTTCTTGAAAGCTTGAGACAGGCTGGCCTTACTGCTAACCCTAAGAAATGTAAACTAGGCATGTCCGAGACTCATTACTTAGGCTATTCTATGGGCAAGGGTTTACTTAGGCCACAATTAAGGAAAATAGAAGAAATGCTTGTTTACCCGAGACCTGAGACACAGAAACAAGTACGCGCTTTCTGGGACTCGCTGGTTACTACAGAAAATTCATTCCAAATTTTGCACATAGAGCTGCTCCTCTTACAGAACTTACTAGAGGCAGAAAAAACCGACCTGTCCTGTGGACAGAAAATTGCGAACGTTCTTTCAACGATTTAAAAAAAGCATTGTCTTCTTACCCGGTTCTAAGGAACCCGGATTTCACAAAAGATTTTATCTTGCAAACAGACGCAAGTGCATTTGGTGTGGGCAGTCCTGTCACAAATTTTTGATGGAGAAGAACATCCAATCACATATTTGAGTAGGAAATTACTTCCTAGGGAACGCAATTATTCTACAATTGAGAAAGAATGCTTGGCAATTAAGTGGGCTGTGGAAGCGCTTCGCTATTACTTGTGGGGACGAAACTTCACTTTGGTAACTGATCATGCTCCACTCCAGTGGTTGTACCGACAGAAAGATACAAACTCTCGTCTAATGAGATGGTTTCTGGGTTTACAACCTTACAGTTTCACAGTAAAGCACCGACCAGGTTCTGAACACGTCAACGCAGATGTATTATCACGACTAAATGAACCTAGTACAGAGAGTCGCTTGATTCACAGGAATGTGAATAAAGCTGAGGGGGAGGGTGTGAGCTGGAGGGCTGATCGCACCCCAAATAGAGACAGACGCCCTGGGAAAACCACAAACCCTGAAACACTGACTACACATTGCTCCTTATCCTTGCACTATAACGCGTAATACAAGCCTCGCGGTACTCCGCCGACTTATAAGCCTTGCGCAGCGCCTGTCAGTTTGGGAATTGATTGTTTGCTTTTATCTCTCTCTGCTCCTAGCGGAACTGTTATATCTGACTTGTCATGGAGCACGTTTAAGCTCATGTGTTTGCGGTGTCTGAATAAAAATCCTTCTTTTTTTTCTACGACCTTCTGTGTCTCTGTGCAAATCTGTGACCCAAGCGTGACAATATATATATATATATATACAGGGTGGGTCATTTATATAGATACACCTTAATAAAATGGAAATGGTTGGTGATATTAACTTCCTGTTTGTGGCACATTAGTATATGTGAAGGGGGAAACTTTTCAAAATGGGTGGTGACCATGGTGGCCATTTGGAAGTCGGCCATTTTGGATCCAACTTTTGTTTTTTCAATAGGAAGAGGGTCATGTGACACATCATACTTATTGGGAGTTTCACAAGAAAAACAATGGTGTGCTTGGTTTTAACGTAACTTTATTCTTTCATGAGTTATTTACAAGTTTCTCTTTGTTTACAGCCATTGACATGTCGCAGAGGTTAACACGTGAGGATAGAAATTGTGTTGATTTCTGGTGAACGCAGTAACCGGGTCATTGCCGCAGATTTCAATGCAAGACACCCTACGAGACCACCCATCTCCCATGCTACAGTTAGCAAACTGCTTGCTAAGTTTGGTGAAACTGGTTCAGTGTTGGATTTGCCAAAATGTGGACGCATGAAAACTGTCACTAATGAAGAAACATCAGTGGCTTTCCTAGCTTCATTCAGCAAGAGCCCACAGCGTAGCACTCGCCGCATGTCACTGGAGAGTGGCATTAGTCGAACATCCCTTAAGCGGATATTAGCTACTCACAAATGGCACCCTTACAAACTCCAGCTACTGCAGCATCTCAACGAGGATGACCCAGATTGGCGCACTGAATTTGCAGAATGGGCAAAACAAAAATTGGAACAGGACCCTCAGTTTACGCAGAAGATTTTGTTCAGTGATGAGGCAAACTTTTATGTGAATGGTGAAGTTAACAAACAAAACCACTGCTATTGGTCTGACACTAACCCACATTGGATAGATCCCTCCAAGACTGTTGGAACAAAAAAATTGATGGTATGGTGTGGTATATGGGGTACAAAGATAGTGGGGCCATTCTTCATCAATGGAAACCTCAAGGCCACTGGATATGTGAAATTGCTACATGATGATGCGTTTCCCTCTTTATGCACTGAAGCTGGCACGTTCCCTGAGTTTTTCCAGAAAGATGGTGCACCACCACATTATGGGTGTCAGGTCCGAGCATTCCTAGATGAACAGTTTCCTGGAAAGTGGATTGGTGCGTCGTGGGCCAGTTGAATGGCCCCCAAGGTCTCCCGATCTGACCCCCTTAGACTTTTATCTTTGGGGTCATCTGAAGGCAATTGTCTATGCTGTGAAGATCACGAGATGTGCAGCACCTGAAACTACGGATACTGGAAGCCTGTGCTAGCATTTCTCCTCTTGGTGTTGCTATCAGTGTGTGAAGAGTGGGAGAAGAGGGTTGCATTGACAATCCAACACAATGGGCAGCACATTGAACACATTTTATAAGTGGCCAGAAACTTGTAAATAACTCATGAAAAAATAAAGTTACGTTAAAACCAAGCACACCATTGTTTTTCTTGTGAAATTCCCAATAAGTTTGATGTGTCACATGACCCTCTTCCTATTGAAAAAACAAAAGTTGGATCCAAAATGGCCGACTTCCAAATGGCCACCATGGTCACCACCCATCTTGAAAAGTTTCCCCCCTCACATATACTAATGTGCCACAAACAGGAAGTTAATATCACCAACCATTCCCATTTTATTAAGGTGTATCCATATAAATGGCCCACCCTGTATATGTATATGTATGTATGTATATATATCTATATATATATATATCTATATATATATATATATATATATCTATATATATATATATATCTATATACAGTGGTACCTTGGTATCGTCTGCTTTGGAATAAGTCCAACTTGGTATACGTCCTGTTTGGACACGAAAAATTTTGCTTGGTATACGACCTTTGTTTGGAATACGACTCGCGTGCTAATCTTGTTTACCTCTCTCGAGACAAAACCACGAGCGTTAGTGTGCCAGTTGCTAGCATTTAGTGAACAACCCGCACTATAACTCCCTTTGAACTTTCACGTGTGTGATATAGCGGGTCCACAGCTCCTGTCAAAGTCCAGCTTTAAAATAAATAATCACCGCGCTCGCAGCTTGGTGAGGGGGCGTGGTGGTTATGTGGCTGAAGGTTGTCAGGGCGATTCGCAATGTCGGTGTTTCTCACCAAAGTGCACTTGTGAGGGACCGTCCGCATTCATGATTGTTCCTGGGGCTGCTTATCTTGATAAACAGAAGCGCGAGTCAGCTAGAAGGGCAGTAAAAAGAAAGAACGGAAGAGAGTGTGAGTGAGAGAGAGAGGGCTGCTTATCTTGATAAACAGAAGCGAGTTGGCTTGAAGGGGAGTAAAAAGAAAGAAGCAGGGGGCGCCAGGTAAAAGGCACGGCTTCTTCTTGTTTTTTTTTATTTTTAAAGAATGCTTGCTGCTGTATTTTAACTTCGTTGTTTTTAAGAAGACTTTTTTCTATTGTTTTTAACGTCTACGTTTCACTTCTGATTTTATGGATTATTTATTGGAACTTTGGAGACTGCACTTTAATTTGAACACCTTGTTTTGTTAATTGTTTTAATAAAAGCACTTTGCACTTTTTCACCATCCCTTGCTTTACCGATGAGGTTAGCAGTGAGGCACATTACCGACGATGTAGGGTTCAAGGGCTCCCCGGCCGGCAGCAGATGGGAGCATACAGCAAACCTGCATCGTCACAAGGTGATTTTGTGTTTTTTTCATGTAAATTTGAATTGATTGTTGAAAAGTATGAAGGTGGCATCATTATCCGGGACATGGCTGTTGCATACCGTTTGCGAGAACGCGGTATCTCGATTGTGAAAAACAAAGATGTTATTAAAAAGTAAAGTGAGGTAAAATTTTCATTTATTTCATCTAATTGCTTTTGTATTTATGTATTTTAGTATTAAGCAGTGTTTAAATTATTTTATACAACCCCATCAATGTATAATATGCCAGTAGCAATAGGATTTTTTTTTTCATGGGAACGAATTAATCATTTTCCCATTATTTCTTATGGGAAAAATTTGTTTGGTATACGTCCAGTTTGGTATAAGTCAAAGGGTCTGGAACGAATTAAGGACATATACCAAGGTTCCACTGTGTGTGTGTGTGTTGTATATATATATATATATATATATATATATATATATATATATATATATATATATATATATATATATATATAAAGGATTATTAGGAACACCTGTTCAATTTCTCATTAATGCAATTATCTAATCAACCAATCACATGGCAGTTGTTTCAATGCATTTAGGGGTGTGGTCCTGGTCAAGACAATCTCCTGAACTCCAAACTGAATGTCAGAATGGGAAAGGTGATTTAAGCAATTTTGAGCGTGGCATGGTTGTTGGTGCCAGACGGGCCGGTCTGAGTATTTCACAATCTGCTCAGTTATTGGGATTTTCACGCACAACCATTTCTAGGGTTTACAAAGAATGGTGTGAAAAGGGATAAACATCCATTATCGCGGCAGTCCTGTGGGAAAATGCCTTGTTGATGCTAGAGGTCAGAGGAGAATGGGCCGACTGATTCAAGCTGATAGAAGAGCAACTTTGACTGAAATAACCACTCGTTACAACCGAGGTATGCAGCAAAGCATTTGTGAAGCCACAACACGCACAACCTTGAGGCGGATGGGCTACAACAGCAGAAGACCCCACCGGTACCACTCATCTCCACTACAAATAGGAAAAAGAGGCTACAATTTGCACGAGCTCACCAAAATTGGACAGTTGAAGACTGGAAAAATGTTGCCTGGTCTGATGAGTCTCGATTTTTGTTGAGACATTCAAATGGTAGAGTCAGAATTTGGCGTAAACAGAATGAGAACATGGATCCATCATGCCTTGTTACCACTGTGCAGGCTGGTAGTGGTGGTGTAATGGTGTGGGGGATGTTTTCTTGGCACACTTTAGGCCCCTTAGTGCCAATTGGGCATCGTTTAAATGCCACGGGCTACCTGAGCATTGTTTCTGACCACGTCCATCCCTTCATGACCACCATGTACCCATCCTCTGATGGCTACTTCCAGCAGGATAATGCACCATGTCACAAAGCTTGAATCATTTCAAATTGGTTTCTTGAACATGACAATGAGTTCACTGTACTAAAATGGCCCCACAGTCACCAGATCTCAACCCAATAGAGCATCTTTGGGATGTGGTGGAACGAGCTTAGTGCCCTGGATGTGCATCCCACAAATCTCCATCAACTGCAAGATGCTATCCTATCAATATGGGCCAACATTTGTAAAGAATGCTTTCAGCACCTTGTTGAATCAGTGCCACGTAGAATTAAGGCAGTTCTGAAGGCGAAAGGTGGTCAAACACCGTATTAGTATGGTGTTCCTAATAATCCTTTAGGTGAGTGTATGTATATGTGTATGTATATATAGAGCAAAATACCCGCTTGGCAGCGGAGAAGTAAAAAGAAAAGGAAACATTTTAATAATAACGTAACATGATTGACAATGTAATTATTTTGTCTTTGTCATGAGTGTTGCTGGCATATATATACTGTGTGTATATATATATATATATATATATATATTGGGGACCACGGGTACAGGGCTTGGAAACCCAGCCCTGTAGGGACCCGTGGTCACCGCCAGGCAGCGCCCCGATGCCGGTTTACCCTGTGTGGTCTTTGGCCGGGGATGGAGTCCGGCCAGGACGCCTTGGAAGACCGGAGGAGGGCGTGTACCTCCTCCAGACCGAGTGGGCGTCCGTCCTGGTTAGGCAGGGGGCCTCGGGTACAGGGCTTGGAAGCCCAGCCCTGTAGGGACCCGTGGCCACCGCCAGGCGGCGCCCGGTGCCTAATTATCCCGGGAGCCCGGCACTTCCGCCATACCAGGAAGTGCGGGGAAGACTTTGTGTGGCGCCCGGAGAGCCGACAGGAAAGCAGCCGACACTTCCGCCACGCTGGGGCGTGGCTAAGGAGAAGAGGCCGGAAACACCTGGGGCTCATCCGGGGGCATTATTTAAGGGGCCGCCTCCCTCCAGTCATTGGTGGAAGTCGGGAGGCAGAAGACGGAGCTGGAGAGAGGACAGGAGGCGGCCAGAGGAAAGGCACAGTGACTGTGGGCCCTGGACTTTTGGGGATTGTGCTGAAGGCACTGGGGTTTTGTGAGTGCACGAATTTATAACTTGTATATATTGTAAATAAACAGTGTGTGGTGAAAAATATGTCGTCCGTCTGTCTGTGCTGGGGCCAGCGTTCACAATATATATATATAATATACACACACACACACACATACTTGTGTACATATATACACACACACACACGTACTATGGGTTGCCAAACAGGCAAATAAATTGATTTTGTGAATATATAAAGTTGGCGTCAGAATATATAAAGTCATTCCCGAATATATAAAGTCAAAACTTGAATATAGAAAGTCGGCGTTGCTATATATAAAGTCAAACTTGTTTCTGAATACATAAAGTCAAAAGTTGAATATATAAAGTCAAAACCTGAATATATAAAGTCAGCGTCGGAATTTATAAAGGCATTCCTGATTATATAAAGTCAATATCGGAGTATATAAACTCATTCCTGAATATATAAAGTCAAAGTCAAAATCTATTGATTGAAACGACTCTGAACTGAACTAAGTTAACAAAAACGTATTCAGAAAAATAAATGAAAAAAAAAACACTGTTCGGTTAATGTTTTGAAAATGATGCATGTGCCCTGTCCAGGATTGGTTCCTGCCTTGCGCCCAGTGATGGCTGGGATTGGCTCCAGCAGACCCCCGTGACCCTGTGGTCGGATTCAACGGGTTGGGAAATGGATGGATATTCCAGCGCTTACTTTATATATTCCGACGCTGACTTTATATATTCCAATGCTGACTTTATATATTTAAGTTTTGACTTTATATATTCTAGCGCTTACTTTATATATTCCGAAATATTCCAACGCTGACTTTGTATATTCAAGTTTTGACTTTATTTATTCAGACAGTGACTTTATATAATCAAGTTTTGACTTTATATAGTTAAATGTAGTCATCATTGCATAACTTTTTCTTTCCCATAGAAATTTAAAGACTAAATTCAACTTCCATTCCGAGATATTTCTGTCGACTAAATAGAACCTACTTATATCTAAATTCGAGCTATTGACCTGTCTGTTGCCTGCCTGCCCGAATAAGTCACCCTTGCTTGGCTCTTACTTTTTTACCGTTCATTTAATCATGGCTAGTGGCGGAAAAATTATAAAATGGAAGGAGGATTACACTGAGTATGGCTTTACCAAAACAATTATTGATGGCGAATCGATTATTCATAAAGCTTCAATTGGTGATCTGTTTTTCTGTGTTAACGTCATATTTTTTCATACTTCTTCTCAAACTAAGCGTGTGCGAGGGTAAAATGAATAGGGAAGCGCTGATCAATGTAATCGGTGTACCATGAAATCATGCATTGACATAAGTTCCCCTTTGCTTGTATTGCAAAGTGTGATTAAATGCGTGATTTTTTAACACGTTATGGAGCACATGCATCGAAGCTTCTCAGCTGTGCTTGTGCTAAGAAAAGGAAACATTTTAAAAATAACGTAACACGATTGTCAATGTAACCTTTTGTAAGTAGTGCCTGGAGGATTCAGGGGGGAGAAACTGTAGAGACAGCGTATGTATTAACTTGTGGATTTTTCTGTGAGTATTTGGTGGCAGCGTCACAAAGTTGCTTCCGTAACACATTAGCTGCGGAGCTCAGCTCAGAGCGAAATGAGGTGAATGGGAGGGGAGATGATGACGGGACTCCCCCACCCGCCTTAACTGTCAATCCCCACAAACACAGTCTCTCGGAATTTGCATAAGCACAGCCCTTCACGTGCAATTTTAACTTAGTTACAAAGTGATCAAAACTCTCGTTTATATCCTGCGTCCTCTCATTAAACTTGTATCCCGCATGACAAGCGTCAGCCTGTCTATGAACTTAATTTAAACTTTAGGTTTACACCTTGCTTTGTTTCCGAAGTAGCAGCACTCATGAATATGGTTATATATGTCATTCCCTCGCTTCTTATTGTTTTGCTGCCTTCTCAATTGTATAATGCATGTTTTCTTCAGCGCTTTTTGGAGCTCTTCCTGGTTTTCTACGCACTGTGTTGACAGTCAGTTCACGTGATTACGTGGGAGGCGTGATGATGTCACATGAAACTCCGCCCCCACGGCTTTCGAACTCAACTCCATTACAGTAAATGGAGAAAAATAGCTTCCAGTTATGACCATTACGCGTAGAATTTCAAAATGAAACCTGCCCAACTTTTGGAAGGAAGCTGTAAGGAATGAGCCTGCCAAATTTCAGCCTTCTACCTACACGGGAACTTGGAGAATTAGTGATGAGTCAGTGAGGGCTTTGCCTTTTAGTAGTATAGATTTACAACAATAAAGGCGCCGGCGGAAAGGTGCGAACGGATTTAAGGTGGGCCGGGATTGCAAGTTTTTTCATAGGCTTTGGTAATTCTAGTGTTAAACAATAAAACCATAAGAATACATATTTCGAGATCATCTGTATTCAACCTTGCCCCCTACTCAGGAGCCACACTGCCAAAAAAATATTTTTGCAAGAGCCTCAATCCAAAAACATCTCTTTCCTCCTTGAGACCATTATGCATTTGGGAATGAGACTAATAATATATGTTGTTAAGGGATGAAAAACATAATCTAATAACTGTAATTATTATTGCAACCACAAATTTCAACATTACTGGCAGTGTTTCAACATTATTATTATTATTAAATATTTTCCAAGGGTTGATCACAAAGTTCATAACAGCAACAGACTGTGCATTGCTGTTTTTCACAACCCATAACAGAGAGCATTGCTGATCATCACAGCCCTTAACAGCAGGTAAGAAACTGACGGCACATTGGTGATCTTTTTTCACAGTCCAAAACAACAATATCATAAAGCACGTTGCTGATGAATGCACAGTTTCACTTTGACGTTCCACTTTCTCTCTCCTGTATCCCCTCCTGAAGGAAAAAGTAAAACGTCTTTCAGTTCTACTGTAGCCTGCATTAATATTTTAGACTAGAATGGGTTATTAGAAGAGCAACATTGTACTTGCTTTACTCGGTGTGATTTCTGACACTCCTGCTGCTGAATATGGGATTTGTAGTCGAGCTTTGCTGAGTCAATATGTTTTGGTTATGGCATTTTATTTTGAGACTGCAGAGAAAGCTGCATCACACTTTTTTTTTGTTTTATTGTGTTTAAAAATTATTTTCCCTCTTCACAAAAAATAAGTTTATAGAGGTTAGAAGTGTAGAAAGGGAAAGTAGTTGACAATGGAGTTTTATCTAAAATACTTTCTACCTTATTATCACTATGTTGACTAAAAAGTCTCAAACTTCTCTCCAGCCCCAATCAAAACTATCTATTTCATGCAGACTAACAAACATGATAGGTTAACACCCATAGATGTTATGTCTATGTTACATAATAACTAAAATGGAAAAGCTTATGTAAACATTAATTGCAGGCTGACAGAAAAAGAAAATTAATGTGACTTTTCAAGATTTTCAACTTAAAAGTTGTTTATTCTTTAGTAATATAATTGGTCATTTTTCCATTATTGCATGAAAATTATACCATTTTTAGACATGTAAAAAGAAGGAAATACCAGTGGAAGATATCAGCGGTGTGTAGGACAGCCTTTGTTCTCAACCCTGCGAAGTGCAACCTATTTTGTGGAGATGACCCATGATATGGATGGACAAACTTGGGTGTACGGATATTATTCACCATCATATATACACTGTCGACGAAATCCCTGTCAGTTAAAGAGCTTACAGGGTTTTTCCTATGAAGAGAAAGGTCATCAAAGAGTGGGCTGATCGTATGCTGCTGGAAGGTATTCTTGATCCCACTACCTTGGCATCACCAGTGGTTTTGGTGCATGAGCCCAATGGAACCTTTCACTTTTTTGTGGATTACTGTGGAATGAATGCCAAAACCACCAGTGATGCCTATCCTATGCCCCTAGTGCATGACATTTTAGAGTCCTTACAAGGCACAGTGGTTTTTAGCACTCTGGATTTACAATCTGGCTATTGCCAGGTTCGCATGTGAGAAGATGGTGTAGCTAAGACTGCAGTGATCTCTCCCAGTGGCTTGTTCCAGTTCCGAGTAATGCCTTTCAGTCTGAAGAATGCCTGATGGAACAAGTGCTGAGGGGGTTGATTGGAAAGAACTGTTTTGTCTATATTGACAATATCATTGTCTTCTCCCCATCACTAGAGCAACACCTCCGGGACCTAAACGAGATCTATCGGCTCCAGCAGGCTCGGCTGACCCTAAGCGTCGGTAAGTGTCACCTTGGACAACCTCAACTTACCTTCCTTGGCCATGTGGTGTCAGGAAATGGGATTAGTGCGGACCCACCACCTTCTGACATTAAATCCCTACTGTTTTTTTTTTTGGGAATACTGGGTTTGTTCCACAAGTTCATACCCAGATTAGCTGACACTGCAGAATCATTACATCGCCTGCTGAGGAAGGGGACCTCATGGCAGTGAACTCCGGCATGCCAAAAGGTATTTGAGCAACTGAAGAAACATCTGTTGGAACCTCCAGTTTTGGCACAAACTAATCCTCTGCTCACCTTCCAAGTCCAGACTGACACTAGCAATATGGGGCTTGGGTCCATATTAACACAGATCAATGAGGAAGAAGAATGAGTATTTGCCTATGCCTAAAGGTCTCTCTGAAGCCCCAAACTCAACTATTCAGTGTGAGAGGAGGAGTGTTCAAGGTGTACACAAACCTTTGTGTACAGCCTTTGCCATGAAGCTCAGAATTGAGCTCAGGTGCATCCTGTTTCCCTTGATCATCCTTGAGATGTTTCTGCAGCTTAATTGGAGTCCACCTGTGGTAAATTCAGTTGATTGGACATGATTTGGAAAGGCACACACCTGTCTATATAAGGTCCCATAGTTGACAGTTCATGTCAGAGCACAAACCAAGCATGAAGTCACAGGAATTGTCTGTAGACCTTCTAGACGGGATTGTCTCGAGGCACAAATCTGGGGAAGGTTGCAGAAAAATTTCTGCTGCTTTGAAGGTCCCAATGAGCACAGTGGCCTCCATCATCCGTAAGTGGAAGAAGTTTGAAACCACCAGGACTCTTCCTAGAGCTGGCCGGTCATCTAAACTGAGCGATCAGGGGAGAAGGGCCTTAGTCAGGGAGATGACCAAGAACCCAATGGTCACAGAGCTCCAGAGGTCCTCTGTGGAGAGAGGAGAACCTTCCAGAAGGACAACCATCTCTACAGCAATCAACCAATCAGTCATGTATGGTAGAGTGGCCAGACGGAAGACACTCCTTAGTAAAAGGCACAAAGCAGCCAGCCTGGAGTTTGCCAAAAGGCACCTGAAGGACTCTCAGACCATGAGAAACAAAATTCTCTGGTCTGATGAGACAAAGATTGAACTCTTTGGTGTGAATGCCAGGCGTCACGTTTGGAGGAAACCAGGCACCGCTCATCACCAGGCCAATACCATCCCTAGAGTGAAGCATGGTGGTGGCAGCATCATGCTGTGGGGATGTTTTTCAGCGGCAGGGACTGGGAGACTAGTCAGGATAAAGAGAAAGATGACTGCAGCAATGTACAGAGACATCCTGGATGAAAACCTGCTCCAGAGCACTCTTGACCTCAGACTGGGGCGACGGTTCATCTTTCAGCAGGACAACGACCTTAAGCACACAGCCAAGATATTAAAGGAGTGGCTTCAGGACAACTCTGTGAATGTCCTTGGTTGGCCCAGCCAGAGCCCAGACTTGAATCCGATTGAACATCTCTGGAGAGATCTTAAAATGGCTGTGCACCGACGCTTACCATTCAACCTGATGGAGCTTGAGAGGTGCTGCAAAGAGCAGCAAAACCGGCCAAGGATAGGTGTGCCAAGCTTGTGGCATCATATTCAAAAAGACTTGTGGCTGTAATTGCTGCCAAAGGTGCATCGACAAAGTATTGAGCAAAGGCTGTGAATACTTATGTACATGTGATTTCTCAGTTTTTTTTATTTTTAATAAATTTGCAAAAACCTCAAACTTTTTCACGTTGTCATTATGGGGTGTTGTGTGTAGAATTCTGAGGAAAAAAATGAATTTAATCCATTTTGGAATAAGGCTGTAACATAACAAAATGTGGAAAAAGTGATGCGTTGTGAATACTTTCCGGATGCACTGTACCACGTGACCAACATGAAACCCTACTGTGACCTCAAGAAGGGTTTGGGGGTAAGGACTCTGTAATGGTTGTCTTGAATATGTGTGTGTGTCACTGTCAGTTTGCACCTTTACCCATTCCTGATAATGGTGAAATGGCTGAATTTGTAAGGCCAGCCAATGGTACATAGGGAGGGGAGCACCTGGCTTAGAGGGCCAAACAGACTGTACAGGGAGGAAGCTAACCAAATGTGTGGCGGGTAAAAAGGAGAGGAAGGAGAAGTGGGCGTAGAGCCAATTCTGGACAATTTTTTTTTTCCTTTTCTAGTGAATGAGGTGAAGGCATTTCAGGGAGAACTTGGCGGGCCAGCACAAGGGACTGTTTAGCAGTACGTTTCCCTGAACAAGAGGTATTGTTTGGCACATCATTCCTCACCACAGATTGTAGACGGTCATCCCTAACTGTGAATATTTAAAGGACTCCAAATTCATTAAATTTTTCTTTTCTCTTTCTCATATTTATGTATTAGTGGCGTATGTGGTTGAGTGTTTTGTGCCGTGATTTGTGTGGTGTGGGAAGTGCTGCAGCGCGATAATATGTATATAGGTGTTTTTGTTAAGTGTGTGTGGTTTCTTATAATCATTTTTTTAACTTAACTCTGCCTTTACTGGTGTGTTTCTGTGCTTGGGTTGGTGTAGTAAGGAATTACTGTTGGTTGCTCATGCAATAATTTCTTTATTTTTTTGCTTTCTCTTTCCTGCCGCTGTAGGATGGCAGCGCATATTATAATCGTGCTGGCTCGGGGAGTGGTACAAAGTGATCTGATCAAAATATGCAGTTATTTTTTTAATGTGGTCAACTGTTGCTTAATTGTCATCATATAACCATACTAATACTAGTTGTAAGTAGGGCTGACAGTTGGTTGAACTACAGAGAAACAGCTCGTTTTTAGAAATATTCAAAGTTGGAGCCATGAGTAGTAAAACTGCTTTATGGATATGTACAAACAAAGCAGGTTATAGTAATATTTTAAATAACAACTCTGCATAAATAAATTATTTAGATCCTTACAGTTATTAATTTCTTTAGATTATTCACTATTCTTTAGATTTATTTAGATTCCTCATTATATTTCATATTGTTTAAGTGGTTATGCATTTTTTTATTGTAATAAAAAACACAACTGTGAAACATTATACAGGTGCCGGTCATAAAATTAGAATATCATGACAAAGTTGATTTATTTCAGCAATTCCATTCAAAAAGTGAAATTTGTATATTAGGTTCATTCATTACACACAGACTGATGTATTTCAAATGTTTATTTCTTTTAATTTTGATGATTATAACTCACAACTAATGAAAGTCCCAAATTCAGTATCTCGGAAAATTAGAATATCAATTAAGACCAATGCAATAAAAGGATTTTTAGAAATGTTGGCCAGCTGAAAGGTATGAGCATGTACAGCACTCACTATTTAGTTGGGGCTCCTTTGGCCTGGATTACTGCAGCAATGCGGTGTGGCATTGAGTAGATCAGTCTGTGGCACTGCTCAGGTGTTATGAGAGCCCATGTTGCTATGATAGTGGCCTTCAGCTCTTCTGAATTATTGGGTCTGGCGTATTGCATCTTCCTCTTCACAATACCCCATAGATTTTTCTATGGGGTTAAGGTCAGGCGTGTTTGCTGGCCAATCAAGAACAGGGATACCATGGCCCTAAACCAGGTACTGGTAGTTTTGGCACTTTGTGCAGGTGCCAGTTCCTGTTGGAAAATGAAATCTGCATCTCCATAAAGTTCGTCAGCAGCAGGAAGCATGAAGTGCTCTAAAACTTCCTGGTAGACGGCTGCGTTGACCTTGGACCTCAGAAAACACAATGGACCAACACCAGCAGATGACCTAGCACCCCAAACCATCACTGACTGTGGAAACTTTACCCTGGACCTCAAGCAACGTGGATTCTGTGCCTCTCCTCTCTTCCTCCAGACTGGGACCTTGATTTCCAAAGGAAATGCAAAATTTACTTTCATCAGAGAACATAACTTTGGACCACTCAGCAGCAGTTTTGTCTTTAGCCCAGGCGAGACGCTTCTGACACTGTCTCTTGTTCAAGAGTGGCTTGACACAAGGAATGCGACAGCTGAAACCCATGTCTTGCATACGTCTGTGCGTGGTGGTTCTTGAAGCACTGACTCCAGCTGCAGTCCACTCTTTGTGAATCTCCCCCACAGTTTTGAATGGGCTTTGTTTCACAATCCTCTCCAGGGTGTGGTTATCCCTATTGCTTGTACACTTTTTTCTACGACATCCTGTCCTTCCCTTCGCCTCTCTATTAATGTGCTTGGACACAGGGCTCTGTGAACAGCCAGCCTCTTTAGCAATGACCTTTTGTGTCTTGCCCTCCTTGTGCAAGGTGTCAGTGGTCAACTTTTGGACAACTGTCAAGTCAGCAGTCTTCCCCATGATTGTGTAGTCTACAGAACTAGACTGAGAGACGATTTAAAGGCTTTTGCAGGTGTTTTGAGTTAATTAGCTGATTAGATTGTGGCACCAGGTGTCTTCAATATTGAACCTTTTCACAATATTCTAATTTTCCGAGATACTGAATTTGGGGCTTTCATTAGTTGTCAGTTATAAATTAAAAAAATAAACATTTGAAATACATCAGTCTCTGTGTAATGAATGAATCTAATATACAAGTTTTTACTTTTTGAATGGAATTACTGAAATAAATCAAGTTTGTCATGATATTCTAATTTTATGACCGGCACCTGTATATTTTAAAAATATTTATAAACTAATTATAGACCGAACATGTCAAAACATTTCCAAAATAACAACATGAATTAACTATACCATTTTAAGAGAATTTAAACATGTACAATAATGTGATTAACTGAAACAGTTGTGTCACTAACAAGTGTTGCTAGTGTTATCAGTGCTACCTTGCAGTCATTTTGGTTAGCCATACATGTAAATACAGTAGTTCGCCTGTGAAATATTGCAATAGAATGTTTAAACTCCTGTTTTGCATGGTACATCTCTATATTGGATTGTTTAAAGTCCTATGCAGTAATCCTCTTACATTTCATCTACAGGGTGACATCTGTGATCCATGGTTTGTGAGGTTACTATTTAAAAGGGAGAAAGTTGACATTGTCTTGCATTTTGCAGCTCAGACCCATGTAGGTAAGTATCAGAGATCATAAGAGAAAAGTTATTTGCACCGTAAATTAAACATGGTCTTGACTCTACATAAGATTGTGATTTTGATGTGTTTACGGTGAAGTTTTTTGTGTTTCAAACATAAGAATAGTACCAGTACCTTGGGCCAGAGGTCAGAGTTTTTACCTTTATCATCTGATCACAGGCCCGATCTTGTACACTTGAGTAAAGAGAGGTGCTGCACTGTCAGCTGATCACCACTTGGTGGTGAGTTTGTTTAGATAAATGGAGAATTAGCTGTACAGGCATGGAAGAGCAATGTGGCTAGTTAGGGTATGTTGTGAACAGTTAGCAGATGGCTCTGTTTGCATTGCCATCCACTCTTTCCTCCTAAACCTCATACGGGGTCATATGAGTCTAAATGGACCTTGTTCAAGGCCTCAGTAATTGATACAGTGTCAAACAGCTATGACAAAAGGTTGTTTGCACCTGTCATAGTGGCAACCTTAGCACCTATCTGTAGACACCAAGTGGTAGGGTAAGCTGTATTAAAGATGGAGAGGCAGGTTGACAGCCATTCACATAGTTGTTTGTTTGATTTTTTTTACTGCTTTGAAATGTTAACATTTTCATTATTAGATCAAGAAGTGAACAGTGTCAGTCCAAAATAGTAATATTTGCTGTTCAATTATATTAATTATACATTATAGTAATTATCTATTTATATAACATATTAGAAGAATAAAAAATTTAATGAACACTTTTTTGCTTACTAAATAATTTGTTGGAAAACCTAAAAGATATAATTCTGGAAGTTGGATTAATTGATGAAAATCTCTTCCAAATTATAAGAAAATAGAAAAGAGCGACCCTACAAAGACAAAAGGCAGAAGGCGGCATGGCTCTACCTAACTTCCAGTTTTATTACTGGGCGGCAAATATACAGTCGATAAGAACCTGGACACAAATAGAAGAACATACACAGGCATGGACCGCAATAGAAGTAAAATCCTGCAGTACTTCTTTGTATTCCTTGCTTTGTGCTCCAATAAACACACGTTATCGGCATTACACTAATAACCCAATTGTGCTCCACTCACTTAGAATCTGGAACCAATGTAGAAAGCATTTTAAGACGGAGAAGCTTCTTTCTGTGGCACCCCTGCAAAAGAACCACCTCTTTCAACCCTCACAAACATATGCAGTTTTTAATATCTGGAAAAAATTTGGAATTAACTTGCTTAGAGACCTTTATATAGACAACGTCTTTGCATCCTATGAACAATTACGTTCCAAATTTAACATTCCAGCTACAAATTTCTTTCACTATCTTCAAATCAGGAACTTTGTTAAACAGAACCTTCCAGATTTTCCTCATCTTGCACCCTCATCCACGCTGGAAAAATTATTGCTCAATTTCAAGGAGTTAGACTCCATCTCTACAATATATAAAATCCTTTTACAATCCCTTCCTTTCAAAGATCCAAGAGGACACTGGGAAAATGACCTCTCAATTAATATATCAGAAAAGGAGTGGAAAGTAGCAATGCAGAGAATTCACTCAAGCTCCATATGCAAAGCATACAATTATACAACTCAAAATTATATATCGAGCACATCTGTCTCGACTAAAACTCTCAAAATGTTTCCAGGGCATGATCCAACCTGCGAGCGTTGCAACCAAGCCCCAGCCTCACTAGGTCACATGTTCTGGGCCTGCTTCAAATTAACATTATTCTGGACAAAAATTTTTAATTACCTCTCAGACAGTCTTGGACTCACAATCCCTCCTAACCCATTAACAGCTGTGTTTGGGGTTCTTCCAGAGGGTCTTAAAGTGGAGAAAGACAAACAAACTGTGATTGCATTCACTACACTGTTGGCACGCAGACTTATTCTGATAAACTGGAAGAACCCAAACTCTCCTCTTTTAAGTCAGTGGGAAACTGATGTGTTATATTATTTAAAATTGGAAAAATCAAATACTCAGTTAGAGGATCTGTGCAGACTTTTTTCAAAACATGGCATGATCTAATCAGTAATATTTTGAAATGATTTTATAAAGCACAGAGAATTTGTTGATTTAGGTATTTTTAAAAGCCTTAAATTTTACACCGTTTGGCTTGCTCTCTCTCTCAAGGTTGGGATCGATCTGTTCTTAGCATAATTCTTTTTTTTGTAAAACTTGATTGCTATGTATTGATTGTAATAAAATTAATAAATAAATAAATAAATAAAAAAATAAAAAAAATAAAAAAAAACAAATTATAAGAAAATAATTAACATCTGTTCTTGTGATATTTGTTAAATGTGTGGGGTTTTCCTTATTTTTTGGAGATCTGTTGTGGTTTTTGCAGATTGCATCCACGTTTTATTCCTGAAAGTAAGAGCAATTTTTGTCATTCATTCGTTTTTGTAATGAAATTTATTATACATGTTTCAAACATGTTGATGTTATGTGCCACTCACAATTTAAAATTTTGTGACTCTATGCATTTATTAATGGTATAACTTGGCACACCTGTTATTGCCATTTCGCTAACTGTTACAGTTGTTTATTTTTTAAGTGCTTCTTTTAAGCAAAAAAAAAGAATTCATATTTTTTAGATTTTGTATAAAATTCAAACCTGGGAATCTTTCAGAGCCAAAATCCCAACCATGGGTTGATTTATGCATACTAGTTTTCACATTTACACTTTATATAGGCTGTCTACAATAGTTACATTGTAAGCAACATGTGTAGAATAAATATAGCTCTCATATGACACGATTATTTTTCCTATGTAAGCCTTTTAGAATAAGATATCATCATATGATTTGAATAAATACTACTCTCTATGTAGCTGAATACTATAGTACTAACAATACTTAATGTGTTCTTCTAAAAACTGATGACCTTGAAAGAAAAGTATGCTTATTTTTATTCTAAGATAAGACTCTCTAGTGCAATTCACATGATATTGCCTGTCTTTTTTATCTTAATAATGTGTAACTTACTCATTATATTTGTTACATTTTCTTGTATCATCCATTAGGAATCTTTTTTGCTATTTGAACTATTGGTAAAAAAATGTTAATGGAAACAATGAGCTATAAATGACTCCTTAACATATTTCCATCATTAATAAATTGGTTTACATAGATAATAAGTAGTATACTCGGCAGTTTTCTGATAAATCAGTTTATGTATTCTTCATATGTTCATAAAGCATTTATAGAGTTTGTGAACCCCTTAGAACCTTTTGAATTCCTGCATAAACCTGACCTAAACTGTGATGAGAAAACAATAAAACAAACAAAAGTTATACTTTTCATTTTTTAATTGATCAAAATTACTCAACATTACATTACTTTGTTAGAAAAAAGTATATGAACCTATGCTTTCAGTTACTAGTATGGCCCATTTTAGTAGCAATAACTTCAACTTTATGATGTCGTTGGGTTTCTTTCACAAACTCCTACTTCAAGTTCTCCCACAACAATTTTAATGGGTTAAGGACTGCACTTAGACTCTGCCTTAGTGTTAATTACTGCTCCACTGTGCCACTTGCAGTAAAACACATGCCCCAAAGCTATATTGGTTTATAGATGCTATAAAATTCTTTTTTTTCTAAATAATTATTACCACTTTATAAGGCCATTTGTTTTTATCTGATTTGCCCATAGTTATGAAATTAAGAAAGATGTTGATTTCACTTTTCATTATTGAGTTATCTTGTAGCTACTTCAGTAATACCATTAGAGATGCTGTTTTCTCTTGTCATTCATTCTTTAAAAAGATTAAAAAATAATTCTGATGTTTAAATCTTCAGTGTTATTGACTGTATTATTTATAAACAAATTATAAAGTGTACTTTCATTCCTCAGAGTAAATGTTAAGTTAAATTCCTCTTGCCAGTGCTTTCATGTGAATGATATTGTTATTTTTGTTTTATTTTTTACTGCCTTATTTCATGTGCTTTAAATGCTTACTTGTTGTTTACATTTAATGGGTGGAAAGATACTTTATCACTTTTCAGATTTGTGAATATGAAAATGTTTTACATCAATACTGTCTCGTTGCTATATCTGAAGTTATCAGCTGTTTTGCTTTTAATAGATCGTTCATTTTGGTGGTCTTCAAAATTTCACATTGTCAATGTGTATGGAACTTACATACTTGTAAAAGAAGCACATGAAGCTGGTGTAGAAAGGTTTATCCATGTTAGCACAGATGAAGTTTATGGAGACAGCATCAATAAGGTGAGGTTTTTTTTTGTTTTTTTTTTTGTTTTTTAAATCAGTATTCTAACATGGTATACATGTTACAAATATATGTCCCTTTAAAATATTTCCTTATTTGTTTTTCTTTCTTTTAATAAATGTCATTTTATTGATCATTATTTTATTTTTTAGTTGCAATAGATTTTTGTTATTTTTATTCAGATATTTTCTATTTAATATAAAAAAATAACTTCACACCTTAAAAAAAAAAGCTCAGATTCATTTAAACCAACTTCTGCTGAAAAAAGTCCACAGTGGCATGCAAAGGATTGGGCACCCCTGCTTAAAATGTCTGTTACTGTGAATAGTTAAATGAGCAGAAGATGAACTGATCACCATAAGGCATAAGGTTAAAGATGGCTCATTTCTTTTCAACATTTCATGCAAGGTTAGTGCATTGTTTTTGTTTTGTACAATGAAAAAGGAAAGGACATCATTCAAAAGTTTGTGCACCCTAAGGTATTTATGGTCTCAGATAATTTTTACCCAAGGTCTCAGACCACAATTAGCTCATTAGGGCTATGAATTTTCACTGTCATTTTTAGGAAAACTTCAGGTGATTGACAATTGCAAAGCTGTATAAATTATCTGACTTCTCAAACCTTGTCCCAACAATCAGCTACCACAAGTTCCTCTTAGCAGCTGCCTAGCACTCTGGAAAAAAACAAACAAACTGATGTTTACAAAGCAAGAGAAGGTTACAAGAAGATGGCAAAGTATTTTTAGGTAGCTGTTTACTCATTTCATTTTGTAATGTTATTAAGAAATGGCAGTTAACAGGACCAGTGGAAGTCATGTTGAAGTCTGGAAGGCTAAGAAAACTTTCTGAAAGAACTACTAGTTGGATTGCTAGAAAGGCAAATAAAGACCCCCTCCCATTTCACCGCATAAGACTTTCAGGAAGATGTAGCAGATTCTGGAGTTGTGTTGCATTGTTCTACTATTCAGCAACATCTGAACAAATGTGACTTTCATGATAGAGGTAGCGGAAGAAAACTTTTCTTGCATCCTAACCACAAAATGCAGTGCCTGAATTTTGCAAATGAATATTTAAACAAGCCTTATGCATTTTTCTAACTACTCCTGTGGACTAATGAATCCAAGTAAAAGTTTTTGACCACAATGTGCAAAAAGGTATATTTGGAGAAAAAAGGGTGCCAAATTCCAGGAAAAGAGCAACTCGCCAACTATTAAGAATGGTGGTTGAACTATCATTCTTTGGGCTTGCGTTGCAGCCTGTGGCACATACAACATGACGTTAGTAGAGGGACAAATGAATTCAATAAATACCAGCAAATTCTGGAAGCTAACATCACACCATCTGCAAAAAGTTGAATTTAAAAAGAGGATGGGTCCTACAGCAAGATAATGATATGAAACACACCTCAAAATTTACAATGGAATACCTCAAGAGGCTCAAACGGACAGTTTTTCCAAGGTACACAATCTGTGGATAAATCTCAAAAGAGCAGTGCATGCAAGAGAGCCCAAGAATCTTGCAGAATTAGAAGCCTTTTGCAAGGATGAATAGGTGAAAATACTCCAAGCAAGAACTGAAAGACTATAAGCTGACTACAAGAAGTGTTTACAAGCTGTGATACTTGCCAAAGGGAGTGTTAATAAGTACTGACCATGTCCGGTGCCCAAGCCTTTGCTTTAATTTTTTTGGTATTTTGTACCTGTAAATAATGGAAATAAAAATGTAGTCTTGCTTAAAATGTTAAAGAGATGTGTCATCTTTAACACTATGCCTTTTGGTGATACGTTCATTTACTTCTCAATTAACTATTCAAAGTAACAGATATTTTAACCAAGGGTGCACAAACTTTTGCATGTCATTGTATATTTGTCCTGTCCTGCATGGGCCCTAAAAGTATAAAAGCACGATGAAATTAAAATTAGGTATCATGGAAGGCTGAGACTAGGGCTGGGCGATTTTGGCCTAAAATCAAAATCTTGATTAATTGAACATTTTAACTCTATCACGATTAATGAACGATTATTTTATTTATTTATTTTTTTTAGTTTTTTGCCCTCATAGTTCACTGACAAGTTTTGTACAGTAAATATGCTCACGTATTACAAGTGAGAGATTTTTGAATGAAGGGTGCATTGCTTGATTTTAAAATAATTGAAGGAAACACACTATATACTATCTGTGATTATTTATTGAGCATCAATGTTGAACAACTGAAATTAAAGCCAGTGTTGAACAACTGAAATTAAAGCACACCTTGCCTAAAACAAACAGTCACTTTGTTCTTATAAAAAAAAGTAAAAATAAATAACTTGCACTTTTGGAAACAAAATAAATTATTTTCAATGTTTTTCTTATTAAAAGTAGAAAATAAGCAGTATCACTTCTAAATAAAATAACTCTTGTATATCCTGTAAATAATATTTTAAACAGTGCATTTCTTGCATGTTCTGTAAACAAATATTTTAATGTGCAATGTATCAATGTAAACAACAGATTGTTGTAATGAAAATAGAACTCTCTAAACACTGTTGCATGAGGAGATCTTCGCGATCTTGTCATGTCACTATATGAACATGAATTTACTCTTAAGTTCTTACTAAGAAACTTGAGCATGTTAACCTTTTCAGGTTTCAGGCAGGACCTGAGGCATGTAACAATGTTTCAGCCTGAACTGAAAACCTGCTCTGATGGGGAGCTAGTAGCTGGTATGCAGAGATACTTTTTTGCCACCTTACTTAGAGTTGGAAAGTGTACATGATGCTTCCTCCACCAGTCCAGTGGATTTGCCTCACTCTCCAGCATGGGGGACACCAAATAGCTGCTCATCTCTGCACCATTGTCTGTCGTAATGGCTGAAAGTTTTTCTTCCGCAAGGTCCCATTCAGAAAGCATATCTTTCAGACCTTGCGCAATCATATCTGCTGTGTGATCGGCTGGAAAATATGCCATCTCAAGCCATCTCTGGCGCAGCTTCCAATCGTCGTCAATGTAGTGCAAAGTAAGTGTCAAGAATGGGTCCATCGTCCTACTTGATCAGAGATCAGATGTGGCTGCAAAGTGTTGAACATTTTTCAGTTCAGCAGCTACATTTTTACAACATGTCTTGTACATGTCTGGCAGCTCAGTTTTAGAAAAATGTGATCGCGATGGCACAGTGTATCTTCTGTCAAGAGTTTTACGAGGTGTTTAAACCCGCTTCGCTCCACTGTAGCCAAGGGAGTCGTATCCTTTGCGATGTAATAACAAATAGCGTCAGTTATTTCTTTCCATCTTCTTGAACTCTTCTCATACTGTGTGGCATTTGTGAACGCTTGTGTTATCGACATCTGCTTTGCGGAGGCACTTGTTGCTGGGCGCTTGTCAGTCTCTTTTTGTTTTTTTTGAGCCATGCACTGTTCATATTCAGTAACGTGATTGTGCTTCAAGTGTTGAAACAAATTGGTGGTGTTACCTTTGGGCGTCGAAACTGTTTTTCTACAGTGTCTACATCTGACTTCATTTTGTTCGATGTCATCCTTACTGAAGCCAAAATGTGTCCAAATGACGGAGACTGCGTTTTTCTTTGGTACAAGCTGCTCTTGTTGCTCAGTTGTGTCAGTGTTTAAGCTCTCCATGCTCGACATGTCAGCGGAATAACGTAATGTAATGGAGCGGGGTCACGTGACTCCACACGCGGTAGTGTTTTTAAAGGGAAAGTAATCAAAATAATTGACCTGGAAAAATTTGATCGATTATAGGTTCTGAATGTCAATTTTTCGTTACTTTTCGATTAATCGCCCAGCCCTAGCTGAGACTGATTATTCACATGAAAATCAAGATATTATATGTACAGTACCCACTATTCATGAATTTTGTGACCCATGGAGGAGACACAACAAGAGTTGCAAAAAAAAATGAACAAAAAATGGGAATTTATTGCAGACCTTGCAATTTCCAGACAAGTTGAACAGATGGAGTTGACTTCAAGATGATAATACAAAAACAGTCAAGACTATGCCGTTCTTGGTTTAATGTTACAATGACAGTGTCCTAACTAAAATTTTATAATTGGTGGGGTCACATCTCCAAAATAAGCACACTAAGAAGCCCTCCAGCCTTCCTATATCATCAGAAGACTAAGGGTAGTGAAACCCTTATAACCTTTACCCTGGGAATGCTTCTAGTGCTATTCGCTTTTTCCCAGAGGCCATTCTGAGTCACACCTGTCCATGTACCATACTACACTTTCCAGAGTCCTTTGCTGGAGCTTACACTACTGCTGCCAGCAACTGCTCAGAGGGGTCTGAAACAACTTCACCATATATCGTTGCAGTCCTTCTATTAATTGGGCATCCTGGCTGCTTAATGTACTATTTGAACTCTCATACATAACGCATCATAGTTACCTCCTTTATCCCCTTTCCCCTTAGACTGCCTAAAACAAGCAATTGCTATTACTTTTCAAATTAAAACGTTTCAACATCATATCACTAGTTAACTTCCAATCCATTTTGGTTGATCTCATACTTTCTGTGGCCATTGTCTAACTGAAATAAGAAGAGCTCTCAGTATCAGTTTTCTCTGCAGCCATACCTATTATTAGATGAGCACAAGGTAATCCAGCCAAGTCTGCCAAGCACAACTCAATGATTTTCTTTTAAATGCTTGGCTTGAAGACACTGAACAACACAAATGAAAGATACACTACGGGAATGAGATAGTTAGCAGCTTCTTAATTATGGCACTGTCTTGAGTGATCATGATTGTCATCATCAAAAAGTTACTGAGGAATAGCAGCATCCATGTCCAGGTGGCAAAGCTGAAATTTTATATTAACAGCATGAATGTCCATCATAAACTAATTCTGTTAAAAAGCACTTGAATGATTAGAAGTGGTTGTGGAGTACTGTCCCTTTTATTTTTAATTTTATTTGAAAATTGTTGTAAACCTGAACACTAACTTTATGGCTTGAAATAATAAGTAACCTTGCCAATTTGTTCTGTTACATAGGATTCAAATACAGTTACTTTACCTTTTATCAGTATGCATTTCTTAACATTTAAAATGCTTCTTTTGAAGTTAAGATTTGTTTCCAATGTTTTTTTTTCCAAATCAAAACATAACTTGCTTACAGTGTTGTCTGTTTTGATGCATATTGATATTGTTTTTTAAATTGTATTATTTCTGTACAGTACTTGTTTCAGAATAAGTTTCTAACGAACTGAGACTATTAGATTATAAAGATTATTACAACTGACAAAATAAAGTTGTTAACTGCTTCATGCAAACCTTATTGCCTTGAGGCTAAACTTCGGATCATAAAGCACACATGTATTCTACTTATTTTACTTTGCTAAGGCTGTTAAAATGTACTGTATAAAGCACTTAGAAACAGAGTTGTCTCTTGGAAAGTGCCCTAAATATAAGACTCTTAACTTGCTTTTTAAATATTTGGTAAAAAAAAAAAAAAAAAGTATTAAATATTTTTCTTTTTTGCAGGAGTTTGATGAGTCCTCACCATTGAGACCTACAAACCCATATGCTGCATCAAAAGCTGCGGCAGAATGTGTAATATTGTCTTTCTGGAAAAGGTACAAGGTATGAGAAATCAGTTGTTTATAATACTATTCTGGATCTGTACTCTCATTTGAAGTGGATTCATTAAAAAATTGCACACCAGTTGGACTATTTGAAATGTATAAGCTTTTCTAAATATTTGACTCTTGAGTAAATTCACATATAGTTAGTCACTTGTAAGACCACACATCCAAAAACATACAAATACAAGTACTTATCTTTATGTGGTAATTGAAGGTAAAAAAACACACTTTGGTGGGAAGATCAAACCGTACAAATTGCGTTTTGATTTTCTGGTTTGCTGTCCTAAGGCTGGAGGCTAAGTTGTTAATTCTGAAAGGAAAGCTTTTTAGTAAATTTCTGTTTGAGACTGATTTCACTTTGAACCTATTGGTCCCACAAGAACAGTGTTCCACTGATTATGGTATGATCTTACTGGGGCGTAGGGTAGTGAGCAGCAAAAAGACCCAACATCCATTCATCCAAGAAAATTAAATAAAATGAATGCCTCTTGCATGACTGTCCATTTGACTTATGTAGCAGAATACACATGCAAAATGTAGCGCAATTTTGCAGCAGTTTTTGTAGAAACAAGTGAAAGTAGAAGCAATATAGCTGTCATTTTAGAAAGACGTAAATTTTGTCAGAAATTCCACCAATCAATGCCAGTAAGAATTAAGGATGGCCATATTTTATTGCATGTATGTTATACACTTACAGTTTACCTATCCACCACTTTTTGACAAAGCATATTCTGAAACATTTATTATTTTTCTCATTAGTTGGATTTATAACTTTTATCTGCGGAATTGGGAAGCAAGCCCACTTGATGCTCCAGTAGCAGACTCTTCACAGTTGTGCCCAAAATAAAGATTTAGGGTATTTATCTTAACATATGTGTGTTCTTTGATAAGGTCGTGATTTAAAGGAAGTTTACTGTCTTTAGATTTCTTAAAAAGTCTTATCAATTTTATTCAATTTAGAAATAAGAAATATAATTGCCAGGTATTTCTGAGGTAGTGCTATTCAAGCATGCAGTGCTGCTGTCTTATTTTCTTCTATTCAGATATGCATGATGTGGCTGTCTGCATCACATCTTAAAATTGTACATTTAAAATATATTTGAGCCCCGATTTAAATAAGCAGACCAGCTTGTAGGGATTTTTTTGTGACAAAGGGGTCATCTATAAAATAAATGACCAAAATTTTGCAGATAGTGCATAGAATGTAGCATTTTGTCCAATAGTCCTTTCACTGCTAAATCCTCCATTCTAGCCAAGAACTTCTTTAAAATACTGAATACGCTTTACAAAGTAAAAAATGAGGCAGTTTATTCTTCATGTGTATATCATATGAGTCATATGCATTAATTTACTTTGACATCACTGTCAAAAACAAGCTGAAGCACACACCTTGATGTCCTAAACAGAGTGTTTCAGCAAATACTGGAGCTTGGTGATTCTGTGATGAAGTCTGCAGTGAAGCAAGATTTTTAAATAGGTAATCGGTTCCTAGAGCATGCAGGTTGTTTGCACACTGCACTCTGGGATTGATTGGGGTGCTTGACTGATTGCACATTCTCATGCAAATGTGAGTGGGCCAGTCAGGTGCCTCATTTGCATCTCAAATTGGGTGGAGGACAGCACCTGCACCTAATCAGGCAGTATAAAAGGAGCCTACACGGTAGAAAGGTTGAAATCAGAAAGAGAATAAAAGAAGAGAGATTAAGGAAGGAGAAAGAGGCAAGATGATGAGAAGCCCATGTCATGGGGAAAGGAGGAAGGTAGTCAAGAGTATGCCCCGAGAATGTGAGCGGCAGGCCGTGCCCAGTGTGAGGCTGGCAAAGGGGGTGCTCTACCTGAGAAACACAGAGAGGAGTAGTAGTGGCCTCATTGTGCAGCATCTCCCCTGTAGATGCCGATGGACTAGCTGAGGGAGACGTGAGTGGGGTTTGGTGGGTAGTCCTATGGAAGCCAACGTACTAACAGTAAGAACCTGAACTTGGAATTTACAGGATGACTGCACCTGTCAGCAAGCTCCTCCTAATGCTACTTATCCCTAATGGGATAAGCTTAGCAGACACCATATTTTGGGAGGAGGCATTGGGACTTGTCTGTTTTTAATTGAGAAACTTGCCTGGGATTGTAACCTCAGTTTAATGAAATTAATTATTGCTCGTTTCAAACCTCCACATGGAACCTTTAATTAATTATTTACTGAAGATCTAGCACTGCACTTTTGAACAGTGTTGTTTTTGGTTTTTTTTTTAAGCACTTGCACAATTGTTTCTGATGACAAATTGTTGCTCACATTCAACATATTGCTGTTTATCATTTTGTGCTTAGATATATTGACATACAGTACTTGCTTTTGCAGTTTCCAGTTATTATTACCAGAAGCTGTAATGTTTATGGTCCACAGCAGTACCCAGAAAAAGTATGTTCATCTCTTTAAATTAGCCTAAATCTGTAAAATGTCTATCACTACTGTGATGTGAATCTAAAAATGTGTTTTTGTTGATTTAGGTCATTCCCAGATTCATCTCATTGCTACAGCATGGCAGAAAATGGTAAACCTACATGCAATTAAGTTTTATAGTTTTTTTTTTATTCATAAACATTTTGCCCCAAATGAAATAAATATATGTCATTCATTCCAAAGGTACTGAATACAATTTAATGATTTACTTTGCTACTGTCATATATTTTATGAACATTTGTTCGGTTATTCAGCTGTAACCTTGTGCAACCTGTACTTTCTTCAGTATTTCTTAGTCTTTACTGTAATTTGAGTGTGTAATACTGCATAGCGAGACTAACCTCTAAGTTAACCATATTTTAATATAATGTTAATGCTTTTCCTTATTAATTTTTTGTTGTTTAGGTCTCTTGCCTCATCTCATATGGCATTTATATATATTTTTTCTTTTTTAATTCTGGAAAATGTTTATTTGCTGCCATAACTCACACTGCACAAAAGTCATTTCATTTTCTATTATTTTGCTTCTTTTTTTTAATTTCAAAGTAACTTTTGATTTCAGCTGTATTCATGGCTCAGGGCTTCAAGCGCGCAATTTTCTGTATGCTGCCGATGTCACCGAAGCATTTCTCATTGTTCTGGAAAAGGGAGTGCCTGGAGAGATTTACAATATAGGCACAAAGTTTGAGCTGTCCATTATCCAATTGGCAAAGGAGTTGATTAAACTGGTAGGTCAATATTTGTTACTATAACTATTACTGCTTCTGCCATAAGATGAATGAATAGTTTATGCTTTTTTTAATTTAAGATTGTTTCACAATTATGACATGCTGTTATTTGTGCCAGACATTTTCTGTAGAGCTGTATTAAAAATGAATAAATACATAACTTTCCAAATATGTCACCTTCAAGGCTTAGTGTATGGCTGTGTGTTAATTTACGTCTTAAAATTAACTAAGTGCATATACAGAGAGTTTTCAAATAAATATGGTCCATTTATGTGAGACTGATTCTTTACTAAAAGAAGTCCAGGTGTCCTGTCCATTTCTGTATTTTTGGGTATTTGCAGTTTTATTTGTTTCATTACTAATAGCTAACTTCCTGGTAGGTATAACTGAGAATTTATTTTGTGGTTCTTGTGCTTAGGTATTTTAAATAGGGTCAGTTTTTTTTCCTTATCATTTTCACCAGCACGTTTCTACTTGCACAACAAACATATGCAGTTGCGTGAAAGCGACAACACATTCAGTGTCATTGTTTGTGCATTTTTGTGTGAACCAGACTACACCATTTTGCAAGAGCTGCAACAGACTAAGGATGAGAGCCAGGCAGAACTTCAAAGACTAGCAAAAAAGAATTTGTTGCTGCTGTGAGGCTCGGGAAAACTGCATGTGAGAGAAATGTTAAATAATTGTTGTTGAGCAGTAATGTCTGTTTTTTTTCTTCATTATTTCACCTTATACAATTTCTTGTATTAGGAATTTGTTAGTTTTCGCATACTCCTTGGGGTGATATCTCAGGGTCAGCCATTGCACAGCGCCCTTGGAGGAATTGAAGGTTAAGGGCCTTGCTCAAGGGCCCAGCAGAGTAGGATCTCTTTTGGCAGTGACGGGGATTCGAACTGGCAACCTTCGGGATACCAGTGCAGATCCTTAGCCTCAGAGCCACCACTCCGCCCTTAAGAAATTGTATAAGGCAAAATAAATATTTGACACTTTCTTAAGCAGGGAAACTGCATGGACCCAATCAGGAGAATCAATTTGTCATTTTTTCTTTCAGCAGATTCAGTTATTGGTCTTGTTTCAAATACAGTGTGATTGCATGGCTTGCTATATGCTAAAATATCACTTGTCAGATGTAAATTCATGTTCTTATCTGCAGCACTATTTATTGTAGATTATTCTGCCTGGAATTCCATTTGGCCAAACCTGGAAGCGAGGGACAATTTTTATACATTCACTGGCATTTACCCATTTCACTTAAAGCCTTACTTGACCAGAATGCTTTCATTCACACTCAATATGTTAACAGTCATCTTAACGCCTTTGCTGGTATGGTAATTGGCAGCTGCTATAGCCTGTGCTACCATTGTACTCTGCAGTGTGTCCCCACTTCAGCAAAACGTTTCCACTTTTAGAATTTTGTACCATTAGACCCCAACTTATATAATTTATCAATGACGTTAACAACAGACGGAATACTGATTTTTTTTTATACTGTATTAGACAGTAGTGGACTTTTCTATTAGATTGTTGCTGATTAATTACAGGTCCAAAAAAATATGTACTTTAAATTTCATTGTGCTTATCTGTTTTCACAGATTAAAAACATTTCTGACCGTGATGTGGAAAACTGGCTGGATTTTGTTACCGACAGGTAAATGCAATTTATATATTTTTATGATATATACAGTAGAGCAACTGGTTGTGACACTTCACCTGTTCATAAATGGCCGATATACTGTTTATAATTGGACCGGGGGAAGGTATTTATATTTACACTTAAGTTGAGTATGTTGGCAGTGGATATAATTTGAATATCCTTAATCTCCCAATCTTCATTTCATCAAGATGGTTGAATGTTGTCTTAGGCAGTGGCTGATATACCTCTGATCACTGATGATTTTAATTTCAAAGGGTCACAGGTGAAAGGTAAAATTACAAGAGCAGAAGGGGCATGTATAGACATGGTAAATTCAACAGCAGAATATGCTTAATTAATGTGTGCCCACCATCTTTCTACAAAAGAAAATTCATAAACACATTTCAGTTGATGGTGGTACTAGCAACCAAATAAACATTATCTTAGATTGTGTTATGTGTCACAACAAGACATTAACACAAATTATGCTGGCATTGATCCATAGAGTGATCACTTTCCACTTACTGCCATCATCGAGAATGTGTTGTCACAATGATAAGAATGAAACTTTAGTACCTTTTTCAGTGAACTGAAATGCATTACTAAAGGAAATAAAACCTATAACATCAGTACACAACTGAGCTTTATCAAAATGTTTTTCCTAGAAAAAACATGCAAGATTGTTAGTTTTAAACAATGATATCCTAAACCAGTGGTTCTCAAACTGTGAGGCGGGCCTCCCTAGGGGGGCGCGAAGTAACAAAAAGGGTGGTGCGAAGATGTGAAAAAAAGAAAACAAGAATCAAAAATATGAAAAGTACATCTATTGAAACAAAAACAAATTAACTTAAACTACATTCTAATACTAGAAAAATAATATAGCTAGATATGTGTCGATAAAAGTTAAGTAGGTATAATAAAATATGCATCTATGATGTATCATTAATTAAAAAAGAACAAATTGGTATTAGTGGGCTCCTTTCAAGAAACATTAGAGGGGCGCAATTAAAACTGTTATGAAAACTTGGGTCGCATATACGTAAAGGTTGAGAAACGCTGTGCTAAACAATGGATAACATCTGATACATGAGGAATGAAGCAACTTAAAGTGAAGTTGCTTAATTTAATTCACCAAATGTTCAAGATCTGGCTTAGATAATAAATGCAAAGGTATAGAAATGTATGAGTAACCTACGAGAATGCAAGGGTCTGTATTGAGAATTCATCTTTTACAGATGAAAAAGGCTATGAGCTTGGAAGGTCTTAGTAAAATATTCAGCATCATCGAATGTCCCTCTTGTGGCAAAAGGCCAACATAACTGACCCCATAAGTGACAAGAAAGACAATGTCATCCACATTGCACAGAGCAGCTACAAAGATAATGTATTTCCCAGATGATTAAACAATGCCTAATGCTATTTTAATGATCTCTACTGAAATAAATTTGATAAAATCTCTAGAGAAAATAGTAAAATAAGTTAACCTAAAGTAAGTTTGATTTTAGTCTAGTAGCTAATTGAAAAGTAATGTCAGGTAGCAGATTAAGCAAACTTATCACAAAAGAGAGCAGGGTGCAAAAAATTTCAACCCTTGAATACAATTGGGTGCTTTTTACCAGCCTTGTCCTATCTGGATGTTGAAACAATAAACTTCAAAACTGCAACCACCTTGACAGCAGCATCATTATATTCTACGTGTCTTGTAAGCCTAAATGCTCAGGCTTTTCATTGTTGATGTCTTAGGGCAGGTGTACTCTATCTTCAGAACAAATAGCATAACCAGCTTCTAAACTTACAAGAACACTATTAAATCGGGAAACCTTTTTCATCAAAGACTGTGCTGAATGGGTCATGTTTTTAGACAAGGTATTGAATACATCCAAAAAACTGGAATAGTTCTATCATTCTTTCTTTCATTCTTTCATTCATTGATTGAATTTGGTAACGTTTTTTCCCTCAAGCATGCCATAACATATTCCTAGTATTTCCCCTTTTCACGTGTTAATGGTACACTCAGAAAGGGGAGCCATTTTTTTTCTTTGCTGGTGGTACCCACAGAGCTCTGATATTGCCTACCAGTTGCAGTCTGAAAGGTTGGCTGAAGTTCCCAGTTTGCATCGGCTGTACCCCACAAGCAAGGGAGCTGCACTATTTCAGGTGGTGACACTAGTTAGGGCTAGCAGCAGCCTCCTTTTCCAGTCGTGGTTCAAAACAATAGGCAGTCATGCTTTATCCTAGGCCATAATGGTCACCTTGCTTAGAGGTATAACTATGGTAGAGTCCAGGATAAACCATTTTTAATCAACTTCCAATGCAGTTATTCACTGTAGTATGCACTTTTTATATTTAATAGATGTTTTGGGTATCTGAACCGTCAAATACAGTATCTATGTTGACAGTTTGTTTACACTTTGATCAATTGTCTTAAATATGGCATTCCCTTACAACACCTATTTTTCTATTTATGTCAGAAACATTGTTAAAAGAAATCTGCCTAATTTCCCTTATCTTCAATCAGAATCCACACTTGCAGATAATTTCCTCATCACTAGTTAAAATATATTCAGTATTTTGAGAATTTATCAATTAGTGTCACGGTGGCCACCTTTTAGGTGATTATAGGTGCAACTCTGGGAAAAGGACCTTTCTTTAGATGTCTCAGGCAAAGAATGGAATTCATTTACTCATGGCATATACCGTAGATACTCGCGTATAAGTCGAAAAATTTATGCCTTAAAATTCATTCAAAAAAACAGGGTCGACTTATCTGCGGGGCAAAATAATTTTCCATAAAATCTGGGTAATGGCACAGTGCTTTTATTTAAAAAAGTCAATCAAAATCAGTTTTCAAAGTAAACAGTGCAGTGATTCAAAAGAACTCTTCATTAAATAAATAATCCATAAAGCAAACGTGGAGGTTTAAAAATCAATAAAATAGAAAAACAATCCTTTAAAAACCCGGCCTACCACCCAGGCTTCCACACAGCTGCCTGCGATCGCTCGCTCGCCCACTCGCACCGCCCCTCTCTCTTCCTTCCTCTCTACCTGACTCGCACTTCTCTTTATATGCAGAGAGGACATAGCAGCTGCAGCACATTAGCCACAGGAACAATCACGGATGTGGGCAGTGCCTAACCTGTTCATTAGGTGAGAAACGCCCACACCGCAGATCACCCTGCTTGCTCGCTAAGTTGCGAGCGCGGTGATTATTTATTTAAAAACTAAAATGGCCTTTGCTAAGAGAGCTGTGGACCCATAACACCACATAAGCCTTTGTTGGAATTTCAAGCATCGGCTGGCTGGTGTACGCGGTTTATGAACAGATATGGGCTGTGCCTTTGTCAGCGAACAAAAATCGCGCAGAAGCTGCCGAAAGATCTAAAAGAAAAGGACAGTTCCTTTAATAAATTTATTATCAAGCAAAGACAAAGGCATGACTTTGATCTCAGTAACATTGGTAACATGGATGAAACGCCAATGACATTTGATATGCCAGGAAATCGAACTGTAGCAGGTATTGGTGAGAAGACCGTACTTATTAAGACAATGGAAAGACAATGAAAAAACCCAAGTTTTACCCTTGACTTATACGCGGGTCATAACAAATTTCGTAATTTTCGGCTTAAAAATGCAATCGACTTATCTGCGAGATCGACTAATACGCAAGTATCTACGGTACTTTTCACTAATCTATGCAAAATATGCTGCAATTCTTCATAAAACTGCATGTTGTACATATCTTTGTAGATTAAAATAATCCAAAATGTGTTGGGAACGGAACCCTAACTGTGAATGATGTCATCTAGCACCAGCCTCAATAGGTTATATATTTTGGGACTGTCCAAAATTTATATAAAATAAAATGTGGGGAAGATATTCGCTAATAAATCCAATAGTGTCAAAATAGCACCAGAAAAAATAAGTAGATACCCATTAACTCATTGTTGTTTTTTACAATATGTTAGTGTATTTACTTAATTTGCTTAACAGAAAGAATCATAATGCAACCCCTATTCCTCAATAGGAATGTGATGTCTTATTTTCTAGTACATATGTAATTTCAGTGTCCATATTCAGCTAAAGGAGAATAACCAAGCAAAATTCTTTTTTGCCCTTTTTTTTCAGGCCTTATAATGACCTTAGATATCCAATGAATACTGAGAAGTTGCAGAAACTAGGTTGGAGGCCTACAGTGTTGTGGAAAGAAGGAATCAGAAAAACAGGTACCAGAGAAGTTGTTTTATTGCTTATGTGCTATGTTTGCTGTGGTACAATTGTAAAAAACACCTAAAACATCTACTGAGTAGTCCTGTTGGCAAAAATATATAATTAAAGAGAGGTGCCAGAGCTGAATGCCCAGGCTCATATAAAGAAAGGCCAGAAGAGCTTAAATAGCAGCTGTTTCCAGCAATAATGATAACAAGGAATGAGGCACTATGATAAAAGTGCTCTGGTAGTGGGAAAAGTACTATTTAAATGTGAAGAAATATTATTATTTATGATAAAAAGAAAATTTTCAAATAGTCAAGTAATAAATGTTTTTTTATGCAAGACAAGGCACCTTGCAGCAGAAACAACACTGTAGTTTAAATGGTTAAGGGCTAAGTCCTTGTCATGTTAAATGCCTGGAATAAATGTGTTCAGTTCATCTTCCATAGTTTGGAGTGAGATTATCTGTTTTAACACAATTAACACTGCCACCTAATGTGAGAGAAAGATATGACAAGTTGATAAGTTCTTGTTTAACACATTCCTTGTGTGAAGACAGTTTAAGCTTAAATACTGTAAATCTTTTAATTGTTATGATTTATACGACTATTCACTGGAAATAAAATGTTCTTACTCAAAGCTTTTGTGGAGCCTAAAAATTTTGTAGACCTTTCCCAATATGTTTATTACATATAGAAATAATGAATATGGATCAGTCCTATAAACTGCCATGTGCTGAGAGATTTTTTTTTTTTGCTCAAGTCCTTCCTTTTCAGTTAAAAAAACTCTATATTTAGGCAAATAGATTACAAGTGGCAGGCAGAAAAAAATCAGTTGTATGGGATAACCCTGTCTGGTTTCCCATTCTAAAACAAAACAATAGAATTTACATTATTTAACTCTTGTAAGTTGCAGGGTGGGGCTGCTGTGAATCAGACCTGTTTTACAGCACAACCCACAAATGCTTGATTGGTTTGATATCTGAGGAATTTGGAGGCCAAGTCAGCACCATTAACTCTTTGTCATGTTCCTCAAACATTCCTGAGCAATTTTGCAGCATACGTTATTCTTAAAGAGACCACTACCATAAGGAAACAGTGTTGCTATGAAGGGGTGTACATGGTCTGCAACAATCTTTAGGTAGGTGATATTTGACGAAGTACTGTAACGTTTACATGAATGCCATAACCAAAGTTTTCCTAGCAAAACATTGCCCAGAGCATTTCACCGCCTCCACTGCCTCTTCCCTTCTTGCCATAGTGAAACTTACTGCCATCTCTTTTTCAGATGAACAACACAAATGCACCTAACAATCTATATGACCTAAAAGAAAACGTGATTCTTCAGACCAGGTTACCTTCTTCCATTGTTTCATGGTCCAGGTCTGTTGTCTGTCCAATACTTATTGATGCACGTGGGGAGTGAAGGGTAGCCTTTCTGGTCCAATCCCACAGAAAAGCTACTGTATCACAAACTGCTAAAAAACTTCATGTTGGCCATGAGTGAAAGGTGTTAGAAAACACAGTGCATTGCAGCTTGCTACATATGGGGTTCCGCGGCCGCAAACCAGTCAGAGTTTCCATGCTGACTACTGTCTACCACTGAAAGTGTCTACAATTGGCTTTGCGTTGTGCTCTTGGGGTCATCTTGGCAGGACACCCACTTCTAGGCAGAATAGCCACAATACCAAATTGTCTCCATTTATAGACAACTTGCCTAACAGTAGACTGATGAATATTTAAAATCTTTGAGATGACTTTGTAACCCTTTCCAGCCTTATGTAGATTAACAATTCTTGATTGTAGCTCTTCAAACAGCTCTTTTGTGCGAGGCATGATTCCCATCTGGATATGCTTCTTGTCAAAGCTCAAACTCAAACTTTAGTGTTTTTTTATCAATTAAAATAATTCTAGGCCATACCTCTGAACTCGTTTTATTAAATGGACTCCAGGTGTGCTAAATTCTGACTGCAATGAGCTTTTTAAAAAGTCAGGTTATGGTTCACTTACTTCTTCCAACCTTCAGTTTCACAGTTTGAATGATTTATTCAATATGGTCAAAAATTCTCTGAAAAATTGTGTATCTTTAGTTATAGGAGACTGTGTTTGTTCATTATTGTGACTGACATGAAGATAAAACCATGTCTTTGTAACTTTCTAATTTTTTGCAAGAAAGACTAGCATGTGAAAGTGCTCCTCCATGAGGCATGTACTTGTTGGGCTGCAAATGAGCCCTGACATACTAAATACAGTACACACTGTGAAGAACAGCTGGAAGTATATAAACACATGGAGGAGTAGTGCCATTGTTTATGCAAATGAGCACTGAAATGTTTTATAGCACCTTACTTTACATAGTTAATATGATGAAATATATTTTGTGTGATTTTTAAATTATAAGAAAATGTGTTATTGCAGGACACTTTTCAGCATGGTTTTAAAAATCTAGGGAGCAGTGGAGCTCTAATGCTAAAGAGGTTTGCCCCGAATGGATGAAGCAGAATAAAACTGGCCTGCGGTCAAAAATAATTGCACACCCCTGTTTTGTTGACGTACTAAACATTTAACTGGCTCCAAAAAAAGTTTTTAACCTGTAGAAAAAATCAAAAGTTACATACCTACTTCAAATACAACAGATTACAAGCTTATACTTAATGGGTAATGATATAATTAATGTTTTCATAATTTAAAAATAGGATACCTCAGGAAATTCTTTCTATTGCCTGGCCTGTCTGTCCTTCAAATGTTTAGTTAAAGTGGCTGTTTAAGCCCCTACAGTTGGTATTGTGCGGTAGCAAATCTTGTATATAGGCTTGCATGTATCTTGTGATTTTCCAATCCCCATTTGCTACAAAACCAAGGTATTTCTAGAAACTGCTCTTGCTACCCTATATGTCATTTAAGCATACTGGTGAATACCGTGATGTTGGTTAAGTTGCCATCTACTAATTTTAAAATGTTAAAATCAATACTTTTCAATATTTTGATACTTTCGACAACCCTAGTAGGTACTAACTCCTTCATACCGGGAAACTTCACAAGACCTGCTGTTTTGGAGACTCTCTGACCCACTCTTCTAGCCATCACAATTCATCCTTTGTTAAGTCACTTAGATCATAACACTTGCTCATTTTTCTTCTTTCAACACATCACCTTCAAGAACTGACTGTTTGCTTGCTGCCTAATGTATCCCACCACTTGACAGGTGCCATTGTAACAAGATAATCAATGTTATTCACTTTACCTGTCAGTGGTTTTAATGTTGCGCCTGATCTGTGTATGATAGGTCTATGTACACGTTTCACATCTATAGACTGCAAGACCAAATGAAGCTCATTTGTTACTGAGGTACAGTATGTCAAAGATTTAACAGTAGTTGTCTGCTATTACCAGAGAGTTTTATCTTGAGATAATACAAGAAAAGCTGTGTTAGCAAGATTTTAGATGTTTAGTTTGTTTAGTAGGGAAATTGGTCTAGATGTGCATTCAGCTGTAGTATTTCAAGAAGCAAGGAGCTTTTCTTATTTGTGAGAAAACATAGCTGACAACAGACCTAATTTAACATAGAATTTTTCATTTTCTTTTTTTTTTAATTAAATTCTGGCACAAATTTTAATATTTTTAAAATATATTTGTTTATATAATTCAACAACTAAATACTGTACATAGGCCGGTATTTTTATGTGTTTGATAATTTTGCATTCCCATAGAAACAACAAATTTGACTTGCAGCAGATTATCTGTACTTCAGCTACTTTTTTTCTGTTTTGTTTCAAAGGTATAACAATGTCTCCAAAATTCATCCAAGTATTCTTCAGTGTCAGAAATAATTAAAAGTATGCAGATGCACCAATGCTAGCACTAGCTAGTTTGTGCATTAAGAAAGGCTTATTTCCAATCATGTGTAGCTATACACTGTTTTCTTTTTTTTTGCAGAATTCCTTTTGTTTGGTATCTTTGAGCACTTGAAAGTCTTGTCTTTATAGCCCTAATTAAGCATAATTTTAATTGCATTTAACTTAAGACACAAACAAGTATTATAGTTTAATTCTTTAAGTTTATACAAGTAGCAATGTACTTAAGGCTGAGAGTATTAACATCTCTCGGAACCCTCTTAAAGATCTGCATTATTATTATTCTAACAAAGTCTTTATTTTTCTGTGCTTGATGGAAGAGAGTGCATACTGTTTGAAATACCAAACAGCAGTTTTATTACTAAAATGCAATACAGTGAGTCTTCTCTGTTGATATCTAATTAATTTTTTTTTTTTACTATTTAGTTGACTGGTACAGGGAGAACTTCCATAACTGGGCTAATTCTGAAAAAGCATTGGACCAATTTCCACCTTTTACTTTTGAAGAGAACTGAAAAACAACTGACCGGGTTACTGACAAAATCTGAAATTGCAAGATTAAAAGAACCAAACACTGAATCATGTTATTGTGTTTTTGAGATAATACATATTTTTATTTGTATAGTAATTTAAAGCTAGTGTACAGAAATAGTAGTATTTTTGTGTATTTTAAATCTTGTACTACCAGTTAGGGTTTGTTATACTTTATAATGTAAAAAAAAAAAAAAAAACAATAAGAACGTGCTTAAAAGCTATGATTTTTTTTAAAAGTTTCTTTTAATAAAATTATATTTGTATTTAAATCCTGTTATTTTATCAAAGTTTATTTTTGTAATAGTATTTCTAGAAGAAACATCACTGTTTTAGTTGGCAGGTACAGAATAGTTTTAAACAAGGTGGTATTTGGTATTTCAAAAAGCCACTCAGAATACTGTTTTTATTTTAACTAGTATGTAAACTACAGGTGAAAAAACAGCTGATCTGAAACAAGGAAGTGTCTTGGATGTGTGTGGCTTCCTTTTAATTTGGTCGTGTGCAAATGATCCAGAATAAGCAGGTGACTGGAACAAATCTTAAGAAATTGTGCCATTCTCAAGACTCATTTGATATTGAAAACGGCACTGTGGTGCAGACAATTACTAGAGAAGATCTCGACATGAAGAGTATTTGTATTTACATACAAATAAATAGACAATTACAACTATCTACATGAGAACAGGTCATTCAGCCCAACAAAGCCCGTCAGTCCTATCCACTTAGTTCTTCTTAAAAAACATATAGTTTAGTTTTGAAAGTCCTACTGTTCACCACACTCCTTGGTAGCTTATTCCAATTGTCTATGGTTCTCTGTATAAAGAAAAAATTCCTAATATTTGTGTGAAATTTACTCTTAACAAATTTCCAACTGTGTCCCTGTGTTTTTGATGAACTCATTTTAAAATAACAGTCTAGATCCACTGTACTAATTCCTTTCATAATTTTAAACACTTCAATCATGTCACCTCTTAATGTTCTTTTGCTTAGACTGTAAAAACTCAAATTTAATCTTCATAATTCATCCCCTGCATCCCTGGAATCAGCCTAGTTGCTCTTCTCTGGACTTTTTCTAATGTTATCCTTTTTTGTAGCATGGAGACCAAAACTGCACACAGTTCCCCAGGTGATGCCTCACCAGTGCATTATAACGCTTGAGTATAACCTCCTTGGACTTGTACTTTAACTGTCTGAAAGTTGATAATATAGAGTCCACTACGGCTCCTAAATCTTCTCATAATTATACTTTCGATTTTCAGACCTCCCATTGTGTATTCAAATCTAACATGTTTACTTCCTACATGCAATACATTATATTTCTTGACATAAAATTTCATCTGCCACAAATCTGTCCAATCATGTACACTGTACAAATGATTTAATGGATTCTAGATTATCTGCCAATCCATCAAGCTTGGTCTCATCTGTAAACTTAACCAGCTTGGCCGACTAAAGTACGTTGTGGATGCGCTGGCTGCCATGTAATTTAATATAGGTCTTGCAGGGGCATGGATTTGTGTGTAAGTGGAACGTGCCGGAGTCAGACGCAATTGGAGGAAAAGAGTGGTATGGCACAGGATTGTTTGAAAGTAACGCTCCCCTGTATAAAAGACACTTTCTACCTATTGGGATCGTCGTCGTTTCATTTTGTTCTGCCTTTAGACTGACTAGAGAGAGCGATGTGGAAACATTGCAGAGCATTTCAGTGTTCAGTAGTTGTTTATAGTTGGTGCCTATTTTTGAATATATTTTTCAATTACAGAGATCTCGGGAGTCATTGAAAAGGTTTGGTGGAGGTGTTTATATTGACTGCATTTGAGGCACTTTTTTATATGTACACTTGACTGTTCTTTTTATAAATACTTTTTTATTTTATTTTTTGGGTCTGTTAATTGGTTTTGTTCTTTAAGGAACAACTTCCTCAACGATATTTCAATAGTGGAAGACTCCCTTTCATAGTGTATATATGTTTTTTTTTTCTTTTGATTTGGGGACTTTGGGTTGCACTGTAATTACTGTACATAATCACCTTTTTTATTTATTGGTTCCCACTACACTGGCTGTCACAGCCATCCTCTCCATTTTCTTCTGTTTCTCCTTTGATAACCTTGCGCACACACTGTATATAACATCTTCTAGGCTCATAGTGAAATTAGACTCCTCCATATCCCCCACCAGCATCTCCAATAATATCTCTTCATTTTCTGATGACCAAAAATATCTGTTTACAGGTAGGCCTTAGCTTTTGAATGTGTTACATTCCTATCGATGTTTGGAACACAATTTTGTTAGTACTTTTAATTTAAAATAATTAGAACTATCAATATTTTACAGTATGTCAACCTTAAGCTTAAACACCCTACAGTTTTTGATAAAAGTGCAGTACCTCAAAGACTTAATGAAGGTGCAAAAGGGCACAGCTGATGATTTATTCCTCAGCAGTGATGTGTTATCTTTGCTGAGGGATTGCTCAGAGTCACAACCCCAAACCAGCTGCTGTTCTCCCTGAGCTATTATACTTGAATGATGGGAATTGCAGGCATTGACTCCTACCACTCAGCTAAACAGTCAGTTGCCAATGTGGCAGCTTATCTGTTGCGAAGCTTGTTGCATAGCTGCAGTAACTGACGGTTTCTTTCGATGACATATGCAAATGAATGCACAAAGTGACTTTTTCACTTTTAACACTGTGCCATAATGCAGCCTTTTTACAGAAACGTGTTTCTTTTTTCACTTTTATAAACTTTTTTTTTGTTATTATTTACTAATATCAAGATTTGTCCTATGGCCTGTTACTATAACGTATTATATTTTTAATAGATTTTTTAAATTGAAATTGGCCTGCTGTTATCGGTGACCAGAGTTTCAGTTTGTTTTAACTACCTTGAGAATGAGCTGCAAACTTGTCACATGTCACATTGTGAGCACTGAGGATCCTCATGCTACCTTACATCCACAATATCTGTGAATGTAATAGACTTTGAGGAATATAAAATGGGATGTATTAAATATTTCTGCACTCAGCTGGTAGCAGTGCAATCACTATTACAGAGGGAGCTATCTCGCACTGTATCAGAGGAACAGCCAATTCGAGGATGGCAAGGAGAAAAATCTGGAGCAAGGATTAAAGTAAGGTGAACATGATTCAAAACTGACCAGCCTCAATTGCATTTTAGATTGAAAAATGTGTAACATTTCATGTCGTTTTACAGTGAGTTCAGATATTGTGCACTTGGGTATTGTGGAAGACTGGCTTGAATCTCATATTTAAGATGTTGTTTAATAATGGATGGGTTACGTTGGGTACAATCAGAGAGAGCAGGAGGGGGCCTGAAGACTTACAGTATGTGAATAAAATATATGAAAAAAGCAAACACGTTACAATTAAAGCTGAAATGGACGATACAGACTTTGACATGCCATCTGAATTCATCCATGTTACCAGCTCAGAGGGGGATGCATGTTCTTTTTTTTTTATTATTATTAATTTTATTACAATCCATACAAAGCAATCAAGATTTTACAAAAAGAAAAATTGAGTTAAGAACAGATCGATCCCCACCCCTGAGAGAGAGAGCAAGCCAAATAACGTTAAATTTAAGGCTTGTAAACATACCTAATTAAAAAAAATTCTCTGTGCTTTATGAACTTATTTTAAAATATTACTGATTAGATCCTGCCATGTTTTGAAAAGGTCTGTACAGATCCTCTAACTGAGTATTTGATTTTTTCCAATTTCAAATAATATAACACATCAGTTTCCCACTGACTTAAAAGAGGAGAGTTTGGATTCTTCCAGTTTATCAGAATGAGTCTGCGTGCCAACAGTGTAGTGAATGCAATCACAATTTGTTTGTCTTTCTCCACTTTAAACCCTCTGGAAGAACCCCAAACACAGCTGTTAATGGGTTAGGAGGGATTGTGAGTCCAAGGCTGTCTGACAGGTAATTAAAAATTTTTGTCCAGAATAATGTTAATTTGGTGCAGGCCCAGAACATGTGACCTGTTGAGGCTGGGACTTGGTTGCAACGTTCGCAGGTTGGATCATGTCCTGGAAACATTTTGGAGAGTTTTAGTCGAGACAGATGTGCTTGATATATAATTTTGAGTTGTATAATTGTATGCTTTGCGCATATGGAGCTTGAGTGAATTCTCTGCATTGCTACTTTCCACTCCTTTTCTGATATATTAATTGAGAGGTCATTTTCCCAGTGTCCTCTTGGATCTTTGAAAGGAGGGATTGTAAAAGGATTTTATATATTGTAGAGATGGAGTCTAACTCCTTGAAATTGAGCAATAATTTTTCCAGCATGGATGAGGGTGCAAGATGAGGAAAATCTGGAAGGTTCTGTTTAACAAAGTTCCTGATTTGAAGATAGTGAAAGAAATGTGTAGCTGGAATGTAATTTTTCATAGGATGCAAAGACGTTGTCTATATAAAGATCTCTAAGCAAGTTAATTCCAAATTTTTTCCAGATATTAAAACTGCATATGTTTGTGAGGGTTGAAAGAGGTGGTTCTTTGCAGGGTGCCACAGAAAGAAGCTTCTCCGTCTTAAAATGCTTTCTACATTGGTTCCAGATTCTAAGTGAGTGGAGCACAATTGGGTTATTAGTGTATTGCCGATAACGTGTGTTTATTGGAGCACAAAGCAAGGAATACAAAGAAGTACTGCAGGATTTTACTTCTATGTGGTCCAAGCCTGTGTATGTTCTTCTATTTGTGTCCAGGTTCTTATCGCCTGTATATTTGCTGCCCAGTAATAAAACTGGAAGTTAGGTAGAGCCATGCCACCTTCTGCCTTTTGTCTTTGTAGGGTCGCTCTTTTGATGCGTGGATGTTTTGAATTCCAAATAAATGAGGTTATTGTTGAATCTAATTGCTTAAAGAATGATTTATTAATGTATATTGGGATGTTTTGAAATAAAAAGGAGCTTAGGAAGAATATTCATCTTAACAGTGTTAATTCTTCCAGCTAGTGTGAGATGAAGGGTTGACCATCTATGCAAGTCTTGTTTAATTTTTTCCATGCAGACTGCGAAATTTTGTTGATAAAGAGCTTTATGTTTACTTGTGATGTTTACCCCGAGGTATTTAAACTGTTCTGCAATGATAAAAGGTAGGGTGTCTAATCTAATATTATATGCTTGAGAATTCACTGGAAAGAGTACACTTTTATTCAGATTAATTCTGAGACCAGAGATCTTTTGAAATTCTGTGAGTGCTGCTAAGACTGCAGGCACAGAATTTTCTGGGTCCGATATATACAGTACCATGTCATCTGCATATAAGGAGATTTTCTGTTCCAGTCCCTAGATAATCCCCTTTATCTGATCAGTATTTCGACAATGTATTGCCAGTGGTTCAATGGCAATGCAAACAGCAGTGGTGACAAGGGGCATCCTTGTCTAGTGCCACGTTCTAGTTTAAAGTAGTCTGAGCAAATGTTGTTGATGCAAACTGAAGCTTCTGGGTTAGTATACAGTAATTTAATCCATGCACAAATGTTCGGGCCAAACCCAAACTTCTCCAATGTAGTAAAAGGCATTTCCATTCAATCATGTTGAATGCTTTTTCTGCATCCAATGATAATAATATTTCTGGGGTGTTTGGTTTAGTTGGTGAGTATATTACATTAAACAGGCGTCAAGATTTGAAGATAAGTGTTGGCCCCTAATAAATCCAGTTTGGTCTTGTGATATTACAGAGGGGAGCACTTTCTCCATCCTTCTGGCTATGATTTTAGAGAGTATTTTAACGTCATTATTCAGAAGTGAAATTGGTCTGTATGATGCACATTGTAATAAGTCCTTATTTTGTTTTGGAAAGACAGTGATTAGTGCTTGGCGAAAGGTTTGCGGGAGAGATTGGTTATCTCTGGCTTCTGTAAATGTTGCTAATAGGAGGGGAGCTAGCTGAGCGGAGAATTTCTTGTAAAACTCTGCAGGGTAGCCATCAGGGCCTGCTGCTTTTCCGCCTTGGAGTGACTTTATAGCATCTAGTAATTCTGATAACGCCAGAGGTTTATCAAGTTCCTCCATGCATGTTATTATTGGTGTTGTTTTCATACTCCACAACAAAAATGATTAACTCAGTTGTGAACATTCAAAATTTGTCATTCTGAATGTTGATGTCTTCAATCAGACAACTTGAGATGAAACAGACTTTTAAAAGACATGTGCCATTTATGGATACAGCAAGCTGGACCTTCTGTATTCAAATGCTGGTACCTTTAAATAGAAATCTGTGGGGTATCTCGACAGCTCTAACCATTTTAACGCCACCTACAAGCCTGTTAGTAACAGTAGCAGTGAATATACAATATATATAGATGTAGTGCCGGGTGGCCTCGGCCATTACCGGCCAGAGACACCAGCTGGATGGAAGGACCAGGGGAGAGAGCATCTCTGAGGCACTACTTCCCCTGAGATGCTAGAGTGCAGCCATCCTAGATGACTGTTGCACCATGGATTCCTGCAAGGCACGCTGGGATCTTGGTCCAGCCCTGTTGAGCTCCATGAGGGCTGCCAGGGGGAGCTGCAGAGCCCTAGAGTGGATTTCCACTGCACCTCGGTGTGATTCCAGGTAATCCTGATGAGTGTGCTGTGCATATAGTATGTATTATATATATATATATATATATATATATATATATATATATACAGTACAGGCCGAAAGTTTGGACACACCTCCTCAATCAATGTGTTTTCTTTATTTTCATGACCATTTACATTGGTAGATTCTTACTGAAGGCATCAAAACTACTTGGTCAAAAAGCCCTTACACAGCCTGGAGGTATGTTTGGGGTCATTATCCTGTTGAAAAATAAATGATCGTCCAACTAACCTGACTTCTGCACAACACAACTGCTGGTCCCAACCCCATTGATAAAGCAAGAAATTCCACTAAATAACCCTGATAAGGCACACCTGTGAAGTGAAAACCATTTCAGGTGACTACCTGTTGAAGCTCATCGAGAGAATGCCAAGAGTGTGCAAAGCAGTAATCAGAGCAAAGGGTGGCTATTTTGAAGAAACTAGAATATAAAACATGTTTTTTTGTTAAGTACATGACTCCACATGTGTTCATTCATAGTTTTGATGCCTTCAGTGAGAATCTACCAATTTAAATGGTCATGAAAATAAAGAAAACACATTGAATGAGGAGGTGTGTCCAAACTTTTGGCCTGTACTGTATATATACATACTAGCCATCCCCCTCAGCTCTGCCTGCATAATAATGAAACAGGACAGTGAGGAGGGCCCCGCCTGGCTCCCTACTCCTGACGTCATGCTTCCCTCTCCCCTTGGCCCACAGCTTCTATCTGGGATTAGCGTGAATATATCGCTCCTGCAAGTGAACTATGATTCTTAGCGCGATGAGATAAGTCGCAAAATTGACAGGAATGTTCAAGCAATTTATATTAAAAAAACCCAATCTAAATCCGTTAAGTAGTTCTCTCGTGAAAATTGGACAGACATACAGACAGACATTGGATTTTATATATAGCAGTCTGATGTTCCTAGAAATGAAAGACATACTACTGTTATCTTTTTTGTTGAAATTTGAGTAAGGGGTTCCCAGCACAGCACAGCACAGCATATATATTGTGGCCAATAGGGGGTATTGCAAGCTCCCTAAACATCAGACACAACTTCACAGACACCAGTTTCGTTAAAATTAAAGGTTTATTGATATCAATTACCTTATAAAAAAGCTGCAACAATGATATAAATCAACACAATTCTATATTTTGTCATATTCTCTTTCTCCTTCCACTCCTCCAGGCAAGCTTTGTCTACTTCTACCTGAATCCAACTCACCCAGATGTGGCAGGGCAGTTCCTTTTATCTTGGACCCGGGAGTACTTCCTGTGTTAGGGCATAGGCTGATGAAAACACTTCCAGGCCAATCAGAAATCCCAGAAAGTAAGGATTATTAGTCCATTCAGATTCCCCTGGTGACCCCAAAGAATGCCACAGGGCTGCATTATGGGACTGCAAGTTCCAGCATGCCCTGCGGGATTTTACACGCGAATCTTAAGCCAGGGAGGCTGCCACCTAACATTTTGAGGGAGAACACGTCTCGAATAAATTGTCTTCCCCAGTCCTTTCATTATACTGGCCTCTCAACTGGGTAAGGATACCTGTTCAGACCTAGCCAGGATGCCAGTCTGTTTGTTTGTATTTATTTTATATATATATATATATATATATATATATATATATATATATATATATATATATATATATATATATATATATATATATATATATATATATATACTCTAGTGGGTTTCCCCCCCCGCTCGCTATATTAGTAAACCTTCAAAATAATGTGCAGTTAAAGTCCATCCATCCATCCATTTTCCAACCCGCTGAATCCGAACACAGGGTCACGGGGGTCTGCTGGAGCCAATCCCACCCAACGCAGGGCACAAGGCAGGAACTCAACAGCATTCTCAGCATTTCTTAGTAGAGCCAAATGACTAAGAATCTTCACCAAGCAGCTCTGAAAATGTCTGCTTTGTTTGGATCTACATACATGTACAGGAATGTCATGAAATCAAAGTTCAGAACAAGACTGACAGATAAACATTTAAATGACTCCATAAGAGTGAACCTGCACTCCACCATACACCACTCTTGTTGACTTCATGCAGTGCCAGTCATCTGACTAACTAAAAAACACATCACACATGCAACTGGACATGTCAATACTCTTGTGAAGTGAAACAGCAAAAGGACAAATGAATAAGTAATATCTGTGTATTTGGAATTCCATTGTTTTTTTTTGACAGCATTCATGTCTTAATTCAACAGTGTGAGATACACTAGAAAATGCATACAGACATACAAAATGCACTTGCAGGGGAACTAAATATTTTTTGTGATGTTTTAATGTAAAATATGAGTTGTTGACACCAACATTGTGTAAATGTTCAGGCAGAACAAGCTTATTCAGTTTGTTTGGGTTGAAATAAGCTATGAGAATAAACATTAGAAAAATTGAGTAGCTCTCGACTATGTTCATTTTGTAAAAGTAGCTCTCAGGAGTAAAAAGGTTGGAGACCCCTGCTCTAGACATATCTCAAAGATATTTAAAGGAAACAGGATGCACCTAACAACAAGAGTGCCACAAAAAAGTGCCCGAGTACTTATATGAATGAGAGATTTCACTTTTTGATTTTTATTCAATTTGTAAACCTTTCTGGTTTTACTTTGCCATTGTCCGTTATTACTAGGCAAAAATGGCAAATTTACCTGTTTAAAATTAAACCTACAGCACAATTAAGTGAACAGGTCTGAAAACTTTGTGAATCTGCTGAATGTTTTGTGAAAACTTGTATTTTATAAAGTTGTCTCCAGTAAAGGCATGTTGGTATGCCATGAGCCACTGTGGAAAAGTGAGTAACCGCTAGTTCTATAGCTATGACAACAGTAGTTTCAGTACTGTACGACTGAATGAATTTGAGTTATTATTTGAGTATGTTTTGAGTTACTATGAATTATTATGCACATGGAAATGTTGAGAGAAAAAAATGATTACTATCATAAATACAGTATGACTGAAAATCTTTTACTGCCAAATATTTATTACTACTAAGAAGTCCGGATGTATTAGATCATCCTGGGAAAAGAAGATGGTATTCAGTTAACTTCACCAGCTCGTATGTTTGTGTAAAGGCTACAAAGTCATATGGCAGACTTTGAGATCATGTGGTATTAAACAGCTTAGCTTTGTTCTGAGATCTGCATGTGAAACATTGTGCCTGAAGCTAAAGACAGACAACCTCTGCCATGAACTGTGGTGATGACAGCATTGTGATGAAGGAATGATAAAAAGAACACTCAATGAATGGAATTCAATCATCTCTGCACTTAAACATTTTTGTTTTTCCTCTCTGAGAAATCACTTACATGGTGGCATAAATAGTAAGAATGAATTGAAGAAAATGTAATTGTTAACTGTCTAGTCAAAGTAGCAGGATTCCAACTGTCCCAGTCACTCAGTACATGGGGTTTGTACATTTTCCTGGGTCTTCACCTGGAACTCCAGTTTTCTGACACATTCTAAATGTGGTCATTTTTAAGAGTCCTCATTTTCCTGGTTTATGTGAGTCAGTGTGTCCTGATAGTGTTGGTTCCTGCTTTGCACCTGATGCTGTCAAGTACATGGTTAGGAGATTTGATAAAACAATAAAATACATCACTTGTGTGTTTAGACCCCTCACATTAAACAACATCAACCTTTATTTATATAGCACATTTTCATACAAATTATGAAGCTCAAAGTGCTTTACATGATGAAGAAAGAGAAAAAAGACAAAATAAATAAAAATTAGAATAAGGGAACACTAATGAACACAGAATAAAAGTAAGGTCTGATTGGCCATGGTGGACAGAAAAAACAAAAAAAAAAAAAACCCAGATGGCTGGAGAGAAAAATAAAATCTGCCAGGCCACGAGACCACCCAGCCCCCTCTAGGCATTCTACCTAACATAAATGACCTCAAACAGTCCTCATGGTATTCAGGGTTCTCATGGAAGAACTTGATGAGGATGGTCATGTGGACTTCTGGCCATTAATCCATCAATGTAGGGACATCACAGTGCTTTGATCAGGTGGTCGTGGCGCAGGTCGCCACCCCAGAAAACCAGAAAAAGAACAGAAGAGAAAGTAGGGGTTAGTAAGGATTTTGGAGCCACTATGAATAGTAATGATAATTGAATATACAGAATACCAGGATTAAACTAAAATGAAGCTATGAGAAAGCCATGTTAAAGTAATGTGTTTTCAGCAGTTTTTTTAAAGTGCTCCACTGTATTAGCCTGGCAAATTCCTATTGGCAGGCTATTGCAGATTTTAGGTGCATAACAGCAGAAGGCCGCCTCACCACTTCTTTTAAGTTTAGCTCTTGGAATTCTAAGCAGACACTCATTTGAAGATCTAAGGTTACAATTTGGAGTGTAAGGTGAAAGACATTCTGAAATATAAGATGGAGCGAGATTATTTAAGGCTTTGTAAACCATAAGCAGGATTTTAAAGTCAATTCTAAATGACACAGGTAACCAATGTAGTGACATCAAAACTTTTCTTTTCCTAGTTAAGATTCTAGCAGCTGTATTCTGCACTAGTTGCAATCGATTTATGTCTTTTTTGGGTAGTCCCAAGAGGAGAGCATTACAGTAATCTAGTCGACTAAAAACAAAAGCGTGGATTAATTTCTCAGCATCTTACAATGTTATAAGGGGTCTAAATTTTGCTATATTTCTTAAGTGAAAAAATGCTCTCCTAGTAATCTGATTAATATGTGATTTAAAATTCAGGTCAGAGTCAATAGTTACCCATAAATTCCTTACCTCTGTTTTAACTTTTAATCCTAATGCATCAAGTTTATTTCTAATAACCTCATTATATCCATTAAAATCCATAATCACTAAAATTTCTGTTTCCTCTTTATTTAGTTTGTGAAAATTACTACTCATCCATTTAGAAACACAAGTAAGACATTGTGTCAGTGAAGCAAGAGAGTTGGGGTCATCAGGCGCTATTGATAAGTACAGTTGTGTGTCATCAGCATAGCTATGGTAGCTCACTTTTTGTCCTGAGATAATCTGACCTAACGGAAGCATGTTAATCGAAAAGAGCAGCGGAGCCAGGATAGAGCCTTGTGGAACACCATATAGAATATCATGGGTCTTTGAAATATAATTACCACAACTAACAAAGAATTTTCTACCTGCCAGGTACGATTCAAACCAATTTAAGACACTGCCAGAGACGCCCACCCATTGATTTCTAAGAATATTGTGATCAATGGTTTCGAATTAAAGGATTACTTAACCCACAAATTATATTTTTATGAGTTACTTACCCCATGTTGTTTGTAGTGATGGCTGAGAAAATTTTTAATCTCATCCTTTCGTGCAGAATGGAGATAGCAAGCATTCTAATATAATAGCCATCTGTGGTGACCAACAGAGGACAACGGCAACAAACGACAACATGTCTGCGAAGCAAATCTCACGTTACTCGCATCAAATAATCCACATATGAATTTATCCAGTCATATGTTCATAAAATCCCAAACAGATGTATTTTTGCCAAAATATAAATGCACAGAATAAGTAACATATAAAAAAATATTATTTCGGATGGAGTATTCCTTTTACCATTTTGTCCAGTCACCGCTCAGTGTAATAAGAGCTATAAGATTTTATTTGGTTATCGTCAATCAAGATTGCACACTTTAAGAAGGTAACTTTTATCAGTTTATCTTGGCAGAATTAATCTAGCCCTTATACATTTGTGCTTGAAAGTTTGTGAAGTTTATAGAATTTTCTATATTTCTGCATAAATATGACCTAAAACATCATCAGATTTTCACTCAAGCCCTAAACATAGATAAAGAGAAACCAGTTAAAGAAATGAGACAAAAATATTATACTTGGTCATTTATTTATTGAGGAAAATGATCGAATATTACATATTTGTGAGTGGCAAAAGTATGTGAACCTCTAGGATTAGCAGTTAGTTAGCATGCTCCATGCTCCCACTTCCCTTTTGGGAGCCCTTCAACCCAACACCGCTGGTAATGTAACCGAATAAGCTGGACAATGAGGACACCAAATGAAGCAAGGGGATGGTGTAAAGGGCTTTTATTAAAAACAAAACCAGCCAAAACCAAATCAGTGTCCAAAACAGTGCAGTGCATCAAAATGTCCATAAATAAACCATTAAAATCAGAGTGAAATGTGAAGGTTAAAATAATCAAACAAATATTCCAATTAAAAATAAATTTAAAAATCAATAATGGCTGGAAGCAGTCTTTATAAAAACCCAGTGCCTTCTTCAGTTGGTGGCTCCCCTTTTTCTCCCATCCAGGCCCTGCACCAGGGGAGTCGTCCTACCTGCAGCTGATCTCCTTCTGCTGGTCTGGTAGCTTTCTAAGCTAGGGCTCACTTCCCAGCTGCCTATTGTTATTACAGTGAGCCTGCTCTCGCTCGCTCGCTTCTGCACTGGTCTTCTCCCTTTTCTCCTCTTTAACCTCCACACTCACATATCTCCTATTTATAACGGGGACGTGGCACAGGTGTGACGATTAGCAGCTCCCAGCATCAATTACAGACATGGGCGATCCCACACCTGTGCATGTCAATGTGGAAACGCCCAAGCCCGTATCGCACCCAGGAACCATTACCATACCTCCTCTTTGAGCCGTGAGTGCAGCGATTAATTATTTAAAAACCAGCCTTTCCTTCTGAGCCGTGGACCCGCTATATCACACAGTCTCCTGCAGCTGTAAAGATGCAGCACTATCTTATATACTACATTTGTAGGATATTCAGGCCTGGTCAGGTTGGGGAGCATGCCCTGACACAGTATGTTGCCACAACCACCACACAGAGAGAGAGAGCTTGGGATCCTGGTTGGCAACCCCTCAGGGCAGACATGCAGTCGAATCCCACCGTTCGGAAATGACCATCTATCAGCCGCAGACATTTCTTATGTGGGAAACCCCTGGCCTGGCTTGGCCTGGTCGAGCCACTCGTGTAACAATGAATCACCTTCAGGGAATCGCGCCACATGGCCGTAACTGACACTCTCTCAAAGTGCAGGTAATGTGCCTCATTCTGATTGATTTTCTAAATATTCAAACCCAGTCAAAATGAGCAAAAGTCATGCTGTTGACTAGTATGCAACAAAGTGATGTAGTGAAATGTCCATTTTTTAATTCATCTTCACTTTATTTAATTTAGTATTGCTTAGCTTTCAATAGTCCACTGTTCAAGGTATCTGGGGGATGTGAGGTCACAACCATTAATTTTAGCCTCAAACAATGGAGGCCTGGAAGCAAATCAACATCATCATAACTACTTACCTTTTGTCAATAGCCAGAATAGGTCTTTTGGTTTTAATCTTTGAAGTGTTTTGTTCATTTAGTCTTTATGGACAAGTGCCTACATCTGTCCACTTGGTAAGACACAAGTTAACTCTTTGAGGGCTGAATATTCTTTCCAAAAAACATAGATTCTGAAAAGCAATGGTTTCACAAAGAAATCAATATAAAATGTCTGTTGCTGCAGCTGCCACTTTGCCAAGAATGAGCGTCAGGCTTGCTGCCAGGCTGTGTTTGCGTCAAGGTTGCAGTGCTTTGCAATCTGGTTTCTACCTCTTATTATTGTTAAGCGGCAGTCCACCTGGCGAACATGGCTGTAGGCGTATCAGCTACGTGAAACTGTTCAGCACCACGATTACCTGGGGACCAGCAGCTGAAGCTGGAACCTCACATTCGTTTTCGATCACTTGTATCAAAATCGGAGTCCGGCAAGTCATAGTCCCAGTTCAGAGATAATAGGCAAAACGTCATCCATGGGGTATTTTGCTTGTCTGTGCCTTAATACTCGGAAATCTCGGTCAAACCAATGAAGCTAACTTTTGAACTAAAACAGAACGGTTGTTTTTTTTCACGGTTTACAGTTCATTACCATCATCAATTCCTCCTTTTGACAAAAGTCAACATCAGCCCTGAAAGAGTTAAATTAGTCCTTGTGGGTTCAATCACCAACCATAAAAATTAACTCCTCCTTCAGGCCACCTTCAGTGTCTATTCCAAGTGTTTTTTGACACGATGTTGTGAGCTCATATTTAGTATCCCAGCTGCTATTAACAATTTGGACTTTCAGATATATGTTCTACTACTACAAATTTTCTGTAAATGTTTGTATATATTTTATTAGTAAATATAGAAATATCCACCTAAAAACATGTTTTATTATTTGAACATTGTAAAACAAGGTAATCTTGGTAACAGTTACCTCTTGGTGTTTAAGAAAAACTAGTAAAAAAACTAAAACCAGTGGAGTTGGAACCTTAACTACTAGCTGATGGCTTTGCTTGCCCTTTGCACTGTTGTACTTAATTATTCTCTACTTGTGGTTTTCTTTTTCTGATCTTGTTTGATTGTCTTCTACAGTGACATTGTTAACAAGCTTTTGGCAAGATTATACTCTGAAGTTTAATTCTGTCTAGAATGGTGCTTGAACTTTTTTTTTCCAGCTGACTAGTCCTTGTGTAAATAAATTCCAAAGCTTCAGAGGAAATTAAAATTACAATGAAAAACTATTCCCTACTCCCTAGCATACTTTTACGTTTGTAGGTTATATTTCTCTTTGCGGGGTGGCACGGTGGCGCAGTGGGTAGCGCTGCTGCCTTGCATTTAGGAGACCTGGGTGCGCTTCCTGGGTCCTCCCTGCAAGGAGTTTGCATGTTCTCCCCATGTCTGCGTGGGTTTCCTCCGGGTGCTCCGGTTTCTTCCCACAGTGTATGTGTGTGCCCTGCCCGGGGTTTGTTTCCTCCCTTGTGCCCTGTGTTGACTGGGATTGGCTTTGGCAGACTCCCGTGAACCAGTAGTTAGGACATAGCGGGTTGGATAATGGATGGATTTCTCTTTGCTGTTTTCACGCAGTTGTTGCCAGCTTTATCAAATTCAATTAAACATGATATGTAAGTATAACATGTGCTGAAGTTAATTTCATTCATTAATTACTTTTTTTTTATTTATTTTATCCTTAAAACATTTCAACAGTGTCAGTTTCTCAAGTGTGGAATTTAGATTTACTTCCTAAATACTGTAAATCTTAAAATATTTTCATGTCGGTGTTTTGTGTGGAAAGTGATAGGAATCAGTCTGAAACTGGGCATTAGTAAGAACTTTGAAGGTTGCTGTGTGCTAGGAATCAACCCTGGATGAATCAACAGTCCATTGCAACCTTGTCTTTACAATGTGTGAGAAACATTGTATTATTTAGAGAAAAAACTGAAGCAGACAATGAGAGAATATGCATACCACCACACAGGGAATGATGTAAACTGAGAAGTCTGGAACTACGACTCTGCCGTACTAACTACTGTGTCACCACTGAGCCTTTGTACAAAATTGTAATTAAATGAATGAATAAACAGAATGATAATGGCAACCAACAGTTGCTGCTAGCCAACATATTCAATTTTAAACTAAACAAAATAAAAAATTACATGTTTCAGGATCCCTCCCATCATACCAGAATTGAGACTTTAATGTGTGAATGCTGTCAACACTGGAAATTCCCTGAGTTGCCCAGTTATGTGAATCTCAGTAAATTCCTGGGGTGAAGAACCTGAGAAGTTATTAGTAGGGAGTGTGTATTAAATGGGCTAATATTACGCTTAAAGTCAGGAACATGCATTCATCTGTATTGTTCATTTAAAAGTAGACTATCAAATTGCATTAGATAAGGCCATGAAGCGGCAATAAACACTAAAATATCTAGCACTCAAAGGGAATGTTATTTTAGTGTATTTGTGATACTTTGAAAGAAACCAAATGTAGACAGGCATGCAGATCACAGAATCATCATTCTTCTTTCACAAGAACCACAAATAATGTTCAACGTGCTGCTTATAAACTTAAAAGTGTAAAACTCGATTTGGATCTGTTACTTGTGAAATCACAATTTTAACAGATTTAATTAGACTTTTATGCAGCAAAAGTTTGGTTCAAATTTGTTCACATGTGGTCTGAATTTTGATTAATAAAACAATTTAAATGTTATGCATGGGCTGGAGAAATGTGAAGTTCACTTCTGAAAACATCTATATATAGAACTCTGGGAAAACGGATGTATTGGAAAATAAACATTTTTCCATTCCTGTTTGTGAATATTAGAGATTATAAGTGAAGCAATGGAGTTTATAAAGAAAGGACTGCAAGTACAGTAAGTACTGATAATACACTGAGTAAGAGTTTTCAAGTGAGTGATTGAAGGAGAGAAACAAGAAAGCAAAGTGAAGAAGGGGAAAATAGGAAACGGTTTCTTGTTTTTGTCTGGAATGATCCAAAAGGCGAGCAAGACAGGCATGGTCAGAATTATTAGACAGCAAATGACAGTTCAACTCAGGAGTGGTTATACTGGTAAAGAGTGTAGAAGCCAATACACCTAAGCTGATCTTTGATGTCACCCTTTCAACTGCAGACTGAACAAATTGGTGTCAATGCCAACAGGACAAATGAATACAATTGAGATGGACTAATTAAAGAAAACCTTAACAAAAAATAAAACAAAATGGACAATATCACTTAAACTTTGACAAGTGCCAAACGATGATTTTTCTAAAATTTCAGCTATTTCTTTAGTGATCTGCTGCAGGGCAGGTCTTTTGATTGCCAGTTCCTTGTTTTCGATGAAGCCCCTAAAAGGACATGAGCAAAAAAAAAAACAAAATTCTTATTTCCCAATCTTTTCGCATGCTCACAAGATCTTTTTTGTGTGTTTATGAGAACTTTTCTCATGCGCATGAGAACTCTTTTGGCATGCATTTCTTCAAATGACATTTGGAAATGGAGTACTAATGTCAGGTTGCAAACACAGAAACAATGCCTTTGTGGGAAAGACCCAACTTAAAATATAGGTCTATGAATTCCATGTCAATTTTCTGATAGGCTACACAATGAACAGTTAAAGTTGCAGAGGCAGAACAGGTCTATTGGAAATAAATGGAGCCCCTAAAAGGATATGTTTATTCCAGAAATTCTATTGTGTGCATATGCAAAATGATCTCATAAGAACTATCACTACCCCATCTGCACTGCCTGCTTAATCTGTGCGCACATACGCATTGAAAGTCTACTGCACTTTATGGTGCTGCCTGATCCGTTCTATGCATGTGTGATGTCATAACCGAGCTGATTTAACACATACTGTCACTACCTGATCCACCATGCAGCTGGCCAATCCAGCTTAATTTAATATTTAATTTAATTTAATATTAAAAGCTTACTTCATCATATACTTTACAGTGTTGCCCAACCTGTTTAACAGATATGTGAACCATTTACAGCGTGTGTCATGTCATAAGTGAGCCCATTTTTGCACACACAAAAAGATCTTATGAGCATGTAAAATTTCCTTGTGAGCATGCCAAAAAGATACCATAAGCATGAGATAGTTTCGCATGTGCACGAGAAATAACTTTTAATTGTTTTTTTCTGCTTATGTCCCTTTAGGGCCGCTGTACAGGATCATTAAAAGTCATTATAAAAAAAAAGTTGATAAAAATGCTGCACTCCCTCTAAGAGCTGGTTGTTAAAATTTTCCTCTTGTATACAAAAATTTAAAAATATTTAGTGGGCTATGCTGAAACATAGAAACTTGCATAGTGAAATGCCTGTTTATTAAAACGGCTTAATGTTAAAGTGATAAGTTTGTCTGTTTTGATTGCATAATGCATTGACAAGCAACTGTACACCGGATATGCCTTATATACCTCTTTCTTTCAGCTTCTTGTTGTCTTTCCTTTTCTGATATTCCGGTTGTAGACACTGGATGATGTGATGCCCAGAAGCACAGAAGTATATAACATGATTTACTACCTTATGCTAGTCACATGCATTTGTTCATCGGAAAGTCTCACCATTTTGTGGATGCTGAAACAACATTATGCCTGGGTAGGAACATGGACGGCGCTTTAAATAAAAAGTGATTGTATATCTTTCAGCACAATAATTTTAGGGGCTCCTCTAATTAGATTTTTCTTTGACAACAGACAGGGCAAACAGAATATAACCAAAGGAGCCAATATTAATATAAAACAATATTTTAAACCAAATATTTATTAGGATGACATACTGTGTATTTACAAGAAAACAAAAACAAATCTACAACAATAATTGCAAAAAGCAACACAAATGTTAAATAAACGCTAGAGACACTTGAGCCAAGGATTAAACTGGCTCTACCATAATAACAACTAATCTATGTCTATAAAATAAACATTCTACAACTCTGTAATGGCCAGTGTGATTTTGAACACTGGTGTGCTGGGTCAGTAACATCACTTCAATAGAGGCCCACTGAATAATAATGCTAATTAAAAGTGCAGGATCAGTTAAAAGATGCACTCAGGACCCTGGAGGTCATGGCGGAGAAGAGAAATAAAACAAAACTGAGTGCCGTTATGAACAATGGTGCACATCCTCTTAACTATGACAAACTAGCACTAAGTACTTTAAACCAAAGAATTTTTCTGCACAGGTGAGTCAAGAAATGCTACCGAGGCTTCATTATAATGACAATGATATGTCTTCATAATGCTTCACTGTGACTGTGACTGTTGTTTTTACCTAGCCACTTGAGGAGGTCGTCCACTTGTGGCATTGGATAGGCATCAAACTGTGAGACTTGATTAAGCTGACAGAAGTCATTCCAAAATCACCATCTCCCATCAGGCTTAGGGACCAAGACAATAGAGCTGGACCAGCGTCTATGACTCTCCTCAATAACATCTAGTTCTGGCATGCACTTGGCCTCTAGCTCTATCTCAGCTCTTTTAGCCTCAGGAATATCTGTTACTCTCAGAATGCAGAGTGTCTTGGCCATTAAACAGAACTACTGCATTTTTTGCAAATCTAACGGAATCGTCATTCCATTGCTCCCGTTTATAAGATGCCAGCGTTTTACATTATTATTGACAATGTAATAGTAAGAGGGGGGTCCATGCTAACCTCAAGGGGCGTGGTTTCATCCTGCTGTGCCTGATGATAACACATCTCACAACATCGCAGGAATTACCATGTCACAATGAGTGGCCATGTTTCCCCACTCAGTACATGCCATGGAGTTAGCTTGGGACGTACTTTATCCATCATTTACTTGGCTCAAAAGTTTTTTATGAGTGGGTGGTGTTATAAAGTTTTTATTGTTAGACCAGTCTCGCACTAGGATCACTGAAAACGGAGGATTTTGGAGGACTGTTACCATTAGTTTTTCAGCAATCAATTGTACTTGATGGTGTGAGCTGTACCAACATGTTTCTCCATGGATGCAGGTCACACTGGTCTTACCTTTTAACAACTGTCACGGTAACACAAATCAGTGAGCAAAAATGGAAATGTTACCACTGGAATCTATTATAGCTGTCACCCTATTCCTGAGCCACTCCTGAACTTCTACAATGAGAAAATATAAGATCCCAGATCTCAGCATCACAGTACAAACTGCATACTAGCTTAGCAGACCCTGCCTCACATTGCATTCAGCACTTTAGTAATTATAATCCTGTAGGAAGTCTTAACTAACCCACTACTTGTTCCCTAGATCCAGTGCCAACAAAACTAGTAAAAAGTGCAATGGCTGTTCTTGCAGCGCCTATTCTAAACATTATCAATAGTTCATTATTGCATTGCACAGTACCTGATGCACTAAAAGTCTCAGTCATTAAACCATTACTTAAAAAGTCAGACCTAGACCCACACATGCTAAATAATTATAGGACTATTTCAAATTTACCCTTTCTCTCTAAAATACTTGAAAAAGTAGTCGCCAATCAGGTTCAGTCACACCTTACGCATTACAATTTATTTGAGAAATTCCAGCCTGGTTTCCACACTGGTCATAGTACAGAAACGGCACTAATGCGGGTTGTAAATGACATTCTGATATCCTCTGATGAAGGAGACTCCACTGTAATTACGTTGTTAGACTTAAGTGCAGCATTTGACACCACTGACCATTCTATTTTACTGCACAGGCTAGAAGATGATGTTGGGCTTACAGGCACTGTGCCCATTTGGTTTAGTTCATATTTATCAAATCGATTCCAATATGTACAGAAATGTGCTGACAGCACTTCATCATTATACATAGAAGTGAGATATGGTGTCCCACAGGGCTCAGTACTGGGACCTTTACTGCTTTCACTTTACATGCTTCCACTGGGATCTATCATTAGGAAACATAATGTTAATTTTCACTCGTATGCAGATGACACCCAGTTATACCTTTCATTTAAATCAAATGAAATTTCTCCGATGTTGTCCTTAATTAGTTGTATTAGTGAATTAAAGGAGTGGATGGATAAGAACTACTTGTCTTTAAATACAGATAAAACAGAGATGTTAATTGTTGGAGGGAATGACGCTGATCACAACAATATTCTGTCATCATTTAACTCAGTTGGAATCACCATTAATTTTACTGAATCAGCCTGCAATCTAAGAGTTATCTTTGACTCTAGCATGTCATTTAAAGTGCATATTAAAAAGTTGTCCAAATCATGTTTCTTCCATCTTAAAAATGTTGGGAAATTAAGGCGCTTTCTAAATAAACAGGATTCTGAGAAATTAATTCATGCATTTATTTCTAGTATGACTGACTACTGCAATGCGGTGGTCACTAGATGTTCAAACTGTTCTTTGTACAGCCTCCAGTTAATCCAAAATGCTGCTGCAAGAATTATTACAAGAACAAGAAAATACGAACACATAACTCCAGTTCTTAAATCCTTAAACTGGCTCCTGTTTAAGTTTAGGGCAGATTTCAAAATCCTCCTTTTAACATATAAAGCATTAAATGGCCAAGGTCTGGCTTACTTGTCTGAACCTATCATGACTTACAAACCAGAGCACACATTAAGATCTCAAGATGCCGGTCTGCTTATGATTCCAAGGATTAATAAAATAACAGTGGGAGGTTGAGCTTTTAGTTACAGGGCCCCTAAACTGTGGAATGGTCTGCCTGCTACTATAAGAGATGCCCCTTTGGTCTCAGCTTTTAAATCCCGGCTGAAGACTCACTACTTCAGTTTAGCATATCCTGACTAGAGCTGCTGATTAATTGTACAGACTGCATCTCTGTTGTTAGTCATTAGCACTAAAACATAAGTAACATCATAATTATAATTTGTTACTAACCCTCACCTATTCTGGTTCTCTTCTCGGTAGTCAAATGTGGCACTTGGTGCCACGGTCCACCTACCAAGTTGTTTTGCCAGCCTAAGGTAACAACAAACAACAACATTTATTTTTATAGCACATTTTCATACAAAAAGTAGCTCAAAGTGCTTTACATAATGAAGAATAGAAAAATAAAAGACACAGTAAGAAAATAAAATAAGTCAACATTAATTAACATAGAATAAGAGTAAGGTCCAATGGCCAGGGTGGACAGAAAAAACAAAAAAAACTCCAGACGGCTGGAGAAAAAAAATAAAACCTGTAGGGATTCCAGACCATTAGACTGCCCAGGTAAAGTCATCCCTGATGGAGGATTGCAGGAATCGTGGGGTAAAGGGGTCCTTTCATCGGATTGGCTGGCCCAGTAGTGTTTCAGCTGTGGAATGGCCAAATGGGGGATGCAGCTTCTATGTCTCCAAAACTCTAAACAAATCTAAATCATATCATGTGATATCATCTATTGTTAAATTCTTCTCTGTACTTGTAAAATTTTTATACTGTATTGAGGATTTGTTCTGTTTTGTGTATTGTATTGTATTGACCCCCTTCTTTTTGACACCCACTGCACGCCCAACCTACCTGGAAAAGAGCCTCTTTTTGAACTGCCTTTCCCAAGGTTTCTTCCATTTTTTCCCTACAAGGCTGGGGGGTTGTCAAGAGGTAGGGCCTGTTAAAGCCCATTGCGGCACTTCTTTTGTGATTTTGGGCTATACAAAAATAAATTGCATTGTAAAAGAAAGGGGGTTAACAGGTGCACAGTACCTCTCACACCTGTCCATCTGCAACCTATGTCTTCGCTGAGCAGAAGACAATGTCACTTGTTCTTGGACTTCAGCATTTGCTCCTGGTGGTGGAGGCGGGACTCTTGAGTAGTGACATGCCCTTTCTGGGATGGACGAGTGGACCATTCTGCCCTCTCAGATTGTAAAGTCTCCCTACTTATTCCTTTACGATCTTAATAAGAGTTTCCATATTCTTGAAAAGTTGCCTCCGGACCAACTGGGCAAGATATTCGGAAAGGACATTCAATAAAAAATCACAGGTGACTTGTTTGATTACCAATCAGGTGCGGTTTATATTATGGCTTTGCCAGCATCTGTTCCTGTCCCATAAGGCAAATGCCTGGGAGTGGGTTGGCCGCTCCAGGTCAAAGCTCCATTCATGACACAGCCTCACCTGCTGGTTCTGGGATTCACCATTTTTATTAAGGATTTCTGCCTTTAGGCGGCCATAGTTGGTGGCATTCTCCTCCAAGAGACCAAAATAAGCCCCCTGTGCCTTCCATTTCAACAATATCACTATTCTGTTAGCCCCTTCCTCATGCTGCCAATGGTGTCTATCTAGCAAAGATAACAATACCTGGGACAGAGCTTGCATCTCATCCTACGCCACTCTAAATAAAAGAGAAGAACACAGAAAAAGATTTGGGGTAGCCACCCTGTATACTTGAAGATTAGCTGAAAAAAGAGAGCAAAAATCATAAATTGGTCTTTACAGATTTGAGTCCAAAACAGAACTGATTCATGGCTAGCAAAATGACGTTTTTAAAGTGGGATGGAGGAAGTGACGTCATCAGGCCCAGACATGGGAATGGCTCCACCGGAAACCAGAAGTGACATCGTCTGGCCTGGAACCCAGGCAGAATCCCCTAGGGTGATCTTCAGGAGAAAAGAGAAGGGGTTAGTGCACACTGCAAACCCCTGGCCCAGCATAGCATTACAATCATTTGAGCCCATTAGCTGCCTCTCATGTGCACATGTGTGACAATGGAAGGTGTTCAATTCACAGAAGCAGTCAACAAACAATTCAAAGATTTCTATATTGTGCCAAGGCAAAGCACCCACCTTGGATCTGGGACAATTATAATTATTCTTTATGGTTCATCATGAAAGTTAAAAGTTTAGCAGTATATTATGAAAGTCCTAACGAGGTTCCTTACATAAACAACAGGTGTGCCTGTCTTTTTCTAGTCTCTTTCTTTGTGTTGATTAGGTTGAAGCTGGTGCTTCTTAAATGCTTAGGAGGAGGCTTTGGCCAAAGAGTGTGCATTTATAATACTTGAAATGGTTAAATTTGAGCAGTAGGAATACTGTGCATCTATTGAAATATTTATTCATGTCTTTAATTATTTCCTGACATTTTCTACTTTATTCAAAGGAACTGCTCCAGGGATCTGCCATATGACATAAATTTTATTGATAAGAAAAAAGACTTGTGATTTACAGTTGTTGCCACATCAAATCTTTACGATTATTTTATGTATCTGTTCTTTTATCTTAAGATGTAGAAACGTTAACAGTGCTAAGTGTGTTTGCCTGCAAAGCATGCTTATAACCACAAGAGAAAAAATCCATCCCTCCTGGGTTCCTATAATTGAAAACAGCAAGAAATTTTCTGGGAAATAGAGTGTGAATTTACTGAAGTCAAATATGTCAAATATAAATTCATTTAACCTCATACGTTATCATTTTCTAAGCCTGCTTAATCTTGAACAGGGTTGCATAGGAGCTGGAGTATATCCCAGCAAGCACAGGGCAAAAGGCAGGAACAAAACTCTAGACATGGTGTCAGCCCATTGCAGAATGGACACTCAAACACTAAGGCCAATTAAGCATTGCTGATCTACCTAACCTCTATGTCTTTGGAATGAGGGAACAAACTGGAGCACCCATAGGAAGCAAAAACAACAATGTGTTTCTTAATTAAATCTCTAGAGGTTAAACCTTCATTCAAAAAGCTAGCTGCACTCATAGCTTGTACTCACTATTACCTGCTTGCTTTCTGAAATCTGAAAGCTGTTGAGCCTCTTTCTTTTTAGGGAGGTGAGAGTTGACAGCCTCTTCTCTTTGTGGACCTGAAAGCTGAGCTCCACTCTGCCAAGCCAACCTCTACGCCAGTGACTGAGCCCAGTAAGCAGCCATTACTTCTAGAAGGGAACGTCAACATCTAAACTCTTGTGCTAGAAGCAGTAATGCTTTTCCCTAAGAAGTTAGAGAGGAAACAGCAAAGAGCTTAACAGCGAGCTGAGAAAGGCAGGATAACAGCACAGTATAAACAAAGCACCACACACCAAAGGGAAAAAGTGCACTCCAGTACAAGTAGAATCTTCCACTTGAACCTGAAGCAACAACAGCAACTCCGCACAACACTGGACACCATCCTTTGAGACTTGGTATTGTAAGACTGTTTATCTGTGCCAGGATAAATTGAAACTCTAAATAGCTAGTAAACAGCCAGACTCTTCTGTATTACATGTTTATCTGTCTTGTCTGTCATGTGTTCCACCTTCTATGTCAATATATATACTATTATCATATTTCTATAATCCTTGTGTTTATCGATAAGTTGTATTATGCTGTTTCTTAAAACGAATGTGCTTCACTTACCTTAATAAAAAAGTAATTTTGGCCAAGCGGAAGATAGATACGCTCCAATGTAAAATGTTGGCAGTGTATCTGATCGTGTTCAGCTCTGATGGGACAGCGTCCCCCATATGAGAAGAAAAGCACATGGCCGTGATATCTCTGGCAATCAGCAGTTATCCTCTAAAACAAATGTAGCTCTGTTCTCTCTCTCTCAAAAATGTCAAACGTTACTCCTTAACAATCTGTAGATGATAATGTAAGGCAAGGTACGCAAAACACGTGGTGAAAGGTAGACCAACTCGAACGGACACTGGCAAGAGAGTGAGGAGGCTACCGCCCCCCTCCACTCAGGCCGCAGCCAGTCTCTCGGATTTGTGCAAATAAATCGGTACCGCAAGCAAACTCTGACACAGCGTGATGAGAGAAGTCGCAAAATCAACTGGAATGTCAAGCAAATTATACAGACGAAGAGATAGACATTGGATATACAGTGGTGTGAAAAACTATTTGCCCCCTTCCTGATTTCTTATTCTTTTGCATGTTTGTCACACAAAATGTTTCTGATCATCAAACACATTTAACCATTAGTCAAATATAACACAAGTAAACACAAAATGCAGTTTTTAAATGATGGTTTTTATTATTTAGGGAGAAAAAATCCAAACCTACATGGCCCTGTGTGAAAAAGTAATTGCCCCCTGAACCTAATAACTGGTTGGGCCACCCTTAGCAGCAATAACTGCAATCAAGCGTTTGCGATAACTTGCAATGACTCTTTTACAGCGCTCTGGAGGATTTTTGGCCCACTCATCTTTGCAGAATTGTTGTAATTCAGCTTTATTTGAGGGTTTTCTAGCATGAACCGCCTTTTTAAGGTCATGCCATAGCATCTCAATTGGATTCAGGTCAGGACTTTGACTAGGCCACTCCAAAGTCTTCATTTTGTTTTTCTTCAGCCATTCAGAGGTGGATTTGCTGGTGTGTTTTGGGTCATTGTCCTGTTGCAGCACCCAAGATCGCTTCAGCTTGAGTTGACGAACAGATGGCCGGACATTCTCCTTCAGGATTTTTTGGTAGACAGTAGAATTCATGGTTCCATCTATCACAGCAAGCCTTCCAGGTCCTGAAGCAGCAAAACAACCCCAGACCATCACACTACCACCACCATATTTTACTGTTGGTATGATGTTCTTTTTCTGAAATGCTGTGTTTACTTTTACGCCATATGTAACAGGACATTTGCCTTCCAAAACTTTCAACTTTTGTCTCATCAGTCCACAAGGTATTTTCCCAAAAGTCTTGACAATCATTGAGATGTTTCTTAGCAAAATTGAGACGAGCCCTAATGTTCTTTTTGCTTAACAGTGGTTTGCGTCTTGGAAATCTGCCATGCAGGCCGTTTTGGCCCAGTCTCTTTCTTATGGTTGAGTCGTGAACACTGACCTTAATTGAGGCAAGTGAGGCCTGCAGTTCTTTAGACGTTGTCCTGGGGTCTTTTGTGACCTCTCGGATGAGTCGCTCTGCGCCTTGGGGTAATTTTGGTCGGCCGGCCACTCCTGGGAAGGTTCACCACTGTTCCATGTTTTTGCCATTTGTGGATAATGGCTCTCACTGTGGTTCGCTGGAGTCCCAAAGCTTTAGAAATGGCTTTATAACCTTTACCAGACTGATAGATCTCAATTACTTCTGTTCTCATTTGTTCCTGAATTTCTTTGGATCTTGGCATGATGTCTAGCTTTTGAGGTGCTTTTGGTCTACTTCTCTGTGTCAGGCAGCTCCTATTTAAGTGATTTCTTGATTGAAACAGGTGTGGCAGTAATCAGGCCTGGGGGTGGCTACGAAAATTGAACTCAGGTGTGATACACCACAGTTAGGTTATTTTTAACAAGGGGCAATTACTTTTTCACACAGGGCCATGTAGGTTTGGATTTTTTCTCCCTAAATAATAAAAACCATCATTTAAAAACTGCATTTTGTGTTTACTTGTGTTATATTTGACTAATGGTTTAAATGTGTTTGATGATCATTTTGTGTGACAAACATGCAAAAGAATAAGAAATCAGGAAGGGGGCAAATAGTTCTTCACACCACTGTATATATATATATATATATATATATATATATATGTAGATTATCACTGTACTTGTATATAAATAACTACAACAATTCTGAATCATATTACAAACATTGAGCCTTTTATGAACCAGAATCTTTAAAAAAATATTTGTAGAGTATGCATAGCTATATACTGTAAGAAAAGAGAGACAAAGCAGAAAAAGGTTTGGAGATCCACCCTGTATATTGTCCTAATCAAATATGTGTAGCACCAGAGTAGTTTCTGGGACTGAGTCCAAAACGGGATTGACTAGAAAGGTGAGGTGGTTGAACTTTATAGGCAGTGGGCAGGAAGAGATGGGTCCATGAGGGAGTTGTCGGAAGTGAGGTCAGTAGGCGGGAGTGGTCAGGAAAGGGCTGCGGGAGTTGGTTGTGCTTTAGCTGGGCTTCTCTTCTGTAGTAGAGAGAGAACAGAGATTAGTGTACTCCATCAACCCCTGACTATGCGTCTTTCCCTCAGTTAAGCCCTTAGACTGCCTCAATGCACACGTGTATGACAATACATAATAATTACATGTATAGGGACAGGTAACAGAGTTAGAGGGGACAGTAGTAAGAGTTAGACTTGGTACAGTCTGTATTTTGTGAATGGAAATACCTACCATAATAATATCGTGAATAAGTAATCACTAAGTGTATGTTTACCTCCTGTGTTAATGAGGAGGTCATGTGGTTGTAGCTTGACAAGTCAGCTGTTGCTAGAAATCTGTTTGAATCCAGAAAAAGAAGTCTATACATTATACAAAGTGGATAAGCATCTGTTAGTGGAAGGTTTTGAAGATCCCCAAAAGAAGTTACCCCGAGAAGTTACTAGGGTGTTAAAGTACCAGAGAATGGGTTGTGGACAGGAAGGATATCCTAAACTGCTAGATGGCAACACAGCCATTGTGGAGTCCTTTTTTCTGTATTAAGCTCAGAATGAGCTTCAAGCTTAGGGTTAGGAGGAGATTTAGGTCATACAGATTTTGGATTTCCTGTCTGTTTATTGAGTTGCTAATTTTTGCTCTCCCACTGTTTCTATCTCTCTAATACCATGATTTAAAGTTTTTAAATGTTTTATTTTGATAATGAACTTGTTTGGTACTTTAGCTTCAATTCAGAATGGAAAAGAATGGCACTCACCAACAAAATAAGTCAGTAACTCTAACACTGCAGGGAAGAACCTTTTACCTGACTGACTGCCTTACAGGCTATAGAGCACAGCTCTGGTATTCAGAAAGAAGACTCTCAGTAGCATTAAACTTTTCATACTGGCAAATAAGACAAGGTAAATAAACAGCAAGAACATTTTTTGAGTACTGTATTTTTTCTCTAATATAGTCCAAATCTTTATACTATCCTTTCAAAAACTGTCACATTCCTGCACCACACCCATTATTTGTTTAAAAAATAACATTGACTAATTCTGTTGCATAATTTTATTTTCAATACATTTGAGGCTTGTGAATCCTTACAATGTCTGAGTCATGATCTATAGATCAAGGATGCTCTTGTTTCCATCTTTTCAATATAGTTTTAATCCTGTTAAATCATTTTACTATGCCCAGAAATAATGCACTCTATTGTGATCTCACAAGTACATTGTAGAGTTTGATCATTCTGCACACATTAAACTTACTGGCCTATAGTTGCTTGGATCTGCCTGATCACCCTTTTTATATAACAGAATGATATTTGCAGTTTTTCAGTCCTTTGGAATTTCCCCAGTGCACAGTGACTTCCTATAAATATGCGTCAAGGATTTATATATGCACTCGCTAACCTCCTTAAGAACTTGAAGGTAAATATTATCTGCTCCTGGAGATTTGTTTGACTTCAGCCTATTTAATTTAAGCTTTAATCTAACCTAATTTAACTTCTCCCTCTACAATTTCTAAATCACTCAGTACCTCCTTATTAGTCCCTTTTAGCACTGGGAGATTATCTACTTCCTCACTTGTGAAGACCTCAAAAAAATCCAAGTTTAAAGTATCTGCTAGTTCAATGTCAATATTTTTTAAATTTCCTTTTACTATTTCTAATTCACTTCACCTCCTCCTTGACTGTTCTTTCACTACTAAAATACCTGAAGAATCTTTTTGGGTCATCTATTGCCATATCTGCTATATTCCTCTCTGTCTTTCAGACTCCCTAATATCCTTTTTAATGGTTGCCCTCATGTTCTCATACTCCATACGATTCACATTGCAGTTATTAGTCTTATATGCCTTTGTGAATAAGGAGCTATATAGGCACCTGACCTGACACAGATTCATACTGAGGCACATGTAAAATAAAAGTAATATTTATTTTTCTCTTCAGCTGTGGGCGCATGTCTTCTGCATGTCCCACAGGCAATACACAGTCCCAAGCACCAACACACACAATCTGGCACCCTTTGTCTTCCTCCACCACTCCGCCCTGGCAACCTTGTCCTCCTCCTCCCAATTATGGCTCCTGGAGTGGTGGCTGCTGGCCCCTTTTATAGTTCACCCGGAGTGTGGTGGATACGTTGTCCATAGGAGCTCCGGAGTCCCAGCTGCAGCACCCTCTGGCAGTGCCTGCAGGACCCAACAGGGCTGCACCCAACTCCAATTCCCGTGGAGGTCTGTGGAAACCCGAGGTACCTCTCCAACCCAGGTGGGCAGCCATCTAGCGTCCAGGGGAAGGTATTGCACCGTCCAGGGCTGCTCCCCTTGAAGATACAGTGCAGGGCGTCCCGGCTGGGCATGGACCCCGGCCACCTGCCACAGCCTTATACAGTTGTTTTTTTTTCGCAGCTTCTTTTTTTAACTCTTTACTAACCCACTGCAGAGATTTTTTTACATTTCTTACTATTTTGAAATATAGTTATGTACCTATCTAGCATTACATGTAAAATGTTTTTAAACCTGTTCCACTGCTCTTCGACTGTCTCCACATGGAAAAGCTCATCCCAGCCTATCTTCCTTATACTTTGATGCATCTGCTCAAAATTTGCTCTACCAAAGTTAAACTTAACAGTTTTAGACTTCACATCCGCACTCTTCCAAAACACTAAGAACTGTATTATATTATGGCCACTTGACCCTAGTGGTTTAATCACCTCTACTCCCTCAGTTCTGTTCTGATTATTACAAAATACTAAATCCAGACAGACATCACCCTGCACTGGTGCTTTAACGTACTGTGTTAAAAAACAATCATAGATTACTTCTAAAAACTCCTGCTCATGTACTCCACTATTTGCAAGATTTTCCCAGGTAATAGTCAGGCAGCTAAAGTCCCCCATGACTGTAATGCCTCCCCGTAAACTTGTTTTTTTAAATATTACTAAAAAGATGAATGTTGAAATTACTGTCTGCATTGGACTATAACACACTCCTAAAATAAGACCTCTTCCCCTAATGCTTTCCAAGTAAAGCCATATGTCCTCACTATGATGGGGCTCATCATCCAATTGAAGAGGACTTGCTTTTAAATTTTGTTTTACATAAACAGCAACCCCACCTCCTTTCTGTTCAGTTTATCCTTCCCAAAAAAATTATACTCAACCCCATCTTTGTTATTTAGCCAGGTTTGCTATAATGTCATAATTATGCTACTCTATATACAACTCCAAATCACTTGTTTTATTTTCCATACTTCTAGCATTAAGTAGCATTCTAGCACCTATTTTTTGTTGTGTTTTCCAGATTATAAATTATATAATTCCCGTCTGAATGCTGTTACCCCAATATTCATTTTGAGATATATTGAAAGTGCTTGCCATACTTAGCTTCTACAGTGTTCTGAAAGTTTTCTCTATTATTCCTCCATCATCTTTAAATTCCAACTAAATCAAAATTGAATATTTAATTTGTAAAATTTGGTACAAAAATAAAATGGTCATCATATTATTAATTGTAATTGTAGTTTTTTTTTTAATATTTGTAGGTGTCTACCTTTAATTATTTAATTAGGTTTATGGAGTCAGTATTATTATGTGCAGAGAGTACACTCCTCACTCTCTGGCACCATAAATAAAGTAAATTAGTTAAAATACAGGACAGCATTCTGTAAATTATTTTTTTTAAGTTTAATGAATTTGGGTGGGTATATGGTCATTGATTTTTATAGATTATTATACAAAAAATATTTTAAGGATTAAAAAAATGTCATACAGTATACTAAGAGATATTTTGTGTATTTCATATGATTATTGATCACTTATATATCTGATAGTTTATCTTCTATATTTTATGGTTTCCTTACATATACCAAAGATGTATTTTTATTTAATTGGCAATCTAAATTTGGTTAATGAAAATGCAAGCTGTTGCACATGAATTACAGGTGTAATATAATTTTACAGTACTTTAAACATGAGCTATACTGTTCCTGACAAATACCTGATTCAACAAAAAGACAATGATGTCAATATTTGTTGCCTTGCTGTCTGAAAGTAGTAATGAGAGAAGTGTCAGTAACAGACATGGTTCTTCTGTCATCTCACGAATGCATGGACAGTAATATACAGCTTAACACAGTTTTGTTGGTATTCTTTGTTGAATGAGCCAAGTAATCAATGTAGCACAAGTACACAACTATTCTGTAATTCAAGAAGCTTTTCTAATGGCCATTTGTGTGCTTAGATCCATCACTATTTCACCTCCAAATTACTTTATTTCCAACAGGTGATGAGGTTTGTTTGTCAGCCCTTTTGCATGCTGTGTATACTATACTGGAAAGGTTGTATTTTCATGATTTCATGACTCGTTTTCTTGGATGAAAAATGAATGTTTGTTGACACTGGGGGTAATGCTGGTGTACCAAAAGATGCAAAAATAGTTTAACAACTAGACATCTTCTTCCTGGAGGAATTAAGATAGCATAAATGGAATCCACATATTCTAAATCATCTAATGGGGTGAAGAAAAAATAAACTAATAGCAATTTAACATGCAAATAATTAGTATTTTTCGTAAGCATTCTCTAAATAAAATACCTGCTCCTTTATTCCACAGCAACTGCCCGAGATGGAGATAAAAGAGCCATCCAATTCCTGTACACATTTGTTACTTTGTGCTTTTATTTGACACTCATTTGTCAACATGTTTTTGTCTCAAGTCCTTTTTTGGCATGCCAGGAAAGGTTGTCTCACTGAAATCACTACTCCATGGGATACTTACCTAAATCAGGGATTGTATACAGCCAGAACTGGACCAAAGCCGAGATATGTCATCCAAGCAGTCTCTTAACAGACCAAGTAAAGACAGAAAAGTCTTGCTCACTAAGGCAGAATTAAATGTGCTCACCAAAATCTATAGTTCACAAAATTCCTTAAGGATCTCTGGAATGCTGATCAAAAGGGTACATAAATGTCTAAAGTTCAGAAAATGTGTGACTGGGGGAAAGACAGGAGGGGTAAAATCATTAACGATATGTTTCAGAATAGGTCACACTTTGATCATGCATAATTGGGAAATATAAATCTGAGATTTTCAGACATGGTTAACATCAACAAACAGCTGGGCATTTTTTTTCTGGAGAGGTGTATACTGAGGGCACTGTGCAGCTAATTGGCAGGTTGAGAATCACATGTCAGTTACACTGGTAATCCAACTGAGATATGGGAAAAAACACAGATGTATTTTTCATTTTATATAGAAAATTGGGATTGATGGCATGGTGCTGCACTTAACAGAGTTTGGTTCCAGGATGTTGGGTTGAAATCCTTGTTTATCCATCTTTAGTAGGTCTAAACATTCAGCCAATCTCTGCAAAGACTTTCTCTGGGCTGCCTGGTTTTCCTCCCACACTTACTAGATGTGTTTTAGGATACCTGCCAAGTCAAAATTGGCCTTCTATGAATGTAGGCACATAAATGTCCTGGGATGGGCATTTACTCTCATTTGGCAATCTAAGGTTCTCTAATGTTACTTCCATATGCCCAAAGCATGCAGGTTTGACTGATGAGCAGCTTTAAATTCTGTTACTTAGTGGGACTTATGATGAGCTGGCACCTCTTTCTACGTGGGTTCCTCCTAGTGTGTGAAGCTGTGGGAAAGACCCTGGCTCTCCACCAGCCTAAACTGGAATAAGCAGGGTAGAAAACTGATTGACATACTATATATGTCAAATTTTGATGACAAAAAGTATAGTATCACTGTGGGGAAAGTAATTTTAGCTGCACCAACACATGAAAATACTACTACTACTATACACAGACCTGGCCCATGGTATAGGTGAATTAGGCAACCACCCAGGGTGCTGTTTTTTTTTAGTTGCAGAGGCCATCTGCTTATGTTTCAACACTAAACTGCTACTCTCTTTATGAGGGAGGGGCAGTGACCTGGTCTAGTATTTTGGACTAAAGTATCTGTTAAGGAAGACTGCTACCACGCTACTTTAACCTGGAGCATTTGATTACCGGGTGTTCACGCTAGCTGTTATATTACTTACAGATGTCAGCTTGTACTGTTTAAAACACTGATCATAGTTTGCTGTTAGTTTCTGCAAAGATAAGTAAATTTAGGGGCAGGTGGAACCATCAGCAAAACTTACTTTGGGCTCCAAAAAGGATTGGAGCATGGCAAATTGTTTCCCTTTGAAATTTTTCCTATTATTAAAATGTTTCTGATAACTCTCAACATTGTTTTCTTAAGCATTTTTCCAATTTTCCATCACTGCGCTGATTGATTTCTTATATAGAAAAATATTGCTCATTGAAATTATCTTCATGCCAGGTCCTGAAAAAATGTTTCCATTTAATAGGGCTAGACAAATTTGCTCTGCACTTTTGAAGGTTTACCCATGGGTGTGCACATTATGCATCCTGATCTTTCGAGTTTAGTGGTGGGGCTTGAAAGCTCGAGCCCTTTATGCTCAACACTAAATGGGGACTGCATTTTTTTTATTTTATTTTACGAGTGATGTATGAGAGACTTATTTTTTACTTTTCAGTACACTTTTTAACTTAAAATAACCGTGGTTTTTAAAAAGTTTTCAACTTTTTAGTCTTGGGTTTATTTTAGTATAATTTTGTAATCAATATTTTAACACTTCCTTTAATATTTCTAGCCGTTACTAGCGCCATCTATTGGTGACATCTTGAACTATTCTTCATATGAAAATTTCATTTCTTAATTAACATGGATTAATTGATCAATCAGTGAAACTGATTCATGTAATGTCATCAGAAGTGAGTAAGTGTGCAAAATTTCAAGTCATTTGGACAATAGGAAGTGGGTTGAATATTGATTACAAGATTTGTACCAGAGAACAAATAGGTGAAGTTAAAAGAAGCATGGTATTAATAATAATAATAATAATAATAATAATAATAATAATAAAAAGGAAAGCACATCAACACCAGTAATGCACTGAGCACAAGACGTTACGCTAATCTGAATGTAGCAGAGTGTTATAAATTGATCTTTACTGACCACTGAAATCCTTATGCATGCTCCTTCCACTACGTATAAAACATGCCAGCACTTTGATGTCCCTCTTTCAAAAAGCACTGAGTCCTAGTGTTTTAAAAACAAGAATTTTGAATTTTGTTTTTCAATTTGTTTTCAGGCCTAGTGCTGTCCGGGCCACAAGGTAATTAGCACTGCTTAGACAACCCAAGACTGTTGAGGTTGAACTTTGCCATGTTTGTAGCCTGCATGTTTTACCCATGCTATTGTGATTTGCCCTTTTTTGCCTTAAAGCTATTTGATTCTAAACTTGAAGTATTTAGCAGGGCTGTCTTAACAGCGTCATAGGCTCCCCGGGTAAAGAAATGTGCTGAGGCCCCTATTTTAATAGCAAAACAGAAACATACGTAGGCATTAGAAACATTGTGGTCTCCTACGTTAAGATGGCCCTGAGTATTGTTGTTTCAATTCAGGCACTTCAAAGTCAATGTATTGTATATTCGAAGGAAGCAAGTGCTGCAAGGCTCTGTTTAAAAAATTTTAAAAATTAATTAAATTTTAGTATTTTGTTAGCTGATGACAATTACCCAGCCACAGGGGATGCACAAACCAGTGTACTGTATTTCTTCGTGCTGGTCCCAAGCCCAGATAAATGGGGAGGTTTACATCAAGAAGGGCATCCGGTGTAAAATTTTGCCAAATCAATATGCGGACAACAATTTTGGACGATCCTCTGTGGCAACCCCTAACGGAAGCAGCCGAAAGAAGAAGAAGTTAGATGATGACAATGTCAGAGAGCATGGCAATGATTTGATGCAACTAGAGACAGACCAGGAATAAGCATCTGATTGTTTTGTTGTGATGCTTAGTGTGTGTGAATTGCTAGATGTTAACTAAAGAAAGACAGATATTATAAGCTACTTAATTTGTTAAATGTTTGAGATGTCTGCACACACAAATAAAAACTTTGGTATGGCCACTCTGGAATTTTCATGGCAAAAACGGCATTTGTGGTAACACATCATTTCATATGTCTTTGGCATAGTATGCCAACCACATGGGTCCCACCCCTCAAACACTAGCGATCAAATATTATGAATAGTTGATCACGTTAGCTTTTGTGAAAATACCTAATATTTAATTGGCTAATGGTATTGTACATGTGGTGTATACAAATACTGAGTAATAAAATACCAATATTAATTTTAATACTAACAGCAATGAAAATAGTTCTAGTGACAATAATACTGCAGTAATCAATGATAAATCAGAGAGCGAAGTACAGAGAAACGCCTTTGGCAATAAAAAACGAAGCACACGAAACTAAACAAAGACCATTTATAAATAACACAATCCAGCTTTTGACATCCTGTTCATATGGAATTAACATGACCTAAGAATATATGCAAGATGTTTAAATCAACGCAAACCCTTCGCCCTCTGCCCCCTCCCTTTCACTGTCATTTCTGTGAGATGTCTGTCAGGTGCTCGACCACGAGGCAAGTTTTTGGTCTAATCCCCTTAATTAGCCCTTTGTGCCAACATATAAAGCTACTTTCAGTCTCGCCTAATTAACAACACTTTAGTAATGCGGCATTAAACATCGGAAACAAGCAAACTTTCAGTCAGTTGTTTTCGTGTCTTCGGTCGACTCTGTCATGCAGACGTGCTGGTGGCGATCGCTGCTCGTAGCTCTAGGGCTCAGCTGCGTTGCCGTGAACGCGCAGTTTCCGCGCGCTTGTGCGACGGTAGAAGCGATTGTTTCGAAGCGCTGTTGCCCGCCTCTCGGTCCTGATCCGTCAAATGTGTGTGGCGTCCTGGTGGGGAGAGGCAGCTGCCTTGAGGTCAGCGTTGATGACAAACCGTGGAGTGGCCCGTACACGCTGCGCAACGTGGATGATCGTGAGAGGTGGCCGCTGAAATTCTTTAACCAAACTTGTCGCTGCGTGGGTGAGTGGTATTTCTTTCTTCTTGTATTCTCGTAGTGCGCCTCGCATAAAGATGGTGTGCTGTCGAAGATTACGCTATGAAGTTCGTTATTGTGTAGCATCTAAGAAACTCGGGAAATGCTGTTCATATTTTAGTTAACTAAACGAACACGTAACTGCAAGGAGAGAAATGTACAATACAGAACACGAAACATCAGCGTGGAACACTTTGTTATTTCTAGATAACTTACTGAAATAGATGATTTGGTGAACGCACACAAGGTGAAATCGGACCAGATTGCGATTTCCTGTCTAATCTGTACGTCGCTTTCAAGATAAACAAGAGTTAGACGTTGTGGATTCTAAATCTTGAGCGTGATGAAATTTTCATTACTAACAGTCGCTAAATTGGTGTCGGTAGAAAACCAGCAGTCTTCTAGAAAAGTTTAACACCTTGCATGAAGTAGTAAAAATGAGACACCGGTGAGCAGAGTAGCGGTTTGCGGATCTTAAACAGAATAAATGTTAAACTGACGTTGCACCAAATCGCCTCACCTTGCGGGTGGTGAGGGTCCCCTTTAGTCTCCACAACTGATTTTTATCAGAGTCCATCTCGGCCTCCCTCTCCCAAATCATGTGGGGTAACTTAGCGCAGTGAGGGATCTGAAGTCCAAGGGTCCTGGGCCTCACAATACAAAGGGGTGGCTTCCAGCTACTACCCAGAACCAACCTGCTGACATGTCAAATAGAAGTGTCTTATTAATCCAAGTGCAGCTGCTTGCATGAATTTTTATTAGGTCCAACACAACTTTTGTTACACTAGCTTAGTAAATGGCATATATTATTTTACACAATTTGCGATGGGATTAGTGTGCTTGCAATAGACAGTGGCCTCTACACTTAATTGTATTTAATAATAAAAATGCAGTTCTGAACAAACCCCACGATAACCTGCCACACAATAGCACTTCCTTCCCTACAAGTGATCACAAACTGGTTGCTAGTTCATTGTAACTGAAGTTGTCTTTGAAGCTATGCGAGTGGTGCCTCAGTGGATTTTGCTGCTGTGCAACAGAGGGCACTGATGTGGACGCTCATAAGCTGTGCTCTAAACATCCAGCACAACGCCAGTGCCGTAGACTGACAAAAGTTTGGATGGTGTGAAAATTTAATAACGCATGGAATATTTGTAAACCCTGTTACATTCCGCTGTGGTGGGTTGGCACCCTGCCTGGGGTTGGTTCCTGCATTGTGCCCTGGGATTGGCTCCAGCCGACCCCCGTGACCTTGTGTTTGGATTCAGCGGGTTGGGAAATGGATGAATGGATGTTGCCTTCCCTCCTTGAATTTCTTTGTAGAATGCAATGTTTAATGTAAATCGGAAAATAGTTTGAGCAAATCCCTACAAGTACTGTAATAAATATTGTTAAAGATATAATTTAAAGTTCATCAGTATTATTCAGTTCAGTTAGTAAACCTTTCCAGGTTTAACCCTGAGCAGGATTTATTTTGTACTGCTGAAGGGTAGTCTGTGGTTTGTCATTTGTTAGCTATAGGTTTACAGTATGTATATGTAGATGGATGGATTAAAGGTGCCTTTTTGAGGTGTAAGGATTTCACATGCTATTTTATTGTATGAGAACCAGGAAAAAATGTTTTAATTTGTTTTGGGTAAAATTGCATAATTGTGATGTAATGACTATGCTTTCTTTCAGGATCTATTGGGCTGGATTTCAAATATTTAAAGTCCATAAAAGTACAAAACTTGACTTAAGTTTGGTTATATTAATTTTTACGCCTCTGGATGTAAATGTTGGATCTTGGGAGGGGGAAGAAATGTTTGAAACTTTTTTTTTTTTAAATACCAACCCAGTAAGAGGCTCTGAAGAGTTGTTGTATGAACAACAGTTGTGTAGTTTCAGAATATCAATGGCAAATAGCTGGATGAAAACTAAACAAGCACCTTTCAATAGGTTTGATATTGGACAACATGCAGCAGACTCTTCTGCCTGGCTGTGTGACTGAGCCCTGAAAAGGACTCGTGTACTAACGACTCCATTTGCTGTAATAATCACTGGCTCCTTAAACCAAGCAGATAAGCACATGGTGGATTAAACAGAAAAAAGTTTACTTCGATTGCATGCTACACCAGTGCTTAACCACTAGCTCATTGTCACCGGTCACAATATTACACTGACACCTGGAGGCAACATGCTTGTGGGGTTAAAGAAGCAATACTTTGGTAGGAATAAGCTTCTAGTAATGTACTTTTTTTGTCAAACAGTAATGCATTAGGCTACACTTAATGCACATTACTTAATGTGTTACCCCAACACTGATGATCATCATCATCATCATCAGGTTAAGCAGCATGAAAATAGTGAACAAATTAAATGGATATGAATAGAGCTTTGCCTTTTGTCATTTCTGGAGTGGATTTTACACTTAATTTTGGAGGACGTTGTAAAATAGATTTTTCAATTTGTTTTTGTAATTCTTTCAAAACTAAACCATATACCTAATTGTCAATGAACAGGGACAAGTTAGCCAAAAGCGTGAGTACTTCATTTGTCACACTTGCAACTCTCTGAATGTGGCTTAATTCTTGATGTTTAAAGAAATGGGAATAAGTTGCTGTGGAAATCCTCCTTGTCACAATCTTTAGAAGTCCACTTTTTCCAATGTCTGCATGGGTTTTCTTTGGGTAATCCTCTATTGTGAAGGTGTATCTTAATTGGCAATTATAATTTTGTCCTATGTTGATCCTGTCTAGGGTTGTCTGATCCTGCCAGATTTGGCCTTCCTCCAAATTAAACCGATTAAGAAAGTTTGAGAATGGTATAGAAACATGCTTGTTTTAACATGAGATGCAAGAATGAACTATTCAGCTGGCAGTAGAAATTGTTTAAATTAGCTGGATTGTTAACTTACTACTGCTCAGAAGTTGTCAGAGCTGAGATAGGACCAAGACCCCACCTCACGCCTGAGTTGGTAGATACATGCCTAAAGTTAACAAATGTAAACTTCAGTCCAGTCACTGACAGTTTCTAGTTTTGATGGTACAGGGAGCTAATCTGTCTGTACAATAGCAAGTACAAGGCAGAAGCCAAACTGGAGGCAGAGTGAAAAGCCATCACAGGTCTCCTGCTGAAGCAGGATTAGTCTAATTTGACAATCTAACATACATTTTGTCACAGCAAAGTAATTGGACTTGTGCAGTCATAGTGCTAAGACAACAGTGTCCTGGGATATGTTTTTTTTCCTAGTGAGAGTTTATTCTGCAGGTTATATTAAGTGGATTAATTTGCAATGCTTGCCTATCAAGCTACACTCTAACATAATGCCAACTTTAAAACTTGTTTTCAGAAAGGTTAGTAAACTTTATGAAATGGAGAAAAATCAAGTAAACTGCTCAAAAAAATTAAAGGAACACTTTGAAAACACATCAGATCTCAATGGGAAAAAGAAATCCTCCTGGATATCTATACTGATATAGACTGGGTAATGTGTTAGGAACGAAAGGATGCCACATCGTTTGATGGAAATGAAAATGATCAACCTACAGAGCCCTGAATTCAAAGACGCCCCAAAAATCAGAGTGAAAAAATTGTGGCAGGCTAGTCCATTTTGACAAAATTTAATTGCAGCAACTGAAAATTGTACGCAGCACTATGTATGGCCCCTGTGTTCTTGTATACATGCCTGACATCGGTGCATGCTTCTAATGAGATGACAGATGGTGTTGTGGGGGATCTCCTCCCAGATCTGGAGCAGGGCATCACTGAGCTCCTGGACAGTCTGAGGTGCAACCTGGTGGCATTGGATGGACCAAAACATAATGTCCCAGAGGTGTTCTATTGGATTTAGGTCAGGAAAGTGTGGTGGCCAGTCAATGGTATAAATTCCTTCATCCTCCAGGAACTGCCTGCATACTCTCGCCACACGAGGCCAGGAATTGTCGTGCACCAGGAGCCACTGTACCAGCATAGGGTCTGACAATGGGTCCAAGGATTTCATCCTGATACCTAATGGCAGCCAAGGTGCCTTTGTCAAGCCTGTAGCGGTCTGTGTGACCCTCCATGGATATGCCTCCCCAGGCAATCATTAACCCCCCACCAAACTGCTCATGCTGAATGATGTTACAGGCAGCATAATGTTCTCCATGGCTTCTCCAGACCCTTTCACTTCTGTCACGTGCTCAGGGTGAACCTGCTCTGATCTGTAAAAAGCACAGGGCACCAGTGGTGCATCTGCCAATTCTGGTATTCTATGGCGAATGCCAATCGAGCTGCATGCTGCTGGGCAGTGAGCTCGGGGCCCATTAGAGGACATGGGGCCCTTGGGTCACCCTCATGAAGTCTTTCTGGTTGTTTGGTCAGAGACATTCACACCAGTGGCCTGCTGGAGGTCATTTTGTAGGGCTCTGGCAGTGCTCATCCTGTTCCTCCTTGCCCAAAGGAGCAGATACTGGTCCTGCTGATGGGTTATGGACCTTCTATGGCCCTCTCCAGCTCTCCTAGAGTAACTGCTTGTCTCCTAGAATCTCCTCCATGCCCTTGAGACTGTGCAGGGAGACACAGCAAACCTTCTGGCATTGACACGTATTGATGTGCCATCCTGGAGAAGTTGGACTACTGTACCTGTGCAACCTCTGTAGGGTCCAGGTATCGCCTCATGCTACCAGTAGTGACACTGACTGTAGCCAAATGCAAAACTAGTGAAGAAACAGTCAGAAAAGATAAGGAGGGAAAAGTGTCAGTGGCCTCCACCTGTTAAACCATTCCTGTTTTGGGGGTCATCTCATTGTTGCCCCTCTAGTGCATCTGTTGTTAATTTCATTAACACCACAGCAGCTGAAACTGATTAACAACCCCCTATGCTACTTAACTGACTAGATTAATATCTCATAAGTTTCATTGACTTTATGCTATACTCTGATTAAAAAAGTGTTTCTTTAATTCTTAATCTAAATGGTTGCTGTAACATCTTTCTAGCTTCCAAGTTCTTGAACAGGTACAGAGCAACTTGAAGTGTGACTACTATTGGAAATGGCCATCGGAAGCCTGGTGCTAAAAACAATTTAGTGTTCAAGGTTCTTGAACACAAACCTTGTTAATGGTTTCAGATTTGATGTCTCCATGGATAAACCTACTGTTTATTTGCAGAGAGTGTTAGTGATTAGTAGACAAATAAATAGCATGCAAGGACTAGTACACTAGTGGAGCTTTGTTTCTGCAAAAGGGCAGCATTTCTTGCACAACTTAAATGTGAATATTTGAGGATAAAGTAAAGATATTGCATAATGAAAGTGTCCCTTTACTACCAATGCTGTTGTAACGGACAATATTAATAAATGAATAGGATGGTTGATTAAGTAAAACGTTACCTGAGTCATTCATTCCAAAGCTTATAAATCTATCTTTGTAAATTTTTGAAATCTACAGATGTGTTCTAGTGGTGATGGGACTGGGACTTTGACTGCTTAGCTGTTTACATTCTTAGTGAATCCAAAGTTATGTAGGAATGATACAAACTTGCAACATTTTCCTAGACATTAAGACATTTTTTAAATTGTGTGAATTCCTTACTTTACCCTGTCCAGTAAAACTGTTGGATATTACAGAATTCTTTCCATTTCAAGATCTTTCTAAACTCGTAGGTCCAGTAAGCCAACATCTAATTGTCTGTCTTGGTGTTGCCAACATTAATTTTGTTTAAAGTTAAACTACAACGTTTGTATTTAGTTAAGAGTATATATATATAGTATATATATGCTATAGTATGTATTGGATTAAGCTTGGCTGCAGCAGAGCCATCACACTAACCCTTGTACAGGGTTATTCCTCCTCAATCTTGCAGATCCGCAATAACTACAGGTTTTTGTGTGAACCAAATTTGTATCTAGAACCCACTTATGTACTGCTTAAGTAACGTATACTGTTTTTGCTTGGTTTTAGTAAACTTTGTTGATTTGAAACGTTTACTTGCCAATCTTAGTTTTAAGTAGTTGTGTTTTTAAAATTTTAGTTGTTGGTTTTCTTAACTAGCCATGTATTTAGATGCAAACCACAAACTAAACGCCAGCTCTCAAAATGTCTTTCTAAACTGTATGCATCATGAAGTATCTGAATATCATTTGAAATAAATGAACAGGAAATGACCAAGGGGTACAAATCTGTCCAAGACCATGCAACACGTATAATGTACTCAGAAAAAATCTACAATGAAAAATTTGTCTTAGTGCTTTTAATTATATGGCTTGTTGCCTTCAATAAGTTTGTTGGGCCTGGCTTCTAATTGTTAAAACTTTTTGGAATGAGACTATGCAGCAACTGCAGACGTTGAGAACCCATCTAGTGTCCGTAACTAGTTTGTGCTCTCTTGTTTATGCCATACATCATTCAAGTAGTAAATCTATTGAACCATCATGCCAGTTGTCCTGTGACACATGCCATAAGTAAACCATATTTACCTGTACCATAGTCTGGTGTCTTGTAGTAACTTGTAATTAATTTCTGTGAGTGCTTATAGAAGAACTTGTTCAGCCTAAGCTGAAGTTTTGAGAAATTTTTAAAGTATTTGTTTGGTCACTCTTTCTCTTCTCCTTTCCCATTTAGGAAACTTTGCTGGCTTCAACTGCGGAGAGTGCAAATTTGGATGGACTGGTTTAGATTGTCAGCAAAGAAAAGTTCCAGTTGTAAGGCGGGACATTCTTTCTTTGACCGCAGAAGAGGTTGAAGAGTTTCTAAATCTTCTTGACCTAGCAAAAAGTACCATCCATCCAGACTATGTCATTGCCACACAGCATTGGTTGAGCTTACTGGGGCCAAATGGAACAGAACCTCAGATTGCAAATGTGTCCGTCTACAATTACTTTGTGTGGCTCCACTACTACTCTGTGAGGGATACTCTTCTAGGTATATAACTGTTTTTCAAAATACTGCAGATTTTAACTGCCTCAACAAATTAATAAATTTGTGTCCCCTTTGCTCTCCCAAATTTGCTTCCTTAGGGGTTGCACTGTAGATGAACCAATGAATGTATCAGAAGATTAAGGATGAATCTAAGACTGCAAAGTGCAAGAACACTTTTAGTACTGCTTATAACTTGGAGCAAAATTGTTAGCCATCTAGATAGATATACTTTGTTAATCCCAAGGGGAAATTTACATACTCCAACAGCATACATAAAGAACAATATTAAATAAGTGATAAAAATGCAGGTATAACAGACTAACTTTGTATAATGTTAACATTTACCCCCCGGGCGGAACTGAAAAGTTTCATAGTGTGGGGGAGGAACGATCTCCTCAGTCTGTCAGTGGAGCAGGACAGGGACAGCAGTCTATTGCTGAAGCTGCTGTTCTGTCTGGAGATGATCCTGTTCAGCAGATGTAGTGGATTCTCCATGATTGACAGGAGCCTGCTCAGCGCCCATCGCTCTGCCACAGATGTTGAACTGTCTAGCTTCGTGCCTTATCTTATTGCAGCTGTTGAAAGACGCCAGCCTTCTAAGGAATTAAAGTCGGTTATATTGTAGAATTGTCTATTTGTATTCATGATTGGCAAAGTAAACTAAATGATCTGATTAGTGAAGTTACTTTGTAAAGCGGAGTTTGGAAATCTTTTAAATATGTTGAGCCTTGTCCAGAAATCCCCCCTCAATTATACTAACCTCAACCAGAAAGTTGGCCTTGGTGCTTACTCTAGCTTTTTGACCCAGCTGTATTGCTAGTAAGTTGTTTCAGCTGTGTGCCTTTTGGTAGAATAGCTGAACAATGATTGCTGAATATTCCACAAAGCTGCTTTTGAGTGGCATATATGGGGGGTTAAACCTGGTTTGACTTGCATTTTGTATGTTTACATTTTTCTGTGGTAACATGATAGGTTTGTTTATTGGGCTAAAAAGCAAATATTAGGCTATTTAGAAGATTTTGGGTATTACCTGTATTGTGCGTCTGGCAGAGATGACTTGCCTAACTTCCTCAGGAAAAGGATTCAGAGGTTGGTTTTACCTTCTCCCCATTTTGAGTAAACTCTTTAAGGTAACTTGTACTGTGGTCTACAGTGCAATTGAAATGGTGTCTACTCTCCAGTATTAAGCAGTAGAACCTGGTCACATGCATAAATTGCATATTAATCCTTTAGTTTTAATCCAAAAAGATTAACTTTTCTTTGGAGTGTATTCAAAGGGGTCTGAAGTGGCATGTGAGGTTTATATAAAAAAAAAAGTACCCAGACAAATGTTGCCTTCTGTATGGATTTCCTCTAGTCTGGTACCTGCCCTTGTGATTTTTAGTTTAAGAACATTCGCATTATTTCTGTGAAATGTTGCGTTTAAAATTTGTGGTTAATGCCACAGATTAACAATCTTTTTTTTTTTTCTGCTTGGCAGAGCAGGTATAGTGCAGTAGTAGACACTGTAGGTACTTGTATAGTTACATCTGTGTTATATTCTATAAGTCTTGGTCAGTTATGAAATTTACAAAGGAACACAGTACTGCCATTGAGACCTCTTTATAAGACTAATATTTAAAGTTGTTTGTTTTTGATCTTATTGGGAGTAATTTTCCAATTCTGCAAATTGTATTGTGATTTATAGTGCTAAAGTCACTTCGGTACACATTTCTAGAATATTTGGATTCTGTAGTACTGTTGATGCAGTCCACTTAACAGTGCCATCTCCAGGCAGAGGAGTATGTTCAGTGACAGACTGAGGATTGTTCCTCCCCCACACTATGCGACTCTTCAGTTCCACCCAGGGGAGTAAATGTTAACATTAGTCAAAGTTATTATCTGCCTTTACATGCATTTTTTATTACTCTTTAATTTAATATTGTGGGTTTTTTTTGTTTTTTTTGTTTTTTGGTATCGGTATACTGCTGCTGGATTATGTGAATTTCTCCTTGGTATTAATAATTTATCTATCTACTGTATGTATGTTGGCTCTGGTGGTAGAAGTCTGCTCTATGTATTATTGGTGCTGGAAACCTTTAATCTTGCCAGCTACATATGTTTCTGCAGTGCCTGTTGTGCAGTCTCCATGAACTTACAATTGTCTTTAATTTTCCTGTTTGAAGTATTATTGGAATCTTTTAAAAATTATATGGCACAAATACTCTTACAACTGTATTCTAATACTGAAGTAATTTGAGGTAAATGTTAACTTTAAGGGCTACAGTAATTGTTTAAACTGTATAAACTCCAGGGTGTGTTTTTTTTTTGTGTGGTGTTGGCTTTGAAATATGAATACATAGATATTGTTTAAACTGCTCCTATTCAAATTTTAATGTTGGAATAGCTGCCTTTATTTCATGTTATTTCCTTGCTCCCTCTAGGACCTGGTCGTCCGTTTAAAGCTATTGACTTTTCTCACCAAGGACCTGCTTTCATTACGTGGCACAGATATCATCTTTTGCTGCTGGAGAGAGATCTTCAGGTATAAGTAAAACATTTTTGAATTATTTCTGCAAATTGGTGGTTTCAGTTTAGTAAATCTTGTTAAACATAAGATTGTCAATCCCTGTTTCCCCACATTTTCATGGCCTCCTTTGGCATTTGCTCTGTTTTTCTTTGCAAACTGGACTCTTAAGCTTTGAATTTTATATTGTAAGCAACCTTTTCCCTCTTTGCTTCAGTTTTTTTGCACTAGTTTGGTATGTTCATCTTATGGCAAATTTAAATGTTACATGCCACTGGTACTAAGTTTAGAACTGACTAATTTGGTTTTACTGGTGTAGTTACTTATCCTCTACCACCCTGTGAAATCTCTGCCTTGTAATTTTTATTCAGTGGGAATTTATTTTTAGCACATGTTAAGTGAATTTAAACTTGTCAGTGTGGAAATTGTGGTTCCAGCTTGCACTCTGTCACAAGGTCGCATTGATTGGAGGAATTATTTCTTGCAGCAAGATTTGGAATGATCCCCCAGTTACATGGGATCCCCTATCTGTTTTAAAACTGACCCTTTCTGGTATAGCCTACTAGTGCTTGAAATGGTGCATGTGTGAATGTAATCGAGTTTTGTGGTTGTTATGCCTTGTTTGCTCTTCTATATTCACTAGTGTATGTGACCAGTGTAGCTTTGGCAGAGGGGTTTGCTGCAGTGTGTTTAAAGATGTGAGAATGTTTGTTTAATCCCAAATGATACTTTTCAGGTCCTCTCCAGTGCTCTTTACTTGAGCAGTGTTAAGGGGCTCCAATTACGTTGTCACCGTTCTGATTATGCAAATTTGGAACATTTTACCCTCTCAGTGATTTGCGTTAGTTTTTCCTTGTATGACTTTTATGAATGCAGAGAATTTGTTTGGTCTTGGGTTTCAAAGAAATCCATAACTGAATTTTAAAAAGTTCTCCCTTCCCTTTTACTTTGCAAACTTTTCCATTTACATTTGCAGGTGTCCTTAATTTTAATAACTACAAGGTGTGGTGTGTGGTTTTTTTTATAAATGTAGAGGCTGAGTGGGAATGACAACTTCGCCATACCCTACTGGAATTTTGCAACAGGAAAAAATGAATGTGATGTTTGCACAGATTTGCTGCTAGGAGGACCACATCAGGATGATCCAAATTTAATCAGCCCCAATTCCAGATTCTCCAAATGGGAGATTGTTTGTAACAGGTTAGTTCTACATGTATTCTTAAATGGTCTAACAGTTAATATGCTCAGAAGCGCTTTGCACTTACTTTTGGGACTCTATTTGCATCAGTCATAGTAAGTGATAGAAGAAAATACTTCGTGGAAGATAAAGAGCTGCACTGGGAATGCAACCTGTATCCTGTCCTGTTAATTACTAACCATATCCAGCAACAGTAACTTAAAATGAATGCACCTTTGTAGGTGTAAGCACATTTTAAAAATACTCCAGTTAAACAAACACCCACCTGAATTTAAGTGTTAGAAAGCTATTATAGATTGGGTGTAACAATATAATAGGATGAACTACAGTACAGTACAGTATTTATCCTGGATTTGGGTCCATGAAGCTTAGTTGTGGAGAAGATTTTAAATTGCAAGACTAATGTTTCAATATTTAAATCTGTTTGATTACTTAGAGAGATGTGCTGTTCAAGCTTTCTTTAGGAAGTGTAAAATGAAATGAAGTGTGTGGGGGTTTTTTTTTTTTTTTTAAACCTTAAAATGGTCTGTTTTTATTTAGAGAATGGTGGGCATTGTTTTTGAACAGAACCCCATGGATTGGTCTCTACTACATTTATGTACTTAAACATCAAATTGCATTTCACCAGGGCTTGAATTTCAGTATAGGGTTGTGTATAGCTCCTATTTAAAATTCTGCATAGTTTAACTTAAAGTGGGGAGTATTCCACTGCTTTTGGCAAAATGACATATATTGCCACCTTTATCACTTTATGCACTCAAAACATGAGAATGTATTTACATAATGTTGGTTGTCCAGTTGTAATTCTTGCTTCACATTTGAGCAATTTAAATGATGGTGAAATGAATCCCTTTTAATATAACACTATACATGGCCCTAATTAAATGAACAGAAGCTTTGCATTTTTGCAATGTTATGGACAAGGCTTAAGTAGCTCCTCCACTTTCTAAATGGTGGTGAAATAAACCTGTGGAGCAGCTATTTTCAAACTGTTCCCTTTGGCACATGTGTAGGTCTGCCCTTAATGGCAGGCCACTCAAGATCTGAGACTTGCAGTCAGTGGGACTGCTAAAACCGTATGGCAAACACTTGATTAGCAAACTTTGAGAGCATATTTGGCTTGCTTAATGTGTGTGGTGTGTTTTTTAAACTATGGGACGGAATATGATTAATCCTATACTGTCGGGATGCATAATCTTTCAAATGAATGATTAGTATTAGGGCACCATGCATATTGGATTCTCGTGCTGCTGCATATTGCCTCAGATTTTAAACTGGGTAGTGAATGTGCAGGACTAAAGTTCTTTTGCTGAATTGAATACTTTTTTAGGTCAAAGGGTTGTACAGTTATCTTATAACCAGTTCTCTTGAGCTCTGCTGTAGATGGTGCAATTTTCATTTAACCTCATTTGCCCTGGAGAGCTTTCCTGTGAACAAGTCTTTTGTATTTGGACAAAATTTCCATACTGTACAGTTGCTGCAGATAGAAATTTCTATTTACCTTTAATGCATATGCCAATTCTTTCTTTTTGGGCCTTGTAGTTTAGGGCTGCTAATGTGTACATTGGTCTCAAACAAAAGTGTACCAAGCTACTAATGTGAAAAGCTGACACAGGCATTGTTTGCAAAGCAGTATTTTTACATATTAACATTGAGATCATATGGACTAAAGACTTTACTTTAGGGCCCCCACTCTAATTAATGCTGGTAGTAATAACTCCACATCTTTTGCAGTGACCGAGCTTAAAGTATGTCTTTGGTTGCAGAGTGTATTCTCATGAAATTTGAAGGAAAAGCAGCTATATTTGAATAAGGAGTGAATTTTTTTGCTTTTGTAGCTCCTTGGGTAAATGAGAATTGTGGCGATGGAGTGAAGGGCAATGACCTCCCTGGTCTGTTCATCTCAATATAATTAGGAGCTTCCATTCCTTAAGTTACTATCCAAGAGAGGTTTGCAGCTGAAATTGAAGATGTTGCAATTTGCTCACTACATGCTTAAGCCTCTTTACTTCCCTCTCCCCCAAAAGTGATCCTAAAGCCTATGACTTGATTCTTTGGTAATATTTAGCATAGCATATTATCCTAATAGTTCCTTCCGCAGCTTGCTTTAGAAAACCTGATAAATGGTTTTCAGTCTTTGAACTTGAGGTAACATTGAGCTGTACAATATGCCTTATTTGTGTTCATATGTTCATTTTTTTTTTTTTCCTTTCTCTCATCAGTTTAGATGACTACAACCGACTGGTAACTCTGTGCAATGGCACAAATGAGGGATTTCTTCAGAGACGCCCTCTACAGAAGGACGTTCGCCTGCCAACGATGGAGGATGTGCGAAGTTGTCTTTCCATTGGAGACTTTGATAACCCACCCTATTTCTCAAATTCTACTTTCAGCTTTAGGTAGTGGATGATTCTGTGAATGGTCTACAGTATATCCTTAACACCTATGGATGTCTTTATACAAAGCTGTGTCAAGGTGCTAGATTTACTGAAGGACTTTTATAGGCCAGGCATGTTATGTTAACAGGAGTTCCTTATTTCAAAGTTGCTTACAAGGTTGGCGGAAAAATATTGCATGTATTGCTTGCTAGGTTTTCTGTGGGTATTCTCAATACCTTAACATTTTTTATTTCAGAATTCATTTCTATGTATGTAGAGAAGCTTTGGCTTAATGTTGAACATGGAAAGTTCTTAACTTTATAACCAACAATTCTTTGATTGCAAAAACCCTAACGGGCAAGTACATTTGTGTCCATATTTTAATGCTACCCATCACTTTAGTCAGACTTCATGCAAAATTTTTAAATACCGGTATTGCAAATTTTATTGTGACTTATTGGCTTTTTTGTATGGAGACCTGTAGGTGTCAAGTAAAAAAAAAAAAAAAAAAGGTACTTACTTACTTTTGATTGAACCAAAGGCTAATAACAGGTATGCTTTGTTTTATGTGCTGTACCTCTAGAAATGCACTTGAAGGGTTTGATAAACCAGACGGTGAACTGGATTCCTCCATGATGAGCCTTCATAACTTAGTACATTCCTTTCTTAATGGGACCAGTGCTTTGTCACATTCTGCAGCCAATGACCCTATATTTGTGGTAAGTAGCCTTGACTGTTGAATATTTTGGATATGGGTTGTTATGGCAATACAAAATGTGGTATTGCCAACTCATATCATTACTGTAAAATAAAAATATACAGTTGCTGTCTTTGTGGTTTACCTTTTGTGATGGTCTTTAGTTTTCTACAGGTTTCCTGTAATGCACTAGAGTTCTATAATTTTCTTCCTATTTTGTACTTATTGCTAGGAAGAATTGCAGCTCCTTATTGCCCCGTTCTTTGGTCTATTCTGACATGATCGGAAATAAACTATCCTCATCCAAGTACATGTAGGTACAGCAAACCGTCTGACAAAACGCCACTCAAGGTTTTAGTTTTTGCACAGAATGCAGGAAAATTCCTTGGTGGGGAAATTGCTTCAAAAAGAGCATTAGTTGATTGTACAAACACTCGTGTATTGAAATAAATCAAATTTGTTTGGAAGGGGTATGTGAGCCTTTCAAGGCCAATGTTTATTATGTGGAGCCAATTTACATCTGTTTCAAGTCATTCCTTCCAAGAGGTGCTGAGACAATGGTGGATTCTGAAGTACTTTTAAAGGTTTAAAATCTTAAATGAAACTAATAGTCCTCTATGTACTGAACTTTGATAGGAGTTATTATTCAAACTGAATTATAAATGTTTAAATATAAGCTTGTGTAAATCTCATGAAAGGATTTTACTTGCATGCTAGACCTTATCCAACAGTTGTTGCTACGTTATCCAACATAGCTGCCATAATCTTGCACTTAACAAAGGGTGCTAATCTTGGTTCTTTGTGAATTGACAATTTCCTTGTTGGCAGAAACATTTTTTTTTTTTTTGCCAATTTTTTAATTCTTGTAAATGTGATGTGTCCATTTAGTTGACTTTAACCAACTGGTAACTCTGCAATAGAATAACAGCAAAATTCGAAATATTGATAATTCTGTCTTCCATTTAGAAAATTGACAGTTCATGGTCACCTAACCAATTATATTAAGACTCTCTACAAACAAATTTTTGACTACAGAAGAAATGGTACTAATCAAGTTGTGTCACTTTTTACAAGTAATGCAAAAGGGACAATTTTAATAAGCATAAAGAAATTGCTAATGTAAGGAATATATAAATATCCATGTAATGAACCAGGTCCTGTTAATACCTCCTTCAGTAGATTAAAATTGTCCTAACTTATCAAACTGCTTGTAGAGTAACTGCGGGTGAAAAACCACTTGGGCTTAACATTTAGGATTCTAGAAATTCTCCTGTAGGAAAGCTACAGGTCCATATGGTTATCCAGATTTAAAGGATGTCTACAAAACTTGCTACATTAATGCTAGCTAGGCTTGAAGAAGCAAAAGATTATAGTATTTTACCCCACGCCTATGATCAGTGTCAATCACTGGACACATTTCAAAGGATATTCATTATTCTTTGCAATTCCAAAATGACATGGTCTTTTTCAAAGAAAGTGTTGGCCAAAAAATTGAAAGTGTTCTTTATCACAAGACCAAACTGGATTCATTAAAGGCGGGCAACTATTGTCAAATGTCCACTGCTAGTTGGAAGTTCTGTACTCTCCCAGACGTTTTGTTTCTAGACAAACGGCTTTCTATGATGTAGTGTGGGAATCTCTTTACTGTTTTGTGCAAATTTAGGTTTGGTCCAGATTGTCCTCAATTAAAGGGCTATTGCTCAAGTCAATAAGCTTGTGCAGGTAAACAATTCTGACCACAAATGGAAGCAGCTTTGGATACTTGACAGCCTTGTTCAGTTCCATGTTCTAAACTGAAATAACCAAAATACTTCCTATTTGTCTTCAGAAAAACTAAAGAATGAATTGAAGGAATAGTTAAAAGTCTCGGACAATGACATTTGAGTAAGAGAATCAATGTTTCAATAAATTGCTTTACTCCTTCTCCCAGGTTCTGCATGCCTATACTGATGCAATTTTTGAAGAATGGATGAAGACGTTTGCTCCAGCCGATTCAACTTGGCCTGAGCAACTAGCTCCCATAGGTCACAACAGAAAGTACAACATGGTGCCTTTCTTCCCACCTGTAACCAATGAAGATATTTTTGTTAACTCTGAACAGTTGGGATACTCCTATGCTGCATCTATTTCTGGTAAACATTTTAGATCCTCAAGATTCAATGTGCTTGTTTAGATATATGTTTCCATGCCAAGATGCAGTGTAAGCTCACTTTAACATTATCTTAGACTGCAGGACATTTTTAAATTTTGGTATACTTTAATGTTTTGTCCTTTTGACAGACTAATTTTGAAAAGGTACAATGTGCCTAAGGTAGCTCCTGTCTACATTTCTGCATATTGTTAATGAATCAAACTGAGAGGAAAATGTTAGACCTTTAGTACAGTACTTCCATATAAAGCCTTGTTACCCTGTTGCACCATACATTCTTAAATGGGGGGGGGGTTGAGTAGGGCTGTAAAATGCACAAAGTTAAATCGGTCTGCTGCATTGAGATGCATTAAAACACCATAAATTGAGGTTTGCTTTTGTCATTGACTCTTAATGTGTGTTTTTTTTTTTCTCTTCAGATACTACTTCTGCAAAAGTTGTTTTGATAGGCTCCACGGTTGGTGGTGCTTTACTGGGCCTTCTCCTCTTGCTCCTATTGCTGTTCCTCTTTCTGAAGAAAAAACAGAGAGAAGGTTTTGAACCTCTTATTAAAGCAGAGTTCACAAAGAAATATACAGAGGAAGCTTAGCTTTGAAATTATCCCTTTTGTTTATGGACTTTTTTTATATATAAACATTTTCACAGTACTCTACACTCTAGAAGTTAAAGTGATCAGTTATACTTTCTAGAAATGTTGGGGGGGATGTGGAGAATACCTATATAATATTTAATAAACTGATAAGTCCTTTGCCTTATACTTGCAAACTTTTTACTGAACAGCAGTGTTTCTGCAGGTTCTAGCTGCATTATCTTCACACCTAAGCTAGAAATATATTAGATGTATTCTAGGCTTTGGTGCCTTAATTAAAAACCATAATGCCATGATTATGCGTTTATATTGCCTTAATGCAACCGCTCCACAGAAATGTTAAAACCAAAAGTTTGTCAAATTACTCTGAGCTGTCATACAATTGAATGGATTAACTTATTTTAGAAAAATTTGATTAACTAGTTTTATAATCCAAATGTACTTTAAATCCAAGCGCTGTTATGGACCAATCCAATTTAATTTTCTCTTGTGTGAGATGGAGAGCTAGGTCAAAATTCAGACATTAACATCACTGCTCGCCTACCTTTTTTTAGGTAAAGGTGCTACCTCTACTGGAGAAATAAACCTGTGATGACAATGATTTAATGGGTATTGTACTTTTTTAAAAATGTGCTTTTAAAACTATAATCAGAATTAAACTGATACCACGCTCCTTTACCTTCACTAGGTCAGAAACTTGTTACAGTAGCCCCTCTTTGTTTGAAGCCAGTGTTCAATAAATAAGTGAAGTGGGCTTTCTGTCAGTGTTCACCACGTTGGGCGAGTGCTGGAATCTTACATGTAAGAGTGACCTGATATGCTAGGTTGACTGGACAACCCACACATGTTACTGCTTTTTAGGGTGCCTTTCTACCTTTAGTGTCTTGAGCAGCTGCTTCCTTTCATCCTTGAAATTATAAGACTTTGATAATCACCTGGCTTTTACAGAAATTCTAAAATTTGATTAGGAATCTGAGACGAGGGCAAATCCTGCACGGAGATCAATGTTTAAATACTGAAACTCTCTTAATGAAGCAGTTTCCAATGAGGACCTTCTGATATGTACTGTCTGGGTGATCAGGTATGATATCCACCTTTTCTGTTTTGATCTACTTGTGGTTTGGTTTGTCTTGGGTTGGTATCCATGTCCTGCTGGAAAAATTACTTTTTCGTAGGCTGAAACTGGTGTTCTCGCAGTATTTTCCAAAGTGTGTATATATATATATAACCCTTGATCAGTCTAACACCAAGTCAAAGCTTCAGTGATCTCAGTCTGTCAGTTTGGGAGCACAAGTAATTGTGAATTTACTTTACCTGCTTTGAAAGTGACAACTGGTACACTGGAGAGTCAAAAGCAAGACCGCCCCCAAAAAGGAATGAATTTGCTGGTGGAGGCCACAGCCAATTTCTTTCTCGACTGATTCTTCTTTTTGTTTTGCTGGTGTCCTTGTCACAACCAGTAGCAAGAGGCCGTACCTGTAACAGATTCATGTTGCACAGGTCATCCAGAATGGCACTTCCAGACATGCAGTCCTAAGAAGGTTTGAGGGTGTCTCGGCATAGTCTCAAGGGCATGGAGGAGATGCAGGGAGATGGGCCAGTGCACAATGAGAGCTGCACGGGCCTGTAGAAAGGTGTCAACCCAGCAGCAGGACTAGTATCTGTTCCTTTGTACAAGGAGGAACACGAGGCATTCTACAAAATAACTGCCAGCTGTATAATGGAGGACATGGCATGCAAACTATCAGACTCCATGAGGGTCCAGCATCCTCTACTGGGACCTGTGCCCCCAAGACCTTCACCATGCAGCTCAATTGGCAACTGATAGCTCTTCCATTAGCATCCTGCTCTCGTCCCACATGACAGCAGGCTCACACTGTGCACATGTGACAGACAAGTCTAGAGACACTGAATGTGCTGCAGCATCATCCAGCATGACTGATTTGGCAGTGGGTCAGTGACGGTCTGGGGAGGTGTATCCTTGGAGGATTGCACAGACCTCCACATGCTAGGCAATGGTATCCTGAATGCAGTTGGGTACCATAATGAAATCCAATTGCCAGACCTTGTACTGATTCATTGGGCCCAGAGTTGCTCCTAGTGGCCAGAGTGTAGGCAATTCCTGGATGACAAAGGCATAAATGCTATTGACTGAATGTCTAGGATGTTCTGCATCTGACATTACCAAGAAGTGCCACGGACTATCTGGGAGCTCACTGATGCCCTCAGCCAGAGCATACCCAGATGTTGGGTGTTCATACAGGAACATGGACACAACTCAATTTTATGAGTTGATGTGATGTCATGTGAGTTCGATCAGACTGGGATTTCAATTTTTGACTTTGATTTTTTTTTGGTGTGGTGTTGATTCCAGTCCTCAATGGGTTGGTAAATTTTGGTTTCCATTAACTGTTTTGCTCTTAATTACTCAGTAAGCGTTTTCCACTTTTAAATTGTTGAGATCCAATGTGTCATTAAATGTTCCCCTAAGGTTTTTAAGGAGTGTGCTAGAAACTAATTTAAAATAGTTATATAATTTTACAGTTTTTAAATTGTATTTATTGTCTTCCAGCCATAAATGGACTTGTTTAGATCAGGGGTTCTCAACATTGGTCCTGGGGACTCCCTCGTAGCTACAGGTTTTTTTTTCGATCTCTATAATCGATTCTTTTCTTTTCCAATTAATGGGTCTGATAAAGTAGTTGCAGCCTTTCATGATTCAGGGTTGTTTGCCTGGGTGTCTGTTCTGCTAGTTTATAATTATTATTAAGATACAATGAAGGGAGCAAACTGCACAGAGGGGAAAATATAATGAAAGCAACAAAAGTGAGTTAAGCATTTAAATCAATAGCAAAAGCAGAGATTCCTCAATGTCATAAATTTAAAAATCATGCCTCTGTGCTTTCTTAATGTAGAATAATAGAGAGGGGGGGGGAAAAAGGCTAATTGAGATTAGTGTTCGCAGTTGCCACTGATAATGAGTCTGGTAGAAGCAAAAACCTGAAACCACAGTGAGCCCCCCAGGACCGACTTTGAGGTCCCCTGGTTTAGATCATACTTTAAAACAATATAAATGGACTTTTTTTTTTTAAATATAGGTCTTGGTTAAATTTCTTCTTTAAAAAAAAAAAATAAATAAAAATAATGCAAATAGCATCTTTACATGCAAACAGTTTTGAATGTTGGTTCTGGTTAACTTCTATTGTAACAGGCATTCTTCAATAAAATGCTGCATTTTTTTTTAATTCTCGTACAACTTTTAAGTTCCCCCCCGTCTTCTGCAAACTGCACTGTACGAAAGGTAGGGTGTATCGTGAACATCCTTGGTGATGTCCTGGGAAAATTTACCCTGCGAACAATTCAGCTCCCATAGCAAATGACTGACTTGCTCTTATTGATCTGTGCAGCAACTGTGACGGTGGCACCACTGCCATTAGTTTTATCTTTTGTCTCCTTATTCTGACCCAGACCAAAAGTTTAGTTTTGTGTTGCATAGATGTGACAAGTGATCTTTGTGTATTATCTTTACTCTGCTATTAAAAGACCATTTGCACAGGGCTTTGTAATTGTGGAATTCTAAGTGGGGTACTAGCAACAATTTGGGAAACTTCTAGAATTTCTGTTAAGACAAACTCAGCCAGCCTAAATAAGTGCTAAAGTTTAATGAAAAGTGAACTCTTCATTCTATGAACTGCACACTGCAGCCCTGAAGTAGTTAACATAATTTTCACATTCAGGTCCACACTAGATATGTTACTTTACTGTTAATGTAAAATTATTATTTATTTTTTTGCATCTATGAAGAAGCCAGTTGTCAATAATGGCAAATTTCTGAAGTTGTCAAGGGATCCTCTTTAGTTGTCTTGCAGTGACTGTGTTTAAATTCAGTGCACTTGTCTCTTTTGGAATGAGGACCTGCTGTGGGATGGTCTGGGATGACCTGGCGCTTTTGCCAGTATCACATATGTAGTACTTCACAACATCAGTGTATTGCTTCTGAAATGTGACTCGTTTGTGTTGCTCACCCAACTAGGAGTATTGTAGTTGCTTTGTCTGCTGCCATATGTTTTATTTTTTTCACAGTCTCCATTTACTCATCCCCCTTCTACTATCAAGAAGAATTAGAATGTGTCAAGAAAATATTCTTTTATTTAACAGTTGGTTACATTTGTTGAGCCAGTTAGAGTCCTTCAGGTTAAAAGGTTTTACATACCATATTTCCATCCCACCATATATAAAGTTTCTCTTGATTAGCAAAACAAAAGTCCTACTTCTTGTAATGGCATCTTTACTCAAGCATTGTATACCTTAATTGAGAAATAAAGTAGCACCATTAGAAGGAAACAAAATTCTAATAAAATTTTAAATTGCAGTTTGAATAAAACACATTAACAATGATACAACAACTGTGTGACTTTTAAGGCCTTCAAGGAGGCAAAGGAGATTAACTGACCCTAAGTTGTGTTGGGCTGTCTTTGAGCTGTTAAAGTATGGGTGGACATCTCTTAGCTATGTTAGGTGACTGTAGCATTCTAATATGTAATGGTGGTACTCTTTTAAAAAAAATCCAGGCGCGGGTAACTTGTTCAGGCTTTATAGCTTGCTTTTTCCACCCTTGTAAAGTTATGGTTGTGAGTGATCAAAGTCACATTTAGCACTGAATCTATGAAGAAATGCTGGGGCTATATGAGGCTACATAATCTGTATAGCAGCCGACCTATAATGGACTTTGTTACCCTTGGTACACAATGGCAGCTATATAGCCTTGGCGCAGTAAAATATCCCTACAATAACTGCAGGTATTTCTTGGCAATTAGATGCTCCGAGCAAAATTTGTATTTAGCATCCACAAAGGCTTGCTGAATTGAGCTGCTAAATGCAGTGGCACCTATGAAAGGAGAAGAGTCCCTCAGCCTGATATACTTCCCCTGGTCCTGTCTGAGGCCCGATTTTATTTTGTTTGCTGTACCTCATTCAGGAGTATTTAGTTAGGAAATAACTAGAGCTGTTGAAACATTTATGAAACTGTTTTGTATGGTCCAGCTCAATAATGACGAAACATTCTGGGCATTAGTGGGGAAGGCAGAAGTGTGTGTATCCCAGACTCTCCCTTATCAATTTTAACAAAGCTTTGAATTGTACACCTTAAAGTGTACAGTTGTATAGCAAAGGACAATGTAAAATTATTTAAACATCAGGTGGCTTAAATATCATGAAAGCAGACTAACGCTAACCTGATGGCACAAGACTTGGGTCATGCTGCCTTAACCTTGTCTTGGACGGACTACAGCTGCTTGAGCGTTGGAGTGTGAGCGAGTAGTGGCTGTATGGGCATTGTTGCCATTTTTGCACTCTTGTCTTTTTCCTGGATAGTTTCACTAGCAAACACACATTTTTAGACCTATCTGGGGCTATTTGACCTGCTGATTCCAAAAATGGCCCCAGCTTTCTCCTATCAGCTGTAGTTTTTGAGATACAGAACATAAGCTATATACCACTCTTCACTTGGCTTGCTCATTTAAAAAAAAATCGGGATATTTTAATGTAGTGTTTTAAATTAATATATTTTAAGCATGAAGGAAACATTAAAAGTGTACTGCAAGAAAATCTACTTATTTTATACCAAAATCAAAGATTTATGATACAAACTTTCCAGTCATTCAATATAAAAGAAGCTCCTTTTGTAAGACTTCCGAGAGTGGGATATGCCAGGACAATCCTGCATAAGATTCCAACAATGGTCTGCCATCATGTGTGCATCCCATCTTCCTTGGTATCTGGCTTCCACTGTTTTTATTCATCTTGTTCTTTGCTTAGGTCACCAAGGTTCTCTGGAAAGCAATCTATGATAATGGACTTAACACTCCTGTTCCAGCCAAGCCTGTTGAAATGAGAGCGCATGTCCTCTACTAATTGTGTGTAGTTGTCTGCCTTTCACAACAAGAACAAATGAAGAGCAGGCACATGATTTGATTTCATTCATTGATGCTACGAAATGCGTGTCATTTATAAGTTGTCTGATCTGTGGACCATCAAATTCCTGCCTTCAGTTTTTCCATGGTAAGTCCGGGTAACTTATGCAGTATGTATTCATATATTCAATGCACGGACTATCTTCATTTAAAGCCTTTACAGGCCTAGATTTATATGTAGTGGTGGCAGTATGATTCTGTCTTGTGCTACCAAAGGTTCATGGATTGCATTTTATCCTCGAACTACCATATACTGTCTTGGAGGCCAGTATTTTCTTGCCCAATGTTCATGTCTGGCTCTACTATCCCAAAGGCATAAAAAGCATGGATACTTTGTGTAGCCATTTTGTTAACCAAGAAGAAAATTAACCATCTTCAACTCTACACCAATCACCCATTGATGTTATTGGCAATTTATCATTTCCAAGACTAAAGTGATGGCCTTGTACTAAAATTTTATAAATTCAATCGTATCTAAGAAACTAGAGCCGACGCGGTCTATCCAATGCAATTTTCTGAATTGGCACCCCAAATAACCCCAGGAACAGGCCAAGACACCAAGAAAAATGTTTGTTGGGCTGTTTTTAAATTAGGCTATAGATATCACACAAAATCAATTTTAAGTGTAAACTCATTTTCTTTGGTGCATGTAATTATAGTAAGGTTGGCCTAACTATTTGGGGAAAATATTTGTTCAGAAATTTCCTAATATGGTCAAGGTGGTGGGAAGCAACAACAGTGCACTGCATCAGAGCACACTTGCCTGCCCACCACTCCAGACCCAAAGTTCAGTGCCAGAGGTCAGTTTAGAGTAGTCGGGTCAACCAACGATGTATAAGGAAACTAAATAAAAGCCCCACGAGGACACAGACATTTTGATACTGCCTGTAGTCTGCCACTCTGGTGGATTTCAACCTAGGACTATTAGAGTTGTGAGTGTAGTGCCAAATATTTATAACGTGGTTAAATAAATTAAGCAAATGTGTAGAAGAGACCAAACAAAGCAAAGATTAAAGAAAAAAATCTCTAGATGCACTTGATGCCATAATTCAGTTCCATGGGGCGATAAAAGGGACCTCGCTGCTCAAATTTTAATATGGTTGAAATTCGTTTCTAGTGCCAATTGTCAATAGTGTTCATAAACACTAGACATTCTTAGCAGTGTGTTATGTTAAAGAAACAAAATGCACATTCTAGTTTGTGTAAAATGATTTATAGTCATTTATGTCCAGGGTATTTTATGACATACTTTGCAGTTCAAAGAAAAAAAACAGGTTAGGGTTTATTACAAATCACAATGTAAGACACATATGCTCTTCATATCTTTTACATCATCGGCTGCTAGTTTGGCCATCATTTCAGTGATATGGACCTGAAATGGGTTATGCTTATTTTTTATTAAAGCACAAGACAATGTAAATTAGTGAAAAAGATCTGAGCACACATAAATCTGACTTTTTAACCCATTAAACAGCAACTAAGATTATTTTTGACTATGGAGTATGGCAGTATTATAAATGGAACATCAAATGGGTACAGGGAAACAAGATGGATAGATGGACTGATGAAAGATTTTAAAACATATGAGTATATGGTTTCAAAACTGGTTGACAAAACACGGTACATGTCTACATATATGTCAACCCTGAGCTAACAAGTAAATTAGTTAAAATCTGTGGCTATAAAAATAGATGATTAATAAGAAGACTTAAAAGAAGAAATACATTTCTGCTCCTGATTTGTTCATAAAGGGTTTTTGATAATGCAGCAGCACAAAGCTTCTTCCCTAAGTACATTCGCCATAAGGAAGTTCTGTAAGAGCAATGTAATTCACTGTCATGGATATTGTATATGCAGCAACAAGATGGACCAGAATGGTGGGGTAGAATGAGACTTTGCAGTGGGTGTACATCGGGTGATTTGCACTGTGGATATTGACTTTTTCCTATTTTTATGTTCCATGTTAGTTGTATATGGGAGGCATTATACGTATTTGGTGCAGCCCTGTAATAGTATAAGAGAAATCTTAGATGTGTCTTTCCAAGAAAAGATCGAAATAGTAAAACAGATGAACAGTCTTCTTCCCCACTTTGAACATAAATGTACAGTAGTAAGAGAGGAGCTGTCTGTGAGTGTCCTGGAAGGACTGAAAGTCGACTCCAATGTTTAATGGCCACTATAAGCTTAGAGCTACAAATTCTGGTCTTGCAAGTATGCTGCTATACTAACAGTGATTGTCAAGAAAGTGGCATATTTTTTCATTTTACTGTAGACATAGTTATGAAGTCAAGAAATGATGACAATGTTTAGTTTAGAATGTGTTGGCTGCATGTGCTTAATTTGAGCTAGCTGCTATACAACAAAAGCTTTTATCGATATGATACTGTGATATAGCGTTAGATACTCATTCTTGTAATGAACCTAAAATACGCACTTAAATGTACTGAGTGCACCATACAAGATGCAGGTTTTTTTTTTGTTTTTTTTTTCCTTCTTGAAATAGCTAAAGGTATCCTGTAAAGCAAGCTATAAAGGTTTGTAAATCCCATCAGCGTACAAGTACACAAAGAATAATCTGAATTATAAAAACTCAGGCATTAGTGGGTTGAAATCAGGTTTTCCTGATGCATATAAATTTCCAAATACTGTACTTAAAAATATTGGCCAATTTAAAAAGTAGCATCTTTTGTCACTCTTATGATATGAAAATAGTTAAGAATTTTGACCAATAAGAAAATGCATTCTGATGTAAAATGACAATACTTAACAATACAAATGAGCCTGTGCTTATGAGGAAAGCAGAAGGAACCGAAATGGACTTTATGATGTGTGTGAATATGATGTTGGGAATTCTTTTCACTTCGAATGAATCAATCCCCAAACCTAACAGAATCTCTTGTGTGTTTCTTACATGGCTGGCCTAATGGGTCCTTTGTGTGGTGTCACTCCAGTCTTCAGAATTCTTACAATTAAGATTCAAAGGCATGGTCACAGTGATTAGCAACATTTTTGTGTGGTAAGGTTTATGCGAGTACAAGACCTTTCAGATATGTGAACAGAGTTCAGTATTAGTCTCGAAGAGAGAGTCCCATATCTGTTGTATAAAAGAAAAAAAATATATATATTTTTTTTTTCTTTGAAAGAAAGTCTTGAAAATTAAGTTCATCTCCCGGAGAGCATCTTGAGCAAGGTCTGGAGGAAAGAACAAGCAGTTTGGCATAAGCTGCTTCAAGATGGCACCAAGCATTCTTTGGAAAAGGGGAAGCAGGATGCAAAACTGTGCCCTCCATTTTGAAACTGTTTTATTTCCCAAAGAGTGTCCAACACTGAAAAGTCTGCTGTCCATCCATGGCCACAACCATTATCTCCATTGCCTTAGCACTAGAAGGCTTGTGCAGCTAAGGAACACGGGGAGTACTAAGGAAAAACCTGGTTTGCCTGCTGAAGATTTCCCTTCATTCCGGGTAGCGCCAATTGGGGAGGCTTCCGTTGGGATGAAAAATTCAGTGTTGCATGGTTCTGTGCAGCCGCTGCCACTTCCAGATCCACTGGTTTCATCACCTGTATAAAAAGAAAGTACAACAAAACACACCAGTTAGTTTCTACTGAGGGCTGTAGGTATAAATACAGAGTACTGGACAGCCTGGTCCCAGCAATTCTAAAAGCTAAAAGTGGATTCACTGTATGTTAGGAGTTTGCTTGCTTTCCACGAGGAACTCCAACAACTTGTGTGTGTGTGTGTGTGTTGGATTACTCAAGGACTCCATACTGACTCTTTATGTTCAAGTGCCTAACATTCTATCTAGGGAGTTTTTTTTCATTGTTGTTAGGTTAATTAGGGATGCTAGCATGGGCCCGCCATTAGTAAGCGAATGTTGTGGCCAGAGTACATTCCTGATTCATGCTGGACAGTGCTATTGGTAGACTAGAATTACTAGTATATCATGGGTTCAGGGAAAAAAAGTGGATAGATTGAGAAACATGGTAGAGCAAGCTGTTTCCCACACCATAAATCTTCATTCTTGAAGTTGCTTAAAAGCTAACCTAGCATCAAGGGAGGAAACCACTATGTCTTTTTACTGGATGGCTAATTTCTCATTCTTAATGTTTTTCTCCCCCTCACACTGTTGTATATACTGTAAGGTTTCTAAACTCTTTTGGGACTCCCCCCAATGGAATGACATGGTGAAGAGTGTCCCGAAGTGCAATGGTTGCTTCTGTAGAAGACAGCCTATCAGTTGCCAGAGCAACCGCAGGCTCCCAGCGCTGTAGCGGCTCGCTGCAAAAGCAAATCCGAGGCGACTGTGTTCACGCTATTAAGTACTTGTCATCGTTGGGTGATGCAAGTAACATTATAACTGTAGGGAACAGTATTACTTGGCCACTAACCTGGCCTCAATCCTCCCTGTTTGCTGTGTCTATGTATAGGAGAATGGTAGATCCTGCTACAATAAATAACCATGCTGTTGGCTGTTTCAAGCTGAATAAAGCTGGTTTTGCTAAAGTACTGAGACGCAGCCTTGTGTTTTGGGGCATAAGACAGGGACTCGCACATCGCAATACCCTGTTTTGTTTGATTTAAATACACTATGTGTATCCTCCTTTTGTACTTTTAGAGTTATCCCTAATAAATATTTCTATAAAAAACAATATTTTTGGGAATTCTTTTTTTTTTACCTACTTTTCATTGTATCTAATACAATAGGACATGCAAGCATCTGTTGCTAAACTTGTTTTGTCTAAAGTATGGCTTTTTCTTAACTGTCAAAGAACCTGCTAACATGGTATTGGACTTCAGAATGAAAGTCATGCAAACATTTGGGAGAACAAGCAAATTTGTCAGAAGACACCTCACCCAGGTAGCAAAATAAGAATTTTGACCATTACGTCATAATAATATTTACTGTATACCTGTATATAATACAGTATATGTACATGTATTTACTTATCTGATGCTTAAATGCAGAGCATCCAATAAATATACTACAGTTATTTTAAAGTTAAGAGCTTTGACAGGTTTGGCATTTATTCAGGATCATGTTAAGAATAAGTTGAGAGGCTTGAATGGATTTCCTTAACATGCAGCTTTGGGTCTCTAAAACACATTGAGCATAATGCAGTAATTACAAGAACAGTCAAAAATTTAAATGCATTTTTTGTTCCTTTTGAATAACTTGTTTTAGCTGACATTTGTCCTAATATGTTAAGCACTTTGGTATCTTAATCTTGGTTTATTTCAGCTAAAGGGGTTTTACTCCTTCATTTTCTCTGGTGAGCAGCACTAACTATTGTGGCCTCTCAAAGAGCTGGACAGATATTTAGTGACCAATACTGCATACAGTGTGTGTCTGGCCAAATGAACAGGTAAAGCTTTGAATTATAGTAGGGTGAGAAAGGTGTACCATAAATCGTTTTGTAAAGATAAGTACATAAATGGCAATGTTTTAACACAACTTTATAGGAAAATGAGAATGTTATGATTTATCTACCTAAATTCTACTGAAGTTTATTTTATATATTTAAGTCTGGAAAAACTATGAAATATCTGGAGGCTTATGTATAAAACATTGGTTAGATTCCATACTAAACTTTTGCATATGCTAAAAAAACAAAAACGTGTAAAATCAGATTTATAAAGCTACACATATGGCAGTCCCCACAATAAGTTCCTCCATAAACCTCAAATGAGCTTCAAACTAGCAGGTGCCTTTAGCTACTCCTTGTCACCACCTGCCAGTAACCATATATAAGTGTTAATCAACTGATTAGACACACGGAGACTGTGTCGCAGTAAGGAGTTTGGTAGTCAAGTCCTGGGTGCTCCCTCTGTATATGCATGTGACTCCTGTGGATTTGCTCAAGTTTCCTTGTACAGTCCAAAGATGGGATGGGGGATAGTCAATGTTAAATTGTCTTGTGATGTGTGTGCATGTGTGGATGCATGCACTTTGTCCAGGGGTTGTTGCTGGCTGTGTCCATTGCATGCTAGGATAGGCTCCAGCTGACAATTGCACTGGATAAGTGGGTTTAGAGAATAAATGCATAAAGTCCTATAATCAGTCCTGCCTAAGACAACTCTTGCTTACATGTCACCAATCCTTAAATGGGCAGAGAAATACTTCTCAACTGCAGGTTAGCTCACTGCTTAACATTTTGCTTCAGAAGGGTTATTTCAAATTGAATATGTTGTATTCTGTATTTTCTTCTTCTACATAATCAAAAGATACAAAACCGATCATCGGCAGTCAGTACACATAATTGAAGCAGTAGTGTGCGTGGCTGTGGCTTATGCCTGCCTGTGCAAACAGCGCGGTGGTGGTCTGAACAACCCTACATACCATAAATCGTACCCCTCTTGCAAATTATTTACAAAATAAAAATGATGGCTGTCTCTTTCATACATTTAACAAAATGCTCCAACTTAGAAATCGGTTAACTGAAGTTCCACCTGATAGTTACGCTATGCATATTTTCTCTAACTTTTTAAAATAAAGTGCTTATTTTTCCATAATTAAAGTATACAGACAAATGTTTTCTGTCATTCAAATATCTTTAGTGGTATTTGTGTCCATTTTTGTGGTGATGGCTGATTTATAGGCCAATTGAAACTTCTTACAGTTGTCCTTCTGGGAAGCCAGCCACAGAGGATGCACAAACCAGTGTGTTTCTTTGTGCTTTTCCCAAGCCCGGATAAATGAGGAGGGTTACATCAGGAAGGGCATCCAGTGTAAAATTTTGCCAAATCAAATATGCAGACAACAATAAAATTTCCATATCAGATCGGTCGAGCCCCGGGTTAACAATGACCGCCACCAGTACTGTTAGTCAACAGGGTGCTGGCGGAAACTGGGCTACTGTTGGCCGAAGAAGAAGAAGGAGAAGAAGCTGGGGGAGACGTGTCCGGAGGCAGGGGGAGAGGAGGAAGGTAAAGAGAGTGGAACTGAGGGTAGGAACTTTGAATGTTGGCAGTATGACTGGTAAGGGGAGAGAGTTAGCAGATATGATGGAGAGAAGGAAGGGTGATATATTGTGCATGCAAGAGACTAAATGGAAGGGGAGTAAGGCCAGGTGTATTGGAGATGGATTCAAATTGTTCTATCATGGTGTGGATAGGAGGAGAAATTGAGTAGGGGTTATTCTGAAGGAATAGTATGTCAAGAGTGTTTGGCGGTGAAAAGAGTGTCAGGCAGAATAATGATTATGAAGCTGGAAATTGGAGGTGTGATGATGAATGTTGTTTGTGCATATGCACCGCAAGTTGGGTGTGCAATGGATGAGAAGGAAGACTTTTGGAGTGAGTTGGATGAAGTGATGAACAGTATACCCAAGGGACAGAAAGTGGTGATTGGAGTGGATTTCAATGGACATGTTGGTGAAGGGAACAGAAAAGACGAGGAGGTGATGGGTAGGTATGGTGTCAAGGAGAGGAATGAAGAAGGTCAGAGGATAGTAGATTTTGCCAAAAGGATGGACATGGCTGTGGTGAATACGTATTTTAAGAAGAGGGAAGAAAATAGGGTGACGTACAAGAGTGGAGGAAGATGCACATAGGTAGATTACATCCTATGCAGAAGAGTTGATCTGAAGGAGATTGAAGACTGCAAAGTGGTGGCAGGGGAAAGTGTAGTTAAGCAGCATAGGATGGTGGTCTGTAGGATGACGTTGGAGATCAAGAAGAGGAAGAGAGTGAGGGCAGAGCCAAGGATAAAATATTGGAATTTGAAAAAGGAAGACTGCAAGGTTGAGTTTAGGGAGAAGATGAGACAGGCACTGGGTGGAAGTGAAGAATTACCAGATAGTTGGGGAAACTACAGCAGATATAGTAAGGGTGATAGCAAGAAGAGTTCTTGGTGTGACATCTGGACAGAGCAATGAGGAAAAGGAAACCTGGTGGTGGAATGGGGAAGTACAAGAGAGTATACAGAGGAAGAGGATGGCAAAGAAGAAGTGAGGTAGTCAGAGAGATGCAGAAAGTAGACAAGAGTACAAGGAGATAAGGCGCAAGGTGAAGAGAGAGGTGACGAAGGCTAAAGAAAGGCGTATGATGAGTTGTATGAGAGGTTGGACACGAAGGAGGGAGAAAAGGACCTGTACCAATTGGCTAGACAGAGGGACCGAGCTGGGAAAGATGTGCAGCAGGTTAGGGTGATAAAGGATAATGATGGAAATGTACTCACAAGCGAGGAGAGTGTGTTGAGCAGATGGAAAGAGTACATTGAGAGGCTTATGAATTAAGAGAACGAGAGAGAGCAGAGGTTGGATGATGTGGAGATAGTGAATCAGGATGTGCAATGGGTTACCAAGGAGGAAGTAAGGACAGCTATGAAGAGGATGAAGAATGGAAAAGCCTTTGGTCCAGATGACATACCTGTGGAAGCATGGAGGTGTTTAGGAGAGATGGCAGTGGAGTTTTTAACCAGATTGCTTAATGGAATCTCTTCTGAGGAGTGGAGAAGAAGTGTACTGGTGCCGATATTTAAGAATAAGGGGGATTTGCAGGACTGTAGTAACTACAGGGGGATTAAATTGATGAGCCATTGGGTGTGACCAGGATGGATAGGATTAGAAATGAGTACATTAGAGGGTCAGCTCAAGTTGGACAGTTGGGAGACAAACTCAGAGAGGTGAGATTGCATTGGTTTGGACATGTGCAGAGGAGAGATGCTGGGAATATTGGGAGAAGGATGCTAAGGACAGAGCTGCCAGGGAAGAGAAAAAGAGGAAGGCCTAAGAGAAGGTTTATGGATGTGGTGAGAGAGGACATGCAGGTGATGGATGTAACAAAACAAGATGCAGAGGACAGAAAGATATGGAAGAAGATGATCCACTGTGGCGACCCCTAACTGAAGCAGCCAAAAGAAGAAGAAGACAGTTATCCTTCTGGAATTGTGTGCTGAATTGGAGCCTACATTAGAGAGACCATCAGAAATCACACAGTCCCTGTCCCGTTATAGGTTTTAACATCTGGGTTTAGAAAATAGATGGATGGAGACAAACGGACCTGTACTCTCCACCTGATGACCTCCAGAGCTCCACTCCATTAATGAAGTTGTCACTTTATACTATAGTCAGTGATAACACCTGGTTGCACTATGGTTAAGATTATAGTTGGGGGAGGGTTATCTGGCTCAACACAAGTAAACCAAGTGACAAAAACCTCTAATCTAATTGGGTGTCCAGCAGAGCTAATGAATCACGAAGCTGTGGAGGTCTACAGATAGACCCATCTCCCAGAGGGATGATGTGATCGATGCATCATTGAAATGGGTAAAGAAATAAAATTTTATGTTAGCTTCATTGTTATGCAGCCTGGAGTCACCAAAATGCCAACACCATAAAAAGTCTGTCTTGGACTTATGGATGGTTGAAACTTGTCAGTTTCCATGCCTAGTTTCAATTTAATATATCCGATCTTTTGCATAATAAATGGATTAAGCACATTTCCAGGCATAAGCACGTTTTATGCATGAAACCCCTGAAATTACACTTCTTTTAAAATTTAAATAGTTAATAAATTAATGTAGAGCTCCTAATTTAAAAAAAATCAAAATTTGTCAAAGTTGGAGGAGTAGAATCATGCCTTAACAATTACACTTTTTTATATATATATATTATATATACAGTATATACTGTATGTATATATATATATATATATATATATATATATATATATATATAATGTTGAAGGTCATTTTCAGTCATCGTTTTACTGAACTCACATGCTGTTCAGGGTGGGTCCTTTGCTTTCACACCTCTTCTGGAATAAGCCCCATCTGATGCTTATTCAAGCTAATTTTACACCAAAGAAAATTAAATCTAAAAGTTCCAAGATGGCAAAGTCTCTACAGAAAGTCTCCTTTCTCTACTTCACTTATACTTGCGCTTAACTTTACTATCTGTTAAATCTTTAAAATGCCAATAAAACTGATTGCTAGCATACCATAGTTTCAGAACACCTGTACTTTATAAGCTGTACATCAGGTATTCATCTAATCATATTTTTAATGTATGCTCCACACACTCCTGCCTGGTTTTTCTTACAATCTGCAGTGATGTTGATGCTTTTTGGGCTCCCAGCTGCCATCTGCTGGTGAAAGTGTGTAAAGTAAAATAACTAAAGAGTTGATTCGTGCAGAGGCTGATCTTCTGCCAGGATTTATGGCTTATTATCCAGCTCCTGGAACTCCATACACTGCATATATGTATTGATTCCACATTATAATTACAACATATTAGTGAAATATGATCTCTCGCTTTTAAACTCACATTGGAAGTGTCATTAACAAGCCTCTCCTGGATAGCTACTTTCTTATCTTGCTTTTTCTAATTACCTAATTAATCTGTAACACACATTAAACTAATAGGTCTACAATTATTTCATAATTGTCCTTTTTATATTATTGAATGTTTACAATCGTTCATTTCTCTGGCTTGCTGTGATATCTTAAAACACACATTAAATATGTATACTGCATAATTATTAAATTCTCCTAGAACCCTAGAAAAAGTTCTATGTTGGTTGATCCCTGTAATTTTTGCTGAAAAGTTTTTATCTTAGTGGCACGTCACTGTGTATAACTTTTTAAAAGATCACAATGGATACTGTTTTCCTGCAGCTGCCACAAGTTTGTTGACTTAAGAAAACATTAAACTTTCAGGCATTTTCATACCTGTATATTTTAATTTATTTCTCCTATTATTTGGATTGAAAACTTAAGTGCATTTTTTAAATGACAAAGAAGCACACGATATTCTGCAGAACAGGAAATGTCTATCATGTAACATTAATTCAGCACTGACTAAATAGGGAAATTGAGTTTAAAATAAAATAATCATCCTGTACACTTGATATAAGCTATAAATAGAGAAACAAGATCTGGGCTATATGCCTTTTCTTAAGAGTTTCGCGGTTACTTCTATTATGTCAAAATAAGACCAAAAAACTAAGTTTGGGTGGCATGGTGTCGCAGTGGTAGCGATACTGCCTCACAGTAAGGAGACCTGGGTTCGCCTCCCATGTCCTCCCTGCGTGGAGTTTGCATTTTCTCCCCATGTCTGCGTGGGTTTCCTCTGGGTACTCCGGTTTTCTCCCACAGTCCAAAGACATTCAGGTTAGGTGCATTGGCGATCCTAAATTGTCCCTAGTGTGTGCTTGGTGTGTGTGTGTGTGTGTGTGTGCTCTGCCTGGGATTTGTTCCTGCCTTGCACCCTGTGCTGGCTGGGATTGGCTCCAGCTGGCCCCCATGACCCTGTGTTAGGATATGGTGATATAGTGATATACTGTAGATATATCTATAGTGATATAGATATATTACTGACTGACATTGGTCAAAATTAAGTTGACTAGCAGTTCCTTTCAGCATGTGAACCATGAAAGACATTATATAAAAAATTACAAAGAATTTTGGAAGACATTGTATGTTTCTGTTTTCACAAATGTAGATTATGCTACCAAGTAATTACTTTATCAGTGTTGAATGTGCCTTCTGCCTATGTAAAATATTACAGATAAAGTGTAATACCAGTTTGTGACTGCCTGCTGGCGGGGCCTGTGGTGCCTGTGGGGTAAAGTTACTAAAATAAAAGGTCAGAGCTCCTTAATAAGGAATGGCAGGTGCTAAAGTGACTTCTCCGACAGCACTACTCAGAAGGCATGGTCATGTGGAAGTAGCCAGAAGTGGCTCCCCTAGACCTAGAGAGGCAATATGGGAAACCTGTGTGCTTCATAAAAGTACTGAGGACTGAGTACTGCTTTACTGGGAGTCTATTTGAATGACTGGAAATAAAATGCCAACAGTTTAAAAATGGTCACTTCTAAAACTGAGGAAAAAAAAAGTAGGTGATTACCTGAAAAGTGAACAAGTGATTGCTTGGCATGATGTTTGCATTCATAAAAACTGTGCCCAGGAAAATAACGGCACAAATCATTTTATGTATCACAAAAAAAGCCACATTTTAATTTCCATAATATAAGCCCACATTGCCTTGAATATCCATCCATCCATTATCCAACCCGCTATATCCTAACTACACGATCACGGGGGTCTGCTGGAGCAAATCCCAGCCAACACAGGGCACAGGGCAGGAAACAAACCCTGGGCAGGGCGCCAGCCCACCACAGTGCCTTGAATATCTGAACAGTAAAACACTTTTGTTGGGTACAAATAGTTTAGTATGAGAAAGCTGGTCAAACCTATTGAATCCAAGTTGAATTTTAAAGCATTAAGGTCTACCACACTGCTTGCTAACATATTCTAATTATCTTTGCTTCTCTGTTGTAGTTGTGCAAATTCTAATCTTAAGAAGAGTTCTTCAACAAGAATCCACCATACTAATTATCTTTAAAGTTTTGAACAGTGTCATCTCTTAACCTCCATTTGTTTTAAAGGTTCAGCTCCTTCAGTCTTTCTGCACAGTTCATACTGTACCTTGCCGTCTTTGAAGTCAAGCCTAGTAACCTTTCTTTGCATTTTCTCTTGCTCTGCTATGTCTTTATTTGCAGTGAGGAGACCAAAACTAGACCCAGTACTTCACAGGCAACCTCATAAGTATGTTATATGGCTTAAACTTTTTTGACTTGTTCTCCACACAGTGCTATATAACCTAACATCTTATTAACCCTCTTAATAGCTTCTGTTCTCTGTTAGGTCCTTCTCATAAGGTGCACGTTCAGACGTCCAATTGAGTGTATTGGATTTGTTATAAAGATAACAAGTGTACTGTGGTGGGTTGCACCCTGCCCGGGATTGGTTCCTACCTTGTGCCCTGTGTTGGCTAGGATTGGCTCCAGCAGACCCCTGTGACCCTGTATTCGGATTCAGCGGGTTAGAAACTGGAAGATGGATAACAAGTGTATTCTTGTCTATTTTACCACCAACTACACACCAGGTAAGGTTAAGAAAGAAATGTCATAGTACACAACAGATAAAGAAATAAAATAAAGATAAGTTGATGAGTAGAGTAAATGTATCAATTTGGAAATCTGTACAGAATCCATTGATGACTTCCTCTGCAACTTCAGGCTAATTAATGAAATGCCATACTTCTTGGTAGCTTATTCCAAACAGGCCCGCCGCCAGAAATATTTGGGCCCCAGACAACTGGGTATGTGTGGGCCCCTCTGCCTTCCCCCGGTCCCCAGATGCCAAATACGTATACAAAATGATCGAAATGTAGTTTATCTGACGGCGACAATGCTGCATTTATGAATACCATACTTGATGAGTTAAGCCTTCTCGCTCATCAAAGTTTGACTGCGAGAAGGAAAGCCAGTGCTAACGGAAGCTCGTAGCGGAATTGAAACAATACATTAATGAGATAGGCCTACGTATTATCTAACGTGTAACGGTACAATTATACCAATGCAATGAATAGGAGTGACATCTGAACATGTTAACATATACTAACGGTTAGGGTTATCTACATGGTGTACAATCAGTATGGTAACTTGCTGTATCAAACTTCAAAGTTTTCAAAAAATCTGGGTGATCCAGAATCTTTAGTGGTACACAAAAAACCAACGCACACTCGTCACTGCTTTAAAAGCAACAATAAACACCCAAGCGAATGAATTATCAAACTTCTGCTACACCATACACGTCAACGTCCACGATAGTGCAAAACAATATCGCTGTTGTCTGAAACAGAACAGCGCCTGTGTGTGTGAAACCGAAGTATTCAATTACAGCGGCGAAGTCAGTCCATTATCCACATACCCTATACAACAAACATACTACTCAACGTCAAGCTCAAGGACGTTGGTGCCCGCTCTCCTTTGTCTTTGAGAAGCGTGCCGCTGCCGGCCCCCTTTGACAAGCGTGCTTCTCACGACACGAGTACGATATCTACTTGCGTGGAGCGTGCGGCTATTAAAACACTCACTTGTATTGTTGTAAGCTAAATGATTTAACTTTTCTATTACATGTAACTTGAATAATTGTCCAAATATATATCTACGCGCACAACATCAGCATAAAAAAAATCAAGTGTGAAAGGGCCCCCTTCCGTTAGGGCCCCGGACCAGAGTCCTGTTTGTTCCCCACTGGCGGCGGGCCTGTTCCAAGTGTCTATTCATAGGCGCCATTCTAAACACTCAAGGACACCGAACAATAGATAAACACACATTATAAACAAAAATAAAATACAAAATTTAAAATCAGACAGAGCAATTGTAGTCAAAGAGAAACAGCAGTCTTAAATAAATGAGTTTTAAGTTTAGATTTCAAAAGTGAAAATAATTCGATATTTCTAAGTTCAGATGGTAGTGAGTTCCAGAGCTGGGGAGCAGAGCAACTGAATGCTCAGCTCCCCATGGTGGTAAGACGGATGAAGGGGACAAGTGGATGGAGGAAGAGGATCTTAAGGGTATGGGAGGGAATGGCAACATGGAGGAGGTCAGACAGATACGGAGGGGCAAGGTTGTGGATAGCCTTGAATATTAACAGAAGAATTTTCAATTGAATGCGTAATTTAACTGGAAGCCAGTGAAGCTGCTGTAAAACGGGAGTGATATGGTGACTAGAGGGGGTTCTAGTAATGATGCGGGCAGCTGAATTCTGGACCAGTTGAAGCTTATAAAGAGATGATGAACCTTGATGAGCTCATTTTAGAATAACACTCTCGATCCACTGTACTAATTCCCTTCATAATTTTAAACACTTCAATCTCATCTCCTCTTAATCTTCTTTTGCTTAAACTGAAAAGACATGGCTCCTTTAATCTTTTCTCATAGTCTATCCCCTGTATCCCTGGATTCAGCCTAATTGCTCTTCTCTGGACATTTTCTAGCACTACTATGTCCTTTTTGTAATCTGGGGACTAAAACTGCTCGCAGTACTCCAGACGAGGCCTCACCAAGGCATTATAAAGTTTGAGTATAACCTCTTTGGACGATGAAAATATGTCTTGGGATTACAAAAAATGAGGGTTGCTGCCTTGAGTACGGTACTCTCGAGTATCATTGCTGCCATCTTAAGTCTCTACACTCCACAGGGTACTTCAGTGAATAGGTAAATAGATATAATTATTGCCAAACATTCAATGTTCCTCATTCATGTTATTTTAACTATTTATGGAGTAGTTAGAAGAAAACAATAAATTATTTTATGTTTGGTATTGTTTTTTTACATATATTAAATTTCTTGTGAAAATGTTACAGTGACTTGCATTTGGGAGCAAGCTTAAGTTTATTCAGTTTTTGTGGTAATGTTTTTAGTTTTAAAATGCTTTAACTGTAAATCCAGAGACATTTGCCTGTTAACTGTGTTCATTCTTGTCAAATACAGAATGTAAGAATTATTCTAAATATACAGAGCTTTCTGTAGGACACCTTGTCTGGAGATGTCTGCTAATTTATAACAATACAAAATAATTTAAAACATTAAGGCAACAAGTTTCCTTAAAGGTTCCATTTTACATTTTAAAATCAATCTAAATAAAAAGGTTAACCTTTTGCTGATTACAAGCCTTTGCAGATTTTGTGGCTTTTGTATCTAATATGTTTAAGACAGGCTTAAAAGAGTTTTAAAGTCTTAGCTTTTCTATGACTTGCTCTCTGATATTAAATGTACAAATATATATATGGCATGTCTTCAAAAAAACATATAATGTTAACACAGACATGTAAAATAAAGGAAAGTTGAAAATCCCCCCCGGCCCTCCTGAATGCAAATGAATTTGACTGTCCTGATAAGAACATTCATTCTCCATGAAAATGAATGCTTTGTGCTTCTCTACATTTCATGATGAAATTCACATAAAACAATGGGTGACATCCATCTCATACTTACTCGTGTCTTGAAAATTGACATCATTTCCATTGTAAGCATTCTTGAGCTTGTTAGTCATTACTCTGAGAGCCATGATCTGCTGACGGATGAATGTGTCAGGTCTTGTGATGTCCACCTCAACTTCAGGGTTGTTAATCTGATTAGTCAGGCCACTGTTCATCACTTCAGGCAAGTACCTGTGAGGAATAACGCATAAAATAAAAAATCATGCTTTCATCTGACACCTGTAATCCATACAGGCAAATTTAAACATAGAAGAACTCTTTTGTGTAAGATGCATGGCAAAAGGTTTTTACTAACCGTCTAGTATTTTGGCCGTGAACAATTCATTTTATTACAATGCTTACTCAAAAGATATTAACTTTTTACAGAAAAGACTGAATGTAAAATGAAGTTATCATGTTACTGATGCTAACAGCTTTGATCTTTCAAGTCAACTACATGTGTATTCACACTTTAAGTTGACAGCCTTGTGACAGGTAGCCTAACAAAAGACTTTCTTTGTTTCCTATTTTTAATGCTTGGCACTGTTGACCGATCATCAATGTCTGCCAATTAGTAGAAGAACTTTTGTAGTTGCTGTAGGAATCCCATTTTAGGGCTAAAAGTGCTTCAGGCATGACATGGCACCCTGTACATCCTTCACAGTTTCTACTGTTAACCATTTCTAATCATGATACTGGTTTCTCAAAATGGAAACTTTGGCCTTGTAGTGCTGTTTTGTTAAGGCTTCTCTGTATTAATCAATGTAAAATGTAGGTGGTTTGATCACTTTTTGAGATTTCCAATGCAATAGATTTAAACAAAAATACTAAGATTTTGTTTTTATGTCTATTAAATTTTAGCTGGGCAGCACGTTAGGAGACCCGGGTTCGCTTACCGGGTCCTCCCTGCGTGGAGTTTGCATGTTCTCCCCATGTCTGCTTGGGTTTCCTCCGGGTCTTCGGTTTCCACCCACAGTTCAAAGACATGCAGGTTAGGTGCATTGGCGATTCTAAATTGTCCCTAGTGTGTGCTTGATGTGTGGGTGCATGCCCTGCGGTCGGCTGGCACACTACCCGGGGTTTGTTTCCTGCCTTTCACCCTGTGTTGGCTGGAATTGGCTCCAGCAGACCCCCGTGACCCTGTAGTTAGGATATAGTGGGTTGGATAATGGATGAATGGATACATTGTAGCTCTAAGATATCATTTTAACATTTGGTAATACTTTAGTTTTGGTACTGCAGAAATGTATCTATTACTCATTTATTCCTATATAACAAGACCTTAACAAACACTACATTGGGTCTTCATAACACTTACAAAGCATCAATAAAGTGTTTATTCAGCTCTGCAATGTGACTTACTAACAAAACTTCACTTTGGAGTGCTCTGACGTGGCTAAGGCACATTTCTCTTGATATTACATATTTAGTACAAGACCTGTGAATCTTTCATATTAACAAGTAACTTTACCATCATGGCAATATGCCACGCTGCACACATGATGAATAACCGATGGTTTATAAGTGTTATGAAGACCCAACGACGACTAATTTCAGGTCTTGTTACATAAGAGTAAATGAGTAATAGATGCATTTTTGCAGCACCTAAACTAAAGTGCTATGAAACATTAATATGTATACAGTTTGTAGTACTAGGGTGTTGTACCGTGTTAGCCATTATGAATGTAGTGAGAAGTCAAGCAAAATAACTCCTTTTATTGGCTAACTAAAAAAGATTAAAATAAGCAAGCTTTTGAGGCAACGTGATTTTACTTGAAACAAATAACATTCCATACAATCAAGTCAAACTTAACAAACCAAAATTTAACCCCAACGTAAGTGAAGTCAACAACCAGAGCAAATATTTTATAGAAGCAAAGAAGGAAGGGTGTCCGTATTCCTGATATAGTTGCTTATTCTAAACTGTTGTTGACTAGCTCCTGCCATATTTTAAAAACAAATTTGAACAGATCCTCTGAGTGAGAATTAGATTTTTTTCCAATTTCAAATAGTATAGGACATCCGTTACTAACTGACTTAAAAAGAGATGGGGTGGAATTCTCCCAGTTGAGCGAGATGATAAGTCTAAATATGTCACTATTATTTCACAAGGTTCAAGGCTTGTTTGGACTCGGCACTATGTCACGCCTCCTTCTCTTATATGGACCCAAAGTGTGGCCACCAAGACTGAAAGATTGGTTTGCAGTGCCTTCTTCACAGCAGCAATCAGCACCCCGTCTGCGTCTTTTGTTATTTCAGGCAGGGTGGCACAGTGGTTAGCACTGCAGCCTCACAGCTCAGGTCATATTCATGGGCCAGAATAATTGATCCAGCATAGCTGACATATCTGATTACTCCACAAGGACATTTGAAAGACTATAGTGCCATTATTATTCACTGAGAATTAGTTCAGTTTCTCCTTTGCCATTCAGTTCAGTTCAAGACACCAAGTTCATCTTGTTCCCAAAATGTTTCTGAAACATTTCCACAATTGTACCAAACTCATGGCAAGCCGAACTCCACAGTGTTCACTCATCACTAGTAAAGACCAATGAAGCTCATTTTCCATGCTAGACTCACATTTCTCAGGTTCACACAGTATTCTGCTCTGAATACAAATCTTCTATCAAGACCCACAAATGTCACGCGAGTCCTTATGACACATTGCAGTGAATCTTTGAGGCCCTAGCTGGTTTCTATAGATGAAGCTTTACATGAGACTTAACTTGCTTGCTGAGAAAACATCCAATGTGCATTTATATAAAAAAAAAAACTACTGCTATGTATATTTATTTCAATAGAAACTGAGTATAAACATCACTAAATGACAAGAGAGAACTGGAACACCATAACCTTTTTTCCTGCCTAGGTCACATGACCCCACTGATTGTAAACCATTGGTAAATCTCAGGTTAAGGCAAATGTGAATGCAAGAAGAAAAGTGGAATGGGAGTGTCAGATTTTTCTGGCAGGAGTTTTGCTGATAATCCTCTCACATGAGTTGTTTTTTTTTTTTTTTTTGAGAAAAAGAGGTGCAGGGGTCAGCGAGAGTGACATCTTCCTGTTGGAGAGAATGGAAGAGGTATCTAAGCACAAGGAATCACAAAAGTGTTAAGAAAGGCTCATTAAATAGTGAAAGCTGATGAAACTTCAAAGCTTTGAGTTGAAAGAAAAGGTCAGGAGTTGCCAAAGCTTTTAATAGTGCCAACAAACAAGAGTATACCACATGCCTAGGCACTGTGTTTGAGTTTAAGCCAAGCTGACACAAACGGGTCAAAGTGCTGAGCAGCTGCATGGGCATAAATATAAACTTTGGAGGCCGCATAACAGCAGGTACCAGCTATAAATGCTGCAGGTCACCACTGGAGTAGTTGGCATTCACAGTTTGTATATTTTTGGATATAACAGTTATTAAGGTCTGGGAATGTGTTGTATTATCTTGGGCTCAAGTTGCAAGTTCTTTTTGAGTCTATTTAGAGATGACTTAACCAATGCTATGGTCTCCAATAACTGGTTTCTTCATATGAAACTCCTCTTTATCTGCATACTTTTGTGCCCAACATGGTGAGCACTCACTTTTGTACACCCAAAATCTGAACCACATTTGGAACTCACTATTGCATATCTCATGTCCATGACATACAGGAGCTAATGTATCACTTAAACATACTGTTATATCTAATTTGATATCTAATTTGTGCTAGAACAGTAATTATTCTATTATCACCTATGTTTGTGGCAATGTCAAGTGAAACAATAAAAGATTTACAAATTCTGGGAGAAGGCTTAAAAAGTCACTTTATTAAATGGTACCAAGAGAAATTGAATAATAACGCACCCCACCATAGGGGACACAAACGTAATCACATCCACAACTTACAGCTGAATACCAACCAATGGTGATATGTCTGTGGCCTCAGGAGAAAATGGCTGCAAACAAGAGAGCCGAACTGGGGTTGAACTGACATGACGCGGCAACCATTCCAACTGCAAAACCATGCGACCCTTAGGAAGTTGTTTGATTTAAAACTGGATATGAATACAAGAACTAGTGGACATAACTGCCTCTCTAGTATAATGATGTTAACATGCCATCACAGTCTATCTGACAGTAGAGTCCTATTTTAATGTTGGCATGAGTTTAGATTTAATGATATGCCAGATATACACTGGAGTTGTGAATTCTGAATCAAACTTTGATTTCATTCTGGTGATGTTTAGTTGCAATGGCTGAGATGAATGAAGGATTTGTCCTGGGTTGCATATCATTTGTTAATTTTCATTTGGAAAGCAGGGGCAGAAAGGGAGCCTCAGTATGTTTCACCAAAACAAATACACTAGTTGCCTTCCAATTATTCACTCCTTTGTATCATGATCTTGTAAATATCATTGGGTGAAAATGTCTACTAAATAAAAATCATGATGATAGTGATTGTGTAGCTGCCTTCACAAACAAGCTGTTCATTCAGGGTGCATGAATGTAAACATGAGTTCAATTGCTTGATGTTTTATAGCCCCACAGATTACAACCTAACATTTTTACAATTTCTACCTGTGAATTCACATATTTAAATTACATTGACTACTTTGTGTGGTGTACACATAATGATTATGTCATATAGTCATAAGTTGTTTTGTAACAAGAATTTCAGTGCACTCTGTGTATGTCGTTATAATAGCTCAATACGCCAAAAACAAGAAGGTATAAACAAGAGTGCAAAGAATGACTGCATTCTTATTTGATTCCATCTGATGAATTTAATATGGTGTGCAGTTCTCGTGATACTAGTTTAAACTGAAGACAGTAAATATAGATAACAATATTCACAGGATTATTCTCATTGTTATATGGTAGGAAGTGAAATGAAGGTCAAAGCCAAGTGACCATTTTAAAATCTGAGAGTCCGTCCTATCTTGCGTGTAAACCCAATAAGTGAAACCAAAATACAAAGTTGAAAATCCATAGAAACCATTCCTGCTTGCCTGCGACGTGGTTGCTTCTTTTCTGGATACTTTTTTATTCAGTGCAACTTTTTTGATAAATGGATAATTGCTTTGTTGGTTGCAGTACTTTTGTCTTCTGCTCTGCAATTTACCTTTCCACTTTAATAAAATATTGGTAGTACAGCAGGCTTAATTTTTTTCTTTCTGTTTTATTTGGTCAAGTTATACTACTGTAGAGATGACAGTGAATGCTGCAAAACTCAATTATGTTTTGTTACAGTTTAGGAACTTTAGGAAGTTACCATACCAGCCATTCATTGACAGCTTTAAGTGAGTTCAGCCAGGAGATCTTCACTTACTGCACATGAGTAGAACAGGAGGCCCAAGAGGTGCTAATGCTTTATACAGTAATGCGCTGACCATTATTTATAGTGAATAACATAATTTATTATAAAATATGAACTAAAACATTGTTTATTTTATATACTTCATATATTTTATAGCCTACTATGCTCTTTTAGAAAAAATATTAGACCTGTTGTTTTTTTTTTTACTGAAACCCTATGGGGAGCTTTATGTGAACTGTAATTCATTTTTCAACAATTTTAACTTTGCCAATAGAAAGCACCACAGTGGAATGAGCTGTAAATGGATTAAATGAGCATTATTTCTTTATTAAAGTGCTTGCACATTTATGAACCTTTCTAAGTCTTCCTCAGATTACACATTAGAGCGTCTACTATTGCACATCTGCTGTTGCAGGGTTACATGATGCTTGTTGCTTGCAACCATTGGACCATATTGGCAACTGGCTTTGTAGTGCTTACACTTCTAATATTTCTAATACTGTTTTTTTACATTTTACCATTACCCATTTGCAGATATACAGTAAATGAGAAAGTAAGCAATACACTTTACTTTTCCTAAAAACTACCACAAACGCTAATGGGTAACACTGCAAAAATGCATCTTTTACTCAAAGGCTTCTTTTCATCTTAACGAATACAAAGCATCTGCAAAGTGACTAGTCTTCCTCGTGCCGGTGGCCTTGGATAGAGTGGTGAAATTTCTTGTGAATATGATGGACTCCTAGATCTCCTACTGAAGTATGTACAGTAATTATATAAGAACTGCTTGTCTCACTTAAGCCACCTCTGACCATCTGAAAGTGAAGTCTTATTAGTAGACCACATTGCAGAGGTGAAGAACCATCTTCCTGATGCTTTGTAAGTGTTATTAAGACTAAAAGAAGCCTTTGTTGAGGTCTTATTACGTAAGAATAAATTAATAATAGATGCTTTTTTTCAGTACCCAATCTAGCCAAGAGGATGTATTACCCTCTAATATATGATTTCTTGCTTATGATTTTGCATATTTTCTGTATGTCTTTCAAGCTCTTTTCACAAATAAATGATCAAATTAGTCATTTTTTATGAATGTACTTATGTATAATTCATTTACTGAACACCAATCTTAATTATATCAGAATACTCTTAATCTGTAGATTAACTTTATATACTAAAGATTACTCGATATATAAATGTTGGTAGTTTGAAGCTCTAGTGCAATTTATTGTAATTGTGGTAAAGGGGTGGTGACCGTGTGACATTGGTGAAGGGCAGTGGGCAAAAGCACAGAGGAGCCCCTCATCCTAAACACATCAACACTTACAGCAGTAGAGCACATCTGAATGCCAACGTGGCATGACAGAGACCACTGGGGCCCTGGGTGGGGCATGGCGAGACCCTCTCGAATGTTAAACCTTCGGGGCACCAAACAGGAGACAGAGATCAACTGAAGATATTAATGTTGCAGATACAAATGGTGAGCAGCTTTCTACTTATAAGCCACGACACATTTTAGAGAACTACTAGTAGCATAGGTTACAAGCTGGGAGAAACCATATTGTATGTTTAAGGTAGTTGTTTTTTTTATTTTTTGCTACGGAATTGCCTTGTAGAGCCAGCCCTTTAGGTGCAGCTAAGAACTGAGGAGTACAGGAATATCATGAGCCACTGAATGAAGGTCTGGCCTTATGTCCCTACAGCCCTGACCTCCTCTAACTGTAAATCAGAGGGAGAGATAGTTGCCCTCACCTTCCTTCCGTGTGTCCATTCCAGCAGTCTTCTTCATTTGATTTGCCACTTGTCACTTTCACATCCCTGCAGATGCTGTCAGGTAAGATAGACCAGAACTTTTTGGACTGCTTTAATTTTTCTTTAATATCAATTACCTGTAATGAAGAAAAAGGAAGAAAAGCACATATTTTATCTTACTAGAATATTAGTTAGCCCAAAAAAGTAATCTTAAAATCTGCCATTTAATGTGACTAGGGATGGGAGCTTGTCTCCAGAGCAATTATAAATATACAGAGAACTGACAGAGATATTAGTGATTAGCAGTTTAGTGAAGATTCTAACAAAGTGGCCTGAGGAATAATCAAATTGCCACCCAGATTTAATCCTGATTGGCCTCATGAATATCGCACTGCTGTCTTGTCAAATTAGATAACTAACTCTAATATAGGCTGCTGTATTAGAAGAACATGATGTATTAAAAAGAGAATTTTGATGTACCTTATGAAGCAAGATTACCAAATAAGAAATTTTACAGCCAAACTTACTCACTGGCACAAGAGATAAACATGTAGCCATAGAGGTTAAGAACTCTGGGTGGTCTCTCTCCTTTTATTAGTGCCTAAAATCTGTCTAAAGATGCTGGTTTCTCTTCTAGCTGGCTTTTTAATTTCCTTTCAACAGTTGGTATGCTTTAAGCATTTCTTATTTGCACAAGTTCATTAGTTATTGTTTTATTTTGCCTGAGCATCCAAATTTGGGCTACATGGACAACATGAGTAACCTTTATGATTAGGTATTTCTTTCGAAATTCAAACCACAAAAAACATAACATATATTCTTTTATTCATTACTGAATCTGCATTTTGGCATAATGGCCTGCTGGAGCCTTTTCTGTCAACACTGGGCACGAAGCACATGTCAGTCCTGTATTAGGCCCCAAAACATAGCAGGGCTCATTCATACACACAAACACCACAGGGACCAATGAAGACAAACAAATTAATCTTAAAACGCACACACACATTCAATTGTGGGATATGGGAGAAAACCACAGACATGGTGGGGGGATGTCCAAACCGCATACACAGTGCCTGGGCCCCGATTTTAAACCCTACATTCTGGAGCTGTGAGGAAGCAATGCTAAAATAATGCACAATAGTATTATTAAAATACCAGTAACGGCACACTGCTCAGTAACGTGCAGTGAATACACTTGACATATAGTTTTCATCCTCTTTCTCTGCACATTTAGCATTCGTTTGCTCAGAGGTTGATGCGCTTGAATGCTTCCTGAGCAGCTCTTCTTTTCTCCACCCTAGCAGCCCACTTCTTCACCTTTCTCTGCATGTGTATCGTGCCATCGTTTGTTTGAGCCTTTTGAATTCCACTGCTTTCATAATCTCTTACCTGCCTTTTTTTCTCCAACGCTTTTGGGTCTCTTTTCTCCGCGCTGCTCTTTCTTCTTTGCTTAGTCGTTGATGTTTCATCTAGAACGTATTGTCCTTATACGCTTTATATGTGCTGAGAGTACAGGATCTGTGTGTGCTACGTGCCTTTACATGAACTGAGTGTTTTGCTTGCCGTGCTCTTATTTGATAATGTAGGATGTGTCTTGCAAGAATCTCATGTTTCACATCCCCGAAAGACGGTCCTGGGACAATCTCTTGGCACCAAGTCTTATGTTTACAGTCCCCGCAAGACGCTCCGTGGCCAGTCTCTTTCATCTCGCGGGTCTTTTAAGTGTCTTCCGAGAACTTCTGAGAAAATCAAGTCTTGTTGCCCTGCTTTTCCTTTCCAGGATTTTTTTTATAATAGAGAGACTAGTAACTAAAATTCAAATACACTATTAAAAGACTTTTCAGATTCTAGGCTGTCTACAATGACGATAAAGCCTTATGACGTATTGTACTGTATAGGGTGGTTGCCACCCTGTGATTCTTCCTTCTGTCTCTTTTCTTGTTTCCTCATCTCACTTTCACTCTGTGTCTCATCTGATATTATGACTCTCGACTTACAGAGTGGGCCTGCATTAAATAAAGGCTCTTTGTCTTTCATTCCCCATGACAGGGACAGCAGATTCTGAGAGGTTTTGTGAACTTTTCCTTGTTGCTTATGTGGCCCTAATTTGTAATGTGACAAAACCATATTAAAAAAATGCCACTTCTCAAAGGTAGGCTGACTGCCATCTCAGACGGGAACTGTCTTTATAATTATTATAGGGCATTGTACGTTAGCATTGGTCAGAATACACTACATCGCCTGCCTCTTCTCTTTATTTCACCATTTGACTTACATCCCCATCACCTGTTAAGTTCTTAAACAACTACCAAAAAAACTTTATTTTTCCACCTTTCCAGTTATACTGACCCATATCATAAAATAAAAATAAATTTAAAAAATCAGTTTAAAAGTTTAAGGTAAAAAACTCTTGTAAACACTAACTCACCTACTGACCTGAAAGTCTGCCAAGCACAGAGCACAAAATCACACCAAAGAGAGAAACATGATCACCCAAATCAAAATGTACAGCAGGGAGTATTGCTCACTCATTCACTCTGCCATTTCATCTTATTCTTTTTAAATAAAGCACTGAAGCCACTGCCACATTTGTGGCCTGCAGGCCCCCTTGACAGCAGAGTTGAAGTAGCCAAAGCTCCTCCAGTGGGTTTTGCTTTTCCAGTGCACTAACTAAACCCATTTTCTTGTGCTATCTAGTGTCACGTTATCTCTAACCGCGTGTCAGTCATAGATGATCAGCGTGCTAAAGCACTGCAAATGCATGAGCTGTCAGGCTGGACCATTCACTAAATTGGGTGAAGCAAAATCAGTTTAGGGACTTGCTGAGTTTCAGTTTCTCTGTTCCTGGTAATCACAAAAAAGAGGGAAAAAAAAGAAAATTCTTTACTACTATAATCTTGGGAAACACTCACTTTGAGTACAGTTTTAATGTGCTGTTTTACCTTCGGGTTTGTTTAATGTGATTATGACAGTGTTGGTCACAAGTGCCTAGCCAGTTAGTGAAGAAAAACAAATGTCTCCTCCATCCATCCATCAATCAATTTTAGAATCTACTTCTTCTAATTCACAGCTTAGCCTGGCAGCATCAATTCAAGCTGAGCAAATGACACCTGGGCATTGTGTTAGTCCAGGGTGGGCAATGTCAGTCCTGGAGAGCCACAGTGGCTATAAGTTTTCATTCCAACCCAGCTGCTTAATTAGAAACCAATCCTTTCCAATCTCGCACCTTATTTAATTCTATGGTTTGCTAGTCTGCAATGTAAGGTTCTTATATTGTAGATTTTTTACTCTCCAAGAATATCATCCAAATGATTTGAAGTCTAAAACAGATTATTTTCAGTCCATCACATTTTCTATTAAGTGTTTTAATAAATCAAACAATGCATGATGAACGCACACAGATGTTAATGAAAACAAACTGGATGAAGAACTGCTGACTGCTTTGTCATTTACATTTTATTGCTAATAAGGAGCTGTTAAGCACAATGAATGCAGCTCTTTAAGATTGAAATAAGCAATCGAGGGTGGGGAACCTTAACAAGCGAGGCCACTAAAATGAAGCATCAAAATGTCACTTAAGCAATAAGTGCTTCACCAGCAATAATTGTTTTACCATTAAGAAACTGGGTTGGAACAAAAACCTGCAGCCACTGCGGCTCTTCAGGAACAACATTGCCCACCCCGTGTTAGTCCATGGCAGGGCACACTAATGCACATTCACACACACCTCTATGTCCTTATGATGTCAAATGAACTTACCAGGCAGGTCAACAATAATCACCCCATTGTCATATGCGTGTGTTCCTAATGCTCTGTGACACACGAGTGTAATGCTGGTATGATGCACTACTTATCGCTAAGGCATGGTGCTGCTGGGTCCCTGGTTTGATCCTCTTAGAACTTCTATTAGGCACTTTATAATGCAGAGAGGCACATGATTGCCCACCCAAACCAAAATGAAAGGTGGCTGGGAAATAATGGCACTCCCCGTGACCCTAAATAATCCATCTTTATTTTATATAGCGTCATGTACCATGTCAGATTACATTATCAGACTAACAAAATTACACTATTATAGCAAATCTAAAAACATGACAGGACATAACTTTGTCAGACTTGCTTAGTGTAATTCAGGGGTCCCCAACTCCGGTCCTGGAGAGCCCCAGTGGCTGCAAGTTTTCCCTTTTCTTGATTAGTGCACTATTTTTGCTGCTAATTAACTTCTTTTGAAGTAATTTTAATTGACTTTTTTCTTAAGATTTCTTCCCCTGAATTTCTTCGTCATTCCTCTGAATTGCTTCATTTTTCCTTAAACAGAAATGAAATGTGAAGTGAGTGAGCCAACAGAAGACCAACTAAGTCAGGTCCTCAAACTCCAACCAATTTCACTCCAACCAGTTGTTTAATTAAGTGCCGATTCTTGTTGTTAATTAAACCCGTTCTTTAGTTCCATGGCTTGTTGTTGTTCTCATTGTGCATTGGCATACACTTCTGAAATTGTCGATTTTCTCTTTTCTAGAGCACTGTGAAAATGTTTTGGGGGACCTGAGAAGATCAACATCCCTGCGACCTTTACCTTTCTTTATTTTCAGATATTTTATGATGGACACAGTTTGCTGGTCCTGTTTTGACTCATTTTGTATCTCATTATTGTTTGGCAGCTAATTAAGGAAAAAGAAACAATTAATGGGTCTCAGTCTTCAACAGCAAGTCAATTACAATTCATTGAAAAGAAGTTAATTAGCTGCAAAAGGCCACTAATTAAGAAAAGGGTTAGAATGAAAACCTGCAGTCACTGCGGCCCTCCAGGAACAGAGCTGGGGACCACTGGTCTAATTTAATGTCACTCAAAACTGGAGTCTGTTTGAACAGCACTGCGTTCAAGCCAAGAGAAAGCCCTGGCCAAAGATCCAGTTTGTCACTCATAAATCTATTTAACCTAAACACACACATCTCAGCAGTGACTATCTATGTATTTAACATGTCTGGATGGTGATAAAAAAAAAAATTCAGCTAATTATTTTTAATAGATGATACCATACCATACCATACCATACCATATTTATTTGTTGAGCGCTTAAAAACACAGCATTACAACTGACCAAAGCGCTGTACAGTTACAACAAGCAGGACTAAAAGCAAAATATTAAAAACAAACATTAAGAGAGAATTAAAACAGAGATACTAAAAACAGGTCAAGGGACCAAATAAAATAGAGACAATAGCAAAAGACAAGTGGAAAATGAAACAGGTTAAGAATTAAAAGCCAATGTGAAGAAGTGCGTTTTTAGGCGAGATTTGAATGTGGCGACTGAAGCGGCTTGCCTAACCACTAAGGGCAGGGAGTTCCAGAGCCTGGGTGCACAGACGGAGAAAGCCCTTTCACCACGAGCTTTAAAACGTGCCTTGGGAACGGTTAGGAGCAGCTGATCTGCGGATCTACGAACACGAGGGGGATTGTGACAATGGAGCAAAACACTCAAATAGGTGGGGGCTAGACCGTTTAATGCCTTATAGGTTAGGAGGAGAATCTTAAAATTGATTCTGAATCTAACCGGCAGCCAGTGTAGGGTTTTCAAAATCGGTGAAATGTGTTGGATTCTGCTACTATCTAGATGATGAAAGTTAAAAATCAAGCTCTTGTCTAAAGTGAAACGTGAACTAATCTAACATCATAAAAGTTACTGTATAAAAGGAAATGGAAGTTGCCATCAAACATTCTGTGGATATGAGTTTCTTCAAACAAGCCTCTGAAGAAAAAAAGCAGTGAAGTAAACTATTTAGGCCCCTTTTTACTAAGTATCATACAATTTTAAATCTTTGTAGTTGGAGATCCACGAACTACAAATATGCAAACCATATCACAGACCTTCACTTCCAATTTTAAATCTTTACAAAGTAACTAAGAAATTAAAAGCCTTCACCACTAGATGGCATAAAAGCCTTATGAATAATATAAGCAGCAGCAACTGCACAGTCCAGAGAACAGTTCACTGAATGGCCAGGCACTAACAGAAAATCCAGAGATTTGTAGTTTACAGCAACATAAAAATGAAACATCCTTGCCACAATTATTCCAATTCTTGATGGATTTTCTTTTTTCAGCTAAGAGTGCAAATTTTATTTGAAATGTTTCTGAATAATTTTATCAAGCATTGTGCACCAGAACAGATTTATTATAGCGAAAGATACAGAAACAGACAAATAAATTTATTCAAGTATAATGTCTTGGTCAAAATGGTTTTGTAAAGCACTCTGTGTAACAAAGGAGGGTAGCATCACAGCTCGGGGAGACCTGAGTTCATATCTGAGACCACTCACTGCCAATATGGCATCTGCACATTTGGCCTTTCACTAGGCAGTTTCCTCTCAAAACGTGAGGCCCCGCAGCTCTAATGGTCTACTCTGAACTCGTCTGGTGTGAACAAATGCGCCCTTCTATGTATTGGCATCCCTTCCAGCCAGAATAGAATTCAAGTCCACGTCAAGCGAGCACTGGACCAAGTGGGCTTAGCAAAATGAATGAAACAGACAGATGGCCCTGTGGATTCACTAAAATGAAAAATCAATGGCGAAATTAGTTTTAGGCTTCAGATGCAGTTTGTCATGAGTTCTGTATTGGGACTGATATACTTCTTAAAAGATAATGCTTCTTAAAACATAATGAGTGCATAACAATTTGTGAAAGAAAAGCTCTCTTTAACTTTTTAGGGTTCACTTCATGTTTATTGTCATGTGTACACAGTACAAATTTCTTACTTCCATGTTGCCCTCAGGATTGTAAAAGTGGAATAACAGTACAAGAGGAGACAATATCTACTTCATACTGGAAAAAACAAGAGTTTTTCTGCATTTTAAACATTTTTTAGACTTGTACAGCAAGCCGAACCACTCGCCATGCTACATTTGCATTGAGTTGGCAAACTTTGAAGATTTTGGGCCCATTCGCACCTAAGCGTTTTTTTCTAGCGTTTTAGTGTGGGGCCAGAACGCTCCTAAACCTCTTGAAAAGTTATTTCCCAACTATTTCCAAAGAGGCTGTTCACACCTAAGCATTTTAGCACAGAGCAGTTTAGCTAACTCTTGCATGCAGCAGTTTTCGAGCATTTTCAGCCAAAAGCTCCTTTCATTGAAATTAATGGTAGCACTCATAAAACGCTGGTAAAAGAAAACAAAAGGGAGCATTTTGGAACAGATTTTACAGTTACTCAATGTCTCTTCTTGGATGAGCCAGGAGTGAAGCAGCTTATTGAAACTAAAAAAAATGCCAGTGTCGTCTTACATGCGAGTGCTTTGGTCATATATTGACAGCTATTAATGTCAATTGTGCAAGTACCTTACAAACAAGTGACAAGAATTCAACAAAAGTTGTATGTATGTATACATTTAGTTTTAATTAAGTTAAATTTTAGTATAGAGAATATATGTGAATATATGAATATACGGTGCATCCGGAAAGTATTCACAGTGCATCACTTCTTCCACATTTTACTATGTTACAGCCTTATTCCAAAAAGGATTAAATTCAGAATTCTACACACAACACCCCATAATGATAACAAAATGAAAAAAGTTTACTTGAGGTTTTTGCAAATTTATTAAAAATAAAAAAACCGAGAAAGCACATGTACATAAGTATTCACAGACTTTGCTCAGTACTTTGTCGATGCACCTTTGGCAGCAATTACAGCCTCGAGTCTTTTTGAATATGATGCCACAAGCTTGGCACACCTATCCTTGGCCAGTTTAGCCCTTTCCTTTTTGCAGCACCTCTCAAACTCCATCAGGTTGGATGGGAAGCGTTGGTGCACAGCCATTTTAAGATCTCTCCAGAGATGTTCAATCGGATTCAAGTCTGGGCTCTGGCTGGGCCACTCAAGGACATTGACAGAGTTGTCCTGAAGCCACTCCTTTAATATCTTGGCTGTGTGCTTAGGGTCATTGTCCTGCTGAAAGATGAACCGTCGCCCCAGTCTGAGGTCAAGAGTGCTCTGGAGCAGGTTTTCATCCAGGATGTCTCTGTACATTGCTGCAGTCATCTTTCCCTTTATCCTGACTATTCTCCCAGTTCCTGCCGCTGAAAAACATCCCCACAGCATGATGCTGCCACCACCATTATTCACTCTAGGGATGGTATTGGCCGGGTGATGAGCGGTGCCTGGTTTCCTCCAAACGTGGCGCCTGGCATTCACATCAAAGAGTTCAATCTTTGTCTCATCAGACCAGAGAATTTTGTTCCTCATGGTCTTAGAGTCCCTTTTGGCAAACTCCAGTTGGGCTGCCATGTGCTTTTTACTAAGGAGTGGCTTCCATCTGGCCACTCTACCATACAGGCCTGATTGGTGGATTGCTGCAGAGATGGTTGTCCTTCTGGAAGGTTCTCCTCTCTCCACAGAGGACCTCTGAAGCTCTGACAGAGTGACCATTGGGTTCTTGGTCATCTCCCTGACTAAGGCCCTTCTCCCCCGATCGCTCAGTTTAGATGGCCGGCCAGCTCTAGGAAGAGTCCTGGTGGTTTCGAACTTCTTCCACTTATGGATGATGGAGGCCACTGTGCTCATTGGGACCTTCAAAGCAGCAGGAATTTTTCTGTAACCTTCCCCAGATTTGTGCCTCGAGACAATCCTGTCTTGGAGGTCTACAGACAACTCCTTTAACTTCATGCTTGGTTTGTACTCTGACATGAACTGTCAATCGTGGGACCTTATATAGACAGATGTGTGCCTTTCCAAATCATGTCCAATCAACTGAATTTACCACAGGTGGACTCCAGTTAAGCTGCAGAAACATCTCAAGGATGATCAAGGGAAACAGGATGCACCTGAGCTCAATTTTGAGCTTCATGGCATAGGCTGTGAATACTTATGTACATGCGATTTCTCAGTTTTTTTATTTTTAATAAATTTGCAAAAACCTCAAGTAAACTTTTTACACGTTGTCATTATGGGGTGTTGTGTGTAGAATTCTGAGGAAAAAAATGAATTTAATTCATTTTGGAATAAGGCTATAACATAACAAAATGTGGAAAAAGTGATGCGCTGTGAATACTTTCCGGATGCACTGTATGTGACTATGGGAATATATGCTGATGTATAACACTTAGGCAGAGTGACAGCACAGAGCTGCCATTCCTTCCTTTTAGTGACAACTATATAGGGTTTACATGTTCTCGCCTCATATATCTGTGAATGTGTTTAACTGAGCAGTATCACCTGTTTTAAAGTTGAATACTGGAAATGCGACAGTAATACTTTTCAATTAAGAAAATACATTTACTACTTTGTGTAGTGAATAACAGCCACCCTCTTTCTCCATCTCCAATCTGAACATTAGGCACCGTGCCACCAGATCCCACAGTTTTATAACATATTTAACAAGTAAATGAAATAAAACGTTTCCTCCCACAATCCAAAGACATGCAGGTTAGGTGGATTGGCGATTCTAAATTGGCCCTGGTGTGTGGGTGTGTTTGTGTGTGTCCTGCGGTGGGTTTGCACCCTGCCCAGGATTGGTTCCTGCATTGTGCCCTGTGTTGGCTGGGATTGGCTCCAGCAGACCCCCGTGACCCTGTATTCGGATTCAGCAGGTTAGAAAATGGATGGATGGATGAAATAAAACTAAACAGAAAATTTAATAATAGGTTTCTGTTGCAGGACATCAAGCAGCTCACTCTTATCTGCTTGGCTGTGTGAGTGAACCCTGAAAAAGGTCGAGGCTGCTGTTATAATCACTGGCTCTCAGTGACCCTAAACTGGGCCGATTAAATTTACCCCTCAGCATATGTATATGAATACAGCGCATGTCCAGTTCTTTTAAACTGATTACTACTGTGCATGATAAACCCTTCCATGACAGCTGTTTGCTAGATGACCAGATGATGTTGTACCAATTTTTTTTTTTTGCCCTTTTCTGGGTATGATGATAATCTGTATCCGGCTCTGCAAGCAGCTCCTCTAACCTGCAGGAAAAACTCGAGGGTTGGTGGCAGGTTTGGCACTTCAGCCACTATAAAAAAAACCTCACCCTGTTCCATTCCATCTGAAATTGTGTGGTGTTGAGGTGTCACCCGCGGAACGGCTGCATTCGAGTCCTAATTTGGGATTCTGAGGTGGTTCGTCATGTGGTGGTCGTGGTAATGTGCTGGATCAGTACATGCTCCAAACCTCCTTCTCTCTTTCTTTCTCACTACTTATCTGCTAATTGACATCTGTATGTAATTCTGGATTTTTTTAGGAATCTGCCTGTTTCACTGAAAGTCCAGAATTGTCTTCATGATTTCCTTTGCTGCAGAACAGGGTGCACCCAATACAAGATATCATAATACTGACCACACCTGCTCTTCAGTACTGTTATCGAGCACTAAAGTCATAGAAGACATTCTAATCGAATCACAACATGACAACACTTTATACAGCCTACCAAATGGAAATGATGTCAGTCATATTTTCCCTGCAAAAAGCTTCTTTACAAATGCTGCAAAAAAGCTTGAAAAACACCTGAAAAATGCAAAAAAAAAACCAGAAAAATGCTTGAAAAAGACATGCAACAAGTCATTAAAAAGCTTGAAAAATGCTACACAAAAGCTGGAAACATGGAAACATTCAAGTGTGACTGGGCCCTTTGACATATGTTATTTATGAGCTAAGGCAGAGATACTCAAGTGCAGAGGGCTGTGCTGACTGCAGGTATTTGTTCCAACCCAGCTGCTTCATTTGAATTATTACTACTAAGCAACAGTTATGTGCTTCACTTTACTTAACCATCCTTGAAAGATTTTCTTCATTTTCACTTAAAAACGTAGGCATTAATCTCTGTTTTCGCCTTTCATCTACACTGCACCAACATTTTCAACCCACGATAATGCAGGATACATTTCAGTGTGGACAGAGGAAAATGAAGATTTCTGAAAATACAGACTCCATCCATGCTCTACTTGGTTTGTGCTTTTGACTTGGCTCTTCTCTGTTTGAATCCTGCTCCTTACAATGTCACATTCCCTGATTGGTTACCCTTCACAGAAGAAAACCAAACGGGAATAGAAGAATGTGCTGCTTACCTATACAGTCAAGTCCATAAGTATTTGGACAGTGACATAACTATCATAATTTTGGTTCTGCACACAATGCATTTGAAACAAAGCAATCAAGATTGAAGTATAGACTTTCAGCTTTAATTCAAGGGACTTAACAAAAATATAGTATGAACTGTTTAGAAAAGGCAGATATTTTTATAGATGGTCCCTCTATTTTCAGGAGCTCAAAAGTATTTAAAAAACTAACAATCATAAAAATAATGATAATTGTCAATATTTGGTTGAAAATCCTTTACAGTTAATTCCTGCCTGAAGTCTGGACCCGTGGCTATCTCTAAGTGCTGGGTTTCCAGTGCAGCTGTCCTCAGTTGCTGCTTGTTTATTGGACTTTCTGCCATCAGCAAGTGAAATGCATGTCCAATTGGGATGAGGTGTGTTGATTGACTTGGCCATTTAAGAATATTGCACTTCTTTGATTTGAAAGAACTTGGTTTGCTTTGCAGTATGTTTTGGCTCATTGTCCTTCTGTTCTGTGAAGCATCATTCTATCAGTTTTGCAGTATTTGACTGAATCTGAGCAGACAGTATAACCCTGTACACTTTTGATTTCAACCTGCAACTTCTGCCAGCAGTCATATCATCAATAAACACTAGCAACTGACTTCCATTCACAGCCATGCATGATCATACCATAAGACTGCCTCCACTATGTTTCACAGATGATGTGGTGGTATTCATCAGATCATAATCATTTCTTCTTTTCTCCACACTCTTCTCTTTCCAACATATTTTCTGTCATATATATTGATCGTATCTTTGCTTGCCCAAAGAAAATTGTTCCAAAACTGGACAGGCTTTTAAAAAAATGTTTTCCGGCAAAGTCTAATATGTCCTTCCTATGCTTAAGATTACTAGTGGTTTAAACCTTGTGGTAAACTGTCTTTCATGAAGTCTTCTCTTGATTTTAGACTTGATAATGACAATGATAGACCTGCCTTCTGGAAAGTGTTCTTGGTTTGTCTAAATGTTGTGAAGGGGTTCTTCTTCACCAAGGACAGAATTCAATCATCCAGCACAGTTGCCTTCTGTGATTTTCCAGACCTTCTGGTGTTTCTGAGTTCACCAGTGTGTTCTTCTTTTTAAGAATGCACCAAAAGGTTGATTTGACCACACCTAATGTTTCCACTATCTCTCTGATGGTCTGTTTTTACTACAATGGACAGCTCTTTGGACCTCCATACTGAAAGTTCACAGTGGCAGTGTCCAAATACAGGTTACACACTTGGAATCAACTCCAGACCTTTTACTTGCTAAATAGCTTATGAGATAATGAGGGAACTGCTCCCACCTGGCTTTGGAACAGCTTGTCAGTCAAATGTCCACATCCTTTTGAGCCCCTGAAAATGGAGGACTATGCTGTCCTAAATGGCTCATACAATTTGTTTGGTAAAACCCTTAAATTAAAACTGAAAGTCTACACTTATCACATAATGATTGCTTTATTTCAAATCCATTGCAGTGGCATAGAGAGCCAAAATCATGAAAATTGTGTTACTATCCAAATACTTATGGACCTGACTGTATGTTTCTAAATTGTGTTTTGTTCGATTTTTACATAGCGTAGTCAAGCAACACTACACTACACGATAGAGTCACCAGTTGTATACATACTGAAACTGCACAAGCACATTCAGTTCAGTTTGTATGCCACAATGTGGTTTATTTAGACTACATGTGTCCAACACATACTCACTGCAGTCACTGCACAGTGAATTTTTGGAAAACCGACTTCTCAAACTGCCAAATGAAATTTCTGATATGACTGAAATTCTGATCATGTGACAGACCAATTGTAAGATGCATCACAGCATCACAACTCCTCTCATACAGCATGTGAAACAATGGCCGATGAAGCTGTATTTGGTCAGATTCAGAAAATCAGTTGGTGACTGTAAATCAAGCTTAAAATGACGGCAAAATAGCACAATGTATGTCCGGTTAAAGACATCTATGCTGCGCACATACTCAGTGTAGACAGACAATTATTTCATATGTATTTACGGCCTTTTTAATAAGGAAGAAAACTACTTTTATAAACATTGTAAAAATGCTAATGTGGACGGAGGTTGTTTTCTTTTAAAACATTTTTAAATGAAAGTGTAGTAGCGTGGACACGGCATTAAAAAGCTGCATTCTATAGTTTTGATTGCTTCTTGTTTTCTTCACTAGCTAAAAAATTAGCAATGAGATGTGAAATAGAAAGGCTCAGCTGCTCACCATCTGTTTTAATAAAAAATATTTGGAAAGAAATGGAAGAGAAAAGGCGAAGAACTGAGATTTACTTATCTGCTCTGAGCCATAATTCACTTGTATGGTATCCTTAGTAAGTAAAGAAATGCAATCTAAGAATGACCTGATGAGGCAGAATGAAAGCCAAAGAATTAAATTCCAAATTCTGCTGTCATCCTTAATTGACTTCTAATTATGAAATTGGATTGGAACAACCCAAACCTGTAGCCACGGTGGCCCTCCATTATTGATTTTAAGGAACTCTGAGCTAAGGGCCCACTGTATAAGTATGTAAGTGATGTCAAGATGCGTTACATTTTGAAGATTAAAGTCAGATCTTGCTGGGTATTTTATGTCTGTGGAACACTTGTCTATATGTTTTTTAAATTGTAGAATAATTTACATTATATGTGGAATTTGCATGTTCTCCCACATCTCCTGTCGGTTCCAACTCCAATTTTCTTCCATTGTTTAAAGCTATATTGCTAATAACTGTGAGTGAGTTTGACATACTCGGCTGTATGTAGAACTGGGGTCATTTAATATGACTAGCATTGTTGTGCTTTGCTCCCCTCTCTGATGTGATCCTGGGTGCTACAAAAAAAATGATCTAAAGGAGAACATTTTTTACACTGACATTACATTTCTTTGAAGACATTAACTTTAACTTGAACTTTGTTAGATATCTGAGAATGTGTGTCCTAAGATACTGAGCCTGCTTCTTGGCATGTGCTTGTAGGCACCATGAGAACTTTCACCCAGTTACAGCTGGGAGAGGAAAGGAAGATAGAAATCGTCAAAACCTTTAAAAAAAACTTGTTCATTTGTACAGTAAATTATAAAAAATGTGAAAAAGAGTATGTAAAGTTAAATTATTGTAACGGGACGCTCCACCGTCAAGCACTGTCAGTGTGGAACTGGCATGCTCTCCTGCTCTCTCTGTTTCTGTATGGGTTTTCCCAGCATACTCTGGTTTTCCTCTTATTCCCTAAGTCATTGCTGTTTGTTTATATAAATTGATTAGAGCTGATGAGCTTGGTTGGACAGAACAGCCTGTACTCCTCAAAATTATTCCAATATCCTATTGTTGACTTCAAATTGGCCTTATCTGGGTCTAGACATGAATGGGTTTTGTGGTGGACTGACATTGTCGCTGGGGCTTGCTCCTACCTTTTGCACAATACAGTCAGGAAAGTCTCTGTCTATCCTGCAATCCTAAATTGGATTGAAGGAATTTGAGAATTTCGTGTTCTTTCAAAAGGTTTAGTCTTTAGCACCAAAAATAAACAGTGCAGGGGTGGCCACTTCAAGAGAGGCCATTCTTACTGGAGATATTAAGATCCAGTGAAGTGCACAAGAGAATGGGATTTCAGTGTGGCCAGATATTCAAGTGTACTTTTCATTCCCTTCATACAAATCACAGCAAACGTGAGGAAAAAAAAGAAAAAAAAAATAGTGACCAGTGCTAAAAAATCGCTTTTCTACACATTTTCCTGGAGGAATAAACTGCCAAAGTGAAGCAGATTTTGTTTTCACTCAGTGCTACACTTCCTTTGACACTTGAGTGGAAAACCATAGAGAGCGGACTGCCAGTGTTGGCATGCTGATTATCCCTTAGGGTTGGCTTAAGAGTGTCTTCCAGCATCTGACAAGCTTGGAAAGCTGCCAGCTGGTTTCATCTCCTTTCACCAGAGTGAGACTTGGAAAAGGCGTAAATTTCCTTAACGTTTTATTTTGTTGATAAACTATAGATAAAAAGGCTAGTCTGTTGAGCAATTCTCCTTTGCTGTCCCTTTTTATTTTTTATTTCTTGAGCATGGGAAAGGTGCTATATAAAAATGTATTATTATTATTTCTAATACCATCACTACTAACAATACTGGCCTAAACAGAAATTTTTACAGTAAAGCTGCTGTTTTTGCACTATTAGTCAGAGCCCACCAAGCAGCTCAACCAACCTGATGATGTGCTGAACTTTATCTGAATTCTTTGAATCACAAGAAGCAAAATATTTCCTGTTTAGTCTTACATTTTTCATTAAGTGAAATTCAGTGGTGGTGGTATGATGGCACAGTGGTTGGTAAAACTGCTCTTTTGTATTCCCTGGCCTATTCTCTCTCATTAGTCTGCACATCACTGTGCACTGTATTAAATATAATTATAGCACACTGTGTGTATATATATATATATATATATATATATATATATATATATATATATATATATATATATATATATATATATATATATATATGAGACACCAGGAGGAGTTCTTTGTGAATGATACCTGGTGTTCCATGGGGTGTTCCAAATTCTGGAGGTGATTCAAGCTTAGAACCCAGAAAAACGGTCTTAGCTTGTTCTTCTTCCTTTTGGCAGGCTGACACACTTGCATCAGAAGAGTGAGAGACAAGGATTCAAATAGCAGAAAGAAGAGAGGCCACTGTTAATTGAGAAGGAACTAACGGAGATGAGAAGGAGTGTTAAGTGCCAGTCAGAACACTTCTTTGTATCAGAAGATCCTACAGTATTACAGTATATCGTTCTGTCACTATAGTGTATTTTCTTACTCTTTCTTTTTCACCTACCCTTGTATATTCATTAAGTCAATCACCTTATTTCTTCTCACCTGGGGCCTCATGCATAACGCCTTGCCTAGAATTCACACTAAAACATGGCGTAAGGACAAAAGTGGAAATGTTCGTACGTGCAAAATGCATAAATTTGTGTGTTTGCCAACTTCTATGTTCTTCCACTACATTAGGGTATTATTTGGGTACAGAGAAAAGAAAAAAAACAAGGACACAGTAGGGAAAAAAGCTTAAAGTGTCAACTTTAATCATGATATTTCCACTTTAATCATGTAGTTTATTTTGTCATTAAAGTAGAACATCATAAACTTCATCTTAAAATAGTTTAATTTATTAGTTTCTCAAATCCCATCGTAACTAAAGTTTCATATTAAATGCTTTGTTTTCTATGTGTTCTTTTATATGGTCTATGTGTGTGAATCACTATGCGCTTCTTAAACAGGCTTTCTTTTCCTCCAACGGGACACAGAATCCATTACATTTGTGATATTACAGCTCTCTGAATAATGTAAATACTGAGATGTATACTTGATATCATTTTCATGATGATAGGAATTAAAACAAGTTATTAAATATGGGAACACGGTGGCACAGTGATTGTTCATGCCACACGCAAGATACTTGCTGCGCTGTGCGCAACCTTCGATAAAATAATTTATTGCAGCAGTACTGTCTCTTTCAAAAGTACTAACCCCCAATTCCTGTCCTTCCTTTTCTTTCTCCAAATACCCAATCGCTACACAATCAGCTCAGTAATAGACGTTAAACCATCTGTAAGCTGAGAACGCCGATTCTTCAAAACTTTTAAGGAACATTGAAATATCTTCATAGTACATGTTTAATTATTCTATCCATCTATCCTTCCAGTGTTGCGCCAGTCCCAGCAAGCATACAGCGCGAGGCAGGAACAATCCGTGAACTGAGTGCCAGCTCCTTGCTAGCGCTGCGACCCCATGTCCTCACTGTTTAATTATTAACAATATAGATTATTTAAATAATTTAAAGTTTTATCTGTATAATATAATAAACATATTTTGCTGCATTTCATCTCAAAATGATATTGTCATCATATGTAAATACACGCTTTATAAAGTGGCTCAGGTTGTTCAATATTATAACTGTATCGCAAGTTTACAGTGAGGTAATTGTACTTATAAGTACAAAGCGTTCTACTAGGAGCACTTGATGGACTGATTGAGTGCGTTTATAGTTTTTGGGATGAAACTGTTTCTGATCCACAAGGTCATTTCAGAAAAGGCAGCATTTGTCGCATGAGAGCAGTTCAAATAGGCGCATGGCTGAGGCAGGGTGTGCTGGATGCTGTACACCGATAATTCTCTTTCCGATCAGCTGCTGTAGAGCTGTGATTCCACATTCAGATACAATGATATAAATACTCCAAGTGGTGCAGTGTGAGTAATATGGAAAAAGATGATCCACTGTGACAACCCCTAACGGGGGAAGCTGAAAGAAGAAGAAAAAGAAGGTACAGTGACAGTAACAACGCTAATGCAGATATGGTATTTGGAATAGTTTGCCCATTCCAGGTTAATTACAATCAGATGCCCTAAACCAATAAACAATAAGCGATTAGCAGAGGGGACTGGGTGGTCTCTTGGTCTGGAATCCCTACAGATTTTATTTTTTTTCTCCAGCCTTTGGAGTTTTTTTGTTTTTTTCTGTCCACCCTGGCCATCGGACCTTACTTATTCTATGTTAATTAATGTTGACTTATGTTTATTTTTTATTGTGTCTTCTATTTTTCTATTCTTCATTTTGTAAAGCACTTTGAGCTACATTTTTTTTGTATAAAAATGTGCTATATAAATAATGTTGATTGATTGATTGATTAATTTCAGTGTATATTATAAAGCCGCGTCAGGGGTGTGGATCTAAAAACTAAAGGGAAACTACACAGGAACAGTAGCACTGCTTTGACGCTGAGTGCTGCCAGTTTGCAAAACTGAGAGGAGAACTTGCGTATGCCAGGGTTTGAGCTACCGTGAAAATGTGCATGGCTTTACGCTGTTTAGGTTTTATACATCGCGATTTGAGTGTGGAAATGGGAGTACGCAACATTTTTGTGCGTACGCATCTTTATACATGAGGCCCCTGGGCTTCTGTGGTTAATTTCTGGTTTGAAGGCTGTCTCCTCAGTGCTCAACTGATCACAACACACACACACAAACACATACACACATATATCATATATGAATAATATACACATATATATGCACTATACATTAGGCCGGGGAAATTTAAATTTTGTGATTAATGTGGCCTGTTTAACGCATTAAAAAATATTCCGCATATCCAGGGCAGGCAACGAGGTGATTGCCTCATACTGGTGTTCATTTTCTTCATCTATACATACCAACAATAGATGCAGGGGAGTGGGAGTAAGTGGGGGGATTTATGAGAGTCCTGGTGCAATCCTAGAAAAAAGTCATGAAGATAAAAATTGCACTCTTTTATTTTTTTGTTTCATTTCATGATTCCGTAAGATTAGATCAATGTCATACCACCTAAGTGAAAAATAAGTTATCTTTGAGTGGAACTAAAACCAAAATAAGTCTCTACTACCTCTGTATTTATTTTGACAGTCTGTCAGGTAACTTGCATTGCTGATTACCCAAATGAAATTATAAAATTCTATGAAATAGAAGTGTAATGATTATCCCTACCCATTATTCTAGTTTGCATTATCTTTGCTAATTTATGCAAAAAACACAACATAACCACCCGAGTAATGCAGTGTCAGTTTTTAAGCATCATAACAGCTTCTGAGAGCTTTTTTAGGGTGCCAGGAGTAACAGTGTAGATAGAGAAGTGTGGTGGCACACGTTTTGTAATCCAAAAAAGGCACACCATGATTCTACCAACAACAAAAACAGTAAATGTCACATACAGTACGTGCCAAACTGTCCGAAAGGTCTTAACTACTGAAGATGCCGACAAAAAAATCAATTTGGAGATTGGCGCTTGCAGACACAGCATTTATTGAGCACTCATATGTCCACTGTCCTTTGGCTCTGTGGGAGTTACTGGCAATCACACACTCTGGCACCTGGACCCCCGACACATCTCCTGGCTGCTACAAAGCACTCTAAGCTGTTGCCGTGTCAGCAAAATGGAAATTACAGAGCTGCTTTTATGTTGGCTTCTCCAGGTAGTCCTGTCCTTCTCAGACAGGTCTTGACCACATGAGGAGTGTTTCTCTCAGGACAGAGGGGCACTGCACTGTTTTTTCCACAGAGCACCAGTTGAAAAATACTTGTGTAAAGTATAATTTTCAAGTCGTTGATGATGATGAACAATTGGGGATGGTATTTTTGCATTTTTAAGACAATTTTAATATATGCCCTTTTAGGAAATGCTTATATTTTCAAATAAATCAGTCTTTAGCAGTGCATTCAAAATGTGCAGTTGTTTCAGCCATTTACTTTTACTTTGACACATCTGTGTTTTATATACTGTGCCAATTTGAGAATTAACACAAGATTTTTTTCTTGTTATTTTTATATGTGCTTATAATACATTGGCCTCATTTTCTTATTACCTTCTTTTTATCTTACCTTTTAAGAAGGCATTTAAAATTCAGGTTGTACTTGCTTATGTAGTATTTTGTTGAAAGTTCAGGTTTAAGGTCATTGTTTAAATTTAAGATATGCCAATCATTTTTTTATTCCTTGTTGATTGTAAATTATTTTTATGATTGAGTGTGTATTTACTTCATGGTAAGTACTTATTTTATGATTACATCTTTTAATTTTAAATGTGATTAATTGTGATTATTTACATACAATGATGCAATTAGTTAATTTTTTTTACTCCATTCTTAGCCCTAATATATATATATATCCATCCATCCATTTTCTAACCCGCTGAATCCAGATACAGGGTCACTGGGGTCTGTTGGAGCCAATCCCAGCCAACAAAGGGCACAAGGCAGGAACCAATCCTGGGCAGGGTGCCAACCCACCGCAGGACACACACAAACACACCCACATACCAAGCACACACTAGGGCCAATTTAGAATCGCCAATCCACCTAACCTGCATGTCTTTGGACAGTGGGAGGAAACCGGAGCACCCGGAGGAAACCCACGCAGACACAGGGAGAACATGCAAACTCCACGCAGGGAGGACCCGGGAAGCGAACCCGGGTCTCCTAACTGCGAGGCAGCAGTGCTACCACTGCGCCACCATGCCGCCCATTATATATATATATATATTAGCTGTGTAAGCTTGTGCTGTAAAAAGCCCAGGGTCCTAGAAACTATTGAAATCATTAGGAAAAAAACTGAAATGTAGAGATGTTAGGTAATTGAAAGGAACTGCTCTGGGCATCTCTCTCCTAGGAGGATTTGTTTGGCTGACATGCTTGCATTAGCGGCTAAGCAACAGTTTTTCTTCGGAGGCTTCGCTTTGCTGACGTGTTCCCCTCGCTTCTGCATTTGCAGTGGGAGAAAACGTAAAAGGGATACCCTTTTACCGATGTGCTCGCCTCGCTTCTGCATTAGCGGCTAGGCGAGTGACTTTCTTCAGAGGTTTCGTTTTGCCGATGTGTTGGCCTTGCTTGGGTACCCTCAGAGGTGGAGCCCTTAGCCCAACTCCACTTCTCACTTCCGGGCTGGAAAGACACACACACTTCCACATGTAGACATTTATATACAAGATATATATACAGTGATCCCTCGCTATATCGCGCTTTGACTTTCGCGGCTTCACTCCATCGCAGATTTTAAATGTAAGCATATCTAAATATATATCACGGATTTTTCACTGGTTCACTGATTTCTGCAGACAATGGGTCTTTTAATTTATGGTACATGCTTCCTCAGTTGGTTTGCCCAGTTGATTTCATACAAGGAACGCTATTGGCGGATGGTTGAGAAGCTACCCAATCAGAGCATGTATTACGTATTAAATAAAACTCATCAATGATATACGATATGCTTCCCGTGCGGTGCTTCGCATACTTGAAAGGCCGAACAGCACATATTGATTTTTGATTGTTTACTTTTCTCTGTCTCTCTCTCTCTGACATTCTCTGCTCTTGACGGAATGGGTGTGAGCAGAGGGGCTGTTCGCACACTGGCCTAGAGGATACGGACGCTCCTCTCAAAAATGCTGAAACACTACCTCCACATTGCTCCCTTCCTTACAGCAGCTTTGTCCAGCGGTGCTTCACATACTTAAATGCCCAAACAGCCCTATTGATTTTTGATTGTTTGCTTTTCTTTCTCTCTGTCTCTCTCTCTCTGTCTGACATTCTCTGCTCTTGACACGCACTCCTTTGAAGAGGAAGATATGTTAGCATTCTTTTAATTGTGAGAAAGAAATGTCATCTCTGTCTTGTCATGGAGCACAGTTTAAACTTTTGACTAAAGGGTGTTATTTCATGTCTAGAGGGCTCTAATAATGTTAACAGTGTGGGAGAGTTTATAAGGGCTTAAAATATATAAAAATAACCATACAAACATATGGTTTCTACTTCGCGAATAATCATCTATTGCGGGGGGTTCTGGAATGCAACCCCCGCGATCGAGGAGGGATTACTGTATGTACTACTCATATTGCAAGACCTCGCTCATTTATCAAGTTAAAATTTATTAAAAATTTTAGCTCATCTTACAAAACACTTGCAAACCAAGTTACTCACAATCCAAGGTTTCACTGTATATATACAGTACTGTGGCGGTCTGACACCCTGCCCAGGATTTGTTTCTGCTTTGTGACCTGTGCTGGCTGGGATTGGCTCCAGCATGACCCCCGTGACCCTGTGTTAGGATATAGTGGGTTGGACGATGACTGACTGACTATATACAGTATATATAAATATATATATATATATATATTCTCAAACCCATATAATCCAGTTCTAAATCAAGATGTAAGTGCATTGCAGAGCCAATTCACTAATACACCCACACAAGGTTAACTTGATACTCAACACAAATAGGCAGAGAAGAAGAAGCACACCAACAGTGGCAGGATTTGAACCTGAGTTGCTGGATCTAGGAAGCAGCAGCACTACTCACTGCACTTCATGACACACACTTCCAAAAGATGCCACACTTGCCTCAGTAATATGGTAAAGGTGTTTCTGCCTAATTTGTCCTCTTGTGTTTTAAGATATGATGATGGCATGATTAAAAACATGGGAAAGTGGCCATAAAATCACAGGATAAGGCTATGATACACAAATGAGTAAAGTCAGTCAACAGGTTAAGGGGACCATGATTTACCGGGAAGCATTCCCCAGAGTCCTCAGCTCCTTCATTATTATTCAGAGATGAATTCCAATTTACTGTAGCTGAGCAACATATGGAAAATGATATTCAGCAGGAGAGGAGAGCGTTCTCCAAGAGTCAGGCCCCAGAGCGAGTCCGTCACCTGACAGGGAGAGCCGATTTAATGCATGCTGACCTCGATCCATTGCACCTCCCGCTGCCAGACAATAGGAGCAATTAACATTAAATTTTAAAACGCACTGTTCAGCAGGTGGCTGAAACAGAGTAAATCTCATCTCAGCATACATCACATCTTAACCACATAATTGCTGTCTTTGCTGTTGGTCTGTTGAAAGCAGTGTGTGTGACAGGTGTATTGAAGAACGTGGAAGTGCCTAGTGCCTCGTGACTCTCAGAACATCACCTGAATTGGCATTATAGGTTAAGCCATTTTACATTCAGCAAAACTAAAATGTCTGACTTGACCACAAATAAAACAAGTGTTGCTTTAACTTACAGCAGACATGAGTAAGCATTTGAGCTGTCATGAGAATTTGAAGGAGTTACATTTAATAAGCAAATACAGATTTAAAGGGAAGGTATTTAAAATTCTTAAAAGTAACAAATAAAGTGAATATCAGCAGTTATTTAAAAAATACCCTGCTGTGAGGACACTGGTGTACAGAGTGCTAATATGTGGAGAATTACCAAGACAGCATTTTGTGAAATCAAAACTCTTATTTCAGGTAAACTGGAGGCTTGCTCTCATTAAATTATTTTCTTGGACTTTATACAACTGACATGTGGAGTACAATACTTAACATTTATAAAGCACATGAACATGGTGGCCAGTTTTGGCTTCCATTGCGCAGGAAGGATATTTCAGCAGCAGAGTGTAGAGCTCATTTTACGAATTCTACGATTCAGATCATAGGAGTTCACTCTATTTAGCATGATTAAAAATTCATGAATCCTTTATTATGAATGGGCTTTTTTCATTACATGGTGACCCAATCAGTGACACCGGGTATCTAGGAGAAATCAATCCTTGATGAAGTTATCTAATTGTACACTATTAGATAAGTAAGTAAGGTAGATGTCAAATCATTAAGGATGTAGGTGAAAGCGTGTTCAGAATAAATTTAACACATTAGGAATATTTTTGAGTGAGTGAGTGAGACAAAGAACCAAATGTTTGCCAAGCGATTAAAGACAGTTAAAACCAAAAATATGGCAAATTTCCCTCGTCTTGTGAGGCATGTGACTACAGCTGAATTGGGAATCCATTTTATTGACCCATGCAAGGGGACACAAGGGGAGACTCAAGTCGTTTATTGTTATGAGTATGTAGTAACAAAAAATGTGTCCTTGGCATGACTTCTCAGAACAATCGGCAAAACATCAAATAAATAAATAAAAAGTATATAATACTTAGCCTACAACATATACTGTAGTATATAAAGTTATTTATAATAGTGTAATGCTGAGCTGTCCTTCTCAGTTCCCGGTACAGACCAGAGTTGCCATCAAACCATGTGCTGTGACTCCTCTCAATAATATCCTGGGTGCTCTATTAGATGAAATACCTCCTTCTGGAACACTGGCAACAGCAACCACAACCCTCAACAACTTTCAGGGTCTTGTCACGGAAGATCTCCCACTTCATATTAGGATTGGCAGCCGCATCCAAGTGTGCAAGCTCCTCACACAAACCATGCAAACTCATTAGAAATAGTCTGATCTTGGAGTTGGGCCAGATCCAGCCTCATTTTCCAATAAGGTGGTAGCCTACTGGACCCAAACTGGATCTTCAAAGTAGCAACAAAAAGTCTGTAGTCAGAATTCACAAACTGGGCATGCCTGTAGACCCAGAAGTTCTGTAGGAGCTTTCAGTGTCTGTCCACTAGGATGAGATTGATCGCCTTCACCGCACCACCAGTATTGGAGCACTAAGACTAACGATGCAGCTCAGGGAGCTGGAACTAGGATCAAGCAATCCACAGGTCCTTTTGTAAAGTCAAGGAATATGGAGCCACTTTCACCACAGTGCCACACCCATGGGGACCAACACAATCCTCATAGCCAGCTGTGTCAGTGATAGTAGTCGCATTTAAATCACCCATGTCCATAGGAGTGTCACCTTGTAGGCACCCATTAACTACAGAGTGAAGTTGCGAATAGAATGTCTCCCTCACTGAGACATCATTCATGACAGCCACCACAACAACAGATACTTCCCAAGTATGATAACCATCACAGTGACCAGACCAATAAAAGGCATATCCATCTACAGAGATCGGGCCAGTCCCAGGTCTGCACACCTCAGAGAGAGCCGCCACTGAAATGCAGAGTTTACAAAGCTCCTCCGATAACAGGGGAAGGTGGTCATCATGCGGGAGAAACAAGACATTCCACGCCTATCAAGATGGGCCTACGTCAACTTCGGACCCAAATGTTGCTGTACAGTGGGCGACACATCATTACAACACCAATTCCAATCCCCAACAGGCAGAGTTACTCCCGCGGAGAGTGGTAATCCTGCAAGCAACTCCCACGTTTTCCCTGCAAGTTGGAGTAACCCTGACTGGGTTTCCCCACCCCACGCATTCACAGCAGGAGTGGAAAAGAAGCATTTGAACTGTAGCTTGTCAGAGACATAACAAAATAAGCAGCAAAGTTGAGGGGAAGGAGTGGGGGGAAACAAAAAGAACAAGTAGCTAAGGAGTGCAGCAGATTCAGTAAGATAGTGAAGATAAAATAGTGAGAAATAGGTGGAAAACAGTGCTGGCCAGAGTAGTGAGTGAGACCATAGATGACTGTGATTTTCTAGTTTTGATGGCGTGTCTAAGACCTTAACATTGGAATGAAAACAGGGAAACTCCTGTAGAAAGTGTATTGCATTGAATAATTGTATTAAGGTGCTCCAGCATCCATGAAAAGCTTACCTGGTTTCCTGTGTGGTGCCTTCAAGGGTTGCTACAATAGAGTATTTGCACTGACTGTTCAGCAACCTTACAGCTTTTGGGTGCTGGTTTTAAATATAAGGATACCTCTCAGCATCTCCATTATATACAGCCATCACACCAGATTGGGGTCAATTTGGACTTAAAGGCATTTAGAAATCTTTGCACCAGCAGATGCCCAGATTTTACCCTTTTATGTACCATAACATGATTCTAGTGCCTGGAGGGGCTCTATGACATGCCCACTCTGACTGTCTACAGCAAAGAAACAGGGATGTAATATTAGTTAATACTGCCAGGTAACAACTGACCCAGACAGTGACCCCAGGAAGTACTACACATGGTTGCTCCATTAAAGGATCAAGATGTTATGGGCAGTAAGGGACACATCTTAATTCTTTTGTGGATTTGAGGTCAAAGAAAACAATAAATGATGATGAGGATTTGAAAGGGTAACAGTAGTGGGCTTCGGAACAAGATACAAGAAGTGGTGGCGTTTTTTATTTAAAGCTAAATGACTCTTTATTGGTTTCTTCCACTCTGATGGGCTGTTAGTTTGAAATAATCAAGATCCGATAGCATTTTCCTAAACGACATTGGACTTAAACATGTAAATACTGTATGTGATTCCTTGAGTAGAAAGTCTTTTAATTAATTTGTCTAATACGCTATAGCTAAATACTATGTATGAGAGAGAAGTTATTGATGGATGCAAACGATCTGGAAAGTCCTATCAGTCCATTTACTGTACTTGTTATCTAAATTTTCTGGGTTGCATTACAGAGGAACAGGAACTGGATGAGACCCTAATGCCTCTACACCTACATATATAGGAAGTGCAGTGATGCATTGGTTAAGACTTCTCCCTCACATTGCCACAATTCTGAGTTAAAATCCCAGTCTAGTCACTTAATATTTTCCTGTCCTGTAGGTATTTCCGTTTTTGCTCCTACATTTTAAAGATGAACAGGGAAAATTTATTCCCTTGGTTTGCTGTTACGAGTGAATGTGCCCTACAAAGGAATGCTGCACCACTCAGGGTTGTTTCCATCTTGTATCTAATGCTTCTGCAGGATATGAACCCCTAACCCTAAATTGGTTACATACATTCTTATGTCTAATTTATGGAATTTATTTAATCCAACTCTAAGGTCACTAAGAGGCAAAGCCTATCCCAGCAGAATTGGGTGGAAGCCAGGTACAAACCATGGAGGTAGTGGCAATCCATGTCTATGCACAACCTCTGACACATGGTCAATTTATAATCAACAGTTCACACCACCTTCACATCTTTAGGAAGTGGGACAAAAATCAAAATACACATGCAGATGCCACACTAACTACTGGACCACCATAGCAAGCTCCTTAACTAACTGGTCATATTACAACACTTAAATTTCAAATTCTGTAAAAACAAGAAAAGTTACATTTTTACTAATTTAAATAAACAGATAATAGGACAAAAAATCCTTTTTTTTGAAGGGATGCTCAGACAGTCACAGTCTTTCTCACATAGCAGACAAAGCTGAAAAAAGAAATCTCAACATCTCAAAATAAATATAGAGATCAGCAGCTGGAATCAGTGAAGAGCTACTCTATATTACAGGGTGCAGTCTGAGACGTGACATTCAGCTTCCGAACAGAAATGTCTGGACACCTGAACTGACAACATTAGTAACATCTATCCCCACACCATTATTCATTTAATACTGCCTTAAGCATAATGGTTAGAATAGTAATCAAGTGTGCAAAAATCATAAATTATGTAGCATGCTGACTGTATTACTGACTGAATAAAACTGAACATTTATTCATTCATTTATTCTATTAACTCTTGGGTGGCTGTATTCTGTTCTGGCAGCAGTGGGTATAATAAAGGAACCCGACTTGGATGGGCACGCTCAATCACAAAGCCAATTTAATTTACTATCGAACCAGTTTAGAGCAGCCAGTTAGCCTTAACTTGTGAGAAAAAATAATAAACACAATTGGCTGCAGGGAGAACAGGAGGATGCGTGACAGATTGTGACTGTCCTATAATTTAAAGTTGTGACAGAATGAAGAAGTAGCATTGACTATTGTGTCACCATGTTATCCCTAGATTACTCATGTTATCACAGCTAATGCTTGCATTCTAAGCCATTATATAAAAATTGGTTTAACGGGATGGAAGCATGAGGTTGTTGCAGGACTTTTATCTGAGAAGCTTATGATCAGTATTCTGTACTGTCATAAAGATGATTAAGAATCATTCAGAGCTGATTTCAATTTGTTACAAATTACAATAGTGTTTATCCATAAGAGCTTAAAAACAGATTTTGCCTTATTATATTATAGACTTATGGTGGTGAATCATAAGAACAGAAGTCATCTGACAAACGAGAGGAGGGGAGAACATTCTGTCCATCTAGCTTATTTGTTTAGCTAAGCTACTTTTTAATGGTTGTCAAGGTTTCTGCTTCAGCTACAATATGCGTCTCGATAATTTGTTCCAGATTCTCACGACTCTTTGCGTAAAGAAGTGCTTTTCGGATCCAGCCCCTTCCCTTTAAATTTCCACTGATGTCCTACAGTGTGTGATTCACCCTTAATCTGAAAGAATGCTGCCTGCTCTACTCTATCAATGCCTTTGAGGATTTGAAATGCCTGAATTAGGTCTCCGCACAGTCTCTTATGTCCAAGACTAAACTTGAGTCTGTCAGAGTAGGACATGTCCTTAAGTCCTGGGAGGCACTTTGTTGCTCTCTTCTGATTAGCTTCAAGTGCAGCTATGTCTTTTATGTAGCATGGTGACCAGAATTGCACACAACACTTCTGATGTGATCTTATCAGTGATACACTACTGTGAATCATAAATATTGATGTTTTCTACTCATACTACAGATGCTCACTTAGACTGAAATGCTTACACAAGCACTTACAGGTTTTTCAAATAACAGCACTAGTGTTAAAAGGTATAAGAAAGATCTTTTCCTGGCCTGCTCTGAATACTATTCCACTTTAATAGATAGTTACAGAGCTCACCAATGCATGCTGTTTAGAACAGTCTTTAATTTGACAAATGGGAAATCCTTGTAAACATTAGCAGCAGACTGAGCTGCTCTAATAATAAAATAGATGACAATTCAGATTTCAAAGTCATCTCTGAGAATTAGTATTGTAGTGTCAAACACAATCATCTTCTTGCACAGACTACCTTAAAAATTTCATAAATTTGTAAATTAAAAACAGAAAAGAAACCTTTAACTTCATTTTCTAAAAATAAATCTAATACCCATCCCTTTTCTTAGATTCAGTACCATCAAAATTAGTGAACAGCTGAATCGTTGTTGTTGGGATGTCCATTCTTAATGCCATGTTCTTATACAGTATAATATGCTACCATGGCTGTTTGTTTGTCCATCCAGAATTTTAAAGCTACTGTAGATTGCAAACCGTTTGACCTATTAACATGAAATTTGGTACTGTACTGATACTGCACTATGTGACATCTACTATCCGCTTTTGGGGTGATGATTAACCTCCAAGGTTATTCCTCTTTTTATTTTTATTTCATTTTATTGTAGAATCAACTATCGGCAGCGGCCAGCAGGACAGCTGTGTGAACCATGCATATGGGTGCCGTTCTCATTCCTTCCATCTTTGCCATCACTTCCCCTACCTCTTCATATCTTAAGTCATTCTTCAGGCAGATTGAAGACTTAAGTGCCAGCTTAAGTGAAAAATTAAGGAAAACGTACTAAGTAATTGCAACACGAACACTGACTTAATGCAAACGAATGTTAAACGTACACAGAAAGAGTATGAAAACTTTGAATCCTCAGGTCAAGTGTATTCACTGCACTTTATCGTGGCGTGTGCCATTACTGGTCAATGGATAATTATTGACATATAGTTTCTAGTCTACAAAAAGTGTATTGTTAAATAGCCAGCTCTTTCTGTTTTCACTTCTTCTCACTCAGTTCACTTTAGGGATCCATGCAGCCACCTCCTGAAGTTATCTGTAGATTCTTCCTACCCCGTCTGACTTAGGTGATGTGGATTAACTGGTTTTCAAATGCATGAGAAACAGCATTTCACTGTTAAATTGTAACACATGGAAGTATGGCCCTGGATTCACTAGACCAGCTCTGAAGGATAAGTTGTTATATATCATCTGCTGGGGTGGAACTCACAGCACCACGAACAATCTGTCACTGGCGACCCGCTAGCAGGTTACTGACACTTCTAAATTCCCTCCATAAATATAAGACAGACTAAGAATTGACCTGGAATGGCTTACAGTGTTGCACCTTCTCAGGGATCTGCTGGATGTGAGGTCTACCTCTCAAACTTCTAAACAGAACCAAATTTATTTTTGATTGATTTGTTTATTTTCAGTGTATTCATTTTTTTTTATATTAGACCAGCTACCTTTAAATCATTTTAAACATGTTGCAAATTTCCTAAGAGCAATATTTCAAAAACTGATTCATCAGCAAGTTGGAACACGTTAATCATTTTTTCATATTTGTAAATGCAGGCGGCTTTGCAGCCGAAAGTACCAGTCAACATTTCTGCATTAATTCTGCATTTGAATCAAGTGTACTTTTTTCCCAGAGATGGGTTTGCCTATTAATTCAAAAGATGTCATTACAACACTTCTGCCGTTACATACTTGAATAAATACAAATGGCTTCAGCGCACTCTTATTAAGCAGCTCTGGTATTTACAAAACTTTAAAGAATTTTCTTGCTGTTTTACTGTAGCCCACAAAAATTAAAGATTAAAGAAAATCAATGTCAAATTTCTAAATCCAGTATGTATAAGGATAAAGGGCATTGAAGATCAGTTATTAGAGAACCATCTCAGACAATATTAAAAGAGTCTGCTGTGAGTTGGAATGACAATTCAGACCGTTTGTGTATGGTAAGCACATAGAGAGCAAGGTGTTTATGAAGGGAATATACACTTTGTGCCATTTCCTCATCTTGTCACATCTCCCCTGTTTCTAGTCTCACATACGCATGTTAAAAATGTAAAACAGCTATGCATATCATTATTTTGGAAAACTGTTCAAACATTCATTCATTCATTTCCTGGACCACTTTTTCTTTTGAGAGTTGATGAAACTAGTAAAATGTTCAAAAGAGACCATAAAATAGTAAGAAGAGTCTATAATAGCTGGGTGGTTTTGTTAAGTAAGCAGCATTAGATGGGACAGCCAACCAATTTACTATATACAGATAGACATCTTTATTTACAATATTTTTAAAATATAATTCTGTACAAATGTCATCTACTGTATATCTACAGTGTCTGCTTCAACTACAAACATACAATGTTTTCTGTATGGTTATGTTATATCGAAACAGTTTGCTTGATGGTTGTGGTCACTGGCATGCAATTGCTCAAGGTCTTTCCCCTCTCTGTTTCACGTCCTCACTGAGTAAGGCTGACCAAAAACCCAGGGCTTCAGATCAGAAGCTGCAGCTCTTCCAGTTGAGCTACAGAAAAGGTCCCTCCTGTCAAGTGAATAAGCAGAGCTCTTACTGAGAGGATATCACATTACATGGCAGTGGGCTCTCTCGGCCTTGCCGCCCCTTCTTTACACTCACTCTTCCAATAAGTGATTCCCAGACGAGCCCCCATACTGTATGTCATTGGTGAGGAATCATTCATACTTTCATTCCACTCCATTTCATATGCCCACATAGAGAGTCTGGAAATTCCTTTTAACTCATTCTGGATAAGCTGACACTTGTGACGTGGATGTCCGGAGTTTGTGGTCAGTTTCTCTGTTCGAGGACATGAAACAAAGAGGGGTGAGACCTTTCTGGTGATAGTGATCAAGCTTTAATTGCCTCCTTAACTCAAACCCACCTCATCCAACTGACAGGCTTTGTCATGGACAAGGCAGACAAGCAACTTAACTGTAATTTTTCTTGCATGATGAAACCTCACAGCTATCACTCACAGGCTCAGTCCTATATTCATATTAATGATTCAGCATTAATGTATTCCTTTATTTTCCAAAATATGTATAAAAAGAAAACTTTCAATGTAGGTATGATATTTGTGATGTAGTGGATCGCCACCCTATCTAGGGCCATTTCTTAGCTTGCATGCTGTCTTGACAGGCTCAGCACTTGCAGCCCAAAATTTAAAAGGGGGCATTTAAAAATGTTAAGTTAAATATGAGCAAGTGGACTAAAAGCACATTAATGTTTGGGAGGAGACAGGGAAAGGATCTGGGGAAAGGAATTCAGGTAAATTCATATACATTACTTTGTGCTAAAAAGAAGAAAAATGAAGCTTCCCTTAGAGCAAGGGTTTTTAACCTGAAGTCCGTGGACCCCTACGGGGTCCATGGATGGGATTCACGGGGTCCGTGAGAGTCAGAAAACATTAACATTTATATTCACTATGCAGCCTGGTTATGTTGATTTAGAGTAGATGTAGTAGTAGTAGCAGTAGAAGTAGTAGTAGTAGTAGTAGTAGTAGTAGTAGTAATGGTAGTAGAAAACGTAGTAGTAGATAGATCTGTTTTAATTTGCACAAGAGGATTGTATTTCAGAATTATAATGAGAGGCTATTACTTTTTGCATAAAAAGGAGTATTTATTTTAGACTGTTTACTTTAAAGTTCAATAATACTTTCTGTATGTCATATATGTAGGAGAAAATAAAAATTATTATAGTCATTGCATGCAAAGTTGTGTTTATGTGAATATTTGTGGGGAAGGGTATCCATAGCTTTCATCAGATTCTCAAAGGGGTCCGTGACTCAAAAAAGGTCAAGAATCACTGCCTTAGAGTATATGTTTTATGTTATTATTATGTTATATTTAAACTAAATGAACATAATATTAACCACATCAGTGACTGCTTAAGATATTTCAACTGCATTGGTGTTATCACATATAGCAGCATTTTAATATTTTATTCAAAATTTTTTTTGATAAAAGTTGCTCTTATTCCCTCAGTCCTCATCTTCAAGCTGCATATTTAAGTTATCAGACCGGACTTTTTGAAGCAGAGTCATTCTGCTTACACAATATTACTGAATATATTGAGGACTGTTATTTACACTTTGTAGTAAAGTGTATTGTTATAAAAATGAATTACAATTTAGTTCTGTATTTTAAGGTGACCATAACAACAGACGTGTTGGGAGAGCCTGATATAGAAGGTGTGCAACATGAAGTCATATTGACATTTGGTTTTTTATTGTAAATGTTATCCTCCTATAAATTACATTACTATAAAAAACAAATCTGCTCTTTCAGAAACAATTGCTTTTTTGCAGATGGAAGCAACACCCAAATCATTCTGGACGTAACCTTTTAAAGTTCATCACATGTTTCATATAATTTTTGTTAGTAATGCAATTTTTATGTGTCATTTTGAAGAAGTGACTCTGCATTGATTCATGCTGTGAGGGGTGAAAAATAAAAGAAAGCAAGACTAGGCATGCATGCAAGAAATATCAAAATAAAGGGAAACAATATTAAAAAATATCAAGTCAAAGTATAGTGGTTGCATTATGAGTTGTAATAGGCAAATGGGAATGTGACTTTTTGCAAATGCAATCTATAGCCTGATGCATGTTTTATTTATCTGCACCATTTTTGACCTTAGTCTCCTTCGGCTCAGAGAAGTGCTGATGAAAAATACAAAATATCAGACCACACCTACGAAAACAGTCAAGACCAACATTTCCTCCGTATGATGTTGACAACGTGAGTCCAACAAGTTGCACTGACTTACCTCCTGTGTCACGTTATATCAAACACAGTATCAGTACGTACAGTATGTCTGTCTGCAAGTGTTTGTATATTTTTGATTTGATTAGTCACATTTTAGTTACTGCTCACATTATACCTACAGTAGATTCCCAATTAAATGAGTATCACTTAAATGCCTTACTAAGGAGATCACATTGGTTGACACTTTGAATGTAAAACTAACAAATCAAGAAAGCGATGGAAAAGATGAACTCTGAGAGCAAATCATTTTCCTAAAATAATGATCTTATTAATCACAAAAATGACTTTTTTGTTCTTAGTAAACAAACCTTTAAAAGATACTTCATAGGCAAAAAAGTAAGAAACGTCAAAAAGACAAACTGTTAACCACGACTTTTTACTTCCCTGTCAGTTATCTTTGCTGTCTCAATAGATTCTCACCTGCTTATAGTCCACCCTGGATTTGTGCCAGATGGAATTCCCCTGCTCAATGTTCATTTTGCTGTAGTTGCCTTTGTTACAGTGTGTCACCTAATCTTATTTTACTGGAAGAATCCTATTTTTCTAATCTGCACTGACTTTGGGACGTGTGGCATTATCTAAAATTGAAAGAAATAAAATTTGCTCAAAGGGGGTGAATACAGCTGGCTTACAAAGTCTCACAACCTTTTACAGATAACGCCCTTTATTATCTATTTACAAAGCAGCTGTTGTGCTTTCTTTCTTTTTTGTATCTCAGAATTTTATCTTGATTTCTTTTCTCTGGGCTAGGAAAGTAAAAAGATTCAATGGGAAAGGGCAATATCTTAAAACATTCAATGTTGGAATGCTCCGATTGATCAGCCATCAATCTAAATTGGTCAGTTTTCACTAAAAATACTTGAACGGTAATAGCTAAATTGGCTGATCACAACAACCAATCATTTCAGTCCCTGCTTTTCTAAACTTTACAGTAATTTAGTTAGTTTTAGATTATGCTAAGTATTATGGTTAACTGATCCAAGGTGCGTCTTTTTTTTTTTTGCGTAGAATTCTTCCAGTGTAAACAAAGAGCAGCAAGTCGAGGCTTGATTTAGCACTATGGATGGACTCTTCTGTATAGCAGAGAGCAAGAGGCCTTTACATTAAAAAAAAGTGGAGTAATAAACTGAAAAAAAGACATCGGAGGAGTCGCCCTCTGCAGTTAGGCAAATGCCAAGAAAAGTTACTTTAATGAATTCAGACTTTTATATTTTATCCTTTAAATTAAAACAGACACCATTTCAGTTTGGACAGCGAGCTTGTTTTAAGTGCAGCTGCTTACATTTTTAATTGGAAAAAGAAAAGATAAAGAAGAATTTGAAATTGCTGCTTAGTAAACAATAGACTTGCTCTTTCAATTAAAAGGTGAATTACATAGCCAAGGACACTGGTGGAAATTCAATGGAAGTGTATTTAAACTGAAGCCAGGAACCATATTTTCACACAAATTAACTGTAAATATCTGTAATAAACAGATTTAACTGAAGCAAAAACCTTCACAATTTTTAAAATGTATCTGGATAAATATTGCAGCAAGTTAGGCATAAGCTTAACTAAATAAGCTTCATGTACTGAATGGTCTTCTGCCATTTGTCAAAATTCTTATGTTCCTTTATTGGCTTAAACACATTTTTGCAAAGAAATATAGTTACATTCTACAAAAGACAGCTAATAACAAATGCGCAATTTTGAAATGTTGCGACTTTAGAGTAAAAATTGAAAGGACAAGCTTGAGTTCCGTATCACACTCACAATTACAGAGACAGAGATTTTAATTTTTTCTTAGCAACGGTCTATGCAGCCCACTACCCCCAATGCCTTTTACAAGTACAAGTTTCAGCTTAAGGGTGAGTCACATACTCAAGGACAGAAGTGGAAATTAAGGGGACATGCATTTAGAACTGAACCCAGGAACCAGAAACCTTGACAACAACCTGTAAGAAGAATCTGGATGAGATATTGGGACATCTTAGCTATTAGCTAAACAAACAGGCTTAATGGACTGAATGACCACCTCTCATTTATCCATTTTCTTATATTCTTATGTTCTAGACAGAGAAGAATGTAGAGTTTTAGGAGACAATTTATGTAAACTGATATATAAAAATGCCACTGGTTTAAAGTCTGGAGATAGCAAGTAGGAAGAGTTATAGAGAAGGCAGGAAGGAAATGTAGAGGATAATGCTGTCATGACACTAACAATTCTAATAATCTTGTAAGAGATGTTCTGCTCCATTTGCTGGTACAAGACGTGGTTGAAATGGTAACTCTTTTGCCATCATGGCTAGCTAGGAGTTTTTAGAGCAGCAGCTTGAGAAACTGTATATACCTAACCTGATCATTGTGGCATATATAAATATTTCGATAGTTTACCTAAATAAAACATAATCTGTATGAGTAATGTAAATTTTTGACAACTTGAGAACTGGTGCTACATTACGGAGTTGCATTATAAAATGTGCTACTTGATAAAAAAAAAGGGTGGAGAGGAACTGTTCTTATATAAAAGAAGCATTCAACTTTTGAATTTTAACAGATATCACATACAACACTCATTTCCAAGTTTTTGGACTTGTCATTATAAACATTGCCTTGGTATGTTAATTTAAAATGACACCCTGTATTAAATCTTGATCTGCACAAGAGTAATTTCTTAATGTATTGTAAAGTGGGCAGAGAAGAACATGTGTATAAAGAGAAGGAAAGGCAAGCCATGGGACGGTACGTGCTGTCCCGGTGGGTGGTGGCAGTGTAACTGCTTTATAGTTTCCTTTCTTATCATAGGGTTAGGATAAATAGGATCGAAAACAGGCAATACAAAGCTTAATTACAGTAATTAAATTTGGGCATATTGTCAGAGCCATATAACCTAATCTGCCTCCTATCCCAAGTCGGACTGCTTACATGTTGGAGGCAACAGCAGCATCGTTAAGTTATTGCTTGCAGCTAATCTGTTTTAAACTGGAACTGTAATAAGGAACATTACCAAAAATACTTAAGTGATCAATTACTCGTACTTGCAGAAACCCCCCCCCTAACCCAACCCCCATTCATAAGCTATCACTTCTTTAGAAGAAAACAGGGAATAATACGTTTTTTTCCCCTTTGAAACCAGAAGTTGCATGTCTGATGAAAGCGCCTTTGCCACAGATTCACTCAGTTCTGAATTATGAAACTCGAATTAAGTGTCAATATTAATTAGTTTCATCTGTGAATGAAAGATAATGATCATTATGTTCATAGTGATGGCTCTGTTTAAAAGGTAGGGAAAAAAATCCCTTTAGCAGTGAAAAGGCTATTTAAATGCTAAATATTCTGACAGTTACAAACAACATCAAAATGAAAAGATGCTTATTCTCTTTGTAGTAGGAAAAAAGCTGCAGGAAATGTCTTACATGCAAAAAGAAGTCAAGTGTAGGGAGTGAAATTGGTGGGATTGTGATATCAAGTTGCTTCATTCTGAATCGGTGTCATATCTCAGTACTTGTATTTAAAATGGCATTGACACTTTGCAGCTTGCTTTCTGTAAAGACAAATTTTATTCTCATGGTTACATTTTTTCTGCTTTTTGCTTATACATTTTCTTTATATTAATTCAGCAGTAAAAACTAAAATAATATCATTTGACAAGCCGTCCAAATCCGATGCAAGCAGACAGCAGGTACAAGTTCAAGCACAACACACTTTATTTTCAGTGGAAACACTTTCCAAACTGTTCCCACAAGCAGCACCGTACAATGTGTACAGCACACAGCACTTTCTTTTCTTCTTTACTCCCTCTTTCCACCTCCACTCCTCCCTAGCGATCTTCGTCCTCTTCCTCCAGACTCTGGCTCTGAATGAAGGTGGGCAGCTCCTTTTATACTCGACTTGGAAATGCTCCAGGTGGCTTGTTAGCAAGGTCTGAAATCTCTCCCACGTGAGGTGAAAGCCCCACATAGCAGGGCTCTGCCGTATCTGCAGCTCCCCCTGGCGGCCCCCACAGAACCCAAGAGGGCTGTGTCAAACTCTAACTCCCAGAATGCCCTATGGGAATCCGTGGTGCCACAGCCACCCATGGTAGCTGTCCTCTAGTGTCCCAGAGAAGGTAATGCCTTGTGGATGCTCTCTCCTCCGGTCCTTCAATCCAGCTGCCGTCCTGGCTGGGTATTGGCCCTGGCTGTCTGTCACAATAATTAAGCAGCATTATTGGGCTAACGACTTTGTACCTGTGGTAACCTAACTGATTTTCTCAGAAGAGGATTCGACATGCAGGCTTCCCTTTTTGAACAGGATTTGAAAACATATATTTTGTCATACATTTATGGAAAAAAATCGGGAGTGGTCTCCCCTAGTCTTTCTCGTATAATCAGATATGGAGATGGATATTTAAGGAGTAAACCGCAAGACTAATTATATTTTTTATATTATGTATATTAAAGAACCATCAACAACAAATCAAATCAAATTAATAATATATTGAACAATTATTATAAGATGAATAAATCAGACTCTGCAGCTGCACGAATAAAAAAGTACCACTTCCGGTTAGTGGAAATATCTAAAAGTTGATAGAAATCTACATTTTGTACCTAATACTTGTATGCAATTTTGGTTGACTTTAGTGAAAGCATGCTCAAGTTATCATGTTTACATACTGTACACACACACACAAAGACCGACACACAGACATAATTCTAAAAATGGTAGTTTCAGACGTAAGGAGGTTGAGATTCATCAAAACATCAAAATCGAATTTTTGGATGATTACAATACTTTCCCTATACTTCCTATACGAGTGAAAAACACTGGTTTTTATACTTTACCAATACAGTACAGTATTTGCTGAATTATTATATGTGTGCAATTCATAAGCCGATATCATTTATTGTCTGAAAAGATATGTATACTTTGCCGGGTTTTATATCTAATATATAAAGCAGAGTCGATGTACAGTATGTATGTGTGTATATATGTTTGTTTGTCCACCATATTAATCTGCACCGGGTGTCTGCTCGCCACCAAACTAGGGATGGGGCTCCTTTGTGACCAGGAGGAGGTCATAGGGTATATTTGGTTTGGAAAAATGTTCGTGGTGAAGAGCAGGGCCTCTTTTCACTGACACAACGTTCGGCACACGTCCCCGTACTTATCATCAACAAGATGGCCTCACATTACAACAGACGTTCATGGCTGCGCCATCTGGCATCTGCTTAGGTCCCTGTGCATCTCTCTTTACCGATGTTTCTTTAAATTGCCAAGAGATGGCAGAAGTGTCAAAGTATCAGAAGGCTGGCTGTTTTGATCGGTGAAGGGGAACTGCCATATTGATGTAAAATGTGAATGACCCAGTGCACGTGACCAGCTGACACACCCGCGTTTCCACGGGTCACACTTCCACATGCATTGATAGTACTGTATTTCATTTGCCAACGCTCGTTATATGGCAGCATGTTTGAACAGAGACTCGCCTTAAAAAGACAGCATCCTTCCCCTGCCATTTTTCACAAATGCAGCAGCGGTTGTATGTCACTTCTCTCTGTAGTTACCATCCCCAACGTCTGTTAGATGGCAGCACTGTTAAACACAGACGCTCCTTACTGTGTAATACCACTCACCTTTCTGTCAAGACTCTCTAGGCAAATATTATTGAGGCAACTATCATGACACCTTGAGCAAGACGTAAAGATTTCATACCAAGAATACCACTGATTCCGAACGATTTACCCTTTGATTTCAAACTGCTCCAATTTCCTGTTTGTTTGGCTTTTGCTATGTCAATTAATAAGGCTCAAGAGCAATCACTGCGAGTTGCAGGCATCAATTTAGAAAATCCATGCTTTTCACACGGACAACTCTCCGTAGCATGTTCTAGAGTGGGCAATCTTCAGAATTTGTTCATTTTCTAAACTAAAATGCAGTGCAGAGTGTACGACTTTGTGTTTGATTTTTAAAAACATCATAAGACTAAGTTCAGATTACAACTTGATTCACATTTTTTGATAGAAAAAAATAATATGGAATTACAACCTTCAAGAAAGGATCTACATTACTTTTGCAACCATTGGTTTGCATCCAAACCCTAAGCATCTTGCTCCCACAAGTCTTAGGTCTTCTCATATCCATGTACAGATACAGCAGTAATAGCTGCTGTCACACACGTGCGAGTAGGAGACAGCTAAAGGGTCTGAGTAATTGTAATAAAACATCTGGCCACGGGGCAGTGGAGTATGCTGACTGTCTTTCTCAATTCCCTACAGACCTTTCCTGGGAAATCTTGCAAGGTTCCGGTACCTCAGAAGACGTCACTTCCAAAGCCGGCCCCTTTGCTGATGTCACTTCCGAAGCCGGCCCCTTTGCTGACATCACTTCTAGTTCCGGCCATTTTGATGACATCATTTCCTCTCCAGACCTTTAAAGCCTCCATCTTGGGCTACTATAGTCAGTTCTGTTTTGGACTCTGTGATATGCACATCGTGCTTTTGATACAAAAACCCTTTTGCAGCTGGGAAAAACAATATACTGGCGGCTGCCCCAAACCTTTATAATGTCTTGGACTCTAAATTATCACACTGCGCTCAAAGCAAAAGCTGTAATTTTTCATTTTCTGTTTCTCTATCTGGCTATCATGAGCTGACAGATTCACATACGTCCTGCACTAAAACAATATGAAGTAGATGTATGCACACTCTGCATCAACCAGATACAACATACGTCAGTGTGGTATCTAGGGGTTGTTATTGAGCCAAAGGAAATTTTGCCTATGGGTGTGATGATGCGGGTTCCACTTCATGCTCCCATCTTCTTTTTAGGAGCTCTTGAACCCAACAACGTTGGTTAAGTCTCCGGATGAGCTATACAGTTAGGCCACAACTAAGCAAGGGGATGGTGCAAAAAAAAGTGCAAGAGTGCTTTAATTTAAAAGCAGTTAAAACAAAGTGTTCAAATAAATAATGCAGTGCTTCAAATGTTATTGAATAAATAAATAACCCATTAAAAAGGTAAAAATCCCAGACGTTAAAACAAGGCTAAAACGAGATTAAAATCCTACTGACAACATTTAAGCAGCCAAGCTCTGCTCCTTTCTCAGTCTCTCCAGCTCTTCCAAGGTATATTCAGCAGGAAATACTTTAGCCACTGCGGTCCTCATTCTACCGACCCCCGTCATGGCTGCCTCTGCCAGTGTCTGCCTGACTGCTTGGGGTTGGTTGTCCTCCCATCTTCCTTCTCGCACTCTAAGTAGTCCCTTGGATCCCTAGGGTTGACTTTTCCCTGATTGTACCCACTCAATTAAAAGCCTCAGTAGGAACGATCCTGTCCCATGAGTGTCGATCACTCGCTCCATCTGGGAACCCTGACTGCACTGACTTCTCTCTTTCACAGCAAGCTGGCTAGTCCACACTTTCCCCAATGCTGCTCTCTCACTCTCTGCCACTTCCTTTCTTTTACCGTTCTTTTCTTTTCTTCCACCTTGTGCTTCTCTTATTTATTACAGGGACGTGGCTCAGGTGTGGCGATTAACAGCTCCTAGCTTCAATTACGGATGCAGACGATTCCTCACCTGTGCACATAAGCAAGGAAACGCCCGCCTCATGCAGTGTTCAGGAACCACACTGTCACGCCCCCTCTTTAAGCTGTGAGTGCAGCGATTATTTATTTAAAAACTGGGCTTTTATTCTGAGCCGTCGACCCACTATATCACAATGGGGCAAAAATAAGTAAAAAGAAAAATCATTTTCTTTATGTGATAGTTAGTAAGTATGCCCAATACAACCAATCATATACTACATTGTACAGCTTAGGTTACTACTGCTTGGTGTATATTATTCATTGTGCATCATAACTCAACCTTTGTATTCATGTAGAGTGAGCTCTATGACAGAATGCATGATACATTTGTGTGCACTGAAGTGAATGTCAGTGTGGGAACAATGATTTGCATTAAATCAACTTGGCTGTTGGTGACAATGAGCACAGCACACAACAGTCAGTTGGTAGTCAATGGTATTCACGCCACAACGATTAATTCCAGAAATAGCAATAGTTTTTCCAAAAATAATAGCTTTACTACTTCAGTGTATGTCCCCTGCCTTGAGTAATTCTTTGGAATTAGATGATGCTTCTGCAATATAACTCTAGAATTAGTATGCTTTATCTGTGGTAGGAGTTTGATTCTTGCTTTACTTAGTAATGAGCGTTTCATTTAGTATTTTTACTGTATTAGGAAAATCTGCCCTTCTCATATATTTGATTATCATTATTGGTTCTACTTATGCAAGAAGGCAAGTATTGTGCATGCTGAAAAGGAGACCGGTGAACACTAAATAAGTGACTTTGAATGTAATTAATGTTTTTCTTTCAAGTATATTATTTATCAAGAGTATGTGAAGAATCAACCACTGCACAAACAACATCTAGCCTCCCAGGTGATCCTATGTTCATAGGAAGGCCACTGATGAAAGGGATCAACAATGCCTGACATTACTTACGCAGGCCAGCAGATGGTCAGTAGTCAGTCAACTAACAGCTGAATATTACTCAGTAGTCTTGATGAACTAGGTATATCTGAATGTACAATCCAACATATTCTACCTGGGAATAGGTGGCATGTGACAATAAAATAGAGCATCAGTGAAGAAGAGTGGGCTGAGGAACACAAACACTGGACCATGGAGAATTGAAAAAAAAAAAAAAATGCCTGGTCTATTGGTTCCTGCTAATGAATGCTGATGATAAGGCATAAATGTTTAGAAAACCCTACAAATCCATGGATCAATTCTTGAAAAATAACAGTTATATGACATACAGTATCTAGCAGTTACTCCTACTATTAAATGTAAAAGGTTTTATTCAGAAATGCTATCTGCAGTCTTGTCTCTTTGATCAGTTTTGCTCTCCATTTTCTCAGGCTATTTCCTGTTACCCTTGTGTATAGAACCTTAGGGGATGTGATTCAGCTATCTGGGAGAGATTCAATAGCCACTAGAACTGACCTGACATTACCATTGTTCTTTAATTTTTCACTTCAATTTATGGGTTGTAAGTACATGCAATTGTTTTTATTTCAGACTCTTCATCTTGGCTTGTGCCATTTATTTGTCTTCTGATATGACTGATGATTTGTTCTGGAAGCTGTTTTTGCCCAGTGATGATCCTACAGTACACTAATATTATTTTCGTATACCCCACAGATTGAATATCACCTCTTATTATCACACCATTATGAAACACCGCGCTTTCCCACTTTGTTGCTTATCCCTGTAGACTATGATCTTGCTTTTCTGTGTAGGCACTGCTTTTTCACAATCATCTTCCTATTCTCTGTCCTTTCTTATGAGGCTTACTAAAAAAATTACCCATTCTAAAGATGATTTTTTTTTCCCCTATCTATATTTTTCTAAGCAAAACAAAGGATTTATTTCTAGCAAAAATACAAAACGCATGCATGAAAGTAGCTTTCAGTCTTACTGTTAGCAATTGATTTTTTCATTTGAAATTGTCATTGCAGAAAAAAGTAAGCTTACAATATAACTATTAAATGATCAAATAATGCACATGCTATTATAAATATCTAATCATTTTTCACATCTATGATCATAGTGTATTCATAGTGCCATTACAAAATATGAAATAAAAAGATGTAAAATCAATGGATGTTCTATTGCACTTCACATGTTATTTGCAATACATACTTTCGGAAGTCATGTACAATATATGATGTGTTCTGCTTATAGATCCTAATATTTCTACTTTAGTTCAGCTTACTATGTGACAATAGCATTTAACAAGGAAAAACTAGTTTTGGGATTAAATGACAAGATACACATACAAGTTAAACTTTTAATATTATTACAGCCCAAAATTACACTAAAGACATGCATGTCAATTGTTAAGACTCAACATATTCAACCGATTGTGGTGTCAAATGTAGTTGCATAGGGGCTACTAAGGGCAGAGGTGGCACTTATCAGTAAACCTTCAAAGGCCATAGATGAAGTAAGCTAGTTTTAGTGACATCTTGTAAGAAGCTTCCAATGTTTTTTTTTTCAGAAAGAGAGACAGGAACATGTGAAGTCAACCAGGGACTATGAAATTCCAGAGGATGGCAGAGGCCATTCCACAGGATCCATGAAATGGTGTCTTTTCATTTTCATAATGCAGAAGAGCATTGTGTCTGCATGTTTAGTATCAATCAAATTGCTGGACTACTAGACACTGAGTAATTCCAACCCAAATTGACTATGCCAGGTAAGGAATCTTATTATATGCAAACAGGAGGAAAAAAGCAAAGTCTGCTTATCCTAAATTAATGAATGACATTTTGATGTCATATTTTTCTATTTGCCTGATTAGTCAATCATTCAGAAACACAATAGCATTTTAATGCTATTTAATTTTTTGGTGTAATCAACAAGGTCGGGTACAATTAAAGTAGAATCTCGATGTTGGCCATCTTCTTATATAATATGCTACCATGGCTGTCCAGGTTTTTAAATCACCTGTAGCTCACAAATTGTTTGAACTATTGACCTGAAATTTGGTACACATATACAACGTGACATCTACTATGCGCTTTCGGGGTGATGATTGACCTCCAAGGTTATTCCTTTTATTTTTAATTTATTTAATTGTAAAATGAACTCTTGGCAGCAGCCAGCAGGGTGGCCGTGTGGCGCATGAGTATGGGCGCCATTCTCATCCCTACCACCTTCACCGTCACTTCCCCTACCTCTTCATATCTTAAATCATTCTTGAGGGAGATTGAAGACTTAAGTGCCAGCTTAAGTGAAAATTTAAAGAAAACGTACTAAGTAATTGCAACACAAACATTGACTTAATCAGTTTTAACCGCGAAAAGATGCAGATGAAAGAAGAAAAGAAGCAGGCCGATAGGGTGGGGAAAAGAAGAGCTGCTCAGGAAGCAGAAAGTGCATCAACCTCTGAGCAAATGAATGCTAAACGTACAGAGAAAGAGTCTGAAAACTATGAATTCTCAAGTCAAGTGTATTCACTGCATGTTATTGTGCAGTGTGCCATTACTGGTTAGATATGTTAGGTGTAATAGACTAAGCACAAGAATAGTGCATCATGAGAAGTGTCTATCATAATAGAGTCCCCCAGTATCCAAATCCAGATCCTCTACATTGATCTCCATGTCAGGAATGTGCAATGGCTACAACATGGCCACCAACCACTGTTGCCAATAGCTATCATGTCAGAGGGTGCTGCACTTCTTTAGACACATTTATGTGAAAGGAAGTCCTGTTAGCATCACAAATGTTTGTCACTCTGAAAAAGTATCCTCAGATGGTGGGCACATAATGCAAGATTCAGCACAAGCTGTTAAGTAAGGTAGGCCTGCTCACCCTGAATGAAGTTTTATTTCAGAATGGATGAAATTATCATCATACTTTAAAATGTGTTGCATGTTTTAACATAAGTAAATACTGAATATGGAAATCCAATCTTTACTTCAATCGTAGTAATAGATGAAGGTGGCTTGTCATTTAATTTGCAACTTGTAGCAACCTACACATGCAAGAAAACTGCTGGCAGTTCTTAACAATAGATATAAGTGTTCAGTTCAATTCAAGTGTATTTGTTTAGCACTCTTCACTAAGTGTAGGCGCAGAGCACCGTGACAAGTTCATGGGTAGATACAAATACAAACTTTACAAATTACCAATTACATAATAAATACACATAAAGACACAGATTTGTTTAAGCCGACAGGAAACAAAGTGGTCTAAAACTGATTAACATAAATGGATCGCAAACCTACCTGTCCATTAAGTAATTGTTGAACTATAGCCGTTTGTTAATGGAGGAGAAGAAAACAAAAACTCCAGTCAGCAGCATCTTTGGGGAAAATAAACCTCTAGGGGGTCCACTGTGAATTACAAAGACACAGTCAGAGTTCTGGGGTCCTAAACAATCAAGACAAGCTTTCACAAAGTTATCTCCAAAGTGGGCAACACCATACTGTATACTGAAGACAGTGGTGTATTTTTAGACCCCAGAAAATAATTTTTTTGTTTCTTTTGCTGATTAAATAGCTGCAATATACAATCTTTCAATGTTATTTTCTGGTATAGTGGTTTAGGGTTTTGTGTCGGCCACAGATCAACTACCTCCTAAATCGGTGAGAAGGAAAGAAAACCAAGTAACCTTGAAATCACCTAGTGAAAATCCAGACAATATGCTGTCCAACTACATTCTGTTGTATACAATATAGAAAATAATTGGGAACTCTTTGTAAGTCAGAATAAACTGCACAGATTACTGCTGTCTTTTTTGCCATGAAATCATATACATGACAAACTCTTTATATTTTCTTTTCTTAATCTAGCTGTTTGTGACATGTAGAAAATTACCCAAATGGACCAAGTTTTTTGCTAGCTACCAAATGATGTGTTTAAAGGATAAGGAACTGGATGGCTATTAATCATGGCTCCACTTGTCTAACAGAAACATTCAACTGAATAGATTTTTTACAGTCCTACAGTATGGCTTGGTAGGTGCAGACAGGAAGGCCTTCATGTATAATCCAATTAAAGTAAACTGCTAAAATCTTCAATGTTTTTGGCAAAATAAACATGTACAGTAGGAGCTGCCTTATTAGGCACATATTGTAGTAGTTCTCCATGGCACAAGTTAAACATTGGCTTTACATTTTTGACACGAATCTAGAATTGTATTTCCAAGAATACGTTGAACCATTTCCCAGCTAAGATAAAAATTTGTATTTAAGTAGAGGGGAATTACACAGCAATAAATCCAGTCAGCCTAAAGACAAGTCTGTCACAGTTAAGCAACATTAAGAAGGTACTGTATACTTGAAAGTGAAGTGTGATGGAACTTAAGATGTGAGTGTTGGAAAAATAATGGAAAACATTTAAGGAATTCAAAAAAGTACCTGATGCTTTAAAAGATCATTTTAACTTCATTTAACTAGAAGTGAAGGTAGTGTGAAGTTAAGCAAAATGACACTTTTTATTGGCTAACTAGAAAGCTTACAATATGCAAGCTTTCGGGATAACTAATTCCCCTTCTTCAGGCAGATGTAATCATTACTCTTCAGACATCTGTCTGAAGAAAGGGCCTGAGTTGTCTCAAAAGCTTGCATATTGTAATCTTTCTAGTTAGCCAATAAAAGGTGTCATTTTGGTTAAGTTCTCACTACAACCATAATGGCTAACATGGTACAACACCCAAGGTACTACTAGAAGTGAAGGATAACATTTAATTTTCTGATGACTTCCTAAAATAAATGTAGGAATAGTTCCCAGTCTAAGAGTTCAACATCCCCGTTTATGCTTATATAAGTGCAAGGCATGTGAGACTCACATTGGGACAAAAAGTAATAATAGGACTTAACTTGACGTAACATGACTTTACATCTTGTAAAAATGTAAAAAATTGTATAAGAAGATTCAAGTTCAGCAATAGAGAGGAGAACATTGAGTCCATCAGGCTCCAATGGTTAGCTTGAAACTAATTTCTCTGAATTGAACATCTTGACACTTTGAAAGCGCATCATGGTCTCTTTTTAAACAATGGTACTTGGTAGAGATTCCTGCAACCTCCTATGAATATGTGCTTTCTTTTTTTATCCAAAATCAAAACACAAAAAAGAACAAATGGCAAATCTTTAGTAAACAGAAGCCAATCAAAGGTTTGGCAGTTCCACTGTGCTTTTCATTAGCATGTCTGTCCTCTGCATTTTGGGTAAAGTAGATTCTCCATTTTTCTACAACTTGATGCTACATTGAAAGACTCTCCCACTAATCTTTCTCTCCTCTTACCTTTCTCCTTCTCTGTAAACCCCTTCCTGGAATTTCTTTCAGGCTGTGGAATCAATTTTGTGTTCAAGGGAATTAATTAATAACATCCAAACTATAAAGTCAAAGATCCATTTTCTGGCTGTTCTCGTACCCCTGAGATCTGTGGGATCTTTCAAAGACCCAGTCCTCCATGGCTAGGTAGCAAAGTCCTGCCTAGTGCAGCTGAAGGCAGTCTGTTGTGTCAAGGATGCCAGGGGCGATGACACGGCCGGGATGCCTTGAGAGACCGGAAATGGGCGTGCACCCATCTGGGATCACATGGGGGCCGCCACCCTGGTTGCTTTGGGGGCCATGGGTTGGAGGCATGGAAGCCCAACCCTGTAGGGGCCTATGGTCATCGCCAGGGGGCGCCCCGGTGCCTTGGGAGCCCTGGACCTCAGCACTTCCGCCACACCAGGAAGTGCTGGGGGGAAGAGGAGCAAGAACACCCGGAGGACTTCCGGCTACACAGTTGGTGCTTCCGCCACACAGGGGTGTGTCAGTGGAAGCTCCTCAGGAAGCACCTGGAGCCCATTCTGGGCATGCATAAAAGGGGCCGCCTCCCTCCAGTCGATAGCAAGAGTCGGGTGGAAGTGGACGGAGCTTGGAGGAGAGGAGTGGAGGCGGTCTGAGGACTGAGCAAGGCATTGTTGTGCGGCCAGGACTTTAAGGGGTGATTGGTGCTGCGGCACTGGGTTGTGCATTTGTAAATAGTGTAAATAAACACGTGTGTAGAAAAAGAACATGTCTACCTGTCTGTGTCCTGGCTGTACCCCACAGTTGTTATAATTGGCCTGGATGGATCTCACTTTTCTTCTACACAGCGCTATTACGGCCTTACTCTCACTTGTGGATATTCACATTCCCTTTTTCTAGGTTTTCATTATTTTTCTATACAATTGAAACAGGCAAGTAGTTACATGTAAGTCTAATTGACAATGGAGTTAACATTATAACTTCCTTAATGGATTACTTGATATCTGTCCTGAGCATCGTAATGTGAAATATTTACAATCTGTCCTAAGATGTAAGAGCAGATAGAATGAAACTGCAGGAAGTAGCATTACCTCATCTGACAATAACCTTCAAGTTATGTTGATCCAGGTAGTGGGAGCAGAACTGTACATGAGGAAGAGTATAACAGGCAAGCATGTTTGTGTTTTCTATTAAATAAAACAACTGCATGTATTTTAATATGTTCTTGTTTGTCATGGCAGCATTGTGGGATATCCAACCATTGGGTGGTTATACTTGCAAGAACTTCATTGTACTATGCACACATGATAATATTGCTACTACTAGAATTAAATAACCACTTTCAATCTCATTGTTTACAAGAAGGTGAAGCTGTTTCACATTGTTACAAAATTTTAGAAAATATAATACCAATTTCACTAGCAAAATATATAATTTTAAATATTCAAGGTTGTCCCAATTGTTCCTTGTAGAATCATATAACATTAAAACTAGCTCCTATAGTGACCAATATTTACCCACTCCATTTCCTGGTATTTCTTCTTTTGAAAATAACCCATTCTCAGCCATGTGAAACTGAGGGTGACATTACATGCCATGTAGCTCAGTGAGGAGACATGCATGGGAACTGAGAAATGGAAATTTAATACAGAATAGAGAATTAGAGGAGACAAAAAAAAAAAAAATTCTGAACAAGAAAAAGTAAGCTTATCTTCCAGGCATATAATGACATCTACAAACCACTCAACTTCTGCTCCTGTCTTTGATGCAATAGCTTTCTCTTTTTTACTTATCTGGATGGTGAACATTTCATGGCATGGACTGAGACTTCACTCCAGTAAGTGTAGACAAAGATGGATGTGAGTGGGCAGTTGCCCATTCTCTTCGATCCCCCACCCACACATTCAATTTTCAAATTGAAATACAGATGTAATACTGTATATATTGTATGTAAAACATTTTTAATATTTAAATTAGTGAAAATTGAATTTGTCCACCTAGTTTCTTATATGTCTACCCACCAACAACTTTCTGGCTACGCTACTACTTCATCCTCTGCTCAGCAGAGATCATCATTCAAGTGTTATGTTAGAAGTGATGAAAGTTCCAAAGAATGTAAAAATTCTCATCAAGAATTACTGAGAAGGACTCTGGTGTGGTAGTTCAATAATTTGGGTTCAGTTTCCAGCACCATTTTCTCTGTGCAGCTTACACATTCTCCATGTTATGCTGGTGAGTTTTCTCCATTTACAGAAGTTTCCTCCCATACCCTAATGGCATTAATGCTAGGACTCTTTGTGACACAGTGTGAGTAAATTGCATTTAGCTTTTATGTATATGATATACATTATACAAAATCACAAAGATATCACTATTTACAATTTTAAACATACCAATTTGCTTTTCACAGAGTCCAAGCAGACATCAGTTCTGTTGTGCAACATATGTAACAATGAAACGCAAAGCCCCCATCACAGTCAAATGTGAAACAAAGGCTGTTGTACTTCTTTTACTTTAGGGGCACATACTAAAATGCAAATCTAAATCTTCCCCAGCCCAGTTAGCCCCACATCACCTTATAAAAGGTTGTTTGACTCCAGACCCGTATTCCATTTAGTTGACACCACACCCCGGCTATAATGATTCGCATTCTGGTTATTATCATCTTTGGCACCTCTATGACCGCCAGCTCTCTTTCTCCTTAGGTCAGCGCAACCCCTCTAAGCTTCATCCTGGCCCTAATTAGTCCTGATTGCCCCAGTGCCTCTTGCCTGTGGCACATGTCTGCTCTCATTAAAGACTCTGTTATAGTCAGCGCAGAGAGCAGCCTAATAGACAAATAGCTTTTCAGAAGCAAAAAAAAAAACATTTAATTGCGTTAACAGTGTCTTCTTTCACAAAATTGTCATCATTGACACAAAACCATGTCCATTAGGTCAACAAGACACAAAAATGACAAAATGAATAATGCAACAAATAACTCCCTGCATTTTTTAATTATACGGTCACTCTTTCAGCCTGCCTTTCCTTACTGTACTATGCAAACAGAAAACCCTCGAAAGCAATGTGCTCGGTAAATTGAAGTCAGGGGGAATGGTGGTGTGTAAAATCTAACACAGCTACTACAAGATGTCGTCATTTTTGTCCATGATCACATTATTGTCATTATTGTCAGTGCCACACAATGAAAAAAGAGCAAACTGCTTAAGTATGGTGGGCTACAAAAGCCTAGTCCACCTAAACTACTTCAGTCTGGTGGGCTACAAAAGCCTAGTCCACCTGGTTTTCATGCGTTTCATTTACATTATTATTCTTTATGAGTCATACACTAAAAGAGCTATTCTTTATTTCTCCTTCTTTTCCCATTACCTCTGTAACATAAAGTGCATTATCTGCATTTCCTATATCCTGTGTATTGGTATCATCTTTCCGGGAGGGAGAATTAGTGAATTATGAGTTACATAACTAAACACAACACTTCTGTTCTTCATATTGATAAAAAGTGCTTTTTACCCAGTCTTGATAAATATGTTCTAGAAAGAGCTATTCAGTTCAAAACTAAATGGCTTTAAAGCATTGCCTCCTTTGGATATGGGCTTTTATTAAATTTCCCTTCTAGCTTTTCTATGAATTCATGCTATAATGTATTAGATAGAGGGCTCTGAGGTGCACTTTAGTTTTAAATAAATTGAGTGCAAATTGAGAAGACAATAACAAAATGTCTCAGTACATAGTGAAGTTTGTGCTTTCATTTTGAAAATGAATATATCCCTAACTGATGTACTACAATACTACACAACTCAACTCCTCCCATATTAAATTATAAAAGACAAAAATTGCCCATCCTCTACCACTGCGCTGTAATTTTAATGCTGGAATGCTGGAACATTGTCAGCTGCCATAACTTCCAGCAAACAGAATCAGACTTTATGCCTTCAGAAAAGCCTTGTTCACAAGCAGGAGGAAAGCCCTGCCAAGACTCTCCACCTTAATTGGACTCTTATTTGATTTTCAGAATTAAAAGTCATTTGAACCAGTTAACATTATTGATGCACTGACACCTTTGTTGTTACTCCTACAAGCTGCCAAAAAAGAAACTCATTAGGTGATGGAATTGTAATGGATATGAAAGCAATGGAAAGCAATGCGCAGAATAAATTAAAATGCATGTCAGCCTTAATGATTAGAGCGAGAACTATGGCTTATTTTTTTTTAACTGTGTTCTTTTTTGATGTAGGATCTGTAACTGGTAACAGACTGAAAAAGTTGTAAGCTAGCCTGTCAATTCTCATTGCTTCATTTCAACTCCATCGCCAAAGAAAATGGCCAAGTGGATACACCAGCACATTTAATACTTGCTTCTTTCCTTTCATGCTAATTCACAATTTTTTGTTTATTCACACTTGAGGGTCATCAAGATTAAATGTTTCTATGTGTGAATGTTCATTTTAGCTTTAGTGAAGATAGCTCATTTGCTGCTACTGCTCCATATTTACATGGCAACAGAAAAATCTCAACACACTGATTCATTATTTCTAATATTTAAAAAAGAGCTCTTCCAACCAAAGTATGCTGGCTTGAACATTTGTGAGGGCATTCAGTTGATGACACATGATATAAAAGCTGAAAATAATCTCCCTTCAGATAACAGCAACGCTGTCTAATCAGGATTTGGAGGACATGCTTTAGGTAGGTCAGCTACTTAGGTTGCTTGTTTTGGGCCTCTAAGTGAGTGAGCTGTGTGGGTGAAATCAATATCAATTGTGGATTGGGTGTTGTTAACTAAAAATGGCGATTTTAAGTGGGAGGGAGTGTAACAGCATATGATATATTTGTTTGTCATACAACAGAGATGGCACTGTTTCTGAAGAAACACAGTGAAAAGCAAATTTTGGTTACAACATTGTATTGCAAATCAGTTTTGTCTTAGTAAGAAATAGATGCGACCAGTTTGTTATGGGAATCCTTGGATATTTGGGTTGATATTAACCCAGCTTGTACCAGTTGGCAGAAAACAAATCACTAACATGCTTTTTACCCCAACAGGAACAAATCTGACAGCCTGATTTCAAGTCTTGGTTTGAGTACAAGCAAAAATTGGAACGGAAGTGCTACTTGGATTTTCATTTTATCAAATGTACATATTTTGATCACTGGTTTTCAAAAATTTTTTATGCAAAATCTAGCGAGTATTCTGGGTAATTATATATCAAATACAACATCTTTACAAGCAGAGATTTCAATATCTGAAGTTTATTTCGATGTGTTAACAATGGTTAATAATTATTTACATTTTGCCATTTTTTTTCTTTTCCCTTGGGTGCTGCCATTTTGCAGATCCCATTGCTATGATGTGCCCTCGGGTTGCACAGAGGTTGTGACCCTGGCCTCGTTAGGTCACGGATTTAAAGGTCGGCTCAAACAGACACGTTTTATCTCAGTTTAATGGATAGCCCTTGAATCGCTGTGTTAAAAGATTTTTTTTGTTTTGATCATCCTAGTTAATGCATCCCTGCTCTTGTTTTTTGACCCTTATTGTTTGATCGCATTTTGGTTTTGACCAAAGATCGTTCTTGGTTCCTGTTTTTGACCTTGGTCAGTTGGCATTTAGACTCTCTTTTCTCACAGTCATTAATTTAGTTTTTTCTTCTGCTGTCTCTTGCAAACCAGTACAATATGCAATAGATATTCACATTCTTATGTACATTTTATACATATTTTGGCTTGTTTTATCCTTTAGTTTAACCTTTTTAGCAATGTTTAACTTTTTTAAAAATGTCCCTGTCTCCCAGCATCTTTGATATTCATTTTTGCACCTTGTTGTAGACTGAAGTTTCCAAATTTGAAATGCAGACAGTCAAGTGCCTGAACTGAAATGAATGCTTGCGCGTCATCAATGATCCAGTGCTCTTGTGACTTCTTTTCATACAAAAAGAATTCAAATCAATCAGCTAGTGTTCAAAAGTGGAGAATTTTGGCTGGCTTGTCGTCTTCATGACCATGGCATGATCAGGGCCTCTTTGAAGGTGTTCATGGTGGTGCAGGTTTCACGTACTGAGCAGAAATCAAGCCAGCCAGGAAGCATGTCTTTTATTTAATTTTAAAAAGTCAGGTTTTGTAATTTGTGAGATATTTTTTCAAAGAGAATCCATCTATCTGTTAAACCATTTTTTTTACTCTGTTCTATCTTGGCAGAACCTGCAAAATACGCAGAAATTAATTCTAGACATGCCATTCCATCAACAACATAACTGAGTCAATCTAGAGTTGCCAATCAACCTAATGTGGGCATTTTTCATTAAAAATGGGAATACCTGGAGAAAACTCTCACAATCTAGGGAAAATGTGAAAACGCCACACAGATAGTTAGAAGGTTAACCCCTGCACCTCTACCACTGTTATTTTAAAAATATACAGAAGGCTTCTTTATTATTACTTTGTCCTTGTTTGCCTGATAGTCTCCAAATATTTGCCAGTTTCCAAGATTACTGTGACATCATGCATTACGAGTACGCATGAGCATGTGATAAGATGTGTGAAGCCATTTGCCTCTAAGAACACCTAGGGACATCGATAAGATTGTCAGTTTTTTTGACGTTTATTATAAAGCAAGACTCCAAAAGACTCATATATTGACAGTACTGTATTTACTTCTATTTTCTTCTTTTTCTTGTTTGTGCTTTTGCATGTTGTATTGTCAACATTTTAAGTACATTACATTTTTAATAAAGTATCTATCTATCTATCTATCTATCTTTTTGATATTTTACTTTTATTGTTATTTATCACTGTGGTAATTAGAAGCTATTTTGTGTAGGCAGACACTCCACTCTAGATGCATTTTTGAGTAAACCTTTTGGATCTTTCTGTGATTTAATGCTGTATTTCTTGAGTATTTCCCTTATTATACGCATATTTGAACCTAATGAATGCTTTTTGTGCCAGCTGAGTCATGACATCAGTGGTTGGGAGGTAGAAATGGAAAGGGACTGGCCGGTAAGAAAGAAAGCAGTTTAGTGTGTTTATTTAAGGAACTGGAATCAGAATAAAGAGGCCAAGGTCATAACTGCGAGTCAACGAATCTAATAAACAGGGCCCAGGACGTGAAACAATAGTCAAGAGACAGAACAAATGGATTGATAACCAAAAGTTCACATCACCAGAGCCAAGATGTATACCCAGAAAACAAAGAAATTTGTAACAAGAAAGTGTTTTAAGAAAAAAAATTTTGCTAGTGTTTTAGGTTGAATCTATAATCTTGGGCAAACCAGAAAGTCCATGGGGCTGACCCTTGTATCCCTTCACCTGTGATGCCATGTCGTCCATGACCCTGAGTCTCAAAAAACTCTAAAACGATGTATACTTTATTTTAGAGATTCAGGAGTCTGAATTCATATAAGCTCCCCTAATCTGAGGTGTTCATAAGAAATGTAAGGATTCATTTTATGAGGTAGGAGTATAATAAACAAGAATAGCTGCATCAGATATTTCAAATATTAAAATTTTGTGCTTCAATTTAAATGTTTAAAAGTCTAAATGTTCTTGATTATAGTGGAAATTTGTATTTTTCACCCTCTGACAGCAGTTCATATAGAGCTAGATCTCTAGTAAACAATAAATAACAACTTATTCGTAATCATTGACCTTGAAATAGCCTAAAACAATACCTCACATGCTTTGAAGTTTGTTATTTTTAAAATTCTGGTAGTGGTTCTTAGAGGGCTAGTACCGGTAAAGAGTCAAATATCAAAAATATATATATATGGTCCGCAACTTCAAAATAGCTCAAAACAACACCCTACATATCTATATTACTGATCCTCAGTTTTTAGAAGGAGTGACTTTGACTCATCGTATCGCATTAGGGGTTCAGCCCTTGGAGTCGTTTGATTTGGTGGGCACAGCTTCAAGTCCTTCTGATCATTTTTGCTGAAGACACCTATTGATTTACTCTTTATCATATGGGTGTAATTTCTTCCACAAAATAGGGTCCAAAAGTGGGATAAAAGCAAGTTTTTCTACAGTGCCCAAAATAGGGGGGAACCCCAACAAAACTTGATGTCCTTCATTACTAGACATTAAGATGAGCCTAATGGTATATCATATGTGGGGGTGTTCTTGTACTGGTGAGTCAAGAGATGCAGACAAGAAAAACTGAATAGACTTCTAAGTGTTCAAAAGTAATTCTTATGTAATCAAATCGTGACACTATAAGCAGAAAAGGAACAAGGTTTTGCTTTCTGTTTGGGTTGAGATGATACTTTATCCTCTGTCTTTGATTTTTCCTTCCTTGTGTGTATTTAGTCAAGAAGAGATATTTTGATACATATAGAGATTTGTGGCTCTCCTTGATCCTATGAAAAAGGCACAGTTTGGCATTATGTGTGTTTGACAAAGATACTGTAGAGAGTGAAATTAGAAATTTCTTGGGAAAACAACACCATTTTTAAATCTGCAATGAGAAAAAAAGAGTCAGAAATTGATTAACGCATATGCACTGTATATATTAGCAAGTGCTATTTTTTAAGTTCTTGCCAATATTATGTAAGTTATTGGGTGCAGGAATTTCATTCTTAGTTGAAAACTGACAAGCTTGTAATGTTCATAATTCATTAAAAATGCCCATACCAATGCTTCTTTTGCAATAATAATTATTTTGATTTAATCATATGTTTATATGTTATACTCTTCAAAGAAATCAGAAACTTTCCTCAGATTATAATTTAAAGTGATCAGCTTACTTATTCTCTATCTCTGACATACTAGAAATTCATCTGTTTTAAAAACCTCTAACTTTTAATTATCCAAAACACATTCAGGGCTGTCATATAAGATACTCTCTTATATAATTTGAAACTAATGCTACCATAAAGGTATAATTTTGCAGTTAGATTTGATTTCTAAAGAAAAAAAAACACAAACGGCCCAATTACTGCAATGTCACTGGTGCCAGCTGTGCACTACTGGAGAAAATTAGCACCTCTCTGCCCCAGTGATTCGTTTCGGCTCTGTTTGAAACAATTTGATTTTTTTCTCATTGTCTTTTTTTATTGTGCTTAAAATAAAATCAAAAGGCAATAGACATGGAGAGAGATTTCAGTTGCGAGAGAGTGGAAGCATGCTTTCAAAATCCTCAAAGAAACTGACGGTGATCAGTTTAAATAGCGAAACATTCACTTTAGGATTAGTGTGGGAATTAATGGGAGACAGAAACTTGGAAGCACATCTTCACACAGAAGTATTTAGGGTCATAAAGGAACTGTCCAGTCTTAGCTCTCTTTTCCATCGCAGCTGTTTAAGAAGTTACAGTGTGAAATTGTATGACAACTGGTTTATAGCAGCTAACTAACAGGCCAATAGTCAATGCTCTTACTGGCTTTGTGATCCTGTTAAAAATGGGAGACATACTGTAAAGTACTTCCTTGTAACACAATCATCATATAATGCTTCATTTCAAATTTGGCGCATGCCTTTAAAATGAGTTAAAGACGGGCATATGTTATATAGTACAAATGAACCTTAATGTAAAATAGTCTAATAAAAACAGTTAAATGATAATTAATCCCAACACATTCATTGTGCTTCGAGAGTCCCATGACATTGTTTAACTGTAGGCTTGCTGGTTCTTTTACACTGTTAAGCACATTTTTAGAGATAATGTCATACATAATTTTTGTAAACATATTTTAGATCAGGAGTAAAGTGTTTATTTAAAAAAAAATTATTTTGATGCCGTTTCAGTTCAAGACGGAGTGGTGACTCTGAGACTTGGGATCTGCACTGGCAATTGGAAGGTTGCCGGTTAAAATCCCGTAAATGCCAAAAGGGACTCTGCTCTGTTGAGCCCTTGAGCAAGGTCCTAAACCTTCAATTGCTCCGTCCTGGGTATGACGTTAATCTATATCCATCACTGCATGTAGGCCCTCTAACCTGCAGGGAGAAACCTGGGGATTGGTGGCAGAATTGGCAATCTAGCCAACATAAAAAAAAAAACTCACGCTGTTCCACTCCATCTGAACTGGTGTGGTGCTGAGGTGTCACCTGCTGCATGGCTGCACTCGAGTTCTCACTTGGATCCTGAGTTGGTTTGTCATGTTGTGGGTGCGGCAAATGCATTGTATCAGCGTGTGCTCTTAACCTCCTAATCCTCAGTTCAATTTAATTTTATTGTCCCAAGAGAGAAACTTGGTTTGTCAGCAGGTTTTACAGTCAGACCATGAAATAACATTAAAAACATATTAACAAAGAACACTGCCATCAGACATGAACTTGGTACAAATAAATGAAATATAGCAGGGAGCATAATATGTATGGTGAAACAATAAGCATATATATTAAACCATTTAGACTTGGCTTATGATTTGTGCAGATGCATCCTTTGGATGTTTATTACAACTGAAGATTAATAACAGAAAGAGTATTTGTACCTGTTGCTTTTTATCCTTGAAACTTTGAACCTATGAACTGATGGCAATAAACGAAATTGAGAATCTAGTGGATGAGTCCTGTCTGTCAAAATACACTTTGCTTTCAGTAATACTTGCATATAAAAAAAGGTCTGTGACATTGGACTGTTGAGACCTTGTCGTTTTACAGTTCCATTTTACAATTTGACTTTTTCTATTTTTGTTGCTGGCATTAAGATTTCCAAATCAGGCCCACAGAGCATACTGTAAGTAAAGACTGACTCAGTGCAAGACTTATAAAAGAGTGACACAGTAGAACGACTCACGATAAAAAGACTTGGTTCCCTGCTCTCCCTTTTTGCAGATGACTTCTGTGTCTGGATTCATTTTCACTCAGTAGACTAAACAATCACGGAGCCATCAGCAAATTTTAAGATGAAACTGTTTTGAAAATTATAGTGACAACCTTCAGTGTAGACAATATCCATTAGGTGTTCTTTATAATTCTGATGCTGACAGGGCTATTTCCAGCCCCCTAACCCCCTATGGCCCTGAGATAGATTAGTCAGGTTTAACAGTGCTATGTTGTATCTCCTACTCATGCATATTGTTTAATGATTCAAGAAGGTTTAGTGCCAATGTCACATGCCAATGGCTGTGAAGATACCATGAAAAGATTATATTTAAATGAAGTTTAAATATTGACAGGTAATTTGACTTGATTAGCATTGCACACCAAGTTATTGGTGGGTTTAAAATAAAACTACAGTATGTTGCATACTGGGAACTTGCAGTGACTACTGGCTTAAAATCTATAAAGTTGCATTCAAGTTCATTTTTTTCTTCAGTACTTCAGAACATTACCTTACAGTCACAGAGCACATTCTGATATTCCTAATTACAGACTTTGGACAATAGTTTCATTTATGTAAGATGTACATCCATTACTTAGGGTTTCAGAAAACAATCACTGATTAAACTGTTGACAATAAATATTATAGCATAACTATCCCTTCTTTAAGTTAAAAAAAAATAATAATAATGGATTTCTAGCTGACTTCTTGCAGACCTTCAGTTTTCAGTTCCCTGAACCCTGAATGTGGTTGGATTTGCTTTCTGACTCACAACACCTACGAAATGGTAATATTTCTTTTTCAAAAAATTGCAACCGATCCTGTCAAATTTAACTGACAACCAGCAGCTACTTTGAAAAGACCCTCTAATTTCAATATGTCACTATTTCATAAACTGTCAACATAAAATGATTTAATAGCAAATTATATTTAAAGGGAGCAAATGTGGAGACAACTACTCTTATTATTAAAGGTGTTTGGCTTAGAGTGAGAGGCTATAAATCTGCCAAGCTAACTGAAGAGATGGGCAGCAGAGTGTAAAGCAGACGCATTGATTTTCTCATGATCTACCACTTTGTGAACTGGGTCTTCTTACAGAGAGGAAAAAGTGATTTCTTAGATGGCTAATACACGTAACTTACAAAAGGATTTAATTAACTGTTAACAATCCAAGGATCTTTGGAGTGTGTGTAAAAAATAGGCTTCATCAGCCACAAATCTGTACACCACTGCCACAATTTACTGTATGTATTAACCAAATGAAAATACTTAACTGACTTACCTTGCATGTGAATCAATTGAAAAGAAACAATGCCAAAATTGAACAGGTTACTTGGACAAGGAGCTCTGATACTTCTTCAGACTGTGAAAAAAAAAACTAAGACGTCCACTCAACAGCCCATCAGTTTCCTTAGCTTACTAGTATGCTCCTGGACTCTTTTGATTTGAGGCAGCTCGTTAATCAGCCTACACATAAAGCAGGTCATACGTTAGACTTAGTGATTACTAAAGGACTGAAAGTTGATATAAAACAGATCATTGATATTGGTCTATCAGACCACTTTCTTTTGCTTTTTAATATAGAAATAATGATAGAAAACACTCATGAGAAGCATATTGTTAAAAAATGCTTCTTTGACTCAGCAGCAGCTTTAAAACTTACAAACATTCTAAGCAATCAGTCCATTTATAGTGCCAGCTATAATAGTGAGGATAATGTAAATAGTAAGGTGGAAAGATTTAATACTAAAGTGAGAGCTGCTGTTGACAGAGTTGCACCTGAAAAGACAGTTAAAAATCTTCTAGCATTGTTATACCATGGAAGACCCAAAGAGTGTCTGATTTAAAGAGAACATGCCGTAGAGCTGAGCGTCAATGGAGGAAGACTAAACTTACTATCCACTATGAAATATTAAAAGTTAAAATAACAGAATACAATAACACTGTCCGTCTTGAGAGGCGCTGCTATTTCTCTAAGATTATAAATAACAATGCTAGTAATCCCAGAGTCTTATTTTCTACAATTGATTGCCTACTAAACCCAGGTAACTCAAAGGAATGCCTCCTAAGTTCTTCCAGTAAAACCTGTGAGGCTGTCGCTGTATTTTTCAATCAAAAAATTAATGATATTAGAAATAACATAGTATATCTCCCCAACACTAAGGATCCTCCTAAACCCCAGCATCCTGTTATAAACAAATTAAACTCTTTCACTAGGATAGATTTACCTGATTTAAAAAAAATTATATCTCAATTAAAACCCTCCACCTGCTTCCTTGACCCAATACCAACAATTTATTTCAAAGAAGTATCAGGCGCTAATTGATAATGTTCTTGACATAGTAAATTCATCATTAGATACGGGGGTCTTCCCAGACTGTCTTAAGACTGCTGTAGTTAAACCCCTACTTAAGAAACATAATCTCGACCCCTCAGCTCTTGAAAATTTTAGACCCATCTCTAACCTGCCCTTCTTAAGTAAAGTTCTGGAGAAGGCAGCCATTATGCAGTTAAATGACCACCTCAATAAACATGCTATTCTTGATAAATTTCAGTCAGGTTTTAGAACAAATCACAGCACAGAAACTGCACTCGTTAAAGTAGTAAATGATTTTCGGGTGAATGCAGACAGAGGCCATTTATCTGTTCTCATCCTCTTAGATCTGAGTGCTGCATTTGACACCATTGATCATAATATTCTTAGAAATCACCTTAGTCAATGGGTGGGCCTCTCTGGCAGTGTCTTAAATTGGTTTGAATCCTACCTGACAGGGAGAAAATTTTTGTTAGTTGTGGGAATTACAACTCAAAGACACATGATATCCGATATGGTGTTCCACAAGGCTCTATCCTGGGTCCGCTGCTCTTCTCAATCTACATGCTTCCGTTAGGTCAGATTATCTCAGGGCACAACGTGAGCTACCACAGCTATGCTGATGACACACAGCTGTACTTATCAATAGCACCTGATGACCCCGATTCTCTTGATTCACTAACACAATGTCTGACTTGTATCTCAGAATGGATGAATAGTAACTTTCTCAAGTTAAATAAAGAGAAAACTGAAATCTTAGTGATTGGCAATAATGGATACAATGAGGTTATTAGAAATAAACTGGATACATTAGGATTAAAAGTCAAGACGGAGGTAAAAAGCTTAGGGGTAATTGTTGACTGTAATCTGAATTTTAAATCTCATATTAATCAGATCACTAGGACAGCATTTTTTCACTTAAGAAACATAGCAAAAGTTAGACCTCTTATATCTTTGAAAGATGCTGAGAAATTAATTCATGCTTTTGTTTCAGTCGACTAGATTACTGTAACGCACTCCTTTCAGGACTACCCAAAAAAGACAAATTGTTTGCAACTAGTGAAGAATGCAGCTGCTAGAATCCTAACTAGGAAAAGAAAATCCGAACACATTTCTCAAGATTTGATGTCACTACACTGGTTACCTGTGTCATTCAGGATTGACTTTAAAATTCTGCTTATGGTTTATAAAGCCTTAAATAATCTCACCCCATCTTATATATCGGAATGTCTGACACCTTATATTCCAAATCGTAACCTTAGATCCTCAAATGAATATCACAAAACTTAAAAGAAGTGGTGAGGCGGCCTTCTGCTGCTATGCACCTAAAATCTGGAATAGCCTGCCAATAGGAATTCGCCAGGCTAATACAGTGGAGCACTTTAAAACACTGCTGAAAACACATTACTTTAACATGGCCTTTTCATAACTTCACTTTAACTTAATCCTGATACTCTGTATGTTCAATTCATCATAATAACTATTCATGGTGGCTCTAAAATCCGTACTGGCCCCTACTCTCTCTTCTGTTTCTTTGTCCGGTTTCTTTGTGGTGCCACCACCACCTACTCAAAGCATCATGATGCTCCAACAATGATGGGTGGATTAAAAGCCAGAAGTCTACGTGACCATCATCATCAAGTCCTTCCATGAGAACCCTAAATCCAAAGAGGACTGTTTCATTTATGTTAGGTAGAATGCCCAGAGGGGACTGACTGGGCAGTCTAATGGTCTGGAATCCCTACAGATTTTATTTTTTTATCCAGTCGTCTGGAGTTTTTTTTTTTTGTTTTTTCTGTCCACCCTGGCCTCTTATTCTATGTTAATTAATGTTGACTTATTTTATTTTCTTACTGTGTCTTTTATTTTTCTATTCTTCATTATGTAAAGCACTTTGAGCTACTTTTTGTATGAAAATGTGCTATATAAATAAATGTTGTTGTTGTAATCCAATAAAAGGCTGTGAGGAACTGAATTTATTCCTCTCTGAAGGGAGCAAAACAAATAAGCCAACACTGGACAAGATGCATTTACTCTCCCAGATGAACTTCCTACATTAGCTTTGATTACAGAACAAAGACTCCCCCGTGAAAGTTCCTGTAACAATGCATACTTTATTTTTCTCTGTTTCTATGGATGGTGTCAATAAAGCAGCCAATCTGGATGGAGTGTCAGGACATGTTCTACAGATTTGTAGCAAAAAATTAGCAAGTTTTCACTGACAGAATCTGTGTGCTCCCCCGCTGCTTCAAAAAGACAGTAATAAGTTTTGCATGAAAGAAAATGAAAGTGTATCTCTCAATGACTACGGCCTGTGACACTCACTCCTTTGGTATGAAATGGTTTAAGAGACTGCTGTTGGGACACATTATACAAAATACTCTAGATGGTTTAGATCACCTTTACTATGTAAATTTCCTAACCAGTCCACAGGGATCAAGGGATCATATCCCTTGATCTTCATACTATCCTCGGACACCTTGATAATAAAAAAACATTCACAGTACTGTTTATAGGCTACATCTCTGCATTTAGCACCCTTGTAAAATGAAACAACAACAACAACATTTATTTATATAGCACATTTTCACACAAACAAAATGTAGCTCAAAGTGCTTTACAAAATGAAGAACAGAAAAATAGAAGACACAATAAAAAATAAAAATAAGTCAACATTAATTAACATAGAATAAGTAAGGTCCGATGTCCAGTGTGGACAGACAAAAAACAAAAAAAAAGAAAAAATATAAAATCTTTAGGGATTCCAGACCAAGAGACCGCCCAGTCCCCTCTGGGAAAGATGAGGACCAGCCGTATTAAACTGGGACTTAGTGCCTCTCTCTGCAGCTGGACATCCTAATTGGTGGACCCAAGTATATGCATCACTCCTTCACACTGAGCCCTAACACTGGCACTCCACAAAGTAGTGTGCTAATCCCTCTTCTGTACTTTTTGCTCATCTCAGACCTCCAACTCCATCATCAAATTTGCCAATGGCTTCACTATCGTGGGACTGCTGTTGTGTTTAAGCTAAGCTTCCTCCCCTGGCTTATGTTTACATTTCTTTTCACTGTCTTTTTGTTCATTGGTTTTTGACTGTTTCTATTAATATTGCTCTGCTTACGTATTTGTCTAGACATTTGTCCAAGCAGGATCTCCTTAAATAAATAGATAAATAAATAAACGGACACACACACAATAGGTTCTAAACACACCAAAATAATTAGAAAGGAAGAAAAAGTTAAAAAGAAAATGTTTGACTTGGAAGTTACAGTGAGGCATTATGGAGCCCCACTAGTGCTTCTTGACACACTTTTGCTGAAAAATCAGTTGGCTAAAAATCCTCAGTGTCTCTGTGTCAGAGGGGGGATGTGCAGCATTGTTCATAATGACACTCCGTTTTGTCTTAATTCTCTCTTATGCTACAACATCCAGAAGGTCCAGAGTGTGTCCTATAACTGAACCTGCCCTTTTAATTACCCTGCTGATTCAGTGAGCCTCTCCTGAAGTGATATTACCAGCCCAGTACTCCACAGCATAGAAAATTGCACTGGCCATTACATAGATATAGAAAATGTGAAGGAGGTCACTTCCCACATTATAGAAACAGTCTCCTCAGGAAGAAGAATCTGCACTGCCCTGTGTTCCAAGACCAGTTCAACCTGTCATTGATGTGGACCCCCAAGTACTTGTAGGAACGGACCACCTCTACATCCACTCCCTGAACAGTGACTGGACAGAGTGGCTGTTTGGTGTGGCAAAAATCAATAACCATTTCCTTGGTTTTGCAGATTTTAAGGTGAAGACAATTCTCTTTGTACCAAGAAACAAAGTTCTCCACCTGACTTCTCCATTCTATCTCATTCCCACTATTAATATACAGTATCTCTTAAAGTCAGAATCATCTGAGAATTTCGCTTGATGTTATAAAGTATTTATAGTTGAATTATATATTTTCCATTAATTCTATTATATTTATTTATTATTTACACTCTATATATGTAATAATGTTCTATTACGCTCCGTGTGTTTTGTGCGTGGATCCCCAGGAGGCAGGTCCACCCTTATCTCACTGCTAAGCATCTGCCTCTTGGCCTTTAAAGGCAGGTTGGGAAAGCGAGTTCTTTGCAGTTCATTAAATGTGCTTTGATGGAGTAGTAAGTCTTTGTTGTAAGTATTGCTATTCTTTTATTTTTCTAGGATTTAAAGATTTTTTTGCTTCTGTCTTTGAATATTGATTTTTGGATTATTGTATTGAGACTTTGCTTTTTGCTCATTTGAATATATAATAAATTATTCTTTTAAAAAGATTATTTTTCTCTTTCTTTTATGCATAAGCTGACAATAATTTCCTCCCTTGTTGGGACATTTTGATTATCTGTGGGGCCTTCCTTATAATATTGAACTTTTGAAGCCAAAGCCCCCTTCGACCCGGTATAAGCCAACACCAGTTTGTGAAGAAGAGAGGAACAGTCTTTACCTTGATGTCAGCAAAACCAAGGAGCTGGTCATTGTCTTCAGGAAACAATACGCAGACCACCCTAAAATCTACAACAAAGTGATGGCTGAGAAGAGGGTTAACAGTGTAAAGTCACCATCACTGATGCCATGCAGTGGCGCAACACATGGTACCTATCATCAGGAAGGCTCACCAAAGCCTTTACATCCTTAGACATTTTTAGGAGAGACCTGATGTCTCTGTGTATTCTCATCAAGGTCTACAAAGTACATTGTGGGTCAATTTCACTAGCTGCATTACATCCAGATATGACTCCAACTCAACTCAGGACCATAAAGCAAGGAGTTCTAAAGCCATACAGAATGTTACAGACAGAACATATTCAAGACTTCAGACCTCATTCACAGTAGCAGTTCTGAATCTTCCTTTCTGGCAAATGGTAGAAGAAAAATTTGCACTCATACCACAATGTTCAGGGAAAGTTTATACTCACAGCCGCAACAGCCAATTGCATTTTTCTTGTATATATTGTATATGTAATGTTTGTTGTATTAACTGTCTGGGTTTCAATTAATTTCCTGTTTTGTTATTGTTCTGCTACCTAAGTCTGTTGGAGACATACCAGTAACCATGTAAACGACACCAGCCTATCACACAACATACTACCAATCAGCTAACTGACACATCTTTGGAAACTGCAGTGCCCCGAAGTAAACCAGCAGAGACACGGAGAGGAAGGTCAAACTTCAAAAAAGAAAACATCCCTCCTGGACATCTGAGCCTAATACTCAAAAGTGATGAGGCAACTCTGCCAACCATTTTACAGCAGTACAATTAACAGATAGCATCAGCCTCTAATTAACAAATGGTCTAAAGAAAGACAGCAACCTCAGGGGTGCAATGATTGATAAACTGTCTGGATTAATCTTTTGCAATATTTCAATAGACACTGGCTTAAAAATAAATATGGGAAATAAGTAAATACAAAACTATCTTTAGACCTAAATTTTAGAATATTGAACATTACCTTGGAATGTGACCATTAGTAATGAGTAAAATAATTTCAATGAAACTAAATTTGCTACGAAACTCTGCTTTACAAAAAAAAAAATCCAAAAAAAACAAAAGACTTCCAGTTCCACAGAGATTTGTGTCACTGACTCAAAAAGAAATCCCTTTAGTTCCTGTCTGCAAGTATTTACATACTGCACATTAATTCTGCGTGTGTCTACCTGTCATTTAGTATTTAAATAAAAATCTCTAGTGAAAAAAAAAATCACTGGACTCATTTCCTGTCAGGTGTAGAGATTTTGTTGAGCCGTCAAACGTGTCCTTAAAGAACGATCCCCACTTTACCAATTATGATAACAGTATTGGAAGATCAGAGTTCTAGAGATGGGAGAAATATTCCTCATTTTCCACAAAGTGAAACCAAACTGAAATGACTTTTCACTGGGAAAATCCAATGCAAAATTAATTTTGATGTCAGCTTAACAAAATAGTATGTAAACGTGCCTGTGTCACACTTCACCACTGGTCATTGACACTGTAATCCCAGAGTATTCCAGGCCATGATAACACAAGACTTATGGTCTAAACCAGCATAAAAACTGCTGTGAAGGTGGTTCCTCTTCTAATGGTACCACTGCCTGAAAGCTGAAAAATGCTTACAATAAGAGCTCTCTAGAAACACACCTAGCTTGCAAACCTTTTGAACTATTGACCAGAAATTTGGTACACATATACTATGTGACATCTACTATCCACTTTTGGGGTGATGAATGACCTCCAATGGTTATTCCTCTTTTTATTTTTATTTTATTTTATTGTAGAATGAACTTTCGGCAGCGGCCAGCAGGGTGGCCGTGTGGCGCATGTGTACGGGCGTCTTTCCCATCCCTAACACCTTCACCGTCACTTCCTCTACCTCTTCAGATCATAAATCATTCTTGAGGCAGATTGAAGACTTAACTACCAGCTTAAGTGAAAAATTAAAGAAAACGTACTAAGCAATTGCAACACAAACACTGACTTAATCAGTTTTAATGGGAAAAGAAGCTGACGAAAGAAGGGAAGAAGCAGCAAGAGCATCAACCTTTGAGCAAATAAATGCTAAACGTACTGAGAAAGAGGATGAAAACTAGGAATGTTCAAGTAAAGTGTATTCACTGCACGTTATCATGTAGTGCGCCGTTACTGGTACCTTGTAATTTTGCAGTAAAAATACCAGTGACCACTAGCGTATATACTTAAGCAAAACAAATACTGAATATGAATTCCATTCATTTGTGAACCCATTTACTCCAGCTTCAGCTAGTCAAAGCAGCATTAGATGCATTACTGGAAAGAAAGCTGGGTGGGAACCCAGGCTATTATAGGACACTCACAGTCACACAGCCTCACTTACTCATACAAATGTAGGCATTACGTTAACTGGTGAGTGAAAATCGTGCCAGTGTGAGTTGTCGGTGTATGCCAGTGCTTTCTGTCATGTGCTAATGTTCCATCTGCAACTGGATTGTCTCCTGCATTGTACACTATATTGCTAGCATGGGATCCAGCTATATCAGAAACTTGTGGACAAAGCCTGCAAATCAGGTTGTGGAAATGTGAATAATTTATTAAATATATGAAAAACATTAGTATACAGCATGAAGTAAGCTGCTGTAAAAAGTGGAAGATTTTACATTTTAAACATTTAAAAAAACTGTACTATATTCTTATTAAAGTCATGTCACTATGCCAGTACCAGGCAACAAAATACCGTGTTTACATGACAAAGGTTAAAACAAAATGGTAATAAGTTTAATATCATAAGATATCCAATCATCCATTTTTTGTCTGCTTTGTTCAATTAAAGGTCAAATGGGGCTGGCAAAGCCAGATCTCAATCTGGATGGTGTGCCAGTTGCAGTGCACGTTTGCACATTCCTGCACAATTTGCAGTTACCACTTAACTTAAAAAGCATGTCATTGCTATGTGAGAGGAAAACCCAACACCAATACGGGAGGAACATGCAAATTCCACCTAAAGAGCAACCAGAACGTAGTTTACTGCAGTTGTGAAGTAGTAGTGGTAACCACACTTTGTTATATTCAGAAATGTTAGAACACCTTTAAGATCTCCTGGAGTAGTTTTATATGTTCATTCATGCATCCATCCATCCACTCAGCCCAGAACACCCTGATGGTAGAGCCGGCCTGGATCTATCCATTTATTTTCAGATTTCTGGCTTATTTAGAGTCTTATTAGAATTGTATTTGTTTCATTATATAATGCTCATGTACGTGGGATGGGATCTAATGTCATTGACTACCACAATTAAAAACCTCTGTGAATATGGCACTTTATGGATGCACATAATCCTGTAAAATCATTCAATAGGTTAAACCAGTCAATGGTGCTACATGATTTTAATGACTAGAGGAGGTCAACATTTCCAATGGGCCCATGTGATTTTTCAAGACCAGACAGTAAATTTTAAGAATACTTCTAAAAGATGACATCTCCTGTGGCACAGTGTCATCTGGTACAGAATGTTTTGAACTCTAGTGATGAGGTTAACATGAACAGAGGATTTTTGAGGAGACATTCTTTACATTTTTCAAGGTGTTGGTGGGGATTTCAGTCTTTAGAGACAGAAGAACTGTAAGTCGCAAACCAGGCGATCTAAATCTGAAATTTTTTAAAAAGTTTTAAAAGATGAAGGAACAGTACCAGTAGTGAGAGAAGAGTGGATTATAGCACAGATAAGGGGGACCCGAGAGGGGAGGCAGGCTTTGAACAGAACTGTAGGGAGGGGGTCCAGTTGACATGTGGATGGCTTAGATTTACAGACAAGATCTCAGATTTCTGAGAAAGTAGGAAGCTGAAAAGAGGAAAATGAGTGAGTTGGTGGGTGAAATTCAAATGAAGTACTGGAGGAATCTGTACTGAGAGACTGATGAATATTCTGGACTTTTTTATTAAAAAAGGACATAAGGGAATTGCAAAAATCAGTTGAGTAAAGGTGAGAAGGTAAAGAATCCGGGGGTTCTGTGATATTATTAAATAGTGAAAACAATGACTTGGTGTTGCCTTCATTGGAAGAAATAATGTGAGTATAATAGTTAGAATTAGTTTTGGCAATACATTCCTTGTAATAAAGTATATGTTTTTTGTACATCTCTTTGTGAACAAAGATTCCAGTTTTTTTTATAGTTCAAGTTGCAGGCCTTTGGCTTTCAAAAGCCGAAGTTCAGGCATGAACCAGGGAGCAGAAAAAGAAAAAGAAACAGATCTAGTTTTTAATGGAGCAATAGAGTTAAGAATACCATTAAGTCCAGTGTTATAGTGTGAGACCAGTTCTTCAGGAGTGGATACATTATGAATGTCCATAAGGGAATCAATACTAGAGGAAAGAGAGTCTAAGTTAATATTCTTAATATTACGGAAAGACATGAGACGGGAAAGCTTAGTGTTGGAAAGTGCAGTATTAACATTGAATGAAATAAGAAAGTGATCAGTTATGGAGAGTTCATCTGCAGTACAATCAGGCAGGGTAACTCCAGAACAGCAAATCAAGTCTAAGATATGTCCTTTGGAATGAGTGGGAACATCAGTGTGCTGCTGGAATCCAAAACTCTCAAGGCAGGATGTAAAGTCTCTAGTAATAGGGACATTGATATTATCCATATGTATACTGAAAACCCCAGAAGTATTATGTTTGATGAAACAGTAAATAAGTGTGTAAGGAAAACAGCAAAGTCGTTCAGAAAGTCATTATTTGGTTTAGGGGGCAGGTAAACAGTTGCAGTAGTAGTAGGAATGGGTCCATTTAATTGACACACAAGAGATTCAAAAGAACTGAAGGCAGGAACAGACAACGGCAGGACTTTCCATTTCTCATGATACATTAGTGCAAAACCTCCTCCCCGGCCAGAGCCATGGGGTTGAGAAATGTAAAAAAACCCTGGTGGAGTGGATTTGTTAAGTTGGGCAAAGTCATGAGGAAGTGTATTGTCTCGGTTAGACAGACAAAGTCAAACTTATGATCAGTGAGGAGATCATGGATGAGAGGCCCCTTGCTCGTGAGAGAGCGAATGTTCAGCAGACCGAAGTTGACAACGGCATTATCACATTTAGCAACGGTGTTAGCCAACCGGGCTAGGCTGGCTAACACACTGCGGTCAGCAATTCTGCCTAAATTACGTGGAGAATGTCGAGAATTGGACCAGATGGAGTTTATTATTTTCAAACTGTCAGTTTGCATACTCCGACGGGACCCGCAGTGGATGTATCTCCAACGGGGGGGATACGATGTTTGGGTGGAGATACAGTTCAGTAAGCGGAGGCTTGGACAGGTGGAAGCGGAGCTCGGCAGCTGAGTACTGAAGCAGGCCTGTCGCAGGTTGGACAGCAAGCGACAGGAGGGACCAAACAAACACGAACCAAATAAATATCCTACCAGTCCACATGTTAAGCAAAGACGCAGATAACTCAGATGTCCGGAGAACAAAGCCAAGTACTGTAAGTTTCAAAGCGGGGATAGACCTAAAAATAGTCCATACGCAGCCAAATCAGTAGTCTAGCTAGAAATCAGTCTAGCTTTAAATAATTAAAAAATACAACTCAACGAATAAATCTGCCCAAAATGAAAATGAAAACAGCTGCTTAGTCCATTAGATTGAAAGTTAATCGTAAAAAAGTTTTAAAAAAAAGATAAAAAGTTACCGGTGAGCAGTGGCAACCATTCACGGCCGTGTTCGCTCAACCGGAAATTATGAGTTTTAAGTGTTAAGTGAGTTCAAATCCTGCACCCGGGCATTATCTGTGGGAAGTCTGCTTGCACTTTCTGTGTCTGTATGGGTTTTCCTCCATATACTCTCCATTTCCTAACACAGTCTTAAAGATCTTGGTAAGGTCAAAGGTCAGCTATAAAGGAATGGCTCCCATATTCTGCCTGTTTCCTTCTTTATGCCCAGTACTCCTGCTCCCCAACCATGAACTGGATTAGGTGACTTTTACATTATTTGTTCCTTTTGCAGATACACTTTGACACATCTCAGCCTTAACTCTAGTGGAGGTAAAGTTCTGACAGTTACTACAGCAGTACATGTGTTCTATGCATATGACATATTTGTGATATACAATGGGTTGGCTCTTAAAAGACATATCTAGAGAAGAGTAACCCAATAGCAATGCGATTTTTCTTGTGGAAATACTTAATCTGATTACTGGCAAGAGCCTACCCTGTTTAGCTTGTAACTTCAAACAAAATAAGCCAGCTAGTTGGCATTGTTGGTAATAATTAACTTAAGAAAAACTAGATACAATTCATATCAGTTGTCATAAAAAATGATGGCTGGACGACTAGACTACATAAATGCCTGATATTTTTATGAAAACCCTCACCACTTGCCGGCAATTCAAAATCTGGTGAAACCCTTCATTCAAAATAACAGACCCTGTCTATCTCACAGTACCCTCCAGCTGACATGGGAAAAAGCCTTAACATCCTTTGTTTGCTATTCCCCTGACTTTCAGAACCCCCACTGGTGCTGTCATCTTATTATTACTAAAAGGCAGAGCCTACACATCTCAGTTGCAAACTGCTATCTTCTCTTCATGCTGATACGGGCCGTCTCTTCAGAGTCTTTTCACAAACAAGCTTTTAGAGGAAGAAACCTTCAATAAATGGAGTGTTTTCCTCATCAGAGGTTTCTCCTAAGTTGCTATTATCACATCACATTTGTATGCATTTAGCATACCCACAGGACCTTGCAGTGCAGATGACAAATGTGGCATGCTTATAAGGGTTTCATCTTGCTTACAAGAAATCATACAAAATTGAATGTAGGAAAAGCACCCCAATTCACTTTCTTCTCCTAAAACTGAATTCACTTGCTATCTCATAAGCAAATGGAAATGTGTGTTTCAGTCAATTGATTTTGAATGTCTCTTAAAACAGGAAAACCTATTCAACAGCATTAACAATCACAAAACACACGGCAGGCTAGTAGGTTTTAGACTGATCTATTTATTTTATTAGGCAGAATGCACTTGTAGGAAGTGGACAAAATAGGACAATACTGATGAAATAAGTGCAGGTACGAGGAACTGGCTTGTCAGGAGCAAACGCACAGCAAGCACTTTAAGTGGAGGAGATTCAGCATTTTTCAGGTTCACTCCTAAACATAGTGGAATCATTTTACTTACATAGTATTTAGATATGTAGACTTTCTATCAGTTTCAACAATGGTTATGGCTGATTTCCATTTAGGATCTATTGGCACTCACATAATGAGACTCAGTTATTTGAATGTGGAAAATAATACATTTAGACATGGAGAGAATGAACCATAGTAAAGTGCGTTTATGTGTGATAAAGACAACAGGGTGTAATATTCTATGTGTTATTGTTACGTATGCACATTTTCTGGCTCTCTGATTCTATTCATTGTATTTTCGAATTTTTATTATGTTTATTTCAACCCATTTATTACTTATCATCATAACGGTGACGTCACCTCAGTGTTATTTTGGTGTATTCTTTGCCACAGGCATTGTTATTTTGTATCTTTCTTTGTATGGCTTAGGCAATGTTGTTTATTGTTCCTATGCCCGTTGCCAGTCACAAAACATGAAAGTCAGAAGATCCACTTTGTCATCACACTCCTTCGATATAAGATGGTGGCCTGTAGCTTCCATTGCATTCAATCAAATTGCCTTTCACAGTATGTATTAAGAGCAAATGTGTGCATTTTTCATGACAATGATTTTGATTCGATGGTTGTTCTCTGACTTCAATTTTGTCCTGTTCCTTTAACTTCCTTGTCATTAACTTTGAGCATCTCTTGGGCTTGGAATTCTAAGTAAAAATGGTTAATCCTGAGTGTGTCTCACATTAAGCTGCATTATTCAAATGTATAGCATTAAGTCCAAAAAACACCTGTGACAGTATTCTGCTGTCATGTAGTGGGTGAAATATCATCATACTGCAAAATAGTCTTGAATATTTCTATGCATTTTGCCATACTATGGTAATTCATCAGTTTAGTGATGAAGTGCAACCAAAACACAGAAAGGTAAGCAAGCAAAAAGCTGTAAAGCCAGCTTTAAAGCAAACTGAAACTGAGCCATTAGCTGAATAAAATGATAGTGATGACAATGTGAACTGGACATCAGATATTTAAATTATAACAATTTAGATGAGAACAGGCCATTCAGCCCAACAAAGCTTAGCCAATCCTATCCACTTTTTTCTTCCAAAACAAATCAAGTCGAGTTCTGAAAGTCCCTAACGTCTTGCTGTCTACCACACTACTTGGTAGCTTATTCCAAGTGTCTATTGTTCTTTGTGTAAAGAAAAACTTCCTAATGTTTGTGTGAAATTTATCCTTAAGAAGTTTCCAACTGTGCCCCCGCGTTCTTGATGAACTCATTTTAAAATAACAGTCTCAATCCACTGCACTAATTCCTTTCATAACACTTCAATCATGTCACCTCTTAATCTTCTTTTGCTTAAAGAAAAGGCTCAGCTCTTTTAATCTTTCTTCATAATTCATCCCCTGTAGCCCTGGAATCAGCCTAGTTGCTCTTCTCTGGATCTTTTCTAGCGCTGCTATGTCCTTTTTGTAGCCTGGAGACCAAAATTGATATGGATAGTAAAATTGATGCATACCACACTGTATGACCGAGCTGCCATGATATGCCTGGTGAATTCAGTCGCATGAAGCTTCAGCCTGGCAAAAACTTAAAATGATTGTGAACCAGTGAAAGAAAAAGAAAGACATTCGCCTCCTGAGCAGCTGTTAATGTTCATGTCAGGGGAAATGTGAAAGTCACTAAGTCTTGCACTGTGGTAGCCTAAAAAAACACAATGGGTATGTCAATCATGAGGATCAGGCACTATCATTTTACAATCTCATGCACAAGCAACAAAAAAACGAAAAGTGTGCAAAGAAACATACTTCCAGTATCCCAACTGCAACATTGGGCTATGCATTGGTGAAGAACGTATCACATGAAAGACATGTACTAAATCTGCAACAATACAGCAGTGTGAACACTACTTTATTGATGTTTTGTTATTAATATATTTCTGTTACATAAAATAATTGGCCCAGTTTTCTTGGAGTAAACATAATGCTAAGGAGGTTGACCGAATTCCATAATGTTCTGTAAGCGCCTATACCATCCTGGGTGTTTGTAACACAAGAGTTCTTTAAAAATTAACCGAGATCTGTTTTTCCCAAAGCGTGGATTACGACCCCCTGGGGGCCGCAATAAAGAATTTGGGTTCATGACAAGATTTCAAAAATAAAACAAGAAATACCTTATTAAGATGTTTATTAACACCTTTCTATAAATGAAGCATTGTGTTCAAGTGTGAACTGATGTCCTGTCTATTGATTCAATTTGACAGTCTCAAGCTGGGGCAAGGACTGAACATTGGTGGTGAGGAATTTGCTAAATGGTTGTGTTTCGCACTGAAAAGCGAGTTGAAATATTGTTCAAGATGGAAACATCTGTACTAAAATGTGATTGCTACGCTATACCCACCATGCTGTGATGATGTTGGAGAAGATGGCTAGCAGTGTTTGAGTTGTTCTCGGATGTCAAAGGACAAATTCTAAAAGAGAATATATCAGAAATTACAAAACAACAGAGAAGGGCATTACTTTTGTAACATGCAGGTCCAGATGTGCAGGGTGTATTTTCTAGTTTGGAAAATACCAATGGGCAGGCAGATTACAATAGTGCTTTTGCTGCATTAAACTCTTACTTTGTGCATAAGCTGGACACGGATTTTGCAAGGCAAGCTTTCTACTAGTTGACACAAAAGCAAGGTGAAACTATTTAACACTTTGTTAAGTAGCTCACGCAGGCAGCTAGAGACAATCAAATCAGAGACACGGTATTAAGCAAGTTGCCTTCAGAATACGTACGGAGGAAGTTGCTAGAAGCGAGCTCAAGGCTCACGCTAACATGGTCACTTGAGAAACCAGCAGAGTGTGAGCTCAGAATTTACCATATTAAGCATAGCTAAATCTCCCATGAGTTCTTGAATGCAGTGGAATGAATCAAATGTGTTTTTGTCAATTGAAGTCGACCAGAAATCAAGTTTTATAGACAAAATTTATTATTATTATAATTATTATCTTCTGCCATGTCGCTTATTCTAGTTTGGATTGTATTATTGGAGAGAGGTATTGTTTTGAGCTTGTAAGCCTTTTTTCGCCAACCATTATTTACACCAGGGCGGCACTGTGGCGCAGTGGTAGCACTGCTGCCTCGCAGTTAGCAGACCCGGGTTCGCTTCCTGGGTCCTCCGTGCGTGGAGTTTGCATGTTCTCCCTCTGCCTACATGGGTTTCCTCTCACAGTCCAAAGACATTCTGGTTAGGTGGGTTGGTGATTCTAAATTGGCCCTGGTGTTTGTGTGTGTCCTGCCCAGGATTGGTTCCTGCCTTGTGCACTGTGTTGGCTGGGATTGGCTCCAGCAGACCCCCGTGACCCTGTGTTCGGATTCAGCAGGTTGGAAAATGGATGGATGGATTATTTGCACCATATCAAAAGCTGTCCACAAAATCAGATTTTCAGCAGTTGTATGTGGCTTACTGGCTTTTGCAATGCGAAAAGCAACTTGATAACTTGTTAGTAATGATTTTTCATTAGCAGTGTCTGCCGAAGTAAAAATGGCTTGCTTCTTGTGGAGTTAGTTATGCTGCCATTCAAAGAATTCCACAGGATTGTCTTTTTTTTCTGCATGTTTGGTATTTAAATGTTGAAGTAGCTTTGACAACTTTATACTTTTTTGACAACACTGCACAACAAACATTACACTGGGGTTTATTTGAAACAACAGTAAAACCATATCTGAGATATTCATTGCTGTACATTCTATTTTTCTTTTTATTCTTATCACTGCCAGACATAGAAGCTTCCAACGATCTTTTTAAAAGTGTATCCATCTTTAACAAAATGGGCGTAGCTCGTACCTATCGTTGAATATTCGATATTGTATTTGTCACTCAACTGTACAGTGCACAGCTTGGAAATGATGTCTCATTGCATTTTGTTGCTTATATAAATAAAGCTGCATTGAAATTTCCAGAAGACTCCAGTGCCATCAAGCAGTGATGCAGTGATTAAATATAATTAGCACACGCTTTCTCAAACATGGTGGAAAGTCCAGAAATAATGAAGAACAAAGACAAACAAATTGTACTACTGGGTAACAGCTGGCACCAGTTTCTATATATATAATTCACTAAGGCAAGACAACCATGGAAAGCACACCGGAAGGAGCAAATCCAAGACCATTGGATACGCCGATAACTTGCAGAGCCACGCCCACCAACTCGGACGCGACGACACAGAAGAAACGGCGTCATTTATATTCGTATGTCGTAGAGGCCACATGCACCTGCACGTTGACTGTTCATAGAGGCATGTTTCTCGCGGAGGTAAATCGCCATATGCAGCGTGTAAAATGGTTTGTGAGGGGTATCCCATGGGATCTTTAAAACAATCCTTTACAACTGAGGTTAAAACACAATGAAGTAAGCAGTCTTTAAAAACCGAGTTTTCGGTTATGACGCACGACCGCGTGCACCATAGCAAACTATTTTACACTCTACATACAGCAATTCGCATCCGCGACAAACATGCATCTTCTTAGATGCTCCTGCAGAAATACGGAAGACGTTTCCCTGCCCACTAACACTCCTTTTTCACCGGCCTGCTTCTACCCTCGCTCTCTAGGCATTCACACTGCCTGCCCATGTGCCCGGAGGCAAAAACTCACCGACCACCCAGTTATCCCCTTTCGTCTGTGCTAGGAGTCCACATGCACGTCTAAGCCACGTTGACTTTTCATTATTCTTTTCGGTTTCGACACCCGACCGCGTCCACCATGAAAAGCCATGCGAAAGGAACAACGAAGCCCCGCCCAGAAACTCTACCCCTCCTCCCACATGCTCAGGAACGCACCTCAGACCACTGCCTGCCAGATCAAACAGCTCATCAAACACATACTCACTCACTTTGGTCTGTGCTGCGGTCCAAACCCAGCTGTGAGCCACGTTGACTATTCTTTTGCCCTCCATGGCTACCGCTTCAAATGTATTTCATGGAAACAACACTTCTTTCAATGTTATAGAAATTCCTGCTTCAGGTAACTGTTTGTTTCTGTCAGTCGGGTTTTTCTGGAGAAATGTCCTTGACAAAACTGTTGCTCTCAAACTTCGTAACATGACTGTTACCTTTGTTTGCCAACATTGGGATAACTTTGGTGACATGGTGTCCGTTGTTCTTAGTCTCAGAGGCATTGTTATACAGTCTGCTCAACAATACGCTGATTACATGAATATGTCCGGAGTCTATGGTGGCGAGGCAGAAATTGTGGCAATGTTCCAAATCCTTCCAGCTACTATCAGCATTTACTTCCAAGAACGTCCTTATGCCTTTCCTCGAGTTTACAATCCGGCCCAGCGTCTCTTCATATCCCTGCTCTTTAGCGGTCCTTTGGATCATGGGCATTACGAGGTTCTCATGCCTCTCAAATACCCACGTGATAACCTTCTGGTGACATCTTTTGACTCTGTCGGTATGTGCACACAGCGTGCACACCCACTTGCTCGCCACACTAATGTGATGTCACCTGCCCACTCTCCTCTTCCTAAAAAACATTTAAAGACACCCTCCCCTGAACACACGCATTCCACACAGGACTTTCAATGCACCTTTTGTTCCAAAAGCTTCAGAGTGCACAGATATCTGAACGCACATTTGAAAAAACACAACACTAACCGAATGATGCAATGTGAACATTGCCAACAATACTTAGAGACAACTCTCAAAAAACACTTACGAACTCATTCCATTCTCACCTTCAATTGCACATTTTGTAACGAGGACTTCACAGGTGAGATGGATCCCACAACCATATGCAGATCCATTCAACGCAAAGATTTGTATGCAAAATTTGCGACAAGCACTTTCACGCACGCAGATACCTTACTAACCATCTCAAAACACATTCCCTGATGAATTCTTTTCAGTGTCAACACTGCTCCAAAACCTTCACTCCACTGAACAAAAAGATCTTTGAATGCACGATTTTTATCAATAACGTTCCGAGTTCAGAGATTTCTCAACATGCATTTAAAAACACACTCAACAGAACGAATTATGCAATGTGAACATTGCTAGCAACGCTTCGACACAACTCATTCCAATTCCCTTCATGCACAAACATCGCATTCACTTTTCTGCAGCTTTTCAAGAAGATACCGCCTTTCACGTCCAAGAACATACATTGGCCTACCTACCTACCGCACTATGTGCTTCTTGCAATGCTCTTCATTGGCCAGCAGAGGTCAACAAATCCGGACATTACACTAAGTGTTATCATGCCGGCAAGGTGTCTTTGCCACCGCTATCCAAGCCCACTCTTTTATTGGAAGACCTCTTGACTGGCAAGAACCCGCTGTCCCGAAATTACTGTGATCATATCAGGGAATACAACTCTGCTTTAGCTTTTGCGTCAATGGGCACACACATCGCACATACGGACAAGGACCATATGCTTTCAGAATCCACGGTCAGATTTATCACCAGGTCTTTCCTTTATATAACAATCCTGACACGTCACCACAATACAGTCAGCTATATATCTTCGATTCCGCTGAGGCTACCACTCAACGTTTGCAAAAGGAATGTAATAGCACTTGCAGTGACATTTTGTTGCTTCAACTAGACAACATGATACGCCAGGTTAATCCCTTCGCAAAGTCTTACATGCAAATGCATGACATTATCTCTCACGGGTACTCTGTTACTGCTGTACGAATGGTGTTCAAACAAAATTCTTGCCCAAAAGTGGGTTATACTTTAAACAAGTTTGGGAGCCGCTGACCTATATGATGAGTGTTGACAGGGGAGAATCTTTGTCTTAATTTCTCATGCCAGGGTAGACTGGTGTTGGCATCTAGCCTCAGTTGTTTACTGCTACAACAATGTGCTGGTTCTGTAATTAAATGTTGTGTAAGAGACATACTTAATTAAAAGTAGGTTTACCTTTATGGAAACTGACTCAAAGTAAAAGTAAAGTTGCCCATGAGAAAATTACTCAAGTAGAAGTTTCAACATATCCGATATTATGTACACTTAAGTATCAAAACTATAAATACGTGTAGGAACTCTCCCTGTTTTATGCATACATAGTCAAAACACTTTCTTACAAAGCTAACATATTTCAGGCTACCTGTTTATGTAAGTGAGTGGCATTAACATCACTAAAGTATGAGTCAAGTAACTGCAGCTTGAAACAATGACATTCAGCATGAGAAATTGTATCCTAATTCGCTGGGCAGGGTGATAATAAGCATGCAGGTTTCCCCTGCTTGAAGAAGGAGCAAATTTATTTCTGAATCCCCTTCAAAAAAGTGAATTTTCATAATCTAATTACTAATCATTTAAATGAAAAACATTTAAAGTGTTACCTGGCTCCCAAAATGGACACACAATACAGAAATACATAAACATTGACAGAATTAGGTTAATAATAGCATAATTTATCAAATCAGTCTCTAGTAAGACATTGCTGTCCATTAAATAATGTTTAATAGAGCTCTTTACCTAGAGGTTTTCACTTCTAATTTTACATTCAAAGAAATGGCCGTTAGGATTTTCTCGGACTTTTCCAATTAGTTTGTGATCTGGTTTTGTGACAAGATAAGTGAACCCAACATGTGACTACATAAGTTCCCCTCACTGCAGCCTATGAATCAGCCCAACCCAGAGTCTGAACAGTGCGACCTCAGCGGTGGATAGAACTGAGACTGGAGATTGTTCATCACCAGCATTTAGCCCCGCCCAGTTGCATAGGATGCAGTGAGGAGTACTTGGTGTGATTGCGAATGACTGAGGGTAGCACGAGATGATTCCTCATCCCAGATTCTTTGCTTACAGGAATTATAAAGCAGGGAAAGACTGTATTCTACTGTAGATAACTGACTGAGTAAAATGTTCTGCATATTTGCGTAGATGATTTGTTTTCTGGTAATTGCAGTAACAATTGTGTCCAGCGAAATATATCCGAGTAAATGTAGCCATTTGTAGTTGAATATATAAAAAAAGATAAAGTGAAAGTAGACAGGGTGGCATGGTGGCGCAGTGGGTAGCGCTGTTGCCTCACAGTTAAGAGACCCGGGTTCGCTTCCTGGGTCCTCCCTGCATGGAGTTTGCATTTTCTCACCATGTCCGCATGGGTTTCCTCCGGGTACTCCGGTTTCCTTCCACAGTCCAAAGACATGCAGGTTAGGTGGATTGGCAATTCTAAATTGACCCGTGTGTGTGCCCAGGGTTTGTTTCCTGCCTTGTGCCCTGTGTTGGCTAGGATTGGCTCCAGCAGACCCCCGTGACCATGTAGTTAGGATATAGCGGGTTGAATAATGGATGAAATTAGACAGATAATTTTATAAACAAAGAAAGAAAAAATATTCTCAAAACATGCTCAAGTACAGTAATGTAGTATTTGTATTTTGTTACTATACAACATGTTGTCATTTAAGTGATCATGAAGACCCTGGGGGTACAGATTTACATTTCCAAATGAAGCCAACAGCCCCTGACATAAAAATTAAAGCCATAAGTGATTGTGGAGCAAACTGTTGTTAGTCAGAGAACAGATGAAAAGATTATTGAGAGACAGAGAGACAAAGTGTATATTATTTACATTTTCAATTGCGTTCCAATACAGTAACTATTCTCTGACTATAATGCACTGGTTTTAGCCTTGTGCCCAACTATGCCAGGGTGGCCTCTGGACCCCTGCAATCCTGAAATGTTTGGGAATGTTATGCTATTGTTATACAGTGAGTGAATCAGGTAAGGGCGGCACGGTGGCGCAGTGGTAGCGCTGCTGCCTCGCAGTTAGGAGACCCGGGTTCGCTTCCGGTCCTCCCTGTGTGGAGTTTGCATGTTCTCCCTGTGTCTGCGTGGGTTTCCTCCGGGCACTCCGGTTTCCTCCACAATCCAAAGACATGCAGGTTAGGTGGATTGGTGATTCTAAATTGGCCTTGGTGTGTGGGTGTGTTTGTGTGTGTCCTGCGGTGGGTTGGCACCCTGCCCTGGATTGGTTCCTGCCTTGTGCCCTGGGATTGGCTCCAGCAGACCCCCGTGACCCTGTACAGTAATCCCTTGCTATATCGCGCTTTGACTTTCGCGGTTTCACTCTATCGCGGATTTTAAATGTAAGCACATCTAAACATATATCACAGATTTTTCGCTGGTTCGCCGCTTTCTGCGGACAATGGATCTTTTAATTTAGGTTACATGCTTCCTCAGTTTGATTGCCCAGTTGATTTCATACAAGGGACGCTATTGGCGGATGGCTTAGAAGCTACCCAATCAGAGCATGTATTGCATATTAACTACAACTCCTCAATGCTATAAGATATGCTTCCCGCGCTGTGCTTGTTTGCTTCTCTCTGTCTTTCTCACTCTCTCTGCCTGACGGAGGGGGTGTGAGCAGAGGGGCTGTTTGCCCAGAGGACACGGACTCTCCTCTACAAAATGCCGCTTTATCGCGGTGCTTTTGTATACTTAAAAGCATGTATTGATTTTTTGATTGTTTGCTTTTTCTTTGCGCGCTCTCTCTGACATTCTCTGCTCCTGACGCTCCTTTATGACGGCGCTCCTTTGAAGATAAGATATGTTTGCTTTCTTTTAATTGTGAGAAAGAACCGTCATCTCTGTCTTGTCATGGAGCACAGTTTAAACGTTTGACTAAAGGGTGTTATTTCATGTCTAGAGGGCTCTAATAATGTTAACAGGGTGGGAGAGTTTATAAGGGCTTAAAATATATAAAAATAACCACACAAACATATGGTTTCTACTTCGCGGATTTTCACCTATCGCGGGGGGGTCTGGAACGCAACCCCCGCGATCGAGGAGGGATTACTGTATTCGGATTCAGCGGGTTAGAAAATGGATGGATGGATGGATGAATCAGGTACTGACATGACAAGCGATATGAATACACGATGCACAGCATTTACATATCTCCTCTAACATCAAACTCAATTATTCTAAAAATACATTTAGCCAGATTTTGCGAAGAAAGATGCATTTTTTCAGCCTTAAAACCCACGTTTGAGTGACAGTGTTCATAAATGGCAGTCTTAAGCAAATATGCATTTGGGTCAATGTCCTTTCTAGACAGATTGCTTTTTCAGAAAGTCCAGCTAAAAAGTAAGGTGACTCTAGCGTCCAATGTAAATATACAAAAAAGATCTATTTAATAAATAAATGCAATGGAGGAATAAACTATGCTGTGTGACATAAGACGGGACAAAACAAACCTGTAGCCTCTAAGCATCTTAGTCAACACGGTAGCGGAGCTAACCCCCTTATCAGCTTCAAAGTACAGGAAAGACTCAACCTAATGCCAGTCAAACTCAACGTGAAGCCAAAGTGGAAACTAAAATGTTTTTAGTGTGTCTCTTGACAGTTGAGTTTTAATGTAAGCAGCCTTCTTACATAATTATGGCTCATACTTGCCACATGATACACATTTCACAGTGTACCTAATAAACAGAAAGCAGAAAACACAAAATGGAAAACTAGACTAGCACTCTTGGGCTACAAATATGCAGTACTGTATTTGGTAAATCACCAAACTTTACAGACCATCTTTGCACACTGCGCAGAGTACCACCACTGGTACAAAGACTTTCAAAGCCTTTCATGTTAAATTACAGACTTCTCCTTTTGTGCTAGATATAAAACATTTGTTGGATCACCAATCACTCCAGACTATTAATGCATAACGCACATGTAAAACTGAAAGATTTGTTGTTGGTAAACAAGTTCTCTGTAACATGTGCCATCTGGCCGAGCCTTGCTGGTACTAAACTAGGCACGTACTGCTTAACGATGCATGCCAAGAATGGAGAAATTAAAATCAGACAAAACTGTCTTTCTGCAGCATTCCTAACAATGTAGAAGACTGTCATGTCCACTTGCAACAGAAAGGAAAGTGTAACATATGGCATAACATTATTAGTAATTCTGACAGGCATAGCTCAATAAGGCTGAATATTATTAACAAAATGTAGGGGAAGTGAAAAAAATAAATAAATAAGAAAATTCTGAAAGAGACCAACACTTGCAGAGCATGACCCTGAAATATCTTTCCTTAAAACAATTCCTTTTTGCTGCACTTAGACATCAACTTTAGCATGAGTAAAATCATTTCAGATATTTTCATATTGTCATAATATGCAACAGACTTTTTTTATCTTTCTGACAGGACTTTCCATATTACATTAAGTTTAGGAGGACTGTAATCCAAGTTTAGTTTCCAAACAATTTGTATTTAGTAGTAGGGTGTTGACCCTTCTAGCCATTACGGATGCAACGAGAAGTCAAACAAAATGACACCTTTTATTGGCTAAATAAAAAGATTACAATATGCAAGCTTTCAAGGCAGCTCAGGCCCCTTCTTCAGACAAGTTAGCCAATAAAAGGTGTCATTTTGCTTGACTTCTCAAACAACTTGTACAAAATCACGTCTAAGTGTTAAGGAGAGGAGTTCTTCTTGCATTGAGTTTCACCTTATTAATGCTTACTGTATAAAATAATGATTGATCATCATTGCATACATCTATTGATTGATCGATTTTACTGCTTCACAACCAGAATGGAAAAGTCTAAAGGATGATCGCACAGTTTCTGATGTTCAGATAAAAAGAATGAATTAGCAAAACAACCTGTAACTGTAAAATAACACTGTAAAGATTCTGAATCAATAAGAAATTAACATTGCATTTTTAAACACATTTCATTCTTAATGGTGAATATATTCTAAAAGGCCACAGTTTTAATTAACATACCCTTTCCTCTGGTAAAATCGAGAAACATTAGGAAAAGATCTCTGAATAGTCCTGATTTCATAAATAATGCAAGACATGGCACTCCTTCTAAAGATAAGAGAGTACACTTAGCGGAAAAAATCTCTGCGTATTAGTGTGATTCATGCAAAGGTGGTTAAATATTAACTAACAGCATTGATTTGATTCCCCTTTAACGTGAAATATTTTAATACATGGCACCACGCATTACTGTGCACTAGATTTAAACAGTTAAAAGGTGATAGGCCATTTACATAAAGAAACAGATTCCGAAAAGGCAATAATGTACTTCAGAGAAGCATTAGCGGAGATGGCTCACTTTTGTTGGGTAGTTAACAAATCTGAAGAGCTCTCCAGTTCTTAAATCTGGTGTCTGCCAACTCTTTTAAGCAAAAGAGATAAATGAGCTGTAACAATTCCAACTTGAAGAAATTTCGTACAAGTATCATACTCAAGCAATTAAAAACAAATGCCTAAGATCATAAGATGAACTGCATATGCTTTAAGTCTTTTTGTCATGCAGTCATCCAAAGATGAATATTTTCATAAATGTTGTCAAGCGACAATAATCTTGTTTTCATCCAAAACACTTACACCCTTGTCAATAAAGCTGCAGGGAAACAGCAGCGGACAGTTATTAAAATTCAACATCGGTTATTCTCTGATCAAAGGATCACTTCTAACTTTAATGAAATTTCAATTCAAAACCATTCAGACATCACATTACAAATTACAGCATGGGTTACCACACCGGTGTCTGTGTACCAATTACAGTGTTTGCCCTATTTTGTCTCTTTCTGTACAGATTTTGTTGCATTTAATTTTTCCAGGAAAGATTTGTGTTTTATTGAACCTGTAAACAGTGAGCATCAGTCCAAACAGACAAAAACAAACCACAGGTTATTTGTTTCTTGGGTGGCAGAATTTTGAAAACACTAAAAAGAATTTGCAGTCTAAAAACAAGAATGGATCAACTAATTGAGCAAAATTCTTTTAGAGTTAAAATTAGAAATGGTAGCTTCAAATACTTAAGAATTATTATTAATTCTTGTTAAATGATGTATTTCCTTTAGTTTTCAATAGATAAACACAGACAAAATCTGTTTTGTAAGACTAGGCTTGTAAATACACAGCTTACGTTACATCAGCCGTTTAAACACATATAGTGAGTGACACTATGCAACAAGTAAGCATTATAGATAAAAAAGGCAACATGAAAGTGCACGACTATGTCACTAAGGTGGTGGCAAAACTATAGAAACAAATAAGGCAGCTCAAGGTTTTCCCTTAGGACAGTGTTTTTCAACCTTTTCACTAGAGTGGAACCCTGCGCGAATGGTTACCTTGCTCACGGAACCCTGTGCAATTATCCACCAGTATGTCCTATATCATGGGACTTTTTCGGCGGAACCATTGGCTATCACTCACGGAACCGTGGAACCCCGGTTGAAAAACACTGCCTTAGGAACTGCTCCTTACATGCGTAGCACATGATGGCAAGTCCACAGCTTTTCCAGCATATGATGATGGATGATTCTTCTAAAATCAGTAAATTATGCAGGGCAATGTGTAATATTTTCCTGGTTATATATTAACCTTTACCTGCTGTTCAGAAAAAGGCAAAGATATATCAAGGTTGTGCAATTATATTTATATAGATGAAGTATTCAGCAAAGTCTTCTTACAACTGCAAAGTTCAGCTTTTGACAACAGACCTTCAGAAGACAATGATAAGGGAAGACCTTCCAGGTCCTCATGAGCTTACATGAGGAGAGAAATAAAAATGATCTCTTACAAAAGGGAACGAAAATCTGTTAAGTGTCTGAAAAAACAACCAATATCATGTTGATGTGGGTTATGGAAATTGGTAAATATACTCGTGAAATTGATAATTCTTTTACTTACTTTTTAGTTAACTTCAGGTTTTGAAATATCAAAACTTATTGTAGGTTAAAACAAAAAAAAATAAATAAATAAATAAATAAAAGGAATACAGAACTTGTATTATTTGTATTTGCATGATAGTATTATTGTTGAAAAGATCAAATGATATTAGACTAGCATACAGATCTCATGGAGCTGTCAAATCACTTGTTCTTAATCTTGTAAAACACCAGCAGGCACTTAAGTATTTCATGGCACCCCTTCTGCAATGCATGCATCTATATATCAGGAAATATTACTATATAGAACTTCATATATAACTTACGGTATATGTGGTATGGAAGCCGGCCCGGACACAGACAGGTGGACACGTCAATGTCACCCAACACATGTTTATTTACATCCATTACTTACAGTAAGTGCAGCAACCCCACAAGTCCCCCAAAGTCCTGGCCACAACACACTGCCTCTTTGCTTCTTCAGGCCGCCTCCACTCCTCTACTCCAAGACGTTGTTTCCTTCTCTCCCGACTCCAGCCAACGGGTCTTCGCTGGCGGTGGGGCACTGTCGGAGATGGCTGGGGTGGCGACCAGGCCGGGATGCCCAGGAAGACTGGCAGAGGGCTTACGCCCACCTCATACCACGTGGGGGCGACCACCCTTGTTCCTTTGGGGGCCATGGGTACAGAGCTTTGTAGAGGCCCATGGTCACTGCCAGGGGGCGCCCTTGTGCCTTTGGAGCCCTGGACTTCAGCACTTCCGCCACACCCGGAAGTGCTGGGGGGGAGAAGAGCAAGGGCACCCAGAGTGCTTCCGGGGCTGCAGCTGGCACTTCCACCACACTGGGGCGTGTTGGTTGGAGATTGTTGGAACACACCTGGAACCCATCCAGATGCATATAAAAGGGGCCGCCTCCCTTCACGTGATGGCTGGAGTCAGAAGAGAAGGAGACAAGGTCTTGGAGGAGAGGAGTGGAGGCGGCCTGAAGAAGCAAAGAGCCAGTGTGTTGTGGCCAGCACTTTGGGGGACTTTTGGTATTGCTGCACTTACTGTAAGTAATGGATGTAAATAAATGTGTGTTGGGTGGCATTGACGTGTCTGCCTGTCTGTGTCCGGGCCGGCTACCACAATGGACATTTCATTATTTCATTATATCTCAGTCTTCTAAGCTGTGACGCATTTAAATGAAGTCAAACTCTCACAATTATCAAAACAAAATGACATTTGGCAATGCTATCAATAGTATTAGGGTGTTGTACCATGTTAGCCATTAGGAATGTAGTGTGAAGTCAAGCAGAATGACACCTTTTATTGGCTAACTAGAAAGATTACAATATGCAAGCTTTTGTGACAACTCAGGGCTCATGATTACAGCTTGCCTGAAGAAGGGGCCCGAGTTGCCTTGAAAGCTTGCATATTGTAATCTTTCTAGTTAGCCAATTAAAGGTGTCATTTTGCTTGACTTCCCAATGTTATCAATAAAACCAATAAAAGACACTACCTCAGGATAATTCTATCTGAGGATTTTTTGGTAAAACATTATCTTTAAAAAGATATCCTATTAATGTAACTTGATTAGCTGAGTTGTGCAGCATCAAATCGGTTATTGGCTGTACCGCTTGATCTTACAGTAGAGCAACTTACACTCGCTGTTAAATATGAAGCAGCTAGCAAACTGACATCTACTGTCAAAGGAACCTCATGGTCTGCCAAAAATACAGTGTGCACTTCCAGTCAGCAACTTACATCATTAGTTGTACATTCTTATCGTGCTTTCTAGGGACATGTGCCAGCTACATAAACGCAATTAATTAATAAGTTTCCAATTTCCAAAGAAGTTCACTAGTAGTCAATTTCTTGACTCGGAGTTAACATACAGTACTCTGTTATGCTTATGATGTCTTCTGCTGGTTGTTACTGTTCTTATAAAATCTGATTCCTGGCTAGTGTAAGGCAACCAGCTTGAGAAGAAGAATCCATAAAGACAGCACAAAAAATGTCATCTATCAAAGTCAATACTATATCGGCTCAATGAAGTTCAGGGATTTAAGAACAGAATCAAAATACTACTACATAATTCTTTGGACCATCTTCCTTAACTAACTTTTTCACAAGCACAGAGTCAGAGAAGACAATTTCCCCCCACCATTTTAGGGCAAACTTTGGGTAAATATAGTGTTAAAGTTCTCGGAACAACAAGCCGCGGCGTGGTTTGCTTAACCAGAGGCACACTTTGCATTGTAGGACACTATGGCAGATAACACAAAATACTACTGCGTTGTTCCAGCACTCTGCGGCTCCACGTCATCCAGGGTGGTGAATTTGCTTGAAAATCCACCAGACATGAGCATATATGTAACTTTAAAGGCATTCCATTTGGAGACTAACTGCCTCACAGAGTGAGAGCGGGCAAGGCAAGGCATTGATGGGCCTTGGAGAAGCAAACCTCTCTGCGCTGATGGACCATATGCTGGCTTTGCCAGGCAGTCACAAGCCCTGTTTTATATTTAGAGAACTGTTTCTGCAAGAGATGCTGGAACAAGTGTGCACTGCCATAGAAAATGTGTGTTGTTGGCTACCGAGAGTTGGCCAAAATGACAGCCTTCACTCTTTTTCACAGAGCTATCTGTCTCTTGCAATCCTCAACAGTCCTATTAGCAAGCCCACAGCTCATGCTGCTTTTCCTCCTCTTGCATCTATCCCAACAACTGGTCTGTGTTTTTACCATGCATGATTTAGCAAGAAAGTGAAGAAATGCTGACCACCTGGTAAATTTAGCCCACATGGTCAGTAAACACTATCTCATCAGACCCTGCAGGCCAACTGCTCTTCATAATAGATGCCTAGTCATTTTCTGTGTAATACTGGTGCACAAGTAAGCATACTCCCTGCATTGCCTATTGATGCGGCTTCAGGGAGAGAGAGGCCCATACTAGATGCTGTTAATGGCACTAAAATCATCACCTATGGAACATGGCACGCTGCCTTATCTTTCAGTGAAAGAAGCTTTAGTTGGACTTTTGTCTTGGCCATGGCGGCCATGCCACAGCTTGGTGCAGATATCCTGTGTTGCTAGTTGATGTTAAGAACCATCACCTCATGGATGCAAAGGACTTTGACACTGTCCTCTGCATGCTCAGCAGTCTTACTACCTGTATCGTCTACAACATGAATGGCTATAACTTGTGAGTTTGCCTGCCTACTCAACAATTTACCCCAGCTGCACAAACCCACTTTTTTCCAAACCAAGGTTTCCAGCCTTGTCATGATTACAATCACTTGAATGATGGCATGGTCACAGACCACTAACCAGTTCCACACATACAGGATTTCTTGACATTGCTGGGAAAATAATTTTTCCAAAGGTGGACCTCATCCGCAGCTACCGCCAGGAAACTGTACACCCGGCAGACATTCCCAAAATGGTAGTCATCACCCCTTTTTGTTTGTTTGAATTCTTGTGCACAACATTCAACCTTAAAAATGCAGCGCAGACATTCCAGAGGTTGATGGACTCTGTCCTCTTTGATTTATATTTCCTTTTTCTCTAAATGGATGACATCTTGATTGCTAGCTCTTCCAGAGTTGAACACCTTGCTCATTTCCGCGTCTTGTTCGAGCACCTTAGCCTGCATGGGCCGATTATCAATCCTGCTAAGTGCCTGTTTGGAGTGCCTCTTATAGACTTCCTGGGACATCGCAATTCAAAGGAGGGTGCAACTTCTTTGCCTTCCAAAGTTTCTGCTGTCACTATTTTCACACAACCCTACTCTGTATGCACACTCCAGGTATTCTTGGGCATGGTCAGTTTCCACCACTGCTTCAGTCCTTGGTCAGCCCTCATTATTCAACCTCCCTATTATGTTGTCTAAAGAACTAGATGAAGCATTCACAAACACCAAACATGCTTTAGCAGAGTTGGTCATGTTCGTGCACCTGTTGTTCAATTCTCCACTTGCTCTTGCAACTGTTGTTTCAGACCATGCAGTGGGGGCAGTGTTTGAACAGTGAGCTGATGACGCATTTGTCAGCAGACATTTAAGACCAAATGAGCGCAAGTACAGCATTTCTCACTGTGAACTACTGAGTTTGTATCTAGCCATCCGACATTTCCACATCTTGCTCAAAGGTCAGCCATTTACTGTGTTTGTTGACCACAAGCCACTAGTTCTCGCAATGCCCAAACTCACTGAGCCCTGGTCTACCCAACAGCAAAGACATCTTACTTACATATCAGATTTCACAACAGACATCCAACATGTCAAGGTTAAGAACAATGTGGTGGCTGACTGCCTCTCCCGGTTCGCACTTCCTGCCATACATATTTGAATTGACAAGTTTCCAACTGTGTCCTTGCATTCTTGTTGAACTCATTTTAAAGAAAATAGCCTGGATGGATCCACTGTGGAATTACTAACAGAGACCACAAAAAATGACATCTATGTCTGAGTTATACCTGCTCAATGAAGTTTAGGGATATGAGAACAGAAGAAACATACTAATACATAATAATTTTCTGAGCTTGCTTTTTCCCATAAACAGAGCCACCAGAGACAATTCTCCCATTGCAGGGCATACTTTGAGCCTACTGTATATAGGGTGGTCAATTCACTTGAATGAATTATTCTTTTCATAATTTGAAAACCTTCAACCATGTTACCTTTCAATCTCTGTTTGCTTAACATGAAAAGTTTGAACTCATTCAGGTTCTCCTCATAGCCCCATACCTCTCAGTCCCTGAATCAGCCTAGCTGCTCTTCTCCCGACTTTTTGTAGCGCTGCTATATCCTTCTTGTAGCCTGGAAACCAAAACTGCATACAGTACTGCAGGTGATGCCTTTGCTAGTGCGTTATAAAGCTTAAGCATAACCTCCTCTGATATGTACTTTACACGTCATGCAGTATAAACTAACATTCTGTTAGCCTTCCTAATTGTTTCTTTGTATGAAGGTAAGGTTAACAAATTACTGCTAACACTGCAGTGTAAGTGTCTCTTGCAAAGGTATGACATTCAGTCCAGTATTTTTGAAGTCTTCTACTCAACATCAGGATGGGCTCTGGTTGTCAGTAATAGTTTATTGGAGAAATTAGGGTTACAAAGTGAATTATAAGGTTAGTCTTTCTTTATAAATCACCCATTTTATTTAAACGTGCTATTTTTGCACGTTTTCTTGTTACTTATGTAATATATCTGATATATATGATCTCATTCATGTTGTTGACAGAATGATGACTATGTTACTGTTTGTTGGATCTCAGACACTCATTGCGATGAGAAGTAAAAGGCTTTAAACCCAGAATGACTTCTGCTTTTAAGATTAAAGGCTATGTTAGCACTGCCTTTTTGAGCTATGTATTACACACTATGTATTGCAGATCAAAGTCAGCGTTTTAAGTTCATGTCTTGTGTTATTTAAAGCTGTCTGTGCTTGCAACTGAATCTTATAAATCTTTAGAGATGCCAGTTTGCTGACTGTATTACTACTACTTGCCAGTACATTAAAATGTACCTATGCCAGCACAGTGCAACTCTTACTGGCTCCGTATCCTCATTCTTTAAGTGTGCATACACAGGAGGCAACTTATGTAAAACAGACTTCAAATTACAGTCATATGCCTATCGTGCACGCATTGTTTTAACTGCCAGTACTTGCTGCTATTTGAAAGCAACAATCTCTTGCCTTGCTTTTGATAAAATGCTGTACCACTTTCGCTCAAAATCCTCAGGGGTATAATTATGGAATTGAATGCTGCTTTATTCCAAGTAGTTTATTTTAATATAACTACAGATGTCAAATTGCATGGTTTGAAATTTCACACTAATACATGTAAAACTATGCTGTACATGTTGAACATAATGGTTGGCTATATCATCTTTGTAGCTTGGCATATTTGTCTGAATTTTTATTACATTATTTTAAATTATTGGTAAGCAAAACATTATTTTTGTTGATTCTCACATAACAACTGTGATTCATAACGGTTAAAATAAAAATAATGAGTAAAAAAAAAAAAAAAAAATTGATTGTTAAAATCAGCATTACTGAAATGAAGTGTAAAATATATTTTCATTTAATTATATGATGAAAATCGACCCAATTATAAAGTATCAAGATGGAATGAAATCTCCTACATGTTTGATTTCTTCTTTGCAACTGATGTTGCCAGCATAGCTCCCAGCTCCCTGCAATTCCATATTGGGCTTGAAATGGTGAGAAACCAAAATCAATTAAGTGAAAATAACTGGAAATTGCAACTTTCTCTGTTAGTTTTACTTTAACCGCAACCCAACATACAGCCTCCTTGGAGAAAGGCTCAGTCAGGACTTGATTATCAAATGTACACCCATCTCAGTCAAGATGGATTTAGACCTAAAGAAGAAGATGTGTAAGCAACTAGATAGCAAACTCTGCACCTCCCAATATTGGGGCTGTGAAATATATTAATACTGATAAATACTGAAGCCCTTTCTCGTAATTACTGCCATGCCCAGCTGGTCCAAACACTCCAAAATGGTGAGCATATCATATACAGTAAATATTTTTGTGATCAACTTTTTATTGAATTTATACAAGAGTTATCAGCCATGGAAATCAATATAAGTCAAACATTTCAAATATGAAAATAGTAACAGAATAAGTCCCTGTCATCCTTAATGTGTGTTCAGACTGGTAAGAGAGTCGTGACAGGCAAAGAAAGCTCCAAAGCTACAAAGAAATACAGAAGAGAGAAAAATTAAGAAATAAGGCTGGAAACTCTATGCTCACCATTGGCCAGGAAGCTACTGACTAAATGCACATTTCTTCTTATTAGAGCCAAATGAACTGTTGAGCTCTGCTGTTCCAACTTCATGTTGAGACTAAAAAAGAGGATTTCTGTAAGTTTAAAGAAGAGAGCATCTGGAGACTTCCAGTGAGAGGATAAGAATACTTTTCAGTCATTAATCATAGTGATAATAACCTCTGCTGGAGAAAAGTGAGGGCAAGGGCAGAAAAAATCCAGGATGGGGGCATATTATTTAAGACCAAATGTCATTGATTGTGGATAAGCAAAATTCTCTTTTAAAGAGTGAAGTGAATCTCAAACCTTACACCCTGAACATCTACAGTGGTGTGAAAAACTATTTGCCCCCTTCCTGATTTCTTATTCTTTTGCATGTTTGTCACACAAAATGTTTCTGATCATCAAACACATTTAACCATTAGTCAAATATAACACAAATATATAAGGGTGGCCCAACCAGTTATTAGGTTCAGGGGGCAATTACTTTTTCACACAGGGCCATGTAGGTTTGGATTTTTTTCTCCATAAATAATAAAAACCATCATTTAAAAACTGCATTTTGTGTTTACTTGTGTTATATTTGACTAATGGTTAAATGTGTTTGATGATCAGAAACATTTTGTGTGACAAACAAGCCAAATAATAAGAAATCAGGAAGGGGGCAAATAGTTTTTCACACCACTGTATTAAAATTAACTGGATGAGTGATTCTTGAGCATCTCTTTGCAAGTTTAAGGAATTAATCTCCAAACATAATTTTCACAACACTCATATACTTTCAAAAATGATGAGTCCCCCAGGGACCCCCAGTTAATAGCTTGGACCATCTGAAAAACTGAAAATCAAAAATATGGGGTAGGGGGTGTGACTTGAAAATAAATCACTCAATGTCTGTTACTGGATTTGCAGGAAATTATTATACAAGCCAGACTGAGGGAGAGAATTTGAGAAATATGGAAGAGACCATCACTCCGGCCTTCTCGGCCTGCCATTAAGTGCTTGCTTTGGTCTTAGTTATGTGAAGGATAGGCAGTGGAAAGTGTTTATGTTGCAGGGGAGCACTGCTTCATGCTCAGACTGAGATGCTTCTACCTTGCATGCTATTAAAGGAGCTGGTCTATGGAAGGATGGCAAGTCATCTTAATTTGCATACTGAAATAGCCAATTTTGTACTGCTCACACAGAGTTTAAGAGCATATGTGTTATGAAAACTGGCTGTTCAAGAAGTAGAAGGTGGTGTAGATTTTTTTGGCAGATTGAGGATCCATGTACTGTATGATGCGATTTCTTTTTTTTTTTTCTTTTTTTTTTTATTATTTTTATTAATTTTATTTCACTCCATACAAAGCAATCAAGTTTTTACAAAAAGAAAAATAGAGTTAAGAACAGATCGATCCCCACCCTTGAGAGAGAGAGCAAGCCAAACTCCATAAAAAATTTTACAGCTTTTAAACATACCTAAATTAATAAATTCTCTGTGCTTCATGAACTTATTTTAAAATATTACTGATTAGATCCTGCCATGTTTTGAAAAACGTCTGTACAGATCCTCTAACTGAGTATTTGATTTTTTCCAATTTCAAATAATATAACACATCAGTTTCCCACTGACTTAAAAGAGGAGAGTTTGGACTCTTCCAGTTTATCAGAATAAGTCTGCGTGCCAACAGTGTAGTGAATGCAATCACAATTTGTTTGTCTTTCTCCACTTTAAGCCCCTCTGGAAGAACCCCAAACACAGCTGTTAATGGGTTAGGAGGGATTGTGAGTCCAAGGCTATCTGAAAGGTAATTAAAAATTTTTGTCCAGAATAATGTTAATTTGGTGCAGGCCCAGAACATGTGACCTAGTGAGGCTGGAACTAGTTTGCAGCGTTCACAGGTTGGATCATGCCCTGGATACATTTTGGAGAGTTTTAGTCGAGACAGATGTGCTCGATAAATAATTTTAAGTTGTATAATTGTATGCTTTGCGCATATGGAGCTCGAGTGAATTCTCTGCATTGCTACTTTCCACTCCTCTTCTGATATATTAATTGAGAGATCTTTTTCCCAGTGTACTCTTGGATCTTTGAAAGGGAGGGATTGTAAAATGATTTTATATATTGCAGAGATGGAGTCTAAGTCCTTGAGATTGAGCAATATTTTTTCCAGCATGGATGAGGGTGCAAGATGAGGTAAATCTGGAAGGTTCTGTTTAACAAAGTTCCTGATTTGAAGATAGTGAAAGAAATGTGTAGCTGGAATGTTAAATTTGGAATGTAATTGTTCATAGGAAGCAAAGACATTGTCTATATAAAGATCTCTAAGCAAGTTAATTCCAAATTTTTTCCAGATATTAAAAACTGCATATGTTTGTGAAGGTTGAAAGAGATGGTTCTCTTGCAGAGGTGCCACAGATAGAAGCTTCTCCGTCCTAAAATGCCTTCTACATTGGTTCCAGATTCTAAGTGAGTGGAGCGCAATTGGGTTATTTGTATATTGCCGATAGCGTGTGTTTATTAGAGTGCATAGCAGGGAATACAAAGAAGTACTGCAAGATTTTACTTCTATTGTGGTCCAAGCCTGTGTATGTTCTTCTATTTGTGTCCAGGTTCTTATCGACTGTATATTTGCTGCCCAGTAATAAAACGGGAAGTTAGGTAGAGCCATGCCACCTTCTGCCTTTTGTCTTTGTAGGGTCGCTCTTTTGATGCGTGGATGTTTTAAATTCCAAATAAATGAGGTTATTGTTGAATCTAATTGCTTAAAGAATGATTTATTAATGTATATTGGGATGTTTTGAAATAAAAAAAGGAGTTTAGGAAGAATATTCATCTTAACAGTGTTAATTCTTCCAGCTAGTGTGAGATGAAGGGTTGACCATCTATGCAAGTCTTGTTTAATTTTTTCCATGCAGACGGCGAAATTTTGTTGATAAAGAGATTTCTTAACTTTAGACATGCATATCCTAAGTGATAGCATTCTCCATAGCTAACGTTTTGTATATTCCATTGACTCAAAACAAGATTTTAGTGATCAGCCAACACTGGAGCCCAGGACCTTCTGATTACCTTGGGGTATTTCTTGCACAGTAATTGAAAGATATCTAATTGACAAGAAAGAATGGTAAACACTAGATAAAGAATAATTTACTATTTATTGGAGTTAGCCAAAACTATGTTAAGTGAACTTAATTCATTAAATAGTTAAAAATAGTTAAGCTTATTAATAGTTAATAGTTAAAAGTTTAATCCAAAGTATTAGCCTCATCAAAGCCATTATAGATTTAAAGTTAAAGGGAAACAGTTTGCTATATTTTACTAGTGAAAACCACTCTTTCATGTGGGAACTTGAAAGTAATACAGCCATTTTGTAAAAATCACCAGAAAATATCTGACCAGGATGTCACTGATCAAGGGCCGAGAGGGCAGAAGAGCTCAAATCCCAACAGCGGTGTTGCTAACATGGCAAGGACATCCATCAACCTGACTGTAAATTATTAGAATCAGAATCGCTTTCATTTGTTAGTACTTATTGTACAGAAATTTAGCTTGATAACTTTGGAGCTACTTATAAAATAAAACAACATCACATACAAATAATATCAATTAAACAACTTGCTTTATAAACAGTTGCAAAATACTGCAGTTATAAAGGTGATGTTCAAGTTTAAGGTGTTAGTGTATAGTGGTGTATATCTGAGTGTGAGTTAAGGTGTGTGCCTTTATCTCCATTGGAGCGGACTGGCGTTCACCTCTTATGTATAGCCTTGGGCTTCCCCACATCCCTGAACTGGATTAAACTGGTTTGAGATGATACACAATAAAAGTTTGCACATTGGTTTATTTATATGCATGTGGCCTAATCCAGTGAAGGGTCTCAGAAGACTGAAGCCTGTTCGACACCAGTTCTGAAATATTCTATACATACATTCCTAAGTGTATACAATTTAATCAGGCACTAAATGTATTATTTTTACATTTGGTGCTTGTTAACTAAATTGTATATTTTGTATTAGAATGACTATCGGGGTTTCCACATAAACATAAATGTGATAAACAGGCAGATATTTTTTGTTAGCTTATTTAGCATACCACAGATAACACACAGACGTATGCTTACATCCAGTCTGCATCTGACAAACACTGCAATTATATAATTTAGTCTCAAGTGACAACCTTATAATCAGGATATTGGTAATGAAATCAACCAATTAGAAGATATAATGGTGTGGAAAAAAATGCAACAAAGCAATGAGTGAATTTACCTGGAGAAAATCAGAATTTTTAGTCAATATTCATTGAAAGAAAGAAACTTTCCTCTACTATATTATTTCAGCCTGTACTGTAGGCACTAATAATTAAACGGTATATAAGTGTTACCTTTTAAAATAATAAATGTGGCATAATTAATGTTAAACACCAGATTATTTTATGATAAAATGTATTTATTCTGTGCCTTTCAAGTTTGTCCACTGAAGAGAAACGGGTCAGTCTGTAATAGAAAGAACAGAGCACATAATGTCATTGACAGGGATGAATGATTAGATTAGCTCTGGCTGATCATGCCCAGAATAATAATGCAAAAAATTAGAAATCCTTGGATCATTCTGGAACAACATCAACTTTTGAAGCAATGATTAAATAAATAAGATGATGTGTGAGAAGCTAATTATAAACCAACATTCTTAATTGCTTGAGCTATTATAAAAATAGAAAGCATTTTTAGGATGTAATTGCACTGTAAGCGGTGGTTTCCATAAAGAAACTGGCATTGATGTAAAGTAAACTAAACAAAGATGAAATATTATAGACAATAACTTTGCCCCCAGTCAGTTATTCTTACGCTTTTAGAAATTATTAGAAAACAAATATTACAATGCTGCTGGCTTACAGTACATCTTTATTTAAATTCAATTAACAAAACTATCTGATTAAATTACCTCCCAAATACAGGCAATTATCGCTATCCCTTCTACATATTCCAAGAAGATCTTTTGCAGTAGAATGGTCTGGAATGAGTATAGTGTATTTGTAGCCAAGCACAGACTGCCCAAAAAACAGCAATGAATTGTTGGAAGATCAAATTAGTGTTTCAGGGTGCAAAGACATTGCAAATGGCGGCAGCCTGTCTGGGGTACATAATTGGAATTAGAAGGCAAACAATAAGGGTGGTGCAGTGGTAGCGCTGCTGCCTCACAGTTAGGAGACCTGGGTTCACTTCGTGGGTCCTCCCCGCGTGGAGCTTGCATGTTAGCTGCATTGACAATCCTAAATTGTCCCTACTGTGTGCTTGGTGTGTGTGTGTGCCCTGCATGGTGTTTGTTTCCTGCCTTGCACCCTATGTTGGCTGGGACTGGCTCCAGCAGACGCCTGTGTTAGGATATAGCAGGTTGGATAATGATGGATGGATGATAAGGGGAGGCTGCCAGGAAGAAAGGGTGATTCCTAAAAAGAAAAAGAAAACTGGAGGACAGAATTAGGTGTGATTGTTTGGGGACACCAATGGGAAGAGCTTACAAGCTGCTCCTTACAATATATGAGTACACTGTGTCTCTCTAAATATGTATGAGGTGTCTGGTCTATTAAAAAATAAAAAATGAGTTTTGTTTTTCAACATAATGCCTGAGCACACTAATGAAGGTTGATGCCCGGCCGGGATGCCCCTTCGATGGGTATTCAGGGGGAGCAGCCCTGGACGGTGCAGTACCTCCCCCTGGACACTGGATGGCCGCCCTCCTGGGTTGGAGTGGTGCCTCAGACTCTCGCAGGGCTTCACAGCCCTGTTGGGAACTGGGTTAGCTGCTAGGGGGCTCAGCATGGGTCCCTGAGCCCAGCTGGACGAATCTACAGCCCCACCCGGGGGTGCAACTGGAAACAGGTGATCAAGCACCTGGAGCACTTCCGGGTGGGACATAAAAGGAGCCAACAACCACCACTCAGCCAGTGTCGGGAGGAGGAGGACAAAGCTTGTGGAGGAGTGGTGGTGGAAGAGAAAGAGAGAGGAGTGTTTTGGTGTAGTACTTTGTGTTGTGGCTGGGGGACACGGGGAAGACGTGTTTAGTAATAAATAATAATAAAAAAGTTTATTTATTTTTATGCGTGCCTCACTTGTCCAAACTGTGTCGGGTCAGGCGCAATATAGCACCTTTGTTACAAAGTGTAATGACATTCACAAAACCAGGTAGGGTGAGCGTGATATCCGTTTGAATGCACAGTTTCACAGAGCAGTGTCTGCAACCTGTGGAGTGTTGCAGTGGCATTTTCATGAACAGATGGTGGATGGCTGAGAACCATTTTTCTGATGCTGTAAGTGTAATATTTGGTTGTTATATGGACCTTTTCAGACATGTATTCATTATGGACTACCCCCTTAAAAAAAAAAAAAAACAACATGCACATAATCATTCTGACACCGACTTTCTTTGGTATTAAGAATCACCAAGCTTCCATTGTGTCAATTGTTGTTTGCACTCTTTTTTACAGTGACATATCTAAGTCTTATTTCCATTTATGAGATGCCTCTTAAATGTACTCCAGTCCAAATAGTTTAGCTAAGGATTCTCTTTACAACATGCTTCATTTCAGAAGTCATCTTTAATTGTTCATGAAGAATTAATTTTCCTGACCTAAAACAAATTTCTCTTTCATGAACAATCATAAAAAGTTTGACAAATAAGAGGAGACCATTCTGTTCATTAAGCTCATTTGTTTAGCTAATATCTCATCCAGAATCTTTATAAAGGTTGTCAAGGTTTTTGCTTTAATTACACGTCTTGATAGTTTGAGAGTCCCACAACTCTTTGTGTAAAGAAGCACTTCCTGGCTTTAGTTTTTAATGCACTTCCCTATAATTTCCACTGATCTAAATCAAGTGGACTGGATGGTAAACTGGTGCAATAAAAACTCTTTCACTCTGTAAAAAAGACCAAAGAAGTGATATTTGATTTTAAGAGACAGAAATTTGTACTTTCACCTATTGTAGTTCTGGGAGAGGAGGTGGAAATAGTGACTGCATGTAAATACTTAGGAACTTACCTAGATAACAATCTTAACTGGAATACAAATACAAAAAAAATATTCCTGTCCTTCTATCACAGTATGATCCAGTCTGTGATCACTTTCAGTTTCATTATTTTGGTTTAATAGTCTGACAAACCAAAACTCAAAAAAGCTCCAGCAGATTATGAAGTACGCAGCTAAAGTTATTGGGGCTGATGTAGATGATTTGACTAGTGTGTGTCAGAGGGCAAAGTTAAAGAAACTGGAAATCATCTCAACTGATGACAGACATCCATTACATGTAGAACTAAAGTTCAGTAAATCAGGAAGGATAGTCGCTTTGAAAACCCACACAAATCGCTCCACAAACTCCTTTCTTCCTAGTGCCATACGACTTTTCAATAAGAAATATCGGAGATAATGATTACGGTTTTGATATATATCCTGTAACCTTTTTTTTTTGGTGTAAATATGTATTATCTAACTGTTTTACCTTAACCTTTCTTGTTTCTATTTGTCTGTTTTATCTCATTCTGTCTGTTATTAGATGCAACTTAGAAGGCAAATTTCATGACTAAATAAAGAAACCTTAAACCTTAAACCTGTGTGATTCACCCTTAAATTGAAAGAATGATGTTGGATTTATTTTATCAGTACTTTTGAGGATTTTAAATACCTTGATTGCAAACACAGTAACCTCTGCTTGAGACTAAACAGGTTTAATTCTCTGAGTCTGTAAGAGGAGGACATGTCCCGAAGTCCTTGGTTGCACTTGGTTGATCTACTCTGCACAGCTCTTTGATTATTCATTCTGATTTACTCAGTGGTGGTTACATTTCCTTCTTTCATCTGTGGTGGAGACCAGTCAGACTTTAGGCTATCTTGGAGAGGTGTCCTGCAACTATTGACCTCTGCAGCCTCCCTCTTGACTGTGACCTCTGAATCAGACTGGTCCTGAAAGAAAGTGGTCAGAAGAGAATGAATCTCCAAATTTTTATGGATCCCTAATGTTACAGAATCAGTGATAGCGTAATACTTGATTTTGAGGTTGTCGACATCCACTGTAATTTTGTTCTGAAGCAAGAAATACACAATCACAAATGCAGGAAACTTTTAATCCCTATATTTTGGTACAATAATCTGAGGCTACATACAAAAGTACCACCATAAGCACACCCCATTCATATTCAGACACAAAAACGCCTCCTCGTAATAAGACATGCGTTTACAAATCCCAAATGCAATGTATGAATCTTCATATATTACCGCTAATAAAGCACTGACACTAAGTCAGTATTGGGATAGTAAGTGGAATTGTGATTTTAGCATTTACACTATAACTCCTTAGGCATTAGTTAAAATTACTCAAGAGAGGGTGATACTAGGAGATGAAAACTCTAGAGGTTAGCAGTTTAGATATGATTATCTGTACAAAATAGGCAGTGGGGAACTTTGAGAGGGGGTCTCCACTTTTAAATAAGTTTCACCAAAAAGGTAATGATAGATTCATGTTTTATAAATGTCAGACAAGAATGATGCTAAAAAACAAGAAATATGAAAAGCTACCAATGTAAGCAGATGTGTGTGCATGCATAAAAAGAGGCAAATAAATAGATGCTGTACTCTTTGCACATTTACTAAGCCATTAATAACCAAAGGGGCCTCAAAAAAACCCAAAAAAGAATTTATGCTAGTTTATCATTGTATTATAAAATATGTATGAAGTCAGTATATAACATATATACAGAAAGTTGATTGTATTATTTATATCATAATGCATTTATGAATCTGCTTTTTTAATATTGCATTGTAGGAAACTGGATCCTATACTCTTATGAACACCATAATTATATTAAATACACAGAAGTAGTAAGACATCCTGTGATAATGGGAATGGCAGAGCAGACAAGGTGATACAAGGCAAGAATAGGGTCCAGAAAAAAACACATTGTAGTGCAGAAGGACAGGAATGGCAGAAGTATATCTTACTCTCTTTGTGAATAAATATCTAATCATTTACACTTGACAGAGAAAAAGGTGGCCGTGGCAGAAGACCACAGCCATTTCCTGAGATGTTAAGACAGCAGGTGACAGGATATTTTAAAAAATAGTGTGATTCAGACAAGAGCTTACTGGAGGAAAGGAGCAAATTAGGTAATCACATGCAGGAGGCTGATTGTGTCCAGTTTTCGTCATTGACACTCCATGGATTTCGTAGTGCACCTGCATTTACTAAGTATACAAAAAGAGTCTGAGTAGGTCAAAAAGGAAGAAAGGAGGAAGGAGTGAGAGAAAAGGAAAAGACAAGAAAGAAAAATCCAAAAGAAAGGTGAGATGGGTGTAGCATCGGGATGGAGCTGGTGCAAGAGAAAAGAGATGAAGTGGTCAGGATGCCCCAAGGTGGAGCGGAGAATTGGTTCTCTAGTGGCGGGTCACTTCTGTTAAGCATATGAGCAAGACAGGCTGGAGTGCTCCAAGGGTCATCCTGCAGGCACTGAGGGATGGTGGCAGGCTAATGGAGTAGGGCTCCAAGCATTCCAGCAGCTACTGTCCGAGGTTGCTGGGATGGGAGTCAATTAAGAAAGGCGCTCGCCTGTGTGTCAGCCCTACTCAGCAGGCCTGAGAGGTGAGTAGGATAAGACAGGAGAGAGAAAGATGCATGGGACAACAAATGGAAGGAGAAAATTCTGGCTCTGGTTTTATTCCTGGTCTTAATTTATTTATCGAGAAATTTGTTTATTTATTGGTTTTAATTTTGTCACCATAGCACTGTTTTTAAGGATTACTTTTTGAAGGCAGTTTTTTTGCAGTGAACTTTTCCTTGGAGACCATTTAAATTGTTTTACTAAAAAACACAACACACTTGTGCACCTTATTTGTTGTTGTGTGCCCTCATTAACCTTAGTTCATCGTGGTTATGACTATTGATGTCCAAGGCACTCTTTTATTGTTTTGTACCTTCAGCTGAGAGGGGGTAGTGCCAATGCTAAGTTATTTTGTGCCCTCGGCCAAGTTTATTAGTGCACTTACTGAATGTTCGGTAGCTAACCCGTGTGGCTGGGTTTTTCCCCTCTGCGCCCTAGGTAAATGCCTAATTCGCCTTAATGGAGGCGCCGGCCCTGCGAAAGAGCACGTTCCAAAAGAAGACAGATAAATGTAGCAAAGCACCTTGGCTTGAAGAAAGATCATGGTCCCAGAAGATAGCCTATAGGACCATGGTGCTCTTCCTTTTGACAAAGCTGCTCCTGAGCTACTCTGGTCTTCATTGTCAAACAGGGTGCTGCCAAGTCAGAGCTCACTAGAGGGAGACATAGCCTAGTGTTCACATGGAAGAAGGACCACTGTCTCAAACTATGGTGCTTGTACAGTAGTGTAGCTAGAATGGTATTTAAAGTCACTGCACATCTAGAAGCTGGAGTAGGGAGTACGGAGAGAGACTTTATTTTCACGAGGAAGCCTAGGTTTAGGAAAGAGAGAAAAAACGCGTAAAGCCAATGTCACATTACGCAACTTGTAATCACAGGATATATCAGACTTGCCAACTGCGGTTGCTTATCTTGTTGTTGGAACATGAAAATCACTAAGCCTGGCAAATTCACCCTCTTTTTCTGACACCCAGTAGCGTGCTGCCTAAAGGAGCCAGTGCTGTACTAAGGTATGGCGAGTTCAAATACAATCTCTATTCTTATTTTCCTTTTTTTCATTCAGTTGTGGGATGTAAAACACAAGACATCAAAAAGTTAAACCTCTCATCTGTTTTTAAAATCCAAAACACCCATGTCCCAATTCCTCCTCACCAGATTCAATGTATCATATTTTCTAATGAGCGTTCATACGTTGTCAGCTCCTATGCAGGTACAGCCTGGCCCTGTGACTAAACAGCCTGGATTTGTTCTGGCCAAGTCACAGACTATTTGGAGGGAATTGCTGGGTATGTCATATTCGGCGACTAAACTTCACGGGCATTCACTGCTGGCTGCTTCCCACTCACTAAGATTATGTAAATGAAGGCTACAAATGAAAATTGTACAAATGTGACATAGCCTTAAGTGAGACTGAAAAGATTCCGAATGATATTGGGTAGGCAGATGGAAAAGCCACCACACCAGACACACAGTGTCTTCAGCAGTAACACCCAGAGAAAGACACAATTTATATTTATGCGGCCATTTCTTCATACTTCTTTTTTAAATCCAAAATGGGTAACACTTTACATCAAGTGTCCATAATTACACTGCAACTACTATGTAATTACCTGTCTAAGTACAGTGTAACTACGAGTTATTACTCTGTACTTACTGTGTAATACAAAGTAACGCTATAGTGAATTACTCAGTTGTCATTTTTATTCCACAGTTTATATAATTACAGTGTAACAATTCAATATCACTGATCCAAAAACAAGTGTACGTACATAGTTACGATGTATCTGTACTTTCAAAATGTAATAAAAACATCAGGGTATGCAACTACAACTATGTTACAGATGTTCCATGGTCTGGGCAATTGTAATGGAGAATTGCAGTGATAACTGCATAGGTTTTTGATGATATTTCAAGATCTTTTTTAAACGGTGAAAACACCTTTGCAAAATGGTTAGTGCTTTTGCCTCACGGATCCATGATCCTGAGATGGAATTCTGTCTGGAGATATGTGTGTAAAATTTGTAGGTTCTACACATGTCTCTCTATGTTTTCTTCATGGGTTTTACAGCCACATCCCATGAACATGTAGTTTGGGTTACATGGCCATATGTGTGAAAGTGTGAGGCAGGAAACATCCCAGGATGGGGAGCCATCCCATTGCAGGGCCCACTGACAAACATACCAGCCTTAACCATTTTGCAAGTGCCCCCCTGCCATATTTTTCTTACAGTAAATAGTAAGAATGTTCAAGATTTGTTATCAGTTATAATTGGGCCTTTAAAAAAATGCCTAAATCTGTAAGTCCAGTCCAAAAAAGTAAGGTTCATTTATGGAATTTGCAATTATTTCATTTTGCCTGTCATCAACAAGTTTTACCGTGCATCTCTGCAGGAATCATTTGATTAATAATGTAGCACTGTGGTCAGGAAATGCTCAGTGATATAATTATTTGATCTGTTGATGAGAGAGCTTGAAAATGTATTAAAGCAGGTGTGAAAAGGGACAGACTTAAAAAAAAATGTGTGTTTATTATTGCTAGGCTAAAAAGCTTGCAGTTATTCTCGACTTTAATAAAAGGAGTGTGTGTGCGTGGTACTCACAGGAGAAGATAGAGAAAATGAACTAAAGAAGCTTCATTAACTGGGTCAACAGTGACGTTTGAAGCATTGCTCCTAAGATCTGAAAACTGGAAATCCAGCATGTAGAGGAAATGATTAGAGCCTGCCTTGTGTTTGGAGCAAAGAACCAAATACATTTGGTGAAAAGACACTTGAAATAATTGTACAATGAAGGCAAAACTGAAAACTCAAGTGGTGGAAAAAATAGTGTCAAACACATTTTTCTCACGTTGCTTTCCAATTTTGTTGACTTCAAGTGATAAGATGCAAAGATTCTGTTGCAAATTTGTAACAGCTTTTCAAATGTTCCTCATGCCTCCCTGACTGAAAATAGAAACATCACAAAACATTTGCCATTTAAATTATCCCCTCATTATTTCCAGGCTGGAGAATGGAAATGAAAAGATAATTATACAATTATGTTCAGATTAAAATGGTAGGTTTACTGATTTAACAAAATCAAACCACATCTGCAAAAGTGGATATCTGCTTGTCTCCTTCCGTTATATGGCATTCTGAAAAAAAAGTAAACGGAAAGCTTCAGTGGTTTAAAGACAAGCTTTGAGCGTTTAGAAGAGAGTTACTGTATAATTGGTCCGTGGTCAGTATGAAAATGTGAAAACGACACACCTCATAGCATTTATACCTTATGGCTGACCAGATAGCCAGAATTAACATTGCAGTCCAAATAACCCATTTGCTTTTTCAGATTAACAATACTATAGTGGCTTTAAATAAATTGTAACATACTCTTCATGAAAGAGGCACCAATGAATTTTATATTACTGATTATTTACGTACCAAAGAAATTAACTGATAATGCAGTTTTTGTATTTCACTTCTTTTAAAGTGATCTCATATCCTACATATCCTATTATATTTAAAATAATGTACCAGACAAAAAAATGCATACAATAAATTAATGTTTTTCATTATACACTAAAATTAACCATTAAAATAGACAATGACGTGCCACAGCTTTCACAAAAACATATTACGACACAGAAAGAATCAGTGACAACTTCTAGCACCGGGACGCTGGTTTGAGTCCCAGTGTAGTTCACTACCTTTTTAAATATATGATGGCAGCTTAACAGGCAACAGTATTCTACTGAAGTGGGTGTACATTGAAAAAATGGCATGTCTGACTAGAATAAAAAGAAGTACATTACTTGCACATAATAAAATTGTTTTTATCAAAAATAATTAAATTATGCTCAATGTACAAAATGAATATACGAGGTGTGATCAGAAAGTACAGTGAATGTTGATGCAGGTCACCGTCCAAGAGCAACGCAAAGCAATTCAATGCAGGTTCTGACATGTCCATCCTAGAGCCTAGTGTGTGACAAGTTTCAACTTCTTTGATACTTTCAGTCGTTTGTAATCCACTGCTGAGTTCAAGTTTGTTGTTAATAATGGATATCGAGCAACGCATTAACATGAAATTTTGTTTCAAATTGCAAAAAGCTCAGGAAACCCATCAGATGTTAAAATCGGTTTATGGTGACACTGCACCGACAAGACAGTTTACAAGTGGTTTGATTGATTTTGTAATGGAAGGTTGTCAGTTGAAGGTGAGAAAAGATCAGGATGTCCTTCAACATCAATACCTGAGGAAAATTTTGAAACGGTTTCATTCTTCATCATGACAACATTCCTTGTCACACATCCCTTCTAGTATGACAATTTCTGTCAAATTAAAACTTTACGCTGTGTCCGCATTCACCTTATTCGCCAGATCTGGCACCGTGCGACTTCTGGCTGTTTCCTAAATTGAAAATGACCATGAAAGGCCAACGATTTCAATCTATTGAGGACATCCAGGTAGCCACGAAAGCCCAACTAAAGACATTCTCGAAAGAAAACTTCCAGAACTGCTTCGCAAAGTGATAGGAGTGTTTGGATAAGTGCATTCGAAGTGGAGGAGAGCATTTTGAGGGTGACTAGTAGTTTAGTAGTAAATCTTTTACTGCAATAAACATTTATTTTTTAAAACATTCACTGTATTTGATTTGATCACATCTTGTATGCTGAAACAACATGATATTTTTATATAAAATGAATGAAACTTTTTCATTCTCTATTAAATCAATTATATTATGTTAAATGAACATGTCAATAAAGCATAATATTTTAACAATTGTTTTATAAGTTTGAAAAAAAAGCACCTCACCGAATTACTTAGCAATAACCTTTTTAGGTTGTCAATTATACTTGTCCGTTATCATTTTATAGTTCATGTTCAGAGTTATTAATAAGAAATAAACAGGTTTGCTTATACTAAAACTAGTTTTATTTGGTAAAAACAATACAAACCAACAAAAATACAAAAGATTAGTATTCAAAAGCTGAAATGTACAACAGTTGTACAAGAACACTGCTTCACTTTGGTTGTGCCAGAATGCCATGACCAACGTAGAGCTAAATATGAACACAAAATGCACCTTGGATAGAGTGTTATATTATAAAATACATTCATTTATATTTATTTAACTGTATATATTATTGAATAAATGTTGAATATTAGTAAAATATAACATGTAAAAATTGCTGCTTGGCACCTTCTTTCACAAAATATATATATATTTTTTATTTTCAAACGAACAGATTCAGCAACTGCATTGTATTGTATTCAGGTGTATTATTTATTTGTCTGTATTAATAGTTTTTATCTGGTTGAGTACTAATGAACAGCAATGCTGAAAGTAGTTGACCTGTAACAAAAGTCAGAACATTTTGTTTTTCTTAAGTACATAAACGTACCTGTACTAAGTGAATAAATCTAGACAATAGTACATTTACTGACTTGTGGTTAGTGAGCATAGCTTGATAAAACATTAAAAGAGAATACAAGGAAAAATGCAAAACAGAGTAATGTTAGTCTGTGTGAACAAATGCTTTAAATGAATATCTAAATATTTCTTGTGTGTGTTATTTCACTAACATTTTGCTCTTAACCGGCGACAATAACTCAAACCCACAACTTGTTGATTCTTTGAAAGTCACATGACATTACCGTCAAGTTATCCAACATCTGGTTACGATTAATCCACTTCTGATGAGGACTAAATATAACTATTTTGACTTCTGCCTAAATGACTGAAATCATATATATTGTACATCCCACAAGATTCAATAAATTAAACATGATTGAGTTATGTTCAAAGTGAAACATAAACAATCCATGTAATATAAACTAAATACTTTTTCGTAAATGAAACAACCTGTCATTTCCCTTTTATTCAGTATAAGCGTGAGTGTGAATCTAAGGAAAATGGCTTCCCATTCAGATTACCCAAATGGCTAATTTGAAAAGCTCCAGTTCCTTGACATCCTGTAAAAATGTGTGGGCAGGGTCCGTTAAGGGAAATAAATCTTGCTGTGATGTTTATAGTATGGCTTATTTTGTTCAACAGTAAGAGATTTTGTCAGTGATTCAGATTTGATGATTGTGTCATAGCAGATGAGGACACTTTCTTTGGTGGTTTAAAGTAAGTGACAGATTTGTCAAAGAGAGTTTCCAGCTAAAGAACATCAGCTAGAGTAAATTTCAAGAGGAGGATGGTTTGCACATAAACATACAGGACTAGTGAGGCTCTTGATTTTGATTAACTATTTGGTGTGTTTAGCAAATTCGTATCAACCTCTAAAATGTTCAATTTCTCCAGTTTAAAAATGTCATATAATGTAGAATACCAGACCTTTGACAGTCACTGGACTTATCACCCAGTGTGACTAATCTTTGGTAGCTCAGGTCCACTTGCTGAACCAAGCAGTTAAATTGATGTAGTGTGTCACTGGTGTTCTGTTTAAATTAAACTCATGTACAGTTGGGCACTTTATTAAATGTCACTAAAACAACTGGCATTGGCTGATATGCTCTTACACACACTTTGGGAAGTTTATGGCATTGTAAGCAAACAAGTCAGAAAAGGCACACAGAGTGTAACATTCAGGTGCATTTGGAGACTCACTTTACTTAACACTTTTGAAAGTGGGAGCATTATACATTTTTTGTTAATTTATTTTATCAAAGACACAATGTCACTTCTTTGCTTATTAAATTTTTTGTAACAATGAGTCAAATTTAGATATGGCAGTGATGATATAATATAATTGCTTTTGTTAGTAAATAAAATACACGTTTTCAAATTGCACTTTAAAATATAAACAGGCTGTTGATGGCTGAAAAGCTTTCATAAATACTCAAACGATGTAAAAATGGCATCAATGTACCATTGTTATTTGTGCAGAGTCTATGGATAATTGTAATTAATATTTCTTAAGCATTACAGTTTTGAAAAAGTACCTGATGGTAAGTAACGATCTATGCTGAAATCTACCTGCACACACGCAAATGGCTAAGATGATGGCGATTATCCCCAAAATCAATGAAGCTGGTCCACTGGGGCTGACTATCTCATGCAGACAGGCAGATGGGGAAGCTGATATTACAACGTGCAACGACAATAGGCGTTTGAGCTTCTTATGTGAAAAAGGGAAATACACATTTACACAAACGTTAAAAAGTCACTTGGGATAACATGTCAACACAATTTCCAGGTTTTTTTTCTTAGCTATTTTAGTGTAACATAAAACATTTTCATTTGAGTGGTGCAGTGGTAGCAGTGCTGCCTTGCAGTAAGGAGAGCAGGTTTTGTGTCCTGGGTCCTGCCTGCTTACCCTTGCACCTGCATGGGTTTCATTAGGGTGCTCCAGTTTCCTCCTACTGTCCAAAGACATGGATTATAAGTCAATTGGTGATGTTAAATTGGCCCTAGTGTGTGGTGAATGTGTGTTTGCTTTGAGACAGACTTGCGCCGTGTCCAGGGTTTCTTGCGCTTTGGTAGAGGACCCTGGTCTGGATTAAGTGGTTAAGAAAATGACATGACGTAATCTAATCCAATAGTACAGGAAATTGGAAACTACCCTTGCAGCATCTATTGGATAGAAAGTAGGAACCAAATCAGTCCATCGCAAGCCACGTTCATGCATTCACCCATGTTTGCACCCTCAGTTTACAATTGACAGCTATTCTAATGATGTCCATCTTTGAGGATGATGGGATGAAAACAGGCATGCCCAGCTAAAACTCACACAATGACAGAACAGAACTTGTGAAGTCCACAAAGACAGTATCCAGGCTTTGGAAATTTACTATTGTTTTATTTAGTCTATCATTAATGAGAATTTAAAACTAGAATGCTAGATTGTATTTTGTATTTTTTTTTTTCAAAGATATTCTTTAAGTTACTGGTATCATCTGCATCAATTTGTAGTACCATTATGTCAAACAAATTAAGAGTTTGTGGTACTATATATTCTAGTATTTGCTTTTGGTTTCACTGTTAATATAAAGTCAGATTAGCATTGGAACAATTCCTCAGCAATGTTTTCATTGTCCTTTAAAATTAAAATATATATTTTATTCATCTAAATACATTGTCTGTAAAAAATACTATGTAACTTAAAGTCACTACACTGCAATTAATGTTATACAATCAGCAGATATAAATGAGGAAATGAGGCAGTCTTTAATTTGAAATGTTGTAATGTATTTTCCACAAGACAGATTCAATGGTATAAATTCCCTACTTGGTTGAGCCTGTTCTTGCCCTATTCAGAGTCATAGATAGTGGCAGTCAATTCACCATAAACTCCTAATGTCTTCCACACTACTTGGTAATTTATTCTATAGTTCTCTGTCCTGATGTTTTTGTGAAATTTACCGTTAAAATGTTCCCAACTGTGACCCCATGATCTTGATGAACTCATTTTAAATTAACACTCTTGATCCACTGTACTAATTCCCCTCATAATTTTAAACATGTCAATAAATCCTGTTCAATTTAAATATAACAATAGGAAGAGATTTATCTAAAATTACTTTCTTTTACTTTATAGCTGAAAACCTTACATTCTTTGTGTATATCTAACACGTTCATGTGTAAAAATGTATTTAAATTTAACTGGTTTGACTCATAGCTACCCAATGCTAAATTCTAACCAGACCAATTTGTAAATTACATCCAAACTATTTGCTAACTGATGTAGAGTTGACACAGTCAGACCAGATTCTGCAGGCTGGAGAAAGTAGTCAGAGACAAGACCACAATATTAAGAGGGGAACTCACACAGTTAGAAAAGTTGCGATGCAGGTGTAAGAAGATGGAAGTCATCTCAGAGAGGCATGTTCTCTGTGTGCTAAATGTCCCTGAAGGATAGCAGCAGGCAGGGGCACTGCTATACGATAGCGAGAAGCAGTTTGAACAGCAGCAAACAGTTCTACTCCAGGAAAGCCAACCCAGTAGATACCAAGGTTGTCTTACCTTCTGTTAAAAGGGAAAATGAGGAAGAGAAATAGTGGCGGAGTTGGCAACACCTCTTGAACACAAATGGGAAAAAAGAACATGAAGAAGACAGAGGATATATGACTGTGCTGCCCTTCAAATAGTGTAGGTGTGGAGCTACCTTGGAGATCTGACATTTTAAGGCATATATGAAGAATCAAGGAACTACAGCTCAGTGGAAACCTAACCTGGCATTCCAGATGTAAAAATATGGTTGCCTTTGACCTTGGGCTTGCTCAAAAAAAGATCTTGGGATTGGGTATAGCACCTCCTCATGGTCTGAGGTCTTTCCAATATGGTGGAGGAAGAACAGCAAGGACAGGGGCATGATTTGTGGAATTTTGAGAAGCCAGAAGTGTTCTGATGTTAGGTGGGCAAATTGGCAAACAACCCCACCTTATAGACAGTGGCTATAAGTAGGCCATTAGGGCAGCACAGTTGTGACTTTTGTGTGTTTATTTGTATTTTGGTCACTTTCTGTATTTGTTTTCTCCTTGTGTGACTACTTTGTAAATCTTTGTAGGTCTCCAGGACTCTAAAAATATCCAAACCTAATTATGTCATATCATCTACTGTGAAACCGTACTTCTAAAAAAAAATTTTTATTATTATGCTGTCTTAAGGAATTGTTCTGTTGTGTATATTGTATTGTATTGACCCCCTACTTTTGACACCCACTGCACGCCCAACCTACCTGGAAAGGGGTCTCTCTTTGAACTGCCTTTCCGAGGTTTCTTCCATTTTTCCTACAAGGTTTTTATTGGGAGTTTTTCCTTGTCTTCTCAGAGAGTCAAGGCTGGGGGGCTGTCAAAAGGCAGGGCCTGTTAAAGCCCATTGCGGCATTTCCTGTGTGATTTTGGGCTATACAAAAATAAACTGTAAACTGTATTGTACTTTGCATGTCTTTGTTTAGCTTTGCTTTCTTTTACGTCATTCTGTGTCTGGAGTCCTTAGTATTCACAATGGGTAAATTAAAGTGTCAAAGTGTGACATAATTTGCCACTGGATGCAATTTATAAATGATTTCTATAGGAAATGTATAAAAATGTATAAAATATTTATATTTAAAATAAAATCAAAAGCAAATAATCATTTAAGTGGCTAATTTCTATTGTTAAATAGATCAGCAGTTAAAAGCACAGTATTCTTAGTATGTTTTATTTCACTTTATAAACTTAAAAAAAAAAACCCTCAATAATAAGTCTAAAGGCACATTTATATTACAAGAATTTTGGCCAATAGATAAACCAGCCATGTGGTGCCCTGTGCCCATTCTAATTTTGCAAGCCTCAGGAAATCATTTGGTTTGCTGTGCTCCAGTCCCACCTGGGGCTGGAGAGAAGCGCTTTGTAAATTAAATCATATAAATACCTGACACCACAAAAGCCCCAGCTGGCAGAGCAGCACCATTCTAATCTCACTTTTTGGATGGCTTCTTCTATCAGCAAGCAGAATGAAATGTGTTATTTTTTTAGATGAGATGAGTGGAAGTATTCTGCTTTTTATTTACTAAGAAAGAAATGTAAAATGCAATATAGTATATATTGAATTGACAGTAAACTGTACAGCTATTCTAAGCAAAACTGCATGTGTTGCAGATCCTTGATGGGTACACATTTTGCTCTCTGCTGCAGTGTGGTTCATTATTTATGAGGAGCCCTTGACCTGAACTCTTCCTTGTATGTAAGTTGGAAGTTTTTTATGCTTAGGTTACCTCCAAATATCTCAACATGCAATACAGTGATTCATTTTAATTTATTGTTACTGCCAGTGGAAGTAAAAATATCATTAACAGGAAAGACCTGTCATGAAATGAATGGGTTTATTACTGCATTAAAGCAAACTTTGAGACATCTGTTTTTCCCACAAACTATGATCAAAGTTTAAACATCTGTGCTATGATATTTTAACATATTTTTAATGAAAGCAAAAAAGCATACTGTTCTATGTAACATATATGTGTAAATAGAAGTCCTAACCTAAGGTAGCTTTATTTATAGATGAATACATAACTAAATAAATAAATTATACATAAGGAGTTTATATATTCTCCTCTTTGTGTGAGGCAGCTTCTTTCCAGTGTCATTTAATGGCAGGCAGACACCTAGCTGTTTATGCTATATTTTCTAGCATAGATAGATAGATAGATAGATAGATAGATAGATACTTTATTAATCCCAAGGGGAAATTCACATAATCCAGCAGCAGTATACTGATACAAAGAAACAATATTAAATTAAATAGTAATAAAAATGAAAAGAATTAAAATAAAATTAATGTTCGCATTTACTCCCCCGGGTGGAATTGAAGAGTCGCATAGTGTGGGGGAGGAACGATCTCCTCAGTCTGTCAGTGGAGCAGGACTGTGACAAATGTCTGTCACTGAAGCTACTCCTCTGTCTGGAGATGACACTGTTAAGTGGATGCAGTGGATTATTCAGGATTGACAGGAGTTTGCTTAGTGCCCGTCGCTCTGCCACAGATGTTAAACTGTCCAACTTTAATCCTACAATAGAGCCTGCCTTCTTAACAAGTTTGTTCAGGCGTGAGGCGTCTTTCATCTTTATGCTGCCTCCCCAGCACACCATCGCGTAGAAGAGGGCACTCGCCACAACCGTCTGGTAGAACATCTGCAGCATCTTACTGCAGATGTTGAAGGATGCCAGCCTTCTCAGAAAGTATAGTCTGCTTTGAGCTTTCTTACATAGAGCATCAGTATTGGCAGTCCAGTCCAATTTGTCATCCAGCTGCACTCCCAGATATTTATAGGTATGCACCCTCTGCACACAGTCACCTCTGATGATCACAGGGTCCATGAGGGGCCTGGGCCTCCTAAAATCCACCACCAGCTCCTTGGTCTTGCTGGTGTACAAGCGGGTGATGTCTATGTCCGTTTGAGCTGGTGGCCAACTTGTACTGCATGCTCATAATCAGATTTGATTAAAAGACGAAGAGTCTTTTGATTAAAAGACGAAGAGTCCTCCCTTATTGTAAAGATAACATTTCGGTAAATGGTGTAAGTGTCAACTTGGGAACAAGTGTGTACACTTATAAGAAGAGACTGGCCCACAGCACAGCACAAACACCTCAGCAGACGGCAGTGAGTTTGTACCTTTGCAATAATCTTACCACAGAACTGTTCAATGATTAAAAGGTCTGTGATTTATTTTTTATATACTGTAGATCATTTCTTAAGAGCCTCCACAACTTTCCTTTTGAAACATTATCTTTGTCTACGTCTCTGTTGATTGCTGTTGATTTTTACCTCTGTCTAAAGACATCCTCTTTGAGCTGGTGGCCTTTTTGTACTGCATGCTCATGATCGGGAGAAGGGCTTCTTCTTACTAAAAAGGTTAGCAGTCAAAGGTATAAAAGTGCGCCTAGTGGAACCCTCCTGAGATGTAAAGGCTTTCAGCAAAAAGATCAACATAAAGCTTAGCCAAAGAAAACTGGCTAGTGCACTACTTTTCATCTTGTTTTTGTCAGACCCTTGGGCTGAACCTGTGCACTCATTTTGATTCAGGTCAATTCCATGTATATCACTGGTCTTTTAATAAGCATTTTCAGTTGGTTGTCAGAAAATTCTGATACAGTTCAGCAGTTCCATTTTAACACCCCTCTGGCACTTGGGTTCTCCTCAAATCCCCAACTCCAGCCATATGGAGTCACAGCGCTCTTTGCTACTAGTGGTTTCAACTTGTCCCAGGTCTCCTTTCTCTTTACAGCTATTCATACAGCATGTACGTGATCAAAGTATTATTTTTAAAATCCATCTTGCATTACTTACTTAGCATTTTTTTGTTTTGTGCAGAGCAGCAGTAATTGTAAACTGAAATAAAATGCTAGACAGGCAAAGACAAGAACTCTTAAAATGAAGATGTTTGACAAGATGAAAAAAAGCCATACATTTATTTCTAACCAGATGAAGGAAACATGCCAAAAATATTTTTAAATTAAGTGGAGAAGCAGAAAATCATATTCAGGCTTATTCAATAACTTGCCATTGCTATAGTCAGCAATCAGCAACCTAATGCTCAGCAGTTATGTGCAAGGGCTCGGAAATAAAGATAGGGAGTTTGACAGTGTCGTATATACTGTATTCTAAAGAAAAAGAGAAGGAATAAAAGGAGACTTTAGAATTTGCAAAATGAAAGCTTCTCTAGTGCATAAAGTATATCAAATTATCACGGTTTGAAAGAATCATATTTATTGGTTTATAATAAAGCTGTTTCTCTTTTCTTTTTTTTGTGAGACATGGTTGGCACTCTCAATTATTGTTGGCAATTTCAGCTTCTGATTTTCCATCACTTGTTAATGGGCGTATGTGATGACATGAGTCATTAAATTAAATGCAAGTTGGGTGATGTCATCCCATCGCCTGAAGACAAATGTTTACTCCTTCAAGACAGACAGAAAAGGGCCTGCACACCCTCTGTGACTTTGGTGAAAGGCAGGCTCAAGTAACTCTGTATTTGTCCTTCAGACACGCAGTAATTACCTTGTTACAAATTACAGGCCAACACTAATGTGACGAGTGTTGCAAAATGTGGCAAAGTTAACTGAAATACTGAAGACATGCGTGCTTGACATTGACTGTTCATGCCACAGCATCCTTCATCCCTCTTGGTATTTACATTGTACCAGCCTCACTTCAGCTTAGACTAATTTAATCAGCATTAGTGAAAATTAATCGTCATTTGCTTGACTTAACTGTTGGCAGGGAAGAAGACATATACAAGTGCAAAATAAGTAATGGTAATGGCCTTTAAAGCAGCATAAATCTATACTAAATGCTTTTGATTATTCACAGTCAAAGCTTAGCTGTGACTGTAGTAACAATAATAAGTCCTATTGCAACTCAAAAGAAGAAGAATAGAAAATAATGCATTAAAATTATTTCAAAGCAACTCCTGCTGCATAGTAATCTATTAAATAGTAGTAGAGTTTATGATTTCATTGAAACAAACAAAAACTGCATTATTTGTAAAATAACTAAACCAATTCAATTCAAACCAGAAATAAACAATGAAACAGGCTACATTTTTTTAACAATTTCAACTGCCATCTGCCCATTTGGAAGAAATTACTGCAGTAAACTAACATCATTAAATATACAGATTTCATTCTCCTGTTTACAAGCACATTTCTTGCATTCAATAAATCAATAAAAAGAAAACTTTTGATTTGACAAATAACTTCTTATTTTCATCATAGTAAGCACGGGATTAAAACTACTGACTTGGCAATACACACCAGTGTTAATGTTAGGAAGATTTGAGCTATTAATAGAGCTAGCAGAGTTTCTGTAAGCACGAAAGGATAGCAGTTCAAGGAATTGCACTGGAACATTTCCAAAATTATTTGGAAACACTTATTGCTAACAAACATAAACTTCTCCTCACAATGTTTTTTGATGCTCCATTTGCAGAGAACAAGTGACCTCCACCTCTTCCACTCTAGCTTGACTGTTTATCCTGAGCTCCTGCCTTTGCAGACACCTCTCTATGACAACAACATTTGTGTATTTCATGTATAACCCAAAACCACACAAGGAATGTCTCACTAGGCTTTAACAGGCCCTGTTTATTGACAGCCCCCGGCTGGCCTTAACTCTCTAAGAAGACAGGAAAAAAACCTTGTAGGAAAAAATTGAAGAAATCATGGAAAGGTCAATAGACACCCTTCAAGTTACGTTAGGTGTATAATGGGTGTCAAAAAAATGGGGTACATGCTGCACATAAAACAGAATACAAGTAAACATCTTCACAAAGCTACATGGCAAATCTATCATTGCCACCTCAATTCAATACAATAGTACAAACTACTTTGTTCTTGCACAACACTCCTAAACCAAATGCAGTTGCAGAGCTCCTATAATTAGATTATACTACTCACTAAATACTAAACTATCATATACGAGGATACAGATTTGATCAAATACATCAAAAACAAAATAGAAACTAATTAACGTAAATAAAAAACAACAAAAATTGTCCATCAGTTATTTGTAGAACCCCAACCATATTGTAGAATAGGAGTCAGACAAGCCAGACAGTCAGAGACCTGGGGCCTTGCGTACTGGTGTGTACGCACAAAAATGTTGCATACGGCCTTTTCCATGCTCATATTACAATATATAAAAACTAAACTTGGTATAATGCCACGCACATTCTCATGCCAGCTGAAACCATTGTGTATGCACATTTTCAGTTTGGTTTTGCAAACTGCTGGCACACAGCATCAAAGCAGTGATACTGTTCCTGTATGGTTTCCCTTTATTTTTTAAATTCACATCCCTGATGTGGCTTTATCAAATACACTGAAATTAACTGCATATCGTTTATTAGTTTAAGGCATCTGATTATAATCAACCTTTAACAATATAATGGTCCACGGAATGGCCAAACTATTCCAAATACCATAGTTGCTTTTGTGTTGTTACTTTCAGTGTACAACTCAGAGTTTTTTAACCCACTATATCTGAGTGTGAAATCACAGCAGTAACTGGTCAGAAAGCTCTACCACAGCTTGTGTCAAGAGTGGAGAGAATTATCGGGATACAGCTTCTAGCACACGCTGCCTCAGCCATGGGCACAGTCTATTTGAACGCTCCCATTTGGCAAACATTTCAGAGCCTTTCCTGTAGGGACATCGAGGTTCAGAAACAGCTTCATCCCAAGAGCTATAAGCGCACTCAATCATTCCATCAAATGCTCCGGCTAGAACTGTTTGTACTTATAAGTACAATTGCCTCACTGTAAACTTGCACTATAGTTGTAAATATTGCGCAACCTGAGCCATTAATGCTTTCATATTGTATATTTTACATTGTTTTTTTTATCATATTTTTATTAATATTGTTGTTGTTATTTTATCATTTTATAGAAAAATATGTTTACGGAGAATTCCCATATTGAATCTCATTGTGCCATACAATAAGAATGAAGGAATTCAATTCTTCAAAAGTAGAAAGTGTGCATTTACACATGATGATGACTGGCTTCTAAGTTGACTTACATTTCCAAGCGCTATCTTCTTGGAGTTCTTGGTATCATTTTGAGGATGAAATGCAGTAAAGTATGTGTATTACATTACACAGACACATTTTACATTCATTTATATAATGTATCATGTTAATAATTAAATTTGTGGACACAGTAGCGCAGCAGTAGTGATGAGCTGGCGCCCCGTTCAGAGATTGTTCTGCCTCGCGCTATATGCTTGCTGAGAATGGCACAACCCTGGATGGATAGATGGATGGAATAATTAAACATGTAGTACTGAGATTTTTCAGTGTTCCTTAAAAGTTTTGAAGAATCGGCATTCTAAGCTTACAGACGACTTGACGTTTATTACAGAGTTGATTGTGTGGCAATTGGTTGAGCTTGAAAGAGATAGTACTGCTGCAATAAATTATTTCATCGATGGTCGCTTATGGTGTAGCAAGCATCTTGCAGGAGGCAGGAACAATCTGAACGGGGCACCAGCTCATCGCTACCACTGCGCCACCATGGCCTTATGTTTTATATATGCTTTAATTCCTGGCATCATGAAAATGATATAAAGTATACATCTTTGTATTTAAATTGTTCAGAGAGCTGCAATATTATGAATGTAATGTATTCTTTGTCCTGTCGGCATAAGAGAAAGTCAGTTTAAGAAGCACATAATGAATCACACACATAGAGTACACTATATTTGTCACTCGATCAACATCCCTTTGTTGTTTATAACACAGCGCAAACCAACAAATAGTACATTTATCCTTGCCTCCACATGGTATTCGCTGAAATTCATCTTTTTTCCCCTGTGTTTTTGTTATTGTCTTTTCCCAGAATGTAAAAAAATAAGGGTCTATTTATATTGATTTGCATTTTCAAAGGGGCTTAATTCTGGGAGGAGTCGGGGTGGGGCGGCAGGTGCGTTACATTTCACGCTGACAGGGATTTATGTAGCAGAAGAATGTGGAAGTTGGTGAACACACAGATTTATGCATCTGGATTTTTTTGTGCGGCGCACATTTCTGTTTTTGTCTGTATTCCACTAACTGCCATACAGTGTTATAAATGAGGCCTCTGGAGTCCTTGGTCAGAAATCGGCCTGGAGAGTCCTGGGGAGTCTCAGCACTGCGGTCTTCAGCTCTTGCAGCACCTTTTCTCATTCTTAAATGTCATCCTGTTTTGTATCCTTCAATGCCAATACTACTGGCATTGCTACCCATTGAGAAGTCCGATAGTTAAATTTCTTTTTAAATTTAAGATGTTAAAAAGTAATGACAAGGCAATCAGAAGGCAAGAATTTTAAATAGTGTTAAATTGAAAGTTCTTTCTTTCTGTTTTTTTTACTGAAACTTTTGACTTCTATAAAAGCAGCCAGTTCTATTCATATAAAACTGGAAATGTTTAGACAGCAGAAGGAAAGAGAATTAAATCAGCAAAAAAAAAAACTTTCTGCTGCAAAAGAACATTACAAAAAATTATATTTTAAGAAAGGTCAAGTTCTAATGGTCATTATTGGCACTTTCACTACACATAAAAAACTAGGCTCCCAATTTATTAGAAACCATTAATTCATAAACATGTACTAATATGGCCTATTAAAAATACATTGGGACAAAGAAGGGCAAGGGTCATTCAACCTGACCCTGTCAAGCTTTAAAAAGTCAGCTTCAAGGAGAAGTAGGAAGAACACACAGCAGCAGGAAAAACAGTCTTTAAGAAGAGACTAAAGGCCATTGGCCAGCATCATCTCTGACAGCTGCTGAAGCATTTAGGTTGCATGGTGATTTGTCACACCTATTTGCTTTGCTTCTGCTTTTGAAACATTAACAATTTTGAAAAAGATTGTAATATCTAAATTGACCCCCAGTCTTGTTGCTCTATCCTGAAATTTGGGGAGAGGGGAGAGTATGGGATCACAGTAGCAACCAGCCCTGGGAGAAGATTAACTTAATTCTCAGGTGTAAGATGTTTCCTTCCCAGCCAAATGAGTCCAAGGGTAAGAGGAGAAGAGTTGCGTTGGTGGACATACCTATGGGTCTGTATTACAAAGCTTATGCAAATATTATAACATTGTGAAAAGCATGTGGGACATGTAGAAGCACACAAAATAAAGTATAAGAAGGACACCTCTTCTTGTATACTTACGTCTTTTTCTACTTCTCTGTAGGGAAGAAAGATACTACTTTGTCCAGAAATGATTTTCATGTGTTAAAGATTGTGTGTGCCTCTTGCTGAGAGCGATGTCAACTTGCATTTAATGCTGGCCTAATTTGTTATGTGAATGAAAATTGGACTAAATATTTGTGTAAAATGGGAGCATGGGAAGAATAATTTTATTAACATATTTAACAACTATTATGCACCCAATGGGACAATTTTATTTTATTTTGAACATTTGTTTTAAATTTTTTTTTGTTTTGCTTTTAAATTAGAGAGACACCGTGCTTCACAGTGTAATAGGATATCAGCACCAGTGATGATAAAATATCAGCCAAATAATGCTATAAAAAAATCACAAAACAACACCATATTGTAATACAGTAAGATCCCCAAAGGGCAGTTTTACAAGACATCTTAACCAACATCAAATACTCACCAACAAATGCATCAATTTCCAGTTATTGTTCAACTGAACTGGAACTGAAAAGTTTATGCTGCACATGAGAAAAGGTACAGCTAGAATACCAGAGCTAGAAGGAAGCAAGCTAGGGGCACCAGACAAAAAGAAAACTATTTTTCTAGATAAGAAATTGCATTGAGCATTGGGAAAAGATTGTGATGGTTAAGTTATCTTTGCTATAAACATTTCACAATACAGCACTGTATATGAATCTACTGAGGTAAGTTTATAATGGTTTTCAATTTTGAACAAAAGCACCTTCTGCTGGGAGATGGCATGCAATGCTCCACCTTCACTGAATGCAGAGACTCTGACTAAAACATTTCAAAATCTTGTGTAGATATGACTTTATGCTTCTGGAGGTGACCATTACAAAACTGATGGTGATGCAGTGTGTAACATCATCAGGGTTCTGCAATGACTGTGCTCAACCTTAAACGTCCTACAGTGGATTGAACAGATGCTCAAAAAAACTTCTTAGGTTCAAGTACTTTTGATTTTTGATTCCGGTATTTTTTACTGTGAGTTTTGTTTAGGCAATATAAGTTTTGGTTACTAATTTTTTGATTTGACTGTCTTGGTTTTGATCTGTTCCTTTTTCTAGATCTTTAACTCAATCTTCATTCCCTGATCCTTTTTCCCCACAATAATCCATTGTTTTTACAACTTACTGCTAAATTTTTGGTGCTTTGGCTTAATGTTTTTCTGTATACTCATGTTTTCAGGTTAGTCTGCTAATTATAAATTCTGTAATAATAATGACTCAAACTAGAATTGCTAGGGGATTAAAAATTCAGCTATTATATGTATTGTAAATAATAAAATGTAGTCTAAATGAACACCAGGAACCATGTTAAGGACGGATGACTGTTATTTTACATTAAAATAGCCACTCCTTACAAGGCTAGTATAAAGATTTATATACCATACAGGGCACTGTGGCATTTATTTATTGTCTTTCATATGAAAAGACACATGATAGTGTTTGACTTGTCCTTGATTAAACGTATTATGTATTTAACTACATGTGTCAAAACAATTAAACTTTAAGCTCTGCATAAGCTATAAATAATTCACAATGTCAGTATTCATATATTGTATGTTATAAGGACCACATAATAGCCAAAGACAAAACAATCATGAAATGCATTTTGAAATGCATTTATTAAACAATAAACGCACATCAGATTTCTAGACATAATAATATGCCATGCATTGACGTACATGACATAACATTTGCAAAAAGTGGTATGAGGCACAATGAAGAAATTAAACTTAGACCAGAGACCAGTCTTTTGAACTCACACATGTGGCCAGTTTGGAACTCGGGGGGGAAACCGGGGTATCTTGAGAAAAATCCATGCAGGGATGGGGAAACGATGCAAACTCTGTTTCAACAATGACTAAGTGTGGGTTTGAACCCAGGATGCAGGATTTGTGAGGCAGCAGTGCTAGCCACTGTAAAGCCCACTGTAAAGGAAACTCCCATATGCTGTGTTACTTCATTTTAAGAAATATAAGATACTTTAAATTTCACCATATTTATTAAAAGTCTGTGGTAGACGTATCCTTGAAGCACTGTGATGAAAGCAAGAACTAAACCTGGAATAGAGAGCACTTTATTCCAGGGTACACTCAGATGCCCACACGCACAGAGTGGGCTCATAACATACACATTTTTTGGTTGTAGGAGAATCTGGAATATTTGAAGAAAATTCATGCCAACCCTGGAAGAACATGCAAATGCTACTCAAATAGTGACCATATAATAAATCCTGGTCCTTGGCTCTCTGAGGCTGCAGTTCAGATCACAAAGACATCAGTGCCTTAAGTCGATATATAAGTGCCAGTATTCTATGTGAGCACACGTTTCAAGCTTCACGTTCGAGAGCAGAGGGAGGGAATTGGGTGGTCCCCTTTCCAGTTTACAGCATAAAGATACCCTAAAATGTGATAAGGGGAGGTGGCGGGTTCCACTTTGGAGTTTGGATAGAACATTGGGGGTTTGGTTCTCCTTAGATTCTCTGAAGGTGTGGTATACTGACATTCTTTTAATGAAGTGGGGATGTCCCTATCATTATTTCAAATTGTGCAGTATGACATACAAAGAATGCATTTGGATATCTTCAAAAACACTGCAAGTATGCATCAAATTAACCAACTGTTAAAAATTGAGAAGTATCGGTGTATACCAGCATACTTCAAGTTCTGAGAAACATTATATTGTCATTGATGACAGGCCAGTAGGCCAATAAGTTTAACATGCATCAACGGAAAATTAATGGAAGGAATTATTAGGGATAAGATTGAGCAACACGTGGCAAGGACATTAGTTCTTCTGAATAGTCAGCATGGGTTCAGAAGAGGGAGGTCATGTTTTACTAACATGTTGGAATTCTATGAGGTTGCAACAAAAGGTTATGATCAAAGTGGAGCTTATGATATTATTTATCTGGATTTTCAGAAAGCATTTGATAAGGTGCCACATGAGAGGTTGGGCATCAAATTAAAAGAAGTGGGAGTTAGGGTGATGTTTTTAGATGGGTGCAGAACTGGCTCAGACACAGGAAGCTGAGGATGATGGTGCGAGGAACCTCATCAGAACTAGCCGATGTTAAGAGTGGTGTTCCACAGGGGTCAGTGCTAGGGCTGCTGCTATTTTTAATATACCGTGTTTCCCTGAAAATAAGACTGTCTTATATTAATTTTAGGTCCAAAAATGCACTAGGGCTTATTTTTGGGTAGGTCTTATTTTTATTGAAGTTCAAAAAAGTAAAGTACACTTATTCCTGTTCAACAATTATACGGTACAAACTACGGGTACGTTATTGCCTGTTCAACAATCAAATCAACATGTACGTTATTCATGTTCTACAAACTACTGTACGAGGGGGTACCCAAAAGAATCTGCAACAGCGCCATGCTGGACGGAGCCCCTGGAACACACACCTCCCCCACCACGGCAGGCAAGCACAGAACAACTTACTCCGCGGTAGTGCCCCAAGTTTCAACCCTGTCTCCTGCCGTTCTCAATTCCTGCGGCCAGCGCACAGCCACGAACCCCCGCCTCCCACCGGGGAACAACGCCACACCTCACCCTTTCCCAAATGAGAAAAGATTTTTCTCGCCTAAAAAAAGGTGAAATGCAGCACCCCTCCCCAGTAGGAAACAAAAGCCCACAGCCGCATACTGACCACAAAGAACGAGAAGAAGCAAAAAACGAGGTTGAAAACTGTTCCACACTCACCCACCGCAGCAGGAAAAACGTGAACCCCAAAAGCCCCGGCCAGCACAGTGCTACTGGCATCACGGACTCCCTTGGGCACCCCCTCCTATGTTAACTCTGGTTTAACAATCAACATGTATTCATGTTATACAAACTACCATATGTTAATTGCTTCTATATTTATTTAAATACAATCATGTCATCTTCTTCTAGAATATCATCATAACTCCCCATAACTGAACCTGCAATTTCTTCCTGTAGTTCTTTTGACTCTAATTCCTTTAGAATTAATGGCCCCCATCTCTCATGTGCAGCAATACTGCTCTCCTTAAATGAACACTTCTTGTCCAGGTAACCTGCTCGTAGTGCATTGGCAACACAGCTTTCAGTGATTTTATCCCATGAATTCTTCACCCAAGTCACCACCTTTTGCAGCTTAGGCTTCACAAAGGTCCCCTGCTGATTTCTATCCATTCTGTTTTCAATATAATCATTGACTTCTGTTTGCAAATGGTCCTTGAATGGCTTGTTTATTGCAATGTCAAGTGCCTGGAGATAGGCTGTCATTCTTGCAGGAATCATTATCTGATCTATTCTTCTCTTTTTAAATACAATTAATCCGTTCCAGACTGTACAAACTGTATGTAAATTTTTTTTAAAAGTTTTTAAGCACAAATATAGTTAATTATACCATAGAATGCACAGTGTAATAGTAAACTAAATGTAAAAACATTGAATAGCACTGAGAAAACCTTGAACGACAGAGAAAACTAACACTGCAAGAGTTCACGCTATAGTGATACGAACTGCTCGCTAAAAACACTTTTTTTAATGAGTTTTAAGCACAGGGAAAAAAATGAACATTTGAAAAATCCGTAATTTAATAAGCCACCAAGAAAAGTAACATTGCAACAATGCACGCTACGAACCGATCGCTGTAAACAGAAGTGAAAATAAAAACAAGCCCGGTGTATTCTTTAACTGCCTTCTCTGCCTTATGCATCCAGCCCTCTCTCTCTCTCTCTCTCTGTGGCGTGCGCGCGTGTGTCTCTCTCACGCACCTGTGTGTGTGTGTGTCTCTCTCTCTCTCACACGCCTGTGTGTGTGTGTCTCTCTTGCGCACCTGTGTGTGTAGCGCTCTCTCTTGCTTGCTGAACAGGGAATGCACAGGCAGAGACTGAACACGTGTGGAAATCATTGGCACGCACAAACCAAAAGGGAACCTGGCTTGTTTGTATACTGAGTGCAAAAGTTTGGCGAACTTTTTGGTCGTAAACCAATTTGTATGTGTTCCGAGATGTTCGTGAACCGAGGTTCCACTGTACTTGTAAAAGCGCCTTACCTTAACCAGGGCAGCTTCTAGGCTAAATACAGCAGCTCTCAGGACAGATGCAAAAATGGCGGATTAACGGTAGGTCTTATTTTCGGTGGAGGGCTTATATTAGCGGTACATCAGAAATTACTGCTAGGTCTTACTTTCGAGGAAACACGGTACATAAATAATTTAGATAGGAATATAAGTAACAAGCTGGTTAAGTTTGCAGATGATACCAAGATAGGTGGATTAGCAGATAATTTGGAATCCGTTATATCATTACAGAAGGACTTGGATAGCATGCAGGCTTGGGCGGATGAAATTTAATGTCAGTAAACGTAAATTATTACACATAGTAAAGAAGTAAAACTGTTATGTTTGATTACACAATCGGAAAATCGAGAGTACACCTTATGAGAATGATTTAGGAGTCATAGTGGACTCTAAGCTATCGACTTCCTGACAGTGTTCAGAAGCCCTTAAGAATGCTAACAGAATGTTAGATTATATAGCACAGTGTGTGGAGTACAAGTCCAAGGAGGTTATGCTCAACATTTATAATGCACTGGTGAGGCCTCATCTTGAGTACTGTGTGCAGTTTTGGTCTCCAGGCTACAAAAAGGACATAGCAGCACTAGAAAAGGTTCAGAGAAGAGCAACTAGGCTGATTCCAGGGCTACAGGGATTGAATTATGAGGAAAGATTAAAAAAGCTGAGCCTATACAGTTTAAGCAAAAGAAGATTAAGAGGTGACATGATTGAAGTCAAGTGAATAGGACTGGTGAGCTTTGTTGGGCTGAACGGCCTGTTCTCATCTAGAGTGTTTTAATGTTCTAATGAATTTCAATGGCATGCATATTATTTCAACTAATATTTTGTTATTAACAATAAATTTAGCTTCATCCATGTGGGTCCACAGCTTATAAAAAGGTGGCAGATTTTTAATAAATAAATAATTGAATGGGCAGCTCGATCTCTGTGGGTGTGCGTGCTCACACAGCTGCTGGGGATTAATAGTGTAATTGGAGTGAGACATATCTGCACATGAAGGTGCAGTCTGTCTCAATTGCTTAATCAGCTTTCCACAGTTTGCGATTAAGGCGCTGCACACACAGAGGCACATAAAAAAGGAGCAGGTACAGTAAGAAGGCATCAGAAAAGAATTGGAAAGAGAAGGCGGAAGGAGGAAAATTACCCTGGCCAGTGAGAGAAAGACGAGCGAGAGACAGAAGTTATATGGAGAGAAGACAGAAATGTGAAGAGAGAGCGAGAGTGCCCATGCTGCAGGGAGTGAGAGGCAGGTGTTTAGGAGTGCACTTTATAGCTGCAGAATCCTGTAGTACACCTACTGAGTAAATGCCAGGGAGTAGGAGTGGCCCGATTGATGGTGTCTCCTGCAAGAGTCGAGTTTGAGCAGAGGGAGAGATGTGTTTTGCTCAACAGGTTGTCTCACAGATGTTGATGGAAGGGTGGCAGGGAAAGAAGCCAGGATATGTAGGTTGACTGCACCCGTCGGTCAGTGTTTCCTCCTCCTCCTCCTGTGAGTTCTGAATGGGATAACGGGAGGAGGTGCCAGGTTTAAAAGGGCAGTATTCAGGGTTCTAAATTTTGAGGATTGTCTCTGGTTTTAACCTCTGATTTCAATGGATTATTTATTTGTTTTTAACTTTCACCTTGACCTTCTATTTATAGATTATTTACTTATTGAAGATTTGCTCTGCACCTTCGGACACTTTTTTTTTGATTGTTTTATTAAAAGCGCTTAATTACTTTAATGCACCTATGCCTTGCTTTGTGTGAGTGTCCTCATCTGCTGGCTCATCCCTTTGGTATGTTCAGCGGTGGTGGCTTCAAGAGGCTCCCCGGAAGGAACCGGTAGCATGAGGCTGACCCACACCATCACAATTCGTTTCTATCAGTCTAATAAGAGAGTGTCAGTAGTTTCCTATTGAACTTATTAGTAGGCTTAGTAAAGATATTATAAGAGAAGTAATGACCAATAACAATGTCCATGCACATTAATAACAAGGGCTTCCACAAGGATAAATGACAGCACTGGAAATTGCATTTTTGCTCATACAGTTTTGTGCCTAATTACAAAAGTGGAGACAAAACTTTATTTGGAATTAACCTTAACCATTTTTTAAAAATGGTGCACTAAGAACAAAAATAAATTAAAAAAAACAGCACCTAAATTTTATTTGGTTAATTTTTATAGACCATTTCCAAAATTACATTATTGTATTCATCCACATCAACTGAAAGGTGTTGAAAGTGTCACACTTCCAACAGGTTTATCCCAGTTTCTTCCCTCTCATCCTGACGTCAGGATTCTGAGTGCCAATGAGCAACATTCACAGAAGCCTACAAGACTCGGTAATATGCTGAAAAACTTTACTGAATGTGTTAAATGGTATGTAGTAGTTTAACAAAGTCAGCAAATGATGATTCTAGCTAATAAAACTTGTTAATTATTAAATACATTAAAGCAGCAGTCCAAAATGTAAAGTGTAATTCATTTTTTTATTTCAATCGATTGTAAGCATTATTTTATTCAGAATTCTGTTGCAGGTTGGTCACACAAGTTAATGCAGGTCATTTCTTACTTTTGTGCCCTGGTCCTTGGCACATACAATAAGGCAGGAGTCACGCTGGAATTGAAAGCCTGCCAATCTAATCATTAGGGCCATGCTGCCTTCATTTGGAGTCTAAATGGGATTCAGGAGGCTAAATGAAGAAAGGACCTTGGCATTTCTCAAGGAGGCAACATAGCAATGTGTAAAAGTGAAAGAAGGCTTTGAGTGACAAATTGCTTAGATAATAAGTGAGATTCTTTACACATTACAGCTGTGGCCTACCTGCCATATAGTAAAGTGCACCCGATATCCATTACGCCAAATCAGAGCAAATCTTTTTCAAGCAGGGCAGTCAGTCTCCATCACTTCAGCTTCATCTAAGTCTTTCTGATTAAAGTAGTGAGTTTCTAAAAATATGATTCTTTTTTTACCTGTATATGCTATATAGTTGGCAGTAAAAACCCCAATTCAGTTTGCAGAATTAAACATTTTTTCCATAACTACAGAAAGAAATACCACAATATCTGCAGGAGATGCAGCAAACAATCCGCCATTCCACACAAACCAAGCTCGTGCTGCAGTCTTTATCCCACAAAAACACCGAACTGAAATTTACAGAAGTGGCCCAGCATCTTCAAATCGAAACTCAGCCAGCTTCATTTCAAACCAGAGTGGGGTCCAACATCAATTCTAAGCACCTTTAATACAATATAATAAAAAAACCTTGGGCGGAATGTTTGAAATGCAAATTTTGTTTTGCAGTTTTTCATCAAAAAAACACATATGAATGTGAAAAAAAATACAGAAGAACTTCAAAGGCCAGATTAAACTTAGGAGCGTTTCCAAAGTAACAACAAAATGCATTTACTTATTGCTTTAAGGTTAACTTGAAAAATGCTGCCAGTTTATGCGTAACTAATGCACATTTTATTGGGGTTTAAGGAACCAAAGCGTGCATTATTTTATTTAAAAACACTTCTGTCACTTCTGTTGCTCTCAAGCAGGTTCCTAACAAGCTTATTACTGGTCTATTTACAAGGCAGTTCCTGTTGTTAATGTTAAATACTATTCAGGCTTTTGGGCAGATAAATACTCTTGGCAAGAGAGAGCAGTCAGAGAGGCGGTGATGGAGCAGTTACTTAGTAACTAGTTTGCATCCTCAAGGAATGTGCTGCATTAGCCAAAGCCTTTGGGAAAACCTTTTGTGTCAGCAAACAAACGGTCAAAAAGCACAACAAAGGCATCCCAAGAGGACACTCAACAGCAACTACCAGCACTTCTCCTTCAGATACTTACAGATGACACAATGCAGTTTCATACACAGATGCTTACCAATGCAATACACTATGTCAGTCCCTTGGCATCAATTTTATGATCCGATCTTAAAAGAACAAAATACTGTATGGACCGTGATATAATGCATCCTAATTTGTTTAACCTTGTATACCCCAAGTGAATACATCAACCAAGCAATGCCTGCCACCATCTGAAAATACAGAACCAGGAGCACAAATTAATAATACAATGGACGGGAAGCCTCATGCAGAACTCTACTTGATTCACTTCCTTCAGAAAAAATCTCTCTATTTCCATTAAAGATACAAAATGAGCACCGGCCAGCTGGTTCAGGGAGCATATCAGAGTAGTCGGGATCAAAAGTATTTCTAACCACTCTACCCCTTCATACTTGGCCATGCTGGCTTTTATCAGTCAGTGCCATTCTACAGGGAGTAAAATCCCGTTGAAAATTAAAAATGTCCACATTTGCTAAAAAAAAGATAAGTATCTGTACTTAGACATTCCTCTTCGTGTTCCTTTAATTAATATATGAAAAATTAAAAGATACAAACTTATTTCAAACAGTCCCAATCTCTCAGATAAATAGTTTTAAACTAATAATTTATTCATCCACCCATCCACCATTTTCTCAACCAGCTTACTGCAATTCTGGGTTGCAAGGAACTGGAATTTATTAGGAAGGCATTACGTACAAGACAAGAAGCAACCTTTCATAAGGTTCACTCATACAGGCAAAATTTAAAGTCGCCAACAGTGGTGTTGCATGGTTCCCAGGTGGTGGAGTAGTCAGCCATCCCAGTAAAGAAATGTGTAACTGATGACTTTCATCTCTATACCTCAAATTATAGGGTAACACTTTAGTTTAGGTACTGCAAAAATGCATCTATTGCTCATTTACTATTATGTAATAAGACCTTAACAAACACTTCTTTGCATCTTCATAACCCTTAGAAAACATAAGTAATGAGTTTATTGATCTCTGCAATGTGACTTAATAACAAAACCTCACTTTGGAGTGCTCTGAGGTGGCTTACCTGAGACACACGTCTACTGATATTACAAATTTTGTATAAGACCTTCACATTATCAAGTCATTTTACCATCATGTCAATATGCCACACTGCACAGAGATGAATAACCAATCTACTGATGTTTTATTATGAAGACCAGAAGAAGCCTTGTTAAGGTCTTATTACATAAGAGTAAATGAGTAATAGATGGATTTTGCAGTACCTAAACTAAAGTGATACCAATTATAAGAATTCAAGCAGTGTGTGAAATACTCAGTGGTAATCGAGTGGGTCTTGTTACTGATCAGTGTTGACTGAAGACTGAAATCTTACTCTGGTACTATGGAATATATAATAAATTAGCTATGGAGAAAGGATATTCATAAATTAGGTAGACAAAGCACGTCATGCATGATAACGCTCTCTACTATAATCCATTCCTCCAGCTGAATACAGACTTCCTTTAAACTTTGAGCTGATCAAAGCCTGTACCCATCAATCCCAGAGGACTTTTGCTAACTGCAGGGAACTGAAATCCACCTGGTATCTCTACCACAGGTTCATCATAGTAATGAGCTTGTGCTTGTAGAGAGAGAACATTGCTGTCACCTGACTGCTACTTTGTCAGAATGCTGTATATGGTTTATCTGGTCGCAAAATATCTTTGCTTCAGCACCCTTTGCTGAATAAATTTTGAGATTTGATTTCACATGTCTGTTTTGTGCAGCTACACTCACTCAGCTGGACAAGGACATTTAATAATTTTCATACCTGTTGATTGGTGCATTACATTCAATAAGGAGACATGGGAACTGTCCTCACAGAAAGCTGTGTCCAGATACAGATACATAACCTGTTACAGTTACTAACTATTAGTATCTGATGAATGTAGATCTTTTTTTAGACAAACAGCCAATTTCTGACAAACACCACATAAATCACAATTTTACACAAACAAATTGTATTTAGTCAGTCAGTCATTTTCCAACCCGCTATATCCCAACACAGGTCACGGGGGTCTGCTGGAGCATATCCCAGCCAGCACAGGGCGCAAGGCAGGAATAAATCCCGGGCAGGGCGCCAGCCTATCGCAGGAATTGTATTTATTTGGTACAAAATAATCATTCACTTTGAAGTAAGTTAATGATTTAAATTTTTGCTTATAACAACAGGTGGTCACCACTAGTCATCAAACAACTTAACCTGCACATGTTTGGTATTTCAAAGAAAACCTTGAAGAAAATCCACACAGACATTGAAGGCCACACCCAGAGTGTGACCAGGTTGAGGTTGAAATCTGGAGTGGAGAGGCATCAGTGCCAACTGTTCTGCTACTGTATTGCCCATAAAACCATTGATAGACTATATTTACTGGCAGAATATGATATTATTTAGTCTCCACTGATGGACCGTACATTGGGAAAATTTCATCTTCATAACTTGATTTTGAAAAGATTTCATACACTTAGTTATTTAGTGTAATAGCCCACAAGAGAGAAAATACAGTAGAGAAATGCTTTTGAAGTCAAAATCTAAGGTTCTGTTAATGTCATCAATTTTGAGCTTCTCTTTATTGGTTAACAGAAATTAGATTTAGATATGGATACACTAGGAAAACCACACTTGTGATAAATTTATGGCAAGTTACTTTAAAGAAGGCATGAGTGAACTGCATGTGTTAACTTACCTTCTGCTAAAGTTACAATAACGTATTCACCATTTCTTTAATTTAACCAATTTACTGTGAGTTCAATATATCTGATTTAGATCTTCTTAATTCTTGTTTCCCTTTCCCTTACAAAGATGGCATCGTTAACATTATATTAATGTTATGTCAGTCACAGAAAAGCAAAACAATGGTCTGAAATCCCACACCATGAATGACTACTACTTTTCCAAAATCTTCTATTTCCATATCATTCCCCAAGTTTCCTACTGACATGATTTTTAATGGAGGGATGGGCGATTACTTGAAGAACGAAATAGAATTGCTTTTCTCAAAGACTGAGAAAGAAACTTGAAAACAAAAGATAACAATTTTAGGGCTGGTTTATACTTTATGCTGAGAATGCATATGCATCATGGCTGCCAGGCGTTCCCTGCGTTCATGTGATGCGTCCTCCAAACATGTCCTCAGAAATTAACATGATGCGTGCACGAGATCCAGCAAAAAATCAGGGGGCGCAGTGTGTTCAAGTTGGAACGTGATGTTAGAGTCTCTGTGTACTATGTAACAGCAAGCTGCTTTGCAGATCCTACAGGATCAATGTGCGTGCTTTGATGTTTGATAAATGGTTTGATACGGTGAAGCAAATGTATGGATGGTGCTTTTCTTCATCTCTTTCTCACATAGGCAATACAAGTGTCGCATATTTCTCATCGTAATGACACAATACATTTTAAAGATCTCCATACCATCTTCTGTGCCATCTTTTTCTTTTTTTTTGCACCTTCGCAACAACAACAGAATGCACGGAAGCAAATTTGAGCAAGAGAGAAAAAAATTAGGGACACTGTATGGAAGAAAAATTCTATTTCATGATTAAAGTGGAAATTTCAACTTTAATCTTCCAGTCTATTTGTCATTAAAACAACATTGTTAACGTCATCTTAAAACCGACCCGCTTGTTAATCACTACGTGCTACTGGGGCTTCCTCTGGAGCTGAGAGCAGCAATTACCACACAGAACACATTAAATTTATGATATTCCAGCTCTCTGCACATTTAGCATCCTTAGATTTATATTTGATATAACTTTCATGATGAAATGTGTTGCATGTTATGTCAAATTTTATAGAAACATTTTTAATTTTATCTAAATAACTAATACCATTAATAACTACACATGTTGGAGTGGCATAGTGGCAGAGCAGTAGTGCTACTGCCTTGCAGGGAGTCACGTCCCTGGTGTTCCCTGCCTGGAGTTTGCATGTTTTCCTGGTGGGTTTCCACAGTGTGCTCTGGTTTCCTTCTAAAACCATGCAGGTTTGGGGATATGGTGATGCTAAAATACAACTCGTCTAAGTATGTGCTTGTATAAATCTTGCGATGAGCTGATGCCCCGTTCAGGGGACTGTTTCTGTCGCGCCCGATGCTTGCTGGAATTGCCGATTCCCTGGATTGATGGATGTAGTCATTAAACATCCATCCTTTTCAGAGATATTGTGGCAAAGTGTCTTGGGAGTTTAATGGATGTTTCAGGCAATTCACAACACAACAAAGCCGAACGTTATTTTCTCACCGTGATCTCGCAATGCCATCTTGTGAAATCCTCCAGATTTACTTAAAGTACGTGTGCAAGTATAAACAGTATACTGCTTGCATTGCAGTAGTTTCTGTAGGCACATGTGTCATGTGAAGTATAAACTGGATCTTAGAGAATACAATGAGTTTTTCATATAAGAGGGCTTAGTTGTAGAAATGTAAAAGGTTGTTCACCAAGAAAATCCTATTCAATAACCAGATCCGAAACAATAATACATAAACTGAGTAGATACTGAGCCAGAATATCAAACATTCAGTTTCTGCAAGCACTAGTTTACTGGTTGAATCCATATCTTGGACAAAGCCGCTTGTGCCACTGCACTGCAGTTTATCAGCTTATATCAGGAGAGCAGACCCTAGGCAACTAGCCAAGATTTGTTCATGATGGCACTGCATTTTTTTTTTATTTCCTTCTCTTTTACTACCTCCTGGGGCTCAAAAGTGTAACTGTTACATAACTGTCATATAGTTACAAAACTGTATGAGTTCATTTATATTTCTGGAATATCTTGCATGAATGACTTGCTTCATATCGTACCACAGGATCACGGCCTGTGAATGGGCTTATATAGACTACTTTAATCAGTATTGAATATAATCTACTTCTGAAACTTTACCTTTTGCAGAAATGTGTGCCTGTGCTGGCTCTATTAGCATTTTTACAACTAAGATATGAATGAGCAAACACTCACTTTAATGGCAAGAAGTTCCAACTGTTTTTCTTTTTTCTTTTATACCGCTTATTGACACATGAAAATTAATTGCAAAGCTGATGTAAAGATCAATTATGTTATTCATAGAACTGTCGACTTCAAATGAATTAACATTTTGATTGAGTGCAGCTCTGAGACAAATGAGAAATGAAAGTGACCCCACCCCTTCACTCACAGCTTGGCTTGATATCGCACAGAATTGTACATAAAACTGAGCAAGCTGCTTAACAGATTTAAAGAAAGGTTGAAGAAAAATAAAATGTATTGCTGCATGTCTTACTGATTTGTAAAGTATGAATTGGAAAGAAATTATGAAGTCATTATAATAACTAAAAAAGATACAGTATATTACATTATTTTACTAGCTTATCTATTGGTAGTTTTTACAAGGCTGTTACATATTTCAGTATTGCATTCTGATTTTTATATATGTAATCAAAATTTTCATTTTTTTCTGGCTCAGTTGATTCATAAATTTAAGTAGTATTGAGTACAGTAATATTAATATGTTATTTGACTGAACATTTAACAAAGACAGAGCAGTGCTATCTAACATGTAAAAGTGATGAACCAATGCAACTGCTGAATGCTTTTAATCTCATAATCTTTATAGCACAATCTCATTATTGGTTTGCTCTTTGTGCACATCCTCGTTTTTAAGCCAACAACTTAAAATGTGGCACACAGGCACTTCTTACCATAAGTCACATTTTTGATACATACATTGGTTGGTTCTTGTTTAGTCAGGCAGTGGCTCATGTTTAGCACAAGTGGCAAACAAATATTACAGTGTGATCAATCATGGCACCACACAGGTTGTGATTGCGGGACGATGAGTAGCATGCTTATATTTCAACATAGTTCAGTTCCCACTGTTTATGTTTAACTTTTGTCCTTTAATTGCGCCTTTCCCTCTCTTCTTTTGTTGTGACACCAAGATACTCCAAGGCTGGGCCATATAGCTCCCAGAGTAAGTTATTGCAATTTAGGGGTCTTTGCACCAGGAGGAAAAACTAAGAATATTGTATACTGTCACACACGTGCGAGTAGGAGGCAGATAAAGGGCTTAGAGAATGGTACTGACTCACCTGACCAGGGGGTGGTGGGGTACACTGGCTTTCTTTCTAAGTTCCCTGTAGACCTTTCCCAGGAAATACCACCAGGTTCTGATGCCTCGACTCTGAAGACGTCACTTCCTGTCCCGGCCCCGAGGACGACGTCACTTCCCCAAGACTCCCTATAAAACCTCACTCCCCTCCTCTGGATTTCAGTTTTGTTTTGGACTCAGTCTTGTAAACTAATCTTGCTTTACAATTCTTTATTTTTGCAGCCATATTATATGGGTGGCTGCCCCAAACCATTATCATGTCTGAAGTCTCGTACTTTCACAATACGTAGCAGTTCTCAAACCTATGAATCCAGTTCAGATGCAGGAGATGCCAGATGTTATTCAGGTTGTGCTATGCAGAAGGCAGGAATTCATACTTGATTAAATTAAGCAAAAATATTTCAGACTGGACTTTATATGAAATTTATAAACACAGAAATATGTTCATTACTATTTTAATGTACTGTACATTACGAACCATTAAAAAACTCAATCCAGGTAATATAAGTAAAAGACACTTGACCAATTAACCTGTATTGTATTTACTTTAAAGCAAGACTGCGTTTGTAATTTAAAATCCAAAAGTAAATAAAGTTCTTTTTTAGAAGGTAATAGAAATTGTGATGTAATTGTCATCTCAATCTGCACTTCTGGGTAAATTACATTCGCTGCCACCTCTAAAGGAGGTTCTCATCGCTTGTTCAAGCCCTCAAAGAGAGGACCCTATCTGATAGAATGGACCACTGCCCAAGTTGAGAAGATCAGATAAAGCCTACAGCCGACTTCAGGCCTTGAACACATGGATGAGAGTCTTTGGCAAGAAGCAAGACATTGGATTTACAGACAACAGAAAGCCTTTTTTGAGAAAGATTGTAATTCTTCAGATAGGATGGCCTGGATCCTAGAAGACATGGCAACATTGTCTTCACCAAAATACTTCATGACTACCTAGCTTTATGCATACTGTAATGTTAACTATGAACTTGTATTCAGCATAAATGCAAATAACTTAATTCCCATATCAAGTTGTCCTATAACTTTGGTGCAGTCGTGTTCTCTTCTGATATTTCAAACATAGCTTTACTTTATATTTGAGCTTTAGTCTGTAAGACTTTTTACATAAATGACTTTATTAATGATAGGAAAGCAGACTGCCTGTGTGAAACGTAGCTCAGCAGCCACGGTGAAGCAGTGTTAATTGAAGCAGCCCCTGAAAATGATGATTTTGTTAAGATAACAAGGAAAGAAAGGTGATGGTTTGGTAAGTGTTTTCTTGAGCCATTTAAGCTGCAAAAATGACAGCCTTGGTACTTTTGCATATTTTAAATACCTTTCAGTAATTATTCATGGAGTATTGCATTCTCTTTTTTTGACCATTTATTAGACTTTCAGAATATAATCCATCTTTTATCAATGAATTCTCAAATTGATTATCAGTAATAATAAGAACTTATTACAGGCTCTTAGTAGTAGGTACTTTCAATTTTAATGTCGATAACCAGTGTGACACCAAAGCAAGAGAATGTATCACCTTACTTTATTCTTTTGATCTTAGTCAGCAAGTCACTCATCCAACACATAAGGGAGAACGTATGCTAGACTTGGTTTATTCAAAGGAACTTAAAGATGACGTGACACGGGTCATAGACGTTGATATACAGTATTACCGTTTCTGCTTTGTGTTTAATTTAACAATATCTGTGAGTAAAACTAAAGTGTAATTCGTTATTTTGAGGACCCCAGCTCTAGATTTGCTATATTTTCTGAATACTTATTCTGAATGTATTGACTATCCCAACAAGGCCAGGTATGTAATCAGTAAGAGGCGGTAAAAAATGTAAATACTAACCCAAAGACCACACCTGACAGCCCTTGAAGAAAACAGTAAGAAATCTTTGATTTTACAATTACCTTGGGAAACCCACACATTCTGTAAACTAAAGGAGAGTGTTGGAAGGCAGAGTGAAAACAGAGGAAAACTAAACTGAAAGTCCATTTTGAAATTTTGAATATAACTAAATACAACAAGCAACTCTCAGTTCCATGAAACAGAATTTACAACAATATTATTTGGGGAAAAATATACAAGTAAATACAAGAATACAATACAATAAAAAGATTGGCAGAAGTATTATAGGTGAAGAAATGTTATCCAGAAAGATTATGTTAAAATTACTATTAATGTGCTATGTAATAAGTATATACTAAATAAAGTGTAGTGTGCACCAAAACAGAATTCAGAAAAAAAACAATTCCAATAGTCAAGAAAATGAAGAATACATAAATGGAAGAAACTGTGAAAAGCAAAAAAGAAATCAAAAAATGATGAATATCAGAGAAGACAAACAGTAGAAGTAATACAAGCTCCCCAGTTAATGCACACTGGCAATTTCAAACTTAAACGTTTTGAGGAAACCCCATCATTTATCTACTAACATACTGTTGAAAGACCCTAATAAATCAGGAATATTTTTAAAACCCACTTAGTTAATACAAAGTATTCATTTATTGCAGAAGCCAATTAGCCACTAACACATTCTATGCAAGCACAAAGTCTTTTTGTGCTGCATGTGCTGAAATCTCAATATTGCTTTTTCTGAAAATGAAAAATCCAAGGACGTCATGCTCCAATAACTTGAAACAGCCAGCTAATTTTACTACAGTATGTTCAAGTAATCAAATTTTAATGATGTTATAGTTTTGTCATGCAACAAAACATAATGCAAGATGTATAAAGAATTTTACAAATAAGCATGTACACATGCCTGTAGACCTTTTTCACATGTTAGGCTATTAATACATCACATTACATTTTTAACTGACTTAGTCTGATTCAGAGGTTCATGGGCAGAAGCGTACCCTAATATTATCAGGCACCAGGCAGGAACAAACCCCTGACAGCGCACCAATCTATCACAAGTGCCATTCATGCACACAACCACTCTCTCAATTTTAATTATTGTATCATTAACATAACAAGTACACTTTTGGGTGTGTGAAAATATCATCAGAGTAAAACCCACATGAAGAACATGCAAACTCTACAAAGACAACATGCCTGGCATGGGATTTGAACTCAGGGCTCTGTATCTGTGATGTACCAGCGCCAGCATTGTGACACTCTTAGAGGTTAATGTTACAACTTATTTATAATGAAATGGAAAAGTAACAGATACTCAATATAATATTGATAAGAAACTCAAATACTGAAATGCTAATAATATTAATACTGTTCAGAACTTGCAATGTGCACTCAATTTAGGGCAGTGTATAATTAAATGTTATCATCTTGTAATGTATCTTCAGAAACAAAGCCAACAGTGATAATACCATCTGAAAACTGCAAACAGTCCAGGATGAAAAATATTAAACATTAGTATGCATGATGTGTTAGTGACAAGTAATGTTGCACTAAATATAAAAACATCACCAAAAACAAATTAATTTACCATATTTTCATTGATGAAATATAGACACATGTAGACATCAGTGATTATTAATTTTTGTGATTAACATGAAATGTCCAAAATGTTAATAAAGCATTGAAATTATGGATATGGAAGATGGTTAATGTGCAATTCACTAGAGCGCTCGGGATATAAATATTTTATACATTTCAAGCAGCCAAATAGAGAGACTGCACACATTTAAACATTACCTACAGAATGTTTCTGACAAAATGTACAGAATTGATGTGAATTTTAATCTGTAATGGCCCATGTGGTAGAGATCTCCACTCAAGATCTCAAAACTATATTTTAAATAACTGTGTAGAGCATCTCTTCCTCTAAAAGTCTTTGAAAATCCCTCCATCATACAAATAGAAAACTGTTTTTCAGCTCTGCTTCAGAAACAACTTGCTCTTTTACTGACAAACTTATTTTCATTTCCTTAGTACTGCTCATATTAAAATTCATACTGCCACTTGAGACTTAAAGGCATAGTTGGCAAGTATAGTATGAACTCTGCCTTTCATAAAATGTACTAATGAAATTCTAAAATATCAGGTCAGAAGACATATATCATCATAAGCATGTACACCAGTTTCGAGAACTGCAGTGCAACTTGTATTTACTGTCTTGTATTTATCAAAGTAAATATTTCTAAAATAAATCTTATAATCATGCATGAATCCAAGTTCCAAAGCCATGAGTTATATTTGCTATAATAAAATATTAAGTACCTAAGACTATGAAGTTACGCATGTCCCTAAATACATTATAGATTTAATGCTGTAACTTTTTTCCTTTAGAAATAAAAGAATTGATTCATAAGGATTTCCGTTTCACTGACCTCTTCCACCCTACTCCAGTGCAGACATGCTATACAAGCCACAACACACGATTGCCTCCAGCATTGCAGATTGATGACAGAGTTGTCTGCAATGCAGAACCTGCAGGTCTGTGTCACTGCTGTCCAATCCTGTCATTATGGTACCATTAATCTTGGCAGCCATTGAGATTAATGGCACCATTTTACAACAAAGCAGACCCACATAGCTACACTTTAACACTGCTAATCATTTGTTATATAAAGTTCTCTTGATAGAACATGCAAGTGAATGATGTGAACTCAACTACTTGAAGCACTTAACACATTACTTCAGCCATTCTGTGGACACACTGCTATTGCCCAACCAAATCTGCTTTGTGGTGTATTTTGCCAACATTTTATTTCTGACTTTTGTTTAGGGTATCTGATGACAGATATGTTTTGCCTTTTCTTTTTACAGCACTTGAGTTTAAGATGAAAATACAAAGTAGACAGCTGTAAGTAAGAATTTCACTGTTCTCTGTACACGTCGGTATTAGCCGTATAAACCTATACTGAATAGCAGACAGTTATAGGAAGCATACACAAACACATTTCACTCAGACAGACAGTATGTCTTTGGACTTTTGACTGTTACCTCAGGTCCTAACTATTATGATAAATTTTTTCCATCATAATTCATGTAACTGAAAGTTTACCTTCTATGAAAAGCCTAGGGGTTGGCATGGTGGTGCAGTGGGTAGCACTGCTGCCTCGCAGTTAGGAGACCCGGGTTCACTTCCCGGGTCCTCCCTGCGTGGAGTTTGCATGTTCTCCCCGTGTCTGTGTGGGTTTCCTCTGGGTGCTCCGGTTTCCTCCCACAGTCCAAAGACATGAGGATTAGGTGCATTGGCAATCCTAAATTGTCCCTAGTGTGTGTGTGTGTGTGCGCACCTTACGGTGGGCTGGCACCCTGCCCGGGGTTTGTTTCCTGCCTTGCGCCCTGTTTTGGTTGGGATTGGCTCCAGCAGACCCCCGTGACCCTGTAGTTAAGATATAGTGGGTTGGATAATGGATGGATGGATGGAAAAGCCTAGGACACCTATTGCATATATGTAATCCATAATTTTTTGCTTTAAAGAAAGGGAATTTAAAGGATTAATATCCCTCCTTTAATTAATTGGCATTATTCTCCTTACTTCTTTTGTGCTATTCTAACTAAAAGATTTGTGGGTATGTTTGGAAAGTCAAGCAAAATGACACCTTTTATTGGCTAACTAAAAAGATTACAATATGCAAGCTTTTGAGGCAACTCAGGCCCCTTCTTCAGGCAAGATGTAATAATAATAATAATGTTATTACATCTTGCCTGAAGAAGGAGCCTGAGTTGCCTCAAAAGCTTGCATATTGTAATCTTTTTAGTTAGCCAATAAAAGGTGTCATTTTGCTTGACTTTTCACTACATTCAGAATGGCTAACACATTACAACACCCTAGTACTATGGGTATGTTTGGAAAATTCTTGTTGTAAGGGTTGTCACATGTGCAGGCATCAGGTATGTCTTACCGGTCTCGATTCCACTAAAATATGGGAAAGGTTTTGGATATAATGCTACCTCTAACACAATCTCCATGTATTTTAGAGTAGGGGAGAACTCTCCGGAAGACTACTGATGTTACTTCCTGTCAGAACACCATTAGCTTTGCCCCTTCCATTTCCTCCGCTACATAAAAACCTCACCACTTTGTCATTCAGACTTCACTTCTGGCTGGAACAGATCTCATGAAGCCATCAGCACGTTCACCCTGATGTATGTCCTGCACTTTTAAATTTCAATTCATTTACTTATTAAATGGGAGTAACATTTGGTACCCCAAACTTTTTGTTGTTTTTGTTGCCTTTTTGACAGCTTGTAGAAAGTGCTTCACATTCTGGGCCTGTTCTCGGATTCAGAAACTGAAGCTAGTAAATTGAACAAGTGAATCTTTGAGATGCAATAAACTCTTAGCTTGCCAATCCTACAGTTGACTCTGTGGGTTAAAAAAAATTGGATGGCTTGATAAATTCCTGAATTGAAGAATGGATGGACAACTGCAATAATATTTAATGGTACCCAATGAAGTGAAAGGAAGAGCTAAACATGATTTACCTTTTTTTGCTTTCTTTGGGGAAATAATGCTTCTGTTGCACAACTAGAACTAGAACATACATAATGAATGTGACATATTTTGATTTTACTGACAATTATTTATAATAACATCAGGGTTGGTGCACAGATACAAGCTTTCACAGGGAATAAATTGTTTATTTCCATAATAATAATACTAGTAAAAAAAAAAAAATCAGGAGTGGTCTACCCTTACTCAGATATGGGATGGATATTTGAGGAGTAAACCACAAGACAATGATTATATTTTTATATTATGTACATTAAAGAACCATCGACAACAAATCACATCAAATTAATAACATATTGAACAATTATTGTTAAAGAAGAAATCAGCAAAACTTGTCTGAACACTAACGAACATTAAACTAATATTTAAAAGGTAACATTTACATGCATGACAAAAGTACGTTAGAGATGAACAAACCATTAAGATTACTGGGACAGTTCCTGTCTGGCTACTCTGACTGTGATCCACACAGAGAGAAAGAGGATGGTGGGGATTACATGACATGAATGGACCACACTCCATCCTCTGACTTGTCCAACAACACGGTCTTTCTAAACCCTGAGTGTCCTCAATACATTAAAACCTAGGTGCAGCAAAGAAGAGGAAAGTATTAGACACACATGAGAGGAGGGATGAAGAACATTTCTTTCAAAAAATAGAGGGGAATTGAAAAGATAAGCAACAAAGAAACTGAACTATTCCAATATGGGGCAGCAACATGTCAGATTAAGAGTGAGGAGCTGCAGTACAGTAGGAGAATACAACTGGTCAGTTCAGCATCCTGTTTACTATGACTGCTTGTATTGCGCCAGTCAATACAGCTTATTAGCACACTCAAATTAACAGGAAGTTTAAAAGATTTATTAATCAGCAGCCGCAAGGTGAAGGGTAAGTTGAATGTTTAGGAACATGGTGTTAATTGAGTTCTTTTTGATTTTTCCTTTCTCCAGTTTAACATAACTAATGATCTAAACTGGATGGCAAGATTCAACTGCGTGTGGAGTTAAAATGAGTTAGGAAGCAGTGAACAGACTACACCTACCGTTGTGCATGTGTTAGACATACAAAAATGCTTCATTTCTAGTCAGGACCAAGTTGTAGGTACCAATGAATTTCAACCAACACTTAGTATGTCACTGTGGTCTATTTATTTAAGGGGCATAAACATAGCCTGTTAATGTTAATATACAGTATAATATTTCTACTTCATATTATTTGTTAAATTGCTTGTTTTTCCTTAGTTCTTATACAGTCTTGCTTTTTCCTTTCTCTAATATTATGCTGTGTCAGTCTTTGGAAAACAATTATTGGGAGAAATGAAGAGAAGGTTCTTTGTTTCTTGAGATTTCTAGCAAATGGGAATGAAACTCCTAGTTACACACTGATTGTTTTTTGTACCAAAGCAATATTATCTTAGAGATTGTCTGGAAACAGCACATCTGCTGCACTTCAGACTTTCTGGAGCACCACAAATGCTGAACTGTGGCACACAATAATCTTCCACCCTCCAAATGTCTGCAGTCTCTGATAGCACCTGGAGAAAATGATAGCCTTAGCTAAGAGAGAAATTAAGAGAGTGAGAGCAAGCATCCTTATTGCTCCACATGCATTCATCCTGCTGATTCACTGATTGTGAAATTGGTTGGAATAAAAACCAGCAGCCATGAGGTTTCCCCTGGGGCTGAATTTAAAAACCACTGCCTTAAGAAACAGTTATATTTAAAAAAGGACCGGTTAAATGATTTGATCAAAGCACAAAATCATTCCTGGAACAAATCTATAAATTTGAAAGTGAACATGCCATCACAGCTACATAATCTGAAAACAATGAATAATTATTAAATGAAATGCCTGCATATATGAAATAGAAAGCTATTTTTGCAAGACTTGAAGACCAAGTCTAGCAGAAATCAGAATGTGTGCATGGACCTTGCGAGTTTATTAAATTAGAACTGTTTATTGGTCAAGTATAAATGTGGGTCTGAAAAGAAAATTACCAAATGCATGGTGTGAACTGAGCCATTCCCTGAGGTACTCCCTACCACACATCATTGTGCATGTTGTTTATGGTCTGTTTGAGAGAACACTGCGCAACAACCTACATACCAGATGATACGGTTTCGCTTTCACGGTTTGACAGCTTTGAGGGTAGTTATAGCAAGAACATTTAGAGTAATTTTCACATTCATTGTGGGATTCAAACAATATGCTACCTCGTTATTATGCCTGGGGGGTTACTGGATCACTACCATTAACCATGCTTGTTCACAGCGCAAAGAAAGTTTGAATCCTGGCCTGTTCACTGCCCATATGGATCTGTGTTTCTGTGAGTTTTTCCTCAAGGCACTTCAGTTTTCCTCTGATACCCTAAAGATGTGGAGCTTAACTTGACTGTCCACTCTTAATTGACCTAATGTGTGTGTGTGTGTGTATGTGAATATGTTTGTTAAATGAATGGCACCTTATCTAGGGCTGATCTCTGCCTTTTACCCAAATTTGTTCAAACAGGCTCAGCTTCATGAAACTACATTAAGTGGGTGCAGTTAACTGATAGATAGATAGATAGATAGATAGATAGATAGATAGATAGATAGATAGATAGATAGATAGATAGATAGATAGATAGATAGATAGATAGATAGATAGATAGATAGAATAAAAAGTAGCTCTCATTTTTGAAAAGAACAATTTATCTGAAATTTTTTAGAGCAGAGTGATTTACAATAGTATTTTAAATAGTTTTATATTCTGTGCCACTAAGTGTGAACTTGCTAGCCCCTAGCAGTCTATTTAGATAAAGATTTTAAAACAGTACAAATTCCACAGAACTACACCGTGTGACCATAAGCAAGTCACTCCATCTGCCTGTGCTCCACTTGGAAAAACAAAAGAAATGTAACCAATTGTGTCTCCAGTGTTTAAGTTGGATTGGATAAAAGTGTCAACCAAATAAGCAAGTAAAACGCTCTACAAGAAAAGAAACAAATCTAATTTTAGTTTTTAAAACACATTAATTAAATCAACCAGTAAACAAGTACATACACAAATAAGTAGAAAACTCTTTTAAAACAGCAAACTGGCCTCGAGTCCATTGCTCATGGTGTTGGTTATAGGCGCTTTTCAAGACAGGAGGTGACTACTGGTTTTCAGGTTATGTGAATCATCACCCGGTCGTCTTTTAACTAGTCTTGCTGCTGTCATTTTCATGGGTAACTTGTTTCAAGAGTCATCTTTTGATTAATACCTTGAATTTTTGCAGCCGCAATGCACACCCTCCATGAATGCTAACTTGTTTGGCTATGAAAAGCAGCATCAATAACCGCAACAAGATAATTACGTTGAGGAGTCAGCTTTTTTTCTGTCTCTTTTACAAGAACACCATTACCGATTCTGCATTTAAATTAACACCACTATTAAGTGTGCTTTGACTTCTTTAGCTAAATTTGGTCTTTCAGTCGAAAACACTCTAGCATCAAGAAAATTTCCGACATCAAATGCTTTGTGCTTGTTGTTAAACATGTAAAGTATATCGGCTGGATAATATACACTGCCTCTTGCAGATTACATCTCTCTAAACTCTGCCTTGATGTTTGGGTGGCTTAATGCAGTTTATAATATCCAGGTTTTGTTCTTAGTTAATTAGCAGTTCCAGAGATTGATCATTTTCCCATTAGACTGCAATATCTGGAGCTCACTTCCATTGTGTGCTCAAGTCCTTATTTTTCCTGAGTGACTCTTTTCCTTTCAGTTCATTCTATACTCTGAGGATAGTAATGGATTAATTGCCAGACAGTTTTAGATATCACCTCAAGCAGCGATTGATTCAAATTGGTCTCCCGCACTCTCTTCAAACATATGCCACTATCCTCATTTAAAGGCAAGAGAACACTTTTGATGCATTTCCAATATTTTGCAGTCCCATGCAGTTTGGTCACTCTACGAGTAGCAGCACAAGAAGCAAGAGAATAAAGACTTAGATCTTTTTTTTTAATTCTGCAAAAGTAAAAAAAAATCCTCATAATGTGACCTTGGCTAAGTCAAGCTACGTTCTGCTGTTTTGACTTTTAAATGAGAAATTCATATTGAAGGAGTGGTCGGCTGTCAGTTGTTGTGCAGCAATAGATGATACATACCATAGTGAACTCCCAGTTCCTGTTGTAATGCATAAATGGTTTTAGCTATAAATTGGCTCCTTAAGTGTAGGTACCAGCCTACTCACCGTTTGTCCCCTGTGTACACTGCTCTGACTTTTTATATTTAATGTTTTTGCAAAAAAATGCATGCAGTTTGCACATTGTGAGCATACAACTGGAGTACGTGATGTGGATGATGCAATATGTGAGTTTTTTAATGGGTGGTTTTGTGTTGTTTGCTGTTGTCTAGCATTGGTCACAATAGACACTGATTCTATCAGAAAGGTTATTTCCATTCTCCATGAAAAGATGAGATTAAAAGTTTTTCTTGGCCACCACCACAAACCATATGGAGTAAGTAATATATAAAAATACGCTTTTTGGGTGAAGTATTCCTTAAGGCACTTTATAAAAAATAACACGACAAACAAATATAAACATTAAGAGAGATCAGTAGGCAGGATACAATAGAACTAATTTTACAGACTTCATAATAAGATGGCTGGCAGAGGATGTGAATGCAGAGAAGCAGATAATCCATGTAAGACCATAATAAAAATTGACATGCTTGAAATAAAATATTTAGTTGTTAACTTTGGGAAGCATTCCATTGATCCAGCACTGGTAAGTAAATGTGCAAGTGACAGAATTTTGAGCTGATTACTGTCCACAAAGAACGGGTTACAAAAGCCTCAGAGTAAACTGTTTCAGTAATACAGTCTATTATAATTATTGCTTTATTATGTGAAAAACTAAGAGAGATACAGTAACATGAGCAGAGCAGGGAATAGGTATGTTGAGGAAATGGCTAGTCCATCTTATGGAGGGGAGAAGCTGTTTGTTACCTTTTGTGTTGCACGCTACTAATCAAAAAGATTTTACCAACCAGCCAGAACAGATACTAGTTATAACCATATCTGGTCTGAACAGTTGAAAAATTATTATGGTATTCTGCAATTTAGCTAATCTGATATAACCACACTAAAGTCAAATTTATAAATTTGTGTCCATCTCACAAACAACAAAATAGCACACACACAGAAAAATGCTGAGTAGAACAACTACGTAGCATTATTTTGAAATTTTCATTCTGCTTCATGCATATTCATTTATGTTTAACATTTGTGGAAACTGCTGTAGTTGAAGAGTTCAATACAATTGTTACACATAATTTGCATCTTTTTTATCCGCTGAAGATAATATAGGTGCTTTAAATGTCATTTTAAAAGTGTAATTAACCCTTTCCACAAAATGCTTGTTTTCAACAATACTACATGAAAACGCCAACTGGAACACCCAAAGGTACCCAAAGAACCCAATCAAGAGTGTGGAAGGGCAAAGCAAGGTGACCGGATGTCATGATATGAGAACAAAGAATTTCTACATGTCCACAGAAGGCAGAACATAAACTGTTTCTTATACTTTGTAGCATTGCCACATTAACAAAAGTAATATGTTTTTCTGCTGTCGATGGGATTTTCTGTGGATAGTCTTACAGACTGTGATTGACAGCAGTGCCCCGGAAGTTGGGACATCCGGTTTCCTTTTTTGTTTTCTGGTTGCAATTTGCATAAAGCGTGCCATTTTAAAAGGAGAGAGGACAGCCAAGAAGGAAGACAGGAAAATCGAATGAAGCAGATCAGCATCTGCCTGGGCCACGAGAAGATGTCCTGTAGCTCCTAACAACTGGACTGTTAGGTGGAAGTTGGTGATTCTGTTTTGATTCGTGAATTGGGCATTGCACTATTTCCCATGGACTTGGGTGAGCTTCAGGAAGACCTTATTGTTCTTTGTCATGGCACAGACTGACTGAATAGCTTTTTACAGTTAAGACTTTCACTGCTTGGAGTTGCCATCCAATTAAACCTCTTCATTTCACCTGCTGTCAAAACGGGCTGGAACTTTGGACTTACATGTGAGCTTCGAAAGGGGAACTGGGGGAGTGATATTCTTAATATTGTGGCGGATGGCTGGGGGCCTTGCCCGGCTGGGACGCCTCTTCTTTGTATGGTCCGGGGGAACAAACATGGACAGAACAGTACCTATCCCGAGACATAAGATGGCAGCCCCCATGGATGGCAGTGGTGCCTCAGATTCCTGCATGGCTCCATGGGAGGTGTAATTCTTTACACCCCTGTTGGGATCTGGGGGTGCTGCCGGGGGTGCTGCAATTGCTTCTGAACCCGTGTGGGCAGTTCTTCGGCCACACCCGGAAGTGCAGCCAGAAATAGGTCATCAAACACCTGAAGCACTTCCTGGTGGGCTATAAAAGGAGCCAGCAGCCACCACTCCAAGAGCCAGAGTCAGGAGGAGGGAGACAAAGCTTGCCGGAGAGGAGTGGAGCAGAAAGAAGTAAAAGAGAAGTATTGTGACTTGGATAGTGCTTAATGGGTCTGTGTTGTGCCTGTGGCAACAGGGAAGATGTTGCTCACAGGCGAAGAAAAAAGAAAATTAAAACATTTGTTTTATCAGTGTGCCCCCTGCGTCTGTCTGTGTTGGGCTGAGTGCTGGTATAGCGGCTTTTGCCACACTGTTTATATATATTTTTTGTATCACCACGTATAAGGGTTATTTTTAGGTGGAAGGGCAGATGAAAGGGATTGTTATTGTTCTTTTCTCCTCCTGTCTTTTCTTTGATATAATATTTTCCTCAGTGTTTATGGAGATTTTTTCTCGTACTGTAAGTACTCAGTCATCAGGTGTGAACTGAACATTTTGAAAAGGTGTGTATGGTGGTGTGCTGCAGGGTGCGATATTGGCCTATCCTTTTTATCATCTGTCTTAAAGCAGAACAGGTTAATGGTAATGATCAACCCATTTTGGTGTGGTGGGCAGATTTGTTACAACTTAATAAGTTATGTGGAACAGCTTGTTGCGGTGATTAAAAAGCTCTGCATTGGCAAAGCCTTATGGATAAAAAGAGATCCAATCAGAAATATTGAAAGCCCAGGATATCATGGGGTTGTTTTCGCTAACACAACTTACATGGGACAGAGGAACAGTGCCCTCAGGACTGATGTAGTGGAGGGGTGGTCCTAATTTTTGTAAAGAGGAAGGAAAAGGATGTGTTCCAATTATTCAGAAGTTACCCTGCCTGGGAAACCTAAGCAAAGATATTGAAATGTAGACTCCATCCAGAAGTTGAAACTCAGATCCAAAAAATGCAATGCAGATTCAGTCCTGCCTTTGGAACAGTGGCCAACTCACCACGCTTAACAATTCTGCCTACGGGTAACTGTGCTGATTTGGAAAAATCCTATGACCATGTACTCTGCAATATCTTATGGCAGGTGCTTCAAGTAAGTGAGTTTCTAGAGCCAATGCTACAAGCCAGTTGGTACTTATATGTGCAAGAGCTAGGTTTGCTTACTTGCTGGTGAGTACATTCAATGTCAGTGTGGGTCAAGCCATGGCTGTGCTTTGTCTCCTATTCTGTTAGTGATTTTCATGGATAGGGCAACCAAGGATTGCAGAGTATCCGGTTTGGAGAACTAACCACAGCAGCTGTTTGCAGATGATGTTGTCCTCTTGGTCTTATCCAGTAGCTGAGTGAGATTTGACTGGGATGAGAATGATTACTTTCAAATCTAAGGCCATGCTTCTCTCCTAGAAAAGAATGGTTAGCTTGTTCTCTTCAGCTGGAAGAGACAAATGGAGGACTTCATAAACCTCAGTGTCCTGTTCACTGAGTGAAGAAAGAGGTGATTGTGAGACTGATCAAAGAAATGGTGGTGGCAGAAGTATTGCAAATATAGTGATAGTCTCATTGGTATTAAACATGCAAATGAAGCTTTTGATTTACAGGTCAGTCCATATCCACACAATTGCCTATGGACACAAAATAGAAAATAAGTACATGTGGCCAAAATTAGGTTCCTGCATAGGGTACTAATCCGTATGGGCAACAAGTAAGCATGGGACAGGAACCAGGCATGGCTGGGTTGATAAAATAAAAGTGTTAGCCACTGTGCTAATATCCACCCAGCATGCATATCAAAGCTGGTAAAAACCTAAATAGTAATTAAAAATTTAAACATAGAACAAGACCCTGATGCAGAATAAACTGCCTAGACTAGAGATTCACTTTGTAATGACATATCCTTAGTTCTTTGAACAATACTCCAAAAATAAAAGCCCACCATTCTATACATAACACAATTATAATCTGCAATATTACATCATATATTCTGATATAACAACAATGTCATACATGTTGTGATCAGCATAAAGTGGGAAAATGCAATCTTGCCAGTGTTTCAAAGTTGAGGGCAAAGTTTAAAAAGACTCCTAACTGGTAGATGGGGGTCACTTCAGTTCAACACTCAGTCAGGTATAGTTGGCTCCATTTCCTTCAGCACAGCAGGTCTGCACATTAAGAGGTTTTTCATGGCTCAATATCTCAAAGCATCCTGTAATTTTCACTTTTTACAAGTGATATTCTTCATATTGTTGCTTGGGGTGAAATATGAGTCAGATGCAGGAGGTGAGTTCTAGTGGTGTCATTCACGTTTTGAACAACTATATGCAAAAGAGACAATAAGCAGCCATTCAACAAGACTCTAGTATGCATTGCAGAGTTTAGCCAGTCTAATTACAATATAACACAGTTTACACTGCAATCTATTTTTTATGTTTGATTTGCATATGGTATTGTGTTAACTGCTTTATTAAATTAACTTTTGATTGTTAGCAGTGATGTATCCTTACCACTACCACAGGTGGAATTATTTTAAAGTGATTCAACTTTAATGTCATTGTACAGGTACAATAAAATGTAGTTATCACATACCCCTTGTGGTCAGAATGCAGGGTCAGATATTGTACTGCCTCACTGGAGCAATTGCAGGTTAAGGGCCTTGTCCAAGGGTCCAATGGAGTAGAGTCCCTTCTGGCAGTAATAGGTTATGAATCGGCAACCTTCTAGATACCAGCGCAAATCATTAAGCCTCAAAGCCACCACTCCACCAATTTTGATATTGTACTTACTGTTTGGTTTAGTGCATATAAAGTATACTTTCTTTGGATTTGTCTACACAGAGTTATGATTTGTTGGTCAATATGGATAAAAGCATCTACTAAGTAAATTAATGCACATGCAAATAGATAGGATTTATCCATTGCCGCTAAATCTATTATATCAGTATTCCATGTTTCACTTAATGATCTGACAATGGCACTGTTGTGAACACATACTGAACATTACAAAGCAAACTTGCAAAGTCATTGGTTTGACAGTGTACAAGGTAGCCACTTATTCATGAAGTGTCCTGCCTGTGGGACACCACCATATTTCGAGGTTGTTTGTGTACTGTACTTTACAGTGAACCCACAAGTCATTCAAAAAGCAATGGTGATATATTTGCACACATAAGAGTGTCTTCTTTCAAATAAATCTAAAGTTTTCATGTTGTCTGCCTCTTTCATTATTAAAATGTGCAATTTGCAAAGGTATACCCCGAGGCGAGCAGTGTGTCACAACTGAGTGAATCTCCTCTTAGTAAAGATTTCACTTACTTCAAGTCATATATTGTATATGGATAATTACCATTGGATAGCTGGGTTTCAGCCCATTCCTTTGATATATAATTATCTATCATTGGCCGTTCATATTACATTACAAATTATGAAGCGAATACTCGGTGAAGCAAGTGCTATTAGAAACAGGATAATGTGCTTGTGACTCATTGACTTCCTTCCACCTGTAAATCAAATGTGGCTGAGAAACACTGGTTTACAGTAGGTGCATGTGTCTGTATGACTGGCTCAGTACCCTGTGCTACCAGCACATGCATTGTCCCCACCCCTGTAATCCAGCAATGGAAGGAGCGGGTAAGGAAATGTATGTATATTCTTAGTTTATTTCACATGTGTAATATAAGGAAAAAAACAAGAAAAATAAAAAAAATATATTCTGTGGGAAAACTGCAAGAGAAAGCAGAAGAATATATGTGAATAGCAGGAAGAAAAACCCAGTCTAGTGTACAAAAGGTAAGGTTTCTCTGTGTCTACTGATAAACAGAAATTGTTTCAAGGTCTGGCATGAAAAATAATTTTAGAAAGTAAAGGTTTTCATGAGTTCATAATTATACATTGTGAGATGTGGCCGGCTTGTCATCCCGGCCAATACCCCCAGGCCGCCAGATGGAGCCCTCCCTGCAGTATGGAGGTGCCCTGAAGACCAGCAGTGAGTCATGGGACATGTAGTTTTTATACAAGACCCTGTTGGATACCACAGGGGCCGCAAGAGGGAGATGCAGGGAGGACCGAAGACTTCTTCGTGCCCTATAACCCGGAAGAGCATCAGAGGAAGAGCGACGTGCTTCCGGGGTGAAAAGAAAGGACTTGTACCTGACTCAGAAGTGATTGAGAGTCACATGGACTGGGGATTGGAACACTTCCGGGTCAGGGTATTTAAAAGGACTGTGGGAGCTCTCAGATGGGGAGCTGAGCTGGGTGGAAGGGTGGCAATGCGTCTGGGAGTCGGAGGATTGTTTATTATTGTAGTTATTGGTTTGTGTATGAGTATAGTGGAGGAGAGGGTGCTTTGTGCACTGTGGCAATTTAATAAAGTCATCGTTTGGACTTTTACCTGGTGTATGAAGTCGTGGACAGGGGTTCAAGGGCGCAATACGGCCCTAATCTGTCACAACATATACTAGCTGTGTAAACCCATGCTGTAAAAAGCCCGGGGTTCTAGAAAATATTGTGTATTGTATTGTATTGACCCCCTTCTTTTTGACACCCACTGCACGCCCAACCTACCTGGAAAGAGGTCTCTTTTTGAACTGCCTTTCCCAAGGTTTCTTCCATTTTTTCCCTACAAGGGTTTTTTGGGAGTTTTTCCTTGTCTTTTTAGAGAGTCAAGGCTGTGGGTTATCAAAGTTAAAGTCCATTGCGGCACTTCTTGTGTGATTTTGGGCTATACAAAAATAAATTGTATTGCAATTTATTGTATTGAAATCATCCGAAAAAAAATTGAAATGTAGAGATGTCAGGTAATTGTAAGAAACTACTCCGGGCGTCTCTCTCCTAGGAGGATTCATTCTGCCGATGTGCTTGCATCGCTTGTGCATTAGTGGTGGGAGGAAAAGTAAAAGGAATACCGTTTTGCTGATGTGTTTGCCTCGCTTCTGTATTAGCGGCTAAGCTAGTGACTCTTTCTTTGGAGGTTTCATTTTGCCCAAGTACTCACTTTGCTTACCTCGACTTCACCTCTCACTTGCAGGGCGGACAGACATACACACACATTTCCAAAGTAGTCATTTAGTTTTCTGTTTCCTCGGAGGTGAAGCCCTTACCCCAACTAAAACCTCTTACTTCCGGACCAGACAGACAGACACACTTCCACGCATAAACGTTTATATACAAGATAGTTACAAATTGTTATCCTATTGCTACAAAGTAATATATAGTGTGCATGTGTTTGATCGTATATGTGTATTGTTATCTAAAATATAAAAAAATAGAACTGCAACTGCTGTTTTGAGAGATTGTTTAGGTGCAAGAGTCTAAATGTTTCCAAAAAGGGACACAGTGTTTCCAAACAGTGAGACACCCTGTGCTAAGCAGTTTAACTTCGTAATGCTATGAGATATGAGATCTAGGCTTGGTACAACGATAGCTGGCAGACAGGGCACTAAAGAAAATTGATTCCAGGGCCATGCATTACATAAAATGTCTTGGTTATTTTCTATAAAATAGAGGTTTTTGGAGAGGAATCCCTAAAACATCACATTTTTTGTGTTTTATTTAGTTGATACTAGTGTTACCAAAGGTTACTCAAACAAATGCTTTCTTTTAAATATATGAAGTGTTGTTCTTGCTGTGCTTCAGCCATTTGCAGCTCCTCTATTACATAAGAAGAATTATAGCCGCTTATTTTTGGATATGTCATTTAGGAGAAATAATGCCAAAAACCTCTAAGTGCAAAAGTGGTTAAAAATGGTATATTGGACAAGGTGCAAAATTCATTCGGATCTGCCTAGGTTACCTTGGTATTTAATAGGAAAAGTGAAAGATAGCCAAATATGGAAGGCTATCCACTATATGAAGATCTCTATGATGACTGACCCTTAACACATTTCTCTTATTTATGTTTATATTGGAAATCTATTATAATTAAGCACTATTAACTAAGCATACACTTCAGTTGATATGCTCTGATCTTTATCTAAATAAAATAATAAACTGCTCTATCCCATGGCATTAAAAATTAAATGCAGTACATTTGTCAATCAATCACAGCTTTGAATTGCATCTTACTAAACCTGTAAAAAAGAGTCCTCCATTTCAAGCTTATTTATAGCTAAGATATTTCTTAAATATGACCATATTCTTTTCCTAAGTGGCTATAACTACTATCATACTAATGCCTACTTTCAATGTTTAGCGCCATGGTTTTCAAGACAAAAGCATTTTTTTAGACAATACAACACCTGCCTGCAGATCTTCAGCTGCCGGCTATTAAGCTACTTAGCATTTTCTTGATTAATGTTTTGATCTTTGCAATAATTTGTTTAAGCCATAGCAGGTATTGTGTCCATGTAATCAGATTATCACCAATGAAACAACATCTTCTTCTATGCACCTCAAATACTCTATGTAGCAAAATAAATCTCATCTAATGGATGAAATTCAGTTTTTAATAAATTTCATTTTTACCTTTTTACCTAAAGCCAGATTTTCTGCATGAGTAAAAAAAAAAGCTGTCAGGTTTATGAACGCTAATCTTATTGCTTAAAAAAAAAACCCAAAACAATATGGCAGGCAATTGAACATTCTTTTGTAAAATGCATTATTACTTCTTTCATTTCTAAAATAATTCAAGCAAAATACAGTGGGTCAATATAAAATTAAATGAAGCCAGACCGTTAATCCATTATCTGCTGTTTGAAAACTACAGTACATTAGCTGAATCCCCCTATCTATATGTTAATATTTGTTATATTACAGCCAGACCCTTTATTTGATAATTCAGTCCTTATTCTCAAACTAGGCTGACCCGCCTTTTAAGGCGACCGACTTTTAAGTTGACCACTTCTTAAGGCAATTCAATATGTAGATCAATTTGACATTTTATACAAACTCATTCATTTGGTTATATTGCATTTGACCGGTATTACTTTAATACTCGTAGTTTCTGTTATTTTTGTGATGAAATTTAAACTTTTTTTCTATATTGAGGTCGCCCTTTTGAACCCCCCTGATATTTACTACACGGTGAGGCATTTGTACTCCATCCATCCATCCATTTTCTAACCCGCTGAATCCGAATAGGGTCACGGGGGTCTGCTGGAGCCAATCCCAGCCAACACAGGGCACAAGGCAGGAACCAATCCTAGGCAGGGTGCCAACCCACAGCAGGACACACACAAATCACACACTAGGGCCAATTCAGAATCGCCAATCCACCTAACCTGCATGTCTTTGGATTGTGGGAGGAAACCGGAGTGCCCGGAGGAAACCCACGCAGACACGGGGAGAACATGCAAACTCCATGCAGGGAGGACCCAGGAAGCGAACCGGGTCTCCTAACTGCGAGGCAGCAGAGCTACCACTGCGCCACCGTGCCGCCCTCATTTGTACTCCATCAACATTAATTATTTCCAGAGACATCATTTTGTCTATTTTTCCAGGGCATCGCGCACAAAAGCAAGGGAACGATGGGAGCACCAGAACTCTGCTCACATCATGTCGCTTCGTACTGCAAGCTGCAAGTAGTAAGTCTGTGATAAGCGGAATACCGCTACGCTTTCCACTCACGGGACGGAAGGACAATCCCGACCGCTTTTATATAGTAAGAAAGAAGAAGAAGATATCACACAGTCTGGAGTAGAAAATCATCTTTTACCTGCAAAAACGAAACTACAAATCCCATCGTGCATTGCAAAATGGACAGGGCGGGTGTGAAACTCCGCGCCTGCGTAGCACTCACAGGACGGAAGGACAATCCTGACCGCTTTTATATAGAAGGATTTAACAGTTTCTAATTTTGTTCTGTATTAGGAAACCACACTCTTGCATTCTTTCTACTATATTTGCCATTTGTATTCCTTGAGAAATTGTCAGTACCACATATTTTAACATTTTAAACTAGGAGAGACCAAAGAAGGAGTTTAGATCGACCTCAAAACACTTTTACTGCACAAAAACGAAAACAGTTAACAGGTTAAACCCAGTGTTTTATACAAAAAATACATTACTTTCACATTTCAAAAGCCAGATATGTATACATTGTGATGAATACCGGGGAAACAAAAATGGAACTGGTAAAGTAAGAATATTAGAGCTTACACTGTGTTGCATCGTCTTCCACACTGTCCTCTGGCAAGCAGCAGGAAACAGAAGAAAGAAGGATTTTGTTGAAGTGCCAAAGTTAAAAAGAATAAACTCTTCCTGAATACACATACTATATTTATGCAATTAATACATTAAATATTAAAACATACACAATTAAAAATAGTTGCTTCGTTAATTAAAATATAAACAATAGCATTCCATGCACTTTTCATTTTTCCATGCACCTACCTGAGATGTTTTTATATCATTCTAATAATATTGTTAGCATTTGAAATAATTCAATATCTGTTTTTTAAGCTTTTAAAAGACATTCTTTTAAACCAAATAAAATACAGTAAACATGTCTTTTATTTGATTTTTTAAATATACATAAAAAAACACTTAATTATGATGTGAAGGTTCTCAGTAAGAGAACCTTGTGCTGAGACTCTGCAGTCAGCAGTCATCTGTGTGAATGTATATCTTGCAACACTGGTGGGAAATACTCATACATCGTTATTCGTCTCATATGTGTGTCCATGAGTCTTTCCTGAAAGATGTTCGCTCTTTTATTCCATCGTTATATTTTGCCTGCATTTGCCTAAGATTAAAATAATCAGCTCCTTCACTATTTTCTTATAGTCCATAGCCCTGGAATCACTGAGCTTAAATTGATAGATTTCCAAGTTCTTGACTTTTTAATCACCTCTAATATATTTTAATAAGATAGGAAAGAGCCCTCATGATGTTTCTACACACCAGGAAAAGCATAACAGCATTGCTCTATTAAAGAAAATAGTGAGGAGTGACAAATAAAGAGAGAAAACAAACTATTAGAGAAATAAAATTCAAGTAAAGTGCTTTTGCTCCTCTGGTTTTACCCCCACATTTTGTTGTTCTGCCTGTCTCTAGCTTTGTAAACCACTAAATTCAATCAATTCACAACAAGGTTCATAAGGCAAAAGACAGAAAAGGTCTAAACAATTCATATAGAAACAAAATTATAATTCATCAAACAAATCACAAATGGAAAATGCACTATACAGGCATTTGTTTTCACCTGCCATTCCACTCTGCCTTTTCTTCTGCCATGTCTATAGGACTTCATCCCAGTTCACTTCCTCACTTTAGACTCAATGTTTCAATATTCTGAAGCTGTCATTAAACTTTTAAGGTCCACATCTGGGGTGAATGGAAGTCCTCCACAGAAAAGAGAAACCAGACTACAGCTCATTTTTACCATGCCTTGGTGTCCCTGTAACCTTACGCACAGAGTGGCACTCAGAGAGGTGGACCAAGAAGGCAGCTCCTGAGCTTCCTGCCCTCTCAGAAAAAGAAATATGTTTTCATTTGTCACAACCGGGGACTATGTGTTACCACAAATTAGTCAGACGGTACTGTGGTCCGCAACCAGACCAGCACAGCTTCATGTTCACTAATCCCTCCTTGGTCCTGTCCCTGTCCTGTGCCATTTCCACTCTTGTCAATACCTGGCTGTTTGGGAGACTCTTTATTATAGAATACTGAGCGTTGACTATAACTGTGCATAAAACAAGTCAAGCTGCACAAGAGAAAAGAAGTTGCCTTGACGGATATTTAATTTGCTTCCTGTTATGCATAGCTTGTGCAAATGAAAAAATGATGATTATGACATATGCAGATATACTTATTTAGTTGTTTTAAATAATGCAGACATTAATCATATTGCTATTTTTAAGTCAGTTCATTACATAATGCAGCACCCAACAGTTCACCTTAAAGATGCACATAATTATATTAAGAGTGTTTATGTTGTGCCATTTTACAATTACATTTATATACATGCAATACCAAGCAAGTGAATGCTGCATAATTAGTTTTAGTAATGCATTTAATTTTACATTTTTAACATTACTTAAAGTTAAGAACTTTAGACATAAGTCTAAAATACATAAACAAATACAAAAACAATTATTTCTTATTTGCTACCCATTTTTTTTACCTGATGTTATAAATCTGAAGGCATATGGCTCAGAATTTGGTCTGGGGGAACAATTTTTATGTGTTTTACAACACAAAAGAGACGTGCTCATTCTTGCTATTCCTAGGGGAAATTTCACTTGCTAGATTTGATTCTTAGCTTTATAGCTGAAAAGGAATATGTTATCTCAAACAAGTTCAAAAAGAATTACTAGAAATCACTATGCATAAATTGCTTACAAACTCAGCATACAATATATTTAGAACAAAGTGGCTTGTTAAAAGTCCATTACTCTTGTGTCAAAAATCTTTTGTTTTATGAAAAAAGTTTTTAATGTTTGTCTTTCTTGTTCAGATGTTAGAGTTGGGTTGCTATCATCACGCTTGTTTTTGGCTGCATAAGATGATTCTTAGCTATTTTCTCTATGTGCGTTACTTTTTTTCCCCCTAAAGTCGTATTGACAAGCCATTAGGACTGGGTTTGAGTTTTGGGTCAATGCCTTTTTTCATTTAAATTGTATATTTTTTACTGTGAAACCATACAATCCATGTTTGCTATTCTACTTTGATTTTAAACTTTAAATGCCTGGCAGCACACCGTTATGTAAGCTGAGACAAATGGAAGATTTGCCATGCAGGAAAATACTGCAGTCATTAGCATTGTATTATTGTATTATTTCATCTGAGAATGACCACAAGTAGCTTACAATTTTTTTTAACAGCTCCAATAATATATTGTTAATGTGTGCAGCCTCTCTCAATATGGTAAGTTCTTACTGTTTAAGCTAAAGAAACTGTGTTTTATGAATTTAATGCCAGCTCTGCTTTTCTAAAATATTGTAAAAATATGAAGTATATTAACCAAAATTAAAAAACAGGAGCAAAGCTGGCCTTAAATACAAACGCACATATAAATAACTCTTGTTTACCTCAAGTGTCCCTATATACTGTGTATTCTTCCGTCAGTGTCTCAATCCAGCTCTGTTTAGCAGCTGAAGTTCTCCTGGTGTCAATAAAAACACAAGGACATGCTAACAATGAGACATTTACGAAGCAGTTGTATACTAAATATTTTTAATCCAATTTTTGGTTCACAGGGAGCCAATCCCAGTATCACTGAGGAAAAAATCAAAACCAGCTCTGATTGGAATAGCGGACCATAACATGGCACACTCACCCACTAGTGTGAAGTCACCTTTCAGCCTTACATGCATGAGTTTGGGATGAGTGAGGAAATTAGGGAATGTTTACATTGGTATGTGGAGAACATATAAACTCCAAACAGACGGAGACCACGTTGGACTATGAACTCCTGTTCTCACATTGCGTTAGTCACTTATTACTGATTAAGGTCAATGATTTCATACTTGACATTTGTGACACAAGCTGAAGAAAGCAAAGAAATGTGCCAGCTTCTAGAATTCTCCTAATGACATAAAAAATGGCATATGATTATAACAAAAAATATGCTTAAAATAATATGCACAAATTTCCTTGCTCTTAATCCTGAGCATTTGGCTCAACTAAATTCCAGACAACATAACTTTAAATAAGTTCATATTATTAATTTTTTTTTAATCTTTAGTAGTATAATACAGCACTGTACAATCCTTAAGCAGAGTTTAGCTTTCTCTAGCCAACTCTGGCAAATATTAATATGAAAAGAGTATTTTTCATATAAGTTATGACTTATAAGTAAGCAAAAAGCCAATTTATCATTTTTTCTGGCATAATTACACTGAGGAAACAAAGTTGCTACTGACTACATTGCTCATGTCTTGCTAATGTTTTGGCTTTCTAACCAAAATCCAGATGTGCTGTCAGAATTAATATTTTCATTTACAGAATCCTGACTTTGCTGTGTCCATGACTCAGAGTTAATGTCACAAATGTTTATTTAGTCTTAAGGATAAACAGGGCAGGCCATTCATGAACACTTACCTCATCATCATACTAATGGGCCGTTTGCCATGCCTCTAGCTCTAGTTTTGTAGCAGTTGCACGATCTGCTTAAATGACATCCAGTAATTCTATTGCAATATTAGAGCTGGGAAGCCTTTTGAAGATTCTTCAATATTCTGTTATTCCTTTTTACTTTCAAACAGACCTCATGTCTACAGTGGTAAAAAAGGTGAATGGTGAAATGGCTGGTTGGTTGGATTGGGAGCGTGTGCTGATAGCATGTTGCCTCACCCACCACACAATGAACCTGGATTTGGACCCGAGTGTAGGGGGTGACACCTCAGCACCAGACTGGGACAGTGTGAGGTTTTTACAGTGGCTGGAGTGCCTATCCTGCCACCAACCCCCAAGTTTTTCTTGTAAATTGGGGGACCTGCTTGCAGGGCTGGATGCAGATTAACGTCATACCCAGAACAAAGCAATTGCAGGTTCAGGGTCCAATGGAGTAAGAGAGACGGCAGACTCTAAAAAATGAAGGGCATGGAAACATGTGGATCCTCAAGACTGTCATAATAAACTGTCACCAGTCTGACAGAGGTAAATGTGTTTGGTCAATAGTGGGTAAAAAGAACATCTGATGAAAACACATTAGAGCAGGGAAAACATGTGTACCAAAGAGAATGAACAAACTCAACAATAAACCCTGATTTTACTTGGGACAGTGTGATCCACCTGAATTATCTAAATGTAAATACTCTAAATAATTTGAAACACAACAAAAGCAATTAAGGGAACTACAACCCCAATTCCAATGAAGCTGGGATGTTGTGTAAAACATAAATAAAAACAGAATACAATGGTTTGCAAATCCTTTTCAACCTATATTCAATTGAATACACTACCAAGACAAGATATCTAATGTTCAAACTGATAAACTTTATTGTTGTTTTGCAGATCTTCACTCATTTTGAATTTGATGCCTGCAACACGTTCCAAAAAAGCTGGGACGGGGAAGCAAAAGACTGGGAAAGTTCAGGAATGTTCAAAATACACCTGTTTTGAACATTCCACAGGTGAACAGGTTAATTGGAAACAGGTGTTTGTCATGATTGGGTATAAAAGGAGCATCCCCAAAAGGCTCAGTCATTCACGAGCAAGGATGGGGCGAGGTTCACCACTTTGTGAACAACTGCGTGGGCAAATAGTCCAGCAGTTTAAGAACAACGTTTCTCAACGTACAAATGCAAGGAATCTAGGGATTTCATCATCTACGGTCCATAATATCATCAAAAGATTCAGAGAATCTGGAGAAATCTCTGCACGTAAGCGGCAAGGCTGAATACCAACACTGGATACCCGTGACCTTCGATCCCTCAGGTGGCACTGCATTAAAAACCAACATCATTCTGTAAAGGATATTACCATGTGGGCTCAGGAATACTTCAGGAAACCATTGTCAGTTAACACGGTTCGTCGCTACATCTACAAGTGCAAGTTAAAACTCTACCATGCAAAGCGAAAGCCATATATCAACAACACCCAGAAACGCCGCCGGCTTCTCTGGGCCCGAGCTCATCTGAGATGGACTGATGCAAAGTGGAAAAGTGTGCTGTGGTCTGACGAGTCCACATTTCAAATTGTTTTTGGAAACCATGGACGACGTGTCCTCCGGGCCAAAGAGGAAAAGGACCATCTAGATTGTTATCAGAGCAAAGTTTAAAATCCAGCATCTGTGATGGTATGGGGGTGTGTTAGTGCCCATGGCATTGGTAACTTGCACATCTGTGAAGGCACAATTAATGCTGAAAGGTACATACAGGTTTTGGAGCAACATATGCTGCCATCTAAGCAACGTCTTTTTCAGGGACATCCCTGCTTATTTCAGTAGGACAATGCGAATCCACATTCTGCATGTGTTACAACAGCGTGGCTTTGTAGTAAAAGAGTGCGGGTACTGCCTGCCTGCAGTCCAAACCTGTCTTCCATTGAAAATGTGTGGCACATTATGAAGTGCAAAATATGACAATGGAGACCCCGGACTGTTGAGCATCTGAAGTTGTACATCAAGCAAGAATGGGAAAGAATTCCACCTACACAGCTTCAACAATTAGTGTCCTCAGTTCCCAAACACTTACTGAGTGTTGTTAAAAGGAAAGGTGATATAACACAGTGGTAAACATGCCCCGTCCCAGCTTTTTTGGAACGTGTTGCAGGCATCAAATTCAAAATGAATGAAGATTTTCAAAACAACAATAAAGTTTATCAGTTTGAACATTCAATATTTTGTCCTAAAATTGAATATAGGTTGAAAAGGATTTGCAAATCATTCTATTCTGTTTTTATTTACGTTTTACACAACGTCCAAACTTCATTGGAATTGGGGTTGTATTATAGGATTAAAAAAAGAAAAAAATAGTGCAACTAAGTATTTACAGTATACTGGAGAACTGGACATTTTCATTTGTGAAATTAACTGACATAGGCTGTGTCAATCTTTGTAGTTTTCTCTCATATTATTTTACTTTAAGCTTATTGTTCATTGATGAAAAGCCACTTTCATCTGTACAGACAGATAATGTCCAGAGGATTGGCTCTGAAAATCAAAAGATATGCTGCTAATAAACGTATTCGCCTTTAAGGAGATTAAAAATACAGTTCATTCTACTTGGTTCCAATGCTGCATGTAGGATATCTTGGGACAAGAAAGTACAGAAACAGTTTGTACAAAGTAAAATGTTACGGAAAAGGTAAGGTAATTATCTACTTGTATTTTTAAAACCTGGTCATAATAATGAAGGTGTTGTATATTATTCAGTTTATTCTGGTATGGCATTCTTCATGAAGCACACATTCAGAGTTTTTTTTACATTTTTAGGATTATAATGCATAACAGTAAAGTACAAAACCTTGCAACATGGTATTTTTCCATTTCTTATTTTCTTTAAGTCACAACTTAAAATACCAATTACACCCTTTGAGATGGACTACATGAAGTTATAAAGGGAAACTAAAAATGTAAACTATTAAAATAATCCTACTACAATATTGATGTTCTGCCTCAGATGTTCATCCACATGCATGTATCCATACTTTCTCTTTGGTTTGTGTTCTGGTTATAGACGGAGGACGAGGAGGATTAATACCAGTAGGGACAGGTAATAGATCCTACAGATGTTATTTAAAGGAAAATTGAAGAAACAGGGGATATCATGAATCAAGGAGGAGATAAAACATGGTATGGTGCAGGTAAAAATAAGAAAAATTAACAATCTTTTATGATATGTTGCTGTCCTAATGTACAGTGGGGAGACCTCCAGGAGTGTGTGGATAGGTTCCTGATCAGAGCTGGACTGGATCCATTTGTCATTATCCACATCAGAATAAATGACACAGTTTAGACTAGGCAGGGCTACCACTTCTAGAAGTCAAAGTTTAAGAGCTAGGTATGAAACAGAGGAACAGAACTGACAGAGAGGAAATTAAACCTGTGCCATGTGCCATCAGAGGTAATTCTGACAAGAAGGTTAAACAGGTGGCTCAAATCTTGGTGTGAGATAAAGAGGCAAAGGTTTATCAGACCCTGGGGCACTATTTGGAACAATCTGAACTGTACCAACAGAATGGGTTACTTTTGAATGGATGAGACACTAATGTAATTTTGAAGGTTCATGTGTAGGTTGGTCAAGTAGACTTAAGAAATTTAGGCCAGGCAAAGTTTAAAAATAGTTTAAAAAAGAAAACTGTATGATTAATAAAACACAGAAGGTAATTCTGAAAGATAAAACCCATGAATTGGAGTTAAATGTTGGTAAACATAGATATGATATTTTAACAATAACAGGAAAACATTAACCAGTGTTAAGAGATATGTACGAGCATAATTATTATGTAGAAAACAGATATGCAAAAGGGAAATGGCATTGCGGGTGGTGTGGTTGTTTAAAATAATAGACAGAATCTGATTAAGAGTCTGCTTTAATTTGGTGTTCAACTATGTGTTATTGAGGATTTATGGATTCAACTAGAAAGCAAATTGGATAGAGACCTCTCCAACAAAAATAACATGTTAAATTATACATCTTTTTAATAATATTAAACAAGCAAGTTTGAGGTATGTTTTAATGATAATGGACAATGTAAATTTTTGTTTCTCAAACACTTTTGGGTATATTTTATCGATATTATTTACTAATCATAAAAATGACCTTTAACTTTTCCTATCACGTATTTATTCAATAGCCTATTTGTGTAATGGCCTCTCATATTGTAAGTATAGATATACAGTAGAACAGCTACAACTGCAATATTTGTGGTGATCTAAAAGTAGGGTCACTACCAGGAATCCAGCTCAGATATACCAAGTACCTTTGATTTATTTGTAAATGTGCTTAAGAGTCTTACTACATTTGAAAGAATTGGTCACTCTGTAAGCATTTGCTCCAAGTGCAAAAAAGTGTGACACATAAACCATTTGTTGACCCACCAAGGACATGTTTACCTCCTCTTCATTGATGAAAAATTTAGTGAAAGAAATGGACAAGGAATGTGATGGATTTCAATTTTTGACAGGTGTATCTACAAATAACTAATGCCAACTTAAGGAAGGCCTTTATGTTGGTCCACAAATCGAACATGTCACTGGTAACAAGTAGTTTGAAAGTCTTCTGGATTCAAGGGATTCGAACATTTCATGAGAATGTTTTTCTAAACTACAGAACACCAAAGTACAGTATGTCCAGCTGGTTGACAACATGCTTTAAGCATACAAAACCATGAAGTGCAACATGCACTGAACATTAATACATTTTCACATTTAGACAGTCCCTGCTGATCTTGATGAAGTTAGTAACAAACATAGCAAAAGGTTTCATCAGGACATTGAGGCAATGGAAAACCAGTATCAGGACTAGTACAATGCATGAATGCTGTCCGACTATCTTTGAAAACTGAAATGAGAAGCATCAGATGTGAAGTACAAGTGAAAATCAGCAGCAAAGCACTTTTAGCTCTCATGAATTAATGCAATGCGTCAGCATCACCAAGCGAAGTTAAATTCAATAAAAGCTAATTTCATGTTTATCCAAATTCCTAGGTAAAAATAATTAGAAACATCAGAATTCTAGAGTCAGTACAATCATTAAACTTCAGATATGTGGGGTATGAAATGTAGTATTGTAAGTAAATAAATGTGTTACATGTATGAAGTAAAAATATTAGCTATGATTATACAATAGAAGGTGTAAAACTTACAATTTAGACTGGATTACATAGCCTGTTCAGTGAACATAACACACTTAAGAACGCACTAGTGACTTCTCATCTGGAATCTTGTGTGCAGCGTTCTTCTTCAGTTTTACAAAAAAGATTCTGTTATGCAAGACACATTCCAGAGAAGAACAGCAAGAATTATTCCAGGACTACTTAGTATGAGGTACAAGTTAAGATTTAGGTAGTTGAACCTTTTCATTTTAAGCATGAAGAGGATAAGATGAGGTATCATAGAAGTATTAAAAATTATGAAGGCAGTTAGTACAGTGGAGATCACATTATACTGTACTGTAAAATTAATTCTAAAGCTAGGAGACAACAGAAGGAAACGATTTAAGGATACATTTTATGCAAACATTGCAGTATGTTTTACACAGAGAACTATAAAAATGTGGGGTAAGTTAGTAAGTAGTATGATGGGGACTTTGAAGTCTTGATTTTAAGTTAGCTGAATAATTAGCTGAATAGTGAATGACAACCTATGTTAAGTTTATTAGCTTCTAAGTTATTCTAACATACAGGCCAGAAGGCACCTGAGCAAAGGTCAAAAAGGAGAGATTTAGTATGACGCAATAAAGTTATGAAAGTGCATATTTAATATGAATTAATTTAGACAAAAGCAAGATTCAGATTACACATGAACAGTTGTTATCACATAACAATTATGACCATGTGGGGCATGACATTTCATTATCACTTTTAAAAGTATAAAAATAGATTTCACCAATGCAAAAGAAAAAGAAAGAGGAAATCTTTGAGTTTTCAATTAAGAAGTCATTTTCATATGACCTTCTCTCTGCTGTAGAACTATCCTATATGTATTTTCTAGCAGCTCTTATACATTATGTCCATAAGTGCAATGTGCTAGATTAATATGTGTGGAGTTATTAATTAATCAATGGGAACTGCACTTAAGGCTATGACTTATTGAGATCTCATGCCTGCAGTATGTTATTCCTACTTGTTACTTTTTATTAAAAATGTAAAGTTTCCATTGGACCATGCATAGAGTAATCTTAAAACGATTTTCCCTGAAGAGAAAATTAAATATAAAAAATTAAACTACAGAGCTTTCACGATTTATAATGTTTCCAGTTCTAAGATTTGACAGGCTGTAGCAAAAAAAAAAAAAGATTTGAATTCTGAAGGATGATTTATGAAAGAGCATCTTTTTTCATAAATGAATTAATAAAGTTAGTATAAAATGTGAAAATGTATCCTATTAAAAATAACTACAAATGTATTTACACATAATTACTTTTTTGGGGGAATTGCAGGGATCATTTCAAATAAAGAACTCCCTTGTTGGTCCTTGCTGTCAACAGGAAACAGAGTAAAGCAAAATTCAATGGAAAGATTAAAAGACAGCTTTTGACTGATCACACAACCTCCACTGGGTAATTCTGCCCTAAGGTTTTCCTTCTGATTGCAGACCCAATTTTTCTCTTTGAGAAGATTTTGCAGCCTTGCTAGAGTTTTTGTTCTTCATCTTCTTGTTCTCAAGTGTTATTTTGTCACCTAATATATCTCTTAACTAGATTTATTGTGATCTAGGCTTACTAAGTAACAAAGTGTTCTTTTAGAACACAGAGAGATGCTTCTAAGTTTAAAAGATTCAGAAGTAGCTACTGATATTCTCTTTCCATCAAGAATTAACAAGGGGGTTACATCAGAATTAATTTATAAGCATTTGCAAGAGAAGCAAATGTAGTAAGAAAAGGTTAAGAATAGGCTCAGTAAACACAGGAAATATCCAATAAAAAAGGGAGTAAGGAGCTATACAGTTTTATTTTTTTTTTTTCAAAATTAAAATTAAATTTTTTTCAAAAAGTAAATTGAAGGACTATTTAGAAAATAAGAGAACTAATGACTATGCAGGTGACATTCTAGTGTTACACATTCATGTAGTATTATTATTTCTTTTCACATCTGTTATGAAGGAACATTTTGCTCTGACAACCCCATAGATCTTTAAGAACTTGATGAATATTTCTCTGCCGAATTCAAAGTAGTTGCCCAAGCCAACAGTGGCACTGTTTGTATGCAGGCATGAGTTTGATGAATCAGTTGCATCTGTTGTGCCTTTATCACCATAACTTATTATGCTCCACTAGAAAAAAAATAAAATCCTTTCTCCTGATGTACAGAATGCAGATCATACTTGTCACCTATGGCTGCACTGTTAACGTCATCAAAAGAATTACTATGTCTTAAACTGATTTTCTCATGTAACAACAAATATTTCCTATACGGTATTCATTTGGTTTAATATAGAGGATGTATTCTACATGCTTTTGCAGGAGTTGCAGAGGCATCTTTACTAATGTATCCTGAAAACAAAACTATAAAATTTTAAGTTTTTAAAGTTATTTGCTTACCAAATCATCTTTTCAAACAATCATTATCCCTGTTGTGATTCTTCCATGTTTCTAGAATGTACTTAGGAAAAAAAGTCATCCCACAATAATTATCCTGTTTTAATCTTGAGTCTTTTGATGCCATTTCAATAAATATTTAATTCTGTAGGAGGATGAGTTATGATTTAATAAAATGTTTAATTCTGAAGCATGTTAAAATATGTTACTAGTTATATATGAGTCCTAAATAAATAAAATGTCATATATAGATATTATTATTATTATCAGTCAAACATTTTGAAATGTTGATACTTCTCTTGATTTTTAATTATACACTGTCACACACGTGCGCATGGGAGGCAGCTAAAGGGCTTGAGTGAGGGCAAATCCTAATCAGACCGGGATGTGGCAGAGTGGACTGATTCTTTTTCTCACTTCCCTGCAGACTATTCACGAGAAATTCCACCTGACCCTTGTGATGTCACTTCCGGGTGCGAACTTATAGATGAATACCTTTCAGATCCCGGCCCCTTTGATGTCACTTCCTGTCCTGACCTTTAAAAGCCTCCACCTTTCCCCTACTCCCTCAGTTCTGTTTTGGACTCTGATTTTTGTCTTTTTTGTTTACAATTTTGCAGCCAGGATACACAATATACTGTACAGGTGGCTACCCCAAACTGTGCTATGGCTTGTGATCACGTTTGTGACAGCACATTGAAAATTGTGCTTGATTATTAACTTATCTATCTATCTATCTATCTATCTATCTATCTATCTATCTATCAATCTATCTATCTATCTATCTATCTATCTATCTATCTATCTATCTATCTATCTATCTATCTATCTATCTATCTATCTATCTATCTGTAGCATGTGAAAAAGAAAAAAGCAAATACATCTTTATTCAAAAACTGACATACCACACTGTCTTTCCACTCACAGAACTAAAGAGATCTTCTGTATAACAACTACTCTGATATCCCATGCACAACAGAGTACACACATTTGTAATTAAAATAATTTAATTGCATCACACCAGAAACCTACCCAACTGTTAACTTATGATAGGCTAACAGAAAGAACAAATATACCATCATGCAAGATCTACTGTACATAGTTATATGTGGAATGAAAAACTTCAAGAAAAAACATTCAGAACTTCCTAAGATGAATGGCTCAAATAATTTACTATTTATTTTGCCCTAAATTACATAAATAAAGGTTTCTTCACTACTCACCAGTCTATCCAGATTTGTTCCTGCAGCTGTAGTTGGTCTCTCCTCTGGACTGTAGGGTCTAAAACGATGGTTAAATACATCGGAAACGGCTCGTGAAGACCTTCCTGAGTTGGCAGGCTTGGGTTGTCCACATCCTTGAAAAACCTTTTATACATACAATATAAACAAAACAAAAGCACAATATTTTAATATCATGTAAATTTAAGACTAAGAGATGATGTGACTATAATAAAATAATTAATTCTTGCTACCAATGTTTAAAAAAAAAGAAAAAAAAAGCTGTTTTAATATAAGAAATGTTTCAAGTACTAAAAATAAGAAGGGGAAACTGAAGATCTTTAAAGCTGTGCATTCTGATAAAAAAATCAATTACACAGTGTACATGCAGTATTACTATTCAAAAATAAAATGAATAATTAAACAATATGTATCACGGATTTGGACTTTAATCTGCAAAAACTATGTTAAAGTTAAGAAAAATGGATATTTAAAGTCAATATAGAAACAGAACTTTTTGGCCATTTACCAGGTATGTCCTAGAATGAAGAATAAAGTCCAGATAGTAATTAAAAGAGAATCTGTATGGAAGAGAAATTGAAGAAAATGGAAATGATCCCACGCCAGAGTTGAGCTGAACCATGGCCATCTAACAAAATAAAGGGCAAAATTAAGAGTTTATTTAGAGCTCAAGTTGCGCAACATCTATGATTATAAATGAGCTTAGTTTCTGTTTTTTATTTAGGGTAGTTACTTTGAATCCATGTCACCAAACTCAGCGAGGGTAAGCGTGGTTTTGAGAACTAGACACAGAATGTACCACAATGTAATTGGAAAACAGAGTTTATTGCTGCTGGATACCGAGAAACTCTCGCTCCATTCCTTTAATGTTTTAGGTGGGAAAAATTATAATTCTTAATGAGCAACACAAACTTATAAAAAATTATTGTGCCATTATTAGGATTCTACTGATATTAAGATAATCTTTGATCTTAAGTTATTCATTGCACTTTATTTTTGACAGAGCTAACTATGTGATAAACTGTTAAATACTCTCCTATAGAAATGGAAAGTAATACATCGAGGTTTATTGCAAAACTGTCTATTACAAAAAGGTACTGAGACACAGGCATAGGATAAAGACACAGCTGCAAGATAACAAGCCACAGAAATTCAGACAATAGAAACAAAGCCTGCAGGATCAACAAACTTTGTTCAGAATTTAATGTTTTGTCTTCTGAACCATGAAGAAGAAGATGCATTATTTCCAGTATTGCAATTTTAAATTGTATAAAACAAAGTGCAAAATAAAATTTAGCCAAATAAATCTAACTATTTCAACCTTACACACCTTTACACACAAGACGTTTATTCACACTGGTCACCGGACTGTAAATCAAATTTACGATAGCCATTAACTGGATGAGATGTAGTTATTCACTAGACTTACAGTGAAACCTAAAATTAGTCAAGATGATTCAAGTCCTTTGTTGTAGTTTTTATTTGTAATATAGCCATATTTTGATAATTAAGCCATAAAATGATTTTTAGTTATGGGTGCCTCCTTGTTGAAATGTAAACAATGGTGAAAATTTATTTGTACTAATTATGGAATAGTGGAGCGGTGGTAGCGCTGCTGTCTTGCAGTAAAGAGACCTATAGTTCACTTCCTGGGTCCTCCCTGTGTGGAGTTTGCATGTTCTCCCCGTGTCTGCGTGGGTTTCCTCCCACAGTCCAAAGACATGCAGGTTAGGTGGATTGGCGATTCTACATTGGCCCTAGTGTGTGTCCTGCGGTGGGTTGGCACCCTGCCTGGGATTGGTTCCTGCCTTGTGCCCTGTGTTGGCTGGGATTGGCTCCAGCAGACCCCCGTAACCCTGTGTTAGGATATAGCAGGTGGGACAATGACTGACTGAATTATGAGATAATCAAATTTAGTATTAATTTCACGTAAAAATATTTGTCAATACCACATTGAAGCAAGACAAAAAAAATGTTATTTTACCATGGTCGGAGTGATATTTTACTCTGTGTGTTCTGCAGTGCTGGACTGCTAAAAGAAATCTGGACAATGACTAGAATCTGCTGGAACAGGTGGTAGTGTGGTTGAACTTGTGCAAGTTTTCTATTAGACTTATATCCAAGAATAGGGATGAGTGAAACAGCAGATTTTCATTTTGCTTACAGTTTTATGAATTTGCCCATAAAAATTGTTTTGCATGTGATTTTGCAATTAGGAAACTTAAAACTTACTAAAACTATTTTTTTTTAGATTTGTAAAATTTTTTGGGGCACTCTAAGGATTATCCCAGCTCTGAAACTGTTTGTCTCCTTCCTCGGCTGGCCTGCAAAGCTGCCTTGATCTTTCACACCTCCTTCCCCGCAGCTATGCACTTTCATCTGCTTCATATGCTTCCTGAGTGCACTTTCACACTTGCTGGTCCTGCCTTACAAAGCTCTTTTGTGGTTGGAGGTCATATCTGCATTCAATTTTTTCCAAAACCATAAGCCAGTTCAAGCCAGTATCCTTCCAGGGTTCTATTGGTGGGCACATATCCAAATCATTTTAGCAGTGGAGATGCATCTCCAAAGTTCTTGCACATAACTGTGCTCTACCTGTATTCCACTTTCCAGTCTCTGAATCAGGAACTTTTTTGCCACTTTTTTGCAGGTGGAGAAAGAGGTTGCAGATGAGGTGAAAGAAAATGGTATGTGCCAATCATATGGAACTCTTAAGTTTCACTGCAAATTTAATTTTTCAGAAATTGCTTTGCTTATCATTATCTAAGAGCTTTTTCTGTAATGCAGCTACTCTTTTGGATGAAATGGAAGTAGCTGAAATACTGTGTGGTTTGCAATGCTTACCTACTCTTACAGAAGTATGAGTCTGCAAAACAGGAACAAATTGACCAATGATAGGGTTAAGGGGAGAATAATGTGAATAGAGTTTTGGCTCCTGGTATTTCTATTGGGATGAATATTTAAAAGGCTACCTCTTTCTAAGCTGAGGACTTTAAGTAGGATATTAAAATGACATAATATTTTCAAATCTGCTTAAACAATGGTTGGAGTGGACCAGAGTCTATCATGACAGATTGGATGCAACACCAGTCTGTTGCAGAGCCCAATGATGCACATACTCAGAGGACAAATTCAGAATAGTAAATAAATTGAAACACATGGGTCTCATTCTCAAGAAAAAATTAAATGTTTTGGTTCTGTTCACTACGCCCATCTTGCATGGTAGCTTTAAAGAGACTGTGATATTTATGAGAAAGTAATAAAATATCTTTGATTAAAACATAAAAAAGTTGTTTTGACAAAGTGGACATCATGCCAGACATTGGAAAACGTATCCACTTCTATAAAGAGTGGAGCTGCTTTCTTTTAAATCATCTTGTTGCTAATCTACAATGAAATATACCTTCACTGTTCAGCAAATTAAACAGCAATTGTAGGTACTTTTCCTAACAAAAATGAATTTAAAGAATATTTAATCACTTTTACACTACATCTTAAATATGCGGTGGAAATCACACAATATTGAACTGAAATAAATGGGAATAGGAAGGCCTATTTTAAGAACTAAGCTTTACCTAGGTAATAAAGAGGAAGGATGAAGGATAATGTTTAGAAAATAATTATTTTCCACTAAGAAATAGCTTTTACATTTGCAGTTAAAGTGTCTGTTTTTAACTTAATGACAGTATTTCAACTGTAAGTGAAAACTTGTGCAGTAAAAGAAGATGTAGTTTCCTTCCCTAAACAGCTGAACTATCCCTTGGTTATTTCTGTATGGTCAGTACGATGAGTTCTTAGAGTAATTTGATCTTTATTCCATCAAGCATATTTATTGCCTTATTGGGTTTTCCAAGTTAATGCACCATCTTTGACATTTTGATTTTACATTAAATGTGCAGGTTACATTGCATTCTCCTCTGTAAAATGAAACACAGATAGGAACTTGGCTACAGATAATGGTGAATTTTTCCTGTCTTGAACAGAAAGATGAATTACCCTCAATACAAAGATTACAAAGAGAATAAGATACGGGATAGTGTCTGTAATGAATTTCAGTGTAGAACCATAACCCTATGTATTACTTGTTATCACTAACAGTAGCAAATTAAAAAAAAAAAAAAAAAGTACATAAGACTGGTGAAATACAACATTTCTTTTTCTGTGGATATATAATTGAGAATTTATAGTTTGATTTAGTATAGCTAGGGGTTATAGCAAATGTTGTTACCTGGGGAACAAATGGACGTTCAAGAGAGGAAAATACTGTGATGGATGAATGGGGTGAAAAAATGGATTTATAAAAAAAACTGGTACATTACGGGGAGCTTAAAGGTAAAGGGGGTACAGATGGACATTTGAAAGAAGGCTCCCATGGACTGGACATATATGGAGACAAGAAATAAACTGTTTGCTGAAGGAAATAGTATTGATGGAGTTTGCAGAAGACAAAAACGAGAGGGAGGCTAGAAAACTAGAAGGATGTGGTAGTGAAAGATATACAGGAGATTGGGTGTATTAAGGAGATATCCAAAAGCAGAATCCAGCATTAAAGGGAGATGCATTTCTACAGTGGTGAGCCTAGATTCCTAGGGAAAAGCCAGGGGGAAGAAGAAGAAGACGACAACAGTGAGATCATTGTTAGGCTGGAAAAGTGTAGGTGCATGCTCTATGGCAGGGGTAGCCAACTCCGGTCCTGGAGGACCACCATGGCTGCAGGTTTTCATTCTAACCCCTTTTTTTAATAAGTGTCCTGTTTGTGCTTCTAGTTAACTTCTTGTGAATTAATGTTAATTGAATTGCTTTTTTAAGATTTGTTCTCCTGAATTTCTTCATCGTTCCTCTGAGTTGCTTCAGTTCTTTCCTTAAATTGTACCCAAAGAGAAATTAAATGTGAAGTGAGTGAGCCAACAGAAGACTAACTAAGCGAGGGCGTCAAACTCCAAACAATTTCACTCCAGCCAGCTGCGTAACGAGGAGCCAATTCTTGTTAATTAAACCCGTTCTTAATTTCTTTGGCTTGTTGCTGCTCTCGCTGTGCATTAGCAGACATTTCTGAAATTGTTGATTTTCTCTACTCTAAGAGCACTCTGAAAATGTTTTTGGAACCTGAGCAGATCAGAATGAAAAATTGCAATCACGGTGGTCCTCCAGGACCAGAGTTGGTGACCCCCGCTCTATGGCATGTAAAGGGGAATAAAAAGATTCTGCTGGATAAAGGATGGCTTTAAAATTCTCTTGTCCTTTCTTTGCTTAGATAATTACTTTATTCTTTAGAAGTACTGTAGTAATGCTAGGATGGATAAATCTTCTATGACAGTGCCACTGTCTCTTATAAAACAAAAACTATTGGTATAAGCTGGGAAGCTCCACTAACTCCTAAGTGTGAATGTAAAGCCTTGTAAAGAGTGTGGAGTTTTTAATAGACAGAAAATGTGGAAGGAAACACAGCATTTAAAACTGAATAATCACCCATGTTGCAGCAAATAAAATGTAATCCTTCAAGATCAACTTTGATAGATGGAAAAATGATTACTACATTTTAAAAAATGCTGTGGTGAAATAGATAGCATTGCCACCTACCAAGGGAATGATGGAAAGTTTCTGTGTGGGTGTTTGTATAATGTTACTGTGTATGCATGGCATTCGCAAATAAGCAAACTGAACTGAAAAAATGTGTACTGACAAAATTTAAACATACATAGTTATATTTAAAAACAAAAAGCCTATACAAAAATAAGCACAGTATAAACCACATGTGTGGGCAGAATTATTAATAAAACCCAAAAAGCTATATGGTAAGGTTATTGGGATAAAGTAAACAACCCTTTATTCACAACTTATTTTGCAGGTACGGGAAACATGAAATTAAGTAAGAAGTATATAGTATAGTATAGCAACGCCATTCTCTAATAGTTACCAAACAACCAACAGAACAAAACCTTTTGACATGCTTATGGAATGGAAGTGCCTTCCAAATTACAATGTAAAAATAGATGAAAGTATGTTCATTAGATCTGGTAGTCTTAACATGCAGATCATGCAGAAAAATAGTGAAGAAAAGATGGTCAAATGCAACGGGTCAGATAAGATCTTCAAAGTTTTAATTTGGAAAAGTAGAGTAAATCCAGAGAGGGAAGAAGGCATTGTATATGTTGCACATCATTCTTTCTCTTGTGGCAGTAGGGGGCAGTAGTGCACCCTCGAACCCTCAGGTACAACTCCGGAGACCAGGTTACAGTCCAAGACTCTTTATTATTTTTTCCCACAGTGCACCAAGCACCTTCCACACTACTCATAAACTCTTTAAACAAACACAATGACCTCTCCTCCTCGCCCAGACACTTTGCTCCTCTCCCACCCAGCACAGCTCAGTGTCTGGACTGAGGCACCGTCCTTTTATAGCCCCTGACCCGGAGGTGTTCCTGTCCCAGCAGTCCACAGTTCCCTATTCCTTCCGGGTCAGGGCAATCAGTCTTTCACATCACCCCGGGAGCACGCCATTCCTTCCCGTCACGTGACTGTGACGCACTCCCGGGTCATAAGGCACAACCGATCCCACAAGTCCCCCCACAGCGACTCCTGGTGGTCCCCAAGGTATCCAGCAGGGCTGTGTATAAACACTACAAAGTCCATAAGGCCCTGCTGGACCTCGGGCACGATCCTGGTGTCGGGAGAGCTCCTCCTGTCGGCCTGGGGGTGCGGACCGGCCTGGGAAGCCGGCAGTCTTCCACACTCTCTAAAATACTAGATCTCTCTAAAATACTAGAAAAAGTAGTCGCCAGTCAGCTTCAGTCACACCTTACGCATTACAATTTATTTGAGAAATTCCAGTCTGGCTTTCGCACTGGTCATAGTACAGAAACGGCACTAACACGGGTTGTAAATGACATTCTGATATCCTCTGATGAAGGAAACTCCACTGTAATTATGTTGTTGGACTTAAGTGCAGCATTTGACACCATTGACCATTCTATTTTACTGCACAGGCTAGAAAATGATGTTGGGCTTACAGGCCCCGTGCTCGCTTGGTTTAGTTCTTATTTATCAAATCGATTCCAGTATGTACAGAAATGTGCTGACAGTACTCCATCATTATACACAGAAGTTCAATATGGTGTCCGCAGGGCTCAGTACTGGGACCTTTACTGTTTTCACTTTACATGCTTCCACTGGGATCTCTCATTAGGAAACATAATGTTAATTTTCACTTGTATGCAGATGACACCCAGTTATACCTTTCATTTAAATCAAATGAAGTTTCTCCGATGTTGTCTTTAATTAGTTGTGTTAGTGAATTAAAGGAATGGATGAATGAGAACTACTTGTCTTTAAATACAGATAAAACAGAGATGTTAATTGTTGGAGGGAATGACGCTGATCACAGCAATATTTTGTCGTCATTTAACTCAGTTGGAATCCCAATTAATTTTACTGAATCAGCCCGCAATCTAGGAGTTATCTTTGACTCTAGCATGTCATTTAAAGCACATATTACAAAGTCGTCCAAAACATGTTTTTTCCATCTTAAAAATGTTAGGAAATTAAGGCGCTTTCTAAATAAACAGGATTGTGAGAAATTAATTCATGCATTTATCTCTAGTAGGATTGACTACTGCAATGCGGTGTTCACTGGCTGTTCAAACTGTTCTCTATACAGCCTCCAGTTAATCCAAAATGCGGCTGCAAGAATTATTACAAGATCAAGAAAATATGAACACATAAATTAACCCCAGTTCTTAAATCTTTACACTGGCTCCCAGTTAAGTTTAGGGCAGATTTCAAAATCCTCCTTTTAACATATAAAGCATTAAATGGCCAAGGTCCGCTTACTTGTCTGAACTTATCATGACTTACAAACCTGAGCGCACATTAAGATCTCAAGATGCCGGTCTGCTTAGGATTCCAAGGATTAATAAAATAACAGTGGGAGGTCAAGCTTTTAGTTACAGGGCCCCTAAACTGTGGAATGGTCTTCCTGCTTCCATAAGAGATGCCCCCTCGGTCTCAGCCTTTAAATCCCGGCTGAAGACTCACTACTTCAGTTTAGCATATCCTGACTAGAGCTGCTGATTAACTGTACATACTGCATCTCTGTTGTTAGTCATTAGCACTAAAACATAAGTAACATGATAATTATAATTGAATACTAACCCTCACCTATTCTGTTTCTTTTGTCGGTACCCAAATGTGGCAATTGGTGCCACGGCCCACCTGCCAAGTTGTTTGCCTGCCTATGGTAAAGTCATCCCTGATGGAGGATCACAGGAATTATGGGAAAGAGGGTCCTTTCATCGGAGCAACGTTTCAGCCGTGGCATGGCCAAATGGGGAGGCAGCTAGATGGATGAGGTCTCCAGGACTCTAAAAATATCCAAACCTAATTATGTCATATCATCTACTGTTAAACCGTAATTCTAAAATTTTTATTATTATGCTGTCTTAAGGAATTGTTCTGTTCTGTATATTGTATTGTATTGACCCCCTACCTTTGACACCCACTGCACGCCCAACCTACCTGGAAAGGGGTCTCTTTGAACTGCCTTTCCGAGGTTTCTTCCATTTTTCCCTACAAGGTTTTTATTGGGAGTTTTTCCTTGTCTTCTCAGAGAGTCAAGGCTGGGGGGCTGTCAAAAGGCAGGGCCTGTTAAAGCCCATTGCGGCACTTCCTGTGTGATTTTGGGCTATACAAAAATAAACTGTATTGTATTCTTTCTACTTGGATCGTGTCCTCATTAGAGATTATACCATATCTTACAATAACAGATATTATATAACACTAATAATAACCAAACAGTAAAGGATCACTGTTTTCTGAGAAACATTAGATGACCTAATTTAACTCAGAAAGAACAGAAAGAGTTCTGTTGACTTACAGTTTAAGAATATGGGAAATGGTGGTGTCCTGCATCTTGAAAACTTACATCACAATTACCACCATTGATGTCTTAATGTAAAAGTGTTCTTTTGCCTTGCTTAATATCCACCACCAGCACAATTGTTTTAGTGAACTGTTTCAGGTTATAAGGCTAAACAATCTGACAGGTTATATTTCATCCCTACAAACAGACAAATCAAAATCTGTGATGTAAGAGTGATGTGATGAGTTAAAGTCACCATTCCAGCCTGAATCTGACTGTGAAATCCAGTTACTAGTATACAGTGAATAAAGGAATGAAGGTAAGAAACAACTCTCTGGGTACTCGGGTTGAGAGGTGCAGAGAAAGTATCAGTCTGTTTCATTGTCTGCTTCCGATATGAAAAGTAAATGCAATGACCAACGACAACATTACTTGTGGTTATCATCTGACTTAAAAGTATCTTGACTTTACGCATCATCATCATCTATTTTACATAAACTACACAACTCTACACCTGACTTTTAACTAATGATCTGCTCACTGTTCAGCCTAAACCAACAAGAAACCTGTCAGTCCCTTCAGCAAGTCTGGCCCTGTAAGTTTTTGTTAAAATAAAGCACAGACTGCTCAGGTTAGTGTGTAGACTGACCGATATGGCCAGGTATGCAAGTTTCTCCTTACATTAAAAATATTATTTAGCTACTTTTTATTCAGGAGCTAAAGTTTTTTCAAGAAACTGTCACCTTTAATACATTGAAGTATGTTTCATTTGTGAAGGCTGTTGAAACTCAATCAGATGGCAAGTTTTTAATGGTCAACTAAATACTTGAACTATTATTTCATATTAACACATCAAAGTGATATACATTTTAAACATGTCACTTATTTTTATAAAGATGTATTTTCCCCATTATCAATTCCCGTGTATATTGCAGCTATGTAAATATGTTGGGCTAATAATCAATTTAAATACACCATATGCAGTATTTTATAATGAAGTTAGGTTTTTAAAGTTATTCTCAGCTAATCCTGCCAACAAATAGAAATTGGATACAAACATTTTACAAATATTGTAATGTACTTTTTCTCATTTATTTGCTGAATCATTATAATTTAAAATATAAAATATTTCAAACAATAAATCAGTTTTAATTTATAAATAATTTTATATATAGACTAGCAAAATACCCGCGCTTCGCAGCGGTGAAGTACTGCATTAAAATTTTTAATAATAAGAAAATTTAACCTTTTTAAACTGAGGGAAAATATGCCAGTAATTATTTGTTAAGGATCTCTTTGTATACCATGTTGTCAGTTCGGCCCTCCAGTTGTAACATGACCAAGCTGTACGCTGAGCTTACTCTTGAACATGCAACTTACAGTTGGCCATGTGAACAGTAATCTTGTTTCAAATCTCACAGCTTGGATTGCTGCTGTCATAATCGGTTTGAGTTTCATTGTGTGTTTCAATTATGACAGTATTTGTAGGATTTGTTGTATTGAAGTGACATTTGGCATCTGTCAAGCGTTGTAAGCACACAACCGGTTTCAGCGATAAAATCACATCCAGCTTTTGAGAGTTTAAACATTCATAAACATCAAAGTGTCCACTACTGAAATCGTCACCTGTGAATCTAAGATGTTTAAGAGGTATTGGCGGTTGTCCAAAGGTGTAAAATATTTGGCCATTTCGGTACACTTGAAAGCGACAACCGAACAATTCAGCGGCAGCCATCAACTCACATGCAGAACCATGGGTGAAGGGCTTAAGCATTTCACTCTTATAGTGTTCCTATGTAGTATAATTATCTCCTGTACCGTCATCAGTCCACACCTTGAACCTGTCCCAGTCATTCAATACATAAGACACAATGTTCCTCCGAATATCAACAGTGAGCCTGATATGTAACAAACATGTAACAAACAGAATGAAAAAGGGTAGGTGATATCTCCGGGCATGGAAACCAAGCAAGTAAGTGATAGTTCTTAGATCGATAGTGATCATCTCGATTGTAATAAACAAACAATAAAAAGCGGAGAAGCCGTGGATTAAACAAAAAGGCTGTAGTTATCAGTAGGGAGATGTGAATCCCGTGGCGAAGCAAGGAAGGGAATGTAGAGACTGGAGCGACGGACGGCTTTATATAGGCAGGCAGCCAACAACGTGGGAGGCGTTAGGATGGGGGACCCAACGCCGCCTCACACGGTGACCGAGCTGCAGGCTATGGACGTATATATGTACGTAAGTAGGATTCAGTTAGCATTGGGAACCCGTGTACCAAATTTCTTGAAGATGGGTCCATAAGTAACAAAGACTGTTGAAAAGTTCAATATGGCAGCCGAAAGTGGCATCATACCACTGAAATAAGTATGTACATTGGTTTCGGTTAGCGCAGGGAAGCCGCCTACCAAACTTCGTGAAGATGGGGCCATGAATAAGAAAGTTCAATATGGCGGACGTTGTTGATCGCTATGACCGTTACGCGTAGAATTTCGAAATGAAACCTGCTTAACTTTTGTAAGTAAGCTGTAAGGAATGGGCCTGCTGTTGAATGCACAACTGATTACATCAACTTCTGTATGGACATTGTAGTTCCAGTAAGAACAGTATGCTGCTATGCTAACAACAAGCCATGGGTTACAAGTGACATCAAGGGCCTTTTGAACCAGAAGAAAAGGGCTTTTAAAGGTGGTGATAAGCATGAGCTCAAGTGCGTGCAGAAGGAACTCCGAGTCCAGCTCAGGGTGGCGAAAGAGCAGTACAGGAGAAAGCTGGAGCAGAAGTTGCAGAACAACAGCATGAAGGAAGTGTGGGATGGGATGAAGATTATCACTGGCTGCAGCTCGAAGCGGGGTGCCGCCATCGAGACAGACGTGGAGAGAGCAAACCAAATGAACAACTTCTTTAATAGGTTTGATCACAGTAACCCACTCTCACCTCGGAGTACTGCATCCTCCAACCATCCTTCTGCTGATACCAGCATAGGTGAGACATCCCCACCCACAATTACAGCAGCCCAGGTGAGCAGAGAGCTGAAAAGACTTTGTGCCAGCAAAGCAGCGGGTCCAGATGGTGTATCACCACGATTGCTGAAGGCCTGTGCGTTGGAACTGGGGAGTCCTCTACAGCGTATCTTCAACCTGAGCCTGGAACAGGGGAGAGTCCCAAGGCTTTGGAAAACATCTTGCATCACTCCTGTCCCAAAGGTATCACGTCCTAGTGAGCTGAATGACTTCCGCCTGTTGCTCTGACGCCACATCTGATGAAGACCATGGAGCGGCTGCTTCACCACCTGAGGCCACAGGTCCGCCACGCCTCGACCCTCTGCAGTTCGCATACCAGGAGAAGGTGGGAGCGGAGGATGCCATCATCTATATGCTTCATCGATCCCTCTCCCACCTGGACAGAGGCAGTGGTGCTGTAAGAATTATGTTTTTGGACTTCTCTAGCGCCTTCAACACCATCCAACCTCTGCTCCTTAGGGATAAGCTGACTGAGATGGGAGTAGACTCACACCTGTGGCATGGATTGTGGACTATCTTACAGACAGACCTCAATATGCGCCTTGGGAACTGCAGGTCTGACATTGTGTGCAGCAATACAGGGCGCCGAGGGACTGTACTTTCTCCGTCCTGTTCAATCTATATACATCAGACTTCCAATATGACTCGGAGTCCTGCCATGTGCAAAGTTCGCTGATGACACTGCTATTGTGGGCTGCATCAGGAGTGGGCAGGAGGAGGAGTACAGAAAGTTAATCAAAGACTTTGTTAAATGGTGCGACTCAAACCACTTACACCTTAACACCAGCAAGACCAAGGAGCTGGTGGTGGATTTTAGGAGGCCCAGGCCCCTCATGGACCCTGTGATCATCAGAGGTGACTGTGTGCAGAGGGTGCAGACCTATAAATATCTGGGAGTGCAGCTGGATGACAAATTGGACTGGACTGCCAATACTGATGCTCTATGTAAGAAAGGTCAGAGCAGACTATACTTTCTGAGAAGGTTGGCATCCTTCAACATCTGCAGTAAGATGCTGCAGATGTTCTACCAGACGGTTGTGGCGAGTGCCCTCTTCTACGCGGTGGTGTGCTGGGGTGGCAGCATAAAGATGAAAGACGCCTCACGCCTGGACAAACTTGTTAAGAAGGCAGGCTCCATTGTAGGATTAAAGTTGGACAGTTTAACATCTGTGGCAGAGCGACGGGCACTAAGCAAACTCCTGTCAATCATGAATAATCCACTGCATCCACTTAACAGTGTCATCTCCAGGCAGAGGAGTAGCTTCAGTGACAGACTTTTGTCACTGTCCTGCTCCACTGACAGACTGAGGAGATCGCTCCTCCCCACACTATGCACTCTTCAATTCCACCCGGGGGAGTAAATGCTAAACATTAATTTTATTTAAATTTTTTTTCATTTTTATTACTATTTAATTTAATATTGTTTCTTTGTATCAGTATACTGCTGCTGGATTATGTGAATTTCCCCTTGGGATTAATAAAGTATCTATCTATCTATCTATCTATCTATCTATCTATCTATCTATCTATCTATCTATCTATCTATCTATCTATCTATCTATCTATCTATCTATCTATCTAAATATCAGCCTTCTACCTACATGGGAAGTTGGAGAATTAGTGACGTTTGGAAAGTTCAATATGGCGGCCGACAGTGGCGTCATACCATCGAAATAAGTAAGTACATCAGTTTCGGTTAGCACAGGGAAGCCTACCAAATTTCGTGAAGATGGGGCCATAAATAAGAAAGTTCAACATGGCTGACGTTGTAGACCGTTATTGACCGTTATGACCGTTACGTGTAGAATTTCGAAATGAAACCTGCTTAACTTTTGTAAGTAAGCTGTAAGGAATAAGCTTGCCAAATTTCAGCTTTCTACCTACATGGGAAGTTGGAGAATTAGTGATGAGTCAGTCAGTCAGTGAGTCAGTCAGTCAGTCAGTGAGGGCTTTGCCTTTTATTATTATAGATAACAGATATGCGAATGTTGATACAGATTCATCTGGATGCATAAGATGTGATGTACAGATACATCCAAAAGATGCACTGGAGCGAATTATCACTGTTGTTTCCTGGCGGCATCAGGTGTTTCGGGTCAAACAACAGTTAGACACCAGCCGAGGGTGATCAGTCTCCGACTTGCATTCTAGTAGCTGTGGTCCATGAATAACCCTTCTTTATCCAAAGCCAACCTGAGGCTCTTTCTGTGGCTTCCATAATGCATCTAATGACTTGTCTCTTTGCGACCCATGTGAGACTGAGAACAGTGAATGTTCCAAGGAGTGAGTGGCCAGCAAAGCCCCTGTAAACCACTTTCACAGTCAGACACCAAGCTATTAATCATTGTCTCTGGAACTGTATTACAATACTTTGTATTGTATACATCTTTCAGTTCTATCCTGACCAATTGTTAGTGAATTCTGACAGAGAGAGAGAAGTGTGATATGGGTTATATTATGTTTGTGTCATCAGAAGCTACACATCACATAAGAGAAATGAAGATGGTGCAAGACTGAAGTTGAAGTTGGCTATGTTGGATAAACAACGACAACCAATAAATATGATTTCTAAATAAAGTAGCAGAAGAATATCACTGGAATAAAGCAAGACCTCATCGTATCCTAATTTGATCTACCAAAAAATGGTACATTTAGAGCAGTCAAAAGAAATGCAGCTAGGCATTAATCTATACTAATAAAAGGCAAAGCCCTCACTGACTGACTGACTCACTCACTCACTGACTCATCACTAATTCTCCAACTTCCCGTGTAGGTAGAAGGCTGAAATTTGGCAGGCTCATTCCTTACAGCTTCCTTACAAAAGTTGGGCAGGTTTCATTTCGAAATTCTACGTGTAATGGTCATAACTGGAAGCGATTTTTCTCCATTTACTGTAATGGAGTTGAGCGCGAAAGCTGTGGGGGCGGAGTTTCGTGTGACATCATCACGCCTCCCATGTAATCACGTGAACTGACTTTTAACGCAGTATGTAGAAAACCAGGAAGAGCTCCAAAACGCGCTGAAGAAAACATGCATTATATAATTGAGAAGGCAGCGAAACAATAGGAAGCGAGCGAATGACGTATATACAACCATATTCATGAGTGCTGCTACTTTGGAAACAAAGCACGGCGTAAACATAAAATTTAAATTAAGTTCATAGACAGGCTGCCACTGGTGTGCATGCCCACGGGTAATGCGGGATACAAGTTTAACGAGAGGACGCAGGATATAAACGAGAGTTGTATATTATTTTTTTTAATGGCCCGGGGATATGAAGCGCTGGTAACACAATAAACTACAGATCCCATAATGCAGCGCTTCAGCTGCCTTGCCGAACACTTACCGCGTTAATCAAGTCTAGCTTAAGATGCTGCAAGTTATTGCGAAGCTAGCCCACACGATGCCGAAAAGAAAAGTTGATTCTGAAAATAGAGCCCTTAAAAACTGATGGGAGGCTGAGTATATGTTTTCTGACATTGCCGGTAAAGACGTGTGTCTCATTTGTGGAGCTAATGTGGCTGTAATTACAGAATTTAATCTAAGACGGCACTATGAGACAAAACATCACGATAACTTGAAAGACCTGAATGCAATGCAGAAGATATAGAAAGCAGAAGAGTTAAAGAAGAATCCAGCTAGGGTTACCACTTTTAATACAAAACAATAAGGGACGCACACTTTGCAGACTCTATTCAAAAGACCCGCCCTCCTCACTGGACAGTTAAAAAGACCAATCAAACTAACGATGACATCAAGTATTACCCAATCAAAAGTAGGAAAGGAGGTATCTTCATAAAATGCGTGTGGGATGATTTACATGAGACGCTGCTTTAAAAAAAATTATAAAAAAAATACGGAACAAAACCCATCCCATATTGATTCAAAACGGGACGCGTAATTTCATTCTCAAATACGGGACGATTCCGTATTTTAAAGGACGGGTGGCAACCCCAAATCCAGCAGACGTTTTTACCCGTGCAAAATCACAAAGTGATTTCAAGTGAAGCTGCTTTTATGGGAGACACAAATGCACCAGTGCAACTTGCCCCACTTTCCCTGTTGCCAAGTAATGTCGAACCAAGTCGGCACAACGGTGTTCTCAAATACGCACTTTGCTGATAAACTGAGCGCACTGCGCACTGATTTTGCACGGCGGTTTGGTGACTTTGAAGAACAAAAAAAGAATTTTGAGTTATTTCGCAACCCATTTGCCGTCGATGTGGAAACTACACCTGTGCAGATTCAGATGGAGGTCATTGAGCTGCAGTGTAATGGCACACTGAAGGCAAAGTACGATACTGCAGTGCCCGCACAGTTTATTCACTCCATTCCCGCAGAAATGCTCCAGCTTCGTTTACATGCGGCTCGAACCTTGTGCATGTTTGGTACCACATATCTGTGTGAGAAGCTCTTTTCAGTGATGACGACTAACAAAACAGCACACAGGAGTCGCCTCACTGATGAGCACCTGCTGTCCAACCGGAGAATCTCCACAACACAGAACCTCACACCAAATATAAACGAACTTGTTGCCAAAAAAAGATACCAGGCGTCCAGCTCTAATAACATGACATATGACCAAAGACAACTGAATGATTTGATTTGTTATTGCTGAAAAGAACAAATTTTATTTATATTTCCAGGTTTTGTTATGCAGCATGTTCATTTTTGAATTTGCATAATTTTGACAGGATATATTTTTATGGAGAGCAAAATCTTTTGGGATATTTCAAATTTAAGTTTATTTTCTATGTAAAATTACATAAGAGTAAAGAAATTTGAATCTTTGTTCTTTTAACGTTTACTTTATTTCTAACTTGTATAATTTAGACAGGATATATTTTTATGGAGAGCAAAATATAAGTTATTTAAGGTTTGAGTTGATTTATTCCGGAATAATATTTTGTCGACTAAATAAAAATTCCTTCTATTTAAAATTTAAATAGAACTTGAACAGAAACGATAGTTCATAATATCCACGAAGACTTGCACGTAAGAGCGGGAGTCATCCGTATTAACAAGCAGCGTATTGCACTGATACGAAATAGCCTGCCCATTTAATTATTTAGGAATGGATAAATAAATTAAGATTTTGTACAAATAATGTTTTTCATTTTTCTTCCTTCATGGATTCTGGCACCCCCAGCAACAGTTGCTCGCACCCCAAAGACTGTATATATGTATATATGTGTGTGTGTGTATATGTAGATATGTATGTATATATATGTTTATATATATGTGTGTATGTATGTATATATATATGCATTTGTGTGTATATATGTGTGTGTATGTATATGTGTATATTTTTATATGTATATATGTATGGATATGTATATATATATATATGTTTATATGTGTGTGTGTGTATATATATATATATATATATATATATGACAGAAACACTCATAACAGTGACAAAACAATTACATTGACAATCATGTTATGTTATTTTCAAAATGTTTCCTTTTCTTTTTCATTACTTCTTTAACACACTACTTTTCCGCTGCGAAGTGCGGGTATTTTGCTAGTTTCAGATAAAATGAATTTGAGATTCATGACAAAGGTCTGGTAGAGAAGAGTTCAGGGACCCATCTAGAACAGCAGAACATACCTGATACATACTGCAGTTAATATCTATTTAGATTTATACTAGTCAGCTATAAGGATAGAATAAGTGCCATTGACTAAACTTAGTTCTGCTTTTATCTTCCTTATTAGAACTCAATGATGTTTAATTCATTGGCATTTCTGCAAGCTGTGAACTTATCTGGGGATTATAATTGGCTAAAAATTTGATCAGTTCTAAAAATGTTGCCCATGTTTAAAGTGTGGTATATTCTAATGGATGCAAAACAACCTATTGTGCAGAACCACTTTTAAATGTTACTGAATTCTCAGAATACAGTTATCCCTCGCTATATCGCGCTTCGACTTTCGCGGCTTCACTCTATTGCGGCTTTTAAATGTAAGCATATCTAAATATACAGTATATCATGGATTTTTTGCTGGTTCGCGGATTTCATCAGACAATGGGTCTTTTAATTTATGGTACATGCTTCCTCAGTTGCTTTGCCCAGTTGATTTCATACAAGAGACGCTATTGCAAGATAGCTGAGAAGCTACCGAATCAGAGCACGTATTACATATTAAATAAAATTCCTCAATGATATACGATATGCTTCCTGTGTGGTGCTTTGCATACTTGAAAGCCCAAACAGCATGTATTGATTTTTGATTGTTTGCTTGTCTCTGTCTCTCTTGATCTGACATTCTCTGCTTCTGACGGAGAGGTTGTGAACAGAGGGGGTGTTTGCACACTGGCCTAGAGGATACGGACGCTCCTCTAAAAAATGCTGAAAGACTACCTTCACATTGCTGCCATCCTTGTAGCTGCTTTGTCCGGCGGAGCCTTGCATACTTTAAAGCCCAAACAGCCCTATTGATTTTTGATTGTTTGCTTTTCTCTCTCTATCTCTCTGTTTGACATTCTCTGCTCCTGATATGCACTCCTTTGAAGAGGAAGATATGTTTGCATTCTTTTAATTGTGAGACGGAACTGTCATCTCTGTCTTGTCATGGAGCACAGTTTAAACATTTGATTAAAGGGTGTTATTTCATGTCTAGAGGGCTCTAATAATGTTAGAAAATGTTTTTAGAAGGTCGTAAACAGGTTTTCTATGCTCTAACTGTGAAAATATTCGATTTATAAATAAAGAATCCTACTTCACAGAAATTTATTTATCGTGGCAAAGTCTGGAACAGATTAACCGCGACAAACGAGGGTTGACTGTAATTGATAACCCCATCATGGCATTGCAACTTGCCTGCTTTACAACTGTCCCACACACATTGCTTTGACAGGCTGGATAGCACTTTTTTTAACATTTTATTAATTTTATTAAAATCAAATAACATTCCACACAAGCAAGTCAAGTTTAACAAAACTAGGTTCGAAACAAATCAACCCCCTCCCATCACATTTCTTTAATCAAGGGAAGGAGGGGCATGAGTTGCTTCGAAAGCTTGCATATTGTAATCTTTTTAGTTAGCCAATAAAAAGTGTCATTTTACTTGGCTTTTCTCTTTAATCATGGGTGGTCAAGTGTTGCTTATTCGCTCAGATATTTTTTCATGAAAATGATGGCAGTTCCCAGCATATTTCAGTATACAGTACTGCAAGAATCTAAACTAATGGTACCACCTGACTGAAAAACACAGAAACTTCTAGTATGAGAAAAGTTGCTCAATGTGGATTGTGTAAGCAGCCCATCTAGTGATATAAAACCATTTCACCAAAAGAAATTAGGCATCCTGAGGTGGGTGATTCACTCCTGCTGATGATTTTGATCACTGCTCCTTGTGCTTTGGGCCATGAAGATAGAGTAAAAACACATTTCTGAGCATTTCCTTGTAGGCCCAAACGTGTTGTGAGGGTCTGCTGGGAACGGCTGGCAGAGTCCCCTGTCAGAAGTAGCTTTAACTCCCACCTTCGGCAGAACTTCGACCACGTCCCGAGGGAGGTGGGGGACATTGAGTCTGAATGAGCCATGTTCCGTGCCTCTATTGTTGAGGCGGCTGACCGGAGCTGTGGCCGTAAGGTGGTTGGTGCCTGTCGTGCGGCAATTCCCGAACCCGTTGGTGGACACCGACGGTGAGGGATGCCGTCAAGTTAAAGAGGGAGTCCTATAGGACCTTTTTGTCCTGTGGCTCTCAGGAGGCAGCTGATAGGTACTGGCAGGCCAAGCGGAATGCGGCTTCAGTGGTTGCAGAGGCAAAAACTCGGGCATGGGAAGAGTTTAGAGAGGCCATGGAGAACGACTTTCGGATGGCTTCGAGGAGATTTTGGTCCACCGTCACGCGTCTCAGGAGGGGGAAGTAGTGCAGTGTCAACACCGTATATGGTGGGGATGGTGTGCTGCTGACCTCAACGCTGGACGTTGTGGGTCGGTAGGGGAGTACTTCGAAGACCTCCTCAATCCCACTAACATGCCTTCCAATGAGGAAGCAGAGCCTGGGGACTCTGAGGTGGGCTCTCCCATCTCTGGGACTGAGGTCACCGAGGTGGTCAAAAACTCCTTGGTGGCAGGGCCCCGGGTGGATGAGATACGCCCGGAGTTCCTCAAGGCTCTGGATGTTGTAGGACTGTCTTGGTTGACACATCTCTGCAACATTGCATGGACATTGAGGACAGTGCCTCTGGATTGGTAGACCGAGGTGGTGGTCCCCCTCTTTAAAAAGGGGGACCGGAGGGTGGGTTCCAACTACAGTGGGATCACACTCCTCAGCCTCACTGGAAAAGTCTATTCGGGGATACGTCGGATAGTCGAACCTTGGATTCAGGAGGAACAGTGTGGTTTTCGTAATGGTTGCAGAACAGTGGACCAGCTCTACACCCTTAGCAGAATCCTGGAGGGTGCATGGGAGTTTGCCCAACCAGTCTAAATGTGTTTTGTAGACTTGGAAAAGGCGTTCGACCGTGTCCCTCGGGGAATCCTGTGGGGGGTGCTCCGGAAGTATGGGATACCGGACCCCCGATAAGAGCTGTTCAGTCCCTGTACAACCGGTGTCAGAGCTTGATCCGCATGCCGGCAGTAAGTCATGCCCGTTTCCAGTGGGAGTTGGACTCTGCCAGGGCTGCTCTTTGTCACCAATTCTGTTCATAACTTTTATGGACAGAATTTCTTGGCGCAGCAAGGGTGTTGAAGTGGTCTGGTTTGGTGGACTCAGGATTGGGTCACTGATTTTTGCAGATGATGTTGTCCTGTTTGCTTCATCAGGCCGTGATCTTCAGCTCTCTCTGGAACGGTTCACAGCTGAGTTTGAAGCGGCTGGGATGAGAATCAGCACTACCAAATCCGAGACCATGGTCCTCAGCCGGAAAATGGTGGAGTGCCCTCTCAGGGTTGGGGGAGAGATCCTGCTCTGAAGTGGAGGAGTTCAAGTATCTCGGGGTCTTGTTCACGAGTGAGGGAAGAATGGACCGTGAGATCGACAGGCGGATCAGTGCGGCATCCTCAGTGATGCGGGCTCTGCATCAGTCTGTCGTGGTGAAAAAGAGCTGAGCCGTAAGGCAAAGCTCTCAATTTACCAGTCGATCTACGTTCCTACCCTCACCTATGGTCATGAGCTATGGGTAGTGACCGAAAGAACAAGATCACGAATATAAGCGGCTGAAATGAGTTTCCTGGCTTTCCCTTAAAGATAGGGTGAGAAGCTCAGTCATCCGGGAGGGGCTCAGAGTAGAGCTACTACTCCTCTGCATCGAGAGGAGTCAGATGAGGTGGCTCGGGCATCTGATCAGGATGCCTCCTGGACACCTCCCTGGTGAGGTGTTCCGGGCACGTCCGACCGGGAGGAGGCCCCGGGGAGGACCCAGAACACGCTGGAGGGACTATGTCTCCCGGCTGGCCTGGGAATGCCTTGGGATTCTCCCAGGAGAGCTGGAAGAAATGGCCGGGAGGGAAGTCTGGGCCTCTCTGCTTAGGTTGCTGCTCCCGCGACTCAACCCCGGATAAGCGGAGGAGGATGGATGGATGGATGGATGGGTTAAGTGCTGAGCTCCATGGATTGCTTTTAGACGATTGTACTTGCTATGTTATTTTCATTTGTGTGATTTTTTTGCCCTGTTTCCTAAATAAAATGATGATTAAAAGAAATACACCCATTATGTGACTGAAACTTATTTGTTTTTACTATGCAACAGCTGACTACTATGAGGTTGTTTGTCTATTGTGCCTTGTTTTGCATTTTTTTTTAGATTTTGTAATATTTTTTTTGGGCTTTAGAATTTTATTTAGTTGGGGAAATGAGGAATTAGTGATGTTATTTCTTTCTTATGTTTTGTTTTTCAGTTACTTCATCTTTATAATTTTCAAAAGATCACAACATCACTTTGGACGTCAGCTATCTAAAGATTGGTTGCTTTCCTGCAATACCTCTTCATTAGGATTTACACAGATCTCACACATGTCACATGCGTAACAGTATTTAAGCTGTTCCAAATTAAAAAGGAAGTCCAAGATTGTGGATAATGAAGAATGTTTAAAGTGCATTCTAGTGACTTGCTTTCTGGCTCTCAAATTCTAATGCCCAGATTCTTGATTGTTGGTTTTCTGCTTTCGTTCAAAGGACTTATGTTACTGATTTTCTGGTATTGACCTTAGCTCATTTTGTGAATATGTTTCCTCTTCCAGTCTCTTATTTTCTGCCTGCATGATCTGCCAATTCAAAAGCTTTGGCATTAAACTGAAAGTGGGTGAGTTCAACAGTAAAATTGCATGAGAAGGGAGGATCCTGGGCCAGATCATAATTCCCATCCTTACAAGATTTAAATTTTTTTTAAAAAAATGATGACTCTGTTGATCGTGAGTTACATTGCAGAATATGCTGTTGCATGGTGTTTTCTACAATGCATTCATAACAGATCAAATATGGGGGCATGATGCAGGCTTCTTTATTTATTGTCAAACGTAAAATTTTGTGAGGTATAATGAAAATCACAGGTTCATGTTTTCTCCATCTGCTTGATTCCTGCTTAAAACTGCTTTCAAGTTTCTATTTCTAAAAAAGTGTTGTCATTTATGAAATGAAAGAATAATGAATCAACAACTGCATCTGTTTATATGAAAAATAGCATTTTGGCAATTTTGGCTTGTTCACTTAATAACAGATTAAAGACAAACACATTAAAACTAAAAACTAAAAGCATAGGCATACACTGTAACTAAAACACAACTGTAGGGCAAAATACACTAAACATATTATCATCCTCTTTCTGAATTGTTTTATTTTAACTAAGTACATTTCTATCTGACGTTTAATTCAGAAATATTACTTATTATTAAATATTAAAGGAAAACCTTCAAACTAACAAAACTGATACGAGACTGGCAGCACCTTATCTACATAATGTTTCTTCATTTTCATAAAATTACCCTAAGTTTAATATTTAGTGTTCACTTTAGTGATCTAAAGTATAGAACAAATTCTGTGTATACATTGTATTGAGGATTCACTGTAAACTTTCTGTTTCTTTGTTTCTTATTTCTTGTCTCAAGATATAATACACAGCTTTCTGTTTAGTAGAGTGAAGGTACTTGTGTCAGAGATTATTAGTCACCTCATTCACAAAGACGCAGCAAGAATCTTTCAAAAAAGCCTACAAAACATTCTTTACAGTCAAATTTGATATTCCTTCTTGAATCATTAAATGAATGTAATTCTGTTTCTAGATCAAATAAAAAAATGACACAATATTTCTTAGAAAAACCTGCACATAGATGGCAGCTGTCAAGTAATACAAATAGGTAAAAAGGCAACCTTGAAGATATTTTAGCACAGCTGTATATAAAAACCCTCTGAGTGCATACTTTTAACAGCACAAAGAGCTGTTAATAAAATGCCAGAATTTCTGACCTGATACATTGTGAACAAACATAAAATCAGTCTCTTCATTGACAAGATACAGTGAATCTGCTGCTTATATCAAATCAGTAAATTATAAACAAACTACAGTTAAACTTAACATTGAAGATAATCATTTCTAGAAGGAGAAACAAAATCTATCCTATCACTCTATGCATTGTGCAACTCTCTCTTGTCCATTTCTGGGTTTTAAGAAGCAGATATCAATCCCAGCACTACTTTCGCACCGTGTGAAAACCATCTCTGCATGAAGTGCTTGTTTTTGAAGAGCCCGCTCATCCCTACCTCTATACTCCTGCAAATTGGGACTAAAATACAACTTAATAAAATGAGCTCCTTCCCAGTCAATCTTGGCAGTAATCTCATCAGACCTGCCTCTACTGCAAAGAATCTTGGTGTCATTTTTGATTCCTCCCTTTCTTACCCTGCCCACATAAACCACATTAAGAAACTTTCTTACTTTCATCTCCGTAACATATTCCGTGTTTGCTCCTTCCTCTCTTTTTCTAATGCTGAGAAACTTGTCCATGCTTTTATCACATCCCGCATAGATTATTGTAACTCGCTGCTGGCAGGTGCCCCTTCTAATCTTATATCACATCTCCAGCTTATTCAAAACTCTGTTGCAAGAGTCCTTACTCGAACCAGCAGCAGCGAGCATATCACACCCATCCTGCTCCGTCTTCACTGGCTCCCTGTGTCTTACAGAATCGAATATAAAATCCTACTAATAACCTACAAAGCTTTACATAACCTCGCGCCAAACTACATCAGTGACCTTCTCCATCACTATGTGCCTGCCCGCTCACTAAGGTCCTCTGATTCTGGCAATCTTGTTGTGCCCCACACTAATCTACACTCCATGGGTGACAGGGCCTTCTGTTGTATAGCACCCAGACTCTGGAATGACCTACCGAAATGAATCAGGTCAGCTGACTCCATGAATTTTTTTAAAAAACAACTTAAAACTCATCTGTTCAGGAAGGCTTTTAGCTCTACTTGACTTCATTCCCCTTCTCTCAGTTTACCTCTATGTCAAGATGCTCATGTAACCTGTATGTGTGTGCTAGACCATCAATTATGTTGTCTGTTAGGCTTTTTTTCTTTAAATTCACTGTCATAATCTTCTTTATTTATTTATTTGGTTTGTACTATGCTATATACTGTATACCCTGCCGTTCTTTCTTATATTCTGTAAGTGCCTTGAGCATAGGAAAGGCGCTATATAAATAACATGTATCATTATTATACCATCACCCTCAGTCACACAGAGCCAGTGATGAGTGGACATTTGACCTGACAAACATTTTTGGGGACATACCAGGAAAACTGAAGTACCAAGAGAAAAAAAGAAGCTTTAAGCCCAGCATTACAGAGCTGTGAGCCAGCTGTAAATACTGTGTGTCGGTGGGGTATAACAAATTTTTCCAACATTAAATGTATAAATGTAAGTAAGTTGAAGGATGTAAATGTTAGAATAATTAGAGGTTTGCTATTTTCTTTAGAGTTTCCAGTGCAGTTTGACCACACTGTTGTAATACAACGTATCTTAAAATCATTAATGATCTCTGTTATGCAAAGGAATGCACATCTCCCATCACGTCTTATTTAAATTTTAAAGTTCATGGATACTAAAGTTATATTCAAACCTGCACTTGTAAAATAACCTGGGATGGTTTACGTTTTACAATTTGGTATATTTGTTTATGCTTAGAGTCCCATTTGGTTTCCAGCTGAGGTGTCTTCTTTGTGGAGGTTGCACATTTTTGTGCTTACTTAGTTTTCATGAAAGGTTACTGATTTATTTTGGAGGTCTAAAAATATGTCCAGATGAATTAATGACTCAAAGTTTCCTAAGTGTGAGTGTGTCAACTGCAATGTGTTTGTTCCTACAGCACTTTGTGCTTGAGACTGTCATGATAGTATAGAATGCACCTAGGCTGTTAACAAAATAAAACATATAAAAGTGTATGCATTGATAATTTAGTAAGCTCAGACATAGACAGTGTATTTAATAATGTTGCTTCCCTGAAACATTCCAAGTTTTTTTATGCATGACTATTTAGTTGAGTGACTGATTAAAGGCCAGAAGTCCACATGACCGTCATCATCAAGTTCTTCCATAAGAACCCTGAATACAATGAGGACTGATTGAGGTCATTTATGTTAGGCAAAGTGCCTAGAGGGGGCTGGGTGGTCTCGTGACCTTGGAACCCCTGCAGATTTTATTTTTTTCTCCAGTTTTTTTTTGTTTGTTTTTTCTGTCCTCCCTGGCCATCAGACCTTACTTTTATTCTATGTTAATTAGTGTTCCCTTATCCATCCATTTTCCAACCTGCTGAATCCAATGGAGTCTGCTGGAGCCAATCCCAGCCAACACAGGGCACAAGGCAAGAACCAGCCCCAGGCAGGGTGCCAACCCACCGCAGGACACACATACACACACACACACTAGGGCCAATTTAGAAATGCCAATCCACCTAACCTGCATGTCTTTGGACTGTGGGAGGAAACTGGAGCGCCCGGAGGAAACCCACGCAGACACGGGAAGAACATGCAAACTCCACGCAAGGAGGACCCGGGAAGCGAACCCGGGTTTCCTAACTGCGAGGCAGCAGCGCTACCACTGCGCCACCATGCCGCCCTGTGTTCCCTTATTGTAATTCATATTTATTTTGTCTTTTTTCTCTTTCTTAATCATGTAAAACACTTTGAACTACATTATTTGTATGAAAATGTGCTATAGAAATAAATGTTGTTGCTGTTGACTGTGTGTGATTGTGCTCTTTGATGCACTAACATTAAATTCAGGATTGGCTCCTTCCTCACACTTATTGCTGCCCAAAAAAGGCTTTAACTCCAACACCATGTGACCCTGACAATTAGGTATAGAAAAGAATGAGTATTTTCCTGCTGAAGAACATGAGCAACCAAGTTCGTTACATCCACAATGCTGTCTGTCTGGCTATGTCTGTGCAATTTGAATGTTCTTTCCATGTCTGTGCTAGTTTCCCTATGGGTATTCTGTTTTTTTTTCTCTGACATCCAAATATTCATGTGAGCTAATTTAATTTGTGATTCTAAAGTGTTTCTCGATATGAGTGAGTGTGGCCTTGTGCACAAGGATGCCTAGAGATGAACTTACACCTGCTCCTCAGATAGATAGATAGATAGATAGATAGATAGATAGATAGATAGATAGATACTCCAATCGTCCCAAGAGAAAATTTACCTTTTAGAGAAGCTCAAGAAATCATTACAACAAACAAAAGCAACGCCCCCAACACAAAAAAAGAATTACAAAAAGTAGAAAAAGATAAGAGAACAGTCAAAGTGATGCATTCTAAAGGCATATTGCTATAGGTAAAGTTCAATAATGGATCGACTGACAGACATGCAGACTGGTATAAATATCTTTTGGACTATTGAAAAGAACCCGAAGTGTAAATCTGAACACTCACTCAACCCATTTTGGTCTTTTTAATGTTGCTTTTGGATATCTAGTCATGGTACAGGCTTATACAGTATTGTAATATGGTGCAGGCAAGTAACAATATGTTATACTGTATGTTGGTTGGATATGCTAGTGAAAATTTTACTGTGCCCTGTACAAGCGGAAACCATAAAATATATCATTCACAAACAATGTGACATTTCCCTGATTTTTTGTAACTGATCCTCAGTTGTATTCTGTTAACATGGTAGTTCAATTTTAAGGAGCCACTGTTTTGTGTTGCTGGTAGAGTAAGTTTTTTGCTATTAATGATATTAATTGTTTTTTAGTAGTTGCATTTTGATTACCTATTTGAAACCTAGCCTTTTTGATTGTGTCAACTCTTAATTTATTAATTTACTGTTTTATGTATGATCTTCGAGCTGTATGCAACAACTTATCTTAACATAGTAAAAGCATTATGAGAAAGCCTTCAGAATATTGGAAAATATCATCTGGTAATCACCTGGGCACTCTCATATTGAAGAAAATTAATTGAGCACATATATAATCCACTTATATAATGTACCTTTGAGGAGACTTGCATGCTGTTATCCTGCATATTCATGATGGCTTCTGATATCTTGACATCAATGGGCTCCATAACAGACTCAATGTTGAATGGCCCCTCTAGCCTCTCTGCCACCAACAGCATTGCATCTGTCAGAAGTGCAAAAGATACATTTCATGAGCTGTAAATGCAAACAAAGTATTCTCAACTGTATCACAACAGCAGTCACCAAGCAAAGCATGTCAGAGCCATATGTGATTGGGTAGTGAAGGATGGGGCCTAAAGCCTCAGGCTCTGTGACAGGGTGAGCACAAGAGAATTGGAAACAGTGAAAAATATCTAGTTGTTTGAAAGCAGCTGTCAGCTTGCCATTCTTCACTAGAATTAGTTTGGAATGTGCCTCTCTTTTGCAATGTGAGCAAGTTTCCATCTTGGTAAAAGAATATGCATGCTAGTCATGTCTCTCGACACCTACTTCACAAAATGTTCACTCATTTGGCTCCTGTACTGTAAACTCAGATGGTTGGCTAAGACCCAACAAAGGGAGATCTTTTTGGAACGAACACCAAAATGCAAAATACTGCTTGGAAAAGGAGAAAAAATGAACACCATTGTGTTCCTGTTGCTGAGAATTTACATTTGTACACAGAGAACGGGATAATTATTATTAAAGTAACAATAAATGCATGCTTTTACACTCCAATTTACATTCTCACATAGCTTAAAGCTCATTCATTCATTCATTCATTCAATCAATCATTCATTCATTCATTTTCCTCAAGCTTACTTATTTTGTAATAGCTACAGTATTTCTAAATGCACATATTAATTTCATCTCTTTTTCTGATTTCACAGTATAGCTGGTGTGAAGCTTTCCTGAGGCAGACAGGTTCTTTAAAAGAAAACGTCAAGAAGTCTTAACCTTAAGAAGCTTTAATGTAAGATTAATGAAAAGAAAACACATTTGCAAGCTCATTGTTTGACATTTGAATAACATCCAGAACTTGCTTGAATAAACTCCTTACTCACATCTGTTATTGAGTTGTCACTTTTGCGTGGTTTTGATGGTTGTGTTATTTTGCTGTAACTGACATTATAAAGCCATATTTATATTAGAATTTTTGTTCCCTGCAACATAAGGATCAGCTACTCTGATTTTATTTTGAATAGCACTTTTCACAGTGAGCACCAGGCCAAAGCACTTTACAAGTATAATCTTTTACATAAATAAATATATGTATTACTGGAGCCCAGCTGGGTTATGTGACCTGCTAAAAGGTCATGATGTATTCATGGATTTCAGGGAAATAGCAGAGAGGTCCTTCTTGCAAACCTATGCAACCTACAACAGATAACACCAGTGAGGAAGACATACTCATTTAAAAAAAGCATACCAAGCAGGGCTGGATGAAACCAGAAATAATGCAAAAAATATAAAGTAATTGGCCAGCCAAGACTACATACTTTTTCACTGGACCTTCATACATATGCCTCGACCTCCTTGTCCCCTGGTACTACTTGCACCTTTACAAAGTATAGCCATGGGTTTCCCTTCTCAAGTTTTGACTCCCTCTCCCATGACTCTAATTTCTTCCTCTTTCAAGACCCTTACCCATCTCTCCTGTGACTGCAGACTCAGATGCACCTTGCTGGTGAGAACACTTCTACACAAACCCTATAATCACTTTCAGTGTCATGGACAGCACTTGTTGTGTTACAGTGACACCAGGCTAAAACTTCATGTAGTGACCTCCTAGTGTCCCTGCATTACTGATCTTTCAGAAGCACTTAAAAACAGATCTATGAAACAGTACCCATACGACATTCTCTGTCAAAAAGATCTTAATGTGTTCTTCAAAGATTCACAATCTCTTCTTGCTTTAACACTAGAATTACCAGAGCCTACGAAAAAACTCGTAATTCCGTCCCACCTTAAACTGCTTCTTAAATCCCTTCACACCTCTCCGCCAGCGCCCTTTGTCTTCTAAATGTGCTGATAAAGAGAAGCCGGCTATTCCATCCCCCCACCAATTTAGAACGTGCACGAACTTCTCTCAGCTCATGCCTTGATTGAGTATCTGGGAGTGAAGTGGAGTTTTAGAGCGAAATAATAGATCGTTGTTTGGAACACACGCATTTCATGTCTGTTCCGTTTCTACAGTAATCTGTGTAAACACATTGTTAAAACAGAAACTTTTTTATATTCTAGTAGTAGATGACAAAAATGTAGGCATAAACTATATAATGTATGAAGTCTGAAGTCCAAATAGCAAAGAAACATTTTCACAAGAATAACACAATTGCACTTTTATTCAAACATATAACCTTAATATGCGACATTAACACCAGTTTACTGTAACTGACTCCGTGGCTCAATAGACTCAGCCCCCGCTTGGGAGTCAAGAGGTCGTGGGTTCGATCCTGCGCCCCTCCGTTTTGAGAAGTAAACTGCTCTTGTCTTACTGTTTTACAATAAAAGCATACATTTGATTTCAGTCTGTAACAGCCAGTGCAGTTTATGATCCTTGTAAAGGTTAGCTTTTTTTTTAAATTCACTTTTCACTCTCTCAGTCGCGTTCAGAATCAATCCATACAACCCCATCTAACACGGCTGTTTTCACTAAACCCCCCCCGGTTCTGACACACAAACGCTGGCGAAGCTGCCTTCTTCGTATCTCACCGTCACTTGCTTTTCGTCTTATTGAGTGTTCCTGCCAGTCCCGCATGTTGCTGTATGCTTTTTCTTTTGTACTACAGGACATGCAGAGGAAAGAATGGTAAAGACCAGTAACTTCGGCGCTATATGCAATCATCAGACACTCCCCATCTGCCCGTGTCGTTCAAGCACAGGAACATATATTAGTGTAAAAGTATAACAAAAGTGCACTTTTATTCAAGTGCACTTTTTCCATTGCCTTTTCCTGTAAGAAGCAGTGTACACACTTCTCTCTATCCAGCATACAGCAACATGCGGGACTGGCAGGAACACTCAATAAAACTGAATAAAAAGAAAATCAAGTGACGGTGAGATACGAAGAAGGCAGCTTCGCCAGCGTCTGTGTGTCAGAACTGGGTGGGGGGGCGTTAGTATGCATCGTGGTACAACGCAGAGCTATAGCGCGTCTGTATTCTGTTTCTTTTGTACTCGAGGGCACGCAGAGGAGAGAATAGTAAAGAGCAGTAAGTTCGGCGCTATATGCAATCATCAGACACTCCCCATCTGCCCGTTGTTTTGTTATACTTTTCAATACTTTTATACTGCTCAAACTGGCATGCTCAAAAAATACACGTGTAATGCCACGAAAAGTGCACGCAGACACTTCATTTCTCAAACAAAACAAGTGCACTTTTATTCAAAACTACCTGTATAACCGAAGAAAAAAGAAAGCAAGTTACAGTAGGCGATTGATACGACACCTTGCATGGTGCAATGCTAAGAAGTGCAGATTTTCATTCCGTGCTATATAAAATCATCACATTCAAATGTTAACAGTTCCCACACACCCAAGGACCGTCCTTCCTACATTTACGACACGTGTACTTGCCGTGTACACAACTCTCTGTGCTTATGGTTTCTATTACACTGAATGAGCACCTGACACTGTACTTTCTTCCCTGGGGAAGGTCCGCATCAGAGAATTTCCAGTTCTTGCATAAATTCACACCCGATCTGACGCTGTTCGTTTTCAAATAATATTGCATTAGTGCGATTATATTTTCACATATATTGTCTCTTTCTTTCAGGTGTGTAATAGAAACCACAGCATAGAGAGAAGTGTGTACATTGCTTCTTACAGGAAAAGGCGATGGAAAAAGTGCACTTGAATAAAAGTGCACTTTTGTTATACTTTACACTAATATATGTTCCTGTGCTTGAACGACACGGGCAGATGGGGAGTGTCTGATGATTGCATATAGCGCCGGTTACTGGTCTTTACCATTCTTTCCTCTGCATGTCCTGTAGTACAAAAGAAAAAGCATACAGCAACATGCGGGGACTGGCAGGAACACTCAATAAGACGAAAAGCAAGTGACGGTGAGATACGAAGAAGGCAGCTTCGCCAGCGTTTGTGTGTCAGAACCGGGTTTAGTGAAAACAGCCGTGTCAGATGGGGTTGTATGGATTGATTCTGAACGCGACTGAGAGAGTGAAAAGTGAATAAAAAAAGCTAACCTTTACAAGGATCATAAACTGCACTGGCTGTTACAGACTGAAATCAAATGTATGCTTTTATTGTAAAACAGTAAGACAAGAGCAGTTTACTTCTCAAAACGGAGGGGCGCAGGATCGAACCCACGACCTCTTGCTTCCCAAGCGGAGGCTGAGTCTATTGAGCCACGGAGTCAGGTACAGTAAACTGCTGTCAATGTCGCATGTTAAGGCGGCTTTTTGTTTCTGCAGTTATATGTTTGAATAAAAGTGCAATTGTGTTATTCTTGTGAAAATGTTTCTTTGCTATTTGGACTTCAGGCTTCATACATTATATAGTTTATGCCTACATTTTGTCATCTACTACTAGAATATAAAAAGTTTCTGTTTTAACAATGTGTTGACACAGATTACTGTAGAAACGGAACAGACATGAAATGCGTGTGTTCCAAACAACGATCTATTATTTCCGCTCTAAAACTCCACTTCACTCCCAGATACTCAATCAAGGCATGAGTTGAGAGAAGTTCGTGCACGTTCTAAATTGGTGGGGGGATGGAATAGCCGGCTTCTCTTTATCAGCACATTTAGAAGACAAAGGGCGCTGGAGGAGAGGTGTGAAGGGATTTAAGAAGCAGTTTAAGGTGGGACGGAATTACGAGTTTTTTCGTAGGCTCTGGTAATTCTAGTGTTAAAGTTTTACCTCTGACATTAGTTACCAGTGACTGCAGACTTGCTTTGTTGTGCGTTTCATAAAGTCTACCCTGGCCTCACTCTCTCTATCTCTCCTGATCGAGGGCTATTATCGGCATGTTAAGGTACCAAGCATTATTGTGGGAGAAAAATAGATTGGGAGATGATAAACCAAATGACTGTAACAAACAAGGGCAGAGAGGCCAAGGGTCAAAACCAGAAAAGAATGGAAAGTTGGACATAGTTACAATTCTGGAGAACTAGGTCCAACCTTGATAGACACATCCACTGTGGTCTCATTTCTGTCTCAGTAGTGCTACTGTCTGAATCCATTCCCTATCTTACTCTCCCAAGTTACATGTGTTTGACACTGACATGTACAGAATCTCTCCCCCAGTGTAGTTCTCTTTTTCTTTTCTGGATGTCTCCAGGACATACCATTTCACTGGGCCTTCATACATAGGCTTCAACCTCCTTGACCCTGGTACTACTTGCACTTTTACATAGTAAAGCCATGGGCTTCCCTTCTCTTTTGACTTCTTCTCCCATCACTCTAATCTCTTCCTCTTCCTCTTCTTCCACTGTGGTCTCATTTCTACCTCTGTAACGCTGCTGTCCAAATCAGTTCCCTATCCAACTCACTTTGAAGGCTTACCACTCCCGAGTTATTTGTGTATGACACTGGCATGTACAGAATTTGTCCTCCAGTGTGGTTCTCTCTTTTTACTGGATGTCTCCTGTGGAAATTAAAGTTGCTCTTAATCCTGGTACCCTCTTGCCAACAAGATATGTCACGTCATATTATATGTAGCATGCATTGACAAAATTAAGCAGTAATGAATTTCCATTCTATTTCAGAATAATGTTGTAAAGTCAGACTCTAAGCCCACTAACCAGGAAAGTTTTTGGTGATACACTGGTCTATTCTCTTCTCTGTTTAACAATGATTTTTAATTTCTAGCATTTGGAACAGGATGTCATCTTCTTGTAAACTGACATTGCCTGAAAGCTTCTGCCGGTGTGCACTACATATTTACTTGTCTGCCTCTTGACATAAAGCTGAAGAATGGCTTATTGAAACAGATGACTTTTGTTGTGTTCTCGGTTGACTGCTGCTTGAGTTATGTTTGAGTTCTTTGCACCAGTTTACCAATAAAATTGTATTTGTAGATTAATAAATTACGTATGCAGCAAACCTTACCATACTAACTCTATACATGAACTATAAAATATTTTGTCCTCCCACCACAGAATATCTAAAGTAAATCATTAAAAATTACTTGCCTCTGTTCCTGAGTATTTAATATGCAGTTAATGCATGAATATCACTTTCAAGCAGTATTCAATTTCATCCAGTTTTGCTCCCAGCTGATAATGTTCTTCACTCCCTTTCACCTGAAACATCACCTAAGTCACTGCTTGTGGAGCAATCTTCATGACTGAAGTGCCAGCCCTAGCTTGTCTCAATCAGCTTTCTCCCCATGTCAACCAGATATTTTCTTTAGGCTATGATCACCAACATAAAGAGGACATTTTTTGAGCATGCACTGATTCAGTGCGTCGCACATCCACCAACTCAGGATCCTAAATTAGGACCTGCACAGCCATGATCCCTCAGCACCACACTAGTTCAAAAGGAATGGAACAGTGTGAGTTTTTTTTACAGTGGCTGGAGTGCAAATCCTGCCACTAACCCCGGAATTTGTCCTTCAAGTTGGAGGACCTGATTGCAAGGCTGGAAGTATTGCAACAGACTGTTTTTATGGGATATTATTAATTTAGGCAGTAGTAATCAAATTCAGGAAAGAATCCTGGTTTTTGTTCATAAAATTTATAAAAGCTTGTAGTCAACCCATTTCAAAGATGTACAGGTTATAAATGTATCCAAGGCAGGTCTGGGCATATTACATTGATTTTTAAGAAAATGCCTGCAGATTAATACCAATATTTTTATAGAGGCATTAAAACAGAAATATTTGGGAATCTTTTGCTATAATTGCTCATTTCAGTTAGGAATTGTGAATTGTGATAAAACAAAGATGAGTAAACTGTAGTAAACACACAAATAGACTTATTTCCGTGTAGTAAACCATAATGAGTGGAAAAAATGAAATAAAATTTAAATTTATTTCATATTAGTAAATGAAGAATGTTACACAAAATACCACTAAAAACAGATGAAATAAATGTTCCTGTCTACCAAAATATGAACATTTCATCACAGCATATGCAGATGATAAATGAAACAAGCATTTACTAAAATAGATATTTTCCTAGGAGCAGCTTTAATTGAAGAAGAACTCCCATGGCAAGCCAGTAACATTCAGTAGCTATTTAACAAACCACTAAGTGCTCTGTCGACAAATTATTAGATATTTCTCATAAATTTCACTAGGGTATTAAACGAGTGCTGTAAAATGCATTATCCAAACTTGATTCAGTCTTGGAAAAGACAAACACGCTTCTCATATTACAGTATCATATTACAATCTTATTTGGTTCCTCTTTGAAAAGTATTTATTTCAGAATGTCATCTTTGCCTTTTTATGTAAGTGAGCATTATTATCAGCAGTTGCCCATTATCTGTGTTATCAGCATAGATTACAATGAAATGTAACAAATTATTGCTTTGTGTTCTGCATTCTTCATAGCTCTTATCATACATTAAAATCAAATTATTCTACAATTTCCACAAATCCAAAATACACCAAAAATGCATTTCTCTTCATTAAATATGTGCCACGGTGGATTTGAAATGTATACTGTAAGTGTTTCTTTCACATTTTCTTTCATTTTAGTTTTTGCTAGATATTTAAACTCTATAAACATATCATTTGTAACTGCGTGATGCTGATGTTTGCAATTCACAGAAATTGCAGCTTATGAGGTGATTAACAAGTCGAATATTTTGGATTGAGAAACATTATCATCTATCCATTACCAAAGTGTTGTTTAGGCCAGAGCCTAAACTGGTTGTATTGGAGGTATGGGTATCAATTAATCTTGGAGTAGGTTTACTCACAATCACTCATGCAGGGCACTGATTACACTAAAATATGCCCATCCTTGGGATGAAGGAGATGTGAGGAGAGTTTAGGGATTCAAAGCCAGGTCTCTGGAACTGTTGGGCAGCAGCAACACTACTAACAAGTCTATTGTCTTATAAAGAATTATGTTAAAATATTATTTAGTTACTGAGGTGGGCTGGCGCCCTGCCCAGGGTTTGTTTCCTGCCTTGCCCCCTGTGTTGGCTGGGATTGGCTCCAGCAGACCCCCGTGACCCTGTAGTTAGGATATAGCGGGTTGGATAATGGATGGATGGCTGGCTATTATTTGATTATCAACATTAATGGGTAAATAAATATTTTTTATGAAAAATGCAATGTCAAGTAATATATCCTATACACTAGCATGCCAACATGTAGTACAAAGGTTTTAATAAATATTTTCTGAAGACATCCACTTGACATAATGAGAGCCAAAGGTTCACCGTCAAAAGCGCAATAGACACATGAGCCCCGACAAAACCGCGAAGGACAAATGAGCGCCGACAAACCCGCTAACTGGTTTTCAACAAATGCGCGCCGACAAAATCGCAAGAGAGGCCAAGAGAGTGGGACGCGTACGTGCGCATTATGTACACATTATGTGCTAGGTGGTAACTGTTATAACTACTGATGGCATGCCGCGAACAAATAACTCAGTCGAGGGTTGGCATAACGCGTCGTATACAAAGCGGAATTACCAGCAGTCAGGCAGCCACCAAGTCTAAATATGCTCAACTATCAAGACGTCTTGCTGCAATTCTTCCTACATATGCAGGGCGTGATCTTAAGGGCTATCTGCGTGCCGTGCTGATGGCATGCCGTGTCTCATAATATTGACTTCTAAAATAAACATTATTATATATGCTTTAAACTAGTAATTCATATTTAATGAAACTTTCGCGATTTTGTCGGCGCGATTTTGACGCGCGTTTTAATCGGCGCTATTTTGTCGGCGTTCATATGTCTATCACGCAAATGTCGGGTCACAGAGCCAACAAGGACCATTTTACCTTCACAGTATTACAGTGTATCTGAAAACAACCCAAAACAAAATACTTGATAAACGATCCACTGACAAACTAAGAAAGGCAGTTAATCTGTAACAAATGGAACAACATGCCCTGGTTGCTGTATGTGTAACACTCCTTACTGCTTAAGAACTATTGTGTAGGACTACTTAAATTACTTAATAATATAAAGAATATCCTACGGTGTGCTGGCACCCTGCTCGGGGTTTGTTTCCTGCCTTGCACCCTGTGTTGGCTGGGATTGGTTCCAGCAGACCCCCGTGACCCTGTAGTTAGGATATAGTGGGTTGAATAATGAATGGATGGATGGATAAAGAATATCAGAGAAGGCAGAAGGTTCTTCCAGACACCAAGCTCCTTTAGTCATCTTTTATGTCATGCCAAAAAGAACACTCGCCTTAAATCACGGTTAGCCATGATTTGGCTCATCTCTATGACCACCAGAAATCCAACACAAGAACAAGTCATCAAAGTTAAGAACTATTGTACTATAATTTCTCTCTATATATAGAAGGACATCTTAGCAATACTGCCACAGGACATAAGTGGGCACAATCACTAACTCTTTTGTCTCATGTGGCTCTGAGGTGACGCCTATTGGGGGCAACTGACTTCACTCATTCTGGTCCACAAACTATAAAGCCACCCTCCCAAAGGAGCTCCTGAACACTCTTTGGAACTATTTACTCGCAGACAATGGCTAAAGATTGACTTTTGCTTCTTATTGTACCATTGTACACTTGTTATTTTAATACACATTATTATTTTGAGTAAATGGGTTGGACCAGCTGTTACCCTAACATTTCCTCTGGGGTCTTGTATTACTTACAGTCGACCACAAACAATATATATATATATATATAAATATATATATATATATATATATATATATATATATATATATATATATATATATATATATATATATATATATATATATATATATAATATGTAATATCAAATATGATATATTTAGAGTTAATTCTGAATATATAAACTGACACATGATGCACTATGGAATGACTCCAAAAGATTTAAGCAAAAAGATATATGCATAAAGTCAGTTTTAAACAGTTACTGGCGGTACTCAAATTATGGTGAAAAGGTGACATTTGATCAGATTATCCCTGTGAAGATTAAGAAAGAGGTGCCAGTACTCATTGGTACACTAAAAAAAGTGCTGGTACAGTGAAAATTAAATTTTTGTGATACAGTGACCATTTCTCAAAGAGTGGGGTGGAAAAGGTGCTGGTACTGTGAGCTTTTATATATACTGTATATATATATATATATATATATATATATATATATATATATATATATATATATATATATATATATATATATATATATAATAAAAAATTCCTGGGACGAGAAGAGACTTTTTAGCCTGGGACGAGACATGACTTTTTCAGAGAGATACTTTCATGTCCCATGAGACAAGACTTTGTGCCATGAGATTTAACCACGGCCGGGCCGGAAATAAAAGATAAAGAGTAGATGACAAAGTAGAACATCATAAAGAATTGTGGTGCGATACACATGCAAAGCAGGTTAGAGATAACGAAAGTACTAACATTCAAAAGTCTCGAAAAAATGATAGTAAAGATCGCATTAGCGCAAACAAAAGAAAATTATTACTCAGTGAAATAATGGAACAGAGAAAATAGATTGAATATATTGTTCAGATTTAAACTTTAAGTTGAAGACTTGTAGATCGTCTAATTCATGTTGCCATCAGGGAAAAATAATGTTTCTTCCCAATAATGAGGCGTATCCACGAGAGTTAAAAGATTTGTTGTTTGGTGAAAATGAAATCCACATACGTGAGCGGTAAAGATGCAAAGTGGCTGGCGCGTAACACAGGCCAAGGATGTTGGCGAGAGAAGCGAGCAGGGGGCAAAGCCCCCTAGTATATATAAAGTTGAATTAGATATGTATGGAGTGAAGTTTTAATATGTAAAATCAAACTGAATACACTACATGGAGTTGGGGTGGCATGGTGGTGCAGTGGTAAATGCAACTGTCTTGCAAACTGACCATTCTGGGTTCAACTAAGCTGACTGTTGCTATCTAGTGCAGAGTGTTCTCATTTTGCCAAAGTCTGCATGGATTTTCCTTGTACTTCTCTATAACTGGCTCTACTGTCATTGAGCTCATATGTATGCACTATGAAGGACTGGTGCCCTGTACTGCTGGGATGGACTTCCTTGACCCTGAATTGGATTAAGTGGGTATGAGAATGCATGAATGTATGAATGTTGAATCAAGCATGGATATATAAATGTCAAGGCTGGTATAGACTTAGTGAATTGATAATGTTTAAGTTGAAATGTTTAATCAGATTAATTACACTAATGTTATGGCTAAGTAATGGAGCATTAGGATAATTTCAAATGAAGGTATGTTTAAGCGGTTCTCTGGAATATAGATGACCTCCAACAATTACAGCATATTCATCTAAAAATGTGGTTGTTTTTTTACATGGGCACAGAGTACTGAAGACCTTCGATTATACTTATTGTATTGTTATATTTTTATTTTATATTATTTTAGAGTTAACAAGTCCTGGTGAGACAGAGAGCAGGGAGGATTCTAACACAGGGCCATACAGAAGGACAAACTGCAAACTGATTTATCCAAGTTAAACAAAAAAGCCTTATGTTTAATCCATTTTATATCTAACAGTTACAGAGAGGACAGGCAAACCAGTATTTAACAATTAGATAAAAATAAACATAAAATGCAGAAAAAATCGAATACAAATGGCACAGCAATCTTATTAAATGAATACAGAAAAATCAAGCCAAGTGCACAAAGCAGTTGGAAAAATTAATCAATGAAAGAATGGATACATCATTAGCATATTATGTTCACATTGATTTATTACTACAAATTCGAATTGATAAATGTAGTAGATGCACATAACCTATTAGAACCTTCCTTTGGGTTCCAGAAATTATGTTTTACTTCACAGGTTATGAAAATAATTCCATATACACCCAAATGGACTTCATATGTTCAAAACTCAAAATTAAACCTGTTCCTGCATAAATAAAACACACTTCTAAAAAGAATTTGCAAATGTAAGATGGAGTGTCGAGGCCATGAGCTGACGAGTTTCATTGCAAAATACTACATATATATTTTAGGCAAACTGGGGAAAATGACATGTTTTATTTTGTTTGTCCTTAAAAGGGCCTCATAAAAGTGTTGACTTGAGTGTATCCTGTTGATTATCAAATTTTTAACAATAAAAACATAAATTAATGAAGCACCGACAGTGAAAAGTTACACTCTCATGGTGATATATGCTAGGCACTGATTGGCCTAAAGAACTGTGAAAATAGCATTATGAAATGAAAGTGTACATCCTAACATGATGCAGAGTAACATATACTGTATTGTCTACAACTTTATATTCAGTAACTGCCAGATTGGCAAGAATACACATGGAGTGGAACAGTTAAGTAAGTGGCATGACAGGTGTCATACTGTATGCGGAGAAAACTCTTACTGGTGAAAGGGAAGCTCTTGTACATTCCAGATTTTGGTAAAAATGGTTCAGCAAGTAGCCCCAGGATTTCTAATGAGTGAAAGGAACCAGCATTTCCAGACACCATTAAATGAGATTATGGTCTGACAACTTTAAAGGACCTTCCCTGCTCAGACTAATTTGAGTTATTTGTGTGGTTTTTGGACAGGAAATGGGAGATGAGCAGGACAGGTTTATTACGTCAATGGCATTTTGGGGTGATCCAGTGGATATCTTTCCACATAGACAGACAAGAACAGGAACTTACTGTGTATATTAAGGGCCAGAGGACCAACAGGCTAAAGTCTTTTGCTTAATTATTTCTCCTTATGTGATCTAATAAAATCTTTACTTTGATATATCCTGAGAGTTCTAATATTTTAGTATCTATTAAGAGCTGTTTGTTCCTAGAGCAAGCTCTGGCGCCAAGACCTTAAATTTTCAAAGCAGGCAAAGAACTAGAAATTTTCAAGCATCATTAAATATAGACAAGCAGTTAGAAAAAGTGCATATACTTTGTGTGCATAAGTCTGTAAGTGTATAAAATAACATGATATAAAAACCTGCGTATTCCAAGTAGTGTCATGAGACCAGAGTCTGATGCATGTAAAAATTTAAAGTTCTGATGTGTAGTCTCATTTGATTATGCATATTATTTCAACTATACCATAATTTAAATGTGGGTAGCATGGTGGTGGGGTTTGTTTTGCCAAAAACATACTGGTTAGATTAACTGACTGTTCTAAAATGGCCTAGTGTGGGTGTGTGCGTGAGTGGGCCTTGTGATGTACTGGGATGTTTCCTGCTTTGCAGTCAGTAAAGTTAGAATACTCTGTGGTCCCCACAATTGCCAGAAGTGGGTTTAAACATGTTTTAAATGTGTACACTGCTATGATCTTGTAAACGGAAGCATACATTTTTCCTTTTTCCACATTTATGAAGCATAAAACAATTAAGATTTTATTGGCCACTCTATTTCCATCATGTAAACAGCCTAAGTCAATCAAAACCAGGGCTTCCCTGGACACCTTCAACAGCTGTCAGTGGGGTGAGTGGGCCTCTTCTTTGGTCAGTAGTACATGTGTTAACTGGCGCTCAGGTCTGAAGACAACCATTTAGTATGCTCATGCCAAGCTTTTAAGAATCTTTGCTTGAGGCAGTTGTCCACATGCAGGTGAAACCGTACACATGGTGTGCCATAAAGCAACTATACAGAAGTCTCTATTTTCAAATGGCAGCTACCCATGTGCAGATAATGCTATGCACATGAGATGTTATAAAACATAGCATTCATATACACACACCATAGCTAGGTATAACTATATACAGTAGCTTGGTAAACGTGCATTATAATATACTTAGCATGGTCAGTAGGATTTTCACTTTGGTTAGGTAGAGTGCAGTCGGGGTGCTGTGCAAAAAGTGGGGACTTTCATGAAAGAAAGCTTAGAGGACATCCCCAGGAATCATTCTATCTGCAGCGCTCAGAGGTATCACTACGCACCCTACCCACATGAAAGTAGTGATTGTTCTATTAGCTCAAAGAGCAAAAAGAACTGCTTCTGAGGGTCTGTGTAATCCAGATGTCAAGAGTTCACTGATGGCTTCCGGAAGATTCCACAATGAAAATGACCAGACAGGGGCAGATCAGGGTATGATTCCATGACAAAACACCTTTCATTTATTTTTGCAAGACCTTATCAGTATTTAAAATGTCTTTTTGGAATAGTCTACCATTAAAATACTTCATAGAAGCTGTAAAAAAATAACTATAAAAGAGGAAACAATTTTCTCCCCTATGCATTATAAAACCACAAGGTTGTTAAACATGAAAAGTGATTCAGATACAATTATTGTTATATAGACTGCATTCTAAATTCATCTCAGACCTGCTTAATAAATGAACATTAAAAAAATCCCTGAAATGACAAAATTAATTCATTAGCAGAATTAAATAAAATTAATTGGAAATTCATAAATGCCTTTTAAATTAAAAACGATTTAGAAACAATTTATAATCCAGGAAAAATCATTTGAGCATAATGACGACACAGCAATTTTTATATTGTTAACCAGATGGGCCAATTAACTTCACATACTTTAAAAGTGTAAATGGCTTTACATGATATTATAGCCCAAAACCTGCTAATCCAATTTCACACTGTAATTGCAAAGATTGTATTAGTTAAAAAGAAAGTGGAGAAGCTAACTTCTGCAATGCCTATTAGAATACAAATGTAGACAAGAAAACACAACCTTACTAGAAATTACACAAGTAAAAAAGTTCAAAAATGTCCTTGTGGCACAATATGCAATTGCACTGGGGACTTACTTATTTCATAAGTGGAAAAATATTAAAATTTTGAATTACTTAATCAAAGAATTATTTTATCACAATTTGTTTTATTGAATGTTTTTATGGCAGTGAGCCATATTTAAAAATAAAAGTAATAATGGAATCCATTTGCATATTGTGGTAAAGTGTTTTTGGGGTCTGCGGCAGTGCATGAGTTTTTAAGTAAACACAGTGTGTCTCAGGCTTCATGGGTGTGTGTACATCTGGCTGCAAAACTGCCCTGTAGTATTTAAAAAGGAGATTGGTTGATTGCATTTGCATTTTAATTTGCAATCGATTCATCCGGTTTCCTCACTGATGCTCCATGGGGTCACTAGGCAAAGCACCTACACCCACAAGCGTATAAAAGAAGCCTGAGTATTGGGATAGGAAAGATCTTATAGAAAAAGAAAGGGAAGATACAGATGGGAGAAAAGAAATCAAAGAGGAGAATTTGAATAATAAGTAAAGTTGGGAGTGTGAGCAGGTGCAGAGGATAGAAGGTAAGGTGATCAGAATTAGTTCTCACAGGGAATGATGGGGATGGTGCTCAAGGGACAGGATGCTCCTGCTGTGTATTCAAGGTGCAAGAGCAGCTGAAAGGCTTTGGAGATCATCCTATGGACACCTAGGGATAGTGGTAGAACAATGGAGTTGGGCTTGGGGAAGACAATTTAATGGATGATTGTGCCGCTGTGGAGAACTGATAGGTGAGTGGGGCAAAAACAGGCAGTAGCAAGTTACTGAGGCTCACAGGATGGAAGAAAAATAGTGCGATTTTAATTTTGTGATTTTATTCTTGATTTTAACTCTGGTGTGAATTATTTATTTATTCATTGACTTTACTCCCATTGAAAGGCCCTTTGTTTTTATTGGATTATTTTTTACTTATTTATTAATATGAAGAAACTGCACTGCACTATTTGTTGGACACTACCTGATTTAAGAATAAAATGCATAACACACTTTTGCACCAGCCTTGCGTGTTTGTGTGTCTTCATTGCACTAGTCCAGGGGTGGGCAATGTAGCTCCAGGAGAGCCGCAGTGGCTGCAGGTTTTTGTTCCAACCCAGTTTCTTAATAAGAAAACAATTATTGCTGATGAAGCACTTATTGCTTAAGTGACATTTTGATGCTTCATTTTAGTGGCCTCGCTTGTTAAAGTTCCCCACAATGAATTGCTTATTTCCATCTTAAACAGCTGCATTCATTGTTTTAATGGCTCCTTATGAGCAATAAAATGTAAATGACAAAGCAGCCAGAAGTTCTCCATTCAGTTTGTTTTCATTTACATCTGTGTGTGTTCATCATGCACTGTTTGATTTAATAAAACATGTAATAGAAAATGTGACAGACTGAAAATGATCTGTTTTAGGCTTCTAATCATTTGGATGACATCCTTGGAAAGGAAAAAATCTATGATATAAGAATTTTACATTGCAGACTAGCAAGCCATAAAATTAAATAAGGTGCAAAACTGGCAAGGATTTGTTTCTAATTAAGCAGTTGGGTTGGAATGAAAACCTGTAGCCACTGCGGCTCTCCAGGACCGACATTACCCAACCCTGCACTAGTCCATCCCAGTCACAACTAGGTTGAGTCAGTGAATTTCGCCAGTGTTATTCACAGCAAATTTGCTGTGTTCGCATTCACCCTTGTTAGTTGAATCATTTACTGATAATTCAGCTGGTTTAGGAGAACTTTTTTTTCCCAGGTCCCATAATGCATTGCAAGACCAGCACAACATGCCCGAGAGCTGCATGGCCAACACTGGATGGGACCGAACCAAGTATATAATGCTGATCATTTGCATTACAGACTGGTTATGAAACATGCGTATCTCTCACTACATTCTTTCTTCTTTGACCTCATGGAGGCATGGTCACACAGTGGTTGGCACTATGAAGAACACACGACTGAGGTCACAGTTAATATCTCTAGTCTACTGGCTGACACACTGGAGACTTGAACACTGGGAAAAACTTGGGGTTAGCAGAGAAAACTCATGCAGATATGAACAGAACAAGCAGACTTCATGGAAACCAAAGGTGTTAAGGCAGCTGGTGAACTACAATAGCATTGGTATTCACACCAGTTTTATACTTTTTTTCCATAAAAATAGAAGCTATAAAATGTAAAGCCATAAAGGCGCATTCATACTGTGCATGTAGTAGGTGAACTCAACTTAATGATCTTAACAGTTAAATAAATAATGCAGTTTCTCAAATTCGAGTGCTGCACTTGTCACCAAATGTGCAGGTCAATCTTCGAGTTCCAGAAGGAGGCACATGAAAACAACCCTTGAAAGAGCCTGATGCCCCCCCCCCTCCCCCCCATTTTCCAAACATGGGAGACTCTATGAAATAATAATAATGAAAGATTTATTATTTATTATTTTTTGTTAAAAGAAAAAGTGCAAAGCATCAACATGGACAGTTTGGAGAGCCTTCAACTTGACTTCAAAAAATAGAACGATTTGAAGTGGCTTCAATCATGAACTGGTGCTAGTGTATGAATCATGGGCGGCATGGTGGCACAGTGGGTAGCGCTTCTGCCTCGTAGTTAGGAGACCCGGGTTTGCTACCTGGGTCTTCCTTGCATGTTCTCCCCGTGTCTACGTGGGTTTCCTCCGGCAGTCCAAAGACATGCAGGTTAGGTGCATTGGCGATTCTAAATTGTTCCTAGTGTGTGCTTGGTGTGTGTGTGTGTGTGTGCACGCTCTTTGTGCACCTGGGGTTTGTTTCCTGCCTTGCGCCCTGTGCTGGCTGGGATTGGCTTTAGCAGACCCCTGTGACCCTGTAGTTAGGATATAACAGGTTGGATAATGGATGGATTAATGCATGAATCATTGGATTTTCTGCCTTTAACTCTTTTAGGGCTGATTTTTTTTTCTTTTTCTCCCAGGGCTGAATATTCTCCAAAAACTTACACAAAGCAATAGTTTCTCACGTAAATCAACATCAAATTTCTGTTGCTGTGTGCATTGCCCTGTGCACTACTGTGGCACCTATGTATTTTTTCTGTCTGTTGACTATGATTTTGGCATTTACGCTTTGTTTTGATGTCTCTGACACTGTTGTTTCTTCTTTGATCTCATGGAGTCATGTTGGTGCAGTGGTTGGCACTATTGCTGCACAGCTCATGTGCCTTTTTTGGCCACAATAATCAGTGTAGTATAGTTGGCAGACTTTTCCCTAGCCCTCAGGGACTTTTTAAAGATGATGGCACCATTATGTTCTAGTCAAATCTAGTTCAGTTAGTCCATCCCAATTGACTTTAATGCATTATGCCAAGTTCGGTGATCTTTGTAAACATTTCCATGATTTCTTCGAACTCGAGGAGAAGCGAACAATGTGGAGTTTGCTAATAAATTAGTCACAACTATCGATGCAATTGGGGTAGAAAAAGATGCCAGGTTGTGGACTATAATAAATACATGCTTTTAAACAGTATAATATCATTTAGTTATAGACACACCTAAACAGACTTGTGGTGACTCAATAGCTTTCACAGACAGCAGATTCAAATTCAAGTGATGTAAAAATGGCATCAACTGATGTGTTACTGTATAGTTAATTGTGAAGGGTCTATGGTTAATTGTACTTCAAACATTTTCGAAAGAAATACCCAATGGAGATTAGAAGATGACAGAGCTTTGCTGATAAGAGATATGTCCGAGAAATAACAAATCATTATTATGTGCAGGTAATAGAGCCGTGAGGTTATTTTAGTGTCACTTAACTAGAGACTACATATTTGTGCACTCTGTGCTTACAAAGAGATGCTTACATAACTCCTTTCGTCTTACATTTATTTCTAGATAGGTGACATTCGCTTTTTTTTAGATTTATATTTAATCTACTTCAAGTAGCAGGAGAAATAAGCTAGTGTACTTTCCCCAGTGTTTGACTAAACCTACGCTGAAGATCTGTTCTTCTGACAATATAAATAAATATATACATCCAATTTATATGAATAACCTGAGACCATAAACTAATCCATAATTGACATCGTACAGAATGTTGTTGTTTTAAGATAGATGATTTCTCAAATTCACCAATGACTTTTATTAGAAGATTTTGAAATTTTCTGATTTTACAGTTTGCTGTATTTAAGATATAAATTTCCTTGAAGAATATATGTGTAAAACGTCAACAAAATCAATCCACTGAAAGCGAACGTTAGGGTCTTTTCACAATATATGTGAATGAACAAATCTGGTGCTAAATATCTGTTACTTGTAATACAGTATATACATTAGAAAGCATTACAATTTTACTAAAATGGTCAGTTCTTTCTATAATCAGTACTTTATGTGAGATATCTGTTTAATTAAAGTGTCTATTAATACCATATATGACTTGCTAATCCAGAGGTTGGCACTGCTGATTTAAAGCTCCAATGACTGCTTTTCAGCCAGGTTACATGTTAGTGGAGATCACACATTCTCCTACTGTTGGGGAAAGGTTAGTCCAACTTCATCACAGACCCTAACAATTTGTTTTGACTGGCAACTATTTATTAGTTCATAGAGAAAGTATTGATATGTGAAAGTGGCATGTGGAGGAATTGATAGCTAACTCATTACCCACTAAAAGAAGGTTATAAGATGGACAAATGGCTACTTACTTTAAGAAAATAATTAATTGTTTTCATAAGAATGACTCTCAAATAACTTCACCAGTTTTTGTATAGCACCTCCTGGCACAAAAATCCTAACAATGATTTGAATTTATGCATGCCAGGGGAGGTCAAAGTTACTCCTATTTACAAAGATTTGAAAAAATAACAATCAGTAATCAAGGCATGTGAAATGCCGTTTTAGAATATTCTGAGGCTGCTGATCACAAAAATTATATTTTTGATATTTGATCCTTTATTGTTGATCCTAGCCCTCTAAAAAATTAGTGATCATGAAAATTATGTTATTTTGGATTCTTGATCATTTCCTAGGGATCTAGCCCTATATAGACCTCTATCAGAGGGTGAAAAATCACAAATTACTATTACAATTGGGAATATTTAGACATTAGGGTCTTGTACCGTGTTAGCCATTATGAATTTAGTGATAAGTCAAGATAAATGACACCTTTTATTGGCTAACTCGAAAGCGCATATATTGTAATCTTTTTAGTTAGTCAATAAAAGGTGTCATTTTGCTTGAGTTTAGACATTTAAATGGAAGCACACATTTTAATATTTCAAATGTGTGATGCAAGTATACTTCTTTTTTTATGCACTTCTTCCTTATGAAGTAAATTATTACTTTTCTTATGAACATGTTGAATTAGGGCGGCTTACACTAATTCTGACTTTTGTGCTTTTATTAAGTGAACAGTCAACATGTTGGGAAGAAATTTCATTCATTAAAGTTGTAATGAGCATAAGCATGTGTTTATTGATTTGCTGACATTGTCGATTTTGACAACTGGGAAATATGTAGGGAAATGTATTAGACATCAAAAATCTTAGCTGGGATACTAACGAAAATGATTTAATGTGACCTGAAACCAAGGAGGCCAAAGACAGACCTCAGGTAGCTGAAAAGAACTTGCATTGTACATTGTGGAATCTGGGGATGTCCACTAAATGACAAGCAACAAAGATGTTTCAGATGGAAACCAGAAGAGCATGTGTAATAGCCAGAAGTAATCCGCTATTAAAGGGCTGACTCAGCAGCACAGTGTCATTTGAAGCTTTTGAGAGGACAGCATGTTACGGAGGCTCTGGAGCACAGCTGAGCCAAAGGTATCTGATCTCCATGATGCAATGGTCTTCCCAAACCAGAGGCACAGTCAGAGTAATCACACTGGTCCATAAGTAAGTTGAATGTGGAAGTGAGCACATTTGTTTTAAGAAACTTAATAATCCCATATTTTATGAAGATAATTCGTTTGTTCATTTCTACCATTATACTTTGACTCCTCTTGATTGCTTTCTCTACAGCCTATATTTGAGTAACAGGTGGCAAAAATCTGTTCATGATTTGCTGCCTTGGCCAAATTATGACAATGCTATATAATATTTAAACTAATATTTCATTCCATTTACTTAGTATTTTTATTTCAATTGGATTGAAACATTAGGTGTCATTGCACAATGGCAAATGCAGTACAGCTGTCTGGGCTATTAACAAGAAATTAAATGTAAACCATTTCAAAATGTGCTCCTTTGTGTGTGTTTATGCGTGTGTATTGGGCACTACAGTGACTAAGTATTTAGCCCAACTGCTTTACAACTCCAGAACTTTTAATTTGTACATACTGTACACTCTTCGTGTCAATTTTTTTTTTCTCTAGGTATTCTTTCTAAATCCCGAAGACACTCACTCATGCAACTCGTGGGTCCAAATCTGAGAGGTACTTGAGGGTAATCTGTGGTGGAATGGTCTCCTGTGCACAGTTGGTTCATAGCTTATATCTAAAAGAGCCAAGAAAGTCTTTAGTTCATAGCAATGGAAGGATGGTTTAGAAAATTAATGAATAGAATTAAGTTAATAACTGGTTTAAAAATTATATATTTGGAATTAAACATATATATTTAGAATCCTAAGCTTAGGGTTCTTTATTGAAATGTTTTGGTATATTGGCTTAATATGGAAATCTATAGAAGCATAGCCCAATAGGCAAAAAAAAATCATATAGTAGCATTTAAACTAAATACCACCACCACCACAGAATGTGCCTTAAAGTTCTTTACTGGGTGTTTCTGCCTAGACAGTTTTGCTGTTGTTTTCACAAGGGCTTTCTGTATTAAATACATTAATAAAAACAGGAAGAAGAAAAATACAAAGCACAAGTCATATGGAGGCAGACTAAAACGCAGCCGTACATTCTTTCATAAATTCTGTTTTAGATTACTGTCCTTAACTAATCAGGCCAACATTTCTGTAATATGTTCAGCACTTTGAAGAAAATTATTTTGTCTGCATGTTATTTCAAAAAAGAACATTTTAAATAAATATGAGAATATATTTTAAGCTTTGATCCCCAGAAAAATTACAATTTGTCTCAGGTGTACAAATGGGACAATAAATCTTGGTTCTGTTTTTTGATTGAAACTGTGTCACACAAAGCCTTAACACAGGGGTCTCCAAATCCGGTTCTGGAGTGCTGTGGTGGCTGCAGGTGTTAATTTTAACCCTTTTTTTAGTTAGCGACCTGATTGTGCTGCTAATAACTTCTTGTACCTTCATTTTAATTGAGCTGCTATTTAAGACTCAGACCCATATATTATTTCTTATTTCCATAATTAGTGTAGCTGCTGAAGTATAAGGCGAGATCAAGCACGGGTAAAACGCATGCCGAAAGAAATTTCTCAGTCCAAACGTTTGTTTTAAAAATATTTAGTGAAAGTTAAAAGCAAATAATGCAGGAGAAAAAAAGGAAAAAGTAGTTACACACGTAGAATAAAAGGCAAAAAAAGGAAAAATGTATCTTCTCTAAACTTAGCTTTTCTTGAGAAACTTTAGTTATTTCTATACTTAAAAGTTCTTAATTTCTTCTTTTGTACACCCTAAGCGTACAGTTTTGCGCTTATATAAGCGTGTTATCTTTACAAGTTACTTCACACACTCAAAGGGCCTGTAGGCGCAGGCACAGTTAAAAACCATATGCCCTCTACACCTTACACATGGCAAGGCTGGTCACTAACTAAAGAATAATGTTTAGTCAAAGCTATTAGAAATGGCAAGAGTATACCAATACAATTCTACTTATGGGGGTTTTAGGAACCTCCCATAGATTATGCATTGTCTTTGAATCTTATATAACTAGGAAACTGGCTCTTACAATCAGCATCCAAACAATAATGAGATACAAATAAAGACAACACACAACCAACAACCTATGTCCATCATACAATTTTTGAAAATAATGAAAGGCTCAGGTCCATAAAACATTTTGACGGTGTTCTTAGAAAAAAGAAAATTAACTGTTTTAGAAATGTCTGCTGGGGCAGAATGAGAGCAACAACACACCAGATTGGTTTCTAATTAAGAGACTGGTTGGAGTGAAAATGGCTGGAGTTTGAGGCCCGACATTAGGTGGTCATCTGCTGGCTCACATCATATTTCTGTTTAGGTGCCGTTTAAGGAAAAATATGAAGCAATTCAGAGGACTGAATCTTAAAAAAAAAAAAAAAATCAAGTGCAATTTAAATGAAGGGAAAAGGAGTTAATAAGCAGCAAAAACTGACCACTAATAAAGAAAAGGGTTAGAATGAAACCTGCAGCCCCAGTAGCTGTTCAGGACTGGATCTGGAGACCCTTGCCTTAACAAGTTGTTATGTATAACTGGTAACATTAAAATGTAATTACAAGAGATAATCAAACCTGCATTTTCGTAAACAACAAATGCATACAAATATGTGGCTTAATAACTATCAATTAATGAAAATGTCTAAAAAAAATATCTATAGGCTAAAAAGAGAATATTTCCATATATTCTTCTTTTTTTGATTAATCTGTTCTTTCAGGAGCACTACTATTTATACTTTTGAACTTTGTTAGGGTTATTTATAGCTAGTAGATTTCATACTGGTACCAAAGTCATTACGAGTAATGAATCGTGAAATAAATTTAGTCACGTCGTGGACTCAAAACTATGACCTTATACTGATGAGCTTGGCCCCACATTGAAAATATTAACAACCAAGTGAAAGGATTGTCAGGTGTACCCACTTTTGCATCCTCTTATGGGAGTCGAACACCAAACATGTGTACACCTGACGAGCCCCAATAAGGGTGAAACACGTGTCGTGTATTCTGTATTATTTGGAAGATACTGTATAACATATCTATGATCTGCTTCAAGCAACTGAGATAATGTGACAGATGTTTGCCGACTGGCAGACCTACCACAAGCATTACCTGGTAGGTAACCACCTAATAATCAGATTGCAATTGTATATATATTATAATAAGCAAACAACAACCCCCGATCCCCAAACACATATAAAAATGGCTGGCTTGAATAATCAAGAACTGAGGCTGTTAATAAGAGGCTTACAGGAGGCAGTAAGATTGACCTGTCCAGATGTACCACAGGTTACATTATGCTTACTATGCTTAATATGTCCACATGTCCAAAAAAGGAACGTGCCTTATAGAAGTCAGTTCCATCCATACTTGCCTGAATGAAGACACGTAGCATTCAGAATGACTCATCTTTACAGTGTTCACAACAGAGTGAATCATCTCTACTGGTGCTTTAATGTAACAGGATATGTAACCAAAAATTACAAAATTCATTAATTGTTAACAAGAACTAAGCTAATAGATCAAAGTTATTATAACAAACTGTACATGAAAGTGACACGTTCATCCTTAATTATGATATTTTCATTTATATAATGTAAAGGCCAGCCCTGACAAAGATAGATGTAGGACACAAGTTCAAAGCACACAGGGTTTTTACTTTCTTTTTCTTCCCTCGTGGAGAATGTCTTCCCCATTTCCACGAGCACACAACACAGTTCCAAGCAAAATAAAACACTTTTCTTTCTCCTTTTCTCTTTCTTGCTCCTCCATTTTGCCTCCGGCAAGCTTCGTCTTCCTCCTCCTGACTCTGGCTCCCGGAGTAGTAGCTGCTGGCTGCTTTTATAACACACCTGGAAGTGCTAAAGGTGTCTGACAACCTATTTCCGGCAGTACTTCCTGTAGGACTGAGAAGCAGCTACAGCACCCCATGGCGGTGCCCACGGATTCCAACAGGGCTGCACCAAACTCCAATTCCCATGAAGCCCTGCTGGAGTCCTAGGCACTGCTGCAACCCAGGGAGGGCTGCCATCTAGCATTCTGGGGAAGGTGCTGTCCTGACCAGGCTTGCTCCCTCGGTGCATACAATGGAGAGTTATCCCGGCCATCTGCTACAATAAGCCAAAGCAAAACTCAATGCACAGCATTGCATCACCCATGGGTATAAGTATGAGGTAATGTTTTACATTAAATGAATGTCCTTTTAGAAAATGATGAATTTCTCCAGTACAATTTAAGGAATATTCTGGCCCACGCATGTAAAGTTTTCTTACAAACTGTAAGGCATGATTTGTTGAGAAATCAATGCATCCAGGGTCATTAGTAGCTTGTGATAGCTGCCGGGCACACAACTACTATAAATCCAGGAAGTCATTTCAATTCCCTTCAGATGCAACAATTTCCTTTAAGTAAGAAGAGGGTCTCACCAAAAGTGACACAATTTGTTGCCATAGGCATAGAAACGGGTATGCTACCACAACATGAAACCGGGAAAATCATTTTAATAAATTCCAGACAACAAAAAGATGTGTTTGTTGTAGTAGCTTCTATCCCCTTTCTTAACCCTTTGACCCTTCAACGATCTGATGTCTATGTCTTCCAGATCACGAGTTACTCACATTCAAAACCATGACCAGATTTTCACACATTCTTCTTGCTCAATTCACTGTTTAATGTATACCAGAGTGTGTATCTTTATTCCAAAAAAGAATTTCATTAATGAGGATGAACACATTTTGACAAGCTATTCTATAAGGAAAAATACTGAGGCTGAACAGCTGTAACACCATTAACGTGAATGTGTAGCAACGCATATGGGAAAACAAAAGTGAACAGATGGGCCCCAACCATTTTATCCATTAAAGTGATGTTTTAAAAAGCTGTAGAATGAACCGCCTCTCAATTAGATAAAGCCAATTGTGCATGCAGTACAGGCGCATCTGTATCTGTGACATGAGTCTAGCTGCTATGTCACTTCCTAGAGGAGATCTAACACAACAGTAAAAAGCAAGCAGTACCTGACTTTGTAAGCTTTTTCATTGCATTCATTTAAAGGAGCTGCTTTTGAAAGTTATCCTTTAATGTGAATATGGGAGATTGGGGACAATATGAACATTAGAACTATGTTTATAGGGTCATTACTGTCACATGTACAGAGTCCAGTGAAATTCTTACTTCCATGTTCTTATCAAGATGCAACATATTGCTACAATCCAGTGACAGTGAGTAGAACACTCTTGCTTTGAATCTTCTGTCTGTGATCCTTGGCTGTAAAATTTTAGAATAACAAAATCCTGCATCCATTCCGAAGACAATTTACATTCCTCCATAGTCTTAAACAGCATATCTCAGAAATTTTTTGGCATAACATAGAAAAGTCATATTCCATACAACTTATATGATCATTTAGAATAATCAGATAAATTTAATCATAGCTAATACCAAGCATCAACGTACTTCAGTAGTGCTAAAATTGTACACTTGTTCCTGACCATAATCAAGCTCAAAATGTAAATTATGCTCAAAATCTATAGTTAGACAATTTCACTGTTGTGGGGCAGAGCCTTTCCATGGGAAGACTGAATGTAAGTCAAAACCTAACCTGGGATAAAGGGAGCAGTCCATTACATATGAAAAAAAGTAAGAACAAATGGGCTATGTGAAAAATAAACATGATTTGTAGATAATACACATGTTTACTATTATTTAGTTTTGGTTTGTAAGTCTATGATGGTAGAATTTTGTACAATTTCAGTACCGAACATGAAAAGCTTGGAGCTGCCAGAAGATGATGTTCAGGCAGAGATCAGCACACATTTTCTGGAAAAGGTGAAATGTTTTGAAAATGCTGAACATCAATGAACTCATTAAAAGATCTTGTTCTGACAAAGATGGAATAATTTCCATAACAAACCTTGTACTTTATCCATCAATGTGGAAAAGCCATGCACTGTTTTCCAAAATGAAAGTGTTGGTAACGTTACATGTAAAAATGAAACTTTGCAATAGCAATGATCTGGGTATGTCACAAATAACCATTTCTTGAGATCTGCACCAAACTTTCTGTGAGGTAATATGCAGCTTAATACATTTCCCTATGGGCTCGCCAGCTCTGGTCAAGTTCCCAACAGGTCCCTGCGGGACATAATAAATAGATCTCCTTAACAGAGTGCATCATGCTTTTAAAAGTGTAGCTAGCAGATACTTAGTAGTTTCATGTAGCATGGTAATTCCTAATTCCGCTCTTGGTGCGTGGACACTTGATTGTTGCATCAACCAGGACATGGGGAGCGGGGGTTGGAGGTGTGCCCACCTTAGTGATTTTGCCACACAGATACTCAATTTTTTCATAGAGTGAGGAGAGAAGTTGCGGCGCATGAAAAGGCCTCTTGGTATCAATTTCCCAGGGCTCGCACCCAGAATGCCCTGATGGTAGGTCCACCACTGTGGGCTGGATAGGTAATTAACAGCAAGATGTTCACACATGTACACTGAGCTCTGCATTTCACAAACCCCTGAAACATTCCTTTTACATTTTAAAAGCCCATGAAGGTTTACAAAGGCAAGCAGAGACTCCTGGATCATTGGATAAATAGAGCCTCACAGAAGATAAGAGGAAATCACGAAGCGAGACATGATAGTACAAAGAGAATGATGATCAAGACATTGGAAGAATGAATGTGGCTTCAATGCAAGAATATCTGTGGCTAGTTTAAGTAAATCTCACTTACGAGATGTTTCCTGTGATGACAACAGTACGAAGGTGATTCATCTGAAAGTATGGCTGTGCATCATCCATCCATCTATCCATTTTCTAAACCCACTTTATCTTGAGCAGGGTCACAGGGAAGCTGGTGTCTGTCCCAGCAAGAACAGGATGTAAGGTAGGAACAAGGTACTGGGCCTTATTCTCATTCTCATACATCTTAGTGCTTGTTACACTGTTATTCTTTATGTTATTGAAAAATAGCAACAATTAGGTGCAGCTTATCACAATATCCTACCTTATGTTTTTCTTCTTCTAGTACTACTTTTCATATAAATATCACATAAATATTAGCATCTGTGTGGTGCAGCCTTAGCATTACCGATAACTACAATAGTTTACCCTCAGTTCCAATTTTCAGTTTGGGATGATGTGAAGTCATAACGTCATACATTCTTAAACGTGAATTCTCACTTCTTGCTATAAGTATAGGAAACGTCTTACATAATTCTCATGTCCTACTCTGAGGCAGGAAAATTTCTTATCTTAGTGTGACTTCTAGTGCAATTCCTAGGAGTCCTTTTGAGAAACTTGGTAAATATAGGCCCTGACCTTACATGTAAAACTTTATATTCATTCATTCTCCTAAGTGCTGAAATCAGTTAGGGGCTTGTTACATTTGGACATTGGAAAACTGTAGGGAATGAGTAACACAAAGTCAAGCAACATCCATTTTGTTAAGATGCAGCAGTTACATGTTTCTTTAAGGTAACTAAAGTGTTATATAACATGCATACACACTCCCTGGCAGGAGGATTCACTGACATAACCATTGGTACTGTTGGCTCACAGCTTCTGAATTCAAATCCCAGTCCATGCAATTCCTATCCAGTGTTTTCAGATTGCCTTGGTGTCTGAATTGATTTCCTTCCTCATCACAAAGATGCATGGTTTACTGATAACTATAAAATGGCTTGCTGTGAGAAAGTGTGTCCTGTGATGAACTTGAGTTCCATTCAGGGTTAAGTTCATGCCTTTCACCCATTGCTTCCAGGATAGACTCTGGCACCCTCAGAACCTTACATCTGAATTACAGGATCTGGAATGTGACCTTTTAAATGACCCAATCCAATTATATCATCATGTCATGTCACTTTGATTCATGTAACAACTGTGATGTAAAACCTTAGAGATTGAGTTACTATCAACTGAGCTAATCCAGAATGGCATTTATTAGGTACATAGAAAGCAATGATTATAATTTAATGTGCTACAGTACTAAAAATACACATTTCAGGAAAATATTTTCTAAAAAGTTATTTACCTGCATGAATAATGATTGAAACAACCCCTTCATCATGTACACTTTGAGGAAAGCCCTACAAGCCCTGCAATTGTTCAGTGATTTGTCTTAGAAAAGCTATACTTTATATATTAAGCATTCCCAGTGAAATTAACTGCAGATAAGTTGTTTTACTGCAGGGAAGCCATCACAGCATATTCAAAGAATAAGAACATTAGAAGAATTGTAATGAAAACAAGCCATTCAGCCCAACAAGGCCATCAATTTCTATTCACATAGATTGTACAAAATAACATCAAATCAAGATTTGAAGGTCTCTAAATTTCTATAGTTTACTGCCCTATTTAGTCACTTTTCCACGTGTATATGGTTCTTTATTGTGAAGAAAAACTTTTTGTACAAAATCTGCTCTTAACAAGTTTTTAACCATGTCTGATTTCTTCAATAACAACTGGAATTCACTGTATTAATGCCTTCATAATTGTAAACACCAATCATTTTCCCTTCTAATCTCCCTTTGCTCAAGCTAAACAAAATTAAGGACACAAAATTCACCTCATTGAACCCAAGCATGCATACACTATACCCTGATTGCCCCCTTTTTTCGAAGCTTATTATGTTTTGGTTATATATGTTTTGCACTTTGGTTGCACCACTTCGTCTCTCAGCCCCTTTTTAGGACAAACAGTTAGTTTTCTAGGCACATACATATAATTAGAGAACAATGCAAAATCTAATATTAACTTGGTGTCTGTCATATTTTGCTGACCTTTTGCAATCTTGATCGTTCTAAGAATTAGCATTACCCAAAATGTGATGTGAACTTTCTGTAACACAAAATCTGGCACATCTCCATTTATATTGTAGTTCCTAAACAACTAATAGGTGATGATTTATGACATTGACTAAATAAGAAAACATTGTTTAGACAGCTCGCAAGCTACAGAAGAAATGGACTTCAGTTCACAAAACCTTATACTTTTTTTTACTTATTTCTAACTAGATACTACTCAGACGCATTAAACCATTCTCTCAAGTTTTCTTTCTTTCTTTTTTTCTTTCCTTCTTTTCTTCAGTAAACTACACCAAGAAATGCACCATTTAAAATAAGTGCTAATTTATTACAAAGGGGGATGCATTCTCATTATATTACTTAATATACAATGGAAAGATAGAGTCAAGCTCACCTCCACAGCATACAACCAAAGGGAACACTTCATGTATCGTTCATGTTTTAAAATGAAGGATGTTAATGAACAGGGATTTGTTAAGGTTAATGAACAGTAAACATAAGATGCAAAACAAATATTAAACTAGACTTTAAAAGCATTATCTTCCATATTCCCATATGTGCACTTATGATAACATATGCTGTTCAATTACAAAAACAATGCCTACCAGATTTTTCTGAAAATTGGTTGACTATCCCAGGAATGGCGGAAATCCTTTGGTATTATGATTTATAAATAGTGATAAAGGACTTCTGATTATGGAATTTCGACTATTTGAATTTAGATGCTCACAGTTTGGCAGCTGATCAGATCACCCAGCTCAGAGGGCCATGCGCAATAAAAATGCACTTAAAAACATGCTCTGCTTGCAATGGACAACCATCATTTTCTCTGCCCATTTTTAAGTAAGATTCTAATCCAGCCCAGTTACACCTTTCAAATTTATATAACTGCCACAAGATAGCTTCTAATAATATTATGTTTCATATAATAAATAGAAGTGTAGAAAGAAATGTTCTGCTGTTAATATAATACTGTCTATTGAAAAAATTGTATTACTAACTGTGCTAATCATCTAAGTCAGGTTGAAATCTAAGTAATCAACGTAGACTTCAGAATTAACTCTTGCAGTTCATCATCTACTGGAACATATTTTGTAATGCATATAGTAATAAAATACATTGCATTTGTCATTCTAACAGACATCACATTACAAACATTAGCACTGCTTTTACGAATCCCCCATACCAAATGTCATAAAACAGAGACATACAGTAGCAACCAGATGGACATACAGATACACAGCGACACTTGTCCTTTTCTTAAGGTGGGTGGTAATCATTCCATCCAACATTTCCATGTTTAACAATAAAATGCTATTTTACTTTCAATCTGTGAACTATTAATTGGGTTCAGCAAGTTTGGAATTTTGATAGATTGATTTAATTTGTTTTGCTATATAAAGGTATGTGGCCATCAGACTTTCAACATTTTACTCATTAGATGCAACATTTATCTATCTATCTATCTATCTATCTATCTATCTATCTATCTATCTATCTATCTATCTATCTATCTATCTATCTATCTATCTATCTATCATACATCTAGAGCAGTAGGTGAGCTGTAAAAACACCCCCTACAATAGAAAAACTAAATACCCCAAATTCTAAAAATGATGTGACTATTTTATTGAAAGTTGGTAACGTTATAGATAAAAGAAAATCAGCAGACACATTTTTTATTTGTTAATAGTTTTTTTATATGTTGATATTTATTAATACTGTATTATGTTATAATTTATGCTCTGCATTGCGTTAACCATGGGCTTTATGCAAATGAAGGATGGAGCAGAATTGACTGATGGGCCAAGCCAACAGCATCACTAGCCAATAGGTCTCCTCTGATCCAAGACCTCGCTGTATGAATGGTGTCAGTTTAAACTTAATGGGTCTTCAAGCTACCCCACTGTAATATACATTCACATCTATGGACTTTGAAAGGTGAACCCCACTCTCTAGAGAAATAATTTACACACACACACACACACACACACATATATTTCCTCCGGGCGCTCTGGTTTCCTCCTACAGTCCAAAGACATGCCGGTTAGGTGGATTGGCGATTCTAAATTGGCCCTAGTGTGTGCTTGGTGTGTGAGTGTGTTTGTGTGTGTCCTGCGGTGGGTTGGCACCCTGCCCAGGATTGGTTCCTGCCTTGTGCCCTGTGTTGGCTGGGATTGGCTCCAGCAGACCCTCGCGACCCTGTGTTCGGATTCAGCGGGTTGGAAAATGGATGGATGGATGGATATATATATATATATATATATATATATATATATATATATATATATATATATATATATATATATATATATATATATTTTACATCTTGAGACTTTAAAGGGAGACCACAAGCAACTGACGAAAAACACAAAAATAAATACTTGAATGAATGACATAAACAAATTAAAATTGTAAACATTAAATTATGATAATACTCAAATGTCATATTATTCTTACTGATTACTCATTTAAATTCAAGAGAAAATGTATTCTCTAAAATCGTGTTTTGCAATGACCATCAACAAAAGACAAGTCACTAGGAAAAGCTCTTGTGACCTAATAATAATAACATTATGTAACCACAAGGGGGTGCGACTGAGCCCAAACCACAAATAAATAAAAGATTTTTGTTGGCAATCAACCCATTTCCAATGAAGTATCATTTAAAATACACAAATATAATCACAGATTCTCTTCCTCCTTCCATCCTATTGATGAATGTTGCCTCCAGACTCCCTTCCTCATAGTTTGCATAATAGTATTTGTATACTATACAAAGTAATAGTACTTTGCATAATAACTGTCCATTCATCATACTTTGCTCCGTGCTGGGATGATCAATATAAAGGGTTCCAGCTGGGTCAAATCTCAACTCCCACAGTCCTTTGACTATGGCCTCCTGTACTTATTATTGAACTGATGTCTTTATCTAAGCAACTTAAAAAAATTGAGTTATGATTGGTTAAAAATCACTTGTTTTTTCAGTTGGAGCATAGGTAAGTAAAGTGATTTGCACATGGTCACAGAGTGTCATAAGAAGTCGGAGGTCCAAAGCCTGAACTGCTACACCACACTGGTTGTCGATAACATTAGGGGAAAAAAGTATAAATATTGTACACAGAAAAGAATGTAGTTAATTACAAAGTACTTCTGCTATATTTTCAAATAACTAATGACATTATAACTGAGGCCCATTGTTCTATGAAATATCCCAGGCAATCAAGGTAACAGCTAGTATTTGAATATGTTTTATGGTTTTTATGCAATTGTATCTTAGAACAAAAACCTTTGTAAAGCCATACCATACCATAATCTTACTAGCCCTGTATAATCTGTATACTGTATATATATATATATATATATATATATATATTGTGGGGAACAGCCCGGACACAGACAGGCAGACATCGTTTATGCACCACAACACATTTATTATACACTATATTTACAATAGTAAGTGAACATGCACACCCCAGTGCCGCAGCACCAGTCACCCTCAAAAGTCCAGGCCCTCAACAATGCCTTACTCTTCAGACCACCTCCTTGCCTCCTCCAGAGACTTTGTCCATCTTCCACCCAACTCTAGCCATTGTATTAAGGGAGGCGGCCCCTTTTATAATCACCCAGACGTGCTCCAGGTGTTTCCCGGCAATCTTCCACCGACACACGCCCCAGTGTGGCGGAAGTGCCGGCTGCATCCCTGGAAGCACTCTGGGTGTCCCTGCTCCTCTTCCCCCAAGCACTTCCGGGTGTGGCAGAAGTGTTGAGGTCCAGGGCTCTCCAGGCATTGGGGCGGCCCCTGGTGGTGACCACGGGCCCCTACAGGGCTGAGCTTCAATGCTCTCTACCCGTGGTCTCCAAAACAGCCAGGTTGGTCGCCCTCTTGTAGTTTGGAGGAGGCGCAAGCCCTCCTCCGGTCCTCTTGGGCATCCTGGCTGGGTACCACCTGCAGCCGCATGCCACAGTATACATGTATAATATAATATATATATTGCAAACAAAGTTAATATTGTTAAGAAGTCTCTTGAATCTTTGAATGACTATAGAGATTTAAAAGAGAATGCTTATTGCCATTTCATATCACAGAACCATTATCATTGTGTAGAAAAATATGAGCCAATTTTTCCCATCTTCTGATCACTTTTGTTGGCCATACATCTATCTCCTTCCTAGGTTAACTATTAACAAAGCCAAATACAGTGTTATATAAATGTCTGCTTAAGAGAGGAGGCTGAAATGGGTTGCTGAAATGTGATTTGACAATTTCTTCTACTGCATTGCTCAAAAATCATTGAGAATTTCAAATAGTTTTTCAAGCAAATACTTTCAATATTTTTATTTCCAACCACTTTCCTTTGAAATAGACTTATGAAGTGACAGTGCCAAAAATGGCAAAAACGTTCTCTGCAATCAAAGCTAAATTATGGCAGGAGAAACACTGAAAAAATGTCAATTGTAAACTTTGTGTATTTCGGAAAATGGCTATTTTTGGGCCACGTACCATTCATATAAAAAGGAAATAATTTTCAATAAAAGAGGTTCCCTTGAATCATTTTTGGTTTAAAAATAGCATGATTTTAGTTTTTCAGGCTTGTGAAAAGACTGCCAAGTCTGATTGCAGCTTGCTGTACCATTCGTAAGTTATGAGTACCACAGACACAAACACAGACAATTGTGCTGGAAATTGTTCATTTGTGTTCAAAGATGCCTAAAATACAAATCAATTCCATTACAATAATGTGGAGAAAGTAGTCAGGTAAAGCATCCAAATGAAGTAATAAAATATAGAAACTAGTTAAAAATATTACAAACTCAATTTGTGCAAAGTGTGATGTGTATGAAGGATCAAGTAACGGTGCAAAATGTTTAATTTTAGCTTAGTAGTCTGAAATATTTATACTTTTTCCATTAACAACTGCACTTAACTTAAGTACATTATAAACAGAACATGTGATGAATGATATATGCATGAGAAGAATAAAAAAGACATACAATATCTTCCACAGTAATTTGCAGGATTAACATAACAACTAATCCCATAAACATAATGTGTTAGGTTTGGATTTTCCATTAACTTTGCCACAATTTTAATGAAAGAGCAAACCATTTATTTCGAAAGTACCTTTAAGTATATTTTACTTATTAATTGAACTTAATGTTTCCATATACTGTAAGTTATTCTATTCATTATGATAAACTTACATTCATATTTCAACTGCTTGAGTTGACCAGTTAAGTCAGCATCTTGCCGTACGAGTGTATGCTGTAAACAATGTTCATGTGAATTTTATTATTTGTTGCAGCACACTTTAGACACTTTGTAGGACAAAACCTGCTTTACATCTATCCATCCATCTGCTCAATTTCATTTCCGCATTATAGGCTCACAGGGTGTGGTTATTATTAGGAATCAACTCAAGATGTGTCACCATTCCGTCACAGGGAACAGTCATATTCAGATATAAATGACAAATTAGACTCCCTGACAAATTTAAATTGAGATTTGAGACTGGAAAGAAAGATTATTTTATTTTATTTACCGATTATCAGTAAATTATGCACACTTCATGCAGCATGTAATCAGAAACAAAAGGTGCTACTGTCCACACTATGTGAAAAGCAAGCTGCTGTGTACTATATATCATGAAAAATATCAATTGAAGAAAAAGAGAAAAATCATATATTTCTTTCTTTTCAGACACGCAGAGAATGATGTAAAATCAATTTGTGTTTATGGGGAGATTATGATTAGGGAGAGGATGGCACTATTGATCGAGCACTTACCAGAAACTATTGTTATAATGCACCATTTAATCTTTTCATAAACCTTTATACCAATTTACACAATTCTTGAACTCTTGTGCAAAATTAAAGATCATTTGACTACAATGAAACTGAATAAGATACCATGAATTGCATTTCTTGGTCAAAAATATTAATCTTTTTTTTCTCTTCTAAGCATATGAAAAGCTGAATTTATCTTGACATTTCAGATTCCCGTGCCAGCTACAAATAGGGGCCTGGCAAACTAATACAGATTATACATTTTTTAAATGCCACCAGAAAGCAAAAGCATTGCTTTAAAAAAGCTAATATCTGGACATATGAATGAGACTGGATGATACAGAAGCTTTTTACTAGAAACTGTTGAAAGTTTCACCAGGACATCCATTTTCCAGCACATATGAGATCAGAAAGCAATAAACACCAAGTTCAGGAAAGGCACCCCTTTAAAAGAAAAAGAAAGGCTTCCATTACCATCGGCTAACTGATTGCTTTTGTGCTTTAGACATGCCATGGCACAATAGACTGCACATCTGAGTCAGTGTGCCTCCAAGTGTGTTGCATTATGAAATATTTTAGTGGTAGCAGGTGGCTGACGAGGGGAAAAAGTCCTTTGCATGACTTGACAGTTGCCTCTGTGCCTCATCATTAGCTGGAACAGCACAGCAAGGGAAAGCTCAAAAACACTCTTTGAGATGACATTGAAAATGGCATCCTTTACCAGGAACCGCAGGGAGCATTTAAGGCAAAACTTCATTTTCAAAGATCATTTCCACAACTGTACCATAACATAACCGTTTTTTATTCTAGTCTGAACCCAGTTTTGGTAGCAATCTGATTGTATTAAAAGGGTTTTCATTTACAGCTCATACAACACGTATCATAATGGTTGACCTCATGGCTTTAAGAAGCAGTGCTCAAAACATTACAACTCCATCCCTTTAATCTACACTTGTTTTTCACTGCACCTCCATTTTTTTGCCTTGACTTTGGATGAGTAGGAGTATTTGACTGAACATGCTCTGTAGAGAACTGGCACCACCATTCAGGGATGGAGAATTCTGTGCAAGTGTTGGTGTGTTCAGCAGTGTGCCCAGTGATGGACTGGTGTCAAGATTGGCTCTCTATAACCTTGAATTGGAAAAGGTGTGTTCATACCAATGGCCACTGATCAAAAGCTTGTGGTTATGTGACAAGGTAAGACAATGTACTGTAGACTGGTCTGGTTTGCTTCTCTAGGAGCCTGAATTGATGACAGCCAAGAATTATTAAAATGCACAACTAGTAGAGGGGTCACCACAGGACAACTAGGTGACAGGGGGACACAGCTGTTTACTTGGTGATCTTCAACCAGTCTAATACTCTCTGCAGCAAAAAGACTAAATGGCAAATGCTAGATGATGAGATAATTAAAGTAAACAAAAATATTTGGAAATAAGACAGTGACTAACAAATCTGATTATTGGTTTTAAAACACAGATATATAACAACAAATCATGTAAATTAACACAATTTAGGATAATGAAATGCATTTAAAAGTCTGACACAAAGCAAAAGGTGCAGAGACAAAGAGAAAGAGAGTGACTTCTGACTGTGATGCCTTTTGTAATAAAGGCAGAAATCATTTTCTAAACTGAGCAAAATTGAGTAACAAAAAACCAGGCCTATCTTTCACCAAAGCCTAAACAGAAACCAAAAATCATTACCAAGAAAATTAAAACAAGAAGTCTGTATTTTGTAAAGTGAAAATGAACATAACACAAAGACCACCACATTTTTATCCAACTTCAGGTGACCCTAGAGTGCATGGCAATGACGTTTTTATAATGTCGCACAATTGCCGATGCTCAATTCCTAGTCCCGGTCAGTAACAACGGTAACGGAAGTTCCAAGTTCCAAAGAATGGAGACACCCTACACAAAGAAAGATGGCATTAAAAAATAAAAAAATAAAATAAGCATCTTTAAAAGTGGGGCGGCACAGTGGCGCAGTGGTAGCGCTGCTGCCTCGCAGTTAGGAGACCCGGGTTCGCTTCCCAGGTCCTCCCTGCGTGGAGTTTGCATGTTCTCCCGTGTCTGCGTGGGTTTCCTCCGGGCACTCCGGTTTCCTCCCACAATCCAAAGACATGCAGGTTAGGTCGATTGGTGATTCTAAATTGGCCCTAGTGTGTGCTTGGTGCATGAGTGTGTTTGTGTGTGTCCTGTGGTGGGTTGGCACCCTGCCCTGGATTGGTTCCTGCCTTGTGCCCTATGTTGGCTGGGATTGGCTCCAGCAGACCCCCGTGACCCTGTATTCGGATTCAGCGGGTTAGAAAATGGATGGATGGATCTTTAAAAGTGTTTTAAATACATTTGTAAAGAGCGGAATCAGATACAGCACGTTAATAGTGTTAGAGCAAAAAAAAAATAGGTGTATAATAAAAGGAAACTAAATCATAACTCTGAGCAAGGCTCATCAAGATAATGAGGCAGGGTTTACAGAATTGCTCAGCTGAGATTAGGTACATTAGAGAAGAGGTAAAAAGCGATAAATGGGTTATGATGCTTCATGCTTCTGGGTACTTGAGTCTCCTTTGGCCATCACATATCTTTTTAGAAAGTTTCCTTAGACATTTCACTGTTAGTATTAGTGAATTCTAGAGTACTCTTGCATTGTGTGAGATCTGCATTTCTTAATACTGATAACGTAATAGAATAGTTACATTTCTATCAGTAAAAATAAACTGATTTATTGCTACAGTACATTCTTGTTCTGTTGGAAAGTAGCAAAGTGTTTGCTCGTTGGTTGGACCTCCAAATAAGAATTTCACTGTAATTTGTTCAAGTCACAATACTGCTATTACTACTTGGGTTGTTGCCTGTCATTGTTCTATCCTTAGTATGAAGGGTGTGTGTTGTTGTGCTAAGGTCTAAATAGGTTGAGAGGTATTGGAGAAGGCCGACTGAGAGAGGGATAAGACAAGAATCAGAGTCTAGCTAGCTGGGAGTGTTACCGAATAAACACAAACTATTCCTTCACTAAAACCGAAGAAGTTAGCCAATACTCAAAAGCAGAAAAACAAGCTTAGTCAAAACAAAATCACTAATTTCCATCACAAACATTTTTTATTTATCCAAAATCTTGGACGATGAGGAAGTGTGCAACACCAACCTTTACACCATCGATTTGGTAACACTGTGTCTCACAACTTCTGACTTTCATGCTGTAGTAAATCAATGCACAGAACTCCAAGTAAGAAAACAAAGCAGTGCCGTGCAAACATGTGAATTATTGTTGGAGCCCTTAAGATGACTTTTAATCAGAAAATCAAAGAAAGAATCAAATAATCATGCTAAAAAATACAATTGTGAATAATGAAAATACATTAAACTAAAATTAAAAAACAAAAGAAGAATGGCCATGTTTATAACACATGTATACAGTAAATCAGGCTACAAAGTGTGAGACGTGTGTCTGCGTGAATGCTTACCAGAATGTAGAGGTGCTTTCAAGGCTACTCATGTTATTCTGGGCAAGTGGGGCAACAGCTCTTAGGGAAGACAGCAAGAGAAGGCCAATGCCTGCGCCTTTCTAAACCTCAATTAAAGTAAATACAAAGTGAATATAAATTTGCATTTATTTATTTACAGTTGTCTTTAACAACAAAATGGACCTTTCTGCATAACTGAAATGCAGTTTTTCGGCATATTCCTCAAAAAACAGCAAGTTACTTCTCAAAAAAGGAGAAGAGGAAACTATATCTTTTAATAATTAGCTCAAATGTTGCTAATATTTCAACTGTAATGCAATTGTGTAAACTATTATAGAACTATAGCTCCTACAGTTCTTGAGCGGAGCAGAGCCAAGTACAGCCCTTTTTTGTGTCCTTTCCCATTTACAGTGTTCTGTTCCATTAAAAAAACACAGAGAAACACACCTTTTATATGCAGACAACCTATTTGTACTATGCATACCTTTCTCATACCAAGAACAAGAATTTAATTTCATAGTATTACTGAATGTTATTTTTGCCTGGAAGCATAAGGTTGTCAGCATATTTTTCCACATTTTAACAACTGTACTATGTCAAGTGTTTTTCTTTTAACTTAATACAACATCCAATAGTATTGTTAGCCTGGAGAAAAATAAACAGATAACTTGAGATCAAAGAATGCCCAGTGTAATAAATGGCACAGTGAGGTTTTTCCTATGGGAAGTTGCTTTGTCATATAATTATTATTTTTTATTGAAACTCCTGTTAACACGTTCTGTATAAGGCAGTTCTTACAGCAATGAACTCAATCAGGCAATCACTTTGGAATTTACAAACTTGAGTTATGCTTGCTTTTTGTAATTTGCTTTCTTCTATTTGTCAAAAATAATAATAAAAAAAATGGTAGGCCCACACACTGCATACACTTTTGGTGCACGATGTTTGAATAGCAAGATGCAGTGTCCCTCTCCGAAAACCCCTCCTGCTACCCTTCTATTGTTTACTCCAGTCATGATTCCTTTACTATCTTTTCCTCCTACAGAAAAGAGCAATTTCATCTTCATTTGCTTGTTAGAATTTTATTTATGGCCTGCTTTATTGTTTTGAATCAGTGTAAACACAAAATGTGAGAGCTAATAATGCGGAGCTCTATAGCTAGTGGAGTAGCTGCCATAATCTCATAGTCCTGACTGATTATAATATTTAGAATATAGACTGAAACCAATATTGTGTCCAAAATGAACTAGATATTATAACTTACCATCTTCAAAGCCTGCTTAATCCTGAGCAGGGTTGTGTTGGGGGGGCTATAGCCTGTCCAGGCAATCATAGGGTAAAAGGCAGGAACAGTTCGTGCACATGGCACCAGTCCATCACAGTGTGAACACACACACTAAAACACGCACAAACACACATACACACACACTAGGGCCAATTTGGCATTGCCATTCCACCTGATCTGCATGTCTTTGAAATGCCATATAGCTTTAAGTTTAGAAAGCAATGAAATGTAAGATGCTTTGTTTGGTACAAATAAGGATATTTCTGCATCAAAGTATCTTTTTAAAAATTATTCACCAAAATCAATTCCTGTAAAAAGAACTCAAAAATGGAAAAGTATGCTCTTGATATAACTTTTAGTAGTGTGTCTAAAGTCTGAAACCTTTCTTTAGTAGGCTGGATAGGTCCCAGTTTGATAACCTCTACTGAGGCAGTACTTAGTCAGTGTAGATGTACATTGTGACAGATAGGGGACGCTGTTGTCCGCTTGAACCCTCAGAGTTGACTCCAGACACCAGGTAAAAGTCCAAATATTGACTTTATTATTAATACACAGTGCACAAAGCAACCTCCTCTCCACAATACTCAGCTCAACGTCTATAAACAATAATCCTCCATTCCCAGACGGTTTGCCACCCTGCCACCCAGCTCAGCTCAACGTCTGGGATCTCCCATAGTCTTTTATAGTATGTGACCCGGAAGTGCTTCCGAACCCCGAGTCCATGTGACTTCCTAGCACTTCAGGGTCAGATCAAAAGTCTAGTTATTCATTTTTTACTGTATAGTCTATACAATATAATGTTTTACAATATTATGTGTCTTAAAAGGCATGTGCAATAAATGTTTATTTATTTTTTGCTCAGGTTTTTTTATCATATTATTTTGCAACATTAGTTAACCATGCCATTTAGAATTGAAATAAAATACTGCTTATGGTTTAAAAAGCCTTAAATCATCTCGTTCCATCCTATATTTCAGAATGTCTTACACCTTACACTGCAAATCGTAACCTTAGATCTTCAAATGAGTGTCTGCTTAGAATTCCAAGAGCTAAACTTAAAAGAGGTGGTGAAGCGGCCTTCTGCTGTTATGAACCTAAAATCTGGAATAGCCTGCCAATAGGAATTCACCTGGCTAATACAGTGGAGCACTGCTAAAAACATATTACTTTAACATGGCTTTCTCATAACTTAATTTTAGTGTAACCCTGATATTTTGTATATGCATTTAATTATTTTTTCTTTTCATGTCTCCAAAAGGGGTGGCATGGTGGCGCAGTGGGTAGCGCTAATGCCTCGCAGTTAGGAGACCTGGGCTCGCTTCCTGGGTCCTCCCTGCGTGGAGTTTGCATGTTCTTCCCATGTCTGCATGGGTTTCCTCCAGGTACTCCGGTTTCCTCCCACAGTCCAAAGACATGCAGGTTAGGTGCATTGGCGATTCTAAATTGTCGTGGGTGTGTGTCTGTGAGCACCCTGTGGTGGGCTGGCGCCCTGCCCGGGGTTTGTTTCCTGCCTTGCACCCTGTATTGGCTGGGATTGCCGCAGGCAGACCCCTGTGACCCTGTTGTTAGGATATAGCGGGTTGGATAATGGATGGATGTCTCTGAAATCTGTACTAACCCCAAATTTCTCTGCTTTTCTTTTTCTGGTTTTCTGTCGTGGTGATCTGCGTCACCACCACCTGATGAAAGTGCGGTGCAGTCTCTACATTGATAGATTGAAGGCCAGAGGTCCACATGACCATCATCATCTAATTCATTGACGTGAAGCCTGAAAACCATGAAGACTGATTGAGATAATTTATGTTAGGTAGAATGCCTTGTGGGGGCTGGGTGGTCTCGGAACCCCTGCAGATTTTGTTTTTTCCTCCATCCCTCTGAGTTTTTTTTTGTGTGTTTTTTCAGTCCTACCTGGCCATCAGGCCTTACCTTATTCTTTGTTAATTAGTACTGTCTAATTTTATTTTTATATTTTTTTCTTTTTTTTCTTCATCTTGTAAAGCACTTGTATGAAAATGTGTTGCATAAATGTTGTTGTTGTTGAAGAGATATTTTAGAATTACTTCAGTTGATAAAATGGTCCTTATAAGAAGAAACATCACAGTAGAACTACCCACTGTTATGCTATGCCAACAGAAATGCCTAAAGTGTATTCAGTCTGAGAAGTATATGTGCATAGATTATATGAAGATATACAGTATACTGTAACTGTGATCAGTTTTAATTAAATCATGATAAAAAATGTTTGGCTATGATGACACTTGTTCAGTTTTATTATTTTTACTTCCTGTTAATTTTCATTGATGAAACACCTATGAGTCCATAGATCCTTCCTACTAGAGGTCAACAATACAGGCAGGCAGTAGTGGGCTACATTTATGCCCTTAGATCGACATATTTAAAAAAAGTTTTAAAACCACTCAGTAATTGAATTTCATAAGTCTATCCCTCTGGGCTTTTTGAACACTATAATGATACATGACAGAAAACCTTGGAAGCCATTGGATGATCCTTTAACAATAAATTCACCTGACTTTAATGGCCTCTCCACTCACTACCTCTCACTCTAACCAAAGGTCTGTGAGATTAGAAAGAAAGGCCCAGTGGAAGATGATTTACCACCAGTCAATGGGCAACAACTGTAGGGCCCACTGGAATTTATATGAGCCAGCATTCACTTTTGAAATGGTGATTATTCTTTCTTTCAGTAAAACTATTCTATTTTGGCAGTGGTCAGAGAAACAATATCCTATCAAGTACAGTAAGTGCATTTTAAAAAGTACATACAGTGGAACCTCTAGATACAATCACTTCTGTATACGAGAAATTCAAGATAAGAGGAAAGTATGAGCGAAAAATTCGTAAATGCGTAACAAGCCACGAACCAGGCTGTGGTTATGCATGACGCGTTTCCTGATCCGCCTCGACTTGGGGATTCACCCAAGCTGACGCTGCCAGCCCATCAGCTCACTCAGTGTTCCTTGTTGTCCCGTAGTATGAGGATCTACGCATTTGTGCGCTTGTGATTTCATTGTTGCGCTGTAGCAGTTCGCTGTATAAGCATATCCAAAAATATCGCGGACATGCAGATGGAGAATAGGAGACGATTGCCCTCAAGAGGAGAGAGAGAGGCGCGCGAGCGAGCGAGTGAGAGAGATAAGGAGAAAGAGATGCGCATGAGAGAGAAAAACCATCAGCTCAGTTATGCTCACATGACGCTCAGCAGACAAAGTGTATCCATACTACTTGCATTGCAAGACATCGCTCGTTTTATCCAGTCAAAATTAATTAAAAAATTTAGCTTGTCTTGCAAAACACTCGGAAACCAAGTTACTTGCAAACCGAGGTTCCACTTGTATATATAGTATTATTTATCAGTGTTATTTGTTAGGAAAATTGATTTTTATGTTGATATTTTTGGAGGTGTGGAACGGATTAACTGGATTTCCATTATTTTCAATGGGTAAGTTTGTTCTAGATACGAGAAATTCGCTATACAAGCTCAGTGCTGGAACGAATTAAACTCGTATCTCGAGGTTCCACTGTACTCAGTGTTCATCAGAGTGGGATTGGGAAATAGTACTTGTTTTATGCACTTGTGGGAGTTTTAGATGTCTCCTTTCATTCTGGAAATTTTTATTAAACAATCAAATTATATTAAATACATTTTATTTACAAAAATGAAACAAATTTGAAATCATCACCTTTAAAAATCCCAAATGGTAGAAACAGTGATTGCAAAAAGCAAATAGATCCTGAAAAACAAAAGTCTGACCACGTTTGATATTCAAAAACAATGCAAAGAATAAACAAAAAGTAAAATATCCGTACAAAAAAAAATTTACATTAAAAAAATAAACTAAGTGATTTTTTCCAAAACCAATGATGTCAGCATGAGAGGACAATTGCTTGACATATTTTAGAATGTGTATACTTGGTATTAGAAGGTTACAGAAGATAAATGGATGTTCATAAGTAGAAATAAAAATACCAGGTGTATCAAAAAATGTATACACACTTTGAATTATTATAAATAAAAATGTTTTTAAGATACATCTAAGTTTTATAATACAAGTTAAAGAAGATAAATTTAGACTCAGTTATCATAGGTGTTCAAACTATTGGATGCTCTGCTCTAGGCACTCCTGGTAATGTGGACCAACGGATTTGCAAACATCAAAAATTTTTTCATTTGGTATTTGGGCACATTGTCTTTCTTTTAAATTTATTGATTGTTATAAGGTTTACCATACTAAACCTTCTTTGACATGACCCCATGGCCTTCACATCATGCTGGAAATGCTGCTGGAAATAAAACTGGTTCTCATCTCCAGACTCAAATCAAAGGTGTGGCATGATGAATTTCTGTAGCAAGTTCAGTGTTGTCTTAATAAACAGTGTATTTATAATCATTCAAAGTGTGAATATATTTTTGGGACACTCTGTATATTGGATATGAGGGTTAACAAATGTCACTGTCAGCACACAAAATAAATACAAGAAAAATAGAGACATTGCTGCCTGATGATATTAATATGTAAAACACAAAAGAAAAGTACAAAATCAAGAGTATTTATTAACAGTGTTTCGTTCACAAACCATCATAAGCAACATACATTAAACATTACAGCTGTAGTTTATTTCTCTGAATTAATGTCTTTCTTCCTTTTCTTTTGCCATGCATGTTGACATTTTTAGAGCTCTGTGTTCAAGTCAGGCTCTCAGAGCTGCACTGCCTGGTTTTTATGCTTGGGAGCCTTTTGTTTTAACAAACACACATAAAAAATACTAAAAATAATATAACACAGAGTCTAGTTTTAAATATGTTTGACTGATATGATAATAAAAATGCTTTTAGATGCATGAATCATTTAATGTGCCCCAGAGACGTTTATGTTAATTTCGTTGCTCCAGAACATTAATATTACTCTCTGACAAGGACCTTTCAATGCACCTGATAAATGGCCTTAAAATGGGATTTAGTGCTTGATTATTGTTTCTCCTGATAAAAGTCTTAAGAATAACTGAAAAAGAAATTGCTCTCTGGGGTATAGCTGATACATATTAGTGGATGCCCTTGTCCATATTTGTCATGGAACATCAATAAACTCACTGCAGTTCACCTATACTGTATATCTGCAAAGCAAAGCACAGCATTGCCTGTTAATGCCATTTTGAGTAAACAGCATCTTTTTATATTGTTCTTTGCATTATCTTTAGGACCAAAACTAATGCACATCTTTTAGGTCCATGTTTTTCAGTGGCTTCAAAGAGCTAAGAGTCTCTTAAGCAAATATTTCTGTACTACAATCTAAATCGTCATTTGGTAATATGCATAGTTAATAAAAAACACAAGAGCTTTTCTTCAAAAAGAATGGGTCAAAGGAAGACTATATTACTCTTGTGGCTGTCAGAATATAAAGACCAGAAATCACTAAGAATGTACAATCCAATTTTAAATTACTACTAATAAACAGTGGAGCTGAGAGCTACACATTAAATGATTCAGGCCTATTTAAGGTTTAATTAAGCTTTCTTCCTTGCACTGCCTACTCAGCCTCTGCTACCTCTGATTAAATACAGAACGTTGCGTTTTGGTCATCCCAGACACAATCAGATACTTGAAGTCTCTGCCTTAAACAAATTAAGATAAAGAGATCCCCATTTCTAGCCCCCTGTATCTAAGCTTAATTAATGTAGTAAGAATTTTAACACCACGATGCATTTTTTAACTGAGATTCACACTTTCAAGAACAGAGATGTCTGTGAACTTGACTGCTCTTAACACAGGCCTTTACTAATTGTTGCTGCTCTTTTTCTATTTTCTGTCTTCATGCATTTTACAACAGCACAATAAATGATAATAGCACATCCCTCCTGCATGCCACACTAAAATGAGATAGATAGATAGATAGATAGATAGATAGATAGATAGATAGATAGATAGATAGTGTCACACACGTGTGCATGGGAAGCAGCTGAAGGGCTTAGACAATACTGTTTATACATCTGCCCGGGGGGGGCGGGGTACGCTGACGCTCTTTCTGAGTTCTCTGCAGGTCCCACCCGGGAAATCCCACCAGGACCGCCATTTCCAGGAAGGACACATCACTTCCGGTTCCGGTCCCAAGAATGAGGTCACTTCCGTTTTCTCATCACAAAGCTGGGAAGGTTGTCTGCCATGGTTTGCTATGTGATTCCCAGAGGTGACTCCATTTATTTATCAATCTATTGTCACTCATGCACGTTAGAAGGTCAAATTCAAGACTCACCAGAGGTAAGCACTACCACTCATGGACACAAAGGGGGAGCAATTACTAACTGTCTTATCTCTTTTCTACCCACAGCTCCAAAAGATGCCCAATGAGGACAAATGACTCCTCCCCTTCCAGACCAAATGCGACAAGAGCATGGTGCTCTCAGAAGGAGGCGTCTCATTTGGGTATGAGCCACTTATCAAACTGAGCTCCATTCTAAAGCCTGACAGATCTTCGGAGCCTTATCACTCCAGCCAATAGCTGATTATGTCTTTTTGTTCCTTCTTGCCATTATGTGGCTGCTATTCTTGTTTGAATTTATCATTTCATTAAACAATCTATCTATCTATCTATCTATCTATCTATCTATCTATCTATCTATCTATCTATCTATCTATCTATCTCTCTCTCTCTCTCTCTCTCTCTACACAATAATAAAATTCCAGTATAACAGTAAAACTCATCACGAACTTCAAAGGACTTTGTTGGACAGTTATCTTATCCAAAGATCTTGGCCATACATTGTCCTTCTCTCTCTTGTTAAATTAATCTTAGCCTGAATGAACCTATTCATTTTTTACATTTAAGATTTTTCATTTAAAGATTTACCAGTGTTGTTTCTTGTCCTAGTGAGTGGATATAAACTCAGGGAACTTCAGTTTCTGTATTACATCTTGCCTGAAGAAGGGGCCTGAGTTGCCTCGAAAGCTTGCATATTGTAATCTTTTTAGTTAGCCAATAAAAGGTGTCATTTTGCTTGGCTTTTTACATTCATAATGGCTAACACAGTACAACACCCTAGTACTACAGTATAACAGTTGGATGAGACATTCTGGGAGCACAGTATCAACTACTGAAATTGAATTTGACAACAACGATAACCACATAAATGTTCTTTTCACTTTGTGGGTTTGAATCACAAGTTAATCTGGTAGTTTAGCAGGGCCTATCCAAAAAAAGTTCACAAGATGGTCATACTTTTCTGGAGGATATAAGATTAGATGAACGTATCATTCTTCATGATAGGAGAAAGGTGATCAGTTGAAAGACTACTCCAAGCATGTTGGAGTACAGGAGAGTAAACTAATGGAGAATTTAAAGTATGTCTAATTTTAAAATGCTGTTTCACAGTCTGGTTGAACCAAACACATCTTTTTGGTTATTGTTGTCACAGTTGTCTCTGTCTTTTTTCTTGACAAAAAGTAATGTAGCTCAAAAGTTATTAATATATTTAGTTTGTTTCACAGATTCACTTAAAATAATTATCAAAGACAAAGAGCGATTTAAAAAACTCTTGATAACATAACTGTCCAGTTCTTGATGCAACAATAAGAACTGTGAGTCATTTTGAATAAGCTTACCAGCTCTTAATACACAACATGCGTACAAAGTATAAAAGAAAACTGAAAAAAGAACAACTGCGTGAAAGTATGATTAACATACCACATAAGTAGCAACATAACATTCTCAGGCCTGTTTTACCTAGTTCATGCCCACGGGGACTGAAGCCGACCTCAGCAGCTTCAAGAGCAGGGATAGGATCAACACTGGATGGGGTGCCAGTCCACTGCAGGGCCTACTCATATAGCAAATGACACCCACATTCAAACAGAGCCTCTTTGGAACTGTTCATCCGCCTAACCTGTGTGACTTTGGGACGTGGGAGGAAAAACAGAGTAGACAGAGAGAAACCCACACAGATGGCTACCAAAATCTGCTTTCCATACATTACATTCACTCAAAGTGTTACATTTCTGGACATTGTTCAATAACTCTCATTTTTCAAATTTAATAATGCTTTCTACAGCAAATAACTGCTAAAAATAAAATATGTGATTTTGGTACCTAAATTTCCCTGTTTCAACAAGCATGTGGGTTTTCAAAAAATCACAAATGCAGACATTCTATAATTGTATTTTTTTCAGGAGCTACAGTGTTTTAATAGGATTTGTCTTTGCTCTGAGGATAAGACACTATAGTTATTTGTTAGGGTTTGATTGTCTTTCTGTGTATAGTGGTCCACATTCCTATTTTATGCTTTTTGTCTTTCATATAGTTTACCAGGTAATGGGCTATTATTTTATATACAGTATATATTCTCATAGCAGATGGAACTTCCCATATGTAAGAGCATTTGATTAGATCAATTCAATCATCTATTTCTAACTCAGTTTTTTAAGGACTTTGGGAAGCAGGGAGAAGCCCTGGACAGAATGCAATTGTATGGCAGGCAACACTTACACTTACTTAAGCCCAGGCCTTTTATTTTTTCATGAGGTCAACTGTTTCATACCAGGACATTTTAGAGTCACCAAACAGCCTAACATGCATGTCTTGAGATGCAGCATGATATTCAAAGACCCACATGAACACAGAGAGAAAGTATAAACTTCACATTGGCAGTGACAAAAGCTGAGCCATGGAGCTATAAAGCAACAACACTATACAATCTGACACTGTGCTGCGCAAATATGCTCAAATTAAAAGATACACTTTACACAGTAATACCTGAAAATCAAATTAATTGTATTGGACTCAATATGTCTACAAATTTGGAGTAACTGCTGATGTCGTCTGATCTTTAATCTAATTAAAAATTTACTTGATTATAAAAACTTGTACCTTATGATGCATGTATGATCTTGGCCGCCAGCAATGGCTCTTGAAGTAATTAACAGAATCCTGTAAAAGCTTCACCTCTCTGGCGGTACAGAGATAGATGAAAGTATACTGTACTTAGAGGAAAGACACTACCCTGAAGTAACATTCATCCTATTCTGCACTGTATTAAAATGACTGTTCTTTATTCAGTGAATAATTTGACAGAGAAATGACAGATGTCTTCTTGAAATTCATGTTTCCCTATGATTGTCAGCTTTCACAGTGCTGCTCTTGTTAATGACTACCTCCACTTTTACTATTAAAAGGAAAATCTCACCCTCAAAGGCGTAGTGAGAAGTCAAGCAAAATGACACCTTTCATTGGCTAACTAAAAAGATTATAGTATGCAGGCTTTTGAGGCAACCCAGGCCCGCTACATCCATAATGGCTAACACGGTACAACATCCTAGTACATCATTCAAAGACAGAAATGTACCTGTTCTCTCCATAGCTAGACTGCTACTGTGTTTATTCATTTTTTACTCTAAGAATGCATCATGTTTGGAAAAGACATCACATCATAAGAGTTATGGACCATTTGCTTTTGAGCATGTGAACATTATTTTCATTTAGCTTTAACAAGACTATATAAAAGTTTTACAGAGACTAATTTCTTCCCCGAATCAGAATTTTATTCTACAAAAAATCTTCACAAGTTTTAAGAGCAGTCCTGCCTGAAACAAGAAACCATTATTAATCATGGTGTTAATGCCAGCATGTTACTGGCTCAACATGAACTTCTAGAGAGCTCATGTACAGTAAAGGCCGTATTGTGTAAAGAAGTAAGTAGACTTTGGAAACTACTGTCATTGTGGTTTGAATATTTTGGTTGGAAAAACACTGAGCAAAACCAAAAAGTTAAAACACCGTTACACTGTACAATAACTTGAGCCGACAACAAGCCAAATGATTTCTGACATGGCTATTTTTTTTAAACTAAAATGCTGCATTTGGTTTCAAAGCACCATAGACTGAACTTGAGAGCATCTTAAGAAATGTGTCTTTTGTTGCCAAATTACTTTTCAATAAGGCATGCAAAATAAACACAAATGACCGTTGGAGAGTGCACTTTAGAAATTAGGGTTTTTACACACATACACCCTTAGACTGTGAAAGAATTTGTTTGTTTCCTTAAATGCTCAACATGATGAATCAAAAACCACAGACCATAGTAGAACGTAAAAACTGAAAATAACACTTGTACAATTGTTTACTTTACGAGATATCAACAGGGACAGCAAGCATATCTGCAAGAATGACTCGACTCATTATTTTAATTGGTAGCTAATATTCTCCTATCAGTCCATTGGGTTTACATATTTACTTGTTTATTAAAAATATTTAAAAAGGTATTACGCAGTGAGACTTTTTAATCTCTCACTCATGTGATGATGTCCACTGAGAAACTGTCAAAGAAAAACATGCAATTAAACAATGCAAAAATGTTGTCTTCTGCATCAATCCCCCTGAACTTTTCAGTAGCTTACATCTGAGCCATTGCGTGACAAAATATTTTCAAGTGAAGAACACTAAAGCCTTCACTACTCACTAGCATATCAAGCTTATTTCAAATAAGTTTCTGTTTAGAGTAGTTTTTCTGTTGGTTTTCTTGTTTGGTTATTTGCAGTATTTAGTTTCTTAATATTTCTTAATTAATCTTTAAATTAATTTGTTGTTCAGTTCTTTAAACTTCTTGATTTCAGATTACTTATTTAACCCCTTTGACCCTGTGTTAGGATATAGCGGGTTGGGAAATGACTGACTGACTGACTGACTTATTTAACAGACTGACTTGGAGTGACTTTCCTGTTTTTCAACTTCCCTTTTTGGGTTATTTACATGCAAGTTAAGAATGCCACTGTATTGTGTACATGCAATAAAAATGACTCTGTTAACACATCAATGAAAACATACTTTCCTGTCCATTTTCTTATTATAGTTGAAGACTAATTATAAGAAAGAAAAAGATAATAAACACACAGACAGGTAAATAACATGATTAAAGTGTCGAAATTCAGAAGCCTTCTTGATCTACATTTCTGGTTTCATTATGGACCCTGCTGATCAAGGGGAGTGCAGAAAATTTACATCAAATATGATGCCATACAAGAACTCAATATTGGAGATCAATACTGAAGGTTGTAGAATTAGAAAACCCTCTACCTAATGGTCAAGATCAAAGAGTTGTACAGTATGTGATGATTCGTTACTTTTTTAATATTTTCAGGCTGCTGGATAAGTAGTGATTTCTACTTCTGTCATGTCCATTGTGACGGACAGCCGGGTCCCATGCCCAGGCCGGGACGCCTCTGCTGCATATGTCCCGGGGGAGCCACCATGGACCGTGCAATACCTTCCCCGAGGCGCCTGGGGGCAGTCTCCCTTGCCGTGGGTCCTTCCTCAGTCTCCCCCGTGGCTTCATGGGACATGGAGTCCACCACTGCCTGGTTGGAAGATTGGGTGGCCGCTATGGGGTGCTGCGGAGAGTCAGCCGCCACATCGGACGACTTACCAGCCCCACCCGGAGGTGCAATTAAGGCCAGCTGGTCAGGCACCTGGAGCACTTCCGGGTGGGCTATAAAGCAGACAACCTCCCTCCATTCTGAGCCAAAATCGGGAGTAAGAGGACGAGGTTGCCTGGGAGGAGTGGTGGTGCCAGAAAGGCTTGTATATAGTGTGAGTTTTGTGCTTTGGGACTGTGTATTGCCTGTGGGTCACAGGGAAGACGTGTGCCCATGGGTGAAGGAAAAAAGAATAAAGTGTGTTTTATACACGTGCCTCTGCGTGGTCTGTGCCGGGTCGGGCGCTATACAGCGGCTTTTACACCATCATCTTTCTTAGTAGTTATATAAGACACATTGAGTATAAATTTACGTTATTCACAGAAATGTCATGGAAACCCTTATTCCAGAGAAAGAGGGTTGTTGGTCTTTGAGAAACCTTGTCAACAGATGAGATTTCTCCACAAATAACCCGGTTATGTGGCCATGTAAAATTCTAACCAGGTCACAGTTAAGGATTTTGTGGTCTGTGCTTGTTCAATACACTGTGTTGGCTTGATTAGCTTTACAAAACCTTTTTAGCATCCACAATGATCAATTTCCTGAGGCAAATGATCAGGCAATATGCATTATTCCATCTCCTCTTTGAAATTATCTGTCCTAATATTTCATAAATTTCTAAATTCATGTTGAATCAAGTTAGGCACCACAATCTCAGGAGCAGTAACATTTTAAAAGTAATATGCATTACATAGTATGACGGCATTTTAAAGTAACAAGCAACCATTATTGATGCAAAAATATAATTATTGCAGCAGCACTGGGTGTAATGCATGAAGCACATGTATTGGGTCATTTGAAGGGTTTTTTTTTTTTGGTTCACTGTGGCTGATGATATTTAACTGTTTTATTATTACACAGTTTAATGATGTTGCAAGTGTTTTGACAAAGGAGAACACTGGAGGATTACTTGCATATGACAATGTGGATTTTAAGAAACCAGGTTAATGCTTTGGCCAGGTTACTCACCTTATCCTGACTATTTGTGTGCAAATTAACACACTGATTGATAAAGGGACAATATACATTAAATGAACTGTAAATTGAGTATATATTGTGTGTGCACTTGTGGGTGTTACATTATGTAATACTGTGTACTTGTATGGTTTTACTCAATACAAGTGTAAAGCTATACATTTCCCCATGGCCATCAAAAAAGTACTCACAACTATCTATCTATGGGATAATGCAGGCTCTTCTTCACACTCCCACATCCCTTTTGGGACCCCATGAACCCAACACCGTTGGTAATCTAACTTATCCATTTGCCCAACCCGGGTGCCAGCCAAACACCTCTCAGGGCTCACTTCTCCCAGCTGCCTGTCCTTCTACAGTGAGCCTGCTCTCATTCGCTTGCTCTCACTGGCTCCTTCACTTCCTGACTTTTCTTAATATTTACCTCCGTCCTCTGTTTTTTCTCTTTTTTTCCAATCTTTCTTCTCCTTCCACACTCGTGCTTCTCCTATATATAATGGGGGTATGGCACGGTGTAGTGTGGTTATTAGAAGCTCCTGGCCTCAATTACAGATATGGACAATTCCTCACCTGTACGCTTAAGCAAGGATATGCATGCACCACATCCTGTCTGAGAACTGCTGCGGCCACACTACCATGCCCCATCTATAAGCCACGAGTGCGGTGATTATTTATTTAAAAACTAGCCTTTTATTCTGAGCTACAGACCCGCTATATCACATTCCTCACCCATTAAGCCCCCAGTTGCACGGAAAGGCACCACGCCACTACCAACACAGTGCAACTGGTGGCCCAGGTCCACAGTTTGGCCACACTACCACTATACTAAAACCATAATAAATAATAAAAGCACTAAAAACAATCCCACACTAAAAACAACCCAAGTCCAAACCTTGTTACAACAGGACATTTAAAGAATAAGAACTTTAAACTGACAATAAAAACAAGATTAAAAAATGACCTTCCAGCTTGGGTAGGTTCATAGGTTCTTTCCAAAAGTCTGGCACCTGCTCTTCGGTCCCCACTGCCAGCTTATGCTACAATTGCCACCATTTGTGATTATGCAGGCTCTGCTTCGCGCTCCCAATTCCCTTTTGGGAGCTCTTGAACCCAACACCATCGGTAATGTAACCAAGTGAGCTGGACAATTGGGACACCACAACAAAGCAATGGGAAAGGTGCAAAGTACAGAAGTTCTTTTATTTTAAAAACAGTCAAAACCAAAAACAAAAGTGTCCAAATAAAGTGCACTGCTCCCTATTTCATGAAATTAATAATCCATTAAAACAGTGAAATTATGGAGATTAAAATCCAATAAATAAATCCATAAAAACAAAGTTAAAATACTGGCTGGAAGCAGTCCTTTAAAAATAAAACCCAGTGTCTTCTTCAGATAGCGGCGCCACTACTTCTCCCATCTAGGCCCTGCACCAGGGGAGTCGCCCTACCTGCAGCTGACTTCTCCCATTGGTCAGTTATGTAGTGTCTATCTATCTATTCACACAAAGCCAGTGCAGTGATTTTGCATCACTACTTACAATCAAGGAGCAAGTTTGGTCCCTAATTTACAAAATTATCTTTAAAGTTGTCCTCAAAAGGATAAAAACACAGTATATTGTTTTTGTCTGAATTTCTTGCTCTCTCTATAGCCTATAACTGTTGCTTTCTGCAGTCACTGTAACACTACAAGTCAGTAACTACTGTCAAATGTGTTTGTTGTCAAGGGATACCGGTGGACCATTTGTCACCACCTTTCCACCTTATTACCAGATTTTCTGCTCTTGATAATTTATCAGCTGATGAGAGGAATCTGGAGAGGAAGCACTGATTATCACTTAGAAACATTAATATATAAGATGCACTGATTACAAATAACTGCCTATCAATAGCTAGGGAAGATAATACCAAATTAAATTTGAAAATACTAGATACTGTAAGTGAACTTTAAATATCGTTGTCAAGAGGAATCTAAGATTATTAAAAACATTTCAAATTTCTATTTAATAATTTGAGATAGGGAGACTGGTCCACATTCCTGACTGAATACTGCAGCTATAGGGAGGCAGTAAAGGTGTAGTCCAATTCAGGTCTACATCAGTGCGATATTAAACTGTACTGGCATGGTTTTTACACATAAAGCTAGATAATGTTAGCTTGCAAACAGGCAGATGCTTTTCTGAGTAAAAGCAATTTCTTTATATGTAAAACTATCAAAATACCTGCGCTTCGCAGTGGAGAAGTAGTGTGTTAAAGAAGTTATGAAAAAGAAAAGGAAACATTTTAAAAATAACACAACCTGATTGTCAATGTAATTGTTTTGTGACTGTTATGAGTGTTGCTGTCATCAAGGATTTGATTATCATTAATGCTTTCAATCAGGTTCGTATTTGGAGGACGTGTTCAAGTTACATTCCGTGTTTGTCAATCGTTGTAAAGATAACAGGTTTCATTCATCAAAGTGTTCACTACCGAAATCGCTAAAGGCACGGAGGCGCGTATTTTGAACGAAAAGGGAGAAGACAGTGAAGGAGCGGAAAAGTGAGAAGGAAAACTGTTTAAATAAGGAGCTGGGAAGGTGAATGGAAAGAAGAGGGCTTTGCCTTTTATTAGTATAGATACATTAATGTAGTCCTAGGATGGTAAATTAATTAAAGCAAGTTCACTCTTTCCGATCCTGCTTTTTGAACACAGGGTCATGGAAGCCTGTTCCAGGTACATTAGACAATGCCCTTTAACTCCAGGTGGGCCACTAATCTATGCAATATCGAACATCCACTCACACTGACACACACTTACTGTATGTCAGCCTCAGTCTGAGTTACACATGACTTTGGGATGTGGAAGGAAAGTTGTGGCCAAGGGCAAAAAAACACACAGGTTTGGGAAGGAGTTTACACAGACTGGGGCTGGACAAGAATTGAACCCTGAACTTTTAGCTTTTTGAGTCAGCAGTTGTTATCACTCTGCCATCCTAAACTCAATCCTGGTGTTAGTAAAAGAACTCACTAGTGACTATATATATGTGGTTGATACTTAAAGAACTCACCAGTGACTATATATTCTCACGCTTGGGTTACACAATTGCACAGATTCATTCAGGTTTTCAAGAAACATAAACTTTATTTGTAAACAGCATAATAAAGCATAAAGCAGAGGATGTCTGGTGGAAAAGTGAGACAAGGCAATATGCAAAAAGGACAGGTGCTGTACAGGCTTTTAAATATATGAAGCGCTGCACGAGTAGCATTTTATACTTTATTCTTGTTTATTGTTTTCTGATCCATGAAGAATCATTTACTTCACATACTTATTCATATGATGTAAAATACCTTGCTATATTTGTATCCCGTTTCATTTGTTGAGCTTTGCTATTCAGTCTGTTTCTCTTTTAAATATTTGTGAAACACACTAAGCACGAAAAGGTGCTAATTAAAATGTTAATTATTAAGATATTTTGGTCATAACTTAGCAGTGTAAATGATTACTGTGTAGTGACTGATTTTCTTTTCATGAATTTTGTCGTAGGTGTAATTTTTGTATTAATCCACAAAACCATTTTAATGACAAGCTTCCCAATGGCACTTTTCACTGTCACATCTTTCTCATTTAGAAGAAAGATCAAGCAGTAGCTTCATTTTATCTTCTGAAAAATAATCAAGTATATGCATACTTTACTCAGAAACAGAAAAAAATCGTTTAAGTAGCACAGTTGGTGCCACCAGGGCCTGTGGGGGTCAGGTCCCCCCTTTTAAACCAGCTCCCTCTCAACAAAAATTCTTAAAAACACATTTGTATATATAGTACTATAGGTATATATTTTTAATGCATGTTTTACATCATACATATGAATGGAATAAAATTACTGTTTTGTTAAATGTGAACTTTTCCTGGAGATCAATGCACAGTGGTCTTGATCCCATGGCTGCAGCATTTGTATTCACATCTTGTCTGTTATTTCTAACTAAATATGTATATATCATGCAGCGAATTTAACTTTTGTTTAGAGTAATTGCCACTTTACAGTCGTGGCCAGAAGTTTTGAGAATGACACAAATATTAATTTTCACAAAGTTTGCTGCCTCAGTTTTTATGATGGCAATTTGCATATACTCCAGAATGTTATGAAGAGTATTCAGATGAATTGTAATTAATTGCAAAGTCCCTCTTTGCCATGAAAATTAATTTAATCCCAAAAAACCCATTTCCACTGCTGTTTTGAAGAAGGCTTCAAGGCACCCAAGATAGTCCAGCAAGCTCCAGGACCGTCTCCTAAAGTAGATTCAGCTGCGGGATTGGGACACCACCAGTGCATAGCCTGCTCAGGAATGGCAGCAGGCAGGTTTGAGTGCATCTGCACACACAATGAAGCAAAAACGCTTGGAGGATGGCCTGGTGTCAAGAAGGGCAGCAAAGAAGCCACTCCTCTCCAAGAAAAACATCAGGGACAGACTGATATTCTGCAAAAGGCACATGGATTGGACTGCTGAGGACTGGGTAAAGTAATTTTCTCTGTTGAATTCCCTTCCCAATTGTTTAGGGAAATCTGGAAAAAAGATTGTCCAGAGAAGAAAGGATGAGTGCTACCATCAGTCCTCTGTCATGCCAACAGTAAAGCATCCTGAGACCATTCATGTGTGGGATTGCCTCTCAGCCAAGGGAATGGACTCACTCACAATTTTGCCTAAGAACACGCCATGAATAAAAATGGTAACAGAACATCCTCCGAGAGCAACTTCAACCCAACCATCCAAGAAGAGTTTGGTGACAAACAATGCCTTTTCCAGCATGATGGAGCACCATGCCATAAGGCAAAAGTGATAACTAAGTGGGAACAAACCATTGACATTTTGGGTCTATTCTAGGAAACCCTCCTGACCTTAATCCCATTGAGAACTTGTGGTCAATCCTAAATGGCAGGTGGGCAAACAAAACCCACAAATTCTGACAAACTCAATTGATTATGCAAGAATGGACTGCCATCAGTCAGGATTTGGCCCAGAAGGTGATTGACAGCATGGCAGGGTGAATTGCAGAGGTCTTGAAAAGGAAGGGGCAACACTGCAAATATTGACCCTTTGCATAAACTTAATGTAATTTTCAATAAAAGCCTTTGAAACTTATGAAATGCTTGTAATTATACTTCAGTATACCATAGTAACATCTGACAAAAAGGTCTAAAAACACTGAAGCAGCAAACTTTGTAAAAACCAATATATGTGTCATTCTCAAAACTTTTGGCCACGACTGTACACTAGTCTTATTTTATAAAAAGACTTTGTTAATCGATACACCACATGGATATTAGAATGTGGTTTGGTTTATCAGTACAAGCTCTAGCTGAACAGGAGATAAAGGGAATGAGCATATGCTTTGTGGTGCTGACAATGAGGGCCAGGAGGCTACCACTACCACTGATAACACTTACCACTAAAGCTACCGAACCACCAGACATCCTTGGCACAGACAGCCATGCAGAGGTGAAAAGGCTTAAGTACCCAGCTTGTTTATTTTAGGTGAAGAATTGCTCATGGTTTCAAAACATAAACTTGCTAGAAATTTCACATAATCTGACATGGCATTCTGGTACCAAGCCAGTAGTTTACCACTAAAAAGGTTAACACCACATTTTAACAACCTTCTCCTTAAGCAACTCTCTTGCAAACCTGACTGTGTGTAGCTTATCACCAACCATAGGTATTTTTTCCAATCTAAAAGACAACTTTGGATGCTGCATTTCTGCTTTACCACTTTATCTGACAATTTAGATTTAAATATATTGTGTTTACATTGTTTAACTAAACAAAATGATAGTGAAAATATTCTCTAGTGTCTTTTATTTGTAAATAGTTTTTGAAACAATGAAATCAAATATTTTTAATACCATAAGTGATCTTGTGACTTTTCTGCAAGTAGAAAAGAGACATGGATTACCTGCATACCTATTTGACCATTTTTAATACATATTTGAAATTAGGAAACTCTGTAAAAATAAAATATTCAGTATAGATCTTTTATATTAATTAAAAGTATTGTACAGAAAACAACCATTTGACCAACTGGATCCTTTACTCTAACATTGACATTGCCTAATAGTCACTCATCTCTCCAGTAACATCATGAACCACGAATGACTTTTCTTAAATTGATAATATTCAACTGATATTCCAACCCATTTGTTGCATAAATGGTTCTTTTCTCATCACAAAGCTGGGAAGGTTGTCTGCCATGGTTTGCTATGTGATTCCCAGAGGTGACTCCATTTATTTATCAATCTATTGTCACTCATGCACGTTAGAAGGTCAAATTCAAGACTCACCAGAGGTAAGCACTACCACTCATGGACACAAAGGGGGAGCAATTACTAACTGTCTTATCTCTTTTTCTACCCACAGCTCCAAAAAGATGCCCAATGAGGACAAATGACTCCTCCCCTTCCAGACCAAATGCGACAAGAGCATGGTGCTCTCAGAAGGAGGCGTCTCATTTGGGTATGAGCCACTTATCAAACTGAGCTCCATTCTAAAGCCTGACAGATCTTCGGAGCCTTATCACTCCAGCCAATAGCTGATTATGTCTTTTTGTTCCTTCTTGCCATTATGTGGCTGCTATTCTTGTTTGAATTTATCATTTCATTAAACAATCTATCTATCTATCTATCTATCTATCTATCTATCTATCTATCTATCTATCTCTCTCTCTCTCTCTCTCTCTCTCTCTACACAATAATAAAATTCCAGTATAACAGTAAAACTCATCACGAACTTCAAAGGACTTTGTTGGACAGTTATCTTATCCAAAGATCTTGGCCATACATTGTCCTTCTCTCTCTTGTTAAATTAATCTTAGCCTGAATGAACCTATTCATTTTTTACATTTAAGATTTTTCATTTAAAGATTTACCAGTGTTGTTTCTTGTCCTAGTGAGTGGATATAAACTCAGGGAACTTCAGTTTCTGTATTACATCTTGCCTGAAGAAGGGGCCTGAGTTGCCTCGAAAGCTTGCATATTGTAATCTTTTTAGTTAGCCAATAAAAGGTGTCATTTTGCTTGGCTTTTTACATTCATAATGGCTAACACAGTACAACACCCTAGTACTACAGTATAACAGTTGGATGAGACATTCTGGGAGCACAGTATCAACTACTGAAATTGAATTTGACAACAACGATAACCACATAAATGTTCTTTTCACTTTGTGGGTTTGAATCACAAGTTAATCTGGTAGTTTAGCAGGGCCTATCCAAAAAAAGTTCACAAGATGGTCATACTTTTCTGGAGGATATAAGATTAGATGAACGTATCATTCTTCATGATAGGGAGAAAGGTGATCAGCGAAAGACTACTCCAAGCATGTTGGAGTACAGGAGAGTAAACTAATGGAGAATTTAAAGTATGTCTAATTTTAAAATGCTGTTTCACAGTCTGGTTGAACCAAACACATCTTTTTGGTTATTGTTGTCACAGTTGTCTCTGTCTTTTTTCTTGACAAAAAGTAATGTAGCTCAAAAGTTATTAATATATTTAGTTTGTTTCACAGATTCACTTAAAATAATTATCAAAGACAAAGAGCGATTTAAAAAACTCTTGATAACATAACTGTCCAGTTCTTGATGCAACAATAAGAACTGTGAGTCATTTTGAATAAGCTTACCAGCTCTTAATACACAACATGCGTACAAAGTATAAAAGAAAACTGAAAAAAGAACAACTGCGTGAAAGTATGATTAACATACCACATAAGTAGCAACATAACATTCTCAGGCCTGTTTTACCTAGTTCATGCCCACGGGGACTGAAGCCGACCTCAGCAGCTTCAAGAGCAGGGATAGGATCAACACTGGATGGGGTGCCAGTCCACTGCAGGGCCTACTCATATAGCAAATGACACCCACATTCAAACAGAGCCTCTTTGGAACTGTTCATCCGCCTAACCTGTGTGACTTTGGGACGTGGGAGGAAAAACAGAGTAGACAGAGAGAAACCCACACAGATGGCTACCAAAATCTGCTTTCCATACATTACATTCACTCAAAGTGTTACATTTCTGGACATTGTTCAATAACTCTCATTTTCAAATTTAATAATGCTTTCTACAGCAAATAACTGCTAAAAAAATATGTGATTTTGGTACCTAAATTTCCCTGTTTCAACAAGCATGTGGGTTTTCAAAAAATCACAAATGCAGACATTCTATAATTGTATTTTTTTCAGGAGCTACAGTGTTTTAATAGGATTTGTCTTTGCTCTGAGGATAAGACACTATAGTTATTTGTTAGGGTTTGATTGTCTTTCTGTGTATAGTGGTCCACATTCCTATTTTATGCTTTTTGTCTTTCATATAGTTTACCAGGTAATGGGCTATTATTTTATATACAGTATATATTCTCATAGCAGATGGAACTTCCCATATGTAAGAGCATTTGATTAGATCAATTCAATCATCTATTTCTAACTCAGTTTTTTAAGGACTTTGGGAAGCAGGGAGAAGCCCTGGACAGAATGCAATTGTATGGCAGGCAACACTTACACTTACTTAAGCCCAGGCCTTTTATTTTTTCATGAGGTCAACTGTTTCATACCAGGACATTTTAGAGTCACCAAACAGCCTAACATGCATGTCTTGAGATGCAGCATGATATTCAAAGACCCACATGAACACAGAGAGAAAGTATAAACTTCACATTGGCAGTGACAAAAGCTGAGCCATGGAGCTATAAAGCAACAACACTATACAATCTGACACTGTGCTGCGAAATATGCTCAAATTAAAAGATACACTTTACACAGTAATACCTGAAAATCAAATTAATTGTATTGGACTCAATATGTCTACAAATTTGGAGTAACTGCTGATGTCGTCTGATCTTTAATCTAATTAAAAATTTACTTGATTATAAAAACTTGTACCTTATGATGCATGTATGATCTTGGCCAGCAATGGCTCTTGAAGTAATTAACAGAATCCTGTAAAAGCTTCACCTCTCTGGCGGTACAGAGATAGATGAAAGTATACTGTACTTAGAGGAAAGACACTACCCTGAAGTAACATTCATCCTATTCTGCACTGTATTAAAATGACTGTTCTTTATTCAGTGAATAATTTGACAGAGAAATGACAGATGTCTTCTTGAAATTCATGTTTCCCTATGATTGTCAGCTTTCACAGTGCTGCTCTTGTTAATGACTACCTCCACTTTTACTATTAAAAAGGAAAATCTCACCCTCAAAGACGTAGTGAGAAGTCAAGCAAAATGACACCTTTCATTGGCTAACTAAAAAGATTATAGTATGCAGGCTTTTGAGGCAACCCAGGCCCTGCTACATCCATAATGGCTAACACGGTACAACATCCTAGTACATCATTCAAAGACAGAAATGTACCTGTTCTCTCCATAGCTAGACTGCTACTGTGTTTATTCATTTTTTACTCTAAGAATGCATCATGTTTGGAAAAGACATCACATCATAAGAGTTATGGACCATTTGCTTTTGAGCATGTGAACATTATTTTCATTTAGCTTTAACAAGACTATATAAAAGTTTTACAGAGACTAATTTCTTCCCCGAATCAGAATTTTATTCTACAAAAAAATCTTCACAAGTTTTAAGAGCAGTCCTGCCTGAAACAAGAAACCATTATTAATCATGGTGTTAATGCCAGCATGTTACTGGCTCGTAACATGAACTTCTAGAGAGCTCATGTACAGTAAAAGGCCGTATTGTGTAAAGTAAGTAGACTTTGGAAACTACTGTCATTGTGGTTTGAATATTTTGGTTGGAAAAACACTGAGCAAAACCAAAAAGTTAAAACACCGTTACACTGTACAATAACTTGAGCCGACAACAAGCCAAATGATTTCTGACATGGCTATTTTTTTTAAACTAAAATGCTGCATTTGGTTTCAAAGCACCATAGACTGAACTTGAGAGCATCTTAAGAAATGTGTCTTTTGTTGCCAAATTACTTTTCAATAAGGCATGCAAAATAAACACAAATGACCGTTGGAGAGTGCACTTTAGAAATTAGGGTTTTTACACACATACACCCTTAGACTGTGAAAGAATTTGTTTGTTTCCTTAAATGCTCAACATGATGAATCAAAAACCACAGACCATAGTAGAACGTAAAAACTGAAAATAACACTTGTACAATTGTTTACTTTACGAGATATCAACAGGGACAGCAAGCATATCTGCAAGAATGACTCGACTCATTATTTTAATTGGTAGCTAATATTCTCCTATCAGTCCATTGGGTTTACATATTTACTTGTTTATTAAAAATATTTAAAAAAGGTATTACGCAGTGAGACTTTTTAATCTCTCACTCATGTGATGATGTCCACTGAGAAACTGTCAAAGAAAAACATGCAATTAAACAATGCAAAATGTTGTCTTCTGCATCAATCCCCTGAACTTTTCAGTAGCTTACATCTGAGCCATTCTTGACAAAATATTTTCAAGTGAAGAACACTAAAGCCTTCACTACTCACTAGCATATCAAGCTTATTTCAAATAAGTTTCTGTTTAGAGTAGTTTTTCTGTTGGTTTTCTTGTTTGGTTATTTGCAGTATTTAGTTTCTTAATATTTCTTAATTAATCTTTAAATTAATTTGTTGTTCAGTTCTTTAAACTTCTTGATTTCAGATTACTTATTTAACTTTTGACCCTGTGTTAGGATATAGCGGGTTGGGAAATGACTGACTGACTGACTGACTTATTTAACAGACTGACTTGGAGTGACTTTCCTGTTTTCAACTTCCCTTTTGGGTTATTTACATGCAAGTTAAGAATGCCACTGTATTGTGTACATGCAATAAAATGACTCTGTTAACACATCAATGAAAACATACTTTCCTGTCCATTTTCTTATTATAGTTGAAGACTAATTATAAGAAAGAAAAAGATAATAAACACACAGACAGGTAAATAACATGATTAAAGTGTCGAAATTCAGAAGCCTTCTTGATCTACATTTCTGGTTTCATTATGGACCCTGCTGATCAAGGGGAGTGCAGAAAATTTACATCAAATATGATGCCATACAAGAACTCAATATTGGAGATCAATACTGAAGGTTGTAGAATTAGAAAACCCTCTACCTAATGGTCAAGATCAAAGAGTTGTACAGTATGTGATGATTCGTTACTTTTTTAATATTTTCAGGCTGCTGGATAAGTAGTGATTTCTACTTCTGTCATGTCCATTGTGACGGACAGCGGGTCCCATGCCCAGGCGGGACGCCTCTGCTGCATATGTCCCGGGGAGCCACCATGGACCGTGCAATACCTTCCCGAGGCCTGGGGGCAGTCTCCTTGCCGTGGGTCCTTCCTCAGTCTCCCCGTGGCTTCATGGGACATGGAGTCCACCACTGCCTGGTTGGAAGATTGGGTGGCGCTATGGGGTGCTGCGGAGAGTCAGCCGCCACATCGGACGACTTACCAGCCCCACCCGGAGGTGCAATTAAGGCCAGCTGGTCAGGCACCTGGAGCACTTCCGGGTGGGCTATAAAGCAGACAACCTCCCTCCATTCTGAGCCAAAATCGGGAGTAAGAGGACGAGGTTGCCTGGGAGGAGTGGTGGTGCCAGAAAGGCTTGTATATAGTGTGAGTTTTGTGCTTTGGGACTGTGTATTGCCTGTGGGTCACGGGGAAGACGTGTGCCCATGGGTGAAGGAAAAAAGAATAAAGTGTGTTTTATACACGTGCCTCTGCGTGGTCTGTGCCGGGTCGGGCGCTATACAGCGGCTTTTACACCATCATCTTTCTTAGTAGTTATATAAGACACATTGAGTATAAATTTACGTTATTCACAGAAATGTCATGGAAACCCTTATTCCAGAGAAAGAGGGTTGTTGGTCTTTGAGAAACCTTGTCAACAGATGAGATTTCTCCACAAATAACCCGGTTATGTGGCCATGTAAAATTCTAACCAGGTCACAGTTAAGGATTTTGTGGTCTGTGCTTGTTCAATACACTGTGTTGGCTTGATTAGCTTCACAAAACCTTTTTAGCATCCACAATGATCAATTTCCTGAGGCAAATGATCAGGCAATATGCATTATTCCATCTCCTCTTTGAAATTATCTGTCCTAATATTTCATAAATTTCTAAATTCATGTTGAATCAAGTTAGGCACCACAATCTCAGGAGCAGTAACATTTTAAAAGTAATATGCATTACATAGTATGACGGCATTTTAAAGTAACAAGCAACCATTATTGATGCAAAAATATAATTATTGCAGCAGCACTGGGTGTAATGCATGAAGCACATGTATTGGGTCATTTGAAGGGTTTTTTTTTTTCTGGTTCACTGTGGCTGATGATATTTAACTGTTTTATTATTACACAGTTTAATGATGTTGCAAGTGTTTTGACAAAGGAGAACACTGGAGGATTACTTGCATATGACAATGTGGATTTTTAAGAAACCAGGTTAATGCTTTGGCCAGGTTACTCACCTTATCCTGACTATTTGTGTGCAAATTAACACACTGATTGATAAAGGGACAATATACATTAAATGAACTGTAAATTGAGTATATATTGTGTGTGCACTTGTGGGTGTTACATTATGTAATACTGTGTACTTGTATGGTTTTACTCAATACAAGTGTAAAGCTATACATTTCCCATGGCCATCAAAAAAGTACTCACAACTATCTATCTATGGGATAATGCAGGCTCTTCTTCACACTCCCACATCCCTTTTGGGACCCCATGAACCCAACACCGTTGGTAATCTAACTTATCCATTTGCCCAACCCGGGTGCCAGCCAAACACCTCTCCAGGGCTCACTTCTCCCAGCTGCCTGTCCTTCTACAGTGAGCCTGCTCTCATTCGCTTGCTCTCACTGGCTCCTTCACTTCCTGACTTTTCTTAATATTTACCTCCGTCCTCTGTTTTTTCTCTTTTTTTCCAATCTTTCTTCTCCTTCCACACTCGTGCTTCTCCTATATATAATGGGGGTATGGCACGGTGTAGTGTGGTTATTAGAAGCTCCTGGCCTCAATTACAGATATGGACAATTCCTCACCTGTACGCTTAAGCAAGGATATGCATGCACCACATCCTGTCTGAGAACTGCTGCGGCCACACTACCATGCCCCATCTATAAGCCACGAGTGCGGTGATTATTTATTTAAAAACTAGCCTTTTATTCTGAGCTACAGACCCGCTATATCACATTCCTCACCCATTAAGCCCCCAGTTGCACGGAAAGGCACCACGCCACTACCAACACAGTGCAACTGGTGGCCCAGGTCCACAGTTTGGCCACACTACCACTATACTAAAACCATAATAAATAATAAAAGCACTAAAAACAATCCCACACTAAAAACAACCCAAGTCCAAACCTTGTTACAACAGGACATTTAAAGAATAAGAACTTTAAACTGACAATAAAAACAAGATTAAAAAATGACCCCCTCCAGCTTGGGTAGGTTCATAGGTTCTTTCCAAAAGTCTGGCACCTGCTCTTCGGTCCCCACTGCCAGCTTATGCTACAATTGCCACCATTTGTGATTATGCAGGCTCTGCTTCGCGCTCCCAATTCCCTTTTGGGAGCTCTTGAACCCAACACCATCGGTAATGTAACCAAGTGAGCTGGACAATTGGGACACCACAACAAAGCAATGGGAAAGGTGCAAAGTACAGAAGTTCTTTTATTTTAAAAACAGTCAAAACCAAAAACAAAAGTGTCCAAATAAAGTGCACTGCTCCCTATTTCATGAAATTAATAATCCATTAAAACAGTGAAATTATGGAGATTAAAATCCAATAAATAAATCCATAAAAACAAAGTTAAAATACTGGCTGGAAGCAGTCCTTTAAAAATAAAACCCAGTGTCTTCTTCAGATAGCGGCGCCACTACTTCTCCCATCTAGGCCCTGCACCAGGAGTCAGCCCTACCTGCAGCTGACTTCTCCCATTGGTCAGTTATGTAGTGTCTATCTATCTATTCACACAAAGCCAGTGCAGTGATTTTGCATCACTACTTACAATCAAGGAGCAAGTTTGGTCCCTAATTTACAAAATTATCTTTAAAGTTGTCCTCAAAAGGATAAAAACACAGTATATTGTTTTTGTCTGAATTTCTTGCTCTCTCTATAGCCTATAACTGTTGCTTTCTGCAGTCACTGTAACACTACAAGTCAGTAACTACTGTCAAATGTGTTTGTTGTCAAGGGATACCGGTGGACCATTTGTCACCACCTTTCCACCTTATTACCAGATTTTCTGCTCTTGATAATTTATCAGCTGATGAGAGGAATCTGGAGAGGAAGCACTGATTATCACTTAGAAACATTAATATATAAGATGCACTGATTACAAATAACTGCCTATCAATAGCTAGGGAAGATAATACCAAATTAAATTTGAAAATACTAGATACTGTAAGTGAACTTTAAATATCGTTGTCAAGAGGAATCTAAGATTATTAAAACATTTCAAATTTCTATTTAATAATTTGAGATAGGGAGACTGGTCCACATTCCTGACTGAATACTGCAGCTATAGGGAGGCAGTAAAGGTGTAGTCCAATTCAGGTCTACATCAGTGCGATATTAAACTGTACTGGCATGGTTTTTACACATAAAGCTAGATAATGTTAGCTTGCAAACAGGCAGATGCTTTTCTGAGTAAAAGCAATTTCTTTATATGTAAAACTATCAAAATACCTGCGCTTCGCAGTGGAGAAGTAGTGTGTTAAAGAAGTTATGAAAAAGAAAAGGAAACATTTTAAAAATAACACAACCTGATTGTCAATGTAATTGTTTTGTGACTGTTATGAGTGTTGCTGTCATCAAGGATTTGATTATCATTAATGCTTTCAATCAGGTTCGTATTTGGAGGACGTGTTCAAGTTACATTCCGTGTTTGTCAATCGTTGTAAAGATAACAGGTTTCATTCATCAAAGTGTTCACTACCGAAATCGCTAAAGGCACGGAGGCGCGTATTTTGAACGAAAAGGGAGAAGACAGTGAAGGAGCGGAAAAGTGAGAAGGAAAACTGTTTAAATAAGGAGCTGGAAGGTGAATGGAAAGAAGAGGGCTTTGCCTTTTATTAGTATAGATACATTAATGTAGTCCTAGGATGGTAAATTAATTAAAGCAAGTTCACTCTTTCCGATCCTGCTTTTTGAACACAGGGTCATGGAAGCCTGTTCCAGGTACATTAGACAATGCCCTTTAACTCCAGGTGGGCCACTAATCTATGCAATATCGAACATCCACTCACACTGACACACACTTACTGTATGTCAGCCTCAGTCTGAGTTACACATGACTTTGGGATGTGGAAGGAAAGTTGTGGCCAAGGGCAAAAAAACACACAGGTTTGGGAAGGAGTTTACACAGACTGGGGCTGGACAAGAATTGAACCCTGAACTTTTAGCTTTTTGAGTCAGCAGTTGTTATCACTCTGCCATCCTAAACTCAATCCTGGTGTTAGTAAAAGAACTCACTAGTGACTATATATATGTGGTTGATACTTAAAGAACTCACCAGTGACTATATATTCTCACGCTTGGGTTACACAATTGCACAGATTCATTCAGGTTTTCAAGAAACATAAACTTTATTTGTAAACAGCATAATAAAGCATAAAGCAGAGGATGTCTGGTGGAAAAGTGAGACAAGGCAATATGCAAAAAGGACAGGTGCTGTACAGGCTTTTAAATATATGAAGCGCTGCACGAGTAGCATTTTATACTTTATTCTTGTTTATTGTTTTCTGATCCATGAAGAATCATTTACTTCACATACTTATTCATATGATGTAAAATACCTTGCTATATTTGTATCCCGCTTTCATTTGTTGAGCTTTGCTATTCAGTCTGTTTCTCTTTTAAATATTTGTGAAACACACTAAGCACGAGAAAAGGTGCTAATTAAAATGTTAATTATTAAGATATTTTGGTCATAACTTAGCAGTGTAAATGATTACTGTGTAGTGACTGATTTTCTTTTCATGAATTTTGTCGTAGGTGTAATTTTTGTATTAATCCACAAAACCATTTTAATGACAAGCTTCCCAATGGCACTTTTCACTGTCACATCTTTCTCATTTAGAAGAAAGATCAAGCAGTAGCTTCATTTTATCTTCTGAAAAATAATCAAGTATATGCATACTTTACTCAGAAACAGAAAAAAATCGTTTAAGTAGCACAGTTGGTGCCACCAGGGCCTGTGGGGGTCAGGTCCCCCCTTTTAAACCAGCTCCCTCTCAACAAAAATTCTTAAAAACACATTTGTATATATAGTACTATAGGTATATATTTTTAATGCATGTTTTTACATCATACATATGAATGGAATAAAATTACTGTTTTGTTAAATGTGAACTTTTCCTGGAGATCAATGCACAGTGGTCTTGATCCCATGGCTGCAGCATTTGTATTCACATCTTGTCTGTTATTTCTAACTAAATATGTATATATCATGCAGCGAATTTAACTTTTGTTTAGAGTAATTGCCACTTTACAGTCGTGGCCAGAAGTTTTGAGAATGACACAAATATTAATTTTCACAAAGTTTGCTGCCTCAGTTTTATGATGGCAATTTGCATATACTCAGAATGTTATGAAGAGTATTCAGATGAATTGTAATTAATTGCAAAGTCCCTCTTTGCCATGAAAATTAATTTAATCCCAAAAAACCCATTTCCACTGCTGTTTTGAAGAAGGCTTCAAGGCACCCAAGATAGTCCAGCAAGCTCCAGGACCGTCTCCTAAAGTAGATTCAGCTGCGGGATTGGGACACCACCAGTGCATAGCCTGCTCAGGAATGGCAGCAGGCAGGTTTGAGTGCATCTGCACACACAATGAAGCAAAAACGCTTGGAGGATGGCCTGGTGTCAAGAAGGGCAGCAAAGAAGCCACTCCTCTCCAAGAAAAACATCAGGGACAGACTGATATTCTGCAAAAGGCACATGGATTGGACTGCTGAGGACTGGGTAAAGTAATTTTCTCTGTTGAATTCCCTTTCCAATTGTTTAGGGAAATCTGGAAAAAAGATTGTCCAGAGAAGAAAGGATGAGTGCTACCATCAGTCCTCTGTCATGCCAACAGTAAAGCATCCTGAGACCATTCATGTGTGGGATTGCCTCTCAGCCAAGGGAATGGACTCACTCACAATTTTGCCTAAGAACACGGCCATGAATAAAAAATGGTAACAGAACATCCTCCGAGAGCAACTTCAACCCAACCATCCAAGAAGAGTTTGGTGACAAACAATGCCTTTTCCAGCATGATGGAGCACCATGCCATAAGGCAAAAGTGATAACTAAGTGGGAACAAACCATTGACATTTTGGGTCTATTCTAGGAAACCCTCCTGACCTTAATCCCATTGAGAACTTGTGGTCAATCCTAAATAGGCAGGTGGGCAAACAAAAACCCACAAATTCTGACAAACTCAATTGATTATGCAAGAATGGACTGCCATCAGTCAGGATTTGGCCCAGAAGGTGATTGACAGCATGGCAGGGTGAATTGCAGAGGTCTTGAAAAGGAAGGGGCAACACTGCAAATATTGACCCTTTGCATAAACTTAATGTAATTTTCAATAAAAGCCTTTGAAACTTATGAAATGCTTGTAATTATACTTCAGTATACCATAGTAACATCTGACAAAAAGGTCTAAAACACTGAAGCAGCAAACTTTGTAAAAACCAATATATGTGTCATTCTCAAAACTTTTGGCCACGACTGTACACTAGTCTTATTTTATAAAAAGACTTTGTTAATCGATACACCACATGGATATTAGAATGTGGTTTGGTTTATCAGTACAAGCTCTAGCTGAACAGGAGATAAAGGGGAATGAGCATATGCTTTGTGGTGCTGACAATGAGGGCCAGGAGGCTACCACTACCACTGATAACACTTACCACTAAAGCTACCGAACCACCAGACATCCTTGGCACAGACAGCCATGCAGAGGTGAAAAGGCTTAAGTACCCAGCTTGTTTATTTTAGGTGAAGAATTGCTCATGGTTTCAAAACATAAACTTGCTAGAAATTTCACATAATCTGACATGGCATTCTGGTACCAAGCCAGTAGTTTACCACTAAAAGGTTAACACCACATTTTAACAACCTTCTCCTTAAGCAACTCTCTTGCAAACCTGACTGTGTGTAGCTTATCACCAACCATAGGTATTTTTCCAATCTAAAAGACAACTTTGGATGCTGCATTTCTGCTTTACCACTTTATCTGACAATTTAGATTTAAATATATTGTGTTTACATTGTTTAACTAAACAAATGATAGTGAAAATATTCTCTAGTGTCTTTTATTTGTAAATAGTTTTTGAAACAATGAAATCAAATATTTTTAATACCATAAGTGATCTTGTGACTTTTCTGCAAGTAGAAAAGAGACATGGATTACCTGCATACCTTGACTCATTTTCTAATTATAATTGAAAGGCGATTGTTGAGTTGAACTCATTCCTGTAAACACTCAGGCCTGTTATAGAACAGCAAATGTAACATGTATTTTTTTGCATGTAGGATGAAACTAGGAAATGAATACTAAAATCCCACACCAGGACAGTTAATCTCTACACAAACAGACTGGACCAGAATGAACTCTGTCATCAGGTCGTCAGGTCTGTGGAGCTGTGAGACTGAGGAGATAACCACCCAAAATTCCAAAATCTAATATGGTATTTGACTAATGAATGTCTACCTGAAGTTTTTGAGCAACTGCTGAACATCATCATTGCCTTTCTGTAATTGGGCAGTGTTCCTCAGTCATTTAAAAAACTGCACCCATGATCTAAATAACATAGCTGTCACACACGTGTGCATGGGAAGCAGCTGAAGGGCTTAGAAATACTGTTTATACATCTGCCCGGGGGGGGCGGGGTACACTGACGCTCTTTCTGAGTTCTCTGCAGGTCTTACCTGGGAAATCCCTCCAGGAGCCGCCATTTCCAGGAAGGACACATAACTTTCGGTTCCGGCCCCAAGGATGAGGTCACTTCCGGTTCCGGCCCCAAGAATGAGGTCACTTCGGTTCCGGCCCCAAGGATGATGTCACTTCAGTTCCGCCCAGAGGACGAAATCATTTCCGCCCTCTGTGCTATAAAGCTCACTGCCTTTGCTTTGGCAGGCAGTTCTGTTTTGGACTCTGTTGTGTATAAACTGTTTACAATGCCTCAAAGACTTTTGCAGCCGGGAAACCAAATTAAACGGGTGGCTGCCCCAAACCTTTCCACGCCTCTGGTCTCCACTTATTACAGTGGCATAGCTGGCAGGATGGTGTCCCCGATGAACCCGGGACACGAACTTTCACGGAACCAGGTGGGTGAGTACCGGGCCGAAGTTTCGGGCAGGGAGTGCGCGGAGGGTCAGGAAGGACGCGGTGCAGGCTCTGCTCCATGAGCATAACCGGGGCTACCACCCATCTCGTGGAGAAGGTAGAGGGGACCCACAGGCGTGGGCTGGCTTCTGGGAAACACACGAGTGGCTCAGTATGCTCTCCTTGGCAGGAAAGCCGAGCCGCCCATCGGGACCAAGGTCCCTGTTAACGATGGGTTGTCCCCAGGCCAGCAGGTGAAGGAAATACTAAACTGGGAGTTTAACCCAAGTAAAGGGCTGTCAGAGCAGGCTATGGCTCTCTGGCAACAGGTGGGTGAGTGGCTACGGCCATTTGAGTTGACCCCCTTACAAATAGTGCAGCAAGTGGCCTGTTTTTGCTGCTAAAGACTACCCAGGAATTTGCCCAGCGGCCTGGGGCGAATTTCATTCTATGGACGAGCTATTACAACTCTTGCAAACGCAGAGGCCGGCTATGAAACCTGGGAGGGCAGAACAGCTGCTTTGTGGACTACCCGGGGGCTATGTCCTACTAAAGCAGTCCCTTCCACGCAATCCAGAGCCTGTTCCGAAGTCGCCGGGCCGTCTGGCTTGCGACCTGTCGGGGAACAAGGCGGACCGTAGGGGACAATGGCGGGTTGTTTGTGTGCCCTTAGCAATCCCTGGCGGATAAACATACGGGGAGCTTCTTATTAATGGACATAAAATAACAGCTCTGTTCGATTCCGGCAGTAACGTGTCTGTCGTTGCTCGCCGTTTTATTCTACCGCAACAATGGATTAAAAATAAGACCAGTCTAAAATGTATACACGGAGATATCTGCATGTACAATACCGCCCGGTGTTACGTATGTCTCGGAGGAACCCTTCGACAGCTTACCGTAGTGGTACATCTAGATCCTCCGTTTCCCGTAATCCTCGGGCGAGACTGGTCTAATAGTAACAGCAGTAGCTTAGAAAGCATTCCCGAAAAGCTTATGGCCTCGTTATAGATGACAAAGATTCATCTCAAGCTGCTTCCACACCGTGTAATCAGCCGACAGGGAGTGGGGCGGTAGGCCAAGAGAATGACGAAGACACTCCCGAGTGTCGCAGGCTACTACGCCATCCACTAGCGCCCGCAGCGAGGAGGAATCTCCGCCCCTTGAGGTCAGACCGACCCTCTCTCTGAGTTGCACTTTCAGTTTAGAGCAACACCGGCTTCTTTCAAGAGAGAACAGTGGAATGACGACTCTCTGAAACACATAAAGAATGCAGTGGTTCTCGTTAACGCCAACGACGCATTTGCCCATGCCACAGGGACCTCACTTTGTCATTGATAATGATTGTTGTATCGGGTTGCTGAACATGAGGGAAGGTCCGAAGTTGTTGCTAGTCCCGCGGACCTACCGGCGCAGGTTTGCGAGTTAGCACACTCCCACCTTCTTGGAGGCCATCTCGGCTCCGATAAAACATTAGAGCGAATTAAGCTCCGTTTTTTCTGGCCGGGGATTAATGAGGAGGTTCGCCGCTTTGCATTTCCTGTCCGAGTGTCAACTGCGGCAAATTCCTAGGAGGACCGTGCTCCTCTGGTTCCCCTTCCCCTTATTGACGCTCCTTTGACAGGATTGGGGTTGATATAGTAGGACCCCTAGAACCCTCAGCCCGAGGATATAAATATATACTCGTCCTCGTGGATTATGCTACCCGATTCCCTGAAGCCGTTCCGTTGCGCCGGCTACCACTAAAAATATTGCACGGGAACTAGTAGGAGTCTTTTCGTGGGTAGGCATTCCTAGAGAAGTCCTGACGGACCAAGGAACGCCTTTTACCTCGGAAACGCTCAAGGAGACTGCCAAGTTACTGAAAATAAAGCATTTAAAACCTCGTGTATCATCCTCAAACCGATGGGCTAGTGGAGAGATTTAATCAAACTCTCAAGCAAATGCTACGTAAGGTAGTCAGCAAGGATGGGAGGAATTGGGACCAACTCCTCCCCTTGTCCTCTTTGCCTACCGGAAGTTCCTCAAGCCTCTACGGGTTCTCTCCATTTGAATTACTGTACGGAAGACAACCCCGGGGTTTATTAGATATTTTAAAAGAGGGCTGGGAAGGGGAGGCACAGCCCTCCACTAATATTTTGGAATATATCGCCCAATTGCGATAGATTTGATGCAATAAGACCGATTCTAAAAAGTCATATAGAGGAGGCACAATCAGCACAGGCCCGCCTTTATGACCGTGGCACGACTCTCCGGAGTTCCAACGGGGATCGCGTCATGGTGTTGGTACCAACTTCTCACTCTAAACTGCTCGCACATTGGCTAGGCCCCTACAAAATTAAGGAGAGGAAGGGATTGGTTGACTATTTGGTGAAACAGCCCAATAGCCGACCAGCTGAGCGAGTGTATCATGTAAACCTGCTGAAACCGTGGAAGGAGAGGGATCCCGATCCCTCCTCCGGACAGCCCTGCTCTCTCTTCGCTGAAGTAAGTTCCCTTAATTTCGGCGAGCAGCTATCCCCCAGACAGAAACAAGAGCTCGAAGCAGCTATCCGCTCTGTCCCAGAGGTGGTAAGTGAACAACCAGGTCGGACCTCTCTGATTGCGCATCGACATATTGACTGACCCGGGGGTGATCGTCCGTGAGCGACCCTACAGACTCCCGGAGGCAAAGAAAGTAGAAGTGGAACTGGAAATCAAGCGAATGCTGGCACTAGGAGTAATCAAGGAAAGTAGTAGCCCCTGGTCCAGTCCCATCTTGATTGCATCTTGATTGCTAAGCCTGACGGCAGTTGGAGGTTTTGCAATGACTTCCGTCGGCTCAACCAAGTTTCCCGATTTGATGCTTATCCCATGCCTCGCGTGGATGACCTCCTCGAGAGACTGGGACCAGCCAAATTCTTGACTACACTTGACATGACAAAGGGGTACTGGCAGGTTCCTTTAACGGAGTCCGAAGGAAAAACGCGTTTAGCACTCCTAGCGGACACTGGCAGTATCGTGTCCTTCCATTCGGTTACACGGGCCTGCGACTTTTCAGCGTCTGGTGGACAAAGTGCTCCGGCCCCATAACTCGTTCTGTGCTGCCTATCTGGATGACGTGTCATCTATTCCAGCACCTGGAAGGAACACATACAGCAGGTCACAGCAGTATTACGGACATTGGGAGAGGCCGGGCTCCGAATCAACCCCAAGAAATGTTTCTTTGGATTGAGAGAAGCCAAATATTTGGGCTACCTAGTGGGCCGGGGTACTGTGAGGCCACAGTGTTCCAAGTTGCAAGCCATAATGGCCTGGCCCGTCCGCAAACCAAGCGGCAAGTCCAATCCTTTCTCGGTTTGGCCGGGTACTACTGCCGGTTTGTGCCTTGCGAGCGCCCTTGACCGATTTGACAAAGAAAAGAGCTCCTAATACGGTGGTATGGTCTGATAAAGCGGGGCTGCATTCAGTGACTTAAAAAGGGCTCTGACTTCAGCACCTATCTTAATCTCCCCTAACTTCTCTCTCCCTTTTATCCTCCAGACGGACGCTTCGGACACAGGCTTGGGTGCCGTGTTGAGCCAAAGCGTCGACGGTGTTGAACACCCCGTTATGTACCTGAGCCGAAACTGTTGGACAGGGAGACCAGGTACGCGGCGGTGGAGAAAGAGGCTCTGGCGATCAAATGGGCGGTGACTCAGCTGCGGTACTACCTCTTGGGTCGCGTGTTCACTCTGGTGACGGATCATGCACCTCTGAAGTGGATGGCCCTTCACAGGAGTCGAATCCACGGGTCACGCAGGTGGTTTCTTGACCTGCAGCAGTACAAGTATACGCCGCTCATCGACAGGGGTCTCTTCATGCCAACGCCGATGCCCTCTCCCGGGCCCACGACCTCTCGGTGCAGGTCGCCCGACCCGACGGGTCTGGGCTGAGGGGGGAGTCTTGTCACACACGTGTGCATGGGAAGCAGCTGAAGGGCTTAGAAATACTGTTTATACATCTGCCCGGGGGGGGGGGGGGCACTGACGCTCTTTCTGAGTTCTCTGCAGGTCTTACCCGGGAAATCCCACCAGGAGCCGCCATTTCCAGGAAGGACACATCACTTCGGTTCCGCCCCAAGAATGAGGTCACTTCGGTTCCGCCCCAAGGATGATGTCACTTCCAGTTCGGCCCAGAGGGCGACATCATTTCCGCCCTCTGTGCTATAAAGCTCACTGCCTTTGCTTAGGCAGGCAGTTCTGTTTTGGACTCTGTTGTGTAAAACTGTTTACAATGCCTCAAAGACTTTTGCAGCCGGGAAACCGAATTAAACGGGTGGCTGCCCCAAACCTTTCCATGCCTCTGGTCTCCACTTATTACATAGCATAACATAACATTACATAGCATAACATACTCCAACCTGCCAAATCCAATTTAGGCTCATGGGAGGCCAAATCCAATCCGTGCAACTGCAAGCACAAATCAGGATTCAGGCCATTCCCAGATTACTACATATAAACAACTTCTTTCTGATCGCTTCAGAAGTATCTTTTAATGGTGACATTATATTCTTGTTGTATCTTTGTGTTGACTCTGAAAATAAGGTTTAAAATAAGTGGTTTAAATTGAGCTGGGTTGCCTGTAATATGATACTGCATCATGTTTTTGGGTCACCACATCTTAGAGACTTTATTTTTAGTTTTAATTATTTAAAAGAAAAGGTACTTTTTCAGGCACTATAACTGGCTAAATACGTGTGTTATATGTAAGTTTCCCATGCCATGAGTTGACATCTCATCTTTAATTGATGCCTGCCTTGAGTCACGTGCTGCTAGGGTAAGCTTGCACCCCACAACTCTAGAAAAAGCAATTCAGAAAATGGACAGACAATGTGAAGATGTTCACAGACACATACATATGTCAATGAATAAAGTGTACAATTACTGGCTTCCTTCACCTTATAAAGTTAATTGGTTAATTGTAAAATGAATTTATGCAATTTAAACACATAATTACTATGCAATTAAATAGAAAAAAAAAATTGAAATTCTCTTTTGTTGGCGATGCGTGCAACACACACAACCCCAGTCCCTCACATGCAAACAGAAGCATGAATTTGAAAACAGTCCAGGCTCATAACCACTAAAATTCACATTTGTTATGGTTCATAAGACAGAAATGTATATTAAATGATATTCTTTGTATACCAGCAATTTTTGTAAAGTGGCGGAGTGTAATTCCGGGGAAGCATGTATAACTGTAGTTAATTTCTTTATAGCTGAAGAATATATTGTAACACATAAAGTAAATTATGTTCACATCTCATTCTCAAACCCATGGCTTTTCCTAGAAAGTTATATATATAATATATACATATGTGAAATGAAAATCATAAAAGTGCTTAAAGGTTTTATTTTATTTTTAGATAAAATGGATATTCTTCTACAATAGAAATAATTTGAAACTGTCACTTTTATGTACTATTTATCGAGAAAATAATTTTTTTGGTCATGAAACATATTTGATGATGAAATGTTATCAGCACATTATGAGCCATTAAAAAATCAGTATAATATTTCTAAATATAAGCATTATTCACAAGAGAATTCTCACTGAGAATTATTTTCAAAATTCTGTTTTACTAATTTTCACTCTCACTCTTTAAATTTCTATAATCTGTTCTAATAAAGATCTTCTATTTCACATATTTATCATTTATATGATGTCAAATACCTTGACATTAGTTTATAATGGAGATCTCAGTCAATCTTGAAGTAATTTTAAATACAGAAGTCCAATTTTAATGTCCGAAGACAATATAAACATTTAGGATGCCCATCTCCATATATATAAAATCCAGCATCTATCTGTCTGTCTGTCTGTATGTCGAACCACTTTTCACGATAGAACTACTTAACGGATATACTGTAGATCGGGTTTTTTCTATATTTTGCTTGAACATTCCAGTTGATTTTGTGACTTCTCTCATTGAGCTAAGAATCATCCTCACTCACACGCCAGTCTTAGGGCGTTCCTTACCTCCGCTTAGGTAGTGAACGATAAAACTACTTAATGGATTTAGATAGTTTTTTTCTTTCTACAATTTGCTTGAACATTCTGGTTGATTTTGCAACTTCTCTGATTGCGCTAAGAATCATATTTCGCTAGCAGAAGTGATATATTTACGCTAATCCGAGACAAAGGCTGCGGGCATGATGTCAGGAGTAGGGAGCCAGGCAGGACCCTCCTCACTGTCCTGTTTCACTAGTACGTGTGCAGAGCCGTGGAGGATGGCTAGTTAAAGATAAATGTTTGCCCCATCCAGTGCAACAGAAGTGTAAGTCCTTCAGGCTTGCCAGTTAATTTGACAAGTGTTCCCATATTGGGACAGAAAAATGGCAAAATAAAATTAAATGTGGAATTTTATCTTTCAAATTATTGATGTATTCAATGTTTACCAATATACTGTCAGTTTAAACCCTTTAAAGTATTGGAGTACTGTATTACAAGAAAACACGGTTACTAACAAGCTGCTATAAAAACGTTGCTGACTTCAGCCTTTCCAGAAATCAGGTTAACAAAACCTGTGACAGCTGGAGGTTAAAGGAAACAGTAAAACACCAGCTAACAGCATTCCTCCAATGAAATTCATTTGGATTTCTATCCAAACAAACCAGAGTAATCCATGCTTTTAATGGTTACACGTGTTCAGCAGCATAACATGTCAAGCATAATCACACACACACAAACACATACATTAGGCCAATTTGGAATTAGGTTACAAGGAGGAAAAAGCAAACTGAGAATTGTGGACTGGTGTCATCATCAAGGACAGTTCTTTTGTTGTGCCTAATAGTGTTGTGTTGGGCTCTGACTCATCAAACCCTACAGAGGAGTGAGCAGGTTCAAAAATGGAATAATAAACTTTCCTACAATACAATAAAGAACTTAATACTTCCTGTCATCTATTTTACTATAGTACTTTACTTCTTGCCTATAGGAAACCAGAAGCTATGTAAGCATCATTAAAAGCAAATCAGGAACCCACTCCGGTGCCAGTTACTTTCACACCGATGATCAATCATCCTGGATCAATTTAGAGTTACTAGCCAACACATGTGCATCATTCTAAGAAAAACCACAGACCTTAGAGAAAAACACACAACCACACTGAGTAAGCATGGAGACTCCATGGAGGTTGTGAACAAATGCAAACTCAAGTCTTCTGGAGCTAGATGCAAATGTGCATCTCCTCGAGAGACCCTTAACAACTCCTACCCTCAAGCATTTCAACCACCCCGGTTGATCTCCGCTGGACTTTAAAATATGATTACATGTGTTTACATTGGGGAAACTACAAATACTGTACATAAACTATACGTAAATCATTAGAATAAGTGACCTGTTTAGTGTTATCATGGCCTCTGTGGACTTACACTGCAAAAACTTTATAAACACATTAGCATCCTAGCTGCCTATTCTAATCTGGATTAAGATGGTGGAAAATCTTTTGACACACTGAAGTGTATATTATAACAAGCAGACATGAAATTAAGTTATATTTATCATTAGTTCAGAAAAAAAAATTGCAGTACTGTTATCTGCTATTCTGTATGACAAGACTTACTGAGTACAGTTCATTTGATTTTGGGAGGCAATACATACTGTATAATGTTTATTTGGAAAATTAATCTTCAACACATTATAGTACACTTTAAAGTAAGATTTTAAATCAGGTCTAAAACATATTGGTTTATGTAAGAGTTATAAGTGAGTGAAAATGTAAAATTTAACATTTATAAGTGAATGTCTTGTGCCTTAGGGATGAAGAAGCAGAACATAAAAATGGGTGTGTTTGAATCTGAAAAGCATACTGGACAGAATTCATAATATTGAATGTTAGGGCATAGTTTTGGTTAGTATTACAATAATATAACATAATATATATTGTCACACACGTGTGAGTAGGAGGCAGCTAAAGGGCTCAAGTAATTGTAATAAAACATCCGACGTTCAGTGGAGTCAGCGGAGTGGCTGACTGTCTTTCTCAGTTCCCTACAGACCTTTCCCGGAAATCCTGCAAGGTTTGGCGTCTGAAGACGCGTCACTTCGAAGCGGTCCCTTTGATGAGGTCACTTCCGAAGCCGGCCCCTTTGATGATGTCACTTCGAAGCCGGCCCTTTGATGACGTCACTTCTGGTTCCAGTCCCTTTGATGACGTCAGTTCCTCTCAAGACCTTTAAAGCCTCCATCTTGGGCTACTATAGTCAGTTCTGTTTTGGACTCCCTGATATGCACATCGTTTCTTTGATAAGAAAACCCTTTTGCAGATGGGAAAAACAATATATGGGTGGCTGCCCCAAACCTTTATAATGTCTTGGACTCGTTTATATAACAATATAATATAATATAATAAATATTTCATTTTCAAACCAGTTTAATCCTTTTCAAGGTAAAGTGGTTCAGTACCTACCCTGACAGCAATGGACACAAGCAGGAATGAACTACTGGACAGGTAATCTGCCCATCACAGAGCCTACTCACACGCACTCGCACTCGCACTAACCATATTAGAAGTGACAACTAACCTAAATTAGATGGTTTTATTTCCCTCAAAATCCCTGATTTGTTTAAATTAACTATGCTGAATTAGGTTTGTGATAACATTTTATAAAATTATTTTTATCCTGTATTTTTCTTATTTACTGTCAATGTTTGCCCATTTTCTTTCATTACTCGTGTGTCATCTCCTCAGCAGAGATGCCAGACACGTGCAGTTTTTCCACCAAAATGAGCTGTTTTTTTACAGCGTTGTATTGGTAAAAAAACAAAATCGACTTGGTGGTGTGTGGTCTTTTGGACTATTTTTAAAGTGCATCGAGCAACCCATACCTTCATCTTGAAACACCAAGTACTGTAGATGGCTATACATATTTTAAAATGTACCAAAGGTCTGAAAATTCATGCTCTTTGATCTAACTTTGGAAAGGGACCTTCATCATTCATTGGGCTCTTCCACAATGCCATTAAGTGAGAGGCATAGCAACAGTATAAACAAGGCAGCTAATTGTCTCAGGCCCCCAAACTGTAAGTTTAGTAGAGACTAATTGCAACAATAATTGCAGTGGCCGCCTTATGCAAGAGCAATGTAGAGCTATGTAGTAACCAACCCTAGATGAGGCAATAATTCATCGCAGGTAACACTCATGAGTTATTCTCTCACATTTTAGCATGTAGCCAAAAGATAACACTTTTTGTTGGGATATGGATGCACAGCAAAGAGTAATTTTCACACAGAGCTGAATTAATACACAAACCCACATACACAGCAACTAGCAGAAATTTAAGCACAGTCTCTTGGAGGCAGCAGTGCCCTCTATGGTTATTGTCAAAAATTTCAAATAAATACTGTCACACACGTGCACATGGGAGGCAGCTAATGGGCTTGAGCAAATTAATTCTGAGCCAGACTGGGATGTGGCAGAGTGCACTGACTCTTTTTCTCGCTTTTCTGCAGACCGTTCACAGGAAATTCTGGCTGGATATGACAACGTCAATTCTGGTTCCGACCCCTTTGACATCACTTCTGGGTCCGAGCCTATGGATGAAGACCCTTTTGTTCCGGCCCCTTTGAGGTCACTTCCTATACTGGACTTCAACAGCTGCCACCTTTCTCCTATCCCCTCAGTTCTGTTTTGGATTTGTGCACATCAGTGCTATCACTTTATTCAGTTTTGCAGCCAGGAAATAATATATGGGTGGCTGCCCCAAACCTTGCTATGGCTCTTTGTTGAGTTTGTGACAATACATATATTTTAACATGGTAAATTGTGAAAAAACTGTAGAAAATAATGAATACTTTCATTGCTTTGGTATATACTATACAAACGAGCTCGGATAGACAGCAGAGAACTTTCAGAATTTCTGTATTTAATTGAGCTGTATCACCACTCTAAATAAATTCTTACATCTTCTGTGGAAAACTATAACCTTTTGTGGAACATACACCATCTAAATATCCTCAAAACATTATCACAATAAATAGATTATAAGAGGCTAAAGTACTACCCCATCCATTTCATCCATGGCTTCCTGTGACCACAAAAATGCAATAAGTGGGTTCAGGACAAGTAATGGATGGACATCCTATAAGGTGGTAAGTGAATATTTTAGATGGAACTTGATAATTGTGAAGGACATGACAAACTCATCTTCAACTCATCAAAAAGCACTTGCTGGCCCACTTCACACTGGTCATCCAAAAGAAGTGTAAAAAATATTCTGAGTGCCATCATCTTACAAGAGGAGAAATAAACATTTTCATAAAGGTGTCAAAAACACACAACATTGCTGAAAAGACTTTCTGTATTGTCTTATCTGCTTCTTCTCTCTGTTTTAAGGGAGAATTTAAAAAATGACAAGCAGATGCATAAAAAGATTGCAAAAAAGAAGAGGGAGCATTGCAAAATAAATCCTGACTCACACATAAATAAATTAATTTTAAGTCAAGGCTGGTGTCTCTGGTTATCCTTAAAACATTTTAACAGTTGTTTCATTAAAAACATAAATGAAATCCCTAAATCTGCGGTGGGTTGGCACCATGCCCAGGATTGGTTCCTGCCTTGTGCCCTGTGTTGGCTGGGATTGGCTCCAGCAGACCCCCGTGACCCTGTATTCGGATTCAGCGGGTTAGAAAATGGATGGATGGATGGATGGATGAAATCCCCAAATGATTTTATCAAAGATTTTATCAAAGATGCTCAAAAAACAACATGAAATGTAGTCACCTCTTTTATTTTATATGTTTACCAACTCTGATAATACAAGTATGAGTATTTGGGGTAAGAGCTTCAGGCACAAAACAGTAAGAAGCCCTGAACGGGGCACAATTCAGCCACAGGACACACTCACTCAGAGCCTATCACGCTATTTATGTATTTATTTTGAGCCTATTTATTTTTTAAAAATTGTATTAGTTTTATTAAAATCACTCTATTTAGAAAACAAAGTACTTGGAGAAACACCCACTCAGACACAAGCAGAAGTTGAAACCTCCATGCATCCAATGACTGGTCTGGGGATTTGGATCTTAATATTTGGATGTGTAAAACATTCATTTATAAAAATAATATACTGAATGTATTTATGAAAGTAAAGACAGCATATGGTAGGGTAATCCAGATATACCATCATAAAATCTCAGTTGAAGTTTTACTCAAATCTCAACCCACTTTATAAATTAATCAAAGAAAATGACATTGTCTTGAATGTAAGCTACTTGTATAACATAGGGGGTAAGGTTCACATCATGAAATCCAATATATAAAAACAATTAACACTTTATGTTAAGGCACAAAATAGAACAGTATACAAAAACATTCTACAAAATGATCATAATATACATAGCATCATAAGAAGTAATAGACATGAATCACCTTTAGGTTGTATCCCAGCAGCAAAGAATGGAATTCAGTGTTTTTGGAAAAATGAAGAGATAAAGATGGGACTGTTGCATGTTTCAACTGACTGGTTGTGGATTATGAATGAGTTTGTCATGTTAAAATACACATGTAGCCAAGAATGATGCAAGTAAAAAGTATACTCAGCTATTTAAGGACTTCTAACTTTTGAATTTTTCTACAAATAGGAAAGTAAACACTAAAATGTAGACTGGTGGTGAAACTAAAAGAAAAAGAATTGAAGAGCTGTGCAGGGGGCTGTAATACATCTCTGAGGAAAGAAGAACCTTGGGGAGGTCTTTCCCCAGCTAAGGCTTAACCAAGGCTGACAGCTCTGATGATAATATATTGCCACGGCCTATTAATTTATGCCACTCTTTCAGGCAGTATTTCATTTCCATCACTACCAGCTACTCCATGATCTCAGGTTTAATTCATCCACGATCATCTATTAATGGAGAGGACCAAACTCATTCCAATGTTTTTTGAAACCTGCTTTTAAGATATACAGTACAGAAGTGTTGTCAATTATCTATTACATGTTAGGTTTGCAAGGGATCACTTTTAGGATAGATGGCAGTCATTTAATGCTTATTCAGAATTTTTCCTCAAGATGTATTAGGCATAACAGTTCTTCCTAGCATAATCTCCCTCCCTCTTTCTGGGACACTAGATGGGAAAATTAACAATTTAAAACTTCAAGTTTAAACCATAGAAAAAGTAAGCAGCTCATGTTCTTCCAGACAAAGAAAAAAATGCTGAAATGAAAGCTTAATTTTGCTAAGAAAAAAGAAATGCTTGAAAATAAAAAGGACATAAGAATATGCCCACAACCTGCCATTTAGGGGTTATAAATAAAGCTCTTAATCGGTTTGGTGTGAATGCGTGTGGGTGAATCTGCGAGTGTATCTGTCCAGTGCTGCCTGCTGCTTTGTACAAATTAGTGCCAGGCTGAGCTCAAGTTCACGGAGGCTTTAACCATACAGATTAAATTAAGAAAATAGATGGACATATTGAATATAATAAAATAGTAAATTAATTCAGCATTTTAAAAATAAAAAACACATACAGCCTCATAGGTGAGCTGTATTTGTTGAATCAGCTGTTGAAGTTAGACAACTGCCATGTAACTATTTCTATACAATTTCTACACAATTAACAGGAGTGAAGCTTTGCTTTAAGGAAAATCATACATCATTACTCCTGAGCAGCACCAGGGGCCAAATTCAAAGGACCATTTCATAACTTCTGTGCCTGCAAGATTTTGCGTTCACACAGATACTGTACATTGTTTTTGACTGCATTTGTGCAGCATAATGACCCAAGCACATGCTTTTGTGGAGCAGCAGAAATACACTTGTGCCACATTTGTGTAGGTATGCACTCTTCGTATTCACTGAAGTATGTGGGAGCCCTAACCCTAACCTCCCTCCTCACACTCTTTAAAGTGTATGTTAGATTGTATTTTCCTTACACACTCCACTGGTTTATGGATTGCAGACTTTACTTTCATGAGGAAGACTGAGTGTGTACATAAGAGTTGGTCCAGAATTTATATAAATTTAGGATTTGGCTCTGATTAGCACATGCAAATAGAAATTTCATTGTACTCTCTGTGCATGTGATAGTAACAAAACTAGAAAATGACTGAATTAGTTTTATATCTCCATAGCTCACAGAAAATTCAAAAATGAGTACCTGCATAAGATTAATAATCCTAAAGAGAAACTTCTCTGGTCATTTCCAACAAAGTGTCCTACAGTCAGTTCGTGCAGTGAACCTTCGTCCCACTGATATTATCCATTCAAACACAAGCAGAGACCCTTCATAGCATGAAAACACTAAAAAAGGTCAACAAGGGTTTGTTCATGTTTTCTGCTGGAAACATAAATGGTACTCTTTTCATATTTAATGTCCATTCTCTTCATTTTGTAGTTGTATATTTTGTCAATGCCATACATGACTATTGTATTTTAAACAATTAGGTACGATCGTTTCCTTGGGTGCTTTCAGAGATAATTAAACAATGTCAGTATGTCACAGAAAGCGGGTACTTTACTGAAACTTCTTCACTAAGGTTTGGACAATGTCTAGGACAATAAGCATGGATAGTGTGGTGTTTATTCTTCCCCAAAGAAGACAGCACAAACAAAAACAAAGTTTTGGGGACCATCCCCATATATTGTCATCCTGACAATAAAGAATGTAAATGATTCAGAGTTTCCAAAAGTAAAACAGTGAACAACTTTCTTTGACAAAATGGCGGCTTTATACAGAACAGGATTATGGTACAGGAAATGGTTGGCAGGAAGTGACGTTGGAAACAGGAACTGGGAACAACGTCATCATGATTGGACGGAAGTGAGGTGGATTGATGGAGCCGGAAGTGACATCATCATGGTTGGCCGGAAGTGACGTCGTCACGGCCATTTTGGAACCTGGAAGTGGAGGAACTATTTTTCTTCAGGTGTTCTGTTGACCAAAAGAGATTTGGGTAAGTACCACGTGATAACCCTCTATCTTGCGATGTTTCACTCACCTTTAGGCTCTTTGACTGCCTCCTAATCGCACATGTGTGACATGACCCCCCCCTCAGCCCAGACCCATCGGGTCGGGCGACCTGCACCGAGAGGTCGTGGACACGAGAAGAGCATCTGCGTTGGCTTGCAAGGAACCTCTACGATAAATGACACTGAAACGATAAGGTTGAAGATCCAAAAACCACCTAGTGATGCGAGGGTTAGACTCCCGATGAAGGGACATCCACTGTAAAGCAGCATGATCCGTCACCAGAGTAAACTCACGCCCCAATAGGTAGTACCTCAAAGACGTGACAGCCCACTTAATCGCCAAGGCTTCTCGCTCCACCGCAGCATACTTGGTCTCCCGGTCCAGCAGTTTCCGCTCAGGTACATAACAGGGTGTTCAGCACCATCAACGCATTGGCTCAGCACGGCACCCAAACCTGTGGCCGATCGTCGGTCTGGAGGATGAAAGGAACAGAAAAATCAGGAGAACTTAAAACAGGTGCTGAAGTAAGGGCCAATTTTAAGTCACTGAATGCTTTATCAACCGAAATGTCCCATACCACTTTTAAAGGTGCGCGTTTCCTTGTTAAATCAGATAAGGGCGCAGCTATTTCTGAGAAATGCGGTACAAAACGGCGATAGTAACCTGCCAATCCCAAAAATGCTTGAACTTGCCTCTTATTCATCGGACGGGGCCAATTCAAAATGGCATCAATTTTAGAACATTGTGGTTTAACAACACCCTCCTACTAGGTAGCCTAAATATTTGGCTTCTCTTAACCCAAAAACATTTCTTGGATTAATTCAGAAGACCAGCAGACGCTAGCGTGGAGAGTATTGTTTGAACCTGCCATACATGATCCTTCCACGTGCTGGAATAAATGACAACATCATCTAGGTAGGCAGCACTATATGAATTGTGGGGCCGTAGCAGTGTGTCTACCAGACGTTGGAAGGTAGCTGGTGCCCCGTGCAAGCCAAAAGGAAGGACCCTGTATTGCCAATGTCCACTGGGAGTACTAAAAGCGTTTTTTTCTTTGGCGGAGTCCGTTAAGGAATTTGCCAATACCCTTTGGTCATGTCAAGAGTAGTTAGGAATTGAGCGTTCCCTAACCGATCAAGTAAATCATCTACTCGCGGCATGGGATACGCATCAAATTTAGAGACCTGATTAAGTCGACGAAAGTCATTACAGAACCTCCACGACCCATCAGGTTTAGAAACTAAGACAATTGGACTAGACCAAGGGCTATAGCTCGCTTCAATAACCCCCAATTCCAGCATTCGTCTAATTTCCAACTCTACTTCCGCTTTCTTTGCCTCCGGGAGCCTATAAGGTCTCTCTCTGACAATCACTCCAGGGTCAGTAATAATGTCGTGAACAATCAGCGCAGCGTCCAGGTAACTCGTCCACAACTTTAGGGACAGACAAGATAGCCGTCTCGAGATCTTGTCGTTGTTTAAATGTCAAATCGGGCCAAAATTAAGGTGGGCACATGACATAAAAAGAGAACGAGGCTGATTGGACGAGGGATCAGGTCCCTGTCCTTCCATGGTTTCAGTAAATTAATATGATACACTCGTTCAGTCGGTCGCCGATTAGGTTGTTTAACCAAATAATCAACGAGACCTTTTCTTTCTTTAATTTCATAAGGGCCTTGCCAATGTGCTAACAACTTTGAATGAGAAGTTGGGACAAGCACCATTACACGATCACCCGGGACAAATTCTCGAATGGTGGTGTTTCGGTTATAATAACGGGACTGCGCTGCTTGTGCCTTTTCCAAATTTTCTTTTAGAATAGGTCTGATTTTCTCTAATCTATCGCGTAATTGCGATATATTCAAGAATATTTGAAGTAGGGAGGACCTCCTCTTCCCATCCTTCTTTAACATATCCAAAAGCCCCTGGGTTGTCTTCCATATAATAATTCAAAGGAGAGAAACCAGTGGAGGTCTGAGGACTTCCGATAAGCAAACAAAGCGAGAGGAAGCAACTGATCCCAGTTTCTTCCATCCTCGTTAACTACCTTGCGTAACATCTGTTTTAAAGTTTGATTAAACGCTCCACCAACCCGTCAGTTTGGGGATGATAGACAGACGTTTTCAGATGTTTTATTCGAGTAATTTGGCTACTTCCTGAGCGTCTCCGAAGTGAAAGGAGTCCCTTGGTCCGTTAAAATCTCTTTGGGGATCCCAACACGGCGAATATCCCTACTAATTCCCGTGCGATGTTTTTCGTATTAGCTGAGCGCAACGGAACAGCTTCCGGAAAGCGAGTGGCATAATCTACCAGCACCAAAATATATTTAAAACCTTTTAAGAGGGTTCCAATGGTCCTACGAGATCGACACCGACTTCGTTCAAAGGGATATCAATAAGGGGAAGGGGAAGAGAGGAGCTCGCGTCCTTCTTGGAATCTGGCGAAGTTGACACTCCGGACATGAAGTGCAAAATCGCCGGACCTCCTCGTTAATTCCCGGCCAATAGAATCGGAGTTTTATTCTCTCTAATGTTTTTTCGGAGCCTAAGTGGGCTCCTAGAAGGTGAGCGTGTGCTAATTCACACACCTTTCGCCGAAAGGTGCGTGGAATCAACAACAGCGCTCGCACTTCTCCCTCATGTTCTGCCACTCTATATAATAATTCGTTTTTAAGTACAAAGAACGGCATCGGTGGCATGGGATCCAGGGTTGTATAACCCTCGGTAGATACTATTGCATTCCTAATATTTTTTAAGGAATCATCGTTCCATTGTTCTCTTTTAAAAGACGATGGTGTTAATAGAAATTGGGCAGTTAAGTCTTGTATTGGGTCTTGTGCGACCTCAAGGGGTGTGGTTTCAGTCACCACGTCCTCTACGTTAACTGTACTAGTTCCCGCAGAGGTCGATGGGACATCAATTCCTTCGCATTGGGTACCCGTATGGGTCCGTGCTACTGTGGGACATGGCGTGGAGGCAGTCGGACAGTATTCTCCATTACTAAGCCTAAATGTTTTTTAGGTACAGTTACGTTATTACCGCTGGTAATTTTATTCCAGTCTCTACCCAGTATAACTGGAAAAGGGGGATCCGGTAATACAGCCATGGCCATGCTCGTAAGGTGATGATTTACTGATACCACACATCTGGCAGTTTTATAATACCGGATATCCCCATGAATACATTTTAGACTAGTTTTTATTCTAGTCCACTGTTGCGGTAAAGCGAAGCGGGTAGCAACAATGGAAATGTTACTCCCGAATCAAACATTGCTCTTACCTTCCTGCCATTTATAATAACTGCACCTGTATATGGAAGAGATAAAGGATTAGTCACAGTGGCACAATACCCTTCTCCCTTAACTAATGAGCAATCCATGGGCTCAAAGGAACAGTTGGGGGACAGATGTCCAATCTCCCCACACTTGAAACAGCGGGGAAGATTAGCACCTCTGTCCCGTTACGGACGGCAGGCTCGGGAGCTTGTCGGGTGGGCTCAGGAGCTGCCCCACGTGCCTGTTGGGTTCGGCGTGAGAACCGTTCTGATTTCCCTGATTTGCAAGCCGCCCAGTGGCGCTCTGTGATTTGTATTAAGGTGTCCATGTCCTCGAAGTTTTGTTTGCGGACTTGCTGGGCGATATGGTCAGGAGGGCATGCACAAAGGTTTCACACGCTATAAGCTCGGCCATCTTGTGCGAATTATTAATGTCGGGCCGTAGCCAGCGACATACTTTCCCCAGGCTTCAAAGCCCTGGGTTCTTATCGGTCTCTCGGATCGAACTGCCACTCCCTCCATTCTCTCGCCTGCTGTTCCGAGATACGCCGTGGCGCTTGAACACCTCCTTCTTTAGAGCGTCATAATCAGCAGCCTGCTCCTCAGTTAGATCATAATAGGCTCTCTGCGCCGTTCCCTTCAGGTAGGGAGCCAGTAGGTACGCCCATTCCGACCTCGGCCATGCGTTCCGCTTAGCGGTACGCTCGAAGATCAAAAAATATGTTTCTATATCGTCCGACTCCGTGAGTGTAGTTATGGCAATAGGAGGTGGCCGAGCGACCTCCGTCCGTACTCCTGCAGCAGCAGCACAAGCGTTGGCTTCTGCTACTTGGGTCCTTGTTTCGCCCATCTGTAATTTCAGGGTTTGAAGATCGCCCATGATGGTGTTGAGAACGGTATTCAGGTTCTGTTCCTCCGACATCTTGAAGCAGGCGAAAAACAATCCTAGCCGACTACGCCAATTGTGGTGTTTATTCTTCCCCAAAGAAGACAGCACAAACAAAAACAAAGTTTTGGGGACCGTCCCCATATATTGTCATCCTGACAATAAAGAATGTAAATGATTCAGAGTTTCCAAAAGTAAAACACTGAACAACTTTCTTTGACAAAATGGCGGCTTTATACAGAACAGGATTATGGTACAGGAAATGGTTGGCAGGAAGTGATGTTGGAAACAGGAACCGGGAACAACGTCATCATGATTGGACGGAAGTGAGGTGGATTGATGGAGCCGGAAGTGACATCATCATGGTTGGCCGGAAGTGACGTCGTCACGGCCATTTTGGAACCTGGAAGTGGAGGAACTATTTTTCTTCAGGTGTTCTGTTGACCAAAAGAGATTTGGGTAAGTACCACGTGATAACCCTCTATCTCGCGATGTTTCACTCACCTTTAGGCTTTTTGACTGCCTCCTAATCGCACATGTGTGACAAGAGAAAGTGGAGTGTACTGCTTTTAAAATCACTGGATCCCATCGTCCCACTGTGAGTTCACTGTACCCTTTCAGACTCAAATGTCAAGATCTATTGGGGTTCATAACAGTACTTATCCTAAAGCTGCATTCTGCATTCATTCAGCATCTTGTTTTTTATTTTTATTTTTCCTTTAATTTGGAGGGACAATAAGGGTGATGACAATGATATAGGGATTAGTTAAGTTCAAATTCAAGTCTGAAAAACTGTGTACATAATACAGTGAAATTTTTACTTGCATGTCCCTCACAGACTAATGACACGAGTGACTGTGCAGGATGGCTGAGGTATTTATTTTGTGAGGTTTCTGGGCTCTTTTGGAACCCTCCAACGGGACGACACGGCGCATCTGTGCAGGATTGCTTTTCTGTCACTGAGGCAACTGCAGGTTCACAGCGCAGCAGCATAGTGGCGCGGAAACAACTGTGAGAAGATTGTGTCCGCGTTATAAGCGTCTGTCTCCAATAGGTGACGCAGGGAGCATTATAAATGCAGGGAACAATATAACTTGGCCACAGACCTGCCCCGATTAGGCCCGTTTGCTGTGTCTGTGTACAGTGATCCCTCACTATATCGCGCTTCGACTTTCGCGGATTCACTCCATCGCGGATTTTAAATGTAAGCATATCTAAATATATATCACGGATTTTTCGCTGGTTCGCGGATTTCTGGGGACAATGGGTCTTTTAATTTAAAGTACATGCTTCCTCAGTTTGTTTGCCCAGTTGATTTCATACAAGGGACGCTATTGGCGGATGGCTTAGAAGCTACCCAATCAGAGCATGTATTACGTATTAACTAAAACTCCTCAATGATATACAATGTGCTTCCCGAGCAGATTGTTTGCTTTTCTTGGTCTTTCTCTGACATTCTCTGCGCCTGACGGAGGGGGTGTGAGCAGAGGGGCTGTTTGCCTGGAGGATATGGACGCTCCTCTAAGAAATGCCGCTTTATCACGGTGGCCCAAAAGCACGTATTGATTTTTTGATTGTTTGCTTTAATCTCGCACGCTCTCTCTGACATTCTCTGCTCCTGATGGAGGGGGTGTGAGCAGAGAGGCTGTTTGTTTAGAAGATACGGAGGCTACTCTAAAAAATGCTGAAAGATTACCTTCACATTGCTCCCTTCTTTGCGGCTGCTTTATCGCGGTGCTCATACTTAAAAGCCCAACAGCACGTATTGATTTTTTGATTGTTTGTTTTTCTGTCACGCTCTCTCTCTCACTGACATTCTCTGCTCCTGACGGCGCTCGTTTGAAGTGAAGATGTGTTTGCATTCTTTTAATTGTGAGAAAGAACTGTCATCTCTGTCTTGTCATGGAGCACAGTTTAAACTTTTGACTAAAGAGTGTTATTTCATGTCTAGAGGGCTCTAATAATGTTAACAATGTGGAGAGTTTATAAGGGCTTAAAATATATAAAAATAACCATACAAACATATAGTTTCTACTTCGCCGATTTTCACCTATCGCGGGGGGTTCTGGAACGCAACCCCCGCGATCGAGGAGGGATTACTGTATAGCAGAGTGGTAGATCCCACTGCAATAAATAACCGTACTCTTCATGTTTCAAGCTGAATAAAGCTGGTTTTGCTAAAGTACTGTGACTCAGCCTCCTTTTTGGGGTGCAAGCCAACAACTCACAATTTATACTGCTTGCCTTTCTAATTCAGCATGTGTTGTATATGTCCTGAACAGAAGGCAGCCATCTGCCAATAATATTCTGTGCCAAACTCAAAAGTGCTTTGCAGTCCTGAGCTGAGAAGATGCCATACTAGGATGTAATGCAGCCACTGAGTATGCACTCCATTTTGGAACAGTGAACAGTGAACATTGGTTCAGATATCTGGTCTTACCGCAAAGTAAAGGCATCAGTGTGCTTCATTGATGATAGCCAAGTTTAAAAATGCAAATAGGTGTGCAAAAACAAAAACTGATTAAGCCAAAATGGTACAAACATCTCTAGATCTACTGATTAATACACAGATACATGGAAGGGTGTATGTGCTTAATGGTGCCACTGGATTTGCTAAATTTCCCTACACTTAGTAATAGGAAATTTAGATGGAGCAAGTCAAGATAAACTGCTGAAGACTTGATGAGAATAAACAGAGTGGTAGATGAACATAAGAGAGGCAATAATGAGGATGCAATAAACAAAAATCTTCATTTCTGGTAATCTTTCTGGAATGCCTACTACACAGTGTTGGGGGAGTGTCTGACCAAAGAGGCCTGACATAACTGTACGTACCTCAGTTCTTATGTAGAAACTAGGCTGACCCGTCTTTTAAGGCAACCGACTTTTAAGTTGACCACTTCTTAAGGCAATTCAATATGTAGATCAATTTAATATTTTATACAAACTCATTCATTTGGTTATATTGCATTTGACCGGTATTACTTTAATACTCGTAGTTTCTGTTATTTTTGTGATGAAATTTAAAGTTTTTTTCTATATTGAGGTCGCCCTTTTGAACCCCCCTGATATTTACTACATGGTGAGGCATTTGTACTCCATCAACATTAATTATTTCCAGAGACATAATTTTGCCTATTTTTCCAGCGCATCGCGCACAAAAGCAAGGGAACGATGGGAGCACCAGAACTCAGAACTCAAGCTGCAAGTAGTAAGTCTGTGATAAGCGGAATACCGCTACGCTTTCCACTCACGGGACGGAAGGACAATCCCGACCGCTTTTATATAGTAAGAAAGAAGAAGAAGATATCGCACAGTCTGGAGCAGAAAATCATCTTTTGCATGGAAAAAATGAAACTACAAATCCCATCATGCATTGCAAAATGGACAGGGCGTGTGTGAAACTCTGCGCCTGCGTGGCACTCACGGGATGGAAGGACAATCCCGACCGCTTTTATATAGAAGGATGTCAGAATGTCATCATTGTAAAATGTACACTTGGTGAGTTTTTATTTTCATACAAAAGACAATTAAATGCATTCTCCTTAGCTTCCATTCCAGCTAGATGCTGTTTCAAAACTCAGTACTCCAACTTTTCTGATAAAAGGTTAAGGATATTCATTTGATTCTTTGAACATTTTTAAAATGTTGCTGCATACAGTAACTAAATGGTATGAAAAATAAGATTGCAAAAGATCAAATGTAAGATATTTATTAGTGCTTGGGCCAGCTTATTCCAAGATGGAACTTTATCTTGCATTTGGGATTCAGAGCACTGAAGTGGTTTCTTACAGTGGGAATCTTGGCCAAATATATGAAGACTAATGAGGCTGGTGACATTTTTAAAGGATTGATTCACAAATCATTTGCAAGTAAATGGGTTCAAAAGTGTACATGAGCACATGGTCATAAGCTAGCAAACATTCTGAATACAAAAAATGATCAAATACTGGTAATACCACTATGGGAATATCAGTCAGAGAAATCGAAGTGCAAGATCAAAAAGTGTGAGGTCCTAAACAACGGCAAACACAAGAAATAAGGACCTGAACTAGTAATAAGTAAAGGTTTATCAGCACCTATTCTTTTTAGGGTTGTTCAAATGCCTTAAGTGGCTGCCAGGTAACTATAAAGGGAAGACCTGAGTAATAATGTGTACTGAAGTGAGGAAAGTTGTAAGCCTTATTGAGTACAAAACCATATGTACAAAGAGAAACAGTTTTAGTGTGATACGTAATGCATCAGATGAATGGAAAATAAATAAATAAGGGACAGGCAAAGTTAATGAGCATATACACTACAATTTTTTGTTTATTTACAACAAATGGTTAATTCATATGTCTTGAGTCAATCATGGATGATGAAAAGGAAACACCTGCCCTACTATGCAACATAATGACTAACATTAAGATTCTCTAACACACTTGATTTAATTCAGGGTCATTCCTATCCTGAAAGCATTGGGACCAAAGAAACAACCATACCAGGATGGTACACAAGTAGATCCCAGGGCCAACTAATGGACATGCCTCCATTCACACTGAGCCAGTTTTAACTCTCTAGTTATCAATGTGTCTATCCTTTACAAGATTATTACATAGAATATATTGCTAGTTAAAACATATGGATTGAGTCTATTGATTCCATACACTGCTTGATTTCAATTTTGCATTGAGAAATACTTTAAATCACCATATGCTATTTATATACTTTATTTGCTCTAGAAGGGAAAACATTTCACATTGGTCTGTTATTAAAATAATCAATCTATCAAGTCATAATGTGACAAATATTGGCGAAAGTAAAATAGAAAATAGAACTGCCAGAAGGGAGTTTTAGGTAAGCGCTTCAGAAGTAAAGCACAAAACTGATTGACAGACATCTTTGCTGGTGGTTATGTGCTTTGGAGAACTACATATTTACTAACCGGTACGTCATTCATAGATATTGAGATATATGTCTTATGAGATGCTTGAATTCCACAAAAGGCTCCAATCTCAACAACCAATTTATTAAGACTTATTTATTCTCTGTCGTCTTTGAGTGAAAAATCAATTTTTCCAAGCCTGTACTGCAAACTGATTAAAATAAAACATGGTTTGGAATAATTACCGCTCTCAGGTTCAGGACACATGAGCAGTTTTGACGTTAACGGCAATGTGGGACAGCCAGATTCTGGAAATGTAGTACAACTATATGCTTAGTTATTTCCACTTTAAAAATTCCACTTCTTGTTGTAAAACCTTGGATTCTGATAAAATATTCATCAGCATGTTTCTTTTTTATTTGCTTACTTGAAAATAAGGTATTTTACAAGTGTTGACTTTTGCTACAGTAAACAAAATATGCAGGTTTACTAATGCTCCTGATGTTCTGTCTGCCAAATGCATGCCTGGAGCATACTAGAGGAAGGAGTAGGAAAATAACAAGATAAAAAGTTTGACAATGAAAAGAGATCATTCAGAGCATCAGGTGAGTTTGCTTAATGCAAAGCTAACTTGTCACAATATCTAATCCAGATTAATTTTAAAAGCAGTCAAAGTTTCTATTTCAGCCATGTGAATCAGTAATAACCTTTAGAACAACCGGTTAATTTTTGTAGGTGTCACCAAATATGAATAAAAAATGCAACTATAGAACCAATGAGGTAAAATTTTATATATTTCCACCTAAGGATTCACTGCCTAGAAAAAAAAATACATTGTCTTGTATTATGACTATTCCTCAACTTCATGTAGTCAATTAATGTAATTTAAGGGTGACATAAATTGTAATCTGTCTTGGAAATTAACCTAACCCTAACTAAACACTACTGTGGTGGGATAACATGATGGTAAAGTTGTTATTGCTGCTGCCTCACAGACTCAGCATCCTAGGCTTGCACCTTTACTGGAGGAGTTGGTCTCGTCCATTATGGAAAATGGACGTCTGAAGCAGAGCTCTGTTAGCAGCGGCTTTATTTTCTCTCTTATTTCTTATTATCCTGAGGTATCCTGTATTTACCCATCCCGTGGAGTTTCTACTACAGTATATAAACATGAGTAAAAAGAAAGGGGGTCAGAAAGAAACAGAAAGGAAACTTAAAGCTACACTCAAGTCTAGACAGACATCAAGCCCAAGTGCAAGGTATGGTCTTTCAGAGATTGATGTGGAATAGGCAGGCGAAAGCACAGATTTCCCAGGAACCCGCTCCACTGCATCATCTCTGGTCGAGAGCGAAAATGGGAGTGAAGGTTCAAGGTCAGGTCACGATAGCTCGCTGATTCCAGAAGATCACTTAAAACTAGAAATGGCCTTGCAGCCTGTGCTTTCATCTACTCCTCGCGAGCCAGAAGCATCGGCTGTAACCGGGGTTGCCATTTCACCCACGGAGCACGAAAGCCAAAACGATTTGTCCAGACAGAAGAAAATGATTACAACATTGGCCATGGCCACGGCAATAAGTGAGCTTAAGAAAGACATTCAAAAAAATATGAGGAAATAAATGAATGGGTTTCTCAAGACAAATGAGAAGCTGCAAAACGAGACAAACAAGAAGCTGTGGCTGGAGCAGCAGCAGGATAATAAAGACTTGGAGAAAAGTATATATAATCATTTTGATGCAACCTTTAAAGGTATGCTGGGGAAAATTGAGGAACACATTCAGGAAAATGCATCTAAACTGAGAAATCTTGCCGATCAGCTGGAAGACATTAAGCAGACATTGAAACAGCGGAACATTCGGCATCTACCGCCGATAGAAAAACTACAGCTGCAAATTCCAAATGCAAGAAACTTGGAGACAAACTTGCGGCTCTGGAAGATGGATGCAGAAGGAATTTTAAAATCGCAGGTCTACCTGAGAATCGTGAAAGTCCAAACTCAGTGAAATTCGTAGGTGAACTATTCTCAAAAATAATTGGAGAGGACTTTAAATCAGATACCGAGATAGCGGCAGCTTATCGCATACATGGATCAAATACCTCTAAATGTAGGTCCCTAATTGTTCGCTTCGAGAGATTACAATTTAAGCTTAATGTAATGGCACTTCTCAGACAGTAACAAGAGATCATATCTGAAAATAACCACATTCGTATTTTCCCTGATTTCTCACCCTCAACAGCTGCTAAACATGTAGCTTTTTTACAACATTAAACAGCGGTTACAGAAAGCCAATATCAGATACAGCCTCTTGTATCCTGCCAAACTGAAAGTGGATATTCAAGACAAATATTACATCTTCTCCAGCAAGGAGGAAGCAGAAAAGGAATTAAGAAAGCTGATCCCGAAACTTTTTTGAAATACAAAGTAAGTCGCATCCTGTCATGGTATGGCAAGAAGATATCACCTGCTGTTTGATCCGCTTGCAATGATACGGGTACCATAATTATACATCATTTTCTCTTCTTGAACACTTTTTCTTTATATTTTAATTACAATTATAGGTGTATGTGTGGAAGAAATTAAAGTAGTTTTTTTTTGTTTTAACTATTCTAAAGGAGACTGTTTAACACCATACCTTGGTTTATTGTTATTATTGCATTAGGGTTTACTGTGCTTATCCAGGGCCACTTTTTAACACAATTCCCTGGGTTTACTGTCTTAAAATTTCAAGACTGTTGAAGATTATATTTTATTTTATGCTTATAGTATCTAGACTTTATTGGCAACTAGCAAAATACCCGCGCTTTGCAACGGAGAAGTAGTGTGTTAAAGAAGTTATGAAAAAGAAAAGGAAACATTTTAAAAATAACGTAACATGATTGTCAATGTAATTGTTTTGTTACTGTTATAAGTGTTGCTGTCATCAAGGATTTGATTATCATTATTTCTTTCAATCAGGTTCGTATTTGGAGGATGTGTTGTGTTCAAGTTACATTCCATGTTTGTCAACCGTTGTAAAGATAACGAATATTTAGTGGCAGTGTGTCTATGAACTTAATTTAAACTTAAGGTTTACACCTTGCTTTCCTATTGATATGTCTACAAAGGCTTGTTCAGTTTCAGAGGGTTGTTCCTTTCTTACTGCATCAATAAACAGCTCGTCTTCCTCTTTATGTGAGACATCACACACTGCATGCACGGGTTTACCTTTCCCAGTCCTGCAAACTTTAGCGAAGTGGTTCAATTTACCACATTTTTTACACTGTCTTCCTTTAGCTCGACATTGACTTTTTCCACCGTGTGCTTTGTTTCCGCAGTAGCTACACTTATGAATATGCTTGTATGCGTCACTCGCTTCATATTGTTTTGCTGCCTTCTCAATTGTGTAATGCGTTTTTTGTTCAGCGTTCTTTGGAGCTTTTGCTTGTTGTCTGCTTACTGCGTTCACAGTCAGTTCACGTGAGCCGCTCGAAGTACATGCATCGAAGGTTCTCAGTTTTGCTTGTGCTATCTTGTGCGATGTCCACGGCTTTATTTAATTTTAGCTAAGACCCAGCACTTAAAAGTTTCTCTCGCACTTTCGCTGAGTTTGTGCCAAACACTATTCTATCCCTGACCATCTCATCTTCGTTTGTATAAGCACAATCCTTCACCAGCAATTTCAACTCCGTTACAAAGTGATCAAAAGTCTTGTGAATCTTTAGTGGAGCCGATATCTGTGTGGTGTCAGCACATTGTCCCCTTGTTTTCCTTTAGGTACTCTGGCTTTCATTCTGCATCCCCATAGTTGTGCATGTTAGCTAAATTAATTATTATAAAATAGCTGTTCAAATATGGATAAGTGAGTGAGGAGTGAAATCTCCAGTGGACTGGCACTTAATTCAGGTTTGGTTCATGCCATCTGTCTAGTGTTGTGTTTATATGCACTGGCACCCTGCAATACTGAACTGGTGTAAGCTGATTTCACACATTACATTTTATGTTTTATTATGTTGCATTGTATTAGTAAATAAAAATCAGTGCTTTTATCAATCGTTTAACTCTCCCCAGTCAAGATTTCAGTAACCACAAGTGTACAAAGCAGCAAAGCAAGAAGCCAACCGAGATGGATAGTCAGTCAAGTGCAAGGTGCAAAATCACAATGAACATTTCAAAGATTAAACAATACAGTTGTTAAGAAATTAACGGCATATAATAAACTAGTTCTTTGAAATGATAAGGCCAAATAGATAGTCTGCGCAATTAATTTGATGGAGAGTGGAACCCATTGCACAGTAAGCCCTCATTTTATACAGCAGCTTGTCAAAGGGTGACATAGTGTTAGACTGGTGGAATGATGTCCATGTAATATATTCATACTGAAGCCAACCCACTCTGTGACTCAGCTCTTTTAATACCAAAACAAAATTCCACACTTCCCAACTTGACAACAGATCATTGTGGCCTACTGTGCCCCACTTCCTTTAATTGCTCATAGCTGACGTAGAAAACAGCTGCTACAGAATGTATGATATATTTAGCCTTCTTCTGGATATAAAGTATAAATGAATAATATATTTCAAATAAAACACCTAAATATTTTAAAAGAGTGTCAATGTATGGTTCTGTTAATTTGGAGAAACATCAAGGCGAAATGTTCAGGTTCCATAAGTTCTTTTTCAGCTCAGGCACTTAGGCTATTTGTGATTCTTCTCTCCCTAATGGCTTAGCATGCAAAGGACAAAATTCAGCCCTACATGGGGTTAAGATTAAACAGATGGCATGGGCATACCAATAATATTGGGAATATTATAATAAAGTAAGGTCATGTTTAGGGATAAGGCAAAAGAGGCATCATAAAATAGACACAGAGATGATACACAAGATATTAAAGCAACATGAGCACATCATCAAGAACAAACTGAATCAAAACCTAAAGTCTTTCCTAAATATTTTAATGTTTAAACAAGAACTTTAGCCAAGTTTTTTCTAGAAATGTTTTTTTACAGTTCAGACACATGCTGCTACTGTACACATCACAATCTTTTACACCAGGACTTTTCATAATGCTAAGGCAAGAGCATCATATGCCTAGAAAGCATGCAGCATCATAGTGTCCAGATAATGACAGCATCAATGAAAACAGCCACACAAAATGAGGATGCAATGACTACTACCAAAATAATATTAAAAATTATCAGAAAAAGACAAAATGCTCAGACAAAATTAATAGTGTGCTACCAGTTTAAACATTTAACAAATAAAATGTCCAGTATCTATAAACTTGTAAAAAAAAAAATTTTTTGTTTTTCCATAAGTTTCACATGGTTAAGATGTACCAGCACTTTATAAAGAAAACTAAATTAGTAAAAGTCTGACCTTTGTGAAAACCAGCCTGATTAGAAACATTTCAGCAAGGCATCTGCATCCTGAGCTTACTACCCAGGGTGCATTCCAACTCATAATTCCCAATAATGTTTTCTTTTTATTAGCAGTGGAAATCTCAGCTGGATTTGTTCTTTCTTTTATTGCTAATGTGTGGATGGCTCTGCTTGCTAAAGTTTACTGTAAAAACAAATATTTTATATTTCAGTCAAGGTAAGAACCGCTTGTGCAAAGATAACAAATAATGAGGCACTTGAGTAAAATTCATAGATGTAGGTGAAAGGATGACTGGGCAGTGTGAAAAGAGAAATCTATGAATAAAATTGTGTATCAGTTATGGAAAACCACAAAGACCTTTTGAAGATAGTCTTTTTACATAACTTCTTGTGGTTTGCCTGCTGTCAATTGAAACATTTGGCATACTGTACCAAACTTAATTATTTTCATCAGGTACTCAATAAATAACTACTATTCTCTGAGTTCAAGCTATAGCTTAAAAGCAAATATCCCAATCTTATAAGTATGGTGGCACTGTGGTTGGTGGGCTTTCATTATGTAAATTAATTTTCTTCTCACATCATAAAGATACACGTTAGGTTAAAAAGCATCTCTCTCTTGGCATGGTTGAACAAGTGAATGACTGGCATCCTTTCCTTTCAATTGTTACTTTCTCATATATGAAGTATAGGGAAAGTATTGTAATCATCCAAAGATTTGATGTTGAGATGGTTTGATGGTTTACTCCTCAAATATCCATATACGAGAAAGTCTAGGGAAGACCACTACCGATTTTTAGATTAGTACTCCATGTTTCCTGCTTATACTTTAGATTGGCACAGATATCTAATGCAAACTGCAGGCTCATAATATGGATAGCTTTTTTAATATTGCAGTCTTTCACTGGTTTATAGAAGAGGGCAATACTGTCAAAAAGATCTACCTGGTTTTCAGTTATTTTTTGTGGTTCTACAATAATCAACCAGTGATATCTTAAAGATCAATGAATTATTTGAAAAAAATAATAAAATATGGGATAGTCAAAGCACTCAATCTCAGAATAATTCCAAGGAGGTCAAAGTGAAACTTCATTGGTTTATCTACTCTCTATATATAAAATCCTAACCCTAAAAATGCAATGGTGACGTTTTTAATGTCACATTTATTGTCACGCTTTAAATCATCCTTATTTTAAAACCTACATATATATGTTTGGTATCATTCTTTTCAGAATTTATCGAACTTTTAATGTGTTGTTGTTAGATTTTCAGATTCTTATTCCGTTTTTAAATTATAAACTCAAAAATATCAAGAACTCATGTCTCGCGAGACGGGACTTTGTGCCAAAAGATTTAACCACCAGAAATAAAACACAAGCAGTAGGACAGCTGCTGTACAGGCTTTTAAATGTTCAAGGGCATACGAGATGCAGATCACATGGCACCGCAGCAGCAAGCCAGCAGCTGATCGAGCAAAGAGGAGTTACAAAAAAAAAACTGTATGTGTTTCCCATTGTATCACCGTTTAAGAGGGGGTTTCGGAGGAGCGACTGCGTCTCCTTGGGATGTGTTCAGCCCCCCTCTTCACAACACGAGCAGCAGAGACGTAAAGTGGCTGGCGAGTGAAGCGAGCAGGGGGGATTCCCCTAGTTTAATAAATAAAAAACAGGAAGGTATAAACAAAGGGAACATTAGGACAACAAAATTAGACATAGCTAATAAACATCTGTAGCTCTGTGGGCCTACCTAGTTTTTTGTTTGTAAGGGGAAAAAGTCCTTGAAACTGCCTGCCTCTTTAGCTAGAACATCCTGACATCATTTGTAGCAGCACGTTTAAAGTAGAGATGAGATCGTATAACATTTTAAATTTATATTTTTGTTTTCTGATAATTTACAAATAAGAAGTCATATTTCTATAAAGCACATTTTTACCCAAGCTTTTTAAATAATTAACTCCTTCGGGACCTTTAGATGGTATTTAATAGCATGGTGATGTTTAAGGAATGCACCACTTATTTGTGTGCTGATTGGAGCAATTGAAATACTTTTTAGCTATTATATGCAAATTAAGCTAAGTGATAAAGGAAGCAATTCTGTTAGGATAGATCAGTCTTGCCATGAAGAGCTCAGTTGCTGACATGGCGAGGCCCAACAGCTTGGTTTAAATAAAGCACTTGTATTTTTGGATACATTTGCAATGATAACTTTAGACTATTCTTTATTTACTGAAAATGTTCTCTGGCAGTGTTCCATCTTTGTAGGCCAGGGTAACACTTTAGTATACGTAGGTACTGCAAAAATGCATCTACTACTCATATACTCTTATGTAACAAGACTTTAATAAAGGCTTCTTTTTGTGTTCCTAACACTGATGAAATATCAGTAGACAGGTTATTCATCTCTGTGCAGGGTGGCATATTGACATAATGGTGGACTATGCAATATGCAATATCAAGAGAAATATGTCTCAGTTAAGCAACCTAAGACCACTCCTAAGTGAATTTTTGTTAGTAGGTCAGATTGCTGAGATGAATAAACACTTTACTGATGCTTTGTAAGGGTTATGAAGACCCTAAGAAGTGTATGTTAAGGTCTTGTTACATAAGAGTAAATGAGTAATAGCATTTTTTCAGTACCTAAACTAAAGTGTTACCCATTCTTTCTTTCTCTTTGACACTTGCTCCTCTTTTGCATTCTGATCTTCAATATAATAATACAAGCCTTTCCGTTAGATTTGCACTAATCTGACTGTTGCAGGAAATATCATGTTTCAATAAATACAGTTAAACTAGATTTAATGTTATGGGATTGTTAATCCCAACCTAAAAAAATAAATAAACAAACTAGCAAAAACTCCCAATTTGTTCTCTAAATAGACAAATTAGTGTCAATCTTCAGTAAAATTATTAGTTACAAAGGCTACACTTTCATTGTCCAATTACCAGGCAATTCTCCAGGAAGCATTTTAATACAGCTTTCAAATACAGAACATTTCTTATCAATTACTTGCAAAAGTAATAACTGCAGAGATGATGAAAAACTTAATCACTTTCAGTTTGCTTTTAAATTCAGCTCTCCCTTTTACTCATTTTAAATGTCTTATTTTTCAATTTTCTGAGATTAATCCATAGGTGACATTGTACTGGAGTACAATGCTTCTTCAAGTGCTTAGTAATAGTGGCTTTTAACTTATTGTTTGGTTATTTCTGACAGCCATTCGCCTACTAATGCAATCTTTTAGAAGTTGCTGGTAATTTTCATAATGATGCATATTATCCATTTGAAGTGGCATTAAGATGGGGGCTAAAGACGACTTGCAGCCATGTACAGGACTGTCGTCTACTTTTATGAGATCAGACATTTTTTATTAACGCTTCACACAATTTAGTGCTTCGGGTTGAAAGGGAATACAAAAATGCCCATGGAAGTGTTTTATTAAAGGAAAGAGAATGCAGTTCAGTTGATGTTTAGGAAATAAAATACATGCCATATATTGTATTATGTTAGGGGAACCATTCCTAGTATTTCTTCTTTTCCAAAATAATGCTAACAGAAGTACATATACCAAAAATGGGGGGCTGGTTTTTAGGTATGAAGAAACAAACTACTGTAACACACAATAAAATGTGGTGCCAGTTTGTGTATTCCAGTATGGGTAATTACACCACTAATGAGAGAGACTGGCTTAAGCATTTGCCCTCCTCCCACACACCACAGCCAAGCACTCCCTTCTCATCATCTGTCTCTTTCACAAACCTACATTCTTCCTTTCACCAATGTGACTTTGTCTCAATTCTCCATTGTACTCCCTCTAGAACCTCTAAGTGTCCCTTCACCTGGAGCCGTCAGTAGCCTGGTTTATCACAAAACATTACGAGTTGCTCATTTCCTTAAAGAGGTAACATGATTCTACTCTGCTAATCCACAGGCCAAATTCTACTATTTATCAACCAAATGGTCATGTGGCCTGGATATATAGATAGTTAAAACATTATTCATCCCAAAAGGAGAAATTTGTCTTTTTACAAAAGGTTAATAAATAAGTAAATAAATAAACTACATTAATGTTATAACAAACAACTATGCACAAGCATTCCTAAAGAGAAAGAAACCTCTCGTTAGGATAAAGATAAAAAAGAGCAGTCACAGTCAGGCATTATGCAGGTATGTTGCCATTGGGATGAAGGAGCCCCAGTAGCATTTCTTCACACATTTCTGCTGAATAATTCTTTGGAAATAAAGTATTTTATTCATGTTTGTGTGTCACAGAGAGGATGAGCAGAATTATTCATCATTGTGACATCAGTTCCTCTGCTTCAGCCTCTAGTGGCTCAAGAGTGCATCTCATAACTGAGTCTATCCTTTTAATTAGCTTGTCGATTCGGTGGGCCTATCATGAAGTGATGTCACTGGCACGAGCATGAAACACATGGTATGCTGTAACCGCGTTATGTGTCTCTGCTGCTGATTTCCTGCTTTTAGCATTAAAAAGGACTGTGAGCAGAATGTTTGCATGCTTGTGCGCATTTTTGATGCCTGATCTGGACAGGATACATGCTGTAACTTCTAATACCACGTGATGGCAAGGAAGTGTGTGCCAGGTGGGATGTGTGCCAGGTTTTGGTTTGTCAGGTTAGAGTTGATTGTTTGCTGGAGTCTCTGGCATCTCCTATGTAAGATTGTTAGATAAATGTCTTTGGGTGGCCATTTGATGTGAACAGTTAGAAAAGATAGTGTCTTTCGTCCTTTTTAGTCTCCTTGGTATTACAATGGGTGTGAACTCTTCTGAATAGTGTCTTAACACAGCTTTGTTTGTGAGATGATGGATGATTGCTAGCAAAGTTTATTTCTTTGTCTGCATAACATTCTTTGTGATAAGCACCCGTAGTCAGAGTGGTATCATTACCTCTTTCAATGGAGATCTTCAGGAAATTGATGCATCGGTTTATTTCTTCTTCCATATTGAACTGGTTTGCAGGGAAAATTGCATTGATGTGGTTGTGGAAATTATTTAGCTGGCCACTTTTTAATATGATGAATGTGCCATCAATGTAGCGTATCCAAAGTTTAGGCGTGAACTTAAGAGTCATGCTTTTGAATCGCTGCCTTTCCATGTATACAGAAACATTGCAATACTGTCAGAAGAACGGAACCACGATCTCTGTTTTATGCACATACAAGTGGATTGGTAAGGTGGGGTTGGTCTTTAAGTCTTTTATATTATTTGGATGGTCTTCTTTTTAAGGCTGCATGCAGCTGGGCATCCACTGGATGGTAAACCGTATACTGTATATATATCTATGTATATGCAGCATATATATATATATATATATATATATATATATATATATATATATATATATATATATAAAACTGCTCAAAAAATTAAAGGAACACTTTGAAAACACATCAGATCTCAATGGGAAAAAGAAATCCTCCTGGATATCTATACTGATATAGACTAGGTAATGTGTTAGGAACGAAAGGATGCCACATCGTTTGATGGAAATGAAAATGATCAACCTACAGAGCCCTGAATTCAAAGACGCCCCAAAAATCAGAGTGAAAAAATTATGTGGCAGGCTAGTCCATTTTGCCAAAATTTAATTGCAGCAACTCAAAATTGTACGCAGCACTTTGTATGGCCCCTGTGTTCTTGTATACATGCCTGACAACATCGGTGCATGCTTCTAATGAGATGACAGATGGTGTTGTGGGGGATCTCCTCCCAGATCTGGACCAGGGCATCACTGAGCTCCTGGACAGTCTGAGGTGCAACCTGGTGGCATTGGATGGACCAAAACATAAAGTCCCAGAGGTGTTCTATTGGATTTAGGTCAGGAAAGTGTGGTGGCCAGTCAATGGTATCAATTCCTTCATCCTCCAGGAACTGCCTGCATACTCTCACCACATGAGGCCAGGAATTGTCGTGCACCAAGAGCCACTGTACCAGCATAGGGTCTGACAATGGGTCCAAGGATTTCATCCTGATACCTAATGGCAGCCAAGGTGCCTTTGTCAAGCCTGTAGCGGTCTGTGTGACCCTCCATGGATATGCCTCCCCAGACAATCATTAACCCACCACCAAACTGCTCATGCTGAATGGCGTTACAGGCAGCATAATGTTCTCCATGGCTTCTCCAGACCCTTTCACTTCTGTCACGTGCTCAGGGTGAACCTGCTCTCTGTAAAAAGCACATTAGAGGACATGGGGCCCTTGGGTCACCCTCATGAAGTCTTTCTGGTTGTTTGGTCAGAGACATTCACACCAGTGGCCTGCCGGAGGTCATTTTGTAGGGCTCAGAAACAGTCAGAAAAGATGAGGAGGGAAAAATGTCAGTGGCCTCCACCTGTTAAACCATTCCTGTTTTGGGGGTCATCTCATTGTTGCCCCTCTAGTGCATCTGTTGTTAATTTCATTAACACCACAGCAGCTGAAACTGATTAACAACCCCCTCTGCTACTTAACTGACCAGATTAATATCCCATAAGTTTCATTGACTTTATGCTATACTCTGATTAAAAAGTGTTCCTTTAATTCTTTTGAGCAGTATATATATATATATATATATATATATACTAGCAAAATACCCGCGCTTCGCAGGAGAAGTAGTGTGTTAAAGAAGGAAAGGAAAAGAAAAGGAAACATTTTGAAAATAACGTAACATGATTGTCAATGTAATTGTTTTGTCACTGTTATGAGTGTTGCTGTCATATATATATATATATATATATATATATATATATATATATATATATATATATATATATATATATATATATAAATATAAATATATTTATATATATATATATAGCAAAATACCCACGCTTCGCAGCGAAGTCGTGTGTTAAAGAAGGAAAGAAAAAGAAAAGGAAACATTTTAAAAATAACGTAACATGATTGTCCAAGTAATTGTTTTGTGTATTTGGCGGCAGCGTCACAAAGTTGTTTTCGTCTAGCTGCATCAGAAAATGTACCACAACGTCTGACGCCTCCTTTTTACTGTTTTCTCACAGCTTGGATTGCTGCTGTCATAATCGGTTTGAGTCTACATATATATATATATATATATATATATACATACATATATACATATATATACACATACATATCTTCATATCTATATACATATATACATATCTATATACATATCTACATATACACATATATATATATACATACCTATCTACATCATATACACACACATACATACATACATACATACACACACACAAATTATATATATATGAAAACGTCTACGTGTGGAAGTGTGTGCGTCTGTCCGACCTGGAAGTGAGAGGTGGAGTCGGGGTAAGGGCTGAGGAAACAGAAAACTTGCTTAGCCACTAATAACACAAGCAAGGCCAGCACGTCAGCAAAACAAAACCTCAGAAGAAAGACAAAGCCACTTGGCCGCTAACTAAGTTAGGAGACAGACACCCAGAGTAGTTTGTTTCAATTACCTGACATCTCTACATTTTTTTTTATATATATATATATATATATATATATATATATATATATATATATATATATAGTGACAGATTATGGCTGTATCGCTCCCTTGAACCCCTGTCCACGACTCCAGACACCAGATAAAAGTCCAAATGATGACTTTATTTAATTGCCACAGTGCAAAAAGCACCCTCTCCTCCACTATACTCATAAATAAATCACAATAACAATAATACAATCCTCGAACTCCCAGACGCGTTGCCACCCTTCCACCCAGCTCAGCTCACCGTCTGGGAGCTCCCATAATCCTTTTATTATCCCCGGGTCAGGTACAAGTCCTTTTCTTTTCACCCCAGAGGCACGTCGCTCTTCCTCTGACGCACTTCTGGGTTATAGGGCACGAATGATTCTTCAGTCCTCTCTGCAGCTCCCTCTTGCGGCCCCTGTGGTATCCAGCAGGGTCTTGTATAAAAACTGCATAGTCCATGACTCCCTGCAGGTCTTCGGGGCACCTCCATACTGCAGAGAGGGCTCTATCTGGCGGCCTGGGGGTATTGGCTAGGATGACAAACTGGCCAAAGACCACAATATATATATATATAAATATATATATATATATATATATATATATATATATATATATATATATATATATATATATATATATATATATATATATATATATTTATATATATATATATACACATACATATATACACTTATATACACATACATACACAATATTAAATGCTGCAGAGCTTCTCAAACTCAGTATTTATTGTATGAGTGGCCTGTAGAGCCTTTGTATGTGGTTTAAGTTTGCTATAACATCAAAATCTACCACTGCTGCTTGCCTTTCATTTTCTTGATTTATCAAATTGATCTATTTACTAGATGAAAGGAAAAAAAGTGCTGTAGTAGTGCTACACAATATAGGGCTCCTTTAGAAAGAAAACTTGTGTTGGTGATATAAAAACCGCAGAAACATACAACATATTTATAAACCAAGAAACATCATATTGTCCACAGTATATAATGAATGCCATTGCAGAACTTGAAATATGCAAATGATAATTATATTAAGAGTGAATAAAACTCAAGGGGGTGGTAACCTATTCAAGAAAATCACAAAGGAAAAAGTATCATTAGCTCCAGCATTTTACTAACAGCTCCAGTTACAGAAAATCTCATTAGGCCACACATCAAAAAATACAAAGTTAGAATGAAAAAAAATCCATTTATAAAATCTCAAGTTATTCAACCTGAAGATGTGAACATTTAGACAAATACTTTTTTTGTAGTAACAAAGGGACATTTCCAGGAAAGTGTTGCATTCCATTACAATGGTTCTGTGCTGTAGAATTCTGCTACAAGATCAACACACACTTCCAAGGACACCTAAAGAAAAGTCCAATTTGCCAATAGTTTAAATTAAATTTCATACTAGCTCAGCCTTGGCAAAACCTGTACGGTAAGACAGTTATCCATTGCTTAGTTAAAAAATGACTCAACAAACATTTCTCCCAACACACAGTGAGGGGAACATTTTCAAAATGGATTGTGGTCATAGTTTGCTGCAAAATTATCTTTTGTTCAAATTCCCTTCCATGAGATAGATAGATAGATAGATAGATAGATAGATAGATAGATAGATAGATAGATAGATAGATAGATAGATAGATAGATAGATAATACAACTACAAGGCATACACAAGAATTACAAAAAAGATGTAAAACATTCGAATGATAAGAGAGTAGGAACATTGAGGCCTTATAAAGGCATACTGTACTTGTGTTCTGAAGGAGTCTCAATAGTGTTTTGTGTAACACTTTTTAAGTTGAATAAATATTTTGTAGTGTATAAGACTAGTATTGCTAAATGACTGTTAGAATAACAAAACATCATACTGTATATGCATTATAAATTTATTTCTAAACATAGAATAGAAATTAAGGATTTTCCAAATACTTAGGTTCATCTGAAATACACTGACTTTCACATTTTTAAAATGAATGTTTTTACATTGTGATTTGATGAGCCCCCATGTTGAGAGTTTGCGCCTGTGTAAAGAACGATACACAGAAACACAAAAAAATGATCATCAATCACGGAATAGACATGCTCTGCAAGTGGTTAACCATTAAAGAATGCCTTTATCCTTTCAGATGTATGCCAAGCTGTTATGCAGAGCCAAGGGCAAGGAAGATGACTCACGTGGGGTTGATGCTGATCTAATCAAAAGGAGAGTACTGAGGTCTTGTTGGGCTTGCCACATAAGAGACAGTTTGGGATCACCTCCATCTGATTGGTCTTGTACAATAATTCTTGTGAGATTTAGGGGTATAATGTTAGCTGAATGCACCATGGTTCTAAATTATTGGATACCATTTAACCATAATACTCCAGAGATTTTCATAGTGTGTGAGATTTTCACATTTAAAGTTAAAGGATTAGGCAAATGTATTTTGATAATAGACATGAAAGAGAAACTGAGCGTGAAAGAGAAGGACACAGGCAAAATAACATGAAAGGAAAAAGTGTGGCTATCATAAAGAAAAAAACAAACCTGGTCCACAATAGAGAAAAGGCTCATATGTGACAGCTGAGTGCTTTATTGCTTTATATGGGGTTCATTTCTTTTCACGTTTTAATTTTTTTAAGCATCCTTTCTTTTTTAAATAGAAGCATTGCGTTCCAGTTAAGGCAAGCTACTAAATTTTGTGACCAATTACATACACACATCAGTATTCATACCCGTAAAAATGCATGGGAAGAACAGATTCCATACTACTAAAGTAAACATATTTAAAAGTTTAATAAAGTATAAAAAAGAGAGATGAATAATTTAATGTATTTAATCTGGTAAATACTTCTGTGTTGTTCAGATTTACCATGTACCTTTACTCTACTGAATTTCAAAACAGTCCAAGGATATATAAATCAGTGGTCAGGACAGACTCAGTCATAATTTGTTTTAAAAATCAGAGTGTGTGATGTACATATTCTTTATCTACCTGCATACCATAAGATCTCACTGCATTACTGAATATTTAGATGTGTGTTTTGACTTAACAGATATCCACTACTTTCAGGGAGATGACCTGCCTTGTCAATAATGAATTCTATAATGGCTAGGCTATAATGAACACAATAAAGGAATATAACAAAGAACAAAATAAGTAAACAAAATAAAAAAATATGAGCTGTCCCAGTGAGCTTAAGTATACAGGACTATGACCCCCATCCATCTGGTAGAGTTGCCTGCCAAAAATAAAAACAGAACATTCCATTCTTACCTTCTGTAACTTTTTATCAAGAGTCTGACCTTCTTTCCTCTTTACCTCCCATCAGTTGACTCACCTCTCGACTACAAGTTTTTTGGAGTAATGAATGGAAGAGGCTTTTAAACTCCACTACAGGGTCACTTCTGTGTAACTCCCTCAATCAATTTTTGGGTCAAGAATACTCTGTGGAATTTTCCTCAGGTGGAAACTCACTAAAAAGGGAATCGGAGTGCTAGATCTCTCTACTTCCTTTTCAAAAGAAAAAAAAACAAAAATATGGCATTTCAGTCACAACCCAGAAGGTAAACCAAAAATGCAATGAAGTAAATCCAGTCCACAAATTTCAAATGGGAAACGAAATAACTGCTCATTTTTATTATATGAAATAGGCAAAGGAAAGGAAGAATAGTTTGTTTTTGCATTTAAAAGTGTTATAACTCCACCTTGAAGATTTCCTAAGGGTATTAAACTTGTCCAGCATAGCAGGACCAATGTCTTGGTTGGTTGAGAACTCCTGAGTGGTCAGTACATGATATATGTATATAGAATAGAGTAGTAGTAGAACATAAGAATATAAGAAATTTGACAAACGAGAGGAGACCACTCAGTTCTTCAAGTCCATTTGTATAGCTAATAGCTAAGCTGTCTCAATATCGCATCCAGAGTCTTCTTAAAAGCTACCAATGTTACTGCTTCAGCTTTGTGTCTTGGTAGTTTGTTCCAGAGTCCCACAACTCTTTACATAAAGAAGTGCTTTCTAGCTTCAGTTTTAAATGCACGTTCCCTCTATTTCTACTGAAGACCTTGAGAACGTGATTTACCCTTAAGCTGAAAGAATGTTGTTGGATTTATTTTACCTTTGAGGAACTTTAGAGCGGCATGGTGGCGCAGTGGTAGTGCTGCTGCCTCGCAGTTAGGAGACCCGGGTTCACTTTCCGGGTCCTCCCTGCGTGGAGTTTGCATGTTCTCCCTGTGTCTGCATAGGTTTCCTCTGGGCACTCTGGTTTCCTCCCACAGTCCAAAGACATGTGGATTGGTGATTCTACATTGGCCCTAGTTTGTGTGTGTCCTGTGGTGGGTTGGCACCCTGCCTGGGATTGGTTCCTGTGTTGGCTGGGATTGGCTCCAGCAGACCCCTGTGTTCAGATTCAGTGGGTTGGAAAATGGATGGATGGATGGAATTTTAATACCTGGATAAGGTCCCCATGCAATCTTCTCTGCTCAAGACTAAACAAGTTTAATTCAGTGAGTCTGTCAGAATAGGACATGTCACTGACCACATTGTCAAGGCTGCAACTGATGCAAAATGCTGTTGGAAGACTCCTCACCAAGTCTAAGTCACCCCTATTTTAGCTTTGTTACATTGGCTACCAGTTAGTTTTAGGATCTAGTTTAAGGTCCTACTTTTAACTTTTATTATATACTTTTTTTATAAAGCTCTGAATGGTGTGGCTCCAGGATATCTTAAAGATATGTTGAACTTTTATTATACAGGCAGACCTCTTAAATCATCTGACCAGTGCTTACTTGCTATTCCACACTGTAGAGTAAAAACAAAAGGGGATAGATCCTTTTCTGTTATGTGCCCCAAACTCTGGAACTGTCTCCCTCTTGATATCACAGCATTTAATTTTGTAATTACATTTAAAATATAATTACATAAACATATTTTAGACAGGCATTTCTTGCTTGTTCAGTTGTTTGTAAATCTTTCTATTATGTATTTTACCTATTTATTTGTTTCTATGATGGCTTGCTATTATTTTGTTGTTGTTGTTGATCCAATTTTATATGACATATTGTAATGTTTTTTTATATTTGTTTTGTCACTATGAAACACTATGTGCATATCGCTTGAAAAGTGCTCCATAAATAAATAAATGAAATGAATAATGAATTTCTGGGATGCACTTGGTTGCTCTCTGCTGCACAGCTTCAAGTGCTGCTATGTCTTTCTTGTATAATGGTGACCAGAATTGCACACAATACTACACAATACTAGTCATAGTAGTAGGAGTAGTGCCATGACATATACATAGTACAGTGAAATTCTCACTTGTATGCCTTAAGAACATGTAACACAATAATCAAAAATGTATTAGTAGCAACATAATCATTTATCAGCTAGCCTTCTCAACCTGGATGCATTTGGCATTAATTAAACAAAAGGTACAGATCAGCCATTTTGGAGCAGGCCTTTGATCGCTGGAGGATATCATGCAAAAAATATGCACACAAACATACACATTTTAAAGCCTGTCCCACAAACATCTACATTCACATCCATGCTGGAGCCAATTTACAGTCACCGATTTACCAAAGCGTCTTTGGGTGAGATAGCCATCCATCCATACTCCAACCCGCTAAATCCGAACACAGGGTCACGGGGGTCTGCTGGAGCCAATCCCAGCCAACATAGGGCACAAGGCAGGAACCAATCCTGGGCAGGGTGCCAACCCACCGCAGGATACACACAAACACACCCACACACACTAGGGCCAATTTAGAATCGCCAATCCACCTAACCTGCATGTCTTTGGACTGTGGGTGGAAACCCACGCAGACACGGGGAGAACATGCAAACTCCACGCAGGGAGGACCCGGGAAGTGAACCCAGGTCTCCTAACTGCGAGGCAGCAGCACTACCACTGAGCCACCGTGCCACCCAGGTGAGATAGCAAATATGGAAAATGTAGTGTTTCTATTAAAGTTTATAAACATAACATTCTCAAACCTGTTTAATTCAGTAGATAGTCACAGGGATCCAAAACCCAACCCAATAACACGACACTGGGTAGGAAATGGCCCTGGAGAGGGTGCCAGTCCTTTGCATCACACGCACTCATACACACTCACACCAGCACTTATATTAGGTGAATTTAGAACTGTCAGTTATTCAAACCCGAATTGGGAGGAAAAGTGGAATACTAGAAAACAACAACAGCATGGATTTTGTGTGGTTTCTGAACTCTTTTAGGACCACCCTACCCCACAATGGGACGACACGGTGAAGCACAACTGCTGCAGCTGTGGAGGACTGCTTGTCCGTCACTTTGACAACTGCTGGTTTGCAGCGCAGTAGCCTAGCGGAAACAACTACGAGCCGATCGAGATCGAGATCGTGCTATAAGCACCTGTCACTGATGGGTGATGCAAGGAACATTATAAATGCTGGGAAAGGTATAACTTGGCCACTGACCTGGCCACAACTAGACCAGTTTGCTCTGTCTGTGTATAGGAGAATGGTAGTTCCCGCTGCAATAAATAACCCTACTGTTCCTGTTTCAAGTTAAGTAACACTGGTTTCGCTGAAGTACTAAGACTCAGCCTTGTGTTTTGGGGTACAAGACAGGGACACACATGTCACAAATTATATAGAAACTTTTATATTTGAACTAGCTATCCCCTGCGGCTCCATCCGCGAAGCAGTGAAAAAGGACAAACTTTAAAAACAATGAACAAACAGGTATCGCTAGCTAGTGGGTACGCTTCAAAACATGGCGAGAGGTACAGCGACTTGAACAGAGGCTGGCATGTGAGTGAGGAGCTCCCCCTCCTGACGTCACACTTCTCCCTCCCCTCGGCCCACAGCCTCTGTCTCAGATTAGAGCAAATAAATTGCTCCTGCAAGCGAACTATGAGAGAAGTCATAAAGTCAACTGGAATGTTCAAGGAAATTATAGAAAAAAAACAGATCTAAATCCATTAAGTAGTTCTCTCATGAAAAGCGGACAGACATACAGACGGTGTATTTTACACATATAGAGAAGTAGCTTAGAGTGCTTTAAAAGAGTAATAGCTAAACAGAGTTACAAAAAAAAGAAAATTAAAAGATTAACAGTTATTTATAAAGGTTTATATAACACTCACACAGACAATGTTCAATTGTGGGATTCTAACCAATGGCCCATGAGACACCGGTGCTACCCGCTGTGTCCCTCTGCCACCCTTGTTAAGTTTATGATAGTTACGAACATCATAAGTGTCTGGGCTGTCTTCTTTGTAAAGCTACCTTTTTCTGGCAATGTCTTTGTATACAGGAAAACTAAGCTTTGAGGTAAAGTCCTTTGAGGATACAACTGAATATGTGTACAACTGCCTGCTAGCAAAATTCTACCATGATGATTCTCCTAATAATATGAATGACAAGGCAGTGGCATAGATTTTTTATAATACAACTAACATGTCTAATACCCATATTTAATCAGTTTAAAAGCCCAGTTTTGCAAATTTCAAGTGCATAATTTATAGTCTTTGAAATGTTACTCACAAAAAATATCTGATCAAGTGATTCTGTTTTATGAATAAAACTGTTTCTTCATATGTATGATCACATTTAAATAAACATGGTCAAAGTCAGCCATATTTTCTTTCAAAACATGCATTTAATCCTTTAATATTCAAGAATGTGCTGCACTAGAACAATCTCTTAAAAAACTTGTAGTAAATAATTGCAAATCTCATGAAGACACAGCTAAAATTACGGTGTTTCCCCAAAAATAAGCCCTAGCATGATTTTCAGGCTGCTCTGTAATATAAGCCCTACCCCAAAAATAAGCCCCAGTCAAGATCGTCAGCTGAAAAGTAAGACTCCTAAGGCCGGGTTTATACTTCACGTTATGCGACGCGTGTGCCTGAAACATCCATTAAATTACGAGGACACCTTGCCACAATATCTCTGAAAAGATTGTTTAATGATTACAACCTTCAATTCGGGGATGCGTCCATTCCCGCAGCAAATCCCCAAACCTTCTAGTCTTTGGATGGAAAACTGAGCACACTGTGGAAACCCACCAAGAAAACATGAAAACTCCAGGCAGGGATCACAAGGGACGTGACTCCCTGTGAGACAGCAGCACTACCACTCTGACTCTGTGCCACCCTATATGTGTAACTATTAGCAGTATTCATTATTTAAACAAAGTTAACGATTTATCTGTAAAATGTAACATACATATTTTAATGCATTTCATCATGAAAGTGATATCAAGTATAAATCTAAGAATTCTAAATGGGCAGAGAACTGGAATATCATAAATTTAAGTGTTCTGTGTGGCGATGCTGCTTGCCGCTGCTGTCAGGTCAGGAGGAAGCCCCAGAAGCGTGAAGCGATTTAACAACTGGATCAATTTTAAGATGACGCTTATGACGGTCTACTTTAATGATAAAGTACAGTAAACTACGAGATTAAAGAGGACATTTCGAATTTAAAGCTGACATTTTGAGTTTAATCACAAAATAAACATTATGTCCTTATTTTCTTTTTCTCTGTGGCTCAAATACGCTGCCGTACATTCTGATGGTATTGCAAAGGTGCAAAAAAAAAAAAGACAGCACAGAAGATGGTATGTGACACTTTTAAAATGTATCGTGTCATTACTTTGGGGAATATGTGACACTTGAATATCAAAGCACCACGAATGCATCTGTATGTCGGCATTTTGCTTCACCAAATCGAACCATTCATCAAACATCAAAGTACGCACATCGATCCTGGAGGATCCTAAAAGCAAAGCCTGAAATTTAGGGTTTGAATGTGAAGAGTTATGATGATATTCCAGAAGAAGATGACATGACTGTATTTAGATAAATGTATGTTGTTGTACATGAATGAATATAAGATATCTCTTGAAAATAATCCCTAGTGCATCTTTTGGTGCAAAAATTAATTTAAAACCCTGTCTTATTTTTGGGGAAACACAGTAGTCATCGACTGTATTTTTAAATAAACCAAAAAGCTAATCATTAATTAAATGTATTTTGTATTATGTGAGCATATTAAATTAAATTATTCTTACGAATCTGATCTATTTTCAGCTAACATACAGTATGTGATCATATACTTTCTACAATGAAGGAGTTACAAAGAAAAATAGACATGACTGGCAGAAAATAGTAACTGTTAGTTGTTGATGGTAACATGTTTCAAAAAAGGAGTATTCTAAACTTCCATTTAAAATTATTGCAGCCTTTCCAATAACTATTCACATAGCTAAGGTGAACATCTTCTAGAGTTAAAAAAATGGGTATTTTGACTCCCCCAGTTTTCTCAAATATTCCCTGTTTTTTGTAGATCTTTTATGTATTACTTCTTTAAATATAAAGATTACCCATATAAGTACAGTATATTGCCTTGACTGCTCTAAAGGAAGAATTTAATTGAGGATAACTCATTTGTAATGCAATGTTTTACGTCACGCTTGCCTGATGTATTTTTTTAAACATTATGGGTATGATTTTTTTATAAATTATACCTTATATTTCATAAAGCACACATTGTGGATTCTGAGCAGGAGTTCTCTAGGCAGCACTTTAAAAGAGCTTCTATTTCAAGTAAATTTCCACCTACTTCTCCGGTGGCAATTCATAGTTTCCTAGTTACAGGATGTGCAGTATACATCATAAATATGGCTTGCCATAGGTAAGGCATGAAAGAAACATGCTCTAAAACAACTTTCTTGGAATTACATTTCTTCCTAAATCAACTTAGCTCTCCTGTGCACAAAATTTTTATCCGGTTTATGTTTACTTAAAATCAGAGCCTCAACTATAAACCAAGACGGTTTTCATGGTTAGGCAGGTGAAAAGAAACATCTTACCTGAGATGGAAGAATGAAACAGTATCAGTCAGACAATGGACATGTATTGGGCTATATTTCTGCACTAGGTATTTTCAGCTTATTCATCATTATTTCAGCTTCAGCCTATCCATCCATCCATCCATTATCCAACCCGCTATATCCTAACTACAGGGTCACAGGGGTCTGCTGGAGCCAATCCCAGCCAACACAGGGCACAAGACAGGGAACAAACCCCGGGCAGGGTGCGCACACACACACACACGCACCCACACACCAAGCACACACTCCGGACAAATTAGGATCACCAATGCACCTAACCTGCAACCTGCTATATCCTAACTACAGGGTCACAGGGATCTGCTGGAGCTAATCCCAGCCAACACAGGATGCAAGACAGGAAACAAACCCCGGGCAGGGCACGCACACACACACACACACATGCACCCACACACCAAGCACACACTCTGGAAAATTTAGGATCGCCAATGCACCTAACCTGCATGTCTTTGGACTGTGGGAGGAAACCGGAGTACCCGGAGAAAACCCACGCAGACAAGGGGAGAACATGCAAACTCCATGCAGGGAGGACCCTGGAAGCAAACCCAGGACTCCTTCCATGTATAGACATGGAAACTCACTTAAAAAATTCAGTTATCACAAGCCAGTAGTCATGAGAGCAAGGCTCAACATATAGGCCTAAGTGTGTACAGGATTCAAAATCTAATACTTTAAATTATAATTGCACCATACTTTGTTTGAGACATAGATAATTTGCTGAAATCTTTTAAAAATGTTTTATATTAATTGCTTAGGAGGACATTATCATGTATGTCTATTTGCTTGGCATTTTAAAAGACTAGTCAGTGCATTTTGCTTAAGAATGAAAACACTTAAATTGTTCTTGCCAGTGTCCGTGTTCTTTATAATTACCTAAACCTGGAGTGCAGCCATCCATCGCTTATTGTGTCACCTATCTTTAGATGTCTGCTTACATTTGCTTCCTTTTACAGTTACAGACACACAATGATGTTTTTGAATTATAATTCTGAAGGTCAAAGCAGCAAAAAGCAAAAGTATTTATCAAGGAGACAAGAAAGAAGAAATCTGCTCTCTCGTTTTCAGAATACAGCAGACTCAGATGTGGTGTGCGTCTGCAATTTGATCCCAATCTTAATGGCATTTGAGAAGGTCCCAGCTATTTTCAAGTAGTACATTTTCTGTCCTGATGTGTAACTTGGTGTATTGATAAACCGTCAGCATGGGTTCAGACGGGGAGATAATTTTTATGAATAAGCTGGAATTCTATGAGGAAGGAACAAAAGCATATGACCAGAGAGATGTATACTGTATGATATTATTTATCAGGATTTTTCAAAATGCTTCTGATAAGACATGAAATGAGAGGTTAGTCATTGAGAAAAAAGAAGTGGGAGTCCAAGTCACAGCATATGGATGAGTTCAAAATTAGCTATCATACAGGAAGCAGAATATTATGGTACGAGGAACTTGTTTAGAATTTGTTAATTTTAAAAGTGGTGTCATCTCTCAGAGATCAGTTCTGGGGCCCCTGCTCATTTTAATATACTGTACATACATGAACTGGACAGGAATATAAAGAACAAGTTTGTTAAGTTTGCAGATGATACTAAACTAGTTAGCCTGGCAGATAGTCAACAATTGCTGAGGGGTCTGTGCAGAACACGGGCAATAAAAAAGTTTTGTGGCTGACAAAACTTAATGTAAGCAAATGATTCAAGTAATGTAAGTAGATTTAAATGCAAAATGGGAGATCTAAAACTTGAAAATACAACTTATGAGAAGGAGTTGTAGTGGTTGTATCACTATCTACACCAAGACAGTGCCCAGAAGCCATTAGAAAGGCCATTAAGCTACAGTATATAGCATGATGTGTAGATCATAAATCAAGGGAAATCATGCTTAACTATACAATGCACTAGTGAGGCCTCATCCGGGGCACTGTGTTTGGATTTGGATTATATTACAAAAAAGACATACAAGCATTAGAGCAAGTACAGAGAAGAATGGCTAGGTTTGAGCTAAGAGGAATGACTGAAGGAGTTTAACCTTTTCAGTAGCATACTGAGATTAATAGTATAGTTAATTAGTACAGTGGGTCCCAGTTATTATGCTAAATGAATTTCTTCAACTTGAAACTTGTCAATTACAGATTTTGTACTACTATTAGAAAGAGAACCACAGACACATGGAATACAGTGCCAAGTAGTGTGGTTGTGGTGAAGAGTAGCGCTTTAGGGACCTTTAAAACTCAACTATATGCTTTAAAAAAAAAAAATAATAGTTAATCATTGGCAAGCTTTATTAGACTGAATGGCATTTGCTTGTCAGATTTGTTCCAATTAACAAAATAAGCAAACAGTTCAACATTCACAACGTTGGCTTCAGAGAGTAAAGATTTAAATATGTGTTTAATTTGTATATTTAGAAGGTCATCCACCAATCCATTTAATAACCATATTTGTTATTACAGGTTACAGACTGCATTTAATTAATGAAATGTGGTATTCTGTAGAGAGTTTTTGTATTAAGGTGCTTGGACTGCTTCAGATTGTATTGGGACAGTTTTTATCCTGGTCTCCAAGGAAACATTGCCACACAGTTCAAGTTTACACAATTATTCTGGAAAAAAGTTAGAATACTGGAGCTTTTAACTCAAGAAAAATAAATTCAATTTAGCTGTTAGACCTTCATATAAATGTTGATCGTCACTAAAGGGCAGAACACAGCCTATCAAACATGGTTGAAGTGGTGTAATGTTTTGGGTCTGTTTTGCTTCCTCAGCATCTGGATGCCTTGTTATCTTTGACTATTCCATGACTCTATGATTTCCACACTTCACCAGGGTATTTTAGAAAACTGGGATCCTAAATCCACAATATGAAGCTGTACTGAATGTGGATCAAATGGCAAGATAATAATTTAAAGCAGAAAAGCAAATCTACAGTATGTTAGAATGGTCAGGAAAGAAGAAAATCAAGATTTCAGAACAATCAAGACCAAAATCTAATAGAGATAAGGTGGGAAAGCATAATGATAGGTGAGCATCGAAGAATGTCCACAAATTTTACAGAATGGAATATTGTGGAGTAGAATAACCCAGACTACCTCCAGTGAGATCTGAGAAACTGGTCAAATCTTAAAGGAAATATAAATTCTTTTAATTTGCTGCTAAAAAGATGCCCTCAGGATGTGGACTAAGCACACTTTTGTATTGACTTGGGTTTCAATCATTTGCAAAATGTATTTTTCCTTTATGACTAATTATTTTCCTTATGTCATTACACATGCTGGCACATGATGTCACAGCCACAGGGACAATGACCAGTGCATCTATCTAAGATGTGTGACATTCCTAAAGTAAAAACACACACAAACAAAGGAATGACAAGTAAACACCACACAAATGTGACCAGACCTGGATTCTAAACCACCAATCTTGAGTTGAAGGCAACAGTAGCCATTGTACTGTACTTCTGTGCTGCCATACCATATGAATTGTATTACTGTGTTACAACTGAAAGTCTTTGGTGTTGACTCTCACTTTGCAGTTAAATAACTGATAATAACATCAAACTATAAATAACACTAAAAAGGAATTTAATTAGAATAATGGCCTTGAAGAAATATGTCTAATTAAAAAAATATGTGTTTGACAAGTTAATATATATGCCATGACTGACAAGTATGCACACAAGGTTATTATGACACTTTATCTGTTCTTCTAGGCTGTTTGCCATTGCTATTTAGTGAATAATGTTAACAGTGTTGCCAATGGTTGTTATTACACTAATCTAAACAATTAAATTGTGAAGACCGTGCTAACAAATAAGTTACATGCACTTGTGAAAAGCAACAACTGCTGTTTTCCATGTATTCTACTTGTCTATAGAATATGAGGAGGAGGTTGGGAGCATTCGCTGATAGCAAGTTGCTGCACTCACCACATGACAAAGCACCTCAGTAGTGCGCAGGTAAGCGGCCTGCGTTAAGACACCGATCAGGCACAAGGAGCAGTAGGAGCAAATAAGGTAGCAAAGTTTTATTTATTTGTTTATTTTAGATGAAACAGTCCTTATTGGTCCAGAGGTAGAACAGTTAAGTGGGTGACAGCGTATTGGTTCATTAATATGGGGGAATACAAACAGTGCGAGTGAAGAGCTTATAAGTAAGAAGAGCGCAAAGTTGGAGAAGAGACAGAGAAAAGTAAAGTTAACCTCATAGAAAGGCAAATAGCAGGCAGCTGAGAAGGAGAACAGTACAGGAGCTTAAGAGGAAAAGGTGGAAAATATCTGTAGCAGATCTTAGTGTTACCATTTAAGTTAAGGAGCAGCTGAAAGAAGAAGAAATTTAATTTTAAGAAAAAAAAAAATAGTTAAGGCAGCTTAGTAATCCCAAGTCAAATTTTAATAATGAGGCCAGTGCAATGCAAGTCCTGTTGGATGTTGGACTTTTAGATGATGGTTTGGAAGAGCCAGTTGTCTATGAGGGCTACATCTGCAAGAGATGCCAGCTGATCCAGCACCTCGAGCTCAGGGTCGCTGAACTGGAGGAGGAGTTGGCTGACCTGCGTTGTAATAGAGAATTGGCGGACTTGGCCCAGGTTTCCTTTAGAGATAGTGTGCACCCCTAAGGTGGCGGGAGGAGATTCCAGACCAGACAGGTAGGAATAGGTGGGTCACGGTCACAAGGCGTAAGGTAAAGGGTGCACACTGTCCGGGGGCATCAACCCCAGAATTAGAAGTGTCTAACCGTTATCATGTCCTGGCGGAGCTGGACGGTGACTCTGATAATTCTGAGGTGGTAGGCAGGGTTGAGGAGCCCCAACGGGCCACCTCAAAACCAGTTCCCAAAAAGAGAGAGGTAGTGATAGTTGGGGACTCAATCATTAGGGGGATTGAAGCGCAGGTGTGCTCCAGAGAGAGAGAGTCTCGACGGTGTGTTGCCTATCCGGGAGCACAGGTGGGAGACCTCCCTGGAAGGGTGGATAGGCTCTTGGCCAGAGCGGGGGTGGATCCAGTTGTCATTGTCCACGTTGGAACAAATGACATACATAAGGGTAGTCTGTCAGTTCTGCGATCCAAATTCAAAGAGTTAGGTACCAAGCTGAGGAGCAGAACTGACAAGGTAGTCTTCTCCGAAGTTCTGCCTGTGCCAGCGCCAGTCCAGGTAAGATTGAGGAGATTAGAAGGCTTAACGCGTGGCTCAAATCTTGGTGCAGGGTAGAAGGGTATAGGTTTATGGGGCATTGGGACTCCTTTTGGAACAGATGGGACCTGTTCCGCCGTGACGGGTTACATCTGAACCGGAGGGGCACCAATGTATTGGGGAGGCGTATGTGTAGGCTAGTCGAGGATTGTTTAAACTAGGGAATGGGGGGGCAGGGAGTTTAGGACAGGCCAGATTTAGATCTATACATGGAAGAACAAACAATGGTGTAGAAATAAAATGCATAGTAATGTAAATTTTAAGCAAACACGTAAAGATAGAAGGATTAACACATTAAAAATAGCTTGCCTTAATGCTAGAAGTATCAAAAATAAGGTAAGTGAGTTGGAGTTGTATGTAGCAGAGCACAATTATGATATTATAGCAATAACGGAAACCTGGCTAAATAACAAAGATGGGGATGAGTGTAACATAGAGGGATACACATTTTTAGGAAGGATAGACAGAACAGAAAAGGAGGTGGGGTTGCTGTTTATGCCAAACAGGAATTAAATGTAAGTCATCTTCAGTTGGATGATGAGCCCCATCTTAGTGAGGACATGTGGCTTCGCCTGGAAAATATTAGGGAAAAGGTCTCATTTTAGGAGTGTGTTATAGACCACCCAATTCAGACAGTAATTTCAACACACATCTTTTAGTAATATCAAAAGGCAAGTTTACAGGGGATATTATAGTCATGGGGACTTTAATTATCCAAATATTAACTGGGATAACCTTACAGATGGAGGAGCACAAGAGCAGGAGTTTTAGAAGTAATCAGCGACTGTTTTTAACACAGCATGTTAAAGCACCAACAAGGGGTGAAGCCTATCTGGATTTAGTATTCTGTAATAATCAGGATAGAATTGAGGGTGTAGAGGTGATTGAACCACTAGGGTCAAGTGACCATAATGTAATACAATTCTCAGTATTTTGTAAGAGTACAGATGCAAAGACTAAAATTGTTAAGTTGAACTTTAGTAGGGCTAATTTTGAGCAGATGCGACAAAGTCTAAGTAGGATAGACTGGGATAAGCTTTTAAATGTGGAGACAGTCGAGGAGCCGTGGAACAGGTTTAAAATGTTTTACATGTATTGCAGGACAGATACATACCTAAATTTGGAAGTAATAGGAAACTAAAACAATCTCCACGATGGATTAATAAAGATTTAAAAAGAAGTTGCAAAGGAAAAACTGCTGTATAAGGCATATAAGACTAATGACTGCAAAGAGAACCGTAGCGTATGAGAAAATGAGGGCAACCATTAAGAAGGATATCAGAGAGGCTAAAAGACAGTTGGAGAGGAATATAGCAGATAAGGCGAAAGAAGACCCCAAGAGATTCTTTCAGTATTTTAGTAGTAAAAGAACAGTTAAGGAGGAGGTCAAGTTCATCAGGAATAGTAAAAGGGAATTCATAGATACAGACAATGAAATAGCAGATGCCCTAAACTTTTTTCTGAGGTGTTTACAAGTGAGCAAGTGGATAACCTCCCAGAGGTAAACGCAACTACTAAGGAGGTACTGAGGGATTTGGAAATTGTAGAGGGAGAAGTGCTGCTCAGATTAAATAAGATGAAATCAAACAAATCACCAGGCCCAGATAATATTTATCCTCGTGTTCTTAAGGAGGCTAGTGAGTACATATATAAACCCTTGACACATATTTTTAGGAAGTCACTGTGCACTGGAGAGATTCCAAAGGACTGGAAAATGGCAAATATCATCCCATTATATAAAAAGGGTGACAGGGCAGATCCAAGCAACTATAGGCCAGTAAGCTTAACAAGCATCACAGGAAAATTAATGGAAGGAATTATTAAGGATAAGATTGAGCAACACATGACAAGGACAGGAGTTATTCTGAACAGTCAGCATGGGTTCAGAAGAGGGAGGTCGTGTTTTACTAACATGTTGGAATTCTATGAGGAGGCAACAAAAGGATACGATCAAAGTGGAGCTTATGATATTATTTATCTGGACTTTCAGAAAGCATTTGATAAGGTGCCACATGAGAGGTTGGGCATCAAGTTAAAAGAAGTGGGAATTCAGGGTGATGTTTTTAGATGGGTGCAGAATTGGCTCAGACACAGGAAGCAGAGGGTGATGGTGCGAGGAACCTCATCAGAACTGGCGATGTTAAGAGTGGTGTTCCACAGGGGTCAGTGCTAGGGCCGCTGCTATTTTTAATATATATAAATGATTTAGATAGGAATATAAGTAACAAGCTGGTTAAGTTTGCAGATGATACCAAGATAGGTGGATTAGCAGATAATTTGGAATCCGTTATATCATTACAGAAGGACTTGGATAGCATACAGGCTTGGGCAGATTTGTGGCAGATGAAATTTAATGTCAGTAAATGTAAAGTATTACACATAGGAAGTAAAAATATTAGGTTTGAATACACAATGGGCGTCGAAAATTGAGAGTACACCTTATGAGAAGGATTTAGGAGTCATAGTGGACTCTAAGCTATCAACTTCCCAACAGTGTTCAGAAGCCATTAAGAAGGCTAACAGAATGTTAGGTTATATAGCACGATCTGTGGAGTACAAGTCCAAGGAGGTTATGCTCAACCTTTATAATGCACTGGTGAGGCCTCATCTTGAGTACTGTGTGCAGTTTTGGTCTCCAGGCTACAAAAGGAAATAGCAGCACTAGAAAAGGTCCAGAGAAGAGCGACTAGGCTGATTCCAGGTCTACAGGGGTTGAGTTATGAGGAAAGATTAAAAGAGCAGAGCCTTTACAGTTTAAGTAAAAGAAGATTAAGAGGTGACATGATTGAAGTGTTTAAAATTATGAAGGGAATTAGTACAGTGGATCGAGACTTGTATTTTAAAATGAGCTCATCAAGAACACGGGGACACAGTTGGAAACTTGTTAAGGGTAAATTTCGCACAAACATTAGGAAGTTTTTCTTTACACAAAGAACGATAGACACTTGGAATAAGCTACCAAGTAGTGTGGTAGACAGTAAGACGTTAGGGACTTTCAAAACTTGACTTGATGTTTTCTTGGAGGAAACAAGTGGATAGGACTGGCGAGCTTTGTTGGGCTGAATGGCCTGTTCTCGTCTAGATTGTTCTAATGTTCTAATGTTCTAATGTTCACCTGGATTGGGACCCGAGTGCAGTGAGTGTTCAAGGACCCAACAGAGTTGAGTCATTACTGGTGTTTACAGGAGTCAAACACCTCCAAGAGTCTACCATTTATTTCCTTATTTGCAATTTGGAAGGCTACAGTCTTGTATCTCTGGCTCATCTCACTTGAAGTACCATACAATATAATGTGTGGCCAGTCTTTTGATTAAATACGTTGTATTTTACATTGCTTAAATTCATGTGTGCTATTAAAAACATTTTGTGTTCATTTATTTCATGCTTAAGTATTATGAATGCTGTTATTTGAAACGCACATTGTCAGACAGCAAAAATGAAAAATAGTTTTGTAATACAGGAAATTTGATTAATACGGCCCACTAATCAAATAGCATTTCTGGCCTTTTTACATTTTCCTCATATGCACAAACAGTTTATTAGTGGTATTATTTTAATAACACGATTTTAGCCTGTACACAGGTATAATCAACAGATCATTCAACATTTATCTGTCATACCATCTATTAAACCAACTGAGGGTCTTACGACTTTTCTTGTAGAAATCTGAGAATGTGCACCACTACAGCATTTGGATTAAACGACAGTTGTGCAGAAGTTATTTTATCATTGAATTCCCTGATAAACCAGAATATATATATAATATTCTTCAGCTTGCCTAATCCAAATTATGGTGACAGGGAAATGGAGACCATTCTGAAAGGATTAGTTGCAAGGCAAGACACTGCTCTTGACGGGCCACAGGTCCATGGAAGGATCCTCTTACACCCACACCCAAACAGGATTCAATTTACAAATTAACCTCAGACAGCACCTCTTTGGGGATGTGGAAGGGAACCACATGCAGACCTGAGGTGAACATGCAAACTCCACCATGCTGCCCAGCAGATTATTTATTTAATAATAAATATATGTGTACAAACAACAATAGAGGTTTCAATTTATTCAGTTTAAAAAAACATTTCTCTCTATTATAAAAAAAAATCCTATGAGAAGGAATGACTAGGAGACGATATGTGATCTTCACATTAAGATCACGGAAGACAAATAAAAGACCAGCAAGATGAAAGAGAATGGCCATGGAGCATCTCGTGGGGATATAGAACATGAGATACTTGCAAGACATGCCCTACTTACAAGCAATATCAGAGCACGGCCAGCAAAAAAAATCAGTAGTGTAAAGGCACGCAGCACACACAGATACAGGGGTCTCAGTGCATATAAAGCGTATAAAGGACAATACGTTATAAATGAAACGTCGACGACTAAAAGATGGCATTAGCGCAAACAAAAGGAAATTAATCATAAAGACCAGATGTAATTGAAAAAATAGCAGGACAAAGCAAGGTCAGAAATAAAAGGCAAAGAGCAGAAAACAAAGTCTTTTCGCATTCGCATCATTCAATGCACAAAATATAGCTTTACACAATAAATGGACCATACACTATGAGAATCTGTGGTCCTGCAACAGTTAAAGCAACGACAAGTTTATTTTCAAAGAAAACACAATTCGTTCAGGTGTATATTTATGATCATGGAGAAGTGATCACAACGCGAGCAGCAGAGACACGAAGTGGCAAAAAGGATAGCGGTTGTACAGGCTTTAAAATGATCGAAGGGCAGTGCAACAGCAGCTGCTACCCCTTCACAACGCGAGCAGCGTTATACGTCTTGCAAGAAAGAGATTTAACCACACCCGGTGCCGGAAGTAAAGGACAATTATTGTTTTTACAATGTCACGCGAGACAAGGCAGTGAGCCATCATTTAAAACAAGCCCACAGACATCTAACCTAGCAGTTGTTGGATTGCTTTTGGCAGACAAGCATCATGTGCTCCCAGCTCTTAAAACAACAACATGCAACAAGCAGAACAGGCAGCTCTCAAGCAGCAAAAAGACAGCAAATGATCCGACGGCATATCCTTAGCGTGCCTTCTGCCCCCCACCCTCCTTCATAACGTGAGCAGCATTATACGTCTAGCGAGAAAGAGATGTAACCATGTTCGGGGCCGGAAATAAAGAACAAGTATTGTTTTTACAAAAGTTTTTAAAGTAAAAGTGAAAATAATGCATATGTACCAATTCCCATGAAAATAACAATCTCTTTAAACTGTATATCCGGTAAACCAAACACAGTGGTGGGCGAGCGAAGCAAGCAGGGGGCGGAGGCCCCTAGTTGTAGATATTGTGTGGACAGATGGATGCAGAGAGGGGTAATGTATATGGAAAAAGTGAATGAAAACGCAAAAAACAAAAATGTTACAAATGAGAGCAGAGTTGATTTTCAAGCTTGCACAACATTTTATCCAGAATTCCTTCAAAAGCCACCATTGTCAGCTTTCATCTTCAGATTCCCATAACCTTCTAAAAGGCACTTCCCCTTAATTTCCATTTATCCTTGAGTATCTGCTTACTTGTTTAGCTCTATGATTTGCTCTGAATCAACAGATTTACATTAATATGTGCATTTGCATGTTATCCAAGGAAAGAGCTTTTGTGACTTTCATGATTTTGTTTAACCATACAAAGACGTGTAAAAAACACCTTGATCAGATGCAGCAGTTTCATTGACATGGTGTGGTCATATATCCAATGACCCGAAACAGAAGTTAATGAAGTGCAGCTTGTTTGAATAGACTTAGCCATTTGTGAAATTACATGATTAGAAGCAGGCAATGAATATTTCCATACATCATGCATATCATAAATTGGACAGTTCAGTCTGTAGAATGGAGGGCATTGTTATTGATGATTTAAAATATCCAGAACAATGAAAGAGGCCTTTGAACACAATTTATATATTCTTGCCTACCTTACGCATTTAAAGTAAATATTCACCACATCAACAAAATGTTAAAGTAAAAACAAACATAAATATATACATATACTGTATAATGAACCAAAGGAGATACATGGAAAAAATAGGTGTATATTATATAAATAATTAAAATCAAAGTAAGGGACAAACTCCGGTTTATGCAAAGTACAAAAACCAACATAAAGAGCATAAAATGATAAATCTGTCAGACCCTGTCTATTTTTGTCTACCAGCCTTCAATTTTCTTGTGCACAAGCACTGCCTTCATATCCACCACAACAATTTCCCGAACCAGTTCATTCCATCTCACTTCTACACTCTACACTTATAAGGTCTATGACATTTAGTCATTTTAAATTTTTCTCAGGACCATATCTAACTAAATTCCTTAATCACTCATAGTGTCAGAAATGGCCCTGCTTTGCCAGAGAGCTACCAGACTAGAGAGCTCCCTCTAGCAGCTCCTGGTGCACAGTGTTAAGTTACTGTTTAAAAGCATGGTTATTGCATCAATACACTTATCTCTCTATTATTAAAATAAAAAATCCTGCAGAGAAACACTAGGGAGACAAGACGTGATCTTCACATGAAGATCACAGAAGACACTTAAAAGACCTTTAAGAGACACTCCTTAGCCAATCTCTTTCGTCTCAACTTTAAACATGAGACTTTGTGCTAAGAGACTGACCCAGGACTGTTTCACGGCGATGTAGAACATGAGATTCTTGCAAGACATGCCCTACTTAGAACCAATATCAAATAAGATCAGAGGCAGCAAAACACTCAGTTGTGCAAAGTCTTTGAGCAATACGCAGATCTAGGGCTCTCAGCGCATATAAAGTGTATAAGGACAATACGTTATCAATGAAACGTAGACGACTAAGCAAAGAGGAAAGCAGCCCGGAGAAAAGAGACTCAAAAGCTTTGGAGAGAAAAAAAAGAAAAAGAATAAAAAAGGTGCTGTCACAGATATACGGGGACACTGCCCGGCCGGGACGCCTGGACAGTCCTCAACTAGGACAATACTTCTCCTTGGCCACGAGAGGGCAGCCCCCCGGGTCTGTTTGGGGGCCACAAAAACAGAGCTGGGATGCCCGTGAGAGGACGTGGCCACCGCCAGGAGGCGCCCGGACAATTGGAGAATCCTGGATGGCAGCAATTCCGCCACACCAGGAAGTGCTGCCGGAAATAATTCCAAGAAGGCCCGGAGTGCTTTCAGGTGCTTTCCTGATACTTCCGCCACACCAGAAAGTGACGTCAAGGGGAGCACCTGGGGCTCATCCGGGTTATGATAAAAGGGGCCGCCTCCTTCCAGACATTGAGCCAGAGTTGGGAGGAAGGAGACGAAGCTTGTGAGGAGGAGGAGGAAGGAGGTCAAGAGAGAGAGAGAGAGAGAGAAGAAGAAGAAGAAGAAGAAGAAAAGAAAGAGAGTCGCTGAGAGAAGGCATTGTGATTGCAGTGGGAAAATTAAATAAACAAGTGTATTTTGGACATCCTGGTGTCGGTCTGTCTGTGTTTGGGGGTACGGTTTCCACAGTGCAAATTCAGAAAATAAGGAAAGTAATTACAGTCAACCCTCGTTTATCGCGGTTAATCCGTTCCAGACTCTGCAGCGATAAATGAATTTCCGTGAAGTAGGATTCTTTATTTATAAATCGAATATTTTCACAGTTAGAGCATAGAAAACCTGTTTACGACCTTCTAAATACATTTTGTAACATTATTAGAGCCCTCTAGACATGAAATAACACCCTTTAGTCAAATGTTTAAACTGTGCTCCATGACAATGACAGTTCCATCTCACAATTAAAAGAATACAAACATATCTTCCTCTTCAAAAGAGTGCGCGTCAGGAGCAGAGAATGTCAGGGAGAGAGAGAGCGAGAAAAGCAAACAATCTAAAATCAATAGGGCTGTTTGGGGTTTTAAGTATGCGAGGCAACGCCGGACAAAGCAGTTACAAGGAAAGCAGCAATGTGAAGGTAGTCTTTCAGCATTTTTTAGAAGAGTTTCTGTATCCTCTAGGCAAACAGCCCCTTTGCTCACACCCCCTCCGTCAGGAGCAGAGAATATCAGAGAGAGAGAGAGAGAGACAAGCAAACAATCAAAAATCAATACGTGCTGTTTGGGCTTTTAAGTATGCAAAGCATCGCACAGGAAGCATATCGTATATCATTGAGGAGTTTTATTTAATATGTAATACGTGCTCTGATTGGGTAGCTTCTCAGCCATCTTGCAATAGCGTCCCTTGTATGAAATCAACTGGGCAATGCAACTGAGAAAGCATGTACCATAAATTAAAAGACCCATTGTCCACAGAAATCTGAGAACCAGCGAAAAATCCGTCATATATATTTAGATATGCTTACATTTAAAATCCGCGATAGAGTGAAGCCGCGAAAGTCGAAGCGCGATATAGCGAGGGATCACTGTATCAGCCTGGAACAAGTGGAATTGAAAAAAAAGCATGTCCAATCGGGCAAGAAATTAAAAGACAGACAGTAAAAGACAAAGTAGAACTTCATAAAGACGTTCATAAACGTTGGCGCTATACACATGCAGAGCAGGTTAGAGATTATGAAAGCAGTGGAATTCGAAAGGCCCAAAAAAAAAATGTTGGTGTGATACATATGTGGAGAAAGTTAAAGAATATGAAAGTAGGAAAATTAGAAAGTATAAAAAAAGAAAGTAAAGATCGCAGTAGCGCAAAACAAATGGAAATTATTACTTGAAAAAGGGAAAATAATCACCATGGACCAGGTGTCATTGAAACAAAAGCGGGACAAAGCGAGGTCAGAAATAAAAGACTAGGAGTAGAAAACAAAGTAAAATGTCATAAAGAGGTTAAAAAACAAGGGGGCCAAACACATGCAGAGCAGGTTAGAGATAATGAAAACTGGAATTCAAAAGACTAAAAAAAAACGTAGGTGCAAAACACATGCAGAGCAAGATACAGAATATGAAAGCAGTAAAGTATGTAAATATTGTAAGGCTTTGAAGTTTAAGTCAGAGAACTTCAAAAACGGGGTTTACCTCACATGCATTTATTGGTTACTTTGCAAAAAAATGTATTAACTGCTGATGATGTAAATCGCTTTGTCTGTGCTGAAATTCCAAACAGAGAAACCTATCCTGAATTATGGTACAAAGTCATTAAACACATCTCACTGACATCATTTAAAAGATTCAGCACATTGGGACTCGAAAGACTGCAAATATTATTTTTATAGAAATTCTGAAATAAAAATTAAATTAAAGAAATAGCAACAATTCAAAGAAAAAAAAAATCTTAAAAAGTGTGTATCTGGAAAACCAAACACGGGGGTTGGTAAGCAAAGCAAGCAGGGGGCGAAGCCCCCTAGTAATTATTAATTTAAACTGTGACATGTGAGTCTTTGTCTTCCACCCCAAAATACGAGGCTGAGTCTCAGTACTTTAGCTATAGTAGCTTTATTTAGCTTGAAACAGGAACAGCACGGTTATTTACTGTAGCAGGATCTACTACTCTCCTATACACAGACCCAGCAATCAGGCAGGGTCATGGCCAAGTAATACTGTTCCCTGCATTTATAATGTTCCTTGCATTCAATCAATCAATCAATCAACATTTTTTTATATAGCACATTTTCATACAAAAAAATGTAGCTCAAAGTGCTTTACAAAATGAAGAATAGAAAAATAGAAGACACAATAAAAAATAAACATAAGTCAACATTAATTAACATAGAAAACATTAACATTATCCATCGACGACAGGTGCTCATAGCCTGTGGTTCCACAGACGTGGCAATCACTCTTTGGGACACTTTTCATTGTGTTGTCCCATTGAAGGAAGTCCCAAAAGAGTTTAGAAAACTTACAAAACCTACAAATGTTTATTTAACCCTGGCAAATGTTGTTGCATTTCCATGTACACCTGAGTATTCATTTCTTTTTCACAATCCATGTTTTCAGCCATCTTTCCACCATAACCTTAACTCTGTCTCTGGACTTCTAGCCTGAAAACCTGTTCTGCCCTTTGATGGCCTGGAGGCCTTGTGACCACTTATACTCATTTTCTGTTGTCACTATTCCTAAAATGAGAGTCAGGATCCTATACTGCCTCCTAACTCCTCTGTTTTCCTGGGGAAAAATGGGATATTTCTACTTACTCCTACTACACTTCCTGCTTCATTTCTGGATGTTTATTAATTGTCATGAAGTAGGAGTTCCTAAACACACAAGTCCCACAAATTGTTGCAAAAAACAACACAAGTTTAAGGGTTTGTAAAACATAAAGGGCAGACGAAAAATCTTTCTATAAAAAATCTATTTTTAAAAATTCTCTGCAACAACGAAGTTCCAAAGAGCACAAAAGGCAAAGTAGGAGTTGCCTGAAATAGACAATCCAGGCCCAAATAAGTCCCAATACAAAAATCCAAAAGAAAGGCCAAAAACTGAGCAAAAAGGTTACAAAATCCAGGAATCCACTTAAGCGGAATAATAAAGAATTCACCAACACCTAAGCACATTGAACACCAAGGCACTGGCTGTTTTCTCAGTCTTTGTAGGCCCCTGGACAGTGATGGAAAGATGGTCATACCTCTTGGCAAACCACCCACAAAATAAATGGAACATGGTAACACTGGCATGGATCCACGGTAATAACATTACACACAAAACTAATAACAAACACAGAATAATACAAATAAATAACAAAATTAACAATATTAATATAGACAAAGGAATCACAGCCAGTGGAGGAACCCCATCTGAAATGTAACATTTGTAAAGCTGTTAAAGAAAAACCAGAGCAAAATCAGGGCTCGTCACACCCTAGAAATGGAATTTCCTTTTAGTGGTACGGCAACATGAATTGCTAATGTTGCTTTTTTTCTGGGTCCTGCCTCTGTCCAGTTTTACCTTTTTATGCTTTCAGTCTCCTTCTCTACCAGGCAATTCATCATAATACAGTATACTGAAAGATATTTCAAAAAAATAAAAATAAAACGTTCAACAGTAAAGCCGGCATTATCATCTTAAGCAAAACTGGACATGTGGTGTGGTATTTAAAAAGACTGGCACCTCCACCACAGGCCCATAAAGAGAAAATTAAAAGCATTTAAGGCTTGATAGAAGCACATGGCATCCTTGGAAAGGTTCATGCAAGCAAACAGCATGACAGATTAGTAATGCTTTTCACGGCAGTTGTCCAATCATCAGAATCTCCTTTGTGAAATCCTTAGTGCAGTCAGCCTGACAGTTAGACACATGTACTGAATTTATTGTTCAGAGCACAAACTGGGCAATATATGTTGCTGAAAGAAAAGATTTCCTTAAAGCAACAACTTGGGTATTGAACAAAACATGGCTAAAGGTATATAAAAAGAAGGAAATAACAATAAATGTTGAGTCTTCACTAATTTCCTGCAACCTCTGAAAGCACCCGGGATTAGTTTTGGTTTCTTTTAGCTTTATATCCTTGTCTATAATTGGTGAATACTTATCCTCAAAAGTTTACTACTCAATTAAGCTGGACAAATAAATTTGCAAGCTATCGCTTCTAACCATTCGTGCATTAGCACAAAGTTTCAATCAAGAAAATGGATTAGTAAATGAAACAGGCAGTCTGATAAATCTGAGAGAGGTTCAGTGTAATCACGAGGGATAGGTCTTATTATCACCTCTAAATCTGCTTTACAGTCCAACACATCTAAATCTTCCTCACATCATAGAATAATAATTGCCTCATATATTCCAGTTATAAAATGAATTTTCCGTATGAAAATTGTGAACTGAAAGTCCTGTCAAAATTTGCTTTTTCTGCTTACTACAGATTAAAAGGAGGACATCCTTCTTAACTATTGCTGTCACTAAATTATAGAGCTGGTCTGTCTTTTTATTAAAACCGTATTACGTCTAATCATTGTGTGTAACACTGGCCATGATTTACTGCCTCCAGACTCCATGAAATTATGGCAAACATTCTCATGTTTTATAGATACTCTGGGCAGGTGCCATAAAATATCATAGACGAGCATTTGCTTGACTGAGTTATTGTCTTAAGAAACACAATTTGCTTTCCGTAACATTAATTGACCAAAGAGTGGAAATGCTCGGTGGTAGACTTGCACCAAGCCTACTAATCTTGGTGTCACATTTATAGCCTTAGTTTATTTTAATGGGACTTCATTTAAACTGTGCAATCACATGTACTCCTGCAGAGATACTGAAGTGCTGCTTGTATTTACATATATTTTTGTCTTGTCGAATTTTATGTGTGGTAACCAGTCGTAATATTTAAGATGCTACATTTTTTACAGAACTCTATCAGGAAAGAATCTGAAAATGTAATATATGAACCGTAAACTTCACACAATACAGACATTCTTGCCTTCTGCTATGCATTAGTTCTGTGTGTGTTTTTTTTTTTGTTTTTTTTTTTTACATTTTTGGTGCCTGTTTAGATATTAAAAAAAAACATTTCTCTCAACCTGATGAGTCAGTTGCTATGGAAACACATTGTCCTGGACAGACTGGCCACCCTATCTTAAACAGCATCTTCTATCTCCTTCAAACATATTTTCCCAGACACTTCTAGACCAGTTAACAGATCTAGGTCTTTACCCTGGAAGGTCCCCTGGATAATAATAATCCTAATTAAATGTCCAAACCGTTTCAATTGACTCCTATGATCCAGCTCTGCTGCAAGCCTACTCAAAATGAAACAGGTTTAGAAAATTATTTGATGGTCTGTAGAAACAAAGCAAAACTAACTCACACATAGGACTGCTATTTGCTTGAGAGCACCTGATGGCCAGCCATGTTGAGCTGCCATGTGAGTTTAACACCTGCAAAGTGAAGAATGAATACTGGGGACCGTGCCAGTTACTAACAGGCAATATTAGGATGGATCTAGGCATTTATGACCATGAACATTAGTAATTAACCAATTAATTGTAACAGGCAGTGAACTTACATAAGTATGAAGTCATGAAGGAGATGGGTAATTAATCTGATATTCTTTATAAAAAGTGAAAATATTTCTGATTCACTTACTAAATTCTTCTTATACCATCCACTTTTGATTCAATACTGTGTTTTCAGAGTGTCAAGACTGACACCTCAGTGGATAGATTCTTGGCATTTTGTTCCCACTTACATTTTTTCACTTACACTTGATATTTATACCAGACATAAATTATTTCTAAAAATTCTTCAGTATATGACTATCACCAGCTGACTCATCTAATCATGAGCCATATTATTATAATCAGTGTCCTAATAGCAGCCTTGCTATATGAATATTATCAAATAGATAGATAGATAGATAGATAGATAGATAGATAGATAGATAGATAGATAGATAGATAGATAGATTATTAATCCCAAGGGGAAATTCTCATACTCCAGCAGCAGCATACTGATAAAAAACAATATTAAAGAGTGATAAAAATGCAAGTAAAACAGACAATAACTTTGTATAATGTTGAAGAGTCGCATAGTGTGGGGGAGGAACAATCTCCTCAGTTTATCAGTGGAGCAGGACAAATATGAGTGCCCAGGGGACATCTCCATACCACCTTAAGCAGCGAGGGGGCGCTGTCACTAACCACTTCTCCCTTTTACACCTGCAGTTCTAAGAATCCCTGACTGAAAGACATGTGACCCTGCTAATAAGCTCCACCCCTTTCTCCTTGCCGATATTTAAACAAAGAAGCCACTGGTAGTCTGGGTTTCATCCTGGAACCAACACTTGAAGAAGACTGACAGCCTATTTGACCTTTCATCTTTCTGTTTTGGTTTGATGCCTGTTTTGCACTCACAGGTGCTTGTCATTTTACTTCTTTTTAACATCACACTTAAACAGGGCAACCTGATGGTAACCCAACCCTTTGTTTGTCTAACATCTACTCCTTCTGCACCTTTACAACATATACTATTGTAAATTATGGTCAGTTATATGAAGATATTGTCACAAATACAGGAATAAATTGTAGACATGAGTTAGTAAGAAGTTATAATTATTTGATAAGCGAGTTATATAGTCTCAGCATACTGCTGGAGATTTACTAGGATGTGCTGCACCATTGCTAAGCTAGGCCTCCCAGTAGGCACCACGTGTTACATCATGAAGGCTCTACTAATAAATTCTATTTTGTGTCTGAGATTCTGGATTAAAACCTTTAAAAAGCATTAGGCTTGAGTTGATGTTAGATATGCTGGTGAACAACACATAGCTTTCCCACTTTTCAATTCAGCTAAATTCTGGATGTTCTGGGAAAGACCCTTGGCAATTCTGGTTTTGACTTCACTTATGGTTCAGCCTGATGGATTTTGTTTTTGATAAAAATAGTTCAGTATTCTAGAAAACTGGTTTTCTTCCAATTTCTTGAAAACACACACATCTTCCATCTCATTTTTAACAACGTATTTGAGTTTTATAACAATCCATTGTGCCAGCAGACAATAAGAAGAGATAAGGCTGGAATTATAACAGAAGGCACAGCAAATCTGTCCTTTGGTCCAGCTGAGCTACTATTAGTAACTGTGACTGATGTAAAAATCCTCTTCAAAATACTCTCCAGGTGAATGTGCATTCGTAGTTTTAACTTTGATTGTACGCTAAAATTTTTAGCAATGAGATACTTGGGATACTTCTAAACAAACCTTGGACAGAGTTCACCCTGAAATGACCCATATGGGAGTTCAACTTAAATAAATTCTAAAGCTTGATTGTCAACAGAAAAGGGGATTCCATGAATAAATAAACATAAATTGCTTCAGCGTTTCACCAAGTAGATAAATGTCATCCTATAGACCAGGCACATAATCAGTGATTTTTTTTTTGATGCGCAACCATCTTTAATTATCAAACAGCATTGGACTGCTTTTCTATGTACACCTACAGTGAAAGCACATCTTCAAATGGCTTCTGCTGCTTTCCTCTATCACAGAGGAAATAAACAAGCCAAACCAATAATACCCAAAGAAAACAGACTATTTTATATAATGTTAACCAAAGCACATACAAATCCCAAAAGTACTTTATAGTTGTTTTACGTAACTTTTATATCAATAATACAGATAAGTAAAGTGACCCCTCTGGGTTAGCTGGGATTGAACTGATAACTTTGTGGTTTACAATTCAAGGCCTCAGATGTTAGAGAACATTGCCAAATACATTAAACAACATGCTTAGTGTAAAACTGAGGAGGAAATGAATAAACAACATATTCAATTGTGCATTTCAAAGATTGGCATCATGATGAGACTGAGATTCACATGAGTATTTAGGCTGTTTCTCTTTGATTTGTAACATTCATTTCTTCACCCATTACTTACTTTTCAGGCCTGCTTATTTCATCATTCTAGTAGAGGTCACCCTTTTCTGATAACACATGGTTGAAGGCAGAAAACAACCTTAGATAATGTGCCAAGTCCATTACATTATTATTATTATTATTATTATTATTACAAGGGATGTACAAAAAGTTTCCACACTTTTCTTTTAACTCTCTTTATTAAGAATCATTTTTCTACATAGTCACCTTTGTTTGTGATGCAATTTTCCCAGTGACATACCATCGTTTTAATGCCCAATTACTACTCCTCCCACCTTCACTGTTAAAACAAAAAAATAAAAGTGCGGAAACTTTTTGAACTTCCCTTGTATTATTATTGTTTATTATTATTATTATTACATTAGTCCCGTGTGATTGAGTGTATTTGTCTGCTATCATTTACCTGCCCTGTGATAGTAGTCTGAGCCCATACTCTATTATTAACTAGGAACATTGTAAAAATAAATAATGATGGAAAAACATTCTCAAACCTATTTAATGTAATTCAGGGTCAAAGAGCGTCTCACCATGTCATCGAGGCATGAAGCAGGAGCTAGGCCTAAACAAAGTTTCAGTCTATCTCAGGGCCCACTCATGGACAAACCAGCACTCAATAGGGCCAGGATAGGGTTTCCAATCAGCCAAACCTTGAATATCTTTGGAAGGGTGGGAGGAAATCCAGAGGTCTCCCACAGAGATAAGGAGAATATGCAGACACACAGGTAATGGTCTTGACTTTGATTTAAATTTGAGAGGCAGCACCACTTACTACTGCTCCATCACGATGTGAAAGAATAAAAATAATGTGTTCATAAGAATAATATAGTATATGAATGCTTAGAAATCACCGTCCTTTTTTTCTGGTGCCTCCTGACTCATCAGTATGAGAAAACCCCTATATATGATATACTGTTTGACTCAGTTTGGTATCTGGTTATGCAAGACAATAAAAAGTTTTTGGGATTTCTCCCTATTTTTGGCCCCCTGGACTCAAAAAATGCCCTCATTTTTAGGTCATTTTTGGGCCATTTTTTGTGCAGGAAATTACACCCTTATAATAGAGTAAACCAACAGGTTTTTTCAGTTAAAATGATCAGAAGGACTTGAAGTTGTACGTGCCACATCAACCGATCCCAGGAGTTCACCTTCAACATTGTCCCAAGTGCCAGTACATTGCAGGGCTCAATTTCACAAATGCATGGGCTAATTCTGAATCACCAGTTAACCTAGACTGCACATTCTTGTGGTTGTGGTTAGACACCAGTGCACCCAGAGGAAGACCCATGCAAACACAGGGATATGTGCAAGCTTCACACAACAATTACCGAATGGGGAATTTGAATGCTGGATTTGTAAAGTAGCAACATCAGCCAATACAATATACTACTACCCTGGATTAAATTATTCATCCATCAATCCATTTCCTGACACTTATCTGGGTCTGGGTCATGGGGACATCAGCAAAGATGTCCAGATGTCTCCAAATACCCCCATCCCCCTCCTGCCTTTTCCAACTCCTTAGTGGGAATACAGAGGCACTCAGGCCAGATGAGCGATATAATCTCTCTAGCGTGTCATGGGTCTGCCCCAAGGTTTTGTCCTGGATGAACATACCCAAAACACCTCCCCTGGTAGGCACCCAGGAAGCATCCTAATCAGATGCCCAAATCACCTAAACTGGCTCCTTTTGATGTGGAGAAGTAGCCGCTCTACTTTCACAGCCTCCTGAATGTCTGTGCTCTTCACCTCATATCAAAGGCTGAGTCTAGACACCCTGTGAAGGAAACTTATTTCTGCTGCTTGTGTCCAAGTTTAAGTTATTTTGGTCGCTGCCCAAGGCTAATGGCCTTATGTGAGGGCAGGAATATAGATTGAACAGTAAATCAAGAGCTTTGCCTTTTGACTCAACTTTCTTTCTTCCAAGACTGACTGGTACAACAGCTGCTCTGGTTTGGCTGTTGATTTCCCATTGCCTTCTTCCCTCACTTGTGAGTAAGACCCTGAGTAACTTAAGCTCCTTTGCTTGAGGCAGCACCTCATTCCCAGCCTGGATAGGGCACTCCACCCTTTTCCAGCTGAGAACTAAGACTTCAGACTTGGGGGTGCAGATCTTGTGTGTCTGAGGTCACAGCCCAATGAAGCCAGTAGGACCACATCATCTGTAAAAAGCAGAGATGCAATCCTGAGGTCACTGAACTGGACCCCCTCCATTCCTTGGCTGTCCATAAAAATTCTGAATAGGATGGATGTTCCCTAAAGTTGGAATACGTCCTTTGGCGCCCTTTTCAAAACATGGAGACCACCACCCCAGTTTGCCAATTCCAGAGGCATTGTCCCCAAACTCCATGCAGTGTTGAATAGGCATGTCAGCCAACACAGCTCAACAATATCCAGAGCCTTCAAGAACTCAGTGTGAATACCATCTACCCTCAAGGCCCTGTCACTGAGGAGGTTTTTTTTTTCAACTACCTCAGTGACCTCAACTCCCTGCTTCCTAAGAGGAAGGAATGTCAGTGGGATTTACGAGATCCTTGAAGTGCACCTTCCACCGCCAAACTATAAGTGGAAGGATGAGGCCAGCAGCACTCCATCCCTGCTATAAACAGCATGGGTGAAGCAATGCTTCCCCTCCTGAGTTGTCTTGACAGTTTGCCAGAATCGATTCAAGGCTGACTGAAAGTCATTTTCCACGGCCTTACCTCATGTTATTCAAAAATATTTCCTGAGGCATTTATACAGTAAATCCCTCTGAAAAACGTTTGTAAAAATGCCAAAAGTTGCATGTGAACTGAAAGGTGAATGTAGTCCTTAGGTGGTTTTGGGGTTTTTTCCTTTGAATAACAGCTGAGATCACCAATGCATTGGTTTCATTGACATCCTCCTTTATTAAAATGGAGCCCTTCCATAAAAACATCCTGAGTTAATTCTGACAAATGCTGACTTCATAAAGGGAGAGCTAGGCTATACAGACTGAGATGATTTCATAACACATTTTTGTAATAGATTTGTATAATACCTATTACCTCACCACAACTTACATAGCTATGAACTACATTATATGGATAGTATAGGCAATACAATAGTTAAACACTTAAGAAAATCATCTTACCACTGCCATCTTGATTACTCTGAGTTCAGAATATCTTTTAAGAATACTTGTGAAATACATGGACCTACAGTCCCAAAATAAAGGTGGTTCATATAGTAGAAGCTGATGTTTTTCCATTTTGGCAGCTTCACAGGGATCACATTGGTGATGTAACTTTCCTAATTAGTGCTCATTTGTCAGCATACATTTCTCTCTTGTTGTCACGTGTGCATTTTGTATCCTGGATTTGGTTTTTGTGTGCTTATGAGCCTTAGTGTCTGCCTGCAGCTCAACTGCTTGATCTTAAGCACCTTCTGTGATGTGTTTGATGCTCAGCAGATGTCACTGCTCTTCTGTTTTTTCCAATTATGGACTTCTTTGTCAAGTTCCATGGACAATAAATACAATACTTTGTGGTATATGGCCGGCCATTCATCCCGGCCAATACCCCCAGGCCGCCAGATGGAGTCCTCCCTGCAGCATGGAGGTGCCCCGAATGCCAGCAGGGAACAATGGAGTTTTTATCCACAGCCCTGCTGGATACCATGGGGGCCGCTAGAGGACGCTGCAGGGAGGAACAAGGATTATTTTCCCTACAGCCTGGGAGTACGTCTCAGTCATGTGATCCGAAGAAATGACGTACTTCCGGGTTGAAGAAAAGTAGTTTTTACCTGACCCAGAAGTGCTGGATAATCATTGGACTGAGGGATCAGAAGCACTTCCGGATCAAGGACTATAAGAGACTGTGGGAGATCCCAGAACAACGTGTCTGGGAGTGGAGGATTGATTATTGATTGGATTGTGTTATTATTTATGAGTATTGTGCAGTGGAGGGTGCTTTGTGCACTTGATTATTATAATAAAGTCAAGAATTGGACTTTTATTTGGTATCTGGCATCTGATCTGAGGGTTCAAGGGGACAACAGCGCCCCCTATTTGTCACAACTGACACTTGATTGTGATTTCTGAACATGTATGTATTGTGTCTTTAAGGGTTATCAATAGATAATTTTGCTGGAACCATACTATTTTTTACAATAAACATCTCTGCCCACCAGTAAGGTGGCCACCAGGTTGCCACACCCTATACTTTTGAATTCCCAGAATATATCATACTACTTTCAGGATTACTTCTTGCTTGTCTGTGTGTTTTAGAATCTTGTCTGCTTATTCTTTCTTAGTCTTGGTCACTTAATTGCCTTCTGTGATGTGTTTGACATTCAGCAGAAGGTGACACTCTTAGGCCGGGTTTATACTTCACGCGATGCGTCCTGCAGCAGATGCTCCTGCTACACAAGCGTTTTGTTGTTTATACTTGCGCATGTACTTTACGTAAATCTGGAGGAATCTTGTAAGAGGCAGTGCGAGATATTATCACGGTGAGAACAGGTTCAGCTTCTCTGTGTTGTGAATTGTCTGGAACACCCATTAAATTCTGATGACATCTTACAGGAATTTCTCTGAACAGGATGTTTAATGATAAAATCCACCAATCCAGACCCCCTGCAAGACAGCAGTGCTACCACTATGCCACCCCCATGTGTGAAATTATTTTAGTATTCATTATCCATCCATCCGTTATCCAACCCGTAATATCCTAACGACAGGGGTCTGCTGGAGACATTCCCAGCCAACAAAGGGCGCAAGGCAGGAAACAAACCCCGGGCCTCACCGCAGGGCACACACACACACCAAGCACACACTAGGGACAATTTAGAATCACCAATGCACCTAACCTGCATGTCTTTGGACTGTGGGAGGAAACCGGAGCACCCGGACAAAACCCATGAAGACACGGGGAGAACATGCAAACTCCATGCAGGGAAGACCCGGGAAGCGAACCCGGGTCTCCTAATTGCAAAGCAGAAGTGCTACCCACTGTGCCACCAGTATTCATTATTTAAATGAAATTAAAGATTTATCTGTAAAATGTAACATACTGTACATACTCTAATGCATTTCATCATGAAAGTGATATCAAGTATAAATCTAAAGATTCTAAATTTGCTGAGAGTTGGAATATCATACATTTAATGTGTTCTGTGTGGCGATCTATTGCTGCTTGCCGCTGCTGTCAGGTCCAAGAAGTTTGCAGCGATTAAAAACTGGGATGACGTTTACGACCGTCTGCTTTAATGATAAAGTAAACTACAAGGTTAAAGTGGACATTTCAAGATTAAAGCCGAAATTTCCACTTTAATCACAAAATACACGTTTTCACCATGTCCTTAATTGTTTTTCACTGTGGCTCAAATACAGCACTGTAAATTAGGTTGCTGTTGTGAAGTTGCAAGAAAAAAGATGGTATGTGAGACTTTTAAAATGTATTGTATCATTACGATCGGGAATATGCGACACTTGGAATATGAAAGCACCACGAATGCATCTGTATGTCGGCATTTTGCTTCACCACATCGAACTATTCATCAAACATCGAAGCGTGCACATCGATTCCGTAGGATTTGCATAGAGGCTTTCTGTCACATGTAGATAGTAAACAGACACTCTGACGTCACATTCCAACTTTTATCACACTGCGCCCCCCCGACTTTTTGCTGGTACTGCAACTCGCGCACGTGTTGCGTTAATTTCTGAGGACCAGCTCAGGGGATGTGTCAAATGAATGCTGGGAATGCGTAGCAGCCATGATGCGTGCACATACACGTTCTGAGCGTAAAGTATAAACAAGCCCTTATTCTTCTTCTTCCTATTACTTTGTTTTCCATGACATATTCGGCTTTTAGGATTTGCTTGATACTCAGCAGATGTCACTGCTCTGCTTTATCTTTCTGCCATGTCATTATCTTGTCTCTTTCTTGTAAGAAACAAGACAATCAAAGGTCACTTTGCCAAGGATGCTTCTAACTCAAATTTTTTGGAATTTCCAGAATGTATCAGGTCCTAAGCTTTCGATTAAGTGCAAGAACAAGGTTCTAGCCCCAGTAGTTTACTACTGATCACATGACTGATGGACAGACCTTTCATTTGTATATATAAAGACTTCCCCTTACAGTGGACAGCAAATAATAGTGTAGGGTCAATTCTGACAATATGATTTGAGACTTAGAAGGACAGAGAGATATAAGAATGAAATGAGAGAATGCAATTCTGTTTTGATTTTTTTTTTTAATCTTGCACAGAATCCCCATAAATGTTTTACTGTAAATTAACTTATTCTGCTTGAGATGCTGCCCAAGCACTGAGTAATGCAGAATAACATTAAGAAGTTAGCAGGTTGACCTATGCAACATTTCTAAAAATATAAAAAGATATGCTACACAGTTGTAGGATCTGTACACAATACGGGTCAAAAATGCAATCAGCACAATTTCTGACTCCTAAGGAGCACCACAGGAGGCAAAGCTGAAGTCCTATACTATATGTGTTTCCCTATATTAACATATGTTTGTTCTGTTCAGAGCCGTACCAGAGATTTTGTTGTTCTTTAGGAGCTGGAGGAGGATGGTTGACTTTATCAAAGATTGCACTCAGATCAGAGTGAGGAGCTTGGAGACCCGCAAGCTGCCTTCCCAAAGTCATTAACAACCCAACTAATGCAGTCTCAGTACTACAGAAGGCTCAAAAATCAGACATCACAACGAATTAGAATCTTGGCAGATTTGTAGCTGTAGGGCAACAATTTTCTCAATCATCTTGGACAGAAATGGTACTTTGCAAATGGGTTAATAATTAGACATACTATATCTATGGAAAAAAGCTTTCAAGAGAGCAAGAGAGTTTTTTTTTAATCAATATGGTACTTTGCCAGTGGACAGGGATGACAGGAAATTTATTGCAGAGAAGCAACAGTGATGAACTTTCTTTGGGTCATCCTACTAAAGGACAGTGAAGGGGAAAAAAGGTGAAAGGTCACTGAGGTAGAAAAGGAAAAGGAGGCCGAACAATCAGTGAGGGCTTGATTTTCTTTGTGACATTTTGCCATTTATTAAACACCTATAAAGTGTAAAGTTTCAGTGTAAATGTACCATTATAGTAAAATATTAACATTAGCTTTAAACTACATGGTGTACATAATACATTTTAAAATACTTTAATCATCTCTTTCGCAAATATATGAGATCTGAAAATGACAGCCAATAATAAAACAATAGGATCTATTGATTATGAGAACTTGACATATAGTATACATAGAAATATCTTTGTACTGTATTTCAGTTTGTTGTCTCCATTCAGGCAGTCATGCCAGTCTCAATAGGTTTTCCCAATAGTTTTATTGTTATTATCATTATTTATTTTTGCTTTGGTTACAGGGAAATGACAATGCAGCTGGATAGATATTGCTGCGTGAATATTGTGTTACAAAGTCAAATGTGGAGTGAAACTAAACAGAAGAAAACATAAAAATGATGGTAAAAAGCACCCATTCAGAATAATTCAGGTTGTATTGACAGTGAAATACAGTTAATTCATATATAATGTTATATGCCAAATGTCACAGGCTGCATTCTGGCAATTATAATAGCTTATTAAGCCATGGTCGGAAGTAGAAAAAACTTTAAGATCTTTGTTTTTTGCATGTCATTCACTTGATATATAGGAATAGATTAAAAAGGTTAAATGACACAAAGTAATCACTGTTATTCAGAGTGAACTTGTGCAATACATGAATCTTTTTGGTGGGTGGAATAAGGCATGAACTAGAAATCCCAAAACACATAAGTCCCAAAACGTTCAGGTTAGATATAAGAGCATATGCAGGATCTTTATAAAATAAAATGTTTATTCTCACAACATGCTGTTCAAAATATTTAAGCCCAGAAAAATCAAAGTAACACACCAAATACTCCCAAGTGTATTGGAAATTAACCGCCAGGAACTGTTGTAGACCCTCCCGATTTATAGGTTGGAGGGCAGTTTCTGATTATGATTGGCATGCGGCCCTGTCTCTGAGAGGACCACCCACCAACCACATCGAATATAACACAGGCAAAGAAAATACAGCAGATAATTAGCAAAAATGTAGCATTAACAAATAAATGGCTCAAAAAAGAACAAAAAAGACATAATTCACGACTTTAATCCCCAGCCAAGGGAGGAACCCTGTAACAGAATGACTTTTCAGTTGAACACAAGAACCCTCTCTTTGCTGTGACTTCTTTCAGTTCACACTCTCTGTCTCTCTGCCAGTAAGGCTTTGCCCTTCATGTCAGTGTAGGCTCATCTATGACCTTCTGATTGCTCCTTCTGCGGACACATCCAACCCCCCCAGCCATTACCATAAACTATTTTGAGAGTATGTTGGAAGAGCCTGATAGCCAGTTGATAAATTGCTCAATAGCATTACTTATATGAGGCAATGTCCCCATATACTAGCTTGGACAAGTTAAAAAATTGTACTTTAAATGGCATTGGATTGCATCATCATTGCAGAGAATGCAGAGGACCTGCTTGATGTATTATGAAAAACTTCCATGGAGTGCCATGAAAACGGTCTAAGTTGTAATGTCAGTCACGTACCCAATTACTCACAATCTGACTGTAACTCGTCATTGTCTGTTACATTTGTGCAAAATTTAACTATTAATGGGAAAATTACAATAATTGCCAGAACTATGTTTACAAGCGATGCATGTACTGGATTCTTCCACTAGATACACCCTTACTCCATTTACTAATGAGATTTTTTTGACTTATATACACCTTTCAATGAACCAAGTATACTGTCTTGTAATGTACCTGAATGCAGTCATTTCCACCTCTTTAAAATTATTTTTATCAGGTCATCAGGAGGAAGACAGAACTGAATGTAGCACTGAAACATTCCCTTCAAAAACTCAGAGCGGACGCCATTAGCTTTAGGGTGCACATCCCCATTTCAATGATTAGCAGGGTAAGGGGGTGCACTGCAGGGTTTTTGTTTAGTGCCATCGAGGAACTGGTTGGATCAACTGCCCAGACAGGAAGCCGATGTACCGTCCAGGAGATAGTTGGGAAAACTGCCCAGACTGGATACCAATGGGCTGTCTGGGGATTGGTCAGGACAACACCTGCAAAGGTGCCATCCGGGAACTGGATATCCTTTCCTGGACGGAGAACTGAAGATGGCCCAAGGAAAACTGGACACCACTTATTAATCATCACAGCCGCAACGGAGCAGCAGGGAACTACTCAAAGCTAACAGCCAAATATAGGTGTGCCTAGACCTTTAATTAGATGGTTGTATAACCCAGAATCATTGGTTGGCCATTTGGCTGTAACCCTGGAAGTGATCAAGGGCTTTCCTCAGCCAACGGAGCTTGGAATCAGGAGTAAGGTGGAGGCAAGGAAGTGGGGAAATCCGCCAGTATTATTGGTGAGATTGGAGAGAGGTAGGCCAGAGGCAGAATATTATGTGGAGACAGGTTTTGGGCTGGCAAGTGTTTATTGTTTTATCTATATTACTAAACAAAGGTTGTATATATGCACGGATGCCAGTCGCACTGAAAGTGCACATGGACAGCGCCTCAGCTCCCCAGAGTCAAACCCAGCAGGTGGCGCCAAAACGGCACGCACACAGCGCCTCAGAGTCAAACCCAGCAGGTGGCGCCAAAACCACACGCGCACAGCGCCTCAGCACCCCAGAGTCAAACCCAGCGGCTTCCCAGAGTCAGTAGGTGGCGCCCAAACAACACAACCTGTGAAATAAACTCCAGGTAAAGCATGCACTGCCAGCAGTTAGTGTGCCTCAACAGTGCCAGCAGTACTCCACTCCACAGTGCCAGCAGTCAGTGTTCTCCACTCCAAAGTGCCAGCAGCTACTCCACTACACAGTGCTAGCAGTGTGCTCTAATCTACTGTGCCAGCAGTCAGCATGGCAGCTGTCAGTGTGGCACATTTGAATCACATTAGGGTAATTCAGTGTTAAAAGTAAGTTCAATTATGATTCCTATCAGCAAACAACTTGTAGCTAACGACACAGCCACAGAAAAACAAAAACGAGACTGCATGGATAAAAACAATGAACAAAGGCGCCTAAAACGTGCTTTTGAAACACCAGAAGCAAAAGAGGCACGGCTCTAAAAAGAAAGAGCTCGGTATCGGATAGGCGTGCAAATGAGTCAACAGAACAACAGGAGAAGCGTTTGGAAGGCTTGCGCAATTGTTCATCACAAAGAATATCAGAGGAAACTGCGGAAAGGCTAAAAAGTCGTTTAGAAGGTTTAAGGGCGGAGTTATACTTCACGTGATGCGACGCATGCTGCAGCAGACACTTCTGCTACGCAACCGTTGTAGTGTTCATACTTGTGTGCGTACTTTACGTAAATCTGGAGGAATCCACCAGGTGGCAGTGCGAGATATTATCACGATGAGAACATGTTCGGCTTCTCTGTGTTGTGAATTGCCTAGAACACTCATTAAATTCTGACGACACCTTACCGCAATATCTCTGAAAATTATGTTTATTAATTAAATCCATCAATCCAGGGATGTGTCCATTCCAGCAAGCATTGGGCACAAGTGAGAAACAATCCCTGGACGAGGCCTCAGCTCATCGCATTGCAAGGTGAATACAAGCACTCGCATACACAAGCGTCATTTTAGCGGCACCAAATCCCCAAATCTGCATATCTTTGGAAGGAAACCGGAGCACAGTGTGGAATACAAGCAGGTAATACCAGCAACATAACTTGCTTTTGAGACAGCAGTGCTTTCGCTCCACCACCGTGACACCCCCATGTGTGTAATTATTCCCCCATGTGTGTAATTATTAACAGTATTCATTATTTAAACGAAATTGTATGTAAAATGTAACTATACTTTAATACATTTCATCATGAAAGTGGTATCAAGTACAAATATAAAGATTCTAAATGTGCAGAGTGTTGGAATATCATACATTTAATTTGTTCTATGTGGTGATCTATTGCTGCTTGCCGCTGCTGTCAGGTCCAAGAAGCTCGTAGCGATTAAAAACCGGGATGATGTTTACGATGGTCTGCATTAATGATAAAGTAAACTACAAGGTTAAAGTGGAGGTTTCGAGATTGAAGCCGAAATTTCCACTTTAATCACAAAATACATGTTTTCACCGTGTCCTTTATTTTTTTCTCAGTGGCTCAAATACAGCGCTATACATTATGTTGCTGTTGTTAAGTTGCAAAAATAAAAAAATAAAAAAGACGGCACAAAAGATGGTATATGAGAGTTTTAAAATGTATCGTGTCATTACGATCGGAAATATGCGACGCTTGAATATAAAAGCACCACGAATGCATCTGTATGTCGGCATTTTGCTTCACCAATCCGAAGCATTCATCCCGTAGGATCTGCATAGAGGATTTCTGTCACATGTACAGTAGATAGTAAACAGAGACACTGACGTCACATTCTGACTTTTAGCACACTGCGCCCCCCGACTTTTTGCTGGTACTGCAACTCGTGCACGCGTCGCGCTAATTTCTGAGGACCTGCTCAGAGGACACGTGAAATAAATGCTGGGAACGTGTGGCAGCCATGATGAGGGCACGTACGCGATCTGAGCGTGAAGTATAAACCGGCCCTAAGATGTTCAGTGTTCCAACAAAGAAAAAGCCAAAGAGAGGAACAACAGACAGCCGCTGAACAATTCCGCCAGTTAGCTGAGAACGCATTCTATAATGAGTCCACTGTTCATGAAAATTCATTGGTATTAATGAGTGTAATTTGCAGTCATTGTCATTCACTTAACTTCCTTGAAGAAAAAAATGGCAATGCCATTGACGAGTTTACAAGTTGTTATCAAAAGGGTCAAGTTAAGCTGCCTCCTTTGGATGAATATCCTGAATATTTGACATCTTTTGACTAATGATGTACCTGAAAGTAAAAGTTTTATGGAGTGCATTAGATCTTACAATAGTTCATTTGCTTTTGCATCTACCGGGGTAAATATCAAGCCACCACCTTTAACAGCAATGGCCAATACTGCTTTCTCGTGTGTGGACAAATATTGCGTCGGATTGGAACAGTGAACCCTGAGCCAAATCACGACCGCAAATTTGCCCAAATTTACGTGTTAGATCTAGATGACACAGTTTATCAACAACATGGGCAACTTTATGTTCCCTTTTCAAGAGTTCGGCGTTCGTGTGACGTTAAAGTGAAGGTTTTAACTACTCCATACCAGGGACTTCAAGGACAGGAAACCATCTTTACCAAAAATGTTGTTTATAAAGAAATTTTTGATTAACTATTTTGAATTTACCATTTTATGAATTTTTTGTTTCCAGTTTACTTCATTTAAATCTTTGCACTCCAATATTTTTTTACTTATAATTGCAGCAACTCAAAGACATTTTGGACTTAAATAATATAACAATTAAATTTCAATTTTAGTTTTAATAAATTGGTTAATTTTAGTACAAATATATTTATTTAATTAAATGAAAACTTTCCCAGGACGCTCCCACCCTCCATCATTTTTCATCCCTCCAAAGATCGGAAGGAACAGAAAGTGATTGCCATTCTTGGTCTTTATATAACCTATGCCCTGTACAGTACCTCCATGGAACTCTTTTCTCCTATAACTAAAAACCCTTCTGACTGGATTGAGTGGTGTATGTGGGCACTTTTAAGTGAGTGATGATAGGTTTGAGAGAGCCCACCCCACTGGTCACACCACATATTGTGCTGACTTTTGTGACTGTTTTTAGTAGTAAAAAAACAGAAGTATAAGCAAAATATGCATGAAAAACCTTTAATCATAAAATGCCCTCCGTGTTCCTGTAATGGAAGAACAGACCATTTAAGATGTTAGTTGCTGAAAGTCAGTGGAGGCTAGCAGGCAAGAGTCCAGATGTGTTTCAATCACTTGTTATCCTCACCGTACACTAAACAAGTTAAGCAACATGGTGCTGTACAACTTTATCTCTTTTTAGTGATGTCTGAAAGAAGCTGCATTGGTTAACACATTCAGCATTAAAATGTTCCCATACTCAATATGAAAAATATAATATAAACTTTTTACTTTAAACTAAGACATTTGCACTCGCTATTTTAGATTACAATTCACTGTGTCATGTATCATCTATAATTTAGAGAATGATTCGGTAGATATCCTCTAAACTTTAAGTTGGGCTTAGAGCACTGATACAACATTAAACAGCAGTGAAAGTGTTACAGAGCAGCAGTGGAGAAGATTCAGATACAAAAAGGACAAAGTCATTGGACTGTAAACTTTCCATTAATTTACAGATTGCCTTGTCAGCGCAGAATGATTTTAAATCAAATGTTGTTTTCTCTATGATATTCCACCAGTGCAGTTTTCACTGATTCACTAAAACTACAAAAACGTGTCTATTAGTTTCTGATGAATAATTAAGGTGACTTTTTTCAGTAGTCTAAAAACAATTTACTGGTATATAAAGCTCTTTGAAAAAAAAAACATCAGTTATTCTTTTAGATTTAAAAGTGAGACTTTATTTGAAATGCTCTATTTAATATGGTTCCACTGCTGGGGATCTTGTGTCAAATTCATATTTTAGAAACTGGTGTGAAAGTGCTCCCCTTGTACTATGCAATCAGGATAAAATGATAGATCTGCAGTTTTAAACTTTAATATTTTTTTGTGTTTGTTATTTTAAGTGTAATTATTTTTAAACAACATATATGACCAGAACTATATTGGGAAGAAAGTGCATTAATTTTCTGGAATGACCGTCATAATTCACATTCTTCTTTCACAGAATATATTTTATATCTGCTATATTGTATATCTATATTTTACACATACTACGCATAAAACTTCTATGTTTTTCATGCCTTTAACATATTCATTAATATTTTTATTGACTTTTTTTAATAGTAGAGCTTTTTTATTCAGAATTTGAGGGCTATACAGTATGTGAAGTGTACCATATTCTTCTTAACTCTTACTGATAAATAACAGAATACTGCTATAGCTTGGTGAAAAATCTGTATTAACTGACTACACAGTTATGAAAAATATATTTTTTTAAAGAGTACACTTAAACACACATCTTTTCTTACTCTGTAAATTCAGAATTAAAATAATATAACTACACCTTCCTATTTCTAGAATATTAGCGTTTGTTCCCAAACCTTAATAAGATCCCCATCCAAAAACTGGAGTAGAACTACTGTTCACATTAATCTGATGGGGCTATTTTTCTAAAGTGCATTATATAATGGTTTGAATTAAACCAGATGTTTCTTTAGAAATGAGGCAAGTCATTGGCCCTTCATCCATTACCTGTAACCAGTTTGTCTAATTCTGAGTTACATGGTGCTGCAAGTGGGTCAACCACCCCAGGCCCCGTACCTAAGGGGGACACACTTTTGAGGTCCATGTGTCCCATTCGAGTGGATTTGTCAAGTTATATTCTCCAGTTATATTTTGATAAAGTCCATGTGTTATCTTGCAAAAATTTAGCTGAAAACTGTAATGAGAAATTTCTATGTATGTTAACATTATTTTTATTACATTTGAGCAGAATTTTATACAGTCCACACATACTGGTATCAAAGTTTGACGTAACCGACCCCACATAGGGTTGGTCAGCCCTAGGCCCCACACACCCCTTAAGGTTGCCTCTGCTGCAAGCCTATCTTGACTGTACTGGATGTAAGGCAGGAGTAAACCTTGAATAAGGAGCCAATCCATTGCAGGCAACACTCATGTTGGCATCCTCACTAATTCATGAGTAACTCATATGGGGCCATTAGAGATGCCAATTAACATAACTAAGTTTAAGTTTACTGCCATGTGTACAGAGTACAGAGAAATGTTTACTTGCATGTTTTGTCAGAACAGTTGACAACAATGTAATAATATGATAAAATAAGGACACTCACAAATACAACTAAACCTCCTCATAATCTGGTTATTTCGCTAAACTGCCATTAGTGTTGAACTGGTGGTAAAATTTTGACTTTGGAATCCATTCCAGTACAGGTACCAAATCGATTTAGAAGTAATTGGATCTCCCTCAAAACAAAAAGGAACATCACCACACTACACTCTCTCTATATATATTGTGCGACATGCCCGAGCACCACCAGACTGAGACCACATCTTTATACAAAACATACGTTTATTCACAACAAATAAACACAGTCCTGCACCGCACACAATGGTCCCAGCACTAATCACATCTAATCCAGGCCTTTCTCTCACTGTCCGTGGGCCGCCTTTCCTCTCTCCGTGGGAGCTTCGTCCTGCTCCTACTCCCGACTCTAGCCCCCTGGTTGTAGGGAGGCGGCCCCTTTTATTTCCACCCGGATTTGCTCCTGGTGCCTGATGATGTCCTTGCTGGTGTGGCGGAAGTGCTGCTCTTGCATCCGGAAGCACTCTAGGCGTCCCTGGAAGGATCTTCTTCCATCTTCCCGGGTGTGGTGGAAGTGAACATTTCCCGGGTTCCATGAGGCTCGGGGCACACCCTGGTGGTGGCCACGAGCCCCCAACGTGTTTGAGCCTCTTTGCTCCTCTCCAGATCCAGGGCGGATGCCCCCTGATGGCCCAGAGGATGAATACGCCATCTCCTGGTCCTTCGTATGTAAATCTATCAGAACCTTCTGAGATGTGGGAGGAAAACTAGAGTATTCAGGCAGAGAAACACACACAAACAGACAGAAACGTTCAGACTATATGTCTCCTGGAGAAGAGAAGCAGCAGCTGTAACCACATTAGTCAGGAAAATGCACACTAAAAACTAAGGCAGATCATTCGGCTACACTAAAGTGCACTGTGGACTGAATGACTTTCAATTAAAAGCATTTCAAGAGGAATTACAAAAAAAAAAGAAAATTGGTACAAGAGCAATAATGTTTACAAAACCTGTTTATTTGTCTAGTAATAGATTAAGATGCACTATAGGACTCTAGGGCTTTTATTGAATACATGAGCTATATTTCTTTCTGTGATTACTATTAAAATGCTATGGTCAGAAGTGACCAGGAGCTCTGATTGACGAATCATTTTATAATGAGCATATGAGCGTATCAATGCATGATGTGTCACTTGTGATTCTCTGTGCTCAGTTTGTGATTTAGTAATATACCATAAAAATTAATCTTGCACTCTTTGCCTCCGAATCTCCTGACACTGCCCAACAGACGAATTTACAGGAGTATCAAGTGCATCAGACATAAAAATTACATTTTATCTATTTCTGGGTTAATCCAAGATCCATCTGTGTTTAACTGCAATCCCACAATGCATGCAATGCAGCATATTTAGGGGCTGTAGATAATATGTATAGATGTGACTTTCTTCAGTATGCGTTAGGAACGTTTTGTTAATAGCAGGAACAGTTTTCCTTCCTGGTGCTCACTTTGTGTGATGTTAAGAGTGGACTGACAGGCTCACTAAATTTCAGTCTCTGTCAATGTGTATTCTCTTAAAGTGGTATTGCCATTACCTATTATGACAGCATGTGCTAGTGCCAAAGGGTTTGTATAAAGAATCTATCTTTCCTGTTACAGCTTTCATGATTTTACCTTATGAAAAAATAACATGCTTCACAGCTGGAAACATAAAATTGTGAGCCAGTTTCAGATAAAGAGGCACAGAGAGAGAGAGATCTGAGAGTAAAGTATGTTATATCTCTAAAAAAGTAGCTCCCACAGGTTTCCATCCTCTATTTTTTTAACCGTTTACTCAGTTTAGGGTTAGGGACAACACTGGGCAGAAAGTAGGAGCCAACCTTGGATGGGAAGCCAATAGCCCAAAATTATACTTTATCATCGTCATGTAGTGCTGGGCATGTGATGTCTTTGAATCACATTTAGCTTATACCATCATTGAAACACTGCAATCCCCATTCATCTCCCGTGGAGGAATCCAGCAACTAAAGGAATGTACATGTACTGTACACGTGCAAAGTGAAAAATGGGCACACACCTCTCCTCAAAGCTGTGAGCAGGGCAGTAAGATGAACCGAAAATAAGTCAAATTGCAGTCCTCTGCCTCCTGGCATAAAGTCAGTTGTGCTCAGATTTACTAACATTCAATGGAAGTTCTTATGGTCTTAAAATAAGTGAAACATGAAGGTTAAAAAAAAAATAAATTGAGAGGTAACTGAACTAAATTACACATTTTTTTCTGCCATTTTCATCCATATAGATTAAAACCAGTTGGCTCATTCTTCAATATAGGACTTTGTCAAAATATTACCATGGTCAGTTACTATATTTCAAGCAACTTTTTCTTTAACTTTTCTTAACAAAAATCAACAGTATTTTCACATTTAACATTTGTACAAAGATTTAAAATTATTAGTTGAAACTCCTCCATGTTTCATCCATTGAAAACTGTTACGTAGGTGCAGGGCTCATTTGTCTTCTATAATAAAAGAGATCTACATTTTGGCTCAGGCTGAAAAGAAATCCAATGTACTGCACACAGTTATTGTATATTGTGTACTAAGGCCTAACTATTATAGTTAAAATCACAAAGCAAAATGGGAATGTGAGAAATTACAGACCAAAACTGCAGTATTATAGGTTTTTCTAAATGTATCATCAATACTCCCTGCATTTTAAAACAGTATGTGACCAAAGAAGATTGATTCTCAGCCTTATGGAGCCACTGATGTTCCTGGCATTTTCGTCCTGTTTAAGGTGTACGGTGTTATTGAACTCAATCAGTCATTGCCCAGGAGCATTGACTCAGAATATCTTACACAGTATGGAACCTTTCGATTTATTGCTGCAGTGCTGGCTCTAAGTCTGAATTACAGGCTTACCATCAGCTTTTCAGCAATACCATCCTAACTGAAACTGCTAAAAGTGAAACAGTTTTACTTCACATTATGTAAATGGCTGAAGCACTCATACACTTCAGGGTGTGTGACAGCTCTTTGTCCAAGATGAAGTGCATGCCTGAATGTAAACCACAGCAATATTTCTCTTGCCCTAGGCCTATACAGACTGTCCTAGACAGCTCTTGTAAATTGTTATTAACAGCTTGCCTATGACCCAGGTTTACAGCAATAATTATTTAAACATAATAACCTGTGAAGCATTTTAACTCTGCAAATGATTATCATGATCCTTATGTCACATGCAACTCATAAGGTTCTATTAGCTCACTTATAGTTGCTTTCAGGTTTTTTGGGCTGCCCTTTTTAAAATTTTATGTAATCAAGAAAGCTTTACAATCGCCACCTTCAAACCTGTAAATGAAGTTGAGCTAGTGGCAGTCTATTAAAATTGCAGAAATCATAGTCCTCATATTACCTTTACAATCTCAGGTAAATTTTCTTTATAAATACATTGTGCTTTATACAGTATTTTTTCTTTTTAAATAAGTTGGTTGTTGGAGGTGGTAGAACAGTGGTATACTTAAATAATCTCAGTGTGTTTCTTTCCCTTGTTTGTCTGCGTTAAGCATGTGTGGTTATTGATTGGCTTCTCTCTCAATGCTCTTAGTTAGTTCCTAGCTGTCCAAAGAATGTATTGATGGTATCGTTGATTTTTCCAGTGCCTTTAACACCATTCTGCCTCACTGACTGGAAAAAAAAATCCTCAGGGCTCTGATGCACCCACAATCTCCTGGATCATGGACTACCTGACCAAAAGACAGCAGTTTGTAAGGCTGAGGGACTGTGTGTCAGAAATGGTGGTGTATAATACTAGAGCACCTCAGGGAACTGTCCTGTCTCTCTTGCTGTTTACCTTCTACAGAACAGACTTCCAGCACTATACCAGCACTTTCCACCTACAGAAATTTTCAGATGACTCCTCCATCATAGGCTGCATTAATAATGGAGATGAATCAGAGTACAGGAAGGTTGTAAAGCACAACCTGCAACTTAACTCTTTCAGAGCTGATGTTGACTTTTGTCAAAAGGAGGAGTTGACGATGGTGATCGACTGTAAACTGTGACAAAACCAACCATTATGTTTTCGTTGGACACTCGTTGATTAATTGGTTTGACCGAGATTTCCTGCACTCGCGTGAGTAGCAAGAAGCAAACAATGGCAAAAATTGGCAAGAGATCAAAGTGAATGCGTAAAGCAAAATACTCCGTGGACGGCGTTTTGCCTATTATCTCTGAACTGGACTATGACTTGTCGGACTCCGATTTTGATACAAGCGATCGCAAACGAATGTGAGGTTCCAGCTTCAGCTGATTGGTCCCCAGCTAATTGTGGTACTGACAATGTTCGCTAGGGAGGACTGCCACTTAACAATGATAAGAGGTAGAAACCAGATTGCAATGCACTGCAACCATGACTGCTGCTGCTGTCACAGACACGCGATAACAGCCTGGCAAACAAGCCTGCCACACATTCTTGGAAAACTGGCAGCCACAGCATGCAGCGAAACACGTTTTATGTTGATTTCTGAGTGAAAGCATTGCTTTCCAGAAACTATGTTTTTTGGAAAAAATATTAAGCCCTCAAAGAGTTAACATTAACAAGACTAAAGAAGAGCATGCCAATGACTCTGTGAGATCGGTCACCATTTAGGGGGAGGCCAAGGAATTGCTGCAGAGCTACAAGTACCTGGGGGCTCACATGAACAACAAACAGGACTGGTCTGATAACACAGTGGCAGTATACACGAAGAGCAAAACCAGACTGTACTTGCTAAGGAGATCCAGGTTTTCTGATGTATGCAGCAAGTTGCTGGAAATGTTCTATCAGTCCATAGTAGAAAGTGTGTTGTTCTATACCAAAGTCTCCTGGGGAAACAATTTGAGCTCAAAAGATGCACATGACAGGGTGAACCCTGGATACCTTGGAAAGTATTTTGGAAAAGAGGATGGTGGCAATATTAGATGCCATCATGAAAAATTCCCTACATCCTCTCCAGGAGACGCTATCTTGGAGCACTTTCAGCCTCAGGTTCATTCCTTCACAGTGTGCTAAGAAGTGCCTCTGGGGATCTTTTCCACCCACCTTTAAGTTCATTTTGAAATATCTGCACATTATATATTTATTTATGTAACCTTGTTTTTTATGTTTGTGCTGCTGTACACAAGTGAATTTCCCCTTAGGATTAATAAAGTTGCATAAACCTATCAGATGTTATACACAAGATTCAATTTTATTTACTTTAGTTATAAATGCACTAAAAAGTAAAAAATACATTTTTCTTTAACCACAATTTTTGTGGTTATATGTGACTAAATAAAATCATGGGGGGCACATAAATTAATTCTTTCAGTCAGTTAACAGAATAGTTACTTTCATCATAAAATATAAAAAAACAACAACATTGTAATTCCTCACCATGCTAAACAAGTTTCAAAAATGGTTTGAATCAATTAATTTATGTGCTCCCTTCGATTTTATTTAGTCACATATAACCACGAAAATTGTGGTTAAAGAAAAATATATTTTTTGTTTTTTAGTGCATCTATAACTAAAATAAATAAAATTGTTTTATTTACAAATTTTTTAATATATATTTTATTGTTTACTTTTTAGTTTTTGAGTATTTTGCAAATGATTTTTCTTTATTCATTTTTCATGAACGGGAAGCTTCTTTAAAAGTATTACATAATATATCTTCTTTGCAGAATTATTTGAATGCTAAAAAGAATTATATTGTGGTCTCTATTTTTTCTGTTCAGGCTCTTATGGGATTAGAGTCGGTTGCTGCAAAAAAAAAAATATCGACGACAGAATGGCAAGCTTCCAGCAATACTTCCACACTGCGATCACCAAAGCTCCTTTGCAAGAGTAAACAAATAAAGTCGGCATGTATATTTACGTAATCCATTCACTGGAAAAGGCAAGTGGGGACAATTCAATGTGTCTTTCACGTGTAAGCTCCTATATCTCACTATATTCTCTCTCTGTCATTGTTGTGTGTGCATTAATTGGAATCGCATAACAACTGATTTTAGGTGGATTGGCGATTCTAAATTGGCCCTAGGGTGTGCTTGGTGTGTGGGTGAGTTTGTGTGTGTCCTGCAGTAGGTTGGCACCCTGCCCAGGATTGGTTCCTGCCTTGTGCCCTGTGTTGGCTGGGATTGGCTACAGCAGACCCCCGTGACCCTGTGTTCGGATTCAGCGGGTTGGAAAATGGATGGATGGATAACCATTGATTACGGCGAAATTTTATTAAGTAATTGCATTGGTTTTGATGGATTATTGTATTGTCCTCTATACTGAACACGTATGCAAAATTTGCTTCAGCAAAAGTGGGTTAAAAATCAGTTGCAAGATTTGATCCAGACAAACAAACAGACAGAGGAGTCAAGTTAAATAAAATTGTTTAATAAAAATTCTTAATTCTTAATGTCAGTAACTGCTTCTGCCCATCTGTCTTTTTGCTCTTATTGACCAAAGGATCCATACATACAGTACATATTCTATACCTCTGCTTTTATAATTTAACTATTTTTTAAGAACTAACTTAGTCCTCTGCAAATACTGCTGCTTTCAGTAATGTAAGCTGTGGAATAATCAGTTGTTCAGTCCCTCAAACTGTATAATAACTGCAAATGTTATTCAATGATAACTGCACTTTCTCTTAAAATCATGTCTCTACATATTACAAAGCCTGTTGTGGTGGTCATTTTACAATTTTAAAGCACTCACCAATTTGAACAGGACATACAGTAATTGTATTTCACAGTCTACATGGTGCTGTATTCAGCCTGTAAATCAGACATATTTCCACTTCCAGATTGTAATACAGTCAAACAACGAGATACATTATTATGATGCACCTTATGCATATATTGCTGTTATTATTTGACAGACTCTCAAAACTTTGCATCAGACTGTTACAAAAACAGATCAGGCCTACGAATGGAAATCAGATAGATGTGGAACTTAAAAAGCAGGCTTCACAGCCTGAATAACTTGATGCTGAAAAAAGGGAGAGGGGAAACTTAAAAAACTCTGGCTCACATTAATAGAATAAGGTTTCTTTGTAGAACTTTTAACACAATTAAAAAAAAAAAAACAAGATGTAAAAAAGCATAAGTAAAATGATATTAAAAAGAAGAAAGAAGAGGATGTCCCCAAAGGCAGACCTAACAGCAACTAAAACAAGTCTGCCATCTGTAAAGTGAAATTCATACACAAACATCAGTAAGAAAAAAGTACTTGCAAAAAATCTCAAACTTACACAGCCTGCCATCAAGCATTCGGTTTTAATTTGAGCTATGTGCAGTGGAGGCATTCCTTCTACTGATTTTGAACTACTGTATACCATTGTACAATGTACAGTGTTTGATCTGCCAATGGTTAAATCTTCCATTCTCCCCTTCATCCTGGTTACTTATAGAGAAAGATGGTGTCTGTCCTCATACTTTGAAGCAGTTACTACTGGTTGTGTCAAACAATAAAGAGAACGGCTGAATAGAGTCCTGTTATAAACGATGCTTTGCTTGACTGGCACAGAGTAGAAAAGTGCCTCTCCTCTATTCCGTGCTGGCAGTCTTTTATGTCACTGCTGTATTTTTACATAAAGCTCTAAAACATTCGTTGGCGACCCGTCACTTATACAATTTGGGTCTCTTGAAGAATCAGCACACTCACTGCTTTGTATGACAGAACTGGGATCTTGTGTTTCCAGTTTCTTAAGGATCAATTTACAATTCCTCCTTCCATCTCATCCTTTGTCTACCTAAAGATTAGATATGTTCTCATTACATTTGGAATAGGTTTTTTTTTTTTTTGCCCCCGGTTCCCACCATGCTTTGTTCTTCCATCCTCTATACTGAGCAGATTTCCTCTTTGCATGTCAGCCTTTGTGATTTCATTGTTACACGTATCCTTGTCACTCAGAAATGAATCGCTGACCTATCCTTGTCATTTACATTTTGATGGAATGCAATTTTCCAAAACATAAAAAAAATTACTCAAGCAATTCTTATTAATATATTTAATATAACGTTATTTGTAAGGTTTACCACTGCCCTAAAAAGCATTTCCTTCCAGTTTAGAATTATTTTAATCTATAATATGTCAAAATGATCTCTTTTGTCTTGTCTTGTTCTCGTCTATTTTTCGATTTTTAAGTGATTGATCAAAAAAAAAAAACCCAGAAATTCATACTGTATGATTTACAGTCTCAAAAGCACTACTTCAAAACATTTTCAGAAGTTCCCCAGTAGAGGGGGAAAGCAACGTCAAAAACCCCATCTAGAAACCTAAAGGGCCAAAGCAGATCTTAATAAAAAATAAAAGGTTTATTTTCACAAAAATTTCCTGGAGAGGCAAGGTAAAAACAGCAAACAAGTCCCAAATCAGTATCCAAAAATCGTAGTCAAAAACAAAGCAGAGGTTCAAAAATCAATAAACACAGTCCCAAAATGAAATCCAGAGGCATAGACAAAAACAGAGTACAGGTTCAAAAATCCAGAAAATCATAAGGCACAAGCAAAGACACAGAGATTCACAAAACTCCCCACTCCCTAGCATGTTCGAAATGAACTGTGAAGAACCATGGAAGGCCTCCCATAAATAGGGTGGAGGACCATTCCTGGCAGTGACAAGACACATGAAACATAACCTAGGCCATTCCCCTTTACAAGTAAGCACAATGAAAAATGTACATAATAAATAAAACAAACAATACAAATAAAAGGTATAAAATTAAACAATACAAACGAGACACACAGCTGTGAACCCCAGCCAGGGCTGAAACATGACAATACTGTGCTTACAGTAGTACACCTGGCTGATTACAATTATTTCTAGAAGGTATTTTCATGGAAGTTTTACTGTCATTCAGCTAGGAAAATAAGGGAAAAGAATTCTGGCTTCAAATGAATGCTGCAGGTTGGAAGGGAACAAATGTACTGTATATTCATAGCCATATAGCTTGAGCAGCATCCTTTCGTAAAAAGGAGTTGCAAGGGTTGAATCAGATGTATACATAAAAATAATCTGCCATCTACAATAAGTACAGATACCCAGAAAGGTACATCTAAACAGGTTTATATTGAGACTATTGTAATATAACATTATTGTAATATAATAGTGTGTGGGTGAATATCACATCATGGTTTGGTGTAAGGCCAAAAATTCCTAATATGTAATTCAATTTTGGACAGAAAGAGATAATTATGAATAAGACAGTCAAGGAGCATCTTTTGTTCAGTTTAGTTGTGTGGGATGAACTCCTACTTATGCCTTTATGTCTTTGTTTATGTGTGTGTACTACATACGGATACAAATCTTTCAAGGTTACACTAGAAACTGAAGAAAGAAGGAAAAGAAAGAGATAGCTGCTAGACTTTTTATTGAATCCTCAACCCAATTGCATTTACCATATTATGGTTTTTTTTTTTCTTTTTCATAAGGCACTTAAAAGTACAGTATGAAGGGTTAAACACTCAAAATGACTGCAAAAGATTGTTAGTTTATTTAGAGATTTGGTTATAATGAGATTCTGGCCTTTTGAAACTAGTGTGACGCTCTTGTGCATAAAAAAGCAGTCATAAGAGTCTGTCAAGTCCACAATACTATATTAACATTAAGTTGCAGTCAGTGTTATTTATGCAGACCAGTGATGTAGGTATTATTTTTTAATGTATAATTATTACTTTTCTGTTTCTTAACTTTTTTCATTTCTCTTTTGTGTTTTATAGCTGAAAAGGGAAGGCGAAGAAGAAACGGGTCAAGTGACACTCAATTATAATAAAGTCACAGCTGCACACTTTCGTTTGCTGTGCAGGAACCTGCAAGTAACCTCCTGCTGCTAGCTAGCAATGGAAGAAAATTCTTTAGGTCCCTGTTTGCCCATTTTGAATTGGACCTTCATAAGCGTAGCTATGTCAGAGAAGGGTATACATTTATTTAAGAAGCATTAATTTTGGCAGCTAAAGAACAGTAAAAGTAAAACGATCAGAAATCCAGTAAATGTTTCAATGTGTACTGGTGGTAGAGCTCTGTTTCAAAGAAGAAAATCCTTATGTCAGGATCTTACACAGCCCTACCTTTAATATTTTACGCATATCAGTTGTGCAGTGGTGTCATCTATTATGTTTCTGTACCCAGCAGAAAATAATCTAGGTGGCAATAGTACTGTGTATCCCATTTATTTTATACAAAAAAGGACACATAAATACAGTAAACAGCATGCTGTGATTAAAAAACAAGTCCAGTTACAGCAGGAGTCCAACAAATACAATTATGTTACCAATAAAAGAAATCCAAAGTGTGGAAGGCTTTGCAAAGTTGAGCAATCATCACATTAGATTCTCTCACTCCATCTTTTACTTCTTATTGGCTTGCACACCCATCCCTCCAGCAAGTTATTGCTCATTTTCATGTACCTCAATGAGTAAAAGTATTTCCACTTTACCAAATTTCACTTTTGTTTAAAAAGTCCATGTAAGGGGAATTCAACATCAGACCGCTGTAGCCCAGAAAATATAAGCCTTTTATTGCAAAAGAAAGGATGTGAGGCAAATCAAAAGTCAGACTGATAAGTAGTCTTACACAGTATGCTGGGTGCTCCATTTCCACTCTGAAATACTAAACAGTAAATCAAAAATGAGAAGGTACATTCACAAAGTAGAAAAAAAATCACCAATCTTTTTTGGGTAAATTTAAATGTCATCTCACGGCATTTTGTTTTTTACTACGTATAAGGATATGGAACGTGCCCAAAACACTAACCCAGTTTATAAAGCTGACAAATGTAGTGCTTTTTATGCCAATTTTCTTTTATTTTTGATATTCAATCCTTCTCCACATTGTGGGGATTTCAAGCTCTTGGAGCCACTGTCAAATCATGAATGTTTTATTTTACATTTTTCTTTTGCAGCTTTTCTTATTTTCTTTTTATTTTTTTGCCTGATGACATTGTCGGCCCAAGGAAGGCAACTGGGCATCCCAACAGGTGCTTTAGGGGGCTAAGGTCAGGAGAGAGCGGAAAGGCCAAGTTAACACTCGTACACCAGTGTTCCCCAGGAGAACTTCGCCTACAGCAGTGGTGTATGACCAGATATGGTCCTGATGTTGGGGGCAGACAACTAGTAGCTGTCAGCAGATGGCCTCTGACAAGCCTCTAAGGCCAGCAGCATGGCATCTGTCCCCCACTGTCCTATCACTGATGTGGGCACTGTGTCTGCTGGCAGTTTTAGCAGACCTCCTGGGCACAGCCATCAGTAGTGTGTCTGTCTGTGGAGAGAGTGCTGACCTTGTTGAAAAGTTTACTTACCTCTGGTGGCTCTTCAAATGAAGTCAGTAGATGGATTAGGAGAGCATAGGGGGTCATGGGGTCGCTGGAAAAGGGGTTTGTGGCACTCCTGATATCTATGCAAAAGGATGAAGGTCAAAGTCTTCAGAGTACCGCAGCTTCCTGTTTTGTTATATGGTTGTGAGACATGGACGCTACCTGAGATGAAGGCTGGACTTCTGTACTTTGTCTCTTCGGAGAATCCTTGGGTACTGCTGGTTTGACTTTGTGTCGAATGAGCGGATGCTCACAGAGTCCTGAATGAGGCACATTACCTGTATTGTGAGGGAGTGTCAGTTATAGCACTACATTCATGTGGCACGATTCCCTGAGGATGATTCGGCTCACAGGATCCTCAGTGTTGGGAGCCAGAGTGGCTGGAACAGGCCAAGGGGACACCCACGTAACACTTGGCTGCAGCCGATAGATGATCATTTCCGAAGGGGTTGCCAACCAGGATCCCAAGCTGTTTCGTTATGTGCTGGGTGCGACAATGTGCTGTATCAGTGCGTGCTCCACAACCTGACCTGACCTGACAGATGGTTGGCTCTCAGTCTGATGTGTTGGTCCTTCTCTGGTTTGGTCAGTTAAGGGTGAATGAATCTTGGATGGTCATCTGACCTAATGGTCGGCTGAAACCCAGTCTCCTTTTTTACACATTGGTGTCTGATGACGCTGGCACATAACATGCCTTCCTGAATATATGCATGGAGTTTACAAACTAATCTAACAAGGATGTTATGAGCAAAACCAGAGAACCAAAAACACAGAGAAGGGCATATTCTGCAAAATAGTAAGGTCAGGACAACAGCTGCGAGGTGGCATCCTTGCATCACCATGCATTCTCTATGTTCCTGTTTTTGGAGCAGCAGAAACACTGAAAAATATTTAAAAAATATTTATGAAAATTTATACTGGAAGGTACAAAAAACCCTGTTCAATCAATGGTTTTGAATAACCGAGTTCAATTGAAGGAAACATTCACTTAAAATAAGAAAAGTTCAAAACAAAACAAGCATCAAAACAGCTTCTTTCTTAACAAGTTTTTTTTTTGTTTAGGTATGTACAAGATTTTAATATGAATTATAACCATTTATGGTTAACAATTTAATAAAATAGAGGCAGCACCGCAGTGAAACTTTTACCTTGGTATTCAAAAGTCAACACCGAGTTACTGTCTATGTGGAATTTGTTTATCCCCTATCAGTGTAGGCTTTTCTCTGGGTGCTCTGGTATTCCTTCTAGTTTTGGTAGATTTTTGTATCTAAGTCAGCCCATTGTGGATGTGTGTATCAGTGGACCCTGCCAATGCTGGCAGGATGGGCTCCAGCCCACACAATCCTAAATTTGATTAAGTGGCTTTGATATGCACGATGGCTGAAACTCTTTACCTGTGAATATACAAGTAAAAGCAAATGTGTACAAGTGTAAAATAAGTTTACTTTTGAAAAATGGTAATAGTTTGTTGATCCTTGACTGTTCCTGCCTTGTACCCCTTCAAGTCAATTTAACTTTTGTTCTCCGTGTAATCCCAAACTTGAAACTGAAATAATATTGTTTTTTTTTTTTTGTCCTGCTTTATGTTTCAGGTAGGGGCATCCTTGACAGCTTAATACAATCAACACACTCTCTTTCAGTCCTTACATCTCTTTCCAGGGGTCCAGATTTTACTGAATGCAGTTAATTTATCCAATAAGCCTAAATCTGAGTTCTTGCTTTTTAAAATAACACTGTGCTCAATAAAACTTTTGCACAAGACAGTCAATTAGCATTCAAATGCAAAAGTTTTGCTTAATATTAGAAGAGTCATTTTTCTGTAAGCATCTTCATATCATATTCTATAAAATTCAGGTAACATGTTCACTGAAAAGGGCTTAATGACATACTTGTTATAATAAGAAAACCACCTTCAACATCATTAAATCATCTGTTATTCTGTTATATTCACTTACTGGACCATATTTTTGTGTACACAACAGCTGGTATGAAGACACTGGTGTGAAATGCAGTGTTTTAACACCCTCCCAAGTGAATGGCAATTAATTATACCAGCCTCCCCAACCTGACAAAAGTCAAGCCAATTTAGGGACTCGGGATCCGTCAATAAATATGGAAGAACTGTCTAGAATAGCAATTGCACTTAATGCATTACTTTTGCTACCGTGTACACGGTTTAAAGGCAAACTTTCTTTTTCAACCCTTCAAGGCAGCAGCATAATGAATTTTTCAAAAGGGAAAAATTATGCATAATGGGGTTTTAGAAGATAGAATGCTATGTTGCTGGATCCCAGGAGATTGCTTTTGTTTAAAGCACTTAATTATTCTGACAGTAATCTCAGCAACGGCAACATTAGGAACTTATTAATTTCTTAACAACCATCTTTAGTCAGTTGGGAAATGACAAAGCTACAAGTGCATGTGGTTTAATACATCTGGCTTGAGTCTACGTTTTACTCACATTATATTGATTAGGTCTATAATGGTTTACACACCCATAGGGTCAACATCTTCCTGTATACAGTATGCTATGGCATCACAGTGCAACATTTATTAGCTTTATTCCCGACTAAATAATGCAGACACTTCAACTTCATATTATTTGACACTGACATTTAAGTACAAGAGGGTAGCACAGTGGTGCAGTGGTTAATGCTGTTGGTTGGCAGACTCGGCATCCTGGGTTTAAAACTTTGCCAATGTCTAAAAGGAGTTTCCGTGTGCTCGTCTTTTCTGCATGGACTTTGCTGCAGAAATTCTGTTTTTCCTCCCAAATCCTCAAAGATGTTCTTGTTAGGTTAGCTGGTGAATGGCCCTGTGTAACTCTTTGAGAAGGCCCTGCACTGGACTGACACCCATTGAAGAGCTGATCTCTGTCTTACGCCTGTTGATGGGCCGTAGGCCTTAGTGATTCTGAGTTAAATTAAGCGGGCTTGAGAGTGATATGTTATGCTCAACTTTATTATATGAATTACTCACTAAGGAAGTGGTTATGTTGTGTAATACTGTAGAGCTGATGAGTGACATAACACTCAGTATTAAGTCTAATTAATTCCCATGCAATTTTATAGATTTTTTCTAGGCTATAAATAAAATGGCGCTTCATTTTATAACCCAAACTTACCATTCCTTTCCCATAGATTGTGTTTTCTCCATCTGTCTTTTGAATCTTGATATCTTTAACACTAGAATTACCAGAGCCTACGAAAAAACTTCTGGCCCACCCTAAATCCCATCACACTTCTCCGCCAGCATCCTTTGTCATGTAAATGTGCCGATAAAGACAAGCTGCAAGCAGCCAGCTATTCCATCCCCCCACCAACTTAGAACGTGCACGAACTTCACCCAGCTCATGCCTTGATTGATTATCTGGGAGTGAAGTGGAGTTGGGCGGCACGGTTGTGCAGTGGTTGCGCTGCTGCCTCGCAGTTAGGAGACCTGGGTTTGCTTCCCGGGTCCTCCCTGCGTGGAGTTTGCATGTTCTCCCCGTGTCTGTGTGGGTTTCCTCCCACAGTCCAAAGACATGCCGGTTAGGTGGATTGGCGATTCTAAATTGGCCGCAGTGGGTGCTTGGTGTTTGTGTGTGTCCTGTGATGGGTTGGCACCCTGCCCAGGATCAGTTCCTGCCTTGTGCCCTATGTTGGCTGGAATTGGCTCCAGCAGACCCCTGTGACCCTGTGTTCAGATTTAGCGAGTTGGAAAATGGATGGATGGATGGTGGAGTTTTACAGTGGAAATAATAGATCGTTATTTGGAATACACGGATTTCATGTGTGTTCCGTTTCTACAGTAATCTGTGTAAACACATTGTTAAAACAGAAACTTTTTAATATTGTAGTAATAAATGTTATAAAATGTAAGCATAAACTATAGAATGTGTGAAGCATGAAGTCCTAACATCAAATAAACACTTTCACTAAAGGTTCAAGAACAATACATCAGCCTCTGTGGCTTAGCAGTAAAATATGCTGACTTAGAGTGCAGTGGGCTAGCTGTGTCTCAGAGACCCAAGTTCGATTCCCCACTGGGGAAAAGGTGTTTTTTCTTTTTAACCTCAAACGGACATAAAATTTATAAATTGGTATGCACTGTCGGTTAATGAGATCGTTATATTTTCATTTGGGATGCTCCTTTTAAAATATTTTTTAACAATTGAGACTGCAATTAACATGAACAAGTGCCCTTATAACTGTTATTTTTAAGATCCATAACACAGACAGACAGAGCACTGCATAATAGAGAGACAGACAGGCAGAGAAGTCACTAGATATATAAATAAACAGGGAAGGCACATGTACTGAAAGAAAAAAAAGATCAACATGTGCGTTGATCCTGCTGCATTGAATAAGGTCACGCACTTGTGGAATAGTTTTGGAGAAGAGGGAGTTGATGTGTTGCAGGAAAGAATGCAGAAGATGTATGAACAGGAGAGAATACCAGATGAGTGGAGGAAATGTGTGATTGTGCCCATTTATAAGGAGATTTACAAAGAGAAAGCTTTGGGATAGAGACTTCCATAGGAGAGGCATAGTTTTATGCCAGGGAAAGGAACAACTGATGCAGTCTTTGCACTGAAACAGCTCATACAGAAGCATTGAGAAAAACAGAAAGGCTTGCATAAGATGTACCCCATTAAAGGTTTCTGGAGGTGAGTGAGAGATAAAGGAGTAGGAGACAAAATTGTGAGGATTGTTCAGGATATGTATGAGAGTGAGTAGCGGAACCACATCTGCTTGGAATCGCTGATGGGAAGTCCCATTTGAGTATGGCCCCTTTCCCTTCTTTGGCCGGGATGCCTGGCTGACCTCCTGAAGTCTCCCATCCAGGCAAGGAACCATCCCCCTCCCTGGTAGGAATGCCCATCCACTCCATACTGTGTGGCACTTACAACATCTTTGGGATGGAGAGGAAAACCCCAAAGAGATACAAGGAGGAGATGCAGACTCCAGACACAGAATACATCTAAAGCATGCTATATGAGCCCAAGATGCTAAATCTGTGTCTGAGGCAATAGTTCTATGCAATTCTACTACCAGTTTGAGATCCTACTTTAAAACAGTGCAACTTTAATTTACAACACCTCAACATGCTATTAGTATCTCTGGAATCATTGGAGATCAAGTCAACATATATGGCTACTCTTTTAATAAATATCAATAAGTGAATGTAGAGATTAAATATATTTTTAAAAGGATCTAACTTATCAAATCAAGAAATGCACATATGCTTGTGTAAATGTTCTTATATTATTTCATTGTTCGGAAGTAAAAAATAATTAACCTTCTAAATGTAATAATATTAAACACAAGGGCAAAGTTGAACCTGTTTTGCTAATACTAACTACAATATTTGATGCTCACTACTTTCCTAGCCATACTTCTTCAATCTTTTGACTTTATAATACAGTATATTGTGTCACAGGAGGCTGGGGGTCAGACCCAGCTGGGATGCCTGAAAGGACCGGGAGGTGGTCTATATGTCCCCTGGGCCACGAGTGGGCAACCACCCTGGATGTTGAGGGGACCACGGGGAAGGAGTAAGGAGGCTCAAGCCCAATGGAGCCCGTGGCTACCACCAGGGGGAGCCCTGAGCATCATGGAGCTCGGGATATCGACACTTCCGCCATACCTGGGAGGGTGGAAGATGGACCTTCCAGGGACACCCGGAGTGCTTCCGGGTGAATGAACAGCACTTCTGCCACACCAGGAAGTAATGCCGGAAGAGTGTCATTAGGCACCTGGAGCACATCCGGGTGGGAATAAAAGGGGCCACCTCACTCCAATCAGAGAGCTTGAGTCAGGAGCAGGATAAAGTTCCCGTGAGCAGAGGTAAGGTGGCCCACGAACACTAAAAGAGAGATCCGTGGAAAGGGTGACTGGTGCTGGGGGCACTGTGTGCTGTGTGGGACTTATTTGGATCAATGAACATGTATTTGTGGTAAAGTGCTGGCGTCAGTTTGATAGTGTTCGGACCCAAGCTCACAACTGCAACTTTCATAGTTTTTTTTTTTACTATCTCAGTATATTGCATTGCATGTATAGATAGAAAAATCCATTTGAAACTGGACTAAACAGGCAAGAAACAATAAACACCTCACCTTTTAACACGGCAAATTCTATCCCACTGCTCAGTAACATTGTTTTTAACAAAAATAGATATTTACACACTTTTATGGTTAGTTGCCCAATAGAAACTGAACCATGGATTTCAAGTATGAATTACCTAGACACCATGTGTACAATATATTTGGGGAAAGTGCCTAAATCTTTAGCTTGGATTGGAACATCACATGTAAAGGACCTTTACTGACAGACATAAGGACAGACTTCCTGAAAGTGGGCTGAATTACTCTTTTAAAAAGAATAATTGCAGAAATGAAAGGGTCAGAAAAAAAGTGTGTTTGCACCATATAATGTCTCAGACCAGTCTCTTTCTGGGAAATAAAGCTAAAACCTACAATCAAAAGATCAGAAAAATAAGAGACTTACTGAGGTAAAAGGATGTTCCATAATGCCAATAAGTGAGTCTTCTTCCTTGCTGGGAGGTGACATCGCAAGCATCTCTTGAAGGTCTCCTGTGTACAGTCTAAGATTAGATGCTTCTTTGTGCATGCAGCATTCTTTTAAGGTGGACCTAACCAACTGGGACACTTTGCACTAGGTCAATTCATGTTTCTCATACTACGAAATACACTCACCAGTGACTTTATTAGGTGCACCTGCTCAACTGCTTGTTAACACAAATATCTAATCAGCCAGTCACATGGAAGTAACTCAATGCATTTAGGCATGTAGACATTGCCAAGATGACCTGCTGAAGTTCAAACCGGGCATCAGAATGGGGAAGAAAGGTGATTTAAGTGACCTTGAATGTGGGATGGCTGTTGTTGCCAGATTGGCTGCTCTGAGTATTTCAGAAACTGCTGATCTACTGGGATTTCCATGCGCAACCGTCTTTAGGGTTTACAGAGAATGGTCAGAAAAAGGGAAGTTATCTAGTGAAATGCAGTTCTCTGGGCAAAATGCCTTGATGCCAGAGGTAAGAAGAGAATGGCCAGACTGGTTCGAGCTGACAGAAAGCCAACAATAACTTAAATAACAACTTGTTACGACTGAGGTATGCAGAAGAGCATCTCTGAACAAACAATACATCAAACCTTGAAGCAGATGGGCTGCAGTAGCAGGAGACCACACCGGCAGCCACTCCTGTCAGCTAAGAACAGGCAACTGAGGCTACAGTTTGCATGGGCTCACCAAAATGGGGCAATAGAAGATTGGAAAAATGTTGCCTGGTCTGATGAGTCTTCATTTCTACTGTGACATTCAGATGGTAGTGTTGTATCAACCATTGTATCAATGGTTCAGGCTGGTGGTGTAATGGTGTGAGGGATATTTTTCTTGGCACATTTTGGGTACCTTAGTACCAACTGAGCATCGTTTAAAAGCCACAGCCTACCTGAGTATTATTGCTGACCATGTCCATCCCTTTGTGACCGTAGTGTACCCATCTTCTGATAACTACTTCCAGCAGGATAATGGCGGCATGTCACAAAGCTCAAATCATCTGAAACTGCTTTCTTGAACATGACAGTTTACTGTACTCAAATGGCCTCCACAGTCACCAGAACTCAATGCAATAGAGCACTTTTGCTGTGTGGTTTAATGGGAGATATGCATCATGGATGTACAGCTGACAAATCTGCAGCACCTGTGTTATGCTCTCATGTCAATATAGAGCAAAATCCCTGAGGAATGTTTCCAGCACCTTGTTGGATCTATGCCATGAAGAATTACGGCAGCGCCAATGGTCATATGGGGTCCAACCCAGTACTAGTCTAATAAAGAGACCAGTGAGTATAGATCAGAAACCATAGCAAGAAACCATCCATCCATAAAGTTTCTTTTAAACAAGAAAACAGAAATCATATTTGAATTGTCAGTTATCTGGGCTTACTTGTGTTACTGGGTAAACCAGAACTTTTACGTAATTCTTAAATAAGTCCTTGCATCATGATTTCATAAACAGCCTTGCCTTTGTTTTTTTTGTTTTTTTTTGTAAAGTTCTGAGAAGATTTATTGAAACCTTTTGCTTTTACTGTAAATGAGATGGAGTCTAACATGCTATTAATTAACGCATCTGTATGGTAAGCAGCCAAAGCAAAGCATCCACAGACACATAAAGCAGCACAGCATAATGATGTCATCAGCAAAGTAACAAAAGAGAAAATATACAGTACATAAAAAATAATTGGCAAAGCAAAAAGTAATCCAAAACCCCAAAGCTAGTCCACAAGATTAGAGGACGATCAAGACTGTGGTCTAGCAGTGTGGTCTAGTGGCGAGGGCATCATTCATTGAAGAGCAAGGTTACTGACTCAGTACTTGCTTTTGATTTACTGTGTAAGCAAATGCATTAAAGACTTGGCTGGTGACTGGAGACATAATTATTTAGCAAGCGCTGAAATTATTCTAGTATGTTGGTCAGACTTGTGTGTTAAGCTGTAGTTTTCTCAAAAGCTAAAAGAAAATGCCCTTTTCTCTATTACAGTACAGTAAATATTTATTTTATATGCTTTTACTTAATAGTTACCATTCTTTGTCTGGCACTGGATGATAATTACACTTATAGCAGATACTACCTTTGGGGTGTTTATAGCTTTATTTATAATTTTCATATTGTCTTTGTAAAACTTTAATTTCCTTTTGTAATTGACTTTACATTTTTGGCAGATCTCAAAGCAGATGATATTTTAAGTACTGAAAGAATATAGAGAATGTGGCATAATCTTTAGTTATTTTCAGTACTTTGAAATTTATATTTGTATAATTAAATGTTTCCCACACAAAATACATGCCTTGCTAATACTTAATTCTTACAAAAACAAGAAAAGTAAATATTGGCAGTGAGTTCAGGGCAACTAATTTCATTAGTTTCAAAGCACCGACTTCTTTCCGTAAGCAGAGCTGAGCTAGGCTTTGCTTCAAAGCCATTACATCATTCATTCAATTTCTCTGATTCCAGTCGATGATGGAGGAATGAAGCATGTATGGCTTTTACACTGTTGCCATTTCCTTTTTCCTACCTATGAGATTAAATTTACAAATAATGTAAAACCATGTAATAAAACTACAGTAAAATGGAAAAAAAGCTTTGCATGTTGGCCAAAATAAATAAAAAATGAAAATATATTGCAAGGCTCCTCTACTTCTTCTTTTAACCTGAATGGTTTTAAAACCTTTTTTGTAGACGTTTATTAACCATTAAATCCTCCAGTTTTAAGATGTAGGTGATGTTTTCTACTGTCTCTGCAATGTTACTGAAATGTAAAATGTGAAAATCTCAAGATTATCAGTCCATGAAATTTAAGATTTTCAACAGCCAGCTTAAAAAAACTATTTGTTTCCACATGATGCTGAGGTTCGGTGGCCACAGCCAATTCAAATTGCTTCTTGCTCTACAGGATACGTAGACGAATGTCTCTTATTACACTGCCTGCTGGGTGTGGTGTTAGACTTTCTGATCTTACTGAAGACGTCACTTTCTTTTTCAAAAATTACATACCAATTCCAAGAACCTTTTAACTAAGGTCACTGTTCAAGTGTTTGACATCAGAAAGGCAGCAGGCAAAATAGAGATCTATGGTGGCAGATTGGATGGGTATACTGTCATTTGTGAGATCCTTGGAGAACACCATTTTTCGGAAGCTGCAACTACCACATCTGGCACCAACACTCAAAGACCAATTGCCTAAATTATGCTTCTTGTCTATTCAAATGTTTGATTGAGCAGCAACTAATCATCTTGACCATGTCTGCATTCTATTTATTGAGTTGCTGCCACCTGATTAGCTCTTTGGAGGGGCAGGCTAATTGCTTTAATCAGCAGTGTACCTAATTATATGGCCACTGAGTGTAAAGTAATCTAAAAGATTCACCAGGCGCCCTCATGGTTATGATAAGTAAATAATGATCAGAATGTGAATAAACACTAATTAATACCCAGCCATGTAATTAGAGACAATACTCTGGCAATAAAGAAGGTCAAGATGAGACATCAGGAGAAACTTAGCTATTAACTAACCAAACAAGCTTGCTGAACTGATTGATTTGCTCTTATCTGTAAAACAATTTCCTATAAGGCACAAGTGAAATACATCATATATGTTAGTTTTGCACATCTAAAACTCCAAACTGTATCCAAAATGGAAAATGGCATGCATAAGCAAATATGTTGACATTGGCTATAGTTAAGTAACTAACTAACTAGTGAAAGCTAGTACAGAATGCTCTTTATTACATTTCTTCATTTATGAGGCAATTTTAGAATAAAGAACAAGTCAGAACTCATATCCTTTCTCATATTCTTTCATACTAATAAAAGTTTTATTTTCTGTCAAAGGCAATTTTATCTAGATCTTTTTTTATTTCTTTGTTATGCTTGTACCCGTGGGCAGCACAAGTCTGATAATGCCACAACTGTCTAAACCCAGGAGACACTACCACACACTGAACTGTGGGCGAGGATATGCCACTTAAGTAAAGTCAGCCCTATTGCTTCAATCAATATTTCAGACCCCTGTCACGTTTTACAGGTTGGTCTCCATGGTCTAAAAGAATCTTTTATTCCCACAAATGTGTGCCCTGACTTTCCAAAAGGTAAAGATTTCCTGAGGAGCACAAAAAGACGCTGTCACACTAGGGGGAAAAAAAAGCATCGTTGAGGAAACAAATCTCTAGGCAATGAAGAAGCAGTGTAACAAAAGTACATGTCTAAACAATCTTACTGAAGCATGAGGTTGTATTTACCGATATGCAAGAAAATAAATGTGCACACAGAATGCCTCCTTTAATTACTAACGATCACCTCACTCCCACAGTATTAATAAGCAGAGTGTATATATATGGATTAATTGCACTTGGTTAATCATACCATACTGTAGCTGTTGCATTAACTGCCATTTTAATCTAACATCGTTAAAAATATGAGCTTTCATTTCCTTTGCATTGTCTTGGAATGTAAAGCCATGTTCAGTTTAACAAAAAACAGAAGAACCTAAAACCAGACTGTGACTCCAACATGATGTTCTTTTGCCTCCTTTTTCTCAGAAAGTATAAAAGAATTTGACAGATAATAGTTTTAGGTAGTATCTTACTTAACAGTACATTTTTTTATCTGAAGTGAGGCTTGAAAATTCTTGCGTCGTTCAGTGCTTGAAAATAAATTATCAAAACATTCCAGATTCATTCACAATGTCATTGCTATATCTATAGTTTATCCTCACTTAGGCAGTCACAGTTTAAAGAAGGAAAAAAATAGACAAGAGAATTGGAACACCTGGAACTGGATACAGTTGGTTTGAAACCAATATGCAGGCTGAGAAACTCAGGGAGTCAAAAGACACAAAACAAAACTGGATTTAGGTTGTGATGTAATTGTGTTACACTTTTCACACACACCCACCATTTGGTCAAAATCAATATGAAATCACCACAACTTTTTTATCATTTGCAAACAAAGTTACATCAGCTTTTGGAGTGTATTCTTATTATTTTACATCACTTTAACACAGGAAAGATTGATTTGTATTATCGGAGGCAGGTTGTCTGTCGTATTGGACAGATTTAACATACTGTACCTGGTTTTGGCAGAATGTTAGGATTTGGTGGGATCTACCCCAAGCAACTCCTGTGGCTTGCATTTCGCCCCTCCTGTCGGTATCAGTTGCTGGACAATCAGGTAACAGTCACATGATGGCAGGAGTATGGGAAAGAAAAGAAGGTGTTGGAGCAGAGCTCTTTGTCAGAACAATGTGCTTAATTTAAAGTATTACGTGAGAAACTTTTAAAAATGTCTTGTAATTATAACTACTGCTCTGTGTGTGACATAATATGTTCTTCTAGGCTGATGTATAAAACTATGTGTGTGCTGCTTAACCTAAAATTCTGTACTGGGGTAATCCGATAAAGAAGATGGACCTTCTTTGCATACCCTATTGTTAGCTGACACTGGTGTAAAATGTAAAATCTTTCTTTTTAATTTTCTTGCTTTATAGTCACTCTGGTGTGTATTCAGACCAAACTGTGTGTCTGAATTTATTTATTTAAAGAACTTTTATAAAAAGTCAAATTTCTCCATGGGGAGAAATACCACTTTCTCAGAGGTACTACATCTTATGTTCTGGGTATCAAACCATTTAAAAAGACAATTATACTATTATGTTATCTATCTATCTATCTATCTATCTATCTATCTATCTATCTATCTATCTATCTATCTATCTATGGTATCTTATCTTTTCTTTGAATAGATAAGATGCTCTTTTGTATTTTCAATGTTTGAAATTTTTCTGGTGTGTGATTTTGGCCAAACACTTGCAACACCGATGTCTATGTTTGGCTGCCTTGTGTTCAGTCTTACTTCATGTAATATGGTTTACTGGGTTTTTTTTCCATCTTTTTTCAAGGCCTCAACCAGTTCTGCATTTTAAAGTAGGTTAACGTGTTCAGCCACTCTTTACAAGGCAGTGTGCCATGGAACAGGGTAACCTATGAACAGGCTGGCACTGAGAGACTATGCTGCTTCTTTGGATGTGCCTGGCCAGTGTGACCCTGACAGCTTCCAAAAAAAACAGTTTTAGATAACAGTAACATAAGATTCTCAGACCTGCTTTATTCAGCTCGATGTCATGAGGAACTAGAGTTTATCTAGCACTGTGCAAGGCAGGCACCAGCCCAACATAGGGTCCATTCACACATTCACCCACAAAGGGGTCAGTCTGGAATTAACAAGATAATATGCCTGTTTTTTGGTGATGTGGAGACACTATGTGTAATCTTGTGCATATACTACTACTACGACTACTACTACTACTACTACTAATAATAATAATAATAATAATAATAATTCAGTAATAATAATAATAATACAGGTAGAACCCTAACTCTCCTCTTTTAAGTCAGTGGGTAACTGATGTTTTATACTATTTGAAATTGGAAAAAATCAAATTCTCACTTAGAGGATCTGTGCGGAACTTATTCAAAACCTGGCAGGATCTAATCAATAATATTTTAGAATAAGCTCTTAAAGCACTGAGGAAGTAGATTCTCTTCCCTTTTCTTTTTCTTCTCCATTTATCTTTATCCGCATATTAAACTCATCAATTTATTTATTTTTACTAGCTTTAAGTTTTATTCTGTTGGCCATGCTCTCTTCCTCAGGGGTGGGGGTTGATTTGTTTTAGATTCCTATTTTTTGTAAATATTTATCTATTTGTATGGAATGATTACGATAAAATTAATAAAATTTAATTAAAAAAAAAAATAAATTATAATAATAATAATACATTTTATTTATTAGTAGGCACCTTTCTAAACACTCAAGGACATCGAACAATAGATAAAACACACATTAAAAACAAAACTAAAATACAAAAACTAATATCAGACAGAGCAATTGTAATTAAAAAGAAAAAGCAGTCTTAAACAAATGAGTTTTAAGTTTAGATTTGAAAAGTGAAAATAATTTGATAATTCTAAGCTCAGATGGTAGTGAGTTCCAGAGCTGGGGAGTACAGCAACTGAATGCTCTGCTCCCCATAATGGTAAGACAGACGAAGGGGATAGTCAAATGGATGGAGGAAGAGGATCTAAGGGTACGGGAGGGAATGGCAACATGGAGGAGGTCAGACAGATATGGAGGGGCAAGGTTGTGGATAGACTTTAAAGTTAACAGAAGAATTTTGAATTGAATGCGTAACTTAACTGGAAGCCAGTGAAGCTGCTGCAAGACGGGAGTGATATGATAAATAGAGGGGGTTCTAGTAATTATGTGGGCAGCTTAATTCTGGATCAGTTGAAGCATATAAAGAGATTTGTGAAAAATTGCAATAATCCAGACGAGAAGTGAAAAGGCTATGAACAAGGATAGCAGTGGTGTGAGGAGTGAGGGGGGCGAATACGATTAATGTTACGAAAGTGGAAATATGCAGACCGGGAGATGTTACTGATGTGGGACTGAAAGGATAAAGTACTGTCAAGGATGACATCCAGACTCTTAACCTGCGGGGAAGGGGAGACAGAGTAATTTTGGATAATGTTGATTTTGTACCAATGACAAGATCCTCAGTTTTGTCACTATTTAATTTAAGAAAATTTGAAGAAAACCAGGATTTGATTTCTGTTATGCAATCAATAAGTGACGAGGGTGGAAAGGACAAAGTAGGTTTGCTAGAGAGATAGAGCTGGGTGTCATCAGCATAACAGTGGAAGCTAATGTTATATTTACGAAAGATATTTCCAAGGGGAGGGAGGTAAATAATGAAAAGTAGAGGCCCCAGGACAGAGCCCTGGGGCACACCTGAAGTAACAGCGGTGGGTTGGGATGTGAAAGTTTTAAGCTGTACAAACTGAGTAGGGCCTGAGAGGTAGGATCTGAACCAATCTAGTGGTTTGTGGGTAATGCCAATCGAAGATAATCTATTAAGAAGAGTAGTGTGACAAATAGTGTCAAAGGCTGCACTCAGATCAAGAAGGATGAGAATAGTGATTAAACCAGAATCAGCTGCCATACTGTATCCACACCTCTCAAAACAACAATCTACTGTGTAATCAACATGTGAAGCAGCACACATACAACAGCATATTGCTTCTAGAATGTTTGGTGTGTTGTAACAGCCAGCTCTTGGGTATTAACATCCTGTAGATACCTTTCAGTGTTGTTTGCCCTGCTGTCTTCTCTACTCATCATTATACATGATACAATTAAAGGAGAAAAACCCACAGAAAAAAGGTGAATTAATATGTAAGTGACAAAAAAGAGAGTTAAGAATGTAACACTATGGCACAAATAGAAATATTTCTAAAATTCTTGTGACAGTAAGTCTTTTCTAAATGCAGAATAATAGAAGGAAAAATGAGCAGCTGATTAACAATGAGATCAATTAAAGGTAAAATGACACACTTACTGGCCATAGGGATCCCACAGGACTGTGACTGGAAACCACTACCTGAGGGTCTCTTAAAGTAGTTAGTGTGCTAGTATCAGTAATCAGAGATCTATATTATGTTGTCCACAGAACACTTCTGCATCCAGTATGTGTACATTAATGTGTTACTGCAGGGCAGAGATTTTATCAGCATAATGTATGCTTGTTCTGGTACTGTACCCATATTAATATGAATACAAGGAGCTCTAGTGCATGCAGAGACGAATAGAATCTGCAGATCAAATAAAAGAAGGAAGGAATTTCATGTTTCAAGAACATGTAAGACAGCTCATGACCATGACCTATTATTGAGAGAGTTAAATAAAGAAAGTGTAAGTGTGTATTTAATCTGTGTGGTCCAATTAAAAAACAGAAGGAATGCTTTAGTAATTTAATGGCTATGGTGAACAATTTTAATTAACGGATAATCAGATAACATACTCTTTAATTAGCTCTAACCTCCTTTGTGCTAATATTTGGCACAACGTGTTGGTAATGGCATTGGGCACCTTCCTCATCCAGCCATCCTTCAATTTTCTAAATCCCCTCTCCTTTCCCATTATATTACCAAAAGGAGAAGAGGCAAGAACTAGCTATTGATATGATGAAACACATGTCCATCACATTGCATGCTCAGCCAAGTCAGAGTGGCCAGTTAACCTAAATACATAACATAACATTCTGAAACTTGTTTATTGCAACGTATGGTCACCACATTCCAGTTTTCATTTGTCAAATAATGTAACATGTATGTATGTGCTTTGTAAGTGGGAGGAAAGCCTAGGCAGAGAAAGATAGATTATGTGGACTCATCATGGACTGATTTGAACCTAGGAAACTGGATCTGAGAGGCAGCAGTGCTATCCAATTATTAACTCTAAAACCTAATATTTGCATTTTTGGAATGTTGAAGGAAAGCAACAGCAGCATTGTGGAGAATATGTAAAGTCCATCTTGACTGGAACTGGACTGAGAATCAGACCAAACCTGGATCACTTTAGCTGAGAAGTATTAGCCACCATGCCACCCTAGTTTGCACATGAGGTATTTAATTTTTTATGTTTTTCTGACATTTTTTTCATGTTTTCTTGCAATCTTTTCAATAAATCATAATCAATCTAAATTCGGAGTCAGTACATGCGTCTTCTGCACCATAAAAGAGAACATTAATCTATAAGTGTCATGAGGAAATACTATATAACAGATGCCACCACATGAAAGCCAGTGTTAGAATAAAACTAACTAGTATATGAACAATTGCTAGCATTCATTCTACATTATTAATTATTCAATGGCAATTTTATAAAAAGGAAATGTGATACCAGTTTTGGCAGATTTAACAGGAACTGGTAAAGAACGAATGAGGTTTAATCCACCTCTGCTTTAATTTGCTTTCAGGGATTCAAAGGCTCATTATGGCCCACTTACTATTGCACACAGAGTTCTACCTGATTACATTAATCTTTTAGGGATGAGTCCCTGAGTCCCTTCCTCTTAGCAACTATTGAATTCACATAGCAACAGGCAAATAGACATTATTTATGATCAGCCAAACTGACTGAAAAATCAATTCTTGATGAAGAAAAGGAAATAAAATATTCAAGCTCTTATTTCAACCACTAGCTGTTCATATCTATGATCAGTGTCAGAGACTTTAACACATAAAGATTATGCGTTTTACAATTTATCATTTTGTATTTATTGTGCTTGAGCTTAGGGTAACGATTTACAGTTTTATTTCACTCCAATTACTTGGATCAAGATAGTAAATTTCTACGTCTGTAGGAAAGAGAACTAGAGATAATGTTTTCCATTCAATATTTTGAATAATGGAGGAAGGGAGTTGTTGCTTTCTCATCTGCCATTGAACAATATACACTTAAGCACTTAAGCTGAGACACGATGAGATGGCATGTAGCTCAGATATACAGCTATGGTCAGAGGTCGAGGTGACTCCCTAGTCACTGGCCTGATGTGCTGACTGGACTGTTCCCCATGTATTGTAGAATTGAAGGCCTAGACTTCCTGACAAATATGGCAGGAAATATTGAAAAAGAGCACTGAGTCTTTATCTGTTTTTGTATCAGTATCTTTTCATTTCGTGGAAACATTGTGAGGAGAAAAATAAAAGCTGTTATTTGTATAATGGATATGAAGAAGAAGCACTGAGAATTACCAAACATACAGTACTGTGTCAAATTACGCTGACATTTTCAGCAGAAACTGGTGCCTTCTGAACATGTGCTGGACAGACTGCGACTTAATATTAAGTTTAAAAGTACAAACATATTGTTAATTTGCTTATTCAAGGAAGAGATATATGTTTTCTGTAGGATTTAAAACAAGCAGAAGAGAATCATGGATTGCCATTATCTGTTAAAGGAGAAGAAGGTACAGTAGTTTCAACGTACACTTCTCAGGGCTACTTAATACAATTTACAGTAACAAGGGAGAGTGGGGGGTTCAGAGGTCTCACTTTGTACAGAAAATACCTTTGTTATTACCAGTATGTGTGTAATATAGTGGCAATAAATGGTGTGAGAGATTGCCAGATGATTGCCTTGGGGAATAGTTATGACCATAATATCACAGGGCTAGGGATAGTCCCATTGGGGAAGTTAAAAAGAGACAGAGAAATCCATGCTTGTAGTGTGCAGACAGTCACAAGCCAGTGCGATTCAGAAGATTCTATGATTACGAATTGTGCCCGAGGAAATCAGAAGAAGCAAGAGGATTGCACCCTGGGGAGGAAGTCTCTACAACACTAGGGCACAGACAACCAGCAAATGTCTAAGATATCCTACCATCAAAAACATGAGAGAATAGGTGTAAAAGCTGTTTGGAAAAAAAAAATCATATTTTCCACACACTATTAAGGCCTTCTTACTTTATGAAGAAAGATTCAGTACAGGATCTCCAGAAACTCAGTTTAAATATTTCTATAGGTCACTAGGATCACCTCAAGGTGAAATGAAGGTTGATCCATTTTGGGATATAAGCACTGCAGGACCTACCTTCACGATTCAGGAATAAGAGGCTTACTTGGAGTTCAGTCATTAAGGGTCCTAGTATAGTTATAAAGTTGGTTTATATAGAGTTACTAGCAGAATACCCGCGCTTCGCAGCGGAGAAGTAGTGTGTTAAAGAAGTTATGAAAAAGAAAAGGAAAAATTTTTAAAATAACGTAACATGATTGTTAATGTAATTGTTTTGTCATTGATATGAGTGTTGTTGTCATATATATATATATATATCTATAGTGTAACAAAGGCGATATATAGGCGCCTGACCCGACACAGAAAGACATGGAGGCACGTATAAAAAGTACAAAAGACTTTCATTTTTCTTCAGCTGTGGGACACGTCTTCCCCGTGCCACACAGCCCAAACATAGTCCCAAAAGCACCAAACACAAACAATTCTCCACCTCGCTCCACCACTCCTCCCAGACAAGCTTCGTCTTCTTCCTCCCAACTCTGGCTCGTCGAGTGGTGGTGGCTGGGCCCTTTTATAGCCCACCCGGAAGTGTTCCAAGTGATTAATCACCTGGTCCTAATTGCACTTCCAGGTGGGGCTGAAGACTCGTCCAGCCGGGCTGTGGGAAGCAGACAGCCCCCCCTAGCGGCCACCCCGGGTCCCAACCAAGCTGTGGAGGACTCCATCTCCCATGGAGCCCTGCGGGCGGTTGGGGAATCACTGTCGGCCAGGGAGGCTGCCACCAAGCGTCCCGGGGGAGGTATTGGACTGCCCATGGCGGCTCCCCCGGAACATAAGCAGCAGGGGCATCCCTGCCAAGCATGGGACCCGGCTGTCCTTCACAATATATATATACATATATATAGCAAAATTCCCGCGCTTCGCAGCGGTGAAGTAAAAAGAAAAGGAAACATTTTAATAATAACGTAACATGATTGACAATGTAATTGTTTTGTCATTGTCATGAGTGTTGCTGGCATATATATATATATATATATATATATATATATATATATATATATATATATATATATATATATATATATATATATATATACATACATGTGTACATATATACTCACACACATATACTATGAGGTGCCAAACAGGCAAATACATTGATTTTCTGAATATATAAAGTCGGCGTCAGAATATATAAGGTCAAAACTTGAATATATAAAGTCATTCCCGAATATATAAAGTCAAAACTTGAATATATAAAGTCACTGTCGGAATATATAAAGTCAAAACTTGAATATATAAAGTCATTCCCGAATATATAAAATCAAAACCTGAATATATAAAGTCAGCGTCGAAATTTATAAAGTCATTCCTGATTATATAAAGTCAACATCGGAGTATATAAACTCATTCCGAAATATTTACAGTCAAAGTCAAAATCTATTGATTGAAACGACTCTGAACTGAACTAAGTTAACAAAAACGTATTCAGAAAAATAAATGAAAAAAAAACACTGTTCGGTTAATGTTTTGAAAATGATGCATGTGCCCTGCCCAGGATTGGTTTCTGCCTTGCTGGGATTGGCTCCAGCAGAGCTCCATTACCTTGTGGTCGGAATCAACGGGTTGGGAAATGGATGGATATTCCAGCGCTGACTTTGTATATTCCGATGCTGACTTTATATTTTCAAGTTTTAACTTTAAATATTCCGCCGTCTTTATATGTTCAGGTTTTGACTTTATATATTTGGGAATGACTTTATATATTCAAGTTTTGACTTTATTTATTCCGACAGTGACTTTATATAATCAAGTTTTGACTTTATACTTTCGGGAATGATTTTATATATACAAGTTTTGACTTTATATAGTTAAATTTAGTCATCATTGCATACATTTTTCTTGACCATAGAAATTTAAAGACTAAATTCAACTTCCATTCCTAACAAAGATATTTCTGGCGACTAAATAGAACCTACTTATATCCAAATTCGAGCTATTGAGCTGTCGCCTGCCTGCCTGAATAAGTCACCCTGGCTTGGCTCTTACTTTTTTACCGTTCATTTAATCATGGCTAGTGGCGGAAAAATTATAAAATGGAAGGAGGATTACACTGAGTATGGCTTTACCAAAACAATTATTGATGGCGAATCGATTATTCATAAAGATTCAATTGGTGATCTGTTTTTCTGTGTTAACCTCACATTTTTTTATACTTCTTCTCAAACCAAGGGGGTGCGAGGGTAAAATGAATTGGGAAGCGCTGATGAATGTAATCGGTGTACCAGGAAATCATGCATTGACAGAAGTTCCCCTTTGCTTGGAATGCAAAGTGTGATTAAATGCATTATTTTTTAACGCATTATGGAGCACATGCATCGAAGCTTCTCAGCTGTGATTGTGCTAAGAAAAGGAAAGATTTTAAAAATAACGTAACACGATTGTCAATGTAACCTTTTGTAAGTAGTGCCTGGAGGATTCAGTGTGGAGAAACTCTAGAGACAGCGTGTGTATTAACTTGTGGATTTCTCTGTGGGTATTTGGTGGCAGCGTCACACAGTCTCTCGGAATTTGCATAAGCAGAGCCCTTCACGTGCAATTTTAACTTAGTTACAAAGTGATCAAAACTCTCGTTTATATCCTGCGTCCTCTCATTAAACTTGTATCCCGCATTACCCGTGGGCATGACAAACGCCAGTGGCAGCCTGTCTATGAACTTAATTTAAAGTTTAGGTTTACACCTTGCTTTGTTTCCGAAGTAGCAGCACTCATGAATATGGTTGTATATGTCACTCGCTCGCTTCTTATTGTTTTGCTGCCTTCTCAATTATATAATGCATGTTTTCTTCAGCGCTTTTTGGAGCTCTTTCTTGTTTTCTGCATACTGCGTTGACAGTCAGTTCACGTGATTACGTGGGAGGTGTGATGATGTCACACGAAACTCCGCCCCCCACGGCTTTCGAGCTCAACTCCATTACAGTATATGGAAAAAATAGCTTCCAGTTATGACCATTATGCGTAGAATTTCGAAATGAAACCTGCCCAACTTTTGTAAGGAAGCTGTAAGGAATGAGCCTGCCAAATTTCAGCCTTCCACCCACACAGGACGTTGGAGAATTAGTGATGAGTCAGTGAGTCAGTGAGTGAGTGAGTAAGTCAGTGAGGGCTTTGCCTTTTATTAGTTTAGATTCTGTGGCTTCACTGAAGACCAACCAGCTATAAATCTGGAGTTTGTGAAAAACACACTTCAAAACAAAGTTTAAAAGCTGCATCTGACCAAAGGTGTTTTGAGGCCTGAGTCAGAAGGTAGTCTGGTCAGCTCAACAAAGCATGCCAGTGCTATCCACTTAATTCTTCTAAAAAAAAAAAAGTCTAGTTTTGAAAGTCCTTAAAATCTTACTGTCTACCACACTACTTGGTAACTTATTCCAAGTGTCTATGGTTCTCTGTGTACAGAAAAAGTTTGAGCAAAATGTACCCTTAACAAGTTTCCAACTTTGTCACTGTGTTCTTGATGAACTCATTTTAAAATAACAGTCTTAATTCACTGTACTAAATCCCTTCATAATTTTAAGCACTTCAATCATGGCACCTCTGCAGTGGGCTGGCGCCTTGCCTGGGGTTTGTTTCCTGCTTTGCGCCCTGTGTTGACTGGGATTGGCTCCAGCAGACCCCCGTGACCCTGTAGTTAGGATATAGCGGGTTGGGTGATGGATGGATGGATGGATCATGTCACCTCTTAATCTTCTTTTGCTTAAACTGAAAAGGCACAGCTCTTTTTATCTTTCTTCATAATTCATCTCCTGTAGCCCTGGAATCATTCTACTGTAGTCACTCTGCTCTGAACCTTTTCCAGCACCGCTATGTCCTTTTTGTAGCCTGGAGACCAAAACTGTACACAGGACTCCAGGTGAGGCCTCACCAGTGTGTTATAAAGCTTGAACATAACCTACTTGGACTTGTACTCTGCACATTGTGCTATGTAACCTAACATTCTGTTAACATTCTTAATGGCTTCTGAACACTGTCAGGAAGTTGATAACGTAGAGCCTACTACGACTCCTAAATCATTCTCATAATGTGTACTGTCGATTTTCAACGACCTCCTCAGTCTGTCAGTGGATGATGACAGTGACAGCAGTCTGTCGCTGAAGCTGCTCATCTTACTGCAGATGTTGAAAGATGCCAGTCTTCTAAGGAAGTATAGTCGGCTCTGTCCTCTCTTGCACAGAGCATCAGTATTGGCAGTCCAGTCAAATTTATCATCCAGCTGCACTCCCAGGTATTTATAGTTCTGCACCCTCTGCACACAGTCGCCTCTGATAATCACGAGGTCCAGGAGGGGCCTGGGTCTCCTAAAATCCACCACCAGCTTCTTGGTTTTGCTGGTGTTAAGGTGTAAGTGGTTTGAGTCACACCATTTAACAAAATCCTTGATTAGGTTCCCATACTCCTCCTGCTGCCCACTCCTGATGCTGCCCATGATAGCAGTGTCGTCAGCGAACTTTTGCACGTGGCAGTATTCCGAGTCATATTGGAAGTCTGATGTATATAGGCTGAACAGAACGGGAGAAAGTACAGTCCCCAGCGGCGCTTCTGTGTTGCTGACCACAATGTCAGACCTGCAGTTCCCAAGATGCACATACTGAGGTCTGTCTGTAAGATAGTCCACGATCCATGCCACCAGGTATGAATCTACTCCCATCTCTGTCAGCTTGTCCCTAAGGAGCAGAAGTTGGATGGTGTTGAAGGCGCTAGAGAAGTCCAGAAACACAATTCTTACAGCACCACTGCCTTTGTCCAAGTGGGAGAGGGTTCAGTGTAGCATATACAGTAGATGATGGCATCCTCCGCTCCCACCTTCTCCTGGTATGCGAACTGCAGAGGGTCGAGGGCGTGGTGGACCTGTGGCCTCAGGTAGTGAAGCAGCAGCCGCTCCATGGTCTTCATCACATGTGATGTCAGAGGGACAGGCCGGAAGTCATTCACTAGTAAAACAGACCTCCTTTGAACCCATGCTGACTGTTCAGAATAACTCCTGTACTTGCCATGTGCTAGTCTAATATCCTTAATAATTCCTTCCATTGATTTTCCTCTGATGCACATTAAGCTTACTGGCCTATAGCTGCTTGGATGTGCCTGGTCACCCTTTTGATATAACAGGATAACATCTGCCATTTCCCAGTATGCAGTGACTTCCTAAAAATATCATCTGAATCATCTTTTTTTGATGGCAGTTCCATCAATCTACCCATTTATCTATTTGTCCAGCTCACGGTTGCTGGGAAACACAGAATACACTTATACATACATCCACATTCACTAACAAGGTGCCAGTGCACTGTTTTCACATCTACCTGAAATGGAGGACATAAAAACCAATATAGGCACAGAGAACATGTGCAAACCTAAATAGTGTCTGGACTTTAACTCACATTTTATGGGCTTTGTTAATCACTGCTTGACTATGTTTTCCCATTAGATTTGAGGAAATGATAGAAAAATAAATTAAAGGTACCAGTTTCATTCACTTGATCCTTAAATCTTGTGACACCATAATTTGCAATCATATCTTTAAAAGTTATTGGCTTGTTTTCTTCTACAGCATGACTAGACTGTTCATGGCAGCCACTGCTCCTTTTGTAATGAAATACTTCCATTTTTCTAAGTTACTCTGCATTTTAGTAGTATGCTTAAAAAAAGAAAAATTGATTTGATTTTTGTATGGTTTTAAGAATTGTGGGAAATTAGGTCTCTCAAAGTGTTGTGTGCTAAATGTTAATCAGACTGAGTCAACTTATGTATAAGAATGAAAGCTGACATTCTTCTCTTTTCAGTTATTACTCTTATGTTCTCTTTGCAAGGACCTCACCAGGATTATATCAGTTGATCATAATTTACCTGGATTTATACTGTAAATCTTTAACATCATACCTTAACATTTTAAATGCAAATTCGGTACTAGGGCAGATAAGGCATTTTTGACTAAATAATCATCTATAATTAGAGCCAGAAGAAGATGCTGTTTCTTTTAAAATGAGAAATCACTGTAGAAACGACTGTGGGAATGAATGGGAGAGCTGGGAATTATTGCTGGGTTGCACTTTCATTGTTTTAAGAGTTGATGAATCATTCAAACTTTACTATTTAAAAGTTAAAACCAAATGCATGTTGTTAGTACAATCAAACATAGATCCCTGAGGAAACCATTGATTACCTCGGTGTAGGGGCTGACTTCTCTTTTTTTTTGTACTATGGTTCCTACCAAGTCACTTGATTGGGTGCCCAAATTTTTGAGTTTCAACAAATCAGTGGTTTCATTGTGAAAATTCCCAAAGGTTCTTTTAAGCTTTATTTGTGTGAATAATTTAAGTTCTCTGTTTAAAAATGACTAAAAATATCTGTGATTAATTGTATTTACCTGTACATAGTTTTGGAATTTTTTTTTCAGGTTTCCAAACCTAGACATTTATTTTATGTTTTCTGTTTGTATATCTTAAAAATGTTATCGTTTATCTGTAAACTTTTTTGACAGAAAACTTTTAGGTTCCACTACGAAATTCACCCTTAACCTTTTGCTCCAAATATGAATTTAATCAAGCTCCAATATTCTTTTTTGTGGCCAATAGAAATATCATCTTATAGATATTACAATTACTTTACTTAATAATACTTGCATTTATATTTTTTTTCTGGTTTCCAGTTTCTTTTGTTTATTACTTTATAAAAATGTCCTTACCCATGAAGTACGATGGGTTTTGAGAGTTTTATGGTATCTCTTTAATTTCCCATTCAACATTTTACAGATCTTTTATTCTTGAAATCACTCTCTAGGAAAATGGCCTTAACAAGTTTGGACTATATATTTGATCAATTTTTTGAGCTACAGAAGATCTGTTCAGAAGCACATAAAAAATTGAGAAAGGTGAATAGTACTATTGACAAAACCATACAGCGGAGCAAGCTGAAAGGAACCTAGAAGCTGCATAACTGACCTCCCACTAGCTTTTGTCATTTCATTCACCACTGTTCACAAACCACAAGACAAAAACGTGAAGACAAAAATCACGTATTCAATAAAATCCAAGGGAGAATAATGGCAGTGAAGTGAACTGTACTTGTATTACAATGAATATGATTCTTAAAGCCAGTTTCTGCTATAGCCTATATGCAACGAAGAAGTAGTAAATTACACTTAACTAAATGCTTTAATTTTTAATATACATTTAATAATTATATATATATATATATATATATATATATATATATATATATATATATATATATATATATATATATATATATATATATTTCATGAATACACAGTAAAGAGCAAAACATAAACCCCTACATACTGTGAATATCTTTCATGCCATTTAGTGTCTTTATTTTGGTGTATTCCATTGAGAATATAAATTAATTTAACTTGAAATACTATTGATGGTTAAGTTGCGAGGAGGTTTGGTTGCACATTAAAATAAAGAGTGCAATTTAAAGAAATGAGCAAATAAAATCAATACGGATCACTTACACTGCGGTGACAAAAAAGTCAACAAAGGGCAACGATAACCTACATCACAATTACGTGAATAAATGATGGGAAGTGTGAGTAAAAATCCAATAAGTCATTATGGTTTATAGATGTATTCTCTAACAAATTTGTTCTGGACCTCTGTTATGCACACTTTAGAGGCCTTGCTTGCTTAATTAATGAAATGTTTTACTTCAAATAGCAAATACAATATAACAGCTCCTACTTCACAGATTTAGGGACCTGAAATGGACTATCGCATCCAATCAAGGTTAGTGTGGAGTTTGCTTTTCCTACATCTATCTGTGTGGATTCTTCTCCAGATATTCCAGTTTTTCTTCCACATCCCTATATTACTAGGGAGTTGTACCATGTTAGCCATTATTGATGTGGTGAGAAGTTAAGCAAAATGACACCCGTTATTGGCTAACTAGAAAATATCATCTTGCCTGATGAAGGGGCCTGAGTTGCCTCGAAAGCTAGCATATTGTAATCTTTCTAGTTAGCCAATAAAAGGTGCCATTTTGCTTAATTTCTCACCACTTACACATCCCTAGAAACATGCACATTTATTCGAACAGTAGTTCCAAATTGGCCCAGTAAGGATGTGGGTGACAGCAGGGATTGTGATTGATAGATGGATTGGTGCCCAGTCTGAGGCTGGTTCCTGCCTTGTACCTGCTCCCAAAGCTGAACATTATGCTTGTGACAGTGTGGATCAGCTCCACACTACCTTTTGCATCTTGGAAGCCTCTTCAACCTACCACCGCCAATAACGTGCCCAAGGGATGAACCAGCAGATGAGGACACTCACACAGATCAAGGAGTAGGTGCATAAAAGTGTAAAAGAGCTTTTATTAAAAACAGTCAAAAACAAAGTTCAAAAACAAAGTGTCCAGAAGTGCAGTGCATCAAAAAAATCAATAATAATCCTTTCAAACAGTTAAAGTCCTTAAAGTTGAAATCCAAAACAAAACAAGAATAAAACCAACCAAACAATCATCAGGGTACTGCTCCATCTGATGAGCCCAGCACAACTCTCACTTCATCTCCCTGGCTCTCCCATTGCTCACTCAGCCAGCAGGGATACAAGCAGCCACGGTCCTTTCCATCCCAACCCTCATCTTGGCTGCCTCGTGCGGCATAAGCCAGACCGCTCGGGGTTGGTTGTCCTCCCATCTTTCTTCTCACTACACTGGCATGCCTCAGATCCCTGGGAAAGATTCCACCATACTTGCACCCACTACTCTACAAATATTCAGTGGGGTGAGCTGCCCCTGGAGTGCAAATCCTTCGTTCCTACGTGGAACCATCTAGCTGGTTGGCTCATCCTGCCACTCCACCCAATGCTGGTCTCACAGCTTTCTTTCTCTTCTTTCTTCTTACTCATTATTTTTCCCTGACCCTGTTTCTGTCTTGCATCCCCCTTTTATACACTGGGAAGGGTTGCAGGTGAAATTACCTGATTGCCGCCTCGGGATGATAACGAGACAATCAGTCATCTGCACACACCAATAAGGCAACATGGGGCTGGCTGACTGCCTGTGAAGATGCGGGTCCCGTTCCATGCTCCCACCTCTCTTCTGGGAGCCTCTCAAACCCAGTACCATCGATAATTTAACCGGATGAGCTGTGCAATGAGGACAAATCACACTGGGAGCAAAGGGATGGTATAAAAAGTGCTTTTATTAAAAAGAAAACCAAAACAGTATCCAAAGTGCAGTACTTCAAAATGTTTCAATAAATAAATAATCCATAAAAACAAGATGGAAAAAGTGGAGGTTAAAAATCAATAAATAATCCTTTCAAACGAGGTTGAAATCAACAGACAAGAAACAGTCCCTTTTTAAAAACCTCGTGCCTTCTTTCTTCCCAATGGGCTTTGCAACAGGGGAGTCAAGAGGCTCCCAGAGGTGGGAGAATGGAGCAGGAGCCGCACTGTCACACTGCCTAGCACCAACACAGAGACAAGCCGGTTTTTCTGCAGATCGCCTGCACCTACTCCACACCCCAGTGCAAGTGCGTCAGTTATTTATTTCCTTAGATGTAAACAAGCCACAGACCTATTGTACCACAATGCTGTGTTAATGTATATGTTGACATGGTGGTTAGCAGTGCCTCGTAGCTTCAATAGACAGGGTTTGAATCTCGGCCCATTTAGTATTCAGTACAAAGATGTCCTGTAGGTGTTTGTATGTTTTTTTGAAGGAACTTCCTAACATCCTATGAAGTGCTAGGCCGATTCTTCTATTATAAGTGAGTGTTGGCAATTATATACTGGGTCTTGTTGGAAGTGTGCATCAGTGTGTCCAATGCTGTTTCCTGCTTTTTTGCCCAAGTGTTGGACTTAACCTTAAAATTTTCAAGAAAGTTAGGTTATGTTATAACAATATATACATATACATATAAACATATCTACATATACACATATCTACACATACACATATCTATATACAGTACAGGCCAAAAGTTTGGACACACCTCCTTTCAATGTGTTTTCTTTATTTTCATGACCATTTACAGCACTCCATCACTCTCCTTCTTGGTCAAATAGCCCTTACACAGCCTGGAGGTGTGTTTAGGGTCATTGTCCTGTTGAAAAATAAATGATCGTCCAACTAACCTGACTTCTGCACAACACAACTGTTGGTCCCAACCCCATTAATAAAGCAAGAAATTCCACTAAATAACCCTGAAAAAGCACACCTGTGAAGTGAAAACCATTTCAGGTGACTACCTGTTGAAGCTCATCGAGAGAATGCCAAGAGTGTGCAAAGCAGTAATCTGAGCAAAGGGTGGCTATTTTAAAGAAACTAGAATATAAAACATGTTTTCAGTTATTTCACCTTTTTTTGTTAAGTACATAACTCCACATGTGTTCATTCATAGTTTTGATGCCTTTTTTGTGTAGCTGCCTTCACACAGCTTCTCCACTGCTTTATAAACGAACGCCATATAAGGCCATTGTTTCTCCTTGCTTCGCGGTTCTGTACTGTTTTATTGTTCGTTTATTACAATTGTTATAGTTATTGTGTAGCTATTCGAGACTTACTTCACTGTCCAGGTACCCATTTCCTTTATTTAATCCGCGGCTTGAACGCTATTTTTTGTTCGTTTATTACGATTATAGATATTTATTGATTTCCTTCTTTAGCTGACTGCCTTCTCATATAAGTTGCTCCGCTGGTTTTTTGTGAAGCAGCCTTTACACAGCTTCTCTGCTGTTTTATAAACGAACGACATATAAAGCCATCCTTTTTCCTTGCTTTGCCAAGGAAGCCGCCTTTTTATTTAATCCACGGGTTCTCCGCTGTTTTATTGTTCATTTATTACGATTGTTATAGTTCTCTTTATATATCACGTTGTCTGTTCAGCACTCTGGTTGTAATATGATGAAGCTGCGCGAGCTCACTCTTGAGAATGCAACGTATAGTTGTCCAGGAAAAAAGCAATCTTGCCTGAAATCAATGGCAACCTTTTGTTGGGTCTGTCCCTGAGACTTCTTACTTCTCATCGTGCAGCAGAGCCTTACTGGAAATTGGAGGCATCTGAATTGAAATGGGAGATCAGAGGGTGTAACGAGGATGTGAGGAATACATTGAGTGTGGAGAAACTCTAGAGACAGCGTGTGTATTAACTTGTGGATTTTTCTGTGAGTATTTGGTGGCAGCGTCCACAAGACCGCGTTAGCTGTGGAGCTCAACTCGGAGCATATTCTTTTCCCACCTTGTCAATTGTGTAATGCGTTTTTTGAACAGGTTTGATGCATGGAAGTGATCACTCGTACTGCGTTCAGTCAGTTCACGTGAGCTGCTCTCTTGTGTGATGTTGCGATGTCCATGGCTTTATTTAATGTTAGCTAAGACCCGGCACTGAAAAGTTTCTCACTACAGCAATTTTAACTCTGTTACAAAGTGATCCAAAGTCTCGTTTATACCTTGTGTCTTCTCATTAAACTTGTATCTCGCGAATAAAGTATTTGCCATTTTTCTTCAGCGCTCTTTGGGAGCTCTTCCTTCTTTTCTACGTACTGTGGTCACAGTCAGTTCACGTGATTACGTGGGAGGCGTGATGATGTCACACGCAGCTCCGCCCCCCACGGCCATCGAGCTAATGTTCATTACAGTATATGGAGAAAAACAGGTTCCAGTTATGACCATTACGCGTAGAATTTCCTTCTACCTACACGGGAAGTTGGAGAATTAGTGATGAGTGAGTCAGTCAGTGAGTGAGTCAGTGAGTGAGTGAGTGAGTCAGTGAGGGCTTTGCCTTTTATTAGTATAGATTATAACAAAGAAGGTGAATAAAAACATCAGGGTATGTAACTACAACTATGTAACAGATGTTCCATGGTCTGGGCAATTGTAATGGAGAATTGCAGTGATAACTGTATAGGTTTTCGATGATATTTCAAGATCTTTTTTAAATGTTGAAAACACCTTTGCAAAATGGCTAACGCTTTTCCCTCACAGATCCATTATCCTGAGATGGAATTCTGTCTGGAGGCTCCAGTAGACCCCCATGACCCTGTGTTAGGATATAGTGGATTGGATAATGGATGGATGAATATGTGTGTAAAATTTGTACGTTCTACCCATGTGTCCCTATGTCTTCTTCATGGGTTTTACTGCCACATCTCAGGGACATGTAGGTTGGATTACATGGCCATATGTGTAACAGTGTAAGTGCTGGTATGTTTGTCAGTGGGCCTTGTAATGGGATGGCTCCCCACCCTGGGCTGTTTCCTGATGCTTGGAATGGCTCTGTGACCCTGTATACCTTGATTGAATGATGCAAGTTTGGAAGTATTATGTTAGGAATGGGTAAAATAATAGCCCAAAAATTCAACAATAAATAGTGTAACACAACTACAAGTATATTAAGCAAAACATATCAAGGACGTGCCCCTCAAGATTTTGGGAAAAAGTGTTAACCATTTTGCAAAGGCGTTCTCACCATTTAGAAAAGATCTTGAAATATCATTGAAAACCTATGCAGTTATCACTGAAATTCTCCATTACAATTTCCCAGACCATGGAACATCTGTTACATAGTTGTAGTTACATACTCTGATATTTTTATTTCATTTAGAAATTAAAGGTACAATGTAACTATGTAAGTACACTTGTTTTTGGATCAGTGATAAATTCTTACATTGTAATTATATAAACTGTGAAATAACAATGACAACTGAGTAATTAACTATAATGTTATGTTGTATTACATACATTACATTATTAAGTATGGAGTAATAACTCATAGTTACACTGTATTTATACAGGTAATTACATAGTAGTTACATTGTAATTATGGACACTTAATGTAAAGTGTTACTGAATATTTTTACAAAGCCAGAACACTTTTCTCTTGTTTTTAATAAAACATGAATTTAGGAGTCTCTTTATTTTTAGTGTAGTCTTTACAAAAGTGAAATACCTGAGGAAAAGGCAAGCAACTCCTCAGCTTTTACCAAGCTGATTATCTTTAAGAAAGGAAACTCATAACTGAGCTTTTATAAAGTATGAACAAAGATGTAGCAAGAATTTTATCATATTGGTACTCAGCCTTGCATAATGGGTGATCAAGCTATAGTAGAGCATGGCTTTCCTGGCAGTGACACAGTTTTGAGGCTCACAGGTGGTCATGGCTCAACCTGGTCTACACAAAGTCAGATATTATACACTTGGAAATGCTGACTCCCTTTTTTGAAATATACCCCAGAGCTTAGAAGGGCCACATGAAGCATTCCATAATCGAGAGGGTCAGACATATAGAAAGACCAGCAATAATTTTTGCCTCTTAGGTTGATCATCTATACTAATAAAAGGCAAAGCCCTCACTGACTGACTGACTGACTCACTCACTCACTCATCACTAATTCTCCAACTTCTCATGTAGGTAGAAGGCTGAAATTTGGCAGGCTTACTGTAACAGATAAGAGATGTATCTAAATAATGGTAATGTGTTCATCCAACCAGTAAAACTTTCCTAATCACAAAGAGGATGCAAGAATGCCTGAGTATGTCCCAGAAGCACTGGGATCAAGCGAAGAACCAACTCTGGATGGAACACTAGTCCATCACAGGACACATTCACACGCACTTCTATCTGGACAATAAAGAGTGTCCAATTGACATAACCTGTATATCTCTGAGATGTTGGGAGATGCATAGACTCATGGATAGACTGCCGACTTTACAAAGCCAGTGACCGGGTTCAGGAGTTGAACTAGGAAATCTGGAGCCGTGATGCTGCAGTGCTAACTATTGTGATGCCACTCTACCACATTGTGTAAGGAATCAAAGGTTATCTTCTTCACTGCACTGAAATCTCTAAAGTGTGTACTGCTGCAGTTCATTCAAACCCCAGTCTGCTTCACCTTCTAACATTAAATGAATACAGCAGGCAAAAAATTGTGGCACTATTGTCAGGACATTTCTGGAGCAAGTTACCAAGAGAAAAATGATAATAGCATGTCAGTGATAATCGATAGCAGTTCCTAATTTATCATGAAAACATGTGACTGGTTTGCTGCTCTCATTTATCACAGAAAATATGAGTCCTCCCAGACCATTCATAGTCATATTTTTATGTAATAAATAGTCGCTTTGAGCGACCTTAGCGCAACATAAAATTTCAATGACAACTGCAGCATGCCTTCGGTTCACTTTTGGTGAACTTATAAATATTAAATCATTCCAAACTAGGCATTTAAATAGTTTATGTACACTGCCACACAATTTAAATAAAATATGCCCATTGTAAGTTTATGTGATATATTATGGTATCTTTCATTTCTTTTAATCACAGGTTAGCATGTGAATTCTTTGCTCTGGGATGTCCAGGAGAAAAGTATATATTTTAGAGGTGAACATAACAAAATAATCACCAACAGCACTATGTAAATGTTTCTATAATTGGGACAGGAACATGTCTTCACACACTTCTGAGGCCTGCCTCTTACAAGGTAATAAGCCGATGGATATTGGAGGAGGCAAATTAAAACCAATCCGTTAAGTGTTTTAGAACAAATTGCTTTTTGCAGCAATTACGTGTCCATACCTATAAGATGCGTCTTATCAAAGGCAGCACCTTTCATACAAATCCCTGATGTTCCACAGGTACACATTTTAAATACAAATTAATTTGTGGGAAGTAACAAAGCAATAAAGTAAACCTGAGACTCCAGCATCATAATAATAGTTTAAGGCAACCAAAATTAGCTAGTCCTTAATAATCCATCCTGCCACCCACTGCAAAAAATGAAATCTAAGTATATAAAAACTACTTATATCATGACAATAAATCTTGTTTATTGACTTATCAAAAGTGGCAGATTTTTTTTGCTAAACAAAACCAAAACAATTCCCATTTAAAGTTACTTTTTTTGTCTAGTTTTTGCATATGCTTTTATGCAGTGCATTTTATAAAACCATTTAATCCAAATATAAGGATGTTAGGCAGTTGGAGTCTATGTTAGCAGCATTCAGTTCAAGGCTGGAATCAATCACAAGATATGCTTTTCTATGCAGGAAAAACTGAGAGTCACTGATCATGCTAATATGCTTAAGTGAAGAAATCCACTATACCTGCAAGAAAAAAAATCAGTGCAGAAATGAAGAGAATATACATTCACCCATCCATCCATCCATCTGCTTTCTTAACCCGCCTACCCAGGGTATGGACACAAAGCTGCTGATGCCTATATACAAAACCGTTCCTGGGCTGGGATTCTAATCCGGTCTCTTGAAGCTATCAGAAAACAAAGCAAAGTCATCGAGTCTGCCACCATGCACTGTCACATGATGTAATAATGTCATAAAATAAAAGCTGAGCAAATAAAATAGGATTTATTTTATTGTGGTGTCAAAAAGCAGGGATTGCTTGCTTTTCAGAGCAAATACAGGACAACTATGAATGTAAAAATGAATGAGGAATGTCATTCAAAGTAGAATGAACACTACAACAAAACAACATCATCTTTATGCTGGTGTAAACATAAATCTAATATGACCTTTCTTCTTTTCTGTACTTTTATTTCTCCTGCAAGGAAGGCATATTTTTTCTAATGTTTAAAATTTCACTTCATCGTTATTTTTATTTTGCTCATCCTGTTGAGGCTAACAGGGGCAACATTCTGAAATGGGCTCAGTAGGCCACCCTGTCCATAGTAACTTCTCCAAAGGCATCTTGAGGAATTTACAGACACTTCCGGGAAATTAAAAGATACAATCCCTACAAGTGTGCTCTGATTCTGCAACTCCAACTTCCTCAAGTAAGTCCCTAATGGGAGGCACCCAGGGTCTTTCTGACTACATGTCCAAACCAACTCAACTGGGTTATTATACTACTGTACGTCAGGGGTATCATAACATGTAAACAGAGAATGATACTGTTACAGTGTGTTCGTTCAAAAATGAATAAAATAAATTGAGTTCCAAACATCTTCCACCACTAAAATATGACACTGATAAAACATTATACAATACCAGCCAAGTGGAACCCAAGAGTCACACACACACGAGAACATTCAGAATATGAGACCACTGGAACACTTCAAAGTAATAATAGCATCCACTGGACATTTCAAAATAAGTGTTTTAGGACATATCAAAATAAAAGTAATCTAAACAATACACAACACCAAAAATACAATGGCTTTACTTTGAGGTCCTCTGTTAAGGCTGACGTTCTCACCATATCTCAGATAGTGGGCCTAGAAACCATGTACAGAGGTCTCAGCTTGGTTGCTTGTACGTGTGCTCTCAGTCTGTAGCTAGCTGCGACCACAGATTAGGATAATTTCTTTTCATTGATTCTTATGCTCCCACCATTCTCTTTGTAGCTATTTTCTCTTATTATTTTGGGCTCTGTTTTTCATTAATTGTTCCTGTGTTCTTTTCAAATTGGAACCAACATTTTATCATGCACAAATTATCTGTCTTGTTTAATGTATAGGATGGTCCAGATCTAATTATCCAATTTTCATTACGCTATAACTTATTAAGTTTATTACATAGAAAATCACCTGAAAAATCCCAGACCATCGAGAAGTGTGCGAAATGACAACATGAAGAATCGTCTTTGCGCCGAACTGAAATCGTCGCCGCATAAATCAAAGTCATCCAGACGATCTGGATCTGCATAATTAGATCTGGACCACCCTGTAATTTTCTATCATTTGTTATGTTCAAAGCAGTTTTTTTCAAATACCCCCTATATAAGGTAGGCAATCAACTCAATTGCTAATGTTCTCCTAAATGCACATGTTTGAAGGCTTCCCTAAATTATTTTACATTTTGTTTCTAAGAATTTGCAATATAAATAATAAAGGTAATAAAGGTTAATACCATTTAGTATTAGGCACACCATACTAATACTGACTGGCACCAACTTTTTCCACAAAGGATTTTGGAAACCCTCCTTTGAGATTCTGGTCCATATTGACATTATTGCATCACACAGTTCCGGCAGATTTGTTAACTGCACATTTATGCTATAAATCTCCCATTCTACCCCATCCCATAGATGTTCTATTGGAGTCATACAGCATGTGGTTACTGGAAAGGTCACTGAACTTATTGTCATGTCTGGGAAACCAGTTTGAGACAGCTGTTGCTTTGTGACATGGTGATTATCGTGCTGGAAGAAGCCTTTGATGGTTAAATTGTAGCCATTAAGGAATGCACATGGTCAGCAATAACACTTTAAATAGGGTGTAGTATTCAGATGATGACTGATTGGTATTAATTGGCCCATAGTGTGCCAAGAAAACATTCCCCACACTATTACACCACCACCAGCAGCTTGGACTGTTGACACAAGGCAGGTTGTTCAGGCTGTTGGTGCCAAGTTGTGGCCCTACCATCTGTATGCCTCAGCATAAACCGAGATTCATCAAACCAGGCTACGTTTGTCCAGTCTTCATCTGTCCAGTTTTGCTGAGCCTGTGCCCACTGCAGCCTCAGCTTTCTGTGCTTGGCTGACAGGAGTGGGACTCAACATGCTCTCCTGCTGTTGCTGCCTGCCCACCTAAAAGTTCAAAATATTGTGCATTCTGAGATTCTTTTTCTGCTAACCTCAGTTGTACAGAGAGGTTATCTGAGTTACTGTTGTAAATCAGTCCGGTCATTCTGCTCTTACCTTTCTCATCAACAATGAGTTTCTGTACATAGAACTGCCGCTCAATGGATGTTTTTTGTTTTTCACACCATTTGAAGAATTACTAGAGACTATTGTGTGTGATAATTCCAGGAGATCAGTAGTTACACGAACACTCAGACTTGCCCGTTTGGTAAAAACAACCAAAGCCACGGTCAAAATCACTGAGATCACATTTTTCCCCATACTGGTGTTTAATGTAAAAATGAATTGATGCTCCTGACCTGTATCAGTGTGATTGTATGCATTATGCTGTTGCCACACGGTTATCTGATCAGTCAGGTGTTTTGTAAGAATTTGTCAGTAATTGCACAGTATGTTTCAATCATAGCTACTGGTGTATGGAAAAGAGGTGAAATACTTGAAATCTATAAATAGAGAGGGTGGTGGAGTAGCAGTCCTATAAAGGGACACCACACATTGCAAATTTGTGAAGTGCAACAAATATCCCTACTGTACCATTTAGCTTACATAAGAGATTTGAAAAACAAGAGAAGACCATTTAGGCATTTAAACCTACTAGTTAGAAAAAGTTAAAATGATTAAATCACTCATCTAGATAGTTTTCAGAGGCTGTCATCCTTTCTGTTTGAACTACAGTATATAATGGCATTTTTTTCAGATACCAGTGTCTCTCTCTGTGAAGAAGATCTTACAAGATACTGCTTTGAGTTCCCAATAATTAAAACTAATGTGTATAAGCAAGTGATGGTGCCAGAATTTCAAAAATGTGTCACATTTTGGCACTTTCTTTTCATATACATTTATGAAATGTAGTTTGGTGATCATGTCATAAACACTTTCAAAGTCACTCTGTCAGTTTTTAGGCATGGTTTTAGAAAAAAGGAAGTACTGATAGAAGCTGACAGTGCATTGGCTTGACTGTTAACTTAAACTGTAGGGTTTAAACATCCAAAGCTGTCAGTGAAGAAGTTACTAGGCATTATATAGATTTGTTAATGATCACCTGTTGAAAATACCCTGAAATAATCCCTGTTGTCACAGTGTTGACAATGAATCCCTCCCAGAATATAAAGAAAAAGATCAATGCTGAAAACTCCTTGAAAGTAAACTAGTACGCAGAGTCCTTGGTGCAACTGCTGTTTGCATTTGCTTTATTCAATTATTTCAGATCCTATAATGATATAGCTTTGCTGATTTTACATTAAGTAAGATTTTTAATTGTATCCTCTCTCAAGAGGTTTGAGAGTAAAATAGACTTAGTAAATAGAGTTTAATGGACTTAATAATCATCAGAGGGAATACTTTCAGGAGCATTAAGCTAATAAATGTAGTTCTTAGGATCCAAAGTATCCACATTTTTTAGATACAGTCAAAATTGAATAAATGAAAACATTTCAGAGTGGCACAATGGGCGGCACTGCCACCATATAGTTTTGGTGTCCTAATTTCAAATCCTGTTCTGAGGCATTGTTCATGTGGATTTTGTGTGTTCTGTCTGGGACTGCATGAGTTTTTTCCTCTGTGATTTCTTGCTTTATTACCTCATCACAAAAGACATGTTGATTAGGTTACTCTGAAATTACAGATTGTCCCCATGTAGGTGTGAATATGTGTGTGTACCCTGTGATGGACTGTAACTTTGTCAAGGGTTATTTACAGCCTTGTGCACAGTGCTTGAATAGGCTTCGGCCCTCATGAATTGGATTAACATGGGTTTGTAAATGTTACGTAATATAATTTTAGCAGGTTACATTTTGGCAATGAAAGACAAAGTCAAAATTATGAGTATTTAAACTGTAGGCCTTCAGGCAAATAGAAAAAATGGAAAAAATGATTGTCAGTCTGTAAAAATGCAATCCGTTATATTATATTAAGGATGTGTTTCAAAATCAGCAGACCATTGAAAAGAATCAAACTTGCAAGTTATAAACATTGGACCATCTCTTGCAGTTGACTAGAGTTGCATCCATTTGTCCATTTTCTGATCCTACCTACTCTAGTCTTAAAGGTGTGGTTAGAGGCAGAGCTTACACTGTAAGCACACAGGTACTCTCCCTGGAGCACACTCATTCCAAAACCAGTTAGGCTAAACTTCATGACTTTGGGATGTGAAAAAAAAACTGAACATCTGAAGTAAAACCCTATCAGACACAGGAGGATGCTGGGTATATTGGGAAATGGATGTTAACAATAGAGCTGCCAGGCATGGGGAAAACAATAAGGCCTAAAACAAGATTTATGGATGTGGTGAAACAGGACATGCAGCGCAAGATGCAGAAGACAGTACAATATGGAAGAAAATGATCCACTGTGGTAAACCCTAACAGGAGCAGCTGAAAGAAGAAGAAAAAGAAGAAGACACAGGAAGAACAGACAAACTCCACATTCAAACTGACCAGGCTGTGAGATGACAATTGAAAGTCATTTCTCAAATACCTATATACAGTACATGGAGCACTGGACATCATTTGAAAATAAAGATCAAATGATCTGTCTCATTAAAGTTCCTTTTCTCATTTTTATTTTCCAATTTCCTTTTTTTGCTTAATGCATAGATAGCAAGGTCCTGTGGAGAATCCTAAACTTTTTAATTCAAAAGGGCACTGTGTCCTCCTTGTTGGTGCATTACAAAAGTAATAAAGCCAAAGATGACCGAATTTCCTTTTCCTGATGGTAATCTGAACAACAACTGCATCAAATTTATGAAATAAAATTTTAATTATCTTATAATGGTAGCCATATGTTCATAAAATGACTTCCTAGGGACAGTGCTATTATTATTCTCATATGAAAGTACTTTTTTTTAACTTGGGATTGTGATTTCTGAATCGTTAAAGGTCGCTCATTGACTCTTCATGAATCTGAATATATTTCACACAATCGCATACATTCATTCTTATCCCAACTAATACAAAGTCTGGCCTCAGTGCAGTTGATGGTATAAACTTTGCTTTTAAATATTTTAATAAAAGTGACTGTTTACTGATCATACCATACCATAACAACAAGGTGTGGTACAGTAATAAATCTAGTTTTTAGCATCTGCAATGCTTCTCAGGGTCCCCACATTGCACTTCGCTTTAGATTACAGACAGATTTTTTGAACCGAAAGATCTTGGTATTGTAATCAGAACTATAATTTAGTCTTCTGTATATCATACCAGAGTAGCTGTGAAGTATCAATTTGGATTCCTTTTACCTGCCTTGATTAAAATTAAAGATGATTGGATATACTAAGGAATACAGACTTTCAATATATTTTACTTCAATGCTGGACCTAAACTTTCACACTGGCTTTTACAAATCCCACTGATACCATCACTCACTAGAATTTTGTTCCATTTTTAGAAAAATCTGAGTGCTACTCTGAACATTATAGAAGATGGCTTTTACATTATATCCTTGCAGTATAATCTACTTAAAAGCCTAAATTGTTACAGAAATGACAAACCAAGCCACTCAATGTCAATATCCATTTGACCATATTTGGGATTTTCATGGAAAATATGGGGAAACAGCAGAATTTCCAAATTGGCACCCTAGTACTTTAAATATTGCATAATGAATCACATTCTTAAAACATTCAACCGCAACACCCATTTTAATGTCAATGATAGCTCTATTTCATTTGATATGAGCATTTTTCATTTATTTTTCCAGTACTGTATATATCATTTTGATGCAGTTGTCTGGGGGGGCTGTAGATAGGGAATTCCAAGGTTTTTTTTTTTGTCTTTATCATATGTACATGTTGCTTTTAGTGCATGTTTGAAGTAAATTCAGTTGAGCGTGCCTGTGTTACTGTTAAGGTAGGCTTTAAATTTCATGAGACATTGACTCGGACTCAGCAGATTTTAAAATGGATGTCCTGGACATAAAATAATGAATTGAGTTTGTGTTAACAGATCTGATTTCTTATCTTGTCTATTAATATCTTGCTTTGTGAAAGTTACATTGATATAATGGACTGAAAACTGATTCTAGGTACAGTTTGATAATAATCCTTAAATTCAGAATTGCCTATTTTTTTTCCTAGCCACATTTCAGTACAAAAAATCCACTTTAAATTAATGCAAAATACAGTTCTTTGGGTCTCAGTGCAATTATTTTTGCATTAATAACTTTAGTTTTCAATTAAACAATTAGATTTGCTGATTTATAACAGTTGTTATGATTCAGACAGAAATAAAGTTTTGCTGCTTTGTATACTTTTTTTTCAGGGTTATTTGACAAATGGGAATGATTGAGACTTCAGGGAGTCTTCCTACAGTATATAGTTATTTTTATTAATTTCTCTAGACATAGGTTAAATCACTTTATTATTGTTGTGGTGTGAAATTTTGCATGCAAGTTGATAAATATTTTGTATGTCTTTATTTGTATGGTTAAGTACCCCCACTCTCTTTTAGGACTGAGTCTCTTTGTAATTGTATGACTGGGTTGGAGGATGTGCCTCAAACCAGTTTGGCAAATGATTCTCTGTAGGACTCTCTCAGTCAACCCCCACATGGAAAGCCAGACTACCTAGAGGGCAAACACCAGCTCAACAAATGGTTTTGGAGGCAGGTGTGAAGGTATTTTGTGTCCCATTGGTCTGAAGTATGGCTGTTTGGAATTGGCTTGTATCCGAAGCCTTTAAGTACCATGACGCCCTATTGGCTGTAGGATTTGGACAGAGAATCTATACATTTTCTTGCTTTACCCCTCCTCTCTCTTACCAACTGATGAAGGAGCATCTCTCATGCCATTGCCATGAGGAGTACTACTTGGCAGCCATATTGAGAAAGGTATGCGGCCTGTTCTGAAGAAAGCTGACCAAAAATGATGCCTTAACTAGAGACATTTAAAGTAACAAGTCTGTGTGCCACTTGAAACTACACATCAGCATTTATCAGGTTGTATAGTTGCCAATATTCAAATGAACTTTGCTTATTGTTATTATTTATTAATATTATCAATAATGCATTATTTAAAGTGTAACTTAACTCCTGCTTGTATTTTACTGGAGTATGTGAATTTCCCCTAGGGATTAATAAAGTATCTATCTATCTATCTATCTATCTATCTATCTATCTATCTATCTATCTATCTATCTATCTATCTATCTATCTATATATCTATCTATCACACTGAATTGCCTGAGGTTATAAATGCAGAAGGGAAGGTGGGGAGAAGTTATATGGTACAATACCTTATCGTAAGTCTGTGAGGTTTGAGGCATTCTGACAAAGGCTACATATTAATAATACAAAAGGGGAAAGAAGAGTAATATATCACCCTACCAAGATAAAACAATTGTTATACAGTATTTGTGCTTTATCATGGCTATGGTCCTGTTGCCATGATGCATTGTGTGGTTACTAGGGGGTGTGTCCAGGAACTTCACTGGTGTATTGCTATAAAAAGCCAGCACCTGTTAGGGAAGAATAAAATATCGATTCTGGTTCTACATCAATCTTGATTTCAACAAGACAAAGTTTTTTTGTGGATTTTATTTTAAACTGTGTAAATAAAATGTACTTTTACATAAAAAAGGTTCTTCAGACTCCAGCAGTTTGTAAGTATGAGAAATGTATTTAACAAAGACATCTTTGGAGCACCCCCTCCAATGCTCTCTGTATTTTAATCACTGGAGTGCTGCTAGTCCTTTGTCAGACAAAGGCTTTATAGTGTATGAATAGAGAAAAGCAGGTTTAGTTTATAGCTGATAACATTTTAAAATATTACAAATAGGTCCATACAGGGGATATTAGACCATCCTGTGTTTGTTGATGAACACAGAGATACATGATGCTTCACTCCAAGGTCAGGGACTAGCTGGAGGGACTGCATACTTGAATTAACGTGAAAGCTTAACAGACTAACAATGTTACATACTGAGCTACACATGCTCATTGGCGTCTGGGATTGTTGCTGCAGTTTCCCGGTGCATGTCTACCTTCTAGTAATTTTGTGTTATACAGTAGAACAATATCAAGTATTCTTTCACTGCAAATTCTACCCAGTGTTTTGGTTTTGACTTTGACTGTCCGGTTTCAACTTTTGCTTCATTTCCTGCCAGCTCCTTTTTGTAGATAAATTTGACTTTATTTACAACCCACCTGAACTGCTAGAACTTCTGCAGGAAATGAAAATTTTTCCCCCAGACCTTTTTTTTGGGTGGCACAACAGTAATTAACGATTTGTGTTTGATGTTAAGGCACCCTACCACGTTAGTTCTGAAGTGATTATTTCATTCTTTTTTTGTAATTCATATAAAAATATTATCTGCATCAACACATATTATGTTATGGTCTTGTGGCTCAACAATTCATTTGAGACACAGGATGACTATTAAAATCATAAAAGTCATGTTAAAAAAACCATGCAACACAGATGTGCTGAACTTTGATCTACAGCAGAGGACTGCAGGGGCTGTAGGTTTTTGTTCTAACCCATTTTCTTAATCTGAAGCCAGTTGCTGTTGTTGAAACGGTTATTGCTCAATGAGCATTATTATGCTTCACTTCAGTTACATGTTTTGTTAGGATTCTCACCCCTTTATTGGTTGTTTTAGTCTTAAACAGTTGCTTTCATTGTTTTCAGCTGCTTGTTTTCTTAACCAATGCAAGCGTTAAAGGAGCTAAAAGCTTACTAACTTGGATCCATTTACACTTACTGCTGTGTGTTCATCACAAAGTATGTTTTATTAAAAAAAATTTAAAAAGAAATGGAAGAAACAAAATGAAGGACTGAGAATTGCTATCGCTAGAATTGCCATTCTATTATGGGCCACACGGTAAAAAATATAACATAAAAGAATGACTTGACATGGCAAGACATCAAATTAAATAAATTAAAGGGATGGACTGGTACCGTGTCCAGGAACTGTTCTTTCCTTGCGTCATAGCATTGCTTAGGTAGGCTCCAGCTCAAATGTAATGCAGCTCAGGAGCAGGGAGTGGGTTTAGAAAATGGATGCATGGATGAATAAGGTAGGATTGCTTTAGATTACATGCTAAATCTGTGGCCTTCCGATTGAATATCCTGTGGACATAAAACTTTGCAAAATACCATGGATAATATATGGTCTTCCAATGGATTTGACTAGACTTCTAGTGTGGCTGATAGTGCCCGATAATTATTGTGTTTTCACAAGCTGAGTCTTTGTCTGGAGAAAGCAAAGTATTGTAGGTGGAGGTAATCAGGTATGAAACTAGTTAATAACATTTTTATGGGATTTTTACTAATGAGTGACACATCATTTACGAACAAATGTCTCTCCTTAAAAGTTGTGCTTTTTAGTGAGGTGACTCACAAGGATGTGTTGTACAGAAGGAAATGTTATTCCATCAGCTTTGACAGAAGTACAATGCTGCATGTGTTTTTTATATCTTTATTTGTTTATGTATTTCACATGCACAACAAACTAGCCTGAGCCAAAGCAGACTGTACTTGTTAAGGGCACTCAAATATTTTGATATGTGCAGCAAGCTGCAGGAAATGTTCTATCAGTCCATAATAGCCAGTGTGGTGTTCTATGCTGCAGTCTCCTGGAGAAGCAACCTGAGCACAAAAGAAGCACATTGCCTGAATGAACTTATCAAGAAAACCTGCTCCATCACAGGGTGATCCCTGGACACACTGGAAGCTGTTCTGGAAGAGAGGATGATGTCAAAATTGGATCCTCCAAGAGCCGCTGTATTGGAGAATTTATTCCAACAGGTTAATTCCTTTACAGTATGCTTAGAAGCACCTCTAGGTGTCTTTCTGCCCACTGCTATCAGGCAATTCACTCCTTCCACCCAATTTACTATTCTGTATCCTTGTTTTTTATGTTTCTACTGCTATATTTCCCCATGGGATTAATAAAAGTAATCTAATCTAATCATTTATTTATTGATTGATTGATTGGCTGTATTGTCTGTCCTGTGAGTCTGTATTGTTTTATATGTTTCTGCAGCTGTATGCATTTGAATTTCCCAATGGGATTAATAAAGTTTATCTAATCTAATCTAATCATTTATGTATTTATTTTGAGAAAATAATGACTAAAACTGGATGGTGTCAATGTTCTTTATGAACATTTTATGGAAATATTAATTTATTTCAAAGATTACACACAAAAATAAACCTGCACCATACATATTGAGAAACACATGCTGAATTTAATTTAAGAGGAAATGCAAGGAAGTGTAGACAGTTTTGGGCACATCATCAAAACAGGGGCTAACCTTTGAGGATGACCAATAGTTTGGCTTTTTTTCTAAACATCTGTACATTCTTGGGAGACTTCTAGGCGATCTGAATATACTCAAAGTTCAGAGGATGATTAAGAACTCAAGGGGTTTCAAACCTTCTTTTTCTTTCCTTTCAGGAGGAGCGAGAAGTGCATCAGATGTGACTAAACCCAGAAGGAATAATCTAGGGCAGTCAGTTAAGTCTAAGAAGGTCACTAAAAAGACAAGAGGATTACCCTTCTGGTCACATCTCCTGTGGGAATATAAATGAAGGCAGGCTGTGTGAAATGGAAGTTTTCCATTCTCCTTGGGAAAATAAAGACCTCTGCTGGAGAGGCTGCTCCAGTCATCCCTGAGTTGAACTAAATTGCTTACTACATCAGTGTCTGGTTTCCCTACTCAGACTTGATGGGCTTGGGGTAGATCCTATCCTAACAGCATTGGGTCCAAGTGAGGAACCAGTCCTGGCTAGGGTGTTGTCAGGCCATTTTAGTGCTTACTCATGTATGCAATTCCCACTTATAATGGTCCAGTTCAAAATCTTCAGATAATTTAACTTACACTTCTTTGGAGATAAGGGAGGAAAACCTGAACACCCAGAGGACATTCAGTACAGAGATGGGGGAACATGCCAACTTCAAAGAGATGACAAGCAGTGACTCTACCTTTTGTATGCCCTGATTACTTTAGATATCTAATACAGTAGATGTATTGTTTAAATATTTGTACTTTCTACTGATCTACAAGGGAAGCTGATAATAAGGAAAGTTCTTTATATTTTTCTGGTCTGCTGTTTGTTTCAGAGTGATGGGCACAAACAGTAGCTCCTCTATTTTGTTGTAGTTGATGTCATTAGATTCATCATAGTACATCATTGGGAATGAGCAAAAAGTTAAGCTTAGGGTTAGGATTAGGGTTAGAACACCTCCTAGAAAGGATAGAGGGTTGTTTTCATGATAGCATCCGATTTGTGGTCTTCATAACAGCACTAATCTTGGAGCATGCTTGCTGTGTTAAGAACTGGTAAAACTCGGATATCTAAATACAGTAATTCGTTTTGTCTTAGATACATTTTCTCAGTTTATTTAATGTGAATGTTTTAAAAGCTTTATTTTCAAGTAACATTACCATATATGTGTTTTAGGTTAATTCTTCAGTTGGAGACAAATACTAATAGAATAATATTGTTGTTTAATTTTAAGTGCATCATCCTGCCATTTTAGGGTTTTTAGTATTTTGTTGGTGGTCTCACTGCACTTTTGCTAAGTTAGGAGCATCACATCATTTAAAACTCAGCACAATATGCCAACTCACTGTCCAAGATTACAGGTTTAAACCCTGAACAGTGTTAGCCTTGAGCTCATAATGTTATGTATTAAGTTAATGACTCATAACTTCTCACCTTTTAATTCAGTTTACTGTCTTAGCATTTTAGATCTGATGATATTTTCATAATTAGAAATGACTCATGGCAATTCATGTTCGGACTTATGATTTATGGTTTAGCACTCTCCATTTTGTTTATGGAAATATTTTTTATTCTTGAAAACTATTTTTTGTTCTAGATTCTTCAAAGCACACACAACTCTGATTTTGTTTTTAACAATATATTTATGGTTGTTCACAATCAAATCAGTTGTTACAAAGAGAACGACTGGAATTTAAAAAGTAGATTTAGTAAGTCTGTGCTGCAGTCCAGCCAAATCACTTTAAGTAATTGAAACTGGCATTACATTCTGACGTCTTTCTTTTTGACAGATTGTTTGGGATCTTATTTAACATTTTTCTTTTTCAATAATGACCCCATCGTGTCTTAGACTGTGTGTCTCTTTGGGCTTCCACGTCGACAGAAATGAAAGTATCACACCTTGTTTAAGTCTGGGAGTTGTAGATAATGATGAAACATTTAAGAAGGTTCCCAGAGATCAATCATTCTATGGAAAAATTCAGCAGAACTTATGGTGTCAACTCTTCAGCCACAGATGCCAGTTTCTCTGCAACTGTTTGAAGTCCACCAGAAGATAACCGGATTGGCCACCACATGTATTTACATTTTTGTTGGTTAAGTATCATTTCTAGAGTATGCTGAAAAGAAGTCTCTTTAAAGTTTTCAAACAGTGTAATGAATGCTGTCAATTTTTTATAATACCTCTGGAAAAAGGATCACCAAAAATTCTCAGAATCAGTATTGACAAATCCACACAGGCTTATTTTTTGCCGGATGGCATGAGAATAACGACAACTTTGGTGCAGCAGTTAATGGGTTTTTGTGTATTTGTGATGGGGGTCTAGCATTTGCAAGAAGAATAACTCAATATCACAGGCCTCATCCACATTAATGGATTTCCTCTTATTAATGTAAAAAAAATGTGCTTTCTAATCACATTTTTTAATTTTCAGGTTTATTTTTACTTGTGTCTATTCGACTTGTATTATTCCAATAATATAATTTCAATTTTGATTTCAGCTATTCTTGCTTTTGATGAATGTTCTCTCTGTCTGGCCATAGCAATAGCTTTCTCAAGAGTCAAATCTGCATGTAACTCAAGGCGCTCAGACAATTTACTTCCCTGATGTAATAATACATACATTTCAGGGTCAAACTAATGTATTTGCTCTGCTGGCTCTTATTTTCTAGAGTAAAACTTAGCTTTCTCATCAATGACCTTTCTCCTTCCTCTAAAGTACTCCACAAGTCTACCAACCAGGCTTAGTCTCAACAAAATGTTTTATCCATGTGAATATGGGAGTGTTGGCTCATAGATCTTTTAATGTCTAAGGTAGGTGGCTTTTTGTTCAAGTGTCAAAGTGTGTGAGTTGTTCCTTAAATTCTGTGAGATAAGAAAAATCTATTTGCTCAGGTTATACTAATTTGCTGAGACAGCACAAGAATTTGCTCCATTTCTGGTGATTCTTCTGTAGTTGTTTATATGTGTTATCCTATTTTCTTTCTTTTCCTTCTCTTTTTCATAAAATATTCTGCCACAGAAAGAATCAAAGTAGATTTTTATAAGCAAGGACTGGAAAAAGATGCATTGTCAAAAGCTGTTCCAAGTTCTTTAACTGAAAATCAAATTCATGAAACCTAAAGGTTACAGTACCAAAAAAGCAATGTCAAAAGAATTAAAGCACAAGGTCTTAACCAAGGAAAACATTAAAAAAAAAAGGGAGACGGATAAGTGGAGGGAGAAGAGAATGAGGAAGACAAGCAAGAAAGAAGTGAGAGAAAGTGTAGAACTTGGAAGAAGAGTTAAAGGTCGATTCTAGCCCTGATCTTACCCTTGTTTTTTTTTGCTTATTTATCAGATTGGATTTTTTATTGATTGTAACTTCCTCACTAGAGCACTGTGTTTTTATGGATTATTTACTTTTTTACAAGATTGGACATTGTTTGGAGCATTTTATTTGTTGGCATAAAAGCACTAAACACTTTTGCGCCCACTTTAGTTGTTATGTATCCTCAATCGCACCTTGGGTGATGACTTATTAATGCCCTTTGTTCAAGGGAAGTGTGCCAACTGCAGGCAACCTGGGCATCACAGCATCTATGACGTTGTGTTGGAACAATTTAGCTTATGAATAACAGTTAATCCTTCCATCACTAGAAGGCTGACTAAGGTCATTCTTAAAATGATGGTGTGTTTAAAACAGAAAGCAGTAAGAACAGAAAAGTCTGAAATGCCTAAAATGCAGCCACCACCATCTTTATTGATAAATGCTACTCCAAACAAAGTGTTCATTAGATTTAGCTCCATCAACGGCATTGTACTTTCCCCTTTACCTTCATCCATTCTTTATGGACACAATCCTTGAAACTCTTACGCTACTATCTGTGACATGCATTAACAATACTCAGCGGGTAATAAAACTCTGTTGTTGGTGGTCCTTCCCCTCAAATCGCTACAGCTTGTCCATAAGGGAACTGAACCTTTTTAAAAATAGTACATGAAAAACTAAACAAAATGTATTACTTCTTGCATGAAAAAATAAAAGAGACATTGACATTTTTATATACATTAGTAGCAACAGCACGTATGAGTGTGCACCAACAAGATAAGTGATACAACGGTATATGTTAGTATATAGCAGTACTGAGAATATGTCTATGCTGAATTGCTGTAGCAGTCATCCAAACAGTTATTATGTGCTGTGATGGACGGCCATGGCCAATACCTGCCCAGGATGCAAGCAAGGTGGAAGGACCAGGGAAAGGGCATTGATGAGGCAATCCCTCCCCTGGGACACTAGAGGGCAGCCATATTGGGCAGCTGTGGCACCACAAATTCCTGCAGGGCATGTCGGGAACTGGAGTTTGATGAAGCCCTGTTGGGTTCTGTGGGGGCCGCAAGGGGGAGCTACAGAGCCCTGTAGAGGACCTCCAGCGCACCTGGGAGTGATTCCAGGTAATAGTGATGAGCCACCTGGAACACTCCCAGGACCTGAATAAGAGGAGCCGCCTCACTCCATTGAGGGGCCAGACTTGGGAGGAAGGAGACAAAGCCTGAGGCAGATGGACTGGCGGCAAGGAAGGGAATGGACTGTATATTGTGGTGTTGGTTATGTGCATAAACTGTAAATAAACACGGGTGGTGAGTGGACCTGTGTCCTGCCTGTCTTTGTCCGGGGGTTAGGGTGGCAGTACACCCCCTAGTGGCTTACAGTGCACAGCTATAAATGGGGCTCATGTTCAGACATACTAAGCTATGGAAATCATTTTCATGCTATAATTACTGTAAATGTTTGTTAATATTGACTGGGCTATCATCATTATCTGCACAATTATTATATAAATTTCTTTATATGAGGTGAATGTGCAAATTTTAGTCATTTGCGTACTGAGATGTTATAGGCCAGTTGTTTAGTACTCAATCATTCTTCAGTCACAAATATAGTACAACAGTCTTTAATAAAGATGTTCACTTAGCAGGCAAAATATTAGGGAGAACAGTTCAGTCATTATGTTTATGACTTTGTTCCTGCTGCAACATTCTCATTAAATACAATGACTGACTGAATGATTGTTTTTATTTCCTTTAAGCTGAAATGAATAGAAGTATGTTGCAAGGTTAAATGTTTAAAAAATCTGAATGAAAACAGGCCACCCTAATTCAGGATCACTCTTAACGCATAAGAAATGTAATGGTAATGGTTTAATTCATTAGGTTGAAGTACATAATAAACAAGAATAGCTGAATCAAATATTTAAAATATTAAAAGGTTTTCTTCAATTTAAACAGTCAAAGTTTAAATATTTTCGATTGTAATAGGAATTTGTCATTTTGCACCATCTAATAGAGGTCAATATGGGGCTAGATCCCTAGTAAATGATCAGAAATAACACTATATTTTAATCACTGACCTTGAAGTTGTCTAAAATGATACCCCATGTGCTTACGCTTGAAATTTGTCATTTTCTGGTAGTGTCTCTATTATAATATTTGTGATGAGTTACAAGGTTGTTGTATAATGGCTGACACTGTTCTCTGATACCAAGATGCCAGCCAATTTCTGCTTTGGCATCAACAAAGTATATCAAATCAAAAAATCTAAATTAAAATAGCATAAAACAGCACTCCAATATTACCAATACTCTGTTCTTTTAAAGTTTTGTGAAAAGGAATAATTTTGACTCCTCACATCTCAATATGGGGTGAATCCCTAGGGTTGGTTGTGGCATGCACAATTTAAAGTTCTTCTGATCATTTCTGCTAAATACACCTATTAGTTTACTCTTTATCTTAATGGAATAACTTCCTGTAAAAATATGGTCCAAAATGGCCTAAACATAAGAGGCTTTGGGTCAAGACAGCCAAAAATAGGTAGAGACACCTAAAAGCTTGAAGTCTTGCATAATTAGACATCAAGATAAGTCAAATGGTATATCACGTGTGGTGGGGTTTCTTGTATGACTGAGTCAGGACACTCCAGACAAAAAAAAAAAAACTGCAGTGATTGTAAAATAAGAAAAATATATACTAACACAAAAAAATGGTCATTGTTACTTAAATATCAATTCAAAAAGTTTACACTTTTCATTTAATAATCAGTAAAGGTGCACTGCACGTTTACTTGAATACACTTGACTTGAGCAATCATAGTTTTCAGACTCTTTCTCTGTACGTTTAGCATTTGTTTGCTCAGAGGTTGATGCGCTTGCTGCTTGCTGCTTTCTGCGACGCTCGGCCCGCTTCTTCTCTTCTTTTGTCGCCATCTTTTTGCGTTAAAACTGATTAGGTCAGTGTTTGTGTTGCATTGGCTTAGTTCATTTTCATTCATTTTTCACTTGAGCTGGCACTTAAGTCTTCAATCTGCCTCAAGAATAATTTAAGATATTAAGAGGTTGGGGAAGTGACAGTGAAGGTGGTAGGGAATGAGAATGGCACCCGTACACATGCACCGCGCGGCTGCCCTGCTGGCCACTGCAGAGAGTTGATTCTACAAGAAAATACAATAAAAATGAAAAGAAGAGGAATAACCTTGGAGGTCAATGATCACCCCAAAAGCGGATAGTAGACATCATGTAGTATATGTGTATGTGTATATAACAAATGGTTTGCGAGCTGCAGGTGATTTAAAATGCTGGACAGACAAATGAACAGCCATGGTAGCGTATTATATATAAAGATATTTAAAAAAAAAGTATTTGCAAGATTTATATATTGAAAAGAGTTTTAAGAATATTGTTAAATTAATGCAATTAAACACAAATATATTTTAGACTTTTAAAAAATCATTAATGTCATCCAGAGTTGTAGTTTCATTTCCAGGCTCCTGAATATATCTACACATGTTTTTCCCACCCCAACAAGATGAAGGTTAGGTTTAATATGTGACTCTGACTTGGCCCTCTGGGTGTATGGATGAGTGTGCCTTGTTACGCAGTGGTGCCTTACCCAGCCTTTCCTAGTGTTGATTGCATGTTTTCAGGACAAACTTTGATGATTATCTACACAATTATTATATAAATTTCTTTATATGAGGTGAATGTGCAAATTTTAGTCATTTGCATACTGTGATGTTATAGGCACTGGACATAGACTGTGAACTGGACTGAAAGGGTCTGAGACTGTTTTATGTTGGATGTCTTGTGTAAAAAATGTATAATCATTAACTACTTAAAAATGTAATCATTCTTTAATATCACTTTTTAATAGACAGCATTAAGGTTATCTGTCAATGATCAAAGATATTGTAACTCATATTAGTCAAACTCTTTCAATTCCAATACATTTCAAAAAGGGTTACAACATTACCTGCTAAAAAATACTGTATCAGGCTATTTTTTTTTTTTCCAAAGAGCAATGATCAAATTAATATGAGCCTAAACTAGTCAGCTACATTTCACTTTTTTCCTGTTAACGTTAAGCTTCATTGCACTCAGCCAGATGGTCTAAAGATGTTTCATTTTTCATAGTTTTGATTTTAGACAACAGTCATTGTCTTTGCTTTTAAAATTGAGAGAAAAAAAAGTGTTTTCAAGGTGCAGTGACTCTGAAGAGGGCAAATTTGTTTATGCTTTATCAAGCAGTCATGTGGGCCACCTTCACAAGACTGTAAGAACTGTTGGCGTATCATTAGTCAGGAAGTCAACTCCTCAACCAAGGACAGAAAGTACCATGTGGTGTTATGCAGCTCAATAGATCTGCCTCTCTGCTGAGGCAGCACATGAACTCCCCTGACACACTCCAAGCAAATTGCTAATCAAGGTTGCAACTGATTGCTCCTTTTGAAATTAAGTTTAATTTAAAAAATAAACACTTCTTTGTATATTATTTATGAATTGCTAATATTACAGGAAATGTTCTTTATTCCACTATTTTCTTAATCAAATAAAATGCACCCCAAATGAAACTGCTATATGCTTGTTTTGTTCCAAAACCTAAATTGGAATTTTATATAATGGTATTTCCATTTAATGCAAACTCTTTTGTCACTGAGAAATAAATTATTTTAATAATGCAGCATTATTATTATTATTATTATTATTATTATTATTATTATTATTATTATTAGCTTGGTTTGATTTTGTGAGGCTTATGATGAAGTTGAAGCCTAGCCAAAAACCAGTAGGACAGGATTTTCCTCAATCTAGGATTCTAGCCCCACTTAGATAACATAATACAATATTCTTAAACAAGCTTAATTCAATATAGAGCCTCATGGAGTTGGTGGAGGGTGGTCCTTATTTCAGGTAGGGATAGGGTGGTAACCTGCCAGATAGATAGATAGATAGATACTTTATTAATCCCAAGGGGAAATTCACATAATCCAGCAGCAGTATACTGTCTATCTATCTATCTATCTATCTATCTATCTATCTATCTATCTATCTAACTTACATCACATGCAAAGCATGACCCAACACTAGACACGTTACCAGTACATTGCTGACCTGTCTCTCAGATACAAGATATATGTCTTTGAGAATATGGAAGGAAAACCAAGTGCTCAGAGGTAAAATGCACACAGACTCTTAAGTAATATGCAAACTCCATACAATCACTGGATATAGGATTTAGACCAAGGATGCTGCACCAAAAAAGCAGCAGTGCTGACCATTGCAGCATCTCCTATTCAATTCTGTTCTTTTGTCACTCAGTCATTATCCAACCCGCTATATATCCTAACACAGGGTCATGGGGGTCTGCTGGAGCTAATCCCAGACAACACAGGGTGCAAGGCAGGAACAAATCCCAGGCAGGGCACCAACCCACTGCAGGGCGCACACACACACACACACACACACACACACACACAACAAACACACACCCACACGCCAAGCACACACTAGGGACAATTTACGATTGCCAATGCACCTAACCTGCATGTCTTTGGACTGTGGGAGGAAACCCGAGCACCCGGCGGAAACCCACGCAGACACGGGGAGGACATGCAAACTCCTGGGATTGGCTCCAGCAGACCCCCGTGACCCTGTAGTTAGGATATAGCAGATTGGATAATGGATGGATGGATGGATGGATGGGTTTCACTTTCTTTGAGCTTCATGTTGTATGCTTGCACTTCCGGGCCGCTCTCATGTCCAGGCCGGAGAGACAGACACCCACACTTATATATAAGATAATCTAATTAACATCAAAATTAATTTGACTCCCAAGTGACCTCATAAGGTCTTCATGGAAAAGCAAGTTCAAATGGGATCTATGGGAATAATCTCAAAGAAACATGCTGTCTATAAATTCTGAATAAAAAAATGTTTAAGGGTAATTTTTGGAATTATACAGATAGATAGATAGATCCACAAGGGGAAATTCACATACTGTACTCCAGCAGCAGCATACTGATAAAACGAATAAAAACAATATTAATTAAAGAGTGATAAAAATGCAGCGCAAGTTAGAAAAATGCATGGTGGAGAGTGCGAGGCAGGTGTAACAGTCTATAATCTTGTATAATGTTAACGTTTACCCCCCCGGGTGGAACTGAAGAGTTGCATAGTGTGGGGGAGGAACGATCTCCTCAGTCTGTCAGTGGAGCAGGACAGTGACAGCAGTCTGTCACTGAAGCTGCTCCTCTGTCTGGAGATGACACTGTTCAGTGGATGCAGTGGATTCTACATGATTGACAGGAGCCTGCTCAGTGCCCGTCGCTCCGCCACAGATGTCAAACTGTCCATGTCAAACTTTATGTTATTATTTAAATTTAAATCATTTTTTTTATTTACTTTAATTTACAAATTAAATTTTCAGCAAGTCCTCCTGAAGCTCTGGTAAAAGTAATAGTTTCTGCTAACAAAATTTGAAATAAAGCAAAGAAAGTTCAAGCAGTCATATAAGCTTTCAAGTTTGCATAAAAGTACTTATCAACCATTACCATTTAACAGTTAATGCCAAAAATCCTCAATAATTTATTGCCGTTTATATCGCTCTCTGTATTATAAACACACTCAGACATGTTTTATTTGAGCCTTTGTTGCTCCAGATGATTAAACTGGACTTGAGACGGCTCTTTACCTAAAATGGCATTTAAAAGGCACAATCAGCTGAAAATGCTGCCAAGCAGCATTTTTCATATATGATTAAAATTAACTCATATTCCTTAAGACTGTAGTTATGTTTTAATGTCTATGTTGCTAATGTCTAAGACAGAGACATAGGAATAGCTTTTCAGACCAAGATATCCAAATTAGGAAGAAATGAAGGTGCATGTCTTCATAAATATATGGATAACATCACCATTATGTTTTAATAAGTGTAGAAGGGACTTGTATAGGCATCCACTGAAGATGACTTTTTTGTGGTTTTGTTAGATTTGGACAGAATAAATGTACTAGTGAACAGGGTGCCAAGGTAAAGAGCAGTTGGCTGTTTTTACAATTACAAGCTGAACAGTTAGCCGTTCTTGAAGAACTCAGCTATTTAAGAGAAATAAATATGCAACAGGACTACACCCTAATATGTACAGTATAATATAAATCCATCCATTCACCTTCATAGTTCTGTAGGGGAGTGTGTGTGTGTGTGATTACCCTGCGATATGTAATACAAATATTCTTATTACGTTTTCCTGTTCATGACAAATATGCTCTTAGATTTTTAAGTTAAGGAAGACACAGGTTTCAAGGTAAGGTAAATATACTCACTGTCTTTATTTATTCATATATAGTTAAAGTGTGGACCCCAAAGGAAAACAATACTATCATCAAAATAAAATTTTTATTACATTTATTGCGCACAAGTCAACTGAAAATGTACTCCATGAACATGCTGTGAAAGACATCACTGAGGTAAAGCCAATAATAAGCTATATTCCATTAGCTACTGTCACTGGAACAATTGACCTCACAGTATGCACAGAACACAGTTAAACCTGTATTGTTATTATTAGTTTTTAACAATTTTAAAAGTTACATTTCCTGCATGATCAGACTGGCAGACTCCTTTCAAGGGAAAACTAATGAATTGTGCCAGCAATAGTAACCAAACGTGAGAAATAAGCCGTACTATATTAACTTAACGACCTGCCAATGCATATTGTTAAACAGAGTTCAAAGTCCAGACGTAGAACTATTATGATAGAAATAGTTTTTACAAGAATGGAATCAAAAACAAAAAATGAAAACTATTACATAACAATATTGTGCCTGCATTAAGTTCGTTTTCTAATTAAATCTATGAGGTTACAGTAAATAAAGTAGGATCAAGGTTTGAAGACACAGTTCACGGTACTAAAGTTTGTTTTTTCATACTTGAAGACTCCACATTGAAGAGGCTGTTGACTGCACAACTGACTACATCAACTTCTGTATGGACATTGTAATACCAGAAAGAACAGTACGCTGCTATGCTAACAACAAGCCATGGATTACAAGTGACATTAAGGGCCTTTTGAACCAGAAGAAAAGGGCTTTTAAAGGCGGTGATCAGCATGAGCTCAAGCAAGTGCAGAAGGAACTCCGAGTCCAGCTCAGGTCGGCGAAGGAGCAGGAGAGGAGAAAGCTGGAGGAGACGTTGCAGAATAACAGCATGAAGGAAGTGTGGGATGGGATAAAGATCATCACTGGCTGCAGCTCGAAGCGGGGTGCCACCATTGAGAGAGATGTGGAGAGAGCAAACCAGATGAACAACTTCTTCAACAGGTTTGACCACCCTAACCCACTCTCACCTCGGAGTACTGCATCCTCCACCCATTCTTCTGCTGATACCAGAATAGGAGAGAGTTTCCCCCAACCCACAATTACAGCAGCCCAGGTAAGCAGAGAGCTTTGTGCCAGCAAAGCAGCGAGTCCAGATGGAGCATCGCCATGACTGCTAAAGGCCTGTGCGTTGGAGCTGGGGAGTCCTCTACAGTGCATCTTCAACCTGAGCCTGGAACAGAGGAGAGGCTTTGGAAAACATCTTGCATCACCCCAGTCCCAAAGGTATCACATCCTAGTGAGCTGAACAACTTTCAGCCTGTCGCTCTGACATCACATGTGATGAAGACCATGGAGTGGCTGCTGCTTCACCTTCTGAGGCCACAGGTCCGCCGCGCCCTTGACCCTCTGCAGTTCGCATACCAGGAGAAGGTGGCAGCGGAGGATGCCATAATCTATATGCTACACTGATCCTTCTCCCACTTGGACAGAGGCAGTGGTGCTGTAAGAATTATGTTTCTGGACTTCTCTAGCGCCTTCCACACCATCCAACCTCTGCTCCTTAGGGACAAGCTGACAGAGATGGGAGTAGATTCATACCTGGTGGCATGGATCGAGTACTATCTTACAAACAAACCTCAGTATGTGCGTCTCGGGAACTGCAGGTGTGACATTGTGGTCAACAACACAGGAGCGCCGCAGGGGAAATGTACTTTTTCTGGTCCTGTTCAGCCTATATACATCGGACTTCCAATACAACTCGGAGTCCTGCCACGTGCAAAAGTTTTCAGACGACACTGCTATCATGGGCTGCATCAGGAGTGGGCAGGAGAAGGAGTATAGGAAACTAATTAAGGTCTTTGTTAAATGATGTGACTCAAACCACCTACAACTGAACACCAGCAAGACCAAGGAGCTGGTGGTGGAGTTTAGGAAGCCAAGACCCCTCATGGACCCTGTGATCATCGAAGGTGACTGTGTGCAGAGGGTGCAGACCTATAAATACCTGGGAGTGCAGCTGGATGATAAATTGGACTGGTCTGCCAATACTGATGCTCTGTATAAGGAAGGACAGAGCCGACTATACTTCTTTAGAAGGCTGGCGTCTTTTAACATCTGCAATAAGATGCTGCAGATGTTGTATCAGACAGTTGTTGCGAGCGCCCTCTTCTACACGGTGGTGTTCTGGGGAGGCAGAATAAAGAAGAGGGATGCCTCACGCCTGGACATACTGGTGAGGAAGGCAGGCTCTATTGTAGGCATGGAGCTGGACAGTTTGTCATCAGTCGCAGAGCGACGGGCGCTGAGCAGGCTCCTGTCAATCTCCAGACAGAGGAGCAGCTTCAGCAACAGACTGCTGTCACTGTCCTGCTCCACTGACATACTGAGGAGATCGTTCCTCCCCCCACACTATGTGACTCTTCAATTCCACCCTGGTAAACGTTAATATTATACAAAATTATTGTCTGTCTGTTATACCTTCATTGTTATCACTTTTTAATTTAATATTGTTCTTTATCAGTATGCTGCTGCTGGAGTATGTGAATTTTCCCATGGGATTAATAAAATATCTATCTATCTATCTATCTTTTAAGTTTTGAAGTCAAGTCCTAACATTAGAGAGAACGCCAGTCTGTCAAGCATGCATCCACAGGTGCTCATACCCATCATATTGAGGCACAAAGAGTGATGACTGTCCAAAAACTTTGAACAACATGAATTTCAAGAAATAGATTACTATATTATCAATATCATCAAATAAAACTAGACAGCATTTTTTTTTACAGGAATATAATAAAGTAAGTTTTCAGCTCAACTAGAAACTATATTGTTTGTAGGTTAAAAGCCAATTAATTGAGGGGTTTTTTTTGTCTGATAATTTCTACCTAAACAATAATAAAGTCAAATGTCATACAGTAAGGAAAAAAAATAGTTATTATACATAGAGCAGGCAAAAATTAATAGAATCACGATTGTTTGTTTTTATTATTTTGGAGGTAATGTGAACTCCATTTCCCAGTTTAGCACCTATGATATGAGGTTCAAAAGGAACACTATAATCCTAAAAAACAGTAATGGGTTTTAAATTGTTTAATATCGATAAGTTAGAATTACTACAGTACAACAGTAATGGAGATCATGTGAACAGCTTATATTTATATAAGTCAATGTCAATCCACCCATTTTTACAGGATTTCAAGGAGCTTGAGATTAACCTGGCAGCATCCAGCCTAAGGTAATGGGATACACACACTTTAAGATTGGATTAACACCCCTACGGACCCCTGGATGTTGTAACTTCCCTCACCTTACCTCGCTGCTTCTCCAGGAACAAACATTTACTCACCAATTATAAACATCACATATGTCAATAATTCAGGTGCAGAGAATTAAGTAGAAAAAAATTCCAAATTTATTTTGGGTCAACTTCATCTTCCATTTTTGTTCATGGTTGTATTACAATTAATGTGCTTGGTTTGTACAACATCACACCTGTGAAAATTAACTTTCTTCTGATGTTGCAGTTAATGAACAGTTTTTAAAAAAGAATTATACCTGTCTGTGGCAAGAAGGTGAAACAGAGTTTTGCACAAATAAAGTAAAAGACTGCTTCTTTGGGTTTGGGGTCATTTGGTGCATCTTATTTACTTCCTGGTTGCCCTCCATGTTGTATGTCGTGAGCCACCAGGGGGCGTACAGCCACCCTAACCCAGACATACACAGGCAGGACACAGGTTCTACACAACACCCAGTTTATTTATAGGTTAAAGTGCACAATCACCAGCACCAACACACCAGTACACAGTCCCATCTTGCCACTAGTCCTTCTACACTCTATTCCTCCTCAGGCTTTGCCCTCTTCCTCCTGACTCTGGCCACTGAATGGTGGGGACTGGCCCCTTTTTATAGGGCACCCGGAAAGACTCCAGGTACCTAACGAGCTTCTTCCGGCCACACTTCGGGAAGTATTTTATTTAGGTCTAATTGATAAGTTTATAATCATGAGAATGGAAGTTTGGTTGAGGTGTGTGCCGGATAGTGGATTGCTATGAGTGCTTATAGACATTTCTTGTTATGCGGCACTTTTTCCTCACATATGCTAAACACCCTTTGCAAGCAGGGCCCCAAGATGTGCACCCAAGTCACTCTGATGGTTGATCTAGCCATGACACAAAGGCAACTACTCACAAACAACTAAATTGGATATGGCAATAAACTTAGCATATTTTGTGGAAAATTATTGGCTTAAATAAACTTGTTAAATTATGATTTATAATAATGTGTACAGACGTTCATGCAGTATTGTTATTAAATGCTAAGAAATTTAATAAATGTGGAATTCCATGCCTCAGACTCCATTAAATTATTTTAGACATTTTTGTTTAGTTAATCTTTAACTGGAGATGTGTAGTCATCCTATGAAGAATAATATACTGGCTGCTAGTGGATTTGTTTTATATTTATTTCCTCCCTGTGAGTGTGCACAGTACTAAATGCCCTTGATTTTCCGTTAATATCAAAACTGATGATGTGGTCACTTGATCCCAACAGCTACAACACTTCTAATTTACTGAACACATTTTAAGTGCTAGTCAGTACCGGATACGGACATGCACTGTTCCTATACACTGTGGCAAGAATTATCCATTAACTGCATCTACTATTTCGGTTTCTTATTTTGTGGAATTGTATCCATTTTAGCAGAGAAAGCTGAGTTGTCATGTAATTAAAACATTATTACTATATTTGGACGTCTTGACTTCTTTATTTATAATAAACTTTTTCAGAGGGTTTGCATTGTGCACATGGACAAACGGCCAGAATTAAGTTGCATATTATATTTTCATTACCAGCCCTGCTTCTTTGACATTATAATCATATTTTTTCTGTATTTATTTTTTTTTGTTTTTCTGTACTGATGTAGCAACCTCTACTCATTAACCCTGTCAGATATAATGGGTTGAATTTTAGTCTGTTACATCTAACTCATCTAACTCATTTTCTTGTGCTTTATTACAACCTTGATCGTATTCTTTATAGAGCAAACACTGTCATTTTCATATTTAATGTCAACTAACACCACAAGTGGAGGTGCTCCTCTGAGGTATTGTGTTTCTCACATCAATAAAGCTGAATGTAAGAGGCATGCTATGCTCTTAAGTGTATGTTTTTATTGCTTTCATAGTTCATTCAGAAGCAGGTTTTAATTTTGTGATTAATTTAATTGTTGATTAATGAAACCAGATAAAGAAGGCATTCTGTGTTGGGCTGGCGTCCTGCCCGGGGTTTGCTTCCTGCCTTGCGCCCTGTGTTGGCTGGGATTGGCTCCAGCAGACCCCCGTGACCCTGTAGTTAGGATATAGCCGGTTGGATAATGGATGGATGGATGGATAAAGAAAGTATTGATAAAAATGAAATCTGCAATAGCAAAGGTACTGTATAATAATAATAATAATAATAATGATACATTATTGATATTATTATTATTATTATTATGATAGAGCTCAATAGTGATGTCTTTTTTGAGTATTTGTAGATACATTTCAATAGAAAACACTGAAAACTATTTTTCAGAGTGTTTAAGTCAGCAATGGTCTAACCTTTTGAAAGGAACAAACAATAATAAAAGTACAAGTAGAACCCTACAACAATACATTTTGAGAAAATTCCCTATTCTCACCCCAAATTTGTGTACAGTGTACAACTTAAGGGAATGCACTGGAGACTAAATGTCTCATTTAATTAAGCTTCAGTTATGTGTGAGCGGATGAGCAGTCACTGTCTTGCAGTATCAGAGACAAATAAAAGCTGAGGCATATTAAATTAAGTCTCTAATACAGCACACAGAGTAGTGCAATGGCAAACACTGATTATGCTATATATTTGGCAAGCTGTTTAGTAATTATCACTTAACATCTACTACTAAAAATATTTTTTTCTTGACCTATTCAGCTAGTGAACATGAGCAACTCCTTTTTTGCTTTATTTGCTTGTGAGGGAGACGATCTTGACTTTTCGGAACATTTAAGTTCATTATTCTGGAGCATTGTGCATTTTCCTTTTTGCTTTGTTTTTTTTTTCACTATATGAATAAATAAAAAAGCCAACCTCGAATTCTACAAATTGCAGATATACATTTGTCATTGTAAGGGTCCATATTTGAATTAATTGTTCTCTTGATACACATTAATCTGCTCATTTGCATTTTGTACACAAAGCAAAACCAACACAGGCACACGCAGTTAAACACGGTAATGGTATACAGCATATCCACAGGTATTCATCAGCTTAATAGGATTTGGCTATATTGTTGTAGCCACCTCTTTTCAGGAACTGTACTTGTTTTAAAGGGCAGTGTAACTTCCAAATGCTTCGTGGAAACATTAGCTAAACAAGACAAATGCACTGGGTTTTATAATGCATTATTCATAGTGTCAGGATGAAAATGTGTCCGGTGTTCGCAAGTTTGAAAAACAAGGATCAGACTTCCTTCCTTTCTGATGACCTAACCAGCCACTTCGGAGAAATGCATGTAACCTCTCTGGTATGGTATATTCTGGTGAATGTGTGGCTGGACGTTGTTTTCACCTCCCCCATCTTGTGTAGGTAATCAATTGTAGTTTGCTATTTGTCTCCCTGTGCAGATTCAATGTCATTGTGCTGTCCTTGCTAAGAGAGGTTCTATAGGATTTCAACATTATTCCTCGAGATTTCTTTATCACAGGAAGTAAAACAAAACAATAAAACAGGTTAAAATTAGTATTTTAAAGTCTGTTTTAATACCATATTGTACACTGACCTTTACAAAGATCTTGCATTCTTTTTATCCTTTACCTATAGACACATTGTAATTACTTAAGATCTAAGCTTGTAATTATTCAGATGATAATGACTGATATTTACCTGGCAATGAACTTATTACAGTTCACAATGTTCTCTGAGCTAACTTACCCAACCTGTATAAAGTTCAAAAAAATGTCAAAGAAGTATGTTATGAATTTATATACAGTACACACTAAAAAACTGTGCACTTATATGTTATATAGACAAATGCTCACTTGTAGACTTTTACCTGCATTTTTAAGTGAATGATTTTTCTTAAAAAATGGCAGTGGTCAAAGAGAGTAAATCATTAACAATGAATTAATGAAATCTATTGGTGCAACCAGCAAACAAAATCTGAAATACCAATGAAAGTAAAAACTATTACAAATTTCAAGTTCTTCCACAATCATTCTAAACTGTTGATACTGCTTACACCCAGTTGTATGATCTGGTGGCTCAGGGAAACATTGTTGGCTTAGTTTAGTAGACCATAAAGAGAGGTGACTTTAAGGTTTGAAGGAAATCTGTCTCTGAAAGGAAACTTCTAATTGTGAACTGATTATGACTCTGTACTTCTTTATCTAGCCTTCTAAATCCTAAGATTTTGCAAAGTCTTACTAAAATTAATGTTGAAAGACTGAAACCAGAAAAGCAAAGAACTGTGGTCTAAAGCAGATTTCCTTTTCTACCGCTGTCTATTAGCATTTTGCCCATGCTCAGCATGGTCTCTCCAGATACACACATTTCTACATAGATCAAAAATAAGTACAAAATAGAAAGATTGCACACTTGTCTGATATGAGTAAGTGTGGATGAGTGCAAGGGTAGACAGGTGCCCTATCCAGGGTCTTCTGCCTTGAGCTAGCATCCCACACAAAAGATAGAGTGGGTGGGAAATGTGATAGATTGATGAAAGTAAGAAATATTCAATACACAGGACAAAATAACAAAGGCACATTTCATGTTTAGAGAATGAAATTGAAGAAGTGCAAACCTTTATAAGGAGGCACAAAGAATACAGAGTGTTACTGAAGCAGTTTTAAAGTAAAAAGGTCTACTAAGATGAGAATGCTCATCATAGGAGTGAAGTCATTAGTGGTCTCCCTTACATGACCAATCTCAGACTATTTCACTTTTCAATTTATATTAATGACAGTGAGTCTGCTATGGTAAGTAAATATGTAAAGTTCATGGAAGACACCAGAGTTGCTATGGTGTTAAGTCCCTGTTAGATGGGAGAAGGTCTAAATGGACTTCTAAATAACTGAATGTCATAAAAGATGGGATTGTTAGAAGTCCCTAAGTATGTCTTTTATTTTTAAAAGAGGAAATGAGTTTTTAGTATTTCTTTTGATAAAATCCAAAGATTGCAAACCTTTCTGAGTGTGCTGCCATCTCCTAGAGTAGTGAAATGGTTGCGAGTAAGCAATTTGATAGCATCCATAAAAACACTACACAAAGAACTTAACAAAGAACATGGCCTCACAATGACATCACAAAAATCATAATAAAAGTTATAAATAACACAAATAAGAAGAAAGGTAATTTTTAAAATGAACAGAATTAAATAAAACACATAATAAAGTATTCAAAACAAATGGTTAGCAAAAATTGAGGAGGCAGCAAAGACAATCTGGACAGTCCCCAGAATTGGAGAAACATCTGGTTTGCAGTTTAATGTGGAGAAACACAAAGTGCTATATGCAAGAAAAATTAACATTAATTATAAATACAGGTTGAGCAGTGCTGACTAACAGAAGGCACAGCCTATGAAAAATATATTATATGTTTATAAAGCCAAGTAAAAAGATATATTTTAGGAACTGCAAAATAGAAATCAAGCAAGTTCGTGCTCAGACTTACTAAGGCATTAGCGAGACCATGAGTGAAGGACCACATGCAGGTCGGACCACTACGCTACACAAATAACATAACAGGTGAAGCTGTTTGAAGAAGTGCACCGTTGGACTGTCCTGGGTGAGTGGCTGAATGACTTAAACATCTTTAGACATCAGCCTCAAGGCTAGGTGGGACCTAATCCTGGTCTTTAAAATTCTCTAAAAGCATCCTTGAATTCTTTTAGATTAGTACATGCAGGTAAGGATTTCACAGTACTCTGTATAACAATAATTGCCTTACAAAACTATACATATTGAATCATGTATTCGAAAACAAAGATGGACAAACCATTTGTTTACACAAAGGGTTGTGAGTAAATGGAACAGTTACTATATATTGTAGTTAAGGAAGATGTTTAACAGCTTTTACAAAGTAAGTAGATGAAGTCTTGGGCAATTAGCTAACCAAACAAGCTTCACGGACTGAATTGTCTCCTGTGATAAGTTTACTCTAAATCTGCTCTTTCTGAAAGAAATGATTTTTTCTTCATTCTGTAACGCTTTTAGTTCTGTATGATCCTTTTCTAAATCTATTGTTTCAATCTGTACATTCACGACTTTGTAAATAATATTCCCATGTCTGTGCACTTACAAATTTGGTTGTGCTGAGAAAATAAATGCTCACTATTAAAATGGAATAAAGAATTTATAAAAAAAATGTGCTTCAAATACAACTAATTATAAAATTAGTATTTTTGCAGAAAATGTACAACAATAAACAGCCTAAAATAAAAGAACAAGCCCTTGTTAAAAAATTTAAGGATAGTAAAAATATGACAGTAAATTACACAAGAAGATTTCACATTGAAGAAGACCTCCAAGAGTTTAAAAGATCATTGTATTTTTCAATGATTCAACCTTTTTTTTTTTTTTGCTTTTTTGCTTGATAAAAGTAAGAATTTAAAAAAGGCAATAATAATTGGTAATAAATAAAATTTAGTCTAATGAGTTAGGTCAAAGGAGCAGGCAAGTCTAACAATGGGAGTTTTACCTACAATACTTATTTCTAAATACAGCAGGCTAAATATCTTATCTCTGAAATCCTCAGGAATGTGACACAATGAACTCTCTCATACAGATTTGGCACTACACATTAGGAAACTGGATCACTGACCTTTCAAAATCCCTGAAGATCTAGGAGCAACATTGATGGTAAAAAAGGTAAAATAAATCGATAAGAGGAAGATGAACACGATCTGAAAGAAAGGTCATCTCTGCTTGGTTGTAACCTGACTCATGTCTATCAAAAAAGTTCCCCATGTGTGCCTGTGTACATGTTAGTAGGAGGTCACCAGATGACTAGAAGATAGTGATTCAATGTGGCGCAAGGGGCACTGCAAGCGACACTGTCAACACGAGCAGCATAGAACATGTGTATTTAGCATGCCAGTGAGATCTTCACAGACAACACGAGGAAAAGATGAAACTATCTGAGTTGAAAGCATCATATTCTAACAGGAAGAATAAGTAAAAAGTTTTTTTTTACATTGATCAAAGAAGTATACACCTTCAAAGCTTGTGAACAGTAAAATTATGGTACTGAATATGTTTTACTTCTTCCCATCATGAGCACCCTGATATAAACAGTATCAACCACAGGTCTAGTATTTGAAGGAGCCATAGCTATGGGATTTTGTGAAATCATGCAGAAAAAAATATGTTCAGTATTTAATTTGAAAGTATGAGGATCTGTTATGATGCTATACCTGGACTATTGCAAACAATAATGTATCAGTAAAAATCACAGTTTGGTTGAAAAACAGCATAAGAAGAAATCTTGTTATCTGTGGATGAATGAGCAGAGTGCTTCTCATTTCAAATGAGAGTAAAAACAAAACACAAAAAAACAAGACTTAATGTCTAAAGAAGTTCCCAAGTGTACCTGGTTAAAAGCTGGTAACAAGCATTTAGTCAGAATGTTGTGGAAGGCATCATTTATGGAAAAATCCAACTGAACAAAGAGAATAGGCTAATACTGCATGTCATTTTCACTGCTGGCATACCTAAAAAAACTGCAACATATAAAGAGATACAGTGTATTTTTAATTTTAAAGATATTTTGAAAGTATCTTATCTGCAAAAGATGGACCAGTTTACTGAGCTTCAGTAGCACGAGGAAAACCTTGTAAACTTGAAAATTCTTGAAGCGTATACCTTAAAGAAGCACAGCAAAAAGAGGAAGTGTATAGATTAACACTTGGAAAACAAATACTGGGAAATTGGAGTGGTACTCCTTTTTTTTGTTTTCTTTTTGTTAGCATTGAAAATGACCCTGTAGAAGCACACAGAGGTTCATCTGAAATCACGATGTCTAGATGAGGTTACTGTGGAAAAAATGGTGTCAGCTTTTTCTGGATGAACTTACTGTTCTTTTTTAGCCAGTAACACCATGCCCACCAAACCATTAAGCAGTATTTAGTTGTAAGAAAGGCAAATATTCTGTAAACGATGATTTATAACAAAGCTTGCAAGTGTTGAAAGTAAACTGCAAGTGTGTAAAGCTGAGAACACGCACTTCAAGGTAGACATAAACACATATTCTCTAGAAACCCTCCTGAATTAGTATGGGTACGTGGGATGCTACAGACAATCCTTGCAAAATAGGGTATAGAGTAGAAAATAATATGCCTATCTAAGGTGTGTGTTTTATGTTGCACATGACCTAAAAAGAAGTCAGCAGTGTGCTTGAAATATTCTGCATTGACTTTACCAGCCTCTTAGATGCTTTGTGGTGCTACTCTGAACTGGTGCCAAATCAGGATATACTGCAGCCTACACTGCACAAACTGAAGCTGGTGACATTAGTTAGAGACATCTGGGCTTCCTCCGATGTCTGAGGCCGTAAAAACATTGATGAGCTGTCTTGCAGGTAGATGAGAGGTGTTATTCAGGTCATCAGTAATCGAGACTCCAAACCATGCAAAGCTGAAAAGCTGTCCTCTCCCTGGCTTCTCCTGCAATGGATTCTGGCCAACCTCTAGCTTCCTCATGTCTATGGCCAGCTAATGTGTTTTTGCTGACATTAAGGAAGAGGTTGCTGTCCTGCAGTTTTAACTGAGCCTTTTTTGCCTATAAAACACGGATTAATGTTATATATTTGTAACCCCCTTTCACCACCAATCCTTCATCGGTAGGCAAAGGCCTGAGCTCTTTATAACGGTGTCGCCACCTATATTGTTGGCAGGTTCACTATAGTCCACTTTAAACTCGGTAATGCCCAATCCAAGCACTGTTACTCAGATATGTTATAAAACCAAACTCTTTACTTAATTTGAACATAAACAGTTTTCCCAAAAACTTAAAGTATTTACAAATATATATATACATACAATACATAAAACAAACGCTAAATTATTTACATCTATACAATACATATATTATGTGTCCGAAACTACTGGTGAGCTCACCCAGGACTTATTTACGCAGTCAGTAAATGTTACTCGCTCCGTTGGGGGCCCCAGCCGTAGCTCGGGTGCGTAGTGGCCACACAAACAAAACAAAAACTGGCCCCTTCACTTGAACGTTTATTCAAGCAGCTTTACACAAACAAAATAAAATAAAGACCGACCTTGGTTGATATCTTCCTCATTATACTCTGGTACCTCCTTTATGCTTCCGTCTCCCTCTTTCTCAAACACCCTCTTTACTCACTGATCGCCATTTCTGTCTTTCCGTCTTTCTTGCGTTTGCCTCAAACAGCGCTCTTTTTCTCTTTCTTTCTGGTTTCAGCGTTTTACCTCAACAGCGCCCTCTTTTCTCTTTCTGTCGTTTTAGCTTTTTGCCTCAACAGCGCCTCTCTTTTCTCTTCTTTACGTCTAGTTTCAGCGGGCTGCCTCAACTGCGACGCTTTCTGCAACTCTTCTTTACGTCTGGTTTCGCTCTTGTATCGGCGTGCTGCCTCCACTGCGACTCTCGTTTCTCTTCGTTCTTTCCGCCTGGCTTCGCGCCTTGCCTCAACAGCGCCTCTGTCTTGTTTCAGCGTTTTGCTTCAACTACGACTTCTTTCTGCAACTCTTTCCTTACGTCTCGTTTCGGCGTGCTGCCTCAAACTACAACTCTTTCTGGCAACAAACTCTTTTCTTTCTTTCTTCTTGTTTCGGCGGTTTGCCTGAAACTATACTTTTCTTTTCCTGGTTTCAGCTCTCCGAACTATATCACATCTGCTGTTTATGGCGGTCCCCTCTTTCAATCAGGCAACCCATATATATACTCAACGTTACCCAACCCCCACAACTGGTGTCCCAATTCTTTCAATAAAACTTTATTTACAACAAAAAACAGTTACATTTTCATTTTGAAACCTGACCAGGTTACATATTTAATCAGCTTTAGTTGTTACAAGCACCCATTAAGATGGCATTATAAGAGTAAAAAGTCAATTAAATAGCTGGTGTCACATATGTGCGCTTAGGTGGCAGGCTAAGGGCTGAGAACGAGAGCAGGGATTGACAAAGTGCACTAACCTTTCTTCTCTTTTCTGCAGAACAGAAGCCCACAGAAACTTTACCAGTTCCTACACTCCCTTCCTGTCACACCTCCTTCTGACCTCACTACTGCCTTGAGCTCCTACCGACCCCCCTCTTCCTCCCCCACAACTATAAAAGCCAGGCACCTTCCCTTCCTGTCCTGTCCCTATTTGGACACTGACCCAGACAGTTCTCTAGAGCTATTTTTTTCCTTGCAACTGTGTATAATATACAGGGTGGATTCCCCACACTTTTTGTGTTCTCTCTTTTTTTATGCTGGATACATATTAAGGAAATGCTTTTCATCCATTCCCCTGTAAAGTTAAAAAAAAAAATTAAAAATGATAGAATATAAAATTAATCTGGCTGATATAAATGTCATAGTTTTATTCCCACTAACAGGTAGTTAGTTAATAGAAGCATACCAATTATATTTCATAATTATATATAATTACAGCCTCATCCTAATGATTTTTTGTGACTTAAAAAAGCTTTTACTTAATATGCATCAAGTTCATTTCATTCTGTAGACAGTATGCAAATACAACTCCTACAGCACTAAATTTGTTTAACTATGATCATGTTATGTAGCTGCAGGGAACACAGCCATATGTAAATGCACTTGGATTTGACTGTGACAGTTCTGATTTAAGACTGTCCAATGTACTGTGCAGCAGTGTCAAACCAAAGCAAGGGAATTAAAAGCAAATAGAGTACAAATTAGCATCTACAATACCTAGCTTTTCCCTACTGCAGATACACGCACATTCACACACGCACTCACACACATACACAATCTGCCATTTAAAAATAAACATAACTTTGTCTTTGCAAATGCACAATTCTAATTGAAAGGATGTAAAATATGAGAAAAAAAACATATTGAAGGAAATGGGCTAATAGAATTTTTGAAAGATACTATTAATCTGTACTTAGTGAGAAGTCAAGCAAAATGACACCTTTTATTGGCTAACTATAAAGATTAGAATATGCAAGCTTTTGAGGCAACTCAGGCCCCTTCTTCAGACAAGATGTACATCTATGAGATTGTTTGAGGTATTTCATTTTTTAGAGGGTTGAAGGTGAGGAATTTTCCTTCCTAAGGTCACCTGCCTGCACTTTCATACAACCAGTTCCACATCCCTCTGCTTTTATGGGGTCAATGGTAACACCATCTGTGCTCACTTTTCCAAATTCTGTAAAATGATCCAAGCCAGCATCCTTTTGGAGACTCACTGGCAGCCATGCACCAGGCCAAAGTACTCCTGAAGCAAAAAAAAAAAATCATCTGTGAAGTTCTAGCAAGTTAAGTGCTGATTCGCTCTCTCCTCACTGCTAACATCTTGCAAACCAAGAAATAATATGAAGTACATACACATACACTATACTTCATTTGTGTTAATTTCCCAAACCCTCTGTATATGTATAGTATATATAATAAATGTTTCTTTCTGGATGCAAATGTTATATTTTACACATCCATAACTTGTCCGCCACCTGGAGTCATACAATGAACTCACAGCAGGAACTCAAACAATGAACTCACTCAATCATAGCCCCATCACGGACTACTCAGACAGTAATTTGCATTACAGCCATTTAAAGAAAATGTCACTGACAAATCTATAGCATCAGAGTGTCCTGTCATGGACTGGTATCCCATCAGGGTTGCATCCTGATACATACTTATTTCCAGTAATGGATAAACAGGTATGGAAAATCAATGAATTTTATGATGACATTTAATCCTTTTGCTCCTACTAACCTCTTGCTGTTTCTGAAACAACCCTGAAAATGTTCATTTAGTACTAACAGTGCTACCACCTAATCAACCATAATAATGATAGTGGCTGTGATGCAATTAAAAATTCAACAGCAAATTGAAAAAGGTGAAAGCAATTATTTTTTTTATATTAATAAAGAAATTGAATGTCTGATTTTCCTTGCAGTTTATGTTGTAGTGCCTCTATGGAACCTTGGCTAGGGAATGGTGTACCCTTGAAAGCAGCCTAAATAGATAGCTACTTGGGGGCAAAAAATGGGCCTCCTAGGGCAAGCATCTACATTTGGCACTGCTTTCTTAATAGTTTTAGATATAATACCTCTAAGTAGCTGAGATGAAGCAGTGAGGCTTGGTATACACCAGAGTCCAAAGACAAAAACATCAAGATCTGGCCTCATAATGAGGTATAAATGAATGCACCCTGCTAGGGCCATGCGGTACAAGTATTAGAGCAGGAAACAAACGGAATAGTTCACAGGTGGCAATAGCAGAAGCCATTTATAGATGAAACAAGAGTGGAGAAGGAGAGCCTGTGTGGAGGGAGTAGAATTTAACAACTAAAGACCAGTTTAGTAAAGCACAGGCAGGGCAAGTCTGTATTTTGTGCATTCTGTGTTATTTGTCTAATTGTATTTTTGATTCTGTGCAGTGCATATAGAGGGGAACATTGGAAACAGGTTAATTTGTTGAACATATGCAGGATTGATAGTTTTTAATCATGTTCTAATTAGCTTATAATGTTTCAAGCAGAGTCCTTCAGTTTTTTTCAGGCATCTGACATTCTTAATAAGCAAAACAACCATTAACCATCCACTGTCAAACCTTCCCAATCCAGTTCAGGGTTATTGAGGCCTAAACCTTTCTTAGAATATCAAAGCAGGAACCAACAGGCTGTCATTGGTAACACAGGACACACTGATTCACCACTATGCACCCTGGAGTCACAGCTTCCCTAACTGGCAGACTTCTGTGTATGGCAGAACAAAAACAATGCGTAATTGTAGAAAAGAAGAAAACACACAAGAAGAAAGTGCACATTTCTCGATGACAATGGTCCTCTTGTGCTGTCCAACATTATCCTTATTAATAATTATTACTATGTATTATCAAGGGTGTTATGCTTAAGATTTTGCAGAAGAAAATAAGCAAAATTTATAATGGATTTGCTTAAAAGGGATTTGCATACTTGAAGGAAAGACATAAAAGGTGCTGTGCTGACTTGCCACAGTGCACTGACTGCTTGATTAATTCATACTGTATGCACCATTTATGATTTATATTCAGTATTACACTTGTTGGGGTATAAAGCAAATGGTTTGCTTTAATACATCACTGGCACATGCTGTTAGAAACAAAATAAAGCAAATGAAAGATTCTCAAGAACTTTGATTTTTTTTTTTATCTTTTCCTTGTTCCAAAACTTGAATTTCTATTTCAGGAAACCAAGGGGTTGGTGGTTATGCAAAGCCAAAATTAACACTAAATGAAATACTTATGTTAATATTTGTAACAAGACATTCACAACTACATGACTCCATCAAAGCACTTGCTGCAAATTCAAAATCATGTCTACAATGCAGCAAAATCAAGTCACTGAACTAGACACTAGGGGAAATGTGAGAACTGAAAAGTCAACGCCAAAGAAATCAGCAAAAATATTGTCTGTTAGTTTAATAACGACCGAAAATAAAACTAATAAGATCACAGCCGTCAGCAAAACAATGGTATGAAGTATAAGCCCAAAGCTACAGTGAAGCAGCTGTGCAAAATCGAGTGAAAAAATCCTTCAGTTAAGGAAATCAGTTGCAATGGATGATCACCAGACAGTCTAAAACGTCTGAGAGTAGAAGCAAAGAAATAAAAACTGGAATGATGATAATTTCCAACCAAATATTCATTCAGAAGATTTACTGTTTTTGTAACCGTCTTTAGCACTGTGTATTTTGTTATGATAGATAGATAGATAGATAGATAGATAGATAGATAGATAGATAGATAGATTTTTAAAGAGCCTCCAAAATATTTTAACAAATAACTACAACAATAACTCCCTCACTCAGACATATACAGATTTATAAAAGAGGATGAAAAATGACCTGTGATGTGAATAAAGACAACAGAGCAGTCACAGTGAGGCCTTATAAAGGCATATTGCCATTAGAATGAAGGAACCTCACTGGTGTTTCTTTTGAGTAATATGCTGGCTAAAAGTAACCAGTGCTAATGTGTCACAGAGAGTATTTGTAGAATTGTTCATAATGGCCACCTCTATTGTCTCCATTGCTACTGCAGCACCAGGGTGCATTCCATAACAGAGCCTGTAATTTTAATGAACTTATAGACTCAGTGGGACTGTCTTGAAATAATGTTGCTAGTCAGGCATACCACAGCATAGAAAATCACACTGGCCACCCCAGAGTTATAAAACATATAAAGCATGTCACTACCCACATTTAAGGAATGTACACTCCTAAGAATGTAGAGTTTGTTCTACCCTTTCTTGTATATAGTAGTTCCTCTGTGTTACTAAATCAGTCCAGCTTGGCATTGATTGGACTCCCAAGTACGCATACCAGTGTACCATTTCTATATCCGCTACTTCAATAGTGATTGGGCTTAGAGGGTTTATGATGCAGTGAAAGACAAGCCTAGTTTTGCAAACAATAATCCTTGCACCAAAAAAACTATACATTGCATTAGTACAGAACCATCTGAGAATTTCTGCAAGACACATTCTGCAGTCTACTGGATAGATAATTCATTATCCAGAAAACCATGGAGCCACCACCCAGCATATAGTGTCCCTGCTTCACAGTCTTGGACACTAGTCTTCCACCCAACCTCAGAGTATGTGTTGCACTCTGTTGGTCATCAGGTATTCTGTCAGGTATTCAGACCTATAAATACCTGGGAGTGCAGCTGGACGATAAATTGGACTGGACTGCCAATACCGATGCTCTATGCAAGAAAGGACAGAGCCGACTATACTTCCTTAGAAGACTGCCGTCCTTCAACATCTGCAATAAGATGCTGCAGATGTTTTATCAGACGGTTGTCGTGAGTGCCCTCTTCTATGCGGTGGTGTGCTGGGGAGGCAACATAAAGAAGAAGGATGCCTCACGCCTGGACAAATTGGTGAGGAAGGCAGGCTCTATTGTAGGGATGGAGCTGGACAGTTTGACATCTGTGGTAGAGTGACGGGTGCTGAGCAGGCTCCTTTCAATAATGGAGAATCCACCGCATCCACTGAACTGTGTCATCTCCAGACAGAGGAGCAGCTTCAGCGACAGTCTGTTGTCACTGTCCTGCTCCACTGACAGACTGAGGAGATCGTTCCTCCCCCACACTATGCGACTCTTCAATTCCACCCGGGGGGTAAATGTTAATGTTAACATTATACAAAGTTATTGTCAGTTTTACCAGCATGTTTATCACTCTATAATTTAATATTGTTTTGTATCAGTATGCTGCTGCTGGAGTATGTGAATTTTCGCTTGGGATTAATAAAGTATTTATCTATCTATCTATCTATCTATCTATCTACCTTTTGTCCTGTGGTTTCTCTTTCATTTTTTGATTGTGGGTTTAGATTCTAGGCATCTGTTCTGTCGCCAGTCCAACGTCCAGCTACCTGCCTAGTCTCACCTTTTCATTTCCTGAAGTGTTGCTTCTGCCTTCCGCCTTTTTGAGTATTTGGTAACATACACTATGCTGACTTTCCCTGGTGATGGTCTCTTTCACGTCTTGGTCTCTGGCCATACTGAGCCTCATCTTTGTCCTGGACCACCCTTCTTTTCTCTCTTGCTGTGTTCTGAAGTTGCCCATAAGCACTGTGACTTTAAAGTCCCTCTCACATTGTCCATGGCTGTTGAAATAGGCTGCTACATGAACATCTGTGTTGCCATGCTTGATGTGAAACCTGTGTAAATTCATTTTGTGTTTAATCTCACCCTCAGAGTGTAGTGTCAGGACAGGTAGACCACATTGGATGATCTGCAGGAAAATGATCCCTTTATGCGATGTTCTAGTCAGCAGTGTGGTATAATTACAGGGTCTGTGAGCACACGTTTTACATCTTTTCTGTAGGCAACAACAACAACATTTATTGATATAGCACATTTTCATACAAATAATGTAGCTCAAAGTGCTTAACATGATGAAGAAAGAGAAAAAAAGACACAGTAAAAATTAAAATAAGAGAACACTAATTAACATAGAATAAGTGTGGCACTGGGATGTGTCAGTTTCTGTTGGTTCGATGTGTATAATACATTTTACATATCTATGGCTCATCTGCCACCTGAAATGTAACAGTAAACTCAAAACATTGAAATCACTCACATGGACTAGCAAAAAGATACACATTACAGCCATTTAAGGCTAATGTCACTAACACATCTACAGCAGTTTCCTATGATGGACTGGTATCTGGCAAAAACCCAATGATTTTATGTCTCTCCACGGAGGTGACCCCACCCAGATACATTTACTTCACAGACGAGGTAAGGTGGAGGGGTCGCAGTAATTGCTAGCTTGAAGTTAATCATCAAAAGAATCCCAATTGACTGTCCATTGTACAATGTCTGGCTCTTAAACAAATAACAAAATCTGGCCCTATCTTACTCATTGTTCTTTATTGTCCTCCAAAATACAATGGGATTTTCTTATCTGATCTGACTGAACTACTAACCCACTTAAGTTTCCTTTCACAGAGAGTCACTCTTCTCGATGATTTCAACATCCATATTGACATTTGTACATGTAAACTGAGGAATGAATTCCTGTCCTCACTGGACTGTTTTGATTTGGTGCAACATGTTGATTTTCCTACTCACTCTTGCTGTTATATACTGGACCTGATCTGCACAACAACAGTTATAGCTAGAATTTGGAACTCTCTGACCATTAATCAGTACTTTTCACTGTCTCATTACCTCTCTCTCCTCTTACCTGTAAATGCTGAATTTCTTTCAGAAAATGTAAAAATATGTATCCGTCTATCCTTGGTGGATCCGTTTATGATCTTTCCTGTCATCTCCTACTCTATTGGTAATAGATAGTCTTTTGACTGTTATAACTCAACCTTTTGTTCAGCTCTAGATAAAACAGCTCCTTTAAAACATAAGAAAGTTTCCTTTAAGTGTTCAGCTACTTGGTATAATTCAGAATTACAGTCTATGAAAACAGTTGGCCAATGCCTTGCGAGAATGTTGTGTAAGACTGGCCTCACTGTTCACATTCAGGCTTTCTCTGACCACCAAAAGGCTTACAGAGATGCACTAACAGCAGCCAAGAACACACTTTATGGCAGAATAAAAGAAAGTGGCCATGATAACCCATGTTTTTTGTTCTCTGTAGTTAATAAACTACTTCAATCTGCATCTGGCCAAATTACCACCTCTGCTGAAGCCTGTGAAAAATTCCTGTTTGTTTCTGTAATAAAATTAAAGATCTAAATAATTAAACTAACATAAATCCATCTTTCATGTATATCTTTCCCTGTCTTCCCACTCCATCCAGCTAATTTTCTAAATTTTCACCAGTCATATCTGAATTTGTTAATGACCTGCTTTGTACGATGAGGCTGACTACTTGCGTACTGGACCCCATCCCCACCACTCTTCTTAAATCCTGCCTTAAAGCCATAATCCAAACAGTTACAACAATAATACATTCATCTGTTGACGCTGGCTTTGTATCAGCCACTTTTAAAATCGCTTCTATATCCCCTATGTTCTGTCTTTATACTGACAATTTTAACAATTTTCGGCCTATCTGTCACTTACCTTTTTGTCAAATGTTTTTGAGAGTGTTGTTGCCTCCCAACTCACCAATTTCTTAACTTCTAATAATTTGATGGAATGCTTTCAGTCAGGTCTCTGCTATGGGCAACTAATGATTTTCTCATGGCAGAAGACTTTGGACAAACCAGCATAGTAATTCTGTTAGACCTCAGTGCCACATTTGATACAGTAAGGCATGACATTTTACTGTTCAGAAAGGGGAATATTCTGGGTGTCTCTGGTACTGCCATCCAGTGGTTTATGTCTATCTAACTGATAGGCAAGAGATTGCTAGTCTTGACAACAGCAGATCTAACTAAGTGCACAGTCACACAAGGAGTTCCTCTGTCCTCTATTCTTCTGTATCTATATGCTTCACCTGTTATTCACAGCTTTCTACTGAGATATCATCACTAAAGCACAGCTTAAGAAAATCAGATCTGTTTCAATCACTCCTGGTGCTGATCTAATTAGAACATCATCTAATGCAAGGAATCGTGGTGTCATTTTGGATTCCTCCCTTTCTTATTTCACCCACATAAACCACATTAAGAAACTTTCTTACTTTCACCTCTGTAACATATCCCATGTTTGCTGATTCCACTCCTTTTCTAATGCTGACAAACTTGTTCATGCTTTTACCACATCACACATGAATTTTTGTAACCCCCTACTGGCAGGTGTCCCTTCAAATCGTATATCAGAGCTCCAGTTAATTCAAAACTCTCCTGTAAGAGTCCTTACATGAACCAGAAACAGTGAGCACATAACACCCATCCTATTTTACCTTCTCTAGCTCCCTGTGTCTTATGAAACTGAATAGAAAGTTAAATTAATAAACTACAAAGCTTTAAATGGCCTTGCATTGGAACACATCAGTGACCTTCACCATCACTATGCTCCTGTTTTCCCACTAAGGTCCTCTGATTCTGGCAATCTTGTTGTTCCCAACACTAACCTGGCCTCTATGGGGGACTGGGCCTTCAGCAGAATAGCGCCCAGACTTGGGAATGACCTCCCGAAATTAGTCAGATCAGCTGACTCAATTCATTCTTTGAAAAAACAACTGAAAAATTATCTGTTCAGGAAGGCGTTTAACTTAACCTGACATTCTGCCCTTCTTTCAGTTTATCTCTCTGCCCAGATGCTCTGTGTGTTTATTATATCACAAATTATGTTATTTATTCAGGCTTTCTTGTCATATTGAATTTAATATTTTACTCTGTTTTGCTGTTTTGTTTTTTTCTCTTTATTCTATTTATTGCTTTGTATATCCTACATTTATCTGTTCTAGTGTTCTATGCAGAAAATATTTGTTTCCAATGTTGCATGTAACCTGCTGTTCTTTAGGTGAGTCTATGAAGCGCCTTGAGCATGGGAAAGGTGCTATATATAATATGTATTATTATTATTATTATTATTATTATTATTATTATTCTATCAGGAATGGGTCCTCATACAGCTCTGCTAGATTAATAATTAACTTTTTCCATCTTTAAAAAAGGGAGAAATTTGATAAATGTTAATTTTATTACCAGGCTCTGTACATAGACATATTCAGTAAATAAGAGCTACATTTTTACTTAATAGAAGAAAATTAAGTCAACTGCTGTGAAACTGAAGCTTTATTTCTACTGTAAGTACCACAGTGCCCAGATTTGATTGGCACTGAGCATATCTGAGAACATTTAGCCCAAATACTCAGTAAAAGCTTGCTGCTAACAAACTGTTTAGAAAGGTTGAATTAGAAACAACCACACTTTTGACTGGAATAAAACACTGTAGAAAACAGAACACTTGAAACCAATCAGGTCATTATCAACAAATTTATTAGCTGGCCAATTATAATAAAGGCATCTGCAATCTGTTAAACCCTTGCAGATCATAAAATATAATATTTTTTACTCTCAGTTATGAACATTGTACATTTTTATTGTTATTTTACTGTACTTACAGCAAGGCAATTAGCGGTTTAATTTTGTCACAATAGACTAAGAAGACTTCAAAATGGCAAAAGGACATGCTTTTGGCTGTGCAACTGAGCTCATTAGCATTCCTAATTATTCATTGTACCTGACTTCAGTTCTGTTCAACTACACTGTTAAAAATTTGCAGACCTGACAAAATTCATGAAAAGGTGCAGCTGCTCCATCCCAGTAATAGCTTTCCATAAACGTAAGCCAAGGACTAACAGTGGCCTGGGACTACATAAAATGCTCTGGACTTGATAATGGCTACTTGTAATTCAGAGCAGGTTTTATTTACTAGCTCCTCATCCATTTTCTTCCCTAATGAATAGTTAAAACTATGCATACCAGTCAATGTCTGAAATTCAAATGAAAGCAGAAGCTATACATGACTGCTCAAGTGGCTGTGGAATCTCGATTTTTGTCCCAGAGAAAGTGAAGACAAATAGTCATAAAAAAGAAAGATTACAGCAGCAGACCAGGGGTGTTCTACATTTACTGGTGGGACAAAGGCGATGACCTGGGAGAAATAGAGAAGGTAGAAAAGAGCTGACTACGCCACATCAAAAAACAGTGTATGTACTGTAGCTATGGGAAATTACACACTTGTCATCCACCTTTCGTCTCTACAGTTTTGAATTCTGCTGCACAAGATTGCCCAGACTGGTAGCTTCTGTAGTTTAATGTCTGACTTTTGAAAGGTTTTTGGTTTAAAATGTTTATTTTATTTGGAAATCTCAAATGGATTTTAATGTATTTTCCTGGTTCACTATTGCCTTCAGCTAAATTAAAAAATAAAAAAAAAGAGTTTGGGAGAAACAAAAAATGTTTTTTTTGAACATTACATTAATTTTTCAATGAATATTTTACAAAAAGTTAACATAGTTTATGAAGAACTCTGGATAAAAATGATAAACAAGATAGATAGATAGATAGATAGATAGATAGATAGATAGATAGATAGATAGATAGATAGATAGATAGATAGATAGATAGATAGATAGATATTGGCATTGAATCAATTACAAGCCACATCCCAGCTTAGTTTAAGTATAGGTCCCTTTTGTCTCTTGCAGTATATCTCATTTTTAGCCCTTTTTATTTTTTCTCCATATTTAAAATGTATCAAAAACAAATAAATCAAAAATGAAGCACATTATGGTCTGAAATATAGCAGAACAAATGCATTAGGCTATCCTGAACATATAATTCTCTCATTTATTGAAGAGTCCATTTATTTCCTGGAAATGGCACTTGTATAATAAAGTGTTCCCTCAGTGGATTTTGACAGATTTGTTAATGTAATCAGAATGCACATATATAGTACACATCCTGCTAGACAGGAGAGGTTGCTGAATATGCTACTGCATAACAGTCATACAGACACATACACAACGTTTTATACTTTTGTCAACCAGTTGCTTAACACTATAAATTATTAATTTCTTTTTTTTTATTTAAACATTTCCTGATGCATACTGTCAATCTGAAAGGTCCCAAATGCTTTCACGTATATTTCTATAGGTATTGTTTTTCCTGCAGTTGGGTAATTAATGGTATTGGATCATCCCATGAAACTTTTCTTTCTGTCCAGACATGCATGATTTTAATATCTTTATTGACCCAGGAGATCGATTACATTTCCTTTAGGATGAATTGCATGGCGACAATTTTATGTCTGATGATACATTAGAAATAAATGATACAGAAAGAACTTCTATTCTCTTAGACTTAGGCAGTATGTTCAGCATCAGGTATACAAGATACATTATGATGAAAAATAGATCAGTAACTTGAGCAGTAACATTGTAATGGACGTTTCCAGAAATATTGGAACTTAGTCTGCATTTTTTGTTTATACTACAATATATATTTATTGTCCAAACACATGCAGCATAAAGTAGCCCGTATTAATTGCTGAAAGGGAACACATGTTGGGAGAAGAGATTGACTTGAGGGAGATCAAATTGGCAGCAGTACTAAGCATGCAGCTGGGAAAGCATTTTTTCTAAACTATTTGTCAGATTGGGTCTTAAACTCTGATAAGGCTAGTCTTGGTTGAGAAAGCAAGCATCTGCTGCTGTTTTGAATACATTCTTCACTGAGGAATTATGATTTATATCTTCCAAGACGCCAAGCAGTTAGTGCTTGAGGCATGCTGTTATAGATTTCCTATTTTTTTGGAGAGATAATGTGTATACTTTGTACAGCATATAATTAATAAGTTACTCGAACAGATGCATGTCACAATTTGTCATGCTGAATTCTTGGAATTTGGTATTGTTTCCGTAAATTCACAAATTGTCAATTGTTTGTCCTTGGTTTTAATTATTATTACTTATTATATTATACTTGGCCTTGGGCTATAAAACAAGAGGATGCACTGTTTTAGCACAGCCTGCTTTTGTTAGAGCTGCTGTTGTGGCAGTGCATAATACATTATTACTTGTCACCATTTGTATATGTCTAGTTTATCATTTTTGTCCTGGCTATCACATTTATCATCTTTCAGGTTTTTTGCTCTTTTCATTGTTTTCTGAGGGTGACTTTAAGCTTTCACCCTTTAGCTCTCTTAGCTATGAGAAAGCTTATAATAACATTAATAATAATAATAATAATAATAATAATAATAATAATAATAAAAAGCTGCATAATTATATAACTTGATCCTAGATTTTGACCTGCCTTAGAACTTCAAAAGTCACCAATTCTCTCCTTGATTGATGCTGGGAGAGTTTTATCAACATACTGCTAGAATGCACAGTCATAAGAACAAATATTGTGTGTGTGTGTGTGTGTGTATGAAAGAAAATATTGTGTGTATGTATTATACAAAAATATGCATATACTGCATGTTAAGTTTACTTTTTATATATATATTTATTCATTTATTTGTGTCATATTTTTGTCAACTGCTCTAAGGAGACACGCAAGTAAGAATTTCACCTAACGACTCCATGTACATGTGGCAAAAAGCTTCTCTTGAGTAAAAGACTCGGGTAAGATGACATATTTAGGTTGCCAGCCATTTACCTGTATAAAACATTTAACCGTTTTAACATATTAAATGGAAAATCAATATAATGTAATTTAAAATAGTGCTAGTTCCCCAGCCAGAGTTGGTTCCCAATGTTGTCAGTATAGGTTGTAGCTCCTTGCTAAACTAAATTGGATAAAACAGTCTTAACATTAGATTAAAAGGCTATATGATAAAATATACAATACTAGCCAACCTGCGGTGTACCATACGCCGCATAATCAGGCCGGTTTTTTAATGATTTTTAAGCACAGGGAGAAAATTAACATTTGAAAAATCAGACTGAAAACTGGCGGACCGTCCTCGCGCCTCCTCCTGCCAGACGGAGGGATGGGCGTGCACGGCGCGGAGGTTGGAACGGGAGGAGAGGAGAAGGACGTCCATTCAGCTCCGTCCGTCATGCTAGTCTGCTGATTTCTCGTTCAGTATGCACTGCCCTCTCATGTGCCCACCTCCAACACGTCACTTGAGTCGTCGTCTTTACACAGTCCAGATATACGTGTGACTGACGTAGAGTTTTCATTGCTCTGTGCGGATCTGGCTGCTTTTCTATATATAATCCACTAAGACACCCGTGGGTGGGAAGGGGGTGTGTACAAAGGGTAGGGACGTAATCAGTGGGAGTGTATGAGTCGCACTTAGTGGGAATTCCACGGTTTGCAGCCCGAATGGGGTTCAATGGCTTACCCACGCCGGGTAGACACACGCTCAATGTCATGCATAATTATTTATTGAATGCTAAACACTTCTGGAAAGACGCCGTTGTCTAAAACGGGTTGGTGTGAGAATACAACAGTAAGTGAATGAAAAGATGGAACTCTGGAGAGAGCAGAATACAACACAATAGTGAACCTGCGGCATAACAAACGGTGGCTCAGATGTGCATGTGGACTCTTACCACAGATGAAAGGGACTAACTGGGTGGTCGGTGAGTTTTTGCGTCCGGGCAAATGGGCAGGCAGTGTGAATGCGTAGAGAGTGAGGGTAGATGCTGGCCGGTGAAAAAGGAGTGTTGGTGGGCAGGAAAACGTCTTCCGTGTTCTTGCAGGAGCATCTAAGAAGACGCATGTTTGTCGCGGATGCGAATAGCTGTATGTAGTGCATAAAACAGTTTGCTATGGTGCATACGGTTGTGTGTCGTAACCGAAAAGTCGGTTTTTAAAGACTGCTTACTTCATTGTGCTTTAACCTTAGTTGTAAAGGATTTTTTTAAGGATCACATAGGATACCCCTCGCAAACCGTTTCACATGCTGCATATGGCGATTCACCTCCGCAAGAAACATGCCTCTATGAACAGTCAACGTAGCTCGGAGGTGCATGACATTAACCTGACCTGCACTGCATGTGGCCTCTACGACAGACGAATATAAATGACGCCATTTTTTCTGTGTCGTCACGTCCGAGTTGGTGGGCATCATCGTCATCGTATCCAATGGGCTTGGAGTTGGTGGCCGTGGCTCCTTCCTGCGTGCGCCATAGGTGTCTCACTTGTCGTCGGCTTAGTGAATCCACGCCCCTTCCGGCGTGCTTTCCATGGTTGTTTTGCCTTAGTGAATTATATATATAGATATACATAACTCATTAAAATACTTATAAGGGATAATAGATTTTAAAGAATGAAGGGCATAAGAGAACACTCACACATTGTTGGGTTCACCACAGAAAGATACTGTGTCATACAATAATTGTATTACACAAAAAAGAGTGGTGTGAAAAATTAACTGTTAAAACTTTGTCTTTACTGCAGTGATGTTCAAAGAAAAGTTGAACATGAAATGGCGTTGCTGCTCACCGACAACTAATTCTATGCAAGCACAGTCACTTGGTATGCATCATGAAGAAAATTAAAACTATAGGGTAGCTGTGGCAACTCCCATCTTGAAGTAATGACTGATTCTTTAACACCACTAACTGGCCTGCTTCTTCAGCTTTGACTTGTTTTAAAGCAAAACGCAAGAGCAGTTACAGTATATTAGACAAAGACCTGTCACTTTGATTGATAAGCAGGGAAGCAATTTTACCAAAAGCACAATGAAGCAGTTTAGTCCTTTGATGTGCACATGGGCCACTTTTACCTCCTCAGGTAGAGAATCCAGGATTACATGAAAAAATGTATTATGTGACTGCAAAGCTGAACACTGGCACTTATAGAGCGACGTGGAAGCTATTTAGTTATCATATAGCGCAGAAAGTGTGGTGTTTTCAAAGCAAAAGAGCTACATTTTCAGATTTAAATGTTCATTCATATTGGTGCTGGATTTTACAGTCTAACAAATTAGCATTTTCCAAGTGTGGAAGAATATATGCTTGATTTGTATTGTGTTTAAATACTATCAGTAGCAAAATATGTTTTGTTGTTTAACAATAAGTAATGAACTGGGTTTCACGCATGTTAAATCGTTTCGTACTAAATATTTTCTTTTAAGTTTTAACCAAATCTGTATCTTTATAGGTACTTTCTAAGTATATCATACCCATATAATAAATTTCCACAGGAGGTCATTAGTGTTATGTCAAGGTGATGTGACTTATGTCCTTTTTTTTTTGCTAGTGATAGGATTTAAAATTAACAAAGCAGAATACAAATCCTCAATGAAGACATATATAGACATAAACACAATACAAATTAAGCATATATTGTTCCACTAAAGGGAAGAGACTGGGGATCAGAGCTCAGCCCAGTTATTTTGTGAAATTTGCACCTTCTCTTTTTATCAGTGTGGTTTTTCTGTAGGCACTGCAACTTGCTGTTGTGTGTTAACCATGCATATGTTAACTTAACTACAAATTTAAATTACCCTGGTTTTGAGGGTTCTATGGGTGCTTACATGAAAAAAAAATGTGCTTTGTATCAAATTTAGCTGGAACAGACTCTAATTGGCTCTACATGATCATAAAATGTATGAATAGATGGACTTAGGTTAGTACACATATGTCTCTGGTGTAGGAGCTTCAATGGAAGAAGTGTCACCAATGGCGGATAACAGTAAATTAAGTAAAATGTAATGAGGTGATATTAGTAAAGATTATAATCAAAAAAATCAAGACAGGCGTATTGTATGTCTTTATGTTATTGATTAACCATTGTTTGATTAACTTAAATAAAGAGTTTAAACCAACTAATCTTATTGATTTTACTATCTATATATATAATTCTCTAAGGCAAGACACCCATGGAAAACACAGCGGAAGGGGCGTGGATTCACTAAGCCGCCGACAAGTAAGACACCTATGGTGCACGCAGGGAGGAACCACGCCCACCAATTCGGATACGACAACACAGAAAGAACGGCGTCATTTATATTCGTCTGTCGTAGAGGCGTCATGTACCTCCGAGCCACCTTGACTGTTCATTGAGGAATGTTTCTCGCGGAGGTGAGTCGCCATATGCAGCGTGTAAAAAGGTTTGCGAGGGGTATCCCATGGGATCCTTAAAACAATCCTTTACAACTGAGGTTAAAACACAATGAAGTAAGCAGTCTTTAAAAACCGAGTTTTCGGTTTCGACGCACGATCTTGTGCACCATAGCAAACTGTTTTACAGCAATTCGCATCCGCGACAAACATGCGTCTTCTTCACTCATGGACAATTATATGTTGCTCTCTCCAAAATTCCATCTTTTCATTCACTTTCTTTTGTATCTTCAAACCCTCCCTTTTTAGACAACTGTGTCTTTCCAGAAGTGTTCAACCATCTATAAATAATTATGCGGTGTTTGTTATGCCGCGGGTTCACTATTGTGTTGCATTTTGCTCTCTCCAGAGTTCCATCTTTTCATTCACTTACTGTTGTATTCTCACACCAATATGATTTAGACAACCATGTCTTTCCATTGAGCGTGTGTCTACCCGGCGCAGAGAGGCGTGGGTAAGTCGTTGAACCCCATTCGGGCTGCAAACCGTGGAATTCCCACTATATGCGACTCGTACGCTCCCACTGGTTACGTCCCTACCCTTTGAACACACCCCCCTCCCACCTCGCAACTACCGTGGTCGGGTGTCTTGGTGAATTATATATAGAAAAGCAGCCAAAACCGCACAGAGCAATGAAAAGTCTATGTGAGTCACAGGTGCATCTGGACTGTGTAAATACAACAACGATTCAAGTGACGAGTTGGAGGTGGGAACATGATCAGGCAGTGCATACTGAACGAGAAATCAGCAGACTAGCATGACAGAGGGAGCTGAATGGACGTCCTTCTCCTCTCCTCCCATTCCACACTCCGCGCCTGAGTGCTGTAAACCCCCATCCCTCCGTCTAGCAGGAGAAGGCGCGATGGCGATCCGCTAGTTTTCAGTCATGGACGATTGTGTGTTGGTTCGTTCCGTGCATTGTTACAATGTTGGTTTTCTTGCCGATTTATTACATTACTGATTTTTCAAATGTTAATTTTCTCCCTGTGCTTAAAAATCATTTAAAACTGGCCTGATTATGTGGCGTATGGTACGCCGCGGGTTGGCTAGTTAATTTAAATTTGCATTGGGCAATTTAATTACATTGCTGCCCTGCAACACCTAATTTAAGATTTCAAACATACTGAAACACATTGCTCATTTAAACTGACAAGGGAGAGCATTCTTTAAGCCAGGGGTCCTCAATCACAGTCCTGGAGGGCCGCAGTGGCTGCAGGTTTTTGTTCTAACCTGGTTGCTTAATTAGAAAGCAATTTTTGCCAATAATTTAATTTCATGGCTTGTTAGTGCTTTAACTCTGCTATGTCAGGTAATTCTCACATCCTAATTTTTTTCCCCTTTCTAAGGATATCATCCAAATGATTTGAAGGCTAACATGGATGAGTAATTCTCAGTCCTTCACTTTTTTCTCCTCATTTTCCTTCCAAGTATTTAATTAAACCCAATAGTGCACAATAAACACACACAGGTATAAATGGTAACAAGCTAAATGCAGAAATGCTGGTCTCTTTTGTCATTTGCATGTTATTGCTAATTAGGAGCAATAAGAAACCAAGACTACAGCTGTTTAAGACAAAACTAAGCAATAAGGGTTCAAAATCTTAACGAGCAAGACAAATAAAGTGAAGCGAAAAAATGTTACTTGAGCAATAAGTGCTTCTTATTAAGCAATTGGGCTGGAGCAAAAACCTGCAGCCACTGCGGCCCTCCAGGACCGTGACTGAAGACCCCTGCTTTAAGCTATACTTCAGATCATTTTACATCCAGAAGCAAAACAGAAGCTTTAAACAAGTGAGAATTAAGCATTGTAAATACTGCCACATTTATGAGCATTTCAAGAGAAAGGGTGATAAAATTTGCTATAAACTGAGCAGTGCTGAGCTCAAATGGAAACATATCACAACATTCAAAATATGTGTACTGCTTCCAAAGTAGAACTAAAGCACCTAAATTAACGTCAGCAATAGCAAAGCAAAATTTTAATAAATGTTTGGAGGAAATCATACAGTTTATACAGTGATAGAAGAAAATAAATTGCCATTTAGCAGGGGCTGTTGACACCTACTCAGATATCTTGAGCCAGGGAACCATAATTCATCTAAAGGCACTGGCATCACCCATTCAGAAAAGCATTTTAACGAGAAATGCTGAAGACACAGCAAATAATCCTGCAGCCACAACTGTCATTAAAACTGCAAATATGCACTGAGAGTTCTACCATAATAATGTGCCAATACATAGTAAAAGACTAATCAATTGATTACCGGTACTTCAACTGTTACAGACCAATTTGTGTTGCTACATCCACAAAATCTTCTATCTAGACTTAATGCTGAAAGTTTTGCTTAGACTCTATGCTGCAACTACATGCTATGGAACAGATTGAAAATAGGAGTTTCTCAGTGGGAGATTTCAAGAAAACCTCCTTCAAACTCAATGGGAATATTCTGAAAAAAGAATGCTATCTGAATTATGCAATTTGTGAGGTAATGCTGCCCTGTAGCCTCATGCAATAATTAACACAACATGTATAATACCCAGGTCAGTCAGAAATTGAATTTTTTCAGGCATTTAATCAAGTTAGTCCTTAATTGCTTTTTACTTGGTTCAAGTGGAAAATTGACAATGATCTTGCATTTCTCAAAAAACGCTGAGCAGAAATTTTTCTGAACACAACAAAGTAGGAAGATAAGATGTCACAAGAGGTGACTCAAATTTCCATAACAAATTAATGAAGCCTATCTGCTGCTATGGTGGGTACTCGTCTGCAGATTTATTGCATGTGCTTGTGAAAATGCACAAAACATTATAGATGCTAAGTCACCCATATTCTGCTCCGTGAAGTCAATGATGGTTTTATATATATATATATATATATATATATATATATATATATATATATATATATACTTTGTATATATATATATATATATATATATATGTATTTAACTGTGGCAAGGGGCTGCCTGAGCTACAAATGTGGCTGTTCTCTGACAAAACACAGGCTTCACTTTGAGACTACCAAGCACGTATGCTCCAGTTCCTGAATGAAAGACCATACAATGTTTTTCAGAAATGTAAAGAAACAGTAAACTGTATAACCATTTTTTGGGAAATTAGTCTTTGCAATATTTTCTGTGTTAAGCAAGATGTGCAGTATCTTTGTAATGATTAACTAGAGGTTTAATATTGATTATGAAATGTCATCAAAATTTGCTCCTTCATTCTCACTTAGTAAAAATAATAATAATTACAGCGTAGTTTATTTAGTTAATATAAAGTTCTAATAACAAAATTACTGCGGTGGGCTGGCACCCTGCCCAGGATTTGTTCCCTGCCTTGCACCTTGTGTTGGCTGGGATTGGCTCCGGCAGACACGTGACCCAGTAGTTAGGATATAGTGGGTTGGATAATGGATGGATGGATAACAAAATTAAGATTTTCATTGTTAATATTTGAATATCTAAAAGCACCTTTAATTAACAATTATTTTTTGCAAGGCTACTGAGAGGAATTTCCATCAATTTGAATTGATACAAGAAACATTAAACAATTGGCAGTAAGAATAGTTTTTACAAAATAAATATCAATAGAACAAATATATGTTAAATTATGAGAAAAAATAGACAGCGTTTTTTAGTATTACACAAAATAAAGAAGAAATTGAAGAGGAACTTCAGCCTAGACATTTGCCAAGGACAATTAGTGGAGCAAATATTAACACACTACATTTTTTTCTTTCTTCGTCTACTTTATAGAGTGTAATAAAAAATGTGGTCTGACTGAAACATTAGCAAACTGATAGTCGGTCTTATATAAGTCAGCTATGGTTTTCTTCTTTTTTTTTCAAATTTCACTCTTTGTTGCCACATTTAATGAGTTAAAGTGTGGTCACAGTGACAGTTGTTCAAAAAGCAACAAAATGTGGAAAAATAAAAGATAATAAAGCAATCTATTTTGATTCATCATTTTGTATTTTTAGTCCTTCACGTAAGATACAGTATGGTTGCTTTTTAATGTGTTAATGTCATGCACTGAAACTATATTTTCATTATGTGACAAGATGTGGTGTTTATTACAGCTATACTTGCTATTTCTGCAGTCCAGCCTTTTTACAGAGATTTGCTCCTGTTTATTTCATTGGCAAACTTCCTATTTTGTCAATTTCATCCTGTGGAGGAGCAACTAATGTGTTTTCTCTGAGGCTGGGTCATAGAACTAATAGAAAAGAGGTCCCTGTAAATTCATTGTAAAGGGATGAGAAAGAAATAACTTGAAAGAGAGAGACAAGAGTGCAGAAAATGAGGCTCTTCAGCACAGGTTATTTTCTATGCTGTGTTATTGCCTAATATTGTCAAAGACAGACTTTTGACTTTAATGAATTATTCATTCATACAAAGAAAACTTTCATCATTTCAAGAATATATAGGGAGGTTCACTTAAAAGAAGCAAGGAATTTGGTATTACAGTACTGTATGTTGTACTGTGAAAACTTTGTGTTTGCAACCATCAAAGAAAACACAATAATATAAAACATTTGCCTTGAATAAACAAGACACATTGTCACTCAAAGAAACATGCATTATTAGACTTGAATTTTGATAGACGCTTTAATGAGAAAATCATGAGAAATCTGTTTTACGATAAATAAATAACCAGATTAAACTCTGCATTATTGCTACAATTCAAGAAAACATAAAGAATAGTCTTAAAAATGTGGTACTGGGTTAGCCTGTGGGTGAATCAAGGTGACTTTACTAGGCAATTTAGGCATATGGTGTTTCAGAGTTGAAAGAGAGCACTTCTAGAACTTCCTAGAGCTTAAATGATATAGCACACCTTTACAATGCCCCCCATTATACACAATGCCATGAAGATCAATCTCACAACTCCTCATTACTGTCTTGTTTCATATTTTTGACAGTGAATATAATCATAAATATAATCAGGCTAGGTAGGATAATATAGAGTTTAAAAATATGGTAGCATAGATTGGAAAAAATAACACAAAACGGTTTGTGCTTCTTTCACTTGTATGGCATTAATGGTAATCAAACATTTAGTTATTAGGTCTGAAAAACACAAGGGAAACTCAATGAAAGGTGTAATTAGGGACATCTATATTAATATTTTGGTTAAATATCAGGTATGACAGTGCAGATCAATATCCATTTAACTAACTATGGCCCTTATCTGAGACAAATTTTCCACATACTGATTCTAGAAACACATCAAGCCAAAAATAAAATAATAGCTCACTGAAGAATTTTGAAAGAAAGAATTGACATCAATATCTTTTAGAAAGGTCAGAAACAATGATTTAGGCCCAGTGGGCCCACTGATCCCTCAAGGCTTCTCAACAGCCACTGCAATAAGTTGTATTGCCCAAATGACAACAGTGTGACCTATTAACAATTCATCCAGGATCTAGTCAAAGATTCTGAAAGCACAAGTTTCCACAGAGTAACAAATAACTTTAAAACAGCAACAAACACTCGAACAAATGGTAGAATAGCAAGGAGGATAAAACCTTGCTTTCTTACAAAAATTCCAGCACTGGCTAAAATATGCTGTACCTGGATGAACATTAAGAGATCTTGGGCAATGTTGTGGATAGATGGGCCATAAGTGAAGTTCTTGGCTGACAATGACATCCTGCAGTGTCAAAAAAGTTAACAGTTTAGCCAACAATAAGAACACCGTCACTGTTAAACAAACCCTGAACTCCACTTTGAATCAGGTAATTCATTTGTAAAATCTAAAGTCTATTGTCCTTAAGCATACGCTTAAATGCAGTTGGACCATGTGGTAAGTCAATTATCAAATGTGCACATGCAAGTCTACATCAGAATGGTGAAAGAAAAACACAGTGTGAGTTTTTTCTTAGCGTAGCAGGTTACAGTTCTATAGTTTCTGAAAGGTAGTGGCAGGGCCTACTACTGTATAAGCAGTTCATGATGAAACATGACAGCAGTTATACATGAGGGACAGGAAAAAAAAATCACTTTCTGTGATGTGAAAGATTTGTCATTGACAATAAGAAGAATTTGGCTGCTAATATTGTTACCATCTTATACATAAACATCTATGCGTTGAAGTATGTGTGTCTATCCGGACCAAAGTGAGAAGCTGAGTTGGGGTAAGGGAAACAGAAAACTCACTTAGCTGCTAATAACACAATTGAGGTGAGCACGTCGGCAAAACAAAACCTTAGAAGAAAGACAAAGTCACTTAGCTGCTAATATCAGCAAAACAGTATCCCTTTTACTTTTCCTCCCACAGCTAATGCACAAGCAATGCGAGCACGTTGGCAAAGAGAGCAGTTCCTTTTAATTACCTGACATCTCTAAATTTCAATTTTTTTTCTGACGATTTCAATAGTTTCTAGGACCCCAGGCTTTTTACAGCACGGGTTTAAACAGCTAGAAATTATATATTGAGTCTTGGACATCAATTAATTTTTTTCCACATTGTTCACTATGTATTGAATGAGTATTTTAATAAATTAAATAAAGATCCGTTGTATCTAATATTAGATGTGTTAACAATAACTTTAAGAATTGCACAATAATACAGGATAATTCAGCTTTCAGTTTTATTTAAAACAATGTTTATATTATTCACTAAATCAAGATAATCTGATCAGTGATCACTCAAACTGTATGAAGTGGGGAAATGAATATAAAAACACTGGAATCAGGCTTATTTTAATATTTATGGAAAAGCATTAGTTGAGAGATTTAAGTGCGGGGCTTAGCTTTTATATACAAATATGGCCTTGCAGAGTTAGAATAGTGGAGGCAATTCTTCTTTCAGTTCTTGATTATGGAGATGTCCTATATAGGCATCTGTCTTATTCCATTCTAGTATCTTTAGATGCAGTCTGTTATTCCACTTTTTATGTGTCAGCTTGAATTTATGTATATTTTGTTTTACTGCTTTTGATAATTTTGACTTATTTTTCAAAGATTCTGTTATTTCTAGTTTAACTTGTAATAATAAAATGTTCCAACTCTTTAAATGTTCTGCTTTTCCTTGTCCTTTGAGGGTCCTGCTCCAAGAGCCAGTGCCACCCAAATGTCATTGCTCCCTCACTCTGGCAATATAAGTGAGCTGATAAGGCTCAGAAGCAGGAGGTCATTCATTTTTGGGAAGTTAAGTGAGTATTATGTTTTCTGTTGGAATTTACAGATTTATTGTGCTCTTTTCTAATTTTTCTGGTTTTTGGATTGTGCTTTGGGATTTGTTTGCTTAGGAAAGCCATTGAGGCAACTCCTTTTCTTTTTCTTTGCATGCTTCTATTTTTGTTAAATTCATCCATCCATCCATTATCCAACCCGCTATATCCTAACTACAGGGTCATGGGGGTCTGCTGGAGCCAATTCCAACCAACACAGGGAACAAGGCTGGAAACAAAACCCGGGCAGGGTACCAGCCCACCACAGTTTTCGTTAAATTATTGAATTATAAAGATTTTCTGCTTGTCCTTTTTTTACATGCCAAGAGTTTACGGCCATCCCTCCTCTTTTGGGGCTTTTGTTATATTTGTGTATATTTCCCTTGTTTGTTTCTGAAGGGCTCACATCCATTTTGCCAATGTGGAAACTCCATTTCATAAAACCACTATCAAATGTATACTAGGTGACTTTAATTGTACACCCCACTGCATTCTTCATCAGAATGTGGACTTGCAATCTCTAAACATGAGAACAAAGCAGTAGTGCTTCTTCTTTATTTGCAAAACTCTTCCTCTTGTCATATACAGATCTGAAAGTTATTAGACTCATTTTCAAGTTAGGCTTTTATTACTGCCTTCCAGAGTAAACAAGGGTGGCATTTAAGTAGATACAGTATATTGTTCCTTCAACCTGATTTTAGAGAACTTACTAAAAACCTAATTAGTTTTCAATGGGACATTTTAAGAGATATGAATATGTTTTAATGTGTGTTGCGTAATTTGTTTCCACTTGCCTGTCTTCATTTTAATAGTTACTTAAGGTTGGATTCTGTTAATTATTATTTTTCTTTGCATTAATTCAGTGATTAATTTATTTTTTTGTAAATTACGTACATTTGAGAAAAAGGCTGTCCCACAATGTGTCCTTCTGAATGTAAATAAATAAAGATACAAGGGAAGAAAGTAACAAAAAAATGACAACATAGCTGCATTTGCTGAGCATGACAATATATTGCTTAATTGTTCAGTTGTAGTGCCTGCCTCCTATTCTATTGTAAAGTAAATATGTGCAATGAGGTGCACTGATGCTTAAAGGGGAGAACTCTTTTTAAAATCAGAAGCATCACGCCAAGCTTTACATTTTGTCTTTTAAATAGCTACTAAATGTAGCTTTACAATTCTGTAATATTTACAGGATATGGAGAGATGATAGACAAATAAACGATAAATTTTAAGTATTCACCACTTTTATTTAAATGAATGTTATTGCATTTAATTGTAACAGGAATTTATTGAAGAGGTACTTTCACTCTAGTACTCCAGACTAAGATATTACTTGCCTTTTTGACCTAGTCACTAATAGCAGCAGGTATTTGGTTTCATACTATGCTTTATGAAAGAGATTTGATCATCTTGATTAAGCAGTAAAAAGACAAACAAGTTGTAAAAATGAATTCAAGACTTCATGAATAGATTCATAATGAGCACATTCTCAAAATGGCTTGCCTCCGCATGCTGCTTAATCATTACTTAATGTGAAAAAGTATGCCAAAAGTAAAAATCTGTGCTTTACTGTTCTTTATTCCTTTCATCCATTATTGCGTCAAATGCTCTTTTTTTGTTTATTTAATCAGACAGGTGGACATCATTCTGGGATGATCTTCATAAATCTCACTTAGGCACTTTCATAATAGTTGGACTAATAATGTGGGCTGGAGAAATAAATGGCTGGCAATCAGAGCCTATGTGCTAGTGTGCAAGAAGTTCAGCAAATATTATTCACAAGTCTAAACTTTACTAAAATATCAGGTAATATACAGAGATTATCTTTTATATATATAACTGCACAAAAAAATTAAAGGAACACTTTGAAAACAAATCAGATCTCAAAAGGCAAAAAAATCCTGCTGGATATCTATACTGATATGGACTGGGTATTGTGTTAGAAACAGAAGGATGCCAAATTGTTTAATGGAAATGAAAATTATCAACCTACAGAGGGCTGAATTCAAAGACACCCCGAAAATCAATGTGCAAACATGACAGGCTAGTCCATTTTGACAAAATTTCATTGCAGCAATTCAAAATCGTACTCAGTTGTTCGCATGGCCCCCACATGCTTATATGCATGCCTGACAACGTCGGGGCATGGTCCTAATGAGACGACAGATGATGTCCTGTGGGATCTCCTCCCAGATCTGGACCAGAGTATCACTGAAGTCCTGGACAGTCTGAGGTGCAACCTGGCAGTGTTGGATGGATCGAAACATGATGTCCCAGAAGTGTTCTATTGGTTTTTGGTCAGATGAGCGTGGGGGCCAGTCAATGGTAACAATTCCATCATCCTCCAGGAACTGCCTGCATACTCTCGCAACATGAGGCCGGGCATTGTTGTGCACCAGGAGGAACCCAGGACCCATTGCACCAGCAAAAGGTTTAACAATGGGTCCAAGGATTTCATCCCGATACCAAATGGCAGTCAAGGTGCCGCTGTCTAGCCTGTAGAGGTCTGTGAGTCCCTCCATGGATATGCCTCCCCAGACTATCACTGACCCACCACCAAACCGGACATGCTGAATGATGTTACAGGTAGCATAATGTTCTCCACGGTTTCTCCAGATCCTTACACGTCATGCTCAGGGTGAACCTGCTCTCATCTGTGAAAAGCAGAGGGTGCCAGTGGTGGACCTGCCAATTCTGGTATTCTATGGCAAATATCAATCAAGCTCCATAGTGCCCACTAGAGGACCTTTGCCACTCGGGCCACCCTCATGAAGTCTGTTTCTGATTGTTTGGTCAGAGACACTCACACCAGTGACCTGATGGAGGTCATTTTGTAGGGCTCTGGCAGTGCTCATCCTGTTCCTCCCTGCCCAAAGAAGCAGATACAGGTCCTGCTGATGGGTTAAGGACCTTCTACAGCCCTGTCCAGCTCTCCTAGAGTAACTGCCTGTTTCCTGGAATCTTCTCCATGCACTTGAGACTGTGCTGGGTGACACAGCAAACCTTCTGGCAATGGCACGTATTGGTGTGCCATCCTGGAGAAGTTGGACTACCTGTGCCACCTCTGTAGGGCCCAGGTATCGCCTCATGCTACCAGTAGTGACACTGACTGTAGCCAAATGCAAAACTAGTGAAAAAACAGTCAGAAAAGATGAGGAGGGAAAAATGTCAGTGGCCTCCACCTTTTAAACCATTCCTGTTTTGGGGGTCATCTCATTGTTGCCCCTCTAGTGCATCTGTTGTTAATTTCATTAACATCAAAGCAGCTGAAACTGATTAACAACCCCCTCTGCTACTTAAATGATGAGATCAATAGCCCACAAGTTTCATTGACTTTATACTATACTCTGATTAAAAAATATTCCTATAATTTATTTGAGAAGTATATTAATTGTCAAACTTTAATGTTCTCTCATTCACAGTATAAGCTAAGCCTGGTAGGTCATTATGAAGTGTTTGCCCCGACACAGAGAAGAAAACTGATGTGCAATGGTTAATAGAAAACAGACAAAGGCAAAATTAAGTCTTCCTCAGACACTTAGGTCTACAGCTGTTTCTTAAACTATATTACAGGAAATGTACCCAAGAATCCATACTGAGCAAATGTAAGTATTCCTATTTTTTCTTCCTTGATGCAAATATGTGAACAGCTGTGAGAGTCTTTATTAGTGGTGACACTATGGCTGTTTTGCCATGACAGATTTAACCTTTTCACAGAGTACTTTCCCAGCTTTCTTTTTCGTAACCACTCAGTTAAATTTATTTTTCCTTTGAAAGCAACATTTTCCATGGTGTTAAGCTTTTAAATATTATTGTTCATTTTCTATGCCTGTATTTCTGTAAAATGCCTACTGTAGTTCATAGCAGAGATTAATGATCAAGCATGCTCCATTTTAGATTTCACCTTGACACTCAAGTGAAACATATGATCCTTTGAAAATAATCACTTAATTTGCAAACTATAAAATGTAGCAGATCATGTCACAATCAGTCTCCTCCCAGTACACTTTTGGATTCACATGTATCTACCTTGTAACTTTCAGGCGAATACAATTGTGGGCAACTGAGAGACAGTACCTGTCCTGGAGGAGGTATGGTAGGGCGCTAGGCCCTCAAACAGAAAAATGATACATATATCCATGACTAGTTTAGACTCATTGATTAACCTAACCATGAATGTATGTTAGTATAAGGGAGGAGAAACTGAGCCCAAAGAGAAAAACACAAGGTGGGATCAAGCAGAAAATTTAAACTTCAAACAGACGTATTTTTCTATTTATGTAAGGCAGTAATGTAAACCACTGCATCACCATGTCACCCTAAATTCAACCCATTTTTGTCATTTTCTCCAGCCTTACTCATTGAACCACCAGTTACTTGCATGGCTATCTTTATTCAGGTTTCACTGACTTGGTATTTTTCAATTCCTTGCTGCTGCAATTTACATGCATTTTAAACAATAACTTTTATAGAAAGTATGATATAAAATGCACAAGTCAGTTTAAAGTATACATAGAAAGATGTCCCTTTCTTTACTTTGTATGCTGTGTATGCTGTATTAAAGCCAAAACCACAATGCATTAGACCTTTCCATCCTAAAATGGCAATGTTTAATTAATATATGCAGTTCTACCATGCACTCCAATATATTCTCCCTTTTTAAGATGGCCTGCTTAAGAAATTGAGATCTTTCATCTGTTACCTGTGGTTTGAAAATGAATGATTCAGAAAAACATCAACAGTGTCCTTGAGAAATACCAGCTATACCACTGTAGAATTCTGAATAAGCTGCTGCTTCTACTATATATATAAATATATACAGAAATTAAATATTATATATATATTATAATAAATATAAATATTGTAACAAGGCACTATATAAGCATCCGACCTGGCACAGGTTCACACTGGAGGCACGTATAAAATCAAGACTTTTTATTTCTCTTCACCTGTGGGGCACATCTTCCCTGTAATGCCCACAGGCACAAAACAGTCCAAAACAACACACAAAAGTAAATCACCACACTCCTCTCTTCTGCCACCACTCCTCCAAACCTTGTCCTCCTCTACCCGACTGAGTGGTGGTTGATGGCTACTTTTAATGCTCCAGGTGCTTGATCATCTGTTTCCAGTTGCACTTCTGGGTGGGGCTGAAGACTCGTTCAGCCAGGCTCAGGAACCCATGCAGCGCCCCCTGGTGGCCACCCCAGATCCCAACTGGGCTATGGAGGACTCCATCTCTCATGGAGCCCTGCGGGAAGTTGAGGCACCACCGTCAGCCAGAGAGGCTGCCACCAAGTGTCCCAGGGAAGGTGTTGAGCTGCCCATGGTTGCACCCCCGGAACATATGTTGAAGGGGCATTATATAAATATATATATATTAATACATATATAACTTAGCATATATGTACGAAGTGTGACAATTTAATACCTGGAATGAACCTACAGAAAAAATGGCTTCTGTCGAGGTCGAAGCAAGTCTTTCCCTTCTAACAGAAACCTGTAACCTTTTTGGCACTTCTAAACTGAATTACTGGTTGACTGTTTGTCCCTGATCAATGAATTTATGAAGGTCAATCCCCAGAAGACACGACATAGCCAGAATGGAAATTAAATTGTCACACCTTGTATATATGCAGAAAGAGAACAAATATATTTTATTGTATAGACTAGGGGGTTCCACCCTGCTCACTTTAATCACCAACCACCCCCTCCAGCCTGCATTATGCACAAGCCACTTTACGTCTCTGCCGCTCGCGTTGTGAAGAGGGGGGCTGAACGCACCCCAAGGGGATGCGGTCGCTCCTCCGAAACCCCCTCTTAAACGGTGCTATAATGGGAAACAAATACAGTTTTTTTTTACATCCTCTTTGCTCGATTAGTTGCTGGCTTGCTGCTGCTGCCGTACCGTGTGATCTGCATCTCGTGCAGCGCTTCGAACATTTAAAAGCCTGCACAGCAGCTGTCTTTGTCATCTACTCTTTGTCTTTTATTTCTGGCCCAGGGCGTGGTTAAATCTTTTGGCACAAAGTCTCATCTCGCAAGACGTGAGTTCTTCATATTTTTTAGTTTACAATTTAAAAATGGAATATGAATCTGAAACTCTGACAACATTACAATAAAGTTCAATAAATTCTGAAAAGAGTGATACCAAACATATATATGTAGGTTATAAAATAAGCCCGATTTAAAACGTGACAAAAAACGTGACATAATTTCACAAAAAATTCTTGCACAAAATCGTTGCACTTTTAGGCTTAGGATTTTACATATATAGAGTAGATATGTGTGTGTGTGTGCATTCGTGTTTATCTCACAATGTATCTTTGGGTAGCATTCATCACTATGTACAATAAAGTGTGCTTGTCTGTTTGTTTTATATTTATATATGTGTTATTGGTCTGGATGTTCTTAAGAGTTTCAGGAAAATGTTTACAGCAGGATGCTGCATAATGACAACAAAGTGAGGGCCACGGCTGTTTCTGACCTATTTGGTGCCCCAGGCAAGAAAATCTGCCACCACTCCCCCTTCACAACCCCATACACAGACACACACATAATATGCTACTAATAGAAGTTAATAATTTTTTAATGAAAAATAAATAAATGGAAATAAAATAATAAAACAATGATATAACAATAGAACTTTACATGTATATTGCGCATGTACCAAAACATACAAAACTTATAAAGAGCAATAAAAAAAGAGAAACACTCTGCATGTAAATAACTTATTTAATAGACTTTACAAACTTTATATAGAAAAAGGAAATACAACAAATAAATAATATTAAAAACACGCTAGTAAATGAAGGGACTTAACATTGCAAATGAAAGTGTTTTTAAAATCAGACACGCCTTGAATTTCTTGCAGCAAAATCATTTTATCACATCATCATATGCTATATTCATAGACTGTTAATGCTCATCATTGCAAGGCCATCAAGATAGTCTTGTGACATCGTAGACCTCAGGTAATATTTTATGTGCTTCAGTTTTTCTCTGCAGTTATGGGAGGAGTAGCTATAAATCTGAGGGCTATCCACATATTTGGATGTATTTCGATTAAATTTGTTTCTTGCAAGAAAGATAACAGTTCCAGTGTAGTCATGTTAGCTTTAGGAAAATCTGGGAAAACTTCCATTTCTTGTGCCAATGCTTTCCCGTCAAGGTCTGTCTGGTTATTTTAGCATCACCACCAGAGCCTTTTTGGGAGGACAACTGGTACTATGCTTCTACAGTGCCAAATGTGTTCCTGCGTAATGTCCTTCTGGAGTTTATGTATTTAGTGTAGTGGCCACCGTGTCCCTGCTGCAGTGCCAGTGTTCCTGCCGCCAAAACCTTCTCTCCTGAGGCTCACTCTATCACCTTAGTATCTGCTGAACTGAGAAACAAGGCAAGTGGTCCGCAGCGATGATAGGAAGAAGCTGCCTAGACTCAGTCGCTTACTGAGTTACTCACTGAATTGATCACTGAAAACCTGGGTTGGCCATCACTCACCCTGTAGCACAGTGGACAGGGGGACGGGACTGGGTCCCAGCTGTGTGTCCATCTGGCAGGCTGCATGTCACATGGAAAGGTCAAGGGGAGAGTCCTGGCTTCGGCTAACCACCAAAGTTAAAGCTGCTCTGTCTCACAGTCATGCGCATAGCACACAGGTATCAAGGAGGCTGCATGTCACATGAGATACCTGGCACATTGCCTGCACTAGCGTATGCAACAGCACACAGATTGTGCTGTGCATTATGCAAACAGTGGTGGCGCTGATGGGGCACACAACATAAACATTTTTTTTTCTGATACGGACACATTTTTCTAAACAAAATAAACATAGGCTTCTCTAAAGAGGGCTGCAGTAATGTGCCCTGACCACTAGAGAGTGCCCCAGGCACTTGCCTAGACAGCTCAGGAAAATTCCCAGGTGAGGGCATCAAAGCTTGCAAACCAATAGGATCTTAAGGAATATGTTAGGATCTCACCTTAGAAGGAGGAGGACAGGAGCATTCGCTGATACAGCGTGATGTGGTGCTGAGGTGTCACCTGTTGCACTGCTGTGGGATGTCACCTTAACGTGAAATGCATTGCTAGACTGGATGACCTCAAAATTTGCAGCAGAGACTGCTCTGCCCTCCACTCTACTCATTCTGGAGTATAGAAAAGGTCTGTGCCAACAAGTACACAGAAGGAAGTTAGAAAAGAAGACAAAGAATAAAGACCTTCAACACCATCCAACCTCTGCTCCTTAGAGTCAAGCTGACTGAGATGGGAGTAGACTCACACCTGGTGGCATGGATTGTGGACTATCTTACAGGCAGACCTCAATATGTGCGTCTTGGGAACTGCAGGTCTGACATTGTGTTCAGCAATACAGGTTCGCCGCAGGGGACTGTACTTTCTCCGGTCCTGTTCAATCTATATACATCAGACTTCCAATATGACTCGGAGTCCTGCCACGTGCAAAAGTTCACTGATGACACTGCTATTGTGGGCTGCATCAGGTGTGGGCAGGAGGAGGAGTACAGAAAGTTAATCAAAGACTTTGTTAAATGGTGCGACTCAAACCACTTACACCTTAACACCAACAAAACCAAGGAGCTGGTGGTGGATTTTAGGAGGCCTAGGCCCCTCATGGACCCTGTGATCATCAGAGGTGACTGTGTGCAGAGGGTGCAGACCTATAAATATCTGGGAGTGCAGCTGGATGACAAATTGGACTGGACTGCCAATACTGATGCCCTATGTAAGAAAGGTCAGAGCAGTCTATACTTTCTGAGAAGGTTGGCATCCTTCAACATCTGCAGTAAGATGCTGCAGATGTTCTACCAGACGGTTGTGGCGAGTGCCCTTTTCTACGTGGTGGTGTGCTGGGGTGGCAGCATAAAGATGAAAGACGCCTCACGCCTGGACAAACTTGTTAAGAGGGCAGGCTCTATTGTAGGAGTAAAGTTGGACAGTTTAACATCTGTGGCAGAGCGACGGGCACTAAGCAAACTCCTGTCAATCATGAAGAATCCACTGCATCCACTTAACAATGTCATCTCCAGACAGAGGAGTAGCTCCACTGACAGACTAAAGAGATCGTTCCTCCCCCACACTATGCGACTCTTCAATTCCACCCGGGGGAGTAAATGCTATCATTAATTTTATTTAAATTTTTTTCATTTTTTTTCATTTTTATTACTATTTAATTTAATATTGTTTCTTTGTATCAGTATACTGCTGCTGGATTATGTGAATTTCCCCTTGGTATTAATAAAGTATCTATCTATCTATCTATTTAACAAATGACACAGCTGCATTCGATTTTTAAATAGTTTGTTATTTTCACGCTTTTGTGTCATTGTGTTGTATACACATTGCCACACCCTAAAGTTTACTCTAGAAAAAAGGACTCTAGGCTCTAAAGAATATGTCCAATGTGAAACGCTCAACCTTATTTTCATTCCTGCAATAGCCATTTGGTATTTTTTTCCCCACCTCATGAGGAGGAATGTTAACAATTAAAAAGAAAATGAAAGAAATTATGATGAATATAAACCTAGATATCCCTGCTTATGAATTCACTGATTTTGAGAAGAAATTCTATACCCTACAAGAGCCTATATTCTATTCAGGCTTAAATATTTTTCACAAGTACAAAAATTAACATTAAACTATTTAATCTGCAAAATTCTCAAATTTCTGTTTTCTCTCTCCGTGGCACTAATAAACAGAAATTCACAGTATATAAAGCTAATTTCTCATTGAAAAAAAAAATAAGCCATTAGTGTCGTCTGACTACATGTATCTCTGTGACAAACATTTGCTCTTGAAACAATTATGTCCTTTTGTGCTCAGTTTTTGATGTCCTAATGAGCCCTTATCGTATCTAATCCCAAATTGACTCATAATTTTCAGACTCCTTGCTTCAACAGCATTTTGTGCATTATAATATCAAAATTAGCAGTCCTTTCAAAAATACACATTGAACACCTAGAGTACTAAACAGCTTCATATTCCTATAACTTTAACTCTTTCAAGACTAGTGTGAAAATAATCCTTTTCTCCTACAACAAATAAAATATTTTACGTTGTGCAAGTTTATCGTTCAAAATGATACTGTATATGGAACCATTTACCAAAATCACTTATTTTACCAGGGACAGAATTTCTAGGTGCAGCCAGGGTGTTGAGGGGGTCCAGTTTGGTGGACTCAGGATTGGGTCACTGCTTTTTGCAGATAATGTTGTTCTGTTTGCTTCATCAGGCCGTGATCTTCAGCTCTATCTAGATCGGTTTGCAGTTGAGTGTGAAGTGGCTGGGATGAGAATCACCTCCAAATCCGAGACCATGGTCCTCAGCTGGAAAAGGGTGGAGTGCCATCTCAGGGTTGGGGGAGAGATCCTGCCCCAAGTGGAGGAGTGCAAGTATCTGTGGTCTTGTTCACAAGTGAGGGAAGAATGGAGCGTGAGAGCGACAGGCGGATCGGTGTGGCGTCTGCAGTGATGCGGGCTCTGCATCGGTCTGTTGTGGTGAAAAAAGGGCTGAGCCGTAAGGCGAAGCTCTCAATTTACCAGTCGATCTACGTTCCTACCCTCACCTATTGTCATGAGCTATGGGTATTGACTGAAAGAACGAGATTGCAAATACAAGCGGCTGAAATGAGTTTCCTCCACAGGGTATCTGGGCTTTCCCTTAAAGATAGGGTGAGAAGCTCAGTCATCCGGGAGGGGCTCAGAGTAGAGCCGCTGCTCCTCCACATCAAGAGGAGCCAGATGAGGTGGCTCGAGCATCTGATCAGGATGCCTCCTGGACGCCTCCCTGGTGAGGTGTTCCGGGCACGTCCAACCGGGAGAAGACCCCAGGGAAGACCCAGGACACGCTGGAGGGACTACGTCTTTCGGCTGGCCTGGGAATGCCTTAGGATTCTCCCAGAAGAGCTAGAAGAAGTGGCCGGGGAGAGGGAAGTCTGGGCCTCTCTGCTCAAGCTGCTGCCCTCGTGACCCGACCTCATATAAGCGGAAGAGGATGGATGGATGGATGGATGGACTTATTTTACCAGCACAGCTAGAGACAGCTGTCCCAGCCACACAAGACCGAATTCAACCTGCCATTGCAGAGCACATTCATGAACATCTACCCAATGTAGGTTTACCTACTTCAGTGATATCTAACTTCATTTCAGGAGTCCCCTGTGGATCCATTTTATTCCAACCAGTTTCCCAATCAGTCTGTCATTTTTACTTTTAATTGGTCTCATTGTTAAATGAGCAGTCCTGTTAAACTTTTCATTATTTTAAATTTAGAATATAATGTTAGTGTTAGATTTACAGTTATAAAGAAATTAAGAAATAACGTGTATTTTGTTCTGTCTTTAGAGCCTTAACTCATTAAGTCATTTTCTTTTAAATTCACTTTTTCTGTGGAGTCTGCTCTCTTGATTGTACTCAAATGCTGACAATTGATGACAAGCAGAACAGACACTGGTGCAAAAAACACTAAATGTTAACGGGCAGCGGTTTTAGTGATACTGACACACATGTGTTTAGAAAAGAACTAAAAAGAACAAAAGTATATAAAAGCAAAAAATGAATTTTTCTGCTTCTAACACACATTAAGTAAATATTTAGCATAACCGGTTTGTAGTTTCAGGACTGGAACAAAAGAAAGAAAACTACATTAGCAGCTTTAATAACACAGGTATACAATTAAAAGAAGAAACTGATAGAAATGAAAGCATGCAGCCATGGGGGCCTGCAGGACTGAACTTGAGGACCACTGGCCTTATATAAACACCTTTGGAAGGCTGGAGGAGATCTCTAGTAGCTGAACAAATTCCCATAGTGATATGAGCAGAAAGTCCAAGCTCCACATACAGTAGATAACGATTGGGTCAGGATTTCAAACCATTCTCCTAGAACACACAGGCAGCAGCTCTAACCACATCATCACTGTACTACCCATATATACAATGTGCCACCCATATATTTAAAGTAGCAAGCATTGATTCACCTGCTGCATTTACTGGGCCACACTGACCATTCATAAGGATTCATCCAGCTAAGCTATTGTCACACACATGTGCATGGAAGGCAGCTAGAATGAACAAAAGAAGGTAATTCCACGCCAGGCTAGGGGATGGTGGGGCGTAATGAACCTTGCTCTTCTATCTCTGCAGACCAGACACAGGAAATTCGGCCTGATTCCAATGATGTCACTTCCGGTTCTGGGCAGATGATGTCACTTCCAGTTCCCGCTCCAAGAATGTCACTTCCAGTTCTGGCACCAGATGATGTCACTTCCAGTTTTCTGTTTTAAAAGCCAATCATCTTCCATTGTTACTTGGTTTCTGTTTGGAACTCAGCTTGTACACTTCTGTGTTGCCAAAACTCCATTATTGCAGCCTTATTCAAGTATATGGGTGGCTGCCCCAAACCTCTTTTTGGTTTCAAGGTCTATTCATTTTACACTGTTTAATCTTCATCCTAGCTGTAAAGCCCAACATGTTTGTTGTCCTGTACTCTTGTGTTTTTCACATTTATAATAATACAGTTTCCTTGCTTCATCTCTGAATATAAACAGTATACATCTAGCATTAGAAACAGTTGTGGGCAAAAAAAAATATCTGCAAATTAAACATTTTTCCCATAAAATATAAGGGCAGCATAAAAAATTTAGAACATCGCTGGCAATAACTTAAAAGATATGACTGTCACTACCATATAAGATTCGGTTTTAGCTCCCTGATTCTTTTTAAAGCTGTGTCACTTTGTACCGCTTCTCCTTCTTCCACCTTCATGGCAAACACCGACTTTGTAAAATGGACTGCTTCATTATACAATCAGCTACCATATAACCTGCTGCAAATTTGAATAATAACAATACCACAACCTACACAACAGCCCATAAACTATTAAAAGGATCAAATTATGCACCATCAAAATATAAAAACTACATTGGCTAGAAAGAGAAATGCACCAGATACAGTATATTGCAATGCTTGCTAAACTTTTCCTCACAGTTACGCCAATGCTGCTGAAAATTTTGTTAAGAGTGGTGAAAACAAACATCACATGTCTACATATGGTTAGCAATTAATCTCTCTGATGATGGTTTAGGATTTTTAATTTTTTGGTAGCTACCTGAATGGGGAATGTGAGCCAAAACATTGCAGTAGCAAAACAGGTTTGAAACTTATCTGAGTGTTTGTCAAAGTGTAGTCAGCTGACCTCCTGTAGTCCATGAGCGTTAGTCAAGTGGACTTCAAGATGACTTCCATAATATCTGAGCAAAGTGATTTTTACATCATTTGCAAATGTCAGCCCATTATATCCTAATTTACATATTTATTTATAACAACTAGGCTGATGCTCAATATTAAGCTGTCTATATGAACTTAAGACCAAATATCTCAAACTATTACCATGAAGCAGTGTTCTGTTAACTTTACCATGCTTGAGTACATGGAGAAAACTTACAATGAGCTAACAGGATTTATGAACAAATTAACTTTATTAATGAGCAGGAAAACAGTATGCATGTCCTCTTCAACACTTTTTACCCACTGGCACCCACATTCTTTCCCGCTACCATTCTGCATTACTGTTTTTCCTTTATTAAGATGTACATTGCTGTGTTACAGGTAGTATATGTGAATGACCTGTATGTGTTACAGTAATACATTTTACTTCAGTGATGTTCCTTCCTGTTCTCTTTTTCACACTCAACATTAAGACTCCCTTTAGTCCAACCTTTACTGGTCACAATGCAGGTAACCTCTCTTTTAAATTAATATTTCCTCATGTGATTAATAAATGTAATGTAATCTAATCTAATCTCGATGTCAGACAGGAGAGCACATTACAATCCTTTAATTTTACATGACCGTCGATGTGCACCACTCTTGTTGTATCATTGTTCTCAGACTGCCTGCTGCCTTCATTTCTAAGGTGTAATTATGGATCAATGGCTGAAATCCAGCAATGCTCGATATGAATTTTACTATATTTTAAGTAAATATCTTTAGGAAAATAAATGTGGACATTGTAATGCGGAATTACGCTAACAAGTGACTGTGTGTACATTTTACTTTAGCCAAGTGGCCCTTGGCCTGAAAAGGATAATTTGATTACCACAATATATTGCTTATGTTTTGACAATGTTATAATAAAAAGAAAAGAAACTGAATACACTGCGTAATTTGTAATTCTATTGTTTATATTTTGACAATTTATTTCAAGGGAAAGGAAACCGAAGATACGTACTGTTTAATTTGTAAATGTTTTCTTCAACAGATCTACTGACTAAATAAGTTGCTTTTGCTTAATTTGTAATTTTATTGTTTATGTTTTAACAATTTATTTCAAGGGTAAGGAAAGTGAATCTATACAATGCTTAATTTGTAAATTCTTTCTTCAACTAATCAGAATAAATAAGTCACTTTCACTGTTCTGATCTGGTAAACTGTCATATTGCAAAATTCCCATATTTGTTTATAAAATGCCCCAAGATTTCAATGAGTGGGGGCAAAAAATTACCCTTAAAACATAACTTATACCCTCTCTACATTTTTCATCACAGCTTATTTTCATAAATATGAATATATTGATATCTTAATTAATATTAATAAATAATCCTTTATTATACTTTAATGCCTTTGGCACAAGTACACTTAATAATTATTATTGTAAAGCGGCACCAAAGTGGGATAACGCTTAGTCCTGCTGCCTCATAAAATCCTGGGTGCAAATCCAGGTTAGTTTGGGGCTTAATCCAAGTGGTAATTTTTTCCTTGACAATCTCAAAGAAACATGTGGTAGAGTAATTAGCAATTTCCATCATGGCCCAGTGTGAGTTTGGGTGTGTGTGAAAAGGTCTTGAAATGGATCAACCTGTCAGTTGATTCCTACTATTTACTCCATGTTATCAGAAAAAAAAGTTTTCTTATCCTTTGGCCCAGAACTGGATAAGTAGGCTGCAAAAAAGGTGAATGAATGAACAATTATAGTAGCACACAACGTATCCAGTCTATTACAGTGCAGTTATGGCAATGCTCCAGAAGAATACAGACAACAGTGATGATGCAGCTGTTACAACATATATAGTAGAACCAGTTCAAGTTCAAGATGATTGTTATTGTCGTACAAATAGTAGTCTACCTCAGACTAGTAATTGTAATGCAATACCAACAACAGACAAGAAATAAGAAAATTAATACAAAATATATGACCCATGGACAAAAACTACTAGTGCGAGTGGCAGTGGTCCTGTACTTATTGCTAGAAGTGAGGAAAATGAGAAAAGTGCAGGATGCGGTTTATAATAATACTCCTTGCCCTTCTAAAGTAGTTTGTCTTATATATATACTTTGAAAAGAATTCAGCTATGTGCCTGTAATATGATTTAATGCTCTCACCATCCTCTGTAGAGCTTTGCAGTCCTGACTTAAATAAATGCCATGTTTATGGAGCCAGTGAATGTGGACTCAGTTCTGTGCCCGTGGAAGCTGTTGAGGACAGTGGATAAATCTGTCTTTCCTTGGCATCTAAGCATTAGTGAGTCTTCTTTAGTATAGCCAAGATGTTCTATGAGCACTTTAGTGGTGGTAAATCCAAGATATTTAAATCTGCAATAGAATCCCCTCCAATGTAGATCAGATTGCGGTCTGCTTCCTGCTTCCTAAAGTCTCTGAACATCTACCTGGTTTGCTGACATCAAAGGTGAGACCGTCGTCCTTGCATACATTGTGTCAGATGGTGTGTCTCATCATTTTGGGTAATAAGGCCCTATTCTGCCTTACTTAAAACATGAAACCTTTAAAAAGCAGATAAAAAAACTTTATGTGAAGCTTACCTAAGTACATGAGAATAAGGCACCTTTTGCGCTGTTCGTGGAGTTTTTTTTTTAATTTAATTTAATTTTTTTTAATTTATTTTTTATTTGTATTAATTTTATTACAATCCATACAAAACAATCAAGTTTTTACAAAAAGAAAAATTAAGTTAAGAACAGATCGATCCCCACCCCTGAGAGAGAGAGCAAGCCAAACGCCGTTAAATTTAAGGCTTGTAAACATACCTAAATTAATAAATTCTCCGTGCTTCATGAACTTATTTTCTGTACGGATCCTCTAACTGAGTATTTGATTTTTTCCAGTTTCAAATTATATAACACATCGGTTTCCCACTGACTTAAAAGAGGAGAGTTTGGGTTCTTCCAGTTTATCAGAATAAGTCTGCGTGCCAAAAGTGTAGTGAATGCAATCACAATTTGTTTGTCTTTCTCCACTTTAAGACCCTCTGGAAGAACCTCAAACACAGCTGTTAATGGGTTAGGAGGGATTGTGAGTCCAAGGCTGTCTGAGAGATAATTAAAAATTTTTGTCCAGAATAATGTTAATTTGGTGCAGGCCCTGTGACCTGTGACCTAGTGAGGCTGGGACTTGATTGCAACGTTTGCAGGTTGGATCATGCCCTGGAAACATTTTGGAGAGTTTTAGTCGAGACAGATGTGCTTGATATATAATTTTGAGTTGTATAATTGTATGCTTTGCGCATATGGAGCTCGAGTGAATTCTCTGCATTGCTACTTTCCACTCCTTTTCTAATATATTAATTGAGAGATCTTTTTCCCAGTGTCCTCTTGGATCTTTGAAAGGGAGGGATTGTAAAATGATTTTATATATTGTAGAGATGGAGTCTAAATCCTTAAAATTGAGCAATATTTTTTCCAGCATGGACGAGGGTGCAAGATGAGGAAAATCTGGAAGGTTTTGTTTAACAAAGTTTCTGATTTGAAGATAGTGAAAGAAATGTTTGTTTTTTTTTTATTTTAATTAATTTTATTGTAATTATTCCATACAGATAGATCAATTTTTACAAAAAATAGGATTGAAAACGAATCAACCCAACCCCCACCCCTGATAATGAGAGCATGGCCAACGGAGTAAAACTTAAAGCTAGTAAAAATATATAAATTGATGAGTTTAACAGGCAGATAAAAAACAGGAAAATGGGAAGAGAATCTATATCCTCAGTGCTTTACGAGCTTATTCTAAAATATTATTGATTAGATTTTGCCAGGTTTTGAAAAAGTTCTGCACAGATCCTCTAACTGAGAATTTAATTTTTTACAGTTTCAAATAGTATAAAACATCAGTTTCCCACTGACTTAAAAAAGGAGAGTTAGGATTCTTCCAGTTTGGCAAAATAAGTCTGTGTGCCAATAGTGTAGTGAAGGCAATCACAGTTTGTTTATCCTTCTCCGCTTTAAGCCCATTTGGAAGAACACCAGTTCGTGGACTTTCTGTTAATTTTACTAAAGTCTTCCTCAAAGTTCAAACAGCTCAATAGTACCCCTAGTAAATTTTTCATATTTAATATTTTTATAATCAAACTTAAACATTTACTAACTTTATGTGTATGTTTGTTGAATAAAATTTCAACTAAATTCAATAAATCCTTATGAATTAAAAAAGTAAAACATCTACAGTAATTCTATAATTATAATCTTCAGCTCTTTGCAATACTGATCAGTGCAATCAGATTTATTAAACCTGCATTCTGTGGAAATATTTTATTTTATATCTTGAAACAAATTTTGGGGAAGAGTTAACATAAAGTCAACTTTTTGAAGTGTTATTTTTCTTAAGGGTGGTCAAACAGTGCCACAGAGGTTAATTTTGCTGCCTCAGTGCTCCACAAAAAAGAGTTTGATTTTAGGTTCATTATTCTTTTAGAGCTGGAGCATACTGTAGTCTCTGTGTCTGCTGAGGATTTTCCAGATATTCTGCATTCTTCACACATCCCAGAAGGTGCTTGTGTTAAGCTAATTAGGACCCTGAATTCTAATGGTTTTAGTTAGAGTAGTTGTGTTGTCTGTGATGGTCTGACACCAGGTAAACCAGTACAGTACTGAAATAAACAGTGTGTCACATGTGGTGGAGAAAGTGGCATTTTCTCATTCTAGGGACTGTTTAGTTATAAACAAAGCACATTTTCTTACAAAATAATTCAGAAAGATGCAATATTAGCTGAATGTCAATTACTTTAGCACACACGTCTCATATCACACAATAATAAAAAAACTTTGTGAGTGCATGTTTCTCTAATGCAAGTGCACTTTCACCATTTAGATTTGTGGGGAAGATGCTGTTCTCAGCCCCTTGGCTTTAAAGCTCTGAGGAAAATATCTTTGAAAATGTATTGAATCAAATGAATTACAGATGGATTCAAATTTTCAGTGAAGATTACAAAATTTTCTTTTGTGCTTTCACGTGTGTTTTTTCAACTCTTGAATAAAGTTTGCTTTGGAAAGGACTGCAGTATTTAGCAGAACCCAGAACACAACGACAGCTTCAGAAAATGTAAGGAATAATTCAGTTGATATTTCAAATTTTAAGTCAATTTGTCAAGTGTTCCTTCTTGATTGTAAGCTATCCAGCTGTTCTAGTGGTCTGTTATCCAAGCAAATGAATTCTACTTATATTGCTTTAGTTTTTAATACAAAGATTAAAGCAAGTTTAAGGTTTGTATCTTGTATGCCTCAGCAGAATAGAGACATTAATACAACATCACCAAAAAGACACACACATACATACTGCAGAATGAAACATACAGTATACTGTACGTAGAATCATAGACAATATATATAAGAACACATGCAGTATTGTCAATATGGCTATAGGTTTAGCAACCTTGCATATAAGAATATAACATAGACAGTACAGTAATTGTTATAATTATTGTCCCATATATAGAAACTGTCATTGTGCCAAATGTCCTCAAACAGAAGAGAGTCTTCAGAAGGAAGGACTGAGAAAAGCGACTATGCAGATTGGCTAAGGACTTTATTAATGATGTTTGCCTTTCCGTGCCAGTGTATGTTACATACATCCTCACACTTCCCAGAATATATCAAGACATAACTCAGGACACCATTTTCAAAAATTGATTAATCCAATTTAGGGTTCAGGGGAGCCAGAACTCATCCTGGCAGCATTGGGCACAACAAAATCATGAATGGGGCACTAGACTATCATAAGGTCCACTCATACACACCAACACTTACTCATGCAGAGTCAATTTAGAGTTGACGTTTAAACTAATGTACATGTCTTTGGGAAGTGAGAAGAAAACCAGAGTACCCCAGGAAAAGCCCAAGAGGTGGCACTTATCACTGCACCACCCATGCCTTGTTCATTAGCTATGAATAAGAACATTAACGCAGAGCTACTCCTAAGTAGATGGCACTTAAAATAATTATTCTTTTTTACAGCCTTATGCTGTATATCAGGGAGCTGTCTCTTTAATACCTAATAACAGATGCGTAGTATTGTTTCAGTAACAATATTTGCATCCCCTGGCTCAAATAAAATATTAAAACCATTTCAATCCTGGGATGATAAATTGTGAACAGATGTCTACATTCTACCGATTCTCTCAACTTACATGTTTATTCCTTGAAAAAATTTAAAGCACAGTTTATGTCTGCATAGGAGACGTTATTGATGTAAAAAGAGATGCAATCCTGTCCAATCTAAATTTACACAAGAGCCATCTAAATGTTACCTATCAGCCACACTATAAAGGATCCTTCTTATTACACACTCGGTGCACTTAAGAATTTAAGTTCAGACAGACCGTTAAAGCACAAAATTATTTTTTTCCCTGTGTACTGCTGCTGATGTATAGCTGACAGATAAAATCAGTTGATGCCTTCTTTCTATTCTTTACAAGCTTGGCTTTGAAATGAAGGCCTGCTGTAGGTTTTATTTCAGGGAGTTAAGTTGCACTGGGCTGAGTTGTGGCAGTGAGGAACTGGACCTGAATTCGAAATGTGAGAAAAGCGCAATACCCCAGTGGGGTGACGTCAGTAAACCTCAGCTCTACACAAAGTCAAGAGTTTTGTGCCTTTTCTTTTTGAGTCTTGCACTGCACTAAGCGCACTATTTAAAGAACTGAAATGAGAAGCACTTGAGGTGTTAAATCTATAAATGTCCTTGCATGTGTATCAGGAAAGAAATAATCTCTCTTTGCTACCTTTAGCACAAAAGTGAAAATTAATTTGACTTGGTGATACTAGCAGGACAGCATGGTGGCAGAATGAATAGTGCTTTACGGTCATAATTTCATGAACCTTGGTTCAACTCCCATCCTAGTTACTGCCTATTTATGAGTGGCTCAATCCCCATTTTCCCAAGTGGAATTTCCTTGGCTGCGGTGGGCTGGTGCCCTGCCCCGGGTTTGTTTCCTGCCTTTCGCCCTGTGTTGGCTGGGATTAGCTCCAGCAGACCTTGTAGTTAGGATATAATGGGTTGGATAATGGATGGATGGATGGATAGATGGATGGAATTTCCTTGGGTACCACTTTCTCTTACATCCCCAAGATGTGAAATGAAGGAGAGCTGGGGACTGCCCAAGTGTGAGTCTGGATCAGGGTGTGTTTGAGTGTGCAATGTGATAAGTACTGTGTAACAAAACATGCATGCTGATTCTGTTCTTTCTGTACGTAAGTTAGTTGGTGAGTGTTTACACCATTCATGACTAGAATAATCACCACCGCTGCTCTTGTATTGCAACTGTTACTACTGGAATATTTTAGGCAATGACTTCAACGACTGGAAAAAATTGGTTTAAAGGCAGAGTATGGAAAGAATATCACTGGAGTTAAAACAACAATGCATTCCATAAAGTAACTGCATTCCATAACCTTTTCAAAATGTAGCAATTTTTTGCTTGTAATTTTTCTGCCAATACTTTCCAATAATATTTTAAAATATTCCATATTGTAAAAAAAAACGCTACAGTACAGTTTGCCAAACATAATTTGTGGTAAATTTCTGTACATTTATCATCCCAAAAGACAGGCAGTTCAACATATGTGATTTTAAAAAATGAGTGTCTCTTTTAATCAGTGGTTCGCCGGATAAAAGACTATATGATTTTCAGAGAATGCTATCCATATGTTCCAGCCTCCAGTGGGTGTAGTGCAACACAGCCATTCAGATTAATCCGGTCACCTTGTTTGCATGCCCTGTGATTAGCTGCTGCATCTGCTTTACTCGACATTCAGAATGAGATGGGAAATGAAGATTAAGAAGATGCTAAGTGTCATGGTGGTCTATAGAGAATGGCTCAGCATAGTAATTAAGCCCCCAGAAGGAGCATTGTCATTCAGGGGACATGGAAGATCTGGATTATTTCTACTTCTTTGGCATTGGCAGATTATCTGTTTTAACCACACGGTGATTTAAAGGCTCTCAGTTTACTACCTGTGAAGCCTCTGTTTTGCTTTAGTGTTAAATTACACTGTGAACATAAACCGCCGCACACAATATATTTCCATTTCTGATATGGCACTTTCTAAAAAATTGTGGCCTGAACATATTTTTACTTGTACTTTATACTGCATATAGCACATTGTATTTGATGCTTTTAGAACTAAAAGACTTTACTTTACTATACTACTTTCACTTTGACAAAAGGCAGAATACATAAAAATCACAGTAAATGATAACTTTCGTGCACAAAGCTTACAAATGGTATCTTTCTACTTCTATCTTGAATGTGGACTAAATGCTTTTAATGATAACAAAGCTGAACGAATGCAAATCCATACAGTAGGTATGTCATATCATGACGGTTCAATGCTGCATCCATTCAGTTATGGGCTTCTCTCCGTCTCATCTCTTGACTTAAAACTAGAAGAGTTACAGAGATTTGGAGATATGCATCTTTAGGGATTTTCAGTACTGTATAATATGAGAGGGCATTCAAAACGTTTCCGCACTTTTATATTTTCGTTGGAAACGGTGAAGGCTGGAGGAGCAGTAATTGGTTGTGTCTGAGAGTGTCATGTGACTAGAAAAATTGCATCGCAAAGGAAGGTGACTATGTAGAAAAGTGATGTAATTTGTTTTTGAAATTCTTAATAAATAGAGTTTAAAAAAGTCCAGAAACTTTTTGAACGTCCCTCGTACATATGCCACGAAATTAGTAGACAATTGTGTAATTCATTTGCTAAGTAAGCACTGAAAAGTAACAAAAGTCCAATGTATACAGCTTAAAATCCTACAAAAGCATGACATCTCAGATATCCCTCCACTGTATGCCCCTGCTGTATACTGCTTTCAGAATGATCTTCAAGAGCCTGTTAACTCCCTTACAAAGGCCAGAATAAAATGTTTTACTGCATTCAAATACCGTAGATATCTCCTAAAGTTTTCCTTTTATCTTTTCTGCAGTAGCCTTTCTGAGATGTCCGCGCTCTAGTTTTTCCTTCCTTTATTAGTGTTAGTTGACTGAAGATCTGAAAACTATTTTTTTCCACAATACTCTGAAACTGGTGTTCATATGGTACATTCAGGTTTAACTCTTACGCAATCTTCCATTGCAAGCAGGAATTCTAAGGGAAGTGTGACTTGTTCTGTGATTGTATCAAACTGAAAAGATGGTTACTTAAATATTTATTCATACCGCAAATAAGGAGGAATTTATAGAGGTACTAATTATTCTTTTGACTAATTTGTATTCTTTGGCTTGAGTTTACTTTTTTACTATGCTTATTTTCACTTCACCTCTTTGTTGACTGGTACAAATCTTGTAATCGATATTCAACCCACTTCCTATTGTCCAAATTACTTGAAATTTTGCACACTTACTTCCGATAACAATATATGAATCAATAATCAGTTTCACTAATTGATGAATTAATCCATGTTAAGAAATTAAATTTTCATATGAAGAATAGTTAAAGATTTCACCAATAGATGGCGCTAGTAACGGATTGAAATATTAAAGGAAGTATTAAAATATTGATTACAAAATTATACTAAAACAAACCCAAGACTAAAAAGTTGAAAATAATATATATAAATATATATACTTTTTAAAAACCACGCTTATATTAAGTCAAAAAGTGTGCTAAAAAGTAAAAAATAAGTCTCTCATACATCACTCGTAAAATAAAAACGTGGGCACTTTTTCATCAATCAACATTCAAAAAACACGCTTTTTTTTTTTACGAGTGATGTATGAGACTTATTTTTTACTTTTTAGTACACTTTTTAACTTAATAAAAGCATGTTTTTTAAAAAGTATTTTTTATATATGTATTTTAATATATCATACAGAATCTGACTCCTGTTTCTTCTAACATCTTTGATATTTGCCTATATGCTGCACCTCATTACAGAATGAATTACAGAATTCAAAATCATATTAAACACCGCCTACAAGTGCATGGAGTATGGATTCCATCTAATACACTTGTTGCTCCAGTTTGACTAAAACCATAAATATTATACGTAAATAAACAAATATCCTCCAAACAAGTAAAGCTAGCTTGTAAAAATAGCATACAAAGCAATGGCATTTTCAGTGAATGATGTCGACTTGATGACACAGGAAGAATATAATCAGTGACTGCAACATCCTCACTGCCTCATTGTCTCATTCCAGGTCAGCAGCAGTTCTACACTGGTGAAAGCATGAATTAAATGCTGACATTTTCTGGTTGAGTCCAGTAAAATTTTTCAATTGAAGTAAAATAGAAACAAGGCTAAGCCATACTCTGTCTGGATCCTAATGGCTTTTGGAAATCCAGTATTAGTCTTTATGTCTTTTTCCCTGATGACTTTACCATAAATTTGTTCTGTTTAGTACAAGTAATGGAGTGCTCAGATCAATTCCATAACTTGTGCCATTCAATATTGTGAAGCTTTATTGTAAAGTAAATAAAATAAGAGCTCAGTTAATACTACTGTCTGCGGTGGGTTGGCACCCTGCCCAGGATTGGTTCCTGCCTTGTGCCCTGTGTTGGCTGGGATTGGCTCCAGCAGATCCCCGTGACCCTGTATTCGGATTCAGCGGGTTAGAAAATGGATGGATGGATAATACTACTGTTGAATTTGAGTATGAGAGATGTTTAAGATCTTTAAGTCTGAAAGCAAACTATCCTAGCTGGGAAGGGTATTCTTGAGAATAAAACTCCCCAGCACCTGCTGTGAAAGGGGACATCAGGAGTGCATATGGGATCTGGAAAGAATTGTGCCAAGATTAAATAGTTAAGCCAAATTTGATTTACTAGCTGAGGTACCCAGAATTACCTGGGTGAGAAATCTCAGAAGAGTAATTACAAATTATATACTACAAAATTTCATTACCTGTGAACTTGTTGCTTTTAGTAAATATTATCCACATGTGTATGCAGGAGTTTTATTAGGTAGGTAAGTAAGTATTCCTAGTCCCTCTATATTAATCAACTCAAGAGTTATAGTGGGAGGTAAGGAAGTTCATTCTATCAAATACTTTTTGAGTACTAGCTTACTACTGCTTGGCGTGCACTATTCACATTACATTTTGAAACATGCATCAACGAATATATTCATGTAGATCAAGGTCTGTGCGAACAATTGCATTATACATGTATGTGCAATGATGTGAACATGAATGAAATCAACATGGGAAAATTAAATTGCTGCAGCATTGAGTACAAATTGCAATAAACTACTCCACAGACAATATGACTCCACCGGGGGAGACTTTGTGCCATGATAACGAGAGAGATTCTTGATTAAGGAAAGAAGGTAAATATAATCTTTTTGAATCAAACTCAGATGTCTTGGTTTAAAGACAAGCATGCTAACCGTCACATCAACATCACAACCTACGCAGGGCAGCTTCTTGGTCAGTAGATTACACTAAAGTGTTTATCCCTCATTCTGACTCCAATCTGTTCCTGTCACCCCCTGGGGGACAAAGTGAAAGTTATAAAAAACATGACTTATGGTGAGAAGAATCCTATGTGCCAAATTTAAAGTTTATGGCTTGATAAACAAGGCTCTCCATAAAAAAAATAAACCGAGTTTGAGCTTTATAGATAAGCTGTAGAAATTGTAAGTCTTTCTTTCTGAGATTTCCTTATGAAAATGCCATTAATTTGCAAAGGTTTAACATTTTTAGTCAGTTGTGAGTAATTTAAAATGCAAAGAGTACTCACACATCCAAATGAGTCTGACTTCCTTCAAAACAGCAGGGCTCCTGTTTTTTCAGATCATAAAATGCTAAACAATCAGCATGACAGCATTTTATTTTCAGCTTTCTATCAAATAAGATATGAATCTGTGAAATCATTTAGTAGCCTAATCACTGAACATATGAAGAATTAAGGAAAATCATTTACTTTTTGTACATTACCTGACATTCTCTAACAATTGGTTCTACTTTTAAAGCTGATACGCATTTAAAGTGCTTCCTATGTTTGGGTTTATGATTGATGTGCATCCAGACGTGACAGTTGTTCAGCGGATGACTGAGTTTTGCTATTTATCGGGGTGCAGGGCATGGAGAATGCATCTTTGAACATTCCTTGACAAGGAATTCATTTTTACTATTATTATTTCCCATATCAGCCTCAAAAGAATATGGAATCAGCAACATTGATTTAGTCTGTGTGTTTGAATGTGTATTTATTTTAGTTTACACGGTATGTTTATCTGACTTTGTGCAGTTTTTGAGGTCTCAGTGCCCCACGTACTGAATCAGCTTTAGCGCATAAGCTTAAGTTAACATTTTTAACTGTTAACTATTGAAAAGTAAAAAATGTAAACACTTTTCATTTTATTTTAGTAAAAAAATATATTTATTTAACATATTTATAATTAATATTGGACGGTACAGTGGCACAGTGGTATCACTGCTGCCTCGCAGTTAGGAGACCCGGGTTCGCTTCCCGGGACCTCCCAGCGTAGAGTTTGCATGTTCTCTGCGTGGATTTCCTCCGGGTACACTGGTTTCCTCCCACAGTCCAAAGACAGGCAGGTTAGGTGCATTGGCATTTCTAAATTGTGCTTTGTGTGTGTGTGCTCTGCGGTGGGCTGGTGCCCTGCCTGGGGTTTGTTTCCTGCCTTGTGCCCTGTGTTGGCTGGGATTGGCTCCAGCAGACCCCTGTAGTTAGGATATAGTGGGTTAGATAATGGATGGATAATTAATATTTTAATTGTTTAGTGTCATGTATAACACAATATACATAATATATTTACTGTATCACATAATACGAGCAAAAATATTTTCATTTAATTGATAGGTCTGAAAAGGTTAACCAACTAGTGAAAGCTGAAATCCTTTCACATAAAAAAAAAATTAAAACATTTGTGTGTATACACTACTGGTCAAAAGCTTTAGAACACCACATTTTTTTCAGTTACTATAGAAAAGCACTCAGTTTAATGTTCCATGAAGTCAAGGAATAGAACAAATAGACAATGGCAAATAAAAGAATAAGTTAATGAATCAACAAGTGCACAAAATTGTATTCAAATTTTTGATTCTTCAAGGTAGCCACCTTTTGCTGATAGAACAGCCAAATATGTGGCATTCCTTCTATAAGGGAAATCCAATATTGGTCAGTAACATCTTCCCCCATATTGTTGCAGACATTCCCATAAATGTGTTCCTTTCACTCTTCTGTCCCATTTGTCCCAAACTAACTCAATGGGATTTAAGTCTGGAGTCTGTGCTAGCCAGTCCATAGTTTGAAGTGTTCCTTCTTGTACTTTTTTTTTTTTTTAATGCAACTCTGACATAGCCTGGAGGTATGTTTTGGGTCATTGTTTGGCCGTAGGATGAACCCCTGGCCTACTAAGCACAGACCAGAAGGTATTGTGTTCTGTTGCAAAATGCTGCGGTAACTCTTTTGATTCAGAATGCCAGTCACTCGGTGCATGTCACAAACTCTGCAAAAGAATCCCAGTCCATCACACTTCACCCTCCATGTTTTACAGTTGGCGTCACACACTGAGGAACCATCCTGTCACCAGCTTGATGGTGTATGAACACCCTGAGTGACGAACCAAAGATTTAAAATTTTGATTCATTATTCCATAAGTCTTTCTTCCAGTCTGCAGGTGTCCACAGCAGGTATTTCATGGCCCAGGTAAGCCTCGCTTTCTTATTTTGTCCTTTAAGGAATGGCTTTCTTATTGCCTCTCTCCCTTATCAAATCTGCAGTGCAAAGTCTCATCTTCACAGTAGAAGCTGAGACTTGCGTTTTTGACCACCATTAAGCTGTGTTTGAAGCTGTTGTGCTGAGAGGCATCCATCACGCAAGCTGGAGACCCTCAAAAACTTGTCCTCTGATTGAATTGTACCTTTGGTTCTACCAGATCTCTTCCTATTCGATTTTTTCAGGTTCCCAATTGTCTTAGGACACTGTACTCACTGACACTAAGATTTTTTTTTTCAATTTCTCTAAATGAAAGGACTATACTTCTAAGGGTAATAATGCTCTGTCTCATATCATTTATTAATTTTAATTTTCTTGCCATCATCACTGGAATGTATAACTTTCTACACTGTAGTATTGTCCAAGTACTACTTCAGTGGGTGTAGTGATACCATCTGTGCCAACTCTCCTTTAAGACAGACAGAGGGTTTTTAAGTAATCAACAGAAGTTGGGACACCTGTGCAAATTGTTTGCTTCACCTTGCAAGGCGCAATTTACTTTAATTGCTGCAAATCATATACATCTGTTTGCTGCTCCCCTCCCTGAAGAAGGCCTATTTGTAATGTTGCGATATTTCATTTTTTTTAGTTATTGCTAACCTAAAATTTCAATTTAAACCTCTGGCAGTTTACTACTTACCTTTACACCATTTTAGGTCATTCATTGCATTTCAAATTAAATGTAATTAATTAAATTTGCCACTTGTATTCACAAGATGAATTTCCTCCGCAGGTTATCTGGGCTTTCCCTTAAAGATAGGGTGAGAAGCTCAGTCAGATTAGAGCCGCTGTTCCTCCGCATCAAGTGGAGTCAGATGAGGTGGCTCGGGCATCTGATCAGGATGCCTCCTGGACGCCTCCCTGGTGAAGTATTCCGGGCACGTCTAACTGGAAGGAGGCCCTAGGGAAGACCCAGAACATGTTGGAGGGACTATGTCTCTCGGCTGGCCTGGGAATGCCTCGGGATTCCCCCAGAAGAGCTAGAAGAAGTGGCCGAGGAGAGGGAAGTCTGGGTATCTCTGCTCAAGCTGCTGCCCCCATGACCCGATCTTAGATAAGCGGAAGAGAATGGATGAATAATTAAATTTGAAGAAAAACTAGAAAAACTGAGGTGTTGTAAAACTTCACCAGTAGAATATATTGTGAACAGGAGGGCTGAACACACCCCACTCCAAAACCCCCTCTTAAATGGTGATTCAATGGGAAACCAATACAGTTTTTTTTACCTCCTCTTTGCTGGATCAGCTGCTGGCTTGCTGCTGCTGCCATGCCGTGTGATCTGCATCTCACGCAGCACTTCGAATATTTAAAAGCCTGTACAATAGCTGTCCTTTCGTCTCACTGCCTTGTCTCTCTTCCCCACAGACATCCTCTGGTTCTGTCTCTATGAAGAGGAAGATTTTCTATTCTTTTAATTGAGAGACAGAGCTGTGCCCACCAGGTACACACAGAGCTCGAATGACACCTGAAAGAGACTTATGTTTGTTTGAAGTGTTTAAATAAAGTTTCTGTCTCTAGAATCTCCTGTATGTATCTGTGCAACTCCGTGACCCAAGCATGACAATATACATATAATGTACTGTATACACATATGGGGGTGGGCAAAAGTAGGTTTACAGTTTAGAATACGCGAAACACAAAGTTTATTCTTATATTATTATTTATTTATTATCAAATTCTTTATTTGTATTATCTGTCTTCTTATTTTCTTCTTCTTAATATTATTAAATTGTGCTTGAGTGTAGCAATCATAACCTGCATGTCTTTTTCCATATGAACAGGTGTAAAGCTACTTTCCCACCCCTGTATAAACAATATATATATATATATATATATATATATATATATATATATATATATATATATATATACTTGGAACCAGAAAAAAAATTAAGGTAGAAAGATAATTTCAAACAATGGTTTATTAATAGGAACATGAGAAGGCCCTAAAACGATCAAAGCAATGGCAAGTGGTGTAATTGAAGACAGAACAATCACACCCTGGAAACCAACTCTATATCCGCTCTTGGGTGGAAAAACAAATTTGATACCACCAACTTAATAAATATTTAAAAGATAAAGAAATGCTTTTCAAAAGGTTGATGACATCGAACTCACTGACAAGAAACTGACTTTTTTTAAACAAAAAATCAATATTTCTTTGTGGTCAGAGCCTATTCTAATTGAAAATCTTTACGAGTAAAATGAAAAGGAAATGTCAAGGTATCAAAGGAACCAATTACCCCATGTAAGGAAAGAAAACTGTTTCACGTAATATGCAAAAAAAAAAAAAAAAGCAGGGAAAAGGATGAATACTGAGGTCAAAAAAGGACAAAAGGCTGATACAGATATTTCTCAACCACATGCAGCCACATACAGTGTAACAAATGACTGAAATATGCATTTTTAAAAAATTCTTCTACTAACTGCTGTCATTAGTCACAGTTTTCTCTGATTAATACCCAAATGCCAATCAGTTCAGTGTGCTATTTAAAAACCTTCATAAAGGATTGAATCACTGTCCCTTTAGCATGTACAGTGCAGTCACAGAGTTAGTGCACCATTTTGTTATTCAATATAGTGTCTTAAGCTTTCTTTAAGAATAAATGAATGTAAGCAAAAACAGTCAATGTCAAGAAGATAAAGTTTCAGTACTGGCAATTTGGAATTATGAGGTAAATGTTGCTGATGGCTTGCATAGGAAGAACTGTAAAGCAGTCATTAAAGGTGAAAATGTCAATTTCCATGCTGGAAGGAGGATTAAAAATGGTGAAGGAAATGGTACTTGAATAATAAGCAACATTCAGTCTGATATATGGGTAATGACTGGTTAGGGGACCATACCTCTTGTGCCATATTTATTGTATAAAGACTTTTTTCACCTAATTGTTTCACAAATCATCTTTAAATTTAACAATCAAGACATTGAAACATTTTGCTTACAACATCTCATTAATTTGAGCCATTTCTGGACCATTAAAACCATGAAAAACAGTTAAAATACCTTAACTAAATATAACTGTATTGAGTCATTTATACTGTATTTTTGCTGTGAAACATATAGCGTAGAAGATGTAATAGGTTTTATGTGTTAGCTTGCTTTACTGAGGTAGAATTGGAATTTTTGGTAATTAAAATCAAGAATTCTAAACGTTAAGCTTGTTCTGTCCTCCTTAATTTTCTTTCACAAAGAACAACCAGTGCATTTCATGGACCCTTTAGAGATCACAGTATATGAATTCAATGAGCCCAACTAATGCAATTTTTCTTTTAATCAGGTGAAAGACAGACTTGATTTTTGTTCAGACTTGTGGCTTCCTTAACAGTAACTTTTCTGGTTACCTCCACTCATTCTATTTGCTTTTCCTAGTGTAAAGCATAACTTTTATACCAACCTTAGAAAATTTTAAACCTCATTACTACATCTTTTAAAAAGCACTACGTCACATTTCTAATGTATTCAGTGGGTATGTCTGCCACTACTCTTTAGTTAATATACCTCTGTAAATTTGCTCTGTTGTAGTAGGAGAATGATGCACAGAGTTAGCCATTTATGGAAGCAATAAGAAGTGAAGCAAAATTACATCTTTTACTTGTTAACTGGGTAGTTTACCATATGCAAGTTTTCAAGGTAGATCAGGCCTGGAGTTACCTTGATTTATATACACACCAGGAAGCACCTCTTTTCTTACCTTTTCCCACTGATAATAAATCATTAAACCCCAACCTCCCTCTCTATCTCATGCCTGCATGTTGAGCATACCATAGTGGTAAGAAGTATCTTAAGTTCTCTTTTTGTTCCATAGGTGGGTAACAGCTCAGACAACATCTCTGATTCTCTTCTACTCAGTGCGCTGTCTGTTTGCTCTGTTGACATATAACTATGTAAAAACTTATGAATGGCATTAGTAGGGGAGATGTTAACAGTTACTTTAAATTTCAGTTTTTTATTAAGTTCAAGGGGGCACAGATGGTGGTTTGATAAGTGTATATTATGCAGAAACATTAGGAAATATTTGCTCATACAGAGCTTGTAAACACATGGATCAAGTTACCAAGTAGTGCAGTTGACAGTAACACCCTGGAGACCTTTAATTGTTGACTTGATATTTTAGAAACATTATCAGATTATGAAATGGCAAACTATGTTGGATTGCATGGCCAGGACTCATTAAAACTCTTTTTATGCTCTTAGTACTGTAAATAAATATTGAAAATCTATTGCTGCAAATATGCATGACTGTACTGTAAGCCTTTATGAAAATATGTATATGGTATGTACTTTCAGGAAATGGGCTACCCTCTAAAAATGATTAATCACTCTTCCAGCTTCATGATATTTGTAAAGTAAATATTTTAAGACAAGGTCAATTTTTAGCAGCATTTTACTATTTGAATATGTAATACTGTATCTACTTTAAATGAATATAGTAATGTAAATAGGTCTGTAAACCTAAAGAAACTGCCATACAGATCTCTTGACTAAATTTTAATGCTGGTTGGTGTACAGTATGTGTGTTTTGTGGTACGTGCCAAAATGTGAGACTGTACAAATCCTTATATATAATTAAATACTATCCATATGCATGGTGTTCGCATCAATATCCCGTATGTATGGTGTTCGCGTCAGTACCTCAACTCAGTGCAATTTGGAACCATGCAATTTGGAATCCGTCCTTTTGACATCTATTGGCAAACTATGTAATGACGGCTGGGTATTAACAATGGTCAATGTTGAAATTTTAGCCGATCTCAGATCTAAAATGAGTGACGATCGCAACACAGCCAGAAGACCAGTGGCCAAGGAAAGGATGCATAGGAAACAAAGTCACATGACTGACGAGGAACGTAGCCTTGCTAATGCGACCAGACGTACACAACGTGTACAACAAGCGGATGAGCACCGTGTGGGTACAAATGCTACTTACGCTGGAAGAAATCATGCAAATCGGACACAAAGGACAGATGAAGAACGTACACTACAGAATGCTACTAACGCTGAAAGAAATCGTGCTAGTCGTGCACAAGCGACTGAAGAAGCTTGACCAGCTGCAAATGCAGCACGGGTTGAAAGAAATCAAGCAGCCCGTGCCTTGCGGTGTGAAAATGCTCAGCGGCACGCCAATGCCATGTGCAATCACACAGATATTATTGAGGACGAAGTTCCGGAGCACCACTCTGGTGCATTTGATAACCTGTGCAAACATTGCAACTCATTGAACTTCACCTGTGAGAACAAGGTCAAAGTCTTTAAAAAAAGCAAATGATTCTTTGTAGAGAAAGTATTGATTTCACAAACGTAGAATTTGCAGCCCGATTCGATCGGGCTCCCAGTCGCTAGTCATATATAAAAGTTAATTGTTCCAATAGATTTGAAATATATGCATAAATCTAAACCAGTATATAACTGGTATGCCTTCTTGGTCTACTGGGTTGGCCACAAATCTATACTAATAAAAGGCAAAGCCCTCACTCACTCACTCACACACTCATCACTAATTCTCCAACTTCCCGTGTAGGTAGAAGGCTGCAATTTGGCAGGCTCATTCCTTACAGCTTACTTACAAAAGTTGGGCAGGTTTCATTTCGAAATTCTACGCCTAATGGTCATAACTGGAACCTATTTTTCTCCATATACTGTAATGGACGTTAGCTCGATGGCCGTGGGGGGCGAAGCTGCTTGTGACATTATCACGCCTCTCACATAATCACATGAACTGACTGTGACCGCAGTACGTAAAAAAGAAGGAAGAGCTTCCAAAGAGCACTGAAGAAAAACGAGAGAATACTTTATTCGCGAGATACAAGTTTAATGAGAAGACACGAGGTATAAACGAGACTTTGTAACGGAGTTAAAATTGCTGTAGCGAGAAACTTTTAAGTGCTGGGTCTTAGCTAACATTAAATAAAGCCATGGACATCGCAACATCGCACAAGAGAACAGCTCACGTGAACTGACTGAACGCATTACGAGTGATCACTTCCATGCATCAAACCAGTTCAAAAAACGCATTACACAATTGACAAGGTGATAGCTTTTTATGTCGTTCATTCATAAAACAGCGGAGAAGCTGTGTAAAGGCTGTTTCACAAAAAACCAGCAGAGCGTCTTATATGAGCAGGCAGTCAGCTAAAAAATGGAATCAATAAATATCTATAATCGAAATAAACAAACAAAAAATAACGTACAAGCCGCGAATTAAATAAAGGAAATGGGTACCTGGACAGTAAAGTAAGTCTCAAATAGCTACACAATAACTATAAGAATCGTAATAAACAAACAATAAAACAGTACAGAACCGCGAAGCAAAGAGAAACGACGGCCTTATATGGCGTTCGTTTATAAAGCAGCGGAGAAGCTGTGTGAAGGCAGCTACACAAAAAAACAGCAGAGCGTCAGACTCTGAATGTATTCCTCAAATCACCGTTATACCCTCTGATCTCCCATTTCAATTGAAATGCCTCAAATTTCCAGTAAGGCTCTGTTTCACGATGACAATTAATAAGTCTCAGGAACACACCCTACAAAAGGTTGCCATTGATTTGAGGCAACATTGCTTTCCTCCTGAACAAAACTATACGTTGCATTCTCAAAGGTAATCTCAGTGCACAGCTTGGTCATATTACAACCGGACTGCTGAACTGACAACGTGGTATACAAAGAGATCCTTAACAGATAGTTATTGGAATATTTTCCCTCAGTTTAAAAAGGTTTTCTTTTCTTCTTAATAAAAATTTAAAAGCAGTTCTTCGTCGCTGCAAAGCGCAGGGATTTTGCTATATACAGTATATATATATATATATATAAGTTGATATATATGTATGTATGTACGTACAGTATGTTTATATATATATGTAGATATGTATATATATACTGTATGTGTATATATATATACTAGCAGAATACCCGCGTTTCGCAGCGGAGAAACAGTGTGTTAAAGAAGGTACGAAAAAGAAAAGGAAAAATTTTAAAAATAACGTAACATGATTGTTAATGTAATTGTTTTGTCATTGATATGAGTGTTGTTCTCATATCTATCTATCTATATATATATATATATATATATATCTATGTATCTATATATATATATATGTTGTTCTCATATCTATCTATATATATATATATCTATAAATCTATATATATATATACCCGTGCTTGGCAGCGGAGAAGTAGTGTGTTAAAGAAGAAAAGAGAAAGAAAAGGAAACCTTTTGAAAATAACGTAACATGATTGTCAATGTAATTGTTTTGTCACTGTTATGAGTGTCGCTGTGATATATATATATATATATATATATATATATATAGCAAAATACCAGCTTCACAGCGATGTCATGTGTTAAAGAAGTTATGAAAAAGAAAAGGAAACATTTTAAAAATAATGTAACATGATTGTCAAAGTAATTGTTTTGTGTATTTGTCGGCAGCTGCATCAGAAAATGTACCACGACGTCTGACACGCCTCCTTTTTACTGTTTTCTCACAGCTTGGATTGCTGCTGTCATATATATACACACACAAACACATATATATATACACATACATACATACATACATACATACATACATATATATATATAGACATATATATATATAGATATATATATATAGATATATATATACATATCTTCATATCTACATATCTATATACATATCTACATATACACATATATATATATATATACATACATACCTATCTACATCATATATTCACACACATACATACATACACACACACAAATTATATATATGTGTGTATGTATGTGTGTGTGTGTGTATGTGTGTGTGTATATATATACACATACATATACTTGTGTGTATGTTTGTATGTGTCTATATGTGTGTGTATAGGTTTGGTCACTGAGTGCAAGGGAAAAATAATAAATTGTGATTCGCCTTAATATTATTTTGCTGTGGTGTAGAAAAGGGGTCCCGTGTTTGCACTTGTCTGGGCTATAGTGCAGGGGGAGGATGAAAAAAATTAAAAGTGCTCACTTTGACTTAAGGCAGAAGCGCAGTCAGCGTCTCAAAGGCCGGTGCTGGCTGCTCGACTTTTGCTGGGCAGGAGACCCCAGTTTGCAGACACGTTCATGATATCAAAAGTCTCAGCGCTCTTTGGAGGTCATTCATATATATATATATAGCAAAATACCCGCCTCGCAGCGGAGAAGTAGTGTGTTAAAGAAGTAATGAAAAAGAAAAGGAAACATTTTAAAAATAATGTAACATGATTGACATTGTCATGAGTGTTGCTGTCATATATATGCCTGCCTAAATAAGTCACCCTTGCTTTGCTCTTACTTTTTTACCGTTCATTTAATCATGGCTAGTGGCGGAAAAATTATAAAATGGAAGGAGGATGGCTTTACCAAAACAATTATTGATGGCGAATCGATTATTCATAAAGCTTGAATTGGTGATCTGTTTTTCTGTGTTAACCTCATATTTTTTCATACTTCTTCTCAAACTAAGGTGGTGCGAGGGTAAAATGAATCGGGATGCGCTGATCAATGTAATCTGTGTACCAGGAAATCATGCATTGACAAAAGCTCCCCTTTGTTTGTAATGCAAAGTGTGATTAAATGCATTATTTTTTAACGCGTTATGGAGCACATGCATCGAAGCTTCTTGGCTGTGCTTGTGCTAAGAAAAGGAAAGATTTTAAAAATAACGTAACACGATTGTCAATGTGACCTTTTGTAAGTAGTGCCTGGAGGATTCAGTGTGTAGAAACTCTATAGAGACAGCGTGTGTATTAACTTGTGGATTTTTCTGTGAGTATTTGGTGGCAGTCTGAGGAAGTTGCTTCGGAAGACAGCGTTAGCATGAGCTCAGCTCAGAGCAAAATGAGGTGGGAGGGAGATGATGACGTGACTCCCCCACCCGCCTTAACTGTCAATCCCCCACAAACACAGTCTCTCGGAATCTGCATAAGCACACCCCTTCACCTACAATTTTAACTTAGTTACAAAGTGATCAAAACTCTCGTTTATATCCTGCGTCCTCTCATTAAACTTGTATCCCGCATTACCTGTGTGTATGTGAAACGCCAGCGGTAGCCTGTCTATGAACTTAATTTAAAGTTTAGGTTTACACCTTGCTTTCTTTCCGAGCTGGCAACACTCATGAATATGGATGACATATGGTAGTATATGTCACTCGCTCACTTCTTATTGTTTTTCGCTGCCTTCTCAATTATATAATGCATGTTTTCTTAAGCGCTTTTTGGAGGTCTTCCTGGTTTTCTACGCACTGCGTTGACAGTCAGTTCACGTGATTACGTGGGAGGCGTGATGATGTCACACGAAACTCCGCCCCCCACGTCATTGCAGCTCAACTCCATTACAGTTAATGGAGAAAAATACCTTCCAGTTATGACCATTAGGCGTAGAATTTCGAAATAAAACCTGCCCAACTCTTGTAAGTAAGCTGTAAGGAATGAGCCTGCCAAATTTCAGCCTTCTACCTACACGGGAAGTTGGAGAATTAGTGATGAGTCAGTGAGTGAGTGAGTGAGTGAGTGAGTGAGGGCTTTGCCTTTTATTAGTATAGATATATATGTGGATATGTATATATATGCTTTGTATATATATGTGTGTATATATGTAGATATGTATATATATACTGTATATGTATATATATATGTAGATGTGTATATGTATATATATATATAGATATGTGTATGTGTAGATATGTGTATATGTATATATGTTCATATGTGTGTGTCTGTGTGTGTGTATATATATATATATATGACAGCAACACTCATAACAGTGACAAAACAATTACATTAACAATCATGTTACGTTATTTTTAAAATGTTTCCTTTTCTTTTTCATAACTTCTTTAACACACTACTTCTCCGCTGCGAAGCGCGGGTATTTTGCTAGTGTTAAATAATTTCAAGATTAAATCATTTACATCTGTTTTTACATTTATTTTATTTGCAAAGTATAACAATAATTTGTTTTCTCTTTTTTAGCGTTCCGTAAGACATAATAGAGTTAGTATGGTTAAAATAATAATTTATGAATTATGGCAAAATGTATCACTTTATGAAAATGAGTAGTAGATTGGTCTGCATGGAGCACAAACGATGTCCCCATGTCCATGTGGGTTTCTTCCAGTCTTACTCCCAAAGACGTGTGTTAGTTTAATTAGTGACTCTAAATTTAGCATCATGTTGGCTGTCCATATAAGCCTGAGGTGCATAAGAGTGCTAAACGATGGATGGATGTCTTGACAACTCAAAAAAAGAGACAGCACTTTATTATTATACAATGCTATAAAATACAGTGAATAATCAAATGCATGTAATATGCTTTAAAGGTTCGCTTTAGATTTTAAGATCACCAATTAACTATAACAGAAAATGCCAAATTAACAAACAATGTATTACTGGTTACTTAGAAATATATATCAGAAGCATTGCACCCCTCTTTTGGAATAAGTAGGTTTTGGAAATTGGAAAAATTTATTAGAAGCCAATAGCATTCAAAATATCACTTGCTTTTAAACAATTTGAAGTAACAGTTTCATTTAGGCAGGTTTGTAAATACTTTTAAAAAAAAGTGAATAAAGTACAGATAAGTTATATGCTTTGCAAGTTTCTAAATTAAAATGATAAAAGCTGAAGTCTAGGTTGAATTTGCTGATATGATTGAATCATATTATTATTGTCCTTTGAGCTTTTTGGGGTTATTTAATCGCCTCAATTGATCATCCCCAAACTGTTTTTAAAACCTGTAAAAGCAAACTAAACAACATTGAATAGCTGTTGATTAAATCTTTTATTTCCCAATAGCTTTCTCAAAGAATTTTTGTTTAGATAGCAAGTAAATGAAGAACACATTCATGCCCTGCAGATTTCATCAATGCGTGTTTTTTGCATAAGAGACAGATGTGTCTTCACAGCCATGTAAATGAGGAAAAGAAGAAGGGTAACAGCACAGGATACAAAAAAGAATTACACTTTCCATACAAGAACAATCTAGATTTTGCGGTGTCAGTTAATATCTCAAGAGCATTGCCATTAAAGACTTTGGCATTGAAAATCTACAAAACCAAAAAAGCGACCTTCTGAATACAGTAGTCAGTTGTAACTGGACCACAGGTTTTATTAAGCTGCTAAGCTGACATGTGGCTAAGGGAATAGTCGGTAAAGGTTGTTAGTCCACTTTACACTTTATTTTATTTCAAAATGTAGTTTGAGCCAACTCTATCAGCACTGGTCTCAATTACAGAACCAAACCTGAACAGAGCATCCATTAATTGTTGAGTAATTAATGGATGGACTTTTATGTCAGTCCAATTAAAGGAACAGCCCACCTAAAAATTATATATATATTTTTAATGTTAATTACCCTGTGTAGTTTGTAGCAATGTCCAAAAGTTATTTTGTGTTTTCGTGCAGAACAGCGATAATGTTAATTGGTGTGCACCATGACTAACACTAGTCAGCGGCAAACAGTATCAAAAATGTCCATGCAAAAAAAATCTTCCATATCTCATGCTACATAATCCACATGTCAACTCGTCCACTTTTACGCTCAAAATGTTCCCAACACAAGTATTTTTACATAAATATTGTTGTATTAACAACCTGTCATGAACAAAGATTGCAGCTTGTTTATTTGTTTGTTTGTCTCTATGATTCTTCACCAATCCCAAAAAAGAGCTGAACAGAATGCACATTACTGCTGATACAACTTACAATCTATGGCTTAGTTTACGGCCTTTGATAAAATCTTAAAAGCTATGGCTTTAAAAAAGGTTCCAGTGAAAGTGTCATCGAAAAACAGGGATGGCACACAAAACCAAAACCACGATATCACGTTAAAACAGTTCAGCCAACGGTAATAAATAATTTGACATCCAGCTGTTCCTCACCTGGCATCTGTATTTGTCATGATTCTGGGTTTCCAGCAGTAAGAATCTGTTTATATGTGCAATGAACACTGAACAAATATTGCCTTTAAAGAAGTCTTAGCATGATTAATAACATACTGATTAGACCTCATCTGGCGAACTGTGTGCAATTTTGGTCTCTTGGCTACAAAAAAGATGAAGAAGCATTAGAAAACGTCAAGAGAAGATTGAAAGATTAAAGGATCTGAGCCTTTTAAGTTTAAACTAAAGCAGATTAAGAGGTGATAGGACTGAAGTGTTTAAAATTATCAAGGGAATTAGCACCGTGGATTGAGACCGTTACTTTAAAAAGAGTTTAACAAAAACACGGGGACAGTTGGAAACTTAAGGGTAAATTTTCACAAAAACTACAATGTTTTTCTTTATTCGGGGAATCATATAGAATAAGTTGGCAAGTAATGTGGTAGACAGTACAACATTTTGGGACTTTCAAAGCTGGACTTGATGTTATTTTGGACATTGCATTAAGTAGATAGAACTTGTGGTATTTGTTGGGCTGAATGGCCTGTTCTCATCCTGATTGTTCTAATGATTACAAACATGACCAACATTAGGAAGAAAGTACTGCCCATACTGTACCACCATTAGAACTCTTTATCTTTATATTTAAAGGGCCTTGCAATGAGGAGGCATGGAACAAGGATATAAGTATTGTGACATGAGAACAAAGTCATTTTTTGAAGGAAGGCAACAAGAAACATTTTAGATGACAATGTGATGACAGTAATGATTAGCATGCTAATAATTCCAAGAATGATTACATGATAGCAGAGTTTTTGACAGTTACAAGAGAAGCAATGACGGGTGGGACATTTGCATCTCTGCCAACAATGACAATATAGTCAATATTTACAAAACACATAAATATATAAATACCATAACCCATTATACCAATATACCCATGAAACAGATACTATGACATGTATAATATAGTCACAGTGGAACCGCATACTGGGTTCAAATTCTGTACCCAGGCATTCTGCTTTTCTCATTCATCCTCAAAGACATACATGTTAGGTTAAATGACTACTTTAAACCCCATGCAGGCCCAGTGACTGACTGCCCCCCAGCCAATGTTGTTTTCCAGCTTATACCAAGTTCCACCAAGACAGACTGCAAACTTGAATGAGATTAAACATTATAATACAATGTCATTGTGGGTGCTGTTGGTTTCTTCATGAGGTTTTTGCATTGGCCTTCAGGGTTTTTCTCAAGGTACTCCAATGTATTCAAACATCTCAAAGATTTGCATATTATATCAAATGGCTTGAAAATAAAATACAGCACATGTACATTTTAGATGGATATCATATGCTTAATTTTAGTAATTTCTAAGTGTTTAATTGTAAAATAAAAAAAATATTATGGTGTAAATTTGATGTGAACTGTGTAAAGCTTGTATCGTATTCAAAGATCTACAGATCATTCTCATTGTTGGATATCATGAAGTGGCTGGCATTTTCTTCAAAGTCCTGCAATTTTGTGTTCAAGATGACCCCCATAATGCAAAGGGCTTCTCTATGTGTTTGTCTTTCCTTCAAATTGAATATTAAGGAAGATGGTTAAAGTAAGGTGGACAAAAGATAATACTGTTCCATAAAAGAACAGAATCCCTTTAACTTAGTGTTCCCATTTCAAACATTCCCTGAAAGTAAGACTACTCTAATTCAGAAATGAAGTGTCAATATTGGTTTATTTACATTAGATTTCTTTTTTATTTTCCTGTATCTAATATTTTGCCTTGCAGCTTCTTTCTAAATATAAACTAATCTTCCTTCATTTATCTGCTTTCATTTTCTTAGTCTAACATTATGAAATGGTCAGTCAAGGATGCTAAATACAAGATTGTGCCAAGACCTTTTTGAGTGGCTAATGCTGGAAATTTAAGCAGAAATGGGCCCACAGACTGGAGTAGACTGCATTTTTGAAAGCATCAGTATGCAGAGTAGTTTGTGGAATATTAAAACTAGAGTTGTTAGCAAATGCTTTTAAGCAGTTTGTATGCAGCATGAATGAAGTGTCATTTTCTTCACCACTATTAAAACTAAACCTCCAAAGAACAATGCTAATTTTAAACAGTTTATTTACATACCTATACATTTTTGAAGCTTTCAAAATGAAAGCCCAAAAGTTTTGCACACTGCAATGTCACACCAAATACATGTTACATTCAGTTACTTTCTGACTAATTCTGGTCAGAAGGAGAGTATATTTTTAATGGCAAAGCTAAATTTTTAATCTTTGCTAGCTTACTTTTGGGCAACACGTTGGCGCAGTGGTAGCGCTGCTGCCTCACTGTAAGGAGACCTGGGTTCATTTCCCGGTGCATTGGCGATTCTAAATTGTTCCTAGTGTGTGCTTAGTGTGTGTGTGTGTGTGTGTGCCCTGCAGTGGGCTGGCACCCTGCCCGGGATTTGTTAATGCCTTGTACCCTGTGTTGGCTGGGATTGGCTCCAGCAGACCCCCACGACCCTGTGTTAGGATATAGCGGGTTGGATAATGGATGGATGGATAGCTTAATCTTATGTCACCATTCAGATTCTGTTTATGTCTTTAGAATCGTCTTGATCTTAATTAATGAAAAAAAGAACAGATAATCCTTGATGGCAAATTCATTGTAGACTCATGGCTGGGATCCACTGTACTAATTCCCTTTAAAATGATTTACTTATAATGAATTCTCCAACAAGAACACTGATATAGAGCTGGAAAGTCATTTAAAAGCAAATAGTTTTGCAAAAAAAAAAAAAGTTTTTTTCTTCACAATAAGAACCATAGAAACTTGGAATAAATTACAAAACTGCGGTAGAGAGAAGGACTTTAGTGACCTTGAAATTTCGATTTGATGTTATTTCATAGAAATAAGGTGATTAGGATTAGCAAACTTGTCAGGCTGAATGTTCCACTTATGTCACATTTAAGTAAGCTTTATGAAGTCAGTCAATGAGCTGGCCAAAGACACAGAGAATGTTTCAAGTTGCCGCTGAGACTTCAAGTAACTATAAGATTAAGTGCCACTCTGGATATCAACACACATAATAAATGTTGTGGTGTGAAATGTTGCGTATAAATTGATACATATTTTGTATGTCTTTATTTGTAACTTATAACACTAATGTCTATCATTGATAATAACAGCAATGGTTTGATGGTTAAGAGCCCCTTCCCCCCTTTTAGGAAGGAGTCTCTTTGTAATTTTACGACAGGGTTGGGGGAAGTGCCTCAGACTAGTTTGGCAAATGTTTCTAGGACTCTCTCAATCAACAGGAAAGCCAGACTGCCTAGCTGGCAAGCTTCACAGGGGCAGGTGTGAAGGTATTCTCTGTCCCATTGGTGTGAAGTATGGCTGCTTGGAATTGACTTGTATCAGAAGTATTTAAATACCATGACACCATATTGGCTGTAGGGGTTGAACAGAAAATCTATAAATGTGCTTGCTTTACCCCCTCCTTTCCTACAAATATCTGATGCATGAGCATCTCACACACCATGAACTGAAAAGGACAACACAATGAAGAGCACAGCTCGGCAGCCATATTGAGACAGGCATGCGGCCTGTTCTGAAGAAAGTTGACCAAAAATGAGGACTTAACTAGAGACATTTTAAGTAACTAACAAGTCTGTGTGCCGCGTGAAACTACACATCAACATTTATCAGGTTGTATGGTTGCTGATATTCAAATGTACTTTACATATTGTTATTACTTATGAATATTATCAATAATACATTATTTAAAGTGTAACTTAACTCCTGCTTGTCTCTTACTACACCTAATTGCCAAAGGTTATAAATGTAGAAGGGAAGGTGAGGAGAAGTTATATGGTACAATACCTTATAAACAGTGGTAAGTTTATGAGATTTGAGGCATTCTGACAAAGGCTACATATTAATAATACAAAAGGGAAAAGTAGAGTAATACATTACACTACCAAGACAAAACAAATGTGTCGCAGATCGTCATCAGCTTTCAGAACTACACGATGTTCCAGGTTGCATGATATGGATTGCTACTTTCATTTATGACACTAGCTATAATACTTAAAAATTAACACTTATTAAGCATGCTTTCCTGCTTGCATGATTTGCTGTTCTGTTACTGGGGGGATAGGAAAACCTAGATCAATCAATGGTGAGGACAACAGAGAGAGAATACCACTAATGTCTATCATTGATAATAACAGCAATGGTTTGATGGTTAAGAGCCCCTTTCACCCTTTTAGGAAGGAGTCTCTTTGTAATTTTACAACAGGGTTGGGGAAAGTGCCTCAAATCAGTTTGGCAAATGTTTCTAGAACTTTCGAGAGAGAGAGAGAGAGAGAGAGAATGCTCCTAAGGCATACCATACGCTACAGTCACAGTCATACCTGGGTAAAGTCTGAGAGAGCTACTGACAAAAGTTAGTCCTTGATATAGTGCTTTGCAACTGTGAACAGTACATCCCTGAAGATTGGTAAAATGTAAGAATAGGCAAACGAGAGTAGCAACAGAGGAGTGACATATAACTATAGATCTACAGGAAAAGAATATGAGTATTTCATAAAAGGCATTGTGTTTTAACCAACTTGAACGTCTCGACATTGCCGTACCTTAGAAGAGTTTGGTGTTCTTTCATCTGCACTCCGACAAAGAAGAGAATCCTGTACAACCCTAAATATAAAGTAGGAAATCCCCAAGAAAAACACCCTACCAAACCATTTAAATACTGTACTAGGGTTTTTTCTTTGGAGAGCTTTGGCCAGACATATTTTTTCATCTTTTTTTTTCTTTTTTAAACAAACTCAAATCTCCTGCTTGTAATGATTATAAAGGAAAAAAAGCCAGACCCCCCGAAGGTGTTGTTACCTAGGATATCTCTTTGTTCATCACACTGTCAGGTTAACTGCACTTCTGCTACAAAATTTCTCTATCTCATCAGGGCAATCTTTCAAACAGCCGACAAGTATTGCTTTCTTCAGTTTTCAGTTTAAAAAAAAAAGGCCTCAATTAAACTCTGAAAGAAGCACACCAGTTTATTGTGGGATCTTCCTGAAGGACATTCAAGAGAACAGAAGTGGTTTTCATCAGTTTTTTCCCCAATACAAATAGATCATTCTTATCAGGAGTACTCTTCGATTCTCTTTATAAATTTCTTCACACTGCGTGAGTGTAGATTGATCACAGACAAAAGCTATACTTGTGTAATATTAATTGCATTCTGTTAGTGTAAAACATTTAGCACATTGTATACAGTATATAATCTTACAGGATTAAAATATTACTATGATAATAGCTCTCTTCCATGTATAACAGAACGTTCTGTATGAACTATTCATTTGTGAAATATTATAAATGCACTGTATGTTCAACTTTTTCAACAACAGTTTATCCAATAATTGAAATACTGTCAGCACTTCTCACTTCAGCACTGGCCTTTATTGATTATGAATTGAAAAGAAAATTAACTCAGTGTGAATTCTTTATTCCCTTGAGGTATTCCTTATAAAAATGTACACAAACAGTAGTTGATCAAGCAAAAAAAAAATCACTAATTTATTTCCGTAAGAATATCCAAAGAATAAAATCGGTCAGAATGTACATATAATATGTGTATACTATACTAAATGCAGATTTTTTTGACAATCTTTCATTGTTTTGCACTACTGGAGATACTATAAAATTAGAGCATTCCAAGAACAGAAGAACTAATTTAATAAATGAATTACTGATTGCGAAGGTAATGTCTCACAGAAAGTTTTAACTTAACAAAATTGTGTCTTTTTAATGATAATATTGAATATTGTGTACACCACTTACAAACCATTTCATACACCCTGTCTGTTATTCAGGGCAGCATGGTGGCACAGTGGTAGCACTGCTGCCTTGCAGTTAGGAGACCCGGGTTCACTTCTTGGGTCATCCCTGCGTGGAGTTTGCATGTTCTCCCCGTGTCTGCGTGGGTTTCCGGGTGCTCCGGTTTCCTTCCACAGTCTAAAGACATGCAGGTTAGGTGCATTGGTGATCCTAAATTGTCCCTAATGTGTGTGTGTGTGTGTGCACAGCAGTGGGCTGGCGCCCTGCCTGGGATTTGTTCCTGTCTTGCACACTGTGCTGGCTGGGATTGGCTCCAGTAGACCCCCGTGACCATGTGTTAGGATATAGCGAGTTGGATAATGGATGGATGGATAGCTTACTCATGTCACCATACAGATTCTGTTTATATCTTTAGAATTATCTAAAGCAGGTTGGAGAATGACTGACTGACTGACTGACTGTCTATTATTCAACTTACCTATATGTATATAGTATATACTAGCCAAAGTACCCAGCGTTACCAAAGTATATTTGTTAAGTTAAGAAATAAAGCTTACCTTTTAAATTGGACCAAAGGCAATGAACATGCAAAACTGCGTGTAAATTGGTTCAGCCATTTTTATGTGATTGGCGAGCAAACAGACAAACAGATCACAATTTTATTTGTATAGATTACTAAAGCTTTAATGAAACACCTGACCAATCCAATCTCTTTTCAATCACAAGTTATCTATAGTTAACTACTTTAGTCTCTAGCAAATATACTACATCTGACTACAGGACGCTTAGACAAGAAAACAAGTTTTTCTTCTTTCACTGAAACCTTTAATAACTCAGTTTTCAAACTTTTAAGGTAGAATTATAGTATATAAATTTTGTAAATCATATCTCAAAACAGAAACAGAAAAACGCACCTCTATATTTTTTTTAACTTTAAGTAAAAATTCAACAGTTTCCACAAGCAATTTGTTTAGCAATCTCTCACATTGTCAATGAGGGCATTCAGTAAGAAGTATGTAATCTTTTCTTTCTCTCTCTTTTCTCCTCAGGCTTAGAAACTTTGGCTTGAAGCTTAATTATTACAATTAAATATTATATATTTGTCAAATAAATTCAGTAATGAGAAGGAAACAGAACAGAGTCTCAGGAGAGTAGCTTGCACACTTGAATACTGAGTAGATTACATAGACCCCTCCACCAAAAGCACTGTGAATTGATGCTATTCAAACTTGCCAGGACAGTAACTTAATGTTTTCTGTTCAAACTGGAAAGAAAATCTTCACTAGCAGCATGTTTCTTTTTTCCCTTAGTGTGCAGGCAACTGAGGTTTATAGCTTTGTCAACTTTGGTGAATAGACCCGGGATTAATTGAAATACATTTGCAGCTCCAGATATGCAATGATAACCAGAGATAGAGTGTTTGTACACCAAATATTTAATGCCTTTAATAGTAACCTGCAAAGCTAACCCTTCAACAGATTTGTATTATTTTCTGTTTTATATTTGTAACTAATTTAGGCCACTTTGCATAGATCTTTTTTCACTCTGACATTAAAGGAACATTTTTCTGTTGCTTAAATGTGAAACAAAAAAAATTAAATCCATTGTGGTTCACAGTTACATAACAATAAAATTTTAAAAACATCCAAAGGGGTGAATACTTTTTATAGACTCTGTAATACACAGGCTGCGGTGGGCTGGCACCCTGCCCGGGGTTTGTTTCCTGCTTTGTGCCCTGTGTTGACTGGGATTAGCTCCAGCAGACCCCCATAACCCTGTAGTTAGGATGTAGCGGGTTGGATATTGGATGGATGGACGTAATACACAGGTCCCTGTGATATGAAAGAAAGCCAGACAACATTGAGAAAAAGCATACAGACAAAGAAATGTAACCAATTTTATCATAAATGTTTTAAGTCTCCAGGGATAAAAGTGTTACCCCAATAAGTAAATGTAATGTAATATAAATATAACGAAAGATTGTGACCAGTTAGTTACTTAATTGAAGTTTCCTGAGTCATATAGGTGCAGAGATGGGCATTTCATTATCATGTCAAAACCTCTATTTTGTATAAAATATAAATATGATTTCATAATCTATCACACAGAGCAATCAGCCAATGACTGTCCATATACATTGTCACACACATGTGAATGGGAGTCATTGAAAGAAGGTGGCCTGACTAATAGTTGTACCACATCAGACCAGGGGGTGGCGAGCTGCACTGACTTTCTCTCTCAAACCTCTTCAGACCATCCATGGGAAATCTCACTAGGTCCCGGCGCAGTTGATGAAATCAGTTCCAGGCCCGATGACGTCACTTCCTGTTCCAGCCTTTAAAGCCGCAATAGTTGCACTCTTAAATCAGTTCTGTTTTGGACTCTAACCTGTGAGTAACGCAACCAAAATACCCATGTGCAGCCAAGGGATAATATATATGGGTGGTTGCCACAAAACTTTTTTATGTCTGTGGTCTGTTATTGTGGCAATATTCAGAGCTTTTTCTTCTGTGAACTATTATAATAAGCTTGAACCCACTCTTTATCTGCAGTGACATTTTAAAGGCACATTAAACAAAAAGATGAAAAGCAAGCAAAATTTCAGGTAAAATTGAAATTGTCCTAACTAACATGCACATTTGCAGATATTTTTTTGTCATTCTTTGTATTTATTTTAACATTTTAGTTCTTTTTCGTTGTTTTGTTATGATATTTGTGGTGGTTTTAAAGTCAACATAAGGAAAAGCATCAATTGTGGATGGTCATGGTATGGGGTGTCTTTACTCTGCATGTGCTCAATGATTCAATATAAAATAATAAATGTGGTGCACCATTTTCACATAATCAGCTGAAAAGCATACTGTGCTATCATACTTTTGAACAGTACAGTCTTCTTTATATCTGTATAGAGTATATATACATAGCTCTGTTACCTAGCTTTGCCCAGGAGATTTACTAAGACAATGGACCTTGGTTATAGTGCCAAGGGTTAATCAGATGTATCAGAAGTACTATGTAAGTAACTGAATACTTTTCTGTATACAATATTGGTTTTTTTGTGTTATTTTTTCCCCAGGCCTAATATAATTAGTTCTCTGTAGCTGCTTACTCTTGAGCATCATTCTTATTAATTTTAACATTCCTCCTTTTGCAAATAGGGACTCGGCAATGGAAAAGATTCATTCTGTCACCAACACTTTAATGATGACTCATTCTGACACTGCAGTAATAATATGTAGTGAGTTGACTTTGAAAGGAACTATGATAATTTTCAATTAGTTTGTATAATGTTCCACTACAGGAAATAACAAGCTGGACCTGCTGTTTTCAAATGTTTAATATGCCTTTAGGTGTAAACTACTGGTGCCTTTGGGTAGATCTGAACACAATCAGATTAATCTTATTTCCATCTACAAGCCTGTTATTAGATGGCAGAATAGTGAGAGAGTGGAGCCTGGAGGCTGAAATGGCTCTAACTGACTATTTCCAAATTATAGACTGGGAAATGATAGGCAACTCACATGGGGATGATACTAAGTGACTCTGTTACTGAATTACTGACTATAGACGGTGCCTTTCAAACAACAAGCCCTGGATTACTATGGAGATAAAAAAGACTCTTAAATGAGAAAAAAACAGCATTCTAATCTGGAAACAAACAAAAAAAGATGTGTGAAGAAAAGAAAGGTTTTAAAGCTAAAATAGAAATCAAAGCCAAGTTAACATGAAAGATGGCTGGATTGGACTGGGTATAATCACTGGACCTATTGGCATACATGTACCACCGTGCTGAGGTGTTTTTGTTGATGAATGAGTGAGTGAGTGAGTGAATCAACTTTACATTTTCTATATATATATATCTAAAATATATATGTATAAAATGAATACATATAGTATATATATAGATATACATATATACTAGGAGGATACTATATATATACTAGAGGGGGGCTGAACGCACCTCAAGGAGACGCGGTTGTTCCTCCAAAACCCCCTCATAAACGGTGATACAATGGGAAACAAATACAGTTTTTTTTTTACTTTCTCTTTGCTTGATCAGCTGCTGGCTTGCTGCTGCTGCCATCGCCACAGCTGTCGCTGTCGTTACTGCTGCTTCTGCTTGATGTACATCTCGCATGTGCTTCGAACATTTAAACGCCTGTACAGCAGCTGTCTTTGCCATCTACTCTTTGTGTTTTATTTACGGCCTCGGCCGTGGTTAAATCTGTTGGCACAAAATGTCATCTCGCGGGATATGAGTTCTTGATATTTTAATTTATAATTTAAAAACTGAATGCGAATTTTAAAATCTAACAACATCACATTAAAGTTTGATAAACTCTAAAAAGAATGATGCCAAACATATATATGTGGGTTTTAAAATAAGTGTGATTTAAAGCATGACAAAAAATGTGACATAAAAACATCACATAAAATCGTTGCACAAAATCATTGCACTTTTAAGCTTAGGATTTTATATATATATATAGAGAGAGTAGATAGATGTATATATATATATATCTTGGCAATGTCTACATGCCTAAATGCACTGAGTCGCTGCCATGTCATTGACTGATTAGATATTTGCGTTAATAAGCAGTTGAACTGGTGTACCTAGTAAAGTGGCTAGTGAGTATATATCCCTGCCATGTCCTTCTCTATTAGAAGGTTTGCAAGCATGAAATGCATATGCATGAAGGTAAATATAAATGCATCTCATATTTTTTTTACCAAAAAAGAAGCATTCCTTCTTTAACACTGCTAAATTATTCTATTAACCATTGATTTAGATGTCATTGCTCATCATGAGTGGCACTACATAAAGCATTACACGTCTATCTCATTATGTAATTTCAGAGAAAAAGATCAAAGGTATTGCAAACACTAATATTATTAATGTAATGTTAGTCATATTACTTGTAAATAAAAAAATTTTAACCTAATCACAGTCTGTGACTTTGGACAGAGATTAAGTGGATCCAGCAGTATATTTCAATGAGTGGCCCTTCATGAAAATGAGTCCCAAAATTATCGTATGGAGTAGCCAGGAATTTCTAACAGCTGAAATAATGAACAAAGATATGCACACAGTACAAATCTAGCAAAGTACAGATTATTATTTAAACTACTGGGACACAGCTGGAAACTGCAGCTATGAAAACAGGCCCCTTTCCAGTGTAAACCTATAAAAGTGTATATAACTGCCTTTGAGATGAACCGTAAACCACAGACAGAGTTCTGTTAAGTATATTCCCTTGCAGAAGTGCCATGGTACACACCTTTCATATAACAAATGAGAAATACCTCCAGATTTTAGCTGTAGAAATATGAACTTAATGGATTCTGAATCCCAAAGAGATCATGACACATTCCTCAAAGTCAGGTAAGAGTACCAGCTCTGATTATGTATTTATTGGAACACCAAGCTGCATTTCAGCAGTTCTCACAAAGGTGTTCTTCTAAGATGCCCATGATCAGCTGTTAATCAAAAATTAGTAAAGACGCATGGCAAATCGCATGAATACAAGCTAATTTTAAGTTATGCTAGTTTAAGAGAAAAAAAATAGTGCAACAAATTTTATTAATGATGACATGAAGTTATGTACAGTATAGTTAACAATCATTAGCATGCTACAATGTAGTCATATGGGCTCAGTAAATGATGACATCATTGAATATGCAGTCATTTTTTAAATTGGATCACCTAGTAAGGAAATATTTTCTCAAGAAATATGTCAAGTTCTAGCAATAAGAAATCTTTGCAATAATTATAAAGCCAAGCCTGCTCTTCTGTGATAATCTCAAATCATAGTACAGAAAAATATTTGACAGTCTTAATGGCTGTCTTTAAAAAACACAAGTCTAAAAAGTACTTATGTGATGCTTGTATAGTTTTGTAAGGACAATTAACTACAAGAAATATAGGTGATTTAGAAAGCACTAAGTAAAAGAAAAAGGTTTCAAACATGACATACCTTTGATCTGGATTATGATATCAACATGATTTAAGAGTAAATAGCTTGGTTATACTGCAAACTCTTGGAATATATATATATATATGGAACCCAGCCCTGTAGGGACCCGTGGCCACTGCCAGGCGGCGCCCCGGTGGCGGAATATCCCGTGTGAGACCCGGCTGGGCTCCAGCCCCGCCCAGGAGGACCGGAGGAGGGCTTGTGCCTCCTCCAGACTGTGAGGGCCGTCCGTCCTGGTTATGTAGGGGGCCTCGGGTAAAGGGCTTGGAAGCCCAGCCCTGTAGGGACCTGTGGCCACCGCCAGGCGGCGCCCCAATGCCTGTATATCCCTGGGGAAGACGACAGGGGACACCCGGACACCTGCACTTCCGCCACACTGGGGTGTGGCTATGACTGATTGCCGTGTCCCTCCAGTCAGCCGTGGATGTCGGGTGGAGAGGACAGAACTGGAGAGAGGACGGGAGGCGGCCAGGAGAAAGGCATAGGACTTGTGTGGCCTGGACATTTGGGGGAACGGTGCGAGAGGCACTGGGGGTGCACGTGAGCACAATTTGTAAATATTGTATAATAAACGGAGTGTGGTGGAACTATGTTGTCCGTCTGCCTGTGTCCGGGTCCCAGTTCACTATATATATATAATGCAAAGTTGACTCACTGACTAATTCACACACTTACTCTCTTACTCATTAACAAAAAAAAATATTTTCTGTTTCATTCAAAAGCTGAAATTTGGCAGAATGGTACATCTAAGTCAGCAAGTATCCAATAAGGAAGGTTCATTTCAATAAATCAATAATAGAAAAACAAAATACCCCAAAACTGCACAACCCATGCATGATCACAGGTGGAAATAAATGCAAGGTCCTCAACTTACTCCACTACCAAACAGTCAGTATACATGTGAAGTAAAAAATGTGTAAGTTATAATATACGATATTTGATAATTGATACTTATTAGACTACCAGCTATATAAAGTCGAAAGTAATGGGCTTACCTTACAACTTGAATCGACATGCTTTTAGAAAAAAAAAAAAAAACTTTTTCTGCCCCAAATAACATGTAAAAAACAGGGGGAAAAACAGTGTACTAATCATGGTCTAAGCCTGAGGTTCCCAAACTTTTTTTTATCTACGGACAAGGAAATGCACTTGTAATATTTCTGTGAACCAAACAAGTCAAAAAAATTAAAACTTAAAATGTGATTAATATGAATAACAAAATCAGCACAGCAGCATCCTGGCACTGCAATATATTATAATCCAAGTGTAATTACTATGCCCATATCATGACTCTTTAAAGCAGTACGAGGCATGATTTCTAAACCTTTAATATATATGCGAGCTGCATAGAATTTAATTTGTTGAAATATATAAAGAACATAATAAAATAGTAAACCCTTCCATTTTGTAGTGGATTGGTGTATGGGAACTCTTGATCTATATGCACAGTGTGAGAGCCCACCGTATAAAATAATTATTCTGTGTCAAACAATGTCCATTGGATTTTGGGAATGTATATCACCATACTTAGATATTTTACCATATCTATTTAGATGATGTTGCTTATGAAGTCTGGCAGTGGCACTAGCACTTTCCAACAGATAATTGCTTTTTATTTGAAAATGTACCAAACTATACTGCTGGATAAAAAATGCCCTCACATGCAATATAATGGTTATTTAGAAGACCACACTTTAATAAATACTAATACTCATGAACCATCCTGCAACATGCAGTGATATTGATAATAATTTTGCCAATGAGTAAAAATCATTTAAGTATTGACCAGGTATGAATGTAGCATGCAAAATTTCTCCACTTCTTAAACTGCTTGAGTGCCAGAGATACAAATACAAATGCAAACACTAGCATTCAAACCCACACAGAGAAAAAAGCAGAGTGAACATGATCTTGGTTAAAGTAATAAGCATTGATATAGTAAAGTTAGTTTATTAGTACATGCAGTTAGAATACTGTACTAAATCTTACATGTCTCTTTGGGTACAGGCTGCTGCTAAATCAAGAATACATGTAAATGTAACCATTTTTGTTGCATTGTTTTTGTGATTCAACAGTTAGATTGAGCAATTAATTACGAATGATAAAGATAATAGTTATAAATGAATGATCATTAAACATCCAAAAATAAAAAAGCCTCTTTAATATGTAAATGTTGCAAGCAAAGGCCAATATTAGAACAAGAAAAATATGTAACCCTAAATAAAAAATCAAGATATTGATTTTCTGCTTTACAACTAATATAATAATAATAAAAATAATAATACATACAAATTTGGACATTAGCATCAGTTATGCTTTGTGCCCTAGGAACCAAGTTACCCGAACTATTCTATTAACATTTCAGTAATTATTTACTTCTCTGATGCTGATCTTTCTGATCATAAAATAAGTCATTACGATGGCAATTGACAAGAAGAATTCATAATTAATTGCAGAATTTTGGCATTTGAGGGTTCCTCTGGAGTGCTTCTTTCTCTTGCACAATTTGGCTCAAAGACTAACAAGGACATTGTCATCTCATAACAGGCTTATGTTTTGAGTTTGGTATTTTTCTGTCCAGCCATTTTAGCTCTAGACTGTCCTCAAGAAACCACACACACACACACATACAGACAGTCACACACCCATCATCGAAATATCGTTGTTTTTGGTATCAGGGGACCCTAAAATGCAGAGGTTTGTCGAAAACTAGAGATCTAAATTTTTGACAAATCTAAAGCTTTCGCTTCATCCCCATATACAATAGGCTATGGTGGGAGTGGGTGCAGAGCAAAAATGGAAATAGTTGCAGGAAAAGAAGAAAAATATATAATTCCCATTTTAAGCACAAAAATTGTGTAGAGAATGTACTTTACGACAGATTCTTTTATCATTCAAATAGTGGATTTTTACATAATATAACCATACTGACCATTTGTTAAAAAAGGTTTCAAATATTGTATATGCATTGTTTCAATTGATTGTGTTTATGAGTTCATCTTTGTTCTTTTTGCATTTTGTTGCATGCTATTTTGCATTTTATTTCAGCTCTGCTATATATGTAAATGAAACGTCAACTTGGTATAGTGGTGAGGTAGTTCTGTTGCTTCACAGCTCAGTGAAACTCTGTTTGACCCTCTGCCCTGTCACTGTCTATACTGAGTTAGTATATCCTCATCATAACTGTAAGAGTTCTACTCTGCTGCACATTCTTTTTTTCTTTCTACACTCCAAAGATGAACATGTTAAAGTTTGTTCCTAAGTCTAAATTGGTCCTGGATAAATAAATGTAATGAACAGGCTTCAAATGAGTTTCCAGGAACACAGGCCTGGATTAAATAGGTACAGAAATGAATGGATTAGCATATTTGTGAATGTGCATAGCACTGCAGTAGTCACAATTTGAAGTGAGATAATTTAAATTAAATGTGTTGCTGTGGAGTCACAATTGTATCTGATATTGACTTTGATTACTAAAAAACCACAGTCACTTTGAGCAAAAATGTATCTGCTTTTAAATATAACCTTTTACTTTATTTACCTTTACGTTCTCAACAAGACACAGTAAGCTGTGTAAATGTACTGTGTTATGGCTCTATCTAATACTCTACCAATTTCTAAAGTTCACCATATTAAATTACAACCACATTGTTAAAAAACAAATCTTTGTAAAACACCCACTCACCCTGAAAATCTCACACATGGTGTCTGTCTTGAGGTGTGATACATGTCAAAAGTTCACTGCAATCAAACTCCACGTCACATAACACTGGCCTATCGATTGGTGTAAACTTCACCACCAAAGGTAAGTGAAAGTGAACCGAAAAGTTGGATAAGGAACCCCACCCAGACTGCTGCTTCTGGAGCTATTCTGCTCTTGCATTGGTCATTTTTTAAATATAATATACTGTTTGAAAAGGAACAGTTACAAAAAATTCCTTAGGTTTTTGGAAAAACACTCACATCTGGTGTTTTTGCACTTTTTAACTTTATTCTTTCAATGTTTTTATTGTATATGATGACATAACATGATGAATATAATCTCATTTGTCTGGTTATGGAGTAATGTGAAAAAAATGCTTCCATGAATTGATAGGCAGTGGAAATTCGATAACTGTGTGAAAAGTAATCCAAGGAAGCAGTAATTAAAAAAAACAGCAAAGAAATAGCTAGAAGAGTTCGATGGAGCATGGGGAAAGGAAGGAAGAAAAGAAGTGGTCCCTTTGCTCATTTATTTTTTATTGGTAGCCATTTTTACACAAGTACTGCAGGTCTTAATAGGAAGCCTGTTTCATCATTGTTAATTTTCCTTTCTACAAATATATTACTTTCAAATGAAATAGTACTGCCATGACACTGACCTATGATACTGATTACTCCCAGCAATGAGTGATGTTGCTGAACAGTGTCTCATTGATAACATTTTTCCTATTCATTCAAATTTAATGGTGGAAGCAGTTTTCACCTTGAAAGTACAAAGATACAAACAATCACAACATATCCTGCAGCATAGCTTTTGGTTTTACTAATTTCTAAAGACCATCGCACATCCATCCAGCCCCCCTTTTTCTGAGTGCACTTTATCTAGTGTTTTCCAGGGAAAGTACACGGAGATACGGGGAGCACACTCAAACTTTATACTGACAGTGACTCAGGTCACAGGATTTCACCCAAGCTACATTAGCTGTCATGATACTTCAATTTCCAAACACAGGATATCTCAGTTGATTACTCTGCTTTTAAACAATTAATTCATTTTACCTTTATAAATGTATATGCCTGTTACCAGCCTAACCACATATCCAAAATGTCTTTCAAAATCATTAATGAATATCTGTAACACTTTTTAATATTTAAATCTAGGTGCCAGTAACACACTCTTTGAAACAAAGATTTGGATTATTTTAATTTCAATTGCCCTTTAGCTTTCATTGTGTCAGCAAGAGGAATCAGAGGCACCACTCTCTCTTCTTACTCAAGACCAATTGGAGTCTGTTGGAAAACTACAACACACCATAAGCCTTAGATATACTACTGTTCCCGAGGCCATAACTTCAATTTAATGACATCCGAAAATGGCTTTTGTTACGAAAACTACCTCTCTGATTTAATGGTACGCATATGTACATTTTTTCCATTAGCAGATAAAATGCTATACTAAAATATTCAAGCAACGTTCATAGTAAGGATGAAGGTAGTTTTTGATTGTCTGCCTAAAGCTACTTTCAGAAAAGGTTACTTGAAACTTTTTATCTCATACTTTATAGCACATGAAGTTAAAAATGGCATTTCTACAGGATGCCGATGTGACCTGCTCAATTAAAGTTTAAGAGAGTGTTGATAAATCCAGAAATTAAAATCCTATTTGTTGTTTGCATGATAGGCATTACAAGGAGTGGCAACTTCAGCTGATGGGAGCTGATAGTTACTAGAAGTGCCACATCTGAACTGTCTCCTGTGACACCACTGTACATGCATAGGGAAATAAATTAAGATGAAGCCACATCAACAGCAGACAGAAAACGTATCACAAGAAATATGTAGTACTAGGGTGTTGTACTGTGTTAGCCATTATGAATGCAGTGAGAAGTCAAGCAAAATGACACCTTTTATTACTTCTTGCCTGAAGAAGGGGCCTGAGTTTCCTCAAAAGCTTGCATATTGTAATCTTTTTGGTTAGCCAATAAAAGGTGTCATTCTGCTTGACTTCTCACCACAACTAAAATGGTAATTTTGATGAATAACCACTGATATAATGGGAAGTGATACACTGTAAAGGTTTTATTTCAATGGCAACTGTTTATAGCTTTGAAATGACTTAGAAATGTGAAAGCAAACATACTTTAGCAGTTATTTGAATAGAATGAATAAATATTTGACTTTGACTTGTTAAATGCTCCAGATATAGGAAGCTTGGGTTGGGTAAGTTTTAGAATAAGTGCTACCGTAGCAGGCATGTTTAAACCCAAAAGGAGACCAAGTAGTTGATGAGACAAATTAGACATCAATAGCAAGATTAGAATCAATTACAGCTAGAAGTGGAAATGTTCAGTATGAGACATCATGCTTATAGATCTTTGATGGCTAACGCTACATGGATTTTCCAGCCCACGATATAGTGTATATTAGAAGCTCCTAAGATCTTACTTGAACTTTAGATATTTCTTTACCATCCTAGATGCTATTATACATCATCTTCAAAGAAAAATGCAATGTCATTATCATCTTCAGCTCTATCAAGAAGCCAGTCCAACTTAAACTGAGGTGTACTTAAAGGTATCAGCCATAAATGAAAATGTAGGATTCCAAGCTGCTCAACTAGATACTTAAATACACCAAATAGGTCAAACTAAAAAGGAGAATCCAAGTAAGAACTGAAACAAAGGGATAAACATCTGGATTCAAGGGCTAGTAAATGATCCCAACAAAAAATTACAGAAGCAATCTTCTGAAGACTACATAAGACTAATAACACTGTTGTCATGAAATAACTTACTGTGTCTGAAGGCAGCAAACAAGAAATTATTGATGAAATCAATAGAAAATATACAAATATTTGCATATAGTATACATTTTAAATGATTTTCATTGTTTCATTCCTATTTTCATTTTTCATTCTCAATTTTTTTTACACAATATCAGTCTTTTTCAGCATGTATCTGCATCAGGCAACTCAGGTTGGGACATCAAACCATCACAAGATATGCAAAATATCAAATCCATACTGTGGCAGTTCAGATTTAATATTTGATATTTGAACTGCATATGGAATCAGCAGGTTGTAAAAAAAAACAAAACAAACAGAACATGTGGTATGTAAACATTGAAATTCTATAATGAGGAAAACGTAAGCCAAAACAGAATGAGGAATATGACTGTCAGATACTGTATAATGCCATTGACTTGCTGTTCACGTAGCTCATTTCCAAACAATCATCCATTATCACTGTCTGATATTAAGGGTTTTAGCGAGGACAGAACTATCCCAGAAGGTCTATTTGTGAGCTACAAATCAGTTTGAAAGAAACAGTGAACAGCAAAATGCAAATTTTATACAAAAAGGCTTCCAACACATAATTTAGTTATGCTATTGAGCAGCAAGGCAGCAACACTACCCACGTCATTAAAGTCACACTTGTTAATTTTAGATCTATTTTCAAAAGAAAAATAAGCTAATGGTGGCAGCATCTATAAAAATCATGCATTCATATTTACACACAATATTTTTCTATCATTTTGACTTTTTCATTACTATATGGCATAACAACAGCAAATCGACTTTAATGTCAATGTCAATTTATTTATATAGCACATTTAAAACAACATAGAAATGCTGTGGCCAAAGTGCTCCTGGGACACTTTGTTATCAGCCTTGTCATGTAGTGGGTGCGGCAATGTGCTGTATCAGCACCTTCTCCTAACCTCCACCTCCTCCTCCTTCTTAATGGCAGTCCTGTTGACCTCCTTTTGACTTGATGCAATGTTCACTTTCAAGGTAAATTTTGCAGTTCATATTTTCACAAATATAGCTGCCAATTCTTTCAATTTTAAATTAATCCAACACTGTTTTACCACTAATGTACTGATGTCTTTGAATGTCAATGTATAATCTGATGTCACAGAAAGGTTTTTCCCTTGCAACATGTTGCTGTTTTTAACACATGTAATATGCTTTTTGTACACGTGACACAGTTAATTGTTTAATAGGAGTTCTTTTTAGGAGGATTTTCAGTTGTAGACAGTTAATTGTAATCAGAAGCCTGCTGTCTATGAGATCGGGTTAATGAGAGCACCGCTGCTCTTTGCAATTCAAAATCACTGCTCCTACTTGGAGTGCCGCCTTTGTGAGATGTTGGATTGGTTTAGAAATGTGACAGTTAGTGAGCTTTCTACTTGTTCCCACCCAGTGTTAAGCAAGAGTCACTCATGGTTGTCTGCAGACAAACTGTATATACTGCACATCTGACTCAGCGAAACTAGTTAGGTGTCTATCATACAATGGTTTAGAGATCCTGACCTCAGTTATGTACATAGCTATAGTTATCCTACCTACAGTCTTAATATGTATTTACAGGTGTGTTTAAAGGGACTCAAATAAGCAAATGAAGGTAAGTTCTGGAAAAGACATGATGAGGAAGAGAAATTAAGGTAGTATAATATGTATATTTTTTAATGGAGGAAAGTAAATGATAAGAAGTACTTGTTAAGATAGATCTCCAATTAATGTAATCTACAGAGCCTTTTCTGCTCCACACTAAACTAGTTAAACTAGTTTCTGCTCCACACTAAATAGGTGTAATTCCCTTAGTCTATCAGAGTAGAACGGTCTTTTAAACCAAGGGATGCCCTTGGTTGTTCTGGTCTGTAGAGTAGAACTGCTATGTCTACAGATACGTACATATTTCATAGTCACTGGCATTTATGGCATCAAAAATTCTGGTGGGACTTGGTGTCTGGCAACTGCGAGAAGGAGCAGGTCTATCCTCAGAAGTCAGCCATTAAATGGTGCATTTTTTGTGTAGGGTGTATGGCTGTGTGTGTCTGAGACTGGGAGAGCAAGCAAGCTAGAGATATGATCAGGCACTTAAAAAGTATTACTTACAACTGTAATGAAATCTGCACCTCTGTTTATATCCATTTGACTGAGCATGTCTCCTGCCAGCAATAACAACATTTATTTCTATAATACTTTTTCACACATACAGGATGTAACTCAAAATGCTTTACAAGAAGTCATAGAAAAAATTACTAGAAAAATAAAATTGAAATTTGATAGGATAAGTAAAAAAAAAAAAAAGAATCAATACACACTTACACTTATATATAGAATTGATTTTTAAGTCTCTAAAGAAGAGTTCAATGATAAGATCAGATGGGGGTTCCAAGGCAAAAAGACCACCTAGCCCTAACTGAGCCTTCTACCTAACATAAATTTTTTTAGAGGTTCTTTATTGTTTTCAAGGCTTCGTCTTTGAGGATTCAATGTAGTGGGTCTCATGGAAAGTTCGGGTATCTGTTTTCATTCAGATATCACAGGTAGCTTTGATCAGGTAGCAGTGACACAAAAGTCAAGGGAAGTATCCTGGCTTGGACCAGTGGGCAAGTGTTAAATTGCATAGTACTTAAATAATTAACATAATTCATAATAATGTGATGATGACTATTCCAGTATACCAAGATGTACACATTCATGCAGCCTTTAAATTATGTCACAAAAAAAGGAGCTCTATCTTTCAATCTCTAAGGCGGAACTGAAAAGTTTCATACATGCGAAAAGGTTTGCCAAAACACTGTTCGGTCAAATTTCCTACCCAAGCAACCCCGAAAGAGGCTAATAAACAGTTAAAAAATGCATTAAATTATTGATACAAGTTTACTATTTGTGTAATTTTTGTGACAGTGCCATCTTCCTGGAAATATGGGATTGCAATTGTCCCTAAAGTAGATATGCCACCTGTCAGTTGTTTCAGATAGATAGATAGATAGATAGATAGATAGATAGATAGATAGATAGATAGATAGATAGATAGATAGATAGATGCTTTATTAATCCCAAGGGGAAATTCACAGCAGCAGTATACTGATACAAAACACAATATTAAATTAAATTATAATAAAAAAGCATGTAAAAGCAGACAATAACTTTGAGTAATGTTAGCATTTACTCCCCCGGTTGGAATTGAAGAGCCGCATAGTGTGGGGGAGGAACGATCTCCTCAGTCTGTCAGTGGAGCAGGACAGTAACAGCAGTCTGTCACTGAAACTACTCCTCTGCCTGGAGATGACACTGTTCAGTGGATGCAGTGAATTCTACATGATTGACAAGAGTTTGCTTAGCGCCCATCGCTCTGCTACAGATGTTAAACTGTCCAGCTTCATTCCTACAATAGAGCCTGCCTTCCTACCAAGTTTGTCCAGGTGTGAGACGTCCTTCTTCTTTATGCTGACTCCCCAGCACACTACCACGTAGAAGAGGGCACTCACCACAACCGTCTGGTAGAACATCTGCAGCATCTTATTGCAGATGTTGAAGGACACCAACCTTCTAAGAAAGTATCGTCGGCTTTGACCTTTCTTACACAGAGCATCAGTATTGACAGTCCAGTCCAATTTGTCATCCAGCTGCACTCCGAGGTATTTATAGGTCTGCACCCTCTGCACACAGTCACCTCTGATGATCACAGGGTCCAAGAGGGGCCTGGGCCTCCTAAAATCCACCACCAGTTCCTTGGTTTTGCTGGTGTTCAGTTGTAGGTGGTTTGAGTCGCACCATTTAACAAAGTCTTTGATTAGCTTCCTATACTCCTCCTCCTGTCCACTCCTGATGCAGCCCACAATAGTAGTGTCGTCAGTGAACTTTTGCACGTGGCAGGACCCCGAATCGTATTGGAAGTCCGATGTATATAGGCTGAACAGGACAGGAGAAAGTACAGTCCCCTGCGACGCTCCTGTGTTGCTGACCACAATGTCAGACCTGCAGTTCCTGAGATGCACATACTGAGGTCTGTCTGTAAGATAGTCCACGTTCCATGCCACTAGGTGTGAATCTACTGCCATCTCTGTCAGCTTGTCTCTAAGGAGCAGAGGTTGGATGCCACGGCCGATGCCAATTGGCATTATGCTTTTAAATCTTTATGTATTTCATTAGTCTGCATGTCATGCTCCTGTATTTCCTTGACTTTTGCTAAACTGTTGTAATTCAAATACCCACATTATTGCAACTCTGAAATTCAATTCAGAAAATGTGATTGATGATATTTTTCACTGTTTTTTACATGAAAGTGCCCTTATTAATGCCGCAAACAACACTATTGAGAGTTGGTACCCAGGTGTGAATCCCTGTCTCTCTTCACTGGCTCACACTTGACTGCACTTGCATATCTTTTTTACCTAAGCAAATCCTCTTCTGCTGCTGTTGAACATTGTCTCCCAGATGTGAAGTGCTGTCTATTGCAAGCAGGCACATATGAAATAATCAACACAAAATGGCACACTTATAACTCAAATAATTTCACCATGTATGATGAGGAAAAAAAAAACAACTCTGAAAACTTTTTCTTTACAGTTATTTCAATTAGGTAAATGTTTTTCACACACCATGGAATGTAAAGCACACAGCCAACATAAATTTGACGTTTGGAAAGGACAAAAATATGAAGTGGTACATAGCGGATGGAGTGATTAAGCTGCAACTGAACAGTGCAGTGGTGGACTATGGTTCACTTGCACAGTTTTACAGATATGGCACTCCCAGCACAGTGAGAATAAAGAGAAGGACCGATGCAACATTTTACTTGACTGTAAACGAGGCACCTTTTGAAATATTGAAATCCCAGAGCATATATTGAATTACATTTTCAAACAACCACATGTATTGAATCACATACATAAATATTGGTTTGAGGGCAGATGCATACACACACAAGGAAAACTGACTGCTTATTCTTGTATTTGCATACAGTGACAGGTCTGCTGTGTCTGTGAAATCATTGTAAGTGGCGTGATTTCACTCATGGATTGCTCCAACTAGAATATTCCATTTTGTATGGTTGCCTTTGCCTAAGTAAAACTGATGCTGACTGTACACTTCGTATGCTGACAGCTTTAATATTATATGAGATACTTGGCACACTATGGGCAGAACTGCATTATGCGCTAAAATTAAGGGCAGACATGCCTGTTGGTGAGCAGTTTTTCCAGATGAAATGGTGATGCCCTTTCGCACAGTGAAATTCAAACATACCTAACAAGTTTGCCACCAAATTTTCAATAGCTGCTAAATGTAAGTAACAAATACATTGGTGGCTGGTAAAAAAAATTGGGCAGGGTTGTAGTTTTCAGAGGGTTAAACTGAAGCAGCGCTTAGCCATTATATAGTGCCTTTCACATTTATCTACCTATTATATAGTGCTGTTCACATCTACCTATTATAGTAGTGCCTTTCATATCTATCTAGTCATTCCACATGCTCACTATCCACCAGTGCTGTGAGGCTCACTGGTGACCACACACACCCAGTGTGGTTTCTTGTAGCCTGGAGACACATCTGAGGTGCTCAAAGTGCTATGTCTGCATATACTGGCAGGTCTCGACCTCCTGTGGAGCTTCTCCCTCTCAGGTTCAGACCCAAGTGTGCTACACTATTATTTCCATGGCACACCTGCGTAGCTCTCACAGTGCACCACTGTGACATGGCATACTAGTTGAAAAACACTGCTTTAGATAACTGTGACTACTTTCATGTCACTTGCAGAATTCAGAAAGATATTTTAGGTCTCGTATCCCCATCTTTGTCCACAATGCTTCGACACTTTGAAACAGCAAATAGGGAAAGCAGAAAAGTCATTACTTACACCACATCCAGTGGTGTTAACTAACCATGTTTGTAATAAAAAGTTCTTGGGTAAGCTCAGCTTTGCTGTTGAATTCTTATGCAAAGTTGGTCCGGTTGAAGCTCTTTTATCTTTTTGTTTCTTTTCAAGTAAACGATTTATAAAGGGATATTTCATTGAAGTAATAACCAATTTGGCTTTCATTTCTGAAGTTCCACTTGAAATTACCATCTCCGTAACGTCGTGCTTGCTCATCTGCAGTTACGTTAATGACAGGTGTGAAATGAACTGTGAATCATTGATGTGAACATGAAATAGTGCATTGACAATTGTCCAATCATATTAGATTAAGAAAACCTAAAAGAATACTAATTCACTGCCAAGAAATGTGGGCGTGTCAGGGGCGCAGAGAGCTATGCCTCCAGAAAACCGTTAAAGCAACTAACTAAAGAGCAGCATCAGGCCACCTCCTTGCCAAAAGATCAAAAGCTTACATACACTCCCATTTGGCCAGGACCCTTCACACAGGAAATACAGATATTCACAAAGAAATTGAACAAGTACAAGTCGGAATCAGTTTTTAATGGATGTTGACATGTGCTGACACCTGGCATGTTGTGCAGATAAACAAATGTATTTCATGATTATTTTGCATTACCTGATTAATTCAAATAGAGTTTTTTAAATATTTGGAGAGGGCAGTGTCCTACTTTACAAACCACTGTTGAACAAACATATTGTGAGATTTTTTAAGTCTTTTGAGACCCTCCCCAACGGGGCGACATTCCAAAATGCAATTGAAGTGTCTGTCGAGGGCTGCTTGTCTGTCACAGAGGCAACCACAGGTTCACAGCACCACAGTGGCAACGGTAAACTTACCGTCTGCTCGTGCAATGCGTCTGTCGCCCAATGGGTGATGCGAAGAACACTATAACTTGGCCGCTAACCTGGCCTCGACTATGCCAATTTGCTGTGTTTTTGTGTAGTAGAGTGGTAGCTCCTGCTGCAATAAATAAACTTGCTGTTCCTGTTTCAATTTAAATAAAGCTGATTTTCCTGAAGTCCTTAGACTCAGCCTCATCTTTTGTGTGCAAGTCAGTGACTCACACCTCACAGTATGTACTAGATACTACTTTCTATTTGGATAAATATTGTATTTGACTGCCAGGGTGACTAGTAATGTGACTTGTGAGCCTTTCACAGACAATGTGAGAAGAGTCACTTCTGAAAATATTTTCACATCACTTTTGCATGGCAAACAAGCTACTTGCTCCCTAAAGACAAGCCTGCTCCATAGAGAACTATCAAAAAATGAGATGGGAGTTGCCAAGGACAAAAAAGATGGTCAAAGACGCTGATAAACTGCAAAGGCAGTGAGAGACATGTAGCAAAAAAAAAAACAAGAGCACAGTGCAGCTATTTTTGGTGTGTGAGCCCATCAAACTGCAAACATGAAAGTGGAATGGTGATGTGGACTGCATTATAGTCAATCAATCATGCTGGCTAGCATTTCCTTACATAATCCAAGAAATATGTACATAATACTCTAATTTTATAAACATTACTATATACAGGAAAATATTGTTTTCACTGAATTTTCCAGCTGATCGAAACGTGTCATTTTGCCTTTTACGATTAAATACTGAAGTGGCTTTATACTGAGTTGGACAGTAACTTTGGAAAGCTGCTCCAGTAACAGCATCTCTTCAGGTCATTCTTGTTTCTGGTATAATGAAGCAATGCAAAATATAAGAATACACAAAGAAGAATACAAGAGGAAACCTAAGTAAAATATCACCATAGAACGTAGTCTCTACTTCATATATTTAATGTGCTCAGACAATTGGTTTGATTTTCACTAATAAATATTGAAGTGGTTTTCTACCCTGCAGTTACACAACCATAGTTTTTCATTTTTTTTTTTTTTTTGGATTGAAAATGTATGTTAACATTTAAAGTGATACATTATGTAAAAAGTATGTACTGTGACCCAAGAAATAATTTATTCAGCCAAGCTATACAGTATTTGGCTATCTGTGGCATTTGGGGTTAGGACAGTAGGGGTGCGTTATCAGGATGCTGAGCTAATGGGCCATTAGTGAGATCAAATGGGATCAGATGCCACTTGGCATAGCCTTGGCAATTATAGAGAGAGACAGAGAGGGGTTTGGGAGTATGTGTCACCACACAACAAACCACCTAGATTGTGACCCAAGTGCAATGGGTGGCACCTCAGTGCCACACTGGAACACTGTGAGGTTTTTTTTACAGTGGCTAGAGTGCCATTCCTGCCACGAACGCCCAAGATTTTCTGCCAATTATAGTACTGACAAAATGCATGATGGTTCTAGTATTAATGTTAATGGAACAGACGTGTTAGCTGGGAAATGGAGGTATTATTAATAGGATAAGGACGGCACGGTGGCGCAGAGGGTAGTGCTGCTTACCGGGTCCTCCCTGCATGGAGTTTGCATGTTCTCCCCGTGTCTGCGTGGGTCTCCTCCGGGTGCTCTGGTTTCCTCCCACAGTCCAAAGACATGCAGGTTAGGTGCATTGGCGATTCTAAATTGTCCTTGGTGTGTGTGTGGGTGTGTCTGTTCCCTGCAGTGGGCTGGTGCCCTGCCTGGAGTTTGTTTCCTGCCTTGCGCCCTGTGTTGGCTGGGATTGGCTCCAGCAGACCCCCGTGACCCTTTAGTTAGCAAATAGCAGGGTGGATAATGGATGGATGGATAAATAGGATAAAGGATTGCTTGATATACATTAATAAGAAGATGATCTGTGCACAGCTTCACATGATGTTGTTTGCTCACTGTAATTGCTACTGTACATTTCTTATGATTAGTGGACTTCTTGACTTATTTAATAAACTGAAAGACAAATTAAAAAGACATCCAAAGCTTTGCAGAATATTTGAATCAATGAAAACATAGTTTTTTTTTTCCTTCATTTGGAAATGTCGCCAATATTTGTAATTGAAGGTACCCTGTTCACATTCTATATAACAGCTGGATTTTATTAGGATACTTATGTACTAAGTTCAAAATATGGCTTCTTAGTGGAATTCTCATAATTAGTTTCATTCATACACTTTCAGATGACACAGGCCGTCTTTTAGTATTGCTATTTAATAAATGATATGCATTTTAATATTTGCACAATAATTTTTTGATATATGATTTTTTTGATAACACTTGATCCTGAAGTAAAGGTAGCTGCTGGACAAGAAAAGATGTAAAGGAATAATTTATACAATGCTAGGCTATTTAACACTATTACCATAAAATATAAAATAACTAATCAATTGATAACTAAGATGACAAAAACGATAGTACTAAAGAAAAAGCTGTCCTATAACACCTGTGAGGAAATAAAGAGTAGAATTAATTTTAAGATATGCTTTCATATCTTAACAGTAAGGAAAAGGACAAAAAGAAGATTAAGCAAAAGGGGAAATTTATGCAGAAACAGAAATGATAATTATATTTTGAATTTTTTGATGTTAGTAAAATGGCAGTAACTAGAGAGAGTATTAAACAATACTATAATGATAAAGATCAAAGTGGTGCTATGATTAAAAGGACTACAAACTAACATTTGAACAACACTTACTATAGAGGATTTAAAAAAAACTTTGTGATTTTATGTGAATGTTAGACAATACAGGCAGAACTCCTACAGAACACAAATTAACATGCTTAAATTGATACTATTCTAAACATGCTATGCTCGCCTATTGAATATGTGCTTCATTGTTTTAAATGTTTTAAATAACAAATATATGAGCATTTGAGCATATTTAGCACACATATTATTATTTAAAACTAAAGCTAGAGTTTGAACTAAAGCAGAGTATTCATTGCACTTACCAAGCATTTTATTATTCATACATTATTTTTTATTGCAGCAGTATTTAGCACAATTCACATACTGTGTAACAGAACTTATTGATTTCAACTTCTTTACTCTAATAACAAGATCTATTGTTTATTCCCAGTGCTTGAGGTGCACATACGTAATTGCTGGTATTCTCTGTTTAAGATGTATTCAATGGAAGAACAGAGGGAGGAGACCCTTGGAGTTTCATGCACTGCAATACAATAACGTGTTCAATAAATATTAAGGGAGATGTGGGGGAGCTTGGAAATGCATAATGCAGGCCAGTATACTGAAAAACACTACCGGGCTGCACCAAACAACTGCTAAAAACTGCCAGGACTTTATACTGGAGCGTACCGGCCCACTTCAATCCCCGTTTACCTCTACGCTATAGCAGAACCTTAACTAACTTTTAATAAGTTTTGCTGCCAGTGTTACAGTAGTGCTTGTCAAAAATGCCTTTTGATTTATATGGCCATGACCTGGTTGTAAAAGGAGAAATAGCATGTAGAACATTTAAATTTGACATACAGTATTTCAGCATACCTCATATTGCTTCTAATGTGCCTGTTGGAACATGGCTGTTTAAAAAGTTGTTTAAATAGAAGACAACTAATGACATCATGCTCACGATGAGCAATAGTCCATGCAACCATAAACAGTGCCATGAAAAGATAAACAACAAAATGGCAAATTCTATAATAAACAAAATTGCCTTGAAACTGAAAACAATGTAACAACAATAAACCTTGCAGGAGATTGAAAATAATGGCAACAATATATCAGTGATAACTCAAACAACAGCTTCTTACCCATTTTTAATTTTCAAGGCAGCATTCACAGTTCCTTCCCCTTAGATTCTGTACCTCCAAAATAACTATTCCTAGTCTGTTTTATATAAAAAAGGTAATTATGCCTTCAGTTATCTCTTCCTTAACTGCTTTTTAAATCAAAGCCACATGTACATTCAGCTTCTTTGTAACAAAGCATTAAGTGCTGATTTTTTTTTTAAATTTGCAAACCAAGCTACAAGTCATGTAAACAAAACCACAATAAGAAACAAACAGTGAAATACAAATCAGCCATGGCATTTCGGAATTATTATATCCCAAATACTTTAAGTATAACACAGCAGATAGTGACATAATTATAACTAGAATAATATATTTATAGAGGGTACAGTTATAAGGTATATGAAGTACAACTAGGACTGAACAAAATTTTAAGTGAAAGTCTGGAATAAATGAAGTTTATAGAAGTCTGCCTCTTACAAAGCACTGTAGCATTGAATGTGTCAAGTTGTTTTGGGCCACATGGGGTTAGCAAGAAACAGCACTCCCTGGCCTTTGTAACAGATCCTTTATACAAAAATGGTGGGTTGTGCACAAATAACCGTGACCCAGAGAGGTAAATAAATAATAAAGAGTCCCAAACTTTGCTTCCAGTCAGTCATAAAAAATATAGGCATTGCTTGTGTGAGAAATAAGGATTTTAGTTATAATGCAACAAGAGAAGAGATGACAAATAAATATGCCAACACTCCTTTAAGAAAAGTATTATTTTATTTGAGTCAGAAATGGCATAATATGCCAGGAAATATCTTCATTAGGTTCCTTTCTGTGCTTCTTCCTTAGTTTTGGTAAGCCACATACAAGACATAAAGAAACTGTTCTCTAGCACACAGTTACTCAGCAGTTGGTTGGCAATATGTGTATCTGGTTTTTCCATACAATATAAATATAATATTGTCACATAAACTGGTAACTGTCAAATCCTTTTGTACAACTTGGGTCAACAAAAGAAGGGCGCTATGTTATTTCTTAAAGTTTTAAGAAGCTGAGCCATGTACTTACCAATGAAAAGATTCCACTCTGGGTCAAGATCAGCTTGGTTTGCAAGGCATCCCTTCATTACATTTAAACAGTAGTTGTTGCAGGGTTTTACGGCTGGTATCCCACGGCAGTACGGACAGTATAACATCTTCATAAGGGCTCGGATGCACCCAGGTGTTGGACTGACCTGTGGAATTTTTAAAATAAAAGTGATTATCCATTTCTTTTTGCTAAGTAGCAGGTAACTCAGGAATCTCATTCTCAGGAAAGTCAGAATTAAGAGGACAGAGATGTTACTGCGGTCCTTTTACCATACTGAACTATAAAGGCAATTTTAGTTTGCAATAAAACAGAAAAAAAATGAATAAGTAAAGGCAGCACTAGAAATTTCATAATAACTAAAAAATGTTATTCTGTTGTCTCAGTTTCATTGCCTTCTTGTGTGAAGGAACTGGGGCACATGGAAAAAGTCAGATAACTTTAAATGCCTCAAAGCAAGTTCTTTGGAAAGAAACATATTATATACAGACACTGAAGGTCCTGAGGAGTTTGTCTAGTCCAATACAGTCATGCTAAGGAAAATGAGCATCTTTATATACAGTACAAATATGACGGACCAGCAAGGAAATGGTTAGCTCATGTGTGGCTTCCATGAAGGAAGGATTTCCTAAAGTAAAAAGGGCCTTTGTATTATTTATTATAAGCATTCTATTACTCAGGGTGGTTGTAAAAAACACAGTGGACTAATACAAAGGGTCCAACTCCGAAACTGAAAGCATATGGAAAACATTAGATAAAGCATTTTCCTATGGCTGATCTTGAGAGTTTCTGTTGTGGATATTCATGTGATTCTGTATGACCACCACCATGGACCTTTCCAGGGCCTTATTTGGTCATACTTCCACCACACCTGGAAGTGTGGCCAGAAGAATCTTGTTAGGCACCTGGAAGGTGCCCTATAAAAAGGAGACACCTCACTCCATAAACTGGCCAGTCAGGAGGAGAGGACAAAGCCTGAAGAGGAGTGGAGGGAGAAGGACTGGCAGCAAGAAGGGACTGAATGGTATTGATGTATTGTGTTGACTGGTATTTTGGGCACGTCAAAGCTGTAAATAAATGTGTGTAGTGTGGCAAAACCTGTCTCCTGCCTGTCTGTGTCCAGGTTAGGGTGCCAGTATGCCCCCAAGTGGCTCACAACATACTTACATAGCACACACAACAGTCCTGCAGCAGAAGCAATCCTGACAATACTACAGCTACAGAAAATATGGCAGGCAGTAGGCAAGTGGTGGTAACACAACATGAGCAACAAAGTAAAATAAATAAAGTAGCCAGGGGATGTTGCCAAAAACCAAAATCTTCACATTCAACAAAGGACAGTTTGCATTCATCACATAATATGCACATGTTTGGTCTGTACTTGTATACTAGGTGCAGACCTGATGAGAATACGCAGACTCATCACAGGCAATGATCAGGCCTGCACAACTGTGAGCGCTAATCACTGCATCACTGTAACAAATATAGCAATACAATACGATGTTTTGACTAAATCAATGAACGTATGACTTTTAAAACTATTGCCAACTGGATAATAAATAATCTGCCATACTCTTGGTACAGGGATTATTAAAATTGTGTAAAGGAACTTCTTATTCTTTTATTGAAAATATGTTCTTTTTATTTACATATGCACTTATTTATTTGGCTGACGCCTTTATCCAAGACGACATACAACATCTGAGATACAACTGGGATATTTCCTTTGGAGCACAGGCAGGTGAAGTGACATGGTCATGGTCACACAGTGTTAGCAGCAGAATCTGAATGCACAACCTCAGGGTTTGAAGTCCAGAGCTTTAAATGCTACACCACACTGCCTGCCTGTGCTCAATGGTGTAGTGAATGTGACATAAAATGGTGAATGCAAAGTCTTCACATTTTTTTTTATTCTCTGGGAAGGAACAAGATAGTAACTGTTTATTCTGGTAATAAACTTTTAAAGGATATGTAACATAATAATGACTACTAAGTACTTTTTTTATTTTGAAAATTATGAAGACATAGACAGTGCTATTCAGTGTTTTGCAGTCAATAATGTGAGACAAACTTTTTATAAGATGAGCACTTTGCAGTAAAGGCCTGAATAATGACTTGAACAAAAGATGATCTACTTTGATGTAACTGTACACAAGAAAAAGTCTTTTACTTTCACTTGTTAACATGGAAGACCCAACTTCACATCATAAATTTTAGACAGACAGACAGACAGACAGACAGACAGACAGACAGACAGATAGATAGATAGATAGATAGATAGATAGATAGATAGATAGATAGATAGATAGATAGATAGGCAGTACTTTAGTTTTCAGTGCGGCATTATAAAGGTGTTTTACTGTATGTCTTTCAGTTCAATTTATGACTGAACCTTAAAATAGAAGCACATTCCTATTAAAGATCATTTGAGAAACATGATGAATGTAAAATCATGGGACCTGCACTAATTCACAGAATGTCTTGTATTTATAATGACTTATTTATGAGGAAAAATAATACAAAATGTGCATCAAAATGTTAAAATGCTGTTGTATTTTCTATATAAACAAAAGGAAAATGAGACCAAAATGATTGTGCGAGAAGTTAACAACTGAAAAAAGAGAAAATCTTGTTATATAAGTATAAAACATCTTTAATTGACACGCATTACCAGATTATGATTAGTCACTACTCTGCATGCTGGGTTGCATAGATGATGTCATGTACTGCAAACACATGAAAAGCGTGTCTTGATTTTTGTGTAAATATTGTTCATGCTGTGTGTGTGTGTATGTGTCAAGGGATGTTTAAGTAGATAAGATAAATCTGGTATGACGGATGCTTTTGCCAGCATGTGTCAAATGATGCTTCTGGAAGGCTTAAAATGCAATACGATTTTGCAGTCATTATGCTAAGTCATGCTCATATTGACAGTGCCAATTTATTTTGATTATGTGAAGAGTCTGGTTTGGGGATTCCAAGGTCTTCTAAGGCTGCTGGGCTAATGTGTATTGCTTTAGGACGGCAGCAGGAGAAGTGTACTTGTGTATTTTAAATGCCATGAAGACCTCTTAGAGAGGCAGACATTTTCTTACATTTAATTTCCATTTTCAGTGATTAAATGAAACATGGAAGGAGGCTGAAGGCACTAATTTGTGCAGCTTCTCTTTCCCAATACTCTGGTGATATGATCATATCAGCCACTTAAACAGTATGTTGTACTTCATATCCTTTTTGCATTCAATGTGTGTTTCCATCTAACTTCTGATAAATCCAATAATTCTTTGCATTTATATAGCGATTTTCTCACTACTCAAAGCGCTCAGCAATTGCAGGTTAAGGGCCTTGCTCAAAGGCCCAACACAGCAGAGTCCCTTTTGGCATTTACGGGATTTGAACCAGCAACCTTCCGATTGCCAGTGCAGATCCCTAGCTTCAGAGCCACCACTTCACCTATAGATAAATCAGCACAAATAATAAAATGATCAACAAATGTTTGCTTAAATCACACAAAACTCATGTTCTACTTGGTCTAGCAGCTGCCCGTGAAATGAACACAGTAACAGTTTGTTTAAGAATATTGCTTTTAACATCTTTTGTTTTCCAGTTTCTTGCATTTACATATTTAAAGGTAAAAGCTATTTTTCTTTCTAATCAACTTATAACTGCTAAATATGTTCTTGATTTTACAGCTTCCTGCTACATATATGACTATATAAATATACTCAGGCTTACATTGGACATGTATATTTTTAAAGGCTCTCCAGAGTCCATTAAACATCAGTGTGAATGGTGGGAAAATTTTTAAACATTTGTGTTAAGTGCTCAGGGTCACTTTATAAAGCATGTAGTGCGAAAAGATAGAACTATGTTTGTAGAGAAAAAAAACAGCAACTTTCCTGACCACATAAACAAAAGCCAAGCTAATGCAATCAGTTTGAAAACAAAAATGTAAAATTGACCTTATTCTTCTTCTTTTGGCTGCTCCTGTTAGGGGTCACCACATGATCATCTTTTTCCATATCTTCCTGTCCTTGTCATCTTGCTCTGTTACACCCATCACCTGCATGTCTTTGCTCACCGCATCCATAAACCTTCTCTTAGGCCTTCCTCTGTTCCTATTCCCTGGCAGCTCTATACTTGGCATCCTTCTCCCAATATACTGAGCATCTCTCCTCTGCACATGTCCAAACCAACGCACTCTCGCTTCTCTGACTTTGTCTCCCAACAATCCATCTTGAGCTGACCCTCTAATGCAAATCTTAGCATCTTTAACTCTGCCACCTCCAGCTCTGTCTCCTGCTTTCTGGTCAGTGCCACCGTCTCCAACCCATATAACATAGCTGGTCTCACTACCATCCTAAATAAGATCAAAGTTCTTAACTCTGTCTAGAAATTACTCCATTAGTGCAAGCTCCAACATATAAGCAATTATAAGCCAAAAATGTCTGTTATGTAAAATAATAAGATATCTAGTGTACGACTGTGCAGTATGTTGTACTGCTAACATTAAAAACATCAATATTGAACAATATTCAAAACATAAGAAACCTTTTGATAAGAACATGCCTTTTCTTACCTGGTATTTCCAAGATATATCAAGTTGAGATTTGAAGATCAGTATAGTGCAGCTTTCTAGTACACTAGCTGATTACCACATGTCAGCTGTCCTCTGAGTGAAAAGCTATTTAAAATTTTATTTAAAATTTGGGAAAAGTTACCCTCATTTTCCATGACTGTGTTGTTGTTGAATAACTGGGTCTTAACATGCATCAATCTGCTTTATCTATGGCATTTGTAATTCTGAACATGTCTACCATGTCTCCTTTGGTTAAACATTGCTTACTCAGTATTACCTTACAGTTCATACCTAGCAGTCCTGCAATAATTGTAGTTGTTGCTTCATGAACTTTCTACTGCACTATAAAGTCCATTTAAATGTAATTTTTATGTAGGCAAATGTCACTGTATGCCTTAATAGTAGTTTAATTCACTGTTTTATTTTGCACTGAAATATGCAGTATGTTACAGGCTGAAGGAAGAATACATTTACTGAGGCTCTCTCTTGTACATACAGGGTTTTAATTTATCTTATAATTTCTCTGTTTTATTGTTTTCAAACAACATTGCAGTATTGTGAATTGTGGGAAAGACAGAAAAAGGACGAGAAAAGAATAACAGCTGGGAAAACAGTGATATGAGGTGCTTAATTTACTTATTTTAAAAATTGTGAAGACATAGACAGTGCTATTCAGTGTTTTGCAGTAAATAATGTGAGACAAACTTTTTATAAGATGAGCACTTTGCAGTAAAGGCCTGAATAATGACTTGAACAAAAGATGATCTACTTTGATGTAACTGTACACAAGAAAAAGTCTTTTACTTTCACTTGTTAACATGGAAGACCCAACTTCACATCATATATTTTAGACAGATAGATAGATAGATAGATAGATAGATAGATAGATAGATAGATAGATAGATAGATAGATAGATAGATAGATAGATAGATAGATAGATAGATAGATAGATAGATAGATAGGCAGTACTTTAGTTTTCAGTGCGGCATTATAAAGGCGTTTTGCTGTATGTCTTTAAGTTCAATTTATGACTGAACCTTACAATAGAAGCACATTCCTATTAAAGATCATTTGAGAAACATGATAAATGTAAAATCACGGGACCTGCACTAATTCACAGAATGTCTTGTATTTATAATGACTTATTTATGAGGAAAAATAATACAAAATGTGCATCAAAATCGTGCATCAATATAGTAGTTGTTGTTTCATGAACTTTCTACTGCACTATAAAGTCCATTTAAATGTAATTTTTATGTAGGCAAATGTCACTGTATGCCTTAATAGTAGTTTAATTCACTGTTTTATTTTGCACTGAAATATGCAGTATGTTACAGGCTGAAGGAAGAATACATTTACTGAGGCTCTCTCTTGTACATACAGGGTTTTAATTTATCTTATAATTTCTCTGTTTTATTGTTTTCAAACAACATTGCAGTATTGTGAATTGTGGGAAAGACAGAAAAAGGACGAGAAAAGAATAACAGCTGGGAAAACAGTGATATGAGGTGCTTAATTTACTGTATCGATTTGTTTTTTGAAGAAAACATAGAACTAATATGCAGTTCCATTGACCCAGTTGCTACAGAGATTGTATGCATCCTTGAGGACAAGGAACTAAGGAGGGGACAGTGTAGCACTACACTATATTCTCTACAGGGGGACGTGAGCACTAAAACATTGATGGGAGCGAACTACACGATTGACAGTGAAGTGTCTAGAGGCATTCCATCTCTTCCATGGCTTTCTAGAAGGCATGTACAGAAAAGACAGTGGCTATTTGGCTAAGCTGGCAATTGGCATCAATCTGCAGGTGCCCCTAATAAAGTGGTCATAGACTATAATTATATACAGACTGCATAAGACAGAAAAAAATCCTAGAAAACAAGCCAGTCTGTTTCAGAAAGCACACATGCGGAAACTACAATGCAAACCAAACACTTTAACTTGCTCATATTTATCATATTGGTGGAAATTGGGGTATTAAGAGAAAGTTCAAGATTCAACATTACACCCTGTAGATAGATAGATAGATAGATAGATAGATAGATAGATAGATAGATAGATAGATAGATAGATAGATAGATAGATGTTTCAATTCTCAAGCTTAAGTGTCATAGCTAACAATATATATATATAACAATAATTTGACAGAAGCACTGATACTACTAATATTTGATATCATTGCTGTGATCTATTAAAAATAAACTATGCGATCTCTCCTTCAGTAAATATTCAGGTACATGCTTGGTATGAAGACCCTTAGAGTCTTGCAATAAATGTCCACATATATATCGATCTCTTTCACATCTTTCAAAGAGTTCAGTGAGAAAACTGACTTCTTTTAATACTTGAAAATCAGGGATTAAAGTTTTTTTCACTGCAGTGTACTTACTAAAACATTACACTTTACATATTTTAGAAACACTTAAAAAAGAAAAAAAACTACATTTTGTAAGGAATTACATGTATGTTAATAAAACACTCCCCCTAGGACTCACTGACAAGTAGATCCTACGTTCTCTTTCACAGATAGTGACACTCCGAAGAAGACACTCTTCCTTATGAGATTGCTAGACGAATATTCATGCAGTTTGAAACTGTTACTTTATTTTTCTCTCCAAGCTCCAGATCCTATCAAGGTTTAGACAGACATGCCAGCAAACACCAATTTCCCTTGACAATATGTTTTAGCTTTGCCCTCGACTCAAACACTGCTTTTATTTTCTGTCAGACTCCCATATTATCTCAACATCCCTTATTATGATCTCAGGAGTTATACTACATTGAATTCCATCCCGCACTTACTTTAATGTAGTTACCTTTGTTATATTGCTAACTCACCACTTAATTTTGATCAGGTGGAATAATTTTGTACTATTTATCATTTCTTAAGAGAGTAGATGTGTGCTTTGTTACATACTGTATATGTTAGCTTAGTAATAGCAAAATGCTTCTAATGTAGATTATCTTAGCTATTCTACAAAATGTGGCTGATTTCTTCGATACAGTTATTATTTTCAACACATAGGAATCTCAGACCTTAGAAATATATTTTTTCTAATGTTAATTTTAATGTTAACCTATAATATGTAAGAATGTATTATTGTATTGGACTTTTTTAATCCATTTAAAAATTAATTTTTAAAAACTGGTATAAGATTCAAGCACAGTGAGATTTTTACTTTCAAGTCTTGTTTAATAATTGTACAATTTAAATACATCAGACATTTTTGCATCAGATAATAGAAAAATAACATAACATAAAATTCATACAGCAGTACATGATTATTCAATTTCCCCCAACACACACCAATAAAATTTACACCTTATGATGCTCTGCAGGGGTTATTGCCAGCCATTATCTCTGATGAAGTATAATAATTTACTTTCATGATGGTATTGCGGTGAGAAATACTCAACTATCGGTACAACACAATGTTTTTTAAGTCATCTTCAAGTAATATATTAGTAATCATCAGCATGTGTGTTCTTTGTGATCCACATTTCTCACATTTGAAACTAATTGTGTTGAAGGATTATGGAAGCTAACAATCTTCTGAGACTGTTTATGATTTAATGAAGATTAATGTGACCAATATGAAAATAAACTATTGTAGTTGTGTGCCGTTCAATGAATACAAAGTTTTTAGAGCTAAACCCAAAAGTACATTTTACAAACAGAGTAAAGTAATTAACTGTTTTTATAGAATATTCATGGACCTCTTCATCCTATTAACTTAAATGTGGATAATGTGACTTAGTATACAAGAAATTCAGTGAAAATTAGATATAGTCTTGATTTTTCCAGGTTATTTAATTTAATGCCCTTTCATAAATTAGGTGTTTACTGTAAATGAGTATACTTCCTTTTCACCAATGAAAGTTCTTCCTTCCACTGAAATGTCTTTCTGTGACACTCTTCACGTCTTTGTTTTCCAACGTCAACTGTATAAAAACCTACTATGTGTGCCATGTGGATTAATTGCTACCAAAACTGAGTTCTAATAAACTCAATAAACCAAAAGGCTAGATATTACCATTTTGCTTTGTTCAGACTTTTCAAACCGAGTGTTCCGCTCATCATTTTTATTTGTCATAAACAACAGTAATTGTAAAAGTGGATGATGTCATCCAGTATCCTCTTTGCAAGTGAGACAGTGGTTACGCACTTAGTGCTGTTACCAGGCACCCTCAGGACAGCGAATTTAATTCTAGTCAATTCCAGTTACCATTGTAATTCATCGTGTCCATCATAAGGCACACTCACACTCCTACCCACAGTTACTGACAACGGACATCAGTCAGCTTAATCTTTATCTCTTTGATATGTGTAGGAGCAGCTAGGAGGAAAAAGTGGACAACGTGCAAACACTATACAGTGAATTCTGTCCCAAATATAACTGCCATACATACCACATTACACTGTTTGTAAACTTATGTCAGACATTTAACACCAAATAGAAGATTAGACATATATAAATGAAAGACCTGTATGTGTGTTTGTATGGAGCAGTCTGCTCTACTCACACTTAACCACAGCCACTAGATGGCGCTTGCATGCACTTTTACATTTTTTCGGCTCTTGTATGTACCTCACTTCTCACCACAAAAGACCTTTGTGCAACAAATGCCACCACACAACAATGACATTGTACTAAGCCCAGGTGGTTCCACATTTCTTCTGCTCTGGGTAATTCTTAAGAGTTATGTGACGCCTGTCCAAGTTCAGGAATAAAGTAAAACTGCTAGGGAGTCTTCGGGTTGTTTTTTGTCTCGAAGACCACACGCAGGTAGTAAACACATAAATCACAAAGTTCCAATTTAGGACGTGAAGGAATAAAAAAATCTAAAAAACTTTACAAAATTAAGAATTATACTTTACCACTTTAGAAAACTTTTCATGATGAAACATGATGAAAGCAATAATGTTTTTATAGGAGTATGCTATATAAAACTAATTTCTACTGTTAATAATAACACATTCATATGCGATAATATTCTCATGTTCTCTAAAATATTGAGGAATAAGCTAGCCTTGTATTGACAAAGATGGTTTTTGTATTGTAATTAGTTATAAAAAGAAACAGGAAGAAAGAAAAGGGAAGGACATGAATTGTGAATTGGGGAGAGCTGGTATGACTGCAATAAAGAAATCCCACTCTGAAGAGTATCCATTGATTTTTGTGCCTCACAAACTGCGCACTTACACATTAGTTAAGTTAAATCATTCATTCTCTCTGCCAGCCATACCTGCCATAACAGTTCTCTGCATTGAAATAACAAGTGATTTGCAGTTGCCCAGTACTGTTTACATATATTGTGACAAATTGGCATGAGAATACCCACAATTTCTTCACTTAGGCCAGTTCCACAGATGTAAGAAGGCAAGATGCATATGTTGGTAATAATCACCTTCATATATAACTGTTGATGTATATAAATAATATACAGTCAAACCCACAGAGTGGTGGAATGCAACATAGGTATGTAGAAAATATGCTTTGGCTGTCTACAACATTGAGATTTTCACCTCATCTGTGCTGTGCAGTGATAATTGTGCAATACAGCAGTACATTACTGTGAGAGTAGAAATATGCCTCCTCAGTGAGGATGAGGAAGAAGGAATAGAGAATGGAAATGTCTGAATTCATGTTCTCAAAGCAGAGGGTCCATATCAGACTGGATTGGAACCAGGCCATCGTCATTACCATTTTTACATAATTATTTACTTTAGTTTATTGTTTTCTAAATAATACATTTTATTTTCATTTCACTGTGTTTTAGTTATTTCCTATATATTTGAGAAAAAAATACACCATGCACAGCCTGAAGGAAAAAAGGAGTTTTGAAAACATGCCATTGAATTTATTTACTCATTCATTTAAAAATTACAAGTAATACACCTTATGAATTAAATATATAAAACAGTTTACAAATTTCCTTCAAACTGTCCAGACGATGTTTAGATGAAAAGAAATTAGAGTTACTATGTAATTGTGCAGATGTTTAACCTCTTCACTATTTTATCCTCACTTTCTTTTCTGGCTGTTGGAATAGTTGCCATTACCTTAGCACAAAACATCACCCCCAATGTCATCTAAAAGAAGAACTAGATTTTCTTTAAAAAATTATGGTTTTCATTTATGGTATGTGTCCATCATTTCTTATGCATTCATCTTATAAAACAATAAGTTGAATGTAAGAGGTTGTAACCGAATTGTAAAAACAACTGTTATGATTTATTTTGTAGGTGACTTCATGGTCTGGGTTAACAAAGACGTACTTTATACTCCCTTGCAAAGTGGCAAATTAAGAGTTGCCTTTTGGAAACCTTTGAAAATCTACCATGTACATTATGTATGTGCATCACAATGGTCCTCTATAATCTATAAGATTCATCAAAGAGTAAAATATACAAAATTTACAAGCTGAAATAACCTAACTTTACAATGGTAAATTATTTAGTAGTTGAAGTCATGCTGAATGCGTCAATGTTTTACGACAGACAATTTCAGAAAAATGGTAATATTTTTAATCAAGAGTTATTCTATGTCTACAGTATACTCTAATCAAGATATTTCAATAAGGATTGAAGTTGGCAAATTTCCTTGAAAAATAAGTATACCAAAATTCAACAAACTTGTTCCACTTGGGGTTGCTTAAAGTGGGCAGACAGACAGACATGACATTGACAAAGAGGTGGTTTTTAAATTACATGTGAACACACCTAAAGTGACCATATCTAAAGTCAAGTGTTTCAGTTAAAACTCCCATAATTATTTCCTTTCTCCTCCAACAAGTAAAAGATGGGCCAGGCAAAATCTGTTGACAAAACAGTGTTGGAATCTTCTCTTGTGGAAGAATTTCCACAGTTTCTTTCTACTCTCTTGACATAAATTGCAGAAACAATCCAGCAAGGCTTCCAAATATACGACATTAAACACACAAAGCAGTCCAGCACTTCATTTCTTCTAATTTAATGTAGAAGTTTCAATGCACTGTAAATTTATGTGTATATTTTGTAGATAATATAACAATAAAATATTGTTCAGCCATAGTATATTATGTCTTCTGAGCATCTTTTCATGAAATAACAAAAATCAGCATCTCAAGAAATGAATGTGGGTGTTTTAAAATGCACAAAAAGATTTAGATAGAGTAATCATTTGTTTAATTGACTGGAACGTCTTAAGTGGCTTGAATAAATGGCATATTTGACTTAAATCATTTCTGACACATAAAACACATGTAAATGACAGAAAGAGGAAAAGGAATGTCAGCAGGCAGGGCATGACGTCTTTATAAAGATGGGATTCTTTCTTTTATTTTTTTAACATGAAATTAAAGTTGCATCCGTTATGAATGAAAAGTTGTGAAGTGGCTTAAGGGCTGTAATATATTTAAGAACTATATAAATATATATATATATATATATAAAATGAACTAATGCTTTTTAAGCACTGCAAGTCTCCCTTAATATAGCCATTTAGGTTATGCAAACTGTATTTTTTTAGTATGATGTAAACATCTAATATTCTTATATGATGCTCTTCAATACAGTGTAAAATATGTATAAGATATTCCATTCTACCTTCATGTAGCACATAGAATACTAGACTCCCAGAGCTCAAGCAATCAGCTCTCAACCTAAGATGGTCTGAAGTCTTTTAGTGTATATTCTTCTGGTGGAAACAACTTTATACATATTCCATATAAATGAGTTTTGTTACATGAGCAGGAATATATTAATGTGGAACCTTCGAGAAAATATTAATCTAGAATTCTACATACTAACAAAAACAGATGAAATAGAATAATTTAGAAAGAAACTGAATCATGGTCCAGATAAAATAAAGAGGATTTTGCACAAGTATGTCTTTAATGGTTTAATAATAAACTAATAAATACTAAAATATATATATTTATATATAAATATATAAATTTATATATAAAATATATAAAATAATAAAAACTAATGTGACATGGGAAAAGAAACATATACAAAATGTCATTATCAAATACTAGTATTTCATAGTAAATAACACACTTCAACTCAAGTATACCATAAATCCAAATATCAATTAATGGATCCATTTTCTGTAACACGTAATAAAATAACTAGTCTGGCTAAGATAGCAATGAATAGCATCTGTATACAAGGACGTCTTGTGTTCTTGAAGTTTCTTTTTGAATTCCACAAACCTCTGCACTGTCATACAAACAAACGAGAGTGGCTGAGAAGTAATAGGGGAAAAGGGAGAGACCAAAGAGCCTCTCACGATGCTTTTAGAAATATTTCTAAGCGCTTCTGCTTGCACCTTTTCATGATAAAACTGAAATTCGTTTATACAATTCAATCCTTTATAAATCCTGTCCAGAGTGCTTTCCAATCTGCACTGATTTTATATTGTCAAAAATTATAAAAATTTTGATGGCTAATCTAGTGCGGTTATAAAGTAATGTAGTCCTGGAGTTTAGGGATCTCAGGCCTGTTGAGGAAGTTTTATTTAATTTAAGTCAAATGATGTCTGAATTCTAATGAATACAATGTTATATAATAATTAATGAAAACTATGTTAATTCTATTTGTTTGATGGTTCCTGGTCTGTCTTTTTTTAACATTTTAGATGAGTATTGGGTTTTACTTTGTTTTATATTCCATTAATATTTCTGCTATTCAGTTAATAGACAGTTGTATTAATTGTAGACTTCATACATATTATCAGGTGACTCAAAGGCATAATACTAAAAGATACTCTTCTGATTAATTAAAAATTAAGGAGAAGAGAGGCAAAACAATATATACTGCATCGTTCCTTCACAAATGAATGAATTCAAAACAACAAACTGATGAAACTTTAACTGTTCAGCTTTAAACAAGAGACAACTTCAAAATATATAACATGTAATGGTTAAATTACATATGGTATAAGTTGGTTGGTTAAACAGTGTTGGTAAAATGTTGGTTAAACAGTGACAGAGGTGTTGAGGATCGTTAGTGGGACAAAAATTGTGACAATTGCTCTTTCGTTCTGATCTGGGATAAGAATGCTTCTTTAAAGATTTTGGTGTGGCAGTACAGATAAAGGAGACATCCTCCTTGGACATGACTATTCTGAAACTGTGAGAGACGCATGAATTTTAAGTTCTGCTGTGTGCTACTTAAAATGTAAGTGTGCAATTTGCAGTGATCAGAGGTGGTGGCTCCTAAACCAACACTGGAAAATGCATAATGATCAGGAATAATTTTGTTCACTTGATCTGACAATCCGAGTTATAAGGTAAACAGTCAAACTATCTGTTTAGCGAAACTAGATACAGATCAGCAGTCAGTTCATGGTGACAAATGTCAACATGGCAGGCACCAAGATAGCTACTGAAGATATAGCTACACAATTAAATCTCACAGGTTAGGTCTAAGTGTGCAGTGTGCATGGTTTAAATGAACTAGTTTGTAATATTATGAAAGTATTTGAATACACAATGGGAGGTCTAAAAATGTAATGTACTTCTTATTGGAAGGATTTAGGGATAGTAGAGGACTCAGCACTGTCAACTGCCAGACAATGTAAGAAGGCTAACAGAATGTTAGGTTATATTACACGATGTGTAAGTCCAAGGAGGTTATGCTCAAGCGTTATAATGTACAGGTGAGGCCTCACATTCAGTACGGTGTACAATTTTGGTCTCCAGGCTACAAAACTGACATAGCTGAGCTGCAAAAAGTCCAGAGAAGAGCAGCTAGGCTGATTTTAGGGCTGCAGGGAATGAATTAGGAAAGAGTAAAAGAGCTGAAGCTTTTCAGTTTAAGCAAATGAAGATTACGAGGAGACATGACTATTTGCTTTCCTTTTCTAGAATAATATTCATGGAAATGCAGATCAAATCTTTCTGCTAATACAATAGCAATAGTATTGATAACATCTTTATGATGAATTAAATAATTTTTAAATTTGTGACAGTAAGAAAACTTGCAAAGTCATATCTCAAACAATAAAATAAACTGCAGTCTGTATTAATGTGTAATATGATGATAGCAGAATCATTTGAAGTATGAAAAGAAACGCATAAGCCTTAAGGCATAAAATTTGGAAGATCTTTCATACCTACTTCTCAGAAAAATATATGGGAATTAGGTACATTTTAAAAGAAAGAACAACTGGCATTCTAAAACCAAAATTATGCAGCCAGGGTTTACATTTATGGTAATCCAGTATATTTTTTTGCTACTGAGCTATACACATAAGCACACATAATGAGATAAGTGTATTTTACTGCAGCTACTCCCTACTATATGTAATACATACATAATCTTGGACACTGGACTCCAAATAGCAATTGATCAGTTATTAAAAATATAAATAATCATTGAATCATGTTTTGTAGACAATGCTCAAGATAAACCTTTACTGTCCTCAATTCTTCATGCTGAAGAATCAACCCTGTTATTTTCACTATTGCCATATTTTATTATTGCACTCTGTGTACTGCCAGGACTTAATATTCACCTAATATACCTTTCCATGAGATGTTCTTAGCAGGTCATGTACCTATAACAGCCTTTTCAGAGGAAGCGAAAGATCATTTTAAATATGCAGATGAACACATTTGAGGAAACCCATTTCAACTTCACAGGAACGTTCTAAGATATCTCTTGTTAATATTCTCGCCATTGCTTCTTGAGATTCACGCAGCTACTTTTATATCTGTTTCTCTCATCTTTGTGATTTAACATTGCTTGAACTGCTGACATCAAAGCCAATAGAAATATATTTGCGGTATCACATACCTTGTAGATAGAGGTCTAAGTATATAATGAGCTCATTTGACAGCGATCCAGTGTTAATAATCAATAACACGGCCACTACCCCTAGGATAGGTTTAACCCTGTGACCAACACCTTCTCCTGCACTTAAATTAATCTAAGCAGCAGTTGTAAATGTGGAAGCTGTCATACATAAATAAATTATAATCTGCTTAGTATGCTGACTTGTTTAAACAATTGAAGAACTATACAATTGTCTCCAGTTACATTTACTTAATCTTCACTCCTACTTGATATAACAGCAGATGTGTGTTTTATTACTACAGCAGCCATGCAATCTCTTTTTAGAAATGGTTCAGACATTTAACATGAAAAAATGAAAAGCAGTCTGAATGCCTTTATCATGTGGTTCAGCTGGTGTGCCCTCCTTGCTGCAGCTGGTTGTAAAGGATCTGTATTTGGTCTATAATGAGAGGTCTGACAATCTTCAGCCCTTTTTTCCATACAGATCACACCTGAGAAAAAATAATTTTCATTTCTCATACAGTTAAATTGATTACTGTTAAAAATCCTCAACGTGTTCTACATGTGATAAAAATTTCCAGTTGACTTAAAAAATAATAATAAAATGGTTTGTAAAATGAGATTTTGGGATCAGCAATTTCATCCTGGATGGCTACTGCCTATCCGCATATTGGTCCCAGTAATTTCTGTACAAATTAGGCATTGTTTCCTCACTAAAATAAGTTGAATTTACTGTGAGATACTCTGTTTTTTCCCTACAGTCTAATGTCATATTGTTAATTAAATTACTCTAGTGTGAGTGTGTGAGCATGCGAATTACTAACATTCTTTTCTCTGCAAAGTGGGTGAATGAATTCAAATAAACAAGTATTGCAAAATGTATTGCAAATTTCTGACACTGAATATTTTCAAGTCTAATCTGATCTAATATTAGACAAAGGATACCCGAGTGAACAAACAACACTTTTTTCTTATTTTCTATGCCTTTTATTGAAAGAAAAAGCGTTATCCATAACCAAATGACACAGTGTTACAAAGCAATTGCCCCCACGCATTTAAAAATTTGTTGCGGCACCTTTAGCTACAATGACTGTAACACTTACTATAATTATACATCAATCTTTGCAATCATTGTGGAAGGATTCAATTTTGAAGATGTCTAGACATTCTTGTTAAGAATTGTATGATACACAAATCCATGGTTCTTTCAATTACAGCAAGTTGTCAAGTCCTGAGGCAGCAAAGCATTCTTGTATCATCACACTACCACCACCATACATGACTGTTGGTGTGATGTTCTTATTGTAGAATGGGATATTTCCTTTACGCTGGACAAAATACAGCTTGTGTCATCTGACAGCTCCACTTTCACCCCATGCGTCAACAACAAATTTGGAGATCATCTGGGTGTTTACTGGTACATGTGAAATAAGCATTTGTGTTTGTCTTGGTTAGAAGTAGCTCATTTTTGCTCAGTGTCTTTCTGACTGTGGTGACATAAACATTGAAATTTGCAAGAGATGCCTTCAGTGCTTAGAATAATTTAAGAATTCTTTCTTACTTCCAAGATGATTATATACTGCACCCTTGTGAAAATTCTAGTAGATGGCTCCACCTGGGAAGATTCACAACAGGTTTCCTCCCACAGTCCAATGACATTAAATTAGATGGATTGGAAATTCTCAGTTGGCCTGTGTGTGTGTGTGTGTTCATCCTGCACTGGGCTGGATTGTTCCTGTCTTGTGTCCGTTTCTTACTGAAATAGGCTTTAGCTTCCCTGCAAATCTGCCCTTGATAAGCAGGTTTAAAAAAGGGAGGGAAGGATGAGTGGAACTTCCAGTTGTTTGAAGAAGTCTCAGTGCCATAGAAATGTTTCTGTAGCCCTTTCAGGACTAATAGACATCAGTAGCAGGTTTCTAATTTTTCTTTCTGGAATTTATTTTACTTCCAATATTATTTGCTGTTGGATTTTTGTCCTGGCAACTTGACTCATACAGTTATGGGCAAAATAAGTAAGGTTTATATTGATCAGCTCTGGTTATAAATAAAAATGTGATTTCACTTGGGCCAATTACTTTTTCACACTGTACCAAGTGGTATAGGATAACTTTGTTTATTACACAAACTAAATAATTTAAAAAACATTTGGTTAGGGGCATTTTCCATTACTGTTTTATTCTGTTTATTAGTTTTTATAAAAAATAGTGGTTCTTTAGCATTTATTGCGCTGTGAATTATTTGAAGATGAGGGTGTGCATTTGGAGTATAGAAGTGGGGAGACTAGAGGTAACTGCAGGAAGGGTTCTGAATTGGGTACATTTTTGTTTAAATCATTTCCTATTCAAAGATTGGGTACTACTACTTTACTATAGCTAAAGTCAGTATTAAATCCTGAAGTGACAGGATTTTGAAATTTGGTTCTGACCTTTCTTTATCATTCAAGTGTCACACTTCCCCATATAAAACACAGACTTGTATTAAGTATATTTTTATCACCCTTTCTCTTTCCACCTAAATTTTAAATACATCATTTTCATCATAACCTCTCTCCGGCCACAAATGATTGCATTTATAACCACACCAACTGTGTTCCTCAAACTGCACAGCTTACAGGAGATATTTTTCTAGCACCTTTACCATAAAATGGACATATGTCTTGCATTTAGGTTCAGTTTATGACTCTAGACCAATCTGGTAGGCTGTTAAAAGAATGTATTCTGAACTTCACTATTGTATTCCCTTTTCATCAGGCCATACTAATGCTAAACTGGAATCTATTTTTTTCCATTGGGGAAAATGCCCCATATTAGTGGGTAAGAAATATGAGCTATAGATTGCTAATGCTAGATCTCAGAATTGTGCTCAATTGAATCAGAATATAGACTAACAAATACACAGCTCTGCAAGTCATTCTTACATATTGATCATCAAACCCAGCAAATTGCCTGCACTGAGACTTTGGAAATGTGATTTTTTCCCTGTGCTTTTCTAATTTTAAGATGAAATCAAGCTTAACGTTTAATATACCCAAACATTATTACTAAAGAATTCCATTATCATTTCACCAAATTTGTTTTCTGCCCTAATAACTCTCTGATAGTGAAGGCTTTCTTGATAGTCTGCTTATTCCACACCTCACTTTGAATGAGGATAGCACCTTTACCTTGATTAACTCAAGGAAACTCAGAGATGTCAAAGACTCTATGACAGCGGGAAAGGTTCTGGGTCTAAATGGACTTCCTCCTAAGTCAGTCTCTTTTCTTTGGATTCAATTATCTATCCTTTTAAACTACTTAAGGAAGCCACTGTTGTGTCTAAAAAGTACACTGTTTCTCATTTGCTAAAACGCTCTTTATTTTTTAAGTCTTGAAAATCACAACAATCGAAGGTACACACTATTCTCACACATGCGCAAATACATATGTGCTAACCTTCCATGTACGGATGCAATTACCATTACAAACATCATGTTATCCAACAATTCCCCCCTTCCCAAAAGTCAAGTATTAAAGGATGTGACAAAATCCCATAAATGACCTGGATGTTGACGGACCCACTGGGGTCATTGCTGTTGAGCAACTGATGGTTGGGAGATCAGGGGTGCCACTTCAGATGCTTTGCTATGGCTGTCATCTGATGGAGCTGCTGACCTAAAATGGGTACTATGAAACTCAGACCTTGGTATGATAAGGTCAGGTGCTGACACTTTATGCAGCGGACGGGCATGCCAACGAGAGCCATCCTGTAATAGAAATGGGGCTGGCCCCAATTGTCTAGTAATTTGAAAAGTTGAAGAAAGAAAGTAGTGCAGCTTATCAGCACGATGTAACTTCCGTACTCTCACCCAGTCACCACCACTGATATTAGACAACTTCACTATGTAGTGCTGATCAAATTGATGTTTCATTTTCTTTTGTCCTTGTCTGACTTTGGCAATTGCTGAGGGTGCAGAATGGCTTAAAGCCATTGGGCAAAGACGATCTAGTGGAAGTGGGAAGCTGGTGATTTCCCAGTGGTTGAGTGTTGAGTTGCCAACAGTGAAGTAGGGTTTGGTTGAGGGCAGTATAAAAATTGTAACCTTGAACAAGATGTGCCTGGATAACATTTTTAATTGACTGATTAAACATATTTACTCCTCCATTTGCCTGTAGGTTATAATAAGCTGTCTTGCGGTGTTCAATGCCATGATTCTTTAGGAATGATGTGAATTCTGCTGAGATAAACTGAGTCCTATTGTCAGTTGTGATTACACGTGGAAGTCCAAAATGGGCTATCAGAGCCTCCAGTACATTGACCACAGTCTTTGAAGTTTCCAAGATGATAGTTCTTCTTTCACACATGCAAATGTGATCAGCTCATCGGATACTCGTTTGGGCCAGCCCTCTCTAATATAAGTGCGTAATAATTCGAAAAAAGTATCCTCTTCTGAAGTGTGCTGAAGCTCTGTAAGTGATACAATATCCGGTAGCGGGCCATGCAACAGCTGAATTAGGTCATTTTCTGTGTCAGCAGCTTGGTTGTGAAATGGCTCCAGTGCTGATGTAAAGCGTTTAGTGCACATACATAAATATAGTAAGTATAGTATATTCACCCCTTCAGCACTCATTCAAACAAATTCCTCAATATCTAATTTTTCTCTATCAGAATTGAGAAACAGAGGACTGACCACTTTACAGATTCATTTTCAATTTATCCTCTGAACCATATGCTACAGTAATCCAGAACGTTCAACTACCAACCCATATTGAATTATAATTCAATCCATCCATTTTCCAACCCGCTGAATCCAAACACAGGGTCACGGGGGTCTGCTGGAGCCAATCCCAGCCAACACAAGGGACAAGGCAGGAACCAATCCTGGGTAGGGTGCCAACCCACCGCAGCTGAATTATAAATCCTCTTATTGAATTACCTTTTATGAGCTGATGGTATTCTTTATCGAGGTAGCGTTCTTTCGAATACCCCATTATTTTAGGATCTGTTAAAAACTTAGGCAATAAAATCAACTGTTACAAATCCTCTTTATGTTTTCTGTTTATGTAATCTTTTAAACATTATTTTGCACATTATGTTATTAATTCTGTATTTGGTTTTGGTCTTTGGTGTTTGGTCTGTGGTTTATTGATGTAATATTGCATTTTTTTATCAGTATTGTAGTATTGTGGTATGTTATTAAGGTATATTTCTTTTCCTCTGTTCTATCTTTTGTATGTGGAGTCTGAAGAGGCAGGGCCACCTAATAATGATGCTGTTTTGCAACTGCACCACACAGTGTATAAGGAGAAGCTGCAGCGCATTGTTTATGAATCTTCATTTTCAATTTGTGCTTGATCCAGGTGTTAGGATATCCAGGCATTGAGTCAAGTGTTTAAAGATACTGTTTCTGGTTACTTATTTGGATTTATTTGCTGATAGGGTTCCCTTTTCTTGTCAAAACTGCATTGCTACTTTTGATCCTGCTTTGCTTTTCAAGTTCAGCTTTTACACTCTTTTTTTTTTATTCTTTTTGAATATATCTTAATTTGAAGGAACTTTGTTTTGTTTGCTTCGGACCAGAGGATTTATGGTTTTTCTCTCTTCCTTTTAGGAATATTTTGAACTTTGAACAATTTTGGGCCTGTGTAGGCTGCAAGCCTGCCTTTTGAATTTGGGGCTAGGCTACCTGAGATGGTGAGGCCTGCTATTTTAATGCAGACTAGTGAAGTGAGCAAGTCTATGCTTTGTTTGCTGAGGCTTGTACCCACCTTCAGATCAGAACATTAAATTGTAGGCCTATTCATTTCTATTCAACTCTGAAATTAAAATTTTAGGTCTCCTGGAGTGCATATCTCAGTATCATCAAACTAGATCATTGTTTATGATTATAATTGCATATTTAATAAGGTTAGTGTTTCTCCATGCCCTTCTTGTTAAAATATTTCCCTTTTCTTCCAATCTTGATTGGCCATTGTTAAAATAATAAATGTTTCACTTTAATATTATAAATTCCTTGATCTCACTTCCTTTTTTTGAATTATTACTTCAAAGTCAAATCTTTAACTTTCACATTTTATTTAAGGAATAGCAAATGAAGACCTCACCTTAAACACACCTAAAACTAATATGTAGCAGGATGGATTTCAATACCAGATTTGAAATCCTATCACTGAGCTTTCACTCTGTTTTTTATTGGCAATTCCCATTCTCTCCACCTTTACCTTGGCTGTCTATTGAATCAATCCTTTCCTCTGCTTATTCTTTTCTGATTCATTAAAACCCAAGTCATATATCCACTTCTTTGATCTTGTTCTGTCCTATGCCCTCATCATATGGCAGAAACTCTGAAACACAATGTCATATTTATATTTAGAGTGTCCCTGGCACTTTTCTGTATATGCTATGGCTCTCTTCCCATGTTTTTATTTTTCATACTTATGTATCTTATTTTTGACCTAATTTCTTTCTTTTAACATTCCTGTGCTGCCTCATGGTTTCATCTTTTTACAACTGTCATCACTATGCCTTACCTCACACCAGTGGACCTTTTTCAATATAGACCCTCTTGCTGCTAAACATGTTCTTGCTTCATGCTGGAATGTCCTTGATTTAGTCACAGCTGATAAACACATACTGTATGTTTATTTTAACAATTTGCTACATATTGAGCTTTACACATTTCTGTCATGAGAGTACTGAGGACCGAACAACTTGTGCTTAGTGCTTCAAATCCAGGATGTCTGCTGTTCTGTGATACTGCCCTTTCTGCTTGCTCTACTCTGCTTTATCATTTGAGAATTTCTCATTTCCCAGGCCAATGCTCCCTTCTCTTAGGTTGTCCCTTAGTTACTCAGTGCCGTGCTCCCTGAGGGATGATGGGGTTGGGGTAGTTGTCATGAGGGTAGTTGATTGTTACGCCTGTACTGAAATGTTCTGTTTTGGCAGGAATGAATCCTGAATAGGGATTCAGTTCATCACAAAGAAATTGATAAGAAAAATAAAGTTGCAGAAACCATAACATTGGAAACCATACCAGTAAATTTATGTTGTCAGTAATTACTGCCAGGATAATTCACAAGAATATAAACTCAAAGATTGTTTCATCATCTTCTGTAAATGTGTGACTGGGCTTAGAATGATGTGATTAAGACACCAAAGGCATAGTAGTATTGATACCTGTAGTAGAAGTAGTAGTAGTGGTGGTTTTGTGATGTGTGCAAAGCACATTGAAATTTGTTTATGCACATCTGACCAACATGCACATATCATCACTCTCAATCACCATGATAATCAAAATGTATTAAAATGCATAACTTCATTGGTATTTTTTCATATTTAAACAGCTGAAACATGGAAATCAATAAAAATTATTAATCAAATGATTTATTGAATGCATATACTCTTTGAATTGAAGCCTTATCATCCTATAAGTCACCATATGTGATTAATTAAATGCTGTTACATGGAAATAAGATGACCAGTTACAAACAATAAGATCTGAAATGATTGGTGCACTACAAACCTTGACAGCTCAACGCATGAGACATTTGTTCAGGACTGCCGGACTTACAAACACACAAGACTGCAGGAACACTTTTGAAGAACATAGATAATAACCATATTATATTTCTTTACTGTCTGGTAGTCTATTGGCGGACAGCACTCTTTGTACCAATTTACTTGCAAATATGGATCGTTAGTTATAATGAGAGGAGAATCTCAACTGGGATATTCAACTCTGCATAGTTTGTGACGGACTGTTCTTGGTTAAAATGCCAGCTCATGCCCTGGAATAAAATTTGGCATCTACAGTAATTGATTATGAAGTGCTGATCTGTATGACTTAGGAAGTCTGCCAAAAATGGAAGGATCCTAAAGCCAATTATGTGAAGTCAAGTTTATTGTCATGTTTATATACTGTATTTTCAGAGTATAAATGATGCAAATACATTCTTGTTTGTGTCTTTCCTCAGAACAGTTGACAGTAATACAGCACAAACAATATGTGTATAGAGCATGCAACATATATTTTGTTTGTTATAATACAATATTTTATTTGTATGATTGACTGTTTGGTAACCTTACAACCTGTGCAATGAAACTGTCTCTGAATCTACTCATGTGAGTGTCCATATACCTTTAACAACAAGGAAGCAGTAGGAATAGCAGCTGTACAAGATGGCTATAATCTTTATACAGTCATGGCCGAAATTATTGGCACCGCTGGAATTTTCCCAGAAAATGCACCATTTCTCCCAGAAAATTGTTGCAATTACAAATGTTTTGGTATATGCATGTTTATTTCCTTTATGTGCATTGGAACAACACAAAAAAACAGAGAAAAAAAGCCAAATCTGACATCATGTCACAGAACTCCAAAAATTATTGGCACCTTTTCAAAATTGTGGGTAAATCGTTTTATTTCAAGCATATGATGCTCGTTTGAACTCACCTGTGGGAAGAAACAGGTGCTGGCAATATAGCAATCATACCTGAAGCCAGTTAAAATGGAGAAAAGTTGACTCAACCTTTCTGTTGTGTGTCTGAGTGTGCCACACTAAGCATGGAGAACAGAAAGAAGAGCAGAGAATTGTCTGAGGACTTGAGAACAAAAATTGTTCTGAGATCTTCATGTTCCTTTGTCCACTGTGCAACATAATCAAGAAGTTCACAACACATGGCACTGTAGCTAATCTCCCTGGACGTGGACAGAAGAGAAAAATTGATAAAAGACTGCAATGAAGGATAGTTCGAATGGTGGATAAACAGTCCCAATCAACTTCAAAACATATTCAAGCTGTTCTGCAGACTCAGGGTGCAACAGTGTCAGCTCGAACTATCCATCGACATCTGAACGAAATGAAACGCTATGGCAGGAGAGCCAGGTGGACCCTGCTGCTGACACAGAAACATAAAAAAGCCAGACTGGAGTTTGCCAAAATGTACTTGAGGAAGCCAAAATCCTTCTGGGCGAACGTCTTGTGGACAGATGAGACCAAGGTAGAGCTTTCTGGCAAAGATCATCATTCTACTGTTTACAGAAAACGGAATGAGGCCTACGAAGAAAAGAACACAATACCTACAGTCAAACATGGTGGAGTTTCTAAGATGTTTTGGAGATGTTTTGCTGCCTCTGGCACTGGATGCCTTGACTGTGCGCAAGGCATCATGAAATCTGAAGACTACCAAAAGATATTGGGGTGCAATGTAGGGCCGAGTGTCAGAAAGCTGGGTCTTCGTCAGAGGTCATGGGTGTTTCAGCAGGACAATGACCCCAAACATACCTCTAAAAGCACCCAGAAATGGTTGAAGACAAAGCGTTGGAGAGTTCTGAAGTGGCCAGCAATGAGTCCAGATCTAAATCCGATTGAACACTTATGAAGAGATCTTAAAATCGATGTTGGGAGAAGGCACCCTTCAAATCTGAGAGACCTTGAGCAGTTTGCAAAAGAAGAATGGTCGGAAATTCCAGTTGAGAGGTGTAACAAGCTTGTTGATGGTTATAGGAAGTGCTTGATTTCAGTAATTTTTTCAAAGGGCGTGCAACCAAATATTAAGTTGAGGGTGCCAATAATTTTGTCCAGCCCGGTTTTTGAATTTTGTGTGAAATGATGTCAGATTTGTTTTTTTTCTCTGTTTTTTTGTGTTGTCCCAATGCACATAAAGGAAATAAACATGTGTATACGAAAACATTTGTAACTGCAACAATATTCTGGGAGAAATGGTGCATTTTCTGGGAAAATTCCTCAATATTAAGTTGAGGGTGCCAATAATTTTGTCCAGCCCGGTTTTTGAGTTTTGTGTGAAATGATGTCAGATTTGTTTTTTTTCTCTGTTTTTTTGTGTTGTCCCAATGCACATAAAGGAAATAAACATGTGTATACGAAAACATTTGTAACTGCAACAATATTCTGGGAGAAATGGTGCATTTTCTGGGAAAATTCCAGGGGTGCCGATAATTTCGGCCATGACTGTAAATATACTGCTTGTCTTTCTAAGGATGGTTGTGTTGTACATGTCCTGAACAGAAGGCAGCTGGGTGCCTGAGATATTCTGTTCTGCCTTCAGCACCATCTGCAGCAATTCAACAAAGCAGGTGCTAAAAAGGATGTGAGGCAGGTAGTTGGACAGACTCCAATATGTACCTGTAGAAGTTCATTAGAACAGATTGAGGAATATCAGCTGCTCTCAAATCTCTGAGGAAGGAGTGGCAATGGTGAACCTTTTTGATAAGGCATGAAATGTGTTCAGTTCAACAGTTATGGTCACTCCAAGAAACATAAAACTGCTTACCCTTTCACCCACCCCTAGATAGAAGTATGGTCTGCCTTCTGGTCTTTCAAGTGAATTCCATGTTAAAATCATCTAAGCTTAGAGGCTGAAATATCAGTAGGATGAGCCCCTCACTGTCTATTGTAACCATATGCACATTCAACAATGTTTAGCCTTCATTTCCACACACAACCTTCAGATTGAAGGGATGCCAGTTATTTAATTATGCATGAAAACACCTGTTTCTAATATTCTTTATGCCCTTTTTTAAATGATACAATCAATATCTCTCACATAGAAGCGTAATCAAGATACCACCAGTGCAAGTTACAACAATTATAAGAGAAGAGATTATAAGAGAACTAATACATGGTATGCAGGTACATAAAATAAAAATTAGCATAATTAAAATGAGAAAAATACTAACAGTTCTTTGTGAAAATGCAATAGAAATGAAAATGGTATGTAGATTCCCTCTGGGTCATACCAAAAAGAAGCCAGTGAACCATGACCTTAATTGTAAGTTAATGTTTTTTTGAACATGCTAACCAGAAGGTTGCAATGCCATCAGATGAATAAGGGAGGATTATTTTAAATTGTGGAGGAAGAAAAGAATATACAAAACTACATTCGTTTTCTCATTTGATTGGCTCAAACAATATGCTTTGTGAAATTTTCCGTAGTGAGAGCGCAGATATGAATTGATAAGTATTACAGAAACAGAAATGAACAGAAAGGCTTTACATGGATGTAAGGTCAGTAGGTGAGAAGGATTTTCAATCAAGTATACATGAAAGATGTCCCCTTTCACCTCTGTTAACAGCAATTAATAGAAAAGCCTTGGAAAAGTAGAAAGAAGAAACATCTATTTATATCTATTTATGATGATGGGACAATAATATAAGCCTGAAAACATGTTTCATAAAGAACGGTGTATAATTGAAATATGTCAAAGAAGCAAGGGATTAAAAATAAAAAAAGTGATTAAAACAAACAGGCCAAGTCATTCAAGTGTAATAATTATAACAATCAGTGGAAATGTTCACAAGGTATGAAGTGGAGAAAGTGAACAGGGTGGAGCTTGTAGAAAAGTAAGTGGAAGGAACAGGATAATATATCGTGCAAGAAGAAATAGACAAAATTTGAAAAAGCCAAACAAGAAGACAAAATAGGATCCAAGTACATGCAATGCATAGGGGATGAATGAAATGACTCAAAGGGAAATCAATACATAACAGTGTCTGATCAAATGACCACCAATAGAAACTTAAAATTATTAAAACTGGTGCTTTTCGAGAAGCTAAATGGCCTAGTAAAAGAGAAGTGATGATGATGATGATAATGAACTAGTTTCTTCTCTATATAATCTAATATTTGATTGCTTTTCTATTGGAGGTGGAAAACCAAAGAGATTAATATCATAAAATGTTAATGGGTATTTCATTATATTGAGCATATTTGATCACTGTCTGTATGAAGTTTGTACACCAGTCACATTTGCGTTCTCTAGTAACCATCATGCAGGCATGCTAAGTTAATTGGTGACAATAATTTAGTTTTTTAGTAATCAACATCGGATGCCTGAATGTCTGCCATTTGATGGACCGATGTGTTACATCTTGGGGTAGCTGCTACATTTATTGGTTTTAGCTCTTGTTGATGCTGTAGTAGAATTTTATCTTTGACAATGAATTTTGAATAGGTTCTCTTCAGTGTTCTGCACATACTGCTGGAGTATGCTGTTCTTAACCACATTACTGTTGGCATGTACTTACCAGGCACCTGCTAACCTGGAAACTGTTCATTTTCATTACAGCCATTTGCTTTTAAAAATATCTAGTCTTGATTGATTAGATCCAAATTCATAATGGGTGCAACAGCAGTGAGATAAACTGTGGCTATGTCTTTTTATGGGACCTGACAAAATTATTATTGTCAAGATATTAATATATTCTGCTGCATAAGACTAATGGAGAAACATGGTTCACTTAGGGGAATAAAGCAAAAAGTCACTCCTGAAAACACAAAGGGGCCTAATTGCTATGTTGCTATGAAAAAGAATACAATTTTAATATGTGACTAAATAATAAAGACCACAGTTTTAAATGGCATGAGTAGTAAGCATGTATTTCAATAAAAGTGTTAAACAGACAAAGCTAAATGCATGTTACATCTGCCATTGTTAAAGGTGACTCTTACTTGTTTAGGTATTTATTGCTATATTTGCTCAGTATGCCATTTCTAAAAGATTAACTCGGAATACTCTCCAAAGAAATGAGCTTGTAACATTAAAATGATTTAAAGTGATTGAAAACTCCAGTATGCAGAAAAATATTATACCTATTATGGCTCATAGTCATATGCATTTCATATCACAACTCTGATGGAAACACTCATTAAAAGTATTATAATGTCTGTCTTGGGACATTATGTGACATTATGGATCAGCATGTTTTGATGAACCACAGAGATACAGGAAAACAAAATTGTGAAACCTTATTTAAAAAAACATAATAGTTTGTAAAACGTTTGTGAAATTAAATAAGGTTTGATTTCAGTGATGCTTTATTTGGATTGAAACTGAAAAATTAACACTGTGGGTGGTGTGAGCTAAGTTTCAGGAACTGAGGATGTTACCATTAAAGTGTATCATGCTGTTATTTCATATAATAATGTATTCTGTTCATTAACAGGATATTTCACCTTGAGGATCAAATAAAGATGAAATGTATCACTTTAAGAAGTCATTTTATAGAGTAGCTGGTTATTCCATGAACTTTCCATTGCATATGAGTGCCAGTTATTTTATTCAATAGCTATTTATTTTCTAAAATACCATAACATTTTCAAACCAACTTAATCCAGTTCAGAGTCATAGGGTGGTGGGAACTATTCTGGAGGAATCAGGTACACAACAGGAACACGCCCTGGACAGGCTACCAGCTCAATGTAGGGACTACTCATCCACACACCATCAGACAAACAGGAAATATCTAACCCAAATTGGAGTTAAATAATTTACACATTATTTAGGGTTGGATGGTTATTGTATGAAATGACAACTTAAAGTATTGTATGGTTACCTAACCTTTAACTGTCCCTTTGTTATTAATACTGTATATCTAAAAATGGTTTCTCATTCTGACATTTAATTGGTGTTCTTCTAATGTACATGAAATGCACAGATAAAAGTGTAGTCTATCTCATTTTCTGTATGAAATGTCCTGACACTGCACTCTTTGTGGGAGAAACTGGGCAAACACTCCACCAAAGAATGAATGTACACAGGTTCTACATCAAGCATGGCAACACAGATGTTCCTGTAGCAGCCCGCTTCAACAGCCATGGATACCGTGAGAGGGATTATAAAGTCACAGTGCTTATGGGGAACTTCAAAACACAGCAAGAGAGAAAAGAATGGGAAGTCAAACTCTAAAACTGCTAAAATTTAACACATTACAACATGGTTTGAATAGAGACAAGAGGTTTATGGCCAGATATGAGGACTGTTTGCATCTCTCCGACTGACATAGACAGCCTGTCTACAGATCCACACTGTACTGCAAATCTCATCAGAAACTTCAAAAAACTTTATTGGACAGTTATTGTAGCCAAAGATCTTGACTATACATTGTTCTCCTCTCTTGCTAAATGAATCTTTATTCATTAGGTCTATTAATTTTTTACATTTAAGATGTCTCACTTAAAGGTTTTCCAATGTTGTTATTTGTCATGGTGTGTATATAAACACAGGGATCTCCAGTTTCTGTATTACATCTTGCCTGAAGAAGGGGCCTGAATTGCCTTGAAAGCTTTTTAGTTAGCCAATAAAAGGTGTAATTTTGCTTTGACTTGACTTCTCACTACATAAACATTAGAAAGTTTTTCTTGACACAGAGAGCCATTGACACATGGAATAAGTCACCAAGTAGTGTGGTAGCAGTAGGAATTTAGAGACTTTCAGAACTAGATTTGATGTTATTTTGAAGGAATTAAGTGGATAGGACTGACAAGCTTTGTTGGGCTGAATGGTCTATAATCACCTAGAATGTCCTAATGTTTAAAAGTTCTAATTTTCATGTTTTCATGATTTCCTTTTATGCATTTACCTGATCATTTAACAATGACAACCAATATCCTTTGACACAAGAAAATACAGCTTCAATTCATCTGACTTGTGCTTTGTTTTGCTGTTATAGTAGCAATGTTCCAGTTAGCAAACTATGCCTCCTTTGATTAGGCAACAGCATTCAGTGCATTAGCAAGGTATTTGTTCATTACAGTATTTACATTTCTTCCATTCTTCATTTGGAATAAAGCTATTGGAGATGATATTCCTCTCATGTTGCTCAAATCATAAACCTTTTTTCATACAAACTTCTAATCTTAGGAATTTAATAGCAAACTGTAGGATCAAACAAGCTCACAACCTTTATTTTCTATATTTCCTTTCTATTGTTAAACCCTCCACCAAAGTATTGTATAAATATGGTGATATTTTGTATTTGATTATATGCATAACTTTTAAAGTTAAACACAGGAAGGATAATTGACTTAATCAGACCACACAATGAGTCAGATGTGGGACTTGAACAGCAACTTTGTGGTCCAGTTACTACACCACTAGGCCATACTCCCTGTCTAAAGGGCATGTGTGAATACAGCCATAGACAGTTAATCCTGTGAACACAACCCGGCATGGTATTTTTCAGTTTTGATTATGCGTGAATACAATTTCCTGATAAACTGCAACCTGAAAAAGAATGGAAACTGTATCTATATATATAAAATTCTTTTTGCGTTTGAAACGGAACTTACGTATGACCACAGAACATATTACAATGCACTTGTGCACTCGTGTTTGAAATGGAAATTACGTATGACCACAACAGTCAGGTTATACAGACAAAGTGAGACAGAAGCAGATCAAGAGAGAAGGCTTGCAGGCTCGTTGATCAACATATACGACAATCACAATTGATGGCCTCACAAACACCCGAACAACGTACTGAACAGAATCAAATTCGACGGATGCAGTATTCACAGGCTACCACGTCACACAGGTGTTAGGGTCTGTATATGGAGGGATTCAATTATAACATTGAAAAAGATTATTGCTTACATCCAAAAGTTACAATAGGAGAAATTGACATCATGTGTGAGTACTGCCAAGCACAGATGGTTAAATTTGAATCACGTGGGATGTATTGTTCAGACGGCATTAATGGCGTTGCCTCATGAGAGCCACAAATTTGTCCCTTCCACTCAGTGACCGAAGCCACTGGATAATCTGCTAGTTGATTATAAATTAAGAAAGGCAATCTCCATCCAGACACACTGGATGTAAATGTGTGAATGCTTATCAAGCCAGGAAATTGGGGATTTGTTTTGAAGTAGTACGTGTATGATGAAACACTGATATCGTTTTATACACTACATATAATATGTAGTTGTGTAAAGATAACAAATATCTGCTGAGAGTAAACATAACTTTTGTTTTTGGAAAGAATAGGAGATGGTTACTGTATTAAGTATAAATTTAGATATCAGCAATGGAGTTGTTTTGGAGAAAGTAGGGAACTTCTAGGTTCTAGATGACATGATAAAAAGTAAAAACAATTGGACATTTTACAAGTAAGATCTTCAAATAAACAGGTATATACTTTTCTTTCATTATGCATGATAAACATAAAGGAACACATTCCTCTATCTATACTAATAAAAGGCAAAGCCCTCACTCACTCACTCACTGACTCACTCACTCACTCACTCACTGACTCATCACTAATTCTCCAACTTCCCGTGTGGGTGGAAGGCTGAAATTTGGCAGGTTCATTCCTTACAGCTTCCTTACAAAAGTTGGGCAGGTTTTATATCGAAATTCTACGCGTAATGGTCATAACTGGAAGCAGTTTTTCTCCATTTACTGTAATGGAGATGAGCTTCAACGCCGTGGGGGCGGAGTTTCGTGTGACATCATCACGCCTCCCACGTAATCACGCAGTACATAGAAAACCAGGAAGAGCTCAAAAAAGCGCTTAAGAAAACATGCATTATATAATTGAGAAGGCAGCGAAACAATAAGCGAGCGAGTGACATATACAACCATATTCATGAGTTCTGCTACTTCGGAAACAAAGCACGATGTAAACCTACACTTTAAATTAAGTTCATAGACAGGCTGCCGCTGGCGTTTGTAATTTAGTGCCTGCCCATATAAGGCCGTCCGTCAGCGGCAATCCAATAGCAAACTGCCACGGGTAAATATTCACGGGTGAAGGACTGTGCTTATGGAGAGGAAGATGAGATGGTCAGGGTGGTGTTTGACACAAACTCAGCGAAACTGCGAGAGAAAGTTTTAAGTGCCAGGACTAAGGTAACATTAAATACAGCCACGGACATAGCACGAGATGGCACCAGCACAGCTGGGAACCTTCGATGCATGTACACCGAGCGCTCACGTGAACTGGCGCGTGCACAGATAAAAGGCAACAGTTCCAAAGAGCTGAACAAAACCGAATTACACAATTGAAAAGGCAGCAAAAATATGAAGGTCTCTGATAAGCATATTCATAAATCCAGCTACTGCGGAAACAAAGCACACGTGGAAAAAGTCAATGTCCGCTAAAGGAAGACAGTGTAAAAAGCCCGTGCATGCAGTGTGTCAGGTCTCAGATAAAGAAGAAGACGAGCTGTTTATTGATGCAGTAAGAAACGAATCGATGAATGAAACCTGTCATCTTTACAGCGATTGACAAACACGGAATGTAACTTGAACACAACACATCCTACAAATACGAACCTGATTGAAAGAAATAATGATAATCAAATCCTTGATGACAGCAACACTCAGTAACACTCACAAAACAAATACTGTATATTGACAGTCATGTTACGTTATTTTTAAAATGTTCCCTTTTCTTTTCTACCTTTTTAACACACTACTTCTCTGCGATCGCGGGTATATATATATATGTATATATATATATCCCGCTCTACATACTCGAATAATGGATACTTTATTAGCCATCAATGATTGTTTTGGTAAAGCCATACTCAGTGTATTCATTAGATGAGCGGTAAAAAGTAAGAGCGAGGGAGGATGACTCATTGAGGCATGCAGGCTGTAGTGCGCGTCAACTCTATCTGAATTGCGATCACATTTGAAAAATATATCTTTTCAAGTTCTATTTAGTCCATATGTGTCAAACTCAAGGGCGGGGCCACATCCGCCCGCGAGATCATTTTATATACTGTATTATTGTTATTAAAGCCGGGTATATGAAGCGCTGGTAACACAATAAACTACAGATCCCATAATGCAGCGCTTCAGCTGCCTTGCATCAGGGTAACCTGAATGCAATTCAGAAGATACAGAAAACAGCATAATTAAATAAGAATCTGACACTTCAGCGGACGTTTTAACCTGTGCACAATCACAAAGTGATTTCAAGTGAAGCTGCTTTTATGGGAGACACAAATGCACCAGTTCACCTTGCCCCACTTTCCCTGTTGCCAAGTACTGTTAAACCAAGTCGTCACTACGGTGTTCCCAAATCGCACTTTGCTGATAAACTGGCGCACTGCGCACTGAGTTTACGGCGCTTTGGTGACTTTGATGAACAAAAAAAGTCCGTCTACATGCGGCTCGAACCTTGTGCATGTTTGGTAGCACATATCTGTGTGAGAAGCTCTTCTCAGTGATAAAGACTAACAAAACAGCACACAGGAGTCGCCTCACTGATGAGCACCTGCAATCCATCCTGAGAATCTCCACAACACAGAACCTCACAGCAAACAGAAACGAACTTGTGGCCAAAAAGATGCCAGGCGTCCAGCTCTAAAATGACATATGAGCAAAGACAACTGAATGATTTGATTTGTTATTGCACGTAAGAGCGGAGTCAACCGTTTTAACAAACAGCGTATTGCACTGATCTGAAATAGCTGTGTGTGTATATATGTAGATATGTATGTATATGTATATATATGTTTATATATGTGTGTGTGTATATATATATATATATATATATATGTATTTGTGTGTATATATGTGTGTGTATGTATGTATATGTGTGTATATATGTGTGTGTATATATGTAGATATATATGTGTATATGTATAGATATGTATATATATATATATATGTTTATGTGTGTGTGTGTAAATATATATATATATATGACAACAACACTCATCACTCACAACAGTGACAAAACAATTACATTGACAATCAGGTTACGTTATTTTCAAAATGTTTCCTTTTCTTTTCATTGCTTCTTTAACACATTACTTCTCCGCTGCGAAGCGCGGGTATTTTGCTAGTCTAATATAAAGAGCAAAAATTCATCAGTTGGGTAATTTATTTTATGTAATGTCTAATTAAAAAAGCCCATCGTGATAATAAAAGCAATTGGTGATTTCAATAGGCAGAAAAATAAATACAAAGAAAGCACTTTTCAGATTTCAATACTACAAAAACACTAACTAAACTCATATCCAAAGAACCAAGAGAGTGGGTAGCAATTACAAAGGATTATTGTAGGTTTTAAATTTACATTATTATTATTTGAAACGGCCAAATAGCACAACACAGCATCATTAGACCTGCTTAATCCAAGCTGATCGCTGGAGAGCAATACTTATTCTGGCAAAAGGAACTTGAGTTTGGATGAGGCACCTGATCATTGCAAGGCCCACTGTTACAAATACACACATAATTGGGCTAATTTAGCAGCTCCAGTTATCCCAACCAGCATGTCTTTAGAAATGTGAAAAAATGGAAAAACTGGAGGAATACCTTTACAAAGATATTGTCTAAAACTGCTTCTCTATGCCACCCAACTGACAAATAATATGTCATAATTACTATACGATAAAGATTAAAATTGTGCAAAAACATATTGCACTTAAAAGAAATAATTCTGAAAAAGAAGCTATTGAGTCAACAGTCTGCCTGAAATGGCACTACAAGTAGGGAGGGGGGTAAGGGAGGAAAATACTTAGTTATCCATGTACCATATGAGTATACATGGTTTTCTCCAGGTTCAATAGTTTGTCTCCCTCTGTCCAAAGATATGCAGGTTAGATGAACTGGCGACACTAAATTGGACCTTGTGTGTGCTTTGTGTCTTCACCCTGCGGTCGACTGGCACCCTGTCCTGGGCTTGTTCCTGCCTTGTACCCTTTGCTAGCTGGGATAGACTCTAGCACCCTCCTAGACCTGGTCTGGATTAAGCATGTTATAAAATGACATGACATTTTGTTTTGATCTCCTGGTTAAGAAGATTGCTTTTCCTTTTTAAACCGTTTCTGGTTTTGGTATTTGGTATTTTGATCTTTTCATCATGTTCTTTTCTCCCAGTCGTTTTCAAACTCTTTTGCCTTCTGGGCAGATTAGAAGGCAAACTTAGTAATGGCTTGGAATGCTTTGAGCATTTATTCAGTCAACCAAAGATGTCTGCAAGGTGGGCACCAATATTTTTATAACAGAGAAGCAAAGATGTCAAATTTCCTAACCACATGACATCACAGGCCACAAGCGTGTGAACAGCAACGGGTGTCTGGTGACATCAATGCTTAATAAACACTGCGAAATGGCACACAAAACAAAAACTTGACATCAACAGAACAGTGATTTGATAAGAAAAAAACTCTGCCCTAATTCAGGATGTTCAGAAAAAATATAAAAGATTTACTTCATGAGATAGAAGTGTGAAACAAACAAAAATAGTTGCATCAAATATTTGAAATATTAAAATGTTTCGTTCAATTTAAACATGTAAATATTATCGATTGTAATCGACATTTGTAATTTTTCATCCTCTGATAGAGGTCCATAGAGGTCTGGATTCCGAGTAAAAGATCAAAAATCATAAATAACATCATATTTGCAATCACTGACCTTAAAATGGTCTAAAATGATATCCGCCTGGTTATGTTTGAAATTTGTCATTTTTAACCTTCTGATAAGGTCTCTCTTGGATGACCGGTAAAGAATCAAATATTAAAAATATTACCATATTCATGATCAGCAACCTCAAAATAGCCTAAAATGATACTCCACAGACTATATAACCCATCCATCCATCCATTATCCAACCCACTATATCCTAACTACAGGGTCACGGGGGTCTGCTGGAGCCAATCCCAGCCAATCCAGGGTGCAAGGCAGGAAACAAACCCCAGGCAGGGCGCCAGCCCACCGCAGGGCGCACACGCACACACACACCAAGCACACACTAGGGACAATTTAGAATCGCCAATGCACTTATATACCTGATTCCCAAAAAATACCAAAAAAAAAAGGTTTTTTTTGTTATCTCTAGATTACCAGAAATAGAGGGAGACCCCAAAAAGGTCAACATCTAGCATAACCAGATATCGAGATACATCGAATGGTATATTATACGTGGGAGATTTTCTCTTACCTGTGTATCAGAAGGTGCTGAAGTAATTCTTATTAACAAAATAACAAGGTCATGATTTAAAATTAACATTCTTGAAATTCTGTCAACTATTTGAGCTGTGTCCTTGTCTTAAACCATTTTGGACTTCAATTGGACCTGGCTATTGAGAAGTATCATAATCACAGTTAATTATTCTCCTACTAGACATTAAGCCCGTTACAATAACGGGCACTAGAGCAATAGTGCATACACATTAGTAGGAACAGTCTATATTAAATGGCAAGGGACCTTGTATGTGGCTGTAATATGCGTCACTGTATTGTGTGCCTTTAATTTTCTCTCTCAGTAATACTGGTTTCTATTTCCGTAAAATGCCGTAAAATTTTGTCTGACAGTAATACAGTGGAACCTCAGTTCACGGCCATAATTCATTCCAAAACTTTGGTTGTAACCCGATTTGGTCGTGAACTGAAGTAATTTCCCCCATAGGATTGTATGTAAATACAATTAATCCGTTCCAGACCATATGAACTGTATGTAAATATATATTTTTTTAAGTTTTTAAGCACAAATATAGTTAATTATACCATTGAATGCACAGCGTAATAGTAAACTAAATGTAAAAACATTGAATAACACTAAGAAAACCTTAAACAACAGAGAAAACTAACACTGCAAGAGTTAGCGCTATAGCCTTACGACCCGCTAAAAACACTTTTTTTTAATGAGTTTTAAGCACACGGAAAAAAATGAACATTAGAAAAATCCATAATTTAATAAACAACCAAGAAAAGTAACATTACAACAATGCACGCGCGTGCCTGTGTGTGTGTCTGTCTCGCGCGCGCCTGTGTGTGTGTGTGTGTGTGTGTGTGTGTCTGTCTCTCTCTCTCTCTCTCTCTCTCTGCACACACAGGGAATGCACAAGAAGAGACTGAACAAATGCCGTATGGCCCCGCGCATGCGCACTTCACCAGAAGACACACACACACGGACACCTGGACGGGCACAGGGGTTTTATTAAAGAGGATAATTGCCCTAATTGGGCTGATGCTGTAGGAAGCACTTGGCCATGGTAAAGTTCACGACATTAGAAAATTTCTATCTGCTTTTGCTTTATTTTCAGAATTCCAAGTCACTTGCTATATACAATTTGACAAAACTTAAAAAAAAAAACACTCAGTATGAGATAATTGAACAATTTCGGCTTAGGTCATCCCTCTTTAGAGCAATCATCAGTCATGCTTAATCCATTACTGATTTTTAGCATTTTTTATTTTCTTTTTGCTTTTAATTTGATGAAGATTGGCGATTCTAATATTCATATTTTTTTAACCTACTCACTTAAAATACATGCTTTATACTGATACTCTAGAATGAATAAAAAACACAAAAAATATGTTGTTTTGATATTCCATTTGTGAATCTTACATTGAAAATCAGAATCAAGTTATTATACCCAGATCCTGGTAGCAGAGGTAGGACTGATTATGTAACCGAAAAGGAAATTCAATCTATTTTTTCCCATCATCCCTGTGGAACAAGTCAGTAGGTGTTCAGGCTAAGTGCACTTTAGCATTCAACAACTGTGATAATTCGTAGCCTTTGTGACATTTAAACACTTCATTATTTGTGAAGTAGCAGGTTTCCCACTGCCTTTAGTATTCACATATATTTGTGTATTATCAGCATAAAAATAATATCCTACAAACAAATCGTAGGTGAAAGGTGGTATAAATAACAAATACAAAAGGCCTTACAGTGGAACTCCACAGAATACTTGAGTTATTCAAGCAGAACTGGATTAACTGATGCTAGAGGTTAAAAATTCCCAATTCTCACAAAGATAGGATTTGAACTACTACAGGACAACCCAGAAGTATCCAGAAATACTTTTTGTTCTGCTAAGCAGAATGTCATGATTAATAGTGTCAAATTTTGAACTTACAGTATATTCAACAGCAGAAAGATTCTCAGAAGCTCAGCCTCAGCAGCTCTCAGTAGATTATTTGTCACCTTCTCCAAGCCTGATTGAATAGTTCAGTAGGTTTCGTTGAGGACAAAGTATCCAGAAATTAAAATAACAATGAATGTTCTAATGTTTTAAATAGAACAAAAAAATAGATGCATGTCTAGAATTATGAAAAAGTACGGCTTGGACATTTTTTATGAGAAGCACAAACAATACTAGAGTGAGGAGACAAAATGTATCTTGGCAAGAAAAGAACAAAGTTACAGTGCAAGTTTTCACTAAAGGTGTAGAGCCGAAAAAATGTAAAAGTGCATGTATGCGCCATCTAGTGGCTGTGGTTGAGTTTGAGCAGAGCAGACTGCTCCATACACACACACACACACACACACACACACACACACACACACAGGTCTTTCATTTATATATGTCTAATGCTAAGTCCAGACAGGCTTCACCCCACATTGGTGCTTTAACATACTTTAACAGTCACTGATTACTTCTAAAAACTCTTGCTCTTGTGCTCTGCTATTTGCAAGGTTATTCCAGTTAATATTCAGGTAGGTAAAGTCCTCTATGTCTATAATATCCCCCTATAAACTTGCCTTTTTTACTATTACCAAAATCATATACATTGAAATTATCCATTAATAAATGTATTTGAAAATGAATTAAATATATAATACAATAACTCCAGTTTTTAAAATTGATTACTTGCTTCCAATTAAGTTTACAAGTTGATTTTTAAATCCTTTTAATGTTATAACTTAAAACTTAGTGTTTATGCTATAGAGCACACCTTACAATCTCAAAATACAGGCTCACTTAAAATTCTAAGTATAAATAACCTTAATATGGGAAACAGGGCCTTTAGCTATAGGGTGACCAGACTCCCGCCAATATTACAAATGTCCCTTCAGTCTCATAATTTTAATGAAAATTGAAGACTTGGTCATAATATTTTCTTCTGTTTTCTTTGGTTTCTTTTCTTGACAACTGTGGTGGCACTTGGATTTCTAGATAGATAGATATTCACTCTTCTCTGAAAGCTTTCCACAAGATTTTGGAGTGGATCTGTGGAAATGTGTATTCACTCAGGCAAAGGAGCATCTGTGAGGCTGGGTACAAATGTTGGATGAGAACACTTGGCTCACAATCAATGTCCCAATTAATCCCAAAGGCGTTTAAGAGGGTTGAGCTCAGGGTTTTGTCCAGGGCACTCAAGTTCTTCCACACCAAACTTGTTAAACAATGTTTTTCAGATTCAGAATTACATTTATTGGCCAGGTATGCTCACATAAAAAGAATCTGACTTGGTTTTGGTGACTCTCCAATTATAACTTACATAATCAACATATACACAACAGTTAATCACACACCTCAGATTAAAGGGGTGGGGGACGATTTATTTTCAATCCTATTTTTTGTAAAAATTGATCTATTTGTATTGAATGATGACAATAAAATTTATAAAATATAAAAAAAAAATCCACAAAACAATGTAAATATATATATATATATATATATATATATATATATATATATATACTGTACATACAAAGTTTAGAATACAAATCAGTGCAAGAAACGCTGAAATAAACACTGAGAAAGAAAAAGAAAAAAAAAAAGTTAACAATATGTGTTGCAAGACCCCGGGAGGCCTGGGACATGAAATTAACTATTTGTGAGCTTGACGGCTTGTGAGAAAAAAAACTTTTCTTCTATCTGTTTGTTTTGGCATATATTACTCGATAGCGCCTGGCTGCTGAAAGAAGTTCAACAAAGTTGTCTGGATGTGAGAGGACAGTAATGATTTTTCTAGCCCGAGTCATGACTCTGGAATAATATAGGTTCTATAAGGTATAAGGTGGGCACCAATGATGTTTTTGGCAGACCTGACTATTCGATGTAGCCTGTTTTTGTTATGTTTAGTCTGAATCACAAATTTATGGATGAGCTAAGAACAGAGTCAATGACTGTTATGTAAAACTGATTCAGCAGCTCCTGTGGAAGGCAGTACTTCCTCAACCGTCACAGGAAGTACATTCGCTGTTGTTCTCTTTTTATGATGGATCTACTTTGGCCTCCCATTCTCCAGTCCTGTGAGATTATTGATCCTAGAAACATGAACTTTCACAACAGTATTAAGTATGGAGACAAGAGATAATATTCTGGGACCTCTCCTAAAATCCACTGTCATCTCCACAGTTTTGAGAATGTTTAGCACCAGATTCTCATGACTACACCAAAGGGCCAGATATGTTCAACCTCACATCTGTATGCAGACTCTTCAGCATTCTTGAACAGCCCAATGATGGCTGTGTCATCTGCATATTTAATAAGTTTGACATTGGGGTCCATAAAGGTGCAGTCAATAGTGTAGAGGGAGAAGATCAGTGGGGACAGCACACATCCCTGGCTAGATAGCTAGATATGAGTTGTAGGGGTGGTTTCTCCTGCTGTTTCCTATTGGTCTGGAAATTGGGTATCCATTGACAGGTGGTGGCAGGGATGAAAAGCTGGGTAAGTTTTGAATGGAGAATGTCTGGGATTATTGTGTTGAATGCAGGGCTGAAGTCCACAAACAGAATCCTTGCATATGTCCCTGGGCTGACAAGATGCTGCAGAATGTAGTGCAGACCCATGTTGACTGCATCATCCACTGCCCAGTTCTCTTGGTAAGCAAACTGAAGGGGTTCAACAAGGGAGCTGTGATGTTCTTCAAGGGAGCTAACACCAGTCTCTTAAAGGTCTTCATGACCACAGATGTCGGAGCAACAGGCCTGTAGTCATTCAGTCCTGTGTCAGGGATGCCAGGGGCAACGACCCGGCTGGGATGCCGTGAGGGACCGGAAGAGGGTCAAAGCCCATCCTGGATCACGTGGGGGCCGCCTTCCTGGTTGCTCTAGGGGCCACGGGTACAGGGCATGGAAGCTCCACCCTGTAGGGGCCCATGGTCACCGCCAGGAGGCGCCCCAATGCCTTGGGGACCTGTTACCCCAGCACTTCCGCCACACTAGGAAGTGCTGGGGGGAAGATTTAGGACGGCACCCGGAGAGCTGCCGGGAACACCTGGGGCTCATCCGGGGACTGCATAAAAGGGGCCGTCTCCATTCATTCAGTGCTAGAGTCGGGTGGAAGAAGGACGAGGCAAGAGAGGAGAGTGGAGGCGGCCCGAGAAGAAGGCATTTGTGGCCAGGACTGTGTGTGTTGGGGTTTGTGCATTTACTGAACTGGGTCTGAGTGACCAATTAATTGTAAATTATTCTGTAAATAAACGTGTGGTGGTATTTAACAACATGTCTGCCTGTCTGTGTCCGGGTCGGCTCCACATCTGGCGTAGCCGGCAGGATGCTCCGCCTGTTTCAAGGCGGGGACCTGAAACAAAAAATATCATTGTGGACGGCCCGGCGCAGCAGGGGATCCCACCCACGTACCGCGGGTGCTGCGTGCACACAGCCCCGCGGGGTAAAGGAACCCCACGGACCACCAGGGGTCCACAGGAAGGCCATATTTCCCTGATGCGGGCAGGCGGCGTGCCTACAAGGAGTGCAACGGGCTACCACGAGCGCGCCGTAGCTCGGGTGGACGAGTCCGGGGAGGTGAGTTCCCTGCCTATCGGCAGCCGGCCCGTGGGGGCCGGGCGTGTGTTTTCTTTTTCAGGCAGGGACTTCCTGGATCCACATCATTGGCGGTCGCATGCCGGTCTGCTTGGCTCTGGCAGCACGGCGGCAGCCGCGAGGGCTGCGGAGGAGGAGACGCTGCAGCTCGAGAGGTGCTGGCAACAACAACAAGGCTGCCGGCAAGCACGTCGCCGCCGCAGAAGAGGAGGCAAGATGGCCACGGACCAGAAGTTCCTCCCCCTGGAAAGCACGCAATTGGACGGTGTGTCTTGTGTGCCCAAGGAATGTCCATCACGGGCAGAGGGGAGACCCGATTGGGCCGGAGGAGAAGGCCCACAGGAAGTGGCCGGTGTCGGAGGTTGACAGACAGCTAGGCTCCGTGTCGGTTAACTTCCTGTCTTTGCCCGCTGCTCTGGCGGAGCTGGAGGCGTGCCTTCAGCCCGCGGAGCAGCGTCTGTTCCAGGTGCTACGTGCCCTCCGGACTGATGTGCAGGTACTGGAGAGGAAGGCACTCGTGGCGCTAAAGGCGTTTGGGATAAACGGACGGTGCAACGCTGGAATCTCCAGCCGGAGCGGTACGGCGGAGACGGTGAGTACAGCCGACTCCGTACAGCATGCAGGTCTGCTAAACATGGCTATGATGCCAAGGATCAGTTTCGAATAAGCAGCCCTCCGACAGGAGGTGCGGCCCAACAGGCTGCGCGTGTGGCGAGGGGGGAGTCCGTGAGGACGCTGCCTGGACACGGGCTGCTGAATGCCCCGGGTCCTAGCGCCCTCATCCCCAAGACGGCCACGGTGTTGCGCCGCGCTGTAGGGACGCAGACGGGAAAGAGGCTCTTTCTTTGTAGTAAGGAGTCTCAAACCGTCAGGGCGTCCCAGAGTGACAGGAGGAATGGCAGGCTGAGTGGATCTGCGGGGCAGAGGGAATCCCTGAGGCCGGCGGAGAGAGCGCAGGCGGTGCCGGCGGTTCCATCATCAAGAGGGACACGGAAGCCGCGGAGAGGGTGCCGAACAGGCAAGTGCCGGGGTGCCAAATGGAGGGGGGAACCCTGCCAGTGCGTGGCACAGGAAGGGTGCCTTGGCAGCGGTACTGCCCCTGTGTTCTTCTCTATTGTAGGGACGGACCCCGGGCAAGCAGTAGGATCCCCTTCGTTGGGGACCTGCCCTCAGACGTCGGACCGTTTGCTGAAGGATCTCTCTGCTGGTGTGCGGGTGCCACCACAGCTGGAGGAGGCTGCAAGGGAGCGAATGACTCCGACCAAAGGGGCGTGGAGGCCTCAGAGGGGGTGCCGAACGAGGGGGCCCCGGGGTGCCGGTAAGAGGGGGGAGCGTAACCTGTGCGAGGCACAGGGGAGCACCAAGTGGTGGTGCTCAGGCCGCGTCTCTGCCCCATCCCTGCTTGGAGAGCGGGTCCGGGACTTGATTACCATTGAACACCAAACAACGGAACAAATAAACATAAATAGACAAAATACTAGAGAGCACCTAACCATTGCTACCATTTGCAGCACCATGATGGTTATCTTTATGTTTTTGCACACATGAACACAATCATTCTTTAAAAGGGCCTTCCTAATCTGTTGGGACAAAGATGTAAGCACACAAATGTCTAAAATATGTTTGTTGAATTAACAGTACTTTTTACTGGAACCAAATGACCTTACCCAACCTCGAAGATACAGCCCCAGATCATTATCCCTCCTCTAGTAAACTTTCCCTGTAGCCTGGCACCTGCCAAACATAGATTTTTCCATCAGTCTGACGGATAGCGAAGTGTGATTAATCACTCCAGAGAACATGATTCCACTGCTCCAGAGTCCAAAGGCGGCATGCTTCACACTACTCCAGCTGATACTTAGCATTGTACATAGTGATCTTTGACTTGTGTGCAGCTGCTTGGTCATGGAAACACTTCATGGCTGAGCTGTTGTTGCTCCTGGACGCTTCCACTTCACAACAATAGTGCTTACAGCTGACCAGGGTAGATCTAATAGAGCAAAAATTTCACACTTGAAGCAATGGTGTCATCCTATGTTTAAAGTCACTGAGTTCTTCAGTACAACTCATTCTAAGGCCAAAGTTTGTTGATGGAGATTGCATGGTTGATTTCATGTACCTGCAGCTGAAACATCTGAAATCAGTAATGTGGAGGGGTGACCACATACTAGATAGATAGATAGATAGATAGATAGATAGATAGATAGATAGATAGATAGATAGATAGATAGATAGATAGATAGATAGATAGATAGATAGAATTTTATTGATCTCCAAAGTGAAATTCACCTGCTCCTCCAGTAACACAGTACATAAAAATATAGGCAAAACAGAAAAAAAATGTAATATATTGTATACCTCTTTATTTGTTCTTGAATTAATTCAAAAATGGGCATAATGCAGATTTCAAAATAAAATAGCCATCAGCTCCAAGCTCTGCTTAAATCCACTCAAATCATCTATAAATGGATGTCAAGATTCGACAAGCTTTAATAACTTAAAGATATAATGACTATAAACAGCACCTCTATTTTTCTCACCCTCTCTGTCTTTCACATTATTAAGATGTTCCACTAAATTTGCATTCCTGCTAAAATGCATGATTATATTTATATGCATGTTCCACTTTGCTCTGCAATAATTATCTCAAATGCTAAGCAGAACAGGCACGGAACTAACATAATTTGTAATGAGGATGGCATCCTTAAGTCTTTCATTACCAAAGTTGGTGGCATACTACTGAATGCATGATGACAGAATAATATTTGGCATCACCTGGTAACTGACAGGCAATATACTGTAGACCATTTAAATTAAAATTGAAGACAATTTTAATGCATCTTTATTTTCTAAACAGGTCACACAAGTTATGACATCAATTAAATTTTCCAAATATACTTCAATACTGTTCTCAAATAAGGAAAAAAATATAACCTTAAAACTGATTGTAATAATGTGCAAGATTTTACTTAGTCAAAAACACCATCCTTCTAACAACATTTCCACAGCATTGATGGATTTTCAACTATGTGAGGTAGCTACAACTCTAAAGTGCAGTTTCAATGGCACGACTTGAACTGAGAAGGTCATATCTGAGAAGGCTTCACAGGTAAGACCAATCATGCTGATTTCAGAGGTTGGCATTGACAGCTGTAAGTGTTGGACAATAGAGTTTCAGGATTGTCTGGCTTTCACTCTTAGGACAACTGCCACATGTCCAATTTTCAAATAACTAAGAGAGAAAGAAGTTACTAAAGCTGTTCACTTTTACAAAGTAAAATAAAACATTTCATCATTTAAAGCATTCACACAATGTATACTAGAGTAGAATTCTTCTGGAAAGAAAAACCAGGACCCAGTTGGGAGAGTGGGCTGCTTTATTGAATTTGTAGTCTTGTAGGATTGTAGGGGTGGTTGATATAACCCTGGGGTTAAATGAGCACATGACTGCTGGGTGTTAAGGAAGTATGGAGACTTCTAGCCATTTATCAGGACATAGGATTACTCCTTCTTTGCTATTCCAAATGTAACACAGAAATGTGAAAAACACAGATTTATTTTTTTTGGCATGGGCTGTCAGCCCTGGATCATTACACCATGCAAGATCCTTTAACGGTAGATACTTGTGATACATTTAACTTATGAGGGTAGTTTGGAAGCCTGGATTTTATTTTCATGTTATGATTTAAAATGACATATATTCAAATTATGGTTCACTTTGCAATCATGTTTTACTCCTAAACATATAGAAATGGCCACCTACCAGCCCTGTCACACCCTTAAAAAAGCAGCATGGCCCTACTTAACCTTCATTGGAAATATGTTGTCACCAAGAGATACTCTGCGAGTTTTTGTGATCTTTGGGCAAGCAGATGTAAAGACTGCCTTTACTGCCTTCTGAACACTATAAGATATTTCTTTTGCGTTTAAGTATTCAAAGTACTTTGTTTAGACCAGTAAGAAAATTAACATTCCAATTTGGGTGACCATACAACTTGATCACACTAGATGTGCAAAGATTCCTAAAGTTTGTGGTCCTGCAGCAGAAATGTTCAAATCAAACTCTTGTTAAAGGACTTAATGTGCCACTCCATAATATCTACCCATCCTATGAAAATGTCTGCTGTTATAAAACTGGTTTCATCAAACACTGCTGGGTGTTCTTGTCACTTCTAATTTATTCTGCTTGACGGTACTAGGTACTTGATGCAATCAAGCCAAAAGTGATGAGATGCCGGTTTAGCACAGGTTACACACATATTTTTTTTTTTACATGTTACACTCTGTGTGTTTTCTGTTCCAAAATGATACATAACAATTAAAAATGACCAAACCAAAGAAAATGCTGGGTAACATAACTCAAGGCATGAAGGTAAACTCAAGGGAAATAATGCACAGGGTTTCAGAATATGCTCTCAGGTCTGCATTTTTACATAGTGGACAGAAACAATAAAATCTGAGATGAAAGGGCAAAATTGTAATGAGTCTCTCACAAAATTATAAGATAAGCAAGACAGCTGGGGAGATATTTGAAATATTTAAAATCATGAATGGATAATCAAGACTCTAAAAGACATTCTAGAATAAAAATAAGTAGGAAAATAAAACAGTAAAAAAGGAAATTTACAGCAGTTTACTTACTCTATTCTGTATATGAAGTTTCCTTGTTTAGCTGATATGCAGAATCCCTAATTTACTTTTAATAAATATATGTGTTGTATGAAATGACTCCCTTAGCACTGTGCCATGCATTCATATAATAAATAAAAGCTGTAAAATATAACCACTTAATAATGAACATAATTTATCGATAATAGTTACACAAAGTACATTTTAAATATAGTCTACCATACAAACACTGGTTTATCATACAAATGTGCTTATTATGGGCCCTTGAGTAGGTTGCACAGCTTATACATCTGCAATGTATAATAAATACTTTTCGCTAAGAAAATCCCCTCTGAATCCATACATAATTAATCCATTAAATAGCTAGAGCTTCCACTGTACAAAAAAGTAAAAAATGTATTATATGTCTATGAGTTATATTTCTCCTTTGTATAAAAACACCAGTTCAATAAACTACGGTTTCACAAAACCAGAACTAAAACCAACTGAACAGTCTAATATAATATTATAATAAATGTATGGCTGTGTCATTAAAAAGGCAATTAACTGTCCAAGAACTTATTATATACAGTAAATCTTGCTAATAAAGAGATACAGTGAAAAACAGAATTAGAAAAAGTAATGATCTTACAAGTGAACCTAAATTTTTAATTCAATGTGTTTGTTTACCAAATCTAGATAATTACATATATACTGTAAATAACATTTTAAAAACAAACAAATATCTTAACAGTGTCTCTGAGTGAATTTAGCTTGGGGATAGCACATCCATTGAATCAAGTGTACTGTTGCTGTGCCAAATGAATATTTATAAATAGTTAATAAAGAAATGTCTGAATCATTCTTACATTTAACACCATTTTTAGATTTAAGCAGCTGCAATGAAAATTTTCTTTAATGATAAAACACTATTTTATTTATATCTTTCATCAGTTTATTTAAAGTGGTAGGCTGTTGTGCCGTGTTAGCCATTATGGATGCAATGAGAAGTCAAGCAAAATGACACATTTTATTGGCTAACTGAACAGATTACAAAAGTCAAACTTTTGAGATAGTTCAAGCCCCTTCTTGCCCGATGAAGGCTATTTCATTCACAAATTGTTCTGTATTTGATTTTGCGTGATATTTGGCTATAGCTTTTGCTTTTCCTCAGTCCCTTTCTTTGCCAAATATTTTCAATTATGAAGTGAGTTTGGAGGTTCAGGGCCATTCATTAGGACCACATTCACTTGAGAGGACTGTAAAAGACTCTAGCTTGCCACAGCTGTTCATTCTTTAGTTACCCACTCACTAGCTGTGCTATCCAGCTTTGCCCAGGAAGTTTTGTAAAACATTGGCCATTGTTCATTAATCGGGTATGTAACTAACTAAGCGGTTTTCTATAATTAACATTTGTAGTTTTTTTTTCTTTTTTACCTAAGGCTAATATTATTGATAGGGAGTGTGTTCTAGTGGTTAAGGCCTAGGACTTCAGACGCTGAGGTTGTGCATCCAAATCCTGTGACTGACACTGTGTGGCCATGAGCAAGTCAATTCATCTGCCTGTGCTCCAACTGCACAAAAACAAAAGAAATGTAACCAATTGTATCTCAAATGTTGTAAGCCACCTTGGATATAGGCATCTGTCAAATACTTAGTAATAAAAATATTATTAGCTCACTGAGTGTTGGTTAGTCTTAAACATGCCATTCATAATCATCCTTCAGTAAATAATCTCTGTATTAATTACATTCCTGATTTTTTCTGCATTTCCTAGTGGCTTGGCTTTTGTTGATGGTCAATTCAAAAACAAAAAGTTTACAGAAAAGTTTTAAATTGAAACATATATACAGAGGCGGCATGACGGCACAGTGGTAGTGCTGTCGCCTCGCAGTTAGGAGACCCAGGTTCGCTTCCCAGGTCCTCCCTGCATGGAGTTTGCATGTTCTCCCTGTGTCTGCATGGGTTTCCTCCGGGTGCTCCAGTTTCCTCCCACAGTCCAAAGACATGCAAGTTAGGTGCACTGGCGATCGTAAATTGTCCCTGGAGTGTGTGTGTGTGCACTGCGGTGGGTTGGAGCCCTGCCCAGGATTTGTTCCTGCTTTGTGCCCTGGGATTGGCCCCTGTGTTAGGATAAAGTGGTTTGTATATTGACTGACATATAGACAGTTCAGTTTTTCTTTTCAAGTTTTTTGTCAGTTGTATGTAGTTCCCGTCTGCAGATATGCATGTATAGGCGAAGCAGTGCTTGAAGTCGGTATACATAAGTGACAGTACACAATGTGTTACACTGATGTATTACCTTGAAGAGTGAGTAATGCGGAGCAGTAGGTTTGAACATCACAACAAACTGAGGCTTTCCCATTAATAATTCAAGTGTAACACTGATATTTCTCTCTTGCAGATTGCTGCACTGAGGTTGAAGACCAGGGATTCTAACCTAATGTTTTAAGTATTGCAATCAAAGAATGAGGCTTTGATGGGAGATTCTGGCGGTTTTTAGTGTCAATGACTGAAGGTTGATGGAGCAAAACAGATAACTAAGATGAGAGCCAGAAGTCAACAGCAAAAAAACAACACTTTCTAACCATTGAGCTTTGGATCTTCGTATAGCTTTTCCATCCTTTCACTTTCCATTTCAAAACATTATCACATCTCTTTTTCCCTGTGCAGGACAACATCCCACCTTCTGCTATTCGTGTGGCCCATTATCACTTCTATTGTACAATTCATTTGCATAAAGTGCATTTTCAGCACAGCGATGAGCATGTCAGTTAGCATAATATTAATAAATATTGACAACTAAATAAACATGTGTTGGCTAAATTTCTTTTTTCTATAACGTCACCACATTTCAATCTAACCTGACAAGATATTTTTGAAATTTTCGGGTATTTAGATTTTCTATTTTAGGGTTTTTTTTAACCCCTAAAGATTGATATATCAAAATGTCCTTTCGTAGCGTAAACATATTGGCCTACATGCACAATCCTGCCAAATGTTATTTTTTAACTAAAAGGGTTATAGTGTTTTTTTGAGAGAGTGAATAAATTAGTAAACTTTGAATTTTATATATGTATACCCAACACAGATAGTCACAGGACATAAGTTCAGCACACACTTTATTTTTCTCATATGGGAAATGCTTCCCCTTGCTTCTTACCTGCTCAGTACAGTACAGCATGCATAGATAGAACTTTCATACATCACATAGCACACTTTTCTTCTTTCTCTTTCTCTCTTTCTGCCTCCACTTCTCCCAGCAAGCTTCCAGTGCCCTGTTAGTGTGGTCTGGAAGCTCTTCTGGGTGTGGCGGAAGTCCAACAAAGTAGGGCTCCACAGTCCCTACAGCACCCCCTGGGTGGCACCCATTGGACCCAATAGGACTATGGCAAACTCCAACTCTCATGGAGCCCTGTGGGAATCCAAGGCACCTTCCCTTGTTTCACACATGTACAGCATAGTCACAGCACAAGTACAGTCCAGCACCAAACACTCTTCCTTTTCTCTCTTCACCTCCACTCCTCCAGTCAAGCTTTATCTTCTCCCACCTGACTCTGGCTCTCCGAGTATTGGCTGCTCGTTCCTGGCACCCGGACGTGCTCCAGGTGCTTGTTGGTCTATTTCCAGCAGTACTTCCAGGTGTAGTGGAAGTGCTGCAATCAAAGGCTCAGCAGAACCCCCTGGTGGTGCCCACGGAACTAAACAGGGCTGCACCGAACTCCAGGTCGCATGGAGCCCTGCGGGAGTCTGAGGCACTGATGCAACTCAGGGAGGCTGCCGCCTAGCGCTGCAATGGAGGTAACGCTCTGGACACGCTCCCTCCCCTGGTCCTTCCAGCATAGAGGCATCCTGGCAGGGTTGTACACCACAATATATTATATATATATATATATATATATATTATACATATATATATATATATATATACAGGTAGTCCCCAGGTTATCGACATCCGACCTACGACTTACGAACGAGGCCGCAGCTGCGACTCATGCGCCTCAGTAACTGCTGCTCTGTCATCTTCGGCCTGGGGACACTGCAAGCAGCGGCTGGACGGAGGCTGGGAGGAGATGATTTCACTGCTCGCACTGTGCAGTGTCCCTCAGGTGGCTCCTAGCGGCAAGTGATTTCACTGCCTGCCCACCACACACGGCTGCCCTGTTCGTTCTCAGTGGGTGGCTGGTAATGCTGCAAGCATTGACCCGGTTGTGGCTGAATGGAAGCCATTGAGGGTGAACAGGGCGGCCGGGAGTAGCATTGTAATGTGCCTCGGATGGCTGCCTGTTGAATGGGGGTGGTGGTGGGCAATTCACTACCCGCCTTTGGCTGCACCGTGTTCGTTTTCAGTGGGCAGACGCTGCAGGCAGCATAATGTAGTGGAGGTGACTGTGAGGTGGGCTGGTGATGAACCACCCCTTACCACCCCCATTCATTCTCAATAGCAAGTCTGCTTGTACTGTGTGGAGCCAACCCGGACACAGACAGGCGGACATGTTCTTAATCACCACCACACGTTTATTTACAAACTATTTACAATAATACGGTCACTCAGACCCAGTCCATTTAGTGCACAATTACCCCAACAATCACAGTCCTGGTCACAAATGCCTTCTTCTCGAGCCACCTCCACTCTCCTTTCTTGCCTTGTCCTCCTTCCACCCGACTCTAGCGCTGAATGAACGGAGACGGCCCCTTTTATACAGTCCCCGGATGAGCCCCAGGTGTTCCCGGCATTCCTCTTCTGGCCACGCCCCAGCGTGGCGGAAGTGCCGGCTGTCCTCCCGGCAGCTCTCCAGATGCCATCCTAAATCTTCCCCCCAGCACTTCCTAGTGTGGCAGAAGTGCTGGGGCAACAGGTCCCCAAGGCATTGGGGCGCCTCCTGGCGGTGACCACAGGCCCCTACAGGGTAGGGCTTCAATGCCCTCAACCCGTGGCCCCCAGAACAACCAGGAAGGTGGCCCCCATGTGATCCAGGGTGGGTTTTGACCCTCTTCCGGTCCCTCACGGCGTCCCGGCCGGGTCGTTGCCCCTGGCATCCCTGACAACTGTTACATACATAGCTGGAAGTTGTCTCTTGTCAGTACATCAAACATGTTGACGACTAGTGCCTTCCTGCTGTGATAGCGGGTAGAGTGCTGTGCAGAAGAGCTCATCTTAACCTTTTGTCTTCACCCTTCAAGAATGTCTCTGAAACACAAATCTGATGCAAGAGCAGGTGATACAGTAAAGAAGAGAAAAACCATCACCATTGAAAATAAAGTAGAAATAATAAAAGGTCAGAGAGAGGTGAAACTCCATCATTCATTGGCAGAGCACTTGGTTACAGTCAGTCAACAATAGCATTTATTAAAATAATGGACCTGTTCAAACTTACATACAAAATTCAACTTAATTACAAACCTACAGTCCCTATCTCGTATGTAACCCGGGGACTGCCTGTATATATATATATATATATATATATATATATATATATACAAAGAGAGAGAGAGACAGTATTGGTTTATATATAAAAAGAGAGAGAGAAAGAAAGATCATCACTGTGCTTTCAGTCTCCTGTACTTCTTGATGGTCTTGTTCAAATGTAGAGTGTTATATTGAGATTTGTCTTTCCTTTGAAATATTTAGCTTTGCATTAGATGTTTATCTCTTTTGAGATAATTAACACTTTGTGAATTCTAGTACAGTATTTTCATTTTTATTTTTGAAGGTTTGGTAATCAGAGATCATGTTGGTATGATTATAATATTCCTATTAAACTTCTTGAATTATGTCTTTGTTTTATTGTAACACCGATTTGATTTTTCCGTGGGTGTCCCCATTTTGTAGTATTCTTGCTCTGATATGCTGCATTGTTATTGGTTGCATGTTATGATATTATCATTGAGATACTTTAAATAGCCAGTGCCCTGTATGTTATGCATCTGAGAGTGTGAACATAAACAGGACTAGCTAGTGTGCACTCTAGGAGTGTGTATGGTTTATGTCATCTTGCTGTTCTCTACTTACAGTAGACTGAGTTTGGGTTAGCTTTTGATTTTTTTTCAATTTCCCAGTTTTGAATTCTGCTTTGTTTTAAGGACTTACATTTCATCTCCTCATCCTCTCAATATTATTCTTCTGCCTCTTGCCAGTTAGCCATTACAGTCTCAGGGCATACATGTGTTTTGCATTTGTAGTACTTGTCTCTTTAGAATTTTGCATTAAAGTTTCCAGTGGTGTTGTTCTTGCAACTTGTAATAAATTTTCTGTAATTTTTTTTTTGTCTATTGTTGGTACAGTATACTGTATACTGTTTTTCTTTTTCTTTGTTTGCAGTTTTTCTTTGTATCTGCCATCATATTTCATTCCTTTCCACTTGAGTTTTGATTCTTCATTTCTTTGCGATTTTCTAGTCTTTGGTGGTTAAGTAATGAACATACTAGCTGAATATAAGTGGAAGTGTGAAGTCTTGTCTGATAAAAAGTGAAGGAAGTTTAAATATCTAACCCTAACCCTAACCCATCACAAATCAATCAAAAATGTTTATAAACAGTATTTGTTAACATGCCAACATATTTTCCTGTGTATTAAAGATTATCCTCTTACATAAAACACTTACGTTAAAGCAGACATTAGCGCACATGGTAATATTTTTTTTTTCATATTAAATGCCTACTGGTATACATAAAAGCAAAGTTGACTTCCTCTCTTTCTAAGATAAATCTTCCTAATACTATAAAGTAGAAAAGACAAGTACTGAGCTCTGAAGAACAAGTTATTTTAAGCTTGTCATCTTTAGCTTCTGTTTGTGAATAACTGTCATTAGTTTCTTTACTTCTCCTGAGACAAATATTTAAAAGAAAGAACTTGTAACAGCAGGCACAGAAGTGGCAAAAGAAAGCCACTTGGGAAAATGGCAGAAAAAAGAATATGATAGTCTTACCTCGGAAGTGATCAACTTATAAAGGATGACATTGATATGAAATCCCCTGCTGTGAAGACTGAATCAGAATTATACCAGAGGGATAAACAGAAGCTGGATTATATTTGTTGTCTTGTTAAAATTATTTTGACAGCCTTTCAGTTAAATTGTCATATATGTTCAAACTTGGCTGGAAAATTAAGTGTTTGAATAAGAAAAGATCATTCTTATTATTATTACAGTATTTAGGACCCCCAGCTAAATCTGCGATTAGTATAAAGAGTGTTCATGGTAGCTCACCTATGATGTTCTCTGTCTTTAGGGCAATTCTCTCTTTTGGATAACAATTATCTGATCTTATCCCAAATGTCAAAAAGAAGTGTACAAGTATTACTAGAGAACAACTGCTGTTCAGTTTTACTGAATGGGCTTGCATGCCAGACCACGTTTTTCAGATTAGTCAACAAAACAAAACTGCAATATTATCGTAGCGATTTCAGGTAAACACTGTTCTTCAATAATACTGTACAATCGCTCCTAAGGGTTTAACGACTTCTGATTTAGGTAGATGAATGGCCACTCTCCACTGGATTATCAATACAAGAAACTTTCAAAATTTAAAGTCTTTTTTAGTTCTAATGATAGATAGGACGTTTCAATTTGTGACATACTGTATAGGAAAATAGTTAAACTCAAACATGCAAAATTAATATTGCATGGAATTAAAATCCTAAAGTAGTGGTATGTCCAATGTTTTAGATTTTTAGTGTTTCAAACATACTATGTGTAGTTACACATGAAAAAAACAAAAATCAAAAAAGCAAGACTGGAAACTATAAACATCTATAACTGACTAGGAATGGTAAGTAAGACAATGATAAGATTTAATTCAGAGGAACAAACTAAGGCTTCAGTTGAAGTGTCTACTTTTTTGTGTTTTTAAGTTTATCTTTGCTGTGTTCAGGCCATTCCTTGTTTCTCGTACAGCGTTATTCAAGTGGAAGCCGGTGGAAAGGATAGGAGACGACTCTTCTTCTTCTTTTGGCTGCTCCCATTAGGGGTTGCCACAGTGGATCATCTTCTTCCATATCTTTCTGTCCTCTGCATCTTGTTCTGTCACACCCATACTCTCTTTACTTTCTTTCTCTCCTCCTGCCTCCAGACACGTCTCCCCTCTCTTCTTCTCCTTCTTCTTCGGCCAAGAGTAGCCCAATTTCTGCCACCATCCTGTTGGCTAACAGTACTGCTGCCGGTTGTTGTTAACCCGGGGCTTGACCGATCCGGTATGGAAATTTGTATTGTTGTCCGCATTTTGATTTGGCAAAATTTTACACCGGATGCCCTTCCTGATGTAACCCTACCCATTTATCCAGGCTTGGGACTGGCACAAAGAAACACATTGGTTTGTGCATCCCCTGTAGCTGGACTGTACTGTATTTAAATGAGATTACATATTGCTCTAATGGTGGAAATTACAGAAGGTACAAGAGGATGGCTCCAGTATATTATCTGTGGACATATGTAATGATGAGTAATAGAGTGAATACCTTTTTTTAAAAAAAAAAGTTGATTTTCACAGTGTTTAAAATGAGAAGTCAAGCAAAATGACGCATTTTATTGGCTAACTAAAACGATTATAAAATGCAAGCTTCTGAGGCAACTCAGGCTCCTTCTTCAGGCAAGTTGTAATACAGAGACTGGAAAAGTTGCATCAAAAGCTTGCATATTGTAATCTTTTTAGTTAGTTACTAAATGGTGTCATTTTGCTTGACTTCTCGTTTCATCCATAATGGCCAACGCCATAAAACACCCTACTACTACAGTGTTTAAAAATGATTATTTTAAAGCATCAAACTCACAGAAAACTGGATATTTTGAGTCATCTGGAACCCAAGCTACCTTATGTTAATTATTTTTTGCATTTACCTTTTCAAAAGCATTAACAACAAACAAAGACACCCACAAAAATTCAAAATTATTAATCAGATAATGTGCTTAATATTGTGAACCTCCTTACAATACAAACATTCCAAAATGATTCAAGGGACTCCATCTGCAATAATGTTCAGATGGCCCAAATGGTCTCTCAGTTTGCATCTCTTTTTCTAATGTTGATTCCTCTGCACTGTTTATCAGTTTTTACTTTTAAAATTGTCTTCTATAATATGCATGGTCATTGTTTTTTCTTTTGAATCAATGACAGGAAACTGGTAGCTTCTTCTAAAATTTGCATGTATCATTTGTTTGCTGTTGCACCAGACCAAGAAATAAACAGTTATGTCATCGCCATTTAGTGTTATTATCCAGAAATTGTGAAATGCAGCAAAAGTCTGTTTGTCAAGGGGGTCTGATACATACAGTAGGAGACCTTAGAATATTCCACTAAAAATGATCATTACTGTTTGACTTTTGTTGCCAAAAATAGGCATGTTGAGGATCACAAGAGTAATCAGTGACATCTTCAGCAGTGACAACAAAAAAGTAACAACTATGCACAAGACTCTTGAGTAGTGCTTAAGTAAGCTGGTGCTCTCCAAAGCCCAACTTTTTTAGCCTGTCGCACTCCATGACTTTTAAATAAGTTTTAATAAATAAAGTTTATTACATAGACTTTATTTAAACTTTATAAAAGTACCCTAATTAACAATTGTTTGTGTGACTGTAGTGAAAATGAAAAAAAAAATACCATAAACTGCACAAATTGAAATAAATTGTTAGGTCAGGGTGGTTGGCCGGTTGGTTCTGGAGCGGCAGGGATAGATGCCGACATGGAGGATAGGGGCATGAAGACACATAACATGAGGTTGAGGAGAGCAAAAACTCCAATTTAAGCTGGCTGCATAGAGTTTTAACGATGGAACAATTTAGGATTGCTAGATATCTATGTGAAATACTAAATTTATTTATACAAGCATTAATATAAAAAGTAATGATTTTATGTATTTATTAGGCCGCTGACATAATTCAACATTAACAGAGTAGGTCACCAGCAGTTACTATGAGCTCCAGCACCTCATGATTTACCAGTTATGCATGTTGGAGTGACTGCAGTGCATTGGTACAGGACAAAGCTGTCTTTAAAGTGCTGCTGGGGGCTTTAGTCGTAGGAATATAAAGGTTTGCTTGGGAAGTTCTAGTTTGGTGTTCCTGGAGTTGGCTATTGGTTTGGCACTGTCAGATTCTGGAGGGCATATGGTGTTTAAAGTGTGGAGGGGAGATGAATTTTTGTGGGTTGCCCAACGCATGCAGCTACATCCAATGGAGATACTGGGGTTTGATTTGTTCATCTTTTCATTTATAGCTTGAGCTGTTTCTTTCTTACAAGGAAAGCAACAGTTCTGCCTTCACTGATTTGGCCATGTTTGCAGAATGGACAGACATTGCTACCCACACAGAGTACTTTGGAGGAAACACCTGGAGAAATGAAAGATATAAAGGTTGGCACCAAAGAAAACCTAGGCCAGATATATACAGGGTGACGTACACAACCGTAGACTCTGTCTTGTAGATGCAAAATAAATAGAAGAAGACTTCCCTTGTTGAAAGAAAGTGATTCGGGAAGTCTTCCTACCAATGGCACCTACAGTAGTGTACTGGCTTCAAGGCCAAACTCAGTCAGATACCAGCTAAGGAAAAAGAAGACTTTCTTGCATGTGATATGGACAAAGACTGCACAATTTTGTGGAAAAACACCACAAGAATATTCTTTCTTGTTACACCTGACATTTGTTTGTTGTATTATAATCACTAAATGAAAACTATTCTTTTTGCTTGCTTATATGAAATACTGTACATTTAAAATGCAGACATTTAACGCAACAAGAAGCATACTACAGCTCAATAGACCAACCAATGCCCAGCATTAACTGTTTTACAGCAATTTTACAAAATAAACAAAGACAAAAACACATATCTAATTAAAAAGGCAGAATGGCAACTGGTATCAGTAGAGAATGCTGCAGTAAAATCTCCACTCGACTTCCCTCACCTATAGTTTTGTAATAAAGGAGACTTAAACATTATGAGTGGATGAAGTTTACATTTAAACTGGCTCCTTTCCACTGGCACCTCTGCAAGTAACTCCTGTCTGGTTTCACATAAAGTTTAAAATGTGCACATGTTACAAAATAGCCTGTAAAGTACTGTATATCAGCGTTTCTCAACCTTTAAGTATTTTTGACCCGAGTTTTCATAACAGTTTTAATCGCGCCCCTACTAACATTTTTTTGAAATGTAGATGCATATTTTATTATACCTAATTAACTTTTATCGACATTTATCTAACTGTCCTAGTATCAGAATGTAGTTTAAGTTAATTTTATTTGGTTTCAACAGATGTTTCTTTCATATTTTTGATTCTTGTTTTCATTTTTTCACATCATTGCGCCCCCCTTTTTGTTACTTTGCGCCCCACTAGGGGGGCCCGCCCCACAGGTTGAGAACCACTGCTGTATGTCAACACTTGTACTTTGTTTCCTCTTGCTTACTGAAGATCAGTGCCTGAGCATCACAAGTGACTTGCCTACCATATTTTACATTAACATATATCAGGTCATTAAACCATAATTAGGTGAAGGTGATTTTGCTAGCAAGATTCCCCCAGAGTCATTCAAAAATCCATAGCTTTCACATCTCTTTATGTGTGCCTAAAAGGTTAAGGGGTCTGTCTTAGCACTTGAAGGGATTATGGCTTAGAGGACTTTTTCCTGAAGCATGCGGCAAACAACAAAGCTGAGAAAGATTCCCACTTGCACTAAGTCACATTTATTGAAACGGATTTCCCAGAATAAACTGCTCCAGTGAGGAGGACAAATAAAGCCACTAACTATGTGGAATCAGCTACTTGAAATTCTTGCTTAAGGCTGAAATTCATCCAAGTCATTTCCATTTGAAACTGCCGGGGAATTGACAGTAGCTCAAATCAGATTTAAATCCATTCTAACCTCCTCTTATTTCATTTCTAACTTCACTTACATCAATTTACTTATTTTCTTTTAACCTAACTTGATGTGGTTAATAATTGGATTAAGTGTATAGAATAAGTCAGTGAGTCAGTCGTATTTTGCTGACAATTTCATCCTCCTACAGTTTGCTCTCCTCCTCCACCTACACCACAAACTCCCGCATCTGCTGTGAAGGAACTGCATATGCAGACCAGTGAGGCTTGGCTTTGCATTTGGTGATTATCTGCACACCAGGTTCAGATTTTTCTCTTGATGGTACCTTTTTGCTCTGATAATTGCTTTTACATTCTCTGTGATGCTAATTCACCAGTATTATAGTACTTGTACAGGTATTCCTATTAAAAAAAAAACAAAAAAAAAAAACAATTGTTACTTAGAACCTTGCAAAGGTGTGAATTTGCAAGATAGCTTCCACCTTAAAAGTAATTATCAAATGAAGAACATGTTACCGAGTTACTGATTTGCATTTTAACTGTTAATCAAAATTTGTGCTGCACTTTTTACAGTGTTTTCAAGAAAGTTATTTTATTTTTCTTTCTCACTGCGGTAATCTAAAAGTGGTTCAAGGAAAAACTGTTTTATTGATGTGTTATTTTTTTTTTTTTGCTGTAATCAAAATGAAGCTGAGTTAAAACTTTATTTTTTAAAGACTGCTAAACTAAGTAGTAGCCGAATTAGTTTTATAGTAGCAGAAGGATGTTTGTGGCATTTAGATTAAACTATAAAATTATGTTCTAATATATAGTTTGTGATGCATAAGTCACTGTCTTGTACCCAAGAGAAGATGCTGAATCCACAGCATCCTTCAGTACCTTCCGATGGTGTCCAATGTCATTCCTTTCAACAAGTGTATTACAAGACTAAGATTAAGGCACTCTCTGGGTGCTTGCCTGTTGTCTCAGTGTATGCTCTGACTGTGGTGAGTAATGTCTTTGTGAGGGAGACATTTTATTTGCAACTTTACTCTGTGTTTAAAGGTTGCCCATGAGGTGACACTCCTCTGTTCATGGATGACTTCAGTGCGACCACTGGCACTGACTATGAGAATTATATCAGTCCCCATAGGTCTGGTGACCATGGTGAAAGTGGCTCCATATTCCTTGATTTTGCTAAATGTTAGGGGCTGCTATAGGGGACCCTGGTTTCAGTGCCCTCAGTTGCATCGTTGGACTTGGTACTCTAATACTACTGGTACAGTGAGGCAGATCGATCACATTCTCATCGGCAGATGCTGGAGGCTCCTGCAGACCTACAGTCTACACAAGTGCCCAGTTTGTGAATTCAAAGACTTGTTGTTGCTACTCTGAATATCCAATTTAGGTCCCATAGACAACCACTTCCCAGCGGAATGAGGCTGGACCTGGCCGGACTCCAAGATCAGGCTGTGTCTAATGAGTTTGCACAAAGTTTGTGTGAGGAACTTACAGACTTGAGTGAGACTGCTGATCCTAATTTGATGTGGGAGACCTTCTGTGACAAGACCCTGAAGGTTGATGAGGATTGTGTTGGTGTTACCAGTGTTCCCAGGAGTAGGTGTGTCATCTCGCAGAGCACCCTGGATATCATTGAGAGGAGTCTCAGTGCACAGCATGATGGCAACTCCCTGTCAATACCAGGGACTGAGAAGGATGCTTGTGAGGGCTCTGAGAGCAGATAATGAGGAATTTGTTAGAGGAATCTGTGAGCAAGTGATACGCCATCTATGGTCTAGTGTCCTACATCCTGTTTACAGAGGGATCAAAGCATTACTCACATCTAAATCTGTTCCTTGGAGAGACCCAGTCAGGGCAGGTGATGGAAAGGTCCTTATGGATGATGATGCAATTGTGACCTAATGGACTAGCTATTTCGAGCAGCTGTTTAATGCTGATCATCTGGCTAGGACGTTGGACTTCTCTGGGTCCACTGTTCTTGAGGCTGATCTTCCAATTACATGTGAACAACTCAGTCTCACTGAGATTGCACAGGTGGTGAACCAGCTGAGGGTAGGGAAGGCCGCAGGCATCTGTGGTATCCTGAGTGATCTTCTCTAGTTTGGTGGTAAGGCTGTCCTCCTGGCACTTCAAGCAGTTTTTGCTTCCATTTGGGAGACAAGCATCTTCCCAAAAGACTGGAAAACAGGACTTGTCCCTATCTGGAAAGGGAAAGGTGATCGCCTGGATTGATGCACTACAGGGGCATAACGCTGCTCTTGGTGCAGGGTTGCTAGGGTCATTCTCAATAGGATCCGTGATCACTTGCTCACCTACCAGCAACCAGAGCAGTCTGGTTTTATGCCCACAAAGTCTACCATCAACCAGCATCCTGGCTCTGAGGGTCCTCATGGAGTGCAAATGTAAATATCTGCACAGTTTCTTTGCAGCATTTGTTGATTTTCATAAAGCATTCAACTCAGTTGGTCAAGCTGCCCTGTGGGAAATCCTGAGACTTGATGGAATCTCCCAGAAGTTGATGGATATCAATTCCAGCCGGTACACTGGTACTGTAAGTGCAGAGTGAAGGCAGAACCTCTGCATTTTTCCCATCTCTTTCAAAGGTTCATCAGGGGTGTGTTCTTGATCCTACTCTGTTCAATGCTTGCATGGACTGTGTGTTGGGCAGGGTCATGGGGTCCAGTGGCTGCGGGGCATCTGTTGGTGAAGAAAGTGATATTGACTTTGCAGACGATGCTGTGATCTTTGCATAGTCAATGGAGACTCTGATTGGGGCTCTTGAGAGAGTTAGTGAGGAGTATTAGTGCCTGGGCTTGCGAGTGTCCTGAATAAAACCCAAGATCAAGACCTTAAATGACCTCTTGGGCACAATATTCTGCAGAGTGTCTGTTTGCGGAGAGAATGTCAACCTCATCGAGAGGATTACATACCATGGCAGCAACATTCAGGCCTCTGGTCTTTCTATGAAGTCAGTAGATGGATTGGGAGAGCATGAGGGGTCATGAGGTCACTGAATCACCCAATATCTTTGCAAAAAGGATGAAGATCCAAGTGTTTAGAGTCCTGGTGCTTCCTGTTTTGCTATATGGTTGCGAGAGATGTATGCTACCAATGGCCTGAGACGAAGACAGGACTCCTTTGGTACTATATCCTTGGGTACCACTGGTTTAACTTTGTGTCAAACAAGCAGTTGCGCACGGAGTCCTGAATTGTGAGGGAGCGTCAATTATAGCATTACGGCCATGTGGCGCAATTCCCAGAGGTTAATCCAGCTCACATGGTCCTCATTGTTGAAGACCCTAGGGTGTGGACCAGACAGACCAGGCAGATAGTCATTTTCAGGGGGTGAGACTGGACTGTGTGTCTGGCTGGGAATTTGCCAACCAGGATCTCAAGCTGTTTTGTTATGTGTCCATGAGGCTACAGCACTAATTACTGTTTCATTGTATTAACAATGCACTCATTCATTCAATTTAGAGTCAAGAATAAACAAAACAGGTACATCTTTGTGATGTAAGAGTAAACTAGAGTACTAGGAGAAAGCCCACATGAACATAGGAAAAATGTGCAAAAGCTACATAATGTCAAGTTTAACCAATGTCCTGGAGCTGTGAAGCATCAGCATTCACATATTTTAGCCTTCTGAACAACAGTAAAAACTGTAAAACATTATTTCAGACAAGAGATTACACACTATATGGAAATTTAATATTTGCAATAATATACTGCTGGTAGTCACCAGTTTCAGTACTGAAAAAAATAGATATTAATTATTTTTTCAGATCTCTAACTATACAAAATACTTTGCTTCTTTTCAAAATGTAACACATACACACAAGTTGTCACAGCCTTATTAGAGTCGATTTTCAAGAGAACATTAGGAAAGGATATGTAGGTTACACCACAGACTGTTTGTGCTTAGCCAAACCAGAAAAATTCATCTGATCCTTCCTCCAAACTGGCTGAAACCTCAGCTTTTCTGTTTTACAAGGTCTGTAGCCCAGAAGATCCTCTAATATGGTGTTAGTCTGGATCACAGAGTGACACTGATACAGTCAAAGCATGACCATTCTTGATATTATTTTTCCCTCCATCCCAGTTACCTACATTTGTGCTTGAAAGTTTGTGAACCCTTTAAAATTTTCTATATTTCTGCATAAATATGGCCTAAAACATCATCAGATTTTCACTCAAGTCCTAAAAGTAGATAAAGAGAAACCAGTTAAACAAATGAGACAAAAATATTATACTTGGTAATTTATTTATTGAAGAAATTGATCGAATATTACATATTTTTGAGTGGCAAAAGTATATAAACCTTTAGGATTAGCAGTTAGTTTGAAGGTGAAATTAGAGTCGGGTGTTTTCAATCAATGGGATGACAATCAGGTGTGAGTGGACACCCTGTGTTATTTAAGAAACAGGGATCTATCAGAATCTGCTCTTCACAACACATTTGTGGAAGTTTATCATGGCACGAACAAAGGAGACTTCTGAGGACCTCAGAAAAAGAGTTGTTCATGCTCATCAGGCTGGAAAAAGTTACAAAACCATCTCTAAAGAGTTTGGACTCCACCAATCCACAGCCAGACAGATTGTGTACAAATGGAAGAAATTCAAGACCATTGTTACCCTACCCAGGAGTGGTCCACCAACAAAGATCACTCCAAGAGCAAGGCGTGTAATAGTCGGCGAGGTCACAAAGTACCCCAGGGTAACTTCAAAGCAACTGAAGGCCTCTCTCACATTGGCTAATGTTCATGTTCATGAGTCCACCATCAGGAGAACACCGAACAGCAATGGTGTGCATGGCAGGGTTGCAAGGAGAAAGCCACTGCTCTCCAAAAAAAACATTGCTGCTCGTCTCCAGTTTGCTAAAGATCACATGGACAAACCAGAAGGCTATTGGAAGAATGTTTTGTGGACGGATGAGACCAAAATAGAATTTTTTGGTTTAAATGAAAAGCGTTATGTTTGGAGAAAGGAAAACACTGCATTCCAGCATAAGAACCTTATCCCATCTGTGAAACATGGTGGTGGTAATATCATGGTTTGGGTCTGTTTTGCTGCATCTGAGCCAGGATGGCTTGCCTTCATTGATGGAACAATGAATTCTGAATTTTATCAGAGAATTCTAAAGGAAAATGTCAGGACATCTGTCCATGAACTGAATCTCAAGAGAAGGTGGGTCATGCAGCAAGAGAACGACCCTAAGCACACAAGTCATTCTAACAAAGAATGATTAAAGAAGAATAAAGTTAATGTTTTGGAATGGCCAAGTCAAAGTCCTGACCTTAATAAAATCAAAATGTTGTGGAAGGACCTGAAGCGAGCAGTTAATGTGAGGAAACCCACCGACATCCCAGAGCTGAAGCTGTTCTGTACGGAGGAATGGGCTAAACTTCCTCCAAGCTGGTGTACAGGAATGAACAAAAGTTACCGGAAATGTTTAGTTGCAGTTATTGCTGCAAAGGGGGGTCACACCAGATACTGAAAGGAAAGGTTTTCATACTTTTGCCACTCACAAATATGTAATGTTCTATCATTTTCCTCAATAAATAAATGACCAAGTATACTATTTTTGTCTCATTTGTTTAACTGGTTTCCCTTTATCTACTTTTAGGACTTGAGTGAAAATCTGATGATGTTTTAGGTCATGTTTATGCAGAAATATAGAAAATTCTAAAGGGTTCACAAACTTTCAAGTACAACTGTAATCATTAGTGAATGAGGAATTCCACCTTTAATTCCCAACACTCATTTATGTCTCTGTTTCTGTTTCTTTTACAAAGTGTCCATGCATTTTTAATAGAATGTACAAGTATGCTCGAAAAACAGACACTTCTGGGTTATTTGATTTTACTTCAGTAAAAATTAGTTTTAGAGATTTAAAATTTTATCACAGATCAATAACGACCTTTACCTTCCATGATATGCATATTTATCCTAACAAGGTGGTTCCTTATCCAGCGTTAATCATTGAAAATCCTATTAAGCCCCCAGGCCTCCATTTGTACTTCTAATTGTTCGGTAGCCATTTATTTGACTGTAAAGGACAGTTCTATAGCAAAAACACTGCTCAATTATTGCATTCATTTTCTAATGGCAGTAAGCCTAAAGAAAAGGCCTTGAAATCAGTAAACTATAAATCCAACAAAAGTATTCTGCTAAAGCTTTTACAAATCTTGCACTCTGCTGTTGTTTCACAGAATATTGGCAAATACTTTTACTAGCTTTATTAGCATTTTAATCAATCTAAAACAATAAACATTAAAATATAAAAACATGGCACTGTACATTCAGAAGAGTGCTTCACTTCCAAAGAAAAACAGCAATGAAAATACAGCACGCTTTTGTGAGGCTTAATAAAAGACAGAAAGAAACACCAGTAAAACCCACCATCTGGATGCAGCAGCACTGTTTGCCTTCATAATTTATACCAGAGAATAAATCACAGACTGACAACTTGCACCATTGCCAAAAGCATCACTATCACATCAAATTACTGTCAGTCTTTTTACTTGTTTTATATTGCTATTGATTTAAAGCCCCTTGGACCCCATAAAATTCAAATTCACATAAAATGAAGTCAAGGCTTAATTAACCATATCACAGTGGGGAGAAAGAGAAAGACAGATAGAAAGAATTGATCTCTCTTTGAAAGAAGGGGGATGAACCATGGATCTAAGATGAGGAGATTGTCTGGTGCCCTAAATAATCATCTTAAAGAGGACATTGGGAATACTTTTAACCATAATTGATCAAAATAATCTCATGCAAAGCAGTTAGGCTGATCTTAATGTGGCGGCTTTTTAATGAGCAAAATCGAGCACACAAAGATGCTGGAGGACCATTGTAATAACAATAACATTAACAACAATGCATAACTGTGCTTCAAAGTATACACAGAGGCATTATCAGGAAGATAATGTTCTACAAATAACAACATGAATACCGCACATTTACTTCTCTCTGTCCATTATTATTCTACATTGGCGGCCAGAGCTTTTCTCTGCAGCATTTAGTCCAAAGCGGGATCTAACCCTGTATGGGCTTCCAGCATTTCCCCTTACGAGATTCTGCTATAACTGCAAACAGAGTGCTGTTATAAATGGTGGAAGATCATATCCTGCAGGAAACAATAATAAGAGAAAAAGGAAAATTGTTTTATAACACATGTAAGTGAAGCCTTCCTATTTCTCTCCCACTACTAACCCAACTGTGATTTGCACTGGTTTGTTAGAAGACTGAAGAGCAGAATTATAAATGAAATATCTGAATCTGCTTAAATAAAAAAGACAACTAAGAATTGGACACAAAGAGGAATGCACAGAAAAAGAAGGAAGGTTGAAAACATCATCTGCCATAGTAGTAGTAGTAGTTTATTGATATAGCGCCCTTCACAGACAAAAGGTCACAGAGCACTGAACAGCAAATACAGTACAAATACAACAGTTAAAACAAGACATAAACAAAAGCAATAAAAGCAATAAATAAACAAACTGGAACTATTCAGCACTGATTAAAACCTTGTTTAAAAAGAAATGTTTTAGTTGTTTTTTAAAAGAATCAACAGACTCGACTCCACACAGACCCCAAGGCAGGCTATTCCACAGTTTTGGTGCCACACGCTGAAAGGCACGATCCCCACGGGTTTTTAGCCGAGTGCGTGGGACAACGAGAAAGCCCTGTTGCCCAGATCTGAGAGTCCGACAAGCTGTATGGCGTTGGAGCAGGCTGGTTAGGTACTCAGGAGCTTGTCCATGCAAAGCTCTGAAAGTAAGTACCAGAACTTTAAAATGAATTCTATAAAACACTGGGAGCCAGTGCAGTGTGTACAAAATGGGGGTGATATGATCACTCTGGCTAGCACGAGTTAGCATTTTGAACTAACTGAAGACATGAGAGAAAGGACTTGCTCAAACCTATAAAGAGAGCATTACAGTAATCAAGCCGTGAGGAAATAACAGAATGAACAGGCATCTCCAATTCAGATTTTGAAACAGCATTTCTTAGTTTTGAGAGATTTCTTAAATGAAAGAAACACGAGCGGCTGACTGACCTTACATATTCATCAAGTGTCAGGGACCGGTCAAAAATAACCCCAAGGTTACGTAGACTCGACTTAATAACAGGAGAGACAGAAGATAATTTAAACTGATCTCAGAATGAAGAACAGGAGGAGCAACAATTAGTACCTCAGTTTTTCCCTGAATTTAACTGCAGGTAATTACTACTGAGCCAGTCGTTAACTTGAGACAATCAACCAATGTGACCAAAGTATTAATTTGGTTAGGCTTAAATGAAACATAAAGCTGTATATCATCTACATATAGACGATACAAGATTTCCTTAAAAGAGTTAAGAATCTGTGATAGGGGAAGATTATATAAAGAGAAAAGTACAGGTCCAAGAGCCAAGCCCTGCAGCACTCCACTTGTCAAAGAAGCAGAGTCAGATGAAAAGCCAGCCACACCGACTGAGAAACTCCTATTTGACAAATAAGAGGAGAACCAGTCCAAAGCAGAGCCAGAGACACCTAACAGTTCTAATCTATTAATTAAGAACCGATGGTCCAGCATATCAAAAGCTGCGGTAAGATCTCAATAGTACAAGCACAGAGCACCTGCCTGCATCAGCAGCAATTAAAAGATCATTAAAAACTTTTAGAAGAGCTGTTTCTGTAGAATGTCGCCTCCGAAAACCAGATTGAAAAGAATCAAAGAACTGCTGCTTTTCTAAGAAGGCACAAAGTTGCTGTTCAACCACCTTTTCCAAACTTTGGCAATAAAAGGCAGTTTTGAAATTGGCCGGTAATTACTCAAAATAGAGGGATTAGAATTAGATTTTTTCAACAGCGGTTGAATTACAGCGTGTTTAAAATACGATGGAACCACACCAGATCTCAAGAGAAATTTATGATATTCAAAAGGCACGGACCTATAAAACTCAAAGATTTTAACATTAATGATGTTGGCAACAGGTCAGTAGGACATGATGAAGGTTTCATCTTCCTGAACAAGTCAGAAAGATCAGGAAGTGAAACTTCTGAGAACACAAAGGACTCAGAACATGAGTGAATGAGAGCACTAGGTAAGACAGCTAGAACAATATTAGCCCAAACAACATCAACCTTGCCAATAAAAAAGGTAAGAAAATTATTACAATCACTATCAGAAAAAAACAGAGTATTAGATTGAGATGGAGAAATAATATTGTGAATGGTATCAAATAGCACTTTGGGATTACGCTTGTTAGTCTGAATAAGATTAAAAAAATGTGACCTTCAAAGATACAAGAACACTAGTTAATGCCACCCTCCATCAATTCACATAAAATATGTACTGCTTAACAATTCCAGTGGCACAATATGTTATGTTATCTGTCAATGGGCAGTTCAAAGATCCTCTGGATAATTATTCGATTCCATAGGTTAAACAATCAACTTCAGAATCTGCAATTCTACTGAATGCTACTTGCAACTGCTTACAGTTTTTCTACACCAGATCATTTGTGATCTTTACAAATATAATAAATATATGGGTGAACACATTTTCTTTACTTGTGAAAAAGATGTAACAGGAACAAATAAAGATGAAGTGTCCTCTTTACTGCTGTGCAGCCAAACAACTAAGACAAAATTACATAAAACCAAAAAATAAAACAGGAGGCCTTACTGTTCAGGAAAGAATGATATTTGGATTCAGTTTCCTTCTGCAGCAATTAAATGTGTAACTCCAGTAAACTGGAGCCAAATTTATTTATATCAAAATCCAGTAGAAAACCTATGATAAACAATAAGTGTTTCCGAATTATCCATACATTTCAGTGCACCAGTTTAAAGTAGAAACTATTGTAAAATGTGGGAGACAAAGCACTACAGACTGACTAAATAGAAGCAGCACATACGTTTAATTAGCTAAATGCTTATGGAAACAAAAACAACCAAAAAAGTAATTTATAATTGCATAATGTAACTGGGGCGGCACAGTGGCGCAGTGAGTAGCGATGCTGCCACGCAGTAAGGAGACCCGGGTTCGCTTCCCAGCGTGGAGTTTGCATGTTCTCCCGGTGTCTGTATGGGTTTCCTCCGGGTGCTCCAGTTTCCTCCCACAGTCCAAAGACAATGCAGGTTGGATTTGCGGATCTAAATTGTCCCTAGTGTGTGCTTGGTGTGTGTGTGTGTCCTGCGGTAGGCTGGCGTCCTGCCCGGGATTTGTTCCCTGCCTTGCGCCCTGTGTTGGCTGGGAATGGCTCCAGCAGACCCCCGTGACCCTGTGTTAGGATATAGCGGGTTGGAAAATGGATGGATGGATTATGTAACTGTTACTTGGCCTAATACAAATGAATAAGGGTATGCGTGTGAGCATTAATGTAATGTCAGTTGGGTATTGATATAAATAATTGGGAGGAATCCTTTCAGACCCATACTACCACTGAGAAAACAATCATTGATATTTTTGCCAGCAGCCACATCACCTGCACTTCAGAACCTGAAGCTTAGCATGATCAGGTCCAGCCAGTACTGGGAGACAATTTATGAAAAGCTTGGGTTGCTGCTGGAGAGGCCATCGGGGGTGCTTACTCTTACTCTGAGGTAAGTGTGTGGATCTCAGTGCCCAGCGCAATGACAAGGACACTGTGCTGCAAACATTGTGCCACCCTTTGGATTAAATGTAAAACTGAAAGAATCCTGGGCATCCTTTATAAAGAGGAAGGTGTATCCCGATGTCCAGGCTAAAGTGCTCTTCATGTCCTCCTAATCATCCCCTGTCTCTAACTGGTTAACTATTTTTCTCACCCCTTCACAACTTAATAGCTAATGTGTGGGTAAGTGTACTTGTGCAAAATGGCTGTTGTCACATCAGTAGATGCTGTACATTGGTGGTGGGTAAAGTAGCTCCCCACTCACTATATAAAGCACTTTGAGTAGTGAGAAAGCACAATATAAATGTAAAGAATTATTATTGCTATTATTAATTATTACTTTTGTGATATGTATAAAATTTAAAATAGACCTCAGGGCTCTACAGGGTTGGTTCCTGCTTTGGGCCCAGGGCTGCTGAATTGGCTCTGGCGGCCTGTAAGTATGTATTTGATTACTTGGGTTTGAGAATGTTATATTCTAGGGCAGTAGAAGTAATAGGCACAGTGTACAATGAGTAGCACTGCTACCTTACAGATCCAGTATCCTGGGTACAAACCCAGTGCCTCAATGTTGTCTGCGTGAATTTCGTTCATTCTCGCTTTATCTGCCTGGTTGTTTCTCATTTTTAGATTTTTTTCTACAGAAAATTGAAATCATTGAAATTAATGAATTGATGGCAAGCATTTATTGGGATAGGTTGAGCTACTGCTCACAGCAAAAGTTGTTACTGTAACTCTCTTCAAAAGCTCTTCTTGATCATGATCTACCACCTAATTCCTATATTAAGTTGAACTTGCTGATCAAATAAAAGAACTGGAGAGGCCAGTACCTGTGTGTTCAAGGCAAGGCTGGATTTAGACCCTCACAGGCCCCTGTGTGACTTAGTTCCTTAACAGAGAGTTAATAATAAGTTTAACAATACAGCACACAGACTGCACAGCACTTTTCATTCTTGGTTTTGGTGCGAGACCCCCTTGGACATTTTGACTAGCAGACATTGTTTCATTGAGTAATCCCCCTTTGGTCATTTTGACTTGTGGATACTCAATCATTTCATCAGGCAGGAGGGGGCAGGCAGTCGTTGGTAAAAAGGTCCCTTGCCATCATCACAGGCTCTTAGGTGTGCACCCAGAACGCCCTGATGGTAGAACTTCCCCTGATTCAAAGATCAGTCCTGCAGATAAATGGTGTCATTGTTTTAAATCCCCCTGTGTGTGAGCACTATAGTTATATACATGAAAATTAAAAATAAAAAATGAATCACATTTTTTCCTCACTGTTGCTTCTGCTCTAATTTTAGCACAAAGAGTAACTAGAAATATATATCATATACAGTATAGTACAATAATACACTGCAAAAAATGAAATCTAAGCAAGGAAAAGTTTTTATATCAAGCTATTAAGTCTAGTTTTCTTTATCGTAAGAGTTATTGACTTATAAAGAAATTTGTACTTAAGATTATTTTATCTGAAGAAATCCTATCATGTACAATTTGCTTTTTATTTTAAGAAAAGCAAAACAATTTCTGTTTCAATTTTTTTTCTAGTTTTTGCATATGCATTTTTGCTATGTATTGAAATGACAATAAAGAATTCTAAAAAAAAAAAAAAAAAAAAATCTTTTTAAAATTTCTTTTAAATGCACTTCCTTAGTGGTGCATGTAGAAAAGCTCTTTGTTCCAAGCAACCAGATAAATACTACTGTAAGAGCTCTTAGAGACGTGCTTTAAATTTGTCTTTTAAGTACCAACCACCTTCATTCCTGCAGTGTTGAAGACAAAAGCTTTCTTTCTCTTTCTGCTTTAACTGCATCACTGGGGTTTACAGATCTACATTAATATGTATAACACAGTAAATAAATAAATCTTAGCCATAACTTTGGTATAAAGCACTAAAATACCTCATGGCAGTTCCTTTCTTAATTACAAAACCACCACACTTTAAAGTGAACACCATACATAGACAATAGCAAAGTGAGTGGTTCAGTAATATATAATTATTTGAGCTAAAATATAAAATCGGTGGGTTGGCACCCTGCCCAGGTTTGGTTCCTGCCTTGTGCCCTGTGTTGGCTGGGATTGGCTCCAGCAGACCCCCGTGACCCTGTGTTTGGATTTAGCGGGTTGGAAAATGGATGGATGGATGGATGGAAAATATAAAATTGATAGAATAATGGAAAACACAAAGCATGTCATTAATGCATTTGGGCCAGAAAACTGTCCAGTCATGTAGGTAAAGTACATTCAAAAAATTCAATATTTCCATTATTTCACTTATGGCTAATCAGTCAGGCTTGGTGTACTGAATGACTGCCACCTGTTTGAAAATTTCTGAAAGCTCTTATTTATTTTCAAAGCCTTCATTTATATTAATTAATCTTGGCAGCAAGACAGTAGCTCTTTAACAGTCGCCATTCTCCATACTGCTTCATTGGGAATTTCAAAGGCTCCCAATGAAAGATTTGTCATCATGTGAAACATGCGTGGATTAAAGTTGCAGTGCATCTTCAAGGTTATTTCATACTGTAACTTTAAAAAAATAAAAAAATAAAATGAGTTTATTGTAATCAGTAGCTTTGTACTATATTGCTAAACTATACTAATTATTTCTTGGTTAGAAATACAGTAATCCCTCCTTGATCGCGGGGGTTGAGTTCCAGAACCCCCCGCGATAGATGAAAATCTGCGAAGTAGAAACCATATGTTTGTATGGTTATTTTTATATATTTTAAGCCCTTATAAACTCTCCCACACTGTTAACATTATTAGAACCCTCTAGACATGAAATAACACCTTTTAGTCAAAAGTTTAAACTGTGCTCCAAGACAAGACAGAGATGACAGTTCTTTCTCACAATTAAAAGAATGCAAACACATCTTCCTCTTCAAAGAATGCATGTCAGGAGCAGAGAATGTCAGAGAGAGAGCGCAAGTGAAAAGCAAACAATGAAAAAATCAATACGTGCTTTTAAGTATGCCGAAGCACAGCGATAAAGTGGCATTTTTTAGAGGAGCGTTCGTATCCCCTAGGCAAACAGCCTCTGTGCAAACAGCCCCTCTGCTCACACCTCCTCCGTCAGGCAGAGGAGTGAGAGAGACAGAGAAAAGCAAACAATCAAGCACCGCGCAGGAAGCATATTGTATATCATTGAGGAGTTTTATTTAATATGTAATACGTGCTCTGATTGGGTAGCTTCTCAGCCATCCACCAATAGCGTCTCTTGTATGAAATCAACTGGGCAAACAAACTGAGGAAGCATGTAGCATAAATTAAAAGACCCACTGTCCGCAGAAATCCGCGAACCAGCGAAAAATCCATGATATATATTTAGATACTAGCAAAACACCCGTGCTTTGCAGCGCCGAAGTACTGCATTCAAATTTTTATTAAGAAGAAAATTAACCTTTTTAAACTGAGGGAAAATATGCCAATAATTATTTGTTAAGGATCTCTTTGTATACCATGTTGTCAGTTCGGCCTTCCGAGTGTAACATGACCAAGCTGTGCGCTGAGCTTACTCTTGGGCATGCAACTTATAGTTGGCCATGTGAACAGTAATCTTGTCTCAAATCTCACAGCTTGGATTTCATGGTTTGTTTCAATTATGACAGTATTTGTAGGATTTGTTATATTGAAGTGACATTCGGCATCTGTCAAGCGTTGAAAGCACACAACCGGTTTCATCGTTAAAAATCACATCCAGCTTTTGAGAGTTTAAACATTCATAAACATCAAAGTATCCACTACTGAAATCGTCACCTGTGAATCTAAGATGTTTAAGAGGCAATGACAGTTGTCGAAAGGTGTAAAATATTTGGCCATTTCGGTACACTTGAAAGCGACAACCGAACAATTCAGCGGCAGCCATCAACTCACATGCAGAACCATAGGTGAAGGGCTTAAGCATTTCACTCTTAGAGTGCTCCTGTGTAGTATAATTATCTCCTGTACCATCATCAGTCCACACCTTGAACCTGTCCCAGTCATTCAATACAGAAGACACAATGTTCCTCCGGATATCAAGAGTGAGCCGTGCAATATGTAACAAAGAGAATGGAAAAGGTAGGTGGTATCTCCGGGCATGGAAACCACTCGGTAAGTGATAGTTCTTTGATCGATAGTGATCATCTTGATAGACGTGGTAATGGGGGTTGGAATGATAAAGGAAATGGGTACCTGAGCAATGTAAAGTAAGTGTAAAATACCTATACAATAACTATAATTGTAATAAACAAACAATAAAACAGCGGAGAAGCTGTGGATTAAACAAAAAGGCTGTAGTTATCAGTAGGGAGACGTGAATCCTCGTGGCGAAGCAAGGAAGGGAATGTAGAGACTGGAGCGATGGACGGCCTTATATAGGCAGGCAGCCAACAACGTGGGAAGCATTGGGATGGGGGACCCAACTCCGCCTCACACGGTGACCGAGCTGCAGGCTATGGACGTATATATGTACGTAAGTAGGATTCAGTTAGCGTTGGGAACCCGTGTACCAAATTTCTTGAAGATGGGCCCATAAGTAACAAAGACTGTTGAAAAGTTCACGTTCAAGTGGCATCATACCACCGAAATAAGTATGTACATTGGTTTCGATTAGTGCAGGGAAGCCGCCTACCAAATTTTGTGAAGATGGGGCCATGAATAAGAAAGTTCAATATGGCGGACGTTGTTGATCGTTATGACCGTTACGCCTAGAATTTCGAAATGAAACCTGCTTAACTTTTGTAAGTAAGCTGTAAGGAATGGGCCTGCCAAATTTCAGCCTTCTACCTACGGAAGTTGGAGAATTAGTGCGCGTTTGGAAAATTCAATATGGCGGCCGACACTGGTGTCATACCACCGAAATAAGTACGTACATCGGTTTTGATTAGCGCAGGGAAGCCACCTACCAAATTTCGTGAAGATGGGTTCAGCCTTCTACCCACACAGGAGGTTTGAAAATTGGTGACGTTGGAAAGTTCAATATTGTGGCCGACAGTGGCGTCATACTATCGAAATAAGTAAGTACATCGGTTTCGGTTAGCGCAGGGAAGCCACCTACCAAATTTCGTGAAGATGGAGCCATAAATAAGAAAGTTCAACATGGCGGACGTTGTCGACTGTTATGACCGTTACGTGTAGAATTTCAAAATGAAACCTGCTTAACTTTTGTAAGTAAGCTGTAAGGAATAAGCATGCCAAATTTCAGTTTTCTACCTACATGGGAAGTTGGAGAATTAGTGATGAGTCAGTCAGTCAGTGAGGGCTTTGCCTTTTATTATTATAGATGCTTACATTTAAAATCCGCGATGGAGTGAAGCCGCGAAAGTCAAAGCGCAATATAGCGAGGTATCACTGTAAAGATATCAATTCTTGACATCTGACATCTGCATTATACCCGATGATGCCAAGATAGACTTTGGCCTCCTATAACTCTGAAGTGAAGGGTTTGGGAATATGATAATATCCTGGGCCATTTGTATAGTTAATAAATACAGTATGATCAAAAAAATGGAATTGTTTAATTTTCTATAATTTTTTACTAACTAGCACAAAATAGAGCATTTTATAAATGAAAATTCTATCAGTGATTTCACCTATCCATTTCTAATAATATGAACAATATGTGAACATATATGGAGAAAAATTGTTATAAAATTAATTTCAAACTGCAGCTTGTAAAACAAAAAAAAAAAAATCTTGATTTTTAAATAAACGTGTTAAAGAAGACTCAAATTATCACAAAAGCAATTTTTATTTTGAATTTTATACACATAAAACCATATTACTAATTGCATTTTGCACTTTTTTTAGACCCAGTTTGAAAGTGTGCATTCTTTTTTCATGCAGAATATAATAGCCTTTCTTTACAGGATCAAAGATAAATAGGGCACTTTTCCCTTCAGATGAGCTTTATCGAAAATAAATAGTAGAATTTTCTTTTGAGAAATGCTTTTCAGCAACCAGGTACTCTGGTTGAAATGCAATCATCCCAACTGCTTCCAAGAAAGTAATAATCTCCATTTCAACATTGAAGATGACAGATAAACCAACCATATTATCTTCTGAACTCTGCACTAAAACATTTTAGTAAAAAGAATGGAATCTTTATAAATGAGGCTTCTTAATATGGGTTTTTTTCCATATGGATTTAAGTAAACGGTTAGAAAAATAGTACTTTCTTCATCTCAATTCCTAGGTATGTAGTTCTAATAGTATTAAAATAAGCCAAGTTTCAATAGAAGTTAAATTAGATCAAGTGACTACCGGTATGAACAGTAAAAAAAAAAAAAACATGGAAAATTTTTACTATAAATGAAATGTGCTCCTGCGGTGGGTTGGCACCCTGCCTAGGATTGGTTCCTGCCTTGTGCCCTATGTTGGCTGGGATTGGCTCCAGCAGACCCCCGTGACCCTGTGTTCAGATTCAGTGGGTTGGAAAATGGATGGATGAATGGATGAAATGTGCTACTTATCACCAGAGACATACCACTTATTTTCTAATTAGCCACTGAGAAAGCATAACCCCTTAAATATTCTGATTTGATATCTATTTTCCTATTGAAGAAGCCCTAAAAAACTTACAAAAATGTATCTAGCTTGGTGGTGTCCTGACAACATCTGTCACAAAGTAATAAACACTCCATGGTCCATTGCTGAACAATCCTAGGTCCATTGCATGTTTTTACCTTCAGTCATTTTTTCTTTTATGAAACTAGGGGGCTCTGCCCCTGCTCATTTTGCTCGCCAAACCCCAGGTGGGCGCTACACGCTAGCCACTTCACAGCTGTGTCACTTGTGTATGGGGAAGCGGATATTCATATTTAAATAGATTGCTATTTTCATGGGAATTGTTACATATGCATAATAGACCTAACTATTTTACACTACAGCGAGTAATTAACCATAGTAAAAAAAAAGTAAAATGTAATTAATCGAAAGAAAATTATGTTTCATGTTGCGTTAGAAGTATTCGTTGCCTGGTAAGTTTTCGTTCTATTTGGCTTTGAAATTAACATGCAAATACTTTTAAAACTTACACTTTTACTGTAAAACTTCAGTAAAAACAGTATTTGGAAATAATTTTTCATCAATATCGCGTAGAATTTTGATTCCGTGTTTGGAGTTACATCGTGAAAACACAACATATACCTGACTGTGAGTGAATATTATGTCTTCTCTCTAATAAATAAACCGACTTTTTTGAATGTTTGTCCCTGTGATTTGTTAATTGTCACAGCAAAAGCTATTCTAACACGAAACTGTAAACATTTTATTATGACTGGCATATGAAGATCTCCTTTGGTGCCTAATGTTATCCGTGGATGATGTACTACATTACATTTCTTGTTGCCTGTTAAAATTTTACATGTCAGAATTGTTTGACCAATTTTGAATACTAATCTTCTCCTATTGCATAGCTCATCATTCATACATAAAATACACAATAACATTATGATACATCCTTCTTTCAACAGTAATTCGGTCGGTGGAAGACCGGATGGTATTAACGGTAGATATTCTATGGGATATTGTAAGTTGATGTTTTTATCTTGCGCACCATCACCACCAACTGTTTCAGCATAGCCTATTGATACATATTTAACCAATTTGCCGTGTAACCAATCAACAATTTTCGCATTAATTCATTTGACTTCATCGTTTCTTTGTGCTAGGATTGCCTGTTTACTCATTTCTTCTGTTGATAATTCTTAGGGATGAAATCCTTCAATAAGATTTGGACATAATAAGTCTTCTTTTATTGGGAACTTAAATTGAGGAAAACGTAAAAATTTATAAGAGCTGAGAGCGCTGGAACTGTGTTTGACAAATGGATTCACACAAATGAGAGGTGAGAGGACCGTGGGCGTGGGCCGTTTACCGTCAATGGTTGAGAGGAGGGCGAGACATGAAAAAATCTCTTGGCAATAGTCTTGTCTCGTCTAAAGATTTTATTTTATAATAGAGAGATACATTTAAGATCAAACTTATTAAAATGTGGGAACCAACAGATGGTACTTGCATCCCTTGAATGCATTAAAAAATGTAAAATTCCATGCCCCAGATCGGCTCTGCTAGCCTCAGCATTGTATGAGGCTATGAAAAGAAATGCACGTTGGGCCACAGTGATTTAGGTACACAGGGTTGCTATGTATCTATGGAACTGACAGTAGTCACTGCATTCTGGTAGCCATAAGACAATAAGGGAAATCTCTCTATAGAAAGGACACAAAACACAAATTCCCACCATTAGAGCTGAAAGGTGAGACTGTGTGACGGGTGGCCATGGCCATTACCTGGCCGGGACACCAGCTGGATGGAAGGACAAGGGGAGAGAGCATATACAAGACACTACCACCCTCGGGATGCTGGTGGGCAGCCCTCCTGGGTGGCTGTGGCACCATAGATTCCTGCAGGGCACACTGGCAGTTGGAGTGTGGCACAACCCTGTTGGGTTCAATGGGGACTGCCAGGGGGAGCAACAGAGCCCCACATGGGGATTTCACCACACCTGGGGATGATTCCAGGTCTATTTAATGAGGCACTTGGAACACTTCCAGGGTCTGCTTAAAAGGAGCCACCTAACTCTAGAGTTGGGATGAAGAGGGACAAAGCTTGCCTGGAGGAGGAGTGGAGGCAGATGACAAAGTGAGAGAAGAAGAAGAAGAATGACTGTGTACTGGTGCTTATTTGTACTGTTCTGCTGTGGGGAACAACAGAAAAACGTCTCTCCACTATAAATAAAGAGTCTTGTGTGTTGCACCTGCGTCTCTGCCTGTCTGTGTCAGGTGAAGGTGGCTTTGCGCGCTCCTGGTTTTTCACAACTGTTATTAAAACCCAATTCATCTGCAATGGGAAAGTATGAAAATAAAGTTGAATTTTGAGAGTATAAAAGAGTAAACGCTTTTGCATTTCAGATCATTTTTAATTTTTTTCTGTAAAAATAAGAACATATCTTAAACACAGCAGAGTCTGAATTTTGTGCCCCACTGTTTTATATGTGGATTTTGTACTTTTGTGTCCTCCAGCTAAGGTTTTTCCTCCTACATCCCGAAAGATGTGTATGTTGGGTTAAATGCCACCTATAAAGAGACTGAGTATGAGCATGTGAGAGTGTGAGTGGGCCCTCTATTAGACCACTGCCTGGTTTAGGAGCTGGAATAGACTCAGGCCCTTTTCAATGCTGATTTTGAAAATATTCTGTTATATTACAGCATGTAGTGCTACATTTTGATCCAGCTTGAAATTTTTGTTTTATGTCAGTAAAGTGAAAGAGATTATTCTTTGTGAAAACACCAATTGCGAAACATGAGATACACGATGCCCTCCAGCCTATTTACCTTACGTGCCATACATCTCTAATGTAAATTTACTGATAGGTTGTTCCGGCAACAGCACTGGGTAGCACTGGGAAAAGTTTAAAAAGGACATTTCGTGCATGTATACACAACATCGTTCAATCGGAAAAGTCATTGAGAAAGCCCTTCAAAACAAATCTTTAAGTCTAAAAAATATTAAAATATTATTAATTTAAATTTTATGGAAATGATGAATTAAATTGCCCTGCAAAAATGTCAACTGGATATTAAAAGAACCTAATCCCACAGTCAACAATCATTATTGTCTAGTGCAATAAGTTTCGACTTTAATAAAATGATGCATGTCTGTGTTTCTGTCGGTCTGTGTGTCTGGCTGCTATATCTCTGCTATCCAAAAGATGGTGCATCACAAACATTAGCACTGATTTTGTGAGTCCCATGCACATTAGCACTGTCTTTATGAATCCTGTTCCATATGGTATGTGACAGAGACATAGCAAGTGGACAGATACACTACACTGCAAACACAAATTGCTGAGATCTGCGTTGATTACTTAGATTTCAACCCATCTTAGACGGGTAGCATATCTAGTGCTAAAATAAGCCAACATGACTGATTGTATAATCACATTATTTTTTATCTCCTTTATTAATAAACAAGTTCAGATATTTTCAATTATTTAGCACTTCATACTTCTGTCACCAATGCACAGTGGGTTTCAGGTATTACTCTGTAGCCTAGCAGGTTAACAGATGCTACAAATTAATTAAAGCATTACCTAAGTAGACAGTTAATACTAGAAATGTTAAATATCCACATAAAAAAGTAAAAAAAAAACATGCCACTAGCACAGTATTACAAGTGTTAATGAAGCATGTAAAGAATATTCTTCTCATTAAAATGTTAATCAGTGATTACCAACAGCGCATTATTTGCTACAGGGTTTTTGCCTAAAGCAGCCATGATGTCACCAACATCTGGCAATCGAGTCCTCATGTTTTTTTTTTTTTATTATTACTTTTTTTTGTTATTTCCTTTAACATTCAGGTGATACCTTTTATATTATCCAGGGTTGGGACTCAGTAATTGTAATCATTAATCCTATACCTGAATATTATCAATGTGGGATTTGCACATTCTCCCATTGTCAGAGTGTGTTTGCTCCTTGCACTTGCATGTTAGGTAAACTGGTGACTCTAAATTGGTTGTGTATCTTTGCATAAATGGATGCATGTGTGAACAGGCCTTACGATGGACTGGGGTCCTGTCCTGGTATATTTCTTACATTGCATCCAGTACTGCTAGAATAGCCTCTGGCCCCCTTTGACACTAAACTAGATGAAGCCTGTTTGAAAATGTTATGTAGTTATGTTGTGTTTTTATATTATGCAATTCCCTTCTATCATTTCTTATAGATCATCATAGTAAAAGTTTTGCTTAGGTTTACATTAACAGTGAGATTAACAGTCCGCATGTTATAACCAGAGTACAAATTAAGATATCATTAAGATGCAGGCCTGCTAAAAATTCCAAGAAGAAACAAAATAACAGTGGGTGGTTGAGCCTTTAGTTACAGGGCCTCAAAGCTATGGAAAGATCTGTCCGCTCATACAGTATAAGCAATGCTGCTTCAGTCTTTTAAAGACAGACTGAAGACTCACTACTTTAGTCTAGCATACTGAGACTGAAGAGCTGATGTTTAACTGTGCATATTGCATCTCTGTTTGCTAGTCATTTATATAAAAATATACGGAATAAAATAATTATGAACCATTATTAACCCTCCATTATTCTTTTCTGTTTCCTGCTGTAGTAGCCGGTGCCACTGCTCTAAATCCAAGCTCCTTTCCTGTGCATAGAAAGACATCTGCGCTACTGGGAGTGTTGGAATCAACGGATGGAAAGATTCTGTCATCAGATTAGACGGACCGGCATAGACTTTATTGTAGATTTCACAGTAGGGCCTGGGTGGCCAAAAGGCCTAGGTCTCCAGGACAGTGACTGACTTTATCGTTATCTTTATCTTATTTGTCTTTGTCTGTTATAACTGACCCTGGACCACCCAGGGGTTTATGTTCTCCAGGGATGATGGTAACTGGCATTTTTGATTTTTTTCTTCTCCATTGTCAACTGGCCATAGCTCAACGATTAATTAATGAACAAATATTATTAGGTTCTACATATGTTAATCAGTTTTGATCCACTTTGTTTTCCTGTCTGTTTAAACAAATCTTTGTTTTTATGCATATTCATTATGTAATTAGTAATTTGTAAAGTGAGTAATTGCATTTACCTGTGAACTTGTTACAGTACTCAGAGCTTGCATTCAGTAAAGAATGCCATACAAAAATAAAATGAATTAAATTAAACTGAATAAGAAATCATATTGCAAACTGTTTTTAATATAATCTAAAACATTTAAAAATGACAGTAACATATCTCATGTGTCTTTTTTATTTTTAATGATTGTTGCTAATAATTTTGAATAGCATACTTAGTAAATATTTGTAGACATTTAATAGCTGCTTTATAATGGATACCTAAATTAAAATGTCTTCAAAGATTAAGCCAGAAAATAATGTGAGGTGCAAATAGAACTGAATCATTCTGCACTCCCCGATACTAAACCAGTACAGAAAAAGCATTATGAGGACTTGAGAACCTGGGAATATCAAGAATGGCCTGGGAGACAAATAAGAAGCCACAGCCCACCTATCTGGTGATTGCTGCATGAGAGACAGGGGAAAAGAAAGGACAAGAGGTGTAGTCCCAACCACTCCTGAAAGAAAATGTGACTAATTTTCCCTTCTTAAAAATGAAGGAATTTAGATGTATACTTTAAAATTATTTTGGTCATTTACTTGATAAAACCAGATTTGGATCTTCATTGTACTTAACTAGAATCAATAATTTTGATAGGTGTCATACTGCATTGCTCAGTGTCCATAATAGATATAGGTGACTAGCCTATTTATAGCAGTTTGAATTCAGAACTATAACTTTCTTTATTTCCTTCACCATTGTCTGTTGAATATATTAAGAACCTATCATACAGTATATAAAATTGAAAAATATTCTGGCGATTTACACATATATGTTTGACCTGGTGGCACAGAGATGTGTGTTCTTGTCTTTAGCTCTGTTTAGACCCTGGCCAAGTTTCCATGTTCTATGGACAGGATAATATTAACCATATCAGCAATTAGGCAAGTGCCCAAGGCCTCCAGGACAATGGACTTAGCTTCACAAATATCTCAATGGCTGTGTCTACACATCTGCATTCACCAGTGAGAACACAAAAAAAATAAATAAACAAATAAAGTCTTTACTGAAAAACAAAAATTATAACTGTTAAATTCCTATATTGTCCCTGGCTTGCTTGGCAGTCACATTCTCAATTAAGAAAAAGAAATGGATAGGCATCAGATTATGCAATGCAATTATCTCACGCGTTATGACATCGGGAGTTTGTGTGCCCTCTCACACTTTCCGACTCATTTAAGAAGGAAATGTTCTAAATCTGCCCTCAGTAATAAATACTTAGAATGAGTTGAAGTAAATATTGTGGAATAGCATCAGATGGGGAAAAATATTAGTATTAATACAAAACCAAGCATTTCTTTAAATACTGTTATGCTAAAAAAAAGGGGAAAAAATGAAAATGTTCCATTATCAAAGTCATGCATTAATTTTTAACACCTAACTGTCATGGCTGCCAGTGGTTATATAGAAAGTCACCAATGCAAGGCAGGAAGCAGTATAATCAGTATTATGTTTTTTTCTGCAATGACAGTAGTATGAGACTCTCCAGGTGTATTGATTATTTTTCACTTTTCTGAAACTCATTTTTTCCTTTCCTCTGAAAAGTATGGTTATATTAAGCAAAGTAAGACTGTAATTTAAAAACTCTAGACAACAGTATAAGCTGGGAAGTCTGCAACTGCAATGCACACTGGAGAAGGGCATAATACTGTAATTGGTGAGACCGTAATTGTTTGGTTCCGTGACATTTTCAGATTCTTTTACCTGGAATTTTTTCTTAAGATATTATTTTTTAAATATGCTTTCATTGAATGTACAAGTAATTTTAGTTAACACAAGTTTTTTAACTATACAAATACAATTTAAATTGTGTCTGTCTGTTAACATATTATGCAGGATAGATGGACGAAGTTCTTTGAAACTGAATTAGCAGGACATCACAAATTAGAATATAGCTTAGTAAAATGCTGTTGGTACGATGGAATAATTATTATTATTGTTGTTACATTTTAATCAACCCTATAGACTGGTTTGTAAATGCTCAGTACAGAAGCTGATGAACAAGGAGGCTGCCATAAGTACCTGCTCATGGAGTCATTGGGTCAATTGTGATGCTAGAGAAAATTCACGAATGTAAAGCTGCATCAAAAAGTCCATACCAGATTTGTTTGAGTTTGTACATTTCTACACGCAAATTATATAGGCATATCTGTTTTTGAGGCATCAGCCTAACAGCTTTCTTGCTTTGCTACCACATGGCTTTGGAATGGAGTTTTGAAACAGGCCACATGGCAGTCTCAATTTGGCTGCCAAGACAGAGATGTCTTCATCATGGTGTTCTCTTAAGTCCAGATGGTGAGAGAGAGAGAGAGAGAGAGAGACAAGGTGACCAACTTTATACCATTCTTACCACAAAACAAAAACAATGTGATGTTGTGGTACAGAATGGCATCCGATTTAAAACCAATCATAAACAGCCATACTTTAGACGAATAGAATTCAGGTACAACTCATCCTTCAGTTGCTTTGTTTAGAGAGTTTATGGCCTTCCTGCAGGTGATGGCCTATTTGTTCTAAGCCCACACATAATTGCCAAACTGATCTGATATATGCCAAGTCATGTAGTAGATGGTTTCCTTCCCTCAACTCAACTAGTCTATCAAAAGAAATGTTTTGCAGCCACAGGGAGTTGTGGTTGGTGCTCGTGCCCAGGAATACTGAAGAGCCTTAATTTGGCCCTGACTCTGGATTTCTTTCCTCATCATGATATTAAGGTAGTTAGACTGACGGGTTACCCTAAATTTTTCCTGAGTGTGGTTGTGTGGAAAACTGTTTTCTGTCTAAGTGTGGTCCCTGCCTTGCACCTGGACAATGAAGGCCCAGAAAATGATACTTACATATATGTAAAGCACATAATGCATGAAGGTTTTGTGTTTAGTATTATATCTTTTGTTTTTTCATACATGCAATTTTTGTACTCCATGCTAACTAAAGTGTATTTCTAAAACTATAAAGCTTGCTTTGCTACAAAGTGGAAGTATGTTTTAAAACATTAAAACATTTTAAAACACTCCATTTAACTGAAAGGCTGCTGCATCTACTGACATCTTGCCACTGTCTATAAATAAAGACGTTTAAACAAAACCTCTTTACATGGGAAAGGATTCAGACATTTCAAATTAGGCACAATGTATAGCAAAATACTGTAAATAAACAGAGAAAGAGGCAGACAACAGGAAGATTTGGAAAAAGATGATCCACTGTGGCAACCCCTAACAGGAGCAGCCGAAAAAAGAAGAAGAAGAAGTATAGCAAAATAAATTTGTAAACCAATGATTGAAGAGACTTTGAAATTTCTGTTTGAACAAGTAACACATTTCATTTGAAGGTTTTTTTTCTACATAATCTCACTTAAATTATTCATTTCAGACCATTGCACAAAAGTATAAATCACCTCTCTAAAAGTCACTTCTCAGACTAGTAGAGGCACCAGAAGGAGTCTTTTTTTCTTTTAAATACAGTTCTAATAGAACTACACTAGGGACTGATTCTTTCAATTATTTGATGGATTAACAATCAAATTTGTAATTTCAAACTGCATCTATTCACAATCACGAAAGTAATACCTTTTGTAATATTCAGAAGTCTTGGTATGCGGGGGGCTCAGAGGTTAGCACTTCAATTTTATAGGTCCAATGAGCACAATTCACTTGCCAGACCATTGTATTTATGGTTGTTTCATATTTCTTTTCTTGTTCAAATCAGACTTCCACTGCTACTCCCCAGTACCTTAACATGTGCATTTTACTTTAACTGGCAGTTCCAATTTGTCATGGTATGTGTGAGTGTTGTTTGGACATATACTACTGAATCTTTCACTTAAACCCAGTATGCTACTATATTGTATGTATGACTATTAAAGAGAAAGGTTATTTATACAAATAAGTGCTTTCAGCAAAATAGTTATCATTGCTGCCTCACAGAATCCTGAATGTGGCTCCTGTCTAGAAACTCATTTGTACTCCCACTATGCCCCAGTTTCAATCTCAAATTGTAAATATGTATTAAGTTAACTGGAGACTCTAAATTGGCTTATCATAAGTAAGAGTCCATGTGTTCGTCAGTGTTAAGGAGTGTCACCAGTCACACAATAGCTAACACTGCTGCTTTTTAGCTCCATAGTCCACTATTTCATTACTGGCCTGCTTGCTGTCTATACAGAGTTTGCACATTATCCCAAAGTGTGTGGATTTTTTTCCAGATAATTCATCTCAAACATTGGATTGTTAGGTTAACTGGTAACCCTAAAAGGGCTCTGAAAATTAAATAGTAGGCTTGGAGCAGTATTCTCTTAGTATTACTAAATCTTAAGCCATACAAAAAGGGCTGGTGAAGGTGAAAACCATTACCCAGTTCTGTTTCTTCAGTAAATACTTTCAAATACTATCAAACTTAGTTATTATATTTCTTTACATATTAGAAATGCCCCAAATGTGGTTTATAAGAGGGAAAAATGAAAATGACTGCTAGGAGAAGTCTAACGATTGCTAATTTACAGGTTTATATACTGTGCAGTATCTAAACATACATCATACTCACTTGCAATTACCTTTATTAGGATGAATATTAGTATTTCTTTTCTCTGACTCTCTTTGTTTTTTGACACATTTACATTTTTAATTTCTCTGTGTTTACTATTTACCTTGTCCCTTTTGACACTTGTGTTATAACACTGCACTTTTTACTATCACAGCTTGGCCTTGTCATTTGTATTTTTAGATTATCCATAGTATTTTGCCTAGAATATATTTCCTTAAAAACAGGTACCAAGAGCTAGCAACCATCCCTCATGTGCAAACACATAAACTTAGAAACAAGGAGCACAAAGATAAGGCGCTCAAACAAAGTGACAAATGGCACTCAGCTTGACTTTAAAAGCTGATTTAGCTTCTTGATGCTTTCACATGTGTGCATATAGGGGACAGCTTAAGACCTCTGATGATGGTAATTCTTTACCACTCTAGGGGATGACGCTCGATAATAGCACCTTTATTTTCTCTCCCTGCAGACCGGAAGATTGACAGCTTTTCCATTGCTAATGCTACTTCCAGTGTTCATCCGCCTGGACCCACATCTTCCTGCTGGAAACAATCTTACCGGAATGACCACCATCTTAGGCAGTTAGAACCAGACTCCCGTCTGAAAAGATGTTTCTACAGCGCTTATTACTTGTTTTTTTTTTCCATTCCAATCATATGAGGTTTACCTTCAGGTGACCACCCCTTCATATACTTTCTGTCTTGTTCTTACACTGCTGCATTGACAGGATTACAAAGAGTTGCAAAGATGACAGGGCAACATGATATAGCTACAAGGCCATGGCCATGGAAATCCTGGCTCTCAAGGTCCAGGTGGGGGAACAACAGACTCAGCTTGCTGAAGCAAATAATTACCATTGCCAGAGCCCTTAAACTGTCCCCTATGTGGATGTGTGACAACACAAATAGCTGTTTGAACATGTGGAGGCAGCGCACTGTCATGTCATCATTCACTTAGTTGCAAAATCAAATCAGAAACTCAGCCTGCACTCCCCCCAGGATTTCTCAGGTCCAGATACACAGATACACACTGATTCAGCAGAAAGAGACTAAATGTTTGGATGTCTATGACAATTTCAGTTGGATGGCTGTCAAATGTTAATCACAGCAACAATAACAACAGCAAGGATGTAAAAATGTTCTTCACAAAAAAGCAGACTAAATAATGATTTTTTTTTTAGGTCCTGTATATCCATTATGTCCACAATGCTATGTCTAAAATGAAAGATTCTAAAGAATTTTAGTTCAATTCTGCTTTATATAAAATATTGTGTACTTTACCTTCAGCTATTAAGAAACAAATTAGATTGTTAGGAGGTAATGCAGGGTCTTGTGACCAGGAAATGAACAGCAAACAAATGGAAGGAAGGTAAAAATGAACCAAATCAAACAAAACTAAAGCATTACCAAGGTTATTGTCAAAACAGTTAAAGCAATGACTCCTACAGCTGAAGGCATCTTGTAAGTGTCTTTTTGCTTTCACTAACACAAATGAGAAAAAGGGCTGAGAGTTGTAGGGAAACAATCCAGGGCACAGATTTTAGAAGTTATGTGCCACCATCTTATATAGGTGGGCTATTTTGACAAAACATGCTGCATGACCTACTTGTCTCAAGACTGGCAGAATACATACTAACAGTAAACCACAAAGCCCCAGCCATTCAACAAGTGTCTTGAAATGATGACCAAAAAACAGATAAAATAAGGTACCAGAATGAGGATATCATAAACAACAGTTCAAAAACAAATTAAGCACAAAGTATACAAACATGAATTAATTTTGTCCCAAGATCACAGATTACAAAATCATCTCTTTTGTTTGCTACCTGTTTATCTCTCATTGTGAAAGTTTACATTTATAAAGGCCCTTGTCTCGAACAGCTCACAAATAATGCTTTGTTGTTTACCTTACCATCTGACAATAAGTCAAGCGGCATGCTAAACTTTCATTTGTTAGTACAGTATTGCACTCTAAACATATCTATAAATGCACAAAACCAAAACAAATCATATGTTTGGGAAGCCATTTAAAGAACAAAGCGCACAATGAATTATTGATTATTGGTTACTTTTCGTGCTCACTACATCAATCTTCATTTGTTGCTTCAGATCTCCTCTTGTTCTCCCATTTGAATATCATCACAGCTGGCTTTCTCTACCATATGTATTCCTTTGTAAGATTCCTAATGCTAGTAAAATAAATTCAGCTGAAGGTTAAGTGCAATTGGTAATGCTGAGACTAAACATTATTGCACTTATGCCAGCTTTGGCACCGTTGTACAGCGATCTCACTTTGATTAACAAATGTTATTGACTACCTTTGGTCTCTCCAGATTGTCATAAAATGTAGCAAAACTCTTGACCACAACCTGGGATTAATAAAGTATCTATCTATCTATCTATCTATCTATCTATCTATCTATCTATCTATCTATCTATCTATCTATCTATCTATCTATCTATCTATCTATCTATCTATCTATCTACTGTCATATTCTGTAAACTCTAATAACATATGTAGTATTGCTAGAAAACTGTAATCCATATGGATACTGTTTTTAAGCAGATCTTCAGAATGAATAATGCCTTCAGTTTTCCTTTAAAGAATACACCAATACAAATGTTTTAACGAACATTATAGTAAAAATAAAAAATCTCTCGCAGCCACCACACAACTTAATTAATTTAGGATCCTAATTTAGGACCTGAGTGCAGCGGGTGATACTTCAGCACCACACTAGTTTGAATGAAGTGGAACAGTGTGAGTTTTTTTTAGAGTGGCTGGTGTGCCAATCCTTCCCAAGTTTTCCCTGCAAGTTGGAGGTCCTTCTTGCAGGGCTGGATACAAGTTAACGTCATACCCAGGATGGAACAATTGTAGGTTAACGGCCTTGCTCAAGGGCCCAACGTTGTGGAATTGCTTCTGGCATTTATGGGACTCAAACTGGCAACCTTCCAATTGCCAGTGCAAATCCCTTGACTCTGCCTTGTTACATCACACAGTGAATAATTTAATGACATCCTTAAAAGTCTATATACAATATTATCAGAGACACTTTTAGCTGTCACTAAAATAAAACAATAATCAGCTTTATCTTCCTTATCCAATTCTGAGCTAGCAAACAAGCATTGACAGAAGTGATGAAAAAACAGGCATCTATTAATATAGAGTTCATCTTCTTTGACAGCTGCTGCAATGCTTTTTTACTTAACTACTCTATCATAGAATACATGCAGTATGTGTCTGCTTCAAACTTGGATTGTATCTAATATGTCACAAATACAATCTAATCCTAATCTAATTCATGTCATCTTTTTTAGTTAAACAAAAGCTAACATTCTTAGTCCCACCCAATTTAATTAAGAGTTTTAGAGGGCTTGAGCCTACTATGGAAGTGCAACACAGAAGGCAGGAAAGAGCCCTAGACGTGGGCTAGAGGCATCACCGATCTCATTCATGCACACACACTCTCACACAGCAACTGAGTTGGCATTGACAATTAACTTAACCTGCACGTCTTTAAAGGGATGAGGGGGGAAAACTCAAAGAGGAAAGGGGAAACATACAAGTGCAGCACAAGTAAACTCTGGCAGTGGGGTTTGAACCCAGAACGTTGGATCTGTGAAGTGGCATGGCTTATCACTGTAATACTGTGACTCCCTTTGTTAGTTTAATCTTCTTAATGTTAATGGCAAAGACAAAACAAGACAACTCTGGATATAGATTTGTTAATACAGTACTTTGTACATCCTTCTATCATTTTTATTTTTCCAGGTGCAACCTGTATACAGTAAGTAATTATTCTTTCTATAGTTGTTTAAAGTACTAAAGTTTAAATTGGCAAAACACATTAGACAAGGTGCAGCATGGTGGCACAGTGGTAGCGTTGCTGCCTCACAGTAAGGAGACCTGGGTTCGCTTCCCAGTTCCTCCCTGCGTGGAGTTTGATGTTCTCTACATGGGTTTCTTCCCACAGTCCAAAGACATGCAGGTTAGGTGCATTGGCGATCCTAGTTTGTCCCTGGTGTGTGTTTGCCCTGCGGTGGGCTGGCGCCCTGCCTGGGGTTTGTTCCTGCCTTGTGCCCTGTGCTGGCTAGGATTGGCTCCAGCAGACCCCCGTGAGCCTGTGTTAGGATATAGCAGGTTGGACAATGACTGACATCAGACAATATAATGTATGATTCTGAAAGGGTATCTAAAGTTCATCAAGCAAGCATTTCTTAGGAAAGTAATTTTAAATAAAACAAATTTACTAGCAACATTTAACTATATGCAAAATTGAATAAAGCATATCACTAATATTTTAAGTATTTGTTCCTTTCAATCTTTTACTCTAATCCTACTTCCTATAGTGTCCCCAGTTTTTCCTAGGTGTTTAAGAATTTACATAAAAGTTTATATGGATAAAAAAGTAATAACAGATGCCAGAAACTTCACACCCACTACCTTTACAAAACTGCATTCAGTTCGAAGGGATATTGAAGTAATAAGTCAGTAATTCAAAAAGCAATTCTGTTGCTGCAAGATGAGCGGCTGTCAATGTGACAGTTATGAAGAGCAGCACTCACTACAGTACTTGGGAAAAGTCGAGGCACCCGGAGAACTGTGACGGCACTTGGTGCCAAGGCTGCTTAATAGAAAGGCCACTGGATTCCTGTTAGTTTTTGAATCATTTAAGTCTTTTATTTCTTGTTGAAGTACACATAATTTATCACTTTTAATTTCACAACCCACTTTTGGAATCCTAGAGGACCAGATTTAGCTTACTTCCTGAAAAAGATTATGCAGACTGGACTTGATCCATATTTATTTTCAGTTTCTTATCAGAGCAGTGTGGGATAAACAGCTTTCTTGACAGATGCTAAAATTTTGATTAAAAGTCTATTTAGCATTCATAATTGTTATAATGTACCATGAAGAAGCCTAGCAACTATCAAAATATTGGAAACGTATAAAAGGAACAAAAAATATGCTTTCTTTTTAGTCCCACACATAAACCATTTTTGTCTCTTTAATCAAACGCCTTAGTTTAACCAAAATTGTTTTTCCATTTGCAGCAAATGGTGTTATAAATATTCCTTTCTTTGTTGTTTTCTTTTTAAATAATTGACTAACCAGATGGCTTACTTTCAGCACTCTTTAACAGTAAGAACTTTACATTAACAGAATAGTTTCACAAACCACAATGAATTGACATTAAATACAATCCTGTATATACTGGATGGTAAAAACTAAAAAGGAAACTTCCTGCTCTATTCGATCAAAGGGTAGTATGACAAACATGCAAAATAATTATGAAGAAATGCTGTAAAATTCCCCACTCTGGTTTACTTTTTATATTTCTCTGGATACCTAACAAATACAACAGCTAGATGTATTATACATACATGACAGACCTGAATGACACAAATACACTTTATTTGCCATTTTATGCTTTTACATTTTAAGTACAGTATAATGCTGATATTGTAACTTGATAGCTCATCCTATAAAGAATGTTAATCACTGCAGTCAGTTTATTAACAATTTTATGATATTTTGTAAAAAGTACTACAGCACACATTCTTCCATCCATGGGGACACATAGAAACTCATTAAGTTTAAATTTCACACACATTTTAGAAAGAGTCAAAGGCATATGGAATAATATGGAGTAAAGTCTGGTGGAGAGCAGGGGCCTCATGTATAAACAGTGCGTACGCACAGAAATGTTGCGTAAAAACTTTTCCACGTTCAAATCGCGATGTATAAAACCTACACTTGGCGTAAAGCCACGCACTTTTCCACGGTACCTCATGCCTTGTCGTACGCAAGTTCTCCGCGGTTTTGCAAACTGGCGGCACCCAGCGTCAAAGCAATGGTACTGTTCTTGTGTGATTACTCATTATTTTCATGACGCGGCTTTATAAATACACAGAAACTAACCGCATATTGTTTATTAGTGTAATGCATCTGATTGTAATTAACTCGTAACAATATAATGGTCCAGGGAACAGCCATAGTATTCCAAATACCATAACTGCTTTAGCGTTGTTACTCTCACTTCTCCTTCTTCTTCTTCTTCTTCTTCTTCTTCTTTCAGCTCCTCCCGTTAGGAGTTGCCACAGCGGATCATCTTTTTCCATATTACTCTCACTGCACGACTCGGAGTATTTATATCACTGTATCTGAGTGTGAATCACAGCAGCAGCTGATCGGAAGGAGAATTATCGGTATACAGCTTTAAGGACACGCTGTCTCAGCCACTGCAAAATGTTTTAAAGCCTTTCCTGTACAGACCTCGCAGTTCAGAAACAGTTTAATCCTAAGAACTTTAAATGCATTCAATCAATTGCTCCTTGTAGAACTGTTTGTACTTATAAGTACAATCACCCCACTGTAAACTTGCACTACAGTTATAATATCTCACAACCTGGGCCACTTTATAAAGCGCGTATTTACATATGATGACGATATCATTTTTAAGGTGAAATGCAGCAAAATATGTTTGTTAAATTATACGGATAAAACTTTAACTTCACTTAAATAATCTATATTCTGTACTGGGAGTGTCGTGAAGGATAGAATAATTAAACATGTACTACGAAGATATTTCAATGTTCTTTAAATGTTTTGAAGAATCGGCGCTAAGCTTACAGATGGCTTAACGTGTATTACAGAGCTGATTGTGTGGCGCTCGGTTACTTGGGGAAAGAAAAGCACTGACTGCAGTGACGGCTACGCCAATATATATTGAATATAAAACAGAAAGACAAAATAACAACACAGCTAAAAACGCAGCAACAAATTTCGACAATAAATTATTTCATCGAAGTCATTATTTCATCATGAAAATTACATCACGTATACATCTCAGTATTTTAGTTATTCAGAGAGCTGTAATATCACGAATGTAATGGACTCTGTGTCCAGTTGGAGGAAGAGAGCCAGTTTAAGAAGCAAATAGTGATTCACACACATAGAGCACATACGAGTAGAAGATCAAATACAAAACAAAGCATTTAACGTGCTACTTTAATTATGATGTGATTTGAGAAACTGGTTAATTAAACGATTTTAAGATGAAGTTTATAATGTTCTACTAAATGACAAAGTAAACTACGTGATTAAAGTGGAAATGTTGAGATTGAATTTGACATTTTGTGCTTTTTCCCCACCGTGTGCCTTTTTTCTCTGTACCCTAATAAACTTTCATATGACACTCAGACAGTGGGCTTACAACTCTTCTTTTCACGGCAACTTTGATATGTGACTTCTTTTTTATTTCCGGCACTGTGCGATTTTGTGAATGTGAGCTTTCAAGTTTCTCCAACACGCTATGTCACTCGATCAACTTCATTTTGTTGATTATACCAAGGTTTATTTGAACAAATAGTATGTTTTTCCTTTGCCTCCACTTGGTATTCGCTGAAATTCTTATATTTTCCCCCGTGCTTTTCCTATTGTCTTTTCACAGAAGGCTGCGCTTAAGGGCGATTTATATTGATTTGCATATTCAAAGAGGCGTAATTCTGGGAGGATTTGGGGCGTTACATAATACGCTTGCACGAGCGTTAGTTTTCACGCTGATCGGGATTTATGTAACGGAAGAACGTGGAAGTTGGAGTACGCACAGATTCCTGCATCTGGATTTTTCTGTGCGTAAGCACATTTTGGCTTTTGTGCTAACGCCATGTTATAGTGCGAGTTCTACGCACAGCGTTATACATGAGGCCCCAGGTCATTTGGGACCTTCAAACCCCAACTTGATGTCATTTTGGAGGAATTAGGTGGATAAGATCGGTCAGCTTTATTCATCTGAATGGCCTGTTCTCATCAAAATTTTCTGAATGTTCTAATCCATCCACTAAACTCACGTATTTTGTTATCAGCTACTACAAGATGGAAGCAAGCCCTGAATAGCACCACTTCACTGCAAATGCCATATTGATTGAACACTGGGGCAATCTGAAGTTTTAAATCAAAATACTATTTCCATTTGTGAAATGTGAGAGGAAACAAAATCAACTAGGGAATTTGTAAATTCCACATGGAACGTTACCAGATCCATATTCAAAGCCAGGTTTTTTATAAGGGGAAGCAGCAGTGTTAACCGGTAGGCCATGTTGCCATCCTAAAGCACCCATTCCCAGAAATGAACCCTACATTTTATTGTGACTAAATCACCACCATTATTGTAGTGCTGTCTCAATGAAGACCAAATAATATGCAGTACTCAACTTTCTTTATTAAGTGGTGTAGATTTGCCTGTTTGAATGTGACTATAAGTACTGAACGCAGTATGGAAAGGTTTTCAAATTAAAATTTGTGTTTTGTTGCACAGATGTCACTCTGTTTTGTAAAATGTCACACATTCATGCATTTTCTCAACCTTATTTTTGTTGTTTTATATATAATGACAAAGAATCAGCAGCAATGCATGCTAAACAGCAGCTAGCAGTGGAAAAGTTCCCACTTTATCGTATGGCACGCTCATGCAGCTATCCACCCACACTTCCTCATGATGGGCCAATCTGTATAGCCAATTTACCTAATAGCATGTCTTTGGTTTGCCAAAGGAAACTTGCAATGCTAAGAAGAAATCCCACAATAATATGACATTTCTAATTCAAATATTATTTCACACAAGGTTTCAGTCTTTAGCTAATATTAGATTAACTCTTTGAGGGCTGAATATTTTTTCCAAAAAACAGTTTTCTGTTTAAATTAATTCACACAAAAATCAACATAAAACATCTGTTGTTGCATGCTGTGGCTGCCAGTTTGCCAAGAATGTGTGGCGGGCTTACTGCCAGGCTGTCTTTGCGTGGCTGGGGCAGCAGCAGTGGTCACTCACATTTAGGTCCTACAGTGCATTACATTCGTCTTTGATCGCTTGTATCAAAATCGGACTCTGACAAGTCATAGTCCAGTTCATAAAGAATAGGAAAAACGTCGTCCCTGCAGTATTTTACTTTATGTGTCCGCTTTGATCTCTTGCCAAGTGCCAGGGCCATTTTTGTCATTGTTTGTGCCTTGCTACTCATGGGAGTGCAGGATATCTTGGTCAATACCAACAAAGCTAACTTTCCTTCTAGCAACAAGACTCACTAAAACATAACGATTGGTTTTGTCACAGTTTACAGTTCATTATTATCGTCAGATCCTCCTTTTGACAAAAGTCAATATCAGCCCTGAAAGAGTTAAACAGGTATATATTGTAACCTTTGAAGATAACCTCTTTTGCTACTAAAACTTAACCAATGTCACACAGGTGCACATGGGACTCAGCTAAAGGGTCTAAATGAGAATAATCCCATGCCAGACCAAGGGGTGGCAGGGTGTGCTGACCTTTTTTCTCGCTTTCCTGCAGACTGTTCACGGGAAATTCTGACTGGCCCTGATGACATCACATCCGCTATAGAACCAATGGACGAAGAGCCTTTCGGTTCCACCCCTTTTAATGACATCATGTCCAAGTCTGAGCCTATGGAAGCCGACCCTTCCGCTTCCGACCTTGATGACTTCACTTCCCTTTCTGGCCTTTAAAGGTGCCATTTTCTAAAAATCTCATCAGCTCTGTTTTGGACTCCATTCTAAGCACATTAGTGCTAACAAATTACCATTTTGCAGCCAGAGAATATTATACAGGTGGCTGCCCCAAACCGTTTTATGACTCTTGTGTCTGTTTTTTGTGACATCAAACTATTATAAACTTCAAACTGTTCACATAGTTGCAAAATCAGACTGCACTTTTAGTGTACATTTTTCTATTGTGTATTTATTATTTTAATTAAATGCAAAGTGGCACAGAGGCACTTTGACCCAGCATGGGTAAGTAGGGGTTTATACCATGTATGAATATGTCTTTCCATGGAGTAGCCTTGTACACAGTGCTGCTGGGTTGGCATTGACTTTCCTTGACTTTAAAAGTTTTATTAATTTACCAAATTCCATGCATTTACATGCACACAGAAAACCAGGATAAGGTGAGTAACCTTAAAAACCTTAGTTTACATGTATGCTTCTGGAATTCTCCTTTGGCAAAATGATCAAACATAAATGTTACCATCGGCCACTGTGAACCCAAAAACAAGCATGAAGCCTGTGTTCATTTTTTGTGTTTTGTAAATACATCTATTTCTTTATGTGCTCTGAAGTAAATAACATTATCACTCAAATAACATTTGCACTCTTAACCTGAGGCATCAATGATTTGAGGCATGAACACTAGTCGCCATTTCACCAGTTCACATATCAGTAGCCAAGGGTTAGATCAAAACTAAACTAACAGTTTATTTATAGGTTTCTGTTACTGGATTGCACACAGTCCATGCTTTTCTGCTTGGCTGTGTGACTGAGCCCTGCAAAGGACCAGCATGATTCTTGAATTATACCCAGTGCTGATGGGATAAAAATAATAAACTGAGTATTTTGTTAGGCTACTCATTACTTTAAAAAGTAATCTGACTACTTAGAGTATGTTAATTTAAACATGTTACCTTACTGCTGTTGAGATTATACTGCTGAGCATAGCACTGTACATTCAGCTCATTAATAAACATTGTGATATACCAGCCTGACCACAGACATACAGACACTGAAATTCCCAAATATAGACACGATTTATTGTGTTTCCTTTACACAATACAATCCCCACAATGCACAAATCAGCAGTGCTAAAGCTTTCAGTTCCCTTTCTCTTTCTCTTTTCTTCTTCAGCTGCCTCTATTCCTTACTCATAGCTCCGTCTTCTCCCTCCCAACTCTGCTCTCGAGTGGAGTATGATGGCCTCCTTTATACTGCACCCATAAGTGCTCCTGGTGCTTCTCGATTAGCATCCGGCAGCACTTACTGGTGTGGCGGAAGTGCTGCACATGAGTTCAGCTCCTCTTCTGGCAGCACTTCCTGTTGTGGCGGAAGTGCTGCCGACCACTGTTCTGGAGCTGTCCAGGCTGCCTTCTTATGTTACAGGGAAAATATTGCCCCTCTCCCGGTCTTTCCCTTCTCCCCATTTCCTGGTGGGGCAATGTCCCCAGACATCTGTCACAACATGTTTTTATTTATTTATTTCCACATGAGAAGGAATAATACAATTGCCCACTCCTTTGCTTCAGGAAATTGACTTTTGTGGACACTTACAAAAACTTCTACCTGTGGATGCAGAAAGAGTTTGCAAAGCTAAGCAGGTGAACAGGGTACAACAGACAAGCACAGACTACACAATCCTTAAGTGAGACCCAGCTAAGGGTTTACATTGCCAAATAACTGGGTTACGTGTGGAGAAATCTACATAAGTTAACTTGGTTAGTTTCAGATGAATAACTGAGTTTCTCTAACTGAAATAAGGGTTTACGTGGCATTTTAGAAACCATAGTATCTCTGAATATTATTAAAGCACATGTAAACACAGCAACTGATAGGTGGATTGTTCCATGTCTTTATAATTTACTCTTATTACACTGATTGAATACTTTTACCTGAGAAAATGTTAGCAGATAATGGTAACTACTATATCATATCTCAGTACACGCAAAATTAAAGAGAAAGTGAAACAAAATTCACTTTTCAAAGGACTACCAACAAAAGAGATGCTTTTATTATAACATTTTATTAATATGCTGACAATAACAATTATTTGCCACTGGACAAAGTACAATAACGCCATCCGACTGCTAAAATATCCCTCAATAAGCTGCAGGCAAGAATGAGAAACACCTGAACGTTGACAATTATAAAAAAAAAAAAAAAGATGTTACAGTAATGGGAAATTATTTCTTTCTCCTTTAATATGAATCAGAAATATGCTGGCAACGCTAAACATAATAAAAAGCTAATATTGTGGCTCTGTCTGCATAAATAATGTTAAGTCATTGAGTTCATTTACAATGAAATTAGACTTGCTGCCTTTTTTCTAAATAGCTTTTAAACAATTCTATTTTAATTTGGAACAGCTGCCAAAAATATGCAATTTTGAATTGTTCTGACTGTGAACTAGAAATGTATGATTCATCTTATATTAGCTTATACTTATTAATTAATATGAAGGATGAGATGCAATTTCCTTATGGTCATTAGAAATATGTAATTAACATATCTCATATGACAAAAACAGTTCAGTCACTTGTTTTTGATTAATTATAATAACACCAAAAAGTCACTATTATCAAAATTTTATGAAAGTTAAAAATTATGTGTATACTCTTACCAGATTAATTTTGAAATGTATTTTCACTATAAGTACATTTTTACTGTACATAGTGTTGAGAATCTTTACTCCAAACGTTTAGTCTCAGGCTGGGCTGCCTTCTGTGTGGGGTTTCTATTTTTTTAATGCAAATTCCAAATTCTTTGGCTTTTCTAAATTTGATTATACAGGCCCTGTACTAGTGGAGAAGGATTAGGATTGGTACAACACATCAACATCAATAGGCTAAAATTAATGTATATCATGTGAGTCAGGCTATCTAAGATTGTCTATGGATTTTATTCCCATGGTTCGCAGATAATGAAATCTGGCTAGCTGACATGTTTAAATCACCCTGTCAAAGTGTATGTGACTGAGCTTGACACTGCCCGGTGATATAGTGGTGTACTACCTATCAAGAATTAGAAGACTGGAAAAGTGCATTACAATATTAACAAACCTTTCTAAATATAAATATACTTTCATTCACTGTTATCAGGATGCATGTGTTGGGCTATGAATGAAAAAATGGGAAGAATGAACTCCTTAGTTGGGCTAGGAATAGACAATTATAAAACTTAAAAGTCACAATTTTGCTGTACAAATTTTATTTTTAAGTAGACTCGAAATCTCCTACTGCATAAAGTTTATCCGAGGTCTTAGATAATTAGCATTATGTGCATCATTAAAAAAAAGTTTGCATTTAGAAATAAATGAAATATATTAAAATGAATTAAATTAATAAATTAAATAAATTAAATTAAATAAATAAAGTCATTCTTACTCTTACCATTTATTCAGCAAGTATGGGAAGTAGGAGGAGTTGTTTTTCTCTTTATATTTATTAATATAGCTAAAATATTATTGGTAGTTTCCTTTATTTATTTTACTGCATTTTTGGTTTATTCAACTGCTGTGTTTTTGTAATTTGCTTTTTTAATTACTTGATTTTTTCGGTAACATAAAGGATAAAGATGGAAAAGTACTCACAAGTGAGGAAAGTGTGTTGAACAGATGGAAAGAGTAGTTTCAGAGGCTGATGAATGAAAAGAACGAGAGAGAGAAAAGGTTGGATGATTTGGAGAGAGTGAATCAGGACGTGCAAAGGATTAGCAAGGGGGAAGTAAGGACAGCTATGAAGTGGATAAAAAATTGGAAATGCCGTTGGTCCAGATGACATACCTATGGAAGCATGGAGGTGTTTAGGAGAGATGGCAGTGGAGTTTTCAACCAGATTGTTTAATTTAATCTTGGAAAGTGAGACGATGCCTGAGGAGTGGAGAAGAAGTGTACTGGTGCTGATATTTAAGAATAAGGGGGATGTGCAGGACTGTAGTAACTAGAGGGAGATAAAATTGATGAGCAACAGCATGAAGTTATGGGAAAGAGTAGTGATAGCTAGGTTAAGAAGTGAGGTGATGATCAGTGAGCAGCTAAGAAACAGCACCACAGATGCAATGTTTGCTCTGAGGATGTTGATGGAGAAGTTTAGATAAGGCCAGAAGGAGTTGCATTGCATTTTTGTGGACCTGGAGAAAGCATATGACAGGGTGCCTCGAGAGAAGCTGTGGTATTGTATGAGGAAGTCGGGAGTGGCAGAGGAGTATGTAAGAGTTGTACAGGATATGTACGAGGAAAGTGTGACAGTGGTTAGGTCTGCGGTAGGAGTGACGGATGCATTCAAGGTGGAGGTGGGATTACATCAGGGATTGGCTCTGAGCACTTTCTTATTTGCAGTGGTGATGGGCAGGTTGACAGATGAAATTAGACAGGAGTCCCCATGGACTATGATGTTTGTTGATGACATTGTGATCTGTAGTGATAGTAGAGAGCAGGTTGAGAAGACCCTGGAGTGGTGAAGATATGCTCTGGAGAGGAGAGGAATGAAGGCCAGTAGGAACAAGACAGAATATACGTGTGTAAATGAGAGAGAGGTCAGCGTAATGGTGAGGATGCAAGGAGTAGAGCTGGCGAAGGTGGATGAGTTTAAATACTTGGGATCATCATTACAGAGTCATGGGGATTGTGGAAGAGAGGTGAAAAAGAGAGTGCAGGCAGGGTGGAATGGGTGGAGAAGCGTGTCAGGAGTAATCTGTGACAGACGGATATCAGCAAGAGTGAAGAGGAAGGTCTACAGGAAGGTAGTGAGACCAGCTATGTTATATACAGTAGTTTGGAGACTGTGGCACTGACCAGAAAACAGGAGACAGAGCTGGAGGTAGCAGAGTTAAAGATGCTAAGATATTCACTGGGTGTAATGAGAATGGATATGATTAGAAATGAGTACATTAGAGGGTCAACTCAAGTTGGACAGTTGGGAGACAAAGTCAGAGAGGCGATATTGCATTGGTTTGGATATGTGCAGAGGAGAGATGCTGATTATATTGGAAGAAGAATGTTAAGGATAGAGCTGCCAGGGAAGAGGAAAAGAGGAAGGCCTAAGAGAATGATGATGGATGTGGTGAGTGAATACAAGCAGGTGATGGGTGTAACAGAACAAGATACAGAAGACAGAAAGGTATGGAAGAAGATGATCCAATGTGGAAACCTCTAATGGGAGCAGCCGAAAGAAGAAGAAGAAGATGTTTTGGGTAACGTCAATAGAGATAGTTTCACTGTTATAACTTAATGATGCTATTTTGATAATGTGTTATCAATATTTCACTAATTAGTTCTCTTTCATAAAATTTAGTAACACTTTAGTTCAGGTACTGTAAAATGCATCTATTACTCGTTTACTCTTATGTAACAAGAACTTAAAGGCTACTTTGGGTCTTCTTAACATTTAGAAAACATCAGTAGATAAGTAGTTAATCTCCGTGCAGTGTGGCATATTGCCATGACAGTACAATTACTTGTTAATATGAAAGATTCACAAGTCTTATACTAAATATTTAATGCTAGAGTTAGTAGGCCACATTACAGAGGTCAATAAACACTTTACTGGTGCTTTGTAAGTGTTATGGAGACAAAGAAGTGTTTGTCTTCGTCTTATTACATAATAGTAAATGAGTAACAGATGCATTTGTGTAGTAACTAAAGTGTTACCAAAATTCAGTTCAAAAAATGTAAAAAGGAAGAAGTATGTGAAAGATATAGTAACAGCACAAAATAATATAAATGAAAGCAACCTTTACTCCAAAACTGTAATTGGTCTACCATCATCACCTCTCCAAACCCTAGACATATGCAAACCAAAATATCTCACCTACACAGATTTAGTTAATAAAGGTTACTTAATAAAATACATGTGTGATCTCAAAATTCAAAACAAGCATTATATGAAACACAACAATAAAACTATAAAGGTAATATATTAACACTACGAATACAAATGGATTATTGTAAAAATCCTTCATTATACCATCCTAATACTCTGCTGCTTGTCAGAACATTAAATGTAGCAGCAGAGAGGGTGACAACATACGCAGCTCCTTGTGGAAGATGCTGATATAATCAGAGGCAAGTATTATTTCACTTTTTGCAAACTTTAGATGCATTTAATCTTCTTTGTCAGATTATGTAATGGTAGAGGCAAGGAGAAAGTAAGAACTCTCAAAGAATGATAAATAGCACTCATTTGATACCTGAACTGGCAGGAGTATTGATTGATGCATCTAGTCATGCCATGTATTTGCACCAAGGTGATCATAGAGAAATTGCCATTTTTTTTGTGTGTGTTACGTGTGCTTACTCATAATGTTTTCAGAACTGCTAAATTCTAATATAGAAAAGTGCAAATCTATTATAGGGTAAACATATTTGTAGACACAGTATGTACAGACTTTAAACATTGTATATGTGTACATTGTATTAATTTGGCTTACATAATTAATAAATTCCAGTTCAAAAAAGGAATGTTATTGTCAAGTCAGTACAATAAATTATTGTATAGGCATGGCTTTGAAATTTAGGCTACCTCTGCAGTTAATCAGAATTTAGAATTACTACAGTATACATTTTAGCAGAAATCAGCTTGTTCAATCCAGTACATTCTCAGATCATTCCTAGAGTATCACGTGCCTTTTATTTTTTCTTTTAATTCATTAAAAAGGATCCAGTTTCTGCCTATAATTAAACTTACATTTATTCTGCTGCATAAAATTAGTTACTGAAGTCAGAATGAGAAACTCTGCCACAGCACACAGACTCCTTTAAGGCTCTATATTAACTTTCTTGTAATTTTAAGAATTAGTTTTTTGTTAACAGATTAATCCTTTAATTGCTGCTAAATACATTCCTTTACATCTGAGAATCAATAAACAAGAGATACCAATACAAACAATAAATGTCCTAAAGACAATTTGTTAATTAACATTCATTCTCATTCTCACACATCACCAAATATCAGCTTTAATAATTCACACATAAAATGAGTGCAAAATCTTAACAAACAGGCTTAGTAAAGCCACCTTCGCAAAAACATCTTTATTAAATTTCATAGTAAAGTATCCCAAACCGAAATTGCAAATGTCCGCATTGTGATATTTAATTTATATTTCATTAAACTTAAATTAGAAGTTCAATTACAGGAAGGATTAATACAATGAATGCAGTGAAAACCAGATGTGTTACTAAATCATCTATAATATGGAACACTAGTTTAATAAATAAAGTTTATGTGTGGGAAGGTTTTTTTTTTAAAAGTCTGTAGCCCATTCCATTCCTTTGTCAAATTTAACAGATAATGCCTTAGGTTAATTCAAAATGTCCCACTTGCTATTACATCGTTTCGGAACAATCCAAGCACATGTACAGTTGACATTTAGAATGGCATTGTGCCTTGGTATCTTCAAGAAGGATTCACTAACCAATGGTCACCAAAAATGTACCCAAAGACAAAACTGCTGATAAAGAACTCTCACTCATCAGGCTCCCCAAATTAAGGTTTTGAGAAAGACCAAGTTGAGTTTATTGATATGTCTCACTCAGTAGTCTCTTTAAAATACTGATGAATTCAACTGAGAGGACCAATGGATTGGGAACAGAAGATCTGTAACTGAAGTCAAATGATGCAAATCAAGTCTGAGTAGTATTTCGACGTCTTAAGATTTTTCAAAATGTGTTCATGTTTTGCTCCACAAAGCCTAATACTCAGTCTCAATCCGGCATGATAAAAATGTGTTCAGGTTTGATCTTCTTTTATGTGTCTGAGAGTGAAAAGTTTTTATTGAAGATTATCACTGAGAATAAATATATATAAACTATTCAGGTCAATGGAATAGCATTATTTAACTTTTTTTAGACGAACTATAAGGTTAAACCTCCAGCATAGGAAAGTCATAGTCACTGTTTTTGGGATGTAAAAGGAAAGATTCTAACAGATAATAGAAGTGTTTAGGAAGCACTCAGACTCACAAATTACTTATGACATCTTCCTTCACAATGTTTGAAAAAAATGGCCAACAGTTACAAAGCTCTATTGGACTTTTCTTCCCTAACCGCCCTGCAGCCCTGATCTGGTTTCCTTAGATTACCACCTTAAAGATATCATCTCTGGGAAAAGGTTGATGATGAGGCTATTAAAAAGCAAAGAATTGGATGCAAATGTAGAATTCCCACTGGTGCAAGAAGACAGATTCTTGTTGTAACTTTACGTTGATGGAAATTGTGGAGAAAAATTAGGAAATTAGAATAATGTATATCTATGTATTCTATGGGTTGTTTAAGAATTATTCAGTAAATGAATAGCAATAAAAAACAGTTGTATAAAATTTTGACCAGCCCTGATTCATACAAGGTATGACATAACAAATAAAAAAACAAGACTAACCGAAACAAAGAGATAGTCATAGAACATGTTCTAACTTGTTGCAGTGAGAAAAGGCTCAATTTCATTCAGTACGAGTGGACGCATTTTTCAATATAGACATTTTCTTATCTTGTTCAGAAAAATGTCAGTGTGCAAGAGTGAACAGCGAGTGAATATCAAGTTTCTTGTCAAGCTGAAGAAATCTGTGATGGAAACTTTAAATTGTTGACTGAGACTTATGGTGAAGAGTGCTTGTCTTGTGCATGTGTTTTTAAATGGCACAAGTCGGAACCCATTTTGTCAGTGGAAATACGAAAGCGTAAATGACAGAGATCCTCAACAGCCTTTCAGAAAATGATCTGCAGAATTGCTTTAAACGTTGGCTACATCATATGCAGCTGTTTGTCAACTCAGAGGGAAACTAGTTTGATGGTGATCATAGTTAATTTTCTTAATTTGTTAAATAAAGAGTTACAGGCACAATCTCATTTTTTGTGTAAGACTTTGTATGATATAAAGATGCAATGTTAGTTACATTTTGACTTTGCCTTCTGCCCCAGACAGTTGATCCCCACAGGTTTACTTATTCTGGTACCCACAACAACTGATATGTCAAGTACTGTACTCCATCCACTAGTCTGAAGTTTTGTGTAATTTATATCCATCTATCTATCCAGATATTGTTTTAACCTACTTAACCATGGCACAGCCAGTTACTTTACCAATTACTCTACAGTTAACAGCTTTAAACACTGAGAATATTACAATATAATCAAAATATTTATTTATGTACTGTAGATAGATAGATAGATAGATAGATAGATAGATAGATAGATAGATAGATAGATAGATAGATAGATAGATAGATAGATAGATAGATGGGAGTGGTTAGGTATGGGATAAAAGTCCCAGTAAAAACAGGCACTATTAGAAATAATAGGAAAATAGTTTTAGGAGAATGTCTGTGTCATGTTTCAGCCAGCATATCTCCCCTGGCTGCTCTCTGTATTCATTTTTATTTAATTTATTATGCACATGTTTCTAATTGTATGTTGGAAAAGAGGAAGGGCTTTAATTATGTCCCTTGTGCTTTGTGAGTGGTCACACAAGGGGCAGGGTCACATGCCCATCACTGCCAGGAATGGCCCTCCAAGCCATTTAAGGGAGGGCCACCCCATGATTCATCGTGGTTTATTGAATGCGCTAGGGAGAGGAGAGTTCTTGCGAGCATCTGTGTTTTTGCTAGTGCCTATTGAATTTATGGATTTTGATCCTGTGCTTTGTCTCTCAACTATGATTTTGGGATTCTGTATTGGCGCCGTGCTACTGATATTTTGAACCTTTGCTTTGCCTTGACTATGGTTTTTGGATACTGTATTGGAACTCTGTTTAATGTGTTTACCCTTGCCTTGCTGGGACTCAAGCAGTTCACAACAGTCTGGTACGAATGATGCATATTACCTTTTCTGATAAGTGGAAAAAGACTTCTAATGCCAGCAGAACTAACATTACATGCATTCAGGGATTGTCCTACAAATATTAATTTAATGGGCACAGGGGAAGCGAAAAAGTGGTATGAAATACTTTTGCAAATGTTCAGCTATACATAGTGAAAGACAGGCTATCAAAAAGTAGCATGGCCCTTTAACTGTGGTGAGAATCCCAGTGACCACCAGAAAGAGCTCTAACTGGATGATTCCAGGACATTTGAAAAGCATTCTTAACACCATAAGGAATTAAGGTGATTAACCCCCGATGTCACCCCTGCCTGGGGCTTAAAGGCTCTTCCAGGTCACTGTGTTAGTGAGTTTGGAGCATGGAGGACAGTAGACTTCAAGGACTCAGTTGGTGGGATTAAGAAGGACCAGAGGATTGATGAAGAACAGGAAGTGACAAAGAGCAATGAAGAGAACAGTGATTTGTGTAGCTGCTAAAAAGGGTAGAAAACCAGCCTCCCTACTAAATAGACAGAAGACTGCCTTCTATAGCAAGGTCCAGGGTGGCAGCAGGGTTTGGTATTTTTGTGCTTTTATCATCTCTTTTGCTTATCCTTCCCTTATGTTATATATATATAAAACAAAATATTTTTGTGGGCTTGGAGATGGATCAACTGCACCCTATACAATGTACAAGAGGTCCTTGCTCAGGTATTTTTAATTGTTTACTTGTCGGTATGGACATCATCTGAGCTTCTCAGTTTATTTTATCCATATCTCCATCGGGTCTTGCATAGCAACATCCACAGTTAGGTGTGGCTTATAGAAAAGGACTTCCAAAAGAGACACAAGCCAGTGGCCAGAAACCCAACTTAAATGAAAGTCTTGGGGCAAAGCCTCAGTCCTGTATTAATAACAAGTATATAATGTAATATATGGCTGTCAGATTATGTGAGAGAAATGTGAAAAGATTTGCCTTAGCCTTGTGCCACCCAGCCTCTGTGTACCACTTCTAGTTAAATGTAATTCTTCACTCAATTATGTTTTTATTTTAAATTCTACCTTTTGGATTTTTCTATTTTTCCTTTTTCTAAATGCTTTGGAAGACTTACCTTCTGTTTTCTTACCAATCTGTGTTGTGCTCATCTACTTTCATACCAATCAGTAATGGACCAGAGGGAAACATTGTATTTCACAAGTTAAAACCAAACAAAAATAGATTGGCCTGTTCTGAATTCATTAATATTGAATTGCAGTAAAATGGGAGCAGTAAATAAAAGAAGGTGAAACTGAGATGAAATGTGTTTTATAAATGTAAGTCATTTAAATTTGTCATGAAGTTCCCTTAGCTGTTTAAGTGGAGTGTTAACTAAAGCACAGAAGAGGACAATACTGACAGAAAAATCAAAGCCCCTTTATTAGCCCGTCAACTGAAGTTGTCTATTGTAGGCTGCACATACATCACCTGTGCAATCTCCTGTTCAATGAAGACCAGTCACAGACACAAATATGAATCCAAACTCTTTTATTATAACTAACTTTATTTAAGGATATGTATGCTGCCTCAGCATGTCACCACACATCTGCATTATTAGTTTGTAATATGCACAGTGCCTAGGAGGAAATTTCTATCTGACACATTCTTTCACAAAAAAATGTTGTAGATAAGCTAAAATGAAGTGCTGCATGTCTCAGATGCTCCACTTAAGTGGTTTTGTCTTCCAAAGTCGTAACAGATATCATGATCAGAATGTCTATGTAATGGAGAGTGTACTGCTTAAACTACTTGTTAAAAACATGCGCTAAGCATTCCAAACGTTTTGACAGTTTAGCATATACCTTAAATTAAGATACAGTATAAAAGAAGACAAGAATGAGTAATTTTAACCCCTAAGTGTTCATTTGCACATCGCCATAAAAGGATGAAACTTGTTAACGAGTGTGCTTAGGGGATCCCAAGATAAAATGAAAGCTAGACTAAACAGACATTTGCAGCACTTTCGAGTGCATGTCTACAAGTACAAAGGATGAAAAACCAAACATAAATACAAGAGGTACTTGATTTTTTTGAAGCTATGAAATTATTTTTATGAATTTAAATTAGCTAAGTGGTAACTCTTCATCTGGATTACATTAGCAACCTATTCGAAAACAGAGTGAAATTAATGAGCATTTTAATTATTCCACTAAAATAAAAAAAAAACATAGGAAATTATTATGTGTCCAACAGGTCTATATAGAGAACCTTCCTTCACTTATCTTTAAAATCTCCTTCGTGATTAAAGCATTTTTTATTCAACTACTTATACCAATGTCTGTCCAAAAGAAATCAGAAAAATAGGTACATGAAGCGTGCTGTTTTCATCAGAAAACAAGAGGGGACACTAATTCTAACCTTTTCTACCCTTTTGCCTGCTGTTCTGATGGACAAAATGCCTGACAACATCATATGCTTTGAAAAACTCTCCCTTACCTAGCTGGTCACTAGAAATTCAGCCCCTGAGAAAGAGAGGGCATTCATTCTAAGAGACCCGCTACGTTAGAGGAAGAAGTCACTCTCAAGCAAAAGGAAATGAAAAACTAAGGTGAATGTAGTCACAATTCTTTTGTTACAGTTATCTTTTTATTTTGGCATTTGGGTTGCCTGGCTGGTACCCCAATCTTTGCTCCCACGTATGATTCATCATTGATACTGCTGTCTCGCTTAAGCGTAAGTCACATGCAGACAGATGTCTCTCCAGATTGTGATGAGCTTTGCTGGGTTGGATGACGTGTTTTTGTCAAAATTGTTCTTATATTCTGATTTCTTTTTTCTGGCTGCTATATGAAGATTGAGATGAGGATTCAAATGGAAACAGCAGTAAAAGTTATAGCAGTTGCCCTTGGTTTCTGTTCTTCAATTTTTTTTCTGTCAATGCCAAGTGCCAATTCACAAGCAGTTTATGACACAGAAAAGCCATAAATATATAAGTAGATGTTTGTCCCACAAGACTGACATAACATTCTTTGGTTCTTTTTAAATCCTAGATAATGGCTAGGGTTACTCTGTTCTTTTACAATCTTAACAAGGCACAGAGAAAGTAGGACTTATTTCAGATTTAAACATAAAAAATGTGGGGGTTCACTTAATTTCCTGAACTGACACACTCTCAGGATCCCCTCAAAACCCTGCATTGCACTGCACATTTTCTGACAATGAGAACTGCATCATTGCTATACTTTTCCACACAAAGGATTAAAAACAGTTATGCTGTGACATATTACAAGAGGAGAGCACCCAGGATGGGAATCTTTCTCACCCAGAATACATTTATTCTCACAACTTCCTGACATGGCACCCACTTTATGGGCACCCACATTTACATTATATTTATTCATTTAGCACATATTATTAACCAAAAGGACTTAGAAAAGATATCAACATAATTGAGTAAACATCAAGCTGGGGGACTGTTTGGAAACAAGGTTACAAAATTGATCGCAGTGAAGAGCTTGGAACGAAAAATAAGTGAGTTACACTTCTTTAGTTACAAGAACTTATCAAAGACATTATTAATTAGACAGAAATTCACAGAAGAAGAGAGTCTTCAAACACATCCAAGGGATTCAGCAGTTTGGATGGATGTGAATAACTTGTTCCACTAGCCTAAGGCGCTGCATATGAAATGAGTCTGGATTGAGGAGAGGTGGCATCAATAGATGCTGTTGTTTGCAGACCTCAGTGGTTAAGAGACAGCATAGGAGCTCTCAAGTGCCTGCATATATATATGTGTGTGTGTGTGTGTGTGTGTGTGTGTGTGTGTGTGTGTCTGTGTTGACCCATTGACTAATCTTCCCTACTCTATATACGTGTTGATAGAGGAAGCCATTGTAAAGTCATTTGAAAACAGGAGTGATACAGTATGTTTCTGCCTCAGCTGGCTGAACACGAGGCTTGCTGCAACATTATGATTCATCTCCACCTACTGCATATGAAAAATGCTTTACTTTCAACATCTTGCAAAACTGACCATTTGATTTCAATTAGAAAACAAAATAATAAATAACAAAAAACAAAAGAAATTCCCATTGTCTCCACAGTCCTGCTTTGATCATCTGATGTTGTGTCACTACTTCTTTCCATGCACCCTGCCCCTTTTTGACCTCATTCACCTCCCAGCTCTAAAGTTACTATTGACTTGACATCAAGAAGTCCTTAATCCCAAATCTGGAATTTCTTCTGAGCCAATCCCTAGTTTTAGGTGTGCCCAATAAAACATGCATACAACCTGCACACTAAGTGGCATCTAAAAGAACCATATCTAAAGAGAAGCTCTGCATTAGCTGCTCCCTAACTTATGTGAGGCTGCTGATATCACTCTGCTGGTGTGATTTTCCCTGTCACTGTTGGGATCCTTCCATGATCATGATCATGATCATAATAACATGTTTAATTTTTGGCAATACCTTACAAGCCAAGCAATACTTTAGAATAACGATGGCATGAAATTCAAGTTTAAAGGTTATTCTTACTGTAGTTGGTTTGATCGAGGATGTTAGTTTAAGGGGTAAGCAGTACATAATAGCAAATTATATTCAGGGTCATATAGGGGGCTTACACTTAGTCTACATCACTGGATAAGAGCAGAGTTCATGTTAATTATCATACAGGGACACGTTAGAGTTGCCATTTAACTGAAACTTTACAAATTTATTTACAAATGTGGAATGAAATTAGCATATGTGTACAAAAATCCATGAAGTCTTGAGGACAATATGCAAAATCCACATCCTGTAGACACTTCAAACCCAAGAATCTGAATCCTTGAGGCAGTGGTACTAACAGAGGGTATTAATCAGTACTCTTTTTAACATTTTTTTCATTTCTACTTAAAAAGTTAATGACATTATAACAAAAATAAATAAACAAATAACTGCAGTCTATAATCAAATTTATGTTACATATAACATAATACAGTATAATGGTTATATATGTAACATTCTCTACACTGTTCATTTTAAGTGATTATAATAAACTTCCTTCAGGCAGTACAGTGAATCAGTGTTTAGCACTGCCCTTTACAGCTTCAGGAGGCTTAGTATGAATGTGGGTTCCAAACTCAGTATGCCCATCCCCTGTGTGGATGAATCAACCACAACAACAACAACATATATTTATATAGCACATTTTCATAAAAAAATGTAGCTTAAAGTGCTTTACATAATAAAGAATAGAAGAATAAAAGACACAGAAAATAAAATAATTCAACATTAATTAACATGGAATAAGACTAAGGTCCGATGGTAAGGGTGGACAGAAAAAACAAAAAAAAAAAAAAATCTGCAGGGATTCCAGACCATGAGACCGCCCAGTCCCCTCTGGTCATTCTACCTAACATAAGTGAAACAGTCCTCTTTGGATTTAGGGTTTTCACGGAAGGACTTGATGATGATGATGGTCACGTAGACTTCTGGCTTTTAGTCCATCAATGTTGGAGCATCATGATGCTTTGAGTAGGTGGTGGTGGCGCAGGCCACCACCACAAAAAAAAAAAAACGGAAAAAGAAACAGAAGAGAGAGCAGGGGTCAGTACGGATTTTAAAAACCATGAATAGTTATTATGATGAATTGAACATACAGAGTATAAGGATTAAGTTAAAGTGAAATTATGAAAAGGCCATGTTAAAGTAATATGTTTTCAGCAGTGTTTTAAAGTGCTCCACTGTATTAGCCTGGCGAATTCCTATCGGCAGGCTATTCCAGATTTTAGGTGCATAATAGCAGAAGGCCGCCTCACCACTTCTTTAAAGTTTAGCTTTTGGAATTGTAAGGAGACACTCATTTGAGGATCTAAGGTTAGGATTTGGAATATAGGGTGTCAGACATTCCGATATATAAGATGGAGCGAGATTATTGAAGGCTTTTTAAACAATAAGCATAATTTTAAAGTCAATTCTGAAAGACACAGGTAACCAGTGTAGTGACATCAAAACTGGAGAAATGTGTTTGGATTTTCTTTTCCTAGTTAGAATTCTAGCAGCTGCAATCTGCACTCGTTTTAAACGATTTATGTCTTTTTTGGGTAGTCCTGAGAGGAGTGCGTTACAGTAATCTAGTTGACTGAAAACAAAAGCGTGAATTAATTTCTCAGCATCTTTCAATGATATAAGAGGTCTAACTTTTACTATGTTTCTTAAATGAAGAAATGTTGTCCTAGTGGTCTGGTGAATATGTGATTTAAAATTCAGTTAACAGTCAACAGTTACCCCTAAGTTTTTTACCTCCGTCTTAACTTTTAATCCTAATGCATCAAGTTTATTTCTGATAACCTCACTGAATCCATTATTGCCAATCACTAAAATTTCAGGTTTCCTCTTTATTTAGCTTGAGAAAATTACTGTTCATCCATTCAGAAATACCAGTAAGTCATTGTTTTAGTGAAACGAGAGAGTCGGTGTCATCAGGTGCTATTGATAAGTACAGCTGTGTGTCATCAGCATAGCTGTGGTAGCTCACGTTGTAACCTGAGATAATCTGACCTAACGGAAGCATATAGATTGAGAAGAGCAGCGGACCCAGGATAGAGCATTGTGGAACACCATATCGGATATCATGTGTCTTTGAGTTGTAATTACCACAACTAACAAAGAATTTTCTCCCTGCCAGGTAGGATTCAAACCAATTTAAGACACTGCCAGAGAGGCCCACCCATTGACTGATTTCTAAGTATATTGTGGTCAATGGTGTCAAATGCGGCACTCAGATCGAGGAGGATGAGAACAGATAAATGGCCTCTGTCTGCATTCACCCGCCGCAAGTCATTTACTACTTTAATGAGTGCAGTTTCTGTGCTGTGATTTGTTCTAAAACCTGACTGAAATTTATCAAGAATCAGGTTAAGTGGCAACTCTAGAGCGAATATGGATATCTGTGAGTGTGTTCTGCCATGGACAGGCTGTCCATCTTGGTTTGCTTCCTTCATTGCGCTTGTTTCTGCTGGAATAAACTCCTTGGTGTGATGTGCTACAGAATGTTAAATATCGATTGAACAATAAAGCATTTAATTCCAAACACCATGATGCTGTTGAACTGGTCACTTTTCAGATAACTACACTCCTCAAAGCTCCAGGTGTCTATAAGGGCTTGTCTCTGGTGTACCAAAGATGTGTGTGTGATAGATTACTTTTTAACCTTAAAACTGTACTGTGAGGATGTGTGCCTAATAGGACCCTGAAATTGACAGGCATCTCATGCAGGGCTGCTTTCTGCCATGTTGTAAACTGTCTCCCGAACCCCAGAAGTGGTAGGAAAAATGGGTGGATGTATGGTTTACACCAGTGTTTCTCAACCTTTACGTATTTGTGACCCGAGTTTTCATAACAGTTTTAATCACGCCCTCCTAACATTTTTTTTGAAAGGAGCCCACTAATACCAATTTGTTCTTTTTTAATTAATGATATATCATAGATGCATATTTTATTATAAATACTTAACTTTTATCAACATTTATCTAACTCTGTATTTATTTTTCTAGTATCAGAATGTAGTTTAAGTTAATTTGATTTGGTTTCAATAGATGTATTTTTCATATTTTTGATCCTTGTTTTCCTCTTCACGCCCCACTTTTTGTTAGGGGGTGCACGCCACAGTTTGAGAACCACTGGTATATACTGATTAAAACCTGTAATGAATGGACATGTTTGAATATTCTCTTTTAGTAATAAGATTCTTTAAAGATGTATTTACATAATTTCCTAAGGTTAGTATGGATTGTAATGTATTTAAATGAATGTAGAATAAATTATTTGTAGTTACTTTCACAGTAAGTAAAATACAACATAGTTTTACCTTTAAAGGTAAAATTTCTGTGACTTTTAGGAAGCCAATGACTTTTCAAATTCTGTATTATTATTGTTATTATTGCTACTTATTCTTATAAAAAGGCATGAAATCCAAGATAGATGGGAAGACTGGAATTGTGAGAAAAATATATTACTAGAGTTAACCAGACATAGAGTGAAAAGTGCCATTTTTTTACAGAAAACTTTTCATTTCATGACGGATACACATCTCGGACAATGTGCATTGTCTCATGCTGCTCGCACACCCGCCACTGCTGCCACTTAAAGTGTGAAATCCCTCCCAGAGATGATATGCTGCACTGTGGCCACATATGCGAAGACTGTCCAGGCTGATAATGTCATATCTAAGAGCGCCTTTTCAAAGGATTCAGTTTGATCCTTACGTTGTTTGCTTTGAAACCTGCTTGTTACTATAGTAACATCATCTTAATGCATTTACCAAATAGAGCTATTTATTTGAGCCCCGCACAATCAATACTACAAAGAACACTTTGGACTATGTTACTAATTCTCTGGCATTGTTGAGGAGTCCAACTTCCAGTGTAAATAGGCTAGAAATAAAAAGGACTGATGTGCCCTAAAAGCCACTGGCATCTTATTTAAGATGAGTTCCAAACTATACTGCAACAAGGAAACTGAGCATATGGATGGATTGATGAAACTCTTAACAGTCATTCAAATCCTGCAGAGACTTCTCTTCTTTTAACTATTCTATGTTTATCTTTATTAACTTTGGCATGCATGATGTTATTTTGTGATGTTTTGTAATGTTTTGTAGGTTCAAACATTTTTATGTGGTGTTTGTTTTTAACAGTAAGTTTTATTTCATTATACATGCCCATGTCCCTGACCAGAACCAGTGCATATAATTAATTAATTCATGGACAAATGTATATATAGTATATCAATTAAGAAATGAATAAATGGATACATCTACAGACAGAAAAAAGAAGCAGAACATTCCTATAATATGAAAACTCTTCTGTACTTTCTTAAAAAGTTATTTGTTTTAGCCTTCTGACTGACAGTACAGTGAGTCATTGCAACTTATGAAATATACAAAACTCTGTAGGTGCACATTTATCCAACAAGGTCCAAATGGACCATTAAGGTCACCATTAAAAAAAGCCTTAATTGAAAGCTGAGGTCACATCAAGACAAAGGTCACAATGAACAGCTTTCTGTGCAATCCATAAAGCCTCAAATGTCAGATGACCATACAAGATTTTGAAGCCTTTGAGTGATCACACCAGAGTAGGACGGACACATCGGATTAGTCCATCTGAGCTAAGGTTTCAGATCTGCCACCCATACTGTGGCTGAAAACTGTCTACAGACACAATGTTCACATCAGAGAGAGGACTGTAAGGGACAGGGTCCATTTTGGTAGTCTCAGAGCAAAGTGACCCGTCATGAGCGATTTGTATACAACTGTATGTGTGATCCAACGCACAGCAGCTGTGATTAACATGGTCCTCAGAAATGCTGGTGTGTAGGTGTTGCTTACTGTTGCCCATTTTCCTAACCTTAACCCCAAATATGCCTCTCTGCTTGCCAGTGGTTAATCATCAGTTATAAACTGCTCAAAAAAATTAAAGAAACACTTTGAAAACACATCAGATCTCAATGGGAAAAAGAAATCCTCCTGGATATCTATACTGATATAGACTGGGTAATGTGTTAGGAACGAAAGGATGCCACATCGTTTGATGGAAATGAAAATGATCAACCTACAGAGCCCTGAATTCAAAGACGCCCCAAAAATCAGAGTGAAAAAATTATGTGGCAGGCTAGTCCATTTTGCCAAAATTTAATTGCAGCAACTCAAAATTGTACGCAGCACTTTGTATGGCCCCTGTGTTCTTGTATACATGCCTGACAACATTGGTGCATGCTTCTAATGAGATGAGAGATGGTGTTGTGGGGGATCTCCTCCCAGATCTGGACCAGGGCATCACTGAGCTCCTGGACAGTCTGAGGTGCAACCTGGTGGCATTGGATGGACCAAAACATAATGTCCCAGAGGTGTTCTATTGGATTTAGGTCAGGAAAGTGTGGTGGCCAGTCAATGGTATCAATTCCGTCATCCTCCAGGAACTGCCTGCATACTCTCACCACATGAGGCCCAGAATTGTCGTGCACCAGGAGCCACTGTACTAGCATAGGGTCTGACAATGGGTCCAAGGATTTCATCCTGATACCTAATGGCAGCCAAGGTGCCTTTGTCAAGCCTGTAGCGGTCTGTGTGACCCTCCATGGATATGCCTCCCCAGACAATCATTAACTCACCACCAAACTGCTCATGCTGAATGATGTTACAGGCAGCATAATGTTCTCCATGGCTTCTCCAGACCCTTTCACTTCTGTCACGTGCTCAGGGTGAACCTGCTCTCATCTGTAAAAAGCACAGGGCACCAGTGGTGCATCTGCCAATTCTGGTATTCTATGGCGAATGCCAGTCGAGCTGCATGCTGCTGGGCAGTGAGCTCAGGGCCCATTAGAGGACATGGGGCCCTTGGGTCACCCTCATGAAGTCTTTCTGGTTGTTTGGTCAGAGACATTCACACCAGTGGCCTGCTGGAGGTCATTTTGTAGGGCTCTGGCAGTGCTTATCCTGTTCCTCTTTGCCCAAAGGAGCAGATACTGGTCCTGCTGATGGGTTATGGACCTTCTATGGCCCTCTCCAGCTTTCCTAGAGTAACTGCTTGTCTCCTAGAATCTCCTCCATGCCCTTGAGACTGTGCAGGGAGACACAGCAAACCTTCTGGCAATGACACGTATTGATGTGCCATCCTGGAGAAGTTGGACTACTGTACCTGTGCAACCTCTGTAGGGTCCAGGTATCGCCTCATGCTACCAGTAGTGACACTGACTGTAGCCAAATGCAAAACTAGTGAAGAAACAGTCAGAAAAGATGAGGAGGGAAAAATGTCAGTGGCCTCCACCTGTTAAACCATTCCTGTTTTGGGGGTCATCTCATTGTTGCCCCTCTAGTGCATCTGTTGTTAATTTCATTAACACCACAGCAGCTGAAACTGATTAACAACCCCCTCTGCTACTTAACTGACCAGATTAATATCCCATAAGTTTCATTGACTTTATGCTATACTCTGATTAAAAAGTGTTCCTTTAATTCTTTTGAGCAGTATACAAAAATGCAACAGCGCTGCAGGTTCAGACGCTCATTTTAGGACAGAGATGTCAAGCAGCAGTGGCAGCAACAGGCTTCCATAACATACTGAAGGGCTGCAAAACAACTGTTGTTAATGTTGTTACTGTTTTTCTGTTGTTTTTGTTATTGTACTGCTTTGCTTTTGTATTGTTGTTTTATTTATTGTTATTTCAGCAATGAGGGCTTTAATTTAATCCCAAAAAAGAGCATTACATTTCTCTTTTTGTCTGCCAGTAAAAAATCTCTCCAACTAGTACTTATCTTTGCCTACTCACAAACATAAATGCTCTAGAGGGGCAGAATTAGATAAACAAACACAAGATGAATAACATTAAATTAAAATATAAACACAACCATAAAACTATAATGTTAAAAAAATGTAAATTAGTCCAAGGTAAAATTTTGTACTGTATTTTGCCACAGTACCTAATTTGAAACAAAAGAATACATAACATTAACGCCTGTAGTGTTAGGGTGTTGTACCGTGTTAGCCATTATGAATGTAGTGAGAAGTCAAGCAAAATGACACCTTTTATTGGCTAACTAAAAAGATTACAACTCAGTTGCCTCAAAAGCTTGCATATTGTAATCTTTTTAGTTAGCCAATAAAAGGTGTCATTTTCCTTAATATTAATGCCTTAAGTTAGACATCCTATAATAAATAAGCTGATTTACAACACACAGCCAAACAACACACAATTCATGTATTTAATATAAGAAATCATCCCTAAGGCATGTGTCAGAGATCAGATGAAGCCCACTGAAGAAATGAAAGAAGCCCTGAAATGTAGGGACACTCATATTAGGTGCTGCATTGACATACTGTACAAGACATAACACAAATATAATTTAAAGTAAGTTTACAAGCAGTGCACTTTACTGTTGCAGCCCCGCACAACTCTAACATTAAAACTGTACAAGCTTGGTTACATTCTCTTAAAAAAGAGAAAACATGAAAACGTCTGTTAACACAAGGCAAGTGATTTATTTTATTTTTTATTTTTTAGTTCTGAAAACTATTGGAATAAAATTTCAATATTCCCTTGTTGGATGGTGTGGTCTAGCAGATAATGAAATAGCTTTACAATAATTCCACCAGATCCCTAGTTTAACTACCAATTTTTGTGTGATTGAAATAAAATTTGTTAACCTCCATGTCACCACATCTATGAAGGCAATATGCATTTTTGAAGAAATTACTGCATAAAGAAAAAAAATGAGGAAATGGTAAATACTGAAAGCTAGCAAACATCTTCCAATTATATAAAAAAGATAATCACCCCAAACATAGTAACTGTAGGCTTAACTGTAGGTTTCACAGGCAAACAAATCTCTCTATTATATAAAAAAAAATCCTGGGATGAGACGAGACTTTTTTCAACTCCTGTGAGATGAGACTTTGGTCATGAGATTTTTTCAAGCCACACACCCTCCTCTCAACCATATTCAACCATGCACATGGTACTCTCAAGGGGTTATCAACAGAAAAAATGAGTACACGCACCAAGCACCGAGAAACGTGAAGTGAAACCAATCAAGGCCAAAAATGTTAATCAGTTACACGGCAAATCGGTTAAATACATAGCAATAGATTATGCTGAAACAGTTGGTGGTGATCGAGCGGAACATGAAAACATCAACTTACAATATCCCAAAGAATATATACAACTGTTAACACCATCCTGTCTTCCACTGCATGAATTACTGTAGAAAGAAGGATGTATCCAAGAAAGGTAATGTAGTACATCTTCCACGAATAACATTAGACAGCAAAGGAGATCTTGATATGCCATTCATATTAAAACATTAACATTGTTTCCCGTTAGAATAGCTTTTGCAAAGACAATTAACAAATCTCAGAGCCAAACATATGAAAAAGTCATTTTATTTAATAGAGAGAAAGAAACAAAATTCAATCACGGGCAATTACACGTTGCGTTGTCATGATGAAAGTCCAAACACAGAATCAAAATTCAATGCGATATTGAAGAAAATTCAATTCAAGAAATAGTTTTTACTGACGATTTACAGTAAAAGTGTAAGTTTATAAAGTATTTGCATGTTAATTTCAAAGCCAAACAGAACAAAATCATATTACACAACGAATAACTCTAACACAAAATCTATATATATATATAATTCACTAAGGCAAGACAACCATGGAAAGCACGCCGGAAGGGGCGTGGACTCACTGAGCCACCGACAAGTAAGACACCTATGGCGCACGCAGAAGGAGCCACGCCCACCAACTCCTGACACCTCAGAACCATGTTGACTGTTCATGGAGGCATGTTTCTCGCGGAGGTGAATCGGCATATGCAGCGTGTTAAACGGTTTGCGAGGGGTATCCCATGGGATCCTCAAAATAATCCTTTACAACTGAGGTTAAAACACAATGAAGTAACCAGTTTTTAAAAAATGAGTTTTCGGTTACGACGCACGACCGCGTGCACCATAGCAAACTGTTTTACTGTGTTGGTTCGTTCCGTGCATTGTTATAATGTTGCTTTTCTTGCTGATTTATTACATTACCGATTTTTCAAATGTTAATTTTCTCCATGTTCTTAAAAATCATTAAAAAACCGGCCTGATTATGCGGCGTATGGTATGCCGCAGGTTGGCTAGTGAAACATAATTTACTTTCAAATTATTATGTTTTACTATTTTGTAATTTGGTTAATTACTGTAATGTAAAATTATTAGTTCTATTATGCATATATAACAATTCCCATGAAAAGAAAAATTTGCTTAAATTGCACATCTACCTTCCCATACGCGAGTGGCAGAATTGCAAAGAAACTAGCGCGTAGTGCAGACCCGGGGGTTGGAAAGCGAAGCAAGTAGGGGGAAAAGCCCCCTAGTAGAAGTAATAATTAGAGACAAAACTGAGCAACACATATGACATACTGCTGCATGACCCGACAGTCAACATGGGCTTAGATGCAGGAAATGGTGTGTCATTGGAGATGTTATATCACAGCTTTGAAAGTTTTTTCCAAGGTATGCGAGGCCAGTAATCAAACTAAAAGAAGCAGGAATTTAAGGCACAGTTGGGGGCTAAACTGTCCTAAAAACAGAAAGTAATGAGTTATCATGTGACCATTTTTTCCAATTTGTGCAATGTTAAAAATAGGATCCAACAGATGTCAGAACCAGGGATGTGGCTTTTGTAATTTATATCATTGATTAAAAAATATAAAACTAACAAGCTGGAGGATAACTTTTCAATTTCCCCTCTTGGGATTTATACATCCAATCAAGCATAGACGTCCAAGGGACAGCATAATGACTCGTCCAAGGTTTGTAATACCCCACCAAGACAAGAGGGGGGACGAACACTTATTTGCTTGTCTCCCTTTTCTTTCTCAGCACAGAGAAGGCAACCCTGAGGGTAACTGGCCATGTCCCTTCCAGTGGAACTGCTATAAAAGGGAAACGCCCTTGACTGTTAGAGTTTCATTTGGTCTCGAATGTCTGAGACATCAGAGCTCCCTGATTCTCACCAACTTGCAGGAGTTATTTCAATTGCACCATCCATATAGGCAATTTTATTATTGCACCTTCGAGCACCTGTTTACTTCATTTGCCAAAAGATTTATTGGGTGACCCATCTGGCACCCCAATACTTAGTAATAGAGCAGAATTTTCCCATCCACTATATATACAGTATATAAAACATAGCACAACATAACAAGTTACTTCACTGATTCTGTGTAATGTTTTCATTTGAAGCAAACAGATTAAAAGGTGATAATACAGAAGTGTTTTAATTATGAAGGGAATTCCAATAGTAAATTCACTGTTACTTTAAAATTAGCGTTACGATAAGAACATGGGAGCAGAGGAGGAAGAGAGTTAATTTCACAAAAATGCTCTAAAGTGTTTATTCACACTGATATCAATGGATATACTGAGTAAACCACCAAGTAGTGTAGTAGATAAAAGTAGTTTGGGCACTTTCAGATGCAGGCTTTACTTTTTTCAAAAGTTAAGTGAATCGAAATTGACAAGGTATGCTGGGCTGAATGATCTCTTCTCATCAAAACTTTCAGTGTGTAAAGTGTATGTGTAAAGAACCTGATGTGACATTAGCATTAAAAGCAGTGTATAAAATGAAGACTGATCCTAATGACACATAATGGTGTCAAAACAACAATATAATAATGCTCTTCTCTGCTACTGGTAAATTACCTGCATTTTCTTTAAAAAAAATTATTCTTTTGACTGTTTAACAATAACTGAACATTTACCACCAGATTCTTCCCTGGCAGCCATCTGGCCTTCTCATTGTCTTTCTATGGAGGCAACAAATGTGTTCTGCATTCTTACAAGAATTCAATTTATAGAATTATTTTAACAATCGAAAGCTGTAAACATAATCTGACTTTTTGCTATGCTACAACATTAATTTGGTACATATGTTGTTTTCTTTTTCCAGTTGCTTCTTTCAATTAAAAGAACATTTTAAGCATAAGATTTATATTCTGCTGCAAAAATGCCTGCACCACATCACAGCAAGAGTCTGAACCTTGCCCTTGGCAGCCACTCACCTACATTCCTCTACACAGGCCGCTTCTGTGTTTCACATAATGACTGCAGTGTTAGCAAAAATGTAAAAACATAATAATAAAATCAAAAAATAACAACTTAGGGCATATAAAGTCTCTTGGGATAACAAAAGATGACATATTTCCATATAATAATATACCAGTCCTCACATTTAAGAAATGGGAATAATTAAAAAACACATTGTATGTAATATATTACTATTATAAATACTGAGGGCAGCACGGTGGCGCAGTGGTAGCGCTGCTGCCTCGCAGTCAGGAGACCCGGGTTTCGCAAACCGGGTCCTCCCTGCGTGGAGTTTGCATGTTCTCCCCGTGTCTGCGTGGGTTTCCTCCCACAGTCCAAAGACATGCAGGTTAGGTGCATTGGCGATCCTAAATTGGCCTTACTGTGTGCTTGGTGTGTTTGTGTGTCCTGCGGTGGGTTGGCACCCTGCTCAGGGTTGGTTCCTGCCTTGTGCCCTGTGTTGGCTGGGATTGGCTCCAGCAGACCCCCGTGACCCTGTGTTCAGATTCAGCGGGTTAGAAAATGGATGGATGGATATAAATACTGAACAAAATGGACAGGGCATATAACAGGTGAAGATGTGAGAATGAACAAGACATTTCAGAAGTACAATTATTTCCTCCAAATTTACCAGAAAACCTACCTTAAAATAAATTGTTGATGTTTATATATATATATATATATTGCATTTTACAGAGCTGTTTTTTTTTTTGTTGTTTTCTTTTGCTGTATATACAGTTGATTTAGATTTCTTGCACGCCAAGGGAATAAAAACAGAATCTAGATTTGAAAGTCTCTGCCAGTACCCTGGAGAGCTCCCTAGCTCATTTCCATATTTTACAAAATGCACACATAGAGCATACATAAAAGGCACCCTTTTTTGTCAATTCTTCATACCATTCATCTGCCTATGCATGTATTTATTCATATGTGTGTATATTCAGCGGATGATGTTTTGTAACATAAAAAACTCTAATTTTAATTTCATGTATTTAATTTCATATATTTAATAATTCAAAAGCTCAATGTATTTACTGTACTTAAATGTTCAAACTTCAACTCCATAAGTCTATCACGTTTTTTGTTGCTAAACTTCAGATCTATTGGTCAGTCCCAGATGACATGTGCAGGCTGTATATGGACCCCACTCCCCCAAGTTCATAAAGTACCCTGCCACTTCACCTCACTACACCCACCAAAGTCACTCCCATCAGGTACATACAGTATATATACACAAACACATAGAGTAAACATAGCAAGCCCAATTACTGTATTTTATGACTGTCTGATTGCAAACACGGAAGAAAATAATCTTGTTGGAAAAAAAAAACATATCAGTACAGCTTTTCTTCAATAATATTCTAAATTTAAAGACCATTGCGATTAGCCTCTCAATGAAGGGTGCTATGTCAGACAGAAATTGATTTTTATAGGAAAATGCTAGAAGTCAGTTTTACCTTATAGAAATGGTTCTTTTTTCTCATTTGTTCATTTCCACAACGTTTTGCTTTCCCCGGTCTTTCAACAAAAACATTTTGCACAGCATGTTACCTTTTATAATGGATGCACACTGAGTTTGCATGCTAAGTGAAAGTACTCTGTAGGTAGACTTTGTTCAGATTTTATATTTCTTGTTATAGTAAAGAGCATTTCTCCCTCAAACTGTTTTTGACTTAGTACATAAACTCCAGCACTGTTAATATGTCAGTGCTGTTTAAACTGGAAATTACAATTAGTGGGAAAAATATAATAATTTGCATTTCATGACAGAACTTTGGCCTTTAAGCATCTGAATGTTATAAACAAGTTTAATTTTTATAAACACTATGTTGTCAGAAGATGCTTCAAAATTTCCTTAAGCCTTCTATATGTGCCATTGCTTTATTTTGAACACTTCTGCAGGATAAATCATTATTCTGTTATAGCATATTAACCCTTGTCTCTTTAGTCATCCTTCTAGAATATGCTTCCTGTGCAGAACTGGTTTTTGATTTGTGCCCAATGCTGTTGGGATAGGCAAGTAAGGAAACAAACTAGAACATTAGGAAAATCTAGATGAAAACAGGCTATTCAGCCTAATAAAACTCACCATTCCTATCCACTTAATTTTTCCAAAATAACATCAAGTCAAGTTTTGAATGTTCCTAAAGTCCTACTGTCTACCACAATTCTTGGCAGCTTATTTCAAGTTTCCATGGTTCTCTGTGTAAGGAAAAACTTCCTAATGTTTGTGTAAAATGTACCCGTAAATAGATGGAGATTGAATTTGAACAACTTTGAGAGGTGAAAAAGTGGGCACCACATAGGAATAACTAACTCTACTCGCTGAACTACTCACCAACAGCGCATCTTCAACTTGAGCCTGGTAAAGGGGAGAGTCCCGAGGCTTTGGAAAACATCTTGTATTACCCCAGTCCCAAAGATATCACGTCCTGGTGAGCTGAATGACTTCCGGCCTGTCGCTCTGCTGCTTCACCACCTGAGGCCACAGGTCCGCCATGCCCTTGACCCTCTGCAGTTCGCATACCAGGAAAAGGTGGGAGTGGAGGATGCCATTATCTATATGCTACACCAATCCCTCTCCCACTTGAACAGAGGCAGTGGTACTGTAAGAATTATGTTTCTGGACTTCTCTAGTATCTTCAACACAATCCAACCTCTGCTCCTTAGGGATAAGCTGCCAGAGATGGGAATAGATTCATACCTGGTAGCACGGATTGTGGACTATCTTACAGACAAACCTCAGTATGTGCATCTTGAGATCTCCAGGTCTGACATTGTGGTCAGCAGCACAGGAGCGCTGCAGGGGACTGTACTTTCTCCGGTCCTGTTCAGCCTATATACATCGGACTTCCAATACAACTTGGAGTCCTGCCACGTGCAAAAGTTCGCTGACAACACTACTATCGTGGGCTGCATCAGGAGTGGGCAGGAGGAGGAGGAGTATGGGAACCTAATCAAGGACTTTGTTAAATGGTGCGACTCAAACCACCTACACCTAAACACAAGCAAAACCAAGGTGGATTTTAAGAGGCCAAGGCCCCTCCCAGACCCCGTGATCATCAGAGGTGACTGTGTGCAGAGGGTACAGACCAGTAAATACCTGTCATCCAGTGTAGCTGGATGATAAATTGGACTGGACTGCCAATACTGATGCTCTGTGCAAGAGAGGACAGAGCCAACTATACTTCCTTAGAAGGCTGGCTTCCTTCAACATCTGCAATAAGATTCTGCATATGTTCTATCAGACGGTTGTGGCAAGCGCTCTCTTCTATGCAGTGGTGTGCTGGAAAGGCAGCATAAAGAAGAAGGACGTCTCACGCCTGGACAAACTGGTGAGGAAGCCAGGCTCTATTGTGGACTATGCAACTCTTCAATTCCACCTGGTTGGGGTGTAAACATTAACACTACACAAGATTATAGACAGTTATACCAGCCTCATACTCTCCACCTTGCATTTTTTAACTTGCACTTTTATTGCTCTTTAATTAATATTGTCTATATCAGTATGCTGCTGCTGGAGTATGTGAATATCCCCTTTGGCATTAATATAGTATCTATCTATCTATCTATCTATCTATCTATCTATCTATCTATCTATCTATCTATCTATCTATCTATCTATCTATCTATCTATCTATCTATCTATCTATCTATCTATCTATCTATCTTCTGTCTAATTGGTGTCCCTTCCATTTTTTGTAAAGCAACTGTTCATTCTACTGTTATGCTTGGCATCACCTGACATTGAGGTGAGCCCTTTCTGTGTAGGACTCTGCTAAGGTGCTTTTTTTCTCCTAACCCTTTCATTAGGTTCAGAACAGGATGTAAAATTCTAGCTGAGGATTAGACACAATACAATCACGGAGGCTGAGTGGTATCTCTGCTGCTTCATCAGATTATCTACCCAATCATTTGGAATGTTTCACAGCTGAGCATGATGAGAATCTGAACCTCTACATCTTAGGTAGGCTTCCATAAAAGGGTGTAGGGGAATAGCTGCCATATGTGTAAAAGCTGAGGTCTTATTCACAAGAAATGATTATTGACCAAGTAATGGGTACATGGGCAGTGACCATGGATGTGAAGTGAGAGCAAAGATTCTGAAAAAGGTTCTTGATTTACCTTTTAACCTAAATCTTCACTTTTACCTATGGCCATTTGAGTTCTGAGTAGTAACCAAAAAGAGGAGATCATGAGCACAAGCGTTCGCTTAAGTGACATTTCTGACTGGGCCCCGAGGCTGACCATTTTCTATATTGAAAGCAGGTGGTTCTTACATGTAGTTATGTTGCCTCCAGGAACCTCATCTGGAGGGTATACAAGGCATGACATGCTGGGAGAAGTCCCAAGGTAGACCCAGGACCCACTAGACACTTCACTAAGCTGGAAATTTCCAGGAGGAGACAAAGTAAATTTTCAGGCATATAGTGACCTGGCCAGTCCAGCTCAGCCCTTTCATAAAACTTACTATTACAAGATTGAGCATGTGATGTCTATTTAAAAGTGAAATATATCTATTGCCAATAACGGTGCACTGCAAAATAACGTGCAGTGAATACACTTGACTTGAGCATTCATAATTTTCATACTCTTTCTCTGCATGTTTAGCATCTGAGCTTCATGCGCTTGTTGCTTCCTGAGCAGCTTTTCTTTTCTCCACTCTAGCGGGCCGTTTCTTCTCTTCTTTCGTCGGCATCTTTTTGCATTAAAACTGATTAAGTCCGTTTTTGTGTTGCAATTACTTAGTACGTTTTCCTTAACTTTTCACTTAAGCTGGCATTTAAGTTTTCAATCTGCCTCAAGAATGATTTAAGATATGAAGAGGTAGTGGAGGTGACGGTGAAGGTGGTAGGGGTGAGAACGGCGCCCATACACCTGCACCACACGGCCACCCTGCTGGCCGCTGCTGAGAGTTGATTTTTCAATAAAATAAAAATAAAAAGAGGAATAACCTTGGAGGTCAATCTTCACCCTGAAAGTGAAGTAGACATCATGTAGTATATGTGTATCAAATTTCAGTTCAATAGTTCAAACGGTTTGCGAGCTACAGGTGATTAAAAATTCTGGACTAACAAATGGACAGCCATGGTAGTGTATAATTTAAGAAGATAACAAGTCAGAAAACCAAATAATTCTATAACACACATCCAAAGTTGGACATAATAACCTGCAACTTCAGATTACACATTCACTTCTAATGTGATGAATTACTGACTTAAGAGGCATCAGGCTGTAGGTAGATTTTCTTTAGGAAATGGGTGTTGAGAAAAGTACTGTATAGGGGTACAGACAAGACATATACTGAACTCTTGTAATGTAGAAGCTAAGGCAGTGGACTTAATAAACTAAATTAATGTCTGGTTTCATCACCCCCTTTACCTCACTGTGTGAACTCGAATAAACTGATTAATCTCCCTGAGCTCCAACTGTAACAATCCATACATATTCTGATTTGTAAGGTTCCAATGGACAAAAGTGGCACACCAATATAGAGTCATATCTCATAGACTCTATAAATGTGCCCGTGCGCTGCCTACATGTGCTTTGGAATCATGGCCACATATGCTGGAATATCTTGTGGCCAGTGCTTTAAGTGAATGTAGATCTGCAGTGTACTATTCCGTCTGCATATTTGCAGGATCTACATTTTTTTTCCTTTAAGTCATATCCATATATGGTGGAAATGGGGCTCTGCTAAGGAAAAAAATATCAGGCTGCTGGAGAGGTTGATGTACCATTCAATCCAGTAACTTGAGGGTTATGTCCTTTGGGCTTCATCTGACTGTGAGCTACAGAGCACAATAAAGTCGTTTACAGCTGAATGTAAAGAGGTGTGCATTAAAATCAGCACCTTTCAATTTGTTCTCTTTGTTCTCTCCGAGAAAAGAGTGCTGTGCTCTCTGCAGGTACGTGGAATGCAATTTCCCCAGGCTGAGGAGTTTAAGTGCCACTGGGTATTCGTTCATAATTTTTTAACTGATCTTGAACAGGGAACTTAACTCTTTGATGGGCAAAGTCCACACAGTCATTCAGTGGACCATGAACAGAACCCAAGCCCCCATAGATGTAATTCAGCAGTGATATCCACTGTGCTACCTTGGTAGAAATTGCTCTTCAATATGAATGTGCATATCTTAATGATTTTCATTAAAGATGGTCATCATATATTACACACATGGGACATCTTTTATGATACTAAATTGGTTACTGAAAGCATAACACACTCAATAACACAGGCATGATTTTCAATTAATATCATTATACACATTAAGCAGATGCAGGAAAAGTTCAATGTAGAATATTCTCTTTGATCTACCATAATTCTGTTTACTAATTTAATAGGTTTGTAACTATAACAGTAAGAGGATTTGAAAATACTACAGTGAAATATTAGAAATACTGCTCATTTTGTGAAATAAAAAAATGACCTCAACATTACTAAATGTGGCTAAAAATAGATATATCAATTTATCAATCATTATATATATATATATATATATATATATATATATGTCACGCACGCTTGAGTAGGAGGCATGGATTGATTCGACAGCACCTGGGAAACCACTCGCCAGGGAATGGTGGGGTATTAACTTTCTCCCTCTGCTTCCTCATAGGAAAAAGACCGCCCTGCACCATAGGCATGGATGACCGCAGTGCGCATACTTCCGCCCTTCCTCCGCCATCTTGCCCTGACGCCATCCTTCCCATCCTCCCTTGCGGTCCTTCCCGACATTCCTCCACTTCCGCTCCTCCCCAATAAAATGGCGCGACGCCAGGAGTCGGCGCGCGCATTATGAACTGTTTTGTTTATATTTTGACCAGTTTTTGTTTGTATTGCAATATACGGGCCGGAAAACCCCAACCCTTGCTACTGTCTCTCTCGGTCCTTTACAAGTGGCGTAGTCGGCAGGATACAGAGATCCCGGAATGACGGAGGGACAGGACCTGAACACCGTGCTGCAGGGAATGAACGCCCAGCTCCAGGCCCTGCAGCAAGCGCAAGCCGCTACCAACCGGGAGCTGGAGGCCACGGGGCCAGGTTAGTGGAAGCCCAACGGGCGAGACCAGACCCGCCCAGGCAGCCGCCTCCTATGGTGCCGATGGGCCTTCGAGGACGCCGATGCCTACCTGGGCATGTTTGAGAGGACGCCACCCGAACGAGTGGCAGCGGTCCGAGTGGGCGCCCATCTTGGCGCCATACCTAAAGGGACCAGCTGGGCCTATTATGACCTCCCTGAGGAGGAGGCCGCTAATTACGACCTCCTCAAGCCCAAATATTGGCCCGCTACGGCATTAGCCCGGCCAGCAGGCGTCGAATGGCGGAACTGGGTCTTTGACCCGAAAAGCCCCGCGCCCAGGCGCTCGAAGTTCTGGGGCAAGATGGGCCGCTGGCTACGGCCAGAGAGCCCGACGGGCGGAAGGTCGTCGAGCGGGTGGCCTGTGAAGGCCTGGTCAACGCAATGCCCAGTTCCCTCGCCCAGCAGGTCCGGGGCACGCCTATCAAACATGTCGGGCCTCCTCGACGCCCTGGAGCGCCAGTTGGCGGTCCTCCGACTTGGGGGTCAGAAAAGCCTGCTCGCTGGAACCGCAGGGACGGGCGGCCACCCCGAGCCCTCGACGCTGCAGAAGCGCCAGCCAGAGCCAAAGAGAGGCCGGGTCCGCCGCTGTTTCAAGTGTGGCGAGACCGCCACCTGCTGCCAAACTGCCCCCATCACACGCCCGGAGCCTATGGACTGCAGCTGGACATCAACGGAGAGGTATTGTACCCGCCGCATCCCTTGGCGAGTCCGAATACGGGAGTGGTGTTGCTAAATGGGCACGCCGTGGTGGCTTTGTTTGATTCCGCAGCAACATTACCATTGTTGCTCGCCGCTTGCCTTACCGCAACAGTGGTTAAAGCAACATTTGTTGGTTACCTGTGTACATGGGGGACTAGGTCATATCGCTCCGCCACTGCTATCTTACCTGGAAGGGGAACCAATCCAAATGGCGGTCGCTGTGTTACCTGACCCCCTTCCCAGTGATCCTGGGACAAGACTGGTCTAAAAGAATCAGCGGTAAGCCATTCGCGCCTCCCGGGCCTCGTTGGATCTTGTCATGAGGGGAAAAGGCAACCCTCCCGCGCCTCCACGCCGTGCACAAGGGCAGGCCCTATGGGCGCTGGTGTCTCGGGGACCTTCCGTGGCTACGGACCTTGACCCGAAGATTCCGCCGGAGAAGGGACTAGCCAGGAACTCTCCCGGCCCAGGCCCCAAGACCTCTCGCGCCTGGACCATCAATTTCGTCCACGCCGCCTCCTTTAAGAGGGAGCAGTGGAATGATGACTCCCGCGCTTTGCCCGAACGCGATTGTTCTGCCTAACAGCTCGACAGCGGACGGATCCACACCGGAACCCTTCTTTGTCCTTGAAAATGATCTGTTGTACCGAAAGTGGCTACCCATGAGGGCGAGGTGCGGAAGTTGTTGCTAATTCCGCGCACCTTCCGGGCGGAGATATGCGAGTTGGCACATGCTCACCTCCTAGGCCACCTCGGGCCAAAAACACTGGAGAGGATTAAGCCCGCTTTTACTGGCCTGGGATCAATGAGGAGGTCCGCGGTTCTGTCAATCCTGTCCGGAGTGCCAGACCCGCCAGATTCCTAGGAGGGACCGTGCTCCTCTAGTCCCTATTCCCTCGTGGACATCCCTTTGAAAGGATAGGGGTCGATTTGGTGGGACCCTGGAGCCCTCAACCCGTGGCCACAAGTATATCCTAGTCATGGTGGACTATGCCACCCGGTACCCAGAGGCGGTTCCCCGCGCCCGCTAATACTAAAAGCATCGCGACGGAACTGGTTAACTTGTTTCACGCTGGGCATACCCAAGGAGGTCCTCACGGACCAGGGTACGCCTTCACTTCGGATACGCTCAAGGAGGTGGCCAAATTACTGCAGATAAAGCACCTGAAAGCGCCAGTCTATCACCCGCAAACTGACGGGTTGGTTGAGCGATTTAATCAGACGCTTAAGCAGATGCTCCGCAAGGTAGTCAGCGCTGACGGCAGGAACTGGGACCAGCTCCTCCCGCCGTGCTTTTGCCTACCGGGAGGTACCCCAGGCCTCTACGGGCTTCTCCCCTTTGAATTACTATACGGGCGACAACCCCGGGAATCCTCGACATCCTAAAAGAAGGCTGGGAGGCCGAGGCTCTTCCCTCCTCTAATATTTTGAGTACGTGCGCAACTGCGCCGACCGACTCACAAAGATCAGGCCCCTCCTAAAAGAGCACGGACTCGCGCGCAAGCAGCGCAGGCCCGGTGTTACAACCGCAACTCCGCCCTCAGGGAGTTCCGCCTGGGACCGAAGTTATGGTGCTCGCCCCGACCTCCCACTCGCTGCTCGCCACTGGCAAGGGCCTTACGAGGTTAAGGAGAGAAAGGACTCGCCGACTATTTGGTAAAACAGCCCAACCGTCGACCGAAAGTGAGAGGATCTATCATGTCAACCTGTTAAAGCCCTGAGAGATAGAGAGGAGCTTCCCAGCTCCGTAGGTCACTCTCCCTTTCACAAGCACAACTGCCCTTAACCTCGGCGAAGAGCTGACCCCAAGCAGCGGCAGGAGTTAGCCCAAACACTCCGAGCCATCCCCGAGGTAGTGAGCGAGTCACCCGCCGGACCGCTGATTGAGCACGATATAGTCACGGAGCCCGGGTAATCGTCCGGGAGAGGCCCTACCGACTCCGGAGGCAAAACGCGCAGAGGTCGAACTGGAGGTGAAACGTATGTTGGACATGGACATAATTGAAGAGAGCCATAGTCCCTGGTCCAGCCCTATTGTCCTCGCCTCCAAGCCAGACGGCTCCTGGAGGTTCTGTAATGACTTTAGACGCCTGAATCAGATCTCCAAGTTCGATGCCTACCCCATGCCCCGCATTGACGACCTCCTTGAGCGGCTGGGTACGGCTCGATATCTGACTACCCTTGACATGACAAAAGGGTATTGGCAAATTCCTTTAACGGCATCCGCAAAGGAGAAAACGGCCTTTAGCACCCCTAGCGGGCACTGGCAGTACAAGGTCCTCCCATTTGGGCTGCACGGGCCCGCGACCTTCCAACGCCTGGTAGATAGAGTGCTGACGCCCACCAGTCCTATAGCGCCGCTTACCTGGATGACGTTGTCATCTATTCCGCACCTGGGAGGAGCATCTACTGCAGGTCGCAGCTGTCCTCCTAACACTGGCTAAAGCCGCCTCCGCATAAACCCCGGAAGTGTTTTTGGATTAAAGGAGGCCAAATATTTAGGCTACCTCGTGGGACAAGGACAGGTGCGGCCACAGAGCTCCAAAGTGAAAGACATCTTAGAATGGCCCCGTCCGAGTACCAAGAAACAGGTGCAGGCTTTCTTGGGGCTTGCGGTTACTACCGCCGGTTTGTTCCCCGCTTCTCCGAAAGAGCAGCACCCTTGACTGACCTGACAAAAAAGGGCGCTCCCCTATACGTGGTGTGGACCGACAAAGCAGAACACGCGTTCAGTGACCTAAAGAAGGCCCTAACGCCGGCACCTGTGTTACGGACGCCCATTTTGGGCTCCGCTTATTCTCCAGACCGACGCCGGACACAGGCCTGGGTGCCGTGCTGAGCCAAAGCGCCGATGGTGTCGAGCACCCTGTGATGTACCTTAGCCGAAACTGATGGACCGGGAGACCCGCACGCTGCAGTGGAGAGGGAGGCCTTGGCCATTAAGTGGGCAGTGACCCACCTCCGTTACTACCTGCTGGGTCGCGAAGTTCGCTCTGGTGACTGATCACGCTGCACTTCAGTGGATGTCCCTGCACAAAGAGTCGAATCCGCTGGGTCACCAGGTGGTTCCTGGACTTACAGCCGTATAAGTTCACTGTCGCTTATCGGCGGGGCACCCTTCAGGCCAATGCCGATGCCCTCTCTCGTATTCACGACCTCTCGGTTAGGTCCGCCCACCTGACGGTCCTGGGCTAAGGGGGATCGTGTCACGCACGCCGAGTAGGAGGCGCGGATTGATTCGACAGCACCTGGGAAACCACTCGCCAGGGAATGGTGGGGTATTAACTTTCTCCCTCTGCTTCCTCATAGGAAAAAAGACCGTCCTGCACCATAGGCATGGATGACCGCAGTGCGATACTTCCGCCCTTCCTCCGCCATCTTGCCCTGACGCCATCCTTCCCATCCTCCCTTGCGGTCCTTCCCGACATTCCTCCACTTCCGCTCCTCCCCAATAAAATGGCGCGACGCCAGGAGTCGGCGCGCGATTATGAACTGTTTGTTTATATTTTGACCTGTTTTTGTTTGCAAATTGCAATATACGGGCCGGAAAACCCCAACCCTTGCTACTGTCTCTCTCGGTCCTTCACAATATATATATATATATATATATATATATATATATATATATATATATATATATATATATATATATATATATATATATATATATATATATATATATATATATATATATATATATATATATATATATATATATATATATATATGCCCAGAGAAGATGTCCAGTGAGGACATGTGAGATCCATAGCAAGCCCTGCCCCTTGCAGATCATGTAGAGAGGCGGCCCAGGAAGCTGGTATCTTATTGCCGGCCAGGACAAGAGTCCATCAAGAGCTACCGAACTAAAGATCGAAAAAACTGCTGAGAGTACCATTGACAGAAAGTAGATTAAATGTCTTTTCAGTATGCTTTTTATTTGTAACAGTAAAACAGGATTATCGGAATAGTACATATAGGAGTATAATTTTTCAATTTTACAACTTATTTTGTGCCAAGAAGCTTCTTCTAAAATACAGTCGAGTCACACTTAATGACAGGATATATTTACAACCAGAGCAACATTAGTTGATTTCGTTGTTAATTGCATTGACATGTATTAAGGTGGCGGTTGTGTGCCTCTGTGTCTGAGGTCATTTTCACTGCGCTGCCTTTGTATACAAGGTAGTGTGTCTGCATATCTGCATTCCATGCACAGCATTTGGTAAAAACCTAGTCATGCAGCATGCAGGGTCATGCCTTTGTGTCATTTCCACCACAATTACATGTCAAGTATATACTTGACCTGACGTAACTTACACTAAGCTAACCTAACCTCATGTAACTTAACCTAACAATAGCATATTACCTGCATCACTTACTACAAATGAATAATAACTATTGAAATGTATCAATAATAATAATACATTAATAACAATACTGTAATAAGACTGATTAAGATGGCTATTGGATTTCAATTATTGTTTATCTATACAAGCTCCATTGGTAAAGCATGTCATTGTTAATGGGGACATTGTTAACTGAGTCATGGCTTATTTCATTTTTAATGCCATTTCATCGCTATTAAGTTTTGGTTGGTTGCACTGCCATTTTGAGGTCTTTTGCATGGTAATTAACATGCCACTGCAGTCCACAGTTCACCAAGAATGTGCAACACATGATGTCATCAGTGTGACCATATGAAATTTTTGACTTTGACATCTGAATAGCATCTTTGTGTTGGATGATTTTCTTTTTAACTCCCAGTATCAACCTTTGCTGTGTTTCTTGACCATATCTTTTCTCCTGTGTATTTATTTTCAATCCATTAAATGGGGTTTGCCCTGATAGTACCACCACTCTTTTGCTGATGCTGTTAATCTATCTATCTATCTATCTATCTATCTATCTATCTATCTATCTATCTATCTATCTAGTCACAGTCGGTTGGGGGTGTAGAGCAAAACTCACCTGGGAAAAGTGAAGGAGAATTAATAAAAAAGAGAAAAAGTGTTGTGTCTACTGTGGAGAAACCGGTATGAAGGTAATTCATTAAATAAAAGATCTCTTTAATCCAGAACTTGTGTATTTGTAGTTGTAGCGAGGGTTTGGAGCTTTGAGATGCTCCCTGGTGTTCACTTTAATAAGGACGTTGTTAAGATGTAAAGAATGGCAGCAAGTTCAATCTTTTCATTGGTACAAGAGGGGAATACATATGTTTGTTCTTCTGGGGTGGAAGGTTTTCAAAGTTGTTGGAAATTATGTAGAGAAATGATGAGAGTAACAAATACATGTAGTATTCCTACGAGTATATTCAAATAATTTTATTAAAAATACTTGCAATTAAAAATTATGTAGCAAAACTTTAAGGACAACCTTCACACACTGTATACTGTATATGAATTATTACTCCTGAACTTGTTGAACTGGCTTTAGGCTATAAACCTCTGATGCCTTTTATACACTCTAAGGTCAATGTCACACTATACAGCTTTGAGTCTGTGAGAATGTTATACTTAACACTGCAGGTGGTGTATCATGTCATCTTGAAGATGTCATATTAGATGAATAGAAATCAAAGGGAATGACAGTTTAAAACACTTCACAGCACAGTTACAATTTTCCAAAGTATCATAATCTCACCATATTTTGCCAGATATCTAACATGCTGCCCGACTAGTGCACTGGCTATATGAATGTTTTTCAGGTATGGAGTGCTCAGCCGCAATCTTGGACTTTACAGTATTTTTCCTTTAGTCATTCTGTAGTGGTTCAACAAATATTAAGCTTCAGATACACAAGCCTCTTCTGTCTGCCCAGTTCACAATATCCACTTTACTTCTTTCCTTGTTCACATAGTAAGCCTTGCACTTCTGTCTGAGTGCTCATTGGTAATTAATTGTCATGCATAAGAACATGTGTGGCCAGCGCTCAGGGGGTCTTGGGGATCACTCCTGTTGAGCGACTAGGGAGCAGGAGTGATCATTATGCTCAGACGTGTCCTCTCGCTGGGTGGAGCCAGCGGTCAGCAGTGGCGGGAGGACTGCATGCTTTCACCAGGGTCCAGTGGTTCCCCATGAAATGCTGTGGATCGAGTGGCGAGGACATGGGCCAGGACTGAAAGGTTCCTGTGTCTGTTGGTCAACATCTCTCTGTGCTGCAAGGTCTGAGTAGGATAAGCTGGAGCAGCGTCGGTTTTTAAAGTTAAACACCGGGGACTAAAAATTTTAAAAGAGACTCCTGTACTGTTATTTGTCTGACTGATTTTAACAATCCACTTTCACTTCTTTTAGGGATTATTTATTTATTATGATCTTTGCACTGCACTTTTGGTACACTGCTTGACTGCTTTTTTTAATAAAAGCACTGAGCACCTTTACACTTTCCCCTTGTTTTGTGTGAGTGCCCTCATTTGCTTGGCTCATCCCAGTTATGAATATGGATGGTGTTGGGCTCAAGAGGCTTCTGAATACAACAGGGAGCACAGAGCCAACCCACACCATCACCGCCACTCTGCCTTTACTTGGTGAGAAGAGCTATGCAAGAACAAAGTAGTTTGTACTGTTGTATTGAATTTTTGAGTTGGCGATGACAGATTGACCATCTAGCTTTGTGAAGAGGATTACTTGTGTTCCGTTTTGTGTGTTGTATTTACCCAGTTTTTTGACATTCATTGCACACCCAACTTACACGGAAAAGGGGTCTTTCTTTCAATTGCCTTTCCCAAGATTACTTGTCATCTTAGGGAGTTAAGGCTTAGGGGTTGTCAAAAAACAGGGCCTGTTAAAGCCCATGACGCATCCTTGTGTAATTTTGGGTTATATAAAAAATAAATTGCCGTTGTTGTTATAGTTGTTAGGGTCAGTTCACTAACATGTTTCTTCAAAGTCCTTCCCAAATCGCAGTCCTTTCATAACTACTAGCCTTACAATGTACACATTAAAATAAATTATATCTAATAATTATTATACATATACTTGAGATTGCTGCAGTTCATGCAGAACTCTAAATTCAGCAAGGCTTCATTTGAAATAAGTCATAAAGAAATATGATTAATTTTTTAAAACTCTTTTTGAAATTTAACACAGTACAGGTCTCATCTCTGCAGCTCAACTGGAACTAATTTTACAACAGAAATATCTCTTGGCCATTTCCTGATTGTGTGGAGACTAAGCAGTTTGAAAAATGAGATAAGAACTATTATTATGCATGCAGTCATAATACTAATACTTTTGCAATGTCCAAAATTGCTACCACTGAGCCTTAGCCTTCAGCAATTTGCTTGGAAAGATAAAATTCAATAAATTATGATTAATCTAACCTGAATAGGATCAAAGTAAAATTTTCATGTTAAATGTTAGATAACTTTCATTTTCTTATTAGGATGACTTTTTGGTCTATAATATACAGTATGCCCAAAGTGTAAGATGCCTTTTTAATTTAAGGAGGAAGGCTCTAGGCAAGTATAAATATGAGACACAATCCATGAAGTAACCTGGCAGTTTATTCACTTATCAGATATATAGATAAATGATATATAAGATCACCTAAAGAGATGAGCTACCATATTGGTAAGAATCAGAAAATACATAGTTACCTATATTTCAAAATTAAGCAGCAGCAAGCAAATTAAGAGGTCATTGGTTTATATGCAGCATATAGTATTTGTCCTTCCAATGCAACTGAGTCATTGACAGCACTGTATTTTTAAATTATTAGTCACTTAAGAGTGTTATAAAAAGGTATGTGACCCCCATTCTAAGTAACCATATTATCTCATATTTTTGACAAGGGGTAGGAAAGAAGGGCTGAAATACTTTTTGACAGCACAGATCATCTGTATGCATACAATTCAGAAAGTGTTTTTTAGAGTAGTAAGAGGCTTTGAAGATAGGGTGTCAGTTACAGGTACCCCTGTATGAAAAACACCAAACCTTGCAGGGACTTTAGCCTGTAATTGACTACTACCCATAAATATCTATTTAGCGGGGTTCTTGAAATTCATTGATAAAAGAGGCAGAATTTAATATGCCTAGTGCAGAGCAAACAAATACAATGAAAAAGGTTTTGATGGAAATGGATCAACAAGTCCATCAAAGTTTGGCAATCGCAATTAACCTAGTATTTGTATAATATCACCCAATTGAAATTTGTCCTTAAATTAGAACTGTCAAGTACATTACTTGTTAACTAAATCTATGTGTCTATGAGTTTTTGTGTGTAGAAAGTTTACTTTTACCCATTTTTGCATTTGTGTTCAAATGTTCTTCTTCAAGATCTAATTTAAGTATACGAGTTGGTGTACATCCTACTGTTTGAACTTTTAATAACTTTGGTCATCTCTCCTGTATAAAATGGAAAATGTTGTACAGTCCTTCTTTCTCTTTAAACCGGGTATTTGTTTAAAATAAATCAGTCAAGACTGCACACAATTTTCCAGATGAAGGCTCAAGATAGTATGTATCAGCAATTGGCTTTGACTTTGCTCCTTGGCTGGTCACTTCATCTGCTATTTTTCTCAGGCCTCTTCCGTCTTTGCCCATTGCACAGCAATGCTTGTTATGACATACTGTAGGCTGGGGATGTAAAAGGGAACGTTAGGACAGTGGAGTGCTAAGTTTTTTGCATTTGTGCTTTGCTCTAGCCACTTTCTAGAGATCCCCTTTTTCTAGTGACTGTATTTGGTATGATGCTGTTTCATTAAAAGAAATTGCCACGGGGCAGAGCTGCAGCCCATTTCTGATACTATGCCATCCTCTAACTTATCAACATTTTTTTCGCTATATCCTATTTGACAAAACATTAAGGCTGCAGGCTTCTGCTTTTGATGTTCGCCACTGTCCCAGGACTGCACACACCAATGCTAATGTTCTCTCCTGCCTAGCTGAGCCCAGCTTGGGTGGTCGCTTTGCCCACACCTTTGTGAATAAAGCTGAGGGAACAGTTATAAGGTTTCTGAACTCTTTTGGGACTCCCCCCAATGGGATGACATGCCAAAGAGCATCCTAAAGTGTGATCACTGCATCTCTGGAAGACAGCTTCTCCATTGCTGGGGCATCCACAGGCTCCCAGCGCTGTGCCAGACTGCTGTGTCTGTGTATAGGAGAGTGGTAGATCACACTACAATAAATAACTGTGCTGTTCCTGTTTCAAGTGGAATAAAGCTGTTTTTGCTAAAGTACTGAGACTCAGCTTCATGTTTTGGGGACTCAAATGTCACTATATATATATACAGTATATATATATAGTCACACACATGCACATCACATCTAGTCTAAGGGCTTAGCTGAGGGTAAGCAGCAGAGACTGAGGTTGATGAACCGCACTAATGCCTTTTCTCCCTTTTCGACAGACCTTCAGAAGGGAAGATTGGACCCACTTCAGACCATGCCCCTCTACTGACCTCAGTCTTTTATGATTACTCATGACCATATTGTGTTGGAAGTGACAATATATATATATTTTTTTATTTACTTATATAAATAAAAATAAACTTAACAAGTACTTTGGGTGGAAGCATTAAATTGTCTGATAGCAGTGGCCAGAAAAGTCCCCCAGTGGCACTTCTTAGCATAACATGGTGAAATGAGCCTGTGGGTGGCTAAAAGCGCTCCAAGAGAGCACCTCCAGGAGATGGTGGAGGGGATTATTCATGATAGCATCCAAATTTGTCATCATTCTCTTTTCCACAACACCTTCCAGTGTGTCCAGGGGTTGCCCTCTGATGGACCAGGCTTTTCTGATTAAGATTGTTCAGGCATTGTATATTGTTTGTGCTCATGTAGCTTCCTCAGGAGACTGCAGCATAGATCACCACACTAGCTACTAATACTATGAATTAGTAGAACATTTCCAGTAGCTTACTGCACACATCAAAAGATCTGAGTCTCCTTACCAAGAGCAGTCTGTTCTGGCTCTTCTTTTACAGACCACTGTGTTGACACACCAGTCTACTAGTTGTTCATGTTAACCCACAGGTACTTGTAGTTCTGCAACAGTTCCATGTCCTCCCCCTAAATGGTGATTGGTCTCAGAGGCTTCTTGGCATGTCAGAAGTCCACCACCAGTTTTTTTGTTTTGCTGATGTTGAGTTGCAAGCTATTTTCCCTGCACCACAAGACAAACTCCTCTACAACTTTCCTGTACTCAGATTAATCTCCATTATTAATGCAACCCATGATTGACGAGTCTGTAGATGGCAAGCGTTGGTATTGTGCTAGAAGTCCATTGCGAAAAAGGTCAACAGGAGACAGGACAGGTTCCTGAGGTGCTCCAGTATCACACCACCATTTCCATCACATAGTCTCTCAACCTCACAAACTGCTGTGTGTCAAGTAGTCAGTCAATGAAAACAAACAGTGCATTGTCCCAGGCTATAACCCAACCAAATTACACTCCTGTAAGTAAGGAACAGTAAGATTACTAGGAACACATTGCTGTGCATAAGGAATTCTGGTTCCAGGCAATTCATGACAACTGGACGATCAGAACACAGAGACAGCTATCCTGCTGAGTGTAAATAATACAAGACGGTGCTACATCCACATCCCATCCACAAATGTTTTTTTTATTTTTGAGTATGAACATAATCTATAACAAAACACAAGTGTAATTCTTAAATATTTCCATGGGTATAACAACAAATTCATGTCATGGTCTGAATAGTCACATGTTCCACTAGAAACTAACTTATAGCAACATTGGGGCACATTTGAGCCGACATGAGCTGGTATCCTTGTGCTACACTCCTGAACCCTTTCTGAGGACATACCTGTATTTGCAGATTTAGGCTGCTCTGAGTGAACAGTAACCCAGTTTCCTATTAATTAAAAGGCTGTGTAGTGAATTATGATTTAATAGCATTAGGAACAAGTAAATATAGTCTATTGTCTATACTCATATTAAAACCCATATTTTGTAGGTACCATTTCTAAAGGCAGGCAGTTTACAGTGGTGATTATAGAAACACAGACATTGCAATCCATTACCTCCAGGTTGTTATGTGCATTTTGGACAAAAAAAAATCTCTTGTCAGTGATAAACTCCACCTCATAAAACAACTTATCCAAACCATAAGTATTCAGAAAATCAATATATAAATGAGTATGGCACTGCTGGGAAGACAATCACAGCTGCTCTGGACTTATCCAATACAATGTATCCAATAATGGAAACCTTTGTTTTTTTGTGGAAAAAATATCTTATGCATATTTTATCATTTGTTACATTATTAAAACAACAAGTATGTTTAGAAGTTAGTCTTTCGAGCCATCAATCATCTCTTTGCTTACTTTTTAACACATCTATAGCACATTTTTGCTTAGAGAGAGTCTTACAAGATTTCTCTTAAAAGTCCCCTGAAGTGTGACAGTTCACATATCTAGCTGACATGGAATTTTCTTGAAGAAATGGTGGCCAACCTAAACCCCACAGGACTATCAATTGTTCAGTTATAGCCCTTCACATGAAAGTATGTAGCCAAAACATGCAACCTTGCCTCTCATTTGTAAAATGTTCCTCCCTTGGCCTCAATTCTACATTTCTGCATCATTCAGTTGATTATGGCACAAACCCAATGCACCACGCTTGTGAGAAGGCATGTCAAAAGTCAAAAACATCATTAATATTCAGTGAATAACAATTGATTTGTAAATACTTGATTCTTACAAATGTTTTGAGGATTATGATAGAAAGCCTCAAGCTGAATGTAATAGATTGACTGTATCCCATAGGAAGAAACATTAACTTCAATAGAATTTAGCATCTTGTCCCACACGTGCAAATAAGAGACAGCTAAAGGGCCTGAATAACAATAACTCCATGCCAGACCAGGGGTGGCGAGGTGCACTAACTGTCTTTCTTTATACGGGTGGGGTGGCTGCCCCAAACCTTTATAATGTTTTTGTGTCGTTCTTGTGACAATCTTTAATTGCATAATGATACCCACACCTTGCATTACTTCAATTGACCTAAAAACATTTTGCTGTTTATTTTCATTTGGACATAGTTTTATGTAAATATATTTTTTTGAGTCAATAAGTGGTTTATGTAGCATGGACTTTTACCCTGGAACCAAATGCTTACAAAATGGCCAGTAATTTTTAATGAAATGAGACTCTTTAGCAGAGCAGTCACATTTGCAAATGAAACAAATCTATATCTGAGCTGCATTCTTAGTAGAAGCGACACTACTTTTAGATCACCACAGATGTTCCAGTTGTAGTTGTTGTATTGTAGATGTACACTACTTATATATAAATGTCTACGTATTGGAAGTGTGTGTGTCTGTCCAGCCTGGAAGTGAGAGGTGGACTCGGGCTAAGGGCACCACCTCCGAGGATATGCAAGCGAAGCGAGCACATCGGCAAAACAAAACCTCAGAAGAGAGATGCACTCACTTATTAGCTATTAAAGAAGCGTGGCGAGCACATTGGCAAAATGCTGTCCCTTTTACTTATCCTCCCGCTTCTAATACACAAGCAAGGTGAGCATGCTGGCAAAACAGAACCTCCGAAGAAAGACAGTTGCTTAGCTGTTAATGGACAAACGATGCAAGCATGTTGGCAAAATGAAACTTCCTAGGAGAGACACGCCCAGAGCAGTTCCTTTCAATTACTTGACATCCATACATTTCATTTTTTTTTTTCCTGATGATTTCAATAGTTTCTACGACCCTAGGATTTTTACAGCATGGGTTTACATAGCTAGCATTCTATAATATAAGGGGAAACCACAAAAACTGATGATTGTAATAAAATAGTATGTGAAAAATGTATATGTAATTTTTGTGGTAAGTAGGCTAAAATCCACAAGAAACACCAAAAGTGTTCAGGAAGCAACATTTTCATTGTTCAGTGTAGGGTTTTCTGCTTAGAATTAATTGTTCTACACTACTATTCCGCAGAACCTCTTTATAAAGTGCATTATTACCATTTTCTTTGTTTTGGAATATTAAATAAAACAAATTTTCATTTGTTTTTATTGTATTTCCAGTACTATGTCATTGCAAGGATTCTGTAACAGGGTCCTTTCAAAATATTCCCTATTAACTATAATATGCTTCACAATCTTTAGAATTTCAGTTCTAATAAATAAATGCCTTGGCTCCGTATAGACTTTATTTCAGTCTTTTTGCTGTTTCAAAGGCATGACCTGTACTTTGACAAGTTTTCAAACACTTCTTCAATATACTTGTTGAAAAAGTGGGTGCCAAGCCCTGCCCTTGACAGATTATTACTCTTTTGTGTCATTTATAGTATGATGTGACAATGAGTGGAGAGCGGTTCAGGACTGCACACAGTATTTCAAAAGGTAACATTCAGAGCTGGAGGATGTGGTGACATGGTCAAATCTAGTCAAGATCACTATGACAATCAACTGAAAAAACAGATGCAACAAGAGCAAATGAGAACATTTTCAAAAGTAGGTGAAAATGATACTACTAAACAAGAAATTGAAGGAAAAAAACAGGATGAACAAAGAATAGTCAGAAATAAAAAGCAAGAGGAAAAACCACAAAGGAGTTGTCAAAGTTGTAAAGAAATAATTTCCAAAATGTGGTAGTGTTAGCCAAAGGAGGAAGTGGGGGAGGGCATTGGATGGTGAAGGGCTTCAGAAAACAGATAATTATGAAAAAAACAGGATATATTGGGTTTATTTTAGATCAGGATTCAGAGGTTATCCTGCAGGGAGAACTGCTGAAAAGAGTGGATAAATGTAAATTGTCTAGGATCATTGGTAGCCCAAGATGGAAAAGTAGATGCAGAGATAATCCACAGAGTGCAGTGTGGCTTGAACAATTAGAAGAATGTATCAGGAATATTGTGTAATCAAAGAATTAAGACAAAGGTTAAAAGTAAGGTTTTTAAGACAGTGATAAGGCCAGCAATAACGTATGGAGCTAAGACATGGACAGTAAAGGGAGAGCAGGAGAACAAGTTAGATGTGTCAGAAACAAGAATGCTGAGATGGATGTTTGGAGTTACTAAAATGAAAGAGTAAGGAATGAGAGATATAACACAAGTGGGAGAGATATCTAAGAAAGTATAGGAAAGTAGATTGAAGTGGCATGGACATGTGATGAGAAGAGACAATGAATATGTGGACAATGGAAGTATAGAGGAAGTCAAAGGGAGTGAGGCCAAAGAGGAGGTGGATGGATGAAGTAAAGTAAGAACTGAAAGAAACGGGGCTCGACTTGGGCTGTGTTGATCAAGCACATTGACCCCACATAGAAGTGGGATAACATGAAGAGGAAGAATGAGATTTTTAGCTCGAGTTTGAAGTAACATGGTCCAAAATGAGAAAGGCTTGTATGCAGATTGAACAAAAATAAAACAGACATAAATGAAGCAGACAAGAATATTATCAAAAGAGTTTAAAAAAGCAAATGGGGGAGAAGAAGGTAAGCAAAAGTACAGTAAAAAAAGAACTAAGAGTACAAAACACTAAAATTTGATAAAAAGAAAATGCACAAAATGTAGGAAGTTCACAACACTTAATGTTTTAAACCCAGATAGATGTTCAGGAGTTTATTTAATAACACTAAAAGCCTCTTATGAATTGCATATAAGGTATTTTCAATTATCAAATAACTGAAACTGTGAAATATGTCAAGAAATAAAAACTGGGTACTGTGACCAAAGTTATGGCAATCAACATGTTTGAGGATGAGGCATGTTAACCATTTCTCTAACTCTTGTGTAACTCCCAAGAAGCATTTCAGTAAACTACAGAATATCACAGTGTTTTTAAAGAAGGATCTTTCATTCACTATGGAGAGCACCAAAGATTGTATTCAAAATCAACAACTAAACATAAAAGTATATGGTTTTGCCTGTATAATGATTCTTTTAAGGTTTTTGGTCAATCGTCCTAAAACCACTTATACTTAAACTACATTTAATAAGCTTTTTATCATATTCTATTGACCAACAGGCAAATGTTAAAAATGACATGTGATTTGCTTGCCCTGCCCACATGGACTTTGGTTTTAGGATTAAGAAATGAAGGAAACAGCAAGGGGAAATCCAGAAGAGTAGTAATAAATGAGCTGAAGATTAACATTAGAATATAACACAAAAAAGATTACTAAAGTTCAACATGTAAGAAAAAAAAATAAAGTAAAAGAAGAAACGCATAGATCCTGCGTACCTATTCTCCTTTCTCTGAATAACAGCCAATAAAAACTGTCTTTAGAGTTTTCATCAACTGCCTTGGTGCCTCAAACAACACTCTACTGCCATCTTAAAGAATGTCTGTGTGATATGAGGACGTGATGCACACTGATGTCAGAAACTCAATGATGGTCACAAACAACATGGACCAAGGCATGAAGATCAATTCCAAATCACGACACTTTCTAGAAAAAAAGTTCAAAATAGTGCTGTGATATTATCAAAAAGATAATGACAAAATATAACAATAACAAATACAAAACTAAAAACAACAAATCAATTCCAGAATGATTTTAGGAGCTCAAAAATAGAATTGCAACAGTGGCCTGGACCAATGCTTCTCAAGTTCAGTCCTGAGGGGTAACAGTAGCTTCAGGTTTTTGTTTCCACAGGTTTCAAAAATCACTGAGAAAAAGTGAAACATTTCATCACTAATTGATATTGCTACTTAAATATCTGTCTTTTTCCACTTCTCTATTTGTTGTATTCGGAAAAGTGCAGTAGTGAGAGATTTATATATAGATGTAATTTAGAAATATGCATATTTTTTACATAACTTTAAATACTTGAATGTCTTTTGCCATTTTTTATTAAAGACCTTTTTTCTGTGGTATGTATTTACCTTAGTTATATCCTAATAAAGACAATTAATGATGAGTGGAGTAGATGCCAGCGAAAATGCTGAAAGCCTGTAGCTACTTTCCTGTCATACACACTTATAAGTGAATAAGACCCTAATTATATAACCAGAACACCTGGAAAAGCAGAATGGAAATCATTCAGTCACTATATTGCCATAAAATTAGCAAGCCTTGTTTTGTAATTTGTGTATTGACAATAAAACACAAACAGTGGGAAACACCAGCTTACTTAACTAAGTTAGAAGTCCAATTAATGTGTGAAGTTGGTTGGGAAAACTTGCATCCAAAGCAGTTTCAGGGGTCCTATGGTTTAGAAAGCCCACTCTCTTAAGTCATTGATGTGAAAAAAGTATACATTTGCAAAGACCTGCTCAACATATTTTGGTCGGATATGTTGACCCTATTGTATAAAAGTCAAAAAAGTTTCAAAAATTAAGGTATAATATTATAACACTTCAGTTTCTTCTCAGTTTAATATTCTGTTTTAATGATAGAAAGAAGCTAGAGTTTCTAATTAAATGATTTTAGAAATGTATTTTTAGAAAAAAACGTATAAATATAAGTGGCGAACAGGCTTTATTGCAAGCAAAGGCAAATAAAAAGTTGTGACGCCAATGCGACACAGTGGCATATTCTATAATGAGAGTTCACAAGTTCAGGCAGTAATGAATATTGCCTTTTCCAGTTAGTAAAAGCCATGAAACTCTCCTTATCTGTATCTGAATCGCCCTTTGTGCAACTGCATTCCGCCCAGATTGGAGGGTGCCAGCCAGCCAGCTGTTACAGCATTCAGTTTTGCAGATGGTTTTGTCAAAAAAGATTAGCCAAGATCGTCCTCATGCTTTTAATTGGCAACAGACAAAGGGACCTTGTGGGTCAGGAGAAGGCTATAAAGTTGTATCATGGCAGTAACTTCAGAAATATCTACACTTGGCTGAGCAGGAGTGCTGGTTTATGTTGCCATGGATCTCACCATTGCTGAACACAGAATCATTCCACGTTAATTGTTTCTATATTAATCGTAGAAACTGTTATTTCAGTAACTCCCTGGGCTAACCATTTGGTTGAATTCACCTAAAACAACGTGTTATTTTAAATATAAATTAAACATTATGTAGACTTTACTATACAGAGAGACAGAATTACGATGTGGCAAACAGTGCAACTATATTTTAGAACAGGGGTGCTCAGTTCAGGTGATACGTGCTACAGCTTTCCACTTCAGTTAGTCTGTTAACGCAACGATAAGTCCAGCTTTGAATGAAAGCCTTTTATTATTTAGCCGTTTCTTTCCTCTGTATTCTGTGTAGTTGCAGATTTTATCACATTTAGCAATATGCATATTATTTTTTGCTTATATTTTGGATCAAGGAGGTTTATTTTTCATGTGGCCTGCTTATTTACTAGTGACCTTTATTTTTTACCAAAGCATTTTTTCATAAGCAATAAACAAGCAAAGTAGCATCTAATCATTAATATGGATCTTCTGCAGAAGGAAAAACTCTGAATGACACCTGACTAGTTGGTGTGAATTTAATTTGATATTATTAAACTTTTTAAATGGTACAAGATTCCATAAAATTCTCCCAATAAAATGTCGTAAATTTAAATTAATCTGTCAACATAGTTCACAAGTACAAAGGAAAAGCACAAATTAGCAAACGAGATGTTAATTAAAACTGAAGTTGACTAAAAGCCGCAACCCACGTAAATATAAAGGGATTGCTGGCCATAAAAACCTCGAAGGACCGCCACCATCCAAGGACATAAATAAACAACTCTGCTGTGCAAAATGTTGTCATGACCAAAACCATGAAGTCACTAGAAAGGCTAAATCGGGGGACAACTTGCATTTTGTATTTTGTTGATGTCTTTATTAAACGTGCCTTAGCAGATTGCACTAAAGTTCACAGATTTATGTACACTTTTTAAAGATGAGGCAGAGTTGGGATAGGCAAAATCAAGCTCACCCAGTGAGTCAGGGTCAGGAACTGATCTGGTAACCTTGCAGTTTAAAATCAGCGCCTTTGCCATCACATCACACTGCAGCGGGTGGTTACTCTATTATTTTCACTTTACATGTACATTTATAATACTTAGCAGATGCTTTTATCCAAAGTGACTTACAAAAGAGCTAAACACTGTTTATTGTTAAGTACCTGGAGGAGCAATTAGGAACTCTTTCCTAACAAGAAATGAAGTGATCAAATGAAGAAAAAGAACAACAAAAAAAAAAGGGTTCATTATACAGAGACATGTGTGACAACCCATCTTTCTGCATTCTGAGCTGAGATATATCCCACATTGAGAAATGGGGTAATCCATCTAATCAAAGTAAAGAAATTTAAACTGCAGCCTCTGTGTCATTTAACAAGGACCAATTACCCTAGGGCAACATAAATGGATCACCTTTATAAAAATCGGTCAGTTGCTATAGTTCAAAATCATGCTTTCATTTAGTTAATAATGTAAGTAAATGACAAAATGCAGCATATCACTAACTCACCAAACAGATGTTTTACTTTAGCAAGCAGTTAATCATTTGCTTTAGGTGATAATAGAGTTTTGATAATTATTCAGTACCTCACAGATAATAGCTTGCAGCTGACTTGCTCAATGCCATAAATAAAGATTCATGTACAAGGCTGAAGAGGTTGATCAGCCTATATCCTTGTTATATCAAAAGCAAATGGGACTTCTTCCCAGTATGCTCCATAATCAATATATTATAGAACAGAACTTTTTTTTTCCTGAATTTACCCCACCTGTGTAATATAACACCAGTACAATCTTCAGAAGGTCAGGCTCTGTAGGTGTCATACAAATGAGTGTATGTTTGGACTTGTGATGAGAAAAGACCACAATATTTGTTTGCCATAAAGTAGCCTGTGTCTGTGGCATTTTACAAAAGCCTTATCTATGATCTACACAGACAGTTATCAAGCTGGGATTGAAACCTAGTTGTCTAAAACAAGAAGGGAGCAACCTCTAAGTGACCAATGGGATTGTCTCATTATTTTCCCCTTATCATTGAAGTAATGATAATCTTGGTCTAACAACATCTGGTGTTCCCTGCCCACATGGTATCTAGAACACCAACCAGATAAAGCCATGCTTCTGATCTCCTCAGTTAGTTAGTTAGTTAGATAGATAGATAGATAGATAGATAGATAGATAGATAGATAGATAGATAGATAGATAGATAGATAGATAGATAGATAGATAGATAGATAGATAGATACTTTATTAATCCCAAGGGGAAATTCACATTTGTAGTAAAAAGTAGTAAAAAGTGTCAAGGGAACAAGTCCACATAAAAGAAAGTGATAGGAGTGATCAGTAAAATAGAGAAAAAGGTAGAAAAATAAAGTCGTACACAGAGCTGCTGGAAAGGCTGCCACTCGCGGAGGCGCATGAGCAGCGTTAGGCAAGCTGTACAAAATTAAGTCTTAGTGCAGGTCTTATTTTTGGCCTTACCTTTAATTTTTCAGCTAATTCATCAAGGAATCAGCATGTCTGAATAATTTCTGAAGTCATATCTCATGGTATTTGATACCCATAAGTCCAAAATTGGCTCAGACTTGACATTTATAAGACTCTAACCACAACCTAAAGGTCTCGGAACTGACTGAAAGCTGACAGTGGTTCTGTAGAATAAGGTACATTCTTGAATTATTATGGGCTCATAATATGAGGCAATTTTTGGTTCAAAGATCTATACAGTCTATCTCTCCATCTCATCTCAAGATTATGTTTTAATCTACATCATTGTCTTTGGTTACGAAGTATTAGATTTTTATGTGCTTTATAAAGGACTCTGTGAAAGGTGCCCTATAATATAAAGATTGGTTGAAATACACAATTAAGCACTGCTGAATGATTATAACATCTAAAGGGTTAGGGTTAAAGTGTATTGGAGTAGCAGATCCCATGGAGGCAAAGATGAATCTTTAGTAAATAAAAGCAGGAAGCACTACCACAGAGGAATAAAGTACTATGGAGCTGAATAAAAATATTGTAGGTCAATAGGAAACACTTTTTAACATGTTAGGAGTCTTCCAGGTTGATAGCAAGTCAAAAGTCAAAGCGAACTTTATTGTCATCTCAACCATATACAAGTACAGTATACAGACAGACAAAATTGCGAAGCTCAGGGTCCACAGTGTAACAACATGAAGTGCAAATAATAAATAAAAAATAAAATAAAAATAAGTACAATTCAAATTTAAAATTAAAACACAAACAAGACAAGACATTGTGCAAAGACAAGACAAAGAAGTAGCGGAAATATTGATGTGTAGTAAGCAATTTAAACATTGATGCAATGTATGGTACTTGCAATCTAGATACATAAATATAGTCAACAGATATGTAATATAATAAATAAATCAATCAATCAATCAATCAATAAATAAATAAATAAATAAAAGATATAGATAATACAGAAATTATCAGTGTATGATAAAAGTTGTTTAAGACATGTGTAAACAATGACAGGTCATAATGTTTCACAGCAGAAGGATATCAAGAGTGTCAAAATACTTCAAGGTCAGTATGAGATTTTCAGTTCTTTTTCTACATGCACACTCGTTTTTGCAGGCAAGTGGCTTGCATGTATAAAAGTTCTGTTTTTAGAGGTTGCTGAGGCAGTGTGGAAGATCCCAGGGGGCAGCATGGTGTTAAGGAGTTTGACAGCTTGGGGGTAAAAACTATTCTGCAGCCTGGCAGATCTAGCTTTGATGCTGCAGTATCTTCTCTTGGATGGCAGAAGTGTGAAAAGTCCATGTGAAGGGTGTAAGAGGTCTTGCACAATGCTGCAGGCCTTGTGGACACTGCGTTTGTTAAATATGTCCTGTAGTGAAGGGAGAGGCACCCCAATAATGTTCTCTGTTGCAGTTGCCATACCAGACCGTGATGCAGCTGGTCAGAACGCTCTCAATGTTGCCTCTGTATAACATGATGAGGATGGAAGCGGAAAGACTTGCTCACTTCAGCCGCCTCAGGAAGTGTAGTCTCTGCTGGGCTTTCTTGATTAGTGATGAGTTATGCGTCCACGTAAGTTCCTCAGTTATGTGCATACCGAGGAACTTGGTATGCCTAACAGTCTTCACATCACATGTGACCGGAGAGGGAAAAACACTCATGCAAAAGTTGGGTTTTACATTTTTAGCAGAAAGGACTTAGGGATGAAGGAAGTATAACATACGTTTGTACAATTTTTTTCCATTTAATGGCAGTTTAGTGTAAAGCAAAGCTAATGTCAAGAGCCAGATAATCAAAAACACTAACATAAATAAAAAAAAAATTGTCAAAATAACCAAGCCAAAGTTTTTAACATTAACTAAATGTCACGGTTTAGTTTTGTCCTTTTAAAACCACATACCTTCAGTGGATGTGGAGGGATATCCACTATTACAGCTTCTTTGTGATTATGCAACATGCATCAAAGATGTTGGATCACACAGTAGCACCTAAAAATATACTTTACACTAAGTATGGTGACTATGAACCAAAATAATAAATAATAAAGAAAAAATAGTAAATCAACCTAAAATTATTCCACTCAAAACATTAATAACAATGAATATTTTTTTTCCAGAGGAAACTGAGTTCACAAAAATGAGATGGCAGAGTAGAGCCCCATCACAGTTTGGTTAGGCTCCAGAAACCTATGTGTAGCTCATGAACTCAAATCCATCCAGTAACACATTAATGTTAGTCTTGGGAGGACTGAGGACAAGGGCTCAATGGGCAGGAGGAAGAACAGGCACAGAATTAAGTAATAGATTCACACATGGTCCACATTTCTTAAATGTGATACTACCATAAAAACTACAAAAATCAACAAGCCTTAAAATTATTCTATTAGCCAAAAGTTTTGTTGACAGGCACTCTGGGGCAGTATAGGGCAGTCTGGATGCTTTGAACTGCACAATGAAAAAAATTATGGGATAACCCTTGTCTTGTATGTACGTCACAATATTCCGTACATATGTAAAAACAGGCACGGGGAAATGTTATGTATGTACAAGATGTTTTCAAGTATGTACAGGATACTTTCACGAGATAAATGCATTTATTATTGCTATGCAGATATAGTTATATAATGTTATATTTATGTTTACTCATTCTGTAAATACAATATACTAAAATGAACATTAATTTACCTGATGTCTATAGTAAACTGCTTGTTTTCTTTGGCATAATTTACAAAGCATGCTGAAATGAATCTAAACAATTATATACAGTACCTCTAGTCCAAATAAAATGTGCACAGATATCAATGTGTAAATCAATTCATAATCCTTTCAAACTACCAGCTTATAATCAAAATGTTATATAAGTAATACTGTATCAAAGGATAACCCAGCAATAATTTGAGTAGGTGAGTGGAGGCGCCATTTACAGGTTTGCCTAAAAGTCTTCAAAAATGATAGGACTAGCTCTTGGCTAGACTGTACAATGGACCTCATTCTAGTGATGTATTTTCTCCAATAATTATTTAAAATGAATTCACTACATTCAGATCATTTGTTACAATGATATCAATTAGATTTTAGCCAAATATTTCAGATATTTCAAATACTGTAAAGTTAAACGGATGTCCCTGCAAATTACATATGGTTACGTGCATTTCTCTCCTTGTATAATACTTATAAAGGTACTTGTGTACTAAACAGATGGCACAGAGGGTAGTTCCTACTCATTCTAGTATTGGGATCCATGGGAGATGCGCCCCGGTTGTTTAATTTTTGGAGTTTAAATTATTAGACTGACCTACCCCAACCACAAATACTAACCTTAATGTTAGTAGGGGTGGAGCATAGTTACCTATAGGTCCCTAATGTTAATGCCCACTTTGGTTGCTTAATGTTAAAAACAAAAACCCGATTTGCGTCACGATAACAGAAAAGGGCACTAGCCATTCGTGCCGTCCGTTTAGTACACAAGTACCCTGATAAATTACCACTGCCATCCCATCTTCATTAAAGAGGGCTATTCAAGAATAAATCGAATTCCATTGAACTAAAGTCCAGTAAAGTCCTAAATGTACATGGTATAGTGAGACAAAGCACCTAGGCTATCCTAACCAGTGATTTTTTTAAACAAATGCATTTGTTGTGTACAACAGAGCAAAATCCACTAAATTTCTAACATTCTCAATCCAGTAATGTCCTTGGCTGCAAGTTTCAATGTAGTCAGTTAGTCAGATATGGGAAGTCAAACATCAGCTTTACGGTTTTTACTCTTACAATAAGGCTTAAACCTGAAACATCATAAATTCTAAAATACTTACATAAAAATAGTGAAAATGAAATAGCAATTAAAAATGACAAAAACTGCATTCAAAGGTGAAGAATAAAATATTGAGTTAAACTAAAAATGCTGTGCAAAGGTAGAACAGTAAAATCACTTTTCTACATTTGACCAAGTAACATTACCACATACTGATGAGTAACTCCCTTAGAAGGGAATGTGTTTGCTCATTCTGACACACTGCTTGACACAAAAGCTGGCCAGATAAAGGTATTAACACATACTTAACTTTTTATACAGAAACAACTTACTGACATACAGTGCGTGTTCTGATGTACCTCTAGATCACAGAGCTGGTGACACAAGGGTATTAAATAGCTGCCTTCAGGGAGAAACTAGATGATGACATTGCACACATATATTGGCACACTCAAAGATACAAGGTCAGATAAGGGTATTACATAGCTCACTTCGCTTAGATTCTAAGCTCTGGCATCTTTGGGTAATACTGGCACGATTCAAGAACTAATCGCATACAAGTATAGCACAAAGCTGGCTGCCAGTGCCCTGCATTGATGCTGGCAAAGCTGACCTTTTAACAAGTGTAGCTTACATCTGTGGTGGGCGCAGCCTCTGTAATGTGAGTAGTCTGGAGTGGTATGACTGCCTGTAAAACGAGGCCTTTGCAGAAACGCATACACTGGAAGTCATGTGTGGTGCTCCTGACAAAGGGTGTGAAATACCAGGAAGACTTTACAGGGCCGGTAAAGGTCAGATACTGAAGGGGGTTTCAACTTCAGTCCTGTGCTCTCCTTGTGGCTGCAGGTTTTCATTTCAGCCAATTGTTGATTTTAATTGGGCATCTGTGTACCAAGCTGTTAATTTTCCAGTTCCTGTTTTATTATTTTTTTAGTTGGGCTTTCTTGTGTCAATCAAGATATCACAAAATTGTTATGCTAAATGTATTTTGGATCAAGCAAGCATTTATGTATTAGATAAGGATACAATCATTCTTTTTATCATGCTGTTTAATTTTGTTATTTTTTGTTTAGTTACTTTAAGCCAGTATTATGTATTTGTGTGTGTGTGTGTGTGTGTGTGTGTCTCCTACCTCTGAACAATCTTATTGGTTACTTTAGCTTTGGTCTGTGTGATGGACAGCCGGCAGCTCAACCCAGCCGGGACGCCCCTGGAATAGAAGGATGGGGGAAGGCAGCATTTTGCCGACACTGCTTCCCCCAAGACACTAGATGGCAACTTCCCTGGAGTGCAGTGCTACCCCGGATTCCCGCAGGGCACTATGGGACATGGAGTTCGGACAATCAGACCTGTTGGGTGCCATGGGTGCCACCAGGAGGAGCTGTCAAAGGACCAGGAAATATATTCTTTCAGTACAGCCCGGAAGTATGAGGTAATCAAGAGGACGGAAGCCCTGAAGTACTTACAGGCTGAAGAAAATCCTTGTTCTTTCTTAGACCTGGAAGTGCCAACCAGTAACGTGGTCAGAAGGACAGAAGCACTTCCGGGTCAAAGACTATTTAAAGGACGGATGGGAACCCAGCAGGGTGCCGGAGTTGGGAGGGAGTGTGACAGAACTGCTGGGAGGAGAGGAGGAAAAGTATTGTGTTTTTTTTATTATTGTATTACCCATTTGCTGTGGCTAGGGTGCTTTGGAGGCACCACAGAGGGAAAAAAGAATAAAAAGAATACTTTTTGGTGCTTTAACACAGTGTCAGTGTCTGTCTGTTGGGTCTAACGGGGCAACAGCGATCCCTGGTGTTCACATCTGATTGGTCAGTTCAGTAGTATGGATGACAACACGATAAATTAGAGGTACAAAGTTCAACTCCTGAGAGTGACCATTTTTTAAAATATTTACATAAACTGAATTAAAATGGACCACCTCAATGGTAACAAAGCAAATATTGTACTGAGCCTATTGGGTCACTAAATTCTAACAAGGTGCAACCCAAGTTGGCTTCAAACACAGGATATACTTGTGAGAATACAAATTATGTTTTCGTAGCAGGTAATGGGGGCCTGTCTACCATTTGTGGTAGTCAAAAAGCAGACAGGAATTGAGCAGGAGCCATTAAGTGACAGAGCCTGAGAAGCATGCGTTACGGGAATGCGATTGAGAGAGGAAGTGGCAGACGAGAGGGGTTTTCACACATGAAGATACTTAGGAAAGTCACAGGAGGAACTCTGAGAGTACATGTCAGGCAAGAGATAAAAAATATCAAACATTTTTACATTTATTCTATTACCTTTCTTAAAGAGATAATTAGCTAGTTTCTTATAAATGTAAACCACATTGCTGTTTTTTTTTCTGAATGCAAATTGTGATAAGGAAAAATAGTGGCTAATTAAATAACAAGAGTAATTAAAGGAAACAATATCTCACTTTTAGTAAAACTGGTTGGGATGAAAATCTACAGCGATGGTGGGGTGAACTTATAGTAACATTGTCTGTTAAACTTTGTACACTGTTTCAGATTTTTTCAGTTAGCAAAAGCCAGGTATTTCCTTTTAAGCTGTAGCTTCAGACAAGAGATCCTATATTAAATCGCCAAACTAAAAATAATCTGCTAATTACCTTTGGAATTACTGAAAAAGAGATCAATGCCCATACAAAATCAACAAAAAGTAAGTCTCTTGTTTGATACCAGCCCATAGTAGTAGAATGATGTACTGATACCATTCTACAAATTTGTCACATCTGAATTAACCTTGTTTTCGACAGGATGTTAAAATTTTTTTAAAAAACACTCAATTTGTTATCCAAAAAGAGAGACAGAATCTAAGAAATAAGAAAAAAAATTACCTTAGACACTCTATTGGCAACTTCTCTTCCAACAGTCAGCCCTTGGACAAAAGTGCGGGCAGCAATAAATGCTCTAGTAACCTGTATATTGAGTTTTCTGGGCACATCCCCAAAAGGTTTAAGCTGATCAGTATATTTGCTTATGCACTCCAAGTAGTCTTCAGTAAAGTGGTACTGAGTGTTCACTAGTTGAAACATTCGCTCCAACAACCGAGCCCAAAAATCATTCAGCATCTCCTCAAGGTTGACATTCCCACCAGTGTAATATCTCTTCAACTCGGCAAAAAGGTCCTGAAAGACTTCTGAGTTTTGCATGTACAATTGACCATATGTCCTCACAAACATATCATTAAGGGACCGCTTTGTGTTTTCCAGGAGCTCACGGAAGAATTCTGAAAAGAGAAAATTGAAAAAAAGAAAGTAATATTAGATTACAAAAGTAATTTCATCTAATTAAAAGACAATTTGAAAAGACAATTCATGACTGTAAAACAGAGATAAAAATGTTACTCATTTAACATTTGCATTGCCCATAGTAAAAAAAAAAAAAAACTAATTGTAAATGTATTTTAATGAATATGCTAAAATGCGAAGATGTTGAATTTGCCTACTTATACTCAATCGGAGTTCAAGATACTATGTTATTTGAAAATCTTATTATCTGGAACCTTGCAGAAAAATATCTGTATTTGAATTGCATTAACAGTATTATGTTAATTAACCAAATCAAAATAGGCTACAAACAGGACACTTTTGACAAGCGTGCTCAATCTACAGTGGCTGTGAAAATTACAATATGTAAATAAATGACCATGAAACAAAGTCAGTGCCTGAACACATGTAGTAGGGGGACACTGCCACATTTGGCAGGCAAACACTGTATTTTTTTCTTTTTTGGTGGGGCATGTGATATCTGATTACAATGCAAACAAAGCTCACATTATATAAAAATAAATGAGCTACAATCCAGTTGCTTTTTTATCCAACTCAGGAAACCCATCCCAATTGCTTTCAGCACATAGCAAAAACTAAAACTGTATATAATAACCGTGGGGCAAACTCTGACATTCACTCAACTTTAATCAAAACAAAAGATTTACAACCACAATCTAAAGCTAACATATTCAAATGTGGGAGGAAGCTAGACCACCAGGAGACGGGTTCTTAAGGCTGTCTGAATACAACTCTAACCAGTGTGTCCCATGGCTTCTCAGCAAAGTTAGGCATTCACAGTTCTCTAGTGGAAAAAAACAACTTGGTTTGCATCTCACATAGTTATGCAAATAGACAGTTAAATAACAGGAAATCCTCGAGAACATATCTGTCTGCCCTAAACCACATTTTGCAAACACTATTGTAAAATGGGTGGAATAATTATATAAATAACTAGTGCTAACAAGTGTCGCTACAAAAAAGGATCTACTGACAACAGGAGGATGAGGAGGGAGAAGATGAAAAAGGGAATTCACATCTTTTAATGAAAAGTATACTGTATGGCCACAAAAGGATGATAAACCACTATGGGTATCTACCACTAGGTGGCAGTGGCATCTTTAAGTATAGCTAGTTCTCTATGATAGATAGATAGATAGATAGATAGATAGATAGATAGATAGATAGATAGATAGATAGATAGATAGATAGATACCACTATTTATTTGAAAAGTCACAGCAACCCTAACATATAAATCCAAACTATTTTGCCAATTATGTAGATACGAGGACATTACTTCAGTTACTTCGCATCTAATTGAAACTTTTGTCTAATTCCATATCAGGACAGACAGACAGACAGACAGACAGACAGACAGACAGACAGACAGACAGATAGATAGATAGATAGATAGATAGATACTGTAGATAGATAGATAGATAGATAGATAGATAGATAGATAGATAGATAGATAGATAGATAGATAGATAGATTTACATGCATGTGTTACAACTGGATCATAGGAAGGCCAAGAGACGTATTCAGGTAATTCACAAGAGCCTTGAGTTTACAAGTCCAGTGCCTTACCCACTACAATGTAATGGGACCATAGAGTGCTGGAGTGCAAAGGTGTTGTTTGCTAGATTCCTAAGGACTTTACAGAGCAGAATGTGACCTTGGATGTGAACACCATGATGAAGTAAAAAGAGTCCCCTCTAGCAAATGAATTCTAAAGTCAGAAAAGGTAAAATAATTCTTTGCCTTGTGTAAAAAAAATTGAGAAAAAACTATTACGAAAAAAATTGAGGAAGAAGAAAAGAATAACCCACAAATACACAGGGATATCAGTGAATATATTAAATGGTAAATAAGGAATATGTACTTTTCTTTCACTTTTTGTCATTTTTTTTACTTTTGCAAAGAAATCAGAAGGTCATTTTTTCATCCTAATTACCAGTATACTGCAGATCTCTAAGGCTGAAAGTAGTGATACAATTTTCATGTGTTTTCTTTTGATGTATCACATCTAAGATAATGTACAGTATCAATTAAAAACTACACTTTTTATTTTTAAATAGCATAGAATAATAAAGCACTTTTGGAGTTCCTGCCCATTTACTGAAAGGCAGTGATGCCATTCTTATGTTAAATTATCAGTTTTTTTTTGAGGAAATAGCTAAGGGTCTACCATGGAAGTCAGTAAACAGCTCAAAGTTTGTAGTCAGTAAATTGACCCATTATTAATGTATAAAAGAAGAATTTCACGCTTACTTGGGAAAATATGTAAAATGTGTAAATTCCATATGCTTTGCACCTAAATATTTGACAAAGCTAAACAAGACCAATGAACATAGTTTACTTTTAAATATATTGTACAATTATTTATGCTTTGGCATTGCTAAAAACAGAGCCATATGGAAAAATTTCTAAATTAATATTTACACTACTCAGAATATGTTATTTGTGTGGGTTAGTAACTTAATATATTTTTTAAAATGTCATACTCTGCTCCCACAATCCTGTAATCTATTTGGTGGGCTTTATAATGGATGAATGGGCTTAAAAGCCTGTTATTTCTACATTCCTTACAATTTGTCTTTTTAACAGAATTGGCCTAGTGTCTTTTGACCAGTCCAACAGGAGTCACTTTGGCACCACAAGTTTAAATTCTTCTCAGGAAACGATCCATAAAATCCTCTACAGGTGCCAGATTCGGAGGCTTGTCAACTCAAATTGCACGACTCTGCCCACATTCCACTTCTGATAGATCATGTACTGGAAATCAAACCCTGGCAAGCTTCTAGGACAGTTTATTTTCTAGTTGATCTTATTGCACTTTTAGATGTTTGAGGAATGACAGGTGGCATGTTTGCTAACTGCAGTAGAGCATGCCATCTTAGCAACTTCCTTAAATATAACAGCAATGTATATATTAGCACTTAAAAATCATTTTCTAACTAGATTTACTGCCTAATTCTTTTAAATTTAGTCAACAAATAAAACATGCTACTTTTTACAAAGTGTGATGAACATCTCACACCTTCCTATATGTCGGCTAAGATAAGGTCTAGTTATTTGAACCGGAATATGCAATGTCATTCTCAAGTCCACTTAATTTGATTTAAGATCATGGGAGGACAGGAGGTCATACCAGCAGCACTAGGCATACATTAAGAAACAGCCCTGGACAGGGCACCAGTCCATTGCAGGACCCACTCATGCTGGGTCAAATTAACCAGCACTTGTTTAGTAATGTGCAATGAAACCTGAAACACCCAAAGGGAACCCAACACTGAAATGGAGGGAACCTGTAAACTCCACATGAGAAACAATTTGGGACAGAATTTGAACCAAGGAGACTAGATCCGATTGGCATGGTGGCGCAGTAGTAGCACTGCTGCCTCGCAGTTAAGAGACCTGGATTCACTTCCTGGGTCCTCCCTGCGTGAGTTTACATGTTCTCCCTGTGTCTGTGTGGGGTTCCTCCCACAGTCCAAAGACATGCAGGTTAGGTGCATTGGCGATCCTAAATTGTCACTAGTATGTGCTTGGTGTGTGTGTGTGTGTGTGTGTCCTGCGGTGGGCTGACGCCCTTCCCAGGATTTGTTCCCTGCCTTGCGCCCTGTGTTGTCTGGGACTGGCTCCAGCAGACCACCGTGACCCTGTAGTTAGGATATAGCGGGTTGGATAATGGATGGATGGATGGAGACTAGATCCATGAGACAGCAGAATTGATCACGGAACCACCATGCCAGCCAACTGTAATGTAACGGCAGTTAAAAGAATAATGTTTAGGCTGGGGCAATTCTCAACTCTTGTTAACATTTTTATAACCAAACCGCTACAGGATGTCAACAAAACTCCTGGCTGGATCATTGATAGGTACTTATACTTGTGACATCAAACACCTAGTGATCATTAAGGTGCAATCATACAATGCTGATACAAAGACACAAAACAATTTCAAAGTCTCATTTTTACCATATTATAGAGGTTGATGGAGGGCTAGGTCCCTGGTAAAGGATCAAATTCAAAACTAACTTCCTATTAGTAATTACTGACCATGAAATAGTTTTAAATGATACCCCACATGCTTATGTTTGAAAGTTGGCATTTCTATCATTCTGGGGGTGACTCTTAAGAGTATTAGAACCACCAGTAAAGAATAAAATACCAAACATATTATCATATCAGTAACGGCAGACTGTACGATAACATGCAGTGAATACACTTAACTTGAACATTCATAATTTTCATACTCTTTCTCTGTACGTTTAGCATTTCGTTTGCTCAGAGGTTGATATGATCAGCAACCTCAAAATAGCACAAAACAAACTTAACATGCCTATATTATTGATTCCAATTTTTTTAAAGTTTTGTGAAAAGGATTAAATTGTATCCCATTAGGGGATAAACCCATGGCATCAATCAATGTGGTATGTACATCTTTAAGTAATTCTGATCATTTTTGCTGCAATGATGTACTGAGTTTATATGTATCATAAGGGTGTAATTTCCAGAACAAAATATGGTCCACAGGTGGCTAAGAAATTAGGATATTTCGTGTTGTCACACACGTGCGCATGGGAGGCAGCTAAAGGGCTTGAGTGAAGGCAGTTCGGAGGCATGCCGGGGTGTGGCAGAGTGCACTGACTCTTTTTCTCCCTTGCCTGTAGACCATTCCCGGGGGATTTCACCTGGCTCTCCTGACATCACTTCCGGCCTGAGCCAATGGAAGTCGGCCACACCAGCTCCAGTCCCTCTGATGTCACATCTGGCTATGAACCAATGGTGGAAGACCACGTGCCAGATCCATATGACCTCACTTCCTGTCTCCCCCTTTAAAACCTGCCCCTTTTCCTTTGTTTCCTCAGTCTTGTTTTGGACTCAGTTGAATGCATTTCAGTGCTGATTATTTGTTAAAACGACTTTTGCAGCGAGGATACCACATTATAGTGTCTAGAGGACCAAAAATAGAGGGTAAAAAATGCATGATTTCTTGCATAACTAGACATCAAGAAAAGTCTAATTGTACATCATATGTGGGGTTTTCTTGTATCAGTCAAATCAAAAGTGATTTCAAAACATTCATAACTAATTTTTATGAACACAAAAATGCTCCTTCTTAAGAGAAGCTGTCTGTCCTTCAAAGTGTTAATGACAATGGGACATCGTCGAAAGTATAGCAAAGTGCCAGGGCAGTTGTCTGGCCTAGTCTGACTTTGGGTCAGCTACATTTTATAACAGTTGAACTATATAAATAATGGTGCAAAGCAGTATTCTGTACCGTGCCAACTCAAAAATATTAATGTTGTTATATTATGTAAAAAATATTGTCTGTATAGTACAGTAGATAAAAAATAAACTGCTTTGAGAAAGTAAAGAAAAGGGAATAGGCACCGTAAAGTAAATATGAAAATGAATAAAGTCAAAGTTTTGCAACATTCATCATTTGCCTGCCTGACTCACATATGGCACTTAAATCATATTCAATTGCCATGTAAGTATGGTGAGTTGGCAGATTTCATGCTCTGTATATGTCTGGGCAGGCTGACACATGCTGATTTGCAGCCCACTTCAGCATTTCTGTCTTAATGACTCTACAGAACTGTAAAGTAACTCTAAACTATCCTCTCATTTGACACCTTCCTGCATTTCATGTAAAGTACTTAGCAAGCAATCAATGTGGGGAGGTAGTGGTTAAGCTTTCACGGTTGCTTTAATACGATTGGCATACTTTCCTGTTGCTCACAATTACAGTTACTTTTGTGGTATGCCGTCTTAAAGCTTTGCCGACATACAATTTCATTTTGCCAAATATACACAACACATCTACTATTTCATGCTGATCTTGATTTCTGCTTTTAAATACATATAAATATATATATTATCTTAAAATATTATACAACCATAATAAATGTTGTTATATATTGCAAAAGTATGAATACACAGATCCAAAAACACTTGTGAAATAAAAAATAAGCATAATTACAATTCCTCTTAAATGAATAAACTGTTTCCTCATATTTCTCATATTTGTATCATCACTATAACATGTTTATTAAGTGTTTTCACAAACAACGCTTCCTGTCCAGAATGCTAGCGCTAAAAATAATTTTCTTCAGGTTGGTTAAGACTATTATGTAGTACTATACAACAGATTAGATTAGATTATATCTGAATCCAGTCATTGTGTGAGTTTTCTTCGGGTTTTTACCCTTTCCTTCCAAGTGTCTAAAAGAAGCAGTTTATGATATTCAGATAGAGTGAATTCCCCTGAGTATGAGTGAGTGTGGGACTGTGAGTGATTGCGCCCTGCCATGAATTATGTCCCTGTCAGAATCAGAATCAAAATTTACCTAATTAGACAGGTACAATAATGAGTAATAGGACTTTGTTTTGCAACATACAAGGACAAGGTGCAAAAAGATAAATATAAAAAACTAGATATGATGCATCATGCAAAAGCAACACAAAATATAAGGAGATAAAATAGAATAAAATATGAAGAAAAAGAAAAGTCCAGGCAGTCCATTGTACAGATGTACAGGCTGACATATTGTTTTAGCTTTCACCACAATTGGAAGCCTTTGGAATAGGTGGTGCCCTCGGTAAAATGGATTAGCAATGGTCTTGGCAGCTCACCTCCTTACACTGGACTTACATAAGACTTGAATGGGGGGTAAGTTACAGTCTACAATCTTTTCACAAGCTCTGATGATGCACTGCTGATTGGTCTTAGCCTGAGCAGAGGTAGCACCAAACCTGCAGTATTATATAGATCATATAGATATAATAGATTATATTAGTGGCAGCGCAGAAGTACATTGGTTACTAGTGCTGCAGCTAGACAGCTCCAGAGTTTTGGAATAGAATACCATGTCTGGTTGTTGTCTGTGTGAGTGTTTTCCAAGTCTTCTGATTTGTTTCACCCACAACCCAAAGTGGCATTCCTCTCCATGAATCACCACCTTAAGTTGGTGGAGAGCCATATTTTCCTGAGAAGAAGCTCCTGGTAGGGTCTCTGAAGGCAACTTGGTCTCAGACAAAGACAAAGAGCATTTGAAAACCTCTAGGGGAAAGAAAACTCTGATTCTAAACCTCCACTGCCTTGCGGCCGTAACTACATATAGAAATGGCTATGGAAGTAAATTCGGAGTGAAGCCCCTAAAGCAGTTGGTTATCAGTATTGACTTCTCTCTGGCAACAGCTGCAGCCAAACCCCCCACTCCAAATGTAATGCTCTACATTCTCTTGGAGTTTGGATTCCCCCCCCCACCCCTTTGGTAAGCTGAACTCAACAGGCTCTCTTTGACAAGGGAACGGATGCTTGTATCCCATTGGTCAACTATTGCCTGCCTCATGGTGGGTAGCCCCTGGCCAGTAAAGTGTTGACTCGCCATGATTTGTCTGTTTTAGTGGGTGCCTAAAGCTCAGTGCTCTTAGCTCAACAAGCAGATTGTTAATTGTATCCCAGACTAACAAAGACTCCGGCACTTTGCTTTGCAAGCTGGAATGTGCATACCATGTGTACTGGTCTTTCAGATGACTTAAAAGAGATAAAAGATACTCATAAATCCTCAGTCATAGATCAAGAGCTGCACAGACTGAACATTAACATAGCTGTCCTGCAGGAAACATGACTTCTAGATAGTGGATCCCTGAAGGGAAAGCTGCTGAGGAAACCAGAGAACGTGGATTTGGCTTTGCCATCAGGAATCTCAATGATTAAACTCTCAACAGGTGGCACAGTAAGATTCCTCACACTACACCTCTCCACACTTGAAGGCCTGGTGAACCTAGTGTGCACTTACGCAACAACAATGCAAGCTGCAACAGAAGTCAAAGACCAATTTTACAAACAGCTAGACACTGTAAAATCCCAACTTCTGAGTATATTTACCTTCTGGGAGACTTCAGGGCTAGGATGAGTGCAGACCGTGAATCATGGCCAAATGTCTTAGGTTACTACTGCATAGGAAATTTGAATGAAAACAACCTGTGTGTGATGAACACCTACTTTCCAAACAAGATATACCAATAAGCTTCCAGGAGACATCCAAAGACCAATCATTGACATCAGCTGGACTTAATAATTATTAGACAAGACTTACTAAACAGTGTCTACAAGACTCACTAAACAGTGTCTGAAACCTTAGAGCTTATCATAGCATTGACTGCAACACTGACCACTCCCTGACGGTCTCTAAGGTAAAGCTCAAACTGAAGAAAATCTACCATTCTTAAATAAAACCTCAGCTGAGAATCAACATTAGCAGGACTGCTTACCCAGAGAAAAATCAAGAGTTCATTGAGCAGCTCAAGTAGACCTTATCCAAAGACAAAACACAAAGTGTAGAAGATGGATTGAACATTGTTTGAAATATCATCCATAGTGTTGCAGTCAAGACTTATGGCAAGACAAAACGTGCAAGCACAGACTGGTTTAAGACTAGCATACCTTTATATGAGCCTGTCATTAACATGAAGTGCAATGCACTGATAAGGTATAAGGTTAACCTGAGTGTTCAAAACCACAAGTCCTTAAAAGCAGCTTGCAGCAAGGTCCAACCGATTGCACGTCTCTGTGCAAATAACTACTGGCTCAAATTGACAGATAACATTCAGTAAGCATCAGACAATGGACACTTTAGGAAGATGTATGAGGGCAGCAAATAAGCTACAGGCAAACCAGCAAAGGAGACCGTGCCTCTGAAATCAAAGACAGGGGAGGTAATCAAGGACAAAGATAAGTAAATGAGACAATGAGTGGAACAACACCTGGACCTTTATTCCATTGAAAACTCCCAAGAAGCTCTTGGAAGTATCAAAGACCTACCTGTCCTGGAAGAGCTGGACACTGAACCCACAGTGGAGGAGCTCAGCAAAGCTACTGATATCCTAACATGTGGAAAAGCACCAGGGGAGAGACTATGAAATGTGGAAAGTCAGCCCTACTAGAACCACTATATGAACTCCTGTGTCTCTGCTGGAGAGATGGCAATGTGCCCCAGGATATGCACAATGCCAAGGTAATCGCTCTGTATGACCACTCAGAGTGCAATAGCTACGGGGTCATTTTCTTGCATAGTCTTCTTTAGAGAACTGCTATTCGCTGATGATGCAGAGAACCTCAAAGAACTGTTGAATCAGTTTTCCCATGCATGCAGGGAATTTGGTCTGACTATCAAAATCAAGAAAATGTCTTTGGGTCAGGAAATCCCAGCACCAGCGTCAATCAGTATTGAGAATGTAGTGCTTGAAGTGACTGACAACTTCACTTACCTGGGCTCTAAGATTACCAACAATTTGACAAGGAAATTGACAAGCATATAGACAAGGCTGCTGGTGTGATGGCCAAATTAAGAAACAGAGTGTGGGATAACATCTCTCCGCCCTTGAACACCAAACATAAGGAGTACCAGGCATGTGTTCTTACTGCACTTGTGTATGGCAGTGAATTCTGGACCTACACCTACACCAAGCTGGAAAACTGTCTGGAAAACTTTCATCTTTGCTGCTTAAAGTGAATTCTCTGCATCAAATGGTGCAACAAAGTAATACATGTCGAAGTGCTGTAGCAGGCTGGCTCTCTGAGCATTCATCTTCTTCTCTGTCAGCGTCAACATGTGACGGCTAGAATATGTGCGCCAAATGAAAGATGGCTGCCTACCAAAAGGTATAATGTATGGTGATCTGGCCACTGGACACCACCCAATGGGCCGAAACTTGCAGGCATTGCCCCATGAGCTGGGAATTTCTTGCACATGACTGGGGTATCTACTGACACATTATTTGAGAAGGATCAAGAGGAGGGGAGAAAAAAGCACAATCAAAAGAGGACTTCAAATTCAGTCCTCTGATACACATTCAGCCTTTCTCTGGCACTTGCGGGAGAGACTGACACAACAATACTGGGTTATTGAGCCACTCTAGATGCTGCCTGCAACAGGACTGATCAAGACTACCCAAGGCACTACTATTATCTTTCGAGATAAACAGATGCAGATGAAGTGTCATGCAGACTGACGTACATCCCAGCCAGGAATATTGAATGAAATCTTGCCCAGCTGGTATGCCATAATGGAAGGACTCCAAGAGTGGAGACACCAGCCGGAATGCCTTGTAAACTTCATCTAAGCTGTGACTGAGGAATAATGAACGGATTGGGTAAATGTGGATACATGTACTAGGAGCAGATCCTACCCCCACAAAGAAGGTCGCAATGTTCTCTAGGCTGATCGCAAATTAGGGTTGCATTGAAATTGGCGTGCAGAAATGCAGCCCTATCAGAGTCCTTGAGTTCCGCCAGAGGGCACTGCCGCAGGAGGATAATACTGGTTACCACGTAACCCGGAAGTGTTCCCAACATGCATTGCAGTGACAATGGAAGCATTCCCCTGAATAGGAGCCCACTGCCTCACATTGGGAAGTCAGAGCTGGGAGGCAGTGGGCAAAACTCACCAAGAGTAGTGAAAGGAGAGAAAGACATTTATATTGTGGTATTTGTGGCTGTGTCCTCTGGAAAAGGAGGTTGGCATATATAAAATCCTATTATTTTAAACCCAGAGTTGAGTTTGGTGAAATTGTGTCTAAGGTACACACTGTACACACAAACACACACACACACACACATATATCACACACATATATATATATATCTATATATATATATATATATATATATATATATATATATATATATATATATATTGTAACAAAGACGCTATATTGGCGCCTGACCCGACACAGATGGACACAGAGACACGTATAAAAATAAACAAGCGTCCCGGGGGAGGTATTGGACTGCCATGGTGGCTTCCCCGGAACATAAGCAGCAGGGGCATCCCTGCCGGGCATGGGACACGGCTGTCCTTCACAATATATATATATATCTCATGGGTAGAACATGCTCTACATAGACAGTGACTGGCCTGAGATTTGACCCCAAGATCACAAGCAACATTAATAATCATGAGCATTTAGTCCACATATTTATGCAATTCTAAATTCATTAGGGTGAATCATAAGTTAAGCTAACACCATCTGGCTATGTAGAAAAATAATAGGAAGCTAAACTCTAGTTTACAGATATGTGAGTAAAAATAAGCCTCTAGAAGCCCAAAATGATAGGCAAAGTGAAAATCTACCTTAGTACGCCAGCTGCCCACCCAGCACCTATGTGGACATTTTATAATTTTGTGTAATGATTTGGTGGAATGATGCATACTGTTTTTCAGATCAACTGTTCCTAAAACACAGACGTTTAACCTGCTTGGAAGATGTGGAATGTAATTATCAATAGTAACTACATCTAGATGAACTGGCATAGAGTATACAGTGAATGGCCCAGTTGCCACATCCTACGTATTGCAGATGGATGTGTTTTGATCCTTAGCAGTGTTTTGCTGTTTCACATAAAATAATATAATAAAATGTTTTTGCTAACGATACTACTCACACACAAAATGATGGAACACTAATTATAGCTCTTGTTTAAAATAATAGCTAGTGATTACATTTTTAATAAAATTACATATTTTTCATTTTTTCAGATTATTACACTCATGGCTAGTTAAAGTATTTTTGAAGTACACAGTAACTCTGAGCCTAATGACGTGGCCTCAACAAGGATCTTCTTTTACATGAAACATTTCTACTTAAAGGACTCGCCTCAAAGGCTCTCCCACAAATTAAATTAACACTTCCTATGGTTTCCACAGCTATAATGTCAGTGACTTCTCTGGTTAAAGCTGAAAGGTAGCCAGGTATTTCCACAAGTGTTCCTCTATAGCCTGGAGAGAGATGACTAATATCATTTATAGTATGTTCTTTTTATTAACTTTCTGTAAATATGTCATACTATGATGAGGATCTGTTAAGGCCAACCTTCAAGGTTAATCAGTTTACAGAAATTTAAAGGAAAATGAAGGAGCTGTGTGCATAAACAGATCATGTCAGGAATAAAGGACTCATTTACAACATTAGGTAAATCCAGTAGACTTTTTCCATAATGCATGGCTCCACGGAGACAGTTTGTTAACCAAAGTTTTTTTTCCATACATAGAAAAAGGATTGGATAGAAAATCTTATTTTTGTTGATCAGAAAGCGAAACACAAAATGAAAATACAAAAAGTTTGCTTGTATGCAGGCAGACTGGCCACCTGTACACCTTTATGTCAGCACATCCATGGGCACAAAATGAAGGGTTTGGATATTAAAGATAGAAACAAGAAATATGACTAAATATTCAAGTTGTTTTAAACCCATTTGCAGGATACTCTCCCATCTTAGAAGAAACCTGAAATGGAGTCAACCAGAATTAATTGCCTTAATTACTGTAAACAAATAAATCAGCAGGAACTGTACAGACATCATTTGTTTCTATCATTTATTGTAAGCTTTTTTAAAACAACACATTTTTATTCCTGTTTATTGCTCCTGGAATTGGAAACAACCTGACAAATAGATTTTAATTATTTTACTCCTGTTGGATCCTATGCATGAAATAGAAAGAGAAAAAAGATTTTTTTCTTGAAGATCCAATTTTGAATTTTGGTATCCACATTATCATTAGACCTAGCATATGTGGTATAAAAAATGTAAATTTAAATTTATCTCCAATTAATAATAAACCTTGTCAATGGGTAGAAGAGACGTGAAAAAGAGAGTGCAGGCTGGGTGGAATGGGTGGAGAAGAGTGTCAGGAGTAATTTGTAACAGACGGGTATCAGCAAGAGTGAAAGGGAAGGTCTACAGGACGGTAGTGAGACCAACTATGTTATATTGGTTGCAGACGGTGGCACTGACCAGAAAGAAGGAGACAGTGCTGGAGGTGGCAGAGTTAAAGATGCTAAGATTTGCATTGGGTGTGACGAAGATGGATAGGATTAGAAATGAGTACATTAGAGGGTCAGCTCAAATTGGACGGTTGGGAGACAAAGTCAGAGAGGCGAGATTGCATTGGTTTGGACATGTACAGAGGAGAGATGCTGGGTATATTGGGAGAAGGATGCTAAGGATAGAGCTGCTACACAAGAGGAAAAAATTAAGGCCTAAGAGAAGATTTAAGGATGTGGTGAGAGAGGACATGCAGGTGATGAATGTAACAGAGCAAGATGCAGAGGACAGAAAGATATGGAAGAAGATGATCCGCTGTTGCAAACCTTTACAGGAGTAGCCGAAAGAATAAGAAGAAGAATGATAATTTATAGTCATGATTACAGCAGCTACTGAAAGAGAATAAAAGCTATCATAAGGAAATGTAAAGATTTCAATGACAAATAAGGAAAAATATCATAAGTACTGGGTAACCATGGAAGAAGGCCAGTTCCTGCCTTGTACCCAGTATTCCCAGTTTAAATTCTGACTCACACAGACTCAAAATGGAGAAGCAGGTTAGAAAAATAATAAGTATTATTAAAAGGGGGTGATTAACTATGGGTGAAGCCCTATGTTTAAATCTTGACTTAAGCACTACCTGTGTCAAATTTAAGTATACTCTGTCTGTTTGGATGAGCTTTTCTGTTGATGCGCCAGATATCCACCTGCAGGAAAGGTTGAATATAGGTGTTGAATTGGCTAAGTGTCAGGGATTTTCTCCTGTTCTCCTAGGACAGGAAAATGGATAGTTGCATATTCTTAATTGACAAAGACTCTTAATGATCCCCTTTTATATTTCTTCCATGTAATGAACAAGCACGTACAAAAGTAACAAACTATCTAAACAAAGACCGGCCTCTAGAGGCTTCACTGTTCTTATTGTTGTTTTTCTTCATTTGCCTCCTATACTGTTGAATGTTACAGAGGACTTAAGGGTTAATAGACTTCCATTTCCAAAGCTATCATCTTGCAAAGAAATTCCTAACGCTGTCTAAGTGCTTGTCTGTATCTGTCTTCAACTGAACCCCAGATCAAAAACAAAACCCTAGCACGTCTCTTCCAACACCTCTTCTTTTGAAGCAGGATGACATCTGAGTTTTCTAAGTGCATTTTTATCTTGTAAATTTGGTGAACTAATGTTAGCAAAAGTTGTAAGGAAAAGCAGCTCCTTAGATTAATGTAAATTATTTTATGCACATTCTAGTTCATTCATTCCAGTTGCACAGCCAAGAGAGAAACATGATGGGAAATGACTCAGAAGGGTGACATGGAAATCTGCTTGTCAGTTTTGCTCTGATAGGAAAAATCTGTGCTCATAAATAACATGGCTTATTTGTGAGTGTCTGATTGAATCAATTTTCTTTACTCTCCTGTCTCAAAAGGGCATTATCTGTAAGAGATTCATTATGGTGATCATACACCCATGCTAAGATGTTAAGATCCGTTGCCTAGAGACTTTTCCCCATTCACATTGTGCTAATGTTCCCTATCCTTATGTTCTTTAGTTTGGTTCATTTTTTTAAATATCTACCCATCAGTGCAAAAGCTCTATGGGCTCCAGTGGAACTGTTTAAAATTAACTTAAGTGAAGTAGTCTCTGCACAGCTGCCTCTATTCTCAGTGCAGACTGCTTATTTTTACTACAGTATGGCTGCATTTGTTAGTTCTGCTGGGAATATGAAGTGTATATTTGAATCTCGAGTAAGCTAAAGATCTGTACGTCACTTGACTTTGTTTCTGCTATATCAATGTCATAGAAGTAAATTCCCGGATGTAGCTAAAGTTCCACTGAAAATATCCACTAGCAAAGCTCCATAACAGCCTCTCTGTCAGCACTTGGGTCAACAAGTCAAACATACATATTTATCACTTTCATTAGTGGGAAATATCTTTAGCTTTGATTTAATTTTTAAGAAAAGAAATTTGCAGATGAGGTGAGTCTACTCCAGGGGTCTCCAACTCCAGTCATGAAGAGCTACTGTGGCTGTAAGTTTTCATTCTCACTCTTTTCTTAATTAGTGTCCAGTTTTGCTGCTAGTCCATCGCTCTCATTCGATTACCCGAGTATTTCATTCACACAGTTCTTAAAAGACAGCCGAGGATCCGCTTTAGACAGTTCCCTGGCTCATATGTTCCAGGGAAGAAATGTGCTAAAAAGTGTTTCTGAGTTGCTGTAGCTGCATTTCCTTGATGTTTCTAGGCTCTACAGCTTATGAGATAGCAAAGGTCCAAGCACAGAATTTGACATGGAACACAAGTATTTCCAAAACCAAAGTAACTTTATTTTAGTAAAATTTAAATAAAAAATGTAAAAAGTAACTTTATTGTAGTTAATTTTCAGTAAAATAAAATAAAAAATCACAAAAAAAATTCATAGTTATCACAAAAAACTACTAACTATGATGTTTAGGGGATAAGGCAAAACTTTATATTACGCATTTAACTACATGCTCTGTAGAGGTTTGTTAAAATAAACATTTTTAACATAACTAAGCAATTACTGATATGAATTTAATAATAGCATTAGCATACTAAGAATAGGCCTTTCAGTTACCACGTTAAATTAAACTTTACAAACTTTCAAAGTAACTTCCTGTATATTCAGAGACATCTACAAAACATTTAAGAGTTCTCTAAGGTATTTTTTGATTTCTTTCTTTTTAGTTTTCTTTATAGTCATTTTAGTGTATATTTCAGAGAAGTTTGTCATAATATAATATTATTATTTATTTATGCAGCTTCTGTAAAAGAGCAGCACAATGGCGCACTGTAAGAAGACCTGGGTTCACTTCGCGGGTCATCCCTGCGTGAAGTTTGCACGTTCTCCCCATGTCTGCATGCTTTTCCTCTGGGTGCTCCGGTTTCCTCCCACAGTCCAAAGACATGCAGGTTAAGTGCATTGGCAATCCTAAATTGTCCCTATTGTGTGCTTGTGTGTGTCCTGCGGTGGGCTTCGCCCTGTGCTGGCTGGGATTGGCTCCAGAAAATCACTGTGACCCTGTGTTCGGATTTAGTGGGTTGGGCAATCAATGACTGACTGACTGGCTTCTGTAAAAATCCAAATTTCCCACTTGGGACAAAAAAGTTTTTAGAAATGCAAAAACCATAAATAGGTTTACAATATATTTAAAACTGAACTATGTTCATTGGCCTTTTATAGCTTTGTCAAATATTTAGGCACAAACCTCATGGTATTTACACAGTTTCCATATTTTCCCAAGTAAGTGTGAGGTTCTGCTTTTATACTTTAATAATGGGTCAATTTACTGACTATAAACTGTGGGCTGTTCACTGACTACCATGGTAGCTCCTTGGCTATTTCCTCAAAACAATTGATGACTTAACATAAGGATGGCAGCACTGCCTTCCAGTAAATGGGTAGGAACTCCAAAAGTGCTTTGTGCTATTTAAAAATAATAATAAAAAAAACAACTGCAGTATTTAGTTGATACTGTACATTATCTTATAAGAAAAATATGAAAACTGTATCACTACTTTCAGCCTTTCAGCCATAGAAATTTGCACAATACTGGTAAATAGGATGAAAAAAACGACCTTCTGAGTTCTTTTGCAAAAATAAAGAAAATAACAACAAGTTAACAAGTTTGCAACTTGAAATATTGGAAATTGATTTTGAAATTGTTAGATTTTTTTCAACAGGACTGGATATTGTAACATATTTATAAATGATGTGCTTCTTATTTTAGACAACCTCAATTACATTTTATTACAAAGTTTTACTGTGGCAAAGCAGCACTATCATATGAAATTTCGAGACAACGCAGAGAAGTGACCAAGAAGTGTTACTAGGATATTATGTTATAAACCACATTGTATTTAGTACACTGGAGGCAGTTCCTAAGTTATTTAACATGCGAGTAAAGCCTTACCTGGAGTATTGTATACACTTCTGGTCTCCAATTTACAAAATATATTTGTTTAGTAGATGTCTTTATGTAAAGTGACTTACCAAAGAGGTCAACATAACTGAGTTAACATCAGTTTGGGGGGCTGCTTAGGTACACGTGTTACAGGACAGGATTACAAAATTAATCATCACAAGTGAAGAACTCAGAAAAAAATACAAACGAGTTACAATTCCTGGGTTACAACACCTACAGTAATAGCCAATCTCGTTTAGACAGAAATTCACCAAACAAGAGAGTGTCTTCAAGTGTTTCTTAAACACAATGAGGGAGTCATCATTTCAAATGAAGATTGGCCACCTGTTCCACCAGCCAGGAGTGTTACATAAAATGAGTCTGGACTAAGATTTGATACAATGCAAAGGTGGAATCACCAGCAGACCTGAGCATTTGAGAAGGAGCACAGACCCTCACATGCATCTCCGTATATATATATATATATATATATATATATATATATATATATATATATATATATATATATATATATATATATATATATATATATATATATATATATATATATATATACAACTTTGCAAGCACCAAAGATATGAAGCTAATACATGCCACTACAGGAAGTCAATGTATTGATCTGAAAAGAGGAGTGACATTTGCCTACCTCAACCAGTTGAACACCAGAGACGCAGTATCCTGCTTTTACAGGATATAAGAAAGAGAAAACATGGATAGCAGGGTTTGAGCAAGTCCAAAGAGGAGTGACTAGGCTAATTCCATGACTGAATGATTGAGATAAGTGGAGAGATTGAAGTAGCGGAACCTTTTCAGTTTCAAGAAATGCAGACTAAGAGGTGACATGATCAAATAAAGTGTTTGGTGAAATTAAAGGAAGGAATTATTATACTAGATGCCAGCTTTTACTTTAATTTTAGCAGCAAAAACACAGGGACATGAATGGAAATTTTTTAAGGGCAGGTTTTGCACAACTGTCAACAATCACATGTGGAATAAATGACCAAATAGTGTAGTGTGGTGGAGAGCAGGACTTGAGAGACCTTCAAATCTCAAATTGATGTTATTTTGGACACGTGAATAGGATGAATGTTAGACTCAGTGACCTGTTCAAGTAACAATTGTTCTGATGTTCTAATTAAAATTACCTATGTAAATGTCATATGAATTGACTTTAACTACTAATAATTGCATTGAAATATTTGTTGCATTTTATCCAGCCATAAGATGGCAAGACATCTGCCATACAGTTTTCATTTTTGTATAATTAATGATTCTTAGTTTTAATATATTTTTTGTAGCTTATGTTAACTCTTGCTACTTTGCTATTTAGTGTGCAGTATTTTTTTGTGCAATTTTATGTATTTACAGATGAGGTATGGGTATCATCTTGTTGAGTACTTTATTCAGGTATGGGCGAATTCTGGTTAGATAAACTATGTTGTTAGCTTTATAGTCTCTGAAATAGGACCCTGAGTGTCATTTCACGTCCGGGTGTTTGACACTGAATATGACTTCATATACCGACAATATAGTTACAACTCATCTTTGGGAACTTTTGCTTTAGAAACTATGTTCAGAGCTGTTAACTATGACATTCTCCAGATCGCATTTATCTAGATTTGTTTTTCATTACTGTGATTGCAGCTAATATTTATTCTCAATAGTTGATAATCACATCACCATTTATTTTTACAACCAGTTTTTAGGTGTATTGTTTACAATAGTCATTACCGATGAAATTTTACAGATTTGTTTCAATTTGCTTTTCATTTATTTTCTAATTTACTTCTAACTATTGTAGAGAAAATTTACTTTTTTATTTCTTCTTGCTTATAGTATATGTGTTCCAACTGTTTTCATCTACAATATAATTTTTCATTTCAGTTAAATGTTTTGTTTCAATGTTTTTGTTTTGATTTAAATATACAGGATATAATTACAATGCTTCTCTAGAGTAATGCGCATTGTATGTATATTTTAGTTAGTTTGATCTTCATGTTGTAATTCACAAAGAAATCATTCTTCTTTTAAACATACACCACAGAAAAAAAAAACAGAAGGTAGCCTTCTTTCCTGTCAACCACAATGGAAAAACTTTGCCATATGTCTGGTTGTCCTATTTTAACACAATTAAAATTGCCATTTTTAGGAGCCCTTTTAATACTACTAATAATCATTATTGCTGCCTTAGATCACCCTCTTTTTTACAATAATCTAAGTATGCGTGACAGCATGAAAGCAATAGTACCTACTTGTGTATATCTGTCCTGAAAGGCTGCTGTTTATCCATAGTCTAAATTTATCATTTACCCCATGGTAAAACAAATGAAAACTGGCAAAAAATTCCTAAGACTCAAATTATTTAAATTCCACATTTCTATTTGTTGATTACCTGCTCATGTCAACAGTAAAAAAACACATTGCGCACTGCAAAGAAGTATATCAGGTCCTGAGGGACTACCTTGGGAATCCTGACATTATACGTTAGGTCCCTTTGAACCTGAAATGAATTATAGAAGTTTGTAAATGGATGATTAAAAGTATGCATCTGATAAAAAAAAAAAATAAATAATGATATAATTATGAGCATTATGGATAGCTCCCACTAGCACCTCTTTGCATTACACCACTAAACCTCAAATAACATTACACGGACAAAAAAGGATCCCTTCTGCTGTCCTTGTACTCTGCTGCTGCTTAGGTTTGTGTGACCTCTGTCAGTTACATGAAGCCGGTGTAGCTAAGTTTTGATAAAAATGGGGAGAAAAAGTCCCTGAGAGTTTGATGGGCTGTGACTTAACATCCTCAGAAACGTTACAAAGGTAGACATCAAGAGTTATTCACAGGCACCGTCTTCTAATGGATAAGCAGAAGTTTATGTTTGAGAACCTTGAGGTACTAAAGAATAATGCTTGATACTTTTTTTATCCAGTTCAATTTATTATCATTTTGTTTAATATGTTTACTTTGATTAATGACTTATATTTTATATTATTTATGCCACATGTTAAAGGCTTCCATGGCTTATACACTATATATACTATAATCGTGCTTATTGATTAACCGTAATGCTTATGGGTTGTAGTATCTGGACCTTGTTCCATCTCAGGAAAACTAAAACAACAACAGAAAGTAAATACAAAAAAAAATTCTCTACATTTATCACTTATACTTATATTTTCTGTCTGACTTCCTTAAATATTTTCTAAGATATCTTTAAAAATCATTAATACATTGATCTAATACCTGCTTTTATGCATTGCTTTGTTAAACCTCAGCACTTTGGTCATTTTCAGTTTTACAGCATTCTGATTTTTTCTCACCATTATTGTTCTCTTTTAAAATGATTCAAGTACTGAGCCTTTGCCTGTCTGAAAATGAATGTGGGCTTCAGTCGCCCGTCTTGACTATGCAGATTTCCATTTAAATTATACTGCTACTAACATTAACCCTGACCCTAATTCATCACATCAAGCTCAGAAAAATTCTTATTGACCACAAACAAACAGAGGTTCAACTGTCGGTAAAGCATGGGTATAATAATGTGAGCATATCAAATGTTTCTGTTGACCTTATATGGGGAAGAGTCATATACTGTATAATTAGCCAAAAAAAAAAATCACAAAAAACAGATTTTTTTCAGTTGATTCATGTAATATGGTGAGTATGGTGCTATAATATTCATAAGAAGGATGATAAAATCTAAAGATCACATCAAAAGTGCTAAAAGAGTGACTTGGAATTTAGAAATGCTGTACTCGTTACTAAATTAAACAAAATGATATAGAAGATACACCTGAACAGTGTGGTTAAAAGTGCCACCAATAGTTTGTTAAAGAACAAAGAGTTGGTAAATTAAGTACTTGTCCATCCATTTAATATCATGAGAAAACAGAAACTAGACCAGATAAAAGCTCCTGTCCTACCTATTGTCCCCGCAGTTTGTAAGAAAGGTATGTGTTATACTAAGAAGTACAATAGAAATAAAAAATGCTGATTTGCTTTATCCTTGAATTTACCATCACAAAGCGAATTAAGCCTAATTAAATATCAAGCATTCTTTCCACATATTGCTTCTGACCAATATGAAGAAAATTAAAATGGCAATGAGTGTAAACAAAGGAAATGAAATCTGACAGGCAAACTCCTGGAAAAAGAGCCATTGTATCAATAAAGAAAGGTTTAGCACAGTAGCCGCTCTCCATTGAAATGTTTCAAGCTGCAATTTTTGTGTTTCATGGACCTAATGAGAAGAAATTATCACATTATTATCATTTCCTAAGCACTACTCTCTCTTGGTTAATGCTTATGACTTCCCTTTTTCTTTATAATAGATTGACAAAGAAAGGGGCCTTTGTTGCTCTTTAAATCTCACAGGTTTTAATGAATAAAAAGACATTTTTCTATACAAATAATTTTGTAATCAATGAAAAGTCATTTAACAGAGTTATAAAGTAATTGTGGCTTGCTTCTTCTGGATTTGTGGTATTGAAAATTCATTCTTTAATTCTTTTTAAATAAGAGTGGCACAACTGGTGACACTATCACTGTTGTGTCTCTAGAGTTTCCAAGTTCTCTCTTTAGGTCTACAATAGGATTTTCTTCAGGCTCTCAGATTTTTCCCTCTACAAAGTCAAATACTTGCTGGTTGGACTGTCAATTCCAAATTGGCTCTGCACTAGTGTGCACGTGCGAGTGGGCCCTCTGATCAACTGAAGTGTGGCCCAAAATGCTTTCCTGTCTTATATGCTGTGCTGCTGAAATAAACTCTGCAACCTTTTCTTGGATTAACTGGGCTTGATAAGGTTACATATACAAATATAAAACACAATCAATACTCCTTTTATTAATTGGTATTTTTCTCATTAATAGACCAAATTCTTTTTCCTTCTTTGAACACTTTGTTATTGTCCTCATGCACGTTGTCTCAGGTAAATCTCTATTGTTAGTGAAGAAGACTGATCAGAGTAATATAAACCTTTGAAAAATTTGAAACGATTGTGCATGAAGGAAATTAGCTTACTTTCCTAAAATTAGCTAAAGCACAACAAGAAATGCAAAATATTTTAATCAAAATGTACAGTGGCAATATCATTACATTCCCTGCCTGCTGATGTAACAAAAATCACACCACTGCAATGAGTATATTTGTACAGTTCAGTTTTGAATGCTTCAAGCACTTTGCTTTAACACAGCTTCACTGCATTTAATCTGGATGTTAGTAAATTGTAAAAGTGCATAAAGATTGTCTACGAAAGGGAAGAAGAAAGAGAAAAGAAGGTTAAAGACACAACATTCTGGCTGTATAGCCTTCATACACTTGATCAAACATTGTGACTGTAACCTTCCTTTTCATTTTTTCTGGCATGGAAATGAATGTTAACCTTTTTTAGACATAATTAGGGGGCTTTGTCCCCTGCTTGCTTTGCTCGCCAGCGCTATGCACCATTGTGAAGAAGGGCACTGAACGCACCCCAAAGAGACGCGGTCGCTTCTCCGAAACCCCTCTTAAACGGTGATACAATGGGAAACAAATAACAGTTGTTTTTTTTTACCTCCTCTTTGCTCGATCAGCTGCAGGCTTGCTACTGCTGCCGTGCCGTGTGATCTGCATTTCGTGTGGCGCTTTGAACATTTAAAAGCCTGTACAGCAGCTGTCCTTTTTTCTCACCGCCTTGTCTCTTTTCTCCCCCAGACTTCCTCAAACACTATGCGATTTCTATTCGCTGTTCCATTATTTCACTGAGTAATATTTTCAATTTGTTTGCGCTAATGCGATCTTTACTGTCATTTTCTGAGACTTTTAAATTTTCCTACTCTCTTTATCTCCAACCTACTCTGCATGTGTATCACAGGACTTGCTTACAAAGGTTATAAGTATGACGTGACTTGACCGTCTTGTGGGACATGAAAGTGTCTCTCTGTCTGTCTTCAAAAGATCTCTCTTCAAAAGATTTCTTTTATAATAGAGAGATACAAAAAGCTCCTACTACAGTTGCCAAGTCTGTCTGTCTGCTTGTCTGCATGAAACAACCTGGGACCCAAGAGACTAATATTGTTGAAATTTGACATTCTTACTCTTCAAGAAATTTGTCAGGTCAGTTACATTTTTACTAAGATGCCTCAAATACAGAATGCTGTGCAAAGTTTTAACATTCCAAAATCTCCCATCGAAAAGTACTGGCCAATTTGCAGTCTCATCAACCTTAAGACAAGCTCATTCTGTGAGACTTCATTCATAGATTAGTTTTCCTTTTTCAATTTACTTATAAAAAATACATACAACTTGTACCACACCATTGAAGTCAAACACCGGGACAGTGTCTACACATTATAAGAAATTAGCATTTCTCTGACTTTGTCGTTCGTTGATACAGCTCCACATCTTCTCTATCATGAACTGAAGCAGCCAACAATTTTACATTAAGACTTCAACAGAAATTTTAACTTTCCTTCAGTTACTTCTTCCAAAAAATGTGTGATTAAGAAATTTGAAATACAATTAGTCATATACCCCCCACAACCAGTAACTAACAATAGGACATCAATTAATGTCACTTTTTGATGACTTGAATTGGAATCTGCTGTCTATGAACGTTAATGAGCCATCACAAGCCTTTTTGGCTACGTTTTTAACGCATTGCAAGCACTGCTAAACACCATGTATTTAATGTGATCTTCTAACGCATTTAACTGCATTCTAGTATCTTGAGTATCTTTGATAAAGTAACAAAAAAATTAAAAATGCTTCAACTTTCAAAGCAGTCGACTAAGTCCCCAAATGCACCTGAATATTTCACCATGTGTACATTTTCTAAGTTGCTTCCATTTTGGAGATGCACAATGACCCAGCCTGTGACTAACTGCAAAAAAATGATGCTTTTAAGCAAGGATTAATTGAATAACAGACAGGGAAGGAATCTTTGTTAATTCTTAATATGAGGCTGAAGAGAAGGAAATGCACATGCTTTAGATGATCCTAGATGCACCCCACCATGGGATCGAATCCCATCTCCATCTCTTATACACACTTCCCCAGTATGGAATCAAACACATTAGTAACCTAATGGCTAAACTAAACATGGTCTTCAGTGCCCCTGTGGGCTACCTTTATTGCTATTTTCTGGAGAGGTGCCTTCCTAAATATTGAACGACAGGACACTCAGACAAATTGAAAACTGAATTCCCAGTCATCTCAACCTCTACTGTTGTTACAGTAGAGATCTAATTTTCTTTTAGTACCCACTGAGCTAAACATGTGTATCTCCTTTGGTTAAAATCATTATTATTTGTTGGGAGTAATTCCATTACTGTACCCTTTCAGACCTAAATGTTAAATACCATTAAAGTTTAATTTTAGTCACTTCAAAGCAATTGTAGAAAAGTGCTGTTGATATACTGTTGAACCTTTTAAGTAGTCTGGTAGAATTCACAGATAGTTATGAAAAAACCTGTATTTTTGTGAATTTATGTGAAGGTTTCATATTCTCAGCAGGTCCTCACCAGATTTTTGCTGCTATTCTGGGTTTTGCTCACATCCCAAAACACTGCAAGTTTAGCTAAGTGGTGACTCTGTATTGGCTTGGTGTAAGTTAGTGCAATGTATGAATGAATGGCTGTTCCCTGTGATGGATTTGTACCCCATGGTTGTACCCAGTGCCTCTGAGATAGGTGCCAGCTATCCATGACTCTGCATTGTAATAAGCAGGTTCAAAAAATTGAATGAGACTCAGACATTACTGTAGCAGAAAACAACATTTTTATTTCTATAGCATATTTTCATATAAGGAATGTAGCTCAAAGTGTTTTAAACAATACAAAAAGGTACAGGAGTGAAAAAAAAATAATTATATACAGGTAGTTATCGACTTAGGACCTAAGCTTCTTGTGACCATTCGACTTACGATCGTGTCTGACGAGCAAATACCAGCTCCATATGCTGTGACTCATTCATATCAATCTAAGTATATTACCTGCAACAGTTTCGACAATGTTCAGTTACGTTTGTCTTACCATTATAAGAAAAAATGGCAATTGATCTTGACACAAAAATAGAGGCGTCAAACAGTATGAAGGTGATCAAGCAGTATGTGGGAGGAAAGAAAGTGAATGAGATCACATGTGTGATCTCATGTAACTTTAAGTTATTCTATTGTACTAAACCTTCGAAGCTTCTGTGTTGTTACTCATAATGTGCGCTTCATGCGAACCACCATGAAGGAGTAATGAAACAACGCTGAACTCCTTTATCTGTTAATGTTTATTATTAACAGGCTGAAATGTTAAAACAGAAAACATGAGTCCTTCAACTCTGCCGGTACAATTCCTCCTTTCAATAAACAGTTTGTGAAACTGTTAAAGGCTAAAGGTTTGTGACCCAAGCGAGCAACAGTAATAATGAAACAAAATAATAAAATAAATTTACAAAAAAAGATAGAAAATCTACATAATGTGCTAAGAATGATATTAAAAAATTTATAAAAAAATATGACTTAAGGGACTCATTATACAGTACAATACATATACCAGTCAATCTTAGGTTCAGATCTACTTACGACTGAACCATTGGACCTGAAATAGTTGTAAGTCGATGACTACCTGTATAACTAAATAAATAATACATAAAAAATTAATTTACAAAGAATCAATAAACTCTGTCATACATATGTGATTGGGAGACAGGTAAGGGGCCTGAATGATAGTAATTCCATGGCAGACCAGGGGGCAGTGAGTTGCACTGATTTTCTTTCTCAATCCCTTGCAGACCATCCATGGAAAATCCCGTATGGTTCTGGCACCACTGATGACGTCACTTCCGTTTCTGGTGCCACTGATGACGTCACTTCAGGTCTCGGTGTATAAAGCCGCCATCTTTAGCAACCAAAGTTAGTTCTATTTTGGATTCATACTTGCCAGCATCTCACAATTATTTAACCTTTTTGCAGCCAAGGCACATTATAAGGGTGGCTGCCCCAAACGTTTTTGATGACTTTGTGTCATTTTTGTGACAACTCTTACATAAGAAAGATATACTAGCAGTAGAATCTTTATTTGAAGATAAGTTTATTGAGTTCATTAAGATAAATGCGATCGATGGTCAGAGGGCCAAGGAGAACAACAAAAAAAACAAAATTCCAGGGCAAGATGCCGAAGAGAAAAAAAAAACTAGATTTGCAGGGGTTCCAGCCCAAAAGACCACCCAGCCCCCACGGGATATTCTACCAAAAAGTGTAAAAAATTGTGTACTCAATTGAAATAGCCTCTGTAATAAGTATACTCTGTGTCAAGCCATAAAGTTTATAAGACACTACAGCATATGACCTTACTGGGCAAGTATACTCCCCAATCGCAAAGATTCCAATGAGTACACTTTCTAGGCTCTGGATTGTGGCCATTACTCATGTCATACTGACAGCAAGGTTGGCTATTTTCTATGTCCTCAGTGGGGCCTCCCTCTGCTTTAAGGGTCTCGAAACAATCTGAGGTTTAACAACTGTTTAACATATAAGAAGCATAAAGGATGGAGGTGTTGTGAAAAGATTAAAGATAAAGAAAACTTATTCCAAATCTTCTGTGAAAGCTTAAAAAATCAGTGTAATTACTGCTTAGTGCTGGAGCTAGGCAGTATTTCGCTCTATCTGCATGATTTAGTAGACCTTTACACTTTAGTAAATGAACCAAAGAAAACTATCTGTTGTATGCGACAGGGCACCAGTAGAGAAACTCTGTAGGAGATGTAGTAATTAGTGATAATTAGTAAACTAATAAACCCAACCTGTATTTTGTTTTTCAAAAAGAAAAACTGTCATTCACTAATCACTGATCCTGAATGAGACTTTTTGACTTTTTTTTTGCTTGTTATTTATTCACATGTAAGGAATAATTGTAAAAGGATAAAATGAACACTTTTAACAATTTTCCAGTGCATTTTCTGGTATGTATTTATAATCCAGCCCATTGCTCAACCGTCTGATTACGCACTCCACATTCATTCACATCACGTCAATGCAACAGCATGTCTCTAGAGTATACTGTACAAGCAAACAGGAAAGGCAGTGCAATCAAAGGAGTTTTGATACATCCAAGTTGAAAATACATTTAAAATAAATCTAAAAGGCAAGGTCAAGGTGAACTTTATTATCTCTGAATTAGAAACTCAGTTTGGTATGTACTTTACAACAGAATAATAAAAAAAAAAGTGATAATATATTAAGTGATGTTAGGCTAGTTAGCTTTTAATATTTGTGTGTGTGTACTGTATTAATATGTTAGCTCCCCTAGATGTAATAGGTAGTGATGGAGGTGTGCCTATTGCATTAGAAAATGTTTTAAATGCTGCATACTTGCTGCTGATACATTTGTTTAAAGCTGAATCTGACAATGCACTACATGCTTCATTTATATATAGACCCCCTAAATAATGCAGAGATTTTATTGGCAAATTTTCTGATTTTTTGTCTTTAACCATACCTATGCCTAATAAAATACTGACCTTAAGTGATATTATTCATGTGTGTTGTATTTCTAAGCCACTTGCTTATTTGATTCTTTTAATCTTGTTCAGTCTGTTAATAGTTCCGCTCATGTACAGTATGTGGCCATATGCTGCAGTTTATTTTATCATTAGGCTTTGCTGTTAGTGATGTCAATATGGAAGATGTCTGTTACTCTGATCACATGACAATTGTTTTAATGCTACATCCCTATGGTATTGTTATCCATATTGTCTTTAGCTGCAGCTTTCATCTTGTAGACTCTAAGAAAGAAAATAGTTTTATTGATGCTTATGTAAATTCTTCCTTCTTCCTATTCTAGATGGCTCAGCTCATCAGAACATAGAGGAATTGGTTACTCTTTTTAATTCTATGTATACTAGATTATGATGTTTCTGTTATAATCATGCCAAAACTAAAGGCCATCCCTGGTTTTTATTCCATCCCGGCTCTTAGGCAGGAGTGTAGAAAAACAGAGCATAAATGGAAAAAAACAAGAAAAACACTAGATATCTAAGAATATCATGAAAACGTGTCTAACCAAATTCCAGCATGCTGATAATTTATCTAAGACGATATACTTTTCTGATATTTGTTTCGAAAGAGTTTGGAAACCTAGAGTTTTATTCTGTACAATTTACAGTATGCTGTACTTAATCCTTCTTCAGACTCCTGGGCTTTAAAACTTGTGAGTTAATTTAAAAACGTTTTACTTCAAAGATTGATAACATTGCATTTATTATTTTACCATTTGTTTTAAGTTCCTTTGTTCTACCTGACCTGTGGTCCAGGCTTTAGTTGGTTTGATGTTGTCTGTTTGTCTTTCTACCCTTGCAAAATATTTATCTAACATGAAGTCCACATCTTCCCTTTGATGTGACTCCAACTCATTTCTTTAAAGAGCCTTAAGATATTATTGGTTCTAGTGTCCAGCTTATTATTAAAATACCATTTAAGCATGCAGTGCTCCAATCTCTACCTAAAAAACATTAAATGAAAGTTTTATTTTATTTTTACTAAAATTCTCTATCATTCTTTCTTAGCTTCTGTTCTTTCTTGGCAATAATAATATCCTGAAGTCATTTCAGTCTGGTTTCAGAACTCTTCATATTATTAAATCTGCTCTTCTGAAGGTTACCAATGTCTTATTTCTTGCTGTTGATTCTAGTGATGGAACTATTTTGATTTTAGGCGCTGCCTTGGGCAGTGGTAACCATACTGCATTAATTGAACATATTGAACATTGGTTTGGCGATGGACTGGATTGTCTCTTACCTTAAACATAACAGCTTTTCTGTTAATATTGGGAATCAATTCTCCTTTTTTGTTGTTGTTCCCTGTTGAATCCGTCAAATGTTCAAATCCATCCATCCATCATCCAACCCGCTATATCCTAACTACAGGGTCACGGGGGTCTGCTGGAGCCAATCCCACCCAACACAGGGCGCAAGGCAGGAAACAAACCCCGGGCATGGTGCCAGCCCACCGCAGAATGTTCAAATCATGTAGAAATATAATTCTTTTCACTTTTATGTTGACAATAAACAGCTTTATTTGTCTGTGACACTTAAAATTAATATGGCTAGCCACCATGATGTTATGGCAGATGGCTAATGTGAAATCTGCAACATTTCTCCTTTACATTACTTGACTGTTTGTGGGAAATTAAATGCTGGATGGCAAATAATTTCCTCCAACTTATTGAAAGCAGGTTTGAAATGATCTTATTATTTGGTTGCCCTAAAAGTATCCATATGCTATGATAAAATCTAGGGCAAATATTAACAAATATTAAATCACATGTTGCAAATCTGAATGTGATTTTCAATCCTGTCCTCAAATCTGTCAAACACGTCAACATGGTTGTTAAGGTTGGATTCTTTTATATCCGAACAATCTCTAAGAAAATAATCTCAAAGTGGTTCACAAATTTAGATTATCCTATATAGATTATTGCAGTTTTTTGTATACAAGTATCAGGCAGTCTTCTTTGTTACACTTATAGTACGTACAAAATACTACAGCTATATTAATAACTAGTATGAAAAACAGAGATCATATTACGTTGGTGTTTAGGATTAAACTATAACATTTTGTCATCAAAGTTTTAAATAGCCTGACCCTGTGTTGTATTTTTTTATTTACTTTGCCGACACTGCATAACTAGGCTTTTAAGACCTTCACATAAGCTTTTATTAGATGTGCCTTGATTCTGATTAAAACTCAAAGGTGATCATGATTTTGCAGTAGTCACCCTGAGACTGAAGAACAGTCTACCCTTCAGTGTTGGGGATGCTCTATCTATTACTTACTCTTTGCCCTTTCTCATTAACTTTTGGATCTGTCTAGATGCGTGCTTATGAAATTGGCATGTTGAATTGTTTTTTTCCGTCCTTGCCCTAATGAATAATTGGCTGTGAGTCTGTTGTCTCTTTTCTCTGTGTCTTGTTGTTGTAGAGTACTTTGGTCACCAAAATTTTGTTTGTAAATGGGCATTACAAATAAAATTGGCTTGCTAATTAACAGAATTCAAAGGTAAAAATGAGTTATAAATCTAAACACTCCTATAGGCCATAATGCAGCATTTCTATCCCCTGAATCACAATGCCCCTCAATAAGAACTGAGCAAACATATACTTGATAGGCTGCTGTCTTGGAGGTTTAGGTTGCATATTAAACAAATTATGTGTAAAAAATGCAGGTAATAAATCAATAAGAATGGTCTACTTTCCAGCACTTTCCTTGTTATACTTTTAAATGCCTTTAGAATTACAGGCAACTGGCACTGCTAGGCCTTCAATTCAGGAGGACTGAACAATGAAGCACAATACCTGCTATACTTTGTGTGGCTCAGAGGGCTGGTGAGGTGAAGTTGCTTGGCTGATTAGGCAAATATTTATGATTCTTTGATCCATTTTACCCAGAGAAGAGTGCTCTTAAACATTTTGCAGAAGTGAATATGCCTTTGCCATTTAAATTTTGTTTTCATAAAGTTGCCAATGTACATTTTTTTCTAAACTCATGACTATAAATCTTTGGCTAAGGCACCCTGAAGTATAATTTGGACAAATCCATTTGTTATATTTCACAAATAAATTTAATATGGAAAAAAGGTTAAAACTTAAGTGAATAACAACCATTAAGATCTAGTTACTTCATGTGCCCTTGTGTTTTATTATCTTTTTCTTTTTTCAAAATGATCAATAAAACATGTACATTTTACATATAAGTTACAGCTTTTCAACACAAATAGCCATTTACAATAATGTTATACATGCAAGTCTGTTACAGTTCAGTGGTTTTCATTAGGTCCTTTTAAATGCTGAGACTATAAGTGTGGTACTAAAATGTAGTTCTTGAAAATAATCACAAAAAAAAATAATTTTACTCTTTTTAACTGAAACAAAAATCTTAGAAAATGTTCTGCAATTCAAGAATCCCCAAGAGAACTGCAATGCTTTGACCTTGTTTATTGCATCTGAATTACCCAAGAGGCAGCTTTGGTTATTGTCTGTTTTTCTTTGCACATGTCATACTTTTCCTATATTCACTGTATGCAATTTTGAATTTATTTCATCTGACCTCAGATTAATCTCTTGCTATTTCTGGTTCCTAGCCTTTAATTTGTGGTCCCTATCTCATTCTTTTAATGTCAGCCTGTTTAAAATTTCAGTTTTTTCCCTTGACTGCAAGTCTGTAGTGAAAGTATATTCATGTTGTGGTCAACCAAAGCCATCAGTTTCACTATTTCTGAAATGTCTTTATTGTCTGTTTGTGTAGTGGCTGAAAGAGAGGAGACCTAAGCCGGAAAGGCAAACAACAGGTTCTTTTTTTAATGTAGTTTTTCCTTAAATTATACATTGCTTCAAAAAACGGTTCAGAGTAGGCACATTGAAGCATTGCATTATTAGCATGAATTGGGTATATTGGGCTGAATTAACTAAATCCCTCTCAAAAGCACAGTTGTCCTCAACAGGTCTAGCACCTTCAGATGAATGCCTTTAATATTTACTACGAGTTGAACAGAAGGTGATTACCATTCCCAGCCTGAAACAGGAGTAAAGATAAATCCATCCATTTTTTTGAATGTTTTCCATTACAGGGTTGTGGGGGACTGGAATCAAGGCAAGAACTATTTCTGGACAGATGCTAGGTTTTGGCAGGGTACACTAATACACACGTCTAAACTCTTTCACACAGACACTTCAGAGATACTATAGTGACAAAACCATTAGAAGAGAACAGAGTGCCGTGGAAAAACCTTACGACTTATCAATCTATCTATCTTAGCAAGAACATGTAAACTCCATAGAGACTGAGAGTGGATCAAGAACTGACTGCATATCCCACGAGTTATGAGGCAGACTTGTATATGTGGGTAGCCAAATGTAGGTGCCACAGTCAAACAAGCATGCATTCAGTTATACAATTCATTTTATTTTAAATAAAGGTGAACACACACGAAGAAGGTGCACAGAGAATTCACACATCCGCCCTAGTCTTGCTGACAGGTATGCAGTAGCTGTGTCATCCTTGAAAATGCAAAGTACTTTCTTACAGTTTCCTATTTCTGTCCTTCCTTTTCTTTTTACTGTGAAACATACAGTACTTCCAGTCAATAAGCTGCTGCCCTCTGCCTACTAATCAAAATCAGAAGAACTTCTGTTTTCACCAAGAAAACATGTAAAGCTGATGCTTTGCATATAGCAGGCTATATGTTGGCCTTATTACACATATGCACAGTTATAATAGTGAACCAAAATGAAATAATGAATTATTCTTTTGCGTAATGTTGATACTTTTTGCATCTTTTATAGACCTCCTTTCACAATTTCCAGATTTTGGCTTAAGTATTCAATGATGGGAAGGGGCAAATTTTTCTTGCAGAATGATGATACTTTTTCATCTTTTATAGTCATTATGCATGTGCTTTGTGTGTTACACGGAAAAAAAAAGTTTCATTTTCAGTTTACATAGCAGATACTAAAATAAAGTAACCAAAAGTATTCCAAATTTAATCTTCTTTTTGAATAAGAATAAGAAACAGCCTGGCCAAACATATTTGACTTAGCCCGTCGGATTCAGAAATTATTGAGGATATAGGCTTCTAGACAAACTGGCAGACATTTGTTTCTGTAAAATCATGGCTAGGAGGTTCCCAAACTTTAAGGAAAAAAAGTGAAAAAATATGGGTAAAACCTGATATCCTTTCTCAAATTTAAGGCTCATACACCGCTCTAGCCATTGGTTGAGGCTAACGTCATTCAATATATGTGTGTTTACTGAAACATGGCATGCAGCATCTTCATATTTCCTCTAGTCAGGTCATTGGAAGTCCTCATCAGAGTCTAACTATACTGGTCGTTTAGTTGTGCTTTCCTTGCTGACAGAAACTAAATGTAGGTCTCATCCTGCGATTCTGTTTCAAGGATTGGACTTTCTACAGTTTTAAGATTCCACTTAAAGATTCTCTCCACAATCGATGCAGTGCAGATTTTAGGGTCTCTTTTTAGCGCAATATTTTTATAAATTACTACTAGTGGCTTCTGGTTCCTCATACTGACTTCTAAATAGGTTTTCCTCTCTGTCATGTGTAATTTTTAGAATTTTTCTGCTATCCCCTTTCTTGCTCCACCATATGACTAAAACATTGACATATTAAAGAGAAAGAAAACATTCCCGAATATTAAAAATTAAATGTGCATCTTATACTATACATCACAATGTATTTTGCCCCAATCATCTCGAAAGCAAAGTGGAACTCAGGACCTTTTAGTTCCCTTCTCATTAGGATATCCCCATACAGTGGTCAGAATAAAATTTGGATTTCAGAACTGATAAATAACAGTGCTAGTCCTAAAAAATTAATCTAACCAAGAACTGCAGTACTAAGATTTAGGCCACTGTATGACAGAAAGAACAGTACCTATTCCTTCTTTTACATCTACTTATTTGGCTGCCACCATTATTGAAAATGACTTACAACATTTGAGATACAATTGATTTCTTTTACTTTTCCAATTGGCATACAGGCAGCTGAAGTGTCTTGTTCATGATCACACAATGCCAGTAGCAGAATCTGAACCCACAATCTCAGGCGTTGAAGACCTAATCCATAACCACTATACCACTCTGCTTACCTTTCATATGGCATGAAAGTATGTGAAAGAGAAATACAAGATGTTAGCCAGATTCACAAAGCACACTTTTTCCTCAGATTTGTTAAGAATTTACATAATATGGTGGTCATTAAAATTGTGTGGGGGTTTTACAAAAATACTTGAATCTTTTTATATAATTAGGACAAGTCACTTTGATAAAAAAGGATAATTTTTATATATTTAAAGTTCTTCTGAGCACTTGGAAAAAATCCTATTTGATTTGCTTACCAGTTTTATTTTTTGTGCATTTAACAGCAGAATGTCTTCACTGTGATAATGTTTGACCACTCAGCATACAATGGTAACACTTCTCCACAGCCACAGATATTTGGGCAAACTTCAATATAATAACATTACTTGACTGCCTGTGATTTTCAGTGCCATGTAGTTTTTGCTCAATAAAAGTGATTTCAAGTTTTGCACAACTAAGATGGAGTCAAAGTCAATCTGACACTGATGGCTAACCACTACAATTCTCCTTTATATTAGTATATATTGATTCCCAAGGTATTTCTCAGGCAAGTTTGATCAAAGAATACATTTAATCACCATGTTGAATTTTAAGCTAAGGTTTAATTTCTCAGTACGTTGCCCACATGACTGCAGTAATTTTGACGTGCTGTAAAACCACATTAGATTAAGTATCCGGGGTAAGCTGCTTTAGGCCTTGAGAGCAGGTAAGTGTGTTTGTGTGCTTCTTTAACAACTTAGAAATCAAACCCTTCAGTCTATAGTACTTGGCATCACAGCAGAAAAATCACAAAGAAGCTGCTTGCAAGATCTCTTTGATCGTGGCTTCAGCTAGTAATGAGGAATGGCACTCAAATGAATCCTAGCACTCAGGTAAACTGCATCACAAACATATGGCTCATTGGCCTGACCAGACATGGGGGACATGACCAGAACACAGATAACATATTTCTGTTTCAGAAGGAAAAAACCCATTGAAACGAAGGAAAGTAACAGGCAATTAAAGATAATGGTCCTCTGAGAAGAAGAGTCCTACTTAATGAAATAATTAAGCATCATAGAAGATCTCAGTATTTTTCATGCATGGACCAAAGATCTGTTTTAAATGGACCAAGTACGGCAGACAGGCTGTTCTATTGTAGTCATGGCTGGAACTTGCTACCTAAGAACCCCTGGGCATGAATGTTATAAGGCCCCTTCCAATCAGCTCAAATTTTGCCAAAAGCATGTGTTTTTTGACGGTTTTTATTTTTTTTTATTTATTCAGAAACAAAATTTCTGAATACTCATTTATTATAGGCCCAAATTGAGACGATAGTTAGTGCACATATAATCACTCAAGCTTATGATAAACGTTCTGAATATGTCTTATCTTTGCACATTTTAACAGAATTTGTCATACGTTAATATTTTGAACATGAAAGAAGAATGCTGAAAACGTCTTGACCTTCCAGGGGCACCCAGAGTTAATGGCACATGTCCAGTGTGCCAGGTATATAAGCTGGCCATGACTTTAGATCTTCTTTTTTTTTTAAGCCAAAGATTTTTTGTCTTATATTTTATATTCATGTTTAAGATGATGGATTTGTAGTCCTGATATGCTTCCATGAATGTAGTTTGCATTAGGCACAAATCTGACTTCAATGCTAAGCGCTCAAATGTCATAAGTCTTTGAGAAATAAATAAGTGACATCACTAGAAGCAGTTAAACATGAAGGTCAGGTTCAATGCTGTATTTGCTATATGCCACAGCTGGAAAATTGGATGTCGCAATTGCATCATTTGCAACCCCAACATATTTGTGTTATCCAAGTGGGAAAGTAAACATGGATGCCCTCATTAAAGCCAGTGTTTCAGCAAGAAATGCTACTAGTTCTATAGTCCAGATCAAAGATGACACCAATGAGCAAGAAAGTCACAAAAAGTATTTTGTCCGATGTTAAAATGATTTTTATGCTGTTGGCCACAATAAATTACACTATTTTTGCTTGGAAGCTGCGTTTAAAAAACTTCACAAAGCAACCATTAAGCACAATGTATGAGCAGTAGCACATATCAAGCTAACATCTGTTAGTCTGTTACTGTTCATTCTGGTAATGTTAATGTTTGCCTTCTCAATATTCAGTATGATGAATTGAGGTGATTCATTTATAGTAAATTCTTCTAACAAACAAATAATTAAACTTATCAAGTGTTACAGTACTTCCTGTTATTTGTCGCCATTTTGGACTGATGTCCTAATCTGAAGTTGCACAAACTTGAGAGATTGTGACTAGGAATTCTGATTCTGGGGTGTGTGTGCTTTCTTTTTTCTGAGTTGGAGGGCAGAAATTACGAGTTCTGAGTTTTACTTGAATGCAGCATAAGGTTGGTGTTAAATATATAAAAGAAATTTACGAAAAGAAGATATTAGTAAAATTCCATCCAAATGTGTTAAAAATTTACTTCCAAGGTACCTTTCTATAAGCACTTGCAGGGAATAAATATGCATCAATTCAGTTTCTTGAAGTATACATATTTCCGTCTCAGTATTGCAAGAGTTTTACTACAAAATTTGTACCTGCCTTGCATCTGATGTTGGCAGGAGAGTCTTTGGACTAGTCCACGCATCTTGTCTTATTTGTTGTGGCCCACGGTCCATTTTCAACCACCAAGAATGTAGAACTTCCAAAAATGCTCTCCAAAGTGAGTAAATTTGAAAATGTTGGGAATTGCTTAGCAAAGTGTATGTGAAAAATGGATCTGTGAACATGTGATCAGGCACTGACTGGTAATTCCATTTGTGATATCATTTTGCTGTGGGAATTGTCCTTTCCTGTTATTATTTTTTTTTTTTATCAGTTAATGGTTATAGCACCTTGAAACGCTAGAATATTTCACCATATTGATTTTGTCAGTACTTCCAACTTATATCTTTAAGGATTTTAGAAGCCTTTTAATTATTTTGTAACTATTAAAGCAGCTGTACTTCACCAACTGTCCAGACATAAAAGTCCATTTTCTTTCTTGGTATTTCAGCATTTTGATTTACTTCAGTCTTGATATTAAACAAACTGAGCATGCTCAAAAAGCTCCCATTTTTCACCTTAAATGTGGATGACAAACATTCAGAAAGCTATTTGAAAATGTTAGTTTGGGCTGAAAACATTTAAAACTGAAATAGTGATGTCAGATTAATCTGTATTAGTGTGGACTATGCCTTTGGCTCCCCACAACTTCAAAGATGGATAACAGAATTCAGTAAACATATGAATAGATTGTAAACCTCAGGATCAACTTTTTCCACAACCTTTACCGGTTTATATGAAGCAGTTACACCAGAAACTATAAAATTTGGTGTTTCATAAACATACCTACACATTTGTATATAATGAATTGTAGCATTTGGAGAGTAAATATTCTAATGTAAATACTTTTAGCATATACGGAAACTGACACTGAAAAACTGTGCTGAGAACAAAATTATTCAGGTCAAGAAAGTAATACTTTCAGCTATCCATCGAAATGTCATTTAGATAAGTCTTTTAGATAAGACATTTGAATCATTAATCGCAAAATCCCTGGGGGGAAAATAAGTGCACCCCTCACTTCTATACCTGTTGTGCTCCCCTGACAAGAATAACTCGATAACGGAATTTCTTACAATTGCTTACATTATCTGGAAAGGGGTTTTCAAGGATGAGATGTTTGGAGTTTTTCTTGCATGTACATACTGTCACATAGAGTCTATTACACAATGCCTTTCATCCCACTTGAGTTTCCTTTGGTTCTAAATGGAATTCATGGTTAACTCACTAATAACAATCTGCCTACACCCTGAAATATTAAACATTAACAAAGCCTGAAAAGCACAATGTGTTTTAACAGTTTGGAGGACACTGTTCCAGAATTTCATAATAAAATGATCACTAACAAGGGTGACGTGGATTCTGGATCTTCAATGTAAACCGATCTCTTTCTGACACTTGACAAATATATTATCTTGTTAGTGCTGAAAGACGTGTCTATAGATCCTTTGATGTCGACCCAGGTCTCTCTTTTACGAACATCATTTTGTCAGAGCTTTGGCAAAATTTGGAAGTACGATGTCCTCTTGGCTGTCATTGATCTTCATCTTTCTTCATTTGCGTGTAATTGGTGGTATTGTAGAGATATTGGCATTAAATTACTTCTGAAATTACTGGGAATCTTCACTAAGACAAATTTGAATTTGCTATCTGCAGGCTACTGTGCTGTGTTACTTTATATCTGGATGTGTTTCTACTTACTTTTGTGGCTGAAACCTATTAGTTTTCATATTTATACGTAGATATTCTTAGATGATCTGGTAAATAACTGTACCAATTGATGCAAATTTTATGTAATTTAGCAAATAATTCATTCAGAGGTCATGCTAACTTTTTCACCTCACTAAACTGCATTTATGATAACTTTTACCGAACTGAATTTTTCCTGGGTGCAATCATTCAATTTTTATTTCTTAGTTTTGACATCTTAGTCTTCTTGCAGCATTCAAATGAAGATTCGATTTCCATATGTTTGTATATGTCAAAAAATTACATTATCTCAAGAGGAGCACTTACTGAAAATTCCATTTGCAATTACAAATGCTCACAAAAATTATACTAATTAAAAACACTCCAAATGTTCAAAAGTGTAACCAATCAGTGGTGTTGACAGTGTCACATCAGCAAACTGCATAAGGTGGTGTAAGATATAATCTCACTTCTCTTTTTTGTATGTATGATTTATTTACAGGTCACAAAAATTAATTGAACAAAGGCAATATTAAGAGAGAAAAACACTAAGACAGAACTCAGACAGTGCTTTTAGCTTTCTTTTAATTAACTCAAAATGTTTATGCAGACTTACACATGCCAAATATCAGCAGTAGAATATGTACATATATTAAATGTATAGTAATGCAGAGTGCAATAAAAACTGGCTAAAATGTAATAAATATCATACTAACAGACTATTCATCTAATACAAAATATTGTATACTGTAAATTGGTCTCTCTCTATATATTTATTTTAAAATACCTGGATTTATATACAAATAAATTAAACTGGATTTATATACAGTATTAAAATGAAAACACAATAGTAACATAGCACAAGGGAGAAATGAAAAGCAGCATTAAAAAGAGAGAATAATCCACCTTAACAAGTTGAGAATATAGTACTGGTACATGCTAAAGGATATACACATGGACTGCCAAAGGGTATGCATAAGAGAGTGACCCACAAGGGTGAACAAGATCAAGTGACACAGCCTAGTAGATCTGGAGGAAGTCCATTACTCCAGTGCCCTAGACAGCATCAGTAAAATGGAAATTCATTAGGAAAGCAGAATAAACCCTGCTGGGTATTTCTGGCTTAAGGTATCAATTGAGACTGAAAGAAATAGTTTCATTTCACTAGGCCCTGGAAACATATTATTCCTTATTCTGTAAATAATAACTCAGTTGAAAAACAGAGGTCATAGCTAAACTTAAGGCCACGGCTTTCAGCTCTTGCCGTAAAGCAAATTAATTTGCTTATACTGCAGGTCAAATACAATTGCATGACTTAAAAAGGCATTTGGGAGGTAAATACCAATTATATTTTATATTGCACCTTTCACAAGGATCGTCATCCCAAAGGGCTTTGCATATTACAGCTGTTTGCAAATTTCCACAGTGCACATGGGAAATGGGATATGTGGCTTCATCAGTCATGTGCTTAAAAATGTTAAGAAAATGTTAATTACATCAAAAGGCAGTGAAACTGTGAAATACACATTCATGAAGATGGATCTTAAATAATTTACATATTACTGTTATTCTGTGTTTTGCCAAGTGGTTAATCATAGAGTTAAAATCACTTACAATTGCTTATAACTTTCTCTGGTTTTTATATAAAGAGAGTGGTCAAAAACCACATGGCTGTGTGACATGGAGACTTTGACACAGCCAAGTGAACGACAGGATCAACTTTGATGGAACTTAAAACTGCGTGATGTAAAACTCTGTCATCCAATTTTGTGTATACACCTCCTTACAATTTAAAGCAACTGGCACATTTTGAAACAGTGAATTCAATACTCAACAGACTCCCTATCTGCTATTGCAGCCTTAGTGGAAGATACAAGAATTTAGTGGACTACAAGGAGTTGTGACAGAGAGATGGTTGGTCCCTGTTATGGTGGCAATTCTGATACACATTTGTGGAGGTTAATGATAAGGTTAGCTTTCCATCGCATTCCAAGCAATGTTAGGAGGTAGTTACCCAGATGTGATTAAGAGAAATGATCACATAAGAAACATAAGAAATCTGGCAAATGAGAGGAGGCCTTACAGTCCATCATGCCCGTTTTTTAGCTAATAGCTAGGCTGCTCTAATATCTCAAGAATTTTCTTAAAGTTTGTTAAGGTTTCTACTTCAACTATATAACGGGTATTGAACTCCGGTCCTGGAGGGCCATAGTGGCTGTAGGTTTTCATTCTAACCATCTTCTTCATTAGTGACCAGTTTTTGCTGTTAATTAACTTATTTTGCTTTAGTTCAGGGGTGTCAAACTCCAGGCCTGGAGGGCCGCAGTGGTTGCAGGTTTTCATTCTGACACTTTTCCTAATCATTGACCAATTTTCACTGCTAATTAAGTCCTTTTCCCTTCATTTTAATAGCTCTGTGTTTAAGGATCCAGTCCTCTGAATTGATTCGTTTCTTCATGAAATGCCAGCCAAACAGAAATGAGATGTGAAACGAGCCAACAGATGAGCAGCTAAACTGGGATTTCAAACTCCAACCAATTTCACTCCAACCAATCTATTAACGAGAAGCTGATTCTTGCTGTTAATTAAGCTTGTTATTTATTTTTGTGGTCTGTTTCTACTCTCATTCTGCCACAGAAGACATTTCCAAAATTGTTGATTTTCTGTTCGTGAAACTGCTTTGGTGACTTCAGAGATCAACCTTACTGAGACCTTCACTTTTCTTTATTTTCAGATATTGTGTGACGGGCACAGGTGAGCTGGTCATGTGGCAGCTTGTTTTGTGTCTCATTATTGTTTGGCTGCTAATTAAAAAAAAGAGACAACTAAGAGGCCTCAGTCAAGTTAATGAAAACTAAAGCAAAATAAGTTAATTAGCAGCAAAAACTGGTCACTAATGAAGAAGGTGTTACAATGAAAACTTGCAGCCACTGCGGCCCTCCAGGCCTGGAGTTCGACACCTGTGCTTTAGTTTAAATTAACTTGGCTCAAGCCTCTTGGTTGCTTCTTTTTCCTTAATTAGCAGCCAAACAATAATGCGACTCACAACAAGCTGCCACATGGCCAGGTCACCTGTGCCCATCACACAATATCTGAAAATAAACAAAGGTGATGTTCTTGGTAAGGTTGATCTCTCAGGTCACCAAAACATTTTGACATTTGGTGTTCTTAGAAAAAACAGAAAAATCAACAGTTTTGGAAATGTCTGCTGTGGCAGAATGAGAGCAGCAACAAGCCATAGAATTAAATAATGGGTTTAATTAACAGCAAGAATAATCAGCTTCTCATTAAGAGATTGATTGGAGTGAAATTGGTTGGAGTTTGAAATCCCAATTTAGCTGGTCATCTGTTTCACATCTCATTTCTGTTTGGCTGTTTTTTAATGAAGAAAGGAATCAATTCAGAGGACTGAATCCTTATAAACAGGGCTATTAAAATGAAGGGAAAAGAAGTTAATTAGCAGTAAAAACTGGTCATTGATTAGGAAAAGGGTCAGAATGAAAACCTGCAGTCACTGCAGCCCTCCAGACCCAGAGTTCAACACCCCTGAATTTACATGTTCCAGAATCCCACAATGGTGCAAAGAAGTGCTTCCTGGCTTCAGTCTTAAATGTACTATCCCTCAATTTCCACTGAAGTCCTTGAGTATGTGATTCGCCCTTAAACTAAAGGAATTCAGCTGGGTCTACTCTATCAATACCTTTGAGAATTAGGTCCCCACCCAGTCTTCTCCGGTCAAGACTAAACAAGTGTTGTGATGTGAGATTTTGCATATAACTTGATAAATGTTTTGTATGTCTTTATTTGTAATTCTAGGCAAAGCAATGTAATTTAGTGTTACTTTGGTGAGAGGTAGTTGTGTTTGCCCCCCGTTTACAACTAATTTTACGACAGGATTTGGGGGATGGGTCTTAAACCAGTTTGATGAGTATTTCTTTGCTAAAGTCTTTGTCTCATCCCCCACACAAAGCCAGATTAGCTTAACATATTGTCTTGGGGGGTTGCAGGTGTTAAAATGTACTATTTCTCTCATTGGTCTGAGATATGGCTGTCTGGATTGGCTGTAGGGGTTGAACAAAAAACCTATAAATTTGCTTGCTCAATCACATTCTCTCTCTAACCAACATATGATGAAGAAGCATCTCTCTTGCTAACCTGTGATGATGCAGAAGTATCTTTCTCTTGCTAACAACTGAAGAAGACCATCACACCATGAACTGAAGACAACACAATGAAGAGCACAGCTTCAACCATTTTGAACAGACATGTGGCTAAAAGCTGAGCACCAATGATGCCTTAACTAGAGACATTAAGTAACTACAGGTCTGTGTGCCACCTGAATTACACATCACAATTTTATCAGGTTGTATGGTTGCCAATATTCAAATGTACTTTGCATTTTGTTATTATTTATGAATATTATCAGCAATACATTATTTTATGTTTAACTTAACTCCTGCTTGTCTTTTTACTACATCTAATTGCCTGAGGTTATAGATATAGAAGGGAAAGTGGGGATAAGTTATATACAGTGGTAAGTCTGTGAGATTAGGCATTCTAAGGCTACATATTAATAATACAATAGGGGAAAGTAGAGCTATATATATATATATATTACTCTACCAAGATAAAACAACAGGTTTAACTTTTTATGATTGTCAGAGTAGGACATGTCCTTAAGTCCTGGGATGGACTTACATGGCCTCCTCTGCAAAGCTTCAAGTGCTGCTATGTCTTTCTTGTACAATGCTGACCAGAACTGCACATAATACTCCAGATTGCAATTACAAATTCCTCTATTGTAGGAATGAAGCTGGACAGTTTAACATCTGTGGCAGAGCAACGGGCGCTAAGCAAGCTCCTGTCAATCATGGAGAATCCACTGCATCCACTGAACAGTGTCATCTCCAGGCAGAGGAGTAGCTTCAGTGACAGACTGCTGTCACTGTCCTCCTCCACTGACAGACAGAGGAGATTGTTCCTCCCCCACACTATGCAACTCTTCAATTCCACCCAGGGAGGTAAACACTAATATTATTCAAAGTTATTTTCTGTTTTTACATGCATTTTTATTACTGTTTAATTTAATATTGTTTTTTGTATCAGTATACTGTTGCTGGATTATGTGAATTTCCCTTTGGGATTAATAAAGTATCTATCTATCTATCTATCTATCTATCTATCTATCTATCTGCAGTCCTACTATTGCATGATATAGTTTGAGCATAATGTCCCTTAACTTATATTCAACAGTTCATATGATATAACTTAACTTTTTAATTTGCATTTTTAATTGTTTCTGTATGTTGCTTAGCTAATGAAAATGTGGTGTCAACATAAACCCCTAAATCCTTTTCAGAGGTTGCTTCCTGTATGACGGTGTCCCCTATCTTCTATTTCCTGTATCTGATGTTTTCTACATTAAACTGCTTTTTCCAAGTGTTTTCCAGGTTCTTTAGTTCATCCAGGTCTTTTCAAATTATTTTTGCTGTGTCTTCACTCACTGCCATCCCTCCAATTTTAGTGTCATCAGCAAATGTCACAAGTTAACTAACTATACCAGAAATAATTTCATTAACATAAATCAGAAAAAGCCACAGTCCAAGGACAGAACCCTGAGGGACTCCACTGATGACCTCACTTAATGTGGAGCATTCTCCTGTTATGTGTACTCTTTGTCTTCTGCTGGTAAACAAACAAGATATCCAGTTTTGTACGTTGTGTCTGATGCCTACAGCTTTGCTGTGGGACTGTATCAAAAGCTTTTTGAAAATCTAAGTATATTATGTTGTAAGCAGAGAAAAATGAAAATATAGTGGATGATGACTGGTAATGCTTAGGTCTGTCCATGGTGCTTAGTTTTTGTAGCAACTCTAAGATCCTAAAACATTGAGAGTTGAATGTGGAGTTTCATTGATAGCTTTCAAAATATACAATTGTACTTGCTACAGTACAAAGAATATTATTTTTATTTATTTAATTGAGTTATGCTCTGTTAAATGTTTATTTTTCCCCAAACACAATTACTGGATACTGTAGTGGTGTCTTGGTTAATATTCCTTTTTAAAACTGCAGTGAAGGTAGGGACAGCTCCTCAACCTGGCAGGGGTGGTGTTTTTCCCTCTTTTTTAAGAGATGGAACTTCAGGCAGTAGTCCTATTAACATTAGAACATTAGAACAATCTAGACGAGAACAGGCCATTCAGCCCAACAAAGCTCGCCAGTCCTATCCACTTGTTTCCTCCAAGAAAACATCAAGTCGAGTTTTGAAAGTCCCTAACGTCTTACTGTCTACCACACTACTTGGTAGCTTATTCCAAGTTTCTATCGTTCTTTGTGTAAAGAAAAACTTCCTAATGTTTGTGCGAAATTTACCCTTAACAAGTTTCCAACTGTGTCCCCGTGTTCTTGATGAGCTCATTTTAAAATACCAATCTCGATCCACTGTACTAATTCCCTTCATAATTTTAAACACTTCAATCATGTCACCTCTTAATCTTCTTTTGCTTTAACTGTAAAGGCTCAGCTCTTTTAATCTTTCCTCATAATTCAACCCCTGTAGACCTGGAATCAGCCTAGTCGCTCTTCTCTGGACCTTTTCTAGTGCTGCTATGTCCTTTTTGTAGCCTGGAGACCAAAACTGCACACAGTACTCAAGATGAGGCCTCACCAGTGCATTATAAAGGTTGAGCATAACCTCCTTGGACTTATACTCCACAGATCGTGCTATATAACCTAACATTCTGTTAGCCTTCTTAATGGCTTCTGAACACTGTTGGGAAGTGGATAGCTTGGAGTCCACTATGACTCCTAAATCCTTCTCATAAGGTGTACTCTCGATTTTCCGACCGCCCATTGTGTATTCAAACCTAATATTTTTACTTCCTATGTGTAATACTTTACATTTACTGACATTAAATTTCATCTGCCACAAATCTGCCCAAGCCTGTATGCTATCCAAGTCCTTCTGTAATGATATAACAGATTCCAAATTATCTGCTAATCCACCTATCTTGGTATCATCTGCAAACTTAACCAGCTTGTTACTTATATTCCTATCTAAATCATTTATATATATATTAAAAATAGCAGCGGCCCTAGCACTGACCCCTATGGAACACCACTCTTAACATCGCCCAGTTCTGATGAGGTTCCTCGCACTATCACCCTCTGCGTCCTGTGTTTGAGCCAATTCTGCACCCATCTAAAAACATCACCCTGAACTCCCACTTCTTTTAACTTGATGACCAACCTCTCATGTGGCACCTTATCAAATGCTTTCTGAAAGTGCAGATAAATAATATCATAAGCTCCACTTTGATCGTATCCTTTTGTTGCCTCCTCATAGAATTCCAACATGTTAGTAAAACACGACCTCCCTCTTCTGAACCCATGCTGACTGTTCAGAATAACTCCTGTCCTTGCCATGTGTTGCTCAATCTTATCCTTAATAATTCCTTCCATTAATTTTCCTGTGATGCTCGTTAAGCTTACTGGCCTATAGTTGCTTGGATCTGCCCTGTCACCCTTTTTATATAATGGGATGATATTTGCCATTTTCTAGTCCTTTGGAATCTCTCCAGTGCACAGTGACTTCCTAAAAATATGTGTCAAGGGTTTATATATGTACTCACTGGCCTCCTTAAGAACACGAGGATAAATATTATCTCGGCCTGGTGATTTGTTTGATTTCATCTTATTTAATCTGAGCAGCACTTCTCCCTCTACAATTTCCAAATCCCTCAGTACCTCCTTAGTAGTTGTGTTTACCTCTGGGAGGTTAAGAAGCAATTCAGTTGATAGATGTTGCAGGACTCCATATTAAGCTAATTAGTTTTGAACAATTCGGTTTACTGTGTATTTAAACAACTCTGTGTCTTTATGTGTACTCATTATGTAATTAGTAAATTGTAAAGTTTGTGATCTTTTCACTGCACTCTGCTCTTGGACTCAGTGAAGAGTGCTATAATAAATAAATTGAATTGAATTGGGATGAAATTTTTTAGATACCAGAAGAACAGTCCAAATCCAATTTGAATTTAGAAATAACAGACACATTTACTTCCATGAATATTGTAGGAGTTTGCGACAGTTTACCAATCCTGTCTAGATGTGTTATGCAGACAAAATAAGACTTACAACCCTGGACCTTACAGTAATTTGTGGGCAGTGTGGTGAGAATATGGGGTTCTGGGGTCAATGCCACAATGCTCAGCCGTGCATTTGCATGGTGAGACTTGCAGCAGGGCACCACCGAATCAACAGAGAAAATGCTGTCCATAATCTTGAAATCAAAACATGATTGTTGTGTTTATTTGCAGTTTTTAAGCTTTTCACAGCAATTCAATATTTCTATTGAAAGTCAAAGTCCTTGGATATTGTTCTGCATCTATTTTTGCAATTACATTGGGGATCAAAGTGTTCCATCTATACTGTTTGTGTTTGGTGCTTTCCTCTTGAGCTCATCTATGATCTTTGGTGCACAATGAGGCAATGAAGTGAATGGGATACAAATCAGCAGCTCTAAAATGTGAAGTCAGGGTCCTATCCTGAAGAGAATGGCTTGGTCTTTGTGGAGTTGGTGCTGTGGCATTTGGTGAGGGCTGAGTGTAAGCGAGAGTTCAACTGACGTCACCAAGAAGCGGTCTGCTTTGCAGTGCTTACAGTTGGTCCCTGTGTAAACAACTAGTAGAGTTCTCATTTAGCTTACAGTTTAGTGAATTGGCTTCTGAAAACGTTTGCAAATAAGATGTGATGGGTCATTGGGGGACAAAATGCAGTCATCACAGTACAAAAGTTTAAGCTTGGAAAAGATCATGGTGCGTTGAGGTGGTGCTACATAATATCGTAGCAGCTGAGTGAGAGATGGGGGGAGAGAAACCTCAGCCGATATCACCAGAAACCACTCAGCATTGCATTGCTTACTGTTAGTCCCTGCACAAAAAGAGCTGTGGGAATTCCCCTTTAGCTAATGTTTCAGGTAAAAGGCTTCTGAGGGCCCTTCTAATCAAGACTTGGTGGATTTGAGGGTGAACATCAGCAGTTACCACAGTACAAAAATGTGTGACCTGGGAAGGACCGTGGTGTGATTCCATAAAAATATTGCCTTAGAAGGCAAGAGGGAAGATCTGCCCAGGGGTAGAACTTAGATAAAATAGTGGTCTTGTTCACACATTATGATAGAGAGTGTTACAGTATCAGCATACTGAAGCTGTATAAGCAGTAGTTCTGCATGTGTTTTACCATTCAATAAGGGTGAAGCCAAAGATTAGTCTTAAGGGAAAGATCTCAATATACCACACCTGTAATCACAAGGTTTAGCAAAAGACTGAAAGAATGGAACTGTAAGTGGAAGAAGTTTAAATAAAGTCCCTATGCCAAGTTTAGTGGCTCACTATATGCGGAAAGTATAAGTTTACCAATCCAAGTAGATATTCACGTACAGCTACCATTCCTCTGGATCGAGTTGGCCTAGTGAGAGGAGCCTTTACGCAGACCTACAACATGGTGACAAGATTTAATTTCTTATATGGCTGGCAAGAATATGTGAAAAACCAGAATACTGTAATTAGAACCACGAAAATCTAGTCTACCCAGGTCACTTTGACCCTGACCCAGAGAAAAGTACAGAAAGAAAGACCAGCGAACATACTAAATATAATACATACTTTTTTCCTAATTTAGAGAGAATAATTTTATAAAGTTGTTAATTAAAGCCAGTGCTACAGCATATTTTAATCAACTTTAACTGTATTGTAAAACAGTACATGCTCCTTTTTTATGTTCATTTTGGCAGCTCTGTCCTAGTTTTCTAATAAAAAAAAATCAGGCAATGTGCCTAAAATAAGTAAACAGACATTGTGGAGAATTTATTTAATAATGAGTCTAGTCAAAAGTATTTTAAATGATTTTATGTGAGTGCCTCTGTGGAAATTATTTTTTTGTAAATCCTGTGATGATCAAGAAGGAAGTGAAAATACTGTATAGCTGCCATTCATATTCTTTATGAATACTGTAGAGTTTAGGGAGTTGTTTCCAGCACTGTGATAATAATACAGTAAATATTTTTTCTTTGGGAGAGAACATGTTTCCAACACCGGACATTTTCTAAACTAAACTGTCCCAAAATTCTGTCACATCTTTATTGCATCTCAAAGTATTGAAAGTAACTTCTGGCTAGTAGCTCATTACACATGATTTTTATAGCCTTCAGCATGATTTATGGTGGTACATTAAGTGAACTTAGCAATGGCAGCCTTTTATTGCAAAACAAATGGCCCAAATTAAACAGCAATACTAATGTTAATTGCCAGAATCCAGAGTGCTTGAAACCCACAAAGGAGTTGTGAGGAAGAGGACGCTATCTTTCAGTTCTTTTTCTACTGGAAGTGGGGACGTCTCCTTGCCAACAGATGATGGCTTTATCATGATGAAATTAATCATTACCTAACATTATGGGGGCCTAAGATCACCAGTTGAAGTTGCTTTCAAAAATGCAGTAGACTCAAGGTGCTTGAAAGGAGACACAAAGGTGAACATCTTCAGTAGTAGTAATTAATTCTTGCTTTGCATAGGTTAATTGAGGCCAGTCATATAATACTGAATGCCATTACCTATCCGTTGCAACGGTAATAATATCTACTTTCTTAATCTTGTACATTCACTACAACCCAAGTCAATCTATAACTAAAAAGGGAATAATTACATAAAATACCTTTCAGTAATTAAACATCTTGTATCCTACTGTGAAGGCCCAAATTCTGCACAGTATCCAGATTTGCATTTTAATAATCCTGTTGACTTTTTCTTTTAAATAGCACAGCCCAGCTTTAGTAGGACATTATTGCAGAGATATGCTACAATGTGGCACTCTAACAAGAGCACACCGGAAATACTGCAGAGAAGCTGAAATCAATGATAATATAATTAATTATTCTAATGAGCACATTAAAGTATTTGTAACATAACCTGTGACAGCTTTACATCTTTGCAAACACTGAAAATAGGAAAGACAGATGTGTTAAAGGTAAAAGGCCACATGACTGGTCTGAGCATTTCATTTTAACCTCAAGACTCAAGACACTACAGTAGTCCAGTATACGATTATCATAGCTGCGAATTAGGCTGTTCATACTAAATGTTTTTGTTTATATTGCAATTATGCTTGTTACTTATGTTTCTAGAAATTAGTTATTTTCAGCTATTATGAACTGTTCCTGACCCTTTTCACTTCTGTTTTTCTTCCTGCTATATTGCTGTGGCATTCCAGGGGTACCTGAAGACTGTTGCTAGGCTCGGATGTGCTGCTATTACAACAAGCACCAGCTCAAATGTGTGTGGATTTATGTTTGGGCAAGCAAAAGATTTACTTTAAATTTCAAAATGACACGGGGGTACTCCTTAGGGAATCTCCTAAACCAGAATACATTTCAAAGAGGCAAAAGTAATATAAAAAGAGTATCTCTATTATAAATAAAGCACATGAGACAAGGGAAAAATTAAATTGCAGCAAAGTGCTAAATAAATAAATACATAAAAACAAAACCTTCTTGCATGGTTTAGTCATTCTGTCTGTCAGGAGGGATGACTGACCCACTTCCCATTTCAGTTTCATACCAGGCACTTCTTGTCCTCACCTCTCATTCCTCTTCCTTTAAACCACTAGTCTCTCTTTATCCTGCCAGATGAGCACCTGTACCGCCTCTGATTGATGAGACATTAAATATTCCTTCCAGATCTACTTCTAGAGAAATTCCAAGGATCATTACTAGCCTGAAGAAAGGACTTTGAAAGTCTTGAGATAATCTCCCCAGAGCCCATTCTAGTGGCTCCAGGTATTCCTAAAACCTCTATGCGCCATCCTCCATTAAACGACCAGGCAGCCCAGGTAACTCCAGGGATCTACTTATTTTTCAGAAGGCTTTTTTGCTGCCACTGAATGATCTGAGGGACTTCTCTTAGATTACTCATCATCTCTTACTGTCACTCTCCAACTCTCCCCCACACCCTACAAAAGTAACTACTTCAGGGACGCTATGTTTAGATGCAATAACAGGCCCCTGTAGCAAAATTTCACGTTCTGTACCAGTATGACAGCATGCATCATCTCTGCCAAAGCTTGGGTCCTTCTTGCTCTCAAAGCCTTGCTGAGTTCTTATCCCATATCATAAAAACTTGCTTGCAATGTGTGTTCTTCATGGGTAACTTACTACAGTGGGCAGCTTGATCATGCAAAAAGTAGTATTACTTCTTTAACTTTAGATCATTCACTTTATTTGTGTAAATGTGTGTTTTCCTTAGGTAATTTTTTACTTATAGGTACTCCTACATCCCAAAGACATGGCAGGCTAGGCTAACTAGTGTCTCTAAGTTGTTCCAGCTTAATAGACTGTCACCCTGTCCTAGTTTGCTTGATGCTTTTGCAATAGGGTAAGGCTGTGTGTAACACTTAATTGGAATAAGGAAGCTCAGAGAAATCAATGGCTAGATAAAACGAACGTGAAAAATGATGCTCAAGCATTTTGTGTTTCTAAAGAAAGATTTGGGTTAAGAATTACATTTTCACTAATGTTACATAGTGTGGGCAATCTGTGGTCACCTTTAGTTTCAGAGCATTTCACTTGGAGTATAAAATTAGAAAAAAGAACCATGATGTACAGGAAGTTTTATACTATAAAAACTAAGAAAATCATCAAGTCTGTCAGTCTCCACCTTTTCATTTAGTAAGCAGTATGACATGATGTTTGGCAAATAAGTTAAACAACCAACTTGCAAGGTTAGATGACAGGAAGTATGAACAGTAATGGTAATAAAAAATGATAAGGCTGTACATTGTGAGTCTCTTTTTATCTGTGATAATTGGCACAGTGGCAACAATTCCAATTTCAATCACTGCAGTCATTGCAATTCTCTTTAAAATAATGAAGACATTAAGTGCAGGTAACATAGAATTCTAAGCACTTTCATTTCTCATTGTTAAAAATCCCTCATTTCAATATATAGCGATAGACTTTGTGTTCTGTCATCTCAAATGTCCTAAATGCATTAGGACATATAAGGATGCAACTCACAGTAAATAAGGTGCTTTTTAAATGTTTTTTATGACATTGAATGTATTTATACAGAGAAAATGGTTGTCTGGTAAATGTCTTTTGCATGCTTTTCATGGACTCGGAGTTTTCAAAGTTCTTTACTTCACATTTTTGGTATTGACTTCTCCTGCTAATATTCAGCTGCTCCCGTTACGGGTTCCCACAGCGGATTATCCTTTTCCATATCTTCCTATCTTCCACCCACCACCTGCAAGTCCTCTCTCACCACATCCATAAACCTCCTGTTAGGACTTCCTCTTTTCCTCTTGCCTGGCAGCTCTATCCTTAGCATCCTTTTCCCAAGATACCCAGCATCTCTCCTCTGCATATGTCCAAACGAACACAATCTCACCTCTCTGACTTTGTCTCCAATCCGTCCAACATGAGCTCACCCTCTAATGTACTTATTTCTAATCCTGTCCATCCTTGTCACACCCAATGCAAACCTTGACATCTTTAACTCTGCCACCTCCAGCTCTGTCTCCTGTTTTTTGATCAGTGCCACCGTCTCCAACCCATATAACATATCTGGTCTCACTACCATCCTGTAGACCTTCCCTTTCACTCTTGGTGATACCTGTCTGTCACAAATTACTCCTGACAGTCTTCTCCAACCACTCTACCCTGCTTGCTCTGTTACTCTGTACTGTTGATCCCAAGTATTTAAACTCATCCACCTTCGCCAGCTCTACTTCTTGCACCCTCACCATTTCACCGACCGACCTCTCATTCACACACATTTATTCTGTCTTGTTCCTACTGAACTTCACTCCTCTCCCCTGCAGAGCATATCTCCACCTCTCCAGGGTCTCCTCATCCTGCTCCCTACTCTCACTACAGATCTCAATGCCATCAGCAAAAATCATAATCCATGGGGACTCCTGTCTAATCTCATCCGTCAGCCTGTCCATCACCATTGCAAATAAGGAAGGGCTCAGATTGATCCCTGATGCAATCCCACCTCCATGTTGAGTGTATCTGTCACTCCTACTGCAGACCTCACCACTGTCAAAATTTCCTCATACATATCCTGTACCACTCTTACATACGTCTCTGCCACTCCCAACTTCCCTCATACAATACCAAAACTCCTTTCAAGGTACCCTGTCATATGCTTTCTCCAGGTCCACAAAGACACAATGCTTCTCCATTAATATCCTCAGAGAAAACATCTAATTTATGACAATACAAAATACAGCTATGGGCAGTGTACTAAACTATTGATTTCTGTATTGATACCAGATTTTGGATATCAGTACTAGTGATAAAATGGTTCCCAAGCAAATAATGGATAGCTACACAACTTCCCTGTTGTACTCTGTCTTCCCTGGTGTGCCACACAATCACTTGCCTCCCTGTTGTTCTGGGCCATCATGATGCACTATGCAAGACTCCCCTCTTGATAGCATAAAGCTTGTGTTGAAGCAATAAGGCAGTTTTGGGGAGTCTTCAGTGAAGTCTTAATCATGTCAAAGCATGTGGTTTTGTGAAGTCTCCAGCGTGTCTAAGCAAGTTTTAACCGGCTACTCCCCCAAGTGTAGAGGGAAGGGGTTAAAGGGAAATCTGACCTTTACCTCTGGTACTGAAAATCCCAAAATGTTGGTATTACACTGTTTTACATTTTGGGTTCATTATACTTTGAAACCCTGCCTCATCTGTACAGTAGGAAAACATTTAAATGTAAATCTAGGCCTGCTCAACAATTTTGCCTCCTAACTTCTTTGTAAGTCCAAAAAACAGATGGCTCATTTAAACCAAAAATACACTTACCTTGCTCAATCCAGAAACAAATTAGATACAATTTTCTTTTATTTAAATAATTTACCAATATCATGTTGTACAAAAATTAAATCTAATTAGGTATCAAATTACAGTACATTGAAATTTTTCAGGAGCCGTTCAGGTTTTTCCGAATTTTGTAAAATCCACAGACTATTAAAAATATTATAAGCACAATATCAAAAAAGTGGAAGTAGTCTCATAAATGACATATGGAGACTATGATGTGCTTTATATGTGATATATTGAACTTAAATATAAGCATATTTAGAACATTCATTTGCCAGTGTTCATAGTTATTTCTAAAAGTGAACAATAGTCTTATGTGATTTAACAAATGAAGAATATAATGTGAAACCACAACCTAATTGCAGAAACAAAGAAAAGAAAAAAAGTTCTGACTAAAAAGAAAAAAAGTTTTCATTTTCTTTCACCTTTATGAATTGAAGCTTTTCTTCTACATACATTCTAATTTGTGTCACCTACAGAAGACATGGTACCATATTTGGAAATGACAGCCGACAGGCATTTCAAGGAAAGGAAGGAATTCTAGTTATCAATCATGAAAAAATAACTTTATCCCTGTCTAGGTCACCACTCTTTCTAAGGTCACTTCGTTGTGATAAAAAAGATTATTCCTCCCCCATCTTTGATTCATTTTTTTAAAAAAGCACATTACAGTTTGTCTATAAATTAATCTTTGAATCCCAAAGCTTGGCTTGTGATATGTGGGAGCACCAAAGTCTGTTCTTATCCATGTGTCCATTTTCAGAATCCACTTTCTTTTATTATGGAATAGCAGAGAGCAGAAGCATCTTCCAGCAACATTAGATACTAAACCCTTCCAGGAAACACACACACGGTTGATCATACTGGGCTGATTTGGGGTTCTCAATTCACCTGACCCGAATATCTTTGGAATGCTGAGGCGATTCAGAGAATCTAGAGAACATTTACACAGACATGAGAACTATTTTCCCAGTCTACCACCCAGTTGTGATTGTTTAAAAAAGATTTTTTTTGCCTTTTTCTTAAAATCTTTAAAATAATTACAATGTATTATGAAATAAAATGCTTAATTTGTTTTAATTTTATGTGTACATTACTGTTGAAAAGCTACTCTTTGCAGAGGACTTCCGTACCCACAGTACCCAATGTAATGGCTTCTAATTAATAAGTAAGTATCCACCCCCATGTGACCCTAAACCGAAGGCATTTTTCTATCATATTACGTGAAGCATGTTACGTAATGACTTTTAATGCCCTCTACATCTTCCCCTTTTTCCAAACAGTGCACACAGCACAAGTTTATTTTTCTATACACCTACATATTTTCTCAAGGAGCCATATTGAAATATAATGTGTTCTATTAGCTGGTAAAGCTGCTGAATTACTACTCTGCAGTCAATGGCAAGGTGAACTTGGATCTAATTAGATCATGATCAGCTATCCATTTAATACTCCATGCCAGCAGTAAAATATGGATGTGTAGACTTGGAAAATCGGGTGAGGGAGAGTTGCTTGGTCATTTACATTCACATTTCCATATTTATTAACACAAATATGATTGAGCTTAAAACTACAATAGCACCTGACTTAATGCTCATAATTTCTGAGTTATGAGAAGGTGGCATTACATTTTATGTCATTCCCTTTTTTTATCAAAGAAGCAGAATATAATCATACTAGTTTGCAGGAGGCAAATATATTATAAAATTGAAGTAAACTGTCACAGATCATCCACAAAATAAAGATATTCAAAATAAGAATATAAACATTTAATAACAATCAGCACAGTGGTTACTGGGAGCCGATTACTATTGCAGATGTGTTGCAATGAAACTACCTTGTAACACTTTTAGTATGCTCCTGAGGCATTATTGGGTCCTGCAGAGTTGTGTATATAAGAGCGGTGAAGGAACCGTAGTGTGAGATATTGGTTTTGGTAGGTTTAGGAAGCATTGAGGTTAACTTTGCTGAGAAACAGTTCTTATGTGGATGAGGAATTGAATAAAAAAAAAGATTTCTTATAGAAAAGACTATGTTTTCTATCTGATTTTTTTAGATACATATTTAGAAAATACAACATTTGTTTTTCCTTACACTGAAAGTTTTTCCCCTTTGTGTTCATCAGTCCTATTTCTCCTGTGATAAGGTGGACAAGCAAATTCTATATGAGACTACAGACCAGAGAGATTAGTATAGAGGCAATAAGCACAGTGAAGAGAAGCAGGGTGATGAAATTTGGAGCTCCTGAGCAAAAGGTGAAGAACAACTACATGAAAAAGTCTATTGTGATGGAAATGAGATGAAGAGGTAGGCCAAAGCTAGCATGGTTTGGAAGTGGTAGTAGCTGACATGACACAAATGAGTGTAATCCATAAGACCATAGAAAGAAGAAGAACAGAACCTGAGAGTAGCCAATCACTGCTGGACACACCTAGACAATGGCTATATATATGTGATATATATTCTGAACTGAAGGCTGCTGGGTGCAAGTAGCATCTCTTGCCACCTTCACTATCTTCTGCTATGCTTTGCACTCTTGAGCTGAGCCTGTGCTATACCAGAATGTAATGCAGCCAGTGAAGATGGACTCTGGTGTGCACTATCCCCTCCATTGTAGATGCTGGCCTTTTGTTTTCTGATATCTACGACCAGCTTCTTGGTTTGTATGATGCTAAGGGTGAGATTCTATAATGTGTGTTTGAAACACTTTGAAACCACAAACTCCCCAACTCTCTAAAGAAGCTGTAGTAGTAGGGGATTTGAACCAAAATGGTTATACTCCCTCTATACTCCTCCAGCTGGTCTTTCAAACAAGTCTAGTAGACAAATATTTTTTTAATTATGGACAACTTCCCACTGCTTCATATTTCTGAAGTACTTTGTAGTGAGGTTGTTTCTTCAGTGGTTTGCATACATTATTTTTGATGGTGCACAAGACAGACATTGGAGGGATGTAATCATAACTTACAAGTGCGGTAAATGTCTGGTTAGCCTGCACCCTCTTGCTCAGATTTTACGGATACTGTTTACTTTGCTTCATTTCTGGTCTCTTATGATACGTTTTGAAATCATCACATCTGGTCTCTTATGATACGTTTTGAAATCATCACATCTGTTTTGTGTTAAGATTTTTTTTTCATAAAGCAATTCTTCTGAAATACACAATAGGTTTGCAGCATAAATACTCAACAGATTTCAGTGAGAACTTTGAAGAAACATATGAATAACAGGAAATTTGGTCTGAGTCTTTTTTTCTTCCACTTTATAAATAATGCTTTCTGGATCTGAGCATGAGAAAAATACAAGTAAATCTAAAATAAAAAAAATCCCATGTATGTTTTGTAAAAGCTTAGGAGCACAGTTTTGTCATAAAGAACCACTTAAGGCTGCTGTTTTCATGTTAACCAGACCCCATATTTCAAAAGAAAAAATCTGGCTGTATTTGGGGACATTCCTTAATTTCTGTCCTCTGTCTTTGAACTCAGAATTAGCACAAAATACATAATTTAACCTGGTTGTGAACTGATGACATGACATCTAAATTAATTTAATGATATTTAGTGTTGTTCTAAAAAGACAAATATAAAATCGCAAATAATAAATCAAACACTACGCAACATTTAAGTCTAGAAAATGTATGATGATGCCAAATAATGCTACAAACTCATTATTTTAACATGGCTTTCTCATAGCTTCATTTTATTTTAATCCTGATAATCTGTATATGCATTTAATTATCAATATCATTCCTAATGGCTCAATAATCTGTGATAACCTCTACTTTCTCTTCTGTTCTTTTTCTGGTTTTCTGTGGTGCCGATCTGAGCCACCACCACTGATCAAAGCACCGTGATGTCCCTACATTGATGGATTAAAGGCAAGACGTCCACATGACTGCCATCAAGTTCTTCCATGTGATCCCTGAATACAATGAGGACTGATTGTGAGGTAATTTATGTTAGATAGAATGCCTAGTGGGGGCTGGGAGGTTTCGAGATCTAGGAACCCTTGCAAATTTTATTTTTTCTCCAGCAGTCTGGAGTTGCTTTTGTTTTTTCTGTCCTCCCTGGCCATTGGACCTTACTTTTACTGTATGTTAATTAGTGTTCCCTAATTCTATTTTCTAATTTATTTTGTCTTTTTCTACTTTCTTCATTATGTAAAGCACTTCGAGCTACATCATTTTTATGAAAATGTGCTATATAAATAAATGTTGAAATATGTCTAATGCAGAAATATGTCTAAAATATCAAAAATGAACTGTTTATTAAAACCAAAAACACAAGAAAGAGGGACATTTACAGAGATAACATAAAGTAACGATGAAATAGCAAACCAAAACCAAAGCTCTGTCCTACCGAAGCTTCCTATATAGATGTATTCCCTGACAGTCTAGTGTGGTGGCACCTCCAATTTTCAAACTCTCAAGTACTATTTCTCAGTCTCCCTTCTCACCTCTCTTATTCTTATTTTTCTTTCTCTCTTTTCTGGAATATCTTTTCCTCTGCACCTTTGCCTAACTGATCTCTTTAAATTTGTATGAACAAATACATTATTTCAAAAGTTTTACTTTCTGAAAATGTTTTAATGATTTTGATAGGCAGCTTCAAGATGAACACATATGAATTTGAAGAAACATGAAATTAACTTTTTTTTTTATTTAGTGTTTTTAATCGCTTAATGATTTTGATACATTGCACTAGTTCCGTGGAATTAAAAATGCTTTGCTGCTGATTTTCATTTGCACTTAGAATCTGTTACTTCTTGTTTCAGTGCTCAAAAATAATCAGCCAGCATTGATGGATTCCACTTGCCCTGATATCACTTTTCCATTGTTACAATTTACTGATGAAACCTTTTACCATGTTCATCACTTACTGTACCAAGATTAGCAGGGAATAAGTCCAAAGTATGAACGCAGAAAATAAATCTTTAGCAATATGTTGCATACTGGTTTTGTATACTTGAAGAATACTGTTAAACAACTGGACGTAGTTTGGCACTACGAAGTTTTCCATAACATTCCTTAATGCCTTCCTTTCGATTTCCTCTGGCCCCACTAGCAGATGTTTGAACCACAGGTCATTAATAACATAATTTGTGGACCATGAAAAATTCCTTTCTTAATCTTGGTATCAGTTATTGGTGGAAACATATGTCTTAAATATCTTTGTTCATTGCTTTGATGAAATTTTTCACAAGTCCTAGTTTTATATGAACTAAATAGGAACCAAACGTTTAAGGAGCACCCAGTTCTTTTTAATGCAATGAGACTCTTTAGCACTGCTATCCCATTTGCAAATGAAACAACAGTGCTGCATTTCTACCAGTACTTTTACATCACCACAAATGTTCCACTTGTAGTTGTTGCAATGTACATATGTACTTATAACAAGAGAAGAAATCACAAACCCAATAAAACAGTATGTTATTGGAAAGTTTAAAACTGACTTTTGTGATCAGCATGTCAAAATCTATAAGATATTCCCAAAAGTGTTCATAAGGCAAAATTTTTGTTCTGCTTAATTATGTAGTGGCATCTGGCAACCTCGTTTTTACAGTTCATGTTGGATTGGACCATTTCTCTAATACTAGAGGGTTTCTAGATATCAGTTTCCTTTGGCAGCCTGTGGTGACAATGCACCTCTGAGTGGCATTTAAAGGACCAGATCTCTGCGAAACCTCACAGCATGCTGTCGTTCTGTTAGGGCAGTAGGTTCTTGTCTGTTTAATATGGAATTTTTATGCAGCTTCCCTTTCAATTTCCATCCATCCATTTTCTAACCCGCTGAATCCGAATACAGGGTCACGGGGGTCTGCTGGAGCCAATCCCAGCCAACACAGGGCACAAGGCAGGAACCAATCCTGGGCAGGGTGCCAACCCACCGCAGGACACACACAAACACACCCACACACCAAGCACACACTAGGGCCAATTTAGAATCGCCAATCCACCTAACCTGCATGTCTTTGGAGTGTGGGAGGAAACCGGAGCGCCCGGAGGAAACCCTTTGCAGACACGGGGAGAACATGCAAACTCCACGCAGGGAGGACCTGGGAAGCGAACCCGGGTCTCCTAACTGCGAGGCAGCAGCGCTACCACTGCGCCACCGTGCCGCCCCCTTTCAATTTGAAGGCGTTTATCCTTTAGGAATTCCGTCTTAGTCTTGTGCCTCTGGAGAATTTATGGAACATGGTAAATACATAATGAACAAAATCTGCTTACCCAAACTGGCATGCAGTGGTGCTCTTCGGCTGGCAGTGTGTTTGTCATTCTTTATGTAATGTTTCAGACTATTCTACTGTCTAACATCAATGTCAAACAACACGCAAGGGATACTGGTTAAATTTTTATTAAAAACTTAGATTTATTATCATTTGGTTTGAATGTCTTAATGATGGAAAAGAAATGGAACATAAATGAAAATAAGCTAAATACAATTGGGCTTGAAAGTTTGTGAACCCTTTAGAATTTTCTATATTTCTGCATAAATATGACCTAAAACATCATCCGATTTTCACTCAAGTCCTAAAAGTAGATAAAGAGAAATCAGTTAAACAAATGATACAAAAATATTATACTTGGTCACTTATTTATTAAGAAAAATAATTGAATATTACATATTTGTGAGTGGCAAAAGTATGTGAACCTTTGCTTTCAGTATCTGGTGTGACCCCCCAATTTGCAGCAATACCTGCAACTAAACATTTCTGGTAACTTTTGATCATTCCTGCACACTGGCTTGGAGGAATTTTAGCCCATTCCTCCGTACAGAACAGCTTCAACTCTGGGATGTCGCTTCAGGTCCTTCCACAACATTTCGATTGGATTAAGGTCAGGACTTTGACTTGGCCATTCCAAAACATTAACTTTATTCTTTTTACCCATTCTTTGGTAGAATGACTTGTGTGCTTAGGGTTGTTGTCTTGCTGCATGACCCACCTTCTCTTGACATTCAGTTCATGGACGGATGTCCTAACATTTTCCTTTAGAATTCTCTGATATAATTCAGAATTCGTTGTTCCATCAATGAAGGCCAGCCGTCCTGGCCCAGATGCAGCAAAACAGGCCCAAACCATGATACTACCACCACCATGTTTCACAGATGGGATAAGGTTCTTATGCTGGAATGCAGTGTTTTCCTTTCTCCAAACATAACGCTTTTCATTTAAACCAAAAAGTTCGATTTTGGTCTCATCTGTCCACAAAACATTCTTCCAATAGCCTTCTGGTTTGTCCACGTGATCTTTAGCAAACTGCAGACGAGCATCAATGTTTTTTTGGAGAGCAGTGGCTTTCTCCTTGCAACCCTGCCATGTACACCATTGTTGTTCAGTGTTCTCCTGATGGTGGATTCATGAACATTAGCCAATGTGAGAGAGGCCTTCAGTTGCTTAGAAGTTACCCTGGGGTCCTGTGTGACCTCGCCAACTATTACACGCCTTGCTCTTGGAGTGATCTTTGTTGGTCGACCACTCCTGGGGAGGGTAACAATGGTCTTCAATTTCCTCCATTTGTACACAATCTGTCTGACTGTGGATTGGTGGAGTCCAAACTCTTTAGAGATGGTTTTGTAACCTTTTCCAGCCTGATGAGCATCAACAACTCTTTTTCTGAGGTCCTCAGAAATCTCCTTTGTTCGTGCCATGATACACTTCCACAAACGTGTTGTGAAGAGCAGACTTTGATAGATGCTTGTTCTTTAAATAACACAGGGTGTCCACTCACACCTGATTGTCATCCCATTGATTGAAAACACCTGACTCTAATTTCACCTTCAAACAAACTGCTAATCCTAGAGGTTCACATACTTTTGCCACTCACAAATATGTAATATTCGATCATTTTCCTCAAAAAATAATAACCAAGTATAATATTTTTGTCTCATTTGTTTGACTAGTTTTTCATCTACAGTACTTTAAGGACTTGAGTGAAAATCTGATGATGTTTTAGGTTATATTTATGCAGAAATATAGAAAATTCTAAAGGGTTCACAAACTTTCAAGCACAAGTTTAGTTATAAGAAAAAAAAACAGACCTCTAAGAGGCAACAGTTCTTTGTCTGACTGACCTTAGCCAACTCGGTGTCTATCACCTCTCTTTAATATACTATGATAGATGTGCCACTGAAGAACTTTCAGACTCTAACTTGTTAGCTAAAAAAATCTGTCAACCAAAATATTGGTAAACATAGTGGTGGATTTACTGAAGTGAACAGGCTTTTGTGAGCATGACAATGAATGAGCAGAACTAATTATTTCCCAGGCCCTTCATCATATTCAGAAAGCTCCTTTTAGACCTGTCAATATATTTATATTCTTTAGATTTTTTTCCTGTAAAGCTTTTGACTAAACATATTCTCTTAGAATTAAAAAAATAAATAAACATGAAGTTCTGGGAGACATCAGAATACATTTGCGTTGAAAGCCCGAAGTCACTTTAGCTGCTGTCCAAGTTAGTGTCATAAATAATAATTATTTTGCCAGGTCTCTAATTTGAATGGACTATAAATGTCTTGGTTAATATTTTTTCAAGAAGCTCATACATTTTTTAGGGGGGTCAATAACAATTGCTAAACTGCCTGCCAGCTGAATAATCACCCAACAATAAATTAATCACCAGCGGCCATTGATTATCCCATCAAAAAGGTACACTTTTTCAATATAATTGACTGCCATGGCCTTCTGTTGCTTAGTGAGCAATGACTTGGCATAAAACACACTTTCGTGCCATGGATCAGGCTGTAAATTCTCCTCAAGGTCCACTACTTCACATCCTGCTTGAAACAGGAATTTCCAGTTCAGATTCTTGTCTCACTGAGCAAAATGCCTTGCTTATTTGTTCTTTTAAGGAAAGCATCTTCTTTATTAATAATATAGTATGCTACTTTCATGCTGATTGTGTTATTACAAGCAGCCTTTGACATTTCACTAAAAAGCAGACAGAGAATTTCCAGGAATGACTGTTCAAAGAGTCATTGACACTGTGTTTTGAAAGTGCTGTCATTCAGTTGGCAAGAATACAGAGAACATTATCGTTTAATTGCTATTTTCTATAAAAATGAATGCAGCATTTCAAACTGACACGAACTGTAAATGCAATTGGTCAATCATTGAGTTATACATTATATATTATACAGCACACAATTACAGAATGCATTACAAACAAACAGAATGAAAGTCACAATAACAAGTAACACTGAAATTCATTCACCCAGCCCTTCATTTTTAAATTCAATTACAATCAAAAGAATTAAGCCATTCAATGTCATCATCTTTGCGGAAGACACTCAATATGGGATTCTAGACCATTGCCAATTAATTAAACCTGAAAATCTTTTGAATGTGAGAGGAAAACTACAGTGTGTGAGGAAAACCTCATATATACAAGGGGGAAAAAGAACCACAGCATTCAATACATGATAAATTGCAAAGGAACAATCTTTGAAGAGTCTACATGATTCTATATCATTCTTTAAAAGATTACTTGAAAATTACATGTGATTATATTCATATAATAAAAAAATATGCCAAGTTTATTTTGGATCAAAGAGTTTGTTGTTGAGATATGAATCTACCAACACAAATCCTGACTTCTGATACGCTGACAGAAGCACATGCTTCCAAAAGTTGACATATTTATGGACTCCAAAAACACATAAATATTTTATTATTGAAAGTCAAATTTTTTTTTTATGTCGCAACATTTTTGCTCTATGTATTATCTAACCGATTCTATGTTTATACAGTATAAATATTTACAGTATATACATAGGTATATACATATATCTAATAAATAATAAATATATATTGTCACGAATGTTCTTCAGGGGAGCATCTTTTGGGCTCATCTAAGGTTACCAATACCCTGCCAGGGTGAGAGGGGGCGCTGTCACTAACAGTATCATCTTCTTTCTTCATCCAAGCACCAAGAAGACACCTCTTGAGTGCAACTGACTCTGCCTCTTCCAGTCGGAAACTGATAAAAGCTGACGTCCCCAAATGGAGACATATCGGTTGGACCTGGACTTGACAGAAGACGGAGCTCAGCAATGCAGACTTGCTCTTACAAGCCCATAGCATTTTAAGCCAAGGATGCTGCATTTTTTTCTGTTGGTTTGTGAACTTGTATGGTTGTTTTGTTTAAACCTGCCGAGAGAGATTAAAAGAGGCAACCCAGCTTATATGAAGCTATGTTTACCCCACATCTCTGTATATTTCCAATGAGTTTATGAGTATTTTCATTTTTCTTTTCTCCCAAAGAGATGGATGCTACATTAATTGACAATTGTAAGCTGACCCTGTAAACTGATTATATGTGACTAGTCTTTAGCAAAATAATTTGGACAAAACCAACTGAATGGTGTTTCACCTCTTGTGAAATTAATGCCATTTGACACAGGAAGGAAGGTGCTTATTTTCTGTGTGGGATTTTTTTCTTGTATGCCCTTGCATGTCATTTAGTATTTAAATAAAAATCTTTTAATTTTTTGGAGGCACCAGGCATTAATTGTGTTTATGCTGATAAGAGGATGCCCATTTGCTAATTATGATAATGGTCAGCCACTCTACAGCAACCCTGGATCAATTTTCAGGTTAAGCCTTGCTTAAGAGCCCAATGGAGGAAAATCATTTTTGCTAGTTACATAATTTGAACCATTACCCTGCTAGAAACCAATGCAGACCCTTAGCCTCTGAGACACAATGCTCCTGGGGTGATGTACAATGGATGACACTGCACTCTCAACACCAGAGGTTATGCAAGAAAACAGTTTCTGCTCAGGGATTAATACAAAAAAGGAAATCAAAAATATATCAAAATTCTTGGTGATAACAATCCTAAAGCTGCATCAGAGACAGAAGTAAAAATCAAAGATAGGCAATAGCATTTTGTGTGTAGAGTGAGATAGAGTGTGGATTTCCATGTAGTAAATTTTCCTGTGGAGAGGAAAAGCAGTGCTCAAAATGGCGCATTTTGGTATTTGTTTGTGTAGAAATTATGCAGCATGTCATATTTAAATAAAAAAAAAACTCACTGGACCTCCAGGGAGATGAGAACAAGAGAAATAGGCAGAATTAATTTTAATAATGTACAGGCGATTACGTAAATAGGTAAAAAATGCATTGTATGGTTCCTAAACTCTTTAGGGACTCCCCCCAACAGGATGACAAGCTGAATAGCGTTCCATAGCTCGATCGTCGCGTCTATGGAAGACAGCCTATCAGTTGCAGGGGCAACCGCAGGATCCCAGAGCTGCAGCAGCTCGTCACGAAAGCAAATTCGAAAAGTTTGTGGTCGCACTATAAGCACCTGCTGTCGGTGGGTGATGCAAGGAACATTATAAATGCAGGGAACAGTATTACTTGGCCACTAACCTGGCCTTATCCCTGCCTGATTACTGTGTCTGTGCATAGGAGAGTGGTAGATCCCGCTACAATACATAACCGTGCTGTTCCTGTTTCAAACTGAGTAAAATCTGGTTTTGCTAAAGTACTGAGACTCAGCCTCGTGTTTTGGGGTGCAAGACAGGGACTCACACATCACAGCATGTAAACACAGAAGTATGAAAAAGTCTTTAGGGGGCAATACTCCATGTTTTCTACATCCAAAAAAACTTTTTAAAAACCACATAAAATAACTTTAGCGAGTTTTGTAATTTGTATTTGTGAAATCACCAGCAAACAGATTTTAGTGATTTTAGATCACAAAACTATATGCAAATTGAAACTTGACTATTTCATTCATCGTATTATACAACCTTTCTTAAGGCTTTGCTAAAAAAAAAATTGTGAGATGGCTGCTGCTTGAAATTTTATGGCTGGGTCTTTTCATGAAATATTATCTATTATACAATTTTTTGTATTTGAATTTACATTTTATTGATTGATTTTAAGGTATGTGTTTAATAAGAACAATCCAAGCAATACATAACAAACACATTTTTCAACAGTTTTCAGTGTTTTGTTGTGCTCAAGTTTCTGTGTGCTTAAAAAAGATTTTTTGTGACACAGGAGAATAGACACATGAGAGTCCAGTTTGGTAGCACCCAGGAGTCACCTTTACCTGCTTTTTAATCTTTACAGTGAAAGAGACTTATAAAAAGGAAGATGAAATGCAATTTGTGAAAGCAGTGTCTTAGTTGCAGTTTTAACTAAATATATTTGATATTAAAAATATGTATTAGAGAAGAATTGGCATAAAAAGTGCATTTGTTAACACTGCTGCCCACAGTTCCAGGAGATTGAGTGTGAATCCTGCTCTGATGTAGAATGGAGTGGAGATTGTGTGGAGATTGAAGCCTACATTATGACTGTGTGTGCTGTTTTCTGAGTATTCACCTGACGTATCACACATTAGTTTGAGTTCAATGAAGCAGAGACTTTAAGGTTAGTTATATTTAAAGCCTGCAGATAGCTTACTGAGTGATTATAATACATGACAGAACAGTACCATGTCTAGGGTTGGTTCCAGTTCTCAGTTAACCTGAAGTGAATTACACATGTCTGAAAATGGATGGCTATTTCAAGGAAAATGTTCAATAAAACTATTAGGTGCACATCACTGTCTCACATTTCCAGAGATCAAAGCTCAAAGTGCCAGAATTCTAGCTGTATGGATTCCATGAATATTCTGTCCTCACTTCCCTCTCTGGGTACTCCTATTTTCCCCCATATTTGAAGGTTGGTAACTATTGATTAGCTTACTAGGAGTGATGGTATGTATGAATATGTGTGACTGACTAGCTTCTCATCCATGGTTGTTTTCTGCCTTGCGCTTCTTACTTTCATTCAGGCTTCAGATACAGTGAACCTGTAAACTGAGTTCTAAACATGAACGAAAGGATGGATAATGACATTAAACAAGAAATTGTGAAAGAAGGTATTTGAACTATTTCTTGATTTCCCCAATGCTAACTTATATCTGTATGGAAACCTCATGCCAGAAAGGTACATTTGTAATGGCAAAAGCTTGTTTATGGAAATAAGTCTTTTCACAGCTCAGTAAATACATTAGCAATTCTCAAGCAGGCAAAAGTGCGCAAACACACTGGGTGATGGCCTCACAGTTAATAAATGATTTCTTAGCTCAGAACACACAAGCCATCTCTAGTTAAATTGAAGGTGACCATATTTAATAAAAAGCATGTAGGGCCCACTGGTAAAGAAAGAACTTTATAAATTCAGGTTTTAGACTAAAAAATGAATACACATAGAATATAGACTTGAAATGGGTCAGTTAAATTTATATCTAAAACACATCTCAGTGTTGCCAAACAAAATGCCGTCTGGATGGATGTGCAACAACAGGGGGATGCCTGCATCATGAAATGAATGTTGAGCTGAGTTTATGGGCCAACCTGCATCAGCAGCAGCCATCTGTGACCACCATTCGATTGACTGGGGGCTCTCCAAGCCCATGTGCGGACAGGGATAACAGATGAGATGGAAGGCGGAATGCTGCTGGCTAGTACTTAAAAGAGAAAGCAGTCACTGCTAGACAGCACAGCTCATTAGTACATGTGTATTTCCCAGCTCAAAGAAAGGCTGCTGAGGTAATTAGCAAAGCTCATTCCACAAACGATGCCAAAACTCAGATTACTATGCAAGGCCATTTGACTCAGAGTGTTGGGAAGCTCTGGAACTTTATCTCCTCTGCGCAACTGTGTTACATACTGATATCTGCCCTTTGTCTGGATTTGCATCCTATCTTAACAAATAATTGTTTACCACAGTGAAAATAGGTTTTTTCCACCTCCCTCCCAGAACACGCAAGTTACATAATCTACAGCAAGGATAAACATGGTGATTTTGTTTTGTACTGAGTGCCATGAGAATTGAGAATGTCTCTAATTTATTTTGAATCATAAAAGTTAACAGGATACCATTCAGCCAATAAAGTGCACCTGCTGGGATCAACCTGGTATGTTTTAGGCTAAGGTGGTTTCAGACAGCTGACATCCTCTAAGCTCTTAGATATGCCTTTAAGCGAATAACTCTAAAGGAAATCTCTGCTATTTGCGTTTGTGACTGCAAAGGGCAATTTCACTGTTCACAAAAGGATCATCTATAGTGGTCTGAAAGTGGTGAGAACAACCTGAAATTTAGATCACAGCAATTAATTTAGCAGGGATTATTTCTGACGATTAGAGCCCCTACCAAGGAACTACTAGGATACAACTTATGAACTTGAGTCAAGACCTCTTCACAGAATACAAAACAAAGGCGAGGCCCTTAGCCCATATAGTAAAAGAATGTTCCAGCTGGTTCAATTCAGGCTTCTAATAGAAAAATGTGATAACGGCTCATCAGTTTGGTGTTGGTTAAATTGTCCCACTAAATGTCAATCTTAGATTTACATTTATTTGCTTAGTAGACTAGATACTTTTACCGAAAGCGATTTATAAACGAGGTCAAAATAATCGAATAACATGAGTATTGGGAAGGTATTGGAACATGTGTAATAGGACAAAGGTACAAAATTGATCACCGCCAGCAAAGAGTTCAGAACAAAATACAAGTGAGTTACAAGTTTCAGATTAACAAAACCTAATAGCCAATATCATTTAGACAGAAATTCACCAAACAAGGAGTCTTCAAATGCTTCTTGAATAATATGACAGAGTCAGAGTTGTGAATGGAGATGGGTAGTTCATTCCACCAGTCAGGAATTATACATAAAAAGAGTTTGGACTAAGATTTGATACCATGCAGAGGCAGACACAAGACATCATTCATCAGCAGACATCACAAGTGTCTTCAGACACATAGGTGCAGACCCACTAACTACTCTGTGGACAAGCATCAAGGATTTGAACTTAATACATGCCATCGCAGGAATCCAATGTAGTGATCTAAAGAGAGGAGTGACATGTTCCTGCCTCAGCTGGTTGAACACCAGACATGCTGCTGTATTTCTAAACCAGATACAACAATTTAGTGACACATGCCTGTACTCCTCACAGCAAAGAACTGCAGTAGTCCAGCCATGATAAAACTAGAGCCCGGACCAGGAGTTATGCTGTATATTCTATCCGATACGCCCTGATCTTGCAGATATTGTACACAGTGAATCTGCAAGACTGAGAGGCTGTAGCAACAAGCTGGGATAACAAGAAGGTTGTCTTTGTGAGGTTGAGCTGGATATGGTGTTCCTTTATCCAGACTGTAATATCTAGGAGACAGTGAGACCCTACTTAGATGCAGGGTGTGTCTCAGTAAACAAACACTACAAGAACAGTAATAGTATACTGACTCAACACTTTGAATAGAATTCCCAGTCTAAAGAGTCCTTACCAGAGAACAAGACCCATGAAGGTTGTTATAAACATTACACTGAAGATTTGAGTGGTTATCATAAAAATGGCAAGGGATGGTTTCTGTAATTTAGTCATAATTGTAATTCAATAATGCAGTGGTTCTCAAACTGTGAGGCGAGCCCCCCTAGGGGGGTGCGAAGTAACAAAAAGGGGGGCGTGCAGATGTGAAAAAAGAAAACAAGAATCAAAAATATGAAAAATACATCTATTGACACCAAAAGAAATTAACTTAAACTACATTCTGATACTAGAAAAATAAATACAGAGTTAGATAAATGTCAATAAAAGTTAAGTAGGTATAATAAAATATGCATCTATGATATATCATTAATTAAAAAAGAACAAATTGGTATTGGTGGGCTCCTTTCAAAAAAAACGTTAGGGGGACGCGATTAAAACTGTAATGAAAACTCGGGTCACAAATACTTAAAGATTGAGAAACGCTGCAATAATGTACAAGCATATGCTTTTTCTTTTCTGTTCAATAATGAATGTTCAATATCTTTGGCTATCCCAGAACATAAAAAAATAACTGAAAGCAAAAATCAAAAAGACTTACTGCCATTTGAAAATAAAAAGGAGAGATAATACACACAGGTGCACATACTCCCGTGCCTCCATTTGCCTCCCTCTCATGGGGAGTTTCTGCATACCACATTGACTTTACTTTTGGCATTCGCTGATCTACCTGACTCTTACAATTTAATAGAGAATTAAGAAAGTTTCAGGGCAGTGTACACACCTACTGCTCAGAGAAAGAACACTCTTGGGATGCAGTTAGTAAGCATGGGCCAGACCCTCCTTGCCAAGAGTGACAAGCAGGCCTTTAATTCAAATGACATCAGGGCATTCTCTACTCTTATAAGTATCTATTCTGTATTTCACAAGGAGGCTATTTACTGTCCTGACAAATATACATCCATGAAATCATAATTCTAATTTCTAAACCTGCTTTATTCTGCATAAGGTCAGGGAGAAGCTGGAGTCTATCCCAGGCATACATAGGGCACAAGGTAGGGATAGTCCCTGAACAGGGTACCAGTCCATCGCGGATACTGTACATTTAGATATAAATGTAAAAAGTTAGGTTATTACAGTAGAGTATTTTATTAATTGATTTTGTTTTTGCAATTTTGCCTGAAAAATAAGACAATAAAATGTTGAAATTGCATCATGGTAATGAACATATGGCAATTAAATTTTTTTACTAATGAAAAATTGTAGCAATCATAATTGTAAATAATATTATAAGTAAGTCTTCATGACATGGAACAAAATGGAAGATCAAATAACTGTTGATATGGTGCCTTCACAATTTTTTCTGGCCTTGCCTTGGTTTTCATCCAATAAGTTGAGCGTGGTGGGTTAACTGGGCTCTCAACTGGACCAATGTGAGTAAGATCAATTTTGTGAGATTTTTTAAAAAACTCCTAAAACCCACTTTTTAATTAGCATTTTTAGTAGTGTGAAACAAAACATTAACTGTTTGCAAGCTACTAAGGGTTAAAAGCTGACAAAGCTGTTTTGCTATAACGGAAGACTTTGTTATAAGACAGGGTGCAGTAAGCTGACCCAGGACAACTTCTTTAGGAATGTGTCTGTTTTGACACAGGAAAGATGACCTTTCCTTCTTTAGGGCCCCCTCTAACACGTACACAAAACAGAAACAGATGGCCGCTTTGCTCAATATAAGATGAAATGATTAGATAAATGATATTATGGTTTTTGATAAGTAATGGGAATTGGGAGGAAGGAAAAAAAATATAAAGCTGACCAAAAAGGGGAATCTGCCATCTTCTGCCTTGCAACGCATGAATCCATGTACTTTTCTGAGACTGAGTAAAATCTAATTGATTGAACTATTCCTGTCTTCCTCAGAGGTTTCTCCACAGTTGCTACCTTTAAGATGTATTCCTAAGAGACTATACATGCATAGAATTATTATATTCTTCAATGAAGCTGAAGTTATTGTTAATCTATACTTTTCTCTGCATTTTTTCAGTCAGCCTGATCAAAGTACTGTGCAGTCACCTGTAATGCTGAAAAGAAAGTAAATATCCTAGCTTTCCAAGAGATTTACGTTTTCGAAGTCTAAAAAACAATTAGGATGTCTTAACATTTACGTTAGGTATAATGCCCAGTGGGGGCTGGGTGGTCTCTTGGCCTTGAAATCCACTGCAGATTTTAATATTTTCTCCAGCTTATCTTGGGTTTTTTTCTGTCGTCCCAGGCCATCTGACCTTATCAACAGACTCATCTTTAGAGAATTAAAAATTACTCTATATATAAGGAATCCAGTTTTCTATTAATTAGGTTATCTACTATAAGTAAATGTGTTTTGATTTATTTTTGTATGTTATTTATTCATTATTATTCTTATCTTGTTTTTCTTTACTTGTAAATTATTTTTTGACAGCTTGTAAAAACACTTTGATGTACAGTGTGTATGAAAATGTGCAATAGAAATAAATGTTGTTGTGAGTGTGTCCACTGATTTGACCGGTGATATTGGGTGTGGTTGATTCCTTTATACCAGTAGAAACTCTTCTTGCTGGATGATTTAGAAAAAAGCAGGATGCTAGAAATTTATGGGAAAGTTATTAACACATGTAAACATAAAACACATTGTATCACACACATCTTTCCACAAAAAATAAAACAAGAAATGTGATTTTCTGTAGGTATATTAGTGACTTAAATGTAATGCTTTGCGCATGGACTTGTGTAAGCCTACCCATTTAAGAATATTCACCAGAATTCTGTGTAGTTTAACCTGACTGGAGAGTCATTGCCAGATCTGCCCACCACAACTGGTGGATTAAGAGGGTTTCAGAATCTGCATATGCTTAAAGCTGGCAACTTGAAATACAGGTAGGATAGGAAAAAACTGGGTCTTGTCCTAAGTTTACTCAGTGCTTGAGTGAGTGAGCAATTGACAGACACACAAGCTGCACTTTAACCAGTCAGAGAGTCAGAAAGGTGAATACTATCTATTGAACTTTCTTGAGTAACCGAGTGTTAACAAGCATTTTCGATGAATAAGAGGTGTTCCAGTGTGCACAATTAACCCTTTATCAAGCGGGGTCATTTTTGCTAAATCGCTTGTAATTCGACCTCTCCAAATTAGAATCATTGCTGTTATTGAAGTATCTGGAGTATAAACACATGTTTGGTCTCTTTGTAAAGGTAACATTCTCTAGTTTCACCCTTAGTAGTCAGAATCACTGTAGGTGTGACTGATCAAAAGTTATGCACATTAGAACTCACAAAAAAAACGAATTTTTTGTTCTCGCCTAAGTTTTTTTATGAAAATAAAGCAAAATAAAGCCGCAGTAGGTAGGTGGGGACAGAAACACACTATGTACCAACAGAATAACTTGTTGACTACTTAAATTTCAAATTTGAAAAGAATACCTGTAAAAATGACATTTTTTACACCAGTTTTTATGTGGGCATGCCCAGGGGCTTTTTAGAGGGACCATTATCCACATTTTGGAACATATGGAAAAAGTGTAATAACTTTTGAATGAATAGTCAATACAAGTTATGGGCCAAAAATATATTTATATTTTTTATTTTTTACTTTTTTTTTTTTATAAAATGCACACAAACTATATATATTTCTTTTACAAACTGTTACAACACAGCTCAGCGTTTTTCCATGTGCCACTTGATGGCAGCAATCACTAGCAAGCATAAAGCACAAGGGCGCACGCCGCTCTCTGCCATTAGACGCCTCCTGGGCCGGTTGAATACTTTCAACGCTGCATGCATCTATTATTTATTCGAGCGTTTATTTACGTTTAAACTTCTACTTTTATTCATATTTAAAATGCGAAAAAACTTGGCGAAATCACAATAAACACCCACACACCAACTCTGCAGACTGGCACAAATGCCACCTTCACGCAGCTCCGATCGTTTTGTTTACAAGTTAGTATGGCAAGTTACATATCAAAATGCTCGGCTGCTCATTGGCTGTAAGTTTTGAGTGTCAGTCACAGTGTCCAATCAAACTGGTAGATTCTACCAGGGTTTGGAGCTATACGTCATCCTTCAAGCTTTCTGTGACACTCGTTGGCTATACGAGGTGCCAGTCAACCCCAGACCCGTCGTAATTGGCCAACTTAGGTGTCGATCAGAAGCTAACACTTCCGTGTTTCATGCGGTAGCATGGTTATCGCCGACAGAAACAAATTACGCCTGATATGAGCAATATAAATGAAAAAAAATTACGTAGGTGGTCTCAAGTTATGAAACGTTTTCTGGAGTTTTTGTCCCTTTGAGAATATATCGTGTGTTTTGGACCTAAATTGTTTTACTGGATTATATTCGCCGGAGCCTTACGGACACAATGGGATCAATACTGCTCGGAAATATTGATGTTTGACTTGCAGGGGGTCTTCAAAGGTAGGGACAGTCAACTCTTAAAAGTATGTACTTCTCTGTAAAAAAGGCTTTAGTGTCAGTGCTGTGGTTGTTGTGTGTCAAAATGGTTTATATCATCGGAAAGACGAGACTTTGAAGTTTCATTTGATGGGTAGGGTGTCGAGATGCATGGCAGATATGCATGCACACATTACTGTAACGTTTTTAAAACGCTGTTATGTCCCGGGACCGGCACGTGTGCGCGTTAATACATTTGATAAATATTTCAGTCTGAAAATTATATACAAATAAGTTAAAACAGAATCTACTTAAACAATTCAAATCTTTTTTTCTACTGTGACAAGAACTTTGGCAATATTGTCTGTTCCTACAGTAGTAATGGTCAGGGTTGACCTCTGATTTGAGATGAGACAAGCTCCAGCTCACCTTAAACCTTAAGTTAAGACATATGTGGAAACAAATAGATTATTTTCCTGTACTGTTGTTGATTATACTTTTTTTGTTGAAACAAAGCAAAGAGTATATCTTTTTGCACCATTTGAAACTGAAATGAAGCTACACATTGATATCAAAATCTAAGATAAGGAAAAGCATGATTTAAATGTGAACCCTCACTTAAGCTGGTGAGAAACTGCAATACAGTTTGCAAAAGTTACTGTATTGTTGTCCCAGGTCATACATGTTGCACTTTGGTAACCAGCCCTGGTCATTCCTGAACTGTGATATGTGGATTACAAGGGTCTTCAGAAGCAGCTTCCTTAAAGTGTGAGCTAAAAAGAACTCCACTTGCCACTTGATCAGAGACTGATGGTAAGAAATACAAAGCAGAGCACGTCCTGATGACATCAGCTGAGCTTTCTCTCTCAGTGACCAATGACCTTTATCCTGATTAGTAAGTTGAAGACAGCATAGTGTGAAAGACAGTTTTGCTTAAATTATACCTAAATCCCAAAATTATTGTCTGTAGAAACTCATCTTTCATCTGGGGAAAAACAACTGAAAAAAACTGTAGAGCACAAAGGTCATTTTAGAGAAATGCTCTTTGTGTTTACTTTATGAAGGAATGTACCAAGCTGTTTGTTTGGTTTTTTTTTTCACTTTTAATAGCATTTTTTAAAAGCTGGTGAAGCAAAAGATCACACTGATAAAAGTGACCACAAAAACAAGAGTAAATAATAACCCTCCATGACCCTGTAATAAATTAAGTGAGCTTCATGTCAAAACATATTATTATTATTGTAATAATAATATTTAGAATAATAATAATAATCATTTTTAAAATGAGGTTAGAAAATTGAACTTTTTTTCCTGAAAGCTCTCCATTTAAAACCAAAACAAAAACTGTTATTGTGCTTTTACAAATGAAGTGCAATCAAGTTTTTTTTTAATATCAAGTTTAGACATCTAAATGACAAAGGTAAAAGGGCTTAGAATACATATTGACAAATTTCAGCTCAGTCTGTAACTCATTGTACTTTATGATAAGATTAGACAAAAATGTAGGTATGTAATTTGTGTATTATTATGAGTTGTGTGTTAACTTACTTAGAATACATTGTCACACATGTACGACTAGGAGCGAGCTGAGTGGACCAAGTGGAGGTGATTACCTGCCGGGCCAGGGGGTGGTGGGGTGCTCTAAACCTGTTTCTGTTAATTCTGTAGATCAAATACGGGAAAACCTGCCTGATGTGATGTCACTTCCATTTCCGGCTCCCAGACTGACATCACTTCCAGTTCCGGCTCCTAGACTGAAGTCACTTCCGGGTTACAGACTATAAATCCTCCATCTTGCCAAACCAAGTTCAGTTCATTTTGGGAACTCAAACAAGCAACATCAATTGTGCTCTCTAAATCCTTTTGCAGCTAGGAACTAAATATACGGGTGGCTACCCCAAACTTTCTTTTAGTGTGTTGAGACTCGTTATTTCACAGTGGCGTAGTCGGCAGGATGGCATCCTGGTGGAATCGGAAGCTGAACCAACCTTATGTCTCAACACACCAACGTGTTGAACCCCTCAAGACCTATCAGGTAGGAAAGTTCCCGTTCTTGTGTTGCCGAGCTGGGGTCTGACGGTGTGTGTTGAGGGGATCTGGATTATGTTCTGACCTAGTTCTCCTTAAAGAGAACCTGGGAGCGTAGGTAGAAGACCTACAGACGAGGGCCAGGTTCTGAAAGGAACACAGTGGGGACCTATTATGGGCTCTCTAGGACGGGGACCAACCCAAGGAACCCACAAAGAAAAAATTCTTTAAGAAAGGTGGGGGTGCCCTGGGTCGGCAGATGAGGGAAATAATGACTTGGGAATACAACCCAGAGGAATCCCTCCAAGAACAGGTCATGACACTATGGCAGAAAGTCGGGTGTTGGCTACTAACATATAATAAAAATGCCCGACTAATTGTGGAAAAGGTGGCCTGTGCCATAGTAATAAAGGGCCTACCTGCTAATCTCGCCCAGCTGACCTGGGGACATTCATATAACAACATGGTCACCTTTGTGGGGATCATTAACACCTTGCGGGAGGAAACCTACTTGGGAGACCCAGAAAGGAATCCCTGTGAACCCAGAGGGAGTTTTGCCACTAACTTAGAGTCTTACTCTTACATTGCAGAGCATGCTTTGGAAAACTCTGATGCACGGCGGAGGGCTTCACGAGATGACACTAGGGTCTGCAGAGAAACACAGAGCAGGGGGCAGGGTGCTCCTACTAATCCTCTGGCCTATTTTTATAAGGGAGAAGCGCTATTCAATGGCTTTAAAGTACCATCTTTATTTGACTCTGGCATTAACATTACCATTGTTGCTCGGCATTTACTGTTGCCACGACAAAGATTAAAAATAAAGACCCAACCTGTATTCATGGGGACATCCGGTCATACGAGTCCACCTGCTGTTACATCTGCCAAAACGGTATAAAGAAAATAACAGTGGCGGTACATGACAATCCTCCATTCCCCTTCACACTGGGTAGAGATTGGTCAGATATAAACTGCGGCATAACGCTCGCTATCCCTAATAAAGCACTTGGTCTTGTTATGGACGCCGATTCTGCGTCCTCAGCTACTTCCACATCGTGTGCACAGCCATTAGGGAAACGGAATGCGGCCTTACAAAATGATGTGGAAACAGCTTGACCGTTGCAGAGCGAAACGTCATCACCAAGCACTGCGCCGGCTCGGTCTGAAACCATGCCACTTGAGGTCGAATCTGATCCCCTCAGTCGTCTGCAGTTTCAGTTTAGGTAGACACCAGCTTCATTTAAAAGGGAGCAATGGAATAAGGACTCCTTTAAATTTGGGAAAAATGCAGTGGTCTTAGTAGATGGCCAGCGCATCACACATCCCATGCCACAAGGTCCCCACTTTGTATTAAATAATGACCTTTTATATCAGGTGGCAGATCATGAAGGAAGGGTGAGGTCACTGCTCTTAGTTCCACGGATTTACCGGCGACAAGTCTGTGAACTAGCTCATACCCACCTCCTGGGAGCCCACCTGGGTCCCAAGAAAACTTTAGGGCAAATCCAGCTCCGATTTATTTTGGCCTGGGATTAATGAGGAGTTCCGCCGCTTTTGCATGTCCTGCCCAGAATGTCAATTACGGCAGATTCATAGAAGGAACCGTGCTCTTTTAATCCCTTTACCCCTAATTGATGTCCCTTTTGAACGTATCGTTGCTCTGGTGGGACATAAATATATAAGGGTCCTGGTGGATTATGCCACCCGATATGCTGAAGATGTTCCATTTTGCTCAGTCACTTCCAAAAATATTGCACGGGAGTTGGTAGGAGTATTAGCGCGAGTCGGAATCCCTACAGAAATCCTGACGGATCAAGGGACTCCATTTACCTCGGAATCATTCAGGGAAACTGCTAAGTTACTAATAATAAAACATTTAAAGACCTCTGTATATCATCCTCAAACAGATGGTCTAGTTGAGAGGTTTAACCAAACTGTCAAGCAGATGTTACGCAAGCTAGTCAATGAGGACGGAAGGAACTGGGATTAGCTCCTCCCCCTTGTCCTTTTTGCATATCGGGAAGTCCCCCAAGCCTCCATGGGGTTCTCACCCTTTGAATTATTGTATGGACGACAACCCCGGGGTATATTGGATATATTCAAAGAAGGCTGGGAAGAGGAGGTCCTTCCCTCTGTATATATATTTGAATGTATTGTGCAATTACGCAATAGATTTGCAAAAATTAGACCTATCTTACATTCTCACATGTTTGAATATACAATCCATCAATCCATCCATCCATCCATCCATTATCCAACCCGCTATACCCTAACTACAGGGTCACATGGGTCTACTGGAGCCAATCCCAGCCAACACAGGGCGCAAGGCAGGACACAAACCTCGGGCAGGGCGCCAGCCCACCACAGGAATATACAATGGGAGGCTTGAAAATAGAAAGAACACCTTATCGGAAAGATTTAGGAGACATAGTGGACTTGAGACTATCAATTCCCAGAAAATGTTCAGAATCCATTAAAAACGCTAACAGAATGTCAGGTTATATAGCACGATGTGTGGAGTACAAGTCCAAGGATGTTATGCTCAAACTTTATAATGCACTGGTGAGTCCTCATCTGGAGTACTGTGTACAGTTTTGGTCTCTAGACTACAAAAACGACATCGCAGCACTGGAAAAAGTCCAGAGAAGAGCAACTAGACTGATTCCAGGGGTACAGGGGATGGATTACTGTATGAGGAAAGATTAAATGAGCTGAGCCTTTTCAGTTTAAGCAAAAAGAGATTAAGAGGAGACATGATTGAAGTGTTTAAAATTATGAAGGGAAATAGTACAGTGGATCGAGACTTTAAAATGAGTTCATCATCTGGGTCACAGTTGTAAACTTGTGAAGGGTAAATTTTGCACAAACATTGGAATTTTTTCTTTATACAGAGAAACACAGACATACTGTATGAACTAAGCTACCAAGTAGCATGGTAGATAGTAAGATTTTAGGGACATTCAAAACTCAATGTTTTTTAGAGGAATTAAGTGGATAGGATTGGTGAGATTTGTTGGGCTGAATGGCCTGTTCTTGTCTAGACTGTTCTAATGTTCTAATTAAGTAGATTGTAATAATATATCTTTACAGTAGTTCCTGTGTGCATGTATTTACAATGCAACTACAACTTAACTGGAGAAATTTTGTGAAAGTTTAAACTACTGGATGAAGGGCACTCAATCAGATTATAACTATAAAAAAGTGGTGTGATCTGTTTTGAATAAAATAAAGTATTGTATACCTTAAGAATATATAATGTAATATGATCATTTTAATTCAGATAATAAAATATATTATAAAGAATACAATTGCTAATCAACACAGTAGGTTTAACATTTTTAATATATTCAGAATTTCAGGACATATAGGAAAGTTACATCACATAATGCTGCAGTTATAGCCTGGAGATATAAATGTTTTTATTTGTCATTATGACAATTTCAATTACACTTCTGAGTGTACTGCTTGTTATAAATGTAAATTAAGAAATTTAAAATTCAATAAAATATTGAAGATACCCGACATTATACTTTCAAAATATAGGAAATCACACATGTCTGAAGCCTAAGGAATATGAATGCCAGCTTTCTGTGGAAATGTTCACTTTTGACCATTATTTTAAAAGTATTATTTGTGAGGCTGAATCAGATACTGTTTTTGTTACCATGGCAAACAAGACTGGCCATTGTATTATAAATGTTATCATGTTATTTGACCAGAATCCCTTTAGGACGTAACAATGCTACTGAAAACATTGATTATATTGTGCAGTATAAGCCCATCAAAGCTTATCATCAAGCCCAGCTACTCTTTTGTGTTTAATCTGTTCTGATCATAGACATATCTGAGAATATTAATGAAATTAATGTTTTAAGAATTAATTATTAAATGTCTTTCAATTTGAACAAAACATCAGTGTATATAAAGGTTTTTAGTTTCAAGTCAGTCTTTTTATTTATGTTATAGTATATGAAAAGCAAAAAAGAAGACCAGACTTAGCTGAATTATCAACAATTGGTGCTCTTTGGTCCTGCAATTACTTTAAAATGAAGTCTCTGAGTGGTTGAAATATTATTTCTTCAAAATAAAGGCACAACATGAATTCTCAAATAGAGTAGGTCTTTGTATTACATTCATGCCAAAAGTAGACATATCCCTTGAACACACCCCAATACAGAGGATAAAGTGAAATACTATTTCCAGTATCTGATGTATTCATATTACAACAGGTTTGGCCATGTCTCCCATTATGACTGTACAGATATATGCACCTAGCTCAGTTAAAGATTTAGCCTGTTATAGCACACTTCCGAGCTTAGCCCCCAGTAAGCAAGCACTGGACTGCAGAATGTCACTTCATGGAACTATTTATCTCCTATAATTAGTGCATACACTGGCTAAAATTGTAATAAGCTTTAACATAATTTGGACACACAAGAAACCTAACAGTGATAACAAAAAAAAAAAACAAAAAAAAAACAGAAAGAAATCAAGCATTGCGAGTATTTGTAGGTAGGTTCTGTCAATATTCCATAACACTATGCCAAAAATTGAATAAAGTCACCCAGAAACGTACAGCAAGTCACTCTGCTCTGATACCACACTAGACCCCATTTATTTATTGATATATCTTATTAAAACACTGGCTTCAAGCTCAATCACTTTCAAGTACATTTAAAATTCCACATAAATCCCACTTAGGCTATATCCATATACTATATTTTCAAATAAAAATAGTGTTTGTAAACAAAATGATTTCTGTCCATACTAGTGTTTTCACAACATTCACAAAATCCACACGAAAAAAAACAAAAAATGCATATGATGTTCCCATTCGCCTATAAGAGGCACGTGCGCATTGGTGAAAAAATCCTTGAAGTGGTAATAACAGTCATGGGATTCATCGCAAATCTGTAGCGACTGTTATATTTCTTGCCTTTTATGTATGTATGCAGCATTCAAATGTACAAGACACATTTTAGAAGCATATATGTAAAGCAACACAATAAGCTCCATCGAAAGCAATTCTTCATGTTGGATTATCGTTTTCTGCCATGAAGGGTGACCACTCAGGAAATAAAGATGTTGTAATGAGCAGGATCCAGTCAGGGAAGGGCCACAAAATTAGCACAGATCAATTAGAATCAGCGTTTTCACCCATCCATATAAACTACGGGCATGTTTTCAGTAGTACACAGCTCTGGAGAGCATTTTCAAAAGGTTGAAAATGGCAGGGTACTGTGGACAAATGGTGAAAACAGAGACCTATGTCTACATTTTTAAACAAAAATGCAGTAGTTAGCGACCATATAAAGGTCGACCTGTGAGATTCTTTTAAAGGGCCTTAGTCTTTAAAAGGGCAACAGAGGCAATTGTGTACATCAGCATCATTGAGCACAAATCACTGACCAACTCTGGTCATGACAAAAGTTCAATGGAGTAGACCCTCACTCATCTCATGCTATAACAAATTAGAATTACCGATTAGCCCAGCGGTTCCCAAACTTTTGTATTTCACCGCCCCCCTTTTCTACCTGGAATAATTCTGTGCCCCCTGCATAATATAAGATACATGAGAATAACCCATGATACAACTAACAAAAGTATGATACTCGTGCGGTGTCACGGTATCCTATCATTTTTACTTCCATAAGATTTGCATGTGTTCGGCTGACTTTGATGAAATATTTGCAATATTTTTTTTTTAAGTGCTTTAATAACTGTTAAAATGTCTTGTGTGGTTTTTGGTAGTAATTCTAATCTCAAAAACAAAGAATAAATTATTTATTCTTAATTATTTTTTTATGTAAAGAAACGAATAAATATGTTTAATTTTTAAAAATCTCGTAAACAAGGACACCAATGAAGTCAATCTGCACGAGAAAAACGTATTTTCGTCCAACAAATATTATACCGCTGTTAGTTGTATCATGAAAATAACCCAATACGCAGTAAATTATTTAACTCAATTTGTCAATATTGGCTACGCTGCCAATGTGATGCAGTCGCACCGCATTATCACCTGATCTACTGTTACCCGAATGTTTGCGACAGATACTCTCGAACTTTCTGTACTGAAAATACGCGACTATAAAAGCAGCAGCAGTGGCGCCGCTCATCATAGAAACAAACTTCAAATAGAAAAGGAGCTCAGAGTATCTATCTCGAATATCAAACCAAACCTGGACAGGCTGTGTACTTTAAAGCAGGCACATATTAGTCATTTGATCTATGCCGTAGATACGTTTTATTTTAATTTTAGTTATAATGCATTCGTTGTGATTATATGCTTGCAAATTTCAATTTGAAATAAAAATGTAAAAAATTAATTTTGATATCTTGTTCATTTATTTGACGCCCCCCCCCATACAGCTTCAGCGCCCCCCCCCAGGAGGGCACGCCCTACAAATTGGGAACTGCTGGATTAGCCTAATGTGTCTGTCTTTGCAATAGGAGAATGAATAGGAGAATGCAGAAAGAAGACATACAAATCCTTCTTAGACAGTGACTGGACTGGGACGTAAGCCAAAGTCCCTGCAGCTGTGGAAGAGCTACTATGCCATTAGGTGACCCTCAATTGTACACTGAAGTACAAAGATTTATGTGCCTCGGGCACTGGAATGATATAGAGACAAATTCCAAATATACACTTTACAAAAAGCCTTTGAGAACATTTGTATTCATTAAGCTCACTTTGAAAAATAAAATATATAAAAAAAAATCCACAAATGTTTCAGCATACATATTACAGATGAAGACCTGAACAAAAGTATCAGACACATTCTTGTCTTAAAATTGACAGGATACAACGGTGGCAATAAAGTGGCTCACCTCTTTTTAAGTCTTCTGACTGCTACTCCAGGATTACCAAAGCCTAACAGCCCCAAGAGGATATTAAAGTGCCAGTAAGTGGTCAGGTTTAAAAAGCCTACTCCAAAGGATTTCAAAACATAGCCATTTGTCAGCAAATGCTTTGGGCAGCACCGCAGTAATTAATATGCAAATTGTTCTCGTTCCTTCTTCTTTTTGAAAAAAAAATACACAATTTAAAGGATAGATCAAAGTAGGAAAACAAACCTTATAGGATCTGTTAAAAAAACATTACACATAAAAATACACTCATGAGTGAATCCATGCAGCTCTGTCATTTTCAAACCTACTTATTCCACATCAGGGTGGACCAGAAAACAGCCACCCCCATAATTCAGATGCAAAAAAATAAAAATAAAAAAAATGAAGTCTTGAAACATAAACATGTCCTATCTTTTATTATCATTTCCGGCACGGACTAATGGCCAATGCACTGGACTGTACAGTTCAGTGGAATGCAATATATACAGCAAGGTATAACAGGCTTGCATAAAGGCATCAGCCAAAAAATACATGTAAATGTAAATTAATAACTGATAGAACATATTAATCTCTTTTGTAATTTTACACCCTTACTTTGAGACTTTTACAGGAGACATCATATCCTGTTTTGGCATTCTGCTCCTGGTCATTTTTTGTGTCAAGACTGCATATTTTCACTGGATCCACATGGGGTTTTTGAGTATTTCTATCACATACCAAAGATTTGTGTTTTTGGTCAAATGGTAATTTTAAATTAGCTATGTGTGAGCAAGTAAGCCTGACAATGGATTGCCACCTTGTCCAGGGTTATTTCTTGTCTTTTGCTCTGTATTATTAGGATAGGCTCTGCTGCCCTGTGACACTGAAATAGATTAAGTAGGTGAAAGAATTTTATGTTATGGAATGTAGAAACAATTGATAAAATGAACACAATATTTGCCAGTAGTTGTCTAAGTAATGCATTATACACAAGAAAATATGGGAGCAAGTTGTGAATTATGTATATATCGTTTTTCTCACTACACAAAGCGCTTTTCATATACAGATGGAAACCACTTAGACCCCCACCATTGTGTACCATCCAACTGGATGCTGCAATGGAAGCCATTTTTTGTGCTAGTACACTCACCACACAGTGGCTATAAGGTGGCGAAGGGGTAAGAGAGAAAGACAATTACACATCCATTCATTCCTCATCCATGCTGATTATAGGGCCAGAATTGATGCGACCATGATGGGTAAGTTAGCCAGGACATCAGGAAAAACCCTACTCTTATCAACAGAGGCCAAGGGATCTTTAATAACCACAGAGAGTCAGGACCTCAGTTTTACGTCTCATTCAAAGGACAGCATCATATTTACAGCACAGTGTCCCCGTCACTGCACTGGGGCATTAGGATTCACACACAGACCACAGGTTAAGTGCATCCTGCTGGCCTCTCCAACATCTCTCCCAGAAGCTTTTCCTAGATGGTCTCCCATCCAAGTACTGGCTAGGCCTTAACATGCTTAGCTTCAGGTTGATGACCTATTCTAAAGCAAAGGGTTAGGATGTTTGAGTGTAAATGAAGCAAATTCAACAAATCTGCAGAAATATGAGAGAAATTTAGAGAAAAATTCCAGTAGAAGGATGCAAAGTGTTACGATGGTACCTTTAAATAATTTTTTTTAAATCTCCTGCCCAAGATAAAATTCAATTTGACTGCTTATATTTGATTTTAAGACACAAGGAATACAGTGGTATGACTTATTTGGTAATCAGAGGTTTGTAGAAGTGTTTATTATTATTTACTGCCATATTTTGCCACCATTTGGAAGACAGTTGTGTGGTCATTGCTGTGGCAATCCTTCCCATGATGCACTAGGAGTGTTCGGCAGGTGACATCTGGTGGCAACCCTAATCCATAATTGAAACTAGCTCTGTAATCTTCACTTTGATTTATGGCTAGCAATTTAGCTTGGTAGACTTTCTTTCTGACTTCTAGTATCAGCCACTGCCCGTTAGTGACCAATTCTTCTCTCTTAAAATTTTTTATTGACCATCTTTTTAGTTAGTAAAGCAAAGATGCTTATCTAACATCAAAGGTATTAGGGGAATGTGGAGTGACTCATAGGGTGTGGGAGGACTTTGGTAGTTCAACCGTTTCCTCCATGGTCAAGCAGAAAAGGGTGATCTGCATGGTGGCATACACTGAGCTTGAATGGATCTTATTTCTGCTCAATAGGTTCACAGTTTTCTATTCTACATTCTGAAAAGCTGTTCAGCAGTCCATTACTTTGTATAATTTAGGGATGTGCAGAGCGGGAATCAACCAGTCAGCAATGAGCTCAAAAAATGAACTCTCAAAGAATGGATTGCCAGTCCGGCACATGGACCATAAGGACATTTTTGTCTTGGTAGGATAATATATTAGTCTACTTTTCCCTTTTGTATTATTAATGTGTAGCCTTTGTCAGAATGCTTCAAATTTCACAGACTTACCACTGTTTATAAGATATTATAGTATATAACCTCCCTGCCTTCCCTTCTACATTTATAACCTCAGGCAATTAGATGTAGTAAAAGACAAGCAGGAGTTAAGTAACAATTTAAATACTGTATTATTGATCATTTTCATAAATAATAACAATATGCAATGTAAAGGTGAATACTGGCGACCATACAACCTGATAAATGTTGATGTATAGTTTCAGGAGGCACACAGATTTGTTAGTTACTTTAAATGTCTCTAGTTAAGTCCTCATCTTGTGGTCAGCTTTGTGGTTTTATCACAACAGACTGCATGCCTATCTCAATATGGCTGCAGAACTGTGCTCTTCATTGTGTTGCTTCTTTCAGTTCATGGTGTGTTTGACGCTCCTTCATCAGTTGGTTAGAGAGGGAGAGAGGGAGGGGGTAAAGCAAGCAAATTTATAGATTCTCTGTCCAAAGCCTACAGCCAATAGGACGTCATGGTACTTAAAGGCTTCTGATACAAGCCAATTCCAAACAACCATACTTCAGACCAATGGGGCACAGAATACCTTCACACGTGCCACCAAAACCATTTATTAAGGTGAAGCTTGCCAGCTAGATAGTTGGCCTCCATGTGGGGGTTAACTGAGAGAGTCCTGTAGAGAATCACTTGCCAAACTGATTTGAGGCATTTCCCCCAATCCTGTCAGAAAATTACAAAGAAACTCAGTGCTAAAAGGGGGTAGGGGTACTTAACCATACAAATAAAGACATACAAAATATTTATCAACTTTCACACCACAACAAGGACAAACTAGCCTACACATGCAAGAGAGGTAATCTATTAAATAAAGTACATTGAAACAGTCGATAGCTGGGTTACAATAGCAGTTACAACATATGTGGAGACTTACCCAGGCGCCTACATATTGTCAGCAATTTGTTTGTTATTTCTTTTTTGTAAATCATTATATTACAGTTGCACAATGGATAGCACTGCTAACTAGCGCATAGACCCTGAATCCTGGTTTTTAATACTGCACCTAGTTGCTGTTTGTGTGAAGTCGGCACAGTCCTTTGTGACACTAAATACACCAAGTGTGTGTGCATGTGTACATGAGAGGGCATTGTTTAGGGCTGGTTTCAAACTGCACAGAGATTGGCTACAGCACTAGTGATTCAATTAAGCAAGCTTGAAAATGTTCATGCTAATATACTACAATTTAGACTTTCCTGGTGTAAAAAAATATTCACAACTATTTCTTCATATATTGCTGCTCATCAATATATAGCATGGTACTAATTATGGCTGGTATATTTTTAGAATTATTTTAGATAAGCCGGTTAATTAGAAGGAGTGAAAAAAGTGAAATACCTATTGTGTAACGTGATACTAACTTAAATTAGCAAATTTCACTTCATACAGTGTTTCCTTATGTAAATTGATAAGAAAATGCCCCTGACACGAGACGGTTATAAAGAATATATGAAAGCTACACGCTGACACTTGCCATTCTTTATTCTGTAGCTATAAGTTATGTTTCTGGAACATTTCAATTTGTTTCATAGATTTTCTGACATGAGTCTTCTAAGGTAGTAATCCAGAAAATAAAATGTGCAAATGACAAATGCACATGTCAAACAACATAATTATCAAACTTAGTGCTTAACAGCAAAAGTTACCTCTTAAAAGAAAAAAGAGAGAAAGAATCAGGCAGACATGTTAGACATTTTAAATTGACTTTTTAACAAGTCATTTTCGTGTACAATACCACATAAGTTTTCCTCAGGTATCACATTTTCCATATAAGTAGTGTGCAGAGTGCCAGATATCCACTTGCCATACTTATCTGATCATTAATTCCCATCTCAGCCCAGCGGCGGCTGTGAAAGCTATCTGTATTTTCAGTCATGCAGAGTTATTCCTGTAATTGGCTTCGGCTAGTGGACACCCAGCTTCTCCAGTTAACTGTCATCGCTGTCACCACAGAGACACCAGTCTGCAGTCTAAGTTTGGAAAGAGTGGGCTGAAAGCACATAGTACCATCTGTTCAGCAGTAGCACTTTGGGAAATATCGATAAGCTGTACTCACTAAAATCAGGCTTTGGATCTCAATGTGCAAGTCACAGCTAGAAAAAAATGACAATGATGCAAGGAAAAAAAAATCGACTTGTAGTATGGCTCAACATGAGCGGTACAATCAAAATAACTAAAGCTTAATGTAAAACATATGCTATGTGAGGTATTTACTGCCAGAAGTAAAAGAATTCTTGTAGTCTCATTCATATATTTATTGCATTATAAAAAAAAATCATTCATTCATTCATTCATTCATTTATGTTTTCATTAAAGGAATTTTTAAATGTCTTCAGCATTTTTTACATTATTGACTTTTACAAATTGCCTGTGAAGCATACAAATACTCTTTTATATGCAGCTTTTAATCTCTGTATGCTTACAAGGAAGAAAATCATGTCCTTCTATAAATGTATTTGTTATATAATAAAGTAGAAAAAATGATGCTCTGTGTGGAACAGGACAGGTGCAAAAAATTCCAAAAGATTTTATTGTATTCATTTATTCATTAAATACTGTAACGCTCTCACACCTGAATAATCCAATTCTGGGAGGGGGTATCCCGGAGTTTATGCTGGCAGGTTTGGTTTCAAGGCAGGAAAGTGGCTCATACAGAGCACACGGGTCAGACAAACCATAACGTATATGCCTACTTATTAATGATCACATTTCAATCACTTTAAACCAATTACCATAACTAATACAAATTATATTCCCCTAAAAATCTAAAAAATAAGTGTAATTTTTAGAGTCTTAACTGTGCTGCTGCATATTTACATCACATTGCATGTAAAATATGGTCAATTTGTCATTTAAAACCTTGAAATTATGAAAAAATACACATATACTGTATAATATTTAATTGACCAAAAATTGCTTGTCTATTTTTAATTGTGGCAAAGCAAGCACTTTCTTATTTTAACAATGTACACACATTTAAGTAACTGTTTTCAAAGATTAAATATTTTATGTGATTTATTTGTTTCATCATAGAGCCAGAAATAACATTTTTGTTTTTTAAGTATTTTGGAACAGGGAGGAGTGTGGTGTGTGATACAGATTTGCTTAGATGTCGCTGTTTTTACAGGCAGACATAAGCATCTAGCAAGTGTACACTACTGTTTCAGTCCCTCGTGCTGACTACCGAGGGACTCCTTTGCTGAAAGGAGCGATTATCGGACATATAAAAGTAAAAACACTGTTGACAAAATTGTAATAACCTTTCTTAAGTATCTGTATCTTCTGTATCTGTTTTGAGGGAAGGTGACATGCAAGAGTGACTTGCTTTGGGCAAAATGGATATTAGAATTTGTTGATCCATTCATCCTCTAAACCTAGTCTATGGGAGTCTATCACAGCAAGCAACAGGCATAGGCAAGAACTAAACCTGGACAGGTCGCCAGTCCATCGCAGGATGAAAACACACCTACACACACATCAGGGGACGATTTACCATTAACAATTCACCAATTCACCTAACCTGCATGTCTTTGAACTGTGGGAGGAAATCAGTGTATCCATAGCAAACCCATATTATAAAAATGTCTTTTAGACATACTCTAGAAACATAGTGTCTCTACTGGGTGGGCCATGCCTCCCCGGCTTCAGCTTAAACTCCATCCATGATAAGCAACAGACCATTGCAGAGCGCATAGGTTATTTGTGAAATCTGTACATTATAATTAAGTTACTGAGGGGATCTTTGGTTTTAGATTCAGCCTCCTGTGTCCAAATTCTATGCCCAGTTATTGTCTGTGTGAGATTTGCAAGTCTTTCTCTTGTCTTGGGTATTCTCTGGGTAATCTGTTTTCTTACCTCATCCTCACCAATGTGCATGTAGTGCGCACTATCATCCTATCACCCAACCCAGGCCACTTCCTATGAACAGTGCCGCTGTGATAGGCTGAGGCCCCCATATGGAAAATTTGATCAAGATGCTTTTGTAATTTTAATGTACATTCTTCCAGATGTGGCCATAGTGAAGGTAGGACCCTATTGTACAGATCTGAAAGATTATTTCTGGCTCTAGTTATTTATTTGAAAGGGTAGATTTGAAAAAAAAATAAAGTTTTCTTTTTATCTCATTATTTATGTAGTATGTCCATTATAAAGAAAGCAATTGCTGAAGGAATTATGTTTTTTATCATTGAAGTAGCAACTTGTAAGAAGTCTAACATGCTATGTGTGAACTTGTTACAGTCACCTGCACCATCTTTTAATAGCACTCTGTTATTTTCATTGTCTCATCTGTGTAAAATGTGGAAACCGATGTGCAGTAAAAGAGTAATAAACTCATGCATTAAGAAGAGCTTTTATACTTAACGTAATGTGTTATGGGACACCGGGGAATATTATCATTACTGCATTAAGGTGTTGGTTGCACATACCAATGTTTAAAATCTCATTTAACTCAGAAGCTTTATAATATTAAATGTGAGCTTGCTAAGGATTGACATTTCCATGTCAGATTATGCAGCCAGTAGAATTTTTGTGGTACGTGAGCATACTTAAATGTTGAATCTCTCTTTGGACATGTCGTTGACTGATGACTTCAGTCCCCTCAAGGGCTTGAGTAATGTCTTTTTCACGGCGTTATAAATACAACCCCTGGGTTGGGAAAAAAAAACAAACTTTATCTTCCATCTACTGGAGACATCAGCATTATCTACAAGGGAGAAATTTGTTTATAAATTTACAATGAACAAATGAAAAAGTTCTCTCTCTGAATTTAGTCAGCTTGTCACTTACTACCCTTCCTGTATGCAAATTGATCTTTTGTACTTTTAGAAATAAGCCTACTTTATATTATTGTTCTTATGTAGCTTACTATTATTAAATGCATATTGTACACTGTATGTTTACACTTATGGAAACTTGAACCCTATGGCAAATAAGGGTTTACTGTGCTCAGTAGTAGACTATAAGACAGACCAAAGAAACATTTCCTTGTAGATATCCTCATGTAAAAAATGTATGGAGCTGAGCAGTGTTAAAGGGTGTGATTTGGGTGCCAAGCATGGAACTTATTTTAGACGTATTGGTACAGCATTGACAGCTATTACTTGGTTAATAATATGGTAGCAACAGAAACATGCCTAACACACTTAATGTACCTGTAAAGTTTTAAAGGTTTAAAGAGAAGTGCACACTAGAATAAGTATTACAAAAAAAATGACACGATGGCTCTAGCTTTTCAGTGTTAAATCTTATTTCTGAAATGGGAAGGCTACAAATTAGCACATCCTCTGCAAAACATTTAATAAAATGTTAGGTGATGGAGTAGGTTAGTGCTCCTGTCTGAAAAAGAATTCAGGTGAAATGGATAAAGGTACTTTAGAAAATCAGTAAGCATGTTTCATTCAGTTTTATACAGATCCTTCTGTCGGTTCATTATATACCGCTGATGTTGTTGCAACGTTTATTTCACATTAAAAGTCATAGTATGGGTAATTTTATAATTTGTAATGAGACGATTTCTGCTTTGAAATACAGTTTCATTCATGTATTTGCTTATTTTGCAAATCTTTTTACTCCAATATAATGTCTTAGAAAGTAAGAGCCAGTCTCAGCTACATGGCACAAGAGACAGGGCCTAAACTGTATGACATGTCAGTCTGTTGTAGAGAGAGTTCACTAATTTGCTAATATGGTGACTATTTACAGTTACCAGTCAACCCTGCAAACGTTTGAGACACTGGAGAAAATAGCAGCATCTAGAGGAAAAACCTTGCTGATATGTGGTGAACATACAAACTGTGTCCAAGCTAAAAATAAAACTCAGGACTGTGGAGCGATTACTGACAAATGACTATACTATGTCACCCATAAGTATAATTGTTGCACAAGGATAACAAAAAGGATATAAATCCTGTTATTAAAATATGTTGACCAGAAGAAACCTTTATGCAACCCTTCTCTAAAAGTGGATATGAACTATCAAGCGATCTGCTGAGTTGACAGATAGTTTTAAAAGGGCATGGAAGAATGCTTCTTCCATAATTCAAATACTTTGAGGAGATTTATATCACTTCCTGACTAGAAAAAGTATGTATAGAAACAGATTGTACTGAAATAAATCCTAACTAATACTTAGAAACTGCGGTGGGTTGGCACCCTGCCTGGGATTGTTTCCTGCCTTGTGCCCTGTGTTGGCTGGGATTGGCTCCAGCAGACCCCCGTGACCCTGTGTTCGGATTCAGCGGGTTGGAAAATGGATGGATGGATGGATAATACTTAGAAAATGAAAGCAAACACAATAATAACCTAAAACAACTTAAAAACTTTGTTTTCTATGCATGCTTCTATTTTTTGACGTACCCACCCCTTCCCCGTGGTTCAACCTCTTAGATTGAGCTGACGTAGAGAAAGTAAGAGAGTATCCAGTATTGTAAGATGGATAGCAGCAGGGTTCAAGCAGTGTCTTGCTATGCAAAGGGTCTAAAGATAAATTGGCCAAAAAGTATAGTCATGGGCATAGTTCAAATCAAGTAGGAACCCGCGAAAATGGAACAGAAATATGAAAAATACTAGGCAAAAGGTCAAAAACGTGATAAGAAACACAGAACAGTGAACACATGAGAAACAAGAAAACTGACTCACAAATGAGTGCCAGGTAATGATAAAATATAAGCTTATAAGGCATAGCTAAACAGCAATGAAAATACTTACATAAAACAAACACTGTGGGAGCCATTGGCAAGTAATGGAAGAGGCTATACTATAAACAGAACTACCACATGTGGCATATGATGATAAACAGACAGAAAAAGTCAAATTGTTTATTGCTAAAGTGGTGGTGGTCACACTGAACTGTGACACCAGCCCACTAGTGCTGACTCCTCTGACATTTACTTTGCTGTCTGATTTAAGTTGCACATTACTTGGCTACTTTAGAATTTTCCTTTCCCCTTGACATTGCAGAGTTGTTTTTTTTGTCACTCATACGGTTCACTTAAAATCAAATAAAATTTGATATTCTACTGCAATATACCGTAATGTAAAAAAATCTATATAAGTGTGAATTCTTTCTTATATGAGGTACAAAGTATATATCACCACACTCTTTCAGTTTTGGGACTGCATTCTTGTAAGTGAAGATCATTTAATATTCTTTTCAGCCATTTAAATTTCATTTGCCTTAAATAATGCACCAAATTAAATTGCTGGTGAACTGAAACCTCGTATGTGAGAGGGTTATTGATCAAGTGAACAGATGACTCGCTAAATGTGGATCGCTGAACTGGAAGAGCTTTTAAATTCACTGCTTGAATGGCGAACACACTTTAACAAAGCTGCAATAATGAAGCAAGTAAAAGTGAAAAACTGCAAAGCACATCACAGCCTAGTTGGAAATGTAGCATTATTTAAATAAATAAATTAGGGGAATTAGGGAAATATTATTATTATTAAATTTGTACTTTTTGCCTTGTCTGTAATTTATTTTTTTTACCATTATAATTTATTCATTAATTACAAATAATATACATGGAGCCATTGGATTCAATACAGTTTACTTCTATAAATTTAGCTTTGTAGATGGACAGACATAAGTGAAATCAATGCTCTCACTTTATTGACATGGGCTTGATGTATGCTTACAAGCAATAGATGTGGAAATTTAATTTATTTTGTTTGTCAATTTGATTTACTGTTATGACTTATTAAAAGATTAAGTAAATAGACTGATGAGCTGGTTAATGCAATTCTGCAATTCTTAAATCCCTTTCTAAAATACAATAGGTGACATTATAGAAATGTCTTATCACTTGAAAGGTAAAACACAGTATGTAAAACTTGTAGATGTGTGCTCATGCATGTGCTACATAATATTATAGGGTTTCTTTGAAGACGCGGATGGCAGATTTGCTTTGGTCGGGTCAGTTTCCAAAGCACCACAACCACTTCCAACTCTAAACATTTATTTTTGCCTGGAATGCCATTTAATTTTTTTTCTCTGCTCTGCTCTTAGCTGGATCTTCTGTCAGCATTATTTCCAAAACATTTTAGCCTTTATCTCTGCAATGTTAATTTATATAGCTACTACTACTATAACTAGGAAAAGAAAATCTGAACCCATTTCTCCAGTTTTAATGTCACTACACTGGTTACCTGTGTCATTCAGGATTGACTTTAAAATTCTGCTTATGGTTTATAAAGCCTTAAATAATCTCGCCCCATCGTATATATCAGAATGCCTGACACCTTATATTCCAAATCGTAACCTCAGATCCTCAAATGAGTGTCTCCTTAGAATTCCAAGAACAAAACTTAAAAGAAGTGGTGAGACGGCCTTCTGCTGCTATGCACCTAAAATCTGGAATAGCCTGCCAATAGGAATTCGCCAGGCTGATACAGTAGAGCACTTTAAAACACTGCCAAAAACACATTACTTTAACATGGCCTTTCTATAACTTCAATTTAACTTAATTTAACTTAATCCTGATACTCTATATGTTCAATTCCCTCATAATAACTATTCATGGTGGCTCTAAAATCCATACTGACCCCAACTCTCTCTTTTCTGTTTCTTTTTCTGGTTTCTTTGTGGTGGTGGCCTGCGCCACCTCCACCTACTCAAAGCTTCATGATGCTCCAACAATGATGGATGGATTAAAAGGCAGAAGTCTACGTGACCATCTTCATCATCAAGTCCTTCCGTGAGAACCCTAAATCCAAAGAGGACTGTTTCATTTATGTTAGGTAGGATGCCCAGAGGGGACTGGGTGGTCTCATGGTCTGGAATCCCTACAGATTTTATTTTTTCTCCAGCCATCTGGAGTTTTTTTGTTTTTTCTGTCGGCCATTGAACCTTACTCTTATTCGATGTTAATTAATGTTGATTTATTTTGTTTTCTTATTGTGTCTTTTATTTTTCTATTCTTTATTATGTAAAGCACTTTGAGCTACTGTTTGTATGAAAATGTGCTATATAAATAAACTAGCAAAATACCCGCGCTTCGCAGCGGAGAAGTAGTGTGTTAAAGAAGCAATGAAAAAGAAAAGGAAACATTTTGAAAATAACGTAACACGATTGTCAATGTAACTGTTTTGTCACTGTTGTGAGTGATGAGTGTTGCTGTCATATATATATATATATATATTTACACACACACCCACACACATAAACATATATATATATACATATCTATACATATACACATAAATATACACACACATATATATACATACATATATATATATCTACATATATACACACAAATACATATATATATATCTACATATATACACACACAGCTATTTCGTATCAGTGCAATACGCTGCTTGTTAAAACGGATAACTCCCGCTCTTACGTGCAAGTCTGCGTGGATATTATGAACTATCGTATTTGTTCAAGTTCTATTTAAATTTTAAATAGAAGGAATTTTTATTTAGTCGACAGAAATATCTTTGGTAGGAATGGTAAAAACAGACAGGAATATTATTCGTGAATAAATCAACTCAAACCTTAAACAACTTATAATATTTTGCTCTCCATAAAAATATATCCTGTCTAAATCATACAAGTTAGAAATAAAGTAAACGTTAAAAGAACAAACATTCAAATTTCTTTACTCTTATGTAATTTTATATAAAAAATAAACTTAGATTTTAAATATCCCAAAAGATTTTGCTCTCCATAAAAATATATCCTGTCAAAATTATACAAATTCAAATATGAACATGCTGCATAACAAAACCTAGAAATATAAATAAAATGTGTTCCTTTCAGCAATAACAAATCAAATCATTCAGTTGTCTTTGCTCATATGTCATTTTAGAGCTGGACGCCTGGCATCTTTTTGGCAACAAGTTCGTTTCTGTTTGGTGTGAGGTTCTGTGTTGTGGAGATTCTCAGGATGGATTGCAGGTGCTCATCAGTGAGGCGACTCCTGTGTGCTGTTTTGTTAGTCTTTATCACTGAGAAGAGCTTCTCACACAGATATGTGCTACCAAACATGCACAAGGTTCGAGCCGCATGTAGACGGACTTTTTGTTCTTCAAAGTCACCAAAGCGCCGCAAACTCAGTGCGCTCAGTTTATCAGCAAAGTGCGATTTGGGAACACCGTAGTGACGACTTGGTTTAACATTACTTGGCAACAGGGAAAGTGGGGCAAATTGCACTGGTGCATTTGTGTCTCCCATAAAAGCAGCTTCACTTGAAATCACTTTGTGATTGTGCACGGGTAAAACGTCCGCTGAAGTGTCAGATTCTTATTTAATTCTTCTGCTTTCTGTATCTTCTGCATTGCATTCAGGTTACCCTGATGTTTTGTCTCATAGTGCCGTCTTAGATTAAATTCTGTAATTACAGCCACATTAGCTCCACAAATGAGACACACGGGTTCAGTAAACATATACTCAGCCTCCCATCGGTTTTAAAGGCTCTATTTTCAGAATCAACTTTTCTCTTCAGCATCGTGTGAGCTAGCTTCGCAATAACTTGCAGCATCATAAGCTACACTTGATTAACGCGTAAGTGTTCGCAAGGCAGCTGAAGCGCTGCATTATGGGATCTGTAGTTTATTGTGTTACCAGCGCTTCATATACCCGGCCATTAATAACAATAATACAGTATATAAAATGATCTCGGGCGGATATAATTACACGCCGGGCGGATGTGGCCCGCCCTTGAGTTTGACACATATGGACTAAATAGAACTTGAAAAGATATATTTTTTCAAATGTGATCGCGCAATTCAGATAGAGTTGACGCCAAGACTACAGCCTGCATGCCTCAATAAGTCATCCTCCCTCGCTCTTACTTTTTACCGCTCATCTAATGAATACACTGAGTATGGCTTTACCAAAACAATCATTGATGGCTAATAAAGTATCCATTATTCGAGTATGTAGATCGGGATATATATATATACATATATATATACCGCGTATCGCAGCGGAGAAGTAGTGTGTTAAAAAGCTAGAAAAAGAAAAGGGAACATTTTAAAAATAACGTAACATGACTGTCAATATACAGTATTTGTTTTGTGAGTGTTACTGAGTGTTGCTGTCATCAAGGATTTGATTATCATTATTTCTTTCAATCAGGTTCGTATTTGTAGGATGTGTTGTGTTCAAGTTACATTCCGTGTTTGTCAATCGCTGTAAAGATGACAGGTTTCATTCATCGATTCGCTTCTTACTGCATCAATAAACAGCTCGTCTTCTTCTTTATCTGAGACCTGACACACTGCATGCACGGTTTTTTACACTGTCTTCCTTTAGCGGACATTGACTTTTTCCAACGTGTGCTTTGTTTCCGCAGTAGTTGGATTTATGAATATGCTTGTATGTATCAGACGCTTCATATTTTTGCTGCCTTTTCAATTGTGTAATTCGGTTTTGTTCAGCCTTTGGAACTGTTGCTTTTATCTGTGCACTGCGCCAGTTCATGTGAGCCACTCGTGTACATGCATCGAAGGTTCCCAGCTGTGCTGGTGCCATCTCGTGCTATGTCCATGGCTGTATTTAATGTTACCTTAGTCCTGGCACTTAAAACTTTCTCTCGCAGTTTCGCTGAGTTTGTGTCAAACACCACCCTGACCATCTCATCTTCCTCTCCATAAGCACAGTCCTTCACCCGTGAATATTTACCCGTGGCAGTTTGCTATTGGATTGCCGCTGACGGACGGCCTTATATGGGCAGGCACTAAATTACAAACGCCAGCGCAGCCTGTCTATGAACTTAATTTAAAGTGTAGGTTTACATCGTGCTTTGTTTCCGAAGTAGCAGAACTCATGAATATGGTTGTATATGTCACTCACTCGCTTCTTATTGTTTCGCTGCCTTCTCAATTATATAATGCATGTTTTCTTCAGCGCTTTTTGAGGTCTTCCTGGTTTTCTATGTACTGCGTGATTACATGGGAGGCGTGATGATGTCACACGAAACTCCGCCCCCACGGCGTTGAAGCTCATCTCCATTACAGTAAATGGAGAAAAACTGCTTCCAGTTATGACCATTACGCGTAGAATTTCGATATAAAACCTGCCCAACTTTTGTAAGGAAGCTGTAAGGAATGAACCTGCCAAATTTCAGCCTTCCACCCACACGGGAAGTTGGAGATCTAGTGATGAGTCAGTGAGTGAGTGAGTGAGTGAGTGAGTGAGTGAGTGAGTGAGTGAGTGAGGGCTTTGCCTTTTATTAGTATAGATTTTGTTGTTGTTATGTGCACTGATTAATGCAGTTTTGCATGGGTATGCAATTTTGCTACTATTTTGTATTTATGCAGCACTTACATAGTTTGATATTAATTAATTTTATTATGTTGAACAAAATTAGAACTTAAATTTAAATTAAGCAAAATTGTCTGCCTAAAATTCCATCCATCAAAACACACATTTCATATATCCGACTTATTACAATTTTAAGGTCGTGAGAATGAAGAGCTTATTGTAGCAGCACCGGGCACAGGACAGAAGCAATCCTAGATGTGGCAACAATGTTATAAAAAATTGAGCTGAATTGCTTCACCATCACCTTTTGTTAGTGAGGTCATCACAGAACACCTCTTCAGTGAGAAACAAATTACCCACAGGCCTCTGTTCCTTATATTACTTGGCTTTTTCCTTAGCAAAATTCACATGTAACCCTAACACCTGTTGATTCAATTGATTTAATTTCAGTGTCTATGTAATCTCGTACCCTCAACCTAAAGTTGTCTGCTTTTGTTTAATCCTTTTGGCTTCATTTATCCTTTATTTTGTGTTTCAGCAAATGCTTTTATTGGATGTTATTTCAGCATCCTTTTTTTGCACTTGTTATTTCAACAACAAGTGCTGCCCACATCTGCTCTTATGTAATTTATTTTATAAAACAAACACTGATTGACTGAAGCAGACTGGAAAAGCTCCTACATAGTTCCTGCTAATAATATTCAGGCTGTATGTGTTTGGGAGGCTTTGTGGTAAAATGCAAAATGGAATTTTCTATTTTCTGTAAATGCAGATCTTTTTCTCCTTCTGAAGGAAAGTTGGGGGCGATGAGCCACTCTTTTGTGTTTGTTTTTTCAAACTAAAACGTTAACTGTACTCATACTGTATTTTTTAAGAATATTTTTTAAGATTAAAAATGGAGTTTTGAAAAACCATGCTGGAGCTGTGTGTTCAGCCACAATGGAGGTGGGCATGTCAAATAGGCCCTTTCAAAAGCCCACCATGGTTGTTTCACTTACTTCAACAACATCTGAGCAAAAGATAATTCAGTCTTTAGCAATATACTCTTCTGAGAAGCTTTTAATATGAGAATATCTAAAGGTTTTTTTTAGCTTATTTTTGTAATTTCTGAGTTCTTTCGCTACATTTCCAGTTTTATAGTTGCTTTGCATCTTAATTATCAATTAAATAAAATATGCCAAGCACACACAATACAAAACGTAACACAGGCCAGTGTGACAAATTACATGAGCATGCACTTACTGACAATAATTTTAGCCTTTGGAAACATGATGAAATTAAAATAAAAAATAAAATAAGGCAGGCTGAAAATAATTTACTAACTTAGACATTACATTTATACAGTGCTTTTCTCACCACTCAAAGTGCTTTACATACGGGGGCACTTCATCCACCACCAATGTGCAGCATCCACCTGGATGATGCTATGGCATCCACTTTGTGCCAGTACGATCTCCATACATTACCTATTAGGTGGAGAAGTGGTGAAAGAGAGTCAGCCAGTTAGGAACAGCGTATGATTATTGGGCCATAATGACCAGGCTGAGATGGACAATTTAGCCTGGACATTGGGAAACATCTTACTCTTTACAAAGAAAGCCCAGGGATCTTTTATGACCAAAGAGAATAGGAAGCTCAATTTTACATCTTATCCATGAGATGGCACCATTTTTACAGCAGAGTTTCCCCATAATTGGGATCAACATACAGACTATAGAGTAAATGTCCTCTGCTGTCCTCACAAACACATCTTCCAGCAGCAACCCTAAATTTTCTTAGTCAATGTAAGTACTGGCCAGGCAAGAATGTGGATAGCTTCAGGTGGCTGAACCGTTCTGAAATGCATGTGGTATGACTGCTGCTAAACCTTCCCTGACATCCCTTGCAAGCTTCTACTCTGTTCTTTAGGCGCGTGCACTAGTTTTATTCTCCTGTTCATTAGCTTTTTGGTATATATTTTATCATGGATTTTCTTTGATATTGTCAATTACAATTTCTCTTTACCATAAATTCTTGTTCTCCTAGATTACTCCAGTCTCACTCCAAAGTACTGAATGTTTATCAGTTTCTGCACAGTAGCTGCTGGATTTCTCCTCGCTTCCAGATGGAAGATACTTTAAATAATCATTTTATAGAATTAGCTGTCCTCTTTCTTTAATCTTATTCAGATTTAGCTGTCTGAATTACAAATTTATGAAATATCTTTTCAGTCTTCCCAAAACCATGATTGTGCTGTTTTCCTTTTAAAACTCTTCATAAGCAGAAATTTGTGATGTGGTGGCCTATACGGTGGTATGGCTCAGGCTTCAAAATATGGGGTGGGTGATGGAAGCAGGTTGGAGTTTGTTATTTCTTCTATACAATCATTTACTTCTGATATACACTGATTTTTTTTAAATACCATAATATTACATTACCAAAGCCACGTAATCCAATCCGAACCTACTCTGGTATTATTAAGTACAAGGCAAGAAACAGTCCTAGAAAGACTGTCAATCTGTCGTAAGGCTTTCTAATGCACACACATCACAAGTACACTGAATTAGATCCAATTATGAATCGACAATGTACCTAACCTACATTGCTTTAGGGATGTGGAAAGAAATCCAGAGTCCCTGGAGGAAAACTCATGCAGAAAGAGGAAACTGTACAAACTTTACACATGCTTATCTTTCTACTAAATAATAGAAATATAAAAAAAAATTTATATTAATTAGATAGAAAAATTAGAATAGAAAATTGGATCACAAAAAACAAATTATTACCTTACAACTTAGTTGTGGCCCAGTCTAACATCACATCAACCATATACACCTTTAAAGGACTACTCCATCCAAACATTATTTTTTTTAATATGTTACTTACTCCTTGTAGTTCAGCCTTTAGTTTAGTGTTTCATTGGTATGTAGATTATATAATAATATATTCAACATTATTTTATATGTATTATATGCATGTGAATTATGTGACATGACAAACTTGAGATTTTTTTTCCCATGTTGTTTTTCACATTTTTTGCGATTGTACAACATTGTCACTATTGGAGGGATCTCCTCTTGAAGCCCCAAACCCTTTTCTTTGTAAGGTTCTTCTTTTTGAAGCCTCTACAATGGCAGTGACTATACCGAATGTAGCTCTTGCTTTCTTCTGGTAGTACCTTTAAGATTTAAATCATCTTTCTTTCCAATGTAGAACAGTCTGCATTATATTGATCAGCTATCATTTTAGGATGGATAAAGTAATGTTATGTATTATGTATCCAAAATCTGTATCTGCTTTGTGGATTCATTACAGCTGCACAAGATGATAATCCATCCTTATTTCTACATATACTGTATTTTTTCATTCTATGCCATTCTAGTAACTATATATTTGAAACATCAATTTCCTTGGTCATGGAGTTATGATTATTCATGACCCTGAAACAGATGATGGAGTCAGTGCCGTCACGGCTAGTGGGTTGTTTCTCTATTTGTTCAAAAACTGACAAAAGCTCACTCATCTTTATCTCCAACCACCATCCTTCTCTAAATGTTAGCCTACTCCTCAACTCACTTCTTGTCTCCTAACATATTTAACCGCCAACGAGGAGCAGTTGTTTAAATCTATCATGTGATTACTCAGAAATCATCTGTGAAATTGCTTCAGGAGTCAGGGATGTCACCCACAATTGCCGGGTCTACCAGTCCCTGCTACCATCTGAATCCTCTCTTTTCTTCAAGGGTAGAGGAAATCATAAAAGCTTTTAAGCTGTATTCACTCTGCAATAAGAAGTAGTACCTTAAATGATTTCTGGTAAAAACTTTGCTATGTTAAAGTCTTTGAAGACTCACTTAGCTTCATTCCCTTCTTGACTGTTTTCCCCTTCGTTATGGCACCACGGAGAACTCTCCTTACATTTAAAGTATAAGGCGCCTGCCCACCTTGTGTATTTACATGCAGAGAGTCTCTCTGTTAACCAATGTGAATTTGTCTTTATTCAGTTGGCTCTTTTGGGTCTTATTGCTGTTTTTTGCCATTTCTGTGCTCCTTCTGCCCCTGAAAGCCCTTTATTACGATTTCCTATATTGAACACATGGCTGTTTTATTTTAACTTCTAGAACAGAGTTGTTGTTATTTTTCTCTGCCTGCAAACCTAATTGTCCAATTTATAGAAAAGACAAGTCAATAAATCTGGTGAAAGAAATACCCTAAAGCGTTGTTGGTAAAGTAACTCCTTTTCAATCAAATAACAATATGTGCAAAAAAATAAATAAAAAAGAGAAAGAAAGAAAGAAATCCTTTCACACTTGCTGCAATCCTTCCTAGATTTAAATCTCACAATTCTTATGCTTCCATATTGTTACAGATTTTCCTTATTTCTCATGGATACTATAGTCAGCTATGACTTCAATGACATCTCATATTGAACAACAGAACAAAAATGCAAATAAACGTTAGGAACTGGTGCTGTCAAAATTGACCTACATGTCACATGAAGAGAATGAATTCAAAAGGCCAAAGAATGCAGATTAAATTAAATAAGAGGCACTGATAACATATAAGCAGAAGGATGAATAAAAAAAAGTCTGCACAGGCCACAAAAAAGCATTGATTGAATTAAAAAGTGTACTTAAAATAAAGATTAATTTCATATAACATTAATCTAGTTCAGAGTTACATTGGATTGGAGCCTTTCCAGGCAGCATCTGACTCAGGCCAGGAACTAGCCATGCATGCTATGCCAATCTGTCATAGGACACCCAATGTACACACACTCATACAGGTAACACAACATGCACATTTTTAGATAAGTACTCATTCCCAGACATTTACATAATATTAATGTCTACACAGACAGCAAGCAGGTATGGTATTCAAATCCAGGACACCAGATATATAAGACAACAGTGCTAACTACTACATCACCATGCCACCCACATTAAATTTCAAGTCCAATTATAATCCTTATAATAAATAAAAATGAAAAAGTTATTCAAATCCTAAATACTGCATACAATTATTAGATGATAATGTATAGATGGATAACTCTTAAAATAATACGTAAAGTCCCTTCAAATGTGTTATGTACTGTAGGCCCTGGACAAGAAATATGGTAAGAAAGGAAATTGAAGGCCAGGAAATTGTAGAAGATAAAGGGGGATTTATGTTGGAAGGAAGTTACAAGAGAGAACTGTAAAGTGAATAAAGAAATAGCATTTCAGACACTGCTATTAATTTAAGACAGATGTTATAATGAGAAAATGAAGGGGTGAGAGCATCAGAATGTCTGATATCTCACACTTCCATAATTCTCAAAGCATGGGATTGTTGTTGCACAGTAAGGTTAGGTATAATAGAAAAATTCTTGCAGAAAATAGTGGAAGCATTTTTGAAGGGGGCTATGTTTCTTCTAGGAATATATATAGTATATAGAAGTATCTACATTCTTTATATCCTATGCTTTTTACATTCACATTTTATCTTTTGGTCTGTCTGTCTAAATCTAGGAGGAGGGCTCTGAACAAGATACCCCTCCACCTCAGGGTCCCCATGCCAACAAAGGACAAGCCTACATTATTCATTTGCACTAACAGAATATGCAGCCCATAGTACAATTCTATGTGAGCAAACTGGTCATTCAGCAGTTTTAATCAATATAAGACCACTTACAAAACGCATGGCTTGGCTAAAAGTTACTATATTAATAAAAGACTGATTACTAGTAAAATATGGCAGATACGTGAAGGGAAACATAGCACACTTTGTAAAATTGCTCTATGGTAAGTTAAAGGGTATCATTTCAATATAAAGGTCATTTTTAAAAATATTTATCAATAGCATTAACAAAAAATCTAATATTTCTTCCCAAAGCAGTACATTTACAGCAGCATCCCAAAATAATTGAAATGCCAGAGCTTATAAACTGAGTCCTTTAAGGTACACTTAAATAAAAGTTTTCATTCCTGCCTGTCTCCTTGGATACTACATAAGAAACCTCTTGCAAAATTATGATCCTTTTATGGTTACACAGAAGGATCCAGCAGTGTGTATTTCCAATGTGTCAAAAATATTACCATGTATTTGTATTCTGGCATTTTTGAAGTAGGTGGTTTATGGCATATTGGTTATTAAAACTATATCCAAAAATGTGGATTCCATTTCATATTTATGTGGAGTTTGTGTGTCTGCAGGGTTTTCCTCTGGGTGCTCTGCTTTTCTCCCACATCCCAGAGTCTACACATTATTTTAATTGGCTATGCTAAACTGGCCCAGTATGAGTATGTGTTGGTATGAGAGGAAGTGGGTACTGTGATGAACAGTCAAGTAGGTTCTAACCATCAGATACTGACGCAGTTCTTTATGAGCCAGTAATTCATTAAGTTCATTCAGAAAAATTAAGGTATTGATGGTTTGAGGCTGTAAAACTCCAGAAAGCTTGGATTTTACATGGCAAAGCTACACTGTTAGAAAACCAGACCACACATATGACACCACTAGAGGTTGTGAATGGTGGTGAAAGCTAAAAAAGGAGTCTGATGAAGTAAGCATTTCATTTAGAGGCACACATTTTTACATTAGTTGAAACTAAAATATTTATCTAGTTTCCCCCATCATAATCAAATGTGTCAAATTCATTTTGTATAGTATATTTAACTTTTGCAATGACAAACCAAGAACACATTCTTTGATTTTCAACAATTTATATTTTGCTAAGTTTAGATTTTTTTTTCTTACATGGGCTTAGTCATTGCGTAACATCTAATGAGGATTTTATGTTTTATATCGTCAACCTGATTAGCAAATGACATGCAGGGATTTCAGAGGGAACAGTAAAACAGCATTTATAGTGGTCATACCAAAGTAATGCTCATGGTGAATTATACTATAGTTTGTTTCACTACAAATGGAAGCTCTATTATTTTTTTCTTTGTTTTTTACTCTCATATTGAATTCTATTAGGAATTGCTCTGGTGGTAACCTAAATATGTTAAACGAAGTCAGTTCCAACATGGGTAGTAACCAAAAATACTTTTCACAAATAAATAACAAAAAACAACAACAAATACAAATAAATATATTAATAGCAAATTATATATAATATAATATAAGTACATTTATTTTGTAACCTGTTGCATTTAAAAGTCTTCAGTTTCTTGAAGATATATTTAATGGCCATTATTTGATCAGTGGTTCCGGTACTGCAGCATTTTGATTTGACCACTTTTCCAATCAGTGAGTCATTTTACCTTTAAATGTCTTCATTTTTTACTTAGCTCATCTTTTACTTCTCTTTTTTTTTTGCATTGAAAACTGCAATAAAGTAAAATTTACATTTACAAGAAATATATAACATGTTTTTTTCCAATAGTTTTAAATGCTTACCTCCCTTTTGTCCATTTTGGTATAATTCACATTTTGTAAACTTTGCTTTATTCATTTTATCCTAACAATGAAAATTAACAACAAGTGGAGCAGACACTGGTAGTGTGTCCATAATTAAATAACAAATCCTTTTTATCATCTCACTGTTTTATTGTTTTGCTTGTTATATTTATTACTGCTGTGACCTGGCTTCAAACTATCACCTAAGGAAATCCAGGCCTTTTAGACTGGAGCTAGACTATCGGGAGAAAGCTGGAGGAGCAAAAAAGCATTAGTTGATGACCGTGTTGATTGGGTGGCAGGTTGAGGAGGCCTAAATTTGAACTCTCTTTATAGAGAGATCATCCATCTTTATGCATTTCTTACTATTGTTAGAACTTCACTGGTAATTAGCCTTCCTTTGTGTAATTCAATTTGGATATGTATTCCTTTGATTAATCATACACACAGTAAACATTCATTTTTCCTTTTCTGCAGGTTGAGGAGGCCTAAAGTCTATAGAGAGAAAATCCAAATTTACACATTTCCTACTATAGTTAGGGTTTCACTGGTAATGAGCTTTTTTTGGTTAATTTAATTTGGAGATGTATTCCTTTGGTCAATCATACATACAGTAAACATTCATTTTTGCAGATACTGTAACTCTGTATGTAGTTAGTATCTTAGGTGATCAAGATAAATAACAACATCAGCAAACTTTGCATATGCAAAAAGTTGTCAGTTGTAATTTGTAAATGATAAGCTAGTTAGTGATGAGGAAAACAATTTGCACAAATGTGAATTTGCAACAAAACTCTGTCTTGCTTCACAATGAAACAAAAAATTATACTTTGTGTCAATAACACAAGAAAGGTATTTTAGTTCTGTCTGGAAGCACTTACAAGCAATTCCACATGCGCCTACCTGTCTTTTAGGATTTAAATAAAGATCTCTAATGCAAAAAAGATGACCAGATTCATTTACTGTCACGTACAGACATTTTCTTGAGCCATGAGATGTATTCTAGAAACCTGCTTTGTAAATTATGATGACAATCTTGGTGATTACAATCCTTAAGATGCATCAGAGACAGGAAGGAAACAAGAGGCAGCATTGGCTTTTGGATAGATGTATATCCTCAACTTCTTCTGAAGAAATCAAGAAACAGGAAGGGGTGCTTAAGTGTGTATGATTATGGCATGATTAAGTGTGCCCTTGTGAGGAAAATACATAGCATGTAATATATTTAAAAAAATGCACTACGTTACTCTGTAGTGGTGTGAACAAGCAGCATAAGCATTTTTGATTTTATTGGTATGTGACAGATTACATACATTACACAACTGCAGGAAAAAACAGATAGAAATCATTATGAGATAATTGTTATTGCCCAGCAACAGCAGATAAAACAAGCATTAAGAAACGTGGTACAGGAAGTGGCCAGCGCCAAGATGAACTTTATGGCTGATTTGTGGTCTCTGGAGAAGCTAACTTTTATTAATTTCAATGACAGCTTATTGAGTGTTTAAACATAAAGTACACAATTTTCTTGCCAGTTGGTACAATATTTTTAAACCTAGGGTTCTATTCATATTTTCATTGTTTATTAATCTGATAATTTCACCCAAAATTCAAAAGACATCATGGCTGACAGAAAACATTCTGTTTAAAGTAATGGTCCATACCTTCATCAATGACAGGTTGTTTTCATGGATACAACAATTCATAATTCAAAAGTCATAAGAAGTCCTCCATAGCATCACACTTATATGCACTAATTAATGTCTCAGTAAATGTTTTTACATACAAACTGTTTTGTGTTGTTAGCAATGAATGGGTAAGCACTACCAATTTAAAGCTTCTGTATCCTCTTCGCAGCCTTAAAACACAAGGGAAGCTTTATGATCACTCCATGACCAATGCAAATGTGTGCAGCTGTGCTCGCATCTGCTATCCTGCTTGTTTGTACTCCTGCCATTTATGTTGCCACTCTTCTCCCTCTTTGTCCTCCAGAGCAGCTGCTTCAATGTCAGCAAGCTTGCATATTCTTGCTGCTGCACCTGGAAATCCATGCAAATTCTCACAAGTATTTCAATGTCTACTCACAGAATTGTGTCAGCTTCCTCTCCACTTCCTGAGAAGGAAACTATAACGTTATAAATTATTATAGTATACTGTACTGAACAGATATCAATAGATAAAAAGTACTTCTAAAATGAAGTTGAAAAAATGCTCATTGAATTATTTTAGTTGGATTTCCAGAGCTGCACATGTACAAATAATGAAATTATTGTCATAAAAGAATCTTATTTGGAGAATTTTAACCATCTGACTAATTTATTTGTTTGGTAGTTTTCTAGGCAATATAAGATCTCAAATACAGTCCCCAGTTTTAAGGCATAATTCAAGTTGGCTATATGTGTGCAACACCAAGAACTGTTATGTTATTTTATAAATTATTTCTCTTCATATTGTTATTGAAAAAGCTAATTAGTAGAGTCCTATTCAACAATGAGAATACAGTAATGTCTTAGGTAAAAAGTAATTATTTTTTGTTAAGAAAAGACATGCTTCAAAAACCTTTTGTCCTTAATTAAATTTAGTAGATTTTCTTTTTTTTTCCTGTTAATTTCCCAGAGAATAATTTATGTGCAATACATATAATTAAATGTTAGAAATGAACAGAGGCAAAAACGTTTCTTTTTCATATCCACTAATATGTATGCAAAATTACAAAGGTTTCAAACTGGAAATGTGTGTAATGTGAAGGACTAGAAGAAGATATAATTTTATTAAATTTATTCCATAACTGATGTCAATATGTATAACTAACCTCTAAAAGTCCTAAACTCAACTTAAGAAAGGGGCGATTTCTCTGCTGGGAATTGCTTAATATAACATTTAAACATGAACACATTTTAACCGGATTATGCATCTGTGAGAAAGGATCACTTCAGACATTGGTAATAAACAGTTACGGCAAACCTTTATAAATAGTAAAATTGATAATTAGAATAATATATCACTAGGAAGCAACATTCTGGTGAAGATGGAACTTTGAACTTGGTGCAAGGACTCCACAGATGGCTGACTTAATCAGGTGGCTCTGTCTTACTGATGAACAAAATCTAGGACAGACTGTGTCATACTCCCTGAAAAACCAAACGCAAAATTTGTAAGGATTATTTATGCTGTTATTTTGCATTTTCAAAGAAGGAGAGTAAATATAAAGGTTTAATTTACAGAAATGGACAAGCCTTTTGGATAGTAGATGCCTTTAAACAAATGCTAAAAAGGGTAGTTCAGGGGTCTATGGTGAGATTGGTGTTGCAATGGTCATTGCATCAATGACATCTTAAAAATGAACATCACCTCTTTGTTGGACTAGTAAAACAATCTTGGTAATAAGTGCTACATTTACTATAGTTAACTGTACAGTCTGTTATGCTCAGCAAAAAATATTACTTATCTCTGTCTGTGTCATAATAAACACTGTTTGTGCCAATCTAGAACAACAATGCATTACAATGTAAATTACTGTATATAATAAAGCCAAGTAGAACTGAGTTCTTGAGGAAGGGACACACAGTGGATTGTACTGTAACTCCGCCTCCCACAGCCATCGAGCAGAAGTCTATTATAGTATATGGATGAAAAAATAGGTTCCAGTTATGACCATTACGCGTAGAATTTCAAAATGAAACCTGCCCAACTTTTGTAAGTAAGCTGTAAGGAATGAGCCTGCCAAATTTCAGCCTTCTACCTACACGGAAAGTTGGAGAATTAGTGATGAGTGAGTGAGTGAGTGAGGGAGTGACTGAGTCAATGAGGGCTTTGCCTTTTATTAGTATAGATTAGAAAAAGACAACTTTTTTTTAATTTTGGTTCCGTACATTACCACAATGAATTTTAAATAAAACAACTCAGATGCAGTTGAAGTGCAGACTTTCAGCTTTAATTCAGTGGGTTGAACAAAAAGATTGCACAAAAATGTGAGGCAACTAAAGCATTTTTTTAACACAATCCCTTCATTTCAGGGGCTCAAAAGTAATTGGCCAATTGACTCAAAGGCTATTTCATGGGCAGGTGTGGGCAAGTCCGTCATTATGTCATTATCAATTAAGCAGATAAAAGGCTTGGAGTTGATTTGAGGTGTGGTGCTTACATGTGGAAGATTTTGCTGTGAACAGACAACATGTGGTCAAAGGAGCTCTCCATGCAGGTGAAAGAAGCATCCTTAAGATGAGAAAACAGAAAAAACCCATCTGAGAAATTGCTACAATATTACGAGTGGCAAAATCTACAGTTTGGTACATCCTGAGAAAGAAAGCAAGCACTGGTGAACTCAGCAACACAAAAAGACCTGGACGTCCACGGAAGACAACAGTGGTGGATGATTGCAGAATCATTTCCATGGTGAAGAGAAACCCCTTCACAACAGCCAACCAAGTGAACAACACTCTCCAGGGGGTAGGTGTATCGATATCCAAGTTTACCATAAAGAGAAGACTGCATGAAAGTAAATACAGAGGGTGCACTGCAAGGTGAAAGCCACTCGTAAGCCTCAAGAATAGAAAGGCTAGATTGGACTTTGCTAAAGAACTTCTAAAAAAGCCAGCACAGTTATGGAAAAACATTCTTTGGACAGATGAAACCAAGATCAACCTCTACCTGAATGATGTCAAGAAAAAAGTATGGAGAAGGCGTGGAACAGCTCATTATCCAAAGCATACCACATCATCTGTAAAACATGGTGGAGGGTAGTGTGATGGCTTGGGTGTGCATGGCTGCCAGTGGCACAGGGACACTGGTGTTTATTGATTGGGGGGAGTTTCATGATACAGATGGACAATGACCCAAAACATGCAGCTAAAGCAACCAAGGAGTTTATTAAAGCAAAGAAGTGGAAAATTCTTCAATGGCCAAGTCAGTCACCTGATCTTAACCCAATTGAGCATGCATTTCACTTGTTGAAGACTAAACTTCGGACAGAAAGGCCCGCAACTGAAAGCAGCTGCAGTAAAGGCCTGGTAGAGCATTAAAAAGGAGGAAACCCAGCATCTGGTAATGTCCATGAGTTCAAGACTTCAGGCTGTCATTGCCAGCAAAGGGTTTTCAACCAAGTATTATAAATCAACATTTTGTTTCCAGTTATTCAATTTGTCCAATTACTTTTGAGCCCCTGAAATGAAGGGATTGTGTTAAAAAAATGCTTTAGTTGCCTCACATTTTTATGCAATATTTTTGTTCATCCCACTGAATTAAAGCTGAAAGTCTGCACTTCAACTGCATCTGAGTTGTTTCATTTAAAATTCATTGTGGTAATGTACAGAACAAAAATTTGAAAAAAAATGTCTCTGTCCAAATATTTATGGACCTTACTGTATATATACTGTATATATTAAAAATAGATTAAATCTTTCGGATTCGCACAAATAAATCTGTGCCACAAGCAAACTATAATACGATGAGAGAAGTCGCTGAATCAACCAGAATGTTCAAGCTAGCTAAGCAGAGCAAGGTACGCTCCGAAGCTGGTGCTTGAGTGAGGATAACCTTGCCCAACTCCCCACTCCTGATGTCACGCTTTCACCCTCCCCTCAGCCCACAGCCTCTGTCTCACATTAGCACGAATAAATCGCTCTTCCAAGATAACTGTGATACTTAGCGCTCTGACAGAAGTCGTAAAATCAACTGGAATATTCAAGCAAATTCTAGAAAAAAAAACCTGGCCTAAATCTGTTACTTAGTTTTCTCGTGAAAAGCGCACAAACATACAGAAAGACAGACAGACATTGGATTTTATATATAGAGATATACAAATGATTTCAGTAGCAATATAAGCAACAAGTTGGTTAAGTTTGCAGATGATACCAAGATAGGCTGATTGACAGGTAATCTGGAATCTGTTATATCAATACAGTTGGACTTGGACAACATACAGGGTTGGGCAGATTTGTGGCAGATGGAAAATAATGTGAGGAAATGCAAAGTATTACATATAGAAAGTAAAAGGTTAGGTGTGAATACAGACAGTGTTCAGAAGCCATTAAGTCCTATCCACTTATTTCTTACAAAAAAAACATCAAGTCGAGTTTTGAAAGTCTTACTGTCTACCACACTACTTGGTAGCTTATTCCAAGGATCTATCATTCTTTCTGTAAAGAAAAACTTCCTAATGCTTGTGCGAAATTTACCCTTAAAAAGTTTCCAACTGTGTCCATGTGTTCTTGTTGAACTCATTTTAAAACATCAGTCTCAATCCACTGTACTAATTCCCTTCATAATTTTAAACACTTCATTCATGTCACCTCTTAATCTTCTTTTGCTTAAACTGTATAGGCTCAGTTTTTTTTATCTTTCCTCAGAATTAAACCCCTGTAGCTCTGGAATCAACCTAGTCCCTCTTCTCTGGACCTTTTCTAGTGCTGCTATGTCCTATAGCACGATGTGTAGAGTAAAAGTCCAAGAAGAATATGTTGAAGCTTTATAATGTAATGTTCAGATGTCACCTGGAGTACTGTGTGTAGTTTTGGTCTTCAAACTAGAAAAAGTACATAGCAGTGCTGGAAAATGTCCAGAGAAGGGGATAAATAATGAGGAGAAATCAAAAGAGCTCAGCCTTTTCAGTTTAAGAAAAAGAAAATTAATTGGAGATATGATTGAAGTGTGTAAAATTATGAAGGGATTTAGTGCAGTGGATTGAAACTGTTGTTAAGTTTAAATTTTGTACAAATATTAGGAAGGTTTTTTACACAGAGAATCATAGACACTTTGACTAAGCTACCAGGCAGTGTGCTAGACAGTAGAACCTTATGGACTTTTAAAACAAGTTGATGTTATTTTGGAAGGATTAAGTGGATCGGACTGGCAAGCTTTGTTGGGTTGAATGGCCTGTTCCTGTCTAGATTATCCCAGTGTTCTAATGTACTGCGGTGACTCTGCCATATGCTTGGCTGTCAGAAAAAGCTTTCTGATACTTTGGAAAAATGAAGCGGTTATACAGTTGTTATGCAGTCATCTAATTTGACATAATCTGAGGTTAACAAGAGAATTTGTCAAATTTGACATCTACCCTGCATTTTGTGTAATGTAACATTTACTAATTTGTCTGTTATTTGTGTTCATGTTATTGATCTTTTACATGGTTTTGAAAACTGGTTTGGATTTGCTCCTGCATGTTTGTGTATGCTGTGGTGGACTGGCGCCCTGCCTGGGGTTTGTTTCCTGCCTTGTGCCCTGTGTTGGCTGGGATTAGCTCCAGCAGACCCCTGTGGCCCTGCAGTTAGGATATAGCGGGTTGGATAATGGATGGATGGATGGATGGATGTCTGTGTATGACTTGGACTTAACTTTGAATCCCTGACTCTGATTGCTGTCATTTATTTACTTTACCATTATTTCTGCTTAGTTTATGGGTTTACTGATATCCCCATATTAATTTGGTGTGAGTGGGAGATGTTACATATAATTGCTGCTCTGGTGGTTTTATACGGTGTGGGAGGTTGTGTACAGGTAAGCAGCGCAATTTACTGAACTACAGATTTCTGCTGAGTAGGCTTTGGTAGTTCAGAGAGTAGAGCTGGCAGCATTTACAGAAGTCCTGCTTTCATATTACCAAAACGAAATGTCTGCTTTCCCATAATATTTTTCTAACACTATCCTGGGGGTAATCCATTGCACAATTTATGGATTTCTTAAACTGTTCAGTCTTGAGACTTTATTTACTGCATAAATAATTAATATAAAGTGCCTAAAAGACAGTACAAAATAATTATGTAACACATTGGAAATAAACTAAATGGTGACTCTGAGATATTACAGTAGTTGACAAAGCTGTTTTTTTAATATCATTGCACAAGTCATTGTAGTTTCGAAGAAGGATTCCCAGGGGAGTTGTTTAAGTAATTATGTTAAAGAAATTCTAACAAAAACTACTTCTGCATGCAAAACCCACTAGCATTCTTTGAATTTAAATTGTCAGGTTTCTTTAGCAATTATTAATAAGGTAAGTTTTCACTAATAATATCAATTTATTGTAATCATTTTAGCCATATTATCATTGATTTACACTAAAAATATATTCTGCCTGCAATTGATTTCCTATTAATGGAATGCAGGTGTAGCAGAGTACTGGCATAAAACGGAAGCAATGCAGTAACGGAGCTCAGGTTTATGGACTGACAAAGGAAGTATTAGTTGACATATTGTATCTATGTGTTGCTTAGCTGTTTGATTAGCCAAGTGATAAACATGTCAATGTGTAGTAATGAGCTCAGTGTGGCTTATTGTACACATCTTTAAGCATATCAAAGAATGAATTGAACTCTGTTTTAAACTGTCCATTTCAGCAATTAATTTTCTAATTCACTTATACAACACAAAGATGAGGCACTATCTCTAAAAAACAATAAATTGAGTAAAATATTTCAGTTTCTCAGAATGCATGCAGCTTTCTGGTTCTTTCTTCATTAGAAAACTGTACTCTGGTACAACAAAGTATGCCATTGTAGAGTCAATGACACACACGCCAGGTCCCCAGACAGCTAAGAAAGTTTAAGCCATGACTCTTATACACCTCTGCCCTGACACAATGCAATTAGGCTGAGGATCTTCTACTCAAAACTAGCATATCATCTCATTAAATGTAACATATTGGAAAGCATATTTATATTTCACAAATATGTCCAAAGCACATTACTCCAGGGTCAGTTATCACACCTAAGTTGTACAAAGTTGTTCTTCTTGAAGAGGAATGGCTTTTTCTCAGTCATCATTCCTTGAAAGGCATATATGAACTTTTTGAAAATGGTGAATTATAGTCTTTAACACAATAGCACGGGGTCCTCGTATAATCTAGGATTTAGTGTCTTGTAAGCTTTAAGGAGCCACAGTTTTCTGAAGTTGCCAGGAGTATCAGATGGTAAGAAGCTTACGATTCTGTAGGATTTCATTCAACTGCCACTCCTGTAGACTCTGGAAGGAGTTTTACATTTTCTCTTTTTGTAGATTAACTCTCCCGATTGATAAACAATGAACTTCGCATTGTTAGAAATCACCTTGTACTCCCTTGATTAATGGTAATAGTTTAATTCTAAGATTGTTTCAGATTTATTTTGATTTTGAACATACATGGAATAACTTGCTGATGATTTGCTAATCGTCTAAAAATGTTTTGGTCCACCTGATTCTAAATAAACCCTTAAATGAGAAGTGGACTTTTCACACAGGGTTACTACCTGAAAGCTAATTTTTGTTGAAGGCACAATAAAAAAAAATGCAAATCCTGTGTGGTATTTATTATTTTAGGCAATTTTTCTTAGCCATTAGGACATGATTGGGATTAGGATAAGGTCAAGCAGTAAAATCTTACCAAAGTTACTTTTAGATTAGTGAGTTGGCAAGTGGGCGGCACGGTGGCGCAGTGGTAGCACTGCTGCCTCGCCGTTTGGAGACCTGGGTTCGCTTCCTGGGTCCTCCTGCGTGGAATTTGCATGTTCTCCCCGTGTCTGCGTGGGTTTCCTCCCACAGTCCAAAGACATGCAGGTTAGGTGGATTGGTGATTCTAAATTGTCCCTAGTGTGTGTGTGTGTGTCCTGCGGTGGGTTAGCGCCCTGCCCGGGATTGGTTCCTGCCTTGCGCCCTGTGTTGGCTGGGATTGGCTCAAGCAGACCCCTGTGTTCGGATTCAACGGGTTGGAAAATGGATGGATGGATGGAGTTGGCAAGTTTCTAATGATATTTTAAAACTTAACATAGAGCAGCTATAAATAAATAAAGTAGTCAGAATACAGTATTTGTTTCAGGTTAATTGGTTCTAAATATTCAGGGTGATTGTCATTACTTTACAACTGTACAGTTAAATATTTAAATGGCCTTAACAGGTTAATATCACTCCTTAGGTTTTACTCCTGAATGTAGTACAAAGAAAGGACTGAGTACAATGGACCAAAGACTATTCTGCACACAATGGCATTCAATCATGTTGATGACAATATTTTTCACATCTGCTCATGTCACTGGGAGGACTGTAAGGTCAAAACCGTTCTGTAAGATTGTTTAGCATGTAAAAGTATTAGCAGCAGCCAAAAAGGCCCAAATTAGTAGAGATCTATTTCTGTGATGTTGAGCAGAATTTGAATCAACAGTACTATGAGTGCCTTCTATGTAGTATTGAATGGCATCCCTATAAACATTGAATTAATGTACTTCATAGTACGTTTCCTTTCTTGCTTGAAAAACAATGCAGTAGTTATAAATACTGAACTCTTCTTCCAACAATTTTAATTGAGGCTTTATTTTGTAATGCCACAGCTTCAGGCTGATATTCAGTCTAACCCTCAATGTACCTATTCTGTTTGACATACCATAAAACATGAACCATTTAACATATCCAAGAAAATGCCTTATATTATCATGAAATACAGTAAACTAAAACAATGTAATATTTGTTTAGCATATCCCTTTCCATCTGATGCGGCAAAGTAAAGTTTGAGTTCACTTCCAGCTCTGCAAGGTAAAATGTGGCCTCCTTCTCTGTAAACCATCAACCAGCAGTTAGAGGGACCAAGGAGAATGTCTTCCAGTGAAAAAATACTGTGTTGCTGGTAATTTTATTTCTACTTTACAGTTGACTGAGATAAGGATGGCAACACTGAAACTGTAACTTATTTAGGTATGGATGAGGCATAGTAGGCACAGGTGAAAGTAATTATATTCGGCAAAACAGAATTTGTAGCCAAACATGTCATTAATTAATCCTAGAAGTCCTAAAAAATAATTATATTCTGACTGAGAGTATTTCATTTTTAGGTCAAGTACAGCTGAGGAGTTTACTTAATCTCGTCCTCTTAAATAAGATGTCTGAAATACCACACAGCAAAGAAAATGTGTTCTTGTTTACAAAAGGTAAAGTGAACAAACACTGTGAAGAAAATAATGAAAGCAGTAAATAAAATCCTAAGCTAAAAGTCTAAAGTATTAAACTTTCTTAAACACCAGTTCTTTCATAAAAGCAAAGGTTTGGCAAATAACACCATTTTTACAAATCTGAAAAAGGCATTAAGATAATGTGACATTTGTCTGCATTCTAGCCGACACTGAGGTGCTCTGTAAACTTGTGTCTAAACGCTCGCTTTTTGGAAGCCATGCCTTCAAAAATGTGATGACTTTCTATATTGGACAAACTTCTGGGGAAGTTGGCACAGTTGTTAACACTGCAGTCTCACATCTCCAGACTTCCGAGTTTGGACTGCTGCCCACTAACTGTGTGGAAAAATGATTTTAACCTCATCCTCTGTTTCTCTCCTACATTTCTAATATTTTTAGTTGCTAATAACAGAAAAGTATAAATGCCGAATGCAATACAGCTCAAAAAAATTAAGATTTGATTATGAAACCTTACAGTAAATTCATGTTGCTCAAATCAGTGAAAGGTGCCTGTAACTAATGTTGTTAGAAAATAATGCATAATAATATGTACCAATGAATTCCACTAATGTAAAATTCCGTCAAGTAACAAAAAAATAAAAATACGTCAAAAATTGAAACATTCTCAATGTCACCTGGGATCCTCATTACAGTTTCCCTCGTGATATTGTGCGCCTTTACATTGCTCCTTTTGACTTCTCATTAGCCGCTATATTGCAAACAAGAGGTTAAATTATTTTGAGTCACATTTTCAGTTCCCCAAGTATTTTTTAATTAACTCTGTAGATCAAAGCTCCTGCATCTCTGACTATGTCCAAAAAACATGTTAATTTTTTCTATTTTTTAAATGCCCAATTTATATATTGTTGGTTATTAATAAAGGAGCTAAATACTTTGAAAACAGCCGGCTCTTACACTAAAAAAAAAACCAACACAGAATGCCTTGCCTTTTACCGCTAATCAGCAAATACGCATTTAAAAATATGTTTGCAAGTAAGTAATGTTACATTAAGTGATTTTGTTTTCTATTATTGATCAAAACTGTCAAAGGATGTTACTGTTCCAATCTCTTCTAGTCTATTCACTAAACAAATGGCTAATCTTTTTAACTTTCTAAATACACTCAATGTTCTTGAAGAAAACAATGACAGACGGTCACAGTTTTTCCTCCCGAATTGCAACGCATTCTGAATGTCATCTGCTTCAAACACTTAAGCTGCATTCACCAATCTTGCACAAATGCGCTGTCACTTTTTTTGGCATGCTTGTCATATTTTGTTGTCACTTCTTACAACCCAAGCACAAATAAACAGATTTAGATGGCAACAAACACAACAAAGAATCTCTTGAAAAGAGTCTGATTGAATGTCAGCTCTTTACCTACAGTATTTTACACAAATTAAGCTAAAGCTTGTTGAAATACTGGGTGGTGGAATAAAAAAACCAGCACTATTAAAATAACATGATAAGAAAATAAGTAATATGACAATATCATTAATGGCATAAGGTAGACGAAAAATGCTGCATAATAAATGAACTGTACATGTACATATTGTCATGGATTTCATCTCAGATCTCTTCAATCAAATGGGGAATATTTCTAATGAAGCACAGAAAAGGGAGCAGTTTACTTCAAACTGCAGCTGCATCATCAAATATAGAACCTAGTATGGACTCATAGTCACCCTGAAGAAAAGCAGATGTGAATACGGTTCTGCATACAAGATAATCTCTTCAGCTGAGCAGAAGCTACTAAATGTGCATTCATGAGCACTGACAATTAGCATTTAGAAGACACAGACTTACCGCAATTTAGGCAGGCTGTATTAGTGACATGTCTAGGAAGTGAGCAAAAGTCAGCAGATAATGCCAAAGGCAAAAAATGTTGCTTATGATGAAATCTAATAATGGGATATTTGCATATAATTGTGAACAGCATGTAAAATGCATACGTATACACTAACTGTTGAAGGGGTGCCTGACTGTAAGAAAGTTGCTGTGGTAAGATGATACCAAGAATCTGCGGTGATTATCTAGAATCTGATGACTCATCACAGAGAGCCATAGACATCATACAGACTTTTAAAATTAAAGATTAAGGAACATTCACAGAGACCAACTAATACAAAAAAGAGGTAAACAGTATATATGACTGATATTAAATGGCAATATTAGAAAATAACCCCAAAATGATTTTTAAAAATAATTTTTTTACACTAAGTATTTCAGTTAGTGATATTATATCCCAAAAAACGGGTAATGTCTAAGATTGTGAGGTGGAATAAACATTTTTCATTTAATAATGTGGAAAAAATAATAGCGCAAAATCAAAAGTACAACACTTTAAAACAGCAAAACCACAAAGTGCAACACAGAGACATGGCTTCCTGTGGTGTGCTCTTCGTCTTTTCTGCATGAGCAGGCAATTTAAACTTCTCACTGGCACACAGGCACTTTTTACATATTTTTCGATGCAGATTCAGAATATGAGAGTTTGATGTGGTTAGTGAAAATGGATGCAAATAAAACCAAAAAAAAAAACAAAAAAACTTTTGGGTGGAGTTACTACAAATAGCAAAAGGTTGGTATACATTTAAGTAGTAAAACCCCACAATGCAAAGTAAAAGATGAAAACCCAATTTAACGAATAGTTTGCTATGGTAATTCCAGTTCATATCTATTAATGCAAACTGAGGAAAAACTGAAAAAAAATCACTTGGCTTTCCTGGGACGTTTGATTTGATATTTGGACTTCAGTCTTCACACATTATACCCTTATCTCTACATTTTGTCAATTATTACTGAAATATGAAAAATGTTTCTGTTTTACTTATGTGTTCAACAATTCTTGCCTCACATTTCCTGTCATCCTAAATTTACAGATCGTTGTAGAGATGGAATACACATGAAATGTATGTAATACAAATGACGATATAGTATTTACCTTCTACAATTCTAGGCACCTCACTGACAGATAAACACACTTGATCTCTGAGAATCTTCTTTGCAACTGTGTCAGTGGTGGGATAGCAGGCTGCTTGATGCTTGTGCTGATTGACACATTTATAACACAAAAGATGCCCAGGATTATGAGTTTTTTCGTAGGCTTCAGGGGTTCTAGTGTTAATGACCAACCCTTTTTCTCTCATTACACGGGGCATACCTTTGGCTATCCTAACACTTTCTCTGTATGTCTTGAATTTTCATAGAGTATCATAGTCAGCAGGATTTATTACGTCTCAGACATAATATGTTTATACCATTGGATATATACATATTTCAAACCTACAACTCTAAAGTGCTTTAACAAAGATCCAATAGGCTATATGCGCACACTCTTCTGGATTCCGCATTACCCAGCTGCTGCATTTCTGACGCTGAGGTCAAAACAGTCTAGCTATGGTGTTTTTTACCCCCCAATTGCTTCAACACATGCCCAGACTTATTATTAAAAAACTGTGTGAAGTGTCATGAGCTAAAAAGGAGAAGGCTTTAAACTTTAAGCTTCAAGCTACATCCACAATTACGAAGGTAAGATCCGGATGTATTAAGAACTTGTGTCTGCTATGAACTTAAATGGGACAAATAAAGTTGTATCTAGCACGATGCAAAACTCTTGAATGTTAAAACCGCTTTCAGTAAAGCTTAAATATATATCACATTTAAATAGTAAGGACCACTTATTATAAGAAATTCTGTAATAAATATACTCCTTCACAGTCCTTCACCCCTGTGATTATGACTCTAAGTTTAATCGTTTCAATAACCTATATAGATCCTATGATGATGTTTCTTAAAAGTTCAGTCACTGCCATAAACCCCACCCAGATGCGACACCAGACAACCAAATCAATTCTTTGACATGCTGAGTTGTCTCAGCTTTACATACTGAGAAGCATGAAATGGCAGAGAGCCTTTATCAAGTGAGTCACAGAGACATACAAAAACAATGTCAGAATTGACAGCCTTATTTTCAGCTCTTGGATCATTGCAGTACGCTTTTTACATTAGCTCTATATTATTATTATACAGGAAATAATTATTATTATGACTATTATGCAAATGATATTTGATAGACTGCTGTGATTTAATAAAAGGGGTCAACAGTAATTACTGTATTATTATTGCACTCTGTTCAAATAATAAAATCATTTACCACACTATACCTCCATCAAAAACGTTCTTTTTTTCCAGCTACATAGCAACAGAGCAAATAAGTCACTGCCAAAGCTAGCCCAGGGGCACAATTTGAAAACCAGCAAATTAGAAAGAGTTTGAACTGGCTCTTCTAAACCACAAGTCACTATACTACTACAGCATTTACATAAGTGCAGACGCAGTGTTTCCAAGTGCAGAACACTCCCTCAATGACACACATCTAGACTGAACTGTTTAACGTAGGCAATGCATATCGCCAATAGCAAAACAAGCTTCCAAATTTTAGAGGTCGCTATAGTCGACATTATAAATTTCTCCATTTTCACTGGTGTTTTAATTTAATTTAATTTATGAGGCTGTGCTTAATTTAATAGCAATCTGACAACTCAGCCCTTATGGCTGTATCATGAGAATAAATGATTAGGGTGTTCTTATTTGTGACTTTGATTTATTTTTTATTTAAGAGGACTGATTTTTTTTACATATATTAATATATGAAAATATTACCCTACTGCAAACTTGACTGAGTATAAAGTACAAAAATAATTTTATAGTGGGCTTCTTTCAAGTAAGAAACTTCTGACTTTTCTAGAAGTCACAAATTGTACATCTGAGCAAAAAACACTAACCCATGGGTATCGGCCTGAATTTGCCATTAAAATGCAAAACACTTTTTTTTTTTTTTAACTTTGTTATTTTTTTTTTCTAATCTTTTCCACATTTGCTGTGTACAATGTGCATTGCATTGAAAATTCATTTCTTAATTTAAGGCCATCTCCTTCTTTTTCAGGAACATCTCAACAAATGTATAATAACGAATTACAAGATGTTTCCATCACCAGAAATTCTATGACTGCAAAGTGGCATACTGAATTAGTTTCTGCCAGGAGGTGGTTGAGGTAAATCACTGTCATGGACTGATATGCAACCAAACCAAGCAATTATTTCTGAAATCAAGACAAATTAACTTAAGTCACCAATGGGAATATGACAAAGAAAAGGCAGAAAACTGGGTGACCTTTTGAACCTATATATATTTGGACAGACATGAGCAATGGGAAAAAGCCAAATATGTTCTGAGTTTAATTTAAATATTTATGCCCAAGGACATGGGAAAGCTAAGTTATCATTTGATATTCTACAGTGTGTGTTTTTGACATGTTTACTTAGTAGTTTCAGTCCCGGCCACAAAATCTCTATGTTATTTTCTTTTCATGAACAATGGCACTAAAAATGATGGAACAAAATAAATGCAATTCTGTTATTCAACATAATATGGATGCCAATGAATGCCAGCCTTCAAACATCTAACCAAAGAAACCTTAAGCAAAGCTTCTTGTTAACTTTTTTCATGCCGTAAAGTCTCTTTTTGCAGCATCCAAGATAACGATTTGTTTATTTTTGTTAGCAAAATCAACAATAATCACGAAAAAAGAAAGCATTTACATCACATCACCAGACATTTTCTTGCTTAACAAATTAAGGCAAATTAAACAAGGGGTATGCATCTGTGAGATTCAAAGTGGTAAACATTGTAATTCACATCATCAGAATTAGATATACTACATTATTACAAGTAAATACTGACCGTCATGGACACAATCCAAAGTTATTTGTCAGTGCACATTTTCTTTTTTTTGATAGGCAGGAACAGTAGTGTGGTAATTAGAAAACTGGACTCATAGAAATCTGATAGTTCAGTCACTCCATCCATATTACTGTAAGATCTGCAACAACTTATTTAAACTGCCTAGGCTATAATTGTGAAAAATAAATCCTAAACATTTGGATCCCTTTGCAAAAAGGTGTCCACAGAATGGACAAAGATAATTTTCCAGGGTACTGGCAACAGGCAGATTTAAGCTAAGACAAATGGGATTTTTGCAGCTCAAATTAGAAACCCAACCTACCAAATTCAGAAACATGAGGGCTGCTGGGAAACAAGGTGTCACCATTGAGATCCTAAGCAACTCATTTAACCTACCTGTACCAAAACTGCAAAAAAATGAATGTAAAGTTATTTTACTGAAAAAAGACATGCAGGGTACAAAGAATCTGAGAACTCTGAATCCCTCTAAGATTGGTCTTTTGCAGAGGAGAAATGAGGAGTCAAGCTAAATGACATCTTTTACTGGCTAATTAGAAGAATTGCCATTGAAGAAGGGTCCTAAGCTGCCACGAAAGCATGCATATTATAATCTGTTCAGTTAGCCAATAAAAGATGTAATTTTGCTTGAGTTCTCATTGCATCCATAATGGCTAATACAGTACTTAATACATGTTATTTAGGAATGAACATATGGAGCAGCTCATGTGGACTATAAACACAATTACAGGGATCGCCACTTGATTTAAATTTTGCATCAATTTTTATTTCCCACAGCTGCAGCAGACACTGCTGTGATGCCCAAGTTACCCATGGATGGCTTTGCTCCCTTGAAACCGTGTCATTGAATGTCATGGAATTGAGGATGGACTGGGCAATGAGGACACATAAACAAGTAAATGTTGGTGTATGAAAGGTGCTCTGTGTTTTTAATTAACATAAAGTGTCCCAAACAATAATAAACTACAGTGCAGTCTTTACAAATAAATAAATAAGTCAAATTATTAATAATAATTCTCTTCATTTATATAGCACTTGTATCACTATTCAAAGCATTCTTCACGCAGGGAGGACCCGGGAAGCAAACCCACAATCTCTTTACGGCAAAGCAGCAGTGCTACTACTGTGCCACCTGCATGAAGTTCCAATAAAAACTGTTCCTGGAGGTTTAAATTTCATTAAATATTTTCCAATAAATAAAAACCCAAAGGTAAATCTCTGTCAAAAACCATACCTGTCCCTTGGTGTACCCTGCATGCCCTTTGGGGTCTCCTCAGCAAGGGGAGACGTCCACCGGAAAGTGCAGTCTTCCCTCAGATCTGACTCATGTTCTCTTCACCTTCCCTTTGGCTTTTAGCAAGGATCCCTGCAAGACGTACTCCTTTCTCCTGCCACCATCCCTCTGCCTTCAGCAGGAGCCCACTCAGAGCGGTTAGTCGCTCTTGCTACTTGGGTGCTCAACAGGAGCAAATCTGGCCTGTGAGCACTATCTGCTCACTCTTTCAGGGCCACTTCTCAACCTCTTGCTTCTACACTACCACACCAGTTCAGCCATGATCCTACCTCTATTTGTTTTTATCACTTTCCTTCCTTTTAACCCCCAGACTCTCATTCTTTCTCGTCTTCTTTTTGGATTTCGTCCATCTTTGGATTCTCAAATCTTTGGACTGGTCCTTTTATCCCTATAATTGCAGGTGCCTTTTCACTCAGCCTAGAATGCTAATGAGAAAAGCAGCCGAACTGCGCAAGTCTGAAATACACAGATGTTGCACAATTCCAGATACCTAAGAACTACTATAGCAATGGGAAGCATCAAACTCTATCAATATGGCAGCACAGTTCCAAAAACAAAATGGTGTCATGAAATAGTGAAAAAAACAACTTTCTATCAAAGAAATATAAAAATAAAACAACCTCAACCAAATGAGTTCTACAGTATTTGGTTAAAAACCCTGCAAAAATAAAAACTACCTCTGTAAAGACTACAAATAAGGAATAATAAAATTTTAAAAAAACACAACAATGGGTGAGACAAGGACCAATGGGGATATCCCTAGCTAACACTGGATGGAGGCGGATAAAACTGAGAAGGAATTAAGTGTGTATGTGAAATTAAACATCTTTCTCATTGTTTCAATGGCTCATTTTTCTATGCCTGTGAAACAAAGTCATTCTGTGACTTTTTTTGAGAAGCAAAACATAGACGTCTCACTGCAGATTCAATTTTGTGTGAATTACTGGTTCTAGCTGTCACTTTGATATGTAAAATCTTAAAATGAAAAACTGTGGCATAAGAAATCCAGGCTAAATTAAAACAAGAAAATGTACTTTATTGATGTATCTGCTAGGAATTTACAGGTTACTTTTATTCAGGAATTTCATTATCCGTATTCGTTTATTATCTAACTTTTGCTTTTATCACCTTCACCATGTCACAAAAAACAATGTTACTGTGCAGGATACAGAAAAAGTCATTCAAGCTTCACTCTCTCTCTCTCCTCAGTATAATTAAGAAAGAATACAGTGGCAAGGATAATATTAAATAAAATTGTTAGAAAATTAGATAAGAGACTTTCCATTTCACTTGGTAGTCTGCAAGCTAAGATTTTTTAAAAAGTCTTTTAATGCTTTAACTCCCCCTACCTACCTTTAACTAACTAACACTTATATACAAGAACGTGCTCTTCTGTCACAAGACACAAAATCTTCCAATTCCAAAGATAAAGAGAAACTCATCAGACATGTGAACTTCATGAACTTAGACATTACCATAATCTGACAGGAACTGCAAATACACTTAATAGTTTCAGCCATTGAGTACTTTTCGGTGTGTGTGTGTCTGATGCTGTTGCATTTGACATCTGATGCTAAGCTTCTCTGTATTGAAAAACTCCATTACACAACTGCTTTAAACAAAAACTCCAATACAGATCCCCAAGGGCTTAAAAAATGCTGCTGAAAATGGAGGTTATGCTTATCTTGGCCCCAAAAACATTATGACATTACGGAGGGTTCAAGAAACGGATTTTCTGATTCCCCTACCATAAGTTATATATGCATACAGACAGACTCAGTTCTTCTCCCCACGGTAGTAGAGAAAATGCGGATGGGACAAGAAGATAAAAACATTTCTAGGGCACTTTCAAAGTTGAAGGAGGAGTGATGACTAGGGATGAAAGAAGGTAGTAGCAAATGGAAACTTTAAGTAACTTTCCACTCACAGAGTTCATCATATAGCACCCCAGAGGAGGCAATAAATCAGTGAGTTTAGACTCAGGAGACCTGCTTTGAGATCGACTGACTGCCAGAGAGAAAAGAAGTCAAGAATGTTAGCACGTTGACAGTGGAGGTGACAAAGAGGAAAGTACACAGACGTTTGAATGACATGCAGCCTTGGGTGTCACTCCAGTTGTGTTTTAAAAAGGTGTAGCGGAGCACACTAATTTTATTTTATCGTTTTATTATGGACTTTTTACTAACCTTGTGCTAAACTTTATATGCAGTAACAGTATGTCTTTTCATGCATACCATTCTTTAATTTGAATTTTTTTTTTATAACTTTTTTTTGATAAACTTTTTGATAGGAATATAAAGCACAATACTGTAGTTTAAAGTATTTAGCCAAAATGACAAAATTCTGTTATTTTTAAAAATAAGCAATAAACTGAATCCTTCCAGATGAAACGGCATATCAGTTAGAAATTGTTGAGCAGCATGGAGGTGACAGAATGAAGAATGAGATATTTATGTTTGGAAAGCTCTGACAAGTGAAAAATGTCCAACCATTAAGACTGCTCCCCTTCATCTAGCTTATAGGTTTGGATCAGGTTGTGTTTGTCAAAATGTGTGCTGCTGTTAGGCAAGTACAATCAAAGGACAGATCCCCAATGACTGCAAAAAATGTTGCTGACTTTTTGCATTTTGTGCACTGCTGAGTGCAATTTAGAGTTTAAACAATCTGGGCTTCTGAAAAGCCCTGAAAAAGCTGAATCTTGGTTGACAGACCATGTGCAGTTTGATTTCTTTTTCCAAATTTCATTCTGAAACTGGGATCTTTTTTAGTGTGTCCATTCCAGCTGCTACTGTGTTACTGCTGCACAATGTATATAAACATTGATTGAAAAGAAAGTGGAACAGGATTGAAGAAAAACAGTATTTTATGGGCAACGATAGTCGGAACTGGCTCTTACTGGGAAACTGGTCACTCTTGATTATTTTTCATCGGGTCATACATGGTTTTACAGTTTCACCTCCACCCATGCAAGCATATTGTCATGTGTAGATCGGCAAGCAGAGGTTCCAGTCTCATAATTTCCATGGCTTTGCAGATTGCCTTTATTGCAGGTCATTACTGCATCATTGTGCCTTCTCTATGGTGGGATACTCAGGCAACGGCATAAAAATTCTATTCAGTAGGAAGGCATTGTCCCTGCCCTGGTGATGTGTCCCAGGCAACTGTCTATATCATCCATCCACATGGATAAAGTGAAGCACAGTTTACTGACACTGGCAAGATTTTTTTTGTCTGATGTTCACCATATGGAGATTTTCTTTCTTTTTTTATATTCAGATATAAGCATTGTGGGTTTGGGTTCAGGATGATACAGCAGTTAATCAAAGAGGCGAAAAAGGATAATAACTTTTTGTGTGAGGACAGGCTTTGCAAAATTAATGTCAGCACATGCAAAACAGTTACAAAGGAAAGCTTCTTCAGAAGCTGAAGAACTTATCGCTTTGCCTGTTCATGTGTCAGATGTGACCTTTATACGAGATAGTGTTTAACCTTTTCCACAGTAGGCCTTGACAGATAAGTACAGTTCTTATAGACAAAAGGCGGCAGCCATTTCAAGATCTTCGTTCTGCATAACCTTATTATTTCACAATATATTATGCTTTTCAAGAGATAACCTAACTTGTCTAAACAGATTTCAAGTCATTAGCTTGGGTGTCAGCGTTAGGTAACACTGCAGTCATCACTTCTGTTTGGCGGTGTGCATTCAAAGCAGGACTGGAGCAGTAAAATGCAAAATATAATCTTTTTTTTTTTTAGTCTTTTGGAAGCAAACTGAAATACAGACACTATTAACCATTTAACAACTGTGTATTTGTAATGTGTTGCAAACTCGAGAAAGCAGGTCCCTCCACAAATAACATACTCTGTAAAGTAAATAAATCCATTATCATCAATTCAGAGGTGAAAAAAATCCTGTCCTATATTTAAGGAGTTGATTTGATTCCCAAGACATGGAATCAGCAAATCTTGCAATGGAGGATTAATGATGAAAGCTTATTTTACACTGAGCGGTATGTGATAGCCTTTTTTAGGCATTCCGTATTTACACATATTTATCACATTCAGCAGGTGCTACATTGTGCATCTGAATAATTGTAAATGTAAACATTTTCTCCCTTTAAAACTGCCTTTTTGTAAAATTAGTTGCTAATTTGTCACACTTCTTAATTGGACATATACTGTATTTCAAATACTTTTTACAGCATATTACTTAATTCATCTATAAAGATAAAGTTTAATTAATACAGTATATATCAATTTAAAATGCAATTTGTTCTAATTCATATACAACAAAAAAATCAATATTTGCATATATCTGTATATTTAAACCATTTTTGAAATGATCAAATTACTTTAGGCATCTCCAATTAAATCACTATAATAAGACCTGCCAGCTAATTATTCAGGCAGTAAATGATATAATCTAATGCTCAGCCTGCAAATAAAAGAAGCTGCTTAAAGTCTATTTGGTGACTCCTGTGACACATAAGAGACTATCATTTCAAATTGAATCAGGGCACCATATACACCATTGATAAAGTCCTCAACTAAACTGTGAATGAACCCTTCCATGCTCCATACAATGAACCTGATATAAAAGGGCCTCCTACAATCCAGAAGTTCTAAGGATGAAAGTGCTGAAAATACTATTACTTAAAAATGAATAGAAAAATATACACAAATAGTTAGTGATCATAGGGAATACAATGAGTTGTTATCATTCATATGATTGGGCCATAAATGTCTCCTGCTAGCATCTCTTCCCAAACTCTCATTAGAACATCAGAAAAATCTAGATGAGAACAGGCCATTCAGCTCAACAAAGCTTGTCAGTCCTATCCGAATAATTCTTCGAAAAAAGTCTTGTTTTGAAAGTCCCTAAAGTCCTACTGTCTACCACACCATTTGGTAGCTTATGCCAAATATCTATGGTTCTCTGTGTAAAAAAAAAAATCTTTCTAATGTCTCCCCTTGTTCTTGATGAACTCATTTTAAAATAACAGTCTATCCACAATACTAATTTCCTTCATAATTTTAAAAACTTCAATCACGTCTCCTCATAATTTTCTTTTGCTTACACAGAAAAGGCTCAGCTCTTTTAATCTTTTGTCATAACGTGTCCCCTGCAGGCCTTTTCTGGACCTTTTCTAGTGCTGCTGTGTCCTTTTTGTAGCCTGGAGACCAATACTGCACACAGTACTCCAGATGAGGTCTCACCAGTGAATTATAAAGCTTGAGTATAACCTCCTTGGACTTGTATTTGGCACATCTTGCTATATAACCTAACATTCTGTTAAACTTCTGAAAACTATCTGGCAGTTAATGGTGTTGAATCCACTATGACTTCTAGATCCTTCTCATAAGGTATAATTTTGATTTTCAGACCTCCCATTGTGTATTCCAACCTAACATTTTTGCTTCCTACATTTAATAATCTACATTTATTTACCATAAATTTCATCTGCCACAAATCTGCACAAGCCTGCTGCCTGGTCCCTCTGTACTAATTCAACAGATTCTAGATTATCTGCCAATCCCACCTAGGTTGGTATCATCTGCAAACTTAAGCAGCTTGTTACTTGTATTCCTATCTAAATCATTTATTTAAAAATAGCAGAGGCCCTAGCACTGACCCCTGTGGAACACCACTCTTGACATTGTCCAATTCTGATAAGGTTCCTCATACCATAACCGTCTGCTTTCTGTGCCTGAGCCAATATTGCATGCATCTACAAACAACACCCTGAACTCCCACTTCTTTTAGTTTGATGCCCAACCTCTTGTGTGGCACCTTATCAAATGCTTTCTGCAAGTTAAAATAAATAATATTATATGGTCCATGTACCCTTTCTCTTTTCAGTACCTTTAGGTCTGCGCTGAACACTTTTATTATATGCATGCTTGGTGAATATTTTGTAAGGGTTATTATGATGTCACAAGGGAGTGGTAGGGGCAAAAGGGACAATGTCACTGATAAAACCTCTGATCCACTTTGCAGCACAGAAGAACAAGCAACTGACGGTGCTGACGACATAATTTCCAGGTGTCTTGCAGTAATTTATGTAATAGACTAAAGTACCTCCGATAAGGAAACCACACAGAAAAAAGCAATGAGACTATCAATAGCACAGTTTTTAAAACCCAAAACCTTCTGCCTTGTGACAATTGAACAGCAGTTACCATCTTGGTCATCACCACTTTAACCTTGCAAGGGTCCTTTTTTATTGCAGTACATACCAATATTGGTCATAATATGTTTCAAATAAGCAATTTGAACTCATTATTTATGATAATATGTTGCTGATATTTTATTTTGGGTTCAAACATTTCTTCATATAGTGAGTAACATATCATATCATGAATTTCCCCTTGGGATTAATAAAGTATCTATCTATCTATCTATCTATCTATCTATCTATCTATCTATCTATCTATCTATCTATCTATCTATCTATCTATCTATCTATCTATCTATCTATCTATCTATCTATCTTTGCTTAAAATACAATTAAAAAGGAGCAAATCAGAAAGTAAAAAGGAATTATGGAAATGAAAGGACAAGGCATTCTTGACAGACCCTGTTGCATCCTCAAAATAAATTTTACACCCTTTATTAATAGCTCAAGTATGGCTTTAGATTACAAATACTATATTTTGGAAATTACAATGGATGTAGAAAATTCATTGAAAAGAGTATACCCTGACAGTCTTTGTTTTAACCTTTTCATATTATCTGGACAGATATGTATGTGTGGTATTAGAAACGTTTAAAGAGGGTTTAGGTGTAAAAAGTTAACACCAAACTTTGAACTTTCATTTTTTTGGCTTTGCAAAATGATCCACTTGATAATGGACTTGCATGAAGAATGCAATTTAGTAACGTAAATTAGTTTTATTATTTTAATTAAAGATCCAGATTCAGGTGTGCGACTACTGTAATTTCATTAACAGTGAATAAAATGTAAGAATGCCAGGGCTGGATCATATCAGTGCTAACTTTCTGCTAACGTGATTCAATTAACAGCAGATTATCATACTTTGGGTATATAAGAAGTGTAAATACTGGTAATCTAAAACAGTCACTAAGAGCCATCATTGCTCAGTGTGCCAGGGTACCATTTACATCTTCTACCAGACAAAGTTACCATTTTCACCAGTGGACCTAGTGGCCATTTTAAGGGCTTATTTTGATAGGGGACTGGCATGAACCTCATGCACTATCATGGATTGTTGTTGCTAACAAAATAAAAAATCTAATACTTCCTTTAAAGGCTATAGTTTTCATGCAGTCACCACTACGAAATTCAGGATGAGTAAGTTCACCACAAATGGCTAAAATCTGAATTCCAACTGAAATGAAACTGACTATCAGGATACTGTATTTCTTATCCTTTCTTGTCAAACTGCTCTGTTGGAACCTGGGACAGTGAGGAGAATAACAGCAAATATTGTTTCATTGAAACCCTGAAAATAGAAATAATAGTCAGTTTCACTAAACTGAGGAGAGTCTTCCAACCCTCATTTCAAACTTCTCATAGAGGTTTTAACTATAAAACTTGCCAAGGTGTGATTTTGTAAGTTTCTACCTGGATAACTGAGACATGTTTCACTTTCTCATGACAGGAGAGATTCTCCTTGCCCTCAGTCGGTTATTTGTTGTCACTATAGGGACAATGACAGCTTTAAGTATTTCAAAATAGAGCACACAGTGAGGAAAATACATCTCATTCTAATATGTAACCCACTTGACTTCCTCCAAGGAAAACTGAAACCATTAAACTAGTGAGAAAAAGAACAGTGAAGAAGTACTTAAGCATCTGCCAAGTGCCCTCATATTTCCTTTCCTCTGTCAAATTGCTAAACATTATAATCCTCCCTTCAAAAGCTAGATGCTGATTTTACTAGCTGTAAAGGCAATTTGTTCTGTAATATTTAGGAAAAGCTCAGCAAGGCAGGTCACTACTATTGTATTGTTAAATTGCACACTGAGTCAAAGCACAGTGGATTCCTGGCAGTTAACAAAAAGATTAAGGGTTTATCCATATTTCGACATCCCATTATTTGCTATCCTTTCTCTAGGAGATAATTAATTTTGACAGATTTCCATATATTTATCTAAGAAAAGTCAAACATGGAATAATTATGTTTTTATAAACCAAATATTTTACCATATTCATATATTTATTCAAACAACATTTTTCAAATATTATGAGGTTGCAGAATGGCACAGTGTTTATAATTACTTTGTAAGTTTGAAAGATTTTACAACAGTTGTTATTTTGCTTGGATAGAAAACGTGTTATGGTCACTGTCATCTTAAATCTGTAATTGGCGTGTGTGTGCAGATGTGCACTGTGATGGATTGTCATCTCATTCATCACAAGTTTCTGTCTTAGTCTTGAGTGTAATAATACTAGGATACTAGGAGTCAGTTCCTCTGCAAACTAAAATACTGTATATTGAACTAAACAAGTCTAAAGTGGATGGATGGATAGATTATGGATGTTCAATGAATACTGCAGATGATAAAATTGTGATGTGGTGATTTAAAGGTTGCCTTATGAGTGTGCCAATCCAAACAATAAAAACAAACTCACAAACATTTCAATACAACTGGTCTAAAACAAACTGGATTAAGAAAAAGTAACTATGTTGTTTGATTATGGAATACGCTTTCACCATCTCTATAAAGTATGATACACACTAACCAAAATTCCAGGGGACCTGCATGCAAGTTTAATGGGAATCTGTTTACCAGTTACAATTTTTACCTTTATAATTTCTCTTTGTCATTCCCGGTACTGTATATAACAAAGTCTTATCAATAAATGTTTGCATTGGATACCAGGAATGAAAATGAGACAACTGGAAAATGGCATACATCAAAGAAGAGAAGCAGGTATTGTGCTATAAATTCAGGGGGGATAAACTCACTATGTTACTATGCCTCTTCTATGCCAAACTTGGACAAAATTCCAGCAAGTGACAATAGCTGTGGTATTCCATCATGTAGTCCAGGTACATTACAGTAAGAAAAGGAATCATATTGTTTAAAACTATTGCTTGTTAGTTCTCAGTGATGCAAGCATAAATGATTTCATACATAGGCTGGAAATTATGGGAATCTTCTTGATTATGGACAACTGAAAATGTTACACATCTTATAGATTATTAATAGTTAAATAAACCTGTGTTTACATTACAGAATAAGACAAATCTGTAATAGAGAAAATCCACAAAGATGTAGGTAGGATGCAGTGACTGGGCCAGAAATCAACAAAGAACCCAGAGAAAAAACTTTGCAGAAACAAGAAGAATATGCAAAAGCACACATCTCACGGACATGCTTATTAGGTCAATTGGTGACTGGAAATTGGCTACACGTGAGGGAATGTGTGTAAATGAATGTTTCTTATGATAGACTGGCATCCCATCAAGAGATGGCTCCTGCGTTGCACCCAAGCTGCCAGGGCAAATTCCAGCCAGATGTGACACTGTAAATGTATTAATTTTTTTTGAAAATGGATGGAAAGGTGAACTGGAATTGGCCTTCAAAGAAAGCATACAAAGAAGCACAGGAATGAGTGGAGCCTCATGTTATGTTACATATTTATTTATTTATTTATTATTTAATGATCATATTTGTTCATTTATCAGTTCCTTCTTATGGCTTTATACTTTCAAGACAGAGAAACGGAGCAGCAGAGCACTGAGTTAGTAGAGTTCCATATCAATATTGGGACTTGTTCACCTTGGATTATCTTTTAGGCAAATCCTTTTTATCTTATGTCTGCCCTTTTCTCCTGTTTCTTTTCTAAGTTTGCTAATAAGTCCCTTCATTTATAAAGATTCCTATCTGTACGTTCTCTTCAAGCCAGAGGTTTATGGTTTTCTCTCCTTTGTAAGGCATTTTGGTATATTGTGAGACTTTAATTTCGAACTTTAAAAAGAGAATTCCCCATTTTTGGACCTCCTTAGGCTAAAGCATGCAGGTGATGGTTACAGCTAGCTGACTTGAGGTAAGCCTCTTCTGGACAGGCTGGAGAAGACCCCGGCCTGTTTTGTGAGTCTTTTTGCAGGCCTCATACTCCTTTTGTCAGACCCCAAATCTCAACACCTCCCACCAGTAGTCTAATATCTCTCTCTTCATTACAAAGGTTTGAAACTGTTTACTAAGCCCCATCCTGGCAGGAGACAGGAAAGCCAACCTCCAGATTAGGGAGAAGTAGAGAAGAAATAGTTAACACCATCACTGTTTTGAAAACGGTATGCTCTGGGAAGCTATTTTTTTCCTTTAATCCTTAATTTTAGATTTTTTCTAAAATAAAAAGAGAACTTTACATTCCTTATTCATTTTTCATCTTATCTTTTCCTTCTGCATTTTTTATGTTTTCAGTGCTTCACACCCAAAGCCACAATCACAACTTAGTAAGGGCACCCTGACAGGAACATCTGCGGCATTTATTTAAACTAGAAGCTAAAGCAAGTGCCTTTCTTGTAACTTTAAATTAGTGGTTAAAAGCATATAAATACGCTTTTTATGAGATACTAGAAATATGTAAAAGAATATGATGTGTACAAGTAAAATATATAGGATAGTGGCTGTTTGAGCATTACTTACTAGCAAAGTACAAGTTTAGTCCCCCTCTCCGGTGATTGGGAAGCCAAATTGAGAACGGAGCAGTGAAAAAATAGGAGAAAATTCAAACTTTGACCAAGAACTTCAAACAGGTGTGTTTTCATGCAGTCATGTCAATTAAAGCGAGGAACAACGGTGGAGCTGCAGTCTGATGTTTCCAGCTGTGAAAAGACCATCTGTTCATTCTTTTTAATTAGCACTTGTGATTGCTTTGTCATTACTCACCACCCTACTTTGCTGCATCTGAATTTTGTTTAATTATGATAAGCAGGCCTTGCAAAGAAATGCGAAAGCTTATATTGTGCCTGCACAGGTCAGTGTTTGAATATTACTCGGTATTTTCAAACCATCAGCACAAGAGATTAAACATCTTTTTAGATTACTGGTTAAATCATTTGTCTACACAGAAGTATGCATCCCAGGCTTGTCTTAGTCACCTATCCTTTCAGGCAGAACTAATGTATGGCATACTCTGCGGAGATTCTGAGGTTCAAAACCCTGACCTGTTATCCATCTAGGTTATGCAAACCCTGTATAATCCCCCCACCTTCACAAAGCTTTTTATTAGGTGTGCAAGTTGGAAAATCATTACAGCAGAACAGACGGTTTGCTTTTTTAAGAGAAGCACTTCATAATATTAAAAATTCTCTGGTGTGGCTTAAGTGTGATCATTCAAAATGGTTATGCGAAGGTGTAACAGTCATGGAAAATGTCTGCAATTCCAGTTATGAAAGAAGTGCTCTTGAATACAAAATATTGATTATTTGTTCTGCAAAACAGAAATAATCTTCAAAGGAAATGAAAGAAAACTGCTGGAATAAACAGACTTACAGTATATCATAATAGACTCTTTATTATTGTTACATGACATATCCTGCTGATGTTGTTTCTTTAACTTTATTTTTCATTTCCTTCACTTACAGTAAATATGTATGAGAACTAACCTTTTAATCTTTTTTGTTAACATTTCCAAATTTGTGACATATTAAAGATAACAAGGACCTTTGTCTATCCCTTAAATGAAATTGAGCATATTTATTTGGGTGAGCTACACATGACATGTTTATGTGAGTGATGTTTACATAATACACATTTTTAGACAAAAGTTTGTCTATTCACACAGCTTTGCTTCATTTCCTCTTAGAATGATTTGCACATGTTGGTAAACTTGGCCAAACAACATTGGTCCTGTTTCAGACTCAAAGGTATTAATCCAGTAATTGCATTTTTTTTCTGTCAATAACCTCCTCCGATAAGTACCAGAAGTAAGGAAAAACAGACAAACAAAACAAAATGATAAAACACCATTATCTCAAAGTCAGAGACAACTCAATAAATATAACATCATGAACAATGAAGGCACCACTGTATGTGGCAGATGAAAAAAATAGATAAAATATGCAGAAATGTACTGAAAGTCTCTGAGCTGCCTTTCCTAAAATGACTGAAAGACGCCAAGATAAAACAACATCGACAAGTACAAGAAGAAATCTTAAAATATATTCCAACAGTGGCATATATCAGCACTGCTGATGTGTGTTGTAATACTTCATATTTTTCAAATATCTCATATCTATAGTAGAAATATAGAAAATGTTTTTGCTTCTGTAATGACTCCTAAACATTTAAAACATTTTGTTGATTGCTTGTTCCAAAGAAAGGTTAACTGAAACATCACACAAATATGTCTGGTGTTGAACACTTTTCCTTTCATCCATTATTAAACCTGTATAATTTAATTCAGTATTGCAGTACTGGATACAAATCTTCAAGAGTATGGCTGGTCATTACAGGGTACATTCATGGTCACACCCGTACTCACTCATACTGGCCCCGTTTTGAGTTGCTAATTACCCAAGTATGCTCATCATTGTACCTGAAGGAAAGCCTACGCAGACAGGGAGAACATGCAGACACCACACTGAACCAGCATTCAGAACAAGGATTCTGCAGTTGTGTGATAGCTGCTCTAACCACTGCATTACTGCACTGCACCTCAGCATAGTACATCATAAGCAAATCAAGCTCTGATGCTGACCTATCAGAAGCTAAATTAGGATGACAGCACAAGAGAAATATTAAAACTAAGGGTTATAAAAAGATTTGATGTCCTCCAGTGTAGGGAAGTGATTGCTCCGAGTCAAACTGATTTGGCTGGCCTGAGTGAAGACAATTAGGAAACTAGCCTCATTAGTTATCTTCTGAGTGACTCTAAGCCAGAAATTCTGGGTCTACATAAGAACATTTTTATTCTTTTTAACCAAATCTTTGTGCCGTTGCGATGACACTTTGGGGAAAATGCTGGGACTAGAGGGGAATCAGCCTATCATTTATAGCTGTGAACCTTTAATGTCAAACATCCTTTTGTGCTGGAGGCAGATGTCCACATAATTCAGAAGGCAGGATCTGAGAGCAATAGACATAGCTCCAGTTCTGACAGAGATGAAGGCCACCAGATATCACCTGTTAGGTTCATCTTATGGTTTCCATTGTAAAAGGAAAAGTGTGTTTTTTTTTCTCTCCATAGACTGTGCTGCTGTCCATATAGTAATAATCTTACAAATTGTACATATTTGTGAAGGTCATATTTACTATTTCACAATATTTTAGTTAGTCAAGGGGCTGTACCTTTACTGTATTAAAACTACAAAATAAAAGAGGGGAGAAAAAGATCAGAGAAGGTTGCAGAGGAAGAAAGCAAGAAGCAGTGTGGAGAAAGCAGGTGTGTAAGAAAGAGAGAGAGTGAGAGTGAGAGTGAGAGTGAGAGGGGAAGCGAGCGCTCGCAGGCAGCTGCGAGGGCCTGGGTGTTAGGCCTACACCCAGGGGTTGGAGTTGTTGTTGCTCCCGCTGAGCGACCAGGTAGCAGGAGTAACCAGAGAAGGATGGCTGGCCGCGTAAGGCCGAGAAGGCTGCGGGAGTCGGGAGGCTTGGGCGGTAAACTCCCTGGCATGAGCGTCCTGGTTGTCAGGGAAGCCAAGTCCCCGAGGCTGGGATGAGTGCCAGACCGAAGCCAGGGATCGGGAGGTCTCCAGTCTCGTGCATGTGTTGAAGAGGGCAGCTGCAGAGAGCGTCTCGCCTGCTGCAAAGCCTAACTGGGAGAAGCAGGTGAGACGCTAACAGAAAAGATGCACCAGGCTTGTCATTGTAGTGTTTTTTAAAGACTGCTTCCTGTAAGATGTTTTAACCTCGCTTTTAAAGGATTGTTTTGTTTATTGATTTTTACCTCCACGTTCTTTTTATGGATTATTTATTTATTTAATGAAGATTTTGGAAAGCACTGCACTTTATTTATTGAACACTGTTTTTGTTGACTGTTGTAATAAAAGCACTGTTTCACTTTTTACCATCCCCTTGCTTATTTGTTGCCTCCACTGACTAGCTCACTCGGTAACATTATGGACGGTGTTGGGTTATAGGGCTCCCGAATAGCGATGTGAGCGTGGAGCCAGAACCCGCATTGTCACATTTGGAGGCAACGGTGAAATGAGCTAGCAGTGGAGGCCAGAAGAGGACACAGAGCAGCAAGCGGGATTGGTACCTGACTTTGAGGACCCACGTACCCAAGCCGGAGGAAGACATTGTTAAACGACTGAGCTTTTTAAGGACATTTATTTATTGCTGTGGTTTTAATTGTCTTTTAAAGTTCCTATTCTTTTAATGTCCTGTTTTTAATGAAGGGGGCTTGGGTTTGTTTTATTGTGGGGATTTGTTTTAGTGCTTTTATTGTTAGTGTAGTGTAGAGTGGCCGAGCTGTGGACCTGAGCTCCAGTTGCATTGGGTTGGCAATGGTGTGGAGCCTTCCCATGCAACTGGAGTTTTATGGGGGGGTGGTATGTGGTATAGCGGGTCCACAGCATTCTCAGTAAGGGCCTATTTTAAATAAATAATCACCACTCTCACGGCGGCTTAGCGAAGGGGTGTTGGGCCATAGCAAGCCGCGGGCGATCCGCGGTGTGGGCGGTTCTCGCCGAGTGCACAGGTGAGGAACTGCCCAAATCCGTGATTTCTCCCGTGGCTAATTTGCTACAGCTGCTATTGTCCTTCGTTGCTTAAATAGAAGCGCGAGTCAGTTGGAAGGGGGAAAAAAAGAAGGGAGATCGAATAAGAAAAAGAAGTAAACGGAGGTTGGGAGCAGGAAGCAGGCGAGCAGGAAGGTAGCGGGAATCGGGACTTAGGACGAAGTGTCCCTAACGTGAGAGCCTTGGCCGTTAAGGGATTCCCAAGTCGCTGTCCGGAGGAGCAGACCGGAGCCAAGGATCGGTGAGGCAACTGACAGCAGTAGCAGGTGTAAAGAAGGTCAGCTGCAGAGTGAGCGTCTCCCTTGTTGCGGGGCCCTGATGGGTGAAGCAAGAGAGACGCTAGTTTTAAAAGAAGGCACCGGGTTTGTCAATTGTTTTTAAAGACTGCTTCCTGATTGTTTTAACCTTGTTGTTTTAAGAAGATTTTCTATTTACTGATTTTACCTCCAATTTCTAATGGATTATTTATTTATTGAAGAACTTTGAAGCACTGCACTTTATTTATTTTGAACACCTGTTTTGTTCACTCTTTTAATAAAAGCACTTTTGCACTTTTTACCATCCCCTTGCTTATACTTGTTGCCTCCACTGACTAGCTCACTTGGTAACATTATCGACGGTGTTGGGTTGAAGGGCTCCCGAATAGCGATGGGAGCGTGGAGCCAGAACCTGCATCGTCACAGACCAATCAGGCAGTAGACTGTCAAAAATTTCTAAATGACTATTATACAAAAACATTGCTTTTGCTCATTTTTTTTCCTAGACTGAAAATATAACACAATATCCATACTTATTATAGTTTTGTATCTTTTACTACTAATAAATAAGTTTAACAAACAATTATCTTTTGCATACAAAGATGTCCCTCCTACAACACTGAACCCTTTCAGATAAAAAGGCCTCAATAAAAGTCATACATATTTTGGAAGAGGTTTTACAGATAGTTACTGAAAAAACTTGTACTGTATTTCTTTTCAGGACTGTTGTATGGCAAATACTATTGATGAACATTTTCGCTCTTTTGAACACATCAAGTTATTTGGTTCTGCTTATTAACAAACAGCTCTGTTGGCTCCCCAGCAGCTCTTTATCCTGGAGAATTACCACTTGCAGATAGATTATACAATATGATTACATATAGTATGTCGAATAACCCTTGGATCATGTTTGTTCTGACATTTTTATATTTAAAGGAGTGCTTTCAAAATTAAGGGATATGGTTAGTTTCAAAAGTATACCCGGTCCTCTCTCCTGTTATTTCCCTGCAGCCCAATTGAGGACCCTGACTCATAGTGACATCACCATTGATACCACCCCCTGCTGACATCACTTCTGGCCAACTCCGATGACATCATTTTCGCTACCCAGAATTCCTTTTCGTTCCACATCAGTTCCAGTTCCAGTAGTCCTGACTCCACCTCTTCCTGCTACGCACAATTATTTATAGAGCAGTCTCAGTTTGTTAGCCAGTTCAATTGTGAACTCCGCTTTGTAAAACATGTTTTCTTTGCTCTGCTGATTTTTCAGTATATGGGGTGGCCATCCCCAATTCTTTTTCAGCTTGCTGCTTGCTATTTTATCACATCACATATACTGTACAAATAATAAATTAGGTACAGAGATTGAAGTAGGTGAAATATCCAAAACATTTATATTGGGTCAACTTCACCTTCCATTTTTGTTTATTAGTGTAGTGCAATGAATTTAACAAGCTAATCAATGAGTGCAACATCACATCTGAGGGAAATGAACTTCTTTTGATACTGCAGTTAATGAACATAAATTAAATATTTTTAAAGGGACATGGCAAATTGTGTCAAAAAGGTGATATGTCAATGAGAGTTTTGGGAGGGCACATTTGCACCAAATAAAAAACCAGAAAGGAGATCCTTTGCTTGAGTTTGGTGTGTTTTGGTGAGCCTTACCTTCTGCATTTGCCTCGTTGTCTACCACATTGTTGTTCATGTCTGTGTTGGTGTTAGTGGTCTCTGCAGAACTGGAGTGGAGATTGCTGCTGAAGCTGCTAGAAGTGGTGATATCAGCCTTCTGACTATTTGTAAGGTCACTCTCATTTGTTTCAACAGCAAATCATTTGTTTAGTTTAGTTTTTGAAAGTAGTTTTTGAAAATGTCAGGTATAGTGTTCAGCAAAACAACATCTTTTGTTTCTTTCTCTCTTTATAATGACCATCCGTGTGAACGTTTTCTATTTTGTGGCCCAGTAATAAATCAAAACTTAATAGATAGACACTTACTCTGACTGTGTCTCCCTATCAACATCTCCTATATCAACAAACAATGATTCTTTTTTGTTTCTTTTAAAAGCTTTTAATTTAGTTCTGATTAGATAGGTTTATAATCGTGAGGACTGAAATGGTGTTTGGCTGTGTGCTGGACAGCTGATTGCTGTATGTTCCTGTACGGTACGTGAAAACTTGCACTTTCCTGTTATTAGGTATTTATTTATCTTGTGAATGCAAAGGCCTCTTTGTGAGCAGGGCCCCAGGCTTTTCATTCAAGTCACCCTGATAAAAGGGCCTATCTATTAAGAGCAAAACATGCAGCTTTTACTATCATTTAATCATCAAAATCTGCGCCAGACTACAATCTATGAATGTACGACTGGATCCTTGTTTATGAATGAAGCAAAATCCATAGCATTGACTACCACTATTGAAAAATGGATAAATGAGACTCCAGACTTCTAAATATAGTTGAAGATAAAGGGTGAAGAGACATCATTCAGATAGCAAGATATGACAATTTCTCCACATTACTGTCATGTGGGAAAATCGCATCTCATATTGACGATTTATATGAAAGCAGCTAAGAAGTTATTAGGCAGTCACACTCACAGAATGCTAAATGGACTAAGTATCCAAAACAACTTTGGTTAAATGTCATTAACTGAGACCAACTGAATAAAATTATGCAATTAATCACATTTTAAAAAGTAATCATTTGACCATCCTAATTTTAACAATTTCCATTAAATCATCCAAAACTTACTACTTCCATTACATAATAAATATATATAAAATGTAATTAACATTTTAAATAAATACATGCATCTCTCAGGATTTATATGTGTACACTGGTTCATTTATTTGTTCATTAATCTCTTAAAAAATGTTTTTGCATGACATACTAGTCACGTGAGCATACAAAATGCAACAATGTTTACTATAAATGCAGTTTATTTATTACATTCAAGTCAACATGGGCTATTTTATAGTCAAAGCATTAATTCATCACTCAGATTCTTGTGGTCATGCCACCTGCACAAATCACAGAGAATGACAAAATGACAAACATCAGATGTCTTTGTGTGTCGGGTGCTCAACATGAACAACCCATGAGTAGTACTACATATATTTTGAGCTGACTTTAATCTACTGTTAGAGAGCAAGATATGCCTGTTGACCCCGGTAATTCTTCCACTATTTATGGGATCACTTTCACAGCATGAAATTTAGATTTAAACAGTCACTTTGTTTACACGCACACACAACACCAGGATAAGGTGAATAACCCAGTTAAGGCAGAAGTGTGGTTTCTTATTTACATACAAAACTATACTTCTGTAGTTCTTCTTCTCTTCAACATCATTTAACTGCGCAAAAAATAGTAAAATGGCTGCTGTGAATCTGAAAAAAGGCACAAAGCCAAATGTTGTGTGATTTATAAATATGTTTAGTTCTTTGTGTACTTTGAAGTAAATGAAATTCATCCCCTTTGTCCATCCTCGACCTGAGCCATCAGTGATTCACGGTATGAATACTGGCCACTGCATCACCCAATAACACTGTATCAGCATATCAATATCAAATAGCATGCTGAAAACTAAACATACACTCTATTTATATATTTCTGTTACTGGATTGCATGCAGCACACTCTTCTGACTGGCTGTGCGATTGAAATCTACAACAGAAAAGCATACCAGTACGTTGTGATGGGCGGCCTCGGCCATTACCACGCCAGGATGCCAGCTGGATGGAAGGACTGGGGGTGAGAGCATCACCTCCCGAGACACCACCTCCCCTGGGATGCTAGAGGCTAGCCCTCTTGGGTGGCTGTGGCACCACGGATTCCCGCAGGGCACGCTGGGAGCTGGAGTTTGGTACAGCCTTGTTGGGTTCCGTGACGGCTGCCCTATAGTAGACTTCCACCACACCTGGGAGTGATTCCACGTAATACTGATGATCCAGCTGAAGCACTCCCAGGAGCTGAATAAAAGGGGCTGCCTTACTCCATTTGGGGAGCCAAAGTTGGGTGGAAGTGGACAAAGCTTGCTGGGAGAGCAGTGGGAGCAGAGAGAAAGAAAAGAGGAATGTGCTGTGCTGTATGTACTGTACTGTGGTGAGCAGAGAAAAGCGTTCCCCAGCTGTAAATACATGTGTGTGCTGGACTGGAACTTGTGTCCTGCCTATCTGTGTCGGATTGGGGCTGCTGTAGGCACCCTGGTGGTTCACAGCATGTGCTTCTTGACTTACACCCAGTGTTGGGGGGATAACAATAATGCAGATATTTTTATTTCAAGAAAATAAGTATTATGTAAAGTTACTAAATTACTTTAAAAAGTAAGTGGACTACTAAACTCATGTTACTTTAAATTTATTAACCTACTGCTGCCAAGGTTGTGCTGCTAAGCTTAGCAGTGTACATTCAGCTCATTAACATAAACTAAGTCCACAAACAGAGATCAACGGACAAGCACAGACTACAAAATCCTCAAGTGTAACCCAGTTAAGGGTTTTCATGGCCAAATAACTGATTTAGTTACACACAATTTACACATTAACCTTGGTTTTTAGAGACCAATAACCCTTTTTTCTCTAACCAGAATTGGTGTTTACATGGAATTTTATATAACAGGTTTCTGTGAACGACCGGGTCATTTTATCTTTTCTTGCTGAGTACTGGTTTACACCAGCTAACTGTTTAAACTCGGCCTCTGAACCCTCCTTTTGCTATTGGCCCCCGATCACTATCTTCTCTACCAGATCTCTGATGGGAAAAGCAAATGAAACAGGGAGCCTGATTGTAGTGCACCACAATATACGGTCCTCTTCTTCTGCAATTTGCCTCCTATAGTCATCCATTCTGCATCAAATATGCACATTTCCTTAAAACCTTTAAAGACTAGTCAAATTTTAATAAACTTCTCATCACAGCAACTTTAAACTGGAACAGATTTTGAATTACCGTGAATTTTACGTGTTAAAGCTTACTTCCTATTGCAACCAGCTCCTAGCTTGCAGCCTATTCATGTCACCTCTCTGAAACACATTTTAACAGCCCAGGGTACAAATCTATATTTGTGCAGGCAAAAATCACACTCAGCTCTTTGTGCACCTTTGATTGCCCATGAAAATGTAAGGAATGCAAAGACAGGCCAGTCAGTTGTCTAATTATATGAACTAATGAGCAATCACACCAAAAGGAAAGGTGTTGCTTCTTATATATTCATACTATTTTAAAAAGAGCAGTGACTTAAATTAATCAAATACTTGTTTAGATAACCTGAAATATACGTTAAAGTAAGACATTTAAAAAAGCAGAATAGCAACACTGGAAACCTTTCAACATAAAAAGAATTGGATAGTTACTAATATTCTTGAACTGCAGTTTAACAGATATCATAATAATAACTGAGAAATATATAATTAAATGTGACTTTGTCCTAGTAATAAAGTAAAGACTTCTCTAAACATTAGAAATCTGAACCTGAATATTAGTAATATTACCCAAAAGGCTTTTTTTTGCATTGTTTTAATATATTCAGACCTTGTCAGTCTCACTCTTAGCTTCTCCTATTCCTAATCACACAAGTGGTATGGAAGACAGTTAAGATGACAGGGCAAATTTGAGTCTGGAATTCCATGACAGGTGTGGTTCGGGATACTCCTGGGATGGCAAACCACTGACCCAATGGTGATGATATACTGTACATTGGAATGCTTCCTGGATATAATGATATAATAATTAAACCTTGAGGAGACTTGGTGTAAGGGGTTAATAATCCTCCAGATTACTAAGAGGCAGCAGCAGACTGATGGCATTGTCCTTTGGACTTCTGCAGGGTTATCTCGGACTTATTGGCTTCATAGGCGAACCATGGAGCAGGGACTCTAAGAACAGCTGGTGAGAGGTCTAGTGTGGCAGTTGACCAAATGAAGTAGAGGCTTGAAATTATTATATGGATATTTTAGAACATATTTATAGACTTTTTAATTAAACCATGATTTTTTACAATTGGTAGGATGGGTGGGGATTGTAAAATAAAAGATTTATAATTGGGGTGATGAGTGCCAATGCGATTCTGGTATAGCCTTCAGGCTATAATCCCCTACCCTAAACCTGACCCAGCAGTGCTTCCTAAGTTTGTTATTATGACAAACGATTGGCATAGGGTATAAATGGTGCTCACCTGGCATAGAAAACAAGAAGGAAATGAGGCCAGTACTTAGATTTAAAGGTTTGGAGGTGAGTGGAAGCACGTTGAAATAAATTTAGAGACCAGGGTACCCTTACTAGGTGTCATTAATAGTGTAAAAGTTTGCACAGCCCCATAAATCACAAATTATTACTTCAAATTTCACAATTCTTAAACAATACTGGGTACAATCATATAAAACAAAGCATATAAAAGAATAAATCTAGCATATTTTCAGAAATAAAACTTGATAGTCACTGAGTATGTTGCATATCAAAGCCAAAAATCTATGAAAACATCTGTTTTTAATCAACTTTCTTGAAAACAGCTTGTTCTTGCTTAAATTTAATAAATCAAATACTTGGTCATTTTGTTTTGTTTGTTTTTTTTTAAATGTAATATATAGTTTGTTGAAAATAAAAAGTTGCATGCATTACTTTTGTGTTTTTGTTTTACTGAAACTATACTGTTTATCTGTATGGGAGTTTTATAATGAAAAGTACATATATTAACATACTTATATTGCGTACACTAGCTGTGCTACCCACATAAGACAGGTTGAAATCTACAGTACATAATCAATGTAGACCTCAGAGTTTAACGTATATGCAGTGTACAAATCTATTGGAATGTATTTTGTTATGCATGTAGTAACAAAATGTATTGCATTTGTCATTCTAACAGATGGTACATCGCAAACATTTGTAGTAATAAAATGCACTGAATTTTTCAAGCCAACAGATGATGCATCACAAACAAGTATTACTACTGCCTTTTTGAATCCCATACCAAATGGCATACAGTATAACAGAGATGTACTAACCCGATGGAAATGGAGATGCAAAAGCACACAGACACTTGTCCTTTTACTAAGGTGGATAAGCTGATTTATGTTGTTTGGCAGTTAGTCTCTGTTGGATGTATTCAGCTAATATTAATTAATAATATTAATAATGAATATTTACAGTGCAATAGGTTCATCCAATTTCTGTGTTTCTGTTATATGTCATTTGGTATCAGATTAGTAAGAGCAGCACTAATGTTTGTGATGTGCCATCTGTTGAATAACAGACACATAGCAACCGGATGAACACACAGGCAGTTAGGGCAAACATACAGGTATAATGAATGGACTGGGGGAGACTGGTTATCAATGACAGTATCTCCCAGTTTGAAAGGTGGCAGTGCTTCTTTGGTACAGTCCCATTTTGGACTCCCACAGAGTAGCATGGGATCTGTAGTTCAGAAGGGAAATCTGTCGGGGTCCCTGGGTGCTGCCAACGGGCACTGCTTGGAAAAGGTCTCCCTACTCTGGGGAGTTTCTACCAGTGCCAAGAAATACTTCCGCCATGCTATGTTGTGACATCGGAAGTACTCCGAGGGCCAACATAAAAGGAGCTGTATTGCCTCGCTTAGGTGAGTCAAAGTGAGGAGGCAGTGAACAAAGCTCACCTGGAGGAGTGGAATCAGACAAAGAGATTATGTATTTGGTTTGTGATATTTGGAATTTTCTTATGGGTTAAGATACTGTGAATTAAAAAAGAGAAGCTTTATTTAAATCCAGAACTGTGTGGAATCTGAATGTGTCTGGGGGTTGGGGCTCAGTGGTGCCCCCTACTAGTTACTATATACGTATAAAATTTCTACTTTATTATTTTCTATTTGATGTGTCACTGTTGTAAATAAAACGATTGTATCAGTTTCTAAAATTATTGTTCTCAAAAGCTGCACGATTTTGGAGCAGAAAATCATGCTTGTGAAAACTGGTTAGCAAGTAGTTATTCAGTACAAATAAGAAAGTAATGATAGATCACTCTGTGATGAATGATAGATTGCTGCATTATTTATAGTCTGCTTCTTGCCCACCATCACATTTGAAGCATCACACATTTGAAATTATAGATATGAAGCCACCTCAGCCAAAGAAAATGTACACTGATAACCATTTTTCAGAGCAAATGAGAGAGGTATAAAATTACTCTTCTATCTCAGGTTATCGATATCTTCAACATTATTGTTTCCACATTTTTAATATTAAATGGCTGAGCTGTAGTCTGATGTTTAATAAAATCATATCTCCATCTTCACCCTTCAATTTAGCCAAGTTCCTCCAGTATCTCATGTACATACATCTTAAAATCCATTAGCTATGTCCTCACCGTGGCTTGGCAAGTGTTTTAGACATCCATTGGAGTGTTGGTCAGGAGGTAGTATTAGACTTACATATCATCGCTTCAGTTTCTAACAACATCTGTAATGTCTGCAAGTATTCCTTTGTCTATCTGTGAAAATGTGTAGGACTCACTAAGGATCTTTATTAAAAATTACTTGGTACTTAGAAACTAAAACTTAGATAGTGATAGAGTTAAGTTATCATTCTTTTAGCATTAGAAACATATTGCAGTCGTCATTTTATCATTTATGTTTATGTTACCCATTATTAATCTTACATTCATATCCCTTCAGAATGTCCCTTTAGAACTATACTGTATATACAGTGCATCCGGAAAGTATTCACAGCGCATCACTTTTTCCACATTTTGTTATGTTACAGCCTTATTCCAAAATGGATAAAATTCATTTTTTTGCTCAGAATTCTACACACAACACCCCATAATGACAACGTGTAAAAAGTTTACTTGAGATTTTTGCAAATTTATTAAAAATAAAAAAATTGAGAAAGCACATGTACTTAAGTATTCACAGCCTTTGCCATGAAGCTCCAAATTGAGCTCAGGTGTATCCTGTTTCCCCGATCATCCTTGAGATGTTTCTGCAGCTTAACTGGAGTCCACCTGTGGTAAATTCAGTTGATTGGACAGGATTTGGAAAGGCACACACCTGTCTATATAAGGTCCCACAGTGACAGTTCATGTCAGAGCACAAACCAAGCATGAAGTCAAAGGAATTGTCTTTAGACCTCCGAGACAGGATTGTCTCGAGGCACAAATCTGGGGAAGGTTACAGAAAAATTTCTGCTGCTTTGAAGGTTCCAATGAGCACAGTGGCCTCCATCATCCGTAAGCAGAAGAAGCTTAAAACCACCAGGACTCTTCCTAGAGCTGGCCGGCCATCTAAACTGAGTGATCGGGGGAGAAGGGCCTTAGTCAGAGAGGTGACCAAGAACCCGATGGTCACTCTGTCAGAGCTCCAGTGGTCCTCTGTGGAGAGAGGAAAACCTTCCAGAAGGACAACCATTTCTGCAGCAATCCACCAATCAGGCCTGTATGGCAGAGTGGCCAGACGGAAGCCACTCCTTAGTAAAAGGCACATGGCAGCCCACCTGGAGTTTGCCAAAAGGCACCTGAAGGACTCTCAGACCATGAGAAACTAAATTCTCTGGTCTGATGAGACAAAGATTGAACTCTTTGGTGTGAATGCCAGGCGTCACGTTTGGAGGAAACCAGGCACCGCTCATCACCCGGCCAATACCATCCCTACAGTGAAGCATGGTGGTGGCAGCATCATGTTGTGGGAATGTTTTTCAGCGACAGGAACTGGGAGATTAGTCAGGATAAAGGGAAAGATGACTGCAGCAATGTACAGAGACATCCTGGATAAAAACCTGCTCCAGAGCACTCTTGACCTCAGACTGGGGCGATGGTTCTTCTTTCAGCAGGACAACAACCCTAAGCACACAGCCAAGATATCAAAGGAGTTGCTTCAGGACAACTCTGTGAATGTCCTTGAGTGGCCCAGCCAGAGCCCAGACTTGAATCCGATTGAACATCTCTGGAGAGATCTTAAAATGGCTGTGCACCCACGCTTCCCGTCCAACCTGATGGAGCTTGAGTGGTGCTGCAAAGAGGAATGGGCGAAACTGGCCAAGGATAGGTGTGCCAAGCTTGTGGCATCATATTCAAAAAGACTTGAGGCTGTAATTGCTGCCAAAGGTGCATCGACAAAGTATTGAGCAAAGGCTGTGAATACTTATGTACACGTGATTTCTCAGTTTTTTCATTTTTAATAAATTTGCAAAAACCTCAACTAAACTGTTTTCACATTGTCATTATGGGGTGTTGTGTGTAGAATTCTGAGGAAAAAATGAATGTAATCCATTTTGGAATAAGGCTGTAACATAACAAAATGTGGAAAAAGGGATGCGCTGTGAATACTTTCCGGATGCACTGTAATGTTAACAATGGGAGGTACTCATGAGCTGACTGCAAACCCAAATAATGTCAACTTGTGATAAAAGCATTTATGAGAAAAATACAATATTAAGGATAAGTGAATTTGTACTGGAAAAGGGAAAAATGTGATACACGCAGAAAACAGCAAGACCCAAACCCCATAGAGCCTGTCTACTGTATATTTATATATATATATATATATATATATATATATATATATATATATATATATATATATATATATAACATAGTTTGCTGTCAAATAATGCAAAGAGTACGCGACACGTGTTTCGCCCTTATTTGGGCTCATCAGGTGTACATACTCCACTGTACCCCTTGCGGGGATCAAACCTCAGACGTACTGTATATATATACAGGGTGGTCCAGATCTAATTATGCAGATCCAGATCATCTAGATGATTTTGATTTATGGAGGGACGATTCCAGTTCGGTGCGAAGACGATTCTTCATGTCGTCAGTTCACACACTTCTCAATGGTTCGGGATTTTTCGGGTGATTTTCTATGTAATAAACTTAATAAGTTATAGTGTAATGAAAATTACTTAATTAGACCTGGACCACCCTATATATATACACCATAACTCTGTATGGTTGCTGTATGGTTGCTCACCCACTAATCACCTGAGTATACCCTTTACCTTTCCTCCTACCTATGGCCTCTATTACTTCTGCCATGTAAGCTCCTGAAAAATCTAATCCGCCCCTACCTCAAGCTCACCTGACTTGTGGTATGAAAGGCCAGGAATCACTTCTAAGGAATGCTCAGGAACATCATCTGGGATCAAAACTGTCTCAGATACCTCTTGGGGCCATTCTGCTAACACTTCCTGTGGTTTCCCAATTCCCACAGAAAGGGCCAAGCCTAATTCAAGTCACCCAGCCACCACATAATTTGGCAGGAGATCATGCAAATACATAATACCAAGCCTCTGTGCGGCCAGCTATCTATATGGGAGACTTTTAGTTTTCTCCCATGGAGTTGTGCCCAAGGGCACATTATCTTCTGGGCACTTAGTACTAAATTGAGCAATAGTGACCCCTACTGACAGTAGTCTTAAGTTGCTGGCATTGCTATTATTGCCAGTTCACTTATCTCCAGAGTGTCTTATTGTCCTCAATTCTGAATACCATGTTCTCATCAAAACTGTTCTTTTATTCATACTGCAGCTGTAAGCCCTACAAGTCTCTCTTTTACAACAGTGCAAGTATTTGGTCAACCACTGGAAAAAGGTGAGTCAAAACTGACCCTGCTTCCTCAGATAAAAAGCACTCACTCCCTCAAAGTCTTCAGATGTCAAGATATCACCCAAACATTTAATCAGTAGTTACAGCAATAAAATTTTTTCAAGTGACAGCAAAATACTTTCTCAGTAAGGGGGAAAGCACACACTATGTGAAAAATGGAACTGTACTGTTTAACTTAATCGATATCTTGTACATGGCTTAACTATTTGCCTGTGTATAAAATATTCATTCTTTTTGATTATGTTCGAGTAAAGTGTAATGAGTCTCTCTATTCTATCTGTCCACAGATGTTGTAAAGCAGTGTTTTCCATTACAAGGTTTATGAGAACTATACTCAAGACAGGCCAACAATGCATACAAGCCAGGTACCCTTAAGGACATATCTACGTGGCCAACTTAGAGGCATCAGTTGACCTACTTTGCAAGTCATTGGGGGTACTGGGGCACCCTATGAAAGCCAGCACTGATATACTGTAGTATTTAAGCTCTACAAAGAGTGACTTTTCCAGCAATAGAACCCAAGCCTATGCAGAAGTGGTAGATGCTGCTCCATCATTCAACTCTGTGTTGGTTCACCATATTTAATTTGTTCCTTGCTATAAATACCTTATTTAATGTTTAGCTTAAGATACCAGACTCCTTTAGGTATTTGCATATGGCTTTAAACTCTCACTTTCAGTCACACTCCAACAGGTATACACCATCATATCACCATACAGCAGTGATGAGAAATTCTGTGAGATTCCACCTACTGTATACAGTAGTATATACAATATTTACAACACTTGGAAGAAATTATGCATTCTAAGCAAAATTTTACATTAGACAACCCCAGACCAAGTTAGGTCACTGTGCTAGTCAGAGACAGTAACCATAAGAATAATAATGGTTTGGTGGACTATTCAGACACTCTCAGACAGGCTGAGCAAGCTTAAAACTGTTATTTTTAAACTAAAAATAACAGAATAATGATAACTTCAGACACTATGGGATAGCAAAGAAAGAAAAAATATGTCTGGTATTGTTGAAAATAATGAAATATTTCAGAAAAAGGAAGAGAAAACAAAGGCAGTGTTACAATACAACAGATCAAGTATTGTATTATTGCTCAGGATGATAATAGTTTGGGAAGAAAATTGCTGTTATTGAAAGACATGGAGATTTGCACTCTGTGAGTTCTTGATATCCATTGCAGATTGGCATCATTACTCAGCATGCACGATAAGGTCAATAAGAAATTATACATGCAACCCTTTTTCTTAGCATTGTATTATAGAGGCAGTGCAGTTCCATCCTACATAGTAACCAACAGTATAATTAATGCTGAAAAATCTTAAAGGAAAAAGTAACAATGGGAAATGGATTCTTACAGAGCTTTAAGGACAGTGTTAATACCACAATTCACCAAAATATTGGAAAAATAAGATTAAATATATACAATAAGAGTATAAATGGCAGAGATTATTAAAGGACTATGACTCACACAAAGTGAAATAATTGAAATAAATATCCAGTTTTAGCTTTCAATAAGTAAAATAAGTATGAGGGTCCATTAAATTTTATAAATATACTGTAAAATGAGTGCATATGCTTATGGGGATGCATATGAATTATGTTTGTTACTTTACCATCCTTGAGGTATTCATCCTCAATTAGAAAGCACTTTCCGAGATTGTATAAATATGAACTCTCCAACCTATTTTAAGATTTTATACTGGCAGGTTTGTTCTAAAATGTAGCAAGACATCTGCATTCATTGACAAAATCCATGACAGTGCTGCATATGAATATACAAAATGTTGCAGAAAGCACTATGCATAAACATCAAATCCTCCTGCCCATAGGACTGCTGCTGCAAAGTTTATAGATAATACAGAGTAGAGTATTCATATGGAATTGAGAAAACTTGATCAGATCTTACAGTTTCTCAGATATTTTCTTTTTAAAATTATTTCCTCACTTTTAATCCTGTTTAACAACTCCCATTTCCTTCCATCAACTTTGATCTGTTTTTCTTAAAGCATCTCAAGTTCCTCTGTCCTCCTCCCTTTCTCTTCTCACCTCTTTATTAATTCTCTAAATCACTGTCCATCTACCTCAAAACTAGCTGCAAATCTCCATACACATTACCATAAGTTAAACCTTTTGGTAGTCAGTCCAGTCGAGTTCACATCATGATCTCCACTCTTTAGCTCCCATTAAATGGGACTCTATTTACAAAAATATGCTTTTATCTCCAAAACCTCTAAACCATCAGCTCACCCAAATTTCCCATTGTTCATTGCCTATATGCTCCTCTACACCAATGGTCCCCAAAACACGACCCAGGGGACCCCATGTGGCTGCAAGTTTTTGTTCCAACCAGATTTACAATCAGTGATAATAATCAATTACAATTGATTGAATTTAATTAGTTGGTCTTCATTCTCTTTTCTTGTTCAGCATTCAGAAAAGCACAACAGTATGGTTTTTACATTTATAAGACATTTAGAAATATTTATATTTTTTTTCTAAAGTTATAAATGCTTAACTCTCTTTTACTGTGTTGTCTGTAATGTAATTTTTCTGTGTAGGTGTTCCCTTCATTTAATCCTAATAGTGACAATTAACAAAAACAAAGCAGACACCCTGGATGATGAAAGCTGCAACTATTTCTGAGGCAGACCCACTAATTAGCAAATAATCAATTAAATAACCAGAACACCTGGAAAAACAGAATGAAAATCAGAATGAATATATTTATAACAACTTAAGAAAACTACACATTCCCCATATAACTGCTTAGTACATTTTAACAAAAAATTACTAAACTCAGTTTTGTAATTTCTACATTGACCCCAAAACACAGAAACTGGGAAATAATGCCTAACTTAATTAAGCTCGGAGTCCAATGGTTGGAACAAAAACTTGCCGCCACAGGGGGTCCCCAGGACTGAGTTTGTGAATCACTGCTCTACACAAAAGTTGTGCTATGAGATTAACCAAATAAAACGTAATGTTCCTTCTACCTCTTGAATTCCCTGGGCACTTTCTGATCTGCCATTACAACTGTTCTGTCAGCTACCTTGTCCTGTGTGTTTTTCTGTCCTCTTCTTTTGGACCTCTCCTCACTTTCTCAGTTTGTTTTTTTAGGAAACTATAGCTGCAAAGAGTATTGTAGCCTGCTTCTGCCTCCTTCTCCTTTCGTAAATCTGATTTTCTTAATCTTGCTCTCCTTTAATTTTCCATATTAAAGCTTAATTAATCATCCAGAACTACTTTTGAGAACTTCCAAGATAAGGTGTCTTTGATATAGCTTTGGTTTGCTGTTAGACAGACCTGAAGTCCACTGTCTTCAGTTACAGTGAGCTAAGATGTTGTGTGAATGGGTGCACTTCTTAGCTGCAGTTTGCTGAGGCTACTATGGCTTTGTTTGATCATTTCTCTTTAACACAGGGCTTGGATGGGGGCAGGAGGTTTTGGTGTCTAGGTTTGGGTGTTTTTTTTTATGAGTCCTTCAAATATCTGCAAATGATTACCTTTCACTGTATATTTAGCTCCTAATAAAGATCTGATAAAAAAAATGTAACAAAAAACAATAATTGTCATTTCCATTTAGCTCAATAGGGAAGCTTTTGAATAAATTATAAACATTAAGCTACACACACTAAATAACCTCACTGGTGTGTATAAGGAAAGTCTCACGCTACCCTCTGCATGCACTGTAATATACAGTCATGTGAAAAAGTATGTACAGTATTTAAACAGTGCCCATAGGAAAGGGTCATGTAACAAACATTATGCCACATTTATATTTTGCAGTCCATTGTATAATTTAAATAAACATTTTCGCATGTGGCAACATTAAGAACACCCCTACATTTATCACTGCCTCACTTACCTAAATGAGAATCAGGTGCACAAGATCAGGTGCAAATGATTAGAACATCATTTGAGAGAGTCATGGAGGAACCTGTCAATTAAATTTCAAACATTTAGTTTGTTTTGCTATTTGTTGTTGAAGTGTGTGTTATCACCATGCTGTCATGGGGGAACATTCATTTATTAATTAAGAGTTTTTCCCATGGCCACGTAATTTTTTCCTGAATCTAGCATTTTTGGTGTACCTTCATATTATGTTTACTATTTATTTTATTAATTTCATTTATTTGTTTATTATTTATTACTTTTATTGTGACAACATATTGGTTCCTGACAGCCGTTGTTGTTTTGTGATCGTGATGCTTGAACGCGGATATGGATTGCTGGGAGCACGCACCAAAAGTCACATGTCACACTGTCATGACATCAATTTATCTATGGTATATTCATATATAAAATTGCACTTGTTTTGTTATTGTGACGATGCTGGTTCCGCTCCATGCTCCCATCCAGCTTCTGGGAACTTTGAACCCGACACCGTCAGTAATGTCACAGATGAGCTGGACAATGAGGCACAACAATGAAGCAAGGGGATGGTGCAAAAAGTGCAAAAGTGGCTTTATTAAAATCAACAAACAAAACCAAATAGTGTCCAACGTGCAGTGCTTCAAAATCTTGAAATAAATAAATGAATAATCCAATAAAAACAAGTGAATCGGTGGAGGTTAAAATCCAATAGAAAAAAAAATCCTTTTAAAACCAAGGTTAAAACAATGGCTGGAAGCAGTCTTTTAAAACAAAGCCCGGTGCCTTCTTTTACTGGTGACTCTCCTGCTTCTCCCATCCAGGCTATGCACCAGGGGAGTCACCCTACATACAACAACAACAACAACAACATTTATTTATATAGCACATTTTCATACAAACAGTAGCTCAAAGTGCTTTACATATTAAAGAATAGAAAAATGAAAGACACAATTATAAAACAAAATAAATCAACATTAATTAACATCGAATAAGAGTAAGGTTCAATGGCCAGGGGGGACAGAAAACATACAGCTGACCTTCTACACCGTACTGGTCTGGTGGCCTTTACGATCCCTGGTTCCGGTTCTGCACACCCAGACCGAGGCTTGGGCTCCCCAGTGACCAGAACGCTCACGCTGTGGCTTCCACTTCCCAAGTCCGCAACTCCCGCTGCCTTCTCTACAGCAAGCCAACCTTCTCCCGGTCACTCCTGCTTCAAACAAGCGCTCAACAGAAGTGACTACTACCGTCGGCCCTTGGTTGCCGGCCAAACACCCGACTCGGGCTCGCCTCTCCCCGCTGCCTGAAATCAGCTCCTGCACTGGCTGTCTCCTTCTTGCTTCCTTCTCCATTAACCTCCCTTCACATTCTTTTTTTCGTTCCTTCTTTTTCTACCCTCCCACCTCGCACTTCTATTATTTATCACAGGGATGTGGATCAGGTGTGGCAGTTAGCAGCTCCTGGCATCAATTACGGATGCAGACGACTCTTCACTTGTGCACTTAGGCGAGGAACGCCCACATCACGAATTCACCCAGGAACCTGCTCTGGCCACACTACTACGCACCCTCTCTTATACAACTCCAGGCACCTCACACCGAGATAAACAAGGGTTGAGCTGGGAGAACTTTTTGCCCGAGTTAAGCTGCAGTGGCGCGAAGATAGCAGGTTTGTTGCTGTTTATGCTGATCTAAACATTTGTAAAACAAAAGACGCTAATGGAGAGGTGCGAAGGAATTTTTGTTCCTAGGCTTCAGGGATTCTAATGTTAAAACCCATCTTCAGGAAGTGTCATAGTTTGACTTTTAAAAGAAAAAGATTATCACAAATTTTTCATTCTTTATAGGTGTCTCTTGTTTTCTTTCTCATGTATCCTTGAATTTGTCTTTCGGTTCGTGTATTGGCCTTAGATGCTTCTCTCAAATTAATTTCCCAGTTATAACTCCTTGCCTGGTTGGTCTGTTACTGATCCTTTCCTCCTTTCTCTCCCTGTCTGTGTTACAAGCAGTAGTTATGAATAGATCAAAAGAGTTCTCAGAGGCCTTCAGAAAAAAGGGTAATGGATGCAGATGAGTATGGGAAGGGATTTAAAAAGATCTCCGAACAACTGGAAATTAACTATTCCACTGTCCAGAAGATCTTCAACAAGTGGAAACGTTTTCAAATAATTTCCAACTTGTGCTGCCCAGACCGTCTGAACAAAAGATGCTGAAAATGTCACTTAGAACCCCAGTATTTCAGCACAGGATGTACAGGTAGCTCTTAACATTGTTGATGTCAAATTGCATGAGTCTTCTATTAAAAAAAGCTGCACAGATTTGATCTATGTGGGAGGTGTACCAGGAAGAAAACTTTGCTGTCCAGTGCAAGCCTCAAGTTTGCCTACGAAGACATTCTGGAACAATGTGCTCTAGACGAGCAAAGCAAAGATGGAGTTATTTGGCCACAGTACCAGAAAACATGTTTTGGGAAAACCAAAATCAGCATTTAACCAGAAAAACGCGATCACCAACTCTTAAGCATGGTGGTGCAAAGTTTATGGTTTGGAACTGCTTTGCTGCATTATGGCCTGGGCAGCTCATAAGAGAATCCATTGTGAATTTTCATTGAACCAGAGGGTACCTCAGGATAATAAGAGACCATCTGTAAGAATACTGAAGGTCATTTGATAGTGAACTTTGCAACATGTCAATAACCCTAAATATACCAGTAAACCCATCAAGGAATGACTGAAAAGAAAGAATGCAAAATTAAAGCCTGTTTCTGAATACCCTTCAAGATTCTGGAGTGATATTTAAAAAGTGCATGCAAGACATTCCTTAAAAATCACATAGCTGAAAAAATTCTGCATGATTAATGCCTGAGACTAGTAGACTTATGCAGGAAATTCCTACTAGAGGTTGTTTCTGACAATGGAGTATACAGAACTTACTTTTTCCACAAGCAGAAACGGAGCACCTGTTCATTTTTCATTGAAACATTTTTTACAAAAATCTAATTTTCTTTTTGTTCCCAGTTACATTAACTTTATATGAAGACTAGCAGACCTTGTGCGCTTCGCTGCAGTGGCTGTAGTTGGAATAATTATGTATCTACATGCGACTTATACAACATTTTTGATTTATCCTCCTGGAGCCAAAATATACTAAGAAACACTAAGTAGAAACATTAAAGGAAAAATACTATTTAGTAAGTACTGCGTCTAGTAAATAGTAAATCAGTAAAGGAGAGAGGACAAAACACTAAGGAAAATGAACTGCAAGACTGCTTCAGCTGCGGAGCGAAATGAAGTGAATGAAATGAGGTGATTGGGAGGGGAGATGATCACGTGACTCCCCCACCCCGCCTTAACTCTCCATCCCTCCACAAACACACAAACACAGTCTCTCGGATCCAAACTCTCTTTTCTATGTATAGATACTGTTTAAATGAAGATTGAATGTTGATATGTTCATTTATGTTAAAAAACAAAAAAGATGTGATAAAAGCAATACAAAAGTGTACAATTTCTACAACAATAAAATTGACTCCATTTACCATATACTTAAGTCAGTAAAACTAATGCAAAACACACGCTGTTTCACAAATTTACTTCCTTATCAGTTTAATCTACCTGTCTCCTACATGTTCAAGCTCCTTTCCTTATCTGTGCAGGAAGATATAAAAGTTGATTGTCATTAACAGAACTGTAGTAGTTACTGTAATTAGATAAAAACATGCAATAATAGAAAATATGTGTAAGGATTAATCTAAGCACCAGTGTATGGCTTTTTGTACAGAACATCAAAAATCTTAAGAAAGAAACACCTTTTCTTAGACATTGAATTTGTGTGCAAAAATTTGGTTATATATGATGATCGATATGCAAAAATGTCTTTGTAATTTCGTTTTTGTAAACCAGTTTCTTTATTTGCTGTAGCTAGTAAAACACCCTATCACAACAGTCATCATAATTATATCATATGATGACAGCTTAATGTCTTTTTAAGTATGTTTAAAGGAAGAAAGGCGTGGGTTAAACAGAGTAAGTTGAGAATGCTCACGGACTTAACTGAATGTTAGAAGTTCCACACTGAGTCAGTTATTCATATTTATCCTTGACATTCTGGACACACAATGCTAAAAATAGAGGAATGGAAACCATACCCCAGTAATCCATTCAAATGTCAAATTTTATAAATGAGCCAGTTGAAACTGCTTCATGAGATCGAATATAAAATGGACAGTAAACAAAATATTCCCTCTTCAATGTTATACCAGCTAAAACTGGCCATGTCCTCAAGGGTAATTTTAGTCAGCCACAGCCTGGCCACATTTTTAAACATAAGAAATGAAGGTAATGGGAGATCTTGTGGCCCATACAGTATTCCCTGTTGCTGCCCAATTAATAAATTCTGTTGGTCTTGCACAGTATAAGAAGCAGCAAGGGTAGAAAATGAAGAGTAATGCAAACATAAAACAGGCATTCACACAGATTGTAATCCAGCTTTAAACTAAATTTGGAACGATGGAGTGTGGAGAGAAATACTGTTAGACAATCTTATTCGTCTTTCCTGAAAAACAGTTTAGATTACGGTGTAACAGAACTAGGTGGGCTTTAATGGCATATGTACTTTAAGTTAAATGCTTTGGTCCCTCAAATGACATCAATGAGCTAACATTTGTAAAGATTTTTAGAGTCTGAACATAAGATTCAGTTTTTTGCATCAAGTGAGTTCATTTTTACTTACTGGTAGCACTTGCATTTTTTGTCCTCTAATGTAGATGTAGGGACTCGTTTTAAACAAAACCCTACCTTAGATACTACTGATTAGTACTGAACATACTGTAAAATAAAATGCATTGACATTCTCATTAGCAGATTGAAACCAGACAGAAAATCACGGAGAAAACATATGGACAGATAATAAATGTGCGGTTTATACGTTCTATCGTCATTTTATTTGTCATTTTTTCCATTGTACCTTTGGTATGTTATTTATATATTTTTGTAATTTTGTGTCACGCCAAGTTGTCAGGCATGCAACTACTGCTTGCTGTGTGTGGGTATTCGCCAGTATATGATGTCAGTCACTGCCATGGTATATAGGAAGGGGTTGATTTTATTATTTCTCTGAATTTTTACATAAGGAAAGGAATGCTGGAAAACTAAATTTTAATAAAATTTTAGGATATAGAAATAAGACTTTATAAGACGAGGCAGAAAAGCTAATTGCTTTTAATGGTTTTTAACTTTTCATTTTTATGAATTTTCATTACAAAGAAAGAAAGAAAGAAAGAAAGAAGGTACCGGAAATTAGGCTGAGGTTTTCAGTGTACACCAAAAATAAATTTTAATAGCTACCACTTTTTAGTCAAAACACAGATGTTTGCTCTTATGGCATTGCCAATTCTCAGTAAGTGGGGATTTTTAGAATCATGTAATTCTATGTGGTTTAGAGTAAAATAAATACCACAAAGTACAGTAGTTAAGCTACTTTGGGACAAAGAATGCATGATATGATGAAAAACATTCAGCACTACGTGCACTTCACCTCCGCCCCTCCCTCTATCCCCCCAAAAAAACAAGAATTAAAAAATATAAACATGAGCTATAAAGTAATTAGATTGTTATAAAAAAAAAATCTAATGGTTTAATACATGCAAATTAGAACATTGCCCTTTACCCCATTTTATATTCTGCTGGCCTGAAAAAGTGTCCTATGCTAGCTTTTACCTGAAAAAACAATTACTTGATTCTTATAATATTTTATTACGGCTCAGTAATACTTCATGGAAAATCTTTGTCTATTGTCACTAAGCTACAATATCGGAGACATGTTTCTGTAAAAGTAGCTTGTAATCTATTTCAATATGACAGAAGTTACATTATGGAAGTGCAACTTTTAATTTCATTCTTGGGTGAAAGTAGCTCTAGACAGAGGTTGACAGCTTCACATCCTTTTTTAACCAAAGGGAAGTCACAGAGGTGGTACAGAGCATCCAAGGAGATACAAAATGAACAAAGAGAATTGAGCTACATACCAATGTTTAATATACCTTAGACCAAGGTAACATTTTTGTTTCAGAGGTAGGACTCATTTAGACAAAAACACAATGCTGTTCAGTTATCTGATACTGATGCAAATAAACCCTATGTTTATATCAGGGACTGGACACGATCGAGTGTACAGTGTGTATATTGACACTCATTTAGTGCCAGTTTCTTGTCATTCTTTAAAGACCTGCTTGCATGGTTATGGGAGAAGCAAAGCCACCTCTGTGCTTGTGTACAGGATTGACTCATCCATGGTAAGATGCGCATTTGTACCCTTCGGTTACACGTGTGATCTTCACAGTCAAAAACAAATGTTTGCAAATCTGTATAAGATTTCAGTAGTTGGGTTGATGTGTTTCTTAATTCAATAAATTGTGTGCATGCAGTAACATTAAATTATCTCTTGAGCCCATCTGACCTGTAACCATTTTGATAATAAATGTTAACAAGATGGATTAAATTAGAAAGAATGAATGACTGCTTCTTTCCATTGAGTCTTTACTGTCCAAAGTGTTTTAAAGTATCAATGGACACACAAAAAAAGGAAAAACTATGAATTTTAATTTATACTGCTAATAAAAGCAGTACATTGTAAAAATGGACTCAAAGGGAAAAAGATCAATCCAATAAGATTTGAAAAACTTTGTCTGAGGTTCATAAGCATGCTTACTCTGATGCCTGGGTTTCAGCAACCATATACTGTACCTCAACTAATAATAAAACCAAAGAGAAAATGAAAGATAAAGAATAAAACCCCAAATAAAGTAGCAGACAAAGTAATGTTTCATCTCTGCAGACACAAAGATGTAATTATTGGAATTACTGGTTTTACCCACAGATGTGCCATTCTGCTTTAATCACAACTGGAATAAATCTTAAATCATTCAAAAACAACAAGAATAAAAAATATTAGCAATTTTGTTTCATCGGTTGATTCTATAACACTGCCAGAAAAATCTTAACAAGCACTAAGCATAGAAAATCAAAACATAAAAAATTCTAAAAAAACATCTTGTGCCAAGGATAGCTACAGTCATGAAAAGACTTATGTGCTACCATTAAAATGAAAATGGCAACGATTGAAGTAGAATGACAGAATAATTTTTATTTGTCATTCTGGAATGCTGATGATTTATGGTTATAGGGTCTTTTGCTTGGGAAATCTCACTCACTTTGAAGTTTAAATTTCAATCTACAAGGGTAATTTTTTAATCTCTAGTGGTAGTTTTTCCCATGTTCACGGTAAATGCTTTTCATGCAGTTTTGGCAGAAGATTCTTTTGAGTCAGCAAAGCAAACAATTTTGGAAGATTAAGCGTATAATCTGGTCATACCTTGTTGAAAACACATTTAAAATGATATTTGAATATTTACATGAAAAAATGCAAACAAATACACACAAGTATAAAAACAGAGCTTTAATTTACACAAAAGTAGCAAACTGTTTTATATTAACTACAGCTGGTTTATATTTGGAGAGAGGGATTTGTTATAGTTTTAACATGGAATATGATAATTATTACGAAAAGCTTAGGATATTTGGTGCAAGAGGGAATAGTAATCACTGTTATACAGCATCAGCAATTAAAATCATAAGTAAGCATGAGGAACGTCGATTAAGTATCAGTAGGGACTTCATTACAGAAGGTTTTGAAAGTTAAAAGGACAATTCTATAAAATATTTCACACACCATTAAACAGGTAAGAATTAAGAATTAAGTATGAATTGTAAATAGCAGAAATATTACTATCCATGATTCAGATATTACATGTAACCACCACTAAGTGCAGCTTCAGTCTGCTAAACCATTATCTGGTACAAATTAGTAATTAAATAGTTAAAAAAAAACAACAACAGCATCATAATAATAAAACAATGACTGGTTACAAAATGAGATTACTGAAACATGTCCATATTACTTCTTCATGCAAATTCCCAAGCCCATAAAATAATGAAGCAGGGACAATGGCTTCATTTATTATAGAAGGGCATTTGAAAGAAATACTCAGCTTAGAGAGTCATGCAACTCAGGATGGGTTATTTACAGTTTAATAACACATGTCTAGATATTAGTGTATTCGAATATCATATAATGATTCAATAATGGACTTGAAAACATAAATATAGCAGTGATATGCATCAGTGATTCACAGGCAATTTGCCTCATTCTATTTGTTTCTCAAGGCTTATTTTTTACATTTTATTGAAAAGCTCTTAAACTGAGTTCCTGGAACGCCATAATATCAGCTAATTTTCATAACATTTGCTTTCAAATTTGAAGCCATCTCCTGCTGTTAATTAAATGTATGCATTTTACACATACGATGAAAAAATGGTGTAAACAATTAAACCACAGTATCTATCTATCTATCTATCTATCTATCTATCTATCTATCTATCTATCTATCTATCTATCTATCTATCTATCTATCTATCTATCTATCTATCTATCTGCAGTCTTACTATTGCATGATATAGTTTGAGCATAATGTCCCTTAACTTATATTCAACAGTTCATATGGTATAACTTAACTTTTTAATTTGCATTTTTAATTGTTTCTGTATGTTATGTTATGTCTATCCTCAACCACACAGTACATAGAAAGCCATGTGCATGTTGGACTATATATGAGGACTGAATGAAAAGTAATGCATCCATGTCTATTACTAGAGGAGAATATTTTAATACATTAGACATAAAAATAATTCATAGAATGTGCTCTTTAATTATGTATATTTTTTTTTACATAGTTATCAGATACTTTATTGTCAATGATAAACACATTTTGTAAAGCCATCACGGTAGAAGTAATGCTATGTCCTGACAGTATTCTCAACCTTACTGCAAATATAATGTGTTTTAAAGATCTTCTTTCACTTTTGGAAAAATATGAAAGATTGAACATGCAAGGCACCAAGCATGGACAGCATAGTGGATGCTGTAGAGTGGTAAGATTCATCGTCTCAACTGCTTCTGTAGTGGCACTTGAAGTATGTGGTTTAGCATTGTCATGCTGTAGGATGAAATTTCCTTTGTCCATCCTCCTTAATTACTTTTTGATTCTGGGCTGATCTGGTAGGAGTGACTGTCGGTGTCTGAGTGAATATTCATTACGTAGAACTGTAATAAGCTGGTAAAGGATGACAGGTAAGCAGGAATTGATAAAACACCTGCACCTGAACTTGATAAAATCATGCTGCTATAATTTGATACAATGATTCGACTATCTGCATGCAATCTCACAGACTACTGTTATTGCAGCTTTTACCTTTCTATAATATTCAAAACGATTTCAAGTCTTATCACAATTTAAATGTACTAGAAAGTTAATTCATTTTTCTTTCTTAATTTTAGCTAACTTTCTTTTGAAAATTCAGAGCTTTTTAATCAATTATAATCAGCACCCATTTCAATAACGTGCAGACAGCCAACCTGGCACTATGTCTACTTGTCTGTATCCATAAAAAGTTATTTTCATATTATAACTAAATTATTATTGGCATCTCCAACAACAAAGTCTGCACTTGAACTTGCAACCCACAATTTCAACCCACATTGGTAATTACAGAATCACAACCTGTAAAAATTATTACATTTGGACACATAAATTCTCCTACTGTCATATAACTCATATAGAGCATTTTAAAGAAAATCAAAAATTGTCAATAATATGTAGGTTACCCTTGGCCCATAGGTGTTCACTAAGAAACTGTTTTAAAAATTTCATTGTCCAAGCGTGAAATTTCTTATAGTTTTTTAGACCCCTTTGTATGTCTGTCCGCTTTCACGAGAGAACTACTTAACAAATTTAGATTGGGTTTTTTTCTATAATTTGCTTGAACATTGCGCTGATTTTGCAGCTTTCTCATTGCGCTAGGTATCATAGTTTGCTTGCGATACCGATTTATTACCACGAATCTGAGAGAGACTCATCGGGCTGCAGGGAGTTGGGTAGTGCCCTCCTCACTCAACCATCTGCCTCGGGGCGTAACCTTCACTCCGTTTAGTTAGCGAATGAGAGAACTTCTTAACGGATTTAGATCTTTTTTTTTCTATAATTTGCTTGAACATTCTGGTTGATTTTGCAACTTCTCTCATTGCGCTAAGAATCATGGTTCCCTTGCAGGAGTGATATATTCACGCTAATTCAAGACAGAGGCTGTGGGCTGAGAGGAGGGGAAGAGTGACGTCAGGAGTACAGAGCTGGACGGGGCTCTCCACACTGTCCTGTTTCATTAATATGCGGGCGAAGCAGCAGGGGATGGATAATAAATGAATAAATCAGCTAGTGACTGGTAATGCCTGGGAATGCAGTAAAATAAAATTTGTACAGTATATCACAGGTCATGTTCAGTTATCATTATTTTTCTAAAATGATATGAAAAGCTCATTGACCTTACATCATTTACTCTGTACAGTACTTATTTATACATATTTCTATCAATGTACAAATATGTCAAAATGTGCAAAAATGGTACCACTAGGAGAAAAAATGGGCTATTTGTTTTTAGTAGTACGTATAAAGACTGCAATCAAAAGAAAAGTGATTCATTTAATGCCTACTGTGTATTTACTTTGAAATTAAAAAAAATCACTTCTGCCAATGTGTTGGACTAACCACTTTTAAGATCTGGATCTAAGATAATATAAGTACAGGTGCTGCACATTACAGAGAATATCATTTATTTTTTCCACAAAGCTTAATGCATGCAAGTGAAACTGCTAAGTCTTCTACGCATCCCAGAAGTGCTTCTTACCAAATATAGCTAACCCCCTGCTAGTGTACAATATGATATGTCTTATTCTCTGGGGGGTGGCCGAGCAGCTAGTTAAGGTCACCCCTATGTGGTTAATTGTCAAGCTGCTCTCACAGCTTCCCTAAAGTCCCTCCAGCATAAGCCATGAGGCCACTGTACTTCCTCACACTTTCATCACACACTTAAACACTTTGTTGGCTGACCTCTTAATGCATGAACATTTTATCCATAGCATCAAATTCCAAGGTCTAATAAGTCAAAGAAAAAATTAATGAAGTGACAAGTAAAAACATCAAAGAGGTCTATGATACCTACTGGCAAGCAGAAGACTTGTAAAATAATATCATCTTTGAGCTCCTAGAGTTTAGGTAGGTTATTTGCTTATACCATTAATAGTTTGTTTTGTAAATCTCCTTGTCCTTCTATTTTGTTACTTAAATGATTAATCTAATCAAACGTATTGGGAGAGGCCAGAGCCAAGCACCATCAAGCAGAAGTTGAAAAATAACCAAGGATGGTACCTGTAATCATCCCCAATGTATTTACTATTTTTCATAAGGGCTATATGCCTGTATATGTCACTTAATTCTAGTATATTATTCTTTTTAACCTGCATTAGTTACTTATAATGCAAACCTAAATTACGGTAACCATTTATCCAGCTTGTTTAGAAATTCAAGTAGTTTGAAAAAGATTATTTGTCCTAAAAGTAGAAAAAAAGAGCACTCCTATTCTGGTTTGGTCTAGTTTATTATGGGTGAATTTGACATATATATAGTCACACATGAAGCTTTAGATGTGTTTTTCAGGTGATGGTATCAGGAAAAATAGGGGACAAATATTTGCTGTAACACAACCACTAAGTCATTTTCATTTTGCTTACAGTAGAGGAGAACTCCCCAGAGGACAGCTGATGTCACTTCCGCTTCCACTCCTTATTACCCCGCCTCTTCCACCTCACCCTACTATTTAAAAAGCAGCCACATTAGGAGTCAGCTTTAATTTACTGACCAGCTTCAGAAGATCACAGAGAGTCTGTGATCTGGAGTTTACTCACCAGCAGAGGGTGCAGAAAATCCCTCTAATTTAGTAAACCATACTTATATTATTTCACAATATACCTTTTAATTCACATACATCCTATCTGCAATAACTGCTCTGTTTACAAATCACATACCCTCTCATTACACTTCAGGATTGTAGAGATTCTACCTAAGTAGCCCTGGGCACAAGGCAAGAACTAACATTGAAAGGGATGCTTGCCCATTGCATGTCCCATTAACCCAGTGTAAAATTAGAACTGCAAGTTAACCTAAAAGAAATGCTTTTTGGATGTTGGTCAAAAACCTAAATAACAAGAGAAGAACCGAGAATGACAATGGGAGAACATGAAAACTCAACACAAATGGTGACTGGCCACGGGATTCTGCATTCTTCGGTTTGGGGGACCTACAATAATTTTGTGTTGTCATAAAGTAGTCAAGCATGAAATGACACTACAACCCTGTATTCTAATTCCAATTCTAATAGAAACATTTGGCAGTAAATAGATACTTTTTTTCATTATTCAAAATTAAAGACAATTGTGGGCATATTCATATAAAGATGACATTGAGCTTTTACTTCTTACAGAAAACAGCCAATAGTCCTTCCTCAATGATTTCTTCTCACAAGATAAAAAATTCCACGTGCATTCTGCAATACTAATGATATTGCATTTATTTAAAAAGGAGTTTTGTTACTGTCTTCTGTACAAACATGCCATCTCACAATTCTCCTGCCATTGCTCAATAGCTAAGTGAAGTTTCCCAACAATTTGTGCATGCGTTTACCCCACCCTGGATGGAAAAGCCCTCAACACCAATATTCTTACATTGATCAAGTACATCCAATAAATTAACGGATGGATGGAAATATTTTTAACAACAATGAGAGGCAGATATAAAATCAAGAATCATATATTCAAATTCTTAAGTTTTTATTTCAATCTTCAGATTATATTTACGTATATTTATGTATAGACAGAGCTATTATTAGCTGAATAAAACATTTTACTACTTCTAAGGTATGAAATTTACAGATTGATTTATAAGACGAGTTTAAAAAAGTTAACTATTACTAGCAGAAATAGTAATATTATTAAATAATGGTTAGTCATGTCACAGATAGAAGTCTAAAATGTACACCAGCACCTACCACATTATGGTATGTTTGCTACTCTCACCAGTCTATCCAAGTCACTTTTTGTGCTGCATTAAAGTCTGTTCAGTTTAGCAAAGTAAAGGCATACAAGCTTACTATGCATTTTATACTACACAAAATCAACCAGAATGTTCAAGAAAATTCTAGAAAAAAACCTGATCTAAATCCATTAAGTTGTTCTCTTTTTCGCTAGCTAAGCGAATGTAAGATACACCACGAGGCTGGCATGTGAGTGAGGAAGACTCTCCCTGTCTGCCATGGTGCAGCTGCTGTACCATACTGTGATAGAGTACGCCAGCAGGCTGTCGATGGATGAGCGGTGGAAGGTCAGTAGCAGGTTGGAGTTGAGATTGTGCTTTCTGAGGACCCTCAGGAATTGTAATCACTGCTGAGCCTTCTTGATAACTGCTGTGATGTTGTCTGTCCAGGAGATGTCAGTGGAGATAAGGAAGCCAAGAAACCGGAAGGTATAGACCCTCTCCACACACACGTCGTTGATGTAAAGGGGGGGCTTTGCAAAGCAGTCAGTGCTTTGCCTCCTGAATGTGACAATGATGTCGTTGGTTTTCCTGGTGTTCAGAGCCAGATTGTTCTTTGAACACCAGGCTGCCAACTTCAGAACCTCCTCTCTGTAAGCTGCCTCGTCTCCCTTTGAGATGAGTCTGACCACTGTGGTTTCGTCAACAAACTTGACGATTTGGTTGCTGTTGTGGGCCGGACTGCAGTTGTGGGTGTAGACACAGTACAGAAGGGGGCTCAGCACACAGCATTGTGGGGTACCGATGTTCAGTGTGCGAATGGAGGAGTTGTGGGGGCCGAGTCTCACAGTCTGGAGCTGGTTGGTAAGAAAGTCTTTTATCCAGACACATGTGAGAGGGGGGAGGCCAAGAGTGACCAGTTTGGTGATGAGAATGTCAGGAATGATTGAATTAAAGACTGAGCTGTAATCCACAAAGAGCATCCAGACGTAGCTCTGCTGCTGCTCTATATGGCTCAGCACAGAGTGGAGAGCTACGGCGATGGCGTGATCTGTTCACGTGATATGCAAACTGGTAGGCATCGAAGTCTTGGGGGAGATAGTCCTTGATGTGCTGGAGAACCAGTCTCTGGAAGCACTTGGTGATTACCGGAGTGAGGGCCACAGGGCGATAATCATTTAGGCTGGTGATGGGAGACTTCTTCGGCACTGGAATGATTGTGGCTGATTTTAGGCAGGATGGAATGACTGCCTGGGTTAGGGAGAGATTGAAGATTTTAGTGAAGATAAAGGTGAGCTGGTGGGCACACGCTCTGAGCACCCTACCGGGCACTCCATCTGGGCCGGTAGCCTCCTTGGTGTTCACTGCCAGGAGCACCCGTCTGACACTGTGCCCCTTTACAGTGTGTGAAGTAGTGCAGGAACCCGGTGAGGGTGGGAGCAGGGCTGGAGCAGGTGAGTGTTGCTGTTGTGATGATTCAAAGTGAGCAACGAAGCAGTTTAGCTGCTCTGCTTGCTGCACACTCAGATCTCCTGTTGCATTACAGCCTCTATAGTTTGTGATGTTTTGTATTCCCTGCCACACCTCCCGTGTATTGTGGCTGGACAGGTGGTACTCTACACTCCTCTTATGGTCCATCTTGTCTTTTTTAATTCCACTTTTTAGAGTGGCTCAGGCAGCCCTGTACAGAGCTCTGTCACCTGACCTGAAGGCGGTATCGCGGTCTTTGAGGAGTGTACGGACCTGGCAAGTCATCCAGGGATTCTGGTTTGGGAAAACCCAAGTGTTTTTGTCCACAGTCACATTTCGGATGCAGAACCTGATATAGTCCAGTACCATTCCTGTGAATGTTTCCTGCTATCGATGTTCAAATATGTCCCAGTCCATCTGTTCAAAGCAGTCCTGTAGTTTGGAGAGTGCATTTTCAGGCCAGGTTGTAATAGTCTTTATGATGGGCCTGGCACTGCGTCTGAGGGGGGGTGTAGGCGGGGGAGAGCAGGAGAGAAATATGGTCAGACAATCCGAGTTCGGGGAGGGGTATAGCTCTGTACGCATTCTTGATGTTGGAGTGAACATGGTCCAGAGTGTTTACCCCTCTAGTAGAACACTTAACATGTTATTAAAATTTCGGGAGTACAGTCTTCAAGTTGGCCTTGCTAAAGTCTCCTGCAATTATATGAGCACCGTCAGGGTGGGCTCATTGCTGTTTGTTAATGGTATTCAGCAGGAGAGAGAGTGCCATGTTTACTTAACGCAATGAGAGAAGTTGCAAAATCAACCGGAATGTTCAAGCAAATTTATAGAAAAAAACCCGATCTAAATCAGTTAAGTAGTTCTCTCATGAAAAGCAGACAGACATACCCTGGATTTTATATATATATAGATGTGTTAATACACTATATTTGTGTATAGTTGGTATTAATTAAACTTTTTCATTTTTAATAACTTAACTATGAAGTTCTTTCAGACAACCTATATGTAGACCTATACAGCTGAATCCCAGGAAACAGCAAGGCGAAATAAGGAATATTCTCCTCTCAGCTCCCTAAATGATTCATAAATGAAGGGAGCTCTTAGTTTCTGCATAGTCATCTTATGTCAACCGTCTTATAACTGTGTGCCTGTTTTTTTAAAAGATGCCATGTTTTCAACTGGAAGTAAAATGAAACCTGCACTTTTTGGAGACTTGCTGACTGTTGCCCAATATGTAGTGTGTGTGTTTGTGAAAAGAACATTCCGGTAGCCAACACAACAATCCTCTGTAGCTGGTCTGCTATATGGCCTGAACTTTGACTTACTTTAATCTGCCAGTTTCATGAGGGTGTTTCAGTTCCCCTCCATACACACAAACACACTTTCTCTTGATTATAATACTATACAATATGCGTCAGTCATTCCCCCAGGCTTTTTCTGATTACGGAACTACATACACATTGTAAAAGACTTTCTGATCATGATGTGAATCTATATTATTCAACATTCTTACAAGAAAATATCTTCTATTTGTTTAAAGGTTGGGTTTCACTGAGGCATGTTGTTTTAAGCATGATCTTAAACAAGAATGAGAAATGTAAACACAAGGCGTTGATGCAGAAATGAAATTCTGCAAAGAATTTTATCATCATATTTTTCCTCATCAGTGAAAAAACATACAAAATAAATAAAAAAGAGTTAATAAAGAATTAGGTTGAATTCTAAAAAAAGCTAGAAATAAAGGCATGTTCTTTTCTTACTCTGCAAGAGCCTATCAAGCTTTCATTTGATTTAAGTTAAGTTATTGTAATTCCTCGTTAGACTGATTAACTCCTGTCTTACATCCCATTGGCTTCAACCTTCTGTAAATAACAGGTTAAAAAAATGGATGAGTGGATGCAAGGCATTTGTGGCTACTGTCTGTAATCCTTCACAAAATGTCAAATATAAAGCTTCATTACAATCTAGTTCCCCCTTTGATCAAAGTGTCAAAAGTCTCTTTCATCATGATCAGAGAAGATCCAGTCCAAATTTGAAAACCCACATAGACACTTGCAAGGGGGATTCTAGCGAGTGAATGTAAAGCACCAAGTCTGCACCACCTGAAACTGAGGGCAAGTGCATTCAGGGCGGCAAACAAGAGGAAAGTGCCCACATGGAGGACTGCACAGAACTGCAGGGTAGGTAAAGCAGCAACTTGAAATTATTGAAAAGTCAATTGAATGAGATCTTGGAAGGAACAACTCTGATGTTAGCAAACCAGCTGGTTTACACTGGAAGGCCATAACAATGTGGTGAATTTCTTTATACATTTGCTAGAGTAATAAACACAGCTCAAGTTTTATTTGTATTCTTGCACGGTAGTGACATTTTCTGTGGGTGCCACACAACTAGCACACTCACTCAAGTGGATAAGAATATTCCTAATATTAAAAGAGATAAAAATAATGAATGCTACTTCAATAAAGCTGACTTGTGTTTCTAACAAAACCAGGCTGGCATGATTCCATGGAGCTAAGCAATGACATCACTTCAGTGTTTTCTTTACATCTTCATTTAGCCAGATGTTCCATTCAGTACTGCTTAGAAATTCTTTCCTTTTTTGCTCTCTCTGTAGTAAAGTTGCCTTTTGTTCTTTAACCAAGTACTTTTGCTTTAAGTTATTTATCAAATGTGAATTGAAGAAAAATCTATTATGTACTATAAACATATCCAGATTCTATTAATTGTGGGATAGAAGGCAATGAAAAATACAATAAAATTATTAGAGGGTGTATACAAGTTGTTGAGATATCACAACCACATAACAGAAAAAAATTGGTTTGAGAAAATGGATGGCTAGATAAAGAAATGTATTGCTGATATTATTTTTTATCATACTTAAATGATATAAGTGCAGATTCAATGGATACTCTTCATGGTCAAGTGTACAGCTCAGAGTGCTGCGAACGGAATAAGTTATTCCCAGGTCAAATAAAAATATTCACTTGGGAAATATTTGTATATGTCATTACAGGGCAATTTTACCTGCAAGGCAGGAACAGAAATTGCTATTTCCCAGTATGCCTTTAAAGTGCCCATTAAAGCTAGTGGGTCTTGAACGATTGTGCCTATCTAACACTGGCAATCATATTTGGAAGATTATATCATCTTAAAGCAGGCTGTATGAAGAACATTAATGGGTGTATATAGTCTTTATGTTTCCAACCTTGTTTGACATAAAGCAGTCAAAAGTCATTTCAAGACTGACATTGATGTAACTTTGCCATGAGCGACTAAAACAATTTCTGGGTCTGGTATGGGCACAGCTGAAACACCTTGATAAGGTAGCTGTGAAAAATGACACATCATACAAAATGAATCAGTTCTTCATTTCTGTACTAAATCAACACTTGGCTTTCTGGCCCTTTCTATTCTGGCCCACAACAGAATATTCACAGATTGCTCCTGATTGATTCTGTTTTCGGTGTGCACACTGTAATTAGATCCTCCAAATGTAGCCTCTGGTTATTAACGCAAACCGATCCCAGGGAATGTATACTTGTTATGATTAGCATAACCCCAAAGAGGAAAACAATCAATAATTAAAAATAGGATTATTGATCAGTCTGGTGAGCTTCATTTACACTTATTCTGTGACAAACAATATTTTTATGGTAGACTCTAGCATGAAATACACTAGTCTGTTATTTTACAATATCAAGATCTATCAACATTTAAGTGCAGATGCATTTTTGCTTATCTCATTAATAAAAATCACATATGCTTTATGAGTTAACATTGAATTATGTGTGGATGTTGGACATGACTCACTGATTTGGCTCTACAAATATGCACTGTGTGTGAAATGGACAGGTCGTTATTATGGCCATTATGCTACCCACGCTCAGGTCAGAAAAATACTCCAATGACAATGGAAGCAGTGCAGAATTTTCCATTTGAAAAAGGCAGTTATACAGTGTACAGTACTGTCTATTAAAATGAACTTCATATCTTGCACTTTTGTTCCAGTTGCTAGATGTATTACTCTAGATGTTAAACTGCCTCTCTCAAGCCTGACTATCACTTTAGCCCTTATTCGCAGTACTACCCACATGAACTGCAGTTTTTAGAACATCAGAACATATATTTTTGATGAGAAAAGGAAATTCAGTCTAACCAAGCTCACCAATTCTATCTATCTAACTTCTCCAAAATAATACCAAGCCAAGATTTGTGTGTCCCTAAAGTCCTACTTTCTGCATGCTCCTAAAGTCCTACTTTCTCCATGCTACTTGTTAATTTATTCCATGTGTCTGTGGTTCTCTGTGTGAAGAAAAACATTTTAATGTGAAATCTACACTTAACAAGTTTCCAGCTGTGTCCCTGTGTTCTTGTTAAGCTCCTTTTAAATCCATTGGAAATCTCCACTAGATTGTTCTAATTTTCGAAAGTTCTAAAAGCCTGTATGCTGTCCAGGTCCCTTTTTAATGATTCAACTGATTCTAGAGTATCTGCCATCCCACTTAGCTTGGTTATCATCTGCAAACTTTACCAGCTTATTGCTTACATTGCTATCCAGATCATTCAAATATATTAAAAACAAAAGCAGCCCTAGCACTGACCCCTCGGGGACACCACATTAGATTCTGATAAGGTTCATTGCACTATAACCCTTTGCTTCCTATGTTTTAACTGTGTATTTATCTGAGCTGTGCCTGGTAACCAAAGGCGAACCTGTTTTGAGGTAACCATGTCACTCTTATTCATGATCGATGTAGTCCTTCCATCAAGCTGCTCCACATTTGGACACCCAGTTCCTAATTGCCACTACATTGTAGAATGATCTCGGCTATCGAAAGCACTATGTAAAACTGCATCTGATACCCTCCCAGAATGATGTACAAAAAGTCTCTTTCAAGCCTTTCTGTGTACCTCCATTCTCAACTCATGTTGTCTACATTACTAGGCATTCTTGTCAGTCTGCTACACCTTGGAAGTCTTACTCTTACTGAATTTTTGTGATGAGCAAACTCTGGCACCAATCATGTACTACAGCTGGAAAAAGCAGATTTAGAAAAAAGGATGCATCAATGTAACATGACCTCCATTTCATACACAGTTTGGACTATGACTCTGAAACTGTTTAAACCTGGTGTTATATTATAGCCAGGGTTCACTCCCCGGCTCAAGTGTGGTTTCTTTTTATTTAGTTTTTTGTTTTCAACTTATTATTGATCATTTCATATTTTGAAATTATTTTGATTATGTATTTATTAGTTTATTTTATGTACGTGCCTTTATGTTTGTGCGTACTCCAACTTTAGCCTAAGGGGGCACAACCCTCGATGCCACTTCTATAGGACTGGCGCAGACTTCTATAAGGATGACCTTACCTTATGTCTGAACATGAGTTTGCTCTTCACTCCTCGGCTCAAGTGTGGTTTCTTTTTATTTAGTCTTTTTGCTGTTTTCAACTTATTATTGATCATTTCATATTTTGAAATTATTTTGAGTATGTATTTATTAGTTTCTTTTATGTATGTGCCTTTATGTTTGTACGTACTCCAACTTTAGCTTAAGGGGGCACAACCCTCAATGCCACTTCTATAGGACTGGCGCAGACTTCTATAAGGATGACCTTACCTCATGTCTGGACATTAGTTTGCCCTTCTGTTATTAGCTCTTCCTTGGTTTGTGGACATTGTAATTAATTAGTTTTGATTTTCTGGGTTTAAAACTTTGGTTTGCTATTACAATTAATGGAATACAAACTGGCTTTATTGTTTCAGTTTGCCTTTCAGGCTTTTCCTTTTCAACTTTCATTCTTCATTTTGTTCTTTTTGATTTATTTTTATTTTGTTTTTGTTGTTTTTTAATTTGTGTCAAAAATTCCTTAAATATAAAGAAGAATTGTTTTAGCAGTTTTGATTCAGAGTATTACAGTTTCCCTATCCTTTCTGTGATTATTTGAATATTGAAGATCTAACCCTTTTTGTTGATCCTGTCCAGGTTGAAAACTGGCTTTTTAATTTTGAAGTCAGCCTGATTCTGTGTCAGCACCTCACTGAGGCACTGAAGACAAATTTTAAGGGTTAGCTTCAGTCTAGAGTGTTTGAGAGCCAGGTAGATTGTATCATCAATCAATCTGTGGATTTCTGACTCCACTTAGTCCAATGCAGGACTGAAACTGTGCTTATCCTGGAGGGTACTGTGTGCTGCATGGGATGCAAGTGAATCAAAGATCATAGAGACATCAATGAACCTGATGTATACAGTATGTCTATGAGATTCGTTGGAGTCTGGTTAATAAAAAAAATAATAATAATAAAACAAAGAATAAAAGCTGCAGACATGCAACTGCAAGGCCAGGAATCATTCCCAGGGTCCTGAAGCTGTGATGCAGCAGTGCTATACTTTTTACTTTCTCCACCACCTTCTATGTGTATTTCAACTGAACTCTCATCATGTGTTTATTCTACCACAGAAGTGATTACTATCCTCACAGGTAGTAACACTGATTCATCTTTTTAGTGTTTAACATTAATTTTTTAACTGAACTGCTTAAGGCATTTTAACAACCCCCATGCATTCTTCATAAACTCTCATGATGATGACGCTCCCGGAAAGGGATAATTACATTTCTGGAAAGAATTGGTTCTATTATTTATTATTACCTGACTTTTCAATAGTTATCATGGCTGTTACATAGCTCCAGGGACCCAGATTTAAGTCCCAGTTGAATCACTAAGTAAGCAGAGTTTGAAAACTCTTTCATTGGCCATGTGGGTTATGGTGCAACTATCCCAATGCATATATGTTTTTCAAGCCACATTCCAAAAATGTGCATTTGTAAGTGTGTGCATGAGTGGGCCCCACAATCGACTGGTAGATTTTGCAGGATTGCCAAAGCTCCAAAAATTAAAAAATGTTTGAAAAACATATGATTGGACAGATGCAATGTTAATGTGGAAGTAAAATGCAAATTCCTTATAATGATGTTATTCTTTATCTGTAGTTTTGTACTAACTGTAAACTTTAATTTACCCTCCAGAAAGTTCTAATGCGAAAAAAAATAGGAAAACTGCATTTTAAGATACTCTTGATAGGGTTAGAGGGACCTGTATTGTCGGACGAACTGAAATGCAACATACAGCATGTGGGATTAGCATTTAGCTTTCTTGTTTTTCTCTGACATGCAAACAGTTACGTGGGCTAAGGTTTATCAATGTGTAGATACTGTAACTCTCTTTGGTTTATTTTTGAATATACATTAAGACATTTTTCTTCCCTTTCTGCAAGCATTAAACAAGCTTAATATTATGGCCTACGTTTTCCATATTAGCAAGCCTATTATTTCCAGTAGGGATTTTAAACTTTGTGGGTGTTACATTAAATCTGAACAAGTTTAACAAACGACAGGAGATCATTCAGTCCATCAAGCTTCTCTGGTCAAGTAAAAGCTAAACTGGCTCAATATATCATCCAGATCCTCATTTTGGCTTCAACTACGTGATTTAGTAGTTTGTTACAAAGTCCCACAACTCTTTGGGAGAAGAAGTACATACAGGCTTCAGTCTTAAATGCACTCCCCATAATTTCCATAGGTGCCATTTATAGTGCAATTTCCTTCTGAATCAGTGAAAGTCTGAAGGATTAGATGTATCAGTGTCCTTGATTGGTCTCCATGCAGCCTTCTCTGATCAATAACAAGGTATGATTCCTTGAACCTATCAAAGTAGGGTATACCCTTTAGCTGTGAAATGCAATTGGCTGTTTGTCTTTGCACAGGCTTCTTGTGTGACTGCCTTTTTTGAAGAGTACTGATCAGAACTTTATACAGTACTCCAAATGAATTGCACTTTCCAATTATATTCAATAATTTTTACAAAAAATTGTGAGATTTCTGAATTCTTTTAGGACCTCCTGCCCCAACGGGATGACACAGCAAAGCATGACTGCCACGTCTGTGAAGGACTGCTTGTGCATTGCTAAGGCAACCACAGGTTCACAGTGCAGCAGCATAGTGCCACAGAAACAACTGAGAGCCGATCAAGATTGTGATATACGTGCTTGTCACCGATGAGTCATGCATGGGACATTATAAATGCAGGGAACAGTATAACTTGGCCACTGTCCAAGCCCTGACTATGCCCATTTGCTGTGTCTATGTATAGCAGAGTGGTAGGTCCCGCTACAATAAAAACCGTGCTGTTCCTGTTTCAAGTCGAATAAAGCTGGTGTTGCTAAAGTACTGAGACTCAGCCTCGTGTTTTGGGGTGCAAGACAGTGATAATATTAACACAGTTCTAAATGCCATGAGCTTCTTGGATGGTCTTGGGAAGAATAAATAGAGATGATGAGAATGTTGCATCAATGCAAACCAATTAATCTTTTTAGAGGTTAATCTTTTTTTGACTTGTGCCTATTGTGTAATATTTACATTAGATGAATTAGACAATGTTTTCAGAAAAAGTTACAAAATATACAAAAGAGTTAAAATTTTAATGTAACATAACTTCAAAATCATGTTTTGTCATAATTGTACAGATTAGAATGAGAGATTAGCATTTACAGAACCACAGAACTTGCATTCTTGAACAGGAGCTTACTCATACTCATCTCACACTCATATCATTGTAAGTAGACTAGTGGTGCATGAAAGGTTTTCCAACATGACAAAAATGGTGTTTAATTTTTACTGAAGTTTTTGGCTATCAGTTCCTAGGTCTCAGGTTTATTTTTGGGACTTTGCTTTCAACATCTGTTCATTTTTAATACCAACATTTTCCAGTACTGTATCACAGAGTTAATGTCTAATGAAACTCAAGCAATGTACTCTGCATGTGAGGCACCAAATGCTCATTTACATCAGACCTCTTATTAGTGAAGCTGATCACCCTTACACCATGTCATTGTACAGCGGTAGGTCAATCGGAATAGTACACATTATATCTTTATTTGAACGCTTCCTTTTTTAAAGCAGCTATTCACATCCCTCAGTAGGGCCCTGCTGATTTCTATTCCAGCTGAGTTCTTAATTACTTAATATGTTCCTGAATTACAACAATAATTGTCTTTGCTTAAGATCTCAGCCAGAGAATGTTGCTGATAATGTGCATGTAGCTCAGTGTAGTGTGCAGACACACTGTGATCAATTTGTGAAATTATAATAACAATTTTGTCTTTTTAAAACTCACCTGACAATTATTATGTATTTCTTCCCTAATCTCCAATCCCCATACACTGTCATTTTACTATTAATGTTCAGCACCCTAAAATTTTATGGGAGAACATGTTTTTAGATTAAAAAATTCTAACTGACTTTCCTTGTTTTTACTGTTAAATTTGTAAAATGACTGTCAGTGTTGAGAGAATAAAAATAAAATAATGCCAGATCTAACTCTTCATGTTAGACTAATACCTACCAACTGTACCCACCAGATTCCACCTACTTCCTGGAAAACAATATTATTTGAGTGCAGCCATTGTTGATAGAATGACCCAAACACTAAGTTACACCTCTCAGTTTTACACTTCTTAATAAACTGGACTGTGCCACCTTACAACAATTTTTAATCTGTTTTGAAATTTTACGTGTGAATGACTTCACCAGACATCTGTTAACATAAAGAAGGGAAACAGCTTGGGAAAAATCATACAGAATCTATACACAAAAGACTATGGGAAATAAAAGATGTAATTGCATAAGTGAAATGTTAGCTGACATTGAAGCTAATTATTACCATAATCAAGCAATCTGCTTACACTGACATGCTGTCACACTACAGTTCTCCATTCCACAGTATTTACATATATTCACAAGCTATGCCATCCTGAGCACACTGTGACGTTAATCTCAGTTCTCTTTGCTAGTAAATATGATTACACTCCTAGCCATTGTTTTCAATAGAACAATAATACAAATCTAAATATTAATCAAGTGGAATATTATTATCAGAATTATTATCTAGAACTCAAGTAAAATAAAGATAAAAGACAGAGGTGAATGCAAGAAAGACCTTGTTTATTAGGTCACTCTGAAACAATACAGACACCAAAATGTATAGGTTTTTGTTCTTGGATTATTTTAAAGAGATTAAATTTCCATATCCTCACACCTAACATATTATGTATATTTTTTTTTGCCTCCATCTATTAGAGGTAACCCCATCAGAGCAGTGCCTTATTATAATAATGTCCATGGCTTTTAACACAAGCAGTCCAAACTGGGTCACAACGGATAAATATTTTTTGTGTAAAACTTGATTTGGAGTTGCACATAGGAACAAAATATCTGTCTAGGTTGGCAATCAAATTAGGAATATGAATTAAACATCCAAGTTGATAAATGAAAAGCATTGTGGTGACATAGGGCTGAGCTGACCTGAAGCATTTCAAATGTAATGAAATAAATGTAGCTTTGTTTCAAATTATTTAAACTGCAACTACTTGTAACCCATGTAATTTCAAAATATAGTGATAATAATTACTGATGATTTTAAACTTGATGATAAATGACTATACAGCAGCAGGCAGCACGCTAAAAATGTTTACTCTGATATATTATTTCAAAAGAAAAGTTATGATTGTGACCTTCTACTGTATATGTACAAAAGATTTTGTACTCCATGCTCCCTTAGGTTCTGTTCTGAACTATTTCTTAACATTTTCAGAAATTAGTTTTATTTAATGACTTTCAAATTCTGCTCTAAAATGTCATACAGTTAAAGCTGACAATTTGGTATAGTTAGCTATTTGCTTTACTGGCATACTTCAAAAGAACAACATAATTCTTTTTTTTTTTGCAATGCCTTCAGTAAAGCAATTATTAATAACTGTAATGCATACATTATAATAAACAACTATATATTAAAACACCTTTCCAATCCCACAGAGCAATCTGAAATTTGAAGTGGTAACTTGATACGCATGAGGAGGAGTAAAGGCGCACACTGAGAGCTGCCTTCAAGGACTTAAAGTATAAAACTGAACAGGAGGTGAGAAAGGAGCCTCGAAAATAATGACAAAGTCTGAAAAGCTGGCTTTACAGGAACGCGCTTGAGAAAGAAAAAGGTGGTGATCGGACATTTACACACAAGCAAATACAGAGTAAATGTACTAAAATGACATGGAGGGCAAGAAATAGCAAATGTTTTTCAACTATTTTATTACATATCTTCAACAACTATCCTGGCTAGTACAGTATAAATCATATACTGTAATGCATTCTAAAAAAATTACAAAGGTTTTGAAAAGCTTCCAAACAATTTTTGGTGATTATGATAGACAGCTTCAAGAATAACAAAAAATAAAATTTCAGATCAACTGTATCATGTACAATTTTGGATGTTCCAGTTGTAGTTGATGTACTGTATATATATATACTTATAATTTGACAGGAAATCACAAAATTAGCCACTTGAATATAAAATTGCACATGATAGAAAACTTTAAAGGTGATCTTTGCGTTCAGCAGGTCAACATTCATAAGATACTCCCAAAGGTTTTCAAAATTTTTCAGGAAGCAAAAGATTCATTGTCCAGTGCTATTGGATTGCTGAATATTGCTGATATATTTCATTATCTTACAGTCTGTTCAACTAGTAAAACAAAAACAACTGATCTTTATATATAGTATATAGCCATGGCTAGAGTACCTCCTATGAGTAATAGCCAGTATCTGGTTTTAAAAAACAAATAAACTATGGACAGTCTGACCGCTCATAGCAGGCCAAACTTAAGCACACTTCCACACTCAGTTTAGGGAACAGCAACTAACCTACAGTAGTAAACATCATAGGAGAAAGCAGAGAGAATGGGTAAACCAGAATTCAGCCAAGAAACAAAATTAGTTTCAACTCTTAAAGAAGTGAAGATGTGCCAAATACAATAATAAACTAATATTTCCAAGAGGAATAATACACAGAAAAACCATCAGCAGTTGCAGAAATTCATGCATCTAATGCCTTCCTCATTTCTTCCATTGTGCACATGTGGGAAGTGGAGCTGGAGCCCTTACTGGATACATCAAAAGGGCAGGCAAGAACCAACTTACTGCATCACATTAGTATTCAAATTTCAGGCCAATGTGGACATTGTAGTCCACGTAATATGAAGGCCAACATGGGATCCAATGTTCTCAGGAAAAAAAAAACATACAAACGCAAAAGGAATTTGCAAACACCACACCAAACTGAGTCAATAACTGAATTGGGATAGCTGGAACTATCTAGCATCCTTCTACTTCCAGATGAAAAGGAATTAAAAAGAAGTTTTCCTCTTTCTTGCTATCCATGGTAATGGTAATAAAAAATAATAATAAAAGACATGCTCACATTTTCTGATGATATTGCAGATATTAAGGAATCATACCCAAATCAGAAGGCTGCTAGTGCATTACCACTGCAAATGACAAAATTACTTGCCTATTTGCCATGAAAAAGAAAAAAATTGCTTCATACAGTTCTTTTGTCTATTTCAGATATGTTTTCTTATTTCTTCCAGCACTTACACTGCACACCAACTTTCTCTTGCTACAGCTTAGATTGTAATACAGTATAAATACCCAAATGACCTAAACTTACTTTAAAACATTGAAGAATTTGCCATCATTTGAGGATGCATGTATAAAACATGCACTGTATGGGATGTGTTTCCATCAAAATGTCCATTCAGATATGAATTTTATTCATACATGCCAGTAATCTTGATGGTAGTATGTAGAAAACTGAACTGTATTCAAACGAACAACCTGCTATAAGGATGGCATCCTATTTTCAGTCCTACCATAACACAAATACTGGTATTTAATGTATCCAACTATTCTGTTTAACTGATTTGTCCAATGTATTACCATACACAATAGGTCAGATCCCATTTTAATGGCACAAGCAAACAATATAATTTATTTCACAATGCTAAAAACCACAATGAATTACATTAAGGTTACATATTGTAGTAGAAATGGATGTGAAACATCCAACAATGTGAATAGCTTGTATAATAAGTATTTTACAAACTAGGGGAAGATCAGTATTAGATAGATAGATAGATAGATAGATAGATAGATTTGTCTGTCAGTCATTGTCCAACCTGCTATATCCTAACACAGGGTCACAGGGGTCTGCCGGAGCCAATCTCAGCCAACACAGGGCACAAGGCAAAAACATATCCAGGGCAGGGCGCCAGCCCACTGCAGGACACACACACACACCAAGCACACACTAGGGACAATTTAGAATCACCAATGCACCTAACCTGCATGTTTTTGGATTGTGGGAGGAAACCGGAGCACCCGGAGGAAACCTGCGCAGACATGGGGAGAACATGCAAACTCCACATATGATGGACCCAGGAATTGGAACCCAGGTCTCCTTACTGCGAGGCAGCAGCGCTACCCTGCTGCCCTAGATAGATTTGTCCTAAGGGAAAATTAGTTTTCTTACAGAAGTTTAATAAATAAATATTATAATAAATACAGTTTCATGACAAACTATTTTCCTCCTATCAGATACACACCAGAATTACCACTCGGCTAAAATGAACAGTGACAGACATTGAGGCATTGTAGCCTTACGTATATCTACTAAAAGCATTCAACCACTTTCCTTTTTAAAGTATAAATTACTTAATTATTTTATTTAGAATGTAAACTGTGATACTTAGTTTCTGCTTAGGTTTCTGAATAAGAAGACCCCAAGGCACAATATACATCATTTACTGTCATGCCAATTGTCCATTGAAGAGAACACCCTGAAATTAGTTCAACAAAACAGTAAAAGAATGATCTTCATGTCACTTTTAAGACTGAAACAAACCCAGAAGAAAATCAAAGGTTAACCTTCTGTGAAAGGATGGCATTTTTACACTGTGCTTCATCAGAACCAGAAGAAAGCAGGCTATAAATTATAATGTGAGAGGGACATAAATAATTTTTATTACCTTTGACACATAAAAAAAAAAACTAATGAAACTTAAAGACATAACAAAACTGCTACGAAAATGAGAGTCAATATTGGCTAATTGTATGCCAATGTATTTTTTTTGTGTTTTTGTATCAATACCCTTTGATGTGAGGTATCATGGCTTTTAACAGATGGCTGCTGCTGTCATCTGGACTCAATCATATGGCTAAACTCCAAGAAATGCTTAGACAACACTCACCCTGCCATTTTACAGCTAAGGTGAAGTTCAGGAACTTAGGGAAGCTGTAGATCAATATACATGTGCTTGTAATTCATCCAAATATTGACAGCTGACAATAGAAAAACTTCACTTTTAGATGTGCAGCTTTTCAATTTCTCCTATTGTTGTTCTAAACACGTAAAATGATGCCCATAATGTGATTATGTCTCCCCAGGTTACTTTCATACTCAGAGAATACCAGCTTTATTGAAATCAAACAAATCAGTAAATGTATAACAATATATTTTTTTTCAGTTAGGGATTTTTGGGGGGCAATTAAGGTGGAAATTACCTGGTCTGTTTGGTATAAATGAATTACAGCTATATAGTGACCAGCTGCATCATCTAAACTAGGGCACTAAAATAGAAAAAATGAAAATGATAACTTAACATAGCACTCTCAAGCCCACTTAATCACAGTCAGGGTTATGATGAGTTTCATCCTATCTCAGCAGCATCTGATGCAAGGTTGGAACTCATTGCAGAGTATTTATCAATCCACTGTAGAGCCCACTCATGCACATGTGGACAGCTTGGAATCATTGGTTTCACCCTAACAAAGACACAACTTGTGGAAGTAGAAGAGAAGTTTTCATTACAATAAATTTAACTACTGGAATCATTGTATTTTTAATATAATCTGAAAATAAAAGTACTGAGGAGGACTCACATTAGGGACTTACACTGGTGGTGGAGCTTTCAGGAGTCTCACATGCTTGAAAGGAGTGATATGTGCAGTCTTCCATGAGAATTGATGGATATTCTCACCACCTCAAGTCATGGTGGAAATCTTTCAAAAGTTTGAATCTATAATACTGTGATTATGACATGTTACATACATGTGAGTAGGAGGAAGCTGTATGGACCAAGTGAGGGTAATTCCATGCCAAGCCAGTGGGTGGAGGGGTGTGCTAAGCCTTCTTCCGTTGTCTATGCAGACCAAACCCAGGAAAACCTGCCTCACTCAACCTTGAAGGTGTCACTTCTAGTTCTGGTGCCCAGAAGCATGTCACTTCCGGTTCCGGCATACCACTTCTGGTCCTGGCCTTTAAAGCCGCCATGTTTACACACAGTAATTCAGTTCAAGTTGGAACTCAACCAGTACACATGAGTGCTATTCTACAAATACCCTCTTGTAGCCAGAGACAATATATGGGTGGCTGCTCCCAACCTTTTTCTTGTGTTGAAGCTGGTTATTTTCACACACAGAAAATGATCAAAATGATCATTTGATAAACATCTTATTTTTAACAGACAAAGGGATTCTTCAATGGGGATGAAGAAATGTCACAAAGGCAAATGAAAGGAAAAAAGTATCAAAAATATATAAGGAGGAACTACTCAAATATATTGTGGAGGACTGCCGGCTTTTCATGCCGGTCCTCACCCCAGGCCGCCGGGAGGAGCTCTCCCGACAGCAGGATAGTGCCCCGAGGTCCAGCAGGGCCTCATGGACTTTGTAGTATTTATACACAGCCCTGCTGGATACCTTGGGGGCCACCAGGGGTCGCTGTGGGGGGGCTTATGAGCTCTTTTGTGCCGTATGACCCGGGAGTATGTCACGGTCATGTGACAGGAAGGAACGACGTGCTCCCGGGTTGAAAAAAAGGACTGTTTGTTCTGACCCGGAAGGGAAAAGAAACTGTGGTCTGTTGGGGCAGGAACACCTCCGGATCAGGGGCTATATCCTGGGCTGAGCTTGGAGGTAGGAGGGCGAAGTGTCTGGGCGAGGAGGAGAGAAAATTGTAGTGGATTTATTTGTGGTTTATGAGTGTGGAGTGGAGGGTGCTTGGTGCACTATATAGTAATAAAAATAATAAGTATTATACTTTCACCTGGTGTTCAGAGTGGTACCTGAGGGTTTTAGAGGTGGACCACACCTCTATCTGCTATAATATCTTCTAAAAAATTGGACATTTACACATCAATCTTCCATTAATATACAACCAAAATGGCAGAGGACACTGACCACGGAGTAACAGTTACTGGTTACTCTAAGATGCCTTGCTATTGGTTCTTTCAGAGTGGTCTTAGAGTTACAATACGAAAAGTGCCTCAATTGCCAGGGTGTGCAGTGCACAGATAGTCATTGCACCCATTATGTCATGACTTTTAGACAATCAAATAACATTTTCATGTCATTTGTGGGTATCCAGAAGTGATTGGTTATCTTGAGGACATATACTGGCATTAAATCCTACATTGATGAGCACGATAAGTATGTTTTTATAAAGATATAGAAGTCCCTAATTGTGAAAATCAACTGTAATGTTTATGTCTATTCTTCAAGATCATACAAATAATACCTGAGTTATATCCATATGTGCATAATGCAGGAAACTATATATAACTATACTTATTCACATCAAATTTTGCTAAAACAATCTAAAAGATTGAAAAGTAAACATAACTGTCGTTTATTGACTATAAAACACTAAGGTCTGTGTGCCCAGTCCATTTGAGCAATCTGATTGGTCAGTTTGGCTTTGATCATGCAAAGAAAGAGGGAGTGCGAATGTGAGAAGCAGAAGGAGGAGTAAAGGCGCAACCTGAGAGAGTCAATTGAAAGATGGACAGGAAGTGAGAAAAGTGCCTTGAAAATAATAACAGAGTGTGATAAGCAAGTTTCATGGGATCATTCTCGAGAAAGGGTGTGCTGGTAAAGAGGTAATGTGGCTAACATCCATATCAAGCTGAACGCCCTCCGTATAAATATGAAAGGAGATAAATGTTTTTTACAAACAATGTTTCCTAAGAGAAATAAATACAGTATATAAAAAACAAAACAGAATGTAAAACAGAGCCTTGAGCTACACCTGAGCAGAGAGGAGCAGTTGCATATGTAAATTATTTATAGCAATAACCTGAAAGACAAATTAGACAAATCATTTGTGAATGGTAATTGACATTTTTAAACATGATGCCAAATGAAGTAGCAGAAACTGCCCATTAATTGTGTCCTACTTCAATGAAAGGTTCAATAAAATCAGAATAGAGCAATATTCAGTTGTTATTGCAGATTATTTAGCATTTGAGCCAAAATGACCTCAGTGCTGAGAACTTCTCAAACACCAGACTGGAACTACTCAAAAAGATCACTAGTTGATCTTGAAATTTTGTTTTCTCCAAAAGTTCTGAGAGGAAAGAATGATAAGAGACAGGACAAAATTTGGCAAAATCTGAAGCTTTCAAATTATTATAATTTTAAGTACTAATGAAATAACAGCAGTTATCAGGACTAGGTATATTTGTCAAATTGAGCAAATGAACATCACTAAGATTAGGAAAGGGCCACTTATTTAAAAAAAAGATATGTGAGTAGGAGAGCAGTAAGCAGATTTTAGTGAACTTAAAATCCTAATCAGGTTGCTGACACTATGAAAAATGGAATTAGAGAAAAACAGGAGAGTAGAGCAATTGAAATCTTTCAATAATGATTCTACACAAGTAGCTACAACTTGTAAGATATTCACCTAATCCACAAAATAATCCATTAACTTTTGGCAATCAGTATCATATGAAGTGGGAATCATAACAATCTTTTGAGTAGAAAAAAGTCTGTTTAAAATTGAAGAATAAAAGGTGAGAATTAACTTTATTTTCTATAAGAAATAATAACATTGAATCTCCCTTAGCTACCTTGGTGTTCTTTCACACCTTATAGATAAGTGGATTAGTTTAATTGTGCTTGTGTCATCCAATGGTGTTTGCACCATCCAGGGTTGGTGCTTTCCACTCTGATTTTGCACTGAAAGTAATGGATATATAAAATAAAGGAACACATTTTATGTGCAGGTCTTTTAAAGCTAGAAGTGGAAAATTATGAACAAGAGCATAAATTTACAAAAAATACCGTAGATTATTTTATTGTATACATAAGTTAGGTAAATTAAACTCAAAAACAATTAAACTGTTATATTTCTCTAGCCTTCTTATTTTAAGCATGAACATCTGAATTATGATTATCCAATTTGTCACCAAGTCAACTGAAACACTGCCAAACTATAAAGCCTACTGTGCTGAAAAGGTTACATTACTGATACACCAAACCCTGCTATTCCATACTGTACAGCTCTGGGAATACTGGAATTGCTTTAAAGAAATAAATCATACCATACAACTCCTGCAAAGAGCAATTCCACCCAGTAACAATATCCATAAGAACAGACAACTGCTGTTCACCACACAGTTTTAGATGTGACTGAAACACACATGTAATCAGTTTTCAGAAAAACAAAGAATGAGTGAGAGGTGCAACTGCAAAGAAATTTCTTTGAAAGTTGTCTGTTTATTTTGCACAGCATGCAAAAACACCTTGAGGGTGGCACAGTAGTGCAGTGGTAGCACTGCTGCCTCGCAGTAAGGAGACCCGGGTTTGTTTCCCGGGTCCTCCCAGCGTGGAGTTTGCATGTTCTCCCCGTGTCTGCATGGGTTTCCTCCGGGTGCTCCGGTTTCCTCCCACAGTCCAAAGATATGCAGGTTAGGTGCATTGGCGATCCTAAATTGTCCCTATTGTGTGCTTGGTGTGTGTGTGTGTGTGTATGCATGTGTGTTCCCTGCGGTGGGCTGGTGCCCTGCCCGGGATTTGTTCCTGCCTTGTGCCCTGTGCTGGCTGGGATTGGCTCCGGCAGACCCCCGTGACACCGTGTTAGGATACAGTGGGTAGGATAATGACTGACAGACAAAAACACCTTTCTCAGGGTAATTTGTCACAGGTTTGTTGAGTATCATATGAGGTTTGAAATAATTAACCTTGAATAATTACTTCAATACACTGCAACTTTCTTCACTGATACTGGAGTGAATTAAAGGTTGTAATAACATATTCCATTCCTTCATCAGATATTGTTTTTCCTGTTAATTCCCTACCAGGTAAGGTAAGGTCATTTCTTTTCAATAGCAGGTTAACTAAAATAAGCATGAATGATTAGATTTAATAGGAAATACTGTATTTTAAAAGATTACTATGGCAAAAGTATTACACAGAACACTAGGAAAACTGTTGCAACAGACAAATATTGAAAACCACAATAAAAGTTGTTTTTCAAAGTATGCAAAATGGTATATTTCTGATGAACACAATAAATACGATATATACAGCATATCCAGGACTGGGCTCCACTTAAAGGCAAGAAACTGGTTGTGACACATCCCACAATGATCGCCCAGAGCCAAAGTTGGAACACACTGTAAAAGGCTGCCATATGGAAACAAATGAAAAAGGAAGCACACAGTATGTAGATGTGGCTGGCCATGGAGCTAAACTGAGTGTAAGAAGGTAACACTGACTTACTCTGCTTATTCCTATCTTGTTTATGGTACTTCCCATTTTTGATTTCCCTTTTTAAAAATACTTTGGGTGCAGAATCAGTGAAGTGTAAATTGGACCCTCAGAAAAAATAGAATATTCTTCACAATTATTTTTGAAACTTACCATTTGACTCAATGTAAATGGCAATCAAAATAATCAATGATTTGATTTATACCTTTTAATTTACCTTTGCCAGCATACAGGCAATGTGATTTGTCTTTGTTTCAGAACCTTTGTAGAACTGACTGGCTGACTGCATAGTCCTTTCAAAATTCTGTAGGTTTTCTGCATTTATGTAGTTTCAGGCTTTAAAGATGGCTGCTGGATTATTAGCATGGTTATTCATTCATCCTTAAAGCAACACAATCTGTTTCTGCTTCCTCATTGAATGTTGGTCTTAACTTGGCAAGATGCAGGCCCTATGGGAAAACAGTAGTTAGTTTTGTTTCTTCATAGGCTCAGAAAACAACTTTCAAATCATGTCCTAGTTAAAATGCGTGAGCAGTATGCATGTTCCTACCAGTACAGTACTGTAGTATTCATTTCTACATCACAAAGATGTGCATGTTAGGATCACCCACAACTTAAAATGGGCCCTTTATGAGTGAATGTGGACATGTATAAGTATGCTATGGAAAGGACTTGATCCTTGCCCAGAGTTGGTTCCTGCTTTGAACCTAATACTTCCAGGACAGACTCTTTCTTGTCTTTCATTGCATACTTAAATTTATGGATTCAATTGAAAAAATGGATAAATGAATGTGTGGTGTGAATATTTTTCCATTGCAATATATTAGTATTCCACCTAGGTGTGGTTACCCTTTGCTCCCAATGCTGCTGAGACAACTTTTTAATGAAAAAGGTCAAGAACAATCTCTAATGAAGATATACCTGATCGATGCCATTTAGAGAATATGGTCATCATTATGATGAAAAGATGGTGGAGTTGGATTAGCAACGTCATCAGAAGCAGAGGAAGTTCAATGAGCAAAGCTGCTTTGTTTTGGACTCCTAAAGGGAAACGCATAAGGATCTGGCCCAGGAATTCACGGCGGCATGCTGTCAAGGCAGGGCTATGAACCACAGCTGGGGCACCATTGAGAAACTGGTGCAAGACAGACAGCGGTAGAAGGCCTTTGTTGTTGTCCTTACATGTCAGAAGAAGGCACAGTGGGCAATGAGTAAGTAAGCAAGATTAAGAAAATTGATGAACAAAAGGTCAAGGTGCCCCTAAGTATCTCATTGTTAAGCTAATGGTTTTTTTCCCCAAATTGTTGCATATTTTTTCCAATAATGTGTAAAAATCTTACTAGAAATAGGGTGACATTGTGACGCACTGGAGATTGCCACAATCTAAATGCTTGGGTTGAAATTCTGTTTTTGAGTTTTGTTCATTCATTCAATGTGAGTAGAAATATTCACTATACCCTATTTGTTATTGTATGTGTTAGGTTATCTAGTATCTCTGAAACTTGCTTGGCATGTGTGTAAGTGTGTTCTGCAATGGACTGGCACGCCTTACAGAGTTGGTTGCTGCCTTGTACCTAAAGCCACTGTTCACATTCCCACAATCATAAATGTATGGCAGATGGACAATGGTAATAAGGATTTATACATGCATACTTATTTGTGGAAGAATACAAAGTGTGCTTTATAAAACATCAATAGTAATTCACTGTATAGTGATGTACATTTTCAGTCAACTAAATAATGCAAATGCTAACAACCACGTATATTAAAACAGAAGGCATATTTTTAAATTTCAGTAAAGTAAACCAGAAAACTCCTAACTAAAGCATTACAATTAGAGAAGGGGCCATTTCAGATATAATATTATTTTTTTGTGTCTATACTTGCTTAATAAAGAAAAGGCAACACTTTTAAGAATATGCCAAAAAAAAGATGCAGCTACTTGCAGTGACTGGGAAATAGAGAACTTGACCCTAAAATGTATTCAATTCATGTCAGTTTGGAGTAGCATATGCTGAATTTTCAGAACACGTTAAAGTAATTTGAGTCACAAGTAAGTTTGTAACAGCTCTTTAAAACCTTCCAAGTCCTGGTAATTATAGCTTAACTAAAGATATTACTATATGGTACACATTTTTCATTACAGCCTAAATAACAATAATTCTAAAAAGCTTTTCTCTAGGGAGTCTCTTGAATATGCTAAAGCTAAGCTTCCTCCTGATGATTTTAAAGAAATGTTACATTCTGTAAGAGTTTCAGAACAGCCCTGCTTCTTCATATAAACTCACCAAGTGTTTCACATCTGCTGCTATTCGTCTACTCTATAATTTGATTCTGTAATAGACAAACAGACCTGCAAGTCTCTTTCCCCTGTAATAAAATAACTACTGCCAGATTATTGCCCACAATGAAAATAAAGTGTTTTTTCCTTTGTGAATATGTTTTCCACCCGGCGGCATGATCTGTAACTGATTTCTTCATTTTCCACTGAAAATAAATATAAATTGTGACTGTTACACAGTGTAATGCCATTTTTATGCCAGAGAAGCCTCCAATGAATAGCCAAATGGCCAGACCAAATACCTCTGATGTTGCATAATTGTATACAAAACAACAGAGTATTTTAAACTAAAAAATGCACACACACACATTCAAAGAAGCTGCAATGATCTAATAGTAAAATGCAGAATTAGATGAAGCTCATTATTTGTGCCATCTCTGCATGTCTAAACACAAATTCTTTACTGCCAACAGCATGGTGCCTTCTTGATCATCTGTTACCTTTAATATTTTGCAAATGAATATCTTAAATGTCAGCCACAGACCTTTGGAGATGAACAAACAACTCATATATTCATGTAGCCCTTTACTATCGATTTCACCTGAAACGAAAGTAATGAAGTACTGTATGTCTTCCCAAGTGGTGATAGTAGAAGAAGCTGGAAAGGCCATATTGGGCAATAATTCAAAAAGCTTCCAATTGCTTTTAATAAAAATAAATGCCTGTAAATATCTACATATATCTATTCAAATATAAATACAGTTATGCTATTTGTAAAATAAGAACTGTGCCATAAGATTATTTCAGTTATGCAAGAATACTAAAAACTTCCTCTTTATCTCCTTAATGAGTGAAGGTTTGTGGTTCAAATCCAGTAACGTGATAGACTACTTGGTCTCATGATTCTGATGGCCTTATAGAAACTTCATTCCTTTGTCAGCTCTGCCTGTGTGGTCAGTGTGAATCATTTTACCCCATATTTTTATTACAGAGACATTTTTCAGTACACCATTTGTTGAGCCATATTGCAGCTATTTAAATAAAGAGAATTGTTCATTATATCTTCTTCCATTTCATTATCCATGATTATGGTGTCTGATACAACATTATGTTCAAAGCAAAGCTAAAAATACCATTCTTAAGTAGGAAGATATCACATTTTGTCCATTTGTAATAAAATTGTATTCAATTTATTCATTACAGTGCTTTGTAGAGCAGGACTCCATCAAGACATCAATCTGTCTGTCTTTCACCGTGTATTCTCACACCCTTAGCCACACTAAGAAAATTTACACTCGCCATTCACTAAGCCTTAATGGTTTAGGGAGGCATGCAAACAAAAGTAGAGTACAGTAATCCCTCGCTATATCGCTCTTCGACTTTTGCGGCTTCACTCTATCGCGGATTTTAAATGTAAACATATCTAAATATATATCACAGATTTTTCGCTGGTTCGCGGATTTCTGCGGACAATGGGGCTCTTAATTTATGGTATATGCTTCCTCAGTTTGTTTGCCCAGTTGATTTCATACAAGGGACGCTATTGGCGGATGGCTTAGAAGCTACCCAATCAGAGTACATATTACATATTAACTAAAACTCCTCAATGATATAAGATATGCTTCCCGCGCGGTGCTTCATTGTTTGTTTTTCTCTGTCTCTCTCACTCTCTGACATTCTCTGTGCCTGACGGAGGGGGTGTGAGCAGAGGGGCTGTTTGCCTAGAGGATACGGACGCTCCTCTACAAAATGCCGCTTTATCGCGGTGCTTCGGCATACTTAAAAGCACGTATTGATTTTTTGATTGCTTGCTTTTATCTCGCTCTCTCTCTCTGACATTCTCTGCTCCTGACAGCGCTCCTTTGAAGATAAGATATGTTTGCATTCTTTTAATTGTGAGAAAGAACTGTCATCTCTGTCTTGTCATGGAGCACAGTTTAAACTTTTGACTAAAGGGTGTTATTTCATGTCTAGAGGGCTCTAATAATGTTAACAGTGTGGGAGAGTTTATAAGGGCTTAAAGTATATAAAAATAACCATACAAACATATGGTTTCTACTTTGCGGATTTTCATCTATCTCGGGGGGTTCTGGAACGCAACCCCCGCGATCGAGGAGGGATTACTGTAGCTGGTGAAAACCTAGACTGTCATGGAGGAGAATTTAAAAACTTTGCACAGCGGCTACAATAGCAAGTGGTCCCAAATTAACTGGACTGTGAAACATCATTAGCAATCATACTAACCTTCTTCTATGAAACTTTCTTTGCTATTATATATAATACACCCGCTCTGTTATGCCAAAATGCCAACAGATGCCAAGAAAAGTATGCAACCAGTAAAACACGCCATTATAAATGAACGGTAGTAGAACGATCCAAATAGTATGGACCTGAAATATGCTAACATGAGATCAATGTCAAAGTAAGGCTGGTCCAGCCATTCCCATCCTTGGCGTCCTTCCATATCACACAGCACACAGTAAATTTGCAATATGTAGAATATTAAGGTTGATTTGATGCCATGTAATTCACTATTGATGCTAAACGTTCTGTCTGTTCTCAAATCCAGAGCCTTGTGGTGTGGAGAGTTGTGGTGTCAGGAATGTATGGCTGGTTAATTTTATTGTGCTTGTTTTTGTTCCCTTTTATGTTAATTTTATATTTCCATTTCTTAATAAACTTCATTGTGATTTCAGTAACATCATGACAAGAAACACAGCCATACTTAACTTCTCATGATGTAATTTTTGTTCTGATGTGTTAAACATTTTTATTTTGTGTTGTTTAATTTGTATTGTTACCTTTCTTCAAGTTTTTCAGTGGGTGCTGCCATTATTCACCTATATACATGATGCTGTGCCAGGCAATAGAGTGCACCCCTGTACTGGAACAGTTACACTATAAAAGCGGTTTGTGCACCCAGATTTTGACATCTCAAAAGGAATATTTGGTAAGAGACTAGCACTTACACATGACATGATATTGCTTTAACTGAAAGTACTCTGACTCCATTAAAAAATCAGTGTAATTTGAGTATTATCTTTTCAAACGGCCAGATTAACAAAAGGATTTCTTCAGTGATCAAAACATTTTGCATTTAATACATACTGAACAGTTACTCACTTTTGTTAGAGGTTAACTGGCACTTGTAAGCAGAACACCTAATAATTTTCAATAAATTGATTTACTGAAATAATTCAGCAGTTGCAATTTAAATTAGTGCTGCATCGACTCTCAGTTCTATAATGTTAAAAAAGACACAGTGATCATACAATATTTCACTATGTCTAATTTCAGTGAAAGGTACTCTTATCAACCTATTTTTAACTAGTAAGAAAAGGAAACTAGAAAGGTTTTTTATTGATAGAGACTTGGCTTACCCAAAATTCATCAAACCATTGCATGTACAAAACCATATGTGCAGAATCCCAGAGTTGTGCATGACGGAGCTGAACTAGACCTTGGCTTCTGTGCAGTTCCTTTTTCAGATCTATTGGCTACATATCTTCGACAGCTTGGCAAAGGAAAACCACAAACACCCTTCCAACTGCATAATTAAAATAGCAAGTTACACACTGGTTTGGAATATGCAGGCCTATTTCCAGTTTCTATCTGTCAAACCTACTGGTGTTGAAATAAAAAATGAAATATAAATTACTGCAATACATCTTCTTTAGTTAGACAGCAACTGTACTCACCAATGCACAAAGTTTCATACATTATTTTTCTGAAGTTCTACTTCCTCACGTTTTGACTTAGACAATGCCTAATAAAAGCATTCAACAGCAAAACAGACTGGTATTGCATAATAAAAGAGATTCTCACTCCTCAAAATATAATTTACTGATGGCATAAATTAACAGTGAACACAACTTTAGTTTTGGCTTCTTCTGTGCAGGGATACCAGTTACAACTTTGCAAGTCGTATTATTTATTTGTTTTTTTTATTTACTTAGAGAATGGTAAAATCCGGAGATGGTAAAGTAGAGTCAAGACTACAGCTATGTATCAGAGGCCTTTTTAAGAGAAAGAGATTTCACTCATGGACTTCCAACACCTAAACAGACAGGAGTCTCTCTCTATTCCCATTCCTAAAAGACATCCTTTCCATAAAATAGTTTTTGTACCCATTACACTTTGACATTTAGCTCCTGGGGATGCATCTACATAGAATGTGATTTGAACTGGAGACTAAAATATTTTTGTAGCGATGCTACTATTAAGAGTAGTATGCTATTAAGAAAAAAGTAACATATGGTTTCTCAATTCAGTTTATACTACATAAATATTTATGACTTAGAAAAATAAAATGGTTGGACGGTGAACTATTTCTTGACATAGAATATGGTACTGACAAGGTTTTAGGTATTGATGGGAATTCTTGCATCTACAGTATATCATTAAACTACACTAAGTTAAGTAGCACATTAGATGCTAAAGTAAGCCTGTACACTTTCAATGATACCTATAAAAATAAAAACAGTTTTTGAATGTATACAAAGTGTTATGTAGACCATAGCTATTCGAGACTTATTTTAAGTTTTGCTACTAAAAGCAAAAGGTTGCACATCAAGCTCTCCAGTGTTAATTTCAATTTAATAATGTTAAAGTAACCCTTAAAAGTTTATATATGGGAAGACTGGGCCCATTTTTCTGATACAGATGTGAGCAACACTGGAGCACCACAAGGAACAGACTTGTCTTGTTTTCTCTTCAGTCTGAATACATCAGACTATAAGTATAACACCACGTCATGACACTTGCAGAAATGCTTAGATGATTCTGCAATTATGGGGTGTATTGATAACAGGAATGAGACAGAGTATAGAAGTCAGGGGCAGAATCTTGTTTCTTGGTGCAAAAAGAATTGTCTGCAACTTAACATCAGCAAAACTAAGAAACTGGTAATTGACTTTTGACACACAAAAGGTCATCTCTGTCCAGTCACTATACAGGGAGTGAATGTAGAGGTGGCCCACTCCTTAGGAGACTGTATTATTTTAATTTGGGAAGTGGCAGTCTTCAAATCTTCTATAACTCTGTCACTGCCAGTGTGATTTTGTGGTGTGCTGGACTGGTAACATCACTTTAAGGGAGACCAACTAAATCATCAAGCTAATTAAAGAGGAGGCTCGGGTATGGGACACATTCTGGACCCACTGGAGGTAGAATCAAAGGAGAGAAGTGCCATTATGAACAATGCTGCACATCCTCCTTCTGACCCACTAATAGTGAGTACTTTGAGCCAACAAATCATTCAGCAGACTTGTGTCAAGAAACACTAATGGGGCTCCTTTATACCAACAGAAAGGCTCCTGTATAGTGCCTCTCGGAGACTGGGAGTTTTTTTCGTTCTAATTTTTTTTGCCTTTTTAGTCATTCTGGTGTGTTTTCAGACCATAAATATATAGTTGTGCCCATAAGTTTACATACCCTGGCAGAATTTGTGACATATTGTGAAATATATTCCAATAGTTTGGAAAATATTAGCAATCATGCAGGGAGTCATCATGTAGGGAGTATGTTCAGCTGAAGTAATTTATTATCACATAATTGTTTGTGGCCTTTTTAATTCATAATGATAACTAAAATCACCCAAATGGGCCTTGTCAACAGTTTACATACCCTTAAATGTTGGGGCTAATAATATACACACAAGTTGAGATAAAGGGTAATTAAGGGAGAGTGTCCAAAAATGTAAGTTCTTTGATTGTAATCAGTGTATGTGTATAAATAATCAATTTCAACTCGGGCAGAGCTGCGCTGACTTTGCTGGATACCAAATCATGGAGAAAGCAAAAGAACTGTCAAAGTACTGGTAAGAAAAGGTTGTTGAATTGTGTAAATCAGGAAAAGGATATAAAAAGATACCAAGAGGTTTGGAAATGCCACTCAGTAGTGCTCAAACCCTGATAAAAAATGGAATGTTAGGAGTTCTGAGACACTCTGGGGAGATCCCAAACATGCAGTTCATGCAAGGCAACCCATGAATTTACAGGAACTGGAGGCATTTTGCCAAGATGAAGGGGCAGCTCTAACACCTGAGAAAATCAAGGGCCTCATCCACAACTATCACAAAAGACTATACACCATCATTGATGCTAAAGGGGGAAATAAATAGTATTAAGAACTAAGGGTATGGTAACTTTTATACAGGGACCATCTCATTATTCTCCTTATAACTAAGGTTTGTTTAATAGTTGCACTATTCTGTGACGCCTAATACTAATAATTTGGTTGAAAGGCTGGCCACAATTACAGCTGCTTAACAACGTGCACACTACTTCAACAAATACTTATTATAAATTGTATTCACCTTAAGATATACCACGATGATACTCTCATTAAAATTCTTTATTTATTCAGCCCATGCCCTTCCAAATTTTTACAGCTTTGCCTGTTTATGGCTCAAGTAATTTTAAGGAAGAGCGAAGCCGAATCTACATGCATCTATTTATTTATTATTAAAAGAAAATATTGGACATGTTTATCCTAAAATAAAATTCATATCTGAAAAATGCAGGGTTTGCTTTATAGATAATACAACCGACTGGTAAATGAAGCAGTGATTTGTGTTTAATTGTTTATTCAAGGGTTCATTTTTTATTTTTAATATGAAGTTTCCATGTATTAATACCAGTTACCACAAAATAAGTTGTCTTCAGTTGCATTTTAAAGTTACATTTTTTACTTATTATTTTTACAAAATTTGTAAATCAGAACCTCATTAATTAAATTATAATTAGTTCCATATTTACAGTCTATTGAATACTTCATTGGTGTCTACACAGCTGCTGTCAAACAACAGTAATCTATGTAAGCAGAAGAGACCAATTAAAATCAAATTATACATTGTTCATTAAAAAGTATTAAAATATTAATTTTGACATGTCTTAAAACATCTGTCACTCTGAAGCCGATGCTAACAAATGTAAGCCTCTAGGACATAACAAACAAACAAATTAATAAATAAAACGCATGATGTATATCACCCTTACAGACGCTAACGAATGCGATTTTAGGGAAAGGGATATATTATATGTGTTTTAAAAATTATATTATGATAATTGTTGAGCTGGGAGAATTCAAAATGTATATCTCACTACACCAAACTACATAATTAAAAATACTATACCGCACCATACCACTTTAAACCTGAGCAGGGTGGACTACATTTAAATATATGCTATGCTCATTGAAGGTTTAATAAGAAACTGTTCCAATAATCTAATTAAATTGTTTTTTTTTTTCCGTATGAGTATATTAAGTGAAATATAAAGTAGTAGGTTACCTACAATGTGTTAAGTTATCTGTTGTCATTTTCCTTGCTAATTAGCACATGCAGAATTGAACCCAATTCAAACTCTTTTACAAATGTCTCCCATACATAAAAAGCAGTGCCACTTTACAGTATAAAGCCTGCATAATAGTTTGGTACAAGTAAGGACTGTAAGTGAAATTCTTTCTAATAAACATCACCTGAAAGAAGGTTGATTTAATTCTACAAATATAATAATACAATGTATATTTTAACAGATGTATGTAGATATTTGCATCATTCTTGGTAAATGAGTAGTAGATGCATTTTTGCAGTACCTAAGCTAAATTGTTCCCTAATTCTTTATTAAAAGTTATTAAAAGTCTAATAAATTAAAATTGTTAATTATTGCTCAATTTGACCAGCAGCTGTCCTTTCTGCCTGTGTTAAGAGAACAATTTAATTATAAAGACTCCCACATGAAAGAGTTTAAAACATGTACATAGAACATTAATTATATTCCACACAAAAACATTTTAGTTCTCTCACTTTCCACATGCATTCTACTCCAGTTTTACTCCCCAAAAATGTAAATGTTATGTTAAATGAGGAAATATGTGTATATGTGTGAGTCCTGCTTTATGAACAAAGGTGGAGTAAGCACTAGTTCTTTAAGAACCTGAAAAACATTAAATACATGCAAACTTGACTTTATACATGCAGTATCCATGACACACACACACAAATGTGCACCTAAATATGTATTGTCACAAACATAACCTTGTTGAATGTTTTGCGGAGGTTTTTGTGAAGGCACAAGGAAATGGTGAGATGGTGAGAGAGAGACGACACCACAGAAGAGACAACAGGCAGCAACTGAGACATCATCCGGGCAACTACCAGCTCTGCCCCTTCGGGTCACTTGACACAAAAAGGCGGTGTTCATTTTAATAGATAACCTATGAGAACAGATCCAAATATTAGCACTAGTGCTGTCTATAATTTTTATGTTTAGCAAAACAAAACTACATACAGTATTTGCCTTTGGGTCTTTATCTTTTAAACAATGCCAGTTTCATTTTGTTTTTACAATACATGCTGCATAATTTGACTTAATTCAATATTAATATCACACACAAACATATAAATGGTTAACATACACACACTTCAACAATTTTTAATATACTTAAGGTTAAACATTTGTCTGACATTCCTATTTATCACTAGTTTCATTTTCTCAAATGAAAGTAAGTTAAGCCAAGTAATTGTCATTCTGCAGTCTATGTGCCATAGCTACAGACTGTGTCAGTAATTTGTTGTACTCCTGGCTAAAGTTCAGTCCTCATGCTAATAAGGTTATTCAGGTGGACAGCACCGCATACAAACAGGCTAGAGCTGTCAACTCCCATACTTTGAAAAGACTGCACTCACAGAAGCAGTTTGAACTTGTTCACTTCTAAATCAACACACAATTAAATAAGCACAGCTGTTAATGTTGAATGCTTCAGGCTTACAAAATCAGTATAGTGCAACTGCAGAATGCTTATACATACAGTTCTATACAGAAGTTTGAGCACCCTGGTTAAATGATGTTTCCCTGAATAGCTAAGTGAGGTTAACATAACCTCTGCAGTGAAGCAGTTAAACAATACACTTCTGAGCATTTCAATGTAGACATACTGCTATTTTTTCCTGAACTGAATAGATTAAACAATAAGACAGTCAATGCAAATATGCAAATGTGTCTGTGGAGATGGAGGAACTGGCACAGAATGGTGGGGGGATGATTGGGAGAGAGAGCTCAGCTGATGTTACCAGGAAGTGCTTTGCTCGTAGTGTCCAGAAGCAGTATCTGCTCGGTCAAAGTTAGGAGCCTCTTTAACTTCAGGCTGATAAGAAACTGCGTCTGAGAGTGGTCTATGGCTGGCCACTGGCAGTTACCACAGTGCAGATCTGCATACTGAGATGGTTCGTGTTGTGTGTCCACAGTAATAGAGTGCATCAGCTAGGAAAAGAAAGATTAGGCGATGACAATCTTCAAATCTAGATTTCTACTGTGACATGAAGAGGGCATGTATTATATCCTTGCTGGGGTTCAAAGTCTTTTTTTAGGTCCTTTTTATACTTTGTTGGGCTATTTATTTATGGTAATGTTACTTTTGTTAATTATTTGGTGTATTTGTTTTCTATTAGTGGGTGGTCCCCCAAGAGGTAGAGCCACCTGCTAATCACTTCCAAAAACTGTCTTCTGCAGTACAAATCCGGAGGGTTTCCCACACTTCTCAGTGGTTAATTGTGAATGTGCTGTGGAGTTGGTCAGGTTCCATGTGTTTTGCTGTGCTTAGTGCTTTTTTTGATAATATTGAATTTTTTTGACCTTCTGCTCTGTTCTTTTAACCTCTCATTGGATTCTGTATTAGGATTTTGTTTGCTTTTGCAATAGCCTTTAACAGGCATTGTATATCGTTTGTGAACCTCAGAGATTCGCATAATTATAGAGCAGCATTTGTAAAGAATACATTTTTTAATAATAATGATAATAATAATAATAATAATAATAATGTTATTTATATAGCACCTTATCAAACAGTTACATGCAACTCAAAGTGCTTTCCACAGACTAATCAACAAAAACAAAGATTTACCATATTTACTTTGATTATTATCATTAATTAATACGATGATAATTTAAAATATATGTAAGTTATCTTTATTTAATAAAGATTCTATGAAGCCCTTTTGTATCTGTCTAAGGTTTTTTTATGGGATTTCCCACTCTAGTGAACATTTTTGGAAGTGTTTTTGGGACACATGCTTTGGAACTCCTAACTCATGACAGTAGGATCAGAATTTGGTGTTAGCTGCATGAATTTATGACACGGGTTACAGATGAAAGTTCTCTTATTACCAACTGAGTGTCACAGCCTACCTAAATATTGTGAATAACCATGTGCATCACTTTATGGCCACAGCCTCTTCTTTTTCCCCCAAATCCAAGCCTAACTACCCCCCAACCCCAACACTCCCATTCATGTTACAAAGCGTACGCCCTTCTTGACGTGAGTTCAGCTTATTCCAAAGGTCTGCGCACTTCTCTCATTGCAGTCAATACATTAAATATTCCAATATAGTACCTCCAAAATTGGTATTGATAAAGACAAGTCAGTGCCCAGGTGAAGGATCTGACCACCTGTGTGGATTTAAAATGCTTGTTGTAAAGAAATAGTAAGAGGGAAGGAATGAATTTTTTACAGATATGTTCTTGAGATAGAGGACTGGCTATACTGCACTTAAATTTCTCTTGACAAATATGAAAAAGTAAAAAGGGCCTGTCTGGCTTCCACAAAATTTGCTTCACAATATTCAGTGCATTACATAATATATGCTACCATAACGATCGTGTGCCATACCATCTAATTTAATATATAAAGCTGAAAGGGTGTTTGCGTGTTTATCTAGTATGCAAGACTATGAACTATGTTTTATTCTGAAACATGACTGCACCTACACTTTATCAGAGAAGAGCCCCTAGAAAGCACTTTTAATATAAATAATTACATTATTTAACAGCCCTTCTGCTCATCAGTAACACATAGTAGAAAGCAGGAATGGGACAGAGAAAATTTACTTATTTTACAAAGAAACAACATTCAAATTCTGAGATAAAATTAAAAGCAATTTTAGATAAACATTCAAATGAATTAAATCAGATCAGATAACCAATCACCGACCCATCAACAAAGAAAGAAAGAAAGAAAGAAAAAAAATGCAATATGAAGATATCTCTCAAAAACAGTGATGACTTAGAATAATCAATTGCTTGGCTACAACATTAATAAACTTTTGCAGATTCTTAAGACATTTCAAACAGTTCCTTATTGAAGAGATTATTATTATTATTATTTTCCCTTCTTATACATAATAGGTTGTCCCTATCCCATTGTATTAACATATTTCCAACTGAGAAAAATAAAACAACATGCAGAAGGAATCATGTAAAGAATCAAGACAAATTGTTCATTACATAGTACTGTCCCAATAGGAATTACCCAAACAGAGATATTACAGGATTGTGAACTATTGTAAATTTAACACTTACTGTGGAAATATTTTTATTTTAGAAAAGTCTGAAAGGCTGACATTCTTTAAACACATGACTCATTGAAGCAGGTGCCTGAGAGCATCACTCAAAAGCAGGGGCTTGAATAGAACATATTTCAGAGAGTTAAAGTCTAGAGAAATGCACGGTTTTGTGATGAGTAAAATTATATTTTACACAGAAGTAGGAACACTATAGATTATCTAGAGCAAACTTCCACTCATGATGTGAAATCAAAGTGAAAGACTGTTCCCAATGTTGTCTCAATATAAGAAATAATACTTTCTACAGTATAGATAATGAGGGATAATTAGGATAAATAGTCAGATTTCATTCAGCAAAGCCTTACATGTACTAAAGGACATGTTTTAATGAGTGTTATGTCTGAGGCACAATTGTTCAAAGTCTCCAAATATCTTAATACCATGCATTTTCTATACATTATACAATATATTATGTATTTTACAGAGGTGGAAATACAGAACTGTCTTATAGGGGTGCAATTGATAAAAGATTCTCAGTTTTCAAATGTTCCATACACTGGAACTATATTTTATGCAAACACTAAATCACTGAACCACTGGATGTAATGAAGATTAAAGATAAGAGGTATGCAGGGGAAAGCACCAAAGGAAAAGTTAAAGCTTGACTTCCTCTCCATGGCTAACTAAGCAAGAAAAAAGTATTTTTTCTCAGATTCCTTCCACATTCTCATATTCTGGAGAAATAATGGTTGACTCCATCAAAGGCATTTTCTGCATTTAAACACAGTAAGATTTCAAAAAGCTCTCTTGTTGCTGAGATAGACAGTATGTTATGTTGCACAAGCAATCATCTGGCTTAACAGATCAAACTTGAATTTGCAAAACAATTAATGGAAGTGCATATCTGTTCTATTTACAAAAAACTCTTCATGAACTCTTAAGATTTGCATTTATTAGAGACATTGGACTTTAGGATGTGCATTCTAAAACACTTTTGCTTTCCTTAAGAAGGACAGAAGTTGGACCTGAGTGTAGTGCTTTAGGTAAGAGCTTCTCCTCTTTGGTTTTGTTGAACATATATAGCATTAATATGGCTAAAATGAAACATGCTTTACTCATGAAGTGACCCTGGATTGATGTCTGTTCCTGCTGCTTTACCACACTGTACAGATTTAATAGCATCCAAAATTGTATGCTTTTCCTGATTATTTACATGTCTAAAAGTAAGGAATTTCTATTTTATTTTATAAAAGTCTTATCTATAATGTCATAGTGTTGTACACTGTTATGAACATTTTTGTTTATTTTTTTATGAAAATGAAAAAATGTGAATACAAGAATTTAAGAATGGACTAAATGATTAACTGATTTCAAATGAGAAGGCAGAAATTATGGTATAAAGATATGCTAATTTAAGACAGCAAACTGTCAAGTAACCAAAACCAAAACAGAATAACTCAATTAGTCATCAACATGGCTGGAATAAAGTTTCAAATTCAAAACTAACAAGATTCAGTCCATGACCAAAATCAATATATATATATAGATAGCACTGTAGGTTGCTATTTAGAAATATTCAGAGGTTTGGATATATGAACCTTTGTACTGCTGTGAGATGTGATAACACAGCTTGCCATCACAGTCACGTTATCAGCAATCAGCCCAGCAAAACTAATCACACGGCAATGACCAATTCAGGACTAACACAAAATGGTAAGAACAAAAAATGATATTGCCAGATAATTTACAAAAAATCTAAACCATCAGAAAAAAATCCAATAATTTTAGAAATGTATCAAGCTGATTATTGTAATGACAATCATTTAGGTTCTTCAATCCCTGGATAGTGACTGGACATAAAGGCTTTGGTATGAAGAAAGTCAATGACCATTTATTTCTTGTTTCTGTTGATATCATGTTGCAGAAAAATCTTTCTACACCGAAAAAGAAAGTTCTCCACCTGACTCCTACACTCTGTGTCATCCCCCTAATTAGGACACCCTATAAGCACAGAATCATCAGAGAATTTCTGCAAGTTACATGACCTTGTGTTATATTTATAGTCTGAGGTAAACAGAATGAAGAGAAAAGGAGACAGCACTGTTCCTTGTGGTGCTCCATTGTTGCTCACACCCATATCAGAAACACAGTCCTTGAGTCTCACAAACATGGTCTGCAGGACAGATAGTCCATTATCCAGGAAACCACAGGCTCATCCACCTGTAAATCTCTGAGTTTACCTCTTAACAGGAATGGTTGGATAGAACTGAAGGAACTGGAGAAATCAAAAAAACACAATCATCACACTGCTGCCAGCTTTGTCCAGTACAGAATAATTGTATGTGTATGTAAAGTATAAACATATTTATTAAACTATTTTCTTTGTAACTGTAATTCTCTCCTTTAGTTATTGTAAAGCAGTTTGAGTTTTTTGTATGAAAATGTGTTATACAAAGAAATGTGTTCTTATAAAATTTGTGATGCCTGGGTCTATTTATTGTAAAAACTACACTAAGTATTGCCCATGTATTATGCAGCAGCAGAAGACTACCGTAAAGCTGTCAATGTGTTCTAATGCTATTGATGTATTCCAACTGTAATCCTTGTCAGTCACACTTTAACTCTCAAAAATCAACAGACCCAAAGGGATAAAATATTTTTATAAATGGGTGGAGGAAAGTGTAATTTTAATTCAAAGCTGACAGACCTTGTAAAGCTGACAAAATTCTGCTGCTTACATCAGTTTCAGTGCTTTATACATTTGTAAAGTGACTGATCTCATTAATGAATGTATTAGCTGAAAGTGTCATTGTTGTCCGCATATTGATTTGGCAAAATTTTACACCGGATTCCCTTGTGTCAGGAACCATCACCTACAGGAAAACAAGCCAAGGAAAATCAGCTTTTTTAAAGCTACTCAGAACAGAGATTTTTGGATTCTGGAATAGATGTAGCTATTGTATTTGATTAAATCACACATTATTATTTACTACAAGCATGGAATTGTGTGCTGCTGCCCCACAGCTGAATTGTCTTTTGTTCAAAACTTGGCCTAGGGTCCTATGTTGTTCTCTTCAGGACATTTGTGTTGTTCTCCCACATGACAAGCAGTTACATGTTTGGTAATTTGCAGCTCCAAAATATATCCCATTAAAAGTGTGGGTGTGTGGGAGTGAATTTGTATGTCCTGTGATGGACTGATTTCCACCTTTGTTTCACCCAATTGCTAAGTAAAATATGTTAGAAAATGGATGGATGGACTTACTCTCTGACAGTCTCTCACTAAAATTGAATTTACAGAAAAAATGTATTATATAAAAATAACTCTCCCATTTATAAGACAAAAGCATTGCTATATGCATACATCAGAAGTATGTAATCTATGAATTAAAGAATACATTAAATGTACCCTCCCTATGTTCATAAAAATGTTAAAAATGTTATCTGCATGATAATGGTAATTACCACAGAATGTTTTCTAAGCTGTATATTCAATTTGCAAGATGATTGTTTTGCCTGAGAAGCCAGCAAAATGCACTTCATGACCATACTTCACTAGCAGGATGTCAGAGAAAGAGAATTTTGGAAAACAGTGTCTTTTTGAATATCAAATCATGTAAAAGATCTACTCATTTCATTTTTAAATGACCTTGGTTTTTTTTTTCAGGATTTGAAGAATGTATAAGAAATATATTAAAGTTTCAATTGAATCTAGTGTATAGGCATGTGGAAAATTATAGAAGAGCAAAGCAGAAGACATGAGTTATTAAACCCCTTAAGTTTTTCTTGGACTTCAGCAGTGCTGGAATCAACTATCTGTTTAATTATGCATGTATTTGATCATTTATTTATTATAATCTCTGTGCTTCAATATATATCTAGCATGTTCTTTCACTTATTTTTCAGAGCTTTTAATTTTTTTCTGAATAAAATACAGCGAATAACATATTTAATTAGAGTGAATAAACATTACACCAAAAGGACCCAATTTTGCCGAGTACAATTTTCTACATATCATTGCATTTTAAGAATACATTAATTCCTTCCATCTTCAGAGCCCACTTATTCCATTACAGAGTTATAAAGAGACTTCATCTGTGCCGGAAGCACTGAGCACAAAACAGGAAACAACCTGTGGGCACGATAAGCTTTGCCATGACCTAACTGGGCCCATATGTTACTAATGAATGCATAGGATCCATCAATGTGAAATTCACTGTTTATGATCTCTGCTTTAAATGATCAGACAGAACAGCAAGCCATAGAAAATCCGTTCCTGCACTTGACCTCTGTTTTCTAATCTTATACACAATGTATGAACATTATGGCAAAAGAAAGACAAATCTTTGCTGTTAGCAAAATAAAATCAATGTGCAACTCTGAAATGAGTATTAATGTTTTACAAGACCTTTATCTTCTAGGCAGTGTCAAAAACTTTAATGCAAATTATGTTTTGCCAATTAAGCAATAAAATTTTTGTATAACTCATTTGCACGGGTAGATTTTGCTTTAATTGCTGTCTCTACTGAGCTCTTCAAGGCACTTCTCCTGTGGATGTCATGCAACCACAACATAAATCTGTGTTTGTTTTTAAATGGTAATATGTCCTTTAATTAAAATTCATCGCAGACACAGTGCCTCATCCCATTTGTGGCATGAAGGGCTCAACATTGATTGTTCATTAGCATTCTTTCCTGTCTTTTTGTTAAATGTACAAAGAGATTAGAAACCAAATTTACCGTATCAACACATCATCTCAGTGCAGCAGAGCAAATGCACATTAAAGGCGTACAACGGGAAATTTGCAAGGGAATGTGTCTGGGGGCCATGCAGTTTAAGATCATATGAAGTGTTAACCCATATTAGTATATACACACTATGAACACTTACACACTCATAAAAAGAACACACAGAAGGTAAGGTTTTAATTGCAACTGTCTTCTTTACTGATGATATGTCTACACATCTTTGTGCAATTACAGTAAAAACTGTCACTGGATTTTCATACAACATGTAAACAAAATAGGCAAGCCATATATTTTCATTTTAAAAATTTTCAGAGAAAAATGTGTTGTCACTTATCTCCACCAACAGGAAGTGAACGACTACAATCTACTCGTTTTGCACATGTATTTATTGCCTATTGTCAAATATAGGGCAACCAGCTTAACATTTTAGACAAGAATCAAGATCAATACGCTGGGAGCTAGTGCATGAAAGCAGCATATAGAGCTGGACAGATTGTAGGTGTAGGTCATGGACTTATAAACTGACAGATGAAGTGCATCTAAACCTGTTCTCTCACTATCTCTCTCTTTCAGTGGAACATAGCATTTACAACCTACATGTCAGCATGACAACAAGGAAAGAGAAGATTTATTAGTTAAATGTTTACAAAAATACTGACAAGTGGTAGAACTGTAAATTACACCATATAACACATACAGCTACCAGGAAAAAATAGAAACATACCAATGGTCTAAGGCATAATCATAAAAAAACTAAAAGAACTAAACAGCCAATATATTTATGAGTCTGTTTTACCACAAATACTGCAATGGTAAACTGGCCTAATACCACAATTTACCTTGTCCGACTGCATAAATACCAATCTCAAGCATTTAAAAAGGAAGTATTTTAAAAGTGCATGATGCATCTAGATTATTTCATCCTTGATGCTTTAGTTCTGAAGCATTTTAAATAAATGTAGGTGTTGGTATGAAGATCGGAAACTATGGACCACGCTATTGAAAGGTGGATGACACTGTGTCCAACACCAACTAAAATGAGAACAGGAGAACATTAAAATATCATTATTTATTAAACGAAATTGAATATAAGACCTTTTGTGGTGAGCTATGGTCACACAGCAGAATGTGTCGCTGGTTCAAGAATCCTGCATCCTGGGTTTAAATTCTATGCACAGACTTTGTATGTTCTTCCTGTTTTGGCATTGGGGTCTTCTCACATCTCAAAAGCAAAATAACATTTGCTCTATACCAGTGTGTGCATTGTTAGGCATGGAAATGAACTGGCATCCTGGCTGGTCTTTACCATAGTCCACTGCAGCTAGCATGCATAATGGTCACCCACGGCCCTGTATTTGTTTAGGCAAGTTTAAAAATGTTATGTTAAAAACTGAATATGTATAGTATTTTTATTGTATATATTAGGAAATCTGTGTCTTTTTTGCGCAGTGTACCATGTACACCAGTAAATTGGTATAAGCCTGTTTGAACAACTGAATATAGTTTCTTTGAAGATTATTCATTTAGAACCACATGCTGCATTTATACATGAAGCTACAGTACATAATTGTTTATGGTGTAAAAAAGTGAAGTGTTTAAAATTTTGAATATTTAATATAATTTCTACTTAAAAAAATGAAACAGAATGTGTAAACTACCATGTGCCTCAATTTCCTAATTTTCAAACTTAAAACCAAAAAGTAAGGAAATTAATTTAAATTAGAAGATCTCATACTTTTTCAAAAGTGTTAATCCACATTCATGCATACACACTCTAATGCAGACTCAATTACATTTGACAAATGTGCGAGGAATGCTGCAGCACCAAAGGCAGTAGACTCACTAAACATGGATAGAGCATGGAAACTGTCACTGTGATTGGGCAATGGTTTCACTGCTAAACTCAGTATATTGCAAAACGATAGATTAAAAATGTAATATAAAGAAGAAATGGTAGTTTATCTACTCCTTAGCTGCTTCTTTCCTTGTAACCAAAGTTGTTGGAATAGACCACTCATGACTGCATTGTTCCATTTGTAGGCAGTTATGTGGGAAGGACAAAAAGAGACAATCAGAAAACATACAGACAGGCTATACTATATTTTTATACAGAAAGGTTATGCCACAATCTCTGTTGAAAATGTTTGACATAAATAGCAAACACCAGATTTAAGAACATTTAAGTAATACTGTACGTCCTTCAGAAAGCTGTAATGAAAAATAACAAATTGCCCACTTGAATTACTGTACATTCTAAATTTAGTTATGGCAGATGTGCTTACCATGCCATACTATATTATTCTGAAACCCACCCATTTTGAAATATCCAACAAGCTTTTTTATAATAACCTTAATAAATTCTGACCAAATTACAAACATTTCTTCAGCTCTCTTTCATAAATCGGGTGAGATCCTGAGATATTATAGACAAATACTTTCTCTACTTTTCATTTAATACATTCACCATGGTCTTTATATTATTAAGAATTGAGACTGGTCTATAGGAAGCCCTTTTAGCTTAGCATAATTGATGCAGGACAGTGTTACCAGCATTATTTTTTATTTAATAAAATTCTGTTGCATACCTTTCTGTATCTGTGGCCTTCCTACTCTGAAGTGAATTTATAGCACTTTGAAGTTTAGAAAACAGTAAGTGTTCATCCATCTCATCTGCACATATTGTGCTCAAATGTGTACATAAATACTTATAAGTTGTCTCTTTATGTTTCCTGATTTTAGCTCCGACTACATTGGTAAAATCCACTACTGAATTCCAAACTTCCTTTTTATGTATACTGGATGTTTTGCTAAATAGCCTATTGGCATTTTCTCCATGTTCATGGTAATGATGCCATGAGTCAAATAGTACCATGGTTTATTATGAGTCACGGCTCTGAACTTTGTCTTGTGCTCTTTCTTTCAGTTACTTTTTCTCTTTTAGCTAGTTTCTATGTTAACTTATCATCCTGTGTTTTCTCCTTTTGTTAGTTTAATAATGCTAGCCTTAGATTTTCTTAATGTAATTAAATGTTAAATTGTTTTTTAATAGAGGGCAGAAAGGTGGCACAGTGGTAGCACTGCTGCCTCGCAGTTAGGAGACCCGGGTTTGCTTCCCGGGTCCTCCCTGCGTGGAGTTTACATGTTCTCCCCATATCTGCGTGGGTTTCCTGCGGGTACTCCGGTTTCCTCCCACAGTCCAAAAACATGCAGATTAGGTGGATTGGTGATTGTAAATTGTCCCTAGTGTGTGCTTGGTGTGTGGGTGTGTGTGTCCTGCGGTGGGTTGGCACCCTGCCCGGGACTGCTTCCTGCCTTGCGCCCTGTTTTGGCTTGGATTGGCTCCAGCAGACCCCCCGTGACCCTGTGTTTGGATTCAACGGGTTGGAAAATGCATGGATGCATGGATGTTTTTAATAGTAGTGGGATGGGACCTTTCATTAATCTATAATTCCTAGGTTCTGTGATTATTCCACTATATGCGCCTGAACTGCAGTGGTATAGCACAGAATGTGTGAGGCCCACATAATAAAGGAGCTGGGAGGGGCCCTTTCTGAAATAAACAGCATTTAAAATAGTACACTAATTTAACATTCCTATATTTTACATTTTAACATATTTAACATTTGTTCAATGCTGCTGATCACAAAAAAGAGTCTTGTCTGATGAAGCGCAAATCCTTAAACACGGTAGCTAAAAGTGATTCTGTCTTAATTTTCTCTATCCTTATTTTTGCCTCATGTCTTTCATTTTTTTGACTCTCAGATAAAGTAAGTGACCAATACAAATCTGACTATTTGCTGAATGTGCTGTTCATGCACAAAATGAATAAAACAATTTTGTCAGACCGATTCAAACTAAAAGGTGCTACTTGATGCTCGACTTCTATTTCTTCACATCATTTCAGTGTAGGACACAGCGCTGTTGGTTTGAGTGCATTTCTCCCTGCCAATATTCTGTACATAGAAATAAATGACCTAAGAGAGAGGTAGATAGATAGATAGATAGATAGATAGATAGATAGATAGATAGATAGATAGATAGATAGATAGATAGATAGATACTTTATTAATACCAAGTAAAAAATAAATACTCCAGTCGCAGCATACTAATAAAAAAAATACTATATTAAAGAGTGATAAAAATGCAGGAATAACAGACTGTAATCTTGCAAAGTGTTAACGTTTACCACGGGGTGGAACTGAAGAGTCGCATAGTGTGGGAGAGAAACGATCTCTTCAGTCTGTCAGTGGAGCAGGACATTGACAGCAGTCTATCGCTGAAGCTGCTCCTCTGTCTGGAGATGATACTGTTCAGTGGATGCAGTAGATTCTCCATGATTGACAGGAATCTGCTCAGCGCCCATCGCTCTGCCACAGATATCATACTGTCCGGCTCTGTGCCTACAATAGAGCCTTCCTTCCTCACCAGTTTGTCCAGGTGTGAGGCACACCTCTTGTTTATGCTGCCTCCCCAGCACACCACCGCATAGAAGAGGGCACTCGCCACAACCGTTGGATAGAACATCTGCAGCATCTTATTGCAGAAATTGAAAGACGCCAGCCAGGTGACAGGATTGGTGAGAGCGATGTGAACAATTCTGATGCAAAAGAGTCAGTATTAGTGCAGTGTATATTCTTTCTGAGAAGTTTTGATTTCATGACATTTTTTGCTAATCATACTCCTCTAAAGATGCTACATGGATGTTTTCCTGTATTAAAAACTTATTTGCATCTCAGCTGAAGTCAGAAACTAGTCAAACAAACGTTTAGAGTCTAAATTAAAACTGTGCTCTGCCTGACCACTTTATTGCAGTTTGGAAGAAAACTGCTTTGGCATTAATATACTGTACAACAATGAAGCTTTTTAAGATCCCTATATAATTATTTACTTATTTCTATTCAAACACTGCATATTCCTATATCTACCAGGGTCTGGAACTTTCAGCTTGCTCAGCATAAAGTTATAAGTAAGCCAGTGGTCATCTGCAATGGGAAGGGGAGGGCAAGGATGACAAGCAGAAGAAGTCTTTTCTGTCACAGTTGCTGCAATGCTTGGTTCACCTCACCTACAGTAATCTGCACCATTTAAGATACATGCATTATTTTGCCATTTCTCTCTTCAATTGATGTTATCTTTAGTATCTAATCAGTGGTCTATCATTTCAGTTGCTTGGTTTACGCAGAACTTCGATATTTTGTTTTTCTTATCATGATGGATCTCTTCGTTGACTATTACCTAACTTAAATAGATCTTCTCGCTTTCGCCCATCTGTGGCCTGTAACGTCACGCAATGTGACATACAGATTTTTCACTGTTTAGTTTAGCATTCTAAAATGCACAATTTTTTTTTATTATTTTCTTTTTGCAAAAATGTAATATATTTTCAGTGGCTAACTTTGTAGACATCTGCTGAGGTGGCCTTGTAGTTCATGGCTTTTACAGTTCAGGCTCCGGTATGATAGTGTATATAAAGGAGTATAGATGATCAGACATATGGGCCTGCTGTGGAGACATTGGATTCATTTCTTTTTATTCCACTGTGCTTGCAAGTTCCTGTTTTGTGATGATCTATTAGATTCTGATGTTAACCTTGTTCTGGAATATTAATTTTTTGGACTTTTAAAAAAATAGATTTTCAGGATTCTATTCATTTTGAGACCTTTTGTGTTTTTGATCTATCTTCTTGACTGTTAAACACTATTATATAGGTTATATTAATTATATACAGGTCATTGTTTTGGTGATTTCCCACTTTTGGCATTTTCTTTTAGGAAGTCTCATATAAAATGCATTTTCTGTTCCTCAAGTGTTCAACAACTTAAATTGAAGCTTTTTTAAAGGGTTGTTACTTATTCTTCATTGACCATAGAAACCACAGAGCTCAACTCTAAAAACTCTTCTAGTGTATAATTTATTTTATGAAAAATATATATGATGATTTACTTCCTTAAAAATGCTTTAACTATTTCTCAGTGTTCCCACAGATATCTCTGGAGACATATTTGTTTCTAAGAACAATGTAATTTGTGTGGGGATTTCAGAAGTTCTTATTTTGCTACATTGCCATAGAATATAATAGCAGGTCATAAAGATTATGTCATAATTATCTTATGAATAAAAGGGGTGCAGTGAGAGATAAGAATAGTGAGGGTAACAAACTATTATCAATAAAAAAATAGCTGATCCACAGAAAATGTAATGTACTTGTACAATATGTATTATCTTGTATGTGGGGTAAAAGTCTCAATGAAACAGAGATCACCAGATAAGTTTAACTGCATTTTCTTTACGCCGGAGTGATGTTTATTATTAACTTTCCAAATTCTGCTCTAGGAAATACTAGAGCCTATTCACATTTTAATAATCGTAGAAATTAATCATTTTAGTTCTTCTGTTGGCCCTGGAAGCCACTGTAGGCCAGGTTGGGAACAATAGTCAATATCTGATGCCCACTGTTTGCAGCTCTTTATTCTGCAACTGTAACGAAGAAATCCTAAAAAATGTATATCCTGCAATTTAAAAAAAAGAAAAGAAAGAAAAAACTTTCTTCTATCTGATATGGATTACAACATTTTTTTCCAACAGTTTACCATATCTAATGATGAAGCCCCTCAAAAGCATTTCCCAGGTAAGCAATACACACTTTCAATTTCCAGTTAAAGTTTAAAGCACTTTCAGGATTGACTTCTTCCCTTAGGCCTATTATTCTGAAATGATTTCTTTTCAGTCTAAACTGATTAGTTAATTACAAAGTGTTTTACATTTGCTTTCCAAAGTGGTATTCCATTTTTGTGCATCTGACACTATTTGTTTCAAATGTTCATTTAGGTTGATGACATATATTTCATATCATCTAGCGGAGCACCAAGCTTTTTCATTCTACTCATCTTTCCAAAGTTTTGTTCATACCTATAGCAATAACCTATACAAATTATCATGTCTTTTGTATCTTGAGATATTTATGAATTCTTTCATTTATCTTTCTTTTTTTCACTTCTTTTTTGCATATTACCCCCCCAGATTCGACCTATTCAGATTGGAGAGATTTTCTAAGATCATCTACAGATGCGGAATATGTAGGCTGGATGCCTGACTAAATGGAGTCAATCAATGCATCAATCTCCCACTCTTCATCCGCATGTGATAGGTCATGAAGTTTAACTGGTTTTATGGTGGTTTTATTAGCTCTTTGGAAGCCTTCTTCATTTCTTTAGATTATTCCTGATCTTTTTATTTTTAGGACATAGTGCACACTATGATTTTTGCACAAGAATATCAAAAAGAAGATAGAAAAAACAGCACTGCTTCAGGCAGGGCACTGTTTCAAGCATCTTTGAAACTGGAAGCTACCAAACCTGTCAGTTTTTTAACATATATTGCATTTAATTTAAACACTACTGGTGTATTTGAATCATAATCATTTAATCATAAAGTGTTGTAAACAATTTATTTATCTAAGTAAATAATTGACTAGTGACTAATAAATGATACAAAGAGATGAGACATGATTCACAGTGTGTACGTTTTTGAGTTTGAAAAATAACATTAATTTAGTTTAAATAAATTATGTTAAGAAAGTACTGTGCTACATGATATTCCTCCTATGCAATTTCAAGTGGAATTCACAGTTATATAAAAGGTTTGGTAATTATTAAGCTGAGAAGCATGTTGTCTTGTACTGTTTGTTAATATATCCCTCTGACAACAAGCAATCTCTGTTGGAGCTGATAAATTTTCCTTCTATGCAGTCGCATTATATTGAGCCAGATGCACATACTGATTAAGCGTGGGAAAGATGATTATATGTAGTTTTCTAAATGTGCATCAGGCTTTCCTAGATGCCTAATGCAATTTATTTGCTTCTCCTTGGCTGAAAATGAACAACTGATATTTTGAATAAAATTCTACATGTTCTAGGCCTACAAATTAAATTCTGCTAAGTACAATAGGTTTTAGTTAAATAAAATGAGAAATGTTAATGTCACTCTGGCCTATTTATTCTATTTTATAATCTGTAGTCTAACCTGTTATTAATCCAGGCATTTAACTTCCAAAGAATGCAGAGCCTTCTTACTCCTTCCGCATGAATCTTTCTAAAGGTAGTCAGTTGAGTGGAGTATGAAAAGTGGATGCAATCAGGTTTGAACAGACAACAAAAAATGCCTCAGCATTTGAAGGAAAAACCACATAGCAAGTAATAGACTTTAAACATCCCCTGGCAAATATTCCTCAAATGTATAGTAAAGAATAATAATGAAAGAGAATGATGTTCATACTGTACTTGAAATGTGGAGGAGATGCACCTTTCCAAGCAACTTATGTGATAGTATCCCACACACCTTTAAAATCAAAATTAAATAAATGCCTCTGTCTGCTTTATTTAACACCCAAACAGTGAAAAGACAAAATAATGTAAAAGGAAACTAGAAAGTGGAGAGAGTCATCTAGCTAGATAACAAAGATATCACACAAATTATCAGAATGTAGATTCACTGAGTGCAGTTCACAACACGTGACAGAGAAGTTGCAAAGTCCACAAATCAATTATGTTTTGTCCCATGTCAGTTATTCAATGTAATCCACAAAGGAGGTACAAAACTAGGATATAGCATACCATCTAAAAGGAGCATGAGTACAGACAATATCAGGCTGAAACCAAAAGGCACACAGTTAATGAAATGTCCAAAAGGAATATTCTTAACGAGACATGAATATCAGGGAGAAGTAAGAGAGTCCACTGCCAGCAAGGTCTTTGTCTAAAAACTGTAGTACTGTTGAAAACTAATGATATGCTTGATTTAACTGTAAAGTTGGACGTCTTTACATGCAAAGCTCAACATGTGATAGACATAAAACAGAATAGACACATCTAGGCAAAACCTAAGAACAATCTGATGCTTAATGAATGTTGATAAAAGCCAATTTCAAGCAACAAAAAAAAAAAAAATTATCACATGGTTTTCATTGCTATGATAGGAAGGAATGATTTAATTCTAATATGTTTCAGTTCATAGACTGCAGATTTAAATGGCAAGAGCTCAAAGGCAGGAATTTAGCTGGACTCTGTGCATATGAACAATGGAGTGTTGCAGTTGAGTTTTGATGTTGATTCTATGGGATACTGTTTTAAAACAAACCAAAATGCGCAAATGCTTGGCTTGTAACTTTAAATGTGTTCTTGGCAAAAAAAAGACTATAATGCTGTTATTTGGCTGCTAAATTGTAATTATGTATTGTATTATTAACTTCTATCCTCCTGTTCCTTTTTTTTCAGTACAACAAGATGCAAAAATGATTAAATTATACGTTTTAACGTTTTAGAAAACCTATTCTCCACTTTAGGATCTGTACATTTAATATAAGTCTTTTTCTTTTTGGATTTTTGAAGGAATACTACACCTATAATAGGAGCCACCAGGCAAGAGTAAAAGAGGAAGGCCAAAAAGGAGGTTTATTGGATGTGGTGAGGGAGGACATGAAGGCAGTCGGTGTGACAGCAAATTACATAAAAGACAGAGGTAGATAGAGACAGATAATCTGCTGTGGTGACCCCTAAATGGGAGCAGCTGAAGGAAGAAGACTTACCCCATGTAGTTTGTAGTGATGGACAAGAAAAAAAATTGTATTCATGTTTTTATGCTGAAAAATGTTTAAGATATAATTAGATTCTCCCAATGGGCTCACCACCTATGGGAGGGGCCAAGGAGGTTGGGTGCAGTGTGAGTTGGGTGGTGGCCGAAGGCGGGGACCTTGGCGGTCTGATCCTCGGCTACAGAAACTGGCTCTTGGGACTTGGAATGTCACCTCTCTGAAGGGGAAGGAGCCTGAGCTAGTGCGCGAGGTTGAGAGGTTCCGGCTAGATATAGTCGGACTCACCTCAACGCACAGCTTGGACTCTGGAACCAATCTCCTTGAGAGGGGCTGGACTCTCTACCATTCTGGAGTTGCCCCCGGTGAGAGGCGCCGAGCAGGTGTGGGCATACTTATTGCCCCCCGACTCGGAGCCTGTGCATTGGGGTTTACCCCGTGGACGAGGGTGGCCTCCTCCGCCGGGTGGGGAAGGGTCCTGAATGTTGTTTGTGCGTATGCATCGAACAGCAGTTTGGAGTATCCACCCTTTTTGGAGTCTCTGGAGGGGGTGCTAGAGGGCATACCTTCTGGGATTCGCTCGTTTTGCTGGGAGACTTCAATGCTCATGTGGGCAATGACAGTGAGACCTGGAAGGGCGTGATTGGGAGGAATGGCCCCCCCGATCTGAACCCGAGCGGTGTTTTGTTATTGGACTTCTGTGCTCGTCACGGATTGTCCATAACGAACACCACGTTCAAGCATAAGGGTGTTCATATGTGCACTTGGCACCAGGACACCCTAGGCCTCAGGTCGATGATCGACTTTGTGGTCGTGTCGTCGGACTTGCGGCCATATGTCTTGGACACTCGGGTGAAGAGAGGGGCGGAGCTGTCAACTGATCACCACCTGGTGGTGAGTTTGCTTCGATGGTGGGGGAAGATGCCGGTCAGACCTGGCAGGCCCAAACGTGTTGTGAGGGTCTGCTGGGAACGGCTGGCAGAGTCCCCTGTCAGAAGTAGCTTCAACTCCCACCTCCGGCAGAACTTCAACCACGCCCCGAGGGAGGTGGGGACATTGAGTCCGAATGGGCCATGTTCCGTGCCTCTATTGTTGAGGCGGCTGACCGGAGCTGTGGCCGCAAGGTGGTCGGTGCCTGTCGTGGCGGCAATCCCCAAACCCGTTGGTGGACACATGGCGGTGAGGGATGCCGAGAAGCTGAAGAAGGAGTCCTATAGGACTTTTTTGTCCTGTGGGACTCTGGAGGCAGCTGATAGGTACCGCAGGCCAAGGGAACGGGCTTCGGTTGTTGCTGAGGCAAAAACTCGGGCATGGGAGGAGTTTGGAGAGGCCATGGAGAACGACTTTCGGACGGCTTCGAGGAGATTCTGGTCCACCATCCAGCGTCTCAGGAGGGGGAAGCAGTGCAGTGTCAACACCGTATATAGTGGGAATGGTGCGCTGCTGACCTCACTCGACATTGTGGGTCGGTGGGGGGAGTACTTCGAAGACCTCCTCAATCCCACTAACATGCCTTCCATGAGGAAGCAGAGCCTGGGGACTCTGAGGTGGGCTCTCCCATCTCTGGGACTGAAGTCACCGAGGTGGTCAAAAAACTCCTTGGTGGCAGGGCCCCGGGGTGGATGAGATATGCCGAGTTCCTTAAGGCTCTGGATGTTGTAGGACTGTCTTGGTTGACACGCCTCTGCAACATCGCATGGACATCGGGGACAGTGCCTCTGGATTGGCAGACCGGGTGGTGGTCCCCTCTTTAAAAAGGGGGACCGGAGGGTGTGTTCCAACTATAGAGGGATCACACTCCTCAGCCTCCCTGGAAAAGTCTATTCGGGGTTCTGGAGAGGAGGGTCCGGGATAGTCGAACCTCGGATTCAGGAGGAACTGTGTGGTTTTCGTCCTGGTCGCTGAACAGTGGACCAGCTCTTCACCCTTAGCAGAGTCCTGGAGGTGCATGGGAGTTTGCCCGACCAGGGCTACATGTGTTTTGTTGACTTGGAAAAGGCATTCGACCGTGTCCCTCTGGGAATCCTGGGGGGGGTGCTCCGGGAGTATGGGGTACCGGACCCCTGATAAGAGCTGTTCGGTCTCTGTACAACCGTGTCAGAGCTTGGTCCGTGAAAACAGTAAGTCGAGCCCGTTTCCAGTGAGAGTTGGACTCCAGGGCTGCCCTTTGTCACCGATTCTGTTCATAACTTTTATGGACAGAATTTCTAGGCGCAGCCAGGGTGTTGAAGGGGTCCGGTTTGGTGGACTCAGGATTGGGTCACTGCTTTTGCAGATGATGTTGTCCTGTTTGCTTCATCAGGCGTGATCTTCAGCTCTCTCTGGATTGGTTCGCAGCTGAGTGTGAAGAGGCTGGGATGAGAATCAGCACCTCCAAATCCGGACCATTTGTGGAGGAGTTCAAGTATCTCGGGTCTTGTTCATGAGTGAGGGAAGAATGGAGCGTGAGATTGACAGGCGGATCGGTGCAGCATCCGCAGTGATGCGGACTCTGCATCGGTCTGTCGTGGTGAAAAAGGAGCTGAGCCGTAAGGCAAAGCTCTTAATTTACCAGTCGATCTACGCCCTACTCTCACCTATGGTCATGAGCTATGGGTAGTGACCGAAAGAGCGAGATCGCGAATACAAGCGGCTGAAATGAGTTTCCTCCGCAGGGTGTCTGGGCTTTCGCTTAAAGATAGGGTGAGAAGTTCAGTCATCCGGGAGGGGCTCAGAGTAGAGCCGCTGCTCCTCCGCATCGAGAGGAGTCAGATGAGGTGGCTCGGGCATCTGATCAGGATGCCTCCTGGACGCCTCCCTGGTGAGGTGTTCCGGGCACGTCCAACCGGGAGGAGGCCCCGGGGAAGACCCAGGACACGCTGGAGGGACTGTGTCTCCCGGCTGGCCTGGGAACACCTTGGGATTCTCCGGAAGAGCTGGAAGAAGTGGCCGGGGAGAGGGAAGTCTGGGCCTCTCTGCTTAAGCTGCTGCCCCCACGACCCGACCTAGGATAAGCGGAAGAGGATGGATGGATATAATTGGATTGCAATGGTGACCCAAGCAGTACAATGGCAAACACTGTGAAAAACGAAAAACAAATTCTTCTGTTACTCATGTCGTATAATCCAAATGTCCATTATTCTGTCATATGTTAAAAAAGTGCGAAACACATGTAATTGTAGCTAAAAAAATCATTAACAGTTGCTTCCAAAAAAAACAGTGTACATTGTAAACTGGAAAATGCATTCATGTCATACTGTGCTTTTGAATTGAAGGCAGGACTCTTAACCAATGAGTACAAGGAAATAAGATCTTCAATTCTACTAAATTATATTATTAATTATTTTCTCTCACTCTGCGTGAAAACATGAGTTTATATTTATTCAGCCATCACTACAAACAAATAGGGTAAGTAACATATAAAAAAATATTTTTGGTGGATTATTCATTCAAAAGTTACAAGTACATTAAAAAATAATAATCATAGCTTAATAAAATTAATTCAAGAATAAAAGCCTTACTATGATACTTGTAGAGGAAAAAATAGCATCTCTGTTATTGCAGGTTGATTAAAAGGATAGACTCACTAATAGAGAAAGAATGAACCTAATGTTAACAGAGGGGAATTACGTTGTAGAATCTCCAGTTTGACAGACCACTACAGTGCTTGGTCCTAGAAGGGTAATACCCTAGTATGTTGGAGTTGGCATCAATAAGTAACATGTGCCTTAAGTCCACTGTGTGCTGCAGATCAGCTAATTTCTGTTACAATGTGAACAAATTAATAAACTGCTATCTTGCCCAAACATGCTTCAGCCAAGTGAAAATTGATATTAAACTTCAAAAAAACAAGAGAGAAATATGATGATTAAAGCAGAATTCTTCAGCATATTACATGAATTATTTTACCGTACCTAATTACATATTGCATTTTATGCACTGTAAGTCTCTACACTGATTTTTAAATAACATACTGCAAGTCATTAAATTTACAATGGCAGTTTCTACTAAAAATTAAACAATGCAAAAAATGTGATTCCTGAAATTACATGTTCAAGCATTTCTTACATAGCGAACCTTTATTAAAAATTTATAAAACAAATGTGGTAGTCAGAAGTACACAAAAACGTAGCTGATAGCATAATGATGTTCATTTTTTGTTTATTTTTATTCATAACTTGACAAAATCCCTAACTGCTAATAAAATTGACAAGAGGATGGAAGTGATACAATTAATCAGTAATTAACATGTCAGTATTTCTTTACTTTTATATTTCCTTCTATATTAAAGAACTTACTGTTACAGAAATAAAAATTTAGAGATGTGCAGAGGAGTACAAAAATGATAAGCCATAAGGTGATCTTTGATACACAGTCCTTGCTGGATATTTTTAACAAGAAGCAGACACTAGGGTAGATGTAAACTGCATGAAGCTGTTAGTCGCATAATTCAAGGCCACATTAAGACTCCCCTCACGTTCACAGGATGTTGAAGCTCAAAGGCCCCATACCCCACCTCAACTCACTATACCCCCACCAAGCACACAACGTATAATCATACAATATGGAGAGCACATACTGTAAGTCAAAAATAAATTAGGCACCAAGATTAAAGTGGAAAAAAATACAAAGCTTAATATCAGGTCAACTTGACCATCAGTTTTGGTACATTTAATGCATTACAATAAATTTAACAAACTAATTGGTTAGTGCTACATCATATCTGTGGGAAATCAACTTCCCTGTGATTGCAGAGTTAACAAATATCAACTATTCATTTTTAAAATTACTATGCCACTTTGTAGCAAAAAGGTGATGATAATGAGTAATGGAGTGTTTTGGGAAGGCTTATTTGCACCAAATAAAATTATAGGGGTTGTTTGGTGTATCTTATGTCCTACAGTGGCCTTGTTGTCTTTCACATTGAAGTTCCTGTCTACAGAATGTGAATCTGCAGAATTAGACTGTACATTGATGCTCAGGCTGTTAGAAGTGATAATACCAGCCCTCTCTGGACACTGTGAGGTCATTCTCATTTGTTTCAACTGCAGTTTTAACAGCTTGCTTAAATCATTATTTTGCAAAACCCTGCCTTTTGCTTCTATTTCTTTTTTAATTTTTCACTGGGCTATCTTATTTTGGATGACCATCCATGGGGACTTAAATTTACGACCTCCTAAAAGTGACCTATGAGGCACCTGTGCTGATCATGCTCCACCCATATCAACCAACCAGGACTTTTAAAAGTTTTTTATTTAGGTCTGATTGGACAGGGACCAGGGTGCACACCCGATGAGAAATCTGGCCATGGTATAACTCAATTTTTATCTTTTTGCAATCCTACCAGTGAGTTCAGCCTCTGACCTGCAGTCAGCTGGATAGCCTGTATAATTCTGCATAAACAAGAGGAATTCCTATCTCTTGCTTTCACTGAAGAAGACCAAAGACCCTTGACCTGAAGTTGTGCTGCTTTCCGTGCTTTCAACAATTGTATGCTCTTGTGAATTTAAACAGCAATAAAAATCAGTCTAAGTGTAATTTTATTCACTAGTGTTAAGGTGCCTTTTCATAATCAATTCGAAGATATGAGTGCTAACAACTGGAGCAGCTGTTTAGAAATTTTCCTTGCCTCAGACAATTTCTTTCTGTTTGTCTGTTATGAATGTTTTAAAATTTTAAGCCTCTGTTATATTAGCTTCTGTTTCTTTAATTTATGTTGGATTGAAAAGTTTGTTCTTATTCTGTTCTAACTTATTATTTTGTTGCGAAATTTAAGAAATCTAATGGTACAATTATTTTCTATGAATAACTTATGTTCTAAGCTATCATTTTAATTTAGCATTACATTTCAGAATTCCCACAGCACCATTTTGTTTTTTCTGTGCTTACCACTATTTTGGGTAGAAGTTCCTATGATGTGGTCCCAGGAAGTCATGTCATATGATGTCGGTAATATGCTGCTGGTATTGCACCAAACTCTTTGTCCAAGATTGTGGATGCATTTCAAACCCTTTGCTGTGATTGTGCTTGCTAAAGAAACTCCAGTATAAGAATACCATTCCCTGTTTTCTGACTTTGACTTGAGTTTAGTGATTTGGCTTAGATGCACGTTAGAATAGTTTTCCTGGTTTTGACGTTTGCTTCATTCCTTGAGTGTATCTTTATTTTTTGATCCATCTCTAGCTCTGCTCACTAGAACTCAAGGAATATAGCTATATATGTATTTGGTATAAATAACTTAACTTAAAAAAATGCAAATATTTTTGTTTAACAATTTCAAATGTGTTACACCATCATTTTGTAGATTCAGTGTTTTGTCAGCAAGTTGGTAGGACACTGTTCACTGTATCTAAGTTGTGTCTCCCTGAAAAGCACTATGTGTCACGTTATTCTGGTGATAATCACACCCATTCATTAAGTGTTTGTTGTTTAGACTTCATTTACGGTTTAGTCCAATGTTTTTTGAGAATGGTGTTTGTAAACTTTTAAATACAATATCGCCTGTCATTGCAGTATCTCAGAAACAGACAATCTTCTGGACTGTTTTAACACATCCATGCTGTTGCTTATAATCTGCACTGCAGAAGACAATTCAGAGAAGTCATCTGGATCTTAAAAAATCAGTGCCATCTATTGCATGCTGTGGTCCAGCTGAGCCTATCTGGATGCTTGTGACCAACATAGCCCAAAGACTCATTAAAAATTTAAGAGCAAAGGGGCCGCATGCTAACGCTAGAAGACAGGCAGTTTTTATCATATTTATAAAGAAACTTAACTTTAAAAAAAAATATTTTTCATAATACGCAAAGTTGTCTATAATAATGTGTTGAATATTTATGTTTTGGTTTTTCATGTGTTTCTCTAATATGGATAAAAAACAAGAATAACAGCCTTTGAGATTCAAGTAGATATGCCTCATTATTGTGCTTTGAAAAAAGAATACTTTTCCGAGCATTTAAAATTATAATAGCAGATGCTGAGTATAATTAAGAGGCATCTGAGGAAAATTTCAATGACTTATTATGGGACCTACTGAGGTACTGTTACATTATGCATCAGTGATGAAGGGAACACACTATTTCAAGAAGAGGTATGGATGGATTCTATAAGGAATGGTTTATCTGCGAGAAATACATTTGTGTGGAATTTTTAAAAAGTAGGAAAATAAATGTTATTTGCTAAAAAGAAAGCCTTATTTCTCCCTTTCTTAATAATACAAACAAGATTGTGCTTTATCTGGGGTTATAACAAGACATCCTTTAATTAATATCCACAACCCATTTAACTTTGTTGGAGTTTTGGGGTTATAGATCATGTAAATGCCACTTTAATAAATATGCTGAATGACTTTTCATCACAGTTGATTTCTAATTTAATAAAGTCATAACACTTCAAATATGGAAAATAATGTTATAGTCCACATACCACAGATTTATACAATAATGCGATACACATCAGTTAATAGTGTCATAATGCAAATGATATTTCTTAACTCTAATGCTGTTAAGTTCTACTCATTGATTCAGTGTTGAATTTTTTTTAGCGCTCTTTAAATTATTCATACCTTTTTTTACTTATTGAATGTAATATGATTGTAAACTATTTTCTTTAACATGGTTTGATGAGAAAACCTTCCACTAAATGCTACTAGGATGGGTTCAGGCTTTCTAAAAACTATAAATGAATTTAAGAGGGTTGAATGGATCAATGGAGTGAGCATTATGAATGAATTAAAAGAGTGAACCTTTTTTAAGTTAGAAACTTTACTTAAACTTTTAAATTATTGGCCTTAATATTGGAAGTAAAAGCCTTATATTCAGTGTCACTTAAAGAGATCTGCAACATAACCACTGACTGACTGACGTTTGAGGTGTAATATGTTTGTTATATCAACACACATTATAATAACAGCTTGATACGAATTACCATACATGTGAGTCATTATTTACAAGTAGTTGGGTTGGATGCATTTTCCTACTTTATTGTATAGATGGATCAGAGTTGCCGTACATTTATGGACATTCTTCCATCAGTTTTTCTTTTATAAATCCTGATATTTGCACTGCTAGCTGCGACACACATTTGAAGCCTATTTCTTTGTGTATATGCACGTTTTATACATCTGATCCTGGTCACTGCCTGTGTGGAACTTTCACATTCTCTCTGCCTAGATTTTTTTCTGAGCACTGCAGAGTTCCTCGTACATTTCAAACATTTGTATGTAATATGTAACATTTGTGCCTTTAAACTGTAAGTGTGCGTTGCTGTTGTGAGTGAGCCCTATGATAAACTGGAGTCCTCCCATTTAGGACAAGTTTCTACCTAGTGCCCAAATATAGCTGATATGGTCTCAAATTTCCTTCTAAATTTGCATTAACAAGGATCATGAAAATAATGGATGAATTGTATTTGTAATTCTTAGGTTATCAAAAATTTGCTTTAATATTATACTATCTGTCCCCCGTGGCACCGCCCATGTAGTAGTGAAACAGGACAGTGAGGAGGGCCCCGGCCAGCTCCCTACACCTGATGTCACACTTCCTCCTCCCCTTGGCCCACTGCCTCTTTCTTGGATTAAAGTGAATATATCACTCCTGCAAGCGAACTATGATTCTTAGCTTAATGAGAGAAGTCGCAAAATCAACCAGGATGTTCAAGCAAATTATAGAAAAAATCTAAATCCGTTAGGTAGTTCTCTTGTGAAAAGTGACAAGCAAACAGACAGACATAGGATTTTATATAGAGAGAGATTTACACACAACACAATAAATGCAAAAACACAGTCTCATTTGTAAGTTTCTTTGGAATAATTCAAATCCACAGGTAAGGATTTGCTGTTTTGTCCAGTACTATTCTGCTTACTCTAAATGAGTTAAAAGAGGATCAAATGCCAAATTATAATGTTCATTTTCAAAAACTGTACATTCACCACAACAGTGCTTTTTATAGGTCCACAAGTCAGCTGTACAATTAAGACATAGTATGAAAGGCAATGTAAAAAAAGAGGAGAAATGCAATAGTTTGAGACTGATTACCTAAGCAGCCCATCCAAGGAGAGCATTGGTATGGAGGCAGTAAGAAGGATAATGGAGTGAGCCTTGGGAGAATCAGAACTAAAGAGTAAAGAGTCACCACTTGATTTAAATAATTGGACTTAACTATTTCAAATTAAAATGAGAGAATAAGTGAATTTCTGAAGTTGAACTACACTTTTTTAACAGAATCTGTTATAGAAGGAAAATTTCTAAAATGAAACTGCATTACAGTATACAACATATTTTCAACAATTAAAATCTATGTTGAAAAGTGTCAAACCAATATTTTGGAATTTATGCATTGATTCTATGACAGCACTGCGACACAATGGTTAACACTGAAGCCTAACAGGTCTCTTGGGTAAATATCTTCAGACATTCGTTATCGGTGTAGTGTTTGTATATCCTTTTACTGTCAACAAAGGTTTTATTCCGTTCTCCCATACATCTAAAAGATGTACATTCTATATTCATGTTTGTTGGTGTGTGTGTGCTGTGATGTTGTACATTGACACCTGCTTTACACATGATGCTACTGGGACAGACTCTGGCTTCCTATAACCCTGTATTGGATTTAGTGGTTTTGCGAACTCAAACACTAAAAATGAATGCTTTGCTTGCTCATTCAGTTCATCCTATCTTGTTTCGATTTGTTTCCTTCCATTACCGGGTTGCATGGAACAAGATTCCTTCTGGCAAAATTGAGATCAAAGCAGTAACTAATTGTGGATGGGATACCAGTCAATTGCACACCATTGGAATTCTGAGCTATCATTTCACCTAACATGTACGTATTTGGGAGAGTGGGAGGACACCAGTGCATAAACAAAAACACCAATTCAAGGATAAAGTTCATCCACCTGATAATGACTGGGTGGGGAACTGAATCAATGCTCTAGAGATGTTAGTGAGCAGTACGAATCAATGTCTCACCCATGTAACACAGTATGTCAATACATTTTTCTAATACAGCAATGTTCTTACTTGCAGAGCCACATTTTGTAGGAATTCCTATATTTGCTAGGATTATGATCTAGAAATCCATGGAAAGGCAATTGTATTTTTTGTCTCATAAACTTTAATAGTTAGTACTTAAGTAAGCAGCTTTGGCCAAGTGACGATATTTACATGTACACGGTACTGTTGAACATTGCATCAAGGGGATGGACTCATGGCACTAGTAGAAGAATATTATAGCAGCTTATTTATGTTGATCTTAGGCATCTCAGTGAACTTAGATGATGGGAGATTTAAGCATTTAATGTAGGTGATATGATGACAGATCATGTTAATGATCTCCTTTAAAAATATGCATTGCACTTAACATATTTTTTTAGTGTCTACCAGTAAATTCATTTGAATCTCTCTTTTCTGTAATTCTGCTATTTTTCTCATATGCATTTTATTTTTTAAAAACTAAGGCTCTGGGTAATGGAGTAGAAGTAATCAGGATATCTAGGCACAAGTAACAATAACATTGGAGCTACCAACTTGCAATATACGAAAACTATCTCAAAAAAAGTTTGCCACGTCTGAAAACTAACATAAAGTTTTCTTTGCAGAATGTTTATGGTATGCATTTTGCAATTTTTCAAATTAGACAAAAAAAAAATCTTGAACTCACATTTTGAAATGAAGGCTCCCTACATCGACAAGTACAATGGACACAACATTGGCAGAACTCCCAATACATACAACTGGTCAGAGGTTCTCTGTTTTCTGATCATTTCTGCCAAGGCTTTGCCCAACACTAAATTAGATTAAATAGGTTTTAGAATGTGTGATGGGCGACCTCAGCCATTACACAGCCGGGATGCCACCTGGATGGAAGGACCAGGGTAGAGGGCATTGGTGAGGCAATACCTCCCTTGGGACACTAGAGGACAGTCCCCTTAGGTGGCTGTGGCATCATGGACGAGAGCTGGAGTTTGGTGTAGCCCTGTTGGGTTCCATGGGGGCCGCTGGGGGAGCTGCAGAGCCCTTTAGTTGACCTTCAGCATACCTGGGAGTGATTTCTGGTAATACCGATGAGCCACCTGGAAAACTCCTGGAACTGGAATAAAAGGAGCCGTCTCACTCCATGAGGGGAACCAGAGTCGGGAGGAAGGAAGGCAAAGCTTGCCAGCAGGAGTAAAAGAAAAGAGGAAGAAGAGTATTGTGTTGAGGTGTGCTTGTACGGAGAACTTGTGGGGACTGGGAAGGTGTTTCCCACAAAGAAAAAAATAAAATTTGTGTGGGTTTGCACTTATGTCTCCTGTGTCTGCCTTTGTCTGCCTGTGTCGGGGTTGACTTTCACAAAAGTTATGTTGTGTTAACTCCTGTCACAAGAACCACAGCAAATGCCATGATAACCTTCAGGAAGTCTGGAGAACATAAACAGTACATTTAAATAATTGACATTTTTATGCACATGAAATGTCAAAAACATACACTGAATGGTAAGAGATACTTTACACAAAAAGTGTGAAATTAAACTTTTGTGTCTCAGGTTTTCAGGTCACCATCTAACCTTTGAGGTAACACATTCATTTCTTCCTTGTTTCTTGCGACAAAACCTCTTGCCAGTGAGCTGTTGATCTTTAATCTGATCACACTGGGCAGCTGTAAGTGGTGTATATAAATGTTTCCCTACTGGTGAGACAAAATCAATTACATACTGTATATCCATATCATTCTAACACTGAGCTATTTTTATACTGTTTGCTTGGTATAGTTCAGAACTGGGTAAAAAGATCTCTTTGTTCATATTCCATCATTCCTTCATAAATCTATGTGTATGTGCAAAACATGCAATGGTAAGCAGCAAAGTTAAAATAGTTACAAAACCCTGAAAATGGCAGTGCCGTATTGGCAGTGAAACTATATAGTAACATGCATGTTTACAGTCATTTAGGCATGTGAAAATGGACAAAGGTCAGTGCATTCTGCTGAACTGGAAGCTCATTGAATACAAGACCTGCAATCACAGACCAGTCTACTCTCAGCAACATAAAAACAAATCTCCAACATTTGGGGAGATTGCTATGTAAGGTAGCACTGACAGCATGCAACAGGAATGTGACATCTAAAACAATGTGTGACAAGCAGCTGTAGGAGTAAGCAACTACAAAACACATTCAATGCAAGTGTGCTGGTAATAAAATTCCTAAGCTAGAATCCTGGAATGACCTGTTAACTGAGCAGTGAAGCAACTCACAAAATTATTAACTCCGAGTGCCTGTAGTTACTCTGGGTAGATTTCTAACAAGCTGGCAACAGATACGCTGTAGAACTGGGGCCAAACGAACAATCTTTATTTTATGCAGTGGCATTTTATACTAAATACCCTTACATTTTTTTTTCTGGTAAATAGCTATTATACAACTGTAACTTAGAGAAGAGAAGCAATCTTATCAGGATCATACAATCAGCTAGAAGTGGTGAATGAAAAGGAAAAATTAAGGCTTAAAACCACTAGACAATCGTGAATAATTAGATGACTGCTATCCAGACATACAGAGCACAGGCTTAAAGCCTAAGGGAGCTCCCTCCTGTTGGCTCTAAGCAGAATCAGGTTTCAGCCACAACCTTTTTTAAAGGGATAGTCACATAAACATTATAAATGGATGATTTGAAGGTCTGGAATAGCTGTTCCTGGTCCCAGTACCATTCATCTAGGTTCAACCTTTTCATGGGCTCTTGTATATTGTGTATTTTTAGCTCCATGCCCTGTGTAGATTTTCTCTTGGGACATTGGTGATCTTTACATTTGCTACAAAAGTCAGTCAGGGCAACATAAACAGGAAGTGTGTGTAGAGGACAGAGGTAGAGGACAAAACAAATTTTAAAGAACTGTGTCATGTTTCCTAAAATAATGTCACTTTCAAAGAGCAGAGGTTGGTGTGCTTAGGCCAACAGAGTGGGGTAGTCACTAAGGCTTTGGAATTTAAAGTGCATGGCTGCCTGAGTTTACTCCAACTGCAAAAAAAAAAAAAGAAATGTGTAAATAATGATGTATCCTGATCTCGTAATTCACCTTGGATAAGGGCTTCAGCCAAATCTATACATCTATATGAATTTCTATGTGTCTGTCAGTTTGAGCAACAGATGAAAACCATCACACCTATTTCTACAAAACTTTCGAGTTATTTCTGGTATAGTCTAACTTTGAAAAAAAAACACTAATTACATTTTTGATTTTGGCCTGAGTTGCCAGAAAAGCTTGCATATTGAAATCTCTTTAGGCATCCAATAAAAGGTGTCATTTTTCTTGACTTCTCACTACATTCATAATGGCTGACACAGTACAACACCCTAGTACTAAATTTCTACAAAGAAGACAAACTGTGACAGCTTCTCTTAAGCTGCCATTTTTGCTGGACCTTTGCGCCTTTTAATCCCAGTCTCTCCAGAACACAAAAATATTATACAAGAAATAGAAAAAATTGCAGAGCAAAACATGTTGACTACAATAATTATTGAGAACTTAAAAGTATTTAAGTGTGTCAAATAAAAATTAGATTTTTATATTTGCTGCCTCAATAGATCTTTAACAGTTGATTGTACCAAAAATCCATTCCCTGTTTTCTAAATGCTCATTCTATGATGAACACAAAAGGTCATATTTAATTTTTCTCTAGGGCAAATAATAAAACAGCAAATGGCCCATTTGTGACAAGATCCATGCTTAGGCTGGAGTAACAAAAGTCTTTTGAGATGGCAAGAGTGAGAGGAGGCTGACACAAGTTGGGATCCAACAAGAGTGCTGCTCATGGATGAGGAGGATGTATGTGTGTTGATCAACCCTCACATGTCTCTCAATCGATCAAGTTGTATATTACAACTGTGGTGCATCCTACTCTCTATTACATTTTAATATTATTACTGAACCATTCCGATATCATTACTGTTCTACAAATTGTCCTTTGCTATAAAATCACTTCTATTTCTCTGAATCATCCACTTAATTTCACAGTAGAATGTCACAAAGAGAGAAGCACTAGATGCTAAACAATATCAATAAAATATATGTGGTTTGGATGTGCAAGTCAAAATTTCACTATACTTTATACAACTACACCTACACTGTCTATGGCCACACCAGTTGCTATGCAAGTATAGTAGCATTAGAGCCACTAGGAGGCAGGATAACTTGTGTTTCCTAACACTGAAAGGAGGGAGCAACACATTCTAGCTGATAAAAGGCACAGTTCCAGAACAAACCAAAAAATGGGCTTGCTGTGCCTGTTAAGCTGAGGTACTGCCATGAAGACTTAACCCACTGGGACAAATAGAAGGTTCAGGGATGCAGGGGCAGAAGGGCAACTAGGAGGAGCTGTAGGCTAATGTCCATCGAGCGCATATAGAGCTAAACTGCTAATGTTAGAGATTCTGACTGTTGGAAGACTTATAAAGTAACTATTTAGTTCAAAGGCACCAGGGAACTTACAGTCAGGAAGATAGTGATGGCCTAAAGAATAAGTGGGAGAAGGAAGAGACACTGGACTCATTGAGAGAGACAGGCGGAAGATATGAGGTAAGGGGACCACCCTTTGTTTATCTTTCCTCATTATTATTTCTGCAATAAAGCCTGTTTGATTGAGACTTTGGTCTCCATTGCGCTATTCTAGGTCGGGGTGGGCAGTGTCGGTCCTGGAGAGCTGATGTGGCTGCAGGTTTTTGTTCCAACCCAGTTTCTTAATGAGAAGTCAATTACTGCTGATGAAGCACTTATTGCTCAAGTGACATTTTGATGCTTCATTTAAGTGGTCTTCTTTGTTAAGGTTCCCCACCCTTAATTGCTTATTTCAATCTTGAACAGCTGCATTCACTGTTTTAATGACTCCTATAAGATGTAAATGACAAAGCAGTCAGCAGTTCACCTTCTAGCTTGTTTCGATTTACATCACTGTGTGTTCATCATGCACTGTTTGATTTATTAAAACACTTAATAGAAAATGTGACAGGCTTCAAATCATTTGGATGATATCATTGGAAAGGAAAAAAAATACAATATATGCACCTTACTGTACATTACTACCTAACCAACTACATTACTAACTATTATGAACCTTACATGACTAAATAACAATCCATAAAATTAAATAAGGTCTGAGATTGGAAAGGATTGGTTTCTAATTAAGCAATTGGGTTGGAATGAAAACCTGTAGCCACTGCGGCTCTCCAGGACCGACACTGCTCACCCCTGTTCTAGGTCATGGAACCCTGCAAGCACCCAACTATGTTTGCATTAGGGTGCCGTTTTTAAGTTTTTGCCAATCACAGGCAGAGATATTTGGAATTATTTTGCAGACTGTAAGAAAGAAGCAGATGGAATAATATTATAAATATTCTGTGTTTAAAGAAGAAAGCCCTCATGTGCTGGAACATTAATTTTCAGAACAGTATTAGGTTTTCTCCTTCTCCTTCCTGACAATTCTCTCTATTAAGCAAAACACTGTCTGAAGTGCAAATGAGTTTTAAAGACATATTGCCATAATGCTGATAAATGTTATTTTTGGCACAAGCTGTCTGAATTGTTATCTGTGTTTCGTTCTTACAGCTAGGGGTAAAATGGCAAAACTCTCCACTCTATTGGAATGAAATCAGTTTTAATATGACTTTATCATGATGAGAAGTCTTAGCCTCTGAAGATCTGGGAGAAAAATAGATAAATTCATATCCTCTTATGTCATCAAACATTTATCAGAGCATGGCAGTATGGAGAATGGGGAGGAAAAAGACATTTGTTATGTATCTGAAATCACAGAGAGCCATGGACAGTAAACAGAAGTGGCAATTACTTTTGGAAATTTTTCATTTTCTTTCCCACGAATTGCCATTAAAAAGCATTAGTCACAATTTATGTCTATTTTTTTCAGATAGTTCTGTGTTTTATGTGCTTTAAAGGAACACAGTTATCTAATATCCAGAAACAGCCTGTTTAGAAATCAAAATGAGCAGACTTTGTTTTGAAGTGAACACCTTTGAGCTATTTTTATTTTATAAATGAGTAAAGAAAATGATGTATAAGTTTATTCTATTTAATTCAAATAATTTAATCTCTTATATATTGTGCATCCTTTAAGCAATACAGATGAACATTACAAATAAATTAGAAATAAAACCAAAAATCACATAGATAGCAATGAAACACAAAAATGTAGATGTCCAGAGTTCTCCTTTGACTTAACTGTCTAAGACAGTTCCAGATTACTTCTCACGCAGATTGTGGACCAAGTATGCATCCCAGTAGTCTGTGTGATAAGAACCCAGTTACTTATTCATTTTATACAGCACAGCGCCCTCCATCTATCTATTTTCAAGAATGCTTAAAGCAACGAAGGGTGGCCTATCCTTGCAGCATTCTATTAAAGATAGTAATCAACCCTGAAAGAAGTGTAGGTCTATGGAAGGGCACTAAATACAACACTATACAGCACACAGGTTTAACATCCTTATCTGCTTTCACTCTCTGAGACCCTAAGGAGGTAGTCTAAGGCCAAGGATAAATGGATTATGTGTAGATAAGAATTCTGTTCTCCATTCCTTTTTTCTTTCAATTAAATTTTTAAAATAAATACTGCAGAGTCTGCAGATCTGTATATTTCTATGTACATAATGCACACTTGTTTCTGGTCAGCATTGTTGTCTTTGGGCTTTGATGTATGTAATGTGATTTTATTTTTCACAGGCAGTTGCTCCACAGGGTCCTGAACATTATAAAGTAATTTTAGTATGGATGTATAAATGAGCTATATTTGTAACAGTATGTAGCACTCTATGCTTCCATTCATTTTCAGCACATGCTTTGCCCAATTATGGGTGGCAAAGAGCCGTAGAGTATCATGCCACATCATACTGCAAGAAAGGATCTCTCACTCAACATCTCAGAAAAAGAGTGAAAGGCAGCAATGCACAGAATTCACTCGAGCGCCATATGCGTAAAGCATACGATTATTCATCTTAAAATTATATATCAAGTGCATCTCTCGTTTAAAAATTTTCCAAAATGATTCCTGGGAAAGATCCAACCTGTGAACATTGCAATTAAGATCCAGGCTCACTGGGTCACATGTTTTGGGCCTGCACCAAATTAACATCATTTTGGACAAAAAATTTTAAGTGCCTTTCAGACAGCCTTTGTGTCACAATCCCTCCTAATCCATTAACAGCTGTGTTTGGTGTTCTGGACAAGGACAAACAAACTGTGACTGCCTTTACTACACAATTGGCACGTAGACTTGTCTTGCTCAACTGGAACAGTCCTAACTCACCTCTTTTAAGTCAATGGGTAACTGATGTTATATACTGTATTATCTAAAATTGGAAAAAATCTAATCCTCATTTAGAGGATCTGTACACAACTTATTTATTCTTCTTATTATTTATTTGTTATTTGCTACTCTGCTGACATAGCTCTCTTTCTCATGGGTGGGGGTCAATTTGCTTCAAACCAGTTTTATTAAACTTGACTTGCATGTATGGAATGTTTTTTAATTTTAATAAAATAAAATATACAAAACGAATGGAAAAAACCTTGGCCAAAGCACCATTCCATTAAAGGATAAAACTTGCATGCACACAAGCACATACACACACACACACAATGGGTTTATTTCAGGTAGTCAATCAACTGTTAAAGCAAGTGTAGTATATTAAAAACTAGAAAAATACCCGCGCTTCGCAGAGGAGAAGTAGTGTGTTAAAGAAGTTATGAAAAAGAAAAGGAAACATTTTAAAAATAACGTAACATGATTGTCAATGTAATTGTTTTGTGACTGTTATGAGTGTTGCTGTCATCAAGGATTTGATTATCATTATTTCTTTCAATCAGGTTCGTATTTGGAGGATGTGTTGTGTTAAAGTTACAATCTGTGTTTGTCTAGTCTATCCCTGACCATCTCATCTTTGTTGTCAACCATTGTAAAGATAACAGGTTTCATTCATCGAAGTGTTCACTACTCAAATCGGTATTCGTGAATCTAAGATGTGTAACAGGCATTCCCGGTATTAAGTTGTGGATTTGCCTGTGAATATTTAGCGGCAGCGTGTCTATGAATGTAATTTAAAGTTAAGATTAACACCTTGCTTTCCTATTGATATGTCTACAAAGGCTTGTTCAGCTTCAGAGGGTTGTTCCTGTCTTACTGCATCAATAAACAGCTCATCTTCCTCTTTATCTGAGACATCACACACTGCATGCACGGGTTTACCATTCCCAGTCCTGCAAACAATAGCGAAGTGGTTCAATTTACCATATTTTTTACACTGTCTTCCATTAGCTGGACATTGACTTTTTCCACCGTGTGCTTTGTTTCCGCAGTAGCTGCACTTATGATTATGCTTGTATGGGTCACTCGCTTCATATTCTTTTGCTGCCGTCTCAATTGTGTAATGCGTTTTTTGTTCAGCGCTCTTTGGAGCTCTTGCTTGTTGTCTGCGCATCTGCGTTCACAGTCAGTTCACGTGAGCCGCTCGGAGTACATGCATCGAAGGTTCTCAGCTGTGCTTGTGGTATCTTGTGCGATCTTGCGATGTCCACGGCTTTATTTAATGTTAGCTCAGACCCAGCACATAAAAGTTTCTCTTGCACTTTTGCTGAGTTTGTACCAAACACTATTCTATCCCTAACCATCTCATCTTTGTTTGCATAAGCACAGTTCTTCACCAGCAATTTTAACTTCATTACAAAGTGATCAAAAGTCTCATTTATACCCTGCGTCTTCTCATTAAACTTGTATCTCGTGTATGCATTCACAGTCAGTTAATGTGAGCCGCTCGGAGTACATGCATCGAAGGCTCTCAGCTGTGCTTCTGTTTTCCCGTGCGATCTCGCGATGTCCACGGCTTTATTTAATGTTAGCTAAGACCCGGCACTTAAAAGTTTCTCTCACACTTTCGCTGAGTTTGTGCCAAACACTAGTCTATTCCTGACCATCTCATCTACGTTTGCATAAGCACAGTCCTTCACCAGCGAATATTTAGCGGCAGCATGTCTATTGGATTGCTGCTGACGGACAGCCTTTTATGGGCAGGCACTCAATTACGTGGGAGGCGTGGTGATGGGGGACGCAACTCCACCTCACACGGCGACCGAGCTGCAGGCTATGGCCGTATATATGTATGTAAGTAGGATTCAGTTATGACCGTTACGCACAGAATTTAGAAATGAAACCTGCTTAACTTTTGTAAGTAAGCTGTAAGGAATGAGCCTGCCAAATTTCAGCCTTCTACCTACACGGGAAATTGGAGAATTAGTGATGAGTCAGTCAGTCAGGCAGTCAGTCAGTGAGGGCTTTGCCTTTTATTAGTATAGAAGAACTGAATGTATCCCTCCCCATTTATACCCGTCAAGTTCATTTGTATATTTACTAAATCTGCTTAATAAAATTACAGTGTTATGTAGAGCTAAATCCAATCCAGTCATCATTGGGAGAAAGCTGAGAACCAACCCTGACCAATCAGGGATCCTCTATATTATAGAGCACCAATCAAAAATTATAATATAAAAGGAGCTTTATAAACATTAAGATTTGATTCCAAAGTAACAAGATCAAGTACAGTACAGGATTAGTCACTTTGTGATAAATTATAGAAAAACAGACTGGGAAGGTATAGAATTAGAGAGGCATGAACTAAAAAAGTATAGGAGCAGGCTGACAGTATGAATTTATAACGCTGATACAGGAAAATGAGGTAGAAAATAAAGCATAGCTGATTAAAATGCTGGAATTAAAAGGTTGCATGAAAAATACGGTCTTTATATGACCACTGGTAGAGATTCAGGAGCAAACCTATGCAGTGGATAGAGCTGCAAAGTTCAATCAGTGTTCAACAACAGTTACAGATTAGGCTTTGAAATATTGAGAAGGAAGATCTGAGGTGTGTGGCAGGCGATGAAGACACACAATCTAGAGCATTTGGTGTTAAGACTTTGTAAGTCAAAACTATTAGCTTTTAAAATATAAGTTGTTTGCATGAAGACCTTTCAGACTTGCTGAGACCTGTGTGTAAAATCTTATCATCCATTCTCCATTTTATTTAGATTAAGGCGCTAAAGGCACATAAAAGGGCAAATTGTGACTAAGTGGCATTTTGATGGCATTTGTACAGTCTCTGTAGCCTTTTGTGAAGATTTGACTTTCCCCTTTTCAGTTCTGTATTTGCACTTGGCTGATGAAAAACAAGAAGTTCAATGATTTTCATAGACAGAAGGAGATTTCACCCTTCAGTGGCTGGGATAAGCAAACTGGGATAAGTGATCTGAGACTATTGTATCTGTTTTTGATCACAGGTATCAAGGATGAAAACTGAAAAAAAATATGCCAAAAGCATGTCCTACAAAGGTTGAAACAATGATGAAAAAAAATCCCATTGAAAAGTCATGACGAATCACAGCAACGAAAAATAACAAGAATAACTCCCGCAGTATATCTTTGCTGCTGGTTATTCTTTAATAACTTGGAGATGTTATTGATGAAAAAAAAAACACAAACCGACAGAGGAATCTTTAAAGAATGGGATTCTCACTTTGTCATGGCGCTTTGATCTCAATCCTCTAGATACCTCTATTTTTTCCAGTCAGAACATGCAATACCCAGGCCCCAAGCCTCTCATCCAATTATTTCTTCACCTTGACCCTAACCTGTTGCATACACAGTTTTCCCACTAGAATAAGTACATTTTTATAGAAGATGCAAACTTCAGTGAACAAAGCATTTGTCTTGAAATGTGGACTTGACATTTCTCTCTCTTTTTCCTTTAAACGAGTGCAGTGATGTTGTTATATCACACATCTACTTTTGAACCCACTTAATCTTGTGCAGGGTCAATGGTGCCAGTGCTTTTACAAGCAGAAAGTAACCCCAGATGGGGCACATGTCCTTCTCATCTCATATTCACTCAACAACAAGTACAAATTTGGAGAACACCTAAAATTACCAGAATAGCCTGCTTTTTAAAAAGTCTTAACAAATGTTAAGCAAATGTCATGAAATTCTAATGGAAACAACAAAATACAATGTTTTAAATGTTAATCTCTTTTCCCTTATGGGATCAAAAGGATCCACAGCTTGAGCCTGCAACAACAGCATCAGGCTTTCAGCAGGGATTAACCTTGACCAGGGTGTTAGAATACCGTAGGGTATTCTTTTAGATATACGCATCTTCACGCACATTGGACTAATTTGATGTCACTAGTTACCATAGAATGCACAATGAAAACCTATATAGACATGGGAAGAATGAACAAACCCCACAAAGACAGAGATTTGGCTGGGTTAGGGTTAGTCTAGTCTCCTACAGTTGCAGGGTAGCAGTGCTAACCACTGATTCAGCATGCTGCCAGTTTTAGGTTTATAGAGTCATTATTGTCAAGTGTACAGAGCTCAGTGAAACCCATAGTTGCATGGGTTCAGCATTTAATATGTCATCAGTAGTGATGAGCAAATCCATTCATGAAACAAATTGTGTTTCGTCACAAGAAAAAGTTGTACCATTGGCACATGTGTTTTCATCTCATCTGCAGTCTTCTTCATGTAACAATGTGTCACACAATTTATTATGGCCTAGAGAATTGAAAGTGTGATCCGTGGCTCAAAAGCATGTACCTGGTAACATTTCTACTTTGCTATAATCCATTGGTCTGAGCATTTGGCTTCTGGTGAGTTGAATTACCTCACACAGTTGGGTAAAGTAAGTGCAGGTGCTGCTGTTTCTGACTCAAACAAGTGTGAGGCATAACCAGCAGGGTGAATATAGTGAGTATTCCACGTGGACAATATTGGAAGATGCCCTAAGAAAGACACATCAGTTTCAACTACAGAATAAAATTTGAGAGAAATATTTCTTGCTTTTCAACCAAAAAAAAGTCATTTTAGTGAGTTTCATGCGGAATTGACTGCAACATGAATTTTAGGGACAATTTTGTGAAACTATGCAAAACAAAACTGCTGTTTTCCTCGATACTAGTCACCACTTTGTTATGATTAGTAAGTAGAACTACATACTTCAAAATGTCTGTCTTCTGTGCCAGAAAGAGCTATCCTACCTTGATGTATAAGTAAAATGAGGCTTTACAGTTTCTCATTACAAAAGACTTGACTTTCAGTTGTTAATAAAATAAGTCTACCAGGTGATATGCAGTCTGTAAAGTCATTTTAAAACTGTGCATAAAACAGCATATATTGTCATAAAAAGTTTTACTTTGAACTCAAAAATATCCAGCTATTCATTTTCTGACCTGCATGTCTAGTTAAGGTTTATGCAGATATGTTGCGGATGCCACGGGGTGCTCTAGCTCCCCAAATGCCCAACACAAGCAGTCATGGACACATATTAAAAGCACAACGAGCCTTTTATTGTGGGAAACTCGTCTTTTTAAGTGTTTCCCACCCCCACAGCCACAAGTACATTAAAGCACAGTTATAATACACTCTTTGTCTTCTTTCTCTCGGTCACTCTTCCACTGCCATCTCCACTCCTCCTTGCAAGCATTGTCAACCTTCCATCTGACTCTGGCTTATCCCTTTGAGGTAGGCAGATCATTTATTCGAATCCCGGGGAGTGCTTCTGGTGCAATGCTTCTGCCACCCCGAAGCAATTCTGGGTGAGGCTTTTGTCCTATGGTTAAGTGACTTCTAAATCCCACAGGTCCTCCGGGACAACAATACCCAGCATGCTCTATGGGTACCCATGTAGGGATCAAAGCCGGGACTTGCCGCCATCTATTGCTCTGAGTGAGATAATGCTCCATGCACGGTCTCTCCTACAGTCCTTCCATCTCTAGGGTGTCCTGGTTGGGTAAAGACATGATCTGTCCTTCACATTGTTGCCTACTGTATCTCAGTGGCATTGAAAGGAACCAACAGCAGACTGGGCATTGATCCATTTTCTTACACATATCACTGACACATACACTGGCACAATTTAGAGTCACCAATTGCCCTAACCTGCACAACTTTAAACACCACAAAAGACAGATTGTTTAACTTTTTGTTTACTCATATTTTCTTGAAATGTAATCAAAGGATGGGTGAAAATAATGAAACGTGATATAAAAACCTCCAATACAAAATAAATAATGAAGAAAAAAAACAATAAGGACTTATGATCCTTTAGCAACTATTGCAATATTTGGGGTCCAACTAATAGATGTTCACTTTCTGCAAAAGAATATTGGCCATTACTTTGTTCAATTCAGACCTGTTTGTTTCTATCAATTTTCATGTGCTCAGGAACCAATCCTGTCAATAAAATATCTGGAAATCAGTCCTAGCATTCAGACGCACACATACAGTACCTATACTCTGTTACTCTAGCATATAAGGGTAATATGCTAAAATCAATTGCTATATCCTAAGGAATGGACATACCTTTTTTGTTAATTCAGAATGACACATGACAGTCCATAATTCATCATAAAAGCCATGTGGTAAAAATCGTCACTGATTTAATTTTAAACTGTACTCTTCTTTGAGGTGCCCATTTAATCTTTTTATTTTTTAAACAATTACCAGTCCTGTGTAGCTTGGCTACATTTTTATCCTGCTTCCCAAAAGCTAAACGATTGAGCAGCATATTGCATAAGCAGTAAGACTTATGGCACTCACTCAAGAAGAAAAAGCTCTTTAAGGAAAGCTAAAGCAAACGAACATATTTGGGCTCACATACAAAGCTGTAAATGCTAGCGTGTCAAACAGTAAACATTGGCCTGAGGAAATTTCATGCCAGTAAGGCAAAAAGACAAGTATGACAACTGAAAAAATGAAGTTTTCCTTTCTGGCAAGGAGATTTGCTTTGACTTCCAACCATGGCAGTCTGTCACATAAAAATGGAGCAGTGAAGATGGTGCTTTCAACATCAGCATTGGGGCTTCTTTGAAGTTCAAAATATAAATGTGCATAAGGGATCCTGAATTTGAGAATAAATTGCCAAACAATCTACAAAGACTGAATGCTCCACTCCAGGGGATCCAGAGTTCGTCAGTTCTAGGTGGCTGAAGTGGCTGCACATTTCTGTTTCAATCCATTTGTTAATTAGAAGCTAATTATTGCTGCTGACCCAGTTATGGCTCAAGTAACATTTCTGTGGTTCATTTAATGAACTTGCTTGCTAAGATTCCCAGTGCTTAATTTCCAATTTTAGCTTTAAGAATCTTCATTCTTTGTTTTAATAGCTTCTTGTCTTCTTATCCATCTGTCAATTTTCAATCAGAAGCAAATGGCAAATCAGAGAGCTGTTTACAATCTAACTTGTTACCATTTACACCTGAATTTGTTCATTATGGAGTTTCCATTTTGATAAAATATTTGATAGGATATGAGAGGGAAGAAGTGAAGGACTAAGAGTTACTAATCTGCTTTGTGCCTGAAATCATTGGGATGATACCATCAGAAAGGAACAATTCAGTATATAAAAATGGCCCAACTTGGGAGAATGAAAACACTAACAAGCCATAAAATATGTTTTGTTTTGGGCATGGATTGACTTCTAATTAGGGAAATGAGCTGGAAAAAAACTACTACCCACTTGGAACCTCAGGGCACGCTTGGGACTCCATTACAAGTCCTTATGGTGGATGCCCAACCCTACAGTACAGCCCAACAGTATTATTCCAATGACAAGAATGGTGGAAAGCCCCAGAGTTTGTGGTTTTCAAGGAGTACATCAGCAGATAGTCTGGACTGTAATTTAGAGTTCAAGTTTTCTATTTCTTCATACATATCGGGTGTGATATGGAGACTATCACAGCAGATACAACAGTTGCTGATCTTTGGTGATGCTATAGCTGGGAGCATGCAGTGATCTCCTAAATAAAGACTGTGATCATTTCAGAAGGCATTAAGGAGCCAAAGTCAAGTGCATCTAGTAGAGGTTAATATCTCACTGGTAATATGAGTGGGATGCATGCTGAAGAGCTGTTGATGTTTATCAGCCATTTATTTTGTGCAAGACTTTGCAATTTGTCAAATAAAAAGTCTTAAATTTAAATTTATCCTTGATCCCGTTCTTGACCAACAGATCAGCATGCACGAACAAATGTGCTTATAATGTGAATGTATTTGTGAACTAGTTAAACCTGAGTAGAGATTTTCCATCATACTGAACTTCATCATAAAAGTAAGTGACTCAAATATCTCAAATGCTCCCAATAAGAGCTGTACAATAGTGCAGCACTTGTGTGCTTAGCTCTGGCCAGGATACACTATTCCAGTCATTATTTTCTGAAAGAGTGAAAAATGGAGCTATGTAAAAATGTACATTGCATTAAACTTGTGGAAAAAAACTACTTTAAAGCAGTGCAGTAAGGTGAAGTGTTAAATTTAGATCATATGATAATATTCCAATCTAAAAATAACAAAGAATAACACACAAAGAGTACAAAATAAAACGGAAGAAATAAAAAACCTATTGCTGCTCTAAGCCTTCCTTATACCACTGAAATACTCCACTGCTTACGTTCTATTTCTCTGTCACTGTTTTCTTTGAAGGAGGCTCTTCCTCCAAGCTTTCTCTTCCTGTCTCTCAATTCAACACCATCTCTGCACTTAGGAGTTTCTAGCAGAGCCCCAGAACATTAACCACGGTCTAGGTCTTGCTGACTTTTGGTACAGAAGATCCAGCCTAAAAGACTCTTAAACAGCTGTCCTTACAAGTCTGCATCTTTCAGGCGGCATAAAAACATGGCTCTAATTGTTCCTCTCTGATAAGATGTTCTCCCAAAACAAGCAAGAGGTTAACATGGTTCCACTTTTGTTTAACTGGAATTATGTGCTGCATGCTAGTGGTCACATGGTGTTCCAACATCCTACCAACCTTCTGTGGTAAACCTCTTTAAGTGGACGGTGAAACATCCCCATTTTCAGTCCTCCAACATACCGGAGGAATACTGAACACTTCTGTGTAGGCAATAGTTCCCTTTTCTATACTGTTTACCCTTGCTTGTTGCTTTTTTGTGGTACCCAATTCACTTATGGGTTGTATCTCCTCCATACTGCTTACAGTACAGATCAGTTCCTAATGTATAAGTGGGTTCATTCTATATCTATATCTCTCTTTTTTCAGGATGTTTCATCCTAGTGGTATATTTTCCCCCGATAACCTTTTCCTGTCCATGCACCACTACACAATATATATAAACACATTCTGCTTTTTCAGGTGTGACTTTAGAAGAGACAGGTTGCAACATTATTCTTGGATGACAGTACCTATCAAATATATGATGGTTTTTCTCTAACAAATGTTAAACTCTTAAGGAGTAGACATGACTGAAAATTGAAGAATTCTCTACTAACAACCTTTTTTTGCCATCTAAACCTCATAAAAATAATTTTCTACTTGTACTGCCAGGAATATTGGTGATATAAGTTAGGTATGGGTAGACAAATGAATGAAATCTGAGAAAAGGGAAAAATCTGTATTGCCAAATGAATAATAAAGTTGAGCGGGTGTCAATTTTAAAACTTGTTTCTGCCAGAAATGAGTTGAATGAAAACTTTATTAAATTAATAAATTGCCTGGACCTCACAGTCTATGTACTATATTATATATTTTTTTCCTATCAAGAAGACTCTTAGACACATGCAAGTATTACCTTTGTGCTCTGTTTAACAGCTAAAATGAGTTCCTCTGAAGCCAGTCATCTCAATGTTCCAAAATAATCTGCAAAAAAATGCTCATTGGAATTTTTTTTTTTTTGAAGTCTACTCTAAAGAACTCTCAGTTATAATGCACAAACTCAGATATAACACACATTTTTCTGGTCTGATTGATAGTGCGAGGGTTTGGAGGGGTTGGATGAACTGACCTAGGCTGTTCTAGGCTTTTTCCTGCATTGCACTCAGTGCTGCTGTGATAAACTCTGGTGACCTATGACCTTGAATTGGATTGAGCTTTGAAAATGTTACGGTATTATTGCAAGTATACACAGTACTAAAACTAGTAACGTTACACTTGAATGTGATGGACTGATTTCCAGCATATAAGTTGGTAAATATTTTGTTTGTTTATAAGTCAGACAAAGCAAATGTAATATTAGGTTGTGTTTCCGGAGGCATGTTTTATTTCATTGATGAGAACAGCAGTGCTTAAAAACTTTTGTTGTAAATTCCTTAAAAAGTATACACTGTACATTATAATAGATTTTAAATATGCAACTTCAATTCACTGTGGATAAGCAAGCAGCATATCATCTGAAAGATATATGACTAGAGACCACTCATCCCATTAAGCTAGTTCAGTTTACTTAGATGTTAAAATATCCCATCTAAATACTCTACTTTTACATATTGCCAAGGTCAATAGCTGACAATTTTTATGGCAAATAATACCTTGTGGCTTTACATGTATTTAATAATTAGGCTCCTAAGTGCACTCTGAGGGACTGAGGTTTTATGAGGCATTTCTTAAGAAGCAAAAGTTAAAATAACGACTTTACATGATAAAAGCTTTGAGAGAAGAAACTTAATTTTACCCAATAATATGGGAAGTTATTATAATTTGAAAAAATGTAGGGAATGTGAAAAAGCCAAAAAATTCTTGTATATGTAAAGTATTCTTTCTCCATTCACTCCATCATTCCACCAAAAGGAGACATCAGGCCTCTAACTTTGTGTCCTTCAGGAGAATATCTAAATTAAATTGGAAGCAATGACTGGTAATACAAAGTATCTTAAGGCAAATGAAGGTTTAGTCTTTTATCTTTTCATTTACTTCCCACTGGCTAGACATGTAAAAGCAAATCAAATTGTCCAGGGATTGAATCAAGCTTTTACATTTAGTACTTAATGTTGATCTGTATCAGTAATTTTGTTACTGATTTGTATTTTTGAAAAATGATACGTTTTAACCAGTTGCTTTCTGGGCTTTTCTTTTACAAGTTTCATATTGGGTCCCCAGCTAATCTCCACAATTGAAAAACAAATCGCTAGTTAAACTTATGCTTCTGAATTGCCAGCGTGAGTGCATACATGAGACTGGGCTGTAATGGAATGGTGTCCCAGTTTGATCTGGCTTCATACTGGAGCTGACTGTAGTGTATACACCTACACTCTATGAGAAGAATAAACACAATATCATGGCTTTACTGTTAATCCAGAACATATTTTATGCACTTCATGCCACATTGCCTTTGTTAAATGAATTATTTGTGGTCTGTTTGGCAATACTGATTACTGTGCCCCGCCCACCACTTTTTAAACTGTCTTTATATTATAGGTTTGCAGTGATGATTTTATGTGCAATCTTCTCCAAATAAAGTTTGACATAACTGACATTGTTACAAAAGTATAATAAATGACAGTAGTCCATAGTATATTAACAATAAATACAGTAAATAAAGGACAATATTCAGCAATATTCATGTCTAATAAAGACATTTCTTTCTGAGTGTCTTTTGGTGTAATTAGTCTATATTATTATTATTATTATTATTATTATTATTATTATTATTATTATTATTATTATCTTGATTTTGTGTCTATTCTGATCTTTTATTATGCTCTTATGATTTTTCCTCACCCACATAATAAGGCTCAATTATAGCTGATGTGTATATTTACCAGAAAGAGTTCATTCATAAATAATCAAATCATGAAGGCACAAGCCTCTTATTTATGACACAGTTTTGTATCACTCATGTATAACTAGTAATAATTTAACATTGAAAAGAACAATTAATTAAGGCATTTTGGTACATAACAGAATTTATTAAATTATATAACAAATAAATGTAAAAATATTTAGCTCAAATGACTGTTGGATTGCCTCACTAAATAAAGTCTCTGCTGTATGATTATAATCCACACTTCTGCCATAGAAGAAAACAGCAGCAAAGTATAAAAACACAGTTTTGTACCCAATAGCTAAAGAGGGTCAAGTATCACTATCAAAACAGACAGCAAGAGAATTGTGTTCATTACTGCATTTTTAATTCTGTAATTACTGATACTCTTTCATCATTAAGAATAAAGTGCAAAAAATAACAGACCAAAAGTCTGACAATAAATTAACATTTTTAGTGTATGTTAGAATACATCTTTCCTTCTACCATTTTCCAAATTGGCGGCTTCCTCTCTAAGTCCTGATCTTATCTTAGCCAACATTTGACACTAGACAGAAATACCAGTTGAATGCAGAATAACGTCTTGTGCACTCATTAATAGCAGACCAATTTTTCAGTTCAACCTAACCTTCATGTTGTTGGGATATGAGGACAAGTAGTGTACCCACAAAATATACCCATTCACATAAGGAAAATGTGCCAAATCTACATGTAAATTGACCAGACTGGACTGTAAGGCTGTAGTAGTAACAGATGACCAGAATCCTACTTGTACATGTAAATGAAAATAATACAGAGTGAATATTATATACTATATCAAACTCACACAAGTAGTTTAATACTATATAAAAGGCCCAACAGATACCTACTAAGCCTTGCCATAGATTTACTGGGCTTTTAATGGTAGTTTAATGGCTGATACCAATGGTCATATGCATTGCCAGGAAGTAAGAATTTACAAATGACAGTAGTGAAATTGTAATTATTGTTCTTAGAATGATGATCAGCAATTTTACACGTCATTAGTAGTAATGCACATTAACACACACTACAATTTAATGCAAGTATATAACAGACAGCTAGAGATGACTTTTTCATTCCTCTTAGATTATGATCAACAAACCATGATGAAATGTGAGTTGCATTAAATACTATTAAACAAGGGACATTAGCATCGTTTACAAAAATGCATTAAATCCTATTTGTGTATTCAATGAACAGCCCTTGAGCATGTGTAGATCGAGCAATCAAAGCTCCTAATGTGCATGAACATTCTTGTCTTTCATTAAATTGTGAATAATAAAGCTGTTAATTGTCTCACTAGGTACCTACCAGAGCATTCAATAGGTACTGATAAACATCTACAAAATGGATTAAAAATGTTAAAATATAAATATATTTATTTAAAATACCTTATAAAATCTATCACCATCTCTTAAAAAATGACTCTCACCACTATTAAAAGAAAGATAAAAGAAACAAGAGAATGCATAAACTCCAGACTGTGGTAGGACCTTCACTCAAATCAAAAACCCCAGACCAAGCAGTTCTCATCTGTAAAATATAATTAATGCCTCAGTAAATAATCAGGAGTGGTCTCCCCTAGACTTTCTCGTATACTGAGATATGGGGATTGTCACAAGAATGACAAAAAGACATTATAAAAGTTTGGGGCAGCCACCCATATAATATATCCTGGCTGCAAAAAAGTATTTTTCAAGAGATGTCTACAAGACACGGGCGGCACGGTGGTGCAGTGGGTACGCTCCTGCCTCGCAGTTAGGAGACCCGGGTTAGCTTCCCGGGTCCTCCCTGCGTGGAGTTTGCATGTTCTCCCCATGTCTGCGTGGGTTTCCTCTGGGTACTCCGGTTTCCTCCCAAGGTCCAAAGATATGCAGGTTAGTTGCATTGGTGATTCTAAATTGTCCCTAGTGTGTGCGTGCCCTGCCCGGGATTTGTTCCTGTCTTGCGCCCTGTGTTGGCTGGGATTGGCTCCAGCAGACCCCCGTGACCCTGTAGTTAGGATATAGCGGGTTGGATAATGAATGAATCAATCAATCAATCAATCAACATTTATTTATATAGCACATATTCATACAAAAAATGTAGCTCAAAGTGCTTTAAAAAATGAATAGAAAAATAGAAGACACAATAAAAAATAAACATAAGTCAACATTAATTAACATAGAATAAGCAAGGTCCGATGGCCAGGGTGGACAGAAAAAACAAAAAAAACTCCAAAAGCTGGAGAAAAAAAAAAATCTGTAGGGGTTCCAGACCACGAGACCGCCCAGTCCCCTCTGGGCAATCTACCTAACATAAGTCAAACAGTCCTCTTTGTATTTAGGGTTTTCATGGAAGGACCTGATGATGATGGTCACGTAGACTTCTGGCTTTCAGTCCATCAATGTTGGTGCATCATGATGCTTTGAGTAGGTGGTGGTGGTGCAGGCCGCCACCACAAAGAAACCGGAAAAACAGAGTACAAAACAGAACTGATTATATGAAGTAAAAATGGCGGCTTTAAAGGCCAGGGTAAAAAAAGAGGTCATCGGGGCTGGAAGGGGAAGTGACATCATCAGAGGCGGGGACTGGAAGTAAAGTGACAACGTCAGAAGTGGGGACTTGAAGTAGTGCCGTCAGAGACTCCAGAGCAGGAAGTGATGTCATCGGAGGGGTCGGAAACCCTGTGGGATTTACCGAGAATGCTCTGCAAGGGACAGTTAGTACACCCCACCACCCCCTGGTCAGACGTGGAATTCCCATTATTCAGGCCCTTAAGTTGACTCCTACTCACATGTGTATGGCAGGATGGATATCTGAAGAGTAAACCGTAAGACAATCATTATATTTTTACATTATGTACATTAAATAACCATCAACAACAAATCCAATCAAATTAATAATATATTGAACAATTATTACAAAAGTAAAGTTGAATAAATCGGACTCTGCAGCTGCATGAATGAAAGGTAAAGTACCATTTCCAGTTAACAGAAATAGCCCAAAAATTGATAGAAATCTATGTTTTGTTGCAAATAATTGTATGCAAAATTTGGTTGACCTAAGTGAAAGTGTATTCAAGTTATTGTGTTTACAGACACACACACAGACATAATTCCAAAAATGGTATTTTTGGACTTATGGGGGTCTAAAACGTCGAGATTCATCAAATTCTCAAAATAGAATTTTTGGAGGATTGCAATACTTTCCTCATACTTTGTATATGAGAAAGACAGGGAGGTCGAAAACACTGAGATTCATCAAAATCTCGACATCGAATCTTTGGACGATTACAATACCTTCCCTATACTTCATATGTGAGAAAGTAAAAAGTGGCAGTAACAGATGTAGACAGCTAATGAGTGTCAATTTCTTATTATTTAGGTTACAAACATAAATGTCTAATTTGAGCACAAACATACTACTGACATATAACAATGTTGTCAGAATTAAACCTGAGCTTGAGTATCATTGAACCCGTGTGCAATGCAAGTATTACAGGCCACACTGATCAATGTGTTAGTTTTAATACTACAATCTGCTCTCTTCAAGTGCAGTAAAATTAAAATGGTCTCTTACAATGCAGAATAAAAAACACTAATCTATTCATTACCTCTAATCCAGCAGTAATGACTATTGCTTTAAGGTTGTTAAAATAATTTTATTTTCATCCTACAGTTAGTTCCAAATACTTCTGGAGAAACCATACCATAGAAAGATTTAAAAAGTACAACCACATTAATCCAATTCTTAAATTTCTATATTGGCTGCCCTTTCAATTTACAGCAGATTTTGAATTTTTTTCATGATCTTGAATGGCTTGGTTTTACTTCTGTTTACCTTTTAAAAACAATGTAATTTATGTCAGTGGGTCTCAAAATCAGTCCTGGGGTACCACTTACTAATTAGCACACAAATGAAAATGACACAGAAGTAGCTGCTCTATTCTCTTCAATATTCAGTATCATCTGCAACTGTATCTGAACCACTTGTCACTTATTGTCATTATTTGATTATAATTACAGGAACAAACTGGACAAAATCAAAAATGAAATAATAAGAGAAGGATAAGCATTTTGCAGTTATGGCAATAAAAACCACAATTTTTAAATTTCTTGTAAATGTAAGTAATATGCTAGACCACTTTTCTGAATGCAAAATAAGAGAGGAAAAAAGGCATGTAATTAAACAATTAGATTCTTTGGTGCAATTGAAAAACATCTGACTTTTTTATGCTTATGAAGTATTTCCTTCTTGCAGCTCAGATATTTGGTTATTATTTCAACTGCTAAACACCAACATTTATAAAGTACAATACAAAGATTACTTGATCTATGAATCTGAGCGGCTTTAAATGCTGCAGAAAATGTATTTTGATTATACTTAACACTTACAGCATAGTTTTACACTTTACACTTACCACCATTTCACCTAATCATTGCTTCAAGGTTTCTAGAGATCAGTAGGACGGTGCATATTGTGCTGCATGTTAAGCAAGTCACAGTCTTCTCTCTTGAGAGCTCCTGCTTATCTGTGCTTTCTCTTTCTGTGTCGGGCTTTCTTTTTTAACGTTTCTCATAAACAGATAAATGAATTTCAGTTTGCTGGGTAGCTTGGGTTTCACCAGAATATTTATTTTCATTTCCACAGGCATCACCTCTGACTTTAGTTTTGCCAAACCCCAATAAAAATACAGTAAATCCTCAACAAAACAACATCATTTGTATAACATTCCATTAGATCAATTTATACATTGTCATTGCTAAAGCAATCTTCTGTAAACCATTATACATTTAAAAAAAAAAGATGCTTTTCACATGTATTGGATTGGATTGTTTTTCCCTAATTTGAACACAGGAACAAACAAGAAAGTAAACGAAATTTACTTAAATGGTTCCTTTTTTATAACTAGATCATGCTTTCAGTATTAACTGATATTTCCAAGTGCTTGACACCTACACAATAAAGCAACACTTAACTTTATTTGACTTTTGACAAAATAGTACCATGAAAAGATCATTCAAGTAGTTTCAGTATTTACACTAATGTCTAATGTTGTAAAACATTATAATTGTTACAAAGATTAATCCTGAGATTCACATATGAATATATGGTGTCAGGAGACTGATGTTGAGACTGACTTGTAAGGGCAATGGGAGCAAAGGATAGAGGGTAGTATGAGTGAAATGACTTTTTATGTACTTTTTGTATAAACTGTATTTTTACATATATTGTCGCATGTGTGTGTCTGTGGGTCACCTTCCAGGCAAGTGCTGAGGTAGTAGTAAGCGAGAGGAGGTGCTGTCACGAGCCTTGTCACCTATTTCTGCCTTCACAGGTCTAAGAAAACACACACTGAGGACAGATGACTCCGCCCCTTCTGGGATTGTTCCTAGAAAGCCGCACATCATCAGAGAGAGGTGTCTCATTTTGAGGTGAGCTAACCTGAAAGATCAAGCTCTATGAAAAGAAAGGATCTGCTCAGACGAGCATTGACAACGTTTGAAGCAAGGCAACTACTAGTATGTTCTGTTTTGTAGCGACACTGTGTGTTTATTTTATTTAATGTTGTAAGAGTTAAATGTGACAACCCAGTTCATGTCCCAACATTTCTTCCTTGAACTTGGTCTTCACAACCATTCAACCACAAAATATATGAATTTTTATACATATTTAGAATCATATTAATGTTTTCCTATAACAGAACAGCATCTCTTGAAACAGAGTTAATGTTTGACAATGTGACTTAAGTTGTTTACCTTAAGTTTCTTACTTTTTCACAGCCTAATGGATGATTAACTGCTATTTTGCTGTCATTTCTCATCTATGCCATATACATTTAGGAATGTCTTTTTCTAGTCAGAGTAAATCAAGATGAACTACCTGTTCGCCAGCAAATCTACTGAATTAAAATAAATATATTTGGAACCTTTTACAAAGTATTCTTGGAATATTTATTTAAATGTAATCCATGACCAGGGCACTGACTTTATATCCAAACAAATTGAATTCTTTCTAGAGACAAATACATCCCCTGAGATCTCTGCAGGAACACTCTGGGAAACTCTTAAGGCCTTCTTAAGAGGACAGATTATCTCATATCTTTCCCACAGAAATAAATCCGCTAAGAAAGTAGCAGAGATAAAAAGCGAAATTACTAAAATAGATGAAGAACATGCCAGACTACCAAGCGAGACTCTACATAAGAGGAGGCAGGCTCTACATTCAGAATTAAACCTCTTGACAACTAAAGAAACCGAACAACTAATTTACAAATCCAGACATCATTATTATGAACATGGAGAGAAAGCTAATAAGCTTTTAGCGCAACAAATTCACAAGCAAGAAGTGCGCAACGCAATCTCGGTAATTACTAACACGAATGGAGATAAAATCATCGAACACAAAAATATAATGTGCACTTTTAGAGACTACTATAAATCCCTATATACTACTGAGTTTAAAGAAGACAATATACAATCTAATGCATTTCTGGATAAATTACAGATACCACAAATTGACGCTATTAGTGTGGAGGAGCTCGATAAACCTCTGTCATTATCAGAATTACTGGATGCTATAAAGTCACCCAAGGTGGAAAAGCAGCAGGCCCTGATGGCTACCCTGCAGAGTTTTACAAGAAATTCTCCGCTCAGCTAGCTCCCCTCCTATTAGCAACATTTACAGAAGCCAGAGATAACCAATCTCTTCCACAAACCTTTCGCCAAGCACTAATCACTGTCTTTCCAAAACAAAATAAGGACTTATTACAATGTGCATCATACAGACCAATTTCACTTCTGAATAACGACGTTAAAATACTCTCTAAAATCATAGCTAGAAGGATGGAGAAAGTGCTCCCCAATAATATCACAAGACCAAACTGGATTTATTAGGGGCCGACACTTATCTTCAAATCTTCGACGCCTGTTTAATGTAATATACTCACCAACTAAATCAAACACCCCAGAAATATTATTATCATTGGATGCAGAAAAGCATTCGACATGATTGAATGGAAATACCTTTTACTATTTTGGAGAAGTTTGGGTTTGGCCCAACATTTGTGCATGGATTAAATTACTGTATACTAACCCAGAAGCTTCAGTTTGCATCAATAACATTTGCTCAGACTACTTTAAACTAGAACGTGGCACAAGACAAGGATGCCCTTTGTCACCACTGTTGTTTGCAATTGCCATTGAACCACTGGCAATACATTGTCGAAATACTGATCAGATAAAGGGGATTAGCAGAGAAGGACTGGAACAGAAAATCTCATTATATGCAGATGACATGGTACTGTATATATCGATCCAGAAAATTCTGTGCCTGCAGTCTTAGCAGCACTCACAGAATTTCAAAAGCTCTCTGGTCTCAGAATTAATCTGAATAAAAGTGTACTCTTTCCGTGAATTCGCAAGCATATAATATTAGATTAGACACCCTTCCTTTTATCATTGCAGAACAGTTTAAATACCTCGGGGTAAACATCACAAGTAAACATAAAGCTCTTTATCAAAAAAATTTCGTGTCTGTATGGAAAAAATTAAACAAGACTTGCATAGATGGTCAACCCTTCATCTCACACTAGCTGGAAGAATTAACACTGTTAAGATGAATATTCTTCCTAAGCTCCTTTTTATTTCAAAACATACCAATATACATTAATAAATCGTTCTTTAAGCAATTAGATTCAACAATAACCTCATTTATTTGGAATTCTAAACATCCACGCATCAAAAGAGCGACCCTACAAAGACAAAAGGCAGAAGGCGGCATGGCTCTACCTAACTTCCAGTTTTATTACTGGGCAAATATACAGTCGATAAGAACCTGGACACAAATAGAAGAACATACACAGGCATGGACCGCAATAGAAGTAAAATCCTGCAGTACTTCTTTGTATTCCTTGCTTTGTGCTCCAATAAACACACGCTATCGGCAATACACTAATAACCCAATTGTGCTCCACTCACTTAGAATCTGGAACCAATGTAGAAAGCATTTTAAGACGGAGAAGCTTCTTTCTGTGGCACCCTGCAAAAGAACCACCTCTTTCAACCCTCACAAACATATGCAGTTTTTAATATCTGGAAAAATTTGGAATTAACTTGCTTAGAGATCTTTATATAGACAACGCCTTTGCATCCTATGAACAATTACATTCCAAATTTAACATTCCAGCTACAAATTTCTTTCACTATCTTCAAATCAGGAACTTTGTTAAACAGAACCTTCCAGATTTTCCTCATCTTGCACCCTCATCCACGCTGGAAAAATTATTGCTCAATTTCAAGGAGTTAGACTCCATCTCTACAATATATAAAATCCTTTTACAATCCCTTCCTTTCAAAGATCCAAGAGGACACTGGGAAAATGACCTCTCAATTAATATATCAGAAAAGGAGTGGAAAGTAGCAATGCAGAGAATTCACTCAAGCTCCATATGCAAAGCATACAATTATACAACTCAAAATTATATATCGAGCACATCTGTCTCACTAAAACTCTCCAAAATGTTTCCAGGGCATGATCCAACCTGCGAACGCTGCAACCAAGCCCCAGCCTCACTAGGTCACATGTTCTGGGCCTGCTCCAAATTAACATTATTCTGGACAAAAATTTTAATTACCTCTCAGACAGTCTTGGACTCACAATCCCTCCTAACCCATTAACAGCTGTGTTTGGGGTTCTTCCAGAGGGTCTTAAAGTGGAGAAAGACAAACAAACTGTGATTGCATTCACTACACTGTTGGCACGCAGACTTATTCTGATAAACTGGAAGAACCCAAACTCTCCTCTTTAAGTCAGTGGGAAACTGATGTGTTATATTATTTAAAATTGGAAAAAATCAAATACTCAGTTAGAGGATCTGTGCAGACTTTTTTCAAAACATGGCAGGATCTAATCAGTAATATTTTGAAATGATTTTATAAAGCACAGAGAATTTGTTGATTTAGGTATTTTTAAAAGCCTTAAATTTTACACGCTTTGGCTTGCTCTCTCTCTCAAGGGTGGGGATCGATCTGTTCTTAGCATAATTTTTTTTTTAAAAACTTGATTTCTATGTATTTATTGTAATAAAATTAATAAATAAATAAATAAAAAAAAAAAAAATAAAAAAATAAATGTAATCCATGACCAGGGCACTGACTTTAATAAAGTATCTCTGCTCCTGCCTGTCTCCAGTAACAAGAAGGTTCTGCCTGAAGGCACCTGCTGTCATCCATTCTCTACATCAACTTGACCCCTACTAGGCACTGGAGCTTTAAAGATCTCATTTCCATGAAATAAACACAATTTTCACCTGGACTCACTCAAGAAAGAATCATAGTGTCATCCTTAGCAATGTTCAATGCTACTCCATCTGAAAACATCATTAAGTGGGAATTCCCAGCTATGACCCCAACCGTTTTCAAATCTTGTTTCTTTTAGTTTTCTTTACATTGACATATTAAATAAAGGAAAATTTAGCTTTCCTGGACTCACAAAAATCAGGATAAAATCACTGGATTCATGCCTAAATGATCTGGAATCTTACAGCAGACATATTTCATGTTAAACACTAAGCTGCACATTTAACTAACTTTTCATACCTTAATCTGAATGAATTTTGCAAAGCCATGCCAGTTGCTCAAAGTGAGCTTAGCTTCTTGGTCAGAATCGTTAAAATGGATAATACAGCTCATTTTGGAAAACAGCAAGACACTTTTCATGATATCATTCCCACAATCAGATGTCATGGACAGGGGTCAGTAGGACTCACTTGCAGCTGTGAGAGGTTATGCATTCACATTGAATTTCTTTATCAATCAAACCCATACATTTGTATTCATATCCTGGTTTGTGAGAATGGAATCAAAAGAGGCAAACGTGAATTTACCGGTCTAGAATACATACTAGAGGACACGTTTGTAGAAACTGTAAACATGTATACATATATTAAACACAAAAACATATATACAGACACACACACATTTATAAATATATATTTATATATGGATACTGTAAATAAATATATATAGAGAGGTGTGCATAATGGACTTTGCAAGCCATGTAGCTGAGAAAAACTGATAAACACACATTTATCTATAAAGCATTACTGTTATTAGGTCATAAATGGGGTACTGTAACTCTTCTTTTATATAATTTCTACTATGTTTCAAGCTCTCTTCTCTTTTTGATGACTTATTTATGCCAGGGTTAGAAAATCACATTAACTGGCTAAATCTAACACAGCAGAAACATTTGCATCCAGAAAGTTTAAAAACTGGCATTTGTCCAGTAATCACTTAGCATCCTGCAGAAAATGTAAATCGCACATAATTTCAATAAGAAGATTCTTGCACTTATAGAGAAATCTTGCCAGAAACTATAACCAACTGAATTAATCACTGCATGTATATTAACAAGTAGATATTATGAGCAAAGACAATGACCGCTCATTTCTATTTACTGAACATAGAAATAAAGGCATAACATTTTCAGATTTGATTGTAATACTTGGGTACACTAGTCAAAACAGACAAAAATAATTAATATCTGTATCTGTCTTTAAATACTGCATTTGATTTAGATTCAATCTTCACTTTCATCACTATTCTTCTACTGCACATGCAATTGGAAAAGAATAAATAAATGTATTTAATGTGTTTAATGTATTAAACTTACTGTATGCTTATTTTTAGCTATTTTTTTTTGCATTTGTTAATTTGCCTAATATATTTTCCAATAAAATATAATATATAGAGTGCTGTAAAAGAAGTACTATGATTCCTATAACACTGTCTTTTAAAACTGTCCAGCATTAATTGTCATGGTCTGCTCTATATTGTCATACAGCGTGAACCTGTAGCAGCTAGGGCTAACACTTCAATAATTGCCTCATAATCTGAGAGAACTAAAGAGGAAAACCCACTACACACTTGGAAGAAATTCTGGAAGGACAGGGAATTGGACCATCCCAGCAAGGTCAGGAGATATACAATACAATACAATTTATTTTTGTATAGCCCAAAATCACACAAGAAGTGTCACAATGGACTTTAACAGGCCCTGCCACTTGACAGCCCACCAACCTTGACTCTCTAAGAAGACAAGGAAAAACCCCTAAAAAACTCTTGTAGGGAAAAATTGGAAGAAACCTTGGGAAAGGCAGTTCAGAGAGACTCCTTTCCAGGTAGGTTGGGCATGCAGTGGGTGTCAAAAAGAAGGGGGTCAATACAATACAATACACAGAACAGAACAAATCCTCAATACAGTATAAAAATAAAAAAATTACAAGTACGGAGCAGAATTTAACAGTAGATGATATCACATAATATGATTTGGATTTGTTTAGAGTCCTGGAGACCTCAGTCATTAAGCTGCCTCCCCCCATTTGGCCATTCCACAGCTGAGACAGAGCTGGGCCAGCCAGTCCGTTTAAAGGACCCCTCGACCCCAGGATTCCTGCGATCCTCCATCGCAGGATATAAAAGGATGCAAACTAAGGCAACTGACTAAAAGAGAAAAATCACTCTAATCTACATGTATTAAATGCAACTGGTATGTCTGGTTTTAAAAAACTTAAATGAAAAGAAAAAATCTGATTGTTAAAAGAGCTGTTTAGATCATTCAAGAAAATAATTCAAGTCGGCAAAAAAATGAAATCAAATCATTTATCATGTTAAAAAAAATGTTGATCTCTGATTAAGTTGTACTGGTGCTTTGTAGTCTGTTGTCAGAGATAAACAAAGTACACTTTTTACATGAACAGACCCATTTAACCTAAGTTTAAATGAAAAATGTAATTGTTCATAGGATGCAAAGATGTTGTCTATGTAAAGATCTCTAAGCAATTTGATCCCAAATGTTTTCCAGATATTAAAAATTGCATATGTTTGCGAGGGTTGAAAAAGGTGATTCTCATGCAGAGGTGCCACAAATAAAAGATTCTCCATCTTAAAATGCTTTCTACATTGGTTCCATATTCTAAGTGAGTGAAGAACAATTGGGTTATTAGTATATTGGTGATAACTTGCATTTATTGGGGCACAAAGCAAGGAATATAAAGAAGTACTGCAGGATTTTATTTCTATTGCAGACCAAGCCAGTGTATGTTCATCTATTTGTGTCCCGGTTTTTATAGCTTGTATGTTTGCTGCCCAGTAATAAAACTGAAAGTTAGGTAGAGCCATGCCACCTTCTGTCTTAGGTCTTTATAGAGTCGCTCTTTAGATACGTGGATGTTTTAGATTCCAAATAAATGAGGTTATGGTTGAATCCAATTGCTTAAAGAATGATTTATTGATGTATATTGGAATGTTTTGAAATAAAAAATAAAAGAAATAAAAAAGAAGCTTAGGAAGGATATTCATCTTAACAACATTAATTCTTCCAGCTAGAGTGAGATTGAGGGTTGACCATCTATGCAAGTCTTGCTTAATTTTTTCCATGCAGATGGCAAAATTTTGTTGATAAAGAGCTTTATGTTTACTTGTGATATTTACTCCTAGGTATTTAAACTGATCTGCAATATTAAAAGGAAAAGTGTCCAATCTAATATTGTAGGCTTGAGAATTCACTGGAAAGAGTACACTTTTATTCAGATTAATTCTGAGACCAAAGATCTTTTGAAATTCTGTAAGTGCTGTTAAGACTGCAGGCACAGTATTTTGTGGGTCTGAAATATACAAAACTGTATCATCTGCTTATAGAGAAATTTTCTGTTCCAGCTCTTCTCTGATAATCCCCTTTATCTGATAAGCATTTCGACAGTGAACTGCCAGTGGTTCAATGGCAATGGTGATTGCAAATAGCAGTGGTGACAAGGCGCATCCTTGTCTGGTACCACGTTCTAGTTTAAAGTAGTCTGAGCAAATGTTGTTAATACAAACTGAAGCTTCTGGATTGGTATACAGTAGTTTGATCCATGCACAAATATTCGGGCCAAACCCAAATTTCTCTAATGTAGTGAAAAGGTAGATCCATTCAATCATATCAAATGCTTTTTTTGCATCCAACAGTAATAATAACTTCAGGGTGTTTGACTTTGCAGGTGAATATATTACATTAAACTGGCGTCGGAGATTGGAAGCTAAGTGTAGGCCTTTAATAAATCCAGTTTGATCTTGTGATATTACTGAAGGCAGCACTTTCTCCATCCTTCTAGCTAGGACTTTGGAGAGTATCTTAACATCATTATTCAGAAGTAAAATTGGTCTGTATGATGCACTTTGTAATAAGTCCTTGTTTTGTTTTGGAAAGACAGTGATTAAGGCTTGGCGAAGAGTTTGAGGTAGAATTTGATTGTCTCTAGCTTCTGTAAATGTGGCTAATAAGAGGGAAGCTAGCTGAGTGGAAAATTTCTTATAAAATTCGACAGGATAGCCATCAGGGCATGCTGCTTTCCTGCTCTGAAATGACTTTATAGAATCTAGTAATTCTGATAGCACCAGAGGTTTATCCTGTTCCTCTGCAATAAACGAATCCATTTGTGGCATCTGTAATGAATCCAGAAATGCATTAGATTGTGTTTTGTCTTCTTTTAACTCAGTAGATTATAAGGATTTATAGTAGTCTCTAAATGTGTGCATTATATTTTTATGGTCAATGAAATGAATGATCTCCATTCGTGTTGGTGATTGCTGGGATTGTATTGTGAACTTCTTGCTTGTGGATTTGTTGAGCTAAGAGCTTATTAGCTTTCTATCCGTGTTCATAGTAATGATGTCTTGATTTAAAAATGAGTTGTCCAGTTTCTTTGGTTGTTAAGATGCTGAGCTTTGAATGCAGTGCCTGTCTTTTCCTATGAAGAGCTTCACTTGGACACCTGGCATGTTCTTGATCTATTCTAGTAATTTTGCTGGTTAGCTCTGATACCTTCTTGGTTTCTAATTTATTTCTGTGGGAAAGATATTAAATAATTTGTCCTCTTAAGAAGGCCTTTAGAGTTTCCCAGAGTATTCCTGCAGAGACATCTGAGGATGTATTTGTCTCTAGGAAAAAACTGATTTGTTTTGATATAAATTTTGAACAGTTCTCATCTGCTAATAGATGTGGGTTAAGATGCCATCTGTGAGATGAGTATGTGGGGCATAATGATTTCAGCTCCAAGATCAGAAGGGCATGGTCAGAAATAACAATGGCTTTGTATTTGCAAGATTTAATCACAGGCAAGAAATTATTATCTATAAAGAAATATTCAATACTTGAGTAGCAATGATGCACTGGTGAGTAGATGGAATATGTTCTTGAGTTTGGGTTTAGAAACCTCCAGGGGTATGATAAGTTGTGGTCAGTTAAAAACTGTGTAATTGTCTTTGCATTGTTGGATGTCATCCCCCCTGTGACAGGAGACCTATCTACAGTAAGAGTGGATTTAGAACACAATTAAAGTCCCGAGTAATTATTCAAACTTATTGCCTAATGAATATTACATAATGAGCACCCTGTCTATTTAAAAACCTAATTTATACTATTTTTTTTTTTTCTTGATTGTCAGGGAATGTCCAGAAATGTACAAAAGTTAAACAGTGACATTGCAAAGGACACGTCCAGGCCCTGATGATTAATGACCTCAAAAGAACAAATGGAAAATTTCAGTGTTCTTAATCACAGCAGTATGCATCTTTCTATTTGTGCCTATTTTCTATGTTTCAAAGACACGTCTGGAAAAATGAGAATGAAGATGGGTTCATACTCTAACTTGGATCACACATGAGTGTGTCCGGTGATGGATTGGTGTCCCATTCAGGTTTTGTTCCTGCCTTTCTCCTAAAACTGCTGGAGAAAGGTAAGCCGACTTACAAAACTGAACTGGACAAAGTGGATTCAGAAAATAGATGTGTAAATAAATTGAACAGATACTGAATGTAAAAATGTAGGGTGTTAGCAGGAGTAAAATAGTTAAATTGAAACTGAAGTAAAGAATTTAATTCCTGAGTCCTGAGTCCAGAAAATGTTGATTTGTTCCACTGTCGTCCAGTTATTCGCTCTCTCAGATGTCTTAAACAAGAAGTACACATCAAGCTTGTCTTGACAGCTTTAGTTGTGTTTAAACTTATGAAGGGCTTTTCCACGGTACACATAATAATTGCCAGGGGATGTCATAGGTTTATACTCCCAAGTTCAAGGAATGATACATTTGCCTGGATTTGAATTGAGGGACACACCTTAAGAAACTCAATGTTCCTCCAGAGTAAACATATTAACTGTTTTAAAATAGTGAACAGGAGGGATATAACCTATGTGATTTGTGTATAACTGTATTTGATAATAGTCCATGACCAATGATCTCATTGGCATTTATTTTAAAATGATCACAGGCATTGATAATTACACTACCAGGCTATGGCATACTGATTAGGCTGCGGTAATTTGCAAAAACACTTTTAGGTTGTGACTTTTGTGTTTTTACAATTTATACAAGAAACCATCATCTGGAGCTTGTTTAAAACCTGATAAGTTTTTCCAACTGAAGTTTGTGAAGTTGCATTTGAAGTCAAATCCACCTTCATTTTGTCTAACTTTACAGTCACAGCTGCAATACATTAAGTGCCTCTTTCTTTATTAAACGTACTGTAAAGTGTTTATACTTCTAAACAAAGTACCCCAAAACTTACACACAAGGTTATTAAAAGCTGATAAATACATTAAGTGCAGTTAATTTCCATCAGATGCACAATACTGATACATCATATTCTATTTATTGCATGAAGACAGGCCTAGTTAACTTCAAATAGTGGTGTGACGGATATCATTAAAATATGATAATAAAGAAGATACTATTTATGTTATTATAGGCTTGCTGATTTGTAGATAAGGAGAACTGGAAGTCTTAAATTTCATTACTGGTGAAGAAAAAATAACTTTTTCTTCTACCAAGACTAATGCATTTGTTTGACAAAAAATTATAAAGGCACACAAAAAAAATCCCTCAGGACCATTTAATAACTTGTTTGTGTGGACTTCTAGTCTGTCATTCTACATTAACTTTACCTTTGACATTTTTTGTAGACATCCTATCAAATTAGATTTTTCTTGTCTGAACTATTTTAATTAAAGTTCTACAGATTAATACATACAGCCCTAAGAGATGAATATTAATCGCTATGCTTGAAATTTCCGAAACTCATATCAAATTCACATCATCTTTCCTTTTGACATTACTCTGACAAGCCTTCAGAGTTTCTCTCATTGGTATGCTCCTCTCATTAAGCTTTAGTGGAACTTTGCAAATTAACTTCTGTGTATCTAAATGTTTAAACTGTTTGAGTATTCAAATTATTTAAAATGACATTGTGTCCTGTTAAAGTTTATAACACAGCTGTAGGGGGATGCCAACTACACAGCAGATGCTAAAAGCGTTCATGCAAATTAAGTTTTGCCCGCTGGAACAGTTCATCATAATCAAGAAGATGAGTGTTTTAGACAGATTTTCTCATCTAAAGAGGATTTCCATGTGAATCTTACTTTTTTTTTTTATTATTTTATAAGAATCTTCTCCTTCTCCCTTCTTTCAATGTGAGGTGAATATCACTAAGTATGTGTAGGAACCTTTCAGAGTGCATTTAACTTAATTTAACTTAACTTAATTGAGAAATAGTAATTAAAACACATAACATGGTGCTAACAAAGCAAAAATGTCTCTACATTAACAATTCACATTTAGTATTTTAATGGCACAAGTAGCCATTTGGTTTTAGAAGCTAAGATTAAAATTAAGATAACATCTGTGTAATAATATTTCAGTGTACTTAATGAGTAATTTCTGCTACCTTTGCTTTTTTGCACAACTGCTAAAATAACATGTTATATTGTTATATACAGTATGTTACATACAGCAAACTTACAACCAAGTATATAATATTAGATGCTTTCATTTATTTAACATCTCAACTGGCCTCAGACTATAATACTATAAGTTGTAGCTTTCTAGCATACAAAGTAAAAAATGTGCTGTTTCAATTCCATCAGAGCTGGAACAAAGAGTTCCCACTAAAGTTGGGATCCTGGCCCCCATATTGCACCAGCACTGCTTACAACAAGTGCCATGTGACTGAAAATGGGCACCACACAGACAGGCACTGGTGTCACAAGGTGCCAGGGCAACAAGAAGCATACTTTGGTTGCTTTTGGGCTTGACACTTCTAAAAAGTGTGATATGTGTGCATGTAGACAGCCGCTTAGTGACTTTGTAAATTTTATAAAATCAAGAGATTCAAAAAAATTAAAATGTTCTTAAGCCAAACCATTTCACTTCACAATTCTCCTGTCTGATGGTTACCTTCCTACTGGCCATGGCAAGTAAATGAATATCATCTGATTTTATACCAGAAGCTTTGAGATTATAAGGTTGGTTAATTAAACATATTAGCAGCATTTAGTAATCCGTCTTTCATGATTCCTTTATTTTGATTTTTGTATTACTTGTAATTTTTGATTTTTCATCTTAGGCCCATCTTTCTTTGTTTTTGCAATTCTTTTATTAAGACTTTTTACCCTGCCAGTTTCGCTTTACCTACAACTTACCCCTACATCTTGTTTTTGATTGCTAAGCTATCATTCTTCATATGGTAAGATTGTCTGTTTATTTGCAAATGTTCATCTTGAATAAACAGCTGCCATGTGACAGTTGCCATCATCCTGTGACACATTAAAACACCCAAATCAATGAATAGCTCAAGAAAGAGAAGATCATCCAGTGCTGGCCAGATTAAGCATGTAGGTTCAAGACGGCTATGCAATGAAAAGCTTGCCACATGGCATTGTAAAGCTGGTTGGCTGTAATGTCAGAGCTGTGCACAACAAGTTTGGTGAATAGACTAGTACTGCATTACAACTGTGTCAAGAGCAATGAGCGTCAAGTTATACCACGGTCTGGTAGAAAGAGAACATTTCTAGGCCCAGCATTGCAAGATCTTTAGTTCTGAAAATAAAGGTTACTCCTTTGACTATTTAGCAAAACATTAAAATATTTTCAAAATGTTTTGGTCTGGTGATGATCAATTTAGTGTTTGTAATAATAACAATAGTATAACTTCACTGTAACTACTAGTAGTAGTAATAGCAGCAGCAGTAGTATTGGGGGTATTTGGTTCTTCCCTTATTATAGAGACGTACATGTTAATTGCTTCTAAACTGGTTGTCTATAAAACAGTGGAAATGCATGTTCTGTTATTAAGTAGTACACTTAATTACTGTGGATTAAAAATAGAAGTTATGTACTTGATTTGACCTATGACAGTATTACTCATAACTCTGCTCTTTCACCATTTCACCACTGCACCACTGTGTCTGAGCTTTGTTTCAACCAGTGTGTCACTGATACATTTATGTTTTCCCTTAAAATGGTGTATTCTACACAAAAGTAAAGATGCATTACCCGTGATTCTAAAACCTAGTAGTGGAAGTCTAAGGAATATGAAATCAAATCAATCAATGGTCAACATATTGCACGCTAAAGTTAGAATGATTTTAGGAGTCAAATGAGATCATTTAGAACCAATGAGCAAGAAAGAATGTAAATATTACCTGCAGGCTGGCACAGTGATAGTGCAGCTGCCTCACAACAAGTTCACAGGTGCTCCCTTTGTCCATGTTGGGTTCCTCTGGGTGCTCACTCCAGTTCCCTCCCTTAATTCAAAGTCAAGCAGTTTAAGTGGAATGGCATTGCTAAATTGGCCTTTGTGTGTTGGGTTTGTGTGTTCATCCTTCGATAGGCTGGTGCCCTGTCTAGGGATTATTCCTGCTTTGTGCCATGATACTTGCTGGGTTTGGAAGATGAACGGATGTCAGCTGTATCTTTACTTGTGTAACCAAAAAAAAAACAAACTTCATTCAATGACTACGTAAGTCTCACTTACCTTTTGCATACTGTACATACTTTGAAGATCACTAAACATATAAATAATCTATACCACAATAAAAAGAGAAGGAACAATTTTACTTAACGGATAAATATAAACAAATATAATAGGAAATATCAGGTACTTGTGTTATTTATCATAAAAATATTAATGTATTTCTATTTTTTCAGCCTCTTATGAAGATTGTTTTAACAGAGCAGTGTAAAATACAATCAGACTTTGATGCCATGATAAAATTATTACAAATTTCATTAATGCTCTTTGTATCGTTTACATTTATTTTGAAGGCAGATGAATCTCCACAAAGGTAAAAAAAAATGCACAGTTTTGAAAAGATTATATAAACAATAGCTGTAAAAAAAACCGTACTGTGAAAAGACCGGGGTCCTAGAAACTATTAAAATTGCCAGAAAAAAAAAGGAACTACTCTGGGCATCAATCTCCTAGGAGGACTTCCATGCGTAGATATTTATATATAAGAGGATACAGTAACATCGAAATTACCTGATCAACTGAATGTGTATTTTTTCCAGACTAGATCATGAAGCTTTAAAATATGGATATTTTTTAAAAGCTGTAATAATATACTTCTATCCTATTCTATTCTATATATTGTTCACATGATAGCTTATAACAGAAACTTGGGAACGGGAAATGTCCTTCAATTTGAATCATGCGGAAAAAATAACATTGCAACAGCCAAAGAAGACACATTTTTTTAAATAACTGGCAAATTCAAACATTTCATGGTTTGACATTTCAAATGATCTGAGGCATATTAAAAACATACTTGAAATTTCAAAAGCTGTATTGGGAATAGTAATAACATAACAATAACTACATTTAGAAACAAACTAATTAAAGCAAATGAGAATAAATAAGATGCCAAAAAACATGCAGCTTTAGTCAAAATAAAAATATTATGCATGTACTATATACACAATATATATGTAACTGGAAATCCACAGTAACTGCCTCCGTGGTTCAATGGACTCAGCCCCCGCTTGGGAATCAAGAGGTCACGTGTTCGATCCTGCATCCCTCCGTTTTGAGGGCGGCACGGTGGCGCAGTGGTAGCGCTGCTGCCTCGCAGTTAGGAGACCCGGGTTCGCTTCCCGGGTCCTCCCTGCGTGGAGTTTGCATGTTCTCCCCGTGTCTGCGTGGGTTTCCTCTGGGCGCTCCGGTTTCCTCCCACAATTCAAAGACATGCAGGTTAGGTGGTTTGGCGATTCTAAATTGGCCCGGGTGTGTTTGTGTGTGTCCAGCGGTGGGTTGGCACCCTGCCCAGGATTGGTTCCTGCCTTGTGCCCTGTGTTGGCTGGGATTGGCTCCAGCAGACCCCCGTGACCCTGTATTCGGATTCAGCGGGTTAGAAAATGGATGGATGGAAATCCACAAAGGGAGACAATGAATCATGTATCTTAAAATAGTTTTTTATTCTTAACCTTTGAACTCCTACAAGGAGTCATTGCAGAGGAAAATGAATAGTATTAGAATTAGAGGAAAATTATTTAGCATTTTAAAGGTCTTTGTGAAAAGTTTTTGTTGTCTTGTGCAATATTTTGATGTCTGATCTGGACAGGATATCTGATACCCTGTTATGATAGGAAGTGGGTGCCAGGTGGGATGGGGGATTAGGTTTGAGGTTGTTTGCTTGGGTCTCTGGTGTTTCCTATGTAAGCATTGCCTGATGAATGTCTTTGGGTAGCAATTTGATGTGAACAGTTGGAAAAGATAGCGTCTTTCAATCTTATTACTCTCCTTGGTATTACAGTGGGTGTGAACTTTTCTAAATAAAGCATTTAACACACCTCAGTAGGTGCAATGACGGGAGATTGCTAGCCAAGTGTAATATTTTGTTTGCATAACATTCCTCACAATAAACACCTGTAATCAGGGTGGTGTTGTTAGCTCTTTTAATGGATATGTCATGGAAATTGGTGTGTCAGTTTATTTCTATGTCCATAGTGAACTGGATCTCTGGGAGTATTGGGTTGAAGTGGTTATGGAAATCATTCAGCTGGTCCCTTTTAAATATGACAAATATGTTGTCAATGTACCATATCCAAAGTTTTGGTGCTTACTGAGTTAGAATCATGCTTTGAAATCGCTCCATTACCAGTTCCACTAAGAGTCCAGATAATGGATATCTCATGCACTATATATATATATATATATATATATATATATATATATATATATATATATATATATATATATATATATATATATATATATATATATATATATATATATATATTTATATATAATTTCATGCATGCGCATCAGAGGGTCACCAACCGGGTTCTTTCCAGGTATTCAATATCACTTTGGGCCAAGAGGGGGTACTACTGCTAACCCTATCATCTTTCTCTGCCCCAATAGTGCAGAGAAACCAACCAGTGAGTACAATTGACTCTGGTCCATCTGGTGTTCTTTCAAGCCAAAAACACCTCTTTATAAAGAAGCCTTGATAGGCAGGTGTTTATTTGTTAGAACACCAGAGGGAGATATTTTCTTTTGTATTTGTGCCATTGAGCATTATTTCACTTGACGATTATAACTAAACAAGAAAATCCAGTTTGGCACCCGAATATTTATTGTAGTATTCAACATGACATTACCACAGACAAACGCAATAAATATTTTGAGGGATGGCTGGCATACTTACCCGGCCAAGATGCATGAGGGTGGAAGAACAGGGGAAGATACTGTATACAGGGCTTTGTCTCCCCCAGGATTCTAGATAGCAGCAAGCTCAGGCGCACATCAACCACGTGGGTGCCCTGAGGGTCAGCCCAGTTGAATCCCGTTGGGGCCACCAGGGGGAGCTGCAGGATTTAGGAGACTCTACATCGTGGGATTTCCACCTCACCCCGAAGTGCTTACAGATCACATTTGCTGAAGCACAAGGACGGCTAAAATAAAAAGAGTGCCTCACATCAAGGAGCCGGAGTCGGGAGGACAGAGAACAAATCTTGCTGGGAGAAGCAGAGGAGGCAGTGATCGAGAGAGAAGCCAAAGTGTTGTGGACTTTATCTGTGCTTTGGAACTGTGTTACTGTGTGTGGGAAACACTTTCCTGAAGACTGTGTGTGAAATAAATCTCTCTTGTGCTTTTATACTTGTGTCACAGCATTTGTGTTGGGTGCTTGGGAAGCTGGAGTACCCCTTGTTGTCTTGTGTCTACAATATATATATAGTATTCTGTACTGTATATACACACAGTATGTATATGTATATGGCATATACAGCATATATGTGTATGAGTGTGTGTATGTGTGTAAATTTGTAAATATACACTTACAATTTGCTGCACTGATTAGGTTCTCCAAATGACCCAGAAACTCTATATCCAGTAAAAAAAATGAAAGCTGAATGCTTACAACATCTCCTGAAGGGCTGGGGCTGCCGAAATTCTACAGAGTGTATCTGCATTAATAATGCCAAATAATGTTTGTAAATCTAAAATCTGCTCTCTTTTGCTGGCAGACTATTGCAGAAGACAAAAAATAAACATCTAAGACACAATTTATAAAAACGTCTAGGGTGCCTAGATGTTTACACTGTATTATATAATATTATATTATATATTTCCATCTGTTACTGAAGCTACTTAATCCACCAATGTGTACTGTATATTGTACATACTATATATATTATTTTAAATGAATAAATTCTGTAGTAATTACTGATTGACACTTGTTATTGTGGCAATGAAAGTGATTGACTATTACTAAGGAATACTAAAACAGAATGAGACAATACACTTTACACAAAAAAGTAAAGAAAGTCAATAATTTTTCCTTTGGTTTCATTTTGAGAAGTTTGGCAGTAGTCCATATACCGCATTCAGGATCCTATCTCTGCACGCATTTAGTGTAGAATCAAGGTCCATTAAATTGTAATCATACACTTTTCATATCTTTTACATTTATCCAGGTTACAGTATATGGAAACAGAATCCATTTGCAAACTGTTCATTTGTTAAATATTGTAATGTCAGGTTTTCACTGCCAAATCTGCTGATAGCCCATTTACTGCTTTAGATTAGTACCTTATGACAGATGCTAAATTTACAAAATAAAAATGTGCAGTAATTATTCTGTCTTAGGGATGCGGTTATAAGCACTGCTTTCTGATAGTTGCTAGAAATGATGGTTGAATTATGACCCAGCTAATGTCAAAGTGGGGTTTATAGATGTGTCTCTGAGACCTCCAGATTTCAATTCACACGCTAAAAATACAAAGACTGATCATCTCTAAACTGGCCCAGAATGAGCGAGTTAGGATGTGTACCAGAATAGAATTTAATCAATTGGCACACCATTCTAGAGTTGCTTCCTGCCTTGCCAATTATACTTTTGGGATAAACTGGGGCCCATCAAGGCTCTGTGTTGGCATACGCAGGTTTAAGAATTAATGAATGATTTTGTGTTTGTGACTGCAGCAATCAAACAGTTCAAACTTTAGTTTTAAAAATATTGAAACAAACAAAATATTTTCAACCTGTGTGATCACGTAGGGAATTCTAATATTTTGTGAAAAATGTCTACAAGTTATTAAAAGTGAATGCAAGTTAATAAACACAATATAGAAGAAGGCTGACCTATTTGCAGCTGCCTCTACCCCAAAAGGCAAGTGAAATTTGAACACTGATGCTACATAATTACCACATATCTCAGTCAGAAACCCCAGATCAATTGTATAGACCTGTCAAGCACATATGGAACTATTAATCATGGCACACTCTAAAGTTTCAAATCTCTTCAATCAAAACCAGCCAGGGGAAAATAACCAGTTGTGATATGAACACTGCAGACTCATTGAACTATGATTTAAATCCCTGTGCAGATCACTTATGAATAGCATTTAAAGTGAAAAACAACATTCTTAACAAAATGAAGCCCCTTACATATAAGTGTCCAAGGCATTATTTGCAAACTTTATAACTAATATTTTTAGTGATAATACCTCTGAATCTGCTTCTTGGATGGAATAGCTGGAGTTGCACTGGGGCACAACAGCCAAGCATTTCCTTCTGGGATGATTCTTCTTGCATGGCACCTTAAGCACATTACTGCGCTCACAATAGTTTATAAACGCATACACAACTTTGTAATCTGGCAGGGTACTGGAAAATTCTTAGTAAATTCCTAGACACAGGAAGAACCTGAAAAACTCTCAAAGACAAAGACTTGGCCAGAAATCAAATCCAGGTTTCTGTAGGTGCAAGGACATCAATATTGACCACTGTGCTTTCCAAATAATTAAACATGCCTGTGTTTTAACTTTTACATTTTTCTTTATTTAATATTGAATTTAAATTAATTTTGTCCCGGCTGTGGGGCATCTGTTGGCAAAGAAAGATTCACTGATCTTGACTTTGCTGATGATGCTGTGATCTTCGTTGAGTCAATGGAGGCTCTGATTGGGGCTCCCAAGAGACTGAGCCAGGAATCTGAGGGACCTGGACAAAAACCAAGATCCAGGCCTTTAATAACCTCTCAGGCACAGCCATACGAAGTATGTCTATCTGCGGAAAGAGTGTGAACTTGTTGAGAGGTTTACAGTACTTACCTCGCCAGCGACATTCATGTCTCTGGTGACTCTTCCTATGAAGTCAGTAGATGGATTGGGAGAATATTGGGAGTCATGAGGTTGCTGAAAAGGGGTGTGTGGCGCTCCCAATATCTGTGCAAAAGGACAAAGGTCCAAGTCTTTAAAGAGTCCTGGTGCTTCCTGTTTTGCTTTATGGATGCGAGACATGGACACTATTTAGTGACTTAAGATGAAAACTGGACTCAAGTGGCTGGACCAGACCAAGGGGATTTCCACATAACACCTGGCTGTGGTAATAGAGGGTCATTTCTGGAGGGTGGGACTGGACCTCATGTCTGCCAGGGGGATTGCCAATCAGGATTCTGAGTTGTTTCACTGTGTGGTGGGTGCGGCAATGTAGTGTACCAGTACATGCTCCCCAATCTGACCTGACCTAATATAATGACCAGTTCAGACCATTGCACAGTGTTAAACTACTACAGCTACAGAAAGACTGCTACTGCTAAGAAACCAGTCCCTTTGTAGTGCTTACTACAATAGTGAGAATAATGTCAATAGTAAGGTGGAAAATTTTAATATTAAGTTGAGAGCTGCTGCTGACATAGTTGCACCTGAAAAGATAGTTAAAAAATCTTCTACTACTGTTATACCATGGAAGACCCAAAGAGTGTCTGATCTTAAGAGAACATGCCAGGGAGCTAAGCATAAATGGAGAAAAACTAAACTTACTGTCCATTATGAAATATTGATGGTTAAAATAAAAGAATACAACATAGTCCATCTTGAGAGGCACTGTTATTCCCAGAGTCTTATTCTCTACGAGTGATCATCTGCTAAATCCAGGTCACTCAATGGAATGCCCCCAAAAAACTTTAAGTGAAACTTGTGAGGCTTTTGCTGTATTTTTTAATTAAAAAATGAATGATATTAGAAATAATATAGTACATCTCTCCAATACTGAACCACTTAAACCCTGTACTTCATTTTAAACAAATTAAATTCTTTCACCTGGTTAGATTTACCTGATTTATATAAAATTATTTCTCAACTGAGACCCTTCACCTGCGTCCTCAACCCAATACCAACAAGTTTTTTCAAAGAAGTATCAGGTGTACTAATTGATAGTATTCTTGACGTAGTAAACTCGTCATTAGAAACGAGGGTCTTCCCAGACTGTCTTAAGAATGCTGTAGTTAAACCCCTGCTCAAGAAAAATAATCTTGACTCTTCTGCTTTTGAAAATTTTAGACCTATTTCTAACCTGCCGTTCTTAAGTAAAATTCTAGAGAAGGCAGTCATTATGCAGCTTAATGACCACCTCAATAAACATGCTATTCTTGATAAGTTTCAGTCGGGTTTCAGAACAAATCACAGTACCGAAACTGCACTCGTTAAAGAAGTAAATGACTTGTGGGTAAATGCAGACAGAGGCCGTTTATCTGCTCTCATCCTCTTAGATCTGAGTGCCACATTCAATACCATTGATCACAATATTCTTAGAGATTGCCTTAGTCAATGGGTGGGCCTCTCTGGCAGTGTCTTAAATTGGTATAAATCCTACCTGGCAGTTAGAAAATTCTTTGTAAGTTGTGGTAATTATACTTCAAAGACCCATGATATTCAATATGGTGATCAACAAGGCTCAATCCTGGGTTTGCTGCTCTTTTCGATTTACATGCTTCCATTAGGTCAGATTATGTCGAGGGCATAATGTGAGCTACCATAGCTATGCAGATGACACACAACTGTACTTATCAATAGCGCCTGATGACCCCAACTCTCTTGATTCACTGTGTATGACTTGTGTTTCTGAATGGATGAGTATAAATCTTCTCAAACTAAATAAAGAGAAAACAGAACTTTTAGTTATTGGCATCAATGGATATAATGAGGTTATTAGACTATGGATAAACTACATGCATTAGGATTAAAAGTCAAGACGTAGGTAAAGAATTTAGGGGTAACTATTGACTCTGACCTGAATATTAAATCACATATTAATCAGATTACTAGGACAGCATTTTTCCACTTAAGAAATATAGCAAAAGTTAGACCTCTTGTATCATTGAAAGATGCTGAAAAATTAATCCACACTTTTGTTTTTAGTCAAGTAGATTACTGTAATGCACTCCTCTCAGGACTACCCAAAAAAGACATCAATCTATTGCAACTACTGCAGAATGCAGCTGCTGAAATCTTAACTAGGAAAAGAAAATCCGAGCACATCTCTCCAGTTTTGATGTCACTACATTGGTTACCTGTGTCATTTAGAATTTACTTTAATCTTGCCTCATCTTATATTTTGGAATGTCTTACACCTTACACTCCAAATCACAACTTTCAAATGAGTGTCTGCTTAGAATTCCAGGAGCTAAACTTAAAAGAAGTGGTGAGGCGGCTTTCTGCTGTTATGCACCTAAAATCTGGAATAGCCTGCCAATAGGAATTTGCCAGGGTAATACAATGGAGCACTTTAAAAAACTGCTGAAAACACATTACTTTAACATGGCTTTCTCATAGCTTCATCTTAGTTTAATCCTGATGCTCTGTATATTCAATTAATTATCATTATTATTCATTGTATTCATATTCAAAATCCATACTAACCCCTACTTTCTCTTCTGTTGTTTTTTTTTGGTTTTCTGGGGTGGTGACCTGCGCCACCACCACTTGATCAGAGAACCGTGCTGTTCCTATATTGATGGATTAAAGGCCAGAAGTCCACATGACCGTCATCATCAAGTTCTTCCATGAGAACCCTGAATACAATGATGACTGATCATTTAAGTTAAGTAGAATGCCTAGAAGAGGCTGGGAGCTCTCGTGGCCTGGAACCCCTGCAGATTTTATTATTTTTTCCAGCCGTCTGGAGTTTTTTTGTTTTTTCTGTCCTCCCTGGCCATCGGACCTTACTTTTATTCTGTGTTAATCAGTGTTCCCTTATTTTAATTCTTATTTATTTTGTCTTTTTTCTCTGTCTTCATCATGTAAAGCCTTTTAAGATGCATTATTTCTATGAAAATGTGCTATATAAATAAATGTTGTTGTTGTTGTACAACAATCATGTACATCACTGCCTCAGCATTCAAGTTCTGCAAAATAATATATGTTAAAGTTATGTATTGTATTAAAAAGAAGAATTGCATTAATTTTGTATGATATGCTGAAGTTTTTGTATAGTATCTTTTTCAGCATTTCTGTGTGTGCGTGCTAATTTAATTAATTCTCATTCTAAACTAAAAATAATTTGATGAAAAACTTACCTCATCTTTTACTATTTACTGCAAGCTTATAAAATATTTTCCCATCAAGATTTACTGAAGGGGTGGTAGTGCTGCTGCCTCGCAGTTAGGAGACCCGGGTTTGCTTCCCGGGTCCTCCCTGCGTGGAGCTTGCATGCTCTCCCCGATTTACTGAAGGTGATGCTTATAAATATCCATCTTGATAACTCATTAAAGTTATTTATACATCTCTGTATGTGAATAATAATATTTTTTTAGATGCCACAATTTGTCCAGCTAGTAATATTATGGGAGAACAAATATTTTTAGGCTGAAACAACACTGACTGTACTAAACTGATGAAATCTGAACCCTATTCCTCTCTTTAAATATTAAATAAGGTACTAAAGAAACTTTCTTTTTATAAAGATGTATGACAAAGGAGAAAAGACCATTCACTCCATCTGTTTTGTTTGTCTATATAATAGTCAAGTTGTGCTACAATTGTCAAATGTCAGAGTTTCTGCTTGAATTGTATGACCTGGTAGTTTGCTCCAAAATGCTCTTTTGTGTGAAGAAGTGCTGTCTGAGTTCTTCCAATTTAAGTACCAGTGCTTCTCAGCAGTCTCTGGCTCATGGTGACTTATAAAAATCATGAACTACATTAATCGATCACAAAAGAGCTTGCTGTCCTTTAAAGCACAGATTGTCAAACTATAGCCCAGCACCTGCACGGTGGCAAACCATTTGAAATCTGTAGCAGCATATTTGAGACCAAACACTTCATGGGCACGCAGAATTCAATTACCTAAGCCGGACTGTCAGAGAGACACCCAGCACATCAACAATCTGCAAGCACCACATAACAAACTTTCATTTATTTGTACTTCATGTAACATTTGCATGAAAGCACTAGTTATCACAAAATAAATCATAATTCCTACATTTATTTTATGATTCTGCCCATGTAAAAACAGTGTCATAAAGAGCTGGGGTTACTCTTGATCTGATCATGAATCATCATCAATCACCAACCATCACTAGCACATCTGCAGGATTTCAGAGGAATCCCATGAACCTAATATAAGTATGCAGAGTCTGGGATGAAGCTCTCTGGAATCTCAATACAGAAGTCTTGAATGCTAAATGCTGTACTATTTAAAAGTGAAGAAATACAAAAATTAGGGAATGCATGAGGTTATTATTAACAGATTAAAAAAGGATATTGTGCAAATAATTCATTTTCTAATTTACTTAAAAAAGTAGACAGCTACAGTATGGGTATAGAAAAAATGAAAACCAAAATAGACAAAGAGAATTTGGTGGTATTGTTTTTCAAGAAAATTTCAGTTTTTTGTCTAGATGTGAATGGAAGGAATGAAGGTAATTCATGGACAGAGGCATGCAGGAAGTACTCACTGTTTAGATCGCTCAGTGGAAAACACAGTGTATATGCATCACTTTGCAAAAAGCTACCATTGTTTATAATTAATAAAATTAATTATTTAGGTTGGCCTGGATTGATACCGATGACACAGATGCCTCTTTTAAAAACTAAGACAAAAGTCAGAATTTAGCTATAGGAAATGCAGTGTGAAAGACTTTTTAGATGGCACTAATAGGGAATGCCCATTAAACAATTGCTTCTAGATTGCTTTTGTCTCCATCTAATAGAAGAACAAGGAAAAGCTAATTAAAGACTCTGCAAAGCCATCCAGTATGCTACTGAAGATCACTGGGCATGTGTCTCCTTGAAAGTTTCTAGATTCTGCTTTATGTTAAAGCTCAGGAATAGAAGAGAAGAATCTATATAACAGAAATAAAAGATACCTGCGAGCAAAACTAGTAACCTGTTTCACCTAATTTCACATTGATGATCCTGCCATCATCATGTTTGATTTGATCAATGAATTTGTTTATGCCTTTTAATATCACATAATAAAACATGACCAAAAATTAAAGACTGTCCATAATAAAATATTAAAGATAAAAATAGAAATGCAGCAGACAGAATATTTCAAAAACTACTATAATTGTCAAGTAGAGCGAAGTTCAAGTTTTCATAATTGAATTGTATAATTTACAGAACAGTAAGCATGACTGACTAGTTAAACTCAAGTAATCATGGCTTGTTAAAGGACAACAGTAAAATCATAATTAAAAAAAGAATTGTAAAAAAAGCTGAAAAGGATCTTGGTGGTAAACCACTTAATTATTTAGGGATGTGTTTTGCAGAAAGCCACATCCACTGTAAAGAAACTAGAGTCAAATAGTAAAATGAAAAAAAAAAAACTGTAAAAAGTAAATTAATTCACTCAATGTAATATACTGTCAAATCTAATGTACTAGTGTACATTAGAGTGTTAAAATTCTGGATTTTTTCAATCTGTTAATCTGTTATTTCTATAATAATCTTTTAAATTTTATCATTGGCCAATAATGGGACATTAATTGAATGTTTTGGTCCAGTTTGCATATTCTTCATATGTCTGTGCGGTGGTTTCCTCTCGGTACTCAGTTTTTTTTTCCTCCCACATTGCCCAAAGAAGTGTGTATTATTTCTATTTATATTTCCTAATTGCATTTGTGTGAGTGTGAGTACCTGTGATGGACTTTACAGAGTCACATTCTGTTTGTCCCAAGCAGCCCAGGATATGATTAAAGGGTTTAATAATGTTAGGCTACTTGGCCAATGCTTCATCCACTGCAGCTTATAAGAACAGAATACAACGCAAATTTTTATACTATTTTTTTTAGAATTTAAGTACAGAATCATAAAATGTTGTAAATAGTTTAGGCACCGTGTGTCTGCTGTCTATTAAAACAACTCAGACATACTGGGTCAGTTTAGAGCTATCAATCAACCTAACATGCATGATTATATGATATGACTGAAAAATGGAACATGCAAAGAAAACCAATAGACGCAGAAGGGGAAGATGGGTGACTGTAAGATGCAGCCGGTTGTCAAAGAACTCTGGGCCCATGGCAGTCATATTCAGCAACTATTTATCAACATCCCCATTGTTAATCCAATTGAATCCCAGCATTCCCTTTTAAATGACTTATTTTTTTTTACTAGGATAGATCTACTTGAAGTCTGTAAAATAGTTTCAATACTGAAACCCTCCACCCGCACCCTTACCCAATACCATCAGGTTTTTTCAAAGAAATCTTCAATATGCTAATTGATGGTGTACTTGACATAGTGAAATCATCATTAGCTATGGGGGTCTCCCTGACTGTCTTAAGACTGCAGTTGCTAAACCCCTACTCAAGAAAAATAATCTCTCAGTCACGATCACGCTCCCCCCGATCTGACACTGTTAGTTTTCAAATAACGACATGGTATAATGAAACAATTATTTATCTGAAATACTATCATGTGAAGTCTGAAAACAAAGAGGACCGATTTATGTTAGTCACAATGCCCAGTAGGGACTATGTAGTGTTTTTGGCCTTGGAACCCCTGCAGATTTTATTTTTTCTCCAGCCTAACTATAGTTTTCTTGTTTTTGTTTTAGCTGGCCTCTCAGCTATCTGACCTAACCTTTTTCTTGTGTTACTTATTTTTTAATAGTATTGCATAATCTTTTTTATTTTTCATATCATATACAGTAACTATCTTTTTGTCGTCTTAATATGCACTTTGAGCTACATTGCTTGTATGAAAATCCATCCTGTTCTATATAAATAAATGTTGTTGTTGTGTAAATTGTACACACATACAGAAACCTGCTATACTTTATACACTGGTATGGGACCTAGAGGTTAAAGGCAGAAGTTCAAACTACTGTTCTACACATGAACCAAAAGTGTTTCGGTAACTAGTTTACAATGTGATTTATAGTTCAATACACTGGAATAGTGATACTTTCATCAACACCATTTTCCACAGTAGCACTATTGCCACAGAAAATGGAAACCCAACACATAATGTCTAGTTGGAATATTACTATATAAGAGGAGTGTAGAAAGAGAGAGCTTCATAATTCATAATCTGTGCAGCACACTACAACACAAAATCAGTGATATAAAAATTACCAAAACTTTTGATGCAAAATATATATTGATCTAGATGATTTTATTAGAATGTTTGTCTGCTATAACTTATCATTTGGTGCATTTAGTAAAACTGCACAATTCTGATGGAGGTTTCATCCAGGATGAAATCCTGTTACATGAAAATGATGGAATAAATATCAACTTTCCCTTTACTATAATGACAAGTATAAAATGGTTATGATTAAGAACTGGACTGATTAAAAATCAGAAGAAATAGTGTCATAATAGCAACTATATAACATATAATAGCAAATATTATAACATATATACATATATATATATACATTATAAACAAAAAAATCATTTCAAAACACAACTACCTAAAAAACTTAAGAAATATGTCTTTGTGTGTCATTTCAGTAGCGTGATGATTTTCCAAAATTCCAGAATCAAACAATGTTTACACTATGCCTAGTAAGGCTTTACTTTTGTAAATTTTTACAGGTTATTTTCTGGCTCTAGTATTGAACTGCATTTCATTATTGAGGTTTTTGACACCTGTCATTCATATCTTAGCAGGATTAAGGGTCATTTGAGGTTCACTTCCTTATCCAACTACTGAAATTCCAAATTCATCATTGAGCTTTTATTTCATCAATTCATATTTGATATTTTAATGATTCTGAACTTTGCTTGTGTCTTGTGGTTTTTGGCTTTGGTAATCGGTAGATTTTTCTTCTCATGGTTCAGATCCTCACTTTATTTTTTTCTCTACATCTTTTCTTCTAGTCATTCTTATTTGCTCTTGTGTTGTCCTAATGATAATACTATCTAAAGAAATACATTTTTAAATTTGAGCTGAAACAAGGCTTGGCAATGATGGAATGGCTGTGCAGCACACTTCTTAGTTTTAATTTTTCTCCTTCTACCTTCAGTAAACAAAAGAATTTTCCCCCAGCTGCCTTAACTCTAAAGATACACTACCAGTCTTTTGGTCATTATTAAGAGTAAAATCCATTCATATATTAAATCTCATTTATCTGTCAATTCTCAGACATATTATCCATCTTAATAACTAGCTATGATAAGTTCTTAATGGAAAGTGATTTCAGCTTTCATGTTGATAATCAATGTGACCCTAAAGTTTTTTGGGTGGCTGAGTCTCTCTCCCAGCCTCCCACTCCTGTGCAGTCTTGGATAGCTACACTAAGTAGTCCAATCTCTGCTGAAGAAAAGTAACCTTGACTGTTCTCTTGTAGACAATTTAAGACCTTATTCTTACCTTGATGTATAAAGCAAAATTATGCAAACAAACAACTCCTGAAAAGTATCAGTCAGGTTTTAAATCTAAACATTTCAAATGTCCTTGATAAAAAATAAATATCTTACAGCTTATTTGTAATGCATTATATATGGATCACAGCTTTCTAATTACCATCCTAGAGAGTTTGTTGGTCATTTCTGGTCACTTTCTGCTACAGCTTACCTGGCTTCAGTCCTTGACAGGTAGACAAGTCTCAGTGTCTGTACATGGCATTAAAAATGATATACCTCAGGAATCAATTCTGGGCCCTTTATTGTTTTCATATTACATGCTCCCTATAGATAAGATAATCTTTTAACATAAAGTTAATTATCACAGCTATGTAGATGGCAAACAGTTACATCTATCTATAGTGCCAGATAAACCCAAAGTGCTCATTGTTATGATTGAGTCTCTTACCAGCATTACTAAACCTGATCAATACTTTAATTAAACACAAAAAGAAAAGTTATTTATTATACATTGTACAAAATTAGAAAGTTATGAAAAAACTAGCGTTGCAGATCAAGGATAACCTTGAGGATAACCTCCTTGGACTTGTACTCCACACATCGTGCTATATAACCTAACATTCTGTTAAACTTCTTAATGGCTTCTGAACACTGTCTAGCAGTTGATAGTGTCAAGTCCACTACAAATCCTAAATTCTTCTCATAAAGTGTGCTTTTGATTATCAAACCTCCCAAGGTGTATTCAAACTTAAGATTGTTACTTCCTACATGTAATTAAATTAAATTAAATTAAACGGATTCTAGATTATTTCCCAATTCAACTAGCTTGGTATCATCTGCAAATTTAACCAGCTTGTTACTTATATTCCTATCCAAATCACTTTTTCATATATTAAAAATAGCAGCAGCCCACCACTGACCCTTGTGCATCACCACTCTTAACGTCATCCAGTTCTGATGAGGTTCATCACCTTCTGCTTCCTGTGTCTGAGCCAATACTGCACAATCCACATACAACACCTTTTAGTCTGAGGCCAAACCTATCTTCTGGCACCTTATCAAATGCTTTGTGAAAGTACAGATAAATAATATCATATGCTCCACTTTGATTATATCCTTTTGTTGCTTCCCAGCATGTTGGTAAAACATAACCACCCTTTTCTGAACCTATGCCGCCTGTATCATTGTACATATTTCCAAGATGGATTACATTTTTGAATGAGAATCCTATTGATTGTGGAAGATTTTTCTTGAAAAAAGGATTGTCATTTGCTGTTAGTACACAACGAATTCTCCAACTGCAAGTAAAGTGAAAATTGGAAATTAAGTAATAAAAGTAGCACAGTGGACAGTGTTAGGAGTGCTGCCAAAATACTGCTATGACCTGGATTTGACTTCTAGTCTGGTGAGTGTTCATGTATATTTCTTCAGGAGCACCAAAGTTTGTTTCCACAATCCAAAGGTGTGTATATTTAGTTAACCAAAGACTGTGTATGCTTATTATAAATGAGTTTCTGTGCCCACATGGGCCTTATGCCCAAAACTGTCTGGTTTTCAGCTCCCAGCTACCCTGCATTTGGAAAAGAATAAATAGGTATTACATTGCTTTGCACAAACTTAGCATTGTTGGAGCTAACATATTCTAAAGACCACTATACAAAATAAAATGAATGGAACAAACACCTAGGCCTCCAAATATTTAACCCAACAACCCTTGAATTCACACTCTTGTAATCCACTTCACACCATCACCACTGAGATAATAAAATATCAACAAATAAGGTAAGGAAAATGAATAAAAAATTAATCTTCGTTTACCACTATTTGCATATGCTTTTGTCCTCTGGTTTGGTGCATCTTTATTAATCCTTCAGACCTTGGAACACTGACAACATATTTATAAACCAACCAACAATAGATCAGTCCCAGCCTTCCAGCATGTAAACTCATGGGATGACCCGAGGATTATATATTGAGCCAAAACCTCCCCTGGATGGCAGTATGAAGGCGGATCAGTTCTAATCAGTTTCAAAAGGTTAGTTATTCCCTACTCAAACTGCCATCAGAAAACACTGAATTTAACTGATAGGCACATGATGTATAAAATAAATAAAATATACATACGGAAACCATTAAAAATTTAAGTCCTTATCCAGTAAGAATATTCTAGTGTATAAAAGAATCATTTCTTATCGGAACAGGTATTGTAACAAGGTTTCAGTTTTGCAAGACATTTCTCACTACTTTCCTTTCTGCAATTTTCCCATTATTTTCAATTGCTTCTGTACAGCCTTGTGACCACAACTGGAAATTGCTATAATTATATATATTTTTTGCTGAACCTTTATTGTGAGGCTTTTCTTTATACAGTACATTATACTGAATCGTTTTAGAAATGATTTGAATTCTAAGCTATTTAAATCCGTTGACTTGATGATAAATTGTCCCAGCTTTTTCTTTAACTTAAAGAATTTAACATTAAAGCCTAAGCCGTTTTTTAAGAAATTATTAGAAATTTTCAAAGTCAAAATTACTCCACATTGTGAAGATTTTTTGAATAAAAACCTGTGAAAACTTATGTGGCATAGGTAGAAAAAAAAACATCTCTCAGGGGACTGGAATTAAGGTTATACAACCAATGTCCCCATTTATCACTTTCTGACAATTGTGCTGGCAGGACTTCAGTGGCACAAGCATAAAAACTACCTAAGAACAGTGTACATCTTATGGAGGCCGTAGAAGTTCAAAATATTTTCCAAGATTAAGATGTCTTTTCCATCATTGTTACAATTTACGTTTGTTCTTTTATTGTTGGCCTAAAATTAGGCCATTCTTAATAAATACTTTGCTTCATTAACTGTAGGAAATCCAGAACAAGATACTGATATATTCTCTGAAACCTTTACAATTCTTAGAATATAATTATCAAAAATGATAATGTTCTGCGATTTTTAAAATGTTAAGTTACTATTTATAAGTTTAAGATTAAATCCAAACTTCATTATAACTTAATTTTTAAAAATTCAGCTATTGTTGACAGTATTCGTTTTCACTATGCCAAGCGTCTAATCTCAGTTTTTTCGATGGCATCTTTCTTGTCCTTTAATAGGATTAGACTTTTATCTATTCTGCCTGCACACAGCTCCTCTCTTTTCCGCTTAGAATAATCACCCAGGATATTGTGCTTACTATCTTCTTATCCTAAGGTCACTCATAAATGAAATTGAATTAACAAGAATACCAGACAACACTGCATTCCATGAATAAGGGAAACAATACATGAAGCAATTCAATGATTTAAAAGAAAAACATATGTGTATAATTAACCCGTGCATTCATACAATTAAACAATGATCAACCCAAAGTTTTACACAATTACTTTAAATTAGCCTCTAGCTGGCATTATAATCTAACCCAAGAGTCATCTTTCCATTCCCCAGGTTATAGACAGATGGCTAAGAAAAAGAAAGAGTCTCAAATCTGTTAACATGTTTCTTGTATAAATCTCATCTTATTAACACATTGAGCTTCTTTGCTGTATATGGAGAGCAACATAGAATATGATACATTCTCCAGAAGTACTTTTTCTATTTCAAGCATTAAACGAGAATACAAATTACATTCTTTTAACATCTCATGATCCCCTAATATCTAGTGTCATAGATGTCCGGGGGCCTTGCCCCACCGGGATGACTGGAGATGGGAAGGACCGGGAGAGGGACTATATCTTCCCCGGAACACAAGGGGGCGACCTCCCTGGATTGTATGGGGGCCACAGAGCATGAAAGCTCAACCTTATAGGAGGATGTGGCCACCACCAGGGGGCGCCCGGACAGCTCCAGAACTGTGGTCCGCAGCTCTTCCACCACAACCGGAGGTGCTGCAAGAAGAGCAGCTTGAGGTCTATGCAGCACTTCCACCACACCCGGAAGTACAGCTGGTAGTTAATTGGGGAACACCTGGAGTACTTGCAGGTGAGCTATGAAAGCGGCCACCTCACTTCATTCCGGGAACCGGAGTCAGGTGGAGGGAGACGAAGCATGCATGTGAGGAGAGGAGGCGGCCAAAAAATGCTGGAAGATCACAAAGCACAAGCATCAAAGCCGAAATGAGAGACAACATTCATGATCAAAAAACAAATGCAAAGAAGTCATTAGCCAAAATTTTGTTTAGCAAAAAGAGTTTGAAACACAACTGGGATGAGGAAAGTGAATATTTTTTAACTCGTCACGTCATGTCACAACCTCAGAAGACACACCCATAAAAATGGCGGCAGCTCCAAAATGGCGCTGAGCTTGAAAACCAAAATGGCAGACCAAACAGTCCAAAAATATTTAGCCATCAAAGTGAAGATGAATCACCACAAATGGAGGTCAGAATCAAACTCAGTGACTCTAAAAAAAAACTAAAAATGAGTGTCTGCTTATTAGAATTGATACAGAAAACTGTATAAAAACTCAGGAAAAGGATTTCAGTACTAATGATTATGTTCTGATATTTCAAACAGCAATATGAGTACATTACTTTATTATGCAGATGCAAGGTATAAAAAGTGGGAGTTGTGGCACTAGAAAATACAGATTAAAATGTTTTTACTCTATCTTGAATAGTTCCTTTTGAAAAGTATGCTTTATTAAAAAAAATATTGTTTAACAATATTGGCCATAATCCACAGCCAAAATTGACAAACAAGAGGAGACCATTCAGTCCACTGAGCCCGTTGGTTTGAAGCCCGTTGAAATCATTCACGTATTCCCATTAATTTATTCACATATATCTCAGACAGCACACAATTTTGGTATTGATACAGTATTTAGTCATACACCAAGGCTACATATTCACATTAAAATATTAAAACAACTAAGTCAAGCACACATACTTGGGGCCAGGAGAACAGTGTTTCCCACCTTTGGTAACTTAGCAGTTAACTCATAAATGCTATATTTAAATTCATTCACACAACAGTTGAATAGGACCATAAAAACTGTAAAATGCTGGTGGGCGTTATGCATACACTCTAAAAATCAAGTCTGATTAGCATTGAGAAATCTGGAAGAAAGCATATGGGTCTACAGCTACAAATAAATAAAACACATAAGTCTTAGTGATTCAATCGCAGAATGAAGCCCAAGGCATTAAAAAAAAAATTATTAGACTCTGTTGTTTCTAACAATTGTCAATTTTATTTCTTGTTAAATACTTCTTAAATCTTGTGCCAATCTTCACATCAGCAGCTAGTTATATCATTTCACATGCCTTTGGGCACCCTATCTAGGCTAATGTATTGCCAGCATCACCACCCCTACCCACCAGCGTATCACTAACACTGCTTACAGCAATGGATACTTTAACAAATTTAGGCTAAAGCAGTCATTTCCTCTTTGGGTACACTAGACAGAATTTTCTCTGTTCTCACAGTCAGATGTCTCCAGACTCTATTAGCAATGCAAAGCATAACACAATTCTCATAGGAAATATGCAGAGTTACTTTGGTCAGATTTATTAAGAAAGATGATTTCAATTAGCTGTAAAGCCTCTGTTGCTCTATTGTAAGCGGTTAAAGCATTATAGTCTCGGGACCACAGGCATCACATAAGCGGAGCTCATGAACACTGTGGCTTTTCCTCAAAGCCCTTCTTCCCTGGAGTTTACAGCTATTGCAATGTTTTCCTATGCTTTGTAGTAGTAACTGCTAATATAGTCTGTTTGTGTTGGCTCCAGTTTTTAAAAATGTCCATAAATTTAGAATTTATTTTTTAAAAAGTCACCCAGTTATGGTTATACAGTATATCGTATAGATTTTACAGAATCATAAAATGACTGTGACATACACTCCCTTTACATTATTTCCGTTTCTACAGATATTTAATTGTTATAAATTATTATCTTTTTGATATTTTACTATAAAATGTTAAGCATGTTAATTATTAAAAGTTAACAAAAAACATTGTACAAGCCATGTTCCTTAAAATGTTAAATGTGTTCAGCAGCTGGCAGTAATCCATAAGCAGTCACTGACACTCCATTGACTATAAACCTGTTTCTGCCTGTTGTGAGCTTAGCAAATCTTTATAGAAATATCAAGCTTAATGGTAAAATGTCAGATTGAATTTTCTTAAAATACTATTTTTAGTAGAAACTTTATTAAGGTGACACGGTGGCACAATGGTAGCGCTGCTGCCTTGCAGTAAGGAGACCTTGGTTCGCTTCCCAGGTTCTCCCTGCATGGAGTTTGCATGTTCTCCCCGTGTCTACATGGGTTTCCTCCCACAGTCCAAAGACATGCAGGTTAGGTGCATTGATGATCGTAAATTGTCCCTGGTGTGTGTGTGTGCCCTGCGGTAGGCTGGTGCCCTGTCCAGGGTTTTTACTGCTTTGCCCCCAGTGCTGACTGAGATTGGCTCCAGCAGACCCTTGTGACCCTATGTTAGGATATAGCGGGTTGAAAAATGACTGACTGACTTTATTCAAGTAATCATAACTTCACTGCTTTCTATAATAATAATAATAATTGTTTGCATTTACTGTATACACCGCTTTCTCACTACTCAAAGCGCTCAGCAATTTTAGGTTAAGGGCCTTGCTCAAGGGCCCAACACAACAGAGTCACTTTTTGGCATTTTACGGGTTTCTAACCGGCAACCTTTCGATTACCAGTGCAGATCCCTAGCCTTATATCCATCACTCTGCCTATCCCACATGGCTGATCACTGTTTCAACTAAGTTTGAATAATGGAAAAGAAAGTAAGCAAACTTCTAGCATGGATAGTGGGTGTGTGAGACAGCAGTGTTAACCAATGTGCTGATGTGCCACGTTAAAAGGTTTATAGTGTAAATGGATAAAGATATACCGTGAAATATTATCTTTATTTAAAATCAGTGATAGTGCGGTGATCCAAATTTGATTTCTGAGTCATGTCAGTGTGTAGTCTGCCTACTATTTTCCATAAAATCACAACCTTTCGCAGACTATTTTTATTTAGACCAGCACCTCAAAAGCATGTATGTTAAGCAAATTGTTGACTAGAAATTTGCTAAGTGTGTGTATAACTGAGTGTGCTGTCATAGTCTGGTGTCCCTTCTGGAAATGATTCCTGGTTTGTGCCCACTGCTACTGATATAGACTCCTATATCAGATGGACTTAAAAAAGTGAACTTTGCCTTAATTAATAACATGGAGCCACTGCATGCCAGTCTGCTAATCACATAACACATGGTGTATGCACTGGCATTTAAAAAAGTGATAATCCCCATATTTTCAGTTCAATCAGTCATTTTCTATCCAACTTCATCCTGAACTGGCTTGTGGGATGTGCTGGGACCTGTCCCAGCTAGCACAAGGTGCAATGCAGGAACAAACCCTGGATAGGGTGCCAGTCCATCACAGGGCCGATAAGCATACACACACACACACACTAGGGCCTATTTAGTATCAGCAATCCACCTAACCTGTATATTTTTGGACTGTGGGAGGAAGCTAGATCATCCAGGGGAGAACATGAACACTCCACATAGGTGCCACCCCCTATTTTGAGGTAGACTTTAAAATAATTTTAAGCTTTCTTATTTCAGACGTATTACTAAATAGGACATGAGGGCCTCCTGCATACCGATAAGAAGTTGAATTTTAATATGTTTTATTGCAAAGGGCATTATTGGTTGCTGGGTTGGCGCCCTGCCCAGGATTGGTTACTGCCTTGTGCCCTGTGTTGGCTGGGATTGGCTCCAGCAGACCCCCATGACCCTGTGTTCGGATTCAGCGGGTTGGAAAATGGATGGATGGATGGATTATTGGTTGGTCAGCCATGAACTTGCTAAAGTTGCTTGATTTACAAGCTTGTTGAAATTCTATATATCAACTTGATAAAAGATTGAACTAAGTTCATTTAAGCTATCACTCCATACTGATAAAGGATGGTTGCCTCTTTAATCCTAAAGCATATTGTTGAAGTATATCTCTTATAGAACTACTAAGTATTTATATTTAAAAGTACAAGCAAGCTGTAACTAATTAAAATATTTTATGGAACAGGTGCATGCAAAAAATATACCCAGGTTACATACGAAAGCAATACAAAAGCACAGAATGATGACATTCAATTGTCTTAAAAGCTAGTCTGCAGAGACCTGCATAAGGCATGTTGTCTTCTTAAATCTTTCAACCAACACTAAGTTAAGGTGTCAAAGCCACCAACTAACATCCGTGCTGACATTGATGAAATTACGCAGAGTGGCATCATGTCTCCTGAGATACTTGCTGCCAGAAGCAATGAGCTAAAAAGCAAGACAAACCAGTCTGCTGTTTCAGCAAGAACTATTTTATATCACTGTTTGACTGCTGGAATCATATGACAGAACCATAAGAAGAAGAAGAAAAAGAAATAAGCTATTTACAGAATTCTGTGGCTGTTATTGTGTGCCTATTTGTAGGAGGCACTTCTTTCTGCTTTAGAGACACTGTCGAAAAAACCCATGGTGATATGAAAGTTATAGAGAAATATGCTTATCCAATCCTTTCAATGTATACTGCCATTTTTTAGAAGTCACCCCCTGTTATACAGCTCAGGTTTTCTCTATGGCAAAGTGACGCTCAAGCAATGTAAGCTGGTTGGTACAGGGTCTTGAACAGACTGAAATCCTGCTCTAGATTATTGTGATTATTGTGACTCTGGACACACTGACCTCCAATTCAAATGACAGATTAATGTCAGGATGCTCCAGGATGGGAGCTGAATGTATTATGCCCCTTTAGGAAAGAGACAGTCAAAGTCTAATGATTCTAGTAGAGATTCATAAGCCAAACTAGCAAAAGTCAAAAACAAAAACAAATTCAAAGTCTGATTCTTTTAAATTATCCTAAGACTAGGAGCACTCCGCCTAAATACTCAATCAGTGATGATGTCATGAGTCGGACCGCTGACTGTCAGGTGACACAATCATTCTAACAACGGGTAAGCACCATAGTCTCTCTCATTTGCAAAAACAGCAAAGGAAACTACAACAACTCTCTCAAAATGACACCTGACTGCCTAAGTAAGGCACTAACAAAAAATAATAACATTTATGACACACAGAGGTGCAATGGTCAGTGTTGTGCTCTCGCAGCTTCAACAAACTGAGTTTGGTTAGTAAACTGGTATGCTGAGTTTGCACATTCTTATTGTGTCCTTGTGAGATTTCTCTGTTTATCATGGCTCCCACAAATCAAGGACATAAGGGTTAGGCTGATTAGAAGCTCCAGACTGGCCTGCTGTCAGTGTGTGTGCGTATGTCCTATGATGAACGCCATTCATACCTTTTGCATGATCCTATCAATCATTTGTGATCCAAAATGGAAAAAGTATATGTAGATGATAAATGAATAGGATTTGAAAAGTAAGTGTGATGATAATGATATTGTTAAGCTTACCTCATAATGTCAGAAGCTATAGGCAAACTAATGTTTCTCTAAACTAAATTCAAAATATTGATAGAACTACTACTACTTTTTTGTAGAAGCATATGTCCAGTACCATTATGTTAAAACCGGCTAATGTAAAACAATAAACATTTTCCTTTCTAAAAAGATGTGCTTAAGAACCTTATGCTCTTAACTAAATAAATTCTTTCAGCCATATATCTAGAGCATAAAAAATTTAACAATTTAGAGAATACTCAATCGATCAAGCTCTTTTGTTTAGTTAATAGCTAAGCTGCCTCAGTATCTCACGTAGTTACTTCTTAAAGGTTGTCAAGGTTTCTGCTTCAATTACATGCCTCAGTAGTTTGTTCCAGATTCCCACAACTCTTTAAGTAAAGAAGTGCTTGTTGGCTTGGAATTTACAGTGCATATCATAACTGATCAAATTTTCAAAAGATTAGTATGTCACAAAGGTGGTGCAGTGGTTAGTGCTGCTGTCTTACAGCTTAAGAGTGCTGACTTAAAATTCTGACGTAAGGTCTATCTTCGTTAGAGTTAGAACATTCTCTTTGTGTCAAAGGGGGTTTGTCATCAGGAACTCCATTGTTTCTGCCTCACTATAAAGATGTGAATAGTTGACAATGAGTTGGTCCTGTGTCTGAATGTCCCCAGTGACACCTGGGCATATGCAAAAGTGGTTCCTGCTTGCATACAGTACTCTGTCAATAGCAATGGCAATAGGAAAAACATTTTTGAAAACCCAGACACACATACAGGTGCAGTAATCCACTCAAATACAGAAAATGCAAGAAATATGCCTATTGTCTAATTGTTTTGACTCTATTTATATGATTTTTTGTAAATTTGATATCTTTATGGTATAACAAGAAAAGAATAGTGAAATAAATAAAGAAACAACAATACAATGAATAACAGAAGCTACAGTAATTTATTTAAGTGAACAGGAGAAATCAGCTTTGACATAACAGGGATACATTTTCTAAAATGTCATCAGCAAATAGCTTGCTGTTTGGAAATAAAATATTAAAATTGAAAGTCAATCATTTTTTGGTGCTGGAGCCTGGCACCAAATATTTCAACAACCAACAAGAGATGAGTATACAGAAAATTGAGTTTTATATGAAATAGAAAGATGACAGGACAGATATAAAATATTTATTTAATAAGTAAGAGAAGTTATCTTTGTGGGACATTCTGTCAGGTATTCTGTAAGAATCGTTTTGAATTATAGCAAGAGAGGTCTCAGCTGGCCAACCAGAATGATGATCATTACTAATGGATTCCCAATGTCATTTAAACTGTTAACTCCAAAGTTGAATTGATTGTGCTATAACAAGCCCGGAAATTCCCTAAGGTTATTTTTCATTCTTCGATGGGACTTTTTAGTTGCTTTTGTATTTTTGGGAGCCACTTAATGACAAGATGACATTCTAGTTTCAAATTTGTTTAAATACCAAATGCTAAGCTATAGCATTACTATTTATGGCAAACAAGTTAACTTTGGAAAATAATAAAATAAACATCCATTCATTTTTTACAATATGTCAGATACCACTAATTTGATATAATTCTGCAATGAAGAGTATGTGTATGCCTGCCAAAATTAAGACTGTAAATATTAGAGCACAACAAATAATATTATAAGAAATGCACAAAAGTCCTACAACATAAACCACAAAACAAGCATAACAGAGCAGTGTGAAAAATGTCAAAATCTATAAAAAGTTCTGAGGTACCCTTATACATCAGTATGGGACAAGGTGGTACTTTCAGTCCAACAGTTTGCAGTCCTTCAATACTTACAGTGAAGATCGATCCTTCTGTCCATAACAGTGTGGTCAACACAATTGCTCCAGACTGACTGGTGTCAGGAAATGGTCTGGTGAAGCCCAACTCCTTGATGGAGTAAATAAACAGCCCACGCTCTGACATGGAGAGGACAGGTCTTTATAAGGTGGAACAGGGTCAAATGGATGACCACCTCATGGTGTGGAATGGCTGCCACAGGCCAGAATAATATTGACTCTTAAGTAAACATGTAAGGTGAAGTGAGGAGCCACTAGAAGTAAGGAAAGAAGATAGATATATGGAGATCTGGAGATATATGGAGAGACAGAACGAGAGAAAGGGAGGGAGAGCTGGCAAGCCAGTATGTATTGGTAAAGCTCCTGAAGAAGCAAAAACCATAAGCTATTTTTGAGGTGGCTTAAGGGTGTGATTTTAAACAATGGGCTAGGGTGGTTCCATTCCTCTGCCATAGGCCTCCTATTTGCTTCTGTTGCAATGCAATGGTTGCTGTGCAATAGTCAAAAGATGGAGACAATGGGATAAAAAACGGAACTCTAATTTAATAATTCTGGAAGAGCATCAGTTGTTTAACTGCAAGGGTTATTTCCTGGGTGCATGTTTATTTCCCTTTTCTGCATCTACTTTTTTGTTGTAAAGCATTATTTTCAATGTGTTTATTGTAATGAGCTTTTTTTGTTAATCATACTCTCTTTAATATGTGTTTCTTATGTTTTGAGGCTGGAACTCTACGAGTCAAAGCCACCAGTAGCCTGTAGTATACATTAAGGGTCCTTCAGTGGATCATTAATGTTTGCAGAGTGCTAATCTTGAAAGTATTGGTTTTCTGGCTTCTTACATTTTTTGGTTATGCTGTATTTTTTGATTTGGAATACTGGATTGTAGATTTATACTTGATGCTGTGGCTTGTCTTGTTAGACAAACCCCTATAGCCTTTGCATTTTTGCCCTGATATTACTTTTTATTTTGTTTATTTTAATAAGCATCACCATTTATAAAGATTTTGGTTTGGACATATCTCTGAAGCCAGGGGTTTCTCTCCATTGTGGGACATTTGTGTGGATTTTGTATATTTTGAGACATGTAAAGATAAATTTTGAACTTTTGAAGCCAGATCACCTCTTAGGGCCTGAGTAAGTCTGCATTTTCTTTGTAGGTGAATTGTCTCATTATGAACAATATTTGTACAATCATTTGTGGGAGTAAAGCCCCTTTGTGATGGCTTTCACTGTAAAAACAGTCATAAAAAAGTGGATCTTTCGTAAGGACACATGTACACACTAAGAGTATGTGTGTTACAACAAATACTGTAGGAATCTATAACATATTTACTGCTACCAGGATGAGCTTTGATCTCCAATGACCCTGCACTAGATAAGCATCATAAAATACAGAGGACTGAAATTAAATGAATCATTAGTCTACTAAATTAATTGGGCGGTGTCAGATCTGATGTAAATGGAGAGCAGCTTCATCTGCCATGTATAATTTTGTCACTACAACAGGTAAAGATATAAAGATCAAGCTGGGTTCAGTAGAAGTAAGCCAAGGTCCTTACAGATATCTATCAACATACTGACCTCAGACTTATCTGGAGTTTGTCTTTCAGTATGAAAAAGCTCAGCTAAAAAGTTGAAACCTTTAAACAAAAAAGAATACCACATATTCAGGCATTCAACATAAATGTTAAGCATATTCCAAGAACAGAGATGAGTATTTTATGAAGTAGCATACTTTACCCCCAAATTAAAAAACACTCTTTAATACAATATGCAAATAGAAGGGGGGCATTTGCCTTAAATAAGATCTCCAAAAGCGAGTGCTATCATTAAAAACTACAGATGCGTTAGGAATGGCTGCCTGGTTTATTCTGTGGTCTTTTTGTTCCAACTTTTTTTTTTTTGCCCAAGATGTTTTGTGATGCCTTACAGACTTGTGGCCTTCCTCAGATATTTCTTGTCATCAGTATGATACATTTTAAGACTCCCAGTCAAGATGTGAACCTTCAGATGAAACACATCCTCTGTAGCTGAGACACTACACATTCTATATCTTTTTTATCAAAGATAATTCACCTCTTGTTCTGGCAAATCCTTAACAGGACTTCCTGCAGCGTTGTGCACCATTAGTCACTGTTGGAGACAATGGGTTAAGAAAGGAGAATTTCTCAGGTCAGCCTTCTTTCATGGATTTTGAAAAGTGATGTGTAGAGAATTCTAAAAATGTGGTGCAAAACAGTGTCTACAGGAATAACACATAAATCTTTTTTTTCCATGTGTGAATGCAAATGCATTTCTGGCTATCATCAGTCATAAGATGGTATTGTACGTGAAAAGGAAACATTCTATGAGTTTGAACAGTATGAGACACCAAAGGACAACTGAATGTGACATTTAAATGATGGAAAGTGAAGCCCCTTTGTTTGCTCTATCTACATTATTTATTCATTGAAATGCAAGGCCAAACATCAAGAGGTTAAGGATGGGGAAGCCATAGGGAATTCTACTCAAAGGCTGGGGAAGTGACCTTGATGAAATTTCAATCTGCAGGGGCAATGACTTGACTTTATTACAACATTAGGTTCTTGAAACCTATCTTCCAAAGCCTGTTCCTGCAGAGAAGTCTTCAGGGAAAGACTAACAGCACTAACTACCATGGTATACCATAGTTTACATTTTAAAAGGTTACAGTGACAGCTACTATAGGCTCATGCAAATTACAAAATTCATCTATAATCCATACTCAGGTACAGTGATACGTTATTTGCAGATTTTGCTAATGAAACCAATTGGAAATTGAATGTGGCTTGTATGACCACCCACAGCACACAGTTCTAACTGTTCTGATATATAAGTATGCATGTCTACTAAAGGAGTTTTGATCTTCACTATTTCTTCATTGGGTATTTGGTTGAATAGACTTTAATTTGCTCTTAATGTTGTGTGAAATCCAACATAAAATCCTCATAATGAATGCGTTACATTGTGAGCGAACAGTATTTTTTCTTACAGCTTGAGGGCTTGAATCACAAAAAATAACGTATCTCTGTCAATTTCTTCAATAGTAATTTCCCATTTTGGGGGTTATGGAAAAATAAGAGGCAGCACTGGCTGCAAAATTTGAATGACTGCTGGACTGCATGCTAATCTGTCAGGGAGTTGTTGTGCATAGTTGTGCATGATCCCACAATCAATCTGGGAGTCTGAAATAATATAATCAAAACTAATTTGTAATATTTTACTCAAGAACTAAGTGTACATCCAAATTAATGCATCAGTTATTATCATTATTTAGATATTTTGGTGGTTCCAGCATTAGCATTGAGTTCAGAACACTTCTCTTTTAATAATTTTCATTGTAATGTACAATGTATTATAGATTAAACATCCAACTATATTCCAAAACTTGCTCCTAGTTTCAAGACTGCATATGGATGAAGCTAGGGCTGTTCAATGATACACTTATAATAATTACCAAGTATTTCAAATTAATCTTGTGGTGGTCTCTCTTCGATAAAGTTTATTGTTTTTTCTACCCTACCTACATAGGAATAATTTTTTTAAACCTACTTTTGCTTGCGTTGTAAAGATTATATCCCACCCTCTTAAATACGTCCGCAGAACCAAGAATTACATCTCGATCAATGATGCGTTACGGCATCTTGTGCAAGAATCCTTGGGACCTCAGATGGAATACGTGCATCTAAATGTCAATAATGTGCCGTGTAAATTCAGTTAAATGCTTTGTCAAAAACAGTTTAAATATGGTCAAATATCTTGACAAATAAAATCTATATACAGTATTTATTTTATATTATATGTTTAATTCATCTGTGATTTTTGTGTTCACTGCAAATGCCATCTTATTTTGTTCTTTTACAGCAGCACTTGTGGGATGTAGCTTACCCAAGGCTTATTGCATGCTAAAATATAAACATAAAAGCATCACAGCAAAAATAAAAGACAGTTGGAGTCATCGATGACCAGTCACAACTGCTACCATATGACTGATTTTATTTTTTATTAGCTCATTTTATTCCAAACTTGATTAGGAGAGTCGTTTTTAATGTTAGGGGCACTTTTGTTCCTGCTTTTGGTACTTCTTTGTAATCCAGTTACAGCTTTCAGCATGCCTGGCTCCATGTTGCACAAACTTAAGTCGATCTCCATGAGAAGACAGGTCTCTGCATCAGTCCACTAGCACTGACTGAGAGCAATTGTAGCCATACAGGGCAAGGGACTGATGCATGGTCAGGCTGACACACTGGCTAACAGCAGAGAAAAAACAAAGTTCAAATGGTAGAATTTACCTCATAATTAATAGGCATGCTAATTCAAATTCTGGCTTTTTGGTACGATGAGCCAGTAAGAAACTGAGAGTGGCGAAAAAGTAGTACAATGTTTAAAATACACAGTATATATAATACAGTGTATATTGTAACAGTGCCAACTGTTGCATTAGCATGGCCCTTGAAACAGGGATGGTATCATAACTAAACCAGCAGCAGAATGAGATGACATTCCATTATTCACACAATCAGCTTCAGTGCCAGCTGCATGAGGAGCTGTAAACAGGGCTAAAGAGAGCCGTCCTTTAATGAACGGCGAGTTACCCACATGAGCAGCAAAAATAAGCAAAAACCCATTTGCTCAGCACTAGCAAGCACCAATAGTGTGCTACAATATTTAGAGTATAGCATTTTATAGCTATGTTTCACCACATTGCTTTTACCTTATTTGTTGGAAATGTTGGTTTAAATGTTATTAAGGATAAATATGTAAGCATATGAATATCATATCACTTTTACATTCAGCTTTTTTTCTACCATGCATGTATTATCTATTATTTGTTTACTTAAAATGAAATAAAACCCTTGGTGAATCCTTCTGAAACTTCAGGCATTCTCTTGGACTGTATTTTAATTGGAAAGTTATCTTTCTACAGTAGTGTACACATACTTTTATTTCCTGTATAATGTACTAATTATTACTGTTTTTTCTCATCTTAGGTATTTTTGGCGTTGTTGTTTATCCTAGTGGAGTATTCACAACTCATTCATTTCCAGAGTGCCCTACCACCAGCTCACCCTCAGATTGTGTTTTCAGCATATATGGCAATATGCTGTCCTGGTACAGAACAAGCCTAAGTTAGGCATTAGTATTTCTACCCAAGAACTTGTAATTGAATAAATGACTCTGTTGTTCACTGTATGAGGCTAATATGCTTTACTTCCTAGGTTGTTAACACTCAAATAAATTATTCTTTTTTCTTGTTTGCATTTACTGTAGTCTTAATATCATTTTAAAACTGGTATAGAAATTGCCAAAAAGCCTATAAAATCTAGATTTTTTTGTTACTCACCTTATGTATACTCATTAATGTTAAATTCTGATAGCTGGTTATTTGCTGCCGTATATTCCACCATAATAATAAGCCTTTTTGGTTCCTATGGTTCAAAATACTATTTAAACTTAAAAGTGAGCATCTCTCTATTATAATAAAAAATCCTGGGACGAGACAAGACTTTTTAGCTTGGGACAAGATGTGAATTTTTCAGAGAGATACTTTTATGTCCCGCGAGGCAAGACTTTTTGTCAAAAGATTTAACCACTCCCGTGGCCGGAAATAGAAGACAAAGAGTACATGACAAAGTAGAATGTCGTAAAGAATGTAACATGCAGAGCAGGTTAGAGATAATGAAAGTGTCTCAAAATAAATGGTAGTAAAGATCGTATTAGCACAAACAAACAGAAATTATCAGTCGGTGAAATAACGGAACAGAGAAAAGAGATTGAATATATTGTTCAGATTTAAACTTTAAGTCAGAGACTTGTAGATTGTCTAATTCGTGTTGCGAACAGGGAAAAGTAGTGTTTCTTCCCAATGAAGAGGTGTATCCGTGAGAATTAAAAGATTTGTTGTTTGATGAAAGTGAAATGCACATACACGAGGGGAAGGAACTTGAAGATACTTGTGCGTAGCACAGGCCTGGGGGATTGGTGAGCAAAGCCCCCTACTAATTAATAATATTGAATGATATGGAAAAATACATTATGTTTTGACATATCACTGTGCCCTAGGTAAAGCCTTTTTCAACTTAATCAGGAACAAGACATGGATCACCGTAGACAGGAGACAATTTTTTTTTGTGAATGCTCACACATATACCCCAGCACCAATTAAACTAACATTAACTTCTTAGGATTTGGGAATAAAACAAAGAAAGTGAAAAAGAACTTGTGAGACTATGAAAGAAGTTTCAAAACAAGCACAGAAAATGACAGAGCCACTATGTTGCTGTGAAAATCTCTCTTTAACCTGAAACTAACAATACTTTGAAATATGGATAATTATTGTGTTAATTTTCGTAACATGTGTATTCCTCACAGCAATGCATTGAGGTCTAAAACTAAGACTTGATGAGACAAACAGACCTTCTGAACACAGCATGTCACCTGCTCTATCAATATGAGAAATCAAACCCTATCTATTTAGTACAACTTTATTTCTCAAGTTAATGTGCGGACATTAGTTGAAAATTTTCTTTATACTAAGGTTTTCATATACATTAAATAATAACAGTCAAAGAAGGTCACTTGAACTTCTACATAAAAAATTACATTTCACAACCAATCTTTTTCTAGCTGAGCACAGGACAAATACAAAATGTGAACCTTAAAGAAACAATATAAAGATAATAATATTAATATTTGGTTTTCAGTTTTGAAAATGTTTTGAATTTGGCAGTTAATTGCAACATCATAGCCTTAATCAATAATTTTCTGGAAATAACAGAACAATTATAAATGAGGGCAGATTTGTACCCTTTTTCCCCAAAAGTCTGAATAGTCTGAAAATTGCTAAGCACTGAGTTTAGAAAACTATTTGCACTGAAGCGCAGGATGAATCTCAAACTATTACGTACAAACTACCTATGTGGCGCTTACAATAACGGGTCAGTGAATCTAGATAACCAGACATGAAATTCACAAAGGGGTACAATATCTGTTCTGAAAGATATTTAAAGCAGGCATTCATCAACACACACACACCTCCACCTGCCAACCCAGAAAAACAAGATTTCTCAAAGGCAGCCTAAAACCTCATCTCTGAGACAAATCACCGGCATCAGGGTTGACAAAAGATTCAGACTGTACCTTTTCCTCACTTGCCATCTGCTTCTGTAGCCATAGGAATGTTTCCAATTTCATGCTTGCCTGCATGGCTTTATTTACACTAAAACATTATTGTACTCACTTCTGAGATAACGCCTCTAGTCATTTTTCCGTATATTCTGAATCTAGGAAAAATCATTTTGCTCAGAATATTCTTTTTCAAGCAAAATGAGGACAACAGCAGTTTTAAGACCAAGTCAACGGAGATATGAATCACATAATAGAAGCTAATGTTCCATCACAATCAGGTCAACCTTATTCAAGAAATGTTTGAGCACTTTTACTATGTACATACTGTTTACTGTACATGTCATATGGTTGATTGTCTTCAGAAAAGAGGCTTGCATTAACTAGGTATTTAAAGTTTGATCACTGAACACAGAGCCACCAACTTCACAGAAGCAAGCTTTTTCTTAATAAAATGAATTCATGCAAGATTAGATATTATTTAAATGAGTACAGTACTTTGTTTTAACTTTCTAAGTGATATACTTCCTTTATTCCCTACTACTAAATAATGGGCTAATGTAAGATTGCTAATATCAAAGTTTCTCTCACTTATGACTTTTAATTAAGCTTTCCACTCAGACATGCCATAGAAAGAAATGAATCCATGCTGGAGTTGGAGTAAAAACTAAATCTGTGCTTTGCTGTGTTTACCAGTTTACCAGTACTGGACTGTACTGCCTAGTTTTCAGACCAGGACATTGATAAAAGGTTTGCAAATTTCAGAAATTATCTACCAGAACGGTGTCATACTCTTTTTCAGGAGTAACAGTTAGTTTTTATGTTTCATTGGTCTAATGGATTGCACATGATCTGCTTTAACCCAGTACAAACCATTCTTTTAACTAGCTGGTTAACACTAAATCTAACATTGTGGGCCCTCAACTGCTTCCATGTTTCCTTTTTCTGCCTTGACAATAAAATCCCGCACCTGTAACCTGGGTCCTTTATTCTTGAATATGTCCTGAATAGCTGGCACATTCTGTAGTGGAAAACCTTTTACTACAGTCCTTAATAGTCCATCTGTGGCAATTCTGTTATTCTATGTCACTGGGCCTCTTGATGCATTGCTGCTCTTGGAGTTTAACTTTCAAAACCTAGGGCCCTATTAATTCTAGCCTCAAAGGTCCAGTTTTGCCATTCAGGCCACTAGTTCTTTCTTCTATTTTCAACTTAGAACTGTTCTTAAGGCTTGTAATGTTTCTTTATTGTCTCTGTTTCCTTCTCACTATTTGTAAACTTTACCATTTAACTATCTCCATCCTCAAAGATGGTGGCAGCAGTCTATACACTCCATCTTACAAACCCTTATTCATTTGATCCATTTGACATCATCACCTCCTCCCTGGCGATTCATTTTATTAAAAACATGCATGCTTCCATTAGAAGCCCCAACCATAAAAAAAATCATTCTGAGTTGGTTCATTGCCTTTATCTTACTCTGTTTGGGTACTTTGTCTTGGGTCTGGCTTTGCATTGAAGCCATTCAGACTATGAGTGCTGTCAAGTAAATGTGCTTACCACATTTTTATCTGTGTTCTGGAAATGTCTACCAGTTTCTGTATTTTTGGTTTTCTGCTTGCAATTTTCTCTCAGCTGACCCTCTAACAACTTCCCTTTTTGTCCTCAAATCTAACCTCCACTGATTCTTTCACCACCCCTGCGCAGGTTATTATTTCTTGGCAAGATTGCCTTCAAGTCAGTTCTAACCTCTTGCTGGAAATTAGGAGAATCCGGGATAGAATCTCTTCTCAAATATTACAAATTGCTAAATGACAGGTTATCGAGGAGGTATTCTGAGAACGGCTGGTCTGTGATCCTTGCTTCCACACTGCTTCTTAATAGTTTCATCCCTGGAGTTTGAATCTCTGGGTCTCAATCCTTTCCTCAGTGTCTCCAGGTATTTTCTGCCTCTATATATTCCTTTCCCACTGTCCAGGCTGTATTAAAGGTGGGAGATACAGGAGGATGGCTATTAAAAGGAGGGGTTCTGCTTTTATTTTTATTATATCTTTTTACTTTATCTTTGTTGACAGTTTTGGCTTTGTTATAATTATTTAAGTCAATTTTGCATATTTTCTAGACAAACTTCAATAAAATTTTGGTCACAAGAAAGTACTGTTTTATTGTTGTCAAGTCACAACAGGTTTACACTAAGGCCATATACTCTATACATATCTTTGGTAAAAACTTTTGCTTAAATGTCTTCCCCCAAAATTAGATGTTGAGCTCTGTGTGTATTACTGTTAAATACTAGACATCACCATATTGTGCAAGTTACAAACCTAAAGATAACAACCATGCTGAAATTCTATTTTATTAGCATACTGCACAAACAATTTGTAATTTGGGCACTGTAATAGAGATTCACTTGTGACTTGCTTAGAGAACAATTCAGAACCAGAATTTAATCAGCAAGTGTATTTGACATCAGGATTAAGCATTTTAATTTCACAATGCATAGCAGATTCATTCTAAAGAATAACACCTTATTTAAAAAGTAAATCTGTGTGTTTACTAGTGAACTGTATTGTATTGCATAGTTACTGCATGTCTTAAGGCCAGGACTATGAAATGAGGTTTGCCAGATTCAGAAATAATTTTACAGAACTCGTAACAGTACAAGAGATAAGGGTTGTATACATGTAAGCTCTTTTTGGGAAGTGCAGTTACCTTTTATAAGTTTCCTAATAAGAGCAGGACAATTTAATATCAGATTAACAAATTCATGGTAAAAAGACAATTCTATTTAAAATCCAGTAAAAATGTTATATAGTAAAGCAGTGTGGCATAATGGTTAAGGATTTGGGCATTAAAACATAAATTGGAGGTTCAGTTCCACAAGTGCACTTACTGTGTGATCATCAACAGAATTTTTTTTTATTACAATTCATACAAAGCAATCAAGTTTTTACAAAAAGAAAAATTGAGTTAAGAACAGATCGATCCCCACCCCTGAGAGAGAGAGCAAGCCAAACGGCGTGAAATTTAAGGCTTGTAAACATACCTAAATTAATAAATTCTCTGTGCTTTATGAACTTATTTTAAAATATTATTGATTAGATCCTGCCATGTTTTGAAAAAAGTCTGTACGGATCCTCTAACTGGAGTATTTGATTTTTTCCAATTTCAAATAATATAACACATCGGTTTCCCACTGACTTAAAAGAGGAGAGTTTGGGTTCTTCCAGTTTATCAGAATAAGTCTGCGTGCCAACAGTGTAGTGAATGCAATCACAATTTGTTTGTCGTTCTCCACTTTAAACTCCTCTGGAAGAACCCCAAACACAGTTGTTAATGGGTTAGGCGGGATTGTGAGTCCAAGGCTGTCTGAAAGGTAATTAAAAATTGTTGTCATCAACAGAAATTTTACCTGCCTGTACAGTACAAACCATCGTACTGTATCTTGATATTATAAGCCACCTTGGATAAAAGCCTCAGATAAATATAGAATGATAGCAATAATAAATTATATCTTTTGGGTAATTCAACACAAATATGTACAGTATATGCACTGTTATGAAATTATAATTTTACAATGACGAATGGGCAGAAGACAGAATGGAGTACCAACGTAGAGAATAATGAACATCTGAGAGATTAGAGTTCCCCTAGAATTTTTTTAGATGATTTTCTGGGCATTGAAGTACCAATTAGCGTACATCACCATTATTTGGGGTTTTAAAAAGAAATGTAATGAATGAATTCTCAATAGTAATGGTAATTTGTCACTGATCACCCTCTGATAGAGGTCGATAAAGGGCTAGATCCCTATTAAAGGATCAACAATATCATAATATTTAGAATCACTGACCCTGAAATAGTCTTAAGCAATACCCCCACACTTATTTTGTAAACACCTTCTGGGAGAGGGCTAGAACAACCAGTAAAAATAAAAATATCGAAAATATCTTATTCATGATCAGCAGCCTTACAATAGCATAAAACTGCACTCCAAATCCCTATACCAATATTATTTCATTGCTTGGATATGTTCAGAAATAAGTGAGCTGCAGATGATTCTAAGTAGCAAACGACACTGCCAGGAAGAAAAGGAGGCCAAAGAGAACGTTACATATCAAGTTAGGCAGCGTCACAGTATTGTTATGTACCTGTAACATGGCATTTCCCATCCCTCAATTGGCCTATACGAGTGTGAGTCTATGACTGTGTACTGTGATAGACTGGCCATCCAAAGTTATTTACCTCCTCGCACTAAGCACTGCTTGGATAGGCCCAATATAATGCTCTGTTAGAAAAAAGTGGATTCAGAAAATGGATGGAAGGAAGTAGACAAAACCAAATTAAACAAGCATAGCTGTACATAAATGGTCAGAGAAGTACTGTATTGCATTTGTAGCATTTTAGCCCCTATGCAAACCATCTATGCAATTCTTTACAAAAGCCATCTAGCGCTCCATGTTTTAGACTGATATTTAAACTGTTGAAAAGTAAACAGTTTTCATAATCTCAGTCAGAGGCCTCTTATGCTTAAAAAGTAATCTTAAATCTCACAGAATTCCAATTTATGCAACTAAAACAGCTTGTATCTTCATCGAGGGCCTTTCAGATTTGCTGAACTACTGTGACTGCATACAGGTGGGCACTAATTAACTTATTAAGTGCCTTGTTAAGGTAATTGGTGACACCTGAGCTCATTTGGCTTTATTGTGACAATGGTTGTGTAGATTTATGCAAACACAGTTTGGTTTCTTTCATCCTTAACCATTTCTGAGTAGTTCAATTGTTCTTCTTTCACATTCAGAATGTACACTAGATCAATGTAACACGCAGCTATGTTACATTTATATTTTTAGCTGGCAGAAAAAATGCAAAAGAGTGTAAGGAATTTTAGGAGACCCCGAGCATATTCTGAATTTATTACCATAGGATCATAAAGAATTGCCTCATCCTAGTAGCAGAAAATAGAAGTGGTTTGGAAATTAGACCATCGGGGAACCATATATTCAATATTTCTTTTAACTTTCAGGGTTGTAGGGATTACAGATAACACCACCAGCACTGGGAACCTACCTTAAGCTAAAACAAATATATTTCTCAAAAAGAATTTTCAAGAAGTACAAAGACTGATGAAGCTATGGACAGCTAATGTGCCAAATCAGCTGAAAGGACTAGTACAGTAAAATTAATGTCACTAGCATGGTGTGGTGGAGTGTAAAAAAAGAGTAACATCTAGCATATACAGTAGGTTTGTAAATAGTTAGTATGTCTTTATCTGTAAAATTAGCTTTATATTTGTACTAGCAAAATACCCGCGCTTCGCAGCGGAGAAGTAGTGTGTTAAAGAAGTTATGAAAAAGAAAAGGAAACATTTTAAAAATAACGTAACATGATTGTCAATGTAATTGTTTTGTCACTGTTATTAGTGTTGCTGTCACATATATATATACACACACACACACACATATAAACATATATACATATACATATATACATATAAACATATCTACATATACACATATCAACATATATACACACATACATATACATACATACACACACATATACATATATACATACATACATACATACAGATAAATATACATATATATATACACACATACACATACATATATATATATATATACACATACATACATACATACACACACACATATATATATACACATACATACATATATATATATATATACTGTATATAGCAAAATCCCCGCGCTTCGCAGCGACAAAGCACTGCTTTTAAATTTTTATTAAGAAGAAAAGAAAACCTTTTTAAACTGAGGGAAAATATACCATTAACTATCTGTTAAGGATCTCTTTGTATACCACGTTGTCAATTCAGCAGTCCAGTTGTAATATGACCAAGCTGTGCACTGAGATTACTTTTGAGAATGCAACATATAGTTTTGTCCAGGAGGAAAGCAATGTTGCCTCAAATAAATGGCAACCTTTTGTAGGGTGTGTCCCTAAGTGTCCCTAAGACTTATTAATTGTCATCGCAAAGCAGAGCCTTACTGGAAATATGAGGCATTTCAATTGAAATGGGAGATCAGAGGGTATAACGGTGATGCCAGGAATACATTCAGAGTGTGGCGCTCTGCTGTTTTTTTGTGTAGCTGCCTTCACACAGCTTCTCCGCTGCTTTATAAACGAATGCCATAGAAGGCCATCGTTTCTCCTTGCTTCGCAGTTCTGTACTGTTTTAATGTTCGTTTATTACGATTATTATAGTTATTGCGTAGCTACTCGAGACTTACTTCACTGTCCAGGTACCCATTTCCTTTATTTAATCCACGGCTTGTACGTTATTTTTTGTTCGTTTATTACGATTATAGATATTTATTGATTCCCTTCTTTAGCTGACTGCCTGCTCATATAAGACGCTTCGCTGTTTTTTTGTGAAACAGCCTTTACACAGCTTCTCCGCTGTTTTATAAACGAACGACATATAAAGCCATCACTTTGTCAATTGTGTAATGCATTTTTTGAACAGGTTTGATGCATGGAAGTGATCTCTCGTACTGCGTTTAGTCAGTTCACGTGAGCTGCTCTCTTGTGTGATGTTGCGATGTCCACGGCTTTATTTAATGTTAGCTAAGACCTGGCACTTAAAAGTTTCTGGCTGCACTCCGGTTGTAATATGACGAAGCTGTGCGAGCTCACTCTTGAGAATGCAACGTATAGTTGTCCAGGAGAAAAGCAATCTTGCTTGAAATCAATGGCATCGTTTTTTAGGGTCTGTCCCTGAGACTTATTACTTGTCATCGCGCAGCAGAGCCTTACTGGAAATTGGAGGCATCTGAATTGAAATGGGAGATCAGAGGGTATAAAGGGGATGCGAGGAATACATTGAGTGTGGAGAAACTCTAGAGGCAGCGTGTGTATTAATTTGTGGATTTTTCTGTGAGTACTGCGTTCAGTCAGTTCACATGAGCTGCTCTCTTGTGTGATGTTGCGATGTCCATGGCTTTATTTAATGTTAGCTAAGACCCGGCACTTAAAAGTTTCTCGCTACAGCAATTTTAACTCTGTTACAAAGTGATCCAAAGTCTCGTTTATACTTCGTGTCTTCTCATTAAACTTGTATCTCACAAATAAAGTATTGGGTGTTTTTCTTCAGTACTCTTTGGGAGCTCTTCCTTCTTTTCTATGTACTGCGGTCACAGTCAGTTCACGTGATTACGTGGGAGGTGTGATGATGTCACACGCAGCTCCGCCCCCACGGCCGTCAAGCTAACGTCCATTACAGTATATGGAGAAAAATAGGTTCCAGTTATGACCATTAGAATTTCGAAATGAAACCTGCCCAACTTTTGTAAGTAAGTTGTAAGGAATGAGCCTGCCAAATTTCAGCCTTCTACCTACACTGGAAGTTGGAGAATTAGTAGTGAGTGAGTGAGAGAGTGAGTCAGTGAGTGAGTGAGTCAGTGAGTCAGTGAGTGAGTGAGTCAGTGAGGGCTTTGCCTTTTATTAGTATAGATTATGTTTAAAGTGAAGAAAGTTGTGTAAGTAGCTTTAGGATATTTATGACCCTACTAGATTTGTAATGTGGAGGGATGAGTTAACCAGAGTAGACCAGGTGTGTGTAAGGATATATTGCAGTCTTTTAGAGCTTACAAGCCCATCCACTCAGGAAGTAAGCTTAGACTGGATGGCAGGTTTGAACTAACAGTTGCCTTGTGCTCACTGGTCTGATGTAAATCGAGGACTTGGACCAGTATAAATTCAAGAGACCCCTTCCCCCTCAGTCTCTTCTTTCTTCTGTCTTCTCTCTCTTGGCAACACCAATATATAAGAGCTATTGTCCCTGCCATTCCATGCAGAAGCTATTCAATCAGGCGGAGTGGTGGCTCTGAGGCTAGGGATCTGCACTGGTAATCGGAAGGTTGCCGGTTTGAATCCCGTAAATGCCAAAAGAAACTCTACTCTGTTGGGCCCTTGAGCAAGGCGCTTAACCTGCAATTGCTGAGCGTTTTGAGTAATGAAAAAAGTGCTATATAAATGCAAAGAATTATTATTATTATTCTGGATACGGACAAAAAGCCAAACAAAATAAGACAGCATGCCGGCCTGGTAGCATGTCATCTAGGTCGTATTAATTCCATTTTTATCAAAACTCATTTCTGTTCTACTTCCTTATATTTTGAGCATATTATCTATAATACATAAATAAAATATGTAATTTCCTCTCTCCTGGCTGTTCTAGTATTTCATCATGTTACCTGAGGGCATAAGTATAAAAGATAGTGTAACATAAGAGAGATAAAGGCTAGGATTTGTGCATTCTAGGAAAAGGCTACATAATAAAGAGGATAAAAGGGGAAAACCTAGGATTCTACTACTCCAAAACAACCGGTGCTACCGAGGCATAATAAAGTACAGGTGTGGTCCCTAAATAAAATCCTACGGGGAGGGGGGAATTTTTGTTTCCAATGTAAAATTTCACTGACTAAACTCTGTGGGACCAGCAACTTTGAATACCCTTGCTATGTTACAGATATGTATCCTGGAGGCACAAATCATAACAAAACATAGCCTGTGGTCTTCATCCTCTTCAGCTGGTGAATCTTGGCAAAATGTGAAAATGTGGTGAATTTGCATACTGGACAAATACAAAACCATACATTCAGCTTTAAATATCAAGTTAGATTATAAAGTGTGATAATAAATAAATATACTATACAGTTAACACAACAAAACTCTTGTGCATGAATTCTTTTACTATTTAGCAAGAACAGCTTACTTAAGGAGAACTATTAGATCAGCTTTTGCAATTTTTGACATCTTTATATGGAGTTGTTTAGGCTAGCAAATTTGTAGACCACTACAAAGCAGCTGCTAGAAATACATAATTATTTAGAGTCAAAAATCCTAGCACAATTTTAAAAGATAAAAGTATAATGATGCATAATACAACTGCCTGTTCTAAATTATTGTATATTGTTTAGTTCCTTCTATACTTTCCTTTGGATGTTTTACAATTGCACAAAGAGCCTTTCTTAACAATTGAAAAATTATGATGGTTATACATTTAGGTGGTTATTGTAACAGCTTCTATGTACAAAAAAAGAAAAAAAATGTATCAGCAGCTCTGCTTTTAAATGATTTTTTAAAAGACACCTGTTTAAACTGATTGTACTCTTAAATCTTTTTCTTCTGTCCATTTTTCTACAACAATACCCCGAAATTAATAATATAGCTTGCTACAAACTAGCATGATGGGTAGCTACAGAATAAACAATTCTGTATATTAATTATTTGTAAAAGTATTTTTTTCTGTAACTTGTCTTGTTTAAAGAAAAAATGTAGAAATTGACCTTGTTATGATTTTAAGAAAATTGGAAGGCAAAAGCAATATAATAGCAGTTCAATGCGTGACTAGCTCAGTTTACTATACATACACCATATGCTCTGATCCTGACTAAGCGGACTACAAGTACAGTATATTAGAATTAAAACATTAGAAAGCTTAATGTTTTAAAAAGACTTCATCCCATGTCCAATATTTGAATACTATGAGTGTCTAAGTCCCACTGTAATTATCCAACAGCTCTGAATCTAGAATCCCTTGAATCATTGCAGATTTGTTACGAATGGAAGTAAATGTGAAGTATTTCATGTAGGAACTGAAAATATTAGGTTTGAATACGCAACAGGAGGTCTGAAAATCGAAAGTACACCTTATGAGAAGCACTTAGGAGTTGTAGTGGACTCTACACTATCAACTTCCAAAGAGTGTTCAGAAGCAATTAAGAAGGCTAACAGAATGTTAGGCTATTTAGCACTATGTGTACAAGTCAAGGAGGTTATACTCAAGCTTTATAATGCACTGGTTAGGCATCATCTGGAGTACTGAGTGCAGTTTTGGTCTCCAGGCTACAAAAAGGTCACAACAGCTCTAGAATATGTCCAGAGATGAACATCTAGGCTGATTCCAGGGCTACAGAGGATGAGTTAAGATGAAGGATTAAAGGAGCTCAGCCTTTTTAGTTTAAGCAAAAAGCGATTAAGAGGAGACATGATGTGTTTAAAATCATGACGGGAATTAGAGGATTCAGACTGTTACTTCACACAGGAAACCATTGATACATGGAGTAAGTTACCGAGTATTGTCAAGTATTGTGGGACTTTAGGAAAATTCAAAACCAGACTTCATGTTATTTTGAAAGAATTAAGTGAATAAGACTCAAGCTTTGTTGGGCTGAATGGCCTGTTTGTGTCTAGATTGTTCTAATGTTCTAATTTCAATTGAAAGTGAGGGACTTTTTGGTTTTAAATTGCCCTGGACAGCACAGTTTTCATTAAGTTTTCAAAATGGATTTAAATAATAAAATAAGCTTTAATTTAAATTGAGTTTTAAAAAATCTGTTACAAATTAGGGCAGTGCAATGGTAAAATTTAATAAGTGGTGCTGCATTCAGTTGTTTTCTATGTCCAGATTGAATTTTCTCTCAGCGTGTGTTTCTCACCCCCTGGTGCTATTGTCTTCTCACATCCCAAAGACATGTTATTGTTCCAATGTGGCATCTATGATTGCATAAGTGGATCCTGTGGTAGACTGACACCCCTTCCTGGAGATGCTGAATGCCACTATGAAATTGGTGTCGTCTGTAGTAACTGACCAGCCATTTATAAAATAGCCTTCATATAAATTAACCTATAGTATTAAATACATAAAATGGAGGAAATGATCATGTGTAATATGTAGAAAAGAAGTCACTGAAATCTTCATGGGAAGCTCAGTTGCATTTACATGAGGATGGACATGGCAGTCTAGTTTACTATTTTTGAACTGCCATAGTTAATCTGTTTAGCTTATATTAAAAGGAAGGGAGCTGTCACTGTTGTTGTGCTTAGGTAGCATAAAACAGAAGATACCAACTGATGCTACAGAGGTTGTCAAATTATCTTTGTTTCACCAATGGCACAGTATCTTATGATTAAAGTTACATTGTAAGACTGATGAGAAATCAACTTTTAATCCATTTTTAGGTCTGCATAATAGAATAGTGTATAAACTATAATATGTTATATCTTGGAACTGCAGTGTTCTAAGATATTGAGACTTTTGAATGTATAAACCTCAAAAATGACAACAGGGAAGGATAAATCACTTCCATAAATGTAAGAATTAGATGAGTGTTTGTGATAGTGTTTACTCTGCAACAGATAAGTCTCCTATTATGAGATAGTTTATCTTGTGCTAACTGCTGCCAGAATCAAAACTTGTTTAGTAATTGTGGACAAAAGAAAAGATAGCTACATAAAATAATAATACGATTATAAAGTTATTTTACTTTTCTTTGACATTACCCCTAAATCTAAAAAGTCATGCAACACAGACTGTATAAACAGACTGTTAAAACAGCACTCTACAGTATGACTATCAAGTGAAGCATGGATCTTTTTAAAACACACTTCAAACAATTTAAAAGAACAAACAAATTTAACTGGACTCATCAATGGTTCACTGAAATCCAGCAAAGAATATTAGAGGGAGTCATGACAACAAAGTAAACCAGGGAATTAAGTAGGATATCCTAAATCTGCTGACCGTATCAGCTTAAGCTTCAGTATAATTGAACACGATATGAACATATGCCATAGTAACTGCTAAATACTGTTGCCATACACATTATCACCAAAAAAGGTTTGATTTCTGTGCAAAAACTAAGAAGATAAAAAGTCTTAACATTTCTGGAATAAAATCTTTAAAGTGATGCAAACCCAGATTTTGAAAGAAGAAGCAGCAGCACGTTTTTAAAACCTGGAACGTGTCATTAAGGGCCACATCAAGAACATATCAGAATCACTTTTATTCACCAATAGTTAATGTAGAGGAATTTATAGTAGTTGTAAAAAATATTATTATCCACAGAAGTTAAAAAAATCCTGCAAAAGCAGAGTCAAATAGGTCATTTTTCAAAAACAAAGAGAAGAAAGTGCCTTTTCTCAACTGGTAAAAGTAAATGTAAAACACTTTGAGCTACATCTTTTACGTGAAAATGTGCTATAGAAATAAATGTTGACATGACAGACAGACAAAGATATATCAAAAAAGAGGCTATTTTTTGTTCATTTAGAGGTTTTCTAAATTTTCTTGATGTTACAACTTTAGCGTTTCAATTTTAGCATTATGTTACAGTCAGCTCACCCTTGTTTGAATACATTGACATGAGTGGAAAAGGGCTAAACTGCTCTTTTGCGACTCAAGGCCTTTAGTGCCAAATTAGTTAAAGACTTTGGAGACTGTAGATTCTTTCTTGAAGTATGGCTTCTTATCCCATACTGGACTCAGATATTAGCACATGCCTGGTGCTTGGAGGCATGTATCTTAGAGCTAGCTATCTCCAAGGCTTTATGGGAAGTAACTTAAAAGGCCCCAGAAGGTTCTTGCTTCCAAAGAATGGGGCAGTTTCTTAGTCCAAAGTGAAATCTTCACCTTCCTGCTCCAGATTGAAAAGTAGAATGTGGTTAGGTTTAAGATAAGGTTTAGCCTCTAGTGATTGGATCAAGATCCCTTCCACTTTCAGATCTAGCATCTTCTTATAGGTGTCACCATAGTGACAAGGGTTCCACTTGTGGCTAAAAGCTTAAAATGAATTGCCCTCTTAGGCACTGTTTTGACTTTAGAAGTCTCATTTCATCTTTGATTTGAGTCAGATCAAGCTCAGAAAGAAAACTGAGCTAATGGTTGTAGAATTGCAGAACAGTTCAGTACCTTAAAATGAATGTAGATGGTGTCAAGGTCAAAGTTATTTGTCTTTGTTATATATGTATTTTTTTGTTTTTGTAGAAGACCTTGTGCATTAGTCAAAGCAAAACAAAATGATGGCATGCCCAACAGAGCTTATTATTACATTTACCAGCTTACAGTCATAAAACAACTGGTCCCTTTAGTGAATACAGAAAAAAGTTGGTGCATGAGTAAACAAAAACAACTCAATTTAGGGCCCAGACTCAGCCATTGCCAAGCCATTGGAAATGCTGCCAGGAAGGGCAAGACTATTAAAAGAAGGTCACAGAGAATTGAGATAGTATCACAGTATAGTTATGTCCCATCTTGCAAAGTACCCTTTCTGCTTTATTTAGCAATGGATAACCTTTGAGTGCTTAAAACCCCAAAGAGATTTTGATGTTATTTCTTAAAATAATTTTCTTTCTATTGAGTTGGCATGTGTATTAAATTAATTTTTTCAACACAATTATGATCTGTTTTATGCAACAGTTATTATCTGTTTTCCAAACAGTTTTACATTTCAGAGACATTGCTTTTTATATTTGTTTATATTCTTCAGACAAAATTATAGCAGTTTGCAGTATTCTTTGTAAAATGATACCTAACTAAGCTCTAGGGCCAAATGAGCAGATAATTGCGTCTTGGTCTGAACCCCTTCTGTCAGAAGACTTTGCTTTCAAATGGCTGGGATGCACTGGAGAGCAATCAGTACATCCATTTAAATGTAAAAACATGTATTAAGTCAAGACTAAGAAAATAACAAAAACTAGCTGTTACAAAAATGGCATTCATAGCGACATTAAAAGAAAACTGGAAAACTGAAGAGGCAGCTGCCACTTTTCCTGTTGAAACATTGCATAAAGGTTAATCTTAATTCTCATTAAGTTCTTTTTCACACTGAATATTTTTAATGCCAATAGCAGGCTTTTTCATTTTTTAACATCTTTGTGGTGTATAATTATCAACAAAGTTGTATTTATGTATTTGTTATATTTGACAAAAATGCATATTGTGCACTTTTTTCTAGCAAATGTGAGATGACTCTGTCAGTGTTACATTCTGCCTAAATGTCATCTCCTTATGGAAACGTCTGAAAATATCCTTCTTTGGGGCACAGTGGATTATGGCATGTCTGGTCTGCATTTTACAGAATATTATGGTGTACTGTAGTTCATCCATGCAGAGTTGCAGCCTTTCTTGGCAACACCAGGAGCACACATTCTTGATTTTAAACAGCCTTTTTCTATAGCGAATGCCATGCTAAGGCACTTGACAAGTACAAATAACTGTTCTCATGTATATATTTTCACAGTTAGTTGCAGGTTATGTGATCATCAGAAACTACACCACACTGCCATCAACAGTGAACCTGGAGCTGGCACTAGTTGTTCACATCACATCTGTCTATTATATAAAAAAATCCTGGGATGAGACAAGACTTTTTTCAAGAGATTTTTTCAAGTGACACTAGACGAGACTTTGGCCATGAGAATTTTGCAAGTCACGCCCTCCTGTCAACCATATTCAACCACGCACACAGTTCTCTCACCTCTCATTCGTGTGAATGCTTTTGACAGACACAGCTCCTGCATTCTCAGCTCTTATAAATTTTTCCTCACTTTAAGTTCCCAATTAAAGAAGACTTATTATGTGCAAATCTTATTGAAGAATTTCTTCATGAAGGGTTATCAACAGAAAAAATGAGTATACAGGCAATCCTAGTACCGAGAATTGGTGAAGTGAAACAAATTAATGCCAAAAATGATGACTGGTTACACAGTAAATTGGTTAAATGCGTATCAATAGACTATGCTGAAACAGTTGATGGTGACTGTGCAGAAGATTAAAACATCAACTCAAAATATCCCGAAGAATATCTACAACCATTAACGGTCTTCCACTGCACGAATTACTATAGAAAGAAAGATATATCCAAGAAAGGTGATGTAGTACATCTTCCCAGATAACATTAGACAACAAAGGAGATCTTGATATGCCATTCATATTAAAACGTTAGAATAGCTTTTGCAAAGACAATTAACAAATCCCAAACATTCGAAAAAATAGTTTTAATTAATAGAGAGAAAGAAATGAAATTCAATCACGGGAAGTTATACGTTGCGTTATCACGATGAAAGTCCAAACACAGAATCAAAATTGAATGCAATATTGATGAAAATTTTATTTAAAAAATATTTTTTTCTGAAGTTTTACAGTAAAAGTGTAAGTTATAAAAAGTATTTGTGTGTTATATTCAAAGCCAAACAGAATGAAATTGTATTATGCAACAAATAACTCTAACGCAACATGAAACAATTTACTTTCAAATTTTTGTTTTATTAATTACTTAATATGGTTAATAACTCACTGTAATGTAAAATAGTTCTATTATGAATATGTAACAATTCTCATGAAAATAACAATCTGTTTGAATTGTACATCCGCATCCCCATACGCGAGCGGCAGAACTACAAAGCACAGGCCCGGGGCAAGAGAAGCGAGCAGGGGGCAAAGCCCCCTAGTACTTATAGAAACAATCACTCTTATATCATGTAAGACATCCATTTGTCTTTTCAAAGAATGGGAAAATTCTTGCTTATCTCCAGAGGCAATGCAGCAAGTAGAAACTAAAATGACAATGGTGACAAAAATAGAAACTAAAATTACAATGGGGCTCTACATAGACAAATATAGCATTGTTTGTCTAGCATGTCATGAACAAGGCTTTCTATGGTTCCTGCTGATGAGGTAATAGATTCAAGAAATCATATCCCACATTTACCTTAAACCAACAGCCAATGCCAGTCTGACAGGCAAGGTTTACATGTGTTTCCTTTGCAAGAAATAATCCAAAAAATGATTTTACATGTGCATTATTTGCATTTAATGTAACCTCTGGATATTTGCATACTTACTGACATGAATATTATGGCACAAATTACTATGATGCAGATTCATGTTTTTGTTTCCTTTCAGATATTAAGACTGAGGAGATGTGGGGGCAAAGTAAGCTAAATAAACACACAAGATTTAAAAAGAAGACAAGAGAAACTGAAAATGTTAACAGTTTCATTGAGAGTACAGATCTTTTTTTATGTTTCTGAAACACCTATCCAGTAACATCAGAAAGAACATGAGAGCTACATCACACTCACACCAGTCTAACATTCATCTAGGAGATTTGTTATGAAACATTTACAATGGGGAGATTGTCCCACACAGATATTAAGCAAGTTGGTGGGGCAAACCACTATGCTACCATGCTGAATGCTCATTAATCTTGCAATACAAAATAATAAAGCAACACACAAAAAATATATACAAGAAATTATAATTTAAATATCTGAAGGTGTTCCCTATATCTCAGGATATGCTCAGTCTATGTATATTTATTCTCTCTAGAAGTGGGTTACAAAATTGATGAGTGTTTATGTCAACTAACATTGTATGGCCAATGCTGCTAAATTAAATTTCTGTAAACAGTAATTCTTTTAAAAGATTCCAGCCACACATTGGTGTTATTTTTTATGAGACAACTGTCAGTGTGTAGGATGTATGGTAACATCAGGTCACAGCTTTTTTTTGATGCCAAAAATGTGCACACGTGTGATTCTATGGATCAAGTGCAATTTATTTTTCGATCAACAAGTATACAATGACTTACTCTAATTCAATGTATCAGATGTATCAGATGTTTTATTTACATAGAGCTTTGTCTTAAGCTTTGAATTTTAATCATGTTATATGATCATTTTATTAAACAGAAGCAGTATAAAATGTTTTTAAAGAAAGTGGAGATGCAGTTCTTTATAAACTAAGATGGTTGCCTCTTCATCAGTGACTTGTTTTACACCAAATACAGGTCATCAGTCGGATAAACTCACTCACAAACCACCCTGTAACATTTTTTTGCAGTTATAACTGAACAGTGCTTCCTGCACTACCTGCAAAATCCAAAAGGTCAAGCCCATTTAAGATGGAAGTCATGTAACATTTCTTCTTTAAAAACGATTGTCAGAATCTGGGACAAACTGTGGAGTCATGTACAGTAGCTGAAGCAAGCTGCTCAACAACTATTAAAAGGTATCTTTTAAAAATATTTATATAATTTAGCAATTAGTTGTCTTATTGAATGGTCTATCTAATATATGTCCTTATGTTCTGAGAAATGTGCATCTATCATAAGTACATAAAAGGAAAATACAATTAAATCAATGTTAAGAATAGACGTGACAACGTAAAGAAAGTGCAAAATAAACAGCAGATGGAGAAAGGATAATATTAAACAGAAGTACAAAGCTGAACTTCTCTGTGATGAATAAAGGTAAACTTTTTATATTTTTTCAAGGTATTACAGTCTACTTTTGCCTGAAAAGAAGATACAATGTAGTTGAATCTTTGCCACGCAACACAAGTAAAATGTTTTCTTTTTGTGTCATACTTTTGATTAAACTCTGTTAATAAGTTTGACCCAGATTTGCTGTACTAAAACTTGACAGGCATTTTTATAGTTCTTTATTAATAAAAAATAGACTGAGGGGACTCTAGTGCTTGAATGTGAGCAGAAAGTGCATTAGGTTAACCATTCTAATGTATTTTATTGCAATGTTTATTCATTTAATAATATTTTGTCCAAAAGCCACTTCAATGTTTCTGTCTTCCCCAGTTACTTCTGTCCATGGCTGCTCACTAGATGTCTGTTTCTGTGTGTCTTCCGTTAAGATTGTTTCACATCATTTTACTGCAGTGTACTGGACTATGCTGTTTAGCCAGTGTTTCTTAATAATAATCCCCTGGGATGCCCATTGCTGCATTTTTTTTTATTTTACACATTGCTTTAGTAGGATGGCAATTTTGACTGTTAATTGAATTTCCTGTTTAATTGATGCCTCATTTCTGCTCTGATTTCATCAAAGTGAGGAATTCTGTTCTGTTTAGTGCAGGACATGATTTATGTTGCATACTGTTCAGTTTTTCCTCATTTTCTTTAATTCCCTTATGTATTAAAGTAACACCTCTGCATTATTCCTGTTTTTTAATTGTTAACTGGCCTACAAACTAGAGAACCATTAATTCTGTCTTATTTATGACAGCGGGAAAATGAGAAAGATTGCAACTGGAGAGCAAATTGTAAGTAGACTAGTGCTAATGATACTAAATTGTGTGAAAGAAATAAACATTTACCTAGTTCAGGCCCTACAAAAAATGGCAGCCCCTTGGAATTAATGATATAAGCAAAACAAATATTTATTATATACTTTATATCAGGAGTGCCCATCTCTGCAAGTTTTCATTCTGACCATTTTCTTAATTCGTAACCAGTTTTTGTTACTTCTCTTACATTAATTTTTGCTGACTTGCTATTTATGACTCAAACTCCTCAATAATTTTTTCTTAGTTAGAAGCCAAACAATAATGAAATACAAAACAAGCCAACACATGATAAGCTAACATGTGTCCTTCATACTGTATAATATTTAAAATTAAAAAAAGGTGATGTTGATCTGCTCTGGTCCACAAAACACTTTGACGGTGCTCTTAGAAGAAGGAAAATACTAGGTAAGGATTGAAATGAATTTAGTTTTGTTAAGTTTATCTAGATTGTATGAAATGTTACATGCTTTAAATAAATTCAATAAAACTTCAACAAAAAATCATCTGTTTTAGAAAAGTCTGCTGAGGCAAAATTAGAGCACCAGTAAGTCATGAAATTAAACAACAAGAATCAACTTCTAATTAAGAAACTGGTTGGAGTGAAATTGGGTGGAGTTTGAGGCCCCAACTTAGCTGGTCATTTGTTGGCTTGAGAGACTGAGCAAGAAGTCTGAGAGTCTGGGCTTGCAAGTGTCCTGGATAAAAACCAAGGTCCAGGCCTTTAATGACCTCTTGGGCACAGCCATCAGCAGTGTGTCTGTTTGCAGAGAGAGTGTTGAGTGCATCAATAGGTTTACTTACCTCAGCAGCCACATACATGGTGACTTTTTCTGTGAAGTCAGTAGATGGATGGGGAGAACGTGGGAGGCAATGAGGTCAATGGAATGGGGTATGTGGCACTCCCAATATCTTTGCAAAAGGACAAAGGTCCAAGTCTTTAGAGTCCTGGTGCTTCCTGTTTTGCTATATGGTTGTGAGAGATGGACGCTATCCAGTGACCTGAGATGAAGACTGGATTCCTTTAGTGTGTTTCTTTGGAAAATCCTTGGATACTGCTGGTTTGACTCTGTGTCAAAGAAGAGGTTGCACGCGGAGTCCCAAATGAGGCACATTACCTGCATTGTGAGAGGGCATCAGTTACGGCACTACAGCCATGTGGCGGGATTCGCCGAGGTTGATCCAGCTCACAAGATCCTAATTATTGAGATCTATTGAGGACCCAAGTGGATGGACCAGGCCAAGGTGATGCCCACATAGCACCTGGCTGCAGCAGATAGATGGTTATTTCCAGGTGGTGAAAGTGGACTGTGTGTCTTCCTTGGGGGTTGTCAATAGGGATCCCAAGGTGTTGAGTGCAGCAACACACTGTACCAGTACAACCTCCCCAACCTGACCTGACCTGACCTGACCTGACCTGTTGGCTCACTTCACATCTCATTTTCGGTTAGCTGCCTTTTTAGGAAAAGAGAACCAATTCAGAGGACTGCGTCTTCAAAAGCAAGGCAATTAAAATGAAGGAAAAACAAGCCAATTAATAGCAGAAACTGGCTCGAGGTGAAGAATGTGTCAGGACGAAAAAACTGCAATCACATTAGTCTTACAGGATTGGCATTGGACTCCCCATTCGAAATTGCCTGTCATTCAGTGTTTCAAATTTAACAAGGGATATATCCTGTAGCAAAACTGCTTTGAGAAAAAAAATGTTATGCTTAAGAATGCATAAGGGTTAAGGGATACCTTGCAACCCAGAATTAGAAAGTGGGTTAGAAGATGGATGGTTACTTAGCACAATGGATGGCCCTTAGCACGTTAACAATTAGGATAACACAGAGCAAAACACTGTGTAAATATCAGACTTATTCACTCTTATACATTTTCAAGGCATACTTAAAAGAAGACTCCGCTCAATACTATATAAAAAGAAACAGAAGGAAAATACACTCTGGAAACAGATTGCTCAGGGTCTTGAAAAGAATGTGACTGACTGGTTTACAAGCAGACTTTCAAGGTGATGCTGCTTCATCCAAAATATAACATTTACTCTCAGTGGGTGACAGGCTCCTTTCTTCTGTAAGTCTAAATGAAATTTGATGTTAAACATTCCTCTTTCTTCTTGCTCTTGATATATTGACATCTAACCATTATGCCTGTGGTTTAGAGTCTTGTGTTGGAAGAGAAAACTCAATAGTTGGTTTAGACTTACACTATTACACTGATATATAGTTAGTAAGGACCTCTGCCAGATTATTATATCTTTCAAAAATACCCTAGATCTCCTACAGAATTCTGTTTAACTACAATGGAGTGGTTTTACCACTTAATGGATTAGTGAAAATTGTTATTGGCGCTATTTTGCCCTTTAGGATTAAAGTGTTGTTTTCTTGACGCCTCTTTACAATGTCCCAGCGTGCTGTTGTCAGCTTCCAGTATAGAGCGGAAAATCAAAAAATAAAGAAAAACATTTTCCCACATATGAAATCTGCACAAGAAATAATTTAAGTTTCTCTTTTATTTTTTCTAACTGTTTTTTGCTTGATGTGTCACTCAAAGCTGATTCTGCAATTATGGAAAATATATATATATAATGCTAAAAGCTTGCTAGGTAAGATGTTTATGATTATAAATACTGATACTGAGAAAGACAGTGGGGGAGAATACAAGGCTTAGTAATGAACATCTTAGAGAACATGAGTTAGGGTTTACAGTAGGAGATTTATGTTCGACCTCTTCATTAGTGTGAGTGAAACCTGACTTTTAAGCTGTGGAACCAGGAATGACAACATACTGACAAATGGCAAAAATGCTGTTTTTGGTATTTACAGTAGGTTTACCTTCTGTTTAATGTGCTTTATGGTGCCAAGTAGCAGCGTAACATACAGGAAAAGTTGTTAAAACGATACTGATAAAAATAGTTGAATTTATAAAGTACTTCTTCTACACTTAAAGTACATAATCACAGTGTGACTTCTTGTTAGATTTGATGAACATTAATTAACAACAGTCAGTCGTATATTTAGTGAATCAGTCTTGAATTATAAATGCAACTATCCACCATTCAACCACTACAGGAACCTTTTCACCCTCCTGTTCTTTGACAGATCATTCATGAAGCATTTCTTAGTGACTAAGAGTAGATGGCACTTAATGAAATTATCTGAAAGCCTTAATAATTTTTAAAAGAAAAAAGAAGTGAAAACTGGCACATTTTCCTCAATCTAATACAAAAAGAATCATTATATGTATTTATATAAATAGATGATCATGATACAAGGTCATCTTATCTTATCAAGAAAATGTACCATCCATCCATCCATCCATCCATCTGTTGAACAGTATTCCATATTTTTGACTGGGTTTGCTTCTGTGGCTCCAGTTTATTGACCTGATGTTAAGCTGCTTGGAATGCCATGGCTTTCATGGCATATGTGTGTGTTTATACATGAGTATTTCCTGTTTAAAAGTGACATCCATACCTATCAAGGGGTTATGTGCCTGTTAACATTGCAACTATCTTAATTTCTCATCATGTGCTGCAACACCCTGACCCCCATGACTTTAAAAATGTCTTATATTGATTAATATTTAATATATTTTAACAGTATGTTAATGGTTCGAGTGAAAACAAGGACTTGAGTAGTACTGCAGTTACTGATATGGTATGTCACTTTTGTTTATTTCAATGTCTGCAATGTGTCTTTATTTTCATCATACTTAGTTTTGCTTTATGTAGGAACTAAACCTGCACTTTTATGCATTGAATGAGATAAATATATCAACTTCCGAACATGTCTGCTCGTGCAGGAGTTTCTTTAAGTCTTTAAATATTGCATTATGAAGCTGAGTGTGTATCTGTTTGATTCACTCACCTATGCACAAGGTATGCTTTATTTTATAGTGCATACTGTCTGGAAGTTATTTGCAATGTAGCTTACAATATTAACTAGAAAATATATAATACTGAAAACTTTTGGAATGTTGTACATATTTCAACAATAGTTTTAATCACATCAAAATAATTTGGCTGAGAGGCCGATGAATGAAGAGAATGAGACAGAGAGAATGTTGGATAATGTGAAGATAGTGAATCAGGAAGTGCATCGGATTAGCAAGGAGGAAGTTAGGACAGCTATGAAGAGGATGAAGAACGTAAATAGGGGAGATTGCAATGGAGTTTTAACCAGATTGTTTAATGGAATCTTGAGTGAGAGGATGCCTGAGGAGTGGAGAAGAAGTGTACTGGTACAGATCTTTAAGAATAAGGGGGATGTGAAGAGCTGTAGTAACTACAGGGGGATAAAATTGATGAGCCACAACATGAAGTTATGGCAAAGAGTAGTGGAAGCTAGGTTAAGAGGGAGGTGATGATTAGTAAGCAGCAGTATGGTTTCATGTCAAGAAAGAGCACCACAGATGCAATGTTTGCTCTGAGGGTGATGATGGGGAAGTATAGAGAAGGCCAGATGGAGTTGCATTGTGTCTTTGAGGACCTGGAGAAAGCATATGAAAGGGTGCCTTGAGAGGAGTTGTGGTATTGCATGAGGAATTCAGGAGTGGCAGAGAAGTATGTAAGAGCTGTACAGTATATGTACGAAGGAAGTGTGACAGTGGAGTGGTCTGCGGAAGGAGTGACAGATACATTCAAGGTGGAGGTGGGATTACTTCAGGGATAGGCTCTGGGCCCTTTCTTATTTGCAATAGCGATGGATAGGTTAACAGATGATATTAGACAGCAGTCCCTTTGGACTATGATGTTTGCTGATGACATTGTGATCTGTAGCGATAGTAGGGTACAGGTTGAGGAGACCCTGGAGAGGTGGGGATATGCTGTATAGAGGAGAGGAATGAAGGTCAGTAGGAACAAGACAGAATACATGTGTGTAAATGAGAGGGAGGTCAGTGGAATGGTGAGGATGCAAGGAGTAGAGTTGGCGAAGGAGGATGATTTTAAATACTTTGGATCAACAGTACAGAGTAATGGGGATTGTGGAAAAGAAGTGAAAAGAGAGTGCAGGCAGGGTGGAATGGGTGGAGAAGACTGTCAGGAGTATTTTTTGACAGACGGGTACCAGCAAGAGTGAAAGGAAAGGTCTTCATTACGGTAGTGAGACCAGCTATGTTATATGGGTTAGTGACGGTGGCACTGACCAAAAAACAGGAGTCAAAGTTGGAGGTGGCAGAGTTAAAAATGCTAAGTTTTTGCATTGAGGGTGACAAAGATGGATAGGATTAGAAATGAGTACATTAGAGGGTCAGCTCAAATTGGATAGTTGGGAGACAAAGTCAAAGAGGCGAGATTGCGCTAGTTTGGGCATGTGCACAGGAGAGATGCTGGGTATATTGAGAAAAGGATATTAAAGATTGAGCTGCCAGGCAAGAGGAAAATAGGAAGGCCTAAGAGAAGGTTTATGGATGTGGTGAGAGAGGACATGCAGGTGATGGGTGTGACAGAGCAAGATGCAGAAGACAGGAAGAGATGGAAAAAGATGACCCACTGTGGGAACCCCTAACAGGAGCAGCTGAAAGAAGAAGAAGATGAAGAAAATAACATTTTGGCTAGAAAAAATATACTGTACATGAATATAAAGGGAAGAAGAAAATGAATTATTCTAAATGTCAAAATTTGGCATTAGATTAAATTTTAGCTGCTTCATCTTCCCATTCATTCTTCTAATTAATTTAGCCACTTGCGTACACAAGCACAAAAGGCAGAGCATCAAATACTGTCACAGGAGGTTTGATGTAAAAAATCAGAAAAAATAAATGTAACAGATTCCACTGACATGACAATGTGACTGCTATGAGTTGCAAGATATAGCACTTTGAAATATACTTTGTGTGTGAGCTATAAATCCATTTTGGCAATGTAGTATAACAGAGATTGTTTTTACAATTTATGTTTTAGCGAAAATGACATTTCACTTGCATCACTGATGGTTTGAGCAATGCCCACAACAGTGTCTGGACTTAAACCACGGTCTGACTTGATTAGCACTTCTGTGGGGCAGAAGAAGAGCTTCTTCAACTAAAGAATTTTTCTGTGGTCTGAGAGGCTTTGTTATGCCACAGTGCCACTCAGGCACTGTTTATATCCAATTACATCCATTATAATATACATACAGAAAGCAAATAGTTTTCTTTGTTAAAAAATACATTGTGATATTATAGGCACACAAACCTAAATCAGTTGCTAAACATCTGGAAGTCTCCTTAATACAATAAGATTGAGGTCTACCTAACCAAGATTTTTTTTGTTTGTTAATATTTCCCTTTTCTGCAGATAACAAAATAAAGCAAAATGAACATGGCTTTATTGGAAGAATGAAACAGCAATGACCTATTGATGTGAAACAGGCAAACCAAATATTACCTCACCCTATCTTATCGTGGACGTTATATCATCCTCCACCTGAATTGATTTGCTGCTGCCACTTAGATATACACAAACAACCAGCACGGACAGGTTAGATTTCATACAAATACTAAAGGAATAGGTTCAGAGAGGTGACTTTAAGGTTCTGCCTCTAGATGACTCCTGCTGACTTTTAATCAAAAACAAGAAGCATTCAAGCTATATCTGTCAAAACAAACCACAACTGAAGGCAGACACACTGCCCTTGCTTCATGGTGTGAAATTCATCCAGTAACCATATTGTGTACAGTACTTCTGAAAAGTATTTTAACTGATAAAAGGATACTATTTTATTAAAGTACTGTATTTCTGAGTCCTCTATATACATCCTTCCCCTACCTAAGCATTTTAACACTTTTTTTAACAAATTCTTCACTCTGTATGCAACTTATCTGAAATAATTATAGTTTTTATTTATTTTTTCCCCCTCTATCCTAAAACCTTGCATACTTAGGTAACTGGAAGCTGCAATTTTCTTAATTTTATTCATGTTCAAATTGACACTCAGTTTTTTATGCATGTACCCATGTTAGGTCACCATGTTGGCCAGTAGTAGGCGCTGCAACTTTACAGATCCAACATCTTGACGTTAAGTCCCACTCATGTCACTGTCTCTGTGGAGTTTTGTACGTACTCCCACTGGAAAAAATGTAAATTTTAGGTTGATTTATGATTCTCAATTTCACTGCGTGAGTATGGCAGTGGGTGAGTATGTGCAAGGAGATGCATGTATTGGTGCATTGTCTTCGGTTGACCCCTACTTTACACCACCCAGCAACTCTGACTTGGAGAAGGCAGGATTGAGAATATGTTGCGATATGTTATAATGAAAATGGTAACTGGGACGATGCATGGAAGTGCAGATGAATAAATGGATTAATGGACATTCTTTAAAAAAATGTAGTTGATTTCAGTGGGCCAAAAGTAAACATATGACATGCCAATTGTATCTACATGGGTTTCCTCCTACAGTCTAAAGACATGCAGGTTAGGTGGATTGGAATTGTTATATTTGCCCCAGAGATGCAATGGACTGGCACACTGTCTGGGGATTGTTTATGCCTTGTGTCCAATGTTTGCTGGGACAGGCTCCAGCTTCCCTGTGCCTTTACCCCAGATGGGCAGGGCAAGAAAATGGATGGATGATGAAAACCTTGCACAACTTTCTTTTCACTTTTGTCAATTTAAAATAAATGCCAATGCCATCCAACTTAAGTTATCTTTCTATACTATTATATACCATATACTGTATACTATATATAAATATACTATACTACTGTCAGCAGCCATCCAATTGTGCTCCAGAACAGGTCATCTACTTGAAGCTAAGTAAGTCTGGGCCCGGCCAGTACTTGCATGGGAGACCATCTAGGAAAAGCTTGGGCTGTTGTGGTAAGAGGTGTTGGTATGTTCTGCTGGGGCCGAATACCCTCTGGTCTGTGTGTAGATCCCAGTGCAGTGACATGGACACTGTGCTGTGCATATGGCACTGTCCTTCAGAAGAGACATAAAACCAAGGTCCTGACACTTTATGGTCACTAAAAATCCCTGGGCATTTTTCGAAAAGACTAGGGTGTATCTTGATGTCTAGACTAAATTATGTCCTGGCTCCCTAATCATCCCATCTCTAACTGGTTATCTTTCTCACCCCTTCACCACCTAATTGCTAATGTGTGTTGAGCGTACTGGGGCAATAATGGCTGCCATCGCATCATCCAGGTGGGTGCTACACATTGGTGGTGATTGAAGTGGTTCTCCTCTGTCTATGTAAAGCATTTTGAGCAGCAAGAAAAGCGCTAAATAAATGTAATTATTAATTATTGTTATCATATAAAAAGTTAAGGTTTTAGTCCAATTTAAAATTCTCCTTGAAATAGAAAACTACATTATGGAAGGAGGACCGTTTTTGGTTTTGACTTTGACTTCTGGTACAGCTCTTTTTTGGAATCCTGCTTCGGCCATAAAAAGGCAAAGGAGTTCTGTCTCTCAGAAAACAGTTGCTTTCTTCAGTAACTGAAAATGTGTAAAATGTTCTGGATCTGAAAATGGAAGATGCTACTTAAGAATAAAACAAATTATAGAATTAAATCTTAGCTTTTCATGAACAAAAACATACCTGTGTATGTGATGCAGATACGAGGCTATACAACACACACATTATGAATGGCAAATAAAAAAAAAGGATCGTGGTCCAACTTGATTGCAGTAATACTGTGTGAGGCAGGCCATTTCGGTCTTATCTTCACTGCATGAAGAGGAAACTTTAGTAAATTAAGAGGTGTTGAAAACTAATATTTGAACCTTGAAAACATATAAGTATCATAGAGAAGGATGACATTGATGTAAAGCACAAAGCATAATGTGTTTTGACGCTCTGTGAATTAATGAATAATGTTAGCTGCAATTGCTCATCTTATCAATCCAGTGACATATGAGTCAAAAGAGTGCAACTGGTGAGAGTGTTGAAAATGACAGCAATATCTACAGAGAAACACTGGAAGTACACATTTTTGTACATCAATACATTGTTTAAAAATGTTCTGGAATATATAGGCAATAAAATACACAGATCTAAGATACTGTTATGAAAACATCTCAATGGTAATAATTATCCTAAATAAAAAAAGTACAAGTGTAAACATTCCAAAGGTGTTATATAATTAAAACATATTATTATTATTATTATTATTATTATTATTATTATTATTATTCCCTACAATTCACTGCCATAATATTTAAGATTGGTTTCCATCATGTCCTCAGTGCTGCTGAGATAAACTGTGACTCTTTACCACCATTAACTGGAAAGCAAAGGATGGATGAATTTAAAAAAGATAAAGCCAAATTTTATTACAAGAAAGAGTACTGAAAAGTTACAGTATTTGAGCAACACACTCATACAACACACTTGTATTGCCATACGTCTCATTGATTCTCACGTTACTTTTTACGAGTCATAACTTCACCAGTAGAAAAATCATTACTCGTCTGAAAACAATGTTTCTTGTTTACTGGAGCTCACTGTCAAAAGTGTCGTGAAGCCATACTGCCAGAAATCTCCAGGATTTAGAAGAAAAAAAAAAAAAAAACATTTAAGTGTTACAAAAGCATGAATGGTACTTTAGATCAGGGGTCGGCAATTCTGGTCCTGGAGGACTACCATGGCTACAGGTTTTCATTCTAACCTCTTTTTGTGGGGTTAGAATTTTAATTGAATTACTTTTTTTAAGATTTGTTCCCCTGAATTTCTTCATCATTTCTATGCATTGCTTCATTTCTTTCCTTAAATGGCACTCAAACAGAAATGAAATGTGAAGTGAGTGAGCTAAAAGAAGACCAACTAAGTCAGGGCCTCAAACACCAAACAATTTCACTCCAACCAGCTGCTTAATGAGGTACCAATTCTTGTTAATTAAATCCATTCTTTAATTCTTTGGCTTTTTGCTGCTCTTATGGTGCATTAGCAGACGCTTCTGAAATTGTTGATTTTCTCTTCCTAAAAGCACTGTGAAAATGTTTTGGGAACCTGAGCAGATCAACATTCCTGAGACCTTCATCACTCTTTATTTTTAGATATTGTATGATTGACACCAGTTGTTTTGGCTCATTTTGTATCTCATTATTGTTTGGCAGCTAATTCTTCAAAAGCAAGTCAAATAAAATTAACTCAAAAGAAGTTAATTAGTAGCAAAAACAGATTACTAATTAAGAAAAGGGTAAGAATAAAAACACGTAGCCACTACAGCCCTCCGGGAACTGAGATGGTGACCCCTGCTTTAGATAGTGCCTTAGTAGTAAAAACCAGCCCAAAGAATATATAATGCTCATTATATAACATGATGCATACAATTTTTAACATTGCAGGATGGGTAACGTATTCATTCTGACACAGTAACCGTCAAAATTTCAGACACAAGAGAACCACCTCTTTCAACCTTCACAAACATATGCAGTTTTTAATATCTGGAAAAAATTTGGAATTAACTTGCTTAGAGATCTTTATATAGACAACGTCTTTGCATCCTATAAACAATTACATTCCAAATTTAACATTCCAGCTACACATTTCTTTCACTATCTTCAAATCAGGAATTTTTTTAAACAGAACCTTCCAGATTTTCCTCATCTTGCACCCTCAACCATGCTGGAAAAATTATTGCTCAATTTCAAGGAGTTAGACTCCATCTCTACAATATATAAAATCCTTTTACAATCCCTCCCTTTCAAAGATCCAAGAGTACACTGGGAAAAAGATCTCTCAATTAATATATCAGAAAAGGAGTGGAAAGTAGCAATGCAGAGAATTCAGAGCTCCATATGCGCAAAGCATACAATTATACAACTCAAAATTATATATCGAGCACATCTGTCGCGACTAAAACTCTCCAAAATGTTTCCAGGACATGATCCAATCTGCGAACGTTGCAACCAAGTCCCAGCCTCAACAGGTCACATGTTCTGGGCCTGCACCAAATTAACATTATTCTGGACAAAAATTTTTAATTACCTGTCAGACAGCCTTGGACTCACAATCCCTCCTAACCCATTAACAGCTGTGTTTGGGGTTCTTGCAGAGGGGTTTAAAGTGGAGAAAGACAAACAAATTGTGATGGCATTCACTACACTGTTGGCACGCAGACTCATTCTGATAAACTGGAAGAATCTAAATTCTCCTCTTTTAAGTCAGTGGGAAACCAATGTGTTATACTATTTGAAGTTGGAAAAAATCAAATACTCAGTTAGAGGATCTGTACAGACCTTTTTCAAAACATGGCAGGATCTAATCAGTAATATTTTAAAATAAGTTCATAAAGCACAGAGAATTTTTTTTTTAAATTAGGTATGTTTACAAGCCTTAAATTTAACGTTATTTGGCTTGCTCTCTCTCTCAGGGCTGGGGATCGATCTGTTCTTAACTCAATTTTTCTTTTTGTAAAATCTTGATTGCTTTATATGGATTGTAATAAAATTAATAAAAAAAAAAAAATTTCAGACACAAAAACATAATGTCTGTCCAAAATGTAGGTCTACTAACAGATATTGTTGCCTCAGCCACTTAATCTGAAGATAAAACCTTTGTGGACACATTTAGTTTCACAATAAGCCCAAAGTATAAAGTACTGTGTAAAGCAGGTGTAAATCAAAATCTGTTCCTTGCTTAAATTTAACACAATGCTCAAAATTTTCCACATCATTTCATACAGATCTCACAGACACAGATAAACATCTAGGCCTGTTGTACTTCCCAAGATACTGTATCTGTTGTAAAGAACGCTTACAATGAAGCCTACCTTTGGGAAGATGTAAAGCATTTTACTTTCAAAAATTATTCAATGTTGTCAGGCTGTTGATGATCTAGATATCAGAAGTGGGAGGCACATATAGGTATTGACCTTTATAGGTCATAAACATTTTAAATATTGTTTTACACCACCTTATTGATAGAATGTGATTTTCCTGTTACAACATACTATAATATTCTCAAACACTCTTAATTCAGCTCATGATTATAGGGAGCCCAATCCGATCCCAGTAGCATTTGGGTTTTGAAAGATATTATTGTCTTTCACTCATGTCAAGTAGTTTCTACTTTGTTTTTGGAGTTTTTACACAAATCTATATCCTCATCTCTCTCTCTCTATATATATATATATATAAACTCCAACATCTGTCTCTCTGTATGTCTGTCCACTTTTCATGAGAGTACTACTTAACAGATTTAGATTGTTTTTTTTATATAATTTGCTTGAACATTCTGGTTGATTTTGCGACCTCTCGCATTGTGCTATGTATCATAGTTCGCCTCTGGTACCGATTTATTTGTGCGAAATCAAGAGATATGCATTGGGCTGAGGGGAGGGGGTGGGGCCCAGCTCACTCACGCACCAGCCTCGGGGCATTGCTTACCTCAGCTAGCAAATGAGAGAACTACTTAACGGATTTAGATGTTTTTTTTCAATAATTTGCTTGAACTTTCTGGTTAATTTTGTGACTTCTCTCATCGCACTAAGAATCATAGTTCGCTTGCAGGAGCAATATATTTGCGCAAATCTGAGACAGAGGCTGTGGGCCGAGGAGAGGAGGAAGCTTGGATTAGGGAGCCAGAGAGTGCCCTCCTCACTGTCCTGTTTCACTACTGCCACGGAGGATGGCTAATAAGTGATATTTCTGTATTTAGTGAGGTGTATAATCTATTCTTGTATTGTGCTTTGTGGTTTGTACTATTGTATTTCTGAGGTGGCAATGATAGATTAGCCATCTAGCTCTGTGAAGAGGATTACTTGTGTTCTGTTCTGTGCATTTACCCCATTTTTTGACACCCATTGCCCAGCATACCTGGAAGGGGGTCACTTCCTGAATTGTTTTATCCAAGATTTCTTCCAATTTTGTTTCCTACAAGGGCTATTTTTTGGGAGTTTTTTTTCTTGTCTTCTTAGGGAGTCAAGGATGGGGACTGTCAAAAACAGGGCCATTGAGCTAAGTCCATTGAGGCATTCCTTGTGTGATTTTGGGTAATGGATGAAATAAATTATTGTTGTTGTATTAGGGTTCACCCCTTTGCTAAGGTGTCAGCTCATTGCAAGGTCCACTCGAAGAAATGCTCACACTTACACAAGTTAGAATCACTGGCTAACCTAACATACATATCTTTAAGGAATATGTGGTAAAGGCAGGAAGATCAAATGCATACATGTGGAGAACATTCACGCTTCACACAGTCCTTGCCTTGGTCAGAGTGCACTACTAACCACTGTTCTACCAAGGCACTACTTTCTGTCCTGGCTGATGAATTCATAATATTGCATTCTTATAATGTGTAGTACTTGTAGATACTGAACAGTACTCCCTGGAGTTATATTTCAAAGATGGCAAATGTCACCTGCAGTAATGGATCATGATCACAGGTCTAGGAATAAATCAGAAAAAGTCCTTCAGGAGAAATAATTCAGAGCTATTCAGTGCTTAGAATTTAAACAAAAAAGGCTAATAAACACCATTGGCTTTCTTAACATGATGATTTTATAGTGTTAACAGCAAGGATTGTGAAATTGTCAATGGCTTATGTATGAATTTCTGCATAAAAATCTCATTTGATGTAAAGCTCCTTAGTATGTTACAATAAGGGAATAGATCAAAACTGCTTGCTTTTTAATAGATCCACTATCAAAAAATCACGGGCAAGGCTAGATGGATAAAGACATAAACAATGTAAAACAGAAGCACAATACAGTGGAACACTTCTCAATATTCTCTGCTGCCAAGTTGCTTACCTGCCTATGGAAAAGTCATCTCTGACAAAGGAGCACTGGCATCATCAGGCTGAAGGGTCCTTTCATCAGATTTGCTGGCCAAGCATTGACTCTGCCTTGGAATGGCCAGAAGAGGGGGGCAGCTTTTGGGCTGAGGTCTCCAGGGCTCTCAGCAAATTTGCATCCTCATTTGTGAAAATTCTGTATTTAGTGAACGATATAAATCTCTTCTTGCATATTGCTTTGTAGTTTGTACTATTGTATTGTATTCCTGAGGTCGCAATAATAGATTGGCTATCTAAATCTGTGAAGAAGATTACTTATGTTCTGTTTTGTGTGTTATATTGTCTTGAACATATATGTATCTATTTACAATCATCTAGGATGAAAACAAAAATCATATTAGTCTGCTATCCAGGACACATTCAATCAAACTCCTGAAAATCTAGCACTATTCAGAATTTCATAGGTTAATTGAAACACTTTCTTTTTGAGTCATTTGACTTCAGCGTTACTTCTCAAAACTCCAACACGATAAGCATGGCAGTCTTTCCCGAGATACTTAGTTATCTCATTACTGATAAATGAAGTTAATTGACAGAGAATCTGTTTTCCTGTGCAAATATTAAAAGACAGTTCTTTATGTGTAAACATAGTTAGGACTTGTAAATGTTTTCTGAGGCCAAGGAAACTGATACTGAAAATTTCAATACATACTTTATGAAAATAACCATGCTATGTATGGTCAGCACTATACCCTTTATGAACTGTCATGTTTACTTGATTATTGTTTAATATGGATAAAAAACACGGCAAATATCACCCATCAAATATGCTGTACTTTTAACTGTGACATCATATACAGAAAAGTCAGAAAGTGGTGTTCTCTTTTACTTTACATTTTGATTCACAAAAGAACCTTACATGGTTCCTTTGTACCATTAACACTAGAATTACCAAAGCATACGAAAAAACTCGTAAGCCCACCTTAAATCCCTTCGCGTCTCTCCGTAAATGTCAAAATGCTTGCTGCTTGTGTTGCTCAACACATTTACATTTACAGGGGTCAAAACTGGAAGGAAAGAAGATTGCTTGTCAAAACAAATGCATGAAACAAATATTAAAGTCAGAATAACTTAGCCAGAAACTCGTTTATCAGAAATCTAAGAAGAAACGCACACTAATATTTTTGGGAGATAACCACAAACTTACACAACTAAAGATATGCTATACTGGTTTAAACAGCATTACGTCATTGATGTCACACAACACGACTTCCAGAAAGCAAGACATGGAAAAAAAGACAGTGTCCCTACAATGATGCTCTAAAATGGCAATTGCTTTCATTTACAATGTAAAAAGTATTATAAACTAACAATAAAATAAAACAAGCCTTAAAACAAAATGAAAATGAATCAAAACAAGGGTGAAACCCAAAAAAACAGTCCTCAAAACCCTAGGAAATACGTAAGGAGTTTAAAAGAAAAAATCCAAGTAAAAATGGAAAATAAAACTTTCATCTTTTCATTCAAATTTTCAAAATTGGTTTTATACAGAGTTGTATTATTTAAGAAAAAATAATGTCTGTATGCACTAGGGTGCAATTGTCTCTGATTGAGAAAAGCCTCCATTAAAACTTGTCTTCCTGTTAGCCAATGGACAAAATTCATCTATATGATCTTAAGCAAGACTGTGGGAAAACTTCACCAAGTTGTGAATTACTATAGAACATAATCAACAAAATCAAATGGTATACTGAAATGGATATTGCTTCTAGAAATTGTTCCTGCCTGGATGCTGGCGCTTGCTGGGATGGGTTCTGGCTTCTCAGCTTTCTACCCTGGATAAGTTGTTTAGGAAAATGAATTGATGGAGATTAAAAACATGTTAACAATTTTGTAGGTTTGGTCTTTTCAACAACTATTTTCAATAAACCCGAAATCTATAGAGCTTGTATAATTACGATGTTGTTTTTTGGTTATTTCATTTGAAACACATTAGGTGGATTTTTGCACATAGCTTTAAAAGATTACACCTGATAAACAAATAATATCTTTACTTCTCCATATTTTTGCATTACAGACAACACATGCCCAAGGTGATGAGCTCAGTCTAGGGACAAATAAAAGGGTATCCTTTAAAAAAATTTTTTTTAAATATTATAGCATCTGTGCAGAGTGCCAGAAAGAATTCTCTGCTCTTTACTTGGCTCTTTTAGGTGGTTCACTATCCCTAGAAGGACTGCACACCATTGTTGCACGTGATGGAATTCAGTTTGTAACATTGCATGCTTGCTGTTGATGTTGGCGCCCCCTTTTGCTACCATTGGAATGCCTGCTCATACTATGGGTGACGGATCCCAACTTGTCAGTGCCGTTACAATAGATAGAGTAATAATGCCTAGTACTTGTCTCTTCTGGGGATTTCTTCATTTACATTACAATATGCTTTACTATTCAACCCAAAACTAATGTTATATAGTGTATTACTTTTATTGTAATGCACATTGCTTAAAAGTGAAGTAATGTTGCTTCATTATGATCACCAGTTTTGTTCCTCTTCCTATAACCAATGAAGTACAGCATATCATGCTTATGCATTTTCACATTTATACAATGCAGTATTTCAGAGCACCAACATCTTTTGTTTCAGCTAAATGGTTTGTTATCCCTCTACTATATAGATGTTTACAGCATCTATCATGCCAATTTAAGCTTATTTTTTGCTTACATTCACTAAAATGTTTATAAGGTAACTTCTTAAATGTCTACTGTTTTGCTAAAACACTGAGAAAAATGCAAATGAAAGATATTGTTTGTATGTTATGTCATTTCATTGACCTCGTTTGCTCCTATTTAATAAAATTATGCAGCTGTACTTTCAGCTCCAACCATTGCATTTGCATAGAGGCAACCTGTTCACCAAATGACGTTGTTTTTGCTTGATCACTGACAGCAAGCTGTGTTGCCTAGTGGCTTTTCAATATCTGACAAGTACAAGATTCTCCTGGGCTGATGGAAGGTCACCAGACATGGCTCACAGCACTTACGCATATAAATAGTTTTGCTTATGTTACCCTGTGGTTAGGATATAGCGGGTTGGATAATGGAAGGATATATTATAAATACGGTATTATTTTCCAACATTCTTTAGATTTGTGGACCTTGTCAGTATTTCTAAATCCACCTACTCATTAATTTTTTTTGGACTTGCCTTTTTTCTTTGACACAGGAAGTCAGAGCCTAACCATGCATCATTAAATGTAAGATGAACACTAATCCATGACAGAATACCAATCCATCACCGGGCTCATTTATGGATACGCCAACACTTGGTCAACCAATCAACATTAAATGTACGATGTGCTTTTTAGATATTGCAGAAAACCCATCAAAAATATACGCTTACATTTGGTGAATGTGCAAAAGTCATAAATACACTGAATAGACTGGCAGTTGAACACTGACTCCACAGGCTGTATGATGAAACTGCACCAATATATGAATATATCTTATTTATTGAATATTCACACCATTATAATAACTACATTCTAGTAATTGTCGTAACTACGACTGCATCTCCCATTTAATTTTCCTAAAGAAGGCTCACATACTTATGAAGTCTGGGCAGAACTATAATAATTGTAAATCTGAAGAAATATTACCTCTAGCTATGAGTTTAACAAACAATAAAAAAAATGCAAAAAATAACCTAAAGGTTTTCTCCTTTTCGATCTCTCCTTCGTACCAATTTCATGGTTCACTACAGCTAACATCATAAACCTGTCTTGCATATAGGAAGCCTTTATAGTACTTTACTGCTTTTCATGCTATACAGATTTTTTCATCTGATGTTTAGGGAAAGTTACAGATTTTTATATAATACTGTTACTCATTTCCCTGTAAAGGTATTTTAAAATGAATGAGAATTAAATTGAAAAACTGGATAAGACCCCAATGTTCAAACACTGTATTATTTGTGCCATTACGAAGGGAAATTAGACAAGCTGTTTACAGGGTCTAAAACAAAATAAGTAGTGTAATTTCTCTTTCACTAAATGGTCCCATTTCACATTTTCTAACATTATTATAAGCAACATAAATTAAAATGTAACCCAAGAATTTGCCACAGCAGGGATTTTTTTTTTGTTTTCACATACAATGCAAAAATCACCTACTGCGATTGCTATGTGTGTTTGTCTGTTTGTCCACATGAAACAACTCAGCTCCAAGGGGACTGATTTTCTTGAAATTTAGCACAGGTAGTCTTCAAGTTCCATTTTTGTTGAGATATCGTGACCACAGCATACTGTATAAATTTATGAAAGTTCAAAACCTCCCATTAAAACGCACTGCAGAATTTGCAGACTTGTCCAACATGAAACAGAGATGCATTCTATGTGACTTCAATTACAGATTAGTTTACCGTTACATTTATCTTGAGAGAGGTTACTTCAATTTCATTATTTTATACATTGTCCTCTTTTGCTTGACTGACAGCCACTCATGACATCAATACAGATCCTCAAATCAAGTTAGTCAAACGCTGAGAGACACTTATACGCCAGCTTATTTCTCCTGCTGTTTGAGGCAAGTTAACCGTAGAAGTAAAAAAAAAACCAAAAGTTATTTATCTAGAATGAGGAAAGGAATTATGGAAGTGTCAATTTGTATACATGGAGTAAACAAATATATATTTATTATTTGTATTACACTAGAAACAACTTCACATCTACATTATTGCACATTATAAAGAACAGGTATTTCTCTGGTACTAGAATTTATCAACAAAGCTCTAGAACCACTCTCCATTATAGCCTGAAGCACCCAAAATATTTCTCTAGAGATTTTAACATTGGGCACTTCTTTCAAAAAAGTTGTTTGCACTACAATTACTCACAGATCATCAACAATGAGCAACTAGCAATGGAACACTTTGTGCCATTTTTACATCGCTTAACTGGATGTACATGGATGGATGAATGTGATGGTGCAGGTCCTGCTCCAGGCTCCCTCTTTTAGATTTGGGAGCCCTCAAACCCAACACAACATCAGTAATGTAATCGGATGAACTGGCAGATGAGGACAAATCAAACTGAGCAAGGGGATGGTGCAAAAGGTGCAAGCGCAAGGTGCACCAAAACAGTGTCCATAGTGCAGTGATTCAAAAATGTTTCAATAAATAATCCATAAAGACAATAAGTGATACATGGAGGTTAAAATTTCAAATAAATCAATCCATTAAAATGAGGTTAAAAAAAGGCTGGAAGCTGTCCTTCTTAAAAACCCAGTGCCTTCTCCCTTCTACTTGTCAGCTCCCATGCTTCTCCCATCGGGCTTTGCAACAGGGGAGTCACCCTACTGGCACCTGACCTTCTCCTGCTGGTCTGGTAGCCTTTCTTTCCCTGGCTACGTACAGCTCTTGCTGGACCAACATGCAGGTTCCCCCAATGGCCAGGGTGCTCATGCTGGAGCTCAACCTCCCAAGCCTCCATGAGTCCTGCTGCCTTCCGCGGCAAGCAATCCATGATCCTGCTCACTCCTGCTCCTCTGAAAAGTTCAGTAGGAGTGACCCAATCCATCCGCCCCGAGTGTCGGCCAAACATATTTTTTCAGGGTTCTGCTTCCAGTTGCCTGCCTTTGCTCAAGTGAACCGACTTTCGCTCACTCGCACCCGCACCGGTTCTTACAGCTTCCTGCCTTCTTCTCTCCTTCTTAACCTCCATCCATCTCCTTTCTTTCTTTCTTCTTCCTCTGCACTCTCACTCCTCCTACTAATAATCGGAACGTGACACAGGTGTGCCAATCAGCAGCTCCCGGCATCAGTTACAGACACGGTAATCCCATCACCTGTGCACTTCAGTGCGGAAACGCCTACGCCCTTATCGGATCTGGGAACCACTCCAGCCATACTACCACACCCCCTCCTTAAGCCACGAATGTGCTGATTATGTATTTAAAAAACAGGCCATTCATTTAGAGCTGCGGACCCGCTATACCACATTGACTTAGTATATCAGTATATCAGCTACCACAAGCCTATTTGGGCTATGCTTTTAATTACATGATATTGTAAAGTACTGCTATAAAACATACATTTAATGTAGCCTAGTGACACATTGAATTGCATTCTATTATTGTTGTTATTTTTAATATGACTTAATGTTATAAAAATCTTTTATAAACAAAAAAGTGAAGTAACTGAGAAATGTAATAAGCTACACATTTCAAATCATTTAACTAAGTCACTATAAATGTTATACCATCTATTCATTTTTTAACTTAGTTTGTCATAAATTCAGTATTTTAAGTTTAATATAATTTTGAATGTATACATTTACACAGCCCCCGTGTCTGCGTGGGTTTCCTCCGGGCACTCCGGTTTCCTCCCACAATCCAAAGACATGCAGGTTAGGTGGATTGGCGATTCTAAATTGGCCCTATAGTGTGTGCTTGGTGTGTGGGTGTGTTTGTGTGTGTCCTGCGGTGGGTTGGCACCCTGCCCGGGATTGGTTCCTGCCTTGTGCCCTGTGTTGGCTGGGATTGGCTCCAGCGGACCCCCGTGACCCTGTATTTGGATTCAGCGGGTTAGAAAATGGATGGATGGATGGACATTTACACAGCTTGCATTTTTTGAGAAAAGTTAAAATATATGTTTGCTTTATAACGATACATTTAATTGTTTTGCTTAAATCAGTTCTTTTCTTCTATTTCTTTAAAACTTCATCATTATCAGAAAGCAGATGCCAACTAGACAGGGTTGGTTGTGTTATTGAATGATACATTACATTTTTGTACCTGAATGTTCTGTTAGTTTTGTCTGGGAGAAAAACCTATATTTCTCTACATTTTGTAATCGTGTTATTTAGAGACAGTCATGTATATATAAAACATAGATATATTTGTCTCAAATAAGGAAAGTGGTATGGGGTTTGATGATTTAATAAAAGATGAGAAGTTATATGCCCATGTTTTCTAATTTGAATGTATTTTTCAACCTGGACCTGGTAGTTACTTTAATTTGGACTCTTTGATAACTTATGGGTTTTGGGTGTATATCATAAGTCACAAACAGATTCTTTAAATACACAAACAGTTTCTTTAAATATACTCCTGTTTTCTTTTAAATTGTGAAATAAGTAGAATAGGTTGTGTAATGTACACATCCTCTAATTGCAAATAGAAAACAACAATTAAAATGTATGTTTTCCATATGATAGAATATAAATAATATACATATTGATCCATCCATCCATTTTCCAACCCGCTGAATCCAAACACAGGGTCACGGGGGTCTGCTGGAGCCAATCCTAGCCAACACAGGGCACAAGGCAGGAACCAATCCTGAGCAGGGTGCAAACCCACCGCAGATACATATTGATTCAGGTATTAATAAGCAAGTACTATTACAGTATGTTTATACAGAATATATTGCATTATGTATGGTCTTTCACTCAGATTAAAAGCTTGATTAATTCTTTGGCAAGAAAGATATCCTAATGCCAAAGGACATGCACTTGAATTTACATCTGATGGTCAGCCTGTAATATAAGTCATACAACCTGATAATGCCCCATCTCTCTACAATATAGCATAACACAAGTACTGCTATTGGACTACATTCATATTAAAGGCTATAAGTAAAATCAAGAAGTTATGGCCGAATGTCAGGGTAAAAAGTGCATTGCGGACACCAAAGGAAATTTTTAGTATTCACATACTTATACAATGAGCAGTCATGTCTGTCACTGAAAAGGATTCCACAGTATAATATTTACAAGCTGCACATTCGCTCTCTAAAATTAATGTCACAGAAAATTATTGCACAGAGTTTGATTTAGTAGCTTTTACTATATAATGCAGATATATGAAAGTCTTTATTTCTTATTAAATCTAACAACCCTCAGTCTGAAACCTTGTCTTGTACCATTAAACAATATTTACCACTCATGACTTTACTGAATTATAAAATGCCTCCTTTATTAAATGAGAGCCGGTTGCATGAAGCCCAAAATCAGCAGTTGCACTTTCATTATTTTGTCATTCCCTATTGTATTCCTTTCTAATAAAATTTCAGTAGATTGTTCAGTGAGATAAACGTCGGGCTTGGCTCAAGGCAAGAAATATGGAAAGATATCAAAATGGATAACATAAAATAAATCTACGTTGTACTGTATAAGCATGAGTCGATCAATGAAAATAATAACATCTTATACTCTACATTTCTTATTTACAAAAATGTCAGTAAAGTTTAATGGGTCTTTTGGACTGATATGCTACGGAGTATTTAATATTCTTTTCAGTAAATATTCTGTAAAAAACATTAAACAAATGTAATCCACTAACAAATGCCACTTGAAAAATCAGTTTGGTTTATGTTATAATTTGACTACACATGCAGCCCGTAATGTATTCTCAGTAAAAGTACTTTATAAAATGTGTTCAGTTCAGTTTATTTTAGTCTTACAAAGCACAGTTCCATGTACAAACCCAGCACACTATCAGGACCATTCTTAGCAGTTTGGGGGCCCTACGTTGGTCAGAAATGTGCAAGCCCCGGATTGGCTTAGGTTCCGGGGGGGGGCTATGCTGCTCAGGATGGTGTTCTAATAAAATGTTTGGAAAAGGCCTTAGATGACCAGTAGGCCCACATATACACTTGTGTGTATTAAGAGTGGTAAAATATTGATTTTGTTCTGGATCTGGTTAAGGCCGGTAATATAGGGATGTTTCATGATTTTATGGGGATATCTCTGAATGAATCCGAAACGAATCTCTAAAATTAACGTTTGCTATAGTGCATTTGGCAAAGTTACGACGGCGTGACAATATTATTAGGGATTTAGGTGAAAATTTGCAATTTGGATAATAAATTACCATTGTTAATAAGACTAAGAGATGCACTGAACTGAATTTCCTGAAGACTTTAATTAACGTAAGAAATCTACTTTCCGGACTTTCATTCTTGCAAAATCCTTTATCAGTTCAGAATAATCAAGAGTTTGGCCAACATCTTGCTCAATTAATATTAATGCCAAACCATTCAGTCGCTCTTGGGTCATGTGTGACACACGATTTGAGGGACTGGCATAGACAGCTGCAGTGCCAGGGACCCCAGGTCCACAGCCTGACAAAAAAAAAAAAAAATTGTAAGTCGGGGCTAGGCCTGGGGCCCCCCGCACGGTCGGGGCTCTACGCGGATGCATAGTTCGTGTATGCCTAAGAATGTCCCTGACACTGTTCACTTCCACAAATACTGTATTGCTAAAATAAAACAAACACGGCAACAAAATTTAAGACATTTTTTTTCAGATTCATAAACCTGGAACCTGAAAATACTTGTACAAAAAAGTGAAATTATTAGTTATTCTGGGATGACAATTGGGTGGTTGGTATTTGCGACCTCTGTAAAGTCTAACATTTATACGTAATGATTTTTCAAACTTAGTTTATAATTTATTTTTCTTTGACTTTCTGTAATTTGTATATGTTTTCCCATTTTTACATTGCTATATATCATATATTATTCTTAATAAATAACTGAGCAATTATTGTCTCACTCCATCAATTCATTTACTAATTTTACAGGGCTGCAGAGAGCCATTGCCTTTCTAGACAACACAAGACACATGGCAGTAATAAATCCTAAATGGGACACCAATGTATTTTAGGGTACACTCAGGCAAACATCTATTTATGTTTTCTCATTATTGGTTGGTGCAGAATTATGAGAGTAAACAAAAAATGCACCAAGACAAGACAAGAATGTGCAAACTCCACTCACAGTGCCTTGACTAGGAATTCTAATCTTGTACATGAAAAAATATTGTGTCACCTCACATTCAATTATAATACAGTCAAAAAATTAAAATCAAATCATATTGTTGTAGGTACAAAATCTATAAATTTTGGTCTATATTTTCATTATATTTTGTTCAAGACAAAACAACAGATGAACTTAAATACAGGTCACTAGCATGGACAGTTAACATCAAAGGCAATCTGTTTTCCTGAATTGTACCAATATCAGTACCATCTGTTTCAACTGAGCAGGAATTCAGGAGATGCCTCAAGTTGTATTGACGATTTTATCACCTGTGAAGGAAAAGACACCAGGACTAAATTGGTTTATAGCTAGGGAAAGGAAGACATGCGATGGTTCAAGCTGTACCAGATTACTTTACAATCTGTGACCAGAAGGAGATGCCATGGGACATAAAAACTGTACTGCTTGTAAATTCATTCATCATATTGACAGCCAGCCAATCAGGTGAATGTAGCAATCACATCTTACAAAACCCCCAGGTAGAATTTTATAATAAATATGCCTCAACTGAAGAGTGATAGAAGAAGAGAAGAAGAAGAGAACAGAACGACATCAGAGGAAGGTGCTGGCAACGAGCGGCCATTTCCATCTGATCGTCAGAAAAGCATCTAATGAACAACTACGAATGCTAATTCACAAGCTGCCTGCGACATTCATTCTTGTCATCTTTATTTTTCATAAGCTTTTTCTAAAGACTTTACTATCAATCTTATTTTCTATCATACTTTGTTCTATGTGGTATTATTATTTTTCGTGTAATAAATAACACACAGCTTTTAACTTTCTATATTTTGTCTTCTTATTTAGACTGATTTAAGTAATAAGGTCAATTTCTTACAGCAGTGAGGAAGTGCCATATGATCCAAGCTGCTGACGAACAGCTCTGTCCAGTAATGAACAGTGCGTTAAAGTAAAACATTCACTAGTTGATAAATGGCCTAAAGCCAGGGATGTTTAGTCTTTGTATGTTTGAATATATTCTTGGAGACCAAAGGTAATATTTAGGTCTGAGATATATCTAAGACATCGCACGTTGTTCAAGCCTATGAAAAGTAAATCTTCTTGGAGTACTAGGGAAAGCGGACTGAGCATGTGTTATTCATACGGTACTTGTGTGGGTTAACGTGCTAGAAAATAATGTGCATGTGCATAATTATTTCATATGGTACTTGTGTGGTTAGGGTCTGTGTGTATGTGAATATCTATGTACTGTATGTGTGTATTAATCTTAAAGTGCGACAGCAGACCAACCTACCTGACGAGTACACTTACCCGTAAAGAAAATAGGTACAGGGTAACTAGAGGGAAATACCACGATAATACACATATGTACTCAGTGCAATGAAAATCTTATTTTGCGAGTTCTCCAGCAATAAATAAGAATAAGCAGCAACAGTCCAGAATACACAACAATAAACAAAAACACCTCATGTGCATAAAAAGGAAAAAACAAAGAGAAGTAAGAGTGCAAGTGCATATAAATAAATGATTCAGTGCATGTTATGCAGATATATGGTCTCAAGAAGGCCCTCCATCCTCCAGACACAAGCTAATCTGCAGTGCTGAGTGGAAGCGATTGGGTTTTATTTACAAACCTGATGTCATAATGCAGAAAACTGTCTTTCAGCCTTTTTCTTCTGGCTGCTATGCTCTTATAGAATCTCCCTAACAGTAGCAGTATGAATAGTTCATGTTGTGGATGGGTTGTGTCCTTAAAAATGTTATGGGCATTCCTGCGAACTCTGGTGTTATGGATGTCCTCTAGTTCAGGGAGTGTTGTTAGAATGACATTTTGCCACCAGCTGTTCCCAAATCAGACAGTGATGGAGTTGGTGAGAATACTCTCAATTGTGCATCTGTAGAAGTTGCTGAGGATAGTGTTTGACATGCCAAACTCCCTCAGCCTTCTCAGAAATGCTCACAAATGCTGCCGTGCTTTCCCTGTCAGGTCTGTGATGTTGTAGGTCCAAGTGACATCCTCAGAGATGATGATGCCAAGAAATTTAAATGTGGCCACTCTCTCCACCTCAGTCTCTCCAATGCACAGTGGTGAGTACTGTCCTCGAAAAGTAAACTACAATTAATAATTCTTGTAACTCTTACCTACTGTATAAACTGTCAGGCAAAAGTAATGTTACTATATTGTTTTTTTAGACTGAACAAACCTATTTAGATTTGAAATGTTATGAGTGAACTAAATCTGAAAAGTAAAATTAGCACAGAAAACTAATTACATATTTATTATTGAGTGCCTACCCATATGTTGGTGTGAAAGCATAATTTTAATGCATCAAAATTTAATAGTACCCACTTTGTAACTTACAAGAAACAGACATTTACTAAATCCATTATTCCTGTTACTGAGGATTCTTCCCAGTATTATATCATATAATGCTTGCTTACTAAATACCTAATTTGAGACTCCAAGGCTTTTAATTGCCTAACTTAATAAAGTTAAACTATCTCCACGGGAGAAGTCTGAATGAAATTAGCCCTTGCCAAGTAAACAATAATTAAACACAGCATTTAATGTACATCCAAACAGCTGTGCATTTACAGCCAATACAAAATGCTACAGAAGAATAGACTGAAATATAAAAGCATAAACCTGAAATCAGCAGACCTTTTAAAAGTCTGAGCTTCCTTTGACAAAATCACAAATATTAAGACATCCACCTGTCTCAGTTTGTTATTCATTATTACACTAACTCTGACTCTGATTCCCTTTACATTCATCCTCTTTGCACTTTTATACACAATTATTTGAAGAGGACAAATTGCCTTGGAAAGCTACACTTATCTGACTAGAGTTTCTATCCAGATGAAATAAGTTATTGAAAGGATTTTTGAACAAAGCAAAGGGTTATGTTCATTAAACACGATGATTCAACCAACAATAACAACATGTTCTCTAAGCAAATTAAGCATCACAAAACCAGATGGTCAACAATCAACATAATTTGTTTAAGCTTAGTGAAGTGTATTTTTGTAAGCAATACAATAGGATGCATTTTACAAACAAGACACCACCTAAATCAGGTGGTTCTGCAACTGAGAAATCTTAAAAACATTTGTAAAAACACAAGAAAATATTTTTGAGATACAGAAAATGTCTATTATTTGACACTAGATAGATAGATAGATAGATAGATAGATAGATAGATAGATAGATAGATAGATAGATAGATAGATAGATAGATAGATAGATAGATAGATAGACTAACAAACACAATGGCCTGAAAACACACCAAAATGACTAAAATGAAAAGAACACGTCTGAATTGTCAGTTTCCAGTTTACCAGTTTCACTTTACAATGCCATATAGTACGGCAGAGTATAGCTACAGTCCTGCCCAGTGTTAGCAGCAGCAGAAGTTAGAGCAAGTTATCAAGTAAACATGTGGCAAACGTTTACTTGTCAGATGAGAAACAATTTCAACTTTCTCTCTAAATGCAAAGCATTACATCTGGTGCAAACCCAATACCATGCATCATCCAGACACCACATTGTCTACTGTAAAACATGGTGTTGGCAGCATTATTGCATTGGGCTGCTTTTCAACAACAAAAGACTAGAAAAGCTTGTCAGGTTTAAGGAGAATATGGATGGAGCAAAGTATTGATACATCTGAGGGGTTAATTTGTTTCAGTCTGCTAAGAAATTCCTACAATAATGAAAACATGCCAGAAAGACAATGACCTGCAACACGAGGTCAACTTTAGAAAAGACTGTATTAACTGCAAAACAACGTTCTGACTTTAATACAAAGAAACTGTGTAAGAAAAATGTAAAAAATTGTACATTAATTTTCTTCCACCAATACGCTAAGGCAATAATAAATATGAAAATAGAAACACATCATAAAGTAGACATTTTCAATTAGAGGTAGAAGCAACACTTGTTGATTAAATGAACTTGTGACCCAGGAAAGAGAATAAATATTCAACCAAAATAATTTAATTTTTCATTTTTCTTTGCAGGTTTGTTGCACTTTGACCAATTTAAAGGAATACTCCATCCAAATTTTTTTTACATGTTGCTTACCCCATGTGGTTCACAGTGATAGGTGAGAAAATTTTAATTTAATAAATTAATATAGGAGGGAAACTTAAACTCATATTTTCATGGAGAACCCAAATAACAAACTTTCTGATAGAATGGGTATTCATGGAAACCAACAGTAGACCACAGTAAGCAATATAAGGATATCCATGAAAGAAATCCCACATTACTTGTGCCACATAATCTACACATTAAGACATTTAGCCATAGGCTCATAACAGGCAAAATGCACACATTTGTTGCTAAAACATTGTTAAATAGAAAGTTCTGAAAAAAAGTACATGGGTAAGACACATTTCAATCGACACTCTGGATGGTATGTGTATTTGAGTTTGCATTCTGGAAGCCCAGTGCAAAATGTGATGTGAAGGGACTGTTATCTAAGTGCAAACAACCCTGTTACATTTATGTATGGATAGAGAACTATATATATATATATATATATATATATATATATATATATATATATATATATATATATATATATATATATATATATATAACATGTTTTATATTGGACACTAGACACTGGTCCCTGCTCTTCAGGACCCAGACAGTCTTAAAAAGGATCTCTCTTTTTCCCTTTCCTGTTCTAACAAGTAATACAGGACCATTAGTATTCGTGTCACTGGATTCAGAGATGTTTTTCATCGGAAGAGCATAAGGCTACTTAATAGCCTTCAGTGCCAACAACTGCATGGGGTTTTTATACATGTCGTTAAATATTGGATTTGTTGTACATGTTGTGTTCTGTACCCCCATTAAAAAATGTCAAAAGGGTGCAGATCTCAAAAAATACAAGTCAGACATGCGCCTCACCCTATGTCTGCAACAAACTAGTAGGCCTCACGACTTCAGTATCCAAAGGCAGGCAACTAGCCTGCACAGACCAAAAAAGTGAGGTAAAAACTTTGAAGTCAGTAAATTCAAAAGAAGAAATGCGAAAAATACACAATAATCTCTGCCACAACAAAAAAAAAAATTGTTTCTTCAATATTTAAACTTTTATTAAGAAAAAGGAAAGCACAAAAAATTAAAACAAGCACATAAACAAGCCAAACAGGTAACCTTGTATGAAACAAATCAAAAAATGAGAAACTACAGAGAGTACCTTAGTTTAAAAGCAGGGGGTTAAGTGAATATCTAAAAATCAAGATGAAAAGTAAAATTCAAAACAAATGAACAGCCAGAGTGCTATAAAGACTGCTGGCATGGTTCCCAGCTTCATCGTTAGGTGGCCCCACCACTTGAGGCGCCACATAAGGAGACAGAGTAGAAGCCAAAGAAAACTGTCACATACAATAACATGATAATGTAAAGTGTTACAGCACAATCTATATATATAAAACAGAGAGTCTGTCTCTCCGACTGTCTGTATGTTCCTTATACAATCCAATACCCTTTGACTGATCTAGACCAAATTTTTCATAGTTGCTCTCGGACCATATGGACAAGATAGACTACTTTGGAAACCAACATTTTGACCCTCAGGGTCCCAGTCGTTTCCATTTTTCCATTGTGTTAATGTTTGCATGCCAGTGCCATCTGCTGGCTCAGAGCGAGTGAAACATCCAAACAAACTGCCCCCAAACCATCAGACAAAATGACCTGAGTTTCTCATTATCTAACCCAGCAACGCTACATGCTGTTTCTATCTAGTGTCACGTAAAAAGGGCCAACTTGCACTTTTCTAGGGGGTTCTGGGTGAGACAAGAGTGGAAGTGCAGCGCAACACAAAGGAGAATCAAAGAGTTGTTGTTTAAAACCTTCTTTGTTGTATTTCCTTCATAATTTAAGCACAATGAACTGTTCACCTTTAACTAAGAGGACAAGTCAGACATGATGGGCATTCAAGGTTACAATTTGGCAAGGAGTTACCACAATTATGGAATCCTTTCAGACCAAAAAAGAACGAATTCTCGACTCACAAGAACAGAGACATTGACAGCAGGGTCACCATTTTAAAAACACATCAATCTTTCATTTCTTTAATAACCTATCCTACAAATATACCCAGGCAACACTTCAGCTAGTAATGAATAAACAACGCAATCTAAATAAATAAAACACAAAAGTCAAAATGGACTAAAACTAAAAAACACAACTAACTGCACAATATACAAAGTAGTATCTTAAAAAACAACAGAAAGACTAAACCCCTTATAAAGGCTGAATTCCCCATGCTTCCAATAACCTTCCACTGGAATAAATGGGTTAAGGAAACAAATGAATGAATGCAAAGTATCATTTATGATATTCAGACCTTGAAAATTTGGGAATTTTTCCAAGAAAATCACACCTTTTCTGCTGTTCTCATCTTGTTCACATTCGAATGCTTAGCAACAAGTACTGCTTGAAGAACAAGTGTAAATACCTAAAGGACAATGCACTGTAAAGCCTGCGAAAACACACAGAAAGACAGATTCATCACCAGCAGTGGATTAATGCAGACACACAAATCTGTGCAAATAGCCAGATGGCTAAATATTTCAGAGGAAAAAACCATTACGCATTAAATTATTAATTTCCATGGCAGAGCTCAATTTGCTCTAAAAATGTTATACAGTATATGTCTGTGAAATCACTAACAAGTGAATAAATAAGCGATGCCCTCAAATATTTTAATCATTGACTACTGTAGGTTCCATTGAGCTTAGTTCTTTTCAGATTGGTTTTTGGAAAAACTTTATAACTGACATCTACACTTTGGTAGCACTTCATAATTGACAGCTATACATTTTTAACACTAAAAAGCCTGTCTGCGACATTATGAATGTATACTCATATGCAAAATCGCAAACAAGTTACTGGCTTCAGTTTAGAATAATAATGACAACTCAAACATCTTTTAATTAAATATGATGAACATTTTTTTTATAAGTGGAAGTTTAATCCTGTGCAAGAATTTTGAATTTATTGTTGCAAATTATCAGACAACTTGATTGGTTGTTGGCTCGGCCAAGGTATTCAACTCTTTGCTTAATTCAGTTTTATAATCAGGCATAAGGCAAAAACAAACCCAGTGGGTGACGCAAATATTTGAACTGTGGAAAGGAAAACTGTGGAAACCAGAGATAAATCCTCAAGAACAACGTGCAACTTCACCCTTACACAGCCAAGGCCCAGTTCTGCTGTGGGGTAGAGGTCTGCGCAGTACTGATTTCTCAGTCTTGCTCCTGGCTGCTCTCAACAAAGTTCTGTCTCATTCCCAACCTCCCACTCCTTCTTCCGCAAAAAAAAAAATACCAAATTTCCATTAGCATTCCCATGTTCCCCACTAAAAAGAACATGAATTGGGCACATACACTAAATGGACTCTTTAAACATCAGAATCTACAATGAAGAAAACAAGAAAACTCCAACCAGTAATCATGATCGTGCATATGCACACCAATGCCTTTTGAAACATTATTGATGAGAATATGGATCAGTTTTCTTATTTACTTTCCAAGATGATGTTTCCTTGGAATTTCTTCTAAACTATGATCACCTGCTCCCAACTAAATGAATAAAAACTAACCTCCCTCATTCATTCGTAACTCTTAAATTTAGTCCATGACAGAAAAAAACAAAACCTGCAGGATTTCTACGTAATGCTGATCTGCAATGTCAGGTAGCAGAGCTAAACAATGATGAGAGGGGTTTCATCCTTTATAATTATTTTAGTATCATATGTCCAATCTGGCTTTACAGAGCTGAGACCAGATTAGAGACCTTGGTAACAGCAAGAGTAGATTTAGGATGAAACAGTATTTTATTAAATTGCACCAAAATCAGGGGCCCTAATATCTGCAGTGGAGTTGTACAAAACAAAATGGCAGAATAGAGGCAGAAGAGTCAGTTGTTCCTGGTAACATTGACTTTTACCTGCCAGTGCTGCCTAGCTGGTGATGCGGCCAACATTTTTCTCAATAGCATAACTGCATACAGCTCCCATGTGGGATGCATTGTCCCATGGAACTGCCCTCCTTCCTATACTGGCATAGTAACTGCCACATCAACATGGGTGGCCGCAGGTTTTTCTCTCTTTCATATGGCCTTGTCCCTATACTGCTTCACTTTTTCCTGGCAGTAGTTTCCCTGTTCTGAATTTTAAATTTCATGTATGCCTCATTTGCTGATTATTAGAGCTTTCTTAAAAAAATATGGCACACTAGCGAAATATATTTAACAACTTGAGGACTAATTTCATATTGTTCTCCATGGCCAGCATTCCTTTTCCTTCAAAATCAAATATTGTGCTGTGTCACTAAATAAAGGGCTACTACAGTGTTCTGGAAATTTAGGAAGAGTTTGATGTATATACACCTCTCCTAATAACTCAAGTAAAATATCTCTACAGAAATCACTGTAAGCTGGGGTATTCCAAGATAAAGTATATTACAAAGTTGGCTCTAATTGTTAACAGTTAGTCTAGTGCAGACTAATATGAAAACCGAGCACTCTTTGCGAAACTTACTTTAGGAGTGGATATGCTGGATGTTTTTAAGAAAAGTAAAGGTTGTCAGTTCTTTTTAATCTAAAAAAGTGGTGCTGTTGGTCAAGGACATTTTCCTTGTTCTGTTCAAATTGTGAGTGTGCCATTTAATAGTCAGGCTTGCTCAGGTTTCAGTGTTTAAACTGGATTCAGATTTTGGTTACACATTTTCTTCCAAAGTCATAATAGGCTTAATGAGCTCTCATTTTTGAAAGTCACAATTCTGTCTACCCATTAAAGCCCTTGATGATGTGTTGCAGGTCTTCAGCCACACCTGCTCAGTTATAGCCCTATGACATGACAATAAATTATTATTATTATTATTATTATTATTATTAGTAGTAGTAGTAGTAGTAGTAGTAGTAGTAGTAGTAGTATTGATCTAGGTACATAGGATAATATGTTCCAATAAATAAAATATCATTAACCTGAAAGCAACACTTCTAAAAACTTATCAATTGGGTGTAACATAGAAACAATATCATTTGACATAGTTTGATGTCTTTTAGCACATGTAAAGTAGTTGTTCAAGGTGTTTTTATACATGACCATAAGATTTCAAATTGCATGCACATGTTTGTCAAATTCCATATGTGAAGTCTCTTTGGCACGCTGGAAGTTTCCCATAGGAAGGACGAATTAATCATCTTATTAAATGGTTCCATATGTAATGACAAATGTAAATTTTCTAATAGGAAAATGAATGATTAAAGCATGTTCATAATCTTCTATGGTGACCATGTTAATTTTACACATATGGATGTGCAGAAGGTTAGCTGGGTTCAGCTGATGAAATTCATATGTATACGGTTCCTATAAAAATATTCACCTCTTTAGAAGTTTTCACGTTTTATTGCTATACAGCTTTGAATCACAGGGGATTTAATTTGACAATGATCAACAAAAAAGAACCTTTAATTGCCAAATGTGAAAACAGATCTCTGCACAGTGGTGTAAATTAATTACAAATATAAAACACACATTAATTGAATGCATAAATATTCACTTTTAATTTTAAAGCAATTTACATTTGAGCAAAGCTGCAGTAATACAGCAACACTATACATGTTCATTCACCCCTACATTAAATACAGTTTGTCGTAATATGATATTTTACATGCATTTTATACAATGTGGTATTTGAAATAGTGTTATGATTTGATTGTGGGTGTAGATTCATTTATTGCTTTTCCTTGCCTTAATCATCAACATAATTCTTAGTTAACCTAAGATACACATATCTGAACAGTCCAAAGAAAACCAGATAGTCCAAAGAAAAATCCACTTGAACTTGGGAACAAAGTGCAACTCCACATTCACAGTACCCAGGCCATACTCTGCTGTGGGGTGGAGACCCGCACGGTTCTTTTGTTCCTTAACAAAGTTCCATCCTCCAGTCCCACCTCCCTCAAAAGTTTTATCCTGCCTCTGTCCACATTGCCATTACAGCCTCTAAATGGTAGACAAATTGATTGCATAGTGGACTCTTAAAACATCAGAATCTACAAGAGACCAAAAAAAAAAACTAACCAGTAATCACAATCATGCAGCTGCCTTTACAAGCTGTTACACATATGCATCATAATTCCTGTAATAATTAATAAAAAAAACAATGAAATATTTTTAAAAAATGAGATGCTTGCATGTCACAGAGCAACACACATTATTGTTTTCTTCATTTCTGACTTTTACAGTGATGTGTTCCTTAAAAAAGGAAGAGATTCTATATAGCAAGCCATTTATAATTTAATATTTACTTCAGCAATTATTAAAAAAAAGCATCAAGATTGAAAAAATAATTGGGGGCACCAGCACACTATTATTATTGCTCAGATCTTCAAGAATAATTTAACAAGATTTAACAAGATTTATATATTGCTGAATGGCAAATGGTGGTATTGATACCTGAGCTTGCGACGCATTAGCTATTCTATTTTGCAAAAGTCATCTCAATTAGACTTCATGCTATTAGCAAAATGTATAAAATAATCACACATTTAAGCATTTACTTAAGCATTTACTAGAAAAATTGCCCAGGATCAAAAACAAAGTGGTACCAATCCACTGAATTAATTATACAGTGGGGTTAACAGAGGAAACACACAACAAAATCTTACTTTCCAGGAAACTAATGGATGGATTGGAGATCATCACTTCAGAATTGATTTCAAAAAGAGAGTAAACACTCAGGAGGGCTAACCTCTGGCTGTTCTTGAATGTGCTGCATTCCCAATTTCTAGCTACTCCATTGAAGGCAGTTCACTATTTTCTGTACAAAGGTGGATGGTTATACTCCCCAGTGGTGTGACTGCTAAGACTTGTAATCAACAAAAGTTTGAAGAGGGTGTAGCCCATTAGGAAGGCATGCATTAGAGTCCCTTCATCCCCTAGCACACACACTAGTTCTCCGTCTGCACTTCTCCTGTCAGTTTTAGTCCTTGCTTCTCTTCGGACTTTTCTCACTACAGTATAAGTCTTCTCATTTTGTGTGAAGATTAAGCTTTCCCAATTTAAGGGCAGCTACGATCCTGTACAGAGGATACTTTGGAACAATCATTTATCATGCCATTCTGTGTTACTCCATACATTTATATTCCCACTGTAAGAGCTTTAGCTCTCCCTCTGCAGGATCTTTAGGGATTGAGATTGATACGTTCCATTTCCAAGCTAGGTTCTTTGTAGTTTTCTTTAAAGTGAGAAATGTTTGCACTATGTGCAGCCAAACCACAGTTATGTGGCGATTACACTATTTAACTTTGTAAAATTACACATTAAAAGAATGACTGTACAATTATTCTTTAATAACAAAAATTCAACAATAATGTAATTCTTTTGTTTATTTTGATTGCTCTCAATTTTTTCATTTTTGGTTTTATTTTTTTCACTGCACAAGTACTGTATGTCATTCAACAATACATTCTTTTGCACTGCCAATGCTTCACCATATATGTCAGTATTCCACTGATATTTTCATATTTGCTGATCATGATTCCACCAGCACCTGGAACCAGAAGGAACAAGCTTAAGCCAAAGCCTCTTGCCTTGAAAGTTAGGGCAATCACCATTAACCACCAGCTTCTACAACTCAGTGATGGCCTGTGCAATTCTGTACACAGTGGTGTGCTGGGATGGTAACGTCACTTTAAAAGAGGCCCACCGAATCAAAAAGTTAATTATAGAGGCAGGCTTGGTTATGGGACACACTCTGGACCCCCTGGACGTCGTAGCAAAGGAGGGAATTAAAACAAAACTGAGCGTCATTATTAACAATGCTGCACATCCCCTCTCTGACACACTAACATTGGGGACTCTCAGCCAATGCATTATTCAGTAGAAATATGTCAAGAAATGCTACTGGGACTCCTTTACACCAACATAAATATGTCTGCATAATGCTTCACTGTGACAGTGATGGCCAAATTAGAAGTTTTTTTTTTTGTTTCTTTTTAATTTTATTTCCCTTTTCAGTCATTCTGCTGTGTGTTTAGACCTTAGTGTGTGCATATAAATATGTATGAATTTATCTGTTTATGTATTTATTCTGTTCGCGGTGGGCTGGTGCCCTGCCCGGGGTTTGCTTCCTGCCTTGTGCCCTGTGTTGGCTGGGTTTGGCTCCAGTAGACCCCCGTGAGCCTGTAGTTAGGATATAGCGAGTTTGATAATGGATGGATGGATGTATTTATTTGTTTAAAGAGCTTCTTTAAAAAGCCAAATGTTCTCCTGAGGACAAATAAAGTTCTACCTGTCTAATCTAATCTAAAATTTCATAATTTACTTTGCTTTTGCTCTATATGTGGAAATTGGAGGTAAACGTTGGCTGGGTAACTTAATAAATGCAGTAAAAGCTCAAACAGATGAGAAAATCTACTCTGTAGCAGTTGAACTGCATAAAAGCAGCATGTCCACTGGAAAGCTGAACTGGCAGTGTGTAATCCGTGAACTAAGATCAATCCTTTTCTATACTCATATTAGGAAAAGAATGTTTATTAATATGTTTATATGCAATATGAATACAAAAGAATTTGATGTCTAAAACCATACAAGGGTAAATCAGAAAGTAAAGGCAATTTGAAAATTCCGCAGTAACCACAATGGATAGAAGCTGTCACGATACAACACATTCACAATGCCTTATGGGTAGTTCAAACACACCAAGCGCAGTGAATTTCAGCTTATTTCACTCCTTCTGGCCAAATAAATCAAAGAAATGCACTTATTGCATAATTTTGAAATTAGATTTATGTTTTGATTTACCCTTGTATTATTATTATGATAGAGAGTGACTTTTTAATTGATCAAGCAGAACAATGGAAAGACAGACAGAAAACCTTGGATGTAAGCACTTACAGGTATGGTCACATTAAACCAACAAGCTTTACCAAGCAAGAAAAAGGTGCCAAAAGCATTTCAGACATTAACATGAGAGAAGGTTGTATAATTTCTATCCTCCCCTACCCTGCGTCCAAAGGAGTGTTCTCAGTTTCAAGACATGTACGTTGTATGTTGAAAGAATTAAAACAGATAGACATTCAGCTGGCTAACACATATATTTAAAGTTGCATACATTTCTTGTGCCAATTTGTATGATAAAATAGTCACAGCATTAAGTTTAACAGTGTGGTGACCCTGAATCACTTTCATTATTCCTCAGATCACATTTAATGAAAAGCCACAAAGACCTATTTCTTTTATTGTTTATCCCAGGGAAGCATTAACTTCAAAATAAAACCTACATATTAAGGTAGAAAGTTGAATTTTTTGGAAAATCTAAAGTGCTCCTTTTAGAAATTGTTTAACTTTATAACTATTTTAATCTTGTTAAATGATCTTTAAAATAATAGCCATGTTAAAGTTTAACTAATTAACCTCCCTTCTCAAATTTAGCTTCTGGAAGTTTTAAAATGCATTTACAGTTAACATAACTGCTAAGCTCTAGAACTGAGTACTCTGTGAGGTGTCTTGCTTTTCAGTAAAGCGCAACGTGACATATCACACATTTTACTACATAAACTGTTACTTTTACAAGCTTTCCTTTGCTAATTAACTGTGACTTGTCATTTTCAATGAATGAATATCTTTTCACGGAATAGGAGGCAGTTACCACACTCTTATGCAGTTTCATCTTGTCTTTTAGATTAATTTAAGAGACATTTAGCTACAAACTGAAGGATGAACTTTCAAGCTACAGATTCCCAAAGAACATGCCCTCAAACATATTAGAGTTGTTATTTTAATTCCATGCACTCTCAGATACTAATAAATCTATTCAGCAATAAAATAGATGAGAAGAGGTGTGTCAGGTTGAAGCTTCTTTCCTGATATTGGTATGCTTTTGTGTAGAAAATTCTAATATTTGTTTTATTTTTTACAGGTCACTGTGAATGTATGATACACTGAAAATTATATTCACATGCAGAGTAAACTCACTGGCTAAAACATATTTTAATATATTTTGTTACATTTAGCAAGTTTAAGTTGTAGACAAATGGTTTAAAACATGGTTCAAACACAAGATTGACTATATGAAGAATAGGGAAAGCCCATAGACCTGCCAGACAAGCAAAATGTTTGTTTGATCCTCTTTGCCTGGTTAACCATCAGAGAAGATGAATTTTATGGTCCATGTGAACCCCTGTCTTAGTATAAAAACAACCAAAGCATTCTTTCTGTGTATCAATACCTTGCTCTTTTCAGGTTGTATTTTTTCAAGGCCTGTCCAACTTAATAAAAACAAATAATAACTCGTGTATACATCTCAAATGTTGAGAAACCATAAGTATCTCAACTTACCCTGCTTATTCATCTTGTCTCCTTTGTGAACACTCTTGCTTGTTATGTCACCTTCCTAGTAGCAGAAGGAACGAAGCTAACCCTAGGTGCTCTTATGTTTCAATCAAGATGTTTTTTGAAGATTTACAAAAACAACTGTGACATTGCAATCACAGATTGGTTATGCACATCACACGATTTATATCTAGGCAGCACTACTGAACGCTGTTTAATTTCTTCGGTTTGTTTTGTTATGTAAAGTACTCACATATATTCAAAATGAAGTCACAAAAACACTGGACTACTCACAATGTGCTAGGACTTATTGACAAAGTCTCGTCTGATGTAAAAAACTTATAACAAAATCTCGAGTTTAGGCAAATTAGTTATCAGAAATGACTACTTAAAACAGTGCGAAATATTAAAATTAGACATTAGTACATATCAATAAAACAAAAAACGGCACACCTCACTTATATTTCAAGTAATTCATTTTAAAATTTCTTGTATTTAATGAAACAATATTTGTGGAAAGGAGGCCTCTTATTCCTGGGAGTTCCCAGTGCCAGAATAAATGCAGCAGCACACTCTACACAGTGTGCTATATATTTTAAAAGTATCATATTTTTAATGGCAGCTTTCAGTATTTTGAGGATATTTTGAAGCTCTTTTCAAACTATCAAAATATATCACGTTTTAAAATCATAATTGTATTAAGTATATGTTGCAATTACTGTTTCAGCAACATTTTACAGTGTGCCACCTGATGAAATAGACTTTAAGGTGGTGAGCTCAATCAAAGTAGTCAACTGCTTAGTAATATATTTTTCAAAAACGTAAATCCTAAATAAAGTAATAAAATATAAAATTTGCATAGCCAATTCAGGCCATTTTTGCACTTAAACATTTTTAGGCATGTACTTAGATAGATGTATCGATTTTATTCTCTTAAAGCTGATAAAGCACTCTCATGAAATTCCATCTTTTTGTTATTGAGCGAAGGAGTAATATAAAAAAGAAATAACTTCTCCCATCTGCTATCCATCATTTTTGTGCCTTTATAAAAAATCCCAGTAATAATCCCTGGACTCACCATCAAATTTTTTATGCCGGGATACAAATGTTGTGCGTAATGAGTGACTTGTTTCTTCCACAAGATTTTCAAACTCCAATTTGCTTTGTTGGCTGAGTTTGTCTTCCATTTCAGATGTGCAACATGTGTATCCCTGAGGACAGATCCGCAGATGTTCCCCTGCAAAACAACAGAGAGAGAGACCTGCAACATTAGCTTTCCACACATTTGCCTTATGGCATCAGGAGTACAAGAACTTAAGAGACGCAATGCAACAAAATGTGAGTGAAAGAATGAAAAATAAATACTTTTTGATGCATGAGATAACTCACTGAAATAATCAATTTTTTATAAAAATCATCCTGCTGGGACTGAAATACTTCAGACAAGACTATTTCTTATAAAGTTAGCAGAACAGCAGTGAAAATATTTTACACTATCATGAAAAGGAATAAAGAACTGGCAAAGGAAAAACCTGGCAGGTTGCTTACATCTTATTCAGGAATGAATAATAAATTGATTCTTCTGTTGTTCTTCTGACTCTTGAATTTGATGAAGGTGATTGCTTGTAATGTGCTCAAGGTGAAGGTTTTGCTTAACGTGTAAATTTATTTTTTGAGCAAAATATTTATGCAGCAAAAAAGCAAGGACTATGCATGCGTTTCATGATGATGATAATTTGGTGTACCAAACTGATACATAAGATAGTGCTACCGACTCTCGACTCTGGAACACTGGGGTCAGATCTCATCCTGGCGACTCTCTGTGAAATTTTGACACTCTTCCCATGTCAACGTAGATTTGAGTTTGTAGATCCTGGTTAATTAAAATGACCAAAATAAGCGCTGTGTGATGTGTAAATGACTTGTTCCGGCGTTCTACCTGTTATTGTCTTTGTATGCTCTCAATACTTATGACTTGAACATTTCTAGACTAAGTGAGGACTGTAAATATAAGGATAAACATGTGAGTGAAACTAAATTATTTGCCATAACTTATCTCTTTAAGTACATTGTTACCATCATCTCCCTAAGTATTGTAGCAAAGAATTTAACAATCTAATTTCTTTTTAAATTTTGTGATCATAAACTTTATTTTTAGATAATAACAGCAGTAAACAAGTTGTCAACTCTATAACCATATAAAATTCTTTTTTCATAAAGTCCTGATGTACCACTTTTATTTGACCTACTGGTAGAGATTAAAGAGATGTTAAAGAGGGCTGGTCAGAAGTAAAGTAGAAGTTCAGAGCACTACTGGGGAAAAGATCAGTCAACAGGTTCAAAGCATTTACCTAAATCTGAGATAAAGAATATTAGAACATTAGAACAATCTAGACGAGAACAGGCCATTCAGCCATTATCCAACTCGCTATATCCTAACTACAGGATCACGGGGTCACCTGTCCTATCTACTTAATTCTTCCAAAATAACATCAGGTTTAGTTTTGCAAGTCCCTAAAGTCTTACTGTCAACAATACTACTTGGTGGCTTATTCCAGGTGTCTATGTAAAGAAAAACTTTTTAATATTTGTGCACAATTTGCCCTTAACAAGTTTCCAACAGCGTCCCCGTGTTCTTGGTCTCCTATTTAAACTTTTCTTGAATTAGTTTACTTGTACATGAACAAATTCAAAAATCCTTTTAGTCAACATTTTCTCTATTGCCATCACATTCAGGTAAATGCCCAGTGCTACAAGCGCTCTCCAATCAACATATATCAATCATTTGAGCTGAAGCCAGTTCCTGTCCTAATTCAGTTTCTAGACAGTAGATACCTAGAATTATAGGGGTACTTGGTAGCAATATTAGCCATTAATTGGATTTTACTTTTGGAGAATTCTTTTAAGGGTAAAGATACAAAATAATCCATATGTAGCTGGCAACTTTATTTGTATTCTAAGCAAAACACATTAGTATACACAATACCAGTTATCAAACTATAGTTTTTATATATATTGTTTATATTATAACTATAAACATTTAATTTATACAAATTTTTATAATTTCTTGCCATATTTCTAAGCCAGATAATCTAGTGTTCTTGAAGCTCAATATTACTGCATTTCATCTCCTTATTGTTTGGCTGCTAGATAAGGATAAAAGAAACACTTCCTAAACAGTGAGCAAATTAAAATAAAGACAAAAGAAGTCTGTTCAGTTATCATCACTAGGAAAGTGGCTGGCATGAAAAGCTGCCACTGTGGTCCTCCAGGATCAGAGCTGGACACCACCTAGTTTACTATACATTGGTTGATTTTGATTACCTAATAATGGCTTGTTGAGCTTCTATCATATAGCCAATGGCAGGTTGTTCCAGGGCCATCTTAACACATTGGCATGCTGGACAGTTGCCCGGGGGCCCCACAAGCAGAGGGACCCCATGCTAATCTATGTACAGTATGTTGTGACTTGTTGAGTGGTTGTCTATGTAGGGGCCCCACTGCACTGCTTTGCCTGGGGGCCTATAATGCTGTTAAGAGGGCCCTGGTTGCTTCTACCTGTCAAGTGCTTGTTCTGTCTTGTATAAACCTTCTACCATTTCCCCTCTGGTTACCAATGTCAGGAAAGCCAATTCAATCCATAACTGCTGAAATTTAAAAATTCCAATTCCAAAACTCACAGAAGTGGGAAATGTTTAAGTCCTTTGAACCGAATAGATTCACTCATTTAATTTTTTCTTTGCCTTTTTCATATTTACAGTACATTTGTGGTGAAACCTTTACTTTCCACATACATACTCTTACTAGAGCAGCATGTAAAGTGTTTACAAATGTTTAGATTTAATTTGAAAAAAACTAGTTGTGTTTCAGTAGGTACTAAAAAAGGTGCATCTGGTATACTTATACAGTCTAAAAAATATGTTTTATACTTATGAATGATATAATATGCACACTGCTTCCATATTGCATATTGGACATATATTAACTATTTTATTCCTAAGGACAGAAACACACACTTGATTTTTAATCCACATGAAATACGTTTTATAAAGTAAGAGGATGTCCCACTATCACCTGTGTCTCTAAAGTGTTTCAGCTATGGACCCTCCTTAAAGGAGCTGATGTCTAAGTATACTCACACCTATCTTCTGTGTCAGTCATGATTCATGTTATTATTCAAATCTGTCTAGTTTTCCATCAAGCTGATATTATTTTATTTTTTTAAATTCAAAAATTCTATGAAAACTATTTATTTGGTCACAGTTTATCATGGAAATGTCTTCGGTGATTTCAACAGACAGGGTCAGCACTCTGCTTTCATTCTATGTTATCATTCTATCTCAAGTATGCACAATTAAATACTACTTTTGGCAGCCTTGCTGTATTCTCTTGAAACTGACATCCAGTTTCTCCTTTCTTTTACAAGACAGTCGCCTTTTGACAGGAACATGATGCTAAGTTTCTGCGATGACAGACAATGTCTTTGACTATGCATGTCAGCCAGTTGAATGCATTTATGGAGTAGGAGTGCAATGAAGCGTCTAATTTTTTCTTGTTGCTTTTAAAATGTCAGTGTAAAAATGCTAATCATTTGGAGTGTACATTTAATTTGTTTGAAATTCGAATATGTATTCTGGATTATTCTCTAGGGCCGAACAAAGACAGGCAGCTGCCAAGCCTTTTAGAACCCAAAGATGAGATTTAAAAATGAGTTGGATGGTGTCTTTACTGATTTTATTCTTTTCCATAATTAAATAAGTTAATAGTTTTGTCCTATTACATGTAGCTTCGAAGAAGTGAAACTATCAGCTCTGTAACATATTAGAGAAAGCTTTCATTCCAAGGTTAATGCTGCTACAGCTCTGGGAATCTGGGTTCATTTCCTAGACGGGTCACATTTTTTGTGATATTCCATCATGTTTTATAGCAGCTTTTACTTTTTATAGCAAGTTCACTGCCACAAAGGTCTGTGCAAATAAATAAAGAGAAATATTACAATTAAGCTTTTTGAAACACTGTGCAAAGCATAAGCAATGACTTATTTGTAAAAATCAATCAAATCAATTTGTACAAATTGTAAGAGAAACATTCTTGTATACAGAGCCAGTCAATCTTTTAGGCAGCATTGTTGGATGGCAAGGGTGCTCTTCATCTGAGGGGTGTGATTTCTGAAAATTAAGGGGCACATGCTCTGGACATCGAGTGGTTCATGCTCCTTTAAGGTATTTAACACTAAGGGGAACTCCTCATCCCAGGTTCATCAAAGTCTAATAATACACGCTGTACACTATGGATAATGAGGGGTAATGTCTGTCCACCCTGCATAGGCCTCCAAATGGGCTTTGAATGGTGCTGCATGCATATAACACCTTTCCTAATAAACATTATTGCAGAAGACTTGAAAATGAACTTGATATTTCTTAATTAATACTTCTCATGAGATATATAATTAATTATCATGAATAATTAATAGTGATAAAACAAATGCATGCTGAAATATGGAGAACAAAAATATTTTACATTTAATACTGTAGCTTTATAAAGCACAATACATACACTAACTTTTAGCTTGTTACTTTATGAAGGACAGTAAATGCAAATTTGTGTTAATGTCAGTAGGTGTATTTAGAGCACCACCTACTGTTGTGCAATAGAAATACACATAGTTTTATAGTGAAGTAGCCATGCGATAGAACAAATAAAAACATAAAATATTATGACAAATGACATGAGGCCATTCAGTACATCAAAACCATTTGATTAGGTAATAGCTTGGCTGTCCAAACAGATTATACATGGATATCCATCCATCCATTACCCAGCCTACTATATCCGAACTACAGGGTCACGGGGGTCTGCTGGAGCCAATCCCAGCCAACACAGGGACCAAGGCAGGAAACAAACCCCTGGGCAGGGCGCCAGCCCACCACAGGGCACACACAAACACACCCACGCACCAAGAACACACTAGGGACAATTTAGAATCGCCAATGCGCCTAACCTGCATGTCTTTGGACAGTGGGAGGAAACCAGAGTACCCAGAAGAAGCCCACACAGACACGGGGAGAACATGCAAATTCCACGCAGGAAGAACCTGGAAAGCGAACCCAGGTCTCCTAACTGCGAGGCAGCAGTGCTACCACTGTGCCACCGTGCCACCCTATACATGGATATGTTTTTTTTTAAATTACACAGGTTTCAACTTTAACTACAACAGGTCCCCATATCCCCTTCTATGAAGAAAATGCATCCTGGATTCCATTTGAAATGTAACTTCACTTGATTTCCACTGGTGTTCTCAACTATATGATTTAATTTTTTAATTGAAAGAATTAAGATGGACCAATTATATCACTGTCTTTGTCAACTCTATAAAGACGCAGTGAACTCTAAAAACTGTCTTCTTTGCTCAAAACAGAAGAGGTTAAATTCCATTAGACCATCACGCCAGGACAACCAACCAAGAACACACTAGGTTCCTCTTCTCTGGACATCATTTTCTCACATCTGTTTCCTTCAAAGCAGCATCACTATTCTTTGCTGAGTTTATAATTAGTGTTCCATTTGCCACCATGTACCACATTGCACAATACAGAGACTAGAGCTGAAACTGCAAATAAATGAAACGTCATTTTTAAGAAAATAAATTTGGCTTCTGTTTCATTTTGTGACTTTGATAATGTTTTAGCACTAATAACAAATTCCGTTTATCTCCAACTATTTTCCTGACGACGTCTAAACAAAAGATCTTGATAGCCTTCGATTACCACCTGTATTTTAGAGAAAATTCGGACCATACATGATAATTGTATTATCTGTTATTCACTTTGCATTATTTGTACTGATAGTCAAGAAATATTTTTAATCTCATGTGAAATGTACTGTATGTGAACTTGTGCCTGTTTCTAGGTTGCCTGGCAGGCCCATTGACGCAGTGGTGTTCCAGCCATCCTATGGCTCATGTGTGAGGATGAGCAGCCTGATATTTTCAGTTTCTTCTTGGGCCTTGAAGGCTATAGGCCTTTTAATGACTCATTTGTTGAATTTTAGTAATGCAATTCAAACAATGCATGAACAATTTTGATATAGTAGTCACCATTATCAGGAATCACACAGATTTGTACAAAAACAATTTCGCCCATTGTACAGAAAATTGGAAATTTAAGAACATTCATTTGTGTTTCTGCTTTTGGTATTACATATTTTATGTTAATGTTGAGTTATCTTTTACCGCTGTTCTATGGTGTTTGTTTTGCATGACAATATGTTGATAGGTCTTCAAATTGTCATTTTTCATTGCATTATTCAGCTATCATTTTATCATCATTGGTGCTTGTGGCCAAATGCATTTTAAAGTGCAGTGTCTCTCCCTCACTCATTCACACGAGATTTACCTATTTCATGCCATTTCATTCCTCCACCACTCTATTGCCACTACTGCTGCTTTGATGTCCCATGGCTACTTTCAAGCAGCTCAAATGATCTTTTTTTTCTGAAGTTTTTCCTTTTCAGTGAATTCATGCTATCAGCTCTGACTTATGCAGCTCACTTGGGATCAGAAGAAACATGATCTGAGCTCACATTCCACAGCTCTATGAGGAGATCCATGCCAGGTTCCTTCCCAAGGCTTGTCACCACCTATAGACCCAGGCCAATGGATTCAAGCAGGAAGCAGGTCATGTGAGTTCTGCTTTTTAAGTGGTTCATCATTTCTCTTTCTCTTTTATTTTTCTCTCTCTTACTCACGCAATCAGACAACCACACAACCAGACACACACTCTCTGCATGTCATCACCGGATGGCCTCACCCCTTCTAACACCATTTCTCTCTTTCTTCTAGGTCTGCATGGCCCCAACAGAATGTTCATGCCAAAAACACCACTGGTGAAGATTGAGAAGAATTTGTTTATGAACATAAAAATGGCTAAACATCCACCCATCGTCCAATACACTATCTCCTAACACAGGGTCACGGGGGTCTGCTGGAGTCAATCCCAGCTAACACAGGGTGCAAGACAGGAACAAATCCCTGGACAGGGCGCCAGCCCAACGCAAGAAACACACACACACTCTCACAAACCAAACACACACTAGGGACAATTTAGAATCGCCAATGCACCTAACCTACATTTCTTTGAACGGTGGGAGGAAGCCGGAGTACCCGGAGGAAACCCACCCAGACACGGGGAGAACATACAAACCCCATGAAGGGAGGACCCAGTAAGCAAACCCAGGTCTTCTAACTGTGAGGCAGCAGCGCTACCACTGCGTCAAATGGCTAAACATGCTGCATGCAAAAAGTACTGTTTAACCATCCATCCATCCATTGTCCAACCCGCTATATCCTCATTGAACAGGATATTTGAACTTACGCAGACCAGCCATTGGAAGTTTACAATCAGTTATATTTAAGGAAATTAATTGTTATATTTTATGTGTGTGTGTGTGCAAACATAGTTGCTATTGTAACCCACTACCACATTATCATGCAAATACTATTGCTTTTCAGTTTAAAATTGGACATTTAAAACTGAAAGCTGCCATCATCTAAATGCTACCTTTTTGCTTTTTTATTTTCCAAACAAGCCTCTGGCCAAGTACACAACTAACTGCGGCCAAAGGTAAGGCATAATCAGCGGAGCTAGGCCAGTCAGTACAATGTCAGTGGGATTCAGTCTGATGAACTGCATTGAAACAGAAATGTCCATCTTTAAGAGCAGTGGAGTATGGAGCAGTTAGCAAATTGCTTTTTACTTTTAATACCACCTTTCAACCTGGTGCCTTAGAAAAAAAGTGTTTTTCCTGGGAGGCATTTTGTTAAGCCAGTTGCCTACTCATTAGAAGGATGAATGAATTGATAGATACAATATGATTCTTCAGTCTTTACTTAAACTAAATTCACAATGGTTAGTTCTGCGTTATTATGAAGCTTCTCTTTCAGAATACTCACACTTTTTAGTTGTTAGGGTATACATGATTTTAAGTCCTTAGTTTTATTAAATAATATTAAAATGATTTAGCTTAAATTTACATCTTGTTAATGTAATTGGGTTATAACAAGAAAACTGCAAGCTTAAAAATCTGTCATTCCTTTAGCCTGGCAGTTGTTGGCTGAGGAAGCTCACTCTCAGTTGAGCTGCAGTGAAATAAACCATAAATTTCAGAGTCTAGTTGGCTTATAGTTCACAATGCCTAACAAATATTAATGTTGACATTTTTACTGCAGGGTGTATGATGTGAGATCATCCTGTTAAGAACTCAAAACTATTAAACCCCATTTCTTTTTCTAAATCTGTTTTTGCATATATGGCTTACCTGGGCTAAACATCTCAAAGGAATCAATATAAAATGTGCAATGAACCAAAAGTGTGATGCCAGTCTGCAGGGTATACTCATGCACATATTCATATTCTATCATACTAAGCCAAGAGTTGTCATTTAACTTGTTACAGTTTGCTTCACTTCACTGGGCAAATTAAACTGGTGTACTGCTCTAAGGTGAAGTATGGACAAACAATAAAAGAGCACTATTGACTGAGAGATGAAAACCACATTGAAAGAACAAAGCAAGGTTTGTTATCAAAAGATCAAACAGCAGAGTCAATGCACCAAACAAAAGCCAATGTCTATATCTCATAACCAGAATTCAAAACAAAACACTTGCAAAAAGTTTCAGAGAGTATACAAAATCTTGGAAAGATGCATCCCAGCGTGGAGACAGTTCAAATGAGGACTTGCTGATGATTTGATATGACTTTTAGAGTACAATTTCTGAAAACCAGCCATTGCAATGTATCGCTGGGTCCAGAAAGTGGCAAAATCCATAACAAAATAAAATGGCATTCTGGGATTTCTAAACCATAATAATAAGATAAGACAGCAAGTCCACATTTGCATTGTACAAAGAAAAAGAAAATCAAAAATGAATTCTCTGCATTTTAAAACCAAAATCAAAGATTTACACATACTAAAGAAAAATGTGATGATCTCAAAATAAGAAAACATCAGCTAAGATAACAGCTGGGAATGCTGGTAAACCACCAGGAATCACACTGAGATCTCCAGAAGCCTTAAATGAGAAGCTCCTAGTACAGTATGTCACAAAGGATGTGCCTCAAAGGAATGACCAAATATCTCTGGGAGAAGTCAAACCTCAGTGCTTTGGAGAAAAGTGAAAAGGCCAGCCTTTCTGTTCAATTCTTGGCCCTAGAGGTATAAAAAAAAGCCCAGAAAAAAGAGAAGAAGAAATGAAGAAATGCAGTTCACCTATTGATTTTAGAAAGGGTAAAAATGATGCCTTCATTCAAGTTCTGCTGACCAAGGACAGACATTGCAGTTTTTGTCTTCTCAGTTAGGCATTTCATTTTCCGATTTTCACTCTGTTAAGGGACCACTGGAATATGATAAGTTGAAGAGATGGTTTGGCTAACTGAGAATAAGCAAAGTTTTCTCAATATCTCACTCAAATACTTTTTTGAGCGTGTGTGCCCTGCGGTGGGTTGGTGCCCTGCCCGGGATTGGTTCCTGCCTTGCGCCCTTTATTGGCTGGGATTGGCTCCAGCAGACCCCAGTGACAATGTGTTCAGATTCAGCAGGTTGGAAAATATAAAATGCGTATAGTGAATAAAGTATACAAGTCATTAAGGCAACATATTCTTATAAAAAGCATGTTATTAAACTAATCATTATATACATATGGATGCTATGGCAATCTTGTTTGAAATTTCTAATAACAGATATTGTCTATGTATTTATTAACCTTTGCTCTCTGCTTAAAATATCTTTGATGACTAACCCTTTTAAAGAGAGTTGATTTTCTCATGAGTCAGAGTGAGGATAATGCACTGGAGCAGTTTAAAAGCGGAGATCATGAGATGAAGAAGCTGTGTTGAGAGGCTCATGAACTGAAACACTAATAATCTGCTTTGCTACTTCAAAATCTATTAATAATAAGCACAACTAAGAAGTTGTATGTTGTACATTTTTGCTTTATTGCCTGAAGGTGCTAAAGGATGTTTCTTAGATAAAATTGATTCCTGGAGAAAATCACATATTGTTTATCTTCGATTTTTCTAGGTTTCTTCACAGAACTGATAACCTCAAAATTTAGATGCAAGGTGCAATAGGTTAGACCACACAGACAGCACACTAAATAAAAAAATCTTCATTTTTACTTTCAAAATATCAAAGTTAATTCACGTGCAATTCATGAAGCAGACAGACAATCACAGAGCAACACTACTCTTGTGTTTCTACTGTTAAATATTCTTGCACCTCTTATCTATTGCACGCATGTTATATCACACACAGACATATGCCATGTATTTGAAACAAAGATAATAAACCGGTGTGTCTATTTTAAACAGCAATAAAATTTATTAGGATAATGGGGAAAAATTATATAAATGGAATTGAGGAGGAATACCCCAAAATCAGCACAGGGTAATCCCATAGGCAAGCAATTGTGTGTGAACATGACTGTATGCAAATAAACAAGTTTAGGAGCTCAGTTAGTGCAAAATCATTAAACTGATACTTAGAGTGCTACTTATTTCGAGTGTTACTTATAAGCCCTTAAAAGCATTGCTTGAGTTGGGTAGTGTGGTTCAGTTAGTTCAAATACTTGACTGTGCTAACTGAAGCCAAATGACAGGATGTAACTTCCATGGCCTCAAGACAGGTTACAGCATATTAGTGTATATGAGTCAACCTTGGATAAAAATTAGAATGTAAACATAATTTTATATATATATATTATAAATAAAAAATATATTTATTTATTTAAGGAACAGAACATAACACAATTATGTGTTATAAAGACAATCCAATATAATTGCATCTTACACCCAGTCTCTATGATCATAATAGGAACACCATAATGGCTTTCACATAAAAATCAATAGAATCAGCCTACATGCATGGGCAGAGATTGCCTTTTAGGCTTGAAGTGGGGGGGACAGAAAAAACAAAAAAGATAATTGTACTTTTTAGAGGTACAACTATTGCTACATATTTACCTTACATCTGATGCTAAATATATTTTTTTAATATAAAGTTACATTATAAAGTTAGCTTCACTTACATTAACACATTTAACATTTTGAAATTACAAAAATGTGTGCAAAATAATGTTAACGATGAAAATAAGATTTGTTCGGACCACGAAGTCGCTGTTTGTACGGGCACGCATTAATGCCTAACATACGTGGACTACTGTTTCAATCACTTGTTCTGATGATCAGTTTGCCGACAGGAGCGGCTATCAAGCAAGTAAAAGAGAAAAATACTTTATACACAACATACCACAAACTAATCTGTAATTGAAATTGCATGGAATGTTTCTGTCGCACAATGTGCAAGAGAGAGCGTTGCTTAAGGCAAGACAGATTATAGTAGTCAGTGACCCATCCATTTTCTAAACCTGTTTAGCAGGGCAGCCTATCCCAGAAAGCAACGGGTGAAGGCAGGAACAACTCCTGAAAAGGGAGCCATGGCCATCACAGGTAAAACATCGTCACGGACCAGTTTAGAATCACTAGTTCACCTAGTCTTCAGATATTTGGACTTTGGGAGAAAACTAACACAGACAGGCTCACATACAAACTCCACACAAGGAGCACACAGGACACAAACTGGGGATTGTGATGCAGTAGCGCTAACACTGTATCACCATAGTTAGATACTGCCTTGAATAAATGTGAGGTGAAAAAAATATAGCTTGTTTGTGACTTATAATAAGCAAGTGACATATCGGCATGGGAGGAGTTAAATGCACTAAGTTGCTGAAATAACAAACATAAACATGCACAAAACATCTTAGATGCAGCTAAGTAACTAATTACTTTGATTAGCACACCAACCAATCAAAAACATCCAACAGACAGGATCAGTGTGGTTGTAACAAGTGTGAAGCTTACAGAAGAATGGGGCAAATCACCACCTAAATCAGGTTCAAATTCAATCAAAAACAAGCATAGGAAACAACATTTACACAGTCAACCAAATTGCAGTGATTCACACCTCTGGAATCCTAAAACCATACCACCTAATAAATCCCATGATGAGTTATGAAGGGCTTTTGATGGGATATCAAGTAAGAATTTTAGTTGAAATTAATCATTGAAATGTTTAAGGTTCAGCTCTTTTAAACACTGAACAATAAATTCCAGCTAAGAGAAATGCAGTAAGTTGCTGACAGAGATTTTCTATCACCAGTGTCCTAACTCACATGTCTTTGAAATGTGGCACAGCCAAAGAATGTCATGCAGACAGGGGCAGAACATAAATACTCCAAACAAACAGCAAGTAGACACGGCACTTGAACCTATGATGCTGGATGTGTGAGACAAAATCACTAACTACTGGTCCACACAGTTGCAGAAATATATAAATTAACACAGTTGCAGAAAATATATAAATTAAATTTATAGTGACACAGTAAATGTGAATGCATAATCCTTATTGTTTTTTAGCATTAAAAATATGCTTCATTTCTTATATTACCCAAGTTGATTACCCAGCAAGCAGGTCTATTTTCTGTCTGTAGTTATGCATTTTGAAACAATATATCAAATAAGGGGCCCATATAAAAAGAATCTTTTTTTTTTGCTTTCTTGTTGGTTAAATCTGCACTCATATTTAATTCTAAGAGTCATTATCAGTAGCTTATTGTGAGGTGTAACCATGTCGAACTTGTACTCCAACATGTTAGAGGGGTGTAGTGGCAATGGGTTTGAACTTCAAGATTTTTGGTTTAATTCCCACTTGTAATACACTGTGTGACCCTTTTCAACTCACTTAAGCTGCCTGTACTCACCATTAAATGCACCATATCCCGATCTTCTGATTCGAATTCCATCAGGCAAATAGTGAACTTTTTTTTTTTATTATTCTTTTTCAGCTTTTCCCCCCTCTTTTTTTAGTCAGGTTTAGTTTAAAGTTTTCGTTTTTTTCTCTGATCTATACTTCTGAGTCATATTCAAAATTCAATAATTATATAACCTTAACTCTGAATCTTTTGAATATGACCTTTTCTTTAAAACACATTTCAAACTTTTTAAAATTATTTTTAGCCAAAGCAAAATCAATTTCTGCCAAAAGGTCACATTAAATATCATCAGGTGTGAAAGTGAGAGAATGGAAGCATTTGCTTCTGGGCATTACAAATTTTGCTACAGAGTTGACCAAAATGAACTCTCCTTAAGTCATTGTATTTGAAGCATACAATACTTAAATTACCCAATTACCTTAATAAAGAATTCATTTTCTCTCATCTCATCGTAACTAGACCATAATATCTGGATTCTTTCAAACATCAATCACAAATACTATAATAAAATAACAGATGTTCCAAATTATAACATGCAATATATTAAAAGTACTCATGAAGCATTTTAAAAAGTCTTAGACTACAGTTAGTAGTGTCTGATTTTTATTGTACTCTTTCATTCATTCGTTTACTCGATCATTTGCTGTAAAGGCTCAGTGCAGTTTGAAAGATGTGTGAAGCTGGGACCTGTCCAGTCAAAGTCAGGGTGCAGGGTGGCAAAGAACTCTGGACAAGATCCCAGTTCCATAGCAAAGCAGACACTCCTTCCAACTGAGCCAGATAATCTAAAATGGATTGGGATTTGGACATGGGACAAAATCCCTGCAAATCACCTCTTTAATATGGGTAACATTTAACAAAATATAACATCTCAGGTTTTTATATTCCATTAGAAGTTTGAATGTGAATGTGAATGTGTCATGGAAACTGGTGCCCACTGATGTTCATTCACAATCGCAGACACATTTCGGACTTAAATGTCATTTAATTAGATATAGTTTCTGTTTTCCATAGTTTCTTCATTTCTCTGCTGGATTTTTAGTTCTATGGATTGCTAAAATGTTAAATCCTAGTTGATTCTAAACCATGAGATGTGAAGAAATCACTACAGCCTATAATACAGAAGTCACATGGGCATTAAATGCATGAAGTGTGTTATGAAGTTGCCAACTTGATTACATAGTATTTGGTATTTTAAACTTGAATAACTGAGACCGGAGTCAAGGAAGCTAATTAGTCAAAGCATTAAATTAAAGGTAGACAGTGCCTTATTGTTAAAAAAATGATTGGAGTAAAAACCAATGGACACTCTCCTAGGCTCTTAAAGGATTGGATTTAAGAATTTTTACATTACCAGTACCAAAACAGCAATAGAAAATGATATCTCTGAAGTTGTGAATGACCACCCATGACTGACTATTTCAGATAAAACTGAATGAAATCAATCATCCATCTTTTCAATCATACATTTTTTGTAACTTGCCTTCTCCTATAAAGTATAATAGTTAGCTGGAGAATGGGTTTACCCTGGCAACAGTGGGCACAAAGCAAAGAATTGACTAAGAAATGGAGCACAACCCAACTCAACATACATACATACATACATACTGTACATACATACATACATAAAAACTTCTGTGAACTTAACAGGAAACCCACAGTGATATGGAGAAAACATATAAGAGATGCACAAACAGAACCTTTGGTGGTTACTAAAGTGCTCTGCTCCTACAGCAAACAAAAAAAAAAAACAAACACTGGCAAAAAGTTATATCTGTACATGGCAATACAAGGAGATGGCTATCACCAGGTGTTCTCTGATGGAAAGTTATGGTACCTTGGGAAGAAACATGCAATGTTCACACGAGGACAAGAGGACAATCTAAATCTTGCTAAGCATGCCAAACCCTTTATTCAGAGACAAAGTGACATCCCGGAGGACTCAAAATCAAAAAAAACTCTGGCTGTTATAGTTAATGCATGACATCATTGAATAAACTCTAGTCCCTATGACTTCTTTGTTACACAAGATTTGATCATATAGCGCATATTATTTGTTTGGTTTGTAGTTATTTCAGATTTCTGAAAAACAATTTTTAGGGTAACAATTTTCTGTTTAACAAAGGATAGGTTCAAGGTTCTTCGCAAAATAAAAAAGAATATTTTCCAGTTTAGGCAAACAACTAACCAAGAGGTGGCTGCGCACGGTCCCCTAGTCAAGAAAGATGGACCAATGTTTCCCATTTAAAGCTGAGGCTAACATGAACCGTCTGGTTATCAGTGCTCTCCTGCATCGTCATTTGATGGCAATTTACCAAATGAGGCTATTGTATTGCTTTGGAGACAGACAGGCCACATATGATGACCTATTTTATAATATCTTGCATCCAAATATGTTTTCAAATATTTTGTATCCAAATAAAAAAGTCAGAACTAGCATAAGACGTCCTAATTGAGGGTGTTCATAATAAAAGTAATGACTTACTTCATGAGGTATAAGAAAATATTTGAAATAATAAAATGTGTGCTTCACTTTAAATGCTTAAAGTCTAAATATCTGAATGTAACAGAAAACGGTCATTTTTTACCTTATGATATAGGTCCATAGAGGTTTTAAGGTCCAGAAATCAAAAATGACATTGTATTCATCCAGACAATACCCCACATGCTTTTGCATGAAGTCTGCCATTTTTAGCTTTCCGGAAGTGACTCTTAGAATAAAGAATCAAATGTTTAAAATATTATTATTTTTATGATCAGCCAGCTTGCAATAGCATAAAACGACACCACATTTGCCTATATTACCGATCCCCATTGTTTCAAAGTTTTGTGAGGAGTAACATTCACCCCACTTTTCCTATTAGGGATTGAAATGCTGGGGTCAGTTGATGTGGCAAATACACCTTCCACAAAGTCCTTCTGATTATTTATGCTGAAGACATCTAAGAGTTTACTCTTATCATAATTTTTGAAATTTCCTGCAGAATGTGGGTCCAGAAATAGCCTAAAAATGAAGGTTTTTCAGATCTAGAGGGCCAAGAGTAGGTGTGAACCCAATAAGGTCAATGTGCTGCATAACTAGACATTAAGACAAGTTGAAGGGTATAACATATGTGGGGGTTTCTTGTACCAGTGAGTCAAAAGGTGCTGGAAAAAGAAGTGATTCCAAAGCATTCAAAAGTAATTCTTATAAAGTCAATGTCATTGCTTGTCTGTAGCAGTGGTTTTTAAATTCAGCCCTGGGGGGCCTCCCAGAGTTGTATGTTTTTATTCCAAATAATTTCACAATTAGTCTTTAATTTTCATTTTGAATTGTTCTTTCTTAGGGTTACCTGCTCCAATCCTAACCCTTACTTTAATTAATTCTTTGTATGAATATTATTGTTTCCAATTTACTTTATTAAACACTTTGTTTGGCTTAAACCCCATGTTAGACACACCACTCAGTAGCTGCTCAAGAGTATCTGTCCCACCTTAGGTGGAACTACTTAGTAAGTAATGCTAGATAAGAGAAAGTTACAGAGATATACGAATCAAGGATATACAGACTCTACCTACAGATACAGAAAACTGTTTATTGAGATGCTAAGGAACAAAATCTTGCATATATGATTTGCTGACTTTTCTATATACAGATGACAGTTTTTCATTGTGTATTTTATTTCAGAAATCCATATTGTAAAATGCCAGGGTCATATGAACTACACTCGTGTTTAAAGACCTCTCCATCACATCTATGCCCATTCTACTGAGGTGAATTCTAGCACTGTGGATCTAACACTGCTGTTGTTTCTGCACTTAAATAACATTGCATAATATAACATTATTCAAACTGTCTAATCACTTCAGGGTCCTGGATGGTTGGGTAGACAGAGACTATTCTGGAATCACTAGTAGTAATGCAAGAACCATCCTTGCATCAAAGTGTCACTTCATCACAACACACACCCAGACTGCTCTAATTTAGAATCACATTGTCATTTTTTGAAGTATGGGAGGAAAAACAAAGTATTCTGGGAAAAAACAAATAATCCATCATTCAGACAGTGTCTAGGAGAGCAGGAACTGTGAGACGACAGCAGCAACTACAACGGCACTGTGCAAACTGTAATGAAAGTCCTGTTTACAAAACCCCATCTTACTGCTGAGTACATGTGCCATGCTATCATGGTTTTTGTCTGGGATCAGACCTCAGGATGTCAAAGCAGGACAAACAGGTACTGAAAATTAAAAATTGGAAAGTGTTAGGATGTGTCACAGAGCTAAACCATAAATACAGCTGCATTTTTATTCATCTAGCCATCAATTATGAAACTCACTTAAGCCAGAACAGGGTTGCAAAAGCCAGAACCTATCCTGGCACCATTTTCTTTTCCTTTCTTTCTTTTTTTTTTTTTACAGTTCTTAAGACATATACCTGTATATTTTCGCCTACTAGACATTGTTTGTGGTTTTGGCACTTATACCAATTAGTTTTAAAGGCTTATAAAACTCTTTCAATGTTTTGTGGCACACCCGCATTCCCCAAATGCTCTTCTATTGCTGTTAGTCTGTGTGCTCATTTAACTATTTTCACTGCTTTTTTTGGATTATGCCCAGAAGTGAAAAAGTCAGAATATACTCATTACCTCTAATTTACCACTTATTTTTCTGTTTTCAATTTGTATTCAGTTATTTTAATGGATATATGAAATAGTTTTGTGATTTTTTTTTTCAAAGTACAAACAGCCTATATTTTAAGTTGGTCTAATAGCAGCCAATATGTAAACTTTTGTGAAGATCACTTCAGCCGTTTTGCATGATTGGCAATCAGTATTATGATTTTATTATTTACATTAACTTGAACCACGAAATTGGTAATGCATAGGGGTGTGTACTGGTGCTCCATCATGGTTTTAATCCTGCTTTGTAGATCAAGATGATGCTGGAATAGGCTAAACCCCTGTGAAACCAAATTTTAATAAGCAAGTACAGAAAACAAAGAGTCAAGTGGATAACGGACTGGAAAGTAAACTATCATTTCATAATACAGTAATTATGATTTATGTAATTATTTTCATAAAAACAATGTATAAATACACACACGCAAATTGCAGATTATATAATTACATGGTGACTGAGCAATTAGTACTGCTACTTCACAGATCGATCATCCAGGGTTTGATTCCCATGCTCAGCTGCACTTTGTATGGAATGTGCATGCTTTCCCATTCTATATTTGGGTTTCCTCCAAGTACACTGGTGTTTAGCCCATATTCTAAACATTTCCATTTGGGTTATTTTATTTTCTCTGCCAGATACTTTGAGTTTGCTTTCACATCCCTAGGAATTCTAAATTGACCTGGTATGAGTGTTAATGTGGATATTTGCAGGATCGTAAATTAACTCATGCCCAATCTACAGTATGGTTGGTTCCTGCATCTGATTTATTGATGCTTATTCCTGACCTGAAAGATAAAGCTTTCTGGAAAGTATCTGACATTATTGATTTTTCAAATTGGTTTTATATGGCTTCTGATATCACTTAAAAATCAAAAAAGACTGTTTTGAGCATTAAGAGGGAAATGGCATTCTGAACTCACTGCTATTTGCAATGCTCAGGCTGAAATTTACAATATACAGTATTTTCAACTAACATTTAAATGGTTAAACTTAATTTTTTAACTGTTCTAAGATGTGGCTGGCTTGTCATCCCGGCCAATACCTCCAGGCCGCCAGATGGAGCCCTCCCTGCAGTATGGAGGTGCCCCGAAGACCAGCAGGAAGTAATGGGACATGTAGTTTTTCTACAAGACCCTGCTGGATACCACAGGGGCCGCAAGAGGGAGCTGCAGGGAGGACCAAAGACTTCTTTTTGCCCTTTAACCCAGAAGTTCGTCAAAGGAAGAGCAACGGGCTTCCGGGGTGAAAAGAAAGGACTTGTACCTGACCCAGAAGGGATTGAGAGTCACATGGACTGGGGATTGGAACACTTCCAGGGCAGGGAATATAAAAGGACTATGGGAGCTCCCAGACGGCGAGCTGAGCTGGGTGGAAGGGTGGCAACGCGTCTGGGAGTTGGAGGATTGTATTTGTGATTGATTATTGTTTGTTTATGAGTATAGTGGAGGAGAGGGTGCTTTGTGCACTGTGGCAATTTAATAAAGTCAAAATTTGGAGTTGTACCTGGTGTCTGAAGTCGTGGACAGGGGTTCAAAGGAGCGATAGCACCCCCTATCTGTCACACTGTTTAATTTAATTTAATCATTTTATTCTGTTCCCTGTGCACAATGTGTCTTCTCGTTGTGTCCTATGGTATTATTTAAATCTTTCATGCCCTGTACTTACCAACAAATAAACATTTTATAAATAAAATGCAGGTTTACAAAAGAAATGCAGAAGGACGCTGCAGACAAGTGAGAGGCAGAGTGTGTTGTTTATTTTAATCTGAACTTGACCATTTGGTTAGTGGAAAGTCATTCACAAAAACATTGCACATAGTGAATTGCAAGAAGTCACTGAAGGGAGGTACTGTAGGCAATGGCAGAGAAGCACACCTTCCCTTTGAAAACTGCTAGCATTAGGGGGGACAAGGTGGCAGAGGGTGAAAATGAAGAATGTGTAGTCAGTATAAAGTAAAAATGTGGTGAGCACTGGAGAAGTCAGGCAAAATGACACCTTTTATTGGCTAACTGAACTAATTACAATATGCAAGCTTTCAAAGCAACTGAGGCCGCTTTTCCAGGCAGGTTGTAGGGAAAGAAAGATAGGGGAAGAGGGAGAGGAAAGGAGTGACATGGACCCTAAATGATGCACAAGATCCAGAATTGACAAAACTGAAAAGACAATAGAAGTTACCTCTGGAGGGAGTCTAATGATGAATGAAGCCAAGGAAAATGCTGGATAATATGAGTCTAGATTTATAAGAAGTTTGCCACGAAAATCAGTGGAACAAAGGAAAGAGAGGAGAAAAATAATGAAATTATTAATGAAATGTTTATGGGCATGCAGGGAAGTATTTACTGGCAATAAGACAATAAGATAGATAGATAGATAGATAGATAGATAGATAGATAGATAGATAGATAGATAGATAGATAGATAGATAGATAGATAGATAGATAGGAGTAGCAGAAGATTGACCTAAACAGAACTGTACAGATATTTAGATTGCACTGTTTAACAGTATTTAAAAAACAAAGCAGATGGCAATGTACGTGTGACAAACAGCAGAATTACACATCAACCAACAGATGGGTACAATGTAGCTTAGTTTACCAAGAATTCAGTGATCTTATGGCCTGGGGAAAGAAGCTCAAACTGAAGCAGGATGAGCGTTTGGTGAGACTCCAATAGTGTTTAGCAGAAGACAAATGCCAGAGATGATGGATTCAGCTCTCACTCATTGAGTGAAGTGGATGGCATGAGAATTATTATCGACAGTGCTTTGGAGCAGCTTGTGATCTTGTCAACTCAAAGCACTCCGTGATGCACCCTGTCAGGATGCTTTCAATAGTGCAGCAGTAAACGTTCACTAGGATTTTGGTCCCACCCCAAAGCTGTTTAGACTACTCAGGAAAAAGAGAACTTTCTGAGTCTTTTGATGATGCAGGTGATAGTCGATGGACCATGAAAGGCAGTCAGCGATCACAGGCACTGCAATCATGAACAATATGGTTACTTCCATACAGAAATCCCCAGAAAATGTTGGAAATCATCTAACAAACAGATTACAAAAGAGCATCACATGGCTCTGGCAAAATTCTGAGCTGGACTCAGCAATTTTGAGAGTGTAATGTTACTTTGACTGAGCTGCTTTAGAATGGTAGAAAAGCACTTAAAATTAAAAAAGGAAAAATGAAATTGGAAAAAAAACTGGAAACTCTGGATCCAGTTATCTGATTATACAAAAGGAAGCATTTCAGTAAAATACAGTTAGATTCATTTTCCTTGCATTTGCAACCAACAATTTTCAAAGTCACTTTGGCATATAAGCCAAATAATACTGCCATCAAGTGCAAGCATTTTCCATTGGGGATAGGAAGAAAGTCAAATAGCCTTAAGTAGCTGCATTTCCTTAACTGCATGCCAACTACAAGGGAAACAATTATGTTGAGTTCACACAAGTTCAATAGCACACAACCACTGTTCAGAAAAAAGTTATGTAGTAGAGAACGTTTTTGCCTTATTTAGCATTTCATCTTTCTTGATTCATTTCCATTCTATTTACTGAGTGAACATGAGAGGGTGAGTTAGTGTACTTGTAGTGGACTGGAACCAAGTACAGGTATTATTCCTGCCTTGTGCCTAGTGGTACTGAGATAGCCTCTCCTTTCCTGTAGCACTGTATTATGCAAAGTAGAGTAAGAAAAAACATTAGAGGATTGATTATTTATTAATAAAAGATACTGATGTAAAAATCATTCACATGATAACTATATTAATTACTACTAGTAGCACTTCTCTCTAAAACAGATTAATTGGCAAAGAATTCTGGCTGCATTTCATTCTCTTAACCCATTCGTGCTCATCAGCTGGAGTGACGTGATTACCTCTCTTGGGGCCTCATGTATAACACCGTGCATAGGATTCATACTAAAACATGGCATACGGACAAAAGTGGAAATGTTCGTATGCACAAAAAAATTCAGATGCACAAAACTGTGTGTCAGCCAACTTCCATGCACTTCTACTCCATAAATCCCAGTCAGCGTGAATTGTAACACACATGCAAATGTCTGCCACCCCACCCCGACTCCTACCAGAATTACGCCTCTTTGAATATGTAAATCAATATAAATAGCCCCAAACTTTTGGTGATTTGTAAAAAGCACATATTCGCACACAGAGAAAAATAAGAAATATTAGGGACACAGTGAAGAAAAAAAGGTTGGAGTGTAGACTTTAATCTCAAAATTTCCACTTTAATCTCGTAGTATATTTGTCATTAAAACAGAACGTTATTAGTTTCATCTTAAAATCGATGTTTCATTTACTAGAGTCTCTCAAATCCCATCGTAACTAATCTAGCATGTTTCTGGTTGGGTTGTAGAGGATCAAATACTTATTTCTCTCAATGATATACAAATCAATTTATAACATTTATTTAATGTGTTTTTTTCTGGATTTTTGGTTGATATTCTGTCTATCTCCATTAAAATGATACTACCATAAAAATTAGAGACTGTTCATTTCTTTGTAAGTGAGCAAACTTCAGCAGGGGATCAAATACTTATTTCCCCCACTGTACAAGCAGTTACACCGGGAGCATCTGATGGACTGATAGAGTGTGTTTATAGCTCTAGGGATGAAACTGTTTCTGAGCTGTTAGGTCTGTGCAGGAAAGGCTCTGAAGCGTTTGCTGGATTAGAGAAGTTCAGATAGACTGCAGTATGATTGAGCGGAATTGATGCAGATGTTGTGGCTTTCTATAGGCAGCGTATAATATAAATGTTTTCCAGGGCCGGAAGCTGTATCCCAATAATCCTCTGCGTTCTTGACACAATTGCTATAGAGCTTTCCGAACAGCTGCTGTGATGCTATAATACTACACGCACATACAATGAGTTGAAATACTCGCAGTGGTACATTGAGCGTAACAATGCTAAATCAGCTGTGGTATTTGGAATAGTTTGTTCATTCCATGCACCATTATATTGTTACAGAATGATTAAATGAATTACATTTGTAAATAATATGCAATTCATTTTTGTGTATTTTATAAACCCCACGTCACTGACGGGAATCTAAAAAAGAGAGGCTACACAGAAACAGTACCACTGCTTTGACGCTGGGTGGTGGCAGTTTGCAAAACCAAGCAGAAAAGTGTGTATGCAAGTGGGGAGGCTGCTGTGAGAATGTGGGTGGTTTTACGCCAAGTTTAGCTTTTATACATCGCGATGTGAACAGGGAATTCTGTGAATTCTGTGTTATTTTCTTAATACAATCAGGGCAAGTTCTTGTGTGGGTGGGTAGTGGGATCTGCCTTTCTGTATTTATTATTGTTTATGTCAGTTTTACCTCAAAATCTTACTCAGATTTTGAAAATGTCATAGTAAGGAGACCTGGGTTTGCATCCTGAGTCCACCCTGAGAGGAGTTTGCAAGTTCTCCCCCATGTTTGTGTGGGTTTCCTCCAGGTGCTCTGGTTTCTTTCCACAGAAATTCAATCCCTCCAGTGTGTTCTCGGTCTGTCACAGGATCTTTACCCAGTTGGATGTACCCGAAGTAGCTCTAGGGGGAAAACATGTACAAACGAGATCTTGAGGAGCAGCAACTCTACTCCGAGGCTCTCCTGAATTGCTAAAATGCCCAGTGGAGGCTGGGCAGTCTTGTGGCCTTGGAACCCCTGCAGATTTTGATTTTTTTCTCCAGCCCTCTGGAGTTTTTTTTTTTGTTGTTGTTTTTTCTGGCTTCCCTGTCCATCGGACCTTACTTTATTCTTGTTACTTAGTATTGTCTAATCTTAATTTTATCTTTTTCTTTTATCTTTCTTTTATCTTTTCTTCATCATTTTGAGCTACGTCATTTTTATAAAAACATGCTATATAAATAAATGTTGTTGTTTTCTCACCCTATCAACTATAAAATATCTGTCATAATTATGTTGTATAGAAATAAGATTGTAAAATGTGCTGCTCAATCAGTTGATGTTTTGACAGAGAGACTGTCATTAATGCTAAAAATATAAACCAAATTAAAATCTTTATAGTATATATAAGGATTTATATATATAATCCTTATAGTGGCCCCCACATAAGCTTGTTTCACTCGCCTGTGTCAGACATGAGTGCTTGCCTAAATCTGCTAAATCTTAAAGTGGAATAAAATACATACAAATGCTAAACAAAGAATATAACACAGCAGACAAGGCAAAAATACATATAACTATAATGAAAATAATTGCATACTTAAATGATAAATGTAAAATGCACCAAAACATAAAAATAATGGCTGCTTCAGCAAATACAAGGTATATAAAAATATGAATATGACATCTGACTTTATAATGAAAGTCAGAAAAGTTGTATTGCCATCAGTAACCGAATGGAGTTTGTACTGTCCTCCTGTTTCCTTATATGTTTTCTTCCATACGCCATTTATTTCACATTATAAATATATGTACATTATTTAAATTTGTGTCAATAAATTGTCACATTCTTTGTGAATAACCTTAGACATGAATGTTTAATTTAATGGACAAGCATTTTATCTGTAGTTGTTTTTTTTTGCCTTTGCTTAATATTAAGATAGATTAAGTGGGCTCAAAACAATGAATTGAATGTACAGCAATATTTTCACTCCTTGTACATATAAACAAACATTAACACAGCTCCTTTGTACATTTGCCATACTCTGCATTTGCTTTACATTCACAAGGCCTAAGTAATTTATTACATGCTTTATATTTTTTCCAAGTGATTCCCACGCAGGTTACATGGATTGCTCAGGGTCACTTAAACAGACAGAGGCCAGTATGGAACGTTCATCATGAAACCTCTGAGTTAACTGCCATAGTCACTAGGTCACCCAAACTAATTTAACGTCAATCAACAGAAATTTGCAGGATAGCATGAAGAAAATATTAAGAAGAAGCTGCTTATACACTTCAGTTCATTTTAAGGACCTTTTTCACTGTTTTATCTTTTTCATGGGACTATCATTTGTGAGCACCAAAGGTAAATGGTCATTTTTAATGTAAGCACTGCACAGTGCTCTCAGTGTTTTTGGCTTGAGTTTTTCTATAGGATGTTTGTTTAATTCCCAGCTAAAATTCTGTAAGGATGCCTGACATCTCTAAATTCGTCCAATTCAACTGAAGATACTGAAATCCCTGTCATAATAATAGAATGCTTTTGTTTTGTATCCACTGCTGGGACAAGCTTGGCCTATCAATGACCAGGAACTGAATTAGAAATAATGAAAATGGATGGATGGATGCATAGTTGGTGATGTGAGGAGACATCAGTGGGGAGTGCATTACTGTTTCACTTCAAACAATAGATGGTGTCACAACATTTTAAATCAAGTGTAACAGTCTTTCTCAGTTCTGGCTCTTGTCTCTTAATATTGTCTTATCAGTTCCCTGTTGCTAGCAAAATCTAAAACAATGATAAGTCATATTGGGTTAAATCAGATCTTGCAATGTATTTTGTAGTTTGGGTTTGGAGAACATGCTATATGATATTTATGGGTCAACGTGTCTTCTCTGAATTACTTCACACAAGTCAGTTTTCAGAGCCTAAATCCAACCTTCACATTATATACGGTTTAAAAAGGACACTCACTATATTATTTAAATATGTTGCAACCATCTGTATCCAAGGTCAGTGCACAAGCTGAAACGTAGAGGTACGTGCACTCACCATTTATTGATCAAAGAAAACCAGAAACAATCAGAAGTATGTTTTAGATTTGATGACCTATTTGAAAAACTAGACTAAAATTATTCTTTATTATCACAGTGAATTCAGCTACAGCTAATGAAAATACATTTGTTGGTGTATAATAAATTCAATTGTTCTAGCAGAGCAATAGGTTTCTGCAGTGAGGTAGAGCATCATTATTGTGATTAGGGTAATCAAAGCTGACAAGGGACTGAGCTGTGTGTTAAATTGATGCTCATGCTTATTTTCTTGGCTTGTTATCTTCAGGAACAGGGCCCAGAATCAGGCTGTTCTCTTATAGACTTATTTGCTGTGCAAAGTGTACATTTTGAGGTTTTGCAGCTTTAAACAATGAAGATTGTTTGCTTACTTTTACAGTTAGTGATTTTTTTGATAATAATAACCTTTTCCTCCAGGCAAGTCTAATTTCCCACTTTTTACACCTATGGCTGCATAGATGTAGTTTGAAATCATACTGCTGGCTTATCATTTCACCTGCACTTTGCTAAGCTGTGTTCATTTAATCAATGTTTTTGTAACCTTAGATGATAAATATGGATCAATAACAGCACAGAAATAAAATGTGCCCACATATGCAGTTCTACAAAAGTTATTATTCTGGGTGTCAAAAAAAGCCTAATTTATTAAATCAAACTAAACAGTACCAGTTTTTTGTTGCAATTGTGGCCCATAACAGTTTTTCAGTAGAGTAATATTTAATAATGGTGTAACTAAGGATGGCAGTCTAGTGTTACTCAGAATGGAGTGCATATTAGGGCATCCTACCTACAATTGCACAAGTATCACCAAAACAGCTATATGTTTTGTTGTACAGCAATGCTACATGACTTTTCAGAAATGGCCACTACTCCAAAAGCATCAGGTAAATACCAAGCTTGTTTATGGAAACAGTTATTGGAAAGAGCTAGCAAAAGCTACAAGACTAGTGTAGCAAAAAAACAGATGGTCTACAGACATTCTCTGTACAACAGTGGGTCCAAAAATGGCACATCAGAATGCACAATTGGTCCTATGCTGTCAGTTTCTGTTGACTGAAACTGAAAGAGAGGAGAAGAATATGGTGAAAACTCATGGATGTACCAGATGGTGCTGGATTTGCGCAGCACAAGCTGGTGGCATCTGTGTAATAATGTGCGGAGTGTTTTTATGGCATAAATTGGGTCCCTTGATATAAGTAGATTAATATTTGAATGCAAGGTACAGTGGATGATCCTCTACTTCCCTGCCTAGAAAATAACAGAATGCTTCAAAGAATAAAACAATGAATTTAGTTTAATGCAGTGGCCACAATGGCAGCAGATCTCACTCAAGTGAACCTTCTCCAAGAACAGAGGGGACAGTATGTCATGTTTAAAGCAGACTGCAAATCACAGTGATGTTTATTAGAAACCTTGTTGACTTCATGTTATGGGAAATTCTAGCTACTTTGGGGGAACATAGGGGGCCAATTCAACTTTGTTAAGGTGTAATAAATACTGAAATTAATAAAATGGGATATTTCAATCATGAAATGTATCCATCAGTGTAGGGGAACTTAATATTACAGCAAAATTCTGTTTTAAAATTGGTATAAGATTTCACAAGTGTAATATCTGAAGTCTTCATGTAATCAGTACTAAACTGTGTTTACAGTAAGGTTCTGTGCTTCTGCTCAATTTTTCTAAACACAGCCAATTTATAAATCAGAGCAGAATCAATTTATCAACTTTTGTTGGTTTAACTACAGGCAACTCCAATAGACTTGGCACTAATTGAAGGTTGCAGAAAGAGACGGAATATTCTGCTTTTAAAATCAGACACATTTGGTCCCAAAACTAGAGGACTGTTTAAGCCCGATAATCTGACTACTTGGCTAGGATTGTAAGCTGAGGATTCAAATGGCACTGGAGGATTCAGAGAGAGCAGATTAAGTGGTTGGTTAGGTAAAAACTAAAACAGTTTATCATTATACAGTCATTTGTACTTCTACTAAAAATATGAATTTTATTTAACAACTTTATTTAGTGAACACCATGTCACGGCATGTTAAAAGTACAGTTCAGTTGTTCACATTTTTTTACATTTCAATAAAAGAAAGATCACTTTGTTCAGGTTCAGATCAAACCTGCAATTGTGTGGTTTAAAATTCAAATTGATTATGACTAGACCATACTGCTTATTTGAGAAACAAAGGAAACACATGTGTGTTTTGTGTTTGTTAAAAGAAGGCATGAAACATAAATTCTCTTATATGGAAGTCTCACAGTACATTTAACATTAGGCCCAAGAACCTCCCTTGAGCTCTTCGTCTTGCAAGGTGCTCTACTGCTTGCCCACAATACATTTCACCTACTGGTATATTACTCGAACAATAGAGACAATAGCTGTACTCTGTTAACATACTGAGTGAACTTTCTCAGATGCCTCTATTCTTGTTGCATGGGATGTTAAAATGCTTGCATCCTATGAGTAGTATATAATGTGTGCCATAAGAGAAGACATGAAATCAATCTCTGCTATGACAATATGAAAGAAACCTATAAAGGTCAATACAAACTCCTGCAGATCACCGACCTATTCATCTTATCCTGGTATACCGCACCAGATGACTTAAGAAGGTTGCAGCCAAGAAAAAGGTCAAGTGATATCTAAGACTCTGCTGGGCTATTTTGATTGTATAGACCGGAAGGTGCTTACTAGCTACAGTAAATCGGTTTCATCCCATAAAAAGTGTCAGGGTTTTTGATAACAAGAAGCATTGACTGCAAAAGCAGCAGAGGCAATACTTAATGTAAAGAACATGGAATTTAATTTAGAGAATAAGGGTGCTTAGGTTGATTCAGGAAGTGTTAAAAAGTGATGAATATACTAAGCAGAACAGTCTCTTAACATGTTTAACTACCAAATTACAAAATGATTCTGGAAAAGAAAGAGTTTATCAATGATCTTCTGGCAATATCACTTAATGGGTAATATCACTTTACCCTGGGTAAGCCTTAATATTGAGTCAGGTCCAAACTATTTCTATAAGCTACTTATAAAGGTTAGCTACAGAAAACTCTAATATGAAATGTCAACTTTCAGTTCTCTAATCAGTCCAATCTTTCTGGGTAGAAATTTGACACCTAGTACATAAAAAATAGCCCAGACTATAACAAAAATTACCATGTCAAATAGACATCTTTACTATAATCTATGAAGACATCTGCTTACAAGACTCTATTATCCATAGTGGCTTACAGAAGAGGTCAAGGTAACAAAATTGTTCACTGGAAGTGAAAAGATTAGAAGCAAATATAAGCTAGTTACAATTCAAAGGATGCCAATAACTAATATCTACAGTTCAACAAAAATTTGTCAAACAGGGGAGTCTTCGAATAGTTTATAAACACATTAAGGATGTCAGACCTTTAAATGGAGTTGGGTAGTTTGTTCCACCAGCTAGGGACTGCACATGAAATTAATCTGGATTGAGACATAATGCTTTTGCACAGGTGGCATCACCAGACACCTTTCATCAGTGGATTGGAGTGATCAAGAAGGATTGTAGGACCTCACAAGAGTCTCCATACTTTGTATATAGGTGATGATCTATTGACTACTCTGTAGGCAAGCATCAAAATTTGAACTTAATATGTGCCACAGCTGGAATTCAGTGAATTGATCCGAAAAGATCACTGATATGTGCCCACCTTAGCTAGAACAATACCATGCATGTAACTGTATTTTGTATCATCTGGGATGGCTTGGTAACACATGCCAGTACTCCTGAGTTGCAGTAATCTAGATGTGACAAGACCGAAGCCAGAACCTGGAGTTGAACAGTATACTCCATTAGATTCCGTCTGATCATCTGGATGTTGTACAGAGTGAATCTGCAGAATTGAGAGACTATTGAAACATAGCCTGTTAAAGACAGTTTGCAATCGATCACCAAGGTTGTCTCCAGACTTGGCAGGTATTAGCAATAATGAGCTGGACTGAACACAGATGGGGAGCCGAATAGATGGATGACCTTGGATAACAAGAGGGCTAGTCTTAATCAGGTTGAACTGAAGATAGTGTTCCTTCATCCAGGTTGCAATATCAGTGAGACAACCAAATATTCAAGCTAATACGACGTGGTTCTCTGGAAGGAACGACTGGTACAGACTGGTATCAGCATAGAATAATGATAGGAGAAACTGTGGTACAGGACTACATGGCCTGGTATATACTGAGAACCAGAGCACCCCCCAAACCCCCAAACCCAAAGTGCTTGCCTGGTGCACCCTCGATATCTCTCCTTGCCAGAACACATAGTAGAACTAGTGGTAGGACCCAAACCACCTAAGGGCAGATCCAGAGATGCCAAGGTCAGAGAGGGGGAAAAGGAGAATCTGGTGGCAGAAGAGAAATCTAACAGGATGTGAACAGATGGCATGCTGGTAGTTCTAGCCTGCTATAATGTGTCAACAATGGTATGTAGAGTTGTCTCTGTGTAATGGCCTTTCTTGAAGCCTGTTAGTGTTGATAAAATAGATGGTACATGACTTTTGAAAGTGCTTTTCTACCACTGATACTGTATGCTAAGAAACTCAAATCCTATCTAAACCTATTCTTTTCTATCTTAGAATAAATGTAAGCATGAAGCTCACTGTCTATGTTCTTTTTGCTTTTCGATGATGATGTTAAACTGCATCCAGCCCTGCAAGTTGCAGGGAAATCATGGGGGTTGGTGGCAGGATTGGCACTCCAGCCACCGTAAAAAAAACTTCACAAAGCTCTGAGACTACAGAAAGGACTCCTTTTTGCTCTCCGTGGGAGTTGCTCTGCTGCAGCCACTCAAAGGAAGGCTGCTCGCATCATGAAGGGGCTGGGGGAAACCCCTCGTGGAGCCCCAACCCCGGAAGAGTCGAAACCGTTGGAGAGCCAACAGGGTCGGGTCTGTTGCGGATCGGAACTGGTGTGGTGCTGAGGCGTCGCCCACTGCATGGCAGCACTCAGGTTCCAATTTGAGGCGGCCCATACGGATGGGCGCATGGAACATCCTGTCTCTCCAGCAAAATGATCATCTTCCACTGCTGTCGGAGGAGCTGCTTAAACTTTGCGTTTCAGTGGCAGCACTCTTTGAGGTGCACAGACCGAGGACTGGTCAGATCTCTATAGGTGGATACACCTTTTATTGGTCTGGTCGATCTGATGGCTGTCATACTCGGGGAGTAGCTGTTGCTGTAGTGGATTGGCTTCTTCCGATGGTGACCGATGTCACTCCTTTCAACAAGCGTATTATGAGACTCAGATTATGGCACTCCCTGGGTGCCTTGTCTGTTGTCTCAGTGTATGCTCCGACCGCAGTGAGTGATGTCTCGGTGAGGGAGACATTTTATTCCCAGCTTCGCACGGTAGTTGAAGGGTACCCATGATGTGACATTCCTCTGGTCATGGGAAACTTCAATGCAACCACTGGCACTGACATGGCTGGCTATGAGGATTGTCTCGGTCCCCATGGGTCTGGTGACCATGGTGAAAGTGGCTCCTTGTTCCTTGACTATGCAAAGGTTCAGGGCTGCGAATCACTGGATCCTGGTTCCAGCTCCCTGAACCACATCGTTGGACTTGGTACTCCAGTACTGGTGATGCGGTGAAGGAGATCAATCACATCCTCATGGGCAGATGCTGGAGGCTCTGGCAAAACTGCAGGGTCTACAGAAGTGCCCAGTTTGTGAATTCTGACCACAGACTTGTTGTTGCTAGTCTTAGGATCCAGCTTAGGTCCAGTAGGTTACCACCTACTAGGAAAATGAGCCTGGACTTGGCCAGACCAGGCTGTTTCTAATGAGTTTGCACACAGTTTGTGTGAGGAACTTTCAGAATTGGATACAACTGCCGATCCTCATGTGATGTGGGAGACCTACTCTGACAAGACCCTGAAGGTTGCTGAGGGCTGTGTTGGTGTTACCAGTGTTCCCAGAAGGAGGTGTTTCATCTCGCAGGGCACCCTGGATATCATCAAGAGGAGTCGCAGCACACGGCTAAATGGTAACTCTAGTCAGTACCAGTAACTGAGAGAGATGGCTGTGAGGGCTCTGAGGCGTTTGTTAGAGGAATCTGTGAGCAAGTGACACATCATCGGTGGTCTAGCGACCCACGTCCTGCTTACAGAGGAATCGAAGCATTATGCACATCTGAATCTGTTCCTCGGAGAGTTGCAGTCAGGGCAGCTGATGGAATGGTCCTACCAGATGACAGTGCAGTTGTGACCCGCTGGGCTGGCTACTTTCAGCAGATGTATAAAACTGATCTTCTGGCTAGGACGTTGGATATCTCTGGGTCCACTGTTCTTGAGGCTGATCTTCCAATTAGCTGTGAACCACCCAATCTCACTGAGATTGCACAGGTGGTGAACCAGCTGAGGGGGGGAAAGGCTGCAGGGATCTGTGGTATCTGAGGCACATTACTTGCATTGTGAGGGAGCGTCAGTTACGGCACTATTTACCATGTGGCATGTTTCCCCGAGGGTGATCCGGCTCGTAAGATCCTCATTGTTCGGGACCCGAGTGGCTGGACCAGGCAAAGGGGTCGCCCACGTAACACCTGGCTGTGGCAGATAGAGGATCATTTCCGGAGGGCGAGACTAGATCGCGTGTCTGCCTGGGGGGTGGCAAACCGGGATCCTGAGTTGTTTTGCCATGTAGTGTGTGCGGCAACACACTGTACCAGTGCATGTTCATGTTGACTTGACTTGTTCATAAATGCAGTCCTGGCAGTACCATTTCTCTAAGTGCAGTAATTGGTCCAATCATCTCACTTTTCTTATTTACCTGTTACTCTGATCATAGAGATATTGTAGATGTTGTAAATGTACTTTTTAACTTTATCTGTTTTTATATTCATTGCTTTAGTTATTTGTTTAACCAATTTTCACAATTTCTCTAAAGACAAACCTAATTAGACAACTTAAATCATTTTGAAATGTTCGAAAAGATAACACAAAGTCAAGCATGCTCTTACAAACTCATTTTCTGAAAATATTTCTTTTCAAATGCAGCAAATATAGCGACTGCAACTGGATATGCCAGAAGTTGTACAATTCCTAAAATAGCAGTTGTTCCCTTTTGCTGCTCTATGAAGCGGCATTATTGTTGGCTGCACAAATTTACTGTCGGACTTCGGTCGCTCTAGCATCTGGCCAGAAAACTGTGGAAGCCTATTGGCTTGCAGACCAAAAAGACCTAAAAGCATTCATCTCAAGTGAATATAATTAAATCTGACAAATTTGTTCATATCGGAGTAACAGGTACATTATAGATTTTTTAAAAATCACATATTTATATTCATGAAACAAGCAATTAAAACAAGTATCAGATTTGATAAATGCCTGACAAACCCTACACAAGAGACCTAGTTAAATATTCAGAGTTTGGGCCGCTCACTCATGGCAGAAAGTTTAATTTGTTACCAGTATGTGGCAGACTATACCAAATTAGTATTTCCATTCCAGTGAACAGGAACTAAAAAGTAATTTCCTCTCAATAGCCACAATATTTCTGTCTGTTGTAATCTGTAAATACTGTAACAAGATTTAAAGCAGCTTAGATTAGAAGCAATAAAATATTCTGATAGATTTTAATTATGTATAAAATCAGACTTTTAAAAGCTAATTTTATACAAAACAATGTAGATTTCCTGAAAAACACTAATTCTTTTTACATAAGAGAAAGGATAAAGAGCAAAATGTTTATTACTTTTTATGTACAAATTGACAGTAGTATTGTTAATTTAATAAAACATAATTAGCTATGCAGTTCATCACATTATTTCAGTGGTGGCTGGAAGTGAGTGTGTGTGTGTGGGGGGCGGGTGGTTTTTACCAAAAATCCCTTATATTCCAGCATATGTTCCAGTAAAGGAAAATAAAATACATGGAGTTATTTACAATTTTTATTTCCTATTTGGGGTGCGATATTCAAAACAATTATCTTCTTGGTTGAACATATTCTTTCATAATAACATTTAAAATTTTTATCACAGCTAAAGAGACCAAGTCTCAGGTCAGGTACACAAAACTCAAATGCTTGGATATAAGAGAATTATATCTTGACTTGTGTCAAAAGAGTTAAATGTATCAATACGGATGAAAACAGCACTAACTTCTAAAGCTTAATGTATCTTCCAAGGAGTTTTCCAAGTTAGTATAACCGTAGACAGAATATAAAACAATAGAGAAGAGAGTAAAGAAAGTAAGCATGTGGCAGTGACCATCATATAATCATTGAAGCTATTGTAGACTTGTACTGTGTTCGTGCTTGTGTACTGTGCTGCTGTGGTGAGCTAGGGAGAAGCGCTTCCCTATTGATAATAAACATGTGCTGTGTTGTCAAACTTGTGCCTGGTGTCTATCGGTGTCGGCCACACTGGACAAAGACAATAATGAGTAACAGTTATAAGCACCATTTGTTATATAAATTTAGAATATGTTTTTTCTTTTTTTGTCTTCTGCATTAGTGTGTCAGTGCAAAATAGTAAGTTTTAGATTTCCAAATTTTCAAATATTACAGAGTGTTACAAATGTGCGAATAGCAGGGAGCTGCATGGACCGAGTGAAGGTAATTCCACACCAGGCCGGGGGTGGCAGGGTGTTCTAAATCTTCTTCTGTTTTTTCTGCAGACCAAAAACAGGAAAACTTGTGTGAACCAACCCTGAAGACATCACTTTCTGGTTCCGACGCCCAGAAGAGCCTCACTTCAGGTCCTGGCACCCAGAAGAGCATCACTTCTGGTTCTGGCGCCCAGAAGAGCATCACTTCTGGTTCTGGCGCCCAGAAGAGCATCACTTCCAGAATCCGGTGCTCGAATACATGTTACTTCCAGTTCCAACGGCCAGAAGTGCATCACTTCCAATTCTGACACCCAGAAGCATGCCACTTCAGGCTCTGGACCAAGAAACACTTCACTTCCGGATCCACTATGTCAGTTCCTCTTTGGGCATTTCAAGCCGCATTTTTTCCAAGAACCCTCAGTCTTGTTTTGGACTCCATCAATGACACATCTGTCTTGATTTTCAAAACCCATTGCAGCCAGGGAAATTATACGGGTGGCTGTCCCAAACCTTTTTTTAAGTGTGTTGAGTCTAATCATTTCACAAGAAATAGTTCTACATTTTGTTAAAGAAAGGTATATGTTAAGTAGTAGAGTACTTTCAGATAAAACTTTCAAGAATGCAGCTTGCATTAACATTAACTTATGAGGTGTGGTGGGGAAATGTAGAAATCTGCATATTACCTCACACATTGTAAAACTGTTCAAAGACAAGTACAAGACTCAAGAAATTTTGACATATCCAAAAGATCACTATTGCAAAGCTCCATTTCCCCCGCGGCCAAAAAACCTATCTTTACCAATACTTTCATTATGGCAAAAGTGTATGACTTTTCTGTGTAGACAGAGTGATCATGTGACTAAAAAATTTATATTCCAACTGTGTCAAATTGATATCATTTTTATGAATTCATTGTGGTCCAGCGTTTCCAAAACATTTTGCCATTCCAGGAATGTGTGCCAATCTTTGCCCAAATTATATTCTTCTGGCAGTTCCTAGAGAGTTAGAACAGCTCAAGAGCTCTTCTAAATCCTGGTAAAGTTAGTAGTTTCATAAGTTGGGGCAGTTCACAAAATTCTATTACTGCTACTCATGAGAACAGGACCGAATTTGTGTCACTCTGAGATTTTTGAGCTAGTTAGGACCATTTCCCTACTTTGAGACACTTGATAAATGCGCCACTGGTATGTTTTCTAGGGAAGAAGCTCTCTATTTACTTCCCGTGTTAATAGACTCTAACTATGTATTATAAGAAGGTTGAGAAAATGAATATCTCCGAGAGGCATCAAGCCCTGAATAGTTTTTAGAATCACCAGTCATGAAGTATGGCGTCTAGGCATCCCGTCTTCTGTTCTAGGTGGCAGAGCTCTAGGGTTTCCAGGGCTTGTCTCTCTGGTAGTCTTGAAGTAATTACGTCTGAAACAATATTCACTGTGACAGGTCCACACTGGCATGTTGAGATATTTTTGTTTCACATGTCTTTGTGTGAGTTTCTCTTTCCCTCAGAGATGCTCTTGGAGATTTCCTTTCAAGTGCACCATTCTACTCTGACCAGACTGAGAGTGCCTGCGCTTATTACTATTTGCCAATGTGAGTGTTCATTCTGTCTATTCTAACAGCATAAGATTTTTCATAAATGAAAGATGTCTTGGGCAAGTATTCACTGTACAAAACATTTTTTTACTTGTGCTTTCCATAGGAAAGAACTCACACTCTTTTAAAGAGCACAACTGCAAATTTTTTTGATAAAATTTTTGAATGGGTTTTCATTTTTCTGCAGGCATGCCTTCCAGTAAAGCTCCAGTAACTGTTAGACATTCAAATTAAGTAGAAGGTCAAAGTCACTCTACAGACATCTCCGATGCCATTGCATTTTTAAGTATCAAAAAGAGTCATAATGATGCAATCAGTTTACTACAATTTGTTATTGGAAAAAGAAAAATGCAAAAAAATATAAGCTAAGTAGTTTGTCCTTCATTCCCTCATCAAAAACAATTCTCCCTTTGTGGAAAAATTTAGTATGAAAAAAAAAAAGAAATGAATGAACTGAGATGTACGTGACATTTAATGGCTTGCCACTGAAAGTGCCGCTTCACTGGCTTCCACAACAGCAGCTTTTCAAACCACTACAGTTGCATAATTAAAGGTCTTTGCTTGGGGGCTCAGCGCCGCATATAACATTATGGGCCTGCAGAATTTCAATGTAAATACCAAGTTAACCTTTTAGCAGCCAGCTGTCACTGTACATAAGTGTGATTAATATTTTGATTAAATAACAACCTGTATTTCTAGAGTCACATAGAATGCATACAGGGAGAAGTGTCTGAAATTGAGAATTATGGTACTATTTGAAAAATTAGATTTTTTTATTTAAGAAATAATTACAAACTAGGGAATGTAGTGCCCATATTATGCTATCATAAACTGCAAACTATAGTGTTAAAAAATCAGTATGCAATGACTATACCTTAATTTCTCTTCTAAAAATGTTGTTACTGTAGCTGGTGGAAGGTAAAAACAAATTATGCTTTTTGAAAGATTTTGCAGTAAATAAAACACCATATATAAATCTTTTTTTTTTTTGTTTGTCTCGGCACAGTCCACTGGTTTACAGATGGATCATTAGACAGAAATCACAAAACAAAGGTATAGCAAACCTGCTATACAGCATAGGATGGACATAACTTTAATAAAAGACCTGCCGATTCATCTTTATTGGTGTCTTAGACCTTTTGTCAACACAGAAATTGATAAAATCTATATAATTCATCAGTATCAGATTCTAAAAAGTGCTTTAGTGTTACATTACATGCTTTTGCAGATTTGGCAGATAATTGGCTTTTTTGTTATGTTGGATAAAGTCAATCCACAAGATTCATGAAAATCATTAATGGAATATCATTTAATGATAACTTGTTGCATGATCTGCTAGTAGCAGAAATTACAGCTGAGCAGGCAAACATGCTTTATATTTAGAGATGTTATATGGAGAATGTGAGAGGTACTCAGATTCCAATAAAAGAGGTGTTATTCCTACTGTATATGTGCATTATATTCAATGCACTATTTTGAGTTTAGTTGTGTTGCTACTTCATAGAGAAAAATGTTACAGGATAAACTTTAAAAGGGTTATATCTACTGTTACGCACGTGTGAGTAGGAGGACATTGTGTGGACCAGGTGAAGGTAATTCCACGCAACGCCAGGGGGTGGCAGGGGGCACTAAACCTTCTTCTGTTGTCTTAGCAGACCAGCCTCAGAAAAACCTGTCTGACCCATCCTTGAAGACGTCACTTCTGGTTACTGCGCCTGAAACAACGTCACATCTGGTTCCGGCACCTAGCCTACGGTCACTTTCGGTTATGGACCCTATTATGACATCAGAAGAAGGTCACTTCTGGTCCCCCTACGTCATATCCGGTCTTCTCACTTAAAACCGCTGTGGACTATGGCTGGACATTCATCCAGGCCAATAGCCCCAGGCCACCAGAGGGAGCCATCCCTGCGACATGGAGATGCCCCGAATTCCAGCAGGGCATCATGGACATTGGAGTTTTCCTGTACAGCCCTGCTGGATAACGTTGGGGCCACCAGGGGACGCTGCAGGGAGGCTCGGAGACCTCTATTTTACCTTTAATCCGCAAGTACATCTTAATTACAGCGACAGAAGAAATGACATACTTCCGGGATGAAAAGAAGAATTTTGATCTGACCCGGAAGTGCTAGGAAGTCACACGGATGAGGGTTCAGAAGCACCTCTGGGTCACGGACTATATAAAGGACCGTGGGAGATCCCAGAGTTCTGCTGAGTAGGGAGGAAGTTTGGCAACGCGTGTGGGATAGTGGAGGATTGTATTATTGATTATTGATTATTTATTTATGAGTATAGTGGTGAGGAGGGTGCTTTGTGCACAATATTATAATAATAAAGTCAACTTTTGGACTTTTATCTGGTGTCTGGCGTCTGATCTGAGGGTTCAAGGGGACGACAGCGCCCCCTATCTGTCACACCGCCATCTTCCTAAACCTCAGTCAATTCGTGTCTGGACTCCAACCAAGACACTACTGTCAAACAAATCAACCCATTGCAGCCAGGGATAATAAGGCTGCAAACCTTTTTAAGTGTGTCAAGTCTGATCTTTCGCACTACATATCTGTCTTTTTATTAAATACTAGCAGAATACCCGCGCTTCGCAGCGGAGAAGTAGTGTGTTAAAGAAGGAAAGAGAAAGAAAAGGAAACATTTTGAAAATAACGTAACATGATTGTCAATGTAATTGTTTTGTGTATTTGGTGGCAGCGTCACAAAGTTATTTTCGTCTAGCTGCATCAGAAAATGTACCACGACGTCTGACATGCCTCCTTTTTACTGTTTTATCACAGCTTGGATTGTTGCTGTCATATATATATATATATATATATATATATATATATATACTGTATATATACACACACAAATTATATATATGTGTGTATGTATGTATGTGTGTATATATATATATATATATATATATATATATATATATAATCTAGATAGTGTGTGTGTGTATATATATATATACATACATACATATATATACACATATATATACTTGTGTGTATGTTTGTATGTGTCTATATGTGTGTGTATAGCTTTGGTCACTGGTTGCAAGGGAAAAATAATAAAATGTAGTCTATAAGTTATTAAACAGTAAAACATTAACGTTTTAAGAAGTACAGGTACATTGAGCACTACTGGAGTGGTTATGGTAAACTACATTTTAAAGACTGTGTAACACAACAGGTAAGTAACTAACAGCAGCTAAAATGTATATGGATCATCTCTCGGTAGTAGATCCCTTTTGAAAGGCGCTACACGACGGCTGTGGTATAGAAATTACATTTTCTATGTGAACTTTCAAATTTGTGCCTCTGGTAATGTGCCTTACCGGCAATTAAAGAAAATTATTTTTGTGTCCTTTGCAATGTTAAGAGAGAAAGGCTTTGGTTTGGGATAAAAGGAAAAAAGGTGTAAAGAAAGGAAAGTTGCCTTTCCTTTTATATAGTATAGAGAGATGTGTTCGCTGACGATATGAGCATCTTCTGGGGACAGTCGCGGTGTGTCTTGTGTAGACTGGTGAGACGTCCCCGCCATTAATCGGCTGTGATGGCACTGTCAGTTTTCCACTCCTGTGCGTATCTTCATAATCCGAGCTGAGGACCTCATAATCGTATACGTGCAAAATAAAGTGTGAATCGCCTTAATATTATTTTGCCGTGGTGTAGAAAAGGGGTCCCGTGTTTGCACTTGTCTGGGCTATAGCTCAGGGGGAGGAAGAAAAAAATTAAAAGTGCTCACTTTGACTTAAAGCAGAAGCGCAGTCAGCGTCTCAAAGGCCGGCACAGCTATGCACGCGCTGGCTGCTCGACTTTTGCTGGGCAGGAGACCCCTTTGTACACACGTTCATGATATCAAAAGTCTCAGCGTTCTTTGGAGGTAATTCATATATTATATATATAGCAAAATACCCGCCTACAGCGAGAAGTAGTGTGTTAAAGAAGTAATGCAAAAGAAAAGGAAACCTTTTAATAATGACGTAACATGATTGACATTGTCATGAGTGTTGCTGTCATATAAATGCCTGCCTAAATAAGTCACCCTCGCTTTGCTCTTACTTTTTTACCGTTCATTTAATCATGGCTAGTGGCGGAAAACTTATAAAATGGAAGGAGGATGGCTTTACCAAAACAAATATTGATGGCGAATCGATTATTCATAAAGCTTGAATTGGTGATCTGTTTTTCTGTGTTAACCTCATATTTTTCATACTTCTTCTCAAACTAAGGTGGTGCGAGGGTAAAATGAATCGGGATACGGTGATCAATGTAATCGGTGTACCAGGAAATCATGCATTGACAAAAGCTGCCCTTTGCTTGTAATGCAAAGTGTGATTAAATGCATTATTTTTAACGCGTTAAGGAGCACATGCATCGAAGCTTCTCAGCTGTGCTTGTGCTAAGAACGAAATGAGATGAATGGGAGGGGTGATGATGACGTGACTCCCCGCCTTAACTGTCAATCCCCACAAACACAGTCTCGGAATTTGCATAAGCACACCCCTTCACCTACAATTTTAACTTAGTTACAAAGTGATCAAAACTCGTTTATATCCTCGTCCTCTCATTAAACTTGTATCCCGCATTCCGTGGGCATGTGAAACGCCAGCGGTAGCCTGTCTATGAACTTAATTTAAAGTTTAGGTTTACACCTTGCTTTCTTTCCGAGGTAGCAGGACTCATGAATATGGTAGTATATGTCACTCGCTCGCTTCTTATTGTTTTTCGCTGCCTTCTCAATTATATAATGCAAGTTTTCTTAAGCGCTTTTTGGAGGTCTTCCTGATTTTCTACGCACTGCGTTGACAGTCAGTTCACGTGATTACGTGGGAGGCGTGATGATGTCACACGAAACTCCGCCCCCCACGTATTTCCAGCTAAACTCTATTACAGTTAATGGAGAAAAATACCTTCCAGTTATGACCATTAGGCGTAGAATTTCGAAATGAAACCTGCCCAACTTTTGTAAGTAAGCTGTAAGGAATGAGCCTGCCAAATTTCAGCCTTCTACCTACACGGGAAGTTGGAGAATTAGTGATGAGTCAGTGAGTGAGTGAGTGAGTGAGTGAGTGAGGGCTTTGCCTTTTATTAGTATAGATAATTAATTCAATTTTTGGATGGAGCAAGCCAGAGCCGATCCTGGCTAAATCAGTCACAAGGAAGGAACTAACTCACACTTACTCATATTTAGACTTGCCAGTTTAGCCAACACACACATCACTGTGGCCTGATATAACTGAGTGTGCACCATCCAGAGTTGATTCGAGACTTCCTAATGCCATTGGAATACCTTTTGATTTCACGGAAACCTAAAATGACATCTTTTATTCATTAAATTGTTATATAGATAAATTAATAAATAATATTCACCAAAAGGTTGGACTAAAAAATGACTGTTAGCTGGAACTGAACAAATGCTACTAGGCCAGGCTCTGGTTCTCTGAATTCCTTTAATGGCTGATTGAGTGAAAGATCAATAATCTACCAGGAAGCTGATAGAAGCTTTGGAGGAGTTCATTTGCTCAGTTCATTGGTTGCATAATCTAACAAAAATAAACCTTAAAAAAAAAACACTGAAAAGAAATATGATCAAACATTAAACATACATCATCCTATTCCAACCTACACAGGAGACTACAGTAGCACATTAAAGGATATGTTTTAGTAAAAGTCAAGATACGGATGCAGGAACACATTTTCATATTAAGTAGTGAAAGCTTCTATTATAAACCGAATACCCATCTAAAACAACCTTAATATGATCCTTAAACTCTGCAAAAATATCAGCCATGAACAAAGATTTTTTTTCTCATGTTTGTCAGGATAACTTATCATTATTTCAAGCAACATAACAAAATTTATCTGGCAGGTCAAAACAAAGAACTTCAACATCAAGCCCAAAAGGCATTGAAACCCTTTGATGGATATGACAGCCTATTCAGTGTGTGATTTCTGATTAATTTAGAACCAACCATTCTGTCAGGTTTCCTACATCTGTAAAATTCATGCAGCCCACGCGGTACAATCAACTAACACTTAACTAGCATCGTCAGACAGTACATGTTACTAGAAGTGGCACATTGGATGCAATCCCATTTTCGGGAATAAAATGAAATATGCCCAGAAGCCACTTTTCTTTAGTACCAGTTGCTACAGTACATCACAAATGTGAGAAGTATTGTGAAAATATGTCATCTTAACCTGCAACTATAATCCAATCAACCAAAGAAATGGGGATTTCTTAAACATGATTATAGTTCTGAGAGAAATAAACCTTGACATTCAACACATACCTGAAATTAAATGTATGCTCCTTCACAGTTGAGTAATGAAGATGTTATAAGTGTTATGCTTTTGAAGCTGACAGGTTAGCAGTGTTACCTTTAAGGTTTTATGAAGTTTACCTAATTAACAACACGTTTAAGAAAATACGCAAAATTAATTATAAGAATCATGACATAACATTATCAAACCTACAGTAAATAATCCGATTAAGGGTCCGTGCAGGGAAAGGTATAATAATTATGAGTATATTATGAGGCTAACCAATATCTGATCCCAATACTTTTTCAAAATTTTCAAATACTTTCGTGACACCTTGTGATCTTGTTAAAACTGAAAAGATTCAGTTCTTTTAAATTTTCCTTATCACCCATGACTCAGCCCTAAAATGAGCCTATTGACTCTTTTTTTAAACTTTCTTTATTGCGATCATAAAAATCTGATATGAATGCCTTGAAATCACTTGTTTTTTTCAAGTCTGTCAGTTCACTGCTTTGAAAAAAATCTTCATATATGGTGTACTGTTTGATTTGTCTCGATGTCTAGTTATGCAAAATGTCAAGCTTTTTGGAGTTTTTCTAGACCCGAAAAAGCCTAAGTTTAGGCAATTTTTGGACCATATTTAGAACAGGAAATTACACCCTTATGATAAAAAATAAATTAATAGGTGTCTTCAGCAAGTTGTGTATGCCACATCAACCGACTTCAGGGGTTCAACCCTACTGGATTATATATAAGGGGTCAGAGTTACTCCTTCTTACAAAACTTCGAAAACATGGGGATTGGTAATAACAAGCATGTCTAGTGCCGTTTTATGCTGTTTTAAGGTTGCTGATCGTAAATATAATATTTTTGATATTCGATTCTTTACCAGTGATTCTAACCCTCTAACAGCCATTCCCAGAAGGTGGAAAATGACAAAATGTAAATGCAAGCATGCGGGGTTTTGCTTTAGCCAATTTCAAGGTCAGTAATTATGAATATGAAGTTATTTTTGATTTTTGATCCTTTACTAGGGATGTAGCCCTCTGTTCTGCTCTATCAGAGGGTGAAAAATGACAAATTTTAATTATAATCAAGAATATTCAAACTTTAAGCATTTAAATGGAGGCACTCATGCTAACATTTGAAGTATGTGACACAACTGATCTTGTTCATTAGGTACTGCTGTCTCACGAAGTAAATCGTTATTAGGGTGGCATGCACTAATCAACAGTTTTTGCCATTGTGTGCTTTTTGTAATGTGAAGTCCATAACACATTCAACATTTGAAATTAAGACATACAATTCCAGCATACAGCATAACCATCACCTTTTTTACATCCGCCTGGAGTGATTTTGTTGTCTTTAATGTCTGGAATCCCTACAGATTTTATTTTTTTCTCCAGCCATCTGGAGTTTTTTTGTTTTTTCTGTCCACCCTGGCCATTGGACCTTACTCTTATTCTATGTTAATTAATGTTGACTTATTTTATTTTCTTACAGTGTTTTTTATTTTTCTATTCTTCATTATGTAAAGCACTTTGAGCTACTTTTTGTATGAAAATGTGCTACAGTGTATATAAATAAATGTTGTTGTTGTTGTTGTTGTTGTTGTTGTAATGTATCTGTACAACAGCCTGCATCAGTGCAAATTATCCCACTTAATACCTATTATTTATTATCATTATTTGGATCATTTACATGAATTACAAAGAGTAGTGATCCACCAATGGTCCTTGAGGGTTTTTCAACATTGAGTAGTTTTACAACAATATTCTTACTATAACTAATTAGTTTCTCGGTATAAAGCAAAGCCTTTAAAAGTGATATTAATAACTTTAATATTTGGAATTATCAATTTCACATTTCAAGGGTGATATTAACAACACTAATATTTAGACTAAGGAGTTCAGTTATTCTTAGGTTATGCTCAAGTTAGTATAGATATGTAAGACATGTCACCAGTCAATTAACTGAAAATCAATACACTGGATATTGGACGTTATACGTTCCTTCAGTAGGCTATTTTCCATTACAGTATGACTGGAAGTTTCAACCACTAATTATGTAGTAGCCCTGAAAATAAAATTTCAGCTCTACTAATGGAAATGTGGAATTAATATTTAGTTCTAACAGATCAGTTGAACTGTGATACTGCAAGCAATAAAATAATGCAAATGATGATTCTTTTGTCATTGTATTAAGCTTGTCAATGGCAACTCAACCATCCCAGTGTAACAACAGCAAAATTTAGTCTTACAGCCATTAAACTGAATGGCTACATATTTCAGTCAGTAGAAGCTTTTTGAAGAATTTTGAAGAAAATAGCTATAGAGATGTGTTTCTTTAAAATTTGATCTTACTGTTACTGTACTGCTGGCATACAAGTACAATGTGGAATTTTATAGAGTATAATTAGCCGCAGCTGGCAAAGCACTAGTGTCTGTTGACCTAAAATCAGTGACTAATATATTTATCTCTGTCATTAGGCCACCAAGGGAAACAGCCAAGGGTTAGCCTCCAAGTGGCCTTCTGGGTGTTTGAAGAAAGGTGAGTGAGCATGTGCACGTCCCATTAGTAAGAGGGCTAAGTGTGGCTTTCCATCAGGCTTGTCAGCTGGTGTACTGTGTGCTCCACTTCACTGATGGTTTTCCAGGCAGTGCTTCTGCAATGAATGTGTCCAGGACACCAAAGAGCAAAAGTCACGTAAAACTGAAAGCTGTCCAAAATATTTTTACAGGCTGACTTATGAAGCTTTTGCTCCCCTCCCCACCCCTTTACAAAGCAGTTTTGAAATGATAAAGTAAGAAAACAAGGAACACGTAAAGCTCTGCTTAAACGCTTTTGTGGCATGGTTGTCTTCATCAAAGTGAGTTTTTAAATGGCAGAGACAGCTGCTGTACATGGAATGTAAGGGCAAGATTTCTTTGATTGGAGTATCCACTGACATAACAGGTATCAGCCTCTCCCTTTAGTTCGGGGTTGTTTGCCAGCTAAGTGGTAAATTTACAGTCTTGTCTTCATGGATCCAAAGGAGGAGGAGATACAAACAGGAAAACATACACATACAATTGGGTCATGTTTATGCAGCTATCACTGCGCAATATTTTTACATTTTGTTTGATTAGAGACCCTTCTCCACTTCACTTAAAATATACAGTATAGAACAAGCTAGACATGCATAATCAAAATTTAGACCCAGGGCCTAAAGCAGATACAGACCAGGATTGGGTATCAGTCTATTACAGAGCACTCCATTCACCCAAACCACACCAATATACAGTCTGTGGTATGTGTCAGAAAGACACAAGTACCTGGAGAAACATGTGAACAGGCACACATCACACAGAGAGACTGACCATATTATGATTTGACGTGCATTGATACCATCCATTACTGATTGCAGCCCCATGTTCTTATATACATTGAGGTGACACTGTAGCTGAACTCTACAATATGCCGGATCTACTATGCATTTTCATACAGATCACTTCAGGTAGGATAATTCAGCAAATGAATAACCTTTTACTTTTTTATATGCAGATGAACTGTGTTTCTGTTCAGCCTTTGACTCAATTTACTGCCTTGGACAATTTGCCTGGGTCTCAAGAGTCTGGTAGAGCAGAGCTAGCATATAACAGAAAAGCTACTAAAGTAATATTAAAGTATAATTTCATACCTTTTTCAATTAAAACAAAACACTTGATGACTATGGGGTTTGTATGCTGTGTCCTTTGAGGATTTTTTTAACTATGTGTCTATTTGTATTATTATATTCCTAGTTTGATCATTTTTGATTAATTTTATAATGGTAATGGAGTTCAATTTTTAGTTGTACAGATTGATTTTGTCATTACCATTAAATCTATCTATCTATCTATCTTAGAACTAGATCCTTAAGATTAAAATGTGGGCCTTTATCAGGGATGATCATAATCTACTTTGCTATGAGTAACCCTCTGAATATACATTATTTGCAAGATACATTTCAGGTCCACATGGCCATAACAAACACATGAAATAACAATGGCCACTATCTACAAAATATACATAACTTAATGTTTGCTCAACGGCCATTATGTATTAATTGCAAAGTTCTTAATGAGGCTCAAACAAGGCCTCAAGTCTCTCAGAGACTACAGTTGCTAATGGGTGTCGCTCTTTTACCCACAGACCAGAAGACAAGTCTTAAGACAAACACTGATGTCACTTCCAGTTTCACCTGAAGGTCCATCCTCTTTCACTTCATACACTATTTAAGGAACAATTGCACCAAAATGGGGCACCCGCTTCAGATGAGCACTGAGCTCCAACAATGAAGTTGGGAACTCTCTGGGATATGGCACACATAACCATCAGAGGATGTGAGATGTCCACAACTTTTTGTTTGAGCTCTTTTCATTATCCTACTTTTCTTTATATTAAACTAACGGGCCTTGACCCCTGCTTGCTTTGCTCGCCAACCCCCAGGCCTGCGCTATGCGCCAGACACTTCACATCTCTGCTGCTTGCGTACGTGAATTTCACTTTCACCAAATGGCAAATCTTTTAATTCTCACGGATACGCCTCTTCATTGGGAAGAAACCCTACTTTTCCCTGATGGCAACATGAATTAGATGATCTACAAGTCTCCGACTTAAAGTTTAAATCTGAACAATATACAGTATTCGATCTTTTTTCGCTGTTCCATTATTTCACTGAGTAATAATTTCCGTTTGTTTGCACTAATGCGATTTTTAATATCATTTTTTTGAGACTTTTGAATTTTAGTACTTTCATTATCTCTAACCTGCTCTGCATGTGGCTCTCACCAATGTTTTTGAATTGTTTACGACGTTCTACTTTGTCATCAACTCTTTGTCTTTTATTTCCAGCCCCAGGCATGATTAAATCTCTTGGCACAAAGTCTTGTCTCGTGGGACATGAAAGTATCTCTCTGAAAAAGTCATGTCTCATCCCAGGTTAAAAAGTCTCATCTCGTCCCAAGATTTTTTTATTATAAAAAAGAGATGTTGGAATCAGCCAGTTCCCAAACCTTTTACGATCTCTCTCCCTCTTTATCTTTACACTGTATAAAATATTGCATTATAGTAAGCACATCTTAACACAAAATTATTAATTTTCAGTGCAAGAAAATCCATTGACTTAAAGTCTTAAACAACATTAAACAACAAATTAAAACTAAGTGCATAATTTATTTCTGAAAGTTAATTATGTATAATATTTTGCTCATTTTTTCTGCTCTTCCATCATGTGACTAAACATTAATACAAGAGGAAATAATTAGTTTTGTGAGGAAGCCTAACAAAATACTATATTAACTGATGGCTACTGTACTGTACTTAATATGGATAATCAAAAACTGAGATTTGGCCAATAATGGTATCTAGTGCTTTTACTTCACAGATCTGCCTTAACTGTAGCAACACTTTGATCTTTGAAGCCATATCATTAAAGCTGTAACATTAAAGACGAATCTGATAGGTAATACTACAGAGATTTCATAACCTGCAACGCACAGAAGTTATGCATATTTTGTAATACTTGTTCTTAACTGAAGGCCTCCAGCTCCAAAATGAAATGGTTACTTATTCTTTAACATACAGCACAATATACAGTATATATACAGTACAATATAGGTAACATATTTGTAATATATTCAAAGCCTAACACAACAAGAAATGATTAGTATATTTACTTTCAATCTTGCCAGAGTACCTCAACATTTGTGCCTTTATCTCATGTGGAAAGCAATGTTAAATGTTTCCATTAGCTTGAAAAACATGCTCTTAAATGGGAAGTTTTTATTAAACCTAATATTTTACACTGACCATATTATTTCTTCCCATTTTGCTTTAGTAATGTATAACATGGTGGAACCAAGAACTGAATCAGTTTTAAAAGCTATGCTCTTTATTACAAAGCTTAAATTAATTTTTAACTATTATACATATTAAACGCTAGTTGTTTTGGAAAATATACAGTATGTATACAAATGCAAGCAGGATATTTTAGGTTATGGTTTTAAATTTTGCAAATGCTGGCAACCCCATTATGTATCAGTTATAGTGCTTGAACTGGTGCAGCATGGATTGATAATACAGCATGTGCCTGGAGCCTACTGTTTACAAAAATGTAATGAATTGTTATTTCTTTACCAGTGAAGAAATTTGAAAGTACCCCATTACATAATTTCTGTCATAACTGATAAAATGTGTTGTAGGAAGAACCCAATGTAACTGTTTCCAGAAAGTTATGCATTCTTGAATGCTTAATTAATAAAATACGCTTTTTTTTACAGCACCTCTCTGTATCACATCCAATGATTAGTACCATGAGCCTTTTGTTACACTGCCAGCTTGTTAGTTCGGGACATTTGACTAAAGTAACTTTTGATAATAAACAAGTAAAGAGTAGTTACATTCTCTGCATGATTAGTGAAATTGATTACATCTTGCCTGAAGAAGGGGCCTGAGTTGCCTTGAAAGCTTGCATATTGTAATCTTTTTAGTTAGCCAATAAAGGGTGCCATTTTGTTTGGCTTTTCTCCAATATAAAGAAAGAATGCAATTTATAATAATGTAATAAAACCTCTGCTCTAAATGAGTGTACAGTTAAAGAAAAAAGTTACACTGAACATACTGGTGTGTCCAATTCAAATACAGTACTATCAGAGATGATTTTTACTGTCAAATATGATTTTGCCTATTTGATTATTATATTGACTATTATAATCCTTTTTAATATTAGCTTTTGCCCTTAGCACTCTTAGAATGCATTATAATTAAAACCTCTTGATCTGTCACCCAGTTCCACATCTACTCTATGTACAAGATTAAGAGTCAATAAAATGCCAGTGTAAGCCAGAGTAGCAGACGTTTTCAATCTGAGCATCCATTCAGTATGAGTAACTTGCAAGGACCTGAGAAATGCCCACCAATCACATACTCATGTCTTTAAATTTGTATTTAAGAAGTATAATCAACAACTGTAATTCAGTCATCTCCTTCCTTGTGCTGTTGTGACTCCACATGCATGTTAATATAGGTATACTTCCCATCCTGGAATTGGTGTTGTGAGCTTAACTTAACATTACCAAGAGATAGTCCCAAACAGCACAAACCAACTTTCTTTCAATTTTTCTGGACAATATATATATATAATTCAAAGGTAAATGCAATGAAAATATCCTGATTCCTGTTCTATTAGGAAATGTATTTGATGTAAAATATTGAAGAAAAGGAGGCTGGATATTCAAAGCAGGCACATCTTAGCACACAGCAACATTCCACCACATGCTCAAATCTGCTTAATGCAATCCAGAGCTATGCTATACCCTGACAGCACTGGGCACGAGGCAGTAATAAACCTTGTACAGGGTACATTACTAGGGCCTCTCAAAGAAGGCCAATTTGTAATTGCCAATTTAAATAATACACACACTTATTTGGGAACCCAAAGGAAAACCATGCAGACATCTGGAGAACATGCGACATCCACACAGACAATGACTGGGAATAACATTATGGTGATCACACAATCTCTACAATTATTTACCAATGTACAATATATGAACCAAAAAAAAGTCTTATTGTTTCTTTATTTGAAAACATCTAAGCTAAAGGGTTCAAATGAAGAACAAGACTTCTGACTGAAAGGGCCTTCCTTTTTCACAACGCAGGATTTTATCCAGTTTATATATAAATTGGCTTATAATAAAAATAGGGTGGCACGGTGGCCCAGTGGTAGCACTGCTGCTTCACAGTTAGGAGACCCGGGTTTGGTTCCCAGGTCCTCCCTGCGTGGAGTTTGCATGTTCTCCCTGTGTCTGCGTGGGTTTCCTCCAGGCGTTCTGGTTTCCTCCCACAGTCCAAAGACATGCAGGCTAGGTGGATTGGCGATTCTAAATTGCACTTGGTGTGTTTGTGTGGTGCGGTGGGTTGGCACCCTGCCCGGGATTGGTTCCTGCCTTGTGCCCTGGGATTGGCTCCAGCAGACCCCCATGACCCTGTGTTCGGATTCAGTGGGTTGGAAGATGGATGGATGGATGGATAATAAAAATATTTATAAAGAGAAACATCATTAAAAACTGGATTAATTGGATTGCATTTTATTTCTAAATATTTAACTTTTATTCGATTGATTTATGCATTTTACTAGAGGAAAAATGTAAGATACCATAAACATTTTTAAAAAAATAAGATGGGGAAAAACAATAAATTACTAGCTGCAGATTGTAAATAATGTGAGTTGTCATTGCAGTAGGGACCAACCTAATGGTTTCAATAGTCAAACTTGCGAAGACTGTGTCTATAGATTTGTTTACTAATTATTTATGCAGCCATGATGATGATTGATAATAGGGTGCAATGAAATCCATATCCCAAATCAATGCTCTTTAAGCTGACAGTGTTAATTGTTTACCTACAGCAAATGTATGGCAGAAGGTCTCTCTAATTAGCTGGTCTAATGAGCAGTTAACCTTATTAGCATGGTCGGTTTGGCTTTCACCTACAAAAAATAATAATAGGACTTTACCAAAGTTTATATTTGATACCTTATATTACCATCTCTGAGCACCCCTCAACAACACAGACAAATATTGCAGATTCTTTGAAAAAAATACCAGTATTTACTTCAATTATCTATGAAACAGCAGTCTGTTTATTTTCTGACAACTTTTTTCCATTACAACATAATAGTAAATTAGTTCATATCCTATAGGGATGGGACTGAAGACAGACATCCTTCTAGAATAGGTCATCAGTTGTATAAATATGCAAACACACACTCAGTTTTACCAAGTCAATTAACAACCATTAGATAACTTAAGGGCAGGCATGCTTCCAGAGGATTTTCAGTCGGGTGGCCTGATAGAGCCAGTGAATATTATGGGTTGGCACACTTAAATTCTGCAGCATAAGCAAATTTCTAGGTATAATATTTATTAATAATTGGATTACATAACAGCAATATTATATTAAAGAGAGCAGAAATCAGATCATTCATTGGCCTATTAAATACCAGTTGGCCAATCTGAGGTAGCCCTCTGATGATGAATACTTAATAATGATAATCTGATACAAATAGGGGTATGTATTCTTTTAATAATTAGGAGTGAATTATTAATTGCAAAAGTTAATAGTCTGGTGTAACCAACAGGCACTACAAAACCATATTTCATTTGTAATATATCCTGCAGTCTAATATTCACAGTAAAAACATCTTAAATATTTACCAAAGAGTAACTTAAGTATAATAATATACTGTACAACAATACTATACACCTATTTATATTCTCTGTATTTAATCCCTGTCAGCCACAAAAATAATAGAAAAAAAGCAATTATTAGTTAGTTATTAATAGCAATTAATAGTCAGCTACAACATTAAAAATACCTGACTAATATTGTGTAGGTCCCCTTTGTACCACCAAAATAGTTCTGACCCATTGAGGTATGGACTGCACAAGACCTTAAGACATCAAGACGTCAGCAGCAGATCCTGCAAGTCCTGTAAACTTCAATGTGGGGCCTCCATGGATTGGATTGTTTCTCCAGCAAATCCCACAGATACTTGATTAGATTGACATCTGTCAATACCTTGAACTCTTTGTTTTGTTTTTAAACCATTCCTTAACAGATTTTGAAGTGTGGTAGGACACTTTATCCTGTTAAGGCCAATGCCATCAGGGAATACCATTTTCATGAATGCGTGTATGTGTCAAAGTAACAGCCACATGAATTCCAAGATCCAAGGTTTCTCAGCAGAAAATTGTCCAGAGCATCACATTCTCTGCACCGGCTTGACTCCTTCCCATAGTGCAACCTGCTGCAATCTCTCCTCCAGGGGAAGCAATGCACATGCATCCAGCTATCCACATGATCTAAATGAAAATGTCACCAGAGCAGGCCACCTTCTTCCATCACATCTTGGTCCAGTTCTGACACTCACATGCCCATTGTACAGGGGTCAGCATTGGCAATATGGCTTCACTGCCCCATATGTAGCAAGCTGTGATGCACTGTGTGTTCAGAAACCTTTCTCTCATGTCCAGCATACAGTTTTTCAGCAATTTGTGCTACAGTTGTTCTTCTGTGGGATTGGACCAGATAGGCTAGCCTTAGCTGTACACACACATCAATTATTTGGGTCACTTTTAGAAGGTACTAATCACTGCATAACAGAAACACCCCACAAGATCGGTCATTTTGGAGATGCTTTGACCCAGTCGTCTAGGCATCACAATTTGGCCCTTGTCAAAATCCTTACACTTTCCCATTTCCCTGCTCCCAACATATCAGAACTGACTGTTCACTTGCTGCTTAATATATCCTGCCTCTTGATATGTGCCATCGTAACAAGATAATCAATGATATTCACTTTACTTGTCAGTGGCTATAACATTGTGTCTGATTGCTATATATCTGCATGTAACCTCTATTTCAAAATAAAGATTAACTTTAAAGAAAATATCATTATTCAACATGTACATCACTGGGATGAGAGGACAAACTAGAGAAAATCCACACAATCATGGAGATTATCAGCATAAAGAACCCATTTAGTCACAGGTCCTTGACTCTGTTAATCATTAATAGCCACTCTGCCATCATGCTTATCTCTTAGAATATTATGCTAGATTAATCACAATAAAAGATTTTTAGAATTACATCCTCCTGCTATTTGGCATAAGATGTTATTTTTAAGACACTTTAATCCCATCAGTGTTATTTAGTATTTTGGCATCATGCCACTGCTTAAGCCCAATATTGAATTTAATGTACTATTCAACAGCAGATACAGGTGAAAAAATGTTTCTGACATATATTGGCAAGATGCAGCTGCCATCTATGGTCAAAACACGGATATTAACAAGATGCAGGTGCTACTTTTGTGATTTTAATGGTAAAAAAAGATAATGTAACTAGCACTGAGTAAGTAATTTACATATTTGGCTGACACCTTTATCCAAGGAGACTTATAACATTTATGATAAAATTGGTTACTTTTTTTCCCAATTGGAACATAGGCAGGTCAAGTGACTTGCTCAGGATCACAAAGTGTCAGTAGCAGGATTTAAACCCACAACCTCAGGGTTTGCAGTCCAAAGCATTAACCACTACACCACACTGCCTGCCTATTTCCCCAGGTTAACACAATTCTAGAGGAAATATCAGACTTGACACGAGGAAACTGTATCTGTTATTTCCATAATGTAAAAGGCTGAGAGTCAAATAAAATATGTATAATAGCAGAATCACAGCTACATGATTTTAGCCAAAAAAATATATCGAGAAATCCACCACTTCAGTATTCTCTTGAGAAATTACAGCTTTTGCAAAATAAATTAAATTTTGCCTTTGGTTTGAAAATGAGTCAATAAAAAGCTTGCACTAAGCAGAAGGGCTAAAATATTGTAAGCAGCACACAAGCACACCAAAAACACAGGAGAGTCTAGACCAACCATAACAGACCCCTCAGAAATTGCTTTAATGAAAACAAAAATGTTTAGTGTAAGAAAAACTGTATCACTGGTGAAAAAGCACTTTACTTTATAGCAATGCTCACCAAACATATCACGATATCTATGTTTTAGACTCAAAATAATTTTCTCAACCATTTCCAAAGTCTGTTTTTTACTTGCTGGTGTTCCATAATAATAACATATCTCATCTAAACTGGATTTTTATTCACTAAGATATTTCTTTTGGTTAATATACAACAGTGATTGATTCACGAGGCTGCCTGATTGCCATATAACTGTTTTTGAAGCACGTAGGTCATACTATGAATTGCAACTAAATTATTCTAAAAAAAATTTTCAATTAAAGGAAAAATGGAATTTAAAGAAAAGACACACTGCTAGAGACAAATGTGGAGATGAAGGGAGCTAGGATTTAAAATTTGATGGCCTAATGTTCTTTCTAAATACTGTGCCTTCAAAAAGTAAATAGACCCTTAACTTTTTTTACATTGTGCTATACTGCAGCCTTGTGCTAAAATCAGATAAAGCAAAAATATGACTTTAAGAATTTTTGCTAAGTTATTACAAATAAAATCAGAATATCACATTAATATGAGTATTCAGACCTTTTACTATGACACTTGAAATGTGGTTCAAATGCATCCCATTTTATTCATCATTGAGATGCTTATACACCTTGTAGGGATTCCAACTGCAGTAAATTCAATTGATTGCATATGATTAGGAAAAGCACACACTTGTCAATAGAAGATCCCACAGAACAGAACAAAAACCAAGACATGAGGTTAAAGGAACTGCCTGAAGAGCTTGGATACAGGATTGCATTAAGGCACAGACCTGAGGAAAAAAATCCTGCAGCATTGAGGGTTCGTAAGAGCACAGTGGCCTCCATAAATCTTAAATAAAAAACCCTGGAACAACCATAACTCTTTTTAGAGATTAAAAAAAACTGGCCAAATTAAGTGACTGTGGGAGAAGGTGCAAGAACCAGACGGACACTCCGTCTGAGCACCAGAGAACCTGCTTGGAGATAGGATAAACTTCCAGAAGGACAACCATGACTGCAACATTCCAGTAACCTTGACTTTATGGCAGAGTGGCCAGAAGACTCATGAAAGCCCCCTTGCAATTTGCAAAAAGACAACTAAAAGACTCTCATACTATGAGAAACAAGATTCTCTGGTCTAATGATAACAAAATTGTACTATATGGCCTCAATTCACGTCAGTGTCACATCTTTCCAAACGTAAAGCATGATAGGGCAGCATCACGCTCTATAATTGTTTTTGAGCAGCAGGTTCTGGAAGACTAGTCAGGGTTGAAGAAAACTTGATGATATATCCTTAATGAAAACCTGCTCCAGAGCACTGTGGACCTCAGATTGGGCAGAAGGTTCACATTCCAGTAGGACAATGACCATAAACATAAAGCAAAGACAACACATGAATGGCTTAGAGTTAACTCTGTGAATGTTCTTGAGCGGCCCAGCCACAGTCCAGACTTGAACTCAATGAAATATTGCTGGAGAGACCTGAAAATAGCTGCCCTCTGATGGTTTCTATCCAACCTGACCAAGTGTGAGAGGATCTGCAGATCTGCCTTAACTGTGGCCAAATGAGCTTCAAGTACAGTATGTACTGAGTAAAGGGTCAGAATACTTCTGTAAATGTAATGTTTAGTTTTTACTTTATTTTTAAGACATTTGTAAACATTTCTCTTTGTTATTCTATGGTATTGAGTGTTGCTTACTGAGGGAAAAAATAATAATTTAAACAATTTTAGCACAATGCTGCAACATAAAAAAATGTGATAAAAGTGAAGGCGTCTGAATACTTTCTGAAGGCATACTGTACTGTCCATTGCTGAGTTCAACATTCTAATGTCATTTTGAATTTCTTCTGCTAGCGTATATTGCATTACCATTATTTGTATAATCAAATTCTATTTCTTCAAGCAAGAGTGCAGCGTCAAAATAATGATAATCAAGGCTCAGTTGCAACTTCTGTTTCCTCCCAGATACAGGAACCTGGTTTCAGTCCTCCATGCTGATCACTCTGTGGCTTTTTCTTTGATCTCCAATTGTCATTGCATGTTAAGTTTACTGGTGACGCTTACTTGAACTCGTATTAATTTCCTTGTGTGATGCATATCAAGATTGATAACTGCTTTGTGCTTGATGCTGAGTCGACAAGCTTTGGCTCCTCTGACCCTGAAGAAAGTTGGTACTGTACATAAAAAAGACAAATAGATGGATGATAAAGCATTGGCTGTCAATCTACTGCAGCAGATTAAAAAATGAAAACCTAAAGTGAGTCTTGTTTTGCACTGTATGCCCTTTTGTCATCAGTTAATATTCATGATTGAAATAGTAAATACCAGTATAACTCTTTCTTTTTAAATTATTTTGTAGAATGCAGGATGGATTATTCCTGTAAGATAAGAAAAGATATTAGATAAAGTGGGTCAGAAAGATCTTAAATAATAATTTCTCCCTCCGGATCTTACAGATTTGTCAGAATATAACCTGTTATCCATTGCTGTCGCTTGGCACTCAGTCTCAGTGGCACAGAGTGGGATTAGCACCTCAGGCAGCCCCTGATCCTTTGTGATTTAAACACTGCAGGAAAGGCTGACGGGACATTTTTCTGCTAATATCTCAGCTATCAGATCCTCTGTTTTTATTGCAAGCCCCAGGCTAATCCTTAAGCATTAATGAGGCCATGAAACCAAAGTGAGGCGATAGGATCCTAGCAATGACTACTTAAGCTGGGTTTTTATGTATTTTGGACAGCCCTTATGAATAATGCTCTGTGCCCTTACATCTTTCAAACTATGCATTGTCTTTATACACGAATTAAGCAATATATCAAGACAACTGAAAAACCTTTAAGCAATTTACAGGGCTATAAACCTCACAGGCCATAGAAGAGTCCATCTGTTAAAGGTAATATCATTTATAGTAATCTGATTAAAACATGTTACAATAATGTCATTTAATTTAATTTCTGATATTAATTTTCTTTATAGATTGCGTGAGTGTTTAAATACAGTATATCTAAGGGTACAGATCTTCTCAGTTTAAGTATAAGTGAAAATCCATGATCTGTTTTCCAAAATGCATAGCGTTTTCCAATAGCCATGAGTAACATATGTTACTGTATATCTAAGTCTGCCATTTGTTATTTGAGCCAAAAGCTTCTGTGGCCATTTCATTCAACCTCTTAGTGTTGAAGAAATATTACAGATATTACAGAACAGAGGCTAGTCTGCCAGCCATTTTGTCATTTGTGAATAGGCCGGGTATGTACAGTACTCTCTAGGGACTTGGTCGCTAACTGTGAGCTGGTTTCTAATCTGTTCCCTTTTGCTTAACACAATCCTGAAAATAAAAAAGCATATGTAGAAGAAGCTGTGTCTAACAAAAAATTGGCAATGTTGCAGAAAGTATGTGGAAAATTGTCATTTGGGACTGTATTTGAAGTTTAAACTGAAATAAATAAAACTTATTTAAATAAAATTATAAATCTTAGCATTCTAACAGTTGCTGAATTCAAAAAATTGGCAAGATGGATGCCATTTTGGGAGCCACAGTGGTCAGTGAAAAATACAATAAAGTGAATCTATAAAACAAAGGTAATATACTGTATGGCAAGGTAAAACACATAACAGGAATCAGCCATCTGTTCCTACAAACTTCCAAAAATCCAAGGGGTGTCACTAGTTTTTTAATTCCCCTTAATTATATTATTTTGTACAGACGCCCTAAGCCCTATGATTCACTCTGTCAAATGGAGATTAACTATATTGTATGTACCACGTAAATATGTAGACACTTTTCTTTGAAACCAAATAATTTACTAGTAAATCTAGCACGTAGGTTGGACCTCAATCTAGATGCAGAACTTCTGCTTCTGCAGTATGGGGACATTTGTCGCTTTTCCTTTTGCTGCCGGATGAGATGATGGTACTCAAGAATTCACAGACAGTGGTCTTTCTGCTAGTTTGTGAAGAGCTGTCTGATGGTGGTCACAAATTCAGCACAGAACAATGGATGATTTCTAATACCATAATATGCCAAAAACTTAATTAGTGGATTACAAACCCCTTTTTGTTATACCAAAATGTAAACTGGCAAGTCAAAGACCCCAAAAGGATCAGGAGATTAAATAACAAAGGATTTATGGGCCAAGACAAACAGTTGACAAGAAACAATGAGAGGTCTGAAGTTAAAAACAGCAGAACTTCCAGCAAGCAAAATCAAAATGTTGGGCAAAAAATCATAGCTCCATTATTAATCAACTAAAATCTAAACCAAATAACTTTTGATTTCTCTTTTGTGGTTTGGATGTAGTAATAGAATTTTCAATAAGTGACCGAGGCCCCCTTACTGTAATAAATCAAATATAAATTATTAATAACAGAAGGATAATAGAAGATAGATATATGCAATGATATATATATATATATATATATACTGTATATATATACATATTGTCAGGGATGCCAGGGGCAACGACCCTGCCGGGACGCCGTGAGGGACCAGAAGAGGGTCAGAGCCCACCCTGGATCACGTGGGGGCCGCCTTCCTTGGTTGCTCTGGGGGCCATGGGTACAGGGCATGTAAGCTCCACCCTGTAGGGGCCCGTGGAAGATTTAGGATGGCACCCGGAGAGCTGCCGGGAGGACAGCCGGCACTTCCGCCACGCTGGGGCGTGGCCAAGGGAGGAATGCCGGGAACACCTGGGGCTCATCCGGGGACTGCATAAAAGGGGCCGTCTCCATTCATTCAGCACTGGAGTCAGGTGGAGGCAGGACAAGGCAAGAGAGAGGAGAGTGGAGGCGGCCCAAAGAAAGGCATATTGTGGCCAGGACTGTGTTTGGGGTTTGTGCACTTGACTTTTGTAAATAGTTATTATTGTAAATAAATGTGTGGTGGTGGTTAAGAGCATGTCCGCCTGTCTGTGTCCGGGTCTGCTCTACAATATATATATATATATATATATATATATATATATAGATATGTAAATTAAGGACAATAGCAAACAACACAAAACTTACATTTACACTAGCTAAGCTGAACTTTTCCTTCCCTACAGAACTTATGAATTCTGATCTTACAATTCATGTTGTCAAGATGGATAAGTTCTTTAACTAATTATTGAGATTCTAGTGTCTACACTGTGATGTTCATTTACTCACAGCTAGTCCATACTGCTTAATATACACACGGAGTACAGTATGTTTTGTATGTGTGAGATATACTGCTCTGACCTTTCCTACTGGATTTAGGAAGAGAAACTTATAACAGCTAAAAAACTATTATTCACAAAGGTTATTACTTTTCAGTTACAGTGACTCCAATACCATAACACATTAACTGCCCTTATCCTAACTGCTAAATTACAATTAATAGTATTAACAGTAGCTTTATGTGTGGTTTGGTGAAGGGAATGTTTTGTTCCTACACTTCTGAGTTGGCATTCACATGGAAGGATGTGCAACACACTTTTATTTCCTTGTTCAGGAGTTCTTGTTCTTCTTCGCTAAGCGCTTTGCCAGTTGTTATTGGGAACCGCATTCCTCAGAGGCCCAGTGGAGAGAATACTGACCCTTGAGCCAAAGTGAAAAGTGTCTAGCAGCTGCTTCTCAAGTAAAGGATTTGTGTGGCAAAGCAAAGCAAAATGGGGAATGTAAATCTGTACTACAGTAAATAAATATTTTATAACATTTGTGATTTTCCCTTAACCTCATCAACCAACCCACTATATCCTAACACAGGGTCACGGGGGTCTGCTGGAGCCAATCCCAGCCAACACAGGAACAAATCCCCGGGCAGGGCGCCAGCCCACCGCAGGGCACACACACTAGGGACAATTTAGAATCGCCAATGCACCTAACCTTCCTCCTGAGGGAGGAAACTGGAGCACCTGGAGGAAACCCACGCAGACACAGGGAGAACATGCAAACTCCAAGCAGGGAGGACCCGGGAAGCGAACCCAGGTCTCCTTACTGAAAGGCAGCAGCACTACCACTGCACCACCATGCAGCCCTTTCACTTAACCTTGATTTGTATAAACAGATTATATTCCACTCCTTTAGTCTTAATTTATATCACGTATTCTATAGTCTTAGAGTAATTTGTCTAGTAGCTAATACCTGGACTACGTCTAATGCTTTCATTTTCTTCTTGTAATGTGATGACCAGATCTGGACAATGTATTCCTAATGTGGCCCCACAAGTACATTTCACAGTTCCTGAGTACTCTAGATTTGTTATGCACACAGTGCACTGGATTAACCATCATTTGATTAACCCTTTCCATTGCCTCCTTACACTATGTAGCATTGGACACTAATGAATGCACTAAGACTTGTGGGTCTTTCTTATAAGGTGTACTTTAAAGCAGCAAATCAAGATCAGGGGAAGAGAAAGCGAAGTGAAGACTTGAAGGAAAAGAGTCTGTCTGATGGGGGGTGAATGAAGAATGTATGGAGAAAGTGGGTCAAACACATCAACCCCTCACTGAAATTTGAAGAGATGAAGAGGAAGAAGAAAAAGACTCTCTAGCATCACATCTCCCATTTAAAAATTGAGTCTGCTATACAATTTACTGTGAAATTTAATACACTGTATTGGACAACTCTCAGTAGGGTCTAAATCACCGATAAATATGTATTTTATGTAACAGATACTTGGGAGCCTATGATTATTAACAGCAAATAGTAAACCATTTCTATAAGATTGAATTGAATTTTTAACAATTTTCTTTTTAACAGTACCTGGAATTCAGTGTACACTCCTTTATCACCTTGCTAATAAGATATAAGTAAAGTACAGAAATCATATCACACTTTCTAAAATTCTTGAGTGTGAAATTAGGTTGCCAATTCATTTTTCCCCATCCACTCACCTAGTTTTTTTTGTCTTATAACTTACAAATGTGTAACAGCAGATGCTTTAGAACTCTACCTACATTATATAAGAAGAAAACAAGTCTAATAAAATAGTCTGTTTTTAACAATGATGTGCAACTTCATAAGTTCTCTATGCACGAAAAAATAACACACTATATCGTATTTAAGTGTATTTTGCAGTAGAATTATTGTTAAAATTGACAAGAAGCCATAAATTATATTCCAGTACCACTTCTGAGCTTACATATATTTCAGCACCTTAGCAAAATACAGTTAACAATAGTAAACTGATGAAAATATTTAAAAGTGGCATTTACAGAAACAATAACATCTGAAAGGGTGACCCATATATTTATAATGCAAAATGATTTACCAAGGTGAAGTGCTTTGTTCAGCAAGCATGGCATCATTACAACTTTCTAAATCTAACTTGAAACATAATGGTTCACTGGCTATTTAGGTTTCACTACAGATTTCCTTTAATTTCTTGGTGCATTCTAAAGACTGGCATGATTATTGACTATAAGGTGCAGGACCATGTCTATGGAGAAGAATGGTCAAACACATCAACAACACATATAAGACTGATGAGATGAAGAGGAAAAAGAAGAAGACTCCACAGCACTACATCTCCTATTATAAAATTAATGGATCTATGTGTTAAAGTTCCGCCTTTTGGGCTGGTGTCCAATTCAAGGCTCATACTTGAATTGGACAGACTCAATTTCCCCACAACCTTGTAAGGAATAAAGCAAGTTTATAAAAAGGGTGGATTGACTTTTCATACATCATACAGACCGAGTGCACTATTATCTGCCTTTATTAAATGATTGGCAGGAGAATGTTTACTTTGGTGTCATAGGCATTGCCATGGCATTGCTTCCATCCTACAGATTCCCTTGTGGCCTTTGAATTTTGGTAGATCGGTTTCCTCATTTTAAGAAGCAGGCACTGGTATTTAGTGGCATTGTAGTGTAATACAGTAATATTAAGGAGCAAACCAAGATGGAGCTACTAGCTCTAAACTATTAGCAGTGAGTCCAGTAATGTACATAAATGTCCTTTTCTTGTCAGAGCCATAGCTCGTTGGAAGGAGATAATATTCTGAAATTATTTTTCAGATTACTTTTAAACAGTAAGCAATTAATATTGACTTCACCTATGTGTCTGTAGTAAAAAAAAAGAAATTGGTTCTTTGTGGAGGTCATTACTTGAACATAGGGATAATTATTAGAATTGGACTACTTAAGAAACAGATTTCTACGAAAGCATGTTATTAGCAGCTTTAAGATCAAACTGAAAAAGTTATTGAGAAAATTGCTATTAGCTGAGGAAGCAAGCAAGATGGATTGAATGGCCTGCTCTCCTCTGTGGCATTCCACTGATTCTTTTGTATAAAGAGTTTCTGAAATGCATTTGAAAGAAAAAAATATGCACTACAAGACCATTTCAAAGATTTGGCATAAGTGTAGGAACTGGACACAAACTCTAACATAAAGAAAATGTGTGATTACAGTCAGGAATTTACTTCAGTTTAAGACTTGGATTGTCCACAGCTGCTTCAGCCATTCACACCATGGATGATACCCAATGATATAAGCTTACGGTTTTTTTTTTTATCTGTCTGCACTTGGACATATTCAGCTCTTTTTTTTTTAACTGATAAATATGATCAAAATTAAATATGAATTTGATGACTGACAGCTGCCTTGGCTTTCTTGCAGCATTTCTTAAGGGAAAATGCCTAGTGATTTTTGTTTAAACCAGCTTCTCATTTCTTCATGAAATATTTCAGTTCATTCTTAGCCTCTAGGAGCACTGGTTTGAGATTCTTCTTTATATGTAAGTCAGGGAGGCATTTTGCAGTTTGCTTTAACTGCATGTGTCTGCTTATAATCTTGTTAAAGCACAACCCTGACAATAACCCTGATGGCCAGCTGTGTCAACAAATGACATTCATGTTGTAATTTCGATAAGCTAATTAAAAAAAACTTTTATTACAGGTAGATGCTAAATAAAGCTTTAAATATATTTCTCATGACATCAAAAGAATCTCAATAAAAAAATCATATTTTTAATAATGAATTAGCTATTCCATACAGCCATATATCCTGTCAGTGTAACATTGTACTCATTTATAAAGCAGTAGAGGTTTACTGCAGAAGCATCAGGTGTAAAGAGAGAACTGTTAAGGACAACACTTTCAAATCATCTTTAAAATAGCTTGCTGTGCAATAATATCTCCCTTACTTGATTTTCTCTTTTATTACATTTTTTACTATAAATTTCAATGAAATATTCAATCAAAATCTTCTTCTAGGTCAAGAATGAAGAAAAACATATTTGTAACAGAAAGTGGGTGGCATGGTGGTGGAGAAATCAGCACTTTTGCCTCACATCTCCACTGTCCTAGGTATAAATCTGTCTGGAGTCTCTGTGCACTCCAGTGTCTGCATTTGTTTTCTTCCCGATAGCCTGGTTTTCCTCCCATGTGTCAACATTAAATAGTGGGGACTGATTGGCAAGTCCAAACTGGCCCATTGTCAGTGAGTGTTGGAGTCTGGGTGGAGTCTTTGTGTTATTGTGCCCTTCAACGGACTGGTGCCCCATTCACGGCTAATTCCTAAATTGTGCCTAATTTTGCCTAGATTATCACCCCTGACCTTGAAATGACAGAAATAGGGCAGGAATTGGTTAAATAGATGGCCTTTTTAGGAAAAGGAAAAAAGGCTTTTTAAAGGAAAAGCAGCAAAGAAAAAAGATTAAGACACAGCATCTTTGAACTTTTTTCCTTTCCAGTACGAAAATACGTGTCTGCTTATTGTCTTGCTAAAGCACAACTCTGGCAATAACCATGCTGGCCAGCTGTGATTTTGACTTTTTATAGTTTAACAGAAAGTTATATAGCCTAAATCCATGGTTCCAAACCTTTCCTATGCCCAATGTTTGATTTATGTTCCTCCTACAAAAGTAATGTCGATTTTGAAGTCAAATTTCTCATTTTTGATCCACAAATTGAACCACAAAAAGTACTGTGGCTGAACAAACTGTACTTTAAAAACTCAGTGTATGACATTTAAATATAAATTGAGCAATATACCTTTATGAGTCTCATTAATCTTGGATCCTAAGGTTGGGGTATCCCATGAAGCATTAAGCTCCTCAAGGAAATAACACACAATCAACAATTGAAGAGGTATGGGGGATTGGAGACCCGCCGGTGAATGCGTGCCGGGGCGCCAATAAGCAATTGGAAACAGTTGAAGAGCTTTGTCCCACCAAAAACACCTGCAGTGTAAGTAGCAGCTGATCTAATTCAGCCCCCCTTGTTTCCCACTGGCAAAAATGTTAATCAAACCTCAAAATCAGAACAGCACAGCACAGAAATCAACACTAGACCTCTCTGTATTATACAGATCAAGTCCAAATTCCAGTCTCTTAAAAAAAGTTATTCACCTTATGCTCCGTCTGTAGCAAAGGAACCTGGGAGAAAAAGCATTTCTGCAGCTCATTCAAGTGCAAGTGACAGTCACACATGCAATGCTTGACTCTTTTTCATTTCCTAGAACAGGAGCATTAACTAATAAATTACACCACAATAAAGTCAGACAATACACCTCACTAAATTTTGGTGAATTGTAACACCGTCTTCCTCTTTTTCGCAGCCTCTGAAGTGCCTATAGGGGTGCAGGCACCCCAGTTTGGGAACCTATGGCCTAAATGCTTCTGGATTTGTTACAACACTATTAGTAGAAAAACCTACAATCAGATGTAGATATAATCCCGCCATCATGCTTAAACAATTGTGTCTAGTTTTTAAAAAACAATGCCAAAGTAGTTTTTCTCCAGATGCAGAAGTAGGTATGCCAGTTAAAAAATGAGCACATAAAGAAATGAATGAATGGATGATAAACACCACTTTCATTAAAATAAAATATAAAAGATATCCAAATTAAAAACTTGAAATGTTCTTAGTCAATAAAAGCAAAGTCTTCAAATAGCACAGAATCAAACTGGTTAATGTACTCTAGTGTAAAACCCTTAGCTCTTTAAATTTTAATGTTACATTGTACTGTAACTGTAAAGAGAATCGAGACATATATAGACTTAGAGATCGAGCCATTTTTGCAAATATTTAAATTATTCAAAGGCTAATTTGTATCAAGTAACGGGAATACTGACACATCCTAAGAGTACATTTCATTTGTATGACTATTATATGAAGCCGAATATAAGCATTGCACAAAGCTTTTACTAATCAAATTCAATAGTCTCTCTTTTCAGCTCTTTATAAAAGTTATCCAACAGCCTCTTTACTGTCAACTACTTTAGACAACTTAATGATTAACCTTATAATTTTGGAATTTTAATAGGGATCCTCAACAGTATTAAAGTATTCATGTTTATTTATATTGAGTTTTGTCAAGCAGGTTTGTAAATTTTCTGAGTGAGACAAAATAATCTTCTCCCATGGAACATGCAGGCAAACCATCGCTGAAAAAGTAAGGCCTGATCAACAGTAGAAAAAAATGATACTACAAAATTACACATTGATTTACTGCTTCTTGACATAAGATTTGCCTTATTAAAACTTTAAGGTTTCAACTGACAAAAACGAAGAGGAATGTCATCATAGATAGGGTAAATCCTCACAGACATTTTAATTGTTAGCAGAAAAGGAAGCCTGTCAGATTGTCGTGTTGCAACAGTCATCTAAGTCATAAACAAATGTGGTGCATACCACCTACTAAACCTATGTACATATTTTTTAAGTTTTGATTTTTTTAGGTCACTTAGGCATTAAACCAGTCAGTTTACAGAAAGATAATGTCCTCATCTTTGGCTTAGTTTGGAAAATGTCCTGCAACAATTTAAATGAACTTTCAAGTGTAAAATGTTTGTGTGTGTGTATATATATTTTTTGTGGAAACCAGGGGTGTGTACAGCCACCTATAACCCAACAGGTAGAGACAAATGTTTTCCAGATAGAATGTCTTTATTCATATGGGGAAGTGCTTTTTCTCTGCTCCCCACAGCATAGTACAAACACAGATAAGCACAGTCCAGTACAAAACATTTTCCTGCTATCTTCTTCTTCTTCTTCTTCTTCTTCTTCTCCGCCTCCACTCCTCTCCCAGCAAGCTTCGTCCACCTCCTCCCGACTCTGGCTTTGAATGTAGTGAGGCGGCTCTTTTTAAGCAGAACCTGGGAGTGTTCCATGTGGCTCATTAATTGGACCTGGAATCACTCCCAGGTGTGGTGAAAGCCGCATGCAGGGCTCTGCAGCTTCCCCTGGCAGCCCCCATGGAACCCAACAATGCTGTGCCACACTCCAATTCCCAGCGTGCTCTGCCAGAGTCCATGGTGCCACAGCTGCCCTCCAGCATCCCAGCGTAAGTAGTGTCTTGTAGATGCTCTTACCCCCGGTCCTTCCATTCCTGGCCGGATAAGAGTTGTGGCAGCTAATCACGATGTATATATGTATATGCCCTGAGTGTGGAAGGACCCGGGTAGAGAGTATTTTCAGGACATTTTCTCCCTCTGGCTGACAGAGGGTAGCCGCCTTGGTTTCCAGCAGGGCCAGGGAGTGCATGGACTTCTCCAGGGACTTATTTGCCCACATTTCCGCCAGAAGTGTGGCTGGAAGAAGCACATTGGGTACCTCATTGGGCCTCATTGGGGACTCTGTTTCACCAATCAGACGTAGTAATAATAATCACATGACTCTGTTTCACTAATCAGACTTAGCCATGCTATCACATGACCACACACAAACTTCCTGCGTCTGCAGCCTATGAGAGACTTTTTAGTCATACAGGGCTCCTGATTACTGCTAAATGGTCACAGCTTCACTGCAGGAACCTTGAGAGCCAACTCCTGCTGAATCTTAAACATCACTTCACTGAATGAAGAACAAGCACATTTTAACCAAACATGCACAGACACACACGGTCAAGGTAAAGTGAAACTTCTTGTATGTGCACAAGCTGCCTTGTTCTAATGTTATCTTCTATCAGCTGTGCTATTTGGATGGCAAGTGAATATGCAGTATTATCCTGTCCGTGTACAGTATATCTTGTCACTGCAAGTAGTTTGCACTGTTCAAACATACGTTACCTACTGTAGGTAATGGCTTCAAAAGTTTTGTTGTGAAAAACTTTGTGTTATTTGTGCATCTTTATTTTGTAAAGATGTTATTTATTTTTACTCATTTTTTATTTTGTTATTTGGAAATAGCAGAATTTGCACATTATTTTATATTTTTGTCTATCTTATTACATTTCTAAAAAATAAATAATTTATTATGATCAAACAGTTACTCAGTACTTGAGTAGTCTTTTCACCAAATACTTTTTTTAACTCTTACTTGAGTAATTTTTTAGATGACTACTTTTTATTTCTGCTTAGTAATATTATTATGAAGTAATAACTACTCTTAGTTGAGTACAATTTTTGGCTACTCTACCCACCTCTGATCATGGTTAAAACTGCAGCCCAAGGATCCCTAAATGTAATTCTGAAAGCAATGTTGGATGCACAGAGAAACCAAGTTAATTAAAACCTAATAGCTGAGAAGAATATTGTTTCTTTTTGGACTCTTGTTTATATTAAGTAAAAGACCAACTCTTTAAACTTCACCTATTAAAACTATATACTGTATATATGGATCAGCCAGGACATTAAAACCACCTGCCTAATGTTATGTAGACACCCCTTATGTGTAGACCCTTCAAGACATGGACTCAACAAGAGTCTGAAGGTGTACTGTGGTATCTGGCACCAAGATGTTAGCATCAAATCCTTTAAGTCCTGTTAGTTGCAAGGTGTGGCCAACACGAATCAGACTTGTTTTTCCAGCACATCCCATAGATGCTTAATCAGATCGACATATGGGAAATATGGAAGCCAAGTCAACACCGTGAACTCTTTGTCATGATCCTGATACCTTTCCTGAGCAATTTCTACAGTATGGTAAGGTGCATTATCCTGCTTAAAAAGGCCACTGCCGTTAGGGAATATTGTGACCTTGACAGGGTGTACGTTGTCTACAACAATCTTTTGGTAGGTGGTACACATCAAAATATCATCCACATGAATTTCAGGACCCAATGTTTCCCAGCAGAACATTGCCCAGAGAATTACACTGCCTCTGCTGGTTTGCCTTCTTCCATTCTTGCTGCTATCTCTTCCACAGGTAAACGATGCAAACACATGATCTAAAAGAAAACATGATTCATCAGACCGGGCCAACTACTATTACTCCATGGTCCAATTCTGATGCTCACATGCCCATTGCAAGCAGTTTCAGTGTGGACAGGGTCCAGCATGGGCACTCTAATTTATGTGAAGCTACGCAGCATGACGTATTCCAGCAATTTGTGCTATAGTAGCTCTTTTGTGGGATAGAACTGGCTATTGGAAAGGACCAGACAGGGTGGCTTTTGCTCCCCATGTGCATCAATGAGCCTTTGGCACCAATGACCCTGTCACCATTTCACTGATTGTCCTTCAATTGGACCACTTTTGCTAGATACTAATCAGTGCATACTGGGAGTACCCCACAAAACCCTGCCATTTTGGATTTACTCTGACCCAATCATCTAGTCTTCTTAGTTTGGCCCCTGCCAAAGTCACTCAAATTATTATGCTTGCCCATTTTCCCTGCTTCCAACACATCACCTTCAAAAACTGACTGTCCACTTGCTGCCTAAAACATCCCCCCCACTTGACACTTGCCATTGTAATGAGATAATCAATGTTATTCACTTCACCTGTCAGTAGTTTTAATGTTGTGGCTGATTGGTGTATATCAAATATGCATACAGTATTTGAGGGCTGCTTGCTACCATTTAGAAGAAGCATTAAAGAGTACACTTTCAGATGAGCATTTCACACTCTAATCTCACTGATGACTGCTGTTTTAAATCATTTGAAGGTGATACTCCATTTTATTCTTAAAAGATGTTTCAATTGAGCCACTAATTTTTGGAAGCAATCACCTCTTCTATAAGGTTGCAGGCAACAAATATAAGGCATGTAACAATTCCGAATGAAATGTCAGACAATTGTAAACAATCCATTTGTACCAAAAATGACAAGAGGTCAATATAAAGGACACTGATCAAAAGTCAGTTGGATGTTTTGCTTCAGTCATTCATTCGTTTCACAAACCAGCTCATTTCAAACTCACAATAACTCATGCCAAAGCAATTTTGACTTGTCAATCAGTCTAATATGTGAGTCTACTGAATGTGATAAGAAACACAGAGCAACCAAAAAAATAAAGGCAAAAATGACAAGATTGGATAATGGAAATTCAACAAGAACAGCATCCAGGCATGGATTTGAATCCAGATCCCAAGATTTAATTACTGTCATGTTGCTTCTCCTAATTTTTATATTGCGTTTATACTCAGTTTATTTTATGATCCTGGCTCTTGTGCTTTCAGAAAAAAAAAGAAAACTGTGAAGAACACTACAAAAATGTGACTGTCTCTCCATAAAGAACACCCTGATTTTGGCAGCAGATACTAGTGACCAACATTGCATTTGATAAACTATTTTTTTAAGCAGATAGCACATAATGCAAAAATACAGAAAGTGCTTTGTCAAATTACTGACTTACAACTCCAACATCATTTCCCTGGATTGCTAGAGCCATTTTTAAAAGGACAACACAAAATATATAATTTGAACATTTCTGAAATCTACAACACTCAGCCTCTGCTGAATGGTAGTTTTATGGTGAAGCCTCATTTTCAGTCTGATCATTTTCTGCACCCATTCAACAACAAATTGTAGGTTCACTTTCCAGATGTGTCCCCCATTTCTGTTTGTTTTTCTTTTAACAGTACAAGGTACTGATTTTATGTTTTTCAGCCTTCTTGCTAAATTCTTACTCACTCTCTCAAGCTTTAGTAAGAAAGTTGTCTTTTTATACTTTTGTTCTGATTTAGCTGCCAAAAACTCAAAAACCATCTTTTACTATTATTTCTACCTCTTTTATTCCTAATAACATATCAGTCAGGCTCATTGAAAATCTTTAATTTAATCCAGTACACTGTATAAAAGCATGTGTTACAGTATATAGTGACGTTAAAAATGTGTTAAGTGTGTGCTTTATTTCATGTAGGATTTAACACAATATAACCATCCAATTTATACAGCCTCTCTGTATAATTCAGAGTGATGATGGGCTTGAGGTCATCCCAACATTATCGGGCACAAAGCAGAACGCAACTCTGCACAAGCTGCTAGTCCATCATATGGCACAGTCAAGCACACATCTACAGATACAAAAGCAGGATCGATTTAGAGCTTCCACTTAAATGAACAACAATGTATTTCTTGCATAGCCCAAAATAACACATGGACTGCCCCAATTGGCTTTAATGGGCCCTGTTTTTTGATAGCCCTCCCAGTCTTAGCTCCCTAAGAAGACAAGAAAAACAATCCAAATAAACTCTTGTACAGAAACAAATGGAACAAATCTTGGGAAAGACAATTCACAGAAAGACTCCCTACCAGGTAGGGTGGGTGTGTAATGGGTTTCCAAAAATGGAATAAATACAACACACCAAACAGAACACAAAAACTAGATCTGTCATTGCCACCTTAGAAATAAAATACAGCAGTACAAACTTCAAGGTAAAATGCAAGACTAGATTATACCATTCATTACATACAAAAATATCAGTTATGAGGATACAGATTTGTTCAAATATATCAAAAACAAAGAATCTAATTAACATAAATGAAAAACAAAAATATCTGTCCATCAGCTAATTGTAGAACCACAGCCAGATTGTAGACAAGGAGTCAGAGACAAGCCAGACACAATCAGAATTCTGGAGACCTCTGACAACAATTTACCCCTCTTCTATTGGCCATCCTACAGCTGAGACAGTACTGGGCTAACCAATCAGATGAAAGGACATTTCTACCTGATGATTCCAGTGCTCTGAGATGAATTTTTCATAGACAGGTAAACAACTTGGCAGTAGAGTTGTGGCACCACGTATAATAAATAAATTAATACACTTGTTATTAGAATGTGTGAGATAAACCAGAGTTCCCAAAGAAAAATCCCACATGTAGGTTTTGTACTGGCCAGGAATCAAACCCAGTACTCTGGATATGTAACGCAGTGCAATGACCACCGTGCCAATGTCTAACAAAATCCATCCGCAATATGAGCTTTATCCAATTCAGGGCTACAGGACTAGCACAAACACACGCTTGGCAAACTGTTGTTGCAGACCTTCTTCTAAAAAAATCAAATTCAGGAACTGTTATTGTCAGTACTACTGTCAAAAATATATTAAACTTGCCCTGTGGTACATTTGATAAAGTGCTCTTAAATGATTTTGAGATGGTTTACCACTCAAATTAATTTGCCAAGCAGTGTGATTTGATGATCTGGGCCCGATGTTTGCTGAAACGGGTCACCACTTAAAACTGCAGCTAATGAGAAAATTACATGCACCGTATTTAATATTATTAACTTTAAATACTGTAAATTATAGCCAGCATTCAAATCTGTGTTAGTTGGGAGAAGAGATGCAAAAAAAAAGGATAACAAAACATTTGCATGAAGGCTCGATGACGAGGATTTCTGATATCAGCACATATGACACCTGATTAGACAAAACAAGCATCCTTCAGAATAACCGTCCTGCACATCAGAAATATTGATTTACGCAAGTAATGGCGACAGAATTGAGTCGCATCAGAAACAAACTAACCATTAGTAAGTGAATTAAGAAAAGCATAACACAGCTAGGCTGTCCATACAAATCAGCTTAAACGATTAGGGTATCTTATACATTATATATATTAGTATCAAAACCTGACTAGGCACACCTATAGAAAGTATATGTTAGAAAAGAGAAAAATATAATATGTTAATGAACCAATTGTTATTGTGGGACAGTCAATCTTTAAAATAAAATATAAACTATACAAAATGAGGGCAAAGAACCATTTGAATTCATTAATTTTAGAAAAGGCTGCAATGCCTACATAAAATAAAACATAACTGTTCTTTGTACTCCATATCTGAAGATGAAAAGTAGTGCAGCTGTTGGAAAGGATAAAAGTTTCACTGTTTAATAATGGTGATTGTTTTGAAATAATTCAAGAGATTGATCAGATTCTGAACAGAAAACAAAATAGAGGAGTACAATCCGATTGTCACCTCATTGTAGAAAAGAAGGTACCGACAACTTTAAATACCAACATTGAGTTTGTTTCTTATAACATTTAATGTTTTAAAATCTGTGCAACAGATACAGATTCTATTAAATTTAACCACCTTTGACACAATATTAAGATGTACACTACATACTGTGTATTAACGGTATGTATAAAGCCACATGTTGACTGGTATTCACGTTCTCACTAGTTAGTTATGTATGGTGTGAGCTTCAATTGAATTTGTTCCTGCCTGATGCTAGTCCATCATAGGGCACACTCAAACACACACACACCCAAAATAAGTCAATATAGAGATATTCACTAATCTAACCACTAGGGGGTCCCTCTTTGAGTTGCCTTTCCCAAGATTTGTTCCATCTAGGCAGGCAGTGTGGCATAGGTGGTTAAGGCTTTGGACATCAAACCCTGAGGCTGTGTGTTCAAATCCTGCTACTGACACTGTGCGACCATGAGCAAGTCACATGACTTGCCTGTGCTCCAATTGAAAAACCATTAAAAGAAATGTAACAAATGTTTATATATAATATGCTACCGTGGCTGTTCGTTTGTCTGTCCAAGATTTTAAATCACCTGTAGCTCGCAAATCGTTGGAACTATTGATCTGAAATATGGTACACATATACTACATGACAGGCGGCACGGTGGAGCAGTGGTAGCGCTGCTGCCTCGCAGTTATGAGACCCGGGTTCACTTCCTGGGTCCTTCCTGCGTGGAGTTTGCATGTTTTCCATGTGCCTGCGTGGGTTTCCTGCAGGTGTTCTGGTTTCCTCTCACAGTCCAAAGACATGCAGGTTAGGTGCATTGGCGATCCTAAACTGTCCTTGGTGTGTGGGCTGGCGCCCTGCCCGGGATTTGTTCCTGCCTTGCGCCCTGTGCTGCCTGGGATTGGCTACAGCAGACCCCCATGACCTTGTGTTAGGATATAGCAGGTTGGAAAATGACTGACTGACTACATGACATCTGCTGTCCACTTTCGGGGTGATGATTGACCTCAAAGATTATTTCCCTCTTTATTCTTATTTTATTTTATTTTACTATGGAATCAATGCTCAGCAGCGGCCAGCAGGGCAGCCGTACAACGCATGCGTATGGGCGCTGTTCTCATCCCCACAACCTTCGCCATCACTTCCCCTAACTCTTAATATCTTAAATCATTCTTGAGGCAGATTGAAGATTTAAGTACCAGCTTAAATGAAAAATTAAAGAAAAAAAACTAAGCAATTGCAACACAAACACTGACCTAATCAGTTTAAATGCAAAAAGATTCCAAAGAAAGAAGAGAAGAAGTGGGTCACTTGGGTGGAGAAAAGAAGAGCTACTCAGGAAGCAGTAGGCGCATCAACCTCTGAGCAAATGAATGCTAAATGTAAAGAGAAGGAGGATGAAAACTAGGAATGCTCAAGTCAAGTGTATTCACTGCATTACCGGTTATATCATACATGTTGCAATTTGCCTTGGATAAAGGCATCAGCCAAAAAAATAAATGTAAATGTAACCAGTAGAACTGTGCTGTGTGTACCCTTAGAAAAATCCACTTCACATGTAGTAAGGCCCATGACTTATTTCATAGAGTTTTATAGACACTGTACCATGGAATATCAACTGAAGCTCTAATAACAGAAATAGCCTACATATTTCAAAATTCGCAGTAACTTTATGATGCTAAGATAAGAACCAAATGTGAATTCCTGTGCCAGAGAAAAGGGTTCAAGAGCAATTCCTTTTGTCCAGAGTGATAGGCCTGATCTACTGCACCATCAGGGTGACCTGGCTGAGCACTTTTGGTCCCTGTTAGGCCAAATCAACACATCACAGAATTGCATTGAGACATCTCAAACCTATAATTCATGAATAATATTGCACTCAAAATTATGAGGGGGTAACCCCATTAAAATATGTATGTCAGCACACTCAAAACTTCAATTGCAAAATGGTGAAAAATAGTAAACACACTGCGAGGATGACCAAGAAGCCGACAAAAGCAAAAAAGTACCAGTAATTACTTGTTTCCTCTTCAAGCCCTGATTGCAGTGCACTAATAAAAAAAAGATTGAAAACATCATGGACCACTCTAACACATGTATTTACTTATTTATTTTGTGCCCAGCTGGAGCTGGGTGGTCTTTCAGCCTTAGAAACTCTGCAGATGTTATTTTTTTCTCCACCTTAACTGTTTTTTATTTGTTTTTTTTTCTGTCCTCACAGCCATCTGACCTTATCATCGTAATCAACTGTATGACATTCACTTGTATAACTGTATATTGTACTGCATACCGTTGCAGTATGACACTGTACATATGAACACTACTTTTGTACTAATTATATTTTAATGCTATATAAGCTTGTATGGATTTATTTACTTTAGTTTTAGAAACTGACACCACATAGGGCAATAGTAACTCATATAGGTTCAATATAGAGAAACAAATTATATAAAATATAATAATATAATACAATAACCTGGGTACATAAAGAAAAAGTCAAGAAGACACTGGGAAAACTTGCAGACTCTACAGAAAGGAGCGCTGGCACAGCCTTCACTGTATCATTCTGGGAACACATAATAAAAATTTTTGTTAACATTTTCAATCTTTGTGTTTAATTCTTAAGGTTTATACAGCATAAATAACCAACTTTTTCAGACATTATTTTTCATTGTATTTCTCATTGTAATTCTGTTTCCAACTAGATGACTAATTTTATTACGCTTAAGAGGACAAACAAGTCAGTAGACGGATTGGGAGAGCATGGAGGGTCATGAGGTCACTGGAAATCCCAATATCTATGCAAAAGGATGAAGGTCCAAGTCTTTAGAGTCCTACTGCTTCCTGTCTTGCTATATACTTGCGAGACATGGATGCTATTTAGTGACCTAAGACGAAGACTGGACTCCTTTGGTACTGTGTCTCTCCAGAGAATCCTTGGGTACCATTGGTTTGACTTTGCTTTGATTGAGTGGTTGCTCACAGTGTCCTGAATGAGGCACATTACCTGCATTGTGAGGGAGCATCGGTTACAGCACTACATCCATATGACCCGAGTGGCTGGACCAGGCCAAGGGGATGTCCATGCAGCACATGGCTGTGTCAGATTGAGGGTCATTTCCAGAGGGTGGGACTGGACCTTGTGTTTGCCAGGAGGACTGCCAACCAGGATCCCAATCTGTTTTGTAATGTGGTGGGTGTAGCAACACACTGTACCAGTGCATGCTCCCTGACATGACCTGATCTGACCTAAGAGGACAAACAAGTTATATGAATTTGAATTATTGTCAATTGTTATGTAATGTGGTGATTAAAACCAAAAGTGGCAAGGGGACACATTAGCTAGTGCTACTGCCTTATGGATCTAGCTTCCTGAGTTCAAATCCAGTGCTTAGTTGTTGTCTGTGTGGTGTTTGCATATTGTCTTTGTGTCACCATGGATTTTCCCCAGGTACCCGGTGTATATGTGGGCATGTGAACTGGTGCCCTCATTGAGGGGTGGTTCCTGGCTTGCTCTGATGACATTTAGATAGACTGCAGTCCCCTGCCATCCTAATTTGGATAAAGATGGCTTGAGAAGGTTGTTATTTATTTAAAGGTGTCTTTTATTTCAAGGTAATCCTCTGAGCTGAAGTGGTTTATATAAGCAGGGGGAAGAGTAACAGTGTGATAATTTCTCAGCAAATTCCTTAATAACCCAATTAATCCTAATTCAGGGCTGCAGCAGGCTATAACTAAACCAGGCAGTATTAGATGTAACCAAATCTAGAAGTGATGCCAGTGCATCATTGGCCAGGTGCAGGTGCACCCAAACAAGACTATTTATAAATCAAAAATTCACCTTAAAGGCATGTCTTTAGAAAATGAGAAGGATACTGGTCTCTTTCTTTAAAAAAAAAGTATACAAAGTTGGGGGGGCAAACTCCACGGTAATAGCAACTAGGCTGGGATTCAAGCCAAATGAAGCCGTGTGACTGCAATGCTAACCAATGAATCCCTTCACTGAAATGCTCAAAATAAAATATTTAAAGTAACAATTCTAGTGCAATAAAAAATATAACTGTTTAATCTCACTCATGGAGAAATACATTTCTATTTAAGCTCATTTCAAAATATCAATGATTTAAAGTGCTGAGGTGGACACCTGCAACATGGAGTTTCTTCTCCTCATTATGCCACATTTTCACATATGCATGGTATAAATATCATTACAAGTATCCATTCATCAATCCATCCAGTTTCTGAAGCTACTTTATACTAATCTTTAGGTTACAGGAAGCTGGGGCCTTTTTTCTAGCTATATTGGGAACAAGACAGCAACCAAGCCACCATACTGTATTTTAACAAATTTTAAAGCTTAAGTTTAAAAAAGATTTGGTGTTTATGATTAGACTATAGCTTCAGTGACCTGGATTGGATTCTTCAGTTAGTTATTAAAAGGGAGAGTATCTCATCCTATACACCGTTTTTCCAAAAAAAAACCAAAACATTTGCCTCTGACAGCCATTTTCCTGAATGTAGCAATTTTAAATATTTTTAAAGCCCCCTTTTCCTTTTTGAGACTCTTAGGCTGAACATAGTATAAATCAGGAGTTTAAGGATGTAAATAAAGTTTCATATGCAATCGATTCAGTATCTCTTATCATTGACCCTTTCATTTTCAGCACTAAACCAAACTGGAGAGCATCACAGTGCCCCAGAAACAAAACAAAGTAGCATGTAAAAATACTATTTTGTTGTTTGATCTATTTGATATCCATCCATCCATTCTCCAACCCGCTATATCCTAACACAGGGTCACAGGAGTCTGCTGGAGCCAATCCCAGCCAGCACAGGGCACAAGGCAGGAAACAAACCCTTGGCAGGGTGCCAGCCCACACAGCACGGCACACACACATACAATCACACACACACACACACACACACAAGCACACACTAGGGACAATTTAGAATTGCTAATGCACCTAACCTGCATGTCTTTGGACTGTGGGAAAACTGAGCACCCGGAGGAAACCCACACAGACACAGGGAGAACATGCAAACTCCACGCAGGGTGGACCCGGGAAGCAAACCCAGGTCTCCTAACTGCGAGGCAGCAGCGCTACCCACTGCACCACCGTGCCGCCCCTATTTGATATCCAGTTTACAAAATCATCGCATACTGCACAGTATAATCTTCCAGGTGTGCAGTAAATCTCTGAAAGTGATGAATTGCACACATGAATGTACATGCCAAAGTTTTTTTCTGTTTAAATATAACCTTTCAGCAGGTATAGTAAGTAACCCCTTTCAGACATGCTATTTTATAGCAACTGGTAGCATCAGTCAAAGCTGCAGTTTCTCAATTACAAGTCAACCATATGATCTGGCACTGCACTAAGAAAAAAGAACTGAAGTGCTCCAAGGACAGAAAGCAAGCACCTAAACAACAAAGTAACAGTTAGAGGTGACATGTCACTGTTGGTACAAATAAACATGACAGTGTTAACTGTAGCAGCTGAATAAAGGTGAAGGAGCTGTTTTCAAATGATGCCTCAAAAAAGGGGAGAGGAACTTGATGTTGTCATGGTGGTTAAAGGCACAAAACTCTATTTTGACCACCACTCTGCATCATTACGTAGATGTTTATTCCTACAAAGTTAAATGTTACCACAGGTAACCTGTCTGATTTGTAAATGATTAATAAATCTTAAACATTTCTTTTGCTGCATAAATGCTGTATGCCTAATACTGTCCACTCTGAAAAAAAACAATATATTTAAAATTGGAATTTAACACACATTATATAGGACAGATCCCAGCAATTGATAGCAAAAAGCTTATGTATCCATCCATCCATCTTCTGCACCTGCTTGTTCCAATTCAGGTTTGCATACAGCCAGAGCACCCATTAAAGAAGCACACTCAAACAGACACCCTTGCTAATTAACTGACCAACCTGCATGTTTGCTTTAATAGAAAACAATAGGATTCAGAATTGGGAAGAAGTGTGCAAACTCCACACAAATGATCACCTTCATTCAAATCACATATTAATCAGATTACTCAGACAGCATTTTTTTCACTTAAGAAATATAGCAAAAGCTTGACCCCTTATAACATTGGAAGATGCTGAGAAATTAGTTCACGCTTTTGTTTTTAGTCGGCTAGATCACTGTTAAGGACTACCCAAAAAAGACATCAATCAATTGCAACTAGTGCCGAATGCAGCTGCTAGAATCTTAACTAGGAAAAGAAAATCCGAGCACATCTCTCCAGTTTTGATGTCACTACATTGGTTACCTGTGCCATTTAGAATTGACTTTAAAATCCTGCTTATGGTTTACAAAGCCTTAAATAATCTTGCTCCATCCTATATTTCAGAATATCTTTTACCTTACACTCCAAATCATAACCTTAGATCTTCAAATGAGTGCTTATTATTCCGAGAGCTAAACTTAAAAGAAGTGGTAAAGCAGCCTTCTGCTGTTATGCACCTAAAATCTGGAATAGTTTACCGATAGAAATTTGCCAGCCTAATACAGTGGAGCACTTTAAAAAACTGCTAAAAACTCATTATTTTAACATGGCTTTCCCATGGCTTCATTTTAGTTGAATCCTAATACTCTTTATATGCATTTAATTATCAATATCATTCCTGGTGGCTCCATAATCCCAGCTAACTCCTACTTTCTCTTCTCTTCTTTTTCCGGTTTACTCTGGTGGCCATCTGCATCACGACCACCTAATCAAAGCATTGTAATGTTCCTACATTGATGGATTAAAGGCCAGAAGTCCACATGATCATCATCATCAAGTTCTTCCATGTGAACCCTGAATACAATGAGGACTGATTGTAAAGTCATTTATGTTAGGTAGAATGCCTAGAGGGGGCTGGGTGGTCTCGTGGACTGGAACCCCTGCAGATTTTATTTTTTTTCTCCAGCCATCTGGAGTTTTTTTGTTTTTTCTCCCTGGTCATCAGACCTTACTTTAATTCTATGTTAATTAGTGTTCCCTAATTCTATTTACTTATTTATTTTGTCTTTTTTCTCTTACTTAATTATATAAAGCACTGTGAGTGAGCTACAACATTTTTATGAAAATGTGCTATAGAAATAAATGTTGTTGTTGTTGTAGAGCTGCGAGTAACCTGTGCTAACCACCATGCCCAACAGCATATAACAACATGAATTTCAGTTATATTTTCATTTATATGCAGAAACACAAAAGTAGAAAAGATTCCATTCACAATAACAGTTGGACAAGTTTTCATTGTTGTTACATCACAACATTAGCACTGTTGCTACGGGTGTACCAACAAGGCCTCATCATTGTGTTAAGTCATTTTTGCAAACAATCAAGCATTTATTAGAGTTAATTTTATTGGTTCTCCTGGAGCCTGACTGGCATACCCAATATGTCACAGCACATGTTTTGTTGTCATTTGTGAAACTGGGATATTTATTGTGATGATGGTAACATTAATGCCCTCATATCACTTAAGAATTGAGACCTGAGATAAATCATGCAGCAAGCTGTCTCATTTTCTACTTCAAAGCATATCCATTAAGAAGTTTGCCATTGACTGTTCTCCATTGTCAACAGCATTATGAGTGGCCCCATGGACTAGCAACTGATTATCTTAAAAACATGAAGACAATGTTCATCAAGACAAACAGTATGCTATGAGGCCACTCACTAACATTCTGGGAAGTGAAACTCATGCTAAAATTTAACACATTACAACATGGCATACATAGATACAAGAGTTTTATGGCCAGATATGAGGATTGTTTGCATCTCTCTGACTGACACAGACAGCCTGTCTACAGACCCACATTGTATTGAAAAACTCATCAGAAATTTTAAAAGACTTTGTTGGACAGTTATCTTACCCAATGATCTTGACTGGATATTGATCTCCTCTCTTGCTAAATGAATCTTAGCCTGAAGAGGTCTATTCATTTTTTATATTTAAGATGTCTCAGTTAAAGGTTTTCCAGTGCTGTCTCTGTCCTAGTGTGTATATAAACACAAGGAACTCCATCCATCCATCCATTCATCCATTTTCTAACCCGCTGAATTCGAATACAGGGTCACAGGGGTCTGCTAGAGCCAATCCCAGCCAACACAGGGCATAAGGCAGGAAACAATCCTGGGCAGGGTGCCAACCCACCGCAGACAAGGAACTCCAGTTTCTGTATTACATCTTACCTGAAGAAGGGGCCTGAGTTACTTAGAAAGTTTGCATATTGTAATCATTTTAGTTAGCCAATAAAAAGTGTCATTTTGCTTGACTTCTCGCTACATTCATAATGGCTAACACGGTACAACACCCTAGTACAACTAACATTCTGAAAAAACAAATACTGTGTTTACTGCTATACAAATTATCTACTGATGTGCCACTAGATCTTGTTTGGCACCTTTATGACTCCATTCCATGACGAATTGCAGCTTTTATTATTAATCATGGAAGTTAAGCCATTGTGCATTCTCCTACAGATGATACTCACTCTTACAGCTTCTCACAAAAATTACTCTTAGTCACCTCTAAAATGTTCCTTAGAGTACCTTCTTACACTCCTCATACTTGAAACTTTATAATGGGCCTATTTTGATCTTTAAATTTTATTGTAATCCCTGTAGGTTTATCAGAAAGATTATACTGTAAAAAATGTAAACAGCTTGCTAGTAACACTTATTCTGCCATAATGTAGCAACTGGCAGCACCGTACTTGACCAAACCCTTGCTGTACGTTCGCCTTTCCATAATAATGCCTCTTGTTAATATATTAATGTTTAAAACTTTTTTAGTCAGTCAATCAAATGAATCCTTGATTAATGCAATACATTTTGTATCCCATGTAACATTTAAGCACTTTGGAGAAATTACAACATCAAAGATTATGTAAACTGAGTTATGTGCTAAACCTTGTTTTAATGAGTTGTGTTGTATTACGATTGTTAACATTTGCAATATGAGATGTTCAACAGTATAATCAAAATACAACTAGTGTCACACTACAGTATTGTGCAATAATTTGATGTTATGATTTCTATGTGTATTTACAAATCAGGTTTTAAACAGTCCACGTTCTTCGGTGTAATAAAAGAGCAAACAGTAGTGTTTTTATGCAGCATTAAATCTGACCACACAACCAGGTTTGGGTTATTTTAGTTGCTTTATTATTTATCACCAGAAAGACAGTCAAAGTCTCATTCAAACTTGCACTCAGTAAAGCTTGCAAATATAAAATTCATTCAGTACATATAAAAAGTATTTAGTGCTTGGTAGTTTTCACATTTTATTATTACACAGCACTGAATCACAGTGGATTTAATTTGGCTTTTGGACACTGATCAACACTAAAAGTGAAAACAGATCTCTACAAAGTGGTCTATATAGATTACAAATACAAAAAAATTGATTATGTGAATATGGTTTTTGCCTCTATGATATATCACACCCACTGATGCAGCCAATTGGTTTTAGAAGTCACATAATTAGTTCAGCACAGATCAGCTGTCTGTAGCCAAGGGGTTTCAATTGATTGTACTCTAAACGCACCTTATCTAAAAGGTCCAGCTTTTAGTGAGTCAGTGTCATGGCCTAACCTGCACAATAAAGACAAAAGGGCACTTCAAGTAGCGTGAAATTATTGAAAAACATGATTTAAAAGCTGAAATCAGGGAATGGATACAAGAAAATATCCAATCAGGTTAAATTAATATTTAAGAAATGGAAAAAATATGGCAGAGTTGTAAATCTGACTAGAGAAGGCCATGCACAAAAACGGAGTCATCATGTAAGAAAACAAGTGAGGGAAGCCACCAAGAGGCCAATTATAAATCTGAAGGAGTTACAAGTGACAGTAGCTAAGATTGGAGAGATCATGCTTGGGTGCTTCACCAGTTGCATTTTTATGACTTTTGAAGTAGAGTTTTCCAGATGGTACATGGGAAGTCAGATGGATGATGGGTCTATGGCTTGATAAGACAAAAACATAGCTTTTTAAGTTCTTTGACTAAATGCTATGTTTGGCATAACACCTGCACATCATCAAAAAGACATCATCTTCACTATTAACCATGGTGGTAGCAGAATCGTGGTGTATGGATGCTTCTTCACAGAAGTTTGCATGTGTAGAGTGTAAAATGAATGTAGCAAAATACCGGGAAATCCTGAAAGAAAACCTGATGCAGACTGCAAGAAATGTGCACATTGGGATAAGATTTGTTTTCAAGCAAGCCAATTGCCCCAAGCATAATACCAGAGCTACACAGTAATGATTTAAAATGTCCTGGCATGGCCATGTTAGAGGTCAGATCATAATCCAAATAGGAATGTCTGGCTAGACCTGAATAAGGCTGTTCATTCATGACCTCTATGCATTATGGCAGAGCTTCAGCAGTTTTATAAAATAGAATAGGGATAAACTGCAGAGTTCAGATGTGCAAAGCTGACAGAGACCTGTGCACCACAGACTCAAAGCTGTCATGGCTGCCTAAGGTGCATCTACTACTAAATACTGACATGAACAGGTAGAGATACTTATGTGGGCACTTTGCAGAGAACTGTTTTCACTTTGACATTAAAGAGTATTTTTCTGCTGATCACTGCCCAACAGTCAACTTAAATCCACTGTCGTATAAAAATAAAACGTAAAGCTTTCAATAGAGTGAATACTTTCCGTACGCACTATACTGAATAATTGCTTCCACAAAATACCTGAAAGAAGAAACAATTCACTAATTAATAAAACGTACATTATTTATTAGCATTTTATTACTGACTTTGATGTTACTCTCAGGCAATGTCCAAAATTGGAGCAGAAGTTCAGATGTGATCATGCTCATTTAACCAAGGAAATTAAAAGCAGCCTGCCATCTTGGCAGTGAGAATTATGCCATTACTACAAAGGATCTGTAGCTGCATTTTTTCCAGGTTCCCAAAATCGAGCAGCTACTGAGTTGGCAAGGTAGGATCCCGTTAAACATAGAAAAAAATAAATTTCTCAGTCCAATCAAGTTTGTTTGAAAAGTTTAGTGAAAATGTAAAAAGGAACAAATCAGAAAAAGTCAGAAAAAAAGTTATCACACACACAGAATAAAGGGAAAAAAAGGAAAAAAAAAATTCTTCTCTGTTTCATTACAATTTTAGCTTTCTCGTGTTAAACTTTAGTTATTTTCTATACTTAAAGGTTGTGTTACTTCTCAAAGGTGAACTTACATAGGCTTCACTTACTACATTCTGTATGAAACTGTTTGCCCTCCAACTGTAAGGCAGATCATAAGCTGAATTCATCTGTAGTCAGAATGACAAGAAATAATTAGAATACAGAATTCCATTTTAGCTTGTCTGGGTTATAAGAGACCATGCACTAATATATTATACATTTTCACATAAACTAATTAACAAATGGCTCTTACACTATCTATTAAAAATTGTTTTAGTAGATTAACTTCTGCCTATCTGCTATGTTTACTTATTTAGTCGATGTGTCTGTTCTTTTTAAAACAAAGTTACAGATCACAATGATATCAACATCTCAGGTTCACACAGTGAATTATTTGTCAGGATTGAATCTCCACTAACACCGAACACAAGACCACCTTAAATATATTAAAGTCACTTAAAAATAGTTTCTTCTTTAGAGTTACTTTTACATGTTTTTTTTTTATTACTTTATAAAATGCAGTCTTCTGTTGGAGTGTTAAATATTATGTCTTTTCTTTCTTTTTACAAAATAGAAGCGGATATTTCCTGTGGTGTTTCATCAGCAACTCACAAAACTATCCAAAGTACACCTGGCTTTAATTTATTAAACGACACTAGAGTATCTGAATTATTTCTTCTATTTAGGATTTTAAAGTACTATTTTCTGAGATCCCACATGACATGGTGCAGTCACTCAGGTGCCATTAATAGATTGCCCATCTTTATGTGTGCTGGATAGAAGGTCTGATTTATTTGCTGGGGGCTCTGTTTGAGTCAGCAGTGCCTCATCTTACTGATAGCCATGCCATCGCCAGATGATCCCAGAAGTGCATTTTGTTCCACTTCATCAGGTTTGAAGAACATAGCAAATATAGACTTGCATTTTCTTTTCAGGTATTCTCCAGGGAAAGACAGTTTTAAAGCACCTGCATTTTTTAGCATTCACTTTAAGCAAAATTTGATTTTGAACATAGTTGAATTAAAATCGTTTACTATTTGACCTTATAGGCTGTAAACAATTTGCTAATGACAGTAAATGTGCAATTATGTCATTTGGACTGCCTAAGTCATATGTTGATGTTAATATTTTGGAAATACACACTCTGTCTCTAATTTGCAAATTCTATTCATATTTGTGCAATGTTTTTTCTGGGTAGTCCAGTTTATCTGACACAATGCTGCCAGGCTCTAAAATGGGCTGGAAGTTTGTTTTAAAGGCAAGCACAATATCAGGAGTGAAATAGATAAAACCATATTTGCCAATGATGATCTTCTATATATGACTTCATGTACGTCAGCCAACTGCTTTTGTACTTTTTTATTTGTATCTGTTCTAGAGAGGACAGGATTGAAGGTCAGTCAGAACAAGACAAAATACATCTGTGTGAATGAGAGAGAGGTCAGTGGAATGGTGAGGTTGCAAGGAGTAGAGTTGGCGAAAGTGAATGAGTTTAAATACTTTGGATCAACAATTCAGAGTAATGGGGATTGTGGAAGAGAGGTGAAAAAGAGAGTGCAGGCAGGGACGAATAGGTGGAGAAGAGTGTAAGGAGTAAATTGTGACCAACGGCTACCACAAAGAGTGAAAGGGAAGGTCTTACGGGCAGTAGTGAGACAAGCTGTGTTATATGGGATGGAGACAGTGGCACTGACCAGAAAGAAGGAGTCACAGCTGGAGGTGGCAGACTTAAAGATGTTAAGATTTGCACTGGGCGTGACAAAGATTGAAAGGATTAAAAATAAGTACATTAGAGTGTCAGCTCAAGTTGGACGGTTGGGCAAAAAAGCCAGGAGAGGCAAGATTGTGTTGGTTTGGACATGTGCAGAGGAGATATGCTGGAAATATTGGGAAAAGGATACTAAGGATAGAGCTGCCAGGTGAGAGGAAAAGGGGAAGAGCTAAGAGGAAGTTTATGGGTGTGGTAAGTGAAGACATGCAGGTGGTGGTTGTGACAGAGAAAGATGCAGAGAACAGGAAGATATGGAAAAAGATGATCTGCTGTGGCAACCCCTAATGAGAGGCCTGCTGAAAGAAGAAGACTGACACTTAACAAAAAGTGAGAGTAGTCAACATATTATGACTACAACTAATAATATATACAGTATGTATATACTGTAGGTGTTCATATTGCCTGCTGTTTTGTGTTCCATCCATTTTAGAACCTGCTTATCTAGGACATGGAATCTCAGACCATCCTGTCAGCACTGGGAGTAAAGCAAGTGCCATCACTGAAAAGAGGTGCCAGTCCATCACCTAGTACTCTCACTCATACCGTTTTAATTCTAAGTAACCAAACAAGAATGCCTTTAACAATTATGGGATAAAGAGTATAATAATGATAATCAATGTGAAAGAAAACACATGGAAAATTAAACAACTGCTGGCAGTGACTGGCCTTGAGATCTGAACATAGAACTGTGGAGCTGTCAGGCAGCAGCACTACCTACTATACAAATCTGATCAGTTTTTTTTTATTTCAATTGTTTTTTGTAAATAAGAACATCATCCTGAATCTATCTAATGAAAAATAATGAAGCGTAATAAAAAATAAATCTAATTAATTCAAATTAATTACATTTTACAGAAAACTCTCATATTTCATCTTAGTTATAGCTTTGCGCTTAATTAAAGCAAACATGGAAAAGTAACACATTATCACAGTGCTGGAATTATTTCAAAGTAGTTACTTATTTATTGAGAAGATGTCCGTCTTATGAATAACTGATTAATATCAGAAAAAAACATAAATGTTTTAAAGCATATGTTCTAAGAGGATAACTGTAAACAAATAAAAGGCATACTTAGCTTTGCCAAAACTTTAAGTCTCTTTATGGGTGTGGGTGATTTCTTGAATATCAAGACACACTTATGACTGAAGAGCACTTTGTGAATTACAAAATGAAAAGGCTGGAAAATGATTTATCCCCTGTGTCTAAAAATCTGCCTGCTTGTGCAAAAATATTCATATAGACAGTTTCCAGAGTGTCATTTCATATTAAGATCAGGCTTTCCAAATTCAATCTAAATGTAAATGTTAACATACCTTTTCATACATTTCTTCATAATGGTGTTCATTCACCTTTTTCTTGGCTTTATATTCAGCCTGATGCCTGGCTCCAAAAGTATGCTGCTGATTATTCTTCAACATTAAACCTTGGATCTAGTAAATCTCTGATTGTGCACACTTCTAAGGATTCAAAAGTTAATTTTTAAGTACTGAAGACTTAACATTTCCCATATAACATTTAATCATAGTTTAAATGGTATAGCAATATCAAATATCCTTCTGGTTTTTTTTTTTTCAAATTTTCTCTCTCTGTTCAACAGTTACTGTGAATGGGAACCTAACTTAACTACACTGGAAATGCCAGCTGTAAGTGGGACACTCACAAACTCAACCCCACACACTCAATTAATCTAACACGCATGTTTTTGGGATGTAGAAGGTAATTTTAAATAGAAACTCTGCATTCTGATCAAGACTCAAATCCTGGACAAGTGGGGCCGTGAGAACGCAGCAATAACCACCACTCCACTGTTCTGTATGTATTTTTACTCTTTACATAACAAATTAAATAGATACAAAAGTTTAACTTTTTAATGATTGCAGGGAAAACTGGAGTACACAAAGCAAAAAGACAGGAGATGAACATACAACCTTTAGTTGGACTGTGACCGGGGTATATTTTAATTCAGGACACTGGAGACATGATTTACTTTTATTAACTTGAGACAAAAAACTAACATTATTTTCATTACATATTTACTAGAAACACAACAGTAGCTGAGGTTTCTATGTGAAATGCTTATTTTCACTTCCTCTTGTGTGCCCCATTCCTGCAAACACTTACACTTTTTCTAGAAGTCATTTGAGTATTGCGCAGCATGAAATGTAAATTATTTATATTCAAGCTTCAAATTCCTTCAGACACATTTTGTATTGGATAACATGACTAAGCTAAAGGTGGAAAATTACACAGAATGTGCCAAAATTGCTTAAGAGGGTATTTAAATTACATAAAAGGTGCTTGTTTAGATGGAAGCTATATTTATTTAAGTGCTGCTATTTGTTAAATAGTATTCAGCTTTCCTTAATTTTACAAAGCTATAATCTATGAGAGACATTATCTCCCTTATGTGTTACTTAGCTAAACACTCAAAATCAAAATTAGCACATGAAATTTTGGATGGCTGGGTAGAAGCTAACTTGCATACATTGAGTTGATTCTAATTTAATGAAGTATTCCTGTACAGTAGAATACCTTTTTGAATGGCTGTTTAAATTAAATACTGTAACACATGCATGCTAGAGGGCGCCCTAATCAGCTCAGCTGATATAAGAAGTTCCACTCCCGTGTAAGAGGGGGCGCTGTCACTAACTGTCACTAACCGGAGACATAAAAAGTTGAACCTCGGGAAGGTAGCATTGTTTTGGGAGGACCAAAGAGGAGAGAGGAGCATGGACAAGCAATTATGTGCTACATAAGCGATTTCAGTTACAACCATTTTAGGTCTTTTTTACGCCTGTGTTTAACATTGTCAGGACTGTTTCTGTTAACATTTTTTTTTACTTTTGAGTAAACAGGGTTACTAGGGTGGTCCCTCAAATTTTAATGTTGTCTCGCCTCCTTCCTGGCTGCTTGTCACAATACCTATGCCCTTCATTTGAAAATACAGGTATCATACTGACTTCTACTCATCATACTTTCAGGTTGTCTTTTACTTTTCATTCTCCTGTCTGATTAAATGATCTCAGATATCAGACACTAATTATTCAGTATGAACATGCTATTTCTTTTTTAAATGCTTTTTCTATAGTGAGCATCAACCCCAGGCCTATTACACATACTGAAAAGCAGAATAATTGTGTATTTATTAACATTTCAAGCGCAAGCTGGTTAAATACTTTCTGGCTGCAGATGTGTTGTAACCTACATGTTTTATAGTCCAAAGCCTTAGACTCTAGGTCACACTGAATCACTTGATTTCTTGCACAATAAGTCATACTGATGTGACTTTGCCTGAACTGTAGATATCTATTTGAATATAATTTCTACCAACAAATTAATATCCATACTCTGGTATACTACAAGAAAAAAATGAATTGCGTTTAATCCAGTAATCCCTTTTACTTAAACTGCTTCTTCCTCCTCATCTTTTCCTACTTCTGTGTTGTGCTGATGTGTTTGATCACCCTTCTCCAAACAGCTTGGTCCTACACCACCTTTTATGTCAAACCCTTTTCTTTCAGATCTCCCTTTACTTTATGCATCCTCTTCTGCTTTGTCCTCCCTCACTCTCTTTTCCTCTGCTTTCATTTTCATCACTGCGTTCCCTACATATTCATTGTCTCTTCTCACCACATTTCCATATCACTTCAGTCTACTTTCCTGTACTTTCTTAGATATCTCTCCCACTTTATTGTACCTCTGATTGTCTATTTTTATAATGTCCATCCATCTCGTCATTCTCATTTCTTTGATATATACTGTATGGTGATTCTTTAGAAAAATTCTTCACTTTGATCTTCAAAATTAGTTATTTTCAATGCATTACTTCTCAATTTAGACATCCTGTTCTCTGTAAGCCTACAGTATATAAGAGATCTACATGATTCTGTATGCTTTTGGTATTATTTTTCGTTGAGCACAAAGTGAATTATGGACCAATTCTTTCACATTACTGTCACCTGCATGTGGATGATTTCTGTTAGCTGCTATCATATTTCCGTGATCTTTACTTTTCTCTGAGTAAGCAGTATAGCCCTATCCACTTCTCATCCCAGGTAGATGATGATGGCTGGGCTGAACACTCTCTGTTTGTTACACTTCTCTGACAATTTTTGAACATGTTAGTCTGCCCTCTCTCACATACTTAGGTAAGACAACATAATGTTCCCCCACATGAGCATTTAAATTTCCCCTTGGGATTAATAAAGTTATCTATCTATCTATCTATCTATCTATCTATCTATCTATCTATCTATCTATCTATCTATCTATCTATCTATCTATCTATCTATCTATCTATCTATCTAAACAATTGTGATTTTCACTTCCCATAACACCTCCTTCTCACAACAACTACAGAACACTTCTCTGATCTTCTTAGGTGTAAATGTATAGAGATACAGTAGCAACTCACTCACAGCAGCGTCAGCAGCAAACGTTATAAAACAATCAGACAGGTTGTTTAAAATTTTCATTGAGCCACCTCACAAAATTGGCTTGAAAAAAAGTGCTAACATTGTTTTAAGAACCTTTGTACAGTATATAGTATTCAAATACTGATTCTAAGTATAACTGATTGCTATGCAGCTAATAAACGTTGTGGCTCTAAATTTGCTAATTTGCCACAATTAGTCTCAAGGCTGGTGTAAAGCCATAAGTGGGCCTCAGTGAAACCTAAATATGAATAAAATGGTGGTAAACCACAGTGTAATGCTTGTAAAAACCATGCAATTTATCTTGTGAAAATTGAGTTTAATGTGAGACTGCATGCACACAGCAACACCAACCGTAGCCGCTGCCTCATCAGCTTTATGTAATGTTGCTTGCACTTCATGGATTGTGAGAACAAAGAAAAGTGGACTCTTTTCTGAAACTGACTACAGCAGAGCAGCAGATCCTTTGGGAGTTACCCTTAATGGGCTTTAAACAATGATCTTTTTTTTAAAGCTGGGGAATATAACTAAAATAAAGATACATTAAATTGTAATGGCCATATAAAACATATAAACCAAAGATTTTTGGAATCTATAAAACCGACTGAAATAGTTACTCTGAGAGAAGAAGAAAAAAAGTCAAGGGCGAATTCAATGAGATGATGGCTGCCATCTGTGCATTCTCCTTATTTTCCAACACTACTTGTTTAAAGAAGTCCTATAGGTATACCAATAGAATCATGAAAAACATCAGGGTAGACCCAGAGTAACTGAAGTTTGTCCAAACGATACGGCTTTGTGAATTCCCTAACCACTTCTAACCATATGCTGCAAGTCCTGAAGACAGATGAAAGCTTTAACAACTTATAAACAGCTTCCAGTGCTGACATCTGCTTTGACAGTAACTTGAAAACAAACTGGGTTTTATCCCTTGGCATTTTTAATTATTTCTTATTACAAGAACCTAGGGCGGCAGAGACAGGTAGAGGAGAAAATGAGCTTTAACTGAAAAGTTAAATTATGCTACACAGAGTTTAATGAGACATGACAAAAAATAACTCCCCACAACTGGTCATCAGGAAAACAAAAATATGTTTAAACCACTGCTGCTTGCGTTTATAGCTGACTTTATGTTAAAACAATCAGCTACTGTAAATTATATGCAGACTGAATTCAAATTAATTTCTATTTATTTATCTCCATATTTTCAGTACTAATTTTTAAAAGTATGGAAACCAATTCTATCAGCATCAGACTTAAGGTGAAAAACAATCCCACATGGGATAGCAGTGCCTTGTAGGACAAGAATTTAATTTCCTCTTGCTTAAACATGTGTAATTCTGAGATATGATACATTAGGTTTTTATTGTGAATAATTATGATATACTAGACCATAAAAGTTTGAGGCCACTATTTTTAAAGCTATATATCTGAGCAAAGGATAAAACTGTAAAAAATAAAAAATTGTTTTTAAAACAAGTCAATATGTTATGTGGCCTCCCTTATAATAAAAATCTAAAGTATTCTGCTTTATTACAGCACTATATAATTTTTTCAAGCAGTCCTTTGGTTATTTGTTTCAAGCTTTATGCAGAACATTCTGTAAATCAACCTCTGACTTTGAATGTGTTTTTTCTTTCTTTTCTCTGCCCAAGAGATTTCACACAGCTCTAACGTGCTCAGTCTAATAAAGTTAATGTTCCATCTGCAGATTTCGGCTCCAAATAGATCTTAGTTTTCTTCGCTGTGTATTTGAAGTCATTAATGTACATTTACATGATGTTTTTGTTCATAAGTTGTTTTACCCAAGGTAAAAAATAAAGAATCTCTATATATTTCTGAGCAGTCACAATTCTGACCATCCCACCACTGGCTGAAATGCACCCCCAAGAATGTCTGCAGACAGGTATCAATGAACTACTCATCAGATCTTCTTCTGATACACTGACATCTTTGTGAACCAAAAACGTCTAATTTGTACACCTCACCCTATAAAATTTTCTAGAAGAGGCTGTTAATCCTTGATATACAGTCATTTGCATACTGAAGTCTCTTCTGAATGTTTTCATAGCTGCAACATGCCCTACATGAACATTTTTTAACTTCTACATATAGTTGAAGCATTTACTTTGGTGCAGATGGCAAACATTTCCTTGGATTTCCATTCAGTCCCACAAGGAATCCTGTTCTTCAGATGCAGGCATCTCCTTGGCTTTTCCACTGCCTTGGCCATCATTAGTTTGCTCAGTTCTTTCAGATTTGTTTATCACAGCTTGAATAACACATCTTTAAAATCCAGTTTAGTGTGCTACTGCTCACTGAATATAGCCTTGTTCATATAATACTATGAATTTATGTCTGTCAGAGCATGTTAGCTTAGCAATTTCCAAATCTCTCCTCAAGGCACCAAAACCTTTCAATACTTCGTATTTGTTTAAATCTTGAGAATTTACATTACCATGACTTAGTTACTTTCCTTGGCAAATGAGATTGATTTCTTTTACTGTTTTTGTATCGTGACATACAACAGGCGTCATTACATACTTTTATCAGTGTTTTAAGGTTGCATACTTTATATTATTTCATTTAACAGTATTTGCAATTCCATGAAAGCACTCTAAGCATATACTCAATAAAGAGCACTACACAAGACCAAACTGAATTGAATTCAGTGGCCATCCCTTTTTCTTCTATTACTAAGCATGATACAATTACACTACAAACCATTTACACAGATATCAAAGCAAATGTGTAAGGTACATCAGCCACGTGGCAGGTCATTTAACTTTATAAGGAATGTGTCTCCCTATTGAAAATTCAAAATAATGCATGCCTCACAGAGAAACTATACAAATACAGATTTAAACTATGCTAATATGCATAGTAAAATAATTACTTGCTCTCAGTTTAAGTGTCCATAATTCCACAGTTTTCCAAGCCCACAAGAAGTGTGAGATCAAAGAGGCAATAACCAAAACTTGGGTTGTATAATATGGATCAGCAATGTTTAACAATGAGCTTTTTCATAATCATAGTGGATTTTGAGGAATGTTCTTCTAATGTAAAGTGACTCAAACAGACATGTTGAATGAAACAGGTACAGGCAGAAATTATGGAGTTACATCACTGCCAAAAGTCCATGTCCATGTACCACTTATTTTGTAAGTGCAAGTTACATTTTGAGCACGTTTTACAAGTGCGAGTTACATTTACAGCACAACTTATAAGTGTGAGTTACATTTTGAGTGTGAGTTTGCCACTTGACAAGTGTTTTGTGGTCACGTAATTTTTGACGTGTTCTTGCACGGCCCTTGAGCAAGGCCCTTGACCTGCAATTGCTCCGTTCTGGGTATGACATTAATCTGCATCCAGCCCTGCAAGTAGACCCTCCAACCTGCAGGGAAAAATCTGGGGGTTGGTGGCATGATCTGGCACTCCAGCCACCAAAAAAAAATCTCACACTGTTCCTCTCCATCTGAACTAGTGAGGTGCCGAGGTGTCACCAATTGCAAGGCTGCTTTTGGGTCCTAATCTGGGGATCCTGAGTTGGTTTGTCATGTGGTGGGTGCGGCAATGCGCTGTATCAGCGCGTGCTCCTAACCTCTCTCTGTCTCGCACGGCATCACTGAGAAACTTATTTGAAAGTGAAAGCAGTGAGGCAAGGGCGGGACTTTGTTCTTCTAGCCAATGGGAGTAGTAAATGTTAACTAGCCAAATGCAAGGCACACCTTCTTCCCCATTTCCAAATGGGAACACCCAGAGCTTACTTCATGACTCAGAACTTACTAAAAGTATGGCTTTATTTCACCGATTTGCTGTTGGTGTTGTATCCGATTTAGTCCCCCAAGCGTAAATATCTACCAAACCTCAAAATTGGTGATGTTTCACAATCAGGGCTTGCACATAGGAAATAGCAGACATATACCTGTATACTGTATGAATGACCTGTATCACCTGTATATTAAATGCAGCTTGCGTTTTAGTGTTACTGTTTTGCATGTGTAAAAGGGGAATCTAAGAGAAGACAGATAGATAGATAGATAGATAGATAGATAGATAGATAGATAGATAGATAGATAGATAGATAGATATATAGATAGATAGATAGATAGATAGATCACTGTCTATAAATGTATAAAAGTATATGTATCAGAGACCCTATTATAGTTAGACAGATACACGTTGACATGTCACTGTCTATAAATATAATAATGTTATGCTGTAGAGAGACTTGAGGTGTGTTACACTAATGGACACACAGTCTGGGGGGGGCAAGCATTCAGAGTTTGGAAAAAGATTGAACACAATAGAAATATAACATGAAATACAATTTGAGCAAAACAGTTCTTACAGAGTATAGTGAAGGCAGATAAAGGGAAGAAGGAAATGTGCTCAATATCGCGGCAGCAGGATAGAAGATAGAGCAGATGGAGCAGTTTTGTTAATTAGGCTCATTCATTTCTGACTGTGGACAGTGCAAAGATTAAAGTAAGGCAAAAGCAGAAGTAGGGAAAGACATGTTCAACACAAGAAAGAAACTATTAAGAGAATCAATAAAGAGCTGAAGAAGAAGATCACACTAATATGGAGCAAAGAAGTGTATAGTTTAGATATATTTATGCTGAGGATTGGAGAAAAATACAGATGTAACAAAGACTGAAATGAGGATGTGAAAAAACATGAATGGGCTCAGATAACAAAATCACACAAAACACAAATAAATCTTTTACATTTTAGGGAGTGTCAAAGACAAAAGTTTGTTTTTGGAATATTAAGTATAGAATACTCCATCTTTAAAAGTATATATCGATACTGCATACTGTAAATATTAATAATGAAGTGTAAGACTACATGATTTCTAGTTAATAATAAACCTGAACTTGGTACCAAATAATATAACTCAAATCTACATAAAATGTATTGAAAAACACTAGATGCGAAAAAAGGTATAATAGAAAAGTACAAAATGAAGCATAAAAAAATTAAAACTATAAGTAGGGAATGAAACAGTGCCAGTGTAGCAGAGTGTAGCACAGTTCAAAGGACTAGTGTGGAATCAAAGTCCAGACAGAGTCTTCATGTTGTGATGTCAGTATGTGTTCTTCATCCCACATCCCAAACACAGGAGTGTCTCTGCCCAGTGTGTGTCAGTATGCCCAGCAGAGGACTAGTGCTTCCTCTATTACTGGTACCCATTTAATGCTTTGTCTCCCTTCAACCCAAAAATTACATAATTAAGTTCATTAAATTGTTAATTTTGGGGATAGGATAGGATAGGATAGGAAATACAAAATTCATTAGCCAAAAGCCTTGTTAAACAAATTAAATGTTACATCAGTGGTTTCCAATTCCAGTATCAGAATCAGTGGCTGATAGCCACTGGTAGCCATGTAAATCCTTAACCAGACTGCAATTAAGTATTTCTTAGTCTGTAAAAGTCTACAGCGCTCCAATAGCCTACACAATTCTTTGCTTCTCACATGCATTCAGCAGCCACATTTAGAAAACAGTGGAAACATTCATAAACATAAATTTCCAAAGGTAAATGCATTATAAGGATGAATGGATGAATACATTTTTCACACTATTGTTAATCCTGGTTAAAAATAATCTGCCTCAGTAGTTCAGAAATTGTTTAAATTTATGTTGAGCTGAACATATTTATTAGGGGGTTAGTTATTTAATCTACTGTATATGTACTCTCCCTTTGGGGATGAAAATAGTGTCATCCTATCTTATCTGATCTTACCTTATCTTTTCTTATGTGGTGCTAAATGATTTGAGTATGTCACAACCAAGCATTTCTTTCAATTTTGTACCAATCTTTGAATACCCCTTACACAGTGGCATAGCTAGGGGCGGGCGGAGGGGGCGGTACTTTTTTGGGGGCAATATTATTGGCCAAAAGGTTCAGTACAATTCGTGTGTAAGAAGCAGGGTTCGGAAAAATATCACTCATGAATGAAAAAGGTCAGATTCTCTGATTTTTAACCACAAATGCTTGAAAAATAATGTTCAGACTGTCCTTCTGTGACAGAATCAGACACAGCAGTTGAAATTTATGAGGCAATAACAAAAATAACCATAATTATTACACCGATAATAATTTCTTGGAAGATAAACTACTGATTTACAGTTTATAATTTTGTTTCGTTATCAATCCGAATGCGTTCTTGCTCTGCACAGAAAACATCCCCACCAATCCCTTGTACCCTACTTTGGTTCTGGTTTTCGTAGCGTAATTATATTAAACTAATAATCAGAACATGGCTTATCAGTGCGTCTATACTATATTCTTGTCTAGTTGATGCTTATAAATATATATAAAAAATATTTTTGTTTCTTTATATATGAATAAATCTATGCAAAATTAATCCTAATTTTTCTGTATACGTCATTGTAATTTTCTATTTAAATAGTTTAACATATTCAGATATGTTGGAGGGCAGCAAATTGAGGCACCGCCCCTTCCCGCCTCAAGCGGTACGAACTCGAGCTACGCCACTGCCTTTAGAATGTGTGAGGTAATATGTAGATTTATACATTTCCCCACTACTCCCCATGAGGTAATGTTAAAGCAGTCTGCATTCATTCAAATTGTCATTCACATAAAGATCACACTGCCCCAGGATAGATGGGTGCCTGACAGTAAAATGTCATTGAACTTTGCATTTCATGAACCCCTGGAACATTAGTGTTACAGCTTACCAGTCAGGAAGGGTCAAGAAGGTGAACAGAGGCTTTTGGGGTATTTGATAAATAGAGCTTTGCAGATGGTAAGGGGGATCATGAAGACAGACACAGCACGTGCGTCTGTAAGACAATCGGGAACGGCACAAGAGTGAGTGCAACTTCTGTAATAGTCTAGAAATAGCCCTGGCTAGTTTCAGTATAACTTTTATTTTATGAGGCATTTTCCATAGCCATAACAGGAGGAAGGTGATTCTTTTGAAAGTGTAGGTGTGCATGACTTGTTTAATAAATGTGTACGTTTTTGGGCTTAACACTCATTCGATGTGTGTGCCTCATCTTGGTTCTTAATTGCAACATTTTTTATGATGTTGCAAAGTGGCAACAATTATGTGGAGTTTAGCACACTATCCTCTTCTATGATTGTTTCGTTCTTCTTCTAGCTTGAAGCTTATGACTATTATCATTTTTGTGGTGCAGACTCAGCATTAGTATCAGAAAACTACAAAATGGTAAGGGGCAAGGGGTGCCATGTCATCATTTACGCTTAGACATGGCCTCTTGTCTTCACCGGGTCCAGGACTAGGACGCTTCATAACTACTTCTCATATCATACTCTGAAATAGTATAGATGGTTATCCTAGTCCTATGAGTATTTCTGAGACACTTGATAAATACAGGACCTGGTCTCCATACTACTAAAAAGATATAACAGCACTAAAGAAAGTCCAGAGAAGAAAAACTAGGAAGATTCTATTACAATGGGGTGTTAGGAGAGATTGAATCTTTTTGTTTTAAGAAAACAGTTTAAGACGACACATGATCTAAATTACTAAGGGAGCAAGTGAAGTGAATTCCAGTTGTAACAGATGTTTTTCTTCACAAAACGAACCATAGATACATAGAATAAGTCAGCTCCTAGTGTTGTGTACAGTAGTACTTTAGGGGACCTTCAAAATTTGATTGGATGATGTGTTGCAAAAATTAGCTGAATTGGGTTTGGCAAGCTTGATTGATAGCCTGTTCTCTTTAAAACTGTTTATATGCTTCTTTTTTTAAAAAAAACTATACATAAATATTGTAGCCATATGCACAATTTTGCCATACACACCATGTACTCGTTGAAGGTGGTCAAGAGAAAAGTCCCATAATTTTGCAAGTGATATATACATTTAGCAGAGATTGTGACAAAAAAAAAAACTTCCTCAAGAGCCTGACATAGCACCACAGAGAAAGCATTATTACAGTTTTACATGTACAGTATTGAATAAAACAGTTTCTTGACATTTTCATAACTAGCAGCATTCCCACCAGAATTAGCAAACAATGTGGTATTGTGCAGATTTCTGTCATGTTTTGACTATCTAACAGTAATTACGCTTAAATTGTATGACATCCAATAAAAATATTATGACACAAATTCTTGCAGACTTAAATATAATTCAGGACATCGCTACTGAATTAGATAATGTGCTTTTTTAGGCTTGTGTATGATTTAAAAGTTTCACTATGGAATAAAATATTAAACATTCTATATTAAATATTAGATAAATTAAATTATCTGATTATTTAATAAATTTTATTTAAATGTAACATTTTGAAGCACTGAGAGGAAATTATGCACAGGCTTTGGTGCAAAAAATACATAGGATAGTATAACACAGTCAAACCTGCTTAAACAGTCAAAAGGACAGTAGGTACAAAAGCCAAGGCTGAAATAAATCTAACTGACTTGGCTCCTGTAAAAAAATTTAATTTTGTTCAGCTAAGTTTATTTTGCCATTAAAAGAAAATACTAACTTTAACGGGATATAGTGGAGGAGCTATTACATTCAAGTGTAATGAATGACTTTCTTAATTACACCTATATTTCTGTCATTTTTGAAAGCCTCTGTGATAATTCTTTTTATTTTTATTATTTAAGTTAAATGTTATTTGATAAATATTATTAAAATTAAATATGTATTTTCCGAAAGCAGGACTGACAAGCTTGTACAATGTTCAGCTCTAATGCACATTCTCAAATGAGATTTTCTGCAGATATTCCAGTTTCCTCCCACATCACAAAGACGTGTGTTTTAGGGTAGCTGCCTTTTCTAAAATGACAAACATGAATTAGAGTGGCTGTATGCCTGAGTGGGCCCTACAATCGACTGAGGGGGCTGCTCCCCACCTAATGCCCAAAGCTGCTAGGAGAGGTGCCAGCTCCCTGTAAGCTTGCTTTAGCCTAAATAAAATGACATAGATATTTTCTTTAAATGAAGTGGAATGGTTCACCATTTTAAATTAAATTTATATTTAAAAAGTAATGAAAAATGAAACAAGTATGAGTGCAAACTAAGAGAGAAATCTCATGGAGGAAACATTAACATTAATTACATTGTTGTCTACCAGTACTTATCTGTGGATGTGAAATGCTACAGCACACCACAGCAATAAATGATCCATGGCTCATTTAACACAGAATGAGAAAATTAGCATCACGTCAAAAATGAAAGTCTGTACTGGCAGAACTGTGAGATGGGCCCACATTTTAAATAACTGAAGGGAAAGCCTAAAAAATTATAACACAAGTAAATGGACTTCTTCTTTCAGCTACACCCGTTAGGGATCGCCTAAGCGGATCATCTTCTTCCATATCTTTCTGTCCTCTGCATCTTATTCTGTTACACCCATCACCTGCATGTCCTCTCTCACCACATCTATAAACCTTCGTTTAGGCCTTCCACTTTTCCTCTTCCCTGGCAGCTCTATCCTTAGCATCCTTCTCCCAATATACCCAGCATCTCTCCTCTGTACATATCCAAACCAATGCAATCTCGCTTCTCTGACTTTGTCTCCTAACCGTCCAACTTGAGCTGATCCTCTAATGTACTCATTTCTAATCCTGTTCATCCTTGTCACGCCCAATGCAAATCTTAGCATCTTTAACTCTGTCACTTCCAGCTCTGTGTCCTGCTTTCTGGTCAGTGCCACCGTCTCCTACCCATATAACATAGCTGGTCTCACTACTGTCCTGTAGACCTTCCCTTTCACTCTTTGTGGTACCTGTCTGTCACAAATTACTCCTGACACTCTTCTCCACCCATTCCACCCTGCCTGCACTCTCTTTTTCACCTCTCTTCCACAATTCCCATTACTCTGTACTGTTGATCCCAAGTATTTAAACTGATCCACCTTCACCAACTCTACTCCCTCCATCCTCACCATTCCACTGACCTCCCTCTCATTTACACACATGTATTCTGTCCTGTTCCTACTGACCTTCATTCCTCTCCTCTCTAGAGCATATCTCCACCTCTCCAGGGACTCCTCAACCTGCTCCCTACTATCGCTACAGATCATAATGTGATCAGCAAACATCATAGTCCATGAGGACTCCTGTCTAATCTTGTCTGTCAACCTGTCCATCACCATTGCAAATAAGAAAGGGCTCAGAGCCGATCCCTGCTGCACATCTTTCCCAGCTCGGTCCCTCTGTCTAGTCAATAGGTACAGGTCCTTTTCTCCGTCCTTATTGTCCAACCTGTCATACAACTCATCATAAGCCTTCTTTTAGCCTTCGCCACCTGTCTCTTCGCCTCATGCCTTATCTCCTTGTACTCTTGTCTACTTTCTGCATCTCTCTGACTATCCCACTTCTTCTTTACCATCCTCTTCCTCTGTATACTCTCCTGTACTTCCCCATTCCACCACTAGGTTTCCTTTTCCTCCTTCCTCTTTCCAGATGTCACACCAAGCTCCCTTCTTGCTGTCACACTTACTATGTCTACTGTAGTTTCCCAGCTGTCTGGTAACTCTTCACTGCCACCCAGTGCCTGTCTCACCTCCTCCCTAAACTCAACCTTGCAGTCTTCCTTTTTCAACTTCCACCATTTGATCCTTGGCTCTGCCCTCACTCTCTTCCTCTTATTGATCTCCAGCATCATCCTATAGACCACCATCCTGTGCTGCTTAACTACACTTTCTCCTGCCACCACTTTGCAGTCTTCAATCTCCTTCAGATCAGCTTTTCTGTATAGTATGTAATCTACCTGTGTGCATCTTCCTCCACTCTTGTGCGTAACCCTATGTTCCTCCCTCTTCTTAAAATATGTATTCACTACAGCCATGCCCATCTTTTTGGCAAAATCCACTATCCTCTGACCTTCTTCATTCCTCTCCTTGACACTATACCTACCCACCAACTCCTCATCTCCACTGTTTCCTTCACCAACATGCCCATTGAAATCTGCTCCAATCACCACTTTCTGTCCCTTGGATACACTGTTCATAACTTCATCCAAATCACTCCAAAAATCTCCATTCTCACCCATTGCACACCCAACTTGCGGTGCAAATGCACTAACAACATTCATCATCACACCTCCAATTTCCAGCTTCATAATCATTACTCTGTCTGACACTCTTTTCACCTTAAAAACACTCTTGACATATTGTTTCTTCAGAATAACCCTTACTCCATTTCTCCTCCCATCCACACCATGATAGAACAATTTGAATCCACCTCCGATCCACCTGGCCTTACTCCCCTTCCATTTAGTCTCTTGCACGCACAATATATCAACCTTCCTTCTCTCCATCATATCTGCTAACTCTCAAAGACAAGAAAATGGACAAGAATGAGAAATGTGAGGATGCCTTAAAATAGCAAAAGACCAAAGGGACAATATGACTCTAAAGGTCACTTTGATGGCCCACTTCATCTAAAAGAATGAGCATAGAAATGCACTTTACGTTTAATGCACAGTGATTGTTGACAGAGGCACTGTAGTCTCAATAAAAGCATGAGGAAATGATATCTGACAGAGTCAATTGTAAGATCCATCCATTTTCAGAATCAGCTTTATCCAGTCAGGCTCATGGAATGTTGCTTATTAAATTTGATAACAGGAAACTGGAATTACTTGGACTGTGAGTGTGAACATCATTACAAGTACAAACAAATCTTTAGATAAGAAAAAAGCATTGAAATCAGTTGTAGTCCTTCTAGATCAGGGGGTCAAACTCTGCTCCTAGAGGGCCATAGTGTTCAAGCCACTTTCTCAATTTATAATCAACTCTTATTCAGCAGTCAAATAATAATGCAATACAAAGCAAGACAACAAATGAAATACTAACTTGGTCTAATTACTCAAGTATCTATATTAATAAAATATTTGAAAAGAAAAAAGTGAAAGGTCCAATAAATATTGATTGTGCTGCCAGAAAAAAAGAAAATCAACAGTTTAAAAAATATCTGGCATGGCAGAAGCAGAGCACTAACAAGCAATAAAATTCAGCAACATGTTTCATTAACAGCAAGAATTGTCTTCTAATTGAAAATGGTGGCTTTCCAGCAACTGAGTTTGACACTCTTGTATTAGTTGGTCATCTGTTGGCTCGCTTTGCATCTCCCGATTGTTTGGTTGCTTGTTAAGGAAATGAATCTTAAAAAGCACGTCAAAAAATGAAGGCATGAAGGATGAAGGTTGGCTCAATTGTAGCCATAACTGTCTACTAATGAGGAAAGAGTCGGGAATAAAAACCTGCAGTCCCTGAAGCCATCCAGCATCTGAGTTTGACACCCCTGCTCTAGGTGATTTTAGATGTTAAAAATATAATTATAAGTGCTAACTCAGTCTTATGCCCCATTTTACAATTGCAACAAAGGAGCTTTACTCAGTAATGGGCATCATTAGTCAATACTAGATATGTGCAATGCGAAAAATATTCTGTAGAAAATCCTCATGAATGTACATACAGACACACAAATCTTCTTTATGATGAATATCGTAGAAAACGTCTAAAGCTTTGGATGTTTGAGATTTGTACATGTTTAGATCAAACACAACAAAGATTTCTGTGGTGCAGCAATGATGAGATAGTCAACTCTAGTGTGCAGGTTTCTTTATTTTGTAGTTCTCACTCCACTCAAGGTGGATATTGGAGTCAGGTTTGGAAAGATGCTCAGCCAATGTAAATATGCCAAACTGCTAGTGTGTGCATGGTGTTTGCATAGATAGATAGATAGATAGATAGATAGATAGATAGATAGATAGATAGATAGATAGATAGATAGATAGATAGATAGATAGATAGATGGGAAAATGAAAACTTTACAGAAGCTCAAGAGAGCAAGATAAAAAAATGCATACTATTACACTCATAATGGACAAAAATTCTGAAGCAAGTTCAATTTTGTAACCATAAGTTATCTGTGCAAACCATGATGCTATAGACATTGGCAGATTCAGAAACAGGGTGAAAGGGCAGTGCTGTAGTTAGCATTGTTGACTTACAGTACTAGAAGACAGGGTTACAATTCCCAACTAGTCACCACATTTGAGTTTGGTAACTCTCAGAATGATGCAGGGCCAAGTAAGTGCGAGTGAGAATTCCAGTAGACAGGAACGTAATTCATTTTGGGTTCCTGCTGTGTTGCGAGAAAGCCAGACAGAGGGTGTACACAAGATGTCTCATCCTAGGAATAAGGCTGGAGGTTAGGGAGGTTTTCCTTTTATCTCTCACCAAGATTTGTAACTTGAAGACACCTGGTTCATAACCATCAGGTACAGGGTGGCCCACGAAAAAGTATCCCGCCTCCCTGGCAAAAAAAGGCGTCCTTCCATAAAGAAAGAAAGAACTTGAAATGCAAAAATCTTTACTCACTCTTTACAGAAAGTGCTGAAAATGATCTCCTTGTGCGTCAATGCATTTTTGGGCGCGCCTTAACAAATTGTCATATACGCGACGCAACTCTGGGGCGCCAATGCTCCAAATTGCATTACGAATATTTTCTTTCAACTGGTGTAGTTCTCTAGCGTACACTTTTCCCTTCAACATGCCCCACAGATAAAAGTCACAAGTGCTTAAGTCCGGCGATCTCAGCGGCCACAATCCTTTGGTGACAATCCTGTCTTCTGTAAATGTCTCCCGAATTCGTGACAGTGACACGTGTGACATGTGACAAGTCGCGGTGTCCTGTTGGAAGAAAGCGTACTCGCGTTCTTCCAGCGTCAACTGTCCGTAAAAATCCTCAAAAATTCCCATATACACGTTCATGTTTACTGTTGTCTCAAAAAATATGGGACCCACAATCCGAGTTGCAGACACAGCACACCAGACTTCGACTTTCTGATCGTGAAGAGGTTGCTCATGAATCGCATGCGGATTGACTACTGACCAATATCTGCTATTCTGCGAGTTCACAACCCGTGAGAACGTACGCCTCCACTATTGCGATTCTTTGTGGAATGGAATACATGTCGCTCAGCTTGTACTCACACGTTTGCACTATGTCTACACAGCTTTCGTGATGAGGGTAGTCAATCGGCGCGCCACTCTGGCAGGAAGTCGGGCTACTTTTTACTATAGTTACACACATAGAATAAAGGCAAAAAAAGGAAAAAATGTATCTTCAATAAATTTGGTTTTCTTGAGAAGTTATTTCTATACTTAAAGGTACTTCATTTCTTCTTCTGTATGTCTTAAACATAGCACTTTGCCTCAACTTCACTTACAGTGCCAGTTTTTGACTTCCAAACCTTTTGGCATCATGGTGTCTTCTCTGAAAAATTGTATCTTAGGGCTTTGAGAGTGTTCAGCACATTGGAAAATTTGCTTTTGTCAGACCTAGTTTACCTACATTTCATGAAATCACATTTCACTCTATAATATGTATCTCTTCTATATTTTAATGTCTTGTATACGTTATACTTAATAGGCACATAAATGAAATCGGAGACTACAAAACAAGAAAAAAAGGAAATACCGACAATTCCAGTCAGTCTTACTATTATTTCCTGAATATCCCCTATTGTTCTTGTTAAAATTAAAAGTCAAAATTTTTATTAAAATTAAAACAATCAACTTTTGATACGTAAGGCTGTTCGAAATTACTAACCCCAGGAACTGTGCTACACTGAACAACTTATCTACTGTACACTTCTACAATTAAAACAATAATGCATCATTTTTATTTTACTACACAGGTGAGGTGTTTAAAGGGATAGAAATAGCAAGAACTTCATAAAATAAGTATTGACTTATAGTAAAATCTACCTAAAATGCAATAAAGATAGTTAAAGCTTGGAATTTTGAATATAACATTTTGTAAAGGCCAGGCCGTTCAATCTAACCAACATGCTGTAGCTTGTCAACACTCATTTGCTGAACATTTGCAAATAAGTGTTAAGCTGAGATCTAAAAATCTTTAAAGTTCCCACATCAGCTACACTATTTGCAATTATTTTTGGATAGTCAAGCTTCTGCCACTTGCATGGAGTGTGTCAACTCATTTCATAAAATGCAAAACACATTATACGAAAGACAGAAAAAGTTTTAGCAGCAATAAGTAGAACATGGCAACAGTTCTACAGGTAGCAGATGGTGGCTGGACAGAGCCCAATGAAAACCCTGAGGCCCTAGCTCATCATTATCTTTCAGTCCTCATTTACAGATTAGTTCAGTTGCACTCTCTTTTACTTAAGCAGATGTCTCATTAAAGAAGCAGGATCCCTTCTGCAGTGTCTAAATGGCTTTACTTTAAGGAGAAATTACAGCACTTGTCTGGTTTTTGCAGAATCCAAAAGACAAAATCTCTATTACTTTAGTAATGGACTGAATTTAAAAGCAAGATTTAACTGAGCTTGTACATATGGTAGTTCAATAAACATATTACTGATCCCCAAAACTGCATATAAATCACTAAACATATCTACTTTAATACAGGGCATTTTAAAGTATTATTTTAATATAATTTGATTTTGCCTGAATCAAGATAAGATGCTTGTGTGTAATTACCTGGAATGTTTAAAAGATTCCAAGGAGTTGGCAGCTTTGCTCTGTAGGAAAAAAGGCAAGTATACAGGAAAAACAAATTAAGATGTATTAATATTTTAATAGGTTTTTAAAAATGTATTAATATTTTAAGAATATTTTTCACTGCCTGCAAAATAATCAAAGGACAACTTTTCTTTGATGAAAAATAACACATTCAATGAAGTTACTTAAGCAGTACTGTATATGGCATTTAAAAGAGCGACTTATTACATTATGAAAACTGGATATACCAGTTTCAAAGCATGGAGGCAATAAACACTGCATGCTTACTCTTTAAAATGAAATCAAGGAATGTCTCCAAAGCATGCATAAGGGAAGGTAGTGGTTGGTAGGTTTGGCTATCTGGCCAAAGACAAAATGGGGCTGTAAAGGAAGCACAATAGATGCAAATAATCCCAAAAGTTAATATATGGAACTTTGCTGATCCTGCCGGAGATGTGGCCTTTTAAATGCAGCAGGATTGACAAGAACATTAGGGACCAATAAAGGTAATTTTAACCTGCTATCTCGGAGCAAATGTATACTCACTGAAAAAAAAAATGTTAGGAAAACTATACTAATACTGGGTAGGTTCCTTTTATATTAAGAACAGCCTGAATTCTTCATGGCATGAATTCCACAAGATGTTGGAAACATTCTTTCAAGATTCTGGTCCAGGTTTACATGGTTTTCCACAGATCTGTCAGATATCCCATTCTACTACATCCCAAAGATGTTCTGTTTCAGTGCTTCTTAACCTTTTTGGTGTTGCAACCCCCCTTTTTTTCTGTGTAAGTGTCTTCACAATCCTAAAGAATTGAGCATGATTGTCGGAGCATTCAGGGATTGAGTGCCATCTCTGGAGCGGCAACTCACCATACGCCACTCAAGATTCACCACAACCAACTTCCATTATAAAAAATAGCAACTCACAACTCACTGGTGGTTGCCTGCAACCCACTACAGTGGAATAAAAATACTGTTCTATTGGTTTCAGATCCAGTAACTAGGAAGAGAACTGAAGATTACTGAACTCATTGTCATGTCCATAAAACCAAACTGAGACAGCTGTTGCTTTGTGACATGATGCATTGTTATGTTAGGAAACATTAGAAGATTAGTAAATTGTGGCCATGTAGGGATGCACATGGTCAGCAACAATACCCAACTGTGCCATGCCATTCAATTGACAACTTACTGGTATGACTGATCCTAAATTGTATCAAGTAAACATTTCCCACAGCATTACACCACCACCCCTAGCCTGAACAGTTGACACAAAGCTGCCTGGTTGCATGGATTCATGCTGTTGGCACCTATGTTTGACACCACCATCTGTGTGCCTCAGCAGAAACTGAGATTTATCAGACCAGGGTCCACGTTTCCAGTCTTCAGCCTTCCAGTTTTGCAGAGCCTTTGCCCACTACATCCTCATCTTTCTGTTCTTACCTGACAGGACTGGAACCCGACATGGTGTTCTGCTGTTTTAACCCAACTGTCTGAAGAATGTTGTGCATTTTGAGATGCTTTTCTGCTCACCACAGTTGTAGAGATTGGTTATCTGAGTTACCAAAGTATTTCTGACAGCGCAAACCAGTTTGGCCATTCACCTCTGATTTCTTTCATCAACAAGGCATTTCAGTATACAAAACTGCAGCTCACTTAATGTTTTTCTTGTCTCAAAATTCTGAGTAAACTCTAGAGATTTCAGTGCATGAAAATCCCAGAAGATCAGCAGTTACAGAACTACTCAAACCAGCCTTCCTGTAGCCAAAAATCACTAAGATTACATTTTTTCCCTATTCTGGTGTTTGATATAAACGTTAATTAAAGCTGCTGACCTATATGTGCATGATTTTTGCATTGCACTGCTGCCATGTGATTGGCTGATTTGATAATTGCATGGATAAGCAGGTGTATAGATGTTCCTAATAATTTGTCATTGAGTGGAGGACTGCACCCTGACCCCAGAAGTAATTCTAGAATTTGGCGAGAAGTAACCCCAAGATGTGCTTTAAAGCTGCCTCACAATCAGAAGCTAACTGTGTAGAATGAAAAGGAAATGGAAAAGTCAGTTGATAGGAGAGAAAAGATGCCAGGGGGGTAGTGTAGCTAGAGTCTGTGCCGCTTGGGGCAGGGCCATCCTCCAACATATCTGAATAACCTATTTAAATAGAAAATGACAGTAAAATGATGTATAGAAAAAAATTAAGACCAATTGTGCATAGATTTATCCATATACTGCATAGAGAAACAGCAATGATTTTTCACATATAATTATTTATAAGCATCAACTAGACAAGAATATAGTATAGATGCTCTGATAAGCCGTGTTCTAATTATTAGTTTGAAATAATTACACTGCGAAAACCAGAACCAGTGTAGTGTACAAGTGATAGGTGGGGATGTTTTCTGCGCAGAGCAAGAACACATTCAGATTGATAATGAAACAAAATTATAAACTGTAAATTAGTTGTTTATCTCCTTAGAAAGTATTATCGGTGTAATGTTTATGTTTATTTTTGTTATTGTGATGCCAACACAGAAGGACAGTCTGAAAATTATTTTTGAAGTATTTGTGGATAAAAATCAGAAAATTTTACTTTTTTCATTCATTAGTGATATTTTTTAGAACCCAGCTGTTTACACACGAATTGTACTGAGCCCTTTGGCCAATAATCTCGCCCCCAAAAATGTGCCTCCCAGGGGAGTCCACCCTCTCTACCCGCCCCTAGCTACACCACTGTGCCATGGTTTAAAGAAGAGAGCTGGAGACTGTAGGTGAGAAAAGAGTGCATGGAAGTATTGTGAGCCATCCCATAAGATAGAAATGTGTTCAAGATCTGTACAGTCTGGCCCAGAAACCAATGAGTAGTTTGTGTTCTATCTTGTCTATTTTTAATTTACTTATAGTATTGAACTCTACTCTTTCATAAAAGATGGTTTGGTCACCATTCATTCAAATACATTTCAGATCACAACATGCATGGACCACTAACTAATACTTTTCATTCCCACAGTACTCTAGTAGATTGTGCTGCACAAATGTACCCATTAGTACATGTAGTTGCAATATATGCATTTGGCCCTGTAGAATCTGCTTAGTGAATCTGAAGTAATCATCAACTACTGCGACTAATACTACTATATTACTACATGTTAGTTAGTCTCTGATGTGCTTGGCAAAAACTTCAAAGAATGATTACATTATTCTTTTTAAATAAATATTGTCTAGCTGCTTTATTAGAAAACTATTGATACATGTCAATTGAGTATTTTATTTATTCTGAGTAATTATTTAATAATTGTAAGCCCACATACAGTATCTGAGTTCTATTTAAATAGTCCACTGCATCTCAGATTAATATACATTTTTTTCTCTTAGTTCTTCAGTTGAAGTCTACAAAGCCTTTAAAAGCTACTGAATCTTAGAAGCTGTTTGATGATGATAATTTAGAGACTTCTTCAAATATTTTGTGCTGAGCCGGTAGCTGCATTGTTAGCTGATATTTTTAATTGCTTTTTTGTTACTAATTCTACCCTAGTGGCCTAAAAATAAGCACCTACGTTACCTCTGAAATGGGGTTGCTATCAATGACAAAATTCAAGTACTTAACAGTAGAAAATAATGCATATTGTACGTTATTGATTTTGCATTTGACAGGGTTGATCATTATTTTTAAAACACAGTCCAAAGACATGCAGGTTAGGTGCACTGGTGATCCTAAATTGTCCCTAGTGTGTGCTTGGTGTGTGTGTGTGTCCTGTGGTGGGCTGGTGCCCTGCCCGGGGTTTGTTTGCTGCCTTGTGCCCTGTGTTGGCTGGGATTGGCTCCAGCAGACCCCCGTGACCCTGTAGTTAGGATATAGTGGGTTGGATAATGGATGGATGGTCTGAAAACACATTATAAATATTGTCAGTTTTTAGGGATGTAGCTCTTTATTATTTATTTAGGAAAACTGCTAAGGTTTACATAGATAGATAGATAGATAGATAGATAGATAGATAGATAGATAGATAGATAGATAGATAGATAGATAGATAGATAGATAGATAGATAGATAGATAGATAGATAGGGAAAATTATAATATATATATATATATGATGTATGATGAAACTTGTTGTTTGGAGATTTCACACAAAATGTTTTCAGAACTCAAAGAACCATAGACACACGGAATAAAGTACCAAGCAGTCTGGTGGAGACTAAGACTTTAGGGACCTTCAAAATCTCAATTTATTCTTTTAGGTGAACAGTATGGAGATGTTTGTTGGGCTGAATTGCCTCTTCTCGTCACAAACTAAAATGAATTAACAAAAAAAAAAAAAAAAATAGAGATCAGTTAAAATAAGTTTTTCAGGCATTTGTTTATTATTAAGCAATTTACAAGGAATGGACTGTATCACATTAAACAGAAGATGGTACATTTCTGCTGCTACCTTTTGTTAATTTATTATTCTCCTGGTAAGCATTCTCACACAATATACAGAATTTAAGTTGCTTCGAAAGATAACTTATAATGAGGAGTAAAAATTTACAGATTGTTACGATGCAACATTTAGTAAATTCAGTTACTTCACTTTTGAGACATTATTATAAGCATTTCATGCTTTTGTACTGCTAGTAAAAATGTGCTAATATTAACAATAATAATGTAGCAATGTGTGGTGCCAGTGCATGTGTCTCATAAGGATTTGAGCTCCCTTTCATGGCTAATGTTATGGCTCGCTAACCTAAATGGTTCTTGTTGAACTAGCTGACAGTTCTAGACCGAAGACAAAACAGCTCTGCAAATGCTACTTTTTCATAGATTTTAATGGCTCTCATATATTAAACAAATTTGCTATTATTACTATTATTTTTTCCAGCAGGCTTTTGTTCTTGATGTAGCCATAATAACATCAAATAAAATGTACATACTAAAAAGTACTATCCAGAATCATTAACTTAAGTCTGTATTTTATTGAACATTTGCTTATTTTTAATGAAAGCATTCAGACCTTTTTTATTTATTAATTTGACAGCCCCAGTAAGTACGGAAGTCAACTAGAGCTATACCGGCATTCATAGGTATAGTTATCAAAAGCTTTGAATGGGCTTCGGGTTGAGAATGGGATGGTGTGCTGTTGTACAAGGTTGGTTGGAACAGAGTGCAGGACCCAGTATGACAATATGAAATCTTTTCATGTGGCCCAAAATCTCTAGGGGTGCCCCTGGCTTGAGCTCTAAAACTGTAATGGTGAGGTGGAGATGCCCTTGCAAACTGATTGAGAATTTTATTTATTTATTCATTTATTTCTTGTATTCTATTCTTGATTAGATGGATACTCTCCTGAATATTTTCTTTTCTATTAACCCAGTTTAATTTTTATTTTTTACATTGTTTGTAGTGAGTGGTTTTGTGCAACTGTCAATTTAACCTGACATTTTCAGTCATTTACTTTGAAAAGATAATATCTTGCCAAAACAATACCAATATACATTTAATTCTGGCAGTAATGCACATGAAAAATTAATTAAACTAATGAAAAAGCTTTTGAACGTATAAGCTGTGATTGCATTTAAAAATAGTTGCACAATGCTGCCCACCCATTTCCGTTCATAATAAGTGGCCTGGCACCTTATCATATTCTACATGCTTATATTTTTTTTACCTCAGTTTAGATAAATGAGTCAATAAAGAAATAAACAGGAATAAAAATCAGTGTTATATTCATGGTTACAAGCACTAAATTAAGGAGCATTATTTAAAACTTTATTTGGGGTGTTTTCCACTTTCTGATCACTGTGTTGCTGTCAAGCTGAAGGAAAGCTGGATCCAATTTTATAAAAGGACATTTTAACTAAAATATTTTATTCTTTTATAAAGGTCATGTGTGGTGAAAAATGGCACAGATCATGCAATGAAGTGAAAAGCATGGAAAAATGGCAAAGAAAAACAGAAAATTAACATTCTGCCTTGCCATGACATTCTCTAGGGTGCAACATGATACAATATTTATGATATGAAAACAAAAATGAAATGCAGATGAAAACACTTAAATGTTAAGGCAATGAAGCTATTCTTTTCAAGCAGAGAGAGTAAAAACTTCTTTATGTGCCACTTAATTAGGCAAAATTGTATTTCAAACTGCAAGGCAGGCAAGCTGAAGCTCTTCAGTTGATCTACTGTTAAAACTGCTGTATAGACTGATGTATTCTGGTTTTATTGAGCCATATGGCAAACTCAAGTAAAATGAGTTTAATGATTTTTTTATTTTAAAACGGTCCCCTTATGGATTATCCTATAAAATGCTGCACTTAATCATGACTGTTTACCTATTATTTTTCTTCAGCATTTTACTCTCTTTTCATTTCAATTCATCTAGGACCAACTTTAAACGTTGCTAGCACATCACATCCTAATAAACTGCATTATTTTAAAGCACTAATATAAACTACTCTAAAATTATATCTATTTCACTTAGATTATATATTGTACAATTGCTCTTTTCAAGAGGGGCACAACAGTAGTTATTCTAATAGCTTCAGAAGGTTGGGTTTCAGTCCTGACCTTGCCATTGTCTATGTGTGGTTTGCACATTTGCCTTTCCTCTCAATGGGTTCCAAAAATCTTTTGCCCTCTCATACAGTATGTCAGCAAGTGAAATATTAAGTTAATTTAAAAATCTGACTTAGTCAGAAGTGAGTGAGTGGTATGTTAGGGTGTGAGGGTGCTGTTCAGTGGACTGACATCATATCCAGAAGTGGTTCATGCCTTGTACCTGACAATACTCCATATGATACAGTAATAGAATAAGGGTTCAGAAAATGAACAGAATGTCTGTATAGCAGCATTCTTTGACAACATCCTATTGCGCTAGATATTTACTTGTCTATTTCGCAAATACATTTATTTTATTGTTCAGATATCTATTTCATGTCCTTTATATTATACTTACCAACCATAAAAGCAGCAGATTTTATTGTTTCCAAACTGTCAAGCAAAATGCCTCACTTTAGAAGCTCAGTAATTTGCATTTGACATCTGGAAAATTACAGTACACTATTCCTATTTTGCTTAATTATCATTCTAAGATTATCTTGTATCTTTCCTTAATTACTAGTAAGCAGCCTGGTACTATGCAACTGGTATAATGATAGCTGGCAGACTGACCAAATTGAAAAATTGTCTTATTATTTTAACTATAGTGTTTACACAAGTGAATGAAAGTATGTGTGCTTGTAGCTGCTATAAAGGACTTCATTTTTCTTTTGACATAAGAGCTCAATGACACTCAGAAGAAACCCAATTCAATTTCAAGCCATAGATGAAGTCTCCCTGTCGTATGCAGTATTTCATATTTGTTAACCCATCAGGGAGGGATGTAATCGTTCAACTATATAAAAAGTATGCAGGTAAGAACATATTCAGTAACATTAAAGGAATTTATGTCAGATGTGCTACTACTGCATAGGTTTCACAATTTCTAAGGTGTGCATTGTATTAAAACCATGAAAACAGGTAAATAATTTGAAAAAGCTGTTTGGATAGTGAAATCAACTGATTTGTTTTTACCTTGTACAGTACATTATAGTGCCAGGAAGAGCATATAACATTCATTCTCAAGTTTTATCCCAGTAGAACACTTTTTGTTCCAACCAGCTTCCCAATCAGTGAGTCATTTTAACTCTAATGCAGCTCAGTGTTTAATTTGCTCATCTCATTCTGCATTTAAGACAAGCCTTTTTAGTGGAAGATTTACATTCAAAAGAAAATTAGAACTATTTGTGTTTTTGGCATTGAAGTCCGTAACTCTCTTTTGTTGTTTTCCTATTAACTTGCCCTTTTTCTACAGAGTTTGCTCCCTTAACTGGAAGTTGAAAACCAATGGCATATACCATTACAGGAGACCGTGGAAAAAAGCATATAATGGCATTCTTCTATAACTCACTCTCAGAGTAAGGATATTATACAGACAGCATTAAGTGCCTAGTGCATCAGAATTTTAGTTCAGATGTTTTAACACTTGGATATGCTCTGAAGGCAGGGTTGCTGAAAACTTGTGTCCCTTTTGGGACCCTATGCACTTACATATTATTAGGAAAACAGAAAGAAAACGTCTGTGGTATATAAATAGCTCTTCTCTGTTTCCTTTCTGCAATATTCCCTGATAGCTCCAAAGATAAATGACTAGTGTAGCATTTTATCACCTATAAAGTGATAAGAGAAACATTTAACTTTAGAAGATGTAAACTGTTATTGAATCATTTTAAAAATCAAGCGTGATAACACTCTAGTATTTGATTTTAATTCTTATCATTCTTATCATAAAAATACTTGGGAGCAACTTGTTGAAATATTTAGGAGATGAAATTTAAGTCGCCAAAATATACATTAAAAATAGCTTGTATGCCCACCTTATATTCTTCATAATAATAAACACTGGTTGGTACAGTGGTTAGAATTGCTGACTAACACATCTTGCATGCTAATGTCAAATTTTGCACTCAGTCAAACTCTGTGTGTAGTCTGCATATTCTCTGACTCAGAAACATCAATTTTACTTTAATTGGTGGTTCTAAACATGTTCATGGTGGACATTATTTTTGAAAATACTGTATTAAAGCATTATAACTTCTTCTTCTTCTTTCGGCTGCTCCTGTTAGGGGTTGCCACAGCGGATCATCTTCTTCCATATCTTTCTGTCCTCTGCATCTTGTTCTGTTACACCCATCACCTTCATGTCTTCTCTCACCACATCCATAAACCTTCGCTTAAGCCTTCCTCTTTTTCTCTTCCCTGGCAGCTCTATCCTTAGCATCCTTCTCCCAAGATACCCAGCATCTCTCCTCTGTACATGTCCAAACCAGCGCAATCTTGCCTCTCCTGGCTTTTTTGCCCAACCGTCTAACATGAGCTGACCCTTTAATGTACTCATTTCTAACCTATCCATCCTTGTCACACCCAGTGCCAATCTTAGCATCTTTAACTCTGCCACCTCCAGCTCTGTCTTCTGCTTTCTGGTCAGTGCCACCGTCTCCATCCCATATAATAAAGCTGGTCTCACTACCATCCTATAGACCTTCCCTTTCACTTTTGCTGATATCCGTCTGTCACAAATCACTCCTGACACTCTTCTCCACCCATTCCACCCTGCCTGTATTAAAGAATTATAACTAGTTTTCTAAAAATAATGTTGAGATTGCAAGCACCAATAGATTTATCAGCATACTGTGTGAACTGCATAATATAGTTAAAACATATAATTACTCATTTTAAAAGCTGACAGCACATGGCACCAACAGGCAGTTGAAGGCAGGAGCATCACAGATTTTTTGAATGAACTCTTCACAAACAATCAGCATGTTGAGGTGTTACAGACAGGAAGCTGTACGTAGTATTCAGACATAACTGAAAGCTCTATTAACATGACTAACCTACAAGTGTCAGAAAGGGGACAGAGAATGGAAGCTTTCAAGATTGGAAATTCAATAAATGTAGCTTACACAAACAGACAACATCTGGCAGTGTCACAAACAGACAACATGTCAAAGACTTCCAAATGGCAGCGCGTGTGAGCATTACAGAGACATCGAATGAGTAAGAGTTGCAAGTCTTCTGCATGTAACAGCCTTATAAGCTGGCAAAGTGTGATAAGAACAGGCAACATCAGGGAGGATGAGATTAGTGCAGACATGCAACATATGGAAATGTCAGCAACTAGGGATAAAAAACACAAAATGCATTTAGGGATATTACAAAGAAAAGAAAAGCTTTAACAACGGAAGCTATAATATTATGTGTGTGAATCTCTCATAATCCAACTGACACATACTATATTTAAGTTTAAAATATTTGGTTACAGGGTTTGCTTATTTTAATTCACAGTGACTTAATTATTATCACTTATGGAACATATCCTGTCTTCAAAGACAAATTTATCACAGTTCCCCAATGATTTGTATTCTGTCAATACAAATACATAAACAAGAAGATATTTAAGAAAAGTGATTTTTGTTGGCAGCTATCAACAAATGTATTTTTATAATACAGACCTGAAAGTCTTCCAAGTACATTTTTGCACATTTTTTGTTTTATTTGGATAAAATTCAGAAAGCGTTATCACTTTCTTTTTTTAAAACAGCCATGTAAAAGACACTAAGTAGTTAATTAGCATACACGTTATTATAACAAAGGCAGAAAGCCACAAATTATGTTTAACTTACAGTTTATTAATTATCAACATTTGATGTAAATTACAAATGTATATCATTCTTTATTAGGCATATGATCAATCAATCACACAAGAGTGATAACAATAAAAATCTGTAGACAATTAAACACTAGACCTTTAGGACATTAGAACAATCTAGATAAGAACAGGCCGCTCAGCCCAACAAAGCTCACCAATCCTATCCAGTTAAATCTTCCAAACATTAGAAAGCTGAATGATCGGTATTCCTTGGCTGCTTTTTATACTGAAAATTGTGCCTGGGATGCCCCATGCTAATGCATGTTGCTACAACCACCACGCTCACTATGAGGGAAGTCGTCAGAGTCAATATCCAAACAAAACGTAACAATAAAAATTAAAGCAATCGTGTAAATATGGTTTGCAATGGCTGACACTTTATGTATATTCCAAAAAGGAGAAAACATATATAGAAACAATGTCATCAAAATGAGATACCAAGGTGCAGCATTCAAACAAACAGGCATAAACACAGTAAATAAATATAAAGTTTTTTAAAATTCTGCCACATTATTAAACATACCATGGTGGCTGAATGATTAACATGATTGCCTAATGGACCCACGGCTCTGGGTCTGAATTCTGAAACCAATTCACCATCTGTGTACATATATGTATGCCTTCTTCCTTTGATTGCATAGGTTTTTTTCAAGTTCTCCTGTTTGTCATTAATCTTATTGTATCCATAAGAATTACTTATGAATACTTTGAAATCTACAAGTTTTTTTTTTTCTCCGGTGCCTCCAGACTTACTAGTATGTGAAAACTCCCATGTATGATATATTGTTTGATGCATCTCAATATTTAATTATTCAAGAAACTGAGCTTTTTGGGGTCCCTCCCTATTTTTGGTCTTCTAGACCCAGAAATCCTACACTTTTAGGGCATTTTTGTACCATATTTTATGCAGATAATTACAATCTTATGATAAACCGTAAACCAATGTGGGGCGGCATATCAACCAACCCGAGGAGCTCATCCTGTATTGGGATACAAGGGGATCAAAGTTACTACTTTTTATAGAGCTTCAAAAAAAATTGTAATATAGGAATTTGGAGTGAGGTGCTATTCTGTGCTTTCTAAACACAAATATAATATTTAGGACATTCAACTCTACAGATTTCAAATTTCAAACATATGCATGTGGGTTGTCATTTTGGCCTATTGCAAGGTCAACGATGTTATGTTTATGATGTTAGTTTGGATTTTTGATCCTTTACTAGCCCTCTACTTCAGTTTAGCATATCCTGACTAGAGCTGCTGATTAATTGTACAGAGTGCATCTCTGTTGTTAGTCATTAGCACCAAAACTTAAGTAGCATGATAGTTATGATTGGATACTAACCCTCACCTATTCTGTTTCTCTTCTCGGTACTCAAATGTGGCACTTGGTGCCACGGCCCACCTCCCAAGTTGTTTTGCCTGCCTAAGGTAAAGTCATCCCTGATAGAGAATGGCAGAAATAGTGGGAAAGAGGGGTCCTTTCATCGGATTAGCGCTATTTCAGCTGTGAAATGGCCAAATGGGGGAGGCAGCTTGATGAATGAGGTCTCCAGGACTCTAAACAAATCCAAATCATATTATGTGATATCATCTACTGTTAAATTCTACTCCGTACTTCTAAAATGTTTTATTTTATACTGTATTGAGGATTTGTTCTGTTCTGTGTATTGTACTGTATTGTATTGTCTCCCTTCTTTTTGACATCCACTGCACGCCCATCCTACCTGGAAAGGGGTCTCTCTGAACTGCCTTTCCCAAGGTTTCTTCCATTTTTTCCCTACAAGGGTTTTTTTGGGGATTTTTTTCTTGTCTTCTTAGAGAGTCAAGGCTGGGGGGCTGTCAAGAGGCAGGGCCTGTTAAAGCCCATTGCGGCACTTCTTGTGTGATTTTGGGCTATACAAAAAATAAATTGTATTGTATTGCATTGTATATCAGAAAGTGAGAAATGACAAATTTCTATTACTACTGAGAATATTTAAACTTTACACATGTAAATTGAGGTATACATTTTAATATTTCAAATATTTAATGCACCTATTCTTGTTTATTATGTAAATCAACCTCATCAAGTAAATTGTTACATTTTTTATGAGAACCCTGAATTAGGGTGCCTTTGGTAATTCCAACTTTTTTTTTTTAGTTTTTGCATAATTTCCACTTGTTAATTTCAGATATTATTTGGGTCTTGTATTATTGTCTTATTTTTGTCATTACTACAGAGATTTCACTCTGACATTAATCTTATTTGCTGTTGGCATTGTTATTTTTCTTGTGTTTTCTTATGATGGAAAGGCAGGGCAAAAAAATAAGTACAGTAAATAAATGTATCTGGACAGTTGAGATATCTTATGGAGTTGTTTTGCATCTGCTTTCATTTTCAAAAACCTAAAAGATTTGTGGTTTAAAAAACAGAGCTAAGTTCAGAATGAAGACCAACCAAAATCAGATCACCAGCCAAAAAGAAACACAAAGCGAGAATAAGAAACACGCCACACCATCATCAATGTCAGTCTCATGATGGCAAGCTACATAACAACTGGTATACACTATGGCTCCTGCCATATGAAAACATCATGCTGATTACGCAAATGGCAAAAAAGGCTCACAGATTGTCAACTGAGTGACGTCACTGTCATAACATTTAAAATAAAATGAGATACAAAAACCCAAATAATGGATAGAGATTAAACAACATCTACAAATAATAATAGTCACAACATTGTTTTTTGGTGATTTTAAATTTGCCACATTTGAGTTTACGGGTTTGTATGTAACAAGGCCTTGCACTGGACTAGCACCACGTTTGAATTTTCTTTATGCCTCATGCCCAGTGTTAGCAGGCAAGGCAAATCTGCCCATATCCTTCAATTGGATTTAGCAGGATTGTAAATGTTATTTTGTGTACTAAATATACTTCTCAATACTCCATCAAATCCTCACAATTCCAGAAAAATAATAATTTACTGCAATCTGCAGGCCATTCCAGGAAAAAAAGTCTGTAAGTGGTAAAAAATATTCCTTGCAATACAATGATTACTTTTACTGCATATCAATCAATGGCCAAATTTGCTTTACACTAAGTCTTTGAAATTTAAACTTGCAGGCTGTTACAGAATTCAGTGCAGGGAGAAAAGGCTTAATGTTCACTGGATATTTACCTCACATTCTGTGTTAATGACTAGATTGCAGATATTTATCCCAGATGAAGATAATTTGATATAAATGAACAAATGGCGACACAACAAGAGACACCTGCATGCAGCAATCATTTTGGTGAAAAGTGCTGCCTAAAAGCCAGTTTGCCTTTCAGAAATGGTTAGATCAATGCAGTGTACTGTCTGATTCAATGCAGGCGAAAATACATTATTACCTAAGGAGTAATGAAAGAAAGGACTTTTAGTTTTCTCAACCATGATGCAGACATTTTATTCTTGTTTTCTGAATTGCACACATTCAGGTACTGATTGTGTGCAAATTATATTAAGCCTGCCTAAAAGTGGCTGAATGAGCCTACATATGCAAAAGTAATGCTTTTACAAAGAACATACAAGATAGGAAAGAACCTAGGGAGTTATTTCAGGCACAAATAAATACAAAAAGCTAAATATAATCATAAATAACAATAGTGGCTTGGAAGAAAAGGACCGGCATTTGCTAGTTACACCACTCCACTTAGTGTTTACTAGGCTCACCCGCCTTTTAAGGCGACCGACTCTTAAGTTGACCACTTCTTAAGGCAATTCAATATGTAGATCAATTTGATATTTTATACAAACTCATTAATTTGGTTATATTGCATTTGAGCGGTATTACTTTAATACTTGTAGTTTCTGTTATTTTTGTGATGAAATTTAAACTTTTTTTCTATATTGAGGTAGCTCTTTTGAACACCCCTGATATTTACTACGTGGTGAGACATTTGTACTCCATCAACATTAATTATTTCCAGAGACATAAATTTGTCTATTTTTCCAGCGCATCCCACACAAAAGAAAGGGAACGATGGGAGCACCAGAACTCTGCTCACATCATGTCGCTTCGTACCACAAGCTGCAAGTAGTAAGTCTGTGATAAGCGGAATACCACTACGCTTTCCATTCATGGGACGGAAGGACAATCCCGACCGCTTTTATATAGTAAGAAAGAAGAAGAAGATATTGCACAGTCTGGAGTAGAAAATCATCTTTTACCTGGAAAAACGAAACTACAAATCCCATCGTGCATTGCAAAATGGACGGGGTGTGTGTGAAACTCCGCGCCTGCGTAGCACTCACGGGACGGAAGGACAATCCCGACCCCTTTTATATTAGTGTTTATGGGTGATGACCAGAACGAAAGCTTTATATGCGTATCAGACTGGACATTTTTACTTTTCAATGACATCCTCTTATTCTTTTTTATTATGATGAGATGACAGAAATCCGATTTCACCTTGCTTAACAACAGATTTAGGCTTTTCCTAGGAGATTCCCAGGTATTATTAGACTTCGACACTGAATCTCTGCAGTTTGTCATATCTTAAGATCTACACCAAGGTTCTATTTCACATTCATCAGAAAGCACTTTGGGTGTCCAAATTAGATGCCCAAAGCAGACCAATTGGATTCTGTCAGTCTATAGAAGTAGCAACTCTGCGTCTATACTAGATCCTTGAAAACTACAGTGGTTGTAATGGAGAAGCGCACAAGAAAACTGCAGAGAAACCACATGTAAACATTTACGAACAAACTTTTCTATACACCAGCTATAGTCTTTGACAACTGATGGGACTAACGACATAGATTGTCTAGTAGGCAGAATATGAAATAGGTAAAGTTTATAGGTATTAATAGAGTATGTTAATGGCAGGTACTACTACAACAACATCATTAATTTCTACAAAACATTACAAAAAAGAAAAACAAATTAGAAACAGATACGAATATACAGTGGAAGAATAAATGGCACATCAAAATGCTTAAATAAAAATAAATCAGTATCCACCTACATACACTAACACTTATAGATTTGGTTTCAGGTCTCTATAATAAGTACGATACTACTCGTAGATCTTACTTATTACGTAAGTAAAGAAATATATTCAAGAGGTCTGTATTCTTGCTTAGCTTTTAAAATATTTATTGTATTTTATATATTTATTTTATATACAGTATATGTATTGTTACAGCCTGCGTTGGCAGGCAGCATTTCTTTGAAAGACTAGGAGAAATGTGTCCACTTCATCCCGTGGAACAAGGAGTTGAGTGGGTCCTTGGCTTCTATCATCTCGATGTACTGCAACTGCAGTTGGGTTATTAGGCCAACCAGACACTTCCCCACCTCCACCACTGCCAGGTTGCCGTGCTCTGCCATCTTCAAAGTTCTGCAGACTACGCCACTGTGGCCAGGTGCAGCAAGACAGAATGGACAACAGGAATAATTTGGGACACCAAATCGGGTTACTGCTGTTTAGTTATCATTGGTCAAACACAAAAAAAGTTCATGAAACTAGTGCTTAACCAACAGGCTATGCTCTGGTAGCTTGTTGAAAGGGTCAGCCACACTGCTGCTCTGTTCAGCAATCCACTCTCAGGTAAATGCCAACTCTTTTTGGGATTCATTTGGGAAGGGGGTGAAGCTAAGTACCCTCACTGGGTGGTTTTTCGGAGCTGTGGGGAATGACAAAGAACAGCACCACCTCTTGCTTCAGTTGATTAGATTTCAAATACTAACCTGGAGTAGATATTCAGAGCATTACCAGGTCTTCAAGGTACCTTCTAGCAATATTTAAACAGTTTTCTACAGAGCACCAAAATCATCATGAAATTAGACTTTAGAGATTTTTTATTTACGATCATACATTTATAAGCAATATTTTATATCTTTTCTCATAAAATGCATTCATAGTTACGGACTTTAGTGTAAGAGACAAGCAATCTACTACAACTTAAGTAAAGGCAGGACTTTCAGACTTGGTGACTCCTGTTGTTCCTGGTTTTCTAAAACTAGCTTCCTAATAAAAAGATACACATTTCTTGTGTAGTTAAATATGCTGTATTCTTGTTGTTAGATATTATCAGTGATAGTATGAAAGGATAACATGTTAACTCACTTCTTTTGTAAATATATATTTATATTGTGTATAAAACAAAACAACAAACGATGAATTTGAAATGTGCATATCAATTTGAATTATCTTCAATGTACTTTTCTATTTGTACATAGGTAATTATTGTACTTAATAACTGCCTTCAGAAAAAAATATTGACAACAACTAAGAGGGAACATTTCAATTCAATTAAAATGATTTGGAAAATGGGTAAAATGATTCTGACAATGACATGAATATTTCCAAAATAGCTCAGCACACATAATAACAGGGTATACTTTGCATTCACATTGTTTTAATAGATGATATGTGTACTGTGTTCCTAATTTGCAATGCTAATTACTGTGTTAAGTCAGAAAAAATGATGGAATGCCTCCATCGTTTCATTATAATCAGTTAAATTCAATTCCAGGTCACAGCAAGTCAAAGACATAACCGACGGCAATTGGAACAAAAAAATAAGCCATCCTAGGTAGGTAATGCCAGTCTACCATAGGGTACTCTTAGATACCAACATGCTGCCATATAGCAAGAAAATTGTAAACAACAGCATGCATTTTTGATCTAAGAGAACTTGACAGCTCCTCCATCATAAGAGTAATGGAGGCCTTGCATCCTATCAAGAGACATTTCTGCATTTTTTTTTTTTTTTGTTTCGTGTCAAATAAGTTGAGTTTGATTAAATAATAAATAGATTTGCTCTAAACAACCTGCATAGACAGTGTGAGAGAGTCACTGTATTTTGTGTGTTTGCGGTAATACATATTATGTAAAAACAAGGTTTTGTACCTATCATTGTCCAAGGATGAAAATATGAATCACTTATTGGATAACTCTCTCCCTGTCTCTCTCTATCTTCGGTTGGACTATCTATATACAGTATATTTATAAACTTTCATGGTTTGGATTGCTTCCTCATTCTAGGAGAGTAGTAGGAATGAGTAAAATGGTGAATGATACCACCAAACAAATGCCAGTATGTGAGTTTATTCCAAGTCTTTAAACACTGAAAAATAAAACCACTACTTGAGAGTGACAAGTTCAATAAGACACACAAATTACACTTTAATTAAGAGTATGGCATCAGATGAAGCTGTTGACTAGCCAGGACAGACTTTACATTCCACACAATATTAAATGTATTTTTAGGAAGATGGTATTGCTAAAAGACACGCAAAATGACATTTTCCAAATGGTCACTGAGACAAATGACAAGAATAGGGTACCTTTCTCTTTGCTTAACTGCCTGTGGATATGTTGGAACATACCATACAATCAATTATAGCATTTGACATTTCAAGCCAAAACCTCACAGTTTTTCTATACTTTTGTGTATGGTACAAATCTGTTTTGTAAAGTATATGCATTTTTATGTTTTATCAATTATTTTATTGTGACAACTTGATATATATAGCAACACTACTTGATAAGAATTTATAGTTTTAATGTAAAGGCTGTTTTAATATAGTTTTAATATTAATTAAATATTTCTAACTGTAAATATTCTGGTGGATTGGAAGAAGATCTTGAAAAATCTCTTGGGATTAATAAAGTATCTATCTATCTATCTATCTATCTATCTATCTATTAAAACAAAGCATGTGCAGCAAGTACTTTCCATCATTTCAATAAACAAGTCATAGGCACGTCACTCACTTTTTCTGTTAACATGTGGTGCATAGTAATGAATGTTGGATATTGCCACTTTGTGGGTCCCATCTGTGCATTGTGTGCACATCTTGAGGCTGGGAACTCCTGGGGAAGGAGGAGTGAACTGGCAGCGTTTGCTTTGATCACAGCAACTCATCGACTTGTCTGCCTGGCAAGTCAGTTCTTGGCAAGAGAGTTTGAGAGATACAAGGTGAAAAATGCCACAAACAGATGTTGGGTACAAAGGATGCCTATCCATCATTTGAATGAAAGTTACCAATGCAATGAGACATCTTTAATCCTATTTATAAGGGTAACAAATAAAATAACTATCATTGTACAGTAGACTTGATTAATGTGCATATATAATGCATATAAAAAATTATACTATTGTAAAATACTGAATGGAAAGTATGGTGCTGTAGAGGGTAATACCTGGCAATTGTCTGTATGTGCATTCTGCAAGTTCTCTCCATGCACGATTTCCTAAGAATACCTCTGTTTTCCTTTTCATATCCACAAAGATGTAAAGATTTGGATAAACCCACATTGTGGGTGAATGCATGATGGGGCCAATTTTGGGTAATGGAATGCGAGAACCTATTCCAGCAACACTGGGTGCAAGGCAGTAAAGAGCCCCAGACAGGATTGCAGGTGGTTTTAAATATCTGTCATTGGAATGGTCTTAGACAGCATAAAACACAAACAGAACTGACTAAGTGTATATTTTAACATCTCTCCATCCATCCATTATCCAACCTGCTATATCCTAACTACAGGGTCAGAGGGATCTGCTGGAGCCAATCCCAGCCAACACAGGGTGCAAGGCAGGAAACAAACCCAGCTCACCACAGGGAACACACACCCACACACTAGGGACAATTTAGAATCGCAAATGCACCTAACTTCCATGTCTTTGCACTGTGGGAGGAAACCGAAGGAAACCCACACAGACACAAGGAGAACATGTAAACTCCACGCAGGGAGGGCCCGAGAAGCGAACCCAGGTCTCCTTACTGCAAGGCAGCAGTGCTACCCACTGTGCCACAATGCCGCCCTATATTTCAACATGTATTAATTAATTAAGATTAATCAAAGCACTTACACATTTCTTTATTTTTAAAAAGGAGAGAAATGAGCCTAGTAAGCTTTGAAATATTACTATTTATCTGTTAATGAAGCTGAATATAAATCTTTTAGAACCACATCATTAAACTGAAGCCCTATGAGTAATTTTTGATTAAATGGAATTCTTCCAGTTAAATATGTGAGTAATACAATAAGCAGCCGGCTCACAGTTACTGCCTTAGTTTGTGTTCCAATGTGTGGAAGTGCTCACTGTTGTCTATTTAGCAATGAGTTCTTGCTGCTTTATCTGTTCAAACATTGAGTACTGTGAAACATCTGTACAGTATATTTCTTCACCATTTAAGACAGTCTTTGGACACATAAAATAGAATTAAGTACATTTTTGAACATCCATATCAATTTTTTATGTGCTTCTGACATTTGTCAATCATTCAGCAGATAGATCGATTAGTATCTCTTGACGCAAAATAGAAAGCAATCAAAAAAGAAGTCTAGTGAATTTGAAACATCTTGGATTTAGCTTCATAGCAAAGGTAGTAGGATTTGCAAAACGTTTATCCACCTAACAAGAGCAGGACAGCTTTTCCACATGTTTTGCTGTTTCATTCACCTTGGTAAATTACTGAAAACCCAAGGTGCACGTAAATCAAATGAAGGTCATAATTATCCAGCTTTGTGGTGCAACCTTGTAAATGTAGGGCCAGATTTGTTACATGGTGGTTTGTAAATCTGAGAAAGCAATGCAAAAGTTTTAATCTTGATTTTTTTTTTCTCAAGCAGAAGCAGTAACCTAATATTTAATGGATTTACTTGAAAGACTGCCAAAGAGGGCCAGCTAAACGGTTGTGCAATTTAGATTGACTTTAAAGTAATTTTTGACTTTCTTTGTAAAAATCAAATGGTAAAACATAGTTGGTGAAATGAGGTATACTAGTACTGCTTCTTTCTATAGTATGCTCATTAGTACAGTATTATTATACGAGTGCTCTTATAATATTCATCATCATTATCATCCTTATCATCATCGTTCAACAGATGTGATTTCCACACAGTATATTTTGCTCATATAAAGGTTCCATGCTGAAGAAGTCCAAAGGCTCTTCCTACAGGATACCGCATGAATATACAGTATTTTTGAAGCTCATTATTAATCTGTTTACTGTTTACAATGAGTCATGCCTGTGTTTTTAATGCATATTCATTCATGTATTTCTTAAGTAAAACATCCCACACAAATTAGCAACACACATTTTCATTCATTTAATTTGTACTAATCTTTATGTATTACAAGACCATGGTGAGAACATAAATATTTATGTTGATATGTTTATTAACAATGTTTTTGTCTTCACTTGTTAATTCTGGCAAAGTATCAATTACTGGACCCGAGTAATTTTTGTTGAATACATTTATTTTGTTGGAGCATGACTCATAGAATATCAAATCAAAAGCAAATCAAAATAAATGAATTTGACATGATAAATATATATGGTAATTATCTCGAACACTTGATCAACTAGCCTTGGGGTGGCTTACTTTTGACAAATTAAGTAGTTGTCTAACTCAGTGATGCACAATTAGATCACATACTTAAGTACTGTATGTAATTCTTGTCATCGTAATACAAGAAAAGAAGAAGGGAGCATGAAAGGTGCAAAGCACAATCAAATGTAAGCCTGGACTGAAGTACAGTGAGTGCCCTACTCTGACAGGGCATGAGAAAGAGCTAAACGTTTTTAATCTGGAACAGAGAAATCTATGTAAAGACCTAAGTTAATAATCTTCAGATTCTAAAAGTTATCTAAAAAGTTGATCCAGTAGCATTTTTGTCAGTAATGTCTTTTGAACACATCTAAATGTGATACTGGAATTTTGTATCTTTTACCTAACCAAATAAGCTTGAATGAATGTATGGTCACCTCCAATTGGTTCTAGTCTGCAATAAATAATACTGATAAATACATATTTTAGAGAAGTATGAAATTCACCCTAATTGGTTCACTTTAGTACATGAATAACTAGTTAATTAGTATAATCGGCGTAAACAAGAGCTTCAATCCCAGGCTCAAAGTAGCAATCGATTATCTTCTTCTTCTTTTTCTTTTTTCAGCTGCTCCCTTTAGGGTTTGCCACAGCGAATCATCTTTTTCCATATCTTCCTGACCTCTGCATCTTGCTCTGTCACATCCATCACCTGAATGTCCTCTCTCACCACATCCATAAACCTTCTCTTAGGCCTTCCTCTTTTCCTCTTGCCTGGCAGCTCTCTCCTTAGCATGTTTCTCCCAATATACCGAACATCTCTCCTCTGCATATGTCCAAACAATGCAATCTTGCAATCTCTGACTTTGTCTCCCAACCATCCATCACTGACACTCACATGTCCTGAAATATACTTCAGAAAAAGACATTTAGATTGTGTATCACAACAATGTAAGATTTCGTGTCCCTATGTGATGATAATCATGTCAGACTGTATATGTCTATGTGTGTTTTGTGGGTATGGATGTTTTGTATTAGTGTTGATTCTGGCAATGTACCTAATGCTGTCCTAACTGGCATAAGCAAATTCAGAAAATGAGTGAACATCGATAAGGAAGAAAATGAATGATTGTGGAACTTACTCTGCTCTGTTGGGCCCTTGAGCAAGGCCCTTAACATGCAATTGCTTTGTCCAGGGTACAACGTTAATCTGCATCCAACCCTGCAAGCAGGTCCTCCAACTTGGGTGTGGCAACGAGCTATCAGCATATGCTCCCAGCCTCTCTCTAACACGTTACTATTTACTATGACTGAATACAGAACAAATAATAGTAAGTTATTTGCACTGCTCTTGTTTTGTTAGTAAGTTCTTAAGTATAATACACTATAGTCAAACTATGAAAATATTTACAAATAAGAAATCTTCCAGGCTGTTTTGCTAACTAATCACTAAATTGATTAATCTCTCCCAATTAGTTTTTTCCTTAAGGTAGAGTATATTCACACCCACACCTACATGTATATAGTCACTTTCAAAAGCATTTTACTACTTCAACATGCTGATTAAATGTCTTGGCCGGGGTCACTATGTAAAAGTGTTTTGCGGCCGACTGGCTAAGGTAAGGAGAGTAAGAGTTAAAGCTGCCTATTCATTGACCACTACAGACTCACTTAATCTTACACACCAATTTTTTTTGTTTCAAATGTACAATTCTTCTTCTGTCTTGAAAATATTTTCTTTTACTTCTATCAGTCTTAGAAGATATTATTTATATTATAGAATGAATTTATTCTGCAGTAGATTCATGGAAAAGCACACACACACACTGTATCCTCTTACCTATATTACTTTCTCTTTTTACTTTCTCGTATACGAAGTATAGGGAAAGTGTTGTAATTGTCCAAAGATTCGATGTCGAGATTTTGATGAATCTTGAAGTTTTAGACCCCCCTGACTTTCTTGTATTCGAGGTATAGGGAAAGTATTGGAATCCTCCAAAAATTCAATTTTGAGATTTTGATGAATCTCGATGTTTTAGATCTCACTCTCTCAGTCTGAAAATACTATTTTTGGAATTACGCCTGTGTGTCTGTCTTTGTGTGTGTATGTAAACACGATAACTTGAGTACGCTTTAATTTAGGTCAACCAAATTTTGCATACAAATATTAGGTACAAAATGTAGATATCTGTCAACTTGTGGGCTCTTTGCATTAACCGGAACTGGTACTTTACCTTTTATTCATGCAACTGCAGAGTCCGATTTATTTACTTTACTTTACAACTTTACTTTTATAATAATTGTTTAATATATTATTAATTTAATTTGACTTGTTGTTGATGGTTCTTTCATGCACATAATATAAAAATATAATCAATGTCTTGCAGTTTTTTCTTCAAATATCCATACCCATATCTGAGTATATAAGAAAGTCTAGGGGAGACCAATCCTGATTTTTATTTATTTTATTGCTCAGGTTTTGTCTTAGATGTACTGGGGAATGGAAAGCCACCAGTTAAAATAAACTTCTCCAAAAGGTTGATCCTTTACAATATCTGGCAATATGAAAAATGGACTGAAGTAGCTTATAGGCAGACATGCTTGATAATAATTTGATATTAATGATGACGCTGAGCTATTGTATATAAAATAACACAGCATTAAACTGCAGCCTCTAAACATGACATTTCATTTGTAAGAGATATGTTTAATTTACAGTACCTGTATATATGGTTAACACTGAAGTTGAAATATAGCCATCAGTAGCGGTTGTCCAGTCATCCGTCCTAAAGATATGGAGGGACTGGGGAATTTTTGTAATACACCAACATTTCTTTCTTTAGATCTGCTATAAAATGCTTATGGTAACTCCCTACAAAAACAACAACATTGCAGGTTCAATTTCAAACCAGGTTGACTATGTCTCCCAAATAAGTTAGTTACTCTACCAGTCTACCTAATAATTGACAGGTTTGGAAAGGTGCAAACCATAAAATGCTCTATATTAAAACTGACCAATTTCAAACAATTTGAAAAAAAAAAACTCACATTAGGAAACACTTAAAGAAAAATTAAACTAGAACAAAGAAATTAACCTTCAGCTTGAAATGGTGCCGCTACCGAGTGTTTTCTAATAGTTTACTTGCTGATAGAAGCTGCCTAATGCATGTTTACAGAGAATATACATTTTTCTAAAGAGCAGATTTTGATTTCTTAGCATGGCAATAATATTAAGGCTTAAAATATATCACATGATCTAAGTTGTTTCACTGGGACTGATTAATACTGGCCACATGAAAAAGCAAGTCGATTTTACATACCAATATATTAAAAACAATGATGCTCCAGGGCACACTGAATCACTCACACCAGCAAATATTCAGCCTTTGGGGTGGAATTTTTTACATTTTTGTACTTTATTAGTGAATTAATTTTTTGGTTAGTTTGTTCAGTGTGATTTCTGCTGAATCGTCTTTCACAATTAATTATTCTCTTGAAGCCTTTTGGTTGGAGTTCAGAGACCCTCAAATCTGCTTCAGGCAAGGTAAATCTGTTCATCAAGCAATACTTTCTGTAGCCAAACAGGGACATGTTGGATATTTGTCATTATTAAAATTTTAAGGTTAGCAAGCTGAATTGACTACCCTGCATTTGTTTTAAACTGCTACCATGGGGACATATGGCTGCCTATTCTTGGACTAACAGAAATAAAAATCAAAAGATAAACATAAGCTTAATGTACCAGTCCTAAAATTTTAGTATGTTTATTATAATATCCTAGAGGGATAACGCTGCACTTGCTGCGTCTCCTGCCTTTTAGCGAATTCCCCAAACAATGAAAAAATTACAGAGTACATTTTTGGGCACAGGAAGTAGAATTGCTACTTCAGAGCACTTGAACCAAAGCTTAATTCCTATATGGATTTTTTGAAGTATCTGCCTCTGCGAGCCTCCTCACATGATATCATGACTTGTGCTTGTTGTCTTCATCATTGGCCTAGGCTTTGGGGCCCTCCTGGGCTCCAGAGGATTTATAGATAGATTGATCTGTCCTTATACATGGACAAAAATTAAAGACACATGCTTTTGCCAATTTAAGCCTTATTAATTGCTATCAGGGGAGGATTGCATGTCAAGATGACTTCAATTTCTGGTTAGGCACAGAAACTGTCTTAGAACAGAAGCATTTTAAGTTTAGCATGATTCTTTCTTTAATAATATAAATAATAGTACATTTTATTTCTATAGCACCTTTAATTGACAAATTATAATAATTTTGGCTTTAATAATAATAATAATAATAATACATTTTATTTGTATAGCATCTTTAATTGACATACAGGCAGTCCCCGGGTTACGTATGAGATAGGGACTGTAGGTTTGTATTTAAGTTGAATTTGTATGTAAGTTAGAACAGGTACATTATTTTAATAAATGCTGTTGTTGACTGACTGTAACCAAGTGCTTTGCCAATGAATGATGGAGTTTCACCTCTCTCTGACCTTTTTATTATTTCTACTTTATTTTCAATGGTGATGGTTTTTCTCTTCTTTACTGTATCACCAGCACTTGCATCAGATTTGTGTTTCAGAGACATTCTTGAAGGGTGAAGACAAAAAGGTTAAGATGAGCTCTTCTGCACAGCACACTACATGCTATCACAGCAGGAAGGCACCCGTCGTCAACACGTCTGATGTACTGACAAGAGACAACTTCCTGCTATGTGCGTAACAGTACAAGCAGGCTTGCTATTAAGAATGAATGGGGGCGGAGAAGGGAGGTTCACCACACAGTCACCTCCACTACAGTATGCTGCCTGCAGCGTCCACCCACCGAGAACGAACGGTGCGGCCAAAGGCAGGTAGTGAATCGTCCACCACCACCCCCATTCAACAGGCAGCCACCTGAGGCACACTACAATGCTACCCCCTGCCACCCCATTCACCCTCAATGGCCTCCATTCAGCCACAACTAACGTGTCACCACTTGCAGCATTACCAGCCACCCACTGAGAACGAACGGGGCAGCTGTATGTTGTGAGCGGGCAGTGAAACGCCCCCCTCCGCTCCATCCAGCCTCCGTCCAGTCAGGAGCAGTAGCTGTGGCGATGTAGTGGGCGGTCAGCAAACTACCCCACCAAGCCTCCGTCCTGCACACGAGCGATAGCTGTAGCCTCGGGGTCTATGGACCACGGGTCACCGCTTGCTGCCAGGAGCTGCCCGAGTGACACTACACTGCCCGAGCAGCGAAATCGCCCCCCTTCAGCCTCCGTCCAGCCACCACTTGCAGCATCCCCAGGCCAAAGATGATGGAGCGGCAGTTACTGAGGCACATGCGTCGCAGCTGCAGCCCCGTTCGTAAGTCGTAGGTCGATTGTCCATAACCTGGGGACTACCTTTAGTACAATAATGGAAGAAAATCTCTAAAGCATATGTTTGTGGGGATTGGAGGATTATCAGTAAACTTTATTTCATTGTTCCTTCCCTCAGCCCCGCTTTATTGTTCAGATCTGTCTAACCAAGAATCTTATGAACTCCAGAAATGCTGCAATGTAACTAGTAGTGATTTGTTGCTGTGTAATACAAATAAAGCCATAGCAGTCAAGGACTAATACCTGCACTATAAGTACCCCTTAAAGTGACATTGGTCTTATTAAGTGCTTGTGTAGGTCTTGTTACATAGTAGTAGTTGACTGAGTTGCACTTATGTTTTCTCTACGGTAAACTGCAATCCCTTTATCTCTACTTAACTGAACTCTGACAAACTGCCCCGTGCCAGCTTATGAGAAGCATGCCTAGTCATGAAGCTGGTGCCACCATATTTCACTGCAGTGATCATTGTTCCTTGGTGCAGGAAGAGTCTTAGTGTTTTAGCTTTTGACCTATCTGACCACAATATTTCTTACCCAAATGTGAAATTCCTAACAGGAATTAGAGGAAAATGCAAAGACTTTAAAACAGCTTAAGCCTTTTTTCTTCATCTTCATTTTTATCCCTTCCTGTTATATGCAATCTGTGAGAATGGGTTAATTAACAGTTCAGAATGAATTAGTATGAAGTATGAATTCAGAATATCTGACATAAGGCTTTAGTGGTGCCCAGGCTCAGGTGAATGCTACGACAATTACAACCTCATTAGTACTAAGGAGCACAGGGAATAAGCACGCCTGCAAGCAGTTCTTGACCTTAAGATAGATGCTGGCAAATAAAAAAAATGTCTTTAAAATATTTCTTCCTGAGCATAAGAATTTACAATAAAATACTGACTGCTCCTGCCTTTTAAACATTGCCCCGCCTAACTATTATAATTCCTGCAACAGCAAATATTTCAAAGATGTAATTTTCTACTGATGGGAAAACATGATCCCAATGTTATTCATCTATTTTTGAAAAATTCCCATTGTAAATAAGAGATTTTGGGGAAATCCTTTCCTGAGAGTACTTGATAAGAACCATCTATAGATAGGATACCAGTCCACAGCAGGGCACAATACACACGTCCATACTTACTCTTACTGAGTGTAAAGTTCATGTATTAGGTGGATGGAGGTAAATGCAAGAAAACCCAAAGAAAATGAATGTTGAAATAAGCAGTATATTTATTAAACTCCATTTTTCGGTCCTTGTAGTTATAAAGTTTTAGAAGAGGAAGCCACTCTACCGTCATTATTACAGCAAACTTACTGAACCTTATAGTATCATTTCAAACAAATCACAAACATAAAACCAAGGAAGAAGATATCAGAGAAAGATTCCCTTGTATGTCTTTCATTATATAGGCTAACTAGCCATCCCCCGCGGCTTTGCCTGCGTATTAGTGAAACAGGACTGTGAGGAGGGCCCTGCCCAGCTCTCTACTCCTGACGTCACTCTTCCTCCTCCCTCTGCCCGCAGTCTCTGTCTTGGTTTAGCGTGAATATATCGCTGCTGCAAGTGAACTATGATTCTTAGTGCAATGACAGAAGTCGCAAAATGAACCAGAATGTTCAAGCAAATTGTAGAAAAAACAAGATCTAAATCCGTTAAGTAGTTCTCTCGTTCGTTAACTAAGCGGAGTTTAAGTTAAGCCCCAAGGCAGATGCATGAGTGACGAGGGCCCCACCCCCCTCCCTGCAGCCTGATGAGTCTCTCTTGGATTTGCGCTAATAAATTGGTACCGCAAGCGAACTATGAAACTTAGCACAATGAGAAAGTCGCAAAATCAACTAAATGTTCAAGCAAATTATGGAAAAAAAAACCAATCTAAATCCGTTTCGTTCTCTCGTGAAAAAACTATAAGAAATCTTGCGCTTGGACCATGAAATTTTTAAAACCGTTTCTTAGCAAACACCTATGGGCCAAGGGTAACCTACATTCCAAATTTCAAGTCCGAAGTCCTCATGGCTCAGGAGATTTCATGATGAGTGAGTCAGTGGTATTTGGCTTATATATATATAGATTAGGTTGGAGGGCACTACCGTCTCATTTACTCTTGTTTATGCACTAAGAAATCTCTACTTTTGTCATTTTCTGGTGGCATATCGCATTTTCAACTGTTTAAGGACTAAAAACTGGGCCTTCACCCTTTCTGGCATCTTAAGCTATTTTCAGAATATGTACATATGAGTGGAAGCTCTTCCTCCCAAGTGCCAGGTGATACCATCACTCAGTTTCTGTTGCTACTTATGTTTTTCTCCTCTTCCATGATGTCTTCATCAGCCTAATTGCTCAGGTCACTTTAGCATGTATCAGTGTACTAGCAAACAAGGACATCACCAGTATTTTATGGTTGAAAGACTGACACAAATCTGTTTGATTTGTCTATTTCTGACACACTGCAAGCTCAAAATTGTCTTTTAGTCTAAAAAGTAATTTTCACAATATGAATCATCACAAGTCATTTAATACAGAAAAATCATTACAATACATTATCAAACAGAAACAAAAATGTGAACGATAAAATATAGCATATCTCACAACAACAATTCTGTATCCACACAGATAAGATGAAATCAAGAAAATATAATACTGCACTGTGAGATCAGAAGCATCAAAAACTAGGAAGACTGGGTTGCTTTATCATTAATTGAAATCATGCTATTTGGAAGTGAGATACGTAGAGAGTTTCATTGATTAGAAGCCACAAAACTTAAAACAATGTTCACTAATTGTTTAGCGGTGAAACTGTGGGACAACATACACCGGCCTCAAAAAATGTTGTGGTTCAGAGGTTTACACAGAGTAAGCGACATAGACAAGTGCTTTTGGAAGTTGATGTTGACAGCTTGGTAAGTTAATAGCAGAGTCCTAGAGATGAATATTTATCATACATGAGCCAGCTGGGGTGGAATATGATCACTTCATTTAGTCTGAGTCAGGTCTCTACCAGCTGCTTAATATAAACTTGTCTTAGTCTGCTCATACTTTGTGGAGAAGGAATTCTGAATAGGGAATTGCAGTTATCCTAGCAAGAGGTAACTGTCATGATGGTGTGGGCAGAATAGAAGAATTCCAAACAATACCTTTATTTTTTCTTGTGTGACTAGGAACCTTGAGGCATCATTGGAAACAGAAGTACAAAATGGCGGTGCACTTGAAAACAACAAAAAAAAAATGGTGATGCAATGACTACTGCCAAAATAATGTTAATAAAAATTATTAGCATATCTCAAAGGAGACAAAATGTTAAAACAGACCTGATAATGTGCTGCTGACAGTATTAAAGGACACAGAAAGCACTTCATCAACAAATTAGGTGCAGGAGTGGCATTAGGGGCATTATGTAAGTTACTTGAATTTCCAGTGGCTCAACCCTTACTTTTCCTATTGTACATTAGTTTTTTCTTTTCAGTGTGTCATTTGTTTCTGACCCAACCTCCTTTTTGATTTGTTTAGTAACAGTAATTATTTTTCAGTCATATAACTAGAGGTGTGTGTCTATATCTAAAGCCGAGGTCAAATTATGTGACTTGGGTATATCAGATTTGCCAACCACATTTGCTGATCTTGTCTCTAACCCTTTTAACTTAAACAACTGAAATTTGCTGCCATTGTCACATTTCCAGACTGAGTACCAACCTTCCAAGTACAGTAGTGCTTAGCCATTTTTCTGAGAGCCAATGACATGCTGCCTGATGGAGCTGGCAATGTAAGGTTAACAGCAAGGCAAGTTCAGCTGCAAACTCTGCACCTTTTTCTTCTTTTCCTATTGTCATGGAATATAAAACACATGACATCAGACAGACAAGCTCTTCTTCTATTTGTGAGCCTCAAAACACCCGCACTCCTTATTCCTTGTTTTTGTATTAAATGTATTGTACTTCCGGATGAGCATTCATTCATTCACACAGAGTCCTGCCCTATGACTAAACAGGATTTAATTGGAGTGAGTCACAGACCAGTCAAAGTTAGTCATTGGGTGTGTCACTTTACACGATTGGCTTCTAGGGAGCACACCACCAACTGTCTCTGACTTGCATAGATTATGCAAATAAAATATATGACTAAAAGTCGCTGGAAAAGTCATTTAATGTGACAAGGCAGGGCTTGGCCTTAAGCCATTGTTATACCAATGTGTATTTCACTTAGTGAAAGTGAATTTTGTTTTGCCTTGCCTTGTATTTGCACCTGTGCCTGTTCTAGTTGTTTTACCTCTACTATGCAAATCTGTATTCTGAACTTTTCCTGCCTGTGTATTTACCTTCTCCCCATTTGTCATTTTATTCTTATATTGGCGGACAATAAAGTGTACTTTTGGGATGGTTTGGCACCATAAAATATTGACCAAGCTTTCAGAGTTGTTCTTAAGATGCCACAAGTTGCAGTGCCCCCATATTAGTATTTAAGTACAAGACATTTTCATTAATGTAAGCATTTATGTCACAGAGACAGCTCAATAGCTTTCTTATGGCTGCTGTTTATTAAAAAGTGATTTTTATGATGAGCTAGGACTTTTCAGTGGAATAAATTAGAGCCAAAGTTATCTATAAAAAATAGCATATAGTAAAGCTCGAAGGTGGCATTAGAAAACAGGTCACATTGGTGACCTCAAATATGTACCATATTATACCAGGGTTGCAGGGGGCTGGAGCCTATCCCAAAATGCATAGGGTACAATATAGCAACAATCTGTTGAACACACATGTACACACCACATACACATGGGCCAAATTACCATCACTAATCCGGCTCCATTTCTTTGGACTTTGGGAGGAAACTCTAGTGGTCACCCAGTGGAAACTCAAACAGACACACAGAGAACATGCAAACTCCATGCCGGGAGGACCCGGAACGTGAACCCTGTTCTCCTTACTGTGAGGCAGTAGCACTTCCTAAATAAGTATGTACCTAGATTACAATAAAACGGGCAAAAGAAAAGTATGTACATAATTAAACAGTAATATCTGTGTGTGTGTGTGTGTGTGTGTGTCCAGTCCCTTAGAGCAGTCTGATTCATCAGTTTTGTTGTGGTAGCTCAGAAAGCAACGGGCATGAACAGACATAAGAGAATCACTGAGAATACAAATGACGTTTTTACAGTGGTTACATGGTATACCATTGGTCATAGTCAGAAAGTGGACATGAGGTGTGTAATGCATCTCTAAATGACAGAGTCTGAGAAGCAGGCTTTACTGGGACTTTGATCGAGGTAGGAACTGCCAGCCAACACAGGTTGAAAAACACGGTGATACCGAAGAAAGGCGTAGGACGAACGCTGAGGGTACACACAAGGCAAGAAATATCAGTGTCAAATATTTCTAAATATATTCTATTATGTAGCTAGTTAAACATAAGGTATGGGGGTTACATCCTTTTGACCAATGTCTTTAACGCAATGCACATATTGTGGCAGGGTGGTAAGCACTAGGGTCCATCCAATGGCACCAGGTTGCACCTCAGACTGTCTAGGAGCTCAGTGATGCCCTGGTCCAGATCTTGGAGGAGATCCCCCAGGACACCATCCATCGTGTCATTAGGAGCATGCTCCGACATTGTCAGGCATGCATACAAGCATGTGGGGGCCATACAAACTACTGAGTACGATTTTGAGTTGCTGCAATGAAATTTTAGCAAAATGGACTAGCCTGCCGCATCATTTTTTCACTTTGATTTTCGGGGTGTCTTTGAATTCAGCCCTCTGTAGGTTGGTAATTTTCATTTCCATCAAACAATGTGGCATTGTTTCATTCCTAACACATTACCCAGTCCATAGCAGTATAGATATCCAGAATGATTTTTTTCCTCATTGACATCTGATGTGTTTTTAAAGTGTTCCTTTAATTTTTTTGAGCAGTTTATGTGCCATATTGTAAGCTACAGTATTCTATCTCAAAGTTCAGTATGTTGGTTGTAAATCTCAGCCTAGTTATTGTCTGTATCAAACTTGTACATATTCATCATATTCGCATGGGTTTTCCTGGTGCACTTTATTTTTCCTTCCACATGCCAAATGATGCATGTAATCAGATTCTCTTTACACAGACGTCATTTACAGTACAAGCCATTCTCACAGGGCAATCAGAATAAAAACTTGCACTGCACAGGTTGTGGAAATCAAACTTTTTAGCCAGTCAAGACAAAGAAGTGTTTAATTTGCTGCATGCTTGTTCCACTTGAGCTCTTTTACATGTTCATGTTAAGATATTCCTTCTTTATTTATCCCTGTAAAGGTGATTGTGTCCTTCACTGGACTGGCTAGACATATTGGCATAAGTTTCGTCCTTGTGTCTAATTCTGTGGGATACACTCTACCCATGAGCCTAAAATTGGTTAGTTTGATTCAGTAAATGGCAGAAGAGACATATTTTGGCAGAAAATACTCAATGCAGAAAGGTAAATGTAAAGTAAGATAAGCAGAAGAAGAAATGGCGTTACTGCATTTGACCATTTTCACTTGTTCAGGAAGTTGAAATCAAAGGTATAATTTCATTGATTTGCTTGTTTGTATTAGCATCAAACTTTTTAAAATTTTTGAAAATCAATTTAAAATATACAGTACAACAATTTCATAGGATATCAAAAAATAAGTGAAACTAATTTTTAAACTACCTCTGGTGAAAAAGTAGCTAAACATATTTACATATTTAGTCAATGCAGTAGTTAACCATCAATTGTTTTTATTGTTCACATGTTTTTGGTTTTCACTTGGAATAATTACTGAATTTTTTGCTGTTTTCACACTCTTTGGTAAATGGTAAAACAACGTAATTCTTCAAATTATGAATATTTATTAATCGTGTAATTAAAACTTGCTGAAAAGTACACATAATGCACGCCCAAGCATTACTTGCTTAATTGAGGAAAGTTACTTGCATATTAAAATTATAAATACAATTTTACCCCACTTGTACTGAAACAAAAGCACTAAACCACTGATAAAAATGGATAGTTTAATTGATGATAAAATGGTACCCAATAAATTAAATGTAATATATCAGTCTCTTACTGTTCTTGAAAAAGTCACCCGTTGAAAGCTTTGCATCCTAATATTCACATACAGCTCCTCTGCTGCCTCCCAACACAGATGTGCAACTCTTTTGTCTACATGACTGTCACCAGTAATGTTGGTTCTCTGTTGAGAATTACATAATGGTAAAGGTTACCGTGTTCAACCAGCTGCCATACAGCACAATATCTCACAGAGGAATACTTAAAGAAATGTTCACAAATTCAAGTAATATGTGACACGAATTTATGGATGACTTACCATAGTCTCTTTAAGTCTGCTTTTCTGAATCAAGCATTCCCTCAGAACAGTGTATTTTAGCTAATTAAATGTTGGTAAAACACGGTTCACCAGAAAGCTTTATTTTCAATTACTTCATATGTTGGAAAAAATTGCTCAAAACTGATAGTTCCCTGTTTTAAAACAATGTTATTAGATGGTTGGTAGTATGGGACATTTTAATGTAATTTGTTTTTTATTAATACCGTTCTTGATCTTTTTTATCAGCATGACCCCTCTGCAAGCATGCTTCGGCTCCTCTGAGTAGAAGAGTCTGGACATGAGGGAAGGCATGGAGATGGTTAAATCAGGTTTGGTTCCAGTGGTGCCCTTTACTGGGGGATTCCATACCTTAAGTCCTTGATCTTTGAGAGCCCCGTACACACTTCTCATCCAATGATTGCAGCCATTCAGACCCTGATCTTGGACAGACCCCGACTCACGCCCTGCCCCATGATCACAGGCACTGATTTTTGGGAGTCCAGGCCCACCTCCCCTCCAGTTCTGTGATCTGACATGCATAGACAAATGTGTGAAGATCTATAGAGACCCCGACTCAGACTTTGAATGTGCTTTTCCAGCTAAAATACTTGTAACACTGTTATCGGAGGGTGGGTTCTAAGCTCCTAGTAAGTGCTAAAGCTAGCGGCACTTCTGTTTCACTTTACCAATGCAAGCAGGAACTAAGAAGCAAATTCATTTTGACCAGAGTATCTATCCATTTATTATCAGATTTGTTCAGCCCCATTTAGGGTTGTAGGGAGCAGTGCTTTTCTTAACAGCATTAACTTTAAAATAAGAACAAAACATGGTGGAAGCAATCTTTTTCATGGCACATTCACGTACATACAGAGCCAATTTACAACTTCTAATTAACCTAATAAGGCTTGGAAGCAAAGCTCTAGAACCTGCATAAAAAACCACGTGGACTCAATATTGCCTTTATTGAAATTCAAAGACAGGACTTCAGAGCTGTTAAGCACAGCACTAACCACATTGTCATAAAACCACCATAGGTAAAAAATGAACTGAATGTGATTTCATTCAGTGCCATCACTTTGCAGATGTGTGGTCCAGTAGCTCATGTAAAAATATGTTCATTCCATCTCTATATATATAAAATCCAATGCCTGCCTGTCTGTCTGTCTGTATGTAAGTCTGTCCGCTTTTCACAAATCTGCTTGAATGCTCCGGTTGATTTTGCGACTTCTCTCATCACGTCATAGTTTGCTTGCAAGAGCGATATATTCGCACTAATCCAAGACAGAGTCTGGGGGCCGAGGGGAGGGGGAAGCGTTACGTCAGGAGTAGGGAGCCGGGCAGGGGCCTCCTCACTGTCCTATTTCACTATCTCACTACACTGAGGAAACTAAGTCTTTAATATAACTGATTTGATGTAAAAGCTACATAGCACAAATAAGCCTTATATGAACCTGTAGCACAATTACATGTACCTACAGCAGGACAACATTAATCTTTAGTCATCACTATATATCCATCCATCCATTTTCCAACCCGCTGAATCCGAACAAAGGGTCACGGGGGTCAGTTGGAGCCAATCCCAGCCAACACAGGGCACAAGGCAGGAACTAATCCCAGACAAGGTACCAACCCACCGCAGGACACACACAAACACACCCACACACCAAGCACACACTAGGGCCAATTTATATACTGAAAAAAAATTCTGGTTAAAACAGACTGTAAGTGAAATAAAAAAGCAGTAGCATGAAAGGATAGATAATGTAATGTAATTCTAAATGAAAATTAAATGCCTTACATAAAAATTCAAGTAAGTTCTTTCATGATGGGTATGCAGCCCACAGCATTACTTGGTTACTCTGTACATTTATTATACATCAAAAGGCATCAGTGCAGCTTTGCGTTACTTAAGCAGTTGCAGAATATAACATTTTTACATCTTAAAGACACCATTTATTTTTCCACGCAAATACATGTTTATATAGGTCAAGCGCAGCTTAACACAAGAACAGACTATAAAGAGTTAAACTGTCGACTGTACATCTGTAAGCAGCTTTGAATAAAGCACCAGCCTAAAACATAAATATGAATTGAATTATTGTCAGATATCATCAATCAGTATCATCAACATCACAACAGGCAGGTGTCTTTAAGTCAACAGTACACAACATCAGAAGCACCAACTGTAAGACCAGAGAGAGATAACAAATTAATATAACATAATATACCATTGTCAAACCAGCTTAATCCAAATTAGAGTCTGGGAGAAACCAAGCTATCAAATTAAATGAACAATCACCAAAATGGTGAATACAATGAAAAAGATTTCTGTATTTGCTTAACAAGATTTTCCATTTTGGGACTGAAAGAAGTTCAAGGACAAACATCTGAGTAAGCATTTTGTGAGCACTACCCAACAGGCATAGTGAGAAGGCCAGCGTCAGACATGACAGGTGTCTCACACGTTTATATATGGGATAAGCAATGTAGACAGGTATGCTGGGCTATTAAATTTCAGGACGTTGCAAGTGGGTTGAAGGATCTATAACATCATTTCAGCTACAATAAAGCTCTTTTATGATGTAATGTTTTTTTTAGGAAACACATTCCATAATCATGAATATTATTATTCTAATAAAGTTAATAAATATGATCAACACATAAACATATTTGTCAAACAGAGCCCATGTTCCATGTGTATTGAGCCACCATCAGTAATGGTCATACAGTATGCAGTATGTACCTCTCATGTTGCTCTGTGAATAGGAAGCCCTGTGAAATGTGCAACACTGCAGTCTTCTTCAGTTATTTTGCTGTATGTACAGGACATTATAAAAATAACTCCAGTACTACGAAATAAATACAAGCTGAAATGTCCCAAATAGTAATCTACAGCAGCACTCTAGTCTGCAGGCTGTCTAGACAGGACTGCAGCATTACTATAGGAAAGCTGTTTAACAATCTAAACCATTTATCATTCAGACATTTTTACAACTGTGACATTTTCTTTAAAATCTGATCCTGTAATCGCTCAGAACTTTAATCAGCTTCACTCCAAGTAAAATTCAATACTTCCGGCTTATTGCAATGTCACTTATCACTCAGATTGCTTGTATAATGTATAGATGTGCTGCCCTATGGCTTAATTTAGAAAATACTCCTTTCAGCACTCACCTCAAGTGTTGGGCAAACGCTGTCAGCAGTTGTAAGTGTAAAATGAGTACTGGTGTTAATCCTAAGACCCCACTTTCGACATAGAAGACCTGCCCTTATCAAGCAACAATATGTTCTTCATCTGTGACTTCAGAGCATACATGAGGCTGATCTATTAGACTGGCCAGCTCATATTTTATTCCAAATTAAAAATCCTCATAGGCTGAGTTATACTTCACTACTACAGAGTCTAAGAACTGAAAGGCCTGCTGCACATATTCAGTTCTGTCCAATATACTATAACATTCTTCACTAAGACATGTTAGTTATAGATGCAGCAAAGTAACAGAAATGCACATAAGCATATGGTTCCCTAGACACTAGCCAAAGTGGGTTCCAATTGTTTCCATCTTCACTCTTTTCACTCAGATCATTTCAGATGGAAAGAACCCCTGCAGGTTTATTTACTGGAACATGGAAAGCATTTTACACAGAAGCTAAACCCCCCTGTCCTTGAAGAACAGCAATCCGCAATCATGTTGTAGTTTTAAATAGCAATAACGTCCATTTATTTTCAGACCCTCTCGGTCCAGTTCAGACTGGCAGGGACCACAGTCTTTACTGGCAGCCATCTGCCGTATACTCAGCCCTATGTCTTAATGGTCACAGTATGCTACAAAAGCAGAGTCATTCTTATAATCTGTCTTGGATGGAGGAGTGGCTTTTAGCCAATGATGGTAAGACTAAGTGTGATGTATCAACAGTTCTTAAACTGGAAACAACTAAATCATAGTAACTGTTGAAGAATCCTATCTCTGCTCTTACTTGACCTAAACTTCAAACTCTTTAACAAAGTTGAGCTACTGAATAAATCCATTTTTATGAGCAGTCTAAAAGAAATCACATCCATACGCTTAGGCAAGAATGATGGTACAGTGGGTAGTGCCGCTTCCTTACAGCTCTAGAGTCCTGGCCTGAGAGTTTCAAAGTTCACATTAATGAATTGTAATTACCTCTGCATAAGGGGGCCTGTGTGCATGAGCAAGTATTTCCCGCAATGACATGGCTTCACATTCAGAGTTCAAAAGCAACTGCCATTTCAGCAGATGGCACAGAGACAGAGGGAATACCAGACTAGGATGGAAAAAGAAAACGATTTTGATTATGCAAAACACTTGCATTGTTGAACCAGTATGACAAACAATCTACAGTCAACTGTATTTGCTGAGGAGATTCAGGTCCTTTGGAACAAGCAAAACATTTCTGTATTTCTTCTATGAATCTATCGTTGTAAATTATTAATTATACTATTTTATATACCACTAATTAATATCATGGAAGCAGGAGATGCTATTTTGTGGACCAGCATGGACTCTCTGAAGGAAGGGGAAGAAAGAGAAGTGTTTGAGCTCAGCTGCTGGCTATCATGAACCACGCCTAACACTCTCTGCATGACACCCTGGCTTGCTGCACATTCCAAATGATGGTCCAGGGACTGCAGTCTATCTATCTATCTATCTATCTATCTATCTATCTATCTATCTATCTATCTATCTATCTGTCTGTCTGTCTGTCTGTCTGTGTCTGTAATTTGCCTGAACAAGGAAGGACAACTGGTGGGTAATATCCTTAAGTTATAAGTGCAATGGATAGATCTAATTGTCTGAGTATTTGATTACAGCAGATTAGTGTCTTTCAATCTGTATGACTGTTTTATTCCTGTACACAGTAATGAAGGAGACTAGCTTCAAAATATTAACTATGAGAATAGAAAAGTTTGAAAAGAAGTGAGGAGAGTTAAAACCCAAACATAACAATTTAATAAAGCAAGTAAAATACCATGTCACTGAAAAAATACCCATTTTAAGAAAAAAACAATTATTCTGGTTTAACCATCAGCTTTGAAGAGTGCTATGTAAAAAGTTTAAATTATTACCATAATAACACATTATAATATTCTGCATCCTGCTAAATCCTATTCAGGGTTATGGAGGCCCAGAGATTATTCTGGCATCTCTAGGCAAGACAGGAATCAACTCTGAGCAATGCACCCATCCACTTCAGGGCCAATTGTCAAAATACTAACTAAATCATTTTGGAATGTTAATGTGCTCTATAATATAATATCTGAGAATATAAAATTACCAATTTGCAAAAAATCTAAATTTAACAATTGTCAAAAAATTTGACTTATCACATTAAAGTTTCTGTTGTCTTTAGATGACCAATTTATTGGATAATTCAGTGTGTTATATGCTATTATTATGAAGCTTGTGATTTGCTAAGATTATAACTAATAGCATTACAATTTTGTTATATTTTGTACTTCAAGTTGTGGGATTTAGAATAATCCACCTTAAATTGATTAGGCTGTCACTTGTGCAGAAAATTAGTTGTAACAAAGTTCCAGGTAACAAAATACACTAATAAAGATACAGACATGTACTCTTTTTATCATTTCCTTGACAATTTCAGCCAAGTACATTTTTTTAAATCAGCCCTAGGTTTACAGTCCCTTATTTAATTCCATTTTTTGAATTGTTTATGGCACAAATACAGAGTTAGGTATATTTGAATCTTAACTGAGTATGTCTGCAAAGATTGCTAAGTGTTACTAGGAGAAAATTCATTAGTATTGAAAAAATAAATCAAATATGCATGAACCACATACACTAATATGCAGGGTATTAAAACTGCAATAATATGAGGGTTCTTTATCAGCTTTGACTAATATGTTAAATTGGACAAGAAATCCTTTTCAGTTTTACATGAATCTTCATGCATCAGTTCACACTGATCATTAATAGTTTACATTGCATGTTCCAAGCGAATATGTCAAGCAGATTGATTCAATTATGAACACATGTTAAGTGTTCCGGACAAATCATGTTTATGATTATCCAAATTGATCTGAGTTCTAGTCCTGTCATTCTGTGTTGCTTCTATTCTAAATACTTTTTATACTCTTGTGGTTTTAATGCCATTTTAACCATCTTAGTGTTCTGCAAGATTCTTGTCTGCTGACTTCAGAAAAACAAATTTCAACAATGCTGAATTCAGATCATAACAATATATCAACAATCATGCACTTTGTCTTTGGAATATTGCTATTATTACGCTTTAATTTTCATTTCGGATCTGGAAAGGGTATCTAAGCACAAATAATACTTCTTTTATCTCTTCAATGAGTCCATTTTTTTAAAGCTGATTTAATGCATGTTAATTTTGATTAACAAAATGGGTAAATGTCATAGGTAGGTACCAGGATGCGGCAGAAATAACTCCCACATTTCAAAGGGAGATTGAAAAAAAATGCTACGAGATATCACCAAAAACTTTTTATTTCCCAAATGTAGATATAAAAAAGTTGTTTTACTTTAAGTTTTAAAAATTATATCGTCCAAATGGTGGCCTTGACGGCTGATACACATTTGGAGCCGTTCTTGGAAGTTTTCCATCACTCTCACTAGCATGTCGGGTGAAATTCCTTCAATTTCTTCTTGAATAGCCTCCTTTAGTTGGTCCAAGGATCGAGGACAATGTTTGAAAACCTTCTGTTGCCCTTACGCTTTGAACCCACAGCAAAATCGTTTTCCGGTCTGGAACACTTTCATTAGCACGTAAACCAAACCGCGTGCGAAACACCCTCTGCGTCGCAGCTACAGATTCACCATTTTTGAAAAAAGCCTCCACTACAAAGCCTCGATACTCACCCGACCACGGCATGGTGACAACTGAAAACTTTATTATGTACCGTACCTAACGGAATGGACTGCACCCCTCTACCTGCTTTGGGGACACCACAGTGATTTTTCGAATTGTGGGAGTTATTTCTGCTGCACTCTGTAGTTTTCAGTCATCATCACAATGTCATCATAAAGAACAAAAAAAGTTAAACATCAAATACAGATCAACTAACATGATGGTGTCACCTTGATGCAGTGATTAGAGCTACTCAAGATGCCCACTTCTGATCGCCAGCCCAATCCCTTTCTCTGTGTCTACAGGGACTTTCCTCTGGCCCCCTACTTTCCTCATACTTTCCAAAGACATGAAGGCTAGGTTAGTTTATGTATATCTTCAAACTGGCCAGCCAAACATGTCTGCAGAATAATATTTTTGCAAAATCAAAAAAGAGAAATTTTAGTTTATGCACAACATGCTAGCAAATGATTGATAGAAGACAGCAATAAAAATGTAACATCTGAAAGTAGTCATTCAATAAGTAAATATTGTTCCCGTGCTCTAACAATGCTGCATAATCACACTGAGTGCGTAGTATCACAGGCACTAGAAGCCATTCCATTAGAGAGACGTACAAACATAGTACAGCGGGTACATATTTCTCGTGTATTCTGCCATTCATATTTATTCTCAATGATGTTTTATGTATTTTCGTTCTGAAATTATATTATTGCCATTTATCACAACAGGCTTACCATTCAATTATTTAATAACCCTTTCTGTTAAGATTTGCCTCACACAGCAGTTGAAGATTTATACAGAGTGTCTTGAATACTAATGCTTCAGAGACTATTAAATGAAGCTTTAGGGCCAGAACAACAATTGTATTAACCAAAGGGGCCATTTCCCTTGTACTTTAATTTAATTTGTTTTACTCGAAGGCTTAATGCAGCCAGATTAGTAATCAAATTATAAAACATCAGTTTTCCTTTTTCAAAAAACCACCAGAAGGCATTGTTTTGAGGTGCGCAATATTTGAAATATCTGATTTTTTTAGCATGGTGTTACCTGTCTAATTTACTTTTTCATGTACAACCTACTCATAACAATTGCTATTGCAGTCATATATGGTACATAGTTATGGAAGCACTGAGGAATATATTTATATTTTAAAGTATGATTGTTCAAATTGTAGTAAGTGTATACACATATATGTCTTACTATATATACTATACTGTATATACAGTATTATATTATATATACTATATATTATATATACAGTATATATGTATATATGTTGTCACACACGTGTGCATGGGAAGCAGCTGAAGGGCTTAGACAATACTGTTTATACATCTGCCCAGGGGGGGGCGGGGTACGCTGACGCTCTTTCTGAGTTCTCTGCAGGTCCCACCCGGGAAATCCCACCAGGACCTGCCATTTCCAGGAAGGACACATCACTGCCGGTTCCGGTCCCAAGAACGAGGTCACTTCCGGTTCCGGCCCTGAGGATGATGTCACTTCCAGTTCCGCCCAGAGGACGACATCACTTCCGCCCTCTGTGCTATAAAGCACACTGCCTTTGCTCTGGCAGGCAGTTCTGTTTTGGACTCCTATTGTGATACACTGTTTAAAAATGCCTCAAAGACTTTTGCAGCCGGGAAACCGCATTAAACGGGTGGCTGCCCCAAACCTTTCCACGCCTCTGGTCTCCAGTTCTTACAATGTATATATATATATATATATATATATATATATATATATATATATATATATATATATATATATATATATATATATATATATATAAATAAAATCCTAAGCCTAAAAGTGCAACGGTGATGTTTTTATCCATCCATCCTCTTCAGCTTATCTATGATTGTGTTGCGGGGGCAGCAGCTTGAGCAGAGATGCCCAGACTTCCCTCTCCCCAGCCACTTCTTCTAGCTCTTCTGGGGTAATCCCGAGGCATTCCCAGGCCAGCCAAGAGACATAGTCCCTCCAGTGTGTCCTGGGTCTTCCCTGGGACGTGCCCGAAACACCTCACCATGGAGGCATCCAGGAGGCATCCTGATCAGATGCCCGAGCCATCTCATCTGACTCCTCTCGATGCAGAGGAGCAGCGGCTCTACTCTAAGCCCCTCCCGGATGACTGAGCTTCTCACCCTATCTTTAAGGAAAAGCCTAGACACCCTGCAGAGGAAACTCATTTCAGCCGCTTGTATTTGCAATCTCGTTCCTTCATTCACTACCCATAGCTCATGACCAAAGGTGAGGGTAGGAGGAACGTAGATCGACTGGTAAACTGAGAGCTTTGCCTTACTCAGCTACTTTTTCACCACGACAGACCGATGCAGAGCCCGCATCACTTCTTCCCTCACTTGTGAACAAGACCCCGAGATGCTTGAACTCCTCTACTTGGGGCAGGATCTCGCTCCAAACCCTGAGAGGGCACTCCACCCTTTTCCGGCTGAGGACCATGGTCTTGGAACTTGAGGTGCTGATTCCCATACCAGCAACTTCACACTCGGCTGTGAACCGATCCAGAGAGAGACGATGTTTTTATGTCACTTTTTTGTCACACTTTAAATTGGGCTTATTTTATACTACATATATATATGTCTGGTATCATTCTTTTTAGAATTTATCAAACTTTAATGTGATGTTGTTAGATTTTCAGATTCTCATTCCGTTTTTAAATTATAAGCTAAAAAATATCAAGAACTCAGGTCCCACGAGACGAGACTTTGTGCCAAGAGATTTAACCACACCCGGGGATGGAAATGAAAGACAAAGACTAGATGATAAAGACAGCTGCTGTACAGACTTTTAAATGTTTGAAGCGCAGTGCGAGATGCAGATCATGTGGCACGGCACTAGCAGCAGCTGATTGAGCAAAGAGGAGGTAAAAAAAACTATTTGTTTCCCATTGTATCACCGTATAAGAGGGGGTTTTGGAGGAGTGACTGCGTCTCCTTGCGGTGGTTCAGCCCCACTCTTCATGGCAGAGTGGCAGAGACGCAAAGTGGCTGGCGCGTAGCACAGGACTCGGGGATTAGCAAGCGAAGCGAGCAGGGGGCGAACCCCCTAGTGTATATATATATATATATATACTGTATATATATTTTGTGATAAAGGTGCTATATTGCGCCCGACCCAGCACAGACTGACCCAGAGACACGTGTCAACACACAAAGACTTTTTATTTTTCTTCCCCTGCAGGCACACGTCTTCCCCGTGACCCACAGGTAATACACAGTTTCAAAAGCACCCAAAAGAGTTCAAAGAGTACACACAGTCCTCCACCTTGGCACCTCCACTCCTCCCAGGCAACCTCATCCTTTTCCTCCCAATTCTGGCTCCCCTTGGAAGGGAGGCAGTCCCTTTTTATAGCCCTCCCGGAAGTGCTCCAGGTGTTGGATCAACTGGTGCTGATTGCACCTCCGGGCATGGCTTTAGAGGTGTACTGGTTGGCTCCGGGATCCCTGAAGCCCCCTCTGGCAGCCACCCCAGATCCCCACAGGTTTGGGGAGAACTCCAACTCCATGAAACCCTGCTGGAAGCTGAGGTACCATCATGAACTAGGGAGGCCGCCACCAAGCGTCCTGGGGGAGGTACTGAGGAGCCCCTGGCTGCTCCCCGGAACATAAATAGAAGGAGTGCCCCGGCCAGGCATGGGGTCCTGCCGCCTGCCACAATATATAAATATATACAGTATATATATAATATATATATGTACAGTAAATATATATATACAGTATATATACTGTATATATATATATATATATATATACACACACACACAGCTTGTGCTACCCATGTTGAAATCGGTTGAAATCTAAGTAGACAGCATTGACCTCGTTGTTAACATTTACAGTTTACCATACCATGCTGTGGTGGATGGCCGGTGCCCTTGCCTGGCCAGAATGGCCAAACTCTGGAAGGACCTGGGGAAAGAGGATTGCCGGGACCGGTTCGTCCCCGGGACGATAAAGAGCAGCCCCCTTGGTTTTCAGTGGGGCCACAGGTTATGAGCATGGAGGCTCAACCCTGTTGGAATCCGTGGCCACCGCCAGTGGCCGCATGGACTTTTCCAGGGCCTTATTTGGTCATGCTTCCACCACACCCGGAAGTGTGGTCAGAAGAAGCTTGTTAGGCACCTAGAATCAATCCAGGTTCCTTATAAAAAGGAGCTGCCTCACGAGGGCGAAAATCGGGAGGAGAGGACAAAGCCTGAAGAGGAGTGGAGGGAAGAGGACTGGCGGCAGAAGGGTATTAGTGGTGCTGCATGGTGCTTATGTCTTTGGATAGATGGAGAAACTGTAAATAAATGTGTGCTGTGTGGCAAAAGTGTTGCTGCCTGTCTGTGTCTGGGTTAAGGGGGCGGTGTGCCCCCTAGTAGCTTACAATGCATATGTTTCTATTATATGCCATTTGGTATGGGATTCATAAAAAAGCTGTGTTAAGGTTTGTGATATGCCATCTATTGGAGAAACAGAGAAGACAAAGCAACCGAATGGATACAATGACACTTACCCTTTTATTAAAGTGGACAATCTTGTAAGGCACCTGACAGTAATGAAATAATAAAAATAGCAAGACTGCAGATTTCCCAGTTATCAATAAAAATATTTTCCATTATATCAATATGATACATATCTCATATACAGTTTCCCAATTTCCATAGTGGGGCAAAGGCAATCCCAATAAATTAGATACTTTGGAGATTGCATTTTCCTATCTCCACATTTTCAGCCAACTGTATATTAAAGTATGAATGTTGGACAAAGAAAAATTCAACTAACATTCCAGCAAAGCACATTTTAACCCACTTGTCCTAAAGAAAGAATAGTTGCCTGTTATGGACTGTTGCCATGCCACAAGTGCAACAGGGCTCATGTTCATTTTATGTAGAAGCTGGACAACTGGCCTTTAAAGCCCTTGGGACTTTTTAATAAGAACAACAAGGGAAAAAACATCTGCAGAAACAAGCACAAATTTTCCCAATTGCAATATACTTGTTTAAAAGTTAAACTTGTTATAATAAGTATGTGGTTAAGCTTGAATACTTTCCTATAAAACTCATCTGACAATCAAAACTGTCAAAAATGTAACCCATGCTAAGCTATGATAAGGCTGTCAATAGTGGTAGTTGTAATTGGAGGAACATGCACAGCTAGGCCTGTCCTACCATGACAGGTTAAGGCATTTCAAACCATTACATCTGGAAATCAGACGACTACATTGTGACTTCATTAAAATCAGAAGACATCAATAACAGTCATAAGAAAAGTGAACTGCTTATTCAAGGACGCTAAAAAACAAATGATAAGTCAAGACAGAATCAAGGAAACCCTTTTTCACATTAGGAGTCTTCAGTATCTTTTCAACCTCTGTGACCAAATTTATGTGAAGAGAGTCCAGGATAAATCACATAGCTAGAAAGGTGAAAATCAATAGTACTTCACAAATCATGCCAGAAGTAAAGAATTTAGGTGTTACTATGGACTCAGATCTACATTTCAAATCATATTAATAAGATTTTTTTTTTTCATTTAAAAAACTTTCCAAAAGTTAGACCTCCTATAACTTCTCAAGGTGCATGAGAAATAATTCTTAAATTTTTTCAGCCAATCAGATTACTGTAATGTGCGTTTAATCTAAGAAAGACATAAATTGCTGGCAGTTAGCTAACAATGCAGCAGCAAGAAACTGAACCAGTAACAAACAAACAAAAAAAAGACATCTCAGTGGTCTTTGCATTGTTACATTTGTAACATGTGTCCTTTAGAACTGATTTTACTTTATATACAACTCTGTCCTTCTATAATCCCTGTCATAACCTTAGATTTCTGTACTGCTGTGGGCTTACACCACAAATCATTTCAGTTCAAAGATATGCACTGTGGTGAACTGTCTCAGGCCAGCCATGAACCTGCATCATCTGGCTCAAAAGCAGACTCCACAGAGGAGGAGCTTATTGGAGAACTCCTTGTCTCAGCTGCACAGAGAAAGTGCTTCTGAGCATTTCTTCCTGATGATGTCAGCTGAGCTTGATTTATTTCTTTCTTTCTCTCTCTATCTCTCTCTCTCACTATCAGCCTCCACTTTTTCTACCCAATACCGCCACTACACTCCACCCATTCACAGTGCAAATCCAACAATTTCTGCCAAGTGTATTTCCTTGCAATTACACCACAAAACATCTAGTTCATAGATTTGCACTGTGGTGAACTGCTGGTGGCAGCTTCTGGCACAGAAGCCATCTCCTTGTTGCATAAGCTAAAGGGAGAACTCCTAGTTTCAGTTGCGGAGATACCACTTCGGAACAAAGCGATTGAGACAACACTACTGTAACACTAATAACACCTGACTCACAAAGTCCCCTTGAATTCACTCATTAGACCATTTTTTTCTTTGCAATTCACAGGTCATGACTTTTGACTTTCAATAATAAAAGGCCTAATAATGCTTCTAGTAACTAGACCACAGAGTAAAACAATTGTTACAGTGGATAGGACTTCTAATGCTAGTCATCAAGATGTTTCCGGGGCTAAAGTAAAAATGTTGGTAAGGGATGTGAGTAGGTGGAAAACTAGTGCTTCTTGATACAGTCTCACTCCCTCCACCTCTCAATTACACAGAACTAATCATCTATGGATACCTGGATATGATTACACCACTTGGAGCAGATTTCACAAGTACCATTGAGTAAGGAACTGTATTGCTATAGACTCACGCCACAAAACATCTCAGTTCACAGATTTGCATTGAGTGGTCAGTCACAAACCCACAACATCTGACACTCTTCAGCTTGAGCCAACAGGAGAACTCCTTGTCTCAGCTGCAAGCACTTCATGGTGATGTCAGATGAGACCTTTTCCTCAGCCTCCACCTTTTCTGTCTTTCTGCACAGCACCTCCAATACAATCTTCAAACACTGGTTTGCTTATCTTTCCAAAATATTAAGCTTATATTTTGCTTGTATGCACCAGAAACCTGGAATGATTTATCAAAATAGATACACATTTTTAAAAACTCCTAAAAACACTTTTTTAATTGGTCTTTTATATACAGTAATTCATGTTTTTTCAGTTATTCAATCAGATAATAATTTATGCTGTAGCATCATATGCAAAGATCTACACTCATTACTAACATCTTTCCATTTTCTTTTCCAGTTTTTGAAGATGGTGTTTTGCAGCACTGCAATCTGATCAAAGTATCTGGAAGGACGTGGATGTTCCAACTTTGGATGAGACCTACTGCATGTAATCTTCTAGAACAGTGTATCATAACCATAAAGATGAGGTTTAGAAGAATACTCAGTGAAGTCTGGGAACTCTTTCTGCAGTTTAACCTCTGCAAGTTTATTTTCTCCAGCTTCTTGCTAGCTAGAGTTTTTAATTTTGCTTTCCTCCCTGGCCATCTGACCATAGAAACCTCTCGCTACTATCATTAAAGACTTAAGACATAAACTTAGCAATTTAACCCTTTTAGCCCTCACATCCTATTACTAGTACATATATATGCAGCCATTTTTGTAAAGCACAGGTATGTTTGCAGTCATTGGAACCGGGCATGCTACTATTAGCGCAATCTGGAGAGACTAGCATACTGTCCTCAGAACACGGAAGTACTGAGTATTTGGCATCTATTGTATAATAATAGTGATAATTTTTTTGGGGTTTTTTCATTTTTGACCATCCTAGACACCCCAAAAGTAGAATATCTCACAAAAATTTTTTTCCCATAAAAACAGAAAATCCATGGCCGATAGGATTAATCAATATTTATGGACTCCATCTGTATTATTTTTGAAATTATTATTTAGATTTTTTTATAACTTCTTTTCAAGGACTGTGTTATACATTTTGTAGGAAAATATCCTATAGAAACAAATGTTGATGTTGTTGTTATTGTTCAGACAAATGCCCATTTATGAAGACAATGGCCTAGGTTTTTGGCACAAAATGTTTCTGCACATAGTTATTGTGGTGGAGTGTTTGGTTAGCTGAAGTGAAAGCCTTAAAATGTCAGGGAGAAGGTTTAAGATATGAAATAGCCTATGAATTTAAAACACTTCCAAAAATGCTGATGCATACATATCCTAAAAAAACAGAATTCTAATCATATTTAGCTGAATCCCAGATGTACAGTATGTTCACTGAGATTTAGTAATGGGGAAAATGTATGTGAGGAATTACAGTCTTGAAAATCCTGGTTCTTTAATGGCACTTTATGGTTCATTACTGGATTGTGTGGTTCCTCACAGAGCCATTGCTTGATAAAGAACCATTTCATTCTGGGAGGGAAGTTGGTTCTTTCTGCTTTTAAAAAATTCTTAAAATTAAAAAAAAAATCTTTAATGTATGATAGGCTACTTAGCAGGACACTAACTGATTAGGAAAAACTGAAAATAGCTTGAGTTGCCAGACATATGCAGGAAGTGACTTATTTCAAACCCATTGGTATTTCACACATCTGTTACCGTCTAATTCATGTTATTTATTGTATGGAGCCTGTTACTGATCTATCTTAAAGATCTATATAAATAAAGGTTCTATCTGGAACCTTCATGTGGATGATTTCTCTATGGTATCACTCTAAAGAACCTTTCTGAAACCTTTATGTTTAAGAGTGAACAATAACATTGTTAGCTTCAGTTTTGAAATGCCCTAGATCCTGCTCAGATACCAGGCACATAGACAGTTTAAGAAGCATAAGAAGTGCGACAAACAAAGACACTATTCAATCAGTAAACCATATTTAGTTAGCTAAATAATCCCAAATATCTCATTCAGGTACCTTTTAAAAGCTGTCAAGGTTTTTGCTTCACTAAAATGACAGTATTTTATTCAAGATTTACAAGATCTTTTGTTTGACAAGTGCCTCCTAGATTCCACGTGGACTGCATTTTCTTTTACTCTTCACCAGAGATGTCCTTGAGTATGTTATTCACTATTTAATTGACAGAAACTGATATGAAAGTATATGACCTTGGTCATATGCTCTTCATTTGAAAAGCATAACTGTAATGGCTGCAAAAACTGTACTGGAGTAGACAGTTATGACAGGATCTGGGGTGCTAATACACTAGTAGAGAAGGTAGACAGGTGGACAATAGATAAGAGGTGGAAATTATAGGAACGAGGTGGACTAGCATTTGGGATCACTTTTAAATGAGGAAATTTGGTCATTCATTCCAACAGGCAACATTATCCCTTGTCCTATTTTTTAAGACCAGTGGAATTGTTTTTTTTTTCTTTTTCAAATTCTTGCATTTAGTTTCTGTGTCTGTAATAAGAAAATAACAATATATTCATGATGGTGCTGTCATTCACACTGGTACTACCATTTTCATTCCACATCTGAAAGACATGCAGATTAAATTGATTAGAGATTATGAACAACCTGAAAGTGAAAGAGTGTGTGTGTGTGTTCATGCATGTCTCCTGCAATACTCTAGACTGGAGTCCTATCCAATGTTGATTCTGTAACTAGGGAATGCTAGGGAAGTTTCATTAATTACAAAAGAAATATTTGAAAATATGGTGTATCCTTCATAATTAACAAAGATGTAGATACAAATTGTAACACTTTTACATGTTACTATAAAGCAATACCCATAAAATTAAAAGGAGATTGCTCACTAATAAAGAAATGCACTGTGGCCTATTGAATGATGTGATTTGTTTACACAGTGATAAGAACTTTATTATTATTTATTTTAATTGAAAATGAATCATCTGAAAATGAGTGCATGCATAAAGGTTTGCAAAATCATGTTGTCTTGCAGCACCAAAACCTCCTTCATCCAGCATAAATTTCACAAAGATTGCTTGTATTATTTTACTTTGCCTGTTTAAAGTCGGTTCTTTGGGCTATTTTGTGCTAGGCTTTCTACAATTTTCTTCTTTACAATTTTGTTTTAGTTTCAATTATGAAATATACTAATAATATAAAAAAATTATAATGAGTGCAGATCAAACTGAATGAATGGAAAGATAGATGGAAGAACATACCACATCACAGTGACATTTATATTGATTTCATCGATAATAGCCTTTAATAGTGTATGCATCCATTCTCCAAGCCCTTTTCCTATTTTGAGTCACCAAATGCAGAACACAAAGATCCCAGGATTAATGAGCAAATACAAAGGAACTAGCCCTGAATAAACTATACAAATTTTAAAAGAACACAATGATAGAGTGGCACTGGATATTATAACACTGAGCTCACATTCATATATACTGTATATTGTATTGTTGTCTCCAAGGAAAACATATGCAGTAACCAACAGTACAATTCTAAAAACAGAATACTATATTTTAATATAGCAAATATATGGAGACTTTTTTTTTCGGCAACTGAAATTCTTTCTGTCAAACCTCTAAGAAATGATGTAGTATGAATATGGACATAAAAAATGATAAACTCTGCCTAAGACAGTTGTTACAATTGATTGATACAATTCTCCTATACATGCTTCTACAAATTTTCTTTTTGTTTATTCATTTCTTTTAGCTATGATATTTTAATTTTGAGTATGCCAAAAATTACTTAATCCAAATCAAAGCCATAGACAGCCAGAGTCTATTCTTAAAGCATGGAGCGCAAGATGGGAACCAAACCAGGACTGAAAAAGAACTGATGATGTCCTGTTTTAAAACTCAGCCCTAGAGAGAACCAAGGAGTCATCCTATACACACAATACAATATAAAAGTAGGTGTAATATTTGAAAATACATTTTGTCTAATGTACAGTGATAGATATGAACAATTATACTAAATAAAAATATCAGTTTGGTATGACACCTTTTCATGTGACCGTATTACTGGCAATGCTACTATAAGTGCTGCTGCTACTTCTTATATCTCAGATTCTTTTCTTTATTTGAGTACAGAACTTAACACTGTGTGGAAGTAAGGCCCACATTTAATAAAACATTATAAAAAAAGTATAGCAAAAGTGTTGCGACGGTTACATACTTGAAACAAATAACTTCAATTTGGCTCCTTACCCCGACAATGTTAAAATGTATGAAAATGAAAGGGATAGAATTAGCTGCCTTTTCTGCACACAATCCCCACACCAGTGGGCTGCTACTGCATACCATTCAGTACCTACACATCTGAAGTAAGAGTTGTGTTTGCCTACTTTGTATTAAGTCAACACTCTTCAACATTAACAGTGGTCTCCTGCTCAAGATTTTCATTGGCACGATATCAAAGTGCAGTCGAGATTTGGAGTATGGGAAATTATGGGTGGCACTTTTGCAACTTGTAGATTGTATTGCTTTCTTTACCTTGTCTGACTGCAATCTCTAATGTAATGTGGTTTGGAAAAGAATTAAAACTTAAAGTCTGAGGTCCTGAACCTCTCCCAAAAGAGAATGGCTTCCACACTTCAGGTATGGGATAAGAACCTGCCCCAGTGGAGAACTTAAAGCATTTTGAGGTCTTCTTCATGAGTGTGGGTAGAGATAATTGGGGGATTGACCAGTGAATCTATGCAGTACCATTTTAAGAATGTTGGTGAAAAAGGAGCTAAGTTTCCAGATGAAGTTGTAATTTTACCCATCAAACTATACACCCATACTTAGTTATGAGCATGTGTTCTGGGTAGTGATTGAAAGAATGAGTTTTTGAGTTAACAGCTGAAATAAGGTTCTAACATAAGATTTGTGGGCTTACTGTCTATAATGGGCAGAGACGCTCAGGTCAAGAGGAGTCAGGTGTTGGGGTAATGTAATTATGATGTGAAATGGGCATCTCCCACAGGAAGTATACAAATTACAGCCTACTGGCAGAACTCTCAGGGACTGACCTAGGGCATACACTGGAGGGATTATATCTCTCGACTGCCATAAAAGCATCTGGCTGTTCTTCATGAAGTGCTCAAGAAAGTGATTGAGACTTGAGAAGTCTGGTCAACACAGTTCATTATGCTATCAACTGCAACCATCACAAGGAAAAGCAGAAGGAAAAGAATAATGACAATGAATAGGTTTGGAAATACTGTATAATATGTGAAACTTTTACAGAGTTTGTGATTTTTCAGCTTTGGAATGAAATTTCCTTTGTGCTATGTTATCCCTTTTAAATTTGTATCAAGTACTGTACAATACTTCCTCATAATATTCTATAACGCACTTATACCAATTCAGGGTTGTAATTGGCCTGGAGTCTATCCCTGCAGAATTTGGTGCACTTCAGAAAGAAACCCTGGATACAAAGCCCGTCGATTGCAGGAAATACTTGGGGTTTTCAAGAAATTAATAGAAGACCAATTTAGAATCAGAATCAGCAATTAGCCCAGCAGAAATGTTTTTTGAGATGAGGAAAGAAAGCCAGAGTAAAAAGATGAAAATACGCAAAGATGCAGATAGAGTGTCCAAGTGCCACACACATAACAACTTGAAACAAGGACATTGTATCTGTGAGGCAGTAGTAAACAATATACCACTTTTTTAACTATAAAAAGATACATTTTGTGTTATATAAAGGCAGCTACATTTTATTGCTTTAAAGCAAGTGTACATTTCAGAATAACCAACTGACAATGCCTATGTCACAGCACTATCAAGCCAAAACTCATGAACAAAGCTGGATGCATTATTTAGTGCTTTAAATGCAAAAATGTACAAAGAGTCAAAGAAACACAAAAAAGCTGAATAAAGCATGTTTTTAAGTAAAGCAAGATATGTGCTACCACCCTACAGTTATAATGCAATGTAATAATCAAATTAAGGAAACTACAGGAGTGAAGCAATTCATATTAATTGGAGTTGAGAGACTAACAGGCTAATTTTGCACAATGCTATCAAGCTCTTTGTTCTTGGAAATCATTTTTAAATAACTTCAGTTGTTGCTGAGCGCTCTGTTGAGATCAATGGCGTGGGTGAAGAATGAGGAGATGTGGAGGATTGTTTGAGGCTGCAGTTAGTTGTCAGCAGCAACTTTACAGTAATTACTAAATCAGATAGCAGACTGCATTTCATTCATGATGTCAAACCCTTTATGATTAACTGGCATACAAGTGGAATCATAATATATTCCCTGATAGTACTTAACATTTATTGCTTAGCCGGCATCCTACTTTGAATCAAAGACACTTTTTTTAACTTATTATGACATTAGTACTTTCAAAAATGCATCCAATATTGTAGAATACCAAGGGACCAATAAATGGCAAGGCAGACTTTTCATTTTTATAGTGCTAGTGAAGCCCAAAGGTTTATTTTCTGTCAGTGTTTATCGAAGATTTGTTTTCACCATCTGGCCTTAATTTATTATAATTATATTTATAGTATTACTTTTTCTAGTTTAACGCTCCAATATGAAAAATAAGGTTTTCGTATACATGTATACTGTACATCTCTATTTGTGTGATTGTATCCTGTATAAGTGTGCACTGTACAAAAATAAACTAAAAGATCTTGGCAGTGACACATCAAGTACTTCAATGCTGCTCTCATCTTAACGGATCTGTTTTGGTTGTTTTTCCTACATCGTGACTCTCGTAGGTTGGTAGCCACATTTCTATCTTGCCATTTTATTTTCACTGCTGCTTTACTCCTGTTTTTCTGTGCACATTTTCCATTACTCTTTTCTGACTTTCCCCTTATAATGAATAACAGAGTTCACTATTTTCATAAGTAGCCGTCATGTGTACATCTAGAGCTGGTGCCACATTACACAACTTCTAGTGAAATGACTGCAGTCCCTGATCTTGTTGCCTGAGGATGTTAGATTACATGATTAGAAATCACAGTGAATAACAAATTACATGACACATTGATTACTTTCTAGTACAATTTCACATTTTTAACATATTGTGAGCTCATCCCTTTTTCTGACAGTTAATAATGTTCTACCTGACAGAGCAAGGGATGTACTGATACTTTTCAAAAAATTGCAGCTTCAGCCACAATCTCAGCTGGTTATTTTATTTTATTTTTTGCTTTTTTTCCCATTGTGTCATCATATGTAAAGAACGAGACATCAGACACCCAAGCCTGACCTAAAACATCTATATTCCTTATTCTTTACACATACATTATATGCAATGTACTTTTGACTGAGGGGTCAACTCCTCAACTCTTTTTTCAACTCTTGCAGACACAAGAGCCCACCCCTAGGACGTAAGGGACTGAGACCCTGAGTATGTCAGATTATATGACTGCCAGTCACAGGAAAGTGCTATGACTATTCCAGACTTGTTAAGATTATATATATGAAAACTGTGACTAAAAGTCACTGGAAAAGTCATGAAATGTGATAGGGCCTTAAGAAAAAAACAAAAAATAAAACACCAAAAGTTTTCTTATATAAATGTTATAGCATTCCATCATTGGAGTGGATTAGGAGCAACAGTATACTTATGCATAAAATAGCCCAACATTAATGGTGCAAAGCCACAACACAGACGGCACGGGGCAGAACTAAGAAGAGCTGCATTTGCACCAGGATAAGTCCTACAGATGAGTCATTGGAGCTGCTAGTGAAAGTAGCAGTATTGTACATTCTGTGTGTGCAATAGGCAAAGGCAACAGCACAAAAAGAGATAGGATGCTATTTGACAAGCAAACCATCTGTTGGTAGGAATGCCATAGTCACTAATGAGTAGGAAGCATTTTGGCCATGCATTACCTCTAATAGGACAGGAAGGAATGTTCCTGCCAAGACAAAATGGGTCCTCTAAGAACAGAAAAGATTCAGGAGTGTGCAGACACTAGGACCCAAAAAAGAGAGTTCTAGGGTTTGATCATTGAAATAGCCATGTAGCAGCCTACTACCCAGAAGTGATTTCAAGATTTGGCCAAAACTAATTGTATTAAGGAGTTTAAAGCATCTCTATAGCCAAAGACTCAATGACTGGAGTTGTAAGGTTACATTTTAGGAGAAGGCTCTACTGGAACGTGAATCAGTGAGGCAAATGAATTTGTTAAAGAGAGAGAGAGAGAGAAATGTGAGGTACTTTCAGCAAAGAAGGTGGGAAAGCAATCCCACCGGGTAGACCAGACTTCAAGACTCAATTTAATTGAGGTATTAGGAGCAGCAGGGTTTTGTTTATCTGGCTGCTTATTTGAACTTTGAATACCCCTTTTAATATCCCCATCTTAAGCAGTATTCACAGTAAAGACATCTGTTTTATTAATCTTGCACCTCCTTTCAATCTAGTGCTACAGAATTTTTTTTACTGTTTTTAAATTTTACTTTTATCTCAATATTCCTTCATGAGTAATGAGGTGTGTACAATACTTTTCCAACATTATGGAGACTATAATGGCATCACTGGACACAAGGAAGGAATCAGCCCTGAAAAGTGTGAGACTTCATTACACAGTACACTCTATCCAAATTCATTCACGCTGGGCTATTTCGGAGTTGCTAGATATCTTAATCTGTATGTGTTTAGGTTGTAAGAAGAAATGAAAGAACTTTTAAAAAATCTGAGAAAGCACGCATTTGTCCAATCTACAGTAAAGAGAGTGATATCCTGTTAGATATCTGAAACCAGGACTTAGAAATCTTATATATATATACAGTGAAAATCGTTTAACACGAAACTGAGGGGACTGAAATATTTTTTCATGTTAAAAGAATTTCGTGTTAAAGGATATTACAAAAAAACATACAGTATATTCAACAAAATTAAGTTTATTAGAGTACATTTTATTTACATAGATATGTATATATGCATGTATTTAATAAAAATCAATGAAACAAAAACATTCATTTAATACAAAATTTTCAAGTAAAGCCGTCTCTAAATCCTTGTCCTTGGCCGTTCTCATCTGTTTTAGCTCTGGCTCAAACTTACTCCGTTCAAACATTTCTGTAATTTGCTCTCTTTTTTTAATTATTGTTGATAATGTAGAGTTAGCAATATCAAAATCTTTACAGATTTCCGTTTTCGTCTTCTGTTTTTGATCAACAGCCTTAAGAAGCTCCATCTACATTTTAAGCGAAATACAGTTTGCTTATCCCCCTGAGCTCTTTGCCATTGTACTCGTTAAAAAATTCTTCTAAAATAGAAAACAAAAACGCGAACCAAACACACTGATTTTTACTCACACTGCGATGTACTCGTCACCGAATTCCAAAGCCAACTGATGAGAGATGAGATGTTTTTGTGTGGCGTTTGTAGGGGTGGAGGATGAAAGTAGCTTAGATAAACAAAATTGGCTTGTGTTACAGGCTATTCCGAGGGTATTTCAAAGCCAAGTTAGCCTCCTTTCTACGAAACATGTGAAACAACCTCTCTTTCATTTCACACCCCTCTTAAATCTCACTTGTGCGACTGGTATTTTCCGTATTTTGTTCATTCCCAGAAGGGAAATCTTTTCGTGTTAAGCGATTTTTGTTTCGTGTTAAGAGAAAAAATGCATGAAAATACATAGTAGTTTTTTCGGGACCGTTGTATTATTTCGTGTTAACAGATATTTCGTCTTAAGCGTTTTTGCGTTAAACGTATTTCACTGTATATATATATATATATATATGAACTACAACTGGTTACTAGCCATTGTGTCACTATGCTGTTCTCTTTTGTGATAATAATTTTTTGTTACTTTCAGATCTGTAAGATTTTTCATCCATCCAGCCACTTTCTAGTCAGTTCTTCAACTACAGGACTTTGAAATGTCAGAACCCACCACAACAAGTACTACCAGACATAAGGCAAGAATCAGCATTGGGTATGCCACCATTCCCTGATGGGAACTCTTAATAACATACAAGCATATCATTAATTTTATTTTGCAAAAATCAAAGCAATAATGTATCATTTTTATAGATGCACACTATAAAAGACGCCAGCTACCCAAAAACTGATGTACAAAGAAATTACTGTATATGAATGACAAAATATACAAAGTACAAGATGTAAGGACCCATTATTTACTTAATCTTAAACAGGGTGCATTTAAAAAATTAAGTTATCTCAAACTTTCCACGTTCTGTACAAAAAAACGATTGATGGCCTGCCTACTCCTAGCCAATGGAAGACTACTAAGGTACCCTTGTGCTTATGAATGATTCTGCTTTGGTGTTCAATTATAATCCTACAGATTGCAACTTTACGCCATTAGCTTATCAGTAATGACACAGACCTAAAGTCTGAACCTGTAATTCCTCTCCTATTATAAATGATTATTATCATAACATTGCATCATGAGGAGGCTAAAGTTAACCTTTCTGTTGACAACCCATCTGTTCCACACACACATACACATACTTTCAGCCTGATTAAATTTTGCATTTCAATATGATAATAATACATCTAATGCATTTTATAATGTATATTTAAGTTAATTAGCCGTATTTTATTTAAAAATTAAAGTTATTAATGGCATTATGTCATGATTTTAAAGTAGGAAATCTTAAATTCCATCATTTTTCATTTCATGGGTAGATACGCTGATATTAGTTTATATGCCTTTGTTTTTTTTAACTTTCCATTTGTAAATAACTAATAAACACAAGTATTGCACTGTACCATTATAGAACTCCCCCAATTATATAATAATTTACAAATAAGTTTAACCCAGACACATTCCATAATAATAACCCAAGGTACAAGCCCAGGCCCATACAAACTGGCATACAAACCTACTGCCAAATTGGCACCCTGGGATTGTACTTGAGAACTCCATTCTATAATATTCATATACACAGCCATGTCCAAAACATATTGTTTTGGCAACTTTTTGATAATAATGCAAATAATGTTTTTAGAATGTTATATAATAAAAATATACATTTTAACAATATTTTCCAAAATAATTTAAACAACATAAATATCTCCCTTCCCCTATCTTCTTCTTCTGGACTAACTTATTTAGCTGAGTCCGCCCTTGGTCTGGTACCCCATACTTACTTTCTAAAGGGGTCAGCATTTTCCAAAGCCGATTGGATTGATTCCATCATTAAGGTTTTGGCTATTGTTTTACAGCCGGATGCTCTTCCTGACAATATCCCTCTCTATTTATCTGTGCATCCTCCCAACTGCTCTCTCTCCAGATAAATAGAGAGGGTTAGTGTCTGGAAGGGCATCCGGCTGTAAAATATTGACTAGTTCGAATGGAATAAAACAGTGTGAGATTTTTAACAAGGGGTGGAGTGCCAATCCTGCCACCAACCCCCAAATTCTTCCTGTAAATTGGAGGTGCTGCTTGCAGGTTAATGTCATACCCAGGACGGACCAATGGCAGATTAAGAGTCTTGCTCAAGGGCCCAATAGGAGTGGAATCCCTTCTGACATTTACAGTATTCGTAAAATGAATAAAAAAAATGTATATATATATATATATATATATATATATATATATATATATCTATATATTGTGGCAGACAATATATATTGGGAGAGGGGCAATATCTCCTCTGGACACAAGAGGGCAGCCCCCCTGGATTGAATTGGAGCCACGGACTTGAATCTTGGAAGCTCAACCCTGTTGGGGCCTGTGGCCACCACCAGGGGGCACCTGGAAGATTCCAGAGCCCTGGACTGCAACACATTCACCACACCACACCTTGAGAACATCCGGGTGCACCTGGAATGCTTCCGGGTGCCCATGCAGCACGTCCGCCACACCAGAAAGTGCTGCAGGAAGTTCATCAGGGTGCACCTGCAGCACATCCAGGTGCAACATAAAAGGGGCCGCCTCACTCCATTTGGAGAGCAGGAGTCAGGAGGCAGAGGACGGAGCTTGCAAGGAGAGGAGTGGAGGCGGCAGAAGAAAGAATAGAAGGAAAGAAAAGGACTGAGTATTGTGGGATTTGTGCATTGTGCAGAAAATAACAAAATAAAAGTGTGTGTTTTTGGGACGTTTGACTTTGTGTCTGTTTGTGTCCAGACTGAACCTTCACAGTATATAAAATATAACAATAATCAACTTACAGAATGCAATACAATTTAAGTACTTATAAATAAGTTTTCTTTTTCAGGAAAATATTTGTTGAATACTAAATATATTTTATTCCTGTATTTTAATATTTTTATTGCAATAATGTGTCAACCATTTACTTATTTTAACTACAGTATATTGCACAATACAATGATATATTTTTTAAAATATATTTAAATATTTAAATAAGTATATTCTACGATATCTTTAATTTTAATATGGTAAGGATTCTTTACAAGCCAAGTCAAAAAATGTGTGATTCATATACATTGATATTTAAAAACAAAGCTGCTAACAAAAAATATATATTTCATCATATTTGTTAATATCCAGACCCATTAATATTGCTGCTATACATTATATACAATTTTTTAGTATAAGCATTAAGCTTCATATCATTCTGATTGGATTATGGAAGTGTTTAACTATTTTAACAGTTTCAGGACTGTTTTTAAGTGTGATTTCCAGCAGTTACTTTCACTGATTAACAAATCAGTAACATAAGGAAGTTAAGCTGAGATAATATCCAAAAAATGGCCAATGAAAAGGATAGCAGGTGCTTAATGAATACATCCTGATGGATGCTAATTGACATTCCACATCTATTATAGAACTCTATTTAAATATTTTGTTTAGTTCTACAATTATAGTTTGATGCATGATAATCAAAATCAAATGCTAATGAGTTTGAATCCCATCCAACATGGAAAGCATACAATGGCATCCTTGGACAAGCAAGCAAGTAGTGTCAAATAGGAGCAAAGTCATCAAGGAGGTTACAAAAAGGTTACTCTCCTTTCAGTGCAAAACAACTAGAAAAAGTTTGAAAGTACAGCTAAAGTAAATGTTACTACAAAGTGCTTCCACTTGAACTGTTAATAAAACAAAGTTAAATTCAATATACTATTACTGACATGTATTAGTATCCATACTGAACTTTTAACTCTCTGCTGCTGTTCAGTATAGAGAGCTATATAACAAAACAGCCCAGTCTAATGCAGTTCCTAATATGGTGTAAATTATAGTAAGGCAATAGAAAAGGTTTAGTAGGGACAGAACAGATTTTAAGAGGAGCTTCAAAATGCCTTTTCTGTATTCATCATAAACATATTTCATGTGTGTTATTGTATACAATATATATTTAAGTGCTCTGGCCTAAACAATAATGACAGTACTTTAACGAAACAGTTCATGTGTACATGTTCAGATCTTTAAAAAAAAAAAGTAAAGTGCAGTACAGTACAGTATATTCTATGTTTGTCTATTCATATCCTGGAACAGATATATCCATAACAAACTTTTCTTTATGGCAGAAACAGTGCCTAGAGTCTGAGTCATCTCCCAACCAGCTAGCTAACCACAAAACGTTTGTGCTGGGTTCCTCTGAAACGTAGCTGCTGATAAGCAAATTCCCACATCATGAACATTGCTGCTAGTACTGCCACCTTAAAGATCCATTGTTGTCCTAAGTTCGAATCACACGTTTGATTGTTGTGTATCAAAGATATTTTCAGGGTTAATTATTTCACAGATTTGTTGATAGCTGTCTCTTATTACACAGCATGTCATTAAATTTTTGAATTTACAGTCCATTTTGAGGGGAAAATTGTATGTCATGTTTTAAATTGTCAAAGCGTAAATACGTACTCTCAATCCATTTGCAAAAAACAGCAATACATACAGTATAAATGAAATTTCACTATTCAACCATTAGCACGGCTTCAGTTATCAATTGGAATGATGAAAACTTGGGCGGCACGGTGGCGCAGTGGTAGTGCTGCTGCCTCGCAGTAAGGAGACCTGGGTTCGCTTCCCGGGTCCTCCCTGCGTGGAGTTTGCATGTTCTCCCGTGTCTCGTGGGTTTCCTCCGGGCGCTCCGGTTTCCTCCCACAATCCAAAGACATGCAGGTTAGGTGGATTGGCAATTCTAAATTGGCCCTAGTGTGTGCTTGGTGTGTGGGTGTGTTTGTGTGTGTCCTGCGGTGGGTTGGCACCCTGCCCAGGATTGTTTCCTGCCTTGTGCCCTGTGTTGGCTGGGATTGGCTCCAGCAGACCCCCGTGACCCTATTCGGATTCAGCGGGTTAGATAATGGATGGATGGATGGATGGATGATGAAAACTTGCCCATTATGTGCAAGTGTGCATATGTGTGAGAGTTTGAACCCAGCAATGTACTTCCACGCTAAGACTGGTTCATGCATTGTGCCCGATTCTGTTAAGATTGGCACCAACTCTTCACAAATCTGTATTAGATTAAGTGAAATTGGGAATTTATCTATTTAAATTTCTAAGTAAATTAAAGAATTAATAAGGCTATTTGGAATTGCATGTCATCAAAAAATGTTTCCATTGTTCACTATGAATTCTCGCACATATTCTTTAATAGACAGGTAAAAGACCTAGCATATCGTTTTGTGCATTGAATTTAAAATTTGTTGCACATCAGCACCATCCTTCTTTATGGCACTACACATGAGAGAATAATGTGATTTAAAAGTGCATTTCATAGTAAATTCAAGAGACATTCCAAATAATTTTCTGCAATTTTCAATCACAATGAGCTCATCAAACATAAATACTCTGGTGATTAATATATTCATGTGTAATTCATTTCTCCAGAAAGGATTTTCTCATCTCTTAGATGAAATTAAATAATGCTGCTAAATTTAGACAGATATGTCATCATCAATTCCACATTAGTAGTTCTTACGTTTTATACTTTACTCATAGCTGACTGTGCTGAATGGAAGAGCAGAACTCCCTAAATTTCAGTGTATGCACCCAGATGCATGAGAATGAACTTTGTATTGACTTTCATGTTATTGTCCTTTAGTACTCTGCTATAACAAATGAAAACATGTTAAAGTGGAAAGCAAACTAAAGGCTTAGACATTGTGACAAAAAAATATGGTATAACAAAGTATCATTGAACTTTCTAATAATGTATCTACTTCAGAAATTCACATCTTTGCTTCAAGGAATTTAAAAAAGACTGTGTTATTGCAAGTTATACTAACTTATGAGCTCCTTTTAATACCAGCATAAGTTTTAAAGCGCGTGCAATGTATGGGTCTTCTTTATTTTTACCAGGAAACAAATAAGGCTTTTGTAGATACTGTACGTATGTCCAGTAGTGCTTCTGCATTAAGAGCAAGTGGGGCACTGCCCTCATCTCCCAGTGGATAGCACTGTTGTGCAAAAAATTAATAAGTAGCAAACTCACTTCAATAATTTAACATATTGTTCAACCACAGCTTAGTTGTCAATAGCGATGAGTGAACCGATTTCAATGAAATAGAATTTTCAGTGAAATGATCTTCATAAAATAATTTACACAAGGGAAATGAATGCCATTAGCACATACTACATGTTTGTATCTCATCAAAACCATTGCATGGCGCAATTTTGTAGCGGGGCTACATAGTAATAGTGTTGTCAATGTTAGTACTAAGTGCATTTTGTTTCCATTACCCCGTTTGCTGTTAATGTGTGCATCAGTGAATGTCGTCCCCGTAAATACAGGGGGGACGGATAATGGAAAGAGACCACAGTCCCAAGATGGAAAGCACCTGTTTTCAGTTACACTCAGTTACATCTGGCTCTTAACTATTTAAACAATCAAGAGGGAACAAAGAAGAAGAGAGAGGAGAGGAGAAAGACGGAGATTTTCATTTTCATGACCACGAACCATCTTTACCTTTTCCACATCGCGCTTTTGGTAACCGGTTTGTTTTTCATTCCACCGGACTTGTTTCAATTCCCTCGTCGCTAGATTCCCCACCACTTCATCCACCACAAACCGAGGATGCACGGTGAAGTTGTTCCATTTGTTCCGGGAAATAAAAATGCATCACATATCTGTTGACCAGTCATCTGCATTCAGGACAGTAATATACTTGGACTCAAGTTCATGATCATTCATTCCGTATTTCATTCATTGTTGTTATTTGTTGTTGTTTGTTATATTTTACAGGGGCAAGGGAGGGTTTGTTGTGTGTATGTATGTATATATATATATATATATATATATATATATATATATTGGGATGAAATTAACGTACACAAACAAATATAAAGATTTGGGGAATTGCCCCGTATATTGCTTGCAGCAAAAGATTGGTCAACCATTGAAAAAATTCAAAACATTTGACAACTGTAGAGGATGTTAGGTGAGTATTTATAAGAAAATGGCTGCCAGATAGGATTAAGGAGGAAGTGATGTCATCAAGGCTGGATTGGAAGTGACGTCTAAATTTAGGAAGTGAAGTTGCCATTTTCTGAGATGTGAGTTATTGCAGGTATGTTTGGTTTATTGGTCTTCTTTGGATCTATAATATTAGAAAGAGAGGCATCAGTACCATAAAGCAACCTCCCATGTGTCGATAAATCGCTCACCTGTGGGTTTGTTGGCTGTCTCCTAAGTGCACGTGTGTGACAATATATATATATATATATATATATATATATATATATATATATATATATATTAATAAAAGGCAAAGCCCTCACTGACTGACTCACTCACTCCCGCACTCACTCTGACTGACTCACTGGCTGAAATTTGGCAGGCTCATTCCTTACAGCTTACTTACAAAAGTTGGGCAGGTTTCATTTCGAAATTCTACGCGTAATAGTCATAACTGGAACGTATTTTCGCCCATATACTGTAATAGACTGTAGCTCGATAGCTGTGGGAGGCGGAGTTTCGTATTAAAGCATTTAACCAATCACATTTCAGCCATCATTTGTTGCCAGGCAGAGAGGCTTTCACAATCCGGTGTGCAGGCACTCTAACACAGAATAAATGTCAATTAACCTGTTGCTTCAACCAATCAGATTTTGAGTTGGTGTCAGTAGGGCCCACTAGCAGGCGTACGGCGATGTCACCGTATTCAGACCCATTGATTGGATAAAAGCTGATATGAGGAACTCTACGAGGCCGCTGAATGCACTGCAAACGCTCCGAGCGAAAGATCGTCACATGCACTACGGCCTACTCCATGGCAGGATTCTGGACAATATTATTTGCCAGACACAAACCAGATTTCAAGACCACGGAAACTTGATGTTTGTCACGCTCCTCGAGCCCCAGAAGTTTCGGGAATACAAGAAAAATTTCACGCATGCAGCCTTCTCCAGTTTAACACAAGAGCCACAGAGCGCTTTTTGATCTGTCTCGGCTAAAGAACTGACTGTAATGTATGCCATGGATGATTTTGTAGGAAAATCTTCCACTGATCTCCTTTAATTCCTTCATCAGAAAAATCTGAATGAGAGCATGGGGCAGCTGTTCACATTGGTATATTTGGCGGTGAGCATTCTCGTGTACACTGCTTCTGTCGAGCGGACATTTTCAGCCCTAAAGCGAATTCAGACTTATGCCAGAAATACCATAGGGCTGGTTCGCCTTGCAGCAATAGCTTCGAATGCGATAGAAAGGGACGTTTTGATGGAACTGAAGCGCACGGATAATCCATACGACAGAGTAATTGAACTGTTTTTGAGGAAAGAGAGGAGGATGGATTTTGTTTACAAATAATCAGAATTTTTGGTGAGTAAAATGCTGCAATTTTCATAAATAATATTGCAAGTTTATGAGTTATTATTGATGTTTTTTATGTATGTCGCGGCTGTGGCTGCAGTAGAAAGGAACTTGTTCACCCCGGTTTGTCTATTCAATAAAGGCATTTATTGTGGCTACATGAGTTACATATATCTCCCGATCTACATACTGTCAAATAAACGAACCACATGGCGTGGCGCAACACAAGAGGGTTCGCCTCTAGCGCTGACGTCTGAGGCTCGATTCCCGAGAGGGGGTGCAGTCAGTGTGTACGCCTGATGAGCCCAGATTTAGGGCGAAACAAGCGCCTCGTACTCTTTGCATTATTTGACAGTAAAACTATTTCAATAGATTCAATATATATATCATCGCTTCCCGATTCATTTTACCCTCGCACCCCCTTGGTTTGAGAAGAAGTATGAAAAAATATGAGGAATAATGCAGAAAAACAGATCACCAATTGAAGCTTTATGAATAATGGATACTTTATTCGCCATCAATAATTGTTTTGGTAAAGCCATCCTCAGTGTAATCCTCCTTCCATTTTCAAATTTTTTCACGACTAGCCATGATTAAACGAACGGTAAAAAAGTAAGAGCGAAGCGAGGGTGACTTATTGAAGCAGGCAGGCGAGAGCTCAATAGCTTGCAGGCTCGATGTAATGCGCGATCAGATTTGAAGTTCTATTTGGATATAAGTAGGTTCTATTTAGTCGACAGAAATATCTTTGGTAGAAATGTAAGTTGAATTTAGTCTTATGCAATGATGACTACATTTAACTTACATTCCTACCAAACATATTTCTGTAGACTAAATAAAAATTACTTATATTTAAAATTTAAATAGAACTTGAACAGATTCGATAGTTCATAATACCCACGCAGCACTAAGTGCACGTAAGAGCAGGAGTCATCCGTTTTAACAAGCAGCATATTGCACTGATAAGAAATAGCCTGCCCATTTAATTATTTAGGAATGGATAGATAAATTAAGATTTTGTACAAATAATGTTTTTCATTTTTCTTCCTCGATGGATTCTGGCCCCCCCAGCAACAGCTGCTCGCACTTCAAAGGATATATATATATATATACAGGGTATATATATATATATACTGTGTATATATATATATATATATATATATATATGACAGCAACACTCATAACAGTGAAAAAACAATTACATTCACAATCATGTTACGTTATTTTCCTTTTCTTTTTCATTACTTCTTTAACACACTACTTCTCCGCTGCGAAGCGTGGGTATTTTGCTAGTATATATATATATATACTGTATATGGTGTCACGTTGTTGCTTCGATGGAGGGATATATATATATATATTTTTTTTTCCTACGTGTGAAATGTGCAGTAGTGTTTTGTTTGCCATCTATATATATAATTCACTAAGGCAAGACAACCATGAAAAGCACGCCGGAAGGGGCGTGGATTCACTACGCCGCCGACAAGTGAGACACCTATGGCGCACGCAGGAAAGAGCCACACCCACCAACTCCAAGACCATTGGATACGACGACAACTCGCAGGGCCACGCCCACCAACTCGGACGCGACGACACAGAAAAAATGGTGTCATTTATGTTCGTCTGTCGAGAGGCCACATGCAGTGCAGGTCAGGTTAATGTCATGTACCTCCGAGCTACGTTGACTGTTCATAGAGGCATGTTTCTCGCGGAAGTGAATCGCCATATGCAGTGTGTGAAACGGTTTGCGAGGGGTATCCCATGGGATCCTTAAAACAATCCTTTAAAACTGAGGTTAAAGCACAATGAAGGAATCAGTCTTTAAAAACCAATAAGCCCTGTGCCTCTGTTTCATTCCTGTCTCACGTGCTTCACCGATGCAGGCCCTGCAACAGTCGAGACGCTCTGTCAGCAGCTGACCTTCTCTGTGCCTGACCGGTTCACACAGAGGCAGCGCAAGAGAAAGCCGCGCCAGAGACAGACAGAGGCACACACACAGGCAGCTGGTGGGCGGCTCTCCGTGAGTTTCTCTTGGACACATAACCAGGCGGTGTGTATGCTTCGAGAATGAGGCTGGACGCGGCTTGCGACCGGGCACATGAGCAGGCAGTGTGTATGCTTTGAGTGCAAGGGTGGACGTGACAGGACCATCTAGGAAAAATCATGTCGCGGATGTGATTCGCTGTATGCAGTGTGTAAAACAGTTTGTTTGTCGCAGATGTGAATTGCTGTATGCGGCGTGTAGAACAGTTTGCGAGGGGTGTCCCTGTGTCTTTCCAGAAGTGTTCAACCATCAATAAATAATTATGCTGCGTTTGTTATGTCGCGGGTTCACTATTGTGTTGTATTTTGCTCTCTCCAGAGTTCCATCTTTTCATTCACTTACTGTTGTATTCTCACACTAACCTGTTTTAGACAACCGTGTCTTTCCAGAAGTGTTTACCATTCAATAAATAATTATGCATGAGATTGAGCATGTGTCTAGGCGTGGGTAAGCCGTTGAACCCCATTCGGGCTGCAAACCGTGGAATTGCCACTAAGTGCGACTCATACGCTCCCACTGTTTTCGTCCCTACCCTTTGTACACACCCCCCTCTCACACGTTGACTGTTAATAGAGGCATGTTTCTCACGGAGGTGAATCGCCATATGCAGCGTGTAAAACTGTTTGCGAGGGGTATCCCATGGGATCATTAAAACATTCCTTTACAACTGAGGTTAAAACACAATGAAGTGAGCAGTCTTTAAAAAACGAGTTTTCGGTTAGGACGCACAACCGCGTGCAGCATAGCAAAGTGTTGTACACGCTACATACAGCAATTCGCATCCGCGACAAACATGCGTCTTTTTAGATGGTCCTGCACTTTGTACACACCCCCTCCTACCTCTCTACGCCGCAAGGACGATTGAGTGTTGGTTCGTTCCGTGCATTTTTACAATGTTGCTTTTCTTGCTGATTTATTACATTACTGATTTTGCAAATGTTAAATTTTCTCCCTGTGCTTAAAAATGATTAAAAAACCGGCCTGATTATGCGGCGTATGGTACGCCGCGGGTTGGCTAGTTTAATATAATTAACCACCTATTTTTACGTATCTGTTTTTGTGTGCTTTTGTAAACCGTCGATTGAGGGGAAAATTTCATTTGTTAGAGGTACGGCTTGATATATAAGATTCAATCTCAGTAATTTATCCAGGCCACAGCTCTTGGAAGTATAGTTGCCGGCTGGGTAAGGGGTCGGCCATTACAATTTTGTCCTATGTAGAGTATCGAAATGGGAAACATCTCTGAATGCAGTGTTACATATGACCCCAAATAAGACGTTGATACAACACAGGCAGTATGAATGAGTGAGCAGGCAATGAACAAGGCAGATGAGAATGCATGAAACTGCATGAAATGAGCCAGAGAATATTGGAAGGTGCTAGATAGCATCTGAGGATGTCCATCAGGGAAAATGACTTACTTTCTATCCCCTTAAAAAAATTCTCAATATAATGAAATAGTATGCGGAACAAGACTTCTGGACGATATTGTAAAACTGTATGCTAAATGAAACTGTGTTATTTCAAATTGTTCTAACCAATCATCTCTCTCTTTCTCACACACACACGCACACACATATACGCACATGCACAGACACGCAATCTCACAATAGCACCTCTTTTGCATGGGTTCTCAGGATGGTTCTGCTTCTTCTGGCAGTCTATCTCTCTCTTGCTCTTTCTCTCTCTCTCAAGCACCTCCACTTCTGGCAACAACTCTCTTCCAGTTCCATGTGACTCCACCAGATTTTTCAAACCAAATAATGCTACTGGATATGCTTTTCATTTCTTACTAAAATTACCATTCTGATAATAATGATCACCTCATGCACCAACCGCATCTCTCTTTACTCAAAACAACCACTAGTGATTAATTTTTTTTTAACTTAGACTTTGGAGCTGGGAGGAATATAGCTGTGTGTCACATTGTAATCATAACCTTTGATTAAATATAAAATCATTGTATGAGAAACATAAAACAAAAAGCATATTTTTTTTCCTCTGTGCACTCCAGGTCTCCTCACATGTCCTGAAGATGCATGTGTTATGTTGATTGGAAATGGCAGAATTTGCGTGGTATGTGTGACAGTTAACTTATGCATAAATAGGCCTTGTGATGGACTGGCACAAACCTTGAGGAAGTTTCTGTCTTGCACGCAATGCTGTTGGTATATTCCATAAATCCCTCAATCAGTCTGAAATTTGATTAAGCATTTGAGAAAAGGGATGGATGAATGGATATAATCAATATTATATTTAAATTTTCTGATTCCTGACTGAAAACTAGACAAAACAACATAATCTCCATGTAAAAGAGATTGGAGGAAACAAGTCTAATTAGCAATAGGATACAGCTGACCAGCAGATGGGTGAAGGCCTATTTACAGTCTGAGCTCAGACTTGGCTTCATATGTCTCAACCACAGACTTGGACTGCTGCCAAGAGAATTTTATCTGTAAATTATAAGGATGATCAAGATGAAGCTGTGTGGTCGGTTAGTCAAGTTCTGTAGGATGTTTTGCTTATGTGAAGTCTTATATATCCACAATATTGAATTTACTCTAATTTTATTCCTCTATTATTAGTGACCATTAAATCTATATGCTTCATGAATTCATATTTGATCATTTTGTGATGGATTTAGTGTGGCACACACTGCTTAGTTCTGCTAAATCACAGCTCTGTGTAGAGTCTGCAATCTACACACACACCCTGTTTCTGCATGGGTTTTTGGTGTTATGTCAAGTTTCATTTATATCCCAAAAGTTTTAACTGACAACTCTAAATTGGCCTTGTATGGAAGTGTGCGTAGATAAGTCCTAAAATGGGCAGATGTCCATAGGAGTTTTTTTTTTTTTTAAACCTGGTGTCTAAAGTTCCCATTTCCCAGCAGACCATACTGATCTCAGTGGTGTCGGAAAGATGATTGGATGGTAATGGGTTTGCATTGACAGGCTTTATAGTGGTTTTCTGAGGAGGTACCCATCTATGCATTTTCAAAGTAAAGGATTGCAGGGAATCTATCTTTGCAAAATTGCTTACAAGGAATGAAATAGTCCTTCATAGGAACACTCCTAAACACACTCACTGCTCAACAAATTCTCCAATAAACCTAAAATGCATGTTTCTGGGAAGTGCAAATCTGAATTATCTTGTGCAAATTCCATCAAAGCAGTGACCAGGCTAGAAATCAAAACCTAAGTTTTGGATTTTAACTGCTTTAATGTATTTCTCATATGTTTCTAATGACAATACTTCTGTTGTCCATAATTACAAAATTATTACATTATGTTTCTTACACCTGCAACATCAGCTACATGCAGAAGATTTTAGTTTTCAGTCTTCTACGCTTACTTGTCTGCAGTTTGTTGTCTTTATTCAAGCAGCTGCCAAAGCAGCCATATCAAGTATTTAAAACATGACTGAAGATGTGCTTGATTTAATTTCATTTTAACTTGTTTTTCCCTGCAAAGCAGCAAAGGCTTCCACAAATTTCTGTCAGCAAAGATGCTTCAGGCCCTGCTAACAAGTTCAGGGATAATGAATTTCAAGCTTGGATGGGCCAGGATATCTGACATGTCTGTTATGCTTTCTTATTGAACCTGCTGTATCAGCCATACATTTGGCGGTGGGTAGACAAAGATAAATTGTGGGAGCTATAACAGAAAAAAGAAAAATGGCTTGGTTATAAAGAATTTAACAAATACATTAGAAGGTCAGACAGTATGTGACTGCTTCAATGAATTCATAATATGTGACTATGCATCTTTGTAAAAGTTAGTAACCAAAATGGTAAAACTAAATTACTTAAGGCATAGGAATGAGGTTAAAAAAAGGAAAAATAAGCCATGTTTCAGGAACTGGAAGAATAATTATATAAAAGTGATCTTTCTGAGTGATTGTGTGTAGACATCTTCCTGTGATGTGGGGATAATACGCATGTATTGTTCTGTCAGTTTAAAATGTGTAGCAATAAACTTATATGTCATTTCAAGTAGCACATGATAGAATGTGCCATCAAATGGAATAAATCAACGTTGTGCATTTTCTGGTCCTGACACTCACTTTTCCTTAGCAAAAAATGCATAGGCAGGCTTCTGTAAAACATAAAATAAAAATCAAAAACTAAAGCCTACAAATTGCTATTTGTGTGCAATATTCAAGAACTGGAGCCAGACTATCTATCCATCCATTATCTCAAATCTCAATAGCTTTGAGCTCAAAACAGAAATCAATTCTGGAGAGAACAGAATAACAATCGACCACTGGACATACACACACACGCACATATACAATCACTCACACGTGGCCAATTTAGAGCAGCAAATTAAGCTAACATGCATGTCTTTGGAATGTGGGAAGAAAATCCCAGAGATAAGCAAATTCAAGAGGGAAACTCCACTCTTAAACTGATTTTCCTAAAGCTGTAAGTCATTAATGCTAAACACTAAACCACAGGACCACCAGAAGCCAATGTAGATGAATAGAAAATGTTTGTATTCAAGAATAATAGTACTTTTTACAAAATCCTCCTCAAACCATACTTTACACAGTTATAGAGAGACAAATAGTATGAAGTGCAAGACTTTGTCCAAAATTAGGCACTGAGCATAAACACAGAGACGCAGTTTTGAGTGCCCAATGCAGGCACAAGAAAACCTCCATACAGATGGGATTCGAAACCAGTACATGTATTTATCAAGCGTCTCAAAATTACTCCTAGGAATTGCACGAAAAGTCTGACCAGGATAAGAATTTGTCCTGCCACGGAGTAGGACACATGAAGTACTGATAAAGACTCTGACTTGATAGTTGTCATGGTTTTGTGGCACTCTGTGCTGCAAAGTGATACTTCTAATGACATTTTTGTAGCTTCCATGGAGATCATGGTAACACTTTGTAGTTTTCTGATACTAACGCTAATGCTTTGCTACAAAGATAATAATATTCAAAGAAGAAGCAGGAAAACATAATAGGGTAGGATATTGTAGTAAGCTGCAATAAATTCTTGCCACGTTACAATGTCAATTATAATACTTTAACAAGTACCAAGATGGAAAGACCAAGACAAACACACAAATGTTTGTAATGCTTTTACTCCTGTTCCTAAGAGTAGGACTAAATTTGCACAAGAGATTTTCTAGTTAGTTAGGACTGTTTTCCTCTTCTGATAAATATGGGCACATGCCCATGGAGCTTTAAGGAACCTAATTATTGTGCTGCTCTTCGCATTATTGTAACAAAACATTATTATGACATTTCATTCTATGAAGACACAAAGGCAGCAAATGAAAGATCAGCTATTTGTACTTCGTAAAAAGTTACTTTTACTCAGGAATGTGTCCATTTTATGCTATACTTAATTTAATACAGGGTTGCTACATTTCTCTTCACCAAAAACAACTTTATCGGCAACTATGGAGATCTGCTTTTTAGAACAACTTGTAATGAGTAAAGTTAAAATAAGAAGCAACAATATTAGAGCAGTAAATGTTGTATGGCACATTCTTTGAAATCTGACTTTCACAAATATAAGTTAATACGTAATGCTTTGCCACACATTTAGATTATCTCCATGTATAAACTTCATTTAATATCTAAATTAATCTTCCACTTTGATTATTTTAACATTTTTCTCCGATTGTGCATGACAGGATTTGATCAGAAAGTTGACATTTTAATGTCTATAATGAAAGGAGCTGGCAGCATGGTGGTATCGGGGCTCGCACTGGTGTCACATATCTCCAGGATATGGGGTTTGAGTCCTACCTTAGCCACACCTAGTCTCCTCCCTACATCTATGTCTGCTATCTCTGGGAACTCAGCTCCTCTCCCACTCACTAACGATGCGTGGAAACGTTCAATTAATGAGTAAAATATAGTAATTTATGAGTGTTGGTGTGAGGGTGACATAGTAAGAAACAATGACTTCTGCTCCTCACAGACCTGAAATGATTAAAAAGGGTTCAAAGACAGATTAATGGATGAAAAAAACATAATATATTATGTTTCATTATGTTATCTGTGTTATCTAAATACATATTGATTAATTCCTATCTACTATTTTTGTATGTCCTTTATTCATTCATATTCTTATCTATTTCTAATTAATTTTTTCTGCAACTTTTTCTTTGGAATCTAATAAAGCACTATGAGCAACATTCTTTGTATGAAAATGTGCTATATTACTAAATGTTTAATGGTGTTCTTAGAAAAAACAGATTTGGAAATGTCTGCTGTGGCAGAATGAAAGCAGCAACAAGCCATGGCATTAAATAATAGGTTTAATTAACTGCAAGAATACAGCTTTTCATTAAGAGACTGGTTGGAGTGAAATTGGTTGGATTTGGAAATCCCAGTTTAGCTGGTCATCTGTTGGCTCGTTTCACATCTTATTTCGGTTTGGCTGTCATTTAATGAAGAGAAGAATCAATTCAGAGGACTGAATCCTTAAAAACAGGGCTATGAAAATGATGGGAAAAGAAGTTAAATAGCTGTGAAAACTGGTCACTGATTAGGAAAAGGGTTAGAATGAAAACCTACACCCACTGCGGCCCACCAGGGGCCTCATGTATAAACGGTGCGTACGCACAGAAATGTTGCGTAAGAACTTTTCCACATTCAAATCGCGATGTATAAAACCTACACTTGGCGTAAAGCCATGCACTTTTCCACAGTACCTCATACCTTGTCGTACGCAAGTTCTCCGCTCGGTTTTGCTGACTGGCGGCACCCAGCGTCAAAGCAGTGCTACTGTTCCTGTGTGGTTACTCATTATTTTCCTGATGCGGCTTTATAAATACACTGAAACTAACCGCATATTGTTTATTATTGTAACGCATCTGATTGTAATTAACTTGTAACAATATAATGGTCTAGGGAACAGCCATAGTATTCCAAATACCATAACTGCTTTAGCGTTGTTACTCTCACTTCTCCTTCTTCTTCTTCTTTCAGCTGCTCCCGTTAGGAGTTGCCACAGCGGATCATCTTTTTCCATATTCCTCTCACTGCACCACTCGGAGTATTTATATCACTGTATCTGAGTGTGAATCACAGCAGCAGCTGATCGGAAAGAGAATTATCGGTATACAGCTTCAAGGACACGCTGTCTCAGCCACTGCAAAACATTTTAAAGCCTTTCCTGTATGGACCTCGCGGTTCAGAAACAGTTTCATCCCAAGAACTTTAAATGCATTCAATCAATTGCACCTTGTAGAACTGTTTGTACTTATAAGTACAATCACCCCACTGTAAACTTGCACTACAGTTATAATATCTCACAACCTGGGCCACTTTATAAAGCGCGTATTTACATATGATGACAATATCATTTTTAAGGTGAAATGCAGCAAAATATGTTTATTAAATTATACAGATAAAACTTTAACTTCATTTAAATAATCTATATTCTTCACTGGGAGTGTCGTGAAGGATAGAATAATTAAACATGTACTACGAAGATATTTCAATGTTCCTTAAACGTTTTGAAGAATCGGCGCTAAGCTTACAGCTTATCTTCTATTACAGAGCTGATTGTGTGGCGATCGATTACTTGGGGAAAGAAAAGCAAGGACTGCAGTGGCGGCTATGCCAATATATATTGAATATAAAACAGAAAGAGAAAATAACACAGCTAAAAATGCAGCGACAAATTTCGGCAAAAGTTAAATGCTTGTGTCATGAGCACAAGGCGGCTATGCAGTGTCTGCAATGGACGTGGCCATCCACCGTGCATAAGCTACCTTACTGACAGGGGGCGGGCAAAGGAGCCACCGATTCTTCCTCTGCCCAGTGCCACCACAAGCCTAGAGCCGTCCTGGAGTACTGCTGCAATAAATTATTTCATCGAAGTGAAACACATGTTTAATAACGTGCTTTAACTCCTATCATCATTAAAATCATATCACGTATACATCACAGTATTTTAGTTATTCAGAGAGCTGTAATATCACGAATGTAATGGATTCTGTGCCCAGTTGGTGGAAGAGAGCCGGTTTAAGAAGCAAGTAGTGATTCACACACATAGAGCACATAGAAGATCAAATACAAAACAAAGCATTTAATGTGCTACTTTAATTACGATGTGATTTGAGAAACTGGTTAATTAAATGATTTTGAGATGAAGTTTATGATGTTCTACTTTAATGACGAAATAAAATATGTGATTAAAGTGAAAATGTCGAGATTGAAGTTGACATTTCGTGCTTTTTCCCCACTGTGTGCCTTTTTTTCTCTGTACCCTAATAAGCTTTCATATGACACTCAGACAGTGGGCTACAACTCGCCTTTTCACGGCGACTTTGATATGTGACTTCTTTTTTATTTCCGGCACTGTGCGATTTTGTGAACGTGAGCTTTCAAGTTTCTCCAACACGCTATGTCACTCGATCAATTTCCTTTTGTTGATTATACCACAGTTTACTTAAACAAATAGTATGATTTTCCTTTGCCTCCACTTGGTATTCGCTGAAATTCTTATATTTTCCCCCGTGCTTTTCCTATTGTCTTTTCACAGAAGGCTGAGCTTAAGGGCGATTTACATTGATTTGCATATTCAAAGAGGCGTAATTCTGGGAGAAGTTGGGGCGTTACATAAAGCGTGTGCACGAGCGTTAGTTTTCACGCTGATCGGGATTTATGTAGCGGAAGAACGTGGAAGTTGGAGTACGCACAGATTCCTGCATCTGGATTTTTCTGTGCGTAAACACATTTCGGCTTTCGTGTTTACGCCATGTTGTAGTGCGAGTTCTACGTTATACACGAAGCCCCAGGACTAGAGGTCGACACCCCTGCTCTATGGTATTAATCAACATGGCTACAGCACCCTTTTGAGTTTTACACCCTATTTAATTTAGGGTGTATCAAATAAAAAGAACACTTACAAATACCATGTCAAATATGTGATTTATAATATGTTATTATGTGAATAATAATAATATGTGAATTATAATAATTATTATTTTATGATTTTCTTTCTGTAAATATAGTAAAATGCCGATTTTTTTAAAATGCTTGAAGTAGTTAAATCAGTTTCAATTAAAGACACATTTAATGATTTTTAATAAACTATCAAAGCACACTTTAAATAAATTATACACTCTACCTTTAAAAATGAGCATATCAAATTGTCACCTCAGATTTGATTATAACTTACTGCTATATGTAGATTTAGGATTCTCAAGTTCTACACCTAACAGCTGGTTACAGATGGCGCTTTGTCACCAAGTTCCACATGTGTTAAAGCTTTTAATTCAAGTGCTAGAAATCTTGGGAGAGTGTGACTGATCAATTTACTATATCCCTGTCTATTAATTCCAAATTTTGCAAATGACAAAAAACAGGTTACTAAATATACTGAAAATATACAGCAAGACTGTGCAAACTGTATCAGAAATGTTCATTAATAAAGCTTTGTCTCAAGTGTCATAACTTTATTACACAAAATGGTTTTCTTTAATCAACAGAACTGGAATCTTCATCCTAGGAAATCCATATTGTTGATTATCAAATTAATATGTAATCTGTCTAATAATGGCAGCCATCTTGGAGTACTGAGAGCCTACTGAGAGGACAATTGCTTAGTGTAACATTGCTAAATATGTCTGTCAACTCTAAAACTAACCTAACATTTAATGAAGAAAGTCCTGTTATATAGAGAGACTTATGTTACACCTGCTTTTGTACTAAAAAAACGTTGCATTTGTGAAATTGTTCACTGACAGTCAATATTTATTCTGGCCATTGGAAAAATGCATAACGCTAATATATATATATTTTTTGTAACTTTACAAGGAATATTCTCGTAGAGTGCTGTACCACCATCAAATCCGAACCAAAAATCAAAACCAGCAAGCAAGATACAAATAATGCAAAAAAACAAACTCTGCTATATATATATACTCTGTGTATGTATATATATACAGTATATATATATATATATATATATATATATATATATATATATATATATATATATATATATATATATATAAACATCCCCAAATCAGAAAGCGTTGGAATGGAAAATGCAAAAAAAATAAAAATAATAAAATAAAGAAAAACACAGTGATTCTTAAATTTACTTTGATTTTAATTTCATTGCAAACAGTATGAACCCAATATTTTTCATGTTTGTCTGGTCAAATTCATTTCATTTGTTAATATACATCCATTCCTGCATTTCAGGTTTGCAACACATTGCAAAAAAAGATGGGATGGTAAAGCATTTACCACTTTGTAATGTCACCATTCCTTCTCACAACACTTAAAATATGTTTTAGCACTGGGGTCGCGAAAAAGCTCAGATTTCAAAATGGCGTCACAAACCAAAAAATCTTCAGAACCTCTGTACTAATACAACATATTGCATTTCTTAAAGATGGCTTGCTTTGACAAAAAATCTACCATTCAAAATGCAAACATTAATCAAAATAAAATGTCAGGATGCTTTTATGTTTTTCTTCCTATAAACTAGTCTCCAACTACAGTCTTCTTTAATAACCATCTTAAAAAATGGGTGCTGCTTATCATCCACATCACATTAGCACTTGGAATGCGAACTCCTAATGCTGTTCTAAGTGTGTATTTTTTAGCATTCCTTGCTCCACTTACACTTTTTCCTTCAAAATAAAATGTATAATTTTAACAGCAGACTGATCTTAATGATTACTGATCAAACATAATGAAAACAGCCACTCTATATAAGCATTAAAGGCACTAATAAGAAAACCACAACCTACATAACAAACACCCAATAAAAGGGAAACCAAGAAAAGCTTAAGTATGAGATCTCCAAACTGTGCAAATAAGATGTGAAGAGTGCTTAGTGCTGATTTTCTATGCTATGGAATTAAATTAGATTTTTTAGGGCAATCCAACAACATGAAGCATAACAAGTTTGGATTCTTTCAGAGCTTTTGTGGAATTTATATCAAATCCAGTAGGAAAATTATTTCCACTGTAGATTTGCAGTTGAATGATCAGGAATAGGAAGGCAGCTATAATGTATTTAAAACAACCGATAATCTCAAATACCGTTAATATTCAGAGCATCGCAAAGTAACTTCCAAATGTGAAAAAAATTACCAAAAGTATTAGCTTTAATAATTACTGCAAATTTTGCAAATTATTAAGTGGGTGTAAGCATAGCTAACAGTATGAGTATAATTCACTGATTTTGTTTTTATTTATAATTGGGAGGGTTCACAACCAAAAATAACACATAAAGACTCACTGCTTTGAATTAGTTTAGATACATTTTGAGAGGAAAAAGACCTTAAAAAATAAAACCTTTTTTTAATATAGGTATACTCGGCAAACAAAAACTTGCCAATACAATGTCATAGCCTTTGAATATCCATAGTCTCCATAGAAACATTTAAGATACTTAAAGTAGAATTTTAAGCACTTTGAAAAAAGTTAAAGTTGTGCAAACTAATCCTAATTTTTTCTAGCAAAACAGACAGATATTGGAAGCTGCTTTGCCTTTAAAAGTTTTAAAAGTGCTTAAAATTCTAGTTTAACTGTGGAAAATGTTACTGTGGTTAGCGATAGCTTTATTTAAAGGCTTAATAATCTTATCTTATTTTTTAAGTGCTAACAGCAAACCTTATTTTTCTCTTTTCTATTTTTTTAGTAACGATTTTCAAGTTGTTTTTTTAACTTGAAAATGCTTCCCAGATGACATATTCTCATTGAAAATGCACAAAGTGGGTGAAGGCTGTGGTGCTTGTCCTTGAGCACATTGCACTGGGCCTCTAGCTTTGTACATTTGTGTTGTACTCCAATGGAGCGGGTGGTGTCTTTTTTTAGAGTCTGTATTGTTGGCTGCCTGCTTTGTCTGTACTCAGAATTCCACAAGAGGCTACAAAGAGTTTTCTGATGCAAAGCAAAAGTAGATTTTGATAACTTTGTTCTGCAGAAGTATACAGTATAACGGAAGCTGCAAACAGACATAAATAAATATATAAACAACACTGTTACATAATCAAGGCAAATCTAAAACAAGAAATAAAAGATATAAGTAGGACTAGCTGCTCAGTGAAAGTTAAGAGTGACACAGCCATATAGTCTAATGGTATGAAACTGCTTAGCCAAAATCTATAAAACAAGAAGTGGATTGTTGTTTTCCAAACATGTTACCTACCATTTACTGAATCATTTACTCCAATAACTGTTATCATTAGACCAGAGTCTATTACTCTACTTTGGTATGGTGATTAGCAGTTGATTACATGCTTGAGCAGCAATGATATGAACTTGGTGTAATGTTTTGCACACCTTAAACTCTGCACATTTATCCTGTTTATCCTATATCCTGTTTGTAACAAACATAACTTTTAATTGAATATTTCGTATGAAGTACACATGTGACTTTCTGCAGCTCATGTTCATGTGACTCACAAATTCCTAGTGCTACAAATTCACAGTATAACTGTTGACCCTTCTGTACCCTTCAATCACTTTTATAACTGATAATACATAATTATCGTATATACTCGTGTATAAGTTGGGTCTTGAAACCTGAAAAATCAATCATAAAATCAGACCCCGACTTATACTCCCATTCAAAAATGCGACACTTTATTTTCTTTTTTTTTTAATACAACTTCTTGCTTCCTCCAGTCTCGCACCAGTTTCTCAGGCACTGCAGTTACCAATTTATTTTGCCACTTCAACAACTTTTAATGTAAAACTAGCTTCATATTTTCTTCTGATCGAGTGTTCCATCGTAGATAAGAGATGCTGTTACGATAAAGATGTATGAGGGTGTGAGATACAAAAAACACAAAACAGTGCAAACGTTGTTTTAGAGTAGTTTGGTTATTATAGTGTGGTCACGTAGGCACAATACATAGAAAAAAGGGCAGTGCGCTCCATGGTTACTTTCTCAGGTGGGCGTTAGCATATCATGGACTTGGACCAATAGCATGAATTTTCCTCATTCGAATTATACGACAACATTATAAAATACCAGAAATTATACGATAAAATCAAGCCCTGACTTATCCGCAGGAGAACTTAAATGTGAGTATATACCATAAATACTTTGCATGGCTCTCGTAAGTTTTTTAGCATATAATCAGAAATTAAACATTTCAGAAGCTTTAGTCATCATCCTTCAGTAATGTAAATATTTCTGTTTGCCTCTGTAATTCATACTATTTTAAATGTGATTGTAACCGAACTGATAACTCTCAGACATTGAATCCTGAATGGTTCTGTCAGGTCCAAAGGTCCACGGGGGTTCCTGAAAATTAAACTAACCGAGACTCAAAAGCAGAACCCAGATGCAGTGGTAAATGTTTTAGGACTCCTGGAAAATATTGCAAGTCCAGAGGTCTTCCAGGCCCCTTGTTAACTCTGGGCCCCCTGAAATACACAATGCTTTTTAAACTTTGCAATTCACACCTTCTCTTTTGTATGCCCCGCCACCTAAGAGTCTGGTGTTTGTACTTCCTGGTCAAGTTGTGTAAAGGGAGAGCACAAAAGGTCATGTGATTTTCATATTGCAGTATAACATATCTTTCTGTTTTGAACGTTGCCTTGTGCTGAGGTGGTCAAGTAACTTTTTTATTTGGACTCAAAATGATCAGATGTGTCTATGTCGCACTTTCAGAGACCATTTTCCATCTCCTTACTTTCAAAATATTTCTCTCAAGCAGGTTTAACAATGCCTGTGTTTCAATAACAAGTCCAAGAACATAGAGTTTCTTTAAGCAGAATCCACAAATACAGTATGTAAACTGCCATTGTAGGGTGAGATGTGGAATGAGAATAGAAAGCAGACACTGTCACTGCTGCCATCAGATACAGCAGAGAATACATGAACTTAGATATTCACTCTCCTGCTGTGCTTCTTGGACTGTAAACATTTCAGGATACAAAACTCATATAAGAAAAGTGATGTGTGGTTTCCACTCAGACATTTAAATTTTCATCAATAATGGCCTTTTCTCTACTCACGATTTACCTGCAGTTTCAATGTATGTATTTATGAAAAATGTTCTGAGATTATTCAAGTAAGGAAGATGTGAGTTTCAAGTTAAGATAGATACATTCACTAATAGTGCCAAGAGAGCAGTGGCATGTTAAATAGCACATATAAGTATACATTTCACAGTACTCTTACTGCGCGACAATAATGACCGCATAAACTTGTATACTGATTCTGCCATATATTAAATGAGGAATATAATATGATGTTTAACTTCCATTAAAATGAAACATGTAAAAGAATTGCCAATGAAAATTATTTGTGATTTTAAATTAATATTCAGCTCATCCAGAAAAATCCAATGCCACCTCCCTATTTCAAATGCTTCAGCGATTAAAGCCACAGAATCATCAAGCTTTAAAAAAAAAAAAAAAAAATCACATTCAAAAAATTAAGGAGTAAGTGTGGGCAGCACAGGTTTTAAAAACAAAAGATATCTCACTGAGCTATCATAGAGTGCAAACAAAAGTTAAGGAAGAAAAATGTTTAAAAGTTGAAATAGATTTACCATCAATCTCATCATTTATAAATAATAATGATAAACAGTCGAAGTTGGCTGGCGCCCAAACTGACTTTAGCATCAAATAAGAACCTTTACTAGCAAATGCAGATGAGTAGCAAGAGTGTCAAAGACAACCTTAAACACATTCAACACCAGATGCAATGTTACAGAGAGAGGAGGAAGAGGACAGTCCTTGGAGTCAGAGTTGAACTCACTGACCAGCCATTATGGAGAGATATTAAAAGTGATATTAAAAGTGATAAGGTGTTATGCATTCTTTTACAGGCCTTGGTGATAAATACTGAGTCTAAAGACAACTAATATTTTAATTATCATTCAATATATGTCTGCTAGTTGTGTTTTTTACAGTATTTAGACCTGTATTTAGGTTTTGGCATGTATTGATTGTTTGAGTTAGGGTATTAAACAGAGATGATGTCTAGGAAGTTGTTTGTAGCACTACATGTTAACACAGATACACTGTACCTCACTACCAGTAGCTGTACAGGATGTTCATATTGCTCTTATGACCATTACTGACTCCACTGCCCTACACTGAGTGTTCGCCAAATCTGGTACTGTGATTTTTGTGATCACTAAAGTGAAGAAAGATGGTCGAAATATGATTGGATTGCTTCCCATTATCTGTGAATTGCAGTGCATGTTACCATGGGATTTTTACTGTACTTGTATTACTATTGAATGCAAAGTGTGTATTGTGTTTTTCCCCATTGCTGGCTTTTCACTCTTAGATTCTTGTTGTGTAAATTATGTAGTCTGTGTTATCATTCAGTCCCTTTAATGAAGTCATTAGTGTTATAGGACTCCACATCCTAGGATTATTGTGAGAAGGGGAAAAATAACCAACAAATTATTAGGAGAGCTTAGAAACATTTAAAAGGCAGAAAACAGGTCAGTACTGACAAAGGCAAAATGATCGGGCAAACAAAAGAAGCAAAGTTGGAGGCAGAAACGAGTTCAATAAACCAAAACAAAACCTAACACTAGGGCCTACTTGTTTAAGTTAACTAACACTAGAACATTTTGTATTGAATTTTTACCAAACTGAGGGATGAGACAATTTGAAACCACAGCCATACTTATAGATAGATAGATAGATAGATAGATAGATAGATAGATAGATAGATAGATAGATAGATAGATAGATAGATAGATAGATAGATAGATAGATAGATAGATAGATAGATAGATACTTTATTAATCCCAAGGGGAAATTCAGATACTTCAGCAGCAGCAAACTGATAAAAAACAATATTAAATTAAAGAGTGATAAAAATGCAGGTAAAACAGACAATAACTTTGTATTATTTTAAAGTTTACCCCCCGGGTGTAATTGAAGAGTTGCAAAGTGTAGGGGAGGAATGAGCTCCTTTATCTGGAGATGACCTTATTCAGTGGATGCAGTGGATTCTCCATGATTGACAGGAGCCTGCTCAGTGCCCATCGCTCTGCCAAACTGATGTCAAACTGTCCAGGTCCCGTGCCTTCAATAGAGCCTGCCTTCCTCATCAGTTTGTCCACACGTGAGGCTTCCTTCTTCTTTATACTTCCTCCCCAGCACACCACTAAGTGGAAGAGGGCACTCGCCACAGTCATCTGATCATCTTATTGCAGATGTTGAAGGACGCCAGTCTTCTAAGGAAGTATAGTCGGCTCTGTCTTTTCTTGCACAGAGCATCAGTATTGGCAGTCATTGCCAGGTATTTATAGGTCTGTACCCTCTGCACACAGTCTCCTCTGGTGATCACAGGGTCCAGAAGGGGCCTGGGTCTCCTAAAATCCACCACCAGCTCCTTGGTTTTGCTGGTGTTCAGGTGTGAGTGGTTTGACTCGCACCATTTAACAAAGTCCTTGATTAGGTTCCTATACTCCTCCTGCCCACTCCTGATGCAGCCCATGACAGCATTATAGCATTGCACCCTCTGTTGCAACCAGGAAGACAATCATGATCACATGATAGCTCATAATGTATTGCATAAACAAAGAGCAAGATGGGAAAAAAATAATATTTTCTCAAAATAAATTAAAAAAAAAAGAAAACCTTTAAACCAGAACCTGCACAATACAATATCATAAAGTAGAGCAAAATATACAGTGGTGTGAAAAACTATTTGCCCCCTTCCTGATTTCTTATTCTTTTGCATGTTTGTCACACAAAATGTTTCTGATCATCAAACACATTTAACCATTAGTCAAATATAACACAAGTAAACACAAAGTGCAGTTTTTAAATGATGGGTTTTATTATTTAGGGAGAAAAAAAATCCAAACCTACATGGCCCTGTGTGAAAAAGTAATTGCCCCTGAACCTAATAACTGGTTGGGCCACCCTTAGCAGCAATAACTGCAATCAAACGTTTGCGATAACTTGCAATGAGTCTTTTACAGCGCTCTGGAGGAATTTTGGCCCACTCATCTTTGCAGAATTGTTGTAATTCAGCTTTATTTGAGGGTTTTCTAGCATGAACCGCCTTTTTAAGGTCATGCCATAGCATCTCAATTGGATTCAGGTCAAGACTTTGACTAGGCCACTCCAAAGTCTTCATTTTGTTTTTCTTCAGCCATTCAGAGGTGGATTTGCTGGTGTGTTTTGGGTCATTGTCCTGTTGCAGCACCCAAGATCGCTTCAGCTTGAGTTGAAAAAACAGATGGCGGACATTCTCCTTCAGGATTTTTGGTAGACAGTAGAATTCATGGTTCCATCTATCACAGCAAGCTTTCCAGGTCCTGAAGCAGCAAAACAACCCCAGACCATCACACTACCACCACCATATTTTACTGTTGGTATGATGTTCTTTTTCTGAAATGCTGTGTTCCTTTTACGCCAGATGTAACGGGACATTTGCCTTCCAAAAAGTTCAACTTTTGTCTCATCAGTCCACAAGGTATTTTCCCAAAAGTCTTGACAATCATTGAGATGTTTCTTAGCAAAATTGAGACGAGCCCTAATGTTCTTTTTGCTTAACAGTGGTTTGCGTCTTGGAAATCTGCCATGCAGGCCGTTTTGCCCAGTCTCTTTCTTATGGTGGAGTCGTGAACACTGACCTTAATTGAGGCAAGTAAGGCCTGCAGTTCTTTAGACGTTGTCCTGGGGTCTTTTGTGACCTCTCGGATGAGTCGTCTCTGCGCTCTCGGGGTAATTTTGGTCGGCCTGCCACTCCTGGGAAGGTTCACCACTGCTCCATGTTTTTGCCATTTGTGGATAATGGCTCTCACTGTGGTTCGCTGGAGTCCCAAAGCTTTAGAAATGGCTTTATAACCTTTACCAGACTGATAGATCTCAATTACTTCTGTTCTCATTTGTTCCTGAATTTCTTTGGATCTTGGCATGATGTCTAGCTTTTGAGGTGCTTTTGGTCTACTTCTCTGTGTCAGGCAGCTCCTATTTAAGTGATTTTTTGATTGAAACAGGTGTGGCAGTAATCAGGCCTGGGGTGGCTACGGAAATTGAACTCAGGTGTGATACACCACAGTTAGGTTATTTTTAAACAAGGGGGCAATTACTTTTTCACACAGGGCCATGTAGGTTTGGATTTTTTCTCCCTAAATAATAAAACCATCATTTAAAAACTGCATTTTGTGTTTACTTGTGTTATATTTGACTAATGGTTAAATGTGTTTGATGATCAAAAACATTTTGTGTGACAAACATGCAAAAGAATAAGAAATCAGGAAGGGGGCAAATAGTTTTTCACACCACTGTACATACATACTGCATTCATTACTACAACTGCAGTAGATTGTGCTTGATGTTCTCTGAATTCATACAAATATCAGCAGCTGGTAGAATAACCCATTTTTGTTGGATGTGTCTATAGTTTGATTCTCCCTGTGTGTAAGTGCTGGGGCGAGGGGCGGCGTCAAGATATTGTCACGCCTAGGAGTCTGTGGACTTGGGATCCGTTTCTTATAATCCCAGAGGTTCACATACTTTTTCTGACAAATACATTTAAAATTAGATTTTTTATTTGATATATTGTGCTCTCTTTATCTATTGTTATGAAATTCTGATCATATTTTAAGTCACTTTTACCCAGAAATTCAAAAGCTCTGGGGTGGGGTGGGTTTTGGGTGGGCGCCTGTGTGTGTCAGTGGGGTTTTCTTTAATTTTAATATGAAAATGTCTTTCCCTTTTTGTGTTACTTTACAATTTGTTTTTGACATCAATAAAAATTGATTGACATATTTTCTAGCATAGCGTTAAATTAAAGTTGGTTAACCCAATTTCACTGAGTGTATTTCATTTATTATTATTTGTGTGTTGAAAGTACCCTATATATGCAGTTTTTTTTAATAAACAACAATGTCATCAAAGTTATTTTCAGGTTTTCTTTACCTCCTTCATTTAGAATAAAATTAACTCACAGAACACGACATCCTGGAGTGATGCAAACTCATGCAGTTCAAATCTCCCTGCACTGAATTAACGTGAGGTTCTATTCAATTACTCTTTAGCATGACTGTACAAGCTAGTTAAAGTTATCAAGGAAATTAAACTCAGCTATTAAACAGCATCAAAGGAATAGCAAAAGTCATGTCTTAGCCACCAGGACTATATTATGGCTAAATTTTGTCTGTTAGATAGGATAAACTGCGCAGTAGGGCCTTGGTGAATAAAGGAAGCCTAGTGTATGCACTTACACATGCAGAGGGATAGTGAGTATGAATAGCAAGATGCCCGAGACATTGTGGCAACAATTAAATAATCAAAAACAGACAACAGTATTACTTTTAAACAGCACTTGCGGCTAAAGCTCCTTTGTCCTTTGTTTTTTAACTTGAGTGTTGCAAATGTCCTACTTTCCTGTACCCACTGATTAGTATTGCAGATGTTGCTTAGTAAATTATTGGTTTTTAGGATCCACATTATTCTGATTCCTGACCACTGAGGATTTCAATCAATAAAGTCACCCTAATCTTTACTGTTACATAATGGATCTTCGATTTAGTTGTTTTATTATTTTTTTTTTTTTTGGAAATTTCAGGTATTCCTTCTATGAAAACATCAACAACAACACAATAAACAGTAATAATCCTGAGGAAAAAGCTTGCAGCCATTACAAACATTTATGATTGCGAATATAATACAGAGTAGTCAGAGCTTCTAATTTATAAAAAGTTCACCCATTGACTGATATTTTTGACAAGTATTAACTTTTTACTAGAAACTAAACAAATTTTATTTGTTTATTAAAAACAGCTAAATGTTAATTTGTTGTTTGCTAAATATTTCTGACAGAGTAATCTGAATAATTATCTTAATGATTTAATTAGGGCAAGTCAAAGAATTCACAATGACAGGGACTATTAGTGTAAAGGATGATGTAAATATATTTAATCACCTATTGTAAGCAAAAATAATGTAACCATTATTAATTATAATAAAGCATACATTAAGGAGTTTTTATTCCATTGCTGGGAAACCCCCAAGGCTACAATTTCTAACGTGAATGAATAAATGGCATTTTTGTTCACCTTTGAAAAATCAGCCCTGAAACAAAGGCATTACACACACAGGTCACTGGGTTAATCCCTGAAGTCTTTCAGATGCTAACTCGGGAGAGGATGACCATTGCAGCAGGCGACAGGCTAATCCTAATTGATTCCCAAAGCAAATTGCTAACAGGATTTTGCTCTCAACAGCCAATCAAGGTAAGAGAAATCATCATCTCTGTCAAAGACAGTAGTAATCACAGAATATAAGTAAGAATGACAACAGATAAAAATAAAAAATCTGGTTCAATTGATTTTTTGATAGATAATGATAATTCATAATTATTTGCTGCAGTCAGACGACACAAGTCATGTCCCAAAAAAGACGACAGCTGCAATGAGGTTGACTCAAGTTAACTGTGAGAAAATAATTATCTTTGTTATTTAAGATAATTTATTATATCATTGACAAAACTGTTTGCACAAATCGTAAAATATTTAACTGTTTCATTGAATGTCACAATGGCACTGAAGATGAGTGACTGTGACTTTCCTTTAGCTAAGCTGTTTGAGTTTATGTATTGTAACCTGACTGACTAGTAAAAGTGTAAAGATTAGTGACAAGGCAATGACAGGCAAACCTTTTACAATACTACAAAGGCAGCCAAAATTTAAAAACGGTTGAAATAGTTGTTTAAGAATAAAAATCATGGATAACACAGGAGTAGGATTAAGGTTATTCAGCAGCACCTATACAGTTCCAGATATTATGGTCTGAATCTCAGCCTAGTCACTGTTTGGTCTGCCTTTAACTGAATTACTCTTTCTTCCCCAAAACACATAAATGCCAGATTATTTGGCAACTCCAAAATAAACCAATAGCAGTTAGAGTGAATGTGTGTGTCCTGTAATAAACTGGTGCCCCTTCTGGGTATGGCATTGCTTTGCAGCTAAAGTTAAAGCCCCAGAGAGGATTTTCATAATTAAGTAATATAGCAATAAACAATATATATATAAGTTTGCATGCATCTTGATAAAACATGACTAAAAAATAGCACTAGAGTACAAATTACCCAAGTACATAATGACAAGTAATAAAGGAAGTCATACATATTTTCAGTGGATAAAAAAACCTGAAGGCTTTGATTCTGAAAACACCCATGATCTCCTGGACCATGGACTACCTGACCAGTAGACAGCTGTTTGTGAGACTGAAGGACTGTGTGTCAGAAATTGTGATGTGTAATACTGAAGCACCTCAGGGAACTAATATGTCTCTTTTGCTGTTTACCTCTATATACATCAGACTTCCAGCACAACATCAGGGCTTTCCATCTACAGAGATTTTCAAATAACTCATCCAGCATAAGCTATATTAATAATGGAAATGAGTCAGAGTACAGGAAGGTTGTGGAGGACTTCCTCTATTGGTTCAGGGATAACAAGCTGCAACTCAACATCAGCAAGATAAAAGAGCTGGTGGTGGACTTAAAGCATGCCAAGAAGCCTCTGGATTCAGTCACCATTTGGGGGAGGATGTAGAAATGGTGCAGAGCAACAAGTACCTTGGGTTTCACATGAACAACAAACTGGACTGGTCTGACAACACAGTGGCGTGATGCAAAAGGGTCAGAGAAGACTGTGGTTGCTTAGGAGACTCAGGTCTTTTGATATGTGCATAAAGCTGCTGGAAATGTTCTATCAGACCATAGTAGCCAGTGTGTTGTTCTGTGCTGCAGTATCCTGGGGATACGACCTGACTTTAAAAAGAAGGACAATGCCTGAACAAATCTTATCAGGAAAGCCTGCCCCATCACAACCCTGAACACATCTAGAAGCTATTGTAGAAAAGAGGATGATGACAAAATTGGATGATATCATGAAAAGTCCTCTCCATCCCGTCCAGCAAGTGCTCTATTGGGGCACTTTTAACCACAGGGTCATTCCATCATGTTGTTCTAAGAAGCACCTCTGGAAATCTTTTCTGCCCACTGCTTCCAACCGATGTACTTGTTAAGTTTATTTTTATTTATTTATTTACTTTTTGATTTTCTTTATTATATGTCCTGTGAGTCTGTATTCTTGTTGTTTTATGTTTTTGCTGCTGTATGTATCTGGATTTCCCCATGGGATTAATAAAATGTATCTAATCTAATCTAATTTACTGTTGCTTCCTCATAGCTTTATCAAGACATGTCTATACATTGCCTGTATAGAGTTTAATGTTCTCTCCATGTCTGTGTGAGATTTCTTCAGTATTCCTACAGTTAATTTGGTTACTTTAAATTTGCCTGGTAGTAGTTTGCATAAGTGAGATCTGTAATGCCGTGGTTCGTGACTTCAGCCAAATACTGTTAGGACAGTTGTCTGCTTCACACAACGCTGAACTGGATAAATACACTAGAAGATGAATGAAAATTCTTTTAAGCCTTGTGTTAGCATGCACAATGATATGCTGGTAAAGTTAATTGCATTTTGGATTACACAGTAATTATATAATAGTTCAAATACTAACTGTGAAGTATAAATTTGTACTTTAGGGTTACATATTCTTCAAACCACTACAAAGAAGCAAAACCCAAATTTGCAGTGATGCCGAAAGTGGGATTCACACCATTTTATGTTTCTCTACTCACCACTGTTCTGATTCATTGATGGGCCCCAGCCTGTGTTTCCTAAAGACACCTAAAGATTTCCAGTTTTTTATTAGATAGATAGATAGATAGATAGATAGATAGATAGATAGATAGATAGATAGATAGATAGATAGATAGATAGATACTTTATTAATCCCAAGGGGAAATTCACATAATCCAGCAGCACTATACTGATACAAAAAACAATATTAAATTAAATAGTAATAAAAATGCACATAAAAGCAGACAATAACTTTGAGTAATGTTAGCATTTACTCCCCCGGATGCAATTGAAGAGTCGCATAGTGTGGGGGAGGAATGATCTCCTCAGTCTGTCAGTGGAGCAAGATAGTGACAAAAGTCTGTCACTGAAGCTACTCCTCTGCCTGGAAATTACACTGTTCAGTGGATGCAGTGGATTCTTCATGATTAACAGGAGTTTGCTTAATGCCCGTCGCTCTGCCACAAATGTTAAACTGTACAACTTTACTCCTACAATACAGCCTGCCTTCTTAACAAGTTTATCCAGGTGTGAGGCATCTTTCATCTTTTTGTTGCCTCCTCAGCACACCACCGCGTAGAAGAGGACACTTGCAAAAATCGTCTGGTAGAACATTTGCAGCATCTTATTGCAGATGTTGAAGGATGCCTACCTTCTACGAAAGTATAGTCGGCTCTGACCTTTCTTACATAGGGCATCAGTATTGGCAGTCCAGTCCAATTTGTCATCTAGCTGTACTCCCAGATATTTATAGGTCTGCACACAGTCACCTCTGATGATCACAGGGTCCAAGAGGGGCCTGAGCCTCCTAAAATTCACCACCAGCTCCTTGGTCTTGCTGGTGTTAAGGTGTAAGTGGTTTGAGTCGCACCATTTAACAAAGTCTTTGATTAGCTTCCTGTACTCCTCCTCCTGCCCACTCCTGATGCAGCCCACAATAGCAGTGTCATCAGTGAACTTTTGCACGTGGCAGGACTTCAAGTCATATTGGAAGTCTGATGTATATAGATTGAACAGGACCGGAGAACGTACAGGCCCCTGCGGCGCCCTGTGTTGCTGACCACAATGTAAGACCTGCAGTTCCTAAGACACACATATTGAGATCTGTCTGTAAGATAGTCCACGATCCATGCCACCAGGTGTGAGTCTACTCCCATCTCAGTCAGCTTGTCTCTAAGGAGCAGAGGTTGGATGGTGTTGAAGGCGCTAGAGAAGTCCAAAAACATAATTCTTACAGCACCACTGCCTCTGTCCAAGTGGGAGAGGGATCTGTGTGGCATATAGATGATGGCATCCTCCGCTCCCACCTTCTCCTGGTATGCAAACTGCAAAAGGTCGAGGGTGTGGCGGACCTGTGGCCTCAGGTGGTGAAGCAGCAGCCAATCTTCATTAGTTAATAATGAAGCACTGATTGGACAGCACATTCTTGCTAACTGCATACAGACAATCTCTACCCATGAAGTGCATATAAACAGGCAAATAGCACATTTTTAACGGGTCTCATTAAAGTGAGATGAGTTTAGTTAAGCAAACTGGCAATTGACACAACAAAAAAAACAGTGACAAGTTCAACAAAACTGACAAAACTGATTTGGTTCTCTTTCAAGAATAGGGAGCAAATGAAGTGAGATTTAGGAGTACCCCAAAAATTCCTCTCTTGTGAAGTGATTTGCCTTTACTGTAAAAAGCATTTCAAACATATTAAAAGTAGTTGTAAAAGTATAAATGTATGTAAAACAGTAGCTTATATACCTTGCAACTAAATCCAGACATCTTGTTAACTTTCATCGTTACTAAAAACATCAGCCAGTTTACTTGTAATGACTTCATATTGTTCTTAATAGGATTCTGCATTTGAGGGATAAAGTTTGTATTGGTGTTTTATTTTTATGAACTTCATGAAATGAAATTCTGTGAACCCGATGTTATTGTGGCAGTACAATAAAGTATATATGGTAATAAAAAAATATTAGCATGGAGACAATGGGGTGACTGGCATATTTCTCTGTACTCACCAAGTGATTTAATATTTTAAGATTTCAACAGATCACACAAACTTTATCACAAAAACCTAATCTCTGAGACACAGTTGGACGTTGTCTTGTATGATACTGTTTGCATTGCTGTTTTCCAGATAAACAGTCCAGCTGCAGAGAGGCATTCCCACACACCTCGTCCCAGATGCGTAAGCTTATGTGCTACTTGACCCCTCATAGATAAACTAGCAGGTAGCTAAATCATTGGTGGAGTGTGACAAATACTGTACATGTCTTTTTACCTTTCCCTGATTCTTTTATTCACTGAATACAGGAATCGTCCTTTTTTAAATATGCTAAGGCAGATCACACTGATTCAATGCAATATTTTAATGTTTGAAATTAAAATGTGATTATATTACATCAAGTCAGAATAGACAGAAATTACCTTTCGATTATGTGCTCAGATGGGTTTAACTAACAGCTTGAATGTGCTTGGACAAAGATGGTGGAGGGGGACCAGTTGTTGCCTACCCCAAAACCTCAAAACCTCTTTGATAGTTAGCTGATGATTTGGAGCATATTTGTTTGGACAGAGAGCACTTTGAACTGCACAGAGCAGTGTATCATAAGGATACGGACTGGGATTAAGACACCCTGGTCTATGAGGTTGGGGCCCTCTATCTTCTCAAGCAGCAATTTTAAGTTGTGAAAAGCTGGAATAAAATAGTTGAATCATAACTATTTCTGGCTTTTGATAATTTAATGTCAAACAAAATTACACTTTTCATTTGCTAATTGAAAAGATTACTATATGCAAGCTTTTGAGGAAACTCAGGCCCTTTCTTCAGGCAGTTAAACTTAGTTGCCCCGAAATCTTGCATATTGTAATCTTTTTAGTTAGCCAATTAAATGTGTCACTTTGCTTGACTTCTTATTGCATCCATAATGGCTGACACGGTACAACACCTTACCACTGATGGCTTTATCAATACCCACAAACTTTTTCAAAGAAGTATCGGGCGTGCTAATTGATGATGTTCTTGACATAGTAAATTCGTCATTAGATACGGGGGTCTTCCCAGATTGTCTTAAGACTGCTGTAGTTAAACCCCTACTTAAAAAACATAATCTCAACCCCTCGGCTCTTGAAAATTTTAGACCCAACTCTAACCTGCCTTTCTTAAGTAAAATTCTGGAGAAGGCAGTCATTATGCAGTTAAATGACCACCTCAATAAACATGCTATTCTTAAATAAATTTCAGTTGGGTTTTAGAACAAATCACAGCACAGAAACTGCACTCGTTAAAGTAATAAATAATCTGCGGGTAAATGCAGACAGAGGCCATTTATCTGTTCTCATCTTCTTAGATCTGAGTGCCGCATTTGACACCATTGATGATAATATTCTTAGAAATTGCCTTAGTCAATGGGTGGGCCTCTCTGGCAGTGTCTTAAATTGGTTTGAATCCTACCTGGCAGGGAGAACTCAAAGACACATGATATCCGATATGGTGTTCCACAAGGCTCTATCCTGGGTCCGCTGCTCTTCTCAATCTACATGCTTCCGTTAGGTCAGATTATCTCAGGGCACAACGTGAGCTACCACAGCTTTGCTGATGACACACAGCTGTATTTATCAATAGCACCTGATGACCCCGATTCTCTTGATTCACTAACACAATGTCTGACTTGTATCTCAGAATGGATGAATAGTAACTTTCTCAAGTTAAATAAAGAGAAAACTGAAATCGTAGTGATTGGCAATAATGGATACAATGAGGCTATTAGAAATAAACTCGATACAATAGGATTAAAAGTCAAGATGGAGGTAAAAAGCTTAGGGGTAACTGTTGACTGTAATCTAAATTTTAAATCGCATATTAATCAGATCACTAGGACAGCATTTTTTCACTTAAGAAACATAGCAAAAGTTAGACCTCTTATATTATTGAAAGATGCTAGGAAATTAGCTCACGCGTTTGTTTTCAGTCAACTAGATTACTGTAACGCACTCCTCTCAGGACTACCTAAAAAAGACATAAATCGTTTGCAACTAGTGCATGCTACTGCACTAGTGAATGCAGCTGCTAGAATCCTAACTAGGAAAAGAAAATCTGAGCACATCTCTCCAGTTTTGATGTCACTACACTGGTTACCTGTGTCATTCAGGATTGACTTTAAAATTCTGCTTATGGTTTATAAAGCACCTAAAATCTGGAATTGCCTGCCAATAGGAATTCGCCAGGCTAATACAGTGGAGCACTTTAAAAAACTGCTGAAAACACGTTACTTTAACACGGCCTTCTCATAACTTCACTGTAATTAAAATCCTGATACTCTGTATATCCAACTCATTATAATAACTATTCATGGTGGCTCTAAAATCTGTACTAACCCCTACTCTCTCTTCTGTTTCCTTTTCCAGTGTCCTTTTGGTGACCATCTACTCAAAGCACCGTGATGTTCCAACAATGATGGATGAATTAAAAGCCAGAAGTCTGTATGACCATCAACATCAAGTGACTCCGTGAGAAACCCAACTACAAAGAGAACTATTTCATTTATGTTAGGTAGAATGCCCAGAGGGGACTGGGCGGTCCCGTGGCCAGGAACCCCTGCAGATTTTTTTTTTCTCCAGCCATCTGGAGTTTTTTTTTTTTGTTTTTTCTGTCCACCCTGGCCATCGGACCTTACTCCTTTTCTATGTTAACTAAAGGTTAACATAGAAAAGGTAGAAGACTACCTTTCTATGTCTTTTATTTTTCTTTTCTTCATTATGTTAAGTATGTAAAGCACGTTGAGCTACTTTTTCTCTGAAAATGTGCTATAATATATATAAATAAATGTTGTTGGTGTTGTTTAAAAAAAATTAGAAAGGCTTTCACTAGCACAAACTTTTAAATCTGAATGTAAAAATGATACAAAATAATGACCAAATAGTGTCAGAAGACCATAATAATATTACTAATATTTTATTCATTTAGCTTCTTTCCCGTGCTGAAAGTGGTTCACAGGCATTTAGGTACAACAACAGGGCAAATACAAATAATATCTGCATAAAACACTAAAAAAAGTTAAATACAGGATATACAAAGTATTGAAATGGAAAAAGTGGCAAACCAGAATAAAATACAAAAGTACTAATATTATACCAAGGCTCTGTATCTTAAAACAATACAATAATGCTCATATAACATAACTAATTTCAGGTGAGAGTAATTTTATAATTTACTTTGAAATTACATTGAACCACCTTGATATTTATGTGTTGAAACAATACAGAAGCAAAAGGTGCTGTAAAATATTAAATATAAAGCATTTAATGCAGAAACAATGTACACAATTCAACTGAATAAATCCAAAGGATTGTACTTTTTAGCATTCTTTGTAGAATTTGCTAGGTTTTTCATTGATTTGTATTACTCTAAGGATTTGCACATACAGTATGTTCTCAACTTCCCACAGTGTGTAAACTCCTTGCTCTGACAATAAATTAATAATGCATATAGTGGCTTGATTGTATGCAGTTTGAGTCTCTTATGCCATTAAGACATCCAAAACAAAAATGTAAAAAAAAATAATAACTTGCACAGATTTGTTACCCTGATTTGAACCTTCAAAGGTCAACCGGTACGCAAGTTAGAAGAAGACACTTTATAGATGTGGTGATGTTCATTGTTTTTTGTTGACTGACCTTACTGATCAGGGTGTATGCATGCTGTCATTTTTATTTTTTAATTTGTTTTAAGGGAAGATATATAGCAATACTGAATTGCTATAGTTGCACCTAATTTAAGAAATGTTTCAAAATCCAAGCATATGATGAGATAGTATTAGGAAACTATTTAATTTTGTTCTGCTTGATTGCTTCCATGTTTTATTTTCTTAAAGCTTTATAAAGTTGTTGTTTAGCCTTTCTTCTTCTTCTTCCATTATCCGTTTTCTTTAGGATGGCTGTCTTCATGTGTCATCATCTGTGGCTATCTTCAACATCCACGTTGCTCAACCCTCTATCCTCATATATCTTTCCACACAGTCTCCCTACCTGAGCTTCTGTCTCCCTCTTGACCTTCTCCCTGTGACAGGCCTCATTTATACTTTGTCACTCACTTCCCCCTCATTTCGTCTAACCACATACCCATACTGTCAACGGTTTAGCCTTTAGATGTTTAAAATAACCACCATTCTTTAAGCTTTGTTTGCACGTTTGTTTTATTCTTAATGCTTTGCATTGCAGGTAGCCACCACTCTCCATGTTGGTGCCAAAAGAGGCACAGGGGCTGATAAAGAAAGAATTATTGTGTATAATTTAGATAAGAAGAAATGACTAGCACTGAGTTTATAATAAGCTATTATAAATGTAGATTTTTCTTTTATAAAAAAGGTTGCTACCTTGCTTTTCCTGGCATAAATATGAAACAAATTAATTCACTTGGTGGTGAATGTAGTTACACTTTTATTATTTCCAGGAACATGCCAGCTTGTGTTTCTGTCTAGTGGCAATCAGCTCCCTTGGATCTCCCTGAAGCATTTAAGGTATCAAAGTTAGGTGGCATTCATCCATCTTCTTATATAATACACTACCGTGGCTGTCTGTTTGTCTGTCCAGGATATTAACTAATCTCTAGCTTGCAAACTGTTTGAACTATTGACCTGAAATTTGGTACACATATACTATGTAACATCTACTATTTGCTTTCGTGGTGATGATTGACCTCCAAGGTTATTCCTCTTTTTATTTTTATTTTATTGTAGAACTAGCAAAATACCTGTGCTTCGCAGAGGCGAAGTACTGCCTTAAAATTTTTATTAAGAAGAAAATTAAACCTTTTAAAACTGAGGGAAAATATACCAGTAATTATTTGTTAAAGATCTCTTTGTATACCACATTGTCAGTTCGGCCCTCCGGTTGTAACATGACCAAGCTGTGCGCTGAGCTTACTCTTGAGCATGCAACGTACAGTTGGCCATGTGAACAGTAATCTTGTTTCAAATTTCACAGCTTGGATTGCTGCTGTCATAATCGGTTTGAGTTTCATGGTTTGTTTCAATTACGACAGTATTTGCAGGACTTGTGTTGAAGTGATATTCGACATCTGTCAAGCGTTGTAAGCATACAACTGGTTTCATCGATAACCACATCCAGCTTTTGAGCGTTTAAACATTCATAAACATCAAAGTGTCCACTACTGAAATCGTCCCCTGTGAGTCTTAGGGCCGATTTATACTTCACGCTCAGAACGCGTACGCGCCCGCATCATGGCTGCCACGCGTTCCCAGTGTTCATTTCACGCGTCCTCTGAGCAGGTCCTCAGAAATTAACGCGACGCGCGCGAGTTGCAGTACCAGCAAAAGTCGGGGCGAGTGTGCTAAAAGTCGGAACGTGACGTCAGAGTCTCTGTTTACTATCTACATGTGACAGCAAGCCTCTATGGAGATCCTTTGGGGATCGATGTGCGCGCTTTGCTGTTTGATGAATGGTTCAAAGTGGTGAAGCAAAATGGCGACATACAGATGCATTCGTGGTGCTTTATATTCAAGCGTAGCATATTCCCGATCGTAATGACTCGATACATTTTAAAAGTCTCACATACCATTTGTGCCGTCTATTTTTTATTTTTTTACTTTACCTGCTGTCAGGTCCAAGAAGCTCGTAGCGATTAAAAACTGGGATGACGTTTACAATGGTCTGCTTTAATAATAAAGTAAACTACGAGGTTAAAGTGGAAATTTCGAGAAAAGCCGAAATTTTCACTTTAATCACAAAATACACGTTTTCACCATGTCTTTTATTTTTTTCTCAGTGGCTCAAATACAGCGCTATACATTATGTTGTTGATGTGAAGTTGCAAAAAAAAAAAATAAATAAATAAATAAATAGACGGCACAAAAGATGGTATGTGAGACTTTTAAAATGTATCGTGTCATTACGATCGAAGCATTCATCCCGTAGGATCTGCATAGAGGCTTTCTGTCAGTAATGTAGATAGTTCCCGAACGTAATGACTGTCGTGATTGTCGTGCTTGATTGCAAATACTTTCGACATTTTGATGGATTTGCGCTTTAAACTCTGTAGAAGAAAAAAAAATAAACAAATAATCAAATCATTACTAAAGTAGTAGAGGCTGAATACTTGAGGAATGGCATCCTTAAATATATTGGTATTAATTCCCATGAGTAATTTCCATGAAAATAATTGTAAAAAAATAAAATGCCAAAATACCTACCATACCACTTATCACTATAATATTTATAATATAGCACTATAACATTTCATTATTATAGAGTATGGCACTGATCCCTTTGGACAAACTCAGTTTTCATAACTTTAGTGAACCGATTCAGTTATGCCAACATATTTTTCATAATATTCTCTTGCCTAAGAAAGCCTGCCCTCATATTTTCTGGCGCTAAAAGACAAGCAGAAAAAGGGTTAGGGTTAGGGTTAAAAGAAGATGCTGCAATAGGTTCCCGGGTGATTTCTGTGCTTGTCTAAATCTTCACAAGTGTGTTCTATCATGGAGCTGGTAAAAGCAACAATCAGCAAAACAAAGAAATAAGCCTGAGTTTGTGTGTGTGTGAGTGTGAGTGTAAATGTGTGTATAAATTGTGTAAATGTGCATTGCTGGAGTCACGTTCAGCGTTGATTCCTATTTTGAAGCTGTTGGGAGGTGATTCACTTCAATGTTTTCCTGTAATGGAGAATTACAGCGTTGGGTAGTGAATAAACAAACTAATTAAATAAATAAAAGAGGGAAGGAAAATGTCTACAAAATATTCTGAGAAGTTTTAGTGAATTCACAAGTTCTGTTTTGAGTTTTACTTAGATGGAATGCTATTACAACATTAACATCAAATACACTGTTTTTCTTTTTTACCTAATAGTTTTAAAAGCACAAATTCTAAAGATGTGCCACTCACACAGTGACTCTGCTCTCTACACTTTACTAGAAGAGATCTTCACCAGCAGGAAATTACTTCTTATCCAATAAGGAGCATTTATTTATTTCAGTGAAATAAACTATTAAAATATAGAAAAACAAAAAACAACAAAATAAATATTAGATAAAAGAGACCCACTTTGGTGCCTGGTTACAGATCAATGACATATGTGTTTACTATAATCTTAGAGGGAAAGAAAACAAACAATGACACCACTTTGTCAGATACATAAGTACATATTTTGACAACACTTGCTAGCTAGAGATTTCTTCATGCAAACTCAGCATGTAAACTTGTTAGAAAAGAATAAGCTGTACATCTCGGTTTTATGCTAAAATGCTGTTGTTCAACCTGCAGCTATTATGTCATTAGTAACAGTGGTCTCCTGATGAGAGAACGGGAGAAAACAAAATGTCTGTACCATTAAATATACATGGCTCATTTAACTAGAGCAAAGAGGAGTGAACTATTTGGAGAGTCTAATTCCCAAATGAGAAAACAACATAACAAGCACATCTGATGGTTCAGTCCCCAATAAGAAGAGCTCAGATAAAGATATCTCATTATAGTGAGCTCATATAATTGTAGGCAATCTGTAATATCATTCATTAATAGTCTTATTCTTGTTTAGATGTGTAAAACCGTCTGAATATTTTTATATTTAGAGTCAGCCCCATTGTTCTGAGTGGGTTGTAAAGGTGAAACTCACCCTGTCTGACTGGTAGGTCTGCCCATTAATGAATTTACTATAATACAAAACACAGATTTTTTTTTTTAATTAAAAGGTGCCCTTCTAGCCATCATGATTACATTTCTTACCCAGACTGGTTACTCAGAACTTGCAAGTCATTAATGTAGATTACTGTTAAACCTACAGTACAGTACATTTTTTTAATTCAGTATGGACATTAGACAGTGCATAAAAACACACAACTTTTTTTTACAGACAAGATTGAAAGGACTCTGCCTCGAAATCTGTCATTATAGTAGAAGACTTCCAAGTCGATGGCAATTGGTGACATAATGCAGCTAATACTGTAGGCCGAAGGAACAGAGCTTACGCTAGTCATAGCATGCAAAGGAGCCGCAAGGCAGAGTCATATTAACTCACAAGTGCCAAGTTTATCCACTATTATTTATGACATGGGCACAGACAATCCTAAATAAGTTATACTGAGCACGGACTGAGGGAGCGTCACACGTAGAGAGTTATCATGTTCGCCTCTCCTCTTACCGGCCAAAGTGATTGTATTGCTTGTCTGCCTTGGTGATTCTCTGCTCTGGAGCTAAGTGCATAATAATTATATAGTGTAGCATGCAACTAATAAAATATTTAATTTATATATTATGCCTATATCGTCCACTGTGGAGTTTTCAAAATGTTTAATATATTAATTGTCTAGTTGTATTTTTGTGTGTTTTTTGATTAACTCTAATGTTGCTTCTAAGTATTCCAGTGTTTCTCAAACTATGGTTGTGGACATGGCTATGATGGGTCACCACAAGATTGTGTAAGAAGATCAGCCAAGTTTGTCCAAGTGTGAATTTGGAGTCAAGTGGCCTACCACAACCCAATTTTACCAACTGTTTATTGCGATAGCATGCGATCTGAAAAATAGACCAAAAACAACAATGTGGACATATCCCAGAGAGCTTTTGTTTGGGGACTGAGAAAAGATGGACAAGCTTTTCAGAGGAAGGGACTGTGGCACTAGTCTGGAATGGTGAAAGAAGGGTGTTCTGTTTTGGGGGACTGAGGCAGTATGTTGGTGGTATAAATAGCAGTGGAAGTATTTTAAGCTAAATGCTGTTTCATTTGCCATAAACAAGTGGTCAGTGCCTCTTTGTACATTCATGGCAATGGCATACATAGAATCCAATCCTGTAACAGACGTGCAAAGAAGATTTGGAGATCAAGTTTAACATGTCACGGAGATGACTAATTCCTTCTCCCAACATTATTTAAAAGTTGTTTGATTAATTTCAGTCTACTGATAGTAAGAAGGATATGTTTTAACATTCGTAAGATCAACTGATGAACGCTGAAATAATTCCCTTTTTAATCTGCCACCTCTTGACTCAGAAGAACTAGAAAATCCCCACATTTTGGTGTACTGTTTAGTTATGCAAGACATCAACCTTTTTGGTGTTCTCCACCTTTCCTGGCATTCTTGACCCCCTAAAAACGTCTTTGTTAGGCCCTTATGGGAAACAAGGGGTTAAAGTTACTTCTTTTCAGAAAACGTCAAAACAAATGGGGATTGGTAATATGCTATTTCATTTTACACTATTTCAAGGTAGGTTTGGTTTAGGTCATGTTGCATTTAATGTGTCTCTTTAGGAGCCCTATGTTCAGCAATTATATGAAAATTGGCACAGAGACATGCCTAGTTATAAAATTGGTAAAAGTGGGAAATGACTTAGTTGAGGGAGTAAACAGTGTAAATACTCTTTTTTAATATATAGATTGTTGGCAATTGTGTTTGTTTTTGATGAAATGTGTGATATACTGTATGGAGTTTTAAATTTCAGCATTACATCAGCTATAGACAAAGTACTTACCACAGGTGGCTGATTTGCACTAAGGCAAAAAAAAAACTGATCATAATTTCCCAGATATAAAGTTTACTTGCACTTTGTGCATATAATTTGTTTTGCAAGAACCATATGGATAATTTGACTCTAGAGCAAGGAGCCTTGGGAAATATTTAAATGTATTTGAAGTAGATTTTAATAATATATAACATCTGAGGTACTTTGCGATATTTGTGATTCAACACTGCACTTGGAGAGCATATCTCACACTCAAGCCAAAGCCAATGAAGTCCCATTTTTCATAATATTTTTATTATTTTTGGAATGAATACATGCTTTACTCTAAATTTCCCAAAAAAGGTGTACATTGTACTCCAGCTAAAATGCACCAATTATCCATTTTTGAACCCATTTACAAGGTTATGTGGACCAAGAATTTATTTTGAAAGCATACACAGTCATGATTGGCAATGTTTTCAAGTACCTTGTTTGATTAACAAAGCATTAGTGATATCCAAACAATTAAGTAAGAGAGCTGCCACAAATAAACTTACTTTTAAAAACATCAGTTGAAATTGATCCTTTTTTTGCACCATTAGTGCCACATGACACAGGTGTAATCAGGGAAATTAAGAAAGCAGGCTTGGTCAAACACTGTTAGTCAAAAATGACCCATTTATAACAATATTTCATTATTGTAATTTTTATTTTATAATTATATCTCAAGTTCAAAAAATATGGAGTATGTCCATGAAAGGAAAATGCATTAATAGAAATGGTAGCAATTAATAATATCTGACAATTCTCCCATTCGTCCTCCTAGTAGAGATGCCATATAAGATGGTCATACTTCATGCATCTGAAAGAAAGTATTCTTCAATGGCACAACTTTTTCAAAATAAATTAGATTAGATATACATTATTAGTACCCAAGGGAAATTCAAATACATACTGTAGCAAAACATAGAATAATAACAAAAAAGTCAACAGAGTAAAAACATTTGCAATGCAGATTATGCTAAAATAACAGTAGCAGAGATTGAGTCTGTACTATGTTTCTTATAGCTTCTGGCTGGAGTTAAAGAAAGATGTCAGGAAGAAGCCCTGAACTGCCTAATGGCAGCAGGCCAGAGAGATCCCTAGTGGTGTGTCATCTTACACCATGGACATACGAGATTGCGGCTAAATGCACTCCAAGAAAATGCCTACTGGTAAGAAAAATGGCAGAATTGTTTTTCATGGCATCCACAACAACCACCAGAGTGAGACCTTCGATGAAGCCGACTTTTCTGATAAGTTTGTTGAGGTGTGAACTCAAATGGTTTCCCGAGGAGACCACAGCCTGAAACAATACACTGGCTACAATGGACTGGTAAAATGTTGAGTGTTATTTATTTTATTTTTTTTAATGAAGGTGAAGAATATCTTAATGTGCAATTTGAGACACAAGCTGCAGAAATCCTCTTGCCAATGTGCTAAATGAGCCGAAATCAGCCACTCACAACATCTGTTAAGGTATTACATGTGTTTATGTATTTTATTTTGTTGTTTGTAATTGTTATGTGTTTTATTTTTATGTAAATTTGGTTATGATTATAATTAAGTAGTGTCAATTTAAATATGGTTATGTTCCCAGGGCCACCATGACATCACCGCTGTTGAGCACTGCCTCAGGCTAGAGCTCAGGAATGAAACACTGAAGTTCAATTAAAGTTATACTAAGTACAGGGGGTCCTCGGGTTACGACACAGTTCCGTTCCTACGACAGTGATGTAACCTGAATTTTGATGTAAGTCGAAACACACACTAGGCTAAGTCACTTACCTATCCTAACACATTTGCAAAATCATAATCTAGAACATAAAAGCCACAGAAAAAGGAGGACATAAATATACTGTACTGTAGTAACAGAAAAAACGAGTGTAAAAAAAAAACCTTACCTTTATTCCTTCTCACGTCTCAATTTTTTTAAGTTTTTATTGGAGTGATAACTGTAAACTCGAAATGTCGTATGTCGAGACGTTGTAACCCGAGGACCCCCGTACTGCATTTCTTGTTGGATTTTCTGGATTATTTTCATTATTTTTTGCTTTGTTACTGGTTTATTCTTACATATTGTGTATTGGGACTTGTTTGTTGTGGATTGCCTTTTAAGACAACTCTTTTTGAGCCTTTGTGGCATTTTTTAGTTTTTCTCTAAGAAATGCTTCTTCCTTTATAACGGTTAATTGTTTAATTGCTCTCTTCAAGTAAAGTTTTTTATGATTTCTTTTTCTGAAAATATGGGACACTTAAGTTTATTTTTGAAAATTCTACCCCAAAAAGCAATGTGTAGGCTGAAGCAGACCAGTAGGGTTAGGAGTCAAGCCCATTGGGTGAGGTCTAATCCAGGCAGGCCTAAGAGGCCTGACCACGTCTGTGAAGGCTTTTGGAGGACTTAAGCCTGTTTTTTGAAATGGGGTCAAGTACAATACAGGACAACACCCTGCCAAAAAAAACCAGCTCATTCGGCACAAGATCAACCTCATATTTTTGTATGTCTTGCATGCCTCTCGCTATAGAGTACAATATTGCTTTATTTTATTTTTCTTCATCTCTGTTAACCATGTTTAATATTTTTGACCTATCAACATCAGCCTTTCCAGTTCGTCTGAGCCAATTTAAGCTTTTTAAATTTTTGAGAATCATTTACTCAGTTTATCGATTGTGCTGTCTGTGGCTGTCAGCTTTTTTGATTTATGTCTGTAGGCCACAGTTGTATTAACACTAACAGATTTAACTTTGTGCATGAACTTGCTTGGCCTTTTTATAAAATTAGCTCTCCGTATTTTTGATACTAATGATCTCATTTTATGAACACTGTGAACAACAACATTTATTTAGATAGTACATTTTCATTCAAAAAATGTAGCTCAAAGTGCTTTACATAATGAAGAATAGAAAAATAAAAGAAACACTAAGAAAAATAAGTCAACATTAATTAACATTGAATAAGAGTAAGGTGCGATGGCCAGGGAGGACAGAAAAAAACAAATAAAAAAACTCCAGAAGTTCAACTTGTTCATGAGGCAGGTAAAGGACACACACTGGATCTGAACGAGAGGCATTTTAGACTACTTTCAGTTTATTGGTAAGTGTGGACTGTACCAATTACAGAACTAAGGTTTCACATTTTACTAAATAATATATTACAGCCAAAACAACACCATTTCTGGCAGATAATGTAAATGTTAATAGGAAAAACTGCTAAAAAAAAACTAGAAGTTGTATGTGGCTACTATTCTGTAGCTGGTCCAAATATATTAATATGAATCAGTGTGCAAAAGTACTTTCAGAAATAATAATTTCAAGAAAGTTTGTAATACAAACATTTTATATATTGGAAGTAGGGTATAAGCTAGTCAGTCTTTGGCTTTTTACTGGGAAAAAAATACTGCAACCCCAACATCTTTGTGAAATTTAATTGCTGTAGCAAAGCTATTAGCGGCCAGGGGTTTTCATAACTGCTATTGACTTAACATTTGTTTTTTATTAATCATGGCTACTGGGCATCAGATAATTGCATTTTAGGTTAATTAAATGGATTACTTTGGTCCTAACTCTCAAGACAATCTCACCTCCTTTGCAGTTTGCCTGTGGGACTTTTTATATCGTTTGATTTCAATTACTTTGATGCTCCATTCTGATTTTGTATTTGTACTTTCTTTTTCAGATTACAAACTATATGCCACCCAGTCACATTTATGTACAACTACCTGCTCATTTACAGCTTTATGCTCCTCTTTTTGTGATGTAAGAAATTAGTGGAAGGCTCACTTATGAAATATTTATAACAGGTTAAAATGAATATTGAGTGGGCCAGATGATCAAAATATTCCCCTAGCCCTCATATCAACAAACAGTGATTAGTGTTTAATCAATAATGGATTATTTTAGCAAACTGTGATTTATTGTTCGTACTAACTTCTCCACCTCCCCCAACAAAGCAGGCCATTTTTGGCAGATCTATAAATGATATGGCATTGAGAAAAAGGGATGCTTTAGAATAAATTATGTTTGAGGACAAGTGCATAAAACACTTCTTTATAAGACTCAAAAATAATTAATTAATACAAGTACTTGAAAAACTTTGGTTAAAAAAGATAAATCGTTTGTATAGATTCTGAAACATAATATATGGATTTGTTAGGGCAGCCCTTTGTTCTAGTTTTGATCTGGTCTTCTGGTTGTGTAAACAGCTAATTATATATTTCTGAATTGTAATCCCATAAATGGGAATTTGAGTTGTCACAGTTTGTCTTCTTGTACACTGCATTATACGATTTGACAGATCAATATATTGATCAAATTGCCTGAACTGGAGGAAATACAGCTTAAAATAGTTATCAGATTCTACTTGGTTAGTTTTTATTTTGGAATGGAGCCAGAATACCCAATAGTTAATATTATTTTACAATACAAATTTGTATACCAGATTATTTTTTAATTAGAAGAGAAAAATATCAGCCAATAAAAAAATTTACTTTTTTTTCACCTTGAGTATATCTGATACAAACTCACAGCTGCTACAGCTCCCTGAGTACTATAGGGCTGTGAAAAATGAAATCATGAAAGATTCATTATGTTACTGAATCTATGGTTTTGAAACAGAGAAATGTGTGGATAATGAATGGAAGGCTTATTATTTCCAGCTGTTATTTTTACAGTACTGTACAAGAGGGAGAGAAAAAAAAAACAAAACATAAGATGTTAAGAAATAACTAAAAAACTAAAACACTGCAGCAGACCTTAGTGGGTTTGTGTTATCTAATCTAAGAAGTGCAGCCACAGCTAAGACACTAGGATCTTGTAACAGTAGCAATTTAAAAGGTGTAGAATAAGAAGATTTAACTTAACAATCAACTTATAAGATTGGTTTTCAAGTCCTTTTGCTTTATTTTTTTTCTAAAGTGTCTACATTCATTCAATTAATTTCCATATTTAAATCTTTAATTTCAATCATGGAGGATTCCTATGTTTTCACTTATTATAAGACTAGGGGGCTTTGCCCCCTGTTCGCTGTGCTCGCCAGCCTCCGGGTGAGCACTATGCACTAGCTACTTTCAAGATCTGCCGCCTGTGTATGGGGAAGAGGATGTACAATTTAAACAGACTGTTATTTTCATGAGAATTGTTACATATGCATAATAGAACTAACAATTTTTCATTACAGCAAGCAAGTAACCATAGTAAAAAATAGTAAACATAATAAATTGAAAGAAAATTATGTTTCATGTTGTGTTAGAGGTGTTTGTTGCATTATACGTTTTCATTCTGTTTGGCTTCTAACTTAAGACACAAACACTTTTCAAACTTAACACTTTTACTGTAAAACTTCAGTAAAAACAATTTTTTTTAATTAACTTTTGATCAATATCGCATTGAATTTTGATTCTGTGTTTGGCCTTACATTGTGATAACACAATATATAACTACCAGTGAGTGCATATCGTTTTGAATGTTTGTCCCTGTGATTTGTTAATTGTCACAGCAAAAGCTATTCTAACAGGAAACTGTAAATGTTTTAATACAAATGGCATATCAAGATCTCCTTTGGTGTTTAATGTTATCCGTGGAAGATGTACTACATTACCTTTCTTATTGCCTATTACGATACATCTTTCTTTCAACAGTAATTCAGCCCGTGGAAGACCGGCCGGTGTTAACAGTTGTAGATATTCTACAGGATATTGTAAGTTGATGTTTTCATCATTCTACACAATCGCCACCAACTGTTTCAGCATAGTCTATTGATACACATTTCACCAATCTGCTGTGCAATCGATCGACAATTTTCACATTAATTTGTTTGCCTTCATCGTTTCTAGGTGCTAGGATTGCCCATTTACTCAATTCTTCTGTTGATAAACCTTTGGAGTGAAATTCTTCAATAAAATTTTGTACATAATAAGTCTTCTTTTATTGGGAACTTAAAGTGCGGAAAACCTAAACTTTTATAAGAGCTGAGAGCGCAGAAACTGTATCTGACAAAAGCATTCACACGCGTGAGTGGTGAGAGGGCCATGAGCGTGACTGAAAAAATGGTTGAGAGGAGGGTGGGACTTGAAAAAATCTTTTGGCAAAAGTCTCATCTCGCTGGACTTGCCAAAATCTCTTGGTAAAAGGTTTTCTTTTATAAAAGAGAGATATAGCTTTATATCGAGATATCTATATATATACATATATATATATATAGATAACTGCTTATATACATATATTTTACGTTGCCATTTTTCACTGTGTTCTCTCAGACCAAAATCAAAGGCAGCATAATGGTCACCATTACAACGGAGCTTCAGATATTCTACACAGGAAGTTATTATAAGAAAGCATGGAGCCTGATAAGTCAACCAGAAACTGTTAAAACCTCACACTACCCAATGATGGAAACCTTACTAGATTTCTGTGGAAGAACTTAGCTCCCATTTCTTACTAAAAGAAATGGGATATCTGCCTGAGAGGCTGCTGCAGGGAAGACTAGAAGGGACTAAGGGAAGAGTCAAACAGACTGATAATGGCAGGAGAAATCCAATTCAATATTCACCTGATGCTCCCTAGTGGTCACTGAACACAGATGTATATAATATGATCTCAGCATTCACTTTCATTGTAGTGAAATGCTGTGCTTGGACATTTTACTTATACAGTAGAATTCCAAAGTTTGGACGATCTCCAGTCTTTTAAACATCACAGCTTACAAAGCGTGCTGTATTCCATGTACTTCATATTACTTAAGCACCCCTAGAAAATAAAACCTGCCATACCACAGTACTTTTTTGACATAAAGGTCAGAATTTAAAACTGTTGAACCATGAAATATGATTACTCCTTGGCAGTTAGTGTCACACTTTGTGATTAGATTTTAGGCTTTCTCACTAGAAGACACCAGCATATGAACATTGGCAGCCTCATGGCCTACATGCCGATCCTCAAGACAGCAGTATGCCAAGGCCCATGCTATTCATGTATGACTGTGTGGTCAACCCAAACATTTTAATTTGCTGATGACACCACTGTCATAGGCTGACCACCAGCAATTATAAAATGACTTAAGGATACAGTGATACAGTGGTGCAAGGGTAAGCACCACTCTATTAATCTCAGCAAATTCAAAGGCAAGAGATTTCATAAGGAAGAGGCAGATGACACACTGTCACCTAAATTATCGTTGATGCTTCACAGAGGGTCAGCAGCTTTACATTTCTTAATGGACAACCTGAAGTGGGCACAACACATCTCAGCTATAGTCAGACAGGCTCACTAATGCCATTATAGTGAACCCCCTTATTTTTCCATGTATGTTACGCAATTTATATACATTTACAGTGGAGGTCATCATCATGAAATGTATTAAATCCTGGTGCTGCACCTGCTTAACTCAGGAAAGAAAAACACTGAAGATTACTGGCACACATCTCAGCTCTGTCCAGGACATATATACAGTATCACATGAGGCCTTAGACAGGTAAAAAATATTACTAAGAGCCTGAGCCATCCGGCACATTACTCCCTTCTCCATTCTGGCCAATGGTACAGGAATATTAGCACTCAAAGTTCTATATTCAAGGACAAGGTCATCAGACAACTCAAAAGATGTTCATACTGATAACTGCATGAGTGGTTCTTGCATATAAGATGGAGGGGTGGTTCTTAGGCTAAGGATCTGTGCTGGTATCTGGAAGGTTGCTCGTTCAGATCCCACTACTGCCAGAAGAGATGCTACTCCGTTGGGCCCTTGAGCAAGGCTCTTAACCTGACAATTGCTCCAGGGACACAGTGCAGTGGCTGAGCCTGTGCTCTGACCTCCAAACATCATGCAAAAGGACGAGTTCCCCTTAGGGTTTAATATAGTGTACCAAATACAGCATATCTTGCATTTAATGTATGTTGTTTCAGCGTTTATCTCTGGTTAGGATTGTGATAGACTCACATAACAAGTCAATGTTTAGTTATTTGCTTTGGAATTTTGATGGTTAATCAGGGGATACGTGGCAATGAAAGCTTACAGCTATTCCTTTCTGCTTTACCGTAGTGCTCCCATTTAATCTTCTTGCCCACTCGAGGTCTGCCAGTTAATGTGGTCTGGTGATTCCAGCTCTGTATGAAATCAAATCTCAATCCAGACTCTTTTCATGGGTAGCTCCTAGCTGATGGAACAAGCTGCTCACCACCATACAAACTGCTGATTCCCTCAATATGTTTAAGAAGCATTTAAAGATTATCTTGAATTTCTGAGTAACTGATAGTGGCTTTGTTAGGCTCTTGTAACCGAGTAAGTGTAACTAGTATGCACTTTTGTTCTGAGATCTTCACTTGTGATAATGTACTGTAACATCCATCCATCCATCCATTTTCTAACCCGCTGAATCCGAATAGGGTCACGGGGGTCTGCCGGAGCCAATCCCAGCCAACACAGGGCACAAGGCAGGAACCAATCCTGGGCAGGGTGCCAACCCACCGTAGGACACACACAAACATACCCACACACCAATCACACACTAGGGCCAATTCAGAATCGCCAATCCACCTAACCTGCATGTCTTTGGATTGTGGGAGGAAACCCACGCAGACACGGGGAGAACATGCAAACTCCACGCAGGGAGGACCCGGGAAGCGAACCCGGGTCCCCTAACTGCGAGGCAGCAGCACTACCACTACGCCACCGTGCCGCCCCTGTACTGTAACACTTGTTCCAAAACAGTCCCCCAGACTGACAATTACAGTACTTGATTATGTTGACCTCTTTTGTAAGTCACTTTAAATAAAAACATCTGCAAAGCAAAAAAAATGTAAAAGTAAAAGTAAACTCTACAGGATGCAAAGACTCTTCTGCAAAACTCTGTGTCAGAGGAGATGCCATACTAACACTGTTCTACATACATGGCCCCAAGTACCCACCACATGACTGACTAAGTCAGTCAGTCAACTTTAAATTATACTGTATATAGATATTTACATATACTATATATATATATATATATATATATATATATATATATATATATATACACATACATACATACATATATACATATCTAAACATGATTTTAACAGTTATGCAAATAAAACACTACATCAATACTGTACATGAACATCCATGGACAAATCACCTAACCACACACACATAGGCATTGTTGTGTTCATCAGTCTAATTAAGACAATTATCTACTAAACCTACATGCTGGTTTAGTAATTTTGCCATCAGTATTATGTGTGATAACTACACTTATCCCCATTGCAAGCAACAGCTTTGATTGCAGTTATATGTAAATGCAAAAGTGCTAATAACTGAGCTCAGTTCAAGTTTGAACGACAGTCTTTTTGCCAAAAACAGGAATGTTCAATTTTTAAAAGTCTTTTCACACATAGTTGATGACAATTTGAGAGGAATAAAAATCAGTATTTTTCACATTCAGCACTTGCATTAATATGTCTCATTTATATTTACATATCGCTTGTAAACCAATTTTCCAGGAACAAAACTTTGAATTACAGGATTGTTGCTTAACCCTCTGTAAATACTTACATTTGTGCACTGAACACTCTTATCAGTCACTAAATTACTGATAATAAACCTACTAAATGTACCATTAGGCTCAATATGCACCAAATAGGCCATTAATTTGGAGCAGATAATAACTGATAAGGATCCAGAAGAAAGGTTACTTTGAGTTGAATGTGACCTTAACATCTCTGATTGCAATATGCATAAAACAAGAGCTATTAGGTCTATTTAGGATCTGATTTAACTCAAAGACACTTTATAAAGGGGCTGCTCAGCAGGTCACATACAGTAGAAGCCACAGATAAAGCTTGGGGTAAGTGAAAGGTGGCTGGATTGAGTTTCTTTATGCTATACGGCGTTAAGGATACTAGGGCAATTAGGCATCCTCAAGGTGGAGAGAAGACGTGGGTAAATACCAGAGCTCCATGTCTGCACTCCTTAAGATTTATGGATAAAATTAATATATATACAGGTGCACCAGAAACATACCAATTGCAGGAGCTTAGGTTTCTAAATATAAGGATTTGTGTTGATTCATAGCCTTCAGGCAAACCATGACACACTGAAACTGAAATTCTATTATTTTCCCAATATCTGAATGTATTTCTGAATCAATCTGGTCTTATTATAATTAACTAAAATCTGTATTGTGGTACCTACTATGTTATAGAAACTACCAAGTACTTTAGAAATATTATGATGCGGTGTGTATTGGGGTCACTACAGAGTAGCACAGTGTAAAGATAATACTAAAACAGAATGATTTACTCATTCTAGAGCAGATGTACTAAAATCCCGAGGGGCATAAAGTACCCCTCACCCCGATGAACTATTAACAGCATGAAAACCTGGATGTGCGGACGGGTCTACTCTGTGAAAAGTGAGATTTACCAAATACAGGGACTAAAGGTCTTGAACTCATAATTGGTTCTTGGGTTGTGATTTGATTAAGTATCTCAGTGTAGGAGTAACCTCTGTTCAGATCTATCAAGGATGATGGACATCAAATTATCTCTGTATGGCTTGTGTATAAGACATGAAGTGCTTTTAGACTGGTGTCGCTCAAGGCCGCACTTGTCATTGACAGTCAAACAGAGATAAGGAGGGGGATTGCTGCATGAAACGTACCATTTCTTTCTGTCTGAATCCTCACTCATATCTTGGTAATAATAATTGAAAACCACTTGATGTATCACTGTTAATAGGTGCACAAAACACTACAGAAACAAGGACATTGTTTGTTACTCATGTACTGTAGCTACTGTAGATGGCACATAATGTCTGGGCTGAGAGATTTGTTGATAACTCGTTTGAGACATATGATATGCAGTTTTCAATTTAGGCAAATTCATTCTTTGACACTTCTGAAGGTTTTTTCAGTTTTTTTTTAGTAAAATCAATGTTTTTAGCTTTAAAGATAGACATTAGGTTCTTAGGTAGAATGCCTAGAGGGGACTTGGCAGTCTAATGGTCTGGAATCCCTACAGATTTTATTTTTTTCTCCAGCCATCTGGAGTTTTTTGTTTTTGATTTTTCTGTCCACCCTGGCCATTGAACCTTACTCTTATTCTATGTTAATTAATGTTGACTTATTTTATTTTCTTACTGTGTCTTTTATTTTTCTATTCTTCATTATGTAAAGCACCTTGAGCTACTTTTTGTATGAAAATGTGCTATATAAATAAATGTTGTTGTTGTTGTTGTTGATATGCATTGCAGTTTAAATGCTCTCATTCATTATAGTGTATGGTAAGATTTTCTCACTTTACTGACCATTTTTTGTAAAGTAAAGGTAGGTTCAGAGTAGGGAGGACTTCAGCATGAATTTTAAATAATTAATTTACTGATGGTATCCGCAAAGAGCAATTTGATAAAGTCAAGGGTCAGCTCTGAGTCTGCATTGAAGAGGGCCTTTTCAAGCAGGAAGATCCAATGCAAAGCACCTTAAAAGACATTGGTGCTGATTTTTTATTTTGGTATTTGGAAACTCAAAGGGATTACCATTGATCAATTTATTGATTATACCAAATTAGAAATCAATCTGAGTTCTGAGGTGACGTGACAGTGCAGTTGAGCATACCAGCAAGCAAAATGCAGTTTATCCTACTACTAATTCATTTTAATGATCTTTAAATTGGCTTCAAATACATTTATGTTTGGCATATCGAAAAACATGTTTATTTTCACATGTAGAGAAATTATCTGGAGTGCTTCGGGTGAACTATAGCTACACCATACAAAATGTGGTGCATAATTGTGTGTTTCCAGTGTATATGTAATTTAACCAATGGAAAAAATGATTTTCAAAAACAGAATCTGATGAGCTTCGTGTATTTGATCCACTTGGCTTTGGCATTCTTAGCTTCCGCTTGAAAACAAAGTCTTGGAAAAATCACTCCTGTTGGCTACATAAACAAAAGAACAAGAAATCTGAGATCATGGATAATTCCAAGGTATACTTAAAATAATCCCCATTAGCCAGTAAGGTGGAAAAATATGAAAGGAAGAAGTTCTCAGACATGTGCAACATAATAATGCATACCAACATTCTTTGAAATATGTATCTCTACTTTTTTTGGTGATTTACTGTTGCAGAAATAGATACTGGCAGTCATTCTGTAATTAATAATAAGTATTCTCTTTGGGATTTTTGGTGGGTTTCCTGGCTTCATAACACAACAACTACATCCCAACATAGTTAAAGAACTAGTACACTCTTAAAAATAACGGTTCTTTAATGGCACTTTTTGGATCTTTACTGAAAAGTGTGGTTCCTCATAACAAATTTAATTCTGGGAAGGGTTCTGTGTAAATCAAGTGGTTCTTTGTGCTTTGAAAAACTTCCTAATATGTAAAAAAAAGCTGAAATATTTAATGTATGGTAGGCTATCCAAGCAGAACACTATCAGATTAAGAAAACCTGAACTTACCCTGAGTAACAGTATGAATGATGCAAGAGTCCTTTTAAAATCAGGAACCCATTCGTATTTCACAAATTTGTTGCCATCTATTCATGGTTACTTAACGTGTGGAGCCAGTTATAGATCTAAATAAGTAAAGAGTTCTTTCTGGAACCTTCATATGGATGGGTCTGTTGAGAGCCAAAAATTGTTCCTGTATGGCATCGCTCTGAAGACCCACTCTGGTGCTGCTATTTTTAAGAGTGTACTTCCACTGCCCTAATGTTCAGAGTAAAATGATGAAATGTTTGGCTATTGAAATTACAGTTTAAATGGAACAGTTACATTTTTATACCTTTAAACAGCAAGAATTATTCTCTCATCTGTTAGCTTTGTAATGCCAGAAAAGAGCAGGCCAGTGATGTTATTTGTCTATTTTTGAGCTGGTGGAACAATCAATGACCAGCCCATCCCAAGACCCATAAAACCATCAATGATGAAAATATAGAAAATGTGACCTTTTCCCTTAAATAGTAGGCATTACTGAAAGCAGTGTTGTGTAATGTTAAAGGTATTCGATTTTGAAACAGAGAGCTGTTAGTTCAATCCCCATCTCCATTTTAATTTGTGAATCTAATCAAGACATTTAACTTTCCTACTCTCCCAGTGTATAATATACATATTTGTGAAAAAAAAATGTACTGAACACTTATCTTGAAAGTATGGAAGTTAAATTCAATTTTTTTTTTTTAAATACAGACTTTCAGCTTTTGTGACTTGGTCCACAAGATCTATGTAAAAACAAAGAAAAACTATTATCTTTTTAATGTTCTCTGCTGATGAAATTTAAAACAAACACATTGTTGAAAAGAGCAGAAATCAGGATGTGGATTCAGCATTAGCTAGCCTGTTTTTACTACTAGTCACATAACTAGCAGCATCATTATATTATAAACTTCCTTGAAGTTCACTTTAGATTGTTAATTCAGATGGGGGTTTGGGGATTGGAGACCAGCAGTGTGTTCTAGTATAATATCATCTCAATAGGAGCATCAGAAAACAAGAAATACAAAAATTATGGTAAGCCACCTTCTATCTCTTCATGTGTACTTGCTTTAGCAGGGCCAGTAATTTTTTTTTACAAAGTTGAAAATTCAAGTAGGCATCCATTATTTTTTCACAATAGTCAGAACATCAGAATTCCTAAGTGTGTAAACAGGGAAATTTTTTAATGTGTAAACACTGTGTTTGCTTTATTCAGTATATCTTACCTTCCAGCATGTTTGTGACACTTACTGTTATGTTTCCATGAAATTTAGAAGACAGGTTAACAAAATATGATGATAAAAAATCTCAAAAGTGGGTTTCTTTGGTAGCCTATACATTGAAACGTGTCTGTAAAAATCATAACTTCGTAAAGAATAACACTATTTAATCACTTATATAGTGCCCACTCTCTGTGTAATTTAATATGATGACATTATCGTGTGCTTGGTAGGATTGAACCATTCAGTGTCCTAGAAGATAATGGTGTTTGCGTCTAGCATAGAAAAAGGAAAAATATGAAAAACAATAAAAAAGTAAGTAAATGAAATCAAAGAAACCTAGTTAGGTTTCAATAAATAGACCTGGACCTAACAAGAGGTAGCAGTAAAGACTGGCAAGGCAGTGCCATACATTTTACACAACACTAAGATGCCTGGCATTGCAGCTAATTAACAATTAAACTTGCAGTGCACTCTACACATTAATACTCTGATATTTTTGACAATACAGGATATGATATTAAATATATAGCTGATAATCATTAGAAAAACTAAAGCAGGCACAAAGGACTACCATTATGATGTCATATGTTCAAACAAAGCACAGATAAGATAAAAACTCTAGCATGGCATAAAACTGGGGAGAAATTAACTCCTGAGGAAATAGAGGCCCTATATAAAAGCAAATAATAATAATAATTATTATTATTATTATTATTATTATTATTATTGTGCAAAGGCAACGATCCACTGACATGCTGTTGTGAATCAAAGTATATTTGCTCCATCATGCACTACCATTTGGTATTTTGATGATTTATATTGTTTTTTTCACAGTTGAATACTTTTACTGCTATGCCAATGACGTTAATCATGCCAATAACGTGTGGTAATGTTTTCTTGTCACCACCACCATTTTAGTTATATGTGGTAAAGACACAAGTACATTGTTTATGGTAGCTTTGCACCTCATCATTTCTGCAATTGCCATGTTGTTATATGAGAAACAATTACTGGCAGGCTATAGAAGATGGTGGTGTCACTTTTTAAAGTGGCAAAGGATTCTGAGCAAGTATTAGGATATTTTGCAATACAGTAATCCCTCCTCGATCGCAAGGGTTGCGTTCCAGAACCCCCCGCAATAGATGAAAATCCGTGAAGTAGAAACCATATGTTTGTATGGTTATTTTTATATATTTTATGCCCTTATAAACTCTCTCACACTGTTAACATTATTAGAGCCCTCTAGACATGAAATAACACCCTTTAGTCAAAAGTTTAAACTGTGCTCCATGACAAGACAGGGATGACAGTTCTTTCTCACAATTAAAAGAATGCAAACATATCTTCTCTTCAAAGGAGCGCCGTCAGGAGCAGAGAATGTCAGAGAGAGAGAGCGAGATAAAAGCAAGCAATCAAAAAATCAATACGTGCTTTTAAGTATGCCGAAGCACCGCGATAAAGCGGCATTTTGTAGAGGAGCGTCCGTATCCTCTAGGCAAACAGCCTCTGTGCAAACAGCCCCTCTGCTCACATCTCCTCCGTCAGGCACAGAGAATGTCAGAAAGGGTGAGAGACCGAGAAAAGCAAACAATCAAGCACCACACGGGAAGCATATCGTATATCATTGAGGAGTTTTAGTTAATATGTAATACATGCTCTGATTGAGTAGCTTCTAAGCCATCCGCCAATAGCGTCCCTTGTATGAAATCAACTGGGCAAACAAACTGAGTAAGCATGTAACCTAAATTAAAAGACCCATTGTCCGCAGAAATCGGCGAACCAGTGAAAAATCCATGATATATATTTAGATATGCTTACATTTAAAATCTGCGATAGAGTGAAGCCGCGAAAGTCGAAGCGCGATATAGCGAGGGATTACTGTACATATTTTGAATTGCACTTTGCTTTGGCATTCAGAGTTTTGGTGAATGATTTCTGATAGATACTGTTGATGATTTTATCTTCTCCTGGTCATACATTTCCTTCCATTTTTAATTGGACAATGGTTCTTCACAAGCTGTTTCCTTCAACTTATTTTATTACCTTTTTCTATTGCTTTCCCTAGTTCTCCTACATATGGAAAATTCTGTTGTCATATTAGATGGCTCAGCATAGAATTAGCTTTTCTTGACACACTTCTGCCGAATACTTTGTTGGCTGAAAGTCCTCACTGTGAGTGCATGAGAGAGTGGATGTGTGGCAGACATTGTTCATAAAGGCACTCAGTTTTGTTTTAACTCTCTCCTTTGCTACGACTATAACTGAACTTGCACTTTTAATTAGCTTGTTGATTCGATGGGCTTCTCTTGAAGTGATGTTACCAGCCCAGCACACTACGGCATAGAATATCCACTGGCCATCACTGAGTTATAGAAGATGTGGAGGTGGTCACTAATTACATTAAAGGAAAACCATTTCCTAAGGAAAAAGCCAGTTCTACCCATTCTTATCTAGTTCCTCTGTGTTCCGATATTAGTCCAACTTGTCATTCATGTGGACCCCCCCCCAGTACTTATAGGTGATTTGAACTACTTTGTTTTCCTGTCTGTTTAAGCAGTCTGTGTCTTATGTGTATATATTATGTAATTAGCACTTTATAAAGTTGTAGTTGCATTTTACTTGTGAACTTGCTGCTCTGTATACTGAGCATACATACAGTGAAGAGCGCTATACAAAAATCAGCTGAATTGGATTTTTATTCACTAGTCTAGCTAATAAACGGCAGCAAGGTTTGGAATTCACCATTGACTCTGTAGCTGTGAGTAGGCAGCATTCACTGTTACACCACCAAAAATAATTAACTAGATTATAAAGCTTAAAAAACAAATAATGCATAAAGCATTAGCTGCTCTAGAGGGCATACCGAAAGCTTTCCTAAAATAATTTTCAGGCAAATTGTCAAACAACTAATAGTTCTAAAGCCTAGAGTAATTCATTTTTTTCCTTTTTAATGAATCCTTTTATTTCTAAATTACCATTTTAAATTAATTCTAATTAATAAACAATCTGTGATGGTTTCCAGCTTTTAAGTTAGAAAATCACAGTCAATGTGTGTGCTTCTTACAGTATCAGCTCTGCTTTATAAGCAACACACATCCATTATAAGCCTCCAGGATAAACAAAAACTACACCCCCGAAACACCAGTGAGGTCAAGTTAGTTGCTTTACATTTGAAATGGGCACCAAGCTGCATTCTGATCATAGATAAGACCTTGGCTTAGGCCGATGAATATTTATCTTAAAGCAGTTCTAGAAAATGTTCTCTTTCATACAGAGTGATTCTTTATATACTTAGCCATTAGGGTTAAACTGCTATCAAAGACAGTGTGATATAAAATGTTTAACAACAACATGGAAAGAATCTAACTTCATTTTAAAGATTGTCATTTGAAAGAAAGGACATTATAACATATGTAAATAATAAAACTTGAAGTAACTCTCAACAGACCTACATCTGTGGCCTTTCTCTTCAACATGTGTCCACCTTTCTTTAAAGCTTCGTACTCTGCATGTTATTGTCACACATTTTTGTATGAAAATTTTTGTCAACAGGTAGGTGAATGAAAGAAAAAGGGTATCTTTTCTCTCATGATGAATGACTGATAAAGTGAAATATAATATTTAAGGTAACATTCATCACTCAGCAATACTCACTGTGTGGGCTGTGTATTTTCTCTCTTGTTTAAGAAGCCTTCTTTCTAGCTACTCAACTTTTTTGCCTACAGTTAATTCTTTGCAATTTAAGGATGGATTTAAAATAATATACTTAATATAAAGTATCAAGAACATAAATAATGCATGTGCTAAAGCTTCACCAAACTTATCATTCTTAAACATGTGCATGGCAAACTGATTACTAAAGAACAGATATGAATAACTGTGTATTAAACCTTTAGTTAAACTAACATTTAAATGTAATATTTAGCAGCATCTCTGCACCGAGGGCAAGTGGGGCACTGCACCCTCATCTCCCAGCAGATGGCACTGTTGTGAAAAAAATCTTACCACAATAAATTCACACATCGTTAAAATGTTTATAGTGGTTTCTCCTTGGGGTGGAAAAGGCCATGGTCTTTTTTTAGGTGATTGTACTGGTTGATATTTTTGTGATGTAATTTAAAAGGTTAGTGAACTCGCACATTTTGATATTTTGCAGCAGTCTCCATTATCATGATTTAATTGTATTATCTACAGACATTATGATTAAGGAGTTTACCTATTGAACATATTTTTGAAACTGGAAATTTATTTATTTGCGTTTCTGCTTTGAGTATTTAATGTAAATATGTAAGTTATCTTTTAATATTATCATTTGGTGATTGCACTGTATCATAAAATGTTGAGAGATCTTCATTTTGCGTCATTTGATTTTTTTGCCATTTTGTTATTTGGCTGATCTTTTGTCATCACTGGTGCTGGTAGCCTAATACAGGGGTGTCGAACTCCAGTCCTGGAGGGCCGCTGTGGCTGCAGGTTTTCATTCTAACAATCTTCTTAATTAGTGACCAGTTTTTGATGGTAATTAACTTCTTTAGCCTTAACTTTAATTAGCTTGGCTCAGGCCCCTTAGTTGTTTTTTCCTTAATTAGCAGCCCGACAGTAATGAGACATAAATCAAGCAGGACATGACCAGCTCACCTGTACCCATCAAACAAAATCTGAAAATAAAGATGAAGGTCTCAGTAAGGTTGATCCCTCAGGTTACCAAAACATTTTAGGAGTTCTTAGAAAAACAGAATATCAACAGTTTTGGAAATGTCTGCTGTGGCAGAAAGAGAGCAGCAACAAGCCATGGAACTGAATAACGGGTTTAATTAACAGCAAGAATCAGATTCTCATTAAGGAACTGGTTGGAGTTTGAAGCCCCAATTTAGCTGGTCATCTGTTGGCTCGTTTCATGTCTCATTTCTGTTTGGCTGTCATTTAATGAAGAAAAGAATCAATTCAGAAGACTTAACCCTTTAAAACAGGGTGATTGAAATAGAGGGAAAAGAAGTTAATTAGCAGTGAAAACTGGACACTGATTAGGAAAAGGGGTAAAAAGAAAACCTGCACCTACTGTGACCCTCCAGGCCTGGAGTTTGACACCCGTGGCCTAATATATTGTGAAATGCAGTTTTTCTCCTACATGAGGTTTAACAGAGTTTTTATACATCCTTGGCTACCATTCAAGACCTCTGCTGCCCTTCCATTTTCCTTAGCCCCTTCCTTGAGGCCCCAATGGTCTTTTTCCGGCCATATCCCCTGTCTGCACGGCCATGCCACTGTCAGAGATGGCATAATCAACACTCATTTTCTACAACACCATGAGCCGATCCAAGCCAGGATCCTTCCTGCAATCAGCAGCACCACATACCCAGACCAATGGAGTTAAACGTGCTTAATCATATCTCTCTGTCTCACTCTCTCACTCTCACACACACATATATTCTGCACCGTGTCTCAGCTTGTTACCCTTCTCTCTCTCTGTCTCTCTCTCTCCCCCTTTCTCTGCTAGATCAACATGGCCCCACAAGAATTTTCATAAAAAAACACCAAGATTAATCTTGTAATTCTGCATACAGCGAGATTTCACATCTGCTGATAAACAGAACTACCATGTAGAAATCAGCAGACCTGGTAATAATTAATTTCCTTTCTGCTTTATTAATTTAAACACTTTAAAACAGAAAGCTCTAGATGGAATGATGTGATATTTCAGTGTGCGATAAATATTCATGTCACTGATTAATCTAGACCCTGAAGTATGGCACCTGATTTGCTTGTGTTGGTATTACTAATTAGCTATAATTAAGTGATTTTCTATCAGTTCTCCAGGGGCTACAACTAGTTTCTGAAGTATTTATGTAAAGGTTATTTGGAGATGTTAAATCTCCAATTATGCATCACATTTTGTTTCATATGAATGTAAACTAGTTTTGTTTCCTGTACTTTAAAAAACAATTAAAAACCAAGGAAAAATAAAGTAAAAGCAAAAATCTCCTTCGAAATTAGTAACATGTCTACAAGGATCCTATTATAGAAAAAAAAGACATTACATGCATGATATTATATCCTTTTTATACAAATTTAAGAAGAAAATGTCTTTTATCGCCACATTATTCTAGTACTCATCATTTTTATTTGAATTTTAATTAATATTATGCTTTGGTACTGACTCTGTAGTCTTTCAATAATGGACCATCTAAGTAGTCCCCCTCTACATGCAGGTATTTTTCTGGGTAATGTAAATGGAACAGTACTGTATGTTACCATTTAAAATTAAGCAAAATACTGGTGATACTGAGCAATATTCACAATTATTCACAAGAATCTGATGGTTCAAAGGACAAACAACTTTTGACAAATCACTTTGCATTACCTAAATGTTATTCAATTAATCAATTTTATTTTAAATATATATTTGTGTAAAATGGTAAGTGTGTTTTGAAACGTTCAATGTAGTTGGCTTTTTTTGTCATTCTAATTATCTTGCTGTGCCTCTCTAGGTACTACTTAAGTAGCAAGGCACTTGATTCAGATGAGTGAGAGAAGCTCTTTAGTGCTTATCTGTAAGGCCAAACCTATTAATGCCTACTTCTAAAAGCAGCACTAGGGTTTATAGGGTATTTTTTGAACCCTTGTCTTTACTATGTCTTCCCGTGTTACTATTGCTTTTAAAGCACAGGTCTATAGTACTATTCCTTAAATATCTAGTTTTTGAATTTGGAGCACAGGAAGATCCAGTTACTTGGTGAGGATTACACTGGTAACATTACAGTTTAAAGTCCTAACCTCTTGATATTATGCCACTTTGCCCACCAATTCTATTATTATTCCAGTTCAGTCTGTCCAGACTGTAGAGGCCCACTCATTTTGTTTAAAACTTTAAATTTTAAGAGAGTTTCTAAGCAGCATAAAACTGCCAGGATTAAAACAAGACACATGAGTGGAACATCGGTGTCTTTTTAATGAGGCTTGTGATGACAACGCAATGAGGAATAGCAGTCTGCATGCTGCCTAGTGTGCAATGAGATGTGAAGTGAGGATTTTTGTAATTAAAAAGCCAAGCTCTGTGGCAGGTAAGGTTAAGAAGAATGCAGAGTGTCTTGATTTGAAGCTGTTTGGGCCCTCTATTCCACATTTTACCATTTTGACTGTTTCCTTTTCTTGGCTTTATTATGTTTTGTTGCCTTTATTATTGTGAATCAACAAGTTAGCACTAAATATCACGTGCATCTTTACTTCTGCATGCACATACACAACCAAATGTACTTAATGTCACGCAGCAAGAAGAAAACCAAGCTTTTCTTATGCAAAGGGCATGCTATGAATTACTGGGAAATGTGGTATGTATAACAGCAAGGCACAATTTTGCCAAAGATGTAGAAAGGTGTTTGTTTTTCTGATGGAGGCTTCATGTTGGGTTTAAGAAAGTATCTGACCATGGTGTGCTTCAACACTGCTTCTGCCTCTGTTATGCCTTAATGTGACATCTTGTGAGTTTCACCTAGTTTGAATGCAAATGGGTCCTAACTTCACCTCTATCTACTAATCTACTGATCAAAAATATATATTTTCCTTGTCTTTGCATTCCTGAAATACTGTCAAAACTTACTGCAGTTCGCATAATAAATTTAATGTTTAACGTTTTCTCTTTTTGCCAAGAGATCTATGGTTAGAAAAATTTCACCCACACTTCAGCATGTCAGACAAGATGACTAAAGAAGTTTAATGTCAGGAACGGCATTTCCGTTTATTGGCAATAAATGTTTTCTGCTCCATTAGCCCCTAAATGATGAGATACAAAGATAAGAAGTATCTCACCCTTAGTATGTCCAGACCTGCATAATAGCATAAGCACAAACTGTTGTACCGTCTTTTTTCCTTGGTTGTTTAAAACTGATATGAAGTTACACAGCAAACCTCAGACAAAGCAGAATATATGACAGTTTCACTTACATATGTTCCTGCATTTAACTTGCACAGAAGGCTCTATACAAATGTTCTTAAGTTATTTCATAACTAGCTCAATCCTACTCTGCATTAACACAAATGTTTGCTTGGCTAATTACACTAGCTATTTAATTAACGTGATGCAAAAAAATTTTTTGGCTAAAGTCAGTGACACATTACAGGTCATCTAGTCAGAGGGGATGTCAAACTAAATAACTACAGTTGCTGATCTCATCGCCTGAGTTAGTCAGATATACTGAGCCACTCAACATGCAAGTGCACATCCCTTGTTCCCATATACGAGAGGACAGCATTCAGCAGCAGAATGACTCCGTGCCTTGATACGTGACTATTTGTTTTATGAGCAGTGGTGGTTTTACATGATACTATCAGCCCCCACTCACTATCCTGATCTGGTTCAGTAAATGACTTGCTTATCCTGGTTTTGAAATCACCTTGTTACCTGTTCCATACTTAATCTTTTCTTGAAGACTGAACCCCAACTTCTGAATGCATTTTTTTCATAAAGTGTATCAGGTCTGTTATGTAAAATTAAGTATATGATACTTTGGCAAGGTTCTAAGTGTCACAGATCAAATAAACTGTTAGTTATAAATGCTGTTTTTAGGGATATTCTGCTTCTGCATATGCACATAACATATCACGATTAAGACTTCACCTCAGGTGTTCAGGTTTAATCAAATATTGGATAAGATGTTGAATGAATCTTTGAAGTAAATGAGAAAAAATACATTTGATATGACAAAAAAGGCAGATTTTATTTTAGTATTGCTTCATTAACAATGATAATGATAATAGAGAACACATTATCATCCTAGAACATTTTATAAGAATTTCAAGACACATAGTAATGAGATGTTGAAGAATTGTGCTTTCTACCAATTTTGGCACTGAATACTAAAGTGTTTATGACTCATACAATTTCAGTCCTAACTTTGCAATGAAAGGCAGTACATTATAAAGGCTGAGGGTCACATTTAGGTGATGGAAACCTCCATAGCATTATGTTTACCCCAAAAAAACAAACCAAAATATTACATTTACATTAACAAAATATTATGTGCAACATGTAAAGACAAAAACATCAACATAAATACAGTAGCAAAGGTACGTCTAGTGTTCAATGAAGATTTTGTACATGTACATGTGTAATGTTATGAAACAGTCGCCAACACACCACGAAAGGTTCCAATCAGACAGTAGAAGCCTGTATCTTTGAACACTTTTCTTATATTTTTCTTATTGCTTGCACATGAGATGGTAGAATCCATATCCGCATGGCGGACATGCCCATTGTGTTCCTGTAGGCTACCACAGTGACCAGTAGTGACTTCTACATTTCCCCTGACATAAACATTGACAGTTGCTGCATTGTAAGCAGTGCTTTGTCCTTGCACTTTAACTCAATCATTTGGCTTTTGCCAGGTAGACACTACACCCTGCTGCAATGTTACATGACTGGTGTCACCTAGCAAATTACAGCAGTTTGTTCATACAGTGCCATATTAATCATTTTCACTATCCATGTCAATGACTGATGACCAATTCACATCGTCATGACCATTTAACTAACTAACTTATGATTTTTTCCATGGGATGAATAAAGTTTATCTAATCACTTGAACTGAGCAATGGTCCAGCCTAGATTGTTCTAAAATTTGCTATACGGTTTTTCATTTGCCATTGTGTTTTTGGTTAAAGGCTCTGCTCCCCTCATGAATATTGATAAGTTACCTCAGAGTGGCAAAACATGTAGACATATTCCAGATATTCCAACCTATTCCAAACTGCCATAATATGCTAGGTGATCTTTTTTGCAGCCTGATGGTACTACATCCACAATATGGCAGCAGATTACTGCCCCAAGAGATATTCATGGCTTACAATTGCAAAGCGGATGATTACAAATTACCCCAAATCAGACTCAGGCTTAACTGTAATAACATAGCATTTAATGCCAAGGAGGTTATATAACAGAACATTTAAAGATGTATATATTCATATTGACATTTTTAATTTAATGTCATCTTTAAAGATGGCCAGCATAAAAGCATGATTAGAAGATGTAACAGAATAATTTAGTTTTAAAGGAACACAGACTGAACTAGCATGATGCAGCAGATTGTGTATGTTTATGTCTGTTTATTAAAGTGACTCTTTGAGTAACTAACAAATTGGTCTGTCTTTCTCATATTCTATTCCTGATTAACTAAGACTCCCAAATTTGTCACTGTCGTCCCACAGATGTCCATAAAGTACACAATGAATTGCTTGGTACAGTAAACGTGGTAGTTGCCTTACCTGCTTTGAAAAACACCTCATTCTAACATTATAAATATTAAATGGCCAGTATCTGAGTAGTACATATGCATTGCTACTTTTGCTAAACTACACAGTTACAAATAAAATCTGTAACCATTTGCCACATTTTACATTTTACACTTGTATTCAACCTACTTCATACCGTGTATCATATAGCTGAGTATTTTCATTAATATTTTACTAAAGAATTACCAATTACTAAAATAATTCCCAAGGCATCAATAAATTAATAAATAACTTACTGTAGACAGACCTTCAAATTACCTAAGGGCTTGTTATCTCTGCCTACAATGATAAATAAAATACAAGGGCAGACAAATTTGCCCTCTTGTATCAGCTCAGAATACAAAATACATACACTGACAACAGAATGTTTAAAATGTGAATAAGTGTTTATTGTTCTGATTAACCTGCAGACACCATAGCTGCTATACTGGAACAGATATACAGTCTTACAGTAGAATAAACAGATTATCAGGAAATTATATCCATGCATCCATTTATTTATCTTCTTAATACAGTTTAGATTTGCAGAGAGACAGTGTCTAAACCAGCAGGAAAACGTGAACAGCAAGAAGCAGCTTAACATGAAACACACACAGAATTACTGCCACATAGACATTAACATTAGGTCAACTGCTGTCAGATGACTGAAGAATTTTGGGTGATGGCAGCAGATTGAATTACCAGAAAAAATGTACAGTATATAAATTTGTAGAGAACTTGAAAGCACAACATAGAAGCTGACTTAGCCTAGACTTAACCCAAGCACCATGAGGAACTTAAACTGCTTATATATTACAAAATCTTTATAAAACTGGAGCTATCTACCTCCCTATGTCTTTTGGCCAACAGGTTAACCTATCCTTTTTGAGAGTAAAACATGAACAGCATATTTCTAAAATGTCAGGGATGAGGTCACACTAGAGTATAAATTTCTCCTTCCAGGCTCAGCTTTTCCCTAATTCTCAAACCTGAAAATGCTTAAAGTAGCATAACATTCTCCTACCTAGTAATGGCTGAAAGGCAGGAAACAATGTTAAATAGAGCACCTGTCCCTTGCAGGATCTGTTCATACATACAGACTCTCACAGGGCCAATTTAGAATTGCCAGTTAACCCACTATTCCTATTACCACTTCTACTACCTTTAGAGCTACTACCTTACACTGATGTCTTTCAGGATGTTGGAGAGAAAATATTATTGAGAAAATGCTCAGAATATAAAATATTTTCTTGCACATCAAAGTGTCTCAGAATTGCAGCTTTAAAGTAACCTTTTAATTCAGCATCTTTTCAAAAGAATTTGTGAAAAAGTCAAATACTTTCCCCTAATATTATTCTGACTAGCTTGGGCCTAACTGCAATGCGCCTTGACTTTGTTAGAATCTAGGCAGAAATATAAAGGTATATAAATTTATTTTATGGACTTCTGTGTTTAAAGGGTTAGATCAGCACCTGGAAGTTTCATTAATCAAAAAGATGTGTGACTAAGCCGGTTTTCAAAGGTATTACTCATAAAAGGCTATCCAACATGGGTATGTCTTGGGCCAAGAAATGCCCACCAAAATGAAGCCATATGGATTTTTTTAAATGAACGTTTACAGTATTCAAGTGACTTTGTACACTTAATTTTGATCAGTATATTTCAAATATGAAGTTGTATCCCCATTTAGGCTTTAGTTTCCATCTTGATGCTTAAACTGCTGTAAGATTTCATTTGTCAATAACAAAATTAAATTTCAATGCAGCTGTATTCACGACCCCATTGTCACCATTGACAGCGCAATATAAAATGTCACCTCACACAAGGTCCTTTCTTGCCACATTGACACACATTCCCACTGTAACCCCCTAACCCCAAATATATATCCTTACTGGACGTTAAGATGTGTACTTAACTAACATATAGTGCATATTTCTATACAGGATTAGTGATGTAGCGCATTTTCTAAATTAATAGAATAATATATACATTAAGATTAGATTTAAAACAATAAAACACAAGCTAAGCATTAAAAATAATACAAACGTATATTATGAAACTGAATCTGAAAGGAGACTTGGCTCCACCTTACACTTTTTTAAATACCTTGGCAGTTTCAATCTGTCCTGTAAAATAAAAAGGCATCATTCCTTAGCTAAACACATGTGGTAAGAGATTTTTTAACAGACTACGTAACTGACTCCTTAAACAGATTTCAGAAATGAACAAAATTTTACAAAATGCAAGTAAGTCTTAGGCAAAGACTTATCAGAAACTTTGGGGTGGGAGAGGGGGCAAAAATGACACCTTACAACATAGATTATAATCCCGCAACAAAACAGTAATAATAATAATATTCCTCAAACTGGTGCAGCATGGGAGACAAAGCAAAAATAAATGATCAGCTACAATGCTAGGGTTTGAATGCATTGCTTAAAACTGACTCAGTCAAAAGTGTAAGGACCCTTTAAAATGGTTTACATTGCATTAAAAGTCTTTTTGCCATAATCAAGGACATAATGAGTATATTCTTCAAATTAATTCCGACTCCTGCCACACTGAAATAGTTCTCCCTAGATAGAAAATCTGACACCTTGCATTGATTGAATGGTGATATTGCGTTATTTGTATTCACTAGTAAAGATATGAGAAACAGAACCATGGGGAAATGTTTAGAAATAATCATTATGTTTCAATTTAATACATTTTTTTTATTATAATAGGCTATTCAGATTAGATCAAGGGCATACATGGTTATGGGACTGAATAATACAATTAAAATTGTGCTGTCACCATCAGTGTAAGCTACTTGGCACCTAGTGAGTGAAAAAGAGAAATACCCTATCAAAATTATGTTATCCAGCCATTCACAGATAGCTTATATTTCTCTTCTGTGACACATATTTTACAGAAAATTGAAATGAAGAAAAAAGAAAGCCTGGCAATACAGCCCAGTTGCCATACTTTTTATGCAATGTCACATCTCAAGTGCATACTTATGTGACAGAGTCTTTCAGACACATTTGGCAGTGATGACTCCAGTCAGAGCATCCTTGAACATTGGCCATTATGACCTGACCAATTCAAACTGCACTATAAACTGTTTGAAGTCAGCAAGTAGCTGGAGTACATGTTTGTTTATTAAGTTGCATTTGTCTTATTAATTTTCAATAATTTGTCAGATTCATGGTCATAACTGATTTGGCTCTCTGGCAAAGCTGAGTTGAGACACTTTAAACTGCAGCCTGAATGTAGCCTCAGTAAAATCAAACATTTTACTATTATTGCTCCAGGATTAGAATATTGATGGTGCTTGTGGCAACATGTAAAAATCATGAACATAAGCACCTAAACCATGTAATGAATATCGGACATTCACAGAATTGCAAGGTGTTGTAAACTGCAACTTTTAAAATGAAAAATATTCTCATAGGAAGTATATAAATAGGGCAATGGATGTGTATGTAAATGTCACTTAACTTTTTTGTATTGTTATTTCTTTATATATATATATATATATATATATATATATATATATATATATATATATATATATATATATACAGTATATGAAAATACTGCCCTGGTCAAAGTGCTGCTTTAGGCAATCGCTTCATCCCCTCATCCCTCATGTCACTCCATACTTTGCCTTCTATTTACAGTATCTCAGCTCACATATCAAAGTATAATACAAGTAAAATTTAAAGGCAGTGGTAATAAAGATTCGTGAATTTTATTTATTTGTAAATAATAAATATACAAATGACTATGTGACCAGTCATAAATAACAAACACAGTAAAATAGACATTTGTTGCCATCACCTATTAAAATACAAAAATCACAGCCATATAACTGTACTTGAAACATCAAACACTATAAGCAATAGGCTCATTACAAACTAAGTGTCACTTTAACATAGCAATCAATAATGTTTCACATTGAATACAACCACCAAGTACTTTATAAAAGTCATTAGGTTAAGTACATTGTAAATGAATTGAATACCAGTTTAGAAAATAAGCACCACAGACATTATTTTCATTAAAATGTCTGTAACCTTATTTTTCTTAAATGGGCTCTGCAATATGAAAGAAGTTAAACTTCACTATTTTATTACTGAAAACCATTCCAGGTATGTCAGATTATTCACCCATCTGTTACCAAACACATTAAATTTAATTCAGGGATGCAGAACAAGTCAGGCCACTCAATGTATACAAATGGGCAGGTTTTCGTTTTCAATTGTTCCTTCTTTTAATAGAATTACATTCATTTGGAATGGAATAGGATTACTTTATAAGCAAAATACATTTACACATGCAAGGAATTTGACTTGATGGTTGCTTACACTGATACAATAAATACATGCACATAACATAGTCGTGGCATAAAAATATAAAAATAGTTAAAGAATAAAGTAGCATTATTGTTCAAATACTAAATGTCTGAAATTCTTAACAGATTAAATGTATGGTACTATATATATGATATATCTACCAAACCTGATTTATCTTTAGAAGGCCACAGTCTGTCTTAACAACTCTGGGAATAATAAGAGATAAGAAACCTGTGTGGGTCAGAAGTCCATCACTGGGCACACTCAAACATGGCCAGTTCAGAGTGGACACTTAGCCTAACACGCAGGGAAGTGGGTTGTCGGAGGAAACCAGAGTAACTACATTTGCCAAACACTGTTCCAGTTTGTTACAATGTATGCAGTATGTTTTGTTAAATTTCTGTTCATGAAGTAAAAAACTAAGTAACTTTGTATGGGCAGTCTATAAAACCATGGTAAAATAAATTTCAAATAAATTTATGACAGAAGGGCAATGGCAAACTTCACCTTACTGGTGTCATTAAGCTCAAAAACAAATTGTTCCCTGAATGTACAAAATTTCTAATGCTGTCCTTAAAAAACACAATGTATCTACAGTAGTTGCCATTGTACCTTCTTTCTCAGAATTAAATTAAAATGTTCTAATTACTGGTTTCAGTGTATAATGTGTAATGTGCCTATCAGTCTGTAATGATAATAATTAAAAAGGTAACCTACAGCTCCCAATGACTGTGTCCTACATAATATATGTGCCTGAAGACTGATGTACAAATGTTACTCTTTAATTGCATATTTTTGGAAAATAAATTTTATGCTTAATTTTTCTCTCCTCTTTCAAAAATTATTTTTTGGTCTTTATTTTTTATTTATTAGCAGCTTCCCTATTAAAACCCTAGATAAACATAGGCGAGCTAGATATGAGAAACATGTGCAGTACTATAACAAACAATTAGCCATGAAACCTAATTACTCTCTCTCTCTGTCCTCTTTAAAAATAATCAATGGAAGATACTTCAAATATAAAATAATGGGGATCAAAAACCCAAAATAAAAAATGAACCTTCACCTAACTCTCTTCTGTAAGGTCAATCTGAAATATGAACAACCAGCATTTAAACTATGTGGGCACAAAGATAAGATGAGCTAAAACTTGATAATTACTGTAATGAATACCTGGAGACTGTGATAGGCAGATAATGATTAGGAGAATAATGAAATGATGTCTTTTTTATTACTTATTAAGCAAATACATTTAATTGGGGCAATTTGCAAATACAGCAATTAAAAAAAATTATTATATTAATATAAATACCATGCAATAACAATTGAAGTCTAAGAAGATAAATGATCTCAGTGCATTGTTAGAAGTTCCGTAATAATTTAATTTAGAGATCAGACCCCGTGGTCCTGTAGTTAGGATATAGCGGGCTGGATATTTGATGGATGGATGGATAAGATTACAGATCTTTATTGTTACATACACTGCAAGAGCACAGTAAAATTCTTGTGCCACCATTGCAGTGATGTATAATATATAATAACAGTACATAAATTGGAGTAACAGAAGATAAATAATAGAATAAATAAATAAACAGCATAAATAAATAAATAAATACAGTGTACTAGACAACACACATGGGCTGGCATCACGGCCAGGATTGAACAGAGACCCTTACCCGACCAGAAGGCCAGTACAATGGAAAGACATGGGGAGATAAGGACTGGTGAATATGTTCTTCCCCGTTACACTCAATTGCAGCATCCTGGGATTAGGATTGCCACAAGGAAACCCACAGGGCATGCTGGGACCTGTGGTCCCATGGGGCAGATGAGTTGGCATGAGTAGGGGAGGCCAGACGGAGCTGCTGGGATTCACAATTCTCTACTTTCAGAGACTTCCAGTTGATCCGGAAGAGCTTCCAGTGGGCCATGGCCTAGCACCAGAAGTACTCCCGATTCCCAGATAATAGAAGCCGCTTGGTCTCATCCACACGAGTCGGAATCAGGAGAGGAGCTGGACAACACTCGCCTGAGAATCGAGGAGGAAGAAGAAGAAAAAGTTTGTTTTGCCGTGTTAAAAGAAAAAAACCTGTTAAAGGTATTTTTTTTAAATAATAAATACATATTTGAACGTGGGACTGTGTCAGTGAGGCTGTATTATGGGTTGGAGGGTGCACTTATACCCCCTACTGATCACAATGGTAAACAAGACAGTTTAAAAAAAAGTAATATATAATGTACATGACCTATAATTGTTGTAAACATTATTACATAACTAGCACTTGCAAAAACTTTTGATAACCTCCTTTAAAAGTTGTTCATAACCTAAATAAATTTCAATTAATGATACAATTATTTATTATTTTCCTGTAGTACAGGGATTAGTACAGGCCCTGAGTTTGATTTACCTTCTTGTTCAGTGTTTATGTGCAGTTTGCATTGCCTATCTCCAGGTTGCTCTCTGACACCCCCTTTGAGTTGGTGATTTGCCAATTTGAAATTCATGTGAGTGTGGGTCTGTGGGTGTCTCATGAGGTTTTACGATGGACTTGCACCTTGCTTTGCACATTATGTTGCCAGGACTGGACCACAATGACCTTAAAATGGGATCAGCGTTTACTGTATGTTTTGCTATGTTATCTCTAAGTGGTTATCAAGGAAAGATATTTATAATTTCCTTTGTTTTAACAGATAATGACAGAAAATATTCACCTTCAAATTCACTTGTGAGTCTCAGCCACCTTTTAAGGTAACTTGTCAGGACCCATGTGTTACTCGTAAGCTTTTTCTTGACAAATTGGTCTAAAGGGAGAGACCAGATAAAGCACAAGCCAAAATTCGGACTCTCATGATAAGTTAAATAACAAACCTAACCACAGCAGAGACAATGAGATTAGCAACTGAATGTAACTGAGCCCACAAATGACAGGTGATTTCCATAGCCATTGTAGAGCTTTTTGATCAACTGAGTGACCTCAGCCACACTTAATTTCATCTTGTGCTTCTTTCAAAGGAGAAACCAGGATTTTCTGAAAATCTTCCATCTCCTTTCTCATAAGCTAAATGTCAAGGTGATTTTCCAACTTTCTTTTCTGATGAATAGTTATTGAATAGTTAAGTAGAACATCTTGGCTGCAAGTTTCACTTCGGTCCATGAGGTTTTTTGGGTAACAAAATGGTCTTCAGCTTTAACTTGACTGCTTTCATCACTGATGAGTTTCAACTGGCCTGATAAGAGTGAGTGTGGGTATCTGACTGAGCACACCCTGTAACCCTGTAATGGACTGGCAACTTATCCAGGGTTACTAACTGGCTTATGTCCAATGGAACCTGACTAGGAGTAGATGAATGGAATAAGCAGGCTAAGAGATTTAATGGATGGGTGAAACATTTATTTAAGATAAACTATTAGTGAACATTATTCACTAATTATTATTAGTGAACATTTCTATTTTATTATATTCTATGGCAGCTGAGATGTATTCTATTTATATTTTATTTCTAACATTCTTATGCAGCTCATAGCTGTGTGGGGCCAGTTCTGGTTGTGGTAATACTGAGCACCTTGCATGAACTAACCCTGAATGTGCTTCCAATTTATTATGGAGTACGCTCACTCATGTGTAATCACTCAATTATACTGTGAAAATTTAGAGCACAAACCTAAACTATATGTCATGGGGATATGACAGGAAAACCGAAGTATCTGGACAAGAATTATGCAAAAGCTGAGGGAACCGAAAGCTTAACAGAGATATTGTCCAGACTTTGGTTAAAACCTAGACACTATGAAGCAGTAACGTGACTGCAGCAATGTGAATCCCTCTCCATTATAAATAAATATATTTTTCAGCAATTCCATCCATTTGCTAAATTGTCTGTATACTATAGTTCAAGGTCATTAGGACCTGGTAATTGGGAAAAGGGGGGAACCAACCATGGCTGTAATGACAGTCTATCCCAGAGCACATTCAGATGGACCCCCACACAACCAAAATATATTGCTTATGCATAAAACTTCTGCTTTTTGCGGTATTTCACTAATTCTAAATATCTTTTATGGATTATTCTGCATTACAGAAAATATATTTCATTCAAGTAATATTTATAATTTCAACAATTTATTATATTCTAATTCTGACAAATATCTTTAGAATAAAAATGTAATGTGTGTAACTAGCTTGAATCATTTGAACTGGAGCTCTCTTTGTTGCCAAGTTAAATCAATGTAAGGCTAGCAGTTAAAAGAAGTCATCTTCATTTAATAGATGTCCATTCCCAATTGAATATGGCCTCACATCACATAACCTAACCACAGTTGGCAGGAAAAGGCACCTTTGTCAGCAGTCTTACAGAAACAACCAGGTCTGAGTGCTTTTGGTGACTCAGAATTTTTTTTCTTTCCATACTCAAAGGAAATATGCCGCTCAGCAAAATGAGGTGGGTTTTCTATGTTTGTGTTTTAACACTAGTAGTACTATTATGTTTAAAATGCAATTTAATAAAACACTCCGGTTTAAGAAAGTGCAAAGCATAAGCTGATGAGAACCGAGCAGTGCTTGTTATACTTGGTCTGTTATCTTTAGCTTGCATTATGTCTCCTAAGTGGTTAAGGTTTATTTCTTTGAAACAAATCATACACATCATTTTACCTGGTCAGAGACACCACATATATAATTCATTGCATCTACCCTTTAATTAACAGAACATCCCACAAAGCCAGTGAATAGAAAAATCCAGTGCTAGCTGATAGCACAAAGATGGTGAAACAGAATAAGAGAACAGGTTGACACTTAATGCATATGCAGTCTGGACAAAGCTTGCAAATCTTGATAGGGGTTGTATGGAGGGTGGGCAAGTAAGGACTCATAATGTATTTAACAATATGTTGCACAAGATGTGGAATTATGGGAGAAGTTAATTCCCTATATGTCACAGTAAAGGAACTGCGGACAATCTCCCCAGAGAAATCAGAATCTGTTCCTGGGAAAAGTAAAATCTGTTCTACCTTGTTCAGCTTTTTGCAAAGCTGACCTCCATTAGAAGAAGTTGCCTCAAAAAATAAATAAAAAAATATGTTAGTTTCCAAATGTTCTAGTGGTTATTTGTTTCTATTGTTACTGTACTGAGGTCTGTCTGATATGAAGAAATTGTCAAAGCCCTAATGCATATAATGACTTACAGTGACTTTTGGGAGTCTGCAGCGAATATATAATTTAAAATGGCTGTAGAACTTTCTCTCAATTTCGTTCTATGACACACACACACACACGCACACACACCTCTGTGTATTTTGTACACTGTAAGGTATTGGAATGGCCCAGTGGCAGATCTAACGCCAGAGGCTCGAATCTCACCCCTACATGGACTCTGCGCATACTCCCTGTATTTGTCTGGGTTTTCTCCAGATGACTACTTCAAAAATCCCAAACACCCGACATTTCAGGTTAACTGATGATTTGATACTGGCCTGTGAATTCTATGAGTGGGCACTACAATAAACTGGCACCCCATCCAATGTTTACTACTCCCTTGTGCTGAATGCCGCTGGGATACATTCAGGTCCTGCATGCTCCTGAATTGGATTAACTGGGTTTGAGAATGTTATATGGAAAAAAAGTTACTTTCTTCATGTTCAGGATAATAGAGCTCTAATTCTGATTCTAGGAAGTTCTGACATGACTTTGGAGGCTTTCAATGGAAACAGGCAGAGTGAGAAAGCTAGTGAACTTATTGATATGAAAATCATAACTTGTGAATCTTAATGTTTTTTTGAACTTGTAAAGTTTGAAGTCTTTAAACTTGAAAACTCCTCACAGAGGAGTGATGACAATTTGTGAAATTAAGAGGAAATATCAAAGTGTGTAGATAACCTTATAGTATTTCCAGACTAAAATGTATATAAGCACAGTATTTAGTGCCACAGAGAACTTCTATAGTTTGATCCACTTTATGAAAAGTTTATTTTTGTACAGCACTCTTAGATTTTAAATTTCGCCTTTGTTCATAGAAGCATACTTGTATTCATCCATTATCTGAGTCTGCTTTTTCTACAATAGGATTCTATCTATTTTTGAAAACAGAGAAAGGAATACACACTCAATGACACCTGCCCACTTAACCTGATATACATGTTTTGGAATGCAGAAAAAAACAGAGAAAACTAACACAGAAAGAACTTCATCTGGACTTGGAATGAAACAAGGGTCCCACCTTCAAAATTCACAGTTTGTACAATTCAGCCACTATGGATTTTAAAATATTAGTCTCTGATCCAGAATGCTGCATTCACTACACATACCTTGTTGATGGGTTGCTGTGATAGACACGTTGATTTCATTTTTTTTTTTGCATTTTCTGTTTATAATAATAATAATAATAATAATAATAATAATAATAATTCTTTACATTTATATTGTGCTTTTCACATTGCTTAAACAGTTCTCCACACTGGTAGGAGCCGAGACGTGAACCCATGATCTCCTTACTGTAAGGCAGCAGCGTTAATTGAGTTAGGCTCCTGTAAAAACAAGTTAAAAAAATACTTCCAAAGACAAATTGCTTTCATATATTTATCTTTTATTTAATGGTTAGTTCCCTGTATTCCAGTAAAAATAATACATTCAGTGCCATGAAAAGTTATTACATAGTTTTCACAGTGAATCCTCTAAGAATCTCCCCCAGACACTAATACTGAATAAATGGCACTCTAGGTGAACAAACAATTCACAATCAATGTTTTTTATTTATTTATTAAAGAATGTTATGTAGCATCCTGTGCCCTATCTGAAAAAGAAATTGCACACTTGGATTTAATAATGCCACCAAATAGGCATTTCCAGGGCTCACTGATCAGTCTCGCAAAGTAATGTCAAAGCATTTTGGACCAGACCACCTTTCAAAGACTTCATCTCAATGATATGTGTGAGTATTTGAGCTGAACTGCACATTTCACTTCTGTGGGGTGTAAGTAGGCTATTCCAAAACTGTCAATCTTTTTCCTTAAACCATTGTGGTGAAAACTGGCTGTTTGTCCCACATCACTTTCTAATTTATCTGCATCAGGAGTGGGCAGGAGGAGGAGTACAGGAAGCTAATCAAAGACTTTGCTAAATGGCGCGACTCAAACCACTTACACCTGAACACCAGCAAGACCAAGGGACTGATGGTGGATTTTAGGAGGCCCAGGCCCCTCATGGACCCTGTGATCATCAGAGGAGACTGTGCAGAGGGTACAGACCTATAAATACCTGGGAGTGCAGCTGGATGACAAATTGGACTGGACTGTCAATACTGATGCTCTGTGTAAGAAAGGTCAGAGCCGACTATACTTCCTTAGAAGGTTGGTGTCCTTCAACATCTGCAATAAGATGCTGCAGATGTTCTACCAGACTGTTGTGGCGAGCGCCCTCTTCTACGCGGTGGTGTGCTGGGAAGGCAGCATAAAGAAGAGGGACGCCTCACACCTGGACAAACTGGTAAGGAAGGCAGGCTCTATTGTAGGAGTAAAGTTGGACGGTTTAACATCTGTAGCAGAGCAACGGGCATTAAGCAAACTCCTGTCAATCATGAAGAATCCACTGCATCCACTGAACAGTGTCATCTCCAGGCAAAGGAGTAGCTTCAGTGACAGACTGAGGAGATTGTTCCTCACCCACACTATGCGACTCTTCAATTCCACCCGGGGGAGTAAATGCTAACATTACTTAAAGTTATTGTCTGCTTTTACATGCATTTTTAATACTCTCTAATTTAATATTGTTTTTTGTATCAGTATACTGCTGCTGGATTATGTGAATTTCCCCTTGGGATTAATAAAGTATCTATCTATCTATCTATCTATCTATCTATCTATCTATCTATCTATCTATCTATCTATCTATCTATCTATCTATCTATCTAATTCAAGGTCCAACTTTACATCACCGTACAGCTCACAGACTGCCTGATACTCTCCTGGCGAATGGTTAAGGTGAGACAAGGCAGAAGATCACTAGATGTTCCTTTATGGTTCTTTGTGGCATTGTGAAATTTTAATGCTTTCTTAGTCTTATAAATTACTTTTGAACGTGTTCCAGACTGGTAAAGATCAAAAACATTTTTCCAGAGTTTTTCAGAAATTTCTTTTGAGCATGACTTCTGAACATTTAGAACCTATACGCTATCAAAGTCACTCTCAGATAAGACAGTTTGATAAAGTATTCTGAAACTTGATTAGAACTTTCAAAGTCAAGTTCATAATGGAGCAATAATTGCTTTCACAAATTTTCTTAACATTGCACACTAAACAACATAAGCAGACCCCAAATGTTGCTGGGTTTTTTTCTCTCCCTGACTCTATCCTAGCCCTGTCCAAATTCACAGTAAAAATAGGCAATGATGTTGAAAATCAGACATGTTACTTCGTGTTGAAAAGAAAGCAAAGTTCCCTGAGACAAACCTACTAAATGTAAATGAAAAACATTTACTAATTTTTGTTAGATGTGGAGATGCCTCAGTGTATAAGGTGTACTTCTTTACATTTATTATCACAATTTCAGTTACAATTACTTATTTGGCTGAAGCGTATATCCAAGGCGGCTTATAACTATTATGACACAATTGATTACATTTCTTTTGATTTTCCAATTGGAACATAAGCAGGTTAAAGAACTTGCTCATGGTCACAAAGTGCCAGCAGCAGGACTTGAACCCACAAACTCAGGATTTGAAGTGTAAAGTCTTAGCCACTGTAGTACACTGGTTTATTTTATAACCTAACCACAATAAACAGTGTGGCAAAGCTGCAAAATCACAACATTTTCAGTTGATGTCATATTGTTGGGGTTCACTGGAATATGCAGTCTAATTTCTTCACTCACGTTCCCATTTGGTTCCATTGCAGTCATGAGAGCTGGCATAGCAATAAGCTATAACTTGTCCAGCACAAAGTCCTCTCAGGGTCAACTGAAAACCATTATGCCCCGATACGACCTTATGCAACTCAATGGAAATGGCATCTTGATGGATGGGTGCATTGACCAATTAAATCCCTTATCTAATTTTGTGGACTCTTTAAAAGCGGCTTGATTGCTGTTCTTATAAATAAGGCATTGAATATCAGTGTGTTTCTATACTACATCATATGCTTAAAAGTTAAACACACTTTTACCATGCATTACTGAAAGTTTATCTATACAGTATCAAAACTATATAAATTAAATAGTCTTTACCTGAAATTTATATTTCTGTGGATTTTGTGGGTCGATTGCCTACTTAAAAAAAATCCACATGCTGTTAGTGACACAACTCTTGCATTCCATAATGCCATAGGGAGAGTGAGATGAAAAGGTCAAAATGTATTTTTTACAAAAGAAAAACTTTCAGTGGCTTTTTTTTTAGTAAATTTTCTATTAAAGCTGCATTTTGAAGCTTGTCCATTCAGGCACTTCTACAGACGCTTATCTGGACATTTTAGCAGTAAGGTAGCTTACTGTTTGATGGAAGACTGAAAAGTTGGCTTTCAGTTTCAGTATGTTTTCATAAATGGTGACATTTTAATTGGTGAAATGGACTGGTGTTCCATTTGTGTCTGTTAGACTGAAACTCCCTAAAGCTCTAAAGGTGGGTGAGTAATTTTGTATAGTACCAGCAGAAAATCTGTGGAATTATTTTTCCGTGAACCTATGGGCTTAGTTATTGTATAAAGTTCATTGTATCCCAGATTCATTTTTCTTATTCTTCACTAGACCAGCGAACATAATCTCCTTAGTTCTCCTTTCATGATCAAACATTTCTCTTGCTGTCCTCTTATGACCATTTACTGTGCATCATGGAATTTTCCTGGAATCACATTACACTATATATATATATATATAAAGTCAATAAATGTACATCATAAAATGCTGAACATTAAATAGCTGATTGTGATTCTCATGCTTGTTGTGGTATAAAATGACTGACAGAATGTAGGATCATTTTTAGCATAACAGTATTTTTATGAGGGAGTTTTAGACAAGATTGATTTTTGATGGGGGGGGGTTGGGCTCTGTAATGTTTGGTTTTTGTTTCTTGCCATTCAGATCCTACAACACTCAATGACACTCAGAAGGACCTTAATCTTTAGCTAGAATATATAGGATTAGGGCGCTCCCTCAGCAGTGATATCAAGTTTACACTTCCTCTTAGGGTTCCGCTGTAACTTTAACAATATATTCACATGTAAACAAGAAAACAATACTAAAATTACTTACAATATTTACAAAATATTTAAAAAACAACAAAAAGTAATGGCTGTATCATAACATAACCTGCTCTAACCACTAACCCAAAAACCCCTTCCTCTAACGTCTGCATTTATTGTGTGCATAACAATTGCATATGAAGACATAGAGCGGGCAGGGAGCATTAACTATCTGTCATCAAACAAAAGCACATTGGTTAATAATAGAGATTTGTCTACATTCTCAGTACAATGCCTACAGTGCACTCTGTAAATGAACTTCACTGATTTATGGATAAAACAATGTGGACAAAGGATATCTATAATGGTGAAAAATATGATAGGTAAAATTGCCTTTGCCTTTATTTTCCTCCCTTACTGCAGGTTTTGCTCACTCCTCAGTTGGGTCTTTGCTATCAAATCTCCAGCAGGACTAAAAGGAAAAAATTTGTTAAAATCAAGCAGGTAGCATTACGGATGAGCCATCATTGCCCTGACGGAAGCTCACACAACAAATACAGGGACAATGTTACACTGTGGAATTGTTAGCAGAAGATGGTTCAAAGCTTTTCAGCAGTGGGCTGTACAGTTTAAAAACAGATGTGAGGAAGGTGACACTGAATCAAGGCTGTGCTTGACCCACAGACCCCTAATGGATTTACAATGACTCTTGCTTTCACAGCTCCCCCTTGACCCTCTTTCAGTGCATGGTCTTGCACATATTACAGCTGTTGCACATTCTTTTAGGTTTTAAGGAATCAGGCAATAGCCCTTATCAAAATAAAAACTTGAAATGAGTTTTTTGATATTCTCAATTCTTAGATCAGTGGAGTCAAAAACAGATCTCAATTCTTAAAGAAGACTAATTTAAAATGCATGTGAATGTATTTTTGGAAGAATACTTAATTCTGGCATCCAGTGAAATAAAAAAGTTCTGCAATTGGAATTGTACAGTATGAATATCTGTTGCTCTAGTCAAAGTGCTAAAATTAAACAGAATGAAAAATTTTATGTTTAGGTATACTTTGAAATTTTATGAATTATGTGTTATTAACAGTGAACTCAATGCACATTTTTTGCCAAACTATAATTATTGGAATATTGTCAGTTCTAGTGTAATGATAACAAACTATTTATATTTTCTTGAGCCACAAGTTTGTAGTGCTTACTTAATGTTGCATACAAATTTTGGCGAGTCTCTTACAAGGACCGATTTAAGAGCACATCTGGGTTTTTGTGGAGCCGTGGAATGTTTGTTCATTCAATTTCCGTTTCCTTCTGTAGAATGGAGGAACACAAAAAGGGAGGAAGCCTGATGTCATATGTGCTCCCATCTTCGACTCCACCCTTCACATCAGAAGACGATAAAAGCCATGTGACATAACCAACAGGGTCAGTCAACCAGATGACTCCTGCAGCATTAATTGAGGGTGTCAAATTCCAAAAGCTCCTACATTTACTAACTTTTCTTTTTGCTGTGACAACTTGACAATTTAATGGCTGAAACCCCAAATATCTTACGCTTGTTCACCTTTATCATTAACATTGTTCATTTAATGATTCATTTTCTGATTAAGTGTTTGCAATCTGGAATGTGTTTGTAAAATCTCTGGTGCATAAGATGTGGTAATGTTAAAATGTAACATTACAGCATCAGAGTTATGGCTAGTTTTCAAAATCAGAAGTCAAATAATAATATTTTCTGTCCTTTTGTCTGTTTTCTAACCCAGTTAACCAACTCACAGTTGCATTAGGTCATATTGAACAAAGTAGCGAAAGATGAAGAGGAAGGAGAATAACCAAACTATTGACTATTTTAGAATAAAGAGGGGACATATCACAAATTGAAATATAAAATTAAATAAGTAGGTAATGTGGTGTAGATTTAAGGCACTGGACCTTAAATCATAAGGTTGCCTGTTCCATTCCCACCTCTGCCACAGCATGCGACCTTGGGCAAGTTATTTAATCTGCCTGTACCTCAAACAAAGCGTATCTGTAAAAATGTAAACTGCATTGTTACCTTGGATAAGGATGGCAGCCAAATATAAAAAAGTAATAATGAACAAATTATTGTTATAGGACCTAATAACACCGAGATAGACTCTAGCTCGCTGTGGCTTTGAAATGGATTAAGTGTGTTTGAGAACATTGTGTAATAGAATGTTGAGACTTCTGATAAAGATGTCTTCAATGATGAATTTTCTTCCCTTCCAGGACTCCATGTTCATCTCAAAGTCCACAGCATTGTTGATTGGACACACAAAATGTTCTTGCCGTGAGTGAGTATGAATATGAGTTTCTGAATGCCCTAAAACAACTGGTGTCTTGTCCATCACTGCCTAAGCTAAGCTGTTTCTCTCATCGAACCTGTAGTGTAAAATACATGTATTTTAATGACACAACCTCAGAGACTTATGAGCTGAGCCATGTTTCATTAGGAAATAAAATTAAATTACAGTCTACAATCAATTATCAGGATCAAGTTTTCTTGCAGCAGATTAACATTTTTTGCCATTGAAACATGGTAAAATTAATATGAACCTTGCTAAAAATAATAAATTAATTCTTCCGAGACCTAAAGCTGATTGGAGAATGGCATGACCTAATTTGCAATCTTCCAACTAGATTGGGAAAATGAATATTCTGAGACTATGCAAGGTAAAAAAAAGAAATTAAATTGCAGTCAGTTACTTAGCCATTAGGCAAAATCCTGCACTAAACCATCCCATATAGTTTCTTTGTGCACCAGCTAGTATTAATTTCTGTAAAAAGTCAATATTAAGTGGTTCAGCATTCACTTAAAATTTAACAACATTTCAGGACAAATCTGAATGCTAATTAGAACATTAGAAAAATTTACATGGGAGTAGGGCACTCAACCCAACAAAACTTGCCAGTCCTATCCACTTAATGCTCCCAAAATAAAATCAAGTCTGCTTGTGAAGCTCTCTAATGTCCTACTGTCTTCCACAATAACTAACCATAGATACATGAAAAAATTTAGTAATCTTCCCTTATAACACACCTGAAATCGGCCTAGTTGTGCTTCTCTATACTTTTTCTAATGCTGCTATGTCTTTTTTGTAGCTTGGAAACTAAAACTATACAGAGTACTCCAGATGAGGCATCACCAGTGTATTATGTGATGTATAGTAATATAACATATTCACTTCAGATAATAAAAAACAGAACTGGAAACAATACATTTCTCTTGACTACAACTTTTTAAAATGCATTAAAATGCATTAAAACCCTACTTTTGAACAATGTCATCAGGCACCTGCTTCAATTGCCACATGTTCTGGAAATGTGCTCTGCTCAGACTTTATAGGATCGAAATTTTCTGCTTGTTTATCAAATGTTAAATGGTGATCACAATTACTATATAAGCATTTCAATTAATATTCAATATGTTGTATCACTATGGCCTGTATATTAATAAGCTTTATATTCAGAATACAAGTAGATGGATTTGTGGATGGGTGGATTGATTGATGGATGATAGGATGCATGTATTCATAAACATTACATGATAATGTATTCTTTCATGTACAATATATATTTTATTATTTTACATTGTGTGTTGTCACAGATTGCTGGGGACCTTACCCAGCCGGGATGCCTGGAAGGACCGGAAGGTGGCATTAATAGCTTCCAGGCCACGAGGGGGCAACCACCCTGGACTAGGAGAGGACCACGGGAGAGGAGCAAAGAGGTTCTGGCCTGTTGGGACCCATGGCCACCACCAGGGGGCATCTCAAGCCTCGTGGGACCCGGGAAATTGTTACTTCCGCCACACCGATGGCGGATGAGACTTCCAGGGACACCCGGAGTGCTTCCGGTGCAAAGGGCAGCACTTCTGCCACACCAGGAAGTGCTGCCGGAACGACGTCATCAGCCACCTGGAGCACATCTGGGCAAGAATAAAAGGGGCCGCCTTCCTACAGTCTGGGAGCTTGAGTCAGGAATGGGATCAGGACAAAGCTCCCAGGAGGAGACAGGCGGCCAAGGACTGAGAGAAAGAAGCCCTTTAAAGTGGTGATTACAGTTGTGTGCATTGTGTCTGGTGTTCGGGACTGTAAACTTTTATGTGTTTATTTAGGAGAAATAAACGTGCGCTTTTTATAAAGATGTCGTTTCCGACTGGTGGTGTCTGGGCAAGTCTCACAGTGTCTTACCTTTTGATATGTTATTAATTTTACATTCTTGCTTTTTGCCTTCAACCCAGTCACAGGGAATGCACAAACAAGTGGGCTTATTTGCACCAGTCCCAAGCTGGGATAAATGCAGAGCGTTATGTCAGGAAGAGCATTCGGTGTAAAATTTTGGGAGGTCAGAGGAATGGTGAAGATGCAGGGAGTAGAGTTGGCGAAGATGGATGAGTTTCAATATTTTGGTTCAAATACCTAGGTTACAGAATAAAGAGGAATGTGGAAGAGAGGTGAAGAAGAAAGACAGTGCAGGCAGGATGGAGTGGGTGGAGAGGTGTGTCAGGAGTGATTTGTGATAGACGGGTACCAGTAAGAGTGAAATGGAAGGTCCACAAGACAGTAGTGAGACCAGCTATGTTATATGAGTTGGACACAGTGGCACTGGAGGCACAAAGATTGGAGACAGAGCTGGAGAGTTAAAGATGTTAAGATTTGCCTTGGGTGTGACAAGGATGGGCAGGATTAGGAACAAGTACATTAGAGGGTCAGCTCAGGTTGGACGGTTGGGAGACAAAGTCAGAGAGGTGAGATTGCATTTGTTTGGACATATGCAAAGGAGAGATGTTTGGTATATTGGTAGAAGGATGTTAAGGATGGAGCTGCCAGGTAAGAGGAAAAGAGGAAGGCCTAGGAGAAAGTTTATGGGTGCGGTGAGAAAAGACATGAAGGTGGTGTGTGTAACGGAGAAAGATGCAGAGGACAGGAATATATCAATAAAGATGATCCACTGTGTCTACTCCTAACGGGTGCAGCTGAAAGAAGAAGCTTTTTTGCTTTCACCACTACATTGTATTAGTCAGCGCCAAAAGTATTTCTTAGGTTCTGCCAGGAAAAAAACACTGAGGATGGTCTTCATTTCCAGAGATTTCCAGCAAAAAAGGCACAAAGTTTCAAGTTAAACACTGACTGGTTTATTCCCAAAAACAATATAATCTTAAAGTTATTAAAAATATAACACACTCTGGTACTTAAAACCAAACAACCGTTGGCCCCAGACACATTAGAACAATCACAGCCATTGACCTGAAACCTTTGAATTTCAGGCCTCCGTAACCTTCCACCCTCTAAACATTTGCATACTCCAAGAGCATGTGGAGAAGATAACATCTGGACCATCAATAGGCCCTCAGCTGAGAGTGGAGGGGGACAGGAAGAATGTGTACTTACCACTGTAGCTGTATTTATCCAACCAAATTCCAGTGGTGTCTTCATGCCTTGCCTTGACTCTCATGACTTGAGCTGAATGATTCCTTAATACAATTTATATACAATTATTATTTATGTTATTATTTGGTTTTTGTTGCTTTGTGGCTATTTTGTCACCTCTACAGCTCTGAGGCAATACTGTAAGCAGAACAACCTTTACACATGCATTTCCAGAGAGTGAACTTAGTCCATTCATAGAGTTTATTGCTTTCTGCTTGAGACACCCTAATCCTTAGAGACCTCCATTTGCAGTAAGACTTGATGGAACATTATTACTTAACAAATAAGATGTTTTGTCTTCTTGACCTTGAAGAATCCAAACCCGCCTCCCATAATGCAAAGAAAAAGACTGTTTTATTTTACTTAAAATCAAAAAAGAAAAATTTACAAAGTCAAGAATAAGTCAAAGGATTTTTTTAATCTGCCAAATATTCATCAATGTCACCCTTAATTAACTGTGTGATATATACTGTGTTTTAAACACATACTTTGGTTTATTATTTTGGTTTTCTGTTACTATAATTACATTTTTGAAGTTTATATTTTAATTTTATTCATTCTGACAAAGTTTTAAATCATTCCTCTTTTTATTTTTGTTTAAGCAACAAGTTTTGGATCCATTATATGACCATGATCTTTGCACAGATGATGTCATGGAAGTGTTGCTATAAATATTGGGGTGGTTCCTTTATGAATTATTTCTTGGTGGATAAACACCTTCAAATTTCTGCAGCATAATTAGCTTTAATTCAGATAGGCACTAGTGTAATGTGTTTGGTTTTGGTTTTGACTCTCCTTTTAACTTTGACTTTCGATTCTCGTGTTTCCCTAATGATTCAGGGTTGCCTGGTAATTTCGATTTCTCCCAGTCTCTTTTCCATTCACAACAATCTTCAGACACCTATGTGTCTCATAACAAACTGAACATGCTGAACCACTGGTAACCTTTTGGATTTTTATAATTTTTTTTGTTCTTTGCTGTCTACACAGGTAGGGGAGGAGATATCTGATCTGAATAATACTGAATACTGAATTCCTTAATGATTTGTAATATATGTATTAGAAAGTAAATTTAAGACAATAAAATCAAAAATAAGTGAATTATGTTAAAATTAGATTGAATACAAGTCAGCAATAGCATATATATAAGTAAAGACAACACAAAACAAACAACATTTGCAAATGAAAAAACAGCAAAGCTACTGTAACAGCTGGTGGCTAACAAGTTGGCAACAACATTAATGAATGACTTGAGTGACATGACTTTGAAACCAGGTTTAATATGCTAAGCTTTGGCAAAATTCTGATGCTTCCTGATTAAGGAGATGGGAATAGCAATGACAGTGTAGGAGAAGAGCTACACTGTATGAAAGACTATTTAAAAATGCTGAAGATGATAGTTTGGTAAAATTATAAAATGGTGTTGTGTAAGCTTATGTGTAATACAAAGAAAGAAGAAGAGCTCAGCTAAATAACAAACAGCATTAGCAGACTGTTTTAAAAATATTGCCATTAGGTTACTTGTCAATAAGCATTTTAAATGATGTTCTGTGTTCTTAAGATAGTGCACTTTTACTTTTGGCTGATGTCTAGATAATGATAAATGTATTAGTAAACGCTGTAAGAACGTAATGTAACTTCCCTTTTAATCAGACTTGTGCCACATTTTGGCCACTTCAGTTTAAACTGTTGCATTAATGACCTTCTACTCCCATCAACCCAGTTAATCTAGAGTTAACTGCAATTAAACAATGACCTTGCAGGACAGTGACAAAATGTTGGGGAAAAAAAGGTATAATTTAATTGAGGTGCTGAACAACGGTTGGCAAATACTGAGAAAAAAAGTGAAGGTCAGTCCAAGTATGAAGCAATTACAAAGTAGCTTTCCTAGAAACAAGCAAATTAGTGTCCATCACCAAAACCAGAGCACAGACTAATTACAGAGAAATTAATAGCAAACTACAAAAATATAATGGAGTTTGTTAAGCTACTGCTTGATTTGTCTGAACTTCTTTTTCACTGGACTTAACTGCAAACTTGCTAAATCCTTTAATGCTAATTAAATAGCTTTATAACTTACCTGTGGCCTTTCAGTTTTTTGCGATTTGAGACACTGCTTCTCATTTAGTAGAGATTGAGTTTTTTTTTATATTCTTATGGCTACAGTCAAAATGAGTTCATTTTTAGAAGGAACACTGGCATACTGTATGCAAAAACAAAGACCTTCATACCTGTCATGCATCCGGATAAAAAAGGCCAGACAAAAATGTCAGTACTAGTGCTACTAACATCACCGTAAAACAAAGAAGCATAAGCCTACCTTTTCATTAACAACAACAACATTTATTTTGTTTTCATACAAATTATGTAGCTCAAAGTGCTTTGCAAGACGAAGAAAGAAAAAAGAAAAGTCTATAAATAAATAACAAAGACTAAAGTAAGGTCCGGTGGCCAGGAGAACAGAAAAAACAAAACAAAAAAAAAAAACCCAGAGAACTGGAGGGAAAAAAAATCTGTAGGGGTTCTGAGGCCACAAGACCTCCCAGCCCCCATTAGGTACTGCCATCTCTCTATTTATGGTGAAACACAAACTAATAAAAATAAATCACAATACAATTCCAAGAATTATAGTAAAATAATACTGTGGATTCACAAAGTATCCAGTGAAAACATGTCTGAATACTTGTGTCAATGCGATATTTCACTTTGTGACAGACAGACAGACAGATTGGACAAACTTTATTTGTCCCGATAGAGATTTGTCTTTTCACAGAAACTGTTTGAATAATTACACATATAGCCCAAGCTGAAAGTACTCAGTGTTAGTGCATCAGAGAGAGAATGTGCTGCATTGGTCATAATGGCACTCAGTTTTCTTTCATTTCTCTCCTTTGCTACAACCTCCAGGGCATCCAGAGCGCATCCCATAACTGAGGTCGCCATTTTGATTAGCTTGTTGATTTGGTGGGCATCTCTTCAAGTGATGTTACCAGCCCAGCACACTACTGAGTAAAATATTGCACAGGCTGTCACAAACTTGTAGAAGATGTGAAGGATATCACTTCCCACATTAAAGCAATGCAGTATCCTAAGCAAGAAGAGTCAACTCTGTGATTCTTATGCAGTTCCTCTGTGTTACAAGACCAGTCCAACCTGTCATTGGTGTGAACTCCCAAGTGTTTGTTGAAGTGGACAACCTTTGCATCCACTCCCTGAATAGTGACCTGATAAAGAGGCTCCTCTTTGGTGCATCAAAAGTCAATAACCACTTGGTTTTATTGATGTTACTGATATTTATGCACCAGGAAACAAAGTTCTCAATGTAACTCCTATACTCTGCCTCATCCCCCATATCAATGTACCCCATGAGTGCAGATTCATCTGAGAATTTGTGACATGAGGTGATGTTAATTTATAGTCGAGTGGAGAGAAAATGAGACAGGACTGTTCCTTGTGGTGCTCTAGTGTTGCTCACATTCATTTCAGTAACACAGTCCTTGACTCTTTCCAACTGCAGTCTGCCTGACAGATAGTCCATTATCCAGAACACCATAGGTTCATCCACCTGCATATCTGAGAGCTTACCCCTTAACAGGAATGTCTGGATGGTTCTGAAAGCAATGGAGGAATCAAAAACATAATCCCCACAATGCTGCCAGTTTTGTTCAGGTGAGAATAAGCCTTATAGAGCAGACAGATAAATGTATCCTCCACTCCAGTCTTTATCCTATAGGCAAACTGCAGTGAGTCCAGGTGGTCTACCACAAGGAGACTCATCTAGTCCTTGTAATAAATCTGCAAAAAATTTCTAAAATCGTCTTTTCACTTTTTCATCCTGGGGAATTGAGTGCTTCATGATATGGATAAAAATGTATTTAAATGAACACAGTTACAACACAGCAAAATGTGCAAAAGCTAAAAAAAGTCTGAATATCCACTGTAATATTAGATCAACAGCAGAAACCAAAATAATATTTTTTAAAGTCTCAGCAAGGAGTATTTAAGATTGTTGAGAAGCAAGAAAAAATACAACTGAGAATAGAACTTCCTTGTTATCTGAATTCCAACATGCAACCATTTGAAATTCCAGCCTTGTCTTTCACCAGTAATTTGAGGCCTTCTCAGACTAATTACAGAGGTGTATGTCCAACAGGCCAGCTGTCATACTATGTTATTCTTATACAAATTTTGCACACACTGTGGAAATAAATTCATTTATTAAAATATTGTTATATTTTGGGTCATGGAGTTGGAAACAGTAATGGCAGGAGGGAGTGTAAGGCTGAAGCCAGCCTAGGATAGAGTGCCAGTTCATCACAGGGCACACTTTAGCAGAGACCAATGCTGACATGGGGTCAGTTTGGATTCATCTATTAACCTATCCTAGATGTCTTAAGAAACATAAGAGCAAAAGTGACACAACATGAGGAAATACCACATAGACCACCAAGAAACTCCACATGGACATATTTGTGGCCTGTCCAAACCTACCAATGATTACTAACAAATTCAAGAAGGAACTCTGAACTTCAGGTGGGGCTGTCACATGCACACCCACACTTGCTTGCACTTTACAAATATAGAACTACTAAAAATATCTTTAATGTGTCTTTGACCTGAGAAAGGAAACACAGAGTCCCTATAGAAAATCCAGAAAGGACAGAGATGGTACCACAGTGAGCAATTGAACCTGAGGTCCCAATGCTGCCACTGTATCACTCGGACACTTCTATCTGCTAAATATCGATTCATATCATGAAAACCAGTATATCCCTTTTGTGGATTTTCTGCTATACTCCCAAAGAATGTCTTCTCCATGCCATTTCTTTCAGACAACTACTTTATATGCAATGCAGTTGATTTCTTTAACAGTAAACAAGATATAAATTGAAAATTCATAATCTAGCACAATGTGCCCCTCCAGCTATAAAATAAACAATGTTACAGCTGATTCAATATTTTTTGCAAAGTAATAAACAGGGGGATTTAAGATAACTACTTTAAAATATATTGATTTTAACCAAAATGTTAACCTGAAGGCATAGCCTGTTTGTCAAAGGAAGAGATACATATGACTTCATATAATCAGTTCCTTCTAATATGATAAAATGTATAGCTATGTAGTTACGGTTTTGTTTTCACATGAGAAATTGCAGTTATATCTTCCTAGAGGGAAAAAATTATACTCTCCCTCTGTGTATTAAACTGGCAGATAGAGTTTTTCTTTTGACATGAGTTACAAAACCAATGCAATTTTATCATTCAGTTTATGCTGATAATTTAAAATTACAGAGGAGGAGAAGAATCAAATCACCTGTTGAGTTAGAGATAAAACCCTCACCTCTTAAAAATGTGTATGCTATGTAACAACACAAGACAGACAGTGTATGTGGGCACGTTTCAATATCAGCTCTATCACCGCTATGTGCTCATCTTAGAAAGAGAGAAAGAACAGAGATGAGAATGGAAAGCTAAATGTTAGGGGGATCATGGAGTGAGATGAAGACTTCGTGTGGAGGCATTAGGTGTTGTGCATTAAGCATGTCGACTGTGAGGTGGAGGAGGACTAGGTGAAGAGGTGCATCAAGATGGAGCCGGAGGTGGATGAGACCCAGAGGGCCGAGAAAAAAGTCATGGCTGGAATTCAAATTGGAGTCAAATGATATGAAAAACAGATCTCATGAAAATAGGATGTTCAGGATTGTGCAGAGTGGAGGAAATAAGAGTGAGGGGGATCAGGATCAGCTATTCTGAGTAGACCTAAAAAACAGCAATTGGTGATTACGATGATAACCACTAAAGAAGTCAAACATTCTTTTTAAATGACTATCTATTGAACACAGTATAAAATGAATGTCAGCTACAGAAAAGGGCATGTGGAGCTGCTGTCAGTTGTTAGGATTTCCAAATAAAACATTTTATTAATTCCCTATATTAATTCATTGAGCAGTACACCAAACTATAATCTAAGGAAAAACTTTTGATTTTTTTATTAACCAGCATAAGGTCTTTTTTATGATAAGGAGCATGAAACATTAGCTGAACAAATAATTGTTTCATTCTATACACTGAGACTAATTCAAAGGCATAATAGTTAGCCTGGGCATAATCCCCTGCCCTCTGGCTTTGTGGAGTTTGCATGTTCTCCCTTTGTGTCCATTAGTTTTCTTTGTATGTTTTTTCCTTTCCTACCAAAAAAATGAAAGTAAGGTTAATTGCCAGTTGCTTACTGAACCCTTCTTATTTAGTGTGTGTTAACTTAGCCCTCATTGTTGCTCCCAAAGCGTCTGAAAACTGCAGTAAAAAAGGAAGGAGTGGGTTAAGAAAAATGCAAGGATGGACAGGTTCAGAGACTGAAGATGATCATCATTTCTCAAAGCCAGAAGTGCCCACAGTAATCAATGATGAGTAAATACAATATTGAATATACTAATTCCAAGGTGTTATGTCCATAATTCATGTTAAAAATATGACAGGCTATTTGAATTATTGACTCAAATTATTTCTCAAGCCTTTAGATGTGTGTAAGTGAATTACAATGGATGAGTTTCAGATGCTGTGTACACAACATACAGTATCAATCTGATTTTGACAGAATAATTGAATTGATATTGACTTGATTTATAATCGTTGCACATAATTATGGAACAATAAACTTCCTGTGAAGTAAATAAATTAAATTAACATGTAATTTGTTCACAAATGCTAAACATCCATAAGAGAAGGCTGCCCTTCACGACTATAATTTCAGACAGCTGGATCATGTTCTATAATCAACGCCAAGAAAGTGTTGGCTGCTGTGGACAAAAAGACAATCATCTAGTGTTTCTGTTTCCCCAGGGTGAACCAACCAGGCAGAGAAGTGAATTGCTAGGAGCAGATGTTAAGGAGTGGACACAACATGTGCAGAAATGGCTTAGAGTGGGGAAGGTTTATGTAAGTAAAATAAATCAAATCTACATCAGCACAAAAGTAATTTAGAAATAACTATTCTACAGTTAGAAAAGGTGAAGAATTAAGGCAATATAGGAGACAACAGCACAAATCCTCCAGTAATTCCATTTCATAAGACCACAGTTTCAATCAGGGCATTTGGAAAGGCAAAGCTGATTCCAGCAGCATTAGCTGCAACACAAGAAACCAAAATAAGCACAGCACGCCACACACACTACCACTTGGCCAATTGATGGTCATTAATAAATATCTTTAGATGCAGAAAAAACAACACAAACTTGTGGAGAACAAGCAAGCCCTGCAGAGACACCAAGTGACTATGTCAAAAACCAAACATTCATGGGGCAGTGAAGGAGTAGTCCTAAAACCAAGCTGCTTCTGCTGTCCAAGAATAAACTGGTTACTGGTTTATACTTTTTTGTTTTTTTTTAATAGCACTTTTCCTCACTTGCATCACTCTACATAAAAATGCACTGCATGATATTTAAAAAAAATTAGTAGACAGTCCCTGGGCATTTCATCATTATAAAAAAACTTATAATAGACAGCCAGACTAATAGTCAGCCTGAGGCAGATGATATTTAATGTTAGAAAACTCACTTTGTTTCATTGGTAATAATATTATGAAAATATAATACTTCCATTATAGATAGTGATATAGTTCTGAGCAAGGATAGTTCATACTGCAGCACATAACAAAGTATGTTTTAAAGTAAAAAGGCAAGGGTTGCCAGATGTCCCTTATATACGGTACATGTCTCATATTTGATAATTTTGTCCCATCCCGTACTGACCTTTCAGGGACACCCAAATGTCAATTTCAAAGTTCATTTTCAAATTTCATAATAAAAATATATTTTTACCACCTTCCTATGGTACTTAGTTGTAACTTTATAAGTAATTATACTTTCTTTTCTGAGATTCTCTTGATGAAAATAACCCAAATGTAATGAGGAAACTAGTGTTTGCTGCCTGTTTGCAACTTGTTCAGTTGCAATGGTTGGCTGAGGACAGCGACACTGTTACCATTTTGCTTTCCAGCCGCGCTGCTGTGTAGTTTTGTATCAGCATTGCAACATACAGTGTCAACAAAGTGTGTTGTTACTACTTGCCACGGCCCACTGCCTGTATTAAGTAATAATAATTCTCTGTTCTCTGTATTAAATAAATATTTTCAAATGATTTCACTTTTACAGAATTTTTTTTAGCTTGTATTAAATAATTTTCAAATGATTTTACTTTTGTTTTCCTCATAACCTATTAAAATCCTTGCTTTATGTTTTTAAATTATGTTTCTACTTTTATATAATATATTGATCTGGGTGTGTATATACAGTATATATAGTATTATAGAGAGAGATTTTAAGAGTGTCCCATATTTCTAATTTTCTAATCTAGCAACCCTAAAAAAGACCTGAAACTAAAGTTAGCAGTCAAAATATGTGCATCTGATTTTAGTATGGAGAACTATACTATAAGCTCAATAATATGTGTTGCCAATGTTTGAATTTAACAAATCCACTGCGAATGAAGAGAATGATGATATAAGAACTGTTATCCAATAAGTATTAAGCACCAGGTCATATATTTATCATTCAACTAAATATAACAATCAAGAAACTTTGATGGAGATTTGTGAGCTAATGATACTGAAACACATTTATCCTTTATAGTTATTTAGAAAACTGATATCATAGCTATTGTCATAAATCAGGTTTAAAGGGCAATATTTTCAGAAAAGTTTCAACTGAATTCAATTTCATATTATAATAAATTAAGATAAGCTTCCAAATATTTGATGAAAATGGCTCAGTGATTGCAGATAAATTTGACCATCTACTGGTTGCTTCCTATTTTTGGTTTCTATCTAGTGCACAATCGTGCCATTTCTATGGCAATCCGCCAATTCATTTAATAAATCTATTAATCTACTATTTATTGGCAGTGGGCAATAACCATCATGGCCACTTTGGACAAGTCAAGCGCAAACTAAGGTCAGAGTCACTAATGAAACTGACATACAAGGAATATGAAATGAATGAGCTTAATGCACTTCTAATAGACACCAATTTAAATGGTCTACTGTGGACATATTTAAATGTAATGCCACTACTCAACAATTTCTTTTCCCATCCATGTTTAAGAGGACCATCCTGTAAAAGAAGACCCTTGGATGTTGGCTCTAACCCAGACTATCAAGATGGTGTTAGGGCTCATTTATACTTCACGCTCAGAACGTGTACGCGTCCACATCATGGCTGCCACGCGTTCCCAGCGTTCATTTCACGCGTCCTCTGAGCAGGTTCTCAGAAATTAACGCGACGCGTGTGCGAGTTGCAGTACCAGCAAAAAGTCAGGGGGCGCAGTGTGCTAAAAGTCGGAACGTGACGTCAGAGTCTCTGTTTACTATCTACATGTGACAGCAAGCCTCTATGGAGATCCTTCGGGATCGATGTGCGCGCTTTGCTGTTTGATGAATGGTTCAAAGTGTTGAAGCAAAATTCCGACATACAAATGCATTCGTGGTGCTTTTATATTCAAGCGTCGCATATTCCCGATCGTAATGACACGATACATTTTAAAAGTCTCACATACCATCTTTTGTGCCGTCTATTTTTTATTTTTTTACTTTACCTGCTGTCAGGTCCAAGAAGCTGGTAGCGATGAAAAACTGGGATGATGTTTACGATGGTCTGCTTTAATAATAAAGTAAACTACGAGGTTAAAGTGGACATTTCGAGATTAAAGCCGAAATTTCCACTTTAATCACAAAATACGTTTTCACCGTGTCTTTTATTTTTTTCTCAGTGGCTCAAATACAGCGCTATACATTATGTTGCCGATGTGAAGTTGCAAAAAAAAAAAAATAGACGGCACTGAGACTTTTAAAATGTATCGTGTCATTACGATCGGGAATATGCAACGCTTGAATATAAAAGCACCACGAATGCATCTGTATGTCGGCATTTTGCTTCATCACATCGAAGCATCCATCCCGTAGGATCGGCATAGAGGCTTTCTGTCACATGTAGATAGTTCCCGAATGTAATGACACGATACATTTTAAAAGTCTCACATACCATCTTTTGTGTCGTCTTTTTAATTTTTTTATTTTTGCAACTTAACAACAGCAACATAATGTATAGCGTTATATTTGAACCACTGAGAAAAAAATAAAGGACATGGTGAAAACGTGTATTTTGTGATTAAAGTGGAAATTTCGGCTTTAATCTCGAATTGTCCACTTTAACCTCGTAGTTTACTTTATCATTAAAGCAGACCGTCGTAAACGTCATCCCAGTTTTTAATCGCTACGAGCTTCTTGGACCTGACAGCAGCGGAAAGCAGCAAAAGATCACCACACAGAACAAATTAAATGTATGATATTCCAACTCTCTGCACATTCAGAATCTTTAGATTTATACTTGATATCACTTTCATGATGAAATGCATTAAAGTGTGTATGTTACATTTTACATATAATTTCATTTAAATAATGAATACTGTTAATAATTACACACATGGGGGTGACACGGTGGCGGAGCAATAGCACTGCTGTCTCGCAGGGAGTTACGTTGCTGGTATTTCCTGCTTGTATTCCACACTGTGCTCAGGTTTCCTTCCAAAGATAAGCAGATTTGGGGATTTGGTGCCGCTAAAATGACGCTAGTGTATGTGTGCTTGTATTCACCTTGCGATGAGCAGAGACCTCGTCCAGGGATTGTTTCTCAGTCGTGCCCAATGCTTGTTGGAATGGACACATCCCTGGATTGATGGATTTAATCAATAAACATCCTTTTCACAGATATTGCGGTAAGGTGTTGTCGGAATTTAATAGGTGTTTTAGGCAATTCACAACACAGAGAAGCCAAACATGTTCTCACCGTGATAATATCTCACACTGCCACCTGGTGGACTCCTCCAGATTTACGTAAAGTACGCGCGCAAGTATAAACACTTCAACGCTTGCGTAGCAGGAGCGTCCGCTGCAGCATGCGTCGCGTCGCGTGAAGTATAAATGAGCCCTTAGTCTAGATGACCAAGGATGAAGACTCATCAGTGTTGCCCAAAGCCTCACTATTTATTTATTTTTTTTAATCTAACCACCTACCGCAGTTACGAAGGAATGCTGCTTAATGGCTCAACCCTTTAATTGTTTCTTAACTACTCTTTTTAAAACAGGAAGGAAAATCAGAGAGCCCACAAAAAACTATTCAGACACAGGAAGGGGGGCAAGTAAACTTCATAATGCCAGTGTCTAGGCTGTGTTTTGTACCCCGTCAAACAGAGGTAGGAGGCAGCTGAGCTCTTTACCATGGCCTATGTTAACTTTGACGATCTAATAAAAGAAGTAGGGTTAGATAATTTAGAGATGAGTGGCTTGTTTCTTTATGTGATTGAATTTTTTGAAACTATAAGGTCAAAATTATCTCTTTCATTACAACTAGTGTTTAAGTGGATGCATTTGAGATTACATAACATTTAAAAAAGGTAAAAGGATTATACTCTCAACTACTTTAAGCCTGTCTTCCCCAGGGTTGAACCAGAGTCCCTTTGTTTTCATCTCTTATAATGAGTGGAGGTAAGCATCTAATTAACCAATTAAGAGGAAACATAATCAAATAGAGGTCTGCTCATTAATTATTTATCCAATGTTAGCGATCAAGAAATGATACTAAAGCAAGAAAGTCACATTATCATAGCATTGACAGGCTGCCAAGTACCCCAGATGGCCTGACCCATTGAGGACAGTTAATGGCATTTCCATTTAACACTGAATAATCAGCATTGCTGGTATTATCAGCAAGAACAACAAAAACACTGTGAATTTGGGAATAACCATGTGCAACTATGTGTGGATACTATTAGGCCATATGCTAAATGTCATGTAGTTTTGTTTTTGCCATTTTCATTTTTTCATTGTGCCCCAAGGAATTTCTCTATTTCTTTAGTTACACATTAAGGAAAAAGCCTTCAGCATGTAAAAACAAAAATGACTCCTTGTCGTGCTAGGAGTTTAAGAAACGGTTTGAAGAATGACTGAAGGACAACATTTCCTTGCAAAGCTTTTAGCTAAGCTAAAGGCCAAGATGAAGCCACTACTCTCTAAATATCTCAAAGTCTTATTAAGTTTAACAGTGTTTAAATATTCAGCATTTTCATTTATTGTAAAGTGGATTATTATAATACAAAATTGTTTTTTGCTGTCAGAATGACAGGGAATTTAATATTTAGGGTATTGCTATGTAGACATTAGTCCACAGTCTCCAAATTCAATTTTCTAAAGACACATAACTGTATAAAAATAGCAACATCCAAATAAACTCTTTAGACTGCCTCACTTTTTCTTCATGTAAAGATGGTTGCATTTTAACTATAAAAAGAGAGAAATAGTTAATAAATGAATTCAGCAAAAAAATTTCAATTTTATATTTCAACTATGTAACCTGTTAAAAAATTACTTAGCGATAAAGGAGGCAGTATTGTGGGTCAGTAGATACTCCCTACAAGTTATCCACAAGTTCATATGCCTTTCCTCACTTAGTCCAAAGTTAGTTATTGCACACAACCTGTTTCTTTGTATGTTCTTATGTTCACTTTGATCTGTTCTTGCTTTTTACTCACTTCTGCCAAAGATGACTAGACAAGCACATCAGAAAATGGATGGAGCTATCAATCGATAGAGGCAAAGAGAGAACTCAAGTGCTACCCTAACACGGGGCCACTATAATTAAAGAAAGCAAAACACTACAATATATATGAAATTAAATTATGTAACACCTTACCAGCTCTCTTCAGTAAAAATTATAGCCTATTACAATGCAAATGATTAAAAATAAACACCCTAGATAATAAAAAGATGTAAACGAAACTCCAGAAATGCTTTATCAGGTGTTTTCAAAGTACATTGCACACAACAGATGGACTGAATTTAATCTTTTATGTAATAAGCAGAAGCTTGGCTGTACAGTTCTGTTACCTAAATAGAAACAGTCTGATTTATGTTTTATCTTTAATTACAACACAACATTTTACCTATGAAATCATTTTAAAACCCTTTCTCATGAGTTTGGTTGATCCCATTTTTATTTAGGATTGCTCCCTTTTTCCAAAAGTAAAATGTGTCCTTCAACTTTATAGAGTACTTGGGTGAGTTATTTAGTCAATAAGTTTGGGAAACAACCCAGAAATCTGTATTGTATATGTAAACGTTATGATGCACAGTAAGAACAGACATCAATAAATCATTAGAACATTTCACCCTTGCTTAATTCAATACTTAAAGGTAGCAGCAGATGCCTGTATAAATCATACAAATAGTTTTATACAGTAGCAAAGATAACTCTAGCTCAGTCCAGCATTTAATATTAATTATTGGACCTTTAGTCCAGACATTGGAAGGAGTGTGAAATGGCTCTGAACATAAAAGCAAGGCACAGATGGATTCAGCAAGATAGAGATCAGCATTTCACTTGTTATCATACAGCTGTTAATGTGCATTACATACTAGCTGAGGAAGTAATTTTAAACCAGCTTTTATCTAATTTGTCTGCTTTATGTATTAATAACATCATCGCTTCCACACTCAAAAGGCAGCCACATCTTTATCGCTAAAGGCAAGTTATCTGGCCCTAGAAGGTCATCAGTAATACTAGCAGCACTTTTAGGCAGAACACAATATTATGCAAATAGATTGGAAGACATATAAAGAATTTATATGTGGAGTATTTCATTAGAAAAAGAATAATTAATACCTTTTTTATACATTATGATATAATTCATCAGTTACAGTAAGAGGCAGAATTTTGTCTTCAATTATTATATCCTCCTCAGGATTTATTTAATGTGATTTATTTAATATTTTCTTTCTAAAAGACATACTTAATGTATATACTGTAAGTCTGATAATGTTATCATGTGAACGCTTCATTCATAAATACTGCAGACAGCTATAATCTGGACTCATTACTAAAATGATATTTTATGTCAAACGAAATACTTAACTGAAAGTGAGGGGAAGTATTATTATCTGTTTATTCCTAAACATAATTACAGACAAGTCAACCCACACGAAGTTCAAAACAACTTAGCTGCTTTCTTCACAAAAATATAAACTGAAAAACAAGAATTTTCTATATTCTGATGTCAATGAAATTGCATATACGTGGGTCTCCAAATTTTAAAAGCACATAATCAAACCTTCAATCAGTCGTTGATGGTTAATTACTGTGGAGATTATGTGTCTATGTGAGGCTTCACCCTTGCACAAAGAACCAGATGACCCATGTGCGAAACTTCTAAATGAAAAAAACAGAATATAATTCTCATAGTACTCTTAATCAGTGTTCTTTACGGTATCTTTCAGAGCACAAAAATGGGAGAAACTGAAACATATAATTTTGCCTATTCACGATACTCATGTTGTAATCCAGTTGAAAATGTATTAGACGGCATTAACCCTCAAGCAGCCAAGCCAGACGTCACCAGGGTCATCAACCATTATCCACTGGTAATCAAACAGCCAAAGAAAACACAAAAAGCTATACCCCTTATATATATCATTATCTAAATGAATGATGAGAAATTGGCCTCTGAGATAAAATTTCACAAAAGGAATGGAATTTAGCCAATGATAAAATACATCCTAGTTGACTATGCACCATGCAAGTCATACTTTAGTTAAAAATTGTTCATTGTTCACATACAGTATATCTCATCTAAAATCTTCTAAAATACACTCAGGGTAAGATCCAACTTATGAGCAATGTTATCAAGTGCACACATTTTTAGGGCACATGTTTTCGGGAATATCTTAAAAGCAAGCTATTTTCGGTAAAAGTATTTGTATATCTCTCAGTTTACCTTGAACTCCAAATCATTGGTAACAAATTAACAACAATATCTTGAACAAGTGCAGCATGCAGTTTTAGAAATGCTCTCCCTTGCACCACAACAAGGAATGACACAAATAGTGATAAGTATAACAGACAAGTCAATCTTCAGATAAATTTCCATAACACATCCTGTCCATGGATCTGGAATCTATTCAATTCAGTGTCAAAATGCTGACATCAACACATGCAGTTCTAGTTTTAGGTTACATTATGCTTTCAGTTGCTCTTTAGTCTCTTTCAGTCTTTATTAAAAGATGCAGTAGCCAGTCACTAAATACATTTTAACTTTTATAATGCACTGTGGGTGCACACCATGCAAAACAGTACTATAGTAGACTTTAAACAGTAAAATTTGCATATTTAATAAATTGAGTATCAGTACTAATTTTTGTCATAAATGAATAGTACATGAAATATAACTGAAGCAACTTAATAGAAACAAATAAAACTAAACAGCATACAACAGGACATGTTAATGAAAAATTCATTCAGAAGAGCTATACATGTGTAGCTCAATGGTAAGTGCTGCTGCCTTATGATGCCAAACTTATTGATTCAAATATTAGCCCAGCTATTTGAAATTGTTTACACTGCATCTTACCAGGGTACTTTTATCTTTTCTGCCATAACCCAGTTACACTCATGTTAGGCTGATAGGCATCTCTACACTGGCTCTATGTAGTGTGAGTACACCCTACAACTGACTAGGGCTGCTTGCATCTGATGTTGCAGGGAGAATCTTTGGCTATCTGTGACCTTGTAATGGGATAACAGTTTCGGAAAATGAATGAATGAGTCATATACCCTGTTCTTTAAATCCAATATGTCCTGACAAAAACAAGAAAGCTATAAATTATGACACTACCATGGATGGAAAGCAGGACTAATGATAGCTGCATATGATAAATTATTACAGTTTTCCCCAGTTGCTTATTGCACTGTGGCCAAATGCATACACAGATCAATCTGATCTCAGTGCAAAACTTCCAGAGCAAATCATCAGACCTGCAAAACTGAATACACATCCTACTTGTTTCAACTCAATTTACAATTCAGGAGGACTCATTTAGCAATACAATTCACACAATCCTCAATTAATAGGCATAACTGTTATTTTTAAGAACACGTTGGCAATTACTATGAATATATGAATCCACTGGTAACATTCATAGTGACAATGAAGAACAAAAGTCTTCATCTAGATAAACATATCAGCTAATTATTTTTCATTGGATGCAGAAGTATTTAATATGGAAAACCATGGAACAAATAAAGAGCATGTAGTGCAAGAAGTAGCAAAACAAATAGAGGAAGAGTAAGACAGAAATTTTCAAATAAAAAATAAGAATGGAATGAGCATGTGAAATAGCATGGAGACTGCAACAACCTGAGCTGGTTCACTCTAGCTGTACCTTTAGGACTGAGAACAGGTGAATGGACAAAAATGCAAACTAACTTGCATGATATTTGGCTTTCAGTGTAGCAAGATGTCAACATGTTTCAGTTTGATTTACTGTAGTGCGGTATGCAGGTAGAATTTAAAGAAGACCAGCAGGTGGTAGGAGAAACTGACAATGCTGGAAACCAGGGCCCCAAGACTCCGAAAAACATAGACATCTGGGATCATGTGGGGGCCGCCTTCCTGGTTGCTTTGGGGGCCACGGGTTTAGGGCATGGAAGCCCCACCCTGTAGGGGCCCGTGGTCACCACCAGGAGGCACCCCAATGCCTTGGGAACTTGTGACTTCAGCACTTCCGCCACACCAGGAAGTGCTGGGGGGAAGATTTAGATGGATACCCGGAGAGCTCCAGGTGGTTCCCAGCATTCCCTCGTTGGCCACGCCCCAGCGTGGCAGAAGTGCCGGATGTTCCCACGGCAGCTCTCCAAGTATCGTTCTTATTCCCCCAGCCCCCCCTCCACCGCCCCAGCACTTCCTGGTGTGGCGGAAGTGCTGAGGTAACAGGTCCCCAAGGCATTGGGGCATCACCTCCAGGAGGCCAAAAAGAGTAGAAATGTCACCATTTGTACTGTTATCAGTGACCAAAGCGCTGTCCTTTAGCATGAAAAATCTGAACCTTACAACTTCTGTTGGTATTCCTTGACGTGCTACATGACTGACTGTTGCAGCTCAAGGCCACAGACAACACTTTCAAAAATTACAATTCAATGATTTTCAGAAAACGTCCACTCCTAAATCCAGGTCATCTTCCTTCCATTATATTCTCTATTCCTCAATCCAACTGAGATAGTGGAAGGTTTATCAGTCTAAAACTTATGATCATGTTAGTCTACTTCAGATGATAGAAGAGACCTGTGATGATGTTAGTGCAGATCGTTGCTAACACGGATTCATCAGGCTGGGAGATTTTTTTTTAAAAAAACTTTAATGATGATACAGATGAAACTATGTGGCCAAATCCACAAGAAAGTCTGGATAGTTTCAGAATGCAGCATTTTTTTCTTGCTCTCATACAGCATTTGTGTGGCAGTTACATTATTCTTAATTTACAGGCAGCATATTGCATATTACTCTGTAATCATTGTAAAAACAAATTATTTGAACATACATTACAACACTTTGTTACATAGTTTTATTCAATCTGCATTTCCCCTTTTCATCAGAGAATTAAATTTTCTGACACAATAGTTTAATTTTGGCCATTTTGAGTAGACTAAATAGGTCATCCCTTTAGCATAAATGCACTAATAAAATAATAATAATAATAAAATAAAATCTGAAATCAGTACTACTATGCTGAAAAGATGATTTTTGCTTCACACAAAGTATAGTCTTGGAACTTTCAAAAAGCTAATTTTTCATAACTGGTACTTCTATTTATATATGTTCTTGATAAAAAGGTAAAAAAAAATGGTCCTGACCTCTATTATCAACATTCATTTAATTAAAACATATACACATATTTGCTATCTAACTGGAAAAAAATGTTTGTGCTAGAAGGTATTTTGTGTAATATCACATGTAAAAGGAATGTGAACGGAAAGAAATACACAACAGTAAATCAAAAACGTTTACTTTTACAGAAGCTGCCTGTCTAAATTTCCTAATACCAATTACCCTGAAAGGTAAAATGCCAAATATTGCTATCAGGCTGCTGCAAACGTTTCTGACTGCATTCTCTTCCATTTTGTCCTTTCACCCAATACCATAGACCCCATTTGACACCAGATAAAATAGATAAGCAGTAAAGTTTAAATCTGGGCCCATGTTAGTCACGCTTACCAACATTGTGCAGGTGCAAAGGTTTACATTTGGGTTGTAACAAAATAGGTTTAAAACAAGAAAATAGTAGAAAGATGTGCTGTATGTCAGAAAATGAAGTTGACAAATAGGAAAATTATTCTAAGCGAGCAAGTATTTGAAAATCAAGCTAAATACCAGTATGCAGAACAGGTAAGGACACAATTACAGGAAGCACAAGCACTAAACAGAAAGCCAGGAAAGTTAAACTGTAAGACATCTGACCAAAAAACATAAAACTCCAGTGATTCAAAAGGACTGAGACAGGACAGAAAGAAACAGAAAGAGTCATGTGACTGCTGTAGTAGCTGTAACCAGGCAACCTAATGTGAGATGAAGGGCCGAGTGCAGATTATGTATGATGTGTGTGAATCAAAAGTGAGAAGCACCATTGAGAAAGATAATAATGTACAGAGGTAACATTATTTTTTTATTACATTTTTATTACCTATTTCCTGTGAAAAATATTCAGAAAAATCTCGGGTCACATTTAACAACATATATTTTTTTGATTTTCTAATTTAAACTAAAGCAATAATAATAAAAAGGTTATTTAAACAAGGGTTTTCCAAACTGGGATGAGGAATTAGTTGCCCAGCAAATTGTGTTTTACATTACTATAACACCCTAATTACGAGCTGATAGGAACCTAATGGAATCATCAAAGCGACAAAGTTACAGTATCGTCTATTTAGCTGACAAAAAGTGCAGAACTGGCTTCACTAGCAATGTTTTTTACTCCTTTTTTAAACTTGCTCACTACAGCCAAATTCCATTATGCAGACTTAGATAAGTCATCTGAGGTGTATGCAGTTAGTGCAATTTAAACAAATATTTTAAAAGGACTTTCCTTCTTTTTCTCAACAAATTAAATCACACCATACATAATATGACCTTCGGAGTACTGGAATATGTGAATCAGTAAGAATGTTTGGAACATTCATTAATTAAATATATGTGGAATCGGACAGTACAAACAATAAACCCATACAATCTGCTTAAAATAAACTGAGAAAAGTTGATTTAAATTCCTCCCTGACAGCCTGTACTGTTCATCTTATGTTCACTGTTTCCGACTAACTTTTCAGTAGGAGGCATTTAAGAGGCATTTAAGAAGGTAACTGTAGTTTAAAATTGCTCTGTAGCATCACCTAGAGGTAGTGAGTGGCACTTAGTGATACCACACTCATCTAGGACACATCCACATGATGAATAAAAGTTTTAATCAGTGGCAGTGTACCTCATTCAGTTTGAGAAAAGCCAAATTACACAGTCTGAAAATATACATTGAAAACCAGAGCTAACACCCACAAAGAAAAAGTGCACAACACAATGAAATATTTTACTACCTTTACATCATCAGCTCCATGGGTTTGATTAGGTGATAATCATATAAGTAAAACATTATTTATAAACATATAACATAAGGACAACAGTAACCATCATTCCCCAAAAGCCCCCAAGCAACTAGTTTAACAAAAACACATAATCATCAAATTATTATAGCAGACTCCTAAGGTCAAGATGTTAAGTTCATGCATCTCACAGCTTGTGGCTGCAGGAAATGAATAAAACAGTACCATACGGCAAAATGAAATTAACTTCAATTGAGTCTGGACGCAAAAATTATGTGCTTATAGCTTCTTTTTGATATCTGTGTCATGATGTCAGCATAAGAAAAGCATCCGACTTTGGGCAAAATGACTGCACTGATGTGAAATGTGACTTCAAATGCATTAGCTGCCTTGAATTCAAGAATGGCATCTAATTTTAAGTGAAAAAAAAAAGAAAACCTGCCTAAAAGCAGCCATTCACTCAACACTATTATGTATACATGTCTAACAGGTACCTAGACAGCCGATCAGAATCTACCTGCTAATAATAAGATGCAAATAGCTGTCATGCATTACCCCTCTTTATTAGACATACCGAACTGGCAAATAAAAGCTTTGATCAAAGTGCTCTCCACAGCTGTGGCATTTAAATCTCTCAGAAGCTGTGTTTTTCATTACTTTCAAAGATTAAATGCTAAGAGAAAAACACAGATCTGGGTGATTGAATCAGGTAATCATGAAGTCCATGAACAGGTGGCCTTGTTATTAAATATGCTGCCGTCCCACTAATGCCAAATTTCTGACTGCACCTGCAGAGTAGCTCAGACAGAAAGGCAAGAAAAAAAAAATCAGAATGCTGCTCAGTTTGGCATACAGCAAGGTGTGGCCACCCGTGAGCAGCAGCCTTTATTTCCTCATGCAAAAAAACACCACTAAGCTATTATTTTCAAATCCAAAACATAATGCCAAAACTCTGTTTAGTTTTACCATGTCTGAAAATTATAGTGGCTTAAGTAACTCCTGCTCTAGGAAGCAAATCTTAAAAAAAAAATAAAACTCTTACTGCCAATTTGCCTTAATAATTTAAAGAAAATACATTAAGTACAAAGAAAATTCACCAAGTCAGCTTATGTTATAAATATCTAGCCGTATCTGTGATTCAAAGAATGCCTGCTGATTACTGCCTGATACAGTGATCTTCGTTTAACCAAATACAGTTATGAGTTTCACTTTGTTAAAAGTTTATAATCATTACAGCGTAACTGAGTTAGGGAGCACTTTGTGAAATTACAAAACCACTTTACAGATTCCCGCTTCCAACTGAGCAAATGCTAGAAAATTTAATCGGAGCATATAGTCCTGACAGAATCTTCCTGGAAGATAACTTAATTACACTATGTCTACCACAAGCTACAACCGATTTTTTGGAAAGTAATTAAGGAGATTCTGGGGTTGCACCCACTTTTTTGCACTATATGAAAGAGGAGGGGTACTAAGTTGACTCAAAATCAGAATATATTTACATCTAAACACCTACTTCTAAAGTAATGAACAAGGTAGCACTCAGTTTACCAAAGAATGCACAGGCCCCTGTCCTATAGGGACATGGCAGTCTCTACCATGTTTAGTTCCATCTGTAATGGCGCTGCTTCAAGCTGCTAGTGTTTACATTATGAGTGCAGTTATTAACTAGTTCATTATTGTAATTCTTTTTTGACCAAGATAACCTGCAACTGCTTCAGAAAGACATCTTTGCAAAGTACAATAACTATTAAAGGAGGATTTTTTTTTGTTTCTTTGGTTACGTGATTATAAACTGGTAAGAATAACTTTAGTAAGTAACTGTACAATATATGTATTGAAATTAGGTTAAGGGGACACATTATAGTGCTTTCCACCTGTTTCTCCAGGCTGCTGCATAATATACAGTAACAGTACATTAAAAAAACTTTTACAAATAAGCTTGATACATATTTCTGAATAAATAACAAATAAAATACATGTTTCACACACATATCATGTTTGCTTGCTTTATTATGTCATTCCACACTTTAGCAATATACATTTGGGTATTTTCAATTGAAAGAATGCCACAAGTTCCTTTAAAGGCAATTCTGTTCACAAGCACTTTACGTTCAAAATCAGATGAATACACTTCTAAGGATATTAACCTTTAAAAAAAATGTTTGCCCCAAATTAAGGTTTGCAAACCCAATTTTACTTGGTCACTGATTTTTTTAATTGGATTTCTTACTTTATTACAGCCTATAAAAACACTAAGAAAAAAGCCCTTTATTGTTCCTCAACTCAATGAACACTCCTTGCCTAAATAAAACATAGTTTGATTATAATAGGCACATTGTATTTATAATAATTTTAGTAGGTAATGTTAGAGTTATCGATATAATTTGTGTAACTCTGTATAACTGAGAGTGTCCATAAAATTAATGAATAACTAGTTTACTCTTGATAAAGAAAATGACACATATTTTACACTATGACATATACATTTATATTATATACAGTATTTAGGTATACTATATATATATATAATTTATACTGTATGTATGTATGTATACTGTGTATATACATATATATACACATATATACAGTATATACATACATACTATATATGCAAATATAAAATATTCAATATACATGGAAATGTCACATATAATTCTTAACTATATACATATATATTATATATATACTGTATATTAATCTTCTTAACATAGATCTTAACTAATCATTACAATACATTTGAAAAAATATTGAATGTGTAGTCTAACGTAGTTCCTTAGCATGTCACTCAAAGTATTTAGACAGCAAATGTATTTTGGCATACATTGCTAAAGTACATGTGTACTCAAAAATTAACAAATAAAAAGTTGATTTTCTTTATAAATTTTAGCAAAAGTAGAAAAATAAACATTGCTGCCTAATTTACAGCAACACTGATTAAAGAATGCTAAAGTACATTAAGCAATGCATTAATTACAAAGATTATAAATTGTTTAAGCATGGCAAACATCCTTCAGTTTACATTCATTACAAAAGACAATGTATTTGTAATCCAGAGTGACAGCCTCCTTCTTAAATAAACTAAAGGGAAGATGTGCATATATTCAAGGATTTAAAATTCAAAAAAATTGCAAGCCAAATGTAAATGTCATCTGTTGCAGATGGATTGCCAGGAATATAGGTTACCTTCTGTCAGCTCTCACATTTTAAAAAGTCTCTTCGGCGCTGTAAAGTTAAAGCACATTATGCAGTTTGCTCTGGAAGGAAGAACAAACTTATGGTGGCTCAGTGATGATGCACGTTAAAAGAAAAACATAACAGCAAACTGAAATGCTTCTTCATGTGATTTTAAACACAAGGTGTGAATATTACTTGCTACTGCACAATATAATTACATTGTAATTTTTATGAACTACTACTCATGTATAATAATTGTGGTTATTGCTCCAAAGAACTGGAGGTCATCATAGCCAAAAACAGTTAAAGGTGTAAAATCCTAGGAGTAATACAGATATTTAGCTGTTAGTATATGGGCACAACCTCTTTGGCAATTCTACTTTAATTCATTCATTTAATTTAGGCAACATTATAATCAGTTAAATAAAAAAAAATTTAAACAAAAATGCAACTCTATTTGAATACCACAAAGTGATATTGCTGAAAACTGCCAGTCCTTTCTACTAGAGTCTTCTGCCTGCACAGTAGAGCCCCCTTCTGGACATATGAAAAACAAAGTTTTATGAGTTCAAGAACCAAAAATCAGTTTGTCTTAAGGAATTTAAAATTATAAAAATGTTTAAAATTATTTAGATTATTTTAATAGCATTCTTCCACTTCATATATTATAAATGTAAACATTAACCTTTAGCTTAAATGATTATTAATGTATAACACGTGAACATTCTATATTAAGAGAAAAACAATTATCCTAATAAAGTAAGCTATCTACCATTCATAGATAGTATTTTAATCTACAATATGTAGAATTCTGAAATCTTACAAAAGTATATGACGTGATAAGATATTAGGAGAGTACATGAAATACAGAAATGTGATTCTGCACTGAATGAAACTATAGGATGAAGTTAGAAGATAAGGGCTTAAAGTGACTGGTTAAAGTTTCAGAAAATAATGGAAAATCAGTTTCTTAGCTTGTAGGAACTGATTTGTTAGTTGGATAACTTCTTTGAAAATGAATCTGAAGGTTTTATAGTAATATTATGAAACTTAAAGGACACTTTAAGTCACATAATATTACACACTAATTCAATGCACTGGTTTAACCTTTTCAGCACTACCATAATCTGAAAAGCAAAAAGAAATTTGACTTCATTTACCCTTAATATTTTTGTTTGAATTATTGCACATATAATATTTATTTTTTAACCTCAATAACTGTCTCGTCTTGTATATGTAATGCAAAGTTCAGAAAGAACGTTGCTTTGTGGTTTTTCAACTACTAATCTACATACACAAGCAAGTATGTGTTTATCTGTCTATAAAGCATTTTAAAAGTAGCAACACTATTTTTTGAGAACTTTTCAAACCTTATATATATAAAACACATTTCTTATTTTTTTTAACTCTGTGTAAATGTGCAATGCAAGGATGTAATTAAACAAAATTGCTTGTTTTACCTATATATAATAATGTGTATACATGGAGTATAAAATCATATAAACACACACAGATACATATGTAAATATTACTGGTCATATTTAAATGTTTCCTACATAATTGCTGCACATAGATGTAAGAGGCATTAAATGATAGTTATGATATGACAGTTTTATTCAAACTTTATACTGACCATATATAGTATATATAAAGACTGAATATGGTTTTCTACTTATATATAAAATATGATTGATAAGGATCAATATATGGGAAAGACAAGATAGATAGATAGATAGATAGATAGATAGATAGATAGATGTGAGATACTCTGTGATAGTTTTTCTTAAATTTATACTGACCATATATACAATATATACATTAAAAAGACTAAATATGGTTTTCTACTTATATAATATATTGCTTGCTTAATAAAGATAGATAGACGTGAAAGGCACTATATGATATGTTAGTTTTATTGATACTTTATCGTGATCATATGCAGTATACAGTATATACAAACAAGGAATATGGTTGTCTACTTATATATACTCTTTACTTAAGAAAACTATTTCTATTCAGTGTTTATGTGCACATTTTGATATTTAACATATAAAGCTAAGCTATATTAGGAGAAAGCGATATAGGTAAAATGCTATAATGGTTGTCCTCAAATAACAATTCATCCATTTAACAAGTAAATGTCTAACTTTTTCAAAAGTGAGAAAGAAAACATTTCAATCAGAGCACTGTAGATGCTTACGCTAGACGTCCTGAGTTAAAGTTTAACATCCCTACTGAAAAACTGAGCTTAAACGTCAAAAGTATGGTTCAAAACGCTCCAAATCTGAAAACGTAAAGATCTTGTTGATCGCAGAGAAACTATTTTTTATTAACACTTATTTCATCATGCAACTGGGAACACCGTATTTTACTGAAAAAATCATAATCAAAAATGTTCTTATTCTTATTAAATATGTATGCCTTTCATTCTGTACCATGTGTAGTATAAATATTACAGCTACAGTTTGATCACAGTCCGAAAGAAGTTTTATTAAAGTCGGAGGATTGTTTCGTTGCGTTTAACAACACTAAATAAAGTAACTGTGTCTTTGATTAAGCGGCTCATAATTTATTGGCATAATTCAGCAGCACATCAGCGCTGTGGCAGCTGTATAACATAATTAACTGCTTATAATAGAGCGAGTGATAAATAAACAGCTTTCAATTTAGCAGCAGGGCACCCTTTTTCTGGTCTTAATTGCATAGGTTCTAGACGGCGTGGGGAAGAGCAGCTCCTCGCTCCGATTGTGCTGCGCTGGGCTGCCCGGCTCTGCTCTGATTGCCAGATAAAACGGAACAGCTAACTAATTAAACAGACGGCGTAACTACCTGCGAAACGCGCGCGCGCAGCAGCAGCAGCAGCAGCAGCAGCAGCGAAAAGGAGGAGCACACTTATCCAAAAAGGATTAGGCATTCTCGGGATAGCTACCGCAAAGCAAAGCTACTCAGGTTAATTGAGGGATGCGCTGTGCAACAGACGTTTCGGAAATGAAAACTTGACGCTTTCAGCGTGGAGCCATTGTTCGATTTTGTTTTCTAACGGCATCTAGTGTGTATCACTGGCGTTACTTTACTGAGTCACCACGTGCTTTTTAAGTGTGTAAAGAAATAGTCTTGAATGTAGCCAACGCACCGAACAGGTGTCAGGTCTGCACGCACGGGTGTGCACCGATGATCATGACAGGACCTCTTTGCGGCACATGCATGATTTGTGCTTGATAAATGACAATCTACGGAGGAGTATACTGTCGTTAAGACCGGCACATAGCCAACAAAGCGTAGTATTGCTCATTTATTCTCTGTATTCATCACCCTAAACGGACTATCATTTTAAACATTCAACCGCTATTTCCTTTTTAGCTACTTTGATGCTGCTAAAGCTGTGAATGTAACAAGCGATACAGGACCCCTTATAATGTCCGGTGAAAAAGCGATTGGCAGCCTCAAGGCATGTATAAATGTGCAAATACATGACAAGACAAGGCGCTCCTTACCTGATATCTCCTGGTGAGGGACATTGACAAGACTGAAGCCTTTGGCGGAGTAAGCCTGCCTGACCTCCACGCAGCTCCGCGCTTTCAGATCCGCCACGACTGAACGTGACAACACGGACAGCGTGCAAAAGATAGCCCAGATCCACAGCATGGTCTACTTTCAGATTTAGTACAAATAAAATCCTTGACACTGCCGCCGCACACTCCCTTTAAACTGCATCCAAAAAGCCAAGAAGATCCAGTTTGTTTGAAGTAGCACTCTCCGTGGCTTCCACTTTTCTTTCCGTTGCAGATTATATACATATATTATGTGTGTCTGTCTGTGTAATCGTGAGTGCAATTATAAATCAATCAAGAAAATCACTTTTATTTATTTATTTTTGTTAACGTGCATGTGTTGAATAAGGTACCGTTCCGTCCTTTTGAAAAGATGCGCTTCGTGCCCAAGTTGAGGCACATAAATCCAGCTCAGGAAGCAGAAATGCACTCTTGTGTGTTCAGACAACTTCACTCATACAGACGGAGATACTGCACAGTGATCTGTGGCAGTGGGAGAGAAATCCTGAAGAGAGAGAGAGAGTGAGAGAGAGGAGAGCGAGAAAAAAAAGATATCCAAGCACCCAGAGATGGAAACGACAGAGGTCCTTCGCAAAACCCGGACCGGAGTTCATGGTGCTAGCAGGAATATGACTGGATACCGGAGAGCTTCTTTGATTTTCCTGTTAGGCAGTCTTCAGTTTGCCATGCATGCAAATATAAATAATACGATCAATTATTCAGGAAATGCCTGCGTTTCTCAATTGCTTTGATTTGGGATGTAAACATATGGAAAAGCGACATCTCCTTGTACTTGCATGTAATGAGGGTCACTGCTGTCAACAACAATTGCCAAGCCACCCTGCTGCCAAAATAAATAAATAAGGCGGATGTTCTCGGAATAATATATAATTGTATTATTGTCAGCTGTGTGATGGCAGGCGGCACATCTAAACAGGATCATGTTAATTACTTTCCTAGTCTACTCATTATGACATTCATAAGTGCCAATATTCGCCAGAATTTCCTCAGTTTTGTCCAATATATCCACCCAGACACAAAGTACTGCCGCTTTGGAGGTATGAAGTTTACAAGTGCCACTGGGATGATTGCCTTTTCAGCATCCTTGGCACATTATTGTGCTTATGCACCCATACCACACTATGCAGACCAGAATTTTACTGGTGCCCAATACTGAGAGATAATGGCCACAAATACAGTGTGCTGACAGTCTAACTGCCACACTGCCACACTAAAACCACCAGAGCAAACTTGTGTTCCTTGTATAATCCTTTACTTCCCCAGAGAGACATATTGAATACAATAACGCACAAAAGCACTATACTGTGAGTTTTACCTGCAGAACTAATTGTGAATGGCATGTAATTGTCAGGAAGTGCAGTGAGAATCCCCACATGCCTCATAGCCCCACTGGACTGAGTGAAATTTGATGGCTGATTATCTTGATATGATTTGTAAATAACAAATGCCATTCCTTGAAATTTATTTTTGTGTGTTTTATAAATTGGCTTGTGATAGCGTACTCTGTAAGAGGTACAGTATCAAATAACATCTGTGTCATGGGAACAAAAGTAAAAGAGAGAAATGCAGTACAAACAGGTCTAACACTGGGGGCTTCATTTCCCCTATATTCTTTCAAAAGTGATTTAGGATAACATTGTATAGGGGTACTGAAGGACAAGATGTGGCAGTCAGTGCCAGGCTTCAGTGACAGGGCAGGCAGTTTGGTTCATATAATAGAGAACTTGACACTCCATCTCTGTACATTTCAGAGAAAAATGCAGATTTCTGGCATAGCACCTCCCAGCAGATACAGGGTGGATGACTCGCAATTCAGTTTGGAGAATGTGTACAGTTTACATGGACAGTGATATAGCTGAGAATCAACCCCAGGTTCCTTTCATCAATACTAACAATTGTGACATATGCCACGTACAAGTAAGATCAAAAAGTGTATTTAATCAAATATTAATACAAGAAAGTGTATAATACTGTATCTACCAACCATAATCAGACATTCCAGTACTAAAGAATGATTCTTTTTGGTGGTAGGCATGTAAGTGACAGGCAGGGTGGTTCTGTCCTTAGGGCTGCTGACTTACAAGCATAAATAACAAAATCCATTAAGTTTGAATATGATTTTTTTTTAATGAGGTGGTATTACAGTTTTCTTTCACATCCCAAATTCTTGAATACATTTTCCTCTGAGATGGGCTACACATGTGTGTGCTAGATTATGTGGTAACAGCATGGGTGACAATGTTCAGTAGTCGGATGAGCTGCAGTGAATTAGTGTCCCATCCATAGTTAACCCCTGTCCTGCATTTTATGACTTCAAGGTAGCATCCAGCTCCCTGCAACTCAGTACTTGTCAAGAAGGGTTAAGAACATCAATAAGGCCAAATCATGTAGTTATCTGTGTTATCACATGTGCTTTATCTTGTGATCATAACTATTCTAATGACATCTCATCCAAACTCTAGACTCACTGATATTGTCTGAAACAAAACATATTCATCCATTTAACATACACATTTTTGTTTTCTTTAGGTGTAATGTTAAATTGAATATGACTGAATATGAGACTCTGTTTCCATAATAAAATAACAAATAATCAGCAGTCATAGCCCCATGATTCCCAGTAGACTCAAATGTAAAGTACATCTATATGTTTAACTTTCAGCTGATTGCATTTTCTAAAGTCATTGCTCATAGATGGTCATTCATAAACTAATCATTTGCTAAATTTGAATTTTAAAAATGTTACATTCTATACACAGCAACTTAATCTAATTACTTTCGTTAGGTCTGCTTGTTATTATGATGCAATTCAGCATAATCTATCAATATATAAAATATAAGTTAGGAAAAAGTACAAACAGGAGCTAGTAGATGACCTATGCTAGTTAGAGAGACTCAGAATTTTGGAGCTGCTAGCTGTGAGTTCAAAAAGCCGCACACAAGTTTCTTCAGCTATTTTCTGCACTAACCACATGGCTGATTTTTTTTTTTTAAATATAATATGATGCACTGGCGTTTAATACTTTATGTCCCCACATGCATAAATTAATCAATATAGATTGATTTTTATTTTTCAAAAAGCAAGTTTGTCTCTTGTAAGTATTGTTCTCTTTTTAACGTACTTATGTTTTGCCCTACATTGAACTGCAATTAACAATAAATAAAGGTCAAGTATGTACTAGCCATTGGTAAAATAAATTAACGCAGTAAAAATTAATACTGTACTTTGTTTCTGTATTTTCCTCCTATCTAATCCATTTTTTACTATATTTTTTTAGATATAGTGTTATCATCATTTATTCGGAATAACAAATAATCCTGTTAAAATGCTTTAGAAAGCAAAACCTATGAGAATACTTGGGCTGCTTAATATCTACAAGTATATGTATTGCTTGGTCTCTGATATTCAGGCTCTGAAATTCTTAGAATTATCTATTATGTCCTGGGTATTTCTGCATTAAGAGCAGGTCAGGCACTGACACCAATCCCAGCCCCCCGGCCCCTGCCAACTGCCATCAGATGGAGCTGTTGTGCAAAAATGTAATAAGCAATAAACTCAGTAAAGTGATTTAATGTTTATTTGAATGCTTATAACAGCAAACCTTGTGAAGGTACAAATTAAAAACTGTCTCACTAGCCTTTGAAAGGGTTACCAGGACTCACGTCTGGAGCCAGGCCTCAGAGTTGCATTCACCAGCAAGCGCATGGTGATCGGGCAAACCATATAACCCAGCTGGGCTTAGCCCCAAACAGTGATGTGGGATATTTTGTGTGCTCACCAATTGCAAGACGGTCTAGTGCAATGCCAAATTAGTGGCAAGTATAGGTGGGAAAGTCCTGGAAGGACTAGACCCTGTCAGTTGAGACTGGTTTTGGGAACATTATCTCTCTGGCAGGGAGAGAGCCTGAGGTAATACGTGTGGAAAAGTGCCAGCCTGATATAGTTGGTGTAACCTCCACATGTAGCATGGGTTGTCGAACCAAACGTCTTGATCAGGATGGGCTCTCTAATTAAAAGTCCTGGCCGATGGCTGTGCAATTGGAGTTTTCTCCAGTGGACAAAAGAGTTGCTTCAGTGTAGCTATGAGTCGCAAAGAAGAAAACTATGACTGTTGTTTGTGCATATTCACCAAACAGCTGTTCAGAGTATGTAGCCATGTTAGTGATGCTGGGGGAGGTGCTTGAAAGGGTGCCACCTTTGACCTGCCCTACTTGGCCTGCTGCCACAGCAGCTCACACCAGGATATGTGGTTTGAGAAGATGAAATGAGATTAAGTGAAATGTTTTGTAGCAAACTCAATGCTGTCATCTAAATCAAATTGTTCAAATTTTCTATGATATGCTTAATGTAATTTCATATCTAGAAAAATATTTCTTTTTAAACTATGTGAAATCTTCCTTGTGTTTGGTCGTGCTAGCCAGTTTCCAGATTGTTTTGGCATGCCCTTCAATCTTGCAGTGCCATTTGCTCTTGTATGTGCATGTGCAACCTGAACTTTTCAGTTCTGTTTCAGGGCTTGAAGACCAAAGCTCTTTTAAGTTACTCTTTCAAGCAAAGGGTGTATGAACTTGTGCATCTTGTTATTTTGGTGTAGCCTACATTATTATTATGCATCATGTCGATTACTTCCATGCAATATAATTTATTCATTTGCTCATTGAACAAAAATTGGAAAATTCATCAATATTTTTTTGCATTTCTGCTTTCATTGTTAAATATTTCATGTTGAATTTGAAATATTTTATTACAGATTACTATCATTTGGTGGTTGTACTGTATGTCAAGATAATTTATAGATCTCTATTTTGTCTGATTGCTCACTGTATTATTCGGCTGATTCATCTGTGGTGCTGTTACCCTAATACATTGTGTAATGCTGTGTCCCTCACTAGAGGTTTGCTGGAGGCTGTCTCCTTCCTCGGCCATCTACCTACATCACTGCTGCTTTGATATTCCACAACTATTTCCATGTGGCTCCAATGCAATTTACTCAGCCTTGTTCACTGCCTGCAAATTCATGCCAACGGTTACCAAAAGGCAACACCATCTTTACTCAATTCCCTAACTTCATCATTGGATCCAAGCCAGGATTCTTCCTAAGACTCACTGGCTGCCTCATACCAGGTCAGTTTATTTCAGCAGCAGTGTGGGTCTCATGGGTGCTGCTCTTTAAGTTCTTGAAAATCTCTCTCACTTTCTCTCTCTGTCTCTCACAAACAAACAAACAAACAAACACACACACACACACACTCACACACACACATACACACAGACCATCTGCACAGCTTCTCTGGATAGTTTCATCCCTTCTGACGGCATTTCTATCTCTCTCCTTCCCAGAAATTTTTATTCCAGAAATGACACTGATAATAACGTTTACAAAGAGAATGATAATGTTACTGTATATATGTTTAATAACACATCTGGACAACTGAAAACATAAAAACAAGGCCCATGTTTATTGTGTCACTCAAAGGACAGAACAACCCAGAAGCACAACTATGTAAAGCAGCCTAAGGGAACACATGTGCCACACAAACACAAAAATTTGTTCAAAATAACAAATGCATCCACAGGGCCATTTTCTCTTGCAAATGCATCAAAACAGAAGATGCGTCATGTAGTATATTACATCACGTACTAGTAATTTTATGCTACCATGGTCTTTTATGGAAAGTAAGGCTAATATATGTATCCCTTCTTCCACATATGCTCTTTTCATAAATTGCTATGGGTATAATGAAAATTAGATTTTTTAGATTTGATTTTTCAAATTTGTTGTCAGGATAGACTTTACTTAAATGCCATGATTCACTTTTTCAAACTAAATATGTATTCTTTCCTACAATAAGATTTTCTACATTTATGGTATGCATAGTATAAAGACCCATGGGACAGCCTTGAAATATTTAAGTTAATGTAAATACTCTTCTTCAAATGCTTTCAAATTAGGCATTTTTTAAATATGTCTTGATTTTCAACTCTACAATCATTGAAAGCTGAAATTTATAAAACAAGCTTTTGAAAAAAAGTAAAATCAAGACTATGCCAAGACTTATAAGACAAATATGCTTTAAATATCTAGAAAAAGTGTAGTGGGGAGAACCTTCAGATTATTTCATCAAAAAGCAAGGAATGGACTTTTTGAATTGTGCTTAAATACACATTGATGCCATTTAAAATCAATTTTTCATTTATCTCTCCAAATGTACATTTAGAATTTACAAAGTGCTGGATCCAGCTTTGAGAAACACAGGTAAGCTTATGTCTCCATTTTTGTTTTTCTCTTAAGTGGTTCTTCAGTATAATGCCTTAGGGGAACCATTTTTGGTTCCCAAAAGACCCATCCATATGAAGGTTCCAGAAAGAACCTGTTATTTCTTTAGATCCGTAATGAGCTCCATACAGTAAAAAAAAAAATGAACATATGGCAACAGATTAGTGGAATACCAATGGGTCACAATTTTGAGGGACTCCTGCTGAATACAACAACACAATTAGTGTCTTGCTATGTAGCCTACCAAACATTGAAGTTTTCATTTTTTTCTACATATTAGGAAGTTTTGCAAATCACAAAGAACCAACTTCATTTGCAAATTACCCTTCCCTAAATATAACGGTGCTTTATCAAGAAAAGATTCTATAATGAACCATACAACCAGGTAAAGAACCAATAAAACCATTATTTTTAAGAGTGTTGCCTTAATTTGTCTCTGACTTGTGCTCTAAAGAGATCATCTTATTCTGTTTTGTCACATTAGTGGCTCAACAGAGTTTTATGGATTTATGGTATATTTTGAGGTTGTTCTGGTATACACCTTCTGGAAGTTTAAATTAATCTAGTGGCCTCTGTCACATTTATATTATGCTCCCAGATGTTGTTCAGCTGGGGGAAACACTGAGCCTCCTATTTAGCACCAGCTTAGAGACGTAATGTTATGTTTAAATTTAGTTAAATGGAGTTGAGTCATACTCTTTATAAAGTATGTTATTCTTTAATGTTCTCTGCTCTCTAACCTCAAGATTAGTTGCAGGGCCTTTTTAGTCTTTATTTTTTTAATATCTGACTGAGTTTTTTGTCCTGGATAATGGAAAAGAAGAATACCTGAAAAAAAGGACTAAAATAAGCCAATTAAACTATATCACTGTAATTTTCTATTACATTTTCTATAAAAATTAACAAATAGATATAAACAAAATATGATGCAGACATACTGTATTTAACCTTTTCATAACCCTACCATGCTAACTAAATGTATGGTTTATTAAACATGCCACTTCAAGACACATTGTAACATTTACCTTCCTCAGCAGGTACTGTAGTAATGTGTTGAAGGACTGTAAATCTTTATCACTAGTAGGGATATCAATTATGAGTGGAAACAGAACACCACATTCTGTATTTAGTTGTTTTAGTCTTGGAAGATAGCATTTTTTCATGAAGTAAATTCAAAAATAATGGCAGACTATTTAAAGGACCACTGGTGTTCCTTGTTTATTTTTGATTTCTGTAGATTTTACAAGCAAATTTTCATTTCAGTCATTATTTTAGAAAGAAAGTAATACTCATCTTTAACTAAATTCTTCATTTAACTAAGCAAAGAATAAACAGTAATGCCAGTCAAATAAACTGCGGTCTGTCTATGCTGGCTTGGTCATGGATCAATGCTGAATGTAGTAGGTAAGTTATTGTCTTCTTATAACACAATGATGGCATTTTAATATTTATATCCGTAATTACTGTATATACAATGCATCCGGAAAGTATTCTTAGCGCATCACTTTTTCCACATTTTGTTATGTTACAGCCTTATTCCAAAATGGATTAAATTCATTTTTTTTCTCAGAATTCTACACACAACACCCAATAATTACAACATGAAAAAAGTTTACTTGAGGTTTTTGCAAATTTATTAAAAATAAAAAAACTGAGAAATCACATGTACATAAGTATTCACAGCCTTTGCTTAATATTTTGTCAATGCACCTTTGGCAGCAATTACAGCCTCAAGTCTTTTTGAATATGATTCCACAAGCTTGACAAACTCCTTGGCCAGTTTCGCCCATTCCTCTTTGCAGCACCACTCAAGCTCCATCAGGTTGGACGGGAAGCGTTGGTGCACAGCCATTTTAAGATCTCTCCAGAGATGTTCAATCGGATTCAAGTCTGGGCTCTGGCTGGGCCACTCAAGGACATTTACAGAGTTGTCCTGAAGCCACTCCTTTGACATCTTGGCTATGTGCTTAGGGTCATTGTCCTGCTGAAAGATGAACCATCGCCCCAGTCTGAGGTCAAGAGCACTCTGGCGCAGGTTTTCATCCAGGATGTCTCTGTACATTGCTGCAGTCATCGTTCCCTTTATCCTGACTAGTCTCACAGTTCCTGCCGCTGAAAAACATCCCCACAGCATGATGCTGCCACCACCATGCTTCACTGTAGGGATGGTATTGGCCTGGTGATAAGCGGTGCCTGGTTTCCACCAAACGTGATGCCTGGCATTCACATCAAAGAGTTCAATCTTTGTCTCATCAGACCAGAGAATTTTGTTTCTCATGGTCTGAGAGTCCTTCAGGTGCCTTTTGGCAAACTCCAGGCGGGCTGTCATGTGCTTTTTACTACGGAGTGGCTTTCGTCTGGCCACTCTACCATACAGGCCTGATTGGTGGATTGCTGCAGAGATGGTTGTCCTTCTGGAAGGTTCTCCTCTCTCCACAAAGGACCTCTGGAGCTCTGACAGAATGACCACCGGGTTCTTGGTCACCTCCCTGACTAAGGCCCTTCTCCCCCGATCTCTCAGTTTAGATGGCCAGCCAGCTCTAGGAAGAGTCCTGGTGGTTTCGAACTTCTTCCACTTATGGATGATGGAGGCCACTGTGCTCACTGGGACCTTCAAAGCAGCATAAATTTTTCTGTAACCTTCCCCAGATTTGTGCCTCGAGACAATCCTGTCTCGGAGGTCTACAGACAGTTCCTTTGTCTTCATGCTTGGTTTGTGCTCTGACATGAACTGTCAACTGTGCAACCTTATATAGACAGGTGTGTGCCTTTCCAAATCATGTCCTATCAACTGAATTTACCACAGGTGGACTCCAGTTAAGCTGCAGAAACATCTCAAGGATGATCAGGGGAAACAGGATGCACCTGAGTTCAATTTTGAGCTTCATGGCAAAGGCTGTGAATACTTATGTACATGTGCTTTCTCAATTTTTTTATTTTTAATAAATTTGCAAAAACCTCAAGTAAACTTTTTCCACGTTTTCATTATGGGGTGTTTTTTGTAGAATTCTGAGGAAAAAAATGAATTTAATCCATTTTGGAATAAGGCTGTAACATAACAAAATGTGGAAACAGTGATGCGCTGTGAATACTTTCCGGATGCACTGTAAATAACCATCAAAGCATTTCTGATCTAATACAACTTTTACAAAGTCAAAGGTACTGTGGATCCCTACAGTTTATTTCACCTGATAGCATAATTATGCATTACAAATGCTATACTTGTTTTATTAAATGTTTCAATGTTAAAAATGTGAAGATAATTTTGAGAAGATAACAAGATGATGTCATCCCGATCAAAGCGAGAGAGCTTAGGTCTCATATCAGCCCGCTATCCCTAGTTTGTTTTTTTTGTCTCACAACTGCTGAAAATCTCGTCTTGCAGCTATCTGTTGTTGAAATGACAGTAGACACTTCAGAGAAACATCACCAAGTTAAACATCCGCAAGTGACGTATAACTGTTAAAGTGTAATAAATCAAAGCTTTAACCACCGTAAATGAGTAGACTGACAGATTAAGATGCCTCTGTGGCAGCATTAAATGTTAGTTAAGATTAAAAGTCATGCTAATAAGTTAACATTTACCAAGACAAAGCAGATTAATGCAAGATTGTTATATATTTTGGATTTTTGTTTTGTTTTCTGTCTGTCTCCTTGTAACAGAGGGTGTCCGCCCGGGTCATGACCCAGATGTAATTGCAGCGATGCAGTTAAAAGGTCATCCGATTTACTATGTTCTCAATCGAGCTGTGGATAATAAACCTTGCTTCATGCCTTCATGAAGAATATTTACTTTTTGATCTCTGTTTTTTTGATTTTTGCTACATTCATAAAGTCATTTTAGTTTTGGTGCTTCAGTGCTCTTAATCTCCCAGTTCTGACCCTTTCTCAGTCTTTCATCTTTTCTTCCTGATACCCATTCAAAAGATGCTGACATAACACAAATCAATTATTGCAATTAGTGCATCTGTCATTTATCATTTAGTCATTATATTTGATCAGAAATCAAACTTATTTAAAGGTAAGAAATATTTATTGTCTTCATAAGAAAAGTGAAGTCATGAACAGAATAAAATTAAATTGAAATAGCTTTGAAGTAGTGCATGTAAAATAAAATAGTGTGATAAGATAATGCTAAAGTTATGTCATGGATTGGTAAGCTTCATTATTATAGAGCAGAGTAGACATGTTCAAATTTTAAAAATGTGTAGGTCCCAAGTAAACTACTGTAGCTGAGTGACTTAAATGTCAGGTATGATAACAGTCAGTTTCCCAACCACAGACTGTCCATGGATCACATTTTAAAAACTACTGCTGAAGATAAAATAAGAGAACTCTCTTAGAATGAAATTATATAACAGTCCCTTACTCAGTCAATCCAACCATGGGTCATAAGGGGCAAGAATATTTCACAACAGCATTAAACACATGACAGTAACAACCCTTGGTAGAGTGCCATTGCACGACTCAACAACCACATGCACATCTACATAAAGATAATTTAGAATTGTCAATTAACCCAAAATGCAAACATTTCTGATGCTGTATGGAGCTAAAACCATAGCACCCAGAAAAAAGATAATTATCAGATCTTTATTATCTGATGAAGATAATGCAAACTCCATTTAGACAGAAAATTTGCACGAGATTCAAACCCAGAACAGTTTTTTTTTGAGGCAACGGTGCTATCAACTATGCCACCATTCCCCCTGTAAATTTTTTTTTAAATGAGCTCTCAAATATAAGGATAGAGTGTGAATAAAACAGTATGGCAATATTGCAAAGTTTTCCTGCGAATATATTTATATAGCTTAACTATGGTAATTATTCAATATTGCCTGTTAAACACAAACAACACTCAGAAAAAGAGTTTCTTGATGAAATGGCTGAGGTATTTCTCTTCCTTTTTTCCTGCTTTTTTATGCGAGAAATCTGATACAAATCCTGTTATTTTTTTAGAACAAGAAAATTCCCTCGATGCTGGACTGGGAAAACAAAAGTCTTATTTGTATTTTGTGCACCCAAAAAAGATTTGTTGATTGGGATATTTAGTTTCTGTTTTTAATGTGACACTATCTTAGGATAGTTTCCTTAATGGAGGCATTGTAATTTATTACTATGCTAACTATATATGCTTAGCAGTACAATGAGATGCTTACTTGCATGGCAGTTTATTTACACCAAAACCATAATAATAACACCATTCATAAGTACAATTCAAGGAACACACTATCAAAAATAAAATATCTTTTAGGACTAAAGTTTGTAAGATCTTTACTTCTGCACTATGTTACAGAAGGAAGAGTAGAAACTGCTGGCAGTTTAGTGGTCTTACCTTTCTCAGATATGATTTGTGAAAATGCTAGGGATTGGTCTTTTTTTGGTTGCAAAAACGGCTTGTGCTGTCTTTGCCATCTTCTATAATGCTCTGTAAGTACAATTTGATAATTAAATTATAAGTGTAAAATACCTTGTATAACTGGATGAAAAATAAAAAAAGGAAAACATGCAATAAATGCAAAGCAGTCTTTCCAGACTGGAGTTCTCAATTGAACTGAAACGAGATGGCCGATTTCCAGTTCATGTGTTTACAAGGCTGGAAGGGGAGGGTCTAGGTGGACCGTACCACGGAAATGATATCAGAGATAGAATTACTGCAGAGGGAGGAGAAGAGAAGATATTAGTGCTTAGTACCAACAACAGGTCTTTCGGGCATTTAGCATCACTAAAGCCCTTAACCTTCATTCTACCAACATATTTTACATACAAATCTTACCAACTGGGGTCCGAACGGACCCCATGAGGTTTCTGTGATTGTTGATGAAAGTTATCGTCACTGAACGGATGTTAATGCGTGAGACATACTGTTTATTGTTTAGAAAACAAAACTGAACTTAACAGAATATTTTTTAAGCATTTTTACTCCAACAAATGTACCTTCGCAACGACATTATGTCCAGTGTTCGTGTTACATATGAGCTAGAGATACTGTGTACGTAAAAAGCTAATGGTAGACAATGTTTGCAATGAGTTTCAAAATTCCGACACTGGAAGAAATACACTCATTTAGTTTTTTGTGCATTCATCACAAAAGATCTCTTGTCTACTATGGCTGAGACATACAGGTCTACAACTTCCACATGCCTGACGAACTTTCTTGTCAACATCTCTTGGACAAAAAGCACACCTCTTTCTTTTCCCTTCAACAATGTCCCTTTTGTTCAATTCTCGAGCATGAAGTTCGACTCCCATCATCTTCATGGCTATCCGGATTGGGGCCTGAAGCGTTGGCGTACTTGATCTACGCTCGATTAGAGGCATAACGAGTTGCTGTCCGAGTTCTAAAAGAAATATTCTTCGCTTTCACTTGTCTTCAGATAATTTCCAACCTGGAATTTTTGCCATGAAAATGATGAACGCAGCAACAGCAACAGCACCAACATCAACACAATTGCCAAAGAGTACAACAGGCCAACGATTCACTTTTCTTCTTGATGTGAACATTGTACACAAGTGGTCAAGATTATCGATGCCACTTTTAGTTGCATTGTAATGGAGGATGACTTGTGGTTTTTTCTTCTCACCCTCTACAGTTGAATCATGATGCATGCTTGACAACACGATAACTGATTTGTTTTGCTTCGGTACATATGATACTAGGGTCAGCTGATCCTTGAAACTAAAGAGTGAACTGTGATCCTCCCTGTTGTTTGCTGCTTTCATTTCATTTGGAATATCGGGTTTATTGGATCGAATTGAACCAACGAACGTCAAACCAGCCTTCAAAAGTTCTACTACTAGCTGAACAGAGGTAAAGAAGTTGTCAGCAGTTACATTCCTGCCACTTCCACGCCATGGTGCAACTAACTCTTTCACAACACGAGCACCCTGTCCTACATCGCGTTGTTGATCTGGTTGGCGTCCCAGATATACTTCACCATATACTTCTTGATCCCATATTTGGCTGGTTTAGAAGGAATGTACTGACGAAATGAACATCTGCCCCGGAAACCAACTAATTGTTCATCCAAACATAGGTCTGTTCCAGGGATGTAGAATTTCAGCAGCTGTGCCTGAAACAACAACCAGAAATCACGAAATGGTGCCAATTTGTCAGTGGCTACTCTGTCTGCACGAGATGCTCTGTCATCAAATCGAATATATTTCAGGATGTCGGTGAATCTGTTTCTAGACATTGTTTAAGTGAAGACAGCTCTTCCTTCCTTTTCTGACTAGAGAGATGCAACGGGCTCATGGCGAGATTTATGCACTCCTGCTAGCAGACAAAGACCCACGAACGCTTTCATCTCCAGTCTGTCAACCTTTCTCCACTCTTTTGCCTGATCAGGATTGGTGTGGTTCCAGTCTGCGATCTTATGTCTAGCTTCCCGATTTGTTTCCAGAACTATAAGATCGAACATTTCAGGTGTAATGACAGACATAAAAGCTTCTTCAAGTGAAGAACAGGTGACAGCACTAGTTATTCCAGGCTGCTGTCTGATTATGTCCTGAACCCTGCATCTCCCTATGTTTGGTGCATCTTTCCGCCAGACTGTACCATTTCTTCCAATTAGCACATCTGGTGCAGGGCCTGGCTCGCCTTGATCCATTCCACGTCTGATGCCGCGTCCCTTGCCGCGTTCCCTTCCATGTCCTCGGCCACGTCCACGGCCACGTGCACCACAAGTTCCACTCGCCTGTAAAGGACTTTCTCCTGATATAGGGATATCACTGGTTAGAACCTCAGTAGTTGGTTGACAAGATTCTGTGTCACTATGATCGGACAGTTCAGAGATGTGGTCATTTTCAAGACTAGAGTTGTCCGAATCTTCCAAATCTGAGTCATCGTCGTCATTGAAAATTGCCTTCAGGACATCTGCAGCACTGTATTTAGCATATCTCCCACGGTTTGACATTGTTACACCTAAAATGCAGAAAAAACTAGCAGTTATACAATCAGTGACTAATCCCAGAAAATGCCAAATATTTTGGGGTCCGTTCGGACCCCAGCAACAAAATAATTGCAGGTGACCCAGTAATATTCACAATATTAAAAGAATATTTGATTTCGACTTACCGTTGGCGAAGCAACAAATTCCTAAAATGGTGGCTCTCAATAACGCTCCGTGTTTTTATAGCGCTAGCACAATCATGCTCGGGGTCCAATCGGACCCCAGTCGGTAGGATTAGGGTTAAGCTGTATAAGTTTTCTTTCACAGTTTAGTAGGAGTTTTATTTAGTTTGGACACCTGAGGAATCTGGCGTATCCTCTTCATTAATACAGATTTGTAATTTAGTCAAGCTAAGTCAACAAATGTGAATACTCGATACCTGAAGCTACTTGTCAGTAATAATTGAAGTACAAACCCCACCCTGCTGTAATCTAGAGTTAAATTTTTTGGACATCTCAAAGATTCCTGGCATAGGTCATGGCTACCTACAAGCATGAATTGGATAAACAGGTTAAGAAAAAGGGTGGATGAACTTGATTATATATATTCAGCCTTTTCTGTTGAACTTTGTCTATTAGCTTCTATGGTGTTCTTGATATCCTAGCATGTTATGTTTCTCTAAGAGTATGTGAGCTATAGTTAAAGTATGTAAGTTCGATGCTTCCGCTTTTCCCTAGTCTGTTTTTCAGTTCTCCCAAACCTACTCCACATCCTTAATTTTTCAATTGCTTCACCCATTTCAGTACACTTTCTGTGTTTTAATAAAGCTAATAGTCCTGAAAGAAAATTCCATCTAATACACACATTTCATCTTGTAGGAACGAGTATTTCATTGCACTGGGAATATAGTGAAGACACAGATTTTACAGACCAACACACTTTAATTGCTCAGATCAGTTTCCTCGGAGCTTCATTTTCTGTCTTAACTTGTTCTGTTAGAATCTACATCTCTTTTGAGAGCATTGTCTAATGCTTTTCTTGATTAGACTTACTTAAATTATGTAATCTTACTCAGTACTTTTATCTAAGATGAAAGGCAGCTTGCTGTAATTAGTAAGTACCTGGACTCTAAGCCTAAAGGGTGCTGGTTCAATTCTTGTCTGTGACACACTGCATGATCATGAGATAGTCATTTAACCTGTCTGTGCTCCAACTGCAAAAATGATCTTTAAACAGTTGTAATGTATCTTAATTACAATTGTTAGCCAAATGTAAAATAATAGTATATTCTATCTGTTACATCACAATCATTCACTGTACTCAAGGCAATAAGTTAAACATTTTTTGTTGTTACGATGAGTACTGTTGCTATAGACTCTTACATAAGATGCACTTATATACAGTATCATAAAAATATGCTTATAATAGAACTATATTTCTCAATCTAAGCAACAGTCATTCCAAAGTGGCTATTAATCAATGCATTTGCCATACAGCAGATTTCCCTCAACTTTTATACTAGTGCAGTAACATCACAGTTATGGTTGCTTTGGAAGCATTCCCTGAGTTCTTACAAAACTGATTTTCACCACACGACCATAGAAATAAAGATGTTATGATGACTGACATAAATCATCAAATGCCAGTTGTGATTATCTGCCATTCCTGTGCAGATCAGAATTCTTTCTCCTGGTAAGTGAAGTATAGATTAGCCTATACACTTCATGATGCTCAAGAACCTTGGTGTTTGTTCATCACCAGTTGATGATTATTAGTTGATCACATTATTAGATCAAATACTTTGCTGCTTATATCAGTCTTTAACTAGAAATATACTTTCTGCATGTGTTCATTTAATTAATATCCTTGTAGCATGACAGATTCTAATGTAGCTTTTACTGTGCTTCTTTTTTTGTAAATTGTAGTTTGCAGTACTAATTATGGTGCTACAAAAACTGGCATGCTAACAGCATAAACCTGCATTCTCTTTTTGTTAATTTCCAAAAATCCAAAAGAGGTGGAAAAACCATTTACACCTTACCCTATCCGCATCACATAATTTATCATCTCTGGTAAACAACTGAACATGTTCTTGTTTGTGCTGTTTGTGAAAATCCTTGAGATTAAAGCAAAATCTTGATTTTTTTCCTGCTTTAGGATTACCCTGTATTACTTCACTATGTTTTACACACAGCAGTTTTGACTTCATTGCAGCCTGTAAATTCTGCCCTTGCATGGTTTCTCTTGCATGAAACACTTGCACAGCTTTCTCTAATGTTAACTCTGTCTTATCCGTAATAGTTTAGTTTGGCTCTTGTTCATTGCATCTATTACAATTACAATTTGTTACAATTATAATAAATTAAATTAATAATGTTAATTATTACTGTGTCAACTACTAAAAACAAATCATTTGTTTGTCTTTGAACATTTTCAAATATCCAGGCCGATGTTAGCATTCAGTCAAAAATAAGTGGACTTGCATGCATATAGTTGAAAACGTTTCAGCAATTGAGTGGTTTCTTTAGTTCAATAAAGTGGTAGGAAAAATTCACCTAGCATTTAAGCCCTTATTTCGCTATTGCCCAGAATGCAAACAGCTTGGTGTCTGGCACCTCTGGAGGCAGCTGTTAAGTGGGTTACATGACTGGAGGTATGGCCTGTTACCTTTAAGGGTTTATATACCAGAGAAATGAACTGAAGAAGCCACTGAAATGAGTTGTGAAACTTCCGTTAAGAATACACAGGTAAAGGTCAAAATAAATTCATCTTTTTTCAGTGAATTTTTAATTCTCTTCTCCTGTTGAGCACATCAAAGTCAGTGATCCAAGAACTACTAAAATTCTTTAGACATGTGGTTGGTCTGCTTCTTTAAAATACATGGGGAAAAAACTGCTGATTCTTTGGTTTATTTTATTTCATTCCAGGATTTGTCTACCCCACAAAGTATGAGACCCTTTTTGGTTTTATAGTAGGTTGTCTTTGTCATCAAGTCACAATGTACAGTATGTGTGCTTCTTAACAACACTGCATTGTTTTCTCTGAATTCTCTAAACACCCCATAGTTTGTGGGAGTGTAGGTGTGAGTTTATAATGTAATGCACTGACACCATGTGAAAAACTGATTCCTGTACCCAATCCTGCCAGAACAAGCTCAAATTTTTATTTACTCTATATTTGACTGAGTTACTTAAAAAATGGATGGACTTACATTGAATGAACTTTGTCAAGGTGGCTGGAGGTATCATCTTTTAAATCACCAATTAATTGAATCCAGTGTTAGGCTAAGAACATTCTAAAACAATCCTGGCCTGTGGTCATTTTAATTTTTTCATCATACTGTATTCTCTAATACGAAGCCATCTTAAGTATCAAGAATGACATGGTGCACCTCCATGCCCTCATGATTATCTTCAATACTTAATAATCATTTTTTTATCAAAAGAAAGCTCTTGAGAATTAAGTCTAACTAGATGTTTGTTTAACGAATGATACTAAGCACAAAAATACTATGCTGTCTTGAATAAGCATTCAACTTGAAGTTCAATTTTGCCATCATATGTATATAGCACAAAGAAATTCTTACTCCCATATCTCCTGTGAATAATGACATTAATACAGTACCAACAAAAGACAGAGACATAAAAAAGCATGAACAGAATGCAACATGTATACAATTATAGGGTACCAGTCAGTAACCTCATTTAATGTCTGATAAAAAAGCAAACACTCAAAATTGCGCATGTGGCTGCAAAAGAAAGTTGCTTCTAAGATGGAGTTCTATCTTCTTCAGATGCTGGTCTTCAAAAAACTCCCAACTCCAGTGGCTTCTGGGGTTTTATGTGACCAATGCAGGCTTCGTAGGCAGAAAAGGAAACTAGGTGAAATGTCATCTGGTCAGCGAGTGAGGATAATGTTAGAGACAGAGCCCGCTCTGTGCTATTGCCTATGTTTTCTAAGTCTTGACAATGTCCCCTATGCACACACGATTGACAGTACAGTGGAACCTCGGTTCACGAACGTCTCGGAACACGTACAAATTGGTTTACGACCAAAAAGTTTTGCAAACTTTTGCATCTGTTCACGACCACACACTTGGTATACGAACAAGCCAGTTTCCCTTTCGTTTTGTGCATGCCAATGATTTCCGCACGTTTTCAGTCTCTCCCTGTACAGAGACAGAGAGAGAGAGACAGACAGACAGACACACAAACAGATGCACGCATGCACGCGAGAGAGACACACACTCAGACACACCTGCGAGAGATACACACACAGACGCACACGCACGCGAGAGAGAGACACACACACTCAGATGTGCACGCGAGAGAGACACAGACACACGCGCGAGAGAGACACACACACACACACAGACACGCGCGCGAACGAGAGAGACACACACACACATGTGCGAGAGAGAGAGACGGCTGGACGCATAAGGCCGAGAAGGCAGTTAAAGAATGCACCAGGCTTGTTTTTAAAGAGACAGATCCGAGCATTGTTTTAACCTTGATGTATTTAATAAAGACTCTTTTCTATTGGATTTTAACCTCCACTTCACTTCTGTTTACAGCGATCAGTTCATAGCGTGCATTGTTACTTTTCTTGGTGGTTTATTAAATTACGGATTTTTCAAATGTTCATTTTTTTTCTCTGTGCTTAAAACTCATTACAAAAAAAGTGTTTTTAGCGAGCCGTTCGTAGCGCTATAGTATTAGTTTTCTCTGTTGTTCAAGGTTTTCTCAGTGTTATTCAATGTTTTTAAATTTAGTTTACTATTATGCTGTGCATTCTATGGTATAATTAACTATATTTGTGCCTAAAAATCTTTAAAAAAATATATTTACATACAGTTTGTACGGTCTGGAACGGATTAATTGTATCTACATATAATCCGATGGGGGAAATTACTTTGGTTCCACTGTATATATAGTATACACAGCATACTGTATAGAACACTTATTTGATATAGTGACTGGATGTTAAGTAAGTTTACGATAAGGGAAAAAAAAGAGTCTGATGCAAAAGTAAATGCACCAGAAGGGAGCAGTAAGAAGACTCTCTAATAATTTTTCTCTTTCACATTTATGCTTATGTGGTTGATCCATTTGTTAGTACTTTTCTTGAAAATTCCTAATATAAGTTTAGGATCAGAGTTTCCAAGGGTTTGTTCCATCAGCATCAGTCATAACCTTAATTATATGGCTCCCAATCAAATAGGAGTAAGTCTCAAATATTATTATATTAAAGAATGTCATTTCTTTTGTTTTTCCTTGCCATTTGTAACCTTTCCATTTTTTTCCAGCTATCAAATTGCTTAAAAACTGTCATAAATCTCCAGATCTTATATTCAGCTACTACAGTGTATATACTATACTACAGGGTGGTCCAGATCTAATTATGCAGATCCAGATCGTCTGGATGACTTTGATTTATGCGGTAACTGGCGCGAAGATGATTCTTCGACTGATATAAGTTATAGCGCACAGAAAATTACATAATTAGATCTAGACCACCCTATATACTATACTATATTCTGCTTAGCATATTTAAATTTCTAGTTTCATATCTCTTCAAAACAGATGACAATATTGACAACAGCAATATGCATTATATTGTGCATTTATATATATATATATATACTTTATATATATACATGCATATATATATAAAATTAAATACATTTATATAGCATTTACTAAAAGAATAGATTTATACATGCATACATACAGATTGTTTTTTAAGTGGCAATATCTCTTACAGTATGTTACATGTTAATTATAGTTTATACACAAACATGAAGCAATATCTTTTGATTAAACTTTTTAATTCGGGGTTGCAAATTTAGACAAGTACTTTACTTTTCCATCACATTGATTTGAATGTGTAGTCTGTGACCATATCTCAAGTATTTCTGCCAAACGATATCAATATTGCTTCATCACTTTACATTGTATTCTGAAGTGCTATAAAACATTGACAGAGGAATTCTAAATATAATGCAGCTGATTGGATTTTTTTTTACACATACTGCTATAAAGTTGGCAAGAAATGTTAAATTAAATCTGCATATCAAAAGGATAGGGATATGGCAGCAAGTATTGCTAAACAAATATGTATAGTCTCTTGTTTGTACAAGAAACAACTGCCTGTTTCATGCAAGAGCACTTGCTCAAAGCTGCATGAAAAGTAAACAGCTCTTTTCTCTGACTGTCAGGCATGTGAATCTAAAGCCAAGGAACATCCAGACATGTTGCTTCTCCACTGCTGCCTCTGTGGGTTATTCTTGAGTCTAAACTCAAGACTTTGCTGATCTAAATAGGGGAGAACTGGTCTACAGTGGCAAAAATGGCATATGCAAAATATGACATTATATACAACCAGTGGTGTTTCTCTCTTAGGGGCGAGCCCCATTAGATGTTTTTAGTAATTTAACTTACTTGCTTAAATGATTTTAACTACCCTCAACTTTCTTTTTTTTCAAGCATCAAATGCTTAAACATCGTATTTGGAAAACATTTCTTTTTGTAGTATGTTAAATTGTCTTCAAGCTGGCTGCTGCAAGCTTGTTTTTAGGTGTTCAGGGGCAGGTTCTATTGGCCCTGTAATTTGCAACCTTAGCTTTGCAGTTTATAGCCGTTCATTCTGTGCAATAAAATGGGCATGACGAGTTTGCACTTCTTGTTCAAGTTTTTCCTAGCAAATGCTATAAAGCACAATCGTGCAAATAGGTATGAAAATCATAGTAGAATTTTCTCTCTTACAGATTACTACAGTGATTTGAAAAAGAAAAAAGAAGAAAGCAAATCAGAAGCAGAAAAATAACCACAAGACATTACCCTGTTGGGGCTGAGCGTCATTTTATTCCTTTGCTAAGGAGATCTGCCTGATGACAATACATTTGAAAAAGCCATCAAAGAAGTCTTATGTATGCTCCTTCCACTTGATGTCTCTGTTTCAAAGGAATGTAGGAGAGTCCTGGCACAGAAAGAGTAGGTCCTGTATGTAAAGAATTGCTTAACATTTACTGGTCTCGAGCAAATAGTGTCAAGTTATGTTGAGTTATTGTCGAGTTATGTAGTATGTGTAGTCTGCGTATTCTTCTGTGTTATTGAGGCTTGTCCTTTTTCACCACAAAAATATTCAATTCTAATCCTTGAAGTGTATATTTTATATTTATTTATTTTATAATTTCTTGGGGAGCTGTTGGCTACAAGTCTTTCAGTTTACATAAAATTGAAATTTATATTGCCGTATTGCATCAGATAGTGATGATGTCGATATGATATTGTCTATATGGTCAGGTAGAGACCGGGGGCAGCATATTTTCTATTAAACAGAGCAAGTATTAAAATTTGGCAGCTGTTTTTGTTCTTTTAAAGGATAGGTTTTGAATTTTTCAGATCAAATGTATTTCTTCACAATTGTGTTTGAAAGTGAAGTGTTATTAATAAAGTTTAAAAATACCTTGTCTGGTCTAGTAGTTTACATTGGGGCTGTAGGGTACTGGGGTCCAAAGGTGAAAGAAGAAGCCTTAGAAAATTATCCGCTTAAGTGGTAAAGGTTTCCATTGAAGGAAATATTCCTTCTGTGTTTATTAGGCTACCATGTAATAATGAAGGGACACTAGAAACAATTAATTTATCACAGATTCTTGGTCCTATTCTCTCGAGGTAAGGATACATTTCTTTCTTGTGTGTCTACTTATAGCGACGATCATGGGTGGAGTTGTGACCGTCCAACACCAAACATCCCACCCCTTCCCTCAGGCCATTACATTCTGTATTGTTATTTTACATAGACTACAGAGTGAAATGCACACAAGGTGGCAGCCAATAGTAGTAAGTTTTATTGTATTTTCTACACATATAACAATATATCTCAACTGTACAAATAACAATATATCTAAACTGATTACAATGCATTGTATTTTTAATAAAACGTCTTTTTGAAAGAGCCAAGCCATATTTTTCACATGCGTAATAAAAGTAAATCTCAGAAAACAAAAAAGTCAGAGTGTGCAATAGAGCAGACTGAAGCGCCACAAAACAATTATTGATTTTTTTTAATACAATATGAGTCACTCTTCCTGACGATATGGTAATAAATAAACTGAGCACAATGCAGTTCAAATACAGTTATAGTGTACTGGTATGTACAGCCCTATTTGAATCCTTGGGAAAGTTGCCTGCGTAATATTCTCTTTCACTAGTAGCACACACAAGCACTACCAATCTAGTGGCATCGAGCAGTATCTATGCAGAGTAAAGAAAAAAGCTTCCATATAGTGAAAGAATATAAGCAATTATGTGAATTTTTTCAGTTAATATTGTCAAGTTGTCTACAGAACTGAGACAGCAATTCACATCTATTGTAATATAACGAGTGGCTTCAGGGAGTGATGTCATGTCTGGGAATGCCAGAGGTCAAACTGGCCTGGCAAAGAGTTTAGCCAGAAATTAATTTCAGTGGGGTATGAAAAATTACAAATTCATAATTCCATGTATGATCAACCAGTTGGGACTGTCATAATACAGGTCAAAAACCATTATAGCGAATACCAAAGTATTGAATTTTCAGAATAGCTAATACTTTTCTTTGGCCGGTCAGACTCTCATACAACATCATGATTAATGGATTTTCTTTTAATCGAAATGTTAATTTTTGTATAACAAATGTTTTTTTGACCAAAAATGGCCACCAAAGATAATAATGCAATGCAAAAAATACTTAATGCCGCATCTATACTTTTGCTGCATCTGGAACCCTGCAACAGGCTCTTTCTTGTTTGACCAAAAGAAAGTGATGGTCTGTTGCAGAATTTCCAGTCACGGGCAGTCTCGGTGAGGCTTACCAAGAACATAGGTGCAACTTAGCGTCCCTGTGGGTATTGGTGTCATATGCAGACAATGTATTGTTTCAGTTCTATAGTGTTTGTCAAACTTTTCTTTGCAAAGAACAAAAATGTGAGAAACAGCATCAGTTTACACTCAAACAAAAAGTTACATCTAATGTCTCATTTTCATTCTGTATTCATACTTGTGTTTCTATAAAAACTGTGTTTTTTTCAGTTTAAGAAACACTGTTTTTATACAGGTATTGTAAAGTTTTGGTCACAGAGTTGCACAAGAGACTGCAAGGAGAGTCCAGGTTTCCAAGGAAAATGCAGGTACTTTATTATTGTGGTAGGGTTTCAAACCCACAATCTCCCATCCAGCTTTGCCTGTGGCTCTAGAATTTTGTGGACGCATCCTTGACCCTGGTATTAATCATAGTATGTTTCTGAAAGGAGCTTTACAGCATCCTTTAACGGCTGCTACTTGCAAAATCATCAGAGAGCTTTGAGCTAGTAACTGATGCGAAGTAAGATATCAAATGGCTTAGCTTTAGGGCGGCTAGGGTATTAAAAGTGGTGTGACCAGCAAAATCATTAATCCATTTAAATTTACAAGGTCTGAATTTGCAAGTAAGGAATAAGAATGAAAACAATATAAAAAAAATAACTTGCTTGTTATTTAGAACCTATTGTTGATATTATTGACCAATCATTATTAAATAGCATGTAACAATTTCCTTCAAAACAGCTGCTGGTAAACTTCAATTAGATCTGAATGCTTTTTAAGAGTTAAAGTCCCATCCATCCATTATCCAACCCGCTATATCCTAACTACAGGGTCATGGGGGTCTGCTGGAGCCAATCCCAGGTAACACAGGGCGCAAGGCAGGAAACAAACCCTGGGCACACACACACACACACACTCACACCAAGCACACGCTAGGGTCAATTTAGAATTGCCAGTCCAACTAACCTGCATGTCTTTGGACTGTGGGAGGAAACTGGAGTGCAAGGAGGAAACCCATGCAGGCACGGCAAGAACATGCAAACTCCACATGAGGAGGATGCGGAAAGTGAACTGGGGTCTCCTAATTGTGAGGCAGCAGCGCTACCAACTGTGCCACTGTGCCACCCGAGTTATAGTCTATTTATCAATTTATCTTTTCTTTTTTCATAAAGTATCAAAGAAAACTGTAACCACACTAACTCTTATCTTTAAAAATACACTTTTTACGAAATATTTAATTGCAGCTTTTGCTCTGGACAGAGCACAGAAACTACTTTAACTGATGTTGTAAAGGATATCCTTATGTTTTCTGGTTAAGGAAATGCCACAACCATTATGTTTTTTAGGTTTACAGTAAGAGCTGTTTTTTACTCGTACTATTTGTTGGTTTAAACAGTGGTATAAACAACAAAAGGAAGTTGATCGAGTGACATAGCGTGTCAGAGAAACTCAAAAGCAACAAGTTCACAAAGTCACACAGTGCCCAAGATAAAAAAGAAATTGTCAGATATCAAAGTCGCCGTGAAAAGGCGAGTTGTAGCCCACCGTCTGAGTGTCATATGAAAGCTTATTTTTATTGTACAGTCAAAAAAAAGGCACACAGTGGGGAAAAAGCATGAAATGTCAACTTTAATCTCTAAATTTCCACTTTAATCACATAGTTTATTTTGTCATTAAAGTAGAATATCATAAACTTAATCTTAAAATCGGTTAATTTACTAGTTTCTAAATCCCATTGTAACTAAAGTACCACGTTAAATGCTTTGTTTTGTATTCGATCTTCTATGTGCTCTATGTGTGTGAATCACTACGTGCTTCAGGGATTTCTCTTCTTCCAACAGAACCCAGAATCCATTACATTCGTGATATTACAGCTCTCTGAATAACTAAAATACTGAGATGTATACGTGATATAATTTTCATGATGATAGGAGTTAAAGCATGTTATAAACATGGGAACATGGTGGAGCAGTGATTGTTCATGTCTCATGCAAGATGTTTGCTGCGCCGTGTGCTACCTTCCATGAAATACTTTATTGTAGCAGTACTGTCTCTTTCAAACGTATGAACCACCAATTCCTGTCCTTACTTTTCTTTCTCCAAATACTCAATCACCATACAATCAGCTCTGTAATAGACATTAAGCCATCTGTAAGATTAGAACGCTGATTCTTCAAAACTTTTAAGAAACATCGAAATATCTTCGTAGTATGTGTTTAATTATTCTATCCGTCTATCCTTCTAGTGTCTCATCAGCACCAGCAAGAATACAGCGTGAGGGAGGAACAATCCGTGAAAAGAGCGCCAGCAGCTCGCTAGCGCTGCGGCACCATGTAGTTAAAGTTAAAGTTTCATCTGTATAATATAATAAACATATTTAGCTGCATTTCATCTTAAAAATGATATTGTCATCATATATAAATACGCTCTTTATAAACTGGCTCAGGTTGTGCAATATTATAACTGTAGTGCAAGTTTACAGTGAGGTGATTGTACTAATAAGTACAAACAGTTCTACAAGGAGCACTTGATGGACGGATTGAGTGAGTTTAGAGTTCTTGGGATGCAAATGTTTCTGAACTGCGAGGTCAGTACAGGAAAGGCTCTGAAGCGTTTTTCATATGAGAGCAGTTCAATAGACAGTATGGCTGAGGCAGTGTGTGCTTGTTGCTGTATACTGATAATTCTCTTTCCAATCAGCTGCTGTACATCTGTGATTCACACTCAGATACAGTGATATACATACTCCGAGTGGTGCAGTGAGAGTAATATGGAAAAAGTTGATCCGATTTGGGATCTGAAGGGCAGTGAGAGTAACAACGCTAAAGCATTTATGGTATTTGTAATAGTTTGACCATTCTGTGGAACATTATATTCTTACAGGTTAATTACAATCAGATGCATTAAACTTATAAACAATATGCAGTTAATTTCAGTGTATTTATAAAGCTGCGTCAGGGATGTGGATCTAAAAAAGAAATGATAACCACACAGGAACAGTAGCACTGCTTTGATGCTGGGCGCCACCAGTCTGCAAAACTGAGCAGAGAACTGGCATATGACAGGGTATGAGCTACTGTGGAAATGTGTGTGGCTTTACACCAAGTTTAGGTTTTATACATCGTGATTTGAACATGGAAACGTTCTTACACATTTTTGTGTGTACGCATAGTTTATACATGAGGCCCCTGGCCTGGAAGCCCTTAGAATGGAAGGACCAGTGGATAGAATGTGCATGGAGAATTATTTTCCCTGGAAACCCTACATGTCAGCGAGTCCAGGCTTGGATCCCCACATGGGTGCCCATAAGGCATGCCGGGTACTGTAATCCCTGGGATCAGCTTTGCTGCATCCCCTGGGGGCTGCCAGGGGGTACTGCAGATTTGGGTGTCCCTATTATGTGTGGCTCCAACCTCTCCTGGAAATGCTTCGGAGCCGCAGCATCATATCACCAGAAGCACTCCCGGGGGATTAGATAAAAGGAGCTGCCTGCCTAAGATTGACAAGCCAGAGGTGGGTAGAGAGTAGGACGAAATGTGTGAGGAGGAGTGGAGGAGGCAGTGAGTGATTTTCAGTCGACTAGATTACTGTAACGCACTCCTCTCAGGACTACCCAAAAAAGACATAAATCATTTGAAACGAGTGCAGAATACAGCTGCTAGAATCCTAACTAGGAAAAAAAAATCCGAACACATTTCTCCAGTTTTGATGTCACTACACTGGTTACCTGTGTCTTTCAGAATTGACTTTAAAATTCTGCTTATGGTTTATAAAGCCTTAAATAATCTCGCTCCATCTTATATATCAGAATGTATGACACCCTTTGTCCCAAATCGTAACCTTAGATCCACAGATGAGTGTCTACTTACAATTCCAAAAGCTAAACTTAAAAGAAGTGGTGAGGCGGCCTTCTGCTGTTATGCATCTAAGATCTGGAATAGCCTGCCAATAGGAATTCGCCAGGCAAATACAGTAAAGCACTTTAAAACACTGCTGAAAACACATTACTTTAACGTGGCCTTTTTATAACTTCACTTTAACTTAATCCATATACTCTGCGTGTTCAATTCATCATAATAACTATTCATAGTAGCTCTAAAATCCGTACTGACGCCTACTCTCTCTTCTGTTTCTTTTTCCGGTTTCTTTGTGGTGGCGGCCTGCGCCACCACCACCTACTCAAAGTATCATGATGCTCCAACATTGATGGACTGAAAGCCAGAAGTCTACGTGACCATCATCATCAAATCCTTCCATGAGAACCCTAACTACAAACAGGACTGTTTCATTTATGTTAGGTAGAATGCCCAGAGGGGACTGGGCGGTCTCATGGTCCCTGCAAATTTTTTTTTTCTCCAGCCGTCTGGAGTTTTTTTTTTGTTTTTTCTGTCCACCCTGGCCATCGGACCTTACTATTTTATGTTAATTAATGTTGACTTATTTTATTTTCTTACTGTGTCTTTTATTTTTCTATTCTTCATTTTGTAAAGCACTTTGACCTACATTTTTTGTATGAAAATGTGCTATATAAATAAATGTTATTGTTGTTGTTGTTGTTATTGAGAGAGAGAAGACGAAGAGTGATTTATTGTGCTATTGTGCTTTATTGTGCTTGTGGCTGTGATTATGGTGGGAAACGTTTATAGGGAAGAGTTTGCTGCTCTTTGTGCTTTGAACTTGTGTCCTGAGTCTGCTTGTATTGGGTGTTTGGGGAGCTGGATTTCCCCCTACTTTCCACAGGTTCTTTTATTGGCTGATAACTAAAGTAGTATCTAATACTATTATCTCAACTGCTTCCATTAAACTGATTTAATCAAATTCACTCTTATTCCACAGTATTACGTGTGGCATCTTAAAAGTTTAATAATCTTGAAAAACTAGCTTATCAGTTAGTTTCAAGCAGAGGGTAAATTCTTTATAACAAGGCTGTTTGTTTATTTCACCAACTGCTCAATAATTAATTTGAAAGCTCAGCATCAAAGATTGCAGCCAGAACTAAGAAGGGGAGCATATAATTTACCTTTTCCCTCAGATGGAGTATGTGTCTGCAGCATGAGGATTTGTTTGAAATTAGGCTTCTCAGGTGGTGCAGTCATCAGAGACACAGTTACCTGAGAGCATCATTTAAGATCCTCACCTCTCTGAACAAGTTGTTGTGGTATTAGTTAGTTTGTTAGCTGCTGTTCTTATCACTGTTAAGGGTAGCGCCAGAAGTTGTTAATATAAGCAAGGGATTGCAACCAGAAGACTAATAGAGACATTATCAAACCCAGACTGTAACCGAAAACAACAGTAGAAATACTAACACAAAAAGTCAGGATCCAAGATGTCTTTTAAAGGAAATAATAAACCATCACAGTCAGATAATAATGGTTCTGTTTTGTCAATCTTATAAACCATTGTGATGAGGATGTCATTTATGCAACTGCCAGGAGTGCTCTCTGTGGCAACCACAGACACAAAATAGCTACTGCAATTGTAAATAGTAGTGATGAGACAAACAATAACATTGGTGAACTATTTCAAAGTAATTAATAAATAAATGAAAAATAATCACAAGTAAAAAGTATGAGTCAGTGTGGCTGAGTTAGTTTGTTTTATTTTTGTGAACATTCTCAAAACTATGTTTTTTTAATACTGAAATGCTTCTGTTTTACATATTGTGAATTTTGTTTAATGTGAATCCAATCAATGTATCTTTTGTATAATAGTTCCTGTTTGCCTGTTGTAGACGTTGGGGCGGGGGGGCTTTAATTAATGACACACCCATAGGACGCACATTTAGCGTACAGCAGACTCCTGACAAAAGATGGGTGACGCTTTCGCAGTTAAATGACATTGTTGCGGAATAAACGGCAGAATCCGGATATTGGTGTGTCTGTCTTCTTTCAAACCGTCAGCAACCATTTTAAAGCCACTACATCAGGTATAATAATCATGAAGTCTTCATAAAGTGGGTAGAGAAGAAGAACTTTGTAGTTCTTTGTCTTTATTTTGCTTCTTATTTTAGCTATGATTTCTTTTTTATTTCTTTTTTCCTTTTTGATATAATGGATTAGTTATGTTCCTTATTACTTTTATGGATTATTACTTTTTTGGATTTTTAAAGGCTTGTCCTTTCCTTACATTTTTGGTAATTTTGGATTTTGTCTTGGTTTTGCTCATTTAGGATTTAATCTTAAGTTTAATTCATTTTCTAGTGTTTATTTCCTGTAAAAAATCTTCCGAACATTCTAACATTTTTTTTGTTTAGTTTAATGTTTTGGATTATTCTTTTTCTTAGTTTCTTTTGATTAGTTATTTTTTATATATATTGTGAGGTTTCTAAATTCTTTTGGTACTCCCCACAATGGGATGACACGCAGAAGAGTGTCCTGATGCACAATCGCCACACCTGTGGAAGACACCCTATCAGTTGCCGGAGCAACCGCAGGCTCCCAGTGCTGTAGCAGTTCACCACAAAAGCAAATCAGAAAAGATTGCGGTTGCACTATAAGCTCCTGCTGTCGATGGGTGATGCAAGGAACATTATAAATGCAGGGAGCAGTATTACTTGGCCACTAACCTGGCCACGATCCTGCCTGATTGCTGTGACTGTGTATAGGAGAGTAGTAGATCTCACTACAATAAGTAACTGTGCTGTTCCTGTTTCAAGCTGAATAAAGGTGGTTTTGCAAAAGTACTGAGACTCAGCCTCATGTTTTGGGGTGCAAGACAGGGACTCACACGTCACAATGTTTAGAAGAGTTCTTTCTCCTCAGTTATTGTAATTATGATGTATTTGAATTTTGCACTCAATCTTTGTTTATACTGATTTTCAAATTTATCGAAGTTCATTTTTATGTTTTTGTTTTTAAGTTTTGAAAGGTTTATCTAATTATTAAAATTATCAAAGTTCATGTTTGTGGCTTCTTTTAATTTTAGAAGGTTTTTCTGTGGTTTTGGTCTTCCCGCTTTAGGGCAAATCATCACAATTATAGTGATTTAGGTAAAGGGGTTAAGCCTTTGGCAGTTATGTATGTTGAAAGGTAGATTTTCAACAAAATGCCCTAAACCCAACTAGAAAATTACTGTGAAAACTGAAAGCCATAAATGTTTTATATCTCAGCTTCACTTCCTAAGGTTAACCCAAATAGTAAAAGTAACAATACACTTAAGGAGCTGACATTGAAAATATAATTGAACAAAGGTAAAGGTTATTTTGATACTGAAAAAAGGAAAGAAGAAAAGAGAGACTCCATAAGCCTTTTTTTTGTTAGTCATACACCTGGTGATAGATAAAGGATTTTGTCTTTTATTTATTCGTATTCTTTTTTAACATGAGGATAATCTTTAATTTTCTTTTGCAGATGTATGCAGCCATTCAGGAACTCAATTCAAAAATAATTATCTCTCCTGTTATTTAAAACATTTATGTTAGAATAATGTAATGTATCATTGCAGTTTTGATGTGTTTATATATATTTTGGAATTTTGCTGGGTTTCTTTACTTTGTCTGGTTTATTTTGTTTTACTCTAAGACTACAGTGTTGATAAGCCACTGTATCGTTTAAAGATGAAGCAGGTGGTTCACTTAACTGCAACTCATTTATTGGATTTCGGAAACAAAAGCAGTTTTTACATTTTTCATTTTCTTCAAAATTACACCACACTCGCACTTTGAAACTGTTCAAATATGCCTATGTTTACCTTACCCAACACCTTTAGTAGTTTAAAAGTACCAAACCTCATGTAATTATCATCAAACTGTAATATGTAGCATTAACCCTTTACTATAAAAAATATTTCAACCACCACACCATCATCTTAGTTAATCAGTAAGTATCATGTTGAAAATGTAATCATAAAAGAGTTGAACATTTCTCCCTTTCCTGCCTTATCATTGTCTTTTGGCTACTCATCTACAGAAATGTTCATCTTTCTCTTTGTTATCTACAGCTGGCGGAAACTGTTCCACCCAACATGTGTGCATGCATATTTTCAATGAATAAACACACAATATACATATCCACATCTTTACACTAGCATTATATTGTCTATCCATGCATCCCTGATCACTAAATTTGCTAAATATCTTGATGCCAAGTATACAATGATGCCATTCCTTTTAGGCATAAGCACACAGACACACTCACATACTGTACTGGCCCTCTATATAGCTGTCATGATCATCCCATTAATGTCCATTAGCTTTCCCACTATTGCAGACAAAGAACTATATACAAATTTACATAGCTTAAACAATGCATGTCAATGTATATACATTGTTATTTTACTTGAAACAAAAATACAACAACATACAGTTTAAAGTCATGTCATACTCTTAGTATTCTGCCTTTAAATAGCTAAGGCAGGTTTTTATGAGACTTGTCAGAAGATAAGATGTGGTCAAAAGTTAAAAACCAGGAAATTGTAGGTTAGGTAACAAAAGTTGAGACATGAAGCAAAAATCAAAGTAAAAAGTTGAGAAAACAAGATCAATATCAGGAATTTCAAAATAATTGTATAAATAGTAACACTGCCTACAAATATAGACTTATCCTGCATATGGAAGCTTTGAAAGAGTGACTTGGGGTCATGAATTACAGTGCCACACTCCCAGCAAACCGTGATGGAATTCCAAATTGTGGGTTCAAAAATAAAAACCCCTGCAAGAGACAAAATGATGGCAGGAAGGAGCTTAGTATCAATAAACAGAGGAGCAAAAAATAGTTGACCCTGATAATATGCAGCCTGAAACTAAGGGAAAATGCTTTTTTTTATTTTACTCTCACACGTTTCCACACAAACTTCAGCGTGAGTATTCCTACTTACTGGGAGTTACAGTCCCATCCAACATCCTCTGAACATCTGTAGAATAGTGGAATGGGAAAAGGCAATATTGTTTTTTTTCCTTTTCCTTGTATATACCTATATTTTTTCATAATGTGGGTCACACCACAGTTCCCATGTTACTGTATGTATGCACAATTATACTGCTACTGAAGTGTGATGTCATGTGCAACTGTGATAGCCCCGGCTACAAGAACTGCAACATGGGTGACTTCAAGTATCTTCTAGTTCAAGTACAAGAGGATAAACAAAACTTTAAGCTCCCAGACTTTTTTCCTTCATTCTTGTTGGTCAAAGGTCAAAGAAGGACATTCCTCATTGAAAGACAATATCTGAAAAAATAAAAATAATCCACTGTTTCATCTCCCAGATCACTGTAGAACTCTTATGAGATGTCTCCACAGTACTAGATTCTCCAAAGGCCTCTTCTCCTGATAAAACCCAAACTTCTCTTCTTGAATTGCTCAGACGGTTATCTCTACAAACATGGTTGCATCGTCTCTTTCAGAAATTCTCAAGAGCTCTAGCACAAGCAGACACAATGACTGGAATGATTGGAATGACAACTGACTAAAAGACAATGACTAACTGACTAGCGACTGCAGCCCTGTTTTAAGTACCTAATCTCTGAAGATACCTGACCCATTCCCACGAATATGGGCTTTCACCAGCACTCTCACAATGCAACATACCTAATCAAGCAGCAACTCCTACATCTGGGGATAGCCGATGCGCCCACATGTGTATTCAAACATACAAAACCTCCTCTACCCAGGCACATTACCTAACCAATGTACATGTAACTTTTTCAACTTTTTCTGTGTTACCCTCAAGGCCCTCAGCTGCCTCACAGCTCCTCTTTTAACTCCTTTTTCTAACATACTGTTCTTTAATTGTAGTGCCAGCACCCTGCCAAGACATCATTACTTCCACTACCATGCATAGGCACAGCACATTTGCTTCCTGGACCCCTGCACATCTGCACAAGTGCACTGCCTCGGGCAGCTGCCCAGCCAGTTCTCATAGGCATATTCCCACCATAACAATACCGACCAAACAAACAGGTAAATTCAAATGAAACTATTTAAAAATTACAAAACTAAATATATAAATAATTCTACCTGCAACCTAACCTCAATTCTGTTATATGACCTACTACAGCCTCATTTTGTATTTATGTAAGTGCTAAGCAGAAATGTTTTCATCCTTGTAAAAGCAAAACAAAATCAGTGAAAGAATACTTTCCATTTCTTTCTTTGTAGCAAAGTTTGCAATTCTTAATAGTTGGCCACTTTAAAGTGACAGACTGACGTGTGATTGTTGAAACTAAAAAAGACACAAAGTTTATTGATAATTTTTGAGGATATGACTTCTTGCTTTTGATCTATGTGTGTTAGTTTTGATCCTGTTTCTAATTATTGGGTAAGTTCATTAAAAACTTTGCAATTTAATTACTGATTATCAACTTAGCAACTACAATATACAAATGTGTTATTTTTCCAGTATACTGTATATTACTGAGTAGAATTGCCATTGTTGGACTGGAGCACAATTTTTATGTTTTGCTTGCACTTTGCACAATGGACACACATGCAAACATTTTGACTGACTGTTTGATCCACCTATGGAAGCTGAATGATGTGAACCTTGGGCTAACAATATATGGGCTGAAGAAGAGGCTGCAAGTTTTTAAGTGGTGCAGCTCTGCCTCTATGGTGGGGGAAGAGACAAAAACAAAAAAGTGCACATAGGAAGCTACGCATGGTGTGGAATTGGGAAAAAAAAGCATTTTTAAGACTGACGGGAGCGAGAGTAATTATCATCATGGATGGTGGCTACAGAACAGCTGGCCAAGGTAACGGAAGAATAGTGTCTCATTCAATGTTAACAACACAATACAAAAGCTACTGGCCCAGACATAGTGTGAGTAATCCAGTTTTTTCAATTTGTGGTATATTCAAGCGATGCAATATTGTGGGATGCTACATGTGGAGAACTGCCAGTGTGTGTTTTTTTGTAGGTGCAGTGCTGACAGAGAGCGTATATAAAGGCAGAGGGGCTGAAGGCTCGTGGATGGCAAGTGCATGGATTGTGTCGGACAGGGATCGCTAAAGACTATGCTCCAAGGAAATCTTTTTTCCCCCTTCCTCCCATATTTAAAAAGGACTTTACGTGACACTCAACAACCTTGTATGATTTTGAAATTTTTGTTTCTATCACGGCTGATTGGGATATTAAAACGGGTCTCAAATGTTTTAGTATGTGGGTTTTATGTATGTATTTGAGGATTATTTAACAAGTTAAAAAAAATAGTTATACTGGTGTACTGGAATTATTGTACAGCCACAACTCTGGGGAAAAAAAGTACTTGAACAGTGTGGAATACTATTTGGGTTCCCCATACCTTATAAAATTGGGGTGGTGTAATTGATTCTTTGAATATTTAGGAGGGGGAAAGGTGGGAAGTCTGGGTTTTGGTTCTTGGATACTTCCCACCTCAACATATACTACACTAGCAAAATACCCGCGCTTCGCATCGGAGAAGTAGTGTGTTAAAGAAGTAATGAAAAAGAAAAGGAAACATTTTAAAAATAATGTTACATGATTGACAATGTAATTGTTTTGTCACTGTTATGAGTGTTGCTGTCATATATATATATATATATACAGTATATAGACACACACACACACACATATAAACATATATATACATATACATACATATCTACATACAGTATATACATTTACACATACATATATATGTATACATACACATATACATATATATACACATACATCCACATATATATACATATATACATACATATATATACATATACACATATATATTTATACATATACACATATATATATACATATCTACATATATACACACATACTTATACACACATAAATATATATATATATATATGGTATATATATATATATACCAATGTAACAGTTTTGTCACTGTTATGAGTGTTGCAGTCATCAAGGATTTGATTATCATTATTTCTTTCAATCAGGTTCGTATTTGGAGGATGTGTTGTGTTCATGTTATATTCCATGTTTGTTAACTGTGGTAAAAATAACAGGTTTCATTCATTGAAGTGTTCACTACCCAAATCGGTACTCGTGAATCTAAGATGTTTAACAGGCATTCCCGGTATTAAGTTGTGGATTTGCCTGTGAATATTTAGCGGTAGCATGTCTATGAACTTAATTTAACCTTTCCCAGTCCTGCAAAGTCAGTTCACGTGAGCTGCTCGGAGTACATGCATCGAAGCTTCTCAGCTGTGCTTGTGCTATCTCGTGCGATCTCATGATGTCCACGGCTTTATTTAATGTTAGCTCAGACCTGACATACCAGCAATTTAAACTCCGTTACAGCAATTTTAACTCTGTTACAAAGTGATCAAAAGTCTTGTTTAAACCCTGCATCTTTTCATTAAACTTGTATCTCGCGAATATTGTATTCGTTGTGGGCATGACAAACGCCAGCGGTAGCCTGTCTATGAACTTAATTTAAACTTTAGGTTTACACCATGCTTTGTTTCCGAAGTAGCTGCACTCATGAATATGCTTGTATGCGTCACTCACTTCATATTCTTTTGCTGCCTTCTCAATTGTGTAATGCTTTTTTTGAACAGGTTTCATTCATCAAAGTGATCACTTGTACTGCGTTCACAGTCAGTTCACGTGAGCCGCTCTCTTGTGTGATCTTGTGATGTCCACGGCTTTATTTAATGTTAGCTAAAACCCGGCACTTAAAGGTTTCTCACTACAGCAATTTTAACTCTGTTACAAATTGATCCAAAGTCTCGTTTATACCTTGTGTCTTCTCATTAAACTTGTATCTCGCGAATATTGTATTAGTCGTAGGCATAACAAACGGCAGCGGGAGCGTGTCTATGAACTTAATTTAAACTTACGGTTTACACCGTGCTTTGTTTCTGCAGCAGCTGCACTTATGAATATGCTTGCATGCATCACTCATTTCATATTATTTTGCTGCCTTCTCAATTGTGTAATGCGTTTTTTGTTCAGCGCTCTTTGGAGCTGTTGCTTTTTGTCTGCATACTGCGTTCACAGTCAGTTCATGTGAGCTGCTTGGCGGCAGAGTGTTTCTATTGGATTGCCGCTGACGGACGGCCTTATATGGCCAGGCACTCAATTATGTGGAAGGCATGACGATGAGGGACGCAACTCCGCCTGACACGGCGACCAAGCTGCAGGCTATGGCCGGTATATATGTACATAAGTAGGTTCCAGTTATGACCGTTACATGTAGAATTTCGAAGTGAAACCTGCCTAACTTTTGTAAGTAATTTGTAAGGAATGTGCCTTCCAAATTTCAGTCTTCTACCTGCACGGGAAGTTGGAGAATTAGTGATGAGTCAGTGAGTGAGTGAGTGAGTGAGTGAGTCAGTCAGTCAGTCAGTCAGTGAGGGCTTTACCTTTTATTAGTATAGATTATGAAAATTCCAGATAATTATGTATATTGTGTATGTTCTTGCCAGACAACCCATAGGAAATAATCAGCAGAACGTCAAGATTCATTAATAGTGTCAGAACCTTCAATTTATGTTTTTACTGTAATAAGAAGGAAATTTAGTTTGCAAGTAGAGCTGTTAAACACAGACTAGAACATCATAAATAAATAACAACCTAATAGAAAAGCTAATCTTTGTATATAATTAAGAACAAATTATTGAACATGGGTAAACCAGATAGGTCATCAAACATCAAACATATAAGTGTTAAACAATAGCTTTAATTATGAACAATCTAGGACAAGAACTGAAATGCAACAGAGGGCACTAAAGTCTCCCACTTGGTCTATACAGTAAGTAGATTATACATAATATATATAGTTTCAGGTAACTATATGTAAATCACAGTCACATTTTCCTCTGTGCAGTTCAAAGCTGTGTTGTGTCTTGTCCACCACAATAAGTACTAAATGTACTGTAGCTACAGGGGGTTTGTTAGTTTCCCCAAACTCTTCCAGGGCCTTTCCAATGGGGCAGTTCCAGACTGGGAGAGAGAGAGAGAAAGGGAGAGGGCTTTGATCAAGAACTCTAGTTCTAGAGACAAAGCTGTGAGGTGAATATATTTAGATGATACTTTTCAACCATCTGCACATGGTTTGGCTCTTTTCTCACCAGTAGTTACGTTTCAAACCCCAAAAGCCAATTTCCATTGCCAGGGCCTAATGTGTTCTGATCCCTCCTGCTCTTGCCTAGAATATAAAAAGGACTGCAACTGGCCTTCTTTCTACACAGTATGGGTGATGAGCACACAAGGCAGCTCTACAATGTTTTTGGAACTCAGCCTAATCATGCTAAATGGGTTATCCGGCCATCAGGTGCTCGTCAGTGAGTGGGTACTGGTACATCTGATTTAGATAAACTAATTTTTGGTTTATTTGAGATTATCATGAGGGTCATTAATGGATCGTTTTTAGTCTGGCCTATACTGTACCTTCACACACATTTACCATGGGTATCCCAGTCGGGAGCAGAGATCTCCGAGTGATATAGTTGTGTGTTGCCAGAGGCATGCTGAGTCCTTAATTATGTTGCAAAGTTATGTCAGGAGGCCCTGCTGTCTTAAGCATAACATACAAACTAATATAGTTACAAGCAGACTTATATGACAAAATCATCTTAAAAGACAACAAACACAAAACACATTATCAAAAGAGAAAGAATAACAAGAACATTAAGATGAACAAATATAACACAATAAAACACAATGAACCAACTAATTTGGAAAAACAGAAATGCACCCTTTTACACCCTTTGCTCGGTGATGTCATGCACTGTGACAAAATTGTGGTGCCATTAGAAAAAATAAAATGATTGTGTGAAAAGACATCAAAATAATTTAACAATTGCAAAACATTTTTGTAAGTACAAATAAACCAGAAAAGACAGATTCAGCATGTTAAAAATAACTAAATGAACATAAATAATGCCAAAATGCATTCCAAAAAGGCTAGAAAATGTTTTAAAGATCCAAGTCATGACACCTGGTATACCTTGTATACATTAGTATGGCTGCTGAAAGTGTATATATCAAATGCATTCACAGACGTAGGACCATATGTAGCACATACACTTGGCATCAACTGTGCAGATCAGGATGAGCTAAAACTGATTAGGATTACTAGACATGGCTAAGCTAAAATATACAAGTCCATAAGGATGAAACAGGCAGAAGGTCAAAAATAGGTTGGCAAAGATATTTAGCAACACAATCCAAAAAGGCAAAGGTCAAAACAGTGTGCAAAAAAACAGGTAAAGGGTAAAAGCACTGGAGATAAGAACAAGACCAATACCACAACAAAGTCAAAATGACAAATACTTGGCACAGTCCAACATAATCACTGTTGTACAGTTAACTAACATAATCAATAAACACCAAATTTATGATCCACTGCCCCACCAACATGTAATCACCTTATAATAAGCATTACAAAACAACAAAGCCAGGTAGGAGGCGGAAGCAGCAAACATATGTAAGGGCTAAATGTGAAGCCCCAACACATTTGTGAAATAAAGTGGAAGGGCTTGGGGCAGAACCCCGTCCTACTGCAGACTTTAAGGACAGGCTGAATGCAGAGCCTTTGGCAGTTCCTAAGAGCATAATTGTTATTTATTTGTCTACCTCATCCTCTAAACTTGCTGTGGCTAAAAGATTTCTTTCCAAAAATAAGTGTTACTTATAAGCCAATCCAGAAAGTTAAATGAATGTTTAATTTAATTGGAGAACTTCTTCTTCTCTCATCCTATTGTGGGAATCAGTGCTCATCATTAACCATCACCTACTGACCTTTTTCTCTGTCATTTCTTTCTGTGTACATTTTTCGAGCACCTACTTCTTGAAGAACTCTCACAAGTCCAAAAAGTTACCAAGTTAACTGTCCTGCTTGTGGAAATTTTGTTGTTCACATTCATTTTAATTGGCAAGAGTTCAAGAAGAAAAGGAACAATTTTACAGGGTCAGAATCCATATATTATGAAAAAGTTGTGTATAAAAGTTACTGTAGGCACTGTATGCTAAATTAATTGACATGCATTAAAAGCTATGGCAGTAACTTTTCAGAGGAAAATAAAAGAAACCCTATTGGTAATTTCTAAAGTTGTGGCAAAAGTACTGTAAAAGCAATCTAATTAAATGATAAAAATCAATTTACAGAAGGCTTCTAATTAAGACATTAGTTGGAACAATTCAAATCAGTTTATTTTTATTAACCACACTTCCACTTGAAAGCCTAACACTGTATAAAATTACAAATATAGTATGGCTGAAAGGCAAATACAAAACATAATCTTAAAGGAAAAAAAACAGCAGCTGCAATGATTTCAGCAGATTAAGAACCACTGGTCTAGAATAAAACTGGCACTCATGTTGTTTATATATATATATATATATATATATATATATATATATATATATATATATTGTCACACACGAGCGCATCGGGAACAACTGAACTGAACTGACTCGACGCGCACCACAATAAACCCGGCCGGGCCTCTCTCTCCTTTCTCTCACAGAAAAGACGAAGCCACGTCGCCATAAAGCCCAGAGCACGCGACAGTCTTCACTTCCGGGGTCCTTTCTTCCCTCTGGTCCCCCAAAGATGACATCAACCTCCCACAATCCATCACGCCTTCCCAGCAGCCATCATGTTTGATTTCCCGTCCTTCCCGATATATTGTCGCCCTAAACCCGCCATCTTTGTCTTATAGTTTTACTGTTTTGTCTCAAACGAAGACCTATTTCTGATACAGTACAAGGGGTACAAACTCCCCAAATCTTTATGCTTGTGTCCTTCTCTTCCTTTTACAATATATATATATACACGATCACGTGGGGGCTGCCACCATGGGTGTTTTGGGGGCCACGGGTTAAGGGCTTGGAAGCCCAACCCTGTAGGGGCCCGTGGTCACCGCCAGGGGGCCCCCCGATGCCTTGGGAGCACTGGACCTCAGCACTTCCGCCACACCAGGAAGTGCTGGGGGGAAGAGAAGCACGGACACCTGGAGTGTTTCCGGTAGGACAGCCGGCGCTTCCGCCACACTGGGGCGTGTCAGCGGGTGATTGCCAGGGAGCACCTGGAGCACATCCGGGTGTGGATAAAAGGGGCCACATAGTGCATAGTCAAGCCCTTCATTATGGCTCCAAAATGATCTGCTGCTGCTTCAGGGGCCGTGCCCAAACGCAAACGGAAGATGTTAACGATTGCCGAAAAGGTAAACGTTTTGGATTTGTTGAAGGTTAGGATTCTTTTTATTTAAAAAATAGGAAAGGAATATAAGATCTACAGCCACAGTTTCCTTTTAACCAGGGTGCAAAACGAGTTGTAAGTGGATGTAATAAGGCAGTAGTCTGGATAGAATCTACTTTAGGGATTTGGATTGAAGACTGCCAGAAGAAGAACAACGGCAGTGCTACACAATCGCCTGAAATGGCTACTTTGGAAGAACTGTAACGCTCTCCTTTATTGTGCAGTAAAATTAAACTCATTGTTATCGGACAAGTCATCGTGTCATTGTTGGTGAGTAACCATAATTAATTTTCTACTTACAGTACTTAGTACATGTACGTACGTTTAGTGTCACTGTACACACATTTACTGTATACTATTTTTCTTGCGTTGTACATATTTATTGCTGGTGTCTATCGTAATGGCTGTAACATATGTGATATTGGAGACACTCAATATCTTTAAAATAATATTTAGGTTTTACTGTATATAAACAGTGTGTTTATATACATAATTTCAATTAATCTTACCCAATATCTAAGAGAATACAAAGGAATTATGCTGTATAACTCTGCGGGGAATATTTATAAACAGTGTGGGAGAGTTTATAAGGGCTTAAAATATATAAAAATAACCATAAAAAAAATATGGTTTCTACTTCGCGGATTTTCACCTTTCACTGGAACGCAACCCCCACGATCGAGGAGGGATTACTGTATATATATATATATAACCTTTTTATGTATTTATTTTTTCTCCAGCCTAAAAAATATCAATTATATTCAGAAATTATTTTTGATCAATGCATGACTAAAACAAGTCAATAAACAATTTGTTTGTCACTAGCCAACCCGCGGCGTACCATACGCCGCATAATCAGGCCGTTTTTTTAATGATTTTTAAGCACAGGAAGAAAATTAACATTTGAAAAATTGGTAATGTAATAAATCAGCAAGAAAAGCAACATTGTAACAATGCACGGAACAAACCAACACACAATCGTCCGTGCGGCGCTCAGGCGCGGAGGGTGGAACGGGAAGAGAGAAGGACATCCACCCCGCTCCCTCCATAATGCTAGTCTGCTGATTTCTCGTCCAGTATGCACTGCCTGCTTATGTGCCCACCTCCAACTCGTCACTCGAGTCGTTGTCTTTGCACAGTCCAGATGCACCTGTGACTCACGTAGACTTTTCATTGCTCTGTGCGGTTTGGCTGCCTTTTCAAGACACCCGACCACGGTAGTAGCGAAGTGGGAGGGGGGTGTGTACAAAGTGCAGGAGCATCTAAGAAGACGCATGTTTGTCGTGGATGCGAATTGCTGTATGTAGCATGTAAAACAGCTTGCTATGGTCACGTGGTCGTCCGTCGTAACCGAAAACTCAGTTTTTAAAGACCGCTTACTTCATTGTGTATACGACTGTAGGTGAATGAAAAGATATAACTCTGGAGAGGGCAACATACAATACAGCGTTTGACACGCTGCATACAGCGATTCACATTCACGACAAATATGAATCTTCTTAGATGGTGCTGTCGCGTCCACCCACGCTCTCGAAACACACACTGCCTGGTCATGTGCCCGCTCGTAAGATCAACTAACAGAGACCCGCCCACCAAATGTAAGACCATGGAATACCCCTCGCAAACTGTTCTACACGCCGCATACAACGATTCACATCTGCGACAAACAAACTGTTTTACACAGTGCATTCAGCGATTCACAGCCGCGACATGATTTTTCTTAGATGGTCCTGTAGCGTCCACCCTCACACTTGAAGCATACACACTGCCTGGTCATGTGCTCAGTCGCAAGAGCAACTGACAGAGACCCGGCCACTGAGTCTAAGACCATGGGAAACCCCTCGGAAAATGTTTTACACGCTGCATACAGCGATTTACATCCGTGACAAACATGCCTCTTCTTAGATAGTCCTGCCGCGTCCACCCTCGTTCTCGAAGCACACACCGCCTGGTCGTGTGGTGCCTCTGTGTGAACCAGTCAGGCACAGAGAAGGTCAGCTGCTGAGAGAGTGTCTCGACTGTTGCAGGGCCTGCATTGGTGAAGCAGGTGAGACGGTAATGAAACAGAGGCACAGGTAGTGAGGTGGGTGTGTACAAAGTGCAGGAGCATCTAAGAAGACGCATGTTTGTCACGGAAGCGAATTGCTGTATGTAGCATGTAAAACAGTGTGCTATGGTGCACGTGGGTCGTGGGTCGTGCGTCGTAACCGAAAACTTGGTTTTTAAAGACTGCTTACTTCATTGTGTTTTAACCTCAGTTGTGAAGGAATGTTTTAAGGATCTCATGGGATACCCCTCGCAAACCATTTTACACGCTGCATATGACGATTCACCTCCGCGAGAAACATGCCTCCATGAACAGTCAGCGTGGGTCGGAGCTGCATGTTGCCTCTACGACAGACGAATATAAATGACGCCATTTTTTCTGTGCCGTTGTGTCTGATTTGGTGGGCGTGGCTCTGTGAGTTGTCATCGTATCCAATGGTCTTGGAGTTGGTGGGCGTGACTCCTTCCTGCGTGCGCCATAGGTGTCTCACTTGTGGCTTAGTGAATCCACGCCCCTTCCGGCGTGCTTTCCATGGTTGTCTTGCCTTAGTGAATTATATATATAGATTTTGGTGTGTACTTTAATTTGCTTTAAAGACTTTAAAGACATACACTTCTTACACATCTTTTTTGCTCTATATAAATACAGTAATCCCTCCTCGATCGCGGGGGTTGCGTTCCAGAACCCCCCGCGATAGATGAAAATCTGCGAAGTAGAAACTATATGTTTCTGTTGTTATTTTTATATATTTTAAGCCCTTATAAACTCTCCCACACTGTTAACATTATTAGAGCCCTCTAGACATGAAATAACACCCTTTAGTCAAAAGTTTAAACTGTGCTCCCTGACAAGACAGAGATGACAGTTCTTTCTCACAATTAAAAGAATGCAAATAGATCTTCTCTTCAGGAGCAGAGAATTTCAGAGAGAGAGAGAGAGCTCGCACTCAAAGAAAAGCAAACAATCAAAAAATCAATACGTGTGCTTTTAATTTTGCCGCAGCATTTTTTAGAGGAGCTCCAGTATCTTCTAAGCAAACAGCCTCTGTGCAAACAGCTCCTCTGCTCACATCTCCTCCATCAGGCATAGAGAACGTCAGAGAGAGAGAGAGAGAGCGAGATTAAAGCAAACCATCAAAAAATCAATAAGTGTGCTTTTGGAAGAACCGCGATAAAGCGGCATTTCTTAGAGGTGCATCCGTATCCACTAGGCAAACAGCTTCTGTGCAAACAGCACCTCTGCTCACAGCCCCTCCGTCAGGCGCAGAGAATGTCAGAGAGGGTAAGATAGAGGCAGAGACAAGCAAACAATCAAGCTCCGCCGGGATGCATATCTTCTAGCATTGAGGAGTTTTAGTTAATATGTAATACATGCTCTGATTGGGTAGCTTCTAAGCCATCCGCCAATAGCGTCCCTTGTATGAAATCAACAGGGCAAACAAACTGAGGAAGCGTGTAGCATAAATTAAAAGACCCATTGTCCGCAGAAATCCGTGAACCAGCGAAAAATCTGTGATATATATTTAGATATGCTTACATTTAAAATCCGCGATAGAGTGAAGCCGCGAAAGTCGAGCGCGATATAGCGAGGGATTACTGTATAGGAGTTTTTTTATAAACACATTTTAAATGAAAGAAAGAGAGATTTTCTTCTGATAGCTTGTCCCACTGCAGAATACAAAGGTGCACCACTAGAACCCTTTATTATCCCTTAGACTCGATAACATTATGGTTCTGTACCTAATGATTGCATGTACGATTCCTCTGCACATAAAATAAAAAACTTTCAGATCTGTCTACATCTAACCAAATTTTGCGTAAATAATATGCAAGCAATAATGTTGACTATTAGAAAAGAGTTAAATACATTTTCTACAAAACTATATATGCATATCGTGAATTGTATTCAACCTTATTATATTTGTAAATGTGTGGTATTACCTCAGGTACTTTAACAGAATAAACTGAACTGAAATTAACAAGCAGGGTGCAGTGTAGGGCTGAAATGATTAGTCAACGTAATTGACGATGTTGACTACAAAAAATCGTCAACGCAGATTTTTTATTGTTGATGCGTCATAAACAGAACCTTCAATAGAGGCTCCAGTCACAAAGAACCAAATTGGTTTTTATAACTGCAATACACTACATGAACGTCTGGGGGCAGTATCGTTTGTTATTGTTTGACACACAGTCCTGCCAACGAAGAAGAACATCTGAGGAGAAGTAGAATGTAGAGGAAAATAAATGTAGTTGCAATGGCGAGTCGGATAGAGGAGGTGGAAGGAGGTGGAAAAAAATTGAGACAGAAACTATCTAAAGTGTGGGAGCACTTCACCGAAAAAGGAAAAAAAGTTGAATGCAGATTATGCAAAGTGGAGCTTTCTTTTCATGGCAGCACCACCACGATGGATTAGTATCTGAAACGTAAGCATCCTGGAGCTGCGATGCCGTCGTCTCTTGAGAATTTATGCTGCCGCTATTAGTTAGTTAGTTAGGATCAGATCAGGAGGGGAGGGAGAGCGTGAACGAGACTGAGAAACAAAGAAGCAAGTAACAAATTTACACCTGATCTGTTAATTTTCAAATAATATTGCATTAGTCTGATGATGTTTTCGGATTGGTACTATTCAGGTCATACTATGATTTTTTAAAAATGTCACATATATTTGTCTCTTTCTATTTTTCCCCAGTGCTGTGCGCTGACACCAGAAGGCGTGAGCTTATTCAGTGCTAGCAGGAGCAGGCAGATGACCGGTTGCTTGTACTATAACAAGCTTGACCTGGCGGCAATCAAAGCACATGTACTGTGCAAGGCATGTACGGGGTCCACTGAGAAAAGAAGAGTGTTCATGGCTCACCTTGCAGAGGAACATTCTTTTGTCTGCATGTCCTGGAGTCACTGATTACAACCACATTCATATGAATATGAATAATGTTGCATCTGTGCCACAATGTTTTCCGAAATGTACTATAAGGTCATAAAATGAACAATTCCAAATATCACATATACCTATGTCTCTGTTTTATTGATATCACGGGCCATAAGGCGCATACTAATTCAGTGTAAGCAGGAACAATGAATAAAATTGAATTAAAAAAATCAAGTGACAATGAGATATGAATAAGGCAGATTCACCAGTGTTTGTGTGTCAGCTTGTATCCATCCAGATCAGAGAATTTCCAGTTTGATTGTCTCAAAACACCACTCACATCTACAGTTATTCCCAGTATCAGATAAAAAGTAACAGCGTCAGATCCTTGGTGGGCGGTAGTATGTATCGTGATTGTAACTTAGAGAATAAAAGTGAAAAAAAACATAATTTGTACAAGTTCTATACATTTATAGTGGCTGTTACAGATGCAAATCAAATGCATGTGTTTATTGTATAATATTAACAATAAGAGCAACTCACTACTCAAAACGGTAAATATACGAGGCAGTCAGGATCGAACCGAGAGACTCTTGATTATAAGTCAGCAATTCCTACCGCTGCACCACAGAAGCTATTGTATCAGCCTTGAACCTTTTGTGAAAGTGTTTATTTGATCTTTGCACTTCAGGCTTTACACATTATATAGTTTATGTCTACATTTTGTCATTTATTACTAAAATATGAAAAATGTTTCAGTTTTAACAATGTATTTTTTGGTTAAGATAAATGCACTTTTTTTGTTTAAAGACTATGTGCCCTTTAGTTTGTATTGTTTAATGTATTTCTTTTTTATTGTGATGGTCACACTAATATAAAAACATCTGATTATTTTCAAATTCATATGTTTCACTGGTTGTTATTTCAATTTGATTATTATTAATTTTAATCTTGTTAATGCAGAGACATCAGGGTGACATTCACAGGTTCACAGACATGAGCAGATGAGGTAAGACATGCACAGGAGCCAAGAACAGGATGTGCAACCACAGGTCGCAGGCATCAAAATAGTGAGGCATGAAATAATCATGACTAATCGACTAATCTAAAAATAAATTGAACGATTAGTCGACTACCAAAATAATCATTAGTCGCAGCCCTAGTGCAGTGATGTTACCACCCTCCACCAATGTTTCCACTCATGTGTTTTTCCACATAGATCTGTTTTTCTGCTCCTATGTCTCTCACGTTTTTGTCTGTATAATCTGTTTTTTTTATCAAAATCATTTATTTCTTTTGACGCAATTTTTGAACTGCATTTTCTTTTGTGTTGCAATTTCTCACAATTTGTACATCAATTTATTGTTTTTTTTATATGTTAATGAAAAATGTACTCTTTGCATGACTAAAACTAACACGTGCCTTGCGCATTGTGTAATGTGTCCATGAACATGGCAGTTTGTTGGACATCATTTTGTCAAAGTTTGTGATAGTGGTAATTTTTTGATATTTTACGTTTTTTACGTGTTATTCAATAACCCTTTGGCCATCAGTTCCAAATCAAATTTTGATTGTGGAGATTTCTCCGTAGCTGGCCTAAGACATACTACAACTAAATGTTGAATGTGTACTGCTGTTGTATTTAATTCGAAATTTCTGTGTGTACCTAATTAAACCTGTCTGTGTTTTTTCAGTTACATGGTCTAAGTTATTCCTTAAAAGTTGGGATAGAAACACTACCTGCCCCTGAATGAGAGTAAAAATAGTTTCCTAAGCTATGGGAATTAGCAGGCTAGGGCAGCCTGACCAGTGTAAAAATTTAGATATGAAGTTAGGAGTAAGATAGTATGTAGTTCATCAAGGGTGATCAACATCAATCCTAGAGGACTGTGGCGGCTGCAAGTTTTTATTCCAACCCAGTTGCTTAATTAAAAAAACAATCCTTGCCAATGCCAGGTTTTATTCAATAGCAAAACTTGTTAGTATTTTAATTCTGCAATGTCAAGTCATTCTTAAATCATGGATTTTTTTTCTTTCTAGTGATATCATCCTAATGATTTGATGTATAAAACAGATGAGTAATTTTCAGTCCTTCATGTTTTTCTCTGCAGTTTCCATCTACGGTATTTTAGTCAACCAAATAGGGCATAATGAAAACACACAGATGAAAATGAATACAAACTAGATGGTGATGGTTCCTTTGTAATTTGTAACTTATTGCTAATAAGAAGCAACTAAAACAATGAATGTAGCTGTTTAAGGCTAAAATGAGTAATTAACAAGCAAGGCAACTAACATAAAGCAGAAAAATGTCACTTGAGCAGTAAGTGCTTCATCAGCAATAAATGACTTCTCATGAAGCAATTGGGATGGAACAAAAACTTGCAGCCTCTGTGACCCTCCAGGACCAATGCTACTCTCCCCTGATTTTAAGGGTCTGAGTCTTAAATAGAAAATAAATTAAATGAAGCTAATTAAGGAAATGGTTACAATGAAAACACATAGACATTGTGGGCCTTCAGGATTGGAGTTGGGCACCCCAGTAGTAGATGTAATGCAGATGAATTGCATCTTCTCATTTTTTTCACTTTTGAACATGCAGTTGGTGAGTGCCATGAAAGAACAAAGCAGCTTGTACTATTGTATTGTATTTCAGATGTGGCAATGATAGACTGACCATCAAGCTCTGTGAAGAGAATTACCAGTGGTCTGTTTTGTGTGTTGTATTTACCCCACATTTTGATACCCATTGCACATACAACTTTTTTCACTATAAGGGTTTATTATTTGTCTTCTTAGGGAGTCAAAACAGGGGTGTGGGATGGGGGTCAGAAAACAGGGCCTGTTAAAGCCCAATAAGTCATTCCTTTTGTGATATTGGGCTGTCCAAGAAATAAATTAGTAATGGGCAAAGAGACACTATAAAAGAACACATACTATGTGAAAAGTAAATAATGTGAGTGATTGTAACCTGATATTTCCAACTGATATTCTTGTTATTTGTGCAGGTTTATGATATTAGCTAGGGTATGTTCTGTGCTTGTCCACAGTTCACTTTTTCAATCCTTCCACATGTGTGTATGAATAACATATATAAACCAAAAATGTGCTTGAGGCAAAATACAAAAGCTCTGTATTCCTGTCTGGAATATGGCACCAAAGTTGCCTATTAAAACACTCTCTCATTCTCAGCACATAACTAAAAATGAAGAAAAATGTCTCAGTATGGGACTGAGCATAAACATGAAATATTAGCTAACATTCACTGGAAAAATAAATTAGACTCAGAAATAAAATAACACTTCAGTCACAATAAAGGGGATGTAAACAAATAAAAAAATATGTGTATGATATGATATATTGGGCAGAAAGTCTGTTAATGACAAAAGGAGCTCCTAATAATAATAATAATAATAGTATGGTTTGCTTTATAGTGTTCATTACTCTAACTTTGTTACATGCAGTTAATTGGTTATGGAGGTGCTTTCTTCAGATAATCCAATTCCTTCTATACTTTAGTTATTTTTATTACTGTTTTTTTTTTCTTTTCCTTTAAATTTTAACACAGAAACAGCATCGCTAACCATCGCACAACTTTATCATCCATGATAAAGACCAGCACAGTTAATTCAAATACAAAGAATGGTAAGGAAATAAAAATAATATAAAGCAACTATATTTTACCTGCAGAAGCAGGATAATAGAGTCATCATCAGCATAGTAGGCACACAAGTATTAGCAATTAAGATAAAACAGACAAAGCCGATTTAAAGAAAGAAGGATGTGCTACTGATCTTCAGCGTGTTAATAGATTTTTTCTTCCTGGAGCAAACATTGTAAACGATGGATTTTGACTTCAATGTCAAAAATGAGAAAAAAGGCATAGATGCTGCCTCACATTCTCAATCTTCTGTCCATGTATTGTACTACTGAGCTCATTTTCTTCCCTTTTTGTCATCCCATTTAAATGAACTCATGACTTTAGTATTCATCTTTTCCGGCTTTACTAGTAACATGACAATATAACGGGTCCAGAAACCTCATTCATGTGTATTGTGTGCCTTTGTATGTATGTTTTTAGAATAATTGATAATAACATAATAAATCCATCCATCCATCCACCCTCTTCCACTTATCCGAGATCGGGTCGTGGGGGCAGCAGCTTGAGCAGAAATACCCAGACTTCCCTCTCCCCGGCCACTTCTTCTAGTTCTTCTGGGGGAATCCTGAGGCGTTCCCAGGCCAGCCGAAAGACATAATCCCTCCAGCAGCCAGAAATTACAAATTACCATTTGTTTTGCTGGTAAGTTTCAATAAAAAATCGATAAATGTGTATAAGACTGATTGAACATATTGCTTAAGTAGAATGGTCAAGTCCTGGACCATTACATAGCCTCATGTCAAAGAAGTTGACTTACTGTATTTCCCAGGTATGAAACAGTTATATAGACTTTACAACGTTTTTAAAAAGTACCTTTTCTGGATTTTTGTACATAAACAGCAGAGTCCTCACATAACTGTGTAATCTGGCCAGCAGAGTGATTATGTGTTCATAGAGTCTGGTGTGTGCTGGAACTCTTTGAGTATTATTTTGAACTTGTTATAATCCGGTAATCCTTTTTTGTAGAAAGAGATTTGTGGAGAGAATTGCAATAATCGAATTTTACGTCAGTTTACCCAAGTCACATCCAGCTGGCATTTAGACACATAGAAAAATGACAGTTTAAAAATAGCAAACATTTTCTAATTTATTACTATGTGTGGTGGTTCTGTCAGGTAATTTAAATCTATAACTAGAGTGAAAGAATGGTACACTGATTTTAAAAAAATAAATGATAATCTATTTATTTTCTATTTTATCTGTGTTTATACTGAACTAGATTTTATATCTTTAAACATTTAACACTTGCAAGTTCAAAAGAACCTGCAAAAATAATTAAGCATTTATAAAGCACACAGACAATTCTCTCAGGGGGCGACGTTTACTTGAATATTCAAATGTGGAACTCTATTTGAAATGGTAGAGTTTTTTGCACCTTCCATCAATTCAAGTGATAATGTTCAATGGTCTGTTTCAAAAGCCGGGTACCCATTGCTAATTGTGGTTGCCATCCTGAAGCCCCTGCTATAATGACAGCTCCATTACTGAATGTATCTAAAGGTCCTTCCACTCATTACACATCTGGCTCTACCTGACCTACTGGAAGTTAAATTTACCAGGACTTCAAGACATTGCCCTTAAGTTTCTCTAATTTACAGAGAAGAAGGATGAATCAAGGATCTATCTTGTTATGGTGATATTGTGCAAATAAATTTCAGTAGATCAATGTGGTAAAAACTTAACTATTGCACTCATTGCATGATGAGCACTGCTATCCATACTGATTGCTGTTTCATATTGGCATAAAGCCCTGATCCCTAAGTATTTGCCAATACTCTGACTCTGGTTGTCGTATGTGTATGTCTATTATTTTTCCTGCACACTTTATTTGACTATGATTTTTGTCATATGTATTCGGACTTGTTTTTTTAGTTTTGAGTTTTGAGATTCTGGTTATGACTCAGAATATATTGCTTTGGTTACAATTCATCTCTCAATTCCTTTCCTAAATAATGCACTGTCCCATGCAGTTAGCTCATGCTTTTTGCCATTTCACCATATATTTGGCTTTTTATGGTATTTGCTGATCACAAATATGATTTCTGAAAAAGCCACTCCCAGAAGGACAGAAATGACAAATTTCAAACATAAGCAGGTAGAGCATCATTTTAGACTACAGCATGGACAGTTAGTAAGATTATAAATGTTATTTTTGATATTTGATCTTTTACTAGGGATCTAACCCTTTCTGGACCTCTATCAAAAGATGAAAAATCACTAATTTCTATTACAATCAATTTAAATTCATTTAAATCAAAGTACACATTTTAATATTTCAAATATCCAAAGAAACTCTTCATGTTTATTATGTACTTTACTTCATGAAGAAAATCATTGCATTTTTCATGAACACCCTGAATTAGGATGGCTTACACTAATTGAGGCTTCTTATAGTTAAGTTCCTTAACCTCGTAAAAATTAAAGTGCCCTGGTCTAAGAACTAAACAAAAAGAGACACAGCTCATAGCTTTCCCGTTGTAAGAGCAGCTCACTGTGGCATTCTCTAACTAAGGATTAAGGAACAAGAATTGAAATAAATGTAATATTAATTTAGGTGTGAGAAAAAAAGGGTTTTGATATACAGTAAATCTTTAATGATTATCTCCCTCTTGCCAGCTAGTATAATGTATTGAAACTTTTTTTGCAGTATTGTGTGTCTCTTGATGACACACTCCTCACAGCAATGAGCAAATCCTGCTCTATCAAGCTAACCTGACTTTTTTATGTTTGTTTTCTTCAGGTAATGTGCCGAAGCATTCAAAAAGTAGGAAAACAGATTTCTACAGAAGCTTAAGCCTGTTAATAGATTTAAATAATAGCAAGCCAACAGATGGTGCCTTTTCACCTAAATGAAAAAAATGACACATTGGCTTGCAGTTACACTGTATGATTTTATTCACAGGCTGTGTTGTGCTATGAAACTGATGAAAAAAATCACTCAAAATTTCTAAATCTTTGTACTTCTGAATTAACATTATTACTATAATTGAATACCTGTTGTTCATATGCTTATTCATGTTTTCAGTTTTACCCACCTAAAAGATTTCGATTTATTCAGTTGAATAACTGCATTTCTCCCAATACACCTGTTACCCATAGTGTGCCACATGGTTCAGTAATGGGCCTCTTGCTTTTTATTACGTAAACTTCTCCCCCTTAATTATGCATCATCATGGTGTTCGATTTCAATTTTATGCTGATGATATCCATCTTTATATTTCTACTAAACCATCTGAGGCTTATTCTGTATCCTCTGCGGTTAGTTGCCTTCTTATATTAAAATTTAAATGGTGTGTCATCTGCTCAAGCTTAATAGTGCCAAGTCTGAAATTCTCCTTGTGGGCTCTAAAGCTAGCCTCTTAAAATTTGGAAATGTTCAAATCTGTTTCAATGAAACCCCTGTTCCTTTACACCCTCCAGTCAAGAGCCTTGATGTTGTTTTTAACAGCATTTTCTCCTTTTAAAACTCACATTAATGCTATGTCCCATGTTGCATTTTATCACCTTTGTCATATATCAAAGACTTCATCCTTCACTGTCTAACTCTGCAGCTTAGACACTAATTCATGCATTTGTCACTTCAAGGCTAAACTACAGTAATGCTTTATTGTCTTGCATCCCGACTAAACTTAAAAAAGCTGCAATAATTCTGCTGCAACCTTATTGAGTCAAAATAGGACTCATAATCTCAATACACCAGTTCTACAGTATACAAAGTTTATTAGCTTCTAGTTCAGCACCATATTAACTTAATATAATTGTTCCACACTTACAAAGCAAACCATGATCTAGTTCCCACTTATTAAAGATTATACACTGGTCCACTCACTGTGCTTGTCCACTTCTGACCTTTGTGTTGTCCCTTCAGTCTGCCTGTCTTTCATGGGAGGCCAGACTTTCAGTTACGCTGCTCCCTCCCTCATTAAGTCCGGACTCTTAAATCTCTTTATTTAAGAAGCAACTAAAATCTCACCTTTTCAAAATTACTTTCACAACACCATAGATTTTATCTTTTTAAATTATTCTGATTACTTGTTTGTTGTATTTTTTAAATATATGAGTGTTTTACTTCATTCATTTTTTTTTATTTATTAACTTAATTTTACTGCTTTATGGTTTTATCTTGTGATGTATCTTTGAGTTTTTAGAACGGTGCAATTAAATATAATGTATCATTATTATTATTATGGTTATTATTATTAAAAACGTGCACCACAAAATTTCAAAGTATGTGCAAATACAATTAAATATTACATAAAAGTAGCATTACGTATGTATTGTGGTCCCCGGCCGGGGCAGGAGCCCGGCCAGGACGCCCAGGAGGACCAGAGGAGGGCTTGTGCCTCCTCCAGACCGCGAGGGGGCGTCCGTCCTGATTATGTTGGGGGCCACGGGTAGAGGGCTTGGAAGCCCAACCCTGTAGGGGCCCATGGCCACCGCCAGGCGGCGCTCAGATGCCTGAGGAACCCTGGAGCCCAGCACTTCCGCCACACCAGGAAGTGCTGGGGGGAAGACGACAGGGGACGGCTTCCAGGTGTGCAGCCGGCACTTCCGCCACACAAGGGCGTGTCTGCGGAGGAGTGCCGGGAAGCAGCTGGAGCCCATTTAGGTTCCTATAAAAGGGGCCGCCTCCCTCCAGTCATAGGCGGAAGTTGGGTGGAAGAGGACGGAGCTGGAGTGAGGACTGGAGGCAGCCGGGAGAAAGAAAGGCACAGGACTGTGTGGCCTGGACATTGGGGGAATCGGTGCTGGAGGCACTGGGGTTGTGAGTGCACGTTACACTGTAAATATTATTGTAAATAAACGGTGGGTGGTGAAAATATGATGTCCGTCTGCCTGTATCCGGGCCAGAGTCCACAGTATGTATGTGTTTAATTATTCACTTATTTAGTCTCATTTGCTATAAAAAAATATGTGTAAAGAGCAGGATGGTGTAATAGTTGAGGTTGCTTCCATACTCCTTCCATTTGAGGAGAATGCCTTGTAACTCCCTGTGTTTATGTGAGGTTTTCTTCTCTTGCTGCACCATTATGTTGATTAGAACTAATAAACTGACATGGTAAGATTGAGTGTGCTGTAATTCTAGCTATACACCAAGAGATTTCAGGACTAACATGGGCTACATGCAACTCTAAACCCCCTTTGGACCAGGCATATTCAAAGGTGGATGGATGTGTTTATGGCAGTAATGCAAAGGAATATGTCTTACTTAAAGATCTTTCAGTTTTCAGGTATACTTTGCATACGCCATATAACTCTATGAACTCAATCAGACCTAAATCATTGTTCTGAAAATATACAATCTATTGGATATGTTAGATTTTTATAAACATGACATTTGTTTTTATTTGTGTAGTCAGTGAAAAGAGTTCCATGATGAGTACATTGTAGAAATTAAAGCTTTTATTAAGAATTTATGCAAGAATAATTACAATTACTAATTATTAGGCTCAAATTGTACATCCTGACCCATTATTTAGGACACTGCCTCAAGAAAAATGGAAGAAAATATAGACTGCTGAGAATCCAACATGAACCCCACATTTATAGCTGTTTGCTAAAATAAGTGAGGGTGAACGCTTTTTTGTTGGTGTCACCTTTGTGCTTTCATCACACATTGTTTCAGCCTCATGCAATTATGACAGATCTTTGGGACTATACAACCTGAAGATCTGAGTGAGTGGAAGGAGTATCAGTTTGGATTTGAACACAAAATAGCTCTTCTATATATCCCCATTAAATTGTCCCACATAAATTTTGTGATAGTCTCACACATGTTTACAATAGATAGATAGATAGATAGATAGATAGATAGATAGATAGATAGATAGATAGATAGATAGATAGATAGATAGATAGTGTGGGGGAGGAACGATCTCCTCAGTCTGTCAGTGGAGCAAGACAGTGACAAAAGTCTGTCACTGAAGCTACTCCTCTGCCTGGAGATGACACTGTTCAGTGGATGCAGTCAATTCTTCATGATTGACAGGAGTTTGCTTAATGCCCATTGCTCTGCCACAGATGTTAAACTGTCCAACTTTACTCCTACAATAGAGCCTGCATTCTTAACTAGTTTGTCCAGGCGTGAGGCGTCTTTCATCTTTATGCTGCCTCCCCAGCACACCACCGCGTAGAAAAACTGACTGGGATAGGTGAAAAAAATGGCAGAATAAAAAATTAGTAAAGGTAAATTAAAATGAAATGCAGTGACGACAGGCAGATACAGAAATGTTCCTTGCATCAAGTTAGATTCGTAAATGTATAAATCAACTAGTTACATTAAAAGAATTCTCCAGAATAACTTGACTTTTCATTTTTCCAGATGTGAAATTCTTTCAACAAAACTATTAAATTGCATGTCTCATTATATCATTAACCACACATGCATTTACTAAATCTGCTCTCTCCATTAGAGGGCTATAGAGGCACAATGTCATGGTTTTGCTGGAGTTCAAACCATATCTGTACCGTTTGTTCATTTATTTCCCTTCATAATCCAATGTTATGACCGCTTCAGCTGTAATTTTCCCCCCTTCACATTGAGATCAGAGCCTGTGGGTCAGGGTGTGGTATCTACAATTCCAAATCAATTGTGGGGTATTATTTCTAATTATCAGTGCAGTCCCCAGAGGGAAAATAAAATAGAGAGCCCTACTTTTAGATTATCACTAAAGGTAATGTTTATTTTTTTGTTATGTTGGCTAGAGAGAGAAGATTTGGAGTAAACAGGAAAAGGATGTGAAAGCAGAAATGGTTCAATTCTGGGAGATCAAAGAAAACCATGCATTAAGGACAAAAACGATTACAAAATTCAAGGACAAAAGTGAAACTTGGATACACAAAACAATGAAACACAGATTTTAGCAAGCAATTGAAAATTATTTTTTTTTTATCTGTAGTCTGGATAGGGAAGGATTTCCATAGAAGAACCTTCATCCCATTGTCCCATAATACCCAGATCACAACCACTGAGGACATGGCCATAACTACCATCATGTGTGGGAACAATTGTCTCCCAAAACTGTGGCAAATATGCGCAAAACAAAATGGTGAGTGGCACAGTCTTAAAAATAGCCATTCAAATAGAGTAGAGTAGCAAAAAATAAATGCCAGAATAAATTCAGGGGTACTAAAAAAACCCAGACAATTGCCAGATCAAAAAAATGTACACACAGTTACCTGTAAAAAACAATAAAAAATGGCATAATTCCTAACAGATGTGCATCTTTTGAAATGCTGAGCTATTTTGGATGGTTATCTACCAGATAATCCTTGTGGTTGGTTGGCCAGTTAGCAACAAGTGCCACGTCCTCTCAGGTGCAAAAAGCAGATCTTAGATATGTGATACACTACCTGCCAAGTAACACAAAGAGTACACAACACATGTTTCACCCTAACTGGGGTCATCAGGTGTATGCATCTTTACTTCCCTTTACAGGGATCAAACCTCAGGCTTCAGTGCCCAAGGCAAATCCTCTGCTGTTGTGCCACGGCAGCTTGTTCACTTACTTGACAGTGTGAAGATTGGAGTATTATTTTCATAGGTCTGAATCGCAATCTAATTATTTTGGTTATCTAATAAGTAATATTTGAAAAGATCTGCCACATCTTCTCAGTTGCGAGAAGCAGACCACAAGCGTCTGTTTGGTGTTATTGTCTTTGCTTATGGCCAAGCCAAAATATAAGCAGGCACTTCAGTGAGGTTCCCATTTTGTTTTTGTTCCTGTTCTCAGAAAATGTTTGTTCTCTTTTAAGAAACAAATTAATACAATCTATCAATAAACACAAATAACAGATGTAGCTGCCGTAGTATAAGGCGAGTTCAAGCACGGGTAAAACACGTGCCAAAAGAAATCTCTCAGTCCAAAAGTTTGTTTTAAAAATATTTAGTGAAAATTAAAGGCATATAATCCACACAAGAATAAAGAAAAAGGTTGTTACACACGTAGGGTACAATGCAAAAAAAAGGAAAAATGTATCTTCTCTAAACTTAGCTTTTCTTGAGAAACTTTAGCTATTTCTGTACTTAAAATGTCTTTACTTCTTCTTCTATACTTAAAGATTTTTAACTTCTTATATACTTAAAGATTCTTAACTTCTACACTTAAAGATTCATAGCCTCTTCTTCTGTACGATTTAAACGTACGACTCAGCACTTAAATAAACATGTTGTCTTACATATTACATCACACACTCAAAAGGCCCGTAGACACGTTTTAAACCATGTGCCCTCTACACCTTACACATGGCAAGGCTGGTCATTTACTAAGAATAATGTTTACTCAAAGCTGTTAGAAATGGCTAGAATATACCAATTCAATTCTACTTATGGGGTTATAGGAACCTCCTATAGATTATGCATTGTCATTCAGCAAAACATTTATTAATCCTATGTAACTATGAAATGGCTCTTACAACAGAAATAAGATAATTGCTTATTTAGTCACTTGAAAGTCAATACAGGGGACAGATAGAGTTTTCTAGAGTTTCATGAATATACAAACTTTTCATTATATGTCAGTTTTATGTTGCATTATTTGTGTGAATCACAGCTAACCCTTGCTCTAATTCACAGACTTGAGATACACAATGTACTAAACAATTATGCAGCAATTATGGAGGTCTTAAGGGGAGTAACTTTCACCCACAAAGACACATTTGGGTTAAATTTCTACCTCCAAAGAGACTGGATGAGCTCAAATTCCCAGAGAACAAAGAGATGCATGTACCTAGGTTTTTAACACTAGAATCACCAGAGCCTACGAAAAAACTCGTAGATCCGTCCCACCTTAAATCGCTTCTTAAAACTGTTCTCACCTCTCCGGCAGTGTCTTTTGTTCATCTAAATGTACTAATAAACACAAGCTGCAACAGCCGGCTATTCCATCCCCCCACCAATTTAGAACGTGCACAAACTTCTCCCAGCTCATGCCTTGATTGATTATCTGGGAGTGAAGTGGAGTTTTAGAGTGGAAATAATAGATCATTATTTGGAACACACTCATTTCATGTGTGTTCCGTTTCTACAGTAATCTGTGTAAACACATTGTTAAAACAGAAACTTTTTCATATGTTAGCAATAAACATTACAAAATGTAGGCATAAACTATAAAATGTGTGAAGCCTGAAGGCCAAAGATCAAAGAAACACTTTCACAAAAGGTTCAAGTATATCACAACAGTTTCTGTGGCATACCGGTAAGATTTCGTCATTCAGAGTGCAGCAGACTTGCTGTACCTCAGAGACCTGAGTTCAATTCACCTCTGGGGAGAAAATGTTTTTTTTTTTTTTACCTTCACCGTTCTGCCTGCCTTAACTCCCTGTCTATCTACTGTATATAGTAATAACAGTAATTTTATTATTATATAGCAGCTTCCCTGTCTGCCTATCATATAATGCCTTTCCTTCCTGTCTTTATATCTATCCCCTTAGCTGCACCGTCCTTTGTATGTAAGATCCAGATCTAATGTTATTACCTTTATTTATTTACTTACTTACTACAGCGTAAAGTCACGAGTGCAGTGCTTCCCATGTACATATACAAAGTACAGCGATGGCAAAAGTGCATTCTTGATCCGATGTATAACAGTCATCATGATTTGAGTTTGCCCCTGTTATAGCGCGTCTGAGAAAACAGCAGTGAATGATGCGGCGGGTGTTTATTTGAGTTGGGATCATGTACGCGGCTGAAAGAATGACATAATAAAAAAAAAAGTATCATAAATTACACCGGCTGTTACAGACTGGAATCAAATGTATATTTTTATTTAAAAATAGTAAGAATACGTGCAGCTCACTTTTCAAAGCGGACTCATCTGGAATCAAACCCGTAAAGTTCAGACTACCAGTCAAGAGCTGATACCCTTTGCCCTCTTTGCAAATGCATGTCAATATCGCATTCTAACGTGGGTTGTTTTTCTGTAGTTATATTTTTGAATAAAAGTGTACTTGTTCTATTAAATTTGTAATTTTTGTGAAACTGTTTCTTTGATATTTGGACTTCAGGCTTCACACATTATAAACTTCATGTCTACATTTTGTCACTTATGACTAAAACATGAAAAACGTTTCTTATTTAACGATGTGTGTACATAGATCTATGTAGACACGGAACACACATGAAATGCAAGTGTTCCAAATAACGATAAAGTATTTATAAAAGGTGTCGTTTTGCTTGACTTCTCACTCTATACAACTCTAAGCAACTGACACAGGTAAACAGACTTGACCTGAGAAAACTGTGCACCGGCGGGGGATGTGATAGTAGGCTGCTTGCAGTTTGCTGCTTAGCCACAAATTTAGAAGACAAAAGACGTGACGGAGAGGTGTGAAGCGTTTTAAGGTGGGTCGGATCTACGAGTTTTTTCGTAGGCTCTGGTGAATCTAGTGTTAAGAGATTTGACTGCTAATTAGATGAGAGTCCAGTTCCAATTAGTCTGCCTTACAGTAACAAGGCTGAGATGAATGTTCTTTAAGGTGCATCTTACAAACATATCAGCAATTAGTACCTGTTATTATAAGATGAAACTCTGAAAACAGTTTCACCAATTGATGGTTAACAGGGAAATCACAGGACAGCTTCAGCCACCCAATTTAGCAAACCACTGAAATGTGTATGGAACTTTCTGCATCTCTGTTAAGTCTGTTCACTAAACAGAGAAGACCCTACCAACTGCAGCAATGTACCCATTTTATACGTGTGCTTATTTTACGGTTTTCTACTTTGCAGAATTCGTTTTTCAGGTTATTTGATTTTTTCAATGCACTTTGAAAAAGTTTTATATTATTTATTGTTTATATAATGTGGTAGAATGCGTCTTGGTTTTTGATCCCCTTTGTGCTTTTGACTCGTGATTCTCAGTTTGCCCTCATGATTTAGTTTCCTTTTCATTTGCTTTTTTTGGCTTTGCCTTCATTTTCTGTCTGAGTTTAATTTTTTGCTTTACATAACCATCTTCTGGTTATATTTTTCCTCACAATCCTTTGACACCAGCATGTCATAACACTGTATTTTATCATAATGTTTGCACACTTCTGTACCATGAATAGTTTGGCTTATTATTATTTTGTTACAACTTATTTAGTTAAAATAATATATATCAAAAGAAATATCAACACTAAAGAGAATATTGCAGAAAAAAGTAAAGCAACTATAACCGCAATATTACAATTTTGGAATCATATCCATCTATTTTTGTTTACAGTAGAAGTTCTTGGGGTAATTTTGGACATATACTTCTTAAAGAGGTGAACTGAGAAGTTAAGCAAAATGGCACTTTTTATTGGCTAGCTAAAAAGATTATAATATGCAAGCTTTCGAGGCAACTCATTCCCCTTCTTCAGGCACATTACATCTGCCTGAAGAAGGGGCCTGAGCTGACTTGAAAGCTTGCATATTATAATCTTTTTAGTTAGCCAATAAAAGGTGTCATTTTGCTTAACTTCTCACTACATCCATACTGGCTAAAACGGTACAACACCCTAGTACTACTTGAAGAGTTGAATACAGAATACTATAAAGTCAATTCTGCCATTCATTATCAAACTTTTTGGTTCAGCTTAGGATCATGGGGGTTAAAATCTCTTCTGCTTCTTCTCTTGGCTACTCCCGTTAGGGGTCGCCACAGCGGATCATGTTGGTCCATATTTTCCTGTCTTCTGCCTCTTGCTCTGTCACACTCATCACCTGCATGTCCTCTCTCACCACATCCATACATCTTCTCTTAGGCCTTCCTCTTTTCCTCTTTCCTGGCAGTTCTATCTTTAACATCCTTTTCCCACCATACCCAGAATCTCTCCTCTGCACATGTCCAAACCAAAGCAATCTCATTTCTCTGACTTTTTCTTGGAACTGTCCAACCTGAGCAGATCCTCTAATGTACTCATTTCTAATCCTGTCCAACCCATATAACAAAACTGGTGTCACTACCGTCCTGTAGACCTTCCCTTTCACTCTTGCTGAAACCGTCTGTCACAAATTACTTCTGACACTCTTCTCAATGGGGTTCAAAATCTACATTGGACATATTGGATGCAAGGCAGGAACAAATGCTGGACAGGGTATTAGTCTGTCATGGGCATTTCATGGATGGCATTATTAACCCAAAGACATTCAGTGTAAGCATAGCACCGCAATTGGTGAGCCAACTCCTTAGCACACTTTGGTATAATGTAGTCTTGCTCTGCATTCTTTTTGTTAAAGAAAGTACATGTTGGCATGAGTTTTTAATGAGGGACTAATCTTAATGAACTGAGAAATACCTATAAAACCATATGCATTCTTTGGCTCAAATAACCAATATGGTTTCATTAAAATACTGGGATTACAAAAATTAAAAGTATTTTTAAACAGCCATACCAAATTTTCATTAGTAAATCCTCGCTTTATCTGAACACTGCAATCTGTATACAATGTTTTTCATTGCACGTAAATGATTTTGTTTAATGATGTGAACAATGTTGTTGCAATTGCTTTATTATGAATAAAAGTATAAAGGCAGCCATTATATTTATATATCAAAACTGACAGAATGAGAGTAAATGAGAGAGAAGAAAAGAAAATGAGAAATTATAAAATTGCTAGAAAAACTGAACAGCAAGAACATGGAGGAAGATTTTAAGATTACAAACATAGACAAACAGTCTAGTTTTATTTAACTAAGAACATGATTAGTAGCTTTTGCATGTAGGTGTTTGTTTACTTTAGATTGTTAATGTAATTTGGCAGTTTGACTAATCACTTTCTTTATTATCCAGATTAGTTGTTTCTTGTGTTGAATAGTTGACTTGGTTTTTCAGTTAATGACAGATCTATTCTATATCACACATTGAATTATAAACATAACTGAAATTAAAATTTTTCAGAAAAGCTATTTTTTTTAACTTACATCGTATTCATGTTTTATTATTAAATAAGATTTCCCTATGGCTCTTTTTTCACTAGGCTTCAGTTTCTGACACACTGCAATGACACAACTGGGTAACATTTGGAAATGTGAAATACTTAATTTTTCATTTTATTTTCACTTTCTGAATAAGCACTTTTTTGAAGAATGTTGGTAGAAAGGCAGTGCTGAACTAAACAGTGTCATACACTTTATGATTTTATGCTATCTGTTTTTCTTATTTATATGAAACTTTCGCCTTCGACAATCACTGTGAACAGATAAGTGAACAGAAACATATCCTTACCTGAGGAGTCAAGATGCTGTGATAAAATGTACTTATTTCCCATTGTTGTCATTAACATCCCACAGAAACGCAAAAATGATTTTTCCTGAAATTGAATTTTTTGTTTTTCCTAAGCTTTTTATATTTGGACCAGTGTCCCATAAATCCCATTTTAGACTGCAAGAACAGGCATAGTATCTTTTTTTTATTTATAAAAAGGCATTACTAAAGAATGCCCATTGAAAATTAAAGTAAACCATGATTGTGAAAGAAAAAATGTATTATTCAAAATTGGACTTTTTTTTTATTCTAGTTAAAATTATTCCAAAGTTTCTGTGTGCTAGTGTTTGAGGTTGCCTGTGTAAGGTTGTATTTTTAGCTGGAGAAAAGAAGTTTTTGAAAACGGGTACTTTTACAAAAAATAATTCATAACTCTTAAATCTATTCAGCATGGTCTGTTTTACTCGAACAAAATATGGGCATCTTGTTCTGTTCATTCACTTATTCATTTTGAAAAGTTTTCAGTAAAAGAAGGTCATATAGTTTCAACAGATGACTCAGAGCAAGGGTTAAATTATGTTATGAAGACTTACCATGTTTCTTCCTATGTTGGATATTACATAACCCATTACACGCATCTCACTGAAGGGAAAACTCTTCTAGTTAGAATTTGCCTTCAGTTCACTTTAGGTCATACTATTTTACCTTACTTCAAGAGATTTATTTTGAAGAACTATCGCTTGTACAGATAACGTCATCCTTTAAGATATTAGCATTCTTAGTTATTGGGTTTTAAAAGTAGAAATGGTTCACACAAATTAAGTCTATATCAACAGTACATATCCTTTAACTTTAGCAATCAAGTGGAATTAAGTTTTTTACATTAAATTATAAGCTCTGATTATTTTTGCAGCTAAATTTGCAACAGCAAGAGGGTTTCAGCTTGACGGGAGAGGACAAAGGGAAGTAGTGCTGAATGCCTGTAGGGTTGAGATAGAAGCACAATGGCAGCAAGAGTGATCCCAGTAATGACATGTGGATTTACAGCAGTCAGCAGGGGATGGAACACCCAGCATTATTGCCGGGTGTCTCAAAAGCTCAACAAACAGTATAAGGATGAACAGTATGGCAAAACCTGGGAGCTGTCCTATCCATTCAGTAAAGGCTACTTAGTTCTAACAGGGAACTCATGGAACTGTTCTGTCACTTCAAAGAAATAGGCATCTAAGAGGATACCTTGGATAATTGGCTCTTTATTTGAAAAAGAAGACTCAGGGTAGAAACCAGGGTTTTGCTTGGGATCCCAGTAGGCAAATATTCAGCTGCTCTGCACCTGCAGGTAATTTAGGAGCTTGGCTTGTTTTACCTGTATAGGATGGTGGCACACAGCTTCTGGCATCCATGGATTGGATTAACTTTAAAGGTCTTGTTCAGAGCTAGTTAAGGAAATTTAAGGTTAAGACTTTTTGGCAATGTTCTTTGACTTACAATTATTAAGCAATATATTAAACAATAGTTTTGTGGTCTAATGTATTGTTTCCTTTCCTTCATGGCAGTTGCATCATGAGTTTTGAGTGGATTTGCAGAGATACTTGGAGCAGTGTGATCAGGAGAATAACCTCATTAGTCTCAACTACAGTGGTGATTACTCTTCGTCTATGCTAGTCAAACATTGCTTATGAATTACCCATAGTAAACCTAATGTAAAAAGTAAGGGACTGTGCATACTGAGCATATTAAAAACCTATGTCTGCTTTCTTGGCTTCAAGTTACGTTTTTTAAAGAATTCAATTCTGTAAAGAGTGTGTTTTTGTTCTACCTCTTTTATTCATGCACAGACTCCCTGTTCTGCCCAATTTTGTCAAACATTGCTCTTCTCAATTCTGCACCTTCTGCACTGATGATACCTATAATTTACCTCTATAAAACTGAAGTTTTAAAGATCTTAAAGAATCCGATATTGGGATTAGAAAGCACAGGAATGGATAACCCAAGCAGTACTTGAGACATAAGCTGAATTAGAGAACTAGGTAATGGGCAAATAAAACAGAAGGTCTAAAAGGCAGTCAAAAGCAAAATGTAGAAAGACTGGTGAAAGGTAAAAATGAATAGTTATAAAACACAACCGATGTACGTATGACTAAGAACCCTTTTGAGGACATGGAAGATGAAAGGAAGGGCACACTGACTAATAGAAAGGTATGAAGTGGTGAGCCAAATGTATAGGGTATATAGGGTAATTATTGTTACATATACAGAGTAAACTGAAATTCATACTTTTATGTGTTAGTCCACAGACAACACCAGACTTCAGTACCATAATGAGTGAGCAAGACTACTTACCTCGAAATTTTGTTTTCCATAACTTAAAAATCTCATAACAGATAAGATACGCTATTATAAGAATAGTGTAACCTCAAAATAAAAACCCTTTGTTATATATATATATATATATATATATATATATATATATATATATATATATATATATATATATATATAAATGTACTCATTTGCAAAATGTCAGCAATTTGATATGCGTGATGCTAAATTTGTGTGTATAGAAAACAAACCACAGGTTTTGACTATTTGTGCTACAGTGATTAGTGATTGTCAGAAAAACTGGAAGAAGAAACATAAAAACTATTCTTTTTCTGTGAGAAAATAAGCAAGCCAAAATGATGTAAACCAAGTATTATTTTTAAAATGCCTTGGCACAACAACATTCTCTAAATAAACACAGAGCAATGCAAAACACATTAAAACTGTAGCTTACTTGTTCGAGTGTTAGCCAGCCATCCTATTAGCTGTCTATGGCCATATTTAGAATTATGTCAGATATACAGTATGTGTATATAATATCAGTTTGGCACATTTAAACATGATGTTACAATTTTTGTATCTTCTGAATGCAAACTCTAGCTTTTATGATTCTTGCCAGCACAAAAAAAGCTCAGGGTGCACAGTGTACACATAGTGCAAATAAGACAAAACTTTGTCCATAAACAGGCAAAGCCGTACAACATAATGTTTAAACAGGCAATTTGCTAATACAATGAATTGCCAAAATTACACAGAGACAAAATAAATCCAAGTTCACATATCAATTCAGTGACTGATGTTTTGACATGATAGATAAAGGGACTTGTGCATAAACTGGAGCAAACATCAGATATGAGATGTAAGGGTAAGGTGGCAGATCATGGTGTTTGAGAAGTCTGGTGCTGTAGTATGTTTTTCCAGATGGCAGAAGAAGGAAGGATCCATGAGACAAATGGGAAAGGACCTGCACAATACAGCAGGTCTTGCAGACACAGCGTTTAGAGAACATGTCTTCCAGAGAAGGAAGAGGCACCACGGCAATATACTGTACTTTGCTGACTTCACTCGTCTCATCAGTCTCCTGTGGTTGGACATTCAATTTTTATTCAGGTGGTCAAAACACTCTTGATGTGCCTCTGTTAAACATCTTTTGTAGGCCTTTTTAGTTAAAGTAGTGGTATTGTTAACCCATGCGGAATCCTCAGGTGAGGATATTTGAGTTATGTGTCTTGTTAATGTTGAGGGACAGATCTTTGATTCTGAACCTAATGGCGAGCTGTTCCTCCTCCTCTCTATATGCTGACTCGTTATTCCTGCTATATCATTCCCAGCATGGTCATGTCATCAGTGAACTTAATGATGGAACTAGAGTTATGTGTGCCTGTGCAGTTACAAGTCAGTAAGGTGAAGAGCAGAGGACTGAGCAAACAGCCCTGAGGAGATCTAGTACTTAGTATGTTGGAGTTGAACTGACAGGGGCCTCTCTGTCAAGAAATCCAAAATTACAGAAGAGGTGTTACAGCATGAAGTACTCATTTTCACAATCAGAATCTTGGGAACAATTGTGTTAAATGCTGCACTAAACACATAGGCTTCAAATGTCCACAGAGGCCTACTATCTGAGTGAGCCTTACCCCAAACTTTAGAAGCAGGCTCATGACCTTCACTGTCCCGACAAAAAAAGGAGTACCTTGAAAACATAAAAAAAAAACCTCAGAATTGGAAAGAGGAAGACTGTATAAAATCCTAGCTAAAAATTTTTGAAAAATTGTAAAACCCCTAGCTAATAAAATGTAAAAACAATATTCCTTTATATTTACAAATGTATTATAAAATACTCCAAAATAACAACAAAAGCAGGACAAAGTGGAACTAAAAAAGTAGGCCTAAAAGGTAAACTGAAAGCAAACAAAGCTTATCTGTAATTGAAAAATCTTAAAACCTAAAAAAAGTCAATAAATAAAAATCTGAAAGAAAAAATAACATATGCATGAAATAGAAATGCAAAATAAATGCAAAATGTGTTTATCCATCCATCCATCCTGTTCCGCTTATCCGGGGTCGGGTCGTGGGGGTAGCAGCTTAAGCAGAGAGGCCCAGACTTCCCTCTCCACGGCCACTTCTCCTAGCTCTTCTGGGAGAATCCCAAGGCGTTCCCAGGCCAGCCGGGAGACATAGTCCCTCCAGCGTGTCCTGGGTCTTCCCTGGGTCCTCCTCCCGGTTGGACGTGTCCGGAACACCTCACCCGAGAGGCGTCCAGGAGGCATCCTGATCAGATGCCCGAGCCACCTCATCTGACTCCTCTCGATACAGAGGATGTTTTTAAATGTGTTTACTTAGGCAGAAAAACAATATGTAAATAGAATGAAATTTGGTGCTTAAATTACTTTTGCAAAACAAATTAAACTTTAGTTATATTAATGTTATTAGTTGATATGATAAGTTTTGCTACCTTTGATTTTTTTCCAGTTTAGGATAGGATTGTGGTTGAAGAGTAGGCCAGACAGATTCCAAGGGATTCTGGGTTATTTTATGATCATGGGATATGCACTTTGAATATTTGCATTTGTAGTTTAAGTATTTTTTTATTTTTGGTAAATTATACTTTGTGTTAAATATAGTATTTTGTTTGTTAATTGCCTATATTTATGGATTTAAGTGTATTTAATTTAGTTTTTGATATTTTAAGTGACAAAGGGTAAAGGTTAATGGAGGAGCCTTTTTAAACCCTGTGTGCCATCCATTTAAAGAGGGCTGTTCAGGAAGGGCAGTGGATGTGATTTTTTTTTCCTTCCTTCTTCTATCCAAGAAGAGCTACAGGGAAAAAGAATCCCTTGTGCTTTTTGAATTGCTTCAAATATAAATGTGAGTATATTTACATTTTCTTAGTTAAAATTGAACTATAAAATTACCTATTAAGATATATATATTCCCGGGTTCGCTTCCCGGGTCCTCCCTGCGTGGAGTTTGCATGTTCTCCCCGTGTCTGCATGGGTTTCCTCCCACAATCCAAAGACATGCAGGTTAGGTGGATTGGCGATTCTAAATTGGCCCTGGTGTGTGCTTGGTGTGTGGGTGTGTTTGTGTGTGTCCTGCGGTGGGTTGGCACCCTGCCCAGGATTGGTTCCTGCCTTGTGCCCTGTGTTGGCTGGGATTGGCTCCAGCAGACCCCCGTGACCCTGTGTTCGGATTCAGCGGGTTAGAAAATGGATGGATAGGTGGATGTTTTGGATTGGTATCAGTCCTCTATTACTGCTTTCCTAACATCACAAGACATACTGACCACAATGCAGAAGCTCAGTATTACAGCTGATACAAGCATCAGTAGCCCTTCCACTTAGGCTCAAAACAGGGAACATTAGTAATCAGTGAATCCATTATTTACATAATTCTGAATCATACAATAATAAATAAAATGAAAACAATGAATAAAACAAAGAAAACATAATATACAAAATTGAACTCATGAAAGAGAAAACACAAATAAGCCAGAGATGAGATCTTGGCTTTGTCCTACAAAAGATTCAGGTGCCATTCAAAGAGTTTTTTGATAGGGTTTAACTATGTCTATGTTTTGGCCACAGGTAAGGGCAAGAGTAAACATCAGATGGATGAAAAACTTGGAACAGAGAATACAGTGCTGCTGCCTCTGTGCAGGTCATTTGTGACGTAGTGCAAGGCAAGTTTTTAGGTAAATTTAGATGGTATGGGCATCTGGTGAATAAAACTCCTGGGCTTCTTATGATGTTAGGGCCTTGCCCTTGCCTAATGGGAGGAGACCCCCCAGGGCAGACCGAGGCAATGCTGGAAGGAGGATTTCTCACAGCTGGCATGGAAATACATAGGAATCCCACTGGAAGAGCTGGAACTTATTGAAGGGGAAAGGGACATGTTGTTTGTTTTCCTCAGATTGCTGAAAATGTTGTCTTCCTCAGAAATATGTTTATAGTATAGATGGAAACTGATAGATATTCAGACTTCTAGGTAACATTGTAATTACAACTGTGCTACCTTTAGTATTCTATAAGCAAACAGCCATGATAAGACTATGGGAAAAAGTGTAAATTTAAAAGATTTCTAACTATTTTGCTGTTTTTCCATTGCAGACAATTTTAGCCATTTTCCTGATAAAGCTTGCAATATCACATACTGCATAAATTATTTTTGCTGTTGTTTAGCTGTCAAACATTCATTAAGTGTTTGAGTCTATATTATATATGTAAACTGGAATAAATAATTAGTTTTCATTTTACACAGAATTTGTTTTATCATGAAAAGATGCAAATTACTTTAACAAATGTTATGCAATGGGTGTGCTTCGATAGGTGTAAACAATTTCAAGCAAAATTTCACCTTTAAAGTACATTCAATTTATTGCACACCTGCAGATCACTAATGCCTGCTTTTAATGTAAAAAAACAAAAAATTGAAGAAGGGACTAAGAAGCCAGCAAATGGATAGAACGCCAAAGAACCTCACAATCTTTGTATATTTATACAAGAGGTCTGTCAGTGTCTGAGAATTAAGTCCAGTCACTACAAAACGTAGATAAAATTAAAAGGAGTTTTTAACTCACTCTGGGCAGCCTACCAGTAGTCAGTTAATACAGGGGGATGGCACTTTATACTTAAGTTTCAGCAAGTTAATTTAATTAAATATGTGTTATTCCATCCATCCATCTTCTTAACATGCTGGCCTAACCCGTTTTTCAACAGTAAGGAGATCAGCGTTCATGTCGAGTTTTACTCCCTGCATGGAGTTTGCATGTTCTCCCTGTGTTTGTGTGGGTTTCCTCTGGGTACTCCAGTTTCCTTTAATAGTCCAAAGTTATGGTTTCTAGTTGATTTGGTGATCCTAAAATTGGCCCTATTGTGATAGACTGGCGCCATGTTCAAAGTTTGTTCCCTGCCTTGTACCCTAAGTTAGCTGGGCTAGGCTCCACCATCTTCTGCAATTCTGTTCAGGACGAAGTGGGTTAGAACATGACTAACTGTTTAACAGTTAAATAAGCTTCTGTTTTGTTATTTTGGTTCAATATATAACTAAAGCCAGTAAATATTAACATAAATATAATAAATTACTATTTTACACAACATAAATATAATAAATTACTATTTTACACAAAAAAATCAAAACACAGGAGGAGTGATGACCTACAGATTCTTACTAAGTTGGCAGTAGAAAGAAAATTAGAATGCAACAGACTCAACATTAGATGGCTAAAGAACTGTTCTTATCTGTGTACAGTATGTTCTATTTTATGATGTGTGCTCTCAATAGGATAACAGGTCAAGTCTTTCTTACCAATATCTTCAAAGGAAAAACACTTATGGGTCTATTGTTTATTGCAAACACCCTTTTCAAAATATTAAAATGGAAACAGAATATGCTGTTTTGTTCCGTGAGTTTATTTTTTACTTTTCCTGACCTTTTTTCAGTGCTGTGAGTCAAATATTCATGGGTAATATTTCATTTACACACATATTGTAAAGATGAAATGTCTGCCTCAGTGAAGCAAAAACAGTTTTCTGCAACACTTAAAATTTCAGCTCTACTAGATTTCAACCAATGATTAAATATTTCACAAAAATTAAAATGCAACAGTACCTTAGTTTAATATTGAAAACTTAACATTAAAACAATGGATTAATTTAAACAGAGTACTAATGGATAAGTAAGTTAACTAATAAAAATATAAAATAGCAAAGACCTGCTACCTGCCTTGGTTTAACTATATTGGTTTTGGCTGGACCACTGTGGTGGTGTCAGACACATCAGTTTAATGAAACACAAGTGGAAGACATGCAAGGTTGCACAGTTACCAAATTACCTTTGTTTCCACCCTTAGACTACAGGAAGCAGAATGACATCATTTCCGCTTTAAGCCACACCCTTTTCACAGAATCATATAACAGAAGCCAAGATACTAGAAGTTGTGCTTCATTTGGGAGCCTGGATCCATTGGAGAAAGACCCCTCATAGCACAGCTTAACCAGTCAGCCCTATTTAAGAAAGAACAGCTCTATTTCACCATATGTTCTTACCACCCTTTAAAAAATTCACTAATCCTGTTTTTGCCTGTGTTTGCGCTTTTTGCAGTAATAACACATTTTCTTAAGTATATGGCTTTGCCTCAAAGACTAGGGCCTTTTGGCTGCAGCTTATTTATAAGGAATCCATTGTGGCTTACTCTATTTAAAGCACCTACGTGGATTCATACTTTATGGTGGCATTTCCCAATTCTTGCCATACTGAATGCTTCTTGTCCTGGTATTCTTTTTGCTTTCGGTATGTTTTGGTAAAATAAAACCTTAGACTAGTTTTTGGAGTGGCAAAGTCTTTGGTCTCGTAATCCCCTATCTTGCTAAAATTTGGATTTGGTTTAACTATTGTATCTGGCAAAAATTTATTTGTTCCTTTGTGGATTTTGTACTTTTTAGTTTGACATATTTTACTAATTTATTTTAATAACTTACCTCATAGTGTTTGATAAATTTATTGCTGATATAATACTTCAGATTACTTTTGGAAATTGTGTTTTTTAAATGCGTTTCAATTAAATTGAAATTCCCCTCTTTGGGACTGCTTGAATCTTTTTTTTTTTTGAATAAATGAAAGTCTCCAGGTCTAAAGAGTCCCCTGATCAGTTCTTTTTTTTTGGTTCTTTTGAAGACTGATCATAACATCACCAAAACAAAGTGCCCTGGTTGGAACTCCAACCCTTTTTTGTAACGGTTATTTTGTGCTTATTCACAGTGGCTACTCCACTTGCTCAAAATATTCCACTCTAACTAATTTCAGTGTCATATGCCTTGGCTTCTTAGACCTTTCAATCTAATTGAAATAACCAAACAAAATCCTAGGTGGTTGTAAATTTAAGTCTGCCTAACCTCTGTTACACATGCTCAAATGTATATTCATTTTGTGTATGAGTATATGAGCACTTACATAAGTGGCAGGATGTGGCATTTTGAAATGTACACATCTAAAGAAAAATTACAGTGGCAAGCTATGAAGTGCCAGAATGCTTTATCAGAGTGAGAGAATCCCCCTGGAGACAAATAAAGTTTTATCTAATTATAAAAAGAAGGGCATATATATTTAAATTATATCAGATGTTGTAGGTAATATTTGAATATAATGATAAAAGAGGGGAGGTCTGCCCATCTGCTGCCATCTGTTGTAACTTCATGTTGTAACATCTGAGTGCTGTCTTACTGTCACAGCAGAAGGCTTTTGGGTCTTTTTACAGATCCAAGTTACCTGAGCACAACTGAAGAGCCAAGACACTAAACAAAAGATAATAAGCCTATTTATGTTACTGTTATGAAAAAGAGTCTTGTTTTGATGATGATGATGATGATAATGTGTTGGTGATGATAACTATAGGTGCAAGTTAAACCATCATTAAGTTAATGAGTTAAGTTTAGAACTTTTTTTTCTCTGCAAGCTGTTTTGAAATTAAGGCAAATGTTTTTTTTTTTATTTTTTTTATTTTTGGGATTTTCTGTGGGACTAGCATTAGGAAAAAGATAAAAGAGCTCAGCTTTCAGGGAGTGTGTGTCTCCTGTAAAAGTACACCTTGCTATGGCAGAGAGCTCATAAAGGGTCCAGTAAAATGGAAGAGCAGGTCAACTTGCAACACAGTCTAGCTGGAACAAAAGTTTGTCCTGCTCAGTTGCAAGAATTCTAATGCCCCCTCCATATCTAAATGAGAAAATTATATTTTTATATTATCTGAAACTAGAAAAACAAATCTAATTTTCCTTATGTGGAATTGTGCTGAACTTCATTCGAATTTGGCGCAATTTCATTAATGCCATCCTAAACTACGTCTGCTGGCATTTGCCCGTGCCTCTACTAAACACCTAATGTTTTAATTAAGAGGTTGTAAAACACAGTGGGCTTCTCATTACTAATTAGATCTCCATTTTAGGTGACAATGAGGGTTTTAGTGTGGCTTATGATTACAAATCTACATTCTTTCTGTAATATATGAGATTGATTATATTTCTGACTGAACAGACTTTTTAATTTTATTTTGCAGTAACGTATGTTTGATTGTCCCATTATCAAACCTCTTCTGTAATATATACCTTTGCAAAAAAGAAAACCAAACAAAAAATAATATATCTTTAAGAATTAGTCACTACAACCAACAGAAAATACCATATCTTAAAACATGCTGCTTTTATTCTGTTTGGAGTTTAAAAGTGGTATACAGTAACATCTAGAGCTGCCAGGAGGCAGAATTATGTGGCAAGCTCAAAATGGTTGGCTAATCTCATGGAAACCCAAGAATTCATTTTGAAAAATTCCCTTCTGCCAAGGCCCATTTTTCCTTGGCGGGAGAAAGGAGACAAAAATTTGCTGGGGCAGTTTATTAATATAAGTTTGACAATATTATATCATTTCTTTTTTCTTTCCTTGCATGTGAATAAGAGCCAAAACACAAAAGAAGAAAAAAATAAAGAATTTTTTTCCAAGGTTTCCAAACAATTGAGGACACATGATTTAAGACAAGTTCAAAGACATCACATAGAAAAAAATCCTTGCAAACCAGTTATTTACCATAAAACAAAATATGTGTATATTACTGTAACAGTTAATAAAGTATTATTAACAATCAAAACGTATTCTTTGAGTCTGCCAGCAGTTATAATAGTTTTGTAAATTAAATTAGCGAAAAAAATGACTGAACATATATGTTTCTCACATGAATTTTTCAAAACCGAACTAATGTAAAAATGTGAAGATAACATGAACGAACATGACAGTTGTCAATATACATTATATTTTAGATTTAGGAGTTATTGCTGTATTGTGACACCTCATAAGAATTTCTAACACCAATAAATATGATTTGCAGCACTTAACCTTGAAGTCAGTCATCCAGAAAACATCATGTTATACAACAGAAGCCTTTAAAACTAAATTATGTCTTTTATTATTGACTGTGATATTAAAGATTAGGTAGAATAACAAAATTACAAGACCATAGAAGGCACACAAGAGAGAAAAATATTGTTCCACTTCAAGGGGTCCTTTTAAAATAACAAGAATCTCGTAAGTTTTATTCTATACAAGCATTGTTATTTACAACAAATAACACGAGTTAATTACAAGAAACTAGAAACAAAATGTACTTATTTTTATTTATTTATTATTATTAGTAGTAATCGCAGTATTTACACATTTAGACATTAGTTATTTATATATATATATATATATATATATATATATAGATATATAAAATTTTATTATTAAGTGTACTTTAAAATTCTTTCTATGCATATTTGTCAGTTTGTTATTATTTAAAAAACAATTAGGGTTAAATAATCTATCACACCTCCTAACATGATAGAAGCATTATTTCAAGTTTGTGAAAAGAGATTTTGTGTTGCAAATTACTATTCAAGGTTCCTGGTTTTTAAACGTGACATTTTCCTTCTCATCCTATAACAGACAGAAATGCAATAAAACAAATAAATAGACATATGACAGGTTAAAACTTTCACATAAATTCTAAAATGTTTACATTATTTGAAAAACAGATACTTTGATAACTGCTTCTAGCAGTTTGATAGTATGTTACGGTTACGTAACACATTTGAAAACTCGACACTCAGGAATTTTATTATTTCCGATATTCCTTGTTTTTAAAGACATATGGTACTGAGAAGAAAGGAATTTCTGGAGCTATTTGTGCGAGTCTTTAAACCAACTATCATCAAATTTTACTGAAGTTAAATCATTTGAGATGGTTTCCAATCTTTTCAACATAGCCCTACAATCTCTCTATTATAAAAAAAAAATCTTGAGACAAGACTATTGCCAAGAGATTTTTCAAGTCCCGCTCTCCTCTCAACCATTTTCAACCACACCAACGGTCCTCTCTCCTCTCAATTGTGTGAATGCTTTTGTCAGGCACAGTTCCTGTGCTCTCAGCTCTTATACATTTTTACGTTTTCCTCACTTTAAGTTCCCAATAAAAGAAGACTTATTATCTCCAAATCTTATTAAAGGATTTCATCCTGAAGGGTTATCAACTGAAGAAATGAGTACACGAGCAATCCTAGCACGAGAAATGATGAAGTCAAATAAATTAACATGAAAATTGTTGATTGTTGGTTAAATATATATATCAATAGACTATATATAGCATACAAGAAAGGAAAAGAAGCATACAGTAAAGGCGACAAGAAAGGTAATGTAGTACATCTTCCGCGGATGACATTAGACACCAAAGGAGATCTTGATATGCTCTTCATATTAAAATGTTTATAGTTTCCCGTTAGAATAGCTTTTGATCTGACAATTAACAAATCACAGGGACAAACATTTGAAAAAGTTTGTTTATTTATTAGAGAGAAAGAAACAATATTCACTCACTTCACTCAACTAAAAGTACAACATGAGGTTCTTGTCCACTGTGAATAGCCTACAATTACAGAGGAAACATACTGTAAGTGCAGATTGCATTTACAGTATTGGTATTTTTTTTTATAATTATATCCATACTGAGATTGTTATGTAGGAGAGTTAAGTATTTATATTCAGTAACTATTTCTACCTTTTACCTCAGTATAATGTGCAGATTTCTTTGGTTGTTTTGACATTTAGATTAAGAGTTTTTATTGCCTGAGTTTACTAAACAACCCACTTGAGTTAAGCGATGACATTCATCCTCTGCAGATATGCTTCCTGTCAGCATGGTGTCCTCATCATGCTGTACTTGATAATGGGACAATATTAATATATTTTATTGTTATTCTACTGTAAATATTGTAGAAATTACAGCATTATACTACAATATATATTTTGGAGCCTGTTCCAAAAATTGATGTTGTAAAGTACTTCTTCGTTTCATTTAGCCTTGATGATCTCATACATTCCCAGTAATAATTTTCTGTAAGCACAATTTCAAATATCCCAAAACAAAACTCAGTTAATCCCCGTATCACAATTCTATTTTTTTAGTGCTGTTATGTGTACAAGATATAAATTGCTTTGATATCAGGTGGATAAATATTTTTATTGCTTTGTTCATATATTTGCATTTTTGGGAGGCCAAACATCATAGGTAATAAATGCTATTAGCTGTATGCTCCTCCTCACACACCAAAGTTCAGCAACCTAATTTTCTTTTTTCTTACTACTCTAGTATGAAAAACAGCCATACATTCCCCCTAAGGCCATGTACATTTTGCCAGACTGTAAATATATTGGAGTTTTTTTCGGGGGATGAACATCTTTGGTAGTAAATGTCATTAGACAGAATTGATTATTTGTTTGTTATGGTGTTCTGTAATAATGAAATTTACTGTGATTTTTACAGTAGATCTATATGAACCTTGACATTTCAGAAAACATTGTTTTATATGTACTTAGAAGTCCATGTACAGAACTATCTGTTATGAAATTTATTTTAGTTCTTTTGGCATTTTGTAAAAATTTTCATGATCTTTGGATAGTCCTCTTTAAAGGTTTTTCAAGGCCTGAAGCATTACCACAAAAGTAAAGACAATTATAATGGTTTAAAATGAAGTAGTGTTTATTTTAAAAATGTGTGTTTCCTGGGTAACAGGATGCTGCAGAATGATACTTGTATCCTTAATTGTATTTAAATATGCAATTAAGTACTCCTGAAAAAGTGATGTAGAAAGATTTGAAGATTAGAGAGACAGTTTCTTGTCCCCACTAATCACCTGAACGATTGTTCCTTTGTTAAGGCCCCAGTCTCTGACCTTACATCACATGAGTAACTAGTTATTATCCCATTAGAATGCGGCAGTTGTGTACAGTACACCCTAATCAAAAAATGAAACAATTTTTAATGTGTGAATGATGGCTAATAAGATTCAACAAGAAAAAATAAGGTTGTGTAAAACTGCATACATTTCACTTAGAACAAAGAATAACTTCACATCAACCTGACAAAAACTGTGATGTTTCAAATTAGAATGGGCACAGACGAAAGAACTCGAACAAAAATGTGTGCAGCGACAAATACATGTATCTAGTAGGTTGCTCTTTCCACCTCCAGCAGTTACTGTGGAAAAGAGTGCAGGAATTTACTTTGGTGGATACTTAGAAAAATGACAAAAAGATTACAAGTACGGTACATAATGTGGCGTTTCAAATTTCACTGTACAATTACCCTATTATTTACATTGTTTTGTGTGTTTAGTTTTTCCCCTTGCATTACATGTTTTGTTTTGCCACATTTTCACTTTATTTACAGTATTTTTATAAAAATAAAATCTTCCTGTTAAATAAAATTAATTCTAAGGGGGTTACTGTGAGCATTTTTCCTTCACATATTTGTTACTGTGCACTTTCGTTTGATTGCTTTGTCCCCATTTTATTTTGTAGTGTTATCATTAAGATAATTTTGTGTGTCCTCTAAAACCAGCACCTAAAGATTTAATACTTTTTAATAAAAAAAAAGTAGAAATTATAATACACTGAGGGAATAAGCAGTACAGGCAGTCCCCGGGTTATGTCCAAGGTAGGGACTGTAGGTTTGTACTTAAGTTGAATTTGTATGTAAGTCAGAACAGGTACATTATATTAATAAATGCTATTGTTGACCGACTGTAACCAAGTATAAAATGATAAAATAACAACAACAACAATAATATTGTACAATGATAAAAAGATGAAAAATACACAATATGAAAGTATAAGTACAATATACATGTACATATAGTGCAAATGGTTCATAAACTGTAGTGCAAGTTAAACAGTAAGGTAATTGTAATTCTAAGTACAAACAGTTCATCCAGGAGCACTTGATGGACTGATTGAGTGCATTTATAGCTCTTGGGATCAAACTGTTTCTGAACCTCAAGGTTCGTGCTGGAAAGGCTCTGAAGTGTTTGCTGAAGAACTTGAAACAGACTGTGCACATGGGTGAGGCAGTGTGTGAGATAAACATTCTCCAGGGTAGATGCTGTATCCTGATAATCCTATTCGCTCTCGACACAGCCTGCCACAGAGCTTTTCAATCAGCTGCTCTAGAACTGTGATTCCACACTCAGATACAGTGGGTTAAAATACTCTGAGTTGTGCACTGAGAGTAACAACACTAAAGCAGCTATGATATTTGGAATAGTTTGGCCATTCTGTGGACCATTATACTGTTACAGGTTGATTGCAATGAGCTGTCTTAAAATAGAATGGGAAACCAAACAGAAACCGTAGCACTGCTTTGATGCTGGGTGCTGCCAGTTTGTTTTTGCTGAAAAATTGAAATTGAAATGTAACCTTAATTGGGGACTATCAGAAATGCTGCTATAAACAGTAACAACAATAGCATTACTATAATCAACATCAAGTACAAAAGTATGCATAGAGATAGTAGTGAAAAAATTCCATCCATCCATCCATTTTCTAACCCGCTGAATCCAAATACAGGGTCACAGGGGTCTGCTGGAGCCAATCCCAGCCAACACAGGGCAGGAACCAATCCTGGGCAGGGTGCCAACCCACCACAGGACACACACAAACACACCCAGGCCAATTTAGAATCGCCAATCCACCTAACCTGCATGTCTTTGGATTGTGGGAGGAAACCGGCGCCCGGAGGAAACCCACGCAGACACGGGAGAACATGCAAACTCCACACAGGGAGGACCCGGGAAGCGAACCCAGGTCTCCTAACTGCGAGGCAGCAGCGCCACCATGCCGCCCATGAAAAAATTAAACATATTAAAAGTGAAAAAGTATGTAGAGAAAAAGCAGAAAAATAAACAAACAAGACAAAATTAGACAAATTTGTGTCATAACACAGGGAATATGGTAGGAACCTTTCTGCAGTGATAGAGCTAATTCTGTAAAAAGGACTATTCACTTTTGATTTAATGCATCAACTGAAAACATGATATGTACACATGAATATAAGCAGTAATCCAGAGAGATTTTTGAGTGTGTGCAAGTCAGGCTTAATGGCACAGAGGGGTAGGTGAAAAGGGGGCATAATCCTATCATCTGAAGTATACTGCCTCAGTTTTGGATAAACAATAACTAGACTAATCAGTAACCCCTACTTTTGTAAGTATTTTGTAAGTACGCATCAATCAAGTTTATACCAAATAAATGCAACAAGTACAAATAAACAGCAACCTTTGTAGTTATCAAACATTTAGTTACAGGGAAGAGTGTGCACTAGGAGCAATTTAATTTTCATTTTTTGTCTATAATTTTTGTTTAACATGTGAATTGAGCTTGTTAATTACAATATTTATGTATTTTCAATGTGTAGTGTGTTCATCTTACATTAAAGTTTGTAGATACCTGAACATGATGTCTGGGGCCCTTGCCCAGCCAGGACACTAATCTGATGAAAGGACTGGGAGAGACAGCATTTGTGAGGCGCTACCTCCTCTGGGCCACTAGAAGGCAGCCCTCCTGGGCGGCTGTGGCACCATGGATTCCTGCAGGACACACTGGCAGTTGTAGTTTGGTATGGCATTGTTGGGTTCCATCGGGACCACCAGGGGGAGCTGCAGAGCCTTTTCTTGAACTTCCATCACACCTGGGAGTGATTCCAGGTAATGCTAAATGAACCACCTGGAACCCTCCCAGGAGCAACATAAAAGGGGCTGCCTCCTTTCATTTGGGGAGCCAGAGTCGGAAGGAGGTAGATGAAGCTTGCTGGGAGAGGATTGGAGGCAACAGAGAAAGGAAGAAAGAACTGTGTTGTACTACTGATGTACTGTACTATGCAGTGTAGTGGAGAGCAAAGGGAAAAGGCTTCCCCACGGGAATAAATGTGTGTGCTGGACTTCAACATGTGTCTGCCTGTCTGTGTCGGATAGGGTGGCTGGTACGCCCCCGTTGTGGCCCACAATACTTTGTCAAGAAGATTCATGAATCTGTTATAGCAGGTGTATATTGAAGGAGGTCACCAAATATGCAACCATATTAAAATTTTTTGAGGAGAGAATAGATAGATAGATAGATAGATAGAGACAAAACTTAATTTGGTTCTTTACAGAAGCTCTGTAAGTAAATTCATAAATAGATAAGTAAATAAGTAAATATACTCATACACTTTGGCCTGATCAAAGAAGAAAATTATAAAGATAGGAAACTTCTGACTTAGCTGCCACAGTGAGGTATTCGGCAAGTATATGGGTGTTGATATAAAGGAGCCCCCATAGCGTTTCTTGATACACATCTGTTGAATACTTCATTGGCTGAAATTAGTCAGTGCTAGTGTGTCAGAGAGTCAATATTTGGCATTTTTCATAATAGTTTTGTTTTAACTCTCTGCTTTGCTACTACCTCCAGGATGTCCAGAGCAGGAAAATAAAATATCAATTACTTAAATAAAGCTCTGACCGAATTTAAAATATCAAATTTAATAGTGAGTATTTTGCACTGTTTATTGGGGCTAAAAGTGACAAAGCTTCACTTTGGTAGTTGAAACCGGTCTGTTTCAACTAAGATGTCAACAATCCTTATGCAGAATTTCAGACGTCCCTACTGGTGCCAGCCTTGGGGCAAATAATTAATGACTGTATTAAAGTCAATGTTTGAGGAAGCTTGAACAGTGGTCTAGACAGAAGATGCAGTAGGAATCCATTCTGAGTCTATTGCTTTTTGTGATAATGATGGAAGCAGGCTAGAGTGTGAAGGATTGCTACGTGAGCTCTTATATGCTGATAATCTTATGGTAAGAAGAAAAGTAGAGTTGAAAGAGATGATACTGAAATTGAAAGCTAGTTTGAAAGTAAAATGCCTCAAGGTAAATACAAAAAAGACCAAGGTGATAGTTGGAGGTGTATGGGCAGGAGAGATGGAGTAGATTGGTGCATGGCTGCTCTGTGTGTATGACTAAGGTATTGACAGAAACTCAGTTTAATGCACAGGTTATCTGAAAGGTATGCATAATAGATGTATTGGTGTGAAAGGTAGTCTGAAGGAGGCAAGTGCAATTGTCATGTGTACAAAGTATGTGAGATGCATGCAGAATGCTGATATAGTAGGTACAAATGTAGATATTGGTAGTGAAGTTATTTTGCTACTTGGGTGAAATGGTGGATGCAGACACACATTAGCAATAGGGAGAGTAAGAAGTGCATGGCAGAATTTCTGATCTGTTCTGATTTCTGACTTAATGTCCCTTTTTTAAATTTATAAATGTCTATCTGCAGAAAAAGAAGGAATCAGTCCTCAAGTTCTTATGACTTGTTCTGACCAACTTTGTGATGTCCTCTCTCACTGTTCCATCTGTCCCTAAGGATCCAGAAAGTGCTGCTGTTGTGGAAAATATCCTGCATTGTTCCTGCTCCAAAGATCGTGGGTGCCTCTTCACCTATTAACTATATACCAGTGACATTTCCATCTCACATCATGAAGACCTTTGAGAGACTGGTCCAGGACTATATGAGGCTTCTTGTGTTAGGCCATATGGACCCACTGCAATTTGCTATTGGACAAAGATTGGAGTGGAAGATGCAATGATCTATCTACTCCACAAGGGTTATTCTCACCTGAACAGAGCTGGCAGCACTGTGAGGATTATGTTATTTGATTTCTCAAGAGCCTTCAATACCATCCCGTCATCCCTTTCAAGGGGTCACCTCAGGGATATGTAGGTGAATGAGCCTATGGTGTCCTGGATAACTTGGAGATTGGGGCTGATTGTGCTTGCATGTGAGAGAATAAATGGTTCTAATTGCCTCATGGACTTAACAAGGGTCATAATTAGGATACTGTGGTTACAGAGGGAGAAAAAAGTAGCCTGAGCATGAAAAATGAGATTGAACAAAAAACACAAAAGATGAGAGACATAGTCTGTGTAGTAGTGATGTGACAGGACATCAGCAGCCTGGCAAGGGGGCAAGTAATCACAAAGGGCAGATCAAGCTCCGCTGAACAGTTTAGCGGTAGTAGAGCCAATTGAACTATTCTTCTAGGGATCCAGTAGACATGAGGAAAAGGGCGCAAGGAAGATGGAAGTTCTGCAGAAGCTGACAGAAGCAGCAAGATATGGAGTGTCAAGTCTGAATGTTCCGGCATATGGCAAAGGAGTCAGTCAAGACAGGAACTGGTATGAAGAGCCTCAGCTGTCTGAATTTCCGGCTAGCTGCAAGACCTGATAGAGTGAGATGGTGAAAAGGAAGGAGGAAGATGTGTTGGGCTGATAAAAGAAATGGAACATAATGTCTGCATTTTTTTTCTGGATTTTTAAATTAGTATTTTTTTATTTAATGATTTAATAAACTTTCTATTGGATTATTTAGTTATTAAAAGAATGCACTCTACTTTGCTTCTCATGGGCTCACCACCTATGGGAGGGGCCAAGGAGGTCGGGTGCAGTGTGAGTTGGGTGGTGGCCGAAGGCGGGGAACTTGGCGGTCCGATCTTCGGCTACAGAATCTGGCTCTTGGTACGTTGAATGTCACCTCTCTGAAGGGGAAGGAGCCTGAGCTAGTGCGTGAGGTCGAGAGGTTCCGGCTATATATAGTCGGGATCACCTCAACGCACAGCTTGGACTCTGGAACCAATCTCCTCGAGAGGGGCTGGACTCTCTACCACTCTGAAGTTGCCACCGGTGAGAGGCGCCAAGTGGGTGTGGGCATACTTATTGCCCCCCAACTTGGAGCCTGTACATTAGGGTTTACCCCAGTGGACGAGAGGGTAGCCTTCCTCCACCTTTGGGTGGGGGGACGGGTCCTGCTGTTGTTTTTGCGTATGCACCAAACAGCAGTTTGGAGTACCCACCCTTTTTGGAGTCCCTGGAGGAGGTGGTAGAGGACATACATTCTGGGGACTCCCTCGTACTGCCGGGAGACTTCAATGCTCACGTAGGCAATGACAGTGAGATCTGGAAGGGCATGATTGAGAGGAATGGTCCCCCTGATCTGAACTGTTTTGGTATTGGACTTCTGTGCTCATCATGGATTGTCCATAACGAACACCATGTTCAAGCATGGGGTGTTCATATGTGCACTTGGCAGCAGGACCCCCTAGGCCTCAGTTCAATGATTGACTTTGTGGTCGTGTCGTCAGACTTGCGGCCACATGTCTTGGACACTCGGGTGAAGAGAGGGGTGGAGCAGTCAACTGATCACCACCTGGTGGTGAGTTGGCTTGATGGTGGGGGAGGATGCCGGTTAGGCCTGGTAGACCCAAACGTGTTGTGAGAGTCTGCTGGGAATGTCTGGAAGAGTCCTCTGTCAGAAGTGCCACCTCCGGCAGAACTTCAACCACATCCCGAGGGAGGTGGGGGACATTGAGTCCGAATGGGCCATGTTCGATGCCTCTATTGTTGAGGCGGCTGACCGGAGCTGTGGCCGCAAGGTGGTCGGTGCCTGTCGTGGCGGCAATCTCCGAACCCGTTGGTGGACACCGGCGGTGAGGGATGCCGTCAAGCGGACCCTTTTATCCTGTGGGACTACGGAGGCAGCTAATAGGTACCGACAGGCCAAGTGGAATGTGGATTTGGTGGTTGCTGAGGCAAAAACTCGGGCATGGGAGGAGTTTGGGGAGGCCATGGAGAACGACTTTTGGACGGCTTCAAAGAAATTCTGGTCCACCTGTCCGGTGTCTCAGGAGGGGGAAGCAGTGCAGTGTCAACACTGTATATAGTGCGCTGCTGACCTCAACTCGGGACGTTGTGGGTCGGTGGGGGGAGTACTTCGAAGACCTCCTCAATCACACTAACATGCCTTCCAATGAGGAAGCAGAGCCTGGGGACTCGGAGGTAGGCTCCCCCATCTCTGGGGCTGAGGTCACCGAGGTGGTCATAAAACTCCTTGGTGGCAGGGCCCCGGTGGTGGATGAGATTCGCTCGGAGTACCTCAAGGCTCTGGATGTTGTAGGAATGTCTTGGTTAACACGTCTCTGCAACATCGCATGGACATCGGGGACAGTGCCTCTGGATTGGCAGACCAGGGTGGTGGTTCCCCTCTTTAAAAAGGGGGACCGGAGGGTGTGTTCCAACTACAGAGGGATCACACTCCTCAGCCTCCCTGGAAAAGTCTATTCAGGGGTCCTGGAGAGGAGGATCTCTCAGATAGTCAAACCTCGGATTCAGGAGGAACAGTGTGGTTTTTGTCCTGGTCGCAGAACAGTGGACCAGCTCTACACCCTTGTCAGGATCCTGGAGGGTGCATGGGAGTTTTCCCAACCAGCCTACATGTGTTTTGTGGACTTGGAAAAGGCATTCGACCGTGTCCCTCAGGGAATCCTGTGGGGGGTACTCCGGGAGTATGGAGTACCGGACCCCTTGATAAGAGCTGTTTGGTCCCTGTACAACCAGTGTCAGAGCTTGGTTCGCATTGCCGGCAGTAAGCCAAGCCCGTTTCCAGTGAGAGTTGGACTCTGCCAGGGCTGCCCTTTGTCACCGATTCTGTTCATAACTTTTATGGACAGAATTTCTAGGCGCAGCTAGGGTGTTGAGGGGGTCCGGTTTGGTGGACTCAGGATTGGGTCACTGCTCTTTGCAGATGATGTTGTCCTGTTTGCTTCATCAGACCGTGATCTTCAGCTCTCTCTGAATTGGTTCGCAGCTGAGTGTGAAGCGGCTGGGATGAGAATCAGCACCTCCAAATCCGAGACCATGGTCCTCAGCTGGAAAAGGGTGGAGTCCCCTTTCAGGATTGGGGGAGAGATCCTGCCTCAAGTGGAGGAGTTCAAGTATCTCGGGGTCTTGTTCACGAGTGAGGGAAGAATGGAGTGTGAGATCGACAGGCGGATTGGTGCAGCATCCGCAGTAATGCGGGCTCTGCATCGGTCTGTTGGGGTGAAAAAGGAGCTGAGCCGTAAGACAAAGCTCTCAATTTACCAGTCGATCTATGTTCCTACTCTCACCTATGGTCATGAGCTATGGGTAGTGACCAAAAGAACGAGATCGCGAACACAAGCGGCTGAAATGAGTTTCCTCCGCAGGGTGTCTGGGCTTTCCCTTAAAGATAGGGTAAGAAGCTCAGTCATCCAGGAGGGGCTCAGAGTAGAGCCGCTGCTCCTCCGCATAGAGAGAAGTCAGATGAGGTGGCTCGGGCATCTGATCAGGATGCCTCTTGGACGCCTCCCTGGTGAGGTGTTGCGGGCACATCCAGCCGGGAGAAGACCCCAGGGAAGACCCAGGGCACACTGGAGGGACTATGTCTCCCAGCTGGCCTGGGAACGCCTTGGGATTCTCCCAGAAGAGCTAGAAGAAGTGGCCGGGGAGAGGGAAGTCTGTGCCTCTGTGCTCAAGCTGCTGCCCTCGCGACCTGACCTCGGATAAACGGAAGAGGATGGATGGATGGATGGCACTGCACTTTGGAACATTGTTGTTTGCACCTTTGTTTTGTTTACATAAAAGCACTGTACTTTTACATCTTGCTCATTAAGTGTCCTCATTGCAAGGGTAACCCTGGTCATTTTATAAACGGTGCTGGGTTCAAGGACATTAAGGCAGCTGGAGCTAACCTGCGCCGACATATGCAATTTCATAGCTGAAATATACAAAAATAAGACGTTTATGACATGATTTTGTTTTCTAACTATACACAAGCTATTTTCATCTGCAGTCTACTTTCATCTCCTATTACATTTTCTTTCAATTAATTTGCTCATTTCACCCCAACATACACTGGTTAATCTTTCTCTGTAAGGACAGTCCTTGTTTCATCCCTTCCAAATTTCAGATCAGGCCACCTTTAGAAGCAAACAGTTTATCCATTGCCAGGAAGGCTCCTATGAGTGCTGAGGCTGACAGATGTTGTTGGCTTATTATGACCTTGCTGTACCTCTAATTATACAGTAAATCTTTAGAGAAAAAGCAAGGTTGTGTTTAAATGATACTCACTTTCCTGGTCTCTCTGTCAACTAGATTGACCATTTTCAAGTTTTCAATCCCTGAAAGGGGTGTCATGGCTTCAAACCCTTACATTAATTAGCCTTTTGCTGCAAGAGAACAGGATCTGTTCACACTTGAGTGTTCCCTTGTCATACATTCTTTGTAAGCGGCTCTCTACAACTACTGTATGCTTCAATAATTATGACACAACATATTGTTAACTGTCCAAAAAAACTGAAAACAGTAAAATATGGTCTTGTATATTGTTATACACTCAAATGCTTTCCTAGGCATATTGATGTCAGCATACTGAAATACAATTAAGTCACTAACAACATCTGCATACCTGTGAAATGACCTAAGAAGACTTCTTGTTTCCAGTTCAGATGGCACAATTAAAAATAAATAAGGCTGTTAGAATGCATGTGCAGGTTATCTCAAAATAACTAGCTGGGTCTTTCAAAAACATTCTGTAAAAATCAGAGCACCTGCTGTGCTGGGAACACAAATAAAACATCTCATCACCCTAACTGCTGGAGGACGAATCAAAGTTGATCAAGGTGTATTGTAGAATCATACTTTTTGATGTTCAAGACCCTGGGTTAACGTCTTGCTAATCACAGAAGTAATGCACTAATAAATAAGACTGCATTTTGATCTGTGCTTTGTTACCTTCAAACCACTAATCATACAGGACCTCAACTCTTTATTGTGTGTACTCTTTATCTTACATTACCTGAAAGGAAGGCAACAAGCTTGATACTGTTTTTATGTAACAAAAATACACAATTCATGAAAGAGTAAATCAAGTGTTGGTGGCACAGTGATGCATTGAATCGACCATCTTTAACCTAGATACTAGAGTCTAGAGTTTGCACATTTGAACTTGGAGATTTGTGTTTATAACTGGAGATTTTAAATTTGGGTATTTCAATAAAAAAGATACTCTCCATATTGTACCACATCCAACACAATTCACCAAAAAACAAACATCAGAAGTAATGTCTGCATCGCCATGTCTTACATTTCCATCCTAATACTCTTTCTCAACTAGGGGTCATTAAACAAAATCTCCTTATTTTAGAAGAGCCATTTTTCCTTATCCACCTATCCACCTCATTCTGTTAACCACCTAACTTATGCAACCTTCATTTTTACTACTCGCTTCACAAAGTGAAGCCACTTCCCTGCCAGGCACTTTCTGTTATAACAGTAGATGCTGTATTACTTGCAAATATTTTTTACCAGAAATACGATGAAACCTTATCTCACAGAAAAGAAAATGTTATACTCGTGTTTCTCAGACTCAGTTATGGGAACTATGTAATTGCAGGTTTGCTCCAACCAGTTTCACAATCATTTAGCCATTTTAAACTAATTAATCTTACTTAATTAGCGGGTTATTTTTTTCCTCTTCTCTTATGCAAAAAACACTGCATTTTGATTTTTAAATTTATGGAAATTTTGAAATATTTATATTTTTGCTTTAGCTTTAAACGCTGTACTCTCCTTTACTATTTTCCTGTTAATTTGTCCTATTTCTATGTACTTTGCTCCATTAATTTTATTCTGTAACTAGCAAAATACCCACGCTTCGCAGCGAAGAAGTAGTGTGTTAAAGAAGTAATGAGAAAGAAAAGGAAACATTTTAATAGTAATGTAACAGGATTGACAATGTAATTGTTTTGTCATTGTTATGAGTGTTGCTGGCATATATATATATATATATATATATATATATATATATATATATATATATATATAGTAATCCCTCGCTATATCACGCTTCGACTTTCGTGGCTTTACTCTATCGCGGATTTTAAATGTAAGAATATCTAAATATATATCACGGATTTTTCACTGGTTCGCGGATTTCTGCGGACAATGGGACTTTAAATTTATGGTACAGTTTGTTTGCCCAGTTGATTTCATACAAGGGACGCTATTGGCGGATGGCTTAGAAGCTACCCAATCAGAGCATGTATTACATATTAACTAAAACTCCTCAATGATATAAGATATGCTTCCCATGCGGTGCTCAATTGTTTGCTTGTTTCTGCCTCTCTCTCACCCCCTCTGACATTCTCTGCGTGGCGGGAGGGCTGTGAGCAGAGGTGCTGTTTGCACAGAAGCTGTTTGTCTAGTGGATACGAACGCACCTCTAAGAAATGCCGGCCGCTTTATCGCGGTGCTTCCAGAAACACACTTATTGATTTTTTGATTGTTTGCTTTAATCGCTCTCTCTCGCTCTCTCTCTCTCTGACGTTCTCTGCGCCTGACGGAGGAGATGTGAGCAGAGGGGCTGTTTGCACAGAGGCTGTTTGCTTAGAAGACACTGACGCTCCTCTAAAAAATGCCGCGGCAAACTTAAAATCACACGTATTGATTTTTTGATTGTTTGCTTTTCTTTGCGAGCGATCTCTCTCTCTCTGAAATTCTCTGCTCCTGAAGAGAAGAAGATATATTTGCATTCTTTTAATTGTGAGAAAGAACTGTCATCTCTGTCTTGTCATGGAGCACAGTTTAAACTTTTGACTAAAGGGTGTTATTTCATGTCTAGAGGGCTCTAATAATGTTAACAGTGTGGGAGAGTTTATAAGGGCTTAAAATATATACAAATAACCATACAAACATATGGTTTCTACTTCATGGATTTTCATCTGTCGCGGGGGGTTCTGGAGCATAACCCCACTCGAGAGGGATTACTGTATATATATATATATATATATAATTTATATCTATAATAATAAAAGGCAAAGCCCTCACTGACTGACTGATTCACTGACTCACTCACTGACTCATCACTAATTCTCCAACTTCCTGTGTAGGTAGAAGGCTGAAATTTGGCAGGCTTATTCCTTACAGCTTACTTACAAAAGTTAAGCAGGTTTCATTTCGAAATTCTACACGTAACGGTCATTACAGTCTACAACGTCCGCCATGTTGAACTTTCTTATTTATGGCCCCATCTTCAAGAAATCTGGTAGGCGGCTTCCCTGCGCTAACTGAAACCGATCTACGTACTTATTTCGGTGGTATGACGGCTCTGTCGGCCGCCATATTGAACTTTCCAACGTCACTAATTCTCCAACTTTCCGTATAGGTAGGAGGCTGAAATTTGGCAGACTCATTCCTTACAGCTTACTTACAAAAGTTAAGCAGGTTTCATTTAGAAATTCTATGTGTAACGGTCATAACGGTCAACAATGTCCGCCATGTTGAACTTTCTTATTTATTGCCCCTTCTTCACGAAATTTGGTAGGCGGCTTCCCTGCGCTAACTGAAACCAATGTACGTACTTATTTCGGTGGTATGATGCCACTGTCAGCCACCATATTGAACTTTTCCACAGTCTTTGTTACTTATGGGCCCATCTTCAAGAAATTTGGTACGCGGGTTACCAACGCTAACTGAATCCTACTTACGTCCATATATATATATATATACGTCCATAGCCTGCAGCTCGGTCACCGTGTGAGGTGGTGTTTGGTCCCCCATCCCCACGCCTCCCATGTTGTTGGCTGCCTGCCTATATAAGGCCGTCCATCGCGCCTGTCTCTACATTCCCTTCCTTGCTTTGCCACGGGATTCACGTCTCCCTGCTGATAACTACAGCCTTTTTATTTAATCCACAGCTTCTCCGATGTTTTATTGTTCATTTATTACGATTATAGTTACTGTGTAGGTATTTTAGACTTACTTTACATTGTTAAGGTACCCATTTCCTTTATCGTTCCAACCATACCTCCATTAACTTGTTTATTGAGGTGATCACCATCAATCAAAGAACTGTCACTTACTGAGTGGTTTCCATGCCCGGAGATGGCACCTGCCTTTTCCATTCTCTTTGTTACATATTGCATGGCCATATCAGGCTCACTCTTGATATCCGGAGGAACATTGTGTCTTATGTAATGAATGATTGGGACAGGTTTAAGGTGTGGACTGATAACGGTTTAAGGAGATAATTATACTACACAGGAGCACTATAAGAGTGAAATGCTTAAGCCCTTCACCTGTGGTTCTGCATGTGAGTTGATTGCTGCCGCTGAATTGTTCGGTTGTCACTTTCTAGTGTACCGAAATGGCCAAATATTTTCCACCTTTCAACAACCGCCAATACCTCTTAAACATCTTAGATTCACAGGTGATGATTTCAGTAGTGGACACTTTGATGTTTACGAATGTCACTTCAACACAAGTCCTGCAAATATTGTCGTAACTGAAACAAACTATGAAACTCACACTGATTATGACAGCAGCAATCCAAGCTGTGAGATTTGAGACAAGATTACTTTTCACATGGCCAACTGTACGTTACATGCTCAAGAGTAAGCTCAGCGCACAGCTTGGTCATATTACAACCGGAGGGCTGAACTGACAACGTGGTAAACAAAGAGATCCTTAACAAATAATTATTGGTATATTTTCGCTCAGTTTAAAAAGGTTTAATTTTCTTCTTAATAAAAATTTTAAGACAGTACTTAGCAGCTCTGGCCTTGGTATTTTGCTAGTATATATATATATATATAGAGAGAGCAAAATACCCACGCTTCACAGCGGAGAAGTCGTGTGTTAAAGAAGTTATGAAAAAGAAAAGGAAACATTTTAAAAATAACATAACATGATTGTCAAAGTAATTGTTTTGTGCATTTGGTAGCAGCATCACAAAGTTGTTTCCGTCTAGCTGCATCAGAAAATGTACACACCTCCTTTTTAGTGTTTTCTCACAGCTTGGATTGCAGCTGTCATAATCGGTTTGAGAGTATATATATATATATATATATATATATATATATATATATATACACACACACATACAGTACATACATATATATATATACATATATATACATATATATATACATACATATACACAAAATACATAGATACATATACATATATATATACATATATACACATACATATATCTACACTCCCCATGGGCTCACCACCTATGGAAGCCAAGGAGGTTGGGTGCAGTGTGAGTTGGGTGGTGGCCGAAGGCGGTCTGATCCTTGGCTACAGAAACTGGCTCCTGGGAAGTGGAATTTCACCTCTCTGAAGGGGAAGGAGCCTGAGCTAGTCTTGCGAGGTCGAGAGGTTCGGCTAGATATAGTGGACTCACCTCGGCGCACAGCTTGGACTCTGGAACCAATCTCCTTGAGAGGGGCTGGACTCTCTACCACTCTGGAGTTGCCCCCGGTGAGAGGCCGAGCAGGTGTGGGCATACTTATTGCCCCCACTTGGAGCCTGTGCATTGGGGTTTACCCGGTGGGCGAGAGGGTGGCCTCCCTCCGCCGGGTGGGGAAGGGTCCTGACTGTTGTTTGTGCATATCGCCCGAACAGCAGTTTGGAGTATCCACCCTTTTGGAGTCTCTGGAGGGTTGCTAGAGGGCATACCTTCTGGGGATTCCCTCGTTTTGCTGGGAGACTTCAATGCTCACGTGGGCAATGACAGTGAGACCTGGAAGGGCGTGATTGGGAGGAATGGCCCCGATCTGAACCCGAGCGGTGTGTTGTTATTGGACTTCTGTGCTCGTCATGTATTGTCCATAACGAACACCATGTTCAAGCATAAGGGTGTTCATATGTGCACTTGGCACCAGGACACCCTAGGCCTCAGGTCGATGATCGACTTTGTGGTCGTGTCGTCGGACTTGCGGCCATATGTCTTGGACACTCGGGTGAAGAGAGGGGCGAGCTGTCAACTGATCACCACCTGGTGGTGAGTTGGCTTCGATGGTGGGGAAGATGCGGTCAGACCTGGTAGGCCCAAGCGTGTTGTGAGGGTCTGCTGGGAGCGGCTGGCAGAGTCCCCTGTCAGAAGTAGCTTCAACTCCCACCTCCGGCAGAACTTCAACCCGTCCCGAGGGAGGTGGGGACATTGAGTCGAATGGGCCATGTTCCGTGCCTCTATTGTTGAGGCGGCTGACGGAGCTGTGGCCGCAAGGTGGTGGTGCCTGTCGTGGCGGCAATCCCGAACCCGTTGGTGGACACGGCGTGAGGATGCCGTCAAGCTGAAGAAGGAGTCCTATAGGACTTTTTGTCCTGTGGGTCTCTGGAGGCAGCTGATAGGTACCGGCAGGCCAAGCGGAGCAGCGGCCGGTTGTTGCTGAGGCAAAACTTCGGGCATGGGAGGAGTTTGGAGGCCATGGAGAGCGACTTTGGACGGCTTCAGGAGATTCTGGTCCACCGTCCGGCGTCTCAGGAGGGAAGCAGTGCAGTGTCAACACCGTATATGGTGGGGATGGTGCGCTGCTGACCTCGACTTCGGGGCGTTATGGGTGGTGGGAGGAGTACTTGAAGACCTCCTCAATCCCACTAACATGCCTTCCAATGAGGAAGCAGAGCCTGGGGACTCTGAGGTGGGCTCTCCCATCTCTGGGACTGAAGTCACCGAGGTGGTCAAAAACTCCTTGGTGGCAGGGCCCGGGGTGGATGAGATCGCCGGAGTTCCTTAAGGCTCTGGATGTTGTAGGACTGTCTTGGTTGACACGTCTCTGCAACATCGCATGGACATCGGGACAGTGCCTCTGGATTGGCAGACCGGGGTGGTGGTCCCCTCTTTAAAAGGGGACGGAGGGTGTGTTCCAACTATAGAGGGATCACACTCCTCAGCCTCCCTGGAAAAGTCTATTGGGGTTCTGGAGAGGAGGGTCCGTCGGATAGTGAACCTCGGATTCAGGAGGAACAGTGTGGTTTTAGTCCTGGTGCGAACAGTGGACCAGCTCTTCACCCTTAGCAGAGTCCTGGAGGGTGCATGGGAGTTTGCCCGACCGGTCTACATGTGTTTTGTGGACTTGGAAAAGGCATTCGACCGTGTCCCTCGGGAATCCTGTGGGGGTGCTCGGGAGTATGGGGTACGGACCCCTGATAAGAGCTGTTGGTCTCTGTACAACCGGTGTCAGAGCTTGGTCCGCATTGCGGCAGTAAGTCGAGCCCGTTTCCAGTGAGAGTTGGACTCCGCCAGGGCTGCCCTTTGTCACCGATTCTGTTCATAACTTTTATGGACAGAATTTCTAAGCGCAACCAGGGTGTTGAAGGGGTCGGTTTGGTGGACTCAGGATTGGGTCACTGCTTTTTGCAGATGATGTTGTCCTGTTTGCTTCATCAGGCCGTGATCTTCAGCTCTCTTTGGATCGGTTCGCAGCTGAGTGTGAAGCGGCTGGGATGAGAATCAGCACCTCCCAAATCCGAGAGCATGGTCCTCAGCGGAAAAGGGTGGAGTGCCCTCTCAGGGTTGGGGAGAGATCCTGCCCCAAGTGGAGGAGTTCAAGTATCTCGGGGTCTTGTTCACGAGTGAGGGAAGAATGGAGCGTGAGATCGACAGGCGGATCGGTGCGGCATCCGCAGGGATCGGGGCTCTGCATCGGTCTGTCGTGGTGAAAAGGAGCTGAGCCGTAAGGCAAAGCTCTCAATTTACCAGTCGATCTACGCTCCTACCCTCACCTATGGTCATGAGCTATGGGTAGTGACCGAAAGAACGAGATTGCGAATACAAGCGGCTGAAATGAGTTTCCTCCGCAGGGTGTCTGGGCTTTCCCTTAAAGATAGGGTGAGAAGCTCAGTCATCCGGAAAGGGCTCAGAGTAAAACCGCTGCTCCTCCGCATCGAGAGGAGTCAGATGAGGTGGCTCGGGCATCTGATCAGGATGCCTCCTGGGCGCCTCCCTGGTGAGGTGTTCCGGGCACGTCCAACCGGAAGGAGGCCCCGGGGAAGACCCAGGACACGCTGGAGGGACTATGTCTCCCGGTTGGCCTGGGAACGCCTTGGGAAGTAAAAAGAAAAGGAAACATTTTAATAATAACGTAACATGATTGACAATGTAATTGTTTTGTCATTGTCTCATGAGTGTTGCTGGCATATATATATATTCAAAAGAATTAAAGGAACACTTTTTAATCAGAGTATAGCATAAAGTCAATGAAACTTATGGGATATTAATCTGGTCACTTAAGTAGCAGAGGGGGTTGTTAATCAGTTTCAGCTGCTGTGGTGTTAATGAAATTAACAACAGATGCACTAGAGGGGCAACAATGAGATGACCCCCAAAACAGGAATGGTTTAACAGGTGGAGGCCACTGACATTTTTCTCTCCTCATCTTTACTAACTGTTTCTTCACTAGTTTTGCATTTGGCTACAGTCAGTGTCACTACTGGTAGCATGAGGCGATACCTGGACCCTACAGAGGTTGCACAGGTAGTCCAACTTCTCCAGGATGGCACATCAATACGTGTCATTGCCAGAAGGTTTGCTGTGTCTCCCTGCACAGTCTCAAGGGCATGGAGGAGATTCTAGGAGACAAGCAGTTACTCTAGGAGAGCTGGAGAGGGCCATAGAAGGTCCATAACCCATCAGCAGGACCAGTATCTGCTCCTTTGGGCAAGGAGGAACAGGATGAGCACTGCCAGAGCCCTACAAAATGACCTCCAGCAGGCCACTGGTGTGAATGTCTCTGACTAAACAACCAGAAAGACTTCATGAGGGTGACCCAAGGGCCCCATGTCCTCTAATGGGCCCTGAGCTCACTGCCCAGCAGCATGCAGCTCGATTGGCATTCGCCATAGAATACCAGAATTGGCAGATGCACCACTGGTGCCCTGTGCTTTTTACAGATGACAGCAGGTTCACCCTGAGCACGTGACAGAAGTGAAAGGGTCTGGAGAAGCCATGGAGAACATTATGCTGCCTTTAACATCATTCAGCATGAGCAGTTTGGTGGTGGGTTAATGATTGTCTGGGGAGGCATATCCATTGAGGGTCACACAGACTGCTACAGGCCTGACAAAGACACCTTGGCTGCCATTAGGTATCAGGATGAAATCCTTGGACCCATTGTCAGACCCTATGCTGGTACAGTGGCTCCTGGTGCACGACAATTCCTGGCCTCATGTGGTGAGAGTATGCAGGCAGTTCCTGGAGGATGAAGGAATTGATACCATTGACTGGCCACCACACTTAAATTGGACCTAAATCCAATAGAACACCTCTGGGACATTATGTTTTGGTCCATCCAATGCCACCAGGTTACACCTCAGACTGTCCAGGAGCTCAGTGATGCCCTGGTCCAGATCTGGGAGGAGATCCCCCACAACACCATCTCTCATCTCATTAGAAGCATGCACCGATGTTGTCAGGCATGTATGCAAGAACACAGGGGCCATACAAAGTGCTGCGTACAATTTTGAGTTGCTGCAATTAAATTTTGGCAAAATGGAATAGCCTGCCACATAATTTTTTCACTCTGATTTTTGGGCGTCTTTGAATTCAGGGCTCTGTAGGTTGATCATTTTCATTTCCATCAAACGATGTGGCATCCTTTCGTTCCTAACACATTACCCAGTCTATATTAGTATAGATATCCAGGAGGATTTCTTTTTCCCATTGAGATCTGATGTGTTTTCAAAGTGATCCTTTAATTTTTTTGATCAGTTTATATATATATACATACATGTGTTCATATACTGTATACAGACACACATATACTATGGGGTGCCAAACAGGCAAATACATTGAGTTTGTGAATATATAAAATTGGCGTCAGAATATATAAAGTCAAAACTTGAATATATAAAGTCAGCGTCGGTATACATAAAGTCAAAACTTTTTTCTGAATATATAAAGTGAAAACTTGAATGTATAAAGTCATCGCTGGAATATATAAAGTGAAAACTTGAATATATAAAGTCAGCGTCAGAATATATAAAGCGCTGACTTTATATATTCCGATGCTGACTTTATATATTTAAGTTTTGACTTTATATATTCCAGCGCTTACTTTATATATTCAGAAATATTCCAACACCATCTTTATACTGTATACTCAGGTTTTGACTTTATATATTTGGGAATGACTTTGTATATTCAAGTTTCAAAGAAATAGAACCTACTTATATCCAAATTCGAGCTATTGAGCTGTCGCCTGCCTGCCTGAATAAGTCACCCTCGCTTCGCTCTTACTTTTTTTACCATTCATTTAATCATGGCTAGTGGCGGAAAAATTATAAAATGGAAGGAGGATTACACTGAGTATGGCTTTACCAAAACAATTATTGATGGCGAATTGATTATTCATAAAGCTTCAATTGGTGATCTGTTTTTCTGTGTTAACCTCATATTTTTTCATACTTCTTCTCAAACCAAGGGGGTGCAAGGGTAAAATGAATCGGGAAGCGCTGATCAATGTAATCGGTGTACCATGAAATCATGCATTGAAAAAAGTTCCCCTTTGCTTATATTGTAAAGTGTGATTAAATGCGTGATTTTTTAACGCGTAATGGAGCATATACATTGAAGCTTCTCAGCTGTGCTTGTGCTAAGAAAAGGAAACATTTTAAAAATAACGTAACACAATTGACAATGTAACCTTTTGTAAGTAGTGCCTGGAGGATTCAGTGTGGAGAAACTGTAGAGACAGCGTGTGTATTAACTTGTGGATTTTTCTGTGAGTATTTGGTGGCAGCGTCACAAAGTTGCTTCCATAACACTGCGTTATAGTGATGGGTCGTTCTTGAACGATTCGTTCATTTTGAACGAATCTTTAATCTGACTCGGGAAGAATGAGTCGTCTCATGGGAGTGATTCGTTCAGTCGCGCATGCGCATTTGCACAACTTCCTATAGTTTCTGTATTGGAATTGATTCACCTGTTTCGAGTCTTCGTCTTCGTTCATCACGTGACAGCCCCATAAGCTTAACCAACTCAGTCTGAGCCTGAAACAGAATTGATTAGTTCATCGCTCGAGTCTTCGGGTTTGAGTCATTCGATCATTACATGACAGCCCCATAAGCTTAACCAACTCAGTCTGAGCCGGAAAGCGAATGAACGAATTGACTCGAAAAAAGATTTGTTCATTTTGCTGAACGAGACTCAAAGGTCCGAGTCGGTAAAATGATCCGAACTTCCCATCACTACTGCGTTAGCTGCGGAGCTCAGCTGAGAGCGAAATGAGGTGAATGGGAAGGGAGATGATGACGTGACTCCCCCACCCGCCTTAACTGTCAATTTCCCACAAACACAGTCTCTCGGAATTTGCATAAGCACAGCCCTTCACGTGCAATTTTAACTTAGTTACAAAGTGATCAAAACTCTCATTTATATCCTGCGTACTCTCATTAAACTTGTATCCCGCATTACCCGTGGGCATGACAAATACTAGCGGCAGCCTGTCTATGAACTTTAAAGTGTAGGTTTACACCTTGCTTTGTTTCCAAAGTAACAGCACTCATGAATATGGCTGTATATGTCACTCGCTCGCTTCTTATTGTTTCGCTGCCTTCTCAATTATATAATGCATGTTTTCTTCAGCGCTTTTTGGAGCTCTTCCTTGTTTTCTACGCACTGCGTTGACAGTCAGTTCACGTTATTACGTGGGAGGCGTGATGATGTGACACGAAACTCTGCCCCCACAGCTTTCGAGCTCAACTCCATTACAGTAAATGGAGAAAAATAGCTTCCAATTATGACCATTATGCGTAGAATTTCGAAATGAAACCTGCCCAACTTTTGTAAGTAAGCTGTAAGGAATGAGCCTGCCAAATTTCAGCCTTCTACCCACACGGGAACTTGGGGAATTAGTGATGAGTCAGTGAGTGAGTGAGTCAGTCAGTCAGTGAGGGCTTTGCCTTTTATTAGTATATATATAACTGATCACCCATTGGCCTCGCTCACTGAGTGCAAGGGAAAAAAATAAAATGTAGTCTATAAGTTATTAAAAGTAAAACATTAACGTTTCGTTCAGTTTCTTGCTACAGCAATTTTAACTCCGTTTCAAAGTGATCCAAAGTCTCGTTTATACCTCGTGTCTTCTCAGTAAACTTGTATCTCGCGAATACGGCCATTCGTGGTAGGCATGACAAACGCCAGTGGGAGTGTGTCTATAAACTTAATGTAAAGTTACGGTTCACGCCGTGCTTTGTTTCCACAGTATCATGCATTGAGAGAACTTCCCCTATGCTTGGAATGCAAAGTGTGATTAAATGTGATTAAACAAACAGAAAGTAGGAACAGGTAAGCAGCAGCTCTAGACAAGGTGTGCTACAATAAAGTAGTGAGTCTTCAGCCTGGATTTAAAAGCGGAGACTGAAGGGGCATCTTTTATACAAGCAGGCAGATTATCTCACATCTTTTGGGGACCAACAACTTGGCAAGTGGCATATGAAAAAGAAAGAAAGCTTTCACGTAATTAAAAGGCTTACAAAGCCTCTCACATCTCTTGCCTATGGCTATACTTAATTCTTTATATATGCATATTGTGGTTGAACAATAGTTAAACCCGGATCCAGGGATGAAATGTTGGGACACCAACCAGGTTGTCCTCCTGTTAAATTAAAAAAAAAATAAAAATACATTCACGATGGCACTACAAAACGGAAAATACAAGCAATAGCCTTCTTTTAGCAGTGTTGTTGTTAATTTGAGTGGGTCTTTGCTTCTCATGAAGCTTCATCCTCAAGGCTGGCTCGACTCAGATTGAGTCTAGAGATTTCTTGGCTTTATGTTTGTGTTTCTGAATGGATGAGTAGAAATTTTTTTGAACTAATTAAGGAGAAAACAGAAATCTTAGTGATTAGCATAAAAGGATATAGTGAGGGCATTAGAAATAAACTTGATCAATTAGGCTTAAAAGTCAAGACAGAGGTAAAGAATTTAGGGGTAATTATTGACTCTGACCTGAATTTTAAATTACATATTAATCAGATTACAAAGACAGCATTTTTTCACTTAAGAAATATAGCAAAAGTTAGCTCTCTTATATCTTTGCAAGATGCTGATAAATTAGTTAACACTTTTCTTTTTATTCGACTAGATTATTGTAATGCACTCCTCTCAGGACTACCCAAAAAAGACATACATTGGCTACAACTAGTGCAGAATGCAGCTGAAAAAGTAAAGGAAAAGAAAATCTGTGCACACATCTCCTGTTTTGAGGTCACTACATTGGTTACCGATGTCATTTAGAATTGACTTTAAAATACTGCTTATGTTTTACAAAGTCTTAAATAATCTTGCTCTACCCTATATTTTGGAATGCCTTTCACCTTAAACTCCAAATCGTTACCAGAAATCTTCAAATGAGTGTCTGGTGAGGTGAGGCAGCTTGCTACTGTTGTGCACCTAAAATCTGGAATAGCTTACCAATAGAAATTTACCAGACTAATACAGAGCAGCACTTCAAATGACTGCTAAAAACTCATTATTTTAACATGGCTTTCTCATAGTTTCATTTTAGTGTAACCCTGATATTCTGCATATGCATTTAATTATCATTTTTATCATGGCTCCACAATCCGTGCTAACCCCTACTTTCTCTGCTGTTCTTTTTCTGGTTTGCTGTGGTGGCGATCTGCACCACGACCACCTGATCAAAGCACCATGCAGTCCCTACATTGATGGATTGAAGGCCAGATGTCCACATGACCATCACCATCTAATTCTTCCTCGTGAAGCCTATAAACCAAGATCTTTTATGTTAGCTAGAATGCCCAGTGAGGGCTGGGTGGTCTTGTGGCCTTGGAACCCCTGCAGATTTCATTTTTTATTTAACTTTTTCTCCAGCTCTCTGGAGTTTTTTTTTTGTTTGTTTTTTCTTTCCTTCTGGTCATCGGACCTTACTTTATTCTTTGTTACTTAGTATTGCCTAATCTTATTTTTATATTTTTATTTAAAAAAAAAAGTTTTTCTTTCTTCTTCTAAAGCACTTTAGGCTACATCTTTTGTATGAAAGCGTGCTATATAAATACATGTTGTTGTTGTGGTTGTTGTTTATAGGACCTGGCCTGGAAGGGGATGGAGTCAGTTTTCCAGACTGGGCATCTTCTCTGAACTGTGAAGGCAGAAACAGGTGACAAGATTTTGCTTCGAGGTGATGCTACATACCTTAGCTGAGCCTGGAAGGCTATATATATATATATATATATATATAGCGCCACACACATCTTTCCAGTGACCTCGTGAACCCCCCCTGCTCTCCCAATCCGTCTACTGACTTCACAGAAAGATTTACCAGAGACATGAATTTCACTGCCAAGGTAAGTAAACCTCTCAACAAGGTCAACACTCTCTCCTCAAACAGACACACTGCTGATGGCTGTGCCCAAGAGGTCATTAAAGGCCTGGATTTTGGTAGGTTTTTATCCAGGACACTCGCAAGCCCAGACACTCAGACTTCTCACTCAGTCTCTCGAGCGCCCAGATCAGAGCCTCCATTGACTCCACTAAGATCACAGCACCATCAACAAAGTCAAGATCTGTGAATCTTTCATTACCAACAGATCCCCCACAGCCGCTGGACCCCATGATCTTGCCCAACACCCAGTTCATACAAGCATTGAACAGAGTAGGAGCAAGAACACACCCCTGACAAACCCCAGAATCAACTTGGAAAAAGTAGAGGTCCTGCCTCCACTCTGCACAGCACTCACAGTACCAGCCATGATATCCAGCAACCTCAAGGGGACCCTGCGAGCCCTCAGGATATCCCAGAGGGCAGCTCGATCTACTGAGTCAAACTCTTTGTGAAAATAAACAAAGACTGCAAAGAAACTCTGCTGATATTCGCGTTTGCGCTCCATGAGAACCCTCAGTGCCAGGATGTGGTCGATGGTAGACTTCTTAGGCGTAAAACCAGTCTGTTCCAGTCGCAGGTAGGTGAGCAAGTGATCACAGATCCTATTGAAGACGACCCGAGCAAGGACCTTACGTGGCACCGAGAGCAGTGTTATCCCCCTGTAGTTGCTGTAATCCAGGCGATCATCCTTCCCTTTCCAGATAGGGATGACAATTCCCATTTTCCAGTCAGTTGGGATGATGCCAGTCTCCCATATGGAAGCAAAGATTGCTTGCAATGCCAGGAGGACAGCCTTACTACTAGCCTGGAGAGGTTCACCCCGGATACCGCAGATCCCTGCAGCCTCCCATATCAGCTGGTTCAGCACCTGTGCAATCTCAATGATATTGGGTGGTTCACAGCTAATTGGAGGATCGGCCTCAAGAACCATGGACCCAAAGATATCCAATGTCCTAGCTGGAAGATCAGCTCAACTGCTCAAAGTAGCCAGCCCAGTGGGTCACAACTGCAGTGTCATCTGTAAGAAGCGTTCCATCAGTTGCCCTGACTGCGACTCTCCAAGGAACAGATTCAGATGTGCGTAATGCTCACAGATTCCTCTAACAAATGCCTCTTTATCTGCCCTTGGAGCTGTCCTTCTCAGTTCCCAATACAGACCAGAGTTGCCATTGAGCCGTGCTAGACATATATACAGTAGATAGACATATATACAGTACATATTTTTTCTGTATATTAAATGATGTTTCCTGTTAATTTTTTTTTTTTACCAACACTACATATTGTGTTTATACATGCTGTTTACCCATTCTAGGTTTGTAATTATTGAAGTTCTTGCTGGGATGAAATGACAGAATGTGCTTAACAAGTAAAAATTTACGGAGGTTTAAATTACATATCCCTATAGGTGCCACTATTGGCTTTTAGTTTAAAATTTTAATTGGAAAATATTTATTCAATTTCTCGTTTAGAGTCATACATATCTGGGTTAGTTCCCTGCCCCAAGATGGGATGCCAGTTCATCACAGGGCACATTCACACACACCAGAGTGAAAGTTTTCAGTTAATACAACCTGAACATCTTAGGGACACAGAAATGTCCACAAAAAAACTTATTCGGACAAACTCCTGAGGAAGTGCCGTAACTGGGATTTTAACTAGGAGGTAGTAGCTTTGAACCACTATTTAACACATTGCAAGGACAACCAAAGTGAAAGGAAATCTGCTTTCATTTATAAACAAAAAAAGTTGGCACCAGTTATTAATAAATCAGTAAACTTTCCAAAGACATTTATAACACAGCCATAGATTGAAACGAGACTGAAGAATAACAATTTTAAATGAACACTTATTATTTTTCTAATGTAAAAAGAGAATACCACACTGTATATTTGCAGGACAAATATAATGTAAATAGTGAGATTTTTAATCTTAGGAGCCTAGCTACTAAACTGATGCAGCATCACAGAATTTTCATTTGAATGAAGACCACTGCAGGTCTTGTTTACAATGGCACTGGTGAGTGCTGACATGCTGCATGTTGGTTGGATAAGTAAGAATATATATACTTGTGACAATATGACTTCTACGAATATTTTAACAGACTGGATTACGTACTCTGATAAAATCATTCAAAGAAATCCTTTTCCTATTTATATAGTAGTATAGAACATGGCTTTTTGTGATTAATGAAGATATGAATAATTACACAGTGATAATGCTGAATAGAACTCTTCTGCAGGCAATTCCTTATTTCATATTTCAATATTTGTTTCATGTACTGTTACATGTTTCATTAGTAAGTACTATTAGCATTTCCCAAATCAATTAAAAATGTAACATACCGAGCAAAACTGATGTATTGACAACTATATGACACACAAGGAACAGAAGATAAATACTTACAGATATTTTCCTGTACTATGAAAAGAATTAAATTGATACAGCAATCTTGCAAGTAACTTTGAATAGAGCCATTAGGTTTAACCCAATATCAATTAATTATTGTTGTTACAATATAATTCCTAACATTACAAGAGGTCAGATGACACCTTTTATTGGCTAACTAAAAAGATTACAATATGCAAGCTTTTGAGGCAGCTCAGGCCCCTTCTTCAGGCAAGATGTAATTTAGTCTTCAATAACCCAAGTCTTTAGAGTTCTGGGGCCTCATGCATAGCCGTGTGTAGAATTCACACTATAACATGGCGTACGGGCAAAAGCGGAAATGTGCGTACGTACAAAAAAAATCTAGATGCATGATTGTCTAAATTGTCAATGTAATTGTTTTGTCATTGTTATGAGTATTGCTGTCATACATATATATATATATATATATCTATACTAATAAAAGGCAAAGCCCTCACTCACTCACTCACTGACTCACTCACTCACTCACTCACTCACTCACTGACTCATCACTAATTCTCCAACTTCCCGTGTGGGTGGAAGGCTGAAATTTGGCAGGTTGATTCCTTACAGCTTCCTTACAAAAGTTGGGCAGGTTTTATATCGAAATTCTACGCGTAATGGTCATAACTGGAAGCAGTTTTTCTCCATTTACTGTAATGGAGATGAGCTTCAACGCCGTGGGGGGAGTTTCGTGTGACATCATCACGCCTCCCGTAATCACGCAGTACATAGAAAACCAGGAAGACCTCAAAAAGCGCTCAAGAAAACATGCATTATATAATTGAGAAGGCAGCGAAACAATAAGAAGCGAGTTCTGCTACTTCGGAAACAAAGCACGATGTAAACCTACACTTTAAATTAAGTTCATAGACAGGCTGCCGCTGGCGTTTGTAATTTAGTGCCTGCCCATAGAAGGCCGTCCGTCAGCGGCAATCCAATAGCAAACTGCCACGGGTAAATATTCACGGGTGAAGGACTGTGCTTATGGAGAGGAAGATGAGATGGTCAGGGTGGTGTTTGACACAAACTCAGCGAAACTGCGAGAGAAAGTTTTAAGTGCCAGGACTAAGGTAACATTAAATAAAGCTATGGACATAGCGAGATGGCACCAGCACAGCTGGGAACCTTCGATGCAAGTACACCGAGTGGCTCACGTGAACTGGCGCGTGCACAGATAAAAGCAACAGTTCCAAAGGCTGAACAAAACCGAATTACACAGTTGAAAAGGCAGCAAAAAATATGAAGCGTCTGATAAGCATATTCATAAATGCAGCTACTGTGGAAACAAAGCACACGGTGGAAAAAGTCAATGTCCGCTAAAGGAAGACAGTGTAAAAAACCCGTGCATGCAGTGTGTCAGGTCTCAGATAAAGAAGAAGGCGAGCTGTTTATTGATGCAGTAAGAAACGAATCGATGAATGAAACCTGTCATCTTTACAGCGATTGACAAACACGGAATGTAACTTGAACACAACACATCGTACAAATACGACCCTGATTGAAAGAAATAATGATAATCAAATCCTTGATGACAGCAACATTCAATAACACTCACAAAACAATTACTGTATATTGACAATCATGTTACGTTATTTTTAAAATGTTCCCTTTTCTTTTTCATAACTTCTACTTCTCCACTGCGATACGCGGGTATATATTTAAATGTATATATATACCCCTATCTACAGTACATACTCTCGCATAGACAAGCCACATGCTGTGGCTCAATTGTAGAGTCTTAATGCCTCTAATGCCGACATTCGAGATTCGATTCCCGAGATTCATTTTACCTTCGCATCTCCTTGGTTTGGGACGTATGAAAAAATATTCGGTTAACGCTGAATCATGTTAGTTATTTTTAAAATGTTTCCCTTTATTAGCACAAGCACAGCTGAGAAGCTTCGATGCATGTACTCCATAACGCGTTAAAAAAATAACGCATTTAATCACACTTTCAATTCCAAGCAAGCGGGAACTTTTGTCAATGCATCATTTCCTGGTACATCCATTACACTGATGCACACATCACAGCTACAAAAATGTTAGAGTCGGAATAAAGCGCGTTCCTACGACTGATCATTTCGACTTCCGAAGCCTTGATAAAAGCATGGTTTTGTGCACAATGAAAAGCAAGCAAAATTAGATGCATTACAGAAAGCGGACTTTGTGGCTCTTACTGGGGATCATTGGACTTCCGTGACCGTTAGTAATTCTAATTACAAAATGTTCAATGATCACACTGTTTTAGCCTAATGTACAAAATAATTTTGGCTAAGGTTACTCAGAGTTTAAAGATTAAGTTGGTCAAATTACCTTTTATGTTTCTGACTTATTTTTTTAAGAAGAAAAACTGCACTTTATGTTGAAATTTTGGTTATTATTATTTAAAGACAATACTATTCTGAAAATCTACTTAAAGTACTTAAACTACCACTTTATTTTTAAGTCTGCCCAATTTTAACCAGGGATGATATTTTTGTTTCTGTTTTGAATTCAAATGCAGTTTAAAGGCTTTTTTTCAGAAATTAAAACAGCTTCAGTTTACAATATTCATGTACATGTCTATTATTTGATTCTGTAAGCCCACTAAAACACTTTTAAATTAAAAAAAAACCATTTGCGATTTGGGGCAAATTCGTGTCGATTACATACAATTAATCAAGATTAATTCTTACACAGCCTCTAATTAATTGGATTAATTTTTTTAATCGAGTCCCACCCTAATATATATATATATGTGGATATATATGTAGATTTGTATATATAAATGTGTATATACAGTATATATGTAGATATGTATATGTGTATATACAGTATGTATATATACAGTATGTATATATATGTATGTGTGTATATGTATATATATATATAACTGTGTATATATATGTGTATAGATGTATATATATATATATATTTATATATATATGCCAGCAACACTCATGACAATGACAAAACAATTACATTGTCAATCATGTTACGTTATTATTAAAATGTTTCCTTTTCTTTTTACTTCTCCGCTGCCAATCGCAGGTATTTTGCTATATATATATATATACAGATATATACAGATATATATATATATATATATAGATATATATAAATATATATATACAGATATATATAAATATATATATACAGATATATACAGATATATATAAATATATATATATATATAAATAGATAGATATGACAACAACACTCAATATCAATGACAAAACAATTACATTAACAATCATCTTACGTTATTTTTAAAATGTTTGCTTTTCATTTTCATAACTTCTTTAACACACTACTTCTCCGCTGCGAAGCGCGGGTATTTTGCTAGTATATATATATATAGTAAGATATGGCCGGCCATGTACCCCGGCCAATACCCCCAAGCTGCCAGGTGGAGCCCTCCTTGCAGCATGGAGGACCCCAGAAGACCAGCAGGGCATCATGGACAATGGAGTTTTTATGCACCGCCCTGCTGGATGCCATGGGGGCCACGAGAGGGAGCTGCAGGGAGGGCCGAAGAGTTCTTCGTGCCCTATGACCCGGAAGTTCGTCATAGGAAGAGCGACGGTGAGAAAAAGTATTGTTTACCCTGACCCGGAAGGAATAAGGACTTGTGGACTGTTGGATTGGGAACATTTCCGTATGTACGTAAGTAGGATTTAGTTAGTGTTGGGAACCCGCATACCAAATTTCTTGAAGATGGGCCCATAAGTAACAAAGACTGCTGAAAAGTTCAATATGGCGGCCAACAGTGGCATCATACCACCGAAATAAGTATGTACATTGGTTTTGGTTAGCGCAGGGAAGCCGCCTACCAAATTCCGTGAAGATGGGGCCATAAATAAGAAAGTTCAACATGGCAAACGTTGTCAACCGTTATGACCGTTATGTGTAGAATTTCTAAATGAAACCTGCTTAACTTTTGTAAGTAAGCTGTAAGGAATAAGCCTGCTAAATTTCAGCCTTCTACCTAAACGGGAAGTTGGAGAATTAGTGATGAGTGAGTGAGTGAGTGAGGGCTTTGCCTATTAGTATATACTAGCAGAATACCCGCGCTTCGCAGCAGAGAAGTAGTGTGTTAAAGAAGTTATGAAAAAGAAAAGGAAAAATTTTAAAAATAACGTATCTTGATTGTTAATGTAATTGTTTTGTCATTGATATGAGTGTTGTTGTCATATCTATCTATATATATATATATCTATATATATATATATATATAGATATATATATATATATATATACTGCTCAAAATAATTAAAGGAACACTTTTTAATGAGAGTATAGCATCAAGTCAATGAAATTTCTGGGATACTGATCTGGTCAATTAAGTAGCAGAGGAGGTTGTTAATCAGTTTCAGCTGCTTTGGTGTTAATGAAATTAACAACAGGTGCAGTAGAGGGGCAACAATGAGATGGACCCTCAAAACAGGAATGGTTTAACAGGTGGAGGCAACTGACATTTTTCCCTCCTCATCTTTTCTGACTGTTTTTCACTAGTTTCACATTTGGCTACAGTCAGTGTCACTACTGGTACCATGAGGCGATACCTGGACCCTACAGAAGTTGCACAGGTAGTCTCAAGGGCATGGAGGAGATTCCAGGAGACAAGCAGTTACTGTAGAAAAGCTAGAAAGGGCCATAGAAGGTTCTTAACCCATTAGCAGGACCGGTATCTGCTCCTTTGGGAAAAGCAGAACAGGATGAGCACTGTCAGAGCCCTACAAAATGACCTCCAACAGGCCACTGGTGTGAATGTCTCTGACCAAACAACCAGAAAGACTTCATGAGGGTGACCCAAGGGCCATATGTCCTCTAATGGGCCCTGAGCTCACTGCCCAGCAGCATGCAGCTCGATTGACATTCGCCATAGAATACCAGAATTGGCAGATGCACCACTGGTGCCCTGTGCTTTTCACAGATGAGAGAAGGTTCACCCTGAGCACGTGACAGAAGTGAAAGGATCTGGAGAAGCCATGGAGAACATTATGCTGCCTTTTACATCATTCAGCATGAGCACTTTGGTGGTGGGTTAATGATTGTCTGGGGAGGCATATCCATGGAGGGTCACACAGACCGCTACAGGCTTGACAAAGGCACCTTGGCTGCCATTAGGTATCAGGATGAAATCCTTGGACCCACTGTCAGACCCTATGCTGGTGCAGTGGCTCCTGGTGCACGACAATTCCTGGCCTCATGTGGTCAGAGTATGCAGGCAGTTCCTGGAGGATGAAGGAATTGATACCATTGACTGGCCACCACACTTTCCTGACCTAAATCCAATAGAACACCTTTGGGACATTATGTTTTGGTCCATCCAATGCCACCAGGTTGCACCTCAGACTGTCCAGGAGCTCAGTGATGCCCTGGTCGAGATCTGGGAGGAGATCTCCCACAACACCATCCATCGTCTCATTAGGATCATGCACCGATGTTGTCAGGCATGTATACAAGAACACAGGGGCCATACAAAGTACTGCGTACAATTTTGAGTTGCTGCAATTAAATTTTGGCAAAATGGACTAGCCTGCCACATACTTTTTCACTTTGATTTTTGGGGCGTCTTTGAATTCAGGGCTCTGTAGGTTGATCATTTTCATTTCCATCAAACGATGTGGCATCCTTTCGTTCCTAACAAATTACCCAGTCTATATCAGTAGGATCAGTCTATATCCAGGAGGATTTCTTTATCCCATTGAGATCTGATGTGTTTTCAAAGTGTTCCTTTAATTTTTTTGAGCAATTTATATATAGCAAAATACCAGCGGAGAAGTAAAAAGAAAAGGAAGCATTTTAATAATAACGTAACATGATTCACAATATAACTGTTTTGTCATTGTCATGAGTGTTGCTGGCATATATATATATATATATATATATATATATATATATATATATATATATATATATATATATATATATATATATATATATATATATATATATATATATATATATATATATATATATATATATATACACATACATATATATATAGCAAAATATCCGCGCTTTGCAGCAGAGAACTAGTGTGTTAAAGAAGCAATGAAAAAGAAAAGGAAACATTTTGAAAATAACGTAACATGATTGTCAATGTAATTGTTTTGTCACTGTTGTGAGTGATGAGTGTTGCTGTCATATATATATATATACACACACACACACATATAAACATATATATATACATATCCATACATATATACATATACACATATACACATATATATACACACACACAAATATACATACATATATACACATACATCCACATATATATACATATATATATATATCTACATATACACACATACATATACATACATACATATATATAAACATATATAAACATATATATACATACATATCTACATATATACATACACACACCCACACACACACACACACACACACACACACACAACTATCGTTTCTGTTCAAGTTCTATTTAAATTTTAAATAGAAGGAATATTTATTTAGTCGAAAGAATATTATTCCGGAATAAATCAACTCAAACCTTAAATAACTTATAATATTTTGGTCTCCATAAAAATATATCCTGTCTAAATTATACAAGTTAGAAATAAAGTAAACGTTAAAAGAACAAACATTGAAATTTCTTTACTCTTATGTAATTTTATATAAAAAATAAACTTAAATTTTAAATATCCCAAAAGATTTTGCTCTCCATAAAAATATATCCTGTCAAAATTATACAAATTCAAATATGAACATGCTGCATAACAAAACCTGGAAATATAAATAAAATTTGTTCTTTTCAGCAATAACAAATCAAATCATTCAGTTGTCTTTGCTCTTATGTCATTTTATGAGAGCTGGACACCTGGCATCTTTTTTTGGCAACAAGTTCGTTTATGTTTGGTGTGAGGTTCTGTGTTGTGGAGATTCTCAGGATGGACTGCAGGTGCTCATCAGTGAGGCGACTCCTGTGTGCTATTTTGTTAGTCTTCATCACTGAGAAGAGCTTCTCACACAGATATGTGGTACCAAACATGCACAAGGTTCGAGCCGCATGTAGACGGAGCTGGAGCATTTCTGCGGGAATGGAGTGAATAAACTGTGCGGGCCGTGCAGTATCGTACTTTGCCTTCAGTGTGCCATTACACTGCAGCTCAATCACCTCCATCTGAATCTGCACAGGTGCAGTTTCCACATCGACGGCAAATGGGTTGCGAAACAACTCAAAATTCTTTTTTTGTTCTTCAAAGTCACCAAAGCGCCGTGCGAACTTAGTGTGCAGTGCGCTCAGTTTATCAGCAAAGTGCGTATTTGGGAACACCGTAGTGCCGATTTGGTTCAACATTACTTGGCAACAGGGAAAGTGGGGCAAGTTGCACTGGTGCATTTGTGTCTCCCATAAAAGTAGCTTCACTTGAAATCACTTTGTGATTTTGCACGGGTAAAAACGTCTGCTGAAGTGTCAGATTCTTCTTTAACTCTTCTGCTTTCTGTATCTTGTGCATTGCATTCAGGTCTTTCAGGTTATCTTGATGTTTTGTCTCATAGTGCCGTCTTAGATTAAATTCTGTAATTACAGCCACATTAGCTCCACAAATGAGACATACGGGTTTACCGGCAATGTCAGTAAACATATACTCAGCCTCCCATCGGTTTTTAAAGGCTCTATGTTCAGAATCACCTTTTCTCTTCGGCAGCGTGTGGGCTAGCTTCGCAATAACTTGCAGCATCATAAGCTAGACTTGAAAAACGCGGTAAGTGTTCGGCAAGGCAGCTGAAGCGCTGCATTATGGGATCTGTAGTTTATTGTGTTACCATCGCTTCATATCCCCGGGCCATTAATAACAATAATATATAAAATGATCTCGCGGGCCGGATATAACTACATGCTGGGCCGGATGTGGCCTGCGGGCCTTGAATTTGACACATATGGACTAAATAGAACTTGAAAAGATATATTTTTTCAAATGTGATCGCGCAATTCAGATTGAGTTGACGCGCACTACAGTACATCGAGCCCGCATGCTATTGTGGTTTTGCCTGCGTGCCTCAATAAGTCATCCTCCCCTCACTCTTACTTTTTTACTGTTCATCTAATTAATACACTGAGTATGGCTTTACCAAAACAATCATTGATCGCAAATAAAGTATCCATTATTCATAAAGCTTTAATTGGTGATCTGTCTTTCTGCGTTAACCGCATATTTTTTCATACGTCTCAAACCAAGGGAATGCGAGGCTAAAATGTATCGGGAAGCGCGCGTACATACTCAGTGCATCCCCTCTCAGGAATCAAACCTCGGAGCTACAGGCCTCTACTATTGCGCCACGGCGTGTAGTTTGTCTATTTGAGCGTAGCAGTGTAATTCAGTTTTTGTTCAGCACTCTTTGGAACTGTTGCTTTTTGTCTGCGCACTGCCTCAGTTCACGTGAGCCGCTGAATATGGTTTTATATGTCACTCGCTCGCTTCTAATTGTTTCGCTGCCTTCTTAATTATATAATGTATGTTTTCTTCAGCGGTTTTTGGAGCTCTTTCTGGTTTTCTACGTACTGCGTGATTACGTGGGAGGCGTGATGATGTCACACGAAACTCCGCCCCCCACGACTTTCGAGCTCAACTCCATTACAGTAAATGGAGAAAAATAGCTTCTAGTTATGACCATTATGCATAGAATTTCGAAATGAAACCTGCCCAACTTTTGTAAGTAAGCTGTAAGGAATGAGCCTGCCAAATTTCAGCCTTCTACCTACACGGGAAATTGGAGAATTAGTGATGAGTCAGTCAGTGAGTGAGTGAGGGCTTTGCCTTTTATTAGTATAGATATATATATTTATATACCCATATATATACATAAATATATACAGTATATATACACATACATACATATATATACATATATATTATATTATTATATATTATATATGTATATATAATTTATAATTGAATGCTTGAGCTGGCTTCACCACTTCTTACAGCCTGAAATTTCATTCACAGATGTAGCCTGTGGTAGACCTCACTACAAGTAACCATTTTCTGATTCTATGCTCCTACTCTTTGCCAGCATATAGAGGTGATATTCTTGATGTTGGGGACTTGCTTGTGTGCAACCTAAACTTTACACCATTGGACCTCAAAACTTTGTGTCCTGCTTTTCTGGTGCTAGAGCTGAGTTAGGGTAAATGTTTAATTCCACAAGGAGGGTTCAAAAACAAGGTCAGGTTCAAAAGACAGAAAATGATAAGAGACAAGGAGAGAGCTCATGAAGTATTAGGAAAGCAAAAAGACCTCTCCACCACTCCGACAGAGCAAAAGTGGTGAAGACAGACCTGGAGGGGTACAACTATTATTATGTTTAATTTACTTTGATATTTTGTGTTCTTCTTTTTCCCTCCTCTGTGTTTTTTATAAAATAAACATACCATTTTTGGCAACTGTGGCTCATGTGCAATTATTCCACATATAGAAAGGTACCAGGTGGTCACACATGACTTTTACATTGTAAAAGTTATTATACAATTTAGAAAACAATAAAGTTATATACAATATTTTTGCTTTCTTTGTAACATCAACAATGTAACCACAGCGACTATAAATTATAAATTCACACTTTGTAAATCACAGTTGCCCCAAAGCAGTTTCATTTGACAAGAACAGAGATCATTTTGCTTTTACGAGATGGTTTATTGTGCCCTACAAAAATAAACCTTATGTTCTTTTTAGTTCACCTAATCACCACTATAAACATGAATGAGTTGCTACATCAAGTGATTAAATCAAAAAGAAGAGATATGCTAATAAGGCAAGAAAGACTTGTTGGATTACAGAGCCATCACTTGAACCAACAGAATAATGGACAGAAAATGTTCTGGCTGGCGCAACTCATGGGAAAAATGGGTCACAGAGTATACAAGTTATAGATTGATTCTATCAGCATGCTGCATACCCCTTACAATGGAAAAGGCAGATACAGAAAAAATGGTGAAATGGTAACTCAGGGGTTAGCAACAATTCCTCAAAGTTGTTGGGTTTTGAAACTATCTTGAGCACTGTGTGGAATTCAAATGTTTTAACCCTTTCTCTGTTGGGGTTTTCTCTTAGTAATTCAACTTCAGACAAATCCCAAGTCTATAGAAGTTAAATTGCTTGATAACATTAAATTACACCTGTGTGAAAATATGCTGGTATATCCACATTTGTGCTCTGTGATGGACTGTTCGCCGTTCAAAGTTTGGTTCCTGCATTGTGTAATATGCTGCTGTAACTGGCTCTAGCAATTAACAGTGTAGCTGCGTTTTTCCAAAGTTACCAAAGTTCAGCAGCTCTAACTCAAAAAATGGGATTCAACAAAATACTGACGTGCAGAAATGATTCCACAGACAAAATATCTTTGTTTTTAAAAGTTTTGTTAAATTTCAAAGTAAAACAGTTCACACAAAAAAGAAAATTAAAATAATAAAAAAAGGAAAAATTATTGTTTAGAAAGTTCTGTTCAAAGCTTAAATCTTGTTACATCTCAAATCATTACTATTTACTTAACATTTTTGAACCATTTTAAAACAGTCAGAAAACTGTATGCTTATCCCATCTCTAGAGTAGAAGATGGTCTTTCAAGTCCCTATGTACTGGGACTTGTTCTAAACACAACTGAGCTGATTATCACACTGTTTCCCAGTTATAGCAAGAAGGTTCTATCTCTTACTAACTTATAGGGGGAAAAGACTATACCATACGCTATGACTATGGAAGAAATTTATATTCTATTCAAATTAAGCAAACATTAATATGAGTTTAACTGAAAACTTTAACTTTCTAAGATCGGCTCTTACAAACAGTATTAAAATTGGATTGCACTGGTTTAGAACATGGAAGTGTGAAGAAATTAATAACTATAAGCTTGAGTGTGAGTGTGTTGTGAAGGTCAATATCACACATAGTGTTGCACCCTTTTCTACTCTGATAGATTCACATTTTCTAAAGCACTGTAATGTACAAAGTAGATTAAGAAATCTGATGGGTGGAAGAATGAAAAAAATGGATGGGTGGAAGAATATACCTACTGTAAATATGACAAAATATTCTGCTTTAACAGGACTGGAACAAGAACAGGGTACATGTGTCTGAAACAAAAAAATCAATAAAAAGTCAAAGTGAACTAAACATGGAGATGCCTACTCGGGTGAATTTCAAAAGATAAGTAAAAATAGATATAACTGGTAAAGGAACTTACCAATTCATTCAAAATGAAAGCATTTCCAAAACATACTTTGCATTAAAATTAAAGATTTAAATGCTTCATCTGCAAACTCTAAACAGATGAAAATAGAACAACTGCAACAAATTGGTGCTGGGCGATATGATGATATATATCGTGGGGACGATAGAAAAGTGTCTATCGTCCTATTTCTCTTCTATCGTTTCTATTGTTTCTAACCTAATTTTATCAATTACTAAAGAAAATATTGCATTAAATAGGCTATGACAAATGAATGATAATGTCTTGTCGCTATGCAATGCATACTCTACCCTTTATATAAGTGATAATCAAGAATAAAAATGAACTTTTTCGCAAAGAAACTCCATGTTGTGGTTTTGTGACAGTTCAGTTAAATGTCACTTCAAAATAAAGTTGCAAAAAAAAGTATGCAATGATATTTTTGTCAAACTTTTAAGAGAATAACTGGAAACGTACTTTATTGTGGGTGGTATATCGTGATATATATCGTTATTGTGATATAAAATAATCCATATCGTGATATATGATTTTTCCATATCGCCCAGCACTACAACAAATTATAAACAATTAGAATACAATACCAAGCATTTAAGCAACACAGTTTACATCTTATATATTGTACTTCCATGCATGAGCATATTTTGTTAAGTATGCTGGCAATGCTTTTCAAAAAACATAAACATGTGAACTATTAAAGTAGAGCAGCAACAAAACAGAACATACATTAGACAGATTAACAGCAGTACCTAGGAATTAGTGAAATCATTTTTAAATAAATTTAGATAAATGTTGAAATTGTATTTATTTATGCAGATAGTAAACCCAATACAAGTGATCATGTAAAATCTAGTAATCAGAGTATAATAATGACTTCATAGGGCAGAGCAAACACAGCAATTCTAAAACTAGTAAATGTAATTTGTAAGGTAAATTTTGAGATGTACAGTCTCTTCTTCTTCTTTTGGCTGCTCCCGTTAGGGGTTGCCACAGCAGATCATCTTGTTCCATATCTTCCTGTCCTCTACATCTTGCTCTGTCACACCCATCACCTGCAAGTCCTCTCTCACCACATCAATAAACCTTCTCTTAGGTCTTCCTTATTTCCTCTTGCCTGGCAGCTCTATCTTTAACATCCTTCTCCAAATATACCCAGCATTTCTCCTCTGCACATGTCCAAACCAACACAATCTCGTCTCTCTGACTTTGTCTCCCAACCGTCTAACCTGAGCTGACCCTCTAATGTACTAATTTCTAATCCTGTCCTCCCTTGTCACACCCAATGCCAATCTTAGCATATTTAACTCTGCCTCTACCTCCAGCTCTGTCTCCTGCTTTCTGGTCAGTGCCACCATCTACAACCCATATTATAAAAATATAGTCTGCTGGGGATTTTGCTAAGCATATGAAACAGTAGCTTGTACGTTACATATGCGCAACATAAAAGCTTTTTAATCTCTGAGAATGGGAAACACCCCCTGAATATTTTCAATAGACTTCTGAAGCTTATTTTTGGTACCAAAACTCTCATATTAATTTATTTCCATTTGAGATATCCCTTTCCTGTGTTGTGCTAAAATACAGAATAATATTTAATTTCATTATTTGTATACTGTTTCAAATTAATAGCATGAATAAGGGATCAGTGAAGAGAAATTACATGAACCATAGAAATAAAAGCAGGGTATATGTTTAGTTAATTGTAACCTTAACATTATCAAATAAGAAATAGTTAAATTTCACTCTGGTCACACTAACAGTAACATTCCATTGTCCAACGCTTACCAAGTTAATAAAACTGCATGTATGCCAGTTAGTGAAATATGGAAACATAGAGTATGTACTTACCAACAAAAAGGGGCACTCTCAAGCTATCCCAGAAACATATAACATATCTTGTTTCATCTAACATAAAGGAGCGCTTGAATCATGGGGTAGAAGGGTCATTTCATCAGATTGACCTGTTCAGCACTGACGCCATTTAAAATGGCCAGTAGAGGGGAGGCAGCTAGTAGGCCAAAGTCTCCAGAAGTCTGAGTGTGTTTGACTTGTCTGACTCCTTTTCAACAACAATAGGGCTGTAGTTCTACAATTAACAGATATTGTTGTTTTTCATTTATGTTAATTAGTTTCTACTTTGTTTTTGATATATTTCAAGAAATCTGTATCCACATATGTGATAGTCCTGTATTTAGTGAGTGGTATAATCTATTCTTGAATTTTGCCCTGAGAGTTGTCGTGGCGCTTGGTGCCAGCATTTGGTGAGGTGTGTTGTGCTAGAACAAAGGAGTTTGTATCATTGTATTGTATTTCCAAGGTGGCAGTGAAATATTGGCCATCTAACACTGTGAAGAGGATAACGTGTGTTCTGTTTTGTGTATTTACCCTACTTTTTTGACACTCATTGCTTGCCCAATATACTTGGAAGAGGACCTCTCTCTCTTTGAAATCCCCATGATTTTTTCTGTTTTTCTCCTACAATGATTTTTCAGGAGTTTTGCCTTGTCTTCTTAGAGAGTCAATTCTGGGGACTGTCAAAATCAGGGCCTATTAAAACCCATTGTGGCATCCTTTGTGTGATTTTGGGCTATATAAGAAATACATTGTTGTTGATATTGTTAGATTTATGTTAATTAAACTTGAAATTTCAATTCCAAGCTTGAAGTTTTACATTGTCTTTAATATAGTTTGTGTTCATGTAAGTTAATGTTGTAAATACAATGGTTACTGCATTATAGTTGTAACAAAAGAGGCTACATTATGCATTTGCAGCACTGGATTTCTCAGGATGCCAAAAGAGATGGTGAGGAAGGCATTAAGAAGAATAGGGATGGGTGACTCTAGGGATTTCATTGAATGGCAAAGCACAAATAATGGTCAAAATGAAAGATGGGAATAGTGAATGTTAAATGGTAAATGTAGGTAAATGCAGGACTGCACCTGGGAACCATTATGAGTCCATTTCTTTTCATGAATTTGATGGTTGTGGTGACCTTAGAAGTGCGCAAAGGACTACTATATGAACTCTTATGTGCTGTTGATCTTGTATCAATAGCAAAAAGAAAACTGGAATTGAAGGAGATGATACTGAAAACTAGTTTGAAAGTGAAAGACCACATGGGTGTTCTTTTATGCAGATGATAACAAAAAGTGTAGCAGAACTGAAGGAGAATATACTTAAGTGGAAAGCAAATCTGTAAGCAAAGGTCTAAACATAAATGCCAAAAAGACCAAGATGATGGTTAGAGACAAAATGGAAGTGAGGCATGGAAGAGGATGGTGCACTGGTTTGTGTAGTAAAGGTGTTGGTAGAAAATCAAACCTGTCTTATCTTTTCATTGTCCCAAAGGACATACATCCCAAAAAGTTCCAAAGACGCTTCCAATAATTCTCACTGTGATCAGATTTGCCATCAAAACCCTGGCTAGATAAGAAGGCAAATGCAAGATCTTAATTCAGGATCTTATAAAATGCAGGCACTTATAATGCAGAATGCAGCCAAATGCAGAATCTTATAAAATAAAATCCTCCCTTACAGTGTAGAGTCCCTTAAGAGCAAAGAAGGCATAAAAGAGTACCGGCAATCCAAGGTGAACAAAGTCCATTCATCCATCCATCCATTATCCAACCCGCTACCCGTGAATAAAGTCCCAATACAATAATCCAAAGAGTGGTCAAAAGACAGAATAACACGTCGAAATTCCAAAAAATCACAATGTGCAAAATCACAAAGGCGAATTAAAGCTTTTATGATACAATTGGTTACATTTCTTTTGGTTTTTGCATTTGGAGCACAGGCAGGTCAAGTGACTTGCTCATGGTGACACAGTGTCAGTAGCAAGATATTAACCAACGCCTCAGGGTATGATGTCTAAAGCCTTAACCACTACACCAGACTGCCTTCCCATATTAGTCAGGACCCTCTCTATTTTGCATCTATAGAAACAGTCTTGGGGCACAGCTTGGTTTTGCTCAGTATCCTTAGTAAGTGCAGGTGCTGCTGTGCCTTCCTTACTAAGGTTGTGTTGTTGAGTGCCATGTAAGGTCATCAGAAATGTTAATGACAATATACTTAAAATTGCTGACAAACTCTACTGCATTTGTTCTTAATGCGTATGAAGGCATTAGAAGCTTAGAAGTGTTATCCTTAAGTCAATAATAACCTCTTTTGTCTTGTTGAATTTGAGAGAGAGATTATCATGCACAAACCCAGTTTCAGGCAGCTCTGCCTTCTTTCTTTCAGTTGTCTTGCCATTATTGGAAACGATGCCCATTACTTTTGTGTTCTTAGCAAACTTCGTGAGTGGGGTATTATTGCTTTAAGCTATGCAGTTATGTATGTACACACATTCTAACAGAGGGCTGAGCACACATCCCTCGGGAGTGTCACTACTGACATCAAGCTTGTGAGACATTTGACCAGAAGCTCTGACATTCCGGGGTCTTTTACTCAGCAATCTTGGAATATGGTGTTCATGTTTAGTGTGTTGAGCTTGAAGATAAGTGTTTAACTAATGATGCCAGTGAAAGTGGAAATTAATGTAAAGCAGTCTGAAAATATATGATTTTCCTTCCATGTGAGACAGAACAAAATGTAAGGTAGTGAACATGTCATCTTCCATTTATCTGTTGGGAAAATATGCAATATGTGCAAGTCATTAGAGCCAGAATTATTGCCCTTGATATTTGGCATAAATAATCTCTCAAATTGCTCCATAATGAGTAGTGTGTGTGCAAGTGTGACAGAGCACTAATCATTCATCCAGGTTATGGGCAAATTCTTACACACTGGTAGGATATTGGTAGACTTGAAGCAGGTAGGAACAACAGAAAGTAGCAAACAGATGTTAAAAATATCAGTAAGACACCCTGAAAAATCACATGGATTCTGGTCGGACAACTTTGTACATGTTGACTGTTAGGTGAGTTCTCCTCATGCTGTCTGTAGCAAAAGTGGGGACCTCATTATCTGGAAGAGACACTGACTTCAATGATGGCTCTGTACTGTTTGCTGATGATATCAACCCATGAGCATTGGCAGAGAATCTTGAGTCCATTGAATCTTTACAAAGGGACTTGGACAGCATAGGGAAGGGTAGATTTGTGGCAGATGAAATTTAATGTAAGTAAATGTAAAGGATTACATATATGAAGTAAAAACGTTAGGTCTGAAAACACAATGGGAAGTCTGAAAATCAAAAATACACCTCATGAGATGGATTTAGGATTGTAGTGGACTCTACACTATCAACTTCAAGATAGTGTTCATAAGCCATTAAGAAGACAAACAGAATGTTAGTTTATATAGCATGATGTGTGGAGTACAAGTCCAAGGGGGTTATGTTCATGTTTTATAATGCACTGGTGAAGCCTCATCTGCAGTACTGTGTGCAGTTTTGGTCTCCAAGCTACAAAAATAACATAGCAGCACTAGAATAAGTCTAGAGAAGAACGACTAGGCTGATTCCAGGACTACAGGGATTAATTATGAGTAGAGATTAAAAGAGCTGAGCCTTTTTAGTTTAAGTAAAAAGAGATTAAGCGGAAACATGAAGTGTTTAAAATTCTTAAGGGAATTAGTACAGTGGATCGAGACTCCTATTTTAAAATGAGTTCATCAAGAACACGGGGACACAGTTGGAAACTTGTTAAAAGTAAATTTCACAGAAACATTAGGAAGTTTTTCTTTACACTTGGAATAAGCTAACAAGTAGTTTACTAGGACTTAATAGCTTTCAAAACTAGAGTTGATGTTATTTTGAAAGAATAAAGTGGATAACTGGTAGAAAAGCATCACAGTCACAGGTGACACTGGCTTCCTTGATTAATCACTGATGACTGGTATCCTTTACCAGTATTTTATACCATCATTTATTATTTTATATTATTACTTGACATTAAGCCCGTTATAATAACGGTAGCTAGAACAGTAGTGCATAAACATTAGTAGGAACAGTCTATATTAAATGGCAAGGGACCTTGTATGTGGCTGTAATATGCATCACTGTATTGGTGCCTTTAATTTTCTCTCTCAGTAATACTGGTTTGTATTTCCGTAAAATGCCTGTAATTTTGTCTGACAGTAATACAGGGGAACCTCGGTTCATGACCATAATTCATTCCAAAACTCTGGTTGTAACCCAATTTGATCGTGAACCAAAGTAATTTCCCCCATAGGATTGTATGCAAATACAATTAATCCATTCCAGATCGTATGAACTGTATGTAAATATATATTTTTTAAGTTTTTAAGCACAAATATAGTTAATTATACCATTGAATGCACAGCGTAATAGTAAACTAAATGTAAAAACATTGAATAACACTAAGAAAACCTTGAACAACAGAGAAAACTAACACTGCAAGAGTTTGCGCAATAGCCTTACGACCCGCTGGCTAAAAACACTTAATGAGTTTTAAGCACAGGGAAAAAAAATGAACATTAGAAAAATCCATAATTTAATAAACAACCAAGAATAGTAACATTGCAACAATGCCCACGTGCGTCTGTGTGTGTCTCTCTCACTGGCCTGCATGTGTGTGGTTGTCTGTTTCTCACGCGTGCCTGTGTGTGTGTCTGTGTCTCTCTCGCCTGTTTTGTGTGTGTGTCTGTCTGTCTGTCTCTCTCTCTCTCTCTCTCTAGCGCGCGCGCCTGTGTGTGTGTGTGTCTGTCTCGTGTGTGTGTGTGTGTGTCTGTCTGTCTCGCGCGCGCCTGTGTGTGTGGGTGTATGTGTCTGTCTCTCGCCCGCCTGTGTTTGTGTGTGTGTGTGTGTGTGTCTTTCTCTCGCCCGCCTGTGTGTGTGTGTCTCTCTCTCTGCACAGGGAATGCACAGGAAGAAACTGAACACGTGCCGTGTGGCCCCGCGCATGCACACTTCACCAGAAGATACACACACACGGACACCTGGACGCACACAGGGGTTTTATTAAAGAGGATTGATGCTATTAAAAGCAAGTAGCATTGCATACAATCAACTGAAACTTAACAAGACTAAATTCATTTCATCACAGTCACAAATGAAGCTGGCTTTCTTTATTAATCAGGGATGACTTGTGTCCATTACCGGTATTTTATACTGTCATTTAGTATTTTGTGTTATCTCTCTATTATAAAAAAAATCCTGGGAGAGAAAGTCTAGGGAAACGAGACGTAATCTTCATGTCAAGATCATGGAAGACACTTAAAAGACCTGCAAGACGAAAGAGATTGGCCACGGAGCGTCTCACAGGGACCTTAAACATGTGACTTTGTGCCAAGAGACTGACCCGGGACTGTCTTGTGGGGACGTAGAACATGAGATTCTTCCAAGACACGCCCTACTTACAACCAATATCAAATAAGACCATGGGTAGCAAAACACTCAGTCGTGTAAAGGATTTGAGCACACACAGAACCAGGGCTTTCAGTGCATATAAAACATATAAGGACAATACGCCATAGGGGAAATGTCGACGACTAAGCGAAGAAGAAAGAGCAGCGCGAAAGAAAGAAACTCAAAAGTGTCGGAGAGAAAAAAATGCAGAAAAGAAAAAGTATAATCTAGGTGCAAATTCAGAAAATAAGGAAAGTAACAATCAGCCCGGAACAAGTGGAATTGGAAACAAAAGCATGTCAAATCGGGCTCAGGATTAAAAGACAAATTAGAACTTCATAAAGACGTTCAAAAACGTTGGCGCTATACACATGCAGAGCAGGTAAAAGATTATGAAAGCAGTGGAATTTGAAAGGCACAAAAAAAGTTTGCGCAATACAAATGCAGAGAAAGTTAAAGAATATGAAAGCAGGAAAATTAGAGAGTATCAAAAAAAAGAAAGTAAAGATCGCAGTAGTGCAAACAAATGGAAATTATTACTCGAAAAAAGGGAAAATAAACACCATGGAACAGGTGTCATTGAAAAAAAAGCAGGACAAAGCGAGGTCGGAAATAAAAGACAAAGAGTACAAAAAAAAGTCAAACATCATAAAGAGGTTAAAAAACAAGGGGGCCAAACACATGCAGAGCAGGTTTGAGATAATGAAAATTGGAATTCAAAAGAATAAAAAAAAACGTAGGCGCAATACATATACAGAGCAAGATACACAATATGAAAGCAGAAAAAAAACGAAAGTGTCAAAAAAAGAAAGTAAAGATGGCATTAGCGCAAACAAATCGAAATTATTACTCGGAGAAATAACGAAAAGGCAAAAAGAGATTGAATATAAGGACATAGGTGTTATGTCAGAAGTACAGTATGTAAATATTGTAAGGCTTTAAAGTTTAAGTCAGAGAATTTCAAAAACGGGGTTTACCTTACATTGGTTACTTTACAAAAAAAAAATTATTAACTGCTGATGATATAGATTGTTTTGTCTGTGCTGAAATTCCAAACAAAGAAACCTATCCTGAATTATGATAGAAAGTCTTTAAACACATTTACCCCATTTGAAAGATTCTGCATGTCGGGACTCAAAAGATTCCAAATATTGTTTTTAACGAAGTTCTGAAATAAAAGTGAAACTAATGAAATAGCAACAATTCAAAGAAAAAAAAATTTTAAAGTGTGTATCTGGAAAATCAAACAAGCGAGCAAAGCGAGTTATAGTTATTTATATTTTTTTATGTTTTTTTAAACATGAGGAAAATGGCTGAGAACAACTCTAACCAAGGGCACTCAAATCTATTCATTTTTTGAAATTACTTTCATCTATAAAAAGCTGGGAACCAGACCATATCTAAATAGCAATGCCTATAATTCAAGAAACAGTGCATAATGGGATGATACATTTAGCTAATAAGTTGCATGTGCATGCCTTTGAGATATGTGAATTAGAATACCACTTCAAAAATCAACAAATAAAAAAATAAAAAACAAAGGCACAGAGGGAGATCATTTCATCTAGTCATAGTTAATGAATGGGTTGAACTTGATCCCTGGTCTTTGGAGCTGTGTGACTAGAAGCTAACCACTCATCACTGTGCCACACTATATTAATGCAAGTGCTTTATCATTGTTTTAGATGATATCAAATGTTAGGATTTTTTTTTTGTATTTCTTTTTATTAATGTGACATGATCAAAATGTAAAAACTGGGCAAAAATACTAGTGAACATGTAGGGGAGTGCTAAAAATAATTTCAAAACACTGAAAACAGAATCAAATGAAAGTGCCAAGTGTTTGTGCTACACATGGCATTACACCAAATATACCTGGCTACAGCTAAATGCATAAAGCTAATTTAGTTCAAAAGTTAGAATTCTATCTTTATAGATAGATCCAGCCTTTAAAAAACACATTTGAAGTGTGATATTGTATTAAAGCTATAATTGTTAACAAAAAAAGATTACTGTGCTCACTCAGTCTTATAGCATTGCATTTTTCCTTGGCAGATTTAAATTTGCCTGCAATTTCTGAAGTTTTATTTTAATTATGTATTTATTAATGTGTATAGTAGTTCATAAGAAATAAAGGCTAATATCAACTTGATGTGATAAGGTTTTGATCTGTCTTTTACAACTGCATAATAACTTTTTTTTATCTGCCAATATATTTCTAATTGTATATTGTGTTTCATGTGTTCTTTTCCTTAATCTTTATTTCTGAATTTATAGAATTTCAAAATGCACAATTCTGTTAACTGTCAAACATTTTTGACTTATAATTAGAAAGTAAAGATAACGTGAATATTTTGAAAGTTTCTGTCCTATTTTTTGTTTTGTTTGCATTTCGTGTTAGTGTTAATGAAAAGATTTTTGTAGACTGAATAATAAATGAATTGCAGGGCCTTAGTTTTAGATGTTTAGTTTTCTTTGCCTATCATCTTCTCAGTCCTTGCTAAATTTTTAATCAGAACATGAATCAAGCCCTAGTTATAACATGTAGAATTGCTGTATTGGAGTTTCTAAGGAAACTGGCCTTGTGGCCTAAGTGTAACTAGAAAGACCTAAAGAAAGATCAAAGTAGACATAGTGGTGACATGTTGGGAAGAGGTCTGCACCAAGAACACAATTTAATATTTTAGGCACTTTAGCTGATGCAACTGTAGAAAGATTTACAATTGCTACACACCATGTATACTTATAAATATTTTGCTGAGCCAGCCTTTAATCATTTATTGGAATTGTTAATCTAATTACACCTATATGGAATTTGCATGCTGCATGTGCCTTAAAATATTATTAACTATGCAGTACAATGATGTCAAATATTCACACATTTATTTGGAAGCCATCTTTATTTCCATATGGAACTACTACACTTGACTTGGGCTTTCCTTTTTATCTTTTCGCATATTCATCTACCCATTTTCAAAACTTATGTCTATTGTCAGGAAGGTAAAAAAGCCAGGGACTATCTGAACTGGACTGAGTGTAAGACAGTAGTAAATGCTGGCCTGCCAGAAGGCACATAGTAGGCCATTTTATAGTCACCAGGTAATTCAATGTGCACATCCCCAGATGAGGAAGAAAACCAGAATACCTAAAAAAAATACATATTCTTTGTTCATTTCAGTGTAGAAGGGGACTAGAGCCCATTCCCAGCAATACTAGGCACACGGTGGGAAACAGCGCTAGGCAGCACACCAGTCTATTACATGGGATAGTCATACACACATATACAGTTAACACAGAGGCAAGTTAACAATGTCACTTAAATTTACATGTACATATTTCAGGATTTGAGAGGAAAAGTGGAGTACCCAGAGCAATATTAATTCAGATAAAGAGAGTGTACAAGCTCTGTGCACACAGCTGCCAGTTGCAAAATACAAATGCAGGATGCTAAATATGTAACCCACTAGATTACCTCTTTGCCATCTGTGATGGTCTGGATTGCCTCCATGTCCTTTGACCAGCGTTTCTCAGCCTTTAAGTATTTGCGACCCGAGTTTTCATAAGTTTTAATCGTGCCCTCCCTAACATTTTTTTGAAATGCAGATGCATATTTTATTATACCTATTTAACTTTTATCGACATTTATCTAACTCTATATTTATTATTCTAGTATCAGAATGTAGTTTAAGTTCATTTGTTTTGGTTTCATTAGATGTTTTTTTCATATTTTTGATTCTTGTTTTCTTTTTTTCACATCTTCACGCCCCCCTTTTTGTTACTTCGCGCCCCTAGGTGGGCCCGCCCCACAGGTTGAGAACCACTGCCTTTGACAGTTTTAATCTGGAGCCATCAATAGTCATAACTGAGGATAAGCTGAGCAAATGACACACAGTCAGAAAGAGTATGCAAGAGAAAAGTGCTTTAATTAAAGGCAATCTTGAGAGAGGTTAAAAAAAACCCAATGTGCAAAAACAGTCTAGATGCAAAATCCATAGTCAATAAATAAATAAATAATTCAAAAGTTAAAATTGGTAAAATTGATAAAAAGTAATTCCACGCCAGACCAGGGAGTGGTGCAATAATTCTTTCTCTATTTCTATTGCGGACCTGTTACGGGAAGTTCCGCCTGGTCTCCATGACGTCCCTTCTAGCCATGAGCCCAATGATGTCACTTCTGACCCAGACGATGCCACTTCCGGTCATGAGCCCAATGATGTCACTTCCGGTCATAATTACCTCACTTCCTCTGCCACACCTTTAAAACCCACCACCTACACCAGTCATTTCTGTTTTGGAGATACTTGTACATAAAATCAAACCGTTTTTGGCTCTCTTGTCTCATCTTTTGACTACATATATATATATATATAATATTCTTAATCAGGTATCTATTTTGAGTTTTACAGTTAAAGTGTCAACACTTAGTATGAAATAGGAATACAAAAACACAAGTACAAATTATTCACCTACATAGAAACTTTTTTAGGTGTGCTGTGGACAGCAATACACTAAAAGTGATTACCATATCTCTTTAAAGTAAAATGCAAAAGATTTTTTGCTAGCACTAGCATTATTCCAGGGGGAAAACAAAACACTCTCAATGTAATGAATAAATGGCAGTCCAGATTGCACATTAAACATTTCTTTTCATTTACAATACTCCACTGCATGTACCATATGCTTAACTAGGGATTTAAAACTCTTGAAAAATCATGTGAGACACCAATGAACTGACGGCTTGCATGTCTTTTGTTTATGTTTTGCAAGTTATATTTCCCTGTCATAAGATGACAAAATAATCAAATGTCATTTTTAAAAAAAAATGGTTAGAGCTAATCTCAAACTACACACCGGCACATCTGATAGCAAGTGGAATAAGATGGAGTACATAACAATTACACTTCATTCCTGGGTGTAACTGACAGTGATGATCTTTCTTGCTTGCTGTTTAAGCCGTTTACAGTGTCAGCATGTGGTTACAAATCTTGACACCCACATTGACTAATGTCAAAAAATATAACACATAAAACATAGAGAAAATATGGTTTTCATTTTTTACTTTTGTCAAAAAAGATGACACATACCTTTGTGATGAGGGGTTAGAATAAGGGTACCATCCTTTGTGTATATGAAAAATAAATGAATGTTGACATTTGGAAGGACATCCGACTAAAAACACCCCTACTTCAGTACCTGCAAAATTTGGGTAACAACTAATTAGTGACATATCACGTGTCTCTGGGATAGTGAAGTGCTAGGGGAATGCTGTCAGAACTGAAAGAGAAGTTGTTTAAAACCACTGATTTTATTTTTGCCCTTCAAATATTTTTATATTTTGATGCAAGATAATACATAATGTGAATGCACAGGAGGATTGTTTGCATTTTTACACAATCTTTAGATTAAACATTCATGTTACAAGTATTGCAAATTTTATAATTTGATCTCAATACTATTATGAATTGACTTTCTTTTGATCTTTTTTCTAGGTTATTTGAGGCTATAAAAATAATCTAGTTGTCATTTCTAGGTTTATACACTCTTGATTATAGCCTTGAATTAGAAGTGAAACTTTATTTAACACCTTTTCGAATACCATTTTGTTTAGACTATGGAGGTGGCCATTTTGTGGTTTCAGATGTCACAATGCAGCTCCTGGTTGTAATGGGTCTGACCCCTAGCTTCATGACACTGAGGTAATTGGTAAAGGGTAAAGGTGAAAGATGTTGGTGAAGGTTTTGTATTAGAGACTACGCCAAACCTGATGACTCGCTTTACTTGAAATTTTGTTTATTAAAACAATGTTTTGCTTTTGGACTTTTGGTTTACGATTTGACCTTTGCTCCGTTTTTTCTTCTGTGCCTCACATTTATTTTCTGGAATGACTTGTCTTCTTGCAGACAGTAATCTCAAAAATCCATGAGTAACCCCAAGAGAGAATCAGAGTTTTTTGATTTAAAAGAATTAATGGGGTAGGTTGGCGCTACGTGAGAGCAAGCTTCAGAAATTACCACTGACCTCAATAAAAAGAACTATAATAATAGTTCTTAGCAAAAAAATAAAACATACACTATTTAGAGAGGAATTAAGTCACAGAAATAGTCTAATCTTGCAAGTGTAAATTTAGGTAACCAACTTTTCAGTATTAACTTACCTATGGTGCCAACACTCATGAACAATGTTGAGGAGCAGATGCTCTTGTAGATTGTGGAGCAGTAGAGAAGTTTATTAGTAACTTATTGTTAAAGGATCTGGGAGTTAGTGCTATACCTGGGTCTTTGGAATATATACTTCCATCTTTATGTTTGCAAGTGGAGTTATTCCACAAAGAAATATTGACTTTTTTGTTATTCAATCATCCAGCTCTCAGTTTATGTTGGGCCTTCCGTGACTGTGTAAACATAATCCTGTAATGGATTGGGAAAACAAAGAAATTAAGAATTAGGGTATGAAATGTAAGGAGTAATGTCTTGATATTCAGGTATACACCCCTATTCAATGATATATTTAGGGATGGTCTTGGGTATATATCAGCTAAAGGCCATTGGTTTATTTCTAGATTTTGAAAGGTGTATTCTGTGATAAAATGGGATGTACAATAAACTTGACCACAATATCACCCTCAAGCCAATGAGCAAACAGGTAGACTTAGCCAAGACCTTAAGAAGTGCATAAAATGTTTAAGGCAATTCAAGTAAATATAATTGGAGTGACTTATTGCTGGTCACAGAATTTTCAAGAAGCATTCTTGAATTCACTCAACGCTTAAACATTCTCAGTTTGAGTGCATGTATGATTTTACTCATTGTCTTCAGTTACATCCTCAGTACTTAGTGTAGTATAACTCAACATCTTAACTTTTTGACATGGCAGCTGGTTGCCAAGTGTTTTGCAGACCGTAAAATTAGGTCAGCTCTGGTATACAAAATTGGGCAAAATGTTTGGCTGGCAACTTGTAATACCTGCCTTAGGGTTCCATCCCATAAACTGTCACTACATTATATAGAAACTTATGTCATCAGTAGGCAGGTGGGTGCAGTTTGTCATGGGATTGCTTCGCCCTCCCTGTTTAAGTCATTTTATATTTCTTGTTTCCCAGTGCAAACCTGTGGATTATGGCACATATTACTGTAATAAGGAGATTTCTCTCCTGTGTCAATGGATGGTTCTGAAGAATTTGAGATTTCCATTTTAGATTTTCAACGCTGGGATAAAGGGGTCAAGTATATTGTTCAGTGTAGATGATAAAGTCCAGAGCACCACTCTTGGGTCCATTTCAGTGCACCTGGTCTACTTTGCCGGTTTCCTAACAAGATTATTGGGTGTTTTCAGAGATCACACCCTAGATGGTAGGTTGGGTTCTGTTAGGAATAGAGTTTCTTTTGAATTATCCCAGGCTATTTTGAGGCTATGAAATCATCTAGGTGTCATTTCAGGGGATTACACAGTCAAGAAATGTAATTATAGAGTTATTTTCCTGATTAGATCCTTCATTTAGAAATTGACCTTTATGTATCGTTATTTTGTTTATGTTATTCGATGGCCATTTTTTGTTTTCAGTCGTCATGATGCAGGTCCTGGTTGTCTGGGGTGGCCAGTAGGTCATTGGTAAAAGGTCGCCTTGATGGACCTTTTGATTGGACTAAACCTAGCGATTTACTTTGATTGTTATTTGTATTACTGTTTATTGAAAAAAAGCTCTACCATTTGACTCTGATGTTTAGTTTGTGATTTGGCTCTCATGTCTTCTCGTTTTGACAATTGGTTTTGACCCTCGCTTTGTCTCGACTCTGCTCTTTCACCTTTACCTCACTCCTATTTTCTGAACTGACTGCCCTTTCTGAAGACAAATCTTGGAGACACAGGTGAAGATAAAATGTAGTAATGCAATCAAAGTGAAATGTACATATTAATAGATCACTATTGTTTTAATTTGTGTGTAATTATCATTTTTAAGCATTATTAATTAGATTTTTATATATCTTATATTCCACTTAAAACCTAAGTTATACTGTGAAGTAACAAATTCGAGAAGGGATCAACACGATGAGAAAATATAATTAGACAAAGCCCAAGCAAACCACTGCAAATTGTTCCCATCTCAGCTCCCATTTCTCCCTTGACAATGAGCCAATATGCCTTTGCCTCAATTCTCAATCCAATTTTAGAATTCCTGACCCGCTGTTTAGTACCATGAGGAACGACTACCACCTTTTTTTCTTTCTCTGATGCCTCTAAATGGTTTCTTTGGTATATGAAAAGCAGTCTGCCTTCATAAACTGGCTCTTTGTCTTTGCCAGTGTAAGAGACAAAATAAGAAAATGTCAAATGTACATAATTTATCAGTGATAATCATGTTTAATTAGTTTGCATAGTTTCCTGATAATTAAAATAGCCTTTGAAGTTAGGTATATATTTTTTAAAGAATCAGCATAGTAACTGTTAAGTGAAAACAATATGACAGCAGATAACGTTTTGAATATAATTCTTGTTTCAATAAAGATGATGCAATATACTGTAATTATTGCTGTGGCTATTTATATATTAATTCAAAATACTCCTGCAAGAATTATTACACAAACACATAACTCCAGTTCTCAAGTCCTTACACTGGCTCCCAGTTAAACTCAAGGCTGATATCAAAATTCTCCTTTTAACTTAGAAACTTTAACTTATGAAGCATTAAATGATCTGCTTACTTATCTGAGCTCATCATTACTTACAAACCAGAGTGCATACTGAAATCTCAAGATGCCAGTCGAAAGAGTCCAATGATTATTAAAATAACAGTGGGAGCTTTTAGTTACAGGGTCACAAAGCTATGGAATGATCTGACCCTTCAGTCTCAGCTTTTAAAGCTAGACTTAAGACTCACTACTTTAGCTTAGTATACCCTGACTAGAGCTGCTGATTAGTTGTGCACGCTGCATTTCTGTTTGTTAATCATTTCTGCAGTAATAGAAGTATTACAATATTTTAAAACTGTTTCTGTTCTTTGTATCTGAATCTGGTACTTGGTGCCACTGCTCTTCTGCCAGGCTGCTCTGGCGTATGGAAAAGTAATTTATTTTACAATTGTAATCTCCTCCATTGTCAACTGACCATAGTTATTCAGTTAATTAATGGGCAGATATTGTTGGTTTCCATTTTGTTTAATCAGTTTCTACCTTGTTCCAAATTATATGTGTACCATTTCTTTATATAGTAATTAATATAATCACACTTATATTTTAATTGATAGTTGTTTAAGGCACTGTGTGCCTGCACTCATAATGAAGAGTAATCTAAAAAATGGCAACAATATTGTTAAATGAAACATTATGACACTCAGAAAATGAACACAAAAAGTCAACAAACACTATATTACTTTTTTCCTTTTATTAACACTGTATAATGTTATATTAGAGCATTATAAATTAAAAAAAATCATATAAACCTTAACAGTGTGAATGTGCACTATGTAGCATGAAATAAACTATGAGAACGCATAGCTCCGTTTACCCATTACCTTAAATCACATAAAATTATCTACATTACTAATTGCAGTGCAATTATCCTTGAAAAAGTAACTGGGTATCTTAATTTTTGGATTCATTACTGTAAAACAGCAGTAAAAATGAAATAGTAGTGGCAAAACAATTTATATTGATTGTGTTCAATTCATTTTAATATAGTAGTACCTCCCTGTACTGTGCAATTTTGCAAACAAGTTAAACAAGTAGATAAAACAAACAATACTAAACAATAAAAACTAGAAACAGGAAGAGCTAAATGTGATAAAACATATTAGTGCTATCATGAACAGAATTACTATAAATCAAAAAAGAACTTCTTACTCTTGAAGGTTATGTAAAGGTTCAGAAACCTGTTTTTATGGGTTTCCTTAATGCTTATTGGTCTCACGCAATACAATCCCTTTCTGATATTTATGGACAGTTTAAAGTAATAAAATGTGTATCCTGTAATAGCCATGGAGTGGCATGCAGATTCTAATGAAATGCCAGAAAATGAAAAAAATACCCCAAACAGTTTATTTAAAAGCATAATTCAATTTCACAAACGAGGAGTTTCAAAGTCCAGTTTGTGTGAGTGACATCGTGAATGGCCATGTATCTTGGACAAGAAGGTTTTTAAGGAATCTGACAAAAACTACAAATTTTGACCTTACCAAATATTAAAAATCAAATATAAAACCGAGACTTCATTTGGAACATCAGTTTAATAGTGTGTTCTAAAGAAAATTAAATATGTGTCCTGCATACTCATTGACTGCAAGTAGACAACTGAGAAATGAAACAAATTCAGCCAAACTCACTGAAAGTATAAAAAATCAGTTAACTTAAACTGTTTGTGTTTAATGACCCTTGGATAGCAATAGTATATTAAGACAGAATAAAGTTGTATCTGAAAAATGGATCCTTGCAATTCCAGGCTTAAAAATGCTGTCCCTGGCAACAAAAGAGGCTGATAAACAAAATTTTCATGGTTTCAATGGTCATCAGTTTTTGTCACTGTTTTACAAAATCAGAATTCTTACTCATTTTTATAAATAATCATTTTCAGGAACATTTCCTATGTCACTGAGCCAGTGTTACATGCATTAAAGAGAAAATGATTATGCTTAGTCCTAGTCTAAAACATTCTTCCCTATGGAAGTCTGTTGTAAAAGAAATTCTGTTTCTGCAGCTATGGGTAGTTCTACAGCATCCTCTTCAGCTCAGACCAAGCCTTTAGCCTTTAATACACTGTGACTAATTATTTTTTAATCAAAACATCAATCACACATAACACACACTGGAAACATTTCCACACACCTTAATGCAGTATATATCATTTAAAGAACTTTACCGAATTATTGGAAATGTCCGTACTCTACTCACTGAAACCTTCCTTTGTCTGTAGTCTTATTCTTTTAAGACTTTTAATTACTTATCTTCAAAAACAAATCAGAGTGACAACAACAACATTTATTGCTATAGCACATGTTTATACAAAGAAACTAGCACTGTAGTGCTTTACATGTCAAAAAGTTGTTACATGCAGAGAAAAGCATATTAAATTTAGATAAGAAAAATGAAATGCACACTTACATTAGAAAGATTTAAATAAAAATAGTCCTTAATATAAAAAAATGTTTTTTTTTTAAGTTTCTAAATGACAGTCCAATGATTTCTTCAGGTAAAAAAACAGGGGTTCAAGGCCAAGAGATTGCCTAAACCCCACAGGGTATTCTACCTAGCATAAATGTTCTTAAGCAGTTCTTTATTGGTTCTTTTTAGGCTTCATCTTACAGGATTTGATGCCATGGGTCTTGTGACTATTTGGGATATCTGCTTTCATTCAGACATTGCAGGTGGCTGCAGAGGACTTTCATCAGGTGGTGGTGGCATAGAACAGGAAAATAAAGCAAATTTTGAATATACGAGCTATGATAAAAAAAATATGGTGAATGCTTAAATAAAAAAAAATGATTATAGTAAAAGAACATTACCATTAATCTTCCTCAAAATACTGCATTGCTTCAAACACACTTTATCCCATTGTTCTTGCTACTTTCTGAAGTAGTTCTAGAGTCCTCTTTCGTGAGTGTCTTTAGTTGTGCTATCGTGGCTGTGAATGAGACCTGATTTTCCAAAATGAAAAAACTATGAAATTAAAAAAAAACTAAATAAAATTGAAACTTGCCTGTTTTTCTCATCACTACTGACAAGTGTAAAGTATTCCTGCATCATCTGAGTTTTTTTCTGATTTGATATGCTTTATTAATCCTGGAGGGGAAATTGTGTTTTCTCCCCCTTTGGTGGTCAAAATGTCTGGTCAGCCATTGTACAGCACCCTTGGAGCAATTTCTTTGTTTAAGTGCCGTGCTGAAGTGCCCAACAGAGTAGGATCCCTTCTGGCAGTAACAGGTTAGGAACTGATATCAACCTTCCAGATGCCAGCACAGATACTTAGCCATAAAGCCACCACTCTGCCCAAGCTGTCTTGCTATTTCTGCCTATTTGGTTTTGAACCCAACATTTGCGCATGGATTAAATTGTTATAATCCAGATAAAAGATTACAATTATTAATTATGAATTCTAGACAGAATTCAAGCGAAGTGCCTGAACACACATTAGCTCTTTATGTCTATGTTATTGTGTGGATGTTACTCAATATATAATCAATTGCTCTAAAGGGAATTACTTGATGAATGAAAATTTCCACCACCCCATTAACCCAACAACCCGGTCCCCCCACTCCCAAGGGTCTTCTTAACATAGTCACAGCAAAAAACTAATGTTGATCCCTAATTTTTTAGTGGGTCTTCTATCTGACCACAAGAGCTGAGAAGTGAAGGCACTTTCGTTCTTTAAGTTCATGATGGAGACTTTTGCTTTTCCATTTAATTAATGATCAATATTAATGGATTTTATGTTTTAGAGCTCATATTTCAAAATAGAAAAAGAAAATTACCATATTTTTAACTTTGTATACTTTAAGTGAAAATGTCACAATTTGGAATACATTTTGAAACCAGTTAACTTTCAGAATGAAAGTATAAAAAGTGAATCAATAATTTTCATTAATTTACTCAAAATTGCCAGAAACCAATGTTCATTCTAAAGCAATGATATATTAAATTCACATTTTTATTACAGTGGGTAATTACCTTGAAATTTTAAAGTAGGTAATTAAAAATAGAGAAATCAGAGTCAGTCTGTGCAGTGAATTCTGTAACAAAACTAATTTAATTTGATGTAAAAGGATTCATTCAATTTACTGTGGCACTAGCGTAGCAATTTTGGTTTGGAGCAATGTATGCCAGCTACTGTATATGCCTTCTGCATCATTCAGCCAAAACCAGATTTTAAAATTCATTCCCATAAGAAAGAGGAACCAGCCCTGTGGAGAAACCTCTAGACTAGGTTGTATGGTATTAAATAGTGTGAAACCTGAAACTTCATTGAGATCAGAGGCATCATTGGGTGTGCAAAATATTACAGAAATAGAATTTTTGCTTAGTGTTTACTTAACAGTACATATCCTGCATAACAAGAGAAATTTCTAAAAAGCAGTTAGGAATGCTAACCTTTTGAAATTATATACATGGAGACACCTCAGATTTGAATCATTATGCAGTATATATTAACATTACTGTTTAAAGAAGCATGCATTTTTTTCCTGATTTAACTTTAATGAACAATAGTTTAAGTCAGCATTCATTCTGTACATCAAACACAAACAACAAACTTAATATTGCTGCTGAATTTAAAACAGACATAGAAAATTAATCCAAGACATTTTCATAATGTCTTTTATTCTTTACTTTTTAACTTTATCTGGGAATAAATGCCATACAAACACTCCTAACATTAAAGACACTTTACTAATTGCTGACATATTCAGCAGACATCATTGTACTGTGTCTTTTACCTAATTCTGATGTTTTTCTTTGCTTGTAACTATTTTGTTGACATCTTGTAAAGCACTTTCCACTACATCTTTTGTATGAAAATATAGAAATAAATTTTGTTGATTTTTAATTTACATGATATAATGCAGGAAGTGAGGATAGTGTTCTTTAAACACTATGCAGCTGTTGTCATTGTTGTATGTATTACCAAACAATTGCTTGTATAAAGTGTTCCTCAGCTGACATAAACTACTATAACAGTAGCTACATCACAGTGCAACTGTTGTGAATAAAAATAAGTGAATGGACCCTATAGACTTCTTATCACATATGTGATTGTATCTTGCAGGGTGTGTTCTGTCCCTTGGAACATATGCAGCCTACAGCAGAGAGATGACTCATGGTAGCACCAAAGGAATATATATACCAAACTAGCTTTTAATGTCAGCAATTGAAAAAAACTGAAATAAAGCCCAGTTAAACAGTATGATGTTAATACTGGACTTCTGACACCATCCTGTTCCTTCTTCAGAAAGAAGGAAGCGATTTTGTTCTAGGCACAGCTGTGGGATGATCATCTACTGTCCATGGATCAGCTTCAAACTTAGCACAAAGTGCACTTGCCCTCTTTCTAAACTCAGGCCACCAGTTGTTACCATATAAACCAATCAAAACATACACATTTTACAAAAAAGTAGGCTCCAGCTGCCCACACAACCCTGTCACAATACTACACACATAAACACTTATATGTACTGTATAAAAATACAGGTATTGGGGCTTAACACTAGAATCCCTGAAGCCTACAGATAAAGTCACAATGCTGGGCCACCTTAAATTCCCCTGCACCTCCTCATCAACGTCTTTGTTTTGGAAATGTGTCAAATAGCACAAGCAGCCTGCTATCCCATCCACCAGCAATGCAGCTGAAATTGAATTCAAAGTTCTCCTACCTCAAGTTTGGGAGTGAGGTGACTGGAATTGTATAGGGTAAATAATATCTCATTATTTGGAATAGATACATTTCATGTGTGTTCTGTATCTACAACGATCTGAGTAAATGTAGGATGACAGGAAATGTGAGGCAAGAAATGTTCAACACATAACTAAAACAGAAGCTTTTTTCATGCTATAGTTATAATGACAAAATGGTGACGTGAAGTGTGTAATGTGAAACCGTTTGTCTTTGTGTCAAATCAAGTGTATGTTTTTATTATACAATAGTAATAATAATGGGAGCTTACTACTCAAAACGGAGAGAAGCCAAGTTTGAACCTGCAACCTCTTGATTACAAGGCAGCAGTTTTTACTTCTGCACAAGCAAAGCAGACATTTCAACTTTGTGTCGATTGATATTTGGGTTTGGGTTTTTGACAGCATTATACCTTTTGTGAAAGTGTTTATTTGATATTTGGACCTCAGTCTTCACACATTATATTATCTACTTGTCTTATGGTATTACAGAGAAAGTTGTAGCTGGATCACCAACCCTTTTTGAAAAGGATGTCTCCTGAGTTGGAAAACCCTATCATCCAGTCTCATACTTTCTTGTATCAGTGCTATTCTGATGATACATAGCTGTTCCTATTGTTCCCTCCAGATGACTATACAGTATCGCCTAAAACCTCTGCAAGTCTCACTAATATTGCAATCTGGACAAAGAAATACCATGTCTAACTCAGCCTATTATCTCAGATCGTCTACTCTACGGTTACGGAACCCCATCTCTGTTTAGATTGGCTGATTATCAATGATACCTGCCAATTCTGTACAGAACCTAGGGATGATGATTGATCATCACATTTCAGGAACTATCTTGCTATGGTCTCTTGGACTTCCAGATTCACTTTGTGCAATATCTAAAATATCAGACTCTATTGGATGGAGTATGCATTGCAAATTGTAGTCCAGGCTTTGGTCTTATCTCATCCTGGGTACTGGAAGTCTCTGCTGGCAGGAGTACTGGCATGTGTCAGCAAGCCTCAGCAGATGATTCAAAATGTAGCAGCACATCTGTTTTTTTAACTAGTTAAGGAGGGCACATGTCATTCCTCTTTTCAGATCACTACTTTAACTTCCTGTAGTGGCACATATAAAGATCAAATCCTTGATGCTTGCCTACAGAGTAGTCAATGGGTTAGAATCCACATATATGGAGTCATGTCTGAGGTTCTATAATCCTTGAGCACTCAGGTCTGCTGAAAAAAGGTGACAGGTGATTTTTTTGTGAAAACCTAAGTAAAAGTATCTGACATGGAAAATACTCAAGTAAAAGTAAAAAACGGGGTACAGTAAAAATGAAGTACAGTGGATGTACTTTAGAAAAAAAAATTAGCAAATATTCTCAGATACCCATGCTAAGTCACCTATTCTAAGTCAGTTACCTTACTACTGTAAATCTTCCCCTGTTTTTTAAACCTAGCTGCAGGAGGTACTGTTCATATCAGGACCGTCACTAGGTATTGTGTGCATTCCCGATTTACTGAAGAGAGCAGATTTAGCTTTTAAACTAGACAGCCATATTTAGAGAGTGCACTTTTTTCCCTTTCAAGTTTCATACATCAGATGAAAAGATACAAAATGGCTTTCCACATGAGGCAATGCTCCACAAACTCAGATGTTTGCTGCCCTGCACAAATCAATAAAAACATAATGCATGCATATACATTGGCACAAAAAGGTCCATTACTTATAAATTATGTATAAGCATAGTCCAGCCGGTGTTGACAAATGGTCATAAATTCTGCAGTTAACTTAACATGAAGGTAAAAGAATAAAAAAAAAAAACATTTGTATTAGAACTGGTTTTAATTGTACCCTACAGCATTTGTAAAATTATTATATAATATATTTTACTTTCCTCCATATAATACCAAATCCTTTCAATGAAGTTGGTTGCAGTACAGTAAAATTTTATGATACTATTGATACCTTCAACTTAGAATTCATGATTTAAACAGGGCAGTAGAGACATAATTCTCTAAAGCAGGCACTTATTCTGAACCAAGGTTACAGTGGAAATTCATTTCATTTTATAAATGATGTAGGATATACTGTATATTCTAGTCTAGGGATTTCTGGGTTTGCCCAGTTTGAACAATGTTGTGTAAATCACTTTAAAGATGAATCTGGTTATTTCAATACAAGGGTGTTATGGATGAGGCGTGAAGCAATATCATGCAAATAAAGTAAGCTAATCTACATAGGACCATTACTGATTACATGGCAAGGTCACATCCACACTTATTCTTTTTTGGCCAATTTAGAAGTCACCAATTACCCATACCTTCATGTGTCTGAGATGTTGGTGGTAACTGAAATCTTAGATCCTCTAACACTGGTTTGTTCAGTACTTCAAGAGTGAAGCATAAAAGAACTGCTGAGGCGGCTTTCTGTTTCTATGCACCAAAAATCTGAAATACTTTACCATTTGGGAGATGCCTGGCCAGCACAACTGAACAAATCAAATAATTCCTGAAAACCCACCTCTTGAATCTGGCATTCATGATCACTTGAGAAATTACTAGCAACACTACCATTCATTCCTTCATACTGAGGGGAGGAGGAAATTGCTTATTTTTATTAAATGCAATTCTTTTTGCTGTTTTAAAGGCTGTTCACTAATCACTACTTTTGTATGTTTTCTTTTTTTTTCCGATACTCTGTGGTGGTGCTATGCATCAGTGCCCCCAGGACAAAGAATACTGCAGCTACCTGGGATGCTGGAAAGATGAAGACAGCTTCACAAGTATATCCTGTTAATGGTGACACAATCATGGACTTTAAAATACCAGAGATTTCTGGGCAGTCTATTGGCTTTGGAACCCTACTGGTCTATTTTCTCTGGCATTCTGCCAATTACAGTTTTTATTTTTTATCCTCCTTGGCCATTTGACCTAGTTTGTAATTAAGATTGACCTTAACTGTTTTTTTAAATCTTAATTTTCTTTTTGTGACTATTGTATGTTTGACTATTGTATGTTTAGCTATTAATATTGTAAAGATACTTTGAGCTACTTTCATGTATGAAAATATGCATTATAAATAAATGCTGTAGTTGATGTAACCATAATATAAGAAGAAAACCCTCACAGACAAAGGGACAATAAATACCCTGGTTTATAATTTAGTGTAATGGAATGTATATTTAGCATTTATGTTGATACATATTGTGTATATTTTTATTTGTGACCCAGACAAACTAAATGTAACATTAGTGTTTCAAGAGGCAAGTTTTACTTTATTGATAAGAACGGCAATGCTTTGATGTTTACTTAACCAACCTCCAAGTCTGATTCAGGATGTGAAATAGTTTGGCAAGGGTGACTATATTTGGACTGAAATGAACCTATAAGCCACCCCCCACAGAAAGGCCATAAACTGCCTATAAAATCAGCTGGGGGATGAGTTGTACCTGAGTGCCTTCATTGGTAGATGGGACTCAGGATGGGACATGTAAACTAATTCTATTAGTCTAAAGTATGACTGTTTATGATTGGTTTTGAATTGGAGGCCATTCTGTGCCACAACACCTGATTGGCTCATCATTTGTGATAAAAATGGTATAAAGTTGGTCACCTTGAAGTCAACTCCATCCTGGCTGCCTTATTGAGACATTGCATTATTGATTCCAAATTGCATTGTCTAAGTATGGCCTATGGTGGCATCCTGTATAAGACTGTTTCCAACTTTGCTTCAGATTCTGCTGGGATAGGCTCTGAATCCTGATGATAATGCATTGGTTTAGGAAAGGTCTAAAACTGTTGTATAATGTAGTTCAATTCTACATGAGGAACTGAATACATATTACTTTACATATAGTTAATCTTCTTCACAAGCCCTCAAGTTAAACTTTGTTCAAAAATAAGCATGATTTGCGTGTCATAAAGATATATGCATATGGACAAGATTACAAATGCTGAAGTCAAAGATATATCTGTTTCAGGAAAGCTTTCAAAAAGGATTAACTCCCAAAAATGCTGTTTAGAGGTCTGTGTACATCGAAATGTATCATTTTAATAACAAGGTGAAGTTTTCTAGGTAGAGCCTGGATTTCACAACAGATTGCTAAACTTGGTGGTACAGAATTGTGTAATAATGTATCTAAATAAATATGGGGAAGAAAATTCTTGGCCTACTACTTTCAGAACTATTCAGAATGCAACACTAGATTTTTTTGTTTAATGGCATGAAGCCAAAAAACTGTTTTGGGCATCTCAAAAATAATTTTGTCTGAATGTGTAGCTAAAAAATTATAATCCACATATTAAAATCCAAAATGAAACCACAAATTACACTCATTTAATTTTAAAATTTAATTTGGATTCAGTTAAACAAAACTTCACATTTCACTCACTTGGATTCTTCCAGTCAGTGACACTACAGATTTCAGTGCAATCAAATAATATAAAACCTCCAGGAGGCAAAAAAGGCAAATTGTGCAACCAAGTAAGACAAGAATGTGACTAATTACTTAAGTTATTTATATTAATCTTACAAAAGGATACACTAAAACTATATTTGTATAAATGAAAAAAGATAAGAAGCAAAATGAACCATTACTTCATGTATATTAGCAGAGAAAGCATATAATATTTACTACAACAAGCAATATCTAAAATAATAGACATTACTATTCAATAAGTGCAAAAATCTAACATTAAAAAATTGTTGTTAATTTATAGTAATCATCCGGTCAACATGCTTTTAGCTATCCATGACAAATACTACTAAGGTGTACAAAAACTCATCCCAAACCTGAAGCCGCGCTTACCAAACCATAGAAGTGAGAATATCTTCATTCCCTGGGTTGCTGAGATTCTGTATTATGGCAAAGGCCTTAATATGGTGGCAGCTGGTCTGGAACCAAACAAATTGCCTTTCTGTCTTTTTTAGTTCTTTACAATGCAACAACTTCTGATAACTTCTGATACAAAAAATTAGCCCATTTCCTGTTGTGCTTTCATGTACTTTTCCTGAAAAGGTTACTTAAGGATGGACTAGGAGAATAATGAGCTAAACCAAAAGGATCATGGCTGAAACTGCAAGACAAGACATTTTAAACCAAAATAAAATTTGCCAGACAAAAATAAAATCTGAAGAAACATTTGCAAGAGGTTGAAAAAATCAATATTTAAAAATAAAAATAAAACTTGATCTGATGTAAATTTGTCTTCTGAAATTTAAAAATTGGGATGCTGGTCACGTGGCTGTAAACAGCATGGTGCCACCCCTGAGAAATCAAAATGGTGTTGAGGTAAATTAAAAGTTTAAATAATTAATTAAATAAACAGCAAATAATGAGTTCAGAGAAAACCCAGGGAGTCACAATAAGTGCAGTAATAAAAATTCAGTATCTGGTTACTTATCTTGCATATTCTAGGGTACCTCAAAACTGTAGGATTGCCTAAAATAAATACATTCTTTATTTATAAAACTTGGCAAGGAAAAGGATAGATTGTGCACTTTCATCGAACTAATACAGGACTATGGAATAGAGGAAAATCAATATCTGCAACTTCTTCAACTAAAGTCTGTAGCCAAAGTTAGAATCATAATAACTTATAATACACTCCACTCGCATGCATTTATAGAGAAAATCAATGAACTTGTTAACTCAAGACAAATGTTTTTAATCTTGAAAGTTTACTTAAGGTTTATTTAATGTGAGGTCAAGTAACATAAGATTTTTTTGATATGTCACCTATAGACAGTAGAGCTTTGGAATTTGTTAGGAAGTTGGAGATGTTGGACTTTGGGCAGCATGAATTTGTTCTGACACACAAATAAGGGCACTTTTGGCAATTAATAGTAATAAAAGGTGTAGATACTAATTTATCTATATGTAAGATGTATAAAAGTCAATATTATCTGGAGATGTCTGTGGCTTTTTCCAGGCTAAACTGATTACTGAAAAGAATGCTCCTGAATATCATGTGAAATAATGCTACACTGATATACAAATATTTATCTGTTTTAGAGTAATATATCCTGCACATACTTATGCACTTGACATTAGTGAACTACTTCACATTAACACAAAATCTAAATCAAATGAGACACCTCAGAGAAATTATTATATTATTTACCTTAGATTAAATGACACAAATCTGAGTAAAAAAAAAAAAACTAAGTTGCAGATACACTTGAATATTCTAAAAGAGCAAATTTAATTGTGTATTATTGCTATACGAAGGGCTAGACAGCCTTTCTGTACTTTTCTAGAATTTAAATAAGCATAAAAAATGCCATTGTACAGTTCTCCACTAGAGATTGATTGATTAATACTTAACCTTTACACAGCAATTTTTCCTCTTCACTGAACTGTGAAAAGTTTGCATCTTACTTTCAGGATATGTTTGACACAATCAGATAGAACATATTTTAGACAAATATTTAAACACTATGATTGCCCTGATTGACTACCTACTGCCTTTTTTGATAGAAATTGACACCTTTTTTAAATTAAGACACCATTAAATTGATTAAAAATATAACCAAAGAATAACTACTGTTTAAAATGATTGATATTTAATTTATTATTCACATATGATTACAAAGCCCTGTTTTCACATCAAAGTCTGTAGCTGGAGAAACAAATGCCATACTGGTCCTCAGTTGGCTTCTTCTTCAAATTCACACCAAATACCAGTGTCATCTGCAACAAAGAAAAGAAGATTCCAGGATGATGGCCATGATAAACTTGTCTAGTCATCTTCTATCCAATCTCTGTGTTCTTTTGCCCAATTTAACCTTTCTTTTTATTTGCCAGTTTCATATATCAATTTTTCATTGATACTCTGTCACTTAGGCCAGCATCCTGAAGTCATCTTTTTACTGTTGCAGACAAAGTCAAATGAGATCCTGAAGAGTGTTTGTTTCTCAGACTACAAATTCTGATTTCCTTATTCTCTTCTGAAGTTGTGCATCTGGGCTTTTCTCTTCTTTTTCTGTCCTAGTTAGATCCAGTTTATCTTATAATCTAAACAGTAGTGGACACCTTTGTATGAAATCTGCAGTTATTTTGGCATTCTCTCTAATGGAATAATCTTCTGTAAAATAAAAAATAAACAAAATAGAATAACACGATTCTTGAAAAAGCTTTATAATTTTGGCCATTTCTGAACCCAGCACTTAACTTTAGGAATGCCGATACCTTGTAACTCAAGTGAACCAAATAACAGGTTTCAGCTGTGCTAATGCAAGTACAAAGGCTTTTCAATAAACAATTCACTTTTATACATGACTAATTAATGATAATCTAAGGAACGTGACCATTAGAACACTAAAGAAATGGCAGTTTAAAATAGGGCTTTGCAGTCATATGTGAATAATAAATTAAAAAATCAGACATTTCAACCAGTAAGAGCCATTAAAAGCACTAGGTAATGCCTTGGCTGTATATTTAAATCAATTTAAAGATATTAAGATAAAAAGAAATATCAGTTTCTATCAAATACGTTAAAATTTCCAAGTTTGTTCTGACTTTGACTGGTAGTGGATGCAGTATTTTATCTCTTTTTCACATTTGTCATTTTCATAATTTTTTATATAGTTTTGCTATGCTTATTTAACACATCAAAAAGGTATACAGATGTGTCCAGTATTGCATATCTAGATCACCAGCAAACCTATTTAAATTATGATGCATATCATTGGAAACATTATTTAATATATTGGGTGGGCAAAAGTAGGTTTACAGTTGTGAGTATGCAATACTAACAATTTGAGCTTTTATGAGATTTTACCTAAGCGCACTGTGCCATTACAACATTCTTTTGAGTTAATAAAGCTGTTGAGTTAATAAAGCTATTACAATAATCTTACCTGCATGTCTTTTTCCATATGAACAAATGTAAACCAACTTTTACACTCCCCTGTATTGTCATGAAATTTTCTTACCTGCTTAATCCAGACCAGTGTGGTGGGTTTGGGGGCTTGAGCCTAGTTTGCAAGGCAGGGGCAAACTCTGGACAAGCCACCAGTCCATCACAGGGCACACACAAAAATGCACACTGGAGTCAATTTACTGTCAGAAAATTCATTGAACCTGTATGTCTTTGGACAGTCGGAGAAAATCAGAGCACCTGGAAGAATCCCATTTAGACATTAAGGTACCAGGAACTAGAACCTCAGTCGCCTTACAGCATCACAGTGTCACAGTGCAACCCCTATTTAATATAGTAAACAGGTAAAAATATATATTTAAATGATATAATTATGCTGAAATTACATACAATTATATACAAATAAAATTATGTTATCCTTTTCTTTTGTTATAAATAACTGGAGGTTTAGATTACATACCCACTGTAGCTGGAAGAAGCTGGGTAATGTACAGTACATAACAAAAAAGTGTTCACAGTTCACCAGACCAGTCACCAAACGCATGGCTGTCTTTTTATAATGGACAGTGGAAATGTCTCTCTGCTCTCTTTTACTAATCACAGCAATATATCTTGAGTGAAGTATAGCTAGGATTTGTCAGCCCCGCAAATTCTCCAAAAAACTATGGTCTTATGAACATTGATAAGGTCGCCACCTCAGTGGAAAAATTACACAAAGGCAAGGCAATGCAGGGAAAATAAAAATTATATTCTTCAGTGGACCTGGCATCTGCCCTCTCCCTGTAGACTTCAGCAGCCTTGTTTGAAAAAGCAGTATTGCTTCTAGAAATGCACTTTTCCATGGGTGACTTCAGGACAGACACAGTTTTTGAAAATATATCAGCAGGATTCAGATACAGAGTACAGTACTGCACAGAATATTTTGTAGATTGAACTTATAATTTAATCATCTCACTGAATTGTCCATTATGGCAGTTTTGACAGTTAGGAGCTTTTTGGGCATAATGGTTAAAGTGTTCCGCTGATCTAATTATCATATTTATAGAATGCTTTTCCCACAATCAAACTGCTTCACAGATATTCAAAAGAACACTTGCTGTCATTGGAGTCTGATTTATAATAGGAAGTGGAATATCTGTAATCCATATTTTCTTTACCTCCAGTTATCTTTAGACACTTTAGAACACATTTTTACATATTTTTTTCTTTTACTAGTTTTTCTTAGTATTTACTTTTAAAGTATTTCTTTGCTTTGCTTTTCTTACATTTTGTTACTTAAGGCATAACTCACCTAACTGACAACACACATGATCTCATATATTCCTGAAGTTCCTTGACAGATCTTTACTCTCTGAAAGTATGGGAACACTGACACAAATTTAATTTATATTTGAAAAAAACAGAAATATATAGTATATAAATGTACTGTTTGAAATAAAAAAAAGTTTGAAAACAAAATTACTGATTTAAAACAAATCCATAAAAAAAGACATTGATAATATTGCAACCGTAACATCTTTGTAATTAATCGTATTGTTGGTTTGCTTTTCTTGCTCCTCTTTTCTGGGATTTGGTTCTATAATATATTTGTTTAGACATCTCCTCTCATTCTGAAACTTGTTTATGCTTATTGTAAAAGCAAAGGTTGGAAAGTAGGAAATAGCCTGGTCAAGATGCCAGTCCATTACATGTTCAGGTTTAAACATTCTATATGAAAATATCTACCAGCTTTTGATTATGCATGATTATTATTAGATTTATTTAATATATAATCATGTTAACATACTATCGTCATCTTCTTCTTTCGGCTCTTCCCATTTAGGGGCTGTTATAGCAGGTTGTCCGTCTCCATCTATCCCTGTCTTTTACATCACCTTCTGCCACATCAACATTCCTTCATGTCCTTGCTAGGTTTTATACAAGTGATTTGAAAAGATAAGTTCAAAACTACACATGAAGGTCCAATTAGCCTTAAATGGCATTTTTAAAAAGGGGTTTATTTATTTAATAAACATATGAAATTTATGCCTGTAGACCTGGTGACGTAGGATGTAGTAATGTTTGAGAAAAAAAAAATTAAATACTTGCAAAAAATGAATGCTCTTTGTCTAAATGTGGTCTTAACTTTAGTCTAAAAAACAGACTCAAACCCCACCTCTTGTGTACTTAGTGGCAGAAAGAGTTTACATAATTAAATTGGTGGGCCCAGAGACAAAACAATCAGCTTCAGACTTCACTAAAACCTCAACATTTAAGTTATGAACCACAGGTAAACTGCTGCAGATGCAACTGTCCCACAAAATCAGGCCAAAACCTATTCATTATAGGTTAAATAATTATTTATGTCTCGCATTCATGAACCGTCATGCTCAGCTTCTTTGCCTCAGCAAACTTCACAAGCAGTTATGGAGTACTGTTATTTTAAAGGAATAACTTGAGTTATTGTAGCACTTAAAACAGTGATAAGCAAATCAAAATTAAGAAACACAAAATGTTTTGCAAGCTATACAATTTTTAATATTTGTATTTTGTAGGTGTAATAAAATAAACTTTTTTTATTTATGGTCAGCACTTCATTGAAATAACATAATATGAAATTAAAACCTCAGAATGGTCATTGTCTGTTGTGGAGTTAGTGTATATTACCTCCGTAAACATTACCTTTGATTCTCTATTTTCATTCCATATTAAATGATGCACATAAGGAATTTGTAAGAGTAAAATGATAGATATACACTGTGAAAGAAATTTTTCTTTCCAATGGCATTCCTTTAATTTTTTTTTGTATTAACCCACTCTTCATTTGCTTTATTCAGGAGCCATGAAAGTGCATAGTACCCTATTGTAGGCGTTTCATTCTTTTTTATCATTATCTCTGTTTAGCAGAAGATAAGAGCTTCAAATTCTGTAATTAAATCAAAGAGTCGGCTCCCAAAGTATTGACATTCAAATTAAAATCAGTCACCTTGCCAGCTACATACATTTTTTAATAGTATGGCTTATCTGTCTCTTTCTCTCTTTATTTTTTAACACAGTAGTGCATTTTACTTTGGATTTTATTTAGTTTGCTCCATTTAAAAGCAATGCAGATGGTGGATGTTTAGTGCATTAAAATCTATCAGCAATAGCAAAAAGATAACTGTCAACAGTATGTAGCATTTTATGGTATAGATCAAAAAGTTTAAATATATTTTTTACAAGTTATATAAATGTTATTACTGCAATGTACTTAATTTGATTGTATTTGCAATGATCTGATCTGGTATATTTCATGCTTCTTCTTCGTTCGGCTGCTTCCATTAGGTGTCGCCACAGCAGATCATCTTTTCCCATATCTTTCTGACCTCTGCATCTTGTTCTGTTACACCCATCACCTGCATGTCCTCTCTCACTACATCCATAAATCTTCTCTTAGGCCTTCTTCTTTTCCTCTTCCCTGGCATGGCTCTATCCTTAATATCCTTCTCCCAATATACTCAGCATTTCTTCTCTGCACATGTCCAAACCAACACAATCTTGTTTCTCTGACTTATATATTTCATACTAATAGTAATAAATCAACACATTAATTAGACTTTTAGATTAAAAATAAGGTAAACACCTCTCTTCACCTCTCGCAAAAGAAAAAAAAGTCTACTGAATATACTATAAAGTCTCATTTGGAAAGTTACAGGACCATTTTTCCCTTTAAAAGAATTGTGAGTGTAGATAACTGTTTGGAAGACTCAGCAGTCAAATAAGTCTCAGGAGTACAGAGAGATCAAAGGCCACTAGTAACCCAGGGACAAAAATTAGGACCACCTTGTCCCCAGAACTGATTACTGGACTTAGCCAGTTGCAGCTCCAGGAGGAGCATTCATAGCTGCCTCAAGTCCAAAAATGCAGCAAGTGTAGCGTTAAGAGGAGAGGTTGAGGTAAGATTTGATAGGGAAGAGGAAGAATCCAGGTTCTTTTTAAAAGTTTATATTAAAAACAATGCAATGCAAGAAAAATGTTATAATCTTAAGGTATGTACTGCCAAGATGGAGAAATAAAAATCTAAAAGACAAATTAATGACAGTTTAGAAGAAGAATAGTAGCTTATAATGTGCAGCTAAAACCAGAAAAAATAGCTGATATTTTGGCAAAACCTTAGTGAATACCTCAGATGAAGTTATAAAAATAATAGCTAAGTCATTTGCCAGAAAATCCTAGAAAAATACACACCAACACCTTTCTAAATGTACCCAGAGTCTTGGACAGTGAGTAATCCATGAAACCGACTCATATATCATTGCACTGATGATGTCACTTGGCAAGACATCCAGAGAACATTGCTAAGCATCCCACAAATGCATCCAGCAAATAAGGTGCCCAAAATGTCCATGTTCATAACAAAAACAAAATGTCATTGCAGCAATTTCAAAAAAATTAAAGTTTTTTTTTTTAAATTCAATAACAATTCATAATAAAAGTAAACAGATATTTTAAATCTTCACACTGAAAAATATGGAAAGCAGACCAGGAATACACAGAAAAAAATGTGTAACACTAGAACAGAAAATTAAAAGTAAGCACAATCAAAACACATTCAAAAAAGTATTATAACAATTGAACATATGTGGCTATAAGTAATAAAGAGATAAAAATAAAATAAAATTAAGACAGTCCAATAAGTAATACATCAATCACAGGAGTCACAACAAGACTAAATATTTGTTAATCTTAAACCACACTAAAAAAACACTTTCACCCAAACAATGTATTAAATACTATTACTACTACTACTACTACTACTACTACTACTACTAATAATAATAATAATAATAATAATAATAGTAGTGTTATACCTCTTTACATTGGTTAAAACAATACAAGATTAGCAGAAACATTGACAGGCGCCTGGCAGATTCATTTTGCAAAATCATTATTGAATTATTGCCAAATTCTAAAGGAGCTCTACACAATTCAATCTTTGTAATATCCTCTGGAAGTAAAATCTGGACCAGATATTCATTTTTATTATATTAATTCTGCTTGCTAAAGACAGCTGAGGAGTTTAGTATCTACTAATGTATTGGTTAATGCTTGTCATCAAACTGCAAAAGCTGAAATGTTCTTATAATTGTAACTACCAACTGGAAATGTTTGAGAAGTCAGAAGAAAGTGCACTAATATATTTTAATATGATGCAATAGGGAGTTTATCCCATGGAAAAACACTTTTCTAAATCAATTAATAAATTAATTAAATCCAGAGGTCTTGTAAAAGTCATCTAGTATGTGTACTAAGCTCAATCATAAGACAGGGGGTTACAGTTCACATAACGATATTTTTGTACCATTTTGAACATTCATTCCATTATAATTTCCTTATTTTTATGTGTACATTTTGGAATAGACAACAGTTAAGCATTTTGATACTGATTACTAATAGCATAGTTGATAGTGGATAGCCTTATTCCGTCCCATCTTCTAATCTCAAATTATATGAATTTATATTGTTGTATGGAAGGCTACTTACTTGAGTAAAGACACTGATATACTGTAGTCATAAATAAAGCTTTATAAGGTCATTATCATCATTGTACAGAGTACAATAAAATTCTCATCTCAACCATGCCCAACTTTGCACAATACTTTATATCCTCTCCACTATTAAGCACTTTCTTTGTGACCAGAGGCACCAAGACATGTGGAAGCTTATTTTTTGAGGAAGTGTATAGGTTGTCAGCAATATCTGAAACATTTGATGATGGTTACCTGCCTTTAACAAATCCAGTTTGATTTTATATTATTACAGGTAACACTTACTCAGTTATTTTTGGAAGACCTTTTACTATCATTTTAACCTCGTTATTCAGCAATGACAGTGGTTTTTAGACGCACATTCCACAAAGTCTATTCTTCTTTAGAAAGACAGTAATCCCTGGCATTAAGTGCGGGGTAAAATATAGTCTTCTTTAGGTTCTTCAAACATAGCTACCATTAATATACCTAATTTGGCAGATGTCCTTGTTTAAATTCTACTGGGTATCAATCTGAACACACAGCTTTGCCACTTTGTATGGAACTTAAAGTTTTCTGAATTGTGATTAATCTCAGGGGTATGTCCAATTCTTCTATGAGCATTACATTAAGTTGTGGCAGTTCTAAACAATCAAGAAAGCTATTACCATGGGTTTATGCTTCATTACATTCTGATGTGTACTAAGCCTTATAACATTCCTGAAATATATTAGTTATTGCTGTTTGCTCACTAAACTTAATTACATTTACATTTTTAATCTCTGTTACTGTGTTTTGCACTTCTTTTTTATGTAACTGTTGAACTATCTTATTAGCTTTTACTCTGTGCTCAAAGATTATGACTTATAGATTAATTTCCCTTTTCTCCTGTGGTTAGAAGGTTAAATTCTGTTTGTAGAGACAGCCTGTTTTTATGTAGTACTTTTTAGGCGAGTTTGCATATTCTTTATCTATCTTGGATATCTCAGTAATTAATTTTAATACCCATCTAGTTTTCAATGTATGGATCTAAAATACTTTTTCCTGTAAAATTCATTTTCAACAGTTTGTAAAATGTTTCTGCAGATATATCTGGAATTTGATAAAGTCATCATCCCCTTCAATTAAAGGTTTCAATTGCCAACAATACATTGTGTCAGTTGATCGAAACATTTGGTCTGAGTCTTCACCAACAATATCTCAAAAGTAATCTGTCTTTCTTGAATACGTAATTTTAGTCCTGTTTTCAATAATGCCATGTTAGGAAGTGATAATTCTCTAGTGAGTAGATATGCACCATATTAGCACTATAATAACCAACCATAGTCTAATTAAAAAAAACAGACAAAGCAGTATAAATGTGCATAAATTAATTACCATTTCTCTTATATGTGTGCACTGTATTAGAGCTATAACAACAGATCATAGATTAAATAAAAAATATATACAAAACAGCATAAACACGAATAACTTAATTACAATTTCAAGCTGCTGTAAAACTTCGATTCAGATCTGCTCCTCCAAGACATTAAATATGACTTTACTAAATATTAGCGCTTTACCTAGCAAGACTTTTTATATTCACAATCTTACCAGAGCTATGAAAATGGACTTTCTTACATTAAGTGAAATGTGATTCATCTATAATGGTGCGGCAATGTTATTTGAAGCAGCACCTCCAAATTGCAGCTTTGTTCTTTTGGTTTGCCAAGGTAACAAAGGCGGGGGTTTAGCGAGTATTTACCCAAGTTGATTAAACTGTAAGGATGCTGGTTTTGGTACTTTTGCGTCTTTCAACCATCTTGCCATGGTTATTCAAGGAATATTGCAGTTTCTCGCATTGACCATTTATGGACCTCCAAAATATAATGTGCCTTTTTTTGAAGAATCATTAGACTTGGTATCTATAATAATAACTACTGTAACTGTGACAGGTTCCTAATTGTAGGCAATTTAAATTTTCATGTGGATAACCAATGTGAGCCGAAAGCAAGTGAATTCATGAACTTACTGTACTTTATTGATCTTAATCAGCATGACAGCCAGCTCAGACTTAGGGGATGACACATGTTGAATTTAATGATTTCAAAAGGATTCAAAGTTTATGTAAGGGAAGTTGTGGAAATCGGTATATTGGACCATTTTTGCATATTTTTCAATGTAGAAATACTGATAACTATAATAAGAAGCATACTGTTAAAGAACATAATTTTGATACATCTGCAGCTTCAGTGTTTGCTGATATTCTAAACATTCAGTCCGATTGTAGTACTTACCTCAATAATTCTAATAGTGTAACCATCCATCCATCCATTATCCAACCCGCTATATATCCTAACCACAGGGTCACGAGTGTCTGCTGGAGCCAATCCCAGCCAACACAGGGCACAAGGCAGGAAACAAACCCCGGGCAGGGCGCCAGCCCACCGCAGAGTGTAATCAGTAAGGTGAAAAATTTTAATGCTAAGGTGAGAGCCAGCAGCTTCCATAGTGGCCCCTCTAAAACACAGTTAAGAAATCCTCCGGCACTATCATACCATGGAAGACCCAAAAATTATCTGACTTAAAGAGTACATGCTGGAGAACTGAGCGTAAATGGAGGAAAACAATAATTAGTCCACTATGAAATACCGAAGGCAAAAATAACTGAATGCAACAACACAGCCTGCCTTAAGATGCAGTCCAAGTTCTCTAATATTTTAAATGATAATGCTGGTAATCCAAGAGTTTCATTCTCAACTATTGATCATCTTCTAAACACAGCTCATTAAATGGAATGACTCCTAAAATCTACTAGTGAAGCATGTTGGTTTTGCTATATTTTTTAAAAACAAAATAAATAATATTAGAAATGATATAGTATAGGCCCCCAATCTTAGTCCTATTGAACCCCAGCATGCCCTTTTAAGCATGTAAAATTCTTTCACTGAAATAAATCTACCTGAAATACATAGAATAATTTCTCAGCTAGAACCCTACACCTGCGTCCTTGACCTAGTACCAACAAAATATTTCAAAGAAGTCTCTGATGTGCTAATTGATAGTGTATTTGACATAGTGAACTCATCATTAGATATGGAAGTCTTCCCTGACTGTTTAAAGACTAATCTTAGAAAACTAATCTTGATTCCTCTGTCTTCGACAACTTTAGACCAATTTCTAACCTGCCTTTCTTAAGTAAAATTCTTGAAAAGTCAATTTTTAAGCAAATAAATGACTACTTGAGTAAACACTATTCTTCACAAGTTTCAGGCTGCTCCTAGAACAAAGCATATTACAGAAACTGCACTGGATAAAAGTAGGAAATGATTTCTGTGTTAATGCAGAGATATGAGTGCAGTGTGGATGATCTGACACCAAACAAAACACAGATTTGCCCCATATATTGTGGTTAAGTTATCACTTAAGACTGATACCGGTCTTTTTCTCTGTAAAATGACAAAAGACAAGTGAGTATGGTACACAAGTTGGTTTTATACAAAAATGACAGGAAATGAAATGATGTCATTGGTATGAGAAGGAAGTGAGGTCATCAGTAGAGAACGGAAGTGAGATCAATAGGATGGGACAGGACAGGATGGAACTGAGCATATCTGAAAAGGAATGGAAGTGATGAGGTTTTGACTTAGTCTTCCGTTGGTCTGTAAGAGGAAAGAGAAAATTCATTAATGCCAGTTCTGATGTCTATTACGTCTCATGTTGGAAGCTTTGGCTGTCTCCTAAGCGTGTGTGTGTGACAGCAACATTTGACACCATAGACCACATTTTTCTTATAAATTGCCTTAGAAAATGGGTGGGACTCTCTGGCAGTGTCTTAAATTGGTTTCAGTCTTATTTAACAGGTAGAAAATTCTTTGTTAGCTGTGATGATTGTACTTCAGAGGCTAATGATATTGTACAGTATATGGTTTACCACAAGGATCTGTTCTGGGTCAGGTGTTTTTTTCAATTTACATGCTTCTCTTATGTCAGTTTATTTCAAAGCACAAGGTACAACATTTCTTAGTACATCCTTCTGCTCCTATTCTTTCTTAAAGTTAGTTTTAATAATCATATTGACTTAGTAAATTTATTAAATGTTATTATTGGTACGATTTTTTCATCTTTGATCTGTCTGAGTTGTTTAAACAGTTTAGACTTCTTCTCAGGAAGCTTCTTGTATAGTCTCTTGTTTTTAATGTTTTGAAATTTTAGTACCTTCCAAAAATGGTTCTCTTTCATGCAAATTCTGTTGAAACTAAGTAACTGTGATATCACTTTTTTAAAAATATATTCCTCTGGTCTTTAAACATCTGAATATTTCTGTAGGAGATCACTCATTACTTGTACTGCCTTAGACATCTAATGTAAACAAAAACTCTCTTGCAGTGTAATCTCTTATATTTTGTTGATAAAATCTGTGTTGTCTTTCACGTAGCTTTTGTGTAAATTTCATAAGGTGTTCAAATGAGAATACAAATACTCTGCTACTCTATATCTTTCACTGTCAAAATCTGAGAAAATAAATTTAATCCAGGTGAAATTCTATATGGGATTGTCTAATCTGTGGGTTACCTGTGTATTTTCGGTAAGATATAAACATTTCTGGGTTAGTAGGTTCTTTCAAATATTTTTTGTTGTTTAATATTGATATACCCTTTTTCTTTCATTTCTTGTATAATATTGTGCATTTCTTTTTGTGTTTTAAGATTCCTGTATTTATGTATAATAGTTTTTGTTCTGCTTCTGAGATATAGTGTTCTTTGTTCACAATTATTATTACATTGTTTAGTTTACTTGTTTAATTATTATGTATGCCATTTCTTTAAGTTGTTTTAAGGCTTCTTTCTTATGGTGTACAGTTCTCTAGGTCTATTCTAAAGTAATGAGGGTTAGTTTTAATTTTTCATTCATTGTTTTTAATGAATTGTGTTATCTCTTGACTGATTTATTTCCCAAATAGTATTTGACTTTGACTTTTCTATGAAATTGTTTATTGCTTGTCTCTTTGTCCTGAATAAGTAATGCATTTGTTGTATCATACTGTCTGAAGAATGCATATCTCAATTGTCGATACCTATTGAAAAAGGTACAGTCTCCAGTGATTGTCATGGTGGTATGATTTTTTCAAAATTGAAACAAAGTTGATGATTCTAGCTCCTGGATAACATTCCATCTATCTGTTATTATAATGAAAACATGGAATATTTTAATGTTTGAATTTCCCATTGTTATAGTGGGTTAATTGAAATTTAGTGTTCAGTCTATATTCTTTTTTGTTGTTTTGCCATGACATTTATTGTAGAAGGTTTCTTTTTGTATCAGTCCTGTATTTGTTGGCTTCTCCTCTTTTACCTTAGATTAAGCCCTAGGGTCAATAGTAACTTTAGTTTCATCAAATATTGGAGAGAGAAGTGCTGGCTAGGAAGATCACGGATTCTCGGCAGCGTTTGAAGCAGATGGCAGCTCTTTAGCGAACATTCTAAACAATTAAGACACATTTACGCCAAATTTATTTACTGACAACGCAACTAATCCGGTAAGTATAACTCACTCAACCTGGAGGTAAGTGAAGAAAATTTGGAAAGTTTACAAAATTATATTGATCAAGTTTTTGAGTCTGTTGTCATGGGGCCTAAGAAAGCAGCAGCTATCACGGAAACACCTGCTACCAAGAAAAGCCGTCCTCAAGATTCCCCCGAGGCGACCTCATCTCCCCACAAGGATATATTAGAATTATTAGATTCTATAGATAAAAGGCTTTTGGGATTTGAGGGACGACTCCACCTGCTCGAGGTTCTACACCAGGAGTTCCAGAACCTCCGACAATCTCTGGAATTCAGCCAGGATCAGGTGGAGCGGCTTGCTGCTGAAAACACGTCCCTGCGGGAGACTGTGTCTTCCCTGACAGAGGGATTGACACGGATCTCCCAGGACAACAAGACCCTGAAGGAGACGGTTTTGGATCTTCAGGCCCGCAGCATGAGAGACAATCTGGTGTTCGCAGGCCTGCACGAGACGGGAGGACAACCGGAGGATTGCGAACAAACAATCAAGTATTTTCTCCAGACCCACATGAAGATACCCGAAGAAACGGTAAAAAACATCACCTTTCACCGGGTACATTGCCTTGGAGCCAAGAGAGCAGACAGCAGAAGATCTCGTCCCATCGTGGCTAAATTTGAGCATTTTAAACAGAAGGATTTTGTTAAGAGCCACGGGAAAGAGCTCAAAGGGAAAAATTTTAGCGTGAATGATCAATTTCCTAAAGAAATTTTGGATCGCCGCAGAGTTCTGTTCCCAATACGTAAAAAATTCATCCAAGAAGGGAGCCGCGCTGTCATTTCTGTGGACAAGCTCTACGTCAACAACAGGCTGTACAAGGAGCGAGGAGTGACAGACTGGCTTTATTAGCCCAACATCAGGTCACAAGTTTATTATTCTTATCAGGATTCGCTGGGTATGAGAATGTCAGGATATAAAAAAAGCTGCTATATCCGTGTTTAGATGATGGGATCACCTGTTCTCTCACCACCCCACACCTCTAACACCTTTTCTTTTTACTTTTTTTTTCTTTTCTTAACCTTTATCACTCTTTCCTTTCCTTCTTTTACCTGCTTCTGGAACTTTACATCCGCATGACACAATCACACAACTTTCCTACACTGCGTCAGCACACACACAACGCATACAAACACTAGATTATAATTATTACATTTTATCATACAACCACAAACACTTTTGGTTCTGTCTGATTATTATTATTATTATTATTATTATTATTGTCTGATTATTATCAGCTTTAGTATTATTATCCGAATTATTATTATTATCAGCATAGTATTATTATCAGCATTATTATTATTATTTATTTTCAGCATTAATATTATTATTATCATCAGCATTAATAATATTATTATTGTTATTAGCATTATTATACATATATTTTTATTTACTTATTTATTGCTTTATTTTTATTTATATATATATATTTTTTTTTTTTTTTTTTTTTTTTTTTTTTTTTTTTTTCAGATTAAATTATACATTTATTTACTTAACTAACTCACATGAAGGCACCATACATTAGCTAATCACACACACAACTATGGGTACACTAAGGTTTGTCAGTTGGAATGTTCATGGAACTGGCTCTAGAGAGAAGAGATTAAAGATTTTTGATCAGCTTAAAAGACTGCAGGCAGATGTTGTCTTATTACAAGAGACTCATAGGTCTGCCACAGTTGCAGATGAACTTAAAACATCTGAGTTTCCCAGACTGTTCTCTGCCGCCTATAACTCTAGACAAAGAGGTGTAGCTATTTTAATACACAAAAATACAAATTTCAAAGTATTGGACACAGTCTCAGATCCAGATGGTAGATTTATAATACTAAAACTATCTATACAAAATCAAAGCTTATGTATTGTTAGCATATACTGTCCAAACATAGATGACCCGCATTCTTTCATAATTTTTCTCTGTACTCTCCGAACACTTGGACTGTCCACTTATACTTGCGGAGATTTTAATTTTGGATGGATCATTCTTCAGACAGGCTCAGTACAGCTGGGACTCAGCGCAATTGGCATTCCACTAATATAGTCAAACAGTATATGAGTGATTATGGGCTTTGTGATGCATGGCGATCTTTTATCCCAGCCGTAGAGAGTATACTTTTTTCTCACATGTTCATCACTCTCACTCACGTTTGGACTATTTTCTAGTCAGCAGCTCATTATTGGCTGACATTTCAGACACGAGATACACCCTATAGTTGTCAGCGATCATGCTCTAGTTTCCTTAACTCTGTTAAATAAGAAAACAAGGAGGTTTAATACGTCACTGCTTAAAGATGAAGGTTTTGTGGAATATTATAAAAAAGAGTGGGCTTTATATTTAGAACACAATGACATTCCTGGAACATCAGCATCTGTTCTCTGGGAGGCAGGAAAGCAGTGATGAGAGGTAAAATAATTTCCTTCTCATCACATAAGAAAAAATAGAAAACAAACGTATTCAGGAATTAGAAGAAATCATTAAGTCTCTAGAGGCATCCCCAGAAGAAGAATTACAAAACAAATTGCGTAAAAGTAAACTAGAACTTAAAGGAATTATTGACAAAAACACAATTTTAGCACAAAGACTACGAATAGAAAACTTTGAACACGGTAATAAATCAGGCAAGTTTTAGCCAACCAGTTAAAAATAAACAAAGAGAAACCTGCCATATCTGCTGTTAAAGACTCAACTGGGAATATAGTATATGACCCTGAAAGAATAAACAACACTTTCAGAGATTTTTACAAAACCTTGTACTCACCACAGATTAACCCATCAGATAATGAGATCAATGAGTTTCTAGACAGGATAATACTTCCTAAATTATCAGATAGCCAAGCTACAGTCCTGGACTCGCCATTAACATCAGATGAGCTTCAGGAAGCTCTTAACTCCATGCCTAATAGGAAGGCTCCAGGTCCAGATGGGTTTCCAGCAGAGTTCTACAAAGAATTCTGGATCATTCTGGCTCCAACATTCTTCAGAATGATGAGTGAAATAGAAGAAAATGGTAGACTACAGCCAAACATGAATTCAGCCAACATTAGTCTCCTGTTAAAACCAGGCAAAGATCCTATATTTCCTACCAGCTATCGCCCAATTTCTCTTATTAATGTTGACCTGAAAATAATTTGTAAAGCCCTTGCAAAAAGATTAGAGAAGGTAACCCCTTTCATAATACATCCAGACCAAACTGGTTTCATTAAGGGGAGACATTCATCCACAAATTCACGTAGATTACTCAACTTAATAGACTTTTCTTATAGCAGAAACATGGAAACCAGTATATTATCTCTCGATGCAGAAAAGGCTTTTGATAGAGTTAACTGGAAGTTCTTATTTGCAACTTTACATAAATTTGGTTTTGGAAACTTCTTCATAAACCAAACATCAGATAGCTTCTGTCTTCAGAGGGGGACCAGGCAGGGATGCCCTCTCTCCCCCTCGCTATTTGCTATCTTTATTGAACCACTAGCAGCAGCAATCAGGCAAACTACAGTTATTAAAGGCATAAAGTGTAAGAACATAGAACATAAAATCAGTCTTTATGCAGATGACGTGTTACTTTATCTTCAGAATTCTCAATCCTCTCTCTCCCAGGCAATTGAACTAATAAACTCCTTTTCAAGAGTTTCAGATTATTCAATAAACTGGTTAAAATCCACAGTTCTTCCAATTAATTTCTCTTTGTCAATTCCCTTAATACACAATTGGAATCAGGGAATATTACATACCTGGGCATTCATGTCTCTCCCAGGCTGGCAGATCTAACTAAACTAAACTACATCCCACTATTAAAGAAAGTGGAAGATGATCTTGCTAGATGGAAATCCTTACCGATATCACTTATGGGGAGGGTTGCCACAATTAAAATGATGGTTTTACCAAGAATCAATTACTTATTTTCTATGATCCCAAACAAGCCATCATCTGATTGGTTTAGATCCCTGGACTCCTCCATCACTAAATTCCTTTGGAAGGATAAACCTCCACGAATTAGCTTAAAAACACTACAGAAGACCAAAGATAGAGGGGGCTGGATCTACCCAACTTCTATCATTATTTCTTAACCAACAGGCTCCAATATATACCAAGATGGTTACAACATAACCCGCTGGATGAGTCCTGGTTAGATGTAGAACAGACACTTTGCAATACTATAGAGCTTTCAGACCTACCGTTTATTAGCTCAAAAATAAGAAAGCATGAAAGCTTTAAAAGTATTAATATCAGTACCTCACTGACAGCATGGTGGGAATATCTAAAAATGATGGAGTCTTCACTAATTCCATGCAGACGCACACCCATCTGGAATAATCCTGACATATTGCAAAACAATAAAATGATGAACCTCCCATACTGGAAAAGTAAAGGAATTCTATACATGGAACACATAGTTGAAGGATTGGATTTCATTCCATTTAACAGAATAGTCTCCCAATTTGGGATAGACAAGAATAGATTTTTAGAATATCTCCAAATTAAATCAGTAGTTAAAGAAAAATTTAAACTTAAAGTAGAATTACAAACACCATCAAGGGTATTAGACTTCTGTAATCTCAAACACCCCAAATTACTGTCTAAAGTATATAAAACATTGACCAAAATAGATGATGCAATAGCAATTCCTATAGGCAAATGGGAGGAGGATCTATTAGTTAGCTTTGATCAGACTTTCTGGTCCCAAACTTGTTTAAAAACTTTTAAAACGATCAGAAACCCCAATTTACAACTAATTCAATACAAAATTCTACACAGAGTACACTATACAGGTCATCGGATGTTCAGGATGGGATTTGTGCCATCTGACACCTGCACACACTGCACAGACAACATTCCTGACAGTTATATCCACGCACTGTGGTCATGTCCACCTGTTCAGGGATTCTGGTATAGAGTATGTGAAGACCTGTCAAAGTGTCTGAAATGTGATATCCCAACTTCCCCCTCATTTTGCTTGCTGGGAACCTAGAGGATGTCCCGATTGAAACAAATTTGGTTCACGTGGTTCTCACTGCCATATGCATCGCTAAGAAAACTATCCTCATAAACTGGAAAAAGAAAGATAATCTTTGCATTAACCAGTATAGAAATCTTTTATTGGATCATATTACACTTGAGACAGCCTCTGCCTCCACTTCAAATCAATCTCTCTGGGCTCCTTTGATCGGTTCCATCACATAGCGATGATGGAGGGTCATTGATATGGTCCTGCGGGATGCTGTGGTTGATGTGGTGGAGAGTCTGAGCTTGGAGTATCTGGAGGATCCCTGGGGTGGGTTCACTAGGGGGGTCTTGGGCTGGGGGGCTCCTGTCCGACTCTGGTGGTGCTTGGGTTACCTCCGAGGGTGGGCTTCTGGTGGTTGTGTGTGGGGCCTTAGGGGGGTCTTGACGGTGGCTGCGGGTCGCTGCCTAGTGGCTGCAATGCCCCTGGGTTGGTCTGGGTGTAAAAAAAAAAAAAGTTTCATTAAATATTGGTGCCTGCATTTCAGGGTTTATTTCTGGATACTCTTGAAATTATTTGGAGCGCTTGTGATATGTTCTGTGTTTCAACCTCTGTCTCAATTAAGAATTGTGATTTGTTCTTTGTTTTGTGGCAGTGTATTAGTATTTGGAGTCGTTGGGGATTTTGCATTATAATAAATAATTATATTCCCTATATTTTCTTAAATTCCTTCTATACGGACAATCACAGGCACCAGCATATCTTCTACTCGACCTTCAGATCAGGATGGAAGGCACAATATGAGTGCTCTTTGTTTTTCAGTGAGTGGTATGAAGTTATAGAAACCTTCTGTTTTTTTAGGCTTAACAATAATTTTAACTTGTTCTGTTTGTTTGTGTTTAGGTATAGTAGAAGATTTCAGTGGTAACTTGTTGTTGTAACTTGTGATGTATTGGTGTCAAAAGTTTCTGTTTTGTAAATGTGACTGTGTGTGAATGTATCTTGTGTTGTATTTGAATATTTTCAGGTGTGCACTGCTTAATGGAGGATAATGCTTCATGGGAGTAGAGGCTGTTATCCTGTAAAATTTGTGTGGAGGTTGGATCTTTGTGTTTTTCTGCTTTTGACATTTCTGTTCTAGCATGTATCCTTGGACTCCTTGAGAGACAAAGTGGTTAAAATGTTTCTATTTGTTGTTCCTGTGTTCTTTTTTTTTTGGTTATTTGTTTGTTCTAGAGGAAAATGAAAAACCACTGCTAGTTCTTTCAGTAAGTTGTCTAGAGCTAGATCTATTTGATTCATTTGAGAGTACTTGCAAGGATCTAGGCCAACATCAGATGGTTGTGTCTGGAACCAAAGATGTCTTAGGAGATTCAAGATTATCACTTAATGGTAATGAAAGTGGTTCTTTTGTGGGCCCTTCTTTTGTTTTTTGAGTCCTCTGTGTACCTTGGTTTATTTGTTTATCTTTTGTGACATTCGCGTATTGAAGTAGCATTGCACACATACTTTTTCAGCATGTCTGTGTCGATCAAACACAGGAAGCTCTGCAGTCTACTTGTGACTTTATGTTGTAGGAAAATAAGTAAATAAATCCAGGTAAATAGGTAAATAACATTTGATCTTACTTTTATATAAGTAACATATAAATGTTTTTCATATAAAGGCCATTAGGAAACATAATTACAAGCAGGACTTTGCACGATACCTTGGCAAGCTCTGTAAGCCCTGCTCTTTCTTTGAAGGACATGAGTGTGTCAGATTGACTGGCAGGATGACGCCCGACCTGTTGCTGCATCCAAACAGAGCCATCTTTCACTTTTACAACTGGCGCAGCTGCATTGTTCTTATGTGTGACTGGACATTTCTTGCGGGGAAGGCTTCAGTTCCGTAGTTCAGTAGAACCCTCATCCTCATCTGAGTATTCAAGCAATAAGACGTATAAGTCGGGATCTAATTTTGTGATGGATTTTTCGGGTTTCAAGGCCCATCTTATACGCAAGTATATACGGTATATATACATAAATTTACACCGGCTGTTACAGACTCAAAACAAATCTATGTTTTCATTCTATATTAGTAACAATAATAGCAGCTCACTATTTAAGGACAGACGTGCCCTGGAATCAAAGCAGGAACCTCTTGATTACAAGTCAGCAGTTCTTACCACTGTACGACCCAAGCAGTCATATCAGTGTTGTACTCTAACCTGATTTATTTTTCTACGGTTATATCTATACTAATAAAAGGCAAAGCCCTCCCTCACTCACTCACTCACTCATTCACTCTCTCACTCACTCACTCACTCACTCACTGACTCATCACTAATTCTCCAACTTCCCGTGTGGGTGGAAGGCTGAAATTTGGCAGGTTCATTCCTTACAGCTTCCTTACAAAAGTTGGGCAGGTTTTATATCGAAATTCTACGCGTAATGGTCATAACTGGAAGCTGTTTTTCTCCATTTACTGTAATGGAGATGAGCTTCAACGCCGTGGGGGCGGAGTTTCGTGTGACATCATCACGCCTCCCACGTAATCACGCAGTACATAGAAAACCAGGAAGACCTCCAAAAAGCGCTGAAGAAAACATGCATTATATAATTGAGAAGGCAGCGAAACAATAAGAAGCGACCGAAAGTGACATATACAACCATATTTATGAGTTCTGCTACTGAAACAAAGCACGATGTAAACCTACACTTTAAATTAAGTTCATAGACAGGCTGCGCTGGCGTTTGTAATTTAGTGCCTGCCCATATAAGGCCGTCCGTCAGCGGCAATCCAATAGCAAACTCCCACTAAATATTCACGGGTGAAGGACTGTGCTTATGCAGAGGAAGATGAGATGGTCAGGGTGGTGTTTGACACAAACTCAGCGAAACTGCGAGAGAAAGTTTTAAGTGCCAGGACTAAGGTAACATTAAATACAGCCATGGACATAGCACGAGATGGCACCAGCACAGCTGGGAACCTTCGATGCATGTACACCGAGCGGCTCACGGAACTGACGCAGTGCACAGATAAAAGCAACAGTTCCAAAGAGCTGAACAAAACCAATTACACAATTGAAAAGGCAGCAAAAATATGAAGCGCCTGATACATACAAGCATATTCATAAATCCAGCTACTGCGAAACAAAGCACACGTGGAAAAAGTCAATGTCCCGCTAAAGGAAGACAGTGTAAAAAACCCGTGCATGCAGTGTGTCAGGTCTCAGATAAAGAAGAAGACGAGCTGTTTATTGATGCAGTAAGAAACGAATCGATGAATGAAACCTGTCATCTTTACAACGATTGACAAACACGGAATGTAACTTGAACACAACACATCCTACAAATACGAACCTGATTGAAAGAAATAATGATAATCAAATCCTTGATGACAGCAACACTCAGTAACACTCACAAAACAAATACTGTATATTGACAGTCATGTTACGTTATTTTTAAAATGTTCCCTTTTCTTTTCTAGCTTTTTAACACACTACTTCTCCGCTGATATAGCGGGTATATATATATGTATATATATATATCCCGATCTACATACTCGAATAATGGATACTTTATTCGCCATCAATGATTGTTTTGGTAAAGCCATACTCAGTGTATTCATTAGATGAACGGTAAAAAGTAAGAGCGAGGGAGGATGACTTATTGAGGCATGCAGGCTGTAGTGCGTCAACTCTATCTGAATTGCGATCACATTTGAAAAATATATCTTTTCAAGTTCTATTTAGTCCATATGTGTCAAACTCAAGGGCAGGGGCCACATCCGCCCGGCGTAATTATATCCGCCCCGAGATCATTTTATATACTGTATTATTGTTATTAAAGCCGGGTATATGAAGCGCTGGTAACACAATAAACTACAGATCCCATAATGCAGCGCTTCAGCTGCCTTGCAACACTTACCGCGTTAATCAAGTCTAGCTTATGATGCTGCAAGTTATTGCGGCTAGCTCACACGATGCTGAAGAGAAAAGTTGATTCTGAAAATAGAGCCTTTAAAACCGATGGGAGGCTGAGTATATGTTTACTGAACCCGTGTGTCTCATTTGTGGAGCTAATGTGGCTGTAATTACAGAATTTAATCTAAGACGGCACTATGAGACAAAACATCAGGGTAACCTGAAAGACCTGAATGCAATGCAGAAGATACAGAAAGCAGAAGAATTAAATAAGAATCTGACACTTCAGCGGACGTTTTACCGTGCACAATCACAAAGTGATTTCAAGTGAAGCTGCTTTTATGGGAGACACAAATGCACCAGTGCAACTTGCCCCACTTTCCCTGTTGCCAAGTAATGTTAAACCAAGTCGTCACTACGGTGTTCCCAAATACGCACTTTGCTGATAAACTGAGCGCACTGAGTTTGCACGGCGCTTTGGTGACTTTGAAGAACAAAAAGTCCGTCTACATGCGGCTCGAACCTTGTGCATGTTTGGTAGCACATATCTGTGTGAGAAGCTCTTCTCAGTGATAAAGACTAACAAAACAGCACACAGGAGTCGCCTCACTGATGAGCACCTGCAATCCATCCTGAGAATCTCCACAACACAGAACCTCACACCAAACAGAAACGAACCTGTTGCCAAAAAAAGATGCCAGGCGTCCAGCTCTAAAATGACATATGAGCAAAGACAACTGAATGATTTGATTTGTTATTGCTGAAAGGAACACATTTTATTTATATTTCCAGGTTTTGTTATGCAGCATGTTCATATTTGAATTTGTATAATTTTGACAGGATATATTTTTATGGAGAGCAAAATCTTTTGGGATATTTAAAATCTAAGTTTATTTTTTATATAAAATTACATAAGAGTAAAGAAATTTGAATGTTTGTTCTTTTAACGTTTACTTTATTTCTAACTTGTATAATTTAGACAGGATATATTTTATGGAGAGCAAAATATTATAAGTTTTTTAAGGTTTGAGTTGATTTATTCAGGAATAATATTCCTGTCTGTTTTTACCATTCCTACCAAAGATATTTCTGTCGACTAAATAAAAATTCCTTCTATTTAAAATTTAAATAGAACTTGAACAAATACGATAGTTCATAATATCCACGCAGACTTGCACGTAAGAGTGGGAGTTATCCGTTTTAACAAGCAGCGTATTGCACTGATACGAAATAGCTGTGTGTGTATATATGTAGATATGTATGTATATGTATATATATGTTTATATATGTGTGTGTGTATGTATGTATATATATATATATATGTATTTGTGTGTATATATGTGTGTGTATGTATGTGTGTATGTATATGTATGTGTATATATGTAGATATATATATATGTATGTATATATGTGTGTGTGTATATATATGTGTATATGTATAGATATGTATATATATATGTTTATGTGTGTGTGTAAATATATATATATATTATATATATATACAGTATATATATATATATATGACAGCAACACTCATCACTCACAACAGTGACAAAACAATCATGTTACGTTATTTTCAAAATGTTTCCTTTTCTTTTTCATTGCTTCTTTAACACACTACTTCTCCGCTGCGAAGCGCGGGTATTTTGCTAGTTCTTCAATAAAAGTGACACTTGTTTTGTTATACTAGTACCTTTTGTGAAAGTGTTTATTTGATATTTGGACTTCAATCTTCACACAGTATACACTTCATGTCTACATTTTACAATTATTACTAAAATATGAAAAATGTTTCTTTAGTTATGTGTTCAACAATTCCTGCCTCACATTTCATGTCATCCTACATTTACATAGATTGTTTTAGACACGGAACACACATGAAATGTATGTATTCCAAATGATGATATTTTATTTACCCTGTACAATTCCAGGCACCTCACACCCAGATAAAGAGAATCTTCTCTCCGACTTGAGCTGCATTAGTGAGAGGGATGGGATAGCAGGCTCCTTGCTGCTTGTGCTGATCAACACATTTACAAAACTAAAAACGCTGATGGAAAGGTGCGAAGGAATGTAAGGTGGCTCAGGATTACAAGTTTTTTCACAGCTTTCAGAGATTCTAGCGTTAAGTACTTCATGTTTCCTTTTACTTAAACTGAAAGGTTTAACTCCGTTAATCTTTCTTCATAATTCATCCCCTACAGTCCTGTACTTTTCTGGACTTTCTTTAGTACTGATATGTCTTTTTTTGTATTCTTGGACACCAAAACTGCACTCATTATTTTTGGTATGACATCACTAGTGTGTTATAAAGTTTAAGAATAACCTCCTTTGATTAGTACTCTACACATCGTGCTTAACCATAACATTCTGTTAGCGTTCTTATTGGCTTCTGTACACTCTGTCTCGCAGTTGATAGTGATGAGTCCATTATGACTGCAAAATTTTTCTCATAAGATGAACTTTCATTTTTCCTCCCATTGTGCATTCCAATCTAACATTTTTAGTTCCTATATGTAATGGTTTACATTTACATTAAACTTCACCTGCCGCAAATGTGCCTAAACCTTTATGCAATCCAAGTCCCTCTGTAATGATTAAACATATTCTAGATTATCTGCCTGCCCACTTGGTATCATCTGCAAATTTATCCAGCATGTTTATATTCCTATCCAGATCATATGCAATTCATTATGAAGCAAGGAAAATAACAATAAAACTCTGTTACTATCGAATGCTCTGCCATTGTGCTATCTCACCTGTGCTAAAGCTACTTTTGATTGATATTTTGCTTTTGGTGTCAGTTTTCTGTTTGTTTATGTTTTTGGCTCTCTGTCCTCATAATTTATTGTGCAACATACACCTTTCCCCTCTTCAGCCCTTTAGATTGCTCTTTTTAAAGGTCAAGTAATATTTCAATATTTAGTGTTTTTAATTACTTTTAATTCAAGTTAATTGTGTATCAGTAATATCACAGTTTACTGCTGGCAGCACACATTTTTAAACGTAGCAGCTGACCCCATAAATATTAATTGAATTGAGTAATTGAACAAAATAATAACAACAAACTGTGCTAATTATATCATTTATTTTACACTCATCAGAATTCCTGTTTAAGGCTTTCAGAAGTTTAAAGTTTCTTAAAAATCCAATATCATTAAAAATGTACACACAGTGATAGAAGGTCAAAAGGTACAGAATTTCAGGTCTTTTGTTTAGGTGGATGGCTTATTTCTAGTTTGGAAATAAAAAAAACTTTATATCATAATTATGTATTTACTGTAAATAAAAAAATAGTTACAAACATTTTTTAAAAGTTTATATATATTTTTTTGTTTTATTCATTTTACTGCATATTAAAATTGTTATCAATCCTAAGAACAGACACAGTTTGAATGACTGAAAATCCAGAAGAGGCTTTTAAATGTGATTAGCAGCACCAATGTACACAACAATGTTATTCTAATTATTTATTAATGGCTTATTGAAAAGGGCAAAGAATGGAGATGAACAAGGTGACTGGTATAATATTAAAATCATAAAACTGAAGTTGCCCTGTCACCTTGTTCATCTCCATTCTTTGCCTTTTTTAATAAGCATGGGTACTCTTGTTGACTGCTTCAGAATAAAAATAAAAAAAGAAAGAAAAAATAGGTTTTATTATATAAATAAAAGACACATGGAGGATAATCAAAAAAATATAATAAACATAAATTCTGATGTCTCTTGGCCTTCTTAAACAGCCCCCAAACAGCCTTTACCGACTTCAATATGACAGCTCTTCCTCATCTTAAGTCAGGTCAAGAAAAGTCAAGTTTACTGTCATTTATACATATTACAATTAAATTCATACTTGCATGTCTCCTGTGCATGTTGCATCTTGGTTGTTAGTCATTTGTATAAAAATATAAGTAGTACAATATTTATGAATCATTGGTAACCTTTTACTGCTCTGCTTCTCCTTAGTATGGCGTTGTGGCACTTTGTGCTGCTTGTTTACTTACTGAACTAATTGTAACAGGGTCACCTGACTAGCATTGTGGGTGGGTCTCTATCTTGAGCTGTTCAAAGACCCTAAAGAGTCAAAGGATATGTAGATAACCGCCAGACTGCCCACTCAGAGTAACTGGCATAACCCCATCATTTTTTTTTCCAACAGCAGATGCTAAAAGGTGCTGACATCTCTAGCTTCATTTCCTCTGCAAGGCTTAGCTAAAGAGTGAGGGACTAGTAGTCCATAATTTTCACTTTCCGTACTCTTGGCATTAAGGATTATTAACTCTTTTTTTTTAATTTATTTTAGCAGTACTAGTTTTTCATTGTACAGTAGGTGTTCCTACCTAGTACAAATTTGGGCCACCTAATTGAAAATTGTGCCCCTCGTAGTCTGCTTGCAGCTGAAATTTGCCTTGTTTTTTTATGAACCGTTTGTATTAATTCCTCTTTTAACAATATGAAAACATGAGTTTATAAGCAGTTATACTAACAAAAAAGTTAAGAATGAAAGAAAGCATACAACCTTCTCTATATCTCTGACCCATCATCTTAGCATAGCAGTTTGTAGAATTGCTTCAAAACCGGGGAGCAGTTTTGGCAACACGTCTAGCAAAGCCTCTGAGTATTGTGAGTATAAGTGCTCACGTTTCTTTCAAGTATGACACTGAATATTGAGTGATTCTATACATTTTCTTGAAAATGGTAATAAAATTTTATTCTGTATTTAAATGGTTTAATATTTGTATATTTAAGTTCTTTTCTGTTCAGAATATTAAGAGCAAAATGTCAAGTGTCTATGTCAGTTTAAGCAAACAGAAACACAATCATGTTTAATATTATTTTTACACAGGTATTCCTGTGAAATTAAAGCAGGAATACCTGAGGTAAACAAGCACTACAAAGGGACTATTTAAATCAAATCTGTTGACCAGAAAATGAAAGGTGCAGATTTATACATTTATAATGAAAACATTATTTCTGCATGGAGCTGAATGTTTGATTTTAACAAAAAAGTAAATAAAATATACTATGACCCTGGGAAAGAAAGAACTTGAGAAGGATATTGGGACCCATAAATAAAGGTGGCACGTAAAGAATAAGGAATAATGCTGAAGTCATGGAGTAATATAAGAACATAGCCCTAGTGACAGAAGTGAAAAATCAGAAGACTGCGGTGGCTGGGAAACCAGGTTAAATGGTGACAGACCCCTTAAAACATTAACCCCCCAAGGCAGTAGAATTTTTAGGCGACCAAAAAAGAGGTGGCTGGAGTAAGAAAAGACTGGTCTGAGAAACTCCAAGTGAGAAGATGGTGGAAAGAAACAAGAGACAGAGAAGAATGGGGCAGAATCATTAAGGGGGACAAGGGTCTTCATGGGCCATAGTGCCACTGGTATTGGATTAGAATCTTGGTGTCATTGCCCCACTGCTCTCTCCTCATTTCTTTATTAAGGTTAGTTTACCTTTTCATATCTCGACATTCAAATTATTTTTCAATTTTATATTATGACCTTTAAGGTATTTTGGCTTTGTTAATTATGAGCTTTGTGTGTTTGTGTTGTATTTTGGATGATGTGGCTTTATCTTTTTATTTATTTATTTTTTATGTATATTTTATTATTGCTTATTTCTTGTCTTTGCTATCCTTGTATAGGAATTGGTTAGATTAATTTGATTATATCATTAAATTAATATATAATTTACATTAAATCACTTTAGATTTCACAGTTTCCCTTTTCTTTCCTTTTTTAAACCTTTGACAAAAAACATGTATTTAATCTTTATTCTCATTTGTAGGAACAATGGACTAGTGGTTGGCGCTGCTCCCTCACCAAACCCTGTCATTATTTGTGCAATGTTTAATGTTCTTTGTCATCTGCATGGGTTCTTCTCTAGGTACTTGACTTTTCCTCATACAGTTAAAAAAAGTGTGTGTTAGGTTAGATAACTATGCTGAACTGGGTATGTGTGCCCTGTGATAGCCTAGTAGGCTTTCCATGTTGAGTGTTTCCATAAAACTTTGAAATGGATCTAGTGGGTGGATAGAGTGATAATTAATGTCATCTTAATTTGCAACTCCTCATGGTAGGCTTACTTGCAAATTTTCTAGTAGTATTAAATTTCTATTACGTTCAGGGATCAACTGTTGCATACATTTGAAAAGGCACAGGCCAGGACAGGATCTAACAGAAAGAATCCAGGTGGCACTAAAAGAAAGATCCTGCAAACATAAGAGAGAGCAGAAACTACCAGGAAGAAGTACATCCTGTTTGTGTGCTTGTGTCCTAGAATGGCATTAGGCAGGGGCAGCATTAGACAGAAAGCTACAGCATGAGCAGAATTATGTAGGGTTCTCCCCGGACAACAGATGGCAAGGGACTCAGCCCAATCCAAGGGCATCTGATATTTGAAAATTGACAACAGTTGGTGAGGGTATGGGGCACCAGGGCTGGCAACATTTCCTGACTGCAAGAGGGTGCAAGGTACCCAAGATGGAACTTGAATGAATTTTCTGTCCGAAAACTGAAGAAGCAATCTTTAACGACAACAGCCTAAACTGCAGGGGCACCACAGGCTGCAGAGGAAGTTCTTCCCTGGAATCCCTGAGGTCTAATATAGGGTCACCAATGACCTTGGAAAGGATTCCAGTGCTTGGTTGGAAGTGATCCCATGGTGGTGTTTAAAGCCACTTCAGTACAAGTGGTTCATTGAGTGAGAAGACCACATGATTGGTATAGGGTTGAAAATAAATGAGTGTTTTTTTGTGATTCTACATTGGTGGTGGTGGTGGCTGGGTTATAGACACCACTTGGTAGACAGGATGCAATAGCTGCTTAGTTAGACAGATTAGAAATTTGCTATTTTGTTTTCTGATTTTGCTTTATTTTCCTTCTGTGTTTACCCCTGCCTTTAGTTTAGTTGTTTAATGAATACAACATTTGTGAACACTTCTGTGGAGGGCTGCCACTTGAACCAAATCAGTGCTGTCCATAATGATTAATGTTTATTACTTATAAAAATGTTCTGAATTACAGTGTTTATTGTTCTTTGCTGTCTTTCAAACATTTATTACAATTTAGTGAAATGTTTCAAGAAACAAAAGTCTAGAGGGGGTCTTAGATGTATTAATAGTTGACAATTTTATATTCTGTGAAAGACATTTTAATTTGTTTAATAAAGTGCCTAAATGAGAGGAAAGCTAAATTAATGTAAACCAAAAGAGAAGTCATGATCGTTGCTATAACATTTTTATTACTTAATTAAGAATCTCTGTTCAGTGTAATTTGCAAGTTAGATGATCCATTTGTCATTAATTATTCATATCTTTTCAGAAATTTATTTTATTAATGATGCATCAGTCTTCAGTATCCTTTTCGCCATATTCCTGAAATCCTCAGCAAGCATGCTGTAAGCAAGCAACACCAGGATTAGAAAAGACAATTTTACAGTGCCTTTAAAAGGTAAAATGCATTCTTAAAGCACTAAAAAGCTTGAAAATAGCCATTCAATATGCTGCTCATGGATTTTGTCTTCCAGAAAGGTACAGAGGCAATTTTTCTAGGGCATTCAATTTAATATTTTCACTTTTCTTTCACATATTAGAAGGAAAAGGTTGGATGTACTTTTAATGTCTCATCTGAAAGTCAGCAGGGCTGACAGTCCAACATTCAGCATTAATGGTGCAATAGCTGAGGCTTTGGTAGGGTGCTTGGCATACACTCCATTCCAGGATTTCAGTATACAGACAGCCATTGCTTGCCCAGCTTATGAGATGTGACAGGTACAAGTTTCAAAGTGCTAACACTACAGCACTAAAGTAGACAATGCAATGCAGAACAATCGCATTTCATAAAGTGTAAGTCAGACAGTTTAATTATTCTCTGATGCTGAAAGGCTGTCATAAATTTGAACACTACCTTGGCTATAGTTAACTGCACATGCATTCCTGAGTGTTTTAATTTTTACTTCTGGCATATTCATGGAGCTGTATTAAGAAGTTTTAAAAAGGCACAAAATGCCAAGACCTGTCATCAGGGCCACAGGTAAATTGTGCACTGTTGTTTTTATATTTCTCCTCCTTTTATAAAATTATTCTTAAAGGCTGGCATAGTCCCTGTTGTGACTTTACACTTGTAAGTCTTTGTACTCAGAAGTCGGAGAGAGAGAAATAAAAGTAACTTAGCATGTTAAGATAAAAGAACATTTCTGTGGCAACCACACAACTGTGTTTCATTTTTTATTCTAGGGGTGTTAACATCATTTAAACTTTATCAGTGTCAGAGAATTAGCCAGTTTTGAGTATTGACTACACAGCGTTTTAAAGTATATTATAACACTTTAGGCACAAGGCCATATAGACTTAAGGTGGACAGTCTACAATGAAGGCCCTTTCCTTGATAATAGGAGCATTATTTACCCTAAATATGGCAAAACAAGCAATCATGTGCAAACTTCATACATATAAAGATGGAGGTTTATTAAATCTGAACAGTATTGTAAAGTAAGTTGAAAGAGCGCTGGAGCTTTGAGGCTTGCACTGCAAAATAAAAAAATATATGGTTGGAAGAGAAGAATAAAAGTTTCATTTACAGTATATTTTGGACTTTTCAGGTATATATGGGGGCAATAATTGTGTCATTTTTAACTAGAAATAAAATGTATAATTATCCTAACATCAGAAGACTACAGAATTTCAAGGACAACCTAATGAAGGGACAGCAGTGGATCAGTTTAGCAGGTAATATGGTGTACAGCAGAGATCCTCAAGTGCAGTCCTGGAAAGTCACATTGGCTGCAGGTTTTTCTACCTGCCCAATAATTTGAATCCAATTATTACTAATAAGAAACATTTTTGTGCTTTATTTTAATTAACTGGCCTTCAAAGATTCCATTAATTGCTTTCTATAGTCTAAAATGTTGTATTCTCTGTTAGTTCATTTTTCCTAACCAGCTGCCAATTAAGAATGAGATATGAAAGAAGCCAGCAGATCACCATCTACCTTCATCTCATTTATAACTGTGTATTTTCATCAGAAGTATCTGTTTCAATAAAATATTTGGAAAGAAATGGAAGAGAGAGAAAACACAAAAAACTGACATTTACTAATCTGCTCCAGGGCACACGTCACTTGCATGATTTTACTCAGAAATCAAAAAATCACCTGGCACAGCAGAATGAAAGCCATAGACCTAAATGACATCTTCAGCTATAGTCCAGGATTGGCTTCTATTTAAGAAACTGGGTTGGAACATAAATTGTAGCCATAGTGGTCCTCCAGAACCGAACTGAACTTGAGGAACTCTGGTGAAGAGGGTAGGGTATTAGAATTTAAAACAAAAGGCTGCTACTCAAGAAATTGATGTTACCAAGATTAGATGTTTTGGGCTGTTAACCTTGCCTCTGGCAGAAAATATACAACAGTGCACCACAGGCACAGGTTCAGAACTTTGTCTGTAAATTTTACTGATTTTGTGCAAACACTCAAATCAGGGTTGAGCTAAGATGGAGTTGATCTGCCCGCCACTGAGTAAAGCAATGTGATGACATGAACATGGCATCTGATATCATTAAGGATTTCAAGCCCAAACCTATTCAACCACAAGAAACTGTTGTCAGGATCGGTGTCATAATTTGGGTGTTAGAGTATATAAAAAACTTTTATTTTTTATTATTCACGATCTAAAAATAATTAACTAATAATATTTGGACATACAGAAATTACATCAAATATTACATGTGAGGCAGCAGTGTTAGCACAGATCTCTTGAAATGTGAACATTAAGCTCTTAACTATTAACCAGCAAGATTGTGAGGTCATCATTTATAATATTGCAGTTCCAACAATTTTTTTTTACCATGAGACACCAAAACACATCAGCCACTGAACAGATTCTGGGCTTGTGTTTTTCCTAAATTGACCATTGCCGAATGCTGCCTCCAACTCACTCTGCCATATTGAGCAGGTGATTGAACTTTTCAGGTCTCCAGTTATTACAGAAAGTATGTAAACAACTTTAATATCTCTTGCAAATTACCTTAGAATAAAGCTGTCTGCCAAATACACAGTCATATCAGTTGGAGGGGATTACTTGTTTTAATTAGCCAATCTAAATCAAATTTTTTAATGAAAGATTTTTTAAATTATGCCCTTTAAAGCTCCTCCTGATATCTATAAGCTTTCCTGCATTTTTTTTGTATTTGCTTTGTTTTCCCTGCTCAGTTTTGCTGAAGGGCTCAGTTTGTATATTTAATGATGCGCTATAATCTTGTTTGTACTGTAAAGTACCTTCTTAGTCAATTCAATTCAGTTTAATGTAAATTATACCCTACAGTCCAATGAAAAACATTTGCTTTTAGTCCCACTAGTACAAATATATGAAAAAAATAAAGTACATTTTAGAAGGCCACAGCAAACACAAATGTATTATATTATAATGAAATATATACTGTATAGTAATAGTCGAGGCTAGCTCTAACATTTAAGGCAAACTAGGCGATTACTAAGTGTGACAAAAGCTTGAAAGGCAACATTTTTTTAAACATTACAAATCCAATGTAGAAACACTTGGACTCAATGAAACACTAAGTGGAACCCACCCCTGCCAAGGGGCTCCTTGCTATAATATACGTTCCTCAGCAGTTTCAAAGGACCAAGGGGGACTAATCTACTTTCAACCACCAAGCTCATCAGTATAATATATACACTATATATTAGCACTATGGCTAATTAACATTCTAATAAAAAAGTTTTCATCTGACAGAATGTAATGTTCATCTACCAAAAAATATACCATTATAAAGGAATTTCTTAATTACTGTTTTAGATTCCTTTTTTTTCTCCTAAAATATGTGTCTAGTAATTTTATACCGTCCTTTATTTGTATGGCACCGGCAACAGTAGCAATGTAAAATCTGTCAGATTTTCTTCCAAACATATTTTGGTGTTTATCAGTTATTCATTTCTTGTATCTACCATGTGTTTGTTTATTAGTAGTGTTATATGTACAGTAATCCCTCGATATATCGCACTTCGACTTTCAGGGCTTCACTCTATCGCGGATTTTATATGTAAGCATAACTAAATATATAATGTATATTTATCGCTGCTTCGCGGGTTCTGTGGACAATGGGTCTTTTTACTTCCTGTACATGCTTCCTTAGTTGGTTTGCCCAGTTGATTTCATACAAGGGACACTATTGGTGGATGATTGAGAAGCTAACCAATCAGAGCAAGAAGTTAAGTTCCTGTGTGCTAAATGCGGTGTTAACCAGGAAGTCTCGTCTTGCTCATTCAGCATCAACGTGTTTCGCTGTGTAAAGAGTTAACTTTTGTGCTCTTTTGTGTTTATCTTTGTGGATAGTCAAGCCCTTCTTTATGGCTCCAAAACGATCTGTTCCTGCTACTGCTTCAGGGGCCATGCCCAAGCGCCAATGGAAGATGTTAACGATTGCCGAAAAGGTAAACGTTTTGGATTTATTGAAGGAAGGGAAAAGCTACACCGCTGTAGGACGCCATTACAGCATCAATGAGGCTACGATTCTTTTTATTTAAAAAGTAGGAAAGGAATATAAGATCTACGGCCGCAGTGTCCTTTTAACCAGGGTGCAAAACGAGTTGTAAGTGGATGTAATAAGGCAGTAGTCTGGATGGAATCTGCTTTAGGGATTTGGATTGAAGACTGCCAGAAGAAGAAGAACAGCAGTGCTACACAATCGCCTGAAGAGGCTCCTTTAGAAGAACTGTAACGCTCTCCTTTGTTGTGCAGTAAAATTAAACTCATTGTTATTGGGCAAGTCATCGTGTCATTATTGGTGAGTAACCATAATTAATTTTCTACTTACAGTACTTAGTACATTTACGTACGTTCAGTGTCACTGTACACACATTTACTGTATACAATTTTTCTTGCATTGTACGTATTTATTGCTGGTGTCTATCGTAATGGCTGTAACATGTGATATCGAGACACTCGATATCTTTAAAATAATATTTAAATTTTACTGTATATAAACAGTGTGTTTACATACATAATTTCAATGAATCTTACCTAATATCTAAGAGAATACAAAGGGATTATGCTGTATAACTGTGCAGGGAATATTTATAAACAGTGTGGGAGAGTTTATAAGGGCTTAAAATATATAAAAATAACCATACAAACATATGGTTTCTACTTCGCGGATTTTCACCTATCGTGGGGTTCTGGAACGCAACCCCCGCGATCGAGGAGGGATTACTGTATTAATTGACAATTTCATATCACCCCTGTAAAATACATTAGGGATAGTGTATGCTGTTAATGGTGCTATAAAAACTGAAGACTTGCTGAGGAGATTGATCGACATAGTAATTATTTTTATTTAAATGCCTAAATATGTCTTAAGTTTGAAAAGCTTGAGTTTAAATGGCAGCAATTCTTATTATCTAAACTAGCAAAATACCCGCGCTTCGCAGCGGAGAAGTAGTGTGTTAAAGAAGCAATGAAAAAGAAAAGGAAACATTTTGAAAATAACGTAACATGATTGTCAATGTAATTGTTTTGTCACTGTTGTGAGTGATGAGTGTTGTTGTCATATATATATATATATTTACACACACATACATAAACATATATATATATATACATATCTATACATATACACATATATATATATACATATATATATATACATATATACACATACATATACACACACACATAAATACATACACACATACATACATACACACACAAATACATATATATATACATACATACACACACAAATACATATATATATACATACATACACACACACATATATAAACATATATATACATATACATACATATCTACATATATACACACACAGCTATTTCATATCAGTGCAATACGCTGCTTGTTAAAACGGATAACTCCCGCTCTTACGTGCAAGTCTGCGTGGATATTATGAACTATCGTATTTGTTCAAGTTCTATTTAAATTTTAAATAGAAGGAATTTTTATTTAGTCGACAGAAATATCTTTGGTAGGAATGGTAAAAACAGACAGGAATATTATTCGTGAATAAATCAACTCAAACCTTAAACAACTTATAATATTTTGCTCTCCATAAAAATTTATCCTGTCTAAATTATACAAGTTAGAAATAAAGTAAACGTTAAAAGAACAAACATTCACATTTCTTTACTCTTATGTAATTTTATATAAAAAATAAACTTAGATTTTAAATATCCCAAAAGATTTTGCTCTCCATAAAAATATATCCTGTCAAAATGATACAAATTTAAATATGAACATGCTGCATAACAAAACCTAGAAATATAAATGAAATGTGTTCTTTTCAGCAATAACAAATCAAATCATTCAGTTTTCTTTGCTCATATGTCATTTTAGAGCTGGACGCCTGGCATCTTTTTTTGGCCACAGGTTCGTTTATGTTTGGTGTGAGGTTCTGTGTTGTGGAGATTCTCAGGATGGATTGCAGGTGCTCATCAGTGAGGCGACTCCTGTGTGCTGTTTTGTTAGTCTTTATCACTGAGAAGAGCTTCTCACACAGATATGTGCTACCAAACATGCACAAGGTTCGAGCCGCATGTAGACGGACTTTTTTTGTTCTTCAAAGTCACCAAAGCGCCGTGCAAACTCAGTGCGCTCAGTTTATCAGCAAAGTGCGTATTTGGGAACACCGTAGTGACGACTTGGTTTAACATTACTTGGCAACAGGGAAAGTGAGGCAAGGTGCACTGGTGCATTTGTGTCTCCCATAAAAGCAGCTTCACTTGAAATCACTTTGTGATTGTGCACGGTTAAACGTCCGCTGAAGTGTCAGATTCTTATTTAATTCTTCTGCTTTCTGTATCTTCTGCATTGCATTCAGGTTAACCTGATGTTTTGTCTCATAGTGCCGTCTTAGATTAAATTCTGTAATTACAGCCACATTAGCTCCACAAATGAGACACACGGGTTTAGTAAACATATACTCAGCCTCCCATCGGTTTTTAAAGGCTCTATTTTCAGAATCAACTTTTCTCTTCAGCATCGTGTGAGCTAGCTTCGCAATAACTTGATTAACTCAGTAAGTGTTCGGCAAGGCAGCTGAAGCGCTGCATTATGGGATCTGTAGTTTATTGTGTTACCAGCGCTTCATATACCCGGGCTTTAATAACAATAATACAGTATATAAAATGATCTCGGGCGGATATAATTACACGGGCGGATGTGGCCCGCGCCCTTGAGTTTGACACATATACTTACTTACTTTTTACCGTTCATCTAATGAATACACTGAGTATGGCTTTACCAAAACAATCATTGATGGCGAATAAAGTATCCATTATTCGAGTATGTAGATCGGGTTATATATATATACATATATATATATATACCCGCGTATCGCAGCGGAGAAGTAGTGTGTTAAAAAAGCTATGAAAAAGAAAAGGGAACATTTTAAAAATAACGTAACATGACTGTCAATATACAGTATTTGTTTTGTGAGTGTTACTGAGTGTTGCAGTCATCAAGGATTTGATTATCATTATTTCTTTCAATCAGGTTCGTATTTGTAGGATGTGTTGTGTTCAAGTTACATTCCGTGTTTGTCAATCGTTGTAAAGATGACAGGTTTCATTCATCGATTCGTTTCTTACTGCATCAATAAACAGCTCGTCTTCTTCTTTATCTGAGACCTGACACACTGCATGCACGGTTTTTTTTTACACTGTCTTCCTTTAGCGGGACATTGACTTTTTCCAACGTGTGCTTTGTTTTGGATTTATGAATATGCTTGTATGTATGAGACGCTTCATATTTTTTGCTGCCTTTTCAATTGTGTAATTCGGTTTTTGTTCAGCGCTCTTTGGAACTGTTGCTTTTTTCTGTGCACTGCGTCCAGTTCACGTGAGCCGCTTCGGTGTACATGCATGGAAGTTTCCCAGCTGTGCTGGTGCCATCTCGTGCTATGTCCATGGCTGTATTTAATGTTACCTTAGTCCTGGCACTTAAAACTTTCTCTCGCATTTTCGCTGAGTTTGTACCAAACACCACCCTGACCATCTCATCTTCCTCTGCATAAGCACAGTCCTTAACCCGTGAATATTTAGTGGGAGTTTGCTATTGGATTGCCGCGGACGGACGGCCTTATATGGGCAGGCACTAAATTACAAACGCCAGCGCAGCCTGTCTATGAACTTAATTTAAAGTGTAGGTTTACATCGTGCTTTGTTTCCGAAGTAGCAGAAGTCATGAATATGGTTGTATATGTCACTCGCCGCTTCTTATTGTTTCGCTGCCTTCTCAATTATATAATGCATGTTTTCTTCAGCGCTTTTTTTAGGTCTTCCTGGTTTTCTATGTACTGCGTGATTACGTGGGAGGCGTGATGATGTCACACGAAACTCCGCCCCCACGGCGTTGAAGCTCATCTCCATTACAGTAAATGGAGAAAAACTGCTTCCAGTTATGACCATTACGCGTAGAATTTCGATATAAAACCTGCCCAACTTTTGTAAGGAAGCTGTAAGGAATGAACCTGCCAAATTTCAGCCTTCCACCCACACGGGAAGTTGGAGAATTAGTGATGAGTCAGTGAGTGAGTGAGTGAGTGAGTGAGTGAGTGAGTGAGTGAGTGAGTGAGGGCTTTGCCTTTTATTAGTATAGATAATGAACTTTTCATGCACCCTATCTAAGGCAGTAAAATACTGAAAGATATTAGAAAATGACCAGTAATAACCAGCTGTAAAATTAAACAAATCTATCTATCTGGTCTGATCATACTCTTTGTAAAAGTGAAATAAACACAATAGTTTATTCACTTTATGTATATTACTATCTATAAATAACACCAAGTCTGTGTTAATTGTGCAGTGCTGTTGGGAACCCAGGCAGGTCAATCACTTATTTACAAAGTGAGCAAGTGTAGGGTTTGAACTTACTCTTTGGATATACAATCCACAGCCTTAATAAATATGCCTTGGTGTTTATAAGCTTCTATTTATTATATGAACTAAAGAAATCATCCCAGTGCTGAATCTAGAATGTATGGAGTAGTCCTTGGACTGTATAACCAGGAGTGGAAGGTATGGGGCTTTAAGGGTTTCATAAGAAATATGAATCATGAATGCATCTCTGAAAGCAAGAACAGAAATCCAGATCAAGGCATGTGTGATTCTGTGAAACAATTAAAGGTACAGTGACCATCAATATTAACTATGCATTATATGTTATATTTTTATTACAATAATAGCCGAGGCTAGTTTTATACATTGCTTCATTATAAAGTATCTTGAGACCAATAAAAAGGATATAAGTTGATGTTTTGAAAGCATTTCATGCTGTGGCAAAGTGAAAAAGCAGGCAGTTAATATGGGCAGTGATGTTGTTTAGATTTATCAAAACTGAAATGGCTGACGATTTAACTAAAAGCTTCCATCTGTGGTAGAGATCAAAAAATTTCAATCAAAGATATACATACAGTATGTGTGTGTATGTAAATCATGGACTGTCAGTCTACCATTTAGACCTAAGTGCAGATGCATCAGCTAAGCTTCCTGTAATTGTAGCAAAGGAGCTTTGGAGAGACAAAAATCAGCTTATATTATACAGATATTGACATATGAAAAAAATAAATGGGGGAAGTTGTTGAAGTCACAAAGCAACTTCCTGTATTTCCTTCTCAAGCCCCGAAGATCCCAACCATGCCATTAAGTCGACTAGACATGACCTCCTAGACTGCCTCTTTCACTGCTGTAATCATAAAAACCCAATGATAACAACAGCCAGTTGCCAACTGGCCAATGGGGAGTAACAGTAGTGTTGCTCTCATCAGAACCTTAGAAAGTAAAGTAAGTAAATGACTTGCTTTTAAACCCTTGGTATCCCAACTCTTTGAGTTCCTTTTTATGTTTCCTTTAAATGTCAAAACAATTATATATTTGCATCTTTTTACACATTGAGATGGAATATTAAGTGACACTTAATCAGCTTTGTACACTGTCATATTTAAATAATGACTTTATTCTTTTATTTTAATTGAGCATCCCTTCAGTACAATTGTGCTGTAATCTTATTTTTCCATTGTAATTGATCAAATAATAAATATAATCTGACTCACCTTCTGATTTCCTTTGATTATTTGGTAATTCAGTGTTCTTGAAGCAATGTCTTAATCCTCAGGTACTTCATAAAAAAACAGACTTTTTTCCTTAAATTTGTATTATTCCTCTTGAATCTGATAGTAGATCCAAAAGCACATAACTCATTTTGTCATGCACACTTCTGTGGTTTAATAGTACAATTTATGAGTATAAGACTTTATTTTTAGTGGCTTGCTGTCTTCTGTCTTTATTTTACCTTTGGGAACTTTCTTCAGCGATACGAGGTGAATTTTTATTGCACTGCTGATGACACCCAGCTCTTCATCTGTCATCACAGCTTAAGGTCTGCCTGCCTCTCTTGTGGTCTCCTGCTACATCTTTGTGACACATACAGGCCACTGCAGTATTGTTTTTTTATGCTTTCCTTCCAAATAATTTCTTTTAAGATTTTATATCATATTCTAAGGGCACATAACAATTTACATATTATTTTCTGTTAAAAGGTAGTTTTAATTCTACAGTAAGTCATTCTGTACAAGACTATGGCTGCATTATGCATTCATGGTACGTGTGCCTCTTACAGCTCTTTAAAATCAAAATTTGTCATACAGCTGACCTTATACTGTACTAATGCACTATACTGGCAAGTGCCTGCTTTAGTCAATTTGAATATGCATCACAAGAATGGGGTTTAACACCCATTTTTCTAATAACAACAGAACCATACTGAATATTAAAACTGGAATTAAATTTAAACTGATAGCTGATGCTTTCTGAACTAAATTATTTTAAAGAAGTGTTAGGCAATGTGTATTTAGAAAATGTCAAAATGTGGACTTAACATTTTAAGCTACAAATTTATAAAACTAAAAATCTCTCCTTTGAATGTTAACATATTCAACAAATGAGTTTTATAGAGCATTTTCAGTTCTGCAGTGATTCAGAGTGCTTCAATCATAGAGAAAAAGCCCTCTACAGACCTATGGTTTTTGCATAACTCAAATGTTAAAGATACCCTTAAGTGTAATGTACTTGCACCTTTAGGCAAATCTGACCACATCCTGATTCATCTTATTCCCAGCTACAAGCCTTTTTTTAATAGACTGCAACCTGTTACCATCAGAATAGTGAGGAAGTAGACCTTGGAGGTTGAAATGACTCTCAATGACTGCTTCCAAATGACAGACTGGGAAATGATGTGTGAGTCACATGGGGACAATATAGAGGGTCTCAGTCACTGCATCACAGTCTGTCTTAACTTGTGTTGACACAGTGGTACCCACAAAGACATTGCATTGCTTTCCAAACATGAAGCCCTGGATATTTAAGGAAAGGAAGCTTACAAAGCTAAAACAGAAAACAAACTCACTCAGAATAACATTAAGGATGTCTGGAATAGACTGAGTACAGTATAATTTTGGGACTCAAGCAATCCAGGGCCCAGGTGCTAGAAGGGGATGTGGATAAAGCTAATGCACTGAACCAATTCTTTAATAGATTTTCCTTTCAACTGCCACCTTCTTACAATGACCAGTCTCCCCACACCACCCCTACTATGTCAACAACTGCTATCACGTCAGCTGGAATAGCCAGTGACAAGTCAACCTCTGACGATCAGTGTGAACTGTCCATAACTTAAGACAAAGTAACGAGACACCTGAGGAAACTACACACAGGAAAAACTGCAGGACCAGATGGAGTCAGTCCTTGAATTCTGTGCTGACCAACTTTGCAACGTCCTCTGCCCCTGTTCAGTCTGTCCCTAAAGCTTCTAAAAGTGCCACTGCTGTGGAAAACATGCTGCATTGTTCCTTCACCTAATGACTACAGACCAGTGGCTCTTACATCTCACATCATGAAGACCTTTGAGAGCCTGGCTCAGGACTATATGAGTCCTATTGTGGTTAATCACCTGGACCCATTGCAGTTTGCCTATGAAACAAATATTGGAGTGGAGAATGCAGATATCTGCTCCACAAGGCTTATTCTCACCTGGACAAAGCTGGCAGCACTGTGAGGATTATGTTTTTTTATTTCTCCAGTGCCTTCAATATCATCCAAACCATCCTTGTTAAGGAGTAAACTCAGAGATATGCAGATGGATAAGCCTATGGTGTCCTGGATAATGGACTATCTGTCAGGCAGAACACAGGCTGTGAGACAAAAGGACTGTGTTTCTGATATGAATGTGGCAACACTGGGTCACCACAAGGAACAGTCCTCTCTCCTTTTCTCTCCATTTTATATTCTTCTGACTATAAATATAACACATCATGTCACTTGCAGAAATTCTCTGATGATTCTACACTTCTGGGGTATACTGATAAGAGGGATGAGACAGAGTAGAGGCATCAGGTGTAAACATCAACAAAACCAAGGAACTGGTTATTGACTTCCACTGCACCAAACAGCCTCTATATCAGGTCACTATTCGAGGAGTGGATGTAGAGGTTGTCCGTTCCTACAAGAACTTTGAGGTCTTCATTAATGACTAATTGGACTGGTCTCAGAGCACGGAGGAACTACATAAGAAAGGCAGAGCAGGCACTGTTTACTTAGGAGACTGTGTTCCTTTACTGTGGGAAGTGACATCCTTCACGTCTTCTATTACTCTGTGATGGCCAGTGTGATTTTCTATGCAGTGGTGTGCTGGGCTTGTAACATCTATTCAAGAGAAGCCAAACAAATCAAAAAACTAATTAAAAGGCCAAGTTCAATTATATTTCCTCCTCCTGGAGGTGGTAGTGGAGGACAAAGTTTAAACAAAACTGAGTGTCTTTATGAACAATACTGCACTCCTTCTCTCTGACACAGTAACACCGCGTACATTTAGCCAATGCATTATTCAGCAGAAGAAACACTACTGGGGTTCCATTATACAAACAGCAATACATATGCATAATAACTCATTGCAACTGTCAAAAAGTTTTCCTTTTCATTTTCTTGCTTTATAGTCATCGATTGTGTGTTCAGACCAAAGTATGTGTGTATATTTATTTATTTACTTACTACTTTCTTATCTACCTATTTATTTTTCAATAATTTTCATATTTTTTTTTTACATTTTTTTTGTGTTTTCACCCCGATTTTGGTTATTACAAGCCCACCATGTTGTTGCATTTCCTAGATGCGTAACTTTGCCACTGCTAGTGAAGCAGTTTCATTCTAACCTTATGATGTCCACAAGTGGCACATTGTTATATCATCGCAGAAATGGTATTTAAGATGAAGATGTGTGTGCTTTCTGATCTTTAACCACTATCTGTTTTTAATTCAACTTTATTTTTCAATTAATTTGTCCATCAGACTCTCCAACCCTTCATTTTATTTTAATTTAAGTGAGGGAGAAATTAACCTGGAGATGGAGGCACAAAAGGACCTGCTGGAAGACAGTAATCAAGAATCTGTTCGAACCAAGTCAGCAAAGGTATATCACAAAACTGGAATCAAATTCAAATTAAACATTGCCAAATCCATGCACTAGTACACTTGAGCTTGCATTTCAAAGTTTTTTTTCCTAAGAGAAGTATGCAATAGTCCCTACTGCCAATTACAGTAAAGTAAGGTCAACATCAAAACATAATGTGTCAAAATGGCACTCCATCATTTGACTATAGAAACCATTTTTATTAACAATATGGCCATGGACATCAGAATGAAACATTAAAAACTTAAAGGTGAAAGAAAAAAACATGTTGATAAGTTCTGTAAAAAAAAAAACAAAAAAAACCCCAATAGGCTTAATAATTTAGTTCACAGATATAAGGCTTTACTTCTAAATTCTCCAAGCAGATTTGACTGACACTCAGACACAACTTGAAGTATGTCTCCGTGTCTGGATTTTAGCCCAGACTTTGTGAGTTTTTCCTGGGGTTTTGTGAATGACCAGGCTGTCCACAGAATCAACACTTCATATCATACCTTAACACGTCCCTGGTCAAAGTCCAGTAGCTTAATCTAAAAATCCTGCCGAGCTGTTAAACAGTTAACTTTATAGAGCTCTCTGTCCCATATAGATGCAGTTTCTTTATCTGATATCAGTTGCCATTTCAAAGACCAGATGCTTACTGCCTCTCTGCTATTTCAGCTCCTAACAGGGAATCATTTTATATAGAAATAATACAGAAATATTTAACAATTTTAAGTAATTAAAATTATACTTTTTCTATCCTTCCAAATCCTCCAGATATGTTGTGCTTTTTGCTCTTTTGTCATTAATGGCTTTTTCTTAATGGTAATGTTAATGGACTTAAGTTGTCAAAATTGATGAAACTGAATTTACTGTTTTGCTCTGTGATGTATTGCTATACTGTATATGTATATGTTGTCCTTTGGATTATATTTGTAAATATTTTACAGCAATGTTAGCCTGTACTCATTGAAGAGCACTATACAGAAATAAACTATATTGAAGTGAATTGAAGGTGTTTAATTTTAACCAAATTCATGTATTATATAGTTCACTTACTAGGCAGAGTGGTGATGGAGAGTCTACTGCTATTTCTTTTTCTTTTTTGCATTTTCAAACTATATCTTCTAGCAATGTCTGTTGAATTTTCTAGGTGATTAATATGTATTTTGTTGCAGGAATTCCAAATATTTTCTCTAAATCCCAGTTCAGTAATTTGTGTACAAATGCCTTGCTCGGGCAATAAATTTAACAACATTTGCAATGGTTCAACTTAATGAATGAATGTCAAGAAACTTGTGCTTTAAAATGATTGACAGACAGGGCACTTAGAAACAGACAGAATTAGCAGTAGACATGTGAGGGCTGCTTTGGAATGGACTATGGCTACAGTTTGCCGACCAGGTGGCAGGCAGGATGGTGGTTGCAAACAGACACGGGGAACTGCAGAATTTAATGGACAACTGAAATGAAGAGCCAGAGTGAATCTGATGTGATCATTTCAGTTTTTTGATTAGATTGAATTTACTAAGCAAGATGTAACCATGATGTAATTTTTCCCATCTTTTTATATATGGGGCACCAGTGGGGATCTGCATCTAAATGAATTATTTCAAAAGATAATTATATGCATTTATTATTAGGAAATTAATTTACTTTATGCTGTCTGACTGGTATTGTGTTTTTGTCTCTTAGAGTGAAGTTAGTTTTTTTTAACTCATAGGTGTATCTTGATAAATCATTCCCCTTAAGCTTGGTTTACCTGCCTGTTTCACAAGTCACTACCACTCTTCATCACTTTTTTGCCGACCAAAAAATAACAGGTAGCTCAAAGACATAACTGGCATCAGTGGGCATTTGAATATGTAGGGAGGGCAACTAAATGTCCAAAAAAGCTAGTGTTTTTTACTCTTATTTTTTTATCGGTGGGCAAATGACCCTTTTGGGTGGACATTGCCTATCCCCTCCCCACCTGCAGTGATCTATACTAATAACAACAACAACAACAACATTTATTTATATAGCACATTTTCATACAAACAGTAGCTCAAAGTGCTTTACATATTAAAGAATAGAAAAATGAAAGACATAATTATAAAAAATAAATCAACATTAACATCGAATAAGAGTAAGGTTCAATGGCCAGGGGGGACAGAAAAAACAAAAAAAACTCCAGACGGCTGGAGAAAAAATAAAATCTGTAGGGATTCCAGACCATGATACCGCCCAGTCCCCTCTGGGCATTCTACCTAACATAAATGAAACAGTCCTCTTTGGATTTAGGGTTCTCACGGAAGGGCTTGATGATGATGATGGTCACGTAGACTTCTTCCTTTTAATCCGTCCATCATTGTTGGAGCATCATGAAGCTTTGAGTAGGTGGAGGTGGCGCAGGCCACCACCACAAAGAAACCGGAAAAAGAAACAGAAAAGAGAGTAGGGGTCAGTACCGATTTTAGAGCCACCATGAATAGTTGTTATGATGAATTGAACATACATAGTATCAGGATTAAGTTAAATTACGATTAAAATGAAGTTATAAAAAGGCCATGTTAAAGTAATGTGTTTTCAGCAGTGTTTTAAAGTGCTCTACTGTATCAGCCTGGCGAATTCCTATTGGCAGGCTATTCCAGATTTTAGGTGCATAGCAGCAGAAGGCCGCCTCACCACTTCTTTTAAGTTTTGTTCTTGGAATTCTAAGGAGACACTCATTTGAGGATCTGAGGTTACGATTTGGAATATAAGGTGTCAGACATTCCGATATATAAGATGGGGCGAGATTATTTAAGGCTTTATAAACCATAAGCAGAATTTTAAAGTCAATTCTGAATGACACAGGTAACCAGTGTAGTGACATCAAAACTGGAGTAATGTGTTCTGATTTTCTTTTCCTAGTTAGGATTCTAGCAGCTGCATTCTGCACTAGTTGCAAACGATTTATATCTTTTTGGGTAGTCCTGAGAGGAGTGCGTTACAGTAATCTAGTCGACTGAAAACAAACGCGTGAACTAATTTCTCAGCATCTTTCAGTGATAAAAGAGGTCTAACTTTACTTATGTTTCTTAAGTGAAAAAATGCTGTCCTAATGATCTGATTAATATGCGATTTAAAGTTCAGATTACAGTCAACAATCACCCCTAAGCTTTTTACCTCCGTCTTGACTTTTAATCCTAATGTATCCAGTTTATTTCTAATAGCCTCATTGTATCCATTATTGCTGATCACTAAAATTTCAGTTTTCTCTTTATTTAACTTGAGAAAATTACTATTCATCCATTCTGAGATACTAGTCAGACATTCTGTTAGTGAATCAATAGAATCGGGGTCATCAGGTGCTATTGATAAGTACAGCTGTGTGTCATCAGCATAGCTGTGGTAGCTCACGTTGTGCCCTGAGATAATCTGACCTAACGGAAGCATGTAGATTGAGAATAACAGCGGACCCAGGATAGAGCCTTGTGGAACACCATATTGGATATCATGTGTCTTCGAGTTGTAATTCCCACAACTAACAAAATATTTTCTCCCTGTCAGGTAGGATTCAAACCAATTTAAGACACTGCCAGAGAGGCCCAATAATAAAAGACAAAGCCCTCATTGACTGACTGACTAACTGACTGACTCACTCATCACTATTTCTCCAACTTCCCATGTAGATAGAAGGCTGAAATTTGGCAGGCTCATTCCTTACAGCTTACTTACAAACGTTAGGCAGTTTTCATTTCGAAATTCTATGCGTAACGGTCATAACTTGAACCTACTTATGTACATATATACCCGCCATAACCTGCAGCTAGGTCGGCGCGTTTGGCAGAGTTGCGTCCCTCATCGTCACGTCTCCCACGTAATTGAGTGCTTGCCCATATAAGGCCGTCCGGCAATCCAATAGAAACACTCTTCCGCTAAATATTCAGATGAAGATGAGATGGTCAGGGTGGTGTTTGGCACAAACTCAGCGAAACTGTGAGAGAAACTTTTAAGTGCCGGGGTCTTAGCTAGCATTAAGTAAAGCCGTGAACATCGCACAAGATACCGCAAGCACAGCTGAGAACCTTCGATACCTGTACTCCGAGCGGCTCACGTGAACTGATTGTGAACATGTACACAGACAAAAAGCAAGAGCTCCAAAGACCGCTGAACAAAAAAGCATTACACAATTGAGAAGGCAGTAAAAAAATATGAAGCGAGTGACACATACAAGCATATTCATAAGTGCAGCTACTGTGGAAACAAAGCACACAGTGGAAAAAGTCAATGTCCAGCTAAAGTAAGACAGTGTAAAAAATACCTGTGCATGCAGTGTGTGATGTCTCAAATAAAGAGGAAGACGAGCTGTTTATTGATGCAATAAGTATGGAATCGATGAATGAAACCTGATATCTTTACAACGGTTGACAAACATGGAATGTAACTTGAACACAACACGTCCTCCAAATACAAACCTGATTGAAAGAAATAATGATAATCAAATCCTTGATGACAGCAACACTTATAACACTAACAAAACAATTACATTGACAATCATGTTACATTATTTTTAAAATGTTCCCTTTTCTTTTTCATAACTTTTTTAACACATTACTTCTCCGCTGCGAGGCGCGGGTATTTTGCTATATACAGTATATATATATATATATATATATATATATATATATATATATATATCCGTTAGCCGAATTGCTGACCAACCACAACCGTTACCTGGTAGGTAACCACCCATACAGTCAGATTGTGATTCAGACTACGAATGCCTTGAATGTAATTACCCCGATCTACATACTGTCAAATAAACAAACCACACGCCATGGCGAAATGTAAGAGGCTTCGCCTCTGATGCTGACGCCCGAAGTTCGAGTCCCGAGAGGGAGTGCAGTGTGTGTATATATATATGTGTTTGTATGTATGTGTGTATATATGTAGATATGTATATATACGTGGATGTATGTGTATGTATGTGTGTATATGTATATATGTAGATATGTATGTGTATATGTATATATATGTGTGTATATATATATATATATATATATATATATATATATATATAACAGCGACACTCATAACAGTAACAAAACAATTACATTGACAATCATGTTACGTTATTTTTAAAATGTTTCCTTTTCTTTTTCATTAATTCTTTAACACACTACTTCTCCGCTGCGAAGCGCGGGTATTTTGCTAGTAATCGATAAAATATGCCCCTAACTTCACCCTATCGTTCATTTTGTAAACAGTAGGCATTTCCAATTTCATAAGCCATTCACAACTGTATACCATGACTTAATGTTTGTACATTTCTAATTTTGGTGGTAACATTTTAGATTTGTAGGTATTTAACAATTTGGATGCTTGTGTGGTTTACAGGTAAAACATCTAAACATGTGCTTCACAAAGTGAATATTGGAAGGTTACAAGATAAGACAAAAAAATATTAGGTTCACTTTGAAAGACTAAGAGAAGGTGAACAATATGGGGCAGCTAAAAAAAGTTGATCATTTTATTAATGATGTCAAGAGTGTGGGTGGATGGGGGAATCATATTGTTAATGGAGAACTGATTTGCCAGAACTGACTGGAGAAGACTGATACATTATAGTAGAGTGAGGGAAACAAGACAGTGGAGTAAACTCCTAATTTCTTCCTTCTTGTGCTAATTAAAGCTTTTGCTTCAGGTGAAGCACGGTTGGATTTCCTATTGTCTAAGGACCAAGGAACCTAGATAGCATAGAAATTGCGGAGCAATTAGGAACCGGTCGACACAATAGAATGTGACCCAAAATTCGACACAGAAGAGATGTTAAATTGCTGTGTTACAGTTTCAAAATGATTAATTATATACTTATAACATCAAAAAGCTAAAAATGTGACATTATAATATCAAAGGAGATATAATTTGGAATGATAAAAATGAGCTGGTAGTAGCATTGTCATTTATACAGAACACAGTAAAATTTATATTAAATATATTTAAAAAAATACGACAAGTGAAAACATTGACATCATAACATGAGAATGAGAATGGCTTTTTATTGTCACTATAAACATGTAGAATGAGATTAAACATTAAAACATATAGGGGATGTAAAATCTTTAATGGCAAAAATTACCTGAAATAGAAAATAAAAGAGAATATCGTTGAATAGACAGATGCAGCTATCCAGACAAGCAAGGCAGTGAATGCGCAGCAGTGTGCATTCCAAAGCATCAAACCTGCTCAGCATGAATGTGGATCAGGCTCTAGTGTAAAATAGATTGTTTGGATTTGACAGCATTTAAAAAAGCCTTTGTTCCTAAATCAATATACAGTAGGGTGTAGAGCACACCACTTTTTTGGCTAGTTTAAGTATACAGAGTTCCTTTAGAGATTAATTCAAGTTTGTACAAGTTAGATTTGTTGATTCACTATGTGCAAAGTAGCTGTGCTACAAAAGAACACAGGAGGGTACGTTGATACCAGGATCATTTTCAGTTTTACAACTGAGAAATAACTGCCCAGGTGCTACCATTAGCTTTATTTTATTTAATTGGCTCATATACAAGTTTTCATATCAAGGATGCAAGTTCATTATGATTTTTCAAATCAGTACAAGTTCATTAATTTTGCTCTTTGTTTTAGACTCTTATGGGGTTTGCTCTACTAATAAATATTTGCTAATATTAAGGCACCATTATAATTTTGTATATGGTAGCTTTACAATAAAGATGTGGTACTTTTGTCACAGCACTTCAATTAAATGAGTATGTTTAAAAAAAAAAAAAATTAATTATAAAACACAACAAAATATTTTGATATTTAAATCCTGTGACTCCATCAAGCTTTGTGATGAGACACTATTTCAATAATCTGAAACTGTTTGTGTAAGCCATTGAAGATCAATTAGATCTGAAAATAGTATATTTTCAAAAATGTATTTCTTGGTAAGTAAGTATCATATGAACATGTAGTCTGCACCAAATAGTAGATTAACCTTTTTTTCCAAAATTTTGGTGCTTGAGCAAATAAAGGAATGCATTATAGCTGCCCTGTAAGTGTCTGGGATAAATTAGACTACAGGATTGACGTTTGCTTGCGACACAAGGGGATCATATAGAGCATCTGTAAGACTGAGAAAAAACTGTGAGAGGTCCTTTACAAATTAGTTTAGTGCGTATCTTCAGTGGTTCTTTTGTAATAAAAAATATTAACAGTGGAAGTTTTAAACAAAATTATGCTTCTACATACGTAGCTGCTGAATTTTAAACAGCCTGAGAAAAAAATATATTATATACCTCCAGATAAAAAATTGCATTTAAGCTTGTCTCCAATTATTTATACTGTATATTTAAATATGTAAAAAATAATTTTTTAAATGTTTATGTTCGTAAGGTAATGCATGGAAACCATTTTATCCTGGGTTGTTTCCTGCCATGCACCTTGAACTCATATAGTCTAAACACAGGACAATACCGCCCTCTGGCCGCTAAATGACAATCCTCTGGTGTAGCTGCAGGGCTCAGGATTCTCAGGGCAAATTTGGGACAGCACTGTTGGGTTCCATGGGTGCCAACAGGGAGAGCTACAGAGCCCTATTTTGTCGGGCTTCTGCCACACCTGGGAATACTTCTGAATCTTGCTAACAAGCCAACTCAAGTACTCCCATAAAAGGAGCTGCCAGCCTTCATTCCAAGAGCCAGAGTTGGAAGGTAGAGGACAAAGCTTGCCAGGAGGAGTTGAGGTGGACTGACAGAGAGAAAGAGAAGAAGAGAGAAGAAAAGACATTGGTATGTGCTGTGTTTATTGTTTTTAGAACTATACTGTGCGTGTGGGAAACGGGGAAGGCATGTCCCACAGGAAATAATAAAAAAATTGTGTGGTGAACTTGTGTATACATCTGTCTGCTTTGGGGTTAGTGAGCTGGGGCTTCATGCATAACGCCGTGCGTAGAATTCACACTATCACATTGTGTGTGGATCAAAAGCGGAAAAGTGCAAAAAAAATCCAAATGCATAAATCTGTGCATTCGCCAACTTCTACATTCTTCCACTACATAAATCCCAGTCAGCGTGCATGCGCCTACTGTCCCGCCCAATCTCCTCCCAGAATTACGCCTCTTTGAATATGCAAATCAATATAAATAGCGCTTAAGCTCAGTGCTCTGTGAAAAGGAAATGGCACAAGCAAGGTTGTATAGAAGAATTTCAGTGAATACCAAGTGGAGGCAAGGAAAAACATACTATTTGTTGGTTTAAACAGTGGTATAAACAACAAAAGGAAGTTGATTGAGTGACATAGAGTGTCGGAGAAACTCGAAAGCTCCAGTTCACAAAGTCGCACAGTGCCCGAAATAAAAAAGAAGTTGTCACACATCAAAGTCGCCGTGAAAAGGCGAGTCGTAGCCCACTATCTGATTGTCATATGAAAGCTTAATAGGGTACAGAGAAAAAAAAAGGCACACAGTGGGAAAAAAGCACGAAATGTCAACTTTAATTATGTAGTTTATTTTGTCATTAAAGTAGAACATTATAACTTTATCTTAAAATCATTTAATTTACTAGTTTCTCAAATCCCACTGTAACTAAAGTGCCACATTAAATGCTTTGTTTTGTATATGATCTTCTATGTTCTCTATGCGCGTGAATCACTACGTGCTTCTGGCCTTTCTCTTCCTCTGACAGGACACAGAATCCATTACATTCGTAATATTACAGTTCCCTGAATAATTAAAATACTGAAATGTATACGTGATATCATTTTCATGATGATAGGAGTTAAAGCATGTTATTAAACATGGGAAACCGTTGGCTCAGTGATTGTTCATGTCTCATGCAAGATGATTGCTGCTCCATGCGCGACCTTCGATGAAATACTTTATTGTAGCAGTACTGCCTCTTTCAGAACGTACTAACCCCTAATTCCTGTCCTTACTTTTCTTTCTCCAAATACCCAATCGCCACACAATCAGCTCTGTAAGAGATGTTAAGCTTAGAATGCCAATTCTTCAAAACTTTTAAGGAACATCAAAATAACTTTGTAGTACTTGTTTATTCTAAACATCTCTCCTTCCATTGTTGCACTAGCACCAGCAAGAATACAGCACGAGTCAGGAACAATCCGTGAATGGATTGCAGCATAGTGTCCTCACATGTTTAATTATTAACAATATAGATTATTTAAATGAAGTTAAAGTTTTATCTGTATAATATAATAAACATATTTTGCTGCATTTCATCTTAAAAATTATATTGTCATCATATGCAAATACACGCTTTATAAAGTGGCTCAGGTTGTGCAATATTATAACTGTATCGCTAGTTTACAGTGAGGTAATTGTACTTATAAGTACAATGCATTCTACAAGGAGCACATGATGGACTGATTGAGTGCGTTTATAGTTCTTGGAATGAAACTGTTTCTGAACCACGAAGTCCGTACAGGAAAGGCTCTGAAGCGTTTGCTGTGTGAGAGCAGTTCAATAGACAGCATGGCTGAGGCAGCATGTGCTAGATGCTGTATACCGATAATTCTCTTTCTGATCAGCTGCTGTACACACTCATACTCACATACAGTGATATAAATACTCTGAGTGGTGCATTGAGAGTAATATGGAAAAAAAAGGAAGAAAGTGCAGTGAGAGTAACAACACCAAAGCAGCTATGGTATTTAGAATAGTTTGACCATTCTGTGGACCATTATATTGTTAGAGATTAATTACAATCAGATGCATTAAACTAATAAACAACGCGGTTAATTTCAGTGTATTTATAAAGCCTCATCAGGGATGTGGATCTAAAAAAGAATAGGTAACCACACAGTACAGTAGCACTGCTTTGACGCTGGGTGCCACCAGTCTGCAAAAATGAGCACAGAACTTGTGTACGCCAAGCTATGAGCTACCGTGGAAATGTGCATGGCTTTACGCCAAGTTTAGGTTTTATACATAGCGATTTGAATGTGTAAATGTTCTTACACAACATTTTTTTTAAACATGAGGCCCCTGGTGCGCCTCCTGGTGGTGACTATATATATATATATATATATATATATATATATATATATATATATATATATATATATATATATATATAATCTGATGAGCCACCTGAAGTGCTCCCAGGTGCAACATAAAAGTAGCTGCCTTACTTCACTCCAGCCAGACAGAGAGAAACGAAGCTTGCCAGAGGAGGAACAGTGGAGATGGAAGGAGAGAGAAAAAAAAGAAAAGGTAAAAGGCTCAGTACTGGGACCTTTACTGTTTTCACTTTACATGCTTCCACTGGGATCTCTCATTGGGAAACATAATGTTAATTTTCACTCGTATGCAGATGACACCCAGTTATACCTTTCATTTAAATCAAATGAAGTTTCTCCGATGTTGTCTTTAATTAGTTGTGTTAGTGAATTAAAGGAATTGATGAATGAGAACTACTTGTCTTTAAATACAGATAAAACAGAGATGTTAATTGTTGGAGGGAATGATGCTGATCACAGCAATATTTTGTCGTCATTTAACTCAGTTGGAATCCCAATTAATTTTACTGAATCAGCCCGCAATCTAGGAGTTATCTTTGACTCTAGCATGTCATTTAAAGCGCATATTACAAAGTCGTCCAAAACATGTTTTTTCCATCTTAAAAATGTTAGGAAATTAAGGCGCTTTCTAAATAAACAGGATTGTGAGAAATTAATTTATGCATTTATTTCTAGTAGGATTGACTACTGCAATGCGGTGTTCACTGGCTGTTCAAACTGCTATCTATACAGCCTCCAGTTAATACAAAATGCCGCTGCAAGAATTATTACAAGAACAAGAAAATATGAACACATAACCCCAGTTCTTAAATCTTTACACTGGCTCCCAGTTAAGTTTAGGGCAGATTTCAAAATCCTCCTTTTAACATATAAAGCATTAAATGGCCAAGGTCCGGCTTACTTGTCTGAACTTATCATGACTTACAAACCTGAGCGCACATTAAGATCTCAAGATGCCGGTCTGCTTAGGATTCCAAGGATTAATAAAATAACAGTGGGAGGTCGAGCTTTTAGTTACAGGGCCCCTAAACTGTGGAATGGTCTTCCTGCTTCCAGAAGAGATGCCCCTTCAGTCTCAGCCTTCAAATCCCGGCTGAAGACACACAACTTCAGTTTAGCATATCCTGACTAGAGCTGCTGATTACCTGTACATACTGCATCTCTTTTGTTAGTCATTAGCACTATAACATAAGTAACATGATAATTATATTTGAATACTAACCCTCACCTATTCTGTTTCTTTTCTCGGTACCCAAATGTGGCAATTGGTGCCATGGCCCACCTGCCAAGTTGTTTGCCTGCCTATGGTAAAGTCATCCCTGATGGAGGATCACAGGAATCATGGGAAAGAGGGTCCTTTCATCGGAGCAACGTTTCAGCCGTGGCATGGCCAAATGGGGAGGCAGCTAGATGGATGAGGTCTCCAGGACTCTAAAAATATCCAAACCTAATTATGTCATATCATCTGCTGTTAAACCGTACTTCTAAAATTTTTATTATTATGCTGTCTTAAGGAATTGTTCTGTTCTGTATATTGTATTGTATTGACCCCCTACTTTTGACACCCACTGCACGCCCAACCTACCTGGAAAGGGGTCTCTCTTTGAACTGCCTTTCCCGAGGTTTCTTCCATTTTTCCCTACAAGGTTTTTATTGGGAGTTTTTCCTTGTCTTCTCAGAGAGTCAAGGCTGGGGGGCTGTCAAAAGGCAGGGCCTGTTAAAGCCCATTGCGGCACTTCCTGTGTGATTTTGGGCTATACAAAAATAAACTGTATTGTATTGTATTGTATTCTGTGCTGTATATATTCTACTGTGTTAACTGCAACTGTCCTGATGTGGTGGGAACGAAAGGAAGGCGATTCCCATGCCTAAACATAATGCATGTTGTGCTGGACTTGTGTCTGTTGTGTCAGGTGTTTGGGGAGCTGTCGTGCCACCTGGTGGCAACAATTGGCGTAGTTGGCAAGATTTCTGGCCGTATGCTGGTAAAAACCTGTGTATAGAAAATGTCATGTGGCAAACCCCAACACAGAAGCATGGTTGCACACACACAACAGTTCAGCAACCCACGCAGACGCAGCGGTACACCTCACACAAGCTCACCAAAGAGCTCACCCACTCGCAATGGGAAGGGAAAAGAGTAGGCAGTCTGGGAAGAGAGTGAGAAGCAGGACGCATGCTGCCAACATCTGCAAGGAAGCTGTCGTGGGGAACGAAGACCTCGCTCCACTTTTTCTCGGAGAGGTTCATGAGTCCGGCCCCAAAGTAATAAGGGAAGACCAGAACAGAGAAGGACCCCCGTACAACCTACTGTCCAATCTCATGGGCGGGAATCAGCAGGAGGGGATGGGAGAGGTCAGTGCTGGATATGAGTATGTCACCTCTGTTGATGGTAAGGAGGTATGGTGGGTGGCTGGGAGGTCTGACAATAAACTACAAGAAGCAGAACCCACAGCAGCTCTTAGTCAGGTCCCTGGAACTATATCTCCCATGAACCTCTGGGGCAACTAACTAAACATGAACCAGAGAGGCCAGTATTGCCTGGTTTGCAGCTAGCAGGGAGGGAAAACTGAAGCACAAGTCCTCCAACAAGCTAACTGTGTATTTGATGAATGGGAACTGGAGAGCCTCCTTCAGCATGTGCCCTCTCCATTACAGGTCCTGGTTAATGTGAAGAACCTTATCAAAGGGCTGGATAGGATGACAGAGGAGCCAATGAAGAAAGTGGGCGAATACTTGAAGAAGCATTGGGTCGGAGTCTCCTCAAGATAGATTCAGCGGTACAGGTAAGTGTATCTTGTACCGTACATAATAAGGGAACTCAATGTGAATTGTCCATGGATGGTTCAGAAGTAGGGCGAGTAACATTGATTCCAACAGTGGACGTAGGCATGATGACCGACCGTTTGGTACAGGATGGGGACGGATCAAAGTGGCTTACTGGTGCAGTCCTCCAGACCCTCCAATCCCTTACTAAGTCAATGATGGTCATACAGAAGTCTACATGGGTGCAAACAGCATGGGGTGTCTATCCAGGCCCAGACTGTCTCATCATCCTAGAGAAGAATGGAGACCCGCAAGAGAAAGATTTTGTCTCCAAACAGTGCAGTGCATGAGCCCATGCACTCATGTGCAGTGGAGAGCCTCTCTCCAGAGCTGCAGAAAGATGAACCAAACTTGGCTGGGTGTGAGGCAGAGCAGCAGTTCCCGTCCTGTATTCAATACCACAGGTTGCAGAAGCCAGGAGGAACATGGTGATGCTTTGACTGTCATATGCTGGGTCATAGCTGGAGACACTATCTGTATTCATGGCAAGAAGATGCCAGGAGATCACAGCAGCGCAACGTCTCCCCACCACCTTCTTGTGTTTATCTTTCAGGACAGTGCCATGGACCATCCGATGTGCGCAACCCCTCCTGGAGGAAGACAGCCCTACCTTGACAGGATGCTTCACCCCACACGGCTCACCTGAAGAAGGGGCAATGTGACGAATGACTGGGGCCCTTTCCCAGCCAAGGGGCCAATACACTGGAAGGACCAAGGGAGCAGATGTGCATAGGACACTGCCTCCGATGAAGAACTAGATAGTTCCTTGGATTCCCACAGGACTCCTTGAAACAGCCCTATTGGGTTCTGTGGGGGCTGCCAGTGAAACTACAGAGCCCTTATTTGGGCTCCACTAAAGATTGTTACACTTAATTTAAAAAAATGAGCCAATATAAACAAAACTTTTCACTCATAAACCATTTTGATTGATAAGGTTTCTAAAAAGATACAGTGGCTAAAGGATTCCATTCTTCATGTCATATTTGGAATGGGAAACCTGATTCTGATCTATTTATATATTGCTGTTGACATAATAGAGCCCCAGTAGCATTTCTTCCAAAGAAGCAAATCACCACTTACTATTTGACAAAATGCCCCTGGACGATCTATAAAGGTTCCAAACCTATCATCTGAAAAGCATTTTATACCAGTGTTTGCCCAGAGAAAAGCTATCACTGTGTTCTTCAGGAAGATCCTCAAGCAATATGTTGGTAATGTCATGATTTAAGCAAGGTTTGTTGTATTTGGAGCTAAATGGCTTGCTGTCATTGAAGGAAACATAAATTTTGCTATGTATCTCGGTATTTGTAAGAAGAATGTTAAGCCATCCATCACTGACTCGAAGCAAAGAAGAAAGTATATATCGCAATGACGCCATTTTTTGAATATAAGCAGATCATGCTGAAATTCTTTACCAGAACTTCAACCAGGGCAGGAAAAACTGCTTCTGTTTAATATTTTTATGAAACAAACAAAAAAAAAGAAAAGAGTATAAGCAAAGAAGTAACATAATTGTTAGATTCTAAAATGTCAGCATTTTATATGTAACAACTATAGCAGATTGTGTAGTTCTAACAAAAATATGCAAAATGACAACCATCCGTTTTGTAATCCACATTTCTGCGTGGAACAAGTCGCTATAAACTGATCAGAACACCAAGCACTCTGGTGGATAGTTAGAACCAAGCTAGAGTAACAGTTCATTATAAAAACGTAATGAAGAATTTTAAGATGTTATAACTGCATTACCCCTGAAGAATCCACACAAATTTGTAAATTTCTGGTAATTAAGGTTTTATTCAGTACTTGATGTACTATTTTCCATTTTTGTTAAATACTTTCTTTAAAATGATCATAAAACAGGTGTATTTTGACCCAAAAAATATAAATCTGTTTCTCTTTCGGTATTTTGAAATGTATTTGGCGTGAGACATTGTGGCAAGCTTAGGTTGGTAGTTTGAGACTGAATCCTTGCCTGATTGAAATGACTGTTCTAGTGCAGTATTCCCATAGGTTTTCATTCATTGTCCAAAGAAATACAGCATAGTTAAATGACAGTGTGCATTTGTAGTTCTAAGATGAACTGTGTGTGCTGACCTTAAATCTTCTTATCCTGGTCAGACAGTTTCACATAAACAATGGCTATCCTATATGTCAAAATAGACTCTGGTTGTTTGAAAATTGTTGAATGGATGTAAGGAATACTTTACTTTCTAAATGTTAGGATTTTATATTTATTTGTAATGAATGCCACTCTACATCACACACTGTCTATGTGCACCAATATAATACAAGAAAGCCAATGATGAAAAATTTTATAAAAATGTTTTTCCAACTCTGCCCATGGCACTAATGACTTTAATGCCTGCCTCCTTTTAGATTTTTATTATAACTGTTTTCAAATGATATCCATGCACCAGACTATGTGCAGTCCATTCATTAAAAATTCTTTTTGAATTCAAATGTAATTGTTCTTCATGCTTATTAGGGAGCTCCTAGATTTGACTACTGTATGTGCTTTCAGTTATGCTTTATGCACAATGCAGAGATTCACAAAATGGGAAGTAAGTTTCTTACTACAGATAAAAAAAAAATACAGTTATTTGTAGGATTTTTTGGACGTCAGTAAGAACTAACAAAGTAAACACAGAAATACAAAAGGGAGACCACAGTTTGCACTTTAAAGGGCAGAATTAGAATTTAATATAGATATGACATTTTCATTCAAATAATAATTACAAAGTAACATTGCTGAATGTTTAAGAAATGTGTGCAAACCCTAACATATTTGTATGAACACAATAAACGGTTAAGAGCACTGAATGGTATATTGAACACACTAAATGGTTAAGAGCACTGCATAGTTAAAGGACATATTTCCTGTGATAAATTGTACCTTACTAATGTGTAATCAACACTTAAAAATTCAATGGCTCTTCACAACTAAAGTAATCTAGTTTCCTGCAGCCTAATTACAAATAGCCCATTACATTATCTATCTCACCAAGTACCTGGGAATGACATTCATGAATGTTTGATTAGTTTTACATACCCAGATTCCATGGCGGCCTCCAATCTAGACAGAACATAATACTCTTTCATTAAAACATTGATATGTTATGTCTGTAGTTAAGGAAGACGTCTTGCTTCAAGAAGACCTACTGCCATTTAGCTGCTGGTCGAACTGTGTTAGGTTTATTGCATTACAGCAGCATAGTAACCACACAAAAATATTTACAGACACCAGCCACAACCGCCGGTTTTGCCTAAATAAACTAAAAGGATCAGTATTGTAATGTTATATAATTTTTTTTCTTATATAAGATTGCATCTTGCCATTAAATTCTATATTGTGCAAAGTATTCCATATTTAAATTGAATTTAAACTTTACATTTTATTCAAGAATTTTTTTGCAATAAGTAAACTACAAATCTCTTAGACCTTCACCTTACTTAAATCAGATATGCTTTACAGATAGCAGAGCACAATAAGATTTAACATAAAGCAATTACTTAAAGAAACTGAAATATCCAAATGCTAACAATGGTTTAGTATGCTACATTAACTGAGAACAGTGTTCATAAATGTCTTTGAGATTTTAATAAATTTTGAACTGTTCCTTGTATCATGAGGTTAATTTTTCCTATTTTTAAAGAAAACAGGATTCAAACTTTGTATGTGTACTTCTTACTGGCATCCTAACCCCTGCATGGAAAAGGCCTGAGAGATGAAACAGTCCAGTAGAAGGCGATTGACCAAATAATGTAAATGTGTCATGTCAGATAGCAGGTACTCCAGCAATTAAAACTGCAGAAACTGAAGTCAACATCCACATGGGAGCATATTAGAGCCCTGAGAAAACCTACAAAAGGAGGAATCGGGGAATAAAATTATTAAAAAGATAGTAAATTACAGAGGTTATCAGCCTATTTAGGTAGGCCACTCAGGGTTGTGGCTCAGACACTGACCTTCAATCCACAAGGCTATCAGATTAGTTCTTGACTTTGCCTTATTAAGTTTTATTAATAATAATAACTCTTTACATTTATTATAGCACTTTTCTCACTACATAGTGAGTGGGGAGCCACATCAACCCCACCAATGTGCAGGATCCAACCAATATGCTAACTACACATTAGTTATTTGATGAAGTGATGAGAGAGATAGTTAGCCAATTACAGACAGGGAATGATTAAAGGGCCAGATTGACTAGGCCACAAAGCACAATTTAGCATGAACAATGGGACACACTCTACTTTTTACGAATGATGCCCAGGGATCAATAACGACTATAGAGAGTTGTGACCTCAGTTGTACATCTCAGAGCCATTCTTAATGGCACAGTGTCCCTGTCACTGAAATGGGGCTTTGGGATCCACACACAGACCACAAGGTTAGCACCCCCTGATGGCCTTACCAACACCTCTTCTGGCAGCAACCTAAGCTTTTAACTAGATAGTCTACCATTCTGAACATATTTAGCATCAGGTGAATTACCTGTTCTGAAGTGTAGGTGGTGTCAGTGGGAAACATGGTATGCCTGTGCCCCAAATGCAAAGAAAAAAAAATGTAAACAGTGATAACATATCCTGTAAGTCACCTTCAGTAAAACCATTAGTCAAATGTACATTAATAATATCTGCATCATTCACATTTACATTAATAATAATATCAGGCAAATGCTAGTAAAATACCTCAAACCTACTAATATTTGACTAATAGAATGTTTTTCACCCACATAATCTCTGGACAACAAGTAGTACTACAAAGCACTTAACGCTGTTGCCTCCCAACTGAGCTCAAATCTCCACCTACTCATTCTTCCTTTGTCTATGTGGATATTCTGGCTTTCCCACACATCTTAAAAATACCACTTTAGTTTATCAACAACTGTGCATTGATCTGATGTGAGAGAATATGAGTGTGTGTGATTGTCCGCACTGTGATGAACAGTAAAACCACATAGGATTGGATCCTTTCTTGCTGCAGATCTCTTGAAAATGTCAATTAGAAAACTTGAATTAATAAATGAATGGAAGAACTGATTTGGTAAATGACTAAGTACTTCTTGTATAATTGTAAATGTCTTTAATTCTAAAACTGTATTTTCTTGTTTACCATTTAATAACAGCCACTATATGTTAATTACAGTCATTATAAATATGTATTAAGCAGATGGATTAATGAATTAATAGTAGAATCTCTTATTGAGTTTAGGAAGAGTCACACCTGATTTTTTCTGAATTTTGTAATATAAAGCTAGCACTCTTTCTATTATGTGAAATCATATAAAGTTTTGCAAAGGTTTTTCTATATAATGCAAACCAGACTCTTTCAGAATGTTACCATTTTACTTTGCAGCATACTTGCCTAAAATAGACTGTAGAATGATTCCACCAGGATGGACCACAAAACAATAACTGATATTGTTCAAAACGAGTTCAAGTTGCACTTAATTGTAAGTTGATCCACCATTGTTCTCATAGGCAAGGGTTGATATTCTCAAAACATAGCTTTCATACTTTTATGCTGCTGTATTTTACCATTTTTGTGAATTTATTGACATGGGAAAGATTAGATAAACAATAATTCATATTTTCTGGAAAGGTTTCACTGACAGGTGAGATAATCAAGTTTTAAAAGTCTAAGCCACAAATGATAATTGAATCCAAGCATATTCTGCTAAGATTGTATTGAATTTGAAATATCAAGCAAGGATAAAAAAAAAATCTCCTAATACACCTGTACGTATATTACAATTACTCGTTAACCTACTTTATCATAGTCCGGTAATCTTTAATTGTAGCCTTTACTTACATAATCTTTGCAAGTCAAAGGCAATCAGTATCCACGGAAGCCAGTCACATAGTGTGAATTACTCCAACTAATTCATGACTCACTCTGACAAAATCGAACCAGAACCAGGTTATAGGAGTGCTACTGTGGGCATGAGAGCTGATAAACAACAAATGGTTATCCTGAAGAATGCTGCAACAAGAAATAAGGAACATGGGGTCTTTGAACTGCACAAACAGAGAAGCTCATCTTTCTGATGTCTTTTGTTTTACATACCACGACAGAATGGAAAAATAAAGTCGGAAGACTACAGCAGAACTTGTCATCACTGTTTACAATTAGTATAGCACCAGCTCTTTCAGGCAGCAGCATATTGACTGTCAGGAAAAGGGGATAGCAACACTGTGCTGAAAGTTCGGCACACAGCCTTTTAAAAGAACTTCAATAATAGAAAATAATAATAATTGATTTTCATTGTTTTAATTAACATGGCATGGTATGGCAACTAGATTAGCAGCTGCGGACATCAAATCTGATAAACCCCTTGACTAGAAGTCACATATTCTGACATCCGATGCTTAGGTTAAATGGTAAGTTGTTCTAAAAAGCTGCCTCCTCTGGAAATCTGTGCTCTTCACTGACAGGTATTGGGTTAAGCTCTCCTTGATAAATGACTTCTTTGACCTATGTGTTTTGATTATTAGCCTCCTTCAACATCAGTTACTGTCTTAAATAAAATTAAACAAATAACTGAAGTTCAGCAAGACCACTATTGTACAAATTAATAATAATGTGGACTCATGCTATTGAAAATTACAATCAATTACAAAGGATAGAGGAGGCAGTTTAAAAAATGAGAAAGCATTGGCTTTAATTTTAGCTCATGGTGAAATTCTGAAAGACTCAAGCCAATCCTATCATTGAGTAATTGTTAAGTCATGACATATTGACTGATATATTTGAAAGCTCAAAGTCTATAAATGAATATGTTTGGTGATTAACCATCAATTATGCTTACTCAAATACTGACAAGGTTTCTTATAACTTTTATCAACTCATGTTTTACAATTAGCTGCATATTTCTTAACAAGTCAAATAACTTAAGATTATTCCATCATCAAATAAACTCATAATATGAATCTTAGAGGAAAAAAATATGTAGATGGAAGATTTTGAACTATGCAGACATTCAAAGGGAACCATCCTTGTATAAATATTAATCAATGCATAATGAGAAAATTTTGCTGATGCCAGTAATCCACGCCCATCCTTTTGAAATAAAGAAATTTCAATGAATATATTTCTCAAAATATGATTGACATATTGTGATCTGTTGCTTGATTTATGAAAGATTAAGTTCTAGTTTAAAAAAAGTCCCTGTAATTAGCTATAAACCTTTTTTAGAATGTATTCCTGAAGGTCACTAAATAAGTTTCTTCAGAAAATACTGTATGCAACAAGATTACAGTGCCGCCTTTAGAATTCTCTAAATCAATTTTAAAGTGAATCAAAATATTAAACAGAAATATTCTGAGAGCAGAAAGAGGCTGATAAAGTCAAACAGATCAACTATTGGAAATGTCCATCCATTTTATATTTAGAAACATAATTTGTTAAACTTGGTTAAAAAATAAACATGAATTTAGTATACAGTTATGAACACCTGGATATTTCACGGTATGAATCAGCCTTAAGCAAAACATATGGAATATTCAACAGCTGAATATGTTGTTTGTCATTGAATCTTCGATATAAACAGACACAGCACCAACAGTTTCTTCAGGAGAAATAACAAATTAACTTTCAAAAAGGAAATGATGAGATAGAATATTAGTTTTAAAATCCAGAGAAATGGATTTGCAAGAATTCACAAAATTAAAACAATCAGAAAAACAAGGTACAATGTGAGTTAGGATATAAGAAAATATAAAAAGAGTTTTATAATTTTTTGAAAACAATAAATGGGGTTTGTTGCTCCCCCTTGCTAGTTTAATACTTTTTCTAAAGTTAATATTATTTATTAATAATTCCCATTTCCCAAATATTATGTTTTCATTCTGCTGGGAAGTGTTTGTATATTTGTAAATAATTCAAGAAAAGTAAATAGATATTTCTGTGTTTCTGGAAAATATTGCAACATTACTGCTTATTAGCAACATTCGAAGCATCAACCCTCATTGTAAAAGGAAAGGTTGACTTATGATTTCATAGAAAAATAAGATTAAGTTTTGAATGAATATACTGTAAATGTTGCTATGCTTTATTAATCCAATAAATAATTAGACAGAAGCTGTTTTCTCATGGAAGGGTTCAGTTGTGACCCTATCTTCACCTCGGGACTTTCTATGTAGACTAAGTACCTTCGGTCACAGAGACACACCTGTAGTTTACAGATTCACTTATGGTCACCATCAGGGTGAACTAGGGTTTACCGTGTCCATTCTTTAAATACTTACTTCCTTCTCTCATCTCAAAGCTCCAGGCAAATTCTTAGAAAATGTTCAAAGCAAACACAGAAACAGGTTCAAACTTTACATTTTTTTCACTAAGTATAAAATGATATTTTCTTAACTTGCCTAAAGCAGAAACAAAGCAAATAGATACAACAGCTCATAACAGTACAACTTGAATGGATAGCAACTCTTCTTGTTAGACATCTAGGCACCCAATGTGTCTAGATATCAGGTGGCAAATTCATTATTGTATTGCGCTTTTGTTTGCTTTTTCATCTGGCTTGGCCTTCCTATTGAAGTCGATAGAAGGAGAGACCAACAGCTGCTGGTCTGGTCTATATTTGCACCGGTCTTGTTATTCCTTACTGTACCCATTGGGCCAATGGGGCTTCTTAGTTTAAAGGCCAGCTCCCTTCTTTTGTACATGGCCTGGGGAGATGACATGCCTACAGCAATACCTCCCCCAGAACACAAGAGGGCAACCCCCCTGGACAGAGGAAGTGCTGCCAGAAGAGGATCTGGGTGCACCAGCAGCACTTCCGTCACACTCAGAAGTGTTGTCAGATGAGGACTGAAGAGCACCTGGAGCACTTCCGGGTGCACTATAAAGGAGGTGTTTTCCTCTAGCTCCCTGGTTGGAATAAGTTCTTTTGCAATTGCGGCATTTTAAATAACCTGAAACTATATAGATATAATATTAAAAGGCGATATCTCTCCCATAGTGATACAGCGGTAAGAAATCACATAAGAGAAAATAATTTAGATTTCTTTAATGATGATTTCCACGGCATTACAGATGAAGGAAACAAAACGGCAAGACAATTACCAAGGTGGGATCTCAATATATACAGTCTGTTATTTTCATCGCTGTGTTGGAAGGGTTTTCAGGACCGAATGACGATATCTCCCATCCGTCTGTCGGCTTCGAGGTGTTTGGCTGCTGTCCAAGTCTTTTATACTGTTTTACCCATGTTCAGGCCCTTACTTAGGTAAATCATGCCATTCCAAACAAGACAAAGAGAGGCATGCTGACTCTTAACACACAGAAATAGTACATTTTACCCATTTGTCTCTGTCTATCTTGTTCTATGCTTGGCCTAGCAATTGTAAACGCTGAGCTCCTTTATACTAAATCTGGCTCACCTGTGCATGTAAAAAGAAAAGAAAAAACAGATTTAGAATGTCTGCACAGAACAGAGTGACATTAAACTTATTATTCTGATTACAGGAGGCTACCTCACTCCATTCAAGGAGCCAGAGTCGGGTGGAAGGTGGACAACGCTTGCGGGAGAGCAGTCGAGGCAGCAGAAGAGAGAGAAAGGAGAAAAGAGAAGGATTGAGCTGCATTATTGTGGTGTTTTGTGCATTCTTTCCTGGAAAGAAAATAAAATAAATCGTGTGTTGTTGGCACTTGTGTGTGTCTCTGTGCCTGTCTGTGTCGGGGTTGACTTCCACAATACACATTACAGATACATCCATCCATCCATTTTCTAACCTGCTGAATCCGAATACAGGGTCACGGGGGTCTGCTGGAGCCAATCCCAGCCAACACAGGGCACAAGGCAGGAACCAATCCTGGGCAGAGTGCCAACCCACCGCAGGACACACACAAACCACACACTATGGCCAATTTAGAATCGCCAATCCACCTAACCTGCATGTCTTTGGATTGTGGGAGGAAACCGGAGGAAACCCACGCAGACACGGGGAGAACATGCAAACTCCACGCAGGGAGGACCCGGGAAGCGAACCCGGGTCTCCTAACTGCGAGACAGCAGCGCTACCACTGCACCACCCATTACAGATACATAGATAAAGAAAAACAAGTTTGTTCATCCCTGTTGTAACTTTTTAGAACATCAGAAAAATGTAGACAAGAACAAGCCAATGAGCCTTACTGAAAATATTTTAAACTGGATTTTTTACAGGAGGTTTTGTTTTCTCTAATCTACATAGGAAATTATTTTCCTGTTGTATTACAGGTGGCTGGTTAATAATCCCCAAATTACACAGAATAAGATGGTAAACCATTACGATTAAGAATCCATTAACTATTAATGCTTTATCCCCTGGTACCTTTAACAGACTTATTAGTAGGTGATTCTTTATGAGAAGACCAATGTTGTTTACCAACAAGTAAAAGCTGTTGTCCAGAAAATCTGAAGCAGATGGTAGCACCAAGGGAGGCTGATGCTGTTCTACAGGTACAATCAAAGCCTGGGTAAACTCTAAACCATGACTATAGAGCTTTACTAAACTATGTCCTACAAAGATTGAGAAAGAATGTTTGCTTTCTATTCATGATCTTAAAACATAATTGTAAGCTTCTAAACCCAGCCTACTTTAATACAATGTAATTTCTTGGAATGTTTTTATTTTGCAGTAGTTCATAATGAGGAAAGATAGGGATGTGAAATATATTTTTAGTAATCACTCTGATCTGCATTTCAGAAAAGTTTTTTTTGTGTAAAGTTATATTTAGATTACAGTTGTTCAAAAATGTTAATATATTATTAATGTACAAGTGAAAGTACCACACATGTGTTGTGTATTTAATATGATTTTTAAAAAGGGTAATGGTACGTGTATCTGGCCCTTCAGACATTTTAATGAGTACTGATCCATTAAATTTCTTTGTATATATATTTATTAAAATCAAAAAACATTCCATACAAGGAAGTCAAGTTTAACAAAACTGGTTTGAAACAAATCAACCCCCACCCATATGAAAGAGAGCTAGGTCAACAGAGTAGCAATTTAATAATAGTAAAAATGTGTAAATAAATAAATAGATAAATAAAAATAGACATTCTCAATTTAAATGCTTATTTTAAAATGTTATCTAGGTTTTTAAAAAGTTTTAACAGATCCTCTAAATGAGAGCTTGATTTTTTCCAATTTTAGATAATATATAACATCAGTTACCCACTGACTTAGAATAGGTGAGTTAGGATTCTTCCAATTGGGCAAAAAAAATCTATGTGCCAATAGTGTAGTGAAGGTAATTACAAATTGTTTGCACTTCTCCACTTTAACCCCGTTGGAAGTTCGGCAAACATAGCTGTTAGTGGATTAGGAGGGATTGTGATGCCCAGGCTGTCTTAGAGGCATTTAAAATTCTTTGTCCAAAATGATGATAATTTGGTGCACACTCAAAACATATGACCCAGTGAGGCTGGAACTTAATTGGAACGTTCTCAGGTTGGATCTTGCCTGTGAAACATTTTGGACAATTTTAACGAGAGAGATGCACTCAATATATAATTTTAAGTTGAATAATTGTATGCTTTGCTCATATGGAGCTCCAGTGAATTCTGTGCATTGCTACCTCCCATTCCTTTTCTGAGATGTTGAATGAGAGATCCTTTTCCCACTGTACTCTGGGATTTGTGAAAGGGATTGATCTTAAAATGTTTTTATATATTACAGAAATGCTGTTTGAGTCCTCAAAACTGATCAATATTTCTTCCGGTATATAGAGGTGAGGAAATAGGGTAGGTTTTGTTTAACAAAGTTTCTGATTTGAAGGTAGTGAAAGAAATGTGTTGCTGGAAATTTAAATTTGCAGTGTAATTGTTTATAGGATCCAAGGACATCGTCTGTGTACAGATCTCTAAGTGATTTAGTCCCAGATGTTTTCTAGACATTATAAACTGCGTACGTTTCAGAGGGTGGAAAAAGGTTGTTCTCATGCAGAGGTGCCACAGATAAAAGCTTCTCTGTCTTAAAATAAATCCTACATTGGTTCCATATTCTGAGTGAGTGAAGCACTATTGGGTTGTTAGTATTTTGGCAATGACTTGTACTTATTGGGGTACAAAGCAAGGAATGTAAAGAAGTGCTGCAGGATTTTATTTCTATTGTGGACCAAGCCTGTGCATCTTCATCTGTTTGTGTCCATGTCCAAGATTTTATAGCTTGTATACTGTATATTGCTGCCTAGTCATAAAATTAAAAGTTAAGTAGAGCCATGCCACCTTCTTCCTTAGGTCTTTGTAGGGTTGACTTTTGGATACGTGGATGTTTTGAATTCCAAATAAATGAGGTTATGGTTACATCTAATTTCTTAAAACATTATTTATTGATGTATATTGGAATGTTTTGAAATAGAAAGAGAAGCTTAGGAAGGATAGATGAAGGGTAGACCATCTATGCAAGTCTTCCTTAATTTTTTCCATGCAGACAGTGAAATTTTGTTGATAAAGAACTTTGTTTACTCATGATGTTAACCCCTAGGTGTTTAAACTGATCTGCAATGATAAAAGGGAAGGTGTCCAATCTAATATTGTATGCTTGAAAATTAACTGGAAAGAGCACACTTTTGTTCAAATTAATTCTGAGACCAGAAATCTTTTGAAATTCTATAAGTGCTGTTAAGGCTACAGGCACAGTATTTTGTGGAACAGATATATACAGTACCATATCATCTGCATATAGAGAAATTTTCTGTCCTTCTCTGCTTATGCTTATCTCATAAGCATTTTGACAGTGACCAGCCAGTGGCTCAATTGTGATTGCAAACAGCAGTGGTGACAAGGGACATCCTTGTTTAGTACCCCCTTCTATTATGAAGTTTTCTGAATTAATGTTGTTAATACAAACTGAAGCTTCTGGACAGGTATACAGTTGTTTGATCCATGCACACATGTTCGGGCCAAATCCAAATTTCTCCAATATGGTAAAAAGGTAGTTACATTCAGCCATATCACATGCTTTTTCTGCATCCAACAATAATAATATCTCTGGGGTATTTGACTTTGTGGGTGAATTTATCACATTAAACAGGTGTCAAAGATTGGAAGCTAAGTGTCTGCCTTTAATAAATCCGGTTTGGTCTTGTGATATCACTGAAGGAAGAACTTTCTCAGTCCTTCAAGCTAGGACTTTGGAAAGTATCTTTACATCAATATTCAAAAATGAGATTGGTCTGTATGATGAACATTGTAATAAGTCCTTATTTTGCTTAGCAAAGACGGTGATTAGAGCTTTAAGAAAAGTTTGAGGTACAATTGTGCTAATCCATTAAATTTCTGCTATTAAAAATTATAGATATTGGTTCACAAGGTATATTGGGAGAAAGACATGCAGTATCTTTGCTTGATGACAAGCCACACAGAAACTTTTTTTGTAATGTGCTTAATTTCAAAATGTAAAAGTACATTTGTTTGTAAGCTTTTAGTAAAACTCAAAAGTAGGCACACCACACAATTTTCTGCTTTAGGTTTCTGTGTAGTTGATCTATTCCAAATAAACTATACACTTATAGGTACGCTCTTAAAAATAATGGCTCTTTGATGGCAAATTATGGGAAGAGTTCTTTGCATATTAACTTGGTTCTTTGTACTTCAAAAACTCCCCCTTACGTAAAAAAACACACAATCTTTATCTGTATGATAGGCCACCTAGTAGGAACATTAACAGATTAAGAAAACCTGGAATTATCTTGTGTTACTTTACAAATGCAGCAGGAGTCCTTTTATAATCATGAGCCATTGGTACTCTATAATCTGTTACCATTAATGGTTATTTACTGTATGGAGCTTGTTATAGACCCAATATGTAATGTTTCTTTCTGGAACCTTCATGTGGACAGATGGTTAGTAAACCAAAAATGTTCCCCATTGGCATTGCTCTGAAGAACCCCTCTGGCACCTTTATTTTTAAGAGTGTACTGTCACATGCATGCACTTGGGAGGCAGCTTAAGGGCTCTAGAGATGGTAGTTACCTTCTGAACCAGGGGGCTGGTGTTGTGTTTTAATGCCTTCTCTCGTCCTCCTTCTGCAGAACTGACGACCAACACCTAGTCCACTCCTGATATCACTTGCATTGTCTGCCCTCCAGGAACAAGCCTCTTCTTATCTGGAACAGAGTTGCATTTTCTCAGTTCTATACTGTACTCATGCCTGAGAAGATATTATTCACATCTTTGAAAAAAGAAAATGTAGTTGTCAATTGTTTTCATTATACAGGGTCATGAATATGCCCCAAACCTTCTTCTTTGTTGCATCTTTCCTTTCCATCCAATTTTTTAAAGAAATGTTTATTTTCATACTTAGGAAGACGGTTGAAAAGATATAATAACATTGATTCTTCCTATATATTTCAGATGAAAAAGAAACCAGCTTACAGAATCATGTTTGATACATTCCAGAAAGCTGCTGAAATTGAATTTGAATAGATCTTCAAACCTTTATGTAATTATATCTCCCAAATTTGTAAACCAATACAAGACACTGAAGAGGAAATGTTCAAAATAAAAGTTATGTGCTGTCATGAATATAGAAAATAAAACAGTCTTTCTAATATCAGTTTTAAACTCAGATATCATGTGGAATTCATTCACTACATTTAGAACAAATGGAAGCGATGAGTGTGGGTTGGTTATATAAAGACAGTGACATACCATTAGCATAAAGGGATGCATTCTGTTAATGTACATGTCTTTGGATTTATTGAATTTGCTGTAGATTGTGCAAAAATGGCATGTGCTCAAGTCTGTTTATCTGGGAGTTGAGATGCCTAGAGCTATAAAGGGTAAACATATTGTTATTTGGGGTGGCCTGGGTTCACTTCCCGGGTCCTCCTTGCGTGAAGTTTGCATGTTCTTCCCGTGTCTGCGTGGGTTTCCTCTGGGTACTCCGGTTTCCTCTCACAGTCCAAAGACATGCAGTTTAGGTGCATTGGCGATTCTGAATTGTGCTTGGTGTGTGTGTGTGTGCACCCTGCAGTGGGCTGGTGCCCTACCTGGGGTTTGTTTCCTGCCTTGCACCCTGTGTTGGCTGGGATTAGCTCCAGCAGATCCCCGTGACCCTGTAGTTAGGATATAGCAGGTTGGATAATGGATGGATGGATATCGTTATTTGGAATACATACATTTTATGTGTGTTGCGTGTCTACAATGATCAGTATAAGTGTAGGATGACAGGAAATGTTTAACATTTCTTGCCTTGCAATACTTGTAATCCTACATTTACCCAGATCTTATGTATTCCAAATAACTCATACAGCTGAAGGCACACACCCAGATATTGAGGTCTGAGAATGTGGGATAACTGGCTGCCTGTGTTGATTGATATATTTGCAAAAAAAAAAGATGCTGATGAAGAGGTGCGAAGGTATTTAAGGTGGCCCAACATTACAACTTTTGTCATAGGCTTTAGGGATTCTAGTGTTAAAATAATCATAATTGCTGCCCCTCTTATTTACTTCTGTTTTACCCATAAACTTGTTACAATGGTCTGAGTAAACACTCAGTGAAGATCACTATGCAAAATTGAGCAGACTTCCAAAAACTCAGAAAAGAGGCCAGACCACCCCTTATTTCGGTCTGGGGTCACTGGAACATTCCAAACTCAAAAAAGAAAATGATATTCTATTCAAATTAAGCAAACACTAATATGAGTTTAACTCAAAGCTTTAACTTTCTGTGATTGGCTCTTACAGTACCATTACAAAAATACGAAGACAAAATAAACTTATATGTTAAGTGTGTTTATTTAATCAAATTGTGGTATAGCGGGTCCACAGCTCATGTCGAGAGGCCAGTTTTAAAATAAATAATCGCCGCACTCGTGGCTTTGCGAGGGGGAATGGTTGGGTGGCTGAAGTAGTTCCTGGGGAGCTAGTGATGTGGGCATTTCTCACCTAAGTGCACAGGTGGGAAATCGTCTGCATCTATAATTGTTCCCAGGAGCTGCTGATTTCCACAGCTGCCACATCCTCTTCATAAATAGAAATGCGAGGCATTGGGGGCTTGAAAAAGGAAGGAAAAAGAAAGATGGAGGTTGCAGGAAGCAGCATGGAGAGAGAGCCGGTGTGCAGGTGGGCAGCTGGACAGTTGAGCCCTAGCAGGGGTGTTTGGCCAACACCTAGGGCAGTTGGAAGTGGTCACTCCTGCTGAACATTTTATGGAGGAATGGGAGTGACCGGCAGTAGGATGGCTGGCCGCATAAGGCCGAGAAGGCAGCAGAAGTCGGGAGGCTTGGGCGGTGAATTCCCTGACGTGAGTGTCCTGGTCGTTAGGGAAGCTAAGTCTCAATTTTGTTGTTTTAATAAAAGCACTTGGCACTTTTACACCATCCCCTTGCTCCATTGCAGTGCCTCACTGCCGAGCTCATCGGTAACATTACTGACGGTGAAAGATGGGAGCGTGAAGCGAACCCACATCATCACACAAATCTGTAATCCAAAAACAGGATCCAAAAAAGCAGGCAACCAAAGATATTAAAACAAAAACAAAATTACTAGGCAAAAATGTGAAACTATCCCAAGAACAAAGCCAAAGTTTAAAAACACGGGATGGAAAAATAAAGTAAAAACACCAAGAAACAGGAAGCTCTGGACGTGCTACTGAAAACATATTGGCATATAATGCTCAAGCTAAGGACCACCCAAGCTCAACTATACCTCTCCTGTTTCACCATCATGTGATAAACATATAGTTGCCTAGCTACAGACATGGATATTAGACTTCCAATGTGAATGATATAGAAAAGGAATGGATCAGGACAGGGAACTTCCTAATCCTAGACATAAAAGAAGGGCAAGTGGTGGGGTCCCAGCCTGTTCTTGGCTGAGGCTTTGTTTCTGCAGAGTTGGGAATATACCTCTTAAACTGATTTCAAGTTGCATACCATGACTTTTTTTTGTAGATCTCATAACCTTTTGGATGGCCTTTCTGTCATGTGTGCTTCTATTACCATATTGTTCAATAAGATACTATAACTCATCATGTTTGAAAACCAATCCTTTGTTTGGGATGAGACTTCAACTCCAAGGCAGATCAAGTGCCACCACAAAGAGAAAGAAAATGTAAAACTGCCATTGATTAAAAATTACATATAACAAAGCATTATAAATAGACTCACCAGTCACTACATGGTATCCATCCATCCATTATCCAACCCGCTATATCCTAACTACAGGGTCACGGGGGTCTGCTGGAGCCAATCCCAGCCAACACAGGGCACAAGGCAGGAAACAAACCCTGGGCAGGTTGCCAGCCCTCTGCAGGGCACACACACACCAAGCACACACTAGGGTCAATTTAGAATCGCCAATGCTCCTAACCTGCATGTCTTTGGACTGTGGGAGGAAACTGGAGTACCAGGAGGAAACCCACACAGACACAGGGAGAACATGCAAACTTGCACCACAGTGCCACCTCACTACAGAGTATATTTTACTAAAATAGTGAGTCTTCAGGCATAATTTAAAATACTTAGATTGCTGGAGCCACTCTAATAATGGCAGATATTTTATTTAAAAGTTTGAATGCCTTACAGCTAAAGGCCCTGCCTCCTACTCTAGTTTTATTTATCCTTGCAATTTAAAAATGATTTTTATTAATATACACCCTGAAGAGCATGAATTCAGATGTTCTATTTAAGGGATTATATCAGTAAGCCAAGGAAGTTAAAGCATTTTCTGCTTTAACACCATTGCTACCTAAAAACATGTGTCTCTGAAATATTTCTGACGACATCCACATTGAATTTCTTTGTGTGACAGGCATTCCAATTCTAACCATAGGTGGAGAATTACCATCAACAAAGTCTTTAAACAGTTCCCTATGCATATGTGCATAACAATAAATCCTCACAACTGCGAGAAGCAGATCATAGGCATTACATGACAGATACTTTATAACGTGCCTATGATCTGCTTCTTGTAGCTGTGAGGGTGTGTGAGATGTTTGCCAACTGGCCAACTCACCTCAAGCGTTACCTGGTAGGTGACCACCCAAATAATCAGATTGCGATTTAGACCTATATATCTGTATTATAAAAGAAAATCTTGAGACAAGACTATTTCCAAGAGATTTTTTCAAGCCCCTTTCCCCTCTCAACCATTTTCAACCACGCCCACGTCCTCTCACTTGTGTGAATGCTTTTGTCAGATATAATTCCTGCTGTCTCAGCTCTTATAAAAGACTTATTATGCCCAAATCTTTTTAACAAATTTCATCCTGAAGGGTTATCAACAGAAGAAATGAGTACACGGGTAGTCCTAGCACCGAGAAATGATGAAGTCAAATGAATTAACGTGAAAATTGATCAGTTTTGGCAAATTGGTTAAATGCATATCAATAAACTATGCTGAATAGTTTTTCCTATGACAATTAACAAATCACAGGGACAAACATTCGAAAAAGTCAGTTTATTTTTTAGAGTAAAAGAAACGATATTCACTCACAGGCAGTTATATTCTATGTTTTCATGATGTAAGTTCAAACACGGAATTAAAATTCAATGCAATATTGACGAAAAGGTAACTCAAAAAATTGTTTTTACTGAAGTTTTACAGTAAAAGTGTAAGTTTAAAAAGTATTTCCGTTTTAATTTCAAAGCCAAACAGAATGAAAATGTATAACACAACGAATACTTCTAATGCAACATGAAACATAATTTTCTTTTAATTTATTACGTTTTACTATTTTTTAATATGGTTAATTACTCACCATAATGTAAAATAGTTAGTCTATTATGCATATGTAACAATTCCCATGAAAATAACAATGTTTAAATTTTACATCTTCTTCCCCATACGCTAGTGGCAGATCCGCAAAGTGAAGTGACTGTTGGACTTGGCCATTACCCCGGCCGGGATACCAGGTGGATGGAAGGACCAGGGGAGAGATCATCTGCAAGGCAGCTGTGGCACCATGGATTCCTGTGGGGGCCGCCAAGGGGAGCTGCAGAGCCCTATAGTGGACTTACACCACACCTGGGAGTGATTTCAGCTAACACTGATGAGCCACCTGGAGCACTACCAGGAGCTGAATAAAAGGAGCGGGCTTACTCCTTTAGGGGAGCAAGAGGCTGGAGCAGGTGGGTGAAGCTTACCGGGAAAGAAGTGGAGGCGGAAAAAAGAGAAGAAAGGAAAAGGACAGTGCTTTGGTCTTGTGGACATTGTGGTCTTGTGGGGAGAGAAGAAAGTGCTTCCCCACCTATAAATAAAGGTGTTCTGTGTGGAGAAACTTGTGACCTGCCTGTCTGCGTTGGGTTAGTGTGGCTGTACAGGCACCGTTATAAATATAAAGAGATAGTATAATCTCATTCCTGTATCCAGTCATGTGGTTAGTAAGTGGTCAAATCACCTTGGAGCAAACAATACATTTTGTGACCAAGGTCATAAATAGGCCAAACCCCCATTTTTACAAGACTAAGACTTCAGATTTTTTTAAAAATTATATTTGTGTCTTTCTCCAGACAGAAACACACTGGAAACTAGGAAGTTAGCTGGAAGATTTTATCTGAGTAGCAATTAAATTGACAGTATTATATGGAGTGAGGTGATTGAGCATCCAGACTAAATTAAACCAGGGGCTTTTGTGACTGTGTGACTGGATGAGGCTGTCGGGTGCATACAAAAATCAACAAATAGACACCAAAACACCATAAGCTTTTCTGACTTTCCTTGGTAGTAAAATTATATGTTTGGAAAATTGCTTTAATCAAATACTGACAATGAGAAAGTCAGCATTCTTTATTTTTGCATGTAACATTTTCTCCACATACATATTGTCAAGAATTTAAATGAATAATCATTCAGTCTTTTATTCTTTGTCTGAAATGGCTACCCTATCCACTAATACTATAGATAACTAATTTAGAATTTTTTAAATTCAAAGGTAACATGAAGCAGTCCAACCCTTTTCAAATAAGAGAAGATAGAAATATCCAAAATATCTCATATAACCTCCTTACATTATTAACTTTGTGGAGCCTTTATAAATATAGATAATACATAAAACAATAATGTCATATCAGACATTAATGGTGTAGTCACACTTGTGTCCTGAACAGCTTTTTTATACGATATATTGTCTTGGCACATTAATCCGGAGACATGCAGCCATACAGCAATTATAATGAAACGACAAACTGCATTGAAAATGAGGTGTTGGGTGCTTCTGAATGACTTTTAATATGCATGAGGTATCACATTACATGCCATAAAATGGCTACAGTAATTATCCTCCAACCCTGTAAAAAACAAATAAAACCTGGCCTTTTGAACCACAGAAATTATTAAAGGAAACTGATTCTTTAAGTATAAATATGCCTGTTTTCCAGCTGATTAGCTCAGAGTACAGAATAACAATTTCAGAGATACATCATCAAATTCTTCAACATAAAGCCCTAACTTATTAAATAAAATAACTTGATATTTGTATGTTAATAATCAATGGTAATGGATTATAGACTATTTTGCATTTTCTTCATTAAATAGAACATTTTAGGAATATGTTCACAGCCTTCACTTCAAACAAAAAGTATCTAAGGAACATCACATTACATTGTCATTAAAAATCATATAGTAAAAGCAACGTAACACTAAAAAGCACATTTAAAATGTGAGAGTTAAGTGTTAATTAAAAAAATTCAGATGCCTCTTCTTGGAAAGACAGATGAGATTTAATTTAACTGAAAATGAAGCATAGTAAAAGGTACATATGCCAAATATGTATCTCCTTGTCAATGTTTTCAGAAAGATTATACGAAAGTAATAATTAAACCATCAAGATCTCTTCTTTTAAAAAGCAACTAAAAAGACCTTTTCGTTGGCTTTTGAAAATAACTTACAGTAACCTTCATGACAATACATGTAATTTAAGACTTTATTTTTAGAAAAAAAATACATTTTTCTTCAAAATTAATTTAGTTCTGAAATGCTTTTGTTCATTTTTAAAGTCTTATAAATAGTATAAAACAATTCCGTATTTTCTCTTTTCCTTAATTTTTTTCTCCAATATACAATACATCATGTAACATACTGACATTATTAACATTGTGAAGCTTATACAATATACACGTAGATTCTCACATTATTTTCTCTTTTTCTTATCTTTTTTTTCTCTTTTATAAATTTTTAATTCAAGGTTAAGATTTCAGAAAATATGTTTTACTTCAAACTCACTTTTTTTGCAACAGCGTCTTGGAGAGCTGGAACCTGTGCAAGCAACTTGAAACAGAAGGCAGAAACCAAAAGCAGGTGGGATGCCAATCCATTTTAGTGCATACTGACTTACTTTACTTTATAAAGTACTGCGCACAAGTTGTCAATGCCCCACCCTTAATTTCTTATTTCAGTCTTAAGCAGTTGCATTCACTGATTTAATGGCTCCTGATTATCAATAGGTGGCGCAGTGGTAGCGCTGCTGCCTCGCAGTTAGGAGACCTGGGTTCGCTTCCCGGGTCCTCCCTGCGTGGAGTTTGCATGTTCTCCCCGTGTCTGCGAGGGTTTCCTCCCACAGTCCAAAGACATGCAGGTTATGTGGATTGGCGATTCTAAATTGGCCCTAGTGTGTGTTTGTGTGTGTTCTGCAGTGGGTTGGCACCCTGCTCAGGATTGGTTCCTGCCCTGTGTTGGCTGGGATTGGCTCCAGCAGACCCCCGTGACCCTGTATTTGGATTCAGCGGGTTAGAAAATGGATGGGTGATTATCAATAGGAAGCAAATGACAAAGAGTTAGGCCAGCAGTTCTTGATCTAAGCTGTTTCCATTTACCTCTGTGTGGATTCATCATACACTATTTGATTTAATAAAACACTTAAGAGAAAAATGCGACAGACTGAAAATGATACGTTTTACGCTTCAGATCATTTGGATGAAGTCATAAAATTAAATAAGGTGCAAGACTGGCAAGGATTGGTTTCTAATTAAGCAAATGGGTTGGAACGAAAACCTGTAGCCACTGCAGCCATCTCGGACCGATATTGCCCTGAAAAAGAGCCAAGGAATTTTAAGGGACCTTGAGGGTTTTGGAAGCATCTGCCAACTTGTTGTACTGATTATTGCGTCCAAAACTGTGATTTAAGCAGTGAGGCAGCAATTCTAATCACTGCGCCATCTTGCCTCAAACAACAAAAAATACAAACAAAACAATAACCACACACAAAATACATGAAATGGCCACAAAGTAGCAATAAGCGAAAAACATATCTTATATATAAACGTCTACTCGTGGAAGTGTGTTTCTGTCCAGCCCGGAAGTGAGAGGTGGAGTTGGGGTAAGGGCTCCGCCTCCAAGGAAACAGAAAACTAGCCGCTGATAACACAAATGAGGGCAGCATGTGAGCAAAATGAAACCTCAGAAGAAAGACAAAGTCACTTAGCCACTACCATCGGAAAAACGGTATCCCTTTTAGTTTTCCTCCTGCCTCTAATATACAAGTAATGCGAGCATGTTTGCAAAACGAATTCTCCTAGGATAGGGAGGCCCAGAGTAGTTCCTTTCAATCACCTGACATCTCTACATTTCAGTTTTTTTCTGACAATTTCAATAGTTTCTAGGACCCCAGGCTTTTTACAGCACAGGCTTATACAGCTAATGTATATATAATTATGCTCAAAGGGTTCTAGCCTTGAGCACAAATTAGCCTTGCAACCATGAGATTAAGTACTCAAAGAGAGTGACTCCTGGAGGGGATAAAAGGTATTTTTCAAGATGCCATCGAATTTTGCCATCATCCTCTTTTCCACAACAGCTTCCAGTATGCCCAGGGTTTGCCCTATGATGGAGAAGGCTTTCTTGACATGTTTGTTCAGGTATATGTTTCAGCTCAAGTTGCTTCCCCAGGAGACTGCAGTGTAAGACAACACACTGGCTACTATGGACTGATAAAAGATTTCCTGCAGCTTGCTGAATACATCAAAAGACCTGAGTCTCCTTAGGAAGTACAGTCTGCTCTGGCTCTTCTTATACAGTGCCACTTTGCTGTAAGGCCAATCTAGCTTGTTCTTTATGTAATTCCCCAGGTACTTGTAGCTTTTCACCACTTCCACATCCTTCCCCTGACTGGTCTCAGATGGTCCTTGGCATGTCAGAAGTCCACCACCAGCTCTTTTGTCTTGCTGATGTTGAGTTGGAGGCAGTTGTTCAACAAATAGACACCAAAACACCATAAGTTTTTCTGACTTTCCTTGGTAGTAAAATTATATGTTTGGAAAATTGCTTTAATCAAATACTGACAATGAGAAAGTCAGCATTCTTTATTTTATAAAGTCCTCCACACCCTTCATGTACACTGACTTGTCTAGAATATTAATGCAGCCTATGACACTGAAGTCAAAATTTAGATGGTAAGCACTGGTATTGCACTGGAAGTCTTTTCTGTAAGAGGTAGACAGGAATGGAGACAGGACAGTCCTCTGCAGTGGTACAGCATTACACAGCACCATTGCTGACGCACAGTCCCTGAGCCTGCTATCTGTTGGTTAGGTAATCCATAGTACAGGAGACGGTGGACAGAGCCTTCAGCTTTTTCCCTGTTGATGAGGCACTGGAAAATACAAAGAACATTATCCTGACTGTGATACTAGTTTTGTCCAAGTGGAAGTAGGCTCTGTAGAGCAGGTAGATCAGACTAACCTCCATACCTATATGTGTCTGATAGGCACACTTTAGATGATCCAGGTGTTCTGAACCAGGAATTGTAGCTATTTTAGGACCAACCTCTCAAGGGATACGGTATATATGCCATGAAAAACACTTTGGCAGATTTCACTGATCAATACTAATCATTATAAATGTTTTGCAGTTTCATATATATACTCCTTCTTGCTAGAGCTAATTACTAAATCAAATACTGCACCCAAAATAAAACTTACTGAACAATATATAAGCTATAAGACTGTGTGAGCTCATTCACCAAATTGTTTATTGTAGTTTTGGATTGGAAAAGAAGAATTTTAGGATATTTTTACAGCACAGAAAACATAACCAAACATTACCTTAAAATTACTGTCTTTTTCAACACAACTGTCAGGATCAGGAATGGGCCTGATTCATTGAGTGTCATACCAAAACCAAAATATTTAAAACCAAAAAGTATTCATTAGGCTACAAGATATTTCTCTCCATTGCTTCTGTCCAAAATCTCCAGTGAGTCATCGCTATACATAGTCTGAAACCTTGGGTTCTTTTGCAAGTGTGCAGTCTTCTTGTTTTAATATGACAAGAACATGAATTTATGTACTAAAAAAAGCCTCCGAAGCAGAAGAACAGAAGTGAACTCCTAGCATTGCAGGGAAACCATAATAACAATGAAATATTTCAAAGAAGTAAATCAGAATTACTACTGAATAGAAAAACAAAACCAAAATGGGTCAGACTAATCTCCTGCTTGTGCCCAAGAATGTTCTAATGACATTGATATCCTGATCACAATCATTTTTCTTGACTCAGAGAAACAGAGATCAATAAGAGCTTAACCTAAACATTTTATCTGGAATTTTGTCAGATATCTTTCAGCAGCAGATGCAATTCCCATGAAAAAGCTGGCATATAAACTTGGCCACATCTCTCTTTTGCTGACTTTTATGAAAACAATCCTAAAATGCAGGCTCTAGTTTAAATGCCTTGGGCATCACAGACTAAAAGCAATGAATTAAAATGTATATTTGAAAACTGAATGTTAATGATACAAAAAGGGAAGTAAATGGGGTTGTACAGTAGTGTACATTAAAAAAAGGTTAACAAAGGCACATTAATGGAGTCCACCACATCTGATGCTGTGTGCGGGTGAGGCTTTACCATGCTGGTTTGCCACTGCTCCATTTTGCTATTCAGCACTACAAAAAGTATTTGATTTTTTTTGTTAAAATACAGTCCAATTTAAAATCATCAACCATATCAAACAAGACTCCTTCATCAAGGTTTGAATGATTGCTTCATTAACTGCCTACATCTAAACATGAAAACTAAATCAGAGCCAACTGCCCTGTTCGTCCACACAGCTTACTATCTCAGAGACACATGACAAAGAGCCTAATGTCGTTGCCTGACTACAGAATTTGAAAAAAAAAACAGATTCAATGTTTCAATTTTCTCCCTGTTTTTATTCATTCATTATCCATCTCTAAATATAAAGAAAGAAATGGTAATAAATTAATGAAAATAAAGTATTGTTTTATTACATTATTGAAAATTCTAATTAGAAAAAACGTTATTCTCTACTGTAAGGTATAAATTGTAACCCTGACTGTGTTACTCAAGTGGCTGAATTGCATCATATCATGTTCAACAACAAAGAAATGGAAATCTTAGAACTAAGAATTGCAACACACACACACATACACACTCCATCTCTCTCTCTCCCTCACTGTCTCCATATTTATTATATATGCTGTAGATGAATGGCTTCTTCTTGGTTCCTATCACATAATGTAATGATTTCAGAGCACATTTGCACAATTCTTCTTATTTTGTTTCTTTCTGGTGAAGGTAGGTCCTTTGATGATAAGGCTTCCTTAGCCGTCATCTTTTAAATTATTCAAGACTTTTTTACCCATAGGTGGATTTTTTCAGAACAGAATTCATTATTGAGACACTAATTCTTAAAGTTTAAACAGCATACTGAAGGTTACAGCAATAAAGATGTCTTATTTAATAGTTACATTCATATAGGTGCTGATGAGTTAGAGTTCTTAAGAAACTTATTTTTAGTGGTCAAATGCTGTTAATTTGGATGTTTCAAATATTACTGTTTCAATATTCAAGTCAACAGCATTGGTTTAACAAACTGCATTCCCCAATACAACTGATGAGGTTAGATCTAATTCTTAATAAAAAGTGTAGTATGTCATATCATTTCTGTGTGTTATATCTTCTTTAGTTCAGAATTTTACAGTCTGGACTCCTAAATAAACAGCATTTAGAGGGATGATCCTCATGCATATTCTTCAAAAGGGCTGTGAGAAAAAATCTGTAATTTGCATTAAAATATACCTCTGAAATATGAGATTATAGTCCTGCAGTTCATAGTGATTATGTTCTTTAACTCATTTAAATAAAGATGGCTTTTTACATTGTATGTTACCATTGTTAACATTTGTTGAATTGTCTACACTTGTTAATTCATGTTATGTAATGCAGGGGGCCCCAACTCTGGTCCTGGAGGGCCCCAGTGGCTGAACGTTTTTATTTAGTGGGCTATTTTTGCTGCTAATTAACTTCTTTTGAAGTAATTTTAATTGACTTTTTTTAAGATTTATTCCCCTGAATTTCTTTGTTGTTCCTTTGAATTGCTCCATTTCATCCCTTAAAAGGCACCTAAACAGAAATTAAATGTTAAGTGAGTGAGCCAACTGAAGTCCAACTAAGTCAGGGCCTCAAACCCCAACCAATTTACCTCCAACCAGTTGCTTAATTAGGAGTTGATTCATGTTGTTAATTAAACCATTTTTTAATACCATGGCTTGTTACAGCTCTCAGTTTGCAATAGCATTCATTTCTGAAATTGTTGATTTTCTCTTTTCTAAGAGCAGTGTTAAAATGAATTCGGGACCTGGGCAGATCAACATTCCCGAGACCTTCATGTTTCTTTATTTTCAGATATTGTATGATTAACAATATTGGTCATGTTTTGCTGGTCATTTTTTGTTTCATTTTGTATCTCATTATTGTTTGGCTGCTAATTAAGAAAAAAGAAACAGATAAGGGGTCAGAGTGTTCAAGAGCAAGTCAAATACAATGAACTCAAAAGAGGTTGATTAGCAGCAAAAACAGGTCACTAATTAAGAAAAGGGTTAGAATGAAAACCTGCATCCACTGGGGCCCTCTAGAACCGGAGTTGGAGACCCCTGATGTAATGGTATGAATGTATGTATATTTTAAGTTTTATGGTTTCAGTTTTCATTCCTTTATGTTATTAATGTTATGTTTGTACTGTAATTATGTCTTGCACCATTAAGTATGCTTCCATTCTATGTACTTTGTAGACTGAGCCCCAGGTGGCAGGCCCCCCCTGACATCACCACCCCTGTGACCTGCTACTGGCTATTAAAGGCCAGAGAAAAGTAAGCTCAAGTAGCAGAACACTGATTTTTTTATGAAGTTCTTGTGTATTAATATTTCATTGGATTTTTTTGGTTTTGCTGATTGTCTTACTTTTGTTCTGTTAACTTGATTACTGGAATTTGTTTTTAGACTTCAACCTAGAATTTTTATTTAAAATGGTAAATTACTAAAATAAGTTAAAAGTAAGTGAAACATAAAACCTTAGGAAAAACCCAAACTTGTGATTTATCCTAGATATATAATGACAGAATCAGTCAGTGAGACATTCTCCAACCCTATATATCCTAACACAGGGTCATGGGGGTCTGCTGGAGCCAATTCCAGGCAACACAGGATGCAAGGCAGGAACAAACCTGGGCAGGACACCAGCCCACTGCAGGGCACACACACACACCCACACAGCAAGCACACACTAGGGACAATTTAGGATCGCCAATGCACCTAACCTGCATGTCTTTGGACTGTGGGAGGAAACTGGAGTACCCAGAGGAAACTCACGCAGACACGGGGAGAATATGAAAACTCGGGTCTCCTAACTGCAAGGCAGCAGCGCTACCCACTGCGCCACTGTGCCGCTTGATAAATAAATCAATAATAAATAAAAATAAACTTAACAAGTACATCAGATTGAAGCAGCAAACTGCCTAACAGGATAGGGCAGTAAAGACCCCCAGAGGCACTTCTTAGCACACCATGGTGGAATGAGCCTGTGGATAAAAGTGCTGCAAGAGAGTGACTCCTAGAGAGGATAAAGGGTATTTTTCAAGATGGCATCCAATTTTGCCATAATCCTCCTTTCCATAAAAGCTTCCAGTGTGTCCAGGGTTCTCCCTGTGCTGGAGCAGGCTTTCTTTTTGTGCTTATTTTGTGCCAAGGTTGTTTCCCCAGGAAACTGCAGCCTAGAACACAACACTGGCTACTATGGACTGGTAGAACATTTCGAGCAGCTTACAGCACACATCACAAGATCAGATTCTCCTTAGGAAGTTCAGTCTGTTCTGGTTCTTGTACATTGCCACTGTGTTGTCAGACCAGTCTATTTTGTTGTTTAGGTGAATCCCCAGGTACTTGTAGCTCTACATCACTTCCATGTCACTCCCTTAAATGGTGATTGGTGTTTGTATATACATTTTTTAGTCATCAATAAACCTAACATGCACCAGGGCCGAATTAAGGACAACTGATGTCCTAAGCACAACCAAACAATGGTACCTCTTCAGCCCTTCCATTGCTCAGCTGATAAAACATTAAGACTCAATAATGCTTGAGTTGAAATTAAAGATTAAAATGTACCCCATTTATTTGAAAAATCAGTCAAATAAATAATAATCCTTTATATAAATCATCTGATAACTACAATGCTAGCCAGACCCAGCCAGCTGCGTTTACACTTGACATAAGCAAAAATCTTACAGCATGGGACAGAATGTGTTATCTAAAGACACCTTCACACCAAATTGTTCAACTTTACTCACTCACCATGACAAAGAAAAAATATCTTAACAATGCAGATTAAAGTTAAACGTAGCAGATAAGGACAATGCCAAAAAATCTAACTAAATCAAATGTGGCTGTGAAAGTGTTAAGAGGATGATATCTAGTGTCATTGGTGCCCTAAGCAGGTGCTTATTTTGCTTAATGGATAATCCAGGACAGACCTACATGTTTTTGGGGATCTAGGAGTAAACTCATGCAGGCAAGAGGAGAACATGCAGACAGTACACAGAGAATTGTAGCAGGATTTGAATGGAGTGCTGGATTAAGAAAACAGCATCAATAGCCACTGCACCACCGTGCCATCTCATAATCCCATCCCAAAATACAGGCCATTCAAAGTGATTTTGACTGACATAGACACACATTCCTGTGCCTAAACAGTGCACTTAAACTAATCACTAATGAAATCAAAGCAGAATGTGGTTCATCCATCCATCCATTTTCTAACCCGCTATATCCTAACTACAGGGTCACGGGGGTCTGCTGGAGCCAATCCCAGTCAACACAGGGCGCAAGGCAGGGTGCCAACCCACCACAGAGAATGTGGTTTCAGGTATTAAATAATAATTATTCATTTCATATTAGGGATGGGACAAACTAAAGACTCAAATCTCCTTAATAAATCTAAAAAATTATTTGTACAGAATAAAAGGTCCTCTTGTCCTCTTTACTTTCGGAAATATTTGCTTCATAAAGAAGATCACATGAAGCCACAGCCTTTAGCAGCAGCTCTGGGTGAACATGTGGAACTAAGCCTACATCTATAGGCCATCTATATCACACGTCATGCCAACATCCTTCCCCAGATTTATCTATTTATTCTTTCTTTATCAGTGTAATACTATCTGTTTACCAAGAAAGAAAGCACATTTAATATACTTACCAAGTGTAATAGCAGAATGACAAAAATAGCTTGAATTTTTTAAAATAGTACTTGATTATATTTTGACTACATTACAAATGTTTATATTCACACAAGTCACACTTCATTTTATATATGCAGAATTCTAAAAATATTACTATAGTATGAGTGATGCAGAAAATAGCACATTTTATATTGTTTTCTCTTTGATATCTGCAAACTACAAAATAGTATATGCTGCATTATATATACAGCTTGTGTATATATATATATATACAGTATATATATAGGTAATTTTGTTTATATAAATGTAGGATATACTGTAGTTCACTGGCCAGTTCATTGTAGAATGGGTTTGTGTGGTCTTTTCTCCTACTTTCCAAAAGCCTGTAGGTTCTCTTAAACAGGTCCAATAAGAGTTAGTGTATGTATGGCTGTGTGTAAGAAGGGTGACCTTCTGTGGCCTAGAACTCTTACTTTGGCCCACTGTAATCGTTAATAAAATAGAAGCAAACCGTGGTTTCAGGTATTTCATAATACCCATCCATTCCATATTATGAATGGGACAAACTATGGGATTATACAGACGTGAAAAGCTTTTTCCTTTTTTAACAAAAGTGGACATATCAATATTTGATCTTAAACAGTACCTATAGATACAGGCGATATAATATACTTCATTCCACATTTACATTTGGTAGTCCATTGCTAAATTTAAACTTAAATGCAAATTTCATATGTGGAAAAAGTAAGTACATCCCTACATTTATTACAATTTCAAATACCTAAAATTAAAATCAGGTGCACCAGACCAGGGTGTTAAAACATCATTAGAGAGGTTCATGTCTGAACCTGTCTTATTTAAACCTCAGACATTTAGTTTGGTTTGCTCTTTGTTTTTGAAGATGTATTGCCAGCATGCCTAGACCAAAATGGCTCCCTGAGACCTTCAGAAAGAAGGTTACAGATGCCTATAATTCTAAGAAGGGATTTAAAAAGATCTCCAAATAAATTCAAATTAACCACTCCATTATCCTGAAGATCATCGACAAGTGGAGATGATTTCAAATGTGTACAGGCCAGGCTGCTCCATGAGCACATTGCAAGACACTTTCAGAAGTCTCTAAAAACCACAAAAGTTCATCATGGGACCTATTAAATTCACAGTTGGCTCTTTGTGCTCAATGAATGACATGTCTTCCATTTTTTCCTTGGTGCTTGCCCATAACATATGATAGTATATTCCTGCAAGCTGTGGTCACTGTAGTACCATCCTGTTTCACTGTTGAGCTACCTGTGTTGGTTGGTAGATATATTTATGGCCGCCAGGCTCAGGTGGCAAGTCAACAGCTCCCAAAATATAGCGAGGAGAGCATGTATTAGCGAGGAGAATTGTCATCATGGGACCTACAGGTAGCTATTACCACTGCTGATGTCAACGTGCATTAGTCTACCATTAGAAGGAGGCTGTGCAAATTATATCCACATGTGAGGTGTGCCTGGAGGAAACCTTTGCTGCCCCGAAAGAACATTAGAGCAAGACAGAAGTTTTCCCTTGAACACCAAGGAAAAGTCCAGGACTTCAGGAACAATATATTTTAATAGGATGAGGCAAAGATAGCATCTTGATCTGTCAAAAATCAAAGACAGCATTTGACCAGTAAAACATGACACAGGCTGTAAAGCATGGTGATGGACATGTCATGATTGTGGGCTGCTTTGTTTCATCAAGGTGTGGGCAGCTCACCAGCACATAATCCATTATAAATTCCTCATTATACCTAAAAGTGCTTGAGAATAACGTGAGACCATCTACCAGAAAACTGAATCTCTGCTGAAACTAGACCTTGCAACATGGCAGTGAACCTAAACAGGCCAGCACATCCACCAATGAATGGTTAAGAATAAAGTAAGAAATGGAGTTTTCTAAAATGGCCAAGTCAAAGCCCTGTTTTTAATCCTTTTGAGATGCTGTAAGGGAATTTGAAACAGGCCAAAACAGCCTTTAAACATCACACGGCTGAAAGAATTCTACATTGATGAGTAGGAAAAAATGTTTTCCTAGTCGATGATTGAGATTTGTAATAAGTGCTTACTAGAGGGGGCAATATCAGCAATTAGACTAATTTTTGGGGGAATACATTTTTGCAATGTCAAACTTTCATTTTTTTTCAACGACATCACTTTTACATCTGAATGCTGTTTTTAATGAATATAAAATCTTGGTATGTTCACATATGCTAAAATGGAAATAAACGTTGCATGAGGTGTACTTACCTTTTCACATGAATGCATATTGTCATATGTTATGCAGTAATTTACTTCAGTTTTGGAGTAAGTGTCAAAAAGAAACGATCATTTCTCCACCATTAATTTATTCAATACTGCTGCTTAGTACTTTTGTCTCTTGTCAGGTTATCAGTCCCATATTACAGAGGCAAACCTTTGTCTAATAACTGTCAGAGTAGTGTTTGTTCACTCTTGTCTCATTTTTATGCAGTCTTTGCTACTTTGGTTACCTTTCACCTTCTAAATACATGCACCACGAGTGAGTAATAAGTAAGAGAGGCCTGGCAAAAGCTGATGTCCTATTACTACCTAACACCTGATGTCACCTGAGATATGATCGACCTTGCCATAAACCTGTAAAGAAATATGTTAGTATTTAATAAATGTCGTACTAGGGTGTTGTACTGTTTTAGCCATTATTACATCTTGCCTGAAAAAGGGGACTGAGTTGTTTCAAAAGCTTGCAAATTGTAATCTTTTTCGTTAGCCAATAAAAGGTGTAATTTTTCTTGACTTCTCACTATTCAATGAATGGAAAGGCAGCAAGGCTAACCACTGCACCTCTATACTGCTCAAGTACACTAGCACAATATTTGATAAACAGCCCTGTGAGATACTAAATTGATGTGAAAAGAAGCACTAATGTGAGGGGATAGTTGTACTTTAGTTGCTGATTTCCTGCTGCGAACTCATATTAAAGAAATCTTAATTGAAAAGAAAATTACAGCAAAATTGTTGCAATTCAGGTCGGTTTCACTGATTTTTTTAGTCTCAAAATTACTGTAATTTTTTTCATTCTATATCTTTCATTTGGGGGGATAAAAGAACGTTTCAAAAAAGAAAGTTAAATCATGTTTCTGTGTTACAATAGATACCCTGTTTCAAAATGAAGAAAGTTATCATTCAAAAGCTTTTGGAATTTATGTAACAACTTTCTAGAATTCACCCATATATGGCATATTTTATTCAGGTTGCAAATTATGCTTTGCCATCCAGGGGAGTTCAACCCAGGCCATTTTGAGGGCAGGGCAGGGGTAACATAACATTGCAAAAAAAAAGAAGCTGGTTGTCAAGGGGTGGGCAGATTTGAAAGAAAATGCCATCCCTTTAAGTAAATTAATTTTATTTTTACAATTTTTTTTGGGAGGTGACTTATTTTACGTAATCTACGTTATATAGTGCAGTAATTTTTACAGACTTTTTTCTGACACATTTTCTGTGCATGGATATTTATCTTTTGCATTAATCTATTCTTGTATTAAATGCACAGTAGGCTCTTTATGTTCATATAACAATAAATTACGCACCTTCCATTTTTTCCCACTGCCGACTCATAATATATGCAGGTATATTCCTGCAAACTGTGGTCACTGTAGCACCTTCCTGTTTCTCTGCTGAGCTAATATTGTCAGTAGACATATCTGTGCCCAGCAGGCTTAGGAGGCAGCTCAATGGCTCCAAACATATGACCATTCTGACTATATCTGACCTAATACATAATATAACACTCTTGTACTATCTATGCCTTCATTATTTTAATTACTTAAACACTTGTAATTTTCCCACTCAAAGAAACCATAAAGAAACTCTTGCTTCAAAAGAAAAATGTTAGAATGTATGTGTATGCTGAACCATGTTGTAAAATATAAGGGAGCATATTTAACTTTGAAAGTAGTTTGCAGTTAACTTACAGTATTGATTGTTAAAAACTGGGACACCTCATTAGAATTTGTTTTGCTGTTATGGATATTTTGAAACCTTAAGTTTCAAGGAACCAGTACCAAACCAATAACAGCACACTGCGCGATAACGTGCAGTGAATACACTTGACTCGACAATTCATACTCTTTCTCTATATGTTTAGCATTTGTTTGCTCCGAGATTGCTGCGCTTGCTGCTTCATGAGCAGCTCGATTTCTCAACTGTAGCGGCCTGCTTCTTCTCTTCTTCCATCGGCATCTTTTTGCATTAAAACTGATTAAGTCAGTATTTGTGTTGCAATTACTTAGTACGTTTTTCTTAATTTTTTTAAGCTGTTCAATTTTCCTCAAGAATGATTTAGGATTTGAAGAGGTAGAGGAATTGATGGTGAAGGTGGTAGGGATGAGAACGGCACCCTTATGCATGTGCCGCACGGCCGCCCTGCTGCGCGCTGCAGAGAGCTGATTCTACAATAAAATAAAATAAAAATAAAGAGTAATAGAAATCATCAACCTGAAAGTGAACAATAGAGGTCACATAGTATATGTGTATCAAATTCAGGTCAATAGGTGAAACGGTTTGCAAGCTACAGGTGATTTAAAACTCTGGACAGACAAACAGACAGCCACGGTAGCAAAGATATGTGTTTGGTTTATATAATTTAGTTTAAGAAAAATGTAAATATTTTTGTTCTCTAATTTTAAGTGTGTCATGTAGCTGTTTTATAGCTTCAGTGGATTATTATTGGAAGTAGTGCAGTTAGTCATAGCAACCTATAGGCTACCTCCTAGGTGGCATTATGTGCCATGTCATAATGGATCTTCTATAAAATCTAGTGCAGTGCTCAAATTTGTCCGAGATTATGGATTTGAACTTTAGCCTTGTGCTGTTAATGTCTGGTTTTCTGATAAACAATTAGCATTCCACTTATTGATTACACCACAGTTGTAACGCATTGGCTCTGGTTATAATTGTGTCATTTGTTGACAATTCTGGCAATTCATGTACAGACTTTTCTTATAGTTTAGTCCTCTGGTTTGTGATAATGGTGTTTTTTAACCTGAAGATAAAAACTCATTCCATTTCCTTGAAAATGTGCATAGTTTCTGGTCCATTTTAGCACACCCATGTGGTTGCTCACAATCTGTTTTGCCAGCAAGAAATTCAGAGAGGACGACTGGAACTTAAAAAGCAGGTCTGTGCTGCAGTCCAATCAAATCACTTTGGAATATGGTGGCCTGAATAACAGCAATAATTTACATAGTAGGAAGTAGAGTGTATTGGCTAAGTCAAGGAAAGTAAACCACAAAGATGATGCTTCAAATCTTGCCTTGACGAAGATACTTAGCGTCATTGTCAACCAATCATAAACAACAAAAGATCATTGCATACCCTGATTTTTAAATTTACAGTGGATAAATGTGACAGTAAAATATCAACTATATAATAAAATACTACTGTGTGTGATCTGTTTGGTTAGTTTGGATTTGGTCTGATTAGTTTAATTTAGTTACTCAGTCAAACATAATCAGGACAGGAGTTGCCTTTAAAAAACGGGAAGTATTCACAAGAATAGAAATGATGGTAATGGCGGTCTACCGTCTATCATTGTTGGTAGTCAAAAAGTAGACATGAGGCAAGTGATGTGCCTCAAAATGAAAGAGCTTGAGAAGCAGGCTTTAAAAGAACAAAACTGAGAGAGGAAGCACTGGCCAAGACAGGTGGAGACACATGAGAGCACTGAGGAAATGCACAAGACAAACACTGGTGGTGCACAAAAGGTAAGAGATTTCAAATATCAAATAAGTTTAAATTTATGGTGAGAAAATGTAAATATTAACATAAAAGGATTGTATAGATGGAATCTACTTTGGTGAGGATTATATATACGAGGGTAAGTCAAAAATTAACTACACTCCAGTTATATTAAAACTTCTGTTGGTAGCACTGTCTTATCAGCACTTTCCGTAAAAGGTCCCTGTTTCTCCAGTCACTGCTGTGCAGGTGTAAACGTATTACATCAGATCATTTGTAACTGCGGTGCAAGAAACAATGGATGCCCCACTTGTGATTTGCACAAAAGAAAAGCAACGTACGGTGATTTGAGGGTGTGCCTAGTGCCCATATTTATCGATGGCTTTGTGCACAATATGGAGAAAGTGTTTTGTCGTGAAGTAGTGTGTATGAATGGACAGAAAAGTTCAAGGAAGGTCACACACGTGTCAGCAAGGAGCTGGATGCCTTTCCATGTCCACAAATGATGACAACATTGAGCATGTATGTGAAATGATTCTGTTAAATGGATGAGTGACAATATATGATGTGGCAAATCATTTGCAAATCAGCCATGGCTCTGCCTTATGCAATAATCCATGACAGACTTGGGTTTCGAAAGAAGCCTTACGAGGACTAAGATTCACGTCTGAAAAAGAGGTGAAGACAGTAGTGCATTCGTGGACAAAGTGTATTGAGATTATGTCGAAAAATTATATATTTGTCTTTTCTGAAAATTGATTAAAATAAATTCTATAGCCGGAGTGCGGATCATTTTTGACTCACCCTTGTACACACAATAGTAATCAGCATTACCTAGCCACCCACAAGCATACAAATCAACATAAGCACAAATACTGTATATATTTAACAGGTTATTGTAGATGATATAAATTGCACCCCCCTTTCTTTAGTTGCTCTTTGTCCTTGGCAGAGATATTACCATATGAAACAGTGATGGAGAAAATCAAAAACACCTTCAATACATGACCTTCATGGTCATTCCTTTTTATCACTCTCCTGGCTTCTTTAACTGTTTTGGACACATGACCTCTATTGGTAGCAAATTGTCATTTGTCACACATGTTGAGGCTATGTTATGACAGTTTTATTTTTCATTGAGTGACAACCTGAACATGTAAAATGACCAACTACTCAAGGAGCATGTTATCCTTTGCTACCTCCAACGTCTCTCTTGTGTCTTGACTTAATTGGTATCCAGTTCTGGTGGCTATTATGAAGAGCTCTGCTCTTATTCTTTCTGTTGATATTCCACACAATCATAAATATCATTCTCACAGAAATATGTCAGAGGGATATTTTCCCTTTTTCTGCTTTTGCATTACCTTTCTTGGGCTGCAGTTTTGCAATATCAGCCTCCAAATATATGGTGCATTTAGAAGCATCTGCCTCCAAGACCATGATCTCATTCTTTTATGTGTCATCTACAGTACATCTTCATTTATGTTGGTCTTTGAATGAGCTACTTCATTCTATACTCCAAAGATATTTGGTGCACTTGCTTATGTGTTTCTGACCTTTGGGGTACAACTGTAGCATCTTAAATGAAGGGTCCACTCCTTGAAAACATTTTTACAAGGGTATTGACTGGGTTATTGAAGCCACTGTGTTAAAGCAAAGTCATGAATTTGGATGGCAATGCCATTTATCTAAAGTATTTGTCTTAAACAGGGAATAATGAGGTGAGAAAGCTTAAAGAGCATTACATTTTCTAAAACTAAAAGCATTTACTGGATGTGTAATTTTTGTCCTCAAGCACAAAAATATAATTGAACAGATAAAAGTCACTGTAATAAGATTACTCATACTTTAAAAAATGTATGGGAAAATGTAACTTGATTTCAATGTTTTATTTGGCTAATGTTACTTTAGATAGTGAATGTTATGCTTCTGTGCTTAAAATGCTTTTGTGCATTATCTTAAAAAATGAAATTACCAATTGCTTAAGTTTTGATCAAATTTATGTGTAAGTACTGACAAGGGCTTTTTCTGATTATTGTTATCCAAGTGAAATTTACTTAATTTTTTCCTTTTTCTATGTACATACTCTAGATCACTTTAACACACTACTACACAAAGCAAGTTTCAAAAATAGAGTGTTGTGCTCTGTACACTATTTATCGCATATTGTAATAAATAGCTTCCAGTATTTACATATATTATTATGCTCCTATTTTATTTGGACTGATTTCAAAGTCTTCCAATTACTTGCATCTGTTCAATATATCCTTAAATATTGAAAATAATTTGAGGATTGAATCACATAAATAACCAGAAAATCAACACAAATTTTTCAGAGAAAGGAGATCTTTAAATTGAAAGAAGACAATAATCAAGAAGAATTCACTTAATACAAGCAGGAAACATCTGCAGTGAATTTATATTCAGCAAGCTAGAAACAGACAGCACAGTTCATGCAGGATAATGTCATGATTAAGGAGAATGGTAATTTGCAATTTAGTAACAGTGTTAATGGATAATCAAATAACATACAGTATCTTTAAGTAAACAAAGAAACTATACCCATATAATTTATAAGACAAAGCCTAACAGTGGGGAAGTCAATAAGTCTTTGCATTCTAAATATTATTAAAATGCACAGCAATCAACATGTCAGAATATGTGACTTGCAAGTATCAAGAAATAAATTATGCCTATTTAAAGATTGTGATAAACTGGTTATATAATTCCTCACTCCCCTCGACTGGATAAGCAATTTGGAAAACAGATGAATTAATGTATAAATGAACAAAAAATATTTGGCATTTAAAGAAATATTTTATATTCATATAATATATTATTTAATTGCATATCATTAATTTAACTGTCTACTCTTTAAATGGCCATCCCATTGCATGATGACTCCAAAAAAAAAATAAAAATGATTGTTAATACTGCTTATATTACAATATTTATTAGTGTACAATAATACTTAAGTTACTAAGCAGTGTGATAGAGAGTAGAACTTTATGGACCTTCAAACCTCAACCTGAAGCTATTTTGGAGAATCTTGGTTAATAGGATAAACAAGTTTGTTGGGCTCAATGACCTTGTTGTTGCAGGGCTCATGCTGTGTGACGACTCCTGATTTTCCATTGCTTCTTCTATTTACATTTTATATGTTCTATAGTTCAGTGTGTTAAAATTAATCTTGAAACTGACTTGAGGTCAGTGGCAAAACACCCTCTGCCTCGCTTTCCCCACAAGTTGCCAGTGGCCAGGTGCCAAGGCCAATAAATTTCAGCAGTGGAGAAGCTCCTCTGAAGTGCTTGCATGCAGGTAAGTCTATCAATCCATGGCTCCACTTTCCCACTCTGCATCATCTAATTTCATGACAGAGTGTTGTCCACAATGATTTTACTACATGGAATTTCTTTACTTCAGCTTCTGCACTCTTTGTAATGTGCATTTTAGTTTCTAACAATATTACTTTACATTTTAATGACATACTGCATAAATTATATAATATTAATATGACCAAAATACATATTAATATCTGGAAAAAATTTGAGATTAACTTGCTTAGAGATCTTTATATAGACAACATCTTTGCATCCTATGAACAATTACATTCCAAATTTAACATTCCAGCTACACTTTTCTTTCACTATCTTCAAATTAGGAACTGTGTTAAACAGAACCTGCCCGATTTTCCTCATCTTGCACCTTCGTCCATGCTGGAAAAAATATTGCTCAATTTCAAGGACTTCGACACCATCTCTGCAATATATAAAATTATTTTACAATCCCTCCCTCTCAAAGATCCAAGAGGACACTGGGAAAAAGATCTCTTAATCAATATATATAAGGAGTGGAAAATAGCAACGCAGAGAATTCACTCGAGCTCCATATGCGCAAAGCATACAATTATTCAACTCAAAATGTTATATTGAGCACATCTGTCTTGCCTAAAACTCTCCAAAATGTTTCCAGGGCAGGATCCAACCTGCGAACGCTGCAATCAGGTCCCAGCCTCACTGGGTCACATGTTTTGGTCCTGCACCAAATTAACATCATTCTGGACCAAAATTTTTAATTACCTTTCAGACAGCTTTGGTGTCACAATCCCTCCTAACCCATTAAAAGCTGTGTTTGGGGTTCTTCCAGATGGGTTTAAAGTGGAGAAGGACAAACAAACTGTGATTGCATTCACTACACTTTTGGCACACAGATTTATTTTGCTAAACTGGAAGAATCCTAACTTTCCTCTTTTAAATCAGTGGGAAACCGATGTTTTATATTATTTGAAATTGGAAAAAATCAAATACTCAGTTAGAGGATCTGTACAGATTTTCTTCAAAACATAGCAAGATCTAATCAGTAATATTTTAGAATAAGCTCTTAAAGCACCAAGGAAACAATTATTTCTGCATTTCTTTTTCTTCTCCATTCATCTTTATTGGCTTATCAAACTCATCAATTTAGGTATGTTTACAAGCCTTAAGTTTTACCCCATTGGCCATGCTCTTTCTCTCAGGGGTGGGGGTCGACTTGTTCTCAATCCTACTTTTTGTAAGAATTGATTGATTTGTATGGAATGATTACAATAAAATTAATTTAAAAAAAAAAAAAACAAATACATATGAAATAACTAAGCACTCACATAAAATAATTTCCCGTTCTAAAGTATGCACAATATCAATGACAGACAATGAATATTCTTTGTAAAGAAGTTGCATAGTGAAGTACCACAGCATTCTAGTGCACTAGTACTTAAATTTGTACATGCACCTTTTAATGCCTATTGCATTTTAAAGGAGCATTGTTTGTAGAGGATTTGTTAACGGAGGTATTACTGTAGTACATAAGGCAAATAGAGTTTGATTGCAGCAGCACATACTACAGACAAAAGAATTATAACCAGAAAGTAAAACATGAATAACCAATTTTCATTATAGTACAATTTACAAGATTACAAATTCATATTAATATTAGCCTTGCAATTGATTCACCATATGTACAAAATCTTATTCCCGCCATTCAAAAAACACAGTATTCAGTCATAAACAGGTAATCTTACATATTCACCCACTCCTACAGATCAATAAACCCTTGCACACATGGGGAGAATGTGCAAAGGATTGGAATGTTAGTTCTGCACCACTGCGCTGTCCAAGTTAAAATATCTGAGTTAATCTGATTATGGTTAAATATAATGGAGCTACTATAGGACATCAGCGCAAATCTGAAAAGAAAAAAAAAAGTATGATGAAAAGAAAAGAAGGTAAAAGACACAGCATTTTGGCTATATTGCCTTCATCAAGTGTGCAACCAAAAAGAAAAAGGCAGGTACTGTATATATAAGACATATATAAGAGGGGAAGGAGGGTACAAAGACAGGGTAGGTGAAAACAGAAAAGGTGAGAGTAGGGAAGAAAATGCTGCTAACAGTAGTAGTAAAGAAGAGAGGCATATGGAGAAATGAAGGGAACAATTAAAAAGTTACTCTATCATTCAGATCTGGAGAACTATGTGATCCTAGGCGGAGAATGAATTTAGTTTCTTCTGTTTTTCTTTTTTTTTGAAAAATGTCTTTAAAGCCTTGTGAAAGAGCACAGAGAGATCGGTGAGGCTATAATCAAGGGATTTGAAGTGATCTACAGTAGGGTTTGTAAGGTCTTTGATCTTAACTTCTCGAATATTCTCCTTGAAAACGTTTCACCTGTGTACTGTTGATAGCTGGACACTTACAAGAAAAATGACACCTACAAGAAGTGCACTAAATACGATTTCTAGACTGGCAAGGGCCTATTTTTTAATATTAAATATTGGAAATGCAAGGGTATTGTTGGTGACATATTTGCAGATATGTCACCCACAATTATTCATAATCACTAAAATTATGGTAGAAGATGAAAAATAAAATCTAGCAAGATTAGTGCTCATGGTCTGTTATACAGTACACAAAAGGACTACTAGAAGAGGGCTTATTTCTACTGCAAATGTCACAGGGATCCACATATTTTTAGTATCTTTATTGACAGTAGGTGTTGTGAAAAAAACTTTCCTCCATCTTCAAAGAAGGCAGTCACGGAGTCCAAATGAGAATACAGAACATTTCTTTATTTGCACAGAATTACATATAAATGGTTCAGTCCATGGAGTGAGCAATCAATTAAGCAATTTTTGTAATTTCCTTTACCTTTTACATTCAAACATTTTCCTTGTGTTTAATGATTAATTTTGTCATGGCTTCATATATATAATTGTAAAAATTATATATGAATTAAAAATTCCATTTAGGCCACCAAAAATGGTTCTACTATTTGTACGTGGATGTTCTATAAAATAATTCAGCATGACCCCCACACTAGAACCGTGCAATGAATTGGTTTGAGGATTAGGACGACAAGTAATTGATTTTGTATTCTCTAGGTAGTCTTCTGGTTCTTCTAATCAAGTAAAATCTAAACCTTTATCTTGAGGAATAATTAGCTCTGGTTTAACATTGTGGTTTTCTTCTTCAAACTACGTGAAAGGGGGAATACTTGAATCTTTTTATTTATTATTTTTCCATTGTTTTTCCGTGTTGAGTTTGAAGTAAAATGTTGTATCTGTCATGGTATGATTATTTGTTTAATTGAGTAGCATTCCATTGTAATGTTCTGCTTTTCAAAAATAAAGTAACATATTCATTGGGGGTGGTGGTTTTATTTATCTTTTCTGCTCTATAAGAAACAACAAAATCAATTGGCTGAAGAATAACATACAAGAGGTCTGACATGCATTTGACTGTTTATTACAGTAGGTATTATAAGGAGAGTTCTCAAGAGAAAATGAACACATAGGTGCAATTTGCCATCATCAGGAATCCTGATATGTTCACCTATAATTCAAACTGCAGACATCAAAAAATAATGACTCTTGTAACTTAAAGGCTTGCCAAGCATCAGCAACCCAATGGAACTTACAGTTTGTTTTCTGGGTGAAGGTTGTAAGTAAAAGTATTATAGTAGTTACATTTCTTATGAATCTCTGTAATAATTGTGAAGCTTGTGCTTGTTTTACATACTGTAGTTAAGAGACTTTCATTCTAAAGTTTTGGTGTGATCTATACTCAAGTCTTGACAGGTGAAATTGTAGCTATGAAACAGAACAGATGTCTTAAGAGATTCATACTTTTAAGTTTTGTAAATAATTGGTTTTGCTGTGGCAGGATTTTCAAATGTGTTGAATTTGAGTTTCCAAATCTTTGAAAAAAAAAAAAAATTTTCATCATATAGTATGCACCAAAATGCGTATGCCTAAAACATCTCTTAAACTATTATTCACAGATGACTGGATCATGTTTTACTCCATAATATATTACTAGATATTCATAGTGTTCTGGGGACAATCAAATTGTACAAACTATGAAGGTCAATATCCAGTTTTGCAACAGTAGAGTAGATAGATAGATAGATAGATAGATAGATAGATAGATAGATAGATAGATAGATAGATAGATAGATAGATAGATAGATAGATAGATAGATAGATAGATAGATAGATAGTGTCATGAATGGCCAGGACCATTACCCAGCTGAGACACCAGCTGGGTGTAAGAACTGAGAAAGAGACCACATTGGGGGCATTTTTTTCTCCAAGACAATAGAGGGCAGACCCCCTGGATTACTACAGCACCACGGATCCCCACTGGGCATGTCAGGATGTGTAGTTTGGAACAGCCCTGTTGGGATCTGTGGGTGCCACCAGAGGGTGATGCAGGTGCAGCTGGGTCCTTGGAGGAACCTCTTCCTTCACACCCAGAAGTGCAGCCGGAAAAAGGTTGAGAAACACCTGGAGCACTTCCGGGTGCTATAAAAGGGGCCGCTTCACAACTAATCAGGAAGCCAGAGTCAGGTGGTGGAGGAAAAGCTTGTGAGGAGGAGTGGAGGCAAAGAAGAGAGAAAGAAAGAGAAAGAATTTCTGTTTGGTGCTTTGTACTGTGCTGTGTAGTGGGGAGCAAAAGAAAAACTCATTTGCATTTTTTTGTGTCCCAAGGTATACTCTGATAATCTTTCCTAGGAAAAATACAGTTCATGGACACAAAAATATTGAAGGATACACTTTTGCTTACCTCAAAATAGGGCAGTGACCCTTTAGTGGTCATATTATATGAATTATTGAGGAAATAGAATTGTTTTCTTTCAGAAATCACCAAAAAAGCAAAGATGAGTCAAGCGATAGGCAGGAGAAAAATGACATAGGAGATATACTTTGAAAATGTCAAGGATAAAATATCTAATTTCATTCTTTCACAAGCAAGACCAAAATAGGATAGTGTTGACCCATCTAATCATTTCATTATTGCTTTCACTGTAATTGCAATAAGTCATGAGGTCACTGTTCTCTAGAAATTTGAGATTATAAACAACTTTGAGTCATAACCGCAACTTGACACAGCACTGTAACATTTCTTTTGAATTTACAGATACTGATGTTAAAGATGGCAAAAGATGCTGAAGAATTAGTGATTTATTTTAACATCTTCCTTTTTTGCAATGCTATTTGTTATGTGGCAGATATCAACAGAAACAGAATACTTTCAGTATTGGCTAGGACAATCGTCAAGTAAGGAAACTTAATGTTCTGAGTTACTTTCTTTGTAAAGTCAAGTATTGACTGATTTCATAAGGAAATGATCAACATTAGGTTCTATTTCTAAAGCAACAGCTATGCAAATGGTTATTTTTGAGAATGTTGCACCAATATACAGTACTTACAAGTTACAAAAATCACACTCAAGAATTTTTTTTGAATGGGGAATTATTCTTTCCAGTAGAGATATTGTAATTAAAATGGATTTCAGGTGTACTGCCACATTATATTAGAGTACAGTTACCACTGTTTTTGACAATCTATATCTAAAATTTTTTAATACTGTGAGATGAAAGTATTGTTTAAAAAAGTTTCATATAGCTATGTTTACTGACGAGCATACATTTCCTTGGTTCAAATGCATAAATGTGTACTGATTAAAAAAGTAAATATGTTATTGCCAAAATACTATTATTTTCATGGAATCTGAGACGGTGAGGTTCATTCACATAAAACGTGAATGCAAACACATAACATTTCACCAAATCGCCAGTTTAGCAAAAACACACTCAAAGGCAGTCCTTGTGTGAAACTTGGTAGCCCTCATCTTGAGTGACCTGAGCCCTTTAGTAGACAGAAGGTCACTGAATAGATGGTGAATGAGATGCAACAGGTGAAGTAAGATCTTAATGGCTTTTGGTTTCAGTCTACAAAAATCGAGTGAATGCACAAGAGAGATGTGGCAGCCAGCGATTTTAAATGCAGTGAACACTAACCTTTCTGTCTTGCTCAGGTCCTACAGATAAAACGGTGGTGAAGAAAGTCAAGGCACATTCATTAACTGACCTGTTGGAGATAGTCATTGTTTCTTGTGATACTGCAGCCGGTGAAGACCTTTTATGATTATAACAGAAGAGTTTAGCTCCCACAGTGCTGTAACAGTACTGGAAATGGTAGTGGCAAATTTTCCATTACTGCTACCAATTGTCCTTAGATGTATAAGAGTAATCTTTTGCCTTGCCTAAAGTCCACCATTAATTCTGTTCTTTTCTAGGCATTAAATAATGAATGGAAAATCAAAAAAGGTTTTAGCAGGGTAATAGTGCTTACTACTATTAAAAAGAGGGCTCATTTAGTTTTATGTTTAAGGAAATATGAAAATGAATAGTGTAAAATGAATACAAAGAATATAAAAAAAAACAAGCATAATCTGTTGCCTTCAGTTTCCCAGTGTATAGGGGTTTAAAGTTTTCCAAGTTATCAGGTGTTCATTTTTATCATGATGCAATTTTTTTTTCTGTAAACATGGCTCAGTCTTCATATAACTGTATAGAGAGAGTTTTAGAGCGTCTTTGGCTCTTCTTTGGATTATCCTGGTGTTTCTCCTTCTTGAAATTTGCAACCTGCAAAGACTCCTCTGCTTTTCTTCTGCCACCTGCAGCACTCTCTTGACAACTGACATAAGATGGTTTAATTTATTATAGGTTTTAACAGGTTTTTCTATGGACTGGTGGCTTGCATATGGTCCATAGATTCAGTTAACTATGCAGGGAGAGGTTCAACGTGTAATTAATTACAGTCATCTTGGGTGGCCACAAGATACAGTAGAAGATGGGTCAGTTCTAGAGACAAAACTAGGAGGAAAAGAGAATGAAAGGTGAATGAAGGAGCAAGTGATCATAAGATGTCTGACATGACAAGCATTCTGAGGTAAAAGAACAGGTAAAAATTTCTCTGTTCAGCTATCTAAAGGTAGCAGGACCAATGGCTGGGTGGAGATCCCAGGGTGTAGCAATGTTTGTGTTTGCTGAGCAGTGAAGCAGATAAGGATGGAGAGAGGCCACAGTATCACAGGTGGATCCAGTGTGTGTTGGCATCTGTAGAGAGGGAAATACAATATAATACCATTTATTTTTGTATAGCCCAAAATCAGACAAGGAGTGTTGCAATGGGCTTTAACAGGCCCTACCTTTTGATTCCCCCCCGCAGCCTTAACTCTCTAATGCTCTGATAAGCTGCAATACCAGTTAAGGTAGCAGTTCAAGTCTCCAGGTATCAGCAAAGGTGGCAGACCGGAAAGCTATGTGATGTGGATTTGTCCTAATAAAGGAAGAAAGAAATACTACTAGGATATTGCTGGGATTTTAAAAGTATATATTTGTTAACTGAAAAACGCAAGGACGCTGTTGTGTTTTAAAGTTACAAACTTAACACTAGAACTCCTGAAGCCTACGAAAAAAGTTGTAATCTCGGCCCACCTTAACTCTTTCAGGGCTGATGTTGACTTTTGTCAAAAGGAGGAGTTGACAATGGTAATTGACTGTAAACTATGACAAAACCAACTGTTATGTTTTAGCTGGACTCTCATTGTCTGAAGGAACGTTAGATTCATTGGTTTGACCGAGATTTCTTGCGCTTGCTTGAGTAGCAAGGCGCAAATAATGGCAAAAATGGGACTGACATCTGGTAAGAGATTAAAGCGAAAGCGTAAAGCAAAATTCTCTGCAGACGACATTTTATCTATTATCTCTGAACTGGACTATGATTTGTCGGACTCTGATTTTGATACAAGTGATCGAAAATGAATGTGAGGTTCCAGCTTCAGCTGGTTGGTTCGCAGCTAATCGTGGTACTGATAATCTTCACCAGGTAGGACTGCCACTTAACAATGATAAGAGGTAGAAATCACATTGCAATGCACTGCAACCGTAATTGCTGCTGCTGCTGCCCCGGCCATGTGAAGAATAGCCTGGCAGCAAACCTGCTGCACATTGTTGGAAAACTGGCAGCCATAGCATGCAGCAACAGACGTTGATTTCTGTGTGAAACCATTGCTTTTCAAAAATTGTTTTTGGAAAAAATATTCAGCCCTCCAAGAGTTAAATCCCTTCGCACCTCTCCCATTACCGTCTTTTGTTTTGTAAATGCTTCGATCAGCACAAGCAGCAAGCAGCCTGCTGTCCCATCCCCCGCCTTGATGGAGCTCAGCTCGCGGACAAAAACTTTTCCCAGCTCAAGCCAAAGCTCCTTATCTGCATGTGATGTGCCTGGAGTTGTATAATGTAAATAATACAGTATATCATTATTTGGAATACATACATTTCATGTGTGTTCCATCTCTACAAATATCTGAGTAAGTGTAGTCAGTGGCGTACATTTGTTAAGCAGCCAGCTCATGTCCACTGCCGCCCCCTAGCGAATCAGCATCACTGTCCCTGGAATTCAGCCGCTGCACAAGACTAGCCTGCAAGCATCAGTGTTGGCCTTTGTGTGCTTTCATGCAGCCAGTTCAAGCGCAGTTGGCTTGGTGATTTACTGAATTTCATCAATGGCGCCAGTTGTACCTTGTACATATAATAATAGATCTTTGCAGTAGTTTTTTTTCTTTTTTTTTATAGTTTTTAGAGTTCATTGACAGTGTGCAAAATGATCAGTGTTGCAGTAATTGTGATGCTCTTTGCATAAAAAAATATGTGTTCCATTCAAATGTCACTTTTCCTTGGTGAAGTGTGACATTTCCTGAAAAAGTGCAGCTAAAAAGTTTTTGGCATCCAGGAGTGCATTTACCCCCAAGTATTTTGCAGTTTAAGGGTTAACCAATTTTTTGGGAAATTTGGTGATATTATCAAAAATGAACATGTATTTTTGTTAATAAATTTTTTATTTGTTGATGTTTATTAATGTTAACCTAACTGCTCTTTGCTCTGTTGAGAGTGTGCTTTATGTAAATGAAGGATGCAGCAAAAATGACTGATGGGGCACACAAACAGCACCACTAATCAAAAGGGTGAAAGCATGATTGAAGATGGGGAATTGCCCTGGACAGGAAAAAAGAGACGAGATCATATTTTTAAATGGAAAGAGAAAGTTCAAAGAAGCTTAATGAAAAAGTGAAGCTTAATGGTTAGCAAGCATTGTTTTTTCTTTTGTCTACTGACACTCTCAGATGTTGGTTATCTTTTCTGCTCCATTGACCTCTACCCCGGTCACAACATTAAAAACCAATGCCCCCGTTCCCAACCCTGCTCTTCGATCACAGTGCTACAAATTCCAAGAGAGAAACATTGGTCTTAGATAGAGGCACTCAAATTTATAAAATGGAAGCCACAGAATTTGTGCTGCAAAGATCAAAGCTAAGGCTTCACGCTCCTCCCTGTTCATGTTAATACATCATTGTAACAGATATGGTACTGGCACTTATGTATATACCATTCAAGCAATGCTTTGCATATAAATTCCCATCTGTGGACATTAAATGGGACCAGCAGTACATACCACTGATGAAAAAAAGAAAAAGAAATACTGAATTTAAGTGAATGATGTAAACAAATCATAAATATCTAATACTGATAAAACTATATATTCAGATTTCACATTATTCCCACTGATTACCTGTTTCATTTCAAAATAATACATTTTCTTATAAAAATGTGTTTTGCAATTACTATGAATAAAGGCCAAGTCACTAGGTTGGGAGCATGCTTTGATAATATGTCGCCACACCCACCAGACGATGAACCACCTGGATTGGGACCCGAGTGCAGCGGGTGACACCTGAGCACCACACTGTAAGAGTGTGAGGTTTTTTTACAGTGGCTGGGGTGCCAATCCTGCCACCAACCCAAGTTTTTGCCTGTTATTTGGAGGACCTGCTACCTTGGCTGGATGCAGATTAATGTCATACCCAGGATGAAGCAATTGCAGGTTAAGGGCCTTGTTCAAGGGCCCAACAGGGTGGAATTACTTCTGGCGTTTACGGGTTTCGAACCAGCAATCTTCCGATTGATGGCAAAGATCCCTTGCCTCAGAGCCACTACTCACTAGGAAACACAGAAAATGCAGGAATTGGTCTAATGCAGGAAGGTTTTACTGAAGGACAATTGTACATTGCATGTTCAAGAGTAAGAAGATTCAGTGACCATATCATATTTTTAATATTTCTTATTATATGACTGTTGCTTTTATCCAAAGTAAGTTAAAGCATCTGAGATACAATTGGTTACATTTCTTTTATTTTTCCATTTGGAGAACAGACAGATGAAGTGATTTCCTCATAATCATAGAATGTCAATAGAATGATCTGAACTCCCAAACTTAGTGTCTGGAAGTCATAAATTCAAAGCCTTAAACACTACAACACACCACCTTGTCTTTGTTTAAAAAAAAATAAAAACAAAAAAAACCCCTGCAAATATTGCATACAAGAAAGCCCTTAGTTACATAGTACTTCTGATGCAACCAAATGACCAATGGCACTATAATACAGACTGACTGTCTTATGGGTAACAGAGCTAGTGTGTGTGTATATAAGAGTACAAAAGGTTGAGGCACCTAAATGATCCCGGTATAACTGAAAAATCTAAGTGAGAAAAAAAAACATAATATGTGCAGTGTCGTCTTGTGCAGATGTAATGGGCTAGAATTCAGTATTCTAAAGAAAATGACATTTCTGTGTGTTGCTTAGCGTAATTTGATTAAGTATCTCATCCATACACAATGTGGTGATAACAGAACTGTCTGCTTCCTTTGAAAATTAACGAGCTCTGGGGACATTGGTTTCTAATCAAGTGCTTTTTGATAGCTGGCCACAATACCATTGTTGAACCAAAGTAAATGTATTTACACCATTTGTTCTAGTGGAGGAAATTGGCTTGCACCATTGTTTTACTGAATGCCATGTTGATCTATGCAGAAACTGAAGCATATATATATTTCTGGTAAACGGAGAATAAAGTAGAACAGAGAAGTATGGTCTGAGACTCGGGACTGCTGTCTGTTTCTTTTATGATTTTGACCATATCGCTGTGGCAACATCCTGTAGCAACAGTGAATTGTACCAGGCCCAGGTTCCCCTAGGCCTGACGCTGGTAACACAGACATGAGTCACTTTCTGACTGAAAGCCAGATGGCAGTGGAGCCAATTTTCTGGAAGACGTGGCAGGAAGGGGAGGATTGAAGCGGCAGGAAGATTTAAGTGACATCATTAGTGGTTTGTCTGTTAATCATCCATCCTGCAGTGGGAGGAAGAGAAAATACATTAAGCGACAGCGCCACTGCCTGGCTTGGAGTGTAATTATTGGTGCTGGCTGTCTCCCATGCACATGAGTCTGAACATATGTTGTGACAGACAACCGGGGACCTTGCCCCACTGTGACACCTGGAGAAGGGAAGGACCGGGAGAGGGGCAGCATCTTCCCCGGGATGCAAGAGAGCAGACCCCTGGAATGCATGTGGGCCACAGAGCTTGGAAGCTCAAATCTATGGGGGCCTATGACCACCACCAGGGGGCGCCTGGATAGTTCCAGAGACATGGACTGTAGCACTTCTACCACACCAGGAAGTACTGCCGGAACAGAAAGCAGTGCTTCCGGGTGCTCATGCTGCACTTCTGCCACACCAGGAAGTGCTGCAGGAAGATCGTCAGGGAGCACCTGGAGCACACCTGGGTGGGCTATAAAAGGGGCTGGCTCACTCCATTCGGGGAGCCAGAGTTGGGAGGCAGAGTACAGAGCTTGCGAAGGAGGAGTGGAGGCGGCAGAAGAAAGAGTAATAGTAAAAGACTGTGAGCACTTTGGGGTTTGTGCATTACAATGTGTTGCACTGAGGACTAGAAAGCAAAATAAATGTGTGTGCTTGGGACATTCTGAGTCCGTCTCTGTCTGTGTTCCAGGTGTCTTCCACAAAGTGTATATATATCTATATCTATACATATTTATATAAACACTTTGAAAACACATCAGATCTCAATGGGAAAAAGAAATCCTCCTAGATATCTATACTGATATAGACTGGGTAATGTGTTAGGAACGAAAGGATGCCACATCGTTTGATGGAAATGAAAATGATCAACCTACAGAGCCCTGAATTCAAAGACGCCCCAAAAATCAGAGTGAAAAAATTATGTGGCAGGCTAGTCCATTTTTCCAAAATTTAATTGCAGCAACTCAAAATTGTACGCAGCACTTTGTATGGCCCCTGTGTTCTTGTATACATGCCTGACAACATCGGTGCATGCTTCTAATGAGATGGAAAATGGTGTTGTGGGGGATCTCCTCCCAGATCTGGACCAGGGCATCACTGAGCTCCTGGACAGTCTGAGGTGCAACCTGGTGGCATTGGATGGACCAAAACATAATGTCCCAGAGGTGTTCTATTGGATTTAGGTCAGGAAAGTGTGGTGGCCAGTCAATGGTATCAATTCCTTCATCCTCCAGGAACTGCCTGCATACTCTCACCACATGAGGCCAGGAATTGTCGTGCACCAGGAGCCACTGTACCAGCATAGGGTCTGACAATGGGTCCAAGGATTTCATCCTGATACCTAATGGCAGCCAAGGTGCCTTTGTCAAGCCTGTAGCGGTCTGTGTGACCCTCCATGGATATGCCTCCCCAGACAATCATTAACCCACCACCAAACTGTTCATGCTGAATGATGTTACAGGCAGCATAATGTTCTCCATGGCTTCTCCAGACCCTTTCACTTCTGTCACGTGCTCAGCGTGACCCTGCTCTTATCTGTAAAAAGCACAGGGCACCAGTGGTGCATCTGCCAATTCTGGTATTCTATGGCGAATGCCAATCGAGCTGAATGCTGCTGGGCAGTGAGCTCAGGGCCCATTAGAGGACATAGGGCCCTTGGGTCACCCTCATGAAGTCTTTCTTGTTGTTTGGTCAGATACATTCACACCAGTGGCCTGCTGGAGGTCATTTTGTAGGGCTCTGGCAGTGCTCATCCTGTTCCTCTTTGCCCAAAGGAGCAGATACTGGTCCTGCTTATGGGTTATGGACCTTCTATGGCCCTCTCCAGCTCTCCTAAAGTACCTGCTTGTCTCCTAGAATCTCCTCCTTGCCCTTGAGACTGTGCAGGGAGACACAGCAAACCTTCTGGCAATGACACGTATTGATGTGCCATCCTGGAGAAGTTGGACTACCTGTGCAACCTCTGTAGGGTCCAGGTATCGCCTCATGCTACCAGTAGTGACACTGACTGTAGCCAAATGCAAAACTAGTGAAGAAACAGTCAGAAAAGATGAGGAGGGAAAAATGTCAGTGGCATCTACCTGTTAAACCATTCCTGTTTTGGGGGTCATCTCATTGTTGCCCCTCTAGTGCATCTGTTATTAATTTCATTAACACCACAGCAGCTGAAACTGATTAACAACCCCCTCTGCTACTTAACTGACCAGATTAATATCCCATAAGTTTCATTGACTTTATGCTATACTCTGATTAAAAAGTGTTCCTTTAATTGTTTTGAGCAGTGTATATATAAAATTCTAAACCTAAAAGTGCAACAATTTTGTGCAATGATTTTATGTGACTTTTATATCATGCTTTAAATCCTGCTTATTTTAAAACCTACACGTATTTTTTTTTGGTATCATTCTTTTCAGAATGTATCGAACTTTAATGTGATGTTGTTAGATTTTCAGATTGTTATTCCATTTTTAAATTATAATCTAAAATATCAAGAACTGAAATCCTACGAGATGAGACTTTGTGCCAAGAGATTTAACCATATCCGGGGCCAGAAATAAAAGACAAAGACAGCTGCTGTACAGGCTTTTAAATGTTCGAAACACCATGTGAGATGCAGATCACGCAGCACAGCAGCAGCAGCAAGCCAGCAGCTGATCAAGTAACGAGGAGGTAAAAAAAACTGTATTTGTTTCCCATTGTATCACTGTTTAAGAAGGGGTTTCAGAGGACTGACCTCATCTCCTTGGGGTGCGTTCAGTCCCCTCTTCACAATGCAAATGGCAGAGATGCAAAGCAGCTGGTGCATATCGCAGGCCAGGGGGGTTGGCGAGCGAAGCGAGCAGAGGGTAATCCCCCTAGTACATATATATAAATATGCATATTGTATGTATACAACCTACAGATTAAATTTCTGAATATATTCTAAAAATTTCAGTTCCTCCATTTCATTTTCTCAAGTAGTATTTCTAGCAACTTCTATCTCAAATGAATATGACAGCTGTAATGTTGCACCGTGAAAAAGTATCAGTGTCTTAACACAAAGAATTCTGTCATTTGTGGAGAAATGCAGCCAAACAGGAAAGGAACGTTGATAATTAAATGATGTGTGACTTATTCAAACAAAAAGGATAGATCAGATACTGAATGGCTAACATAACACGAAGAATGTTTTTTCGTCTGTTGTGCATCCCATTGCTCCCAACAGAAAGACAGAGAAATAAAAAGCTTCCAGTAAGCCTAAACAAGCTTTTTGCCAGCTTGACAAAACTGTTCTGTAGCCATTTGAACCATAAACAAGCTAGATATTCAGAGAACACACAGGAGTTACAAATTGCTCCAGCAAAGCAAAAAGACACAAAATGTTTAGAGCTACCAAGACAAAACAGAAAGACTGATTTAGGCAGACGGAAATCAAAACTAGCTACTTTAAGCTAGTCATGGCACTAATTAACAAGTTATTTCTTACTGACCCTACTCAATCCTGCAGTGTAAGCTTCTCCATCATAAAAAAAAAAGCAGAGGGAAAATTTTCCTTTTTCTTGCTGTGTAATAAAAACCAACCAAGTATGCATGTTTATATGCGTGGCCTTGGTACTGCAGTAAAACAGTTCATACTCATGATGCAGGTTCATGATGCCTTCTGTGTGCAACGTTTTGAATATCAACATATGTCCCCAGTAATAGAGATCAAATAAAGAACTGTGGAAAAGATGCACTAATGCAGCCAACACCCTAAAATCCTGAGAGTAGCCTAGCTCATATCTAGTAGAAATGCACATTTTGTTTCTTTCTTTCAGATGGTTTCTCTCAGTTAATTCTTTCATTCGTTTGTGTGTCTTCACACCAAAAACTCTTAACTTAAGCGAAACATTCTATTTTTTAACAACTCTAAAACCAAATGTTTTCTTTTGCAGAAAAACCTCTCCTTGACTGTTGACACACTACTACAGTATGCATTATACTAAATATCACAAGTGATTCATTAGGTATCAAAGCCTACGAAAGGAAAAGAATTAAACATATCAACAAATCAGAAAAAGCAAAAAAATGAGAAAACAATGCGAAAAAACTGAAAAACTTAAGGTTGTCCAGATCCTGACAAACATCTGTTTATTCATTTTGTTCTCAATGTTCACTTAATCAAGATTTTGAGTGCTTGTTTCTTTTTTTCTAAATTAAAAATAAGAGCTGCAAATATAATGATGGTTATAAGCTAAGTGGCAATCTTGGACTCATTTAAGCACATCTTTATTCATTATATTTTATCTGAATTGCAATATTGAGAAAGATAGTAAAAAAAAAGCTTAATATTTTTTCTATCAAAAATTTTATTAATTTTCTTGGACAGCAAAATATACACACTGAAAAATTTCCAAAGTGATAGAATATGAACCCAAACAAGCGAGAAACCTACAACCAATCAGGAACAGAACTCAAGATTATTGGACTATCAACTTAGTAAAGTACTGTAATTGGCATCATTGGAAATGTAAAATTCACAGTTATCAGTCTAACTGGCAACATGAAGTACTGCTTCTTCAGAATATCAAAATGTGTATTTAATGTGGGATCCGGCCAGTACAATTAATTTGCATTATCATTGCAAGCATGTCCCTAAGTGATTTTAATCCAAACAAAAATTAAATGATCATGCACACATTGAATTCTGTAAATGAATAAATACAATGTTATTATATGCTGTAGTTGCTTTATCGTTGTTTGTTGAAAATTATTTTTTTCCTTTTCAGATTCTTCAGTTCATATTCTAAAAATGTTAAACATTGGAGTTTAATCAAATACCGTACATGCGTGTGAAATAAAAAGGTTGCAAGTCTAGTTTGTGTCAAAATGAAACCTCTGAGCAATACCTATGTTGAAATAAATCGGACAAGTATAAAATTCCTCTCATCCTATTATTTGTTCTTTGATTTGAATTACCAGCATTGTTTTTACTTTTAATTACATGTTTAAGTAAACACACAAATTTTACTTTTGGCAGTATTCTTTAACGTTGAGCATTGCTGTCATTACAATTACATGATACGGCATTCTTGCATGTTTGACCCTCTACATCGGTTTGCACTACCCTATCACCAAATTTGACTCTGAATGCTATCAGTAGTTTACACCTTAAAAATCTTTTGTCTCAGTCATTAAATGGAACTGGCAATCTTGCTGAACTTGCTTCTGAATCATACATCTGCCTTATTCCATATGCACACTTACAAAATCTTACTCGCAGCTAATCAGGAGGAACAAATGCTTCTTTGCATGTGCATGTGAACATTCCTGCATTCTTTAATTAAACAAAATAATGAAAAATAACTGAAATTGTATTTGAGCTCTATTTCCACTAAATATTGCAGTTTTAGGTTAGAAAAATAATGTTTTGTGCATGGCTTTTGGTGCAGTCTGTGAGGAAGGATTAATTGAGGGTGTATCTTTACATGTTAGAGAGCTGAACTACATCTGAAGAAGACAGCTAAGCACATAGAGTATAGATTTAAATTTCAATAGTTCAATCTGGCTGGCCTTGTCTGAAGTTAACATTAAGATTAATGCACTGCCATTATTTATAACACAACATACCCAAGCCCACTTAATAAAATTTGGCTCAGACAGCTAAAGTGTGTTCTAGTAGAAATTAACAAAGGACAGATAGCAATCCAAGGCAGTTCATCAGTCCATTGCAGGGCTGACTCACACTCACAGCCCTCCATTATAGAATTGCTAGTTCAACTAACATGCAAATCTTTGGGATGTGGAATGAAAACCTAAACAAACACAGCGAGAACCTGCAAAATGCACACACATAGCCATGGGTCAACTAGTCCACAATATATTAATACTTAATCATAGTTGGCAACCCTTTAAAACTCAGGTAAGTAGCAAAGAAAGAGATGAGCAAGAAATAAACATAAAAAAATGAAAGAAAAACATATTAAGAAACAATTTATGCATTGGCTATATAGTAAACAAATATATTTTAAGTCTGATTTTAAAAACTAGCAGTGACAAAACTTCACAAAGACTTCAAGGCAGAGCATTCCCTAAAGTTGGACGAAAGACTGAGAAGGTTCAATCACCCATAATACACATTCTAGTCGTACAATAAACAAGTCAAGGACTAGCTTCAGGGGACAGAAGTCAGTGGGCAGGGATATCCAGTAGTTTAAAAAGACTGGATGGTGCTTGATCATGAAATGCCTTATAAGTCAGCAAGAGTTTTTTGTATTTAAACATACAATATAAATGGAAGGCAGGCTACTTTTCTTCAGCATTGGTGTGATGTGTTGCCAAATACGGGTGTGAAGCACAACTCTGGCAGCGGAATTCCAATCATAACATAATCCTGTCTGTGGTGAACTTCATGATTTACAAGCTTTTGGATACTACTGTATGCTGGTACTTGGGGTAATAGGATGAAGGTTGTGTTTATTTGGAACATGATAATCTATTACCAGTCTGATAAGGCATTTGAGCTGAAGCTTCATTATGGTGGGAAATCTAGCCATTATGTAAGAGCAGGTGTTGAGAGTCTGCTACTCTCCTTACCAGAATTCGGCGTCGATTCGTCTTGGTTTGCTGGCGACCTTGGTAGTGTTACAAACGGATTCCTGAAAGTGTGGAAATGCAGGTTAGGGGAATGGGCGCCTTTCACAGCATGCAATACAGTTGAAGCTGATTTTTAAATCATAACATCGTCTGAGCAGCTCTGTACAGAAGCGGTACAATAGTGCAAGTTCATGTAGAAGCCTGGGGCCTCATGTATAACGCCGTGCGTAGAACTCGAACTATAACATGGCGTAAGCACAAAAGCCGAAATGTGCTTACGCACAGAAAAATCCAGATGCAGGAATCTGTGCGTACTCCAACTTCGCGTTCTTCGTTACATAAATCCCGATCAGCGTGAAAACTAACGCCGTGCACGCATTATGTAACCTCCCAGAATTACGCCTATTTGAATATGCAAATCAATATAAATCGCCCTTAAGCGCAGCCTTCTGTGAAAAGACAATGGGAAAAGCACGGGGAAAATATAAGAATTTCAGCGAATACCAAGTGGAGGCAAAGGAAAAACATACTGTAGCGACCCGTGGAGGAGTCTTTTAAGATTTCGAGCCGAACTCTGCCGTGCACCTCTCCGAAGCTGTCGGCTAGCGGCTTGCCAGCGTCATGCACGCAACTGCACCCAGCTCTTTAAGAAAGAGAACACTCGTGCCCCATACACCGCACGACTCCGAGTGTCTCGGTAGTTTGCTTAGATAACATCTTAGCAAATAAACAGCTCTGTCCTGTTGTATCTTTTATTACAGAAGATAGTCAGAAACAAAAGCTCAACATTATTGCGCGGCCATTGCCAAGGTCAAGCACGAAGACACATTTCAATAAATTGGTACTTTTTACAAAATAAATAACCCCCGGACGGCGATAACCCAAACCCACCCAACCAATTAAATACAAACACACCATTATTTACAACACAAATGACAATACGTAAATTCCGACATACAATAAGCTTTTTATAAATTACCCATAATTTCCCAAAACTATTTACATAAATTACCCATGAGGCGTCACTCCGCCAGCGCTTGCTGCCGGGTTGTTACACAGCCCCTCCTAAGAGGGTTAGTGTCCCCACAACCCTACTCATCACAGATAAAATCACGTAAATGTCCTGGCCGTCGACGGACACGCTTTGTCCTGCCGGAGGTGCCATCACTGGTGTCGGGCTCAGTCCTGTCACTGTCTGACTCGGTGCCGGGGGTGGAGGTTGGAGAACCGCTTATATTTTCGAGTTGTTGTTGCTCTGGGGCCAGTGGGTGGTATGGTGCTAAACGGTCCTTGTGCAGCACCACCCGTCTGCCTCGTCCAGGCATTCGGACTCGGAAAACTACCTCCGATATTTTGTCCAATATTTCTCCCGGTCCTTGCCAATGGTGGGCTAGTTTTGGGGACAATCCCCGTTTCCGTTGGGCAAAATACCCACACTTTGTCCCCTGGCTTCAGCGCCGGGCCATGAGCCCGCGAGTCATAAGCCCGTTTTGGCGTGCTCCAGCTCCCTCCAGGGCCTCCCTGGCCAGTCGATGAACGGTGTCCAGCCGCTCTTTTAGCCGTCTAAAATAATCCATTTCGGGCCCACCAATAATCTCAGGCTCAGGGGGTGAGCCAAACACTAAATCCACCGGCGTGCGGTTCCCTTCCAAACATCAGCCCCGCTGGCGTGCATTGGCTCGACTCCTGCACTGCTGTCCGATATGCCCATAGGACCAAAGGCAGATGTTGGTCCCAGTCCCGCTGGTGTTGACTGGTCAGAATTGCCAGTTGAGTGGCCAGGGTGCGATTAAATCGCCGACCAATCCATCACTTTGTGGGTGAAGGGGTGGTCCGGTCTTTTCACCCCAGTCGCTGACACACCTCTCTGAACAAACGGCTCTCAAAGTTCCGCCCCTGATCGCTGTGGAGCTCGTCCGAACTCCAAATCGAGTGAACATTTCATCCACGAGTTTTGGGCAGCTGTGGGGGCACTCTGATCCGGAACTGCATACGCCTCTGGCCATTTGGTAAAGTAGTCCATTGCTACCAAAACGTAGCGATTTCCGGCTTCCGTTACAGGAAAAGGACCCAGTATGTCCACGCCAATTCTCTCCATGGGTGCCCGACCAGGTATCGCTGCAATGGCGCGTGAGAACGTTGACCAGGTCCTTTTGTGCAGTGCAGACGTCACAGCAGTGGGCGTGTAGCTCTGCGTCTTGCCGACACCCGGGCCAATAAAACCGCTGCCGTAGTCGACGCACTGTCTTAGCGTTCCCGTAATGTCCGGATCCAGCCGCTCCGTGGACCCATCGGAGGACCTCGCGCGCAAAGCCTGGGGAACCAGTAGTTGTAGCCGGTCAATTCCTCCCGGTGCGTGCCACCGCCTGTAGATTACGCCATCGCAACTCCAAGTTGCCCAACTGAGAGTGGAGTATTTTGAGTTCAGGCCCCTGTGACGACACGGTTTGCCAGTCGGGACGTTCTTGTGTCTCCAACCAGCCCTTTACCTTTTCTAGTGCTTGATCGTCGCCTGTAACTGCCTCAATTGGTCAATAGTGTACGGCTCCCCTACTCCAACAGTGTCATCTATCCTTGCGGATGCGGGCGATGGCCCCAGCCCCCTTTCTTCCTGTCGGCGGCAATATCGACATTCATTGCTGAGGCATGGACGCCTGGAGAGGGCATCAGCGTTGGCATGCTGCCGTCCCGGTCGGTGCTGTATCTCAAAGTCATATTCTTGTAGAATCTCCATCCACCTTGCCACCTGGCCCTCTGGTTGCCTGAAATTCAACATCCAGGTGAGGCTAGCATGGTCAGTCCGCAGTGTGAACCTAGTGCCCAATAGGTAGGGCCGAAAGTGCCGTGCATCGCTAGGATCACTGCCAACAGTTCCCGCCGAGTGACACAGTAATTCCTCTCCGGTCGACTGAGGCTGCAGCTGTAATAAGCTATCACTCTTTCTCCAGCCTCCCCCTTCTGTGAGAGCACGGCCCCAATCCCCACATTGCTAGCGTCAGTGTCCACCACAAAAGGTTGGTTGGGGTCAGGGTACGCCAGGACCGGCGCGCTGACGAGGGCAGCCTTTAACTGTTGGAAGGCGGCTGTGCAATCCTCCGTCCACCCAAACTGTTGGCCCTTACTCGTTAGTCGGTGCAAAGGGCTGGCAATGGTCGCAAAGTTTTTACTGAATCTTCGGTAGTAGGAGGCTAAACCCAAAAGCTCCGCAGTTCAGTGATATTGGCTGGTGGGGCCAGTTGCTCACGGCAGTCACCTTCGGGGTCTGTAGCCACCCCACTCGCTGATTACGTGCCCTAGAAACTGAGTCTGTCGGGGAGAAGATTGCATTTCTCAGGGTTTAACCGCAACCCGGCGCTACTGAATGGCGGTCAGGACCTCCCTTAAATTGTGCACCGCCTGGTCAAAGTCTCTGGCATGAATCAGCAGGTCATCTAAATAGACCACACAACGGGTTCGGGGAATGTCTTTAGGACCCGCTCCATTAGTCTTTCAAACGTGGCCGGCGCATTACAAAGTCCAAACGGCATTACCTTAAACTGCCACAGCCCTTGTCCGATGGTGAATGCAGTTTTGGGTCGGTCCTCTGCTGCCAGTTCTACCTGCCAATATCCACTGCGCAAGTCCAAAGTGCTGAACCAACGGGATCCAGCCACATAGTCCAATGCATCATCGATGCGAGGCAATGGGTAAGAGTCTTTTCGAGTGACTGCATTTAATTTACGAAAGTCCACACAAGGCGCACCCCCGTTTTCTTCCGCACCATGACCATGGGTGCGCCCAGGACTGTCAGAAGGCTCAATGATGTCGTTGGTTACCATCTCGCGAATCAATTCTTCGGCAGCTTGGCGTTTTGCAAGAGGCAATCTGTGGGGGCGCAACCGAATGGGGGCGGCGTGGCCAGTGTCAATGTGGTGTTTGACTAACGAGGTTCTGGTGCAGTCCTCTTCTCGAGCCGCAAAATGTCCACAAAGTCGTTCAATACTTTCTGGAGTTGCTCCTGCTGTGGCGTGCTCAGCTGTTCACCACTTCGATGGCCCAATTCTTCCACAGCAGCAACCGTCTCAGTGGATGGGTGGTCGTGTGAGGAAAACCGTTGGGGAGCACTGGTCTGAGCTGCAATACTCTCCTGGGGGTCTTCTTCAGTCCCTGCATCTTCCGAACAACGGTCGGGAGCGGTGAGCCGTGGTGTCCAGGCAAATCCAAGCTAACAGCCCTTCCAGGATGATTCCAGCCCGATTGGGCGACACAGTCTCATTACCTACGCGGAGGATGGCCCTGGACACATCAACACATGCTCCCCAGTGGGCCAGCAAGTCTAACCCAATTATGCATTTGTCTTTAATGTCCATGAGCCAGAATTCGTGGCTGGTCTGGCTCGTCCCTACTACTACAGTCAATAGTTTCTTTCCGGCATTTTTGTCCGCTCACCCGTAACGCGCGCAGTTCGATGTTAGAAGGAGTCCAGTCTTTGGGAAGAGGACCAGCTGTTTCGGCAACACTCCTCTCTGTAATAGACAAATAGTGGACCCGTGTCCACTAAGGCACTGCATGGCCGTCCGTCTATAATGCAGTCTAGGTACAGTCCACCTGAAAACCCACAGCCCCACTTTAGGGCAGTCATTGCGGAGGGATGATGATGGCTGGGCGCGACTGACCTCCACACCCTCAGGTTGGTCCCTTTCTACCACTCGCTCAACTGCTCGTTAGCCGGCTTGGGCGTGATGATTGACGTGCCGGAGACCCAAGCTGTAGTACCTCTTCAGCCCGTTCAGCCTCCCGTAGTGCCTCACTCAAATGTCTGGGCGACAGCAGACAGACGTGCTGACGGAGACGCTCTGGTGTAAGGCCCCGCAGGAAAGCATGAACACTGAGTTCTTCCCTTGCTGCTGTCGAGAAAGTAGGGTAACCTTTCCGTACATAGACCCTGATGTCAGCTGCAAATGCTCCCACACTCTCACCTTCACGCCGATGTCGGTTTGTCAGCTCCTCCCTGTTGTGTTCCGCTGAGGTTCTCTGTCCAAACGACGGGTGAGAGCATCGGTGAGGGCCTGAAGATCACGACACTCCTCAGGCGGCAGGTCGATGAGTACCTGAAGTGCGGGACCCTCCAAGGCAAGGGCCAAGTGTGTTGCAGCTTCCTCGCAGCTCCAACCATTGTGAAGAGCAGCCAGATCCACTTGTGCAAGGTATGGCTCTAGGGCGGCAACCCGCTGTATCGTGGCAGCTTAGCGGGTGACCGTGTGGGGAGGACCGGCCGACTGGTGATTTGGGGTGTCGTTGCGGCAGCTACAGGTTCATTCCGGCCGTGCCTAGAAGATCGCAACACTGTCCGGGGAATACTGGCACCCTCAGGCCAGTTTGTCCTTATTCTCCGTGCAGTTCTGCTGATCAGGCGCTCCAACATAACGCTATTTTCCGAGATGGCACGCTCTATTTCTTCAAGACTCTGTTCCATGACGGCGTCTTCTTAACAGCCTGGTCTCCCACTTCTGACACCAATGTAGCGACCCGTGGAGGAGTCTTTTAAGATTTCGAGCCGAACTCTGCCGTGCACCTCTCGAAGCTGTCGGCTAGCGGCTTGCCAGCGTCATGCACGCAACTGCACCCAGCTCTTTAAGAAAGAGAACACTCGTGCCCCATACACCGCACGACTCCGAGTGTCTCGGTAGTTTGCTTAGATAACATCTTAGCAAATAAACAGCTCTGTCCTGTTGTATCTTTTATTACAGAAGATAGTCAGAAACAAAAGCTCAACATTATTGCGCGGCCATTGCCAAGGTCAAGCACGAAGACACATTTCAATAAATTGGTACTTTTTACAAAATAAATAACCCCGGACGGCGATAACCCAAACCCACCCAACCAATTAAATACAAACACACCATTATTTACAACACAAATGACAATACGTAAATTCCGACATACAATAAGCTTTTTATAAATTACCCATAATTTCCCCGCAAACTATTTACATAAATTACCCATGAGGCGTCACTCCGCCAGCGCTTGCTGCCGGGTTGTTACAATACTATTTGTTCAAATAAACCATGGTATAATCAACAAAAGGAAGTTGATCGAGTGACGTAGCGTGTTGGAGAAACTTGAAAGCTCACATTCACAAAATCGCACAGTGCCGGAAATAAAAAAGAAGTCACATATCAAAGTTGCCGTGAAAAGAAGAGTTGTAAGCCCACTGTCTGAGTGTCATATGAAAGTTTATTAGGGTACAGAGAAAAAAGGCACACAGTGGGGAAAAAGCACGAAATGTCAACTTCAATCTCGACATTTCCACTTTAATCACGTAGTTTATTTTGTCATTTAGTAGAACATTATAAACTTCATCTTAAAATCGTTTAATTAACCAGTTTCTCAAATCACATCGTAATTAAAGTAGCACGTTAAATGCTTTGTTTTGTATTTGATCTTCTACTCGTATGTGATCTATGTGTGTGAATCACTACTTGCTTCTTAAACTGGCTCTCTTTCTCCAACTGGACACAGAGTCCATTACATTTGTGATATTACAGGTCTGAATAACTAAAATACTGAGATGTATACGTGATGTCATTTTCATGATGATAGGAGCTAAAGCACGTTATTAAACAAGTGTTTCATGAGCCTCGTGCTCATGACAAGCATTTATCTTTTATCGAAATTTTTAGCTGCGTTTTTAGCTGTGTTATTTTCTCTTTCTGTTTTATATTCAATATATATTGGCGTGGCCGCCCCAAGAGTCCTTGCTTTTCTTTCCCCAAGTAACCGATCGCCATACAATCAGCTCTGTAATAGCGTTAAGCCATCTGTAAGCTTAGCGCCGATTCTTCAAAACGTTTAAAGAACATTGAAATATCTTCGTAGTACATGTTTAATTATTCTATCCTTCACGGCACTCCCAGTGAAGAATATAGATTATTTAAATGAATTTAAAGTTTTATGTTTATAATTTAACAAACATATTTTGCTGCATTTCACCTTAAAAATGATATCGTCATCATATGTAAATACGCGCTTTATAAAGTGGCTCAGGTTGTGAGATATTATAACTGTAGTGCAAGTTTACAATGAGGTGATTGTACTTATAAGTACAAACCGTTCTACAAGGAGCAATTGATTGAGTGCATTTAAAGTTCTTGGGATTAAACTGTTTCTGAACCGCGAGGTCTGTACAGGAAAGGCTTTAAAACGTTTTGCCGTGGCTGAGACAGCGTGTCCTTAATGCCGTATACTGATAATTCTCTTTCCGATCAGCTGCTGCTGTGATTCACACTCAGATACAGTGATATAAATAGTCCGAGTCGTGCAGTGAGAGTAATATGGAAAAAGATGATCCGCTGTGGCAACTCCTAACGGGAGGAGCTGAAAGAAGAAGAAGAAGAAGGAGAAGTGAGAAGTAACAACGCTAAAGCAGTTATGGTATTTGGAATACTATGGCTGTTCCCTGGACCATTATATTGTTACAAGTTAATTACAATCAGATGCATTACACTAATAAACAATATGCGGTTAGTTTCGGTGTTTTTATAAAGCCGCGTCATGAAAATAATGAGTAATCACACAAGAACAGTACCATTGCTTTGACGCTGGGTGCCGCCAGTTTGCAAAACCGGCGGAGAACTTGCGCGTCGACAAGGCATGAGGTACCGTGGAAAAGTGCGTGGCTTTACGCCAAGTGTAGGTTTTATACATCGCGATTTGAACGTGGAAAAGTTCTTACGCAACATTTCTGTGCGTACGCACCGTTTATACATGAGGCCCCTGGTCAGTCTGAGGAGTTTGATATTTTTTCTGTGCTTATAGGTTTGTAGAGATATTTAGGAATAACCATTACAAGTAAATATAAAGATTTACAAATTCATAAAAAGAATTTATCCTGACTGGGAGTTCAAGTTCAATGGATAAAAACAAACATTATGTTAATAATGATCCACCCTCCAATTCAATTCTAATTCTTTTTTCTATTCCCAGATTTATGCTTTAATCAAAACTAACTATAGTGAATTTACTAGCAATCCAGTCATTTGCCAATGAATAACAATTTTCAAGGTATATGTTGCTCCATTAAAAATAATTATGTTTTAACACCTCCAAGAACAACAATTTATTTTATGAAAATCTTAAAAGCACACAAGGAATACCTCAAAACATCTTTAACAGGCCATATTTTTTGACAGACCACAGCATCGACCCTCTAAGAAGACAAGAAAGAACTTCCAAGAAAAAAAAAACTTGTAGGAAAAAAAGGAAGAAATGTTGGGAAGGCCAATTCAGAAAAAGACACTATTCCAGGCAGGTTAAATATAATACACAAAACAGAAGAGAAGTAATCCTCTTCACAGAGCTAGGTGGTCAGTTTATCATTGCCACTTCAGAAATTCAATACAATAGTTCAAACTACTTTGTTCTTGAACAACACTCCTCACCAAGTGCAGGCGCAGAGTGCCATTATGACTCTAAGAGCAAAGTGCAAGAATAGATATTATCACTCACTAAATACACATCACAAACAAACAACTCAGTGTTTAACTTATGGACTACGTTACACATTAAGACACTTGTAGGTCTTTATATTAAAAACATATTTGCATTTTATGGACAACTATGCTCAAAATTCAACTTTCACCTACACACTTTTTTTTTTACCTATGTGCAAAGTAGAAATTTTATTAAATCTCATAAACGTTTGTTCAAGCAAATTACAGGAAAAAACAGATCTGAATCCATTAAGTAGTTCTCTCATGAAAAGCGGACAGACAGACGTTGGATTTTATATATATATAGAGATGTACAAAACATTTTTAAAACACGGCCCAAACTCATTGATGTTATTTTAGAATAAGTGTGCTGAGCCTGTGATCAACTTTCTATAGTCTAAGTGTTTTTTGCTCTTGTCTCTCCTCTTTTTTTGTTTCTCTTGGGTTGGGTATGAATTTTTTTCTCTCATAATTCATATTCATTTCGAAGTAAAAGGCTATATCTGTTGTAAGATAAAACTAAGAAGAAAGATGAAGTGTTGGGGTACTTTGAAGGTAAACTGCTTATAATTTGAAAAAGAAAACAAAAAAAAAAATAGATTGCAAAACAAGCAACATGTCTTATAAGGAACGACTAAACTGATTAGGCTGACTCAAGATGGTGGTGGAACCACTAAAGAAGAAGCCCTACTGAAGAAGGCTAATCCTGGGAACCATGACCTGGAAGTGACATCACTGATGCAGCCAATCATCAGAGCTGCACGGAAAAGAGGAGGAGGAGGAGAAGCCATTAGGGAACAGTACCGACCCTTACTATTAGATGAGCCGCTAGGTTTTCTCCCTAGTGCATGTGTATGATGCTCTTTAGCTATTGTTACTTTTTTGACTGAGTAGCATGCCATTGTAATGTTCTGGTTTTTGAAAATAAGATAAAAAGACTAGATGTTTTTTGCTTTGTATCAAAAATTTCAATCTCCGGTTTTCAATAGATCTCGATGAGTGTCTGTCTGTCTGTGTGTGTCTGTGTGTCAGTTTCTTGAGGACAGTCTAGACCTAAAATGGCTGGATGGAAAAATACCAAACTCAAAACTTAAGCCTGTGATGAGATGACAATGTGCTGATTAGTTTTTGATCCAAATCATGCAAGAGAAAGAGACACTCCGGAGGAACCCTCAAATACTGTAATTCTGCAATTAATTATGAATTCTTGTTGTCAATTGCTATTGTACTTAACTATTTTATCATCAGAAAGATCAGCATCAGAATGCTAAATATTTACTGAAATATTATATAATAGTTTTGGTAACTTGGATCCTAGAGCGCAAAGCCTACTGACGCCCACGTTCAAAATTTTGCTACTAATCTTTCCTCATTAGAGAAATTTTATTTTATATCAATAGAAATTCATACAATTTAACTTTTACCATTATATACAGCTGCACTAGCTTTGAAAACATGAACAGTTTATAGCTATTTAGAGACATATGAATTATTCTCATTGTAAGCTATATAAATACAGTACATGATCAAAGCTTCACTGATATTTTCTAAAAGGAAAAGTTTATCTTTATATTTTGAACTTTTAATTTTAAATTACTGTTATTGCTGTAAACAGTGACTCTTACAAAATATTAAAGTGTGGAAATTACTGCATATTTCCCTTTAAACTTCAGAACATTTCATCTAATATATGACAATATCACATTAAAAAATATTAATAAAGTTTGAGTTAAATAAAAACATTACAGAGAACAAACTTTCTCCATAGAATTTATAATTTAGTAAAATTAGGGTTGAATAATTGTGCAGATTATATAAACACTGTGTTACTGTGTATGTGTTGGGCTCTGTGGCACACCCTATTTGTTACAGTATATATACCTCAAAGAAGAAAACAACACCTGCTTTGTACATTGTAAAGTGCTAGTGATTAATGATCAGTAATTGTTAAATTTAAAATATATATTTTTTTGTTTTTGTGAGATTACCACATTCTTTTGCAAGAGTGTCAATTATAACTATGACAGTCTTAAATAAAGTACAACATTCAGCCAGTAAGAGTTTATTAGAGAATTATGAGAAGCTGCTGTAATAAATTCTAAATATTACTGATCTTTTCCTTCTAAGTGAACTCCTTTATTTTACACCCATACAATTACCGTATTAAAAAAATAAAGAAAAAAGATTATAGACCTCATTGGCCCTGAAACTAATCCTTACCTAAAGCTACCATTAACCTATTAATCATTTAAACAACTGCTTCCTTGAAGCAGTGTCTAATCCTCTACTTTATTATGGCTTTTTAGAGGTGCCAGATTGCTCTACTTAGATATAGCTTTTATGGTAATATTTTTCTATTTGGACTTTGGAAAATGCACATTTTTTCAATAATATTTTTATTCTGTTATCTTCTGCATTTTGATTAACTTTTCAAAAAGTATTTAATCGTTAAAAATATTAAGGTAGCTATTAAATCTATAGTATTAGTATGGAACACTAAACAATGGACTTTATTGTCTTTAACTTAATAAAAACATGAAGTTTTCCTAAATAGTAAAGTACCATAATTTATTTTCAGCATCTTTCAAAAACAAAACAATCAACACACATATTAATATTTCAAATTTTTAAAAAAATTTATAAAATGCTTGCAATTTTTAAAATAAAATTATGACTGAAGTATTATGTTTAGGAAAAGCATGGTATTATTAAATGCATTAGCAGAGGCAGATGGCAGTAATGTATCTATTAACTGTGATCTCAGAAAAGACCCTTACTTTCATCTTATTTATAAGCAAGAAATTTAATATTGTACAGAGTGCTCATGAATTCTAAGATAATCAAACCACAGATTACATTAAAATGTCATGTTAGTTAATTAATGCATATATACCCATTCGTTATTCTAAAAAAATTCCTTTTAGTGATATTTCAGTTTGTCTTTTTATATAACTGAAAATATCAGGTTGCAAAATAAGACACAGTGGGAATCATTGTCATATAATAATATTGTCTATCAGATTGGTCATCTTCATTGTCAAGAGTTTGCTTTTCAGGTGATACTGTACATAATTGACCCTTGTAGACGATATTAAAGCAGATGAGAATTGATAATTCTGCAAAATGCTTAAAAATTAATAATGTACAAAGAGTCCCATTTTTTGACTGCTTAAATAACATGCTTACTGCCAATGGAAATGCCCAGTTCTGCTTGCTTCAGGCCATGATGTGTAGATATAATCTAAAACCCAGATAATGTCATCATATCCTTGGCCCCTCCCACAACAAATGAATGCCAAACACCTAATATATAAAAAAAATCAACAATGAGACAGAAACACACACAATTAAGACATATCTCGATTTGCCACTCCAGTAAGCTTCCATTCATTTCTGTAATTCTTTTTAAGCTGCCTTCCTGTCACCAGGGAAATCCACCTTGTTGTTTTACAATTAATGAACCCAGGTAAGAACATGCAGCTCATTACAAGGGGATTCTTTGCATCACCTTCAGGGACCTCCCAATAAAACCAGCAGCCCAACAATTTATTTTGCACATCCCTTTTCTGCCTGACCATTTTTAATTAGGTATTTCTTTAAAGACTGTATTACACTTTTATTGACCTTGAGAATGCCTTTGTCTTGTTTCCAGAGCCTCCAGCTTTATATAGTGCCTCCTACATTCATAACTCAATATCACTGAGTGCTCAAATTGTTTCCCAGTATTCATAAGCTCAGGCTAGATACTGGGAATCATCTTTTCCTGTCCTGACAATACAACTGCTGAATAAAACATTCTTTGCTGAATTCACTCATTTAGAAGTTTAAGACTTCATTTTGGTTTCTAAGATATGAGAAAATCAGATCTTTTATTTGTTAAGCAGAATCCATCCACCCACCAATTTGCAAAATCAGGTTAGCTAAATTAAAAGAAACTCTCTCGGCAGAAATAATATTTTTTATATTACTTACACCTTATAGTTATGGCTTAAAAAATTTTTGATCTCATGTTTTCATGTAGAACAGATACAGTATAACAAAGTTTCTGATATGACAGGAATCAGTGGTGAACAACACTTGATGTAAACTGTGTCAAAAACAACTATGAAAATCTTATGTTCCTGTGTTGCATAATTTATATGTCACATTGCATAGTCGTATGCTCGTAATGTCTGAAACACACATACATATTTTCTAAAATATTGTTAAATAACATTCTCATGCAGAAAAATAGAATGCACTCAGATTTGAACAAGCATTTGAATTTTAAATCCTCCTCCCATCATTATATGTATATCTATCCTACGTCAGGGTTATTTAGTGGCGTTCTGTGAAACTACATGGGTGAATTGACCTGCATGTTGAAGGATTTCAGATACACACAAGTTCGAGGCATATTCCTTTCCTGATAACGGTTTCACATACTTTTCTTTAACTTTTAATCTTTAGGTTTATACGTCTCTCCATGCCCACTTTTGTTGAAATCACATGAACTACAATGTTAGCCAGTGAATAAGCTGTTACTGGGGGGGATTCCTGACCAATGAATGAGTAGGGGAAGGAAGATCTTTAATTCAAATGCTAAGGCTGCATGTACCAAAAGGCTATACAGCCTTCCAAATGATGACAAAGGGAATAATTTCTCAAAATTCCTTTTCTTTTTCATTCAAGTACAGTACACCCCCACAATTTGCGGGGGTTACGTTCCTAGAGCACCCGCAAATTGTGAAAAACCGCGACTTTTGGATGTGGTTAAAAAATGCCATTTAAATGCCTATTTTTATAGTTTAAACCCTAAGTACAGTATGCTTCCAAAGCACTTTAATTTTGTTGCAAACTCAGCTTAATATATTAATACATTACCTGAAAACAGAATGTAAAGGAAAACCTGTATACTGTACAGTGCTGTACTGCTATGTCTCCCCCGGTGCTACAATGTAAAATTCTGATATTACCGCTATACGTACTGTAATTCAGGCAAGCATGTTTTCTTTGGTATGTGCTGTCGTTTTCTTTGTTATAAGTAGAGTAAATACATAATAATTTCATTTAATTAAAATACAGTAAAATGTACGGGTACTCACCAATGATGACTGATATTGATGATGATGATGAAGTAGCTGTGCAGTACGATGCAGAGGATTTAAAACTCCTTGGGTGGCACCTCTTCTTCAGGCACTTCAGGAGGAGTCGTATCTTTGGACGGGTCTTCTTCTGGTGGGGTTTCGTGCTGGATTTTCTTTATAGGTTTCAGGAACGTTGTGATGGGAAGTTTCTACATTGTCTCCCATAGCGAACTACTGGTACAATTTCCGTGCTTTCTCACGGATGATGTTACCATCCAAGGGGATGTTCTTCTTCCTGCAGTCAGTGATCCACAAAGCCAAGGCAGATTCCATCCTGATGATATTTTTACTCCTTATGGTCGTTACCTTTTTTGGCACTATCACGGAAACTTACAGAAACAGTACTCCAGATCGCTGCTTCGTTCTTCTTTATGTAGCGTACGGTGCTTTCATTAATGCCATAGTGGTGTGCTACTACATTATAACTTTTTAGTTCCCGGAGCAAATCCAATAGTTCAATCTTCTCCTGGAGTGTTTTAAACTTCTTCTGGAGCTTAGGCTCAGTGCCAGAAGCATTAGAAGGTGCAAGGCGATTTGGCGACATCTTGTGCATTTAACAATAACAAAATGAATACAATAACAAAATGGAAAACACAGGGACACTCAGCTGGAGTCGCGTCACAAGGCAGCAATTAATCAGCAGCAAGGAGAAATGAATAACGCTCTCAGATTGCCTACTTTCACCATCCCAAACAGCATTTCCCTCAGTGATGGTAAACCCACTCACCTGGAGACGCGTCACAGGGCAGCAGTCAATCAGCAGCAAGGAGAAATGAATAACGCTCTCGGATTGGCTACTGATGTTCATGGCCTCAGTCATTCGCTGATTTTTCCTTAGAACCTAACTAATAATTGTTAGTGGAAATCACAAATATCCTCTGCAATTTTATGGCTTTTTTCGTCACAATACTGTACTTTAGAGAGAACAGGAAGCAACTGTAGAGAAAATCGCAGCTTGGGATGGTGAAAGTAGCCAATAGAATTTGAAACTGCGACTGCCAGCAGTCCCAACAGTGGCTCTGATTGGTCTTCTGCTGAGGGTGCTGGGGCTGTTGAGGTCAAAGGAAGTCAGAGCGGCTTTTAAAAAGGGGGCCGGTGACCAAAAGCAAAAAAAAATTGTTTATAATTTGTGTTTCAAATTCCTGTCTGTCTGCCTTTTGTTGGGTTACCTGTACTGGATTGTCTGCAATCTGCCTGTGCACATGAGGACTGTAAGTGGATTCATGGCCATCCTGCAAAAAAAGGAGACCCGTCCACCCGTCTTCACCATTTCAGGAACTACCGGTAGGACTATCTGTACATTCCCATTCAACGTGCGTATCTCTGGACTATCTATTTTCATCATTACATTTCATCCGTTGACGTTTTTAATGAACTTTTTCATGATTTACTGTGTGTGTTTTGGTTGTGCTTTGTTGTATTTAATGTGTAATCGTTATAAGGGGAACAGGGGTGGTATCATTGTTTTCTTATTTCATCTGTTTTCATTACATTCTTTATTTGCTGTTTGATTACCGGTTTGCTTGTTTGCTTTGTTTTTGTCTCTGTTTGTGAGTGCGCGCGGGTCAGTTCAAGGCTGGGTGCGTCCCTGGAATCTCCACCATAAAAATAAATAAATCACCATCTTCTCGATGGTGTGAATCTTAGCAGCAGCCCCTTGTGAGCAGGGGGGCTGAACGCACCCTTAGAAGACACAGACGCTTCTCAAAAACCCCCTCTTATAAAATGCTCTTAAAAAATGCTGACAGATTACCTTCACATTGCTCCCTTACTTGTTTGGCTTACTTGCGGCTGCTCTGTCACGTGATATGCTTCTCGCACTACGCTTACTTAAATGCCTGAACAGCACCTGACCTTTTTGGCTGATTGCTTTGTTTCTCTCTCCTCCCCCAGACAATCTCTGCTCCTGTTGGGTGTTGTGCTCCCCTATGATGTTTTTGTATTCTTTAAACGAAAACTAACTGCATACTGAGCTCCTTTTACTTCTGAAAGAGACATGTTTGTTTGAAATGTTTGAATAAAGTTCCTGTCTCTACAGTCTTCTGTGTTTCTGTGCAATTCTGTGACCCAAGCGTGACACCCTGCAGTACTGCAGCCTCACTGTCCCTGGGATTGAGCCACTGTACTAAACTAGCCTGCAAGCATCATCGCTTACCTCTGTGTGCTTGCGTGCAGCCAGTTCAAGTGCACTTGTCTCAGTGATTTACTGAGTTTCATCCATGGTGTCAGTTGCACTTTGTACATATTGTTCCAGTAGTTTTTTAAATAGTTTTTACAGTTCATTAGTATGCTGTCATGTGTAAAATGATCGGTGTTGCAGCATTTGTGAAGCTCTTTACATGAAAAAAATGTGTTCCATTAAAATTTCACTTTTTCTTTATGAATTGTGACATTTACTTAAAGTGCAGCAAAAAAGTATTTGGCGTCCAGAGATGCATTAACCCCCAAGTATATGGCAGTTTAAGGGTTAAAGCCCCAAGATGTCACCAAAATGAGCTGCACCATCTAAGGCTTCTGGCAATGAAAATGCGTTTCCATGAATTACAGTACATATAGAGGTAACAGGTATTTTACATTCCAGCACTGCGGGAGACATAGCAGTACAGTATACAGGTTTACCTTTACATTCTTTATTTAGTGTATTAAGCTGGTTTTGAAATTAAATGTTAACTTTTAAGTGTTTTGGGGCATATTTAGGGTTTAAACTATTAAACTAAGCATTTTATAACCACATCCAAAATTTGTGGTTTTTCACAATTCGCGGGTGCTCTAGGAACATAACCCCCACGAATTTTGGGGGTGTACCGTATATATATATATATATATATAGTGGTGGATGGCCGGGGTCCATGCCCAGCTAGGATGCCACTTCGTTATATGTTCAGGAGGAGCCGCCATGGACTGTGCAATACCTCCCCATGCACGCTAGATAGCTGTCCGCCTGGTTTGGAGCGGTGCCTCAGTTTCCCGCAGGGCTCCATGGGAATTGGAGTTGGGTGCAGCCGTGTTGGGTCCCGCAGGCATCACCAGGGGGTGCTGCATCTGGGATTCCTGAGCTCGTATGGGCTGTATATTCGCCAACCCCGGAAGTACAACCGGAACGCCAGTCAACCACCTGGAGCACTTCCGGGTGGACTATAAAAGGGGCCAGCACCCATCACTCAATGGCCAGAATCAGGAATAGGAGGATGAAGCTTGATCTGTTTTGGGACTGTGTTGTGAATGTGGGGGTCACGGGAAAGACGTGCCCCACAGGTGAAGAAAAATAAAAGTTACTTTTTTTTATACGTGCCTCTGGTGTGAGTCTGTGTCGGGTCAGGTGCAAATATAGAGCCTTTTTGCAATATATATATACTGCTCAAAAGAATTAAAGGAACACTTTTTAAACAGAGTATAGCATAAAGTCAATGAAACTTATGGTATATTAATCTGGTCAGTTAAGTAGCAGAGGGGGTTGTTAATCAGTTTCAGCTGCTGTGGTGTTAATGAAATTAACAACAGATGCACTAGAGGGGCAACAATGAGATGACCCCCAAAACAGGAATGGTTTAACAGGTGGAGGCCACTGACATTTTTCCCTCCTCATCTTTTCTGACTGTTTCTTCACTAGTTTTGCATTTGGCTACAGTCAGTGTCACTACTGATAGCATGAGGCGATACCTGGACCCTACAGAGGTTGCACAGGTAGTCCAACATCTCCAGGATTGCACATCAATACGTGTCATTGCCAGAAGGTTTGCTGTGTCTCCCTGCACAGTCTCAAGGGCATGGAGGAGATTCTAGGAGACAAGCAGTTACTCTAGGAGAGCTGGAGAGGGCCATAGAAGGTCCATAACCCATCAGCAGGACCAGTATCTGCTCCTTTGGGCAAGGAGGAACAGGATGAGCACTGCCAGAGCCCTACAAAATGACCTCCAGCAGGCCACTGGTGTGAATGTCTCTGACCAAACAACCAGAAAGACTTCATGAGGGTGACCCAAGGGCCCCATGTTCTCTAATGGGCCCTGAGCTCACTGCCCAGCAGTTTGCAGCTCGATTGGCATTCGCCATAGAATACCAGAATTGGCAGATGCACCACTGGTGCCCTGTGCTTTTTACAGATAAGAGCAGGTTCACCCTGAGCACGTGACAGAAGTGAAAGGGTCTGGAGAAGCCATGGAGAACATTATGCTGCCTGTAACATCATTCAGCATGAGCAGTTTGGTGGTGGGTTAATGATTGTCTGGGGAGGCATATCCATGGAGGGTCACACAGACCACTACAGGCTTGACAAAGGCACCTTGGCTGCCATTAGGTATCAGGATGAAATCCTTGGACCCATTGTCAGACCCTATGCTGGTACAGTGGCTCCTGGTGCACGACAATTCCTGGCCTCATGTGGTGAGAGTATGCAGGAGTTCCTGGAGGATGAAGGAATTGATACCATTGACTGGCCACCACACTTTCCTGACCTAAATCCAATAGAACACCTCTAGGACATTATGTTTTGGTCCATCCAATGCCACCAGGTTGCACCTCTGTCCAGGAGCTCAGTGATGCCCTAGTCCAGATCTGGGAGGAGATCCCCCACAACACCATCTGTCATCTCATTAGAAGCATGCACCGATGTTGTCAGGCATGTATACAAGAACATAGGGGCCATACAAAGTGCTGCGTACAATTTTGAGTTGCTGCAATTAAATTTTGGCAAAATGGACTAGCCTGCCACATAGTTTTTTCACTCTGATTTTTGGGGCATCTTTGAATTCAGGGCTCTGTGGGTTGATCATTTTCATTTCTATCAAACGATGTGGCATCCTTTCGTTCCTAACTCATTATCCAGTCTATATCAGTATAGATATCCAGGAGGATTTCTTTTTCCCATTGAGATCTGATGTGTTTTCAAAGTGTTCCTTTAATTTTTGAGCAGTTTATATATATATATATATATATATATATATATATATATATATATATATATATATATATATATATATATATATATATTGTGGAACATGACCCGGACACAGACAGGCAGACACGTTTAAGTCACCCCACACACGTTTATTATAGTGCTCCATATTTACAATAAAGTGCTACAGTCCCCAAAAGTCCCCAAAGTCCTGGCCAACACACACAATGCCTTCACTTCTTTAGGCCGCCTCTTGATCTCCGAGACCTCATCCTTCTTCCACCCGACTCAAGTCTCCAAATGAAGGGGAGGCGGCCCCTTTTATATGCACCTAGATGTGCTCCAGGTGCTTCTCGAAAATCTTCCACCAGCACTCCCCAGTGTGCGTACCCAGCTCCTAAGGCATCAGGGCCCCCCCTTAGCAACCAGGGTGGTTGCCCCCACCTGGTCTGAGGTGGGCATACGCCCTCCTCCGGTCCTCATAGGCGTCCCAGCCGGGTCGCCCTCCAGGCACATGCCACTATATATCTATACTAATAAAAGGCAAAGCCCTCACTGACTCACTCACTCACTGACTCATTCATCACAAATTCTCCAACTTCCCGTATAGGTAGAAGGCTGAAATTTGGCAGGCTTATTCCTTACAGCTTACTTACAAAAGTTAAGCAGGTTTCATTTTGAAATTCTACACGTAACAGTCATAATGGTCGACAACGTCCACCATGTTGAACTTTCTTATTTATGGCCCCATCTTCACGAAATTTTGTAGGCGGCTTCCCTGCACTAACCGAAACCAATGTATGTACTTATTTCGGTGGTATGATGCCACTGTCGGTCGCCATATTGAACTTCAACAAATTTGGTACGCGGGTTCCCAACGCTAACTGAATCCTATTTACGTACATATATACGTCCATAGCCTGTAGCTCGGTCACCGTGTGAGGCGGCGTTGGGTCCCCCATTCCAACGCCTCCCACGTTGTTAGCTGCCTGCCTATATAAGGCCATCCATCGCTCCAGTCTCTACTTCACCTCTGCGAAGCGCGGGTATTTTGCTAGTATATATATATATAGAGTGTGACGGGGGCGCTGTCGCTCCCTTGAACCCTTGTCCAATACGCCAGACACCAGATAAAAGTCCAATAATTGACTTTATTTATTAACAACAGTGCACAAAGCACCCTCCTCTCCACAATACTCATTAATCACTACAAATACACAATAAACCAATCCTGCCACCCTTCCACCCAGCTCAGCTCCTCGTCTGGAGTTCCCAGAGTCCTTTTATATTCCCTGACCCGGAAGTGTTCCCAATCCCCAGTCCATGTAATTCCTTATCACTTCCAGGTCAGATAAAAAGTCTTCTTCCGGGTTATAGGGCACATGTGACTCTCTGGGCCTCCCTGCAGCATCCTCTGTTGGCCCCTGGGGTATCCAGCAGGTTTGTAGGGGAAAACTCCATAATTCATGATTCCCTGCTGGTATCTGGGGCACCTCCATGCTGCAGGGAGAGCTCCATCTGGCGGCCTGGGGGTATTGGCCGGGATGACAAACTGGCCATAGACCACGAGAGAGAGAGAGGAAAAGCAATTGTCAGCTATGAATACCTATTTCTATTAAAAAAAAATAAATTGCCTGTAAAGCAGATATCTGAAAACAATGATTTAAACAATAAACTATTATATCTGTTTTATATTTTAATCTGTAACCATTAGACCTGTACTCTAAGCTAAAACCGAAATGTTGATAGAATCCTAATTCTGTATTCTCAGTGGAGCTTGACAAGGTTAATTTGTATAATGTATGGCAAAACAGGTTTCTTGAAACAGGTGTGAAGAGTTTTAACAAATGTCACACTCATTTTACACCTTCTGTAATGGGGCCACATTTTGCACTTCTGATAATATCAGAAAACAAAATCCCAACTCTGTCTGAATGGTATTGATCTATTGGTCACTGTCAGAGGTCAGAGTCAATGTGGGAATGTTATTGTGTTTGCCTTTTTATGTATTTATTTTTTACTGTCTGTTTATTGTTCATGCTTTTTTGTGTTGTTTAGTTTATGTGCTGGATATACTGAACTGTGGGAGAGTACTGTTAATTATGCAACATATACAGTACCATAATTATCTGTATGACATTGCAGATGCATATATTGTAAGTGTACAGTACTGTCTGAAAGGTTAAGCCATCGAAGAAATTGTTTGTAAAGCTAAATACCAATAGTAAAAGCACTATATACAATTAGAATAAACACAAATAAACATTTCTACAATAAAAAAACATGATAATGTCCATCCATTTTCTAACCCGCTGAATCCGAATACAGGGTCACGGGGGTCTGCTGGAGCCAATCCCAACCCACCGCAGGACACACACAAACACACCCACCCACCAAGCACACACTAGGGCCAATTTAGAATCACCAATCCACCATGTCTTTGGATTGTGGGAGGAAACCGGAGCAAACCCACGCAGACACGGGGAGAACATGCAAACTCCACGCAGGGAGGACCCGGGAAGCGAACCCAGGTCTCCTAACTACGAGGCAGCAGCGCTACCACTGCGCCAACGTGCCGCCCACATGATAATGTCTTCTTTTTAAAACACAATTTATATTTTGTGTGACCCTTAGAATACAATACTGAAATAATTCACTTTGGTGCATGGCTCTATAATTTTTCCAGTAGTTCTATTGTAAATTCCAAACTTCTTTCAGGATTTACTATCACTCTTCTTTTAACTTTGGCTGTTTTCTGTTCTTTCCCCTGTTCAATTGATTCCATACAGCTTCAGTTATGTGGAGACTGAAGCTTTGAGGTGGCCAATCTAATACTGTTTGTGTTCCAGCTTCCTGGAAGACTTCTTGCATACTTCCTCACCAATTAGTCCTTGCAGTGTGCTTAGGGTTGCTTTCATGGAGAAAAGATTAAACTTTTACCAATGTGCCATTTTTCTGAAGGTATCAGGGCAAATCAAAATTTATTTATATTTCTCAGCAGTTATAATTCCATTGATTTTTACCAGATAGACTTTTGGCTAAAATGTATCTCCAGGCAGAACTTCATTTTAATTTAATCCTGATGCTCTGCATATTTAATTAATTATCATTTCTATTCATGGTGGCTCCAAAATCCGTACTAACCCCTACTCTCTCTTCTGTTCTTTTTCCGGTTTTCTGTGGTGGCGACCTGCACCACCACCACCTAAGCAAAGCACCATGATGTCCCTGCATTGATGGATTAAAGGCCAGAAGTCCACGTGACCATCACCATCAAGTCCTTCCATGAGAACCCTGAATACAATGAGGACTGATCATTTATGTTAGGTAGAATGCCTAGATGGGGCTGGGAGGTCTCATGGCCTGGAACCCCTGCAGATTTTATTTTTTCTCCAGCCGTCTGGAGTTTTTTTTTTTTTGTTTTTTCTGTTCTCCCTGGTCATCGGACCGTACTTTTATTCTATGCTTTGCTTTGTCTCTTTTCTCTTTCTTCATCACGTAAAGGACTTTGAGCAAATTATTTGTATGAAAATGTGCTATACAAATAAATGTTGTTGTTGTTCACGCGTCTATAAACAGGCATCAATATACTTCTCGCCAACTCTTCTTCTAACAAGAAGAAGAACCAAAAAATAAAAATTATGGCACACCATTCCTTAAAAATTTCTGCTCTGTGTTCTGCATTCACTTCTACTTGTTATTCTTCCTCAAGAATGATTCCTTTGCTATAACACACCCTACAAAATCACTTCTTTGAAGAGTTCCTTGAATTGAAGCATGTACTTTGGTGCCAAATGACTTGACAGATGCTGTGCAAGCAATTCAACGAATTTCCTTCTGTTCCTTTAATGGAGTAATCTTTATGTACTGTTCATCAGATGGTGACAGTTTTTATAGACCTTCTAATTCACAGTTTCTTCAGATGTCTTAATAGTAACTTGAATTTACTATTGAAAATCCAATTTGGTGCAGTATTGCATGATGACTATAGCCTAAAAGCTATGATTTTATGTCTGCAAAATTGTTCTAGTTTAGCCATTTCCAAACTTTCTCTTGAGGCTGCCCAGTATTTGTGATTACCCTTCAATACTTTTGTTTACTTCTTAAATGGAACCACTAGTGCACCTGGTTTATCAAAATATAAATGTGTTAAATTTGAATAGTTATTATGCCTTTGGAACAATAAAGACTTTATTTTAATAGAGGTGACCAGAAGATGAAACTTTGATGAACGCTAAACCAAAATTCAGTACCCAAAAGTCAGCCCTATGTTTTGCCTAACCCAAAAACAGAATTCATAGCTACAGTATATTTTGAAGCACTATGTCTATAAACCATGAGACATAATTAAAAAGCTATATAAACTATATTTTTGTTTTTATCTACATATAATCTCGGATGACCATTAAGTGATACAGATGTCACACACCATGTGATCTCAGCTGTCCTTTGTACCAGAAAAATTAAACTACCGTTACAGTAAAACTAGCTTTATTTTTAACACTGAGGAAAACATTATATTATATTATATTATGCAGTAAGATGCTGCAGATGTTCTACCAGACGGTTGTGGCGAGTGCCCTCTTCTACGCGGTGGTGTGCTGGGGAGGCAACATAAAGATGAAAGACGCCTCACGTCTGAACAAACTTATTCAGAAGGCAGGCTCTATTGTAGGAGTAAAGTTGGACAGTTTAACATCTGTGGCAGAGTGACGGGCACTAAGCAAACTCCTGTCAATCATGAAGAATCCACTGCATCCACTGAACAGTGTCATCTCCAGGCAGAGGAGTAGCTTCAGTGACAGACATTTGTCACAGTCTTGCTCCACTGACAGACTGAGGAGATCGTTCCTCCCCCACACTATGCGACTCTTCAATTCCACCCGGGGGAGTAAATGCGAACATTACTCAGTTATTGCCTGCTTTTTTTATTTTTATTTTTTTCATTTTTTCATTTTTATTACTATTTAATTTACTATTGTTTCTTTGTATCAGTATACTGCTGCTGGATTATGTGAATTTCCCCTTGGAATTAATAAAGTATCTATCTATCTATCTATCTATCTATCTATCTATCTATCTATCTATCTATCTATCTATCTATCTATCTATCTATCTAACATTCTGAGCCTGAAAATATTTGATTTAGATTATTTAATATTAAAAACCATAAATATGAAGGATTACAAAGGTCATAAAAAATTCAAAATGAGCCCAAATCATAACATGAGGGTTCTGTTGGTAAAATTTAATAAAGACAGATAATGTGTGTACCCCCAGGAGAGGTTTGGGAACCAGATCTGTATTGTTCTAGCCATCACACAAGATAATTATTTGGTGTCCCACTCTTGTGTAAGGGAGACAGCTTAAGGGTTTTGGTGATGATAATTACCCAGCGGACCAGTGTTTGGCACTATAACTAATGCCTTCTCCTCCCTCTGCAGAATGGAAAATTGACAGCCATTCCATCTCTGGCACCACTTCCAAGCCATTGCGCCTGGAGCCTCCAATTCCTGCCAATGAACTCATAACCAGGAAATCCGCCATCTTGAGTCAGTTTTGTTATGAACTTGTCTGTGGAGACGTTTCTGCAATTGTTGTATGTTTTTCATTTGCTTTAAACCTTTTAATTACATGGGATCACTAAGGTGGTACCCCAACTCTTTATCGTTGTTTGTGTTTTATGTTACATTGGATAACATAAGAAATTTTTGTTATGGTTTATTGTATTACTCTCTATTTGTACTTACGTTTAATATGTATAGTGTAAGAGCAAATAAACATTGCCAGCACAACTAACTTTAAAAATAATCTTCTTGAGCAGCCTAAAACATTTTTTCTTAGCACTGTATATATAAAAAGGGTATGTGATATGCAGGAATTACTTGTTAAATCTTTGTCTATGAAGGCATGGAGAGAGGTTGCTTATCCCAGAAACAGTTTAATGCCTTGTGTGAGAATGATTGTGTGACTTTGCCTTATAAAAGTTCCTGTCTTAAACCCAAAGTTGTCAGAATAGACTCCAGCCATGATTTGAACAAAGTAACTTGCAACAATTGAGGATGAATGTGTCATTAAGGTGGGTTCAAAAATAAACCAATAGATTATGGTCTGTAAATACAATTCACCTCTGCTTATTTCAGGCTAGGATGTCTAAGAAATTCTGTGCAGATTCAAAAGTACTGTTCATTTCATAAAAAACGAACAACTTTTGTATTTTAAGTCTGTAAAGATGTCTGAATTAGATCATCTGCTCATATCCTCTATGCACTTGTTAATTAAATTTTTGAGTAATTCACTGCTATTGTTTGCTGTGTAGACAAATGAATGAACGGCTCAGTAAACAATGCAAGGATTAAAGAGAATATATCTATTTACAGCTTATTAAGTATTAATCAAATATTAAACCTTCATTATCTTTGATGTTTAAACATGATTTCACATTTTGTAAATTTTGCCAACCAACTGTAAATCTTGTTTCAGATACTAGTGAAAATAAATCAGTTTCATTAATGCAAGCATGACTGTGACTTTACTTTATTTAATTTTTTCTCATTTGCAATAAAACTTTCACATTCATTTTAATTTAATTATAATAACTGAGAGTATATTTCCAGTGTTCAGTTAACAGTGAATAAGTGCAGAAGAATGAACTTAATTATCCATAAGCTATCATCAGTCTTAACACTGGGCTGAAAGACAAGGCTCTAAGATCTAATGATATTATTTTATTATTTATAGTGGACTGCATTTCACTTTCCATTGTGCTAAGTGTCAAAAGAATGAATTTAAACTATGCCCCCTTCTAGTGTAAAAACTAACTGTATATCTGTAGCCCTCATACATTAAATAGTATAAATCAGTATATAAAAAACTATATATTAGTAGTTCACATACATTAAAGCCTTCATAGCGTTAAAGCAAACTGATAACATGGTATAACATGATATGAGATTTAATAAGGTGAAAGATGATATCTTTGTAAGTCTATAAACCATTGTTTCAGTTTCTGGTATTTTAACGGTAGTTTGAAACACATCAAGTTTACAAAATGCTTCATTCAGCATAACTGGTTCTGAAAATGAAAAAGTACTTTGGTACCCTGAACACTTAATTTATCTATTTGTACACATTATAGATTTTAACTTTATTATTTACTGTTTCAAAGCACACTCAAAACAGAGCCTTTCAACAATTCACTCTTTTGAGTAATTATTTTCCTTTCGGTTCTGGGCTTTCAGCAAACAAAAAGATTCTTACAATACATTCTCAAAATCATGTCTAAGACCAAATTATCATTCATCGAATTAACACAATGTTATGATCACTCTGTTTAATTACCATTATTTAATTACATTTCTTCTGCTCTTGCCAATAAAATAGCAATAGAGTCCAGCATTTGTGTTATAATAGTATATTAAAATTAAACATTTAATTAAATTAAACCATTTGTTCTAGATCAATATAGAGTATGGGAACAAATAACTACACCTTGTTTCTGAAATAGTATAAAAAAGGGAACATGCACCAAACAAAGGACAAATACACATACAAAGGAAATTCAGTGTGGTTTAATGACATTTCAAATTAGAATGCCACAAACCACTGCAGTCACCAAAGAGTGGAAAATATTTATAGAGCTACACATTGTCATACCTGAGTGCTCATAGATATTTAGCAAAGAAGGAAAGAAAATCTAAACAAGGAATGCCATTAAAACCTAATCTTACATTCACTTATAAAATGGAGTCATTACTTTAAAACTATAAGGAATAAAGATCACATAAGATTACAGTTTCAAGATCTGTTTTGCTTTCCCTGTAATAACATGTTGAGTTTGAAAAATCAGGCCATTCCATTCTCAACAAATTATTCCAGATTGCAGTATTCTAGCTGCTAATCATAATAAGTCACAGGAAATAAAACCAGAGTGTTCTTTTTAAAGACTAACAGGTAATTATTGAAGAAGACAGCAATTTATTACTTAAACTAGATAAAAGAACGGTGTCAAAACTATTACATATTCATTTGAAAATGGCATTAAGTAAAAACATTCTCCATCCATTCTAATATCTTCATATTGTTTACAAAAGTATTCCCACTGGAATTAAATGACCAAAAACACATAGACATGTGATGTTATTACAGCTATAAAGGTCAGCCTCATGCACTTCCTGGTCATTCAAGTTTGTGGATACCAACTATAATCCCTAGTGTTAGTTTCTGTGCATCCTAATTAATCTCAGGTTATAAACATTTTTTCTGTCCTTTTTGATCTTGTCCTGTAGCATTTTTGTGTACATTTTCTGTTTTTTTGAAGCTTTTTTGATTTCATGCATTAAACTTGTTTTTCTCAATCCTCGATCTTTTGGTTTTGACCTTTGCTTGTTTCTGCATGCTTTCCCCTTTTACTTATTACTGATCTTTGACAGTAACCTCTCCTTTGAGAAACAGGTTAATTCTGTAATCAAGAGTTGCTTTTTCCAGCTTCGTCTATTAGGTAAGATCAAGCCTTTTTTATCTTATAGGGATCTTGAGAAAGCTACTCATGCTTTTATCTCCTTTCGCCTTGATTACTGCAACACGCTGTATTCTGGGATTAGCAAATCAGTTGCTCCAGAATGCTGCCACTCACTTTCTGGGGCAAGAAAGTCTGATTCTGTTTCTCCAATATTAGCTTCTTTACACTGGCTGCCTGTCAGTTTTCAAATTGATTTTAAAATCTTGTTGCTAGTTTTTAAATCTTTACATGGGCCTATTTATCCAAATTGTGTGTTTTACACCAGCCATCCAGAGTGCTTAGATCTTCTGGTCAGTTGTCTCTTGTTGTCCCTCGTACCAAGTGTAAAAATAAGAGGGACACGGCTTTTACGGCTGCTGCTCCGCTCCTGTGGAACTCTTTACCTCATCAGATAAAGAAGACGTCTACAATTGAACTGTTCAAAACAAGATTAAAGACTCATTTCTATTCACTTGTATTTCGTGACCTTCAGTAATTTCTGATGGTTTCCTCATTGTGATTATGTAACATTACTTTTATTTATTATTTATTTTATTTATGTTCATTTATTTTATTTCTATTTATGTCATTCATGTTAATTGTATGTTTTTCTTTTATTCTATTATTGTAAAGCCACAGCATTCCTATGTTGTTTTAAATGTGCTATATAAATACATTTGACATTGACATTGATTTCATACTTCATTCAGACTGTTAGTGCAGTCAGTAAAACTACAAGAGAGGTTTTTTTTTTTTTTACAATATCAAGAAACATGAATGCTAAAAGCTGTATGCTGCTGTCTTATATAGGGGCAGAGAGTGATGAAATACTATGTCATGTGACTTCTGAGTCACACAACGTGCAACGGCAATAACAGTAGTAAACAATATGGCTATATGTGAGGAAATGCGTTAAGAATATGTGGCATTTCACGGTTTTAAATAAGCAAATTCAGTGCATTTGGGCTCAGATGGTGTAGTGCGCATGTACAGACATTAATAATTGATTGACAACCTATGAACATACGGAAATCAGAAGGCAACTGCACTGATTGTGGTATAAAGGGAGCCCAAGCTGAACAGAGTTGGACAAAAATTGAGAAAAATATAGAGAAAGAAAATGGAGGTTAATAAAAGAGTGCAAGAATAAAAGAGACAGCAGAACTGGGTCAGAATTAATGCAGTGCTATGGAATGAAGGCAGGTGGTTGGGAAGGTGGGCATGGAAGAGAGTGAGGCCAGCACTAGAGGGGTTGAGTCATCCCTGGTGAGCAATCTGGAAACAAGAGCGACCAGCCCAACTCTTGTCTTTTATGTGTCCTCATTTGTTCAGCTCATCTTGGTCAAGACTATTGACTTTTAGTCAAGACAACAATTGTGATAGAAAACAGAATTACAACAGCTTTTATGTGAAAATTTTTGATTAACTGCATACTATACATCACCGTTCAGTAAGACAATATAGTAATTAATACACTTGCTAAAATATTTTTTTTTTTTGAGTTGCACAAATGTGAACAGTTAATGTAAAAATATGACTTCTCTTGTATTCCTAATCAATATCATTTTCTTAAAAGCATTTTGTAAACCTACAGTAATACTTAAATATGTTACAAATATATAAATTAAGTAAGAGATTATTTTATTTCACTTGAAATGTTAGTCTCCAGCATCTTTCATTGTTGCAATGAAAATGCAATTGTCAATAAGGAGGAGCTTTACATTTAATTGAAACCTACTCACTCAATATGAAAATATTATGACTTTGCATAATATAGCATAACGGATTAAGGAAACCTTCAAATCACCCCTGAATAAAACATACACCAAAAGGGTCAAAATACACAGAAAGTAATGAAATACTAGTACTACCCAGGGGCCTCATGTATAAACGATGCGTACGCACAGAAACGTTGCGTAAGAACTTTTCCATGTTCAAATCGCGATGTATAAAACCTACACTTGGCGTAAAGCCACGTACTTTTCCACGGTACCTCATGCCTTGTCGTACGCAAGTTCTCCGCTTGGTTTTGCAGACTGGCGGCACCCAGCGTCAAAGCAGTGCTACTGTTCCTGTGTGGTTACTCTTTATTTTCCTGACGCGGCTTTATAAATACACTGAAACTAACCGCATATCATCATTAGTGTAATGCATCTGATTGCAATTAACTTGTAACAATATAATGGTCCAGGGAATAGCCATAGTATTCCAAATACCATAACTGCTTTAGTGTTGTTACTCTCACTTCTCCTTCTTCTTCTTTCAGCTCCTCCCGTTAGGAGTTGCCACAGCGGATCATCTTTTTCCATATTTCTCTCACTGCACCACTCGGAGTATTTATATCACTGTAACTGAGTGTGAATCACAGCAGCAACTGATCGGAAAGAGAATTATCGGTATACAGCTTCATGGACATGCTGTCTCAGCCACTGCAAAACGTTTTAAAGCATTTCCTGTACGGACCTCGCGGTTCAGAAACAGTTTTATCCCAAGAACTTTAAATGCACTCAATCAATTGCTCCTTGTAGAACTGTTTGTACTTATAAATACAATCACCCCACTGTTAACTTGCACTAATTATAATATCGCACAACCTGAGCCACTTTATAAAGCGCGTATTTACATATGATGACGATATCATTTTTAAGGTGAAATGCAGCAAAATGTTTATTAAATTATACAGATAAAACTTTAACTTCATTTAAATAATCTATATTCTTCACTGGGAGTATCGTTAAGGATAGAATAATTAAACATGTACTACGAAGATATTTCAATGTTCTTTAAACGTTTTGAAGAATCGGCGCTAAGCTTACAGATGGCTTAACTTCTATTACAGAGCTGATTGTATGGCGATCGGTTACTTGGGGAAAGAAAAGCACTGACTGCAGTGACGGCTACGCCAATATATATTGAATATAAAACAGAAAGAGAAAATAACAACACAGCTAAAAACGCAGCGACAAATTTCGGCAAAAGTTAAATGCTTGTGTCATGAGCACGAGGCGGCTAAGCAGTGTCTGCAACGGACGAGGCCATCCAAAGTGCATAAGCTACCTTACTGACAGGCGGGCGAAGGAGCTACCGATTCTTCCTCTGCCCAGTGCCACCACAAGCCTAGAGCCGCCCTGATGCTGCAATAAATTATTTCATCGAAGTGAAACACATGTTTAATAACGTGCTTTAACTCCTATCATCATGAAAATGATATCACGTATACATCTCAGTATTTTAGTTATTCAGAGAGCTGTAATATCACAAATGTATTGGACTCTGTGTCCAGTTGGAGGAAGAGAGCCGGTTTAAGAAGCAAGTAGTGATTCACACACATAGAGCACATAGAAGATCAAATACAAAACAAAGCATTTAACGTGCTACTTTAATTACGATGTGATTTGAGAAACTGGTTAATTAAACGATTTTAAGATGAAGTTTATGATGTTCTACTTTAATGACAAAATAAACTACGTGATTAAAGTGGAAATGTCGAGATTGAAGTTGACATTTCGTGCTTTTTCCCCACTGTGTGCCTTTTTTCTCTGTACGCTAATAAGCTTTCATATGACACTCAGACAGTGGGCTACAACTCGGCTTTTCACGGCGACTTTGATATGTGACTTCTTTTTTATTTCCGGCACTGTGCAATTTTGTGAATGTGAGCTTTCAAGTTTCTCCAACACGCTAAGTCACTCGATCAACTTCCTTTTGTTGATTATACCACGGTTTATTTGAACAAATAGTATGCTTTTCCTTTGCCTCCACTTGGTATTCGCTGAAATTCTTATATTTTCCCCCGTGCTTTTTCTATTGTCTTTTCACAGAAGGCTGCGCTTAAGGGTGATTTATATTCATTTGCATATTCAAAGAGGCGTAATTCTGGGAGGAGTTGGGGCGTTACATAAAGCGCGTGCACGAAGCGTTAGTTTTCACGCTGATCGGGATTTATGTAGCGAAGAACGTGGAAGTTGGAGTACGCACAGATTCCTGCATCTGAATTTTTCTGTGCGTAAGCACATTTCGGCTTTTGTGCTTACGCCATGTTATAGTGCGAATTCTACGCACGGCGTTATACATGAGGCCCCAGGTCTTTCACCAAAACACCTCCCATACCCTTCTCACCAATCCTTTGGCTTCCCTTCCTCCAGCCAGTCAAGTTGTTGTTAATTTCTTTCATCCTGACTCCAACCTCCCTATTTTCTGTGCATGAGAAGGTTTTATCTACAATTCTGGAGTTACTTACAGCCACTATATAGATTTACTTCTGAGTTAGGAGTCAACCTACATTAAGCCTAAGGACACCAAGTTAGAATACCACTTAGTGACTACTCATGTCCTAGCACTCCTAGACCTTTTATGGGTCTAAAAGAACCAGCATTCCATAACCACGTGATCATTAAATGTTTCCCCCAGATTTGCATCTTTCATTGACCTGTTGTGATGAGAGAGATTTGTGGCGCTACTCATTTTAAATTACTAGTACTTTTTATTTAAATTACTCGCTTCGCTCGGCAACCACCTGGCCAGTGCTATGTGATAGCCTCTGCGGTTCTGCCAAACATGTATGGGGATGTGGATGTACAATTTAAACAGATTTTTATTTTCATGGGAATTGTTACATTTGCATCCATGAGACGTATAACTGCCCGTGATTGAATTTCGTTTCTTTCCCTCTATTAAATTAAACAACTTTTTCAAATGTTTGGCTCTGAGATTTGTTAATTGTCTTTGCAAAAGCTATTCTAACGTTAAACTGTTAACATTTTAAATATGAATGGCATTCCAGATCTCTATTGTCTAATGTTATCTGTGGAAGATGTACTACATTACCTTTCTTGGATACATCTTTCTTTCCACAGTAATTCGTGTAGTGGAAGACCGGATGGTGTTAACGGTTATAGATATTCTTCGTGATATTGTAAGTTGTTGTTTTCATCTTCCACAAGATCACCACCAACTGTTTCAGCGTAGTCTATTAATATGCATTTAATCATTTTGTCGTGTTACTGATCAACAATTTTGTCCTAAATTCGATTGACTTCCTCGTTTCTAGGTGCTAGGATTGCCTGTGTACTCATTTTTTCTTTTGATGAACCTTCATGATGTAATTCTTCAATAAGATTTGAACATAATACATCTTCTTTAATTGGGAACTTAAAGTAAGGAAAACATTAAAATTTATAAGAGCTGAGCGTGCAGGAAGTGTGTCTGACAGAAGCATTCACAAGACTGAGAGGTGAGAGTACTGTGGTCTTGATTAAAAATATCATGGCAATATTCTTGTCTCACAGGATTTGAAAAATCTTTTCCATAAAGTCAAGTCTCCTAAAAAGTCTTGTTGCGTCAAAAGATTTTATATAATAGAGAAATAAGTTAATTGAGAGTAGCAGAGAGCAGAGTGAGAGTATCTCACATGCAATATTATCCTTGTCTTCTAATATAGTGTTACTGATATTTGAGCGTTTACTACAGTCTGTTAAGCATATTTTTATTTGTTGGTCTCAACACAGATCGTCCGATCGATCACAATTTCAGAACTGATATTTACCATTTAGGGACTATTTTTATATATGAGGTGAGGTGAAATTGAATTGTAATGAAGAAAACATTTTTTTTTATATATTTGAGTAAGTTCTCACCATTCACCAAGACACAGAAGCTTTTAAAATCATTGTTTTTTATTCTGTTTATAAATGCACTTTAATATGCACACTGCACATTATTATTGTTTTATAAAAGAAATAGGAACCTGATTTGATTTCAAATGATTTTGAATTGTTTCCTTTTCATATTGAATTGAACTGAACTATTAATTACATATTTTAGAACAAACTTTAAAAAAAGCTATACTTACTGCCTACTTTCTAGAAAATATTACAGTTATAAACAATAACTATTAAATGTATATTGTGTAGTCACACTGCTCTAATTTCTTTCTCTTTCTCTCTACCTTTATGTGGCGTGATCAGGTGGTTAGGGAGGGAGATACTATGCTGGGATTTGCACCCACTCTTCCATAGCTGTGAGGCTCTTCACCACTATGCTGCTCATACAGTAATTCCATTGACAGATATTTTTTTACTAAAGACATGCTGTATAAATTGTTCTTGAGTAATGCATTACAAAAGCAAACTGTAAATCTAAAATGTTCAGCTTAGAAAATAAGACATAACTGAGGCAAGACTATTCAAAGTACAGTACTTTGCCATTTCATTCATTTACTGCTCTGTATCTATATAATAGCGCTCATTCCAAAGCTCTGCTGAGAGTTTAAACTTATCACATCTTACTAGAATACAATGGCCCCCTTAGAATCTTTTCAAACATTAAACATTGTAAGATGGCATATTAGTGGAATTCAAATGTGTTCTAGGAAAAATCATAGTGTGACTTTACACTACCTGAAATTGTGAAAGTTTTAAGTTCTTAAATTTCCCTAAAATAATTTTACAATGTTAAAAGATTCAAATCACATGACATAAAAGATATACCATTTTCTATATGATTAAATCATCAAATTAAACTGACTACATTTATAACATTAATAATAATGTAACTCAAATTGGATTCATTCAATTCACAGTGACTAGGATGAAGATTATCCTAGCAGCATTATCGCTGAGCCACAGTATATAATTTAACTTTTTAAGTTTTCATAATTTAAAAAAAAAATGGTATAATAGCTTTCCATTAATTTTTTTGATTGGTTTTACCACACTTGGGACATTTGGCGAATGAGATGCACATTGAGAGGCAAAGCTAGACAAAACAAAACACTTATTTAAGAGGCACTGTAGCTATTTCACTTCATTTGACAAAATGTATTGGGATTATGGAATACACCAAATAAATTAACGCATGAGGAGTGTGAGCTCCATACATTTCAGCTACGAAGAAACAATGTCACACAATGGCAAGACAAAGATATATCTCAAATAGTATAAACTTTTACTAGATTTTATACAGGGTGGCCCACGAAAAAGTAGCCCGCCTTCCTGCCAGAGTGGCGCGCCGATTGACTACCTTCATCACGAAAGCTGTTTAGACGTAGTGCAAATGTGTGAGTACGAGCTGAGCGACATGTATTCCATTCCACAAAGAATCATTTTCAGCACTTTCTGTAAAGAGTGAGTAAAGATTTTTGCATTTCAAGTTTCTTTCTTTATGGAAGGGCGCCTTTTTTCGCCAGGAAGGCGGGCTACTTTTTCGTGGGCCACCCTGTACTACTTGTAATTGTTGATACTGCTAATTCTCATTAAAATTACTGTTGTAAATAGACACAACAAATGTCAGAAAGAGTTGCGGCACTGTAGTGATTCAAGTATATTTTATGCTCTAAACAGAAAAAACGTTTTGCAAAGATCAAAATCGTCTTATTGAGATGCAAGCTTCCTCCAGACTGCCCCCCGATGGCGTCAGAGCAGGTGCAAGTTCACGAGTGTGGAAACCAGACGTGGCGTCTGAGATGTAAGAGCTGTCAGGCATCCTTTCTGCGGGGGGAAGAAGAGAAAGGCCATTAGTCAACAGTGCCAACCTCTGGCTCAGAGTGTAACAGTTATTCAGTGAGCCCTGAGGGTGTCTCCCAGATGCACATTTGTGACACTCTGCATCAAGAAGGCAATGCATAATTTTTTATACTTTAGGCAAAAACATTTAGCAATACAGTACTGAGGAGTTGGTTCTATGCTTAGCTCTGTTATTTTTAGTCTTTGTTTATCTTTTCTACTTTAGTACCTTTTCTGTACTGTGGTGGTGCATTGCCTTCTTCAATCATCTATAAAGTGGGCAAACAATGTTTTTCTTATACAGTGAATGACAGGCATTAGCTACACCCAAGTCAAGTGGCTATGTCCCAAGATTCCTTAAAAGTACCAAACATACAAGCCAACAGGAGAAAAAAAAACACAGCAGGTATATCATGGGCATTTACAATCTATGTTAAGATAATTCTCTATCACCAGAACCATCCTTTGAAAGAACAGATCAAGAACATCTGCATATCATATGTAGGTAGGACTATAAATTACTTAACTAATGCATATCTGCCGATATTCACAATCTGACAAAGAGATAATACTTAAAGGCTGTGGTTTGATCAGCTCAAAAAGACTGTCAATTAGTCAGCCTAATATAGTACCTCTAAGAGCCTCAAATATCAAAGAAAGCAAGAGTGGAATTGAATGTGGTAGATTAAGGCTTATAAATTCAATCAATCAATGGGAAATTACAACAATTCAAGTCTCCAGTAGTACATGGGGAGAGAGTGATAGCAAAACATTTTTAACTTAAGAAATATAGTTACAGTTATAATTAATTAACATTAAAGCAAGAGAGAAAGGATGTGTTTGTAAGTGTGATTTGAATGTTACCACTAATGGGGCTTCATGGATGGATTTAGGGGGAGTTCTAGCAAATAGGATCCAGAAAGCCAAGTACAAAATTGCCAGAGAGTTGTATGGCAATGTCTTTAGAGTAACGACAAGACCATATTTAGAGAAACAGATGTTTTATAGGTTTGGGAGAGTTAATCGGGGGTGATGAAATTAGTATTTGCTATAAATAGAGAAGTTTTGAACATAATGCAATATTGTACAAGACATCTGCATGAATGAGTCAGATCACCACTGTGTTGGTTCTATATGACCAAGGTGTTTTGTTTTTTTTTTTGGTTACAATCTATTGATACTCCCACCAAGAAGGCTATTGAAAGTGACTTGATGTAATACTGTAATTAAACCAATAGTTAAGAAAGGTATAACAAAGTATTTTTGTAGAAGGTGAAGGGCCGGACTGTGGCTTCATTATATGCATTAGAAGAAGATGTCCTGAGTGCTGCTGATGTTTCTTTCACACATTTAATTTCAATCTTTAACACAAAGTTAATTTCATATTATAATATACAAGGACAAGTTCACTTCTTTAGTGTAGAACTATCAAGAACACTTTGTAGATTTCTCCCTGATATTTAGATTACTTTCATTTGCATTGCAGCAAAGGGCTTAACTAAAAACATAGAGATCCACTGTTCTATACAATCATTGTTTAACTTATTTATTGAGTTTTGTTTCCAAGATCAAGGAATAACACTTTAAAATCTGACAAAAGTACTGAATGGAATTCAAAATACACACCAAAATTCAAGAATATTAGACATCAATAGATGTATGGTATGTATGTGTTGTAAGCCATTAGAGTTCAATTACATACATTATATGTTTTAAAATAGATGTACAAATTTGATGTACTATTAATAGTTACCATAGTTAGAACTGAGGCTCACAGCTTCAGAGTCCTTGGATCTGATCTCAGGCAAGTTACTGTGCATTTAGTTCAGTTCAAGTTGCCTGTCTCCCTAGACACTACTGATGGTAATTCAATACCAGCAACCGATAAAAATGACAGTGAATGCAATGCAGCAGCAGTCTGAGTATTGTTATGGATAAACATTGTGTCTGAATGTATTGGTCCATGTATTAATGGTCCTGTGCTATTTTCTAGAAACTGATGAGGAACTAGAGGGACTGCACAGGATGGATGAGGTTTTTAACGATACTGTTTGCCTTTCTAATACAGTATATGTTATACTGTATATGTTTTAAACAGAAGGCGCTGTGTGCCTGTAATATTCTGTGCTGATATCACCACCCTATGTGATGCTTTGCAATCCTTAGCTTAACTGATGCTGTTACCAGAATGTCATAAAGCCAGTGATGATGTGTGGAGTTTGCACATTATCTTTCTGTTCCCATAGGTTTTTCTCTTAGAGCCATGTAATTGGGCAGTTCTCAGTTTACCTAGTATAAATGAGGTGAGTGTGCTTGAATATAGGCTGGAGGCCTGTCCTTGGCTGTGTCATGCCTTTAGCCTAAAGATTCTAGGAAATAAGGCACTGTATCCCTGTGTTGGATAAAATTTGTATCATAATACATGGACATATGGATAATGAAGTAATGAAAGGCTTTTGTTGCATGTGAGTTCCATTTTTCAAAAGGAAGCAAATCAGATATTCACTAACAGTATAGTAAGAGATAGTTTGATATATTTTAGTATGAACATTCCAATCAAATGTTGTGACTGTAGTTCAACCATTAAATTATACACAAGCATAAAACTAAAGTGAGAATACGGAATTTGGGGAATGTAAAAACAACATTCTAGAACCTGTATAATCCGATCCAGTGACTGTTCATTTGAAAATGCATACATAAAGAAGTGAAAAACAAGTGCAGACAAAAAGTTGATCAGTAGCAGGAAATAAAAAGAAGGCAAATGCAGCATGTCATCAAGGATTGCTTTTAATTAATTTATTATGATAAAAAAAAGCTGCAAATAGCACCTTGGTAGTAAGATTATAAATTTAACAAAAGGAAAAACTACATTAATTCCAGCACGAAAAAACTTGGAAGTTGAACTTTCACTTCTTTTCAATAGCTATTTTCAACTGGAAAAAATGAAAGAATGGTTTTAGAATTAATATTAAGATACAGATCAGCAGTGAACATGTTGCATGAATTTCCTTACATTTGCTAATAGGCAATGCACCAAATATTTAGGAACATAAATCTAACAGAATTAAGCTGAGGAAATGTCTACATGATAATGTTTAATGACTTTTCTCCCAATTTTGTAAGATCTTTAATTTTTTTATTGTTATTCATTTCAGGTAAACATCATAGCACCCTTGAATGCCAAGACAATAACTAATTCTTCAATTCTCCCCACAATCCTGATGACTTTGCCATAACTGACACAAAAACCGTTGAAAAACAATGCGCTTCTAACCTTTGATCCCAACTTTTTCTTGGCTGGTCAAGAAAGAAGTGTCTGTATACTGTCGCTCTGACTAATGACCCAGCAATAGAAGATGATGACAGACTTAATTGAACACAGTCCTCTGACAAGAAAATGATTGATACAAAGAGAAACTGCCGGAGTTATTTACCGTAAAACTTCAGATGTCAGACAATAATGACACAAGCCTGGGGTTTTGTACAGCTTAATGTGCCATCTGGTAGTCTGGAACAAAACTCAGCTGAACGGATTCAGTCTATTGACCCAAACAAAATGCTAAGATTAGGACTGTAACTGGTACACACTATCTTTACTTCAACATGGCCTTTTTATTTCTTACATCTAATTAAAAATTGTAAGGCCAAAGTCAAAATGCCAATGTCCTTATTGTTGATTGGAATGAAAGATATGACATGAAGTTGAAAATGTAGGACTTTTTTACATAAGATAATAAATAAGATTCCTAATGTTTAATGTTAAGGGGTTTTATTAAAAGTATTTAAATAAGATGTAGCACTTAAGTGACTAAACTGTGTGATCAAGACTTTTCTATATTGTAGAGCTCATAAAGGAATACTAGCATTACCTTTGTGTATATTTAAACAGGAGTTTAGCAGAGAGTTGGGAGTAGCAAAATGCAGGCACAATACAGGAAATCCTGACAAGCAGGTGATTATCTCAATGACATCATAATCTTATGGACAACTAAGGTAGTTGGGAGCAGATGCAGAGGCTGAACTGTAACTGAAGACAAATGTATGAAGGGCTAGCAAGAGAGGTAAAAGATTTAGAAGACATTGTTGGCCAAGTTAAAGACCACATTAGAAAGTTGGTCCATTAGATGTGTCTTTTTTTGATCCATCAGCTAAACAAATTGATGGGAATAATGACGTGTTTGAGCATAGCGTTGAATCTGGGATACAGATAAATATACAAACTAGTCAAAAGTATGCAGGGAAGTATGCAAACGTAAAGCAAACGCTAGGAAGATGTGTTATTATTATGCAGAGTTATCATGTAGAGTGTTTATGTTTAGGCTCATGTACATTAACCAGTGGGTATATGCTAGTAAGGAGATGTGAAATTGGAGCTTTTGTTTAACTTGTACCTTTAATTACCTTAAAATAACTTTAGTTTGCCAGATAGCAAAAACCAAGAGAAATTTTCAGTCGTGTGATTTTTAACAGACTAAAAATATTCATCAGGCTACGGTATGAAATAAGTCATCTTTGTTGGCTTGACACTGACAGTATTCAGCTTTTGAGAAAGGCAGACGTGAGGCAGACGAAATGCAAGGATGACATGCAGCATTTCATATGAGTGATACAACACTTGTGTGAGAGAGAAGCCATACTGAACCATCATGGTGTCTGAAGATGCAAGTCCAGAAGCAGCTAAAATGTGTCCCAAAAAAGAAGCAGATCAAGACTGTGCCATTTTAAAGAACATCTTTGTTGGATTAAGAAGAATGGACTCTTTAAATTACACAGACATCTCTTTCCTGGTTATAGTGAATGCAAGCTTGCTTTTACAAACATTGATCTGAATCATTCAAGTTGTGTGTTTTCTTCTACATTTAATTTCTAATAATAATAATGATAATTATTTTTTATATTTACATAGTGCTTTTCTCACTACTGAAAGCTCTCTCCAAGCAGGGAGGACCTGGTATTTAATACCTGGTTTTTCTGGAAATAAACAAAACTAATGATTAAATTAAAGTTTGAATATTACCTCACTGAATCTTGCCTTGTTTATTGATATCATGTATCCCAGTGTATTTGTTTGAGTGATTTGTTATTTGTTTATCTCTTTCAAAGGTATCAATCAGGACAACCTGACAGGAGAATATCCAGGATTTTGTTGGAGTATGTTTTGCATGTTTGTTCAGGTTGAAGCTATGCTAGTTCAGTTATATTTGTGCAGACCTTTCATGGGTAACAATGAGATAGCCATTGAATATAGGCACCCCTCTGACCCGCACTAAGGTACTAAAGTGAGGTAGCCAGCCTCGACCATATTGGTAATGTTTAGATTTGTGTGTATCTTGGCTGTTTGTTCCCATCTATGATAATTATTATTATGCTTCCTAAAACAAACTGCTGTTGCACATGTGTGTTGCAATACAAGAGAAGTAGAGTGTTGTACCGTGTGAGCCATAGATTGATACAGGAAGCCAATAAAAGGTGTAATTTCACCCTATTTTCTCCTGTAGCAATACAAGAGAGAAAAGCATGAAAGTACATCAAATTCCAAAACATTACAGAAACAATTTACTGGAGCCTTCCCACTCCTTGTGCCACAGGTGTACATGAAAAGCATAAGGGTGATTACGTTAACTGATGAAAAGTGCTTGGATTGAGATTGGTGTACAGTTTGTATTCAAGATGCAGCTGATACCACAATATCAGACTTAAACTGTATGTAGAACAATTTTGAACTACTAAACTTTATGAACACCTAGGTAAGCTACAAACACAGTACTCAACCTTTAAGTGAATGCCCAGAAGAAGATATTTTTATTTTATTTTTTGAAAATAAAATTGCACATCATGGAAAACTTCAGGTATTAAGATTTTGATAGCCTATATGTTTTGTTATAGAAGAGGCATAGTAAGGAAAAACTTGTCATGTGACAAACATACATAAATGCATTATTATTTCATATAAAACATTTCCAGTACTGACAATTTATCTGCTAAAACAGAAAGGAAAAAAGCTTTATCAATATGCTTAAATATAACAGAAAATTACCATTTTCCAATTCCTACATAAACAAACATTTCAAAGCATTACATTTTTCACATAAATTCTTTTGGAAGGGAATCTGGCTACAGATAACTGTTCTAAATCTGTTTTGGATTATGTGAAGTTTACAGAAACAATAAGTCCTATTTTAGCAATACTATAAGCAAGAAACTGAAAAGAGACTGTTGTATTTAAGTCACCTTTACAGAAAATCAGTAAACGATGCAAAACTAGAAGAAACTGGAAAGTCAGTGCAAAAAAGGGACTCCTGGCATATCATTATGAATATAGACCACCATTGATTACTAAACAAAACATACTTTGAAACACTAGAGTAACCAAACACTGCTGGAACAGCTAAGCAGTCTATATGCAGGACTTGAGGATCATAATGCCATTTTAAAACAGCCAAAGACTCAGGAGCATATGTACTCCTTTTAAAAGCTTTAAAAGCTAGAATCTTTGGGTGATGCACTGCTAGTCTGGACTTTTTGACCAAATAGTATTTGTTTTCATGAACAGTTTTAGTCTTTTATTTAATTATACATTTATACAAAGGATATTTATATTTGATATTTTTTATTAGCAGCTCAGTACCTATATAAGATGGTCATCAGACTTGAGGCACCAAGATACTGTATTTCTGTTTGTCATTGAGTTTTAGACTTATGAATGTATGCAATAAAATCTCAAATAGTGTGGTTATAAACACTGGTGTATCCGAGGAAGGTAAGCTCAGCCCTCTTTTGTGTACCTTTTTTCTTATAACTGTGACATCAGCACCATATAATCACAAGGATTTACAACTAAAGCTTAAATGGGATAAAAAAAAAAAAATTAGAAAATCAATTAAGTGGCTGGTAATATGTCTACTTTACTCTGAAGTTAAACAAAAATAAAGAAATTATTAACTCCTGGAAACAAAGTGTTAATCACCATATTGATATTATTATTATTTATAGTACAGCAACATCTGTACTTTCTTTAACATCAACAGAAATTTAATTTCATTATTATTTTCTTGGTTAATTAGCGGTTAATAGTTCTGTATGCTTCTGAATGTGATATTAACATTGCTTCAGCCAATATTTATAAGGGGATGCAATGCTGTGTCTCAGAAAATCAATGTAGTGGTCTATTGATTTATCAAGACTACTTTCACAAAATATTGCCATATCAAATACAGCATTGTTAGGGATCTCGGTCATCCCAGTCAGTAATGATTCAAACCATTTATTCAAACAGCTAAGACCATAGTATAGAAAATAAACAACTTAGGAACAGTTTCAATGCTTACGCAGCATATTTTCTAAACAAAGAATCACACTAAGCTATGTACTGTGTGATACAGTGTTTCTTGCATGTGACGGGATTGTTACATTCTTACAGTTATTACTTGCATAACTGTTTTGTTTAGGACAGCTCCCAGTGATCATATCCTCTGCACATTAGACTTTATGCTTTTTTTTCCTTCAGGATTATCATTTATGTACTGAAAGTGAAATAACTCTTTCTCGACTCAATAAGCATAGACATTACATGTGCACAAATGTTCTAATGTGTAGTAACTAAACTAATGAAATATGTTTTGGTTTTATCACCTTATAGTTTAACATTCACTAATCAAATCAATTTAACAGCATAGCTAACTGTGCATTTGAACTCATGTAACTACCATACATATACTTTTAAATATCATATGTATGAATCAAATCTTCTGTAATAATTTTAAATTTGAAACTGGGCTCAGTGGGTGGCTTAGTTTTTATATTTTGAACTAAAAATTTATTTTTGTAGCACTCTAGATCAGAAAACTTGCGCAGCTTTATAAATATAAAACAGTAACAAACAAAACAGTTCAAGAATAAAGTAATGTGAAATCCTTAGAAACTTGCTGCCAAGTATTACTTAGAAACAGTCATGCTTAGTATAAGCAAGGACATCTGAACACAACACAATGCAAAGCAGTCATGCAATACCTCAAAAGTCCATCTTTCTAAGCAGTTTTGTGAAATCTGATGTTACGCACTCAACATTAGCATCAGCAATATGAATAAGGAGGTCATTATCTCAAACAGCATTCTACTGTTGCTGGGTTAAACCTTGTGATCAGTGTGGCCCTCCTGTGACAGTAATTTGATTAAAACAGATTAAAATATCTCCAAGTTAAACAAGTGTTTATTGTTATTTTAACATAGAGTGGAGTTTGCAACAGTGAGTAGCAGTGAAAATAAATATTTTAAAAACACTGATTCTGAAAGATCTATACATCCATTTTCCGAGCCCATTTTTTCCATTATTGGGTTGCAGAGTTTGAGTAGGTGAAAATGCAATATATTTTAATAAGGAATTATTCCTTATATTATTGGTATAGCTAAAGTGTGAAGTATGTTATTATTCCCAGTAAATCATGTTCTTATTTGAAAGTGATGTGTACAAAAATTCTGATCATTTTAGAGATATCAATAAATATGTCAAGATAGCTTTAAATCATTTAAAGCTGTCTCAGAATAAATTAAAGATACCTTTAAATCTCTAAGGATACTTCTAAGTCAACTGAGGATACCATTAAATGGCTTAAAGCTATCTTTCAATATACCACTAAATAAAATTCTGTGTACATAATGCACTTCTAGATATCTTTAAATGATTTAGAGTATGTATATGTAAAGAGCTCTATAAACATTTAATGATAATTCTGAATAACTTACTTGAAGATTTAAAGATATTTTAAAATCTCATACTGCCTAATATTTAAAATGAATTGCAGATTTTTTTAATCACTTCCTCATTTATTTAGCAGTAAATTATGGGTGTATTTGTGGCTCTATTCAATTACACACACACTACTTTTCAACTAACAATAATGAGATGCTGCTAGCACTTGACTTTCTCCATAATTACAAAATGATTACAAGAGACAGTGTTTGATCCACCAAAATATATGCAAGATGTAGCACCACTTTAGTTTATTTTCAGATTTGAGTCCACTTTAAAAGCAAATATATTTTAAAATATTTTAGTTAATAATTTTATGCAAATAAAATGACTATGTGTGGGCCCTAAATTTTAATAATTATTTATTAAATCAGTTATGGTTTAATTTAAGATGTTACAAATTATTGGGCAGAGAGAAGTAGAAACTTACACCCCCTGTCACACCATTGGCTTTTCTTGAAGCCAGCACCGTCAACTGAGAAACTAAGATGCCAAGTTTAAAACTCGCAGTAGTAAAAGAATAAGAATTTGCCATAAACAGACATTGTTCTAATTTAAAAACATAAAATCATATCAACATTTATTTATAATTAATATTAGCCAATGTGACTACTGTGTTAAATAATGTTGAACTTCAAAAACTCAAATCTAGAGTTTAGATTTGACAAGATTTGACAAAATTCACAATTCTTTCCTGCAAAGTCTTAAATGTTTATTTCAGATTTTGTGAACTTCTCTGCAATGGTTTAGTTGTTTTGTGGCATTGGGATTTGATCTTTTGTAATTAAATGGTTGAAACTCACCCTAATCCCGTTTCTCTCTTAAGACTAAGACTGTAAGTTATCCACATATTTTCATGTGTTGGTCCTTTTGTTTGAGAGTTATGGTGTTCACTGCATTTGTGCTAAACACTGAAAACACACTGAAAGACATCTTTCTAAGAATGCTCAAAAGATGTTCTAGTAATATCAAAACAATTTTTTTCATTGAAAATCAATATATTTCCCGAAAACAATACTTCTCTCTTTATATGAAATATGGAGAAAGTAAAAACAGTACTAGGATTCCCCAATGCAATGTTTCATTTTTATATGTGTTACAGGATGGTTATGACCCATCTTTAGTGCAGCGCATGGGTGCAATGCAGTGCCTGAGAGATATGATACAGTATAGATAGATATGGATTAGCTCAAATTTACACATACCCATCACTAAGGTGATCTTCAGCTGGGTCAGTTTTCACTTCAAAGTGACACCATTCATCATCGGTGTCACAGTCCTTGGACACTGATGGGTTGTCAGCCTCATCGTTGCTACTTTCCAAAATAGTCTTGTGTTCTTCCTATGGATTCATGCAACTTGGCATCTTCGGAAAAGAAAAGTCATACCTCAAAGAAAAGTCATTTATCAAAAGATGTTTTTAATAAATCTACTAGAGTCAATAATTAATGTGCTTAAAATAGGTATTATCACAGCCGTGCTCCTTCTTGGAGGGTGAGACCAATTTACATGTTTAGCATGTAAATATGACTTCTCCTGCAATGGCAGGTGCACCGCATCTTGAACCCTGCTGTTTCTGAAAAAGGGATAAGCTATAATATTTGTCTAATTCACCTAATATTAAAAATCACTTGCTTTTTAACAGTAGGCACATTTGAAAGTCTACACTTCAAAGCTTCTGGTTATGTTGTTATCTAGTTTCTACGATAAAGCAGCATTGAGTCCTTAATGGACATACAAGGCAAAGTGCCTCTAAACTGATCTGACATCATCAACAATGCCTCAGGGTACCAGATGACAAAAACCTGCATACAGCTTAGCACATTCAGCTTTGACTAAGAACTTGTGTTCATTGTGCGTTCATTGTTGCATCTGATCTTTGTATTAAATATCATCTATCGTTAACCTGCATATATTCAATTATAATAATAATAATATTATATCATATAACCTTGACCCTCCATATCTGTCCCACCTTCATGTTGCCATTCCCTCCTGTAACCTTAGATCCTCCTCCTCCATCTATCTGATCGTCCTCCTCACCTGTCTAACCACCATGGGGAGCAGAGTATTCAGCCGTTCTGGTCCCAAGCTCTGGAACTCGCTACCTACTGAGCTTAGAAATATCAAATCATTTTCAACGTTCAAATGTAAACTTAAACCCATCTGTTTAAAATGGCTTCTCTATGATTACAGTGACTTACAGTGGTTTTAATTCTTATATTTTCTGTTGTTTTAAATTGTTTATAATGTGTTTTTCATCCATCCATCCATTATCCAACCCACTATATCCTAACTACAGGGTCACGGGGGTCTGCTGGAGCCAATCCCAGCCAACACGGGGTGCAAGGCATGAAACAAACCCCGGGCAGGGCGCCAGCCCACCGCAGTATAATGTGTTTTATTTATTTATTTATTTATTGTTTGTTTGTTCGGCGTCCTTGAGTTCTTAGAAAGGCGCCTTGTATAAATAAAATGTATTATTATTATTATTAACTATTACCAGAAAAATAAATTATTTGAGACTCAAAAACTGTGCATGTTGAAAAATATTACTTACCTTTCTTAAAATGTATAATAAAGCTAAAACTCAAACTGAAAAGCATAGCAAATATATCTGACTGTTAGAAGGAGGTGTAGATGATAATGAATGGGTATTGTTACGTCAGAACTGAAGCCTATGTCATTGTCTGAAACTTGTGTATTTCCTTTAATAACATAATTGCAAACATTACTAGTTTATGAAGATAAAATTAATTTTAATGAATTTTTATTATGTTTTGTAATTAATTGAGATCAAAATATCCAAGGGGTAGTTTGCTAATAATGCATCATTTCATTTTTCTATTTTTTTTCCCTGAGGGAAAGGATTAGGTTAGCATTCCAAGAAAGAAAACAACAACAAAAAAAAAAAAATTCTGTAAAACATCACTTGACAACAGTTATACTTAGATTTCTACATTAATAATGAGAAAAATAAACATTTTCCAACTCACTCCCAGTGTCTAAAAATACATTATTAATTGTGCTGTCATGCATATACAAAACCCACTAGTTACTTAAATACTTGTGCATTCATTTTTGGGTGATTATGTATTATTTAAATCTGCACAAACTAAAGGCAATGGCAGTGGGAAGTGCTTTTTAAGTGATAAATAAAACAAAAGAGTATATATTGTGTCATACTGCACTTAGGTCTGCGTGTGTTATTATTTATCACAGAATGTCTTTTAGTTGATATTGATAATGTGCCTGTGGGTAAAGTTAATTTAGCATGACCGACTGCAGTATGTACTTTTTCTTAAAAACTGCTGCTGCAGAGACATTTTAGTTATTAGCAATTTAGCACAAATTTGCTGTTACTTGCTGATTTTAGCAATTTTGTACAATAAATTATTTTCTGCATTAAAGTTAGCATAATTCTTGAATACATCCCTACATTTTGTAAGGCAAATAAAACCATCTTCTTTTTCTAATAAGCTTAAAGTATTTAGTTAATACAACCCTTATTATTATAGAAATGTGTTTGTAAAAGTTACACTTTTATCAGATTGTTATTACTCTTTAATTAGCATTACCGACTTATTCAATTTATATTAGTGTGTATTACTAACTGCATAATAGTGTCTATACTGATCTGAGATTAACTAAGGTTAAACCGATAACACGGCCCAGTTTATTGTAAACATACCATGGAACAGTTGAAATGAGTCTTAAAATGTTATTTTTTATGGTATGTAAAGTATATTTATTTTATTCACTGTACCTACACAAATTTCATCCATCCATCCATTTTCCAACCTGCTGAACCCAAACACAGGGTCACAGGGAGCCAATCCCAGCCAACGCAGGGCAGGAACCAGTCCTGGGCAGGGTGCCAACCCACCGCAGGACACACACAAACATACACCAGGGGCAATTTAGAATCGCCAATCCACCTAACCGGCATTTCTTTGGACTGTGGGAGGAAACCAGGGTGCCCGGAGGAAACCCACGCAGACACAGGGAGATCATGCAAACTCTACGCAGGGAGGACTCGGGAAATGAACCCGGGTCTCCTAACTGCAAGGCAGCAGCACTACCACTGCACCACCATGCCGCCCCTACACAGGTTTACAATATAAAAATAGAAAAGCATATAACTGTATATTTAAATATACAATTATATACTTTATTAACTATAAATAACTTTTTAAAGGAACAGCAATACAAACATCCATAACTCTGTTTGAAATATAACTGAAGTAACGTTAGTAGTATGTAATGATAGGAAATGGTTTGAATAGGAAATGCAGGCAGGGAAGGGCATTACAGGCATGGGGCTATACAAACAGATCAATCTGATATAGTGAACCACTAGATGGCAGCATGGTTGAAAACTATGTGTGGCCAAGAAGGGATTTATGTAGAGAAACTGCTAGCTTACAAAATGAGGATATCTGCAAGAATTTTTCATTATGCTAGGGTACAAGTGACATAGCCACTTCTTGTGTTTCCTGGTCTGTTAGTAAAAGTGGAACAGTGGCAAGGAGTTTATGCCAGTGGAGGCAGCACCTTCAAGACTTTAGAGAGCACATCTGTAACGACATTATCCCTCAGATGATATCAGTAGTCATGAAGCTGCCATGGAAACTGATCTTTTAAAGACTGCAGAATTCTCAAGGGTGAAGGGACATCAAGAGCCGATAGCGAGAGGATGAAAAAAGTGGAAACATACTACAGGGAAGTAGGAAGAATGTGTGAGACTTTCACTGGCTTTCTTGAAATGAGTACACCTTGACCACTGAATCCTGCTAGTGGTACATTTCATAATGTTCTAATAGAGTGAGTACTACCACTATAAGTATACTCATAACCTTTTATTTGTGGTGCCATAGCAGTTATTACACTCTGGTATATAATATGGCCCATGAAAATTAAAATGCAGACAGTAAAAGAAGGCTTTTATGCAATCTTTGGGTTTCCCAGTGTGATTGGTGCTATTAATTACATACATATTAGGATTAGATCCATGATCGATGAGGCTCAAAATTTTGTTTGCGGAACAAAGTACCCTTCCCCAAATGTACAAATAATTTCTTACTGCATCCTTATTATTAAGAATGTTGTGGCCAAGTATCCAGGAACTACTCATAACATAGCAATATGAGCAAACTGCAATGAAAAGCTCCTGGCAGAAGATGGTGCGTCTCATGTTGAATAGCTTTTGGGACATTGTGGGTATCTCCATACTCCCTACTCCTCACCTGTGATACACCCATCATCCATAGCAGAAGAGAATTATAACATGGACCATATACTTGTAGATCAGATAAATCATCAAGATGTGTATTGGATTCTTGACATGTCACATCAGAGCTTTGCATCAGTCAGTCGGTGCCCTATAAATAATAAATACAAAAAGATGATAGTTGCAACTTGCATACTACAGAACATCGACCAGTGCAGCAGCACTCCACTTAATGAAACAGAGAGGCATAAAAACCCAAGTGTTATCAGTTAGACAATATTGAAATGGACGACAAGGTACCAGGATGTACATTCAGAAACACATTAATACAAAATAATTATGTTGCAGACTATAGTTCATCTTCCATGAATTCATACATTTCATGTATGGCAAACAGTATATTTATTAACAAAAGCAAAATAAATTGCTTAGGCTCTTGTTTTTCCTTGCCTTTTGGAAAAGCACCTTTTAAAACATAAGTCAGTGATTTATGTTTAACATGGCGCAAGTACACTGGCTTTTCAATTCATGTATTGTTTTAGAAATAACTGCTGCATTCCCCATAATTTACAATGCCTGTACCCCAGATACATTTTACATAAAAAAACCTTCAGCAGTGGGTTTATTACATAAAGTGAAGTAGTTTATTTTCAACAGATACTGCATTAATGTACTCAATTGTAGACTTACACAGTTAGCACTTACCAGAAAGATCAACAGGTACTGGTGTCACTCCCATGGATGAAGGTAATTCTGGGTTCTAGTGAAGTAGCAAAAGTGGTAGGGTTTGATTGGAGTGAGCACCATATGTTTTTTCTAAAATATTTTATAAAATTTTAAGTTTCTCTTTAGCCATTTTAATATTTTTCTCTGTTCTCCCACAGTTCCACCTGTCTATGTGTCCAGAGAAGGTTGTCCTTTTGGATTTGCAGATGCTCAGTGTGAATTTTAATTATTTCCTCACTACAGACTGCAAGATACTGCCGTGACCTTGTGAAAGAACCTTGCTGTAATAGACTAATCTGCAGAAGCTGGGGGTGATGCTGCGCTGCTGGATTCTCCTGCAAAACATATGCTAAACTAACATAACTTCTGATATTTCACGTGGTCTACTGACATACAATGCTATAGGTTGATGCTTTAGTTAATATTGTTTTAATTTTGCACATCTCTCTCCTCTTGCAGTGTCCGTACCACCTGCCACACTTTCTAAGGGAGTTTGCTCAGCAATTACAGGCCCCTTTCCTCTCGATTTTGAGTGGACGCTGAGAGTGTGGTCACTAGTATTCTCTCTTTTCCAGTGCAAAAGTATTTTAGTTTTTTTATAAAGGAAGTGCTATAGTCCGTCCATCTTTTTTTTTTTTTTTTAACCCTGTTGCTAGGTTATTGTTCTGCCTCTTCCAGCCACAATCATTTTGTGGGCAATTTCTGTGCACAAATTCTGTCTCCTTCATGGGGCATGCATGGCTTTACTGGGGTTCAATAAGATATCTCTAGACTGTTCTACCTGCACCACTAGTGCAGAGATTACACATTCCCCGTAGAATAGATTTTTTCTCAGTGTACGTACCATCATGTTTATCTCTATGCTACATCACATTTCCTTTAATAACACTTAGCAAGTGCTTTGGGAACTGAGGACACCGATATTTCTAGTTCTTTTCCCCATTCTTCCCTAACGCAAGTCAGCCACTCAACCATCTGAGGCCTTCATTGTTATAATTTCTGTTTAATAATGTACCACACATTTTCAATGGGAGAAAGGCGTAGACTGCAGGCAGGAGAGTCTTGCATCCACACTCTCTAATTAAAGAGCCATACTGCTAATGATTATCAAAATGTGGCTTGGCTTTCTCGAATTTAAATAAGCAGGGACATCCCTAAAAAAAATCAGAAGGCATGCTTTATGTTGCTTTAAAGTACATACATACTGTATTCTTCTGCATTAATGCTGCCTTTATAGATGTGCAAGTTAGCCACACTAACATATCCCCATGACAGATGCCTATTTTTGATCTGCCCATTGGTAACAATCAGGATGGTGCTTTTCTTCAATTTTACAGATTGACTCGTCAGACCACAGTGCATATTTAGGCACCATTTAGGCATCCATGTCAGGTGAGCTTGAAAGCAAAGAAGTTGGAGGTGTTTCTGTAGATAGCCAACATACAGCTTCTGCTATACATAATTGCTATGCATTTTTTAGTTGTATTTGGGAATGCAGCGACGAATGGTGCTTATTGAGAGCAGTCAATATGGTAAGACTCATCATATCATTGGCAGAGAATCAAATCCATGAATTCCTAGTAGCAATTTTTTTAGTGGCGTTTTTGAAGTTATTTACAACTTGGCGAACCTTGACCCATCCTTGACTGTAAATGACTCAGCCTTTTGTGGATTCTCTTTTTTATACTCAAGCATGATAGGTCAAGAGTTCAAGATGTCTCGTCTACATTTAATACCATTCTTAGACTTACTGTACCATGCCCCCATCCCACCTTAAAGTTGCCATGGGAAAACATTTTATGATATTGTATTTCTTTCAGTGTAATACAGGTCCCAGAGGATTTTAAAAAAAACAACACTTTCTGTTCTTTTAAGCATTTTACTTACTGCCCCAAATTGACAGAACTCGTAAAGAACAACCTCCAAAATCGGTGGGGGGAATCACTGAAGGCAGTATATTACTGCTGAAGCACTGGGTAATGAAGTAGATAGGCATAACATAATATTTAATAAAATATAATTCTCTTTAGCATCAGTTTTCTTAATTTCATGGCAGACTTAAAAAGTCAGAACAACTACATTGGGGAGATAGGTGGGACTACTGTCCTGGCTGCAGTCTATGGCAGCTTTTATTATGCCTCACATAACCTTAATTAGCTTAATGGTTCTTCTTTCCCAACTTGTTAACTTTTGAACAAAGAGTTAAAACTTGCATTTTTGAATGTATTTCAATGACCATAAACAAGCATTTCTCTCTCTTCTTCCATAAACAATGTATTTGTTGTTATATCACTTGGTTCATACTATTTCTTTAGTATGAACGTATATTTAACAATCTCTCTCTTATTTTGAATGATAATCCTTTAGGTTTGCCATTTTGTGTTGTCCAGTAGTTTTGATGTTAAGGCTCCATATTGTTTCTAGTATTCGGTTTCCATGTCTAGCCTTTCTTCTTCCTTTTTTGCTTCAAGAGACACTCTGAGCCTTGACGGTTCAGTGTGATTCTCTGCACTCCAATCTTTACTGACTGTGCAGGTCATCTTAACAATCCCTTTGTTTGAAAAAGTATTATCCAAAGTCTTTTCCCTTTTTTGTGTAAATATAAGTTATCGATTGTATCCCAGTTATTAATGTACCCAGTTACACATTATACACAGATTATACCAACCTAAAGCCTCTATCCCCTGATCTGTTCTGCTGCTTGTATTTTTCTAAGTTCCACCGGTATATTTAATATTAAGTTATCGTCTTCCATTTTACTGTTCCCTTGATGATTCTATCTCTGATTTTTCCCTGTACTAAAAAATAATGATACTCTTGGGTTCCATTTCTGCAAAAGCCATCATCATTTCCAGATGAAAACGATCAGAGGCAATTAATTTACAGGACTGAAGGCCTACGTATTTTCACCAATTATTTCATTTGAAGCTGTCCATAGCCAGAATAAATGACACACTGAATAAACTTCTCTCTCTTTCTCTCAATGAAAACATTGAGAGACATTAAGTCTATAATATAGGGCCAATTTAGAATTACCAGCAAACAAAGCCTATACTTGTGGTATATTGTAAGTAAACCATAATACTGGGAGAAAGATCCCCAAAGATACAAGAGAAAAGTGCAGAGACCGCATAATGACTCAGGACTGTGGGACTGTTGGGCGTTTAACCACTGTACCATTATGTTGCCCTAGTAGCACATATTCGTTGCATTTCTGTTTTTTGCCTATTTTATTTGCAATGTCATGAAGGCTATGAGAAAAACAGCACTTCAAGAACACCTCAAGAACAATCCCTGTCAGTAATAAGGTAAGAATTTATCCTTAAGTCTTGATCATCTCAGGTAAACCAAAGTACCAAATCTATTTATATACAAGATAAAGCGCCGATGCAAAACATAAAATGAAGGAGGAAACACTGAAGTGAGATTTCTTTTTTTTTTTTTTTTTTATTTATTTATTTATTAATTTTATTACAATCAATACATAGCAATCAAGTTTTACAAAAAAAAAGAATTATGCTAAGAACAGATCGATCCCCACCCTTGAGAGAGAGAGCAAGCCAAAGGTGTAAAATTTAAGGCTTTTAAAAATACCTAAATCAACAAATTCTCTGTGCTTTATAAAATCATTTCAAAATATTACTGATTAGATCCTGCCATGTTTTGTAAAAGTCTGCACAGATCCTCTAACTGAGTATTTGATTTTTTCCAATTTTAAATAATATAACACATCAGTTTCCCACTGACTTAAAAGAGGAGAGTTTGGGTTCTTCCAGTTTATCAGAATAAGTCTGCGTGCCAACAGTGTAGTGAATGCAATCACAATTTGTTTGTCTTTCTCCACTTTAAGACCCTCTGGAAGAACCCCAAACACAGCTGTTAATGGGTTAGGAGGGATTGTGAGTCCAAGACTGTCTGAGAGGTAATTAAAAATTTTTGTCCAGAATAATGTTAATTTGGCAGGCCCAGAACATGTGACCTAGTGAGGCTGGGGCTTGGTTGCAACGTTCGCAGGTTGGATCATGCCCTGGAAACATTTTGGAGAGTTTTAGTCGAGACAGATGTGCTCGATATATAATTTTGAGTTGTATAATTGTATGCTTTGCGCATATGGAGCTTGAGTGAATTCTCTGCATTGCTACTTTCCACTCCTTTTCTGATATATTAATTGAGAGGTCATTTTCCCAGTGTCCTCTTGGATCTTTGAAAGGAAGGGATTGTAAAAGGATTTTATATATTGTAGAGATGGAGTCTAACTCCTTGAAATTGAGCAATAATTTTTCCAGCGTGGATGAGGGTGCAAGATGAGGAAAATCTGGAAGGTTCTGTTTAACAAAGTTCCTGATTTGAAGATAGTGAAAGAAATTTGTAGCTGGAATGTTAAATTTGGAATGTAATTGTTCATAGGATGCAAAGACGTTGTCTATATAAAGATCTCTAAGCAAGTTAATTCCAAATTTTTCCAGATATTAAAACTGCATATGTTTGTGAGGGTTGAAAGAGGTGGTTCTTTTGCAGGGTGCCACAGAAAGAAGCTTCTCCGTCTTAAAATGCTTTCTACATTGGTTCCAGATTCTAAGTGAGTGGAGCACAATTGGGTTATTAGTGTATTGCCGATAACGTGTGTTTATTGGAGCACAAAGCAAGGAATACAAAGAAGTACTGCAGGATTTTACTTCTATTGCGGTCCATGCCTGTGTATGTTCTTCTATTTGTGTCCAGGTTCTTATCGACTGTATATTTGCCCAGTAATAAAACTGGAAGTTAGGTAGAGCCATGCCACCTTCTGCCTTTTGTCTTTGTAGGGTCGCTCTTTTGATGCGTGGATGTTTAGAATTCCAAATAAATGAGGTTATTGTTGAATCTAATTGCTTAAAGAACGATTTATTAATGTATATTGGTATGTTTTGAAATAAAAAGGAGCTTAGGAAGAATATTCATCTTAACAGTGTTAATTCTTCCAGCTAGTGTGAGATGAAGGGTTGACCATCTATGCAAGTCTTGTTTAATTTTTTCCATACAGACGATAAATTTTGTTGATAAAGATCTTTATGTTTACTTGTGATGTTTACCCCGAGGTATTTAAACTGTTCTGCAATGATAAAAGGAAGGGTGTCTAATCTAATATTATATGCTTGCGAATTCACCGGAAAGAGTACACTTTTATTCAGATTAATTCTGAGACCAGAGAGCTTTTGAAATTCTGTGAGTGCTGCTAAGACTGCAGGCACAGAATTTTCTGGGTCCGATATATACAGTACCATGTCATCTGCATATAATGAGATTTTCTGTTCCAGTCCTTCTCTGCTAATCCCCTTTATCTGATCAGTATTTCGACAATGTATTGCCAGTGGTTCAATGGCAATTGCAAACAGCAGTGGTGACAAAGGGCATCCTTGTCTTGTGCCACGCTCTAGTTTAAAGTAGTCTGAGCAAATGTTATTGATGCAAACTGAAGCTTCTGGGTTAGTATACAGTAATTTAATCCATGCACAAATGTTCGGGCCAAACCCAAACTTCTCCAAAATAGTAAAAGGTATTTCCATTCAATCATGTCGAATGCTTTTTCTGCATCCAATGATAATAATATTTCTGGGGTGTTTGATTTAGTTGGTGAGTATATTACATTAAACAGGCGTCGAAGATTTGAAGATAAGTGTCGGCCCCTAATAAATCCAGTTTGGTCTTGTGATATTACTGAGGGGAGCACTTTCTCCATCCTTCTAGCTATGATTTTAGAGAGTATTTTAACGTCGTTATTCAGAAGTGAAATTGGTCTGTATGATGCACATTGTAATAAGTCCTTATTTTGTTTTGGAAAGACAGTGATTAGTGCTTGGCGAAAGGTTTGTGGAAGAGATTGGTTATCTCTGGCTTCTGTAAATGTTGCTAATAGGAGGGAGCTAGCTGAGCGGAGAATTTCTTGTAAAACTCTGCAGGGTAGCCATCAGGGCCTGCTGCTTTTCCACCTTGGAGTGACTTTATAGCATCCAGTAATTCTGATAATGACAGAGGTTTATCGAGCTCCTCCACACTAATAGTCAATTTGTGGTATCTGTAATTTATCCAGAAATGCATTAGATTGTATATTGTCTTCTTTAAACTCAGTAGTATATAGGGATTTATAGTAGTCTCTAAAAGTGTACATTATATTTTTGTGTTCGATGATTTTATCTCCGTTAGTGTTAGTAATTACCGAGATTGCGTATGCACATCTTGCTTGTGAATTTGTTGCGCTAAAAGCTTATTAGCTTTCTCCATGTTCATAATAATGATGTCTGGATTTGTAAATTAGTTGTTCGGTTTCTTTAGTTGTCAAGAGGTTTAATTCTGAATGTAGAGCCTGCCTCCTCTTATGTAGAGTCTCGCTTGGTAGTCTGGCATGTTCTTCATCTATTTTAGTAATTTCGCTTTTATCTCTGCTACTTTCTTCGCTCGGATTTATTTCTTTGGGAAAGATATGAGATAATCTGTCCTCTTAAGAAGTCCTTAAGAGTTTCCCAGAGTATTCCTGCAGAGATCTCAGGGGATGTATTTGTCTCTAGAAAGAATTCAATTTGTTTGGATATAAATTCAGTACAATTCTCGTCAGCTAATAGAAGCGGATTGAGACGCCATCTGGGGTGAGTGTATGGGGCTTAGTAATTTCAGCTCCAAGATCATCGGAGCATGGTCTGAAATAACAATAGCATCGTATTTACAAGATTTAATCTTAGGCAAGAAGTTATTATCTATAAAGAAGTAATCAATCCTTGAGTAGCAATGATGTACTGGTGAGTAGAAAGAATATGTTCTTGAATTTGGGTTTAAAACCTCCAGGGATCTGATAAGTTGTGATCAGTTATAAACTTTGTAATTATCTTTGCGGTGTTAGTTGCGTTCCCCTGTGGAGGAAGTCTTATCTAAAAGTGGATTTAGAACACAATTAAAGTCCCCAGCCATTATAAGTTTATGAGTGTTCAGATTGGGAATGGATGCAAATAAATTTTGTATAAATTCCTTATCATCAACATTAGGTGCATAAACATTTATCAAAATCATTTTACAGTTAGATAAGTCTCCCATGACCATCACATATCTCCCTTCAGGATCCAATACTACATCTGATGCTACAAATGGTACTGTTCTATGTATGAGAATTCCCACCCCTCTAGTTTTCTTTGTAAAACTAGAATGGAACATTTGGCCAGTCCAGTCTTTTTGCAGCCGGAACTGATCCTTACTTAGTAAGTGGGTTTCCTGTAAAAATACTATTTTAGCATTTAGACCTGTTAGGTGAGAAAGTACTTTCTTTCTCTTTAATTCGTGATTCAGGCCTTTAACATTCCAGCTTACGAAGTTAACTGTCCCATCATGGAGACACTGATTCTGAGTTTTTGGTGTCATATTATAGTCTTAACTGGAAGTGAAATAGTTTAGGTCTTAATTTCCTATTCCCCCAAGAGTTGTTGCCATGCAGCTTATTATTACGTTGATAGTTATAATTATAAAGATTGAGATGATAGATTAGATATAGATCAAGCCTGCTCTCTTTCTCTTCCCCCCTTAACCCCCCACCCTCCCTTTTTGCCTCCCCAGGTGAGGCTAAAACCCACTTCATGCAGTCCCAGTCCTCTGAAGTGAGATTTCTTTTAAGAATTTATATTAATACATTGGTCAAAAGATACTTTGGCAATTTGAAAGTAGGCATTATTCAAAAAAGGAAGAGGTATTATACTTATCATACTACTAGTCACACTAGTTATTCATTTACAAGTAAATAATGAAATACTAACAGTTTGCTATTAGTAATCTTTTACTATATAATCAGTAATGCTTCACAGAAGTATCACTGCATGATTGTGACCAATAAGGAGCACTCTTGTTTGATAAAAACTTCCAATTCAATGCAATACTTTAATCTAAAAAAATAAAAAGTCAAATCTAGCACAAAAGAGATGTATTTATTTTTAAATTTCTAATATTCTATAGAGCTAAATTTAATAAGATTATGCAAAAGATGTAGTTCTATGTGGCGTACTTGATAACAATAAGACATGATGAAGGGTCATTGTGTTATGGATGATTCATTGCAGTCATTGGTTAAATTACCTAAATAGCCGTGCAGGCTTATTATTGTATTTTTAGCAAGCTATTCAGTATCCATTGTTCAAGTTGACCTCATGTCAAAATGTTCAGTTTATATCAGATTAACAAACCTAATTATGTTGCATTAGTAAAGCATGTGGTTAAAACTTTGTGCTGGAGTTATTTGCTTTTTTACCTTACATGAACTTTTACGATTTTTTAAAATCAGGTATTTTAGGCTTTACAGTTTTTATATCTTTCCAATTATTGTTATTTTTCCAAAAACTCTTTTGCTTAGTTACATTTATGAACAAAGCAATTTAGTTTTAAATCAGTAACTCGTATCACAATTATCTGCTTTGTAATTTCAGAAGTTAAAGTTGCAAACTGTGGCAGAATGCTGGTACTGAACAAATCCACAAAAAGTTTTCAGATTAGAGTTTAAAACTGACAATATTCACTGATTTTTTTGGTTTAGAAATGTAAAACTCGTCTGCTTTGGATGAAACCAGGACTACTTTTTTGCTGTGTGCAAAAACTTATGATAAAGGTAAAAAATCCACTAACATACTGCTTCCTCTAACAGGATGTTAGTTGGTTATGCAGAGTTTGCATGTGAATAAGCTACTGTTTGACTTCTCTTCTCTTCCTTAATGAACAGTATCAGGCCATGTAGTATTGCCTGCCAAAATAAAATATTGTAGGCAAGCCTGATAGAGAGCTAGCAACTCATAACCTCAGAAAAAAACTAACATTTATTAAACATTTGAAATTAGAGTATACAGTACGTTCTACAAATAAAGGTTTCTGTTGTTACGTTTTCAATTTCTTATTGTTATGTATGGAGTTGGAGTTTGTTGTATCCCTAGTTTTAAACACAAGGCCTTATGCATTGTATGTACTTTATGTGATGCAAAATATTTGTGGGTCTGTTCTTCTTTGATGTGTCCTTTTTGAAAGTTATGGCGTAACTTTGAAAATATGACACACTGAGCAAATCTAAAATATTTACAGTAAGTCTAGGAAGATGCTTTCCAAAGTGGTTTACTTTGAGACAATTGAAACTGATCATACAGTCAATGCCTGCACTATTTTAACTGCTGTTGGGGATACAACAGTTTTTACTGTGGCTTTAAAGGACAGCTTTTACCTCAAAAAGTAAAAACTGAGCTGAGCAGTTCTTTTCAAAAGCTCATCTCTCTGCCATTGTAGTTATAGCAATCTGATGCCTAGCAGAAGGATATAAGAAGTTAACTCCCCCTTCACTCTCTCTTTACTGCCTTCATCTTTGTGCTTTGTTCAAAGTTGCTGTAAAAAAATTTTTGTTTGTGAGTATGGCAAATTATGCAGACTACATTTAAAAAGTGTTTTTTTACTTACATGATTATTTAGCAAAAAACATTCTTCATGGGCCCAAAATATTCAAGATGGCAATGTGGTATCCGGGTGGAGCATGGCTCACCTATATTAACACCTTGTGCTTATTCACACAGTAGCTGAACTTTGACCAGTTTTCCTATCAGACTTGTAGGCAACATCAAGTAATACGCATCAAAAATGTGAATTAAAGCTTCAGGATGTAGTGGTGATAATGAATTTCCCAGTACAAGTTTGTCAGTCCACCAACTGTACACGTCTCCATTAAACTCTATGAGTGCACTTATACCAAATATATGCCTTTGAAAAATGAAAACAGTTGATGATTTTACCATCAACAGCTGGGAAAGTTTCTGCCTCACAGAGGAAAAGGGATGCTGGCTGAGAATCAAACTGGTGGCCTTTCTCTGTACATGTACATGTTTTCATGTTCTTTTCCTTAAGAATTTGTTTTCTGCTGTCACATGGATTAGTGTCTTTAATCTCCTTGCTTTGTGTGTGTGTGTTTGTTTACAAGTTTGCAACTTGATAAACTGCTGTCAGCTTCTCTTCAACCTTAAAGGGCAAATGCATGTTGCAACATGGCCTATTTTGTTTCAGAAATTACATTAACCTATAGCAACTAAATATTAGTACTTGTTCCTTTCTTAAACGCAAAACAAAAAATACTGAAAATTCATATTACATCTGCATTTATTTACTGCTTCCAGACTGTAATAATTCCTTCATAATTTTAAACACATATATTGTGTCACCTTTCATTGCTTAACCTATAGTACTAGGGTGTTGTACCGTGTTAGCCATTATGAATGTAGTGAGAAGTCAAGCAAAATGACACCTTTTATTGGCTAACTAAAAAGATTACAATATGCAAGCTTTCGAGGCAACTCAGGCTCCTTCTTCAGACAAGATGCAATCAAGTGCATTGTCCTGGAATCAGTCTAGCGTCTCTTGTCTGGATTTTCTCTAATGCTGGAGTATCCAAATATAAAACTACATACTGCATGTCAGCTGAGGCTTCACTAGTGTATTCTTAAGCTTAAGCATAATCTCCATTGACATGCACTCAACACATTGTGCCAAGTCCTCCAAAATCCTACTAGTAATCTTAATCAATTCTGTAATCTGGTTTTAAAATAGTTCATTACTTTAGGGATCCAAATCATATTACAGGACCAAACCCTGTTTCTTTTGCTTTTGCTTCTATGTTCAAAACTTCATAGTTATTTACAATAAAGTTTATTCCCACGTGCTTCGTGCTTCCCACGTCTGAATTTTGTGCATGACCGTTTGTAATGTTTCTGTTGGCTATATGGTATCTAAGCCCCATAACTGATAATGATGGACACCAATTTGAATCTCACATTATTTGCAAAAGGTACATTACATCAGAACACTTTCCTTTAAGTGTTTGTAATAATTTTTCATTTTCACAAAGACTGCACCTTGAGCTCAACATCTAAACCGAAGCTGAATGTTCACTATTAAACCATACTTAATATGTCATGCTCTATTCAAGTTTAAAAATTCTTTCATAACTACAAATTTGCTAAGTAACACATATATGAATATATTACAGTACCAGACATAAATACAAGAAATATTGAGTTATCCTTGAACGTTATTGTTGTCCTGGGGCCTCATGTATAAACAGTGCGTACGGACAGAAATGTTGTGTAAGAACTTTTCCACATTCAAATCGTGATGTATAAAACCTAAACTTGGCGTAAAGCCACGCACTTTTCCACGGTACCTCATACCTTATCGTACGCAAGTTCTCCACTCGGTTTTGCAGATTGGTGGCACCCAGCGTCAAAGCAGTGCTACTGTTCCTGTGTGGTTACTCTTTATTTTCCTGACGCGGCTTTATAAATACACTGAAACTAACCGCATATTGTTTATTAGTGTAATGCATCTGATTGTAATTAACTTGTAACAATATAATGATCCAGGGAATAGCCTTAGTATTCCAAATACCATAACTGCTTTAGCATTGTTACTCTCACTGCACCTTCTTCTTGTTCTTCTTTCAGCTGCTCCCTTTAAGGGTTGCCACAGCGGATCATCTTTTTCCATATTTCTCTCATTGCACCACTCGGAGTATTTATATCACTGTATCTGAGTGGGGAATTACAGCAGCAGCTGATCGGAAAGAGAATTATCGGTATTACAGCATCAAGCCCAAGGATAGATGAATAGAATAATTAAACATGTACTATGAAGATATTTCAATGTTCCTTAAAAGTTTTGAAGAATCATCGTTGTAAGCCTACAGATAGCTTAACGTCTATTACAGAGCTGATTGTGTGGCGATTGGGTATTTGGGGAAAGAAAAGTAAGGACAGGAATTGGAGGTTAGTACATTTGAAAGAGACAGGACTGCTACAATAAAGTATTTCATCAAAGGTCACGCATGGCGCAGCAACATCTTGTATGAGACATGAACAATCACTGTGCCATCGTGTTCTTAATAACATGCTTTCATTCCTATCATCTTGAAAATGATATCACGTATACATCTCAGTATTTTAATTATTCAGAGAGCTGTAATATCACGAATGTAATGGATTCTGAAAGTTTAAGAAGCATGTAGTGATTCACACACAAAGCACATAGAAGATCAAATACAAAACAAAACATTTAACATGCTACTTTAGTTACGATGGGTTAATTAAAAGATTTTAAGATGAAGTTTAGGATGTTCTACTTTAATGACAAAATAAACTACGTGATTAAAGTGGATATTTTGAGATTGAAGTTAACATTTCGTGCTTTTTCCCTACTCTGTGACGTTTTTTTCACACTGTACCCTAATAAGCCTCCATATGATACTCAGACGGTGGGCCACATCTTGCCTTTTCATGGCGACTTTGATATCTGACTTAGAACTTCATTTTTATGTCGGGCACTGTGCAACATTGTGAACTTGAGCTTGTTTCTCTTGACACACTCTGTCACTCGATCAACTTCCTTTTCTTGTTTATTCTACTGTATAAACCAACAATTAGTACTTTTTTCTTTTCCTCCACTTTGTTTTCGCTGAACTTCTTCTATTTTCTCACTTACTTTTACCATTGCCTTTTCACAGAAAACGGAGCTTAAGGTCTATTTATATTGATTTGCATATTCAAAGAGGCGTAATTCTGGGAGAAAACGGGGCGGGACCAGCATTTTCAAATTAGAAAATTTTACCATATTAAACATTTAACTTTACATTTTGTTCTCTGATTAGGGTTTACATAAAAAAATACATATTATTTCTTTTAACCAAATTTCCACTGACAACTCCAAATTATTTTCAGACTTTACATAATACTTAAAGGGGTGTGCATATGGATTATACCATTTATCTTTGTGCGGATTGCTGTGTTTGAAATGCTTCATCATCATTATATGTAAATGAACCTAGCTGATTAAAAGAAGCTTTCTGTTAGATTTCTTCAGTTTACAATGCTACATTAACAAGAGCATGTGAGATTCCACCAGCCGGTGTAAATAAAGGACATCCATGTTGGAGTTCATATAGTATATAAAGATGGCTCAAGACCATGTTCTATTTTCTGCAACACACTATATCATTGGATTTATCAATATTGGTTGCTTACATTCAGCATATTATTTTAATGCAGTTATAAGGTTAAAAAGAGATATATCTCTAAAATATCACAGGCTAATCTAGCAAGTACACTGTGGAAAACATCTTGAGGCAACAATAAGCCTTTCTTCTTTTCACATTTTCATGTTGCTATATTAATCACTATATTTTTTGTACCTCAATACTATACCATATTTCTAACACCCTAAAATATTTTTATGTAACTTTGGGTATATTAAAATAAAGCAAAATTGTAATGTATATCCTACACAAACAGGAAGCATTTTAAAGTTGGGCATCAAATGGATAAGTATAGAGAAAAATACTCTCTGTAGATAGATAGATAGATAGATAGATAGATAGATAGATAGATAGATAGATAGATAAAACAAACTTAATTTGTCCCCATGGGGGAATTTGGCCTTTTACAGAAGTTTGTTAAATTAAATAATTAAATAAATATGCACACACACTTTGGTCTGAACACACACCAGAATGATTATAAAGTAAGAAAATCAAAAAGAAAGAAACTTCTGACTTGGTTGTCACAGTCCCAGTGAGGCATTATGGAAATTTATTGCTGTTAGTATCAAGGAGCCTCAGTAGTGTTTCTTGACACATTTTTGCTGAATAATTCGTTGGCTAAAAGTCCTCAGTGTTAGCGTGAAAAGATGTGCAGCATTGTTCATAGTGGCACACAATTTTGTTTTAGTTCTCTCCTTTGATACTACATCCAGTGGGTCCAGAGAGTGCCACATAAGTGAACCATCCCTTGTAATTAGCTTGTTGATTTGGTGGGCCTCTTTTGAAGTGATGTTACCAGCCAAGCACACCACAGCATTGACAATCACACTGGCCATCACAGAGTTGTAGTGGAAGTTGGTGGAGTGGTGGCTCTGAGGCTAGGGATCTGTACTGGCAATCGGAAGGTTGCCAGTTTGAATCCTGTAAATGCCAAAAAGGGACTCTGCTCTGTTGGGCCCTTGAGCAAGGCCCTTAACCTCCAATTGCTGAGTGCTTTGAGTAGTGCTATATAAATGCAAAGAATTATTATACATTACAGGGACACAGTCTCCTAAGGAAAAACAGCCTGCTCCGCCCTAAATCATATAATTCTTCTGTGTTCTGAGATCAGTCAAAGCTGTCATTAATGTAGCTCCCCCAAGTACTTGTAGGAATTTACCACATCTATATCCATTCCGCATGAATAGTTACTGGACATAGAGGCTCTTTGGTGCAGCAAAAGTTAATAACCAGTTTCTTGGTTTTGCTTATGTTAAGATGCATCAAAGAAACAAACTTCTCCACCTGACTCCTATACCTTCTCTCATTCTCTTTATCAATATGCCCCATGAGTGCAGAATCATCTGGGACTTTTTGAAAGTGACATGAGGTGGTGTTATATTTATAGTCTGAAGTGTACAGAAGAAATAGGAAGATAAGAGTGTTCCTTGTGGTGCTCCAGTGTTGCTCACATCTGTATCAGAAACACAGTCCTTGAGTCTCACAAACTGTGCTCTTCCGAACAAATAGTCCATTATCCAGGTCACCAAAGGCTCATCCACCTGCATAGGCGCCAGAGAAATTAAAAAATATAATCCTCACAGTGCAGCTGGTTTTGTCCGGATATTAATAAGTCTTGTGCAGCAGACAGACAATTGCATCCTCCACTCCAATTTTTGCACAATAGGCAAACTGCAGTGGGTCCAGGTGATCACTGACAAGATTGTTATGAGATTCTAGCTTGATACGTTTTCACTTCTGATGATGTACAAAATTTTATTTGTTGAATATTATTATTATAACGTTCTCTTCTCACATTAAGTAATGCTCACAAGTTCACTTCAGCTACCATCTTAATAGAACAATTGACTGATTCTTTTGTGTGGACACATCTTTACATCTGATGTATTTCTATTCAAAGTATCAAATTACATGGGAAATATCGTCATAATCATTTTTATTTGATAAGTGATGTGAGCCGAGAAAGAGAGAGAGAGAGAGGAATGCACATAATGTAAGGTTTTATATTAGAACATTTTTACTAAATTTAAATTATGTCAGTCTTCTTTTTTTCCCCATGTTTGATAACTACAGTAGGTCTTTAAATGAGTTAATATTGAACATCTATTATTTTAATTAATGATTGCCATTTAGGTATTTAAATTTCCAGCTTCACTTGCTAAATGACTGGTGTAACAACAGTGGACTAATTTTAAATGAACTATGTTGACTAATTAGCTTATGTTTAATGAGCTGTAAATTATATTAGATCTTACACCTGTTCGTATAGTTTGCTAGACATGTACAAAATTACCAAAAAAAAGAAAATAATGAAATAATTAAACAATACTTATATATTTTTTATGAAATAAATGAAATCATTAAAACAGAATTAGAAGAAAAGTTATTTTCTCTTAATAAACATAGAATATTAATCTTTCAAATAGGCTTAGTGAATACCTATTGACCTATGTAAATGGTACTGATAAACTAATTTTTGAATGTCCCTAAACCTAAAAGTACTCTAAATTTTGTGAAGCACTGAAAAAGAAGTACATTTTTTTAGATATTACCACCTAATAATAAAAAACTATGTCCCTCTGGGCCTGACTATACAAGGGTGGTACCGTAACTTTCTATAGGAGGTTTGGTCACCTCTTTAAAACACCCTGCCATACTTCATTGTTAACTTTATTGACCCTTCTTATCCTCCTCTGCCTGGCAACCCCTTTCTTCTGTCCCTCTCCCAACTTCAAGCTCCCTTTTATGTAAGACTAGCCGTCCCCAATGGCTCCGCCCACATAGTAGTGAAATAAGATAAACTTTAAAAATCGATAAACAAAAAGGAATCTCTAGCTAAGCGGAGGCAAGATACACTCCAAAACGTAGAGGCAGACTGACTCCCCACTCCTGACGTCATGCTTATCCCTCTACTTGGCCTCTGTCTCGGATTAGCACAAAGATATCGCTCCTGCAAGCAAACAATAATTCTTAGCACAATGAGAGAAGTCACAAAATCAATCAGAATGTTCAAGCAAATTCTAAAAAAAAGCTGATCTAAATCCGTTAAGTAATTCTCTTGTTTGCCAGCTAAGCGGATGTAAGGTATGCCCCGAGGCTGGCGTGTGACCTTGGCCTGCTGCGTCTTTCTCGGATTCCTGCAAATAAATCGGTATTGCAAGCAAACTATGATATTTAGCATGATGAGAAAGGTCATAAAATCAACCAAAATGCTCAAGCAAATTATAGAAAAAAAGCCCAATCTAAATCTGTTAAGTAGTTCTAACGTGAAAAGCAGACAGACAGACGGACAGACATTGGATTTTATATATATAGATATTAGAAGGTGCTTCCACTGACATTCCTATAACTCTCTCTTTACTATACTGATACTAAACACAAACTACAGAGCCCTTCTGCTGTTTGTTTATGAGCTGTATAACTAAACCAACTTCAACATATATCCCTAGCCATCCTTCCATTACTTAGGCATCCTAGTTTGTCAATGTTTAACCTTCTACTTCTGCACCTTGGTCAAATGTGGCATTGACAAAATGTACACTGGTCTTGTACAGTATAAACTGTTCTGGGGTTTCTGTGTATTGCGGGTTAAACTTCACCTCATCCAACAACTAAATATAAAAAATAAGCTCAAACTCTGGAATTGGTGTAGTAATTTTCAAAAACAACTTTTCTTTTTTACACTTGGCTTTTCACATATCAAAATTATTTTGCATTATTTCAGAAGATTATTACAAGATTACTACATATCTCATGTTTATAACGTCTGTGAAATTAAAAAAAAAACATGTTTTTGCTGGAACGCTGAAGCATACGTTGAATATGAAAAAAATGTACTGCTACAAACATGAAAATGAAATGTATAAGATTTGTTAAGAAGTGATCTTTGAAAAAGATTGGTGTTAACTTTGCAAAAAAAGAATTTAACTAAATATTCTCATATACGTTAAATCAAATTTAGGGTAACAGGGACTCTGGGTGAAAGGTAGAAAACCTCTTTCGACAGGGTTTCAGTACATTGTGGGATTCACTCATGTGTACCCTCAGAGTCATAAAGGGTCAGTTTGTAATCTCATGTCAACCTAATTATCCCTTCTTTAGGAATGTAGGAAGTAAACCACAATATGCAGACAAATAACAACATAGATATTGGAAGAACGTGCAGACTCCATACTGACTACAACCTGGCATGGGATTCAAGCTCAAGATGCTGAATCTGTGAGGTAGCAGCACTACCCACTGTGCCAATGTACTGCTTATAAGCAAAATTTAAGTAACATAAAAATGCAATGACTAAAAAGTTATGCACTTATAAAGCAAACCATTTACAACTCCTAGCATATGATTAAATTGTCAGGCAGTGTTTAGCAATACTGCCTCACAGTTTCAGTAGACCAAGAAAATCTCGGCCCAGTCGTTGTTAGTGTAGAAGTTAAAAATGCTCTTAATATCTGTATTGATGTTGTTCCGGCACTGTTTTTCTCTTCCACTTTCTAAAGTTGTGCATGTTAGGCTAGCTGACCACTCTAAATTGGTTGTAGCCAAAATAACTGGAGAGCAGGCAATGAACAGTGCTACTGACGACTTGTATAAAAACACAGAAATGACTTCTCTCATACAACCCTGCCTTAATAGGCATATCCCCTATTTATAATAAGTATTGCACAACACAAAATGAACAAAACACAGCACTCTAGCAACACTGAGCAGTTCTAAGAGAGACATTGGTCTTTTAAATATCCAAGCAGGAGAAGATATTGTTAGATGTAGTGTTGGGATGAGAGTGTAAAACAGCAGCCTAGCATTCCAATCATTCTGAATGGTGGATGTGGGTGGAGTTATCAATAATAGAGGGGTGTAGAGTTCACTATATGTTAGGCAGTCATTGGTTGATTTGTTTATTTGTTATGTTCTCCCTTAAGCTGAAAGAAGCACCTTGTAAGTTGATATTAAAAGGTAGCGTTTTTGGAGCATTCTAGCCTTATATGTTGCTCCCTTCTGTAAAGTTGGAGAAGGGAACAGTGTTTTACCCCGGAGTATGACGCTCAGCCCTGGAGCATCACGCACCTGGACACGCTGAAGGAGAAGAAGAACACTTGAATAGTAGATGAAAGCAGTGGATGAGAGGTCTCTCTTGAAGCAGAATGAAAAATAACTGTCGGGCCTACCAGTAGATGTCTTCAGCCTTATCAAGCCCACTCCAAGGCCTGTACACAGTACCAATGTCAATGTCAATGTCAATTTATTTATATAGCACATTTAAAACAACATAGTAATGCTGCGGCCAAAGTGCTTTACAATAATAGAATAAAAGAAAAAACAAAAACAATAAAACATAAATAGTAATAAAATATATGAACATAAAATAAGATAGATAATAAATAGAAATAATGTTATATGATCACAAAGAGGAAACCATCAGTATTACTGAAGGTCACTGAATGCAAGTGAAAAGAAGTGAGATTTTAATCTTGTTTTGAACAGTTCAATTGTAGATGACTCCTTAATATGATGAGGGAGAGAGTTCCATAGGCGAGGGGCAGCAGCCGCAAAGGCCCTGTCCCCCTTGGTTTTACATTTGGTACGAGGGACAACAAGAGACAACTGAGCAAAAGATCTGAGCACTCTGGATGGCTGGTGTAAAACACACAATACAGATAAATAGGCAGGAGCGAGCCCATGTACAGATTTAAAAACTAGCAGCAAGATTTTAAAATAAATTTGAAAACTGACAGGCAGCCAGTGTAAAGAAGCTAAGACAGAAGAAACAGAGTCATACTTCCTTTCCCCAACCAGAAAACGAGTGTCAGCATTTTGGACCAGCTGTAACCTGTGTATCAGAGATTTCTTAATCCCAGAATACAGCGAATTGCATTAATTGAGGCAAGAAAAAATAAAAGCATGTGTAGCTTTCTCAAGATCTTTAGAAGATAAAAAAGGCTTTATCATACCTAATAAACGAAGTTGGAAAAAGCAACTCTTGACTACAGAATTTACTTGTTTCTTAAAAGAGAGGTTACTATCAAAGGTAACATCAAGTTTGCAGACTGGAGGTTTGGAAAAGACAGAAAAAGAGCCGAGAAGTCCAACACCAATTTGGGCTTTAGCTGGTGGACCCACTATAAGCACCTCCATTTTATTTTGATTTAGATCAAGAAAATTATTAGCCATCCAGGATCTTAGTTCAGACAGACAGTTGTGGATTTGTTGCAGAGTTGCAGATGGGAATATAAACCTGAGTATCATCAGCATAGCAGTGAAAAGAAATGTTAAATTTCCTAAAAATAGCTCCAATAGGGTGAAGGTATATAGAGAATAAAATAGGACCCAAAATGGATCGCTGAGGAACACCATATTTAAGAGGAGCAGTAGATGAAAAAGAGGAATTTAAAGTCACTGAAAAGTGTCTACCAGTTAAATATGACCTGAACCAGTTAAGAGCAGCCCCTTTAAGCCCAACAAGTTCAAGCCGCATCAGCAATATTTCATAGTCAATGGTGTCAAAGGCAGCAGACAGGTCAAGGAGGACAAGGAGTGGCGCATCACCTGAGTCAGTAATAAAAGAGCTGTCATTGAACACTTTCAGGAGTGCCGTTTCAACACCATGATAACGCATTGGCAGATAGTATCAATTTTGCTGACAAAGAATGATAGAAACTGCTCACATGAATGAACAGTGCTATTTAATCCCATCACAGAATGAGGGTGAATGGCCCTATTAATTGAATTAAATAAAACCCTAGGATTGTTTGAATGACGGGATACTAAATCGGTAAAGAGGTCATGTTTTGATTTCTTAACTTCAGCCTGGAAATTGAAAAAAGAAGTCCTGAAAATCTGTTTAGAGACAGTCAGTCCATCTTTTTTCCAACGCCGTTCAGCAGTTTGACAGGCACGGCACAGTGATCGCGTAGTTTAATTTAGCCAGGGAGCAGGTCTTACCTTATTACTGCGTATCTTGGGCGGAGCAATTGCGTCTAAAACCGTTTTACAGGAGGAATTAAATTTTACAACAGAATAATCGATATCATTATTTTGGCCATGCATATAAAGACTAGAGAAAATGGTTTTAAAATCAGATATAATGGAAGAATTTAAAAAGCACGAGCAGCGTGGTGGATGGCTATTAGTCGGGAGATCAACAGTAATATGCAGATCCATCATTACAGAAAATTGATCAGTGAAAGAACATCACATAAATCAATACTATTCAATGAAATATCACGATTAAGAATGAGATCAAGGGTGTGACCGAAAGAGTGAGTTGGCGTATTAATATGCTGTATAATATCAAATGAGTCCAATAGTGATAAAAAGTCTTTGACCAAAGGTTTCGATTGACAACAAATGTGAATGTTGAAATCACCAACAATAAATATTTTGTCATGGGAGAGGGTGATATCAGCCAGGATATCAGAGAATTCAGAAATGAAAGTATCATTAATTACAGGAGGTCTATAAACCACGGCAAATAACAAAGAAGGGACGCTGCACACTTCGAAAAGTTGAAGTTCAAAGCTGATAAATGGACCCCTTGTAAGGCTCCAACACAAGAACATACTTTTAAAAACAGTGGCAATGCCCCCCCACACGACGACTCAAACGAGGAGAAATTAAAAATGAATAACCTGATGGAACCAAGTCAGTAAAACATGAAGAGTCACCATTTAAAATCCAAGTCTCAGTGATGAAGAAGCAATCCAGATTATTTGATGTAATAAAGTCTTGCAGAATAAAAGTTTTATTAGACACTGATCTCACGTTCAGGAGAGCAGCCTTGATAGAAGTAGAAGAGCTTGTTGAAGGATGAGCACAGATGAGTGTGTGAAGATTAGCAGCGTTTACTGCCCGATTGCACACTGAGGAAAAGTGATGCTGTTTTGAAATGGAGAAATTAAATCCGGTGTCCAGCGCCTATGAATCAGTGCTGGATTCCTGAGCAGGAGAAGATGGGTCATAGACAACTCGCAGACATCGAGAAACAAAGCTCTGGGACTTGAGTCGGTGTTGTTTAACATCAATTCTGGCTCTTTTCCCAAGACGCCGGCGAGTGCGTTTGCGTCTCCGAGGGGCATTCAACTCACTGATACAGGTGAACACAGGCGTCCAGGTGAAGAAGTCAGGAGATGAATAAAACAAAGGTGGAGGTTCACAAAAAATGAATTCAGAAGATGAAAATTGAGAGGAAAGTAGGCCAGAAAATATGTTTAGTAAAGACTCCCGATCATAGGACAGTGATCGTTGGGATGAACTAAAGCATAAAAACAAAGTTAAAACATAGACTAGAGAGACAAGCCGACGGCCAGCCACACCAGTCGGCGCCATCTTCCATGAATGTTTTAGGTTCATCTGGTGGGATGGAGTAGGTCGCATGACTGAGTCTCCTGATATTCACTTTTTCCCCACACACTGCCACAGTCATTATTTCTTGCCTCCTATTTTGCTCTCTTTGGTAAAATATGACTGCTTGGTGGTTATTATTCCACCCTGCATTTGTCTAATTTTAATTGTTCCTTTGCCATTATATATCCCTTTTAACACTAGAATTACCAGAGCCAATGAAAAAACTCATAAATTCGGCCCACCTTAAATCCCTTTGCACCTCTCCATCAGTGTCTTTTGTCTTCTAAATGTGTCGATAAGCCCAAGCAGCAAGCAACCATCCCCATCACCACCACCTCAGAACAGGCAAGAAGTTCTCCCAGTTCCTGCCTTGATTGATTATCTGGGAGTGAGCTACCCAGAATTGTAAGGGGAAATAATTTATATCTACAACAATCCGTGTAAACAGATTGTTAAAACAGAAATGTTTTTCATGTTTTTGTAATAAATAACAAAATGTAAACATGAACTGTATAATGTGTGAAGGCTGATGGCCAAATATCAAATAAACACTTTTACAAAAGGTGCAAGTACAACACAATAGCTTCCGTGGTGCAGCGGTAACTTCTGCTGATTAATAATCCAGAGGTCGTGAGTCTGAATACAGCTACCTGGCAAATTTACTGTTTTGAGTATTGAGCTGCTCTTATTGTTAATTTTATACAATAAAAAAATACATTTGATTTGTCACTGTAACAGCCGCTGTAAATTTATAGGACTTGTAAACGTTAGTGTTTTATTTTCACTTTTTTTCTCTCAGTCACAATCACGATACAACAAACCCCCGCCCCAAATGTGACGTGGTTACTTTTTATCTGAAACTGGGAATAACTGTAGATGTGAGTGGTGTTCTGAGAAAATAGAACTGGAAATTCTCTGATCTGGAGGGATAAAAGCTGACAAATAAATGCTGATGAATCTGCCTTCTTTGTATCTCACCGCCACTTGAATTTTTTTTATTCAGTTTTATTCAGTGTTCCTGCTCACGCTGAATTAGTATGCACCTTATGGTCCATGATGTTAAAGCCGCACTGACAAAAAAACAGAGACATATGTATATATGATATTTGGAATAACTCATTTTATGACCTGTATAGTACATTTCAGAAAACATTGTGGCACTGATGCAACATTATTCATATTACTCATATTCATTCGCACGCCTTCTTGCACTTGTAATCAGTGACCGTGTTTTTTTTTTTTTTGATCTTGCCCATGAAGTCTCCACAATTTTGGTGCACGTTACTGTTTCTTTTGTACTCCAAGACATGCAGAGGAAAGAATAACACAGAGAGGTTAGTTCCGCACTACATGCAATCATCAAATTCATATGTTAACAGTTCCCACACACCCAAGGACTGTCCTTTCTACGTTTACGACATGTGTACCTGTTGCAATATACACACTTCTCTCTGTGCTGTGGTTACTATTACACTGAAGGGGCCGTGGAGAGTGGCGGTCTTGGAACAGAAGCTTGCATCCCCTTTTGCTTTATATATCGCCTTTTCTTGTAAGAAGTGACGACTAAGTTCCTCTGCAAGGTGAGCAAAGAATACTCTTCTTTTCTCAGTGGCCCCCGTACATGCCTTGCACAGTACATGCGCGTTGATCGCTGCCAAGTCAAGCATGTCATATCACAGGCAACCGGCCACCTGCGTGTTCCTGTTCTCACTGAAGTTCACGCCTTCTGGTGCATGATGTCAACGCAGCACCGGGCAAAAAAGAAAGAGACAAATATATGTGACATTTTAAAGAAATCATTTTATGACCTGAATAGTACCAATCAGAAAACATTGTCGCACTGATGTAATATTATTTAAAAACGAACTGGAAAACAATGTAAAGTTAAAGTTACAAAAATGTGAAAAAGACATAGGCACTTGTATCTGCTACAGTGTTAGCGTGGCACACTATCCAGTAATGGTTTCCATCTTGCACTAATTACTGTTTAGATACATTCGGAAACAGTACTAAAATATGCTAAATAAATGGATGGATAACATCCAGCTGCTGTAATTAAGATGGGTACTTAAGAATAGGTTTGACATACTCTGTGGAACTGTGCTGAATATAGCTGTTCACAAGTGGAACAGCAATTTAAATACATTAAAATACAATACATTAAAAACAAATACAATACATTAAAAACATTTAAATATTACTAGGTCATTGGAAATACTGATAAATTAGGAAATAGAATTGGACGGTTTTATTTATTGATACAGTCTCACTACATTTAAAAAAGGTCATTCTTAGGATAGAATAGATGTGTTTCAAGAAATGGAAAAATTCATATGACACATTTACTCCCATCTTTTCTGGATGCTTTTAGGGAGGCACAGTTTTTGGAAGCATATCAAATCTTATACAGCTATTTAACCATCCTGGAAATATAACCTGCAATTAACAATAATTCATTTAACATGCTAACTGATTATTTAACATGTTACACTCAAATTATAAATGCTTTATGCTTGAGGTTTATGCTTTTTTTCCATCTTTAAAAAAGGCGTTCTTCATACATTGTTATACAGTTTCTCTTTGATGACAAAAGCTTCAACTGTGTATAACATATTTCTATCAAAAATTAATGGGAAATATGTGGAAAGTGCATTATCCCAATTTTCCTTCTAAAACAGAAACTCTACTGAAAACAATACTAAAAAAGGTATCAGAAATGCCGACCTACCCAAGCATATTTTCTATTACTTCTTTCCTGTTTGAAAGACTTGCATTGTAATTTGAGTGTGATTGAAGTTCCAAAACTCAGTCCACTGTAAAGGCAATGAAAGAACCCAATCATTCCAGCTTATGTTCTTTTGTGTAGAAGTTCAAGCATGTCACTCAGAATGTCAGAAATGACATTAAGTTGGCTCTGTGAAGCTTTGGGAAAAGAAGTATACAGATTTTTTTCCCTGCTCTGTCTAACTCAGAGACTTTTTGCCTCTTAAAGACTATGAATTATTTTTTTCTTCAGTGCTCTATATATGAAGAAAAGATATGTGAACAAAATATGTCTGCTATGTAGATTTATTGTAGTTTGAACTGAAGTATACAATAAACCTACACAGAAATGATTACATTGATATTTAGTATGGATATCTGGTGAACTTGTATTTAGCAGTCATAAAAACCAGGAACATCTTAATGAGCGGAATGCACATTCAAAAGGCATAATGTTTTTAACATAATGCTGCAATATGGTAATAGCTTTATCCTTATAAGAGCCACTCTAATTAAACAAAAAGAAGATTACAAAAGATGCTGAAATGGCTATAATGAGCTCTCCATGTACATTTTATTTTGATGAAGTGCTTTGACGCATGGGTGATAATTTACCATAATTCATCAAAGTTTTAGCCATATTCCATATACTAAATTAAATATCTCTTATTTTGCATGAAACTGTAAACATGGAAAACGTTAATTTAACTGAGTAATGCCATTTCACTTTTTGAATGAGTAATAAAAATGGAGATTGAAAATTAACCACTTTAACATGTATCATTTGCAGGACTGCATCATGATGTGATTTTTTTCAGGTATATTTAAAGTTTTATGTGACACTGTACGATTTGATCGGATCCATTTATAAAATAAATAATGTCAGTTATCATGCCCATTTTCCTCTTTTAGGATGTTTGTTGTTCATGTTTAACATAAAAAATACACATCGGCAGCTAGAGGGTGCTTCACAGGCAATATCTGTACAATCTGTGAATTCTAGGCATGCTGCAATATATATTTGTCATTTGTTGCTCTGGACAAGAGGGTGTTGAAAATGGATGAATGGTAACAGAGTAGGACCACTCTATTTAATGACACTGTCAAGAATGCCTGAAGCAGGCTCTCAGGCAGAACTTTCCTTTCTTTAGCATACAGTTCATAAACTGTCCTTCCTTTCAGTCAGGATCTTCATTTATACCCCAGGAGCACATGACTGTTAGGGCTTATCAGCTCTCCCCTTCTTGGACTTTCCTATGTTGGGCAAGTTCCCTGGCCCTGCTAGCTGTCCTTTTGGAGAATGTCAGAAACGGCACACTTCCAATTACCATCTGAAATGAGAGCAAATCTTTAAATCTTCTCCCCATTTTACTGGCACTTTCTGAACATCTGGTGAAGCTGACTCACCTCAGAGGGAAAGTAAATGTGCATAAAATCACCATATTTCTAATTTAATTTTCTAATTTGAAAGGTGTTTAGCTCATAATTTCTGGTGTTTTTAATTATTTTATAGAATACTTGATACTAAGGATTTGAAGAGCAGAAATCATACAAAAACCAGGACTTCTATTCAACGTGGCTCAAAAGATATATATAGGGTAGTAACATTGTCAGTTTTTGTAGTGATCTTAGTTTTCAGAACCTTAAAACTGTTAGTATTGTAATTTTAAAATTGAGAACCTTTTATTCTCAATTTTTGTTTTTTGTATACTTGTGATTTGTTATTGTAATTTTTACATTTTTGTATCATTAGTCTAACAGCATCATGTGTTCTGCTTTTCAGGTGGTCACCACCATTTTGTGACAGTCTCTCCATGGCTGTAGCCATACTAAGTATCTGCTGTTGATCATATGACACAACAACAACAACAGCATTTATTTATATAGCACATTTTCATACAAAAAGTAGCTCAAAGTGCTTTACATACTGAAGAAAAGAAAAATAAAAGACAAAATAAGAAATTAAAATAAGACAACAGTAGAGTTAACATAGAAAAGAAGTAAGGTCCGATGGCCAGGGTGGACAGAAAAAACAGAAAAAAAACTCCAAACGGCTGGAGAAAAAAAAATAAATCAGCAGGGGTTCCAGGCCACGGGACTGCCCAGTCCCCTCTGGGCATTCTAGCTAATATAAATGAAATAGTCCTCTTTGTAGTTAGGGTTCTCATGGAGTCACTTGATGTTGATGGTCATACAGACGTCTGGCTTTTAATCAGTCCATCATTGTTGGAACATCACGGTGCTTTGAGTAGATGGTGATGGCGCAAGCCACCACCAAAAGGATACCGGAAAAGGAAACAGAAGAGAGAGAAGGGGTTAGTACAGATTTTAGAGCCACCATGAATTATTATTATTATGATATATAAATATAATGATCAGGATTTTGATTACAGTGAAATTATGAGAAAGCCATGTTAAAATAATGTGTTTTCAGCAGTTTTTTAAAGTGCTCCACCGTATCATAAGGCTGCCTCACCACTTTTAAGTTTTGTTCTTGGAATTCTAAGGAGATACTCATTTGAGGATCTGAGGTTACGATTTGGAATATAAGGTGTCAGACATTCCGATATATAAAATGGGGCGAGATTATTTAAGGCTTTATAAACCATAAACAGAATTTTAAAGTCAATTCTGAATGACACAGGTAACCAGTGTACTATTGATAAGTACAGCTGTGTGTCATCAGCATAGCTGTGGTAGCTCACGTTGTGCCCTTAGATAATCTGACCTAATGGAAGCATGTAGATTGAGAATAACAGTGGACCCAGGGTAGAGCCTTGTGGACCACCATATTGGATTATCATGTGTCTTTGAGTTGTAATTACCACAACTAACAAAGAATTTTCTCTCTGCCAAGTAGGATTGAAACCAATTTAAGACACTGCCAGAGAGGACCACCTATTGGCTAAGGCGATTTCTAAGAATATTATGATCAATGGTGTCAAATGCGGCACTCAGATCTAAGAGGATGAGAGCAGATAAATGGTCTCTGTCTGCATTCACCCGAAAATCATTTTACATACTGAAGAAAAGAAAAATAAAAGACAAAATAAGAAATTAAAATAAGACAACAGTAGAGTTAACATAGAAAAGAAGTAAGGTCCGATGGCCACTTTAACGAGTGCAGTTTCTGTGCTGTGATTTGTTCTAAAACCTGACTGAAATTTATCAAGAATAGCATGTTTATTGAGGTGGTCATTTATCTGCATAATGACTGCCTTCTCCAGAATTTTACTTAAGAAAGGCAGGTTAGAGATGGGTCTAAAATTTTCAAGAGCCGAGGGGTCGAGATTATGTTTCTTAAGTAGGGGTTTAATTACAGAAGTCTTAAGACAGTCTGGGAAGACCCCCGTATCTAATGACGAATTACGGTTAGGGTTAGGGTTAGCACGTTCGATACTTCTTTGAAATAATTTCTTGGTATTGGGTCAAGGATGCAGGTGGAGGGTTTTAATTGAGATATTATTTTTTGTAAATCAGGTCAATCTATCCTAGTGAAAGAGTTTAATTTGTTTATAATGGAATGCTGGGGTTTAGGAGGATCCTTAGTGTTGGACAGATATACTATGTTATTTCTAATATCATTATTTTTTTTGTTGAAAAATACAACACAAGCCTCACAGGTTTTACTGGAAGTACTTAGGAGGCATTCCTTTGAGTTACCTGGGTTTAGCAGATAATCAATTGTCAAGAATAAGATTCCGGGATTACTAGCATTGTTATTTATAATCTTAGAGAAATAGCAGCACCTCTCAAGATGGACAGTGTTATTGTATTCTGTTATTTTAACTTTTAATATTTCATAGTGGATAGCTAATTTAATCTTCCTCCATTTACACTCAGCTCTATGGCATGTTCTCTTTAAATCATATACTCTTTGGGTCTTCCATGGTATAACAATGCTAGAAGATTTTTTAACTGTCTTTTCAGGTGCAACTATGTCAACAGCAGCTCTCACTTTAGTATTAAATCTTTCCACCTTACTATTTACATTATCCTCACTATTATAGTTAGCACTATAAACAGACTCATTGCTTAGAATGTTTGTAAGTTTTAAAACTGCTGCCGAGTCAAAGAAGTGTTTTTTAACAATATGCTTCTCATGGGTGTTTTCTATCATTATTTCTATATTACAAAGCAGAAGAAAGTGGTCTGATAGACCAATATCAATGACCTGCTTTATATCAACGTTTAGTCCTTTAGTAATTACTAAGTCTAACGTATGACCTGCTTTATGTGTAGGCTGATTAACGAGCTGTCTCAAATCAAAAGAGTCCAGGAGATTCATAAATTCTTTTACTTTTAGGTCACACTGATTATCAATATGAAAATTAAAGTCGCCAACTATTAGGAGTGTGTCATTGTTCGTAATTAAAATTGACATTAAGTCAGAGAATTCCTCAAAAAAAGACGCGTTGAATTTTGGAGGTCTATACACGGATAATACTAGAACTTGAGAATCTCCATGGATAACAACAGCAAGATATTCAAAGGACTTCAACTTACCAAAACTGACATCTTTACATTTTAACCGGCTCGAGTAAATGTTTGCCAAGCCCCCGCCTCTTTTTCTTTGGCGATCTGCATGAGTAAAACTGTAATCTGAAGGCGCAGATTCGATTAAAACAGCCGTGCCATCTGAGCTAAGGCACGTTTCAGAATCTATTTTTTTATCACTAATAAGATTGTTGATAAAAAACGTCTTATTAGTTAGAACTCTAATATTTAATAGTACCATATTTAATGTTTCGGAGGGGCAGAGATGAATACTACTATGCGTTATTGATATTTGGAACGGGAACTAAGTTATTTTTATTAGCGCCGCTCTGTATGTATTTTTTGTTTAATCTGTAATCTGTTTTTATAGTTTTAATACATTGTTCCTCTAAAATATACTCAGCAAAAAAAGAAACGTCCTCTGACTTTCAACTGTTTTTACTTTCAGTAAACTTAATGTGTAAATATTTGTATGAACACTAAAAGAGTCAACACCATAGGACATAAACTAAAAATGTTTCACAATGTGTCCCTGAATGAAGGGAGGCTCAAAATCAAAAGTACCAGTCAGTATCTGGTGTGGCCACCAGCTGCTTGAAGTACTGCAGTGCATCTCCTCCTCATGGACTGGACCAGATTTGTCAGTTCTTGCTGTGAGATGTTACCCCACTCTTCCATCAAGGCACCTGCAAGTTCCTGGACATTTCTAGGGGGAATGGCCCTAGCCCTCACCCTGCGATCCAACAGGTCCCAGACGTGCTCAATTCCTTCGATGATAAACACGAATCCGTCCATCACCCCTGGTGAGACAAAACCGTGACTCATCAGTGAAGAGCACTTTTTGCCACTCCTGCCTGGTCCAGCGAAGGTGGGTTTGTGCCCATAGGCGGCGTTGTTGCTGGTGATGTCTGGTAAGGACCTGCCTTACAACAGGCCTACAAGCCCTCAGTCCAGCCTCTCTCAGCCTATTGCGGACAGTCTGAGCACTGATGGAGGGATTGTGTGTTCCTGGTGTGACTCGGGCAGTTGTTGTGGCCATCCTGTACCTGTCACGCAGGTGTGATATTCGGATGTACCGATCCTGTGCAGGTGTTGTTACACGTGGTCTTCCACTGCGAGGATGATCAGCTGTCCTTCCTGTCTCCCTGTAGCGCTGTCTTAGGCGTCTCACAGTGCGGACATGGCAATTTATTGCCCTAGCCACATCAGCAGTCCTCATGCCTCCCTGCAGCATGCCTAATGCACGTTCATGCAGATGAGCAGGGACCCTGGGCATCTTTCTTTGGGTGTTTTTCACAGTCGGTAGACAAGTCTCTTTAGTGTCCTGCGTTTTTAGAACTGTGACCTTAAATGCCTACTTTCTGTAAGCTGTTAAGGTCTTAACGACCATTACACAGGTGCATGCTAATTAATTGATTATGGTTAATTGAACATGCATGGAAAACATTGTTTAAACCCTTTACAATGAAGATCTGTAAAGTTATTTGGATTTTTAAAACATTATTGTTGAAATACACAGTCCTGAAAAAGGGGCGTTTCTTTTTTTGCTGAGTATAGTAATTTTAATTAGATTATTGGTGTTTATGCCGTATTGCCTAGATTTGTTACGTGCATTGAGATTGGTTATTACAGTATTAATGTTGTGCACTTTAATTGAAGATTCTATTAAACACTTATCATGTCTTAGCACAACAGTATCATTTCGGAAGGGGTTAAGAGCAGAGATAGATAGTCAAGATAAACAAATTACCTTAGATATGTTTTTGGAGAGGACCCGGGCGCTGAAGCTGTTCGGATACAGGCCATCTCGCTTGAAGAAAAGCGGCCTTTCCCAAAAGAGGTTCCAATTGTTGACAAACCTGATGTCTTGCTTCTTGCAGAAACCCTGAAACCAGTTGTTTAATCCTAGCAGACGACTGTAGTAGTCGTTGGATCATCTGACGAGAGGTAGTGGACCCGAAATGAAGATCTTTACCGATGGGGTCCTCTCCTTCGTGTCTTTAATCAAAGCTGCAAAGTCAGCCTTGAGGATTTCTGATTTTCGGTGCCTTATATCATTTACGCTGGTATGCAAAACGATTGCTCCAACTGCCCTCTCCTTGTGCTTCTCGTAGATTGCCGGCGCATGTCTCATCACATCTCGGACACGAGCACCGGGAAAACAAGAAACAAACGATTTTCCATTAGGGCATGCGATATTAAGGTTTCTAACAATAGAATCACCTACCACTGTTACATCACCAGGGGCTGAGGGCGAACTGGGGACGCGGAGAGGGTAGAACCAGTTCTGAGTTAGGTTAGCTCGCCTATGCCGATGGAGGTGCTCTGGCCTTGAACCCCCACCTGCATAGCTGAAATCCGCCGAGGTCATCAGCGGTGTCGCTCCTACGTGACGCATGGGTGAGGTCGGCACAACGCGGGGTTGATGTTACGCTGATTACAGATGGCGAGGACAGTTTATCCAGTAGCCGGGCCTTCAGATCTCTAAGGTATCTTCATCGGGACAGGAGTTTCTGAATCTGTTCATCGAGTGCCTGGAAATCTTCAACTACGACTGCAACGTGATTCACCTTACTGTCAGCCATTGACTGCTTCTGCTTATGCTTCGTGCCCTAGGAAGAATGAGAGAGAGAGAGAATGAGTCAAGTAATTGCTGTTGATCACATGACACACTGAGGTCACGCGATGCAATTCGCCATTTTCACCAGTACAAGTCTTGCCATTTATTTATGGAATCTCTATCTTAAATATCTATACCTTTCTTTATTAGTATTGGAAGCTAAAAGGTGTTTTGAGAAGGCATTAGTGTTGGGACCTCTTGTTAACCTTTTCTGGTGACAGCACATGTTATGTGTTTTGGGTTTGCTGAATGATTTCCTGACCACTTTTGCTGCTTTAACCTTTTCCATTTTGTTTGTTTATTTCTTTCCTTTCTTTCTTTTTTTTTACCGCATATGTCTTTTTGTCGTTTCCTTTCCTGTTCGCTGTCTTCTATCATTCTATCAAAATCTTTGAACGTTTCATATTTTACTAAATACATATTCTCTGATCATATTATGAAAAGTGCACATTTTATTTAAACTCTTCTTTTTGTTCTACTTTTAATTGGCAGCTAGCAAACCAACTGTAAAGGTATATTACTATCACCTACTGAACTGGAATGTGAAGAAGAGTCAGGATAATGAACCCAATGCCTACCATTTACAGAAATGCACAATTTACACAATCTTTCCCAATTAAATTGCCTTATACAACCACATTATTGTCAAGTAAATTAAAATCTTTTTCTAGTTCCTTTAGGATCCTTGACTACTTTCGCAAAACTGTGCTCTGGAAGTTGACACCATTTGCATTTCCCTGAAACATGGTTGCCCATTTTAAATAATGTTGCACTAAAACCAGTAGGTCCAGTTCTGATTTGGGTTGCTATGGCTTCCTTCATTCTGGACTCCCCTACCTTCCAAAGCTTTAACAGCTTTTTCTGGGTCCCATATAAATGTCTGCCCTTTATTTGTGTATCCCGTAACATCTGCTAAATTGTATAAACATAATATTTATTGAATGAATTTAACTACTTAATAAAGTTTGAATATCAACACTTTTGGACTTCACTCGCTGTTTAGCGAGTCTGTCAACTGTTTCATTACCAGCCACCCTACATGATTCGGAATTCACAAAAATGAGACACGAGCTCACACATATTCCAGCATTAATAAGGTCTGTCTACCTTCTAACAATATATCTTGACAGTTATTAGACAATCCTACCTTAAAAGTACACAGTATAGAAAATTAATAAGAACAGACAACAACATGGTTAGACTAAGGATCTTCTACCCACTGTAATCCCATAAGAACCGCAGCCATTTTAATAGTATATACCAGGGCTCAGCAAACTACAGCCCATGGGCCACATCTGGCCCATGATATGGGCATGATCGGCCCACTGGCTTCTGATACACATATCTAACATTCTGGCCCTTACCAAAATGATGCTACAATTGGCTGGTGTAAGCATAAGTTGCCATGCAGTATACAGTAATTCAAATATAATTAAACAAACCAAACTTTACGAATTATCACAGTCTTCAGTATTGTAACAATATATGGTGTAACTGCTTGCTTTCATTTGTTTTGATTGTGAATTTTTAAAAATATGAATTTACGTATGGCAGACTTTATCAACAACTAAGTTAACTGGCAGTGGCATCTTTGAGGGAAGCTTCAGGGACACCTCTGGGTCTTTGCTAAAGTGAGAATGAAGAGCACCATTTACAAATATGAAAGAAAGAAGTTAGATGTTAATGGATTGACCAACGTGGAATACTCCTGCACTTCAACATGTATGTTTGGTGAGGCAAGGAATAAAATACCTGTACCAACAATTTCTGCATTTTTCCTCACCAAGTTAAATGATTAAGATAATTAATGACTTTCCAGGTGAACTCATTTCAGTTTTAGGTACAGTGCAATTAATTTATCTGTTATTTTATGGTTCAGACTTTACAATAATCTGAGTCAACTGCATGAGGCAAAACCTGTTCATTTGTCTAATTTTAATGATGGGTGTTAAGAAAAGGATTGAGGATTTGTTCAGCTCAGGCTGCCATCACTTTGTTGTGAATCTGAATCTCGAATTTAGGTGCCAGACAGATTTTGCAATCATTTTATCTCCTTTAGCTATTAATTTGGACAATCTTTCAGAACTCTTTCAGCTGAAAGTAACTGAACTCCAGTAAAGTGGTGAACTTAAAAATAAGTTTACAAAAGTTTACTTGATTGATTGCACATTACTAATCATTTCTTCTCAAGACTCCTGTGCATAGGGCATCTTTATTTGGCAGCACAAATAGTTGTGAGCAGGTCTTTTTAAAAATGAAAATTACTGAAAGCATGTAGAATAAAAGTGAACTAACAGGTGATTTTTTTTCAATAAAATATTTGTTGTGAAGACCAAATTCTTAGTTGATATTAACTGTTTGACCAGAGACAAATAGTTGTCATAGCAAAATCACTGTCTTTTAAATTTACTCTCTTATTGGCATATGAGAAACACTCTGATTAAACCTTATCTTGGACCAAATACTTTTAAATATCTGTGATTAACAAGTGTGCTAGATAATGGGAGTTAATAGTCCCATTGAGTTTTTATATACTGTGTGTTGTATGAGGCATTATTGCCAATTTCACCTGCAAACAAAAAACTCTGTTGACCCCTGGTATGTACTGATAATTTTGTCTGTAATTCTTTTTCTAATTGAAACTTGAAATTCTGAAATACATCTTGCTATTCTTATATGATGTTAAATTAGATCTTTAGCATTAGCAAGAATTAACAATATATAAACCTTCATCCATCCATTTTCCACCACTTACCTGAAGGTGGGTTGAGTGGGCAACAGTCTTAGCAGTGAAGCCCATACTCCTTTCCTCCAGCCACACCTGCCAACTCATATAGTGAGATCCCAAGCTGTTGCTAGGACTTCTGGGAGATATAATCTTTCCAGAGAACCTTGAGTGTTCCCCAAGTTCTCCTTCCAACTGGTTGTGCGAGCTAAACCTCCATGGCGAGGCCTTTAGGAGGCATCCATGTCAGATGCCCAAACCACCTCAATTGGCTCCTCTCAATGTGGAGGGTCAGCAGCTCTACTCCAAGCCTCTCTTGAGTGTCTCTGCTTGTCATCCATATTTGTAAGGGACAGCCCAGCAAATAGCGAAACCATGGGAGTAAAACAGGGGTGGATGGAGCAAATGAAACAACAGGAATAAAATTAATTTTTATGTTTGGTATTATGCACTTCCAGTTTGTGAAAATCTAACTTTTAATCTCTCTTTCACTTTTCTCAGAAGACCAGCTTTTACATCCATGTTAGTATTTAATCCATTTACACTCACCTAAAGGATTATTAGGAACACCATACTAATACGGTGTTTGACCCCCTTTCGCCTTCAGAACTGCCTTAATTCTACGTGGCATTGATTTAACAAGGTGCTGAAAGCATTCTTTAGAAATGTTGGCCCATATTGATAGGATAGCATCTTGCAGTTGATGGAGATTTGTGGGATGCACATCCAGGGCACGAAGCTCCCGTTCCACCACATCCCAAAGATGCTCTATTGGGTTGAGATCTGGTGACTGTGGGGGCCATTTTAGTACAGTGAACTCATTGTCATGTTCAAGAAACCAATTTGAAATGATTCAAGCTTTGTGACATGGTGCATTATCCTGCTGGAAGTAGCCATCAGAGGATGGGTACATGGTGGTCATGAAGGGATGGACATGGTCAGAATCAATGCTCAGGTAGCCCGTGGCATTTAAACGATGCCCAATTGGCACTAAGGGGCCTAAAGTGTGCCAAGAAAACATCCCCCACACCATTACACCACCACCACCAGCCTGCACAGTGGTAACAAGGCATGATGGATCCATGTTCTCATTCTGTTTACGCCAAATTCTGACTCTACCATTTGAATGTCTGAACAGAAATCGAGACTCATCAGACCAGGCAACATTTTTCCAGTCTTCAACTGTCCAATTTTGGTGAGCTCGTGCAAATTGTAGCCTCTTTTTCCTATTTGTAGTGGAGATGAGTGGGGTCTTCTGCTGTTGTAGCCAATCCGCCTCAAGGTTGTGCGTGTTGTGGCTTCACAAATGCTTTGCTGCATACCTCGGTTGTAACGAGTGGTTATTTCAGTCAAAGTTGCTCTTCTATCAGCTTGAATCAGTCGGCCCATTCTCCTCTGACCTCTAGCATCAACAAGGCATTTTCGCCCACAGGACTGCCGCATACTGGATGTTTTTCCCTTTTCACACCATTCTGTAAACCCTAGAAATGGTTGTGCGTGAAAATCCCAGTAACTGAGCAGATTGTGAAATACTCAGACCGGCCCGTCTGGCACCAACAACCATGCCACGCTCAAAATTGCTTAAATCACCTTTCTTTCCCATTCTGACATCCAGTTTGGAGTTCAGGAGATTGTCTTGACCAGGACCACACCCCTAAATGCATTGAAGCAACTGCCATGTGATTGGTTGATTAGATAAGATTTATCAGATTTATCTCTTAATTTCTTTAACACTGATCTAACTTTCAATTTATTTTTTCCTATTGATAGGTAAACAATACCTCAGAAGACAAGCTGTCTGAGCTAAATTTCAAATTAGTTGACAGAGTGGGAATGATTCACCTAACTGCAAAAAATATTCAACCTTTTAGGGAAGCTGTTAGATCATAGGAAGCTGGGACCATCCCAGTGGCAGTGGCCTTAAGGAAAATGTATCATAGGACACAGTCACTCATACAGCCATATCATTAATGCAGCGCTAAGTGAGAACAAAAAATTACCTAACATATAAGTATACAAGGATAAGGAAGGAAATCAGAGTAACAAAAAACAACTACACAGTTACTGGGATAGCTTGCTATCTCCATACTTGCACTGACCAGGCTAGGATATGACCCAAATATTCTGGAGCTATACAGCAGCAGTGTTGACAGTGTACTGAAATACATCTTACCATTCTGGTATGGTGTTAAATTGGATCTTTAGTATTAGCAAGAATTACAAATATATAGAAACCTCCATCCATACATTTTCACTGCCACCATCAGCTATGTATTACTTATTAATGTATGTACTGTGGGCCACTAGGGCACATACCGCCACCCTAACCCGGTCACAGACAGGCAGGAGACAGGTTTTGCCACATTACACACGTTTATTTACAATTTGATGTGCCCAAAATACCAGTCAACATAACACACCTATACCATTCATTTCCTTCTTGCCATCAGTCCTTCTCCCTCCAACTCTAGCCAAATTATGGAGTGAGGCGGCTTCTTTTTATAGGGCACCTGGAAGGACTCCACAGGTATGGTGGAGGTGTGACCAAATATGGTCCTAGAAAGGTCCACGGGTTCCAAAAGGGTTGAGCTTTCATGCTCATAGCCCGTGGTCCCACTGGAAACCAAGGGGGCTGACCTCTATTGGCCCGGGGAAGAAACTGTCCTGATAATACTCTCTCCCCCGGTGACCATGGGTGTCCTGGCCAGGTAAGGATTACATACATATTTTGTCTTTAGTTTAACTGCCTTTTGACACTTGCTAAGACTATATTCGTGAAACAAATCTCTACTTCAACCATAATTACTTCAGAACTCTTGTGTCTTAGATGAGACAACAGACAAATTTGTATTACACATCAGTCCAGGATGGCTTAAATTTAATCAGATTTGTGAAAGTGATGTATCTGTAGGATATTAAACTACCTTCTGTTATCTCTTCTAGATCATGTGTGACCCAAATTAGGTTTTATAAGCATTACAATAAGATAAAAGTTATATTTTGGAACTAATAAACTTTTCTACATGTTTTAGGGATATGCATATGGACGTTTTTAAATTGTATTCATATTTTTAAATAACTACTGTTGCCAGTCCAAAAATAGCAAAAACCTCAACTAAGCCAACATCCTCAGCATATGGTGTCTAATGATTGTTGCAATAATATGAGATGATTCAGTACTGTCTGTACAGCTGTTCTCCATGTTTGCAAAAGTATACATATTTTCAGTAATACTAAACAACTAAACTATGTTTTTTTAATGTTTATTGTAAAGAGCAAATAAGTTTAATGGTTTTGAATGTAGCAAATCTTGAAAATGCTTACTTTCTCAATATATTAGATGTTAGTTGTGTTTAAAACTCAATTCTTTACTTCCATTTACCCAAATTGACAAAACATTTTAAGTCTGATGCAGTACTCCTCTTCATCTTTTTTATTTTAATTCTATTGATTTTCTTGTAATCATTCCATACAGATAGATCAATTTTTACAAAAAATAGGATTGAAAACAAATCAACCCAACCCCCATCCCTGAGAAAGAGAGCATGGCCAACGGATTAAAACTTAAAGCTGGTCAAAATACATAAATTGATTAACAGGCGGATAAAAAAAAAAAGAAATGCGATAAGAATTATTTCCTCAGTGCTTTAAGAGCTTATTCTAAAACATTATTGATTAGATCCTGCCAGGTTTTGAAAAAGTTCTGCACAGATCCTCTAACTGAGAATTTATTTTTTTCCAATTTCAAATAGTATAAAACATCAGTTTCCCACTGACTTAAAAGAGGAGAATTAGGATTCTTCCAGTTTAGCAAAATAAGTCTATGTGCCAATAGTGTAGTGAAGTCAATCACAGTTTGTTTGTCCTTCTCCGCTTTAAGCCCATCTGGAAGAACACCAAACACAGCTGTTAATGGGTTAGGAGGGATTGTGACACCAAGGCTGTCTGAAAGGCACTTAAAAATTTTTGTCCAGCATGGTGTTAATTTGGTGCAGGCCCAAAACATTTGGCCCAGTGAGGTTGGGACTTGATTGCGGCGTTCACAGATTGAATCTTACCCTAGAAACATTTTGGACAGTTTTAAGCTCGATATATAATTTTAAGTTGAATAATTGTATGCTTTGCGTATATGGCGCTTGAGTGAATTCTTTGCATTGCTACTTTCCACTCCTTTTCCGATATTTTGAGTGATAGATCTTTTTCCCATTGTCCTCTTGGATCTTTTAAAGGCAGGGACTGCAAAATGATTCCTCCAAACTGAAAAATATTTTTTCCAGCAAAGAGGATGGTGCAAAATGATGGAAATCGTCCAGGTTCTGTTTGACAAAGTTTCTAATTTGAAGATAGTGAAATAAATGTGTTGCTGGAAAGTTAAATTTGAAAGTAATTGTTCATAGGATGCAAAGATGTTGTTTATATAAATAACTCTAAGCAATTTAATCCCAAATGTTTTCCTGATATTAAAAACTGCATATTTTTGCAAGGGTTGAAAAAGGTGGTTCTCATGTAGAGGTGCCACAGATAAAAGATTCTCCATCTTAAAATTCTTTCTACATTGCTTCCATATTCTGAGTGAGTGAAGCACAATTGGGTTATTAGTATATTGGCGATAACTTGCATTTATTGGGGCACAAAGCAGGGAATATAAAGAAGTACTGCAGGATTTTATTTCTATTGCTGACCAAGCCTGTGTATGTTAATCTATTTGTGTCCAGGTTTTTATAGCTTGTATGTTTTCTGCCCAGTAATAAAACTGAAAGTTGGGTAGAGCCATGCCATCTTCTGCCTTAGGTCTTGGTAGGGTCGCTCTTTTGATATGTGGATGTTTTGAGTTCCAGATAAATGAGGTTATGGTTGAATCTAATTAAAAAAATGATTTATTGATGTATATTGGAATGTTCTGAAATAAAAAGAGAATCTTAGGATATTCATCTTAACAATGTTAATTCTTCAAGCTAGAGTGAGATAAAGGGTTGACCAGCTATGCAAGTCTTGCTTAATTTTTTTCTTTACAGATGGCAAAATTTTGTTGATAAAGAGCTTTATATTTTCTTGTCATATTTACCCCTAGGTATTTAAACTGATCTGCAATGATAAAAGGGAAAGTGTCCAATCTAATATTGTATGCTTGCGAATTCACTGGAAATACACTTTTACACTTTTATTCAAATTCATTCTGAGACCAGAAATCTTTTGAATTCTGTAAGTGCTGTTAAGACTGCAGGCACAGTATTTTGTGGGTCTGATATATACAGTACCATATCATTTGCATATACAGAAATTTTTTGTTCAAGGCCTTCTCTGATAAGCATTTTGACAGTGAACTGCCAGTGGTTCAATGGCGATTCCAAATAACAGTGGTGACAAGGGGCATTCTTGTCTGGTACCACATTCTAGTTTAAAGTAGTCTGAGAAAATGTTGTTAATACAAACTGAAGCTTCTGGACAAACCAAGAGTGAGGGAGCTGCCTACAACCACACGCTCATTCAGGAAGTGGTCCCCTGAGGCAGAGCAAGCTCTGAGAGACTGCTCTGGAACTACGGACTAGAATATCCTGCAGGGGTCACATAGTGAGAACATTGAGGAGGTTGTTGACTGCACTACTGACTACATCAACTTTTGTATGGACATTGTAGTACCAGTAAGAACAGTACGCTGCTATGCTAACAACAAGCCATGGAATACAATTGACATCAAGGGCTTTTTGAACCAGAAGAAAAGGGCTTTTAAAGGCGGTGATCAGCATGAGCTCAAGTGCGTGCAGAAGGAACTCCGAGTCCAGCTCAAGGCGGCGAAGCAGCAGTACAGGAGAAAGCTGGAATAGAAGATGCCGAATAACAGAATGAAGGAAGTGTGGGATGGGATGAAGATCATCACTGACTGCAGCTCGAAGCAGGGTGCCACCATTGAGAGAGACGTGGAGAGAGCAAACAAGATGAACAACTTCTTCAACAGGTTTGACCACCCTAACCCACTCTCACCTCGTAGTACTGCATCCTCCACCCATCCTTCTGCTGATGCCAGCATAGGAGAGAGTTTCCCCCAACCCACAATTACAGGAGCTCAGGTAAGCAGAGAGCTGAGGAGACTTTGTGCCAGCAAAGCAGCGGGTCCAGATGGAGTATTGCCACGACTGCTGAAGGCCTGTGAATTGGAGCCGGGGAGTCCTCTACAACCTGTGCCTGGAACAGGGGAGGGTCCCGAGACTTTTGAAAACATCTTGCATCACCCCAGTCCCAAAGGTATCACGTTCTAGTGAGATGAACGACTTCCGGCCTGTCACTCTGATGTCACATGTAATAAAGACCATGGAGCGGCTGCTGCTTCACCACCTGAGGCATATGCCAGTTCGCTTACCAGGAGAAGGTGGGAGCAGAGGATTCCATCATCTATATGCTACACCGGTCCCTCTTCCACTTGGACAGAGGCAGTGGTGCTTTAAGAATTACGTTTTTGGACTTCTCTAGCGCCTTCAGCACCATCCAACCTCTGCTCCTTAGGAACAAACTGACAGAGATGGGAGTAGATTCATACCTGGTTACCTGGATTCATACCATGGATCGTGGACTATCTTCAGGCAGGAAGAGGAGTATAGGAAACTAATCAAGGACTTTGTTAAATGGTGTGACTCAAACCACCTACAACTGAACACCAGCAAAACCATGGAGCTGGTGGTGGATTTTAGGAGGCCCAAGCCCCTCATGGACCCCGTGATCATCAGAGGTGACTGTGTGCAGAGAGGGCAGACCTATAAATATCTGGGAGTGCAGCTGGATGATAAATTGGACTGGACTGCCAATACTGATGCTCTGTGAAAGGACAGAGCCGACTATACTTCCTTAGAAGGCTGATGTCCTTCAACATCTGCAATAACCACACGGTGGTGTGCTGGGGAGGCAGCATAAAGAAGAGCGATGACTCACGCCTGGACAAACTGGTGAGGAAGGCAGGCTCTATTGTAGGCACGGAGCTGGACAGTTTGACATCCGTGGCAGAGCAACGGTCACTGAGCAGGCTCCTGTCAATAATGGAAAATCCACTGCATCCACAGAACAGTGTCATCTCCAGGAAGAACAGCAGCTTCAGCGTCAGACTGCTGTCACTGTCCTGCTCCACTGACAGACTGTAGAGATCGTTTCTCCCCCACACTATGCAACTCTTCAATTCCACCTGGGGTGGGGGGATAAACGTTAATATTATACAAAATTATTGTCTGTCTGTTATACCTTCATTATCACTCTTTAATTTAATATTGTTCTTTATCAGTATGCTGCTGCTGCAGTATGTGAATTTCCCCTTGGGATTAATAAAGTATCTATCTATCTATCTATCTATCTATCTATCTATCTATCTATCTATCTATCTATCTATCTATCTATCTATCTATCTAAAATGATTATACAGTATATACATTTTTACAAGTCTTTATATTCCTGCCGCAGCTTCTCGTTTGTCTTCTCGTTTGTCTTGAGCAAGCCATTTATTTCTTTCTTCATATTTTTCTGAATGTCTTTCTTGAGCTTACGCGTGGACATGGCCAATGTTGCAATCATTTCCTTCAGTTCGGACAAATCGTTTCGGCTTTCGTGCTCTGTGGGTGAAGTGGCAAACCCCGCTAGAGCCAGTGCTTAAGGCTCGTGAGGATTAGATGAATGCGTGGACTCCTCTTCATCTTTTTAACTCTTGCTTGAATTGTAGTTCTTTCTTTAATACTAATAAACTCATTCTTCAGTGTGTGCTTCCTAAACAATAAAAATCAGTAGCTGCCAAGATCCTCTAAAGCTAGATTTCTAACTCTTGAAAAATGTCTTAACAATTACAACATTCTGATGCTTTATTTATTCTTGTGTTTCTCATTGATGCTCAACTAAAAAATTGAGTTCTATAGTAAGATTTTCCTTTCATCAGCTCCTTCCTTAAATGTATAGTATTTAATCTGTCACACTTACTATAAATATGACTGTTTTTTTCATATTTATAGATGTTTCTGTCATTTAATTGTAACATAAATGTTGTGGTGGTTGTTTGGAGCCTGTGCCCAGCCGCAACGCCTGGAAGGACCAGCAAAGGGACTGTACCTCCCCCGGACCACGAGAGGGCAGCCCCCTTAGTTGCTCAACCCTATAGGGGCCTGTGGCCACCTCCGGGTGGTGCCTGGATGATTAAGGAGCCCTGGACGCCAGCAGTTCTGCCACACCTGGAGATGCTGGCAGAAGGAATACCAGAAACACCCGGAGTGCTTTTGGGTGCTCATACGGCACTTCTGCCATACCAGGAAGTGACGCAGGAAGTTCATCAGAGGGCACCTGGAGCACATCCGGGTGGGAATAAAAGAGGCGGCCTCCCTCCAGTCGTCAGCTGGATTTGGGAGGAAGAGGACGAAGCTCTGAGGAGGGGAGGCGGTGAAGGAAGGCGCATTGGAAGGCATGGACTTAAGGGTGATTGGTTCAGGGGCAATGTGTGCTGTGCGGGACAATTTTGTGGACTGTACATAGTGTAAGTAAACTTGTGTGTGTTGGACTTATCAGTGTCTGCCTGTTGGTGTTCAGGATGGTTTTCCACAATGTACAAATTAAGTTCCCATTGTTGAATAATAAAGTTTAATTCCACGTTAAACTTGACATTGACTAAGTAGCTATCTAAATAAGTATTTGTTAAAGGCATGAACATTTAAATCTTTTGATTGTATATGTTTAATACATGTGCAGTTTCAAACAAGTCAATTAATAGCGAAATTAGTAAAAATTAAAAAGCTATTAATATATAGTAATACATAGTACATGGAATGCAAAGAAATTACCAATACCGTCACAGGCATTCAAAGGAAATAACACTTTAGTTTTTAGTGAAAAATATCATGTCAGATGCATAAGTTTCAAATAAGTCATGGAAAAGTAAAAACTAGTGATTTCGATGAGTGAGTCTGATTTTTTTACAGACGAAAATGTATTAAAGCAGTAGTAAGGTAAGCGATTTTATTATAATGTCATAATTTTTTTGTCAGTTTATTCACCTGTCTGTCTTATTTTAAATGTTATTACATTTTAATAAAGCAGCATATAATGTTACTGTTTGAGTTCATTTTTTACAGGGTAAAATAGCCCCATTCAGTACTTCCATCCCCTTTGAACATTAAAACAAAAAAAAAACACAAAAAACAGTAGTACATGAGCAATCAGATTTATGTCATTTGTTCAATGACTAGTTTAAGTCACCACCTATTGGAGGGGCCAAGGAGGTCAGGTGCAGTGTGAGTTTGGTGATGGCCCAAGGCGGGGACCTTGGCGGTCTGATCCTTGGCTACAGTAACTGGCTCTTGGGCCGTGGAATGTCACCTCTCTGAAGGGGAAGGAGCCTGAGCTAGTGCGTGAGGTCGAGAGATTCCGGCTAGATATAGTTGGACTCACCTTGACACATAGCTTGGACTCTAGGACCAATCTCCTTGAGAGGGGCTGGACTCTCTACCACTCTGGAGTTGCCCCCAGTGAGAGGCACCGAGCAGGTGTGGGCATACTTATTGCCTCTTGACTTGGAACCTGTGCATTGGGATTTAGATAGATAGATACTGTTTAACCCAGTGGATGAGAGGGTGGCCTCCCTCTGCCTTCAGGTGGGGGGAAGGGTCCTGACTGTTGTTTATGCAGATGCGCCGAACAGCAGTTTGGAGTATCCACCCTTTTTTGGAGTCCCTGGAGAGGGTGCTATAGGGCATACCTTCTGGGGACTCACTCGTTCTGCTGGGAGATTTCAATGCTCACGTGGGCAATGACAGTGAGACCTGGAAGGGCGTGATTGGGAGGAATGGCTTATCTGAACACGAACGGTGTTTTGTTATTGGACTTCTGTGCTCGTCACGGATTGTCCATAATGAACACCATGTTCAAGCATAGGGTTGTTCATATGTGCACTTGGCACCAGGACACCCTAGGCCTCAGTTCGATGATCGGCCACATGTCTTGGACACTCGGGTGAAGAGGGGCAGAGCTGTCAACTGATCAGCACCTGGTGGTGAGTTGGCTTATATGTTGGGGGAAGATGCCGGTCAGGCCTGGTAGGCCCAAACGTGTTGTGAGGATCTGCTGGGAACATCTGTCAGAGTCCCCTGTCAGAAGTAGCTTCAACTCCCACCTTCGACAGAACTTCGACCACATCCCGAGGGAGTTGGCGGACACTGAGTCCGGATGAGCCATGTTCCGTGCCTCTATTGTTAAGGCGGCTGACCGGAGCTGTGGCCGTAAGGCGGTCGGTGCCTGTTGTGGCGGTGTGGAAAAATAATAAATAGTTTGATCAGTTTGATCAATCTGGTATACATGATAGAGCCACGCAGAACCTGTCTTTATAGTGCAAGTGCAACTTCTTGTTCTCCTAACGAACAAAAAACCACAAGTGACCAATTGATGAACTTAAAGGATGTGGTAAATACTGATCCAAGCAAAATGTTGTAATATGTAACGGTTTGAAATTCTTGTGCAACCAAAGTCATAAGACAAAGGCCCTATAAACGTTTTGGGATACCGACCCCTCGAGGCAGATGAAGGGCAGGTGTCCTAGGACTGTGCTTCTCTGTCATCTTACCCTTGCTTGGTGTGTATTAATAAAAGATTTTTTACTAACTTTAATTAATATCTCTCTATCTTCAGTCACAAGAAACGATAATATAGAAAACGTGCCCACAGTTTTTGGCGCCCGGATGTGGGGCAGGAGACGGCCGGCTGATTCCTCGGGGAAGACCTCAGCGATCTGTCTTCTTGAAGCAGACTGCCGCTACAGTGTACACCGGCAGCAGAGTAAGCAGCTCCGATAAAAGTTAGGACTGCCCTGTCCTGAGACGGTTCCTGCGTGAGGAGTCCCCGGTCTCCTTCTGGTACAACCACGGTGACTGACTGAAAAAGTGACTGGGAATAGTAAACGGAAAAGAAATACCTTGTTTTAAGTCACTCCTGTTGGGAAAGATAGTATAGAACACTATCCTCCAGGAATTAAAAAAGGGGGATTTAGGACGGGATCCGGTGCGTGGCACACCCATAAACCTGGACAAATCTATGGGACAGAGGATAGAGTATAGAATAGAGGAATAACAGGTTAATAAAACAAGGGGATGAATAAATAAGTACGTACTGGAAATAAATACTTGCTTTCGCCGAGCACTGTGACAGTAACGTAGGAAAAGCTTTGGTATTCCCCTTCTCGGAATATTAAGGGGAACACTAGAAACGGGTGAGTGGCACACTCAGAAAAACTAGTAGTTCATTGAAGACAGAAGTGAGAATAGGACACGACAAGAGGGAATAAATCTGTCACAACAATCGGGAGGAAAAAGCAAGGGAAAAATGGGAACACATAACAGCAAGCCTGCCAAACAGTGCCTCGAGGATTCAAAGTCTTTTAATGCTAGAAGGATTATTTTCAGGGGATCAACAGACGCCGAGAAAAAATGGGTCTCCTAGAAAATTAATAGAGAAAAAGACGGGGTTAGATTTTAAAGAAGGCGTAAGAAATGGAATAAGCAAAGTGAGGGGAGATGGACACTGGAAGGACAGGAGACGCAAGTGAAATTCAGGAAATTAGAAAAATATTATGTAGAAATGCACAAGGATGTTGTATGTAGAAATGTACGAGGATGTTGTAACAAAGGTCCGTGTTATGTATGACAGATGGGAGTTGGTTATTAAAGATCGTAATTTAAAGGCAGTACAGAAATGAATTATTGGCTGCAGAAAGTTAAAACTAGAAGTAAAAAAAAATAGTTATTTATAGCTTTACAGAAATTGCAAGCAGATTCGGGACCACAGTCGAATGAGAAGCGGAAGAAGAGCGAAAAAAAAAAAAAAAAAGACCCGTTATATCCCGTACTTGTTCCTTCACCTTTCCTACACCATCCACATCCACAGCCCCCACCTTCTCCTCCGCCACCTCCAGCGCCCACCGCACCAGAATTAAAAGATGATCCCTTGGGGTCTGGTTTCTTTGAAGAATATCATTATGATCCCTCATTACACACTGATCCGGGGAATGACAAAAGTAACGTAATGGGTTCGCAGGTGGGTTTCACGATCCTAGAACCTCCATTTCACAACGCACTAGAAGTCAAACCCTATTCCTTCAGCCCCTAATCAAAACACCACCTTTCAATCCCCTTAAAGTCCCCAAACCCACAGGCCCCTTATTCGAGTGCCCCCTGATTGAGATCCCAGAACCCCCCGACATGATTCAATGCAACCTGCAGGAGCTAATAACCCCACTACTGTAATGATACATCGTAACTGGGACATTCAAGAGCTGAAGGACATTGTGTCTGAATTGCCTGATCCCAAAGTCATCGGTGTGTTTAAAAAATTCATAGAACAATTACAGTAGCTGTATGATATGTATAAGCTTAATGCCACAGAATGGACTCAGGTGCTGTGGAGAAAGCTTGGCACCACATGGGACACTGTCAATCATGGACAGCATAACGGAAACCCGTGGCAGTGGAACGAGGCGTTGCCTCGGGGCCAGGATGAAGGTCCCTTTATTACGCAATGGGAACATGTTAAAATAATATTAAGGACAAGTATAAGAAAGGCAGAGACTGGTCTCTTATCTCGGCTATGGACATAGGAATCCGCAGGGACTCCCAGCCCTTCTCTTCAACTGCCTTTGCTCACCCATAATTCAGAGACTGATCCATTATTGACTTTGCTGGCTGGTGAATGGCACTGAAACTGTTTTCCTCGTGGACACAGGAGCCACGCGCTCAACCCTTTCGCTGAAGGAGGTCCCTGCCTCAAGAGATTCTTCGAGTTCAGCTGCATTCCAGTGATTCCACTTTAACACACCGATTTCTTTTAAATCAGCTCTGTCCAGTTAACCTCTTAGGAAGGGATCTCATGACAAAACTTTCTCTCTCCATTTCAATGAAATGTTTCCCCACACACCATCCTTCTTAAAGCCCTTCACTCATTTCCCTCCTGCTTGTTTCCCAATCTCCAAGCCCCTGACACCCTACATTGCACTGCTCAATATTTCCCCGCAGAAGTAGACACCCCCTGGCTGGAATCTTTTCTTTCTTCAGGTACCTGCCCCGAAACCCTTCACATTCCTTGTATTTTTATTTCATCCATAAAAGCTGCTGCTTATGTTCATCTCACATACTCACAGAATATTTTCTATCTTGGTGGTTCAGTGCCTCATATTTCTTTAGCTAAATCAAGCACTGTACATTGGGCGGAAATCGGACCATGGGTAGAACAATGTCTTAATAGAACAGACTGGTTACAGGTGGCATCAGATATTTTTCGAAACCTCAGACCATTTGATAACTAAAGTTGTGCTTCAAACTAATTTTTTAGTGCACCGTGCATTGTGCCGCACTTCCTTTTCTGTTTTTTCATTGCAAACTACTACCCCTTCTTGGCTCTCTATGCTTCCTGATTCACTGTGGGCTCAGGGTAAGAATGATTATGGAAGGATAGCCCATTGTGAGCCTCTGGTGGTCTACCCGAAATCTTCCTTCCGCCCGCACCGTGCTCAGTATCCTCTGTCCCCCGAAGCAGAGGCTGGCATCTCCGCCGTACATTCTGATCTTGTGAAACGCGGTGCGATTATTCCAATTAGATATTCCCCCGTCAATTCCCCTATTTTACCTGTAAGAAAGGCTGATGGTTCATGGCGCTTTGTTTAAGACTTACGACAAGTGAATTCTGCAATCTTTCCTAGGGCCCCTATTGTTCCTAATCCTTCCACTATTCTTTCTGCAATCCCTCCCTCTGCTCGTTATTTTTCCGTGATTGATTTAGCCAATGCTTTCTTTTCTGTCCCTGTACACCCTGATTCTCAATTTTGGTTTGCCTTTACTTTCCAAAACCGCCGTTGGACATGGACTGTCATGCCTCAGGGATATACTGAAGCCCCTTGTGTGTATGGACAAGCGCTTGCTCAAAGTTTAGAAGGGTTCTGGCCAGACCGAGGTAGTACATTAATACAATATGTAGATGATATTATGTTATGCAGTACTACAGCAGACGATTGTGAGCAGGACACTAAAAAATTACTATTATTCCTGGGAGAAAATGGGCATAAAGTTTCAAAGGCTAAACTGCAATTAATTCAAACGACTGTAAAATATCTAGGTCATGACATTACAAATGGAACAAGAGCTCTTTCTAGCGATCGCATTACCACCATTCAAAATCTTCCTAGACCTGTCACAAAACAACAGGTTATGTCTGTATTGGGCATTTTAGGATACTGCCGGCAATGGATTTCGAATTTCACTGAAAGAGCACAGCCATTACAAAATCTAGCAAACACCCTGACCTTCCTCTTTCTGGTCAAGTGCAATGGGACGAGCAGGCTGAGAAGGCTCTCTGTGACTTGAAAAGCACACTTTCCTCGGCTCCGGTGTTAGGCTTACTGGATTTTTTACGTCCATTCACTCTGTTTGTGGACGAAAAGGGGGGATATATGAATGCAGTTTTAACACAGTTACATGGGGATAAACAAAGGCCAATAGCATATTTTTTGAAAAAATTGGATCCAGTGGCTGCAGCACTTCCGCCTTGCCTTAGGGCTGTGGCTGCCACAACAGAAGCTGTGCTAGCCAGTACAGATATAGTGCTCATGAGCCCCCTAACAGTAAAGGTGCCTCACGCTGTACATTCCATTTTAGTACAGGCTAAGACCTCACATCTCACTACTGCTAGGGCAATACACTATCAGAATGTACTCTGTACTCTGTCAAACGTTACGATTGAAAGATGCTCCACTTTAAATCCAGCCACCCTGTTGCCAACAGATAACGAAGGTGAACCGCATAATTGCCATAAAGAAATAGCAAAGGTTATAAAGCCTCGAGTAGATCTACAGGAAACACCTTTAGAAACTGGAGAAATTATTTTTGTAGACGGATGTTCTTTGCGATTGGAAAACGGAACACCCTCAACTAGTTACGCAGTGGTCCAAGGGGACCGCCTGCTGGAAGCAAATCGAATTTCATCAAGTTTGAGTGCACAAGCAGCTGAATTAATAGCGCTCACCAGAGCATGTCAGCTGTCTGAAGGAAAAATCATAACAATTTATACAGATTCTAGATATGCCTTTGGAGTCTGCCATGATCATGGGGCATTATGGAAATTGAGGGGATTCAAGACCAGTACTGGCAAGCCCATCCAACATCAAAAGTTAATCGAATCCCTTTTAGAAGCCATAACTAAACCATCAAAGCTAGCGATTGTTAAATGTCAAGCTCACACAGGAAAACAGGATCCTGTCAGCAAAGGAAATGAATTAGCAGACTACTTTGCTAAAAAGGCTGCACACAGTAACACACCAATCTCTTTATTCCAACAGAGAAATGACCAGGACCCTGATAATCAAATTATTTCTTTACAGAGTGCAGCCACGGACATGAAAAGAAAAATGGTCCAAAGAAGGGTCCCTCTCTGATGGAGTCTGGACTCATAAGCAAACTAACAAACCTTTTCTCCCAAAGGCTTCTTTTCCAGGTATGGCAAAATAGCCCATGGCCTCGACCATGCTGGGAAAGATGCCATGGTCTGGGATGTTGAAAAACATTGGGAAGCTGTAGGCTTCTCTACATATGCAGAGCAATTCTGTAGACGCTGTGCATTATGTCAAAGGTTTAATGTAGGAAAAGGCACACAGGTAAGTCCCGCCGTTACTCCTAACCCAATGGGTCCGTTTGAACACCTCCAAATGGATTTCATTGAACTAACACCGTCTAGAGGTTACCGATATTGCCTTGTGATTGTCGATGTGTTCTCCGATGGGTAGAAGCTTTCCCTTCTAAACACAATGATGCTAAAACAGTTGCTAAGGCACTAATTAAAGAAATTATTCCAAGATGGGGCATCCCAAAAGTTACAAACAGACAATGGTACTCACTTTGTGAATTCCATTATAAATGAATTAACCACCTGGCTGCAGATCAATGTACATCATTACTGCAAATATCATCCACAAAGTGGGGGTATCGTAGAACGATGCAATGGCACCCTAAAGACTAAACTTGCAAAAAATTTGTGAACAAACCAATTTATCATGGCCAGACGCTCTGCCCCTGGCCCTAATGGGATTGAGGGGACGGACACACCGACAATTGGGACTATCGCCGTTTGAAATTCTGACCGGACGACCCATGCCCGTTGGCATGGTTATAGGAAATGTGAACCTGCATACCGTGGACAATGATCTTCTTTCTAGTCTTACAGGTCTCCGAGCATCCCTGAAGGAAGTCCACGAGCAGGTTAATCAGGCCTGGAGAACCAGCCCTCCATCTGAAGACTCGCCGATTCCCTTGGGCACCTGGATTCTGGTTTGAGACACCCGGAGGAAACATTGGCATCAGCCTAGGTGGAGAGGACCGTTCCAAGTTCTTCTGTCTACACCACACGCCGTAAAGGTTGAAGGATTGCCCGCCTGGATTCACGCTTCACACTGCAAAAGATGGCACCCTTAATATACATAATCTTATTGTTTTCCATTCCATTATCCACTTCACGGGTGACACTGACTTTCCAGGTGGAAGAAACTGCCTCATTCCAGGTTGATTTTTGTGCAATTGCCCCCTGTACTGGCAGACAGGAACAATGGGAATGGCCTGACAAATATGTTTGTGTAAGCTACCCTTGGTATGACTCTGATTCAGGTTCCTCCTCAGAGGACTCTGAATGTGGATTTTGGAGCGATGTGTTTGCAAATACAGGACCAAATGACTGGGGTTATGAACCTTGGCAGGCTACACAGTATGGCCTGAAAACTCGATTCTCTATTTTAAAGGGACACGCCCCTCATGAGTGTGCGAGAATCATTGTAATCCATTAATCATTACTCTGAAGAATCCTTCTCTGCATGATTCAGGAACTTATGTCTTAGCTGCTTATGCAAGTGGTTATGATCCCGAGGATTTTTCAAATTAAGGTTAGGACACCTCTCTCTCTCCCTCGTCCCCTCTCTTACTCAGTTTCTCACCACTGTATCTCCACATGATGAATCACCCTGGTTCAGATTTTGCATCTAAATACCTTAACCAGCACTTTCTCTGTGGAGACAGGCTATGGGGATCAAAATAGATGGTTGCAGTGGGTAATCTATTCAGCAAAACAGGTTAACCGTTCACATTGCTACACTTGTGCAGCCGCACGCTCTCATTTAGCTACAGTCCCTTTCCCACTATCCAACATTTCTGACCCCACTGGGTTACCTTGTCTTCTCTACTTGTTTACTAGCCCCAAAATCCCCACTAATTCCAATGTGCTAATCTATCTTCCCTTTTTCCCCCCACCCATCATATGATTACCCCAATGTTTCAGTCTCACGAAGGTAATTTCACATGCTTTAAATCAAATGGAACTGCTTGGGTAGGAGAATTACCTTCTTCCTTCTGCTCCCAGACCTTCCATGTTGACTCCTCCTCTTTTAATTCCACTCTTTCAAAGTTTTTGCTTTCCCAAACTACCCCTAGGTCTGATATTTGGTGGATGTGCCGCAGGTCAAAACTATTTGATATCTTGCCTTTCGATTGGTCTGGCACTTGTGCCCCTATACAGCTGGTCATGCCCTTCCGATTACTGACCTTACCCTCTTCACACTCTCCGTATCACCCCTCTTATTCCCAGCTCTCCACTATTTCCCGAACCCGTTCTCTCCCAGATTCTTCTTCCAGTTTCTCCCTACACGGCCCAGGAGTATATATTGATTCCATAGGAGTCCCAGAGGAGTCCCAGATAAATTTAAAGCCAGGGATCAGGTAGCTGCTGGGTTTGAGTCCATAATACCTCAGATCACCATCAATAAAAATGTCGATTGGATCAATTATTTGTATTATAACCAACAACGATTCCTCAACTTCACAAAAGATGCCGTTGAAGGAATTCATGAGCAGTTGGATCGTACCTCTCTAATGACCTGGCAGAACAGGTTGGCCCTAGATATGCTTTTAGCAGAAAAAGGTGGTGTCTGTGCAATGTTTGGAGACACTTGCTGCACCTACATTCCCAATAATACTGCTCCTGATGGCTCTATCACTGTGCATTAGCCGGTCTCACTGCCCTTTCTAATGAACTTGCCGCTAACTCTGGCATCCCTAACCCTTGGGATCAGTGGTTTACGTCCACTTTCGGGTCCTGGGGCCAATGGCTAAAATCAGCATTTATTTCTTTGGCAGTAGTATTTATTGTTCTTCTCCTTGTTGGCTGCTGCATTATTCCTCTTATTCGCTATATAATATCCAAATATTTCACTGCTTCTATGGCAAAGGCCTATATGCTACATGAGGAACATATACTCCAATTTGCTTCTTCAGTTTCCTCGTCCCCTTCCCCCTCTCCTCCTCCTTCCCCACTTTTTACCTCCGCTGTCTAACTTTCCTTTATTCCTTGTCATACCCAGATTGTTCAAAAGGGGGGAATGTGGAAAAATAATAAATAGTTTGATCAGTTTGATCAATCTGGTATACATGATAGAGCCACGCAGAACCTGTCTTTATAGTGCAAGTGCAACTTCTTGTTTCTCCTAACGAACAAAAAACCACAAGTGACCAACTGATGAACTTAAAGGATGTGGTAAATGCTGATCCAAGCAAAATGTTGTAAGATGTAACGGTTTGAAATTCTTGTGCAACCAAAGTCATAAGACAAAGGCCCTATAAAAGATTTGGGATACCGACCCCTCGAGGCAGATGAAGGGCAGGTGTCCTAGGACTGTGCTTCTCTGTCATCTTACCCTTGCCTGGTGTGTATTAATAAAAGATTTTTTACTAACTTTAATTAATATCTCTCTGTCTTCAGTCACAAGAAACGATAATATAGAAAACGTGCCCACAGCGGCAATCCCCGAACCCGTTGGTGGACACCGGCGGTGAGGGATGCCGTCAAGCTGAAGAAGGAGTCCTATAGGACCTTTTTGTCCTGTGGGTCTCTGGAGGCAGCTGATAGGTACCGGCAGGCCAAGCAGAATGTGGCTTCAGTAGTTGCTGAGGCAAAAATTCGGGCATGGGAGGAGTTTGGGGAGGCCATGGAGAACGACTTTCGGACGGCTTCGAGGAGATTCTGGTCCACCGTTCAGTATTTTAGGAGGGGGAAGCAGTGCAGTGTCAACACCGTATATGGTGGGGATGGTGCGCTGCTGACCTCGACGCGGAACGTTGTGGGTCGGTGGGGGGAGTACTTCGAAGACCTCCTCAATCCCACTAACATGCCTTACAATGAGGAAGCAGAGCCTGGGGACTCTGAGGTGGGCTGTCCCACCTCTGGGACTGAGGTCACCAAGGTGGTTAAAAACACTCCTTGGTGGCAGGTCCCCTGGGGTGGATGAGATACGCCCGGAGTTCCTCAAGGCTCTGGATGTTGTAGAACTGTCTTGGTTGACACATCTCTGCAACATCGCATGCACATCGGGGACAATGCCTCTTGATTGGCAGACCGGAGTGGTGGTCCCCCTCTTTAAAAAGGGGGACCAGAGGGTGTGTTCCAACTACAGAGGGATCACACTCCTCAGCCTCCCTGGAAAAGTCTATTCGGGGGTTCTGGAGAGGAGGGTCCGTCGGGTAGTCAAACCTTGGATTCAGGAAGAAGTGTGGTTTTTGTCCTTGTCGCGGAACAGTGGACCAGCTCTACACCCTTAGCAGAATCCTGGAGGGTGCATTGGAGTTTGCCCAACCAGTCACCATGTGTTTTGTGGAATTGGAAAAGGAGTTTGACTGTGTCCATCAGGGAATCCTGTGGGGGGTTCTCCAGGAGTATGGGGTACTGGACCCCCTGATAAGAGCTGTTCAGTCCCTGTACAACCGGTGTCAGAGCTTGGTCCGCATTGCCGGCAGTAAGTCGAGCCCGTTTCCAGTGAGAGTTGGACTCTGCCAGAGCTGCCCTTTGTCACCGATTCTGTTCATAACTTTTATGGACAGAATTTCTAGGTGCAGCCAGGGTGTTGAAGGGGTCCGGTTTGGTGGAATCAGGATTGGGTCACTGCTTTTTGCAGATGATGTTGTCCTGTGCTTCATTAGGCCGTGATCTTCAGCTCTCTCTGGATCGGTTTGCAGCTGAGTATGAAGCGGCTGGGATGAGAATCAGCACCTCCAAATCCGAGACCATGGTCCTCAGCCGGAAAAGGGTGGAGTGCCCTCTCAGGGTTGGGGGAGAGATCCTGCCCCAAGTGGAGGAATTCAAGTATCTCTGGGTCTTGTTCACGAGTGAGGGAAGAATGGAATGTGAGATCGACAGGCAGATCGGTGCGGCATCCGCAGTGATGCAGACTCTGCATCGGTCTGTCGTGGTGAAAAAAGAGCTGAGCCGTAAGGCAAAGCTCTCAATTTACCAGTCGATCTAGGTTCCTACCCTCACCTATGGTCATGAGCTATGGGTAGTGACCGAAAGAATGAGATCGCGAATACAAGTGGCTGAAATGAGTTTCCTCCGCAGGGTGTCTGGGCTTTCCTTTAAAGATAGGGTGAAAAGCTCAGTCATGCAGGAGGGGCTCAGAGTAGAGCTGCTGCTCCTCCGCATCGAGAGGAGTCAGATGAGGTGGCTCGGGCATCTGATCAGGATGCCTCCTGGACACCTCCCTAGTGAGGTTTTCCGGGCACGTCCAACTGGGAGGAAGCCCCGGGGAATACCCAGGACATGCTGGAGGGACTATGTCTCCTGGCTGGCCTGGGAACGCCTTGGGATTCTCCCAGAAGTGCTAGAAGAAGTGGCCAGGGAGAGGGAAGTCTGGGCCTCTCTGCTCAAGCTGCTGCCCCCGCGACCTAAACCCTGATAAGCGGATGGATAGTTTAAGGGGGTTGGATGAGAAAACAGTGAACACATTTTGATTTATTCTCTGTGTTTATAATTTCAAGTAGTAAAATATGTGGCATTGTCAATGAACAGTAACAGAGTAGTTGGGTTAAGATTCTGCCAAAGGAGCGAAATAAAGACGGTGACCTAGTAGTGTAGCAAACATTGTTAGCTAGAGTGTCCTAAGTACACTGTACTTCATCTAGCACTACTCTGAGAAGGCCTAGTAGAGGATGTGGATCTTGGATAACACCAGAAGCTTATAAATTTGAGAATATACTCCTGTGAGATATAAGCCAAGGGCATAGTTAGAACATGAACCCCAGCTAAGCTAAGCACTTGACGGCATTTGTCCCAAGTAGTGACTATCTCTGGATGAATCTTTGGAAGTCTAAGTCAGATGGGGATGTATACATAATACTATTTGAGCTGAACTATCTGGTATCATGCATGAATTGATGCTTTTGTTTTTTTTTTTTTCTTAAGGCTTACTTACATTTATTATCTAGGAGTTTCAGTGTGATTTCCTTTTCCCAAAGAGGTTTCACAAAATGGAAAGGTATGTTTTTGTGAAAACATGGGTATGCTTTTAATATAACTCCTTTATTAATATTTCCAGCTTTGCAATAAAGTTTCTGTAGTACATAAAGGAGAAACGATAGGAAATTAAGTTCAGTCACCTTTAGTCAAAAAAAACAACACATTGCATGTAATAAAAGTTGCTATATTTAGATGAAAATTTTTTAACCATTTGAAAACATTATCAGTATTCTTTTTTCTAAAGGTTTAGATACCATGAAAGGGTTATATATTGAATACTAGATGTTTTAGTATGGGAGGAAATATATGGACTTATCATGATATCTAAACCTTTAGAAATACTGAACTGCATAAGCAGATTAGAAAAAAGATAGATGGTTAGAAATGTATGGTTGTTTTAATAAGATGCTGTTGACTTGATGTTTAAACTGAAGCTAAAAGTGAATCAATTTAAATTTTTTCACTTAAATATGTGTCAAATCTGATCTTTTTAGAGACGTGTGAGAAAAAAAGCACACAGTATAGCAATGTTTACTTCCATATGTGGTAATAAATCCAACATAGTGACCTGCATCTGAATGCTTGAATTGGAATTGAAATGTCTTGTAATTCATTAGGACCTTTTAGCCTAACTCAAAATAAAATAAACAATATGCTAAAAAATGATCATCTTGGTAGACAGTAATCAACAGTACCTTCCAGAACCTAGTGAATATCACCCCTTCCATTTAAAATAATAAGTATGTTTATCAGGGAGGTAAGCAATTATGGGGATATGACTCCTGTCAATGGCACCTGCACTCTGCATCAAGTCAAAATACATGTGAAAGCCCTGTAGAAAATCCTGGTTTCATCTGCCAGAGGTAGGTTTACTTAGTCTGGCATTACAATGTAGCCTAAGGTCATACATAATGAGAGCACAATCAGACACCATTCTGCCCTGCCAATGTCAAGGATTTTGGACAGTGTTCAGTGTTCTGTACCTCTGGCCTGCTAATACTGCACACTTTCTGATGAAAACTGCATGTCTCAGGTATGTATTTTTTCTGAGATTTTTGCAGACAGTGCTTCAATGCTGCCCTCAGCAATCTGAATCTGTTAAACCACTGTGTTTCATCAAAACTCTCTACATCTCACTCTCACCAGCCCTGATTCCTACCTTGTTTGCACAGCTTATTACAACAGAGATGGAGGAGATAGATCCACTTAAAGAAACAGTTATGATTAATAATTTTCAGTTTCTTTCACTTGTGATCAATAATGTGTTTGTTGCCATCATAAGGAGAAGAGACAACATTCAAATATGTTTCATATACAGATATGTCTAGCTACCTACATTTAAAAAAACAAGCAGATTTTTAAATCTTTAAAGATTAAATACTAAAGAAAGATTTCTTTTCTAAATCATTCTACATATTAAATAAAATTATGCCAATGAATAATGAAATCTTACAGTATTGAATGAAGTATTCAATAATAAAAATACCTTGATGGTGCTAAAACAGGCAAACACAGTATAAACCATTCAGATACTTTGTTAACTAGGTAAAGATTTCTTACAGGACATGTTTAGTTTGCCTTGTTCTTCTTTAATTTACCACTAATATCAATAAACCACTAACCCATATATTGGAATTTTGTGTTTAAGAGGGTCTGTTATTAAAAATGAGTATTTACTATTGTCAGTTGTATTAAATATGTAGCAGTTACCCTTTATATTGACTACACTGAAGTGCTCTAAATTTTATTTTGAGTTTGTGTCATAATATACAGTTGTGCGTGAAAGTTTTTGAATCCTTTAAAATATTCTATATTTCTGCATAAATATATATATAATTTTCACTCAGGTCCTAAAAGTAGATAAAGAGAAACCAGTTAAACAAATGAGGCAAAACTATTATACGTGGTAATTATCGAATCTATAGTAATAAAAGGCAAAGCCTTCACTGACTCACTCACTCACTGACTCACTCACTCACTCACTCATCACTAATTCTCCAACTTCCCGTGTAGGTAGAAGGCTGAAATTTGGCAGGCTCATTCCTTACAGCTTGCTTACAAAAGCTGGGCAGGTTTCATTTCGAAATTCTACGCATAATGGTCATAACTGGAACCTATTTTTCTCCATATACTGTAATGGACTTTAGCTCGATGGACGTGGGGGGCGGAGCTGCGTGTCACATCATCACGCCCCCCACGTAATCACGTGAACTGACTGTAAATGCAGCACGTAGAAAAGAAGGAAGAGCTCCCAAAGAGCACTGAAGAAAAACGCATACAAGCTTATTCCTAAGTGCAGCTACTGCGGAAACAAAGCACGGTGTAAACCGTAAGTTTAAATTAAGTTTATGGATACGCTCCGCTGCCGTTTGTCATGCCTTTGTCAAATACTTTATTTGCGAGATACAAGTTTAATGAGAAGACACGAGGTATAAACGAGACTTTGGATCACTTTGTAACAGAGTTAAAATTGCTGTAATGAGAAACTTTTAAGTGCCGGGTCTTAGCTAACATTAAATAAAACCGTGGACATCGCAACATCACACAAGAGAGCAGCTCACGTGAACTGACTGAACGCAGTATGAGTGATCACTTCCATGCATCAAACCTGTTCAAAAAACGCATTACACAATCGACAGGGTAGGAAAAGAATATGCTCCGAGCTGATGGAAGCAACCTCGTCACGCTGCCACCAAATACTCACAGAAAAATCCACAAGTTAATACACACGCTGTCTCTAGAGTTTCTCCACACTCAATGTATTCCTCGCATCCCCGTTAAACCTTCTGATCTCCCATTTCAATTCAGATGCCTCCAATTTCCAGTAAGGCTCTGCTGTGCGATGACAAGTAATAAGTCTCAGGGACAGACCCTTCAAAAGGTTGCCATTGATTTCAGGCAAGATTGCTTTTCTCCTGGACAACTATACGTTGCATTCTCAAGAGTGAGCTTGTTACAACCAGAGTGCTGAACTGACAATGTGCTATATAAAGAGAACTATAACAATCGTAATAAACGAACAATAAAACAGCGGAGAACCCGTGGATTAAATAAAAACTCAGCTTCCTTGGCAAAGCAAGGAAAAAGGATGGCCTTATATGTCATTTGTTTATAAAACAGTGGAGAAGCTGTGTAAAGGCTGCTTTACAAAAAACCAGCGAACGCCTTATATGAGCAGGCAGTCAGCTAAAGAAGGGAATCAATAAATATCTATAATCGTAATAAACAAACAAAAAATAGCGTACAAGCCGCAGATTATATAAAGGAAATGGGTACCTGAACAGTAAAGTAAGTCTCGAATAGCTACACAATAACTATAACAATCGTAATAAACGAACAATAAAACAGTACAGAACCGCGAAGCAAGGAGAAATGACGGGCTTATATAGCGTTCGTTTATAAAGCAGTGGAGAAGCTGTGTGAAGGCAGCTACACAAAAAAACAGCATAGCGCCACACTCTGAATGTATTCCTCGGATCCCTCTGATCTCCCATTTCAATTCAAATGCTTCAAATTTCCAGTAAGGCTCTGCTTCACGATGATAATTAATAAGTCTCAGAAACAGACCCTACAAAAGGTTGCCATTGATTTGAGGCAAAATTGCTTTTTTCCTGGACAACTATACGTTGCATTCTCAAAAGTAAGCTCAGTGCACAGCTTGGTCATATTACAACCGGAGTGCTGAACTGACAGCGTGGTATACAAAGAGATCCTTAACAGATAGTTATTGGTATATTTTCCCTCAGTTTAAAAAGGTTTTCTTTTCTTCTTAATAAAAATTTAAAAGCAGATTTTGCTATATACAGTATATATATATATATATATATATATATATATATATATATATATATATATATATATGAGGTGTGGCAGAGAAGTAATGAGACTGGCAACACTGCAAGCGATCTGGCAATGCTGCGCTGTTGTCCTTGATAGAGCACGTGTATAAGTACCCTCCCATAGCTCAGTGCGAGTTTCAACTCCTTCCGTTAACTACGTGATTTTTGTGACTGCTATTAGCGAAGTTGTGTTTTTGGTTGTGCGTCATGCAAAATGGAACAGCAGAATTTGGCAAAAGGGGAATCGTACACAAAGAATTTGTTCCTCCAGGACAAACTGTCAACCAAGTTTTTTATAAAGACATCCTTGAAAGGCTCAGAAAAAGGGTAATTCGCGTGAGATCAGACATTGCAGACAAATGGATGCTCCATCATGACAACGCCCCATGTCACACTGCCCTCTCCATAACAGAATTTTTGACCTCAAAGGCATTCCTGTGGTTCCCCAGCCCCCTTATTCACCTGACCTCAGTCCGTGTGACTTTTTCCTTTTTCCTAAATTGAAAAATGTCCTCAAAGGACGTCATTTCGGGACTTTAGAAAACATCCAAAAGAGTGTAATGGACATGCTGAAGACCATACCCGTTGAAGACTTCCTGCGCTGCTACCAACAGTGGGAACAACGTCTCCATCGGTGTGTAGCTGCCCAAGGGAACTACTTTGAAGGGGATAACATTGATGTTTGAAAAAAATAAAAACTTTGGTAAATAAAAAATCAGTCTCATTACTTTTCTGCCACACCTCGTATATGTATGTATGTGTATATATATATATATATATATATATATGCATATATATGTGGATATGTATATATATATATGTGTGTATATATGTAGATATGTAGATCTGTATATATACAGTATGTGTCTATGTGTATATGTATATGTGTGTGTGTGTATGTATGTATGTAAATGTATGTGTATATATATGTTGATATGTGTATATATATATGTAGATGTGTATATGTATATATATACAGTACAGGACATGATTGGCGAATGGGACCCACAAATGATGCATGCATTGCAGTTCCAGAATGCGCTTGATGGAGCGATCGAACCATACAAAAGCCTCCTCAAGAAATGAAAGACAGCGCCAGCAACTGCCTATCACGATGTTTTTCAGCCGCGCACCCAGACACCCACTGCCTACTCCTAGTACTGCTTCAGCGGAAGAAGGCAACGATGCACCTGCTGAAGATACTGAACCACCTTAAGACTCTCCTACTGAGGTCGTGCCTTCATAGGTTAGTGGTTGTGTGTAAGAACGGTGTGTGTGTAATTAATTGTACAGTACAATAATAATATTATATTTGTAACATCTAATATGTCTTATTTTCTTATTTTGTGTAATATATTGCAATACGCGTGTAATGGTGACTAACGGGTGTTTTTTCATGTCTAGAGGGCTCTAATAATGTTAAAAAATGTATTTAAAAGGTCGTAAACAGGTTTTCTATACTCTAACTGCGAAAATGTTCGATTTATAAATAAAGAATCCTACTTCGTGAAAATTCATTTATCGTGGTAGAGTCTGGAACACCATACTAATACGGTGTTTGACCCCCTTTCGCCTTCAGAACTGCCTTAATTCTACATGAAATTGATTCAACAAGGTGCTGAAAGCATTCTTTAGAAATGTTGGCCCATATTGATAGGATAGCATCTTGCAGTTGATGGAGATTTGTGGGATGCACATCCAGAGCACGAAGCTCCTGTTCCACCACATCCCAAAGATGCTCTATTGGGTTGAGATCTGGTGACTGTGGGGGCCATTTTAGTACAGTGAACTCATTGTCATGTTCAAGAAACCAATTTGAAATGATTTGAGCTTTGTGACATGGTACATTATCCTGCTGGAAGTAGCCATCAGAGGATGGGTACATGGTGGTCATGAAGGGATGGACATGGTCAGAAACAATGCTCAGGTAGCCCGTGGCATTTAAACGATGCCCAATTGGCACTAAGGGGTCTAAAGTGTGCCAAGAAAACATCCCCCACACCATTACACCACCACCTCCAGCCTGCACAGTGGTAACAAGGCATGATGGATCCATGTTCTCATTCTGTTTACGCCAAATTCTGACTCTACCATTTGAATGTCTCAACAGGCAACATTTTTCCAGTCTTGAACTGTCCAATTTTGTTGAGCTTGTGCAAATTGTAGCCTCTTTTTCCTATTTGTAGTGGAGATGAGTGGAACCCGGTGGGGTCTTCTGCTGTTGTAGCCCATCTGCCTCAAGGTTGTGCATGTTGTGGCTTCACAAATGCTTTGCTGCATACCTCGGTTGTAACAAGTGGTTATTTCAGTCAAAGTTGCTCTTCTATCAGCTTGAATCAGTCGGCCCATTCTCCTCTGACCTCTAGCATCAACAAGGCATTTTCGCCCACAGGACTGCCACATACTGGATGTTTTTCCCTTTTCACACCATTCTTTGTAAACCCTAGAAATGGTTGTGCGTGAAAATCCCAGTAACTGAGCAGATTGTGAAATACTCAGACCATCTGCCTGGCACCAACAACCATGCCACGCTCAAAATTGCTTAAATCACCTTTCTTTCCCATTCTGACATTCAGTTTGGGTTCAGGAGATTGTCTTGACCAGGACCACACCCCTAAATGCATTGAAGCAACTGCCATGTGATTGGTTGATTAGATAATTGCATTAATGAGAAATTGAACAGGTGTTCCTAATAATCCTTTAGGTGAGTGTATATATATATAGATATGTGTAGATATATGTATATGTAGATATGTATATATGCATATATGTATATGTATATATGTTTATATGTGTGTATGTCTGTGTGTGTGTGTGTGTGTGTGTATATATATATGTATATATATATGACAGAAACACTCATAACAGTGAGAAAACAATTACATTGACAATCATTTTACGTTATTTTTAAAATGTTTCCTTTTCTTATTCATAACTTCTTTAAAACACTACTTCTCCGCTGCGAAGCGTGGGTATTTTGCTAGTATTACATATTTGTGAGTGGCAAAAGTATGTGAACCTCTAGGATTAGCAGTTATATTGAAGGTGAAATTAGAGTCAGGTGTATTCAATCAATGGGATGACAATCAGGTGTGAGTGGGCACCCTGTGTTATTTAAAGAACAGGGATCTATCAAAATCTGCTCTTCACAACATATGTTTTTGGAAGTGTATCATGGCACAAACAAAGGAGATTTCTGAGGACCTCAGAAAAAGAGTTGTTGATGCTTATCAGGCTGGAAAAGGTTACAAAACCATCTCTAAATAGTTTGGACTCCACCAATCCACAGTCAGACAGATTGTGTACAAATGGAGGAAATTCAAGACCATTGTTACCCTCCTCAAGAGTGGTCAACCAACAAAGATCACTTCAAGAGCAAGGTGTGTAATAGTCGGTGAGGTCACACAGGACCCCAGGGTAACTTCTAAGCAACTGAAGGCCTCTCTCACATTGGCTAATGTTCATGTTCATGAGTCCACCATCAGGAGAACACTGAACAACAATGGTGTACATGGTAGGGTTGCAAGGAGAAAGCCACTGCTCTCCAAAAAAAACATTGCTGCTCATCTGCAGTTTGCTAAAGATCACGTGGACAAACCAGAAGGCTATTGGAAGAATGTTCTGTGGATGAATGAGACCAAAATAGAACTTTCTCCTTTAAATGAAAAGCGTTATGTTTGAAGAAAGGACACTGCATTCCAGCATAAGAACCCATCTGTGAAATGTGGTGGTAGTATCATGGTTTGGGCCTGTTTTGCTGCATCTGGGCCAGGACGGCTTTCCTTCATTGATGGAACAATGCATTCTGAATTATATCAGAGAATTCTAAAGGAAAATGTCAGGACATCTGTCTATGAACTGAATCTCAAGAGAAGGTGGGTCATGCAGCAAGACAACAACCGTAAGCACACAAGTCGTTCTACCAAAGAATGGTTAAAGAAGAATAAAGTTAATGTTTTGGAATGGCCAAGTCAAAGTCCTGACTTTAATCCAATCGAAATGTTGTGGAAGGACGTGAAGCGAGCAGTTAATGTGAGGAAACCCACCAACATCCCAGAGTTGAAGCTGTTCTGTACGGAGCAATGAGCTAAAATTCCTCCAAGCCGGTGTGCAGGAATGATCAAAAGTTACTGGAAATGTTTAGTTGCAGTTATTGCTGCAAAGGGGGGTCACACCAGATACTGAAAGCAAAGGTTCACATACTTTTGCCACTCACAAATATGTAATATTCAATCATTTTCCTTAATAAATAAATGACCAAGTATAATATTTTTGTCTCATTTGTTTAACTGGTTTCTCTTTATCTACTTTTAGGACTTGAGTGAAAATCTGATGATGTTTAAGGTCATATTTATGCAGAAATATAGAAAATTCTAAAAGGTTCACAAACTTTCAAGCACAACTGTAGAACAATAAACACAAAACACAACAAAGTACCTTTGACTGCACGATATACTCTCAATTGCCCAGTCACAGGAATTTCATTAAAACTACTATCAAGTATTGTTGCAAAAAAAAAAAGACTTGAAAGTTTTGGGTTGTTTACTTCAGTGCACTCTGGAATCTTGACAATCTGTAGGTTTTCTCCACCCATCTATTCCATTATGCAGAGCAGGCTTATGGAAGCTGGAGCCCTTCTCTGTCAAGTATCGGACACAAGGCAGGAACAGCCCCAGGATGGGCCCCCTGTCCATTGCAGGGTAAACACACATACACACTTGAACCAATTTAGAATCGCCAGTCTGTTTTGTTCTAGATCAATTTTCCAGGGTTCCAGTTTATAGTTTTGTTGTTTATATCTGGCAGGGCTGTATTTAGTTCAGTTAAGTTATGGTTAGACTTCAGTAATGTAACTTTTTTTATTGTTATCCTTGACCACATTCTTAGCTGTTTCAATGTGAATACTTTCACATTATTTAATTTACTACACTGAGTTTGGGTTTCTTAAGACAGCCTCTAATCCTTGTAGTTTTCTCTATTTCCTCTGCTTCTATCTCTGCTTTTACATTTTTTACTTGTTTTTTTGTTCTATCCAATTTTATTTTTAACACTTTATCATCCTGTTCATTTATTAATCTTTTAGAATGTCCATTTCAGCAAAACCCTAAAACATCCATGAAAATACTCAGGTAATTTAGAAGAGTAATGATAATAATAGTTTGGATCATCTTATTAAGGATTGTCAAAATTGTGGATTCTGGTTTGTCAAGGCCTGCTTCTGTTCTCAAAAGCTCTGTATCGATCTTTCCCATCGTACCTGATTGGCTGCTGGCTAGCTCTTCTTTTATGTGTGCATTTCCTTGGGTTTTATTTTGCTGGTTGCCTCAAAAAATTCCTCTCTCTCACAAGTATTGCTTATTTAAGGAATATTCAAGAATAAATAAATGTATATATTAAACAGTTCACACATCTGTGTGTGACAGTAGATTGAGAGCAAGGAGTCATTTATATATAAATCTATGTATTAAGAAAATAGCAGTAAATGTACTTTATCATTAGGCTGTAAAAATGTAGATAGTACCCTTTTTCCATTTCTCACTGACTGTTTTAAATGCCAGTTTTGACAGATTGTCTTGATTCATCTTCCTTAAGGTAATATGTCATCCAGTTTTCTTCTACTTAAACAAAAACAAACTCTAGACACTTCACATATATATACCAAATAATTTGCATCTGAGTGTTTCTCTATGAAACTTTGTACAAATTAAAGACAGGCTATTAAAATAGATTCCATCAATACTGTATGAGGTTTGTATTGCCTAATCAGAAATTTAGGTAATCTTGTCTTTATAACATGATTTCAAAACTTCAGGTTTCTCTGTATTCTCCTCCTTAAAAATATTAAAATGATCTTTAGATAGATAGATAGATAGATAGATAGATAGATAGATAGATAGATAGATAGATAGATAGATAGATAGATAGATAGATACTTTATTAATCCCAAGGGGAAATTCACTTTAGAGAACATCCTACACATTTTTAATAGTTGTATTTAGCAACATTACATCTGATATAGCTCATATGTTTTTTTGTAAATCTTTATTAAGTTTTATTTTACAAATTACCAAATTCAAAGAAATAATTTAATATTTACAGTAGTGAAAAGTGTTGTTAGACTTATTATCATGACCACTGAGCATTATTTCGACCACATTCCTCAAACTGATTTCTTTCTTAGGAAATTCCTTCCTTAATACATTTACTTTGAGATGGTACACATGAATATCACATCATACATGTTATCCTTTCAAACAGTTAAATATTTTATGTTTGTTTAACTTTTGATTTTGTAGTAAATTCTACAGTAAAATGATTTAGGCTGGTAACTACCAACAGTGGGGTCATAAGCATATCATTTAACTAGTATGCCTTCTGTAAATGCAACAAAATTATTCTAGAATCCAAGGAATAACATATTTGGATGAGTAATAATGAATTTTACAATTGCTTTAACTCTGTTGTTGGTTGTTGCTCCATACAGGATTAGGAGTTAAACTGTGCTGGAAGAAATTAATTCAGCATCTGAAACAGATTGGATATACACCGTTCTATGCAAAAGTTTACACACATCAGGCCAAATTACATATTTTTGACAGTAAAAAAAATAGTACACAAGAAATTAGATAAATGAGTGGAGACCATTCAGTTGATCAATCCTGTTAGCTAATAGCGAAACTGTCCCAATATCTCATCCAGATTGTTCTTAAAGGTTGTTAAGGTTTTTACTTCAACTACATGTCTTTGTAGTTTGTTTCAGAGTCCTACAACTCTTTACATGAAGAAGAGCTTTCTAGCTTCAGTCTTAAATGCACTTTCCCTTCATTCCACTGATGCCCTTGAGTACGTGATTCACAATGTTGCTGGATCTACTTTACCAATGCCTTTAAGGAATTTAAATACCTGTATTAGGTCCCGACTCAGTCTCCTCTGCTTGATACTAAACAGGTTTACTTCTCACAGTCTGTCAAAGTAGGATATGCCCTTATAGGCCCTGAGATACACTTGGTTGCTCTCCTCTACACAGCCTCAAGTGCTGCTACATCTTTCTTGTACCATGGTGACCAGAACTCCACAAAATACTACAATAATTACAACTTCAATAGCAAACACATTTAAAAAAAACTGCCTTTTCATGAAAAACTTAATGTACACTAATGATTTGTTTGATGAACTAAAACATAAATTTGGCATTTGCGAACATTTGGGCACCCTTGCAGTTTTGAGGTGTTGGAACTCATTGTTAGTCTTATCTGTCTTAGCTCATTAAAGGTTAGTCTGGTCAAGAATTATCATTAAGAATCATTAAGAATTATTAGCTGACGACAATTCAAGAATCTAATAAACTTTGACTCTTTAAACATTATGCAACACTCAACAAACATGGGCTCCTTTTAGTAACTGACAGTGGATCTGAAAATTAAATTAAGTGATGCCTACAAACCAGAGGAAGGCTATAAAAAGATATCAACACACTTTCAAAGTGAACTGTACAAGTTCAAACAAGATCTGGAAGAACAATCAACTAACAGAGAGAACGACTTGTATGCTGTGCAGGAAGGCAAAGTAAATTCCATGTATGATTACAAAAAACCTGTAGGCAGTGCTATGGACAGATGTAGTTAAAATCAATGAAAGACTCAGCAGCAGAATTTTTAGATTGTGTTGAACCTGTGAATACAGCAATTGCTTTAAATCTGCTATTCTTTTTTGTTATTATCTTGCTTTATTCTCTTGGAGTCTCCCTTTGAATGGTGACTTTGGGCAAAACCACAAAAGATTTGTTTGGAGAAAAAACAAACATCATTTGAAAAAAAGAATACCTTGCCAATTGTTAAGTATGGGGGTGGATCTGTTATGCTTTGGAGTTTTATACCAGCTGGTGTCACAGGAAACATTTTGTGAGTACAAGGAAGAATGATTCTACTAAATATTAAGAAATCTTCTAAGAGAATATCAGACAAAACTAAAGCTGTAAAAAGGATGATTTCTACAATAATACAACAATCCAAAACAGACGTCTAAATCTACTATAAAATCCCTCAAGAAACTTAAGGTGACAGTGTTGCAGTTGCCCTTGCAGTCTCCAGACTTGAACTTCATTAAAAATCTGTGGGTAGATCTTAAATGTGCTGTGCATGCAAGACAACCCAAAAATATCTCACAGTTGGAAGCAATCTTCAAGGAACAATGGGAAAAAATTCCAAAACAGGAACTCAAACGCTCATGGTGCAAGCTGTGATTTTTACAAGAGTTACTAAGTTTCCTATTCCTTTGTTATTTAAACTGTGTTAACTCAAACATAATATCAGCAATTCTTTTTTTGCTAGATTGTGATAGACTCTCTAGCTCATGGGTAGGCAACATCAGTCCTGGAGGACTATACTGTATTGAGTACAGGTTTTTGTACCAAGCCAATGGTTTAACTAGAAACCTAATCCTCGCCCTTAATATATCTTATTTCATTTTATGACATGCTAGTGTTGTCATTCTGTCATGTCAGGTCATTTGTATACTGTAGATTTTTTCCATAAAGCAGATAGATGAATACACACTTTTTTAAATTAATTCAAGTTAAATGGAAAACTGCTGGTTCCTTAGCCATTTGCATTTTTTTTTTTTTGCTAATATGGAGATTTTAAAAGCTGTGAATGCACTTGTTTAAGACTAAATTAAACAATTAAAGGTGGGGAATTTTAACAAGTAAGGCAACTAAAATAAAGCTTAAAAATGTTGCTTGAGCAGTAAGTGTTTTAAATAATACATTTCTCATTAACAAATTGGGTTAGAACAAAAACTTGCAACCCTTCAGGATTAACTTTGCCTACTCCTGCTCTAGATTAATTTTAGAGGCTTGACTCTTTCTAAACAAAGTTTGGCTCTGATTGGATTTACTAATATAAAACTGTCTGATGTGATCAGTCTATAGATTTTATTAAAAAATACCTTCATCTATTAATATCACATCTCTTATGACATGAAAACTTCTTTCTTTTACCCATAAATCATTCCCAGACTGCAAGCCTATGTCATAATAGTTCCAATGGACTTAAGCCAGTAGATGCTTGAGGAGATTCCCGTACATTGCACAGAAAGAAAGGGCAACACGGTGTTCCAGAAGGTCAGATCTTCACGAGGCAACTGCCAAATCATCTGTTTCAAAGTCTTGTTAAACTGTTCAATCAGTCCATTCATCTGGGGATGATAAACTGTGGTGCTCAATTGTTTAATTGCAGGTCCTTAATTAGCTGTTTTAAGATATGAAACATTTGGATCAGATTGGATTTACCAATATAAAACTGTCTTATTTGATCAGTCTTTATACGTTGTATTCAAAAATACCTTCATCTATTAATCTTACATCTCTTTCTCTTACTTAGAAACCATTCCCAGACTGCAAGCCTATGTCTCAGATATTCCTGTTTCATGCTACAAATAATGTGAACTCCAGCCATTAAACAGACAGAATGAACGAACTTTATTTGTCCCCAAGCGGAAATTTTGCGTTCAATAGCAGCAGGTTGTAAATGATGGTGCTGACCCATTAACTTTGTTGTATGATACGATCTGTCTTTTGTAACATGTCATAATCTCCGGAGTGGAAGATTGCACCTCTAGACTTCCTATCAAAGGACCACTTGAAACACTTTACAGATCTCTAATACTGTCTCATTAGTGCTACAGAAAGTTAAAAGTTGCTCCCAGGAAGATTATAGTTTAGGACCTTCTTGTGTCTTTTGACTTTGTTTTGTGATTTTGCCTATTTTTCTGTGTTCTGACCAATATGCCTAGCCTCAGCAAAAATGTTACCTAACCAACTCTGTGCTTTCATCTCCCAGTCAATGTTACCTTTAAATAACACTCAGAGTACACTCACGGTATCTCTTTCTTAAAAGTCCTCGTTGACATTCTAAGTTCCAGCTCCCACAAATACTTGCTGTTACTGCTTATCTCATATACACCATTATGCATCCAAGATGTTCTGTCGCAGACCTTTTTTCTTCTTAACAACTCCTGATACAAAATTTAAATTGCACTCCAGCACTATTGCAGCTCCTAACAATGCATTGTACAAGCTCCATTCCTACATCTGTGACTGATACTTACAATCTGTGACAACAGCCAACGTTACACTTTTGTTATGCAGCATCTGTGAGCTTCCTTTCTTTGCATGTGTGACAGTACATGCATTGATAGACAATTAAATACATAATAAGAGGAAAAGTATGTGGACAACCCTCCAAATTATTGAGTTCAGGTTTTTCAGTCACACCCATTGTTAGCTGCTCCATAAAGTCGAACTGAAACCAATCCGAACTAGCATAGGGCACAAAGTAGGATCAAACCCTGGACAGGGCACCAGTCCATCGCAGGGTGAACACACACACTCACCAATCACACTCTTGGGCCAATTTAGGATCGCCAACTCACCTAACCTGCAGGTCTTTGGACTGTGGAAGGAAATTGGAGTACCTAGAGGAAACCCAAATATAGGGAGAACATCCTGACTCCATGCAGGGATGACCTAGGACACGAACCCCTGGTCTCCTTACTGTGAGGCAGCAGTGCTATCACCATGCAGCCCTCTTTAAACATTAGAACAAGTAAAATGCTAATTCTACAAATGAAGACATACAAAATATTTAGAAACTTATAGGCAACGTATCACTCCACCACAGTGCCTAAAATTTGTTTTATCTGATGCAGCTCTTAGGACTCTAAGTGAATATTGTCAACAACAGATCATTGAAAATTAAATGTTCATTCACCCACAACCAAAACAGTAAATATCTCAAGCCACCAATATAAATGCATGAGGCACTCACTTAATGCTGCAATTTTTTTGCAACATGCCTGTTGCAGGCCTCTCTTGTCTGGGACTTGAGTATGTCCTCCATGCCCTAAAGTATGTTGTCACATCCCTTCTCTTTGCACTTGTTTTGTCTTGGTAGAGTAATATTTTGCTCTTCTTTCCTCTTTTGTATTATTAATATGTAGCCTTTGTCAGAATGCCTCAAATCTCGCAGACTTACCACTGTTTATAAGGTACTATATTATATAACTTCTCCCCACCTTCCCTTCTACATGTAACCTCAGGCAATTAGGTGTAGTAAAAGACAAGCAGGAGTTAAGTTACAATTTAAACAATGTATTATTGATAATATTCAGAAATAATAACAATATGAAAAGTACATGGCAACCATGCAACCTGATAAATGGTGATGTGTAGTTTCAGGCGGCACACAGATTATTAGTTACTTAAAATGTCTCTAGTTAAGGCATAATTTGTGGTCATCTTTTTTCAGAACAGGCCGCATGCCTGTCTCAATATGGCTGCCGAGCTGTGCTCTTCATTGTTTTGTCATGCATCAATTTGGTAAGAGAGAGAGAGAGTGAAGGAGTGAACAAATTTATAGGTTTTCTGTTCAACCCCTAGAGCCAATAGGATGTCATGGTACTTAAAGGCTTCTGATACAAGCCAGTTCCAAACAGCCATATTACAGACCAATGGGGGAATAGAATATCTTCACACCTGCCCCCAAACCATATGTTAAGGTAAAGCTTGGCAGTTAGGCAGCCTGGCTTTGTGTGGAGGTTGACAGAGAGGCTTTAGCAGAGAAACACTTACCAAACTTGTTTGAGGCACTTCCTCCCCCAACTCTTTCGTAAAATTTAAAGAGACCCATTCTTAAAAGGGGGAAGGGGTTTTTAAACCATCAAACCATTGCTGTTATTATCAATAATGTAACACTAATATTACATTGCTTTGCCTAAGTTACAAATAAAGACATACAAAATATTTATCAACTTGTATGCAAAATTTCACATCACAACAGCACTCCAGTAAATATTGAGATATACAGTACATTAAAATGCAGTTGGTTAGTTTACGTGATTTGATGTTGTGGAGGATGGCCGGCTGTTTATCCCGGCCAATACCCCCAAGCCGCCAGGTGGAGCCCTCCTTGCAGCATGGAGGTCCCCAGAAGACCAGCAGGGCATCATGGACAATGCAGTTTTTATGCACCGCCCTGCTGGATGCCATGGGGCCACGAGAGGGAGCTGCAGGGAGGACCGAAGAGTTTTTCGTGCCCTATGACCCGGAAGTTCGTCATAGGAAGACCGACGGGCTTCCGGGGTCAGAAAAAAACATTGTTTACCCTGACCTGGAAGGAATAAGGACTTGTGGACTGTTGGGCAGGAACACCTCCGGATCAGGGAGTATAAAAGGACTGTGGGAGCTCCCAGACAATGAGCTGAGTTGGGAGGCAGGGTGGCTAAGCGTCTGGGAGTGGAGGATTGGTTTATTGGTTATTTGTGATTATTATTGGAGAATTGTGGAGAGGCGTGCTTTGTGCACATAATTATTATAATAAATAATTATTTGGACTTTTATCTGGTGTCTGACGTGTGGTCCGAGGATACAAGGGTGCGAGAAAAACCCGTAATCTGTCACAATGTTTATAATAAATAAAGTAATATTTCTTGTTTAGGGTTGGCACCTGCCTTCCAGCCTATGCTACATGAATAGGTGTCTGCTTTATTCTATTCTATACTGGGTAATGAGTAAAGAAAATGGATAGATGACAAATTGTACTAGTGTTAACTAGTGTAAAATTCTACCACAGAAATAAATCTGAAGCGAAGAAAGTAGCAGAGATAAAAAGCGAAATTACTAAAATAGATGAAGAACATGCCAGACTACCAAGCGAGACTCTACATAAGAGGAGGCAGGCTCTACATTCAGAATTAAACCTCTTGACAACTAAAGAAACCGAACAACTAATTTACAAATCCAGACATCATTATTATGAACATGGAGAAAGCTAATAAGCTTTTAGCGCAACAAATTCACAAGCAAGAAGTGCGCAACGCAATCTCGGTAATTACTAACACGAATGGAGATAAAATCATCGAACACAAAAATATAATGTACACTTTTAGAGACTACTATAAATCCCTATATACTACTGAGTTTAAAGAAGACAATATACAATCTAATGCATTTCTGGATAAATTACAGATACCACAAATTGACGCTATTAGTGTGGAGGAGCTCGATAAACCTCTGTCATTATCAGAATTACTGGATGCTATAAAGTCACTCCAAGGTGGAAAAGCAGCAGGCCCTGATGGCTACCCTGCAGAGTTTTACAAGAAATTCTCCGCTCAGCTAGCTCCCCTCCTATTAGCAACATTTACAGAAGCCAGAGATAACCAATCTCTTCCACAAACTTTTCGCCAAGCACTAATCACTGTCTTTCCAAAACAAAATAAGGACTTATTACAATGTGCATCATACAGACCAATTTCACTTCTGAATAACGACGTTAAAATACTCTCTAAAATCATAGCTAGAAGGATGGAGAAAGTGCTCCCCTCAGTAATATCACAAGACCAAACTGGATTTATTAGGGGCCGACACTTATCTTCAAATCTTCGACGCCTGTTTAATGTAATATACTCACCAACTAAATCAAACACCCCAGAAATATTATTATCATTGGATGCAGAAAAAGCATTCGACATGATTGAATGGAAATACCTTTTACTATTTTGGAGAAGTTTGGGTTTGGCCCAACATTTGTGCATGGATTAAATTACTGTATACTAACCCAGAAGCTTCAGTTTGCATCAATAACATTTGCTCAGACTACTTTAAACTAGAGCGTGGCACAAGACAAGGATGCCCTTTGTCACCACTGCTGTTTGCAATTGCCATTGAACCACTGGCAATACATTGTCGAAATACTGATCAGATAAAGGGGATTAGCAGAGAAGGACTGGAACAGAAAATCTCATTATATGCAGATGACATGGTACTGTATATATCGGACCCAGAAAATTCTGTGCCTGCAGTCTTAGCAGCACTCACAGAATTTCAAAAGCTCTCTGGTCTCAGAATTAATCTGAATAAAAGTGTACTCTTTCCGTGAATTCGCAAGCATATAATATTAGATTAGACACCCTTCCTTTTATCATTGCAGAACAGTTTAAATACCTCGGGGTAAACATCACAAGTAAACATAAAGCTCTTTATCAACAAAATTTCGTCGTCTGTATGGAAAAAATTAAACAAGACTTGCATAGATGGTCAACCCTTCATCTCACACTAGCTGGAAGAATTAACACTGTTAAGATGAATATTCTTCCTAAGCTCCTTTTTATTTCAAAACATACCAATATACATTAATAAATCGTTCTTTAAGCAATTAGATTCAACAATAACCTCATTTATTTGGAATTCTAAACATCCACGCATCAAAAGAGCGACCCTACAAAGACAAAAGGCAGAAGGCGGCATGGCTCTACCTAACTTCCAGTTTTATTACTGGGCGCAAATATACAGTCGATAAGAACCTGGACACAAATAGAAGAACATACACAGGCATGGACCGCAATAGAAGTAAAATCCTGCAGTACTTCTTTGTATTCCTTGCTTTGTGCTCCAATAAACACACGTTATCGGCAATACACTAATAACCCAATTGTGCTCCACTCACTTAGAATCTGGAACCAATGTAGAAAGCATTTTAAGACGGAGAAGCTTCTTTCTGTGGCACCCTGCAAAAGAACCACCTCTTTCAACCCTCACAAACATATGCAGTTTTAATATCTGGAAAAATTTGGAATTAACTTGCTTAGAGATCTTTATATAGACAACGTCTTTGCATCCTATGAACAATTACATTCCAAATTTAACATTCCAGCTACAAATTTCTTTCACTATCTTCAAATCAGGAACTTTGTTAAACAGAACCTTCCAGATTTTCCTCATCTTGCACCCTCATCCACGCTGGAAAAATTATTGCTCAATTTCAAGGAGTTAGACTCCATCTCTACAATATATAAAATCCTTTTACAATCCCTTCCTTTCAAAGATCCAAGAGGACACTGGGAAAATGACCTCTCAATTAATATATCAGAAAAGGAGTGGAAAGTAGCAATGCAGAGAATTCACTCAAGCTCCATATGCAAAGCATACAATTATACAACTCAAAATTATATATCGAGCACATCTGTCTCGACTAAAACTCTCCAAAATGTTTCCAGGGCATGATCCAACCTGCGAACGTTGCAACCAAGCCCCAGCCTCACTAGGTCACATGTTCTGGGCCTGCTCCAAATTAACATTATTCTGGACAAAAATTTTTAATTACCTCTCAGACAGTCTTGGACTCACAATCCCTCCTAACCCATTAACAGCTGTGTTTGGGGTTCTTCCAGAGGGTCTTAAAGTGGAGAAAGACAAACAAATTGTGATTGCATTCACTACACTGTTGGCACGCAGACTTATTCTGATAAACTGGAAGAACCCAAACTCTCCTCTTTTAAGTCAGTGGGAAACTGATGTGTTATATTATTTAAAATTGGAAAAATCAAATACTCAGTTAGAGGATCTGTGCAGACTTTTTTCAAAACATGGCAGGATCTAATCAGTAATATTTTGAAATGATTTTATAAAGCACAGAGAATTTGTTGATTTAGGTATTTTTAAAAGCCTTAAATTTTACACCGTTTGGCTTGCTCTCTCTCTCAAGGGTGGGGATCGATCTGTTCTTAGCATAATTCTTTTTTTTTTGTAAAACTTGATTGCTATGTATTGATTGTAATAAAATTAATAAATAAATAAAAAAAAAAAAAATTCTACCAAAAAGCATATTGGTTTCACATTTTTTTGCAAGTTTTTAGTGACGCTAGATAGACTGGTGCTGTTTTTCCACATGATTTAACCATTTCACCTTGCCCTGAAAGAAAAAAGATTTATTAAAATTTCACTGTGAATGTGTAGCCCCTGGAGCCACTACTGCAACAGAAAACATTGAGCATTCTCAGGATATTTCACACCTCACTCACATAAATTTACAATGTATAAAATAAAATGCTAGAGTAAAAACAGCAAGCTTTTTTACCCCTATGAACAGAAGAAGAAAATGCAGCTTCATATAGGTGAAAGTTAATCCATTGTCCTAGGAGAGCTATTGGTTAGAAGTGTTACCACACTACTATTTTTTTTTCTGTGCTACTCTTATACAGCACCTGCATAATCTATTTATACTACTTCACTTCCTGTGCTGCAAGAGGAGAGCACCGTCCTGATGTCACTCCAGACCTAAAATAATGCTTAGAAATTATCAAAAATGCATTAAAAATATGTTTGTTCTTTTTAACTTGTAAACCATACACATACTAGGGAGAAATGCAGAATGTAAGTTATTAAAGGTTATAGTAAAATTAATAAATCATGCTAGCTCATCCTACCTCTTTGTATTTTCCAGATTTAGCCCCTGGGTATCTCATGGAAAGGTTTGCCAATTTGCTCACTTTCTCAGCAGCATTTCATTTTTGTACCTAGACATCATTTAACACCAGCTCTCATTTTGACCTGAAGCACACCACTTTATTGACTTGGATGTGCATTTTACACCTAAGCTAGAAAGATGTTCTTTCTCATATCACTAACCTGTGAGTATGTTGCTGCTCAATTACATGTCTGGAGATCTTCCATATTAGAAGTTCAGACACTCATGTCTTTTTCTAGGACACAGTCCCTTTATACGACAGCTGCTGATGCCATGTAGCATCCTTGGAAAATCTCTTCATCTACGTCTCTGGCTGCCAAAACCTCTGTTTTCAATTAGGTGGCCTCAGAGGGTAATCTTGTGGAGCACTATTTACTAACTATCAAGGCATGTCACCATCTAGTTATGTGCAGACGTGTTCTACCATTAACAGGGACAGTTTAGATTTTATAAACAGGTTTTTCCCTGCATTTTGCCTGCCTTGCAACTTCCTACCTACTGGGAAGTACGTAACAATGCAACGTTAGATTACACTCCTTGTATATGATTAAATGTTTTGCAGCATACTACAGTTAGTCCTCTATATCTGAACCTTCAAGTTACAAACTTTCAAAGATGCAAATGTGCATGTCCAATAAATTAAACATTATTTAAATTAGTAAAAAAATAAAAATTGTAGCATAATTTCAAATTTTGCGGCAGCGGGTAAAACAGTTTGTGTGTCTGGCACTAGGAGGAGCACAAAACCCATGCTATCATTGTTTACAGTCTCAGTTACGTGCTTGCATGCTCTAAAAGTGGTTGTGCTTTTGTTTGTATCTCTGTTTATGTGACAGGTGTCTGGTCACACTTACAGGTAATCTAACCTAGACACCATTCAAATATCCGACTACGCCACCCAGTTTTATCAAGAGACTGGGAACTCCTGAAATTTACCAATAATAGCACACAGGTTTCTTTAAATTGGGCAGTGAGTAAACACACAATGAAAGACACAACAGTAATTTCAGGAAAAGCAACAGTAACTTCTATTACACAAGACAATAATAAGTACATGGAAAAGATAAATGAACATAAACAAAATCTAACACTATCAAGAACGATTTTCCTCTTTTTTAAAAGGAAAATACACAGTCCACACTCTAAAGTCCATCAAAAACAGAATTAGAGTATACAACATTTAGTGGTGCAGAGTCCAGTTTGTGCACTGTGTTACTCCAACACTTAATCGTTCAACTGTCCATGGATGCACTCTGTTCACCGGACACTCATTTCACAACAGAAGTTTTGTCAAATCGTTGAATGCCTGTCAGTGTCTCTTCGTCGTTCCTTTTTTCCACTCTGGGCTCCTTGTGTTCCTGTGATCTAGGCATGCCTCATTTCTCGTCTGTCACCTTTGTTCGGTCCTTTCATGCAGCTTCCCTCTCTCACTGGACCCACAACTGGCGTCTCCTTGAGGAGCTGTGTCTTCCTCCCTGGAAGTAAGTATTGCCGTCCTTGTGCCTCACGTCGTGCCAGCCACGTACCCTTGTCAGCCTGTGAGCCCCTGTGCTGTGTCTGAGTGTCTTGGCAGTGTTCTCAGTGGACTGTTCCTTCCCTTGCCTTCTGCTGCCCAGAAGCTTAAATCTCCTTCAGTCCCTGCAATTATCAGTTCTGGACAATCGGATTAAACAATGGCACATCTACATTTCCTGGGTTTAACAATTAATGAAAACACAAGTTAACAAAATGTATTGTTACCAATGATGAATAAGTACAGATATGCTGATTAGAAACCAATAGCTTCAGACATGTAATATCCAAGTCAGGTAAATACACACATCCTCCAAGGGAGGAGCAGGCCTATTATCACAACTTTGTATTGTTTGTATACTCAACCAGCCAGACTTCAAAGCAGTGACTCCTTTGTCAGATAGCAATACCTACATCCTGCAGACAACCCTGACACAATCAGTAACTGGATTATCCTGGAAATCGAAAAACAAGGTCCCCTTCTGACATTTACACTGCCTTAACGCTCTTTCTTTCAAACCCAAAATATCCAGAATTAAGTTTGCTGAACAAGAACACAGGGACATGGTTGGAAACTTAAGGGCAAGTTCTTCTTCACTCAGAGAACTGCATTAACATGACATGCAAAACCAAGCAGTGTGGTGGAGCGCAGTCGCAATTGGCATCTTCAGTCGTATCTCGTGAACAGCTTGTTCTTTTTGATTTGTCCTAATTGACTTTAATATATGATCTTCAGATATGAGCATCCCATCAGGAGTACAATGAGCTTAGCAAGAGCTTTTATTTTGATACATTTAAACACCAGAAGTACTTTTTTGTGATGCTTTTTTATTTTGTCTTCATTTTAAAACCTTCCATGAATCTTCACCGCAAACACTTACTGAGCATCAATATTAAGTGATAGGCAGTAGGTGTTGAGTGATGATTCCATCTGATTTCTCACTTTTTGTGTGTAGAGGCCGGAAGTGGATTTGAAGACAATCACATAGGTTCGTTCTCTGTACCGAGATCAGTTGATGTAAAATAATGGGAATAAAAAATAACTTTCAGTTGTTTGCTGTTAAAATACACTAGAAATCTATAACAAAACATATAAATGTTAACTTTTTAAAGCACTTTCTTTTGAACTGTACAGTACAAATATATTTTCTTTAGGAGGATTAGAAGTAGGTTAGGTCTGTATACGAAGGCTACCTGATAGCATTAACAGCAATATCAGCTGACAGAAACAATGGAAACAAAATTTAACAAAATGTTGTTTATTGTTAAAATACACAAGAAATCTGTATCTAAATACTAATATTAACTTTTAAAAACATCTTATGTATAAATAGCTGTACATTTACATGTTTTCTACAGAAGCTGAGGGTTGGGGGTTGCATCGTGTTTGTTGGGTGTCTAGCCTAACTGCTGGACTCGCGAACAAAGTGAACTTGCAAATGATTTCTCTGAATTGAGCTTGTTCATATGTAGGAGACTTACTGTACTTATAAAGCATGAAATCATGAAAAATGCAATGAAAAACAGGAATGTAAAACTAGACAAACTCTATAGCAAGAATGTAATTTCCAATGTTATGGAGAAAGAATTTAGATTATTATCAGGCTTTCTACAGTGCAAACAGCTTCATCTGCTAAAATATATAGTTAACTTTGAGTTGGGGAGAAAAATATATTCCTTGTACATAGGCTGTATAATGACCTCAGGCTCTCAGGCACTGTCCTTAGTTTGGTTTAGTTTGCATTTATCAAACCGATTTCAGTTTACACAGAAAGTTGCTGACAGTACTCCATCATTATACTTCAGAGTTAAGTATGGTGCCCTACATGGTTCAGTACAGGACCTTTATTGTTTTTACTTTATATACTTTACATTCTTCCATTGGGAACTATCAACAGAAAACATAACATTAAGTGTTAATCATATTCAGCAGATATCCAGCTGTACTTATTGAACTTTGTCAGATGGATGCTAACTACTTGTCCCTGAACATGGAAAAAGCAATTTACATGGGTATGGGGGGGTTTTTGGGGGGGTTGGGGGGATGGGAATGGTAATGCAAGACGCATATTCTGACACTTTTTACCTCAAGAGTTTTGATGCCAGTAGTTTTTTTTTTTTTAAATAATTGTGAAATTATTTAAAACCTGTTTTTCCAGCTTACAAATATTGGAAAATTAAGAGTTTCTACATATGTAGAATACTCAAAAAATAATTAATGGATTCATTTCTAGTAGGACTGACTAATGCAATGCTTTATTGACTGGCTGCTCAAACTATTCTATATGCAGTTATGCAGTTCTGTTAATTTAAAATCCTACTGAAAGAATCATTATAAGAAATATACAGTTTGACCACACTACTCCAATTGTTAAGTCCTGTTAAGCTTTGCACTGATTTAAAAATTCTCTTTCTTACATTTAAAGCCTTTAAATGGTCAAGGTTGTGCTTATCTATCTGACTTATCATTACTTACAAACCAGAGAGCACATTAAGACCTCAGGATGCTAGCCTGCTAAAGATTCCAAGGATTAACAGAATAACAGTAGGAGATCAAACTGTAGAATGATCTGCCTGCTTATATCATCTTTTAAATACCGGCTGAACACTCACTACTTTAGTCTAACATACCTCAGTTAGAGCTGCTGATGCATGTTGCATCTCTTTTAGTTACTAATAAAATAATTATAAGCCATTACTAACTCTCCTCTATTCTATTTCCCTTCTTGATGTCCTGCTGTGTCCCTTGGTGCCACTGCTCTACATCAAAGCCATTTTTCTGCTTAAGGAAAGAGACATGAGATACGGGGAATCTTGTAATTAACTGCTGGCAAGAGCCAGTCACATTATTAGACACCACAGCACAGACTTTGCTGTGGAAAGCCCATCAGTGGGTGAGATGGTCAGTTGGCTGAGGGCTTCAGGATTTAGACTATGTTTGACATTGTCTTTTGACTTTGTCTGTTATAAATGACTAAGCCCAAAAATGATTTTCTTCAGGGATGCTGCTGATTAGAGTTTTTGTATTATTCTCTTCTGTAGACCACCTGGACCAACTGCAGTTTGCCTATTAAATAAAGATTGAAGTGGAGGATGCAATTATTAATCTGATCCACAAGGCTTACTCTCATCTGGGCAAAGCAAACAGCACTGTGAAGAGTCTGTTTTTTTATTTCTCCAGCGCCTTCAATATTATCTACCCACCCTTTTTAAGTGGTAAGCTCAAAGATATGCATGTGGATGATCCTATGGTGCCCTGGATAATGGACTATCTTTTGGGCAGACCGCAGTTTGTGAGATTCAAGGACTGTGTCTCTGATACTACAGATGTGAGCAACACTGGAGCTCCACAAGGAACAGTCCTGTTTCATTTTCTCTTCACTCTGTACACCTCTGACTACAATTATAACAGGTCACATCATTTGCAGAAATTTACAGATGACTCTGAACTTATGGGATGTATTGAGAAAGGGGATGAGACAGAGTATAGGAGTCGGGTGGAGAACTTTGTTATTTGGTGCAAAGAGAATTGTCTACATGTTAACATCCGCAAAACCAAGAAACTGGTTATTGACTTTTGTTGCACCAAAAAGTCTCTATGTCCAATCACTAGTCAAGGAGTGGATGTAGAGGTGGTGCACTCCTAAACGTAATTGGGGATCCACATTAATGACAGGTTGGACTGATTTCAGAATGCAGAGGAACTATATCAGATTTTAATGTGTGAAATCAGATCCTTCACAACTTCTATAACTCTGTGATGGCCAGTGCGATCTTCTACGCTGTGTTGTGACAGACTGGTAACATTACTTTAAGAGAGGTCCACTGATCAACAAGCTATCTATCTATCTATCTATCTATCTATCTATCTATCTATCTATCTATCTATCTATCTATCTATCTATCTATCTATCTATCTATCTGGCCATAGTTTAAGGATAATATTAATAGATGGCTACTGTTAGGGTCCATTTATGTTTAGCAGAACTGCTTTATACATGTATTATTGTGTGTTTAAACAAATCTGTGTCTTTTTGTAATGCATTATGTAATTAACAATACAAAAACAAACTGAACTGAAGTAAATGGAACTGAACATTCTAAAGTTTAATACTTATTTGTTTTGGCCACCTTAACTGCCTATCTTTCTACAGCCCAAGTTGACTGAGGACTTTTTCTCCATTCATATGTAGTTTAAGTGGAAAGTTCCATATGGCTGCTGTTTGTGATCTTTTGTATATGTTGAAGTTTTTCCAGGTTAATTGAATTTAATGTTTTGTTGTAAGATTAAGAAAGCATTAGTTGTATTCATTTTGTAAAGTTCAAGTAAAATGAATGTTTATGTTAAGAAAAATAAGGCCACAATGTGCAGAATAGCAGTTGGCCGGTTAAGCCAGTGTAATGTTGTTCTGCTTAGGAAAAATGAACATGACTGAGTTTAGGCAAGCCAAGGACTTGGGAATAAAACCAGAAATCTTGTTGTAAATACCTACAAAAGCCAGAAGTCAAACAAAACCCAGGTGACAAAACAGAAATTTGGATCAAATCTTGAAATTAAAATAACAGGCAACAGTCCCTGTACCTTAAAGTTTAAAATCACTAACTGCACTGCAAATACTTGTTTTTGATCCAGAAACTTGATGAAGTTTCCAGTGCATCAACTTCTTAAATAGCACTCCAGCCATGACATCTTGCTTCATCATATCAAGTCACCATGGGGTTGGAATACTCCACAGCTGCCAGTAACAAAATACCACAGCTTCTGGGGAAAAAAAAAAACAAAATTTAAAATGGTAGTGTGGAAATACCATGAACATAAAAAAATCTATTAGCACAATAAAAGAAAACCCAAACTATAAAACATGCTAAAAATAAAACTAAGGAGGCTTAAAATGCTGAAATCATGACACATGTATATTTGAGGTTAGGGAATCCATTCCCAGACATTTTTCATTCTCGCATCCCCGGGAATGAAACTGCTGTAATATATATAGCATGTAAAAGTGTAAAAAGCGATCAAGAAATCACAGAGTTATAGCTGAAAATAATTAAGTGGCATGGTTTTTAGGCTCACGGTGTAGTGTGTTGCCAATTAATTCAGTCAACAACAGACCAGCAGCAGTCAGTCTCCTGGCTCCCAGTAAGACTGAGCACAGTGGACTGGGAGGAGTCTGCACTCTGCAGCTCACGAATGCCGGGACGGGGCAGACTTCATTGACGTCTGTCAGACAACAGCTTTGAACAGCAACTTGAAATTGCAATGCGTCAGTCTGTTGCATCCGCATTATCTGTGCCAAGAAACTTGCCATCACAGAATGATGACAAGAAACTAGATGCATCACTAAAAGCTGAAATGGCAGTGTTTCAGAGCAACGGCAAGTGCGAGCATTGTTTAGAACAAGTGTATCAGTATCTAATGACTGTGCTGCCTACTTCATTGGAGACAGAGAGTGATTTCTCAGTGGCTGGCTTACTCTGCACGAATGTGTGCTCTCGCCTGGACAACCGCACGCTGGACACGTTGTGCTTTCTACACTCTTATTACTGCAACTAACTAGATACATGTACTTATATGACAGCATGAACTGCTTGTAGATAAGGTTAGTCTTTTATTGGTGTCAACATATTGCAGTAGTTTTATTAAAAAATAAGTGTCGGTCGTTCTAAATCCGTTCACATGTGAGATGCCCGTGCACTGTGTCATCCCCGGGCGCCCGGGATTCCCGGGAATGACATGCGGATTCCCGAATTCCCGGGAATGGATAAACCCGTCCGGGAATGGATTCCCTTTTTGAGGTACCAGTGTTTGGTTTTTTTATTAAAAAATATTTTGACAATGTAGTACTTAGCATATGTTTCATTTTTTATTTTTAGAAATTACAGTATATTTGTGTAAAGCTGTTGTTTTAAAGATTGTATGTGCAACATCATCTTTATATACAGCTAGTAATGTTAGAAACTCCAGTCCTCAAAGAAAAGGGGTGCATGCACCTCTTAAGAAATACTGTACTCCAACAAGGTTGCTGAAATGTCCCTCACTGCAACATACTAAAGTAACACTGCATTTTCATTTCTTTGACCGTGTATGACTTTTTGTTGCACTCAGAGTATATGACTGGTATTTGTGAGGAAAATTATCAGTTGGCCTATGTAATGTTTGTTACTGTCAGCAGAGCTTACCATGTTACTTTTCCAGTTTGCATAGCCACATGCCTGTCAACTGTGCTTTTCCTGTCAGCAGTGCACATGGCCGAGCTTTTACTTTCCACCACACTGTACGACCACATCGCTTCTTGCTTTGACAAGGATTCGAATCCCAATGTTATAGTCGAGGTAGCCTGCTCATCCAATTCTTGGGTCATGTTAACGCATATCACGGCATAAGCTATCATTTTAGGATGAAGGGTCAAGGCCCAGGGTTTTTTAAGTTTTTGCCTAATTTCAAAAGTTTTATTTTTATGGGTGTGAAGGCGACTAGTCTAACAAGTTAATATTTAGCAACACCAGTGTAAGTGTCATACCTGTATGCAACTGTAACAACAGCCAAAGCTAGTAAATTGTACTCATTCAAAACAATTCAAACACACTTTTACCAAGGACAACTTTACATATAGTAGTAATGCTTTGTGGTGAAGGTTAAATATAAGCGATTGATTATGTTCATAGTAGTACTGGGAAGAATTTTAATTACATACCATACAGGAACTTTGTCTTAAAATTATTATTTGGAATACATTTATTGCCATAAGGTTTTTAAAATAATACAGACTTATTTCAATATTTACTATTTTGTGTATTTATTTATTTATTTATTTAAATTTTTGCTTTATATTTATGTGTTCTTGATGCCTTTCGTGGTGGTGTAGTGGTCAAGAGAGATTCCTCAAAGCTTCAGAAAAGTGAGTCTGAATCATAATTTGGTCGCTGACTGTGTGTGGTTTGCACATTATTCCACTGTCTGTGTGGATTTTTCTACAAGAATGGCAGTTTTCCTTCCATATCCCATAAAATATTCTGTTTGTGTCACCAACACCAATGCCAGGTTAAGACCACCCCTCAGGCCCTGGAGTGACTTAGAACCTTAGTAGAGAGTTGATCATACTTTTAGTAATGCAGCATGTGGACACTGAATTGTTTAATAAAGTGCAGTATTTCTCACTTTTGATTATGTCATAAGACTTAATTTTTTCATCAAGCAGGGAAGACTATACCCCTTAGATACTCAGTTTCATCAAGGGTGGATGGAGGTTGAAAAAAAGGTTCTTTGTCATCATGCTCCCCTGAGCGCGCGCACAGACCTCCCTGATGGTAAATCCACCCTTGGCTGTCACATATCTGTACTAGATGCTGTTACATACAAACTCAGATGGCTGGATTTAGAGTGCAGTCAAGCTACAGGAAACCTTCTCCCTCTCTAGAGAATGACCAGACTTCTGAATGTGAGGGCTGTCTTGGCTACACTTGTCCTTCTCACTGCAACTGCAGACTTTAAATTTGCCTGGTTTGAATAAGTGTTAGGGTGTATATGAATGAGTGTGCCTTGTGTTGTGTCCAATGGTACCTAAACAGACTTTGGCTAACCATGATCCACAACAGTATTAAGCAGGTCCAGGAAGTGGACATGTAGCAATGACACTTCCACATATAGGAGTAGAAAAACAATATTTAAAATTTAGTTTATAAGTGGTAGATTATAATTTCAACTGTTTTAACATTCATAGGGTTTCTTGAAATTATTCCGACAGTTTAAATTCTATGTTGAATTTATCTTCCAACTCACGGTTCCAAACTTGAATCCCTTTATTGGTGTAATGTGCTGAAATAACAAAGCAACAAGAAATTAGATCCAAAAGAAATAATAAAAACTTAGCATTTGACAAGTGAAAGAAAAAATAATTATTACTCAGAACAGAAAGGCACTGAGATACAGTATGTTTAAATAAAAACTTATTAGGTCTAAATAGACACATAGTTTTTCTTCTTGGTATATTAATTGACTAAATATGCATCTTGAATTTTTGTAAACATTTTTATGCCATGTTATAACTCTTCAAGCCTGTTATAAATCAGTAAAAGTTAAAATTCTTAAGTTACTATGGTTACTGTTAATGTTCAACAGTTTATCTTATTAAACTTAGCTCTGTCATCTTGTATAATTAAGGTAGGATACTTTAATGACTAGAAGTCAAAATATATTTATATAATGATAATAATATCACAAAAATAAAACAATTTATTTATCTTGCATCTCTCCCTAATTTCAGCTACAATCACGCCAAACTACTGTGATTTTTCTTTTTCATAAAAAGGGTATATTTCTAATCCCAGGATATTTCTTTCTATGTAAGAATACTGTTGCTTTTGGAGGGACTTCAATTTAAAGTTAATATCTTAGACAGAGTAATGCCAGTGTATTTATCAAATGATGAGCTGCCATGATTTATTACCTGCAGCAACACAAGGTCAGCCTGATAGCAACTCTAATTTGACCTTTTATTATCTTTCAAATGCCACAGGCATGGCAAAAGTGATTCTACTTAATTTAAAACGATCAAAGGTCAGACACTCTAATTGTGCTCAATGTATTCAGCTTTACCTGTTTTGTAATGGTTTCATTAAATGACAATATGTGTGTTGATCAAATTAACATTTTTTTGCTTATCAGATGACAGCTGTCTGTGTTTTCCATATGTCTTAAAACTGTTCAGGCTCTAGTTGCTTTCATGAAATAATTAAAAAAATTTAGAGCTGTGTAGCAGGTCAACTAAATAAAAAACTTAGCTACAAAGCAATTAGCTGTTTTTTTTTTGTTTACAATTACTTTACTTAAAATAACTCTGTGATAACATGTTTGCAAGTGGCAGTTTCTTATTTGTAAGGCTTTTAAAATAACAATCACTGTTTCAAAAATTATATAGCTATCATAATTGTTCTCAATGAAGGATACAATTAGTGTGGTTTATTAGTATGGCAAAGAGAGGAAAAATGAACATTAAGAGATTATTTTTCAAAAATTGTGCCTATTTTGAATTAATCCTTTTTGAACTTTGCATTCTAGATAAGTAAGCATGCCATTAGTGTATGAAGTGCACAAATACTGAGGGGATGTCTTTTGAAGCTGTTTCAGTGCTGAACTGAGGGGCTTTATTGTTTGGTCACAGATATACTTTTTCAATTTGCACTTCTATTTTCACAATTTTTCACACTTTAAAGAAAAAGCAATAATTTGCCTTGCTTCAGTGCTCATATGCTTTATGTTTTAAACATAGAACTTCTAAAAAATAACAAACCTCTATGCACAAAACAGTACGAGGCATTGTGAAGAATATTTTGTTAAACTGACAGAGATTTCTATTCTTAAGTCAATTTGCCTTGAGCTGTTTTACATTTTGACTTCTATTTATTAAAGACACTTATAAATGGGAGAAAATTGTTCTTGAGGACAGTTAGATTGCTTAGTGTCGATTTACAATTTCCATCTAGAAAAATTTAAAATGTTATATCTGAAGAGTACATTGAAGAGTACATTGAATACAATGAATCTGCTTTTGAAAATTTTAGACCCATCTCTAACCTGACTCTAAATGACTTGCGGGTAAATGCAGACAGAGGCCATTTATCTGTACTCATCCTAGATCTGAGTTCCGCATTTGACACCATTGATCACAATATTCTTAGAAATCACTTTAGTCAATGGGTGGGCCTCTCTGGCAGTGTCTTAAATTGGTTTGAATCCTACCTGGCAGGGAGAAAATTCTTTGTGAGTTGTGGTATTCACATCTCAAAGACACATGATATTCCATATGGTGTTCCACAAGGATCTATCCTGGGTCCGCTGCTCTTCTCAATCTATATGCTTCCGTTAGGTCAGATTATCTCAGGTTACAACGTGAGCTACCACAGCTATGCTGATGACACACAGCTGTACTTATCAATAGCACCTGATGACACCGACTCTCTCGATTCACTAACACAATGTCTTACTGGCATTTCTGAATGGATGAATAGTCATTTTCTCAAACTAAATAAAGAGAAAACTGAAATTTTAGTGATTGGCAATGATGGATTCAATGAGGTTATCAGAAATAAACTTGATGCATTAGGATTAAAAGTTAAGACGTAAGTAAAAAACTTAGGGGTAACTGTTGACTGTAACCTGAAGTTTAAATCGCATATTCATCAGACCACTAGGACAGCATTTTTTCACTTAAGAAACATAGCAAAAGTTAGACCTCTTATATCATTGAAAGATGCTGAGAAATTAATTCACGCTTTTGTTTTCAGTCGACTAGATTACTGTAACGCACTCCTCTCAGGACCACCTAAAAAAGACATAAATCATTTGCAACGAGTGCAGAATGCAGCTGCTAGAATCCTAACTAGGAAAAGAAAATCCGAACACATTTCTCCAGTTTTGATGTCACTACACTGGTTACCTGTCTCTTTCAGAATTGTCTTTAAAATTCTGCTTATGGTTTACAAAGCCCTAAATAATCTTGCTCCATCTTATATATCGGAATGTCTGACACCTTATATCCCAAATCGTAACCTTAGATCCTCAAATGAGTGTCTCCTTACAATTCCAAAAGCTAAACTTAAAAGAAGTGGTGAGACGGCCTTCTGCTATTATGCACCTAAAATCTGGAATAGCCTGCCAATAGGAATTCGCAGCTAATACAGTAGAGCACTTTAAAACACTGCTGAAAACACATTACTTTAACATGGCCTTTTCATAACTTCACTTTAACTTAATCCGGATACTCTGCATGTTTAATTCATCATAATAACCATTTATAGTGGCTCTAAAATTCATACTAACCTCTACTTTCTCTTCTGTTTCTTTTTCCGATTTCTTTGTGGTGGCGGCCTGTGCCACCACCACCACCTACTCAAAGCATCATGATGCTCCAACATTGATGGACTGAAAGTCATAATTCTACGTGACCATCATCATCAAATCCTTCCGTGAGAACCCTAAATACAAAGAGGACTGTTTCATTTATGTTAGGTAGATTGCCCAGAGGGGACTGGACGGTCTCATGGTCTGGAATCCCTGCAGATTTTATTTTTTTTCTCCAGCCGTCTGGAGTTTTTTTTTTTTCTTTCCACCCTGGCCATCGGACCTTACTTATTCTATGTTAATTAATGTTGACTTATTTTCTTTTCTTACTGTGTCTTTTATTTTTCTATTCTTCATTTTGTAAAGCACTTTCAGCTACATTTTTTTATATGTAAATGTGCTATATAAATAAATGTTGTTTTTGAATGGAGTGAACTTGACTGCGGCTTCCTGGGATTATGAACTGAAGCACACTATGTCATAGCACTATTATTATTATATAATGCATTACTATTGGTTGTACAGTGCATTCAGTAATTTCTTTTTCTGATAAAGAATTTCAAGAATAATTTAAAATCCCTGATCTGTCCTGATAATATACTTGATAACCTTTATTCATGGTAATTAGTCCAACATACGTGTTTTATAAATTTCACACAAGCAAAACAAAAAAATAAAAACCAATGCTGTCATTATTTTCTGAATGAACATGTCTTCTGGGAGTTCTTTCATAAAGGACAACTGAAATAGTGAACAAAAAAAGGGAAATCTCTCTATGAACCTGCCATCTACATAGTAATAAAAAACGAGTCTGTATCTAAAGCAATATAAAACCTCAATATACAGTCATATGAAAAAGTTTTGGAACCCCTCTCAGCCTGCATTATAATTTACTCTACTTTCAACAAAAAAGATAACAGTGGTATGTCTTTCATTTCCTAGGAACATCTGAGTACCGGGGTGTTTTCTGAACAAAGATTTTTAGTGAAGCAGTATTTAGTTGTATGAAATTAAATTAAATGTGAAAAACTGGCTTTGCAAAAATTTGGGTACCCTTGTAATTTTGCTGATTTGAATGCATGTAACTGCTCAATGCTGATTACTGGCAACATCAAATTGGTTGGATTAGCACGTTAAGCCTTGAACTTCATAGACAGGTGTGTCCAATCTTGAGTGATAAAAGGTATTTAAGGTGGTCAGTTGCAAGTTGTGCTTCCCTTTGACTCTCTTCTGAAGAGTGACAGCATGGGATCCTCAAAGCAACTCTCAAAACATCTGAAAACAAAGATTGTTCAGTATCATAGTTTAGGGGAAAGCTACAAAAAGCTATCTCAGAGGTTTCAACTGTAAGGAATGTAATCAGGAAATGGAAGGCAACAGGCACAGTTGCTGTTAAACCCAAGACCTGCAAGAACATCTTGCTGCAGATGGTATATCTGTATATCGTTCTGCAATTCCGCGCAATTTGCACAAAGAACATCTGTATGGCAGGGTGATGAGAAAGAAGCCCTTTCTGCACTCATGCTACAAACAGGTTCGCTTGTTGTATGCAAATGCTCATTTAGATAAACCAGATTCATTTTGGAACAAAGTGCTTTGGACTGATGAGACAAAAATGAAGTTATTTGGTCATAACAAAAAGTGCTTTGCATGGTGGAAGAACACCACATTCCAAGAAAACCATCCTGCTGCCTAATGTCAAATTTGGTGGCGGTTCCATCATGCTGTGGGGCTGTGTGGCTAGTTCAGGGACTGGGGCCCTTGTTAAAGTTGAGGGTTGGATGAACTTAATCCAATATCAACAAATTCTTAAGGATAATGTTCAAGCATCACAAAGTTGAAGTTACGCAAGTGTTGGATATTCCAACAAGATAATGACCCAAAACACAGTTTGAAATCTACAAAGGCATTCATGCAGAGGGAGAAGTATAATGTTCTGGAATGGCCGTCACAGTCCCATGACTTGAATATCATCGAAAATCTATGGGATGATTTAACGCAAGCTGTCGATGCTCAGTAGCCATCAGTTTTAACTGTACTGGAGAGATTTTGTATGGAAGAAGGTCAAAAATACCTCCATCCAGAATCCAGACACTCATCAAAGGCTATAGGAGGTCTCAAGAGGCTGTTATATTTGCAAAAGGAGGTTCAACTAAGTATTGATGTAATAGCTCTTTTGGGGTGTCACATTTATGCAACTGTCTAATTTTGTTATGATGCATATTGCATATTTTCTGTTAATCCAATAAACTTAATGTCACTGCTGAAATACTACTGTTTCCATAAGGCATGTCATATATTAAAAGGAAGTTGCTACTTTGAAAGCTCAGCCAATGATAAACAAAAATCCAAAGAATTAAGAGGGGTTCCCAAACTTTTTCATATGACTGTATACTACACGTTGGGTTTGTGAAGGCCATCATAAGTACATAAAAAAGTAGCCTCAGATGTAAAAATTGTACATGTATTTTCGCAATTAAAGCATACAATGGCCCCCGTCACTGATTTTGAGTTTGCAAGGTCCAAGTGTTTGTCTTCAGTACTCTCTGTTGTGAGTCCTTTTTTTTCTTCACCAGTTTTTTCTAGGTCTAAACGGGAGAGACTATTCAACATGGGCATGATTGTGAATAAGTTACTTCAGCCTCTTGCTGGAAATCCTACAATAGTCTCTCATTTAACTTTTGGAATAATGTTTTAAAAATTGTTTTTGCTTGAACTCTTGATGGCATGAATCGATGGGTCATATGGCTACAGTATCAAGAAATTGCAGTCTGGCTATAATATGGCACATCATAGGCCATGAGATAGATCTGGATGATTGATCACTAACAAATCATGTGTCCATTATAGAAAATCACCACAACAGCATAAAAAAAACAAATTATTTACTTAAGAGGGTTGAGTCAAGTCCCTTGGGAGTACAATTATCCACGCTGCTCAAAAAAAATCACAAAAAGGGGTATAGGTTTCTAAAAACCAAAAGCCAGACCTGTGTCCATATTGATCAAGCATCTCCGAGTGAAAAAATAGTCCTAACTGGCCCAAAAATCTAATAGTGACACAAATTTGGTCCTATTTTTATTTTTGGTCTTACTTTTATTTTAACTCATTAGGAGATACCAGATGATGACATTCAGAGAGAGCTCATTCAAAGAAAGGCTGAATATTTTGGAAATGTTTTGGATAATGTTTTGTTTTGGTAGAGTAATATATTACTCTACTTTCCCCTTTTGTATTATTAATATGTAGCCTTTGTTAGAATGCCTCAAATCTCACAAACTTACCACTGTTTATAAGGTATTATAGTATATAACTTCTCCCTACCTTCCCTTCTACATTTACAGCCTCAGGCAATTAGGTGTAGTAAAAGACAAGTAGGAGTTAAGGCACAATTTAAATAATGTATTATTGATAATATTCATAAATAATAACAATATGTAAAGTACATTTGAATATTGGCAACCCTACAACTTAATAAACCTAATAAATGGTGATGTGTAGTTTCAGTTGGCACACAGATTTGTTAGTTACTTAAAATGTATCTAGTTAAGGCCACATGTCTGTCTCAATATGTCTGCCAAGCTGTGCTCTTCATTGTGTTGTCCTTTTCAGCTCATGGTGTGTGAGATGCTCCTTCATCACTTGGCAATTAAAGCAAGCAAATTTATAGATTTTCTGTCCAACCCCTACAGCCAATAAGGGGTCATGGTACTTAAAGGCTTCTGATACAATCCAATTCCAAACACCCATACTTCAGAACAATGGGACAAAGAATACCTTAACACCTGCCTCCAAAACCATGTGTTGAGCTGATGTTTGCCAGCTAGGCAGTCTGGCTTTCCTGTGGGGGTTGACTGAGAAAGCCCTACAAAGAAACATTTGCCATACTTGTTTGAGGCACTTCCCCAACCCTGTCATAAAATTCCCTTTCCTGACTTAGTCCTAGTGGGTAAACATGAATGCTTCTCACTACTGAAATACTAATATTACATTGGTTTGCCTAAGTTACAAATTAAGACATTCAAAATATTTATCAACTTGTATGCAAAATTTCACACCACAACAGATAATAATGAACTTGTAAAAAGATAACAATTTGACAGAGAATGAATACTATTTGCAATAAATCTTGTACATCATGTGATCACTGCATCTACGCAAAGAAGTAATGCGCCGTTAGCCGAAATGAAAGTGTTGGTAATGTTTAATTTTTTGACCATGAAGAAAATGCAGCTTTGCAAAAGCAATGATTTGAGTATGTCACAACCAAACTTTTCTCAAATTCTGCACCAATCTTTGAATGCCCATACCAATCCACATAAGATAATATTAAAGCAGGATGTATTCATGAAAATTGCTGCTTTCCCTGGAGTTGTGTGGCTGATAACACACACATAAAGATTATTGCCTCAAGTGTGGTAGACCTTGGATATATGACTTGCGAGCAATACCACAGTATCAACACTCAGGTAGTCTTGGATGCAAACTGCATTGTCGTAGCCAGTATGTAACCCTAAAGATAGGCTTGTCTGGATGGGTGATTGTTAAAGAAATATCACATTTCAAAAAAACCCTGGAACATTCATGTTACACTTTACGAGTCTGAGAAGGTTCAAGAAGGCAGGTGTAGATTGTCTGGAAATTGTATAAATGGTACCTTGCAGAAGATAAGGCAAGATCATGGAGATAGACATGGCACATGACTCTGGAAAATGACCAGGAAGGCTGAAAGAGAGAACATGACTTCAGAAACAACACAGGAATAGCCATTGATAGTTTCAGTAACTGTTATTTCATAAGTCAGTCCTCATGGACATAACAGCGGGATTGTGATTCCTCTGAAGGTATGGCAGTGCATCACTCATTGTTAACTAAACATGAGAGTTATTGGGCTTTACTCTCATTTGGTGTGAATGTCATAGTGTGTCTGTGAGAGAGAGAAAGAAAGAGAGCTTTTAATGGAATATTGATGGTCAAGTTGAGTGTTGTGTTTAGTTGTTAATTAGTTTAAATGTGCATCTCCCTAGTATGTGTTTTTTAAATAAATCATTTGTTTTTGTAGATCTCAGTGCTAATTACAGCATTATCCTGAAGTTGTTGCAAAGTGGCATCAGTTACATGCAGGTTACCGCAATATCCTACCCGTTCATGCTTTCCTTCTTCTTCTTTATCTTCTGCTACTACTTTACATATTATTATTATCTTTGTGGCTACACATTAGCCGCAGTATGAAAAAAAACAAAAAATACACAATTAGTGCCATCTTACAGCTCTGGGTACCATAAAATTGTGAGACCATTTATTCTCAAATGTGTCCTCCTGCTTTAACTGGGTGTAGGAGTAGGACACTTCACATGTCCCACTTTGGAGGTAGGACAAATTCTTATGCTAGTTAGACTTTTAGAGCAATTCCTAGGAGTAATTTTGAGATGTTTGATAAATACGGGCACAGATCGCACTACAAGTCTCATCTAAAGACCAGGGGCCTCAGGTATAAATGGTGCGTATGCACAAAAATGTTGCGTAAGTACGTTTCCACGTTCAAATCGCGATGTATAAAACATAAACTTGGCGTAAAGCCACGCACATTTCCACGGTAGCTCATACCCTGTCGTACGTAAGTTCTGCTCTCAGTTTTGCAGACTGGCGTCAGCCAGCATCAAAGCAGTGCTACTGTTCCTGTGTGGTTACCCTTTCTTTTTTAGATCCACATCCCTGACGTGGCTTTATAAATATACCGAAATGAACTATATATTGTTTATTAGTTTAATGCGTCTGATTGTAATTAACCTGTAACAATATAATGGTCCACAGAATGGTCAAACTATTCCAAATACCATAACCATAACACTCATGACCTTCCAGCAGCTCCATGTATGACTTTATCTTTCTACCCTTTTCTCTATTTTACTGATCACTCCTATCACTTTCTATTATGTGGACTGGTTCCTTGAACACTTTTTACTACTTTTTTGTGAATTTCCCCTTGGGATTAATAAAGTATCTATCTATCTATCTATCTATCTATCTATCTATCTATCTATCTATCTATCTATCTATCTATCTATCTACCTTCTTTTTCTTCTTTCAGCTGCTCCCATTAGGGGTTGCCACAACGGATCATCTTTTTTCCATATTACTCTCACTGCACCATTCTGAGGACTTATATCACTGTATCTGAGTTAGAATCACAGTTGTACAGCAGCTGATCAGAAAGGGAATTATCGGTATACAGCACATGCTGCCTCAGCCATGCTGTCTATTGAACTGCTCTCATAAGGCAAATGCCTCAGAGCCTTTCCTGTAGGACCTCGTGGTTTAGAAACAGTTTCATCCCAAGAGCTCTAAATGCACTCAATCAATCCATCAAGTGCTCCTTGTAGAACTGTTTGTACTTATAAGTACAATTACCTCACTGTAAACTAGCAATAGTTATAATATTGCACTACCTGAGCCACTTTATAAAGCATGTATTTACATATGATGACAAATTCATTTTTAAAATGAAATGCAGCAAAATATGTTTATTATATTATACAGATAAAATGTTAACTTCATTTAAATAATCTATATCGTTAATAATTAAACATGTGAGGACACGGTGCCAGCGCTAGTGAACTGCTGGCGCTCCGTTCATTGATTGTTCCTGCCTCGCGCTGTATTCTTGCAGGTGCTGACGCAACACTGGAAGGATAGATGGATAGAATAATTAAACATGTACTACGAAGATATTTCAATGTTCCTTAAAAGTTTTGAAGAATTGGCGTTCTAAGCTTACAGATGGCTTAACGTCTATTACAGAGCTGATTGTATGGCGAGTGGGTATTTGGAGAAAGAAAAGTAAGGACAGAAATTGGAGGTTAGTAGGTTTGAAAGAGACAGTACTGCTACAATAAAGTATTTCATCAAAGGTTGCGTATGGTGCAGCAAGCATCTTGTGTGTGACATGAACAATCACTGCACCACCGTGTTCCCATGTTTAATAACATGCTTTAACTCCTATCATCATGAAAATGATATCACGTATACATCTCAGTATTTTAATTATTTAGAGAGCTGTAATATCACAATTGTAATGGATTCTGTGTCCTGTCGGAGGAAGAGAAAGCCTGGAAGCATGTAGCGATTCACACACATACAGCACATAAAAGATCAAATACAAAACAAAGCATTTAATATGCTACTTTAGTTACAATAGGATTTGAGAAACTAGTAAATTAAACAATTTTAAGATGAAGTTTATGATGTTCTACTTTAATGATAAAATAACCTTATGATTAAATTGGAAATTTTTAGATTAAAGTTGACATTTCATGCTTTTTTCCAACTGTGTGTCTTTTTTTTTCTCTGTACCCTAATAAGCTTTCATATGACACTCAGATGGTGGGTTGCGACTCACCTTTTCACGGCGACTTTGATATCAGAGAACTTCTTTTTTATTTTGGGCAATGTGCGATTTTGTGAACTTGAGTTTTCGAGTTTCTCTGACACGCTATGTCACTCGATTAACTTCCTTTTGTTGTTTATACCACGGTTTAAACCAACAAATAGTATATTTTTCCTTGCCTCCACTTGGTATTCGCTGAAAATTCTATTTTCCCTCGTGCTTTTGCCATTGCCTTTCCACAGAACGCTGAGCTTAAGGGCTGTTTATATTGATTTGCATATTCATAGAGGCATAAATCTGGGAGGAGTTTGGATGGGACAGCAGGCGCGTGCACGTGAGTTAATTTTCATGCTGACCGGGATTTATGTAGCAGAAGAACATGGAAGCTGGCGTTCGTACAGATTTAGGCATCTGGATTTTTTTGTGCGTAAGCTCATTTCCGATTTTGTGTTTACGTCATGTTATAGTGCATATTCTACACACGGCGTTATGCATGAGGCCCCTGGGCTCACCACCACATACATCCTGCTCTCAAACGTAATTGACTGGCTTCTGCCCTGCACAGGCCCCAAAAATGGGGCTCAAACTTTTAAACAGTAATTTTATAAAATCTCCAAAATGAAGGATAGGGAAAACACTGAAAAAGCTCTGATTCCAGGACAAAATAGAGATAAAGTTATTTTATATCCATCCATACATTTTCCAACCCGCTGAATCCGAACACAGGGTCACGGGGCTCTGCTGGAGCCAATCCCAGCCAACACAGGGCACAAGGCAGGAACCATTCCCGGGCAGGGTGCCAACCCACTGCAGGTTATTTTATATTTAAATGCTTATTCACGAAAAGGAATTACAAAAAAAGATCACAAAAAGATAAGGCTAGAAAAGAAGTAATCATATATGTTTCCTAATAGGCAAAGCTTAAAGCAAACTAAACCAATAATTGTAAACCAGAAACAGTACCTTAAGGACAAGCAGGGATTGAAGTCAGAAAATACAATTAACGACAGGCTACTAGATTCTAGACTGATTGTCCTGATCCCAGAACTTACCCTTGGATGGGGTTTAAAGCTTAGATTGAGCAAGTGGGTCAGGGGCAAGAGCTGGCGAGAAGATGAGAGATAGGCCAGGTTAAGTGTTTTGTTAAGTTGTTATTTAGTTTAAACGTGCCTCTCCCTAGTATGTGTTTTTTTTTAAAAAATCATCTGTTTTTGTAGATCTTAGCATCATTTGCCTTAATTTGAGTAGTTCTGCCTCTTAGTGTCAATAGATTTTCAGCATAAAAGGTCCTGGAGGCCTATCAACTTAAAAAGAGTGACTAGCACTGTGTAACTTTTCTTACTGTATTTTTTTATATATGAAATTACAGAAAAATTTGACTTTTGAAATCAGCATTAATAGAAGTGGTATTAAATTTTTGTTTTAGCATAAAAGGTTTAGGAAATCAAATTTTCATATGTCCATATAATTATGCCAAAGTTAAGAAGTTCTTTTAAAATCTGACTAAATAAAAAGACAAAAGGAAAAATTATAGCCATGACTGGTGTTGATGCCTGCACCATGCTGATTTCATTGCTATTGTGTCTATTGTGAGTGGCCTCTTAATTGCACAAGACATTTACTTAAAAGGAGGGATTAGTTCCTGAATAAAAGATTGGGAGCAATGGTAAATTGCAGCTTCTGTGGTTTATAAGGGACATTTTGCCTCAAACAAGTGGTTAAATATTAGATTGACTAAACTTTCATTTTACATAATGTAGTTCAATGTTTTGTGTTACTGGACCACTTAAAAATAAACACATATCTATTTTGATTTAAACATGAAATAAAAAAAATGAAATAAGGAGCAAGATGCCATTGCACTAATGATACTATTTCTAATTAGAATATGAAGTTATAATTGTGCATTTTTAATCTCTGCCTCGGCTGAGGGACTGTATATTTGTCTGCAGAGTTCAATTTAAATTGTTAGGAGGTGTTAGTCTAGTAATTTGCTCTCTTGCATTTGCTTGTGGAAACTGAAAAAGGAAGAATAGATAAAATTTTTTTCTATATTTTGCTGCTTTAAAGTTATTTTGAGGATCTTTAAGACAAGAAAAAGTGTTTCACAACATTCAGTCCTTTGTTTATTTTGCTACTTATTAAAATTCTGCTTTGTGAATGTTAGAATATTCAGGCCTTTCATGTTTTCCAGTTCAGATTTGAAGGCTGATACAAGGAATAATCATTTTATAAGATAGCATTGCCTCACACAAAGTCCTGAGCCCCTTGTACACATGCAATTTATATTGGGAATTTACAGAATCATTTCCAGGTGTAGTGCATCTCTGAACAAAGTTGGGTCAACAATTTCAGGAAAATAATGCATCAGTTTCCCAGGCTGAGATGTGAAATAATTTTTAGGAGCTTCCCACATTGCCAGATGTGTGAACAAAGCCATAAAATTGCCAGATAAAGTATGCAAAATGACATTGGGAAATTACAGCAAAAATTACAGAGATATCACATGTGCCATGATGTTTATGGAGATGCAAGTGAGATGATCATTGCAAAGTTATTTGACCGCATCACAGAAATTTTCCATTGGTGATTTATTTCAGAAGTGACTAGAAATTGGATAGCCCTTGAAATAATGGAGCTGCCAACCTTCTAAATCTAATTAAGTTCAGTTAACTCAAGATGTGACCATGTAATGTCTCATACACAACAATAACATCTGGTGGATATGTAGCAGAGTTGAGGTGAGCAACATATGACACTGACACAAGAACAGGTAAAATGCAGGTGTATTCGTCTTTACATGCTGTGCTTGTGTCCTTGTATTTGATACTTCTATCCTTAAGTGTTCAATCCATGGTGTGTTTTCTTCGTCTTAAATTCTGTTTCAATTAAGTCACACAACATACACTAATTTTTATCAGTTTGTCTGAGTCAGTCTAATAGGAAATAACAAAACACAATTTTACCACACAAAGTTTATTAAAAGGAATGATCTAAGTGGTAAGGAGGAGAATGCAGAAGTCAAGAAGGAAGACATCAAAATCAAACTTAGCAGTTGTAATTCGGTAATAGTCTAATGGTCAAGTCAGCCACTTAATCTGCCTACAAACATATTGTTTATTTATCTTGCCTTACAATGTACATATGTACATGCACATTGCTTTTTTGATTATGTTCACTATCTCAGCAATAGTCTTTAAAAGTCATGTCTTCCATTAGCTTCTAACAGTAGAGTTTCAGTTAAATTATTAGCCTCATCTCCTAAAGGGAGGCTCAGGATGCTGAAATTTGTAACACACAAAACCATCTTCCATGTTATTGCCATTTCAGATCCTGGAAGAGACAAAACCATCCTTGTATGTGGGACACTCTGAAAAGCAATTTAAGTAAGCAATATTCAAAGTGTGTTGAACATTTCTGGAGACTTGCACACTGCCTATAAAATGTATTCACACCTTGGAATTTTCTACAGTAGTCCCCCCTCGATCGCGGGGGTTGCGTTCCAGACCCCCCCGCGATAGGTGAAAATCCGCAAAGTAGAAACCATATGTTTGTATGGTTATTTTTATATATTTTAAGCCCTTATAAACTCGCCCACACTATTTATAAATATTCCCTGCACAGTTATACAGCATAAACCCTTTTGTATTCTCTTAGATATTAGGTAAGATTTATTGAAATTATGTTTGTAAACACACTGTTTATATACAGTAAAACCTAAATATTATTATTATATAGACAGGCCACCAGCAATAAATACGTACAATACAAGAAAAATTGTATACAGTAAACGTGTGTACAGTGACAATAAACGTACGTACATGTACTAAGTACTGTAAATAGAAAATTAATTATAGTTACTCCCCAACAATGACACGATGACTTGTCCAATAGCAATGAGTTTAGTTTTACTGCACAACAAAGGAGAGCGTTACAGCTCTTCTAAAGGAGCCTCTTCAGGCAACTGTATATCACCGCCGTTGTTCTTCTTCCGGCAGACTTCAATCCAATTCCCTATAGCAGAGTTCATCCGGACTACTGCCTTATTATATCCACTTACAACTCGTTTTGCACCCTGTTTAAAAGGACACTGCGGCTGTAGATCTTATATTCCTTTCCTACTTTTTAAATAAAAACATTTGTTCAATAGCCTCATTGATGCCGCAATGGCATCCTACAGTGGTGTAGCTTTTCCCTTCCTTCAACATATCCAAAACGTTTACCTTTTTGGCAATCATTAACATCTTTCATTGGCGCTTGGGCACAGCCCCTGAAGCAGTAGCAGGAGCAGATCGTTTTGGAGCAATAATGATGGGCTTGACTATGCACAAAGATAAACACAAAAGAGCACAAAAGTTAACTTTTTACACAGCGAAACACGTTGATGCTGAATGAGCGAGACGAGATTTCCTGGTTAACGCGGCAGAATTGAATTCAGCGCTCCGTCACTGAGCCATTCAGCACACAGGAACTTAACTGCGTGCTCTGATTGGTTAGCTTCTCAGCCATCTGCCAATAGCGTCCCTTGTATGAAATCAACTGGGCAAACCAACTGAGGAAGCATGTACAGGAAATAAAATGACCCATTGTCCGCAGAACCCGCGAAGCAGCGAAAAATCCGCGTTGTATATTTAGATATGCTTACATATAAAATCCGCGATAGAGTGAAGCCATGAAAGTCGAAGCGCGATATGGTGAGGGATTACTGTACATGTTATTGTTCTACATCATTGAATCACCGTGGATTTAATTATCCATTTTTTGACATTGATCAACAGAAAAGAATTTTTTAATGTCACGGAGAAATCAGATCTCCAACGTTCATCAGTTTTACAATAAGTCAGGAAAAACCCCTGGGGTTCTTTCAAACAAATGACAATATGCGTGTACAGTATATGGTCTCAATGAAAATGTAACTGTCAAGTCAGAAGTTTTCTTTCTTTTTAGTTACTCTAGTGTTATTCGAGAGTAGTTTGTTGGTTGTCATAATATAATAATGTTATTTATTTATTGTGCCACTGTAACATGCCAAAATTTCCCCTTTTAACAAATAAAGTTCTCTTTCTCTATCTGGAAGTCCCCTAGTTAGTTCAATGGGGTTCACATGTTTCTATCGATTGTAGCATAGCTGCACCAAATTACTTGGTAACTTAGTCCATATGCCTATGGTTCTCTGTGGTAAGTCAGTATCATGGCCTAAACTACACAATGAAGACAAAATAACACTGAAAGTAAGTCCATGAAAAGGTGATTGAAAAGTACAAGTAAGGTGATGAAGACCAGAACATATTGCAGTCACCGAATATCTCTTGGAATCCAGTTAATTCGGTCTGTAACTCTGACTAGAACCGGCCCTTCACAAAAGCTGAGCAGTCGTGCAAGAAGGAGACTAGTGAGGAAGGCCACCAAGAGACCTATGAAAAGTCTGAAGGAATTACAAGCTATAATGACTATGATTACAGAGCCACTTTATACATCTGTTGCCTGGCTGCTTCACGAGTCACAGCTTTATGGGACAGTGGCAAAGATAAGGCCACTTTAAAAAAAAAAAGGTATGTAATATTTCAGCTAGTAGTTGGCATAAGGTACATGGAAGACTCTTACATCAACTGGAAGAAGGCTCTATTATCTGATGAAACTAAAAATCCAGTTTTTGACCATTAGGATAAACACCATGTTCAATGTAAGCCAAACGCTACACTATTCCCACCCTGAAGCATGGTGGTGGCAGCAACATCACGCTGTGGGGATGTTTCTCTGTAACAGGCCCTGAGAGGCTTGTGTTGCTAAAGGATAAAAATGAATACAACAAAACACTGAGGAATCCTTTTGAACGTCTACAAGAAACCTGTGCACTAGGAACATAAGAACATAAGAAATTTGATAACGAGAGGAGACCATTAAGTACATCAAGCTCATTTGTCTAGATTATAACCAAGCTGACCCAATATCTCATTAAGATACATCGTTAAGATTGTCAAAGTTTCTACTTCATCTCAGTTCCAAATTCCCAGAACTCTTTGTGTAAGGAAGTGCTTTGTAGGACTAAATTTCCACTGTCTTTTTAGAGTGTGTGATTAACCCTTGAGCTGAATTCTGCTGGATCTACTTTATCAATGCCTTTGAGGATTTATGAAGAGATATAGAACATTATAAAACAATCTAGACAAGAACAGGTCATTGAGCCCAACAAAGTTCACCAGTCCGACACACTTAATTCTCCTAAAATAACTTCAAGTCTAGTTTCGAAAGTCCTTAAAATCCTACAGTCTACCAAATTACTTGGCAACTTATTCCATATGTCTAGGGTTCTCTGTGTAAAGAAAAACGTCCTAATATTTGTGCAAAATTGACGTTAATTTCCAACTGTGTCCACATGTTCTTTTTGAACTCATTTTAAAATAACAGTCGCGATTCACTGTACTAAATTCCATCCATCTATTATCCAACCCGCTATATCCTAACAAGAGGGTCATGGGGGTCTGCTGGAGCCAATTCCAGCCTACACAGGACACAAGGCAGGAAACAAACCTCAGGCAGGGTGCCAGCCCACCACAGGGCACACCCACATACCAGGGACAATTTAGAATTGCCAATGCACCCAACCTGCATGTCTTTGGACTGTGGGAGGAAACCCACGCAGACACAGGGGGAACATTCAAACTCCACACAGGGAGGACCCGGGAAGTGAACCCAGGTCTCGTAACTGCGAGGCACCATAGTGCCACCCTGTACTAAATTCCTTCATCATTTTTAATACTTCATACATTTTTTTTCAGCAAGACAATGATGCCAAGACTAAACCCAAAGCTACACTGGAATGGCTTAAAAACATTGTTAATATCCTGGAGTGGCAGCCAGATTCCAGATCTCAATGCAATTGAGAGTTTGTGGCTGGACTTCACTCACAATTCACAAGTAACCGGACAGAGTTTTGCAAAGAAGAATTTGAAAACACTGTAGTGTTCAGACTCAACATTGTCATGGCTGCCAAAGGTTCATCTACTAAAAACTAACTTGAATAATTATGATATCAATTGTTTTTGTGTTTTATATTTGTAATTAATTTAGCACACTTTGCAGAGACCTTTTTTCACATCGACACTAGAGTGTTTAACTGCTCATCAATGTCAAGAAATCCACTATGATGCAATGTTGTATAACAATAAAATGTGAATATTTCTTCAAAACAGATAATGTGTTCCTTGCAATTCAAACAATAGACTGTCAGACCAAATTAAGAAATTTAAGATTTATTATCTTACAAAAATCTCTATTCTAAATATAATTTTTTTCATTTATAGAATCACTTAATTTAAAAGAGATTTAAAGAAACATGGTATGATTTTTAATATAATACATTTTCCAAAATTCAACAATTATATTTTCACACTTCCTTCTTTTCTTTAGAAGTAGAGTTCTGATAAATGACTTTAAAGGAATTCCATTTATAGATAAGCAGCAGCTATTCAGTATGCACACTAGTAAAACCACTTACTCTAATAGTGCTAAGCTTTTTTTAAAGATAGTTAAAGGGTATATTTTAAAATGATAAAGCAATATTAAAGAAAACTTCAATTTAGTATTTAGCTGTGACATAAATAAAATCCTGTTACTTGCAAAGGCAGATGGAGTATGCCTTTTGCTATTTAGGGCTCTCCCAATTACAACATTCTTTCATAAAATGAACTTTCTTCATCAATATCTCTCTAACTATAACATGGAAAATGGAAGAAAAAATTACATACAGTTATCAAAGAAACTCTGGGGACACAAATGTCAGAGTTAGTAATTATTGCCACAAGGGTTTTCCACTATGACCTACCTCTGATAATTACAAGTCTTCAGTGTGTGCTGCTTCTAGAGCCAGAATTAATTGCATTGTGTGAGCAAGTGTATTAGAAGTTGGTTCACCCATGCGATAAGTAAGATTTTCTTTTGTAATTCTGTTATATAGAAATGCATGTTAATGCAGTGTTGATGGCATTTAGCATGACAGATGTTCATAATAACTGAAAATATACAATTACTTTAGACTACTCGGGGAAATTTTTCATAATTTTACAGAAACATGTATTTTTAAACATTGATAAGCATAAATTAATATGCAGATAGACAAAAGTTGTAAATACTGGTTGACAACAATGATGCAGGAGTCTAAAATGCATTCACTGTAAAACCCCTGACACTATCTAACTTGTGCCTGTGGCAATGTCCATGTGTCTCCCCAGTCATTAAATAATAATTTGCTGTGAGAGGACATTGAGTTAGCTATGGGGATCCAGGGCTTACTCTTACTATATAATAGTGTCAGATTTAAAGCTTTTACCAGCCCACTCCACCCAGTGCTCATCGAGTTTCAGGCAGGTTCTGCTATGTTTCTGAAAGAATAAAAGAAATGTTAGCAGTTGAAAAATAACTATTCAAAGCTATAGCCACCTTGGGGTAGCACAACCTGAAAATTAATGTCATGGCAATATAGTACTCGGCTTGGATTTTATGGTCTTTGTCTGCCAGCCTGGAATCATGAGTGTAAATTGCACATTGTGCCAGGGAATCCCCAAAAGAATTGCTGTCATTTTAATATTTAGGACCATAGAAGAGACACAATAAAGTGGAGTGGCTAAATATAATTTCATGGCAATTTTAACATTAATTACAATAAGAAGGTTGAACTAAAGCTTGCATGAGTTGTACGTCCTGGTTGTTAGACAGTTGAAAGCAAATTTAGCACCCCTCTATGAATGCTTTCCTCATTCTGGCATTGCCTCTTGCAATGAACCTGCTGTAGTTAACTGGTATGTCAGTCCCTCCTGGTTCTGGAAGCTGTACTTCTTACGTATGTAGCGCTTGTTGGACTCTAAGGGCCTGTTAAAATTTGAGTGTTATAAATTTTTTGTTTGTTTGACATTTTCCAAGCTTTTCCATGGCCTTTTGCTAATGTTTTCAAGCATTTTTTAATTTTCAGGTATTTTTCAAGCATTTTCCACCTTTTTTCAAACATTTTCCCAGTGTTTTGCAGATATTGGGTTTACCTTGTTCTACAGTATAGGGAGTCTAGAGGACAATTCTGAACTCTCTTATGAAGCACAGGTCATCCTGAAAAATGTCAGGATTACACTTGGGTGTTGATAAGCATGTGCAGTAAGTAATGGCATATGGAAAAAAATATATATATATTTGTGTTTTAGCAAAGCGAATGATGAGGCAGGGCAAAAGCCAAATGTTTGGGTTTCCAAAAAAGCCCTATCTAATTGCAAAAAAAAAAAATAATGCAAAAATGTGCTTGTGGGCGGCACGGTGACGCAGTGGGTAGCGCTGCTGCCTCACAGTTAGGAGACCTGGGTTTGCTTCCCGGGCCTCCCTGTGTGGAGTTTGCATGTTCTCCCCGTGTCTGCGTGGGTTTCCTCCGGGTACTCAGGTTTCATCCCACAGTCCAAAGACATGCAGGTTAGTTGATTCTAAATTGTCCCTAGTGTGTGCTTGGTGTGTGTGTGTGTGTGTGCCCTGCGGTGGGCTGGCACCCTGCCTGGGGTTTGTTTTGCTGCCTTGTGCCCTTTGTTGGCCTGAGACTGGCTCCAGCAGGCCCCCGTGACCCTGTAGTTGGATAATGGATGTATGGAAAATGTGCTTCTGTTCCCTGTGAGGGACAATTCTCTTTAGTTCGTGTTCACTCCAGTTGCATGTTGTTTCTTTATCTCATTATCACAGTCATGTCCGAAATGAGACACCACCTTCCAGGAGCATCTTTCTTTTATACTGGGTGGATTGGAAGGGGAGGGGCTTCCTTGCCCTCATGGGGCGGTTTCTTGAGGCTGTGACAGATAAAGGAGACAAGACTGTTAGTAACAGTGCCCCTTCTAATCCCCGGGTGGTACCACATACTTTAGGTGAGCCTGGAAGGCGACTCTCTGGCATGCATGCTTGACAGTATATATGTAGATTGTGGTTTCCACTATTGTAGTTATTCTAACAATCACCCAATATCTGAAATGTTTGAGCAAATCACTTGCAGGAAATGAAGGATCCAGAAGCTTCAATGTAAGGTTCATATCTATACATATATACTGTAACATGACAAAACACCTTGAGAAGAGTTTAATAAAACAAAACAAAAAACAACTGATTCTACCATGTAATGGTGCAGGTCGGCTCAACCCTCCCATGTCTGTTTTGGGAGTCTCTTGAACCTGACATCGTTGATAACATAACTGGATGAACTGACAGATGAGGAGAATCACACACACAGCAAGGGATAGATGTATAATACACACAAACAAAAGTGTCCAAAAATTGTACACTGCAAAAATTTCAAAAAATAAATAATCCAATAAAATGAAGTGATGGTGGAGGTTAAAATCAATCAAACAATCCATTAAAACATGGCAGGAAACCATTCTTAAGAAAAACTCTCCGGTGCATCACCTTAAAATAGCCTTCTTCTCATCTTAACCCCAAGCAGGTCCTTGTAGATTGTCAGCTGATCAGCCCACCTTCTGCGCCTGCTCCTAGTCTCTCGCCCCACAGCCTTCTATGACCCCCAGCAGGGTACTACGCCAAGCCTCCGACTCCTACTGCCTAGCTCACGTCCCTACAGTCCATGGCTCCCCCACAAGATGCCTCACTGAGCCTTATGTTCCCCTGCAGCCATGCTGTTTCTCTCTGGCAAGCCGCTCCAACAGAGCAGTGCTTAAGTCACTCCAGCTTCCAGATCGCTCAGCTGTAGTGACCTTCAGCCTGAGTTTTGGACGTGCGTTCCTTGTTTATTAAAAATGCCCCTCTTTCTGACACACTACACCACACACCACTGCTTCATCACCAACACGAGAGCAGTTTCTAATATGTATTTAACAGAGCAGACAACAATATTTTGATTATACAAGGGAGGCGATACCTAACAGTGGCTGCTTGTGAAGTATGATGCTAGCTACCACAAGTGACTTACATATACTTATTAAATCTAAACTTTGCTCAAACACAGGAAGCAAAGGGTTATGTTGAGGGGAACTTTTTCAGAATTAGATGATGTTAAAAGTACTGCCCCTCAGAGTTAGTTTTGGGGCCACTGCTCATTTAATATACATAAATGATCTGGACAAGAATATAATCAAAAAGCTGGTTAAGTTTGAGGATGGAACACAACGAGGTGGAAAGGCAGATAATGTACAATCAGCTGAATTGTTACAGAGGATCAAGGAAAGAATACAGGCTTTGAGGCAGTTGAAATTTAATGGAAGTAAATGGAAGTAAATGCAAAGTACTACACAAAGGATGTAAAAATGTTTAGATCTGAAAACCCTTTATAAGAAATATCTAAGGGGTCATAGTGGACTTGTCACTATCTAAATTAAAATAGTGTATAGAAGTGGCCAGGATAGCTAATAAGAGGATAATTTATATCAATGGAGGTTATTCTTTGGTTATTAGCACACTAGTGAGACCTTACCTGGAGTGCACTGTAATGTTTTGGCTTCCATATTACAAAAAGTACATAAAAGCATTAGAGGAAGTCCAAAGAAGTGAGACCAGGCAGATTCAGGCACTAAGTGGTATGAGCTATGAAGAGAGGTTGAAGAAACTGAACCCATTTAGTTTAAGCAAATAGAGAGGTGACACGGCCAAAGTGTTTAAAACTATGATGCAAATTAGCACTCTGGATCCCACTGATACTTTAAATTAAATTCTTCAAAAGAAACAATTGGACACAGTTGGAAATTTGTTCATGGCAAATATAGCTTAATTTGTAGATAGTTTTCCTTCACCCAAAATAACATCAGACACAAGGAATTGATTACCAAGTAGTGTGGTGGAGAGTAGGACTTTAGTGACCATCACATCTTGACTTGATGTTATTTTAGTAAGTCTACATGAATAAGATGAACAAGTTACTGAGCTGAAGGGCCTGCTCTAGTCAAAGTTGTTCAAATGTTCTAAATGAAGAATATGGAAATATTTAGAATACAAAATGAAGGTACCAACCAACAACCATTAAAGTATGCATTAGCGATTGTTCCCCACTGTTAAGATTTTCCTTTTTTTAAGCTTATTTTATCTAGGCATATCACTTGAGAAAAAAATTCTGTTTAAGTACACAGTTCAAAATATCATGATAAATATTAAGGGGTATTAACCAAGACTAATACAATACTAATTTTGTTTATTAACTAATTAAAATTAGTTAAAATATGTCTAAATCTTGACTGTCCGTCTTTAAGGACTTCCTGCAGAATGAGGCAGGTCCAGTTGTACTGACACTGGAAGTGACATCATGAATGTTAATGTTAAAGACACCGATCTTCCTGTCTGCTGAGGGAGAAACAGAAGAAGCACTAGTACAGAGCCCTTAATTTTTTCCCTATCTGCATGCACATGACACCTTCAAAAGCAAAAATACGAAGTAATACAGAAGACTAGGAGTCGGAGATACTTTTTCACTACTTTGTTTATAAAAGATAAAAACAACTGCTTATACAACATTTCACCATCACAGTAATGGCTTTTTACTGAGGTAAATTATTAGTTATGATATATACCGGTATAGACTTGCAATTTTAAAGGACTGTAGATTTACCAGTCAATTGCAGCAGAAAACTTTAGATAATTGTTTCCAAAAGAAGAATATGTATTTGAAATAATACACTTTATCTAATTTTTTGGCTTCCAGTTATGATTACTAAATGGAAATTGTTGCAATGTGGCCATCAAACCATGCCACATTTCTTTATATTTCATCATAATAAAAACAGTCAGTGTATGTAGCGTTTAATTAGGGACAATTAACTTAAAAATGAACATTATGCTTGAAAATGCTTGCAAAAAGCAATTTAAAAGTGTCCTACTCACAAAATGAAGACATGAATGATAAACTATTGAAAAAACTAAATCTGAATTTGAAGCCATCCTATATATTTTCCATGGTGATCTGCCATACTAAAGCCTTCAAGACAATTAAGCATTGGTTTAATTTTAATTGGCATGGAACTAATAGGGGGCATGGTGCAATTTATCCACAGTTCATTATATTAATGGGATGCATAAATATGTTCTTTGGCTATTAAGAAAATATTCCTTTGTGCCCAATGTCACACATGTCGTTTTTTTTTCATAATGTTATGAAGGTAAAGATCAGAAAGGGCCTATTCTATAGATGTAAAACTTGATTATAAAACAGATAACACCTTAGTAAGAGAATTACTAGCAGAATAAAGTCATCAGCATATAGATACTCATTTGAATCACCAAAAGCTTGTGCGATATCATTAATATAAATAGAAATCGTGATCAGGCTTAAGATTAAACTCAGCAACATACCTTTGTGAATCACTGAAAGCTCAGAAGGAATACAATTACACCTAGGCTGCTGAAAGTAACTACTAGCATTATTTGCTTTTTAGATTTTACTTAAAAACAATGTATTCAGTGGAAATACTTAAGTTAGGCATCTACATATAGCAGTACAAAGTACTTTACTGTTAAAGGCAGTTATTATGTCTTTTATGTTTATATATTTAGAGGTGTGTTGCCAGAGAAAACAGACCACTTCTTATGGGCCTAGAAGCTAGTTCTGTGGCAAAAGTTCAGTAAAAATGTTTTTGGACTTTTAGTGCATGTTTCTTGACATCCATCGTCACATCTGCAATCTCTAAATTCTTTGCAGCACATAGAAACAAAATTTTAAAACATACTGTACCTTGCAGTACTGGATCTTGTAGGCATCTCCAGTTCTCACATACACATTGCTACTAACGCTATGTCTAGTTGTACTGTTTAATTTTCCTCAAGTGTCTTTACCTAACTGGTGAGTGACAAAAACGGCTGAAATTTTACTTTACACTGGTGGAATAGTTTTGTTCATTGCCATTATCTGTCTACTACTGGGGCCATTTCCCTGCCTGCACCCCATTAACATAACACAATAATGATGCTACATTTCCTTTTCAACTGATGAAAACATTCTCTGCCACATTATGATTCTGATGCAAACACACATAATTCAAAAGCAACCTAACTGCCCACTTCAAGGCCACATACTGTATTTAATCATAATCATGAAATGAGTCATTTTTCCAGATACTTCTTTCCATTCAGCCTATACAGTACTTCGGATTAAAGTGTTCAGTAAGCCAGTCATTTTCTAACCAGCTTCATCTTGTACTGGGTTGCGGGTGAGCTGGCAGCAGAGGGTTCAAAGCAGGAACAATCCCTGAACAGGGTGCCAGTCCATCACAGTAAAAGTGTTCAGTCTTTTTCAAATCAAGGTTCAATAGTTATTAATGATGCCATTTCCAGACAAATAGGTATGGAAACTGTGTCAGGTGCGCCTGAAAAGATGACCACTTGCCCCCTAGCTAATTGATGTAGGTGTTGACGTTTTGCTGTCTAATCACTAATACTTTCCCAGTTTTTCCACTTAAGTGACCTCATTCACTTGCTGATATTCTGTCAGTTTTTCTGATTAGGGTTACAGTGGCAACATGTTTAGCTCGACAAACTTCAGTACCATATTTGTATCAACTTTTTCTACCTACTTCTAGGGAATTTCCAGGTGCTTCAAGGCAAATCGATAAATATAATCTGGATCTGCCACTGGGTCTTCTCCCAATTATATCTGGTACAATACTAATGGGAGAGACCCAGAGAGCATCCTAAGTACATGCCATAGTTCAGCAGTTCTAATTTGTGTTCATCTTGTATTACTGACTTCATTACAGTGTCTAGGAGATCAAGCTCAATATCAATGTACATGAACCTCCTTTTGGTTGATTGTACTCCCAGGACTTTTAGTCACTCTCCAGAGTCTGTATCATTGTAAGATGAGGATGTAGGCTGAACAGTAAATCAAAAACTTCTTCCAGCTGTACCTCCTAGCACAACTGCGTTAAAAGTGGCAAACTGATGTATTGGCCACTGTCACAATCATTAATTTCTCATGGTAATCAAGACCTTAAGATATTTGATCTCCTCCATTTAGAGATTATAAGATGCTCTTTTCTGGAAAAGATCCATGACCACAGATTTGAAGATTCTAGTTCTCATCCCACGGGTTTAATACTTAGCCTGCTGACATGAGTGACAAACTTTTCAGTCAAATGAAGCCAAGAAGATAACATTATTGGCAAACAGAACTCATACAATCCTTGTATTCCCAAGACATCAGAGTCTGTAGTTTGAGAAACAAATGCCTTACAGGTAAATACACACTAAATATCCGTATCATTCATAACAGAGAAAAGATAACTCTGGGATGCTGGCCTTATAGGCAGAGTTTCAAAGAAAAAGCCATGACTGAAACTGGCAAATAAAAGGAAAAGGTTAAAATGGGCAAAACAACACAGACATTAAACAAAAAATTAAAACATATTATGCAGATGACATGATATTTGATATGTGTTTAAGGAAAGAACATTAGAACAGTAGAACACTCTAGACGAGAACAGGCCATTCAGCCCAACAAAGCTTGCCGGTCCTATCCACTTATTTGTTCCAAGAAAAAATTGTCGAGATTTGAAAGTTCCTAATGTCTTACTGTCTACCACACTACTTGGTAGCTTATTCCAAGTGTCTATCGTTCTTTGTGTAAAGAAAAACTTCCTAATGTTTGTGCGAAATTTACTCTGAACAAGTTTCCAACTATGTCCCCATGTTCTTGATGAACTTATTTTAAAATATCAGTCTTGATCCACTGTACTTATTCCCTTCATAATTTTAAACACTTCAATCATGTCACCTCTTAATCTTCTTTTGCTTAAACTGTAAAGGTTCAGCTCTTTTAATCTTTCCTCATAATTCAACCCCTGTAGCCCTGGAATCAGCCTAGTCGCTCTTCTCTGGACCTTTTCTAGTGCTGCTATGTCCTTTTTATAGCCCGGAGACCAAAACTGCACACAGTACTCAAGATGAGGCCTCACAAGTGCATTATAAAGGTTGAACAGAACTTGTACTCCACACATATCTGTTAGCCTTCTTAATGGCTTCTGAACACTGTCGGGAAGTCGATAGCTTAGAGTCCACTATGACTTCTAAATCCTTCACATAAGGTGTACTCCTGATTTTCCAACCGGCCATTGTGTATTCAAACCTAACATTTTTACTTCCTATCTGTAATACTTTACATTTACTGACATTAAATTTCATCTGCCACAAATCTGCCCAATTCTGTATGCTATCCAAGTCCTTCTGTAATGATATAACGGGTTCCAAATTATCTGCTAATCCACCTATCTTGGTATCATCTGCAAACTTAACCAGCTTGTTAGTTATATTCCTATCTAAATCATTTATATATATTAAAAAAAGCAGCAACCCTAGCACTGACCCCTGTGGAACACCACTCTTAACATTGGCCAGTTCTGATGAGGCTCCTCGCACCATCACCCTCTGCTTCCTGTGTCTGAGCCAATTCTGCACCCATCTAAAAACATCACTCTGAACTCCCACTTCTTTTAATTTGATGCCCAACCTCTCATGTGGCACCTTATCAAATGCTTTCTGAAAGTCCAGATAAATAATATCATAAGCTCCACTTTGACCGTATGCTTTTGTTGCCTCCTCATACAATTCCAACATGTTAGTAAAACACGACCTCCCTCTTCTGAACCCATGCTAACTGTTCAGAATAACTCCTGTCCTTGCCATGTGTTGCTCAATCTTATCCTTAATAATTCCTTCCATTAATTTTCCTTTGATGCATGTTAAGAAAGAACCAACTGAGAACCTGAATATTCTTTCATCTTTTGGCCAGCATCCCAGTATCATCTCTGTTGCGAATAATACTGATATTTAGCATGTACTTATGTTACCCATAAGGCATTTATTTTTGCATCTGGGCCTTTTGATTCTTATCCTTTCCTGGTTAAACCCAGTTTGCGCTCTTCTCTCATTAAAGTAATAGATAACTTTGTATGAGCTATTTAGTTACTTAGCAAACTGTAGTGTGAAAAACCTTTATTGTGCAAAAAAAAAAAAAATGCGGCTTGACTATACCAAATACTGTAGTTTTATTTTGTGAATGGAAATAACCATGCTAAGCGTCTCATTACTTATAAATGAACTGGATGTTCCATAAGCATTCAGTTTCAGGGCAGAAAAGTAAGTCACAAGCACCACTTGTTGACCCAGATTTGTAATTATTAAATATTTTGTGAAAGTGATGAAGAAGGAATGTGAAGGATTTTGAAATTTGAGATAGATGCAATCACAAATTACTGATGCCAAGGTTAACAGCAGTATTTTTTTGGTCCACATCTGATCTGTTAGTTGGGCTAAAGTAAATCACATGGAAGACATGCAGGGATGTTGTTGAGAAGTCAAGCAAAATGACTCCTTTTATTGACTAACTGAAAAGATTACAGTATGTAAACTTTCGAGGCAGCTTAGGTCCCTTCTTCAGGCAACTTTTAAAAAGGGGCCTAAGTTGCTTTGAAAGCTTGTATATTGTAATCTGTTCAGTTTGCCAATAAAATGAGACATTCTGTTTGACGTCTCATTGAACCCATTATGGTTTGATGTGGCACAACACCCTTCTACTGCAACAAGGATCTCAAACTCCAGTCCTGTAGGGCTTCATAACCTAATAATTATTTCTTTTTCCTTAATTTAGCAGCCAAACAATACTGAGATACAAAATGAATCAAAACATGACCAACAAACTGTGACCATTATGCAATATCTGAAAATAAAAAGGGTGGAGGTCTCAGGAATGTGGATTTGCCTTAGGTCCCCCAAAACATTTTAACAGTGCTCATAGAAAACATGGTACAACACCTTTGTACAACAGTGCTGTTAGAAAAGTAAAGAAAAAATTCAATAATTTTGAAAATGTATGCTGTTGCACAATGAGAGCAGCAACAAGCCATGGAATTAAAGAACAGGTTTAATTATCAACAAGAATTGGTGCCTAATTAAACAACTGGCTGGAGTGAAACTGGTTGGCATTTGAGAACCTGACTTAGCTGGCGTTCTGTTAGCTCACTCACTTCACATTTCTTCTCTGTTTAAGGATAGAAATTAAGCAATTTAGAGGGAAGACGAAGAAATTCCGGGGAACAAATCTTAAAAAACACATCAATTAAAACTAATGCAAGAGAAGTTATTAGCAGAAAAAACAGGTCACTAATTAAGAAAAGGGTTAGAATGAAACCTGCAGCCACTGTGGCCCTCCAGGACTGAAATTTGAGAACCCTGTACTACAGGATGTTGTTGAGAAATTCATTAGAAAATACAGAGGACCAAAATACACCCAGCTACTTAACAACATTTTTCAAGCATACAAAGCCATGAAGTGAGATATTTTGGTGAAGATTAATATTCTGCATTCACACTTGGACTAGTTCACTGCTAATCTTAGAGTAGTCAATAATAAATATTGTATAATGTTTCACCAGGACATTGCAATGATGGAAAAGTGATATAAGGGCAGGTGGAATACACCAATGCCAGCTAGCTATAGTTGAAAACTGAAACAAGAAGCATTAGAGGTTGCATGCAAATAGAAATCAGCAGCAAAACATTTTAGCTCAATTAAAGTAATGCAATGGGACAGCATCATTAGGCGATTAAACATGCTAAATTCAATAAAAGTTAATTTCACGTTTCTCCAAATTCCTATACGAGACAGCCAATCTGAAATTATATATGTGTTCTGCCTGAAGCTGTCTTTGATAATCACCAAAGTTTTTCAGCAAGCAAAACTGAGGAGACTAGCAAGGTAGTGCAGTGGTAGAGCTGCTGCGCTGCAGTAAGTGCCTATGTGGGTTTCTCCCACAGTCCAAAGACATGCAAGTTAGGTGGACTGGAGATACCAAATTGGCCCTAGTGTATGCTTAAAGTGTGTGTGTTTGTCCTGAGATGGACTGGCACCATTTCCAGTGTTTGTTCCTGCCTTGTGCCCTATGCTAGTCTGGATAGATTCCAGCATCCTCAGAGACCTTCTTCAGGACTAAGTGGGTCAGAAAATGAACAGGAAAAAAAATTATAAAAATGAGGACCCCCAGCTGACCACATCTAAACCAACATATCAAACCATGAGAGAGGGGAAAACAAGTTATTAGGATGATAGAAACACATGCAGGCATCAGTATCATGAAATCTTGTATGATGTACTGCCTTAATGGGTCATAAAACTTAACTGAGCATGTAAGGGAGCTCCTAGCTAGAGCGAGGGGGAATTCAATGTTCATTGACCATTTTTGAACAACTGAAACAGTTAAACAAGTTTGTTAATAATTGTCACTTGTTAAGCTTAAAGGAAGAATCAACTCTGTTACATCCCAGCTATGCCATACTCCAGTCCATTTAAGACTGACAAGAATTGAAGACAATATACATGGCTCACTGCTGTGGCTTCGCTGGGTGGGGGCAAGGGGGGACATCTGTCCCTGGGCGCAGCATCCAGGGGTGCCAAATTGATGTTACGAAATTTTACAATGAAATGTTTTCCATTCTTAAATGCACTAAAAAGTAAATTAAAAACATTCACATACTAAGTCCATCACTCTATCAGTATGAGGATATCTTTTTCCTATGTTTTTTGTCTCCTTATTTTGAAGCACGTATTAGTTCTATATACCCAACAGACAATAATTTATCTCCTCCATTACTCTAACATGCTTGACTCCCACCCAGAAACACTTTTGACGTTATTAAACAGGTCGCGCGACTGACATTAGGCATTAGTGTATCATTGTGGTGTTATGGGTCCACGTCTCGCTGTGCAAAGGCCAGATTTTGAAATAAATAATCACCGCTCTCGCAGCGTCTTAGCAAGGGGGCATTGGGCCATAGCAAGCCACGGGGCGATCTGCGGTGTGGGCGTTTCTCACCTAGTGCACAAGTGAGGAACTGCCCACATCCGTGATTGTTCCCGTGGCTAATGTGCTGCAGCTGCTATGGCCCATCACTGTATAAAAAAAGCGTGAGTCGGTTAGGGGGAACGAACAGAGTAGAACAAGAAAAAAGAGAAGTAAACAGAGGTTGAAAGCAGTGAGGAGGAGAGCGCAAGTCGGTGAAGCAGGAAGCGGGCGAGCGCTCGCAGGCAGCTGAAGGCAGCCTGGGTATTTGGCCAACACCCGGGAGAAGTAGTGGTTGTGGTCGCTCCCACAGAGTTTGTTTTGTAGGGCAGGGGTGACCGGAAGGCGCTGGACTCTCCACAGAAGGTAGCGGGAGTTGGGACTTGGGACGTGGTATTCCCTGCATGAGAGCCTTGGTCACAGAGGAATTCCCAAGTCACTGTCAGGGGGAGCCGACCGGAGCCAAAGATCGGTAAGGCAACTGGCAGTAGTAGCAGAAGCAGGTATACAGGTCAGCTGCAGTGAGAGCGTCTCACTTGTTGCGAGGCTCAGATGGGTAAAGCAGGAGAGACACTGGAGTGAAAGACACCGGCTTGTTATTGATTTTAAAGACTGGTTCCTGTATAAATGTTTTAACCTCGTTTTAAAGGATTGTTTTTCTTATTGTTTTAACCTCTACATTTTATCAGATTATTTATTTATGGAACTATTTTTGAAGCACTGCACTTTATTTATTGAACACTTTGTTTTTGTTTGACTGTTTCAATAAAAGTACTATGCACTTTTTTTTTTAACCATCCCCTTGCTCAAATGTTGTCTCACTGTTTAGCTCACTTGGTAACATTATCGACGGTGTTGGGTTCAAGGGCTTCCAAATATCAGATGGGAGCATGGAGCCAGAACCCACAATCATTGTCTAAGTTGTTGCAAATGCCATTTCTGTGTGCCAAGTGATTTGTGTTTATGTGTTTGATAGAAAATTGATTGGGCTGTGGTGAAGTATTCTAGTAGATGGCTGCAAAAGTCTAGACGTTTCCCCATCATATTTTCGTACGAATAAATTGTAAGTAATCCAGTTTTTATAAATATATAATTATTTTTCTTTATAATTTGCTATATACTTTCTTTAAAATCATTTTTAAATACGGAAAACAAAAACTAATGACAGATTTAGATTTTAAAGAACATGAGGCAGCGTTATCATTTTCGGAGACTTTTTTTTTAATAAATTATACAAACACGTACAAACATTTGACCTTTTAATTACAATAAAATAATCAGGATTTCATGCATTCTTTCATAGTCGTATCTATTTTTTTTCAATGTTTCAGACATAGTTTAAGGGATATGTAATACTGTATATAAATTTTTAATTATTATATAAATATTCTTGATTTTGTAAGAAAAGATGCTGCAACATCGCAAAACTACAAACTTTATAAAGTTTATTTAACAATCATGAGTTGGCAAGAAAGAAGATATATATATATATATATATACACACACGAGGGGGGACCCAGTCTACCAAGTGCCATCATTATGGAAGGTTGTGCTTGTGTTCAGTGAAATTTGTAAAAAGTAGTTTTGTGCAAGGGTTGTTTTTTACGATGGCCGATTATCGTGAGAAATGCGCGGCAGTGAAATTTTGTTTTCTTCTTGAAAAAAGTGTTGCAGAAACTATTGTTATTGAAACGGTATGACAACCCTGAACCACCCACCCTACTCACCGGATTTAGCTCCGTGTGATTTCTTTCTGTTCCCTCGGATGAAAAAAGACTTAAAAGGAAGGCGTTTTGCTGACGTTGAAGATGTAAAACAAGAAACGACCAGAGCATTAATGGGCATTACTTCAGATGAATTTAAAAAATGTTTCGAACAATGGAACAAACGGTTAGATAAGTGTATTTCCGCCAATGGAGAGTACTTTGAAGGAGACTAATTGTAGTTTGTACAGAAAATTTAATTAAACACGTTTTAAAAATATTTATGGTTATTTTTGGGTCCCCCCTCGTATATATATATATATATTTAATTTTTTAACAATATTTTAGATTTTATTTTATTTTGCTTTTGAACTTAGATAGGTACATGCATAGCAACACCAGCTATAAATTATATATTTCTCTTTTTACAGACATTCAATAAAATGAAACGAGAACAACAGAAAAAATTAAGTGGGGCAGAAGGAAGAAAACAAAGGAAGGCTCAGAATGAAGAATGTGTGAAGTCAAGCAAAATTCTGACAGCATTTTTGAAAAGCTATAAAGATTCTAAATCATCAACATCAAAATCAGTAGAGGATGTAACGATACACACATCCCATAACCCTATTAAAAGATTTTAGCAACAAGACTTAGAAGAGAGGTACAGCGTGAAACAGATTTAAATAAAATGGAATGTCAATATTCATCAAATTCTGAAGAAGATTCAGATGATGATTCACCTGATCCAGTTCAACAAGACAAGCCAAAATGTACTGAAATTATAGCTGATGTGATTCACCATCATGACTTCGGATATTTGAATTTTGACCAGGCAACAGGAAAAGCAATTGTATTAGATGTACTTCACATAGAAATACTGGAAAAGGGTTGATTTATTTTCAGAATAATGCTGAGCCTTTTGCACAAAAAAATAATAGATCGATGACTTCAGCATGGTTTACAAAACAGTTAGGAAAAGGAAAAGGAGGTATGGTGAGTCGATCTTGGTTGGTGTATTCCTCTTTGAAGAGTACACCATTTTGGTTTTCGTGTCTGCTTTTTCCATCAAAAGATGCAGTCAGTAACTGTTCATCTTTGGAAACTGAAAGTGGTTTAAATAGTTGGAAGAAACCAGAAAAAATTACTGTACATGAGAATTCCCAAAGGCAATGGAATTCTTTCACAACTTGGAAAGAAATGGAAAGGAGGCTGATAAAAAAAGGTTTAATAGACGCACAGCTTCAAAATCAAATTGTTACAGAGAAGGAAAAATGGCGACAAGTACTTAAGAGGGTGTTGTGCTGCATAAAATATTTAGCCAAACAAAATTTGGCTCTAAGAGGCCACAAAGACAGTATCATGGAGAGTCAAAGAAACACTGGAAATTTTATAGAACTTCTGAAGCTTACTGCAGAGTTTGATCCAATTATGAAGGGCCACCTTTTGTATGTGCAGCAAAATCCAGGATCAACTACAAATCTTTCACCAGAAATACAAAATGAATTTATCGAGCTTTTAGCAGCTACAGTTAGAGAAAATGACATCCAACGTGCCAAATACTATTATATAATGTTTGATTCAACTCCTGACGCTGCTCACCAAGAGCAAATGTCAGAAACTGTTAGATATGTAGATATTAACTTTAAGGAAAAAACTGTAGTTGTAAAGGAGTCTTTCCTATGATTCATTCAATTTCAAACCCATAAAAGAGATGCAGCAAGTATTGCAGATATAATATTGCAACAACTAGAGAAAGACAAATTACCTTTCAAAGACTGTCGACAACAGTGTTATGACAATACATCTGTAATGTCCGGCTACAAGTCAGGAGTGCAACAAAGACTTACAGCACTTAACTCAAAAGCTATATTTGTTAACTGTGATAACCATACACTTAATTTAGTTGGGGTTCATGCTGCTGGTCATGAGGTACCAGCTGTGATGTTTTTAGTACTGTACAAGCTATCTATGTTTATTTTTCAAGGTCAACTCTTCGATGGGAAGGACTGAAAACTAGTCAGAAACTCGTTGGAGTGCCAGAGTAGAAGCTGTTAAACCGGTACATGATCAACTCGAAAACTTAGTAGAACTATTTGAAAATATTGCAGCGGATCATGATCAAAATGCAGATACAAAAAGTGATGCAATTCAGTTTTTGCATCGGATCTTAACATTTGAGTTTTTTGTTCTTCTTCAGTTCTGGAATACTGTACTTGCCAAGATTGTCTGGCTTCAGAAAAGATTTCAGGACCACACCATGAATTTCCACAATGCTGCTTAAGGTATTAAGGCTTTACAAGAGTATTTCCTACAAAACAGTGATGCCATATGCATGAAATCTCTTGAAGAAGCAAAGGAACTGTGTAATACTTGTGATGTCGAGAGACGACAGAGAAAGAAGAAGAAAATGCCTGGAGAAACTGGATGTAGGGCTCACAGCAGAAAATGAAATGCTACGACTGATGAAAAGTATGATGGACAAAATACACACAGAAACAGGAGACAGATTCATCAGCTTGAAGAAACTGGACTCTAGTTTTGGCTTTCTTTTAGATATAAAAGGGCTAATGTCTACAAGCAACTAAAATAGCTTGAAACAGAGCTGCATTTTCATGGGAAACTTTTACAATACAGACTTGGATGGCTTGGAGATGTATACGGAAATAATGGACTGCCGAATGCTACTCAAGACAAGAGCTGATGTTAAGCTTTCGACACCAGAGGACATGCTTCGCTTTATTGTACAGTATGGGGAAGATGTATTTCCAAATCTGAGAGTTGGTCTTCAGATTTTACTAACTTTTGAAACCTCCATTGCCAGTTGTGAAAGATCTTTCAGTAAATTAAAACTTATCTTGCCCTACCTTAGATCATCCATGGCACAGGAAAGACTGTCAGCCTTGGCTTTGCTGAGTGTAGAGCGGGAGGTTACCGACAGCATACATTTTGATGAACTAATCGATAAATTTGCAGCACCCAAGGCTAGGAAAATTTCTCTTTGAAGTTAATAATTACATTTAAAGCATTATGCATCAAACTATTTTTTTTTTACTTTATACTAATTTCATTTTCTGGTTATTATATTATTATATCCAATATAATGTTTAAGTTTTTGCAATGAATAATATTTTAGAATAATTATATTTTTGAACTACCATTGTTGTCTTAATTATTTTACTTCATTCAATCTTTATAAATTTAGCGAAACCTTGAAAATATACGCATAAAAGTGCTTTAAAAAATTTAAATATTTAAAAATTTTAAACTATTAAACTATTAAATTTTTTTTCTTAAAATACTACTATTTTAAATACATTTTTTTAAAATTTTCTTTCTATTCCCCATTACATTTTGGCAAACTGGAGGGGGCACGAAATTTTCAGTTGTCCCTGGGCGCTGAAAAACCTAGCTACGCCTCTGGGTCACTAGTGTAGGCTAGAGGCACACGTTTATAGGATATTCGGGTACTGCTGGAACAGACTGAATCAATGCTATCTATTGGAAACTTTTTGTGCAAGTTAGTCACATATTATTTAAATTTGGGATTGGGAGGCATCTAAGGTGTTTAGGAGTAGGCCGGTTTTAAGGTTTATGATAGCTGTTATAAAAATATAAATTTTATCGCTAAAATTAGTAGCCAAAAATAAAAAAGCAGACATGGAAACAATAAAACAAAAAATATTAAAAGTAAAACAGAGTTATCTGTACAAAAATTTGATGGTATACCATTAACAGTAACCTAGCTGAGTCAAACAGAAAGGGACAAATGTAATATGAATGGACACTTAGACCAACAGGAATGATTTCAATTACTTCTTGAAGGAACATAAAGTATTATCTATCTATTTATTAAAGAGGTGAATGATTATTTAAAGAATACAAAATTTAAAATATAATGCTCCTGCAAATGGGATATGAGTCGCATATTAAAGAGGATATTTGGGTTTGAAAAGAAAGCTACAAGGTTGGAGGTGTGCAATTGCTTATGTTAAAAAATCCTTCTTAGCAGATAGCAATGTCAATATAATTATCATAAAAATATGAAAAACGGTAGACACTATAAAATCAATTTAAAGATACACTTAATATTGGTTTAATACCACTATTTCATAAGGAGAAAAATATGTCTATGTTTTAAATGATGTAGTAATGAATAAAGAATTAAAAATGTAGAGATAACTGAACCATTAGAATATAATCATCAAAATATAATACAGTGCACAGAGCTGTGGCACAGAACATATACCACACTGCAGTTATTTCAGTAATGCAAATTTTACGTGCATCTGGAAAATAATGCTTGAGGAGCTGCATATGGATACTGAAAACAATAAGAGACCAGATCATCCCAAAATTTAGTTGCCATATGACATGGTTGCAAGAACAAGAAAAAACATTTTATTATGCTGGAATCCACTCACTTCCAGGCAGGTGGTTCAAGTGCTTTGAGAAGGGTGGAGACTACATTGAGAAATGACGTTATCAGTTTTGTTAAGTTTTGTTCCATTTTCTAACTTTAGCTTGACTCCCCCTTGTATAATGTATTAAGTTTTCACCTAAGTTGAATATCCTGAAAAAGACTGGTTTATTTTCTGAACTCTGTGCATCATTGTGCCAAAAGATACATAAAACAACGAGAACATAAGAAAAGAGAAAAACCAATTGTAATTATACATGAAAACAAACAGCACCATCTACTGGCAGGAACTAATACTAAGCAATATATTACATTCCGCCCCGCCCAAATAATATAATCCTTTAAAGAGGCTGGCTGGTGAGTTATTCTTTTAGGACACTCCAGTTCAACCTCTGATGAGCCATCAATAACAGTAACCTTAATGGGATCCTCTTGAATCTGATCAGGTGTCATGGGATTATCCTCAGTTGATTGCTGGGGTATAGCGGGCATTGTGTTATAGAGCTCCTTATGATTTTCCAGGTTGCAGTCAGTCTCCTGATGCATTGAGAATCAGTTATTCGCCCTCTAAGGTGGTCAGTGTGTCTCATAATGATTCGGCCATCATTAGTTTTTTATTTTTTTTATTTTATAGAATTTATTAAAATCAAATAACATTCCATGCACATAATTCAAGTTTTAAAAAAAGAAAAAGGTTTGAAACAAATCAATTCCCACCCCTGAAGCCATCATTAGTTTTAACCTCATAAGATACTGTACTGGTCCCATAGCTCACACAACCGTTGCTGGCATCCATTGTGGTCCTGTTCCATAATTTCTGGCATACACCTTACCCAATACTTTAAACTGTCTTATTGGACTGCATATTATTTTACAGAACTGAGACTTTGTTTTTTTTGCAAATTTGATGCTAGATCCATGTGGAGATGATCTAAGCATGCTTCAAGTTTCCTGTTACAACTTTAGGATTGTTTCTTGACTACAAATTTTAAAAAACTTAATGAATTATCTTGATGAATTGTCTTTTACTATTGTCTTGGCTACGACTGATATCCTTTTAGAAAATCTTTTGTACTGACTTCCATTCGTTTAATAAAGTGATCCATCAGGACTTCTATGAAAAGGGCTCCAAACACTTAATTTAATCCCATTTCCTTTAAACAGCCCCAGTAATGGTTTGTGGTCTGTGATGACTGTGAAACTCCTACCATACAGGTATTGAATATTTTTTTTTTTTGCTCTTGCAGTGATAGCCAATGCTTCTTTATTCATTTGTGCATAATTTCTCTCTGTGTTGGTCATAATCCTCGAGTAATATGCAATCAGAGCTTCATCACTCAGAATAGCTATTATTCCATTGAAAAAAGCATCATAGGTGGCATTAAGTGGTTTCTCCAAGTCATACTGCACTAAAATAATATCTAATGACAGAAGTTTTTTTAACTTCATTAAAAGCTCTCTCATGGGTATCTGAGCATTTCCAAACGACATTTTTATCCAGCAATCCATGAAGTGGGTCTTCCACAGAGGCTTTATTATTTAGAAATGATCAAAGTTTAACAGTTTACCCAGAAATGTCTGCAGGTTCTGTTTATCAGTTGGTGTTGGAGCTTCATGGATCCCTTTAACCATTGTGGAGGTTGGATGAATTCCTTCAGCATCAACTCTTAACCTTGGAACTCTACACTTGACAAGCCAAACACACATTTGTCTTTTTTAGCCTCAAACCCACATTGGCAAATTGTTGTAGTACTAAATGCAGATTAACAGCTAAGGCTTGCATAGTGTCTGCTCCATTAAAAACATCACAGAAATAAGGAGCAACTCCCATGAGGCCTGAGAGGAGGTCATCAATCAATTTCTGAAAAATTACAGGAGCCATACCAAACCCATACTGCAGGCTAGTAGCTCTGAAAACACCTTTGTGTGTAATTATGGTCTCTGCATCTCCAGCTGTATCATCCACTGGCAATTTTTGATACACTTGTACCAGGTCTGGTTTTGCAAAAACTCTTTCTCTTGCTAATGTAGTAAGTATCTGATTGATGGATGGAATCTGGTATGGGTGCTCCTGTAATTCCTTATTAATTTTGCATTTATTGTCAACACATATTCAAACATCACCATTTGGTTTTAATACAGGAACAACAGAGGTGAACCAAATGAGATGAGTTAACAAAACTAATGCACCTTGACTCACCACATGATCAAGCTCTGTTTCTATTTTTGGACGGAGAGCAAAAGCAACAGGTCTTGGTTTTAAAAGTTCGGTGCTACATTGGGATTCAACAGAAAGGACACTGGTGCACCCTTACATTTCCCAAATCCTTCTACAAACACAAAACTAAAATCCTTGAGTAATGTACTGTATATATTGGGTCTGTGACAAGTTTGTGTATTCCTGTTAACTTAATACCTAGGGGTTTAAATCGTTACCAATAATGAGGTGTAAATAACCTCTGTCCTGCCTATAATGTTCCTTTACAGAGCAGCAATTAGTATCAGTATTAGTATTAGTATTAGTAGAGCAATCAACAAGATGAATTTTACAGGATACAATAGGAGGAGCATTCACTGGGCATGGTAGGCCTCCTCTGAGATTAATGAATACTCACGTCCTGAGTCCAATTCCATCCTACATAGAACTCCTTGTAATGTGACAACAGTATATGCCTGGTGTTTGGTTGTACAAACTCCCAAATTATTGATGATTTTTGCAAAATAGACACTTGTATTAGGCTCATCTTCAAGCCACTCTGGAGCTGCACTTCCTTTTTGTTCTACTTTGTGAGACACACTTATCCTTGCTGGCATTCCTTTCATTGGATACACCCCCTGGCACCATACGTTCTGTAGATATCCACAGTGCGTACATTTATGATACACAGTTTCTATAAAGTGACAAACATCACGTATGTGATTTCCCTCCACAACTATTGCAATTTCCTTGAGTGAGGTCCAAATTGTCTGTGTTTAGGGAATAAGATTTTGCCTTTGGGTCTCGATTTTGTAGCTGATGGGTGTTTGATGTGCACAGTTTAATAGACGATTCCTGTACTTCTTTTGAGAAATTAAATTTGATCTCACTAAGAGCCGCCTCTGAAGAGACTCATTTCTGACCCCACATACGAGTCTCGCAAGGAATCCAAACTTTTACCAAAATTGCAATTTTCAGACAGCCTCCAAAGTTCTGTTATGTAAGCTGCAATGCTTTCATCCTGCTTTTGATTCCTCCTGCTAAAATGAAATTGCTTAAATGTCTGAAGGGGTGGGTGCAAAATGAATTTTAACCATGTTACAATTTCCTGATAAGACCTGTCACTGGGTTTTGCAGAGGAGATGAGTGACCTAACAATCTCAAATATTTTACTTCCCCATCACTTTCAGCAACACTGAACACCTCTGGTCACTGCATGTTACTTTTTTAGTTTCTAAAAAGACCGGATTTAATATTAGATTTAATCTGGAAATTTAAATTATGATTTTTTGAAGCAGCATACTGGATTACTCACTGAGGTGCCATCCTCGTCACTACTATTATGTATGTAAGTTGTCACACAGACAAGTATCCTGATAAAGAGACTGGTTTATTTTCTGAACTCTATGCATCACAATGCGCCAAAATACATAAAACAACAACAACATAAGTCAGCAGATAAACTTAGAGGAATTATACATCAAAACAAATAGCACCATCTACTGACATGAACTAATATTAGGCAATATATTACAATAAGCATATACTGTATGGTCGTTAATTAATTGTAATGTTCAGATTACCTGTGACATGAACTAATATGAAAGGCACCAACTAACTTCTAAGGTTCTTTTCTTAAAGGGAGATGAAAAAAAATTTCAAAAGCATCTATAGAACTATTACTTGTAACCTCTTGCTTGTCTTACTGCCTGTATCATACCTTGCATATTCAAGCCTAGTAGAATCTATCATCAGGCTGTTTCATAAAATGTCTTTTCAAACCTTTACTTCAACACAGTTTACCACTAATAGAGGGCTTCACAAAACTGTCTTCTCATACCCTTAAGGGAATGTGGTTAGACTAGCAATGAACAATCCAGCTTCTCAGCTAGGCTAATAACAAAAATACAACAAAAAATATATTTATTTACATCAAAACCAATAGCAGTAAATGTACTCAGAATTATACAAACTGGGTGTATTCATACAGTCTTTCAGTCCAATGCAACATTAAGGACGCAGATGACAATTTCACAGATGGGCCAGTTCCTTGGTTACAAAGTATATATCTTCAGTTGAAAAATTTGAGAAAAAGATTCCTTGATGGAGATAGAACTCTTTGGAATGTGTCCAGCAGAGATAAAGAAAAGCTCCATGGAAGTGTGCATAGCAACAACTGAGCCAGAAAGGCAACAACTAAACTAAGTGTCCGTTTTCAAACAGAAGCCAAGAAAGTAAGCTCTTTTTTAAAAAATAAAAAAATGCAGCCACTCCCTTTTGTCCACAAAAACACCTGGTTTACTTATTTTCATTTTATTTAGAACCAGACTCTTTTCAGTTTCTTATAAGACAGAAAATGTTATTGAATCATTAACACAAAGGCAAGGTTATGTTTCCACTTGGAAACCATAGACTTCTAACTATGCAAATTACTATGAGCCCAGTTTTGCGTTTTAGCTTTTCTAGAATACACTGCACTCGTTTTCAGTTTCACAACACTCTCAGGTTTCTCTCACAGCCACATCTAGATTGGGGCAGGGATGGGCAATGCCCACCCAAATTTAGGCTCTGCCCACCCAATTGGTCAAATATACTCTGCACCACTGAAAATGCCAATCACGTTTATTTCAACAACAACAACAACATTTATTTATATAGCACATTTTCATACAAACAGTAGCTCAAAGTGCTTTACATATTAAAGAATAGAAAAATGAAAGACACAATTATAAAACAAAATAAATCAACATTAATTAACATCGAATAAGAGTAAGGTTCAATGGCCAAGGGGGACAGAAAAAACAAAAAAACTCCAGACGGCTGGAGTAAAAATAATAAAATTATTTTCCTCTGTTCTTGTCCCAATTTCGTAATTTCTGATTTGCAGACTGAACAGAATAAATAACAGTGCTGCCTTGACCCTCCAAACTCATTTAGCAGAGCATTTGTGGGCTCCTTTTATTTGGAAGAATATTTGTGCATTCCCAATAAAGACTTTTTTGTTGTTAAAAATTCTGTTGTTTCAGTTCATTTTAGTGTTGTGTTGAACAAGAATATTTACTTTAAGTTTTAAAGTTATTGTTAGCTTGTAGCTGACCAGGAGCCTCACGTATAAATGGTGCGTATGCAAAAAATGTTGCGTAAGCCTGTTTCCACGTTCAAATCGCGATGTTTAAAACCTAAACTTTCCGTAAAGCCACACAAATTTCCATGGTAGCTCATACACTGGCGTACACAAGTTAAGTGCTCGGTTTTGCAAACTGGCGGCACCCAGCATCAAAGCAGTGCTAGTGTTCCTGAGTGGTTACCCTTTCCTTTTTAGATCCACATCCCTGACACGCCTTTATAAACACACTGAAATTAACTGCATATTGTTTATTAGTTTAACCAGTTTATCCACGTAAGGGTGTGTAATCCTCTTGAAGTCTGTGTCTGTTAAATCGGTTTAGCGGAACATTTTATGATGGCAAGTAAGTGGTTTGCATAGAACAAAACTTTCAAATGTTACAAGTACCAAAGGGGCGGAGTGGTGGCACTGAGGCTAAGGATCTGCGCTGATTTCCTGAAGGTTGCTGGTTTGAATTCCCGTCACTGCCAAAAGAGATCCTACTCTGCTGGGCCCTTGAGCAAGGCCCTTAACCTTCAATTGCTCCAGGGGTGCTGTACAATGGCTGACCCTGCGCTCTTACCCCAAGAGGTATGCGAAAACTAACAAATTCCTAATACGAGAAATTGTATAATGCGAAGTAAAGAACAAAAAATAAATAAAATTTCAAATCAAGCTTAATTGAAACTTTTTACTTATGTAGAGTACACAACAGTTGCTCAACTGTTTGCAAGTTGCTGTCTCATCCTGTCCTCAATTTCTGTCTGTTAATTTACTTTGCTAGTGTTTTTTTATGGTTTTAAAGCACTGGGTGTTTCCTTTTCGAATGTTTAATTACTTCATATTTGGTCATATCGTGCTCTTGTCCTTCCTTAACTTCTCTTAAATAGCTAAGTGTCCAAGTTGTTTTAACTCAAACTTCTATTCAGAAAATGTAATTGGTGCTATTTTTCTTTTTTTTTACATGAAAGACCCCCCTATATCCAAAACAAGTAACTCAACTGAATACTGGTGCCCAGATGTGAATCACTGTCTGTCTTCTCCAGCTCATATCTGACCAGATTTGAATATCGTTTTACCTCAACAAACTGTTGTTTGCCACAGTTAATGACATTATTGAACATTTCTGCCCAAGTTGTTTTCATCTACAGACAACCATAAAATAAGCACTGAAAAAATATGCTTATAATCACTCACATTTTTTCACTATGTGTGGCAAAGAAAATAAAGGACAAATCTGAGAAGAATCAGCACTTCAGTTATTTCTTTTAAATACAAAATGACTATACATTCACCTAAAATGGCATCCCAATGTTTTTCACACAATGTAGAATGCAAAATACATAGCCAGCATCAATCTGAGGTGGGGAAAGAAGAACATGCGAGACACTGCAAATGGAGAGTATAGGAAGGTGACTCATTCAGAACATTTTCACATACATGGCTGACCCAGCAGTGTAAACAAATACAAGAATAAACAGTCAACTTTTTTTTCACTACATGAAGATGCTGACACATATCCAATAATGTACCATGGCTGATGCTGGAAGGATGATAGAACCTGCGATTTGGCCAAGAATGTGGGCCTGTTTAGGATATATTAAACTTCCGTTTAACAGTTTATTGAAACATGTAGAGGTAGAATGCAAGCAAATCTAAGAATAAGTAAACAAGGACTTTTTTCTTTAATGTAAAGCGAATTTGAACAAAATCTTTTAGTTATAAAGAAGATAATTGCATAAATCAATACTAAACAAATGACAAGACTGGACATAGCGAGAATGAACAGTGCTATTTTTAATATAAATAAGGAGTCTGTGTGTTTACAGCTATATTCAGCAATATTTGGTCCACTTTTAATTGGTTTGACACATACCAATATGCTTTGTGATGGATTGGTAAAACTTTTAAATTTGCACAAAATGTTTTCCAATATACATTTCAGCTCTTCTATGGTCTTTCAATAAAAAGGGTTTGGAAATGTAAGCATATGCATATTTTATTATTCTTCTTATTTAGAATGGATCTGCTCCTTTATACATCCGTGGTATCTGGGTCCAAATCTCTACACACTGACTCTATTTTTCTCATTTTAACCATTTTTTTTCTGGGTGCAATTTTTTTTTCATACACCTCAAAGGCATGCATTTTGAATTGGTTGCTATGTCTGAATTTTCCCTTTATGAATGAACTTTGTGAGTATGCCCCTTCATGGACTGGTCTTCTTTTGGGAGTTGGTTGATGCCTTTTAAGCAATACAGCAAGGATAGGTTCATATTTCTACAGTTGTTGCTCAGTATAGAAAGTTGTTCCAACTGTGCTCAAAATCACATCCAAACTAAATTGCTTGTTTCCATGCTCTCTTTTTTGTCATCTATTCTGTATTTTCCCAAGAAGTCATTTAATGAGGTAAGATTGCTGTGGGGAACTTATATATAATAATTTTCCCTAACTGCATTTTCACTAACTCATGTGTCCCTGTAATATGAGAAAACACACTTAAAGCAAAAAATATCCCAGACAAGCATTTGTCTTGTTGAGATGTGCTAAACAGAATGGAACACAACCAATCTGTCTTGACTGGATGCCTGTTTTTCTTACTCAGTGCCGGCTGCATTTGGCCACTATCTGTAATTCTCTGTAACTGTAATAAAGTCCAAAGGAAAAATAAACCCCAGCACTCTTACAATTTACGTTGATTTACAACTTCAAGGAAAGTATTAAAACACTACTTTCAAATAAAATATTAAGAGATAGCATACTATCCTAAATAGAAGTCTATTTTGTGAAACCATTCATGTAGAGTACAATTTTTTTATTTGGTTTTAAAAAGACTGTTTTTAATTTCTATTAGATGGTCAATTGTCCTTTTATGAATGAGTGTAGCTGTTTGTGGTTATGCTCCATGATGGACTGGTGGTATTTTTGGGGTTAGTTGGTGAGAATAAACTGTGCTACACTGAAGTGCCTTAATATAAATTTAACTTGTAAAGTACAAAACCAACTGAAATACAATTGTGAAATGATCACACTAAATGTATACAATAATCCCTCTCTATATCGCGCTTCGACTTTCGTGGCTTCACTCTATCGTGGATTTTATATGTAAGCATATGTAAATATATATCACAGATTTTTCGCTGCTTCGCAGATGTTTGCGGTCTTTTTATTTCTGGTACGTGTACTGTATATGCTTCCTTTGTTGGTTTGTCCATTTGATTTCAAACAAGTGACACTATTGGCGAATGGCTGAGAAGCTACCCAAACAGAGCACGTGGTTAAGCTCCTGGGTGCTGATTGGCTCTGCAGAATTCATTGGGAGCGCAGAATTCAATTTCGCTTAAAGCCGGCATCTCGTCTCGCTCATTCAGTATCAACGTGTTTCTTTGTGAAGTCGGCATCTTGTCTCGCTCATTCAGCATCAGTGTGTTTCTTTGTGAAGTTGGCATCTCGTCTTGCTCAAGCAGCATCGACGTGTTTCTTTGTGCGTACTGTAGTCAAGGCCTTCGTTATGTCTACAAAAGATCTGCTAATGCTACTGCTTCTGGGGCCATGCCCAAGCATCAACGGAAGATGCTAACAATTGCTAAAAAGGTAAAATTGTTGGACATGCTGAAGAAAGGAAAAAGCTACACCGCTGTAGGACGCCACTACGGCATCAATGAGTCCACGGTTCGTTATATTAAGAAGGATGAAAAGAGCATATGATCTACGGCCGCCGTGTCCTTTAACCAGGGTGCGAAACGAATTGTAAGTGGACATAATAAGGCGGTAGTCCGGATGGAATCTGCTTTAGAGATTTGGATCGAAGACTGCCGGAAGAAGAACATCCCCATGGACACCAATATCATCTGAAAAAAGGCCAAGCAACTTCATGGTAGGTTTGCGGATGCCGGAGATTCTCTAGAACTTCTGCTGAATCCCCCAGCGAGAGCTCTGAATTTACTGCCAGCAAGGGCTGGTTTGAAAAATAAAAAAAAAAACATTCAACTTGGCCAGTGTGAACCTGCAAGGAGAGGCTGCCTCCGCAGACAAAGCTGCAGCCGAGAAATATGTTGCGGACACGTTCAAGGCGATCATTGAGGAAGCCGGATATCGTCCTGAAACCGTGTTTAATATGGATCAGACAGCCCTATTTTGAAAGCGGATGCCGTCTCATACTTTTATCATGAAGGAGGAGGCAAAAGCCCTGGGGGTTTAAGGCTCACAAAGATTGCATCACGCTGGTCATGTGCACCAATGCTGCAGGCTTTATGATAAAGCCTGGGCTCATTTATAAGTCCAAAAACCACCGGGCCCTGAAAAATAAGAATAAAAACCTGCTGCCTGTGTACTGGATGCACAACCCGAAGGCCTGGATTACGAAATGTCTAACATCGGATTGGTTTCACCAATGTTTCATCCCGGAGGTAAAGATCTCAGGTGGAGTGGTGGCTCTGAGGCTAGAGATCTGCACTGGTAATCGGAAGGTTGCTGGTTTGAATCCCGTAAATGCCAATAGAAACTCTGCTCTGTTGGGCCCTTGAGCAAGGTCCTTAACTTGCAATTGCTGAGCGCTTTGAGTAGTGAGAAAAGTGCTATATAAATGCAAAGAATTATTATTATTATCTACCTGGCAGAGAAAGGGCTGGAGTTCAAAGTCCTTTTACTTTTGGACAATGCTGGAGGTCATTCCTTGGATCCTACCAAGGCGTAAAAATAGAGTTCTTGCCGCCGAATACGACATCACTGATTCAGCCAATGGATCAAGGAGTTATCTGGGCTTTCAAGGCATTGTACAACAACAACATGTATTTATATAGCACATTTTCATACAAAAAGTAACTCAAAGTGCTTTACATAATGAAGAAAAGAAAATAAAAGACAAAATAAGAAATTAAAATAAGACAACATTAGAAAAGGAGTAAGGTCCGATGGCCAGGGTGGACAGAAAAAACAAAAAAAACTCCACACGGCTGGAGAAAAAAATAAAATCTGCAGGGGTTCCAGGCCACGGGATCACCCAGTCCACTCTGGGCATTCTACCTAACATAAATGAGATAGTCCTCTTTGTAGTTAGAGTTCTCTCTGAGTCACTTGATGTTGATGGTCATACAGACTTCTGGGTTTTAATCCATCCATCATTGTTGGAACATCACGGTGCTTTGAGTAGATGGTGGAGGCGCAAGCCACCACCAGAAGAACACCGGAAAAGGAAACAGAAGAGAGACTAGGGGTTAGTATAGATTTTAGAGCCACCATGAATAGTTATTATAATGAGTTGGATATACAGAGTATCAGGATTTTAATTACAGTGCAGTTATGAGAAGGCCATGTTAAAGTAATGTGTTTTCAGCAGTTTTTTAAAGGGTTCCACTGTATTAGCCTGGCAAATTCCTATTGGCAGGCTATTCCAGATTTTAGGTGCATAACAGCAGAAGGCCGCCTCACCACTTCTTTTAAGTTTTGTTCTTGGACTTCTAAGAAGACACTCATTTGAGAATCTGAGGTTACGATTTGGAATATAAGGTGTCAGACATTCCGATATATAAGATGGGGCAAGATTATTTAAGGCTTTATAAACCATAAGCAGAATTTTAAAGTCAATCCTGAATGACACAGGTAACCAGTGTAGTGACATCAAAACTGGAGAGATGTGCTCAGATTGTACACCAGGAACAGCCTGCAACACATGATCGAGGCAGTGGACACGGACAATGACTTTTCCCTGAAGAAGTACTGGCGTAAGTACGTGATCACATCGTGTATGGTGAACGTGCAGAAGGCCCTTAACGGTATGAAGAAAGGGATGGTTAATACCTGCTGGAAGAAATTGTGGCCAGAAGTTGTGCACGACAATAAGGGCTCTTCTGCAGAAAAAAACCAGCACTCGGTGGTTGACAAAGTAGTTAGGCTGGCAAAACTGCTAGGAGGAGAAGTATTCAACGACATGACCTGTGATGACTTCAACGAGCTGCTCGATGCCCACTCCGAGTCGCTGAGTGATGAAGATTTGGCCGAGATGACCAAGTCAGCGAGTGAGGAAGAAGAAGACCCAGCACAGGAAGAAGACGACTCCAGCCTAACTCTTGAGCATCTTGTGACCATTCTATGAATGGCAAAAGATCTACAGACATCAGTCGAAGAATGGGAGCCGCAAATGATTCGTTCTTTGCAATTTAAAAATGCTATTGATGGTGCCACTGAAGTGTATAAGAACCTCTTTACACAAATGAAAAAGCAGCGCCAGCAACTGCCCATCACGATGTTCCTCACCGGCAAAACACTGCCTAGTACACCTACGGTGGAAGAAGAAAGTCCAGATGATGGTGGCGGTGCTACACAGTTGCCTGAAGAGGCTCCTTTGGAAGAGCTGTGACAGTGAAGTAAATGTCTTTGTTGGTGAGTACCCAAAACTAATTTTGTACGTACTTAGTACATGTATGTACGTTTATTGTAACTGTACACACATTTTTATACAATTTTTCTTGCATTGTAGGTATTCTTTGCTGGTGGTGTGTCTATCGTAATGGCTGTAACATCTGTGATATCGGAGATGCTCCACAGTATCTTTAAAATAACATTTTGGTTTTATGTACAGCAATTACATGTTATAGATTTTTCACTTTGTATTTTCTAATCAATTACAATATGTTTAAAACTGTATTACGTATTAAATAAAACTCCTCAATGATATATGATACGTATGTTTGTGAGTAGTATATAAAGTGTGTTTACATATATAATTTCAACGAATCTTACCTAATAACTAAGAGAATATAAAGGGTTTATGCTGTATAACTGTGCGGGGAATATTTATAAACAGTGTGGGAGAGTTTAGAAGGGCTTAAAATATATAAAAATAACCATACAAACATATGGTTTCTACTTTGCAGATTTTTACCTATCGCGGGTGGTTCTGGAACGCAACCCACGCGATTGAGGAGGGATTACTGTAATTTATGCTTAGCCTCTTTTACACTAGCATTACTCTTCATAACCATTATCATCATGACCCCTTTAATGACTATTTGCAGGGTTTAATCAATTTAACTGGTTCCCACCAAATTGTTATCCTCCACTTTCCATGATTGTGGGCCTCACTTGGGTTGCAAAGTATTCTTTTCATATAATCTAACACGCCCTCCAAACAAGATTTCTTTGGTCTCCATCTTGAGTTTATACCTTCCATCTTTATCTTGGTGCACATCATCATCCAATCACCTTCTACTTTTGCTCCACATGCCTAAACCACCTCAGTCTGCTCCTCTTCACACAACATCAATTACCTTCACACCAAGGGCGTAGAATTCACACTAAAACATGGCGTAAGAACAAAAGCGGAAATGTGAGTACGCACAAAAAAATCTAGATGCATAAATATGTGCGAACGCCAACATCCATGTTCTTCCACTCTATAAATCCCGGTCAGCGTGAAAAGTAACACACATGCATGTGCCTGCTGCCCCACTCCAACTCCTCCCAGAATTATGCCTCTTTGAATATACAAATCAATATAAATAGCCCTTAAGCTCAGCGTTCTATGAAAAAGCAATGGCAAAAGCATGGGGGAAGGAAAAACATAGTATTTGTTGGTTTAAACAGTGGTATAAACAACAAAAGGAAGTTGATCAAGTGACATAGAGTGTTAGAGAAACTCGAAAGCTCAAGTTTACAAAGTTGCACAGTGCCCGAAATAAAAAAGAAGTTGTCAGATATCAAAGTCCCTGTGAAAAGGCGAGTAGTATTCCACCGTCTGAGTGTCATATGAAACTTTATTAGGGTACAGAGAAAATAAAAAAAAATAGTGACACAGTGAGAAAAAAAATTTAAATGTCAACTTTAATCTCGAAATTTCCACTTTAATCACACAGTTTATTTTGTCATTAAAGTAAAACATCATAAAATTCATTTTTAAGTTGTTTAATTTACTAGTTTCTCAAATACGATCGTAACTAAAGTAGCACGTCAAATGCTTTGTTTAGTATATGTTTGTCTATGTGCTCTATGTGTGTGAATCACTATGTGCTTCTTAAACGGGCTTTCTCTTCCTCTGACAGGACACAGAATTCATTACATTTGTAATATTACAGCTCTCTGAATAATTAAAATACTGAGATGTATACTTGATATCATTTTCATGATGATAGGAGTTAAAGCATGTTATTAAACATGGGAACACGGTTGCACAGTGACAGTGACGAGCTGATGCCCTGTTCATAGATTGTTCATGCATCCTGCAAGATGCTTGCTGTGCCGTGTGTGACCTTCGATTAAATAATTTATTGCAGCAGTACTGTCTCTTTCAAACATACCTCCAATTGTCCTTCTTTTTCTTTCTCCAAGTAACAAATCGCCACACAATCAGCTGTGGTAGAACACTGATTCTTCAAAACTTTTAAGGAACATTGAAATATCTTCGTAGTACATGTTTAATTATTCTATCCATCTATCCTTCCAGTGTTGCGCCAGCCCCAGCAAGAATACAGTGTGAGGCAGGAACAATCCCTGAACTAGCTAACTCTATGCCACCGTGTCCTCACATGTTTAATTATTAACAATATAGATTATTTAAATTACGTTAACATTTTATCTGTATAATGTGATAAACATATTTTGCTGCATTTCACCTTAAAAATGATATTGTCATCATATGTAAATACGCGCTTTATAAAGTGGCTCAGGTTGTGCAATACAATAACTGTATCGCAAGATTACAGTGAGGTGATTGTACTAAAAGTACGCACAGTTATACAATGAGCATTTGATGGACTGATTGAGTGTGTTTATAGTTCTTGGGATGAAACTGTTTTTGAACCGTGATGTCCATACAGGAAAGGCTCCGAAGTGTTTCCGTATGAGAGCAGTTCAATAGACAGCATGGCTGAGGCAGCGTGTGCTTGATGTTGTATACCGATAATTCTCTTTCCAATCAGCTGCTGCAGAGGTGTGGTTCCACACTCAGATACAGTGACATAAATACTCTGAGTGGTGCAGTGAGAATAATATGGAAAAAGATGATCTGCTGTGGCAACCCCTAATGGGGACAGCTGAAAGAAGAAGAAGAAGGTGCAGTGAGAGTAACAGCGCCAAAGCAGCTATGGTATTTGGAATAGTTTGGCCATTTCGTGGACCATTATATTGTTACAGGTTAATTACAATCAAATGCCTTAAACTAATAAACAATATGCGGTTAATTTCAGTGTATTTATAAAGCCGCGTCAGGGATGTGGATATAAAAAAGAAAGGGAAACCACACTGGAACAAAAGCACTGCTTTGATGCTGGGTGCCGCCAGTTTGCAAAACCGAGCGGGAAACTTGCGTACGCCAGGGTTTGAGCTACCATGAAAATGTGTGTGGCTTTATAGCAAGTTTAGGTTTTATACATCGTGATTTCAGCGTGGAAACAGGAGTAGGCAACATTTTTATGCGTACGCTCCATTTATACATGAGGTCCCAAGTCTTTCTCTTAACTTGGCCTTCATCTTCCTCTTATGGATTAGTGTACGTTGTTGACATGACTGCTTTGGTAGTACAGTGGTAAGAACTACTGACTCATAAGCAACAGGTTGTGGGTTCAATCCTGACCACTTCCCAAAATAAGCATTTTGAGAAGTGAGCTGCTCTTATTGTTACTATTATACAATAAAAACATTTATTATTATTATACAGTAAAATACATTTGACTTGAGTCTTTAACAGTCGGTGTAAATGTATGATACTTGCAAAGGTTAGTGCTTTTTTTTTAAATTCAGTTTTATTCTCTCTGTTGAATTCATGCTCCCCCCGATCTGAAACTGCTGTTTTCAAATGAAGACATGCTATAACAGATGAGGATGAGGATTCTACATTGGAGAAAGAGAACAGAAATCCTCCCACAAGGAAAGTCCACTCACAAATAAGAACAACACAGCTGCACCAGGCGTAAATGCAAAAGATGGCACTATTTGGATGCAGCAACAGGTTGGGCGTCACCCTGCCATTCTGTCTGCCCCACACCTGTCCTTCAATGAAGCTGCATGGCTTACAGAGCTTGCCAAGATATCATGCAAAGTTCTGTTTGTGATGGTCTTTATATGAAAACCATGTATATGTTACTTATATAAAAGCCAGATAGAATGTTATTTACCTATATTTATTCACTTACCTTCCTACAATGTAAAGTCACAAGCAAACTGAAGAGCTTCTTCCTCTCTTTGATCGACACGGGCATGCTCACAAAGTACATGTGTACAGCTCTAGGTGCCTCACCACCAGATAACAAGGTTTGAGCTGGGAGAGTTTTTCGCCCTTTCTGTGGCGGTGGGGGGATGGATTAGCAGGCTGCTTGCTGCTTGAATTGATCGACATATTTACAACACAAAAGACATGAAAGGATTTAAGATGGGCCGGGATTACAAGTTTTTTCATAGGCTTCAGGAATTCTAGTGCCAGTGAGTGTACTTCAGAAGTGAGAATGGAGGACTGCAGTTGTTTCATACACCTCTCATTCAGGGTTTAACTGCTGTGCCTGCACCTCTATCAGCACTTAACAACTAAGTAACACAGTTTCCCTACTTTCTTCTAAACAACTTTACTGTAGATATCTAAATTGACACTGCATCAGCATTCTGCACTCCTTCACTCACTATTTAAAACCAAAGGCTGCACTTGCTGTCTTTCACCTTTCATACCACCAGTCTTTTAATCACACACTTTAGTGCATTTATGTAAAGTCTCCCAACCCCTTTACTACACTCACACCTTACTCCCAACTCTTTCATGCATTCTTCCTCTTTGCCTCCGGCCATCACCTTGTTTATACATACATTCACCTTGAGACAGTACACTTCCAACTAGGGAATCTATTCCCAGAGGGGTTTATCCATTCCCGGGAATCCTGGGCACCTGGGGATGACACAGTGCACGGGCATCTCACATGTGAACGGTTTTAGAACGACCAACACTCATTTTTTAATAAAACTACTTCAATATGTTGACACCAATAAAAGACTAACCTTATCTACAAACAGTTCATGCTGTCATATAAGTACATGTATCTAGTTAGTTGCGGTAATAAGAACATTGAAAGCACAACGTGTCCAGCGTGCAGTGGTCCAGGCGACAGCGCCATTCATGCAGAGTGAGCCAGCCGCTGAGAAAGCACGCTCTGCCTCCACTGAAGTAGGCGGCACAGTCATCAGATATGGCTACACTTGTTCTAAACAAGTGGCTGTTGCTCTGAAACACCGACATTTCAGCTTTTACTGATGCATCCAGTTTCTTGTCATCATTCTGTGATGGCAAGTTTCTTCGCAAAGATAATACGGATGCAACAGACTGATGCATTGCAATTTTAAGTTGCTGTTCAAAGCTGTTTGTTGTCTGACAGACATTAATGAAGTCTGCTCCGTCCAGTATTCATGAGCTGCAGAGTGAAGACTCCTCCCAGTCCACTGTGCTCAGTCTTAGTGGGAGCCGGGAGACTGACTGCTGCTTGTCTGTTGTTGACTGAATTAATCGGCAGCACACTACACCGTAGCCAAAAATATGTGCCACTTAATTATTTTCAACTATAACTGTTATTTCTTGATCGATTTTTACACTTTTACACTCTGTATATGTGAGCTTGACCGTTCACGGTTTACCAGGAATTACAGCAGTTTCATTCCCGGGAATGCGGGAATGAAAAATGTTCCAGGAATGGATTCCCTACTTCCAACCTATCTTTGCATTTCAGTATTTCTTCTTCAATTCCACTTCATATTCTGCTATCAGAGGCACATGAAAGCACCCATGGCAGTCCTTCATACACTCCTCCGGATTAAAGCTTTCATCACTATTACAAAAAGCTGCAGACTCAGAATGTTTTCCTGGTGCAGCCCCGCCTTCACCTCAAAATCTTCATTCCCCTCATTTTTGTCCTGACCACCATTCATACCTCCTCATACTTTGACATCACTGCTGATATTAACCATTCACCCACCACTAGCTTTTTCAATGCCCACCTCATCAACTCTTGCAGCACCATCTCAAATGCCTTCTCATAATCTATGAATGCATAATGCAGTTTCAATCATTCTGATTCATGTTTTAATGGTGCAGGTTGGCTCCAAGCTTCTGATAGACTGGAGCCAACCTGCACCAGCACATTTGGTGGCAGTGGTGGGATGAGGTGAGGTGGTGAGAAACGATGAATGGAACTAGAAACAGAAAGTAGGTTAGGTGTCAGACTGTTTTAAAGAACCTACGGACTCAAACTTGAAGAGGACATTTTAAGATTTTAACTTTTAAATGGACATTAAATGTCTCAGTCGCTCACTGTAACTATTGCTTTTAATTGTCATTTTAAGGTTCTTTATTCTTTTAATGTGCTGTTTTTACAAAGGGGGCTTGGGTTTTGTTTTAAGTATGGGTTGATTTTAGTGTTTTTATTATTTATTAGTTTTAGTGCAGTGATAGGGCCACGCCGTAGACTTGTGCCACCAGTTCTATTGGGCTGGTTGAACTGTGGAGCCTTCCCGTGCAAATAAAACTAACAGCGTCAGATCCCTGGGGGGTGGTAGTATGTATGGTGATCGTGACTGAGAGAATAAAAGTGAAAAAAAAACACGCTAACTTTTAGAAGTACTATAAATTTACACCGGCTGTCACAGACGTAAACCAAATATATGTTTTTATTGTATAATATTAACAATAAGAGCAGCTTACTACTCCAAAAGGTAAATTTGTGTGGCACCCAGGATCGATCCCGTGGCCTCATGATTACAAGTCAGCAATTCTTACCGCTGAGCCACAGAAACTGTTGTATCATTCCTTGAACCTTTTGTGAAAGTGTTTATTTGATCTTTGGACTTCAGGCTTCACACATTATATAGTTTATGTCTCCATTTGTCATTTACTACTAAAATATGAAAAAAAATTTCTGTTTTAACGATGTGTTTACACATATTATTGTAGAAACGGAACAAACATGAAATGCATGTGTTCCAAATAATGATCTATTATTTGCCTATACAACTCTAGGTACCTGACTCCCAGATAATCAAGGCTTGAACTGGGAGAACGTTGTGCCCGTTCTGTGGCAGTGGGTGGATGAAATAGTAGGCTGCTTGTTGTTTGTCTTGAGCGGCACATTTACAAGACAAAAGATGCCGACGGAGAGGTGCGAAGGGATTCAAGTTGGACCAGGTTTATGAGTTTATTTGTAGGCTTCGGTAATTCTAGTGTTAAGGGGTAAGTGTGTGGGATAGTGGGTTAACACCTAAGCTGCAAGTAGTCATTTTTAAAATAAATAAATAATTTAATAGCTGGCTTAATCTGAGTGGTTTGTGTCTGTGTGCTCACGCAGCTTCAGGAGGTTGGTGGAGTGATTGAACTGGAGCGCACCTGCACATGAAGGTGTGGTCTGTCTTGATTGCTCCATTGTCTTTCCATGGTTCACAATTGAGGCGTTGCGCCCACGGATGCATATGGGGGGCAGGCACAAGAGAGGGGTCATCAGATAAAAAAAGGAAAAAGAACAGAGAGGAAGTTAAAGAAGGGAGAAAAAAAGAAAGGAAACTGAGAGAGCCGGTGTAACAGCAAAAAATAGAAAAAGAAGACAGGCAGTCGAGAGGAGAGCCCCTCAGGGTGGTGTACGGCCGACGCTCAGGGGCTGAAGGTGGCCACATCAGCTGAGTGATCAAGGAGCTGGAGTGACCAGGTACTCACTTCTGCACAAGTCCTGGTAGAGGCAGCGGAAGATGGAGTAAGTTGAGGCTGGGATTGGAAGCCCTGAGGATAGCCATGGATCACAGGGACCTGGGCCTGTAGATGATGGTTGGCTTGGCCTGTTGGAAGATGTCTCTCAATGCTGTGAGACCCAAGCATGGTAAGTCGGCAGACGTTGTATTTAAAAGGAAACACCAGGGACTTTGATTTTAGAAAAATTTCCTGCATTAGGATTTTAAACTTACTTTTAAGGAATTATTTATTTTGTTGACTTTTGGATCCTTGTTTTTTATGGGATTACTTATTTATTGATAAACTTTTGCACTGTACTTATTGAACACTGTTTTGTTTTTGGATTTTAATAAAAGTACGTATTACCCGGCTCATAATCTTGGTTACGTCATTAACGGTGGAGGGTTCAAGTGGTTCCCCGGATGCAAGAGGAGCTTGGAGCCCACCCGCTGTGTCACACATGTTGTTCCTGCATTTTCCTGACAATAAAAAGACCTATTCCCTTCTCAAGTATCCCCTATTCTCTTCTCCGGTACTCTCTCAACCACCTTCATTACCTAGTCCAAACTCTTTATTCCTCAATATGACCCATACTCTAATGGATCGCCCACTACTTTGCATACTGGGGCATTTCACTGCCTTCAGCATTCCCAATGCCACTGGGTCTGCTGCTTTAGCTGTCTTCATCTTTTTCAGTGCTTTTTCAACCGCCTCCTTCACAAATTCACAGCTCAGTCCTTCTATTTTATCACACTGAACATCATTATTCCATTCAGCGATTTCTTCTAGGTATCTATCAATCGTGATGTTCACTTTGGTATTTTTAAAGCAATTCACACCTACTACATCCTCTCTTTTCCTTGCCATCTGTTTCCCTATCTTGAACACCTTTCTCTTTCCTTCCTCATTCTGCAGCTTATTTGCAAACTTCTGTCTGTTAGCTTCTTGTTCCCTTCCAACTGCTTTTAGCATTTCACTTTTCTTCTTTATAAATAGCTCTGTCACCTTCTGCCTTTGTTTTCTGTCACTCCTTACAGCATCTTATATGTTTCTAAATTGCCATTCACACCTGATGATTCTTGCTACCAGTGTCTCAGCAAATTTATTTCTTACACTCTCCTCCTTTGTTATTCAGGCTTTTAGCTTTGCTATATACTTTCTCTTACTTTTCTTCACCCCCTGACTAAAAGGGCTCAGCCAAAAAAATATTGTGATACACAGACTTCCATAGGGATAACCTTCACGTTTTTCATCACGTCACAATCAATATTTCTGACCAATAAAAAATCTACTGGGCTCATACATCACCATATTTAATTGCTACCAACATCTTTACCTCATTCTTAAACATGATATCGCACACAACATTTTCCATCACATTACCAAACACCAACATCTTCTTGTCTTCAATATTTCTTATACTGAAACTAAAACTCCTATGTTTTCCCCCATAACCATCACCACTGGCTCAAATATTCTTATTGAAGTTGTGATAAGTCATATATTCAAAAGTCATTTGCCAATAATGATCATAACAATACAACTTGCTTATTCATCCAGTTCACCTCCACCACTTCTTCTGACCATTTTTTCAGACACAAGTACACCATCTTCAGCACTGCCTTCATTTTGCCCCTCCTAGAAAAGCTTGTACCGTCTTCCCACTAAGTGCTCTTTTAACCTTACTTTGCCACCTAATCTCCTGTAGACAACAGAGATCTACTCTCCTTCAGCTTAGCATTTCCACCACTTTGCCTGATTTTCCCATTATACACCCAATATTCAAAGTCATAATCCTCATTCAGTCACCGTCAAGTCTCTTACTCACTATCTCCCCTTCATGCCTCCTACAATCAAACTGGCTTCCTCACAATGCATCAGGTCTAAAACATTATCTATATATATAATTCACTAAGGCAAGACAACCATGGAAAGCACGCCGGAAGGGGCGTGGATTCACTAAGCCGACAAGTGAGACACATATGGCGCACGCAGGAAGGAGCCACGCCCACCAACTCCAAGACCATTGGATACGAAGACAACTTGCAGAGCCACGCCCACCAACTCAGACGCAACAACACAGAAAAAATGGCGTCATTTATATTCGTCTGTCGTAGAGGCAACATGCAGCTCCGACCCACACTGACTGTTCATAGAGGCATGTTTCTCGTGGAGGTGAATCGCCATATGCAGCGTGTAAAACGGTTTTCGAGGGGTATCCCATGGGATCCTTAAAACATTCCTTTACAACTGAGGTTAAAACACAATGAAGTAAGCAGTCTTTAAAAACCAAGTTTTCGGTTACGGCGCATGACCGCGAGCACCATAGCACACTGTTTTACACGCTACATACAGCAATTCGCATCCACGACAAACATGTGTCTTCTTAGATGCTCCTGCACTTTGTACACACCCCCCCTCCCACCTCGCTACTACCGTGGTCGGGTGTCTTGGTGGATTATATATAGAAAGGCAGCCAAAACTGCGACTCGAGTGACGAGGTGGGCACATGAGCAGGTAGTGCATACTGGACGAGAAATTAGCAGACTAGCATGATGGAGGGAGTGAGTGGATGTCCTTCTCCTCTCTTCCCATTCCACCCTCCGCGTCTGAGCGCCGCACAGACGATTGTGTGTTGGTTCATTCGTGCATTGTTACAATGTTGCTTTTCTTGCTGATTTATTACATTACCAGTTTTTCAAATGTTAATATTCTCCCTGTGCTTAACAATCATTAAAAAAAACGGCCTGATTATGCGCCGTATGGTACGCCGCGGGCTGGCTAGTAAACTATTTTTCCCCATGTGTGGTTTGGCCATGTCCACCAACTGTCTCTTTCAAATTGGCAGATAGAGGCTCAAGTGGAGCACTATGGACTGTACCCCTCCTTGCATTGCAACTCTTGTAACTGTATCTCATTTTCAAAGGGGTACTGATCAGAAACTTTTTAAGGTCAAATGTTCTTCTACTGTGAATGTCATTTTGTTGCATTTCATGACACAGAAGTGGAACAATGACAGTATTCTCTTCATAGGGGGCACTAGCATTACAATGTTGTAAAAATGTGTAGAGTACCAACATCTACCTCGGTTTGAAGAGGAGCAAGGTATACTTTTTGTATGTTTTAATTGTTCTTGCTCTAAACATAACAACTGATTAACTGATTCGTTATGAGGAAAACAGAGATAAAATTAAATTAATCGTACAGTATACTGGTGCACGGCAAGTGTAGGAGGTCATGATGTGTGTACAGTGCAATGAAGCAATGAAAACAGCAAGTGATATGAAGAATAAACTGATACATGTGGAAATTATTAAAATTATCATTGACTATCGATCTTTATATCTTAAATCTATGCTGTAGATTCCTTGGAGACTATTCACTATTTTTTGTACATTTCATTTTTTACTTAGTATTTTAATGTTATGACAGTAATGTTATCACAGCACCATTTTGAATAACTTCCTTGACATGATCACACCATTCTGTGATATTTTTGTATTGCAGGAGTCATTTTGTTTGCTGGTAGCTACCTTAATTTTTGGTCATGAAATCCACATTTTTGTGCTATATTTGGTAATCTCATTCTGATTATAAAAGATGGAGGTAATCAGCAATGGATATGCTAGCGTAGTATAAAGTTTTAAAAAATAATCTTCATGGTAGTGTTACTTAGGGGAAAGAAACTGAACTCAGAGTACCATATATACTCACTTATAAGTCGGGTCTTAAAACCCGAAAAATCAAGCATAAAATCAAACCCTGACTTACACACCCGTTTAAAAATGTGACACTTAATTTTTTTTTTTTTTACATCTTCTTGGCTCCTCCAATCTCACACCAGTTTCTCAGATGCCTCAAATTTTGTTGCAGCAGTATAGTTACTGATTTCTTTCGCTACTTCAATGACATTTAATTTAAAACCAGCTTCATATTTTCTTTTGATTGAACGCTACATTGTAGATAAGGGATGCTCTTACGATAAAGGTGTATGAGAGTGTGAGATACAAAAAACACAAATCAGTGAAAACGTTACGTATTACTGTGTGCTCACGTAAACACAATAGAGAGAGAGAGGTTAGGAGCATGCGCTGATACAGCACATTGCCGCACCCACATAGAAAAAAAAGGCAGTGTGCGTTAGCATATCATAATCCCTTGTACCACCAGCGTGAGTTTTCCACATTCGACTTATACGACCAACATTGTAAAATACCAGAAATTATACTGTAAAATCAAGTCCCGACTTATCCACAGGTGAACTTATCCGCAAATATATACAGTAATCATTTCTGACTGTTCTGTTATTAATTATTCTTGCCTACCATTTCTGGTTAGATGTTTTGAAATTTTTCCTTGAATTTTCTGGGATCCAAACTCGTTCATTTTTTTCTGGTTACACTCCAGCTAGTTTCTTACAATCCTCTTTTACATCTTAATTCCCAATTGTCCTGACACTACTTTATTGCAGTAATTTTAATCCTTTATCACAAAGCAATTTCTTGAACAATCCCCCACAAATCTACCAGGATAGGTGTGTCAAATCTATTGGTTTTGATAAAAGAAGGGTAACATATTCATTTCCCAAACTAATTTTTTTAGCTTTACTTATTTTTCTTAATTTCTTAATTGTTATGGTTATTATACGCTATAGTAATGCTCTCAGTTACTACTATTCTAAAGCACAGTATAATTTGTATATTATATGATATAGTGTAACTATACTGCTATACTATACTCTGTTACTATGTTGTTAGTAGAACCTTGATGCCTCTGAAAAAATTGCAGTAATATGCCACATCATCACAATTACTGTGTATTACTTAATGGCAGTGTGCAACATGTAACAGAGTTTTGGATAAAAATAACAAACCAATGAATCACTGCATAATTACTGTAGTTTGGGAAAGGCTTTCTAGTTATAGACAAACTTTTTTACTGTATTTATTTAATTTGAGTTTTGGTATTTGTTTTGGTTTTCTCATTAACTCATTTTGATTTTCTTGGTTTCTATATTCTGTTAAGAATATTGACAATCCATTTTAATACCCCAGAAGTCTCATCATCTCACACTCCCTACAAGGGATCCACTTCTGCCAACTTCTGACACGCCAAACATAATCTTAGCCTCACTACTAGTAAAGGTTTATATATGAAGAGGAGTTGTGCAACACAGACCACCACCACTTTCACTTTACTCAGACATTAGAGACGGGGGTTTAAGCAGATAGAATTTTATTTGGCTATTTACAGAAGCTCTTTAAAAAATAAATATATAAATAAATAGATAAGTAAATATATATACACCCACACTATGGTCTAAACACACAACAGAATGACTAAAACTCCAGAAAATTAAAAAGAAAGAAAACTTCTGACTTGGTTGTCACAGTCACAGTGAGGCATTATGCAGGTATTTTGCTGTTGGTATAAAGGAGCCCCAGTAGCATTTCTTCAAACACTTTTACTGAATAATTAATTGGCTAAAAGTACAGTGGAACCTCGGTTCACGAATGTCTCGGAACACGTACAAATCGGTTTACAACCAAAACCTTTTGCATCTGTTCACAACCACACACTCGGTATACGAACAAGCCAGTTTCCCTTTCGGTTTGTGCGCGCCGATGATTTTCGCAAGCGAGAGAGAGAGAGAGACACACACACACCTGCGCGCGAGCGAGAGAGAGATGGCTGGATGCCGAGAAGGCAGTTAAAGAATGCACTGGGCTTGTTTTTAAAGAGACAGATCCGAGCATTGTTTTAACCTTGTTGTATTTACTAAAGACTTTTTTCTATTGGATTTTAACCTCCACTTCACTTCTGTTTACAGCGATCGGTTCGTAGCGTGCGTTGTTGCAATGTTACTTTTCTTGGTGGTTTATTAAATTACGGATTTTTCAAATGCTCATTTTTTTCCCTGTGCTTAAAACTCATTAAAAAAAGTGTTTTTAGCGAGTGGTTCATAGCGCTATAGCACAAACCCTTGCAGTGTTAGTTTTCTCTGTTGTTCAAGGTTTTCTCAGTGTTATTCAATGTTTTTACATTTAGTTTATTATTACGCTGTACATTCTATGGTATAATTAACTATATTTGTGCTTAAAAATCTTTAAAAAAAATATATTTACATACAGTTCGTACGGTCTGGAACTGATTAATTGTATTTAATACAATCCAATGGGGGAAATTAGTTCGGTTCACGACCAAATCGGTTTACGACCAGAGTTTTGGAACAAATTATGGTCGTGAACTGAGGTTCCACTGTACTCATAACTGCAAAATTGTTCATAATGGCACTCAGTTTTGTCTTCATTCCCTCCCTTACTACAACCTCCAGGAGGTCCAGAGTGCGTCCCACAACTTTTAATTAGCTTGTTGATTCGGTGGGCTTCTCTTGAACTGATGTTACCAACCCAGTAAACCACAGCATGGAAAATTAGCTCCCCCTGCTTTGACTCACTCTGATCTCTCATCATATTCTACACTAAAACTGTTACTTTCAGTTATTTTATTTTATTCATCTAATCGTAACTTCCAAGGTATAGAAACTTTTCACACTTCAGCATTTAACATTTTAAAAAATATTCAGCATTGGAAAAGTAACGCAAATTGAACTTAAGAGGTGAACATGAATGAAGGACATTAGCATAGTGTTATTTTAAAATGTCTTCAATAAGAACACGGGGAAACAGATGAAAAATTATTCACACAGTGAACCATAGACACAAGGAATACTGTACATTGCTCAGCAGTGTGGTAGGGAATAAGACTTTAGAGACATTTAAATCCCGACTTAATATTATTTCTGACAAAGTAGTGAAATAGAATTGGCAAGTGTTGTTAGGCTGAATGGCCTCTTAATATAAAAGTTGTTCTATTGTTGTAATCTCTGAATTTCTAGTAATGCTAGATCACTAATTCATCTACAAAATAAAGAGTTTTTGTTAGTTTTCAGGGAAAACTTTGTTAAGTTGATTGAAGAAGCAACTTAAAATTTTCTGATAAAAATGAAAACTGTATTGAAAGAGCTAGCATACCATAATAGTTTAAACCCCACTTTATTCAATTATTCAAAAACTTTATTCAATAGTTTTTAAACAAGTACAAAATGTATTAGCTTTCTGAAAAGTGGTTTTGGTGCGTCTTTTGGAAACTTCATGAAGCTGTGTGTCATAATTGATTTTTTTAATACAAATTGATTTATCATAAAGGGTGTTTTGCACCAGACTGACTCAATCCCCTTGACTGTTACAGTTCCTGGGACAAATCTTAGCTGCAAAGAATTATTTTCATATATGAGAAATATTCAGTATCATGCTTTCCTGCTACGACAATGTTAGAATTTTTTCATTATTCTGGTAAAAAGGTTTCTAACTTTCTAATACAATCACTTTCCATAATGGCCAATACATTATAACTGTAATTTACTGAGGCTGGAGCCTTTCAGTGATATGTAATTGTATCCACTATTTAGTTCTGTGTCTTGGTGTTTATATAATGAATATGGGGTGAATACTTGGCTGCCTTGAGGAGAAGTGCTGACATGCAGCTTGACAGTCTGATGTTCAGAAACTGAAGATTAAAAAAGCAAAACAAAAACTGGGCTCTTAATATGAGATTCACTTGTGTGGTCCCTTGTTGCCTAATTAGCAGTGCCACTTATTTTTGCTTTCTGAGTACGTAAGTAGCAAAACTCAGTGCTGTAAAAAAGAAAAATTGGGATCAGGGGTCTGCTCACTTTATATGCAACTTGGAGTATCAAAATTCAGACATTGTAAAGTTCAAGGATTCAGGCCATTGCATAAGATCTGAGGCTCAACATACAAAAGTACATATCTCCATCAGCCACTTTTCATTTCTAAAATACTGCAGATGAACAGACTGCTGCCACCATCCCTATTTCTTTTTGCATAATTCTAAATGAAATTCGGTGCTGGTGTATAATCAGAGGCTCATCATACAGAAGTACACAACCTCAATCAACCACTTTTCATTTTTAAAATTGTAGTTTGAGAGATCCCTATTTCTGTTCTTTTTTGCATTATTCCAAATGAAAACTGCATTAGTATATACAGTATGCAGATCTTGATTTTGTTTACAGCAGCATGAACAATATTGTCTACTCGTTAACAATTTATGACTTTTTGACATTTACACTGCCTGTAAGGCAAAAATGCACATTTCTTTTCAAAATGCAAGGAATAATTTTTAAAGCTTAATGTTGAATAATCAGAACAGCAAATAAATGTATGTGCAACAAATGTTCATGCTAACTTATCTTTTTTCCATCTCCCATTCACGCTAGGCTAAAACTGGCAAATATGCTAGGAGTATACTATAGTATATCAATGTCTGGAAGTGAAATACTACAAAAATGCTGTTGCAATTGATTGATCCCATTCACAACATAATTAATGCTTGCACACTGCTAGAGTCTAATGTGTGGGTAATGATGTGTTGTTGTCAGCCATATAGCAATGATTATTTTTTAAATATATTATTTCATAGTAGCACTTTATCTTAGTGGCTAGTGCTGCCATCTTACAGCAGCTGAGTTTGAATACAGTAAATGAGTTTTGAACGTTTGTGTGAAATTTGCATGATGTCCACATTCATGTGAATTTTCTGTGGATACTCTGCTTTTTTTGCACATTGCAAATGCATGCATTTGGTTAATTTGTGACTTTCATTTTCAATGGACCAGGTGAGGGTTAGAGTGGGTTTATGTATGAGTGACCCCAATGCTGGACTTTTATCCCATCCAGAATCTTTAGTTCATGACCCTGAAATAGAGAAAGGATGAGTACATGGATTTTTGTGGTTTTGATTTAGCTCTAATCTTTTGGAGATTTTTTTTATTCATATATTCAGCTTCCCTGTGTCATGTTATTGATGTGTAAAATTGTGGACTGCTTTTTAATTCTGCCAGCATTTACTTATATTTTCATTATGTTTTATAGCTGTATGGACTCCAAAACTCCCTTGATTAATGTTTAGCAATTTATCTTTTTCAGCACCTCTATTGTGGTAAGCACAACTCTTTCATTATTGAAGGATTTTGTTTTTGCTATCTCAAAAGTACAAATGAGCTTGGCACGTTCTTTTGAATGCTGGGACAAACAGATTGCATTTTCATTATTTATCTAATAAATGCAAATGAAACAAAGCCATTTTTTGTATGCAGGCATGAGAATAAAAATTGCAATTTGGTCACCTTGTTTTGCCCAAAGAGTGCAATAAGGTTTCATTTAATTATCTCCACTGATTTTTTTTTCAGCTAGCAAAGACGAATGTTATAATGAAAAAGGCATTAATATTCTCAGATTGAAATGTCATTTTTGAAGAGTGATATTTTTTCAATTAGGGAGATGCAAAATGACTTTTTATCTTTTTTTATACCCTTTGATTTAAATGAATGTACATGTGTAGCATATAGCAGTATAACTGATTAATTGCAATGTATTTAATTATTTTTAACAGATTACACTCTCGTATTTACATGTCTCTCTTAATATTTCACCATACCTGGAAATTTCACATTGTTCGAAAACAAATCCGATATGGAGATTGGTTTCTGGGGTACAATTCCATCAAACATTTTGATCAGTATTGTCACTTTAGGGTGCCAGGGTGGTGTGGCAGTTAGCACTGTTTCCTTGTAGCTCACAGGACCTTGGTTTATTCGCTGTCTCTGTTGAGCTTGCACATTCTCAACAGGTTCATGTGGGTGCGCTGTTTTCCACCTGTAACCCTAAGATGTATAAGGCTGGTTACCTGCAGATTCTAAACTGGCTGTGTGCGAGTGTCCTTGCACTGAACTTCACACTGCATCCATGTTTAGTTCCTGCCTGGCACCTGCCAAGATGACCTCTATCCGCATGTAGCACTGTATTGGAAAAAAAGAAAAATCAGAAAAAGGGTAACTAAAACTGTACTCTGCATATTTTAAAGCGCAGTTTATCCTTTATATCCTTAGGTTGCATTTTCTTTTCTGGCAATCACATTTTACATTGAGTTTTTCATTTTGGCTTATTCTTTTGGTTTCAGACTTAAACAAAACATATGCTATATCTGCAACCATTACTGAATACTTCCACTAAAGATGATATTCTCATTTTAAATTCCCTTTTGTCTGACTGCGGCAACTAAACATTTCAAGAATCATATCCTCTTTAAATATTCATTCATCTTTTTCTTTGTCAAAATGTAAATGTCTAATTAGGCATCATAATCTTCACTCACATCATTCTACCATACTCATTTAAACTATGGGGCCATCTCCTCCACCTCAGGGCATGATTAACATTCACAATATTTTTTTTTTATTTTTAAAGTGCAAAGTGATTATTTTATTATCAGATTACAGTGATAATGGCAGTGCACCCTGCTTTGATGAAGGAATGAGGGTGTTTGTGTCACTGGTCAAAAATTAATTTAACAATAACATGGGTCAGCTTGGTGAATTTGAATCACAAACATGCCTCAGCATTCATTTAAAATTACAGTATGAACAAAGTCTACCGCAGTGCTTAAACTTACACACTGCACACTAACAGGCATTTCTAGAAATATGTTTTAAAACTCTAATGATATTAACATGACTTTGCATTTAAAATACTGTGTATATCATCAAAAGTTAGAAACCTCAGAATTTTGAATGAAATTATAATTTGAACAGTGGCAATAGTCAAAATGTAAGGAGATTAAATAAGTTACTCAAGGATTTAGATTTAGAAGGCCTACAGTTAATTTTCTGTGGTCAATGGACCATTTATGGTTCCCTATGACCTGCTTTCCGTATTAAGATATTTTTAAATGACATTCAGTAAAGCTTACTTGTATGCAAATCTCTAGTTTATTTATATGCCAACTGTACACTTCATGCAACACAGTGTGCTTTACTTCCTAATAGAACAAAAAAGAGAAAAACTAAAATCGAAGGCAAAAGAATAAACATAAGTAGAAACATTTTGAGGATAAAAAACATTAAAATAAAATAAAGTAAAGCATTAAAAAGCTATTAAAATAAAGCAATAAAAACATTATCTTGCTATTCTGAACACTGTTTTGCAAGACCGCAACACACCACAACATCACGAGGCAAACTCAGATGCACACAGCTATACCCTGCCAGCTTTGAAGCAGTAATTTATCTCATAATCACTTGTTCGGAAGAAAAACAAGAGTATCCATAGTATCCTGGACATGAAAAGATGTGCACACTTACCACAGAATGTGAACATGTAACTGGACTAAGAACCCGGAGCAATTGGACAGCACCAGTAATGACTGCATCACTATGGCACTCTAGTGAATACAATAAATACTGTATAAATCAACAAAAATATGAAATTGTCAGCTTATTAACTTGAAGTTTTAATAATAAGTTTCTTATTATTAAGAATGGTGCCATTATTTTGGTGATAAGCAAGAGAAGGGAGACTCAGTGTACAAAATTAAAATTAGGAATATTTTCAGCCTTATGCAATGTTTGGGATAAACAGTGCTGCTCTGGCAGCTTTGTTTCTTTTTTGCATTTCTTTTATTAATATCTCTTATATATATTTCTCTTCTGGTTCATCCTGCTTCCTCTTCAAACCCGGTTCCGCCCACACGACATTTCTTGATTCCTATTCGTCCTCTTCCAAACACTTCCCCACACTGCCTGTGGCCTCCCATACACCCCCACACCGCTTTTCTCAATTCCTCCTTCGGACTACCACGTTCCTCGCTCCTCTCTCATGACCATAGACATAGAATTACTAGACGCCGCATGACCAGCAGAATCGTACATCAAGGTCGCCACCACATTGCGAGTGGCACTGCTGCAGAGTGAAGTAATGAATAATGTGCTGCTTGGGATTTTACAAACCGCTGTACGCTCCAAACCAGATCCCAGGGGATTACATTTCATAGGTAAGGCAGAACAATTGTTTTGGTTATATTTGGCCATTATAAAATCCTGTTTTATAATCTTAGCACTCAAGGTCACCTTACAATAAAATTAAACAACATTAGTAAAATTAAAACAAGAGAATGATCAATCAAAAAACAATAATTAGCAAACAAACAAAGATAACTGGCAGTAACAGTATAAACTTCACAATTGGTATGCCAGTTTGAAAAGATAAGTTTTGAAGGCAGTTTTAAAATGTGTTATTGAATCAAGCTGACTTATATGAAAAGGAAGAGAATTCCCGAGTTGAGGAGCACTCGGAGAGATACTCGAGCTCCCAGAGCACTGAGTCTGACATGTGGTACAGAAAGTCGAGCTGCAAATGAGGATCTGAGTGAGCGAGAGGAGTGTCAGTCGGGAGGAGATCAGTGAGGTTGTGGAGAGCTTTAAATGTTAAGAGCATTTTTTAGTATTGTATTCTGTAGTTAAGTGGGAGCCAGTGAAGTTGAGAGAGAATAGGTGTAATATGTTCAGTGGATTTAGAACAGGTTATTATCCTGGCAGCAAAATTTTGAAGAATTTGTAAACGATGGATACATTTTTGTGGGATGCCAGATAGACTAGCATTACAGTAATCTATACGTGAGGTGACTAGGGCATTAACCAATACTTCAGTACTGTGTTGCGTAAGAACAGGACGTCTAGAAATGTTTCGGAGATGGAAGAAGGCAGTCCAAGAAATGCTATTTGTATGGGTGGAATTATTTAATAATAATAATAATAATAATTATTATTATTATTTAATAATGGCCATTATTAGTGTATAAATGGATATAAATAATTGTATGTAAACGATTTGCCAAAATCTGTTGTATGTAAACGATACTGTTTTAAACTTTTGCCACTCGCAATAGGGCAGACGCACTGATGTATCGTGTCAACCATGCAACACAGTGAATGCGGCATCTATCTATATATGTCTATGCTCATGACCCCATTGGTGTCACGTCACCGCCCTATATCTAGCCTGACCACGTGACCTTTCACTTCGGCCATGTGTGCACCTGGGAGTCTTTTCCGTAGCCTGCTACAGGAAGGTACTCTCTCAACCATTGGCATTGGTTTTGCTCCTTGCTATTTTCGATATACTGTGACGGTTGTTTCCTAAGCCTTTGTTATAAAACGAATGACAGTATCTTCTCTGTTGACGGGTTTTTGTACAAAGTCATCTGTATTCCGGGATCCAGCAACTGCCTGTTCCTATCAGTGGGCTATTTCTTGACACAAACGGTCGACGAAGGCAATGCACTCTCACTAGGGCAGTAGATTTCGTTGCATCACATTGGGACAGATTTGGAGACGTTCTTCCTGTTGTTCTTTCCAACGCAAGTTGAGTTATCACAACAAGTCAGGAGTACTATCAATACATGGCAACATCTGGAGTTTATGGTGATGAAGCTGAAAGTCAAGCTCTTTCCGAGATTAGATCTTTCGACTCATTATCTGTCGTCTCAAGCAAAACACCTATTCACAACTGCGTCTTTCAAGGTGTACTTCTTTTTTCTTGATTTCTGAATTCCTTTCTCACCGTTTTCCGTTCCTATTCGTACACCGCCGTATGCTACAGCGGGCATCGGCTAGTTCAAAATATTTTAATAATCCGAATGTAGCATCTGAAAATCTCAAAGTATAGACAACCATGTCAAGAACAGGAGAGGGAAAGACCTTAAAAGGAACAAAGCCTTTAAAATAGGAGACACTTCAGCCTATAGAGCTGCCAGAGCTAACCTCAAGAAGTGCATCAAGTCTGCTAAACTAATTTACAAATGGATTGAGGAGGACTTTGACAGTAACTCAGACTCACAGCGGATGTGGCAAGGCATCCGATTAATCACGGATTACAAAAAAAAAAAAATGATGTACAATACACATTGGCCAATAACAATGCCAACCGAGCAGAAAAACTTAACAGTTTCTTTGCATGGTTTGCCAAGGACAATAACCAGACTCCAGTCAGCTTCAAGCTGATTAGGGACTCACAGCCTTTGGTCGTACACATACAGTGCATCCGGAAAGTATTCACAACGCATCACTTTTTCCACATTTTGTTATGTTACAGCCTTATTCCAAAATGGATTAAATTCATTTTTTTTCCTCAGAATTCTACACACAACTCCCCATACTAACAACGTGAAAAATGTTTACTTGAGGTTTTTGCAAATTTATTAAAAATAAAAAAACTGAGAAAGCACATGTACATTAGTATTCACAGCCTTTGCCATGAAGCTCAAAATTGAGCTCAGGTGCATCCTGAAACATCAATACCAGGAAGGCAGCAGGTCCTGATAATGTGCAAGGACGTGTGCTCCAAGCCTGCACTAACCAATTAGCGGAGGTATTTACACACATATTCAACCTCTCTCTCTCTCCTCAGGTGCAGTCCCCTTGTGCCTAAAATCCACAACCATTGTACCTGTTCCCAAAACACCCAACACCTACGTTAGGATGCATTGACTACAGTTCTGCGTGTAATACTATCATACCTAACCAGCTGATCAAAAAACTCTATGCACTAGGACTTGCTCCGTCCATATGCAACTGGTTACTGGATTTTCTCACCAACCACCCCCAGTCTGTCAGGATGGCCAAACACACATCCTCCACCCTTACCCTGAGCACTGGTGTGCCGCAAGGATGCATACTAAGTCCCATTCTGTATGCACTCTTCACTCATGACTGTCAACCCATACACCAATCAAACATTAGTGTTAAATATGCGAATGATACGACTGTCATTGGGCTTGTAACAGACAACCATGAAGCTGCATATAGGGAAGAGGTTCAGAATCTGACAGCACAGTGCAACACCAACATCCTGGTCTTAAATACCAAAAAGACCAAAAAAGTTATTCTGGATTTTAAGACCACCATATGCAACTGGTTACTGCGTTTGCTCACCAACCGCCCTCAGTCTGTCAGGATGGGCAAATACATATCCTACACCCAACACCAACATCCTGGTCTTAAATAGCAAAAAGACCAAAAGAGTTATTCTGGATTTTAGGACCACCAAAAAGACCAATCACAGTCCGATAACAATCAACGCAGATGCTGTGGAGAGAGTTTCCAGCTTGAAGTTTCTAGGAGTCACCATCTCAGAGGACCTGTCCTGGGCTGATAACAACTTGGCTATAATAGGCAAAGCACAACGCCTCTATTTTCTCAGGAAGCTAAGGAGAGCTGACCTGCCCAGAAGCTGCTGGTTAATTTCTATAGATGCACTATAGAGAGCATCTTAACTAACTTAAGAAGCCCTGTAGCGGGTCATAAAAACAGCAGAGGCCATTACTGAGACTGAACTGCCATCACTTGAAACTCTTGTATAAGACTCGTTGTGTGAGAAGGGCCAAAAACATCCTCAAGGACAAAACTCATCCTTGAAATTTTTTTGTGTGTGCTCCTCCCATTAGGAAGATGCTTTCGGTCAATCCGTGTACGCACAAACAGACTAAAAATAGCTTTTTCCCATCTGCCATAAACTTTCTAAACTCTGAATCTCCTCAGTCTGAGATCATTTTTAATTGAACATGTGCAATAAGCTATATTGGTAATGTGCAATATACTAATGTAATACAATATATAATATGTAATGTACTATTCATTAATAGGTGCAATAACAATTTATGCTGCTGTACTTTGAGCAATAATAATTTGCTCTGGTTACTTGATCACTTAACACTGCATATAACATATTTGGAATTATTTTACTTTTCTTTAAATGCACCTTGGGGCTGCCACAAAAAGTAATTTCATTGTGTTACGCAATGAAAATAAAGTGCATGAACTTGAAATTGAAAGAAAGGGACAATACTGTATTTATAAAGAGCTGTTGAAGTCTAAATTAATGTTTGCACCATGTTCCACTCTGCCCCCATTTAAGGACAAAGAGACAGAAGTATGCCGTGATCAGCTAGGCTCCTCTATTACAGGGAGCTTGAGGTTGGCATCTGGTGGGGAATCTAGCCTGGCCCTTAGTTAGTTTGAAAGTGAGATCAGAAGTGAAAGCTTGTTATATAGTATAAGCCAGATCTGGGGTTTTCTCATCATCTCCATCTAAACCTGTAACAAACCCTGTGTTACCTCAGTATCCAACTAGCTACATAATGAGATGAGAGCAGTGCGTAAAATTATATGGGTAAAAGTGTTTGAGTTGATGACACTTACAAATATATCCAGGTTTTAAAATATATTTTATATATCTATACTAATAAAAGGCAAAGCCCTCACTCACTCACTCACTCACTCACTCACTCACTCACTCACTCATCACTAATTCTCCAACTTCCCGTGTGGGTGGAAGGCTGAAATTTGGCAGGTTCATTCCTTACAGCTTCCTTACAAAAGTTGGGCAGGTTTTATATCGAAATTCTACGTGTAATGGTCATAACTGGAAGCTGTTTTTCTCCATTTACTGTAATGGAGATGAGCTTGAACGCCATGGGGCGGAGTTTCGTGTGACATCATCACGCCTCTCACGTAATCACGCAGTACATAGAAAACCAGGAAGACCTCAAAAAGCGCTGAAGAAAACATGCATTATATAATTGAGAAGGCAGCGAAACAATAAGAAGCGAGCGAGTGACATATACAACCATGTTCATGAGTTCTGCTACTTCGGAAACAAAGCACGATGTAAACCTACACTTTAAATTAAGTTCATAGACAGGCTGCCGCTGGCGTTTGTAATTTAGTGCCTGCCCATATAAGGACGTCCGTCAGCGGCAATCCAATAGCAAACTGCCACGGGTAAATATTCACGGGTGAAGGACTGTGCTTATGGAGAGGAAGATGAGATGGTCAGGGTGGTGTTTGACACAAACTCAGCGAAACTGCGAGAGAAAGTTTTAAGTGCCAGGACTAAGGTAACATTAAATACAGCCATGGACATAGCACGAGATGGCACCAGCACAGCTGGGAACCCTCGATGCATGTACACCGAGCAGCTCACGTGAACTGACGCAGTGCACAGATAAAAAGCAACAGTTCCAAAGAGCTGAACAAAAACCGAATTACACAATTGAAAAGGCAGCAAAAATATGAAGCGTCTGATAAGCATATTCATAAATCCAGCTACTGCGGAAACAAAGCACACGGTGGAAAAAGTTAATGTCCCGCTAAAGGAGTGTAAAAAAAAAACCCGCGCATGCAATGTATCAGGTCTCAGATAAACAAGAAGACGAGCTGTTTATTGATGCAGTAAGAAACGAATCGATGAAAGAAACCTGTCATCTTTACAACGATTGACAAACACGGAATGTAACTTGAACACAACACATCCTACAAATACGAACCTGATTGAAAGAAATAATGATAATCAAATCCTTGATGACAGCAACACTCAGTAACACTCACAAACAAATACTGTATATTGACAGTCATGTTACGTTATTTTTAAAATGTTCCCTTTTCTTTTTCTAGCTTTTTAAACACACTACTTCTCGCTGATACGCGGGTATATATATATATGTATATATATATTCCGATCTACATACTCGAATAATGGATACTTTATTCGCCATCAATGATTGTTTTGGTAAAGCCATACTCAGTGTATTCATTAGATGAACGGTAAAAAAGTAAGAGCGAGGGGAGGATGACTCATTGAGGCATGCAGGCTGTAGTGCGCCAACTCTATCTGAATTGCGATCACATTTGAAAAATATATCTTTTCAAGTTCTATTTACTCCATATGTGTCAAAGTCAAGGCCCGCAGGCCACATCCGGCCCGGCGTGTAATTATATCCGCCCGAGATCATTTTATATACTGTATTATTGTTATTAATGGCCCGGGGATATGAAGCACTGGTAACACAATAAACTACAGATCCCATAATGCAGCGCTTCAGCTGCCTTGCCGTCTCTTCAGTCGTTTCCTTACTTTGCGAAGGAAGCAGCTTTCTCAGAGCTTCTGCACTGTTTTGTAAATGAACGATATATAAGAAAGTCCTTTTTCCTTGCTTCGCCAACGAAGCAGCCTTTTTATTTAATCCACGGGTTCTCCGCTGTTTCATTGTTCATTTATTACGATTTTTATAGTTATTGTGTAGGTTTTATTTAATCCACGGGTTCTCTTCTGTGTTCACTGCGGTGTCTTCTTTCGTTCTGAGCTTGCCAAGGAAGCAGCTTTCTCATAGCTTCTGCACTGTTATAAAAACGAACGACATATAAGAAAGTGCTTTTTCTTTGCTTCACCAACGAAGCAACCTTTTTATTTAATTCACGGGTTCTCTTCTATTTTATTGTTCATTTGTTACGATTGTTACAGTTATTGTGTAGGTTTTATTTAATCCACGGGTTCTCTTCTGTGTGTCACTGCGGTGTCTTCTTTCGTTTACGACCTTCGCCAAGGAAGCAGAAACTAACAACCACCGAAACTTTGTAACGGCACAAGACTTCAGGTCACATCTCTATAAAACAACCTAATTGATGCAACTATATTTACTGGCAGTGCCTCAGTGACACAGTTTTTATTTCTCGCATCTAATCTCCCATTTTAATTCAAACGCGTTCAATTTCCAGTAAGGCTCTGCTTCGCAATGACAATTAATAAGTCTCAGGGACAAACACTACAAAAGGTTGGCATTTATTTGAGGCGGGATTGCTTTTCACATGGCCAGCTGTATGTTGCATGCTCAAGAGTGAGCTCAGCACACAGCTTAGTCATATTACAACCAGAGGGCCGAACTGACAACGTGGTATACAGAGAGATCCTTAACAATTAATTTTTGACATTTTCGTTCAGTCTAAAAATGTTTACTTTTTTATTAATAAAAATATTCAGACAGTATTTCACCACTGCGAAGCGCGGGTATTTTGCTAGTACTATATATATCATAACATATATTTACTTTTTCACATGTCTGTATAAGCTTGCAATTAATTCTTCGGCACTAATATCTGTCGGCTGCAAACTGACCTGCGTGTTTCAGTTTATCTAAAACAAAGCCAGCAATATTTAAGGCCATGTCAGTGATCCGGAGGCTGACAGTATTATTTGATAGAACCATCTTAAGTGCTTTGGTTGCTTTTTATTAATTATCATTTCTACCTGAATTACAGAGACAGAGAGAGTGGGTCTCTCAGCTATAGAATGAGGCTTCCTTGACTTGCCACATGTAATAATACAGCGTAAGATGCCTAAAAAACTTTGGCAGAGATTCTTGTGGCTTTCTTCAGATTATTTTGACTTGACATGAATTCAGACAATTTTTGTGGAAAAAATATTTCTGCCACCAACAATGTAAGTGTGATAGGTACTCAGGTGCCATTGTAGGTGGGTTGGCCTCATTGTACTGTTCGCTAGCAATTCACCACAAATAAAACATAGCATCTGTGGCGAGACTGCAATTGTACTTGTTAATACATATAAAACATAATGCTCTAGAACACTTTCTTCATTTTATTGGTAGATGTGACTAAACTTGCATTCTAAATACCCCCCTGGTATAACAGCAGCAGGATGTTTCAATCATTCAAACTGCCTTTTTCTCCAATCTAGGTGCCTTTCTCAGCCACAGCAGAAGAAGTTACAACTGACTTAGCCTTGGGGGAACCTAAATGAGGCATGTATTATACAGTAATGTAGTGATTATTGTTAAGAAATATGACAATAATTTAACAATTTCATTGTTTATTTATTGTATATATTTATTTTGTTCTTAATAACAATTACACTAAGAGTAAAACAGTTTTTAGGACAGATTTACAGTATATAGTGTAAACGAAATTGCAGATCACAGATTAAGGTTTGCAGCATCAGCTGGTATTTCCTGTATAATCAAACAAAAGAAAAAAACAAAAATATTTTATGTTGCTTTGATACATGACAATAACTTATTTTAGTCTTCTTTAACTTATGCAGTATTCACTGTATGTAAGTCATTTGAGATTGCTACATTTAGAGTTCTCTATATTGTTTGAATCCTTTGAACAATTCAGCTTTTTTTACATTACACTTTGTTAACAACCTACTCAATTTTTTGTGTCTTTTGTGGATTTCTGTTCAGGAGGTGATAGTGGCTGATGTGGATGAGGATTCTGACAACATCTCCAGTGTATATAAAAATGTCAAAGTATTCACCCACTTAACAGGTTTAAATGCCAAGTTAGTATATTTACAGTAGACTTATATTAATATGTAAGGACGAGTTTCTGTTGCAAACGAATTAGATTGGCCAGATTTTTCACTCTGGCTATACAAAAGAAAACTAGAGGCTTGGGAATCTTAATACACAGAACTATCCCATTTGTAGTGTCAGATGTAATATCTGACATGCGTGAGGAAGAGATATTACGATGTTTCCTTGATGCATGTGACCCTCGGGTGGCTGCTACTCTGAGGGGGGTCGTGAAATCAGTTGATGAATTGGTGAAGGTGGGGTCCTGAGTGGAAAAGGATTGGGCGGCTATCGGGCTTAGTGGGTTTTGAAAGGGTCCTATGTCTTGAAATGTCCCCTGTCCGAAACCATGAGGGAAAGCCCCAGTGGATCCCCAGGCCGATCTCACCCTCGTGCAAGCCACCTTGCCCCTCTTAGTGGTGCCCGTACAAGTGCGAGGTGTCACTGGAGAGGCGGTCGTAGATACATGGAACACTTATACCCTTATGAAATACAGCTTGTGGGAAAAGCTTAAAGTGCCTCATGAGCAGTTAAGGGAAAGTGCAAAAGTAAAATTCTTTCTTGCGGATGGAAGGGCGCACAGGGCAAAGGGCAGGGTTCCTATGAGGTTCTGCTTACATGAGACACACTGGGAGACAGAAGTTTACATCTTGGAAGATGACAACCTGTCAATGCCCTTGTTACTTGGAATGGACTCTCTTGTGTCGGTAGGTTGTACCATCCACCTGTCACGGCTGGAGTACGAGTTGCCGGGGGGTGAAGTTCATCGGTTTGGGACGAAGGCTCAAAGTAATCTGGTTTGGCTTAACTTGTGCTATTACCTTGCGCAGTTGATGGATGAGCCCAGCCCAGTAGAGAAGGCTATTCTTGAACAGCCGGAGCTCGTTCAGCCACTGCCTAGGAGGTGGCACTCTGTGTGGACGGACAAATTGGGTTGGACTGAGGTGGTGTGTCACCATATTCACACAGTCGACCCTGTCCCAATTCGGCATTGAGCTTACAGAGTGTCACCTCTGAAAAGAGGAATAATCAAGGAGTGGGTCGGCCAGATGTTGGCGGATGGGGTCATTGAGCCTTCCACCTCGCCATGGGCTAGCCCTGCGGTGCTCGTTCAAAAGGCCAACAGGACCTACCGATTCTGTGTGGACTATCGGGAGCTGAACAAGAAGACCTTGGATGATGCTTACCCCATGCCCCTCATTCATGACATCTTGGAGTCTTGGCATTGGGCAGCAGTTTTCAGCTCCCTAGATTTGAAGTCTGGGTATTGGAAGGTGAGGATGGGGAAGAGTAGCATGGAGAAGACCGCCGTCATCACCCCGGAGGGGTTGTTCCAGTTTTGGGTGATGCCCTTTGGACTTAAAAACACTGGGGCATCATTCCAATGGCTAATGGAGCAGGTCCTCCGGGGACTCATTGGGAAGGTCTGTGTATATAGATGACATCATCGTATTCTCCCCATCTGTCCCACAACATCTAAAGGACCTAGACCACATCTTCCAGCACCTACAGACGCTCATCTGACCCTCAACACCAAGAAGTGTAGATTTCTACAAGACCATCTGAACTTCCTCGGCCATGTGGTGTCGGCAGATGGGGTCCGGGTGGACCCAAAGAAAATTAAGTCCATCTTGGAGTACCCAGCGCCCCAGGAGGTAAAAAGTCTCCAGTGCTTTCTGGGGATGGCTGGGTGGTTCAACAAATTTGTGCATGGGTTTGCCGGTTTGTCCCTTTGTTCCAGCTGCTGAGCAAGAGATCCCCCTGGGAGTGGTCACCAATGTGCCAGGACTCCTTTGAAAGACTCAAACAGGCATTGATATCACCTGCAGTCCTGGCACAGCCTGATCCCTCATTAACCTTTCAGGTCCACACTGAAACAAGTGACCTTGGGCTCGGCGCAGTTCTCGTATAAACTAATCAAGAAGAGGAGAGAGTGGTGGGCTATGCTTCATGGTCACTAAAGGGCGCCAAGTATAATTATTCCACCACTGAGAAGGAATGCCTCGCTGTCATATGGGCCTTGGAAAAGTGGCGTCACTTCCTGGAGGGGACATCATTTAAAGTCTACACTGTCCATAGGGCTCTGACCTGGGCATTCAATTGCCCGAAGACCAAGTATAGGCTAACAAGGTGGGTTTTGCGCCTCCAACAGTTCACGTTCAGGGTGTGCTATCGGAAGGGTTGTGCTAATGTTGTGACCGAGGCTTTATCACAGGTTCATGGGCCTGCTCCAATGGTATGTGCGGTATCGGTCTCTAACCCTTGGCCTGATTTTCCCCTAAACATGCAGGAAATCGTTCGATCGGGGTTACCATTATCAGTTGGTAGTGCCCGAGACATATGTGCCCAAGTTCCTACAATATTACCATGATAGCCTGATCGGTGGTCACCATGGACGTACTAAGACACTGTTTAAAATCTTAAAGATGGCATGGTGTCAGACGATACGCAAAGGCGTCTGGTCCCATGTCCAGACTTGTACCACCTGTCAGCAATACAAAACCCCACCTGGTCTCCCCTCAGGACAGCTTCAGCCAGTAACCATTACTACCCCAGGGGAGAGCCTAGCCTAGCCTAGGCGTGGACCTAATGGGACAATTTCCTGCTAGTAAAGACCGGAAGACCTACCTGATGGGGGTTGTGGACTATTTTACCCAATGGGTGGAGCTATTCCCTATGGCTAATGCCACAGCCAAGAAAATATGTCCCACCCTGAAGAATGAGATCTTTACCCGATGGGGGGTGCCGAAGAACATCGTCTCAGACCGGGGCCCGCAGTTTACCAGCTTAGAGGCCGAAGAATTTTGGAAGCAATGGGGGGTGGTTCACCTGAAGACAACAGGTAAAAGAGAGGATGCTGAGGTCCTAGTCCAGACAATCTCAATCGTACAACCGGAGACATACTGTAAGCCTGTGCAGTTCTCAGTTGGGGAGAAAGTCTGGATCAGGACTCATCCCCTCTCCAAAGCCTCCGATAAATTCATGGCTATTTCAGCCCGGCAACTGTTGTCCAAAAGAAGGAACCAGTAACCTATGCAGTGGAGTAGGGATTGCCGGGGACTAAGAAAGTAGACACTGTGAACATCGCAAACCTCAAGCCTTGGTTCGGCCGTACACCACGGCCTGGGGGTGGGGATTGTAGCAATGCTACTAATAGTTAGAACTGCATCTCCCAGCAGTCTTTGCAGGGGCTGTTGGGGTCAAAGGTGGCCAGAGGAGTTTAAAAAGAGGGCAGGTGTCAAAGAGGAAAAAAGTTTTGTTTTATTTTGTTTGTTTGGTGCGTTTATCATCATTGTGTCCTGGATTGTATTGTATTGGTGGGGTCTGGATCGTCTGTCTATACCTGTCTACTGAGGACTGTGTGTGGATTCATTGGCTTTCCCGGAAGAAGGAGCGCTCCTGAACCATCCATCTGTCGTCATACTTTCAGCAACTGCCGGTAGGATTGTGTTTTCCATTCCCTTTCTACATACAGATCGCTGGACTTAACTTCACCACTTCTCATTTCATCCGGTTTGGGTTTCCATGGACTTTTCGGTATGTTTATTGTGTTTATATGTTAAATGTAATATCGCCGAAGGGATCAGGGGTGGTATTATTGTTTTCATTTATATAATTTAGTTTCATTATACTTTTTATCGTTTAAACTCCCAGCGTGTTTTTTTTTTGGTCTCTGTAGTGTGTGTGTGTGTGTGTCGTTCTAAGGCTGGTGTTGTCCCTGGTAATCCTCCAGTAAAATAAATAAATCACCGACACATCGACGGTGTGAATCTTAGCGGCACTTGACCGCTACAATATCTCATCCAGAAGGGCGATATGTCATGGTGAGGGGCAATTTATTTAATACTAAAGTGATTCTGATAAATATTCATGCACATAATGTGGATGACAGAGATTTCATTCAAAATATACTGGAATTTATTCCTAAAGTGAACACTCATTAAATTATAATGGCCAGAGACCTTAATTGTGTTTTAAATCCACACCTGGACAGTTCTTCAGCTACAGCAGTGATAACATCTAATAAGGCAAAAATTATTACACAGTTTGTAATGGATCAGAATTTATCAGATCCATGGAGGTTTTTAAATCATATATTAGAGCATACTCCTTCTCACAACTTCATCATCGTTAACAACAATTGATTAATTCTTCATAGACAATAATTTTTGCCTATTATCAAATCATGTAAGTACAACACTATTGTTATCTCCGACCACACCCCTCTGATCATGCTGCTTATCCTACTATGTCCTACACACTCATCTCGTAGTTGTCACCTTAACCTGCAGTCATAAGCTGATGAGCACTGTACAAAATTCACATCCAAGCAAACTGATTACTTTCTGGAGACAAATGCATCCCTGGAGGTCTTTGCAGGTACTGTATAGTCTGAAGAAATTTCTAACAAAAATAAATTGGAAACTAAGAAATCATCTAAGTTATTCAGCAAAATTACCATAATAGATCTAGAATGCACCATGTTTCCAAATAAGGCACTTTATTGAAAAAGACAGGTTTTGTAATTAGAATATAACTTCTCGACTACTAAAGAAATGGAACAGCTTATCTTTAAATATGAACATGGAAAGAAAGCCAATAAGATTTTAGCTCAACAAATCCACAAGCAAGCAGTCCCCAATACAATAACAGCAATTACCAACATATTCAGAGATAAAATCATAGACCATAAAAATATAATGGACACATTTAGAGAGTACTGAAAGTTCTTAAATTCCACTCAGTCTAAAGGAGATAAAGACACAATCTAATGAGTTCTTCATTACATATACCACAGCTAGATACTCAGTGCTGTGGAAATGGATAAGCCTCTGACACTTTAAAGTGAGTTTATAGCATCTAGTATCTTTTAAAGTGGGAAAGCAGTCAGCTCTAATGGCTACCCAGTGAATTTTTTTTTTTTTAAATTCAAATAAGTTAGCTCCACTATTATTAGCAACATTTACAGAAGCTAAAGACAACATTCTACCTCAAAATTTGCGTCAAAAATTAACTTGCTTCTTTCATAAGAAAAATAAGGACTTACTGCAATGTGCATCATACAGACCAATCTCACTCCTGAATAGTGACATTAAGATACTCTACGAAGTTCCAGCTGGAAGGACTGAAAAAATGTTTCATTCTGCAATATCACCAAAACCGGATTTATTAACGGCAGACACTTATCTTATAATCTTTGATTGGCCTGAGTTGCCTCAAAAGCTTGCATATTGTAATGTTTTAGTTAGCCAATAAAAAGTGTCATTTTGCTTGACTTTTCTCTACATTCATAATGGCTAACACGGTACAACACCCTAGTACTACAGGCTTCATATGAAGGAATTTGATGATGATGGTCATGTGGACATCTGGGACACTCACCATTAAATCCATAAACGCAGGGGCAGCATGGTACCTTGATCACGTGGAAGAATTGGAAAAGACAGGAGAGAATATTACAGATTATTATGGAATTGCAGAACCCAGAGTAAAATGATAATTCAATGTCCATATAGACTAATAGCAATACAACTAAAATGTAGCCATGGAAAAGCCATTGTAAAATAATGATTTTTTAACAATTTTTTTGTTCTACAGTATTAGTTCATTATTTTGTTCTACAGTATTTCTGTTGGGCCGCCTAAGGTTGGCTTTTCAGGTTGGCTCTTGGAATTATAAGCAGACCTTCATCTGAAGTATAAGGGAACAAACGTTCCAAAGTATAGAATGGGGCTATATAATTTAAGGCTTTGTAAACCATTAGTATCATTTTAAAATCAGTTCTTAATGACATGTGTATCCAATATAACAACACTAAAAATGGTGAAAATGTGCTTATCTTTTCTTTTTCTAGTTAAAATTCTTGGTGCTGCATTCTACATTAACTGTAACCAGTTAATGTCTTTCTTATATAGTTCTGTAACTAGCTTTTGTATCTAGCCAACTGAAAACAAAAGTGCGTACTAAGTTTTCAGCATATTGTAAAGTTATAAAAGGTTTAACTTTAGCCAATTTCTTTAATTTAAAAAATGCAGTCCTAGTAATCTGATGAATATATGATTTAAAGTTTGGGTCAGAGTCAATCACCCCTAAATTATTTACCTCCGACTTGACTTTCATGCCTAAGGGATCAAGTTTATTTCTAACTAGACATTAAGCCCATTACAATAATGGGAGCTAGAACAGTAGTGCATAAATATTGGTAGGAACAGTCTATATTAAATGGCAAGGGACCTTGTATATGGCTGTAATATGCGTCCCTGTATTGTGTGCCTTTAATTTTCTCTCACAGTAATACTGGTATTTCCTTAAATGCCTTTAATTTTCTCTGACAGTAATACAGTGGAACCTCAGTTCACAACCATAATTCGTTCCAAAACCCTGGTCGAAACCCGATTTGGTTGTGAACCGAAGTAATTTCCCCCATATGATTGTATGTAAATACAATTAATCCATTCCAGACCGTACGAACTGTATGTAAATATATTTTTTTTAAGTTTTGAGGCACAAATATAATTAATTACACCATAGAATGCACAGTGTAATAGTAAACTAAATATAGAAACATTGAATAACACTGAGAAAACCTTGAACAACAGAGAAAAGTAACACTGCAAGAGTTCGCGCTATAGCGCTACAAACCGCTTGCTAAAAATACTTTTTTTTAAATGAGTTTTAAACACAGGGAAAAAAAACCTAATTTAATAAACAACCAAGAAAAGTAACATTGCAACAATGCACGCATGCGCCTGTGTGTGTGTGTCTCTCTCGCACCCCTGTGTGTGTGTCTCTCTCTTGCGCCTGTGTGTGTCTCTCTCTCTCTCTCTCACGTGCCTGTGTGTGTGTGTGTCTCTCTCTTGCGCCTGTGTGTGTGTCTCTCTCTCTCTCTCACATGCCTGTGTGTGTGTGTCTCTCTCTCGCGCACACGCCTGTGTGTGTCTGTCTCTCTCTGCACAGAGAATGCACAGGGAGAGACTGAACACGTGCGGCCCGTGCATGCGCACTTCACCAGAAGACACACACACGGATACCTGGACGCACACAGGGGTTTTATTAAAGAGGATACCCTCACTATGTTCTTTTTTGCCAATAACTAAGATTTATGTTTTCTCCATATCTAGTCTGAGAAAGTTACTGCTCATCTAGTCAGAAATGCAAGCAAGGCAAAGGATCAGACAGCCAAGAATGCCAGGGTCGTCAGGCACTATCTATAAATAAAGCTGTGTGTCATCTGCATACCTGTGGTGGCTAACCTTGTGCTTTGAGATAATCTGACATAATGGAAGCATATAGTTATAAAAGAGCATTGGACCCAGAATTGATCCTTGTGGTTCACCATATAAAATATCTTGGGTCTCTGAAGTATAATCACCAGAACTAGCAAAGAGTTTTCTCCCTGTTAAGTAACACTGAAGTCAATTTAAGACGTTGCCGGAGAGACCCACCCATTGATTTAAGTGAATTATAAGAATACTGTGATCAATGTTGCCCTCAAGTCTAAGAGAACAAGAACAGATATATGGCCTCTCTCCGCATTACCCCACAAGTCATTTACTACTTTAAGGAGTTTCCAGACTGTGATTTGTTCTAAAACCTGACTGAAACTTGTCAAGAATAGAATTTTTATGCAAGTAATCATTTAGCTGTATAATGACTGCCTTTTCTTGCATTCATTTCAATTAAAACTAATTGTTTCATGTTTCCAGGACAAGATTCAATCTGTGAACTTTGCGGTCTAGCTCCAGCTTCACAGGGTGAACCAAATTAACATTGTTTTGGACAAATATCTTTGATTGCCTAACAGATACAGTTATAGTCACTCCTAACCCACTGACAGCTTTGTTTGGTGTACTCCCAAATGGCCTTAAAATGGAGAATGACAAACAAATTGTAATAAATCGTAAAATGTCAGTTCACCTCTGCTATATTACCATATCCTGAGACTCTTAAGGATCTCACGCGGCACACAATCCAGATTATTTCAAACCGGTGCATCTCTTCACAATCTCTAACAGCATTCACCAGCTGTGAAGTGCAGAGTGTCGGAGATAATGTTGAGACCTCGCCAGTTTCAGCATCTTCCTACAGCAACAACAAAATGTTTTATTTTTATTGAAATGTCAGTACAATAGGTCACAGAATTCTAGGGAGTGACTAGCGAGAAAAAATGTTTTCTATGTTACCAATTTATTTTGTGTAATGTATTTTATGGGTTATTTCATGGTTACTGTGTTATGAAAAATGTACAGTATATTATCAGAAATAATGTTTTGTTTATAATTCTATGTTGAAAACCGTATTTTAAGCAATCTCCACCAATTAGCTTACTCTGTTGAATTGTGATTTAGGACTTATTTGTTGTGGTTAGCCTTTCAGCATTAGCATTTTGCCTCTTGTTTTGATATTTTCTGAGCATTTTGGGTTTTTTTTTTCAATTTTTGTTAATAAATCATGTTTTATAAAGATTCTGGCAGGAATTGTCTTTATGTAAGTCAGAGTTTCATGTTATTCTTCTTAATGACATATTTGAGATATTTGAGAGGTTTGTCTTTTGCATTTTGAACTTAAAAATCACATTCTTGAGGCCTGGACAGGCATGAAGGCCTCATCTTCTGCCATTTTCCCACCGCAGGATACCAAGAAAGGAAGCAGAGGAGTATTAGTATCTGTTCATAATTATGGTTTTATGTATATTTTTATACAGATAACTAATAAACAGAGATGCAGTTATCTGTAAATAATCAGTAGTTCTAGTCAGAGTATGCTAGGCAGTGAGCAGTGAGTCTTTAGCCTGGATTTAATAGCCAAGACTGAATGGGCATCTCTAATATAAGCAGGCATATTGTTCCACAGCTTTGGGCCCCTGTACCTGAAAGCTTAATGCAGTGCAATGATTAGTAAGCCTACATCCTGACATCTTATTGCACACTTTGGTTTGTGAGTTCAGATATAGTATGTAAGCAAAGTCTTGACTATTTAAGGAAAATGTTCAAATCTAAACTTAACTGGAAGCCAGAATAACAAATTAAGGACAGGAGTTATGTAGTCATAATTTCTAGTTCTTGTAATGATTTTTGCAGCGACATTTTTGTTAACTGAAAACTACATATAGAATGATTTAAACAGTCAGTAAATAAGGCTTTGCAGTAGTCAGTCCTACTACAAATAAATGCATGAACTAATAAATAAATGCATGAAGGTGAAAATGTATCATTGATCTACATTTTTTAAGATTATAGCACAGCATATAAATGAGATGCCTCATCAAAAATCATTCAAAAAAGTGGGAGTATGCAAATGTACAAAGAACAATTTGCTCAGACCTTATCTTTGGCTGCCTTGGGACCTGAATGAATAAGTACCAGATTCTGATCACTATTTCTTTTGTGAAAATAACTTGTCAACCCGAGTTTCATAACAGAGAGAGAAAGAGAGCTCATTAGGTTACTGAGACTTATACCTTCATTAGAGTTTTTTGAAAAATCCAGCTGATTATTACCAGTAGGAAAGTGGAATGATAGAGTGGGTCAATAAATTATGTGTTTTAGTGGTAAGTAGTAAACAGAAAATAAAGTAAGCCCAAAAAAGAAGCCTTGAGGGACTCAACATCTTTTAGACAGAGTATTCATTATATATTTACCAATAATACTGAACTAGAGATGCAGCTAGATTTTTCAGCACCATCTGCAGAAATGTGGGTTCTTTAAATAGATTGTTCCTAATTCTTTCTTTGAGAACAATACAGATAAAGTATAAATGTACATGCACTAGTCTATTACCATATACAATTTGTTACAAAGTACTGAAAGGTCACATTCATGACCCTCCAGTATAAAACTGAATACTCGTAATAAATATGAAAAAAATTAGCAAGTGTAAGAAAGGTGACGTTCAGTCTTCTATCCTGTATACTGTTAGCATTTAAACTTTAATTGTGTATATTGAATGTACAATAAAAAATTAAACTTAAAAAACTATCCATGATAATCATTAAATGTACTGTATATATTAATTATACATAAAGATCCAACTTTATTTTCTTACTAGTAGATGTGAAGAGAACTCTGCATTTGTGTCCAGTGCTTAGGAAAACATCTGAACTAATCAATATCTTTAGGTAACACTTTATAACTTCTATTACTTTTATTAAAAAGCCATTGCAAAGCTTTATTATTTATGAATACTTTCATATTTACTTTATGACTACTAAAAGATCTCCAGCTAATGAATAAATGATTTGTAAAGATGTGAAGAAGAAATATATAAAATTTTTGCTGATGACTTCGGTGTGTACATTATTATAGAGTGGTACCTTCTTTATAAAGAAAATTAATTAAAGAAAAATTATCACTGACCCTCGTCATCCCCCAACAGAGCTGTTGATATTTAACATGGCTTTATTGAATGAAACACAACCCTTTGTTTGCCTTACCAAAAACATCGCATTCAGCCCACTTGATTTCTATTTCTATTTTTTAACAAGAGCAGTTTACAAACCGCAAAGTAAAAATCATTTTGAAGAATACAGCATGAGCTGTCCACTGTGCTGTATCCTGGGAATTCATCTTCAGAAAAATCTAAAGAACTAGGAATTACATTGTTCAGTGCAGCGAGCTTGCTTTCTCTTTCCTTTAGAAGATTCTTCTTTTCATTTTCTGTAGCATATAAAGATTTAACATATACAAATAATCTGCTGTAGTAAAGTATATGAACTCTAGTAAACCATCAGGAGAGAAGGGAAAAAACTTCCGTAAGAGCCATAGCATGAAAGAGAAAGGTTAAGACACTAAGAGAAAAAGTCAATCACGAGGTGGGGTGGTGATTTGTTAGTGTTATTGTGTTTTAGAACCTGATTAGTCAGTCAGTCAGTCATTATCCAACCCACTATATCCTAACACAGGGTCATGGGGGTCTGCTGGAGCCAATACCAGCCAACACAGGGAGCAAGGCAGGAACAAACCCCGGGCAGGGCGCCAGCCCACCACAGGGCGCACACACACACACATCCACACCCACGCACACATTAGGGACAATTTAGGATCGCCAATGCACCTAACCTGCATGTCTTTGGACTGTGGGAGGAAACTGGAGAACCCAGAGGAAACCCACGCAGACACGGGGAGAACATGCAAGCTCCACGCAGGGAGGACCCGGGAAGCAAACCCAGGTCTCCTTACGACTGCGCCACCGTGTCGCCCCCGATTGGTTAGCATTACTTAATTTAATACTTGGTGCACATGTTATTTTACTATTTGTGCTTTTAATATATAGCCCTTTTAAGAATTGTTGCTAGCCTTCTTGAGTCGAGAGTGTCTTCTTATGTCAATTGGAAAGTTAGAATGAGAAAGATCTATGAATGTCCGTGGATAGTCTGAAGGAGACAAACAGCCCAGGTTTTGTTTAACATCCTAAACAACAATCGCATTTCAGTTAATACCTTCCAGATACTATCAGTGAAAAAACTGGATACCGACCATCTTGATGGTAGAAATGCATTATTTTTCAAAACTTTTTGTCAACTGATTTATGGTATTGTGTACCACATGAATGCAGCTGACTGTTGAAAAAGTCAGAAAGACTTTAAATTTCTTGAATATGGGTAGAAAGTCCAAGATAATTTTATTGCCTTAGAGTTTACCCATAATTATCTCAAATAAACTCAACTCAAATGTTTAATGCTATTATGTGTCACATATGGGCATCTGAGAATCACTTTCCAGGCTCTGATAAGGTATGCAATACCCACTGGAACAAGTGGGGGTCACTAAAGCTAACCATATCATCTCTTTTCTCCTCCCCAACCCCAATTCAATCACACCTCTTCTGGTAGGTACAGTATAAATCTGGGGGCTCCAGAAAAATGGCGTCTCAGTTGGGGGAACTATGACCCAGACACTGACCCCCTTGAGGGTCAGGCCGTTGAGGCCTGTTGTCTGTTGCGATACCACAATTAGTTATTTACTTATTTCCTACAGCGTAAAGTCACAAGTAGACTTCAGAACACAGGAAAATAGGTAAATAGCATTTGATCTGGCTTTTATATACAAAGTACTGCGACGGCAAAAGTGCGACGGCAGCTTCCACCTGCAGCAATATGCTCTTCAGTACGTGAGCGTCTCTCCACACTAGTGTTTAGATCTGGGCGGTGTACATGCTCAAAAAATAAGTCTGACTGCATTCTCTTACTATTCGTGGCATTACACATGTATTTTTTGAGCATGCCCGTGTCGATTAAACACAGGAAGCTCTGTAGTCTACTTATGACTTTACACTAGGAAATAAGTAAATTAATCAAGGTAAACAGGTAAATAACATTCAATATGGCTTTTATGTACAAAGTACAGCAACAACAAAAGTGTGACATGCATTCTTTCTCCAATTTAGAACACTCATCATCACCTGAGTCTACCTCTTTTATAGCACATCTTTATTTGAAAACAGCAGTGTCAGTTGGGGGGATCGTGAAAGTGACTGGGAGAATAAAACTGAATAAAACAAAAAAACACTAACCATACATTTACACCAGCTGTTACAGACTCAAATCAAATGTATGTTTTTATTCTATAATAGTAAGAATAAGAGATAGATAGATAGATAGATAGATAGATAGATACTTTATTAATCCCAAGGGGAAATTCACATAATCCAGCAGCAGTATACTGATACAAAAAACAATATTAAATTAAATAGTAATAAAAATGCATGTAAAAGCAGACAATAACTTTAAATAATGTTAGCATTTACTCCCCCGGATGGAACTGAAGAGTCGCATAGTGTGGGCCAGCTCACTTCTCAAAACGGAGACGTCCAAGGTCGAACCCGTGACCTTTTGATTACCAGTCAGCAGTTCTTACCGCTGCACCTCCAAGCGGTCGTATTAAGAGCAAGTCAATGTCACACCCTAACACAGTTTCTTTTTCTGCAGTTACATTCTTGAATAAAAGTGCATTTGTTTTGTTATACTTGTACATTTTGTGAAAGTGTTTATTTGATATTTGGACTTCAGGCTTCACACATTATACACTTCATGTCTACATTTTGTCAATTATTATTAAAACATGAAAAGCGTTTCTGTTTTAACGATGTATTTACATAGATTATTGTAGACATGGAACACACATGAAATTCATGTGTTCCAAATTACGATATGTTTACTCAATACAGCTCGAGGTATCTTACTCCCAGATAATCAAGGTTGAGCTGGGAGAACTTCTTACCCTTTCTGCGGCAGTGGCGGTGATGGTATAGCAGGCTGCTTGCTGCTTGTGTTGATCGGCACATTTACAAGACAAAAGATGCTGACGGAGAGGTGAGAAGGGATTTAAGGTGGGCCAGAATTACGAGTTTTTCGTATGCTTTGGTAATTCTAGTGTTAATGATTGGTTCACAGCAACCATTTTTGCTGTTAGCATTCCCTGACTCTGTCAAGAAACAGTGTTGAAAGAAATCAGGAACATACCTGATCTCTGCCATATCGCTGTCCACAACTAAAGGATGTAAGCTGTGCTGGATACCTTAGCAACACAAGAGTTTTCCCAGATCATCTTCAGATGTCAGGGCCACTGAAACACCACAAAAGCAACAATATAAAACAATGCCTACAATATACAGAATATCACCATATACTATTCTTGCCCTAATTCCACATGGTGGATCTATCTCACCTTTTACATCATCACTATTAACACTCAAACACAATAATCATTATCTTTACACTAAATCATCTCAGCTCAAGACTGTTTCTAAATTCCTAAGCCTCCATTTTAAGTCTCCAGCCTTTCTTCATCAACATGGTTTCAAGCTGAAGCATAGTCCACTGCATGATGTCAGCAGATGTAATTCCCACTCTCCGCATTGTGATAGCAATCGCCATCGTAAATTAAAGAAAGAAACTTATCATCAACCAGGACAAGTTTGATAAAACCCTTGAGTCAGTAATCAGGCAGGAGTAAATGTTGTCCATTTGAGTCATTTATTACTCTTTAGCTAATGCTTGTACAGGAGCATTCTTCTACAGCATGATCAGAATGGTTAGTGAAACAAAGGATATGTGTTCATTTTGTAAACTATTGAATTTACATAGAGTGTCAATCAATGTACACATTTTAATCTGATAGGTTTGTTGGTTTACATCCAAATGAATTATATAAAATAAAAGTCTTTTGTTATATTCGTATTATTCTCCAATAGTACAAAATTTCATGCTTAATGCTGAAGACACGACACAAGACTATTGCGCATGCACGACATTTAGTTCCTGAATTGTAACATGCTCACAGTCTCTACCTGCTTGTTTGCGTTTTTTCAAGTTATAGTTTGCTGTTACCTTTTGTAACTGTGTGTTTTGCATTATTGACAAAGTAAGTAGTTTCTTTTTTTGCAGCGTTCACTGTAACTTAATATCTCAGTTATTGTGGCAATTTATATTGACGGTCAGTGCAAGTATACAAAAGCGCTCTTATGGCTATGTTTGCTGTTTGCAAATGAACATCGTGTTAAGTCTGTGCACTGTTGACCTTTGGGGAGAGATGTGCTGCACTTTACTTCGCTCTAGGATGTTAAAATGTGTTGATTCTTACAGTATTAAACATAAAGGTGTTTTTTTTGTAAACGAATGCCGTCTTGGGCATTACGCTGTACCTTTTATTCTAGTTAATAGTGCCACCTACTGGTTTGATTAAACAATACGCAAAGTTGAGTAATCGATGTTTGACATTTAATTAGTTATGTGCATATATGTATTCCATTTGTATTCGTGCACTTATTGTATTCATTTATTTTTGTTTAGATACCACACATACACTTATGTGTACACATCTATTAAAGTACTTGAAGCAAGCTAGAAAAGGGTGCTGTCTATTCTCTGGTGTAGCTGTGTTTCTTTGTAGCCAAAGAATTAGGCCAGCAAGTGTACAATCAGCACAGTAACGTACAACTGTCCCTCACACCAAATCTTTGAAATTTCTGCGTATGTAACAGCTGTGCATTCTGGTTGCTTACAGGACATCTGCTGATTTCTTAGTCATCTTTCAGTACATTTTTTGTGTTACATCTTTGTCTTGCTGCTCACTTGAACTTGATCTGGTTTCCTGATATGCCTGAACAGGTTTAACTCCTCATGCTACTTCATTAAGATGAATGCTATATTCTAATAAGGAAAGCATATCAAAACACTTTATCCTAAATGACTATGTGACCCCTAATTTTTCTTCTACACCACCCACACTAATGCCACCTGTGGGGTACCCAGTGTCACAGTATATTTCTTGGATTCAAGACACTAAGTTGTATTCTGATAATTAGTACAGAGACTATTTGGTGTTTTTGTGATATAAACTCTCTCTATTAAATGCATTGGATTTACAGTTAATAGTTACTATGTTATTATAATCATATTCTGCATTGCTGGAATGAAAGAAATCATCACATGCACACACAAAACCTGGATAAGGTGAGTAACCTGGTAAAAGCAGAAACATGGTTTCTTAAAAACGTGTGTGCATGTGCTAGTCCACCTATGGAGTTCTCTCTTGCCAAAATGCTCCAACAACATTAACCCTAATGTTATCATTGGTTGCCGTGAATCCAAAAACAAGCATGGCGCCAGTTTCTGTGGAGATTGTGTACTGAGTTTAGCAATATCCAGTACATTCAGCTCATCAACATAAATGTGGCAACTTCTGAAATATTGAGACAAATTATTTAAATTAGAATAAGCAAAAATGTGATCGCATGCAAGCTCTCCTTGCACAGGCTTGCAGAGAGAAACAGACATGCATAGAATACAGTGTTCTTAACTGTAACATGGTTAAGGGTTTACATGGTCACATATTCAAGTTTCTTACAGAGAAATCTACATGTGTTACTCTGTTTTTACCAATAACTGACCTATAAAGACCAATAACTGAGTTTCTCTGACCAGAATGATGGTTTACATTTTAGAAACTGGGTTTCTGTGAATAACCAGGTTATTAAAGTGCAAGTAAATGCACTGAGTTAGAAGGAGGTCATGTTATATTACTGAACACTAGCTGAATTCTAACAGCGCTGAACTTTAGCCATTCTAATACACACACCTACACAGAAACACACACACAGCAGTGTTTCCTACTACACTAATTATGATTATTTCATTCTCTTTTCCCTGTAATTCCCTCCTCACAGAATACATTACGCCTTAGAATTTACCATCTTTTCTTGAACAGGAATGGTCCATTAATATTTAACATATAGTATGTTCTAAATGCCTTCAAGCCAACTGAACTTATATTTGATTAGGTATCCCTCTTGGGGTGGATAGTTTCTGAAGTGCACACGCTTGGGTCCAACAATATAACTTATGTCTGTATAAAATACTAGAATTGGCACACGTAAACAAAAAATGAATATTAATGAGAAGAAAAAAATACTACATTAATTTAAATATCTAGAAAACCTTTAGTAAGAGAAAATCATTATGTAATCATTTTGATATCAAAGAAATGGTAGTTCCATTTATTCCAAATGTATGTATTAATATCAAATCCAAATGCTTTCTTTTTCCAACACAATCAGGATATAGTGAAAAAATGATGACCAAAAGTAAAACTTTGACAGGGTACTTCTATTTTATAAAATAAAAACGATTCCCATCATGCGGGAAAAAAAAGAAAGGAGGAATCCTGAAAATTTCACGTGTGTTGATCACTAGAATTATAGAGCATTTTCAGCATAGGAGGAAGAAGCTACAGTTAGGACACAGCTGCCTCTTTATTCTATCCCAGAATATCCCTGTTGACTCATTACATCATTTGATGAAAAATAGTGTTTTCACAGAGATCCTTATGATATATATAACAGAACTACATCTTACGCTTTTTATACATGTCATGCATGTAGATTTTTAAATTAAATGTATATACTTTACATTGTATACATTGCCCTGCTGCCAAGCAGCTGTAAGGGTTAGGAAGGGCAGGAGGATCTGCACAGGGAAAGGGTTTGTATTATACAAGAAGACAATACTCTTTCAGTTATTACTATAAAATATATGGTCAAAAACATATGGTCACCCCTCAAAATTATTGAGTTCAGGTGTTTCAACCACACCTGTTGTGGACAGGTGCACACAAAGAAGCACACAACCATGCATTGGCAATAGAATGAGTCAGACTGAAGAGCTCAGGGACTTTAAACATGGCACTGTCATTGGATGCCACTTTTGTCAAAAGTCAGTACGTGAAATTTGTGCACTGCTATATCTGCTCTGTTCAACTGTTAAGTGCAATTATTATGAACTGGAAGCATCTAGGAGCAAAAGCATCTCAGCCACACAGAGGTAGAACATGCAACTTACCAAAAGGGAAGCCTGAGTGCTGAAGCACATAGCACATTAAAACAGCTTATCTTCTGTTGCAACACTCGTAACAGAGCTTCAAAGTGTTCCTGAAAGCAACAAGAGCACAACTGTGCATTGGGAGCTTCAAAAAAGGCTGCACACAAGCCTAAAATCACGACGTGCAAGGTCAAGTATTGGCTACATTGGCTTTTTGAATTAAATGTTATTAATTTTGTAGATTGTGGATAGATAGCTATAAAAAGTCATAGTTGATTTGGATTGTTTTGGACTATTCAACTCTTTTTTTACCATCGTGACTTTTTTTCCAATTGCTCTAGAATGTCACCTATTTTTGGTGCCAAACTCTGCAATTTGATTTTTGACTTTTCAGCAAACTCATAACTGTGAAATTAACTCATAGTGTTAAAATAACCATTAAAGAATGTTTCCCTAAATAGACGTTAAGTGGCAATTTAACAAAGGAGCTTTAGCTGTGCAGTTAGATCAGGGCAGTAGATTATGCATTCATTCTTCCATTTCTGTCTCCAGTAAATCCACTTCAGAGTCATGGAGGTTTATGACTATCCCAATAGCATGCACATATCTGAACTTACTCATGCAAGGCCTTTTTGAAATCAATATTATGCTTATAATTTTGCTGAAGTGTGAGGAAAACTCCCCAGAAAAAAAAAACTAAGGTAGATACGAGAAAATGCGAAAATGCCAAATACAGTTCTTGGTACATAATAATAAACCATGGAGAAGTGGTGCAGTGTGATAATTGGTTTATTTATTTCATTTTTACTGAGATTTTTTTGGGCTTTATCAACGGTCCTATGTGTAAAATAAGGTTTTGTAGCCCAAAGAATCTATCTCTGACATTGACTTTTTGTTTTAAAAGAGTTATTATTTTGTTAAAAATTTTTTAGCGTTTCCATTTTGTTTCTCTTGAGAGCCGCCATTTTCTTTGATAGTTGCTATGCTGTTGTCAGGCAAGGTTAGCTGGAAGTATGCGGATTGTGACATGACCAAGTCAAAGATATCTGTGAAATTGCAGATTCAGTTTGCAGGTATTGTCAGTGAGTTTTTTCTTTACTTGTTTTTCTGGTTAACAATTCTCTGGATGTGTTTTCCTAAGAGTTTTGGTTTAGTGTTTGGGGTTAAACATGAAGGTTATTTGACTTGTTTGTTATTGAACTTGGCCTGGCTTTTTGACTACTTTTGATCTCCTAAACTTTTCATAAAAAAAATCCTCTGTCTTTACCTTTGGGTACAGAAAATGTAGCAGCACAAAGTCCTATGCCATAATTATATGTACTTTGACATGTATCAACCAAGAAAACTGTGAACTGCTAAATACCAGGAGAACCTCCCCAGGCCGATAAATGCCAGCTAAGGGTGAACACTTGGGACAGGGGAGACATTATATAATATTACATAAGATAACTGTCCCTCCCTTTAATTAAAAGTAAACTCCCATTAATATATGGATATTAGGGACCTTTAGAGATCACCAAGCCTATGATGTTACCTCTATGTATAAGCATGTGTTTAACTGGGTAAGTAGGTAGGTAAGTATGTCTGGTCCGTCTGTATCAGTCAACATGAGAGTTTTACCAAATAGGTAAATAAGTGTCAATCAACATAAGAGTTTGACTGTTTTAAGCAAGTAAATATGGATGTCTGGTACCTCAGTAAACTACATACTGTAAGTTCTAGCTTACTACTGATTGGTGTGCATTATTCATGTTGCATCTTGTATCATGCCTCAATAAATGTATTCATGTAGAGCAGAGGGTATCCAACTTCTGTCCTGATAGGCTGCAGTGGCTGTAGGTTTTCATTCTAACCCTTTTCCTAATCAGCGAGCAGTTTTCACTGCTAATTATCTCTTTTTCCCTTCATTCTAATATCCCTGTTTTTAAGGATTCAGTCCTCTGAATTGATTTGTTTTTTTCATTAAACGGTAGCCAAACAGAAATGAGATGTGAAACTAGCCAACAGATGACCAGCTAAATTGCAATGTCAAACTCCAGTCAATTTCATACCAACCAGTTTCTTAATGAGAAGCCACTTCTTGCTGTTAATTAAAGCCATATTGAATATCATAACTTGTTCCTCCTCTCATTCTGTCACAGCAGACTGTTGATTTTCTGTTTTTTCTAAGACCACCATCAACATATTTTGGTGACCTGAACAAGCAAATATGATCGAGATCTTCGCCTTTCTTTATTTTAAGGTTAGCTGGTCATGTGGCAGCTTGTTTTGTGTCCCATTATTGTTTGGACGCTCATTAGCGCCCGTTAGCGCCCAGCGTCCTATAAATAGGACACTTACTTTTTATTTTTTTGCATTTGTCCAATACCATATATTTCTTTTGAAGTAATTATTTATGAAAGAAGAAACTCTATTTATGAGTGTTACTTATTTTTTTTATTGTACGCAACTTTTTAAGATCTCTAGGCCAATTTGAGTTTGAAGAATTTTTTCATGTTCGTCACTCTTCCTAATTTTTGTATTTTGTGCAATGAACATATATTTCAAATGTGAAATACTGATCAGATCATATTTATTATGCATCACAGGGTGTATATTCGAAGGTGGGAGCGTTGTCTTTTCTTTAGTCTTTTCATGGCACCTCTGAGATTTGTGCCGTCTTATTTATAGGACGCTGGGACATAAAGGCATCAGTTTCCTTTGTCACTCACCCCGTTCGTAGAGCACCGTCTGTTTTCCGTCGTGTGGTGACTCATGCCTCGTTTCTCAGAACCTTATCATCGCTACGTGCCTAAAGACATGACTTTGTGTTATTCGTGGAAGAAAAGGCAGATGGCGTTTCGAATAAAACAGGCATTTAGTCTCTTAGGGATTCATTCGTAGTACTGCCTTGTGCGAGTAGAAAGTTCGAGTTTTCTGTTGCGTATTTTTGCTGTTATTCGGAGTCATGTTTCGGAAAGGTGTTAGTATTAGTGAAATAGAACAAATACTTTTAGAAGAAGATATTGACAATTCAGCGGATGTGAGTGTAGTTGTCTTGCCGCCGGAGAATGAGGTTGTCAGTGATGAAGACATTTTTGAATAAGACCAAGTGAACCAAGTTGAGGTTGCAGACATTCCTGGTGAACTATTGCTGCAGATAGTACCGCGGAATGAAAGCCAGATCACACCTTCTGTGGAAGAAGATGAGGAGGATCCACAAGAGAAAAGATCACGAGGTGTGGGGAAGAAACGTTCGCTGACAAAATGCGAACCAACATGGAGAAAATTCGTCCCGACCTACACAAAATTGCCAGAAGAAGGTACGTCATCAGAATCTCTGGCAGAGACTATGCAAGGTGCGATGGGAGAAAATTCTCCTCTTGAAATATTTGAGATGCTCTTTGATGACGCGATAATGAGCATGATAACTTCTGAGTCTGTAAAGTATGCCACAGAAGTAAAAAATGAAACAAATTTCATTTTGTCAATCGATGAACTCAAAATATTTTTTGGAATACTTTTGCTGTCCGGATATCACAAAGTGCCCAGTAAAGGGCACTATTGGAGTGAAGATAGTGATTTAGGAGTCGCTATTGTAAGAATGCAATGCCAAAAAACAGGTACCTCAAACTAAAAAGCATGCTGCACTTCAATGACAACAGCAAGGTTCAAGAGAATAAAGATGATAGAGGGTTCAAAGTGCGCCCTATAATAGTTGCTCTGAATAAGAATTTCAGAAGATGGGGCATATTTGACAAACACCTTGCAGTCGATGAAATGATAGTCAAATATTATGGTCACCACGGATTGAAACAGTTTATCAGAGGGAAGTCAATCCGTTTTGGATACAAATTTTGGGCACTGTGTGGATCAAGTGGCTATTGTTTCCACTTCAATTTATACTGTGGTAAGAAAGTAGCTCAGAATGAGAGAGATTATTTGGCATTAGGGTCCCGCGTTGTTCTAAATATGTTGGACCCTGTCCAAGAGCCCGCAAGTCACTGGGTGTTTTTCGACAATCTCTTTACCAGCAGAGATTTGCTTATTCATTTGAGAGATGTTGGTTTTAGAGCTTCTGGTACACTGGGGCAGAACCGCCTGTGCAAATGCCCTTTGAAAGATTCCAAGGAATTGTCTAAGGAGCCCAGGGGCACTTTTGATTCTGCGTTTGATTCAGAAGGAGAAGTTCTGTTCATGAAGTGGAATGACAACAACTGTGTTGCTATTGGGACAAATTTTGACATTGTTTATCCCCCGAGTCATGCATCACGTTGGAGCAGGACGTCAAGGCAGAAGGTGTCTGTTCCACAACCAAATGCCATCAAATCATACAACAAGTACATGGGTGGAGTTGACCACCATGATTGGTTAGTGGGAAAGTACGATGTGTCCATTCGTGGTAAAAAGAGGTATTGGTGTTTATTCACAAGAATGCTTGACATGGCAATTGTAAATGCCTGGATTGTGTACAGCAAGGTTTCTCATTGTAGCATGGACCTCCTTGAATTCAGAAGAAATGTCACCATTGCTTATTTGAAAAGAAACACTTCAAATCACGGGACAGCAGCCAACACATCCTCTTCAACATCCATCCCAGACATTAGATAAGATGGAAAAGATCACTTTGTATCAAGACGAGACAAACAAAGGAGATACCAGGGAGAAAACTGCAATGGAACACCTCTCACCTTTTGTAAAAAATGTGAAGTAACTTTGTGCAAGAACTGTTTCACCACTTATCACACCCAGAAATGATAAATTCATGTTTCTTTTTTTCATTTTCAATATGTTTTTGTAGTTGTTATTGCATACAAATGTAAAAACAAACGTAATAAAAATATTTGTCATTCAAATTCGTTCTTATATATAATTTTTCTAATTTGTGAAATGTTACCTTATTGTCCCAGCGTCCTATTTTTAGGACAGTCCACCATTTGCAACAGTTAAGAGATAGTTTTCGAAAAATCATGCATATTACTTCTAAATACCCTTCTAAACAAATTATTAAAAAATTTTCAATAAAAAGTTTATTTAAAAAAGTATGGGCTTTAATGGGTTAAGGAAAAAGAAACAACTAATGCAGTTGTTCCCAAACTCTGCCCTGGAGTTGCCCTGTGGTTGCAGGTTTTTTGTTTCAACCAGATTAACAATCACTTATAATAATTGAAAACAACTGATCTCATTTAATTAGCTGGTCCTTTTTACTCTTCTATTATTATGTATTCAGAAAAACACAATAGTATGGTTTTTACATTTATAAGACATTTTAAAATATTCCTATTTTTTTTCTAAAGCTATAAATGCTTAACTCTCTTTTGTTGTTTTTCTATTATTTTCCCCTTTTCCTATATAGTTTGCTTACTTCATTTAACCCTAACAGTGACAATTAACAAACAGCACAGCAGATACCTGGAATGATGAAAGCAGCAACGACTTCAGTGTCAGACTCGCTAATTTGTAAATAATCAATTAAATAACCAGAACACCTGGAAAAGCAGGATGAAAATACTGTTAACGACTTAAAAAAACTACATATTCCCCATATAACTGCTAATTACATTTTAATTAAAATTTACCAAACTTAGTTTGTAATTTCGACATTGACTCCAAAACACAGAAACTGGTAAATAATGACTCACTTAATTAGGCTAAGAGTCCAATGAAAAACGGAAGTTGGTTGGAACAAAATCCTGCAGCCCCAGAGGGTCCTCAGGATTGAGTTTGGGAACCACTGAACTAAGGAGTTTGAGTCATGTCAATTAAAACTAAAGCAAAACAAGTTAATCAGCAGTAAATTATGAAGATGTTTAGAATGAAAGTTGTTCAGTTCTCGGTAATAATCACACCACAACAATACATTCTGGAAAAAGTGAGTTATTCCAAGATAAAATTACCTGAAATAAGCATTAATTAATCATTTGCAATTCCATTTCATTTTATGTTTTCATTTTTATATGGTATAGTGCATTCAGTTGCTTGATTTGTAAACCAGTCAATTTTTTATTTCAATATTATTATTTTTACAATTTCATGTATTGTATTTAGTCAGTATCTGAAGTACATACCATGACTAATTGTGTTGGTGGTTTTGCATAAATGGTTATGCAATTTTCATTCATTTAGGGAAATTAGTAGAAAAGTCAGACCAAGTTTTTTAAATAGAACCCAGTTTATCAAGATGTATTTGGTTAATTCCTAAACTAAAAGCTGGGAGTCCTATGGGAAAGCACACAGACAGAGGTCTGTGTCTCCTCTCCTGGTTAACTGCCATTAGCTGATGCATCTGCAATGCCTGACACTCAAATGAGAATGCATTATGCATGGTGTGGGCTAACTATTTTAATATATAGCACAGTTTGAATTATCTTTACAGTTTGGAAGATTGAATGTTGTACATTTAGAACTGTTAATAAGTTCAGCAATTACCCTCATAATTGTTCTTGTTTTTGTCTTATGTATAATTATATATCTATTACAATATTATCCTTTGTTATGATTATTTAAAAGGGTTATTGTAAGGTAATTTTTATCAGTAACTTTGCCGTTGTTTAGCAGATACAGTACTTTGTAAGTCCTAATCTGCTCTTCTACATGTTTCAATAATACTGCAGGTTACTGGTTTTTAAAAAGAATGGTTGTTTGTTGCAATTTCCAGGGATTTTCCCAGATGTAACACTGACTGAGGTTTGAAATGGTTATCATTAGCACCTTGCTGCAAATGGTGAGTTGAAGCAAAGTCTTAACTGGCTTTGGATGAAATGAATGAGAGAGTAGCATTAGATAGATAGATAGATATTTTATTAATCCCAAGGGGAAATTCACATACTCCAGCATCAGCATACTGATAAAAGACTATTAAATTAAAGAGTGATAAAAATGCAGGTAAAACAGACAATAATTTTGTATAATGTTAACGTTTACCCACCAACAACCAGGTGGAATTGAAGAGTCGCATAGTGTGGGGGAGGAACGATCTCCTCAGTCTGTCAGTGGAGCAGAACAGTGACAACAGTCTGTTGCTGAAGCTGCTCCTCTGTCTGGTGATGATACTGTTCAGTTGGTGCAGTGGATTCTCCATGATTGACAGGAGCCTGCTCAGTGCCCGTCGCTCTGCCACGGATGTGAAACTGTCCAGCTCCATGCCTACAATATAGCCTGCCTTCCTCACCAGTTTGTCCAGGTGTGAGGCGTCCTTCTTCTCTATTTCTTCTTCATTACGGTGCTTGGGCACTGTGGACTTGTAGATGAGCACCAGACCAGGTATGGTCAGGCCAAAAGGGGCAGCAAAGGTAGATTTTGTGTTGTATTTTATTGAGAACTTTTCATTCTTCCTATATTTTGATTTATATTTTGAGTGTTTTTAATTTTAGCTTTTTATATATTAGAATCTTCTGGTGTGGATTGTTTCTGACAGCAGTGCCACACAGGTTTTTCCATCATAATATGATTGTAAAAAAAGGGTGAAAAATAATGTAGATCCTTAATATTTGCATTATTAGTGTTGTGGAAGCTTTCAGTTTTAGAGCACTGTACCTGGAGCTCATACCCTTTTAGTCAACTCTAAACTTAATTTATGTTTTTCCTTTCTTACCCATCTCACTTGATATTGAGGAAGTAGCACAATAAAAATGTTATATTGTTCTGCAGAATAGAATTCTGTACTCATAATAATTTTTTGTTTTATTATGACACATGCCATTAAGTTGGGAAAGTTCCTGCTTGCTGTTTGAGCTTTCTTGTTTTCATTTCTACTCTTGAGTTTGTTTCTGGTTTTGACAGTGCTGATCACGGGAACCTTTTGAAAAGCTGTGAATACTACAGGATTGCTTGACATTAGTGATTCTGTTTCTGATCCCTTCTGACAATAAAATAAGAATCTGTGGTAATTCTACATCTGTTCCACTGTAACACTCTCATGGGTGCCTCAGTTGGCACATTGTTACTTAATATTGGTACATTGCCTCCTAGATATGTGTAAATTTTTGTCATGAAGGAAAATTCATTGCTATGTTGGCAAGACACAGAATCTTGCCTTCCCCGCCTGACTCCTACAGCCGTTTCTGTTCTGCCAGCATGTCTATTCCAAATGACAAAAAAATGACTAAAGATCTTCTTTGAGTTTGTTTAAAAAAAACTAGAAACATTTGTCCCAGAAAGTTTGTACTTTTCTGTTTGCCATAGCTTTCTGTTTATCCTGCTTTTAAATTCTAAAGTGACTATGTAGAAATGTACTGATTTAAGTAAATGTGTGTTGGTTTGTATTAATCAACTGCTATTAAAATAAATAAATAAATAATTAAATTAAAAAATCAATTGAAGTAACTGAAATGACAACTATAATCTAATAAGTTATTACTGTATTTTGTAAGAAAAAAAGAAATAAATGCATGGATGCCCAATTTGTTGCAATTAAAGTCCTCTGAAAGGATTATGGCCTTCATTGGAATGAATGAAGCCTTGGAACTGCCTGGAGCCCCAGATGCCCCATACTGTGAACCAGACAAACAGCAATCCAAATCTGAACCCAGTAGTGTTAAAAAAATAAAGGAGAGGCCCTTTGCCTGATTCCTGGATGAGATGTTCATTGCAGAGTACTTAGTGAATTTCCATTAAATGTAACTTGGATAAATGTATATTAAGTGAAGTTATTTGGCCAAGACTTGGTTTGCACTGGGTGCAAGGTTAGTAAGTTCAAAAGCTTGAGAGAAAATAGTTTTACACTGAGTAGACCAAAGAAGAGGATATGTACAGTACTTGTGCTGTGTACATGGAAGTGATCATAAACTTTTAAGTCTAACTTATTTATAGAAACTCCATTAAAACCAAATAAGTTTTACTCTTCAATATTTTCACTGTGAACACTAATACACTGCTGATCTACACCACTCAAATAAAATAAGTGGCGTAGTTGCTTGCTTGTAAAACCACTCATGTTGGAATATCCTGCTGAGGTAGCCTTTCAGATTGGAAAACAAGTCTTGAGAATAAAATGGACGTGACAAAAGAAAAGTTGAATATTTGTGGTTGTGACATTAGAACTAAGTCTAAGGTGTGGCCTTTTTTGAGTAATATGAAACTCACAACAATGGGAAGCATGTTATAGATATTGACCAAGGAGGATGAAATATACAATAAGTATGCCCTGATGGAATTCAGCATCCATTTCTGAAAAGGCTTCAGCTATACTAAGGAAATGCTGTGTTTGTATGTAACTGAGTGGGGGAGATTTATTTATTATAGAAGGATCAGGTGATCCAAAAATTAAACAAATGTCAGTAGTGAATCTCACAGCTCAGAACTTAAAAATTAAACAAAAATTATTTACTCCTGGAATGTAACAGATTGGGTCAAAAAAGATTTGGAGTTAGAAGGTATTCAGTGCCTTTTGTGAGAGTAATCCTGAAGGAGACCTTCAAATAAATAAGCATTGCTCACAAATAGGCCTCTGAATTTGGGTGAGAGATACAAATGTACAGTAGCTAAGCAATTTGTGGCTAACAAGTGATGTACAAGGTTCTTAGTGGACTTTGCCTCTTCAGAGTCTACTGTGCTACAGCATATTCTGTGTCTCTTGACAGTTGTCATTTGGATTTTGCCCTTTTGTATCAACTCTTAATCTTTATTCTGAAAGACTATTAAGGAAATAAAGTCATACAGACAATGATTCTGTACTTTTCAGAGTCAGCAACCTCAAAAATTAAAGGACCAGGGGCCTCATGTATAAACGGTGTGTATGCACAAAAATGTTGTGTAAGCCTGTTTCCGCGTTCAAATCACGATGTATAAAACCTAAACTTGGCTTAAAGCCACGCACTTTTCCACGATAGCTCATATCCTGTTGTTGTCGACCGTTATGACCGTTACGTGTAGAATGTCGAAATCAAACATGCTTAACTTTTGTAAGTAAGCTGTAAGGAATGAGCCTGCCAAATTTCAGCCTTCTGCCTACACGGAAAGTTGGGGAATTAGTGATGAGTCAGTGAGTGAGTGAGTCAGTCAGTGAGGGCTTTGCCTTTTATTAGTATAGTATAGTATAGTATTCGCAGCGGAGAAGTAGTGTGTTAAAGAAGTAATGAAAAAGAAAAGGAAACATTTTAATAATAATGTAACATGATTGACAATGTAATTGTTTTGTCACTGTTGTGAGTGATGAGTGTTGCTGTCATATATATATATATATATATATATATATATATATATATATACACATATATAAACATATAAACATATATATACATATCCATACATATATACACACACACACATACACACACACACATATATAAACATATATATACATATACATACATATATACATATACACACACACATATATATAAGATATGGCATACCCCACAGGTGGAGCCCTCCTTGCAGCATGGAGGTCCCCAGAAGACCAGCAGGGCATTATGGACCATAACCGCCCTGCTGGATGCCATATATTCTTCATATGACATTCGTCATAGGAAGAGCATTCGGGGTGAGAAACATTATTTACCCTGACCCGGAAGGAATAAGGACTTGTGGACTGTTGGGAAGGAACACCTCCGGGTCAGGGAATATAAAAGGACAGACGATGAGCTGACAGGGTGGCTAAGCGTCTGGGAGTGGAGGATTTGTTATTGTTCATTGTTATTTGGAGTATTTGGGAGTAGAGGGTGCTTTGTGCACTTTATTATAAAATAAATATAATTATTGGACTTTTACCTAGTGTCTGACGTGGTGTCTGAGGGTGCAAGGGTGCGAGAAGCATCTTATTCTGTTACAGTTGGCGTAGCTCGGCAGGATTCTACAGCGTCACAACACACACAGGAAAATCGCCAGAAACCTCACCTTTTTCAAGTCTATAATGGGAAAAAGAAGACAAAACAGGGCAACAGCACCAGCGGAAGTATATATATATATAAACCCGTGCGGAACCCGTCAGAACACGTGCCGACAGCGGCGAGTTCATTGGCTCCGGCGGGCGGTATGGCAAACCAGGAAGTAAGCCAAACCCGGCCGAATATATGTGCCCTACAAGAGAGGTCAACGTTCTGGAGCGGCGGGGAAGGACTCGAGCCAGAGCAGCTGGTTGGTGCTGTCTCTTGGAGCGATTCGATCCTAAAGACCCGACCCATGTTGTTTATAAATCAAAGGCGTGCAGACAGTAAAGGGCTCTCTTTCATTAATAGAGAGACCCAAACTGTGGACAAGCCCCAGAGTAAACTGGAGATCCTTAGAATAAAGAAGGGGTCTCCTGACAAGGTGGGAAAAAGGGCGGAGAGCAGCGAGGCGGCCAGAAAACCCTCCTTGGCGGGGGAAAGGGTGGAGCTGACCGAGTTCCCGAGATGTTTCAGGTATCGGGAAAAGAGCCAACCAGGAGGACTGCGTCGGTGCTACAATTGCCAGCGACGGGTCACGAGTGGCGCCAATGTCCCGGGAGACAGGAGGTACACCGTCCCCAAGGTTTGCTCGAGGACAGGGGCAACGCAGTCAGATCCCGGATGACGCGTCCTCTTGGAGGAAGACTTCCTCTCGGGGCAGGCCGCTCCGAATCTTTATAATTCGCCGCAACTGTTGCTGGGGGTGGAGCAGAATCCCCAGCAAGGAAGGAAAATGAAAAGGGAGCTGCAGGGAGGACATTATTTGTACAAAATCTTAATTTATTTATCCATTCCTAAATAAATACAGCTGGCTTGTTAAAAGTATTTGGGAGTAGAGGGTGCGGATGACTTTTACCTAGTGTCTGACGTGGTGTCTGAGGGTGCAAGGGTGGGAGAAGCACTTTATTCTGTTACAATATATATATATATATATATATATACTCTTTGTGCAACTGTTGCTGTCCAGTGGATATTATGAACTATCCGCTCTTATCAAGTCTGTTCAAGTTCTATTTAAATTTTAAATAGAAGGAATTTTTATTTAGTTGACAGAAATATCTTTGGTAGGAATGTAAGTTAAATGTAGGCATCATTGCATAAATTTTTCTTCACTATAGAAATGTAAAGAGTAAATTCGCCTTACATTCCAACCAAAGATATTTCTGTCGACCACATAGAAATTGAAACGATATATTTTTTCAAATGTGATCGCGCAATTCAGATCGAGTTGACGTGCACTACATCGAGCCCGCGTGCTATTGTGGTTTTGCCTGCGTGCCTCAATAAGTCACCCTCCCCTCGCTCTTACTTTTTACCGTTCATCTGATTACACTGAACATGGCTTTACCAAAACAATCATTGATGGCAAATAAAGTATCCATTATTCATAAAGCTTCAATTGGTGATCTGTCTTTCTGTGTCAAACCAAGGGGATGCGAGGGTAAAATGAATTGGGAAGGGCTGATATATATGTGTGTGTGTATATATATATATGTATGCATAAATATTTTGAAATCGTTTTACTGTGAAATAATGCAAAGAGTATGCGACACATGTTTCGCCCTAATTTTGGGGTCATCAGGCGTACATACTCAGTGCACCCCCTCTCGGGAATCGAACCTAGGTCGTCGGCGCTAGAAGCGATGCCTCTTCCATTGTGCCACGGTGTGTGGTTTGTCTATTTGAGAGTATGTAGATCGGGGGTATATATATATATATATAGAAGTAGTGTGTTAAAAAAGTTATGAAAAAGAAAAGGGAACATTTTAAAAATAACGTAACATGATTGTCAATATGCAGTAATTGTTTTGTGAGTGTTATGAGTGTTGCTGTCATCAAGGATTTGATTATCATTATTTCTTTCAATCAGGTTCGTATTTGTAGGATGTGTTGTGTTCAAGTTACATTCCGTGTTTGTCAATCGTTGTAAAGATAACAGGTTTCATTCATCGATTCGTTTCTTACTGCATCAATAAACAGCTCGTCTTCCTCTTTATCTGAGACCTGACACACTGCATGCACAGGTTTTTTTTTACACTGTCTTCCTTTAGTGGGACATTGACTTTTTCCACCGTGTGCTTTGTTTCCGCAGTAGCTGCACTTATGAATATGTTTGTATGTGTCACACGCTTCATATTTTTTTGCTGCCTTCTCAATTGTGTAATTCGGTTTTTGTTCAGCACTCTTTGGAACTGTTGCTTTTTGTCTGTGCACTGCGTCAGTTTGCGTGAGCCGCTCAGTGTACATGCATCTTGCGATGTCCACGGCTGTATTTAATGTTAGCTAAGACCCGGCACTTAAAAGTTTCTCTCGCAGTTTCGCTGAGTTTGTGCCAAACACCACCCTGACCATCTCATCTTCGTTTGCATAAGCACAGTCCTTCACCCGTGAATATTTAGCGGCAGTGTTTCTATTGGATTGCCGCTGACGGACGGCCTTATATGGGCAGGCACTAAATTACGTGGGAGGTGTAACTCCTCCTCCCACGGCTATTGAGCAGAAGTCTATTATAGTATATGGATGAAAAATTAGGTTCCAGTTATGACCATTACATGTAGAATTTCAAAATGAAACCTGCCCAACTTTTGTAAGTAAGCTGTAAGGAATGAGCCTGCCAAATTTCAGCCTTCTACCTACACGGGAAATTAGTGATGAGTCAGTGAGTGAGTGAGTCAGTGAGGGTTGCCTTTTATTAGTATAGATTAGTTTAATGCATTTGATTGTAATTAACCTGTAACAATATAATGGTCCACGGAATGGCCAAACTATTCCAAATACCATAGCTGCTTTAGCGTTGTTAATCTCACTGCACCTTCTTTTTCTTCTTTCTTCTGCTCCCGTTAGTGGTTGCCACAGTGTATCATCTTTTTCCATTTTACTGCAGCTGATCGGAAAGAGAATTATCGGTATACAGCATGAAGCACACGCTGTCTCAGCCATGCTGTCTATTTGAACTGTTCTCACATGGCAAATGCTTCAAAACCTTTCCTGTACGGACCTTGCTGTTTAGAAACAGTTTCATCCCAAGAACTACAGTATAAACACACTCAATCAGTCCATCAAGTGCTCCTTGTAGAACTGTTTGTATTTATTAGTACAATTACCTCACTGTAAATTTGCACTACAGTTATAATATTGCACAACCTGAGCCACTTTATAAAGCTCATATTCACATATGATGACGATATCATTTTTAAGATGAAATGTAGCAAAATATGTTTATTATATTATACAGATAAAACTTTAACTTCATTTAAATAATCTATATTGTTAATAATTAAACATGTGAGGACACGGTGTCTCCGTGTTAGCAAGGATCTGGCGCTCCGTTCACGGATTGTTTCTGCCTCCAAAGTCTCCTGTGTATTTGTAGAATACATAACAGAAATATGCATCTCAGTCAGCTCAGCACAGTGCCACTTGGCAGTCTGATTAACCAGACTATAAGCATGCAGTATCTAGTTGATAACTACACCCGACTCCTGTGCTATTGACTGATTCCAGAAATTTTAGACACCCTCTCCTGTGGTAGTGGTAACATAACATCTCAATATTTTTAAAGCTCAGAAGTTTTCTGATAAATTCCATTCCAGCCATGGTTATTGGGGGCATGAAATTTATGTTTTGAATTTAGCCTGGTAGTGACTTACAACATTTGAGATACAATTGGTTACATTTATTTTGTTTTTTTTAAATTGATGTACAGGCAGGTGAAGTGACTTCTTCGTGATCACAATTTGTGAGTGGCTGGGATCTGAACTCACAACCACAGGGTTTGATGTCTAAAGTCCTAACCATTACGCTACACTACCTTTTACATTTATGTATTTGAGTGTCAATTGTATGTATTTTGGCTCTAGTCTGGAAATACCATTTAAGACACCTGAGAAGTGATGGCTCATGAAACACTGTGAAATCCCAGGATTATCTTTAATCTCCATGAAAATGCCTCATTAGATAAGAAACCAAGAGCAGATATCAATATTGGCATTGCAAGTTCAGGGCCATTGCAGAGACTCAATGGAATCTTCGTTGACTGCTAAAATTGAATTATCTAACCTTTTTATTGCATTAGATAAATGGAACAGCATTTTCTTAAAATACATATTCCTTTTCTTGTTTCCTACTGTGTAACACTTAACTGCAGATCTTACATTTTCATTCCTGATAAAGCTACATTCACCCAAATGACTCACTGACTGACAAAAAAAGTCATGGCTATTTGCAGATAACCTAAGAAAAAGCACTTTTCACTAATGAATTGATCTCATGCCCCTAGAACCAGAAACAAATTCAATTTCATGGAAAATTACATTTTATTGTGAAAAAAATTGAGAAAACTGTGATGATGTTTCATATTTAACAGTCAGAAAGGGTAATCTTAGAACTGGAGTACTTTGGTTGCAGAATTGAACAGATGGTAACATGTTTAACTGTAATTCAGTGGTACTGTGGAATTACCTATATGTTTTTTTTCTTATTTTTGCACCTCATTAGCATTCTATAATGTTTCATGTATGGACTGTGCTATTAGTTCAATTAGAAAAACAAAATGACTTGCCAAGTGCAAACCTTACTTAATATTATAGCACCTTGAGCTGACTGGTTACAATTTTACTTACTTTTTAAACAAAGTCATTTCATTAACTGGTGAGTTTTTAATTTGTATTCATTGCATAACCTAGAATCATTGTGAAAAAAAAAACAGAAGCTGTAGTAGGTGCCATGATTAATAACAGCTTGGCAGGTGGTTATGGTCAAAGAAAATGTGAACACTTTTTTTGATATATTTGAGTTTCCTCAGTATCTATCCTGGTGTGAGGAGGATGCTCCCTTAATACAACAAACAAAACAAAGCACTAATATCAAATAAGCATTAATCTGCCAAAAAGCTAAAATCATGTGGGTACATTGGCAAAGTAGGATGGTGAAGCCAATAGCAAAAAGACAATCTCCTTGACCAATGTTCTTTGGATAAGATTAATAGAATATCTAAGGCTGCAAATAATTAATGATCTTTATTGTATAGTTCAAAGTTAATGTACAGTGGAACCTCGGTTCACGAACGTCTCTGAAACGTGTACAAATCGGTTTATGGCCAAAAAGTTCGCCAAACTTTTGCATCTGTTCACGACCACACACTCGGTATATGAACAAGCCAGTTTCCCTTTCAGTTTGTGCGCTCCGATGATTTCCGCACGTGTTCAGTCTCTCCCTGTGCAGCGAGCGAGCGAGCGAGAGAGAGAGAGCGACACACACACACACGTGCGCGCAGGAGAGACAGAGGGCTGGACTCATAAGGCCGAGAAGGCAGTTAAAGAATGCACCAGACTTGTTTTTAAAGAGACAGGTTTGAGCATTGTTTTAACCTCGTTGCATTTAATGAAGACTTTTTTCTATTGGATTTTAATGTCCACTTCACTTCTGTTTACAGCGATTGGTTCGTAGCGTGCATTGTTGCAATGTTACTTTTCTTGGTGGTTTATTATATTACGGATTTTTCAAATGTTCATTTTTTTCCCCGTGCTTAAATTTATTAAAAAAATTGTTTTTAGCAAGCAGTTCGTAGTGCTATAGTGCAACCTCTTGCATTGTTAGTTTTCTCTGTTGTTCAAGGTTTTCTCAGTGTTATTCAATGTTTTTATATTTAATTTACTAAATTACGCTGTGCATTCTATGGTATAATTAACTATATTTGTGCTTAAAAATCTTTAAAAAATATACTTATTTACAGTTTGTATGGTCTGGAACAGATTAATTGTATTTACATACAATACTATGGGGGAAATTACTTCGGTTCACGACCAAATTGGGTTATGACCAGAGTTTTGGAACGAATTATGGTCGTGAACCGAGGTTCCACTGTATGTAGAAAAAAAAGGAAAAGAATTTTAAAGTTTGCTTCAGTAGCTGAAGGTTTTGTTATTTGCTGTGAGCAAACATGTTATTTTTTTATGTTAAGATATCCTTTTTGAATCCATGGCATGAAAACAAAATGATTTATTTATATAAAATATAAAAGCTGTCAAAGTTAAAGCTTTAATGCATGCAATTAATTTTTAGTTATAACACATTATTTTTCCATAATCATGTCAATCGACACATTTTCCTATCCAAACCAAACTGGGGATTCACATCTCAGGTGAGGCTGACATTATTAAAAAAATCTATTCCAATTTTAAAGATTGTCTTTAAATGACCTATCTATATTAATAAAAGGACAAGTGTGTGTTTGTATATCTGTGTGCTGATCTAGTTACTATGTCTTTGTTTTTTCAACAGATTGCGAATAATGGACATTTATAGTACTAAAATGCATTGCATTTGCTTTTCCAGCAGATGCCACATTACCAACATTAACACTGCTTTTAGAAATCCCATATCAACTGACATAAGACAGAGACATATGTACTGCATTTGTCTTTCTAACAGATCAGGCATCACAAAGATCTGCAGTAATGTATTTAATTAATACAAATGTTTGTGATGCACCATCTGTTGGAAGGATACATGCAATACATCTTATTACTGTATACACTGCAAAATACACAGCAAAATTCCAATAGCTGGTGCACTGCAAACATTAACAATGAGGTATATGTTGATTCCATAGACATTTTAAACAGGTAGCACTGCCAGCTTTTAAAATAAACATACCGGTAACTAAAAATGTTCTTCTGCCATTGCATAAAAGTAATTGTATGTCAATGTGCCAATCACAGTATATGTGTGTGTGTTTATATATGTGACACAAGTTTCTAAGTGAAATTGATATGACAAAATGTAATGTTCTTAAACCAGTTAATCTAATTCATGATTGGAAGGCCAATCTGGCAGCATCAGGTATAATACTGGACAACAATCTATCACAGGGCTCACTCACATACATTCCTATACTCACACAGCACCAAGTTAGAGTTGCATTCATTTGGGTATATTGGTAGAAAACCTGTGGTGACACAGGGATACCATTCAAGCCTAGGTCACTAAACCAGCAGCATCACTAACCACTGTGCCGCCCAAAATAAATATTTCACTGATAATATTTAATAAAACAATTTTCAAACTGCTAGTTAGCAAAAGCATACACAGTATAGATATACATACTCAGTATGCATTAAATATATAATAATATTTGCAGAGTCATCACACTTGATTATTTCAAAGAAAGGAAGTGAAAGGATACAGTTTTTACCTTTGGGAATTAATACCATATATGGAAAGTAATAGACTGCTGCAGACTAATCTTTATTGGCAATTAAATGTTGATTATTACTTTTGAACATTGGCTTTAGAGCTAAACCTGAATAAGAAATTACATCCAAGTGTCTAAGTAGTGACCTGGACTTAATTTGACGACTGTCAAAATTCATTGATGGTGAGCAATTGAAAATGCTCTTTTGCTGACTTACAATATCTGAATTTTTATTAAAATGAAGACACCCCAGCAGACTCCAGCAAGTAATACAGTGATTTCCTAAAGTATGTATTTTGTAAAATGAACATACTTGATACAGCTGATGCAAAACTAGACTTTTCTGATATATACTGTAGGTAATGGATATCAGCTGTATTAGAGTATTATTCTTTGAAATTCTTATAGTTACTGGATATTTATGTAGAAAATCTTTTTTCGTATTTATCTTGCAGGGTATTTGAGTGTTACAATAATTGCACTTAATCTCTGCATATTGCTGCATTTAATGTAGTAATCCGGTTGGCAAGGGTGTACGCAGGATAGAAGGAGCATTTGGATTGTTACAAAAAACATATTAGTGAGAGTAAGCTTTAGTAGCCAGTACAACTGGTAGAAATAGGTACACAAAGACAAAATCTCATCACCTTTTCTTCTTCTTTTCTATATTTTTATATTACCCAAGAATAACATCTCTCCAGAAGCAAACTAACCTATTGTACTTAGAGATATGAAGGATCATTGTCACACTCTGCTGTCCTGTTGCATGTTTTAATAAATTTAAGAAAAAATATCCACCAACAGGCTGGACAACTGTACACTTGGGACTTTGCCAATTTTTATTGGGAAATGTTGGATGTTTAGCACTTAGGCTCAAAACATGGTGTCATGGAGATTGTACTTCTAAAGTATGAACACTTGTAGCTCAGTAATCATTGATTACAATATTGGAAAGCTTGCTGGAACGCTAAGACTAGCACCATAATAAATACTCATTCAATAAGATCAGCACTCTATTACAATATACACCTAGATAGAGTAGCCAAACTGGATACCAAACAGAAAACTTCTATAAATAAATTAATTAAATAAATAATTTCAGTTATTTTATTGAAAAACATATTACAATTAATTTGATTGCTACAATAATTAATTCATTCAATTACACAAAACAAAATTAATAGCAAAAGCTGAATTCAATAATCAAAAAAAATGAAATACCAAAGTAAACTTAACTGTTGGAAACAAAAAAGAAACAAACAAAGCAAAAAAAAGCTATGCCAAAAATAATATCTTTGACAACACTAAAGAAGAGACAGAGATCAAAATATAGAAGAAAAATCCAGTATTTCAAAATGCCATAAGAAAAAAAATTACTCTAGAAGGCATTCCTAAAATGAAAACAGGACCTTTTCTTTCTGTCTTGAACTGACCCTGAAAAGGGATGGAATCAGAGGAAGCAGTGCATATTAAAAATAACATAACTAATTGGAGTGGCTGGACTTAGGCCTTAAAGCTCCCTCAGGTGACTGCATTCCTAAAAACAACAGCATCTAAGGGTAATTAGTCACGTTTAAACTCCAGCTTCCTAGTGAAAAAACTGACTGAGTTAATAAAGATAAACAAGGCAAAGAATGCAGACAAAAAAGGGGAAACTAATGTTGGAAAAAAAATAACATTATGAGAGAGGACACAACAGAAATTTCAACCAAAGTCACACAATTTACCCTAATTGACATGAAAGGAGATTGTCTTTTCACCTTAATGGTCCTTCAGTAATGGAGACTAAACTCTTTCTAACAGTACTAATTCCATAATTATCTCTAAAAATAGGACCTCAAGGTTGATTTCCCAAAATTTTGGTAGCAAAAGAACAAAAAGAAAAATAATGAACCCAGACTAATAACAATCAATAACCACAGTGATAGTCTAGATGAGTGTGCAATAAACTTTACATGAACAGTCACAGAAGCAGCATATGTAACACTCTGTTGAAGTAACAAGAATCACTGAGACGAATGAGGCATCCCTCATGTTGGCATAGATAATTTCTTAGTTTGGTAATCCTTTAACTAAATGTACTGTACATTCAAAATTATGAAAGTGATTTTTATAATTGGAGTTATGTTTTTCAAAATTCTGAATTATGTGAAAACTATGCAAATACTTCTAGCATTGAAGATAGAAGAGAATATGTATGATGTCCTCAGGAAAGATACTGACAATAATTTGTAATAAAAGTTAATTATTTCTAATATCACTTTGTTGTAACAAGAGACCTTCAAATGCACAAGCTATGTTTCTCGAAATTAGAAATGTACACATTTTAATGTAGATGAGCAGTATTAATACATTTTAAGGCTTTATTTCACAATTCTTCTTGTGTTCGATTGGCCACCAGTGAAAGCTGCCGTGGTTGACATTTTTTTAATTTTTGTCATTTACAGTGTAAATAAAACTTGACCTAACAAAACAGGGTTTCTTGGAGATTTAATATAGGCCACAGCTGTACAAAATAACTATTAAAATGCAAAACATATCTTTTAATATTAAAACAAAAGCAAACATAGCCTATGATTAATTTTTTTCCAAAAGAAATTGTCCTTTGGCATTTTTAAAGGGTTAACAACAAAGAGTGGTATTATCTATAAGATAGAATATATTGTATTAGGTCATTTTTTTCAGTATTTCTCTGTGTGTGTTTTTTTAATATGTATGTTGTATAACTCCTTTCAAGACTAAAAACATTACTAAAAAAATAGATATTTATTGAATACCAGATCTCTATCTCTTTGATTGATAAAAGATCATTAGATTATCTAGATGTAAATCACTAACATTACAGTAATGTGTTTAATTTAATAAATCTAAATAGTTATAGCACTATCAGGATTAAAGATATTTTCAACAAGAAATTTAAGAGAGATTAAATTGTACTTTGTAATATAATAAAGTACCAAAATAATGTATCTGTGCTTACAAAAAACACATCCAAGCCTTCCATTAGCTACAGCCTCTTGACTAACTGCTTTTGCTAGTGAGAGATTTTATCTCCGAAAACAACCTTCCTAACAGCAATAACATCTGCTGGGAGGATTAGTGAGTTACATGCTTTGATTACTGATCCTGTATATATGTACATCTTAAAGATATGGCAATCTGCAGGCCCAATTTCTTTTTCAGCTAAACAGTATCAGATTATCACCAAGGGAATACATTTCTACTAGCTCATCCTACAAAAAAAATTAATTCACACTGGAGCAATTACTCTACATTCTGAGAGTAACAAATCCATCCAGCTATTATCTGGAGAGACCCATTACAGTCATAGAATATGATCAATAATACATGTGTATCAAAATGGAGTAAAAATAATAAAATGTAACTCTGAACAAGATAGACTTTTCAAAATGGGTTTATAATATCCTAAATAAGGGAGTAACAGAAAAAAAATTAAACCTTAACATACTGTATATCTTTTAAAATGTGTTTGTTTTGCTGCATTCACGCAGACCAAAGTAAGCTGTGCACAGGGTGACATTTTCAATCGCAATTTCCTATGTTCTTCCCACATTTGTCTTGATCGTTCAGGAGTATATAAGATTCCCAAGACCTCATTTTCAGGCTCTTCAATGGGATGTTTACATTGCTTAAGAGACTCTAGCTTCTGGCAGCACAGTTGCTGGCCTGAGGCATTCTCTTATCACTACTTAACCACATCCTGCCATTCAATGTCAGTTTTCACTGCGGATACAGCAAACCTTATTCAGTTTCTACAGTATGTTCGTTACAATACTGTATCTTATATTTAACCAATACAGATAAAAAGTTGATTGACACAATGCCACAGTTGAAGACACTGCTGAATCTTTGTTCCAGGACACCCATGTCAAATCCCAGACTGGTCACAGTCTATGTGAAGTTTGCATATTTTTACTTCCTTGCATACAAAATATAGGGAAAGCATTGTAATCATCCAAATATTCGATGTCGATATTTTGATGAATCTCAACGTTTTACATCTCCTTAACTTTTTCATATACAAAGTATAGGGAAAGTATTGGAATCCTCCAAAATTTCTGTTTCGTTTTAGACCTCTCTGAGTCCGAAAATACCATTTTTGGAATTATGCCTGTGTGTCTGTTTGTCTATGTGTGTATGTAAACAGGATAACTTGAGTACACTTTCACTTAGGTCAATCAGTGCTCAATTTTTTTCTCACACGTCCCAAAGATAAGCATACTGACCTAATATGAGTGTGGCTGTGTGAGCGGGACCAGTGATGATACTGAGATTGTCTTTGGCCAATATAAATTGTCTCAGAAATGGATAAATAATTATTTATCAAAATTGAATCCACTAGCTCTACCTACCAGTGTGAATTAGAACTATTAAATACACTGTACAAAAGGAAAGCAAGGGATATATTCATTTTAACGTTTGCCAGGTATAAGCGGAATGAAAATGGTTGACTGGACAGTCATGACTAGAAGCACTTATCTTTATTAAATACATCATGATTAGTGGACAATTGTTGGCAAATGAAATATGGACCCTTACCCTATTCCGATCAATGTGTTACAGTGCGTAAGTTCATGGGTTACCTTGAATTGGCTTAGTGTTGCTTTGTATCTGAGTGTGTCATGTAATGGAAAGTTGCCCCATACAAAGCTGGAATCTCACTTGTACTGAGTTCTAGTGTGGTAGGATGCTGCTTTACGGGACCCTGTATAGGACTAATTACATTTAGAAAATAGATGTCAAAATTAAGGTACACAACTTGCAACGCTTCGAGAAACATTAGAAGTTGAAATATACAACTTTTTATGTAAACTTGCATGTTTTTCCTTTTTGTGTTGTAAATTAATCATGGTACAGATATATAAATAAATAAATTCATAGATAAGATGCTTTAGATAATAGATCTAAATAGATCATATATAATGCTTTGTCAAAATGGTTAATTAGGAAAAAGGTTATAATAAAATCAGAATTTGATCAGTTTGGTGGCTGTTTTCAGAATTTTGATCACTTCATGAAGAGTTTCCAAACTTCAAAACAGTGAGAGGACAAAATATTTATATTATGTTAAAAATGGTAATATATATATATATATATATATATATATATATATATATATATTTAAGATTCCCAACACGTAGGCATTTCTTAAAGAGGTCAATGATTGCAGAATGCAAATTGAACATTCATACATCATTTAACTTCTGTTTTATTTGTTTCCCTTTGCTGTGGAAAATAGAGAAACAGAATGTTGTTTTTTTTTTATTTCAAAACTGCTAGACGCCTAAGAAAACATGTCCATCTACTGGAACAAGAGTACAGGTGAAGTGGGACTTGTCACTAGGTCACATTTGCTTTTCATTGCTTTGCTTCACTGGTTACAATAAAAGTCAGTACATCATGTGCTGTCTAGATGAAAGAATGACATCTTTGGGAGCAAAGGAGACAAATAGCTAGGGACAAGGTGGCCTAGCTCCAGCAATAATGGGAGCCAAACTAAATCTTTCATGCCTTCTAAACAGATAAAAAAGTGTTAGCAATTTGAGAAAAAGAAAGCACAGCAGATTAAGACTATGAATACTTTAACTTATTCCCCATGTTTTTACACTGATTTCTGGTGCTGGTACAATTGTTGACAACATTACAACAGTTGTAATGCACCTCATACAATATTCCAAAATTATTTTAAAGTGAAAATCTACTGGAAAGAATCTTCCTTCCAAGAATTCCAAGAGTTCTAATCAGTCATTCTACAGAACCGTGCAAATGTTTTTCCTCGCCAGTCTAAATACGATGATAGTGGTGACAACATATGATATACAGATGCACCCTGGTAATTTTGAACAGTCACTGGCATAGTTCTCATAGTCATTGCCAAAACCTGAAGAATTTAATTTCCATTGCCGTGACGCTGTAATCTCTGCATCAAAGTTTTCTTTAATAAAAGAAAACTTTTTTATAGATCCTTTTGATATTTCCATTTGAAGAATTATGGAATGCTTTCTAAATTGCCATTATTATAATTATTTCAAAGACCTACTGTTGGAAAAGATTTACTAATATATTGTTTGACTACCGAAAACAGTTGGCATATTTAAAATAATATGAAATATTGTCTTCACCATAAACTAACAAAAAAGTTATAATTTGTATAATATAGGCTACAGTACACTTTACATCTTGGTGTGCACATTTCCACCCTGAATCAAAAACTTGCACAAAACAATTTTTTTTACATACATTGCCTGCCAATAATTATAGGGACATTGTTCTGATCCCAAGGCCCCAGAGAGACAAGAAAATGTGGTATTGATTTAAAAAGGGGGAAATAAATGCTCTGTTTTTCTTAGAAAACTGGAAATGTAAAATGTAAAAAATGAATGTGTTTGTTTTGGTTACTCATGTGTTCAGATTGTCTTATTTCAATTTCACATATTCAAATTTATTGTTTATTATAAAAAAGTTTGGCATTTTATTATACATTGGCAGCAAACAGAATATTCTGTTTAAATATTCAGTTACTTGTAAAGCTAAATGCCCTCTTCATTTACTTTTCTTTTACCATAGTGAATTATGTGCATTGTGCTAAGCTTGTCAATCAATCGGCGAAGGAACAGTTTAAATGTGTATTTTTTAATGTGAAAGTGGCATATTTGTATTTGTACAAACCAGCAAATGTAGGCATCGGTAAAATATGCTCGAAAATAATTATTTTTCTTTATCAAAGTTCTTTAGCATACCAGGAAACTGAGAAGGCAAGACAAAGTCTGTTTTAAAATGCTCATAATAATAACAATTAAAGGAGCCCCCAGGCTAATGTTATTCGTATTTTTACCTCTTTTGTAAGTCAGACTGGATAAAAACATCTGCTAATTAATTGTAAATTAAGATGCCTGAACTGGTTCCCCCATTCAGCTTTGCTATCTGCCTTGCAGCCAATGCTGCCCAGGATGAGGAAGAAATTGGATGGATCCATTAATTCATTGGAATAAAAATGTAAAACTAGACAAAGTACAAAGAAGATGCCCATGAAACAGGCTTCAGCAAATAAATCATTTAAATATGTTCAGTGCACGTTGGTTATTTATTATGAAAGTTTATAAAATCCTAAATCGCTTATTTAACAAATTCATGTTATTGGAAACATTTTTTTCTTCTTTTCCTTTTTATTAATTTTATTGCAATCCATACAAAGCAATCAAGTTTTTACAAAAAGAAAAATTGAGTTAAGAACAGATCGATCCTCACCCCTGATTATTGGAAAAAATTGAGCAGTGAACTGCCAGGATGTAGACGACTAGAAAAAATGTAAAGAAAATTATTTATTTTCTTAGTCAAACGATTAATATGGTAAATACAACTAGACATCAGGAAACCTTCTTTGCTAAGTTGACAAGTCCAAACCAAAAGAATGAGTGTAAGCAGTAACAGAACTAAGATCAAAGTTTGAAATATACCAAGATACAAGGTTTTGCCTTAAAAATAATTTTGCCAGCCAAGTTGTGCTGTAGGTAATATTGTTTTAACAAAATAAACCTAACCTGACAAAATGTGCACAGTATATCCATAATCACGGAAAGATCTGAAAAGCATGCACTGCAGCCTGCCACCTGATTTTACTCCAGAGTGACACTTTGGTAATAAATAATTATGTGTATTATAATACACATATACATGTATTATAATACAGCAACATATGATTTGCAGTCAAAAAGAGTGGTACCATGATTTAAAAAAATAAAAGGAGAAGAGTACTAAAACACACAGGACAAACTGAAACACCAAGGTAAAAACAGCCAGGAACAACTCAGTGACTGGTTTATAGAACTTTATTTAGTGTGATGAAGGGCAATAGCTATTGATGTTCCAGCTGTCTCTATGCACAACCATTTCCAGTAAAACTCTGCCAAAGTAAGTGTAACACCATAATATTGTAGTGACCCGGCAGCCAGCGTTGGCGGCGTGCTGCATTGTGGGTAATTTATGTAAAAGCTTATTGTTGTGTTAAATTAACAAGGTAATCGAATTGTTTGTCCTGTTGTAATTGTTGTATGTGTTTGTGCTCAACTGGTGGGGTGGGTTGGGTTATTGCCATCTGGGGTTGTTAAATTGTAAATAGTTACCTTCAATGAGAAAGATGGCTTCGTTAATGACCTTGGCAATGGCTATGCAATGAGTTTGAGCTTTGTTTTCTGGCTATCTGCTCTAATAAAGAGATACAACAGGACAGAGCTGTGTATTACTAAGATTTCATCTAAGCAATTGTTGACGAGACACTCGGAGTCGTGCGGTGTATGGGACACGAGTGCTCGCTACTTAAAGAGCTGGGTACAGCTGCGTGCATAATGCTGGCAGTACGCTAGCCGACAGCTTGGGAGAAGTGCACGGCAGAGTTCGGCTCTAAAAACTTTAAGACTCAACCACGGGTCGCTACAATATTTTGCTACTTGTCTGATAATTTTGAAAAGGCACTGAAAAAATTTTCATTGGGTCACCAGCATCACTGAGAAATGTGCTGAACCTAATTGCCAGTGTAATCTTGCTTTTGTGATTAAATTTTTATTGGAACAAAAGGTAAAATAAACAGCATAAAAAAGCAATAAAATACTTTTTTTGTGATTAAATTTTTATTGGAACAAAAGGTAAAATAAACAAAAAAAAGCAGACGGAAACAGCACCCACCATCTCAACCTTCACATTGTTTGTGGTAAGGATTTCATGAAAAGGTTTAAAGAAGACGGGGCTCATCCTGTCACATAACAGAAGACAAGCTAACCAGAGGGGTTTTATTTGGAAAGAACAAAAGTGAAAAACGTGAAAGAAATGAAATTCTTTTTGTCACCTGCTTTAGAATAGCCAGCTGTATACCAGATTGGCCTCATTTTGCCATTTCTTAATACTGACATTTGAAGATTCATGCACTGAAAGTTTGTGTAGGGTTGAGTTGTTGAAGGGTTTTTGAAAGGTTGAGTTGTGAAAAGGATGATTTCCAGTATTTCCAAAGGCCAGGGATAGTTTTGCAGCAATGATACCTAGAAAAAAAGAGAATCAACTGGGCAGTTGTGAGAGGGATTAAATGTCCAGAAGAAAAAAGATTGCAGATCAGAGACATAAATCAAAGCAAAAGAATCAGTGACAAATAACCTATAATGAGACACAGAAAAACAGCCCCAATACCTATGTGAAAGAAGTTCCAGAAGAGTTCAGTGGCATAGGCCATAGCAAAAATACTTACTGGGAGTAAGAATCATACTGTGCATTAATTAGAACGTAATTTTTGTTGATGATAAGGAATTAAGGCAATTGAAGGAGAGACTGAAGAAAGAAAGGGAGAGAAAAGAGAACTAGAATGGAAGAAACAAGGTCATCCATGATGTTTCCTCCCCCTGACTCTCTTGGACTGTAAGTTTCAAATAGCACTGAGCTCACCTTCAAACAGCCCATCTTCAAGCAGCCCCAGTGCAAACAACAAATAACAATTAAACCCCTCAACCACCATTCCCCCCTACCCTCCCTTCTTGTCATGTCTGCGAAAGCAATGTCAATAAACATAATATGTAAAGACTTCTCCTTTCATGATATGCAGGTCTGATGCTCACTCACACACTCTGCTGTCCCTGCACACTGGAGCTACATTGCAGAAAAGTAATGGGAAAACCTTCAAAATTACAAAGTTATCAGTAACTTCTGCATCCATCTCACAGTCGTCAAAAGGCACACATTATGCTTTATTTAAGAGGTTAAAGTGAGCTGGATTAAGAAAGAATGACTACAAGCCCATGTCGTAGGCTTTTTTGATATGAGGATTCATCGTTCTACTCCCATATGCCATGGTAGAATGGTAGTCAGCAAACCAAAAAAATCTAGTTGATCTTCAAAGTAGTAGTAGAATTAGTAGAAAGTGTTTCTTTAAGTACTGTCTTTCAATCCATGTGGTTGAGCGGCTACACAAACAATAGCTGTAGGTGTGTGCAGGTGTAATTAATGAAGTACAGTGATCCCTCGCTATATCGCACTTCGACTTTCGCGTCTTCACTCCATCACGGATATAAATGTAAGCATATCTAAATATATATCACGGATTTTTCGCTGGTTCATGATTTCTGGACAATGGGTCTTTAATTTAAAGTACATGCTTCCTCAGTTTGTTTGCCCAGTTGATTTCATACAAGGGACGCTATTGGTGGATGGCTTAGAAGCTACCCAATCAGAGCATGTATTACGTATTAAACAAAAAAACTCCTCAATGATATATGATGTGCTTCCCGAGTGGTGCTTGATTGTTTGCTTTTCTCGTTCCCTCACACTCTCTCTGACTTTCTCTGTGCCTGATGGAGGGGGTTTGAGCAGAGGGGCTGTTTGCCTAGAAGATACGGACGCTACTCTAAAAAATGCTGAAAGACTACCTTCACATTGCTCCCTTCTTTGCAGCTGCTTTATCGTGGTGCGCATACTTAAAAGCTCAACAGCACGTATTGATTTTTTGATTGTTTGCTTTTCTGTCACACTTTCTCTCTCACTGACATTCTCTGCTCCTGACACGCATTCTTTGAAAAGGAAGATATGTTTGCATTCTTTTAATTGTGAGAAAGATATGTCATCTCTGTCTTGTCATGTAGCACAGTTTAAACTTTTGACTAAAGGGTGTTATTTCATGTCTAGAGGGCTCTAATAATGTTAACAGTGTGGGAGAGTTTATAAGGGCTTAAAATATATAAAAATAACCATACAAACATATGGTTTCTACTTCATGGATTTTCATCTATCGTGGGGGGTTCTGGAACGCAACCCCCAAGATTAAGGAGGGATTACTGTATCCTGATAAAGTGAGGAGAAAAATAAAAGTCTTCCATGAGCTACAATGTCCCACATCTGCCATATGATCTATTTTCAAAACTGCCAGCATTTAAAATAATCTAAATCATTGACTACAGTCAAGATCCTTAGGAGAATGAAGTTCTCCAATTGGAGGACACAAAGTTTGCCTCTTAGAATAAAAGTTGTAATCTTTTGAGCATTTGCTCCTCCTAAAGGAAGTTATATAATCTGAACAGTAGTATGTTTTCTCTGCTTACTGTACATGTCTTATTTTTAACCTTTAAAAACCCTTTTAAAATGACAGATTATTTTTCATTAAACTATTGAAACATAACTTTTGTTTTTATTTGTATTTTCCGCTATTTATGCTTTATTTTCAAAAACTCCAGTTAGTACTGTATATCAGGCTCGCAGAAAGCGGGTGAAGCTCATGTAATCGCTTTTTTACTAGATTGAATCTCTTCTCAGCGGTGTAGTGCCTTATTGAAAGTTAGCCCAAATCTTTTCAGGCTTGGGTGAACTTTTTCAAATGACTGTAGGATGAACGCTTGCTTACTTGACTTTGTTTTTGACAGCTAATCCACTAAATAATCTTTGGTTTTTTTGCATGAAAACCATTAGCTTGGATGACAAGAAACTTCCAGAATTTTAATGTATTTTTTAAAAATGTTTCAAAGTATATACCATATATATTATTTAAAAAAATGCTGTAAATGTATTGTAAAAGAATTGTATTGGAACGTGTTAAATTTACATTTGCTACTTCACAGCAATATGAATAGTATGTGTGTGAATTACAGTATAATGAAAGTTACCCACAACCTGCTGTTGTGTTATGGCTTCTCTTTTAATGTGATTACATGCTTCACAGATGCTTATGCATTTGTTTATTCTTGCTTTTGCAGTAAATTCATTGAAAATGCTGGAAACTTTTCTTCTGCAATTTGCTATGGCAATAGAAAATGCTTAAAGCATTTCCAAAGAAATTACATAAATGTGTACATAGTTAACTGTAACTCTGAATTTAACTATAAAGAATATGTAGGATAGCTTATCCCTGGATGGATTAAGAGAAAATCCAGTTCAGAATGACGGAGGAGCTGGAGACTATTCTGCCAACATCAGGCACAACTTAAGCATGAAATAATCCCGAAAAGGACGCCAGTTCATTTCAGCTCCCACTCATGTACATTTAATTTTTTCACAGATTTTAGGAAATAAAAAAAATTAATACTAAGCCAATAAAAAAAAAAACACTATAGTGTATTACTAATGAATTAACTTGATGCGGGCTGGCCATTCTATGAACAGTTTCTGAGGTTTCTAATGGTAATTTGAGTTATTGAATTAGAAGATAGGATGTGTTTATGTGACAATGAAAAGTTTCAAGTTTTAAAGATCAATATCAGCAATTTTGCTGTTCTACCACATGCAATGTACTGTACTTGAGGATACCTTTGAATTTTCAACATGTGGTCTTATGACATGGTGACAAGCTAGTGTGCTGATGCTATAGCAATGGAACAAATTCCAGTTTTAACTTAACTAATATCCACTTAGATAAGAGTTAAAATTAATTTCCCAAAATTGGTTTATATTAGTTTTCCTGGAAATAAATTCAGTATTTACCCATTAAAGTATTCTCATAGATTCCTTTGTAATTTAAATATTAACAGATGCTTTCCCTGGTCCATGACTGAAATAACTGGAGTGCAGGCAGTTTTTATGATTTGTCGGTGAGCATTTTCATCACATGTAGTGAAAGGCTGTGAGTGATTATGTGAAATTATATTTACAACAAAAGTAAAAGTTTTCACTTGGAAGTTTCAAAATAAAGTAGAAATTTGTTGAGCATTACAATGAATTATTCTCTGCTTCATGCAGTGTTAAAAAATGGCCCCGATAAAATATGCAACTGCATCCCAAATATCTGGGTTTAGCCTTATAATCTGATATCATCACTTTTCAGTCTTTAATTCAGATATTTTATCTTGGATTAACAAAAAAAAAAAAAAAATAGAGAGATGGAGTTTCTAGTGAAACTGGTAGGGGGCAATAAGGAAGCTAATAGCTTGGCACATTCTTCAGATGGGCTGCTCTAACCTTTGATCATTTACTGTTGATTTTTCAGTTATTTAATTTTATCATGAGAAGGAACATGACATTAAAAGCTGAGATTTTCAGTGCAGTAATGTAGAGATGGGAGAAGATCCAAATACGTAATTACTGTTTGTAACCCTACTCACAAGATTAAAGCAGATAAATTATTGAAGACACATCTGACATATACTGTACTTTCATTATGAAGGCTTAGCAATACTGCATTAAAAAAAATCCCAGTGCAGGAGGATTATATTTTTTGATGACATGTGTTTTCACTTTGTAATTTAGGTATTTGGCTATCTTCCCTATACCAACAATTAACAGGAAAAAAGAAAAAAAAAATCTTATCCTTTTAGGTCTTACTGCTTACATTTCTAAAATGTTTATTTTTAATTTTCAATTCAAGGCCATCTTCAAAACACCTTTTTCAGTCTTGTTAAAACAAAACTGTAATTAAGCGTCACTGTACTATTTTTCTTTTTAAATAATATTAACAATGTATCCCCAAGAATGTGTTAGTTTAAAAATGGTTATGTTGCCTCAAAGCTCTAGAGTCTTGGGTTCAAATGCATATATAGAGTTTGCAAATTCCTCCAAGTCCAAGACCTCCTAAAGACCAACATGTTTGGTGGACTGGAAACTCTGACTTTCCCCCATATGTGTGGAGTCTGGAGGTATATGTGAGTCTGCCTTGAAAAAGAACCATCCTGAGCTGCTTTTCACCTTGTGTGCATTGCTGTCTGGATTAGCAGGTCAGCACAGCAGTTAGTCCTGCTACCTCACAGCTCCAGAATCCTAGCTTGAAATCCTGGCTCAGGAACTAAAATGTGGAGTTTTTGTATTCTCACATGTCTCTGTATGAATATGTCATTTTCTAAACTGGCACCCTGACCAGCACTAATTCTTGGGTTGCTTAGATGTTGACTCTGGACAATTGGATTAAGTTGGTTTGGCAAAATGATCCGTGTTTAAATGATATTCATTTCCTGAAAGCTATTACTTTTACAAGATATGCAAAACAGGAACAGAATGAATTCTTGTTTTCCAATCAAGTTTATATATAATGCAGAATGATACACTTAAAAGTAGGAATCATCAGTCAAAATCATAAATCATGGCCATTGAATATCTTAAATTGTGATATATATATATATACACACACACACAGAGTCCAAATTGGTCACTGCCTAATACATTATTTGGCACCACAGAATCTGTTACCGTCTCATTAAGGTTTGGAGTGTGTAAATATTTAGCACAGGCACGTCCTTATACTTACCACAAATGATGTATGTGTTTCCTTCAATTTTGTTCTTTAAAATATACTTTCAGTATGAATATTATGATTTAATGGCAGACTACTTGAATACAACTGCAGAATTTGTTACTATTTTTGATGAGGAGTCTCTGTTTGCTTCAAAAAGCTTTAATTTATTTAACAACTGAGATGCCTTTAAAACAATTTTTAATCTAACAAAAATATATCCTGTTTATGAAACTTTTAACATTGAAAAGTGCAGGATAGTCTAAACCAGTCCATACCCAAAAAGCACATTGCAGTAAGCTTAGTTCTTTAATTGTGCAGTTTAAACTGACTGCTTTTCAGACTGTTGCCTATGCCTTCTACCACTCTAAAGTGCAAAATGATTTTATACTTTACACTTTGCCATTCATTTTTCATTGCACTTGGGCATCACTGAATTACATGTTCAAAGTTGTTAAACATTTATATATAATTTATATATATTATATATAAATATAATATAATATAAAAATAAATATACAGCCATGCTACGTCCCTTGGAACCTTTGTTGGCAGCCCACCTGGGTTGCATTGGGGCCACTTTCGTGCAACACCGGAGCTCATCTTGGTTGGGCTCCGTGGCCTCCGCCAGGGGGAGCTGCATAAAGCTGCACGGCTTAACAAGCCCATCTGGGCAGGAGTGCAGCACTTCCAGGTAGGCTATAAGAGGAGCCTGCAGCCACTACTCAGGGGCACCCAAGTCAGGAGGAGGTGGACGAAGCTGCCCTGGGAGGAGTGGAAAGAGGAATGTGATTTGGGGTGATTGTTCTTTGTATTTTGGGACTGTGTTGTGACTGTGGGGTTCACAGGGAAGACGTGCCCCACAGGTGAAGAAGAAAAATAAATCTTTTTGTTTATTTTGGCCATGCCTCTGGTGTCAATCTGTGTCGGGTCAATATATATATATTGTGATGGATGGCCGGCAGCTCATCCCAGCCAACACATCCAAGATGCTAGATGGCGTCTTCCCTGCAGCATGAAGGTGCCCCAGATTCTAGCAGGGCACCATGGGAGATGGAGTTCGGCTTCACAGCCCTGCTGGGTGCTGTGGGTGCCATCGTGGGATGCTGCAGGGAGACAAGGGGATTTTTATTTTCCTGGTAGCCCGGAAGCACTCCCAAGTCACGAGGATGGAGAAACAGAAGTACTTCCGGGCCGAAGAAAAATATATCTTTATCTGAGCCAGAAGTGCTATGGAATCACATGGACAGAAGGACAGGAGCGGTTCCAGGTCAAGGACTATTTAAAGGACTGGTTAAAACCCAGCAGGCTGAGCTGGAGTTGGGAGGGAGTGTGACAGAGCTGCTGGGAGTGAAGGATTGGTTATTTATGATTTATTAGTTACTAATTTATTGTTTATGGTGGTGGAGGTGCTTTTGGACACTTTATTGAAGAATATTAATATACTTCTGGGTACTTTTAAACCAGTGTCTACATCTGTCTGTTGGGTTTCAAGGGGCAATAGCACCACCAAGCATCCATTAACTTACTATCTATATATATATATATATATATATATATATATATATATATACTGTGTATATATATATATATATACATAGTATATATGTATATATATATACATATATATATACATATATATAAAAAATGCTAAGGTCTACAACAACAACAACAACATTTATTTATATAGCACATTTTCATACAAACAGTAGCTCAAAGTGCTTTACATATTAAAGAATAGAAAAATGAAAGACACAATTATAAAACAAAATAAATCAACATTAATTAACATCGAATAAGAGTAAGGTTCAATGGCCAGGGGGGACAGAAAAAACTCCAGACGGCTGGAGAAAAAATAAAATCTGTAGGGATTCCAGACCATGAGACCGCCCAGTCCCCTCTACCTCACATAAATGAAACAGTCCTCTTTGGATTTAGGATTCTCACGGAAGGGCTTGATGATGATGATGGTCACGTAGACTTCTGCCTTTTAATCCGTCCATCATTGTTGGAGCATCCATCTATCCATCTGTCATGCAATTATTCAAAAACTGCTGGGGCTAGAACCTTGATCTTGGTCTTGATCAAAAGCTTATGACCTGATATGGACTGTGCTGCAAAAAATATTAGATGACAGCAACCTCGCCAAACTGACCCACACTTACATTTTGTTTGTCAAAGTGATAGGCAAATGAAGTGTCATGATAGAAAAAAAAATAGGAGGCCACCTACTTCTGCTAAGTGTTAAGCAAATCACAGATACAAACAACATGCCAATATACAGAATGCAACAACAAAAACAACAGATAAATGTATACCAACACATGAGTACTAATTGGGAAATTTACTTCACCAATGTGATCATAGTAAATCTGAGGATTTTTTTCAGGGTGAAAACAAAAGAAAATGTTGCCAAAATGCAAAAGTACAGCTTGTAGGAGGAAAATGAATGACAGCTGCAGCATCTGCTGACCATTAAGCACAAATGACATCGCAACCTGCTGTTTGTTAAAAACTACTGGGACTAGAACCTTAATTTTGGTCTTAATTGAAAGCTTATGACCTGATATTGTCCTGGAAAGTCAAAAAAATTGAAGTTGCAGCAACTGTAAAAAAGTAAAGTGATTGACGAAGTAACATAGCATAAAGGAAAGTGGCGTCATCTGCTGAGTGTCTTACTGGTAGGCCAAAAATTTACTGTTCAATCCTTGTGACCTCATCTATAAATAATACTCCAGGACATGCTACATATGTCTTTTGAATTCATAATCAATTGTAAGTATTGTGTTTACTGATCATCAACCACGACAAACAACTGCATAATAAGACTCTGCCTCTGACATCTGCTGTGCGTCAGGTGCATCATGGAAGGACAAAGGATGCAAAAACATTACAGTATAAGAAAGAAATACAAGCCGACAACTGAGCACTATGAAGCTTTGAAGCTGTGTCTTTTCATGGTAAAACCAAAACACTGCCCTCCCATATTGGAAATTTTCTGTATGTTCTATAGTAACCATCTAAATTTGAAGACTGGAGGTCTGGTTTACTAGTATTAAATTAATACTGAGACTTTTCATAGTTGTTTGTTTTAAGGTTGTTTTGCGTATAATCTTGCTGCATCAATAAAACATAAGCAATCTTTTTTTAACATATATTTAAAATACAATCTGCTGGACAATTCTTATGTGACAAAATGTCCTTTATCATAGCTATATTTCTTCAGAATTAGATTGGATAAACTTTATTAATCCCAATGGGAAATGTAGAATGTTATACAGATTTTTTTTGTGAAACCAGATTAATATTTTTTTAGGTACTTGTTACAGTGTTTCAATCAGATCAACACACAAAAAACTGATTGCTGATCAACTTCAAACATCACACTTAAAATCTAAATTACCTGCTATAAACCTCATTATAGTTTTTGTTTGATTTTGTCTGATACAACTAAATCCAACACCACTTACTGTACATGATAATTTCAAAACCACTTAAAGCTATATTGGATATTTGCTTTAATGTCTATTTTGTGATATTAATTGGATCTACTGTGTCCATAACTGCAGTTGTACTGTATGTATATTCAAGCACTATGGTGAACCGGCACCCTGTCCATGGATGTTCCCCACCTTACATTTAGTGCTGCTGGGATATGTTCTTGACCAATGTAGTGCTGAGAATGACAGATTGGTTGTGTTTTTTATGCCATTTCTACATGGGCAATGCAATAATACACAATCATACTAGTCAAGTGCCCAGTTTGTGAATTCTGACCACAGACTTGTTGTTCCTACTCTTAGGATCCAGCTTAGGTCCAGTAGGTTATCACCTACTAGGAAAATGAGGCTGGACTTGGCCAGACTCCAATATCAGGCTGTTTCTGATGAGTTTACACACAGTTTGTGTGAGGAACTTGCAGATTTGGGTGCAACTGCTGATCCTCAAGTGATGTGGGAGACCTTCCGTGACAACACACTGAAGGTTGTTGAGGGTTGTGTTGGTGTTACCGGTGTTCCCAGAAGGACATGTTTCATCTTGCAGGGCACCCTGGATATCATTGAGAGGAGTCGCAGTGCATGGCGCAATGGCAAGTGTGGTCTGTACCGGGAACTGAGAAGGACGGCTGCAAGGGCTCTGAGGGCAGATAGGAGGCGCTTGTTAGAGGAATCTGTGAGCAACCCACGTCCTGCTTACAGAGGAATCAAAGCATTACGCATATCCAAATCTGCTCCTCGGAGAGTCACAGTCAGGGTGGCTGGCTGATGGAACGGTCCTTACAGATGACACTGCAGTTGTGACCCGCTGGGCTGGCTACTTTAATCAGTAGTTCAAAGCTGATAGTCCGGCTAGGACGTTGGATATCTCTGGGTCCACGGTCCTTGAGGCTGATCCTCCAATTAGCTGTGAACCTGTGGTATCCGGGTGAATTTCTCCAGGCTGGTGGTAAGGCTGACCTCCTGGCATTGCAAGCAATCTTTGCTTCCATTTGGGAGGCTGGCATCATCCCAACTGGCTGGAAAATGGGACTTGTTGTGTTATCTGGAAAGGGAAAGGTGATTGCCTGGATTGCAGCAGCTATGGGGGATAACACTGCTCTCGGTGCCAGGCAAAGTCCTTACTTGGCTCATTCTCAATAGGATCCATGATAATTTGCTCACCTACCAGTAACCAGAACAGTCTGGTTTTATGCCTAAGAAGTCTACCATCAACCACATCCTGGCAGTGAGGGTTCTCATGGAGCGCAAACACGAATATCGGCATAGCTTCTTTGCAGCCTTTGTTGATTTTCGTAAGGAGTTGATTGAGCTGCCCTGTGGGACATCCTGAGGGTTCGATGGATCCCCTTGAGGTTGCCGGATATCATGGCCATCCTGTACACTGGTACTGTGAGTTCTGTGCAGAGTGGAGACAGAACCTCTATCTTTTTCCCAGTTGATTCTGGGGTTTGTCAGGGGTGTGTTCTTGCTCCTACTCTGTTCAATACTTGTATGGACTGGGTGTTTGGCAAGATTGTGGGGTCCAGTGGCTGTGGGGCATCGTTGGTGAAGAAAGATTCACAGATCTTAACTTTGCTGACGATGCTGTGGTCTTCGTGGAGTCAATGGAGGCACTGATCTTGGCAATCGAGAGACTGACAGAAGAGTCGGAGTGTCTGGGCTTGTGAGTGTCCTGGATAAAAACCAAGATCCAGGCCTTTAATGACCTCTTGGGCACAGCCATCAGCATTGTGTCTGTTTGCGGAGAGAGTGTCAACCTTGTTGAGAGATTTACTTACCTTGGCAATGACATTCATGTCTCTGGTGACTCTTCCTATGAAGTCAGTAGACGGATTGGGAGAGCATGGGGGAGTCATGAGGTCACTGGGAAGGGGTGTCTGGCGCTCCTGATATCTATGCAAAAGGACTTAAGTCCAAATCTTTAGAGTCCTGGTGCTTCCTGTCTTGCTATATGGTTGCGAGACATGGACGCTATCCAGTGACCTGAGGCGAAGACTGGACTCCTTTGGAACTGTGTCTCTCCAGAAAATCCTTGGGTACTGTTGGTTTGATTTTGTGTCGAATGAACGGTTGCTTGTGGAGTCCCAAATGAGGCACATTATCTGCATTGTGAGGGAGTGCCAGTTATGGCACTACGGCCATATGGCGTTTCCCCAAGGGTGATCCATCTCGTAAGATCCTCATTGTTGGGGACCCGAGTGGCAGGACCAGGCCAAGGGGTCACCCACATAACACTTGACTGCGGCAGATAGAGGGTCATTTCCGGAGGGTGGGACTGGACCGCATGTCTGCCTGAGAGGTTGCCAATCGGGATCCCGAATGGTTTTGTTGTGTAGTGGGTGGGGCAATGCACTGTACCAGTGCATGCTCCCCAATTTGACTTGACTAGTCAAGTGATAACACTGCACACGTAAAAGAGCTGAAAATTGGATTTGGTAACAAGAAACTAAATGAGAAAATGAAACAGATATTAAGGCAAAGTTTACTTTTTGGTTAAGTTTTCTAACATAAGAAGCCATTTAGCCTAGCCTAGCTCTTTATTTCTTATTCTAAAATTTCTTTGAGATTATAAGGTCTGCAAAGAGCTAATCTGAACTCTACTGCTTGGTAGCTTTTTCCATTTATATACAGTTCTCTCATGCATTTTAACAGAATTTACCCTTAGCCATCATACATCAGTGACCCTATACTTTCGATTTAGAGTAATGATTAGTATTCTACAGCATATCTTTGCTCTTTTCATAATTAATCACATTCTCTCTTTTAACACCTTGATCTTGTTTACTAAGGATCAAATGATTTATCTTCCTCACTCATTCCTCCTAGCTCATTCTCCACTATAGTGAAGTAAGTCTAGCTGTTATTGTGACTTTTCTCTCTCTCTGTTATGACTGTCTTGTAATGTGCAGACCAAAAAAAAAACATAGTTTCCATATTTGAATTTAGAAGTATATTATACATTTTAAGCATCCCTTTCCTCAGACTTCACATAACATGGTATACAATTTATCTTTAAATTAATGTTTTTAATCATTTCTGTACTAATTAAATTTTGGAAACGCAAGTGTTTATCATAATCACATTTTCCAGCTCAGAACTCCAATTATATGGCTTAAGTCTACTTCTAATATACTGTATAACATGTTATATTTATTTACATTACACATAATTTTAATGGTCTGACTAAATCCAAATGTAATCTCTTTTCATCTGGTACAATTTTAATATTTTGCCATGAGCAACAGCCTCAACGGTGACCCAAAATAGGTGACCCTGTATTTTTAAAACATTCTGAAAATCCCTTTAACTACATTACTACATAATCTATCTATCTATCTCTCTATCTATCTATCAATCACTCTTTACTAATAATGCACCTTGAAAAGGCGTCTCTTTTAAAAAAGCACAACTTATAGTAAAAATGCTTCTGTATGCAACATGTAATTTTTCTACATGAGACAGTTCTAACTACAGTTCTGTCAATAGCTGTGTTTTGTATTTTGATGATATCCCCAGTGGCTTGATTTCCTGTAGCTTATTGTTTTCACCTTCAAAAAACCTTTCCTGCTACCATTGCTGTCCAGGTGTGAATTGTTCTGTAGACAACTAGACAGTAATCACTAAGACATGTCACAGTCGCTCACAGCCTTTCACTATGTGTGAAGAAAAATACCATTGACAAATTTGAAAAACTGCCCTGCACTCCAGTTATTTCAGTCAGGGACTGGGCAGGGCATTTGCAGCAGGAGGACGATTATGGATACACAGAGAATGCTGCAGGACCCGGAGGCAGTGTTCATTAATGCTATAAAGATGATTAACAATCATTCAAATATAGTTTGAAATTTCTATGAAAAACTGACCTTCCTTTCATTTTTTTCTGACTTAATTATTCTTTTTTTATTGTCCTTTTTTAATTTTGGGGATTATTGATACATTCAGAATACATTGCTGTCTTTTGAATTCTTATTCAAAACATATTTAAGAATGTTATTTTTTGCTTCATTTCTTTTAAAGGCATATTAAGTTACATGGGCATTGACTTTTCTTCTCTGCTTATATGGAGTTGTTAGGCATGACTTCCGGAAGTGCACAGTAATTAATGTCACCACTGCAACAGTATAAATGTCAGTGGTGTGCAAATAAAAATCTAAACAAATCTCTGCACATTGGTGTGTTTTTTTTTTTTTCATTTTGATCTCTCAGGTGAAAATATTTTTTTTTTATTTCAGCTTTAATTTCTGGTTATTGTTTTGTCTCAGACAAATTACTTTTGCTCCCTGAAATTTGGCTTGTTTATGTCTGTCTTTCTCAAGGACCTTTACAACAATTCAACCTCTAAGATAGTTCTAGAATATTTAATTTTCCAACATTTTATTGGAACACTAAGATAAATGTAGTTAAGCAAGCAATTTTTCATGTATTACTCATTTTACATTCTTTTTTTTTTGTTGTATATGTTGGATATTTGCAGGTATAATACTGTCTGTCCTAATTAAATGAAATTCTAACCCTGTCCTAAACTCCCTACAGCCTAACCTACTCATGACTTGTGATTGTAATACACTGTGCCTCTGAGTCACACTGGGATGTTCAGATTCTAAATTAAAATTTCATAGTATTTATCACATATAGAGAAAATGCATTTGTGACACCCTAGTATGTTACACGATTAAGACTTACATTGTACAGTTGACATTATATGCCAGAACATAGAACATTACAATAAAACTGTTTCAAAAAAGAATTTCAAAGACAAAGCATCATGATGCAGGTGGCAGATGGATTTTTACATCACTAAAAAGAATGCAATAATTATGTAGCACTCAGCTCTGTAAAGAGTTTGTAATTAAATGTATAATTGATTTGCAATTGAGGCCATTAAGAGATATTCAGCTGTTTGCAAGAACCAGGGTAAAAGTATAAAAATTGTATTGTAGTCATGAAAGGAGAGTTATTAGAACGTTGATAATATTCACAACAGCATAATTACAAGAAAGTACAAATTTTCACCAGTAGTATAGGCTCTCACAACAACCAGCTATCCAGTAACCATCTACATGTATGCCTACATTATGATTTAAGCAAGCCGAAAAATGCTGCAGTTGAGACTAATGAGACTGACCCTGCAGATAGTCAGAGTTCAGGGAAATACTCTGTAGATGGGTACAAAATTGACTCATACACAGGAAGCAAAGAGTTATGGTGCAAGGAACCATATCAGAATTATGTAAGCTTAAAAGAAGTGTCCCTCGGGTATAAATAAATGTAAAGTATCACACACAAGAAGTAGAAATGTTAGATTTGAATATACTATGCGAGATCTGAAAAACTTAGAAGTACTCCTTATGAGAAGGACCTATTAGTTGAAGTGGCTCAACACTATCTTCATTCAAACAGTGTACACCAACCAATAAAAAGTCTAACAGGTTGTTATATAGCATGATGAACAAAGTCAAAGAAGGTTCTGCTTAAGCTTTATAACGCACTGGTGAGGCCTCATTGGAAGTACTGCATGCAGTTTTGGTCTACAGACATAGCAGAGCTAGAGAAAGTCCACAGAAGAGAGACTAGACTTATTTTGGGACTGAGAGGTATTAGCTATGAGAACATATTCAAGGTGCTGAATCTTTTCATTTCAAGCAAAAGGAGATTAAGTGGTGACATGATTGATAAAATTTTGAAAGATAATAAATAGTACAGTGAAAGATATTACTGAAAGATATTATTATGATATATATTAGAACAGATATTAGTACAAGCTGTACTTTAAAATGACTTTAACAAGAACTCAAGGACACAGTTAGAAATTTGTTAAGGGTAAATTTCATATAAATGTTGGAATGTTTTCTTCACACTTAGTGCTGTCATTGTAGTGAGTAGGACTTCAGGGGCTTTCAAAATTCAACTTGATGTTATTTTATTAAAAATGAATAATCCTATGTGGATAGGATTGGCAAACTTTGTTTGGATGAATGGCCTGGGGCCTCATATATAAACGGTGCCTACACACAAAAATGTTACATACGCCAGTTTCCATGCTCACATCGCAATGTATAAAAACTAAACTTGGCGTAAAGCCACGCACATTTTCACGCTAGTTCAATCCTTGGCGTACGCAAGTTCTCCACACACTTTTTGCAAACTGGCGGCACCCAGGGTCAAAGCAGTGCTTTTGTTCCAGTGTGGTTTCCCTTACTTTTTTAGATCCACATCCCTGACGCTACTTTATCATATACACTGAAATTAACCACATATTGTTTATTAGCTTAAGGCATCTGATTGTAATTAACCTGTAACAATAAAATGGTCCACGGAATGGCCAAACTATTCCAAATACCTTAGCTGCTTTAGCATTGTTACTCTCACTGCATCTTCTTCTTCTTTCAGTTACTCCCGTTAGGGGTTGCCACAGCTGATCATATTTTTTCCATATTACTCTCACTGCACCACTCGGAGTATTTATGTCACTGTATCTGAGTGTGGAATCACAGTTCTACAGCAGCTGATCGGAAAGAGAATTATTAGTATTCAGCATCTAGCACACGCTGCCTTATCCATGCTTTGTATTTGAACTACTCCCATATGACAAACGCTTCAGAGCCTTTCCAGTACCGACCTCGCGGTTCAGAAACAGTTTCATCACAAGAACTATAAACACAATCAATCAGTCCATCAAGTGCTCTTTGTAGAACTGTTTGTACTTATAAGTACAATGACCTCACTGTAAACTTGCGATACAGTTATAATATTGCACAACCTGAGCCACTTTAGCGTTTATTTACATATGATGACATATATGATATTTTAAGATGAAAGGCAGCAAAATGTTTATTACATTATACAGATAAAATGTTAACATCATTTAAATAATCTATATTGTTAATAATGAAACATGTGCTGACACAGTGTAGCAGCGCTAGCAAGGAGCTGGATAGAATAATTAAACATGTACTATGAAGACAATTCAATTTTCCTTAAAAGTTTTGAAGAATTGGCGTTCTAAGCTTACAGATGGCTTAACGTCTATTACAGAGCTGATTGTGTGGCGATTGGGTACTTGGAGAAAGAAAAGGAAAGACAGGAATTGGAGATTAGTACATTTGAAAGAGATAGTACTGCTGCAATAAATTGTTTCATTGAAGGTCGCACATGGCGCAGCAAACATCTTGTGTGAGGCAGGCACAATTTCTGGACGGGGCACCACCAGCTCATCACTATCACTGCGCCACTGTGTTCCCATGTTTAATATATGCATTAATACCTATTATCATGAAAATGATATCAAGTATACATCTCAGTATTTAAATTATTCAGAGAGATGTAATATCACAAATGTAATGGAGTCTGTGTCCTGTCGGAGGAAGAGAAAGCCCGTTTAAGAAGCACATAGTGATTTGCACACATAGAGCACATAGAAGAACACATACAATACAGAGCATTTAACATGCTACTTTAGTTACAATGGTATTTGAGAAACTAATCAAACGATTTTAAGATTAAATTTATGATGTTCTACTTTAATGACAAAATAAACTATGTGATTAAAGTGGAAATTTCCAAATTAAAGTTGACATTTCGAGCTTTTCTCCCACTGTGTCCATATTTTTTTTCTTTTCTCTGCACCCTGATAAGCTTTCATATGACACTGAGATGGTGGGCTACGACTCGCCTTTTCACGGCGACTTTGATATCTGTCAAGTTCTTTTTTATTTCGGGCACTGTGCGACTTTGTGAACTTCAGCTTTCAAGTTTCTCCAACACTCTATGTCACTTGATCAACTTCCTTTTGTTGTTTATACCACTGTTTAAACCAACAAATAGAATGTTTTTCCTTGCCTCCACTTGGTATTCACTGAAATTTTTCAATTTCCCCCATGCTTTTGCCATTGCCTTTTCACAGAACGCTGAGCTTAAGGACTATTTATATTCTTTTTGCATATTCTAAGAGGCGTAATTCTGGGAGGAGTTGGGGAGTGGTAGCAGGCGCATGCATGTGTGATACTTTTCACGCTGACCGGGATTTATGTAGCGGAAGAATGTGGAAATTGGCATATGCACAGATTTATGCATCTCGATTTTTTTGTGAGTATGCACATTTCTGCTTTTGTCCGTATGCCATGTTTTTAGTGTGAATTCTATGCATGGTTCCTGTTCTAGTGAAAATATTTCTATTTTTTTAAATGTTCTAATATAGTTTAACAAATAATAAAAGCAAAAACTTATATAAATCAATTAAAAGCCTCTAAACAATGGTTCTAGTGCCTTCGAAGACATCACTTCCGGTTTATTTACCCTATCCCCCGATGACTACGACATTTCCGGTCCTGACAACATCACTTCCGGCCCTGGGGGGTTGGGGGCATTGATGTCATCACTTTAGGTCATGAACATACCCTGGGCATTTAGCCTCCACATTTGATACATACATTTAGATCATCTGGGAATTTACAGCATGTAGGTTAAGAAATTTTACTGTATGTCAACATACCTATTGGCTATTTTCAATTCTTACAAAAAGTTACATTACCTGCACATTAATACTGTGGAAGCCTTTTCTGGTTATGTAATCTGGCTCATTTGGACCTGATGGGGCCTTTATTCGGATCTGCGTACAATCCAGTGCCCCATTTACATTTGGAAATCGTGGGTAATGAGAATGTTAGGCTTATTGTGAGATTCTTTATTGAGCTGTGGGTGTTTTTTGCCTGTGTATTACCTACCTGCAATGGCATGAAACACCTCTTTTATTGTCTGCACACGCAGGTGTCCAGGAAACACTATGAAAACCTGAAGGAAATATTTCTGAGTCAAACAGACTTTATGAATTGCCTGGCAAACTGCACTTTTAGATAGATTTTCTGCAACGCCTACAGTATATAAATAAGTACCGCTTGCAAAAACCTCAAAGCAAGGCATACTGTCTGTGTGGTTGTGAGAGCCCAACTTCGCCTAGTTTGACTTCGAATATAAGGTGATAATAAATCTTTGAGGTACAATATTTCTCCTCGGCTAAAGCAGTATCTTTCGAAAAGAATTTCTTCCAGGAGCAATAAAGGATCTTGCTGATCACGCAAAACGCTCTCTATATGAAGTTCTCTTCTTATAATTTGTGTACCGATATCATTTGGTCACTCATTCATGAACGGCAAAGCCATGACTGAATGAATTCCATGCATGGACACTGATTAAGTGTGTGAGCTAATCCTTGTTTACACAGAACAAAAATGCTCCGAGTAAACCACGTACAAAAAATACCCCCCAGGTGTGAAGTAAGCCTCGTCTGTGCTGGTGTTTTACCACATTGATGCCTCCACTTCACATCTGCTGCCATTTTTTTTTACATTTTTTTTAAATATTGGAAACAAAATGACATAAACACAGATTTTAGATTTTAAGCATAACAGCCAATCAAGACCGCTGCTTCAAACTAGGGACTTTGGTCACCTTTTTGCTGAGTGTTAGCCAAAAATAGCACCAATCACATTAGTAAGAGTTCATAAAGAAATGTTATGGCAATATGTTCTCCCTGAACCCCAGCACAACCAAAGCTCTCATTGTAAGCGACAAAGAGAGTGAGCATCATTTGAGCAAAAGTGGAAACAGGCTGCTTCAGAGTCCTCAAGTTACAGACATCTGATAATCAAATCTGAACCTACATAACGAAACCTGAACTAACAAAGGTACAACAGTGCCTTCTGGTTTAGAAATAGGTAAGGAAGAGCAGGATGCATGAATGGATACTACATAATTTTTAATACTGTTGAGTGTTTTAACTGGTTGAGTAACCATGTGTTAAATTAAAATATGCTGGCTACATATGGCAAGTAAAATTTAGACACAAAATAGAAGAAGCAAATGAGTGTCTTGAATATAAGTCAAAATAAAGAAAACAAGGATAAATGGACATTTTAGAGAGTAAGCAAGCAAAGTGATTAAAAGGCATGAAGGACATACCACTCACTGATTAAGGAGTCAAAAAAAGAAGAATAAAAAAGCAATTGAGAGAGTTGCCAGGAAGCCAAATGTGCCAAACTGAAATCATTTGGGAAACAAAGCAAATTAATGTAATGTGTAGGCTTGTCTAAAAAATTGACTTGAAAAAGTGAAATGGCTGGGAAAAAGTGGTAGTAGACTATTTTAAGAATAAATAATAAGGCCATTAAAAGCAGTAAAAATATACAAAAAATGGAGTTCATCAAATACTTGAAAAAAAGCAGTAATGGGAAAGCCAGAATAGATGAGTATCACAATGAAAAAGATGTAATTGATTACATATGATCAGATATAAAATGTGTTGGCAAAAAAAATCTTTAAAGGGAATAAGTAAGGAAGAGTACATGAGAATGGCAGAACAAGGGAAAAGAAATGCACAAAACATGAGAGAATACAGAAGAGTTAATCAAATCCACAACAGTAATACATAAATAATTCAATAAAATGAGCAGATCATAAACAAAGCAATTTAAGTTGACATTATTCAATGATAATGCCAACATTGCTGTTCAGAAAGGTTAAATGGAGGAAAATATATTTTAATGGCAGAAAGCACAATATTAACATAAGACTGTGGAATAAAATATTCTACCTATAGTAGAGGATTCTGTATGTATGAGAACTGTTTCTGTATGGATATTATGAGTATAGGAAATGAAGTTAATGTAAATACTTACAAAAAAGTATAGATAGGAGAGACAAAAGGTTCCTTTAAAATTACAGCAGTGGTTAAGACAGAACTGGAAAAGTACAGTAAATGTACAGTAATACAATAAATCAGCAAGCAAAGAAGGTGCAAAATAGGCAGACAGATGTTTTGATTGTGCATGGCCACCACTGAACATTCACCCATCAGAAGAGTAACCTAAATCCCAATTAAAATGCATGGTCTAATTATTTCCCATCCAATTGTGTGAAAAATTCTAATAAAGATGATAAATATTCTAAAATCAGATTAAATGAGATTAAAAGATATAATCATTAAAGTATTAACACAGGACAACAGTTTTAGCTATGATCAGACATGTAATTAAACATGTTTATCTCGCTTAATCTAGATTTAATTATTTCCCATTGTTGTTTACTATTATTAGCAAAGCAAAAGATTTTAAGGTAACTTTGAGTGTAATATAAATTACAATATAGATTGAAACTTGTCATGTCTATATTGGACTGACTGCCTTTGTACTTTTATGATTAAAATATAACTAGACATTTTAGAGACTTTTGTATGTTTTTTTAAGTACATAAATAGATGGGACATTGGTGCAGAAATACATTGTAGCAGATGGGGCATTAAAAAACAGTAGAACCGTTTGGATCTGCAAATCAAGTAGATCATCCTGGAGAAACAGTTTTGCTTTTATTCTCTGTTAATGAAATATACTTTTTTGCCAAAACAACATTCACTAAAAGACTGGAGAGAAAAATAAAGAAAAGGAATCTAAGCGTATATAATCTACAATAGACAAGTTACTTCAATCTCATAGCATACCCAGGTGCTGGTGTTGCTTCAAACCAATATCTAATACAGCACACCCCCAAAATTCACGGGGGTTACGTTCCTAGAGCACCCGCCAATTGTGAAAAACTGCGACTTTTAGATGTGGTTAAAAATGCCTTTAAAATGCCTATTTTTATAGTTTAAACGCTAAATACAGTATGCCCCCAAAGCACTTTAATTTCATTGGAAACGCAGCTTAATACAATAATGCATTACCTAAAAAATTACGTTAATACATTACCTAAAAACAGAATATAAAGGTAAACCTGTATAGTGTACAGTACTGTACTGCTATGTCTCCCACGGTGCTAGAATGTAAAATACCGATGTTAGCACTATACGTACTGTAATTCATGCAAGCACATTTTCTTTGGTATGTGCTGTCGTTTTATTTGTTATAAGTAGAGTAAATACATAATAATCCATCCATCCTCTTCTGCTTATCTGGGGTCGGGTCGCGGGGGCAGCAGCTTGAGCAGAGAGGCCCAGACTTCCCTCTCCCTGGCCACTTCTTCCAGCTCTTCCGGGAGAATCCCAAAGTCGTTCCCAGGCCAGCCAGGAGACATAGTCCCTCCAGCGTGTCCTGGGTCTTCCCCGGGCCGCCTCCCGGTTGGGCGTGCCTGGAACACCTCACCAGGGAGGCGTCCAGGAGGCATCCTGATCAGATGCCCGAGCCACCTCATCTGACTCCTCTCGATGCGGAGGAGCAGCGGCTCTACTCTGAGCCCCTCCCGGATGACTGAGCTTCTCACCCTATCTTTAAGGGAAAGCCCAGACACCCTGCGGAGGAAACTCATTTCAGCCGCTTGTATTCGCGATCTTGTTCTTTCGGTCACTACCCATAGCTCATGACCATAGGTGAGGGTAGGAGCGTAGATCGACTGGTAAATTGAGAGCTTTGCCTTACGGCTCAGCTCTTTTTCACCACGACAGACCGATGCAGAGACCGCATCACTGCAGATGCCATACCGATCCGCCTGTCGATCTCACGTCCATTCTTCCCTCACTCGTGAACAAGACCCCGAGATACTTGAACTCCTCCACTTGGGGCAGGATCTCTCCCCAACCCTGAGAGGGCACTCCACCCTTTTCCGCTGAGGACCATGTCTCGGATTTGGAGGTGCTGATTCTCATCCCAGCCGCTTCACACTCAGCTGAACCGATCCAGAGAGAGCTGAAGATCACGCCTGATGAAGCAAACAGGACAACATCATCTGCAAAAAGCAGTGACCCAATCCTGAGTCCACCAAACCGACCCCCTTCAACACCCTGGCTGCGCCTAGAAATTCTGTCCATAAAAGTTATGAACAGAATCGGTGACAAAGGGCAGCCCTGGCGGAGTCCAACTCTCACTGGAAACGGGCTGACTTACTGCGGCAATGCGGACCAAGCTCTGACACCGTTGTACAGGACCGAACAGCTCTTATCAGGGGTCCGGTACCCCATACTCCCGAGCACCCCACAGGATTCCCGAGGGACAGGTCGAATGCCTTTTCCAAGTCCACAAAACACATGTAGACTGGTTGCAAACTCCCATGCACCCTCCAGGACTCTGCTAAGGGTGAAGAGCTGGTCCACTGTTCCGCGATCAGGACGAAAATCATACTGTTCCTCCTGAATCCGAGGTTAGACTATCTGACGGACACTCCTCTCCAGAACCCCCGAATAGACTTTTCCAGGGAGGCTGAGGAGTGTGATCCCTCTGTAGTTGGAACACACCCTCTGGTCCCCCTTTTTAAAGAGGGGGACCACCACCCCGGTCTGCCAATCCAGAGGCACTGTCCCGATGTCCATGCGATGTTGCAGAGGCGTGTCAACCAAGACAGTCCTACAACATCCAGAGCCTTAAGGAACTCGGCGATCTCATCCACCCCGGGCCCTGCCACCAAGGAGTTTTTTGACCACCTCGGTGACTTCAGTCCCAGAGATGGGAGAGCCCACCTCAGAGTCCCCAGGCTCTGCTTCCTCATTGGAAGGCATGTTAGTGGGATTGAGGAGGTCTTTGAAGTACTTCCCCCACTGACCCACAACGTCCCAAGTCGAGGTCAGCAGCGCACCATCCCCACTATATACCGTGTTGACATTGCACTGCTTCCCCTCCTGAGGCGCCGGACGGTGGACCAGAATCTCCTCGAAGCCGTCCGAAAGTTGTTCTCCATGGCCTCTCAATAAACTCCTCCCATGCCTGAGTTTTTGCTCGAAGCCGCATTCCACTTGGCCTGCGGTACCTATCAGCTGCCTCCAGAGACCCACAGGACAAAAAGTCCTATAGGACTCCTTCTTCAGCTTGACGGCATCCCTCACTGCCGGTGTCCACCAACGGGTTCGGGGATTGCCCCCACAACAGGCACCGACCACCTTATGGCCTCCGGTCAACAATATAGGCACGGAACATGGCCCATTCGGACTCAATGTCACCCACCTCCATCGGGATGTGGTTGAAGTTCTGCGGAGGTGGGAGTTGAAGCTACTTCTGACAGGGACTCTGCCAGCCGTTCCCAGCAGACCCTCACAACACGTTTGGGCCTACCAGGTCTGACCGGCATCTTCCCCCACCATCGAAGCTAACTCACCACCAGGTGGTGATCAGTTGACAGCTCCGCCCCTCTCTTCACCCGAGTGTCCAAGACATATGGCGCAAGTCCGATGACATGACCACAAAGTCGATCATCGAACTGAGGCCTAGGGTGTCCTGGTGCCAAGTGCACATATGAACACCCCTATGCTAGAACATGGTGTTTGTTATGGACAATCCGTGCCGAGCACAGAAGTCCAATAACAAAACACTGCTCGGGTTCAGATCGGGGGGACCATTCCTCCCAATCACGCCCTTCCAGGTCTCACTGTCATTGCCCACGTGAGCATTGAAGTCTCCCAGCAAAACGAGGGAATCCCAGAGGGTATGCCCTCTAGCACCCCTCCAGAGACTCCAAAAAGGGTGGATACTCCAAACTGCTGTCCGGCGCATACGCACAAACAACAGTCAGGACCGTTCCCCCCACCCGAAGGCGGAGGGAGGCCACCCTCTTGTACACTGGGATAAACCCCAATGCACAGGCTCCAAGTCAGGGGGCAATAAGTATGCCCACACCTGCTCGCCCTCTCACGGGGCAACTCCAGAGTGGTAGAGAGTCTAGCCCCTCTCAAGGAGATTGGATCCAGAGTGCAAGCTGTGCGTCGAGGTGAGTCCGACTATATCTAGCGGAACCTCTCACCTCGCGCACTAGCTCAGGCTCCTTTCCCTTCAGAGAGGTGACATTCCACGTCCCAAGAGCCAGTTTCTGTAGCCGAGGATCAGACCGCCAAGGTCCCCACCTTCGGCCACCACCCAACTCACACTGCACCCAACCTCCTTGGCCACTCCCATAAGTGGTGAGCCCATGGGTGCAGGCCCGGCCACCAGGCGCTCGTCATTGAGCCCCACCTCCAGGCCTGGCTCCAGAGGGGGGCCCTGGTGACCCATGTCCGGGCAAGGGAAAACGTTGTCCAAAGTTTTCGCTCATCATTGGAGGTTTGTTGAACTGCTCTTTGTCTCATCCCTCACCTAGGACCAGTTTGCCTTGGGTGGCCCAACCAGGGGCATAAAGCCCGGACAACATAGCTCCTAGGATCATTGGGACACGCAAACCCCTTCACCACGATAAGGTGACGGTTCAAGGAGGGCCCCTCCTTGAACCGTCACATAATAATTTCATTTAATTAAAATACAGTAAAATGTATGTGTACTCACCAATGATGAATGATATTGATGATGATGATGAAGTAGCTGTGTAGTACGATGCAGAGGATTTAAAACTCCTTGGGTGGCACCTCTTCTTCAGGCACTTCAGGAGGAGTCATATCTTTGGATGGGGCTTCTTCTGGTGGGGTTTCTTTATAGGTTTCAGGAACATTGTGATGGGAAGTTGCTACATTGTCTCCTGTAGCGAAATGCTGGTACAATTTCCGTGCTTTCTCAGAGATGATGTTACCATCCAAGGGGTGATCCACAATGTCAAGGCAGATTCCATCCTGACGATATTTTTATTCCTTACGGTCATTACCTTTTTGGCACTATCACAGAAACTTACAGAGACGGTACTCCAGATCACTACTTCGTTCTTCTTTATGTAGCATGCGGTGCTTTCATTAATGCCATAGTGGCGTGCTACTACAGCATAACTTTTTAGTTCCCTGAGCAAATCCAGTAGTTCAACCTTCTCCTGGAGTGTTTTAAACTTCTTCTGGCGCTTAGGCTCAGTGTCAGAAGCCTTAGAAGGTTCAGGGTGATTTGGCTATATCTTGTGCGTTTAAGAATAACAAAATGAAAAACATGAGGACACTCAGCTGGAGTCGCGTCACAGGACAGCAATCAATCAAAAAGGAGAAATGAATAACAAACTCTCGGATTGGCTACTTTCACCATCTCAAACCGCGTTTCCCTCTGCGGTGGTAAACCCACTCACCTGGAGATGCTTTACAGGGCAGCAAGCAATCAGCAGCAAGGAGAAATGAATAACACTTTCGGATTGGCTACTTTCCCCATCCCAAACCACGTTTCCCTCAACGGCTGCTTCCTGTTCTCTCTACAGCACAATATTGCCATGAAAAAAGACACAAAAAATTGCGGAGGATATTTGCGCTTTCCAATAACAATTAATAGTTAGGTTCTAATGAAAAATCTGCGAATGACTGAGTCTGCGAACCCTGAACCGTGACTTCGCAGGGGTCTACTGTATGTTTAAAATTGAGATAAAACTATAAAAGATTACAACATACAGTATATATAAAATTGTTGGCCTGCTGTAGCCAAAGATACTCTGTGAAGCTATAGGATACTGCCATCAAACAGATCTGATGCCCCGCAGACAGCTAGGTAAATACTATAAGAAGTGGATCAGCAAGGACAGGGTTGACAGCAGCTAGCATACTCCTTCTTCTGCACCCCAACATCAATAGCTGTTTACTAATGAGTAATGAGGACACTGTAGCGTGTAGCCTGGGCACTTGCCTGGCTGGGATACCTTCACGATAAGAGACTAAGAGAGCAAGCATGGCCAGAGCATTACCTTCCCTAGATGGCAGCCCCCCTGGGTTGCAGTGGTGCCTCGGACTCCCGCAGGACTTCATGAGAGTTGGAGTTTGGTGCAGCCCTGTAGGGATCCGTGGGCGCCGCCAAGGGATGCTGCAGCAGGATCTACTGAGTCATTTTGGACAGTGTTTCCGTCACACCTGGAAGTGCTGACCGAACCTAGGTCATCAAGCACCTAAAGCACTTTTAGGTGCAGCATAAAAGGAGCCTAGGGACGTAGCGCACTGATTTTTTAAACAACACACATACTGACACGGACCACTAAATGAAGTTTACCTTAAAAACATAAAACATACAAGGAATTAAAGTAACTTGTCAAGCTGTGTCACAGGAGAAACAAACGACAGTTAATTAGTTCACAGATACATTGAGGTACAAAAGAGCAGCACAATGCATAACTCCAAAACAAAGCTGAGAATAGTTTGTGAAGTGAGAAAAATGTAGAGATAAATGAAGAACTTTTTGCAATAAAAAAAGGAGCAGGTTGGATCAAACATTTCCATGTAGTTTTAAATCAACCTGAATCAGATACCGCTTGCAACAAAGAGATTATACTTGAACAGCTAAAAGTCAGTAATAAACATATCTTAAAAGCTTCAGTGTAAAATATTATAAAATATCTCATATATAATGTGACTCCTGTGATAGAATTACATAAATGTATGGTTTAATGGTTACATGGATGGTACTCTGATTCAGCACATGCTGGACCAAACATTCTGTCCAACAAGAATGGATAAATGGTTCCACTGTTAAGTTACTACAAAGAGAAATCTATTGTAAGTGACTACAGCAATATTTTCTGTGGTGCTCCTGAGCAGACTTCATACAGATATTAATATGTACCTCAGAGACAAACATATGGGATTCCATAATGGAAGAGCATGTACTGAACAAATGTTTTGGAAGAAAGTGGTACATTTTGTAAATACATGATTACCAATCTCAGTTATCAATTTTGTGGACTTATGGAAAGCACCAAGCAGGGCCCAAACTCAAAATATAAAAAACAGCACCCCAGGCAAATACATCAGTATATTTAAAATACAGTATCAAAACTCTGCCTGTCGTTTTAATCATCAGAGGCTACACGCCTCTTAAAACCAAGTTAAGGCATCTTTTCTGCCTTCTTGGAACAGGAAGCCAAAACCCTCTCTTGGTAGCAAAAATACTCTTAATTTGATACTAAGAACTATCCTTCAAAATCTCTTCAAGCTATAGCTCCCCTAGCTCTAAGATTCACTCCTCCAAGCTTAAGCTCAAAATAAATGACTAAGCTCTATCTGAAAAATGTAACCATACTTCCAACGAGGGATTTTCACCACCTACACTCTATGGAATACAACATCTAACTGAAGAAGACACAACTGCACCATGGTCACAAAAAATTACTTGACAAAGTCAACAAATACACACCACTGCTGGTAAATTTATAGCTGGAGCAAAAACATACAAGTCCAAGAAGCACAAGCCATGCACTTTTTAGTACATAAAATGCCAAAGCTATAGGAAGTGACGCCTGAATCCTTTTGTCCTTACTAATGACCTTTCAGCTCATAGAAATTGTTTTAATGTTTACAACGATCCTTACATTTTTATATGCATATGCAATCGTTTGTAAAGGTCAAGTGGCATATAACCTTATTACAAAACAGTCTGCATCAGCAATCAGCACAGATTCTTGGTTTCTCTACAGTATTGACAATTTCACACAGTTTAATTTTGTTTTATTGTATCAGCATCTTCCAACAGATGCTGTGTTGATATGCCTGGAGTAAGAAGGACCCAAAAGAATACTTTGGCACAGGCAGCTTTCCAAAGTCACTGTTGGGCATAAAACCGCTTTAGTATTTAACTAGCAAAATACCCGCACTTCACAGCGGAGAAGTAGTGTGTTAAAGAAGTAATGAAAAAGAAAAGGAAACATTTTGAAAATAACGTAACATGATTGTCAATGTAATTGTTTTGTCACTGTTATGGCTGTTGCTGAGGGTGCCAGAATCCATCGAGGAAGAAAAATGAAAAACTTTATTTGTATAAAATCTTAATTTATCTATCCATTCCTAAATAGTTAAATGGGCAGGCTATTTCGTATCAGTGCAATACGTTGCTTGTTAAAACGGATGACTCCCGCTCTTACGTGCACTTAGTGTTGCGTGGGTATTATGAACTATTGTATCTGTTCAAGTTCTATTTAAATTTTAAATATAAGTAATTTTTATTTAGTCGACAGAAATATGTTTGGTGGGAATGTAAGTTAAATTTAGTCATCATTGCATAAATTTTTCTTCACCATAGAAATTTAAAGACTAAATTCAACTTTCATTCCTACCAAAGATATTTCTGTCGATTAAATAGAACCTTCTTATATCCAAATAGAACTTGAAAAGATATATTTTTTAAAATCTGATTTTGCATTTTAGACTGACTTGACGTGCACTACATCAAGCCTGTGTGCTATTGTGCTCTCGCCTGCCTGCCTCAATAAGTCACCGTTGCTTCGCTCTTACTTTTTAACCGTTCATTTAATCATGGCTAGTCGTGAAAAAATTAGAAAATGGAAGGAGAATTACACTGAGTATGGCTTTACCAAAACAATTATTGATGGCGAATACAGAATCCATTATTCATAAAGCTTCAATTGGTGATCTGTTTTTCTGTGTTAACCTCATATTTTTTCATACTTCTTCTCAAGCCAAGGGGGTGCGAAATCAGGATCGTCCGTTACAGGGTGTAAAATGAATTGGGAAGCGCTGATATATATGTATGTATGTGTGTATATATAATATACAGTATATGTATGTATACAGTATATATCTATACTAATAAAAGGCAAAGCCCTCACTGACTGACTGACTCACTGACTCATCACTAATTCTCCAACTTCCCGTGTATGTAGAAGGCTGAAATTTGGCAGGCTCATTCCTTACAGCTTACTTACAAAAGTTAAGCAGGTTTCATTTCGAAATTCTACAGGTAACGGTCATAACGGTTGACAACGTTCGCCATGTTGAACTTTCTTATTTATAGCCCCATCTTCATGAAATTTGGTAGGTGGCTTCCCTGCGCTAACTGAAACCGATGTACGTACTTATTTCAGTGGTATGATGCCACTGTCACCCGCCATATTGAATTTTCCAACGTCACTAATTCTCCAATTTCCCATGTAGGTAGAAGGCTGAAATTTGGTACTTTTTTCGGTGGTATGATGCCACTGTTGGCCGCCATATTGAACTTTTCAACAGTCTTTGTTACTTATGGGCCCATCTTCAAGAAATTTGGTACGCGGGTTCCCAACGCTAACTGACTCCTACTTACGTACATATATACGTCCGTAGCCTGCAGCTCAGTCACCGTGTGAGGCGGCGTTGGGTCCCCCATCCCAACGCCTCCCACGTTGTTGGCTGCCTTACTATATAAGGCTGTCCGTCACTCCAGTCTCTACATTCCCTTCCTTGCTTCGCACCAGGATTCATGTCTCCCTGCTGATAACTACAGCCTTTTTATTTAATCCACGGCTTCTCCGCTGTTTTATTGTTCATTTATTACGATTATAGTTATTGTGTAGGTATTTTAGACTTGCTTTACATTGTTCAGATACCCATTTCCTTTATCATTCCAACCATACCCGCATTAACATGTCTATCGAGGTGATCACCATCGATCAAAGAACTGTCACTTACCGAGTGGTTTCCATGCCCGGAGATGGCACCTACCTTTTCCATTCTCTTTGGTACATATTGCACAGCCATATCAGGCTCACTCTTGATATCCGGAGGAACATTGTGTCTTATGTATTGAATGGCTGGGACAGGTTCAAGGTGTGGACTGATGACGGTACAGGAGATAATTATATTACACAGGAGCACTAGAAGAGTGAAATGCTTAAGCCCTTCACCTATGGTTCTGCATGTGAGTTGATGGCTGCCGCTGAATTGTTCGGTTATCGCTTTCAAGTGTACCGAAATGGCCAAATATTTTACACCTTTTGACAACCTCCAAAGCCTCTTAAACATCTTAGATTCACAGGTGACGATTTCAGTAGTGGACACTTTGATGTTTATGAATGTTTAAACTCTCAAAAGCTGGATGTGAAGTTATCGATGAAACTGGTTGTATGCTTACAATGCTTGACAGATGCTGAATGTCACTTCAACACAAGTCCTACAAATACTGTCGTAATTGAAACAAACCATGAAACTCAAACCGATTATGACAGCAGCAATCCAAGCTGTGAGATTTGAGACAAGATTACTGTTCACATGGCCAACTGTACATTGCATGCTTAAGAGTAAGCTCAGTACACAGTTTGGTCATATTACAACCGGAGGGCCGAACTGACAATGTGGTATACAAAGAGATCCTTAACAAATAATTATTGGTATATTTTCGGTCAGTTTAAAAAGGTTTAATTTTCTTTCTAGTAAAACTTTTAAGGCAGTACTTCGCCGCTGCGAAGCACGGGTATTTTGCTAGTATATATATATATTGAAATAGTTTTACTGTCAAATAATGCAAAGAGTACGAGGCACGTGTTTCGCCCTAATTCTGGGCTCATGATTCTGGGCACTCACTGCACCCTCTCTGGGAAATCGAACCTCGGACGTCAGCGCTAGAGGCGTGTGGTTCGTTTATTTGACAGTATGTAGATCGGGGCATATATATATATATATACTGTATATATATACTGTATATATATATATATATATATATATATAACTCCTGTAGCCACAATAAATGCCTTTATTGAATAGACAAACCAGGGGTGAGCAAGTTCTTTTCTACTGCAGCCACAGCCGCGACACACATAAAAAACATCAATAATCTACAGTATACTAATAAAAGGCAAAGCCCTCACTGCCTCACTCACTCATCACTAATTCTCCAACTTCCCGTGTAGGTAGAAGGCTGACATTTGGCAAGCTCATTCCTTACAGCTTACTTACAAAAGTTGGGCAGGTTTCATTTCGAAATTCTACGCGTAATGGTCATAACTGGAACGTATTTTCGTCCATATTCTGTACTGTAATAGACTGCAGCTCGATAGCCAAGCGGAGTTTCGCATTAAAGCATTTAGCCAATCACATTTCAGCCATCATTTGTTGCCAGGCAGAGAGGCTTTCACAATCTGGTGTGCAGGCACTCTAACACAGAATAAATGTCGATTAACCTATTGCTTCAACCAATCAGATTTTGAGTTGGTGTCAGTCGGGCCCTCTAGTAGGCGTGTGGCAACGTCACCGTATTCAGACCCATTGATTGGATAGAAGCCGATATGAGGAACTCTATGAGGCCACTGAACACACCGCAAATGCTCCGAGCGAAAGATCATCGCGCGCACTACGGCCAACTCCATGGCAGGATTCTGGACAATATTATTTGCCAGACACAGATCAGATTTCAAGACCACGAAAACCTGATGTTTATCACGCTCCTCGAGCCCCAGAAGTTTCGGGAATACAAGAAAAATTTCATTTCTCACCAAAAATTTGGAATATTTGTAAACAAAATCCATCCTCCTCTCTTTCCTCAAAAACAGTTCAATTACTCTGTCGTACGGATTATCCGTGTGCTTCAGTTCCATCAAAAAGTCCCTTTCTATCGCCATCGAAGCTAATGCTGAAAGTCAAACCTGCCTTGTCGTATTTCTGGCATAAGTTTTAATTCACTTTAGGGCTGAAAATGTCCGCTTGACAGAAGCAGTGTACACGGGAATGGTCACCGCCAAATATACCAATGTGAACAGCTGCCCCATGCTCTCATTCAGATTTTTCTGATGAAGGAAGTCAAGGAGATCAGTGGGAGATTTCCCTGCAAAATCATCCATGGCATACATTACAGTCAGTTCTGTTTTTAGCCGAGACAGATCAAAAACCACTCCATGGCTCTTGTGTTAAACTGGAGAAGGCTGCATGCGTGAAATTTTTCTTGCATTCCCGAAACCTCTGGGGCTCGAGGAGTGTGACAAACATCAGGTTTTCGTGGTCTTGAAATCTGATCTGTGTCTGGCAAATAATATTGTCCAGAATCTTGCCATGGAGTTGGCCGTAGTGCGCACGAGGATCTTGCGCTCGGAGCGCTTGCGGCACGTTCAGTGGCCTCGTAGAGTTCCTCATATCGGCTTCTATTCAATCAATGGTTCTGAATACGGTGACGTTGCCGTACGCCTGCTAGAGGGCCCTACTGACACCAACTCAAAATCTGATTGGTTGAAGCAACAGGTTAATCAACATTTATTCTGTGTTAGAGTGCCTGCACAATGGATTGTGAAAGCCTCTCTGCCTGGCAACAAATGATGGCTGAAATGTGATTGGTTAAATGCTTTAATACGAAAATACATGCCTGGAAGCAGCACAACCATCGAAAAAGCTATGAAAGGAAGCGGACAGACTACATGGAATTATTTAATAAGTATTCATGGACAAAATGTAGTTAACATCAGATATTTTTACTTATGAATATGCTAAGCACAGTCCTTGACCCGCGAATATTTACCTTATATGGGCAGGCACTCAATTACATGGGAGGCCTGATGATGCGAGACGCAACTCCGCCTCCCACGGCCATCGAGCTGCAGTCTATTACAGTATATGGGCGAAAATAGGTTCCAGTTATGACTATTACGCGTAGAATTTCGAAATGAAACCTGCCCAACTTTTGTAAGTAAGCTGTAACGAATGAGCATGCCAAATTTCAGCCTTCTACCTACACGGAAGTTGGAGAATTAGTGATGAGTGAGTGAGTGAGTGAGTGAGCCAGTCAGTCAGTCAGTTATTCATTAAGGCTTTGCCTTTTATTAGTATAGATTGTAAAAGGCAAAATAACACTACTGAATCAGTATGAAATATAAAATAATATATTAAGTGAAAATGCATAATTTTCTTTGTAAATATCTTTAACAAATTACAGCCATACTTACATATTTCATGGATTATGCATGTCAGCAGCAAATTTCACAATGAGCTGATTATTAAACAGTCAATATCAACAGTCTGCACTCGCTGTTGGAGTCTGTGAGTGGCTCCAGCACTAAAAATGGTGGCATTTCATTTACAAATGTTTTGTTGCATGTGCATCCTGTCACCTGGGACTGTGTCTGTACTTTATCATTCTCTGTCTCCTTGACAATCTCTTGTGTTGAATTTCACAGTGGGGTGGCAGCTTCCATCCCATTTTGTTTGCAGTTCAGTATGGAGAATGTTTGTCTTTTAGGCAAGTGAGCTTATTTGCCTTGGAAAGTGATATGAATTTTTTTTTTCAGAAGTAACATTTCTCCCAGTGCCTGTGAAAGGTTTGACAAGTTGCATCACTTTACTTGCACAATGTCTTTCCCCAATAATTGAGTGGGATCTTTCATTTGCTTTTTATGCTGGACACTCACAAGCCCAAACACTTAGACTCATTGCTCAGTCTTTAGAGAGCCTTGAATAGGACATCCATTGACTCCGCAAAGATCACAGCATCATTGGCAAAATCAATATTAGTGAATTTTTCTTCACCAACAGATGCCCCACAGCCACTGGACCCCATGACACTGCCCAACACCCAGTCCATGCAAGCATTGAAGAGAGTTGGAGCAAGAACACACCCCTAACGAACCCCAGAGTCAACTAGTAAAAACACAGAGGTTCAGCCTTCACTCTGCACAGTTCTCTGTACAGGCCAGGGATCCCATTAAGTCTCAAGATGTCCCATAGGGCAGCATGATCAATTGAGTTGAAAGTTTTCTGAAAATTGACAAAGGCTGCAAAGAAACTCTGTCGATATTCACGTTTGTGCTCAAGTTGAACCCTCATTGCCAGGATGTAGTTGATGGTAGACTTCTTAGGTGTAAAACCAGACTGCTCCAGTGGCTGGTAGGTGACCCTAGCAAGTACCTTACCCAGCACCGAGAGCAGTGTTATTCCTCTGTAGTTGCTCCAGCCCAGGAACCTCATGTATAAACGGTGCGTACGCACAGAAATGTTGTGTAAGAACTTTTCCACATTCAAATCGCAATGTATAAAACCTACACTTGTCGTAAAGCCACGCACTTTTCCATGGTACCTCATACCTTCTCATACGCAAGTTCTCCGCTCGGTTTTGCAGACTGGCGGCACTTAGCGTCAAAGCAATGCTACTGTTCCTGTGTGGTTACACCTTATTTTCCTGACGTGGCTTTATAAATACATTGAAACTAACCTCATATTGTTTATTAGTGTAACACATCTGATTGTAATTAACTTGTAACAATATAATGGTCCAGGGAATTGCCATAGTATTCCAAATACCATAACTGCTTTAGCGTTGTTACTCTCACTGCACCTTCTTCTTCTTCTTCTTCTTCTTTCAGCTGCTCCCGTTAGGAGTTGCCACAGCGGATCATCTTTTTCCATATTCCTCTCACCACTCGGAGTATTTATATCACTGTATCTGAGTGTGAATCACAGCAGCAGCTGATCCGAAAGAGAATTATCGGTATACAGCTTCAAGGACACGCTGTCTCAGCCATGGCAAAACGTTTTAAAGCCTTTCCAGTACGGACCTCCAGTTTCATCCCAAGTACTATAAACGTACTCAATCAATTGCACCTTGTAGAACTGTTTGTACTTATAAGTACAATCACCCCACTGTAAAGTTGCACTTCAGTTATAATATCACACAATCTGAGCCACTGTATAAAGTGCGTATTTACATATGATGACGATATCATTTTTAAGGTGAAATGCAGCAAAATATGTTTATTATATTATACAGATAAAACTTAATAATCTATACTCTTCACTGGGAGTGTCGTGAAGGATAGAATAATTAAACATGTACTACGAAGATATTTCAGTGTTCCTTAAACGTTTTGAAGAATCGACGCTAAGTTTACAGATGGCTTAACTTCTATTACAGAGCTGATTGTGTGGTGATTGGGTATTTCGGGAAAGAAAAGCAAGGACTGTGGTGGCGGCTATGCCAATATATATTGAATATTAAACAGAAAGAGAAAATAACAACAAAGCTAAAAACGCAGCGACAAATTTCGGCAAAAGTTAAATGCTTGTGTCATGAGCACGAGGCGGCTATGCAGTGTCTGCAACGGACGTGGCCATCCACCATGCATAAGCTACCTTACTGACATTGGCGGGCGAAGGAGCCACCGATTCTTCCTCTGCCCAGTGCCACCACAAGCCTAGAGCCGCCTACTGCTGCAATAAATTATTTCATCGAAGGTTGCACAAAATCACTGCATTGTGAAACTCATGTTTAATAACGTGCTTTAACTCCTATCATTATAAAAGTATCACGTATACATCATTTTTTAGTTATTCAGAAAACTGTAATATCACGAATGTAATGGATTCTGTGTCCAGTTGGAGGAAGAGAGCCGGTTTAAGAAGCAAGTAGTGATTCACACACATAGAGCACATAGAAGATCAAATGCAAAACAAAGCATTTAACGTGCTACTTTAATTACGATGTGATTTGAGAAACTGGTTAATTAAATGATTTTAAGATGAAGTTTATGATGTTCTACTTTAATGACAAAATAAAATACGTGATTAAAGTGGAAATGTCGAGATTGAAGTTGACATTTCGTGTTTTTTCCCCACTGTGTACCTTTTTTTTCTCTGTACCCTAATAAGCTTTCATATGACACTCAGACAGTGGGCTACAACTCGCCTTTTCACAGCGACTTTGATATGTGACTTCTTTTTTGTTTCCGGCACTGTGTGATTTTGTGAACGTGAGTTTTCAAGATTCTCCAACACGCAATGTCACTCGATCAACTTCCTTTTGTTGATTATACCACGGTTTATTTGAACAAATAGTATGTTTTTCCTTTGCCTCCACTTGGTATTCGCTGAAATTCTTATATTTTCCCCCGTGCTTTTCCCATTGTCTTTTCACAGAAGGCTGAGCTTAAGGGCGATTTATATTCATTTGCATATTCAAAGAGGTGTAATTCTGGGAGGAGTTGGGTCATTACATAAAGCGCGTGCACGAGCGTTACTTTTCACGCTGATCGGGATTTATGTAGCGGAAGAACATGGAAGTTGGAGTACGCTCAGCTCGGCTTTTGTGCTTACGCCATGTTATAGTGCAAGTTCTACGCACGGCGTTATACATGAGGCCCCAGGTGAAAACCCTTCCTTTTCCTGTTTTTCCAGTCATTTCAGATGCTGCCCGTCTCCCAAGTGGAAGCAAACATTGCTTGTAATGGCAGAAGGACAGCCTTACCACCACTCTGGAGAAGTTCTTTCTAGATATCACTAATCCCTGCAGCCTTCCAATCCTTAACTGGTTTACCACTTGTGCAATCTCAGTGAGTCTGGGTGGTTCACTACTAATTGGAGGATCAGCCTTGTAAACCGTAGACCCAAAGATGTCCAATGTCTTAGCCAGCTTTAATGGCCAATCAAAAAATTTTTATCTTACAGTTTTGCTCTACTTGATATAACCATGATTTTCAGAGGTAAAGAACATTCACACACAAGCAGAAGATCTTATTAGTTGACAATGGTGATTAGGAAAAAGCTCCAACTAACAGTGCTTCTGTAAAATAACCATCTCCGTATGGCTGTACTTCCTTGTAATAAGATAACTTAAACTTACAATTACTGTATACTGAACCAGCCAAACTTGCAGCTCGTCCTTTCCCCCACATCCTGCAATGTCACGGGACACATACTTTTGTTCTTAAACAGGGTATAATTGTGGGACAGCTGGAAACTGTGTTCATCACAGTTAAGGCCAAAGATCCAAAACATTCTGGTGTTTCACTACATGGCCAAGAGCAGCACAATCAAGGTGAAGGTGGCGTCAAATCGAATAGCACTGAAACATTTCTTTCCCAAAGTACCTTGAAAAAAATAAAAATAAAAAACGCAAGCCCATTTTCATGGATGCTGCCTTAGGTTTTGAGCATTATTAACATTTTGTTATGTCTTGGGAAGAGTTAAATACACAATTTTGTAAAACTGACACATTTTTATATGTGTAGTTTTAAATTTTAAATACAATATGTGAAATAGATCTAAATATAAATAGTACCATTACTATTTTAATGTTTTATCTATTGGAAAGATTAATGTATCAAATCTCTTACTGTAATATTTCTTGTAAAAAATACTATAATATATTTTATACAGTATTTAATTTATTTTTCCAGTAAAACGGTTGTTTCATTTCATTTTAAAGCTGTTTCATGGTATTATGCGATGTTTAAATTTTATTCCATTTGTGTTGATGTATTGTGTTACAAGGATTGACAATGTTATTATTGGAATTGTGTTTGCTTGAAGGGAATTAAAAAAATCACACTAAGTACATCATGTAATTGACCCTTTTTGCAAAAAAACAAAAGAAACAAAATCCTGTATATCTGATAACAAATGGTTTTCATGTACTTATCTGATGTGGAGTTTGTGAAATACATTTAAATATTTTATTTATTTGGCCACTTTATATTAAATAAAAAGCACCAAAATATCTGAAATATTTAAATGCCTGCAAGTATGCCAGGAGTAATGTGTTAAATGTGTATGCCAGGTTGAATGTGTTAAATAAGTGTGCTTTTTTATCAGATTATCATGATAAAAAAAAATCAAATCTGCTTATTTTTAAAAGGATACATTCATAGTCGCAAATGTAAGCTGTTTGATGAAACATCCATATTTATAATTTTAATGGATTTTGTGAGTGCCAGCAAACGAAATGCTGTAGGGAAAACGAATTTCCTTTTGGATATCTTTCAGACTGATGTAAAAATGTCACATTTGACAGAGTTCTTCCTCATTAAAATAGTAAACATATACTGTAATCAATCTTAACATATGATATATTTCTGAACAAAGTATCTTATAAAACTAGAGAGATTGTCGTTTTATTAAATTAAGTACAAACTCCAGAATGTATTAATTGAAAAGCTCAGTATTTTTTACTCTTACTATGAGAAATCTGATGCATGTATGGTGACAATGGTGCACAGTACACCAGTAGACTAAAACCACCACAGGGTTGGTTTGGATTCTTGCCTTGGCCACTATCTCCGTCAGATTTTCTTATCCTTTCCAAGTTTGCATGCATATTTTCTGATGTCCAATATATGTACTGGCAAGCTTAACTGAGGACATTAAATTAACCCTGTATGAAGGAGTTTGGCTATAGGGCTAGTATCTTGATAACCAGCAGTGAAGGTTTCACTTGTGCTCTTCTCACAAATTTCTCATTAAGCTCTTTTTTTCGTTTCTTGAATGCTTACAAAAAGACAATTGCGACAAGAGAACAACTCACCTCTGAAACAAAACTGAAGCCAAAAAAACGATCTGTTTAAGAGCTAAACGTTTTGATAAAATTAGCTCTTTTTAACATGTAGCTGATGTGAAGCAGTGCAAATTAAAATTGTAAAATAATGAAGGTGTTCAAAATACTATTACTGCATAGGAAAAATTGTAAAAAGGAAGTATGCACAAATTGCACAACAAAATTACAGCAAATCCCTAGACACACATGTTCATGTCACAAGAAAAAGAAAAAGGAAACATTAAAAAGTAAACAAATCCTAAACGCAAAACAATTTGAAACACTGCAGAGGTTAAACTGTTGACACATCACTAAGTGTTTAAAGTGTATAATTTTTATTAGGAATAAGAGAGATGTCCCAAAGATGTCTCACACTGAAGAAAAGGCAAATCTATGGAGAAAATGCAGTCTCTGTACTAGTGATGGAGGTGGAACAGTGTAGAGATACCTCAGTGAATATCAGTAGAGGCATCTGTGAAAGGAGAAGGCCAGGACTCGAAGAACAATAGCACCTTGCAATGGGCTAAAAAAGGGTGTAATATAGCAGCTCCATCCAAAAAAATGGAAACATGAGTGCTGAAGTACGGTGGTGGGCAACAGCCTGAGAGGAAAGAGTACTACAATGTTATGTTTACTTAAAATATATTTTGCAAAAAATCCCTATGTGCAGAATTGCCTGTATCTTCGCAAATTGCAGCAGTACAACTCTTTAACAAAGTCATTTAGCAGAATCTTGCCATCTGCAAGGGTAGTGAGAAAATTATTAAAAATGACTCTGTCTACAGATACAAAAGAAGGAGCTGTACCTGATGCAAAGACAGGTGAAGGTGAGGGTGGAAGAGGTGGGAGTACAGAGCGAAATGATAAAATCACTAAAGAATGTATTGGAAACCTTGAAGATTTTAGAAAGTAGTTCAGAATAGCAGAATTTGGCCGTTCAAACCCTCACTTGAATCTAGGATTGGCTGCAGTTATAGGATTGCCACCTGTGCCGGTTGATCTTTCTGGTAACTGCAAGCTATTGAAGTGTATAACAGAGTAAATGAATTTAATAATTGTAGAAGAGAGAACTAATTTGTTTTACATGATTTACCCTTTGCCATGTGTCTTTTTTTGTGCAGAATTTACCCAATCTGAACACTCATAAACTTATAATGGCTGGGGACTTTAATTGTGTTCTAAATCCACTTTTAGATAAGACTTCAATTGCTCCACAGGATCAAAGTACTGTGCAACTAACACCAGCATAGTAAGATAATTACAGGAAGTTTATAACTGATCACAACTTATCAGATCCCTGGAGGTTTTAAACCCAAATTCAAGAACATATTCTTTCTACTCACCAGTACATCATTGCTAGAAGTAGGAGCGGCTTGACTGATAATCTTCAAGGGCCAAGTGTAATAGATGGGAGAGGCATGTATTGCTCGACAGGATGCCCTTTGCATGCCAATGGAAGGGCAGCAGGGACTGAGCCAGGAAATGAGGGTTGACTGCACCTCTCAGTTGGCATCTCCTCCTCCTGTGAGGTCCAAATAGCATGGAGCTAACCTGCACCGTCACAGGAGAGGGTTGGTGAACAAGGCTATGGAACATTTATTTCTAAAACATTAAGTTCACCGAAAAGTCAAGTGCATTTATAGCACCTCTGCTTTGTAAATATTTAAATGTAAATCACATACTGACTTTGCATTGCAGTTTGCCAATATTTCTGCATTGTATGTAGTTGCTAGTCCCTTGGTTATAATGTGCCTTATAATGAGGTTTCAGGACAAATGATTTGTAGATTTAGGGAAGGATACCCTTTCCTACAAAATAATTTTAAGGCTCTTTGATGGTGGTTTTAATTCTAATGTGTGTGCAATCAATAGCAGCAATTACATTGGAAAAGTCACAGATTGCATAAAAGCCTTCTTTGAAATTTCTCTGTCTAGATTGAATGTGGTGCATGCCCATGGCACTACACACATAGGTCACTGAGCATCTGACGGAAGAACTACTAAGTCCTAATGTACATTGTCCTAATGACATTCAGAAATGAACCGAAAGCAAGGCATTTTGGGACAAGCAGTACCTGAACTTCCGTGTTCAGGGAGCACCGTTTCTTTTGCATGGAGGTTTGCAGTGTATCAAAGATATCATGGTATTTTTATTATGTCCTTCTCACTAACGCTTTCATATGTATTTTCTGCTATTCTTTGGCTTTTGTTCGATTTTGTCATGTGTCTTCTTCTGTCAACATGAGAACAATCATACAGAGTCAACCATTCAAAAGCTTCTCATTACCTCCAAAATGGGTAAAAAGATTCACCCATTTTGCAAAGCCACATGTGTCAAACTCTTTTTAAGAAAGCCAGTGAGTCTCTTAAGCTTTTATACCACTGTTAGTTCCTTTTCAATGTGATCCATAATTGACTAGCATTTTATCAAGTGATCTCTTGTGATCTCTTTCTGCAGCTGACTTGAATGTCCACTGTTTATTCAGCTTCTTTGCACAGATGACAATTCCTGTCCTCAAATGTTCACTCAGTTTTTAATTTAATTGTGCTTCCTCTTGCACCGCCATTATGAAACACTATTTTACCTTCTTCAGAGTACCTTTCTTCTGCCACTTCCAAATCTTGGTCTTTTCAATTCTTCCTACTCAGCACTTTACTTACGACCCGGTCCATGAAGTAATTTATTGTGCAACTCTCTCTTTTCTTCTTCCTATTGGCACAAGCAAGAATGCGAACGCAATCTCGGTAATTACTAACACGAATGGAGATAAAATCATCGAACACAAAAATATAATGTACACTTTTAGAGACTACTATAAATCCCTATATACTACTGAGTTTAAAGAAGACAATATACAATCTAATGCATTTCTGGATAAATTACAGATACCACAAATTGACGCTATTAGTGTGGAGGAGCTCGATAAACCTCTGTCATTATCAGAATTACTGGATGCTATAAAGTCACTCCAAGGTGGAAAAGCAGCAGGCCCTGATGGCTACCCTGCAGAGTTTTACAAGAAATTCTCCTCAGCTAGCTCCCTCCTATTAGCAACATTTACAGAAGCCAGAGATAACCAATCTCTTCCACAAACCTTTAGCCAAGCACTAATCACTGTCTTTCCAAAACAAAATAAGGACTTATTACAATGTGCATCATACAGACCAATTTCACTTCTGAATAACGACGTTAAAATACTCTCTAAAATCATAGCTAGAAGGATGGAGAAAGTGCTCCCTCAGTAATATCACAAGACCAAACTGGATTTATTAGGGGCCGACACTTATCTTCAAATCTTGACGCCTGTTTAATGTAATATACTCACCAACTAAATCAAACACCCCAGAAATATTATTATCATTGGATGCAGAAAAGCATTCGACATGATTGAATGGAAATACCTTTTACTATTTTGGAGAAGTTTGGGTTTGGCCCAACATTTGTGCATGGATTAAATTACTGTATACTAACCCAGAAGCTTCAGTTTGCATCAATAACATTTGCTCAGACTACTTTAAACTAGAACGTGGCACAAGACAAGGATGCCCTTTGTCACCACTGCTGTTTGCAATTGCCATTGAACCACTGGCAATACATTGTCGAAATACTGATCAGATAAAGGGGATTAGCAGAGAAGGACTGGAACAGAAAATCTCATTATATGCAGATGACATGGTACTGTATATATCGGACCCAGAAAATTCTGTGCCTGCAGTCTTAGCAGCACTCACAGAATTTCAAAAGCTCTCTGGTCTCAGAATTAATCTGAATAAAAGTGTACTCTTTCCGTGAATTCGCAAGCATATAATATTAGATTAGACACCCTTCCTTTTATCATTGCAGAACAGTTTAAATACCTCGTAAACATCACAAGTAAACATAAAGCTCTTTATCAACAAAATTTCGTCTGTATGGAAAAAATTAAACAAGACTTGCATAGATGGTCAACCCTTCATCTCACACTAGCTGGAAGAATTAACACTGTTAAGATGAATATTCTTCCTAAGCTCCTTTTTTATTTCAAAACATACCAATATACATTAATAAATCGTTCTTTAAGCAATTAGATTCAACAATAACCTCATTTATTTGGAATTCTAAACATCCACGCATCAAAAGAGCGACCCTACAAAGACAAAAGGCAGAAGGCGGCATGGCTCTACCTAACTTCCAGTTTTATTACTGGGCGGCAAATATACAGTCGATAAGAACCTGGACACAAATAGAAGAACATACACAGGCATGGACCGCAATAGAAGTAAAATCCTGCAGTACTTCTTTGTATTCCTTGCTTTGTGCTCCAATAAACACACGCTATCGGCAATACACTAATAACCCAATTGTGCTCCACTCACTTAGAATCTGGAACCAATGTAGAAAGCATTTTAAGACGGAGAAGCTTCTTTCTGTGGCACCCTGCAAAAGAACCACCTCTTTCAACCCTCACAAACATATGCAGTTTTAATATCTGGAAAAATTTGGAATTAACTTGCTTAGAGATCTTTATATAGACAACGCCTTTGCATCCTATGAACAATTACATTCCAAATTTAACATTCCAGCTACAAATTTCTTTCACTATCTTCAAATCAGGAACTTTGTTAAACAGAACCTTCCAGATTTTCCTCATCTTGCACCCTCATCCACGCTGGAAAAATTATTGCTCAATTTCAAGGAGTTAGACTCCATCTCTACAATATATAAAATCCTTTTACAATCCCTTCCTTTCAAAGATCCAAGAGGACACTGGGAAAATGACCTCTCAATTAATATATCAGAAAAGGAGTGGAAAGTAGCAATGCAGAGAATTCACTCAAGCTCCATATGCAAAGCATACAATTATACAACTCAAAATTATATATCGAGCACATCTGTCTCACTAAAACTCTCCAAAATGTTTCCAGGGCATGATCCAACCTGCGAACGTTGCAACCAAGCCCCAGCCTCACTAGGTCACATGTTCTGGGCCTGCTCCAAATTAACATTATTCTGGACAAAAATTTTTAATTACCTCTCAGACAGTCTTGGACTCACAATCCCTCCTAACCCATTAACAGCTGTGTTTGGGGTTCTTCCAGAGGGTCTTAAAGTGGAGAAAGACAAACAAATTGTGATTGCATTCACTACACTGTTGGCACGCAGACTTATTCTGATAAACTGGAAGAACCCAAACTCTCCTCTTTTAAGTCAGTGGGAAACTGATGTGTTATATTATTTAAAATTGGAAAAATCAAATACTCAGTTAGAGGATCTGTGCAGACTTTTTCAAAACATGGCAGGATCTAATCAGTAATATTTTGAAATGATTTTATAAAGCACAGAGAATTTGTTGATTTAGGTATTTTTAAAAGCCTTAAATTTTACACCGTTTGGCTTGCTCTCTCTCTCAAGGGTGGGGATCGATCTGTTCTTACATAATTTTTTTTTTTGTAAAAACTTGATTGCTATGTATTGATTGTAATAAAATTAATAAATAAAAAAAAAAAAAAAAAAAAAAAAAAATAATTGTAGAAGAGAGAACTAATTTGTTTTACATGATTTACCCTTTGCCATGTGTCTTTTTTTGTGCAGAATTTACCAGAGCTATAGGCATTGTAATTTGAATGGGGGGAGGGGGTGGTATAGCGTGTCTGGTGCTTAGAAAAAGTTGGCTGATTTTTAATAAAGAAATAATTAAATGTCTGGCTCAATCTTCGTGGGTGTGCATGCTCGTGTAGCTGCAGGAGGTTGGTGAGGTAACTGTGGCGTGATGGTGTGTTCTGCCTCAATTGCTGCTTTGGCTTTCTGGCATTTGTGATCAAAGTACTGTGCCCACGGGGGCAGATAAAAAGGAAGCCAGCATAGTAAGGAGGGGTCAGAAAAGAATTGGAAAGAGGAAGATAATAGACTGACCAGAGAGAAAGAAAGACGTGAGATGGAGGTTAAATGTAGAGAAGACAGAGACACATAGAGCAAGAGCACCTATGCTGCAGGGAGTGAGCTTCATGGCTGCAGGAGCCTAAAGCTGGAAAAAGGGCGCTCCTATTGAGACATTGCTAGAAGTAGGAGCGGCTTGACTGATGTCGCAAGGGCCAAGTGTAATAGATGGGAGAGGCATGTATTGCTCGACAGGATGCCCTTTGCATGCCAATGGAAGGGCAGCAGGGACTGAGCCAGGAAATGAGGGTTGACTGCACCTCTCAGTTGGCATCTCCTCCTCCTGTGAGGTCCAAATAGCATGGAGCTAACCTGCACCGTCACAGGAGAGGGTTGGTGAACAAGGCTATGGAACATTTATTTCTAAAACATTAAGTTCACCGAAAAGTCAAGTGCATTTATAGCACCTCTGCTTTGTAAATATTTAAATGTAAATCACATACTGACTTTGCATTGCAGTTTGCCAATATTTCTGCATTGTATGTAGTTGCTAGTCCCTTGGTTATAATGTGCCTTATAATGAGGTTTCAGGACAAATGATTTGTAGATTTAGGGAAGGATACCCTTTCCTACAAAATAATTTTTAAGGCTCTTTGATGGTGGTTTTAATTCTAATGTGTGTGCAATCAATAGCAGCAATTACATTGGAAAAGTCACAGATTGCATAAAAGCCTTCTTTGATTGTATGCATTTCTCTGTCTGTGGGCAATGTTGTAATGTGGTGCAGTGGCTGCCATGGCACTACACACATAGGTCACTGAGCATCTGACGGAAGAACTACTAAGTCCTAATGTACATTGTCCTAATGACATTCAGAAATGAACCGAAAGCAAGGCATTTTGGGACAAGCAGTACCTGAACGTCCGTGTTCAGGGAGCACCGTTTCTTTTGCATGGAGGTTTGCAGTGTATGAAAGATATCATGGTATTTTTATTATGTCCTTCTCACTAACGCTTTCATATGTATTTTCTGCTATTCTTTGGCTTTTGTTCGATTTTGTCATGTGTCTTCTTCTGTCAACATGAGAACAATCATACAGAGTCAACCATTCAAAAGCTTCTCATTACCTCCAAAATGGGTAAAAAGATTCACCCATTTTGCAAAGCCACATGTGTCAAACTCTTTTTAAGAAAGCCAGTGAGTCTCTTAAGCTTTTTATACCACTGTTAGTTCCTTTTCAATGTGATCCATAATTGACTAGCATTTTATCAAGTGATCTCTTGTGATCTCTTTCTGCAGCTGACTTGAATGTCCACTGTTTATTCAGCTTCTTTGCACAGATGACAATTCCTGTCCTCAAATGTTTACTCAGTTTTTAATTTAATTGTGCTTGCTCTTGCACCACCATTATGAAACACTATTTTACCTTCTTCAGAGTACCTTTCTTCTGCCACTTCCAAATCTTGGTCTTTTCAATTCTTCCTACTCAGCACTTTACTTACGACCCGGTCCATGAAGTAATTTATTGTGCCAACTCTCTCTTTTCTTCTTCCTATTGGTCTGCCTAACTTCACTACTCTTAAGCCAGCCTTTCATGCCAGATTGTTTTAGCGCATTATTTTGACTGACCTTTATATAATCAGCAGGTCCTCTTTTCTCCTCCTTCATCATCTACTAAGCCTGTAGTTTTACAAAATGGCCTGTGATTCAGGGAGAAAAGAGCCTTTCAACATAGTTTTGTTGATGCAGGGCATTGCTGATCATCACAATCATCCTGGCCTTCCTGGTCTATAACTTTTAGCACTACATGTTTTCAATCTATAATTCTGGCTGTGTATCTGATGGCAGGGATGGCCCATTATTATTATCCATATATTGGAATGTTCAGAGAATGTGTGAGGGTTTTATTTAATAGGTTTGTTTTGCCTTTCCTAATGAAGTATTTAAGAATAAATGCAACAAAGAAAGCTTCAGAAACACTCGTTGTACACAGAAGTAGTGTAGCACTGTGTTCAGAAAGCATGAACTGAAAGTTTATTGCTGGAGCTACAAGTAAATATTTACTTACAGCTATAGTTGAGTTCCAAAAAATGAGGACCATTAGAATGTCAGCCACATTTGTTGTTACAGTTTACCCTTTTTCTAACTTTGTCTTTCTTGCTGGTTTCTTTGATGGCAACATATTGATACAAATTTTGCAAAAGAAGACAGATAGACATATAAATGTTTATTATATTATAACAAATACACAACCCCCAAAATAATGCACATAAAAACTTTGGACTTAGAAACTGGGGAGTTGCTGTTGTCAATAACATTGTTGTATGTTGCAGTAAGATATTCAGCCCTGTCCAGATGTACATTTATATTCATTAAAATTTAAATACAGCTGGTTCAGCTTGTTGTCTACAAATGAAACATGACATTAGATGTTTGTTCAGGATGACTCATCTTTACAGTACTGATACAGTATTGAATTGTCTCTCCGTTGCTACATTTAAAAAAATCAAAAAAAACCACATGATGCAATGGTAATATTTCACATTATTTTGATGAGGAAGAGTCAATTTCAAAATATGTCAGTATTTAAATAATTATTTTTGAAAAAAAAGATCTATTGGAATTTTTAGAAGGATGTTTATACAACAAAAAAACATACATGAAAGCAAAATATGAAAGTACATTTTACTTTTGGCTTTGACTGAAATTATGCTTAGCTATGCATTAAGGATTCCTCAGTTTACTGGTAGAATTTACAGACCACCTTAGAAAATGAGGCTGGACCCCACTTTCTCCCAGCTTCCAGTTTTCTGGTGGGCAAATTTATAATGTCACTGAGTAGACAAACTTCCATTATGAGAAAACAAGTAGAGTATTGCATTTATTCTTTAATTTTGTCTACTCCTTGATTCCTAGCTTTTGGAAAAACTACTGTACATCTTCACTGTTGTCATTAAAAAAATAGAAACCAGGTGACAGGAAAGAAGAATTTCCAAGAACAAGGGAAATTGCAAAAATGTATTATGGAAACATATCTACATGAATATTTATTGGATATTTTTATATATAATCACACAATGGGTAATTAGAATATAGTATACATAGAAATTAGAATGCATAATATAATTAAGCACTTATATTAATTAAACACCTGTTTTACTAACTGATTCTGCACCTTACAAGATATTATTTTTAAAGTATATTGTAATTTTACCACCAATATGGTTTATGCACTGTTAAACACTGAATTACACTGCTGTGACTCTCACGTGGAACAGATCCACCAATGTAAAATGACATGTCGATACTCAAGACTGGGTGGAGGATTAGCAATTAGGGGTAGCATTTGAAAAGAAGAGGAGACAAAGATTGCAAAACACCAAAAAGCGTTAGCTTTTAACATAATGATTAACAGGCTTGCCTGAAGGGTGGTTGAACAAAGGTGGCAAAATGCCATTAAGTGTTGTCCATTAAAATAAGTGGGAGAGTCAAAGTAACTTATCATTATTAAGCAATGAATAAAAATGTCTTCAAGCCCAAGAGCAGTGGCTTTCTCTGCGGACAGAGCGTGTCTTAATTATGTGTTAATACAGTCACCAACAGTTACTGCCTCTGCATGATTTCCTGAATTTAGAGATTATGGGATTGGGATTTTATTCTATGGCAGTATCTGAAAAGAATTAAACTTATTTAAAAAAATAGAAAAGCCTAAGAAACTTTTAAAAAGAAAATCTGTTGAGAATTCTAAATAGAGGCGACAAAATAGGCATACAAAAACAGTTGCATTGTAACTTTCCTTTTAAAAGATAATCCTTTGTAATATCTAAATATTGTGAGAAGTCTCAACTAGATACCATGTGGCTTTGGAACACGTTAATGATTTATTAATATCTTAATGCCGTTTACACAAATAGAAAGATTAAGAATGTTTTATTATTATCTCCCAGATATATGGTTTGTGCTGTACGCAGAGAAGACATTAAAAGTTTGCATGGTTAAAAGTTCTACCTTGAATACACAATTGCTTTCAAAGAACAGAATCAGTGAAGTCTTTATGATATTTCCAAATGAAGAGACTCATGTGTTAATGAAGTACAAACAGCTACAAGGCTACAGGGTTTTTATGGCATTTATTTATTCGATATTAAAATTTTTGAGCCAATACAGTAGCACTGTACAGGTTTTTACAGCAAAAATATAATCAGAAAGTACTAAAAAAATATCCAGTGTGCATTGCAAATTGCCAGTACAGTCTGTTCTGAAACCAGTCAACCTCTAAAATAGTTTTTAGCTTTTTTTGTAGTATTGTTCCCCTGAAATTGCAATCATTTGCATAATTGTGCTAAAATTTAGTTTGGGTTTTCTCAGTTTCTTTTAGAATTTCAATACTGTATGAAGATGATAAAAAATAGAATTCCTTTATTTCATACACTTGAGATAAACTATTATCATACCTATACAAACTGTACTTCTTTGTGACTGAGGAACAGATAGAGTCCTTGTGAGCTTTTAACTTATGTATGAAAATGGAGTCCTTCTTCAGTAAACTGCAGGGGGCTGCAGATGAAATGAAAGTAGCAAATGTTGTTCCACAGAACTTTCTGAAGAGAAACAGTTATGCCTGAAACTCATTTTCTACTGCACACAAGATCTTTCAAATAAAAGTAAATGTAATTTCTTTCTCTGTATTAAGAACTAAGGTCACCAAAGTGAGTAATGGAACACTTTCTGAAGTGTTATTTTAATACGTTATGCTATATGTGTGAAGAAGAAAAACAAAGATTAAAATTGGCAGTTTTACAATATGGTTTTGGAATAATAATCAATACATGCTGTGCAGATGTTTAAAATAAAGAAACAAAAAGAAAGAAAGACTATTGTAAACTCATGGGTAAGTAAAAAGATAATTTTTTCACTTCATTTGATGAACTGCAAACCACATGTTATACTGGCTTTTACCATGACAATAAACGTTTATAAAACTGATTGGGTGTTGTGTAAAATGTTAAAGACAGGTTGGTTCTACAGGTCACCGTCAAACCACAGTACACAAATAAACAACAGTGGCAGAGGAAATGCAATACAGATTAGTACCGGTAGTGGCGACAGCAGCCACATACACATAGTGATAAGTGAAACAATTTGCGAAAAGTAGATTTAGCCTCAAAACTCTGTTTCCCTTTACTTAAACATTTGTGAAACAAATACTGTTTTACTTTTAGTGAAATTTGTGCCACCGACATAAGAAGAAGGGTGTTTTCTTCCTTTACTTTATACTGTATATGTTAGTTCTGCATGATTCTGCCTATTGTTTAGTAACACAGGACAGAGACAAGCTAAAAATAATCAAAAGAAAAATATGAACTGATTGAAAAACAGGAAAACACTTAAAGAAAATTAAATGCAAACAGAAGAAACTAAAAATATTTCCAGTAACAAATATAGCAAATCAATCATAAAAACAACAAAAACAAACAAATTGAATAAACTGAATCCAGCAATTAAGCCCTAACAAACCCAAAACACTACCCAGCTAAAGGAATTCATCATATTCAGTATTGCAGAAAGAAGGCTGTTTGATGAACTGTTTACATGCATTTTAATTTCTTCATGACAATAATTAAATCTTATCTAGTCATATTCTTTTGTGTAAATAAAATTGCACACTGTGTGACAAGATGGAATCCTGGGACCACTTGCTCACAATAAGAATTCTGGGAATCCTGAACTCATTTTTAATTTACATATTTAAAAAAAAAAAACATTTTAAAATGTATATAGATGTAGATCTTGTAACTGTTAGCTAACCAAACTATCCTGATTGGGTTGAGTGGTCTCTTTCATTTGTCCAACTACTTACATATACAGTGGGATGCAAAAGTTTGGGAAACCTTGTTAATAGTCATTATTTTCCTGTATAAATCGTTGGTTGTTATGATAAAAAAATGTCAGTTAAATATATCATATAGGAGACACACACAGTGATATTTGAGAAGTGAAATGAAGTTTATTGGATTTACAGAAAGTGTGCAATAATTGTTCAAACAAAATCAGGCAGGTGCATAAATTTGGGCACCACAAAAAAGAAATGACAATATTTAGTAGATCCGCCTTTTGCAGAAATTACAGCCTCTAAACACTTCCTGTAGGTTCCAATGAGAGTCTGGATTGTGGTTGAAGGTATTTTGGACCATTCCTCTTTACAAAACATCTCTAGTTCATTCAGGTTTCATGGCTTCCGAGCATGGACAGCTCTCTTTAACTCACACCACAGATTTTCAATTATATTCAGGTCTGGGGACTGAGATGGCCATTCCAGAACGTTGTACTTGTTCCTCTGCATGAATGCCTTAGTGGATTTTGAGCAGTGTTTCGGGTCGTTGTCTTGTTGAAAGATCCAGCCCCGATGCAACTTCAGCTTTGTCACTGATTCCTGGACATTGGTCTCCAGAATCTACTGATACTGAGTGGAATACATGCGTCCCTCAACTTTGACAAGATTCCCAGTCCCTGCACTGGCCACACAGCCCCACAGCATGATGGAACCACCACCATATTTTACTGTAGGTAGCAGGTGTTTTTCTTGGAATGCTGTGTTCTTTTTCCTCCATGCATAACGCCCCTTGTTATGCCCAAATAACTTAATTTTAGTTTCATCAGTCCACAGCATCTTATTCCAAAATGAAGCTGGCTTGTCCAGATGTGCTTGAACATACCTCAAGCGGCTCTGTTTGTGCTGTGGGCGGAGAAAAGGCTTCCTCTGCATCACTCTCGCATACAGCATCTCCTTGTGTAAAGTGTGCCGAATGGTTGAACGATGCACAGTGACTCCATCTGCTGCAAGATGATGTTGTAGGTCTTTGGTGCTGGTCTGTGGGTTGACTCTGACTGTTCTCACCATTCGTCGCTTCTGTCTATCCGAAATCTTTCTTGGTCTGCCACTTTGAGCCTTAACTTGAACTGAGCCTGTGGTCTTCCATTTCCTCAATATGTTCCTAACTGTGGAAACAGACAGCTTAAATCTCTGGGACAGCTTTCTGTATCCTTCCCCTAAACCATGATGGTGAACAATCTTTGTCTTCAGGTCATTTGAGAGTTGTTTTTTGACCCCCATGTTGCTACTTTTCAGAGAAAATTAAAGGAGGAGAGAAACTTACAATTGACCCCCTTAAATACTCTTTCTCATTACAGGATTCACCTGTGTATGTAGGTCAGGGGTCACTGAGCTTACCAAGCCAATTTGAGTTCCAATAATTAGTTCTAAAAGTTTTGGAATCAATAAAATGACAACGGTGCCCAAATTTATGCACCTGCATGATTTTGTTTGAACAATTATTGCACACTTTCTGTAAACCCAATAAACTTCATTTCACTTCTCAAATATCACTGTGTGTCTCCTATATGATATATTTAACTGACATTTTTTATCGTAACAACCAACGATTTATACAGGAAAATAATGACTATTAACAAGGTTGCACAAACTTTTGCATCCCACTGTATGTGCAAGAAGAAAGACTCTTCATGTTGAGCTGAATGAGAACTGATGTCTGATGGCATATCATGCCACAAGGGCAGCAAGTAAAATCGAACCCATGAATGGTGAATAGCCAGGTTGAGAACTATCTTCAGTACAGAAACAACAGGGCAAGTGTTAACTTTCTTTCTTATAAAATATCTGTTAAATTAGAGTAGTCTTGCTTAAAATGGATACTAGACTAAAATCATTAATATTAGAGTGTCATAATACATTTGGTCAAATTAGCAAATTAACCTCATCAGGCAAATTGCTTCACTTACCAGTTTCCTTTTCCTAACTTTAACAGACCACTAATAGCACAAAACAACTGATTAGTTTGATTGGCATAGCTAAAAAGGCTCAGATAGTGTGAATGTAGACATGAAAAAGGTGAAAACACTCCATGCACAGTTTTTAATAAAAAGTTTCAAAGTGAATTCATTTGTATGTCAAAATAATAGTATTTATACAGTGTATTAAATGTTATTCTTTCTGGCAAAACTCTATTTTTTGCTCAGTATATAGTATAAGGGCCTTGCTCTTGGTTTCCATGGAGCTTTTAGATCTTGTAGAATGTGGTAATAATTGTGAATCTTTTCATATTTTGCTTTACAATAGAAATGAATTGGCTGTCAAAGTAATTGTTCACTTATACTGTATTTCCTACAATTTTTTCTTTTAATATTAAGAGCCTTCTGGTAAGCGATTGTAGATAAAAAATTCCTAAATTCTACACATGAAAAACTTCTCTGAGAGGAAAAAAGGACTGGTATCCTTAAATCACAGCAAATGGAGATGACAGAGAGAAACATTTTCATTTATTTGTGTTTATAAGATACATGTACTATAATCAATAAATAGATCTGACTTTGACCTTCTGCCCATAGAAAATAATTGTTCCACTGTCATATCATAGTATACAGTTGATGTATCATTCAGAATCATAAAAGCTGGAGCATGCTTTATTGTTATATAGAATATGTCAGAATGGATACGGAATTTGCTGACTTTCTTACAGTATATGAATGTAGCTGGGCACAAGGCCCTTGCATTGATCAAAATTGTGGCTCAGAAAAAATCCTTTAGGAATGAATGTGGGATTTAGATGTTCATTTTGCATAAGGATCAATGTATAGTAACTTCCTTGCAGTATCCTTGAAAATAATCAGGCTAGTACATTTTGAAATTCTGTAATTGTTTGCACAGTCTACAGATCTTTTTTTTTTTCTTTGGGTTTGCAAAATGCCAATACATGCTGATGAATAACAACCAGTTGTTTGGATATGGATGTCATTGCCTTACTTCTTGTTCTATATTGTTATTCACCTGTCTTTCTTTTAATGAATTGGAAGATATTAAACATTTCTTGATTATCCTGGTATCTTCCTAATAGAATGAATGAATTTGCCATTATCCTTTTCTACAACAACATCAACTACATTTATTTATATAGCCCATTTTCATACAAATGGTATAGCTCAAAGAGCTTTACAAGATAAAGAAAGATTTATATGAAACAAAAATAAGGTTAGGCAATACTAAGCAACAAACAAAGTAAGGAAGATGGCAAAATGACAGATAAAAACAAACAAACAAATACAACGTCCAGATGGGCTGGAGAAAGAAAAAACAAAATCTGCAGGGGTTCCAATGCCATAAGACTGCACAGCCCCCACTGGGCATTCTACCTAACATAAATTTTCTAAATCAGTCCTCATGGTTTTCAGGCCACACATGGAAGAATTTGATGGTAATGGATATGTGGACATTTGCTTTTGATCCCTTAATGTAGGGGCTGCATGGTGTTTTGATCAGGTGGTGGTGGTGGTGGTGGAAACACTGGAAAAAGAGCAGCAGAGAATACTAGGGATTAGTACGGATTGAAGATGAAAATGATAATTCAATAAACATATAGCTTAACTGGGATACACTAAAATGAAGCTATAAGAAAGCCATGTTAAAATAATGTTTTTTTAGCAGTTTTTTTAAAATGCTCCAGTGTATTAGCCTTGTGAATTTCTTTCTTTTTTTTTTTATTAATTTTATTACAATCCATACAAAGCAATCAAGTTTTTACAAAAAGAAAAATTAAGTTAAGAACAGATCGATCCCCACCCTTGAGAGAGAGAGCAAGGCAAACGGCGTTAAATTTAAGGCTTGTAAACATACCTAAATTAATAAATTCTCTGCGCTTTATGAACTTATTTTAAAATATTACTGATTAGATCCTGCCATGTTTTGAAAAAAGTCTGTACAACCTTGTGAATTTCTATTGGTAAACCATTTTAGATTTTACGTGCAATACAGTAGAAGACTATTTCACCACTTCTTTTAAGTTTAGCTCTTGAAAATATAAGCAGACACTCATTTGAAGATCTAAGGTTACAATCTAGAGTGTGAGGTGACAGGTATTCCAAAATATAAAATGGAGTGAGATTATTTAAGGCTTCTTAAATCATTAGTAGTATTTTAAAGTCAATTCTGAATGGCACAGGTAACCAATGCAATGAAATCAAAACTGGAGAGATCTGTTCAGATTTTCTTCTCCTAGTTAAGATGCAATCGATTAATGTCTTTCTTGGGTAGTCCTGAAAGGAGTGTGTTACAGTAAACTATGCAAACTACAAACAAAAGCATGAATTAATTTTTCTGCATCTTGCAAGGTTATAACGGATCTAACTTTTGCTATATTCCTTAAGTGAAAATATGCTGTCCTAGTAATCTGATTAATATGTGATTTAAAATTTAGGTCAGAGTCAATAGTTACCCCTAAATTCTTTACGTCCACCTTGACTTTTAAGCCTAATAGATCAAGTTTATTTCTAATACCCTCACTATAGCCATTTTTGCCAATGACTAAGATTCATGTCTTTTACTACTTATCCATTTAGAAGCACAATTAAAACATTGGGTCAGTGAACCAAAAGAGTCAGGATCATCAGACACTATTGATAAATAGTCATCAGCATAGCTGTGGTACCTCACGTTATGCCTTGAGATAATCTGATCTAATGGAAGAATGCAGATCAAAAAGAGCAGTGGACCCAGAATAGATCCTTGTGGAACACCCTAAAGAATATCATGTGTTTTTGAAGTATAATTACTACAACTAACAAAGAATCTTCTACCTGTTAAGTGAGGCTCAAACCAATTTAAAACATTACCATAGAGGCCCACCCACTGATTAAGGCAATTTATAAGATTATTGAGATCAATGATATCAAACGATGTATGAAGAGAATAAGAACACAGAAGCGGCCTCTGTCCACATTAACCCGCAAGTCATTTACTACTTTAACTGGTGATGTTACTGTACTGTGATTTGTTTTAAAACTGATTCATACTTGTCAAGAATAGTATGTTTATTGAGGTAATCACTGAACTGCATAATGACTGCCTTTTCTAGAATTTTACTTAAGAACGACAGGTTAATAATAGGTCTAAAATTGTCAAAAACAGAGGATTTGAAATTATTTTTCTTGAGCAAGGGTTTAACAACAGCAGTCTTAAGACAGTTGGGGAAGACAACCCCATTACTCCCAGACCCCCATCTCCCCCCATCCCCCCCATCCTCTAATGATGAGTTTACTAGTTTACTATGTCAAGCACACTATCAATTAACATGTCGGATACTTCTTTGAAAAAGCCTGTTTGTACTGGGTCAAGGATGCAGTTGGAAGATTTCAATTGAGAAATTATTCTACATAGATTGGGTAAATCCTGGTGAAAGAATTTAATGTGTTTGAAATGGAATACTGGGATTTAATAGGATCAGCTCTGAGTGAATATACTATATTATTTCTAATATTTGTGTTTAAGAATTTAGCAGAGGCCTCAAAGGTTTCACTGGTAGTTTTGTCAGCGGCAGCTTTTTATCACTATTGTAGTACTACAAACAGACAGGTTGTTAAGATGGTTAGCAAACTTTGTAGATGTTTTTTAGCAATATGCTGCTCAATAATATTACCGTATTTACTCATGTACCACGCGCCGTCGTGTAAGACGCACACCCTAATTTTTACAAAGAAAATCATTAAAATCATTTTTCCCCGTGTACAACGTGCGTTGTGGTTGTATAGGAAGCGTTTAAAGAGAGAGAGAGCGCGAGCAAGTGAGCAAGAGAGAGAGAACGCGAGAAAGAGAGAGAGAGAGAGAGAGTGCGTGAGCAAGCGAGCTAGGGAGAGCGCGAGTGCGCGAGCAAGCAAGCAAGAGAGAGAGAGAGAGCACGAGCGAGAGAGCAAGCCCAAGCAGTTTCCTCGTGTAAGACGCGGTTTCCTTGTGTATGACGCGCACCTGATTTTCTAATGCTAATTTTTGGGAAAAAACACGTGTAAATACGGTAGTTATCAGTATTTCTACATTAAATAATATGAAAAAATAGTCTGATATAACAATATCCACGATCTAATTCATGTCAACTTTTAATCCATTAGTAATCACTAAATCCAGCGTGTATCCCCCATTAAGTGTGGGCTGGTTAACGTGGAGGCTCAGATCAAAAGAGTGCAGGAGGTTCATGAATTTTACAAATACTGTTTATCGATATGAAAATTGAAAGTTGCCAACAATTAGAAACCAGTCATAGTTAGTTATTGTAATTGACACTAAGTCTGAGAATTCATCAGTGAAAGATACATTATATTCAGGAGGTCTGTACAAAGGGGCGGCGCGGTGGCGCAGTGGGTAGCGCCGCTGCCTCGCAGTTAGGAGACCTGGGTTTGCTTCCCGGGTCCGAGTTTGCATGTTCTCCCCGTGTCTGCATGGGTTTTCTCCGGGTGCTCTGGTTTCCTCCCACAGTCCAAAGACATTGGCAATTCTATATTGTCCCTAGTGTGTGCTTGGTGTGTGTGTGTGTGTGCGCGTGCCCTGCGGTGGGCTGGCACCCTGCCCAGGATTTGTTTCCTGCCTTGCACCCTGTGTTGGCTGGGATTGGCTCCAGCAGACCTCCATGATCCTGTAGTTAGGAAATAGCAGGTTGGATAATGGATGGATGGATCTGTGCAAGGACAATATTAGAGACTGGGAAGCATCTTGAATAACAATGGCAAGATACTGAAAAGATGCAAACGTACCAAAGACAACATCTTTGCACTTTAACCGGCTCAAATAAATACTTGCTAAGCTGCTACTTTATATATTGGTTTATCTTTGGCACCTGTGTACACCTAATCAAATATCTGTATATACTCATTTTTATTGTTAAATGCAGTAGGTTTCAGTGAGTCATAAAACTACTGGTGATCATCAGTGCTGAAAAAGTAAGGTATTGATGGCCATTGCCAGTCAATATTTATGTGATCCTCTAGTAATGCCTTCTATTACTTGAGAACAGCTGTTTTAAGTCTATGGATTAAATGCCAAACTGAGCATTTGTTGTTCTGTGCAATTTTGTTTAATACAAAGTATATTTTCACTTCAATTAACATTCTTTTTACAAATGTGTGCATTTTGTGTTCATCAGTTACTTATGAACATTTTATAATCACTTCACTTTTTTTCTGCTGCTTCCTGATTTCCTGGTATGAGAAACCCCCCACATATGATATACCATTCAACTCATCCTGATGTCTAATTACAGTATGTAAAATGTCAAGCTTTTTGGAGTTTTACAATATTTTTAGCCCTTTAGATACAAAAAAATACTTACATTTTACTTAAATTTTTTGGGGTCAGTGTAGAAACTGCAAATTTATGATGGGTAATTTTTATAAGAATGTATGAAGCATTTATGTATGTTACATTGAGATACTTTTAGGGTTTTTTCAATTTGTCTTTTTCCTTCCTCATTATAATTTTAATTTTTCTAATTATTTAAGCCATCACTTACTAATGAGCATGTCTGACACTAAAGCAGTTACATCCCTTCAGTGTCATTTGCCCAGATATCTGCTCTGTCTGTTGCTATTTGTCATTATTAGAATATATTTGATGACACAAATTACACAGAAAAATACAAATTAATTGGAAAACAGTAAAAGAATTTAAATCTATAGCAAAGATACAAATATTTCTAAATGTCTTATAAATGTAAGAATAACACGGTTGTGATTTTCTGAATAAAGAATTAGATAGGAAAAAAGACCAGCTAGTTAAAGTAGTTCAATTAGAGAAAACATGGCTCGATGATTATAAAATTGGTTGGAATACAAACCTGCAGCTAAATGGGGGCCTCATGACTTTAAGGAGTTTAAGAACTACTGGTAGAGATGAAACTAAAAGAAGGCTTTAGAGTTTAGACAAATGACAAATCTATTGTAAAAAAAAAAAAACAATTACTTTACTAAAAGTACTTTATTTCCTTTGCTTTTGGTAGTGGCCACAGTACTGATAACAGCCAAAAGAAAGCCACATCACCAAAAAACATTTAATGTATGGCTTTCTTTCAAATTCTAACTAGGGGCACTTGGATACATACATCAGGTAGCATCACTCGAAAATGGAAGGCACAGTCCATAACAAGACAACAAATAAACCACATTTATTAAAACAGGAGTTACTAAAACAACTGCCCAAAGGCAGTGTTAACTAAAGTTCCAAAGAAGTGAATTTGAAGGTGAAGTTTGTTAATGTAGGGCTATAGTGCTTCCAAGGTTGTCCAGTATATCCAACCACTTAACTTGCATCCTATTTTTAACACAACAGCCATTGATAACAATTGATGGGGTTTATTTAAAATAGCAATCCAAAGTTAATAATAAAAATAAACTAATCATCATTTCCAGCAAGAAAAAAGTTTGGTAAGGTCCAAAAAGTAATAGCAGTAAAAAATCAGCAACAACGATGAGTCTGCCTACAGGGAGGAGATCAAGCACCTGGCCACTTGGTGCACGGACAATAATCTGCTCCTTAACACCAATAAGACCAAGGAGCTCATTGTGGACTTCAGGAAAGGAAGACAAGGTTCACATGAACCCATTCACATCAACGGAATGGTTGTTGAGTCTGTCTCATCCTTTAAGTTCCTGGGGACCCACATTTCGGAGAACCTATCCTGGTCCACCAACACCTCTAGCCTGGTCAAGAAGGCTCACCAGCGCCTATTCTTCTTGAGAACACTTAAGAAGAACCAGCTGTCCTCAACTACTCTGGTGAACTTCTATCGCTGCACAATAGAAAGCATCCTAACCAACTGTGTCACAGTTTGGTATGGAAGCTGCTCTGTTGCTGAGTGTAGGGCACTGCAGCGGGTGGTGAAAACTGCCCAGCGTATTATAGGGACTCCACTTCCAGCCATTGAGGACATTCAAAAGAAACACTGTGTGCGTCGAGCACGCAGTATTCTTAAGGATTACTCTCACCCCGCCCACAAACTGTTTTTTGTCCTGCCTTCTGGTAGGCGCTTCAGGTGTCTCAGGTCAAGAACCAGCAGACTGAGGAACAGCTTCTTTCCCAGAGCTGTCTCCTTATTGAACTCTGCCCCCCACTGACACCTGCCCACACCTCACACACCCTTATACTCTTCCCATTACCACTACACTATTTAATATGGACTGCGCTACAATGTACATACCTGTTTGAAAATACAAATATCCATGCACAATACATTTGTACACTTCTGATTGAGTATATATTCGTACATGTCTACTTGTAAATTCCTGTCTATATAAAATAGCAACTTGCACATTATGTACATATCTATCTGTACATGTCTACTTGTAAATTCCTGTCTATAGAAAAAAGCAACCTGTATATTATGTTCATATCTATTTGCAAATTCCTGACTACAGTTAATAGCAACTTGTATATCTTGTTTATCCATTGTAAATTTATAATTATAGTTACTAGCAATCTGTATATTATGCTCACATAATATCATTCTGTAATAGTTACCCATAGCCTCTCCCTGCACATATCCCTTTTAAGTGTACTTAGAACTTATACCTTTATCCTGCACTTTCTGCTAATTGCACTTCTGGTTAGACCTAAACTGCATTTCGTTGCCTTGTACTTGTACATGTGTAATGACAATAAAGTTGAATCTAATCTAATCTAATCTAATAAAAAGTGAAGCTTATTTAAATCAAACAATAAGGTTAGGAACACATGAAAAAGTCAAAAGCAACAAGTAAACAGACATATAAGGACTATAAGAACAGGGCCATAGGGTCAATATTGTAACGAGAACAGTGAAATTCTCACTTGCCTGTGCTAATCAACATGCAACACATCACACATCTAGATTGCCATGACAGGTGAGTGTAAGTACCTTATCTGGAAACATCTGCCTTAAACACCTTAAACTTCTGTCTTTCTTATACAGTACATATATATAGATTCATAGACAGGAAGACAAATACAGTGCACAAAGAGTGCTACATCAAGGCTGTGAGAAGGTAAGTACTACCATCCTGGGAAAAGAGGGGGCGCTGTCACTCACAACCTTGTCTTTCCATTCGCAGCTCTGAAGGTCGGTGGAATCAGACAACACCCAACCACACCCCTCGAAGACCTCCCAAGCCACGCCTCTTCTGATATATACTGTACATACAGTATATATATTGTAAAAGACCAGCGTCGGCACAGACATGGACTCCAAATCTTTAAAACATGCACCCTTTATTTTGCAACACAGAAAACCAGCACAGTGCACAAATCACCACACTATACTCAGTCCTTTTCTTTGGCTGCCTTCACTCCTTTCTCGCAAGCTTCGCCCTCTTCTACCCGACTACGGCTCCTCGAGTGGAGTGAGGCAGCCCCTTTTATCTCACCCCAGATGTGCTCCAGATGCTCTGTAATGGTCATCCGGCAGCACTTCCTAGTGTGGCGGAAGTGCTGCCCTTGCACCCGGAAGCACTCCAGGCGTATATAGTTCCTGGTTCGGCAGCACTTCCTGATGTGGCGGAAGTGTTGTCCTCCAGGGCTCCAGGACCATCCAGGCGCCCCCTGGTGGTAGCCACGGATCCCCACAGGGTTGATTTGGTGTTGACTTGAAAATGTGAATTAACAAGAACTCCTTAAACTTTATAAACTATGATGTCCCAAAGCACTTTCTTCTATAGTCCACTGAAGCTTGATAATCTCCTATTTTAAAAGGTTCATGGATGCATGGGTGCTCAGAAAGTAACATTCAAAATGTACTACTGACAGTACTGGTCAATTTGTACTTTTCCCACATCCCACCATTGCCTTAGAGATAAAAAAAGACCCATTCTGTTATCTTTTTTTATTAATCATTTAAATCATTTAAAAAGTGAAAATGTCATATTATAAGTTACAGAATGTGAATGCAAAATCAGCTAAACTATGGTTAGAAAAGACTGAAAACATAAAAAAATATTAACTAAAAAGGCTAAAATGATGTAAAGTTTTAATGTAATGTAAGCACCTGGTCCACGCTGTTGAGAGAAAGAGAGAGAGAGTATCCCCACATCATGCGCACCCACATATCCTGTCTAGTGAAGCCCATTTATTGCCTTCCACACATCCCAGCGCTTGTACTGCTTACACAGCAGAGTTCTTGAGCAGACGGTGGGTGAGGAACTAAACGATTCCTGTCCAGGTTGCTATTTAAGCTACAATTTAAATCCTAAACCAGAATTACATGATTATGTACAGTTATTGCTGATTAGACATTATGCTAACTAAAACACTTCAGTCATTCTTTACCATCTGTTTGCGCATACATATTGATAAATACAAAACAATGCTTTTCAATAACCATTCTTAACACTAAAAAAAAGCCCTTCATTACCTCAGTTTCTGATACACAGAGAGAGTTTAGGTGTCCACTCAGAAGGTTTGCTACTCAGAATTTCAAAAGCTCTCTGGTCTCAGAATTAATCTGAATAAAAGTGTACTCTTTCCGGTGAATTCGCAAGCATATAATATTAGATTAGACACCCTTCCTTTTATCATTGCAGAACAGTTTAAATACCTCGGGGTAAACATCACAAGTAAACATAAAGCTCTTTATCAAAAAATTTCGTCGTCTGTATGGAAAAAATTAAACAAGACTTGCATAGATGGTCAACCCTTCATCTCACACTAGCTGGAAGAATTAACACTGTTAAGATGAATATTCTTCCTAAGCTCCTTTTTTTATTTCAAAACATACCAATATACATTAATAAATCGTTCTTTAAGCAATTAGATTCAACAATAACCTCATTTATTTGGAATTCTAAACATCCACGCATCAAAAGAGCGACCCTACAAAGACAAAAGGCAGAAGGCGGCATGGCTCTACCTAACTTCCAGTTTTATTACTGGGCGGCAAATATACAGTCGATAAGAACCTGGACACAAATAGAAGAACATACACAGGCATGGACCGCAATAGAAGTAAAATCCTGCAGTACTTCTTTGTATTCCTTGCTTTGTGCTCCAATAAACACACGTTATCGGCAATACACTAATAACCCAATTGTGCTCCACTCACTTAGAATCTGGAACCAATGTAGAAAGCATTTTAAGACGGAGAAGCTTCTTTCTGTGGCACCCCTGCAAAAGAACCACCTCTTTCAACCCTCACAAACATATGCAGTTTTAATATCTGGAAAAATTTGGAATTAACTTGCTTAGAGACCTTTATATAGACAACGTCTTTGCATCCTATGAACAATTACGTTCCAAATTTAACATTCCAGCTACAAATTTCTTTCACTATCTTCAAATCAGGAACTTTGTTAAACAGAACCTTCCAGATTTTCCTCATCTTGCACCCTCATCCACGCTGGAAAAATTATTGCTCAATTTCAAGGAGTTAGACTCCATCTCTACAATATATAAAATCCTTTTACAATCCCTTCCTTTCAAAGATCCAAGAGGACACTGGGAAAATGACCTCTCAATTAATATATCAGAAAAGGAGTGGAAAGTAGCAATGCAGAGAATTCACTCAAGCTCCATATGCATAAAGCATACAATTATACAACTCAAAATTATATATCGAGCACATCTGTCTCGACTAAAACTCTCAAAATGTTTCCAGGGCATGATCCAACCTGCGAGCGTTGCAGCCAAGCCCCAGCCTCACTAGGTCACATGTTCTGGGCCTGCTCCAAATTAACATTATTCTGGACAAAAATTTTTAATTACCTCTCAGACAGTCTTGGACTCACAATCCCTCCTAACCCATTAACAGCTGTGTTTGGGGTTCTTCCAGAGGGTCTTAAAGTGGAGAAAGACAAACAAACTGTGATTGCATTCACTACACTGTTGGCACGCAGACTTATTCTGATAAACTGGAAGAACCCAAACTCTCCTCTTTTAAGTCAGTGGGAAACTGATGTGTTATATTATTTAAAATTGGAAAAAATCAAATACTCAGTTAGAGGATCTGTGCAGACTTTTTCAAAACATGGCAGGATCTAATCAGTAATATTTTGAAATGATTTTATAAAGCACAGAGAATTTGTTGATTTAGGTATTTTTAAAAGCCTTAAATTTTACACGTTTGGCTTGCTCTCTCTCTCAAGGGTGGGGATCGATCTGTTCTTAGCATAATTCTTTTTTTTTTGTAAAACTTGATTGCTATGTATTGATTGTAATAAAATTAATAAATAAATAAATAAAAAAAAAAGAAGGTTTGCTACTCATCCCTACTTACTCTTACTATTTAATATAGAAATAATGATAGAAAAAATTCACAAGAAGCATATTGTTAAAAACGCTTCTTTGATTCATCAGCAGCAGTTTACAAACATTCTAAGCAATCAGTCCATTTGTAGTGCTTACTGCGATAGCGAGGATAATGTAAATAGTAAGGCTGACATAGTTGCTCCTGAAAAGATAGTTAAAAAATCTACTAGCAGTGTTATACCATGGAAGACCCAAAGAGTGTCTGATCTAAACAGAACATGCTGGGGAGCTGAGCATAAATGGAGAGAAACTAAACTGATTATCCACTATGAGATACTGAAGGCTAAAATAACAGAATACAACATAGTATGTCTTGATAGTCGATGCTATTTCTCTAGAATTATAAATAACAATGCTAGTAATGCCAGAGTTTTATTCTCTACAATTGATTGTCGGCTAAACCCAGGTCACTCAATAGAATGCCTCCAAAAAACTTCCAGTAAAACTTGTGAGGCTTTTGCTGTATTTTTTAATCACAAAATTAATGATATTAGAAATAATATAGTACATCACCCAAATACTGATCCTCTTAAACTCCATTTTAAACAAATTAAATTCTTTCACCAGGATCGATTTACCTGATTTATATAAAATATTTTCTCAACTGAGACCCTCCACCTGCGTTCTTGACCCAATACCAACAAGTGTTTTTCAAAGAAGTATCTGGTGTGCTAATTGATAGTATTCTTGACATAGTAAACTCGTAATTAAATACGGGGGTCTTAACACTAGAATTACCAGACCCTACGAAAAAACTTGGAATTCCATCCCACCTTAAATCGCCTCTTAAATCCCTTCACACCTCTCCGCCAGCGTCCTTTGTCTTCTAAATGTGCTGATAAAGAGAAGCTAGGAGCAGCCGGCTATTCCATCCCCCCACCAATTTAGAACGTGCACGAACTTCTCTCAGCTCATGCCTTGATTGAGTGTCTGGGAGTGAAGTGGAGTTTTAGAGTGGAAATAATAGATCGTTATTTGGAACACACGCATTTCATGTCTGTTCCGTTTCTACAGTAATCTGTGTCAACACATTTATATTCTAGTAGTAGATGACAAAATGTAGGCATAAACTATATAATGTATGAAGCCTGAAGTCCAAATAGCAAAGAAACATTTTCATAAAAGGTTCAAATATAACACAACAATTGCACTTTTATTCAAAAATATAACTGCAGAAACATAAAGCCGCCTTAACATGCGACATTGACAGCCGTTTATTGTAACTTCCTCCGTGGTTCAATAGAATCAGTTCCCGCTTCGGAATCAAAAGGTCACGAGTTTGATCCTGCGCCACTCCGTTTTGAGAAGTAAACTGCTCTTAGTCTTACAATGTTAGAATAAAAGCATACATTTGATTTCAGTCTGTAACAGCCGGTGCAATTTATGATCCTTGTAAAGGTTAGCTTTTTTTTTTTAATTCACTTTTCATTCTTTCAGTCGCGTTCAGAATCAATCCATACAACCCCATCTGACACGGCTGTTTTCACTAAACACGCGCTATACCTCTGCAGTGTACCACAATGCATACTAACGACCCCCCCCCCAAAACCGGGTTCTGACACACAAACGCTGGCTTCTTCGTATCTCAACCTTCACTTGATTTTCTTTTTATTCAGTTTTATTGAGTGTTCCTGCCAGTCCCCGCATGTTGCTGTATGCTGTTTTTTTTGTACTCCAGGACATGCAGAGGAAAGAATGGTAAAGAGGAGTAACTTCAGCGCTATATGCAATAATCAGACACTCCCCATCTGCCCGTGTCGTTCAAACACAGGAACATATATTGGTGTAAAAGTATTTTTCCATCGCCTTTTCCTGTAAGAAGCAATGTACACACTTCTCTCTATGCTGTGGTTTCTATTACACACCTGAAAGAAAGAGACAATATATGTGAAAATATAATCGCACTAATGCAATATTATTTGAAAACGAACAGCGTCAGATCGGGTGTGAATTTATGCAGGAACTGGAAATTCTCTGATGCGGGACCTTCCCCCAGGGAAGAAAGTACAGTGTCAGGTGCTCATTCAGTGTAATAGGAACCATAGCACAGAGAGTTGTGTGCACGGCAACAAGTACACGTGTCGTAAATGTAGGAAGGACGGTCCTTGGGTGTGTGGGAACTGTTAATATTTGAATGTGATGATTTTATATAGCACGGAATGAAAATAAGCACTTCTTAGCATTGCACCATGCAAGCTGTCGTATCAATCGCCTACTGTAACTTGCTTTCTTTTTTCTTCGGTTCTACAGGTAGTCTTGAATAAAAGTGCACTTGTTTTGTTTGCGAAATAAAGTGTCTGCGTGCACTTTTCGTGGCATTACACGTGTATTTTTTGAGCATGCCCGTTTGAGCATGCTCAAACACAGGAACATAAGTTGGTGTAAAAGTATAACAAAACAACGGGCAGATGGGGAGTGTCTGATGATTGCATATAGTGCCAAAGTTACTGCTCTTTACCATTCTCTCCTCTGCATGCCCTGGAGTTCAAAAGAAACAGAATACAGATGCGATATAGTTCTGCGTTGTACCACGATGCATACTAACGCACCCCCCCAAAGGGTTCTGACACACAAACGCTGGCGAAGCAGCCTTCTTCGTATCTCACTGTCACTTGATTTTCTTTTTATTCAGTTTTATTGAGTGTTCCTGCCAGTCCCCGCATGTTGCTGTATGCTGTTTCTTTTGTTATACTTTTACACCAATATATACTCAGTAAAAAAAGAAACGTCCTCTGACTTTCAACTGTTTTTACTTTCAGTAAACTTAATGTGTAAATATTTGTATGAACACTGACAGAGTCAACACCATAAGACATAAACTAAAAATGTTTCACAATGTGTCCCTGAATGAAGGGAGGCTCAAAATCAAAAGTACCAGTCAGTATCTGCAGTGCATCTCCTCCTCATGGACTGGACCAGATTTGTCAGTTCTTGCTGTGAGATGTTACCCCACTCTTCCACCAAGGCACATGCAAGTTTCTGGACATTTCTGGGGGGAATGGCCCTAGCCATCGATCCAAATCGATCCCGCTCCAGGGTACAGGCCTCGGTGTAACGCTCATTCCTTCGATGATAAACACGAATCCGTCCATCACCCCTGGTAAGACAAAAACCATGACTCATCAGTGAAGAGCACTTTTTGCCACTCCTGTCTGGTCCAGTGAAGGTGAGTTTGTGCCCATAGGCAGCGTTGTTGCTGGTGATGTCTGGTAAGGACCTGCCTTACAACAGGTCTACAAGCCCTCAGTCCAGCCTCTCTCAGCCTATTGCGGACAGTCTGAGCACTGATGGAGGGATTGTGTGTTCCTGGTTTGACTCGGGCAGTTGTTGTGGCCATCCTGTACCTGTCACACAGGTGTGATATTTGGATGTACCGATCCTGTGCAGGTGTTGTTACACGTGGTCTTCCACTGCGAGGATGATCAGCTGTCCTTCCTGTCTCCCTGTAGCGCTGTCTTAGGCGTCTCACAGTGCGGACATGGCAATTTATTGCCCTAGCCACATCAACAGTCCTCATGCCTCCCTGCAGCATGCCTAATGCACGTTCACGCAGATGAGAAGGGACCCTGGGCATCTTTCTTTGGGTGTTTTTCACAGTCGGTAGACAAGTCTCTTTAGTGTCCTGCATTTTTAGAACTGTGACCTTAAGACCTTAACAGCTTACAGAAAGTAGGCATTTAACGACCATTCCACAGGTGCATGTTAATTAATTGATTATGGTTAATTGAACATGCATGGAAAACATTGTTTAAACCCTTTACAATGAAGATCTGTAAAGTTATTTGGATTTTTAAAACATTATTGTTGAAATACACAGTCCTGAAAAAGGGACGTTTCTTTTTTTGCTGAACATATGTTCCTGTGTTTGAACGACACGGGCAGATGGGGAGTGTCTGATGATTGCATATAGCGCCGAAGTTACTGCTCTTTACCATTCTTTCCTCTGCATGTCCTGGAGTACAAAAGAAACAGCATACAGCAACATGCGGGGACTGGCAGGAACACTCAATAAAACTGAATAAAAAGAAAATCAAGTGATGGTGAGATACGAAGAAGGCAGCTTCGCCAGCGTTTGTGTGTCAGAACCCGGTTGGGGGGGGGTCGTTAGTATGCATCGTGGTACACTGCAGAGGTATAGCGCGTGTTTAGTGAAAACAGCCGTGTCAGATGTGGTTGTATGGATTGATTCTGAATGCGACTGAGAGAATGAAAAGTGAATTAAAAAAAAAAGCTAACCTTTACAAGGATCATAAATTGCACCGGCTGTTACAGACTGAAATCAAATGTATGCTTTTATTCTAACATTGTAAGACTAAGAGCAGTTAACTTCTCAAAATGGAGTGGCGCAGGATCGAACTCATGACCTTTTGATTCCCAAGTGGGAACTGATTCTATTGAACCACGGAGGAAGTTACGATAAATGGCTGTCAATGTCACATGTTAAGGCGGCTTTTTGTTTCTGCAGTTATATTTTTGAATAAAAGTGCAATTGTTGTGTTATTCTTGTGAAAATGTTTCTTTGCTATTTGGACTTCAGGCTTCATACATTATATAGTTTATGCCTACATTTTGTCATCTACTACTAGAATATAAAAAACGTTTCTGTTTTAACAATGTGTTGACACAGATTACTGTAGAAACGGAACAGACATGAAATGCGTGTGTTTCAAATAACGATCTATTATTTCCACTCTAAAACTCCACTTCACTCCCAGATACTCAATCAAGGCATGAGCTGAGAGAAGTTCGTGCACGTTCTAAATTGGTGGGGGGATGGAATAGCCGGCTGCTCCTAGCTTCTCTTTATCAGCACATTTAGAAGACAAAGGACGCTGGCGGAGAGGTGTGAAGGGATTTAAGAAGCAATTTAAGGTGGGATGGAATTACGAGTTTTTTCGTAGGCTCTGGTAATTCTAGTGTTAAGACTGCTGTAGTTAAACCAAGGCACAAGAAAAATTTCTAACCTGCCTTTCTTAAGTAAAAAACAAGGGAAGGCAGTCATTATGCAGTTAAATGACCACCTTAATAAACATGCTATTCTTGATAAGTTTCAGTCGGGTTTTAGAAGAAATCACAGAACAGAAACTGTGGGTAAATGCAGACAGAGGCTGTTTATCTGTTCTTATCTTCTTAGATCTGAGTGCCGCATTTTATACTATTGACCGCAATATTCTTAGAAATTGCCTTAGTCAATGGATGGGCCTCTCTGGCAGTGTCTTAAATGGGTTTGAGTCCTACCTGGCAGGTAGAAAGTTCTTTGTTAGTTGTGATAATTACACTTCAAAGACACCTGATATTATTATATATGATGTTCCACAAGGCTGTATCCTGGGTCCACTGCTCTTTTTGATTTACATGCTTCCGTTAGGTCAGATTATCTCAGGGCATAACGTGAGCTACCACAGCTATGCTGAAGACACACAACTATATTTATCAATAGTGCTGGATGACCCCGAGACTCTTGATTCTCTGACCCAATGTCTTACTTGTGTTTCTGAGTGGATGAGTAGTAATTTTCTCAAATGAAATAAAGAGAAAACCGAAATTTTAGTAATTGGAAAAAATGCATATAATGACGGTATTAGAAATAAACTTGATGCATTAGGATTAAAAGTCAAGATGGAGGTAAAGAATTTTGGGTAACTATTGACTCTAACCTGAATTTTAGAATCACATATTAATCAGATTACTAGGAGAGCATTTTTTCACTTAAGAAATATAGTTAAAGTTGGACCTCTTATAACATTGCAAGATGCTGAGAAATTAGTTCACGCTTTTGTTTTCAGTCGACTAGATTACTGTAATGCACTCCTCTCAGGACTACCCAAAAAAGATATCAATCGATTGCACCTAGTGCAGAATGCAGCTGCCAGAATCTTAACTAGGAAAAAAAAATCCAAACACATCTCTCCAGTTTTGATGTCACTACATTGGTTACCTATGTCATTTAGAATTGACTTTAAAATACTGCTTATGGTTTACAAAGCCTTAAATAATCTCGCTCCATCATATATTTTACAATGCATTTCACCTTACTCTCCAAGAGCTAAACTTAAAAGAAGTGGTGATGCAGCCTTCTGCTGTTATGCACCTAAAATCTGGAACAGGTCTGGGTGGTCTCGTGGCCTTAGAACCCCTGCCGATTTTTTTTTTTTTCTCCAACTGTCTGGAGTTTTTTTTTTTTCCCTGTGTGCATCCCATGGCTACTCCCCCGGACCCAGTGTCAAAGGGAAATGCTGGCTGGACATGGGTCCCAGCTGTCCTTTACAATATATGTATATATATATATATATATATATATATATATATATATATATATATATATATTTTGTGTATATATATATATATATATATATATGCAGTATATACTGTATATGAAAGAAAAGACAGACCACGATAAAGAGTTGCCTCCCCTTCCCCATTGTCACCATATGACTGAAGTGAAGTGATCACAAAAAACATGCAATAATTGTAGTAGCATCTTTCTACATGTGAGTTCCCAATTGAACTGTCTCAGGATTGTGGGTCTTCCAGTCCTAAGTTCTTCCAGCAGGAAGAGACAGGTCCAGGTGTATGGATATTTGTAAATACGTGCAGTTCCCTAGGCTTTGCTAATATCAAGTGTTGTTATGAGAATTAAATAAATGGGCAAGCAAAGTGAGCAGGGGGCTTTGCCCTCTAGTATATATAAGGCTCTGATTAATGCTAACTCTGTTAATGTTTGGAATGGTGGTTACTGCTGCTGCCTCATGAATAAAGCTTGAGTGTTCTCCCTGTTTAGCATTGCCACCCACATCTTCAAACATATGTAGAATAGGTTATTGGTGATTTCTAATTGCCCGCCCCGTATGTGTGTGTGTGTGATTGTGTGAGTGGCTCCTTCAATGATCTAGTTGTCTGTCCAGGGGTGTTTCCTGCCATGTGGCCAGTGTTGCTGAGTCAGTCTCAAACCCCTTATGAATCTGAAATGGATCAAATGGTTTTTAAAATGAAAAGAGATTAGATAAAATATCAATTATTTTTAATGGCTAATTATTTGATTTTTAACATCATATATCACAATTTATGAAATGTTAGTAGAGTAGTAAAGAAAAGCTATAATAAAAGGCATGTTGTAAATCTTGAAGAAGACAGTACTACTCCTAAATTTTTGACATCTTCAGAACATACAAGCATTTTGCTATGTTCAATTTTTCCCGCTGAATCTTTATAGATATTGAATCATACCCTGTTTTACAATAAGAAGATTATTTACTTTCTGCTTTGCATTCTAATTAACTCAAGCTATAATTTTCAGATTTTAAGGAGGATTTCATGATTTTACAGTATACTCTTTCTATATGATGCAGGTCAATTTTTAATATCACATTACCTTACTTATTTATCCATGGGCTTCATGGATGAATTAATCATTGAATATTTTTAGGTGAAACCAGTTCAGCTTGCATTCCCTATGGATTTAGAGTAAGTTGAGCTGCTCCAATAAATGTGAGGGAATAATCAATGAGGGAGTGATTTGCAAAATGTTATATATCGTTAGCAAACATATTTTGTCTTTTAGTTACATTTTTTTTGGTTACAGCTCATCTTTCATCCTATTAAAGAGATTGGAAATCTGCTTGATACATTTTACTTATTGCATACAATCAGATATTTGATTTAATATAAGAGAAGATAGTTTTAAGACATCTGCAGTCTAAGAAAACCTCTCCTGGGCTTTGTTTTCAAGACCAAGCAAGGAATTGCAAGATCAATAAAATAGTAATTGCAAAAATTACAGAAGACTGTGGTAAAATTAATCTTGCTAAGGTTGTATCATAGACACGTTGGTATAATCTTTCAGGGCATCAATGTGATTTATTGCCTGAGGGGTATTATACTACAAACTATGAATTCAGCTCATTATTTTGTTGTGGTACTTATAGTGTGCACTTATGAATTTTTACAAAATAATGTTAAAAAAAGCAATGCTTAAGGTAAAGTAAACTTGAATTTAATTACTTAACATTGCCTTGACTTTTTCACATTTAGTAGTTGGGCCATTTAGTTTTTTAAATACAAACATTTTACTTTTTTCTTTAATAAAATTGATTTCAACCTATTATTCTTCGACAGACTATACATTTTAGCTCCGAGGATAGAAATTACAAACAGAGTATTACTTAAATAAATGTATCCATGAATTCCTGAAATGACAACGGTGAATATTTCAGCTGTTAAAAAAGTATTTTAATGGATTAATAAAGAAATTTTTTCTTTCCTTTTTTTACCAAGAATGAAAACTGATCCTACCTTGTCTAATTTTGCATTTTAAATCTATTTCCATTATGTAAGTATTATATTCAGGTTTGAAGATGATGTAGAGTTCATTCCAGAAATAAAGAGTGCAGTGCAGCAACCAGGATATGATGTCCATTTTTACAATCACAATCCCATACCCATATTCACATGGTTTAGTGTCTTCCTGCTAAGATCTTAAAAGGTGAGTGAATACACAACTTTTTTTGAAGGCAAAACAGATATGTATTACATACTAAGCTGGCAGGCCCACTACATTGATGGTTCTTCAGAAATGTACATCAATGGATTGGACAAAAATGGCCAATTTAATTTCAAATGGAAATGTGGCTGAGAACAGCACGTGAGAGGCAAACAATCTATGTGAGTGAATGGAAAACATGTACCGGAGAAACACAGGAACACTATCCAACTGGAGAAATATTGTGACGATGAAAAGGAAGGAGCTTATATGCCTCATATTAAGGAAGATTATACATTTTTCACCCTTTCTACGTGTGATACATTTTTTTTTGTGTAATTGCATTTGTGTAAAATTTCCAGTTATACAGCCACTGTGAAGGTAAAGTGTAAGCATTGAGAATGACATGTTCTACAATCCAAAACTTTGTTTTACATTTTTAGTGAAATTAAAAGAGGTCAACACATAAGTACAGATAAAAAATGCATGCCCCCCCCCACAAAAAAACAACATATCTCTTATCTATGATGTTTCAGTTAAATGCTTCTATTTCATTTTATGTTTCTTTACTATATTTTTATATATATTTTTATATATATATATATATATATTGTCACGCACGCGCGAGTAGGGGGCCGCGGACTGACCTTAATACATTCGCAAAGACATATGCCAGCAGGGAGTGGCGGGGTACTAACCTTTCTCCTTTTGTTTTTCACAGAAGAAAAGACGCACTGCTGCCATGAGCCTCCCTCCTACAGCTTCCCGCACTACGCCACTTCCGGCCCCTCCTCCATAAATGTCTGTCGACGCCATCTTTTGGTTGTCATGCACCGGGAACATACTTGTTCATGTATATTGACCTGTTTTTGTTTATATTGTGGATCAATTTTCAGTATACGGGGCCGGAAACCCCAAACCTTTATGTTGTCTTCTGATTCATCTTTTACAATATATATATATATATATATATATATACTATATAGAATATATATATATATATATATATATATATATATATATATACTAGCTTACGCAGAGAAGTAGTGTATTAAAGAAGTTATGAAAAAGAAAAGGAAAATTTTTAAAAATAACGTAACTTGATTGTTAATGTAATTGTTTTGTCATTGATATAAGTGTTGTTGTCATATCTATCTATATATCTATCTATCTATCTATATATATATACATATATATATATATAGCAAAATACCTGCGCTTGGCAGCGGAGAAGTAAAAAGAAAAGGAAACATTTTAATAATAACGTAACATGATTGACAATGTAATTGTTTTATCATTGTCATGAGTGTTGCTGGCATATATATATATATATATATATATATATATATATATATATATATATATATATATATACAGTATATACACACACATATATAAACATATATATATATATATATATATATGTAAATATATATATATATATATATATAGCAAAATACTTGTTAGCGCGAGAAGTAGTGTGTTAAAGAAGCAATGAAAAGAAAAGGAAACATTTTGAAAATAACGTAACATGATTGTTAATGTAATTGTTTTGTCACTGTTGTGAGTAATGAGTGTTGCTGTCATATATATATATATATATATATATATATACATATATATATATACACACACACACACACACATATAAACATATATATATACATATCCATCCATATATACATAGACACATATACACATATACATACACACACACATATATACACACAAGTACATATATATATACATACACACACATATATAAACATATATATACATACATATCTACATATATACATATACACACACACACACAACTATCGTATATGTTCAAGTTCTATTTAAATTTTAAATAGAAGGAATTTTTATTTAGTTGACAGAATATTATTCCGGAATAAATCAACTCAAACCTTAAATAACTATATAACTATAATATTTTTCTCTCCATAAAAATATATCCTGTCTAAATTATACAAGTTAGAAATAAAGTAAACGTTAAAAGAACAAATTTAAATTTCTTTACTCTTATGTAATTTTATATAAAAAATAAACTTAAATTTTAAATATCCCAAAAGATTTTGCTCTCCATAAAAATATATCCTGTCAAAATTATACAAATTCAAATATGAACATGGTGCATAACAAAACCTGGAAATATAAATAAAATTTGTTCTTTTCAGCAATAACAAATCAAATCATTCAGTTGTCTTTGCTCTTATGTCATTTTATCAGAGCTGGAAGCCTGGCATCTTTTTTTGGCAACAAGTTCGTTTATGTTTGGTGTGAGGTTCTGTGTTGTGGAGATTCTCAGGATGGACTGCAGGTGCTCATCAGTGAGGCGACTCCTGTGTGCTGTTTTGTTAGTCTTCATGACTGAGAAGAGCTTCTCACACAGATATGTGCTACCAAACATGCACAAGGTTCGAGCCGCATGTAGACAGAGCTGGAGCATTTTTGCGGGAATGGAGTGAATAAACTGTGCGGGCCGTGCAGTATCGTACTTTGCCTTCAGTGTGCCATTACACTGCAGCTCAATCACCTCCATCTGAATCTGCACAGGTGCAGTTTCCACATCGACAGCAAATGGGTTGCGAAACAACTCAAAATTCTTTTTTTGTTCTTCAAAGTCACCAAAGCGCCATGCAAACTCAGTGCGCTCAGTTTATCAGCAAAGTGCGTGTTTTGGGAACACCGTTGTGCCGACTTGGTTCAACATTACTTGGCAACAGGGAAAGTGGGGCAAGTTGCACTGGTGCATTTGTGTCTCCCATAAAAGTAGCTTCACTTGAAATCACTTTGTGATTTTGCACGGTAAAAATGTCTGCTGAAGTGTCAGATTCTTCTTTAACTCTTCTGCTTTCTGTATCTTGTGCATTGCATTCAGGTCTTTCAGGTTATCTTGATGTTTTGTCTCATAGTGCCGTCTTAGATTAAATTCTGTAATTACAGCCACATTAGCTCCACAAATGAGACACACGGGTTTACCGGCAATGTCAGTAAACATATACTCAGCCTCCCATCGGTTTTTAAAGGCTCTATGTTCAGAATCACCTTTTCTCTTCGGCATCGTGTGGGCTAGCTTAAATAACTTGCAGCATCATAAGCTAGACTTGATTACGCGTAAGTGTTCGCAAGGCAGTTGAAGAGCTGCATTATGGGATCTGTAGTTTATTGTGTTACCAGCGCTTCATATCCCGGGCCATTAATAACAATAATATATAAAATGATCTCGGGCGGATATAATTACACGCCGGGCGGATGTGGCCTGGGGCCTTGAGTTTGACACATATGGACTAAATAGAACTTGAAAAGATATATTTTTCAAATGTGATCGCAAATTCAGATCGAGTTGGCGCACACTACAGTACATCAAGCCCGCGTGCTATTGTGGTTTTGCCTGCGTGCCTCAATAAGTCATCCTCCCCTCACTCTTACTTTGTACTTTTTTAACGTTCATCTAATGAATACACTGAGTATGGCTTTACCAAAACAATCATTGATCGCGAATAAAGTATCCATTATTCATAAAGCTTCAATTGGTGATCTGTCTTTCTGCGTTAACCGCATATTTTTTCATACACCTCAAACCAAGGGGATGCGAGGCTAAAATGTATCGGGAAGCGCGCGTACATACTCAGTGCATCTCCTCTTGGGAATCGAACCTTGGAAGCCGGCGCTAGAGGCGAAGCCTCTACTATTGCGCCTCGGCATGTGGTTTGTCTATTTGAGCGTAGCAGTGTAATTCAGTTTTTGTTCAGCACTCTTTGGAACTGTTGCTTTTTGTCTGCGCACTGCGTCAGTTCACGTGAGCCACTGAATATGGTTTTATATGTCACTCGCTCGCTTCTAATTGTTTTGCTGCCTTCTTAATTATATAATGTATGTTTTCTTCAGCGGTTTTTGGAGCTCTTCCTGGTTTTCTACGTACTGCGTGATTACGTGGGAGGCGTGATGATGTCACACGAAACTCCGCCCCACGGCTTTCGAGCTCAACTCCATTACAGTAAATGGAGAAAATAGCTTCTAGTTATGACCATTACGTGTAGAATTTCGAAATGAAACCTGCCCAACTTTTGTAAGTAAGCTGTAAGGAATGAGCCTGCCAAATTTCAGCCTTCTACCTACACGGGAAGTTGGAGAATTAGTGATGAGTCAGTCAGTGAGTGAGTCAGTGAGGGCTTTGCCTTTTACTAGTTATATATATATATATATATATATATATATATATATATATATATATATACACACTGTATATATACATATGCTACAATATAATTTTCTGTGTACGGCGGTGATTCCCAACATGGGGTGCACACCCCACTGGGGGGGCAATTTGATTTTTTAGGGGGGAAATTCAAGAATTTAGGTACGTTAAACAATTTATAAAATAACAAAACAGAAACTCACTGTTTAAAATGATAGAAAAAAATTAATAATTTTTATTTTTATATTTTACAGAGACATTTATATATTTATATAAATATAGAAGGGATGGTGAAGAACCCTTTAATTTATGATTTTACAACTGGCTTTTTACCATTAAAATAATAATCATATAACAATGATTATAAAATTTTGCAATATAACAAAACTATAAAATGATCAAAATTTTACAGAAAAAGCTCTCATTAAAGTTATTTTATATTTATGAATATGACATCTCTTATATGTTTTCAAAACTGTATTTGCGGTATTTTCATATGACTTCATATTATATATATTTTTTAATAATTTCTTAGTGATTTTTTGTCAATACTTCAACTATCCTTTCCTGCTTTTGTTTCCATGTTCTTTAGAAGCTTGTTTAGACCAGATTAATGACATTATGGGCTTTCCACGTGAGTAGGAATTCACTTTTTGAAAAGGTAATAATAAGAATAAGGTATATGTTACAATGGGGACATCATGGTTTTAGAGAGGCCTAGGTGGGGCATGGCCAAAAAAAGGTTGGGAACCACTGGTATACAGTTAGAAAACTCTGTTCTCTTATACCATGCCATTTGCAGATACACCCTGAACTTATTACTCTTCATCTTTTCCAAATGAGAACCATGATTCTCATCCTGGCCACTTCACATTTGACATCAAACTGGTGTGTGCCTAAGGTCACAGCCCGATGAAGTCAGCAGAACCAAATAATTCGCAAAAAACAGAGATGTGATCCTGAGGCCACTGAAATGGATACCCTCCATTCCTTGGTTGTGCCTGGAAATTCTGTCCGTATTAATAATGAATAGAATAGGGCAGCCCTGGAAAAGACCCATTCTCACTAGAAACTGCCGGCAATGCAAACCAAGCTTTCTCTCCAGTTGTACAGAGAGTGAATATCACTCAACAGCTGTCCTGGTACTCCATACTCCTGAAAGACCCCTCTCCACAGGGTATCCAGAGGGACGCAGTCATATACCTTTTCCAAGACCACAAAACACATGTAGTCTTACTCATGGTTGGCATTAGCAATTGGCCAGGTAAACCTGAATGGCATATTAAACTAGAGACATCCAACAGTGATCATCTTTTGACCATCTGGCTTTGGAGAGAGAAAGATAGATCAAAAATGATCACTACAGTTGCATTATATAAAGAGTTTTCACTGATTTTTTTAAGTCTTTTGTGCTTATGTTATTTTTCTTCACTTTTGATTTTTGATTACTTTTCTTTTTCTGTACTCTTGATTTTTGTCTTGTAGAAATAGGAGGAATAAGAATTCCTTGCTTGTTTGGTTTTTTTATTTATTTTTTTGTCTTTTAATTTTGAGCTGTTGTAGATATTTTGTGTTATCACTTTGGATTGTGCAAATATTTGAATGCATGACATTGAAATTTGTTTGCACGCATTATAACAAGGAATTGTTTTCTTTTGAAACATTGTTTTTAAATCTGTGCTTCCATTTATTCCACTGCTGATCTGTTCGGGTACGATACAGATGCATGGAGTTTAAAAGTGAGTGTCAGTGCACGTGGCATCAAATATGATCAGAGAACATTATCAGAGAGGGGCATTTGACATTATTCATCTTGAGTTTAATGAAAGTCTAGAAATCAACCTTGTACAGTAGATGAGTATAAAATTGGTTCAGACAGAGGAAGCAAAGGGTTATGCTGTGAGGAGCCTTAGCACAATTAGGTGAAGATAAAAGTGGTGTCCCTTAGGGATCACTGCTGGGGACACTGTCCTTTTTAGCATATAAACCTGTTTATTCCAGATGATAGACCTGGGGAATAATAAAACAGGCATACAAACAACTTTCCATGCAAAAGTCAGTATTTGTAAGTGAAAACCTGACAGAAGAACTTTTGCATATTTATGGCAACTCTGACCCATTTGAAAAATTTTAGGAATAGTGGGAAATGATGACACAATTGTAGCCAAGCCAGCTAAATAGCATCTCAAACACACAATGATTCATATCTCTGATCAATTATTATAATGTGTGTTGACATATATTAAACCCCAGAAGTGCTCTTAAGAGGGCAATGCTGCGTATTTGCTCTGAAGAACATACACAACCTTTGTTTTTCTCTGTTTACAATATACTGTATAAGGTAATCATTCTCACTTTTCAGGATTAGAAACCAACCCAATCACTTCTCAAAAATTGCATTATTTAAAAACACAGATGTGATTCACTCAAAAGTTAAACTATTAGTGAAACTACATTTCATTAACACTAGAATTACCAGAGCCTACGAAAAAACTTGTAAATCCGCCCCACCTTAAATCACTTCTTAAAATCGTTCACAGCTCTCCACCAGCGTCTTTTGTCATCTAAATGTGCTGATAAAAATCAGGCTGCAAGCAGCCGGCTATTCCATCCCCCCACCGACTTAGAACGTGCACAAACTTTTTGCAGCTCATTCCTTGATTGATTTTCTGGGAGTGAAGTGGAGTTTTAGAGTGGAAATAATAGATCGTTGTTTGGAACACACGCATTTCATGTTTGTTCCGTTTCTACAGTAATCTGTGTAAACACATTGTTAAAACAGAAACGTTTTTTATATTCTACTAGTAGATGACAAAATGTAGGCATAAACTATATAATGTATGAAGCCTGAAGTATCCAAGAAATACTTTCACAAAAGGTACAAATCTAACACAACAATTGCGCTTTTATTCAAAAATATAACTGCAGAAACAAAAAGCCGCCTTAACATGCGACATTGACACATTGACAGACTTTATTCTAACAACTAAGCTATAATTAATATTTCTTGGAATCAAAGTAGGTATACTTATGGTCTGGTGTAGATGATGCTTTGTTTCTTTCTTGGTCGCTTTCTAGACCACACCACACCTTTTTTGTTTTGTTAAGGAGCTATTCTCCTTCGTTACCTTAGTCACACCCTTTGGTTGTGGGCTATACTGCAATTTATTCTTTATGGTTTCACACTGGGGCCATATTTACTAGCAAAGCTTTGTCTGATGACTAGTTGGTGATCAGTCAACCCCCAATTAGCACTTTGAGATCTTATCAATGAAAAGTGCGTTACAAATAAAATCTATTATTATTATTATTATCCATTATAAGACAAACTCTTACTCATGCACTTGCTTTTCCTCAGCGAGCGTTGAATTAATGGCATCTTTGTCTAACTCAATACAGACAAGGTTTCCACTATTCCAGTTAACCACCAATATTCTCTTAGGAATAAAAGGAATCACTTTAGTCTTTGTTACACCCACACTCTAGGTAACAGGATATCTGCTTTGGAGCAGAAGTTACAGCCTGGACAAGCAGTGAAAATCTGGTTCAGGCAATGGTTTTTTGATATATTGCCATTGGTTTCTACAGTGCACATAAACCTATCCTTTTTGGTCATCTCTTGGTGCAAAATTTTGTCCATCAAGTTTTCCAATTGGTAAGGTATGGCTCTTTTTTCGAGCTGAATGTTTTAACTGGTACCAGCAGAAGACATCTTAGAGTTGTCACTTGGTTATTGGTAAATTTATCAGATAAGGTACTGAGGTATTCCAAAGCTAGCACTCTTTTTGTAATTAAGAGTGTCTAGAAGTTTACTTTTCAGTAAAGTCTTGTGTGTCAAAGCCTAGCGAAAAGGGTATTGCCAGTCTGTCCTACATGCCATATTTTGCAATGTCTGTAAAACGATAATTTTGATCAATGATTTTAGCTGAATTCCGAAAATGAAAGTGAGAATTGTTATTTTTGCATTAGGCTGATTATCAGAAATTGACTTCTCTGTAAAATATTACAAACAGGTATCAACTTTAAACTGCAGTAACTGAATGTTCAACTGTAAAGAGAAATACAGGAAAATACAAATTTGTTCTAATATGTTTTAACATATTATGGAATTTAACAGTGTGAAGAAGCAGGTACGTTATTAATATAATAATAATAAATATAATTAAGGAAAGAGTTTAATTACAAACATAAACTAGCCAGTAGTTAAGACAAACATTTTACAGCACCTTCCAATACAAAGTTGGACAAAAGGTGTTTCTTAAACCACAAAAATACATAATACATTTACAGCAAGCAGGTCATAGTGTCTTAAAGTGTCTGCAGACTGTGCATCTATAAAAAATGTTCCTGGGAAATTATGTATTTTGCACTTTGAAAACTATAATGTTATTTCAGTCAGTTATAATAACAATAATAATAATAATACATTTTATTTATATAGCGCTGTAAGAGCCATTTTCCTAGTTCTATAAGATTCATGAATATTTTACGAGATGACAAAGCATAACCTATGCGAGGTTGCTAAAACCACCGTAAGTAGAATTGTATTGGTATATTCTTGCCATTTCTAACAGCTTTGAGTAAACATTATAGTTCAGTTAGTGACAGCCTTGCCATGAGTAAAGGTGTGGAAGGCATAAGGTTTTAAACCATGCCTGTGCATGTGTCTACGTGCCCGGGTCTACGGGCCCTTTGAGTGTGTGAAGTAACTTGTAAAACAGCACTTATTTAAGTGTTGAACCGTATGCTTAAGGCGTACAGAAGAAGAAATTAAGAACCTTTAAGTATAAAAAGAAGAATTTTTAAGCATATAATAAGCTAACAATCTTTAAGTAAAGAAGAAGTAGTAAAGAACTTTTAAGTACAGAAATAACTAAAGTTTCTCAATGTAGAGAAAAGCCAAGCAAAATTACACCTTTTATTGGCTAACTAAAAAGATTACAATATGCAAGCTTTCGAGGCAACTCAGGCCCCTTCTTCAGGCAAGAAGGGGCCTGAGTTGCCTCGAAAGCTTGCATATTGTAATCTTTTTAGTTAGCCAATAAAAGGTGTCATTTTGCTTGGCTTTTCTCTACATTCATAATGGCTAACACGGTACAACAACCTAGTACTAAAGTTTCTCAAGAAAGACTAAATTTAGGGAAGATGCATTTTTCTTTTTTTTGCCTTTTATTCTATGTGTGTAACCATTTTTTCTTTTATTCTTGTATGGATTATTTGCTTTTAACTTTCACTAAATATTTTAAAACAGACTTTTGGACTGTGAGATTTCTTTCGACACGTGTTTTACCCGTGCTTGACAACTCTTATGCCTCGGTGGCTACAAGCACTTTTCCAATGTTATTAGCTCATTATAAGCAAACACCAAAAAGTGTTTGTATTGTGACCAGTAAGGGGCATTGCTGCACCCCAAATACCTAACACAGGTCCCGGGATCAAACAAATGATTTATTGTGTAAATACTTCCACGGGTCACTTATAAACACAAGCACAGTGACAGTTCATCCTTTTCTCTTTTCATTTCCCTGTTTCTTCCTCTCTTTTGACCCCTCCAGGAGAGTGCCATCCAGCTCCCCTTCCAAGCTGCTTCCTTTATCCAGGACCCAGGAGTACTTCTGGTGCCACAACACTGTGTCCCTTGGAGGCACTTCCAGGTTGGGTGGAAGTCCCATGAAGCAGGGACCATTAATATCTTCAGCATCCCCTGGAGGCACCCACTCATCCCAACAGGACTGCCCTATGGTACTATGATTCCCAAAATGCCCTTGTGATAAGCCAAGTTCAGTGGCTATAAATAATGGAAATAAACAGGCAGCCACTTGGCTTGTCACGGACATTTGGGGGAAAAAAAAAGGTTAAAGAAATAAAGTTTTCATTTACCTGTTTTAGCACCCTTTCACAGATTAACATGGTAGCGGCACAAAGTTATACAAGCGGTTTGAGCACTCAAACTTGCCGACACCGAGTGTTGGAGTGCACTTCCGTAACAGCAGTGGGAGGGAGGGCTAAAGTGCAATTTTTAGAATCAAAGAATCAGGTCAGAAGGATAGAGAGCTCAGTGATAAAGAAGCTGGCAAAGGGAATTCACATGTGTGGCAAAGTATAGGATTGAAAGAGGGAGAATTGTTATTGAATTGTTTAACTGAGTATATGAGATACATACCATCCTTTGTGTATATAGTAGGTGCTTAGTTTTAATTTTTCTTTTTTTTTTCTTTTTTATTTAGTCTGTCCTTCATGATCCATTTTGTAGCTTGACGAAGGAAATGGAAGAGTTTTTTTGTTTGTTTTGTTTTGTTCTTTTCTTCACTTTTGATTTGGAAACCACTGTAAATGTTATAAGTAGCAACTGCACTCATTTTCCATTTTGCAAGTGTGTTTGCAGTGGACTTTGTATATATTTTTTTGCAAGACAATGGTTTGTAAAATAGCTTGGACACTGCTGGAATTAAACAGGATCCTTTTTTTGAATTGTCTTTTTCAGTCTGAGTCTCTCTCTCTACTGAACACTCCAAGTCGGGAATTGAGCAAAAGTATCCTTACCCGGGGTGTCACAGCCCTGTTGGTTTCCGTAGAGATACCATAACCCAGGAACGCAGCCATCTTGCATTTTAGAGAAGTAAATAACCTGAGTAAGTTGCCTCCCTCAGTTCTTCCATTGTACTGACATACCCACCAGTTCAGAATCCAGCTGGCTTAATTGGTGGGCTGGCTGGCTTCCTTTTCAGGTAAGGAATCTTAAACATATATAGTTAGAGAGCGAGAGAGAATTTTTATTAATTTTAAGTCCACTATTACATTGTTTTCAGAATATTAACCGAAACCATTTTTATGTGACAACAAAAATCCTTTTTTAAGCTATAGGTAGCATTGAGGAAAAATTATGTATAGACTAACTGGAAACCTAAGGAGTCTGTATGACTTCACTGACTGTTATTTTCATTTTTTTTCATTTAATGAAGTGGGTCTGAGTGTGAAGGTTTTTAATTATGGTTTCATGTTGTTTTTGCCTTTTTTCTTGCAATTTAGACATCTGTTTTACCTCTTATCGATGGTTTATGTTTTGGCATTTAGCATTATGTGATGATGACATCATTGGGCATACTATCAACAGTGCCATTGACATACCACATGTGCTGTAACTAAAATACTGTATAAAAATCTATACACTTTTTATAAATAGAAAAAGGGACATTCTGCTGTTTAGGAGGAAACATCCGTTGTTTTAGAACAAGTTGACAGCTTGACAATTAAAAGGATTCAGTGTTTAAAATGGAAATAACATGATGGTGCTTAGAAATGGAAAACAAGAATGTTGTTTTTAGAATAACCAGAACATTCTACCACTTGAAAGAAAGCTGAAGAATGTTTTGGCTTTAGGAAGGAGGGAATATTCTGATGCATGAAATTAAAAAGACAGAATATGATAATGTTTCTTGTAGCACAAACAAAATCAGAAATCAGAAAAGAAACTTTAATGTGTACAACACAGTGAAGAATTTAATGCAGAAAAAACGTGAAGTTTAAAGTATCCATAATTCTGTGTGAACAAGACAAAGAATGCTGTTGAAATTAATAAGATATTTTGCTTTAGTTTTATTTAACACTCTTCAGAACAGCAGGTCATAATTAACATACATTAATAAACATAAATAAATTATAAATGAGATATCCATAATTATTAACTGGAGTTCTACCTTAAAGTCTCTTCTATTTTAGTTAACAGTGTACCTGGGCAAACACATTTTTTTGGGGAACACAATCTTTTAGAATAATAAAAGTGAAAGTGCATCTGATGTAGTCCTCCTACTCTTACATAATCACTGAACGTATGCAGTTCTTTCTTGTAATATCTAAAGGTTACTCAAACATACTGCCATTTACTTTTTCTTATGAAATCTGGGCCCTTGAAACTCAAAAAGGCTTCAACCCCAAACGTAGGCCTTAAAAAAAACATAACTATGCTGCACAACTCAAAAGTATTCCTGGCCATGAATCTCAAAATCAAGCCTGCAACCTACACTCACAGAAATTTCCAAGCTTATAAATCCTAAGAAGAGAGACAGGAACCATAAACCCTTAGCCCAAAGAATAAAAAACAACATTTATGAAGAACAGTGTCGTTGGGTGGTGGAAGGACTGACTGGAAATTGTCAAAATGTTGGGATGCCAACCGGGTCGTCCCTTTTAATTGTCGCGAGATGAAACAAGCAAAAATTTAAAATAATTGAATAATAATGAAAAGTAACTCCTGGAAGGGGGGGTTGTTGAGTGCCGTTACTGGGCGGCTTCTCGGAGCTGTGAGGGAAGAAGAACAACAGAACAAAGTCAGCAGTTAGCCCATCCCCGTCTCAGTGGGTTATTGCATACCTTTCCCTGACCCTTAGAAGAATTCTCCAATGCCCATGTGTGACAATACAAAGAAAAGAAACTTAATCTAGAACTGGAGCCCTGACTAAATCACAACACTCCAATTTCATAGGCAGCAAAGGCATCTACTGAAAGAGGAGAAACACAAAAAGAAAGAACCAGAACAACTGGTACTGATTGCCACAACTTCAGTGAAGTTGAAAGAGAAGCCAGGGAAGTTGAGAGAGAATATGTGTAATATGTTCATTGGATTTAGAACAGGTTATTATTCTGGCAGCAGAATTTTGAAGAAGCTGTAAGCGATGGTTACGTTTTTGTGGGATACCAGATAGAATAGCATTACAGTAATCTATACAGTACTTGAGGTGACTAGGGCATTAACCAATACGTAAGTACTGTGTTGCGTAAGAACAGGATGAAGTCTAGAAATGTTTCGGAGATGGAAAAAGGCAGTCCAAGAAATGTTACTTACAGTATATGGGAGGGATTATTTAATAATAATAATTATTATTATTTAATAATTTCATTATTATTGCATAAATGGATATAAATAATTGCATGTAAACGATTCACCAAAATCTGTTGTATGTAAACGATACTGTTTTAAAAGTTATTGTTTTTTCGTCAGGAAACCCGGTTTCCTCGTCTACCTGTATTAGTTTAAATGGCACTTTTGCCACTTGCAATAGAGCGGACGCGCTGAGGTATCGTGTCGACTGGCCGACACAATGAATGTGGCGTCTATCTATATATGTCTATGCACCCCATGCCGCTTTTCTCGAGTCATATTCCTCCTTCTGACTACCATGTTCCCCGCTCCTCTCTCATGACCCCATTGGTTTCACGTTACTGCCCGATATGTAGCCTGAACGCGTGACCTTTCACTTCGGCCATGTCTGCGTCTGGGAGTTTTTTCCGTAGCCTGCTACAGAAAGGTACTCTCTTGACCATTGGCATTAGTTTCGCTTCTTGCTATCTGTTTCGCTCCTTGATATTTTCATTATACTGTGACTTTTTTTCCTAAGCCTTTGTTATAAAATGAACAACAGTATCTTCTCTGTCGAAGGGTTTTTGTACAACATCATCTGTATTCCGGGATCCGGCAACTGCCTGTTCCTATCAGTGGGTTATTTCTTGACACAAACAGTTGACAAAGGCAATGCACTCTCACTACGACATAGGGCAGTAGATTTTGTTGCATCACATTGGGCAGATTTGGAGAGGTTCTTCCTGTTCTTTCCAATGCAAGTCGAGTTATCACAAGTCAGGAGTACTATCAATACATGGCAACATCTGGAGTTTATGGTGGTGAAGCTGAAATTCAAACTCTTTCCGAGATTAGATCTTTTGACTCATTATCTTTTGTCTCCAGCAAAACACCTATTCAGAACTGTGTCTTTCAAGAAGTATTTCTTTCTTCATGATTTCTGAATTCCTTTCTCACCGTTTTCCGTTCTTATTCATACACCACTGTATGCTACGGCGGGCATTGGCTAGTAATATTTATTTGTTTAAAGACACTGAATATAAACCCAAATCTGTTTTAGTTATTTATTTATTTTTTTTTACCTGGCTTGATCTTGACATGTAGCAGTGAGTTATGTAAGTTTTGTACTTCTAGAATTATTATCTATTTATGTTAATTTTTTTCTGTAGATTTCTTATTGTCATTAATATTTATCATGTTGTTTGTGATGGTCATTGCATCACCATAACCATAAACATATTTCTATGACAAAGGCATCCCAGGACGCTACTCAAAACATGTTTGTGTTGTCATTATTTAATTTGTCAGTGTGCTTTAATATAAAAGCTTTGGAATAAAACTCCTGAAAAAAACTAAATTATGTTTAGTGATTTAGTCAGAAAATGGTCTAGCATACAGATATGGAGTCTGTTGTGTTTTTTTACTTTGAGTTTAGCTTCACATTTTTTGATTCTGATAAAATTTCTGGCCTAAACATTTTTCATGCTGCCAAATCCTTAAAAAAAAATTCATTTGCTGTTTTTTTATCTCTCAAACTTTTGCTTTCATTGTGTTTACTACAAAAATAAATAATTTTTTCTGAATTCTACATATTGAGAAAACACTTATTTTTCTATTTCTTTTCTGGAAGGAATTAGGTGTTCGATTGTGTAGCAATGTAAACTGCTTGCATATTTAGCAAAACTAATATTTAGTCTCTGTAAGTTAATTGTATCTTATGATTCACTGTACAATTCGTACCTTCTATTAATTTTTTTCTCTATTTAAGGAAATGTTCTTTTCACTAATGCAATGATTTAACTTACACTGTTACTAAAGCATTGTGATTTGTAATAGATAATTGCATTTGACTGATTACCAATATTTCCCATAGGAATGATAAATCAAAAAAAGACATTTCCTTAAGATCATTTTGGTTTCTCTTTGACAACAATGAGATCAGAAAGAAATACAATAGAGATACTGCCTTTTGACTCCTGCTTCTCAGATTTTTCTGCAAAATACTTTACCATGGTATATTAAAAAGTGTCTCCTCTTGAACTTCAGCAGTGATCTCAGCAAATATATATCTTCAAAGCATTTGCATTGTGTGCTCAGTAACATATAGTGAAATGTATGGACAGCAGTAGTAAAACACTTTATAATGATTACAATGATCTCTGAATAATGCCATCAGTTTCTGTAAGTTTTATTACTGTTCACCAATCACGTCACACTCATTCTGGAAGAAAAAGAAGGCAGTGTGGCATAGAAGTTAAGACTTTGGATGTCAAATCCTGAGGTTGTGGATTCAGATTCTGCTACTGAAACCACTGTGTGACCATGAAAAAGCCACTTCATCTCCATTGGCTCCAATTGGAAAAACAAAAAAATACAATACAATTTATTTTTGTATAGCCCAAAATCACACATGAAGTGCTGCAATGGTCTTTAACAGGCCGTGCCTCTTGACAGCCCCCTAGCCTTGACTATCTAAGAAGACAAGGAAAAACTCTTGTAGGGAAAAAAATGGAAGAAACCTTGGGAAAGGCAGTTCAAAGAGAGACCCCTTTCCAGATAGGTTTGGCATGCAGAGGGTGTCAAAAAGAAGGGGGTCAATAAAATACAATACAGTACAATACACAGAACAGAAAAAATCCTCAATACAGTATAAAAATAAAAATTTTAGAAGTACGTAGCAGAATTTAACAGTAGATGATATCACATAATATGATTTGGATTTGTTTAGAGTCCTGGGACCTCATGCATAACGCGTCCATAGAATTCACACTACAACATGGCGTACGCACAAAAGTGGAAATGTGCTTACACACAAAAAAATCCAGATGCATAAATCTGTGTGTTCGCCCACTTCCACGTTCTTCCACTACATAAATCCCGGCCAGTGTGAAAAGTAACACGCCTGCTGTCCTGCCCCGTCTCCTCCCAGAATTACACCTCTTTGAATATGCAAATCAATATAAATAGCCCTTAAGCTCAGCATTCTGTGAAAAGGCAATGGCAAAAGCACGGGGGGAAATAGAAAAATTTCAACGAATACCAAGTGAAGACAAGGAAAAACGTTCTATTTGTTGGTTTAAACAGTGGTATAAACAACAAAAGGAATTTCATCGAGTGACATTGAATGTCGGAGAAACTGGAAAGCTCAAGTTCACCAAGTCGCACAGTGCCCGAAATAAAGAAGAAGTTGTCAGATATCAAAGTCGTAGTGAAAAGGCGAGTCGTAGCCCACAGTCTGAGTTTCATATGAAAGCTTATTAGGTTACAGAGAAAAAAAAAATAGGCACACAGTGGGAAAAAAGCACGAAATGTCAACTCGAAATTTCCACTTTAATCACGTAGTATATATTTTCATTAAAGTGAGAACATCATAAATTTCATCTTAAAACTGTTTAATTTACTAGTTTCTCAAATCCCATCGTAACTAAAGTAGCATGTTAAATGCGTTATTTTGTATTTGATCTTCTGTGCTCTATGCTCTAGAGGGAGAAGTGCTGCTCAGATTAAATAAGATGAAGCGGGTTGAAAAATGGATGGAAATCAAACAAATCACCAGTACCAGATAATATTTATCCTCGTGTTCTTAAGGAGGCTAGTGAGTACATATATAGACCCTTGACACATATTTTTAGGAAGTCACTGTGCACTGGAGAGATTCTGAAGGACTAAAATATGGCAAATATCATCCCATTTTATAAAAAGGGTGACAGGGCAGATCCAAGCAACTATAGGTCAGTAAGCTTAACATGCATCACAGGAAAATTAATGGAAGGAACTATTAAGGATAAGATTGAGCAACACATGGCAAGGACAGCAGTTATTCTGAACAGTCAGCATGGGTTCAGAAGAGGGAGGTCGTGTTTTACTAACATGCTGGAATTCTATGAGGAGGCAAGAAAAGGATACGATCAAAGTGGAGCTTATGATATTATTTATCTGAACTTTCAGAAAGCATTTATAATGTACTGGTGAGGCCTCATCTTGAGTACTGTGTGCAGTTTTGGTCTCCTGGCTACAAAAAGGACATAGCAGCGCTAGAAAAGTTCCAGAGAAGAGAGACTAGGCTGATTCCACGGCTACAGTGGTTGAATTATGAGGAAAGATTAAAACAGCTGAGCCTATACAGTTTAAGCAAAAGAAGATTAAGAGGTGACATGATTGAAGTGTTTAAAATTATGAAGGCAATTAGTTCAATGGATCGAGACTGTTATTTTAAAATGAGTTCATCAAGAACACGGGGACACAGTTGCAAAGTTATTAAGGGTAAATTTCGCACAAACATTAGGAATTTTTTTTGCACAATGAACGATAGACACTTGGAATAAGCTACCAAGTAGTGTGGTAGAAGGTAAGACGTTAGGGACTTTCAAAACTCAACTTGATGTTTTCTTGGAAGAAATAAGTAGATAGGACTGGCGAGCTTTGTTGGGCTGAATTTGCCTGTTCTCGTTTAGAGTGTTCTAATGTTCTAATATTCTAATGTGTGTGAATCACCACGTACTTCTGGGTTTTCTCTTCCTCTGACTGGACACAGAATCCATTACATTCATAATATTACAGCTCTCTGAATAATTAAAATACTGAGATGTATACTTGATATCATTTTCATGATGATAGGAGATAAAGCATGTAATTAAACATGGGAACACAGTGGTGCAGTGATTATATGCGACCGTCGATGAAATGATTTATTGCAGCAGTACTGTCTCTTTCAAACTTACTAACCCCAATTCCTGTCCTTACTTTTCTTTTTCCAAATGCCCAATCGCCACACAATCAGCTCTGTAATAGACGTTAAGCCATTTGTAAGCTTAGAACGCTGATTCTTCAAAACTTTTAAGGAACATTGAAATATCTTTGTAGTACATGTTTAATTATTCTATCCTTCCAGTGTCACGCCAGTCCCAGCAAGCATACAGCGCGAGGCAGGAGCGCCAGATCCTTGCTAGCGCAGTGCAACCGTGCCCTCACATGTTTAATTAATAACAACATAGATCATTTAAATGAAGTTAAAGTTTTATCTGTATAAATTAATAAACATATTTTGCTGCATTTCATCTTAAAAATGATATCGTCATCATATGTAAATATGAGCTTTATAAAGTGGCTCAGGTTGTGCAATATTATAACTTTATCTCAAGTTTACAGTGAGGTGCTTATAAGTACAAACAGTTCTACAAGGAGCACTTGATTGACTGATTGAGTGCGTTTATAGTTCTTGGGATGAAACTGTTTCTGGACCGCTAGGTCTGTACAGGGAAAGGTTTTGAAGAGTTTGCCGTGTGAGAGCAGTTGAAAAGACAGCATGGCTGAGGCAGCTTGTGCTTGAATGTTGTATACTGATAATTCTCTTTCTGATCAGCTGCTCCGAGTGGTGCAGTGAGAGTAATATGGAAAAATTAATCTACTATGGCAACCCCTAATGGAAGCAGCTGAAAGAAGAGGAAGAAGGTGTAGTGAGAGTAACAACGCTAAAGCAGCTATGGTAATTGGAATAGTTTGGCCATTCCGTGGACCATTATATTGTTACAGGTTAATTACAATCAGATGCATTAAACTAATAAACAATATGCAGTTAATTTCAGTGTATTTATAAAGCCGTGTCAGGGATGTGGATCTAAAAAAGAAAGTGTAATTCACTGGAATAGTAGCACTGCTTTGACGCTGGGTGCCGCCAGTCTGCAAAACCAAATGCAGAACTTGTGTACACCAGGGTATAAGCGATCATGGAAATGTGCATGGCTTTACGGCAAGTTTAGGTTTTATACATTTTGATTTGAATGTGGAAACAGGCTTACACAACATTTTTTGCGTACACACTGTTTATACATGAGGCCCCTGGAGACCTCATCTATCAAGCTGCCTCCCCCATTTGGCCATTCCACAGCTGAAACAGCGCTGGGCCAGCCAATCCGATGAAAGGACCCCTCTACCCCACGATTCCTACAATCCTCCATCAGGGATGACTTTACCTTAGGCGGACAAAACAACTTGGCAGGTGGGCCGTGGCACCAAGTGCCACATTTGAGTACCGAGAAGAGAAACAGAATAGGTGAGGGTTAGTATCCAATTATAACTATCATGTTACTTATGTTTTAGTGCTAATGACTGACAACAGAGATGCAGTCTGTACAGTTAACCAGCAGCTCTAGTCAGGATATGCTAAACTGAAATAGTGAGTCTTCAGCTGGGATTTAAAAGCTGAGACCGTAGGGGCATCTCTTATAATAGCAGGCAGCCCATTCCACAGTTTAGGGGCCCTGTAACTAAAAGCTCAACCTCCCACTGTTATTTTATTAATCCTTGAAATCATAAGCAGACCGGCATCTTGAGATCTTAATGTGCACTCTGGTTTGTAAGTCATGATAAGTTCAGACAAGTAAGTCAGACCTTGGCCATTTAATGCTTTATATGTTAACAGGAGGATTTTGAAATCTGCCCTAAACTTAACTGGGAGCCAGTGTAAGGATTTAAGAACTGGAGTTATGTGTTTGTATTTTCTTGTTCTTGTAATAATTCTTGCAGCAGCATTTTGTATTAACTGGAGGCTATATAAAGGACAGTTTGAACATCCAGTGAAGACCGCATTGCAGTAATCAATCCTAAAAATAAATGCATGAATTAATTTATAAGAATCCTTTTATTTAGAAAGCACCTTAATTTCCCAACATTTTTAAGATGGAAGAAACATAATTTGGACAACTTTGTAATATGTGCTTTAAATGACATGCTAGAGTCAAAGATAACTCTTAGATTGTGGGCTGATTCAGTATAATTAATGGTGATTCCAACTGAGTTAAATGATGAAAAAATATTGTTGTGATCAGCGTCATTGCTTCCAACAATTAACATCTCTGTTTTATCAGTGTTTAAAGACAAGTAGTTCTCATTCATCCACTCCTTTAATTCACTAACACAACAAATTAAAGACAACATTGGAGAAACTTTGTTTTATCTAAATGAAAGGTATAACTGGGTGTCATCTACATACGAGTGAAAGTTAACATTACGTTTCCTAATGATAGATCCCAGTGTAAGCATGTAAAGTGAAAATAGTAAAGGTCCCAGTACTGAGCCTTACAGTACACCATATCTCACTTCTGTGTATAATTATGGAGTACTGTCAGCACATCTCTGCATATATTGGAATCGATTTGATAAATAAGAACTAAACCAAGTGAGCACAGTGCCTGTAAGGCCAACATAATTTTCTAGCCTGTGCAGTAAAACAGAATGGTCAATGATGTCAAATGCTGCACTTAGGTCTAACAACATAATTACAGTGGAGTTTCCTTCAACAGAGGAAGGAATGTCATTTACAACACGCGTTAGTGCCGTTTCTGTACTTTGACCAATGCAGAAACCAGACTGGAATTTCTCAAATAAATTGTAATGCATAAGGTATGACTGAAGCTGATATGCAGCTACTTTTTCTAGTATTTTACAGAGAAAGGGTAAATTTGAAATAGGCCTATAATTATTTAGTGTGTGTGGGTCTAGGTCTGACTTTTTACAGTAAGTAATGGTTTAATGACTGACACTTTTACTGCATCAGGTGCTGTGCCATGCAATAATGAATAATGTGATTGGATCTCAAAAGTGGTAAGATACCTTGGATAATGTCATTAGTCTAATAAAACATATGAAGTCTTGAAACAGATTAAAACAAGATTAGAAAGAGGTCTCACAAAATATAACATGCTTTTCAAACCAAATTTTCAATATTGACTTCTTTTATCTCTGTTGTGTCTCACATCTCCTTTTTTGTCTAAAGCTATTTCTCCTAAGGAATTTCAGGAACTACATATGTGACAAATTTGATTTTTGAATAAAACATAAATGAGAGTCCGTTTTAAGTCTCATGAGCCATCAAAGATCAACCTTTTGAGCGGTCAAATTTTCCAATTTGATGACACAAAGTGGATAAAATGCTCACTAGATCATAGTTCCAAAAAGTGTTGATTAATGTATGCAGGTAATATTTTCAACTTACTCTGGCCACACGACAATCAGGAACCTATGAACCTAGGGAATGTTTTCAGCTAAATCTGTAAATGGTAGCATACACTGAGACAAAGCAGTAATGAGTTCTGAGAATTCTACATCAATGTATGACATTTCTGAAAGGCATTCATGATGTCATGTGTTAATAACATCCTCAGGGATACTTTACATGGTTCATTGCCATGCAAATACTTGCACATTAAGTCACAAGTATCTTTATTATAGATTCATGTGGCAAACAATACATTTATTGCTGAAGGGGTCTCCACCAAAAACATTAAATGACAATAATCTCATTTGTGATTGACAAAAAGTAGGTAAAAAACTCAGGTACCTTTGTTGTTCCTGAGAAAGCATCATTGTCACACTGAGTGATGACTTTATTATTGTGAGAAGCTGGCATGTCTAACCAATCCATGGCTGTCCTGGTTTGAGAAATTCATTGTTTCTTGAATGGTGGTTAGCTTATACATGTATTGACAAGGACAGAAGCTAATTTAATTATGTAGTATTTGATATTGTTTCTTTTTGTGGAGTGATAATTACATTTTGAATATGAACACCGTGAATAATAATTAGATCTAACTTAATGTGTGAGTGTGTGCCACACCTTTTAGAGTTTGGTGGAAGCTTATCTCTCCATGATTTTGTTCTAATGTCTAATCTAATTTTTCTATGTAAAATCACTTTTCTGTAATATCGTGTGATTTCTGTCTAGAAGAATCTAAAACCTAAAGTGCATTTTATTAAGCCATGTCTCTTTAAGGAAATAGACCTTGTACTTATAATAACATTTATTAGAACTGATGTACTTTCTAATGTTAAGCAAACATTACTTTGTATGTAAGAATGTATTGCAAAAAACTACCCAATAAAGAAGAGTCTTGAGCCATTGTAACATGTGAAACTCAAACATGTCTGTCCTTTATTTTCACCCATATGTGGATTTCGCATGTATCTTCTTCAAATCATTATGGCAGACTGAAGATATCTAACAGAGCTTTCTTAAGGTATAGAGTTTTGTACATTTTTGTGAACATGGATACTGATAAAAACTAAATACCATAAATTGCCAACGGGTAGAACCAGTCTAGGCTCAATCATAGCCAAAAGGATTTTTCTTTCTAATTGATTTTATGTGGAAACACTTGCATATTAATTTGATTTAGTTGTCTACTGATTTTCTATCACTATTGAATTTATACAAGCTCTTTGAACGAGACCTTTATTTTTTTTTAATTTTCATTTCATATGCACTGTGACCCTGCTCGGGATTAAGCAGGCTTAAAAAATGGTACGGCATGGTATTTTAATATACAGTACCACACAAAAGAATCTGCCTCCTCCTGGTTTCTCCAATTACTTTTTAACATGGTGCCAGCTGGTGTTTGATTAGTTTGCACATTAGATAAATGAAATAAGTAAAATAAAAAAGTTACATTTGTTAGATGTTTACCTAATAATAGATTTGGTGAAAGCCATTTAAACATTCAGTATAAAAACTTTGCAGTAATAGGGGAAATCAAGAAGGGGCAAATACATTTTCATACCAGTGCAGTCTTTTTTGTTTTTTGTATCTTTCACTGTGTTTATTTTTTCTAAGCTCAGTCATCAGTTACAATTGCTGTTGTCAAACATGCAGGTTAAATCTGCCTTTCATGAGACTCAATTTCAAGGTTAAACCAGGAAAATATTACAGTGTGACACAGTGCTTTACTCATTTTCCTCTTTCTCCTCAGCCAAGGAAAGGGTTACCTTGATACACTTCAAAAACCCACAACTACAGGAAGCACTGCTCATTCTAAGAATCACAAGCAGAGAAGAAGGAGCAGGTCAGATCAGGTCAGGTTGAGGAGCTTGCACTTGTATGGTGCCGCACCCACCAGACGATGAAATAGGTTGGAGTCCTGGTTGGCAACCCTGTATGCAGACACGCAGTCCAGACCATGGAAATGACCATCTGCCACAGCCAGGTATAGCTACTGGAGTGTCCCTTTAGCCTGGTCCAGCTGCTTGTATCCCCAACAATGAGGATCCTGTGAGCCCCCGTAGTACTGTAACTGATGCTCCCTCACAATGCAGGCAATGTGTCTCATTTGGGACTCTGTGAGCAACTGCTCGTTCAACACAAAGTCAAACCAGCAAAGAGACAAAGTACTGAAGGAGTTCAGTGTTCGTCTCAGGTCATTGGATAGCGCCTATGTCTTGCAACCATATAGCAAAACAGGAAGCACTAGGACTCTAATGACTTGGACCTTCATCCTTTTATAAAGATATCAGAAGCGCCACACACCCATTTCCAGTCGACCTACCGACTTCATAGAGTCAAGAGTCACCAGAGACATGTCTCTGTGAAGGTAAGTAAACTTGTCGATGAGTTTGACATTTTCTCTGCAGACAGACGGGTGCTGTCAATTTTTGTTTAAGTCTGATTACAGTTTCACCAGGAGAGATCAGAGCTTAATCAGTTCAATCTACTTTAAGTTTGGTTAATGAGTTTTGGTTTCCTAATTAGGTTTTCCATTGTGAATATCTTTCCCATTAATTATAAGCTAACTTAGTCTTTTGGAGTAATAAAGCCAGCTTTATTGTCAGTGAGAAACCAGTGCATAACTGTATGATTTTGTTGTTAGAATGAAAATAGAGAAATGCAAGATGACCCAATTTTTCTGCTTAAAAATACCAAGAATAACTTAGTGTGTGGAAAAAGAGGTTTGAATCTAATATTTATGAAAACTCTAATAGAGCAAAAGTTTAGTTTCATTTGATTGTGAGTTTGTTTCTGCCATGATTTTCAAACGGATATACAGGTAGTCTCCAGTTTATGGACATCCGACCTACGACTTACGAACGGGGCCACAGCTGCAACGCATGCACCTCAGTAACTGCTGCTCCGTCATCTTCGGCCTGGGGATTTTGGAAGCGGTGGCTGGAGGGGGGCGATTTTGCTGCTCACGCAGTGTAGTGTTCCTTGGGCGGATCCCGACGGCAAGCGGTGACCCATGGTCCATAGCCACCGGGGCCACAGCTGTCGCTTGTGTACAGGATGGAGGCTTGATGGGGTGGTTCGCTGTCCACACGCTATGCCGCCACAGCTACTGCTCCTGACTAGACGCAGGATGGATGGAGCGGAGGGGGTTGTTTCACATGCCCGCCCACCATACATGGCTGCCCTGTTCATTCTCAGTGGGCAGCTGGTAATGCTGCAAGGGTGAACGGGGCAGCAGGGGATAGCATTGTAGTGTGCATCAAGTTGCTGCATTTTGAATGGGGGCGGTGGTGGGTGATTCACTACCTGCCTTTGGCTGCACCGTGTTCATTCTCGGTGGGTGGACGCTGCAGGCGGCATACTGTAGTGGAGGTGACTGTGGGGTGGGTGGGTGATGAACTGCCCCTCGCCGTCCCCATTCATTCTCAATAGCAAGCCTGCTTGTACTGTTACGCACATAGCAGGAGGTTGTCTCTTGTTAGTACATCAGACATGTTAATGAGGAGTGCCTTTCTGCTGTGATAGCATGTGCAGTGCTGTGTAGAAGAGCTCATTTTAACCTTTTGTCTTCACCCTTCAAGAATGTCTCTGAAACACAAATCTGATGCAAGCGCTGGTGATACAGTAAAGACGAGAAAAACCATCACCATTGAAAATAAAGTAGAAATAATAACAAGGTCAGAGAGAGGTGAAACTCCATCATTCATCGGCAGAGCAGTTGATTACAGTCAGTCAACAATAGCATTTATTAAAATAATGTACCTGTTCTAACTTACATACAAATTCAACTTAAATACAAACCTACAGTCCCTATCTCATATGTAACCCGGGGACTGCCTGTACTATTGATCCAGAAATATATTTCCTTCTGGTTAGCTATAGTAGTAGGGTGTTGTACAGTGTTAACCATTATGGATTAAATGAGAAGTCAAGCAAAATGATACCTGAACAGATTAGAGGATGCAAGCTTTCGAGCCAGCTCAGGCTACTTCTTCAGGCAGATTGTAGCTGGTTAGCTATTTGTCAAACACGTTTATTTATATGCAATAATAGTTAACAATTTAACTCATTTTATGCTCGTGAACCATTGTCTGCTTGTCCTAGCTCTTAGTTGATATTAGTCACCTAGAGGATGGCATTTTACCATTAACACATACTCAGTTCAGTTCACTGTGGAAAGACTGACAATTACCTAGCTTCACTTTTCACAGTAGAGCATTTGAGTCCTTGCCCTTTGTTGATACTAAGTTGCTGCAAAATCAGCTTCATTCTCGTAAGGTCCGAAGATTACCACAATTTAACAAACTACATACACACTACAATCAGTTGCATCTCTACAGTAGGGGCAAGTGGGACACTGAAAACACATACACACACACATTATCAGCAGTGTTGTTATTTAAGAAATTAAATAAATTCTAAGCTGCCATTCATAATTTGAACATATTTTTAAAATGTTTATTGGAAAACTCGACATAGTCATCATAATTGTTTTCCAATTTCAGTGACATGTTCAAAACAGATTTTTACCTAGAAAATATCTATTTTTTAATGTTCAGAAATTTTCTTTGTGCTTTGCACCACTAGCCTGGGCAGACTCTTAGACCATACATCCATCCATCCATTGTCTAACCCGCTGAATCCAAATACAGGGTCACGGGGGTCTGCTGGAGCCAATCCCAGCCAACACAGGGCACAAGACAGGAACCAATCCTGGGCAGGGTGCCAACCCACCGCAGTAGACCATACAGTGTTTTATAATAATTAAAGCTTTTTCACATATATAGAAGCCTGAACTGAAGCTCAGCTTTGGGGATTGAAGGATATTGTCCTTTCAAATGGTCACTTTTTACATTTTCTATGTAACAATTTAAAGAAGACATTTATCATCACTGATGCTGTTAGACACTTGTGTCTTCCATGAGGCTCCGATGATGTTTTCTCTACCTTGCTTATTGCCTGAACACTCACACTACTGTTTCCCTGATACCATTCATTTGGGGTCAGCAGTAACACCATTTGCACTCACTTTCCCTGACTGTGAATTGATCCAAGCTAAGACGCTTCCCGAGACTCCCCTCTGAGGCCATTTACCCTGTCCAACGGATTTAACCAGAAGTGTGGATCTTCTAAGAGTCTCAAGTACTGCTGTCATATCTCCTTCCCTTCTCTTGCTGTCACTGTCTCACAAGCTCATTCTGATACAGATACACACACTCTTTTTATGGCTGGCTGTTCTTACAGTCTTCACACATTAAGTCCCACCAGAATTTTAATGCCAAAAATGCCACTGATTATAATATTTAGATGACTTAGGAAAAGTCCATTTCTAAGCTGAAAATTAATTTATAAGTACTAAAATAGAAAATAAAATTGAAATGGGTGAACATTAAAGGCTTTAAATCACAAAGACATGTATTTTAACAGCAGCATAATGCTACATATTTCCTGTAGTGCCTGCATTTCAATATAATTTAACACAGTTTTAAAATGGACATTTTACCACTGTAAATTATGCAAATTACACATTTAAAAAAGCCACACAGCAAAAATAATATGCAAATAAAAAGTTGCATTATAATTTAATTGCTAAAAATTGGTGCAGTGAAACAGCAGATCTTAAGGGCTTAATGTACCACTGCCTATATTTTGCATTATTTTTACTGACACTTTTAGGCAATAATAAATAATATTATAATTAAATGAAATACATTGAACTGGGTTTAAAAATAAACTGCATAGCAGCCTGCTAGCAAGTATTTTAGAACATCTCACATGAAGGTTATGCCTGTAGACAGATTATATTGAGGGACTGCAGGAAAGTAAATAACATTTACTCGTACATTGATTGGCAGATGTTAAAAAATTTGTTCCAAGGATTTGTTTCTGAGACTGTGAGTGAGAGAGATGCTTAAACATGTAATTAACTATTACCTTTAAAAAAGATGCCTAATTAGATTTACAATGGAATTTACATAAACCCAAGACACACATATTGGTTTTTTCTTGTTTGCTAAAGTAAAGTACAGAATATGTTCAAAACCACTCTGAAACTGCTGCTCAGCACTCCTACAGAGACATTTGATTAAATTTGCTCTCACCAAACTGCTATGGCCATTCATAAAAATATAAAAAAGCCCTGAATATTCTGTTCTGGAGTCACATGAAGTTTAGCTGGAGACATTTTTGTGTTTAACATGCTAACGTTTGAAGCAGATGGAGTACCTGGGAATACTGTGTGCCACGCCCAACACACAAGCACAAAAGCCAAAATGTGCTTACGCACAGAAAAATCCAGATGCAGGAATCTGTGCGTACTCCAACTTCCACGTTCTTCCCCTACATAAATCCCGATCAGCGTGAAAACAAACGCTCGTACACGCTCATCATGTAACGCCCCAACTCCTCCTAGAATTACGCCTCTTTGAAAATGCAAATCAATATAAATCGCCCTTAAGCTCAGCCTTCTGTGAAAAGACAATGGGAAAAGCACGGGGGGAAATATAAGAATTTCAGCGAATACCAAGTGGTGGCAAAGGAAAAATATACTATTTGTTTAATTAAACCGTGGTATAATCAACAAAAAGAAGTTGATCGAGTGACATAGCGTATTGGAGAAACTTGAAAGCTCAGCTATCAGTCGCAGTGAAAAGGCGAGTCGTAGCCTACCGTCTGAGTGTCATATGAAAGCTTTTTAGGGTACAGAGAAAAGAAAGGCACACAGTGGGGAAAAAAAGCACGAAATGTCAACTTCAATCTCGAAATTTCCACTTTAATCATGTAGTTTATTTTGTCATTAAAGTAGAACAGGAAAGGCTTTAAAACGTTTTGCCGTGGCTGAGGTAGCGTGTGCCTGATGCTGTATACCGATAATTCTCTTTCCAATCAGCTGCTGCTGTGATTCACACTCAGATACAGTGATATAAATACTTCGAGTGGTGCAGTGAGAGTAATATGGAAAAAGATGATCCACTGTGGCAACTCCTAACGGGAGGAGCTGAAAGAAGAAGAAGAAGAAGGTGCAGTGAGAGTAACAACGCTAAAGCAGTTATGGTATTTGGAATACTATGGCTGTTCCCTGGACCATTATATTGTAACAAGTTAATTACAATCAGATGCATTACACTAATAAACAATATGCAGTTAGTTTCAGTATATTTATAAAGCCGCGTCAGGAAAATAATGAGTAACCACACAGGAACAGTACCATTGCTTTGACGCTGGGTGCCGCCAGTCTGCAAAACCGAGCGGAGAACTTGCGTACGACAAGGCATGAGGTACTGTGGAAAAGTGCGTGGCTTTACACCAAGTGTAGGTTTTATACATTGCGATTTGAACGTGGAAAAGTTCTTACGCAACATTTCTGTGCGTACGCACTGTTTATACATGAGGCCCCAGGTGTTTAGAAGATTTTCCAGAAGTGGTTTATTTATCACTATAGGATGTCCATAAAGTCAGTGTGCAAATTAAAATAGTTGTAATGTTGTAAGTATATCTGATAGAAAGAATCTGTAAAAAGGATTTGAAAGATGAAACACTTACATTTTTTATTGTTCTTGTTAATTTTCAACATGTCCACCATCATTACTAATACAAAGGGTAGTACGATTCTGTAGTTCTCGGAAAACATTTTCAAGCTGATTTTCAGTAATACCAGCAGTCACATCAGTTATCCTAGCTTGCAAGTCTGGAGAGAGTAGCAACATTTAAATTAAACATCTCTGAGGATCTCACTTAGACTTACAACATCACCGACCTGATGGGGAAAGCCTGACAGTGTTTGTACTGTATTTTCTGAGAAGAATGAGCAAGTTGCCAAGCACTATCCTCTGAATCTTCTACAGATGCATGATTGAGAATATCCTCACCTACTCCATCACTGTCTAGTTTTGGAACTATACAGCATAGGCCCACAAGGCTCTACAGCAGGTAGTCAAATCTGCACAAAATATCATTGGAACAACACTCCTTGCATTAGAGCAAATCTGTAATACCAGAGTTCTCAAGAGGGCCCATAACATTATTAAGGACACAACCCACCCACAACATGAACTATTCGTACTGCTACCATCAGGGAGATACTACAAGACAACAGCTGCTAGAAAAAGAAGGCTGTAAGACAGTTTTCTCCCTTATGCCATCAGGCTTGTAAATAAAACCCAACCAATTGTCACCTCCACTCAGCACTGCAGGCAAACTCATGTCTGGAGAGTGGAGGAGCATCTTGAAACAATATACCTGCAGAGCTTACACTGAATCACTTTATTTATTTGCTCTTACTTCTGTTTGTTTTTTTTGCATTTTTTTGAACCTGAGATGTTTTTGTTTATTGGTATGTATTCTTATATGTTGCGGTGTATTCTTGTTTATTTCTGGAGGACCTGCAGAATAAGATTTTCATTGTTTTGAGTACATATGACAATAAAGTTGAAGTTTTGTTGCTCACTTTGGTGTATTATTCTTTGACCAAAGTGGGCTACTGTGGAAAAGAGTAAAACTGAATGATTATGAGTGTGCTCTGATATTGATGGCCTTTTCTTTGGGTGGCTTCCTGTTTTCTCCTTTCATTTCTGCAACATACATCATGAATTCTAGACCTTCTGATCAATTAATTATTGTCTTTCCCAGGCAGATAAAACACCCTCTTCTAAGTGTTTGTCATCTGTTCACAGTCCTGGATATGCTGCAGTCCTTTGTGTCTACGTCATGCTCACAATTACTATGGTGATGCATACAACATGCAAGGAAGTGAAGGAATACTGAAATAAATACTGAATTACACATTAATTATCTGTAAGAATGTAAGACTAAGACTATTACAACATATTGGAGATTCCTAGACTGATCAAGGACAGCTGAATTAAACATTTATGACCATGATGGCCTGTGGAAAGAAAGTTCTTACATATGTTTGCTTTGACATTGTTTTGTCTATAAAGTCTGGCAGATGGTAAAGGTTCAAAAAGCTTGTGGCCTGGATGTGAGTGGTCAGTGACTTTCCCTGCCTGTTTCATGACTAGAATTGTACAGATTCCTGTGTGACCCGACATTTGCGCGATAGACATATGCACACCGTCAAAATCGCGCCGACAAAATCGCCCCGACAAAAGTTTTATTAAATATGAATTACTAGTTTAAAGCATATATAATAATGTTTATTTTAGAAGTCAATATTATGACACGCAGCATGCCATCAGCCCGGCACGCAGATAGTCCTTAAGATCACGCCCTGCATATGTAGGAAGAATTGCAGCAAGGGCGTACCATTCTTTTGGCCTCTCTTGCAATTTTGTTGTCGCACATTTGTCGAAAACCAGTTAGCGGGTTTGTCAGGCGCTCATTTGTCCGTCGCGGTTTTGTCGGGGCGCATATGTCTATCGCGCCTTTGTCGGTGAACCCAGATCCTGTAATGTGGGAAGACAGGTGCCAGTGATCTCTTCAGCAGACCTGACTATTTGAAGGAGCCTGTCCTTGACATTTTTAGTTGCTGATCCAGACCACACGGTAATAGAACTGGCTTAATGATTCCTGTGTAGAACTGAATCAGAAGCTCCTGTGAACTCTATTAGTTGTTGCAGGAAGTACATCCACTGCTGTGCATTTTAAATTATGGAATCTATGTTGGTCTTCCTTGTCAAGTCATGGGTGAATATCTGTGTGTTAATGTATGAGTACTGAACAGTGAAGTGTTTTGATGTCTACCAGTACCGACATTGTTTGTTACTGCTTTAACTGGGATTTAACTGCGATTGTCTCATACTGTATATCAGTTTGTGGGTATAATGTTTCTCATTTATCTCTCTTTCTTCATCTCTCTGTTTCCCTCTATCTCTCTCTCAAGCTCTTGTGAGCTTTAGTTTCTCAGGCCCATAGGTTTTTCACAAAGATCTACTGATGGATTTCCAGTATACCTGTGGTAGATCTCAAGCATGCAGAGCACATGCGAATGTTGAGTGTAAAGCAGTGATAAAGAAATGGCGTGCAGCCCTAAGAGATAGTTATTCAAAAGCTGACCTAAACATACAGTATCTTTACCTAGCTAGCTTGAAATGTCTCTGTAAGCCATGGCCTTGACAGAATCATACACCTATATACTTTTGCTGAAAGAATCCAAAAGAAACTGATTCTTTATGGTTGTGTGTGTTTCTGTAATTCCCACCTTAATCTTATAATCTATTTTTAATTTAATCTATTTAAAAAATAAGAAACAACAAATATTGATAATTAACCAATCACCTATATAAGTTTGTCTGCTAATGAAAAACAAGTGGCATAAAATGAGGTCTAACAATTCTTTTAATTTACAAATGCATTTTTTGTTTTCATATTTTCATAATAAAAGTGGGAATATTTTTCATGTTTTTTTTTAATTTGCACATTAATATTTGAATGCTAAAACTATTATTTGATTAATTTGAAATATAACAGTGCATAGAAATGTTACCCTCATGCATGATAAATTAAGAACTGAAAAAGTCTAATATCAAATGAATAATAAAACTTTTAACAGCTAAATAATGTTCCCATCTGATCTGACTGTGAAAGTGATAATAAATGTTTTAATAGTGATTAAATATGATTGGAAGTCGGGCATGCAAGAGTATGTGTAAATAACCATTGAATGGTAATCAGTGATATTCATTTCAGTTGAAGCTTAACCTAATCTTGGCATATTTTTATTAAAGGCAAAACAATATTAATATAAATTTGTTAAAACTCATTAATCTACACACATCAAGATGTTTATGTTTTATATTCTTCTTTGTACAGTATACATTATAAAAAAGCACAAATTGATATCTTTAAACTATTATTATTAAAATCATTGCATTGATATCATCATCAGGCAGAATCACTAGACGTTTTGTGCTCTCCTTAATGTAGTTGAAATCTGATTATATATTTGCAGTATTTTCATAAATTAAAAAATAAATGAATTTTAGTAATAATAGTGTAAAGTTTCTTTGAATTTTCAAGGTAAAGACTTGGTATTTCTTTGTGATTTTGTTTGTGATTATGAACATTTATTTTTTAATAAAATATATGCACACCTTTTAGGTTTTAAAGCTATTGTAAAATTTTCTTGTGATGTCGGAGATTTCATTCCACCACTTTTTTGTTTTATTATATTCTCCGTAATTTATTTTTTTTTTTTGGTTTCACAAGCACCTCCATTTTCTTTACACTTTCCAGTGCCATTGGTGATCATGTGTCAGGATTTCAGGAGGTCATATTATCATGACAACATGTTCCGTTTCCTATAAAAAAGGTAGTATCCAGGATTAATTGTCCAAGCTTCATTGTAGTTATCTCGCTTGTGAAGATTTTGAACCTTTAATTGCTTATTTTAATCTTAAACAGTTGTTGTTTTAACTGCTCGTTAGCAATAAGATGCAAATGAAAAAAGAACCAGACGTTCTATCTTGTCTCCATTTCCACCTGTGTGTATTCATCATTCACTATTTGTTTTAATTAAGTACTCAGAAGGAAACAGAAGAACTGAAAATTACTCATCCAGTTTAGGCTTCAGATCACTTGGATGATACATGTATCATTAGAAAGGAAAAAATCTAAGATTTAAGGATGAACTGACATGGTAGAGTTAAAAACACTAACAAGCCATGAAAGTATATAAGCTCTCTTAATAGTGAGGAGTGACTTATAATTAAGCAACTATGTTAGAACAAAAACCTACAGCCACTGTGGCTTTCCATGGTCAGAGTTGACCAGCCCTGCTATAAACAACTTATTGATTCTTGTATTTGCATGTTTTTGTTAAAGGAAATGTTTCTCTATTTTTGCAATATCTGTTGGTTACTTCCTGTAATTACTCAACTTGTGTCCTTTTTTTCTCTTGTTTCTTATTAATTTTGCCATTTTTCACATTCAGTTTGGACATATTAGTTGCCATAAGTACTATAACCAGTCATTGTTTGTTTTTTTCCTTATTTAGATAGAATGATAGGACTTTATTTATACCCAGGTAAAAATGTAACTTTTTTCAATTTGTATATATATATAGTGATGTCCAAGTCCCTGTCTTGCACCCCAAAACAGGATGCTGAGTCTCAGTAGTTTAGCAAAACCAACTTTATTCAGCTAGGAACAGGAACAGCGTGGTTTTTTATTGTAGCGGGAGCTACCACTCTCCTATACACAAACACAGCAATCTGGCAGGGTCGTGGCCAGGTCAATGGCCAAGTAATACTCTTTCCTGCATTTACAATGTTCCTTGCATCACCCATCGACGACAGGTGCTCATAGCACAACCGCAATCTTTTCGGATATGTTTTTGCGGTGAGCTGCTCCAGCACTTTGGGATGCTCTTCGGCATGTCGTCCTGTTGGGGGGAGCCCCAAAAGAGTTTAGAAACCTTACAATATACAGTTTATGTGCATACACTGTAGTCTAAACACACACCAGAATGACTGTAAAGCAAGAACATTTAAAAGAGAGAAAAACATCTGACTTGGCAGTCACAGTCACTGTGAGGCATTATATAGAAGTATTGCTGTTAGTATGAAGGAGCCAAAGTAACATTTCTTGACTCACTTCTACTGAGTAATTCATTGTCTGAAAGTACTGTTAGTGTGTCAAAGAAAAATGTGCAGAATTGTTCATAACGGAACTCAGTTTTATTTTAGTTCTCTCCTTCATTACAGCCTCCAGGGGGTCCAGAGTGTGTCCCATAACTAAGCCTGTCCTTTTAATTGGCTTATTAGCAGTCAATGGGCCTTCTTGAAGTGCTGTTTTTAGCCCAGCTCACCAGAGTAGAAAACCATACTGGCCACAGAGTTGTAGAAAATGTGAAGGATGTCATTTCACACATTAAAGGAATGCAGTCTACTAAGGAAAAAGAGCCTGCTCTCCTCTTTCTTAAATTGTTACACTGTTTTATGAGACCAGTTCAGTCTGTCATTGATGTGGATCCCCAAGTAGCTGTAAAAGTGGACCACTTCTACATCTACTCCCTGAGCAGTGACCGGATATAGAGTTTCTTTGGTGCGGTGAAAACCTATAACAAGTTCCTTGGTTTTGTTGATGTTAAGTTCCAGACAATTCTTTCTACACCAAGAAACAAAGTTCTCCATCTGATTCTTATACTCTTTGTCATCCCGTTTATCAATACATCCAAACGTGTAGAGTCATCTGAGAATTTCTGCAAGTGACATGACCTGGTGTCATATTTATAGTCGCAAGTGTTCAGAGTGAAGATAAAAGGAGACAGGACTATTCCTTGTGGTGCTCTGGTGCTGCTCAAATCTGCATCAGAAACACAGTCCTTGAAGCTCTTAGATTGTAGTCTGCCTAGCAGATAGTCTATCATTCTGGACACCATAGGCCCATCCACCTGCATATTTGTGAGCTTACATCTTAACAGGAATGGTTGGATGGTACTGAAGGCACTGCAGAAATTAAAAATCATAATCCTCACAATGTTGCCATCCTTTTCCAGATAAGAATATGTCTTGTGAAGCAGATGGATAATTGCATTCTCCACACCAATATTTGTTTTTTTTGTGGGATTATATATTTCCTTAATTATTTTATTATTCTTTTCACTATTTTTCATTCATCATTTTCTCAATTTTCTATCATTTGTAATTTTTTTTTTCTTTTTATGTTAGTTTTCTGTATGTCTTGTTCTTAGTATGTTGAGCGTTGGTTTGTGCAGTTGATGAAGCTGCCTGTATTGGCCAATATAAAAGCTTAGCATGGTTCACTGTAGCACTGAGGCATACGAATTCCAAGCGTGTGTTTATCTCCGTGTATATATGTATTTTGTATGTTCTTTGGTCCTGAATAATTCTCATTTTGAAATATCCTGTTTTTGATATTTCTTTTTTGGATTTGACTTTTGAATTACAGGCTTGGTTGAGATGATCATTTAGTTTGCTTATTTTTTTTGGTCAGCATTAGTATTTAACTCTGTTTTCTTCTCATCTGTGTACTTTTTAATGTATGGTGCCATGTGCACCATTACTATAAATGAGTGTGACATTATAGCAATTGTCTGCTTTGCTTGGTGAGGGCTGAAGGAAAGACAGCTTTTTGAAACCTCTTGTAGCACCCCTTCTAAATAAAGAGCCTGAATGTATCCCTTGTTTATATGAAACTTATATTTTATATGAACTCCTAGTTTTGATACTTAAAGTCCCTGATTTCTAGTTACAGACATAGTACAATCTCTTATCTGCACCATCAGACTTATTGGTTTTGGCCAATTCTTTTATAATTAGCCATGCTTTTGTTTAGCATGTCCACATTTCATTTCCACAACTCAAAAGTATTATCAGTAATCCACCAGGCAAAGGAAAAGATTTCATTTTATATGTTAATTAAAACAGTGTTGAGATGCTTCTCACAGGTTTACAGACCAAATAAAATGATCTGGGGCATCTTAAAGGCCAACCCCGTATATTAAGTGCATGCCTAAAGCGTGAAAAAAATTGCATGAAAAAGCATAAAGTGTTGAGTTTTCTGGATCCTCTTAAACAGACAGCCAAAGGTGGTAGTTCTTCCAAGCATATGCTGCTGGGCAGGAGAAGGCAGGCCCAGGTGGACAGACACCTGCAGTGACATCATTGGTGGTGCGCCATCAATATTCTGGTCTGCAGAGGGAGAAAAAGAGAGCATTATCACACAATACCACCCCTCCCTCTATATTGGTAGGAGAATTACTATTATCTCCTAAGCACACCCATGTGATAATATATATACAGTATAAGAGAACAGACACAACACAATAAAGAGTTAGGGCAATACCCTGGTGACCCCATATAATCAGAATGCAGTAACTCAAAAGAAAACTGACAATAATTTTAAAAACATCTTTCCAGACTTGAGTTCCAAAGAGAACTGTTTCAAGACGGCAGATCTTCCTGTCTTAAGTAATTCTGGTTGGAAAAGGCGAATCCAGGTGGATGAATACCGGAAATGACATCAGAGGTGTTACATCTGTCAATCATTTGGTCTGCAGTGGGAGGAAGAAAAAAAGGCATTAGGACATAGAGCCAAACCCTGGAATAGCAGGGTATTAGAATCACCAGATCCGTTAAGCTGCCCCTATGCACACACGCATGGTAATGTGTATATATATATATATATATATATATATATATATATATATACTAATAAAAGGCAAAGCCCTCACTGACTGACTCACTGACTCATCACTAATTCTCCAACTTCCCATGTAGGTAGAAGGCTGAAATTTGGCAGGCTCATTCCTTGAGGCTTACTTACAAAAGTTAGGCAGATTTCATTTCAAAATTCTACACATAACAGTCATAACTGGAACCTACATACGTACATATATACCATATATACTGCATATATATACATATATACTGCAGCTCGGTCGCCGTGTGAGACGGAGTTGCGTCCCTCATCATCACGCCTCCCACGTAATTGAGTGCCTGCCCATATAAGGCCGTCCGTCAGCAGCAATCCAATAGACACGCTGCCACTAAATATTCGCAGGTGAAGGACTGTGCAAACGAAGATGAAATGGTCAGGGATAGACTAGTGTTTGGCACAAACTCAGCGAAAGTGCAAGAGAAACTTTTAAGTGCCGGGTCTTAGCTAACATTAAATAAAGCCGTGGATAGAAGATCGCACGAGATAGCACAAGCACAGCTGAGAACCTTCGATGCATGTACACCGAGCGGCTCACGTGGACTGAAGACGCAGTACGCAGAGAACAAGCAAGAGCTCCAAAGAGCACTGAACAAAAAACGCATTTCACAATTGAGAAGGCAGCAAAAGAATATGAAGTGAGTGACGCATACAAGCATATTCATAAGTGTGGCTACTGCGGAAACAAAGCACGGTGTAAACCTTAAGTTTAAATTAAGTTCATAGACACGCTACCGCTGGCGTTTGTCATGCCTACGACGCATACGATATTCGTGAGATACAAGTTTAATGAGAAGACGCAGGGTATAAACAAGACTTTTGATCACTTTGTAACGGAGTTAAAATTGCTGGTGAAGGACTGTGCTTATGCAAACGAAGATGAGATGGTCAGGGATAGAATAGTGTTTAGCACAAACTCAGCAAAAGTGCAAGAGAAACTTTTAAGTGCCGGGTCTGAGCTAACATTAAATAATTGCTGGTGAAGGACTGCTTATGCAAACGAATAGGAAAGCAAGGTGTAAAGCTTAACTTTAAATTAAGTTCATAGACACGCTGCCGCTGGCATTTGTCATGCCTAAGACGAATACAATATTCGCGAGATACAAGTTTAATGAGAGGACACAGGGTATAAACGAGACTTTTGATCACTTTGTAACGGAGTTAAAATTGCTGGTTAAGGACTGTGCTTATGCAAACGAAGATGAGATGGTCAGGGATAGAATAGTGTTTGGCACAAACTCAGCAAAAGTGTGAGAGAAACATTTTTACGTTCCTAGACACGCTGCCGCTAAATATTCGCAGGCAAATCCACAACTTAATACCGGGAATGCCTGTTGAACATCTTAGATTCACGAGTACTGATTTGGGTGGTGATCACTTCGATGAATGAAACCTGTTATCTTTACAACGGTTGACAATGAAGATGAGATGGTCAGGGATAGACTAGACAAACAAGGAATGTAACTTGAACACAACACCACATCATCCAAATACGAACCTGATTGAAACAAATAATGATAATCAAATCCTTGATGACAGCAACACTCATAACAGTCACAAAACAATTACATTGACAATCATGTTACGTTGTTTTAAAAATTTTTTCATTTCTTTTTCATAACTTCTTTAACACACTACCTCTCCGCTGTGAAGCAAGGGTATTTTGCTAGTCTCTATATATAAAAGAAAATGCTGGAATGTAAAAGCCAGGCGACGAGACGTGATCTTCTCGGAAGTTCTTGAAAGACCCGCGAGACGAAAGAGAATGGGCAAAAAAAAAATCAGTAGTGTAACGGGAAGCATCACACACCACTGATACAGGTGTCTCAGTACATATAATGCGTATAAAGGACAATATGTTATAAGTAAAATGTCGACGAATAAAAGATCGCATTAGTGCAAAAAAAAAAGGAAATTAATCAGGACCAGGTGTCATTGAAAAAATAGGTCAAAGTGAGGTCAGAAATAAAAGGAAAAGAGCAGAAGAAAAGTATTTTCACATTTGCATCATTCAATGCACAAAACGTAGATTTACACAATATTAGAACATACAGTATGAGAATCTGTGGACACAACAGTTAAAACGACTACAAGTTTAATTTAAAAGAAAACACAATTTGGTGAGGTGTATATTTATGATCACAGAGAAACGATCACAATGCGAGCAGCAGAAACACAAAGTAGCAAAAGGATCAGCGGCTGTACGGGCTTTAAAAATATCATTGCGCTGCCCTTCTCACAATTCTCGCAAACCCCCCCACCCCTCAGACAATGGGAGCAGCGTTATACGTCCTGCACAAAAAAGAATTTAACCATGCCTGGGGTCGGAAATAAAGGACAACTATTGTTTTTACACCGTCACGCGAGACCACGCAGTGAGCCATCATTTAAAAGAAGTTCACAGACACCAAACCTAACAGTTGTTGGATTGCATTTTGCAGACAAGCATCATGTGCTCCCAGCTCTTAAAACAATGACATGCGACAGGCAGAAGAGGCAGCTCGCAAGCAGCAAAAAGACAGCAAATGATCCAAAAACATATCCTTAGCGTGCATTTAGCCAAACCCCCCCTTCACAACACGAGCAGCATTATACGTCTGGCAACAAAGAAATGTAACCACGCATGGTGCTGGAAATAAAGGACAAGAATGGTTTTTACAAAAGTTTTTAAAGTTAAAAGTGAAAATAATGGATATGTAATAATTCACAACAAAATTACAATCTCTTTAAATTATATATTGCCTGCCTAAGGTAAAGTCATCCCTGATGGAGGATCGCGGAATCGTGGGAAAGAGGGGTACTTTCATCGGATTAGTGCTATTTCAGATGTGGAATGGCAAAATGGGGGAGGCAGCTTCATGAATGAGGTCTCCAGGACTTAAAACAAATCTAAATCATATTATGTGATATCATCTCATGTGAAATTCTACACCGTACTTCTAGATTTTTATTTTTATACTGAATTGAGGGTTTATTCTGTTCTATGTGTTGTACTGTGTTGTATTGACCCCCTTCTTGACACCCACTGCACACCCAACCTACCTGGAAAGGGGTCTCTCTTTGAACTGCCATTCCCAAGGTTTCTTCCATTTTTTCCCTACTGGGGAGCTGTCAAGAGGCAGGGTCTGTTAAAGCCCATTGCAGATGTGATTTTGAGCTATACAAAAAATAAATTGTATTATATTGTATATCCAGTAAACCAAACAAGGTGATCCAATGTAGCAATAACAATTCACCTGACCTACATGTCTTTGGACTTTAAGAGGAAATATTATGTTGGATCACAAACAAACTTTAGGATAAATATAATGTTTTATTTTGCAAGCAGGCCAAACTATTTTCAAAACTGTCATTTTACCTGTGCAACTCATTATAAACATGTTTTTACTGCATTTATAAATTTTAATGTTATTTTAAAAGCAAGCCTCTTAAATAAATTAATATTATCCACATGTCTAAAATGGTTTAATAATGTATTAACTAAATCAGAAGAATGTTAGTGTTTGGTGTAAAAAGCAATAGTATGTAGCAATAATAGTACCGCAGTAAGCCACTAGGGGGTGTACTGCCACCCTAACCTCTGACACAGACAGGCAGGACACAGATTCAACTCAACACCCATGTTCATTTACAGTTTGTGCACAAACACCACAATACACAGACCATTCCTTTCCTTGCCACCAGTCCTTCTGCCTCCACTCTTACTCAGGCTTTGTCCACTCCTTCCTCCCGACTCTGCCCCCTGAATGATGGGTCTGGCCCCTTTTTATGGGCACCTGGAAGGACTCCAGGTGCCTAATGAGCTTCTTCTGTCCACACTTCCGGGTGTGGCGGAAGCGTGACCAAATAAGGCCCTGGAAAGGTCCATGTACTCCCTGGCGGTGGTCACAGGTTCCAACAGCGTTGAGCTCCCATGCTCATAACCCATGGCCCCACTGGAAACCAAGGGTGCTGCCCTCTATCGGCCCGGGGTAGAAACTGTCATACAAATATTCTTTCTCCTGGTCTGTCCACACTCTGGGCATCCTGGCCGTATAAGGATTCTGGCCACCCACCACACCGCTTATCCCTTGTTTGCTAAACTTGTGATCTGAAGATTTTGCAGCACTTAGAAAGCGCAATGCCAATTAGTTCAGTGTAGCAATAATGTATAAAACAGATTTTTTTTCTGTTTCCTAATGACAAAACATAAATGTCCAGGTCTTGTAAAGTTGACTTTTCTGGCAAGTAAAGGAAATGGCAAAAAAAACTACATAACTATAAGGTGGGTAAAACAGGGTCACATAAGGCATTTCGGTCATTATAGTTCAACATATACTGTGCTATAGAAATAGTTATTTTTGCTCAGTATAAGTGAAAGGTAGTTTTATCATCAAGCTACACAATTCTATCATTTTAAAATTGAATTTCAACTAAGCCAGTGGTATAGGTAAATTAAAGAATTAATCCAGCAATCCCATGTAAGTCTTGTCCTGTACTAATGTTCAAAACCTAACCTAACTACTGGCTGAAAAAATGCAGAATTATCACAGATGGGATATATAGTGCTAGGAATCTCAATTACACTGTATAAAGCTATAAAGAATACATTTTAATGTTTTTGTGGAAACTAAACATTTTAACTAGAAAACCTGTCTACTTTTTTTTACCCCACTTTATTTATTATAAGGCTTTTGTAAAGATTTATTGTAAACCATTTGATTTATTTGAATTACCCTGGGTCACCAAAACTTCAGCTGGATACAAAGATGAAAGTAGATACATTATGATTTTCTTATGTTTCACAATGGATGCATGTATCTAGCAAGCATATTTAGAGAGGAGAAATAAGTAAATGAAAATACATACACCTAGTATCTTCCTGTTCTATGCTTTTCCTTTCACTTGTTCTCAAAGTCATAAATGTCACCAAAATTCTTACCTTGCACATTATAATCAAAAACCTCTTAAAAAGCTACTTGTGATAAAACCAAGTGCTGAACTGAGAATAGATGTAAATAAGGATCACCTATTGGGCCAGGGTGGGATTTAAAGAAGCTTATAGCAAGGTAAATACTTTTTAATTATGGTATAATGTACGTGTCACTCATCATCGTCTATATAAAGCAAATTTGTAGTTTATTTTCAAACTGCTTTTACTCATCAGTAATGACTGGGAGTGTAGAATGCAATGTAAATTTAAGCGCCGTGGTGGTTTTCTGAATGAATAGTTCAATTTACTTTCACACCTCATATTTGCCAATTATCTGTTTTCCTAACCTGCTTAATTCCAGGATAGCAGGATTGCAACACATCCCGAAAACAACTTGTCACCACTTTTCAGATTATACAGTATAGCAAGTATTTTTTTTTAAACTTGACCAATATATATTTACTGTAAGTCTTACTGTTGACATTTAATGAAAATGTTTTAAATTTGTTTTCAGACTATCAATGAGACTTTAACATTTTATATCAAGGAAAATAATGCTTATTGTCCTCTCTTTTAAATAACACAGTTTTCTGCCATCCCAGTGATTGTTTTACCTTGATGAAAGTATTATTATGCATTTATTATATAACAGTGGTGGCATAATCCTACGGAAAGGCAGCCATTACAAAATAGTAATATGTGTTTTCTTAATAAGGTCCTTCACTCAATTCCATGATTTAAAATGTTCCTCATTGAAAAATCTCTACAAAATATGCTTTGTAACTGAAGTTACTGCCAAGTCTACTCCAATAATTACTTTGCTTTCATATTTCCAAATAGTGTACCAATATCTTAATTTCTAGCATTACTGCCTAATTACAAGCAAGAAGGCTTGTAATTATTGAGAACTGGAAGTGAATGCTGGAAAGGTAATACATTTATTAACTGAGAAAACATGTCTTTATGGAAGTAATATAATTTGGTTCATCACATTTTTAGCCAGTATCTGTATGTCACAAAATGCTTCAAATTGCGTAGAAATGGAATTTCACACAAAATCCATTGCAATTTATTATCAAGCAGTTACTTAAACATTACATATACAATTATTTTGGATATTTAATAAGAATAAACTCTGATTTAGCATTTTGTTTTTCTTTATGCAACAAGAAGTGACAAGGTGCTCTTTTTCAAATAGAAAATGAGATAATAAACATTTATTATTTCTTTTGGCTCACCTAAATAGCACAATTGACTATAATGAAGTGTGAGAAAAATACAAAAAGATTTGTGTACCAAGAACATAGCCTTACAATGTATAAGTATGAAAACTAATCAATGCCATCTTGCAAGAATGCTCTATTTTTTCCCTCATGTTATATATCCTAACTACCATCTGTGGAGTTGCACATCCCTCCAGCCAACTCTGGACTCAAATGAAACACCAGGCTTACCTAATCATAAGTAACCTTTGCCAGACCATTCAGACTGATGAAATAAGCAAACACAAATTACATTTTAAATAAAATGCTAAGTGAAAATCTCATAGCGTAACTGTACCTGTTAAAGCTGTGATAACTGGGGGCCATTCTTACAGTATTCTTTAATACAGGTCTTATTAGCTATTCACGCACCTTATCACAACATACAAAATTTCTGATATAGAAGAATTTGGGAAGACATATGCTACTTACCAATCACCAGTATAAGAATTTAAAATGTAATTGTAGATAACTCAAAAGTGAGAAATTCATAGACATTGAAAGTTGCATTCTTGGTGTCACACATTGAAATCTTTTCTATATAAATCTTCAGGACAGAAGGTTTTATTCTTGCTTGATTTAACATCCTTTGTTACTTCAAACAGATTACTTTTTGTTGAGACAAAAAATGAAATTGGAAAAGAGCTGCATGTTCACACTATATTATGTATTTGGCCTTCCAGTAATGGAGTTTAAGAATACTGGTTAACCCCCTGGGCTGTGTTGTCAGTGTTTTTATAATACACAGAATCAAAATGCATGTATTACATTTCATAACAGACAGTTTTTAATGCCGCTCTTTCTCCTATGTCTGTTATTCAATGAATGAGATAAGCATCTCTTACAACTCAAATTGGCAGTAATGATATCCAGGAAATAAAGGACCTAACTGTTGAAATGTAATTCTGTGTTTATAAATGTTATAAAAAGGGGTTAATTTGCTTTTAATTCATTATTATATTATGTTACATAAGCATGCAAAATAGTTCCGGTACCACAAACTGCAACATATTTTAAACTGAGATTTATTTTTATAATTTAAGAGCCACTTTGCCATTACTTGGTAATGCTTACATAAAAGTACCTATAATTGAAATTAAATTTGTATCTTGCTAAACTATTACTGCTTATACTTAAATGATTCAGTATATAATACGATAAACCGGCACTACACAGTAGTTATACAAATCTAATTACTATACAAATATTTAAAAAGAACGCTCATGTGGTTGCTCCTCAGAAGCCCGCCTTAAACGGTGATACATTGGGAAACAAGTAACAGTTGTTTTTTTTACCTCCTCTTTGCTCGATCAGCTACTGGCTTGCTGTTAGCTTGCTGCTGCTTTCGTTCCGCCTGATCTGCATTTCGGGCCGGGCTTTAAACGGTTAAAAGTCTTTACATTACCTATCCTTTTGTCCTCAAACACTATGCGTTCTCTTTTCGCTTTTCTGTTATTTCACTGAGTAAAACTTTCCGTTTGTTTGTGCTAATGTGATCTTTAATCTGATTTTTTGAGACTTCAACAGATCACGTGTCGTTGCTGGAAAAAAGTCTCGCCCCAAGATTTTTTTATATAATAGAGAGATATCTTCAGAAAATAAAAACAGGCCACAAAAGAGGAAGTCTATTACCATGATAACATGATAAGAAAGCAAAACTGCAGAGCTTTGCAGATGTCACAAGAGTTTGCTTCACCCCAATTTTGTGTAGATAGCATGGGCACTTGCTTATGTAACACAGCTGCTAAATGAGCATTAACAAGCTGCCATGCTGAAAAAAGCAGGAGACTAAAACAAAAAAAAGTACTAAGAAAAAACACATGTAGGCATATATTGACAAAGTGTTTTAAAAAAGAACCAAGCCTAGCTACTCCTAAAAGAGCAGGGTGTTATTCCACAAAGAGTGGTGAATGTGTCTTGCTTGAGTAAGCCTTGTTTTCCATGTGAAGCTCAGTCGGTTCCACAAATACAAATTGTTTCTCATTAACTCAAGGCAGGTTTTTGGGAGTCAACTGTTACATTTACATTCATAGCATTTAAGCAACCCTGGCAATCAATTGTCAACATTTATCAAAGGAACAAGCAACAAACTTTTCAGTAGCCAAACGGGAATTAATAATAGAAATGAACAAATGGCTGTGATGGTCCCAGTTTGCTATAGCTAGTGTGGCAGCTGTCATTGGTACTTTTAGGGATATCAGGCTATCTAGAAGAGCAATGTAAAGAGCAGAGAATCACTGGCATTCTGTGCTGGTGCTATAATATGATTTGAGCGTCATATTTGCAACGAATACTTTTCTAATGTTTTATCATTTTGTAATTATCACATTGGATTTCCTTAAATGATAGTATAACTAAAATACAGGAACATTATATATGCAAAGAAACACATATTATTCATATTAACTTTTCTTCCTGCTTGAAAAGAAAGTAAACCTTGAATTTCATGAATTCCTAATCCACAACACTCTGCTGAGCTTTGTCTTTAGCCTGTTATAGACCAGGCTAAGACATGACTCTTAGTTGTGTTGATTACCAAAAACAACTTGCTGTAATCCTCTTTGGAAAAATTGGCTCAGATTAGCCTGGAGTAGCAATATGAGTTTTACTCACCAAACATGCTTTGGTGGAATACCACCCAGGAGAGCTGGCAATCCCATCCCGCTTTCAGGTCTGCAAGCCCTACCCAATCTGGTTCGCTGGCTTTTTACAAAGGCACATTCCTGGAAGCTGGAATTTATTCTGGAACCTGATTCATAGGAAGGCAGAGCTCTGTTGCAGAGATGCACATTTTAAGTTATTGAAAAGTAGTAGAACTGGCTATTGGCACCAGATTTACTTTTGTTTTTCCACAACATAAAGTTTTTGGACTTTACAGGGTGTTCTCTGGAGCCCCAACTCTTTATCTGTGATACTGTCATTCATTTACAATGCATAGTTTGGTAAAGTGAAAAGGATGTGATTGGACGATTGATCACTTCATAAGTACTGCAGAAGGCCTTAACAAACTGTGCCTGTCTGACCAATGTTTTACAAGGTCTTCATTTGACCAAAAAAAAAAACCAAAAAGTAAAACTCAGGAGCTGGTGTGTGAAAATAAAATTAATATTCTGGAGATAGATATATTTATTCTTTAAGCATGTAAAATGCATTATTTATTTGGGTGAGTATAAAATCAAGCTTTCATGCAATAAGCAAGGAAAATACTGGACAACCGCAGGCAAAATTACTTCTATCCTTATGCTTTGTATTCAGTTTTGTACAGTGCATGTTTACTTTCAAGAATATAGTTAATTTATTTTATTTTATTTATATAATGCAATTCATGATCTGAAATGAATGTTTCACACCAAGCGAATTAAAAAATTTATCTTTAATACCATTAGCATTTAGTAGGCAAATGGAACATGCAAAGTTACCGATTTTAATTAAAGATATAACTTTGAGATAGATTCTTCTTTGCAAGTCTGTCAAAAAAATTCACATAATAATAAAAATAGCATACAAACCAAAACTGAAGAGAGCAATGCACAAGAATATACATTTAAAATGATTAATATGACAAAAAATAGAATAAACTGTACATTAACTGACATGTAGGTACAGCTAAAGTAATATAAACAGACAGAATTTACTAAACCATAAAAAAGACACATTAATGGTATAAAATGCCATCAAAGGATGTTGAATTATTATTTTCTTTGTTTAAGGCAATGTTCATTTGAATACATTAAAGAAGAACAAGTAGAAAATGTAACTTTCTTATTTTTTTACCAAGACCTGTTTTTAATTAGTTGCTTATCCTTTTTTTAAGTCATTTTCATTAATTTTGGAAAAGAATTGCATTATGTATAAACTCTCATTCTACTTATTCATACAGGGGTCAGTGCTGTATTTTATAATTTGTGTGGAAAATTAAAAAAAATCTTGCTTGTGTTTATAAAACAATTAAAGGATACACAGCAAACAGCTCATTTGTACAAGGAATATTCAAGAAATGTTTTATGTTGACAAGTTTAAATGTTAAATAGGTTTTCTTCCCATATACAGTAGTAGGATTAGGAGTTATTAGCAATCCTTAGCATCAAACTCTGTAGAACATGCTGAGGACATGTTTACAGCATTTGCTTCAGGCTTTGATCTTGCCTGCAAAATATGTTATTATTGGGACTTTATTTATTTACTGTAAGTTTTTGAAAAAATTCACTTAGAAAAAGAAAGTGATTTAAAAATAATTAAACAAGATTTATAAAGAGTAAAATCATTTGATGTAGATTAATGGAGCTGATCTATTATAGCTTACACGTTGAATTCAGTTCATTTATTTATTTTTTCCTTTCTAAACCACTCTCAGATATCATCTGCATGAATTCATCCTCTTAGGCACATCCAACTTGCTCTGTGACACACTCTGGCTGCTGTAGGCATCTCAATTTCACACAGCACTTTACAACATTGTGTTCACCTCAATTTAATCTCTACTTGTCCACTGTTAATTTTCTTTAGCCATTGTGAGTGTCCCTGTAATGTCTGTCTTGAGCAAATTCTTCTTAAGGTGTAACGATGAGAGTGTATATATTACTACTGCTCAATATAAGGCCTTTAAGACAATATGCCTTTAGAACTGAAAACATCATTACAGTATTTCCTTACTTTTATTCACAAGTTATTATCTACAACATAATCAATAAGCCTACAACAGATATTGTCTAAATCAAGGTGAGATGCAGTAAATCTGATCATTTTTGTTTAAAAATTTGCTTAAACCAACCTTGCATGTATTATAGTGGCCTTGAAATGTATAGAGAGGAGGGTGCAAAATGTAAGAAGTGGCAGTAATGGTGAACTGAACACTGAATAAGATTATAGCCCTAACCCTAACTCAGACAGGCAGGACACAAATTGTGGCAACAGCACACCTTTATTTATAGGTGGGGAAGCAGTTTATTCGCTCCCCACAAGAGCACAATGTCCACAAAACAAAAGCACTGTCCTTTTCCTTCTTCTCTTTCTCTCATTTCTCTCCCTCCACTCCTCTCCCAGCAAACTTTGTCCCAACTCCGGCTCCTCGAATGGACTAAGGCAGCTCATTTTATTTAGCTCCTGGGAGTGCTCTATGTGGCTTGTCGGCATTACCTGGAATCACTCACTGTTGTGGTGGAAGTCCACTATATGGCTCTGCAGCTCCCCCTGCTGGAGCCCAACAGGGCTGTATCAAATTCAAAGTCAGCGTGAATCCATGGTGCCACAGGAGGGCTGTCCTTTAGCGTCCCAGGGGAGGTAGTGCCTCACAGATACTCTCTCCCCCAGTTCTTCCATTCAGCTGGTGTCCTGGCTGGGGCCTCCCGTCACATAATTTATTGCCCAAGTGTTAAATCTGAAGTCATGTGATTATTCTAAATTGCTCACTCTATATTAAGGATACAAAAGGCAGCTTGGTATATTGTGCAGGTTTATTAACAAGTGCTTAAAACATCTATTGCAAACAGTTCATTTATATATTTGTTTATTTATTTGTTTGCTTGTTTTATAATCATGATCTTTCTTTAATTACACTTTCTTTTTTTCTGTCACTAAGTCTGACATCACTTGATTTCAAGCTTGACACATTTAATGACTGCTGCTGCTGGATTGCTTTGCTTTGAGGATATCATTTTACTGATCACAAATAACAGGGGATGAAGGATTACATGACACACTCACAACTTCTTGGAACAATTTAAAATTTTCTGCTGGGCTGCAAAGGTATCAAAAAATGTGACATTTTTGGCAGTTAGTCAGTGTGGAGGATCTTTATTTTTTTCTCTAGTTTTTGCTGGAAAAAAAGAGGAGTCACCTGCTAGCTGAAGAGCATCACAAGCCTACCCTCTGTTTATGTGGTCCACCACAGCCATTTTCCTTTATTTCTATTTTATGTTATGTGAGCTCTTCTCTGTTTATGAGGATTATATATATACTGCACTTTTTGCGGAGCACACAGAAGTGCAGCCCTAGAACTTGTGACTGACTAATTTTTAGAACATTAGAACACTCTAGACGAGAACAGGCCATTCAGCCCAACAAAGCTCGCCAGTCCTATCCACTTGTTTCCTCCAAGAAAACATCAAGTCGAGTTTTGAAAGTCCCTAACGTCTTACCTTCTACCACACTACTTGGTAGCTTATTCCAAGTGTCTATCGTTCATTGTGTAAAGAAAAACTTCCTAATGTTTGTGGGAATTTTACCCTTAACAAGTTTCCAACTGTGTCCCCGTGTTCTTGATGAGCTCATTTTAAAATACAAGTCTCGATCCACTGTACTAATTCCCTTCATAATTTTAAACACTTCAATCATGTCACCTCTTAATCTTCTTTTGCTTAAACTGTAAAGGCTCAGCTCTTTTAATCTTTCCTCATAATTCAACCCCTGTAGCCCTGGAATCAGCCTAGTCGCTCTTCTCTGGACCTTTTCTAGTGCTGCTATGTCCTTTTGTAGCCTGGAGACCAAAACTGCACACAGTACTCAAGATGAGGCCTCACCAGTGCATTATAAAGGTTGAGCATAACCTCCTTGGACTTGTACTCCACAGATCGTGCTATATAACCTAACATTCTGTTAGCCTTCTTAATGGCTTCTGAACACTGTTGGGAAGTTGATAGCTTAGAGTCCACTATGACTCCTAAATCCTTCTCATAAGGTGTACTCTCGATTTTCCGACCGCCCATTGTGTATTCAAACCTAATATTTTTACTTCCTATGTGTAATACTTTACATTTACTGACATTAAATTTCATCTGCCACAAATCTGCCCAAGCCTGTATGCTATCCAAGTCCTTCTGTAATGATATAACGGATTCCAAATTATCTGCTAATCCACCTATCTTGGTATCATCTGCAAACTTAACCAGCTTGTTACTTATATTCCTATCTAAATCATTTATATATATTAAAATAGCAGCGCCCTAGCACTGACCCCTGTGGAACACCACTCTTAACATCGCCAGTTCTGATGAGGTTCCTCGCACCATCACCCTCTGCTTCCTGTGTCTGAGCCAATTCTGCACCCATCTAAAAACATCACCCTGAACTCCCACTTCTTTTAACTTGATGCCCAACCTCTCATGTGGCACCTTATCAAATGCTTTCTGAAAGTCCAGATAAATAATATCATAAGCTCCACTTTGATCGTATCCTTTTGTTGCCTCCTCATAGAATTCCAACATGTTAGTAAAACACGACCTCCCTCTTCTGAACCCATGCTGACTGTTCAGAATAACTCCTGTCCTTGTCATGTGTTGCTCAATCTTATCCTTAATAATTCCTTCCATTAATTTTCCTGTGATGCTTGTTAAGCTTACTGGCCTATAGTTGCTTGGATCTGCCCTGTCACCCTTTTTATATAATGGGATGATATTTGCCATTTTCCAGTCCTTTGGAATCTCTCCAGTGCACAGTGACTTCCTAAAAATATGTGTCAAGGGTTTATATATGTACTCACTAGCCTCCTTAAGAACACGAGGATAAATATTATCTGGGCCTGGTGATTTGTTTGATTTCATCTTATTTAATCTGAGCAGCACTTCTCCCTCTACAATTTCCAAATCCCTCAGTACCTCCTTAGTAGTGTTTACCTCTGGCAGGTTATCCACTTGCTCACTTGTAAACACCTCAGAAAAATGTAAGTTTAGGGCATCTGCTATTTCATTGTCTGTATCTTTTAATTCCCTTTACTATTCCTGATGAACTTGACCTCCTCCTTAACTGTTCTTTTACTACTAAAATACTGAAAGAATCTCTTGGGGTCTTCTTCGCCTTATCTGCTATATTCCTCTCCAACTGTCTTTTAGCCTCTCTGATATCCTTCTTAATGGTTGCCCTCATGTTCTCATACGCTACACGGTTCTCTTTGCAGTCATTAGTCTTATATGCCTTATACAGCAGTTTTTCCTTTGCAACTTCTTTTTAAATCTTTATTAATCCATCGTGGAGTTTTTTAGTTTCCTATTACTTCCAAATTTAGGTATGTATCTGTCCTGCATTACATGTAAAACATTTTAAACCTGTTCCACTGCTCCTCGACTGTCTCCACATTTAAAAGCTTATCCCAGTCTATCCTACTTAGACTTTGTCGCATCTGCTCAAAATTAGCCCTACTAAAGTTCAACTTAACAATTTTAGTCTTTGCATCTGTACTCTTACAAAATACTGAGAATTGTATTACATTATGGTCACTTGACCCTAGTGGTTCAATCACCTCTACACCCTCAATTCTATCCTGATTATTACAGAATACTAAATCCAGCACAGGCTTCACCCCTTGTTGGTGCTTTAACATGCTGTGTTAAAAACAGTCGCTGATTACTTCTAAAACTCCTGCTCTTGTGCTCCTCCATCTGTAAGGTTATCCCAGTTAATATTTGGATAATTAAAGTCCCCATGACTATAATATCCCCTGTAAACTTGCCTTTTGATATTACTAAAAGATGTGTGTTGAAATTACTGTCTGAATTGGGTGGTCTATAACACACTCCTAAAATGAGACCTTTTCCCTAATATTTTCCAGAGTGAAGCCACATGTCCTCACTAAGATGGGGCTCATCATCCAACTGAAGATGACTTACATTTATCCCTGTTTGGCATAAACAGCAACCCCACCACCTTTTCTGTTCTGTCTATCCTTCCTAAAATATGTGTATCCCTCTATGTTACACTCATCCCCATCTTTGTTATTTAGCCAGGTTTCCGTTATTGCTATAATATCATAATTATGCTCTGCTACATACAACTCCAACTCACTTACCTTATTTTTGATACTTCTAGCATTAAGGCAAGCTATTTTTAATGTGTTAATCCTTCTATCTTTACGTGTTTGCTTAAAATTTACATTACTATGCATTTTTATTTCTACACCATTGTTTGTTCTTCCATGTATAGATCTAAATCTGGCCTGTCCTAAACTCCCTGCCCCCATTCCCTAGTTTAAACAATCCTCGACTAGCCTACACATACGCCTCCCCAATACATTGGTGCCCCTCCGGTTCAGATGTAACCCGTCCACGGCGAACAGGTCCCATCTGTTCCAAAAGGAGTCCCAATGCCCCATAAACCTATACCCTTCTACCCTGCACCAAGATTTGAGCCACGTTAAGCCTTCTAATCTCCTCAATCTTACCTGGACTGGCGCGTGGCACAGGCAGAACTTCGGAGAAGACTACCTTGTCAGTTCTGCTCCTCAGCTTGGTACCTAACTCTTTGAATTTGGATCGCAGAACTGACAGACTACCCTTATCTATGTAATTTGTTCCAACGTGGACAATGACAACTGGATCCACCCCCGCTCTGGCCAAGAGCCTATCCACCCTTCCAGGGAGGTCTCCCACCTGTGCTCCCGGAAGGCAACACACCATGCGAGACTCTCTCTCTCTGGAGCACACCTGCGCTTCAATCCCCCTAATGATTGAGTCCCCAACTATCACTACCTCTCTGTTTTTGGGAACTGGTTTTGAGGTGGCCCGTTGGGGCTCCTCAACGCTGCCGACCACCTCAGAATTATCAGAGTCACCGTCCAGCTCTGCAAGGACATGATAACAGTTAGACACTTTTAATTCTGGGGTTGATGCCCCCGGACAGTGTGCACCATTTACCTTACACCTTGTGACCATGACCCACTTATTCCTACCTGTCTGGTCTGGAATCTCCTCCCGCGCCACCTTAGGGGTGCACACTATCTCTAAAGGACACCTGGGCCAAGTCCGCCAATTCTCTATTACAACGCAGGTCAGCCAACTCCTCCTCCAGTTCAGCGACCCTAAGCTCAAGGTGCTGGATCAGTTGGCATCTCTTGCAGATGTAGCCCTCATAGGCAACTGGCTCTTCCAAACCATCATCTAAAAAGTCCCTCATAGGCAACTGGCTCTTTCAAACCATCATCTAAAAAGTCCAACATCCAACAGGACTTGCATTGCACTGGCCTCATTATTAAAGTTTGACTTGGGATTACTAACATGGTTTAACTTTTTTTTTTGTTTTCTTAAAATTGAATTTTTTCTTCTTTCAGCCGCTCCTTAACTTAAATGGTAACACTAAGATCTGCTACAGATATTTTACACCTTTTCCCCTTAAGCTCCTGAGGGCTGTTCCACGAAGCGAGCTAACCTCAAAATCCAGGTTTATTTCGATAATCCCGGTTTAATTTCTCGAAATTCGGTTCCACGAACGAGGCTAACCTGGAGCTCCGCTTAATTACTATGCCAACATATGCTCTTGGACAAGCCTGCTCCGTGGCAGGTTAGTTGTGAAGCTTATTTTAGCGTGATGAATATGATTGGATAAGCCATGTGATGTCACAGCACGACATTCTGCGGGGCTGGGATTATTCTGCTGCTGTTCACTCCCTCTTTCGCACACATCGACCCTCCAATATAAAATTATTACAGATTACATGCAAGCGATTCTAATTACTTAGAAAGTATAAAATGACAAGGAGTGCATTGAAGGCTTTTATATGAATAACCATGGCGTGCCCATTTATTCATAATCCAGTTGATGAGGGAGCGAGGCTCATTCGTAGAGCTTTAAGGCAACAAGTTCCACAATTACTTCGGCCCAGGATAGATCCGTTGTATTTTGCGGATGATTATTTATCTGGCGCTATAGATTTAGTAGACACAGTATTGCATATTTGTGTCAGTTATTGGAACCTTACATTTCTAAAAACACACGTCGCTCTAAAGCCCTTACGGTTACACAGTCTTTGTGTATCGCTTTGCGTTATTTTGCCATTGGTTCATTTCTGTACAGTGTGGGGGATGCTGAACATTTAAGCAAAGCTACAGTGTGCCGTGAAATCAGGAAGGTTTGCGTTGCATTAAAGTCCTTTTTAAATATATTCATTACCTTTCCTGGCCACCGAGGAATTCTTGCCATTAAGGAAACTTTCTTTGGAATTAATGGTGCTTAATCTTTAAACATCTACTCATTTACAGCACATAAATCATTACCTGATAAGTAACTGAATTTAATTTGTCAGGCTTTCCTAACGTCATTGGAGCCATTGACTGTACACACGTGAGGATAAAGGCTCCAGCAGGTCCAACAGAGCCTGATTACATAAACCGCAAATCATATCACAGTATTAATGTACAGGTAAGTACTGATAATACCTCACATTTATATACAAGAGGTGAAAGTGTAGTCGTCCAACATTAGCAATGTATGTCATTACCATTTCCTAAAATGTTTCAGATGGTATGCACTGCTGAACATCTAATTTCAAACATTGTGGCAAAATGGCCAGGATCAGTACATGATAGTAGTATAATGTCAGGCGGCTTCTGTCAAAATTTAATCCGAGTTTGATTGATGAGATTAAACCACGCCCCTTTTTAATCGAAAACCGGAAGTCCCGCCCCATCACCCACCGGATGTTTTGTTGACCTTTGATGACCTTTCAGGAAGTCCCTCCCCACACCCCCGGATGTTTTGTTGACCTTTGATGACCTTGATCAGGGTCCCTGTTGATTGATGACAGGAAGTCCCCTCCCCCAACCACCTGTTGTTTGTTGACCTTTAGCCCAGCCATCTGTTTTCCCCAGGAAACTGTCAAGGGCAATTTGATGGATGCCCCCACCCTCCTTGAACCCCCACACCACCCCCCCCTTGAACCCAGCCCCTGCCACCCCCATACCCCCTTCCGAAGACATGTTCAGGCATGTTGCAGCCGGACTGAAGGGAATGCCTAAGCCTCACCGATAGACAGCACATGATGTCTGGTCCCTCCACTTCCTGGGACATACACACCCAGGCTCCGTTCGGACCGATCTAACTTGTCGCCGTTCCTGCCAATATTGCTTTAGGTAAGAATCCCTGTATCTATGTAACAATTATTTTAAAATATCTATCTATCTAATCGTTGCTATATCATTTGTAAACTCCCTTGTATTTTATCTAAGACAAAACAGCCTTTTCCTTCCCATCTCCGTGAAAATCCTTTCACAGACAGGCTCTGAGTTTAAAAGCATTCAGCAGCGCACAGAAAGACAAGCAGTCTAGCTTTTAACAGCCCCGCAGGCGTGTGCTTGTAGTTCAAAGCACGTTGAAATACAAGCTGCCCGGCACCCTCTGCGCAGCCTGGCTTTTAGCAGTCCCTGCGCGCATCCGCGAGCTGGTCATTCCCAAAGCACACAGAAAGGATCTTTCTCTCTGTTCACACTGAGTCCGGAGCGCAGCTAGAGCCGTCAGTGCATGCCATATGGGTGGAGCTGTGTGCAAGTTCACCTCCTCCCCTGACAGCTCCGCGCTGATTCAGTCCAGGCGCGCGCAGGCTTGTCAACAGCTGAGCGTAAGCCCCCCTTCTTCCATTCCCAAGACGCATGGGTCTTTAAAAGTTAAAGGCTTTCATGATAACGTGTAAAACCCGAGATAACTAGTTCGCTATAAGACCTTTAAAAATCACACAGTTAAATAAGATGCAGCAGTTCCCTATAATTCACGTTGGAGACGTCTACATGCTAAATGAATTAATATATTTATAATTTTTATTTAAATCGATCTAAAGCCATCCCTTGTTCTAACCCTGTTAATCCTCCCCTCATGAAGAAACGCGTTTAGTTTTTTCTAAAAGTTTGAATGCCTTAATCAGATCGGATATCTCGGGCTAGAGAAAGGAACTTTAAAAACTCTTTGTCAAAACAGGTTTTTCCAAAGCCCTCACCCTCACCTCCAAACCTAACCCCACCTCACATCACCTCACCCCACCTCCGGCCGTCTGGAGTTGATAGGGGTCGCTGGTGATTCGGTATCGAATCACCCTTACGCTCTTAGGACTGGGGTCAGGCCGTTGATGCCCCTTAACCTCGTGGCCGAAAGGTGAAAAAGGTCTTATGGAAATGCGTGCAGATGATTAAACAAATCTACTGAGTTACAATGGAATCTATTAAACAAATTCTGGACTTTTCATCACCCATCCAAAGGTGTTGTTTTTAAACACCGGACAAACAGGCATTACACGGATGTCCGGCCAAAATGATGGCAAAACACCTGATATTACAAATCACAGGGAATATTCCAAAACATTCAACTCTTTCGGATATATAAATAAGCGACGGTCGCAGCCCACACCCATACCTCTACGCTTCGTTCAGAACTGCAAAGATGAATCGCTCCCAATACGGTTTGTCAGCACGAATTTATTAGAATAGTGTATTGTAATTTTAATGACTGCATCTAAATGAAATCTAATTATTCTTGATACAGACCAAACTGCAACAATCGTCACAACCGAGCACCCAGGTAAGACTATTTATGATTTTATTAGCGTTAAATGAAAATGTTTTAAAAACTGAGGTGTGAATTCTTATATTTTTTCCTTAGAGCTGTTCATACCCGTCGATTCGCAAAATGGTAAAAACCTTTTTTAATATATCTTGTTTAATACGCGCATGGCTTGCATATCAGTATTTAGGCTGCGCGTGCGTATATCGGCGCGGGACGCGGGGGGTAGTGATCGGTAGCTCGCGTGCATGTATAAGCGCTTACGTGTTTGTCAATATAAAACTGTTTATAACATGTTTCTTCTGGGTTGATTTGCTCATGAAATGGGCTGATGAGTCTATAAACGTGTCTTAACTAACCGCATGAACGAAGTGCGTGAGTGAATATTTGAGTATAATTACTGGGTTGTAATGGAAAATGTCCAGGAATACAATAAAGTTATTTCAAAACGTGCGGTTGATTCATTTATTTTCTTTTCTTTAGATTTATATATACAAATAGATTCGCCAATCGATTTTAATCAACCAGGTGAGAATTTTTATTAAAATACTAAAATGTTTACATCGTTTCTAGGTGCTTACGTGTGCGCACCGTCGTGCATGTGCGCAGGCGTGCATGTAATTACTAGCGTTCGGAAGCCCCCGAGCGTTGCTAAAATGAAATGTAAGACGTACTAAGGTGCTTTAGACGTATCAAAAGTATTGTTGAATCATCGGGTAAATGAATATTATAACGTGTTTCTGTATTTATGTATATATTTATTTATATTTTATTACCTTGAGACCCGATTATTTTGAAAATGATTTACCCAATTTAGTTTAGGGATTGCTCATGCAGTTTGTTAAAGTGCTTCGGGTAGTTACAAGAAGCCTATCGGGTTGAATAGGGGTGATGCATATTAAAACGTTGTGTGATAATTAACCGTTTGAGGGCCGTGTGTGTGTGGGTGTGTGCGTGTGCGTGCATGCGTGCGGGCGTAAGCACGTGTAGAGCAGCTTGTGTATGTATATGGGTGTCTGGATTGGTGCTTGGTCATTTGGTTCAGCTGCTGCAAGAGCAGGGATTGGGAAATGTTATTTTAAATAGGGGTGTATTTTGTTTTGTAGACGAAAATTCTGTACAAAACCAAACAGATTCTCAAAGGGATTACGCTGATTTGTACAGTCACGGTAAGTGGCCTTTTCAATTTATGGATGAAACTTTGGGGATCACACTTATCTGCAGATTTTGTGTAAAGAGTCCTTTAACTGAGAAGGTTATAATTTTATTTTCAGATTCAACTTTCCCGGGTGTTTTAACACAATTGCTGCAAGGTTCAGACAATCTAGAAGTCTACAAAACTGGGAGGATCCACAACCAACCACAACTTCTCAGAGCATCAGGGGTATTCTCCAACAGCCTCTCAGAGCAGCCGAGGCAGCCTCGAGCATCACGGGTATTCTCCAGCAGCCTCTCAGAGCAGCCGAGGGCATTCTCCGACACCCAGCCAGAGCAGCCGTGGGTATTCTCCAGCGCAATCGTCGGCGTCTTCTAATTCTAGACGCCGTTCATCCCCCAGGTGGGGAACTTTACCGACATCGCCTCACTCTGAGCGAGGATCTCGGCGAAGAAGTCGTTATTCACCCCGATATTCCCATCAGCCTGACCACGACCGGAGACATCGCGAAAGACTGGTGCTGTTGGGTGACGTTCTTCGCTGGGCATTTGAACAATTTATAGAATTAGAGTCTCCTGGGAACAATTCCGTACCGACATGAGTTTACATTTGCTGCATCTGTATACTTTTTCCAAGGTTCTACCCAGAAATTAAAGAATAGGTTTTATATTTACTTTTTTTTTCTTTCAATAAGATTAACATTGAATGCAAATTTTTATTTTCTGTGCTTATAACTGTAACCTTTGCTTAAATTTAGGTCATGCCTGAAAACGGGTCTAGCGCTAGCAGCAAAGAACGCGACAGCAGTGACAGCAGCAACGACAGTGGAACAGACAGCTTCCGTGAACATCCTGTAGGGCGCAAAGGTAGGAAAAGGCCGTCCAGTGAAAACCTGAGACTATTAAAAGAGATGTCTGATAACCTTGAATATTCTATAAAACCCCCTAAAATACCTACCCTCCGATCACCTGAAATTGTTCATTCACCAACCCCAGTGACACATCCTATTGACAATTTTGATCTCATTGATACATCGCTCCAGGTTCTAAATTCTGATGAAATAGCCGTAGTTAACGCTCTGTTGGAGCTTTTGAAGAATACCTCTTCTCAGGACAGAACGTCATCAGGCCCTTCACAACAACCAATTGCCCTAAACATGTATGTAGAATCCCCACAGCCTTCTACCTCAGGAATCTCGGGACCTAGTAAGGCCAGTCTTCAACACCCACCTGTTGACGACTTAAAAGAGCCGGATACTTCCTCCCCACATCCTCAGACAGGATCAGGAGTGACTAATTCGTCCGGGGTAAACTTGAGTCTCAAACCAACTCTCCACAGCCATCTACCTGCATACGGTGAATCCATCGTCTCCAGAGCCGCCAGTAAGTTCCCCACAACCCTCTACACGCACACGGTGAATCCGTCAGTAATTTCCCCACAACCCTCTACCTCTCGATTAAATAATTTGTCTATAACGGATCGCCCAAAATTTAACAATATCGAGATTAGACACCGCTTCAATTTTTCAGAGGCCTACACACTTGATTCATTCGCCGAAGTTTTTAATCATATACACGAGACCCTTCAGCAAATATTAGACAGTTTTACGAACACTTTGAATCCTATGGATCTAGTTCAGTTAGAATTACGTGCCGAATCTCTCAACCCCAGTGTTTTCTCCCTAACCCCAGCTGGCCTGCTTTCTGTTGAAGACTTTTTTAATCAAATTGAATTACTTCTCCAGAGTCACGCTACTATTTTAGCCGATTCCAGTCTGACGTTAATCGTTCAGGTGGTCAGGGTTCCATCTGGGGGCGGCGGGGCTAGGCGTAAAGCCTGTTCCCTATTCAACAATGTAATCCTTCAAAAGAAACGGAAGCACCTATGGAACTCCTTTAACCGGGATGATCAGTGCTGTTTTGCCAGGGGTTTGCTAGCTGTATTAAACGATAAGTTCAGAAACAATCAGAAATTGTGTGAACAAGAGGCCCGCCGTCTGCACGTTGGGGTCGGTTTATCAACGGATCAGAAAGTAACGCTTTCAGATGTCGAAAAATTTGAGAGGCTACTAGGAATTAAAATCATCGTCTGGTACAGGGAACCAACACCGTCACTCTATTAAAATTTGAAGCAACCCAGGTTAGAAAAACAAAGACTGCGTTCCTGTTTTTGCACCAGGATCATTATTACGGTATTTTGAATCTAAAAGGTTTTCTGGGGTTTTCCTACGTCTGCGATTTCTGTTACACGGGATATTCTATACCGTCACGGCATCGCTGCGAACAGCACTGTGATGTCTGTTTATCTACAAACTGTCTATTAGTTGACGAGGAGGCTTTACGATGTCCCGATTGTCGTCGTTTCTGTCGATCAGGGGTTTGCTTCGAAATCCACAAAACCCCGAAATGGAATGAAAAGACGCGTCGGTCTGAAAGTATATGCGACGTCCTTAAAGTCTGTGTTCTCTGTTACGAGAGATACAGCTTGAAAGCCGGTTCAAAACCTCACAAGTGTCGACCCAAACACTGTCGCGTTTGTAGAGCAGTCGTAAAAGAGTCGGATGAAAACCATCAGTGTTTTATTCAAAGCTTACCGCAAAGACCAAACCATGAAAAATACTGTTTCTACGATTTTGAGTGCCGTCAAGATGCTGGTACACACATCCCCAATTACATCCACTGCATGCATTGGAACGGTCGATCATGGAGATGGGCCGGCGAGGACTGCGTAGCAAAATTCTTTCACAGATATCGATGTCCAAATACAAAGATTACACGTTCATAGCTCACAATTCTAAGGGGTATGACGGATATTTCCTCATGAAATATCTCATCGAAAGCGGGCAAACTCCATTTGTTACATCTCAGGGTTGTAAATTAATGTGCTTTATAGAAGAAGATTACAACTTGAGATTTATCGACTCGTTGAACTTCTTACCTATGAAATTGAGCAGTATGCCCAAAGCCCTGGGATTCCAGGCTCAAAAAGGGTACTTTCCCCATTTCTTTAATACCGCTGAAAATCAAAATTACATCGGCCCATACCCCGAGCCTAAATATTACGGCATTCAACACATGATGAGCCAGGAAAGAGAGGAGTTTTTGTCTTGGTACGACTCTATTAAAAGCGGAACCTTCAACTTTAGACAAGAAATGGCGTACTATTGTCGAAACGACGTGGTTATTTTGAGAACTGCCTGTATGAAATTTAGAGATGAAGTGATCGGGATCGGTAATATTGATCCTTTTCAGTGTATGACCCTAGCTTCTCTCTGTCTGTCCATGTACAGACAAAACTGCATGCCTGATAATGCAATTGGAATCATTCCTACTGACCATTACAAAAGCACTCACAAAGCTTATTCTAATGCTTCTATTCAGTGGCTAATGTTTCTTTCCGAGAAGGAAAAAATAAACATTCGACATGCTCGGAATCACGGTGCTGTTCGCAGCGATGCCGTGACGGTATAGAATATCCCGTGTAACAGAAATCGCAGACGTAGGAAAACCCCAGAAAACCTTTTAGATTCAAAATACCGTAATAATGATCCTGGTGCAAAAACAGGAACGCAGTCTTTGTTTTTCTAACCTGGGTTGCTTCAAATTTTAATAGAGTGACGGTGTTCGGTTCCCTGTACCAGACGATGATTTTAATTCCTAGTAGCCTCTCAAATTTTTCGACATCTGAAAACGTTACTTTCTGATCCGTTGATAAACCGACCCCAACGTGCAGACGGCGGGCCTCTTGTTCACACAATTTCTGATTGTTTCTGAACTTATCGTTTAATACAGCTAGCAAACCCCTGGCAAAACAGCACTGATCATCCCGGTTAAAGGAGTTCCATAGGTGCTTCCGTTTCTTTTGAAGGATTACATTGTTGAATAGGGAACAGGCTTTACGCCTAGCCCCGCCGCCCCCAGATGGAACCCTGACCACCTGAACGATTAACGTCAGACTGGAATCGGCTAAAATAGTAGCGTGACTCTGGAGAAGTAATTCAATTTGATTAAAAAAGTCTTCAACAGAAAGCAGGCCAGCTGGGGTTAGGGAGAAAACACTGGGGTTGAGAGATTCGGCACGTAATTCTAACTGAACTAGATCCATAGGATTCAAAGTGTTCGTAAAACTGTCTAATATTTGCTGAAGGGTCTCGTGTATATGATTAAAAACTTCGCTAATGAATCAAGTGTGTAGGCCTCTGAAAAATTGAAGCGGTGTCTAATCTCGATATTGTTAAATTTTGGACGATCCGTTATAGACAAATTATTTAATCGAGAGGTAGAGGGTTGTGGGGAAATTACTGACGGATTCACCGTGTGCGGTGTAGAGGGTTGTGGGGAACTTACTGGCGGCTCTGGAGACGATGGATTCACCGTATGCAGGTAGATGGCTGTGGAGAGTTGGTTTCGAGACTCAAGTTTACCCCGGACGAATTAGTCACTCCTGATCCTGTCTGAGGATGTGGGGAGGAAGTATCCGCTCTTTTAAGTCGCCAACAGGTGGGTGTTGAAGACTGGCCTTACTAGGTCCCGAGATTCCTGAGGTAGAAGGCTGTGGGATTCTACATACATGTTTAGGGCAATTGGTTGTTGTGAAGGGCCTGATGACGCTCTGTCCTGAGAAGAGGTATTCTTCAAAAGCTCCAACAGAGCGCTAACTACGCTATTTCATCAGAATTTAGAACCTGGAGCGATGTATCAATGAGATCAAAATTGTCAATAGGATGTGTCACTGGGGTTGGTGAATGAACAATTTCAGGTGATCGGAGGGTAGGTATTTTAGGGGTTTTATAGAATATTCAAGGTTATCAGACATCTCTTTTAATAGTCTCAGGTTTTCACTGGACGGCCTTTTCCTACCTTTGCGCCCTACAGGATGTTCACGGAAGCTGTCTGTTCCACTGTCGTTGCTGCTGTCACTGCTGTCGCGTTCTTTGCTGCTAGCGCTAGACCCGTTTTCAGGCATGACCTAAATTTAAGCAAAGGTTACAGTTATAAGCACAGAAAATAAAAATTTGCATTCAATGTTAATCTTATTGAAAGAAAAAAAAAGTAAATATAAAACCTATTCTTTAATTTCTGGGTAGAACCTTGGAAAAGTATACAGATGCAGCAAATGTAAACTCATGTCGGGTACGGAATTGTACCCAGGAGACTCTAATTCTATAAATTGTTCAAATGCCCAGCGAAGAACGTCACCCAACAGCACCAGTCTTTCGCGATGTCTCCGGTCGTGGTCAGGCTGATGGGAATATCGGGTGAATAACGACTTCTTCGCGAGATCCTCGCCAGAGTGAGGCGATGTCGGTAAAGTTCCCCACCTGGGGGATGAACGGCGTCTAGAATTAGAAGACGCCGACGATTGCGCTGGAGAATACCCACGGCTGCTCTGGCTGGGTGTCGGAGAATGCCCTCGGCTGCTCTGAGAGGCTGCTGGAGAATACCCACGGCTGCTCTGGCTGGGTGCCGGAGAATGCCCTCGGCTGCTCTGAGAGGCTGCTGGAGAATACCCCGTGATGCTCCGAGGCTGCCCTCGGCTGCTCTGAGAGGCTGTTGGAGAATACCCCCTGATGCTCTGAGAAGTTGTGGTTGGTTGTGGATCCTCCCAGTTTTTGTAGACTTCTAGATTGTCTGAACCTTGCAGCAATTGTGTTAAAACACCCGGGAAAGTTGAATCTGAAAATAAAATTATAACCTTCTCAGTTAAAGGACTCTTTACACAAAATCTGCAGATAAGTGTGATCCCCAAAGTTTCATCCATAAATTGAAAAGGCCACTTACCGTGACTGTACAAATCAGCGTAATCCCTTTGAGAATCTGTTTGGTTTTGTACAGAATTTTCGTCCTACAAAACAAAATACACCCCTATTTAAAATAACATTTCCCAATCCCTGCTCTTGCAGCAGCTGAACCAAATGACCAAGCACCAATCCAGACACCCACATACATACACAAGCTGCTCTACACGTGCTTACGCCCGCACGCATGCACGCACACGCACACACCCACACACACACGGCCCTCAAACGGTTAATTATCACACAACGTTTTAATATGCATCACCCCTATTCAACCCGATAGGCTTCTTGTAACTACGAAGCACTTTAACAAACTGCATGAGCAATCCCTAAACTTAATTGGGTAAATCATTTTCAAAATAATCGGGTCTCAAGGTAATAAAATATAAATAAATATATACATAAATACAGAAACACGTTATAATATTCATTTACCCGATGATTCAACAATACTTTTGATACGTCTAAAGCACCTTAGTACGTCTTACATTTCATTTTAGCAACGCTCGGGGCTTCCAACGCTAGTAATTACATGCACGCCTGCGCATGCACGCACGCGCATACGTAAGCACCTAGAAACGATGTAAACATTTTAGTATTTTAATAAAAATTCTCACCTGGTTGATTAAAATCGATTGGCGAATCTATTTGTATATATAAATCTAAAGAAAAGAAAATAAATGAATCAACCGCACGTTTTGAAATAACTTTATTGTATTCCTGGACATTTTCCATTACAACCCAGTAATTATACTCAAATATTCACTCACGCACTTCGTTCATGCGGTTAGTTAAGACACGTTTATAGACTCATCAGCCCATTTCATGAGCAAATCAACCCAGAAGAAACATGTTATAAACAGTTTTATATTGACAAACACGTAAGCTTATACATGCACGCGAAGCTACCGATCACTACCCCGCCCCGCCGATATACGCACGCAGCCTAAATACTGATATGCAAGCCATGCGCGTATTAAACAAGATATATTAAAAAAGGTTTTTACCATTTTGCGAATCGACGGGTATGAACAGCTCTAAGGAAAAAATATAAGAATTCACACCTCAGTTTTTAAAACATTTTCATTTAACGCTAATAAAATCATAAATAGTCTTACCTGGGTGCTCGGTTGTGACGATTGTTGCAGTTTGGTCTGTATCAAGAATAATTAGATTTCATTTAGATGCAGTCATTAAAATTACAATACACTATTCTAATAAATTCGTGCTGACAAACCGTATTGGGTGCGATTCATCTTTGCAGTTCTGAACGAAGCGTAGAGGTATGGGTGTGGGCTGCGACGCCGCTATTTATATATCCGAAAGAGTTGAATGTTTTGGAATATTCCCTGTGATTTGTAATATCAGGTGTTTTGCCATCATTTTGGCCGGACATCCGTGTAATGCCTGTTTGTCCGGTGTTTAAAACAACACCTTTGGATGGGTGATGAAAAGTCCAGAATTTGTTTAATAGATTCCATTGTAACTCAGTAGATTTGTTTAATCATCTGCACGCATTTCCATAAGACCTTTTTCACCTTTCGGCCACGAGGTTAAGGGGCATCAACGGCCTGACCCCAGTCCTAAGAGCGTAAGGGTGATTCGATACCGAATCACCAGCGACCCCTATCAACTCCAGACGGCCGGAGGTGGGGTGAGGTGATGTGAGGTGGGGTTAGGTTTGGAGGTGAGGGTGAGGGCTTTGGAAAAACCTGTTTTGACAAAGAGTTTTTAAAGTTCCTTTCTCTAGCCCGAGATATCCGATCTGATTAAGGCATTCAAACTTTTAGAAAAAACTAAACGCGTTTCTTCATGAGGGGAGGATTAACAGGGTTAGAACAAGGGATGGCTTTAGATCGATTTAAATAAAAATTATAAATATATTAATTCATTTAGCATGTAGACGTCTCCAACGTGAATTATAAGGGAACTGCTGCATCTTATTTAACTGTGTGATTTTTTAAAGGTCTTATAGCGAACTAGTTATCTCGGGTTTTACACGTTATCATGAAAGCCTTTAACTTTTAAAGACCCATGCGTCTTGGGAATGGAAGAAGGGGGCTTACGCTCAGCTGTTGAAAAGCATGCGCGCCTGGACTGAATCAGCGCGGAGCTGTCAGGGGAGGAGGTGAACTTGCACACAGCTCCACCCATATGGCATGCACTGACGGCTCTAGCTGCGCCCGGACTCAGTGTGAACAGAGAGAAAGATCCTTTCTGTGTGCTTTGGGAATGACCAGCTCATGGATGCGCGCAGGGACTGCTAAAAGCCAGGCTGCGAGAGGGTGCCGGGCAGCTTGTATTTCAACATGCTTTGAACTACAAGCACACGCTCTGGGCTGTTAAAAGCTAGACTGCTTGTCTTTCTGTGCGCTGCTGAATGCTTTTAAACTCAGAGCCTGTCTGTGAAAGGATTTTCACGGAGATGGGAAGGAAAAGGCTGTTTTGTCTTAGATAAAATACAAGGGAGTTTACAAATGATATAGCAACGATTAGATAGATAGATATTTTTAAAATAATTGTTACATAGATACAGGGATTCTTACCTAAAGCAATATTGGCAGGAACGGCGACAAGTTAGATCGGTCCGAACGGAGCCTGGGTGTGTATGTCCCAGGAAGTGGAGGGACCAGACATCATGTGCTGTCTATCGGTGAGGCTTAGGCATTCCCTTCAGTCCGGCTGCAACATGCCTGAACATGTCTTCGGAAGGGGGTATGGGGGGTGGCAGGGGCTGGGTTCAAGGGGGCGGGGTGGTGTGGGGTTCAAGGAGGGTGGGGGCATCCATCAAATTGCCCTTGACAGTTTCCTGGGGAAAACAGATGGCTGGGCTAAAGGTCAACAAACAACCGGTGGTTGGGGTGGGGACTTCCTGTCATTAATCAACAGGGCCCGGATCAAGGTCATCCAAGGTCAACAAAACAACCGGTGGTGGGGGAGGGGACTTCCTGAAAGGTCATCCAAGGTCAACTAACAACAGATGGTGGGTGGGGGCGGGACTTCCGGTCTTCGATTAAAAGGGGGCGTGGTTTAATCTCATCAATCAAACTCGGATTAAATTTTGACAGAAGCCGCCTGACATTATACTACTCATGATGCCAGAATTTTTCACGAGTCTTCACTGGCTCAAAGCCTCAGACAAGGCAAGTCAACTAAAATTCACAAATATACTATAGTTTATTATACTACAGTCTAATGTGTCTACTTTCCATTATAGGAATTTTTCCTGGTGTGCTGCTTGGTGACAGAGGATACCCATGTCTACCGCTTCTTCTCACACCATATACAGATCCTGCAACACAGCAGAAAGACATTTCAACCATGCCCATTGTAAGACAAGGGCACGCATTGAAATGACATTTGGACAGTTAAAATCCAGGTTTAACTGCCTGCGGCATCTCGGAGTTACACCAGACAGAGCGTGTGACATTGTAGTAGCCTGTGCAGTTTTGCATAATGTGGCAATACTGCAGCAGGAGCGTATGCCAATAATGACGCATTCTTCACTTGCTGCCAGGACCTTTTCGTTCCACTCATGTTGCTCCTGAAACCAAGCATTATTAATAATTATATTAATAATTACAATTATATATCACTTTTTATCCAAGATGAACCCATATAATTAACATGCTGTCCTGTTTATCAATGTGTTAAAATAACCTTAAAGTACCTTACAACTGGTAACAAAATGCATATGTAAAAGGAAATTTTAATGACTATACATTTTGAAGGCTTGAAACTGTTCTCATTTAGTTGTTAAATAGTTTGACATCCTTAACACAAAAGTTACTAAAATCATGTTCTTACGCATTTAACTTGTCATCTATTTTCTGCCATGCAGCCTCACGAGCTTTGATAATACAGCTCGTGTTCCCCTTTCTAGTTATTATAGCTTTGTAGTCCTCATAGGCTTGTAATAATAATTTTGCTCCGCCTCGAAAAAACGCAGCTCTTCCTTAGTTTCCATTCTTACTTATCCAGCATCGATTAACAAGGCTGCCTTTTATATCGCGTGGACGCGCACGAGCCTCGCTTATCAAGCTTGGCTTGAATTAGCGGAGATTAAATAAACCTGAATTTTGTTCGTGGAACTCAATGAGCCTGAAGTGAACTGTTAGGCTAACTCAAGTGAGGCTATTACAAATAATCCTCGATTTTATAAGCTCGCTTCGTGGAACAGCCCTCTGTACTGTTCTCCCTCTCAGCTGCCTGCTATTTGCCTTTCTATGAGGTTAACTTTACTTTTCTCTGTCTCTTCTCCGAACTTTGCGCTCCTCTTACTTATAAGCTCTTCACTTGCACTGTTTGTATTCCCCATATTAATGAACCAATACGCTGTCACACACTTAACTGTTCTACCTCTGGACCGATAAGGACTGTTTCATCTAAAATAAACAAATAAATAAAACTTTACTACCTTATTTGCTACAACTTATCCTTGTGCCTGATCGGCGTCTTAACGCAGGCCGCTTACCTGCGCACTACTAAGCTTCTACCTTTTACTGCCTTGAAGTCAGCCGCGGCCTTTTTTTTCTTTTCCTTTAAACCAGGGAATCGCTGTTACGACGACACGGTTATTTGTTTACAAGTGCCGATATCAGTTACTGCTGCTTTCTACCCTGCCGCCTCGATGCTAATTCAAATATAGATAACAAGAACTGGTACAAGTACAAATAACTTTTCCAAGTGCACTTCCAAACACCCAACTACTTTTGCTCTTGTGCGGGCAAAAAAAAAACCTTCCAAAGGGAAAAAATGCTTTAAAAATTCCCACACGGCTCCTTAGCAGCAACCAAAACCCAAGTTTTTAAGAGTAAAATGTTTTTGTTTTTTTTTATTTAAATCTCACACCACAGAACAAACCAACAACTCTCAACAGACTCTAGCGTTTGCACAGCACACGTCAGCACAAAGCACACGTGACTCTCCTTCCACTTCCGTGACCCTCCAATTTAAACTGTCTGAATTTGTTGTGACAAGTCACAGTGCATTATGACTGAGTTGCTGGGCATGTCATGATCCTTGATATAGTTCTTAACTCAGTAAGATTGAGTAATATGAGGAGATTAATAGAAATCCACTGGAAAATCATGAAGTGTGACAGAGACTCTAACATTTCCTGACTGGAATAGTAATTGAACTAGGATGTTACTGTTACATGTTCTCAAAAAGATTAAATGGCGCTAGTCCTCCACTAGGTTGTCATTTAACAATGCATGCTTTACATTGTATCAGTGATGGTGATGTGGTGATCCAGAAAATTCAGCATGCTGATAGCTGTGTCTAACGAGTTTCCCATGCTGACTGAACTGACATAATGGCCAACCTTGTGTTATGACTTTTGGTTCCAAAATCCTACCTAGATAATTCCCATCTCTGAGCGTACAGTAATTTTAAAACTTCTCCTAAGCAGATAATAAACAGACACAAAGCATTTCTTGTTTAAAACATGTCATGTTCAATTTAAACTTTAACTTTATGAAAGTAAAAATTGTAAAGGCATGCATCTCTGAGGATCACCATCCAAGCCCTTCCCAGGTATGTAGTTCCACCCAAACTCCCAATGAGGGCAATTGACCCTCCTTTAAGAACTCCTTTAAGAGAACATGAATCAGCAGTGGAAGCCTGGCTATTGAGGCTATTTTGTATAAGCGGCAACTACTTCTATTGTTATTTCATGCACCCCTACTTTCTCTGCTATTCTTTTTCCAGTTTTCTGTGGTGGCTATCAGCACCACGACCACCTGATCAAAGCACCGTGATGTCCCTACATTGATGGATTGAAGGCCAGAGGTCCACATGACCGTCATCATCAAGTTCTTCCATGTGAAGCCTGCAAACCTGAGGACTGATTGAGATCATTTATGTTAGGTAGAATTCCTACATGGGGCTGGGCGGTCTCGTGGCCTTGGAACCCCTGCAGATTTTATTTTTTTCTCCAGCCGTCTGGAGTTTTTTTGTTTTTGTTTTTTCTGTTCTCCCTGGCCATCAGACTTTACCTTTATTCTATGTTAATTAGTATTGCCTAATTCTATTTTTATATTTTGCCTTTTTTTCTTCATCCTGTAAAGCACTTTGAGATACATCATTTGTATGAAAATGTGCTATATAAATAAATATTGTTGTTGTTATTGTGCATTATTTTTGTCTGAAAGTTACATTACTACACGTTGGGAGGCTGTGTTACAACCACAAACTGGTCTTTTTTTGTTGACTATCCTTCCCTCAACCTCCACAAAATACATAAATATATTCTTATTTTTTCCACATTATAACTTTCCATTTCTTTACTGGCATTGTGCAGTATTTATAAAGCAGCCTGTGCTAACAATATCACATACACAGAAGTCGCTACCATCCATTGTTGTCCGGTTCCAGGCACCCTTGCAATGTACTAAACCTTTGGCTATGCCCTGTGTATTCTCCTGTAGTCATCCACTTGTTTCTTTCATAACCAAGGTGAACAAATTGCATTCCAGAATGTAGCTTTTATACTTGAATGCACACCTTCAAGCAAAATAACCCAAAACCATAGGAAAACTATCGAATATAAAAAATTCATGAATAAAAATATTATCTGATTTAATGCACCGAAAATCTGGTAAAAGAATGAACTGACTACATGGTCATAATTTTTTCAGTCATCCAAATTTCTAATATCATAAAGAGCGGGTGACAAATACCTCAAAAAGATGCACTTTCAAGGCAGTTCAGTGGTAATGAAAGCAACACGAGACCTAAAAATATCCTACCTCTTGAGTGATTCTTAGTGGCTACCTTTCATTAACTTTCAGAAAATAGTCTTACCTTAATTACTTATGCTTTGAAGTCCCATTTTGTTTCAGAATATGTTCATGAAAAAAAATGACTTGTGCCACTCTCTGTAAGGAGGAAATATTTGATTTGGGGTCACTGTCAGCTTCGTTAAGTCATCCTGATATTAACTAAATTAAGGAACTCATCCAAGAGTTATTTTTTTGGGATTATACATATACTGTGATAAATGAGATTTTGTACAAACATGTGAGATGTTTAAAGGTCTGTCTTTAAGATATACTAAGTAATACATTTTAGGTTCTGCAATATATTGAAAATTCAAAATCTGAATGCATACATTCTCTCTTTCTGTGTTTTTCCTGTCCTGGGCTCTCTGGCTGCTGTGAGTATACCCTTGCCCGAGGTCACTTCCCTAAATACGTACTGTGGCTCAAGGCAGGATTAAATCATTTTTGACCCCAAACTTGGGTCACTTCAGTTGTCCTACCTTTGGTACAGGAACACCAAGCCTGACATCCCTCTATCAGCCATGGTGTTTTTACCCTCTAAAATATTCAGTTTCAAATGGCCAAATCTCCTAACTTTAATATCCTAAATGGATCTGCAATTAAAAAAAAAATATTATTTAATTTTCATCATTGCAGAGATTTTAGAAAGATTTCACCATTTCATGGAAACTAATGTCATACATGTCATTATGAGGCCTGTTCATGTATTGCATCATTAAGTTGCTTCTGATTTGGTCATGGTCACAATGGCACTCATATACTTTTGTACTTTATAGTTTATGATTTTACATTTATGTTTTTATTTTAATCTTCTATTACTGTCCACACTGTTGTATTTGAAATGATACATGAAAAAAAATCAAGTTTTTTTTTAATGCATTACATAACCAGTTGACAGGCTGTAATGCCTTTAGTTTATTTTCCTTGTCTGCACATTTTTGTACAATGGTCACTTCCAGATCATTTTGCTGGGTTAGTAATGATGCCTAAGAAATGACATTTGTGATATAAAGAGACCTCTGGAAATGGCATCAGATGGGGTATCATTCTCTGAAAAGATGTATTCAATTCTGTGCAAAATTGTACTTGTCGTGCAAATATAAATCAATCTTCTCTTGAATTTTAAAATATGGTCTACTGCTGTTTTATAAAGAGTACTGCTTGAACATATTATACAGCTAAACATATAATCAAACTTGGCTTCACTATCTGTCATGCTTTGCAAGATAGCTAGAGTGACATGCATTCAAATGTGTCAGAAAAGACACATGCTCCAAGCAAGAATCTAAGCATCTGAGTGTATGGCATTAAGGACTTAAGGCATTTATCTAAAATTATGCAATACTACATGAAAGTCTTTCAAAAAAGATTGAAATCTTCAAGCAGCTGCAAACCTGAAAGTAGAAAAAAAGCAATTTTGAAAACAATACCATGAGATGGACCGTAAAGTGTTTTGCAACAGCAGTGGCTCTCTAGCAATGGAAATATCATTTATTTAGCCAGCAGGACTGATGTGCCATGTAGCAGGGGGAGGCTGGGGCTGTCTGGTTCATGTAAATCATGCAATTTAGTTTTATTATTTATTTATTTTATCAATATTTTGCTAATGTTATTTCATTGCTATTGTAAAAATTTACTTGTTTAGCATACATTTTATGTTGACATATAAATAAAATACATTTTGAACACTTTTTTGTTAAAGAAAAATCTAGTATGAAATTTTCTCTTTGCCTTTGTAATGGGAAGTTATTCCTTTAACTTAATGAATGACCCCTTGAATAATCATGTTTTGGCAAACAATTTATCTTTCTTCTGAATTCCCAAAAATGTCTGCCACTCTAATTACATAAAGTAGCCAGTCAGAACTTTATGGAAAAAGCTGATGGACACAACTGTCCCTGGATTTAACATTCTTCCTCTTTTTGGCATTTTTTTCTTTTTTCTTTGTTCCTGTAAGAACTGTACCCAAGGGGGAAGGCCTCCTATTACCATCAATTAGTGAAATATGCTGCTAATTATGGAAGAACATATGCTAATGTCAGTTTCAGGCTAGGACACTGTGTGTTCTAAGTCAAAGAGTTTGTAGATTTTTGGCTTTCAGATTATATCCCTAGTTTAACATTAGGTTAGTTGAACTTTAGTTAAATTCTATTTGTTTCTGAATTGTCAGTACTGATGTATTCAGTATTTTGTTTTTCTGTGTTTTTTTGTGTGCAGGTTTTCCCCATAGCTTATTTTGTTTATTAATGTTATACTTTTTTATTACTTTGGAAGTTTGGTAGTAACTGTCTCTTGTGGTTATGGTGTCACTATTATAATTATGGGAGGCCCTCATAAGATAACTTGACAGCAGGAGTGAAAATAGAATTCATAGTCTGATAGCTTCTCCCCAGAAGACAACTGGGGACATGTGGTCATAAGCTATGTAGAAGTCCCTAGGAAATAGATGCAGACATGTCTGTGCAAGAGTAAGATAATCTACTGCTCCATAAATAGAGTGTAATCCCCACTGCTTCTCATACTTTTGGGATTTGACCACTGGCAACAATAATTGTTCATTTTTCATGAAGACTGAGGAGTCTGATCCCTAAGTAACTGTAACATATGTTTTGGCTCCCTCTGTATTGTTGAAAAGATGTGTTAACTAAAGCAATCCACCGAAATTGCCCATTTTCAGTATTTTTGATTTTAACCCAGCATTAGGCATAAGCCAGCACTACAGAATGCCTGCAGTATTACCTAGTCTGAGGAATGTCTGCTGGATTTAGAAACTCTTCAAAATATTAATTCTTCCTCTCAGCATCATCCCTAGCAATGTCTCTGTGCTGTTCTAGTTAAGGGTTGAAATCATAGACATAGAATTACTAGACGCCGCATGACCAGCAGCATCGTAGGTCAACGTTGCCACCATATTGCGAGTGGCACTTCTGTGGAGTGAAGTAATGGATAAAGATGCCTCAAACATGTGCTGCTTAGGATTGTACAAACCGCTGTATGCTCCAAACCAGATCCTGGGGGAGTACATACAAGGCTGAACAATTGTTTTGGTTATATTTGGCTATTAGAAAATGCCATTTTATAATCGTAACTTTAGCTACACCAGGCTAAGCTAGCTAAGCTATGCATTTCTGTGCTCAAGTGAGCCTCCAAACAAAGTTTTGGCTAAACATATTTAGTCATTAACTATGTAAATTGTTGTTAGCTGTTAACATTTCTAAAACTTTGAAGGTTTCCCAAAGAAATACACCTCAGGAAGCAGTGGGAGGTAGCCCTTAGATGCGATTTTGAGATAGCTGTCCTGTGATGTGTGCCGTGCTAGTTTGGTAGCAGATGCTGCACTGGCATCATATGATCAAAGCTACCACTTGCTCACATTAAAAAACAAAGGAGGTGATACTTTCTGAGGGTACAGTCAAGGTGGTCAAAGTAATTGAGCGTGGTATCTGACAGTCAACATTAGGGCAAGCTGTCAGTGTATCTTTGATCAATCACTTTGTTTGAGCTGAGATTGGTTCAGATGATGTGTTTTTTCCCAAGAAGCACATTGAAGAAACACAGTTTGAAATTGACAACCATCATTTTATGCTCATGTCTTTAGTTGTTTTAGGCTGCACCATATTGCCAGACTGAATACTCTCAAATTACAGGATCTGAGTGAGCGAGAGGGAGTGTAAGTCTGTAGGAGATCAGTGAAGTAGGGGGGAGCAAGACTGTGGAGAGCTTTAAATGTTAAGTTAAGAGTGGTATTTTGTATTGTATTCAGTAGTGAACAGGGAGCCAGTGAAGTTGAGAGAGAATAGGTGTAATATTTTCAGTGGATTTAGAGCAGGTTATTATCCTGGTAGCAGAATTTTAAAGAAGTTGTAAGCAATGGATACATTTTTGTGGGATGCCAGATAGAATAACATTACAATAATCTATACGTGAGGTGACTAGGGAATTAATCAATCCTTCAGTACTGTGTTGTGTAAGAACAGGACGAAGTCTAGAAATGTTTTAGAAATAGAAGAAGGCAGTCCGAGAAATGTTACTTATATGGGAGGAATTATTTAATAATAATATTATTATTATTATTTAATAATTGTCATTATTAGTATATAAATGGATATAAACAATTGCATTTAAACGATTCACCAAAATCTGTTGTATGTAAATGATACTGTTTTAAACGTTATTGTTTTTTCATCAGAAAACCCGGTTTCCACGTTTACCTGTATTAGTTTAAATGACATTTTTGCCACTCGCAATATGGCAGAGGCGTTGATATATCGTGTTGACTGGGCAACACAGTGAATGCAGTGTCTATCTATATATGTCTATGGTTGAAATAGGTGAGGCTTAAGATTAGCACCTTCTGTGACGCGGGAACACATCCCCATAGTAACTTGCTGCCTACCCCTGTATAACTATACCTAGAGTGTCTAGCAGCACAGAACACGGAGAAAAAAAAAAAAATATATATATATATATATATATATATATATATATATATATATATATATATATATATAACAGATAACTCCGCTCTTACGTGCAAGTCTGCGTGGATATTATGAACTATCGTATTTGTTCAAGTTCTATTTAAATTTTAAATAGAAGGAATTTTTATTTAGTCGACAGAAATATCTTTGGTAGGAATGGTAAAAACAGACAGGAATATTATTCCTGAATAAATCAACTCAAACCTTAAACAACTTATAATATTTTGCTCTCCATAAAAATATATCCTGTCTAAATTATACAAGTTAGAAATAAAGTAAACATTAAAAGAACAAACATTCAAATTTCTTTACTCTTATGTAATTTTATATAAAAATAAACTTAGATTTTAAATATCCCAAAAGATTTTGCTCTCCATAAAAATATATCCTGTCAAAATTATACAAATTCAAATATGAACATGCTGCATAACAAAACCTGGAAATATAAATAAAATGTGTTCCTTTCAGCAATAACAAATCAAATCATTCAGTTGTCTTTGCTCATATGTCATTTTAGAGCTGGACGCCTGGCATCTTTTTTTGGCAACAAGTTTGTTTATGTTTGGTGTGAGGTTCTGTGTTGTGGAGATTCTCTGGATGGATTGCAGGTGAATCATGTGTGCTGTTTTGTTAGTCTTTATCACTGAGAAGAGCTTCTCACACAGATATGTGCTACCAAACATGCACAAGGTTCGAGCCGCATGTAGACGGACTTTTTTTGTTCTTCAAAGTCACCAAAGCGCCGTGCAAACTCAGTGCGCTCAGTTTATCAGCAAAGTGCGTATTTTGGGAACACCGTAGTGACGACTTGGTTCAACATTACTTGGCAACAGGGAAAGTGGGGCAAGTTGCACTGGTGCATTTGTGTCTCCCATAAAAGCAGCTTCACTTGAAATCACTTTGTGATTGTGCACGGTAAAACGTCCGCTGAAGTGTCAGATTCTTATTTAATTCTTCTGCTTTCTGTATCTTCTGCATTGCATTCAGGTCTTTCAGGTTACCCTGATGTTTTGTCTCATAGTGCCGTCTTAGATTAAATTCTGTAATTACAGCCACATTAGCTCCACAAATGAGACACACGGTTCAGTAAACATATACTCAGCCTCCCATCGGTTTTTAAAGGCTCTATTTTCAGAATCAACTTTTCTCTTCAGCATTGTGTGAGCTAGCTTCGCAATAACTTGCAGCATCATAAGCTAGACTTGATTAACGCGTAAGTGTTCGCAAGGCAGCTGGAGCTCTGCATTATGGGATCTGTAGTTTATTGTGTTACCAGCGCTTCATATACCCGGGCCATTAATAACAATAATACAGTATATAAAATGATCTCGCGGGCCGGATATAATTACACGCGGGCGGATGTGGCCCGGCCCTTGAGTTTGACACATATGGACTAAATAGAACTTGAAAAGATATATTTTTTCAAATGTGATCGCGCAATTCAGATAGAGTTGACGCGGCATGCCTCAATAAGTCATCCTCCCTCGCTCTTACTTTTTACCGCTCATCTAATGAATACACTGAGTATGGCTTTACCAAAACAATCATTGATGGCGAATAAAGTATCCATTATTCGAGTATGTAGATCGGGTATATATATACATATATATATACCCGTATCGCAGCGAGAGTAGTGTGTTAAAAAGCTATGAAAAGAAAAGGGAACATTTTAAAAATAACGTAACATGACTGTCAATATACAGTATTTGTTTTGTGAGTGTTACTGAGTGTTGCTGTCATCAAGGATTTGATTATCATTATTTCTTTCAATCAGGTTCGTATTTGTAGGATGTGTTGTGTTCAAGTTACATTCCGTGTTTGTCAATCGTTGTAAAGATGACAGGTTTCATTCATCGATTCGTTTCTTACTGCATCAATAAACAGCTCGTCTTCTTCTTTATCTGAGACCTGACACACTGCATGCACGGGTTTTTTTACACTGTCTTCCTTTAGCGGGACATTGACTTTTTCCACCGTGTGCTTTGTTTCCACAGTAGCTGCATTTATGAATATGCTTGTATGTATCAGGCGCTTCATATTTTTGCTGCCTTTTCAATTGTGTAATTCGTTTTTGTTCAGCGCTCTTTGGAACTGTTGCTTTTTATCTGTGCACTGCGTCAGTTCACGTGAGCCGCTCGGTGTACATGCATCGAAGTTTCCCAGCTGTGCTGGTGCCATCTCGTGCTATGTCCATGGCTGTATCTAATGTTACCTTAGTCCGGCACTTAAAACTTTCTCTCGCAGTTTCGCTGAGTTTGTGCCAAACACCACCCTGACCATCTCATCTTCCTCTGCATAAGCACAGTCCTTCACCCGTGAATATTTACCCGTGGCAGTTTGCTATTGGATTGCCGCTGACGGACAGCCTTATATGGGTAGGCACTAAATTACAAATGCCAGCGGCAGCCTGTCTATGAACTTAATTTAAAGTTTAGGTTTACATCGTGCTTTGTTTCCGAAGTAGCAGAACTCATGAATATGGTTGTATATGTCACACGCTCGCTTCTTATTGTTTTGCTGCCTTCTCAATTATATAATGCATGTTTTCTTCAGCGCTTTTTGGGCCTCTTCCTGGTTTTCTACGTACTGCGTGATTACGTGAGAGGCGTGATGATGTCACACGAAACTCTGCCCCCACGGGTTTCAAGCTCATCTCCATTACAGTAAATGGAGAGAAACAGCTTCCAGTTATGACCATTACGCGTAGAATTTCGATATGAAATCTGCCCAACTTTTGTAAGGAAGCTGTAAGGAATAACCCTACCAAATTTCAGCCTTCTACCTACACGGGAAGTTGGAGAATTAGTGATGAGTCAGTCAGTCAGTGAGTGAGTGAGTGAGTGAGTGAGTGAGTTAGTGAGGGCGTTTATTAGTATAGATTCTGTTTTTATACTTTATGCTGCCTCTATTACTTATTATCTATCTGCTACTTATTATTTATGTTTATCTTTATACGTTGGTTTTGTCATTTGGTATGGACAGCAAAGAAAGAATTTCATTGTACAGGGAAACTTGTTTCCTTACTGTGCACATGACAATAAACTTGAACTTGAACTTTTGTCTTGGCCAGTGTGTACTTCTTAGCTATATCTGGAGATACTTGACCTAATGTTATTTATAACACTTCTTGCTTTGGCTTAGTGGCCTCCCTTACTATCATGACAAGCAACAAACATCTTTCACTAAAAGTAGCACTGGTTCTGCCATAACCACTGCTGGTGTTGTGAACTGGACCTGTTCAGAATCAATGATCCTGAGTTTTCTTTTATTGTTGGATATCATAAAGAATTAATGTTGAAGTCATATGAAACATATGTGTCTGCCAGGGGCCAGTGCGCTAAAATATAACACACTACAGAATCAGTGGTTATAACTGCCAAATTCTTGTCAGACCAATTGTTATATAAATTTGTCATAAGGCAACCTAATAGTATGCATCAGAAAAATGGATGGATCAATGTTTATTGATCCATATCTACTGTGTGCCTTTGCTGTACCTTGCAATATATTACTGCTAAATGATTCTGCAACAGAGAAATAAAAATATTTACTTGCACAGTACTCATTAATACTGAAAATACATTTCACTAATTTTTATTGATATAATTCATATGGAAACAATATTCAATTTGGACAGTCTTATTGAAAATTTAAAAAATAATCTAGCAAATAAACTATCAAGTGGTGATTTCTTAAATATTATTTATCTCCCCTCTCTTCTGCACACAGATATGCTAAAATAAAGTTGCAACAGTCCAAAATTAATTTCTTATTAACTGTACTATTCCTTTATAGCTTTAGGCACTATACAGTAATTACAAATAAAATATCGGAAAAATGAATGAAACATAAATATAAATACAGGGTGAAAAATAAGCAGGAAAACATAAAAGAACTATGCTTATACGGATGGAAAAGAAAAAGACAACACTTCTTGTTAGGCTGAAATTTCAGTCTTCATCGCTGAAGGAACAAATAAATAAATGAGAATATTAGAACAGTAAACCATAAAGAAAAAATCTAACCTGATAATAATAATAACTGTGAGCATAAACACCACCACCAACTTCAGTGTCTTATGTGAGCGCCTCTTACAGTCAACACTGCCTAACACCTCTGTCACAAAGAAGCAACAAGCCTGCGAATCTGTAGAGTTGTAATAATTTCAAATTCTTGCAGAAGAGTCTGACAAATTGATGGCCATTCACAGGCAGAAAGTCAAGTCTTTAGATATTATGATCCAGAGTATCCAAAAAGTGCACTGCCAGGTAAGGCAAGGACAGAAGATAGACCAAGGCAGCACCTGTACATTAGATAGATAGATAGATACTTTATTAATCCCAAGGGGAAATTCACATAATCCAGCAGCAGTATACTGATACAAAAAACAATATTAAATTAAATAGTAATAAAAATGAAAAAAAATTCAAATAAAATTAATGTTAGCATTTACTCCCCCGAGTGGAATTGAAGAGTCGCATAGTGTGGGGGAGGAACAATCTCCTCAGTCTGTCAGTGGAGCAGGACAGTGACAAAAGTCTGTCACTGAAGCTACTCCTCTGTCTGGAGATGACACTGTTAAGTGGATGCAGTGGATTCTCCATGATTGACAGGAGTTTGCTTAATGCCCATCGCTCTGCCACAGATGTTAAACTGTCCAACTTTAATCCTACAATAGAGCCTGCCTTCTTAACAAGTTTGTCCAGGCGTGAGGCGTCTTTCATCTTTATGCTGCCACCCCAGCACACCACCGCGTAGAAGAGGGCACTCGCCACAACCGTCTGGTAGAACATCTGCAGCATCTTACTGCAGATGTTAAAGGATGCCAACCTTCTCAGAAAGTATAGTCTGCTCTGAGCTTTCTTACATAGAGCATCAGTATTGGCAGTCCAGTCCAATTTGTCATCCAGCTGCACTCCCAGATATTTAAAGGTCTGCACCCTCTGCACACAGTCACCTCTGATGATCACAGGGTCCATAAGGGGCCTAGGCCTCCTAAACATTAACATTCATTATTGAGTGCAACTATGGCTACAGCAGTTGCATGTGGCCTGGCATTGTCCTGCTGTAGGGTCAGATTACCTTATTTAAAAGCCAGTAGCATGAAGCCAGTTTCTTATTCTCCTGTCACTGATACAGGTATTGCATTGGCAGTTTCATCAGCATTATAGATGACAGATCTCTCAGATGGACCAGTCCAGTATGTCAGTCCTGCTCTGGTGTGGTTAATCAAAAGACAACCAGATCATGAGCAGTCCTGACAGTCTGCTGCAAACTTCAATGCATTCAAAACACAGTGGAGTGGCTTAATCAATATCATTTATCAATGCTGATGCATGAATGCTTGCCTACAGTGTGACAGTGCCCCCTTGCTTCTAGGAATATCTGAGTCATTATGGAATGCCCTGAAAATGGACCAAGTGTGGCCTTTGTCTCCTGTGACCTAAGCTTTATATTAAAGTCTTTTTAATGGTAACCTTATCAGGTGTTTTCCACATGGACCTTGTTGGGTAAAATTGCACCTAAATGAGCTTTTCGGTGTTTGACAAATTGCAATTTCTCACTGCCCAAGCTGGATTTATTTTTCAGAGTTCAAAAACATATTGAAAGTATTAATGTGAAAGTTATAACTGGGGTTTCTTATTCCAGGAAATGCTGTGTTTCTTTTTTCCATCTGTGTTTGCAGTATACATATGGGCATTTAGTACAGAATTTATATTTCTAGGTCGGCCACATATTGAATTGGATCATACAATGACAGTTTAAGTTAACACAATCTGAAAATGCATCCAGCATTTTTAACAAACACCATCTCAAGGCAAACCAAGTGCCACCAAGTATAGTATGCCAAGAAGAGATAGAAAATGGACAACACATACCAAAGGACAATCGAAACAATTACTACAATTAACTAATAACAAACATGAGAATCCAACAGGAACAGCCAGAGCAGCAGTTTAACTTGAGTGTAACACACTGAAGTTCAGCCATATATAAAGTCCAAGACTGATGATACATTTGTAGCATTACCTCTTTAATGTGTCCATTCTGAATCATCTGTGCTTTGTGTAAAGAGCTCTTCTGCAAGATTAACTCATGATGCTTGGAAAACAATAGTAAGGAAAACTCACAAAGGATGATACAAAAACGTACACATACATATCAATATACATTTTGATATAATTTCTGTGCAATAGTAAAACAAATGTGTAATCTCTGAGCTATAATGTTGTTAGCCCATAACCCATAGATCTACCAATATAAATAACTGCAGGTAGCAAACCTGATGGCATGAACAAACATAATATTAAAGTCTGCCTCTGGGGCCAATTAACAGAAAAATTCAAGTTTACTTACCCGCAGGTACTATTTTTTAACATTTTTTAGGTAAAATAAATGTTAATATTTTTCTCTAGTTTCAATATAGGCAAAACTTAAATTGAATCTCCTTAATCAACAATATGACTTACCTTTATATCTGCTAGTATTTTCTAGCAGGTTTTCGGGTTATCCTTCAATATTCTGAAATAGGGTTTTATTGGAGTGATTGCCAGTCCTAAACTAGCTCTTGGTCATGGTAGTGTGAGTCTGTTCATAAGTGTGTTCTGCGATGGACTGGCACGCCGGCCAAAGCTGTTTCGTGCCTTGCATTCAGTGCTGCTGGAATATTCTCTGCCCCCTAACCGAAATTGGGATTAAGTGGATTTGAAAATGTATGTGCAGTATGCATTTGTTTTGTGAAAATTTGAATTGAATTCCTAACAATTGCATAACATTACAAGCAGCTATGTTCGATTAAAAGCTCAAAGTTAAGCTTTGGTAAATATTGTGTATTGCCAGTTTTGAGACTTCTTTGATTTTCTTTTTTTTTTGTGAAATGGCATTCCATTTTTTTTTTGTCTAAATATCTAAGATGTCAAATTTGAGGTCTCAAATCAGAAATTTCTATGGTTGAACTACCAATGGATATACATAATGGAAAATATGTACTTTATCTCTTATGTAACAAAGAATATGTAAGAAAAGATGCCATGAAATAGTCAGCATAAAGAATTTCATGCTTCTGGCAGACTTTGGCACATCGATTGCAACAGTATATCCAACTAACATTAAGCAACTTGCAAGTGTTCAGGACTGATTTTTTAACAATATTATATCTTTACTGTGATAAACAGCATTTGCTTAATGTATTATTACACCTATTTAGCATTATATTTTTACTTTTTTATTATACATTGCAATATGTGCTTAATAAATTAGGCACAAAAGAGGAAACACTAATTTTATGAAAAGAGGAATTCTTTAATAAAACAGAGTAATGTACAAAGAAGCATCTTGTGGGAGACTTGAATGATACCGAAATAAATATTCAAAATGCTACTATAAAGGTTTGGGGATTGGCCCTGTATATTGTGGGCAGAGTCATCACAAATGACTGATACTGGTCTTGTTTACTGTAAAACAACAAAAAGACAAATGAGTAACTGTATACAAGTGATCTTTATTTTGAGGCAGCACGAAGTAGATTGAGGTCATCAAGGACGTCAGGAAGTGAGGCTATCTGAGAGACGGAAGTGAGGTTATTCTGTAGTTCTGTAGGAAGAAGGAGAGAAGGCATTAGCACCCTTTACTAACCCTTTTCCTGGCATTTTCACTCCCTGAATTGGACCTTTTGGCTGTCCCCTAATTGTGCGTGTGTTACAACCTGTATAATCTAATTATTGAGTTGTGGGTCTATCCTGGCAGGACCGGGCACAAGCTGAAACTTGGTTTCTGCCATGCGACCAGTCCATCACAGGGCACATTTTTGCATACATCTATTACTATCTAACATAGTGTCATATAGTCAACAATCATTTGATTTCTTGGAGGGGAGCAAGGAAATCCAGAGTACTCAGAGAAGACCTTTTACGACACAATTCAAACATTTAGTATAATTCAATATAGTTTTTAATCCTTCAGACATAATGAATTAATATAAGATCCAAATATGCAGAATGTATTCCAGAGAATAAGAAACAGTAAGATAATAAACCTTACTGTCAGGTAGTGTGGATGCATACAAGATGGAGTCTCAGTCACACAAATCTTTTCAGATTCCACAAGGCAGTTACACGGATGGCACCCCATAAAAAAAAAAAAAATGGTATGTCAATAGAGTAGCTCCATTTAATTTATTTATAGTGAAGAACTAATGTTTATTATTGTTTTCTGAACAATGTCACTTATTTAATGTTGTTTATTTCTTTGATATATCAATTTCTTCTTACCTCATAGTTGGTATGTATAAATTGATAATGTGTCAGATCGCATGTTAATTGAAAATTAAAGTTGATAGGAATTAACTGTATGTAGTCTGTGCAAAAAATGAAGACTCTCTCAGTCTAAAAGAATAACAGTTTAATATCTTGGTTGAAACTCCTGGTACTTTTCTTCCAATTGATTCACCCTTATCTGTTTTACGATTATAATTTCAGTGTTGTGTAGTTACCTCAGCCACCCATGAAATAAAATAAATAAAAGCTCTTGCAACACATTCTTTTTCAAGGAAAGACATTTTAGTTGATTACAGAAATGAGGTCATCAGTGGAGTCTGTCAGGGATCTGTGCTTGGACTGTCACTCTTTCTAATTTACAATAATGATAAAACCAATACTAATCTATAGTTAGTAAAGTTGTTTAGTCTGCAAGATGACACCAACAATGGACTGGTAGTAAATACTAAGAAGGGAGCAAAACAAATTTGAAAAGCCCCAAAATATGTTAAAAACTGAACACTTAAAAATGGATCTCAATGCCGAGAAATGTCAAGTGCTTCATATATTTTAGTCAAAGTAAAATTAATTCTACATACAGTACACTGTCCAATATGAAGCAGCCTCTAAGAGGATTGAACAAGACAACAGCCAGAGCACCAACTAAAACAAATAAAAACAGAGCATCCTAAAAACTATAGCAACACTCACCCTGGTGATATAAATGAGGCTTTTCCGGCAGAGCCTAATGTGGGTTGAATCGTTCTTTAAAGCAACCTATGTATAATGCTTAAATTAGGGATATACAGTATGTAAGGTTTGTAGCAAAAGTAAACAAATTACAACCTCTGAGTCTGATCTGTAAAACTACCAAAGCATGTATTGCAGGAGAGTTCTAATATACAGTATATTATATAAAAGTTATGAGATTTTTGAGACCTCAACACCAAAATAGGGACTTCTTGTCTGACTTGGCCCCATGACTGCTTGTTTACTGTGTCTCTGTGTATTGAAGTGGTAGCTTTCTTTTGAATAAAGACCCTGACTGTTCCTGTTTAAATTGGAATAAAGTTGGTTTTCTTGAAGCCTTTAGACTCAGCATCTTCCCTCAGATGCAAGACAGTGACTCACGTGTCACAATGCGAATGTTATATAAAATCCAGAAACAGATTAAAGACTCTTTAACTGTTAATTTTAGTGAAACTACTATACTGTATGGATTCAAATGCATGCTGTACATTATTAACTTCTACTGATATAAACTGTTACAATTCACCGTTCGAGTATTAATGGTTACTTTTTTACGTTTATCATGATGTATAAATATCAATTTGTAAAAACAGGAAGAATGAGAAACTGTGGGCTATACCCTATAAATGAAAAAATTGTACAATTAGTTGAACTGAATAATGTGGCGTGAAATGCTTGTTTATACTATAATGACAATGCGCTAAATAATTTAGTAGAAGCACATCCTCTGAACAAAATCTGTTTAATCAATAACACTATAATATCAATTACCTCAATACCAATAATCATTTTCACCTAATAAGATTAAACTTTTAATTGTTAATTTAACGTAAAAACATTTTTGGTTTTGGGTATAGTCCTGAATGCTGCACATTTTAGTGGCTCATTTGTTTACTTTTGACATTTCTATGAGTCAGATGTTTGTAACAACCTTTTCCCAGGGGTAAAAGTGGTACTTCGATTTTCACCAGTTACTGCAATTAGAACATTGCAATTTCATTAGATAACCTTTTCACTTCTTCCTTCTGATTCCAAGACTTTTTCCTCAAGCAGAGCTGACAGTCAAAAGAGAATAAAAACATTTTTTTTAAGGATAGCTACTGATCCAAGCATTCTGTTTAAATGTTCATAGCCTGCTGGGAAATGCATTCAGAACAAACCTGTTTTACTCCCTGGGGTGTTGATTATTTTACTTTTAAAGATCTTATATGTGTTTAAGACTGCCAATGCAAAACAGAAAAATAAATGATAAAACAGAATACTATATGAATATTTCTGGTCTCCTGCAATGATCCTGAAAAGGTCATCAATTAAGCTTTTGTTCAGCATTTCATATGAATAGAGCTGAAAATGTTAACCTTATGGCATGTTAATGTCTATAAACTAGGCCATCCATTAATTATAATCTAGTTATTTTAAAAACAGTTTTGAGGAGTGACAGGCTGCAATCAAGGAAGGGGATGTGGTAAACATGTAATAGAATGAGATAAGTTGTGTAGCTGTGCTGTTAGAATTGGATGGATCATGATCATTTGTGTTTTGATTTGGAAAAAATTATAACAGACACAAACACAAAACCTCAAAACTGATGAGAAAGTATAACTTGATTATTAGTGCTGGTGAACATGGCTGTAGAGTCAAGGTGCATATCACCTTCATCAGAACTCAAATATCTAGCCCAACAGAGAAAACAAATATCTTGTCAGTTGCTCAGTTTTTTGACTCTTCAGGTGTTTCCAACTGTCTTATTTCAAAGAAAATAAACCTACTCTTAACCTTAAACCCTACCCTAAGCCTAACCTTAATAAAGTTGATTAAATATTGGAATAGCAGTCTGATGTTAAAACATTAACAGTTTGACTGTGATCTCAGGGTGTGGTGACTAGTTAACTTTTGTTTGCAAAATTTAGTGAAATTAATGATACATTTGTCCTAAATCTACTAAGTTCTTCCATATATAATTAATATCTGGTCTGACATTTCACGGAAGGTTTATGTGAAAAAAATCCAGACAAAGCAAAACTTTTGTCTTACAGCTTAAGCATGATTCTTAAGCTCATAGCCCAAGTGAAAATACTTTTTATTGTATGTGTTGTAGGAGGAGAACAGGCATCCCAGATAAGATGGGGAAAAATATACAACCCAGGCGGGAGGCCAGAGAGATGGCAAATTGGCCAGCACAGCAGAGAAGTAAGTTTGTGATAATGGACGGACCAGTGGCAGCTGAGATTTGGGAGAGGTTCCATTCCCCATACCAAGGTGGCAGTGTTCCTCATGTGGAACATAAGTTGGGACACCCACAGGGGTGCTTGGGATATGGAATCTGGAAATGAAACCCTGTTGAGATTCCTACATTTCAGTAAAGGGTGCTGTCGGGGGAGGACCTCCCTACTTTAATTATGGCCCAGAAGTGCTTCCCGGAAGACAGGGGAGGCAGTGGGCACCACTTAGTGGAGGAGGAGGAAGAACAGTATTGATGTATTTGTGGTTCGGTGGCTTATATCTGGAAAGTGTTGTGTTTAAAGGTGATTGTGTGAATATAAAGTCTATTTTGTTCATGCATCATGTGTTGTGTTACTGAGTCTGTGGTGGTCAGTGTATATGAAGATGCATTTATGTGCAAATAACAAAGGATAGAGCATACATGACATATTTGCTTATTTATTACTGCTTAGTATACAACTGTCTTACTTCTTCCTAAGATTAAGATTATGATGGTTTCAGTTCATTCTATTCTAAGCTCTCACAGAGATGTTGTCACCAGAATTCCAACACAGATTATGCAGATCTCCTCTGTTTCAAGGCTAACTTTATAGCTGACTAGGATTAAGAGGCTTCTGCTATGGCTGGAAAACATTGGAGGATATACTTATGCATCTTAAGGTCTTATCCTGGGAAAAGCTCTTAGAATCACCCTTGTTCCTTTGAAGATGGCACTATAAAGCAAACAAAGAAATAATTACATACTGTATACTGTATAGCCCTGCAGACAGAGAATAAACCAAACAATGAGGACTAATGAAAACTGGGGAAAAGCACATCAATCAACACAGATGTGGGCAAGTACAGAGTTTGAGACAGCCAGAGATTTAGAGCATTCTAGAGTAAGTTTGTAATAATTGTAGCGTGTGGCAGACAGTCCAGTAAGGGTTGTAGCTTCAAGTGGGCAAAGACAGTGCAGGTCTGAATTTGGGCCTTATGATGCCCTGGTTGTATGTGCACTCAGCATTGATAGTGACACCAGGCCACAAGCAGGGGGCACTATGAGTCACAATAATGGATTGTGCTCAGGAGTCTATACAAAAATATGGATGGAGGATGGTGGGGAACTAAAAGCTGGCTCCCTAATCTCTGCTATGTTGTAAGTAATCTAGGTATGGTGTGACCCTTGTTTTTCATGAGATACACCACTTTTGTTTCAAGGAAATGCTGGGTTGCAATGTGTGTGATATACACATACAGATCTATGTATGGCATCATTATATATGACTTATAAAAGAGCGCTGGTGAGCATTAATTTGTGCATAAAATTGAAAAAATCTAATTAAAAAAGGAAAGACTTTGAAAATTATTAAGAAAAGTTTTTAGCTTTGGGCAAAGGGGCTTCGTTTTGACTTCATTTTAATGTTGCACTTTGGGTTTTTACTATTAATCTGTTTTGTGTGCTGACATTTTAGCTTACATCTGTTTTCCCTCAAAACGTATGTTAATTGACCTCTGCCAATCACAGCACAATCTATAAAAATCTTATTTCATGACAGGCAAAGTTTTCATTCCAATCTGAAATGAACCTAGCATGGATACAAATTTTTTAAGTCACAGTTTTCAGCAGTACTAAAAAAACTTATTGGCACATTCTACAGTCACTTTTAACCCAAAAATGCACAGCTTCATGCTATACTATTCAAAGGTCTGTTAATTGCATTATTACTGTATTAAGAACCTGCTGCACATCGAGTTAAGTCAAGTCAAGTGGCTTTATTGTCATACCATTCAGCACAGTATTGCAGCTACAGTGGCACAAAATAACATTCCTCAGCAGCATGGAGCAACATAGATAGATAGATAGATAGATAGATAGATAGATAGATATTTTATTAATCCCAAGGGTAAATTCACATACTCCAGTAGCAGCATACTGATAAAAAACAATATTAAATTGAAGAGTGATAAAAATGCAGGTAAAAACAGACAATTTGTATAATGTTGTTTACCCCCCTGGGTGGAATTGAAGAGATGCATAGTGTGGGGGAAGAACGATCTCCTCAGTCTGTCATTGGAGCAGGACAGTGACAGCAGTCTGTCGCTGAAGCTGCTCCTCTGTCTGGAGATGATACTGTTCAGTGGATCCAGTGGATTCTTCATGATTGACAGGAGCCTGCTCAGCGCTCATCGCTCCGCCACAGATGTCAAACTGTCCAGCTCCAACCATACAGTACAGCCTGCCTTCATCACCAGTTTGTCCAGGCGTGATGCATCCTTCTTCTTTATGCTGCCTCCCCAGCACACAACTGCCTAGAAGAAGGCACTCGCCACAACCGTCTGATAGAACATCTGCAGCTTCTTATTGCAGATGTTGAAGGATGCCAGTCTTCTAAGGAAGTATAGTCGGCTCTGTCCTCTCTTGCACAGAGCATCAGTATTGGCAGTCCAGTCCAATTTATCCTTCAGCTGCACTCCCAGGTATTTATAGGTCTGTACCCTCTGTACACAGTCACCTCCGATGATCACGGGGTCCAGGAAGGGCCAAGGTCTCCTAAAATCCACCACCAGCTCTTTGGCTTTGCTGGTGTTCAGGTGTAAGTGGTTTGAGTTGCACCATTTAACAAAGTCCTTGATTAGGTTCCTATACTCCTCCTCCTGCCCACTCCTGATGCAGTCCATGATAGCAGTGTTGTCAACAAACTTTTGCACATGGTAGGACTCCGAGTTATATTGGAAGTCCGATGTACATTGGCTGAACAGGACCGGAGAAAGTACAGTCCCTTGATGTGTTGCTGACCACAATGTCAGACCTGTATTCATAAACACGGGACAAGTGTAAGATAGGTAAAGAACTATATTATATTATAAATAGATAGATACATACAGTAAATAAGTATAAGGTAAGTGAATAAAAAGTAATACATAAATTAACAATAACAACTATTAATAAAAACAAAAGTAGTAACAAGTGTAACAAATTTAACAAATGTACTGCATATTAATTCACTACTGGTGGCTGATCTGAGGGCAGGGGGCCAACACAGAGTTCACAGTCAAGACAGCTAAGGGGTAGAGGGCTGTTGTAGTACCTGGCAGAATTGGGTCAGATGCTACAGTACGATCTGCAAGAAGGAAGTGGGACAAAGAGACTGTAGGAGGGGTGGGAGTGGTCCTTCACAATGCTCTAAGCTTTCTGGATATATAAAGATGTCTTCAATGTACGGCAGAGAGGACCCAACAATATTTTCTGCTGTGTGCACTATCTATTGTAGGACCTTGTGGTCAGAGACACTGCAGTTCTCAAACCAGACAGTGGTGCAGCTGGTTAGAATGTTGATGGTGTCTCTGTAGAAGGTGTTGAGAATGTGGAGGTGGCCTTGCCTTTTTCAGCCACCAAAAGAAGTAGAGATGCTGCTGAACCTTCTCGGCTATGAAGGTGGTTGATGTCAATTGACAAGTAAGGTCAGCTGCCTGGTGTACACCAAGGAATTTGGTGGTCTTGACCAGTGCTTCAGGTAACATGAAAATATAAGCTATTGCTATTTTTAATGCCTTGGGTTAAAATGCATAGCCTGCAGTCATGAGTTATTATGTTGTTCAAACTATCAGTATTAATAGCTGATGTTCTGAAAGACATCAATTACAAAATACCCACAATTAATGGCTGTAAATGCAGAATTACGAAGATCTTCATAATGGTGGCATTTATTATACACTGCAGCTGCTTAGCACTTATTGCGGTAGATATAAGTAAACTTCACTTTGCATGTGACAAGATGCACACTAAATCTGAAAGACTCATTGAGCTGTCAATGTCCTTTGCATTTAAATGAAATTAGGGATGTTATTTCTTTTGGTTGACATGTTTATGAGATTATAGCCTTGATCCTCAAAAGTAGTTTGGAAACAAAAATACAGAGTGAAAAAGAAAATTTGTGGATAAAAATTGGGCTGTCACAGCTGTACTTTAACCATCACCATGAGATGACAACCATGAATATATTAATAATTCACCTGCTCGTGCCTGTATTAATACTGCAGTGGCATTTATTTCACAGGCAAACTAAAAGCCTATTTTACTAACAGAAGGTATAATTGTATTCTGTTTCTGTGCCACAACCAAAATTAGATCAATCTGAACATTCATGATCCACATTTGAACATGGACAATGTCTTATTCAATATTTGTAAAATATGGAATGCTCTGTTATGTGCCTCAGTACATTCAAGTTTTTTTTTTAATAAAACACTTTTCACAAAGTGCACCATCGCAGAGTGATTTAGATTAGATTAGATTATTTATTTATAAAAAGAACATTTAAAACAGCACAGGTTGTGTCAAAGTGCTGTACAAAAAAGCATTAAAATAAACACAATACAAACAATCATGCAAAAGCAGATTAATAAAACAACCAATTATAACATCCACCACAAACCCATCACACACAGTGAAAGACAGAAGAAAACAAGTAGGTCTTAAACCGACTTTTAAAAACCTCGATAGAGGATGAATGCCTGATGTGCAGAGGCAAGTCATTCCAAACCCTAGGAGCAACAACTGAAGCACAAAATACATACGAATTATTTTCAAAACCACTCTAAAACATGTTTCATTAAATATACTTTAAAGTTTCATTGACTGTTTCCCTGTCCATGGATTGTTCCTGTCTTGTGCCAGATGATGGGATGGGCACCAGCTTCCCCATGTTCAGGATAAGCAGATTTGGATAATGAGTGGATGGATGAAGCACTGGGAAATAAACACTGTTATAACATAAGAGCAAAAGGAATGCGTAAGGTGCAAAGCATAATTATTATAGTAGCTAAATAAGATAAATAAAATGATGTACTTTCTCATATTAACGATATATGGTAGAATAGTAGCGAGTTCATCAGGAATGCCTTTGCTTAAAAGGTACCCAAAAGTTATATTAATTTTGAGCTGGGAATCATTTACAAATGACAGGAACATGAGATTGGGTTGGTGACTTCGGTATCTCAGTATTAACATTTTGGTCTTGAATACAGGTGAAACAATAGATGAACACAAGTGACCATACAGTACAGAGGATGGAAAGAGCACAATTCAGGGCCAGCTCAGCTGCATTTGACCAGATAGTGGAGTGAATACAGAAGAAAAACAGTATGATCCGACAGGACCAGCCTAGTTCGCCCAAGTTTTCAGGAGAACAGGTACTCCGGTAATTTATATAAACATGTTAGAAAATGTACACATGGCATGCCATTCAGGTGCATATGAGGGCTGTACAGGCATTGTAGCTCTCGAAGGAACTGAGTTAAGTGGGCAACTTCTAGAACCTTCTCAATCCATTTCAGAGTTGAGGGAAGCAAAGGCTATCTCACCAGTATTGGACAAAAGGCCGAAAACAGTCCTGGAGAACACTCTAGTCTGTCACAAACACCACTCTAACTCACACACTCTTTTGTTTTGGCAGTGTAATGTATTACTCTACTTCCCCCTTTTGTATTATTAATATGTAGCCTTTGTCAGAATGCCTAAATTCTTCCAGACTTACCACTGTTTCTAAGGTATTGTACCATATAATTTCTCCTCGCCTTCCCTTCTACATTTATAACCTCAGGAAATTAGGTATAGTAAAACACAAGTAGGAGTTAAGTTACACTTTAAATAATGTATTATTGAGAATATTCATAAATAATAAATTGCAAAGTACATTTGAACACTGGCAACCATACAACCTGATACACTCATATGAAAAAGTTTGGGAACCCATCTCAATCTTCATAATAATTTACTCTACTTTCAACAAAAAAGATAACAGTCATATGTCTTTCATTTCCTAGGAACATCGGAGTACTGGGGTGTTTTCCGAACAAAGATTTTTAGTGAAGCAGTATTTAGTTGTATGAAATTAAATCAAATGTGAAAAACTGGCTGTGCAAAAATTTGGGTACCCTTGTCATTTTGCTGATTTGAATGGATGTATCTGCTCAATACAGATGACTTGCAACACCAAATTGGTTGGATTAGCTCGTTAAGCCTTCAACATGATAGACAGGTGTGTCCAATCACGAGAAAAGGTATTTAAGGTGGTCAATTGCAAGTTGTGCTTCCCTTTGACTCTCCTCTGAAAACAAAGATTGTACAGTATCATGGTTGAGTGGAAGGCTACAAAAAGCCATCTCAGTGGTTTAAACTGTCAGTTTCAACTATGAGGAATGTAATCAGGAAATGGAAGGCCACAGGTACAGTTGCTGTTAAACCCAGGGCTGTCAGCCAAGAAAACTACAGGAGCAGCATATGCGCAGGATTGAGAGAATGGTTACAGACAACCCACAGATCACCTCCAAAGACCTGCAAGAACATCTTGCTGCAAATGGTGTATCTGTACATCGTTCTACAATTCATCTCAATTTGCACAAAAAATATCTGTATGGCAGGGTGATGAGAAAGAAGCCCTTTCTCCACTCAAGCCACAAACAGAGTTGCTTGTTGTATACAAATGCTCATTTTGACAAGCCACATTCATTTTGGTACAAAGTGCTTTAGACTGATGAGACAAAAATTGAGTTATTTCGCTTTTCATGGCGGAAGAAGAACACCGCATTCCAAGAAAAACCCCTGCTACCTGCTGTCAAATTTGTTAGAGGTTCCATCATGCTGTGGGGCTGTGTGGCTATTTCAGGGATTGGGGCCCTTGTTAAAGTCGAGGGTCGGATGAATTCATCCCAATATCAACAAATTCTTCAGGATAATGTTCAAGCATCAGTCACAAAGTTGAATTTACGCAGGTGTTGGATATTCCAACAAGACAATGACCCAAAACGCAGTTCGAAATCTACAAATGCATTCATGCAGAGGGAGAAGTACAATGTTCTGGAATGGCCGTCACAGTCCCCTGACTTGAATATCATCGAAAATCTATGGGATGATTTAAAGCAGGCTGTCCATGCTCGGCAGCCATTAAATTTAACTGAACTGGAGAGATTTTGTATGGAAGAATGGTGAAAAATACCTCAATCCAGAATCCAGACACTCATCAAAGGCTATAGGAGGTGTCTAGAGGCTGTTACATTTGCAAAAGGAGGCTCAACTAAGTATTAATGTAATATCACTGTTGGGGTACCCAAATTTATGCACTTGTCTAATTTTATGATGCATATTGCACATTTTCTGTTAATCCAATAAACTTAATGTCACTGCTGAAATACTACTGTTTCCATAAGGCATGTCATATATTAAAAGGAAGTTGCTACTTTGAAAGCTCAGCCAATGATAAACAAAAATCCAAAGAATTAAGAGGGGTTCCCAAACTTTTTCATATGACTTTAAATGCTGATGTGTAGTTTCAGGCGGCAGACAGACTTGTTAGTTACTTAAAATGTCTTTAGTTAAGTCCTCATTTTTGTTCAGCTTTCTTCAGAACAGGCCGCATGCCTGTCTCAGTATGGCTGCCGAGCTGTGCTCTTCATTGTTTTGTATTTTTTAGTTCATGGTGTGTGAGATGCTCTTTCATCAGATGTTTCTTTTTTAAGAGAGAGAGGTAAAGCAAGCAAATTTATAGATTTTCTGTCCAACCCCTACAGCTAATAGGGCATCATGGTACTTAAAGGCTTCTGATACAAGCCAATTCCATACAGCCATACTTCAGACCAATGGGGCATAGAATACCTTTACACCTGCCACCAAAACCATTTGTTAAAGTGAAGCTTGGTCTTTTTGGGTTGACTGAGAGAGTCCTGCAGAGAAACACTTGCCAGACTTGTTTGAGGCATTTCCTCCAACCCTGTCATAAAATTACAAAGACATTCCTAAAAGGGGGGAGGGGGTTATTAAACCATCAAACCATTGCTGTTATTATACAATAATGTAACACTAATATTACATTGCTTTGTCCAAATTACAAATAAAGACATACATATTTATCAACTTATATGCAAAATTTCATACCACAACACAAACATATAAACAGCACACACACACTGCATAGTCATACATAGTGACAACTCTTGTGATTAACTCTCTCTTTGCTTGAGCATATCTGGCCATAGTAATTTCATGAAATGAAGCTTGCAAAGCTATTCAGTTATGACAAATATTAGGAAATAACAGAAGTGAAAGGCAATCTTCGTTACAGAGACTGACAATTATGGATATCAGTTGAACAGTAAATTACAGTGTGACCAGGACACTCATGTAGTATGTCTGCATGTCTGTTGATGCCCTGGTTTGAAGAGGAACATGTCAGCTGTGGGCACCCTGGGGCATCACAAGTGGTGGAAACATTGGGATTAATTATTGGCAGTGAGGAATGAAGATGATGATGAGAACAGCAAGAGGACTTAGTACCAGACTTTCAAAAGGATCCCACTGCCCAAGCCAAAATTGACTTTTTAGATAATTGAACTTTAAAAGGAGAGAGAAACTACAGAAGTGAAGCAGGGTCAAGGCTGAGCTGGTGCTGCTATGGAGAAGAGGCAGGCGATTTGTGAGGTTGACCTGAGTGGAGCAGTGTCACTCCAAGATAGGGTTGCTCCTGCTGAGTGTCCAGAGTAGCTGGAATGATCAACTGCTCAGCAAGACTCGCACAGACTTGAGGGATGGAGGTGGCAGAAGGAAGCAGGCCTCGCAGGGGGGCACAAGCCAGATAAAGGGGTTGACTATGCCTGTTGGAAGACATCTCCTCTCACTGAGGAGACCATAACAGGTGAGTAGAGGAGACATAGTTTTTAGAAGGAGGCACTGAAGTTCATGAGTGGTTTTATAAAAAAAAAACAGCTCCTGACTTTGTTTTAACCTCAGATTGTTTATTTATATACACTTTAAACCCCACATTGACACTATTTTTATCATGGGTTATGTATTTAGTTATCAAGAAGAATGCACTTCACTTTACTTATTTTTGAGCACTGTTTAAAATAAAAAGCACTATTTGGACCTATCTCTTGTTGTAATGTGTCCTATTTCACAAATAAACACATGTGATTCCACAAAGTGCTTGAAGTGGAAACACTAAACGGTGATGCTCTTATTGTTTGTCTGCTTCTTCACTTATTGCGATGCTCTTCAAATAACTCAAGTCCTTAATCAAATGGCCCCTCTCAGAGTTTTGCCTGTACTATTATTATATAAATTACATTGAAGATCTTAGACCCTTTTAGTTTCATGTATGCTCTTATAAGTATATTATTAAAATGTTTTTGTTTATCTTAATTTAGTTATCAGAATGCATAATCTGAAGTTGGGCTGTCTAGTCACTCTAGTAAATTGTAGTGTCAGTGAAATAATGAATCATTATAATTTAAAGGCAGTGAAACTGTCAGGTTAGTTTAGTGTAAAGTTAATACTGAGTAAATTATTATGTACTCTGTGCATAACAGCTAACATGTCTCAGTATCCTTCATTCATATTTAGATAACTTTTTGTTTTCATTGCTTGCATTTCATACTTTAACTGTTACGAAGATCATTTATCTTACCTGTTATGACTTAAGTATTGGGAACAGTGAGATGCTGATGTACCGATTCTCCTCTGTGTTTGCTCAAGCAGTTGGCAAGACCTCATAAATCAGAAACAATTTACTGATGCAGAGGTTGTTGAGCATGCTTAGCGGGACTTGTTGAAACAGAATTGCTTGCCCCCCGAAGCCTGCGGAAACAGCTTGTGACAACACATTTCTACCCTATACATGCAGTCTGCTCATGTTTCTTTAATTTGTATTGGGGATCTGTTTGCCATCAGTAGCAGCTATAACAGGTAAAAAAAGTGAAAAATATACAAAATATACAAGTGGGTGTTCCCACTATCAAGGTAAAATTGAAACAGTAAAGTAATTCAAAGTCTCTTGGAATGTTGTTGTCTTTTAAGTTAAATGAGTGTGCATATTCACCAAGGGTTTTCCAAGGGAGGATTTCAAATTTCAAAACTTTGTAGAGCTTGGTCTGTTTGAGATATCTCAAGAAAATATGAATTGTCTCAACAAATGTTTATGAAGAATAAGTGTACCACTTTTCAACAAATTTGATCAACAGGGATCCGAGTATTTTCTAGAGGACAGATGGGCAGATGGACATACAGACAGACTTAGCTACCACAAAAGGTGCTTTTTGGATTATATACAGTGCAGTATTGATTATCCGAGTCCCGATTTACCGAGGTTCCGTATTATCTGAGGTACAGATACTCATGTTGTGGCCCTGGATTCAATTTTCATATTCACGGGGATTCACGGCACTATTTTAAGCATAAATTGTCACAAACTGATTACCTTTTTAACAAGGATAGAATTAATCCATAATTGCCTAAAATTCTTTGTGCAGCCGGGTCATTCCATACAAAGTGTGTATTTTTTTTGCTCACGCACTCGATGCCACTTATTGCCGGAAATCGCCTTCAGTGTGGCTGTAGCCTCAGTCGTCAGCTGTAGTGGGTTAATAAAGCTGCAGTTCTATGTATAGTATGTTGTATTTTTTCATGCAATTTTTTTTTATTCTGTTTCAGTTTTAATGTTATTAAGCCAGAAAGTAAAAGCTATCATGAGTGGGAAGCGGAAGCGTGTTATTGTGCCCACATTGTTGTTATGCTCCATCCCACCCAGATGGAAGCGAACTAACTTTTGGCTCTTTTTTTGCCTCCTAATGTCACTTCTCTTATTCAGCCCCTAGATCAAGGTGTACTGGAGACTTTGAAACAAAACTACAGATGGCAACTTTTAAAAAATCTACTTGAAGACCTTGAGAATGGCAAAAGTGTTACTAAGAGTGTTAAAAAATAAACATAAAAGATGTTATTTACTGGTTGGCAGAAGCATGGGATGATATAAAATCATCCATTCTGAATAAATGCTGGGACAATATACTGTGCTCCCAAAATGAAACCAGCCAGAAGGAGATGACGAACGAAGATGAAACTGCTAATGAAACAGTTTTGAATTAGCCAAAACCCTTCCCGTTTCGGAGGCACTCAATACAAACAATATTGAAGAGTGGATGAATGATGATGAACAGCAGGAAATGACTGATGGCATGATAGTGAAATTATTGAATGAAGGAAAAGATGAAAGTGATGATGGGGAGGACGTAGAGTGTACAGACGTTGTGGAAAAAATATCACATACAGAAGGTCTACATGCCATTGAGATGGCTCTTCGGTATTTTGAACAACAGGAAGATACCACACCTGCTGATCTTATGCTGCTGAGGTGCCTACGGAATGCAGCGGCAAAGAAGCGAGGAAAAGCAGCTAAACAAATGATGGTCAGAGACTTTTTTGGAAAAGTTTAGAAGAATTTTAAAAGTGAGTACGAAAGAAGTTAGATCACCACAATCTTAAACCAGATATAAATATAGTGTAATGAATTTTTGGTTGTTTTTTCAGGTTTTTATTTTAATATTTGATTTGTTTAAACTGCAGGATACCGTACCTGCGGATATCATGTTGCTACCTACAGGATATTAAAGAAAAGAAGTGGGAACCACAAATAGATTAAAGACAAATACTGTATTTCAACAATGAAAGAAAAAATATTTTGTTTATGAAAGTACTGTATGTATTATTTTTTTAAGTTGTTTAAATATATTATATGTATGTTGTACAATGGCAAAGCATGGAAATATCTTATTTTTGTCCTAATTTATGTTCACACATAAGCCTTCCATATTATTCGAGTTTTTGATTATCCAAGGTGGCCTCAGTCCACATTACCATGGTTAATCGAGACTGTATCTAAATAAGTCAACCTTGATTTGATAGATTTATACATCATGTAACCTTTAACTCAAAATGGGTTTCACCAGACATACTAAATACAGTATCGACACATGTAAATATTGTATCTCGCCCTAACAACCATATTAGCATGGTTGACAGGGAAATTCAGCACAAAATATTTGTATATATATAAATACTAAAAGTAATTGAAATATCAGATGTTGGCAAAAGGGTGTATGGCAATCAAATGCAGTATTCTAGAGTAAGGCAGCCACACTTAAGAAACTGTCATACTCAAAATGAATATTGTTAAAATCATTATAATCTAGTAGGTAATAATGTTACTTTTAACAGCATTATTTTCTATTAAATATCAGATCTAAATGTTTTAGATCTTTTTACAACCTCATAATTCTAAACTGGCCATAAAAGTCATCCCTGAAAAAAGAAGTTATAATTAATTGAGCTTTTCTCTTTTTTCCTTTTAAGGAAATAAGTCTTGGAAACTCATCTATTGTTCATTAAGATATCTGGATTCACAAAGAAAATAAATTGGAATTACGAAATTATGCACCCTAGTTTTTTCAGATGGCAGATGCACATCTTAGTGGCTAATTAGTGGATGGAAAAACCATTGAGCGGGCACAACAATAAATGTTCTCTTGCCAGTTTTTCGAAGATGGAAGAGTTTAGTTAAATTAGAACTAATTAACTTAATATCCAAATGGGAAAAGAAACCAATGGTCCAAAAATAAATAAGCTTAAATAAAAAAATAAACTTCAGACCTGCAGATTTGCTTTTCATAAGAGCACAGTTGTGTGACAAAAACTCTTCATGAAACCAGAGAGGTCTTTTTAATTATCTCCCATATCCTAAGGTAAAATTGCCATTACCCCAACAGTAGCATATTAGCATTATTCATAGCACAGCTTGTTACTTTTCCGTGATCACTTTTGTAAATGCTAGATAGCTTTTAATGTCTCCTATACTTGGTTCAAAAAATCAAAACAAACTAATTATCAGCAAGGTTGTTTAATGAGCAATGAGTTGAGTGCACCAAAAAAAAAAAAAAATGACCATGCCAATTACTGGGTTGTGAATGTAATTTCTCTCAGGCACTTATTCATGTGCTCTACAGCATTGTGTAATTAATATTTTGTCAAAAGAATCACTACCATGATTTCTCTAGTAAGTCTGCATATTGCTCATTTATTATTTGCACACACATGCATCTCCTAAAACATTTATTTATTATGGATGTATTAGAGATGACTGTATCATTCATAAAAGAAAAGAGATGCCCAGAAGGTACTAGTTTTCCATATTAGGGTAAAGAGGTATAATGCAGGTGTTTTCAAATCTCCAAATAATACTGTTTTCTTTTGAGTTAATGTATGTCGATAGTCGGAATACCTTTAGGGTGATTTTTAAAGTCACCCGGCCAACAAGCCTTATGTAACTCTGGTTCTCAGGTAAGCTGATCTTCTCAGGATTATTTTCTAAAATTTCTGGCCCTGAATAAGCCAAATATGTAATTATGCAGTAAGGTTTCAGGTGAATCATTCACCTCTTGGTGCCTATTCATTCCCAAATAAATATAATTGCTGAGCTGAATTCTCTCTATATAAAATAATATATATATATATAGAGAGAGAATATAGTATATAATATACTCTATTTTCTGCCAGTCATTTATCCTAGAGAAGTCATAATAGAGCAATAGAAAATATAAAAAACATGAAAACTTACAAAAATAAGGGAAATCTGAAAATGCATGATTAGATAAACACTAGATCAGTGGGTACATTGTAACAGGGTTCAAAATGCTGGTACTGCTCCTATAGTTAACAATATTGATAGCCACATAGGTTAAGGATTTTTTATTTTAACTTTGGCAGGTTGCTTCCAATTCTGAACCATTGTGAAATTAAGAGAAGAAAGGTGTCTCAAGCAGGTTTACACTGACTCAAGGACTGCAAACAGGAAGGAGTTGAAATTTGATGCTTAAATGTTCTTCTCCTCCATCCTCAGTCAAGAAGGACTTGACCAATCAGGGTAGCTGGGACATTATGGAGGATAATTTCTTGCCCAGATGGAAGGCTAGAATGGAAGAACAGACAAGTTTGCTGGCTGGATGAGGAAACAGCTTCATGGCTGATGGGAGTGCTAAAATTGATGAACTAGTGGAAGCTGGGGACCAGGAGCTGTTCCATCCCCTGTACAGCAGATGTCAGCAGTTCTTTGGTGGCATCCCAGATTAGACATACACAGGAGTACTTGGGAGTTAAAATCTGGAAGGAGTCACTAGGTGCTGGGAGAGGGTGCTGTTGGAGGGGAGACCTTCCTGCTTTCCATATGACTCAGAAGTTCTTCCAAGAGGACACATTGTGACACTAGAAGCATTCCCAGGTCCAGCTTGAAAAGAAGCACCTCACATCAGAGAGTCAGAGTCAGGAGCTAGCAGGCAACACTCTTCGAGGAAGGAGAAGTTATTGTTCTGTTGCATGGGTTATTATTGGAGAGGTATGGTAGACAAATAAAAATCTTTTATTTGCATCCAGAATCATGTTGGGTATTACTATGTCTGAGGGTTGGGGTTCTGTTGCACCCCCCTTGTGTTTACAACATACAGTATACCATCACTGTTAAATGGTGTACCAATGGAGATCCAAGCCTACCTGACCCTTTTTCATATAATAAGTAGATTTCAATTCACAGTAAGAAATAAGCTGCTGATTTGGACACTAAAGATGAAACCATTCTCTACTGCAGAATAAATCACTTCACTGTAAAAATGTAGGTCTACATACTTAAATAATTAATCATTTCTCAAATATAATTTGGTGTGGCTTTAATAGTCTTTTTTAGACAATAGAATACTCTTAAACTAGGAGACACTGTTAAAGATATATAGAAAAGAATTACTACGGTATTAAAAAGAAGGAGAAACAAATCTCGGGAATCTCACAGTTAAATAAATAAAATGTATATCTGATATTTAATGATTGATGAGTGTCGTCTGATATATTGAGAAAAAAAAATTACATTTAAAAGTTTGTAACATATTGAATTTATTGGAGTGGTTTCACTTCCCCCTACTGTAATATCTTTTTTGGTATTTTAGAATCAAGAGAACCTACAGAGTTTAAGGTTGCAAAAGAGGGTTGATTTGAGCTCTCCAATGTGCTGAAAAACAACTTAAAGTAAAGACAGGCATAGGCATTAAATGTCCACATTCCTTTAATGGAGTATACAGGTTGCTTTAGTTGAGTAGACAGCAGAATGTACACTATTTTTACCAGACTATACTGTATCTTTGAAAAAAGATCTTTTGGCTTTTTCTAATTAAAAAAGTTAATTCTATATAATTTATTGCAGATTTTCATAGTTGACTAACTAAATATCTTCATATTAGTTACCCTAAATCATGGGTGTTATCTGGCCACCTGTTGAAGCAGACCACCAACTAATAGATCAGGGCCAACCAAGTGACATTTTGTAATTTGTATTGACATTACAAATTTCAGTTGATATAGTTCAGTGACAGACTAAAAAGACAATTCAGGTAGTTGCTGACAATTATGGCCTGTTGTGTTTTCATTTGATTTCTTATTGTCAAAGATGTATTATTATATGTTATATTACATATTATATATATTAAGAATTTCACTTTAAAACATACTAAAGTTCATATTTGAGTGTTTGCAGACACTGCTGTCGTACTGAATTTATAATGTAGAAACACACTACGGCCCAGCATGCTTAAATGGGTGGGTTTGTTTCTATATGAAACTTTCCTTTTAGGACAAATCGCTATAAACAGTTTCAGCCAAACGACACCTTCCAAACACCAAAATGACAATGTGAACTTCCATTGTGATTGGTGTCAGACAAGCTCTTCATTTACTTAAATTGACTTGTTGGACTATTTACTGTTAAGTATTGTTTGAGTTACAGTATAGTATAACAGACAGCTTACGTAGTTTTTAAATTAATATGGAAATGCATACACGTGCCTCTTAAATTATATACTGAAATTCCTACATTTGCCGTGTGCGTTTTAGGAAGTCACAATTTTCCTTGTTCCCATTATTATATATTATACTTCCTCAGTGTTATATATTTTTCCCCACTACTCACCAGCCCCACTTCATTGAGATCATCTCATATTCTGTATATGCAAACTTTTAAAGGGAGCTTATATTGACCTGACTAGTAGACTTGTCATCTTGTTAAAATGACTTAATTTCTATGACACTAATTAAACACAAGATCAAAAATCAAGAAAGCTTGATATGAGTTTGTGTGGACTGTGCTGTATTTTTGTTTTCTTTCTCTTTTATTTTGATAACATCGTCTCTGTACAGAGAGTGTGTGCAATTAACAATGCATTCTGTCCTAATTGACAGCTCACAAGCTTTTTTTTGATATTTCCTAAAGGCCATTGTTTCTCAGTTTGTTTATTTTTATATTTAGTAGTATTTTATTTTAATTTAATCTTCAATATTTTAAACAAATTCCCTATATTCATTGCCTGTGTAGATATGTGGTGTTTGGTGAGAATAAACAAAAAACTAACAACATATATAGTGCGCTGTTTTATAATTAACAAAACTCATTGGTTGTGTGAAATGTTTTGCTTTGTGTTTTTACATTTGACATTTCAGTATAGAGTTTATTTCTTCCACTTCTGAAGGTGTACATTGTCAGTATTCTCTATTGCATTTGGTCCCTGAGTAACGTTCACCAGTGGATACACTGAGGGGCAGTACACAAGCTCACATAATGGCTGATGCGCAGGCTCTTCTCATAAATATCATAAGTATTTATAGTTTTTTTTTATTATTGTCATTTTAGTACTATTAATATTGAGCATATATGCATAGAAAATGCATCTTATGTATAACAAAGCGAAACATTTGACTGATGATTTCAATTGTTGTTATGGCTAATGATTGTGGGTTTAGGGGCGTGAATGAAACTCAGTATTGATGATTGGTGACAAGTGACAGTAGGTGCCTGCTTTGGATAACACGACAGGTAAACAACAGGAAAACGTTAAATGTGTCAATGGCTAGGATTGGGTAATTGGAAAATAGTTTAAAAATACAGAAACTACAATAGCTCAGTTTTTCTTTAATTCTGTTTACATCTATGATTTATTCTGCTATGCTGCAGTTCAGACAACTTCTTATTTACTGATCACTCGCCAGCCTTTGATACAATACATTCACAAGGCACAAGCGTTGCTGACAATGCCAGGTGCCTTTTTGAATGTTTGGGTCTAGATGTGCTTATCCAGCTGCTCCTTCTTGTCAGTAATTTAGTGATCTTTATGTCTACCTTTGGATGAATTTGCTTTGTTTCTTTTCAACTTTTTTGTCTCATTGACATAGAAGCCACGAACCTCCCACAAACTCCAGAAGATGTAATCAATGGCACTGGTTCTGTTTTGAAGACAGTTATAACTAGTTACGCAGCACACACTTTTTTTCGCATTGCATTTAGAAATTAACAATATGTATTAGCTATAGATATGAAATGAATACTATCTTTTATTGATGAGTGTCTTGTGCATATACTGTTGTGATGTCCACGTCAGCTTTGTAAATTCTAATGTAAAATGTCTCTCGGCCTCTCTGACGTGATGAACATGGAATGGAATAGAAGCTGGACTGTTGCAATATGTGAGCTGCCTTATACCAAAAATGCTCATCAATTTAAGTAGACAAGACTCTACACCAAGAAACGGGGAATATGCGTGAATCATTCAGAATGTCTCCAAGAAGTATTTGTTAAATTATAGAGAAGTTCTACGTAACTGTTTTTTTTTTATCTTTATTTTTGCTTTGACTGTACTCTCCTCTCAAGTCCCATGTGCAGGAAATGCAAGATGGGATGGGCCCAGGGAGTTGCCAGGTTCCAAAAAATATATATAGTCCAATGAAATGAATATGCCTAAAGCCTGAGGTGGACAAAAAGAGACACTGGAAAGAGGGGGGTTGGTGGGGGAGGTGCTGGTTGGGAGGGGGGTCCCCCTGTGAGATATTTAAGAGTGATAGAATGGGTATATACCATCACACAAAGGAGGAGATTTTACAACAGTAAAGAACAATCAAATGTGAATAGCTGGGCATGGGGTGCCAGATAGATGAAAAACATGGTAAAATTTGTTGTATGGGGGTTGATAAATAGCCCAAAATACTGCACTGATTTTTAAAATGTATCCCATAAAAACACAACCCGTAAGAACCCATTTTTTACCACCGACAATAATCAAAAATTGGATATGAACATTGTGGACCAGGCAACACTGGGCAAAGAAGGCCTGCAGTGGATTAGCTGACCAAACTGGCTCCTGACTGGAGAGATGCCAGTGACATCATGGTGCCAGTGTGCCTCAGGATCATGTGACAAACGAGTTTGAAACAAGCCTCGAAGCAGCGCTTTAAACATCTGTGTTTTGAAAGTTTGACACAGTGTCAACAAGTCAGTATCGAGCAGACCATCACTAAATATTATTTCTGCACTTTAGTTGGTGCTGTGCACCGGCTGCTAGCAGTGATGCTCCCTCTGGAAATTTTTTAATCCCCACTAACTTAGCAGTGAGGCTCACAGGATCACATTGTCTTTGGTACTAATTAGCTAACCCAGTTTTTTACATCAATGAAGTGATGGGCGACTATAATAGCCTCTTTCTAGTGAAAAGCCGGTTCATGTATTTGTCATAAGTAGAAACGACTTCAGTAAAGGTTTATTTACTCACTGGCTATCCTGCAGTTAATTAGTTAAAAATTTCTATTTCTAAGTTTCTTTATTGACTTTCATTAAAGTTCTGGAGTCATTTGAAAATTCCTTTACTTGAATATAAAGAGATCCAAGGTTCTGCTCCCTTTACCTAATACACTTGTTAAGCTATAGGTCGTGACTAAAATTGGACTGTGAATATATTTGTAATGAATTACTACAGAATTGTTTATTAAAATTACCCAAGTTTATTAAGTTACAAATTCTGAGGTGCATGCTGTACCACTCTCTATTTGTTAATATAAACCAAAAACTGCTCTAACTAAACAGCACATTGTAATAGTGATGAATTGAAGAAAGTTTTTATTCTCTGCTATGAAAACATAGCAAATATTACCACCCAAGACCAACTCCTCTCTCAAAATGAGTGAAACAATCAAATTGATGCAGTTGACAGCACAGACATGTATGGAAACTGGGGAGAGCACAATTGAGGTGGAGCAGAGAGTAGGACAAAGACAAGCTTGTGAAGTGAAGGGCAATAATATGAAATGTCAAAACAAAACCATAATCAAAAATGTATTTCTTGACGGCACTAAATCTTACAGAAATAGTGACGAGCAATATGCAATGTGTTCTGTATGAGGCTGTCTTCTGTAGCAAAGCCTAAATTAACAAGATCAAAATGCAATTTTCAACAATGCACAGCATTTAAAAGACAAGGGAGATCTTGAAGTGCACACAGAAAGCTTCAAAAAAACAGTAGAAAAGTAAGTCGACTGAGGCAGCTAATCAGTTTGTAAGACAGGTATAGACTGTGCGTAGCTAGCAAGGTCTAGTATAGCATACCAACAACTTATATGCATCATTATTATATGGAGGATTTCTGTTCTCCTATTGGTTGCTTTATCGACTTGCTAGCTATACATAGAAAATATTTAAAGTTTAACATAATGTTCATTTTTTGGACTGCAAGACTGCCAATCTGGCTACGAAGTGTGTGTTCTATGGCTGACACCACAATCAATAAGCAGCACATCAGAGTCTGTTATGCTCCTGAATGGTGGTATGCAATAGAGAAAAGACCTAAGAATATTACTATTATTGACCACTAAAGTATTTGGGGGAAATTTTTTTAAACACTTTTTCTTTTAGAATACCGATTTTCATTTTAATACATGTCTGGTGTCAATATTAATACATGTTTTCCTATCCATCAAGGGAAACAGGACAGCACTCACAGCATCTTTTCAAATTATTCTTCATACTCTTTTGCCAAAACCAGTAAGGCTGACACAATTGCAGAACAGTTGATTAGACCAGGATAACAAGAAAGCTGATTCTGACCCACTGCCAAATGACAGTGATGCTAAAAGGATAAAAAAACACATCAGAGCATATACAAGTACCTGTTATAGAAAAAAAAACATTAGCACACAAACGTTTGCATGCCATTTGGTGAGTCTGAAGATATTTTTGGAATCCCTCGGTTGATGATATTCGCAAAATACATACATGATGATGACATCCAGAAAGAATTTCTCTTCTGTGTCAATAAAGGAGAGGATACATTCATGGTGATAGTGTTGGTATTTGTAATGATTATTCCAATAGATTGACTGCATTTATTTTTCATTTCTGTGGAGGAGTCCCCACTGTAACAATCACACAGTGTACCTTGAATAGAGAGGCTTTGGCTAACAAATTATTTTAAGCATTGAAGGTGGTGAAGTTAATCAAGAAGAGACCTTTTCAAGCAAAGATAGTCAAGGTTTTGTGTGTAATGAAGCAGAGCATGAGCCACCTGCTCTTTGTTAGATAAAAGTCCTGAAGTGATTTTGGAAGCCCTGTGAAGAGGTTAGACCCTATTTATATAAAGGAAAACCAGCCTTGGCTGAACTATTTTGTGACCAGTTGTGCCCTTCAATGCTTTCTACCTTATGGATATATTCAGAGAACTCAAAGATTTAAGTGCATACCTTCTAGGAAAAGAACATAACATTTTTGAATTTCAAGATAGCATCAGAGGATTTGTTGTATTGCTGCATACATTGGATTATGACACATGGTTAGATGCATGTGTGCACACTATGTTTCCTGTCCTTTCTTCTTTGTTTACCAGATGGCTATTCCTCTTCTTCTTCTTCTTTCAGAAAAACTCATAGATCTTCCACCTGTCTTTTTGTCAGTGCCACCATTTCCAAACCATGCAACATACTGTAGCTACCCCTACTACTGTTTTTACTACCCTTCCCTTTCGCTCTTACAGTTACTCTTCTATCACAAATCGCTGCTGCCACTCTTCTCCACCCATTCCACCCTGCCTGCACTCTCTTCTTCATCCCTCTTCCACACTCTATATTGCTTTGGACCGTTGAACGCAAGTATTTAAATTCATCTACCTTCACCACCTCTGCTCCTTGCAGTCACACCCTTCCACCATTTTCCCTTTCATTCACGCACATGTACTCCATGTTACTCCTACTTACTCTCATTCGCCTTCTCTCTAGTATGTACCTTTAGCTCTCCAGGTTCACATCAACCTGCTGTCTACTCTCACTACAGATCACAATGTCATCTGCGAACATCATAGTCCACGGGGACTACTGTCTGACCACATCTGTCAACCTGTCCATCACCATTGCAAAGAAGAAAGGGCTTAGAGCTTGATGTATTCCATGTTTCACCTTGGACCAGGCAGTTATTGGTACTGCACACCTCACCGCAGTCACACTGTCCTCATACATATCCTGCACCACCCTCACATACTATTCATACTTTTACCAGGACTCCTCTCTTGGCACCCTGTCATATGCATTCTTCAAGTGAACAAACACACAATGCAATTTCTTTCAATTCTCTCTGTACTTCTCCATCAACAATCATTGCATCTGTAGTACTCTTTCCTGGCATGAAACCATATTGCTCACAGATTGCCACTTCCTCTGTCAGCCTATCATCTATCATTTCTTCCCATATATTTATGGTGTGCCTGATCAACTTTATACCCCTATATTTTCTGCAGCTCTGCACATCTCCCTCATTCTTTGAAAAATTTTTACTAATATAATTCTTCTACACTCCTCAGGCATCCTCTCACTTTTCAAGATTTTCTTGAATAATCTAGCTTGAAATTTGACTCCCATCACACCTAAACATCTCCATGCCGCCACTGGTATATTGTCTCGGCCAATTGCTTTTCCACTTTTCATCCTCTTTATAGCTTACCTCACTTCCACCTTGCTGAACCCCAATACTTTGTGACTTACTATCTCCACTTCACCCAACCTACACTCTCTTTTATTTTCTATATTCAAAAGTCATTTAAAGTACTGGGCAGCATGGTGGCGCAGTGGTTAGTGCTGCAGCCTCGCAGTTAGGAGACCCGGGTTTGCTTCTCGGGTCCTCCCTGCGTGTAGTTTGCATGTTCTCCCCGTGTCTGCATGGGTTTCCTCCATGTACTCCTGTTTCCTCCCACAATCCAAAGACATGCAGGTTAGGTGCATTGGCGATTCTAAATTGTCCCTAGTGTGTGCTTGGTTTGTGGATGTGTATGTGTGCCCTGTGGTGGGCTGGCGCCCTGCCCGGGGTTTGTTTCCTGCCTTGCGCCCTGTGTTGGCTGAGATTGGCTCCAGCAGACCTCCGTGACCCTGTAGTTAGGATATAGCGGGATGGATAATGGATGGATGGATGGATTTAAAGTACTGCTTCTACCTTTTCAACACACACTCCAGCTTGTCAGCAAATTTCCATCTGCATCCTTTATTACTCTGACTTGCAGCAGGACCTTCCCCACTCAGTCCCTTTGTCTGGACAGTCGATACAAGTGCTTTTCTCCTTACTTTGCGTCCAGCGTCTCATATAGATGGCTGTTGCTCTCCTTGAGAATTTGATATTCGATATATCCAGAAGGGGGCGGCACGGTGGCGCAGTGGTAGCACTGCTGCCTCGCAGTTAGGAGACCTGGGTTCGCTTCCTGGGTCCTCCCTGCGTGGAGTTTGCATGTTCTCCCCGTGTTTGCATGGGTTTCCTCCCACAGTCCAAAGACATGCTGGTTAGGTGGATTGGTGATTCTAAATTGGCCCTAGTGTGTGCTGGGTGTGTTTGTGTGTGTGTCCTGCGGTGGGTTGGCACCCTACCCAGGATTGGTTCCTGCCTTGTGCCCTGTGTTGGTTGGGATTGGCTCCAGCAGACCCCCGTGACCCTGTGTTCGGATTCAGCGGGTTAGAAAATGGAGGGATGGATATATCCAGAAGACTTTTAAACAGTACTTTCATCACCCCAAGGTTTTTTAAGAATATGTTGTGGGTGAGATATCACTTCTAGACAATAGGGTTGAGACAGGCATTGATTGAAACACAAATTTCACTGCAAGCAAGCAGTGACAAAAACACTTTTCCAGCAACCTCACTGAGTTTTGGGCACCTCTACTGAAGAAGGCAGAGTTCCCCAGCTTTTGTAGTTAAAGAGATGGGCATTCTGGCTCAGTTTGGTACAACTTACTTGTGTGAATTTGGGTTTTCGACACTGGTATATTTATAAAACAAATAAAGAAACAGAATGAAGGCTCAGTATGTCTTGGGGGTTACTGCATCACAGACTGAGCTGAAAATATGCTGGTTGTTGAAGACTTCTGTCAGCCACACACTGCGTTGGAAAGAACCTTTCAAATGTTCACTATTACACTATTATATTCACTTTTAAATAGCTTTTGTAAAAAAAAATATTTACAATGGGAGTGAAATAACCAAGAATTGTATTGCCTGATTGAGTTATAATTGTAAATTTATTAACAACATATTTGCTTTTTATTTTTCTGTTTTAGTAATGTTCATGTGAGAAGTATATTTAAATGGGAAACAAAACCTTGTATTGTATTCCATGATATGAACATTGTTAATAATATGTGTTTGGCTTTGCTATCATAGTCACAATGTTCCTCTTCCTCGGTCACATTATAGTGCCATTTTTCTCATTTGGGTCCTAGGCTTAAGTTATCAAAACAGAGAAGTCTACTGTATGGGGGAACAGTCTGCAGAATAATACAGCTATTTAAAGCTGCTAATTTGGCTTTCAAAAACATTTACTAGGTATTTCTGTAATGTAGAAATTTTCAGACTCATAATGTCAGATTGTTACTAACTGTGACGGTGCAAGTCTGGGTCCATGCTCCCTCTTCCATTATGGGAGCCCCTTGAACCCAGTCATGATGAGCTGTACAAATAGGGACACCACATGAAGCAAGGGGAAGGAGCAAAAGTGTACAGTGCCTTTATTAAAAACAATCAAAACAGTGTCCAAATAAACTGTGCATTGTTTCAAACAGTCCAGAAATAAATAATCCATAAAAATGTGAAAAAGTGGAGGTTAAAATGATATAATAAATCCTATTAAAATGAGGTTAAAATACTAGCAGGAACAATAATTAAAAAAAAACAGCCCTGGTGCTTTCTCCTTTTATCTGGCAGCTCCTCTGCTTAACCCACATGGACCTCGCAGCAGAGGAGTTGCCCTATCAGCAGACGCAACTGATCTTCATCAGGTTTTTCTCTGTCCCTTGGCTATACACAGGCTCCCTCGCTGGACCGAGACTCGGGTCCCAAATAACCAGGGTGCTCATGCTGGGGTTATTCCCCCCGCAAGCCTTCTCGACCCCCACTACATTCCGCAGCGAGCTGTAACTCCTGGTCAATCCTGCTCCTCAAAACAGCTCAGCAGAAGTGACCCATTCCAACTGCCCCTGACTGTTGGCCATAAACTCCTTACAGGGGCTATCCTCCCAGATGCCTGCCTTCTCTCCAACGAGTCTGCTTTTGTTGCTCCCTCACTCGCTTGCTCACTGTTTCGCTGCTTGACTTCTTCCTTCACTAGCCTCCGTTCTGTCTTTTTTTCTTCTTCCCCCATCTTGTACTTGTGCTTCCCCTTTTAAAATGGCGACATGGCACAGGTGTGGAGATTAGCAGCCCCCAGCATCAATTGCTGCCACAGGCGATTCTGTACCCACGCACTTTAGTGCAGGATCGCCAGCGCCCCCTCCTTAAAGCTGCGAGTGTGGCAATTATTTATTGAAAATGGTGCCGATCAGTCGTGGACCTCACTTTACATCACACTAAGGGACTTTAGCAGGTAATTTACTATATTTTTGGATGGGCAGGAAAGGTTGGACATCCAGATGGGGAGGGCAGGTCAAATTTCAACACAAGTGCAAAAACGCACATTTGTATTTAAGCCAAAAAAGAATTAAATAAAAACTAAAAGTTCTGAACTCTTTCCTACTTTGTGTAGAGCAACAAAGGTATGTTTTAACAAACAAAAACAAAAAGAGGCTTTAATTTTGGTAAATTATAACATGACCATAAATGGAGCTTTGTTTATTTAGAACGTTTCTGCTTTTGTTCTTTGTCATTTAGTTTAGAGAAAAAGACAAGCAAAACAAGAGTTTCTCATGAGCAAATCAAATATCTGGCATGCATTGTCAGTTTGCTCAATTTTATATAAAATGCATCTGTGACATCACAAGTTGGAATGAAACTCATGGCCATAATGAACCAAACTGGGAAAAGACTTAAAGGACAAGATTAAACAACACAAATGCACAGAAAACAGAGAAATCAGACTTTGAAATGCCCTCAAACTGCTCTTTATCCTGACTGCTAGCTGGCAATGTTGTCTCTTAGCTTATTTTCTCTTATATTTCTAAACTTCTTTAATTTTCCAGATAGATGTTTCCTTAGTTCCTCCCTTGGTGCAGTAAACTGGTTGTCATTAATCTGTTGCTGAACATTTAAGTAGATATGTGTGCTTATTTATATATGAAAGTTTTGCATGCTTTTGTGTATTTATGTTCCTGTTTTATTTTTGCAAATCTGTATAAGCACTCACAGACTGCCTCCAGAGAACACTGCCATATAATGATACTTTGAATTGAATTGATTTGCACACTGGCCCTGTGCTTACAGCAAGTAAGTGGATTTTTCATCACAATAAGGTTCCCATTATGAAAGTTCCTTACAGAGAAGCAGCTCTTTATAGATAAACACTATCCTGGAGCATTTTATAAGATTTGTGTATTTATGATCAAGTACATGTCAAAACCAGACATACTTTCAAAGAAATGTGGATAGGCAGTGCAGTGTGTACATTAAAGAAAGGTGATCAAGAAATAAGATTGAATTTTGTAGAGAAAATACATATATTATAAATGGATTAGATACTGGATATTGGATGAATATTATAAATTGCTATAACAGTTAATGTGTGTTTCAAAAGTAAATAAGGCAAGAGATACAGGTAATGTCTACCATATGATGTTTTACCAATTAATTTAATTTCCACACAAAGTAAATGCATTTTTGTCATATATTTTGCTCATTTCGTAACATTTCTCTTTCAATGTCTCATAATCAATAGTATGAGTAAACAGTATGAATAAATAGTATGAATAGTCAATAGCATGAGTAAACCTTTTTGTTAGCCTAATTATTTTTGTTAAATTGCTCACTCACATATTAATAAAATCTGAATTGCCAAAAGACTAAGAATTATCTTAATTGGCATTTATTTATCGGCAAGTGAAAAGGCAAGATTTTAATCTTTTCTTGCATTTTACATGTTAATTCTTTAAATAAAATGAAGCAACAGGATTTTCTCAAAATGCAATTAAACTATTTCATGCTTGTGGCTAAGCAACTTGTCTATACAATGATTATCTGTGGGCACATTTGAGTACATTCTGATGCCTCTTTTTATTGTCATTAGTTAGTTTTCTTTCAGAAATAGCATTTCTGCAAAAAAGCAGATGCTGGCAAATTTGAGGCTTGTGTAATAGTAAGACTTTTGAAACAGGCTCTTTCAGAAAGCAAGGATCTGATCTAAATATGAGCTCTTGAGAGAACACTATTACTGACTATGTAAATGGTTCATTGAAATGATCAATTTGAATGCAATTAAGCATGAGAAACAGTAATGGAGTGATGTGGTGGTGTATTGACTGACAATGAAAGGTTGTTTGTGCACTTGAGCTCTTCATGTGTGAAATCTCCATAGACTGTAATTCTGTGGGCCTCTCGCATGTCAAATGTTTTTCATTTGCTGAATGTTGGAGTGAATCATGAGCCAGGTGTTTTATTGAGTAATCAGCTTATGAGCTGAAGACGTTAATATCAAGCTCATCTGACAAAATGTCAGTAAAGTTATAGACATGAGTCAACCTGATTGTGAATCTGGCCAACTCTTTAAGTAGACCAATAATACATGCATGCTTGTTAGGACACCATTGTGGCTATTGAACTGAATGCAAAATATTTGGTGCATTAGAAAAGGTTGCTGCATCACTGTCTATTGGACACCAGTAAAATCATTGTACCTTATCTCTGCTGCTTAACTTTGCAGATAGATAGATAGTGTGACAGATGTCCAGGGATATTGCCCCACCGGGACGCTGGGAGAAGGGAAGGACTGGGAGAGAGGCAGTATTTTCCACTGGAACATAAGAAGGCAGCCATCCTTGAGCCGGGACGCTCAACCCTGTGGGGGGATGTGGTCCCCACCAGGGGGCGCCTGGACAGCTCCGGAACGGTGGCCGGCAGTGCTTCCGCCACAAAAGGAAGTGCTGTCAGAAGAGGAGCTGAACTCGTGTGCAGCACTTCCGCCACACCCGGAAGTGCTGCCAGATGTTAATCGAGAAGCACCTGGAGCACTTCTGGGTGCAATATAAACAACAACATTTATTTATATAGCACATTTTCATACACACAGTAGCTCTAAGTGCTTTACATAATAAAGAATAGAAAAATAAAAGACACAATAATAAAACAAAATAAGTCAACATTAATTAACATAGAATAAGTAAGGTCCAATGGCCAGGGGGGACAGAAAAAACAAAAAAAAAACTACAGACGGCTGGAGAAAAAAATAAAATCTGTAGGGATTCCAGACCATGAAACCGCCCAGTCCCCTCGGGAGCCGGAGTCGGGTGGAAGATGACGGAGCTTGCGAGAGAGGAGTGGAGGAGGCAATGGAAAACAAAAGGACTGCGAGTCTTTGGGCGCTATGTTTGTGCTGGAAAGGAAAAATAAACTGTGTGTGTTGTGGACATCTGGTGTCATGTCGGTCTGTGTTCAGGCTATCTTTTACAATAGATAGATAGATACTGTATTCATTTGAAGGGAATGTTGTGCTCTTGTAAGATGTGATGATATTCAAGATTAATGAATAAACCAAACAAAAGAACAAAGCAAACATTTTAAATTAATTATGCCTATATGCATTTAACTATCCACCCATCCATCCATCCATTCATCAATCCATTTTCTTAACCTGTTTATCTAGGGCAAAATCATTGCAAATCTACAGTCTATCCTAGCAACCATCAGGCACAAGACAGGATACATCCCTAGTCAGTCACAGATAAACACACAACACAAATGAAAATCACATACATTACAGTATACTAAGAAATTATATTGCAGCATCTAGTGGCTGGTAAAAAAAAAGACCTCATGCTTCCCGGACAACTATGACAGAATTAGCCTTATGCTGAAGGTGCTTTGCAGGATGGCCAAGGTATGAGTCATTCTTCATGATATCCAGCAGTTTCATTGTTTGCTTTCTCTGCTACTGCCTCCTTGGAATCCATGCTACTGTCCAGAACAGACAATCTTTCTGATTAATTTTTGGAGTTCTGTTGCCATTTTCTGTTATTATACTATAACTCTAAAATACTACTACCAAAAAGAACACACTTAGAGCCACAAACAGCAAAAAAAACACATGTGGAAATGTTTCACCCACATCAAAATACATGGGCTTCCTCAAAAAATATTTGGCTGTTTTTAAATATGACTTTTAGCTCAATACAGATTTCTTTTCAGTTAAACCCAGAAAGTACTAATATACTGTGAACACCTCATCTTCTGCTTCCAAAATGAAAATTGGAAACAAGAAGGCTTTACACTTCTTGAAGTCCAACACCACCTCCTTGCTTTTACTAAGGGTGTGCTGCAGGGAGTTTATTCTGCAGCGGTCAACAACATTATTCATCACACCTTTATATGTCATCTTCTTTTCACCACTGCAGAGTTGCACGAGAAACTGGGCAGATGAAAAGTCTCAGAAATGTATGTGAAATCAGGTATATGTAAGATTAACTGGAAGAGAGCTAGAATAAATCCCATCTGTGTGGCTGATCCCACTTCATTGACATATTCCATCAGTAAGAACTGTAGGGAATTACAGGCAATAGAAAAGTCAAAAAGTCAATCCCATCCAGATCAGAGGAGATTCTGTGTAAAACATTATGACATGAGAAGTCCCACCAACTTTCTAGTCTAACTAAACAAGCTGCTATTTCCCAGCTTCTAAGTTTTGGGGTCAATGTAGAAATTACAAAACTAGGTTTGGCATTTTGTATGTGCATTTATGTATGTTACACTTGGATAATGTAGTGCTTTTCTCATCTCATGATCTTAAGATCATTATTTTATTTTATTCTTTTCCAGGTTATTTAATCAATTATTTACTAATGAGCATGTCAGAGGTTCTGACACTGAAGTAGTTGCAGTCCTTCAGCATTCAGGATCATTTACTCTGGTGTCTGCATTGCTAATTGTTAATTGACATTATTAGGATAAAATTAAAGGGGCAAACTACAAAGGAGCATCTGCAGTGGCTGTTCTTGACAGCTATAGTTTCACTACAACTCCTATAGGCAATGTCTGCTGCTTGTAGAAGTCCCTGCAACAAAAATTAACATGTGTTTACTCAACTCTTTAATAGCTGAGAGAAATAAATTAAACTTTGGCAGCATTCATATACCATTTCTTCTATAATCTGCCACAAAATGGCAGATAAACAGGCAAAACAACAAAAAAAGAGTTAAGCATTTAAAGCAACATCAACAATAAAAATATTCCTAAATATCTTATAAATCTAAAAATCAGCCTGCTGTGCTTTTCTGAACGTACAAAAAGAGAAGATAACAAAAGAACAGCTAATTAAATGAGATCAATTACAAGGTAAAAGGACTCACTCATGTGAACAAAAACCTGCAGCCCCATGAGGTCATCAGGACAGAGTGTGAGAATCAATGCACTATACAAAAACCTTAAATAAATAGCTTATGTTTATTTCCCTAATACTCTAATTTTGTTCTTATATTTTACAGAAATGGTTTCATGTGCAAGATTCACTGTTATATTTAGACAGATTAAGTTTAGGATTTTCAATGTGATTATTCAGGTGTGAAAATTGATGAAGTGTGGTTAAATGGTTACCCAATGTTTACAAATACAGCTTTTTCAGAAGCAGACTATAACTGATGTTTCTGTAGTGAAATTTGCATGCCTTGAACTGTAGGAATGCTCACAGATTAAAAGGACTGCATTTGATTATATGGACACCAGAGAGCGCCCCAGCTCCCAAAACACCCAACACAAGCAGGCTTAGACACAAGTTTAAAAGGCTAAAGAGTCTTATTATGGGAAACTCTTTAAAGCAAGAATTTCCCACCACAGCCACAAGCACAATAAGCACAATGGACACACAGTAACTCTCTTCTTCCTTCTCTCTGTCTCCGTCATTTATTACTACATTCCTCCTCACAAGCTTCATCCAGATTCCACCCAACTCTGGCTTGACCATGAGAGGCAGGCAGATCTTTTTTATCTTCCAACCAGGAGTACTTCTGGTACTCCGTAGATGTGGTCCAAAAGCACTTCCAGGTGAGACAGAAAACCCTATGATGCAGGGCTCCCCAGTCCCTGTAGCACCCACTAGCAGCACCCGTGGAACCCAATGGAAAACTTCATGTCCCATGCTGCCATATGGGAATCCAAGGCACAGATACAACCCAAGGGGGGCTTGCCATATATCGTTCCGGGGCAGATAATACCCTGGGCATGCTCTCTCCTTTGGTCCATCCATCCCGATTGGATCCTTTCCAGGTAAGGACATGGGCCGTCCCTCACAATTATTAAAATGGTTCTGTTTCTGTGAATTTAATATGTGGTTCCCTTGTTTCTTTTCCTGGCCCTCTGGTTTTCTTCCATATTCTAATTACACATATGTTAGGTCAACTGGCAACTCTAAATAAACCAATGAGTGAGTTCAGATGTGTGTACGTATGCCTTATGATGGGGTTGGTGCTTCATCTAGGTTTGGTTCCTGCATAAAATTCAGTTTGGCAAGACAAGTGGCTGTGAGCAACCAGCAAAGAATAACTTCTTTAAAATAAGGATACTTCATGCCTAAAAAGTATATTAAAGGTTATTCATTGCCTATGTTTTTGTCAATTTTATCCAAAATATATTGCAACATTTATATTTTATTTTATATTTTCATTGGCTATAAAACTTAAAATAAATAGTTATTATCATTATCTTCCATTGAAACATTGTCCTCAATTCCCTAAACTGAAACAGTTACTTTATATTATTTCCAACATACACAAATATTAGTCAATTATATTCAACAATGGCAGGCAGATACTGATGAAATGATCAGAGCAACCTAATTTACCTACCATGGGTCTTACAGTGGCTGTTCTTGACAGCTGTAGTTTCATAAAAACTGACATTTTGAAAAATATCTGTTGCTTGTAGAGGTCCCTGCAACAACAACAACAACAAAAAGTTAACATGTGCCTACTCAACCCTTTAACAGCTGATAGAAATAAATTAAACTTTGGCAGCATTCACATACCATTTCTTCTATCTGCCACAAAGATTTCAAAGCATATGTACTTAAGTCTGAAGTATTTGCCAGAGAACAAAGCTGCCTTAAAACAGACAGAAATCTTAAAACACTTGCATTTTTGTAAAATATAAAGCAGACAGATATTTTTTGTGCTGAAGTAATTTAAAGATGACATTTAAGATGAGTTGTTCAGGATACAAAAAAAAAGAACTGCAGTGACTTGGTAATAATAAGAGTGAACAGAACTGTTATTTATATTCTCATTTTGAGAACACCATGACAAACAGGATTTTATAAAAAATATCTGAAGTGTATTATTTCTCCTATACTTGCATTTCCATTTTAGGTGTATTTATAGATCCAATCTGTTTCTAGAAAAAGTTTTAATATTGTGAGGTTTAGTCATCTGGACATTGGATGCCACATAGACTTCTATCTACCTATCTAAAGATGCTCATTTTTCTGTGTTCACTTTTGTGAGGATTTGGGCAATATCCTGGATACAATGATGATAATAAAGAATACAGCTATAGATGGGGCATCAGTCTAGTTCGTCTCAGGTAAGAGGTTTTCTTAAATCACCTGGAGCCAACATGTATTTGTTTTTCAGGACATGCATTCAGTGAATAAAATCTTCTACATCTTTTCTTAATTTTAGGTTAACACAATGGCAGTACATTGCCAATTCTGAAACATGGACATAAAATGAGAAACACCTGTTGCTGTTCCCATAATGTACTTCTCTAACGTTGTAACTGCAGAGCTTACCTTTTGACATTGAATATACTTTCCGTGATCTTTGTTCTTTTCATCTTAGTAAGCAAATTTTGTCTGATGTTGATATATCTACTTTGTCTCCATGGTCTACCATGTGAGGTCGTATGCTGTTCTCCTATCATAGAAAAATACTTTATATGAATAGGTATTCTGAATATCCTTGAGAATCAGTAAGAAGGAATGATTAGCTTTTTATCATTGAACAAAAGTACAGCTACAGCACATCTTTGGAGGGAAGGAGTTTAAAGCATTAATGGCAGAATGCAAGTCCAGTCTATGGTTGGTGTGGGTAAGTGAAGAAGATGCTAGAGTCATGACAGATACAGAGCAAAGTGAGCTACCAGACCAGCTACATTTTGGTTTGAGACATATGTAAGGAAATGCAGAGTGTCAATTTTTCAGTTAGCCTTCATCTTAGCTATCTGTTGTCAGACATGGTGCATATTAATGAGTTCCAGTCTTATAGTACGACTTCACCAGTGACTCAGCCATAGTGCTCTGTGACTTGCCATGACAAAATCAGACAGTATTAATTTCACTGCAAGTTGCAGGGACTGGCTCCTGTGTGTACAGGAATTGGCACCTGGCCAGAATCACAATGCATAAAATGGTCACAAACAGAGAAGAGACAACTCAAATGCTCAAGAAATAGAAGAACACATAAAAGCAATGGTAGTCTCAAGAAAATTATGAAAATGAGTTTTTGGACTACACAAAAAGAGAGGATCACAGAACTTTTGAGCCAGCACAAACATTTATGCAATATCTCAACTCAGTCATTCCATGGCAGACTGGAGAAAGAAATAAGATTCTGCTCATTAATTGGCTACCAAAACATGTCAACCTTGCAATACATTTGTGGAAGAGTAAGAAATCTGAAACTGTCATGAGGGGATTGTGTAATTCATCGCTAATGTGTATCCATGTAATCTGACATCCTCAAGGTAATGTGAAGATGCATCCACAGTCATTAAGTGTGACATTCTCTCCGACTCTAGTTCCCTTAGTTTAGTCCTAGTTTTGTTTCTGTTTACTTTGTATTATAATTTGTCCCTTACTGTTGTGTGCTGTTCACTTTCCTTATCCAGTAATGGTGCATAAAAAGGATTTTGATGTAGTAAAAAATATTACAAATTTTAGCATAATTTGACAATTTTTGCAGTGATGTCTATGTGTATGCCTGCGCATCAAGATACAAGTATTTTGGCGCAGTATCTCAAAATCAAATCCCTTAGTATGAATGAAATTTACAAGCATTCCAAAATGCGCAGTCTATTACCAATAATTGAAGCCTATTTTTGAACAAAATATCTCCAGTAAATGTTACTGTGTAAAGACAATGATTTAGCATTTTTATGCAAATTTGTTCCACAGATCAGCGCACTTCAGGTGGAGGGAAAAACTGTGATTCTTCCTTTTCTTTTCACATAATACAATATTTGCTTTTTTAATGCATGCAGTTATTTTGGCCTCCTTAGAATCATTGTGTGCAGAGACACAATGGGGGCGGTCTCAGTATGTTATAACATATATAAAGATTCTTCTACGGAGATTGCTATTGTGATGGGAGAGATGTAAGAGATGTCCTGCCACAGTTATTAATCTATAGCCACATTAGTCTTGTAAATATTTAGGAATTTCCCTGATCACTATGTGTCTGTTGTGATATCCCGTGTAGTGGGAAGTGGCCCCAGCCTACACTCTGGACATCTGATAGTTCATGAACCGAACGGGATCAAATGGAGAGATGAGACACAGACAAAAATTGAAGGGTGAATGGTGCAAATTTATTTACAAGAGTGCTGTACACAAAAAAATATAGTAGTGTCAGGTGGGCTTTAAGACACAGTCCTTCAACCCTGACTCTTCAAAAATAAATAAAAACAAACAAAAAGGAAAAATATGGTGTATTTACAAAAACAGTGCACTCCTACAAAAACTACACACACACGCTCCAATAATGAAGGTTGTCTTCTTTTATCCCTGGTTCAAGACGTTCCTCCAGCAGGAAAGAAATATGCACAAAAACAAGTGTGTGTATATACAAAAATAAAACAATTGCACCAAACCAAAATCAAAAACTATCCCAGCACCAAATAAGTATATATACCTCCACCAAAAATAATCACTAGGAGATATATAACTCTATATACAAAAAGAATATATGCAAAAGAATATATGCAAAAGCCGCCAAAATTACAACTGCTCCTACAAATAGCTCAGCAGTGCTTATTCCTACCTCGCTCTTAGGTCCACTGACGACCCCTGTTGGCCGGTAACTCTTTAAATATAACCGGCAAGATTGTCCAGCCAATCTGCCAACATGTTTACCTCATGCACCTATCCCGGTAGACGGTAGCGCATTCACGCCACACGCCGCGACACGCCCGAGCAACTATGTATTTAAAACCAAACTCCTGCGGGTCGCGCGCGTATAAGCCCTCCGGTACAGCCAACGGCTATGCTGAGCTCAAGCACGACCGTGGTTGACTCACCAGTAAGTAAAATCATTTCTCTTACATTATGTGATCCCCATCTCTGACTCAATCAATCAAATGCCGGCTTTCTCTTTTAGGTGCGCCGCACTTTAAACCGCCTGCACTAGGCAGGCTGCGAGGACACCGGAGCGTAAAAATGAACACATGCGGCGGAGCCCGTACTGGCCATTATACCGGCCCCACGTGTGTCCAACACCCGCGCCTCACAGCGCTCACCCGCTAGACGGCCCGCATTCCCGCGACAGCCTGAACACACCAACGGTAAGTGCACTTTCTTATAGCGAATATAAATGCTGCTACATACTTAAATTTGGTAAGACGCGACCCGCGCATTACCACACACCCTCCCCCTTAAGATTACAGGTCGCAAAGTCGGGACAAATAATCCACCACGAGATTTTTCTTTCCTGACACATAGCGTACCTGAAATTTATAAGGCTGGAGCGACAAATACCAACGGGCCACACGTGCGTTTGAATGTCTCATTCGCTGCATCCATTGCAAAGCCCTATGGTCACTCTCAACTACAAACTCTGTTGACAAAAGGTAATATTTTAAACTATCTATTGCCCATTTAATAGCCAGTCCCTCCTTTTCCAACACTGCATATTTCTTTTCTCTATCAAATAGCTTCCGACTGATAAACAAAATAGGTCTCCTTTCTTCTCCTTCCCCCTGCATTAAAGCGGCACCCAAACCTTCCCCTGAGGCGTCGACCTGTAAAATAAAAGGTTTGGAAAAGTCAGGACAGTGCAGTAATACATTTTCACAGAAAACTTTTTCAATGTATTAAAAGCATGTTCACATGTCTCTGTCCATTTGATGTTTCTAGGGGCTTGGTTTTCAGGAGGTCAGATAGGGTGCTGCAATGCTTGAAAAGTTCGGAATGAACCGGTACCACCCACTAGTCCCAGAAAGGAACGGACCTGTCTTTTGTTGCTGGCTGCAGACGATTCTGGATGGCAGCCACTTTGTCAACCTGAGGACGAATAATACCGCCCCCTATGGTGTAACCCAGGTATTGCACCTCGTCCTTACACAAAACTGTTTTTTCTGGGTTTATCACCAAACCAGCATCTTTTAGACGGTCAAACTTCAGCAAGGTGCTTTAAGTGGTCTTCCCATGATTGACTAAACACTACCACATCATCAATATATGCTCTAGCGTAGCCTTCTGCTCCTTGCAGCACTTTGTCCATCAGGCGTTGGAAATTGGCAGCTGCCCCATGTAACCCAAATGGCATTACGGTGAACTGGTATAGGCCTCCAGGCGCTCGAAATGCGGTAAGTGGCTTTGACTCTTCTGTCAGTGGTATCTGCCAATAACCTTTACATAAATAATAGTTGTTAAAAATTTAGCAGGACCCAACTGCTCCACTAATTCATCTACCCTTGGCATGGGGTAGGCATCAAAAGCAGATATTGCATTAACTTTTGAATAGTCTACACAAAATCGCATTTGTCCATTTTTCTTTGGGACGAGTACAACAGGACTACACCATTCACTCACCGATGGTTCAACTATTCCAAGTTGTTTCATTTGCTCCAATTCCTCCTTGAAGACCTCCTGCAAACGTGCCGGGATGCGGAAATACGCAGTTCTCACTGGACCTGGGGAGGTAAGTCTTATATTATGTTGAATGAGCTCAGTCTTACCAGGCAGAGCTCCAAACAAACCCTCTGGAATGATCTGTTGGATTTCCTGTCTTTGTCTGTCACTCAGGTGTTCCAATGAGGGCAACAGTACAGCATCTGGTCTGGATGGCAAATACTGTTCCTCTGCCTCATCCTCCTCCAAGACACTTGAATGAGAAACTGGAATGAAGGGTTAGTATTCTCATGCCAAGCCTTTAACATATTGATATGAAATGTCTGTTTTGGCTTCCGTGGATGGTCAGGCATCTCAATCTCATAAGTGACTGGACCTTTCTGTGCTGTCACCGTATAAGGCCCCTGCCACTTAGCTAGTAAGCTGCTCTGAGTAGTAGGCAGCAGTAAAAGTACCTTTTGTCCTACAGCGAGGTTACGTTCTCTTGCGGCTTTGTCATACCACGACTTCTGTTTGGTTTGTGCCTTCTCCATATTTTCTTTCACCATCTGGGATAGGTAAGCAAATTTTTCCTGTAAGTTGAGCACAAAAGTTAGCACATTCTTCGATTCTGCTCTGTCTTTATCTCCTTCTAGAGTCTCTCTTAGAACACTGAGAGGACCGCGAACGTATCGACCATATAGCAGTTCAAATGGGGAGAATCCTGTTGATGACTGCGGAACCTCTCGATATGCGAAAAGCAGGTAAGGTAACCATTGGTCCCAATCAGACCCAGTCTCATTCACAAACTTGCGCAACATCTGCTTCAATGTAGCATTGTATCTTTCTACAAGCCCGTCAGTCTGCGGATGATAGGGTGTGGTCCTTAATCCCCTGATTCCTAACAAACTATTTACTTGTTTCATCAGTTTGGAAGTCAGATTGGACCCTGATCAGTCAGCAGCTCTCTGGGAATCCCTACCCTGGAGAATAGCTGTATAAGCGTCCTAGCTATACTACTGGCATTGGTCTTCTTGAGGGGAAAGGCTTCAGGGAACCGTGTCGCATAATCACACACTACTAAAATGTATTTATAACCAGTGCGGCTCCGCTCTAAAGGCCCGACCAGATCGACTGCAATCCTGGAGAATGGCTCTTCAACAACTGGCAGTGGTATTAAGGGCACCTTATCTCCCCTTTTCACAGGTCCTACTTTTTGGCACTCGGCACATTCTTTAATGTATTTTGCCACATCTTTTGTCCAACCCGGCCAATAAAAATGTCTAGCTAGCCGTTCTGATGTCTTTACTTGCCCCATATGTCCAGACCAAGGGCTGCTATGACTAAGAAAAAGCACTCGCTCTCTCAGATTCTTCGGCAACACAAGTCTCTGTCCACTCTCATCTTGGTGGTAAAGTATGTCATGCTCTATGACAAACTTTTCTCCGGTTTTAGCCTGGAGTCCCCTCGCAGCCTTGTCAAAACAAACACGCAAGCTCGGGTCATCACGCTGAGCGGAGGCCACATCACTCGGGATGTCAAAGGCATCACCTGGAAGAATAGTAGGAGGTACAAAGTTACCAGCCTTCTGGGGAACGCCCCAGAGCTTCTCTTGCCTCCTCTGACTCCGGGCTTTATGGTACGTGCGCTGGCTCTCAGTTATTGAAAAGGGCAGCTCATCCCAATTGTCATGGGATCTCTCCTTCTGCTTGGCTGCTTGAGCCCGTGTAACCACAAGTGCCTCTGCCTGCAGAGCACTCTGCAGCAAGTCTTCTATACCCGGCACGTCCAACCCTAAAAGTACTGGGTATGGCATGTTATCAACGATTCCCATTGGCAACTCGTAACCTACACCTTTTATCTCCAGGTTTATCCTTACCAGAGGATAGGTGACCTCTTCACCGTGAACACACCTCAGAACTACGCTCTGCCCCGACTCAACCACTTGGCCCTCCAGACACTCTCGTCTCACCAAAGACTGGGTGCTTCCCGTATCTATCAGTGCTTTGTACTGCCGTCCAGCTATAGTAACCCTCACCATCTTCTCCCGGTTTACTAAAGGAGTCTCTTTGTGGGCAGGGGACAGGGTTCAAAACAAAGCTTTGTCTCTCTCTTCTTGGGGCAATTCCTATGAATGTGGCCTTTTGGTTACAACCGTAGCAAATCACTCCTTCCCTATAAACTCTTCTCTCAGGTAGGTGGACTGCACTAACTGGACCACGACCCGTATCAACCCGAGACATACCTTTGGGCTGTTCCATCGGTCTAGGTTTCATGCTGACTTTGTCTTCTCTTCGCAGATTCCTCGGACGATGAGCGGCCAAAAACACCTCTGCAAGGTCTGCAGCTTCCTTGGAGGTTTTAGGTCGATGTTCCTCCACCCAGGTCCGCAGTCTGCCATCGAACACCTGTAAAAGTTGTTCTAATAAAACAAAGTCAATTATTTGATCCACAGTGTGTTTATCAGGTTGTAACCATTTTGTACAAAGTTCTTTTAGGAGTGCCAGCAGCTCCTTCGGAGACTGTCCATGTTCCCACTCTACAGAGCGAAATCTAATTCTATAAGTTTCTGTGCTAATTTCAAATTTTTCTAGGATGGCCCCTTTAAGGCTGTCGTACCTCAAAGACTCCTCCGCTGGCATGGCCAAAAATGCTGCTCTGGCTCTCCCTGTCAGCAAGGGTACCAAACGGACTGCCCATTCCGACTTTGGCCAGCCACATACTGTCGCCATCCTTTCAAAGGTTGTTAAATAGTGCTCAATGTCCTCAGGCTCGGCAAACGGCATCAGGCGAGGATAATCCATGATTCTCACTGGTGAACCTCTGCTCCTCTCTGCAGGTTCTTCTGAGACTTGCGACCGTGACTGCTGTACTAGATCCACTTGTCCCTGGAGCTGGGTGAATTGGTGTTGGAGGCTCTTGAAACGATGTTCCAACCGCCGATCCTTGTCCTCCTGGACAGCTATGAACTGACGCAAGAGTGTTTCCACAACTCTGATGTCACCGGTGCTGGTGGTATCCTCTGTAGCCTGAGCTGTACTGGAGTCAACTCCATGTCCCCGATCAGGAGTTTCCACTCCAGCCTGTTTTTTTGGAGCCATACTGTATCCACAGTCTTGTCTGTGCTCAAAAAATGTTCTCTCTCTCCAACTTGATCTATCCCACCGCTGCCACCAAACTGTGATATCCCGTGTAGTGGGAAGTGGCCCCAGCCTACACTCTGGACATCTGATAGTTCATGAACCGAACGGGATCAAATGGAGAGATGAGACACAGACAAAAATTGAAGGGTGAATGGTGCAAATTTATTTACAAGAGTGCTGTACACAAAAAAATATAGTAGTGTCAGGTGGGCTTTAAGACACAGTCCTTCAACCCTGACTCTTCAAAAATAAATAAAAACAAACAAAAAGGAAAAATATGGTGTATTTACAAAAACAGTGCACTCCTACAAAAACTACACACACACGCTCCAATAATGAAGGTTGTCTTCTTTTATCCCTGGTTCAAGACGTTCCTCCAGCAGGAAAGAAATATGCACAAAAACAAGTGTGCGTGTATATACAAAAATAAAACAATTGCACCAAACCAAAAATCAAAAACTATCCCAGCACCAAATAAGTATATATACCTCCACCAAAAATAATCACTAGGAGATATATAACTCTATATACAAAAAGAATATATGCAAAAGAATATATGCAAAAGCCGCCAAAATTACAACTGCTCCTACAAATAGCTCAGCAGTGCTTATTCCTACCTCGCTCTTAGGTCCACTGACGACCCCTGTTGGCCGGTAACTCTTTAAATATAACCGCAAGATTGTCCAGCCAATCTGCCAACATGTTTACCTCATGCACCTATCCCGGTAGACGGTAGCGCATTCACGCCACACGCCGCGACACGCCCCGAGCAACTATGTATTTAAAACCAAACTCCTGCGGGTCGCGCGCATATAAGCCCTCCGGTACAGCCAACGGCTATGCTGAGCTCAAGCACGACCGTGGTTGACTCACCAGTAAGTAAAATCATTTCTCTTACATTATGGGATCCCCATCTCTGACTCAATCAATCAAATGCCGGCTTTCTTTTAGGTGCGCCGCACTTTAAACCCGCCTGCACTAGGCAGGCTGCGAGGACACTGGAGCGTAAAAATGAACACAAGCGGCGGAGCCCGTACTGGCCATTATACCGGCCCCACGTGTGCCCAACACCCCGCGCCACACAGCGCTCACCCGCTAGACGGCCCAGCATTCCCGCGACAGCGCCCTGAACACACCAACGGTAAGTGCACTTTCTTATAGCGAATATAAATGCTGCTACATACTTAAATTTGGTAAGACGCGACCCGCGCATTACCACATCTGTATGTTGCTGTTTTTGAGAACATGTGTCAATTTTGAATAGCAGGGTGGAGCTTTTATTGTAATTGAAAAATATAAACTGAAAGAGTTCCTGGCAAAAAAATCGGAACGCTGTAAAGATGGTTCCAGTATTTCCTGAAAGAATTTCTGACCTGACCACAGAAGTCACGCTGGATGAAGTCTTCAAAAGCAAGCTGTACCTCCGTCAAGTTAGGGTTTTGTTATGAGATGGTCACCTGGTGGGAAGTGGAAGCTAAAGTGGAGAGACATTCAGGATGTTAACAAGGAGGCGTACTATAAGGTATGTAAAAGAAACAAACAAAATGTTTTTGGGAGCCTTGAAGGCCAACCCTATATACTAAAAGGATGGAAAAGGCATCAAAAAACACGTTAAGTGCAAATGGTTGAGCTGTCTTAATTTCCTAATCAACTGCCGAAGATCGCCTGGTTTCTGGTTTTGAGGTATTCTGAGAGGAGAAGAGAAGAGAAAACGTTACTGAATAGCACCACCTCAAGTCCCAGAGCAGAATTACAATCACATAAGCCCTTAAACTGTTCCCGAAGCGCATGCGTATGACAGGTAGGAAAGTGAGTAAACCATACATCCTAGCTGGTGGGAGCTTGATGTTGTTTTCAGTCAGGCCAAAGAGGATTTTCTGATGTTATTTTCAGCTTGTCCCTTTTCGTTCATCCATTCCTAGTGTTTATTGGTAATGCACTCTCTATGTTTTTTTTTACATTTTTGCACTTGGAGATTTTTTATTTTCAGATTCAAGTTTACATAATATCATAAATATCCTGATAATTAAATGCTATGTTAATATGATAAACAAAATAGTTTACAATAAGAGTTAAGGACGATCAGAATATCAACATATACTTTCAAGAACACTGGTGCATTAGATGGTGATAACAGCAGAAGACCCCAAGATTAGTTTCACCAGCAACATCCAGTTTCCATCTTTGTGTTTCAGGGCAGATACTTGATTAAAAATTTTACGTACTGACAATGTGTACTCTCTTCTAAATGTAGTTATTACATTTTTCCTATGTCTAACACCTTTCATAAATTATTTTCATCCCAAAATTGCATCTGCTGTTTGTCACATTGGTGTACATGTTGAAGTGTACCTTGAGTAACACTTAGGAAACCATCCAAACAGTTTTTGTGTAACTTGCCTGGCAGCAAATCTGTTGGAGTATGTTGTTTCCTTGCTATGATGAAAGGATTTCATCATAAACATGTATGAGTGTCCAGTGTCAAAACCGCTGTTTTACCTTAATTTTTCTATCCAATATCCAATTACATATTGATTTTTAAATATATCTTATGAATGATATCTTAATGAAGGGAACCACCAGGATTCATGGATATAAGCTCTCACAAGCAATGCTGATTGACAGGTTTTTGCAAACTACTGTACCTCATTGTGAAAATGATGCTGAAAGGGAATGGTTTGGACAAAATTTGCAGTGACCACAAGGAGGCCGATGTGTTTTTTTCCTTTGAATATCCTTCTATATAAAAGCGGTCGGGATTGTCCTTCCATCCCGTGAGTGCTACACAGGCGCGGAGTTTCACACATGCCCAGTCCATTTTGCAATGCACGATGGGATTTGTAGTTTCGTTTTTCCAGGTAAAAGATGATTTTCTACTCCAGACTGTGCGATATCTTCTTCTTCTTTCTTACTATATAAAAGCGGTCAGGATTATCCTTCCGTCCCGTGAGTGGAAAGCGTATTCCGCTTATCACAGACTTACTACTTGCAGCTTGCGTGCAGGCGACATGATGTGAGCAGAGTTCTGGTGCTCCCATCGTTCCCTTGCTTTTGTGCGCGATTCGCTGGAAAAATAGACAAAATTATGCCTGGAAATAATTAATGTTGATGGAGTACAAATGCCTCACCGCGTAGTGAATATCAGGGGGGTTCAAAAGGGCGACCTCAATATAGAAAAAAAGTTTAAATTTCATCACAAAAATAACAGAAACTACGAGTATTAAAGTAATGCCGCTCAAATGCAATATAACCAAATTAATGAGTTTGCATAAAATATCAAATTGATCTACATATTGAATTGCCTTAAAAAGTGGTCAACTTAAAAGTCGGTCGCCTTAAAAGGCAGGTCAGCCTAGTTTTAACAGAAAGCTTGTCTTGTCTTTTTTGTTTATTATGTTGGGAGTAACAGATCATTAATAGCAATTAAGAATAAATGATTCTGGGAAAGAAAATGGTGCAAATCCCATAACGCTATCCTCAAAGCGACTGTATATTTATATATAGAAAACACTTCAGTATTTCCATACTTACACATTGTATTATAGCAATGTAAAATTAGTAGTAGTAGTGTAATATTAGTTTAGTGTAGTAATACACTATTACAGTAGTGTAATAGTTTAATGCAGAGACACTGAAATGTTTTTTTTTGTTTTGTTTATTGACAAGCTGTCACTCCATCCATCCATTCTCATCACCTCCTTTGCACATTATAGAATTACAGCCTGTCCTGATAATAGGAGCAACGTGGCAGGAAGTAAATCCTGGATTGAACAAAGGTATTATTTAGAAATAGGATTTATTTTTTATTTCTTTCTCTTGTCCAAAGGCATGTTTTATAGACAGTTAAAAATACCAGTACTAACATACTAAACTAGTATAACTGGAATACGGTGAACATTTTCAAGCCTGCATATTTACACTACTGAGAAGTGTGAAAAGAACCTACAAGAAATTCATGTTTTAAATGTTTTAACAAGAAATAATTGCTGTACAAACAGCTGGCAATAAATAAGACTCATTCCTTCTTTTTATATATGTACAAATAACTTGACTTCATAAAATAATGAGACACATATTCATGTAGGTAACATTCTGAATGAAATGAGTTATCTTTTACCTGGCAGCCTAAAAATGTTCAGCTTGGTTGAGCTTAAAGGCATTTGCCATGTGGAGTGGCAATATACACCAAAGCTTTTGCACCTCATGATACTGTAGCAACAGGGCAGGAATATCTTTAATGGGTTATTAATATGTTACATGTACAAAATGTATGTTATATGTACAAAAATACGAGTTATCACATTCCTCAGCTTCATCAATATTTTAATTTGCTGGGGTTACAAGCTTCGCCAGTGAAGCTCAGCAAGAATGATAGATGTTAGTCTTATATTTTAATTAATAATATTTTGAGATTTTATCATAAATGTGTATGAAAAACCTTAGCAGAAACTGTATAATCTGGATTTCCAATTAGTGACATGGCAGGTAATGTAAAGTTTTTTAAAATTTGAATTTGACAAAAAGTGGACGTTGTCACATTGCTAAGTTTCATTTATACTACAGTGAACCTTCTCATTCACAAGGATTTCTTTTCACAAAGTAATGGCGTAATGACTGGTCTTATTCTTTGAGAAGGGACAATGGAGTTCAGGAGAACAACTAGTGCAATCACAATGAAATATAATGCAGGATAAGACTGCTCCTCATTTGTTTAGTGTTAAGCTTTTTGGTTCATTTTCGAAGATGGCATATCAGATAGATGCATGGAGTGAGTTCTTATGGAGGTTTGGAGGACAGTGATGTGTCATGTCATGAGAACAATGACACATATCGCAAGTTGCTTGATTTTAAACAATGATTTGATCCTGACATGGATAAACTTTCATATGAGGATTTTTTTAAAATATGCTACTATGATATTGGTGCAAATATATGCGGCATAGTGCCAATTCTATACATGTTTTTTTTTTTTACTAGTTTACAAATTGGCTGAAATAGTTTAGAACATTTGTGTATGAGCAGTTCGCACAATGCATTCTGCTAGTTTGTCTAAATCACTTCACTCCAGTTTATTATATACTATATGTATTGTTGTGGATTCCTGAAGTAAAGCACCCTCAATGATCATTTGTCAAATATACTACCTTCCACATAATTGTGTGAAGAACCTGTTTTATTTTCTTAAATACCAGCATCAGAAAGTGAAAAAACATATAGGATTTTTAACTTCATTTAGTATTTCTATAGGGTGTGTGTAAAATTGCTAGTGTCAAGTTAGTAATATAAAATAATAAGTGGCTATAATTTTATGTTATTGTAGTTATTTGCAACATGGTAATCTTCAACATTTGTAAAACAGTTTTGTTAGAATTCAAGTGATTTAGTCAATTTAGAAAGATACGCAGCCTTTTATATTGTGGTCAGAGCTGAACACTTTAGGATAATGATAGTTTTACAGGTCTAGCAGAACTGTTATTACTCCTACTGTTTTTGTCTTTTATTCAAACAGTACAACAGTTTTAAGAAATTTGAATTCTTCACTTAATTTAGGTCTAGATTGTTGAAATAACCCTTGACTCATCATCACCATACATCAAAATACAGTACATTAATACATATAATATCTTTAATGTCTCAATTAACACCTTGATATTGAATATGTACCATTTGTAAAATATATGCACTGTTTTGCTTGAATGGGTCTAGGGGCACATGACTGAGAACTTCAGATGAAATCACCAAAAATGCATTTGTGAGAAAGCACCTCAGATAGACTGTAAAGACCGACCCTTTACCCAGACCTGTGGCCTGGAAAAATTACTGAGATGAACCTACTTATACAAAGCTGTACCTCTAATAAATAATATTTTCCCCTCAATTGACGGTTAAACACAAGCAAACAAAAGCAGATATGTAAAATAAGTGTATAAATATAATAAATGAAACACAATGACAAAAACAATAAAGCAAATCCCCAATGTAGAATATATCTGTATATGTATATTCAGAGGTGGGTAGTAACGAGTTACATTTACTCCATTACATTTACTTGAGTAACTCTTTACAAAAATTGTACTTCTAACAGTAGTTTTACTGCACCATACTTTTTACTTTTACTTAAGTACATTTGTGAAGAAGAAACGCTATTCTTACTCCACTACATCGGGCAACACTTGACTCGTTACTTTTTTCCATTTACACATTACACTATTTTTGCCAGAGAGAAGTCGCCAGTGGATCTACTGCATGACTGTTTTACCAATCAGACGTAGCAACAATAATCACATGACTACGTTTTACCAATCAGACTTGGCAACAATAATCATGACTCCATATCACCAATCAGTCATAGCCATGTAGTCACATGACCACACTCAAACCTCCTGTGTCTGCAGCCTGTGAGAGACATTTTAGTCATGCAGGGCTCCTGTTCACTGCTAAACAGTCACAGCTTCGCTACAAGAACCTTGAGAGCCAAATCCTGCTGAAGCTTAACCATCACTTCACTGAGTGAAGAACAAGCACGTTTTAACCAAACATGCACAGACAGTCATGGTAAAGTGAGACTTCTTGTACGTGCATAAGCTGCCTTGTGTGCTAATGTTATTTTCAATCAGCTGTGCTATTTGCAGGTCTATTGTGTGATGATGCCGGTCCCCCTACAGACTCCCTCTTCCCACATGGGAGTCTGCTGAACCCACACCGTCGATAGTTATGACTGAGATGAGCTGACATATGAGGATAATTCACTGATGAGGCCAGAGGATGGTGCAAAAAGTGCTCAAGTGCTTTTATTAAAAACCAGTCAGAATAAAAGTAAAATCAACAAAAGTGTCAATGGTGCAGTGTTCTAAAAAACAGTACATATAGAAATCCATAAAAATCATTGTGAAAAGTAAGGATAAAAAAATCAATAAATAAATCCGTTACAAATCCGAGGTTAAAATGCAGACTAACTCCTTCTGATCTCAGCCCACCTCGTTCTCATTCGTCTTGGTTGCCTCCAGGCATCATGGCCAGAACATCTGAGGACAGCTCTCCTCCATTTTTTCTTCGCGCTCACGTTGTCGCACTTCAGAAGCCTTGGGAGGGCACCTGCCTTGCTTGCCACACTTCACCCAAATGTTCAGTGGGGTGAACCAGCCCCTAGAGCACCACAGCTAATGCTCTTTCATGGGGCCCTAGCTTGCACTGCTTCCTCCCACCAGATGGTCGTTCCCAAGCCTGCCTTTCATGTCTTTTAACCTCTTTTCTTTTCTCCTTTTCTTTGATTCCCCTTTCTTTTTTTGTGCTGACCCGTATATATACACTCCCGTCTCCATGGGCCTTAATCACACGCTGCAGGAAGCCAATGAAGCAATTAAGAATTATCACGCCTCACTCCAACTGCCTCATTAACTCCCCGTGGTCGTGCAATTCTGCCCACAGAGAGTGACACGACTCTATGGATTTGAAACTTTTTTTTTTAGAAGCCGCGGACTCGCTACACCATAAAGTGAATATGCAGTATTATACTGTTAGTGTAGAGTATATCTTGTCACTGTAAGTAGTTTGCACTGTGCAAACATACATGTTACCTACTGTAGGTATTGGCTTCAAACGTTTTGTTGTGAAAAACTGAGATTTGGAACTTTGTGTTATTTGTGCATCTTTATTTTGTAAAGATGTTATTTATTTTTACTCATTTTTTATTTTATTATTTGGAAATAGCAGAATTTGCAATTATTTTATATTTTTGTCTGTCTTATTACAATATTTCTAAAAAATAAATCATTTATTATGTTCAAACAGTTACTCAGTACTTGAGTAATCTTTTCACCAAATAATTTTTACTCTTGAGTAAGTTTTTGGATAACTACTTTTTACTTCTACTTGAGTAATGTTATTTTGAAGTAATGCTACTCTTACTTGAGTACATTTTTTGGCTACTCTACCTACCTCTGTGTATATCCCTCCACCAAAGCAGCAAAGTGAAACACCAAATATACAATAACAAAACCTCCCTTGCCCCGCAACATATAACAAACACAAAACACAAATAAGAACAATGGATGAATACTGAAATGTCAATGAACGTGAACTTGAGTCCAGGTAAATTACTGTCCAGAATATAGATGACTGATCAAAAAAAATGGTTGTGTTTGAATCTCCCGAATAAAAATGGAACATATGGTGGATAATAATGTCCAACCCCGGGGTTTCTGGCGATGATTGAGCTGTCATGAATCCGGTGGAATGAGAAGCAAATTGGGTACGAGGCGTGATGTGAAAAATGGCAGGAAATGATGATCTGTTGTCGGTAATGAAATCTCCGTCTCTCTCCTTCCTCCTTCTTTCTTCTTTCCCTCCTGATCGTTTAAATAGTGTTGAGCCGGATGTAACTGGAATGTAAACAGGTGATTTCCATCCTGGGGCTGCGGACTCTCTCCCTCATCCATTCCCTCTACACAGGGACAGCATTCACTGATATACACATAACGGACAGTAAACGGGATGATGGAAACAACACATACTCAGCAAACACATCAAATATACTATTACTATGTAGCCCCGGTACAAGGCAACTTAATACCTAAAGCAGATTATTTCACTGTAGAAAACCAAAACGAAAAAAGAAAATGACTGCTCATTCTGGTCCTATGCCTCTCCAAATAGGTATAAACAACAAGGAAGAAAATAGTAAGAACGGAAAGTCCCTTATTAATTACACTATTACACTAAATACAATATATGTTATCATCCTCTTCTCTTCTTAACCTGCTTATCCAGAGCTGGGTCACTGGGCAATTGAAGTCTATTTAGGAACAACACCTAAGTCTCATTTATAAAGCTTTGCATGGAATTGACAGTGAAAATATGAATTATAAAACCTAGAATATGCATGTTTGTACATAATTTACTGTTTATAGATCATGAGTCAACTTGTAAATGTGTTTATGTGAATGCGCCTCAAACCATACCCAGCTGTCACCCTGAAACAGCCATATATGGGGCATGCGACGACAAGAGAAGAGAGGCAAAAAATTTTTATTTGGCTCCCTAAGTGCGGGGGTCACCAACAATTGCAGATATACTGAATGGTAGTTTTCACTGCCATGAATCCTATGAGCTAGACCAGCTGGACTAAAAAAGAAAGCACATCAACTCTCTCTGATATTGATCTGCAAAAGGCATCTGCAATTAGAGAGTATGAGGCATTATGCCAGAGCTGACTCATCTTGTCATCACAGATGACTTCAACATTAATGGAATGAAACTGCTCACGGTTAACAAAAACAGCTTCATTCTTGCTAGAAGCCCATTTTGCAATATGAGAGCAGTCGATTATGTTTGGAAAACTGGAGTCTGCTCAAAATTGCTTTTTTATGTTGACATGTACACTCACACTATGTGAAAACTGAATGTAGCATCTCGTCTGTTGGTTTTTGACTTCCAGCACAGTAGGCATAATTAGGATGCAGCTTGGCTGAGATATTCATTACATCGTTTTGCTAGTTCATCCTAATAGGTGCCTGTTGCCAGAAATTCAATTGTTGTTGAAATCTGGATACAAACAGGTGTAGTCTGATTTCTGGGAGTTTGTCCCTCTAATTCCAAGCCCAACACAACACACAGTTTCAAATGAATGGCCTTTGGGAGCTTAAATCAGCTCATAATTCAGTCATCCTTATGGGCAAAAAAGTCCTGTATATGACCATTTGCATAGTCCTCAAGTAGTGCCAAATGAGCCATGTTGTGTCAAACCAGTAGGCTATGAATGGGCTATAGGGCATAAGATTTGTAGTTTTCTCTGTGCAAGAAGTGAATTACACCTGTTTTTCTTATCTATCTATCTATCAAGCTACAGTAAAAAGCCAAATTTTCCCTGGGGACAAAAAAAAAGTTGAGATCAGGGGTGCCCAATGCGTCAATCGTGATCGACTGGTAGATCGCAAAGGTAGTGCAGGTAGATCACGTTGCATTCCAAAAAAAATTTTTTAAATGTTAGTCTATCATATATCCTCCCTATGGCTTTTGCCACTTGATTGACATACAGAGCGGCCAGTCTGAGATCTCTTTCCTTCTAACACACTGGTCATCCTGCACACACGATCAAACGTGCAAACTACTACAAAACTCCGGCTTTGATCTAGTTAGCCTTACAATTTATATCGACTAAAGAAGGGATTTAAAGAAAAAGTGTTTGGGCAGGGTATGGGCTGGGTGTGGAATTGGAAGAGGATTTTTTTTCTCACAATGTCACAATCGAAGTGCATTTGTCTGATCTGTCAATCTATCACTGCTATTTCAAAGAAGGAAAATGTGGAAAGGCATTTTCGAACTGTTAATAAAAACTACGAAACTGACGTCCTTCCAAAAAGCAATCCGAGAAAGAGAAAGGAGAGGAACTAAAATCGCTGTTAATCGGACAGCCATCATTTTTCATTTGGCTGAATTCAAAAGCTCCTTGACTGCATTATTCGGCTCTACTTATTTATGCGAGTCAGCCTTTTCCCACATGATGATTATTAAACCCAAATACTGTAGTGACCATAAATGTATTGAATTGTTATTGTGCTATAAAGGTTATTCAGTTATGCAAGGTAGAACAACATACATTTTATGTATAAAGTATACTATACTGTATATATAGCATTTTTAACGTAAGTAGATCATTTCGACCTGGTCATTTTAGAAGTAGCTCGCAAGCCGAAAAAGTGTGGGCACCCCTGGTTTAGATTGTTGAGAGTGCATCAACTAGTCAGCTGATTCACCTCCTTCCAATATGGTACCTCATCCCCGTGTGTGATCAGGTCAATCAGAATGGTGTCATTAGCAAACTACAGCAGTTTAAAAGATGGGTCACTGGAGGTGCACTGATTGGTGTACAGAAAGAAAAAGACAAGAGATGGAACAAAGCCCTGGAGGGACCCTGTACTCAGTACAGTCAGTGGCCTTGACTATTATTTGCCCATTTTCACTGACTGATAGGAAGTCAGGGATCCAGAAACATGTGGCAAAATCTAAAGATATTTTGGTAATGTGTCATAACAAAATAACAAAAAAATATGAAGATCTCTTTGTTCAATAAAAATCGAAACACATTTTTACACAGGCACTTTTGTAAATACTTTTTAAAATCTTTAGTTTTTTTATATTATACTAGCAGCCTTTTAGATATTTGGACACTGGACCATACAGCTGCAGCCCATATAAGGCAATACTTGGTCACCAATTAAACTTTTTAAATATTAAAAAAAAATTCTTTTTAAATCATATAACATATATAATGCATCAGTTAATGTATATCAGGGCAAAATTTTCTCATTAAACGTTATCTGTATCTGTGTTAGTGGCAAAAGTATAATTCCCTACCAGTCACTCTGAAGCACACAAGGCAAATCCAGTCATGGGAAAAGGACTTCAAGTGTAAGTCAGTGTTTGTTGTTCTGTAATTCTGGCTCTATACCTTATTAATTGTGATAGCCAGGGCGATACTTACACGGAACTTGGTAGCCAGAACCAGCCGGAACTGGTAGATTCTTACTCTTAGTAAATCCTGATAAAATTGTTTGTTCACTCAGATCTTGGCAGAAGGTTAAGTTATGTCTCATAGTTTTGTGGTGTTAAATTGCATGACAGGATTGACACTCCAATATTGAGGATTACTGGATAAGCAGTAACTCCATGGGTAGTGGCATAGTTTAAAAATTAGAGAAATTGTGCCCTTTTGGTTAATCTTTTGACATATACTGTACTTTCAGAGAATGGAATTTGCTTAATTAAGCACTATTCTCTCCCACTGAATACTCATTCACACAACCCGTTGTTAGATAATATTGCAGTGTTGCAGATATTAGGTTACAAGTTTCAAACTAAGTCTACACAATTTGCCCCCAGTGTGCCATTTTCTACTTCATAAGCAAATCAGTCAAAATCCCCCTGTGTACAAACATTGAAAAGTTCCAAATTGGGCTATTCTAAAATAATTTTATTATTATCTGTGCAGATGATTAATAATGTGGTGATAAACATACAATTTTACATTCACATATAATGCATGAAGCACCCTCATGGGCCAATTTTGTTGAAATGTGGCACAGTTACAATATTTTCAGTCACAGCAGTTCCATATTTGTTGAGATATCTTGGAACACAGTGTTAGCATTTCAAAATCTCACTTTGAAAATCATTGCTAAATTTGCAAACTCATCTAACTGAAAACAGGGAAATATTCTGTGTGACTCCTATGACAAATTAGTTCACTGCTTCAGTTTTACCATGAGAGCGGCTAGACCAACTTGTATGTTTCCGTCTTTTTCACCTCTGCTAGCTGCTACTAACGGCAAACAGATCCCCAGTACAAGATGATGAAACACCAACAGGCTGTGTGTATCGGTAGAAAGTAGGTGTAACTGACTGCTTGTGCAGGACTGCAATCCTCTTATTAGCATGTCCAACTTGGCAAATGCAGAAACTGCTGCCTGCATCCTGCTCCTCCTCCCAATGATTTAATTTTAAACAGGTAAGTTAAATGATCTTACTAACCATAAAAGTATAAAATGCAAGCAAGTAAAACAAAGTGAAAGAAGCACCCTGTAGTGTGCACTGTTTTACACAGAGCAAATAAACATTTAGTCAATACTTTTTACCTTAAACTAAACCAACCTCAGAGCTCCATTATTTATACATTATAATAATTCACTATTTCACTGTAACTATAATTTACTATGGTGGCCAGGCATACAGGTTACAGGGACAGTCTCAATTTCAGGTCTTTTGAAGAATATTTAAATGTTTTAACAGGCTTCCCATTTAAAAAGCATTGCTTAGCCGAAATAAACAACCTCGGAAAATATTTAAAATAGCGTGTACAAAACACCAAAGGGGATTCACCATACCTCAGCTCTCAGTTTGATGTAATATAAATGCACAGTCAAACTTCAGAGGGGGAAAGCACAATTAAGAACTTGTGTTTAATTTGAAGAATATTGTGAAGATGACCAAGAAGCAGACAAAAAGAGATAGTACTGCCATTTATTTGTGTCCATATCAAGCACTGTGTGGAATCCTGCATATTTTTTTTTTTGCAGATGCCCTGAACACTTGTTGTTAATGATGATGATATAAGCAAGGCATTAAATGAATGAGCATGGGCTTTATGCGCAGGCATAAATACTAGGCAAATGTCCACGTTTTGGACTTTGAAAAACTCACCGAATAATTTACCACCACAGTGCCACATTCCACTGATATCTATAGTGGTCAGTCACTGTAATAATGTTTGCCTTTCATTTATGTTGCTCCCCAAAATTTGTTGTTACTGAATAGCTTTTCAAGTTCCATTACTATAAAATTACCATGGGCATACATGCTCAAGCAAAGGAAGAATTCAAAAGTATTTATTTTATTTTTTTTAAATTAAAGTTAAGTTAATTGCCAATTGTGAATTATGTGTGAATATGATGTGTGTGTGTGAGTGGCAGTGGTCCTTGTGATGGACTAGAAAAGGTGTCCAGAACCTACCTACTAAACTCAGTCCATTGAGGGCAACTTTTTTAAATATAGTGTAGAAACTGAGTATGTACTACAAGCAAAATGATAAACAGTACACAAAAACAGTATCAATTAATCTTTTTCAAAATCAGACATAAAAATACTCTATAGTATACAGTACTCAGTTTGACAGAATTTGTGTCTATTTTGAAAGTTATTTTCTTCAGAAACATTTAAGGAAAGAAGCACAAATAAAGACTCCAAAAAGTCTAAAAAGACTTTCTAGTAACTGTCTCTCTATGTTTTTAAATGAATATTTTCCTATCATATGGTAATGTGCTTGAAAGCCTGAGGTGGTTTCATGTAAGTGTCAATCCTACTAACTCCAGTGGAATCAATAAACCCAAGCACCCAGTACAGGATAAAACACAGTTGCAAGCAAATCATACATCATGTAGAATTAGGTAACTCATGGAAAACTACATCTAATCATCAAATAGCTCTGCAAATATGTTAGAATCAGATGATGGAGACAAAGAAGCTAGCAGTTTTCTAGGCACAGCAACAGCAGTAGTTGCTCTCTATTTAAATTTAGAAAAATAGCTCTATTAAGGGAGAGCATCAGACTATACTGTAAGCAGAGGATTACAGAGGCCGAGATAATAGTGGACAGATAGAAATTAAATAATAATTCAGGCTCTAATGCAATCATTTTCGTGGAGTAAATTTTCCTTTAGAAAAATAAACTGCGGCTGCAAATTGTTACAATTGTAACAGAACCATCTAAACAGAGAAAAAGCTACATAGGTTGAATTGAGATAAATGAGCAAAGGTCCACTTGAAATGGAGTAATATATAGCAGGGCAAAATAACCTGAAACAAAAGAAAAAAAAGTTAAATTGATTGTAGTCGTGTTGGTAGAATAGTGAGTGCTGGAAGATTAAATAGAGTGGATACAAAGACAAAGATTTTGTTCAGAAACAATCACAAGCTAAAAAATAAAGTGAGTCTTGTGCCAAAAGCATAATGTGGATCTGAAGTTGAACTTCAAGACTCAGCAAAGAGTTTAGGTTAAAATAAATAAAATATGTGTTTGGTGATTTCAATTAACGCAAAAGTAGGGTTAGTAAGAACTACTTTATACTTGTCACTTAGGTCAGTTTAAAGGACTACATTACCAATCTCAACCCTATGCATACCTTGTCAGACTCATCATACCCCAACATATCCGTACATGGTCAGGCTGAGACAAACTGACAAAACAGATGAGGACGAATCATCTTAATCGTTTCATATAGCTGGAAAGTTGCTCCTAAATTGAACTACATTGCAAGCTTGAAGCTTGCTCAAAACCGTAAAGATTAACACTAGAATTACCAGAGCCTACGAAAAAACTCGGAAATCCATCCCACCTTAAATCCCTTCGCACCTCTTCGTCAGTGCCTTTTGTCCTGTAAATGTGCAGATAAAGACAAGCAGCAAGAAGCCTGCTAATCCTTTCCCCCACCGCCGCAGAACTTGCACAAAGTTCTCCCAGCTCATCCTGGAGTTTTAGAGTGGAAAAAATAGATCGTTATTTGGAACACATGCATTTCAAGTGTGTTCCGTTTCTACAATAATCTGTTTAAACACATGATTAAAACAGAAATATTTTTCATATTTTAGTAATAAATGACAAAATTAGCCAAAATGTACTATATAAGTCATAAAATGAATAATTCCAAATATCATATATACCTATGTCTCTGTATTTTTTTTTTGTCAGTATGGCTTTGACATCATGGACCATAAGGTGCATTTTAATTCAGCATGAGCAGGAACACTCAATAAAACTGTATAAAAAAAAATCAAGTGATGGTTGGACATGAAGAAGGCAGATACACCAACTTTTGTGTGTCAGCTTATATCCATCCAGATCAGAGAATGTCCAGTTCCATTGCCTCAAAACACACACTTATCTCTACAGTTATTCCCAGTTTCAGATAAAAAGTAACAGCGTCAAATCCCTGGGTGGGGGTTGTGGTAGTATGTGTTGTGATCGTGACTGAGAGAATAAAAGTGAAAAAAAAAGGTAACTTTTACAAGTACTATAAATGTACATCGGCTGTTACAGACGCAAACCAAATGTATGTGTTTATTGTATAATATTAACAATAAGAGCAGCTCACTACTCAAAACTGTAAATATAGGAGGCAGTCAGGATCGAACTGGGGACTCTTGATTACAAGTCAGCAATCCTTACCGCTACACCACAGAAGTTTTATTTTTTTGTTTATTTTTTCTTTGGACTTCAGGCTTCACACATTATATAGTTTATGTCCACATTCTGTCATTTATTGCTAAAATATGAAAAATGTTTATGTTTTAATGATGTGTTTACACAAATTATTGTAGAAACGGAACACACATGAAATGCATGTGTTCCAAATAACGATCTATTATTTCCACTCTAAAACCCCAGCACTTCACTCCCAGATAATCAAGACATGAGCTGGGAGAATTTTGTGCCTGTTCTGCAGTGGTGGGGGGATGGAATAGCAGGCTGGTTGCTGCTTGTCTCTATCGGCACATTTATAGGACAAAAAACGCTGACGGAGAGGTGTGAAGGGATTTAAGGTGGGCCAGATTTACAAGTTTTTTCGTAGGCTTTGGTAATTCTAGTGTTAAGAGACAAACATCTTTGACTTTTTGACTCTTAACTAAGTGCTTACATTTAAACATACTCACCTAGAAACATGCCACAGAGGCGGCATATGCACTACTACACCAAAAATGTTTTAGACAGAAACACCTTTTCAAATGTCCCCTGTCCAATGAAGTCTATTCATGGCCGGACAATAATAGGAAAACTCCCAAGATGCCGATTTGCTTCCTTCATTTTTGGAATGAGGGGGAAATGACGGACAAAATAATCAGAATGCAATCTATAACTTTTTCTGACACATTGAACTGCGAAATACACAACAAAAGCAACACATGTCTGATGTAATCATATTAGTGGAGATTTGATTGTTCTTTATATTTAAAATAGCCATTATTGTCTGTTGTATTAGTAAAAATAAATGCCTCTACAAAAATGTACATAACATATTGTATGTTATATGTATTGTTTTAGTCTTTAAAGAATTATAATTTACAAAAGTAGTTTATATATTTTAGTTGTTAAAGTTATTAAGTTTATTCTTATTAATTGCACTTATATTTGTCAACCTTGTATAAAGTTCAATGATCAATAATCTACTAGAAAAAAATTAATGAAAGCAAACATAATGTTGAAATATAAACAGGTAAACATCATACTACGTGTATGCGGGGGAACTCAAAAAGTCTGTGAATTGTTAAAAGAAAATAAAAATAAAAACTTTTTCATACAGCTTACAATTATTCCATTTTACTCATCATCAAAATACACACCTAGAGATGAAATACACTTGCCCCAGCAATTCTTTCATTCCTGGAAATATTTTCTGGAGTCATCTTTATTAACTGTGTCCAGAGCGTCTGGCAATTTCTTTCTGGACTTCTTCCACAGTTCCCTCTGTTCAGTGTCAATTTTAATTTTAATTTTGTGAAAAAGCAGAAGTCAAGGAATGAGATCTGGATAATTTGGAGGATGCAAAGCAACAACCACATTTGGTAAAAAAAAATTCAGCGCAATGCCGCAATGGAAATTGATTAACAAGACTGTAGACATACAATACAGAGTGAAATAGCTAATAACTACACCCCAATTAGGTGCTTTTGATCGATTCCATGAATTTCTGGGAACCCCATCATATATATAATTTAAAGACAAGAGACCACAATGTATAAAGCTTTGGGGTTTCAACCTATAAACCCCATTCATTGCTGTATTGAGGCAGTGGAAAGCAAAAAACAAATAGTCCTTGTACATGTGTTTTTGCTTTGAGAGCGATAGTCAAACAGCAGATACAATACAATACAATTTATTTTTGTATAGCTCAAAATCACACAAGAAGTGCCGCAATGGGCTTTAACAGGCCCTGCCTCTTGACAACCGCCCAGCCTTGACTCTCTAAGAAGACAAGAAAAAACTCCCAAAAAAAACCCTTCTAGGGAAAAAATGGAAGAAACCTTGGAAAAAGCAGTTCAAAGTTCAATACAATACAATACACAGATCAGAACAAATCCTCAACACAGTATAAAAATAAAAATTTTACAAGTACGGAGCAGAATTTAGCAGTAGATGATATCACATAATATGATTTGGATTTGGCATGTCATGACGTGTCAACTGACTACTGTATGTTTTGTAAAAGAGATTTGGGGGCTAGGCAGAGCAAAGATGTGGGCATCTGGGTAACAAGTTCCTGGCTGGAGAAGAAAAGGAGAAACATTTGAACTGTTGTGCTACTTTCAAATCCTTCCCCCATGTTCACTCAAAATCTCATAAATTCTAAATGCTCTTTGTTGGCCACTATTTTTACCAAATAATTTGAAAAATTGCCTGCCCAAACTAAGAATCAAAGGAGAAACCAAAGAATAGTCAACTGATTAGAGTAGATTGTCAGATCCAGAATGTCAAAATAAGACAGCAGGCAAAGCCAAAATTTAGTCAAAATTTTTGGGTCAAAAAAAAAAACCAACAAGGGTCCTAACCATAATTAAAAATATCTTCACTAAGCATAATACCACTAAGATCATCAAGTAGTTATTTTATGAAATTCAGAAACTTCTGAACAGGATTCTGTGCTGCGTGCTGCCCTTTAGAATATTAGGAATGCAAATGACATAACATGTCCCATAACGTTCTTGTCTCATGACTGGCAATGGAGAAGGCCATGCAAGAATCGAAGTAATACCACAAAAGGATGTCAGCAAAATAATGAGAAAAATGAATGACATTATTAAAACTAACAGAATTATGTAACAAACATAACAAATTAGACTATAATATTTGAAAGTGATCATGACAGATTCATTAAAACAATCATTCCATAGGCAAATTATATCAATATTACTTAGACAGAAAACAACTGATTCAGGTCCATCATATGTGCTGAGGCCAACCAAGTGCCATGGACACTGAAAAGATAATATTTTGCAATATGTAATATATTTTAGAAGTCTAAGTTAAGAGTGGGGTGACAGAGCTTCAGGCCGTGGTTTATCTTCAGTACAAAAAAAATCAGCTAGCTGAATTTTTAAAAAGGAGTCCAGAAATATGCATTTCTATCAAAGCATACCACACAATATGTACACAAAGCCAGTTCATTTTTCTCATCCAAAAACAAGTATTTTAGTTCCAGTAACAATTTAAAACAAACGTGTCTTTCTGCTCCAGGAAGTGCAAACTGCAAGTCTTGCATAAAATACAAACTCATTTATTGTAAGAACTATCATGTAATTTTCAATAAAAAATGTTCACAGCAAGCTCCTTGGTAAGTACTAGCCATTCGAGTGGAACAGGCCTTGTATCACCTTCTAAATCCACACCAGGAAGGTTACATGAAAAATATGCAACTGCCTAGTGATACTTTTCTCATTAGACTGTGGAAATGCACTCAGGCAAGTCAAATGGTTCTGTTTGTTTCTAAGTATATAGGTAAGAATGGATTTAAGCAGAATTCTGTATTGGATGCAAAAACAAAGGTCATTTTGTGCACTGAATTAAATTAAACACTGGTTTTTGTATTGTATGTTACACATAACATACTATGGATCACTATGGCTCGCTGTACAAGAAAAAACATTTTCTGTTAAAAGCACAAGATCCTTGAAAAGAGGTCTTCCCACAGAAGCAGAGTCTACACTTATTCCTCTGAGCTTGATGTTTCAAAGAGGGAGTTAGGGGAGACCTGCTTAACAGCGGAGAGTGTAGGAGACGCACAGGGTGTTTCACCTTTGGTAGAGAATTATGGGGATTGGGATTTAATGCTATGAAAGGATACAAGTTGTTAAGTGCAATTCCTGAATGATATTTTATGTAACAAATTATTTTAATGAACTTCTTGTAAAATTATTTACTAGTTAGTGGCAAATCAACAGCTCACTTTGTTTCACTAATCCCACCATAACAAAACTTATCATCTGAAAATATTAGAGCTTCTAAACATAAAAGTACCAAAGGCCTGAATAAATCTGTTAGAGAACTGCATCTTTCATGTACTCTTTGAGTAAACTTGTTATGGAAATGAATTAGTGGTAAACAAGACAAGTACATGACCAAAAAAGCAACTTAAACTGTAGACCTAAAAGCTACATGTCTATATTATGAAGATATATACAAACACATTTATTAGTCAGGACCAATTATATAGTTTAGTTCACATCAGGTGCAACAAACTGGTGCAGTTCAATGGTAAAGCTAAATATAATTGTTTTGTAATATTTTACATATTGCTAATCTACATTTGATTAGTAAAGACTGGAAGCATTGCAACAATTCCAAAACACTCATAAACAATAGCCATTGTAATAATTTTTTTCAAATTAAATTTAATACAGTTTTACACTTTATAGGAAGAATGTATAAAGACTGAGGACATTACTGTCATGATTTAGACACGCGTAATTTTTTCTGTTTAAATATGTACTCCGCAAAATGAAATGGAGCTTGAATGTCCAAAGAACTGAACTGTAGAGTTAATGGTGAACTAAAATACTGATTGAAATGGTATGTGAACTAAATTTTGCACTAAATTACAAAAACAATCTGTTAATAAGTGAATTGTAGCAAAATTCTGTGCTGCAAAGGCTACACCTACAGGGGTTCTTCCTAAAACACCTGACCCCAATTTCTCCAGTCCAAGCATTTTAAACCGTCACTGGGGCATCAGAGAGAGAGCAAAAGATTTGCTCTTATCCATTCAGGAGCTCAGTAGCATAAGGTAACTGAATCTTAATAATTAATTTGCACATTGTAATGAATGCTGCAATAGTGGAGACAGGCAGACAGACGTTCATGCATATGTAGACCACCATAGCTACTGCGCTCCACATTTTTGAGAAGTGCCTCTGTCTACCATGATAACTTTCTGTCATTTCAAATATCACATAACGCCAAGACATAAAAACAGCAAGTAGAGTTTAGATTAGAATTGTGGTCTATGGATATACAACATGTTAAAACACTGTGGCTATTTTCTCATGGCATGTTTGCATTTCCAATTAAACAGTAATGTTACATGTCTTAAGTTATTCGTTTAAACGTGCAGTCAGTAGATACATGTTGTTCTGCCTCACCTGTCCATCTACTTTTGTTGTAAGGCAGATTTGTTGAATGAAAATATGTTCCGTATATACTCATCTATAAGTTGCGTCTTGAAACCCGAAAAATCGATCATAAAATCAGACCCCGACTTATATACCCATTCAAAAATGCGACACTTAACTTTTTTTTTTTGCCTCCTCCAATCTCATTTCTCAGACGCCTTGTATTTTGTTGCAGCAGCGCAGTTACCAATTTCTTTCACTACTTCAACAACGTTTAATTTAACACTAGAATTACCAGAGCTTACGAGAAAACTTGTAAATCCGGCCCACCTTAAATCCTTTCTCACCTCTCCATCAGCGTATTTTGTCCTGTAAATATGCCTTTAAGTAGCAAGCAGCCTGCTATCCCATCACCCTACTCACTGCCGCAGTTCAATTTGCAAAGAAGTTTCTCAGTGCTAAGTGTTTGTGCATCGTCATTTGGAATACATACATTTCATGTGTGTTCTGTGTCAGCAACAATCTATATAAAAACGGCGTTAACACAGAATCGTTTTTCATGTTTTAGTAATAATTGACAAAATGTAGACATGAAATGTATAATGTGTGAAGCCTGAAATACAAATATGAAATAAACACTTTCACAAAAGGTACAAGTATAACAAAACAAGTGCACTTTTATTCAAGAGTTTGATTGAAGAAAAAAGAGAGCAGGTTAAGGTTAGGCAGTTGATATGACAGCTTGCATGGTGCAATGCTAAGAACTGCTGCCTTCCAATATTTGATATATTTTGATATCAGCTGCTTCCCAAATTTACCATTTTGAGTAGTGAGCTGCTCTTATTGTTAATATCTTACAATAAAAACACACATTTGATTTGTGTCTGTAAATGTATAGTACTTGTCAAAGTTAGCGTTTATTTTTTTCAGTTTTATACCCTCACTCACGTTCAAGCTTCCAAAACCCACCCCCACCCCTCCGATCTGACGGTGTTTTCAGATAAAGACGTGGTATGACAAACAAACTTGTTCTGTTATGCCCCCACTCTTTATTTGAAAACCGTGTCAGATCTTGTGCGCAAATGCGACTGGGAAAACTGTGGACATGGATGTGAGTGGTGTGCGTGACTGAGAATGACTGTGGATGTGAATTTTTTTTATTCAGTTTTATTCTTGAGTGTTCCTGCTCATGCTGAATTAGTATGAACCTTCTGATCCATGATGTCAAAGCCACACTGACAAAAAAGAGGGACTCAGGTATATATGACATTTGGAATAATTCATTTTATGACATGTATTGTACATTTTGGAAAACATTGTTGCACTAATGCAACATTATATTAATTTGCATACCTTCATACCTTAGTCCAAATATCAAATAAACACTTTCACAAAAGATACAAGTATAACAAAACAAGTGTACTTTTATGCAAGAATTTAACCGAAGAAAAAAGAAAGCAGGTTATGGTAGGCAGTTGATACAACAACTTGCGTGGTGCAATGCTAAGAACTGCTGACTCCCAATCAAGAGCTTCTGGGTTCAATGCTGGCAGCTTCTCAAGATTACCGTTTTGAGTAGAGAGCTGCTCTTATTGTTAATATTATACAATAAAAACATAAATTTGATTTGCATCTTTAAATGTATAGTACTTGTCAAAGTTAGCGTTTTTTTTTTTCCATTAGCGTTTTTTTTTTTTCTGTTGTATTCCCTCCCTCACGTTCAAGCTCCCATGCCCACCCCCCACAAACCCCTTCGGTGTACTTTTTTTAAACTATAAAGCTCCAGCACTTCACTCGAAGATAAACACAGCACTGAGAAACTTCTTTGCAATTGAACTGCAGCGGGGGGATGGGATACCAGGCTGCTTGCTGCTTATCAACATATTTACAGGACAAAAGACACTGACAGAGAGGTGAGAAAGGATTTAAGGTGGGCCGGATTTACGAGTTTTCTCATAGGCTCTGGTAATTCTAGTGTTAAAAGCAGCTTCATATTTTCTGATTGAACGCTCCATCATAGATAAGGGATGGTCTTATGATAAAGGCGCATGAGGGTGTGAGATACAAAAAACACAAATCAGTGCAAACATCATTTTGGAATAGTTTGGGTATTACCGTGTGGTCAGGTAGGTACAACAGAGAGAGAGAGAGAGAGAGAGAGGCTAGGAGCACGCGCTGATACAGTACATTTCCGCACCCACATAGAAAAAAAAGGCCGTGTGCTCCATGGTTACGCTCTCATGTGGGCGTTAGCATATCATAATACCTTGTACCAATAGTGTGAGTGTCCTGTATTTGACTTATACGACCGACATTATAAAATACCAGAAATTATACTGTAAAATCAAGTCCAGACTTATCCGCGAGTATATACAGTATTTCCTGTAGCTCTTTGTTATCAGCTCTCTTAACAGCAGTCCTTTTCATGGGGTGGGACACATAATTTACTTTAAATGCATATTTTGCAGTTCATATTTTCAAAGGCATAACTGTCAATTCATTCAAGCATACACAGACTCCAATGCTCTCGTCATAATGCCTCACAAAAGATCGTTCATGTTTACCACTCATTCATTAATGTCTTCGAACGCCAGTGCATATGCTAATGCTACAGAAAAGTTTTTCCCTTGCAACAGGTTAGCTTTATTTTTAGAACGGGTAAGGTTTATTTTTAAAATGTGTAACATGCTCTCTGCCCACGTGACACATTTATAAGCCTAAAAGAATATTCTTAGGAAACTTTACGACTGTATAGTTCATCGTAAACTGAAGGTTGCAATCTCTCAGATCAGGTTAATGACATCACCTCTGATCTTTGCAGTTCAAAATTACCACCCCTACTTTGAGTGCCACGTTCATGAGAAACGTTGAGAAACATGTTTAGAAATGTGACACTCAGTGAGCTGTCTAATTGTTTCCACCCAAGTATAAACACAATTCATTCATGGTTGTCTCCAGATGACAGTGAGATTGTCAGTATGTTTATGCTATTGCTGACTTATTTGATCTTTTTATGCATTCATTTAATTAGAAAAGATTGTGATTTTTCACTGTTCAGAATAAATACAAAAAGACATTGTCTTGAATTTTTTTAGAACAGTTCAGACTGTGGTATTACTTTGATTTAGATCAGTAGCAGGCATCTTGAAAATATACAGTAACTAATGCAACTGTTCTCTGTGTATTTACACAATGTCATCTCTAGGAATAAATGCAGTGAGTGCACGTTTGCAAGTATTTGTGTGTATGTAGTGACAGTGCTGCATGGAAGGTGGGGGCTAGCTGAGGGGCAAAAAGAGCTCAGCTGATGTCACCAGGAAAGACTCCTGATTCCAGTGCTTACAAGCATTCCCTGCAACTCCAAGGAAAAGATTTCTCCTATTGCTTATTGCATAGAAGGAACTGCTTCTGAGGGCTTCTGTAATCCAGACATTGCAGGTTTGGGGCTGACCACCGGCGGCTGCCACAGTATAAAATTTCTGACCTGGGATAGATTGTGCCTGCCTTATATCCAGTCCTATCAGGATAGGTTCTGGATCTTCAAGTCTCTGTAATGAAAGAAAAGGATGTATAAAATGAAGTGATGGGTAGATAGGTAGCTCATATTAGAAATTTTGTTGTGGCTGTAGATCCCACATGCAACACTAAAAATGCTTGCTATTTCACCTGCAACTGTCATGCATGAACACTGACAAATGTAACAAATTCAGATAAATTCCCAGTTATGTCAACGTATGAGGACATAAAATGGAATACCAGAAATAGCTATTGATGTTAAGTCAGTCTGTTTAAAATTTCCTACAAATCAGAGTTAAAACAATTATTGTTAATTATAAACATATTTACTTGCATAAATAAAAATGTTACAGACATGAGAAGCATAGTGGCACAGTGGTCCCTGCTGTTCCCTATAAGAACTAATGTGATGGGCTTGAGTATAACTGACTGTGTAAAGATTCCAAATCCTCCCTTTGTCTGCACAAGTTCATCTCATATTCTCTTGTTTTTTGTCCTGCATCCCAAAACTGTATCTATAAGTCAGTCTGACCAGCAAGACAAAATTCACCCCTTTTGTTTAAATGTTTAAGCTTGTTACAGCTAGAATAAAATATTTGCAGTTGACACATTTTAATATCTGAATTATACTTTACTTTCATGGGCTAGATTATGTTTATTTTTAATATATCCTCAATATTTTATTTTTCCACATGCATTATGCTTTTTCATACTGATTTAACCATTTTATCTTTTTGTGTGAACTTCTTTCCAATATGATTATTATAAACTCAAACAGAGTCTAACTGTAAATTGCTTCTCATCCATGTGCTACTGTGTCAGTGTGACTCTTAATATTTTCCTACAACTTTCTTTTTTGAACATTATTGGAGAACAGGAATCACTAAAGTGTTTCAAATGCATTAGGAACTAGGCTGGAGTTCATTTTCTGAGCACTCAACTTTACTACACTATTTAAAGCAAGGAAATAAGAATACCGTATTCAAGCAGCAGATTTATAGAGTCATTTTCAAATGCTCCAATATTATATTGACATAAATGTAAAGTGTTGCTTTAACCAAGGAAATAAAAAAGAAGAACATAAGACTATAAAACAGGTCAGACTCATAGTTTACTTCAGCTTTTTTGTACTTTCTTACTTTTGAGCTCTGAAAATGGCCTTATTTGTCAGATTTTGTCATGTTTTTATTTTTTAAAGAACAGACCAATTTGTTCAGTGGTTTAATAAAAGAAAAGAAAAGCTAATATGATGATAATTGCAAATTAGTAAAGACTAGTAAGTGGTTAATAGTTTCATCACAGGACTATGAAGACAGACAGAAAGTTGTATATCACTTATTGACCTCTTTGTTTTTAGCCTCAAGACTCTGTCTGGCACAGAATTCGTTGTCAAAGTGGTTAACCCTAAATGTTTCTTGGGATATAGTTGTTGTAATCCAATATACAGCGTTAAGCCTGAATAACACTCGGAACAGTATACTGCTGCCATCTATTGCATAAAATAACATTATGCTGCAAACAAATAATAAATTTGAACAAGCTGAAAATGATTCATTAGTTAAATTAAGCAATAGTAATGATATTGACATGGATTGTGAAACAGATGTATTCAGAACTGCAGCGATATGCATAGTGAATGTGGTCGCCTGAAGGTTCACCGAGAATAACAAAAAACTACCTACACGTTTATAAAAGTGTATGCAGATGGGTCTTTCCTTTGCCTGATAATACCGTAAATGTGAAACCAGGTGGATGTACACATAAAAAAAGAGAATGGAACAAGACACATAAGTTAAAACAAATGAAAACAATATCAAACACAAAAGTGCTCAATCACAGTGTACATCTTTGGACACACAGTTGTGAGAAAGTATATAGGAAGTACTCCTTTAAAGGAATTAAGGCGTAGCGCTGCTGCCTTGCAGTAAGGAGACCTGGGTTTGCTTCCCGGGTCCTCCCTGTGTGGAGTTTGCATGTTCTCCCCGTGTCTGCGTGGGTTTCCCCTGGGTACTCTGGTTTCCTTCCACCTTTCAAAGACATGCAGGTTAGGTACATTGGCGATCCTAAAGTGTCCCTATTGTGTGCTTGGTCTGTGGGTGTGTGTGAGTGTGTGCCTTGTGGTGGGCTGGCACCCTGCCCAAGATTTGTTCCTGCATTGTGCCCTGTGTTGGCTGGGATTGGCTCCAGTAGACCCCCGTGACCCTATGTTAGGAAATAGCAGGTTGGACGATGACTGACAGAAATATGTCTTGCATGTATTTTTATTTTGCAGAGGTTGAGTTAACTACATTTCACCTAAAGAGTTAGTAAATATCCAGTTAAATCATGGATGCCCAAACCTTTGTGTATAACTGTATTTTTTTGCATGTACAGTATCACTCATTTGTGACCAATGTTTGTTTTAATTGCATTCAGATATGTTATGAAAAGCAGCTACTGTAGTTGCACTATCTCTCAGTTTGTCTGTCCATAAAGAACAATTCAGCTCCCATTAGACTTAATTTAGTTGAAATTTGGCAAAAATTTTAGTTTTCAAGTGTTGGGGAAGTTCCATTTTCAGTGAGATGTTTGAAATTTCAAAATCTCCCATAGAAATCATTGGCAAATTTTTAATCTCTGCTATTTAAAACAGAAAATTTTCTGTGCAACAATTGTTAGTTAGTTGACTATTTTATTTGTACCTTCTTCACTTCATTTACCTTGAATATTTTGTAAATTTTCTTTTTTTATTTTTCTGGAATCTGCTTCTGATGGCAAAAAGATCCCCAGTACCCTGTATTCAAAGGTTTTAACATTATAGCTCAACTGAAAGAATCCTAACCCACCTTTTTTAAGTCAGTGGGCAACTGATGTTATATACCATTTGAAATTGTAAAAAATCTAATTCTCACTTAGAGGATCTGTACAAAACTTTCTTAAAACCTGGCAGGACCTAATCAATAACATTTTAGAATATGCACTTACGTTGGGGGAAAAGACTTTTTTCTCTCTTTACTACTCTTAAAAGTTTTGTTCTGGTTGTTAGCCTTCCTCTCTTTTTCAGGGGTGGGGGTTGATTTGATTTTAGTTTTGTTAAGTTTGACTTGTATGCATGGAATGTTATACGCTTTTAATAAATTCAATGAAAAAATATGAAGTACAGCGGGTTTCAAATGCTGGTGCATGTACTGAATTGCATACACACACAAACATTTATTAACACTAAAATCCCGGAAGCCTATGAAAAATCGTGTAATTCCGGCCAACCTTAAATTCCTTCGCATTTCTCCATCAGCGTCTTTTGTTTTGTAAATGTGTCGATCAGCACAAGCAGCCTGCTGTCTGATCTCCCCCTCGACGAAGCTCAACTTGGGCAAAAAGTTCTCCCAGGCTCAAGGCTCCTTATCTGCGTGTGAGGTTCCTGGAGTTGTACTGGGTAAATAATACAGTATATAATTATTTGGAATATATGTATTTTATGTGTGATCCGTTTCTACAAAGATCTGGGTAAGTGTAGGATGAAAGGAAATGCGAGAAATACAAGAAATACTGAACACATACCTAAAGCAGAACCTTTTTCCATGTTATACTAATAATGAGGTGAAGTTTTTATTCAAGGATATAACCAAAGCAAAAAAAAATAATTTAATTTACATTTTGCTGTCAGTGAGTTACAAACCCAAGCTCAAATGTCAATTGACAGCAAGTTAATACATAGTCTTGGATGGTCCAGAGGTAAAAACTTCTGCCTTATAACCGAAAGGTTGCTGGTTTGAGTCCTGGTGCTCCGTGTTTTGAGTAGTGAAAACATACATTTGATTTGAATCTGTAACACCAGGTGTAAATTTTGAATAATTTTTTTATTATTCAGTTTTATTCTCTCAGTGACATTCACGTGGTACAATGAACTTGCCTCTCCCTTTCTGAGTTGATGGCATTTATCCCTATTCTTTTCACAAGAGCAGCGATGACCACAGTTGGTACTGTGGTTGATGCCTGCTCAGAACTTTTTGTTGTACTGGTAATCAAAGGTACGATGTCCCATGACAGCTCTCAGTCTGGACAAAGGCAAAACCATAACAATATACAGCTTCTTCACACACTTTCGCTGGCTAATAGACTGCTGCACTGCAACACAACTTGATACACTGTATTATTTACCTTATACAACTCCAGGCACTTCACATGCAGATAAGTAGCCTTGAGCTATGAGAGCCCGGGATTATGAGTTTTTTGTGGGTTTCAGGGATTCTAGTGTTAAATCACATATATACAATGGTTTACAGTGCCACATTTATGGTCAAATCCTATGTTCCACTGGTTCTTCCAGCTTCAGCATGGTGTGATCTTGTATGTCTGTCAGAATTCAAGTAGCACAAGCAAAAAAAAAAAACCCAATTGTTTATTTTCTCCTTTGCATATATGTTTGAGTCTGCATTGTCTATGATACCATTGTGAATAAGCTACTTGCTACTTGTTCCACCACAATAGTGTCTGCTTGCATTTTCTCTTTTTTCCCCATGTTAAGTGGATACTAGCTTTGTATATCAGCAGCATTGCTGATATATCAGACATTTGGCACACTCATGCAGAACACCATTATCTGTTTTAAGGAAGGGTACAATATAATAATTTTGTCATTGATGAACAATTACTCTCAATGAAATGTTTATGCCCTTTTACTCATTTAAACTGAAGCACACATGACAAGACTGGCATATCATTCTGGATAACTGCTGATTTAAAAAAACAAATAAATTATATAACAGCTATCCCCTATTTGGAGAAGGTTTACTGAGCCTTTCATAGCAATGGGAGATATATCTCTATTGAGAATATTTTCAAAACATTTCCTCCAGCAAACAAGCTCAAGACAGCAAGACAAGCCTGCTCAACACAGTGAAAAAAATGAAATTGGAATCGCCTCAACACCACACCCCCAAGATAAATGGCATTGTGACAGATGGTGAATGAAGTGGCAACTGAAAGAATGTAAAGGGAAAACAGGTGGAATAAAGTATGTGAAATAAAGAAAACTGTATAGAGTGCCATTTTCCAAGGCAAATAAGCTACTTGATAAAAAGGCAAATTTGCTCTGTACCTAAAAGTAAATAAATTTAGATGAGGCGTGGTTTCCAAGTGACACAGCCAACACAAGAGAGGGTCACGAAGGCAGAACACCAAAGTGCTGAGGCAGTGTCAGATAAGAGGATGGAAATAACAAAAGTGAATGGACTGCCACTGTGCATAGTGTGGGAGCAAATCACAGACTCCAAAACTGAATGTGGACTGCTGATGTGGGTAGGTTTATAGCAAAATGGCTTACCATTTACATGCTTACTTTTTTATGGCTTTACATTTTATAAATGACATATATAGAGAAAAGTAGATTTTACATCATTTATTATTTTATGTCCCCGTGACCCTGTATTCGGATTCAGCGGGTTAGAAAATGGATGGATGGATGGATGTTATTTTATGTAGTTTTGCTTTTACAATTAAATGCTGAAGTACTTTTTATGTCAATCAGCAGTTGGACTTTGGAAAGCTTTGGTGTCATAGCATCCTTTTGGGGAAAATAGCATAGTGCCAAGTGGAAAAATGCACGTACATTAAACCAAAAGAAAATTGTGTAAAGTGTCACCACAAAGGTGCCAGAAATATGTGCTTATTTCTGGTCAATCAATTGCAACTAGTGCAGAATGAAGCTGCTAGAATCTTAACTAGGAAAAGAAAATCCATGCATATCTCTCCAGTTTTGATGTCACTACATTGGTTACCTGTGCCATTTAGGATTGACTTTAAAATACTGCTTATGGCTTACAAAGCCTTAAATAATCTCGCTCCATCCTATATTTCAGAATGCCTTTCACCTTACACTCCAAATCATAACCTTAGATCTTCAAATGAGTGTCTGCTTATAATTCCAAGAATAAAACTTAAAAGAAGTGGTGAGGCAGCCTTCTCCTGTTATGAACCTAAAATATGGAAAAGCTTACCAATAGGAATTCGCCAGGCTGATACAGTGGAACACTTTGGAAACACATTACTTTAACATGACTTTCTCATAGCTTCATTTTAGTTAAATCCTGATACTCTGTTTATGCATTTAATTATCATTATTATTCACGGTGTCTCCAAAATTTGTACTAACCCATACTTTCTCTGCTGTTCTTTTTCTGGTTTTCTGTGGTTGCGATCAGTGCCGCCACTACCACCTGATCAAAGCACTGTGATGTCCCTACATTGATTGATTAAAGGCCAGATGTCCAAATGACCATCATCATCAAATTCTTTTATGTGAACCCTGAATACAATGAGGATTGATTGAGGTCATTTATGTTAGGTAGAATGCCCAGTGGCCTTGGAACCCCTGCAGATTTTTTTTTCCAGCCATATACTTTTATTCTATGTTAATTAGTATTGCCTAACGTTAAATGTTGTTGTCGGTATGGAACTACATGCCACCTGCGATTTGCCAATCTGTATAGCTACAGAAATATGTAAGTATAGCCGTAGGATTTTAAAGATTTCCTAAAAAAAGTAGTTCCTATTTCTTTTGTTACTTTATGTGATTAGGTTATTTAAATGTCTTTATTTATTTAGTTAGTTATTTTTACACTAAAAATCTTAGCAAATAATAAGGAAGACATCCACCAAGCAGAAACCAGCCCAGGATTTTTTTAAATGTGTTTATTTATTTAATTAGTTATTTTTGCACTAAAAATCTTAATAAATAATAAGGAAGATTCCACCAAGCAGTAAACCAGCCTGGATTTTTTTAAATTAAAATGTATGCCAACATTTAAAGTGAAAACATCAAAACAATATATGCTGTGTTTCAAGAATTTATTTATTTTTATATTTGTACTCAACTGTATTGGGGGTAGAGCAGTAGGAATGAAAAATCAAATTGCAAACTGATGGGTCTTTAGTGAGAACAAAATGATTCAGAAGTCACTTGGTATAGCCTCTGTGGTTATACTACTGAAAAGATGCATTGTGGTTGTAGTGTAGTGAAAGTAGAAGAAAATAAACTATAAATAAAGAGAAATTAAAGCAAAACATGGTAGTTGAACTCAATGTAAACTTAGAAAACACCACAGATCACTTTGGATTTATGCTAGAAAATAATTTAGGTGGAAGTCTGTTCAATTTGTAATTAACAATTGTCAGATTACACCTAAAAAGTCAACTCTGTTATGAAACATAGTGTTGTCACTGATGACAGACAATGGTCAAGCCCAACACAAAAAAGCTCCCCACATTGCAAGGTTATCCATCCATCCATCAATTATCCAACCCACTATATGCCAACTACAGGGTCATGGGGTCTGCTGGAGCCAATCCCAGCCAACACAGGATGCAAGGCAGGAAACAAACCCTGGGCAGGGCGCCAGCCCACCACAGCATTGCAAGGTTAGTCTGTGGTAAATTATATGTATTCAAGAGACCAAAGTTTTACATCTTGAAATTAAAAGAAAGTGATTAATTAGTGTCAGTTTTACCTGACCAGTCATTCCCTATCTGTTATCATTCATCACTACTACAGGTATATTAGTTTTTTAGGCAAATTCTTCTCAGCAAAATAACATTTTACTACTTTTTTGATGATAGCAACGCTCCAAATACAGCATTTAAAAAATCATAGCATATAAATTACATAATCATTGCCTGTCTTATTTGTGTGTCAGTGTTAATCTGTTTAGTCTTGTTTAAATACAAAAGAATATGAAAAAATTGAGCCAGATAGCTGCTGTAATTAAACATTTACAGTAAACGTTACAGTATATGCTTTATCGGTCAACCTTTGCACAGTTCATCTCATGATCTCAGTACTGTAAGCTTTTTTACATAATCACATTTAATGCATCATGAACCCCTGAGTCAACCAGTTTGTGATATTTTTTTTATAATTAATATTCTCATTATACAGTAGATGTATATTCATTTATAAACAAAACAGGAACTCAAAGATTTGTTTGGAACTCTTTATGTTTTAATCATATTATTGGGCTTCACACTGCATATTGAAATAATGGGATCTTTAGCAAATTGACATACCACATGATAACTAAAACCATTGGTGTCAAAGTGACCAAAAATGTACAGTAAATTACTGGAAAAGGTAATGCTCACCACCTATAGTATTTAGTAGAAGATTTAAAGTAATTTACAAAACCCCACATTCTCTGTTGTTGCACAATAATATAACAGAAGCCATAGGCAATATGACCTAAATTAAAATTAGCATTAGCCACCTTTTCCAGAGAATAAACTAAGGAACTTGCAGCTCATTAACTAAAATATCTGCATGTATTAAAATTAAATTTACACCCAGTCTAACATTTCAAGAATTTATCTTTAAAACTATTATCTTATTGTGTTCTAGGTCACATACAGGATCAGAAGTTCTATAAGACTTCTGTTTAAAATTTTGAGACAGACTGGATTCACCTAAATCTTTACAGGTTTTATGTTTTTTTCCAAATGATATTTATAACTATAAAACTATTCTGTTTTCATACCATATTTTAGACAGTAGTACTTTATTAATATCTGCAGTGAAGTTTGACAAAATTAATGTCAAACCAAACATAAGTTTAAAAACACAGTTAATTAAATTTGTGCTAATGACACGTCTGAAATCAAGTCATTAATAGAAGAACAATGTCACATAAATACATTTGATTAATTTCTCATAACCATTTCCTATTTTTCAGATGAGTTCCAGTGAGTTCATCAGATGCCTGAATTGGTAATGAGGAATGCCAGCTTTTTTAGCATAATAGGAGATGGCCATCTGGGGTTTTGGCTTTTCAGCATGAAAAAGACAACCCTTTATTCACTTTTCATTCATGGAGCTGTCAATCATGTTTTTAAATCATTAATGATCATTTACAATTTATATAAATGAAAGATTTTTAACTGGTTTGTTGGATGATATTTTAATTAACTTTCTTCTTGTTTCTGAAAAGTTAATTCCTATCTTCCCACCAGATCTATTATTAGTTGTGTTCTTTTTTCAGATTCTTCAAAGTTTTATAATTGAAAACAGATTAACAGATTAACAAGATATTTTTAAAGACACCATACAAATTAGGTGATTCAGAAACATTTTGTATGCATGTTTTCATATAGTTACCAAATGTCATGTTTGTTTTTCACAAAATATGTTGTCAATGGTGCCCCTTACCACGTCTTTATGCTTTTTAATTGGCAGACGATGAATAACCATACAACCAAGGCCACACAAATTCTATCTGTGATGTCAACTAAAACAATTTAATGGTCAATATCATTAACAAAGACAAAACGTCATTTTTTGAGCAAATTTTTATTGTTATTAAGGTTGGATGATGTGGCTATAGTGAATCAGGAAGTACAATGGATTAGCAAAGAGAAAGTAAGGACAGCCATAAAGGGGATGAAAAATGGAAAGGCCGATGGAGTAGATGACATACCAGTGGAGGTATGGAGGTGTTTAGGAGAGATGGCAGTGGAGTTTTTGACCAGATTGTTTACTACAGTCTTGGAAAGTGAAAGGATGCTTGAGGAGAGGAGAAGTGTACTGGTACCGATTTTTAAGAATAAGGGGGATGTGCAGACCTGTAGTAAGTACAGAGAGATAAAATTAATGAGCCACAGCATGAAGTTATGGGAAAGAGTAGTGGAAGCTAGGTTGAGAAGGGAGGTGATTATTAGCAAGCAGCAGTATGGCTTCATGAAAGGAAAGAGCACCACAGATGCATTGTTTGCTCTTAGGCTGTTGATGGAGAAGAATAAAGAAGGCCAGGAGTTGCACTGCATTTTTGTGGACATGGAGAAAGCATATGACAGGGTGCCTCAAGATGAGTTGTGGTATTGTATGAGGAAGTTGGGAGTAGCTGAGAAGTATGTAAGAGTTGTACAGGATATGTACGAGGGAATTGAGACAGTGGTGAGGTCTGCGGTAGGAGTGATAGATGCATTCAAGGTGGGACTATATCAGGGATCGGCTCTGAGTCTTTTCTTATTAGCAATGGTGATAGACAGGTTCAGGGATGAGATTAGACAGGAGTCCCCATGGACTATGATGTTTGCTGGTGATATTCTGATCTGTAGCAAGAGTAGGGATCAGGTTTAGGAGACTCTGTAAAGGTGGAGATATTCTCTGGAGAGGAGAGGAATGAAGGTCAGTGAGAACAAGACAGAATACATGTATGTGAATAAGAGGGAGGTCAGAGGAATGGTGAGGATGCAGGGAGTAGAGCTGGCAAAGGTGGATGAATTTAAATACTTGCAATCAACAGTACAGAGTAACAGGGAGTGTAGAACAGAGGTGAAAATAAAAGCTCAGAGTGGGTGGAGAAGAGTGTCAGAATTGATTTGTGATAGATGAGTATCAACAAGAGTGAAAGAGAAGGTCTACAGGATGGTAATGAGACCAGGTACTGTATGTTATTTGGGTTGGAGACAGTGGCACTGATGAAAAACAGGAGACAGAGCTGGAGGTGACAGAGTTAAAGATGTTAATACTGTATTTGCATTGGTTGTGACAAGGATGGGCAGGATTAGAAATGAGTACATTAGGGGGTCAGTTCAGGTTTGACAGTCAGAGAGGAGAATTTGTATTGGTTTGGACATGTGCAGAGGAGAGATGCCTGGGTAAATTGCGAGAATGATGCTAAGGATGGAGCTTCCAGGTAAGAGAAAAAGAGGAAAGCCTAAAAGAAGGTTTATGAATGTGGTAAGGGAAGACATGCAGGTGGTGGGTGTAACAGAGCAAGATGCAGAGGACAGGAAGATATGGAAACAGATCATCCACTATGGTGACCTCCTAACGGGAGCAGCCGAAAGAAGAAGAAATTTGTATTGTTATTATTTTTATTATATATTTCATTCCAAATAGTTTTGTATTTTTCCACACTGCCATACTCTGACTTCTCTGATAGTTTGGTTATTGAGCAGCTGCAGAGTTCTCTGTGATTTTCAATATAATTGATAATGTTTGGTGCTTAATAGATCCAGGAATCTACATTTGTGGGGTCCTCTCTATGTCCATATGGATTTCTTTTAGTTGGCTTAGGTTGTTTTTAAGGTCCAAAGTTGCGTGTATTAGGTTATTTGGCAAGTAACCGTGCATATGTGTCTAGTCCTGATGCATAATGGATCCGCTTTCCCATGTCAATGAAACAAAAAAAGTGTTTTATTAGCAAATTGATGAACAAATGGGAATGAAAGGTGTAGTGGAAGAAGTCACTACTTCGAACCATGCCCTATGCTCCATTTTTCAAATTTGTAAATCTCTAGTTATTTTTGTGTTTGAAATTTGAATATGCATAGCAAGTTAACGTTATTAGAGAATATATCAAAACTGTTAATGCACCCATGATAGTATTTCCAAATTATATTTAGAATCTCAGAAAACTGTATTATGTAGGGTGTAGAAAAAATTCCTAATGGCAATTGTAAAAGAGAGATATCCAAATTCTATAAATAGGTGATTCTTCTTAAGGGATATTATAAAGGAATATCACTTTTTAAAAAATAACATAAGCCTACTTATAGATAGATAGATCATGGATCACAACACATTCTACTTTCAATTGTACAATGTATGCATTAGAGCTCTTCAGTGTTTCCTACCTCCTGAGCTCCTAGGTGAGGTGATTACATTTCTAAATTTCATTATTTTTGTGCATCTTTTAATTAGTAGACAGCTTTGGACAAAACAATGTTTAGTATACACAAGCAATGGCTGTACATTCTGAAAAAAATGTAATTTCAGGCTTCATCTCAGATCCCGTGGTGTAACGCAGAATTCAAGGCCCTCCTCCCAGAAAAAAAAAATTCAGAATAAATCTCTGATTTAATGCCCATATTTAGATTTTTCACAACTTTGAACTTTTTTTTGGATGCTGTTTTTGCAATTAAAAGCTCTTATCTGAAGATGCGTCAGACTTTTAAGGTAGCATTAACATTCAGTGGCTAAAAGTGACTTCTGTCCTGATTTTTGCCTTGTATCTGTTATTTTTTGACTGCTCAGGTAACTCTTGTGACTAATCCAAATTACCTATTCTGAATGTGCCCTGTTTGTACAGCGTTAAAATAAAATAATAATAAAAATGTTTTCTATACAGATGCAAGCTAAAAGATGCTGGTTACTGCTCTTCTTCACACCATTTCAGAGCAGGACATTGGGAAATTCATCAGCTCATGATAGCAAGGAAGAGAATCAAGAAATGAAAGATCAGAGCTGTTGTTTGGGGTGAAATTATCACTGCAAAAGATAGGAGACAGAACTGTTGTGACCAATGTGGATAGTTTGGATGCAAAACAGTCATTACGATAGCAGTGGAAACACTAAAATGTTTTGATTCCATAACGTTCTTTGCTAATCACACTTCTCTAAAAAATCTAATTGGCAGTTTTTTGCATTTAACTGTTTTTCCAGTCAAGTCCTAGAAGAATGCTACATGAGTGTTCTGTATTTCAGTCTCATTTGCATCTTTGCTGATATCAGAAACTGCACTGCTTCTTTGCAGTAAGGAAATTGTGGGTTCGCTTCACAGGTCCTCCCTGTATAAATGTAAAGAATTATTAATTATTAAAAAGAATTCTTATTATTCAATCAAATGTTTAGAGTCTAAATTAAACCTACTCTGTGCTTGGCCAGTTTGTTGCTGTTCTGAGGAAACTGTCTGTACTACAGAAGTTGTAGCATTAATATATACATTTTTAGCCCCCAGTTTTATTATTTCCATTTTCTAATCAAATACTGCATATTCTTATTTCTACCAGGGATTGGGGCTGTCAGATTGCTTGGCACATTGTTAAAAATAAGCTTTTGTTTGTCTACAATGAGAAGAGGTAGACAAAGAGGACAAGCAGAATAAGCCTTTTCTATCTCACTAGCGGTGATGGTTGATCTGCTCTGTTTATGACATGGGCAGCATTTCACCAGTTCTACCTTCCACATATGCTTTAGACATAAATGCTTTTTTTTTCTCATGATGGATCATTTTGCTGTCTACTAGCTAACTTATGTAGCTTTTCTTGTGTCTGCTACCTGTAACATCATGCAGTGTAACACAACAGTTTTTCATTGTTTCATTTAACCTAAAATTGCACAATATATATATATTTTGCAAAAGGTAAATCATTTTTTTGTTGCTGACTTTTTGAAGGCTAAGGACAACACATGTCATCAAGTCAGTGCAGAAGTAACAGAACATTGTGTCTTCAGTGGATGACCCAGAAGAGTTATAGGCTGGAGCACTCAGAGTTAGGAGAAGAAGGTAAGCCTGGTTTAAAATAAGCTACACTCTTACAGGGAGATAAAGGCCAAGCAACCCAACCAGAGCTAAGGATATTTACTGAGGAGAACAGTGAGGTTGTGGAAATTTCTAGAAGATAGAACATGGCAGACAGGCACAAACTGGGAGAACATTGGCTGGATTCATCTTTTAATAGTTTGGGCAGGGAAAATGCAATCATGGGCCTCTTAAGGTAACTGACAGTTCAGCTTGGGGATACCATGCACTGCTGAACAGAGGTCTACCCACTTAGAAACATAGGGTTCCCATGCAGCTTGGCTAGAAGTGATACTGTGATGGGACTTAATCCTACCTTCACCACATAGGTGTGCTTAGTCTAGAGCTGGGAAGAGAGCAGGCAAGTGTTCAGCTGGTGGGAAGAAAAGGATAACTTTGTGCTACACTGGCAAGTAAGTGATCAAGCACAATGAAGATAGTGGTGATGATGTTTTGTACCCTACTTATTTAATGCTGCATGTTTTCATCATGGTTCCTTCCTCTTTTATATTTAGTTAATTTGTCTATCTTTTGTATAGTATAGTTTGGTCTTTTTGGTATTGTAGTGAGTCAGGAAAACTTAATCCTGTTTCACTAGTTAAACATTTTTGCTATAGTCATAATAGTCATAATAATATTTGGGTGGTGCAGTGGGTAGCGCTGCTGCCTCGCAGTTAGGAGACCTGGGTTCGCTTCCTGGGTCCTCCCTGCATGGAGTTTGCATGTTCTCTCCGTGTCTGCATGGGTTTCCTCCATGTGCAACGGTTTCCTCCCACAGTCCAAAGGCATGCAGGTTAGGTACATTGGCAATCCTAAATTGTCCCTAGTGTGTGCTTGGTGTGTGTGTGCGTGTGCGTGTGCCCTGCGGTTGGCAGGTGCCCTGCCCGGGGTTTGTTTCCTGCCTTGCGCCCTGTGTTGGCTGGGATTGGCTCCCGCAGACCCCCGTAACCCTGTAGTTAGGATATGACGAGTTGGATAATGGATGGATGGATAATTATATTTACGACTAGCAGAATACCCGCGCTTCGCAGCGGAGAAGTAGTGTGTTAAAGAAGGTACGAAAAAGAAAAGGAAAAATTTTAAAAATAACGTAACATGGTTGTTAATGTAATTGTTTTGTCATTGATATGAGTCTTGTTTTCATATCTATCTATATATATATATCTATCTATCTATATATATATATATATATATATATATATGTTGTTCTCAGATCTATCTATATATATATATATATATATCTATCTATCTATCTATATATATATATATATATATATATATATTGTTCTCATATCTATCTATATATATATATATATATATATATATATATATATATATATATACCGCTTGCAGGAGAAGTAGTGTGTTAAAGAAGGAAAGAGAAAGAAAAGGAAACATTTTGAAAATAACGTAACATGATTGTCAATGTAATTGTTTTGTCACTGTTATGAGTGTCGCTGTGATATATATATATATATATATAGCAAAATACCCGCGCTTCGCAGCGATGTCATGTGTTAAAGAAGTTATGAAAAAGAAAAGGAAACATTTTAAAAATAATGTAACATGATTGTCAAAGTAATTGTTTTGTGTATTTGGCGGCAGCGTCACGAAGTTGTTTTCGTAGCTGCATCAGAAAATGTACCACGACGTCTGACACGCCTCCTTTTTACTGTTTTCTCACAGCTTGGATTGCTGCTGTCATATATATACACACACACACATACATACATATATATATATATACATATATACACATACATATCTTCATATCTACATATCTATATACATATCTACATATATATATATATATATATATATATATATATATATATATATATATATATATATATATATATATATATATATATATACATGGGCGGTGGCGCAGTGGTAGCGCTGCTGCCTCGCAGTTAGGAGACCTGGGTTCGCTTCCCGGGTCCTCCCTTCGTGGAGTTTGCATGTTCTCCCCGTGTCTGCGTGGGTTTCCTCCGGGCACTCCGGTTTCCTCCCACAATCCAAAGACATGCTGGTTAGGTGGATTGGCGATTCTAAATTGGCCCTAGTGTGTGCTTGGTGTGTGTCCTGCGGTGGGTTGGCACCCTGCCCAGGATTGGTTCCTGCCTTGTGCCCTGTGTTGGCTGGGATTGGCTCCAGCAGTCCAGCAGATTCGGATTCAGCGGGTTAGAAAATGGATGGATGGATGGATATATATACATACATACCTATCTACATCATATATACACACACATACATACATACACACACACAAATTATATATATGTGTATGTATGTATGTACAGTATGTATGTGTGTGTGTGTGTGTGTATATATATACACATACATATACTTGTGTGTATGTTTGTATGTGTCTATATGTGTGTGTATAGGTTTGGTCACTGAGTGCAAGGGAAAAATAAATTATAGTCTATAAGTTATTAAACAGTAAAACATTAACGTTTTAAGAAGTACAGGTACATTGAAATTACATTTTCTATGTGAACGTTCAAATTTGTGCATCTGGTAATGTGCCTTACCGGCATTTAAAGAAAATTAGTTTTGTATCCTCTGCAGTGTTAAGAGAGAAAGGCTTTGGTTTGGGATAAAAGGAAAAAAGGTGTAAAGAAAGGAAAGTTGCCTTTTTCTTTTATATAGTATAGAGAGATGTGTTCGCTGACGTTATGATCGCCTTTTGGGGACAGTCGTGGTGGGTCTTGTGTAGACTGGTGAGATGTCCCCGCCATTAATCGGCTGTGATGGCACTGTCAGTCCTCCACTCATGTGCGTGTCTTCACAATCCAAGCTGACAACCTCATAATCGTATACGTGCAAAAGAAAGTGTGAATCGCCTTAATATTATTTTGCCGTGGTGTACAAAAGGGGTCCCGTGTTTGCACTTGTCTGGGCTATAGCGCAGGGGGAGGATGAAAAAAATTAAAAGTGCTCACTTTGACTTAAGACAGAAGTGCAGTCAGCGTCTCAAAGGCCGGCACATCTATGCACGCACGCTGGCTGCTCGACTTTTGCTGGGCAGGAGACCCCAGTTTTTGCAGACACGTTCATGATATCAAAAGTCTAGGCGCTCTTTGGAGGTCATTCATTTATATATATATATATATATATATATAGCAAAATACCCGCTCCTCGCAGCGGAGAAGTAATGTGTTAAAGAAGTAATGAAAAAGAAAAGGAAACATTTTAATAATAACATAACATGATTGACATTGTCATGAGTGTTGCTGTCATATATATGCCTGCCTAAATAAGTCACCCTCGCTTTGCTCTTACTTTTTTACCGTTCATTTAATCATGGCTAGTGGTGGAAAAATTATAAAATGGAAGGAGGATGGCTTTACCAAAACAATTATTGATGGCGAATCGATTATTCATAAAGCTTGAATTGGTGATCTGTTTTTCTGTGTTAACCTCATATTTTTCATACTTCTTCTCAAACTAAGGTGGTGCAAGGGTAAAATGAATCGGGATGCGCTGATCAATGTAATCGGTGTACCAGGAAATCATGCATTGACAAAAGCTCCCTTTGCTTGTAATGCAAAGTGTGATTAAATGCATTATTTTTTAACGTGTTATGGAGCACATGCATCGAAGCTTCTCAGCTGTGCTTGTGCTAAGAAAAGGAAAGATTTTAAAATTAACGTAACACGATTGTCAATGTCACCTTTTGTAAGTAGTGCCTGGAGGATTCAGTGTGGAGAAACTCTAGAGACAGTGTGTGTATTAACTTGTGGATTTTTCTGTGAGTATTTGGTGGCAGTCTGACGGTTGCTTCGAAGACGGCGTTAGCCGGAGCTCAGCTCAGAGCGAAATGAGGTAAATGGGAGGGGTGATGATGACGTGACTCCCCCACCCGCCTTAACTGTCAATCCCCCACAAACACAGTCTCTCGGAATTTGCATAAGCACACACCTTCACCTACAATTTTAACTTAGTTACAAAGTGATCAAAACTCTCGTTTATATCCTGCGTCCTCTCATTAAACTTGTATCCCGCATTACCTGTGGACATGTGAAACGCCAGCGGTAGCCTGTCTATGAACTTAATTTAAAGTTTAGGTTTACACCTTGCTTTCTTTCCGAGGTAGCAGCACTCATGAATATGGTAGTATATGTCACTCGCTCACTTGTTATTGTTTCGCTGCCTTCTCAATTATATAATGCATGTTTTCTTAAGCGCTTTTTGGAGGTCTTCCTGGTTTTCTACGCACTGCGTTGACAGTCAGTTCACGTGATTACGTGGGAGGCGTGATGATGTCACACGAAACTCTGCCCCCCCACGTCTTTCCAGCTCAACTCCATTACAGTTAATGGAGAAAAATACCTTCCAGTTATAACCATTAGGCATAGAATTTCGAAATGAAACCTGCCCAACTTTTGTAAGTAAGCTGTAAGGAATGAGCCTGCCAAATTTCAGCCTTCTACCTACACGGGAAGTTGGAGAATTAGTGATGAGTCAGTGAGTGAGTGAGTGAGTGAGTGAGTGAGTGAGTGAGGGCTTTGCCTTTTATTAGTATAGATAAGGGATGTATTGTGGTAAAGAAGATTGTGAATGTTTAACTGCATCTTGGAAAATATGCTAAAAAAGGCATATGGTACAATAATAATGTCTTAGGATACAATTCACTTTGGGAAAACATAGAAAGCATTTGAAGAACTTTACTGTAAATACAATACAGGCATTTGAAACCATTTCATTTTTAGCTAGTGCAACAAAACTGCTGATTTAAAAAAACTACATCATAAAAAATAATATAATATTATAATAATACAATATATATATAATAATATGATGGATAAAATTCAGTGTTACCCAAGTATGTGTAAAAACAAACCTTTGCAAAGATGTTTACCTAAGCACTGAAACTGTTAGATAAAGTGACAGCCCCTAGTTAAATCAATCCAATTAAAGGGATAGAGTCAGCTGACTCAACACAGCCTGGCTATAATACAGCCAGCCCTGCTCAAAATGAGCCACACTTACATTGACTTTTATCATCAGTGTCAGCTTGCCAGCACAAGGTTTCAACAACCCATAATGACAAGATCAAAGGCAATAACTGAACAGATCAGAAAAAAGACATCAGTATCTATCAGTCTGTAAAGTGCTATTTAGTTTCAACTTCAACTTATTTATCATATGTACTCAGTACAATGAAAATTTTATTCTGCGAGTCCTCCAATAATAAACAAGAATACACAGCAACAGACAAGAATACACAACAATAAAAAATAGAAATGTTGTTTCCTAGCCTGGCTGACTGTGGTCTGCCTGTGAAAAAGTCCAGGGGCCTTATGCATAACACCGTGCGTAGAATTTGCACTATAACATGACGTAAGCACAAAAGCCGAAATGTGCTTATGCACAAAAAAATCCAGATGCATAAATCTGTGCGTTCACCAACTTCCACATTCTTCCGCTACATAAATCCCAGTCAGCATGAAAATTAACACACGTGCATGCGCCTGCTGCCTCACCCCAACTCCTCCCAGAATGACGCCTCTTTGAATATGCAAATCAATATAAATAGCCCTTAAGCTCAGTTTTCTCTGAAAAAAGGCAATAGCAAAAGCACGAGGGAAAATTGAATTTCAGCGAATACCAAATGGTGAAGGAAAACCGTACTATTTGTTGGTTTAAACAGTGGTATAAACAACAAAAGGAAGTTGATCAAGTGACATAGTGTGTTGGAGAAACTTGAAAGCTCAAGTTCACAAAGTCGCACATTGCCCGAAATAAAAATGAAGTTGTCAGATATCAAAGCATCCATGAAAAGGCGAGTCGTAGCCCACCGTCTGAGTGTTATATGAAAGCTTATTAGGGTACAGAGAAAAAAAAAAGGCACACAGTAGGGAAAAAAGCACGAAATGTCAATTTTAATCTTGAACTTTCCACTTTAATCACGTAGTTTATTTTGTCATTAAAGTAGAACATCATAAACTTCATCTTAAAATCATTTAATTTACTAGTTTCTCAAATCCCATTGTAACTAAAGTAGCATGTTAAATGCTTTGTTTTGTATTTGATCTTCTATGTGCTCTATATGTGTGAATAACTACAGTATGTGCTTCTTAAACGGGCTTTCTCTACTTCGACAGGAAACAATATCCATTACATTCTTGATATTACAGCTCTCTGAATAATTAAAATACTGAGATGTATACTTGATATAATTTTCATGATGATAGAAGTTAAAGCATATTATTAAACATGGGAACACAGTGGTGCATTGATTGTTCATACCTCACGCAAGATTCTTGCTTCGCCTTGCATGACCTGAATGGTTCCTGAGCCCTGGAGGACAGCAGTTCCGCCACACCAGGAACTGCTGCCAGAAGACCATCACTGAGCACCTGGAGCACATCCGGGGAGGGTTAAAAGGGGCTGCCTCACTCCATTTGGGGAGCTAGAGTTGGTAGGAGGAGGACGAGGTTGCGAGAGAGGAGTAGAGGCAGCTGAAGGACAAGGCCTGAGTAGTTGTGTGGATTAGTCGGGACTGGATTGCACATTATCAATTGTAAATAAACCATGTGTTTTGTGGACATCTGGTGTCATGTCTGTCTGTAGCCGGCTATCTTTTACAATATATAGATATATGTTTATACACACACACATATGTACAGTATTTGTACGTATATATATACATATGTGTGTGTTTGTGTGTGTGTATATATATATATATATATATATATATATATATATATATATATATATATATATATATATATATATATATAGTGAGCTGGAGGGCTGATCGCACCCCAAATAGATACAGACGCCCCTGGGAAAACCACAAACCCTGAAACACTGACTACCCTCACATTGCTACTTATCCTTGCACTATAACGCGTAACACAAGCCTCGCGCGGTACTCCGCCGACTTATAAGCCTTGCACAGCGCCTGTCAGTTTTGGAATTGATTGTTTGCTTTTATCTCTCTCTGCTCCTAGCGGAACTGTCATCTCTGACTTGTCATGGAGCACGTTTAAGCTCATGTGTTTGCTGTGTTTGAATAAAAATCCTTCTTGTTTCTACGACCTCCTGTGTCTCTGTGGAAATCTGTGACCCAAGTGTGACAAGATATATATATATATATATATATATATATATATATATATATATATATATATATATATATATATATATATTTATATATATAGTAATAAAAAGAGACACAAGCATAAAGGTTTGGAGTTTTTTAGGCCCCATGTACTGTAAAGCAAAATTATGTTTCGTCAGTGTTTTCTATCCAAGTACAACAGACAGGGAAACAAAATCAGGTCAGACAATTTATAGTGGAGGACAGGAAGTGATGAAACGATGGTGAAAGCCGTGATGATTGATGGGTAATTGACGCCATCATTGAGGGACCACAAGTAAGAAAGGAACACGGAAGTGGGAGGTATCAAAAGTCTTCCGGAATAGTTATGGTGGTGGTGCTTTGTTTTTTCTGAAGAAACAGGAAAAGAAAGGTTAGTACCCCGCCATTGTCCCCTGGCACGACTTGTTGCGGTGCCCGTCGGGTCCTTAAGCCACTCCCCATGCGTCGTGCTATATATATATATATATATATATATATATACTGTATATATATATATATATATACTGTATATATATATATATATATATACACTGTATATATATATTAGTGTGTAAAGTGATGTGATCAGAAAGTTTATGTCTGGTCCTGAAATAGTTATTCTATAGTATTAATTTTGTAGGTGGCCAAAATTAGCTAATTTCTACTAATATACATGAATTTAAAGTTTTGTTATTTGTGGTTTATAGTATGTATAGTTTTTTTGCACAAAGTCAACATAGGTGTTGAAAATGTTTACGGTGATATAGGAGAACCTAAAATGACAGTGACCGAGATTCAAACTACAGTACAAAATGGCATTGCGGTGATGTCACAAAAATAATAATAAAATATATTAGACTACTCAAAAATAATTTAAATGTACAAAAAAAAATAAACAGAGACGAGATAAAGGAATTAGCACAAAATGCAAAAACAACAAACAAAAAAACATACCCTGCTGCTTGTCTGGGCATGAGTTCTTGGATTTTGAATCCCTGTGTGTCCAGTGAGATGCCCCATCTGCTTGCTGTCTCAGCACAACTCTCTACCATAAGGATCAAACAGCTCCATTTTCCTCCCTTTAGATTTTCACATTTTGTCTTTTTTCTTCTCTCAACTATTGATTGCTTGCTTGCATGAACTTGAATGGTTACTATAACATATCAACTGCAGCGTGTCCAATGTATACATTTAAATTGGCTAGTGGGATATCTCTACTTTAAAGAAATCATTCCTGGTCATGCTGTATGTCAGATGTTTGAATGACATGAGATCAAGCAGCAGTAATGAGCTGAATTTCATATGCTTCTGGAACAATTCCAGGACTTTTAGAATCCTGAGTATGGTGCATTATCCTGCTGATAAAAATTTGATTGCAAATGCTTACACTGCTGTCATTTTTAGATGTGCATTCCTAGGAACTTCGTCTAGGTACAGTGCTTGTGTACAGTACCTGAGCCCACTGCAAATTGATATTCTTATTTTTTGCAGACTGACAGCTTTGATTGGATTTTCAGTTTCCATATCACATACCATGATGTATGAACTTTGATATTCCTCCATAGACATTGTCTGTTAATTGAGCGACTATAACCTGTCTCATAATTGTACCTGTGTTGCATCGAATCCCATCAGTAGTTTTCATCAATGGCCAGATTCTGAAGCTAGATACCAAAATAATAACTTGTTCAAAGCTCTTTTCTGGCTTATTCATTCTCTCTAAGGTGTACAATCCATGCATTTCTGTTTAGTTTGATTTAAAGACAAAATAATTATTTTTTGTAGTTGTCTTCAATAAAGCAAGCATGCATTTAATCAAAGAATGCAATATGAATGATATAATGTACTTCATTCAGCTTTGTTTTGATGTTACTGTCAGGCAAAGTCTAACAGAGCAGAACATGCTTACAACTGACAGCTTGATTATTAAAACTAATCTAAAAAGGGGTTCCAAAAGTAGCCAGCAGTTTTAATGGTGAAGATTGTCACTTTATTCACAAGAAAAATGCAGTTAATTCCCAATTTTCATACCATCTGATTGGTAGAAAGAGCCACACACACACTGCAACAGGGGTGATTCTACAAGTATGTTCTGAGCTACCACGTCATGGCTAGTGCTTTGTTTAACAAACATGGTCTTTCCATGTATGATGGAGTCACTGATTGAACAGTCATTTATGTGAAAAGAACAAATATACCTGGAAAGTGAGAATATTCAAGCACCAAAAATGTATTTATTCATGCTTCTTCTTTTATGATAGTGATTTAATAAAAGTGTCCTTAGCAGCATGCACTGTTCATGTTATTTAACGATACATTAAAAAGGGATGTACAGTATAGTCACTGTAGTATATGCCTATAAATCTAAACAACATCAAGTGCCATGGCTTGTCATAGATTATTTTTGATGTGCACAACAGAAGATTTATAATCAGCACTATGAAGCATATTTCAGTGTCAACTGTGATACCGCATAAATCTGTCAGATTGTTTTATTTTAGCATTTTACTGCAAAACCTGGGGGAATTTTAGGTTTTCTAATATTAAGATTTAAACACATTTGATTTTAGCAGTATATTTCAGTTTTTTTTTTGGATTTTGAATACCAAGCTACATTAAACAAAGTACATTTTTATTATCATTTCAACAATCTCGCAAAGCCTGGCAATTAACTGCATTATCCTGAGTGATTATGGGTCTTGTCAGACACATTTTTAGGAAGGCTAACAATTGACATCATTTGGATTAGTTTTTGCATATTTTTCATTATTTGTTTCACATAGCAGTCTATAATTAGGTAAAACGGATTGAAAAGTGGGTTCATGTGCACTTCTTAACAATCTCCAATTAAATTAGTAAAATTTCCAATAACAAAGTGTTGGTATGTTTATAGTCTCAGCCTAGACCTTAAAATACTAAAAAATATTCACCCCATAGAAGTATTCACGTTTTATTGTTATATGGCGTTAAATTACAGTGGAGTTAATTTGGCTCTTTTAACACTGATCAACAGAAAGAGAATCTTTAGTGTCAAAGTGAAAACAGATCTCTGTGAAGTGATCTAAATTAATTACAAATGTAAAACACAAAATCATTATTGTGTCAGAATATGCATCAGAATTTAGTAGACGCATATTTGGCAGCCATTGCAGCCTTGCATCTGTGTGCTCAGGTCTCTCTCTATAATCTTTGCACATCTGGACACTGCCATTTTTCCTCATTGTTCTTTGCAAAATTGTCCCAACTCTGTTACGACACATGAAGATCGTGATCATGAGTGAACAGTCTTTTTCAAGTCTAGCTACAAATTCTCAATTAGACTAAGATCAGGACCCTGACTCAGCCACTCCAGGACATTAACATTGTTGTTTTTAAGCTATTTCTGTGTGTAGCTTTGGCATTATACAGGATGAGCCAAAATGAAGTACCACATTTCTCAAGGCAACTGAGTGGGTTGGGGTGGTTTGTCCTTTGATAGGCAATCCCTTGTAGTTTTCAGTCTGCAACATGAATTGGTCCAGTGAGCACCATGCTTTCACTGTAAAAGTGTTCTTCAAAAACAACAAATCCAATGCGCCTTCTGAATGCTCTTCAACATTCCTCCTAATGGTGACATCTCGAATTGGAAAACAATTCTTCAGTGGGTAGCTAAATTTAGACAGACAGGTACAACATTGAACAGAAAATCTCTTGGCCATCCTCGGACTGTATGAACGCCTGAAGACATCTTGGTTGTAAGGGCATTAAGTTTGCAGTCTCCTAGATGTTCAGCGCACAAACATGCTTCTGCCTTAGGCATTTCCAACACGTCTTTGAGGACGTCTTAATTTCCATCCATACAAAATGATGGTAGTGCAGGAACTCGCTGAGAGAGACTGGGAGAGCCATAGAGAGTCATGTGCGAACATTCTGCAAACTGAGGCACATTTCCATTTGAATGGTTGTGTAAATAAACAAAACTTTCGCTCTTAGGCTGAAACCAACCCTTGTGAACTTCATTAGAGACCCCTGCACAGCGAGCATGTTACAGTTTGGTGTGCCATTGCAGAGTTTGACAAAGTTTTGCGGGAGATCTTTATATGGAGGTGCTGATTTCCCTGCACAGTGATGTCGGGTGGACTTAATGTTCGCCTGATCTCATTCTTCTTGTGGGGCTATCTCAAGTCGAAGGTATACACACACCGACCTTAAAACCTTGAAGCCCTCAAAGACGCTATTCACCATGAAATCGTAGCTATTCCGCTTGAATTGTTCAAATGAGTCATGCGAGCATTTGTCTGGAAGAGTGTATCGCTAATGATGACCACCACCTAGAAGAAATAATTTTTAAAACACTGTTGAAAAAAAATCTATTTTGCATACCATTTCTTGTGTCATAATAAAATTTATTTAATCTTGTAGCCTTTTTGTAGAAAAAATGTTTGAAGTGTGGTACATTTTGGCTCACCCTGTACTTGAGGTTGTTGTCTTTCTGAATAACAAAACACAGCTTTTTTGCAGACTGCATTAAGTTTATCTCCAGGAGTTTCCTGCATTTAGCTGCATTCATTTTACCCTCTGCCCTCATCCTTCCATGACCTGCTGCATTGAAGTATCCCCACGGCATTATGCTGCCACCACCATTCTTCACTATGGAGATAGTGTGTCATGTGCACTGTTTGTCTTATGCCAAGTATGGTGCTCAGTCTGATGGCCAAACAACTCAATTTTTGTCTCACCAGATCTTAGAACCTTCCTCTAGATGACTTTCAAGTCTCCCATGTGCCTACTATCAAACCCTATGCAAGATGTTGTGTACGTGTTTTCTCTTTGCCACTCTCCTATATACTGTAGCTGCAACTGGTGAAGCAGTTGATGTATGCATAGTCAAGTGCTTTTGACTTCAGCATGTCTGTCAAAAATTTGGACTCACCTAAAGCCTTTCTGAACACTGCAAGACACCCTTTAAAATTATAATCGATTTGACCCAGTATTCTTTAAGCTTCAGTTGTTCTCTGTGGATTGTTCTCACATTGAGTTTCTTGTAGCCTTTTAAGGATAGTAGGTAGTCTGTCCATTACATTGTGACATACTACATGTGTGCAAGCCCAGGTCCATTTGTGTCCCTGTAAACATCTCACACTGCACATCCAACCATTTCTGATAGACATAGGCTCCAGGCAACAACAACAACATTTATTTATATAGCACATTTTCATGCTTACAGTGTAGCTCAAAGTGCTTTACAAGATGACAAAAAGAAAGTTATTTGAGATGAAAAACAAATAAGATTAGGCAATAATATTAAAGAATAAGTAACAAAGACAAAAGGTGAGGTCAGATGGCCAGGAGGACAGAAAAGCAAAAAAAAGAAAAAATAAAACTTTAGTTAGGCTGGACAAAAAAACAAAATCTGCAGGACTTCCAAGGCCAAAAAGATATCTCAGCCCCCACTAGGCATGCAACCTAACATGAATGTTCATAAATCAGCTCTCTTTGTTTTCACACTTCACATGATAGTTATTGATGATACAGTCTTATGGACAGCTGAGACACCCACCTTCAATCCATCAACACAGGGCACTGCATGATGCCTTGATCAGATGGTGGTGGTGCAGATTGTGGATCCCTGAAGAATATGATAGTTCCATGCCCAATTAGTATATTAGGAAATACAACTAAAATGTAGTGATGAAACAATCCATATTAAAATAACAGGTTTTTAGCGTTTTTTTAAAATGATCCATAGTACTAGCCTGGCGACTTTCTATTGGTGACGTATATCATATTTTAGGTGCATAACAGCAAAAAGCCGCCTCACCAGTTCTTTTAAGTTTAGCTCTTGGAATTATAAGCAGACCTCTATTTGAAGATCTAAGGTTACTTGAGGTGTAGGGGGATAGGTATTCCAAAATATAGGACAGAAGGTTATTTAAGGCTTTGTAAACTATTAGTAACGTTCTAAAGTCAATTCTGAATGGCATAAGTAATTAGTGTAACAATGCTAAAACTGGTGAGATGTGCTCAAATTTTGTTTTTTCGAGTTAAGATTCTGGCTGCTGTATTCTGCACTAATTGCAGCCGATTCATGTCTTTCTTAGGTAGTTGGTTAGGAGTGCATTACTGTAATCTCGTCAACTGAAAACAAAAGAGTGAACTAATTTTTCAGCATCTGATACATTTCTAAGAGGTCTCACCTTTGGAATATTCCTTAAGTCCCTGACTTAAATTCCAGACATAAATGTATACAAAGTTTCCAACAAAGCAAAAAAAAATTCCAGCAAAAGGTACACTTCTGACTGTGTCAACTATCGCCAGGTTTAAGCAATGTGCACTGCAATGGACATAAAATGCAAATTTGGCAACATCTATTATCCTAGCTTTTTTATCGTAGCTTCTCACCAAACAGCCAATAATTTTCTTTCTTTTCTCAATTCTTTTGCTGTGGATCTCTGTTCTCTTTTTTGGGTTAAAAAAGAAAGCAATGTCAGATTTTCTCCTCATTTTACAAAACAGACTGCACAATTTTTCAAAAGTACCTGAAATGTGATTAAAAGATGTATTATATGTACAGCATGCTTACTATATTTGGAATTTAGCTTATTTGTATGGACAAGCCATTCAGGATTTAAGGCAGCGGTATACTTCAGACAGAGGATACTTCTTTTTACCAAAGTGAGCCAAAGGGAAAATACCTAGTGATTGCATCGTATATAAAGCAATGTATATACTGTAGTTAAAGCAAAAAGACAGGCGAGGTTATACAAACCTGTGCAAATTATTGAGCGAAGCATGAGGAAGCAGAATCAATGTGCATGACCATTGCACATGTATAGCTTCTCTCAAATGCAGCTATCTTTGAAAATGGGCAATGACTTAATGTTCTAAAAGAAAGTGGCACAAGGGTGTGTGTGTGTGTGATTGGAATGTGTTTATAAAGTTTGAAAATTATTGTTAAATTTGTCTTTTCACTGTTTCTTATATATTTTGACACTAATAACAGCAAATACAGTACATAGCAAATATACATCACAAAGACAAGTATTTGTATGTATTAAGGTAAAATTAAGTTCGCAAACCATGCACATGAAACACAAACAGAACAAAATAATAAATAGAACAAAGTATAAAATGCTGTAAATATAAAACATGGAATTATAACACGTAAAAAGTAATATAACATGGGGCTGGTGTTAATTAGGCTGTGTTTTTTCCTTGGATTTAGTTATTTTTTGGTAAACCACTGTCTTTAATGTTAACTTCAGCTAAGCGACTAGCAGCAAATCACACACACCACAAAGACCCAGAGGAAAAGGAGAGAATTTACAAATTATTTTTAACATTACCTCATTGTTTCACTGGAGACAGACGATTTCAATCTCACAAATTATGCACCAGTAAATTTGCAGCAGGAGAAAAAAAATGGATGAGGAGACACACGTGATGCACGGAAAAAAACATTATTTTTCTGAAGGGAAAGTTTACATGGGAGGCTCAGTGCAGGACTTGATTTATGTCAAAACAATTTTTATGAAACTTATTTATTACAAATTTTGTGATTTACATTATATTTACATTGGGGGCAAATGAGGTGGCAAATAATTTTTTAGGGTGGCAAATGCCACCATATGCCCCCCCTGTAGATCTGCCCCTGCTTAGCATGAAGAACTGACACATAAGGGAGACTATATGATCACTTTGCCTTTGTTGCATTGTGTGTCTATAAAAGTCCTGGTTCAGCTGTGTGTATAACTACACTCAATTATTTAGGACTAGCTGTGCCAACCATCTAAGATTTGTTGAAGTCTAGGTTTTCAATGTAGTCCTCAGCATTCATAAAAACAGTGTTAATGTTTGTGATGTGGCATTACAATAGAATGACAGAGACACACACTTATCCTTTTATTAAGGTGGACAACAAGTATATACTCTTACTGAAGATTTTATTAAGCATGGTTTTTCAAATTATGAATGGCCTTGCAATATAAAGTACATGAAAAATTCAATAATTCTGTTAATCTTACCCAATAAAAGAATATTTTAAACCAAAAGAGTATTCTATCTATTCCAGTAGGAGTGTCCCATTTACACTTCTCGGCCCCCTTTTTGAAAGCTAGTGCTTTAGTACTGAAATGCACATTTTGCAGATTCTATCCTGGTTATGGAGCAGAGGAGCTACTCCTTGTCTTTGTACTGATTTTTAATGTGTCCCTCAAATTTGTAAATCCTACCTACGGGTGCTTTCGGAACCTGAACCCTTTAGTATCTTGTACAAGGCATTTGAACAGTATTGGGCTCTGAGACCACTTCTGCATGCCATTTGTTCTCTATTTACAAACTAAGAGTAGAGTTTGCATGCCTAACATTATTGATTAATAGTTGTCAATCTACTCTCATGACTTTCATGTATAGCACATCAAGGCTCAACTAAAGATTGGTAAGCATCTGGTTTGGGCAAATAAGAGGTGCATATTTTCTGTTTGTGGATAATATTGTCCCCTTGCCTTCATCCGACATTAGATGTTCTTCATTGTGCATTGATATGGTTTGCAGCAGAGTGTGATGAGGTTGGTTTGAGAATTATTCTCCAGTTCTGAGGATAAGGTCCTCTCCTGGAAAAGATTTCAGGTAAAGAGTGAGCACCTCCTTCAGGTAAAGGACTAGTAATAGGGTTAGGGTTAGGGTTTTGAAGAATTGGTGCTCTAAGCTTACAGATGGCTTACCATCTATTACAGAGCTGATTGTGTGGCGATCGGTTACTTGGAGAAAGAAAACGAAGGACACGAATTGGAGGTTAGTACGTTTTGAAAGAGACAGTACTGCAGGGACGGCCCTGTGCAGGTGCACAGTTTGCACCTGCACATGGCCACCAAATCCCAGGGGCCGCCACGCCAATATATATTGAATACTAGGCTCACCCACCTTTCAAGGCGACCGACTTTTAAGTTGACCACTTCTTAAGGCAATTCAATATGTGGATCAATTTCATATTCTATACAAACTCATTAATTTGGTTATATTGCATTTGAGCGGTATTACTTTAATACTTGTAGTTTCTGTTTAAAATTTAAACTTTTTTTCTATATTGAGGTCGCCCTTTTGAACCCCCCTGATATTTACTACGCGGTGAGGCATTTGTACTCCATCAACATTAATTATTTCCAGAGACATAATTTTGTCTATTTTTCCAGCGCATCGCGCACAAAAGCAAGGGAACGATTGGAGCACCAGAACTCTGCTCACATCATGTCGCTTCGTGCCGTAAGCTGCAAGTAGTAAGTCTGTGATAAGTGGAATACCACTACGCTTTCCACTCACGGGACGGAAGGACAATCCCAACCGCTTTTATATAGTAAGAAAGAAGAAGAAGATATCGCACAGTCTGGAGTAGAAAATCATCTTTTACCTGGAAAAATGAAACTACAAATCCCATCGTGCATTGCAAAATGGACGGGGCATGTGTGAAACTCACTCACGGGACAGAAGGACAATCCCGACCGCTTTTATATAGAAGGATAAAACAGAAACAGAAAATAACGACACAGCTAAAAATGCAGCGGCAAACTTCGACAAAAGTTAAATGCTTTTGTCATGAGCACGAGGCGGCTATGCAGTGTCCGCAACGGACACGGGCGGGCGAAGGGGCCACCGATTCTTTCTCTGCCCAGGGCTGCCCCTGAGTACTGCTGCAATAAATTATTTCATCGAAGGTCGCACACAATTACTGCGCCATCGTGTTTCCATGTTTAATAACATGCTTTAACTCCTATCATCATGAAAATGATATCACGTATACATCTCAGTATTTTAGTTATTCAGAGAGCTGTAATATCACAAATGTAATGGATTCTGTGTCCTTTCAGAGGTAGAGAAAGCCAGTTTATGAAGCACATAGTGATTCACACACATAGAGCACATACAGCATTTAACGTGCTACTTTAGTTATGATGGGATTTGAGAAACTACTAGATTAAACGATTTTAAGATGAAGTTTATGATGTTCTACTTTAATGACAAAATAAACTACGTGATTAAAGTGGAAATTTCGAGATTGAAGTTGACATTTCGTGCTTTTTCCCCACTGTGTGCCTTTTTTTTCTCTGTACCCTAGTAAGCTTTCATATGACACTCAGACGGTGGGCTACGACTCGTCTTTTCACGTCGACTTTGATATGTGACAACTTCTTTTATTTCGGGCACTGTGCGATTTTGGGAACTTGAGCTTTTGTGTTTCTCCATTCTCTGTTTATACCACTGTTTAAACCAACAAATAGTACGTTTTTCCTTCCCACCACTTGGTATTCGCTGAAATTCTTCCATTTTCCCTCTTGCTTTTCCCATTGTCTTTTCATTGAATACTGAGCTTAAGGGCTATTTATATTGATTTGCAAATTCAAAGAGGCGTAATTCTGGGAGGAGTTGGGGTGGGACAGCATGCGCTTGCATGAGTGTTGCTTTTCACGCTGACCGGGATTTATGTAGTGGAAGAACGTGGAAGTTGGCGAACGCACAGATTTCTGCATCTGGATTTTTCTGTGCGTAAGTACATTTCTGCTTTTGTGCTTGCGTCATGTTATAGGGTGAATTCTATGCACGCTGTTATGCATGAGGCCTCAGGTCATTGGGTTTCAATGTTTTGTTGGTCTCTGTAGAGGAATTTGTTGATTTTCTGGAATGGTTTGTACCAATTCTACTCATTTTGTAGATAAGAATTTTTATAAGTTCTTTTACAGAAGTCACCCCAAGACATCCTTTCTACTTGGCCAATCTCATATTTAAATTATGCATTTCATCAAGAGAAATTCAGAAATGTGTGGATAATAATATGCTTAACAAATGTCTTATCTGTTTCACATAAGAATTCACTACTTTTTTCCAACATTTTCACAGATAGCTACATTTAAATATTTTTAACAAATCATCTGTTTTCCAAAGATTTTTTGCTTGTAGTAGGGAATGCATGAATGAATGCTGTTACCTGATAGTGTTTATAATCAATTTGCATGTAATTCATTCATGTTTTCTTTAATGTCCTTTCCATTAACTGTACATTAACAGCCATGGACCAATGCAGAAGTTGATTAACAAAATGTATTCTAGTCTGTCTGTTCAGCTTTGACTTTTACAATCCAGTTAAAGCAAATTGCCCTCTTAAGCACAATGTCAAATCCACATTAACTGTAAAATTAGCCAGTCAATGAAATGTATGTATTAATAAGGACATAATACAGTGGTAATTATATTCACAGTGTAGGAAAGACTTCTCCCATAGTTCCACAGGTATTGATAAAAGTTGGTAATGCACTGAATGAAATCAAATTCATGCTTACAGCATATAATTAGTGTCTCCTTTCAATCACATCAAAGTATAAGAAAATTTTAGATATCTTTCAAAATTAAAAGGAATAATAAACCCAGATATTGCCCATTTAAAAATAAACTAATATTGTGCAGACAAATATTTTTGTGAATTCTAAAAGAAATGTAAGTATGTAATTAATTAATAATAAATAAGTAAACAAAATATCAACAACCATAAAATTGCATTATTTTAAATAAAACCAATTTAAAAAACAAAATTGATATAACATGAAAAATAAAACATGACAAACAACATGACATGACAAACAACAAAACTCTAAAATAATTATATATATATATATTGTGGACGCGGCCTGGACACAGACATGCGGACATGTTGTTCATCACCACCACACGTTTATTTTACACTATTTACAAGTTCAAAAGTCAGTGCACACACCAAACCCCCAGACAGTCCTGGCCACACAATGCCTTCCTCTTCGGGCAGCCTCCACTTTCTCTGGCCAGGACTTTGGGGGTTTTGTGGTGCACTTATTGTAAATAGATGTGAATAAACGTATGTTTGGGTGACAATGATGGTGTCTGCCTGTCTGTGTCCGGGTCAACCACCACAGTGCATTGTTGCAATGTTACTTTTCTTGGTGGTTTATTAAATTATGGATTTTTCAAATGTTAATTTTTTTCCCTGTGCTTAAAACTCATTCAAAAAGTGTTGTTCAAGGTTTTCTCAGTGTTATTCAATGTTTTTACATTTAGTTTACTATTATGCTGTGCATTCTATAGTATAATTAACTATATTTGTGCTTAAAAATCTTTAAAAAAAGATATTTATATACAGTTCGTACTGTCTGGAACGGATTAATTGTATTTACATACAATCCTATGGAGGAAATTACTTTGGTTCACGACCGAATGAATGAATTATGGTCGTGAACCGAGGTTTCACTGTATATATATTGTCACACTTGGGTCACAGAATTGAACAGAAAACTCAGGATATTGCAGAGATAGAAACTTTATTCAAACACTTCAAACAAAAAACATGTCTCTTTCAGAAGTAAAACAGCTCAGTATGCAGTTAGCTCTGGATTAATGAATAGACATCATAGGGGAGCACAACGGGAGCAGGACCCCCAACAGGAGCAGAGGATGACCGGGGAAGGAGAGAGAAAACAAAGCAATCAGCCAAAAACCGACCAACAGATGCTGTTCAGGCTTTTAAGTATGTGGAGTACTGCGCGGAAAGCATATTGTGCGACTGAGCAGCCGCAAGTAAGCCCAGCAAGTAAAGGAGCCCCCCTGCTCACCCCCCATGTGTGTGTATATGTATATGTATATATATATATATATATATTATAAATTCTTGAGCCATACTATATATATATACATACTTGAGCCAAGGGGAAGGCTCAAGCTCTCACATAACTCTTTCACTTTTGGAACAAAATACCTGAAAGGGTCTACAGCCCCCTAGCAACTCCTGTCTTTCATGACTGGCATGGTAGGTTATAATGTGTCTTCTCTTAGGGAGGACTCATGAGATGTTTACCCTGTCCTGTGCCATCCTGATATCTGTCATTCTAGCATGGAAAAACACAATATTGAAAAAAAAATACAGAAAAATTACCAAAGCAGCCTTACTAGCACATAAAAAAATATGGTAGTTGTTTTTCTTTTGTTTCTGACAGAAGTGAAAATGGATCCATCATTTGGTTTTGTAAGTTGCCTAATCCCATTTTATTTTCCCAGGAAGTCCAGCCCCTGTCCGCCACATGGCTCAGACATATGCATATACATAAAATCAGTCACAACAGGTCATTTAAGAGATGCCAGTTATGTCAATATCAATATCAATTTATTTATATAGCACATAACAACATAGGAATGCTGTGGCCAAAGTGCTTTACAATAAAAGAGAAAAAGCATACAATTAACGTAAATAACATAAATAGAAATAAATAAAAGAACATAAATAAAATACTGTAAATAATAAATAGAAGTAAGATTACATAATCACAATGAGGAAAACATCAGTATTACTGAATGTCACTGAAAGCAAGTGAATAGAAATGAGTCTTTAATCTTGCTTTGAACAGTTCAGTTGTAGACAACTCCTTTATTTAACTCCTTTATAGGTAAAGAGTTCCACAGGCGAGGAGCAGCAGCTGCAAAAACCCTGTCCCCTTAGTTTTACACTTGGTATGAGGGACAACAAGAGACAACTGACCAGAAGATGTAAACAATCTAGATGGCTGGTGTAAAGCACACAATTCAGATAAATAGGCAGGATCAAGCCCATGTAAAGATTTAAAAACTAGCAATAAGATTTTAAAATCATTTCGAAAATTGACAGGCAGCCAGTGTAAAGAAGCTAATATTGGAGAAACAGAATCAGACTTTCTTGCCCCAACCAGAAAGTGAGCGGCAGCATTCTGGACTAACTGTAACCTGCGTATCAGGGATTTACTAATCCCAGAATACAGTGAGTTGCAGTAATCAAGGCGAGAAAAGATAAAAGCATGAGTAGCTTTCTCAAGAAAAAAAGGCTTGATCTTACCTAAAAGACGAAGCTGGAAAAAAAAACTCTTAACTACAGGATTAATCTGTTTCTCAAAAGAGAGGTTACTGTCAAAAATAACACCAAGATTGCAGACTTGAGGCTTGCAAAAGACTGAGAAAAAGCCAAGAAGTCCAAGACCAATTTGGGCTTTAGCTGATGGACCCACTATAAGCACCTCCATTTTATTTTGATTCAGATCAAGAAAATTATTAGCCATCCAGGATCTTAGTTTAAAAAGACAGTTGTGTACTGTAGTTCATTAATTGCAGAGTTGCAGACGGAAATATAAACCTGTGTATCATCAGCATATCAGTGAAAAGAAATGTTAAATTTCCTAAAAATAGCTCCAATAGGGTGAAGGTATATAGAGAATAAAATAGGACCCAAAATGGATCTCTGAGGAACACCACATTTAAGAGGAGCAGCAGACGAAAAAGAGGAATTTAAAGTCACTGAAATGTGTCTACCAATTAGATATGACCTGAACCAGTTAAGAGCAGCCCCTTTAAGCCCAACAAGATGTTCAAGCCGCAACAGCAATATCTCATGGTCAATAGTGTCAAAGGCAGCAGTCAGGTCCAGGAGAACAAGTCAGTCAGTGAGTCAGTAATAATAGAGATGTCATTGAATACTTTCAGGAGGGCTGTGTCAACAAAATGATAGCGCCTAAAGCCAGATTGGTAGATCTCAAATAAATTTTTGGAGTTAAGGTGATCAAGCAATTGAGTATAAATAATTCTTTCTAATATTTTAGCCAGAAATTGCAATTGGAAAATTGGGCAAAAATTGGCTAAAACTCCAGGATCTAATTCTGCCTTTTTTAGACTGGGTCATACCACAGCATATTTAAAAAATAAGGGCACACAACCCTCACTAATAGAACCATTGATAATGGCTAGTAAAGGTGGACAAAAAAAATAAAAGGCTTCCACTAAGGCATGGTGGTACAATATCAAGAGGACTGAGAGTAGGTTTAAGGGTGTCAGTGGTACTTTTTAACTGTGAAAGTGAGACAAGATCAAAATATTCCAAGACTATGCCATGTTTAACAGTAGGAAGTTCATAGCCAGTTGGAATAATACCACAGCGGATTGTATCAATTTTACTGACAAAGAATGAAAGAAACTGCTCACATGAAAGAACAGTACTATTTGATCCTGTCACAGAATGAAGGGGAATGGCCACATTAATTGAATTAAATAAGGCCCTAGGATTCTTAAAACGATGGGATACTAAATCAGCAAAGAAATCATGTTTAGCTTTCTTAACTGCAATCTGGAAGTTGAATAGAGAAGTCCTAAAATCTGTTTAGAAACAATCAGTCCATCATTTTTCCAACGCCGTTCCACAGTTCGACAGGCATGGCGTAGCAGTTGCGTAGTTTCATTTAGCCAGGGAACAGGTCTTCTCTTATTACAGCGTATCTTGAGTGGAGCAATCGAGTCTAAAACAGTTTTACAAGAAGAATTAAATTTTAAAACAGAATCATCAATACCATCATATTGATCATGTACATCAAATCAGATATAATAGAAGAATTTAAAAAGTGAGAACAGCGTGGAGCACAACTAGTAGTAGGAACATCAACAGTAATATTTAAATCCATCATTATAGAAAAGTGATCAGTAAAAGAAATATCACATAATTCAATACTATTAACTGAAATATCACGTGTAAGAATGAGATCAACGGTGTAATCGGCGTATAAATATGCTGGATAAAATCAAATGAGTCCAATAGTGATAAAAAGTAATTAACCAGAGGTTTCGATTGACAACAAACGTGTATGTTAAAATCTCCAACAATAAATACTTTGTCATGGGAGAGGGTAATACCAGCCAGGAGATCAGTGAATTCAGGAATGAAGATATCATTAATTACAGGAGGTCTATAAACCACAGCAAACAATAAAGAAGTAGAGCTGCACACTTCGAAAAGTTGCAGTTCAAAGCTACTAAACGAACCCCTTGTAAGGCTTAGACACAAGAATATACAGTGATCCCTCGCTATATCACGCTTTGACTTTCGCGGCTTCACTCTATCGCGATTTTTTCTCATACATGCTTACGTCACTACGCATGCACTTTCTGAGAACTTTTATCTAAGCCCCACGATGGTTCCTAAACGTGCTGCTTTTTCTAAACCTTCTGACAATAAAACTAAGCACTGGAGGAAGATGCTTACTATCCAGGAGAAGGTGAAACTCTTGGATATGATCAAAGATGGCAATACTCTACAAAAGCCTACTCACGCATATGAAAAGACATTGCCAGCAACTGCCTATCAAGATGCTCTTCAGCCGTGCATCCAGACACCCACTGCCTACTCCTTCAGCAGAAGAAGACAACGACGCACCTGCTGAAGATACTGCACCAACTGAAGACTCTCCTACTGAGGTCGTGCCTTCATAGGTTAGTGGTTGTGTGTAATTAAATGTACAGTACAATAATCTACTAGATAAAAGCGTTAAGGATTGTCCTTCCGTCCCGTGAGTGCAAAGCGTAGCGGTATTCCGCTTATCACAGACTTACTACTTGCGGCTTGCGGTACGAAGCGACGCGATGTGAGCAGAGTTCTGGTGCTGCCATTGTTCCCTTGCTTTTGTGCGCGATGCGCTGGAAAAATAGACAAAATTATGTCTCTGGAAATAATTAATGTTGATGGAGTACAAATGCCTCACCGCGTAGTAAATATCAGGGGAGATGGGTGCTTTCTTATTCTCATCTATAGCTTATTTAGTGCATGAAACTACGTCTTTAGTGGTACAGATTCGGGCTGACATTCAAGGGGATAAAAAAACTTTTACGTTTTTGGGAGATGTTATGAATGGGCACTTTGATGTTCTCATTCCCTACACTTACATGCCTGATGTACACATGGAGCGCACACAAATTGAGGATAAAAGGCGGGTGAGCCTAGTAATAATATATTTGTAACATCTAATATGCCTTATTTTCTCATATTTTGTCTAATACGAGTGTAATGGTGACTAAAGGGTGTTATTTCATGTCTAGAAGGCTCTAATAATGTGAAAAAAACGTATTTAGAAGGTCGTAAACAGGTTTTCTATACTCTAACTGCGAAAATATTCGATTTATAAATAAAGAATCCTACTTCGTGAAAATTCATTTATCACGGTAGAGTCTAGAACGGATTAACCGTGATAAACCAGGGTTCACTGTACTTTTAAAAACAGTGGCAATGCCCCCACCACAACGTGTCAGCTGAGGAGAGTTTAAAAATGAATAACCTGATGGTACCAAGTCAGTAAAACATGCAGAGTCACCATTTACAATCCAGGTCTCAGTGATGAAAAAGAAATCCAGTTTATTTGAGATAATAAAGTCTTTCAGAATAAACGTTTTATTAGACACTGATCTCTCATTCAAGAGAGCAGCATTGATAGAGGTAGAAGAGCTAATTGCGGGATGAGCACGGGTGAGCGTGCGAAGATTAGCAGCGTTTACTCACCAAGAGCACACCAAGGAAGAGTGATGCCGCCTTGAGATGGAGAAATTAAATCCAGTATCCAGCGCCCAGGGATGGAGTCCTGTTCAGGAGAAGATGGGTGATAGACAACTCGCAGGCATCGGGAATCCAAGCTCTGGGACTTGAGTCGGCATTGTTTAACAGCAAAACCGGCTCTTCTTCCATGGCGGCAGTGGGTGCGTTTGCATCTCCGAGAGGCATTCAGCTCACTGATACAGGTGAACACTGGCATCCAGGTGAAAAAGTCAGGAGATGAATAAAACAAAGGTGGAGGTTCACATAATATCCATCAGGAGATGAAAATTGAGAGGAAAGCAAGCAAGAAAATATGTTAAGTAAAGAATCACGATCATAGGACAGTGGCCACTGAGATAAACTAATACATAAAAATGAAGTTAAAACATAGATTAGCGAGATGAGCAGACGACCAGCCACACCAGTCAGCACCATCTTCAAAATCCAAGTTATGCCAAAATATACATCTTTGGGAGCTGCAGGTAAACCATAGGAGTCAGAGAATAACCCATGCAGGTCTTATTCAGAGTCCACATGGGTAGTGACTAGGAAGGAATTCAATCCCAGTCTCTAGAACTGCAAGGCAGTACAGCTAACTGCTACACCACCATACCAGCATGAACTAAAACTATTAAACCATATGATAGCAGAGAAGAAGAGAGAAAGAGAGACAATAGGGAGATGGCACCAGTGAAACCACAAATCTGACAGAATGAGATGTCATGTTGTTTACATCTTTAGGACATGGCAAACCCAACAGTTGAGAGGAGACATGAGTGGGATCTGGACTGGATAGAATGCATTTTTTAATGATGTATCTGGACGGAAAGCTTACACAGAATGCTTACATGGAACGAGTGATCCCCTTTTATTTTTTAATATTCTATTGTATCTAACTTCATTAATTCATTTTCTAAATAATTTATTAATAGAATATATAATGCCTTTTATTGTCATTGCATAATGTACAATGAAATTTTAATGTGTCCCCTGAATAGTACATACAAAAAATTTAAAAAAAAATCTTTAACAGATTCAACATTTGCTCTGCATTTGAAACTACACATATGCATTAATATAAACCAATTAAACCAATAAAAAACTGAGTGCCTCTGTATGGAGTAGTTCCCTTTTACAGTAATTGCAATGAGTCTCCGAGATGTTGCATTTTTGTCCCATTGATACCATCTGACATCAAAGATCATCTAAGATCAAAACCTTGCACTTAGATGCAGTGAGCAATTATTTAACAAAATTTAGTTCTCTAATAGTATTCAGGTAGAGGTTTTTCAGTAGTCTGGAAGTGTGCATCTTAATCGAACTATAACACCTTCCAGAAGGCAGCAGAGTGAAAAGGTGGTGGCCTGGATGAGATGGGTCCCTAATGATTTTTTGGCCCATCATAAACATATATAGTTCTGTATATATCCTCTAATGAAGGTAACTGGGTGTTGGTAATTTTTTTGTGCTGATTTGATGACTCTCTGAAAATCCTTCTTGTCAGCCATGGAACAGTGAGCATAACATACCAAAATGCCACAGGTGAATATGCTTTCCACATAGCAGTGACAGAAAGACACCAACAGATGCTTGTTTATGTGATGGTGTGGGTCAACCCCATGCTACTGGGTCCTTCAGGCAGCCTCTTGAACCTGCCACCACAAATAAACAATCAAAATGAACAGTGTTCAGAAGTGCAGTGCTCAAAAGTCCATAAATAAGTAATCCATAAAAACAACTGAACTGTGGTGGTTAAAACCATGACAAATAAATATTTCATAAAAACAAGGTTAAAATACTGCAGAATGATGTCCTTTAAAATTTAGTCACCTTTGCAACCCTTTAAAACCTGACGTCTCCTTAGCTTAACCTCAAGGGTTCTTGCAGCCAAGCAGTGCCTAATCGGCAGTTCAACCAAAATTCTGTGTTGCTCATGGGCTTGGGCAACTACTGCTGTCAGTGGCCCCAGTCACTACGCCCTGGTCACCAAGCCAAGCCTCTGACTCCTACTGCCAGGCTCATGCCCCTGTGGTCCATGGCCCCACATACAGGGTGCCTCACTGAGCCTCCCAATACCCCTGCAGCTCCTACTGTCTTTCTTTCAGCCTTACATGTAGTGGATGGGCAGTCTCGTGGTCTTGGAACCCCTGCAGATTTTGTTTTCTTTTTCTCCAGTTCTCTAGATTTTTGTTTTTTTTCTGTCCTCCTGGCCATCGGACTTTACTTTATTCTTTGTTACTTAGTATTGCCTAATCTGATTATTATATTTTTCATTGTCCTTTCTTCATCTTCTAAAGCACTTTGAGCTACATCATGTGTATGAAAATGTGCTATATAAATAAATGTTGTTTTTGCTGTTGTTACATGGAGTTGCTCCAGCCGTGCAGCACATCAGTCACTCCAGCTCCCAAATTGCTTAACTGAAGTGGCCTCCTTCAGTCCCCAAGCACCAGCCACACATTCTCCCCAGGGACTTCCTCCCAGCTGCCTGCCTTCCCTCTTTCTCATTCACCCACACCAGCTTACTCAGCCTCCTTCCTTTAACTTCTTTTTTCTCCTTCCTCCGATCTGTATTCTTCTCTATTTTCATTCATCCCCCTTCTGTCCTGTGCAGACAGCTTCTTTATCCTGTAATTGGGTATGGGTGCGAAGAGCAGCTCCCTTTGTGGCATCTTTGAGGTGCATGACTGAGCCGCCCACCTCCGCACATGTATGTGAAACAGTCAGCCAGTTCTTCAATTAACTGCAGAGCAAAATGCACTCAGGCACATCCGCACCCGATTAGAGTCCTTCTCAGGGTGCAATCATATATTTAATATTGGCCACTAATTGCTGAGCCACAGACCCAGTATTCCACAGGACAGGCTAGACTTCTTCAGCATCCTTAAAACACAAAGCCACTTCTCTTTGTGTTTTCTTCACCAGAGAATTTGTGCTAACAGACCATGTAAGGTCTTGGGAGATGTGTGTGCCAAGAATTCAAAGCTAGGCACTTTCTCCACTATGTTCCTTGGATGTACAGAGGAGCAGGTTCATCTTCCTGCCACCTGAAACTGATAATCAGCTCCTTTGTTTTGGAGGTGTTGAGTACCAAATTGTTGATAAAGTACCAATCCACCAGTTTGCTGACCTCGTCCCTATAGGCAAACTCATCACCATTATGTATCCCAACACAGTGGTGTCATCTACAAACTTGATGATTATAGTTGTACAATGTATTGGTGCGCAATTGTGGATAATTAAGGAATAAAGAAGAGGACTCAGAATGCAGCCCTGTGGAGCTCCAGTGCTGAGTGTCAAGGTCGGGGAGTGGTGGGTCCCCAGCCTAACTGTCTGTGGTCGGTTTGTTAAGAAGTCCTTGATGTATCTACATGTATGCTAATTGCCACCTAGGTACAGCAATTTGTTCACTATTCTGCTGGGGATAATCTTGTTAAAGGTGGAACTAAAGTCCACAAATAACATCCTCACATATGCCCCCTATTGTTCCAGGTGAGTCAGTACAATGCAGAGAGCTGTGTTAGTGGCATCTTCTGTTGACCTGTTGGCCGAGTGGAAGTGAAGACTCCATTTCCAGACCTAAAGGCTGCATTATGCTCTTTTTGCCAAAGCTTAACATCTGGTCATAGTGAACCAGTGATTATTTAGCAATTTATTTTGTTTTGCTTTACTTCATGCAGGGCTTCAGTGTGCTACAATAATTCAAAAATATATATTAATAGTAAAATACAAAACCCAAATTTAGCATGTGTTCAAATACTGTATTTACAAGTGTTATGTGACACTCATCAGTGCCATGATAAATAACAGTGTATTAAAATGCATAACTTCATTATACAGTATTTAATTCCAAACACAAAATAGCTTAGCTGATATACTCTTTAACCTGTTTTCCTTACATTTGTTCAGAATGCAGGCTAATTTATTTAGTTCCATAATACATAGAATTATTTGAGGTTTATCAGAAAAAAATGTATAGTTGAACTAGATGGAATGAAAGAATTAATAGCAGAGCCCAATGAAAATGCACTGCTTTAGATTCTGAAGGGTAAAATCAACTGAACTCTATACATATGACAATATGAATACTGTTACTACTGCTACTGAATGTACAGCACATACATTATAGGTATCAATGCATTTAGATTAATACCACTTAAAGGCTTACTTCATATTTTGGTACTTATAAAAATAACTTCTCATGGTGGAAAAGTTGAAAAAGTTAAGAAAGTAAACATCTCAATAAATTCTTTTTTAAACCATGTTGAGTACTGTATGATAAAACACCTTTCTTTTTAAGTCAATAGAACAAGCAAGGGAAAGCACGGTAAACAATTACTCATATTTCATCATCAATAATGTGGAAAAGACAAATAGATGGATTTAGCTTCCAGTATATAATAATTTAAATTCATTTTATGGGCAAATTATTTAAACATCTCAGTAACTGTGAGGCAAGTTAACAAGTGTCTGAAAGCACAACAACATGGAGCAGTGTAACCCTGGAATTCTTGAAATGAACCTCAGCAGTACTCGTTAAAAAATCCATTACATTCATATTAGTAAAATTTAGTGCTGGTGTGAAATTAAATACACATTAGATTTTCTTTTGCATTTAATAATAAAAAAAGGAAATAAGTGAGACTTGAGATGCTTAGACACTAAAACACACACAAAGCTACGCTCACACTCGAAGAGAGCTGATTAAGAATGCCCAGTTAGCCAAACATGCACATATTTGGAATGTGGAAGGAAATAAGGAGTAACCAGAAAACTCAAAAATAATGATAAAACACAAGATCATTCAATACATGATGAATTACAGGGAAACAAACTTTGAAAAGTGTATGCAAGTAAAAAGTGGTTGCATAAAACAGATCAACAAGGGAATGAAACAGCAGTACGGAAGTACAAACATCAATACAGTAGGTACAGAAGGATCAATTAAAATGGACCATTAAAATGTGAGAGACAAATTGTTAAATTGTATGCATGATTTAAATATGAATTTAATGAACAGAAATAAGAGAGAAAGAAAACTAATGGGATGAAAGTATACTGTCTGGATTGCAAATGACAACAAGAAGGCTCTTAACTTTAAAAAAAAAAATTGATATACCTTTGAGCACCTCAGGTGCTACCAAACAAAGTTCATCTTACTTCAATATTAATTGATACTTACAAGCTCTTATCTACTAGCACAGTGTTAAGTGTATTAATAAAATTTCATCATGTAGCAAATCCTACAAAAAGTGTTAGCCGTGTCAGGTTTGAATGTAATTCTTTGATATGTAACCTTGTACTGTTTTGGAGGGTTAAGATCATTAGCAATATACACTGAATCATCCATCCATCCAAGCAAACGCTTGATTGCAGTTATTGCTGTTAAGGGTGGCCCAACCAGTTATTGGGTTCAGGGGGCAATTACTTTTTCACACAGGGCCATGTAGGTTTGGATTTTTTTTCTCCCTAAATAATAAAAACCATCATTTAAAAACTGCATTTTGTGTTTACTTGTGTTATATTTGACTAATGGTTAAATGTGTTTGATGATCAGAAACATTTTGTGTGACAAACATGCAAAAGAATAAGAAATCAGGAAGGGGGCAAATAGTTTTTCACACCACTGTATATCCTAACTACAGGGCCACGGGGGTCTGCTGTAGCCAATCCCAGCCAAAACAGGGCACAAGGCAGGAAACAAACCCCGGGCAGGGTGCCAGCCCACCGCAGACACTAAGCGTTTAAACTAGCCAAGGCATGCTGTCTCTCCTGGCTTGTATTGTAGATAAGGCTTGAAGTGGGCTGGTAAGCATATTGCAGTCAGGTCTTGATGGGGACACCCCAGTTCTCTGCAGTATTGCAGGTATTTTACCACCAAACCACTCCTCAAACATTGTGTTCTTTTATGTTTATGTATATAAGAACACTCAACAATCCAATCTGGCATGAATTTGAATGTATTTTATTCCATATAATGAGGAGTAGGAAGAAGCTGACAGAAAAGAGAATATCGCATATAACCAAGAAGGCTGCTTGCTATCAGTAACTTCTTTCAGTTTCACCTAACTTCTCTTCTTCCACTTCAGAGCTCATTTTACATAAATCTCTCCATCTTGTCTCATTTTCCTGTGCAGAGCAGCTGCCCTTTTTTACCCATCACCATTTTTCTGCACAATTAGAGTGTCAGCTTTTACAGTGGTGCTGTTCAGCTTGCTTCATTCATTTGCATGAACAGCCAGTATATTTCTTTGTGTAATCATCACTGATCCCTTCAAACTGATATATCAAAATGTCCTTTCTTAGCACAATGCAATACAATACAATTTATTTTTGTATATCCCAAAATCACACAAGAAGTGCTGCAATGGCCTTTAACAGGCTCTGCCGTTTAACAACCCCCCAGCCTTGACTCTCTAAGAAGACAAGAAAAAACTCCCAAAAAAAACCTTGTAGGGAAAAAATGGAAGAAACCTTGGGAAAGGCAGTTCAAAGAGAGACCCCTTTCCAGGAAGGTTGGGCGTGCAGTGAGTGTCAAAATGAAGGGGTTCAATAAATACAATACAGTACAATACACAGAAAAGAACAAATCCTCAATACAGTTTAAAAATAAAAAATTTAGAAGTACGGAGCAGAATTTAACAGTAGATATCACATAATATGATTTTGATTTTGGAGTCCTGGAGACCTCATCCATCAAGCTGCCTCCCCCATTTGTCCATTCCACAGCTGAAATAGCACTAATCCGATGAAAAGACCCCTCTTTCCCACGATTCCTGCGATCCTCCATCAGGGATGACTTTACCTTAGTCAGGCAAAAAGACTTGGCACGTGGGCTGTGGCACCAAGTGCCACATTTGAGTACTAAGAAAAGAAAGAGAATAGGTGAGGGTTAGTATCCAATTATAACTATTATGTTACTTATGTTTTAGTGCTAATGACTAACAACAGAGATGCAGTCTGTACAGTTAATCAGCAGCTCTAGTCAGGATATGCTAAAATGAAGTAGTGAGTCGTCAGTCGGGATTTAAAAGCTGAGACCGAAGGAGCATTTCTTATAAATTTCTTATAATAGCAGGCAGACCATTCCACAGTTTAGGGGCCCTGTAACTAAAAGCTCAACCTCCCACTGTTATTTTATTAATCCTTGGAATCATAAGCAGACCGGCATCTTGAGATCTTAATGTGCACTCTGGTCCTGTTAAAAGGATTTTGAAATCTGCCCTAAACTTAACCGGGAGACAGTGTAAGGATTTAAGAATTGGAGTTATGTGTTCATATTTTCTTGTTCTTGTAATAATTCTTGCCGCAGCATTTTGGATTAACTGGAGGCTGTATAAAGAACAGTTTGAACATCCGGTGAACACAGCATTGCAGTAGTCAATCCTACTAGAAATAAATGCATGAATTAATTTCTCAGAATCCTGTTTATTTAGAAAGAGCCTTAATTTCCCAACATTTTTAAGATAGAAAAACCATGATTTGGACATCTTTGTAATATGCGCTTTAAATAACATGCTAGAGTCAAAGATAACTCTTAGATTGCAGGCTGATTCAGTAAAATTAATGGTGATTCCAATTGAGTTAAATGATGACAGAATATTGTTGTGATCAGCGTTATTCCCTCTAACAATTAACATCTCTGTTTTATCTGTGTTTAAAGAAAAGTAGTTCCATCCACTCCTTTAATTCACTAACACAACTAATTAAAGACAACATTGGAGAAACTTCATTTGATCTAAATGAAAGGTATAACTGGGTGTCATCTGCATACGAGTGAAAATTAACATTATGTTTCCTAATGATAGATCCCAGTGGAGGCATGTAAACTGAGAATAGTAAAGGTCCCAGTACTGAGTCCTGCGGAACACCATATCTCACTTCTGTGTATAACGATGTAGTACTGTCAGCATATTTCTGTACATATTGGACTCAATTTGATAAATAAGAACTAAACCAAGCGAGCACAGTGCCTGTAAGCCCAACATCATTTTCTAGCCTGTGCAGTAAAATAGAATGGTCAATGGTGTCAAATGCTGCACTTAAGTCTAACAACATAATTACAGTGGAGTTTCCTTTATCAGAGGATATCAGAATGTTGTTTACAACCCACATTGGTGCCGTTTCTGTACTATGACCAGTACAGAAACCAGACTGGAATTTCTCAAATAAATTGTAATGCATAATGTGTGACTGAAACTGATTGGCAAGTACTTTTTTTAGTATTTTAGAGAGAAAGGGTTAATTTGAAATAGGCCTATAATTATTTAGTGTGTGTGGGTCTAGGTCTGACTTTTTAAGTAATGGTTTAATGACTGACACTTTTAGTGCATCAGGTACTGTGCCATGCAATGATGAACTATTGATAATGGTTAGAATTGGCGCTGCAAGAACATCCATTGCACTTTTTACTAGTTTTGTTGGTGCTGGATCTAGGGAACAAGTAGTGGGTTTCATTTTAGAAATTAAAGTTAAGACTTCCTGCTCAGTTACAGGATTAAAATTACTAAAGTGCTGAATGCAATGTGAGACAGGGTCTGCTAAGCTAGTATTTGGTTTGTACTGTGATGCTGAGATCTAGGATCTTATATTTTTAATTTTCTCATTGAAGAAGTTCGTAAAGTCTGTGCTGCTAATATCTGTTGGTATTTTGCACTGTAGGTCTGAATTTCCATTTGCTAATTTAGCCACTGTTCTAAACAGTGCCTGAAGATTTTCATTATTGCTATCTATTATTGTAGAATAGTATTCTGAGCGAGCTTTAAAGAGAGCTTTTTTATATTTTTTAACACTCTCTGTCCATGCAATTTGAAAGACATATAATTTTGTTGTTCTCCATCTGCGCTCCAGTTTTTGACACATTTTAATTTAAGAGCTTGAGTGTTTTCATTAAACCAGGAAGAGTTTCTATGTGCTTTGATCACTTTTGTTTTAAGGGGAGCCACTGTGTCCAGAGCATCTCTCAAGGTCACATTATAATATAATGTTAGCTGATCTAAATTGTTTTCCACGTTTACATTTGATGATAACTGATCTAAATGGTTTTCCACAATTATACTCGACTTACTCAAAGTATCTATAAATTTTGAAGCAGAATTACAATCTAGATGTTGCACTGTCTTTGTTTTAATCTGTGAGTGTATTGGCAAGGGCAGGACTAAATCAAATGTAATTAAGTAGTGATCAGAAATAACTTAATTTAATGGAGTAATATTTAAATTTTAAATTTCAACTTTGTATGTTATAATTAAATCTAATGTGTGGTTATGATTATGAGTTGGACCTTTGACGTTCTGACAAAATCCTACTGAATTTAACAAATAAGTAAAACATTTGCTAAAAGTGTCAGTTTCCACATCAATGTGTACATTAACATCCTCCATCAGTACTACGTGATCATAATTTATAGCCAAATCAGATAAAAGGTTGCTAAATTCAGTCATGAACAATGAATATGACCCTGGTGGTCTGTAGACTAGCACTATAATTGTGTTGGAATCTGTTTTAATATTTAAAATGAATGCCTCAAAGGATGTAAAGTCGCCTAAATATTTTGACTTGATTTGCTTTTTGTTACAATTAATTATTCCAAGGTCTCCTCCTCGACCAGAATCTCTAGACTTATGAAGGAACAAGTATCCATCTGGTGACACCTCAGCTAGGGTAACAGTGTCACATTTACTAATCCAGGTTTCAGTGAGAAGACACAGATCGGATTTTGTACTTAATATAATATAATTTACTAAAACAGCTTTACTGCCAAGAGAGTGAATGTTGAATAAGCAGCATTTAAAACTGCAGGTTTCTTTCTGAACTGGTGATATATTTTTTGTTTTAATTTGAAGTAAATTTCTATTACAGATGCCCCTGGTGGAGGTGTCTGGTTTTGTCCCTTGGTCTAATTATACACCTTATTTTTTTGGTTATCAAGTATATTTAAGGTTTGCAAGAAGACTAAATTTACTGGATGCCCCACAACAGGCATTATGGCTAACAGCTTCAGGATAGTAACAGGTGGGATAAACAACATCCTGTGTTTATCACATGACCGCAGCCTGGATGGTGCTCTAATCAGTCAACCAGGCAGTTTTGCTGCCATATTTTGAGATAATACATAAGGCCTTTCCCAAAAATCATCCCAATTGTTCACAAATGTCAGAGGGGGGACATTTTTGTACACTGGGTCATTCCATTTCTCTCTTAGGAAAAGAAACGAGTTTTTTTTTTTACTCGGAATCAGGATTAACGAAAGGGCATGCTGGGAGAGAGAAGCGCTGGCTAGGAAGATCACGGATTCTCTGCAGCGTTTGAAGCAGATGGCAGCTCTTTAGCGAACATTCTAAACAATTAAGACACATTTACGCCAAATTTATTTACTGACAACGCAATTAATCCGGTAAGTATAACTCGCTCAACCTGGAGGTAAGTGAAGAAAATTTGGAAAGTTTACAAAATTATATTGATCAAGTTTTTGAGTCTGTTGTCATGGGGCCTAAGAAAGCAGCAGCTATCACGGAAACACCTGCTACCAAGAGAAGCCGTCCTCAAGATTCCCCCGAGGCGACCTCATCTCCCCGCAAGGATATATTAGAATTATTAGATTCTATAGATAAAAGGCTTTTGGGATTTGAGGGACGACTCCACCTGCTCGAAATTCTACACCAGGAGTTCCAGAACCTCCGACAATCTCTGGAATTCAGCCAGGATCAGGTGGAGCGGCTTGCTGCTGAAAACGCGTCTCTGCGGGAGACTGTGTCTTCCCTGACAGAGGGATGGACACGGATCTCCCAAGACAACAAGACCCTGAAGGAGACGGTTTTGGATCTTCAGGCCCGCAGCATGAGAGACAATCTGGTGTTCGCAGGCCTGCCGGAGCAGACGGAAGGACAACCGGAGGATTGCGAACAAACAATCAAGTATTTTCTCCAGACCCACATGAAGATACCCGAAGAAACGGTAAAAACATCACCTTTCACCGGGTACATCGCCTTGGAGCCAAGAGAGCAGACAGCAGAAGACCTCGTCCCATCGTGGCTAAATTTGAGCATTTTAAACAGAAGGATTTTGTTAAGAGCCACGGAAAGAGCTCAAAGGGAAAAATTTTAGCGTGAATGATCAATTTCCTAAAGAAATTTTGGATCGCCGCAGAGTTCTGTTCCCAATACGTAAAAATTCATCCAAGAAGGGAGCCGCTGTCATTTCTGTGGACAAGCTCTACATCAACAACAGGCTGTACAAGGAGCGAGGAGTGACAGACTGGCTTTATTAGCCCAACATCAGGTCACAAGTTTATTTTCACTGGGTATGAGCATGTCAGGATATTAAAAAAAAGCTGCTATATCCGTGTTTAGATGATGGGATCACCTGTTCTCTCGCCACCCCACACCTCTAACACCTTTTCTTTTTACTTTTTTTTTTCTTTTCTTAACCTTTATCACTCTTTCCTTTCCTTCTTTTACCTGCTTCTGGAACTTTACATCCGCATGACACAATCACACAACTTTCCTACACTGCGTCCAGCACACACACACAGCATACAAACACTAGATTATAATTATTACATTTTATCATACAACCACAAACACTTTTGGTTCTGTCTGATTATTATTATTATTATTATTGTCTGATTATTATCAGCTTTAGTATTATTATCAGCATTATTATTATTATTTATTTTCAGCATTCATATTATTATTATCATCAGCATTAATAATATTATTGTTATTAGCATTATTATGCATATATTTTTATTTACTTATTTATTGCTTTATTTTTATTTATATATATATATATATATATATATTTTTTTTTTATTTTTTTTTTTTTCTTCAGATTAAATTATACATTTATTTACTTAACTAACTCACCTGAAGGCACCATACATTAGCTAATCACACACACAACTATGGGTACACTAAGGTTTGTCAGTTGGAATGTTCATGGAACTGGCTCTAGAGAGAAGAGATTAAAGATTTTTGATCAGCTTAAAAGACTGCAGGCAGATGTTGTCTTATTACAAGAGACTCATAGGTCTGCCACAGTTGCAGATGAACTTAAAACATCTGAGTTTCCCACACTGTTCTCTGCCGCCTATAACTCTAGACAAAGAGGTGTAGCTATTTTAATACACAAAAATACAAATTTCAAAGTATTGGACACAGTCTCAGATCCAGATGGTAGATTTATAATACTAAAACTATCTATACAAAATCAAAGCTTATGTATTGTTAGCATATACTGTCCAAACATAGATGACCCGCATTCTTTCATAATTTTTCTCTGTACTCTCCGAACACTTGGACTGTCCACTTATACTTGCGGAGATTTTAATTTTTGGATGGATCATTCTTCAGACAGGCTCAGTACAGCTGGGACTCAGCGCAGTTGGCATTCCACTAATATAGTCAAACAGTATATGAGTGATTATGGGCTTTGTGATGCATGGCGATCTTTTTATCCCAGCCGTAGAGAGTATACTTTTTTCTCACATGTTCATCACTCTCACTCACGTTTGGACTATTTTCTAGTCAGCAGCTCATTATTGGCTGACATTTCAGACACTGAGATACACCCTATAGTTGTCAGCGATCATGCTCCAGTTTCTTTAACTCTGTTAAATAAGAAAACAATCCCATCAGGTAAAACTGGAGGTTTAATACGTCACTGCTTAAAGATGAAGGTTTTGTGGAATATTATAAAAAAGAGTGGGCTTTATATTTAGAACACAATGACATTCCTGGAACATCAGCATCTGTTCTCTGGGAGGCAGGGAAAGCAGTGATGAGAGGTAAAATAATTTCCTTCTCATCACATAAGAAAAAAATAGAAAACAAACGTATTCAGGAATTAGAAGAAATCATTAAGTCTCTAGAGGCATCCCCAGAAGAAGAATTACAAAACAAATTGCGTAAAAGTAAACTAGAACTTAAAGGAATTATTGACAAAAACACAATTTTAGCACAAAGACTACGAATAGAAAACTTTGAACACGGTAATAAATCAGGCAAGTTTTAGCCAACCAGTTAAAAATAAACAAAGAGAAAACTGCCATATCTGCTGTTAAAGACTCAACTGGGAATATAGTATATGACCCTGAAAGAATAAACAACACTTTCAGAGATTTTTACAAAACCTTGTACTCACCACAGATTAACCCATCAGATAATGAGATCAATGAGTTTCTAGACAGGATAATACTTCCTAAATTATCAGATAGCCAAGCTACAGTCCTGGACTCGCCATTAACATCAGATGAGCTTCAGGAAGCTCTTAACTCCATGCCTAATAGGAAGGCTCCAGGTCCAGATGGGTTTCCAGCAGAGTTCTACAAAGAATTCTGGATCATTCTGGCGCCAACATTCTTCAGAATGATGTGTGAAATACAAGAAAATGGTAGACTACAGCCAAACATGAATTCAGCCAACATTAGTCTCCTGTTAAAACCAGGCAAAGATCCTATATTTCCTACCAGCTATCGCCCAATTTCTCTTATTAATGTTGACCTGAAAATAATTTGTAAAGCCCTTGCAAAAAGATTAGAGAAGGTAACCCCTTTCATAATACATCCAGACCAAACTGGTTTCATTAAGGGGAGACATTCATCCACAAATTCACGTAGATTACTCAACTTAATAGACTTTTCTTATAGCAGAAACATGGAAACCAGTATATTATCTCTCGATGCAGAAAAGGCTTTTGATAGAGTTAACTGGAAGTTCTTATTTGCAACTTTACATAAATTTGGTTTTGGAAACTTCTTCATAAACTGGTTAAAAATTTTATACAGTTCACCAACAGCATGCGTCAGGACAAATGACCAAACATCAGATAGCTTCTGTCTTCAGAGGGGGACCAGGCAGGGATGCCCTCTCTCCCCCTCGCTATTTGCTATCTTTATTGAACCACTAGCAGCAGCAATCAGGCAAACTACAGTTATTAAAGGCATAAAGTGTAAGAACATAGAACATAAAATCAGTCTTTATGCAGATGACGTGTTACTTTATCTTCAGAATTCTCAATCCTCTCTCTCCCAGGCAATTGAACTAATAAACTCCTTTTCAAGAGTTTCAGATTATTCAATAAACTGGTTAAAATCCACAGTTCTTCCAATTAATTTCTCTTTTGTCAATTCCCTTAATACACAATTGGAATCAGGGAATATTACATACCTGGGCATTCATGTGTCTCCCAGGCTGGCAGATCTAACTAAACTAAACTACATCCCACTATTAAAGAAAGTGGAAGATGATCTTGCTAGATGGAAATCCTTACCGATATCACTTATGGGGAGGGTTGCCACAATTAAAATGATGGTTTTACCAAGAATCAATTACTTATTTTCTATGATCCCAAACAAGCCATCATCTGATTGGTTTAGATCCCTGGACTCCTCCATCACTAAATTCCTTTGGAAGGATAAACCTCCACGAATTAGCTTAAAAACACTACAGAAGACCAAAGATAGAGGAGGGTTGGATCTACCCAACTTCTATCATTATTTCTTAACCAACAGGCTCCAATATATACCAAGATGGTTGCAACATAACCCGCTGGATGAGTCCTGGTTAGATGTAGAACAGACACTTTGCAATACTATAGAGCTTTCGGACCTACCGTTTATTAGCTCAAAAATAAGAAAGCATGAAAGCTTTAAAAGTATTAATATCAGTACCTCACTGACAGCATGGTGGGAATATCTAAAAATGACGGAGTCTTCACTAATTCCATGCAGACACACACCCATCTGGAATAATCCTGACATATTGCAAAACAATAAAATGATGAACCTCCCATACTGGAAAAGTAAAGGAATTCTATACATGGAACACATAGTTGAAGGATTGGATTTCATTCCATTTAACAGAATAGTCTCCCAATTTGGGATAGACAAGAATAGATTTTAGAATATCTCCAAATTAAATCAGTAGTTAAAGAAAAATTTAAGCTTAAAGTAGAATTACAAACACCATCAAGGGTATTAGACTTCTGTAATCTCAAACACCCCAAATTACTGTCTAAAGTATATAAAACATTGACCAAAATAGATGATACAATAGCAATTCCTATAGGCAAATGGGAGGAGGATCTATTAGTTAGCTTTGATCAGACTTTCTGGTCCCAAACCTGTTTAAAAACTTTTAAAACGATCAGAAACCCCAATTTACAACTAATTCAATACAAAATTCTACACAGAGTACACTATACAGGTCATCGGATGTTCAGGATGGGATTTGTGCCATCTGACACCTGCACACACTGCACAGACAACATTCCTGACAGTTATATCCACGCACTGTGGTCATGTCCACCTGTTCAGGAATTCTGGTATAGAGTATGTGAAGACCTGTCAAAGTGTCTGAAATGTGATATCCCAACTTCCCCCTCATTTTGCTTGCTGGGGAACCTAGAGGATGTCCCGATTGAAACAAATTTGGTTCACGTGGTTCTCACTGCCATATGCATCGCTAAGAAAACTATCCTCATAAACTGGAAAAACAAAGATAATCTTTGCATTAACCAGTATAGAAATCTTTTATTGGATCATATTACACTTGAGACAGCCTCTGCCTCCACTTCAAATCAATCTCTCTGGGCTCCTTTGATCGGTTCCATCACATAGCGATGATGGAGGGTCATTGATATGGTCCTGCGGGATGCTGTGGTTGATGTGGTGGAGAGTCTGAGCTTGGAGTATCTGGAGGATCCCTGGGGTGGGTTCACTAGGGGGGTCTTGGGCTGGGGGGCTGCTGCCCGACTCTGGTGGTGCTTGGGTTACCTCGGGGTGGGCTTCTGGTGGTTGTGTGTAGGGCCTTAGGGGGTCTTGGCGGTGGCTGCGGTCGCTGCCTAGTGGCGCAATGCCCCTGGGTTGGTCTGGGTGTGGGCCTGGTGGCTTAGGGTTTGGGGCGGCCGTCCCGGATGGGGATATGGGTGGGGCCTTGGGGATTGGGTCCTGGCATGTACGCTGCGGGAAGAGGGCGGAACGCGCGGCAGTTCCACCATGGGGAGGGATGTCCGGGAGGGAGGATCCAGCTTTATCCTGGGTGTCTTATGTCTTACTTAATCTGAATGTTGAGTAAATGTGGGGATGGGAGTAAATATTCTGCTGGGGTGGTGTGGGTTGGTGGCCTCAGACTCCGTGGGGCTCTGTGATGCTGCTGCTTCGGGCCATGGCTAGATAGGCTGGGGCCTCCGTGCCCGGGTGGATTTTGGGAACGGAGGTGCCTATTGGGGCCAGTAGGGGAGCTGGCTCCCTGGAGGGCTCAGGCCCCTCAGCCGTTCCTCCCCATCCTCAGACATTTCCCTCCTCCTGCTCCTTCACATCATCACACAAACATGCACATAGGGCCTTGGGGTGTGGGTAAGTCAGGGGGTGCGGGTATGGATCCCGTTTCCGCAGTCCTGTGGCAGCCTACACCCCAATTTTATTTGCACATTAAACACTTCCACAAAAAACATTCCACACAAATGCACACTTAGGGCCTTGGGAGTGGGCACACTCAACGGCATCCGGTGGGGGGAAATTTCAGCCTCACTCCGAGTGCGGTGTCCACTTCCAATTTTAAACTGCACCTAGTCACGGAGAGTTTTGGGGGAGGTGGGGCTGTGTGTTGGCATCAGCTGGTGTAGGCCACATGGTGCCGGCACTGCCTGCACCCCCAACCACAAAATGCACCTTATCAGCACACACCAACACTACATTAGAGCAGGCGGAGGGAGACTAGAGGTCTTATTACACCTCTGTTCTCAGTTAGCTGCCCGGGGCTGGAGGCTAGGAGTGGGAGCTGGCCGTCTGCCTGTGGTCTGGAGTGGTGGGTTGCTTTGCTCTACGTTGGATGGGGGTGCCTGCTCACTATTACCCCTGCGGAACGGGGCTAACTCTGACGTCCAGGAATGGCTGTACCTCAGGTACGCAGCACCGGGACCAGAGTTAGGTAGGGTGTGTGTGGGAGTGTGAATGGGTGTCTGGCGTACATCCTTGTAAGTCTTGGGTTGTATGTGTATGTGAGAGCATGAGGGAGGGAGTGTATGACTGTGTTTGTGTGTGACTGTATATGTCAGGTGGGGTTTTGGACTCCTCCCCTCTCCTGGGACATCTGGCAATACTACAACATCTTTGCCTACCCTCCCCTGCCTTAAGCATCTGTCTGGTCGCTCCCGGTGGCTGCCTGGTGGGATCTGGTTCCCTGGGCTCTGTTGGATCCTCGGCGGGTGGGTCGCCCTCGGGTCCCGGGCTGCTGGGTTCCGGGCCCGGCCGACTCGGAGAGCGGCTGGGGCGGGCCTGAGGGCTTGCCGTTGATATCTCCCGGGACTCTGCCGGCTGCTGGTTGTGACCCCCGGGGTGATCCTCTGCGCCTCTCGGGTGGGGGTTGGGGCTTCTCTGGTGACGGCCTCCCTGGGGTCTCCGCTCTGGGGTGACCTCTGGATCTCTGGGCTTGGAACTCCCTCCATCTTCCGCGTTTTGGGGGCAGGTCTGTGGCCCTTCACACTCACTATTGGATGCTCCTATAGAGAAACCTTACACATACAAGCGTGCGTACACACACAGGTGCTCACATGGTGATTTCATAAGTATGACTTGGACATCTTCAGCACATGATCTAAGGTTGTGGTGGCCTTAAATGCCTCAGTAATAATTACTGTATGATTGTCAGCAAACATTTTTATATATCTTCATGTAGCTGATGCAGCAATGTTTTTGTCTTGTGGTTTGTTTGTTTCCCCCTCTTTCTGCAGGTCTAGAAGCGGATTCTGGTTCATTTATTGTTTATTCTATACGAAACCCCCTCCCCTTTACCTCCATCTCTTCTCTTCTTTTCTTTCACTTTTGTCTCCGTCTTCGAATCTTAAAACATCTAAAAATATTTTTAATAAAGTTTTGGTATCAGGCGTGGCGTCAGCAGAAGCTGTAACACCTGAGAGAAAAACTGTAAGGCTAGTCTTCAGACATCAATTCTGATTGCTTCACAGCCGAACAGGACAAAAAAAGGAAAAGAAACATGCAAATATTACATTTAAAGCCCAGCAGATGAACAGGCAATAGGCACCCATTGTTGGCAGTGGGGGCAAGAAGTTAAAAGGCTGTCTGCAGATTGTAGGTATTGGCTGTATTGCAAAGGTGTCACCATTTTAAAGTTTATGGCTGGTTGAGATTTACAAACAATACCACATGTGATAACAGAACTGCTGCTTCCTTGGAGGATCCTGGATAATCCAGTTACTGATTGTGTCAGGATTGCTTGTGTGAGTATTTGCTGTCTTGCAAAGGAGTCGCCGCTTTGAAGTCTGGCCTTGGAGGATGTCTGTATTTACCTGACTTGGAAATATTGGTTTCTAATCAGCATATCTGTACTGATTCATGATTGGTAACAATTCCTTTTTTTAACTTGTGTTTTCATTAATTGTTAAACCCAGGAAATGCAGATGTACCATTGTTTAATCTGATTGTCCAGAACTGATAATGGCAGGGACTGAAGTAGATAAAAACTCCTGGCAGCAGAAGGCAAGAGGGAAAGTCCACTGAGAACGCTGCCAAGACTTGCAGAGAGCACAGAGGCTCACTGGCAGACTGGGGTACCTGGCTGGCACGACGGGAGGCACAAGGATAGCAAGACTTACTTCCAGGGAGGAAGAGACAGCTCCACAAGGAGACGCCAGTTGTGAGTCCAGCGAGAGAGGGAAGCCGCATGAAAGGACCGAGCAGAGCTGGCAGACGAGAAATGAGGCCTGCCTAGTTCACAGCAGCCCAAGGAGCCCAGAGTGGGAAAAAAAGGAACAACGAAAAGACGCTGACAGGGATTCCATGATTTTGACAAAACTTCTGTTGTGAAACAAGTGTCCAGTGAACAGAGTGCATCCATGGACAGTTTGTAACGGCCGCCCCTTACCCGGCCGGCAGCTACACCTCCAAGACCTGTGGCCTGGATTAATTGCTGAGGTTAAATCTTAATCAAGCCGTACCTTTAACAAATTAAACCTTTCCCCCACAATCGACGGTGTAAAAAAACACAAAAGAAAAGCAGATATGTAAACTTAAACTGATAAAATGTATTAAATGAAACAGAAAAGCTAAATAAATTATAAATATCCCTCCACCAAAGCAACACAGTGACAAATCCTTAGATGAATATAACTACCCCTCCCTTGCCCTTGTAACATATAACAAACAACACAAATACCAAAAAAGAATGAATGAAATACGGAAATGAACGGTCGTGAACTTGAGTCCGAGTAACAATTGTCCTGAATGCAGATGACTGGTTAACCAATATATAAAGTGTTTGTAATTCCCGGAAAAAATTGAACAGCCTCACCGTGTATCCTTGGCGGTGGTGGAAAATGATCCGACCCCGGGGTCTCTCGATGATGAGGGTGTTGGAGTGAGTCCAGCGGAATGAAAAACAAACTGGATGGAAATGCGCGATGTGAAATACAGCAGGTACAGGTGGTTCGTGGTCGTATATCGAAAAATCTCCTTCTCTCCTCTTCCTCTTCTCTTGATTGTTTTTATAGTCCTGTGACGAATGTAATTGATTAATTGAAAACCGGTGTTTTCCAGGTTTGGGGCTGCGATCTCCTTCCATCATCCGTCCCCCTTTACGGGGACGGCATTCACTGACATACATAAACAGTAAGCGGACGATGGAAACAAGACGCACGTGGTACGAACACAAACACTATTACTACTATGTAGCCCCGCTACAAGTTGAACGATTAAGTGTTGGGGTAACACTGAGAACAAACTGGACTCTGCACCACTAAAGGTTGTATCCTCCAATTCTGTTTTTGATGGACCTTTTAGAGTGTGGATTGTGTGTTTTCCTTTTAGATATTGTTAGATTTTGTTTATGTTCATTTATCTTTTTCATGTACTTATTATTGTCTAGTGTAATAGAAGTTACTGTTGCTTTTCCTGATATTGCTGTTGTGTCTTTCATTGTGTGTTTACTCACCGCCCAATTTATAGAACACTGTGTGCTATTATTGGTAAATTTCAGGAGTTCCCAGTCTCTTAATAAACTGGGTGGCTTAGTCGGATATTTAAATGGTGTCTAAGTTAGATTACCTGTAAGTGTGACCAGACACCTGTCACACAAACACGATGCTTTTATTTGCACACCAGGTTTCTAGCCAGCAGTGAAGGGAATGCAATCTATTATAAATCACATCCCCTCTATATAATCTTGGTAAGGGGCCAGATACAACTAAATTCCGACATTTTCTTTTAGCTTTAGTGCATAGAGAGATGAAGTTCCTCTTTAATACCACAGATTGCTGTAAGTAAATATCATTAGTGCCGACATGCAGCAATAAGGTAGATACTTCATCGTCAGCGACACGGTCCAATACGGCCTTAATGTCAGAAATCCTGGCCCCTGCGAGGCATTTACCATTAACTACTGGTTTAACATAGTTTGGAATTCTAACATTCCGCACTATGGAATCACCAATTATGAGCACTTTCTTATTCTTGGTTTCCACAGACGCACTGAGGAGTGCTGAGAATCTGTTCTGGGTCTGAATTGGTGACCTGGGTGCGGAGGGACAAAATTTTGGCTTCTTAGACCCCTGTCTTACTGTTACCCACTCGCCCTGTGGCTGAATTGGTGCTGCTGACTTCGGCCGTGCACTGACTACAGTGGGACCTGGAGAAACTGAAGCCAAATCAGAAGTAGCCAAATTGTCTAAACAAACTGATTCAATCCAATTTTCAGTTTGCCTAATTGCTATCAGGTTCATAAAGCGGTCCTCCAATTCGCGTTTTTCCTGACTAACTCTAAATTAACTAAACACTTTTGACAGGTGAAGCTGTCTACACTGTCGGCAGGAAAACCTGAACTGTACATGCTGCAGAATACACAACATATAAACATGCCTTGAACGGGCAGAGAGCAGATAGAACTTACGTTTAGTGTTGATATCATCTTCTCCGTTTTTGTAGTAACTTTGGTGCTTCGGCACTTTCTGCATTCAGCTGAAATCACTAAGAGACCGTCGGCTTTAAGTTTCCACCACCCACTTTGATTGATTTGATTTCTCAGTAAATGAGATAATAGCAGACTTTGAGCCAAAAGGAGTGTTGGGGAACCAGCAAGCCCCTGTTTAATCCAAAGGAAATATGAGATAAAATGGTCAAAATAAATAGGACAGAGAAAAGAAAGCTGTACTTCTGAGCATTCCGTCTCAGTCACTGGTAGTCAACAAACTAACTCTCTCCTTCCAGTCCCGGTTGTTTTTAAATGGCTGATTCTCAGAAGGGGCAGGTCCTAATGACATGGACCCAGAAGTGACATCATTTCCATTCCACTCGAGTTTCCCCTGAACTGCACCCTCCTCTCAGAAGAGGGTGGTAGTGGTTACCTGTGTACAGTCTTGAGGATGCCTCCTAATCATACATAGCAGACAATATATTTATATTTTTTATGTGTTTTCCATTTTTGCTTATCCAATTCAGTGTAAATGGGACTCCAAACTGTCCTCATAGTAAAAAGTTCAAGGATGGAACCAACTCTGGACACAGCTGTACCATTTGTTTTAATTTCTCAAATCTGCATTTGATGATTACTATAAAAACACACCTGAATTCATAATTGTTTTTGACCTGTGCAGAAAAAACAAACCAACAAATATGGCACTAAAACCAACAGCACCCTGTAAAGTCATATTTACATACAAAGTTTTTATGTTGTACTGCTACCTAAATTTGCAACTTTTCATTCTCATTCATTATCTATAAATACATGAAATGAGAAAGGCTACATGCGTCTGCTATTCCAAATGTTTTATGTGTAATTTTACCAGTGTCTTCTTATATAATATGCTACTGTGGCTGTCTGTTTGTCTGTCCAGGATTTAAAATGACCTGTAGCTCGCAAACCATTTGACCTATTGACCTGAAATTTGGTACACATATACTACGTGACCTCTACTGTCCGCTTCTGGGGTGATGATTTTTATTAGTCATTTTATTTTTATTTTATTTTATTGTAGAATCAACTCTTGCAGCACACAGTAGGGTGGCCGTGCGGTGCATGCGTACGGGTGTCTTTCTCATCCCTACCACCTTTGCTGTCACTTTCTCTACCTCTTCATATTTTTAATCATTCTTGAGGCAGGTTGAACAGTTAAGTGCCAGCTTAAGTGAAAAATTAAGAAAAACCTACTAATTAATTGCAACACAAATACTGACTTAATCAGTTTTAATGCGAAAATATGCTGACAGAAGAAGAGAAGAAGTGGGCCGCTAGGGTGGAGAAAACAAGAGCTGCTCACGAAGCAGCAAGCGCATCAACTTCTGAGAAAATAAATGAGAAAATAAGATAAAGAGTATGAAAACTATAAGTCAAGTGTATTCACTGCAAGTTATTGTGCAGTACGCCGTTACTGGTGCTCAATAGTTGACAAAGCTCAAAACATGATTTAATTGCTTATGTTAGGGATGCTTCATTGGAATCAGCATTCAAGTCAAGGTTGAAATGCTTTATTTTTATCTAATGTATTCTGTACATTTGTTAGTTATAAAAAAAAACTTAATCTTGATAAAGTTTTATTGACCTCTTTTTTCCTGTTTGTTTCCAGGCTAGTTACTATTTTACACAATCATTGGTTACTGAAGCAGCACCAGACCAAAATATTATCCTACAGTAATAGACATCAGCATGTGAAGATGTAGGTTGTCTGAGAGGCAGCCAGTTGGTTTTGATCAGGATAACTTTACCTATTTAAAAGCAATATGGACCCCCAGGCTGCTATTGGATTTTTACTTTTTTCTTTCTCTGGTCATTTATTTTACCAGCTGGAAACTCATTTAGTCAAAGAAAGTGACTTATGTATTATTGGTTATTTGACTAGAAATGCTTGCTTATGCAGGTAAATGCTGTATGGTCATCTAACAGACCGTTCCTGCATTACCTTAGTGAATCTGTTTAAAAGCATGAACCTGTCTGTACTTTCCAAAGAACGCTATATAAGCATGAAAAGTCATAAAGTTGTGCTACAACCTTCCTATATGTCTTTAAATTGCTTAACTTGACATCACAGCATATGGATTTTTTCGTAAGATTCCTTAGTGAAATATTGAATGTTAAACCTAAACTGACACAGTGATAAAAGCAACTGTATGAACCAAGAAAATTTAGATGGAAGTCAAAAACAAAAAACGGCCGACAAAAAAGGAAAAAGAATGTTATGAAGATGATGAGTATCCCTTGAGACCATCACAGTATTGTTTTTTTTGCAATAGCATGTGCTTGGAAGCATATTGGGATTGCCTCTAAAATGGATGTTGCAAAGTACAAGAGCCTTGGCTAAAACCTTGTTGGAGCTGTCATTTACCAATGACGAGAGGGAAACTGGCGTGTTTTAAAAATCAAGCAACTCTCAGCAGACAAATCCAAGGATAGATGAAAGAAAATTTACGTTAAGATTTTAGCCTTATGATCTATCAAGGCTGGAAAAATAGTTACAAAGAAAATGAAAATTTATATCATGCAATTTCACAAAGCTTTTATTGATCTCCCGAAAAAGACTCCCAAGAGCAGTGATTACCAGCTAATATATCTGAATACAGATATTGGGGATTGTGTAACTAATCTATGCCATTGATTCTATATATATCATAACAACATAACCTGCACAGGTCTCTATATACCCTAAAATAGGGGGGTTAAATTCCTGGTCCTGAAGGACTACAGAGGCTGCAGGCTTTTCTACAAACCAATTCTCAATTGAGTCCCAGTCTTGTTTTTAATGGGTCTCCTCATTTAATCACTCTAGCTCTTTGTCTGCTGTCTTAGAAATTATTAATAATATGACTTTAATGTCTCTTTGACATTCAGAAAGCTTGACTTTCAAAGCAAAATGGGGGTCTCAGTTTTGATGGTTTCATTTGATTTTAAATCCTTTGCTTGTTAAGAAATTCTTTATCATTTTGTTTTATTTTTCAGAAGACAATAAGGTGAAAATAACAAGGAGCATAACAATCAGCTGAATAAATTAGTTCAATTTTTACCTGTATGTGTTAATTAAACAAAATCATTCATAGAGATTAAATGTTTTATTACATTAAATACTGTAACTGCATTATAATATGCTTAAAATTCAGTATTTCCCAAGCCAATTCTGTCTTCATAGTGAAAATAGTACAATATATTGCATACTGAAAATTATTTCCATGTTACACTACCCACTGAACATGGGGAAGGACACACATGGTTTTACAAAAAGTTATTTAGAACATGAGAGTAACTGCATTGGAAAATTTTGCAAAACCTTAAATACAACATTGTAACTCTAAAAATTTACTTTTAACAAGTGTTAATATATTTTTATTTACTAGTTATATTTCAATAATACATTCTCACTTGGTTCTTGCCTTGTTTTGCCCCTGATGTTGAACTAGAATAAGTGCACAGGTACTGTATTGCCCAAGCTTTTCTCAATCTTGAGGTATAATGATAACTACACAAATATATTTGTGTGCCCAAAATGACATTTATTTTACAACAAATACAAGCATGGGCAGCAGACACATGGGAGTATAGGACTGTGGTATAGCGGGTCTGCAGCTTAACAATCGCGGACAGTTTTAATAAATATATAATTAATTCTGCTCATGCTGCTGCGAGGGGTTGGTGGACTAAGTGGGGCAGCTGCTTTATCTGATTCCTGCACTGCGCCTACGGAGGAATATCAGGATGAGCCGGCATGAGACAAGGGTGATCAAGACACCGGAGGTTAAAGGAAGGAAAGATAACCAGGCAAGCAGAGAGGAGGTAGGCAGCCAGGAATGAGAGTTCCCCAAAGGAACTCTCATTTCTGGCTGCCTACCTCCTCTCTCGCTTGGTCTCTCTCGACCAGACCAACACCCCCATTTTTATCAACATGTGGATTTTGCAACTCGGGGAACCAATATATTGGATCATGTCTACACCAACATCAAAGGAGCATTCAAAGCATCCCCATGCCCCCATCTTGGCTCATCAGACCACATCTCTATTATGCTAATCCCAGCATATAGATCTGTGCTCATCAGATCAAAACCATCACTCAAACAGGTGAGAGTTTGGCCAGAAGAAGCCATGAACGCACTACAGGATTGTTTTGAGTGCACCGACTGGTCTGTGTTCAGTGAGGCAGCTACCACTGATCAAAGGACAGACATAAATGAATATGCAGAGGCTGTGTCTGGCTACATAACTAAATTCATGGATGATGTCTGCATCACCAAAAACATAATTGTCAGGGCAAACGATAAACCGTGGCTGACTGCTGAGGTGCGAGCCTTGCTGAAAGTGAGAAACTCTGCTTTTAAATCTGGAGATACAGCTGCCATCAGAACAGCAAGAGCCAACCTCAATAAAGCTATCAGAAGAGCTAAAAGGGCTCATGGAAAGAAAATACAGAGTCATTTTCAAGATCACAGGAACAGCAGAAGATTGTGGCAGGGGATTACATCTGTTACAGATTACAAAACAGTTTCTCACCCCTATGATGATAGCTTCAACTTCCTGAATGACCTAAATAAGTACTTTGGACGGTTTGAGGCATTGAATGACACATCACCAGCGAAGGCCACCCCTCATCCTGACGAGAAGGCACTGTGTCTGGAACCGGATGATGTTCTTCGGACTCTGAGGAGAATTAATCCAAGGAAAGCGGCAGGACCAGACCAGATACCAGGTTGCGTACTCAAAGGATGTGCGGAGCAGCTGACACATGTCCTTATGGACATATTTAACATCTCTCTGTGTCAGGCTGTTCTGCCATCTTGCTTTAAAACCTCAGAAATCATCCCGGTTCCGAAAAAACCCACAATAACAACCATGAATGACTATCGCCCTGTAGCCCTAACATCAACAGTGATGAAATGTTTTGAGAGGCTGATTAAGGACCACATTATTTCTGTCCTACCCTCCTCATTTGACTCACTCTAATTCGCCTACCGCTCCACCCGTGCTACTGAGGACGCCATATCCATTACACTCCACCTTTCGCTGGAACATCTGGAGAACAGAGATGCTCTGGTCCGCATGCCGTTTGTTGACTTTAGTTCGGCTTTTAATACCATCATCCCTCAGAATCTGATTAGCAAACTGGGCCTATTGGGACTGAGCACACCTCTGCAAAACTGGATATTGGACTTTCTAACGGACAGGCCTCAGTACGTACGGATAAGGAAGAATAAATCAGACACCATCTCCTTGAGCACAGGTTTTCCACAGGGGTGCGTTCTGAGTCTCCTCCTCTTCACACTCATGACCCACGACTGTTGTGCCAAGTTCAGCACAAACCACATCATTAAGTATGCGGATGAGACAACAGTGGTGGGTCTTATTTGAGGTGATGGGGAGGGGGATTATAGAGAGGAGGTGAAATCATTTGTGGAATGGTGTGATAAGAACAATCTGATACTGAATGTTGAAAAAACAAAAGAATTGGTGATCGACTTCAGGAAGAAACAGCTGATATACACCCCGGTCTACATCAAGAACACTGCTGTGGAAATTGTGCAGTCTACCAAGTTCCTAGGAGTAAATGTGACAAACAACCTCACCTGGTCCCTGCACACCTCCTCCATCACCAAGAAGGCTCACCAGCGCCTGATCTTCTTGCGGAGGCTAAAGAGGGCCCATCTTAGCAAGTCAGTCCTCACCACTTTCTACAGAGGGACCATAGAGAGCGTGATAGCCAGCAGCAGCTCTCTGTGGCAGGAGAGCTGCAGCGCTTCGGACTGGAAAGCACTGAGGAAAGTGGTGAGGGCTGCTGAGAGGATCATTGGAGCCCCACTGCCTAATGTATAAGACTTGGCAAAACAACGATGTCTGGCCAGAGCTGTGTGGATCTCCAGAGACCCCACTCATCCTGCCTCTGAACTCTTTTCCCTCATGCCCTCAGGCAGAAGGTACCGCAGCCTGAAATGCAGAACCACCAGATTTAAAAACAGTTTTTTTCCGACCACCGTTCGTCTTTTAAATGAAGCACTTTAGCATTTCACTGAATGCACTTTAAATCAGGATTATGCACTTTTAATCAGAATTTTATGCACTTTTAATCAGAATTTTTATGCACTTTTAATTAGAATGTAATTGATTTTAACCATGTGTTTTTATTTATGTCTTGTGCATCATCTTTTCGTTCTGCAGCACATCTCAGATGTTCTGCTGAATGACAAATAAAATTGAATTGAATTGAATTGACTGAGAGTCCCATAGAGCCGTCCCTGTTGTAGCCGTGAACCTAGACCCGTGGAAAGTTGGTTGTGTCTGTCAGCAGGGTGTCTCCTCCGTTGCGTGCCCTCATGCAGGAAGAGAGAGGAGACGTCAGTATTAAAGGGACACACCGGGTACAAGATTTTAAAAGGCAGTTTTCTGCCTGTGTTTTAGCCTCAATTTCATTCACAGTCCTGCACATGTGCTGAATTGAGGAGTAAGAGGCAGTGCCCAAGATGTAGAGAATGTGGGGATGTAGGATGAGGTAAGATGAGTTGTCTGAACCAGAAGAGGTAAACAGAATATGTAAAGGCATGGGGTGTCATATGCATTGCAAGTCATATAAATACATGGATAGCAATAAGGTGGGCCTTTTTAAACTGCCCACTGGAGGTCCTGGAGAACTGTCAGAGTGTAGCTGCCATACCAGAAAGATTATTTTTGTTTGATTTTAATCTCCACTATCACTTTGTTTTATGGATTATTTATTATGAAACTTTTTGTACTGCACTTTTGGACACTTGATTTGATTATTTTAATAAAAGCACTGGGGCAGTTTTGCACCAACCACTTTCTTTGCGTTGTGTTCTCATATGTTGGCTCATCCCTCTGGTACGTTATTGGTGGTAGCATGTTCAAGAGGCTCCTGTGATGCAATCAGTAGCATGGAACCAACTCGTACTGTCACATGAACTAACTTGAAACTAACAAAAGATTTGCTTATTGATAAGTGTATTTAAAACCCCACACTTTATCATAGAGGTGATCAATAAAACAGCTGACAACTGTGCCCCCATGACTCATTTTTTAACGTGAGCAGTCCTGCAGTGCAACCTCCCTGACACTGGCTTCTGTGGCAAAGAGGCTGTGCTACATGGATTATCTTTGCTTGTTAATACTATAAAAGTTCAGGTGTGCTTCTTCTCAAAAAATAAAATCAAAAGTCTTGGCTAATTAATAAAACTTTCCCTGTGCTGCGCTGCACATAATGTCAGCTGATAATTGGGAGACAGAACAAAATTGGAAAAAACTGCCAGGATTGTATCCATCAGTCAAAGAATGTAATAAATAAGGCCCAGTACATGAAACAATAAAGAAGGTCAAGTAATAGAGTGTAAGTGGATCAGGAACAAAAAGTTCTCAAAACTAGAATCAAAACGAAAGACAAAAATTATAGTCAACACCAAAAAAAAAAATCCTAACCTGGGAGCCTTTAAGCAAATGATAATAATGCTAGAGTTTTAGGCTGAATCCACAGCTTTACCTATGATGTCACGCTGTTTGTGACCCCTGATGTCACCCCTAAAAACCAGAGAGCAACCGTCAATATGGTGGTGCCCATAGAAAAAACAAGATGGTTGATTTTTAGAGTCCCAGGAACCATTTAGGAAAATAAACTGATGCCTAAATTATTTCTTTTAGAGCCACAGGAACTGTTTAGAAAAACTGAAAGTCAATATATAGCATTCCCTATGTAAATCACTAGTTAAATAGAGTTTTTGATTTAGAAAAAATCCAAAAACTTGGGCCTCCCATACTGCCTTCTTAAATAACAAATATGCAATAACCTCACACACTGCAACATAACTAGCTATGTGGTGGTAATGGATGTTGCTACTACAAACAAAATCGCTGTGGATGTAAATATACAATCCCCATGATAAATGTGCATCACAATGAAAAAATAAATAAACAAAATTACAAATCTAAAAATATGCAAAACAAATCCAAAATACAGAAAACCACTAAGAATTAATATTATTAATACTAACAGAATAATATCAATATTCCCAATATTAACACTCAGTTATTAATATTCAAAGTAGAAACATGACACATTGCTTTGCTGTCTCTATGTGCATTAACCTATAATACCATAGCTTCTGGTTTGTAATTTAGTCCATGTCTGAAATTTGTTTACCCAAGGGGAAGATACTTTTCTGCTTGGAAAATATAATGAGGAAAGTATAGAGTCATTGTGCCACTCCAATGAAAAACTAGTAGAATAAAAACCTTCTAATTGAAAGACTTACAGCGTTGGAAAAGCTTCTTAAGAAGTTGTTGTAATTGAAATGATATAAGAAGAACGTCTTAAAGTCAGTATAATTGGATCTGTTTGGAGAAAACATGTTCCACAGCTCTGTTTATTAGCAAGAACAGATAAATTGTACATTTTAGGTTTACCTGGAGAGAGAGAGAGAGGGTGGAAGAGAGAGAGAGAGAGAGAGGTTAGGAGTACATAGCACATTGCCACACCTGCCACATGACCAATCAACTCAGGATCCCAGATTAAGACCCGAGTGTAGCCATGCAATGGGTGACACCTCAGCACCACACTAGTTCAGATGGAATGGACCCAGAGTGAGGTTTTTTATGGTGGCTGCAGTGCCAATTCTGCCACCAACCCCCAGGTTTTTCCCTGCATTTCCCTTAATTACCAAGTGTATGTGAAAGTGTGGTGTAGGGAAGGACTTTAGGGACCTTTAAATCTTAACTTGATGTTATTTTGCCAATCTAGGTGAAGAGGATGGGATGAGCTTGTTGGGGTGAATGGCCTGTTCTTGTCACAATTGTACTAAAAATAAAATGGAAGTGAATCTATTAGAGACTTTAGTGAAAATGGAAGATATACACATGAATATTGTCCATTTAGACAACTGAGAAGCCATGTGATACACCTTAATAAGATGGGGAATTATTGATTGCTTACACAAAACTTTATGTATGACCAAGCCACAATTCATAACCGGTTTCCCGGTAAGGTAGGATAGCTAACCACTGCACCATTACACCAAACCTGGGAGCATTGAACAAAAGGCCATAGCAGAGCCAACTCATGCACACTCCCACACTCACGTGAAGTGAATTTCAACTTATGAATCAACCCTAACCAATCTTTTTGCAATGTGTGAAGTAATATGGATTAGAAGAAGTGCAAACTTTAAAAGCAAGCAAACAAATGGCAGATTTGACCCTGGAATCTTGGAACCATGACACACCATTGCTAAAAACTGTGCCACTCTGCTGCTGGGGCAAAGGGTAGTGTTATTATATTTACAGCATACAGTCAGTTTAAACCATAAAACTACAGAATTTCATTTGTGATGTATCTTAGAAATAGAGATTGATAGCTGAAGATCTACAAAGGATTCACTTTAACTCGATATTTATTAGACTGCTTGTCATTGGGTGCATCTGATAGTGTTTCTTAAAATGGTGTCATTCTACTTTGAGAAGATGATATTGTGATATTAAATTTCAAATATTTCACAGGAAAACACCTAAAGGATAAAGTGGTCTGCAATGAGCTTCTGCACTTTTCAGTGACTTGTCTTTATATCCATGTTGCCTATAAAAACATTTATTGTTCACTGCCATCCCACACATTTTAAAATAAGTAAATAAGACCTTAAAAACCTATGGATTTTCTGATCTGTTAAAGCATAATTCTGTTTTTAATTTTAGGATTGCACTAAATATATTAGGTCTGCAGTATTCAACATTGGCTAAATAAACCCAGATATAAGTGGATAAAGAAAGCCCACATTATCAGGTTTCCCACTGAGGATGTCATGTTCTGTATAACAAAAAAATATTTAAATGAGATCTGTCAGAATAAAGGTTCTAATCTGGAAAATTTATCAAGTTACACAACGGGCCAGGACTAAGCAGGGCCATGTTCTCTCCTTTTGCAAAATGTATGAATTTAAAACAGATTTTCATATATTTTCATGATTATAATGAGTAAATTGTTCCAAGATGTTCTATCTGCCAACATCAAATGTCAGAAAATAATTAAAAAACACTTATTTGGGAAAAAGATAGCTGTTAAAAAGAAATAGTCCTCCTAAGAAAATAGGCTGCTGTGAAGAATTTTATAATAAAGAACAGAGAAAAGGAAATAATGTTTGGCCTCAATAATACACAAAGCGTTTTTTGTCTCCAGTGGTCTGACACTTGAAAATGTATTGTTGATTATTTTACGGAATCCTCTTTAATTTGTTATACTTCTGTCAAAAATGTTCTTGATCAATGATAGATAGATTAATTATTATACCCTAATTATATTGGGTAACAAGACTGCTAATAAAACATGATTATAAAAATAAGTCATGAAATTTAGTTCTTTAGCAAATCAGTTAAAAGTACATCTCTAGAGCAAGATATGGTCCATTGAATTCTCTAATAAGCTATTCAAGAAACCAACAACATTTTCTGCACTTTGAAAGATAAAGAGATTGGCTGTATAAATAAAAATATGTAGAAGGAAAAACAATTGAAGTTAACTATGTGTGGTTCAATAAAAAATGTATAAATACAATATTTTAAATATTAGTGAGTAGAGTGGTACAATAAAAACAATCTATTTTACAAGCTTGCTTATTCCAACACTGGCTGACAAATTATGAGATCCTGCCTCAGCTGCATCAGACACAAGTAAGCAACAATTCTGAAGACACTCCATTGCCAGGGCAATCAAATGCAGACCCACACTTTCCCATACTGGGTCAATTTAAACGCACATTTTATTACAGTGTGCATAATTTTGAATGTGCCAGGAAACACAAGTACCCTGAAAACCCAATGTATAAACTAGGAAAATATGAAAGTTCAAAATAAGAGTGACTGAGCAGGAGTTTAAACCTACATCTATCTATGATCTATGAATTTATAAGATAGTAGCACTACAGTGGTCATTTCCAATGAACAAACAGCACCAACAAATCGCTGCCTTACTCATCCTGAGCAGTACTGTTGTCTCCAGGGTACAGGATGTCAAGAATCTAGAACAGTCTGGCTCACTAGCAACAGCTAGCCTAAGAACTGAATTGGGCTCCTAATGAATTGACTGTTCTGCAGAATATATTTACAAAAGAAAGTTACTGCAGGTAGCTGAACTAATGTTTCTGTGTACAGCATATGTCCCACTTCTATATATACAGTATATTTACACATACACACACACGCACACGCACACACACATATATATATTGCAAAGTTTTACTGTCAAATAATGCAACATTCTATGATCTACTTCTCGCAACTGAAAGAGGGCACTATGGCAGATGTTTGCCGATTTAGAGACCAACCACAAGCGTTACCTGGTAGGTAACCACCCATACAATCAAATACAATCATATAATAAAAAAAGTCTTGGAAGGCTTGGAAGGAGATGAGTCGAGTCACTTTAACGTCCAGCGAGAGAAACTTTAAAGGCAGTGAGACAAAGGGACAGCTGCTGTACAGGCTTTTAAATGATTGATGCGCAGCACGAAGTGAGCAGGGGGCAAAGCCCCCTAATATATACAGTATATATTGTGCGCGCAGGTCCGAACACCATCAGACAAACACCGGCACTTTATCAAACACACATTTATTAATAAAGTTCTGCATAGCACACAGTGCTCCCAGCACCAATCACCCTCCACAGGCCTTTCTCTTAATGTCCATGGGCCGCCTTTCCTCTCCTCATGGGAGCTTTGTCCTGCTTCCGCTCCCGACTCTAGCTCCCTGATTGTAGTGAGGTGGCCCCTTTTATTTCCACCCAGATGTGCTCCAGGTGCCTGATGACACTCTCCCGACAGCACTTCCTGGTGTGGCAGAAGTGCTGCCCTTTCACCCGGAAGCACTCTGGGTGTCACTGGAAGGATCTTCTCCCACCTTCCCAGGTGTGGCGGAAGTGCAGAGCTCATGGGCTTTAGGAGACTTGGGGCGCCCCCTGGCAGAAGCTACATGCCCCCAAGGTGTTTATGCCTCCTTGCTTCATCCCCGTGGTCCCCTGCTTATCCAGGGCGGTTGCTTCCTTGCGGCCCAGGGGTCATAGTGACTGCACCCCTATCCTTCTAGGCATCCCAGCTGGGTCTGGCCCCTAGCCTCCTGTGACAATATACATACTGTATATGTATATATAGTGCCTTCAGAAAGTATTCAGACCTCTTCACTTTTTACACATTTTGTTATATTTCAGCCTTGTGCTAAAATCATTTCAATCATTTGAATTCATATTCCCCCTCATCAACCAACTCAATACCATAAGGATAACAAAACAGAACAAAGATTTAAAAAAAAATTCACAATATTATTAAAAAAAAGAAGAAGAAATACCCCAATGACAATTAAGTGTTCAGACCCTTTACTCAGTACTTTGTTGAAGCACCTTTTGGCAGCATTTACAGCCTGGAGGCTTCTTGGGTATGAAACAACAAACGTCACACACCTGGATTTGGGGATTTTCTGTCATTCTTCACTGCAGATCCTCTCCAGCTCTGTTAGGTTGGATAGAGATCATCAGTGGAAAGCTATTTTCAGGTCTATCCAAAGATATTCGATTAGTTTTAAGTCTGTGCTCTGGCTAGGTCACTCAAGAACATTCACAGAGTAGTCCATAAGCCAATACTATGTTGTCTTTCCCCTTGTTGTTATGGTCAGTGTCCTGTTGGAAGGTAAACATTTGGCCCAGTCTGAGTTTCAGAGAGCTATAGAGCCTGTTTTCATTAAGGCTGTCTTTGTACTTTGTCCTTCTACTATAAAACAACCTCAAAGTATGATGCTGCCATCACCATGCTTCAGAGTTGGAATGGTACTGCATATGTGATTAGCAATGCTCAGTTTCCTCCAGACATGATGCTTAGAATTGAGACCAAACAGATCAATCTTTGTTTCATCAGACCAGAAAACTTTGTTTCTCATAATCTGAGAATCCTTTAGGCACCTTTTTGCAAACTCCAAGTTGGGTTTTCTTGTGTTGTTTGGCTACTCTGCTGTTAAGTCCAGATCAGTAGAGTAGAACTTTCTCCCATTTCCACAAAGGTCCCCATAAGCTTAGCCAGAGTGACAATTCTTGGTCACCTCTTTTACCAAGGACTTTCTACCCTGACCTCTCAGGTTAGCCAGGATGTTAGCTCTACAACGGGTTGTGATTGTTACAGATGTCTTCCATTTAAGAATGGCCTACAGATGTCTTCCATTTAAGAATGGTCACTGTGCTCTTTGGGAACTTTCAATGCTGCAAAAACTTTTTTTCCCCAAATCTGTGCCTTGACACAATCTTGTCTGAAAGATGTACAGGCTGTTTCTTTGAGTTCATCGCTTAGCATTGCTCCGATACACATTGTCAAGTGTGGGGTTTTATATGGACACGTGTGTTTTTCCAAAATATGTCCAATTAATTGAATTGACACATGTCAACTCCAAACAAGGAGCAGAAACCTCACAATGATAATCAATAGAATGGGATGCACTTGAGCCAAATTTCAGATGTTATAGCAAAGTGTCTGAATCATTTTGTCAATGTAGTATTTCAGTTTTTATTTGTAATAAATGTGCAGAAATTCATAAAAGCCTGTTTTCTGTCTTCACTTTGTTATTCTAGGGTATTGAGTGTTTTCTGATGAACAAAAAATTTAATCGAAATTATTTTTACAATAACAATAATAATAGCAACAATGTGAAAAATGTCATTCTGTGTGTCTATATATACTATATATATATATATATATATATATATAACAAAATGTGGAAATGCCTTTGGAGGTAATGTTAATAAATCATATTAGTGCAGTCAGCATCTTTTTCTTTTCAGAGAAATCCATTGGGTGCAAGAAATCATATTCCTAAAAAATACTTTATATTTGTTCCATATGTTTGAGTTATACACATGGAAGTAATTCATTACAAAAATATTTGAAATTAGTAACATTTGCAGCACAGACAATATACATGCAGATCAAAACTATATGTTTTACCATTAATATAATATTATGTAGTATACTGTTATTTTAAATAACTTATTAAGAATAAAGGAAAATCTTGATCTGAAAGTAGCCTTGGAATAGAAATACATGATCACTGTATCATCAGTATAATTGATGTAGCAATTCCTTGGCTTTAATGTAAAACATTTGGGTCATATGTACCCAAAGCTGTTGGATTTTTCTTTCAGATTAAGAGAAAGGACACAATTTTCTAGAAGCATTTGAGAAAAGTACTGGGGTGTTTTTGAGTTTCTCAGAATTAATTTAGTTATATAAATGTGAAAATAGCTGTTACAAGATTCATCTTGTTTCCTTGTGTTGAAATGAAGTTGCATTTTTTGTTGTAATTTTCAATAGCGTCATTCCCACCTGCACTTCTTTAAACCTGAAAGAACTGGTGAAGGAGTGTGTGTAGCCATTTTCTTTATTTTCTTTGGAGGTGAGTATGAATTGGAAGGATAACAAATAAAAAAACAGTGTGTTAAAGCAAGAACATTTCTTTAAATATTTTTGTCTTCCTAAACATAATCCCACTATGAAACCTAAAGCCACTCTTCTATGTTCCATCTCTGTTTCTTTCTTTTCTTCAGGATCTCTGCCCTTTAAGTACTTTTCTTTGCCTGACTGAGTACCCTTCCAACAAATTACTGTTGTCCTGCTTCCACACATCCATAAGTTTGAACTCTTCTGGCTGGGGCAGATACCATTCCAATGTCTATTTAGTCAAAATTACTAGGTATGGCAATATGATACTGCTCCCTTGAACAGATAAAAAAAACCATTAGCGTGTCAGTTTCAACTAAGGAATTCCTTAGAACTGTGGCCGTTAAAGTTCTAATTTTGGTATTTTTAAATTGACTGCCCAAATGTAATCTCACAAACAAGAGGTTTATATGCTGACTCAATGGTGCAAGGACAACAGTCTTACCCTTAATGTTGGTAACATCAAAGTTAAGTTATAAACTTAATGGTTAAAGGGTGATTTCAATGTCTCATTCCTACATTCTGGCAAATGGTACAAGGCCATTGGCACGCACACCAGTAGATTAAGGTGCAATTTCAATTAGAAAGTTTGTAACTTAAAAAACGCACTCTGCATGTACTGTATATACTCCACAGTGCCTATAAATATTATTCACCCACTTGGAAGTTTTCACATTTTAATGTTATACAATAATGAATTGAAATGGATTTCATTTCACTTTTTCAAATTGATTAACAGAAAAATACTTTTAAGTCGAAGTGAAAACATATCTTTGCAAAGTGGTCTAAATTACAAATAAAAAACACAAAATAACTGATCACATAATTATTCACCCCTATGAATTCTGTATTTAATAAATTAATGTTTAAAAGCCTGACAGCCTAAAGTCTGTGTGGACAGATCTCTATCAGCTTTGTATTCCTGGACATTACCAGTGTTAATTTTTAAGTCTTTCTTGTGTAGCTTTGGTATTATAGTTAAGGTCATTGTCTTAATAGAAAACAAGTCTACTCCCAAGGCTCAGGTTCCTTGCAGATTGTATCAGGTTTCCCGCAGGAATTTTGCTGCATTCATTTTACATTCAACCCCCACAAGCGTTCCAGGGCCTATTGCAGTGAAACATGACCACAGTATGAAGCAGCCACCACCATACTTCTAGGTGCAAATGGGGTGTTTCTGAGGATGTGCAGTGTTCACATATTGTGCTTAGTCTAATTACCAAAAAGGCTCAATTTTGATCTCATCAGACCATAGAACCTTCTTCCAGTTGAATGTAAACTCAGATTAGAAAATTAGAATACTGCCATTTTTAATGGGCAAGAAATGAAAACTCAACTGGATAGAGCAACAATAGATAACATGGCCATGGCAGAGACAGCCACAAAATGGTGGTTCATGAAGAAGAGAGGGATGCATTAAAATGACGCCAGGATAATTTATTGTGATAAGTACAGATAAACAATTTATTGTGACAGTTAAAATAAACAGTAACCTAAATAGTGCATAAATGTATACAAATGAGCCTTCAGGTATCTATGTGAAAAATCATGACAATTAGGAGTTAACAACTACAAAGACACCTCAGGTACTGAGACTTCATTCAAAAGATCAGCTTCTACAAAATGTAATTTTGTGAATGACAGCTTGGACTAAACAGCTATCAATCCACATGTACTGTACACAGTTTATATAGAAGTGCATTTTGTAAAACACTGAAAAATATTGCTGGATTAATTGTTCATTCATAAAATAATGCCTATAGTAAGGCACTCTGCACTTGTGATTCAGAATGAATGACCAAATTTTCACAGTCATTTATCTTTGCAGTTGTGTTCATTAATAACTAATAGTTATCTCCTCTGACTCACTTGAGTGCCTTTATTGTTCTTTCTTTGTTCCAGGAATAGGGAGAACAAACTTTGTGCATTTTCTTTGTATCAATGACGTTACCTGAAGAGACATAATTATGAATCTAATAAGAAATCTATTCCTTGGGTAAGTAAAATAAAATGCATAGAGTATACAACTTCTATTGAGACACTCTAACATGAAAATGTTCACCAGTTTCACACTAACAGAAAATGCTGCTGTATTTCACTTCACTGCTTATATTAATTGCAATATGTAAAGGTTCATTGTGCTCAGGTTGACAGTACAGAAATGGTTTATATTCTGCTTTAAATAAAGAACAGCTAACCCAAAATGAAATAATATATTTAATATTAAGTGATTGTAAAATTCTGTTATTGTGAATATTCAATGTTGCTGTTGAATGTTCGATAAGTGGGTTAGATCAATAAAAGAAGAAATGTCATCTCATGTAATTCCCACCACTGAGTATAATCAAATAAAGAAACAAGTTTGAATACTTGGGAAAGAAGTCAGCACACTGTGTCATATTTGTTATCCTCATTACCATTAGTTGAGTTTACAGGTTGCTTTAGATCTCAATGATTGGATTACTTATGTTGAACATCTTCAGTGACCTGTAGACAGAACAAAGTGATTTCAGGAATTGGAAGGAATTAAACATGCATTCTCTGGCCGCTTTTTTCTAGGGTGTATTATTTTATTCTTAGGGCGAAATGGGCACTGAGTACATGAAGTGTTTATGCTTATATTTTTGACTGCTTCTTATATCTCTGCTTTTAGGTTTGTTACTTCTATTTAAATGTGCAAATAAGATTTCAGTTGTACTGTTAGCCTACAACTAACAGCTAAATTGAATATGTTTACAGAAAAACACTCAACATGTAGCAACATATTAAACATCAGTCTAGGAAAATAATCACATGCCTTTTATTTTTAAAGTTAGATATTAATATAAAGCGGATACATATACAGATAAAATTAGAAGTGGGAAACATGGAAGTATTTTGTTTTTTAATTTTTAAAAAATTAATATGGAAAAACAAACAAAAAATGAATAGTGCACTAATTGGGAAGGTCCAACTTTTTTTCCATATTTCAATGTCCGTTTTCAGTATATTCATTTTTTATAGTGTTCTTCACTGAGTACAGGCTCAGGCTGCTTGCACTGGTTTAGAGCTGCAATGCAGTAATTGAAACAGTTAAACTATAAATTTACATGCATGAACATACAATCTAGGCAGAACAGAGTAAAAATGAGCAATTTGATTATCATAAACAAGCCATGAAAATATGAATACATTAACACGGTCAGTTAACAACAGAAGACAGGAAAATAAAAACTTTGCTCAATAACATTCCAAAAAAAAAAATCTCTGGGGTGGTCCACAATTGGCTATAACAGACAAAATTGCAGTGGTAGTGACGTAGGCCAAGTAGCACCCACCATGCCAGGGCAATCTGCAATATTAAAAATACAACCTGGGAAGTCTTAATTCTTATATCCTTATATTGCAAGGCTCCCAGTATCTTTGATGTCACTCTATATGGACAGAAATGGAAGTGACAAAGCAATGTGCTGAGGAGAACAGAGGAAGGCCAGCAACAGTTCACTCTCACCTCGGAGTACTGCATCCTCCAACCATCCTTCTGCTGATTCCAGCATAGGTGAGACATCCCCACCCACAATTACAGCAGCCCAGGTGAGCAGAGAGCTGAAAAGACTTTCTGCCAGCAAAGCAGCGGGTCCAGATGGTGTATCGCCACGATTGCTGAAGACCTGTGCGTTGGAACTGGGGAGTCCTCTACAGCGCATCTTCAACCTGAGCCTGGAACAGGGGAGAGTCCCGAGGCTTTGGAAAAAATCTTGTATCACTCCTGTCCCAAAGGTATCACGTCCTAGTGAGCTGAATGACTTCCGGCCTGTTGCTCTGACGTCACATCTGATGAAGACCATGGAGCGGCTGCTGCTTCACCACCTGAGGCCACAGGTCCGTCACGCCCTAGACCCTCTGCAGTTCGCATACCAGGAGAAGGCGGGAGCGGAGGATGCCATCATCTATATGCTTCATCGATCCCTCTCCCACCTGGACAGAGGCAGTGGTGCTGTAAGAATTATGTTTTTGGACTTCTCTAGCGCCTTCAACACCATCCAACCTCTGCTCCTTAGGGATAAGCTGACTGAGATGGGAGTAGATTCACACCTTGTGGCATGGATTGTGGACTATGTTACAGACAGACCTCAGTATGTGCGTCTTGGGAACTGCAGGTCTGACATTGTGTGCAGCAATACAGGGCGCGAGGGGACTGTACTTTCTCCGTCCTGTTCAGTCTATATACATCAGACTTCCAATATGACTCGGAGTCCTGCCACGCAAAAGTTCGCTGATGACACTGCTATTGTGGGCTGCATCAGGAGTGGGCAGGAGGAGGAGTACAGAAAGTTAATCAAAGACTTTGTTAAATGGTGTGACTCAAACCACCTACACCTTAACACCAGCAAGACCAAGGAGCTGGTGGTGGATTTTAGGAGGCCCAGGCCCCTCATGGACCCTGTGATCATCAGAGGTGACTGTGTGCAGAGGGTGCAGACCTATAAATATCTGGGAGTGCAGCTGGATGACAAATTGGACTGTACTGCCAATACTGATGCTCTATGTAAGAAAGCTCAGAGCAGAATATACTTTCTGAGAAGGTTGGCATCCTTCAACATCTGCAGTAAGATGCTGCAGATGTTCTACCAGACGGTTGTGGCGAGTGCCCTTTTCTACGCGGTGGTGTGCTGGGGTGGCAGCATAAAGATGAAAGACGCCTCACGCCTGGACAAACTTGTTAAGAAGGCAGGCTCCATTGTAGGATTAAAGTTGGACAGTTTAACATCTGTGGCAGAGCGACGGGCACTAAGCAAACTCCTGTCAATCATGGAGAATCCACTGCATCCACTTAACAGTGTCATCTCCAGACAGAGGAGTAGCTTCAGTGACAGACTTTTGTCACTGTCCTGTTCCACTGACAGACTAAAGAGATCATTCCTCCCCCACACTATGCGACTCTTCAATTCCACCCGGGGGAGTAAATGCGAACATTAATTTTATTTTAATTCTTTTCATTTTTATTACTATTTAATTTAATATTGTTTCTTTGTATCAGTATACTGCTGCTGGATTATGTGAATTTCCCCTTGGGATTAATAAAGTATCTATCTATCTATCTATCTATCTATCTATCTATCTATCTATCTATCTATCTACCTATCTATCTATCTGTCTATCTAATGAGTTTCACACTTGTATTTTCAGGAAAATCACTAATAGGCAGAATTTGAATATGAACAGCTAATTGCCAGCTCTAATCATTTTATTTAGTGTTAAGGTAACATTTAAGAAAAAAGGTAAATGTTATTCTCACGCTAAAAAGATGATAAGCATGCACAGCCAAACCGTTGTTTCTCTTACTGCCTTTTCTTATCAGACTTGACCTTTTTTTTCTTTGCAGATCCATGCTGATGGAGCCTTTCACAATACTGTAAAGTAAACCTATGGGTGAGGGGGTTTATTGATGTATGCCAAAATTAAGATTTGAAATGCAGACATGCATGCATCACCGTCCATATAAACAGTCCTCATCTTGGATATAAATACTGAGACTGAAAGGGCATCTCTTATGCAAGCATGCTAATCATTCTATTCTGGGAGGCAGGACAATTCCAAGGGGCTGTAAATGACAGGGTCCCTCAAATATATGGGAACATAATTGCATTAGTTTTTATTAGCTAGTTATTGAAATTTAATAAATTATTTAATAAATAATTTAGTTAAAATTTAGGAACCAATGCTTTTTTTTAGCAATTGGTTGTACCCTCCCCACTCTGGAACAAATCTATACCTCCCGATTCTGCAAAAAAGCAATTGACATTTCACAGGATTCATCACATCCCGGTCATTGCCTCTTCCAGCTTTTGCCATCGGGCAGAGATACAGAGCAATGAAAACAGGACAAACCACCTTAAAAACAGCTTTTATCCAAAAGCAATCATGGCTCTGAACTCAGAATAAAAATGCTCCATATCATTCTCCCAATGTGCAATATAGACCTTAAGTCAACCAGTGCAATTTGTATATATAACAAGTGCAATTTGTATATATTATAAAGTACTTTTATTACTATTCGGTTTGTGATCTATCTTTTACATTGTATTCCCCGTTCTTTTACCCAGAATGGTTCAGCCCAATCCTGATTCACCTGAATTGTACACAAGCACATTCAACAGACTTGATAGTCATGCGTTTTGTTTTGCTTAAATTAAAATGCTGAAGCCAACTTCTGGGTCTCAGAAAAGAAAGTCGAGAAAAACTTGAATGTGTGTTCTGTACTAAGAGCAGCAAAACTATCTTTCACATAATTTTTCACAAAGAAGATTGACTATTTGAAATAATAGATGCATTTTTGTATTAAAATAAGTCTTTCTCTCTTTATTTAAAAAAATCATGGGTTGAGACGTGACTTTTTCAGAGAGATACTTCCAAATCCCATGAGACAAGACTTTGTGCCAAGAGATTTAACCGTGCCTGGAGCCAGAAATAAAAGACAAAGAGTAGATGACAAAGTAGAATGTCGTAAAGAGGTTCAAACATGTTGGCACGAAACACATGCAGAGCAGATTTGAGATAATGAAAGTACTAAAATTCGAAAGTCTCAAAAAATGATAGCAAAGATCGCATTAGCACAAACAAATGGAAATTATTACTTGGTGTTTAACGGAACAGTGAAAAGAGATCAAATATATTGTTTGGATTTAAACTTTAAGTCAGAGACTTGTAGATTGTCTAGTTTATGTTACCATCAGGGAAAAGTAGTGTTTCATCCCAATGAAGAGGCGTATCCGCGAGAATTAAAAGATTAGCTGTTTGGTTACAGTGAAATCCACATATATGATCGGCAGAGACACAAAGTGGCTGGTGCATAGCGCAGGCCTGGGGGTTGGCAAGCGAAGCAGGCATGGGGCAAAGTCCTCTAGTATTTTTAGAAGATTGGGTTTACAATATTGTTAGTTTACATTGATGGCAGTATTTTAGATTACCGCAAATTTAAATCAAAATATGGTTTCTCTGTGTCTTTTCCAAAATTAACTTCAGTTTTAAATGCTATTCCACTGAACTTGTTATATTTATGTAATCATTGTCATATAGTTGCCCCATGCCTTCCTGTTCTTTTTATTGGCACTGTGTATAAATTTATCCGAATTCATATCTTTTTATTGCACCAGATTAATTAATAAGCATATAGTTTATAGGGGACTATTATTAAAGATACAATTAAATGTCAGAATCATTGGTTAATTGCAAAGAACCCACTGTTACTAAAATTTTGTGCAATCTAATATAAAATTCTTCATAAACTTTACCCAGTTAATTATGATTAAAATAAATTCAGATATAGATATTAATTGAAAATTTTTAAATTTACAACTGAAGAAATTAAGCACCTTTTTTTGACAGTACTCTTCATAAACAAATAGAAAAAAATGTCTGCTTGGATTGCTCAGAATTTTTTTCTCAAAATAAAGGATATTGTTTTATGGGAACAAATCTATTAATTATATCACTTCATTTCTGATCATTTTCTTAGGTGAATAGTAAAGAGTATGAGTAGAATTAAAATTTTCCTGATTTACACAACATTACTCTATAAATTCAATTAGCCCTATTTTATTTTATTAAATATATCATTCATCTTAGTCATGTGTGAGACACAGGTGTGTTTGACAGTCTAAGTTATAAATAAATATGAAGAAAATATAACTGACATCTGTGATTAATGACCTAATATGCTTAGATATCACAGTGGTCGAATTTACTGGCTTTCATTTGTTAAAAATGTTGTGGTTTAAATGTAAATCATTTATTGAATAAATCCACCTCTTAATTTAACACCATGTCTCTAATATTAATGGCCAAGTTTAACTAGAACAGAATAGCAAGAATTTAAATGAACATTTTGAAATATTCCGAGAATCTTGAAAAAGGTTTTGTTTAAACCACTGCCTCCACTTCCAAAGAAATGAAAAGAATAACCAAATGAACCGATAACCAGATTTATAACCTCAGAACATACTGTAGGTGTTAATATAAGTAAAAGGGTGCAGGAGCTCTCCACAAGTGAAGTTTGAGTTAATTAATAAAAACTTACTCTTCTTTCTAGTCCCTTCCCATGTCAGATAGTAAACTGGACTACATCTGTTTCCCAAAAAACAAAGATAGATAAAGAAAAGGTTATTGAAGGGAGGCAATGACACTGAAATCCACAACTGACTTAGTATGTCCCAAAACGTTAATTAGGCATTACTGCTGCCTCATAGCTCCTAGCAACTGGGTCCAAGACCCAGTCACTTTCTTTGTGGAGTTTGCATGTTTTCTCCATGTCTGGGTGGATTTTCACAAGGATGCTTCTGTTTCTGTCCTTAAATTAATTGATAAATCTCAATTGCCCCAATATGAGTGATTGTGGGCATTATATGAACGTGGCCTGTAACAGTCTAATGCATGATCCTGGGCCAGTTCCTGCCTTGTACTCAGTGGCTCTTCAATAATCTAATATGGAATAAGCTGGGTGAGGGAAAAGATGAAAAATTGAATACTTTATTGTATGAAACGAGTTACAAATGGTATTTTAGGCCATTGAAAATATCATTTGACATAGCTATGCTCAAATAAAATATTGTATTTTTGCTTAAAATGTACATGATAGCCTACTTTATTACTTCTCTACAAATAATTGTCTGCAGTCATTTCTGAATTTGACTAAAGGGTGGACATGTTAGTACCACAATTGCAAATATAATACCTATAAAATCTCTATACCTGTGGTTAAGCATAATAAACTGAAAACTACAGCAAACCACATTGTTCAATAGACAAACAGTAAAACATACCATAAGAACATCATGTTTACACCTGCTGAACAGCACACATTTCTTTTTGCATCAGTCATGTTAGTACAAGGTGCTTAAAGCTAAAGAGCATGTTGTGGCCCAATCTTGCCCTTTTTAGTGACATCAACATCCATTCCTTATTGAATGCCCGTGTAACCATCAGAGTACCCCTCTTGTAGATGATTTCTGGGAAGAATAATGGAAGCCGATTACCATTAAATACAACAGTAACTCATGACTCAACAGTAGCAACTGGCTACTTATTTTGGGTTGTGCACCATAGCTATTATGTACAACTTTCAAATTACATCTTATGAATATAAAATTTACAAAATGTAAAAACAAAATCCTTTACCAACACACTAAAATAGCTATACCCTGAAAAGTTTACTTTAAGTCAGTGACCAGAGTTTTGTTCCAAATCTTTCAATTATTTAATGTCTATTGTACATTTTCTTGATATAAATGACACCATGACACTCATTATTTATTTATTAATAGACCACATGGCAAAAGTATGTTGAACTACATTACACTGAGCTGTACCTGGTAATCTTTGGAGACAAAGAAATATTGTTTTGATTTAAAGGCATAATTTTGTTACAGGAGGGTATGAAGCACAGTCTTTATACTAAAGACATCAGTAACTAGTGATACCTTTAAATGGTTATGTAAAATGAATCACACGTGTTTAATCTCCTTGTCATTAATTTCGAGTGTGACCTAGGATCAGAATTCTATGTAAATATGGTTGTCAAAGTCACACATTGGGTGACGTGCAATTATTGGCTTTACAGTGTTAAGTCTGAATAATCCTCAGGTAGTATTCTGTTACCAGATAGTGGATGAAATAATATCATGCAGGAAACAAAACATTAATATTTCTGTGTTTTGCTACTATAAGCCTTCAACCAAAACAAAATTCTCTGTAAATAAGAAGCTGTAAAGCCAGTTTTGAAATAAACTGAAACTGAACCATTAGCTGAATCAAACGATAGTCAATAATAATAATTCTTTACATTTATATAGAGCTTTACATAGTGAGTGGGGAGCTTTTTCAATTTCAGGAATCTCATGTACAGTTTCACAATCACCTTCACCTTCCTTGTAAACAAAATAGCTAAATATTAGAGTTTACAGTGTATCCATTCACCTGAGAAACAAAGTCAATACTTTTTTTGGAAAGGATTTAAATTAGTAGATGATGATTCTCATCTGCTACAGTGAGTGCCAGAAATCAGTTGAGGTCAGGAAGCCAGCATTATCTGGAAATAATAAAGATGAGGACACCTGTACTTAGTCCAGATACTCTCTTATTCACCTTGGCTGCACCTTGATACTTTGTTCAGAAAAATCATGAGACAGCAGGATATGTAAACCCATCTTTGGCAAAGCCCTGCTCCTAACTTAAATAGACTTGACTCAATTTAAAACATAGAAAAATTTCCTGTGTGCCCGAAGTGGGTACAAAACCATATGATTTTTGCAAGTCCAAAAATAAATTTTGACATAATTGGCAAACTTTTATTGACCCTCAAAAATCTTTAAAAGTACAAAGTGATGTTGCATTGTTCTAGTACTAGGGCATGTTCTGCACTGCTACTCCTCTTCAGTCTGAGATTAGACTAACAATTGGAATCTCTATTCAACAATAGCTCCATAACATACAGTTTATTTGAATGGCTAAACTGTGTAACCCCTCAGTAACACAATACATAAACTATTTGAATTGTGTTGTGTGCATTTCCAAAACAGAATGAAGATGTTTACATTAGGTGCTGTAATAGTTGGAGGCGCTATTGCTCCCTTGAACCCTCAGGTACCACGCCAAACACCAGGTAAAAGTCCAATTATTATTGTGTTTATTATAATAACGTGCACCAAGCACTCTTCACTCCACTATATTCATAAACACAATCAAATCAATAATCAACACACAGTCCTCCTCTCCCAGATGCGTTGCCACCCTTCCACCCAGCCCAGTTCACTCGTCTGGGGTTTCTCATAGTCTTTTATAATCTATGACCCGGAAGTACTCCTGAACCCTGTCCACGTGACTTCTTAGCACTTCCGGGTCGGATAAAACTCTCCTTCTTCATCCCGGAAGCACATCATTTCCTCTGTCACTGTGACTAAGACGTACTTCTGGGTTATAGTGCACATGCAAGTCCTTGAGCCGGCCGACTATGATCCATCTTTTCTACTTTGACGGCAGACCGTTCAGTAACATCCCGCTCCTCTTTACCTTTATTTACAATTGGTGCTGCTTCGCTCACCTCCCCCTTCCCCTTCAGGGAGCTCGGTTCCGTTGGGGAAACATTAACCTCACCAATGGACCGATGTTGGCCTTCTCCTTCCCGAAATCCTTCAGGCACGATCATGTGTCCTGTTTCGGGGAATAGGCAGGTCTCTTCCTGGTCAGGTGACTCCGTGTTTTGCTTTTGGTTTACCCAGGATAGTCCACGTGATTGTTTTCATCGAATGGGCTTCTCCCCTGAAGACTTCTAGAATGGCTCAACTCCTCGCTATCGCGGCCATATTGCCCAGGTATTAGGTAGGCGTCCGATTCACCGTCTAAGTTCTGCAGACAGACCTCTGAAAAATAAGTAAAGAAAGTTCCCGGCGTCTTTCCGGCACATACCTCCGAACTCAGATGGCGTATTCCCAGTTTATACAGGTAGTTCTGTATGTTCGACATCTTACAGCCCTCCCGCTGCCGTACTGCTCGGGCTTTCTCAGCATCAATCAGCGCTCTGTCTTCCTCACTTCCCGGCAGGTATGTACACATACTCGCGCCATCATTTAGGGTCTGTTTCTTTTGGGTATTCCCATTCTTTCTGCCAGATTTCTTCCCCATTGTGGACTGAATTAAAGCAAGGCTCACTATCACAGCGCTCTCTGTAGAGTGTGGCGTTTCTACCTCCGGGTGCTTTGACGCTACTTTCTTAGGGTTCTCTGTTCACAAAATTGTTTTAAATTTAGGTCCTCTGCCAACCGACGGCCAGAGAATCCTGCTGACTACACCAGTGTAACAGTAGGAGGCGCTATCGCTCCCTTGAACCCTCAGGTACCATGCCAAACACCAGGTAAAAGTCCAATTATTACTGTTTTTATTATAATAACGTGCACCAAGCAATCTCCACTCCAGGTCACGTCAGATAAAACTCATCCCGGAAGCACGTCATTTCCTCTGTCACTGTGACTAAGATGTACTTCCGGGTTATAGTGCACATGCAAATCCTTGAGCCTCCCTGCAGTGTCTTCTGGTGGGCTCTACGGTATCCAGCAGGGTTGGGAATAGAAACTCCATTGTCCAGGATTCCCTGCTGGTCTTTGGGGCACTTCCATGCTACAGGGAGGGCTTAAGCATTGTGGGAGATGGCGATGTTCATCCCGCCATACCCCACAATGCTTATTTTAAAGGTCAATTTTCAACATTAGCTGTGTGAGGGTCCTCTGTGATGGATTAGTAAATGATGTTTCTGTCTAATGTGAATGGGATGGCCACCTTTGGATTCAGTGAGTATGATAACGTAATGTTGTGTAATGAAACCATTTTAATTTTCTGGATTAAACTGTGAAGTAGCATAAGTACGCTTTCTCCCATCACAAGGAGAAAAATGCAACAGGAAAAAGAAGAGCAGAAGGAGCAGATTAAACATTTTAATGAAGAACAGAATAACTTCTTCTTCTTCTTTGGGCTGCTCTCGTTAGGGGTTCCCACAGCGGATCATCTTTTTCCATATCTTTCTGTCCTCTGCATCGTGTTCTGTTACACCCATCACCTGCATGTCCTCTCCCACCACATCCATAAACCTTCTTGTAGGGCCTCCTCTTTTCCTCTTTCCTGGCAGCTCTATCTTTAATATCCTTCTCCCAATATACTCAGCATCTCTCCTCTACACATGTCCAAACCAACGCAATCTCGCCTTTCTGAGCAGAGCTAAAGATGCTAAGATTTGCACTGGGTGTGAGGAGGATACATAAGATTAGAAATGAGTACATTAAAGGGTCAGCTCAAGTTGAAGAACAGAATAACTAAAATGACAAATTGATTTTAGTCATCTACTGGACTCAGTCAAATTTATCATTTTAAAATTGAGAACAAGTGCAATATATAATTCTTAGAAATGCATGCAATGTGATTTTGACATATTACAACAAATACCATGACATTTAATTGTACTTTAATTCATAATACATGCATCCTATTAAAATATGTGACTTCTCAGAGAACTAAAATGACACAATCAATAGTGCAATCATGGAGTTTTAGAAGAGATGATGGTGTTCTGCTTCATCTTTGCAAATATGTGATTTTTACTTTAATTTTTATAAAAATAAATTATTTTATTAAGGCTCCTAGGTTAACCTAGGGTGGCACAATAAAAGATAATGTTTGAACAGAATTACATATAGATTACACATTTAGTGAAATGACAACAAACTCTAAATATAACAAAATCTATGTAATATTTGGAAAGCAGGACATTTAAAAAGTGTGAACAAAAAAAGGAAATGTCAGTTGCTTGGAATTGATACTCGCCAACCTCTATAGCCAATTGACAGAAATCATAAACGGAAAGATAAATAAACACTTGTTGTTTTTATACCAAATAGAGTGTAATCAAAACAAAATACTTCATTATATGAATAATTTTGTGGTTTGCTTGTGAGCTTATGTAGTGTGTTAAACAAATTAGAAGGATTGAACTAAAAGTAATAATCATTTTGAAACTGATAAGAAATGCCTGATTAAACTGAATTGCACAATTATCATAATTACCAGTTCCATGTTTCACCTGAATGAAAAAGGACATTATCACCCTCAATTATGTATTCATAGGTTAGTGCGAGAAAATGGCTGACAAGGTCATATTTATTCAATAACATATGGTAAATTTCATGTGAAGGAAGCATATTCGTGCGTCTTACATTTATGCACAACTTAAGCAAGCATATGGAGATGACTGCATGCGTGGTAGCAGTGACACATGATATTTACAGTAAATACAGAAACATAGGCAATGCTGACCATCCTCATTATGGTTTTTGAATATTCTTAAATAAGGAGCCAACAAACATACAATACCCTTTCTCTGCATGCCTACTGTTTTCAGGTCTCTGTATTTAAGTAAGTGAACAGGATGTATGCCTGCATAGATGGGAGAGAATTACTAGTCATGCTGATTACATATGGATGGAAAAATGATTGCTGGAGGATCCAGACACATTGTCAGCACACATAAAGTATGCAATCGGATGGGCCAAAAACAGAGCAAAAGAGACAGGTGAGCTAGGGGTCAAAATTAAGCAATACATGAGTAGCAAAACAATAATTAGGTAAACATGAATAGTCAAAATGAGCTGAAGAAAGGCCAACACAAAGGAAAAACAAAACTAAAGCTTCAGTAGCAATAAATGAATGGAATAGCTTACACTCAGTGAAAAGTAAACTAAATGATGACTGAATCTGCCATAGGTTACTGCAGAGCATTTGGTTCTCCATGACAATGGCAGGTGAGATTTGTAGCCAGAGGCTTGGCAATGGACATAGATATGTGTGAGACAGAGCAGTGGCTGTGCCCGTCACTCAGCCTCTAACCAGAAAATGCCTACTGTACTTAAAATAATGTAGCAAACAAGCATATATAAAAAGCAGTAATAGTTACATAGTTATATAATTACACAAGTGGTCTTTGTAGTAAAATATATAAAAAAAAATAATAACATAATTGTGATTTAAAAAAAAAAATGAAATGATTACTAAGTCTCTTATAAAAGGAACACACATCTGCCATTTAACATAAAGTCCCCTTAAGATGATTACATGGAGTTCAAAGTTCAAATTAATATTTATTTCCATGTTTTATGTTTTATTTTTTTTCTAAACATATGGTTTGAATTTACTATCCGCCAAACTGCTGCAGAAAATAATTCTGTATGAACTAATTGATTTTAATTATATTAGTTACCACAGTCACACAAATAATCTGTAAAGTTTCTCCTCAGGCATACCTGGCCCAAGGACATTCTATTGTATGATATCAGAACAGTTTCAGTTTTACAGAAAAAAAAGAATAAATGTCAATTGTGTAACAGTATTCATGTGTGTATAGTGAAAATGAAAAGCAATTGGGAAATTGTAACACATACAGTGGGAGCCACGTCAAACAGCCGCCTGGAGCATGACAGGTCCATGACAGGCCATGACAGGACCATGCACGATCCGTGCACGGAATGTGATCCCCCGCGATGACGCAGTTAACGATGCCCCGCCCCATAAACGCCCCCATGCGCTTTCTAAAAAGATGGTTGCAATGCTGTATAATCCCGCCAGATGGAGCATTGACTGCTTCAGTTAACTGCAGTGTCCAGGAAGCCCTATACCGTATCTTTAATATACTGTACAGGCAGTTCTTGTATTGTCAACATAGTTTCATAAATAGATGACGTGGTAAAAAAAACAACAACAAACCGATTAATAAAACAGATTTGTTAAATCACTCAATACACAACCCATGATGATTATGCTATTTATTATTAAATAATGAATTAATAAAACTAGTTAGTAAAATATTTTTATTCTAGACTATAAGTGAAGAAAAAATAAAGCAAGTTACAGTAGGCGGTTGATACGACAGCTTGCGTGGTGCAATGCTAAGAACTGCTGATTTCCGATCCGTGCTGTATAAAATCATCACATTCAAATATTAACAATTCCCACACACCCTTCCTACATTCACGACATGTGTACTTGTTGCAGTGTACACATCTCTATGTGCTATGGTTCCTATTACACTGAATGAGCACCTGACATTGTACTTTCTTCCCTATATAAATAACATTCGAGTATAGCGCGTCTCCAAATAAATCACATTCGAGTATAGCGTCTCCAAATAAATCACATTCGAGCTATAGCGTCTCCAAATAAATTACATTCGAGTTATAGCGCATTTTTATGTGAAAACAGCATTGTCAGATTGGGGGGTTCGTGAACGCGACTGAGAGAATGGAACTGAATTTAAAAAAAAAAGCTAACCTTTACAATTATCATGCATTTACATATTCGTTTTCAAATAATATTGCATTATTATATAGGAGCTTCCCTGTCTGCCTATCATATAGTGCCTTTCCTTCCTACCTATCTATATATCTATCCCCTTAGCTGTTTTTTATATATCTATTATACAGTGCCTTCCCTGTTTATTTATATATCTAGTGCCTTCTCTGCCTGTCTGTCTGTCTGATTGCATATAGCGCTGAACTTACTGCTCAGTACTATTCTGTCCTCTGCATATCCTGGAGTACAAAAGAAACAGCACCATACAGCAACATGTGCGAACTGGCAAGATCGGGAAAAACACGCGTCACTGATTACAAACCGCAAGATGAATGAAAGAGACAATATATGTAAAACATCATCGCACTAATGCAATATTATTTGAAAGCGAATAGCGTCAGATCGGGTTTGAATATGCCCGATCCGGCGCTGTTCGTTTTCAAATAATATTGCATGTACTGTGCGTTGAAAGTGCTGCACTGAATAAGATGACTCCTTCTGTAACAGCATCAGCGTGTATTCAAACCCGATCTGACGCTGTTCGTTTTCAAATAATATTGCATGTACTTTACTATTTTAGAATAAAAACTTACATTTGATTTCAGTCAGTCTGTAAGAGCCAGTGTACATTACGGAAGCGTATTAGGGCCACGGTGAAAAAAAATACGGACACAGTGAAGAAAAAAAATCTAAATGTCGAGATTAAAGTCGACATGTTGACTTTATTCTCGACATTTCCACTTTATTGTCGCCAATTATGTTGAGATTAAAGTCGACATTTCCACTTTATTCTAATAGTTTATTTTGTCAGTAGAATGTCGCAAACTAAACTAAATCTTAAAATGAATGTTTAATTTACTAGATTTTCTCAAACCCCGTCATTAATTAATGTAGCAGATTAAATGCTTTATATTAAGTGTTCCCCGACCCAGTTGTTAATCTCTATGCGCTTCTTCAACTGACTTCCTCATGCACTGAGAGGCACAGAAATCGATCGCTGCACATTGACTTCATGATATTCCTGCTCAATGAACATTCAGAATACTAAGATAAATACTTGATATCTTCTTCACGATGAAATGCATTAAAGCAGGTATTAAACATGGCTGGCGGGAGCACGGTGGCGTGGCTATAGAGCTGCTCCCTTGCATTAAGGGGTCCCCAGTTGTATGTTCAGTGTAGTGAACTTTATGGCAGGTGTGACGAGGCTCCAAAAAAACTGGATATATGAATGGGTATCGCACAGGTTTAACTTAAATATTGTGTAAATGTTGGGTTCGTGATGTGGTGATCGGAGACACGAACGCAGAATTCAATGGATGTTCTTCTGAGCGGGCTTTCTTTATAGCATGCGCGTTGTCTCTATCTGACGTACTAAACCTCCTGTTCCTATCCTTGCTTTTTCTTTCTGCACATAACCAATCACCACACGATAAACGTCTTTGTGAAATTAAAACAAGTTATAAACCTAGACCTCAGAGTTTTCAGAACTTAAAATGTATTAAAGCATATGGGGGCACGGTGGCGTGATGGTTGCACTGCTGCTTCGCAGCAAGGGGATCCCGGGTGTTCCCTGCCTTGAGTTCGCATGTTTTTCTGGTGGGTCTACTCGGCGTGTTTCAGTTTCCTTTTAAAGACATGTAGGATGTGGGGTTTTGTTATGTATTATTGACCCTGCTACTTTATGTGTTGCTCATATTCACCCTGCGATGTGTTGGCGCCTCATTCAGGATTTACTCCTGCCTCGCACAAGATGTTTGCTGGGATGGGCGACCCTGAATGGATGGCATAATTAAACATGTATAATGAAGATTTTTTAAATCTCTGAAAACTCTATCCCAGCAAGTTATATTTGGACTTCAGGCTTCATACATTATATAGTTTATGCTTACATTTTGTCATTTACTACTACAATATGAAAAACGTTTCTGTTTTAAAAATGTGTTTACACGGATTACTGTAGAAATGGAACACATGTGAAAAGCGTGTATTCCAAATAATGATCTATTATTTCCTCTCTAAAACTCCACTTCACTCCCAGATAATCAATCAAGGCATGAGCTGGGAGAAGTTTGTGCACGTTCTAAGTCGGTAGGGGGATGGAATAGCCGGCTACTTGCAACTTTTCTTTTATCAGCACATTTAGATTAACAAAAGACACTGGCGGAGAGGTGAGAACGGTTTTAAGAAGCGATTGACTAGTTTTGGAAGAATACATTTTATTTCTAAAGTCGTGTGTGCGTGTTTTAATTGTTGGGGGATTGTTTGGGTATTTAAAAAAACATTTACTTGAACCAACTACTTACAGTAAATGGGCAAAAAATGGGAGACGCCTTTGTTTTAAATAGTCAGAGTTGGGCTAACAATAATAATTATTATTATTAATATTATTACTGGTCATAGAAACAAATGAAAACAACAGTTAAACACTTGATCATATGTATCTGTGCTAGTTTGTGTTTGTGATTATGTGACCCATAATAATTTTTTCTCAGTATAAATAATTTTTTGGGTTTTAAGAACTCCATCAAAAGAGCAAAGACAAACTTAGAAGGAGTGGAAGGTGAGAAACCTCAGTGGAGAATCCTGACTATGACATGGTGCTAATTGCTCTGTGTGTGTTTTTTGGAGGCGGGGAGGGTTCTTTAGACCTGTCTGCAAATGTGTTTGTGTTAAAGCCAACGGAGAAATGCAGGAGCGCACACACACACACACCTCTCATCCACAAATGCTTTAACTGTTATCGTTGATTAAACCTATGAACACAGCTGTTCAGCAGTCCTAAACACAAGCGCATGGTCTATTTTTGTCCTTAATTAAAAGACATCAATACGTTAATAATTAACACAAAGATAACATTGTTTATTTTGCTGAATAAGGTAATAAGCTATATTTAAAATAAAACAAACCAGGAAGTAAGTGTTTTATACATTAAAGTACTCTGTATAACCAAGTGCCCTAACAAACAGCAACAGTGTACAGTACAGACAAAGAGTGTGTGTGCTGGTGGGGATTGGAAGGTGAATTAGGAGACCTCATTTACAAGACAAAAGACGGTCTGAGGTGTGAATGCGCAGCTCCGCTTTGCTCTTCGGTGTGTGGGTGTGTTTTTTTAGGTTACTAGGGGTGCATTCTTAAATTCAGTCTGTCTGAATCTTTATAAACGCCAAGTTGGAAAATCATGTTTGAGAAAATGACAACAATTCAAATCTTGATCATTTGTCTGTGCTATTTCGTGCTTAAGTGACCCAAAATATTTTTCTTAGTTTTCTTAGAACTTCATTAAAAGACAAACTTAGGAGGAGTTGAATGTGAGAAATCTCAACGGAGAATGTACTGACTTCTCCCTTATTACTGACTGTTAGATGGTGCTAAAATGGTTTTTTTCGTCCTGCTGGCGCGCAAATGTGTTTGTGTTAAAGCCAGCTCAGACAAACCTGACGAATGCCGGAGCGCGCACACACACACACACACACACCGGTGGCACTTTGGCCGTTAGTGCTTCAACGTTAAACGAAGCCCCGTAAACTTGATCCTGAACAGCCACGGACTGACTTTAACAATAATAGTTGAATGTTTTTATATTTATGTTTTTGTATATATTTTTAAATGTTCAAATGAACGTTTCAGAGTATATAATTTGTTGTGTCATCTGTTTACAGTGTTGGCTGATTTTGTGATTGAGACCCATGGGTTACATTGAAATGTTTTTTATTATTAGTAGTAAGCCAGGCTTTAACCGTGGACAAATCACAATATAAGCCCTCTCTCGCACACGCTCTCTCTCTCACTCTTTCTTGCACACACACACACACACACACACAAATATATGAAATCGCGTAAAACCAAATGAAACTATGGCAAAAATATATAAGCAGTGAAAAATACAGTAGTATCCTGTAGGTGATTCCTGTCCTGCGATAACAGGCGCTAACCCTCTGGAACTGTTTAGTTCTGTTAGTATTGTTTTCAAGTGTAAATGTTTATGGGGATTTAATCTGTCTCTGCTGCCGCATCTATTCACAGTTGTGATAAGTGATTAATGGCCCATCAGATCTTTAATGGGGCAACGTTATGCTGGTTAAATGACTAAAGAAATACTGATCCGTATGGACAGATATTTGTTCCAGATATTATGCGCCATTAATTGATTTGTTATGCCATTTTTTGACTATCAGCGAAAAAAACATCAGCGAAAACATCAAAAATATAACAAAGCCAAACCCAAGTAGTTTAATTAATTAATTAATTAAAAATAGCATGAGCATCATGGGTTGTGTATTGAGTGATTTAAATCTGTTTTATTAATCGTTTTTCCCTTTTTTACCACATCATCTATTTATGAAACTATGTTAACATAAGTTATTTTAATTATTGAACTTAGTAACCGGCTGCTTGGACATTGCTGAACATTACAAAACTGCCATGTCCCACAATACAGTGCATCTTTAATAAGACATGTTTACAATAGAACAAACCAGGACATATGTGTTTGATGTATTTCAGTACTCTTTATTAACTGTGAAAAAACACAGCTATAGTGTACAGTTTGTGCGCTGGTGGGGATTTGAAGATTGTTCATTTTCCACTGTGCCCCCCATTGTTTTTCACTATCATTCTCAGTACATTATGAAGTCCGGTGATTAATGTACTGCAGAAGTCTTGGGTAACTTTTGTCTCCCAAAATACCTCAATGGCACGAATGAGCTCTTCTTTTGTGCCCGGTTTTGCCTCTTTTCGGATGAAGTCTTTCATGGAGTGCCAGACAAGCTCGATAGGGTTCAAATCTGGTGACTCTGGCGGAGTCTTCACCCAGTTGATTCCCTCTGCCGCAATGCAGGATGCAGCAGCAGTGTGCTTTGGATCGTTATCCTGGAAGAAGCGATGATGCGATCCAAAATATTTTCGTATATATGGTCCTGCAGCTGCTTTGATGATGGAATTTTCGAAAAACTGTCTGTCCATAATTCCTTCAAAAATTACAATAGGCCCTGCTCCATATCTCGAAATCATTCCCCAGACATGGACCTTCAATGGATGTTTAGGCCGTGGTTTGGAAGCAAAATGTCCCTTTTTGTGGAAACTCTGTCGGGCATAGTGCTCAAGAGCTACTGTTGTTTCGTCTGTAAACAACACATCATCCCATATCTCCCCCGACTCCCTCCACTGAAGAGCTTGATTTAGCCGTGCCTCCTTACTGCGGTCTCTCATCATTGGGCTAAACGAGTCATTCCAAACGCCCACCCAAGTTTTCTGCGAGCTCGGCGAACACTGGTGAGACTCAGATGAACGCCAAGTCTTTGACAACTTTCTGCTGCACTTGTGGGCGGTCATCTCATCATTAGCCACGGTCATATCATCAATAGCCTTCAGGATATTGCTACAGAAATCAGAGATAACCATTAGACAAAAGCAAACATAACTTGTTCTACTGTATGAATAACAGTATCACACACTTGTTCAGTATTTGCTAATTCTTTTTATTATTTACTGGTGTAGTTTCTTTGGATAAGAACGTCGAGGATGTCTCTCCTTGTAGTGATATCGCACAACACGAAACTTTAATCCCCAATCCTGCAAAATGCTGCTGTATCTGCTGTGCCGATTTTCCACAGGCCCGCATTTGACGAATTTGTTGTGAGCACAGTTGAGTGATGTGCGGCATCTTCACAGCACAATACAGTCGTTAAAAAGGTGAATAATTGCAGTGGTTGATCCGTGCAAAATGTAATAGCGCACAAATGGGCGTGTTCCAACTAACTCATTCTGGTTGGCTAAAATATTCACAGGTTGCTAACCAATCAGATTCTATTTGGTCAGTATCGCAAGCCAGGTTACAAATAAATAGCGCACAATTTTTTGGAATGAATTAAATCGACTCCATAATTCTGCTAAGAATGGAAGCGGTCACTTTTTACAAGACACAGAGACCACAACGTGTTTCAGCTACGGTAAGCAAATGTTCCTTTTTTGTGTGCGAGTTCAGATATGTTAAGCCCTAATATTGTGTACAGTATTATGCTTTGGTTTCATAATGTGTGACTGATTCATGTTTCTCTGGGCACAGATGCCCTCCTCAGCCACCAAAAGGGAAAGCAGAGAAAACCTGCAGCATCCACCCCTAGAGGCAAAGTGAGAATGGTGAAAAAGAAAGCGGTAAGTTGAATTGATGTACTGCAAATTACATTAAAATACATTATGAAATATATCATGGGTGTGAGTTTAGATATGTTAAGCTCTAATATTGTGTACAATATTATGCTTTGTTTCATAATATATAAATTATAATATATAAAATATTATATATTTTTGTATAGCATAATTAAATAATAACTTTTTTTTCAGGCTAGCGTTCTCTCGTCGCCGCCAGCTTCTATGAAATCTTCCAAGAAGCTACTAGGTGCTGAAGTCAGGGACCTCCGAAGTCGAATAACAAAAATGGAACAACAGCTGGTCCAAACCAAGGTAGTGGGGCCGTGTGAGGGGTGTGCGGCCCTAAAGACTCAGCTGGAGGCTGTCATCCAGAGACTGGAACAGCTAGAAAGCGAGAGAACCCCATTCTTCCGATGTGGCAGCAGCTCACCTCCGCCCCCCCACGCCCCCTCTTGTGGACGTCGGCTATTTGGGTCTCCAGACTCTGACGAGGGCAACGCTGAACTGACCATGTCACCAGCATTTTTAGCTTCTACTCCAGCCTGCCATCAAAGCATCAGCTTCAAGAAAAGCACACAACTTCCAGATGTGCCTCTCAGGCCTCTGACTGCTGAAAGGGAGGAGACATTTTACAAAGAGTGTTTCCAGCGAGGAGAGCGCCCAGATATATATGCAGCCAGTGTCTTCATGGCGCTCTGTCCATTTGAGGCCTACCAGAGCTGGGCAAAGCAGGTGAACTGGAGTGGGACAAACGGCAAAGCCAAATTGCCCAAGAATTTAAAAGAGAAGGTGCACGAGACTGTCATGCAGAGATTTCCGGATCTGACAGCGCACCACTGGTTCCGAGTCAGAAGTAAAATAAACGAAAGACTGAGAAGCCCTCGTAAACTTGACCCTGAACAGCCACGGGCTGGCTTTAGCAGAAATTTATGATTGTTTTCATTTTTTTGTGTATATATTTTGCAAATGTTCGAATAAAACTTGATTTTTAGAATGTATAATTTATTGTGTCATTTGTTTACAGCGTTGGCTTAATTTGTGATTGAGACAAATGGGTTTAATTGAAATAATTTATATTGGTAGGAGCCAGGCTCTAGCGACGTTGGACTAATCACAATATACTGTACTGTAAGCTCTCTCTCGAGCCTCTCTCTCGTGCACACGCAGCACGCACGCATACACACGCACACACACACACACACACACACACACAAATAACACATGAAATTGCGTAAAACCAAACGAAACTAGATAAAAAATATAAGCAGTAAAAAATCAGTAAAAATACATTGGTATAACAGGCGTAACTTTTTAATATTGTTGCCAAGTGTTTATGGGGATTTAATCTGTCTCTGCTGCCGCATCCCCCAACAATTAAAACACGCACACACGACTTTAGAAATAAAATGTATTCTTCCAAAACTAGTCAATCGCTTCTTAAAACCGTTCTCACCTCTCCGCCAGTGTCTTTTGTTAATCTAAATGTGCTGATAAAAGAAAAGCTGCAAGTAGCCGGCTATTCCATCCCCCCACCAATTTAGAACGTGCACAAACTTCTCCCAGCTCACGCTTTGATTGATTATCTGGGAGTGAAGTGGAGTTTTAGAGAGGAAATAATAGATCATTATTTGGAATACACGCATTTCACGTGTGTTCCATTTCTACAGTAATCCGTGTAAACACATTTTTAAAACAGAAACTTTTTCATATTGTAGTAGTAAATGACAAAATGTAAGCATAAACTATATATATATTGTAAAGGTTAGTTTTTTTTTTTTATTCACTTTTCATTCTCTCAGTCGTGTTCAGGATCCTTATCTGAGAATGCTGTTTTCACATAAAGATGCGCTGTAGCTCTGCAGTGTACTTGTGGCTGCATTCTCGCATACGTGCTTACAACTGAAGTGCCTCCGCACTTTTCGTGGCATTACACGCTATTTTTTAGCATGCCCATGTCGCTCAAACACAGGAACATATGTTGGTGTACAAGAATGAAAAACAAGTGCACTTTTATTCTAGACTATAAGTGAAGAAAAAATAAAGCAAGTTACAGTAGGCGGTTGATCCTTACAGCTTGCTGGTGCAATGCTAAGAACTGCTGATATCCGATCCGTGTTGTATAAAATCATCACATTCAAATATTAACAATTCCCACACACCCTTCCTACATTCACGACATGTGTACTTGTTGCAGTGTACACATCTCTCTGTACTATGGTTCCTATTACACTGAATGAGCACCTGACATTGTACTTTCTTCCCTGTTTAAATAACATTCGAGTATAGCGCGTCTCCAAATAAATCACATTCGAGTATAGTGCGTCTCCAAATAAATCACATTCGAGCTATAGCGCATCTCCAAATAAATCACATTTGAGTTATAGCGCTCTTTATGTGAAAACAGCATTGTCAGGTGTAGAGGTAGGTGGGGGATCGTGAAATCACTGAGAAAATGGAACTGAATTTAAAAAAGCTAACCTTTACAATTATCATGCATTTACACTGGCTCTTACAGACTGACTGAAATCAAATGTATGTTTTTATTCTAAAATAGTAAAGTACATGCAATATTATTTGAAAGCGAACAGCGTCAGATCGGGTTTGAATACACGCTGATGCTGTTACAGAAGGAGTCATCTTATTCAGTGCAGCACTTTCAGCGCACAGTACATGCATATTATTTGAAAGCGAACAGCGCCGGATTGGGCGCATATTCAAACCCGATCTGACGCTATTCGCTTTCAAATAATATTGCATTAGTGCATGATGTTTTACATATATTGTCTCTTTCATTCATCTTGCGGTTTGTAATCAGTGACCGCGTGTTTTTTCCCCGATCTTGCCAGTTCGCACATGTTGCTGTATGGTGCTGTTTCTTTTGTACCCCAGGATATGCAGAGGACAGAATAGTACAGAGCAGTAAGTTCAGCGCTATATGCAATCAGACAGACAGACAATCAGAGAAGGCACTAGATATATAAATAAACAGGGAAGGCACTGTATAATAGATATATAAAAACAGCTAAGGGGATAGATATATAGATAGGTAGGTAGGAAGGAAAGGCACTATATGATAGGCAGACAGGGAAGCTCCTATATAATAATATAATATAATATAATGTTATAATTATAATAATAAAATATAATGTTAAAATCACGTGATTGCAACTCAGCGCAGCTAAATTGCTGGCGTGTGTTAACGTGTTCTTGAGAACAAAGCGCCATCTAGTGGTGGAACCAGGTAAATGAATAAATAGGGCATGAATGGGCGTGTTTACTGTGAAATCTTGACACGCCTTCTGTCAGTAGAGGGAGGGGGGGATCACGGCGTGCATAGGGCAGCCGTACGCCATTCGCACGCCATTCACACGGCCGCGGCTATTTGACGTGGCTCCATCTGTAGGATTGTGACAAAAAGAAACAAAGGCAATTCTGCTTGCAATACAAACAAAGCACATTACTGAAATAATCAAAAGCACCAAAAGCTAGTATGTTCAATTGGCCATCAATTCTCTCCTCTCCTGTTGAGCTACAAGCTTTCATCAATGTCATATCAGACTGAGGTAGAAACCTTCTAGAATGTCTCAGCAGCACCAGTTTCCTCCTTTAAGGAACATTGGTCAGGAAGCTAATATGGCTACAATCACTTAACACCTCCACGCTGAAACAAATTCCTCATGTGGGTTGTGGGAGGATGACTAGAGTCGCAGAAACTCCATCAACATTTTCTGGTGGCCAGCAAACCACTTTGTCTCTACACTGGACTGGTAAAACCTAACGTTGTGACCCTTTAGTTAGGATATAGTGGGTTGGATGATGGATGGATGGATGTCCCAAACTACCACAAGATTTTATAGGTCAAGTCTTGACAGTACTCTCATTTTCAGGAATGAGAGCATTGTGCAGGTCATTCAAGAAGTAAATAAGGTGCTTTGTGTTGTTGCAGTAAAAATCTCATGAAGTATAATAGTCATTAAGGTGCATGACATAATCTGTTGCATTACAAAGATTAAACTAAGAAATCCGCTTTCATGATATAGTCCTCCTTTCACATAGCACATTCCCATTGTCACACACATGCGATTAGGAGGAAGCTGAGTGGACCAAGTGGAGGTTATTATTCGCCAGGCCTTCTTCTGTTGTCTCTGTGGGCCAAATACGGGAAAACCTACCTGATTTAATAACAACCTCACTTCCGTTTCTGGCACCAAGAACAACGTCACTACTCATTCTGGCACCAAGAACAACTTCACTACCAGTCCCAAAATTAAAATAATCAAATACAAAAAAAATGTATATACACAAAAACTGTATTCTTCCTAAATAAAGAAAGCATGATCGGGAAGTAACAACACAAAACAAAGTACTTTCAATAAATTTCAAAAATATTTACAAGAAGGAAAAACAAACAGTGTATATACAAGAGAAACAAAAATAAGTGCACCACAAACCCAAACCAATTACATACCTCCTAAATTAAAAACTAAAACTAAATTATAACTAGGAGATATCTATATCTATTTATATACAAAATGAAAATATATACAAATAAGGCTATGCTTGGTATACTGAAAGAACCACTGTGCCAAAGTCACTCACCCTACGACTGAGTTACAAAGATAACCCCTAGAGATAGGAAGTGCCCTTTAATATTGGGGTATGAAACAGCCAATCAAGCGTCACACCACTTTTTTTCTCCAATAGAAGCTGACGGAGGTGCATTCTGTGTACATGTTATGCACAGATCCTTCGAGTCTCATAATAAAAAGCAAAGTTGCTTCATATGCACATGAGTAAGTACAAGCATGAGCGCAAGCGCACCCATAATGTGCTTCCATCGGACAAGCTTATGCCTTCTCTGGAAAGTAAGTTACTTTTCTTAAAACCTTACCTTGGGACTTTCTCTTGGGATCTCTTTCTCAGAACTAACACATGTACACTTTAACTAAACTAAACGCTTCACGCTTCTTACTTTGTTAACTGCAGGTGGCTATGGAGATGCTTGACTTTATGACTGGGCACATGTGCCATCCATCGGGCCCAAACTGGACTTGAGCCCACCAAGCCATCAGTGCCACACAGCCTGGTCTGCTGAAGGCAAAGCAAGTTGACTTTGCACGATTCTTAAAACATTTTATTTTTAAGTGGTAATGCATGGCAGGCAAATTACCACACTCACACTACTGTACACAATGATAACTTACATAATAGTCTGAAATGTACGGTGATACAGTAAAGACCCCTTAAATTAATACAAATGATTTACCATAACCTTTTAAATGTAGCATACAGTATATTATAGTACAGTAAATGAAAGATGCTAAAGCATTTTTACCAGAAATAAGACATACAATAGTAAATTAGTTTACTTTATTTAGTCAACTTTGCTAACTATGATTAATATGCAATGAAAAATACAATACAAATCTGTCCAGTGATTGACTTTTAAAATAGCAACATTAAGTAACTTAGCTTGCCTTTCTGGGCTACGGGTAAATGGAGAACTGCTTAAAAATGATAAACTAAGCACCTCAGTAACAAGATAGCATGTATACTTAATTTGGCAGATGTTCATATATTCAAATGATCCTCAAAAACAGATGTGTATTGTTATTATCTATGCTGTCTAATATCAAGAGACCCTTTGCACTCTTATTTACATTGTTCTCAGTTGAGCCTAGAAATTTACATGTGCTGGATTGTGTGCAAATGTTCTTATTACAACTGGCCTGCTTAGATAAAATTCTTAATATTATGCATGCTTATTTAAGCACATGAAAATTACCATTTCTACATGAGAAAACACTTGAAACAAAGAGGCAAAGAAAATGATATAATAGTCAGCTTAAACATTAAGCATATAACCCAGTAATTCTAAATATTTTCAATACTTTACTGTAAATAACTTTTGTTAGACATGTTTAAAATTTACAACTGCTGTTACTAAAAAAACAAGAATCATAATCATAATGAAGCAAAGAAATCTACAAAATTTTGTGTTTTTGTTTTTAATAGGTAATCTGTATGGAAATACAGTAAAAATATTTCCTCAATGTGCTTAGTTGTCACTCAGAGCCATTTGGTTGAATGCTTTGTACTTTAGCTACCCTTCAGCTATAGTACTTTACTTTTTGTATCCCTTCAAAATAAAGTGCACAGAAATCTATCTGCAGTTCCTCCAAACTTCAGATGGATCCTACATGCTGAAACTTTGTTGTTTGATTTAGGGGCAGCTAATGTATCCTCCTGGACACCAACATCTGCTTACCATATATCATCATGTAGTATTGTTAAAACATTGAAACACTCACCACAAAATTTATTTTCAGTGTAAAAAGTGTAAAGAACTGATAATAGGCATAAACTACATAATGCAACAAGTATACAGTATGTAAGCAATTATTTTAATAATTTCATCATTAAAAATCCCTCTACTTTTGCATTTGTTTTTGCATATTAACTCATATACTAATTTCATATGTATTCATCATTAAACAAATTAAGTCCTGTTTATATTTTTTGTTTCAGAATTTGTAAGTCAGTCACTCTAAAGTGACCCATAGTTTGTATTTCAAAAAAGTTCTTCTATTGAGTACTTTTGCCTAAATCCCTCTTAATGAATCGCTTCAAGACGGTTCCACCATGCTTTGGTCTGCCTAGTAATTATTACAGTTTTAACTAGACATTTTAAAAATTGAAATGATTCCCAATTTCCAGATTGCGTTTTACTACAATTTAAGCTACTTCCATTCTATGAAAGTTTTGTTTCCCTCAGCACTGCGTAAGCTTTAAACCTCTTTGCTCTCCCCTTGGATATCAACAACTGCACTGCCCCAATCAACTGTTATTTAATTGTGTTTTCATTATATTGCTAGTTTATTATCCAGTCCTAGCATGAACTGCTGTTCCAAGCTTCTTGTGATCTGCTTTGAATTTGTTTTACTGTTGCTTGTTTGTAATTTTTTTCCAAAGCCACATTATATATATACTGTATGTATAAAAATTACTATCTAATAATTTTTTTATACTGTACAAAAATCATATTGCTATGAAAAGGAACTCTTTCTTCTTTATTCTCAGACACCTCCTCAAAACAGGAAAGCTTTACAATTAACTTACCGTAACCAAGTTATTATTGACATCTCTTGGCTCTTGTGTCTGTGTTCTGATGCTAGAATGTTGCTTTACTCTGCTACAAACAAGAGAACAATCCATATATTATTCTCATGTATTCCCATGCTGAACCATTTCTGTGTGCTGAATATTATAAACAAGGAAATAATCAATAAGACTTTGTTTTTGCATTGTTTAGATATGTTCATATGTTGTTAATGATATTTATTAGCTGCCAAAATATTTTTTTTGTTTACTGCAAGTCATTATTTCCTTATTCTGTTGCTGAAATTTATTGGGTGCCAAAATTGTCATTCTGTTTAGAACAAAGCACCGCTAAGTTTGGTTGTTGTACCCATTCAAACATAAATAAACAACAATTTATACACTATGTGAGCTCACTAGCAATAAAACTAAATGTAATTCAGCCACATTGCTGATTGCATCTGATGCTGCAACTGCCTTCTTTTCTTTACTGCCTGTGTTGATTACAATATTGTAAGCATTAAGGGTGAGTGTTTTGCCCGGTTCACCCAGAGTAGCTGGGAAATACAGCACATGGCTTCTCACCAGGAGGTCAAACACATCTGATAACTCAGTGCCTACAAAAGCACACTGACATGTATTCAATCCGTGCATTTTCTAATGATCTTACAACTTTACAGAATAGTATCCAAATTTCTCAAGCATCTCAGAATTACTCCTAGGAATTGCATTTATGAAGAAAGAAGTCTTTATGAAGTGTCCTATACCAATTCCCACTGATTTTATGACTTTATTCTGATTTCTTTTTCTCCTTTTTATCATGATTTTCATTTATTTGCATGAATTCCATTTGCGTTAACATGGAATGGTGAGGAAATGTATAAATCTGTGGCCAAAAAACATAACATAATACTAACACTTTCATCTTGTCTAACAGTACATGGCATTTCCGCTTGATGGAGCAATCACTTAATGTATAAGATTTGTTACAAACAGTATTCCATCTCTGTCAATTTGATATCTTTTTATGAGTTCATTGTTGTCCAGCGATTCTACAACTTTTTGCCTTTTCATCATGCTGCTCTCTACCTGAACACCATCTTCTGGCAGCTCCTAGTAAGTTAAGACTGTGACCCGATATTTGCGCGATAGAGATATGAGCGGCAACAAAATAGCTGTGATTAAAACGCGTCGTCAAAATCGCGCCCACAAAATCGCGCAGACAAAATCACGCCAACAAAATCACGCCAACAAAATCACGAAAGTTTAATTAAAAATGAATTACTAGTTTAAAGCATATATAATAATGTTTTTTTTTAGAAGTCAATATTATGAGACACGGCATGCCATCAGCACGGCACGCAGATAGTCCTTAAGATCACGCCCTGCATATGTAGGAAGAATTGCAGCAAGACGTCTTGATAGTTGAGCATATTTAGACTTGGTGGCTGCCTGACTGCTGGTAATTCCGCTTTGTATACGACGCGTTATGCCAACCCTCGACTGAGTTATTTGTTCGCGGTATGCCATCAGCAGTTATAACAGTTATAACCTAGCACGTAATGTGTACATAATGCACACATACGCGTCCCACTCTCTTGGCCTCTCTCGCGGCCTCTCTCGCGATTTTGTCGTGTCGATTTTGTCGGCGCGCATTAGTTGAAAACCAGTTAGCGGGTTTGTTGGCACTCATTTGTCCGTCGCAGTTTTGTCGGGGCACATATGTCTATCGCGATTTTGTCGGTGAACCAGTTAAGACAGCTTATGAGCTCTTCAAATTCCTGGTGAAGTTAGAAGAAGTTTCCTAAAGCAGGAAATGCTTTTACTCCTACTCTTAAGAGTACAACCAAATTTGCATCATTCTGAGATTTTTGAGTCAGTTACGGCCATTTTTCTACTCTGAGATTCTTGATAAATACGGGCACAGGTAAATATTTTCATATCCACTTAGTAGAAGCCTGTTCCAGATGCAGACAGAATAACTAAAGATCATGGTCTTTATGCAGTGTACAGTAGCTGCTGTTTTTTAGTGTGACTTATTTAAAAGCTGAAGAGATCAGTTTCTTAGCATAAGATGGATTCTGGGATGCCTGACAAAAAGACATATTATACAACATTGTTCCTCACAGAATAAAATATCTTTGTGCCATAGTATAAAAAATGAATGCAGCAAATACCTCAGCAAAATATACAGTAGCTTTGTGAACATAAAGGTCTGCAAAATAATTTTATTTGGATCCCTGTATCAAGTAGAAGAGACTCTTAGTGAAATGGACGTTAAATACTTTCTGAAAATGAAAATTTAGGAACAAAAAATGAAGCTTTAACAACTCAACTTTACTTCTTTTTTTACTTCAAACATCACTCAAAGCATGCAATGGTTGAATGAAAGAAAGAGTGATTGTGTCATCGTAGACATTTAAAGTGGTATAGATAATTGTTCTGTCTTTTGCAATCACAGATGAAGATGTTAAAATATGGTATTGTATCAGCATTTTGTGATACTCAAAAAAATCCAAAAATAAATAAAAGCACAGATCATAATGTAATGACAATGAGTCAACATGGCAATGTATTTTAATAGGCAGGAACAATAAACCTAGAAGGAATTTCAGAATAAAAAATAAATGCATGTATAGTAACAATAATAATAAAGTATGGGGCATAGTAATGGAAGGGGCTTATATTAATTTATTTATAGATGCATATTAATTTGACAGGAAGAGCCACTTGGTTGTAGTCACAGTTGGAATATGTCCAAAGAGGCTAACATAAGCAAAACAAAGTCTTAATTAATAAAATGAAATACTATGAGGGATGAACTTTGTAAGAAAATAAAATGCAACTAAATCAATAAAATAACATTCTGTATCTATCAATTTCTCCTACAGTAGCACCAGGGTATTTCCTTTTTTTTAACTCCACTCACTCTGTTAATTTCTCTGACCTTGTCTGTTCAGTCAGTGGAAAACTTCTACCCAAACTCTCCTCATGACTCAAAATTCCCTGCCCTTTAGATGGCATTAGTCCTTTTCCCTGGGACACTTACTTACAAACCACAGATACATTTCTGGTGTTAGGGCCTGCCCCAGCGATCTACAAGTTCCTGTAACAGCCCCTGGAATCTACACTTATCTTCAAAGGGCTGAGTCTCAAAGGCAACATTTAAGATACCCATTCTCTTAAAGTTATACTGATATCCTGCAACCCTAGCAGATGGGCATGAAGATCATGGCCTTGTGCCAGTTCACTCAGAGCTTACCCTTGAATAAGCAGTCTGGCTTTTGCTTTCTCAGTTAAGAGCTATCTGTTGACACATATTGGTTGGAAGGATTTTTGGCATCTTATATGCTTTCTCTTTCTCACTCTTTAAGCCGTGGGGTAAGTTAACCCTGAAAACTGCAATGTTTCTTGTCCCTGAACATCCGGGAGGAATGCTGTAGGGCTGTAACACCTAATCCTCAAAATCTGATTATTAAATTTGTTGCCAACAGTTTTCATTGTCAGCTAGTTAGACTGGTGACATCACACGCATTACGTTAAATCATCACGTTCGGGTGCAGTACATTTCAATATGGCGGAGAAGGAGGCAGACGAAAGACCAAAATTCCAACCTAAAACTTCTAAAGTATGGGCACACTTTGTGTTAAGGTCTTCCAAAAAATGGCTGCTTGTAAAATATGCAATTAGCATGGCATGGGAGTGTGAATGTCATGCATGACCACCTGAAGAGAAATCATGTGGAAGCAAGTGAAGTTGAGCCTTAACATGGTAATCTAACATCATACTGTTTATTAGGCCACTTTCACACTTAGCTTAGTGGATCAGAAACTTTTCCCGAGTCTGACCTTTGGTCCACCCAAACTGTTTTTATTTGTTTTCAGATTCAGACGTACTCAGGTGCACACTGATCATGTATAATTGTTAAAAACAATGGAATAGAAATAATAGACGATTTGGATCAGTGTGTAGCTTGTGTGCTACTGACATTAACTTGGTTTTATTATTATACTTTGCTAGTGTGAAAGCGACCTCAGAAACAACTTTAGGGTTATTGTTGAATCGGTAGTTGTGCTGTATATGTATTATTTGAAATCGATCAGTTTCTGGGGTACGAACAAGATTTGTTTCTAAGTCTACCTGTGTTTCAAATTTGTAAGTAAGTCAGAACAGATACATATGGTTCTTATTTAGCGTCACCTAATCAAATGTTTGTCGTAGTATAAAATATATATTTTACCTTTCTATACATACACACTCAACATAGTGTTAACAGCAACATGATCTGACTTAAAATTAAAACTTAACTGACTTAAAATGGCTTATTCCTCAAGCAGACAAACTGCTGAAGCTACACAATGCTTTCATGTGATTGTATGCTACGATGCATGTGAAGTAAATGTCATTATTCGTCCTTTCTTGTGGACCCTTCTGTTGAAGACCACTCTGCCTCCAGACAGAATTTTGTAAACATGTAGCCCTATGCATGTCAGCTGTGCACATGCTAGACAAGAAAACATTCACTCATTGAAGGAGCATTTGTCTGAAGTGTCACTCCTTGTACCTACACAATCTGACATTAAAAGAACATGGTAATAGCCAAATGTGCACAAATTCATAGCGAGAAATTGCGCAGACCCTGGGCAGAGATAAAAGTTTGTAAAGGTAGAAATGGAATACAGACAACCAAGAAGGTCTCTGCTCCAGCTGGCAAATTCTTAAAGCATTTGGCTTGTGCTGCCATCCTTACACTTGTGTTTCAGCTTTTATTGTCCCACAGCCCTGTTTTGCTTTATTTTAATTAATTGACGACCCACTAGGAGCAATTGCAAATCGCCCCTTGGTAAAACAAGTGCGACTGGGGGTCCCACTTGCTGAAACAAATTCACTTAGAAATGGGGAAACATTTATCGAAAGGAGTCCAGTAATTACAAAAGAAAACATACACTGCAGAACTGTGACAAGATTCTACAGAGAAAAGATAAACATGATTTAGAAACTGACTAAGTATTTTTTTTAACTCTGCTAAAGCAAGTGTTACATTTTAAAAGTGCTAATGTTATAATTTTTAAAATATAAAGAAACATTACAACAACAACAGCTGCATAACTATATTTAAATTTATTATACTGTGCAGACTTATACTGTAGTCTAATTTTAGCAAAAAAACGACATAACAAGTGAGACTACGTTTTGCTGAAAAAAGCCCCATGCACACCAGAACACACGGCTTCCCTGACTGACTGTGTCCTAAATATGCTGGTAACTGACATGAGACCCCTCACCATGGTGGACGATGATGGATTTAGAGCAGTGATTTGAATGCTCATTCCTGGTTTCATACTGCCTTCAAGGATGAATTTTAATAAACTGATGGAGAGGAAATATCAGGAAATATTTCAACAAGTGAAGACTTGCATTAAAGCTACCAACAGTATACATGCAATCACCACCGATATATGGACAAGTGTGGTAACAGAAGCCTAACCTGATGTAACATGGCATTTTATTGGAGAAGACTGGAACATGAAGTCAGTCTACCTTGCCACCATACCTCTGGGGCACAGACATACAGTATCCAACAAAGTTGACTGATTGGAAGAGGTTGTATGCAGATTTGAAATTGCACCCAGAAAAACAGTTGCTATTGTGCATGATAATGGTTCCAATATTGTTGCTGCAGCAAACATCTTAGAACAGAAGTATGGATGGTCCTCTATACGCTACACTGGCCACACATTATAGTTGGTAACTAATTCTGGACTAAAAAATCCAGGCCTTTCAAAAGCTATTAGTGCAGCACAATGCCTTGCGGAGCATTTTAAGAAGAAAGTGAGCAAGCCTCTACCAAGCTGAAAGGAAAAAAAGCTATTGTTGGTTATATCTGACCACAAGTGAGTACAGAATGTAAGCACAAGATGGCTTTAAAAACTTTAAATTGCTTTACCAGTGTCAACAGGGATGTAAAATGGATCTACAGTATAGGAGTTTTAAGTTGCATGGAAAAATGTAAGCATGTTCAAATGTTCTTGCTATGGCTGACTCACTTTTTGGAAGTTATATTGCTTGCAACCAAAAGTAGATGTTCAGATAATGTTGATTGATTATCAGAATCGTTAGTTGCAGCCCTAGAATACTTCATGGTTCTTTTCTATTTTGATACTCCTGGCATTTGTCTATTTTCTCCACCTTTCGGCAAGGTCCTTTACTGATTGTCTCGTTCAAACTTTTGCACATGTGAGACCATTCTTTTACTAGTAAAATCATTTGCTGTCCCTTTTTTGGGTGTTTTTATAGGGTACATCACCCTACATTGTGTGACCTAGATTTACCTTTGCCTCTAGTAAACTTACATTAGTTGTGCTTAGACTTATTACAATTGTTGTAATCATTTCATGGATATTCCTTCCAATATATATCTTGTGACAGATACCACATACAGTTATTACTTACAGATGCAGACTCTGCAATTGAATTTGGATTTAATACAAGGGCATAAATGGGATTAATAAATATTATCTTCTCATCATAGATGAGCATATAATAGTATACAGGCAGTCCCCGGGTTACGTACAAGATAGGGACTGTAGGTTTGTACTTAAGTTGAATTTATATGTAAGTCGGAACAGGTACATTATTTTAATAAATGCTATTGTTTACCAACTATAACCAAGTGCTCTGCCAATGAATGATGGAGTTTCACCCCCTCTGACCTTTTTATTATTTCTACTTTATTTTCAATGGTGATGGTTTTTCTCTTCTTTACTGTATCACCAGCACTTGCATCAGATTTGTGTTTCAGAGACATTCTTGAAGGGTGAAGACAAAAGGTTAAGATGAGCTCTTCTGCACAGCACTGTACACACTATCACAGCAGGAAGGCACCTGTCAACACGTCTGACGTACTGACAAGAGACAACTTCCTGCTATGTGCATAACAGTGCAAGCAGGCTTGCTATTGAGAATGACTTTGGGCGAGGGGGTGTTGGGGATAACCACTCGCCCACCACCCAGTCACCTCCACTACAGTATGTTGCCTGCAGCATCTGCCCACCGAGAACGAACACGGTGCGGCCAAAGGCAGGTAGTGAATCACCCAACTCCAATTCAACAGGCAGCCATCCAAGGCACACTACAATGCTACTCCTGCTGCCCCGTTCACCCTCAATGGCTTCCGTTCAGCTACAACCGGGTCAGCGCTTGCAGCATTACCAGCCGTGTGTGCTGTGCGGGCATTGAAACGCCCCTGTCCGCTCCATCCAGCCTGCGTCCAGTCAGGAGCAGTAGCTGCAGCGGCGTAGTGGGCGGGCAGCGAACCATCGTCCTGTACACGAGTGATAGCTGTGGCCCCGGTGACTATGGACCACGGGTCACCACTTCCCGCCTGGGGCCACCCCAGTAACACTACACTTCATGAGCAGCGAAATCACCTCCCTCCAGCCACCGCTTGCAGCATCCCCAGGCTGAACATGACGGAGCAGCGGTTACTGAGGAGCATACGTTGCAGCTGTGGCCTCGTTCATAAGTCGTACATCGGATGTCCATAACCTGGGGACTACCTGTACTTGACTTGTTTAAAATACTACAGTATATTTTAATCACAATGTCACATAGCTGCTTCTCTTACATATACATCTACTCAGAAACTCAAAAGACAACTTTCCAATGGTAAATCAGTTTGGATAAAAAAGTCTATTTGCAGCTCGATAATTCACTGCTTACTGTAGATTTATTTGTGTCATCCATAATCTTCAATTTTCAAAATATGGTATGAACATGTTAACATTTTTATTAATATTATCCATTTTACCCACTATTATTGTTAATTGTTCCTTAATATTTGGTGTTGTTATCTAATTTACCATACACTACTCAAGGAAATAAATTGTCAATCACAACATCCCTCTCATTTTCAACTGCACAATTTTGGTAAACTTTCAAAGCAAAGAGTCACATAGCTTTAGATTTTACATTACTGGGCAAAGTAAATTATGAGGTTAAAACAGCAAAACAAAGTTTATTAAGTGATTTAACTCCTTAATATAATGTAATGTATAATATTCTTTGCTTTTGCTTGTGTAGATGTGCTGGTTTGTTTTCACCTTATCACCTTTGCCCCTACTGCTCAGTAAAGTCTTATGTTTGAGAAGACATAATATATACTGTACATTGAAAACTGACATTCTCATTCATAATCCATCCATCCACCCATTATCCAACCTGCTTTATCCTAACTAGAGGGTCACGGGGTCTGCTGGAGCCAATCCCAGCCAACACAGGGCGAAAGGTAGGAAACAAACCCCGGGCAGGGCACACACACCCACACACCAAGCACACACTAGGGACAATTTAGAATTGCCAATGCACCTAACCTGCCTGTCTTTGGACTGGGGGTGGAAACCGGAGTACCCGGAGAAAACCCACGTAGACACGGGGAGAACATGCAAACTCCACGCAGGGAGGACCCGGGAAGCAAACCCGTATCTCCTGATTCATAATCCACAACACTTAATTTTACTAGTACCACCTTATCCTCCATTAAATGTGTTGCTGCCCTATTAGATATCCAGATTGCTTACTTTAAAGTAATCCCCATAATTTACTTCTTAATGTATTGTAAAAGTGCTTAGAAGTTACATCAGGCAGGGATGAGTCATTCAAGTATGATTTTGGTAATATGTCACCAGTGGCAGGAACACCTATGTAAATGGCAAGCCTGCAAAGTCACACAATTTTTCCAACTCACAAAAAGCCTCGAGAGTCTCAAGGCTCAAATCTGGAGAGCTGTTTGCAGCGGCAGTTTGGGAGACAGCTGAGAGACTACCATCTCTGCAGCTCCACCACCACTTCAACAGCATCCTGAAATACCCATAATGTCAGTCACAGAATGCCCAAACATCGCGGAACACCTACAACATTGACCTGCCTGAGCAATGACGCCATCATCGATACTCCCTTTCCAAGCGTTTCTGAGCGTTATTCGTGTCCTGCCCTCTGTGAAAAAAAATTGACAGGCTTACTATAAAGTAGCCTGATGCTGTAAGAATTAGTGCAATTTGTTATTTATGGCAATGATGTGAAGTTTCAAACTATCTAAGATTTTTAATGTCTTTAACTTTTCCTAATTACCTTGCTGATATAAAAGTAACAAACCAGTTTAGCATCTCGTGTTTCAAACATTTAAGAAACACCATCACCCTTTTACTATACACCCAAATGTGTGAAGTTCTAGCTAAAGATTTCCAGTTAATAAATGTATTTTGTATTCCCTCCAGTTAATCATTTACATGTGAAACAATATTAATCTCCATAGATTTTTAAAAGGTTTTCAAAACAGTGGTACAAATAAAATTTCAACCTAATAAAATTGGTTGAAAAAACTGACAGGGATGCAGTTTAGGAAACAGAGCCATTTATTGATTTATTTGATCAATTAATGTTTTCATGACTAAAAGTTGTGTGTATGAATTGTACAATGCCTACAACAATGGACTGGTACAGTATGTGGCAACCGTGAGATTTACATAATTCAACATGTTTGAATAATGTTTGAGTTTGAGACAGCCGTGATTGCTCTCAAACTCATGCAGACTAGCTAACAATATTAAACTAATTTGCAAAAACAGTTTTGAGACAAAACTTAGATCATTGTAAAATCAAACTGGCAGTCAGGTTTAGTGCTGTTGGATTGCACACTTCAAATTCAAGTTTACTGTCATGTGCATACAGTTCAATGATATTGTTACTAGCATGTCTGTTCAGAACACTGTTAATAATAAAATACAGCACAGAAAATATACATAGAATACAATATGTAGAATAGATAATTATATAAGTGCGAGTATTAATATATCAAGTTTTTATTTCTTACAATATTTATTATGATTGGTTGTTCAGTAACTTCATAACTGAAATGCTTTCTTTGAATCTACTGAAGCGAAGGTCTTTAGTTCTTTACTATTAGCCAGAAGCGATGAATGAGAAAAACAGCTGTGCATAATGGTTGAGTATGTAAAAATCTTGTCAACATATGGTACAGTTGTCCTGAACAGAAGGCTGCTGGGTGCAGGTGATATTTTGTGTGGCCTTCACCACCCTCTGCAGTAAACCAGCCATGTGTGTCCTACCAGGATGTGATGCACCAGCAAAGATGGTCTCCACTGCGCACCTGTTGGACTTCTGTGGATGCAGAAGTATTGGTCAACTTGACAAAAGGTAAGGTGTGCTGTTCCTGCTTCAATTCATCAGTGATTCTTATGTTCAAAAATGTAAACCATTTCCATAGCATCTCTTTGAATATAAGTGTGATCTGTTTTTGAAAGTTTCAGTGGGCTGGCACGCCTGCCTGGGTTTTGTTCCTGCCTTGCGCCTTGTGTTGGCTGGGATTGGCTCCTGCAGACCCCTGTGACCCTGTGTTAGTATAGAGCGGGTTGGATAATGGATGGATGGATGGATGACTAGCTCAATGATTTTCCTGAGATTAAAAGTCAGACTGTTGTCCTGACATTGCAAGTTAGATCTCTTGTCTGTAAGCCATTTCATTATTTTTGATGATCAAGTATATGATGATGGCATCATCAGCACACTTAATGATGAAGTTAATGCTGTTTCTGGACGCACAGTGATACCGGGGGCTCAACACACTACGTTATGGAGTGCTTATGTTGAGGATCAGTATGGAGGATGTCAGTTACTCATTTTCTATCCCGCTTAGTTCTGATGATTGAAATCTGCAAAGCTGAAGTCTGGAGTTTGCAAAAGCAGCTTTGTTGGTACAAGAGTGTTAATGCTAAGCTGTTGTCTATAAACAGGACTGGGGAAGAACAGTTTTGAAAATATCCAGATGTGCCAGGTATGGAGAGCAAGAATTAAGACTGCCTGCTGTAACAGTATGCATCTAGGATGTGATCAAGGGGAACAAAGTTATGTACTAACATAAACCAGCTAGTGAGCAGTCTCACCAACTCAGTGCAGTAGTGAGTTATAAAATGAGTACCCAGAAACATTATACAGATTGTTGTGGACATGAAAAAGCATGAATAAACAGACATGTAAATTGTAAACTTTTAAAGGACATAAGCCGTAAAACACACATATTGTTATACTTTGTAAGAGAAGAGAACCAACACAGAAAAATGCTTGGGGCAAGTCATATAATGTGAAAAAAGAAGAATTAGTCGATCTTTTTACAAAGATGATAGAGATGTTTTTTAGACTCAAGTCCAACAGAAAAGTGACAAAATATGGCCAAACCTCCAAGCAAATGGGTTCAAGGCATAAAGGGTCAGACCAGTGAAGCAACATCACTGGTAGAATGACCATCAGTTGGAGGAAGAGAGAAGGCACTAGAACACAGTGCCAACCCCTGGTTTGCCAATACATTACCTTCACCAGAACCCTTAAGCTGACTATACAGAACATACATACACACACACAAACACACACAGTTTATATAAAGCCCTGTTTTGGAGTGAAGTATTGCATGGCATTGAGGCAGCCATTCATAACTCAGAGTTTGATTCAGTGGTTGCCAAACTCTGTTCCAGGGGTCCTCTGTGGCTACTAATTTGACTCACACATTTAACTTGGAACCCAGCAATCTACTTCTTGCAATTTAAAAGTTACAGGTCAAAGCACAAATGTCAGTTATATAATGTCATTATGCAGGGGAGTGTGACATGGTGACCTGTACAGTATGTGGCATTCTAGAGCTCCTACCCTTGACACAACAACACACACATACACACACAAGTACCAGGTTCAAACATGAATTCATTTGAAAGAAATAACTTACAAAGGCTCTTTCATAGTAAGAAACACTTTTTTTCCCTTTTTGTTCCTTCTACTTGACTCCTCTGCCCTTCTCTGCTCATGACGCTGACACACTGGGTGAAGTGAGGAAGCTCCTTTTATGCTGAATCTAGGAGTACTTCTGTTGTCATGACATTACACCAAGGAAGCGCTTACAAGTCAGACAGAACCCTCTCTGAATAGGGAAACATATTCTCAGCAGTTCCCCTGCTAGCAGCACCCATAAGCACCCAGTAAAACTATCAGTCCCCAGGCTGCCCTGCAGGTGATGCCACCACCTAACACTTTAGGGAGCTATACAGGCTTAAAAGGGTTTCAACACCCTCATCCCACCCTTCCATTACACAGTCCTGCCCAGATAGACTAGGAACCACTGAAACAGACTGGTCCTTCCCTACATTTCTTTACAGTGAGTTACTGAACAAAATTACACCATTTTTGTCTTTCTGTCCCATGTAGCTCCTTAACAATTCTAAAGGTTGAAAAAAATCAAAACAAAATGCAACAAACTTTTGCAGAGCAGCAGCAACTGATGGGATTTTTTAACCCCATATTTCATCAAGAAATAAGAACATATCGGATATGCAGTCAAAAGTAAATATGAAAGGGGATATAATTTCTTCAATATCTTCATCATCATCACCCCTCTTGTCTAATCTTGCAGTTGTGTCCATTACTTCATCCTTGTCCATATCAAGAATTCTTGGCCTGAGTACTCTCCCAAAATGTGGGTCTTTGTTGGCATCCAACCATCACGAGCAGTCAGGATGTTTTTCATCACTGCAGACTTTTGTTAAAAAGAAAATAATACACAGTGTAAGTGTTTTATTAGGGATATCAATGTATTATCTCCATTTTTACTCACAGAACAAAGAAATTAGTGAAATAAATACAGCAATGTGGTCAAAGAATCTTATTTGTATTGCTTTTGCTCCCTGTGTCCATGAGGTAGAGTAAAACAGAAAAACAAACATAACCTCTAGTGTACTACCATGGTGATTCTTGAAGAAAATAGCTCATGCTTTAAACCATTCCAAAGTACATAAAGAATTGTTATAATATGTTTGTTATAATATTAATATAATGTCACTATCTCTGTGCACACTGTTATATTAGGCAGACCAAGTATGGTACACAGGGGCTCAGCATTTAGAATTGCCAACCAAGCATTGGATTAGATAGCCAAAGGCAACTGGAGGATTGTATAGTCAGCCTAAAGACAGAATAGTATACTTCTGTCCTCTGTCAGCACAAAATCGTCTTTCCTTGTTGGGAGAATGAGAACTGCATTGTGCTATTCCTGTATTTTTTGGAGGTGGAGTTCAGTCCTTTCCTGACCTTGTTTGGAGACCAGAGAAAGAACCTGCACGTGGAGCAACCAGTATAAAAGGATGGACCTACTGCCAATACACTTTGAAGCTGTCGGACCTCCGTCCTGAAAAATCCTCTCAGCGTGGTGACGAAAAATGGCAGACTGCGTAGATCAAGATTTCCACCATGATAAAAGTCTGTCATAAGCTTCCTGTCTGTAACCGCGCAAACACTATCAGTAAAGTAAGCAAAAATATGTTTTTCTCATGTGATTCTTATACCGCCGTAATCACGATGGGAGGGATATCGCCTTTTCTGTCATATTTCTATCTTTTTCGGTTACTTAATATGCCGCAATTTCAAAAGAACACATTTCCGGAGAGCTAATGCCTCCTAAGGAAACAAGAATTAAATATGACTTTAAGTGCTCTGAGGTAAAAAAGTAATAAGTTTACAGGTAATTGTATTTGAGTTAGTATTGTTGTGGAAAAAACTTTCCTCTGTTTTCAAAACAGTCATTTATGGAGACCAGATGAAAATGCAGAATGATTCTTTATTTACACATAGATATGCACAAATATGTCACTCCATGGAGTAAGCAATCAAGAAAACAATTCATTCCCTTTTATACTTTCCTATTACCATTACCTTATCTAATACATCATGTTATCTGACTCTTAATATACAGAATTTTCTCATCTCATCCAATCAACTACAGCCACCAGTAACTTTATATACATGTCGACTCTTCCATTATTCTAAACATTGCTTCATCAATAGGGGTTTCCTACGGGTTTTCCCATTGATCTTATCACCGCTTCATAATAAGGGTGTTTGGGCTTTCTCACTAGTTTTTTCTCACATTTTAAGAGGGTGTTCATTGCACATCTACTTTATTTTAACCGTATTACCTTCCTTGATAGTTCCTCTTAAGATGAGGCACAAGACTCACAAGATTTAAGCCATATTTAGTTAGCCCTTTAGTTACCTTCTGTCCTTTTCCATATGGTTTTAATCATTCATTGTTACAAGTTCACTTAAGTATTAAATTATCATGTACTGATTAAAATATTTGATTAAAATTCTATAATAGCTGAAATATATTGGGTACATCCATCCATCCATTTTCCAACCCGCTGAATCCGAACACAGGGTCACGGGGGTCTGCTGGAGCCAATCCCAGCCAACATAGGGCACAAGGCAGGAACCAATCCCAGGCAGGGTGCCAACCCACTGCAGATATTGGGTACAATTACCATTATAATATAGTTATTTGTTGAGGCCAAAAATCATCATTTCATACAGTATGCAGTTGATTGTTCCCAATGTAATATGCACTCTGTTAGGAGTTTTTAAACATTCACCTACACATAAATCAATAGAAATGCTACATGTACAAAGTCATATATAATTTAAACTGTTTACCTGATGCAAATGACCACTCCATTCCTAATCCAGTGATAAGTGAATGATACAGGAAAAAAATCACATTATGTATAAAGAAATAAAAATCACATTATCTTTGTGCTTCAGCTTGTAATAATCATTGAACTACATACTTAACAGGGCTGTACCTTTGTGGGAACCAAACTTTCCAAACTTCTAGGCACTGCAATAATAATTTTAAAATATTATACATTTCTGCTATTCCACTATTACAGTATATAGCATTTCATCCTATTGTAATACATTACAAATTGCCAAAAACTACACATAACCATAAATACAAGTAAAATTCCATTACAACAAACTCCCAGGGACCTAAAAAATATTTTGTTATAATGAAAATTTCGTTGTAATGAGATTCGGTATTTGTTAATATAATGCTTTCTTTAACTTGCGCCCAGGCGTTTGCAATCATTTCAATAGCTTCTTTTGTGTTAATTTTAATCTCCTCCTGTCTACATGTTATGCTGACGAGAATTTTTCTCAGCATTTCCTTGCGATAATACACTTTCCCAAAGAGCGATTGCAGCATCTGTGTAAGATTATTTGTCTATTGCCAGGGCAGGGCAAAAACAGGCACATAGCGCTGTAGTGAAGTGACACAGAAGCAAATCGTAAAACATTGGGGTCGCGCTATAAGTCCCCGTCTTGCACCCCAAAACACAAGGCTGAGTCTCAGTACTTTAGAAAAACCAACTTTATTCAGCTTGAAACAGGAACGGCACACTTATTTATTGTAGCATGATCTGCTATACACAGACACAGCAGTCAGGCTGCATCACCCATCAATATCTTTTCTGCTTTGGCGGAGAGACGCAGCATAGCTGAGAGACGCAAAATATCTTCGAGACAGCTGTTGCCCCGTCAACAGATAAACAGTCTTCCATAGACGCAGAGATTGGACTTTGTGACGCTCTTTGGCGTGTCATCCAGTTAGGGGAGGTCCCAAGAGAGATTACAAACCTCACATTTTCTTGAATGAGTGCTGCATTAATAGGATTGTTTCTTGAATGAGCATCTCTGAACCACATAAAAACTTCTTTTTCAACGTCTTCAAATGTAGCAGTTCACATACGTTTGCAACCCGACATTTTTTTCTTTTTTTGCTCAGTCTTTTCAAGAAAGGTGACAGCGTCGATGTCGAAATTCCGAATTCAATGGCAACATCTTTTTTTTTTGCCGTAATCAAGACCTGCAAAAATGTGAAGTTTTTTTCTAATATGAACTGTTATCATTTTTTCGTGTCTGCCATTTCTATAGGAGGGTGACAATGAGTTAAATTCCAATGGATGTTTTTTAAATGTTGACGAGCAATAAGCAAAAGGTATCACTGAAAACCGCCGGAAACAAAAAGGGCAAAAAAAAAAACAGTACGAGGAAAATTCAAAGAAAGAAAAATTGCAGTGTTTCTGTTTGGGTATCATTGTGCACAACTGAGCTGCGGCCACAGAATTAGCTGCTCTGCGGATAATTCATTCAGGCATTTCAAGGTCTTTTGGGCACTTCGTTATAATGAAAGTATGTGTTGAATGTACTTCGTAGTAAGGTGATTTCTATAGACTCGTGTCATATTGGGAAACTGTCGGGACCATAAAAGTACTTCATTGTAATGAAAATGTTGTTGTAAAGATATTCGTTGTAATGGAATTTTACCTGTATACTGACCTGCAAAATAATATAGTTACTTAATGTCACCAGTGAAATTAACTTTGCTGTTCTCTGCCTGCTTTTTGATTATTGAAAGCAGAAATGATTGCCATTTAATAAATCAGTGATTTATTAGACCACTCAATAACCCAATTTTTATGACCAGTATCCTCTGTCCCCATAATCCCATATATACAACACAAACCTGCAGAAAGACACACCAGAGTACATGCCTCATTAGAGATCTGGTTATAGTGTGTTGATCAAAGTTTTTATTTTGATAATTTGTAATATATAAAATGAATCTAAGAATTTTATATTAATAATTAGCACTACCTGTGGTACACAGAATATATTCTTCTTGCTGTGTGGAAACTGAAGATAGCTGGCTAGAATAAAACAATTCAGAAATAAGCTAATGAATGCTGATAACTGTTCTGCTTTTTAAAAAGCTTGAAAGGTTAATTGATCTTACATACTTTTAAATGCTGGCTTTCCAAAGTAAGAGAAGACACCATCATCTCCTAATCTGTGGCATGTCAACCTAAGAAATGAAAATCAGTTAATAACAATTACAATTAGTTCTGACCTGGCAGAAATCAAATGCTTTTCCAGTGGCTATGTAGGGGGTATACTAAAAATCAAAATAAGTCATTATTTTTTAGCAGCCATTACATCTTACTATTGCCATAATGTTCTCAATTTACCATGAACATAAAGAAACCAAAGCTTCTGCTGGCAATCTGCTTGGGTAGTTCCTGTCATTTAAAATGACTGATTAGCAAAGGAGCTTTTTATGTTTCAACTGTATTAGCAAAACATGTTTAACTTTACATTGCCTTGTTCTATGGTTTCTTCCAGATACCTGGCATAACTGTGCAGGCACTTTTCTTAAACATAATTTGTTTCTGTCAGTATCCATTTGTAAATTAACATAAATTAAACACACTGTTGATATGAACTTTTCAGATGGAATATCATAGTAGAACTGGATTAATAATATTTATTTCTGAAAATGACTATTAATAATTTTAGCACACACAACCAATAATTATTATTAACTGATATTTAGCTGGGACTGTTCATTACTTTACATCACAATGATAGCCATTTCAGATTACCAGAGTTGAATTTTTGGTCATACTTCTGATAAAGAAATAGTGAATAATTTAGTCTCTAACAAATTTTTAATGAACCAATAATACATGTGAGGGAGTGACTTTGGCTTCATGTATGAGATCATAGCACATCATTACCTATATTTCAGAACCTGAAAGGTATTATTACTATTTTACCATATTGCCTATCAACCTATCTATATATGTAAAATACCACTTTACTGATAGCATTTGCTTCTGATGAACTAGCAAGGGATATATTATATACCAAACATATCCAAAATGATGTTCTGGCAATCATAATTACCTAGTCACGGTCTTTGATTATGGTCCGTAACACTTTGCTATGGTAATCTATACTTAACAACAGTCAATTACTGTATGTATAACAATTGCATAATAATTGACTGCTGAATGCAGCTCACTGAATGTGTCGATTTAATATTCAGAATTTGGTAACCCACAGAACCCTGTAACACTACACTACACAAACCGACCTTTTTGTTGGTTTTACAGTTAATATTTAACCAATACCACTTAGTACTATCACATCCCTTGCACAGCTATTTAACTAACACCTATATCACACTCAGGTACAATTTGATCCTTAGTAATAAACTAAGATGATATCTAAAATTAGTAAAATTTACAATAAACTCACTGCCTTCTTGATTCAAAACCCTAATACTGTCATGTTCTTTAACCAATAATCATTTGCAGAAATTTACTGAAATACTGGAGTTTTACCTAATTCCAACAAAGATGGTGATGGGCATGTAGCGACTGACATCAGAGGGCGTTTCGTGATTGACGTCATAGGTTATGAAGTTACTGAAGTTACACCCTTCTCTCTCTATCTGCTAAGGTCCATTAGCTAGGGTGTGCTGATGCTGGTGGAGCTTTGGGCTCATGGACTTGGGAAAGATTATGGCAGAGTCAGTTGCCATTGACCCCAAGTGAGCTGTGAGAAGCAGGGCAGGTGGTAAAAATATGCAGGCAGAGGACAAGGCAGATCGTAGAGGAGCTGTAAAGCGGCATTGGAGGAACAGTATCAAAGCTATCATCCAAACCTAAACACAGGTTGCGGCTCCAATTCAGTGACGGAAAACACCAAGACACTGGTACATCTTCATCTCCACACAACAAGTTTTGCCAGCTTGCTTACAACTGACCAGCATTGAACGACTCTGCAGCAGTACATGACAGCACAGCACACAACATTCCAGCTGTGTCATTTCACATCACAGCACTCAAAATTCTCATTACCGTGGCTGAAGTGAAAGAGAAGACCACGCTGCAGTTTCATTGAGTTTATGCACTGTTGCAGTGAGCTGAAAGTGGTCACTGATGATGGTGACTTCAACAGGAGGGTAATGTAACTGTGTGGAGAAGTTACATCAGGCAGAGATGAGTCACCCAGCTATGAGCTGGCATTACAACTCCTGTGGCAGGAGTGCCTATATAAATGGCAAGCCTGCAAGGTCACATGGTTTTTAGAACTACTGTAGTGCAGCAAAAGGCCATCAGTCCTTTTAAGAATAGCGAGCCACCTCAAAGAGCACTGTAAAGAGCAGAGAAGTGATCCATTACGGCTTTCAGTGCCGATGATACAGTATTTTTGATTAGATCTGTTCAGAATAGACTTACTTTTAGAGAAACTCTGTAAAACAGCAATTTGTACCTTCATTTATTAATATGGTCTGTAGGATTTAAGGTCTCTTTTTCTCTCTTTTTGCTTTTATTAAAGTAGTGTATACTACATCCATCTGAATACATTTGTGTGCATGTGTTAGTTTAGTGAAAAAAGAAGGTAGAAGCAGGTCAGTGCCCTCAGGTTATTAATGCAATTGATTATTCAAAATGTCAGTAAACATTTCAGTTAAAGATATTTCACTTCTCCCTCTTGTTTGCAAGTACTCATTTCTCTCAGTAACTTGTATGTAGTATGCAAGCTTCACTCCTTGCCAGCTGCCGCTTTGCAATTTTGTGTTGATTTAATCCAATCAGCCAAAGTTATAGATCACCCACCTCAAAATCCTTCTAATCAGTATTCATTGTTCAGAACCGGAAAGTGCCTGTGTGTGTGTACTCACATATTTATCAGTATATTCATGTCTGTGTGGGTGAATATGGATGCTTCATATTCATGTGTTCATGGCTGTGTGATTTCTTCCATTTTTTGTTCATCATTTCCTGTGGAGGAATAAATGTGTAAGCTGTGAATTAAGAAGGCACAGCTGCTATCATCTGCTATAAAATTGCAATGTCCCCTTGGGATCACTAAAGTATCTATCTATCTATCTATCTATCTATCTATCTATCTATCTATCTATCTATCTATCTATCTATCTATCTATCTATCTATCTATCCACATTTGAAACAATGTCAAAGTAAAGTACTAATATAAACAGTTCTTCATTGATACCTTTACACCATAAAGTTTGATGTATGCTTTTATAATGTAAATAGGAGTCAATAATAGTACATTAATATAAAAAAAAAATTCTGCCACTCAGAGATACAGATACAATTATATTATCAAAAATATATTAATTCAGTTACATAGGAGTTAAACTTACAGTAATAAGATCTGAAGATATTCAGTTACTCTGAGATGTTAATACACATTTATATGGTAAAGTATTGTGTAGGATTTTTTTCAACAGAACTGAAAAATGGTATCAGGGTTTTTTTAATTAACAGAGAGGACACCATCATCTGAGATGGTTACAGAATGTGATATATGTGATTAAATGATGTTATTCATAATCTGGTAATCTTATGTATGATTGTTAGGAGCTTTTGAACTTCAGTGATTCTTAGAGGTTTATTTTAGAAAAAAATACCTTTGGGAAATTGTTTTAGAGACACTGCAAACCAAACTTGCTTAAACTGGTGGTTTGTACAAGGGAGAGTCAAGCTAAAGTTAGAGAATGGGATTTATTAGAAAATGGAATGAACCTTTCCAAAACTGATAATGTCATTTCTCATTGTAGTCTCCACCCTTCTCAATGCATTTGCGCCACCTGCCTGGAAGTGCCTGGATTCCAGCAGAATAAAAGGTTTTGTCTTGTTCTCGCAACCACTTTTTTGACTTTTGTAGTTTAGATGAGTGTTTCTTTTTGGAAAGTTAATAAGATCTACAGATGGGTAGCTTTTTCATTTAAATGAAAATGTTTTGCCAAAGACCTGAAATATAACTATATACTGTTCTTTATCTAATTATTTATCAGTTTTATCATTTTCAGTGTATAAATGTGGGTTTCCTTTGTTTGCTTATATTTACTTTTATGATGAAGTCATCATGCTGTTGCCATTTTGGTGAGGCCCTATTTCATTTTGGTGACCATCTCTGTTGTGTCTTGAGTGACCCCAACCTTGTGATGTGTGACATCATCACTACCATCATTTATAAAAATGGGAATGTAGCCTCTGGTTATCCTAGTTTTAGAATTTTCATAGCAAATCTTTGCTGTATGTGGTTGAGTTTACTTTGGTTAAGACCTTTTTCATGGTAAGATTGGTTGCTGAATTTTGTCTGGGGTTTTCACTTTAATTCTTTTCCTTTGTCCAAGAAGCTAGCTTGATATTCTTGTTATCCAGTATGGTTTTGGTCTGTGTCTGTCCTTGACTTTGATGTTGTTTCTCCTTCAGTTTAATTCTTTTAATATCCTGGTGAAATTATTCACAATAATCTTGGCGCAGACTCTGTTTATTAATAATATATGCTTTAATGGTAAAAATAGCTAGATTATATATTCATGTAAGCTAGAATCTAAGTAAATAATTAAATTAGGTTTGTGCTATAATAATTTAGCCTATGCTAGGCAAAATTATGCTTATATATTATGGTACTTGCTGATAAACAGGCTACGTTTACTTCCTTAGTCTGATGATTTGTACTGAAACGTATTATGTAATATCATCATCTGTTGAATTCTGCACTGTACTTATAATACAGTATTTCTATTGTACTATTGCACTGTATTGAAGATTACTTGTGTTCTGTTCTGTGTATTGCATTGACCCCGATTTTTTTGACCTACACTGCACGCCCAACCTACCTGGAAAGGGGTCTCTCTTTGAACTGCCTTTCCCAAGGTTTCTTCCATTTTTTTCCCTGCAAGGGTTTTTCTGGAAGTTTTTCCTTGTCATCTTAGAGAGTCATGGCTGGGGGGCTGTCAAAAGGTAGGGCCTGTTAAATCCTATTGCGGCACTCCTTGTGAAATTTTGCCTATACAAAAATAAATTGTATTGTACTGAATGAAGTCGGATAGATTTGCAAAATCAGTTAAGTACCCAGGGAGACAACAGAACCAATTATCCAATGCTTTTTTAAAAGATTTTCATGTAGGTAAAAGGCAATTCACAGTAATAAGACAAAAACTGTACTAAGCTGTGCAAGTCTGAAAACATTTACTGGAGAAACAAGTCCAAAACAGTGCAGCAGTAGGCCTTGCCTTCATCTGAATATTAGAATGGACTTATAATATTTCATCTCAAGTCCTGATGATCATAGGTGAAGCACTGCTACTATTTTGGCAGTAAATTCATCAACATCTGTTTTTGCTCCAAATGGGAAACACATGAAAGTTGTAATCGACTCAAGTACTAAAAGGTCTTGGAAGCATCTGTCAAACTCCAACATGACATTTAGAAATTTCATCACATTGTACGCATTGCCAAACTATGTAGATTCGTTTCTCTGTTTTTCTAGCTCAGATACTCTGTTTAGAAAATTCTGAAACCTTGCATTAATAATAAATGTTTCTTTTACCTTAATATTGTTCTTTTTATTTCACTTCATTAACCTATATTTTTCAAATGTATGCCTAATTCTGAAAATTCTCTGGGACTTTTTGAAATGTTTTTTCTGCCTTCTCAGTATTTATAATTCTCTTTAAATTACTGAAGTCATAACTTATTGGTTTAAATTAGGAAGACTAAAGCCGGTAGTACATTACTAGACTTACAATCAGATGGAATGTCAAACTTAATGACTGCCGTTGACAGATCTTGTTTCCTTGAGATGTCAAATTTCAAGGTTTCACATTGGATGACAAATTACATGTCTTTGTCATGAGTTTTCATCACATTTGGAAATTTCCAAAGTGCTGAAAGCTTGCCACGTTCTGACAGCCAATTAACATGCTGCATGTAGAAAGATTTCCCAGGTAAGACTAATTTAGCCATAATTTTGACCTTTTCCTTTACTTTTTTTACATTCTGTTGTGGTACAACAAACATTCAAGACTGGATAGACAAGCCCCCCTTCTGTTTGTGCCAAACATCTGCTTTACTTCTTGTGGTTCAGTTGTATGCATTGCAATTCTAGGTGAGCACTCATTGGTTGTCGGCTCTTGCATACATACAAACCCACCTGTCATAACTTAAGAAAAAATCAAAGCTGTTTTTTTTTTAGGGTGAGTTGCATACTGTTTTGACTGAGTCACTAGGAATGCCAAACTACATGACTGGTGGTCTTGGGCATAGCCACAGCTTGCTAAGATTACATAAGAGAAGTCTAACTGAAAATTGCCTGAAATGTTGTGTAGTGTGATTGGGGATGTAGGCTTCTTTAACATTATGTTTAACCCTGGAAAAATGAGAAAATAATGTGGAATTGCTTTTAACAAGAGAAAATTATTATTATTACCTAGAACAGAAACATGTAAATATCAAAAGTTCAACATAAATACAGAAGGAAAGGTATGTCCACTTATAGTGTCCACAGATTTACTACACATCCTTTGTGTGATATGTTTTGAGATGTCTGGTGACCAACTCACCTTGTCAACTCTACAGCAATGATTCAATTTCAGTTAGTTTTGCCATTAGAGTTTTTCATTTGCCATTTTGTTTTTTGTTGAAAACTCAGCTTCTCATTGGAAGCACAGATCCCATACAGACACTACTGATAGCCCGAATTAATCTGAAGCATTCTTCTCTTAGCTGTGTACCATGACTATCAACTACTCAACAACTTAAAATTCTGTTTTGAATATTACTAATAATATCAATGGTTTTTAGATTTAGAATTTATTACGAGTGGTGAACTGTATCAAATGTCTAAGTTTCATAAGTAAATTGTAATATTTTTTTTTTTTTTATTAATTTTATTACAATCCATACAAAGCAATCAAGTTTTTACAAAAAGAAGAATTGAGTTAAGAACAGATCAATCCCCACCCCTGAGAGAGAGAGTAAGCCAAACGGCGTAAAATTTAAGGCTTGTAAACATACCTAAATTAATAAATTCTCTGTGCTTTATAAACTTATTTTAAAATATTACTGATTAGATCCTGCCATGTTTTGAAAAAAGTCTGTACGGATCCTCTAACTGAGTATTTGATGTTTTCCAATTTCAAATAATATAAAACATCGGTTTCCCACTGACTTAAAAGAGGAGAGTTTGGGTTCTTCCAGTTTATCAGAATCAGTCTGTGTGCCAACAGTGTAGTGAATGCAATCACAATTTGTTTGTCCTTCTCCACTTTAAGAAGAACCTCAAACACAGCTGTTAATGGGTTAGGAGGGATTGTGAGTCCAAGGCTGTCTGAAAGGAAATTAAAATTTTTGTCCAGAATAATGTTAATTTGGTGCAGGCCCAGAACATGTGACCCAGTGAGGCTGGAACTTGGCTGCAACATTTGCAGGTTGGATCATGCCCTGGAAACATTTTGGAGAGTTTTAGTCGAGACAGATTTGCTCGATATATAATTTTGAGTTGTATAATTGTATGCTTTGCGCATATGGAGCTCAAGTGAATTCTCTGCATTGCTACTTTCCACTCCTATTCTGATATATTAATTGTGAGACCTTTTTCCAAGTGTCCTCTTGGATCTTTGAAAGGAAGGGATAGTAAAATGATTTTATATATTGTAGAGATGGAGTCTAAATCCTTGAGATTGAGCAATATTTTTTCCAGCATGGATGAGGGTGCAAGATGAGGAAAATCTGGAAGGTTTTGTTTAACAAAGTTTCTGATTTGAAGATAGTGAAATAAATGTGTAGCTGGAATGTTAAATTTGGAATGTAATTGTTCATAGGATGCAAAGACGTTGTCTATATAAAGATCTCTAAGCAAGTTAATTCCAAATTTTTTCCAGATATTAAAACTGCATATGTTTGTGAAGGTTGAAAGAGGTGGTTCTCTTGCAGGGTGCCACAGATAGAAGCTTCTCCGTCTTAAAATGCTTTCTACATTGGTTCCAGATTTTAAGTGAGTGGAGCACAATTGGGTTATTAGTGTATTGCCGATAACGTGTGTTTATTGGAGCACAGAGCAAGGAATACAAAGAAGTACTGCAGGATTTTACTTCTATTGCGGTCCAAGCCTGTGTATGTTCTTCTATTTGTGTCCAGGTTCTTATCGCCTGTATATCTGCCGCCCAGTAATAAAACTGGAAGTTAGGTAGAGCCATGCCGCCTTCTTCCTTTTGTCTTTGTAGGGTCGCTCTTTTGATGCGTGGATGTTTTGAATTCCAAATAAATGAGGTTATTGTTGAATCTAATTGCTTAAAGAATGATTTATTAATGTATATTGGGATGTTTTGAAATAAAAAGGAGCTTAGGAAGAATATTTATCTTAACAGTGTTAATTCTTCCATGCAGAGTGAGATGAAGAGTTGACCATCTATGCAAGTCTTGTTTAATTTTTTCCATGCAGACAGCGAAATTTTGTTGATAAAGAGCTTTATGTTTACTTGTGATGTTTACCCCGAGGTATTTAAACTGTTCTGCAATGATAAAAGGTAGGGAATCTAATCTAATATTATATGCTTGAGAATACACTTTTATTCAGATTAATTCTGAGACCAGAGATCTTTTGAAATTCTGTGAGTGCTGCTAAGACTGCAGGCACAGAATTTTCTGGGTCCGAAATATACAGTACCATATCATCTGCATATAATGAGATTTTCTCTTTCAGTCCTTCTCTGCTAATCCCCTTTATCTGATCAGTATTTCGACAATGTATTGCCAGTGGTTCAAATTGTAATATGTTTTACTTTTTTCAAACACTCCGTATTGCTTTTGAAAAAAGTTAAACAGATTAGTTCTACGATGATCATAATCATAATTGTCCTTCTTTCAATCCTTCATCTTTCAATTCATGTGTTTGGTAAAATACTGAAGGAAGTCTTTCATTATTTTCAGGAATACTGATAGAAGGGTTGTCTGTCAAAACATCTAGTACCTCTGACTTTTCCATTTTAAAATTATTAAACTCATTTCTTTTGTCTATGGAATTACAATTCATTTTTACTTTTCTAAATGTTACAGGTTGGGGAAGTTTTCTTTGTGTTGGACAGTCAAGAAAATTATTGTTAGTACTTTTATTTACTATTTGTTGTTTTTTATGCTGTGTTTTATCATTTTATCAGATCACCTATTACTTGCACCTAACAAGAAAGGTAACTCTTAACATTGTAGGTTTATTCCTTAATGGGATATAAGACCAAATTTTAACCAGCTACACAACTATTATCTGTAACCTCTTACCCGTCTCACAATCCATATTCAATCCTAGGTACCTCTATCATCAGTCTTTAATTTCACTCCTTTACTGAAACCCAGTTTACCACCAATAGAGGGCTTCTCCTTAAGGAAACACAGCTAGACAAGGAATTGTTAATCCTTCACTTGGTACCACTAGTATTAATTAGATAGATACTGGCTTCAAGCTTTTACTTAAAAATCATATTATTGCATTATAAGCAATAGTAACTGAATATAAGAAATATAAACAATTATACTGTGTGGGTTTCATGAAGTCCTCATTCATCAAGACACTCCAAGTTATCTAGTCCCTCAGGTACATATTATTTATCCTTAATCAAACATTTTAAGAAAGATTTCTTCCTGGACACAGAGTCCTTGGAAAGTGCCTAGCACCAAAAGGTAGAAAGCTCCATTTAAATGTCCAACGCACCTCTCAAAGTGTCCATTTTGCAGCTGTGTTGAGCTCTTTACTAAAGTGTCAGAAAAACAACTGAACTGAAAAGTCAATTTTTGTAACTGAACTAAGAGAACTCTTTTTGAAAAGAACCTAAAATTAACTGTGCGCACCTAACTTGTTTTTCTCCTGAAAGGGTAGACAGTTTCTCAAAATACTGAATGTTACTATATCATTATCATATAAGCTCAAGGTTATTTTCCCATGCAAATCAAAATCTGCTTGAAGCTGCAAACAAAACCGTCAAAATTTCTGCTTCACTTTCCTACCTATGTAAATACTCTGAATCTCTGATTTGTGACAAGACTTAAAGGCAAAGTCTTTTACCTGAAATACAGTGGTGTGAAAAACTATTTGCCTACTTCCTGATTTCTTATTCTTTTGCATGTTTGTCACACAAAATGTTTCTGATCATCAAACACATTTAACCATTAGTCAAATATAACACAAGTAAACACAAAATGCAGTTTTTAAATGGTTTTATTATTTAGGGAGAAAAAAAAATCCAAACCTACATGGCCCTGTGTGAAAAAGTAATTGCCCCCTTGTTAAAAAATAACCTAACTGTGGTGTATCACACCTGAGTTCAATTTCTGTAGCCACCCCCAGGCCTGATTACTGCCACACCTGTTTCAATCAAGAAATCACTTAAATAGGAGCTGCCTGACACAGAGAAGTAGACCAAAAGCACCTCAAAAGCTTGTGTATGTTGGCTAAAAAGGGTAAAGTATCTTCCACACAACAAGGGATTTTATCATACTTACCTTATAGAAAATAGTGGAGCACTCTGTACAATGTCAGATACTTTGGATCAATGACCAAAAACACAGCAATAGAGCTAATGAGGGAAAGGCAAACCAGTGGCACTTGAAATTTTTGACTAATGATTGCTTTTGACTTGAGTTTGGTTTTGTTCTTAGGTTAAATGACTTTGTAATAATGTCTATTGTGCTGTCACACATGCACACATAGCAGAGATCTTCAAGGCTCTCAAATTGCAAGTAATATCTTCTTGAGAAGAGAGGTGGCACTATCACTCAGACCATATTGTTTTTTATCAGCATTTCAGACTTCTCACCAGTCAGAAAGCAAGCAACCCAGCTTCTACTTCCTCTATGAAGAATCACCCCTTCTGGGTCAGCAACATAAAAACATCACAACCACTGGAATTCGGCATTCATTGAACAACCACCAGTACAGGTGGATGGATTGATTTAAGTAGACCAAATTAGATTATTTGCTGGAAAATGATCCCTTTATGTGATGTTATAGTCGGAGATGTGGTATATCTTCATGATCTGTATCATGAATGTAAGCACACGTTTTACATCTTTTCTGTAGGCAGTGAGATGTACCATTATCTGTTGGTTAACGCAGGGTGCTTTAGAGAATGTGTTGTTGCTCGTTTGGTGGCTGTCTGTATGCCAGGAGGGGAGGTTTTGGGAATACATCTTTCAGTATTTTATCGTTATTTAGTATTGGCTGAAATTCTTTTATAATTTTTTTAAGTGCTCAAATTGTAGGCTATCGGTGACAACAAGGAGGATGCTGGGTACACAAAATAACAAATTATGCAGTCAGTCAGTCATTATCCAACCCGCTATTTCCTAACACAGGGTCACGGGGGTTTGCTGGAGCCAATCACAGGGCTCAAGGCAGGAACAAATCCCCAGGCAGGGTGCCAGCCCACCTCAGAGCACACGCACCCACACACCAAGCACACACTAGGGACAATTTAGGATCGCCAATGCACCTAACCTGCATGTCTTTGGACTGTGGGAGGAAACTGGAGCACCCAGAGGAAACCCACGCAGACAAGGGGAGAACATGCAAACTCCATGCAGGGAGAACCTGGGAAGTGAACCCAGGTCTCCTTATTGCGAAGCTACTACTGCACCACTGTGCCGCAACAAATTATGCAAAACTTTTTAAATGTACTTTTTAGAAATAGTTTAATTTATATCTATATTTACACATTTCTGTGAAAAAGCTTTTTACAAAACAGTGTACATCAGCAGTCAGCACAGATTCTTGATATCTTTTGTTAGCATCTCTCACATGCAACATTGTGATACTTTACAAAGTTTTCTTTTGAAAAACTTTTCTGACCTGGCACTGCTACATTTTTCTTGGAAGCAAGAGGGACCTGAAGAGATGCTCTAAAATGAGCAGCCTTTTAAAGTCACGCTGCTACAGGGCATAAAACCACTTCAGAATTTAATTGCAAAAACCAAAACAATACTTTTCAATCAGCTGGAAATAGAAAATAATGCATGAACTAGAAACTAATAATGCTGTCCATATGTAGTTTTGAAAAGTTACAGATACACTTTCAAATATCATGGAATATATAATTAAATGGCTATTAATTACTGATTATAAACATTTTTGGATTCTGAGAGCAGATCCCACACACAAAAAGGTGGCACATCATTCACTTTTCTTTTTTGAGTGTGTATTCTACCACCTAGCACTGCCTTTATAATTTATCTGTGTTTACCGCCTTGACCATCTCATATGTTTCCTTTCACAGTATGGTGGCAGCTCTTGACTCATTCTGTTTACAGTTAGATATGGAGTACATTTGCCTGTTTGGCAAGAAGCTTATTTGCCAATTGTCGCATGTTCATTGTCCCATCCATAACTGCCTCGGCACATTCTCATTTGCTGCTGACTTGACTATCTCTTCTGTCACCTTCTACATGGAGGGCAACTCCTGTTTCATTTTATGCATTGTACTGAGCAGAACTGGTAAATAGTTTATTTGCAAAGGGAAGTGATGTGAAAAGTGGTTAGCAGTGTCACACATGTGCGATTAGGAGGCAGTCAGAGAGCCTAAAGGTGAGTGAAACATCGCAAGATAAGGGGTTGTCACGTGGTGCTTACCTGAACTCTTTTTGCCAACAGAAACCAAGACGGGAAATAATAAATCAACTTTCGGGTTTTCAAGATGGCCGCGATGACGTCACTCCCGGCCATCCCTGATGACGTCACTTCCAGCCAACTCTGATGACGTCACTTCCTGTAAAGCTTCCAACTGCCAACCATTTCCTGTCACATGTTTTTTCTTTTACATATAAACGCCATTTTGTCTAAATTATGTATTCACTGTAATTCAAGACTTTGAATCAACATCTTTTTTTTGCTTATTGTCTCGCCAACAATATATGGGGACGGTCCCCAAACCTTTATTTTTGTCTAAAGCAATTATTTCAATCACAGCAGTTACTTTTGTCACACTTCCTGTGAAAGTCTCTCAAGTTGCATTACCACAGTCGCAGACTTTCCCTGGCAGTTGAGTGGAATGTTTTTTCCAAACAGGTAGCAGTGTTTGGTGTATATACTTTATTTGTTATTTACATCAGAAGCTATCCAATATTTGATGCATTATTGTTGAGTCTTCTTGACCTGCACTGTGTGATGAAATGGCATCAATATTTCATTGGGAATAACTGTTCATCAATGGATATGTTCTGTTCTTACTTATAACACGTGATGCAGATCTGCATAAAGTGTGCCAAGCATCTGATACAGCATCCAAGCTGCTAGTATATGAAGTATACAGTGAATATAAATTTGATATAAGGAAATCAGAACCTGCAAGATGGCACATTGTGGACAGAGCAAAATGCAAATGAAGAATACAGCACTGGAAGGCAGCTCACTCACAACATTTTCACAGTCATGGCAGACTTGACAGTAGATGTAAAAGCAAGTCTATTTTCTTTTGTGCACCTGAGACTCTCTGATATGCACCTGAGACTGTACAATGCTGAAACTGGAATGACTGACGGAATGTGATACTTGGCCAGATGTTGCAAAGGCATCATTCAAGAAAAAAAAAAGTATGCATTTCCCATCAAATCATTATGTCTGTATATATAGTTCAGTATTAGCCAGGCTTGGGTAATATATAACACAAGCTGTGTTAGACCTGAACAGCATTTGTATGCTGAAAGCAAGTTTTGCATGTTTGTGCACACACACATACACACACACACACACACACACACACACACACACACACACACACACACACACAGGTATGAGCCTATATATATTAGTAGGTACCATATATGAATATTTACTTATAATTTTTATTATTTTTAATATGCTTTTGTGTGATTTTCTTCTTTTATTTTAAGCTTATGTAATTTTTTAAAATTGTTTTAATTTTTCCAATAAAAAAATATAAAAAAAAATTAAATGAATATAATGAAATAAATATACAGATTTTGTCTACTGTCCATTATTCCCAGAGTCCAATGCTCAGGTGGCCATACTCTGTGCATGAACTGTAACTACCTTTATATAACAGATATGCTAGACCTCTGCAGATGTGCATTGAATTATAATATAGATGTGCCTCTTAGTTATTTACAAAATTCTGCTTCCAGTGGAAAGTTTCAAGCAGTGAGTATGATTAATAAACAATAAATTCCATAGTCAGTTTATCTTCATTTTAAAAGTTTCAATGGGATTTAAAGCACAACAAATAAAGAGAATATAAATAAGTTCATTTCAGTGATGTTTCAGATCATGACTTACTGTAGTAATGTTTCTTTAAGTTGCTGTACTCATTACTATTTTTATTGCTAAGTACATGGCTGTTTATATTTCTGTATATGGTCAGAAAATTGTGTGCTTCATTGTAAAAGTCACAACAGACATGCAAGTTTACAATACTTTTTAGAAACAGAGATATAAATGTTGAAATCTTTGAAATAAAATACTTGATACTAATGTTCCTCTATTTCTATAGATATAATTTAAACTATCACATGTTGTCCAATCGCTTAGGATATAGAGTACAATGCTCCAGCTTCAGATATGTACTTTCAGACTCACCAAAAAAGTAAGATCAATAGCCTGAGAAGTGAGCTGCAGGACTCTGTTGTGGTCCACTGTGCTCCCAATTCAGAAAGGCAATTGATAGTGAGAACTATATGTTTTAAAACATATTTTGCATGAAAAATGAATTCCCTTTCATTCAGTTTATTTTGGCTTTATACTGTATCATCAGCATGGACAGTGATGTGTCCACTATGCCTCCGCCAACCTTTTCATAAGGTGTACCTTCAAGTTTCAGACCCCCATTGTGATTAGAACAGAAGAATGATTGAAGGCATGGCACTCTAAGACCTTTATTATGGCAGCACAGCTAGGAGAAAAATAATCAAAAGTTCTAGCCTCCTACACAACAGCCACTAAAAGCAAACTTTTCTGAATGAAAATAATCAAGGGTCAGTACATAGTAATTTGATTATAAAAAAAGAAGCAAATATTTTGAAAATGACAGTCTTTACACTAAGTAAAGCAGGTAGGAAAAACAACAGTCAAAAACCTAATACAAGTAACACAGAATTGAAGATTGAGTGCCACATATAAATACAAAAGATATGCCAGAACATGTTTGTTAAGTATAAGTGCTTTTTGAGTAACTTTATGACACGTGACTAGCCAAATATGGATGACCATAATTAGAAGTATGTTTTATAAATTGCATACAGCCTTGAAAAGACTTAGCCTACAAGATATTGTCATATTCGTTTTAGTTCAATACATCCATCCATCCATTTTCTAGCCCGCTGAATCCGAATACAGGGTCACGGGGGTCTGCTGGAGCCAATCCCAGCCAACACAGGGCACAAGGCAGGAACCAATCCTGGGCAGGGTGCCAACCCACCGCAGTAGTTCAATACAATTAAGTTATATTATTCTTTTCTTTAAGGAAACTAATTAACAAATATGGCAGCATAAAAGAACATGGTCATTTAATGTTTACATAAATAATCACACACGTTCACTTAAACAGTAATACAAAGATCCATAAAATACTATAAAATATTAAATTTATGAGATCGAAGTAGAACATAAAGTTTTGACAAAAATAAATAATTCAGTCAAACCTTGTCAGTCTCTATTCAGGACTGGAATTGGACACCCCTATTCTAGGGCTTCTGTCCCCCACAGTTTAGTAGTAACCGGCTTTTTGGTTACATTTTGATGAAGATCATTGATATAATTAAAAACAGCATTCCTAATACTGCTCCACTTGCCACCTCAACTCAGAAAAGAGAGACTGTATGGAAAATGCAAATAAAAATGGGAAAGAGTGATTGACTGGAAAACAATATAACATTCCATTATTTGATGTTATCACTATTGGATTTTATTCTGGTTTGTATTTTTCTTTTTTTAAATAAACATTTCTTTTGATTTTCATATTTGTAACATATTCCATAAAGTTTTGATAGTAAAGAATATAAAACTTTGCAACACTGCTATTCCTTCACACAACATTTAATAAACATTTAAGTACTAAAGACATTCATTTATTGAGGGTTTTAGGTGTAATTTTGCCCCATTCTTCTTGCAATCAAGCCTTAAGTTGTGTAACACTATGGGGTCTGCCACACCTTCTCAACTGAGGACAGGTCAGGACAGTAGGCAGGCCAGTCAAGCACCCACACCCTCTTCTTATGCAGCCATGCCTTTATAACATAGGTAGAATGTGGTTTTGCATTGCCTTCCTGAAAGATGCATGGGCAACCATGGAAAAGATGCCATCTTGAAAGCAGCAAATGTTGCTCCTCAGTCTGTATGTAGTTTTTGGCATTAATAGCGTCTTCACAAATATGCAACTTACCCTTGCCCAGGGCACTGGCACAGCCCTATAGCATCACAGACTCTGGCTTCTGGACTTGTAGCTGATAACAGTCTGGATGGTGCTTTTCTTCTTTGGTTCGGCAGGCACGACACACATTTCTTTGAAAAAAGTCCTTAAATATTGATTCTTCTGACCACATTACACTTTCCATTGTGTGATGGTCCATCCCAGATGCCTCAGAATCTAGAGCAGCCAATGGCACTTCTGGACACTGCTGACATACAGCTTTGGTTTTGCACAGTACAGCTGTAAACGGCATTGGTGGAAATAACTAAATATTATTTTAAATGATAAAGGTTTGCCAAAGTACTCCTCAGCACATGTGGTTATATCACTTATTGATGACAGTTCTTGATGTAGTGTCATTTGAAGGATCGGATATCGCAGGCAGTCAGCTTTGACTTGTGCCCTTGCTCTTTATGCACCAAAATGTATGTAAAGATTCCATTAATCTTTAATTATATTAGACAGATAGATACTTTATTAATCACAAGGGGAAACTCACATACTCCAGCAGCAGCATATTGATAAAAAACAATATTAAAGAGTGATAAAATGCAGGTAAAAAATTTGTAATACCCAAATCCCTTCCGATTTTTCTTTCAGAAACATTGTTTTTAAGCTTTTGAATGATTTTCTCACTCATTTTTGGTGAAATTGGCAATCCTTTGCTCCTAATAGACTAAGCCTTTCCTGGATAAAGCATAATTCTAATTACCTGTTGATCATCATCTGTTTCTACTCACATCATTATTTTCTTTTTTAACTCAACATTGACCCTAAATTGCCCCATGCAAACTTTTGTGGAATGTGTTGCAGGCCCTTATTGGTAAGAATTGATATATATTTAAGAAAAAATAAAGCTGACCAGATTAAACATTAAATATCTTGTCCTTCTACTGTTTGTTTTGTGATAGATCACAAAAGTTGAAACCACTACTGTTTTTATTTGCATTTTCCATACCATTACAACTTTTTTTCTGAGTTGAAGAGGTAATTCTTAACACCATAACTCAATGCAGTCTGCATTTAAATCAAATTTGCTCCCATCTGAACACTGTGGCTTGAATGTCCTCTGATTTTAGTCTGAGCACAAGTGTTTCATAGCCTACATTATCAAAACTGTTTTGAAAATGAGGTAAAATGACTTCTGATCAAATGCTTTTGTTGCATTCTCATATATTTCTACTAATGTTTGGGACATGATCTCCCCCATCTAAATTCTTATTGACTGCTTATTAATACATATCTAAATCTGGTATCTGTTACTCTGTTTCATTAATTTTTTTTTTGATACACATTAAACTAACTGGTCTATTATTGCTTTGTAGGCTAGGGACAATCACCTTTTTTATAATGTGATATAAGCTGTTAACTTGTAGGTTAGGAGCTTCCTCAGAATGCAGTGATTTCCAAAAAAATATGCATTAAGAGTTTTGATATGTAATTGCTATCTTTTTAAAGCACTCTTAAATAAATGCTATCTGGTCCTGGTGATTTATTTGATTACAGCATTTTTAGATAAAGAAGTACTTTACTTTCCAATCTCAAAATCAGTTTGTCTCCTTTAATATTCCCCGGAGTTACTGGAAGATTTCTAACCTCTTCATATGTGATGACTTTAGAAAAATAAGAAATGAGAGCATTTGTTATGTCCTTTACTGCATATTTTATTGCCCCCTTACTGTTCTTAATATACTTCATCTCTTTTTTGACTGTTCTCTTGCTGCTGAATTTCTCAAAGAACCACTTAAGGTTGCCTTTTGTATTTCCAATAAAATAGTCTTTTCTTGCTGCCTTTTGACATTTCTAAATTCCTTTTTACTGTTGCCCTCATGCGCTAGCCAACTAGAGTTGTTTGACTTTTAAGTATTTTAAACCTGTTTTTTCTTACAAATTATCTTTTTAATGTTTAAGTAGTTACTAAGCCAAGAAGGATTTCTTTAGCGTTTGCTTCTAAATATTTGCATGTGTCTGAACTATATTGTAATATCTATAGTTTTAAACTCAGCAATCTCTAAATCTAAAATTTCATTTTTTGTTTTTTAAGACTTTGCAGCAATTGTTTAAAATTATCCTTTTTTAGTATTTGTTTTTATCCTCTTCCTCAACACTGTGAAGCCTGTTATATTATTATTACTATAACCATTTAAGAATCTCTTCACTACACGTTCTGTCTTAATTATTTGAGAACATTTAGTCTAGAGGGGCCTTTGGACTTGTTGATATTGTGATATGCTGGGTTGAAACAATCATTAATTATATCTATCAACGTTTGTTAATGTGCTATTTTTTGGTGTTTCCCCATTTATATTCAAGTAATTTAAGTCACCAGTCCTTAAAGCATATTGACAGTACAGTATTGTCAGGCTTTTGAGTCTATGACACACTTCGAGTGTGATGCCTTTGTTATTGCTTTAGTTTTTTTAATCTAAATGTTATTACATCACCTTCAAAACAAAACAGACATATTTAAATCCCTTTTACATAAATGGCCACAGTGTCACCTTCCTGAGGTTGTCTCTCCATTCTAGATAACATGCATGCACCCATGAATATCATACCATATACATCTGCATCGCTAGGATTCAGACAGGTTTCTTTTACTACTATAACATCGTTTTTATGTACTGTTTACAATATACATATTTGCTTTATTTTTAATATTTCAAGCATTACGACAAACCATTTTAATTTATTACGGATCTTATTTTTATGACCATTGATCATTCAATATCATACACCATCTGCAGAAATGTATAACTGTAGCATACTGTACTATGATGGAAAGGTGAATATTATGCCCACATTGGAAAACAAAATAGAAATAAAGATTAGAAACACCATGTTTAAGTTACATAGCCTTCATTACAGACCTTTTAAAATTCGGCAAGTTTAGTAGTGTTTTGTCTTGGTAGAGTAATATATTACTGTACTTTCTCCTTTTGTATTATTAATATGTAGCCTTTGTCAGAATGCCTCAAATCTCACAGACATAACACTGTTTATAAGGTACTGTACCATATGACTTCTCCTCACCTTCCCTTCTACATGTATAACCTCAGGCAATTAGGTGTAGTAAAAGACAACCAGGAGTTAAGTTACAATTTAAATAATGTATCACTGATAATATTCATAAATAATAACAATATGCAAAGCACATATCGAATATTGGTAACCATACAACCATATAAATGTTGATGTGTAGTTTCAGGCAGCACACAGACTTGTTAGTTACTTAGTTTATTTTTAGCCAGCTTTCTTCAGAACAGGCCACATGCCTGTCTCAGTATGGCTGCCGAGCTGTGCTCTTCATTGTGTTGTCCTTTTCAGTTCATGGTGTGAGATGGTCTTTCATCAGTTTGGTAAGAGAGAGAGAGGGTGAGGTAAAGCAAGCAAATATATAGGCTTTCTGTCCAACCACTAGAGCCAATAGGGCATTGTGGTACTTAAAGTCTTCTGATACAAGCCAGCTCCAAACAGCTATACATCACACCAATGGGCGGATATGACACCTCCACACCTACAATCCAAACCATGTATTAAGGTAAAGCTTTGCAGTTAGGCAGTCTGGCTTTCCTGTGGGGATTGACTGAGAGACTTTAGCAGAGAAAAATTTACAAAACATGTTTGAGACACTTCCCCCAACCCTGTCGTAAAATTACAAAGAGACTCATTCCTAAAAGCAGGGTAAACATGAATGCTTCTCACTAATGTAACACTAATATTACATTGCTTTGCCTAAGTTACAAATAAAGACAAACAAAATATTTATTAACTTATATGCAAAATTTAATATCACAACAAGTAGGTACAGAGAATGTCTGCAAAATGTTTATGTCTTTACATCTGTGGAAATATTAAAATGATCTATCTGTTACCATAGTTTATTCCTACAGTCATTTATTGCGTTACATATTAGGAGATAGTCATTGCACCTTATATAAAAAAAAACACGTCCTGAAAATGACAAAAGGTCGAAGGACTATGAGATGTTGAATGGGTTTAAAGGGGGAGACAAAAGAATGGTCAAAAGACAGGCACATGTTCATCACTGGATAACAAAAGACTGAAAATGTCAAGGGTAAAACCAATATGTGTGGTGTGAGCCACTAGGGGGCATACCACCACCCTAACCCAGACACAGACAGGCAGTGCTGCCTATCAAGATGACATAGTTATATTTTCCAGTACTTCAAGAACGTCCAGTACTTTCCAGTACTTCAAGAACGTCCTCTGCACCATACACAATGTTGACCTGTGGCTTAACCCAGAAAATGTTATTTTTGCATTTACTGAGGCCAAATACTTAGGGTACGTGATAGGAGGAGAAGGGGTCAAGCTCCAGTGGTCCAAAGTTCCTGCCATTTGGGGCTAGATCCATCCACAAGCCAAAAAGCAGGTACAAGCTTTCCCAAGACTTGAGGGTAAGCAATATCACTCTATGACATGAGGGGATGCTGTCACTAATGGTATTGCCTTTATTTCCAACCATAATTCAGAGAATCTCCTCAATGAGGGCAACTAACTAAGTCCCTTCCAGCCATAGTGCTGCAAAGCCATGATGCTTCCGGCTGCAGGACAGAGTTTTTGACCCATGCCACACCACTCATACAAGCTTACTTAAAGTTATTGAGAAGGCATTGCAACGTATGATTCTTTGTTCTGTTTTAGCACCATCATGCACCTGTTTATTGTAGAGTTATTGTAGCACTATTAAAAGGGGCGACCTGGCTGACAACCCAACATTTATCCTTTGGAACGGTGTTGTACTTCGCTTGACTGCATTGTCCATTCACCTATTGGATACTCTCATGCTTCTTGCCATCCTTGTGTAGTGGTTATTTATGTCTAGGGAACTCTTAAGCTTTAACATTACATGCTATTTTTTTTTTGCGATTTTTCTCAGTATAGCTAGGTCAAGTGTGGACACGGATTTAAGCCTAAGGGTCCCCTTGCCTGTAAGCCCACACATGACTGAAACACAAATGCCCATATTTTTTATTTTATCTAGAACATTTCTTTTATGTACTCAGGAAATGATAGCACATGGTCCTGTTTCTGGCAACCATCCATAACAGCACTAAACAAGATGATTGTGACCATAATCAAAACGCTACAAAATTATGCCTTCTACAACAAAGCAAAATGTCATTAGAAAAATGGTTCAAAATAATGTTGTGAAATATGAAAGAAAAATGTTATAAATAAATATTCCAGGGAATCCAGGACAATACCTAAGAAACATTTAGTCTTCATCATGTCCTTAAATTACATAAATCAAACCTCTCATAACAAACAACATAACAGGCTTTACCTTGACATTATTATTTAGTCCTTGCTACATGACAAAGAAAGATAAAATCTTGCAGACCTCAAAAAATATCCTTATGAAACAGATCAGAATTATGCCTATATAATACAGTATATGTCATTCTATAATTAAAACCCCCGGCCATATACCCTGTTTAATAAAACCCCTGTGTGCGTCCAGTTGTCCGTGTGTGTGTCTTCTAGTGAAGTACGCATGCGTGGGGCCGCACGTGTTCCCTGTGCATTCCCTGTGCAGAGAGAGAGAGAGAGAGACACACACACAGGTGCACGAGACACACACACACACACACACACACACACGAGAGAGAGAGAGACACACACACAGGCACACGAGAGTGACACACACACACACACACACACACGAGAGAGACACACACACACACAGGTGCACGAGAGTGACACACACACAGGCACGTGAGAAAGACAGAGACACACACACACACACGTGCATTGTTGCAATGTTACTTTTCTTGGTTGTTTATTAAATTATGTATTTTTCAAATGTTCATTTTTTTCCCTGTGCTTAAAACTCATTAAAAAAAGTGTTTTTAGCGAGTGATTCATAGCGCTATAACGCAAACTCTTGCAGTGTTACTTTTCTCTGTTGTTCAAGGTTGTCTCAGTGCTATTCAATGTTTTTATATTTAGTTTACTATTACGCTGTGCATTCAATGGTATAATTAACAATATTTGTGCTTAAAAACTAAAAATAAAATATATTTACATACAGTTCGTACGGTCTGGAACGGATTAATTGTATTTACATGCAATCCTATGGGGCAAATTACTTCGGTTCATGACCAGATCGGGTTTCGACCAGGGTTTTGGAATGAATTATGGTTGTGCACCGAGATTCCACTGTATTACTGTCAGAGAAAATTACAGGCATTTTACGGAAATAAAAAACAATATTACTGCGAGAGAAAATTAAAAGCACACAATACAGGGATGCATATTACAGACACATACAAGGTCCTTTGCCATTTAATATAGACTGTTCCTACTAATGTTTATGCACTACTGTTCTAGCGCCTGTTATTGTAACGGGCTTAATGTCTAGTCATTATATAATACATGTAATAGACATTTTTCAGTTCCTTCATTTTTTTATATACCAAATTAAATTGGACAAAGAACCCAGATTGATAAAGCATGTAATTTCTTTCTCCCAAAATGAAGATCAATTTAATTTTGCATAAAACATAAGGTTAAAAGCAATACTATCAGAAGAGAGCTTACATCCAATCCATATTTCAAGCCTCAGCTTCTGCCTCCTCATCCACCTGCTCCTCCAGACCTCCTTGCTGTTTTATCAGTTCTCAGTTAAATGGTAACACATCACAAAGTGCTTGAACTAGAAATGCTCTGAGGTGTGAAATGATGTCCACAGATTACAGAAGTAGCCATTGGTAATAATCTTTCCTCATATTCTGAACAAGGTTTATCTAAAGTTGCACTGCTGCAGGCCTCCTTGAAAACTGTAAAGTCGGATTGCCCTTAAGTTTTTCACACCATATCTTGTTGCACTATAAATTTTTGTTCTTAAAGCTACATTTATTCTAGTTTAGAATTCACCTATAAAACAGGCTTAAGATTTTTTTTCTAAACAAAATTTAAAAACTGTTATAATTCCAGCTTATTTTAGCATGTACTGCTCTAATTTCTCACCCTTCAGATGTGTGAATATAATAATACAATAATTATGTGAAAGAGTGAAATATTACTGTGTACAGTATCTATTTCAATAACCTACAACAGCTGGGTTAATCATTTTCTTTCAAAATTTACTAAAGTGAATTCATATTTATTATGAAAAAAACGTCTTCATAATACATTTTTCTGAGAATCTGTGATCTTGTTCTGTCTGGAGTAATCTATATTAAACAGTGATAACTGTCAGATTGTATAAGAAGAAATGAAGCTGAAGTGTTATGAAATACAGCAGACAATGTTGGGTTTTAAATGAAAATATTAGCTCTGAGTTTAAGGATTTGTATTTATAGCATACAAACTACAACAGAAGAAAATTGAATGATTTATGTATGAAATTTAGTTAGTCATTACTGTAGTATGCATCACTACGTGGTCATTTCACAATGTTAAATAATAATTTTAGTGCCATTTGAGTAGTTGTCTCATTCATGAGCTAAGCGGAGATAAGAAATGCCCCAAAGCTGGCGCGTGAGTGAGGAGGGCCCCGCCCCCTCTCCTTGGCCTGCTGCGTGTTTCTTGGATTCACGCAAATAAATCAGTACCACAAGCGAACTATGATACATAGCACAATGAGAGAAGTTGCAATATCAACCGGAATGTTCAAGCAAATTATAGAAAAAAACTTGATCTAAACCCGTTAAGTAGTTTTCTCGTGAAAAGCAGACAGACAAACATTGGATTTTATATATATATAGAGAGAGAGAGAAGATTCCATAAGCTATTGTCAATTGATCTTACATAAAATTTTTAATAAAAGCACCTGCATGTAAAACTGTACAGTTTGGATACAGTATATAAATATATAGACATTTCCTGCAAACTATTTTTCTATCTTGCTATACTGAATGTATCTCATTTCTTGCTCTCCTAAGAAGGGAGTTACTTTTTCCTGGTAGCTGACCCTGAGTATTTGTTTCTAGCAGCAAACAACTTGCATCCCTGTTGATAAGATATTTTTGTTAGTAATTTATTCCTGGCTGAATGATTTAAAAATAACTGTCACATATTTGACAAAGGAGAGGTTTTAAACAATGTTTTCTTTTTAATCTAAAAGTATTCATAAAAATGATGACAATGCCACCACCTCTTTTGCCTTCTCTTATATATTAACAATATTTATATGGGGGTGGGTGGGCACATCTCACTATGAAATACCAGTTTAGCCAAAAATATTGAATCTTTTCAATCTAATCAAGTTTTAAATATAAAATCATTAAAAAGTAAGAGCTATAATATTTGAAAGAACCATGCCTAAAGTTTCAGATTAAAATATTTATGTATAAAACAATGGAAGACTTTTAACAGGTTCAAGATTAGCCATATCTGCACCAAAAGTCCCAATAATTTCTGAAGTCACTGTATGTTTTGACTGAGCTAAGCATTCAGAAAATTTCATTGTAAGCTCTTTTTGCCCTCTGAATTTCTGGATTTTGTTGACTTTATGACTTACTTGGGTATGAATGTGACTATGGTAACGAATCCTTTTGCGTACTCTGCTCCAACTCTGACCTCTTCTTGCACTGTAAATTTTGTTTGTTGTTACACTGATATTGTGAGCTGTGTTCTATTGCCAGAGATTTTTCCTTTTTCTCTTATCGACACAAATTTCAATCATGTATTGATTCTTTAATTTATGCATGTTTGAGATATCGAGTTAATCCAGTATCCATTACCAGATGACAAGCTGTATTGATCAAATTTCATTTATTTCTCCTGTCATCATGTGCACCAAGGTGATAATTTAATATTGCAGATTTGGACAATTGTGTACCCTTATCTACAATAAAAAAAAATATAGAAACAACTTTCTGCTGTCAGAACTGAACTAATTACTTAAGGTCCAGTGTGTCGAGTTCCATTATAAAATATGAAAAAAAAGATATTTTAGAAAATCCGCTGGTATGATTTGATTGCATTTTTTTTTTACTTTTCTCATGATTTCTAGTCTTCTCTTTCTTATGTTGCCACATAAATGTGACTTGTGTTCCATTTGGTTTGGCATATTCATTATCATTGAGTATTTTGCTTTCAATGATGTAGTGATTTTTAACATTTCATACAGATTTATAATTTCTGACCTTGTTTTAGACATTTATTGTACCCATATTCACTCCATCTGTCTAGTGCTCCTTCATCTTGGTATTCGTGGCTTTTCAGAGAAGAGAATACTGTGACCTGACATTTGCGCGATAGACATATGAGCGCCGACAAAATAGCGGCAATTAAAACGCGGCATCAAAATCGCACAGACAAAATCGCGAAAGTTTCAATATATATGAATTACTAGTTTAAAGCATATATAATAATGTTTATTTTAGAAGTCAATATTTTGAGACGCGGCATGCCATCAGCACGGTACGCAGATAGTCCTTAAGATCACGCCCTGCATATGTAGGAAGAATTGCAGCAAGACGTCTTGATAGTTGAGCATATTTAGACTTGGTGGCTGCCTGATTGCTGGTAATTTCGCTTTGTATACGACGCGTTATGCCAACCCTCGACTGAGTTATTTGTTCGCGGCATGCCATCAGTAGTTATAACAGTTATAACCTAGCACATAATGTGTACATAATCCGCACGTACGCGCCCCACTCTCTTGGCCTCTCTTGCGATTTTGTCGGCACGCATTTGTCGAAAACCAGTTAGCGGGTTTGTCGGTGCTCATTTGTCCATCGTGGTTTTGTTGGGGCTCATGTGTCTATCGCGCTTTTGAAGGTGAACTGAGAATACAGTGATTTTTATCCATCTCCTCCAATTCTCTGCTGTCAAGCCCAACTGGATTTTACCATAAAAGTCCAAACAGATTAGTAAATGAAGTGGTAAAAATTTTTGGGATAATACAGAGAAGTCAGATATTGCCTTTGTCAAAACATGAGAAGTCTGTAGGTTCAGCTTCCATTCCAGATGAGTTAATAAGATTCCAGGATTTTCTAAATGCAAGTTTTTTTTAAAACAAAGTTTTTACATTATTTTCCAATAAAGTTTACATGATACTTTAACTTCATTGTCTGTCATATATAAAATGGTGTCTGTGATGTTAAAGGTCACATGGCATATACATTACATGACTAGCAACAAGATAGAATCATAGTAACCAGACAAACAAAATAGTGGCGCCCATGAAAATCAGAAACACTAAATTGGGCACAGATGCAGACAAAAAACTATAAAAACTATGGCATCCAAAAATAAATATACATAAAATGATGATAATGTAATTTAATTGTAAGAACAATAAAATAAACTAATAATAAGACAAAAGTTTAAGAGTATTTGCATAATTATGCTATCTGCATTTTGCTTTGAAATATATTACTTTGGTGTTTCTGCGTTTATTTTGCTTGTAGCTCCTTTTATTTTATATTCTTCCTGTTGAAAGTTTTTATATTTCGTCCTTTCTTTCATTATGTCATGGATGCATTGTCTCATGCAGTGTTAGGTCAGATCTAATTGTCTGTCCTTAAACCTGCAAATGTGCTAACTCTGTTATACAGCTCTTAAAGTGCACCCAAACGTTTGGTGGTAACTCCCTTTCAACTTCTTCCAGTTCCACTTAACTATTTCTCTCAGTTTCTTCACTCAAGAATTCCCAGTTACAAAGCTGTCTCATACTCTTATCCCCATCAACTTGGTCTTTACACCTGTCACCGCTGGCGTTTCATTAGATTTTAAAGCCAGTCCCGTCTTGCTTAACTTCCTAGTCTTGCTGACTATGTTGAATTCCTCAAAGACATTTTCTTTAACTGTGTCATCAGTATCATCTGTTGGGGCATGTGTTGCCCAGGTAGCCCATAGCTGGCATAAGTGTCTTAAACCTGAGACATCAATAGTCACAGACTGAGATGGACTAGGTCAAATGAAGACAGAGAATAACAAAATCGGTGCATATATGCAAAGTGCTTTTTATTTCAAACAAAATCAAAGAAATCAATATGTAAAAGCACAACATAATTTCCACATAAATAAATAAATACTCCATGATAAACAGTTTTCAATTTAAGTTAAAATCTGTTAAGAAATAAATAATCCAAGAAGAGGTTAAAAAGAAGCCTAAAACATAGTCAGGAACTGTTAATTAAAAACTCACAAGCCTTAGTGTATCTCTCTAAAACAGAGTCTCCTCTGCTTACCCTTATGACGTCTCTCTGACCAAGCGTGGTCAAACATTTACTGGTTCATGGCTCCATCATCATCCCTTAGTGTGCATGAAATTCTCAGAGTGGATGGCTCCTCCTGCCTCCTCCCTCCAATACAGGGTTACTTTCCCAACCATGTGCCTCCTCTGCAGCGCTCCAGCTCTTGCACAATCCTGACTTTCATACTTGTTTTCTCTCTCTCTTGATCTGCCCTCCTTATTTTTTCTCTCATTCTCTTTTCTTTTTATCCCTTCTTTTGTTCTCCAGGCTCATTTATATTTCTGTCAGTGCAGTGTCCTAATTACAATCCATGTGCTGAGTGATGATGTAGAATAGCTGTGCTAATCAAGCAATTAACTTGCTTCCACACTGAACATATTCTGTGGCAGATCTCACAGAACCCGAGACGCACAGTTTTTATAACTAAAACAACAGATTACCATGGACCCCTAAATGTGCTTTACCACGGGGCAGTTACTTGGATTGGTTGCACAGACACCAGTTTGGATCTTAATTGCAGGTCCATTAACCTTTTACTGTTACTCATTATAATTCCACCTCCCTTTCTTCTATTAATCATCCTGAGTAGATCACTCCATATAGCTTCTTACTATTTGTAGTGCTGTATTGAAATTTGAGTTCCAATAGGTCTCTTACATCCCTAAAACGGCAATCTATTTTGCTGAGAATGTCTTTGATTATTCTGTGGTTAGCCAAAGCTTTACTTGGGAGGTATACAGACCCTTCACTGAGTAGATTGGATACTGGCACTGTGTGACACTGTGCCATCTGTTGCAATCCTCTGCCACCTGTTTACCTGTTGCATCTGTATACTTGTGAGACAGGTTTCACTACATGCCAAGATGACATCCTTCCATTCTTTAAAGGGTCTGGCTATTGTCACCTGTATTTTCTGGCTTTTTTCAGAGTTAATGCCTCATCTTTTCAACTTGTGTGGTACTAATGGCAACTGAACTCTTTGAGGTATAGGACACATTTTTAAGAGGAATATCCTTATACCTCTATGTCTACTAATCATAATTTATTTGTTTATATGTTTCTTTCGTACAACATTTTGTTCAAGACAAAGTCTTGAAATTTGGGATGTGCACATCTCAGTATAAATTGGGTTTTTGACATATAGGTATCAGCTTTGCCTTGGCAGGGGGATCTTGGGAACAGAGCAAGTGGCAACAAATACTACAAAATTGTTTTTTTGACATGTGGTGTGATGGCTTGTATGCTTTCCTTTCAACCAAGCAGAATGGGTGTGACTCCTGTCTATTATATTGAACTTTACCTTGAATCATAGTTTTTGACATGGTCCCAAGTCACCCAGTGTGGGTATTTGTTGCTGGTGTTACTTATTACCATATGGGGTTGCAAACATTATCATTTATCATTGTACCACCATCACAACCTGCCTGGTACTGTTGTGTTTGACTCTTTAATCAATTGTTTCTGCTTACTACGAGCTGTGATAAAAAATACGGTGAATGTTTTAAAAAAGAAACATTTATTGCAGTAAAAGATTTACAACTACTAGTCACCCTCAAAATGTTCTCCTCCACTTCGAATGCACTTATCCAAATGCTCCTGCCAGCAGTTCTGGAAGTTTTCTTTCGAGAGTGTCTTTAGTTGGGCTGTCATGGCTGCCTGGATGTCCTCCGTGGATTAAAATCATTTGCCTTCCATGGTCATTTTCAATTTAGAGAACAGCCAGAAGTTGCACGGTGCCAGATCCGGCGAATAAGGTAAATGCGGACACAGTGTAATGTTTTTATTCGACAGAAATTGTCGTACTAGAGGGGATGTGTGACAAGGAGTGTTGTCATGATGAAAAATGAAACTGTTTCAACATTTTCCTTGGTTATTAATGTTGAAGGACGTCCTGATCTTACCTTGTCTTCAACCGAGTCAGATCCATTACGAAATCGATCAAACCACTTGTAAACAATCTTAATTGTTGGTGCAGTGTCACCATAAACCGATTTTAACATCTGATGGGTTTCCTTTTTGCAATTTGATTTCATGTTAATGTATTGCTCGATATCCATTATTAACGACAAACTTGAAAAACACACTTAAAGTCAACAATGGCTCACAAACGATTGACAGTATCATATAAGTTGAAACTTGTCACACACTAGGCTCTAGGATGGACATGTCAGAACCTGCATTGAATTGTTTTGCGTTTCTCTTGGATGGTGCTCTGCATCAACATTCACCGTACTTTTTGATCTCACCTCGTTTTACCGTCATAGCCCCAAAATACCTGCATCGGGATATATTATATACTAGCTAAATACTTCCTTAAAATTTTTATTAAGAAGAAAATTAAACCTTTTTAAACTGAGGGAAAATATACCAATAATTATTTGTTAAGGATCTCTTTGTATACCACATTGTGAGTTCGGCCCTCCGATTGTAATATGACCAAGCTGTGTGCTGAGCTTACTCTTAAGCATGCAATGTACAGTTGGCCATGTGAAAAGTAATCTTGTCTCAGATCTCACAGCTTGGATTGCTGCTGTCATAATCGGTTTGAGTTTCATGGTTTGTTTCAATTACGACAGTATTTGCAGGACTTGTGTTGAAGTGACATTCGGCATCTGTCAAGTGTTGTTAGCATACAACCGGTTTCATCGATAACTTTGCATCCAGCTTTTGAGAGTTTAAACATTCATAAACATCAAAGTGTCCACTACTGAAATTGTCACCTGTGAATCTAAGATGTTTAAGAGGCATTGGCGGTTGTCGAAAGGTGTAAAATATTTGGCCATTTCAGTACACTTGAAAGCAACAACCGAACAATTCAGCGGCAGGCATCAACTTGCATGCAGAACCATAGGTGAAGGGCTTAAGCATGTCACCCTTATAGTGCTCCTGTGTAGTATAATTATCTCCTGTACCGTCATCAGTCCACACCTTGAACCTGTCCCAGTCATTCAATACATGACACAATGTTTCTCCGGATATCAAGAGTGAGCCTGATATGGCTGTGCAATATGTAACAAAGAGAATGGAAAAGGCAGGTGCCATCTCCGGGCATGGAAACCACTTGGTAAGTGACAGTTCTTTGGTCGATGGTGATCACCTCGATAGACATGTTAATGTTAATGGGGGTACGGTTGAAACGATAAAGGAAATGGGTACCTGAACAAGGTAAAGTAAGTCTAAAATACCTACACAATAAATATAATTGTAATAAACGAACAATAAAACAGCGGAGAAGCCATGAATAAAATAAAAAGGCTGTAGTTATCAATAGGGAGACGTGAATCCCATGGCGAAGCAAGGAAGGGAATGTAGATACCGGAGCCTTATATAGGCAGGCAGCCAACAACGTGGGAGGCGTTGGGATGGGGGATCCAACGCCGCCTCACACGGGCCGAGCTGCAGGCTATGGACGTATATATGTATGCAAGTAGGATTCAGTTAGCTTTGGGAACCCACGTACCAGATTTCTTGAAGATAGGGCCCATAAGTAACAAATACCGTTGGAAAGTTCAATATGTCAGCCGTAGGGTGGCGTCATACCACCGAAATAAGTACTTACATTGGTTTCGGTTAGCGCAGGGAAGCTGCCTACCAAATTTCGTGAAGATGGGGCCATAAATAAGAAAGTTCAACATGGCGGACGTTGTCGACCGTTATGACCGTTACGTGTAGAATTTCAAAATGAAATCTGCTTAACTTTTGTAAGTAAGCTGTAAGGAATAAGCCTGCCAAATTTCAGCCTTCTACCTACACGGGAAGTTGGAGAATTAGTGATGAGTGAGTGAGTGAGTGAGTGAGTGAGTGAGTGAGTGAGTGAGGGCTTTGCCTTTTATTAGTATAGATATTGTATTTAGTTATTTATTGTAATCTGGGGTTGTAATCAAAAAAGCTTTCCAGTACTAACAGTACTTATGTACTAAATGAATCATGTTAAGAGGGTAACAAGCTTTACAAATATACTTGTATAGTTTGTAATTACTTTTTACTTTTTCACCTTTCTACTTTTTCACCCTGACAAATCCAAGTAACCGAGCTAGTATAGCACTGATTAAATAAACACAATTACAATGTAAACATTAGTGCAAAATGAATAGTAATGCTTTATCGTTTGTATCTGTAATAACTTAAAAGAAAACATTTTAAATAATGAATAAAAAGAATAATGTGTTTCAATACTTTTAAACAATGAACTTGGCTAAGCTGGCTAATAAATCAGCTCCAACATATTTGATATTAAAGTTGTGGATTTTAAACAGAGAACTGATTAAGTTAAAAAATAACCTGTAAAGTATCTCATTACAGATTAATATTAGGCCATTTATCTCACTTGTCATATCACATTTTAATAACTATTAGTTAATTTAAACTCTTTCGTAGAATTAGAGCTAACAGTTGTAACAAAGAAATGGAAAGAGTGCAATTCTTGTCAAGTGAAATTAAGTAAAATCTTGACATTTTCTATTTTCCTTCATTGTTCTAATATTTTATATTGAGTTGTATGTTATTGTATGAGTAACTGATGCAATCAAGCTTCATTTTCCAGGTGTAATCAAAACCATTTGGAAAATCTGTTGTGAAATAAACAAGACAAATGTGTGGTGTTTTCTGTTGGCATAAGTATATATTTATTATGAAATTAGGCTTTTTATTTGAAATGTATTTATCTTTCAATATTAATAGGAAGTGTGTACAGTGGATTCTTAATATATTCAGACCACTTTCTGCACACTTTACTGTATTATATATTTAATTTTAATTGTATTCATTTACAATTTATATTTAATTGTATTCCATAATGACAAAGTGAAAACATTTTAAGAAATGTTTGCAAGTTTATTAAAAAAAAAAAAATGAAACTTCTTGTTTATATAAGTATTCAGACCCTCAATTTAGTATTTTGCAGAAGCATCTTTGGCAGCAATTAGGTAATGTGGTGTTATGACTAATGAAGTGCACCTTCAGTCACAAGGATGGTGGTTCAATCCTCAGTTTTGAATCACTCTGTAACCCTGAAGTAGCATTTGACCTTAAATGCATCCTTTGTAAAAAAAAAAATTAAATAAATAAAAAAAAGGCATGTTATCAGGTGTATCTATACTTGTCAAGTGTCTTGGGATGGGGTTCACTATACAAAGACATTATATAAAATAACAGTTTTTTGTCCCTGTTTCTCATCACATCCAAAATAAAGTTAATTACACTCGAGCTTAACAAAAAGTAGTGTGTTCATTTTAAAAATAAAAATTATATATGAGGAACTATGAAACCCCGATGTACAAATGAAGGGGTCAGTGTTCAAATCATCTGTGCTGTCACATGACTCTTGAGTGTTTTTTATGTTTTTCCAAAGTCCCACTCTGGATGTTATTGTTGCAGGGTCATAAGACTCTTTGTCATCCATGAGCATATAAGGACTACGCAGGCTAGAGACTAGTATGCTTTCTGCGTACTAGTATGTAGGTTTTATGGCTTCCTACTCAATCATCTTGGTGGTGGCAGGAAGCCAGATCCTCCCCAGCAACTCCGGGAGTCAGAAAACACCCTGGACAGGACAACAACTCCAAAATCAATTTAGTGTCACCAGTCCTTTTACTATGCATATCATTTGAGATATAGGAGTAAAACCACTATCCAAAAGAAAACCTAATACCAAAAAGAAAACTCAGATGGATACATGGGAGTACATGCCAACTCCACACAGTGAACAACCTTTCATAAGATTCATATTGAGGAAGTCAGAGATACTGTATGAGACAGCAGCAGTAACCCCTAAATCCTTGCGGTGTTCTAAAATATACTGTAATGATAAAGAAAACAAAGGTTATAAACAAACATGACAAACAGAAATAAAATGATTATGTCACAGGCTTAGGCTGTCTTTGAATTGTGTCAAAAATATGAGTTTTTCGGAACAAGAGACTAGTCTTGCCTACTTACTTTCCTTGCTTACTTATCCAGTGCAGCAACAGCCTAGTCCCAGCGGTCATCACACACAAAGCAGGAACAACACATGGACAGGTGCCAGCTCATCACAGGGCAGACACACTGAGACTCACACACTAGGGCCAATTTAGCAACCAGCATGTCTTTGGACTGTGTGGGGAAACCAGAGTACCCAGAGGAACCCATGCATACAAAGGGAGAACATGCAAACTCCATGCAGGGAGCACCCAGGACACAAATCCTAGTCTCCTTACTATGAGGCAGCAGTGCCACCACTGCACCACCAGCCTCTTTAACTAATCCTGTGATGCCTAACCTTCTTAAGTGTGGCATGTGGGTTCAATGGTTAGTTTTACGGTCTCAAGGTTCCAGGACACTGGGTTTGTGTCTCAGTTTTTTTGTTTTTTTTTGTCTGGGTCCTCTAGCTTTCTTCCACAGCCCAGGTATCTGCAAGTTAGTCTGCCTTGTGGCCAGTTCTACAGGGATGAACTCTGGTTTAGCATGATTGTGGAAACAGATTAAGATAGCTGAGTAAACAGATGTGTGGGATTAGAAAAGTGATGTACAGTATACTGTACTTATCCTGGTTAGATTCCCAGGGAACCAAAGCATATCCTACCAGAAACAGGCCATGACGTTTATTAAAACTGCTGCAACTGTAAATCTTTAATACTAACATATAAATTCAGAAGACTGCTTAAAGTGAAGCAACAATAAAAGATGTAATATACAGTATATTTACGAGTTCTGGTATCTTTCACTGTTGTAATGTGCTGTGTGCATTTTTCTTAACTATATAATAAATGTAAATTCAAGTTAACATTAAAGAGGCAGTATAATTAATGAAAAGTGTCTTCATTTTTTTCTTACATAATGAAAAGGATAAGAGTAGTTTTTATAGCCTAGATTTGAAGGTTGGCAATGCAGGTGGTCCATACCTGTATATGACCATTGGGAGTGAGAGCCAAAGAGTGGGCATCCCACACCTGAAAGGGTATAAAGCAAGAAGAGTGCAGCAGGTGTTTGGAATTCAGAAAGAGCTACCTTCAGAGCATATGTATGCTTTGTTCAAGTTTAACGTGGTAATCAGTATAAGGAGGATAATTGGGATGCTTTACTTCGGAAGGTTTATGTGAGTAGTGGGATCTTGAGGATTGAAACAATGTAGTGCTGCCACTTTTGGGGTAAATTGTCATATTTATCACCTCAGTATGTTCCAGAATTACCACACCATTTCTAAGCAGTTACCACTCTTTATGTTCATTATTGAGACAATTAGGAAGAAATTGCAGTCATCACATTAAATGATAATGAAGCCATAGCAATGTATTTCTTACATTTGAAACTGAGAAATAGTCTGGGAGTCCGTCGATATTATATTTTATTTAAACCTCTCTTTTGCATGTAATATTAATTTGAATTTAAGGGTAATGCAATCTGCACAATCACTTCAAATTTCTGAATGTGTTGCAATCAAAATTTAAACTCTGCGGCCTCTTAAAAGTGCCTTTAAATATACTTTGTATATCTGCTGAGCAGAGCCTTCACAAATGCTACGTTCAAATGCTAAATAAACTTGCTTTTTTGTTAGTGTAGACCCAGCCAACAATGGCTATCTGCATGGCTTAATAAAAACAAATATAAATTAAATATATCAATAATTATTGGTTAACCTACCCATTCAAACACTCAAAAGAATGTTTTGCTAATTTCCAAAAATTAGTGCTTCATTGTTAATGATTGAATTCATACAGTTTTTACATGCTGAGAAATGTAGAATAATATGTTCCTGCATATAAATAATTGATCCATATACACTAGGTATGTGCATACGTTATAAATCAAAAGTTAATTTATACATATGAGTTTTCTTTGTCAACTTATCACACTTTTATTAGACATTAGTGTGAAAAACACATTTCTTTAAACAAAAGGCTATATTGATTTCACCTTGATTACCGTATATACTCGCGTATAAGTCAGGTCTTGAAACCCGAAAAACTGATTTTAAAATCAGACCCCGATGTATACGCCAGCTCATAAATGCAACACTTACATTTTGTTTTTTACATCTTCCTGCCTCCTCCAATCTCGCATCAGATTCTCAGACGCATCAAATTTTGTCGCAGCAGCACAGTTACCAATTTCTTTCACTACTTCAACGATGTTTAATATAAAATCAGCTTTATATTTTCTTGTGCTCGAACGCTTCATCGTAGATAAGGGATGGTCTTTCAATAAAGGTGTATGAGGGTGTGAGATACAAAAAACAAAACAGTACAAACGTTGCTTCGGAATAGTTTGGGTATTACCGTGTGGTCACGTAGACACAATAGAGAGAGAGAGATTAGGAGCACACAGTGATACTGAGCATTGCCGCACCAACATAGAAAAAAAAGGCAGTCTGCTCCGTGGTTACTCACTCATGTGGGCATTAGCATATCATAATCTCTTGGACTAATAGTGTTAGTTTTCCACATTCGACTTATACGACCAACATTATAAAATACCAGAAATTATACTGTAAAATCAAGTCCCAACTTATCTGCAGGAGAACTTATCCACGAGTATATACGGTAATTACTCACAGTACTAATTACATAAAAATACAGATTTGTTTAAATACACAGTAATACAGACACACACTGAAAATAAGACTAGACAAATAAGCATGGCAAAAAAAGAGGTTAAGAATATGAGACAAAAAAAAATTAAAAAACTGAGACAAGGAGTGAATAATTTACAAATGAGTGATGTATTATTAAGAAGAGCTTACTTAAATACTGTCAGTAATTAGAAATGAACAAATGATGAATAGTGCTCCATATTCTATATCCATATCATTCACTCAAAATTGGCACATCACAAAATCATTGCTGGTTTTATACTTGGCGAGGCCCTAAGCTAACTAAAGGTTTGTAGGACCCTTTTTACAATGCCCCAATACAAGACCTCACTAAAGCAAATGATGGTGGGGGATTCTCCTTGGGAGAATGAGTGCAATCAAGCAGCGGTGGTTGGTGTCCCTTTAGGAATGTGATTGAAGAGCAGGGGTGTGTGAGGAGCTATGCCTAACTCCAGAGCTTAGTCATCATTTATCAACTTTTCCTTCCCCATCTTTCCCATTTTCCATGACAGACAAATGGGGTCCCTCTGGTGGCCACAGGACTCTAGGTAACTGTTTAGTTCACTAATGCCTTGGGTCAGCTTCATGGAGCACTAAGCTGGCTCTCAACAGTAACAAAATGATTATGTCAGATTAAACAGCTATGCCATAACAGGCAGTGCATGCTGTAGATCCACAAACCAAAATGAGACTGTGATGGATATTCACAACCATACTCAAAAAATCACCCTGCTGCCACAGAGGAAAAGGACGGTGAGTGCACTGCTTTACCCTTACACTAGAGACACCCTATCATATGACCGGTCATGAAAGAGTATATAATTAAAATTTATAAATTACCTAAGGTACTGTTGTGGTATTAAACATTTTTTGGTCATGAAGCCTGTGATGTTGTTTTCATATAAATGCCCTAGATTGAAAAACATAAAATATATTACACAGAGATCTTAATTCTTATGGGCTTATCCTTCCCTCAGCATAAGTCTTTGGAATTCTTACAGAGATTTGGAACTTTATTTTATCACACATAAATGAATTTCTAGTGACAAGAAATGTAGGACAGTACTGAAATGTAGTCAGTTATACCTTATCTTATCTTATTTTCTTTCCTACATTTTTTCCTACTTAGATTGAAAGGAGAGCTCTGTATCAACAAGCTGCTGCTGCAGGTATTGTCTCTTGGTCCATACAACACTGTAAACAATGAAATGGTGTTACCTTATTAACAAATTTACACATAACAAAAGGCATGCAAAGCAAGAGAGAAGCACCATTTCCAAGGCCCTGCTGTACAATTTCTCACATAGGTGTGCTATATTACTGAAAATGACTTAAATTTTATCCCACTTTTTAATAATCATTAAAGCTCAGGGTGCTTTTCATACACTTTTAAACATTTGAAAACAGTTTAGTGGTGGAGAATTAGGATAACAACAACATACTTACTGAAACATTTTTGTAATATGGTATAAAGATTAGCACTTCAGGAAAACACTTCACGTGACAGGAAATGACATGAGGTATGTGACCTAAAGAACTACATCTGACTGATTGCTCTAACACTAGCAACTTGGCCTCCAGTCCTGGAAAATTTTCCAATAATGGTTTGATTAAAATGATTATGTACTTCAGTGTAGCACTTTTACTGTTTTGTAAAGGACAGCTTTGGCAGGGCCACCAGTTTACTGTATATTTAAACATTATATCTTCAGTTAAATAAAAGTGCATTCTTTGTTATGGCAGTTAGAAAAGTAACAGGCACTGAGATATTTAAAACTCCAAGAAATGCAAAGAAACACACAGAGGATCTAAGGCTAATCTGCTCTGCAATGTCGCACATGCAGTTCTGTTGACCTGTGGGTGAGAGCAGGGAAAACATAGGTTTAGTACTGAATGCATGCCATGCTGATTGAATAGAACCTAATAAAGAAAAATTAAGGTAGAGCCATATGGCTAGCTAGATATGTCTGATAAACTAGGTTTACTGCAGGGTGAAGCGGTGTTTCTTCTGTCACAGTTTGGTCTGGCCATTGATCTTGACCCTTATTATTTTGCCTTTTCATTTCCATTTGTTCATTGTTCAGGTTAAGGTCGGTGTAAGTCTGTAATGTTTAATTAACCTATTAGGAAACAGCCACTTACTGGACTTTTTTCCATAACAGCCTACATTTTAAGTACATAGGGTCTGCTTATACTCAAGGTGCTTAACTCTACCAGTAAGTATGGCTTTAGTTTCTGGCATTCCTTTTGAGTTAGTGTTTGCCACATTTTTATTACTGAATTAAGGTATTTGTTTTGCTTCTGTTAAGCAGAGTATCTTGGTGTTATTATTTTCCTGTTATCCATTTTTTTAGTTTCTGGATTTTCTTCTATTTTTTTGTTTTGTTGTCAGTGTTTTATTGGATTTCTTGGTTAAGCCTCTCTTTGATGTATCTTTTTATTATTTAAGTTATTTCAGGCAGGTCTTGCTCATTTAGAAAGAATATTTAATACATAATTTTGGTTAAATTGTTAAAGACAGCCAATTTAAATATTTAAACATTTAGATTTCAGTACTTTTTACTTTTGATCCTTTTTGTTTTAAATTGTTACTTAGAGATTAATCACATAGCTCACTTAAGGGTCATTAGTTTAGCTGAGATCTTGATTGGGCTTCATTTACACAGCCTATATTGGGTGTGTCTAAGATCACTGTTCTTAACATTTTCTTACAAAGGTCATTTTCAGTTATGTCTTTGCATATATCTGTATTATCATACTGTAGGTAGAGCTTAAGACTGGTAAATCAGAATACATTTACTAATATAACAACTAAGAAAGTGTGCTGTTTCTGATAATTTCTGTTTATTACAAACTCAGGTATTGTTGTATGCTAAGATTTAACCTTTCACAGGGAATGTCACCCACCCAGCTATTCATCCATCCATCTATTTTCTGAGGATGTTCCACCAGCATCTGGGTAAACGAGGACCAAACCCTGGATGGGAAACTGATGCCCCAATTACCTGCAGCCTTGGTATTACAAATTTTTCTTGACATTGATCAAAGGTTGTGTGCCAATGATGGACAAGGACAATAAGAACACAAAGAACAAGACTGGTGCAGAAATTGCTTGTTTATTTAAACAAAACAGTGTTCAATGATAAAGTGCAATGCAAAATCATTATAAAATTTTATATATATATATATATATATATATATATATATATTGTCACGCATGCGCGACTAGGAGACCGCGGATGGATCTTAAAACTCATCGAAGGACGTTCGCCGGTGGGGATTGGCGGGGTACTAACCTTGTTTCTTTGTTTTCCAGGACTAAAGACACTCCGCCATAAGACTTGCCCGCAGTACGTTCACATCCGCCCTTCCTCCGCCATCTTCTATGACATCAGCAGTCCCATCATCCATCACAACTCCTTCCCAGCATTCCTGCACTTCCGGCTCCTCCCATATAAAAATGGCCGCCGATGCCTGGTATGGCGTCGTGCATGGATGTATTTTTCTTGTGTTTTGACCATATATTTTTTTATTTCAAAAGTCTGGAGTGTCGACAATATAAGGGGCCGGGAAACCCCAAACCTTTTTGTTGTCTTCTTCTGAGTCTTTTACAATGTATATGTATTGTCATAGATGGCCGAGGCCACCTCTGCTATGGAAGGACCGGGGGAGCCAGTGTGGACAGAACACTACCTCCCCCGTAATACTAGATGGCAGCCCCCCTGGGTGGCAGCCATACCTCAGACTCCAGCAGGGCTTTATGGGAGATGGAGTCCGATACAGCCCTGTTGGGATCTGGGGGCACCTCTAGGGGGCGCTGCAGCTGTTCCTGAGCTCATGTGGGAGGTTCTTCTGCCACACCCAGAAATGCCTCCTGGAAATAGAGCAGTGAGCACCTGAAGCACTTAAGGGTGCCTTATATAAGGGACCAGTGGACAGTACTTGGTGAGCCAGAGTTGGGTGGAAGGTGGGCGAAGATTGCCGAGGAGGAGTGGAGGAGTAAAGAGAGAGAAGAACTGTTAGTATTGTGTGCTTTTGTGTTTGTGGGTGCCTGTGGGAAACAGGGAACATCTTTGTTCTGTATCAGTGTGCCTCTAGCGTCTGACTGTGTCGGTGGCTGGTATGCCCCCTAGAGTTGTTACAATATATATATCTGTGTGTGTGTGTATTAAATAATAATAATATATTAAATAATAATAATATTTATTAAATCTTTATTAAATAAATAATACATAAAAATGGGTGTCAGTGTGGGACATTAAACTATTAAATAAATAAATCCAACAGAATGTTAAAATCAAGGTTAAAAACAAAGAGTTAAAATCAGCTTATATTTGTCTCTCTCTCTGTGCCTCAGTGCATCCCTCTCTTCTGTCTCCTCTGCTCAGCTGACAGAGACATCAGCGAGCCCAGTCAGCCAGCACTGACTTTTGTCCCAGCCACCTGAAACAATAACCTTCTGGGATGGCCAAAGCCCATTTTTGTCATCCCATCACCATCCCTTGGCATCCATGAGGCAATCCTTGAAGCCTTTCGCCACCCCTGGAACACAATTTCTCTTGCTGCACGCAGGACCACCAAACCAATTGCCTCCAGTCAACTGCACCATGTTGAACTCTTAATTTCACCCTCTCCAAACTTTCTTCCTTTGTTGTTTTCTTTTGACTGGGCTGATGAAGTTTGTACGTTAACTACCAATCAACCAATTTCCCTACTGAATAACCTACGGCAACACACCTTTCTAACAGCGCACACCCACTTAGTCTGAGCCACATTGTTTTCATAAAAATCACACAACGCCAAGAGCCTTGATGCACTTTACCGCAGACACCAATCTTCCCCAGGACACCATCACACAAGCACAAACCTCAACTCAATGATATCAGGCCCATTTAGAGTTGCCACTTAACCTAACATTTGTGTGCTAAACAGCTGGCTAATAAAGAAACTGATTAACTTGAGAAAAAGTCATGAGGACATTGGGAGAATGAACAAACTTTATCAGTCAGTAAAGTAATTATATTCTTTGACTGCATTCTCTACTAAATCAGCAAAAAAAGGTAAATGAGCAAACAGTTCACCAAAAGGAAATGCTTATAATATTTAATGGAGGGTGTTTATTAGTAACTGACAGACAAGTAAATTAAACATGGATGAGACAGAGAGGGAAGTAATTTTATACACACTTCACTGGTCTTTATGACCTTGGTGTCCTTTATGCTTGACTTTTGCTGCCAGTTGTATGCAGGCACTACATGACATTTTTTGTACTGAAATTGGCTAGGTTTAGTCTTTCCTACTTGTCTACTGTGAGTTTGAACCTTGCTAACTATGGTTGCATTTATAGCACATTGGTTTAAATTTGTATTATGTAAAATCATCTTCCATATCTCACCAACTCATTGCCTATGCCTGGTAATATTTCTGCTTTGGAACTCATTAATTTAACTTAAATTGTATTTTGATAAATCATCAAAAGAGATAAATTCCAAATACTGCTAAAGACAACTTCATGTGATGAAAGTTAGTCCTTTTGGTTTATTTTCCTCTATTGCACTTTCTCCTATGTGTCAGTTCTCTTGTTAACCTCCAGGGGTTTCTTTAAAAGTATAAACACAAATTGCACCTAGTCCTTCAAGGGCTTTCCTTCTCAACCGCCTTTACTGTTCAGTGCTGTTATGCCAAAATGCGCCCATTTAAAATCAAACACAATATAAGATGACATAATTTGACATTTCCATTTTGAAGAGACTTCTATCTCTGAAATTCATCATGATAACTTTTGGCTTTTTCCATCAGTTTTTTGTCTCCAGCTGCTCCCTCCTGAACAGAGTATATCATTCTCCCCTTTCTGTCCTTTCTCCACAACTGAAATTTCCTACCTCCTCTCCAGTCACCCCACTACCCATCAACATGACTCATAACAGGCCTTAATGTCTCTTCTACTCAAGAAGCCCACCCTCAACCCATCTCAAGCAGGTAATTACAGACCAGTTTCTTTCCTTTCCCTTTATCTAAAACACTGGAATGTGCTCTGTCTAATCAAGCCTCTTCCTTTCTTATAGAGAACAGACTTCTTAATTCTAATTAGTCAGGCTTCAAGAATGGCCATTCCACCAAGAAGCTCAACTTACTGTTGTCAGCATGTTTACAGCAGGCTAGAGCACCTCTTTATTCTGTCAAACACCTCTTCACTAGGCCCATCATTGACTGCTATGGTGTTTCTTATCAGTGCTATGCTGATGATCCGCAGCTGTACATGCCTTTCCCTCCTGAGGACTACACAGTATCAGCGACAATCTCTGCATGTCTGACTGATATTATAACTTGGGTGAAGTAACACCATTTCCAACTCTAATTGATGACCAGCTGTTATTCAGAGACCATGTTATGGTCTCTCAGTCTTCCAGATTGCCTTTAAAATATTTGCAGGATCAGACCATATCTGACAGGACATGCAGCACAACTCCTGGTCCAGGCTTTGGTCTTGTCACATCTTAATTATTATAACTCTCTGCTGGCAGGAGTACCAGCACGTGTCATTAAGATGCTGCAGATGATTCAAATGCAGATGCATGTTAATCGGCCGAGGAATACACTTGTCATTCTACTTTTTGGATCACTACATATGCCTCCTTTAATGAAATGTATTAAGTTCAAATCCTTGATGCTTGCCTACAGAGCAGTCAGTGGGTCAGCACCTATATGTATGGAAACAACTTGTGAAGCTTAATGCTCTTTCTAGGCCACTAAGGTCTGCTGATTAATGGCTTCGGAAGTTACCATCTCGGTTCAGAAACTTGCACAAAAAGTTGAACAAGCTGCCCATCTCCATTTAAAATTCTGATTCTCTCAATGTGTTTGAAAACTCTCTTGTTTGATGAATTTCTGTGTAACTGATATTAGCTGTTAGGTTTTGTAACCTAGGGAATTGTAAATCACTTGTACAGTATTTTGTTCTGAGCTTTTCATTTGTATTGATTAATTTTGTAACCTTTTCCTGTAACTCTTGTTCCAAACAGTCCCAACACTGATGTTTACTCTTATGTTTATCTCTTTTCTAAGTTGCTTTGGATAAAGGTCTCTGATAAGCAGATATATGTAAATGTCTTCTAAATGAATTCATAACCTTTTCACTCATAAACCCAGCACCTGAGGTCTTTCCATCATATACCCTCATATTTATTATAAGAAAAACTAATAATCTACATCTGAACAAAAAATATATATGTACAGTATATATATATATATATATATATATATATATATATATATATATATATATATATATATATATATAAACTGCTCAAAAAAATTAAAGTAACACTTTGAAAACACATCTGATCTCAGTGGGAAAAAAAATCATGCTGGATATCTATGCTGATATGGACTGGGTAATGTGTTAGGAACGAAAGGATGCCACATTGTTTGAAATGAAAATAATTAACCTACAGAGGGCTGAATTCAAAGATACTCCAAACATCAAAGTGAAAAAATGATGCACCAGGCTAGTCCATTTTGCTGAACTTTCAGTGCAGCAACTCAAAATTGTACTCAGTAGTTTGTATGGCCCACACGTGCTTATATGCATGCCTGACAACATTCGGGCATGCTCCTAATCAAACAATGGATGGTGTCCTTGGGGATCTCCTCCCAGATTTGGACCAGGGCATCATTGAGATCCTGGACAGTCTGAGGTGCAACCTGGTGTCGTCGGATGGACTGAAACATAATGTCCCAGAAGTGTTCTATTGGATTTAGGTCAGGTGAGCGTGGGGGGCAGTCCTTCCTTCATCAATTCCTTCTTCCTCCAGGAATTGCCTGCACACTCTCGCCACATGAGCCCGGGCATTGTTGTGCACCAGGAGGAACCCAGGACCCACTGCACCAGCATAACGTCTAACAATGGGTCCAAGGATTTCATTCCGGTACCTAATGGCAGTCATGGTTTCATTGTCAAGCTTGTAGAGGTCTGTGCGTCCCTCCATGGATATGCCTCCTCAGACCATCATTGAACCACCACTACTAAACCGGTCATGCTAAACGATGTTACAGACAGCACAGCGTTCCCCATGGCTTCTCCAGACCCTTTCATGTCTGTCACATGTGCTCAGGGTGAACCTGCTCTCATCTGTGAAAAGCATAGGGAGCCAGTGGTGGACCTGCCAATTCTGGTATTCTATGGCAAATGTCAATCAAGCCAATTCTGGTATTCTATGGTAAATGTCAATCGAGCTCCACAGTGTTGGGCAGTGATCACAGGGCCCACTAGAGGATGTCCGGCCCTCAGGCCACCCTCATGAAGTCTGTTTCTGGTTGTTTGGTCAGAGACATTGATACCAGTGGCCTGCTGGAGGTCATTTTGTAGGGCTATGGCAGTGCTCATCCTGTTCCTCCTTGCCCAAAGGAGCAGATACCGGTCCTGCTGATGGGTTAAGGACCTTCTACAGCTCTGTCCAGCTCTCCTAGAGTAGCTGCCTGTCTCCTGGAATCTCCTCCATGTCCTTGAGACTGTGCTGGGAGACACAGCAAACTTTCTGGCAATGGCATGTACTGATGTGCCATCCTGGAGAAGTTGGACTACCCGTGCAACTTCTGTAGGGTCCAGGTAACACCTCATGCTACCAGTAGTGACCGTAGCCAAATGCAAAACGAGTGAAAAAAAAGTGTAGAAGACCAGGCCCCAGGCACAGACAGACAGACAGACACCGTATGTCCAAAACACACACGTTTATTTTTCCTAAGACCTGCACACAACACAGTGCTCCAACCACAGTACTCAGTCCTTCTCTTTTTTTTTCTCTCCTCTACTCCTTTCCTCCCAAGCTTTGTCCTCCTCCTCCTGACTCCGGCTCCCGAGTGGAGTGAGACAGCCTCCTTTATAATGTACCCGGAAGTGCTCCAGGTGTCCCTTGATTAACATCCGGTAGCACTTCCGGGTGTGGCAGAAGTGCTGCACCAAAACCCTGCTCCTCTTCCTGGCAGCACTTTCAGGTGAGGCAGACATGCTGCATGTCCAGACTCTGGAGCTGTCCAGGTGCCCCCTGGCGGTGGCCACAGACCCGCACTGGGTTGAGCTTCTAAGCTCTAATTCCATGGCCCCGATGTAACCCAAGGGGGCTGCCCTCTCGTGTCCCAGGGGAGGTATTCCTGGCAGTATTCTCATTCCCCCGGTCTTCTCCTAAAAAGGGCATCCTGTCTGGGCAAGATCCCTGGCTGTCCATCACAACAGTCAGAAAAGATGAGGAGGGAAAATGTCAGTGGCACTCCACCTATTAAACCATTCCTGTTTTGGGGGTTGTCTCATTGTTGCCCCTCTAGTGCACTTGTTGTTAATTTCATTAACACCAAAGCAGCTGAAACTGATTAACAACCCCCTGTGCTACTTAACTGACCAGATTAATATCCCAGAATATTTTACTGACTTGATGCTATACTCTGATTAAAAAGTGTTCTCTTACTTTTTTTGAATTAGGAAAATGTATCACTGTTTAAGAGGGGTTTCGGAGAAGCGACTGCGTCCCCTTGATGAGCGTTCAGCCTCTCTATTCACAACGGCGCGTAGCGTTGGTGGGGTGTGGGAAAGGGGTATGCAAGCGAAGTAAAGATCACACGGCATGGCAGCAGCAGCTGATCAAGCAAAGACGAGTTAAAAAAAATTTATTTATTTTCCATTGTATCACTATCTAAGAGGATTTTTGGAGGAGTGTCTGCATCTCCTTGATGTGCAAACAGCCCCATACTTTACAACAGCGCATAGTGCTGGCAGGTGGGGGGAAGGGGTTGGTGAGCGAAGTGAGCAGGGGGCGAAACACTCTAGTATATATATATATATGTATATGGAGACACTTCTGAGGTCTATGCCACTTCTCAACCACTCAGGTTTGCTGATGACTAGCATCTGGCAATGCCACCTCTTCTTGGTATCAAAGCTCAGTCTATGAGTAGCTCCTGGTTGCTGGAACGAGCTGCCCATCTGATTTAGAAATTCTGACTTCCTCATTGTGTTTAAGAAGCATTTTAAGACTCTCTTGTTTTGTGAATCTCTGTTTAACTGATATTACAGTTTCTTGGCCAATAGCAAAAGAAAAGTCATTACCGTCACATACACAAGATAAGTAATCTGTTTCAAAATGACCAATAGAAAGAGGAAACATTTCTCTTGTTTATCAATGTTCCAAATTTGGGTCAAAATAATGGTGCAGCATATCACAAATTCAATATAAGACCAACTACAATACAATGGCATTCCAGTTGTGGCTCCTTTTAAATACTTTATTTGCTCATTCTTTAATCCAGAGATATTTTTACTTTTCAAATGGTTGTAGTATTTCCTTAGAAGAGGTCATAATCATTGACATTGCCATGTTTTTCATTGTATAACTCTGCCAACTCTTCTTTGTTTAATTTAACAATTTCACATTTTAATAATTTTCCAGATTATTGTCTCTGACTTTAATTTTATTAAATTATCTTGCTAAACCCTTTTTTCCTCTCTGCATCCAGTTCAGTTACTTTTCATAAAGCTTCAGAATAAATTGTAAACACACACACACAAACACCAATCACATTTATATATTACACATCCATATTCCTTTTGTGGCGCTCAGTTTCCAGATCTAAAATAGAATGACTTAAAATATTCAATATATTTTTTCTTTATGTAAATAGAGTTCTAATAAAAAAGAACAATGGCTATTGCCCTGTGGACTTATGACCTTGAAATATAAGACTGCTTTGTGATGAGAATAACCAAATGGGAATCTGTTCCCCTTAATCATAGCTACACAAAAGGACTCCTCTTATTATTTTGAAAGATTGATGACCTTCACTGAGGTACTGTTACTGATAGCAATGGAATTCTTCAAGAAAATTATACTATATTCAAAGTATTGAAAATTTTTTCTATACCTAAACTGTGTGAAAATTGAGTCTTTCAGCTGTGGGAGTATGAAGTAAGTAAAGTCAAACTGTGAAGAGCTTAGTTCAGGAAATCTCACAGGAAACTAAACATTTAAAAGAAATGGCTAAAAGCGGAATTATCTTGAATCAATCAGGATTGAAAATTCAGTTTATTATTTTATAGATTTCTTTGTACTGTAGGGTAAAGGCTTAAAGCGCATGCACAAATTTGCAAAACATGGCAATAAAAAAAGAACATGTCTCTAAAAATGATATAGTTCTTATGTACAGCTATTTATAAGAATAGACTTTAATAAACTACACTGGCATTCTGCTTTGAACTCCTTTGTTAGATGAGACAGGAGAGCCTGTGATCCTATCCTGGACTTTGCCTGACAATAACATCTGAGTCAGTACTAAAAGACTGCTTAATAACATGCAATTTCGTAAGTACTTTACAGAGTCATATTTTGTGGTGGTGTTGTAAAATTCATGTCATATAGTTGTATGAGTTCCTTTGTCTTTGTGACATTATTATTACTAATAGTTTGAAAGTAACATGATATAAATTATGATCTATCCATCTAATTAATTTTTCAAGTTCACTTTGTTCATCTCAGAGCTGTGAGAAGCTTGCTTATACAGTGTATTTAAAGAATCAGCTACAAGGCAAAAAAACGATACAGGAAGGAATGCCACTCCATTAGGAAATGATTAGATGTATGGAGCCAATTCAGAGTATCCGATCTAACTAATCTTCCTGTCTTTGGGGTGTGAAGGAAAACCAGAGAACCCTGAGAAAGTATACAGATTGAGATAGAAACAATAAACAGTAGATAGACAAGGAACGTTAACCACACTTCTATCCATAAATTAAGAAAACATAACATTTTTAAAGAACAATGTAAATACACTTGATTTGTATAGGTAAAAAATGAATAGGTGTACATATCATAAGGAGGTAATATAAGTATGAATTATGTTTAGAGTAACCAATAACATTGTTCAAGCACAAGAATGATCTTGCAGATAAAATTTTATATTCCTGAAAGGGATCATTTATTTGATATGGTTGCCTCTGCCACTAAACCTCTCAAGACTGAAATACTAATTGCCGTTGCCCTGGTCAGAACCAGCTCTTGACAAGCCTTGATTTTAAACTAAAGTCATTTTCATTGTCATTACAGATTACATGCAGCTCATTTGAGGGGTGAAAAAGAACATGAAACCTTAACCTTAATGTCCAATGAGTTCCTTTTTGAGTCATTACTTGCTTCAGTGGGTTTTCATATATGGAAATTGTGTACGGTGAGGAGGAAAATTTTGAGTATGGGCTTTCTTCATATACAATTCGCGAAAGTGCCTTTAAATAAAGTAAATACTATTTTATGGGTTCTACAAGGCCTAAATAGGTTATTCTAACTAACATACCCATTAATCTGTTATAAATCCAGCATATTCTGATTAATGAAAAGCAGGCATTGCTAAGATGTACTAAAACCCTGTTTATGTAAAATCAGAAAGACACAGAAACATCTGCTTGTATGTTTGCTTTCAGTAATATCAATGGGTGTATTTCTGTACTGATCCGCTTCAATGTTAAACACTGTTATGAGAAGAAATCTGATAATTCACATTCCCCTTCATAAGGCATGTATGAAATCCTAGGTTTTGGGAAAGTGCTAAAAATTGAGTGCATCTATTAACTGTCGGTCAAATCCTAAGCCTAATTAAAATAATAATAATAATAATAATAATAATACCAGCATCTCAGCAAAGCTAATCCTCCGGCTAGGACGTTGGATATCTCTGGGTCTACAGTCCTTGAGGCTGATCCTCCAATTAGCTGTGAACCACCCAATCTCACTCAGATTTCACAGGTGGTGAACCAGCTATGCTGCAGGGATCTGTGGTGAACTTCTCCAGGCTGGTGGTAGGCTGTCCTCCTGGCATTGCAAGCAATCTTTGCTTCCATTTGGGAGACTGGCATCATCCCAACTGACTGGAAAATGGGATTTATCGCCCCTATCTGGAAAGTTGTCTTGATTGCAGCAACTACAGGGGGTTGCTCTCAGTGCCAGGTAAGGTCCTTGCTAGGCTCGTCCTCAATAGGATCTGTGATCACTTGCTCACCTACCAGCGACTGAAACAGTCTGGTTTTACACCTAAGAAGTGTACCATCGACTACATCCTGGCACTGAGGGTCCTCATGGACAGCAAACATGAATATCGGCAAAGTTTCTTTGCAGTCTTTGTCGATTTTCGCAAAGCGTTCGACTGAGTTGATCGAGCTGCCCTGTGGGACATCCTGAGGGTTCACAGGATCCCCTTGAGGTTGCTGGATATCATGGCCGGCCTGTACACTAGTACTGTAAGTGCTGTGCAGAGCGGAGAAAGGACCTCTACATTTTTCCCAGTTGATTCTGGGGTTAGTCAGGGGTGTGTTCTTGCTCCTACTCTGTTCAATGATTGTATGGACTGGGTGTTGGGCAAGGTCGTGGGGTCCAGCGCCAGTGGGGCATCTGTTGGTGAAGAAAGATTCATAGATCTTGACTTTGTTGATGATGCTATGATCTTCGCGGAGTCAATGGAGGCTCTGATCGGGGCGCTCGAGCGACTGAGGGAGTCTGAATGTATGGGCTTGCGTGTCACCTGGATAAAAACCAAGATCCAGGGCTTTAATGACCTCTTGGGCTCAGCCATCAGCCGTGTGTCTGTTTGCGGAGAGAGTGTCGACCTTGTTGAGAGGTTTACTTACCTTGGCAGTGACATTAGTGTCTCTGGAGACTTTTCCTATGAAGTCAGTAAACGGATTGGGAAAGCATGGGAGGTCATGAGGTTGCTGGAAAGGGGTGTGTGGTGCTCCCGATATCTATACAAAAGGACGAAGGTCCAAGTCTTTAGAGTCCTGGGGCCTCATGTATAAACGGTGCGTACGCACAGAAATGTTGCGTAAGAACTTTTCCACGTTCAAATCGATAAAAACCTACACTAAAACCTTTTATAAAACCTACACTTGGCGTAAAGCCACACACTTTTCCACGGTACCTCATGCCTTGTTGTACGCAAGTTCTCCGCTCGGTTTTGCAGACTGGCGGCACCCAGCGTCAAAGCAGTGCTACTGTTCCTGTGTGATTACTCCTTATTTTCATGACGCGGCTTTATAAATACACCGAAACTAACTGCATATTGTTTATTAGTGTAACGCATCTGATTGTAATTAACTTGTAACAATATAATGGTCCAGGGAACAGCCATAGTATTCCAAATACCATAACTGATTTAGCATTGTTACTCTCACTGCACCTTCCTCTTCTTATTTTTCTTCTTCTTCTTTCAGCTCCTCCCGTTAGGAGTTGCCACAGCGGATCATCTTTTTCCATATTACTTTCACTGCCCCACTCGGAGTATTTATATCACTGTATCTGTGAATCACAGCAGAAACTGATCGGAAAGAGAATTATCGGTATACAGCTTCAAGGACATGCTGTCTCAGCCACTGCAAAACGTTTTAAAGCCTTTCCTGTACGGACCTCGCGATTCAGAAACAGTTTCATCCCAAGAACTTTAAACGCACTCAATCAATTGCACCTTGTAGAACTGTTTGTATTTATAAGTACAATCACCCCACTGTAAACTTGCACTACAGTTATAATATCGCAAAACCTGAGCCACTTTATAAAGCGTGTATTTACATATGATGACGATATCATTTTTAAGGTGAAATGCAGCAAAATATGTTTGTTAAATTATACAGATAAAACTTTAACTTCATTTAAATAATCTATATTCTTCACTGGGAGTGTCGTTAAGGATAGAATAATTAAACATGTACTACGAAGATATTTCAATGTTCTTTAAACGTTTTGAAGAATCGGCGCTAAGCTTACAGGTGGCTTAACGTCTATTACAGAGCTGATTGTAGGCCTATGGCGATCGGTTACTTGGGGAAAGAAAAGCACTGACTGCAGTGACGGCTACGCCAATATATATTGAATATAAAACAGAAAGAGAAAATAACAACTCAGCTAAAAATGTAGCGACAAATTTCGGTAAAAGTTAAATGCTTGTGTCATGAGCACGAGGCGGCTATGCAGTGTCTGCAACGGACGTGGCCATCCGCCGTGCATAAGCTACCTTACTGACATTGGCGGGTGAAGGAGCCACCGATTCTTCCTCTGCCCAGTGTCACCACAAGACTAGAGCCGCCCCTGATACTGCTGCAATAAATTATTTCATCGAAGTGAAACACATGTTTAATAACGTGCTTTAACTCCTATCATCATGAAAATTACATCACGTATACATCTCAGTATTTTAGTTATTTAGAGAGCTGAAATATCATGAATGTAATGGACTCTGTGTCCAGTTGGAGGAAGAGAGCCGGTTTAAGAAGCAAGTAGTGATTCACACACATAGGCACATAGAAGATCAAATACAAAACAAAGCATTTAACGTGCTACTTTAATTACGATGTGATTTGAGAAACTGGTTAATTAAACGATTTTAAGATGAAGTTTATGATGTTCTACTTTAATGACAAAATAAACTACGTGATTAAAGTGGAAATGTCGAGATTGAAGTTGACATTTCGTGCTTTTTTCCCACCGTGTGCCTTTTTTCTCTGTACGCTAATAAGCTTTCATATGACACTCAGACAGTGGGCTACAACTCCGCTTTTCACGGCGACTTTGATATGTGACTTCTTTTTTATTTCCGGCACTGTGCGATTTTGTGAATGTGAGCTTTCAAGTTTCTCCAACACTGTCAATGTCACTCGATCAACTTCCTTTTGTTGATTATACCACGGTTTATTTGAACAAATAGTATGTTTTTCCTTTGCCTCCTCTTGGTATTCGCTGAAATTCTTATATTTCCCCCGTGCTTTTCCCATTGTCTTTTCACAGAAGGCTGCACTTAAAGGCGATTTATATTGATTTGCATATTCAAAGAGGCGTAATTCTGGGAGGAGTTGGGGCGTTACATAAAGCGCGTGCACGAGCGTTAGTTTTCACGCTGATCGGGATTTATGTAGCGAAAGAACGTGGAAGTTGGAGTACGCACAGATTCCTGCATCTGGATTTTTCTGTGCGTAAGCACGTTTCCGCTTTTGTGCTTACACCATGTTATAGTGCGAGTTCTACGCACGGCGTTATACATGAGGCCCCTGGTGCTTCCTGTCTTGCTATATGGTTGCGAAACATGGACGCTATCCAGTAACCTGAGACGAAGACTGGACTCCTTTAGTACTGTGTCTCTTCGGAGATTTCTTGGGTACCGTTGGTTTAACTTTGTCGAATGAGCAGTTGCTCACGGAGTCCCGAATGAGGCACATTACCTGCATTGTAAGGGAGCGTCAGTTACGGCACTGCGGCCATGTGGAGCGTTTCCCTGAGGGTGATCCGGCTAGTAAGATTGTTGGGGACCCGAGTGGCTGAACCAGACCAAGGGGTCGCCCATGTAACACCTGGCTGCGGCAGATAGAGGGTCATTTCCGGAGGGTGGGACTGGACCGCGTGTCTGCTTAGGAGGTTACAAACCGGGATCCCGAGTTGTTTCGTCGTGTAGTGGGTGCAGCAATGTACTGTACCAGCTCCCTAACTTGAGTTCACTTGATCCTAGTAAAAGAGAAGACAAAAGTATCCAGTCATCCATTTATTTTATTTTCTGCTTGTATGGTTAACTGAGGACACTACATGGCACAAATATTTAAATATTATACTAATTAAATTATCACTAAAACTATCCTTGCACTTTAAGGAAATATTATTCATATGTAAGATTTTTTTAAAAACATTTTATTGAATTTATTAAAATCAAACAACATTCCATACAAGCAAGTCAAATTTCACAAAACTAGGTTCAAGTCAACCCCCACCCATGATCAAATGTAAGATTTAATTATAAATATACAGTCTGTTAGTTCAAATAAACCAGTCAAGCATCCAAATAAAGCTATAGCAGAGAGAAATGAGGAACTCCATCTAAAACAATCCTACTTGATGTAATTGCTCCACACTTCATTTGACAGATTTGTCAAACTATGACCTACTTCTTTGAAGCTTCAAAGTTTCAACTTGTATTCTGAAAAAAGTAAATATACTATTAAAATTAATTAGCAATGAGACAAAAGCAACTTAAAAAATCCCATGAACTCCATTTGTATTATTTTTACACTTATTACTGTTTTAATAAGTACTTAAAAGAGATTCAGACACTTACTGAAAATGATTTGTGTTTAGCGAAGAAAATACTTAAAATGTTGCAGTTCATTACAGGAGCTATAGTCCCTGCCTTTATGGTTCTTTTCCGAAGGATATGTCTGGCAAATGCACTTTTCAGACCCATACAACCCAAAGTGACAAGTACCTGCACTACTGATTAGTGTACACCATGGTTATTGATCAGTCTGCAGCAGATAATTGTATTTTCCATAGGTCTTATCGGTCCTCTGTGTTGCATCATGTGTATTGTGGACGTTAAGAGGTGCTCTTGAGTTGTCTCCAAACACAGAATAAACACCAAGAAAGCAAAAACTGGACAAAAGGGAGTTTATTACAATAAACAAAATGAGTAAGAGAAAATCCTAAATAACAAAAACCCTCTAGGCCTAAATACATAAAACATAACATCTAACAACCCATGGAGTTGCTACCCACCACAAAGACAAATACCTGACACAGCACTCCTTCCTTAAATATGACCCAAATTTCTAGACTCTCTTTCTTCCATTCATCCCTGCTAACCATCTGACTCTGGTGGTTTGATAACTTTAAACCCCTGCCTGGGAATATTTCTAGCACGATATTTAGGACCACTTCTGGATGTCAGTTATATTACTTGAAAGTCCTAATGCCATCTCCATAAAGCTTCCCCTGGTGGTCACAGACTCACATACCTCCAGAGGTGAGCCTTCTCACCTTTCAGAGGTCAGAGCATCCAGTTACCTTCACAACGCCCGTAATCTGTAATGTGCATCAGGGACACAAATTGCCACTACTTATCAACCAGGAGATTGCTTTCCCCTGATTTACTATGCGGTAATCTGGTGATCATCCTCCTTCCACTCTGACATGACATTTGGTGACTGTGCCAGTGAGAACTTCTTTGTATGTTCTGGGATGGTGCTGGACCCCATCACTGGTTAGAACCACCATCCCCTAACCTGCAAAGCTCATGCTTACCTAAACATACACTATATCTTAATCTTTATATCTTGAACTTATATTTTTTAATCTGATACCTTCGTAAACTACTGACATTTATTGCTGATGTTTATTGTGGTTATGTTTACTGATCTACTGTATGTGTGCTATTCTATATCATTACACCTTGCACATTCAATTTTTCTACATTAGCTGGCTAGCAACAAATGCATTTCTTTGTACTTCAAGGTATAATAACAGTAATATTAACTGAATTGAACTGAGCCTGAGATGGTAGCTGATTTGGTACAGTATAAACAAGAAGGTTGCTTTGTTCTGTTGTCTAACACAGAGCACTGAAATGGCATTATTCTGGCAATTGTAGTGACACAGATGCTGCAAAACAGATACTATTCTTTTAAAAAGTGAACAGTGATGGAAGATTACAGAAGTGGCAGTAAGTTTATATTAAAAAGAAGGACCAAGTATAGAACTTTGAAAATAGCCAGAGGAGAGGCACTACAGGGAGCAGGATTCTCCATTTTAGAAAACACATTCCATGAGACGACAGATGAGACCATATCTGGAGATATGTTCCAGTCGGTACAGCATCACCTTGCTGGGGAAGGTCATTTGTAAAACACTTTAATGAGATCAAAATCTGCATGAAAACAATTTTAAAAAGATAATTAGAGACCATGCGTTCTAAAAAGATAGAATAGTAAGAATGATTTGAGATTAGATGAATGTTGAAGAGAAGAGAAGGATTCAGCATTGTCTTGCAATTTCACTTACAGGAAATGCATCCACATGAGACTGAGGTATAAAATGAAAAATCCACAACTCCTCCTCAATCATGAAAGAAAAGTTCTGTTTTCAGTTCAAAAACGTAATTCAGTGTGAATATATTTCCTGCTCATGCCCTGCATTGTTTAGTTAATATTTTAACAAATATTGCATGCATTTTTTAATTTGTAAGCATACGACTGGATATGGATTATGTAACACGATTAATGTACTTTTTAATGGACGTTTTTGATATTTGCTGTTGATAAGCTTTGTTATCTTTGTCCATCCATCTATTATCCAACCCGCTATATCCCAACTACAGGGTCACGGGGGTCTGCTGGAGCCAATCTCAGCCAACACAGGGTATAAGGCAGGAAACAAACCCTGGCCAGGGCGCTAGCCCACCGCAGGGCGCGCACACACCAAGCACACACTAGGGACAATTCAGATTCGCCATTGCACCTAACCTACATGTCTTTGGACTGTGGGAGGAAACCGGAGCACCCAGAGGAAACCCACGCAGACACAGGGAGAACATGCAAACTCCACGCAGGGAGGACCCAGGAAGCGAACCTAGGTCTCCTAACTGTGAGGCAGCAGTGCTACCCACTGTGCTACCGTGCCATCCTTTTTATCTTTGTTCTCTATGAAATTATTTTACTAACAACTTTTTCAGCCATCACTACAACCCACAAGGGGTATGTAACATACTACAAATATGTAACTTTTGGGTGAGTATTCCTTTAACAATTTTGGTATATGGATTTCTGTAAAATTCCTCCATGTAAACACACAAAAAAACTAATTGCTTCTAGTCTCGTCCCTTCTTATATAACTTTAATTCTAATTTGCAGCTGTGACTAGTCCTGGTAACCTAACCTTCATCGTATAATTATCAAAACTCCACTAGCAGTATTTGAGCTAGCATGTTAATACTTATTGCAGAAAGACTGTTAAAAAAGTGAGTTTTTCAGTCATTTTCCTGCTGACCAGTTTGATGGCAGATGACAGCTTTGGTGAGGGTCTGCATTATTCTTATATTAACAAAGAAGCACAGGGTGTCACTCATAAACAAAAAAACTCACTTTATGAGATTCTTAAAGAATTCTGCCTGCCTGGTGCTATGTGAGAGGCAGTCATAGGAGCAGGGATTGGGATGGTGAGGCTGCTGATGCCTTCTCCATACCTGCCAAACTGGATTCTGTGGCTACTGTATTTTTTCATATCCAAAAGCACTTCTGTCCAAATCCCATAAGGCAAAGAGGTTTAGTTTATCTGTTCACCTAGTGCCCATAGCACAATATGCTATTCCATTTAAAATCCTAAATGCAGATGTAATTTATTTTTTCAAGAGGCATTGCAGTAATTTCTTCTTTTGTAAGAATAGAAGTAAAATGTATTAAGTTGCTTTGCTTTAGAGTTTACTGGAGTATTACTGGTAAATACTGTGTTGTTTGCCTTCGATTCCCCTGCAGTTCACTTTTCAGTTTCTCTCTTAACATTTCAAACCTTTTCATTAGTACTGTAGTTAAAGGTTTGTGTAAAGTATTCATTTTAATTGCATTAATTTCTTAATTAAATCATTATGGTTGTTTCATTTGTGTTTTTAATATTCCTTTTTTATGAACAGTAATTATTTCCATGAAATGTCACCATTAATATTATATAGCTCTAGTGTTATTTATCATTCTGCATTTTCATTCACCCCAAGAAGTCATAATTTTGAAAATTAAATATATTAATTTTAGAGTGGATGCATTCTTAAAGACAATTTTACTTGTCCCTATATTTTATCATTGTGAAGTGTGGCATCTCCAGCAACTCTGTCCTCAGTGGCACTCAATGACTTGCCATGACAAAATTAAACCGGTTTAGTGGGGTTTGGTTTTGAGTTACTAATCATATGAGCAGACTCCTCTGTATGGAAGAGTTGACAGCAAATGAGCACATATAATGCTGCTGCAAGTAAAGAAGGAAAGTGAGTGTTTTTAACTATACAAAGAGAAGAAAGGATTGCGTATGTGATTTTTTCTTTTTGCCACTGCCACAACAGAATGGAAGAAGGAAAAAAAGACAGACTAAGACTGTGGCTGAACACAAAATATCCAGAAAGTGTTAATATGGTCACTGGCACTGTCAGTAATCGTGTTGTTTGGTTGTTAAATTGTGGCTTGCTCATGATACTTTGAAAGTTTGAGCCTATCCTGCGAAGTTGTGATGGAGTCATATAATCGGCCATCCCCTGCAGGTCCAAGTCATATGATCTAAAATCTTCAAAGTAACAAGACTTAACAACTTATAATCATTAAATTAATATGCTCAAAGTCATGTAGTGTAACGCCAACCTTACTCTACTCTAATGCCCTGTGCTCAATAAAAACTCACTGGGAACTCTATTATTTACAATGAACATTATTTGTAGCTCCTCTAAAATCTTTACAACAGGTTTTTTAGTTAATACTTTGAAAGTTGAAATCAGTCATCATTGTGTTTTCTTTGCTAAAAAAGGTCTTATTCCATTAAGCACTATGCTATTAATTTAATTATCAGAATTTGGTGACATATAGCAAACTAATACTTGTGACTTCCACATTAATTAAACCTACAGTTATTCACAATTATCCCTTTGTGTTGGCTTCTTGTGAATAAATATTAATTTTGGTAGGAAGCCCAATGTCTCCCCCACTTTTAACTTTATTTCTGCAAATCTAGTGATGTTCAAAAGCAAACCATGCATTTTTTCTAATTCTCCTTCTATTTTCAAGATTACACATTTATCATTGAAATATTACTTGTTTTTATATCATTCAACTTTTAATTTGCATAGTCCCTTTCTGTTTTCTTACCTTGCAATCAAGTTAATATGTTAATATTCTTTAAATTTTATCACCCCAGCTAATTAAAGTTCATCTTATCTGCAAAAGTGTTTTCATGAACGATTTCCCGTAGGTAATAAAGTTAAAAGTTTAATTTTGAAATTATGCTTTCAACCCTGCATTATGATTAGAAAACATCTGAAGATACTGCTTCTTCCAGGTTCCCACATTTTTTTCCAAGGCATATGTGCTTTTGTTTCCCATATCATTTGTCCCACCATGAAGTATGACTTCAAGGTCTTCACCTGACCCAGCCAGCTGCCAGTCTACTTTCTTGTGATGCTGGAAACATTTATAGTAAGCCATATGATTTCATAGAGTCTGAAAACAGATGGGTGCTGGTTAAAAAATATCAAATGAGATTGTTATCTGAAAGGCTGATCAAACAGGGATTATGGCAACTGCTTTCATCTCCGTGTCCAAGTTATTTCCAAGAAAAAATGTATTTCTGTATTTTAGAACCAGGAATAGATTTATGGTTCAACTTTTGAATATGTTGCGAGTTATAAAATTTATTTTAGATACAAACCTTACATGGCATAAAGTTTACCAATTTAAAAGGGTCTCACAATTGTTACTTTTACTTTACTTAACAGAGACGAATGCATCAAAATTGCTCAATGTTTGCTTGAAATGGTTCAAATTTGTTCTTCTGATTGGGTTTTGCTTGATATGAAAAATAGTATTAAGCATCACTAATTTGGCAAAAGAAAAAAAAACAAAACCAAGGGAGGAGTGCAATATATAACTACAATGAGATATATTAACTTTTCCTTATCCCATAATATATATGTGTTTTTTTAGATATAAATTGCTTATGTGACCTGCCATGAGGGATGGGGACATTGTAAATATTTAAAGTCGCTGTGCCATCTAGTGTTTGAGGAGTGAGGTGAGCACAATAACATAGGTACATAACATTAAGCAATGCGTGTAAACAGAAGTAATATATACAGCTTCTGCTTACTAAAAACATATAAAACAAAAAACAGCAGCTTCCCTGATGCCATCCTTATGTAACCGGATATTTTAGTCTTCAATGATAAGCCAAAACAAGGAAGCCCAAAGAGCTTCTTGTTACTTTCCTTGCAATGTTCCTACTAAGAATGCTTCCACCCTGACCAAGTTGCTCCTGCTGTTTTTACCTCTCTTCCCCTGTTAACTTATTCTCACATCCACTGCAGATCTCAGCCTTGGTGACAGGTGTACAGACAACTGCCAGACAATAGCACTCTAAGCAACCAAACACAAAGAGATATTACATTCAAATTTAAAAGTCTCCAGGACCTACTGTATATAATTTTTAAAAGTTTTAACTTGATAAAATAAATATGACACAAATAAACCATCACCTACACAATAGACATGCAGACACTATATGTTTTAATTTTTTTAATGTCCTTGGCTAAAATCACTGATTTAAAATATTCTTCTGTCCTTCACTTCATTGACTTCTCATTGGCACTGCAATCATTTCCAAGTTACTTGAGTCTACTGCTGTGTGTTGTTATTTTTAAAAATTAAAGTATATGCTAATTAAATTCTAGCATGACATTTTACATCTTTTGTTCCTTTAATTATTACTTGTATCATCCTTTCAACTTTACATCTGCCTTCCATTCCAAACATTGTAAATTTTTCCTAAGTATTTATATCTTCAAAATATTTAAAACCTTTCTAATCTTTTTCTCTTGCCTGTTTGTTAGGATATATGGAATCTCCTCACGTAAAAAGCGTACAATTTTTAGGCAAAGGTAATGCTCACTAAGTGATCTCACAAACTTTGTTTCTTAACTCTACTTAGGATATTTGTTGTGTTCTGTTGTTTGCACTTTCTTCATTTTACCTTGCTTATTTCATTTGCATTTTAAAAATTTGTCTACCTTTAATGGTGTGGTAGAATTCTGAAAATAACTGACTTACTTTTCAATGAATTGTGCAAAACTTTACATTTGTAAAACTTATTGGTGTTTAAGAATGTTTTGCTTTCTTGACTTATAACCATGTTTTTGATATCAATACGTATTTTTCGTCTCATAATGTTTTCAAGCCTGGAAAGTGACTTTCCTCGTCTGCTTTTCTTTACTACTATGTCTTTGGCAATTTTCATACATCATGCTCTATAAACCAGAGAAGCACACTTCTGTTGTTTCATTTTCATGACTTTACTAGTATAACAAGTGGCTGGGGGTGGCACCCAGCCAGGATGCCCGGAAGGACCGGAGGAGGGATTACGACTCCTCCAGATCATGAAAGGGTGACTGCCCTGGTGGTTTTGGGGACCATGGGCACAGAGCTTAGAAGCTCAACCCTACAGGGACGCATGGTCACCGCCGGGGGGCTCCCCAATGCCTGAGGAGCCCTGGCCCTCAACACTTCCGCCACACCCGGAAGTGCTGGGGGGAAGAAAACCAGGGACAGATGGAGCTCGGGAGGAGAGGAAAGGAGGCGGCCTAAAGAAGGAAAAGGCATTGTTCAGGCATGGACTTTGGGGGAGTTCTGGGGTTATGTGCACTGTAAATAATAGTTAAATATGAATAAACATGTGATGGGTGTTCAACCATTGGTGTCCCCCTGTCTGTGCCTGGGCCAAGCAGGAAGTATTCAAGTAACTATCGGATACAAGATTTTTAGAAAAATGTATTATTTTAATTTACATTATGTACCATTCTAAATAAACATGTTTTGTGTGTTTGTCTCGTTTTGGAATTTTTTTTCTCCATTGCTAGCCAGTTTCTTTTTCTACTTTTGAATAAATTAATTCATAATATACTAATTTAATTTACTGCTTTTAGTTTCCTTTGTGGTTTTGCTCTCCATTTTCCCAAACAACTTCCTTTTTCTGTCTTCTGTTTTTTATTTTGATCCATGTGCTTCATAAAAGAAATTAATCATGGCATTCTCAGTATTCCTTTTATGTTAACATGTTACCACATCACTTGGGTATAAAAACACTTTTGTCTGGCATCTGCGCGATTTATTGGTTTCAATACACTGATCTTTATGAATTCTATTTATTAATGGTTCAATTGCATAGACAAAGAGTAGTGGTAACAGAGGATGACCCCCTTTTATTCTTTTTTTATTTCTGTTTTTCGTCACATGATTTATTTTTCCAAAGATCACATTTAATATACTTATATATTGCAATCTTTTAGCAGTATGATAAACATGAATAGAAACTGCATTTTTTTCCCTAACATTTTCATAAGTAACTAGTTTATGTGCTATTTAATGAAATGCTTTTTAAACGTAAAGCCTGATCAGTGCCTATCAGAACAACTCATTTAACTTTCAAGAAATATGAGAAAATCCAGAAAAAAAAATCTTTGACTGTCCAGATGAAGCTTATTTTGAATATAATAAACACCAGTAGGCATTTTTAATAATGTCCTCCATTGTACCATGAAAAAAGAGGATGATAAAGGTACTTGGCCACCATTAGACAGAGTGTTTACTTATCCCGTTTGAATGTCCGTCATTTTGGTGTCACCATTTGCCAGTTTTAAAACATCGTAATGCAGAAATTGGTTTGGATTCCCCCCCATATCTGCTTTTTGGGTATGTCATTATTAATTGTTTAGATGGCCTAATGAGTCAGTTGTAATAATTTCTTTTGGTTATTAATAATGTAAGTGAAAATTTCACGTTATTTATAGATGTCATTTTGGCACCACTCTGTAAATGTTTTGAATAGTATTTTGGTGCTTGCAGAAATGTTGCCCGCTGCTACTCATGTAACATATTGTGTCTTTACATTCTCTGCATCCTACCTAATTAAGATGGCAGCATGCAGTACTCTGCAATCAAACTTTGCTGTAAATATCAAAGCTAACAGCAATTTTTGGCAGATTTAAATAAGGAAGGGATATGAGACCAGATCATAACTGGTGGATTCATTTTCTTCAATTCTGAAATTCGCAAAGTGTTAAAACTTTTGACGGTCAGTTTGTACGTTTACTTTGATTTGACTGCTGCTTAGAGCTCGACTCTTCTCTTGTGATGCCCCTCTAACAAGACCCTTCTGTTTACTCTTCCGTTTTAAAGACTATATAGTTGCCTTATTTCTACTTCTAGCTCACAGTAACTATTGTAACATTTAATGTATTAGTACCTTGCAGATCAAATTTTGTTTTTTCAGAAGTTTTTAGCCCTGTGGAAAAATGCATTATCACAATGAAAAGGGTGATTTACAAAAGGGCACACTGCTCTTATGACAGAATTCTGTAACATTCAAACTTCTTTTATACCCATGACAAAAGCCTTAAGTAATGTCAAGAACTCACATCGTATACAATGACAGCACAACCAAGAGCAGCATTCTTGACATTTAAACCAGGAGGAATGTTGAAATTTTGCTATATTATTTTCTTTAGGTCCCTTACATCAGCATGATTCAACAGAATTTGGACATCAATAGTATGGTGTCCATTTCAGGATATCCTTCCTGCCTACCTCTGACAAAACTGAACGTAGGAGATGTGGAGCAGGTATTCAATCTCATTCAGTCATGTGTCAAACACCTGTGCTGTATTTCAGGACAATCACAAATCAAATGTAGTTTTTGACAAGTGTGAAGCATACAAGTATATAGGGTGAGTCAAAATTATGTTAACACTAATGCCACTGCTATGTATATAACTTATATAGAATTAATGTGGACAATGTATGTGCTACATATGGTAAATATGTTCAACATGATGGCGAACAGGTTCAGACATTCCAGACATAATCATCTTGCACATGTGAAGTATGTTTTGTGACTAAATTGTTTCTGCCATTCAAATGTTACCATATTGTTGACTCACCCTGTATTTGTAATACTTGGAATTTTAAAAATACACCTAAATCAACTTCACTTAAGTAAAATCGATTAAATAAGGCGAATCACTTTTTTAAAAAATGAAAAAGATCACAATTTCACAGTATTTTGCTTGTCATTTTAACTGAAGAATTTATTAAGACTTCCTTTCTGTTTGATTTTCTTCCTATTTAAGTGATTAGCGTTAATAACCAAAAAGAAATTAAAATTAAACTAACAGCTTCACATTACAGCAATACCTCCACAAATATTTGTATTTAGATATTACTGTTAGGACATGCAGATGCAATCTTCATCAGCCAACCTTTATGTGGTAAATGTGTCACAGAAATGTCTTTACAAATCATGATGTTTAGTGTTTAATATTCAGTGCAACGACAAAACTGACTTCAAACAAATATTGAAATGATTCATCTGCTGTTTTAAACTGAATATTGTTTTTGTAACAGTGACTGGAATAAGCAGGTTTGAAGACAGATCAATACATCTGTTGAAATCTCCATCCATCTGCTCCTGTATTTTATTAACCCACTTTTTTCATTATGGGGTCCTGACAGCATCAGACACAAATTTTGAGCCAGCTCTGGATGAGATGCCAGGGAACACTCAAATCCACAGCCACTGTAATTCATACCAGGTCAGTATTGAGTCGCCAATTCACTGCATGCACACACACACACACACATCTATGAGATGCATGAAAGGTTACGTACTCACAGAAAGCTAAAACGTACACAGGGAAAAAAAGCACATAGAAGAATGGCGCAAAGATTGTTAGACATATAAGAATATAGCACGTTTTACAATGAGAGGTGACCATTTTGTCTATTAACCACAGGAAAACTGCACATTGTTTTATTGGTATAGAACATACAGTATTGTTGAAATATTTGTCTACACATAAGATTATGCTTTTATGTTTCAGTTTTATTATATACAGTAAATGCAACATATACAATTTGGCAGGAAATTTATAGTACAGTAATATCAACATACATTTTCAATAAAAACTTCTAAGAGTTTTATTTATCAAACTGCAGACTGCTAGGTTTCAACATGTAGTATGTTGATGGCCTTTACTTCAACACAGAAAACAGCTACAAACTGTATGTCACCACCAGCCTTTTTTGAATAAGATGTCAAGCTCTAACTCCAGCAGGGAGCAATACTGATGCCTTTCCTCATTTTTAATTTAAAGAAATGTGTTAAATTAAAAATTACAATGGAAGTCGCCTAAATTTGCACATTACACTAAAATAATACATGACAAGTCATTACAAACAGATGTAGTTGGAACTTAGAACTGACTGAATACCTATGGAAAATGAAGTTTAATATAAATAAATGAAAACACAGAGTAGGCAGGCATGTGAGATACAGTTGTGTATCTGAGAACAGAAAATGGACAAAAAGCCTTTGTGGTCCTAATTGATTTATCATAGTCCAAATCGCAAGCATTTAAAAAAATCAAATAGTATACAAAGCAGTGTAGTATGTTGTGTACAGTGAAAGTGAAAACAAGTCCTGTTTAAGCTGTATGATGTACTTGTGAAGTCACATATGATCTAATAATGTATGTAGCTTTGATTTCCATATTACAAGAAGACTAAACTTATTCCAGGACTCCAAGTTATAAGCTGTAGAGGTGAAAATAAATAATTTAATTCTCTTTAATCAAAGGCAACAAAGATATGACAGACATTTTTGAAATTACAAAGTCAATAACTATATTCTCAAATTTGACTTTACATGGAGGCAATGTTTTTAATTTGTACAAATTATAATTAAAACACAATAACATTTCATGCAGTCAATTTCTAATTGTAGTCACATACAGTACCAGAATAAAAACTGAAACATTGCCTGATGACAGTACACATTCTTATTAGAAAGAGATTTCCTATGAGTACTTCCGAATTTGTTAAACACATGGACTGCATTATAAACAAAATGGCATTGCTGTTATTTTTAAAACAAATAATCCTTTAAATTAAATACATTTACACACACACACACACACACACACACACACATGTATATATATATATATATATATATATATATATATATATATATATATATATATATATATATATATATATATATATATATATATATATCTGTATTAGCTTTAACATCTTAATAGTAAATCCATCCTGCATTAACTCTCAAAACAGAATTTACAACTGACCCAATAAATTGTTAAGTTGTAGCATATGGATACTGGCCCATGATGACTTCTTTCTTCTCCATAGATGTCGCAAGCTAGTAGGTGATGGATCTCTTGCTCATAGCATCTCACTACACAGATGGTCAACTGGATAAAAATCTAGCAACTGGGGAGGCCACCATACTTGCATTAATTTTAGTTCACTATTATGTTCTGTATCCTCTATTGAGTTAATAGAAGCTGGTAGTAAACTTGCATGGACTGGGTGTTGGGCAGAGTCATGGAGTCCAGCAGCTGTAGGGCATCTTTTGGTGAAGAGAGATTCACTGATGCTGACAGTGCTATGATCTTCGAGGATTCAATGGAGGCTCTGAATGAAGCTCTCGAGAGACTGAACAAGGAGTCTGAGTGTCTGGGCTTGCGAGTTTCCTGGACAAAAACCAAGATCCATGCCTTTGATGACCTCTTGGGGACGGCCATCAGCTGTGCATCTATCTATTGAAAGAAAGTTGACCTCCTTGTGAGGTTTACTTACCTTGGCAGTGAAATTCATGTCATGTCGATTGCAACCAGTCGTCCTGTCCCTGCAGCTGAAAAACACCCCCACAGCATGATGCTGCCACCGCCATGCTTCACTGTGGGGACTGTATTGGACAAGTGATGAGCAGTGCCTGGTTGTCTCCAAACATACCGCTTAGAATTAAGGCCAAAAAGTTATATCTTGGTCTCATCAGACCAGAGAATCTTATTTCTCACCATCTCAGAGTCCTTCAGGTGTCTTTTAGCAAACTCCATGCGGGCTGTCATGTGTCTTGCCTCTCCTCAGTGTGTGGAGACAACCAGGCACTGCTCATCACTTGTCCAATACAGTCCCCACAGTGAAGCATGGCGGTGGCAGCATCATGCTGTGGGGTGTTTTTCAGCTGCAGGGACAGGACGACTGGTTGCAATCGAGGGAAAGATGAATGCGGCCAAGTACAGGGATATCCTGGACAAAAACCTTTTCCAGAGTGCTAAGGACCTCAGACTGGGCCGAAGGTTTACCTTCCAACAAGACAATGACCCTAAGCACACAGCTAAAATAACGAAGGAGTGGCTTCACAACAACTCTGTGACTGTTCTTGAATAGCCCAGCCAGAGCCTTGACTTAAACCCAATTGAGCATCTCTGGAGAGACCTAAAAATGGCTGTCCACCAACGTTTACCATCCAACCTGACAGAACTGGAGAGGATCTGCAAGGAGGAATGGCAGAGAATCCCCAAATCTAGGTGTGAAAAACTTGTTGCATCTTTCCCTAGAAGACTCATGGCTGTATTAGCTCAAAAGGGTGCTTCTACTAAATACTGAGCAAAGGGTCTGAATACTTAGGACCATGTGATATTTCAATTTTTCTTTTTTAATAAATCTGCAACAATTTTAAAAATTCTTTTTTTTGTCTGTCAATATGGGGTGCTGTGTGTACATTAATGAGGAAAAAAATTAATTTAAATGATTTTAGTAAATGGCTGCAATATAACAAAGAGTGAAAAATTGAAGGGGGTCTGAATACTTTCCGTACCCACTGTATACTGATGCTCTCCAAAATGTCGTGACAGGTATATCGACTTCAGCAGAGGCTGGTGCGTGAGTGTGGAGGTGCCTCCCCGGCTCCCCACTCCTGACATCACGCTTCACCCTCCCCTCAGTCAAAGCCTCTGTCTCGGATTAGAGTAAATAAATTGATACTGCAAGTGAACTATGATACTTAGCACGATGAGAGAAGTTGCTAAATGCCCAAGCAAATTATACAAAAAATGTCTCTTGTGAAAAGCAGACAGACCTACAGACAGACAGATGTTGGATTTTATATATAGAGAGATAAAATGCAATGTTGAATGAATTATTTACTCACTCAACAACAAAAACTATTTCCCATTTAGTTAAAAAGCTGAAATTTCTCCAACAGAGAAACTATATACACAAAAATCACAAAATGCTTTAACGGATTTGGTTTTTAACTTGGTTACTTTATAGAAGAAGCCAACATGTTTTTTATTTGACACTAAATGTTTTATTTGTCAGTTTTGATTAATGTTACACTAACTTCCATGCCCTGCGCTGTGCTAACAGGAGCTTTGTGCAAATAAAAGAGGAAGCAGAAGTGACTGAAAGTAGAACTAACCAATAGGGTGGACAGATGACTGAAGAAGAGGTGTTGTTCTGAACAGGAAAAACCAGATGTAATCACATTTGGCATCTACAGTTATGTATGAAATGGAAAGCGGAAGTCAGCAAAACTTAAGAAAGATAGAAAGCTCAGTGGTTAGCAAGCATGCGATAAAACTCCAAAGTGAGCACCAGTTATTGTGGCTGGTTGGTGTTTTGCTTTGTTAGAAACAAAAAGGCAGGAATATAGTGTTTCTACTCAATCTGCGCTAGAAGTAGAGGTGGAAATGGTATCTTTGGATCCATATCGAGTTGGACAGAATGAGTAAATTTGAACTTAGCAGGTCCCCCTTAAGCTAAACAGTTGCATTACACATTTCCCATTTACGAACTTTGAAAAGGGACTCAGACACCCAAATGCGATAAAGTACATTAGTACAATTTAAAAAGCCTCCAAATGACAGTACCAGTAGTTATTTTCTTCCACTTCAAGCACTATATAGGCAGCCTGTAAACATCATTGCTGTTTGTAATAAGTTAAAGTAAAAAGCAATTCACTACCTCTGCCTATGGCTTTGGCAAAAAAACAAACAAAAAAAAAACAAACAAACACAATAGACGTTTAAACTGATGAAAATGCAAAAAGTAGATAGATAGATAGATACTTTATGAATCCCAAGGGGAAATTCACATAATCCAGTAGCAGTATACTGATACAAAAAACAATATTAAATTAAAGAGTAATAAAAATGCATGTAAAAGCAGACAATAACTTTGAATAATGTTAGCATTTACTCCCCTGGGTGGAATTGAAGAGTCGCATAGTGTAGGGAAGGAACGATCTACTCAGTCTGTCAGTGGAACAGAACAGTGACAGCAGTCTGTCACTGAAGCTACTCACTTGCCTGGAGATTACACTGTTCAGTGGATGCAGTAAATGATCCATGATTGACAAGAGTTTGCTTAGCGTCCGTTGCTCAACTACAGATGTTAAACTGTCCAGCTTCATTCCTACAAGTTTGTCCAGGCGTGAGACGTCCTTCTTCTTTATGCTGCCTCCCCAGCACACCATCGCGTAGAAGAGGACACTCGCCACAACCGTCTGGTAGAACATCTGCAGCATCTTATTGCAGATGTTGAAAGATGCCAGCCTTCTAAGGAAGTATAGTCAGCTCTGACCTTTCTTACACAGAGCATTAGTATTGGCAGTCCAGTCCAATTTGTCGTCCAGCTGCACTCCTAGGTATTTATAGGTCTGTATCCTCTGCACACAGTCTCCTCTGATGATCACGGGGTCCATGAGGGGCCTGGACATCCTAAAATCCACCACTAGTTGCTTGGTCTTGCTGGTGTTCAGATGTAAGTGGTTTGAGTCGCACCATTTAACAAAGTCTTTGATTAGCTTCCTATACTCCTCCTCCTGCCCACTCCTGAGGCCGCCCACAATAGCAGTGTCATCAGTGAACTTTTGCACGTGGCAGGACTCCGAATCGTATTGGAAGTCTGATGTATATAGGCTGAACAGGACCGGAGAAAGTACAGTCCCCTACGGCGCTCCTGTGTTGCTGACCACAATGTCAGACCTGCAGTTCCCGAGACGCACACATTGAGGTCTCTCTGTAAGATAGTCCACGATCCATGCCACCAGGTGTGAATCTACTCCCATCTCTGTCAGCTTGTCTCTAAGGAGCAGAGGTTGGAGGCTGTTGAAGGCGCTAGAGAAGTCCAAAAACATAATTCTTACAGCACCACTGCCTCTGTCCAAGTGGGAGAGGGATCGGTGTAGCATATAGATGATGGCATCCTCCGCTCCCACCTTCTCCTGGTATGCGAACTGCAACGAGTCGAGGGCATGGCGGACTTGTGGCCTCAGGTGGTGAAGCAGCAGCCGTTCCATGGTCTTCATCACATGTGACGTCAGAGGAACAGGCCAGAAGTCATTCAGCTCACTAGGACGTGATACATTTGGGACTGGGGTGATACAAGATGTTTTCCAAAGCCTCAAGGACTCTCCCCTGTTCCAAGCTCAGGTTGAAGATGCGCTGTAGAGGACTCCCCAGTTCCTGCGTACAGGCCTTCAGCAGTCATGGCGATACTCCATCTGGACCCGAGAGACAATGGAAGACCATCAGAAGCAAAAAAATGGCAGGATGTAAATGTTAAAAACAAAACATAAAAACACATTAATTTTGTTGCAATCAGGATAGGTGCTTTTGAAAAAATAGGGCAAAGTCATTGAAACTGAAATAAAAATATAAAGAAAATATATGTATGCATATATATATATATATATATATATATATACATATTTTGTCAAAGTGAGATAAATCATACCTTGTATTCATTCCTTAAGCTAACATATAGCAAGTAAATGGGACTGAATACTCCTCTACACAGTACAGTAAATTAGTCCTAACTAATTTTGTGTGCTTACTGTGTTGGAAAATATAATACAATCAAAATTTCTAGTCTTAATTTTAATTCTTAGAAGTCCTGCTCAAATCTTCCTCCATGATGCTATTCCAAAAATATTTGCTTATCCCACACATATAGCAACGTGCTTATTACAATATGACTGAAACACATTTTTCCACATATCCCAGTTATTTTTTAATAAGTGCATCTAATCAGATTAGTCTTTAGACTTGTGCTGTGCTACTATTTCTTCAGACACAAAATTGTAATGGTGCCTCAAGACTCACAATGCATTCAGGATATCAACTATGAACTTAGTGTTTGTTTAATTGTGATGGTGTTTTAATTTTAGAAAATGAGATGTTTTTACTCAGTAGTAAAGAGCTTAATCTTCATTTCCATCAACTTTAAAGCATCAGTACCATAAAAAAGAAACTGAAGCCGAAGGGACCCTTGCTGTCTAATTCTTTCACAAATGCACAAAGAGAGAGACATGTCTGAGTGCTTCTGTGGCTGCAGTTTGCTTCTTATGAAAAACATAGCAAGGCTTTTTTTAATATTTTGTTACACTGGTTCATAAGAGTGTCCATTGGTTTATATCCTAGAAAGTAATGTCTAAAAAGGTAAGCAGATTGCAAAACATGTGGAACTATTGCTCTGAGCTCAAAGGTTTAGTTAAAGAAAATCATCTTCTGATGTTTCCAGAACTCCCAAGCTTTTCCTAGTGTCACTTATGTCCATCTTTTATAGAAAAGTGTTCACTTTAAGTGCTTCTTTAAGTGTATACTTGACTGTCTTCCCAATTCCCTTTACCTACCCTCAAGGCTACACTACATTTTTTTGTACTTCATTAATAATTACTGTACACTTCCCATGTGCTTTATTGTTCTTTTACCCTGAGGATGGTGTAATAATATGATAAAAAATACGTACTTAAATACTTTAGCAAATAATAATTGTACTTAATACAGGTTGAACTAGCATTGATAAAATTTTAGAAACTGAATGGTCACCTAGCCTCGGGTAATACAGATAGCCTATAATGGAAGTAATAGTAGATTTTATGACCCCTTCCCCCAGAAAAAAAGCCAGGACTGGAAGGCAGGTTTGAAAAGGCAGTTTACAACCTAATTACTTGTATATCTTTTCTTTCTTGTTCGTTTGAAACTACATTTGTTTATCATTTGAAATGTGAGAAATACTGACAGGAGCAAAGCAGCTGAATTAGAACACTGAGTTGTGGCTAAATGGGATTTGTCACTGAATCAGGAGTGTTACCATACACTATCAAATGTCACTGGTCCATGAGATGTGACAAGAAACCAAAGGCTTGGCATGAAATTAATCTCTCATTTTCCATCCTAAGAAGACCATCTCTCTCATATTCAAACAGGCATTGCTGCCTGTTTCTCATACCTCCACTCAAAGGCCATGCAGGAGCAAAAACCAAGCAGCAACAGAGCCTAATCCACATACTTAAGAAAGCAACCTCATAGACTATTATCAATTTTTATTATATTAACCATCTGTCATTTTCCTCTGCTTTACATTTTGGGCATAATTAGTAGAAACCTTAAGTTAATTTATAAATTAAAAAAGTGTAACTTTTTCTCTTGCTTTATCTTCTTCCCTGAGGTAGTGTAACAAATGAGGGCTATAGCAGGGATTTGGAAGCTTTCAATTCAGGTCTGCATAATGAAGAAAATGAAGGGAAAAAAGTCACCCCATGATCGTAACACAACAAAATAACTTTTAGTTCAAAGCCTTTATTTAGGAATTTCAAACTACATGAAATTTGGAGTCAACAAAATGGCAAACCTTATAACATATTACTGTATTAATATGGTTTGAGTAAAAACTAATTACTACTTTATCTTGTATGATTGCTGACCTCTTTATCTTGATTGCCAACTGTAAAGATAAATATAAAATTATTTCATCCACTATGTTTTGAAAGATTATAACCACAAGCAGTTTCATTTTACCCTTGAGACCATCCTGGCTTTCCATAGAGATGAATGATGGAATGCATCTGATGTTATGAAGGAATATACTCAGAATAGAGCAATATCATTAACTCAGTCATTGGCTCAATTAAGATAGCAATAAAATAAATTAAAGTAAATTGAAAGTGAATAAACAATGTCACTGTACAGTATTAATTAGAAGCTTGCAAAGCTTCAGATTTTCTGGAGAAAAAGGTCAATCTTATTTTCAGGCAATCAAAAAGAGAAGGAAAACACAAAAAGTATAAATCTCTAAAAACAACTGAGATTAGAACAGGTTAGGCCCCAAGGAGACTATAACTCAGAAGTTGACATGTTCCTTCCAGAGGAATGGCTAAACCATTTCCTACTAAAATACACAAACATCCATGAGAACTTCACTTACCTTTTCTTTTGAGTATGCCTCTGTCTGTAATTGCTGTACATTGTCTTTTTTCCTTTTTTGTATATGGTTTATGTTGTACTTTTACATTGTCAGCGACTTTTAGGTCTACAGCAGTGCAGCACAGTCGGCTTGTGCTGTATGTGTGAGCGTGTTTTCAGAGAGAATGGAGCAAAGCAAAATTATGACATTTAGTTAGGTGTGGGAAGATGGCTATGCTGCCTTGGTTGACTGTTTCCAGATAATTACAGGCTAATCATTGCAATTTCTAAATAAAGACTATGGTTGAAAAGGTTACACTCAATTAATGAATGTATGGGGTTCAATCACCTGCTTATTTATAGGATCACACTTGAACGTACAGGATAGAGCTTAATGCAATAGAGAAGCAAACAAATTCAAATAAATTGCAAAGACAAAGGAATTCCTAACACAGAGTACTGCTACTACATTTACTTAGACTTTATGGGGATGAGGAAGTATCTAGAAAAGACAGAATGGGGAAAGTAAAATTTGAGTGATTATGATAGGTGGTGTCAGTTCAAAGACTTTCTGATCCCTGTTTAAAATAAGTACATTCCAAAAACCAATAAACATGCCAAAAATTGATCTGAAATGGTTAAATAAGGGCATTATTAGAGAAGTAAAACTGAAAAGATCACTGTACAAGAAAACTGGAAACCTGCCAAATAATTCTGACTCAGACAAATATCAGCCACTACAGATAGTAGCAAGAGATAAAAAAAAGCAATTGAAAGTACAAAAACCCATGTTACTATAAACTCAATTAAGTGTAGATTTAGAATAATCGAAGGAAAGACAGTAGTGAGACCAGCTATGTTATAGGGACTGGAGACGGTGGTACTGACCAGAAAGCAGGAGACAGAGCTGGCAGAGTTAAAAATGCTAAGATTTGCACTGGGTGTGATGAGGATGGACAGGATTAGAAATTAGTACATTAGAGGGTCAACTCATGGTGGGTGGCTGGGAGAAAAAGTCAGAGAGGCAAGATTGCGTTGGTTTGGTTACGTGCAGAGGAGAGATGCTGGGTATATTGGGAAAAAGGATGCTTAGGATGGAGTTTCCAGGCAAGAGGAAAAAAGCAAGGCCTAAGAGGAGGTTTTATTTGATGTGGTGAGAGAAACATGCAGGTGGTGGGTGTAACAGAGAAAGATGGAGAAGACAGGACAATATGGAGAAAGATGATCCGCTGTGGCAACCCCTAACAGGAGCAGCTGAAAGAAGAAGAGAATAATGGAAGGATACCAAGGAAAGCACACAATTCTAAGAAGGAAAACTTCTCTTTATCAGCAATGAAGTATCTCATAGAGATCCTAATTCCTCAGATTATAGTGTCACTTATGAATAATTAGTATAGAATATGCATAATTTTGTTGATCAATGTCAAAAATCCAATTTAAATACATTCAATATTATGTTATTTTCAAGTTCAATGTATTAAAAGCTTCAAAATATTTCTATTAATTTGCTGCACATAGTTAACAACGTATACATTTTACAGCATATTGACAGTGTGTTTACAGACAGACATGCGCATACACACAATCAGAACTCATGACTCCTACAGACAATGTGTGCACATCACTTGCTGATAGGGCATGTCTAATGCACTTCCTTTCATGTGTTTTCCTTTAACTAGACATGTACAGTATTTAGCTTAACTTTTTCTAGCCTCAAAATTAAAAGTTTGACACAGTCTACTATTAGGGAATTGCATAGAATCTATGAGAGATTCCTCATCGTAGTCATCTGAAGCAGTGTCACCAACATTACAGCACCAAAGTGCGGATTTCGAGATCTCAGAACCTAAGAGCACCAAATTTGTTGATGTACATTGTTTTATTTTTATAATACATGAAGCCAGGACAGATTAAATACTTTCCACTGAAAATCAATTGTTATAATCATTGTAAGTACTATTAATGATATTTTTCTTAATGAAGTTGTTTTAGTTGGAAGTGAATATTGAGTATAAATTTAAAGATTGTTATCAGGAATTAATTTACAAATTCCATAGTACCTGAAATGTACAGTATAAACTACTTTACAGTTATATATTTTAAGTGAGGCTTAAATTAATTAAGTAATATGTGGGTAATGATTGGGTGCCATTGTACCAAAATTCTTGTTTTGGCTACTTTACAGCTCCAGGAACCTCATCAATAAGCCCTTGGCATAAGTTATCTATTTGATTTTTTATGCCCTTTTCCAAGATGCTCCAGATCTCACAATAGGTTGACAGTTCTAATTTAGCAAGGTGGTAATCAGTTTGAGTGTGAGAATGAGTTGCAATGGACTGGTTTGCCATCAAGAACTGGTTTCTGCCTTGTGTCCCATGCTTATTAGATCTATCTGGCTTGCTGTGATCTTATAATGGAAATGTGGCATTCATAAAATGGCTACCTGATGAACTGTACTCATCATGCATATACAGATCATTGTAAACAAAATATAAAATGGTTTATTTATAAAAAATGTAGAAAACCAGGAAAGATTCAAATATAAATATTACAGATTCAAACAACATATAATGTGTTTAAGCTATTAACATCAGTAGATGCTTGTAAATGGTTCTTTACAAATGACTCTGTTTTTTGTTATTTTGTTTCAATTTTTGTTTTAAAAATAATTTTCACAATATTCATAAAGGAATATTTTCCTTCAGATTTCAAAATCAGGATCAGTCAAAATACTGTAAACTGATTTCTTTTTGTAATTTTAGCCTTAGACTGTATTGTTTAAAGTTTTTTTAATAAACATAAATATTGTTTAGGTTTTCGAGTTTCTCTATTTTTTTATCTAAAATTTAAAATGGATAAGTGTGGAGATTAAATCTTGTTTTTTTTCTTTGTATTTCTATTTTTCCTGTGTTTTCTCTGAGTTAATTTTTCATTTTGTATTAGTAATATCTCTCTATTATAATAAAAAAAATCCTGGAATGAGACGTGACTTTTTCAGAGAGATACTTTCATGTCCCGTGAGATGAGACTTTGTGGCAAGAGATTTAACCTTACCCGGGGCCAGAAATAAAAGACCAAGAGCAAATGACAAAGTAGAACATTGTAAATAATCGAAAAACGTTGGTGCGATACACATGCAGAGCAGGTTAGAGATAATGAAAGTACTAAAATTCTAAAGTCTCAAAAAATGATAGTAAAGATTGCATTAATGCAAACGAATGGAAATTATTACTCTGTGAAATAACAGAACAGTGTAAAGAGAGCAAATATATTGTTCGGATTTAAACTTTAAGTCCGAGACTTGTAGATCGTTTAATTTGTGTTGCCATCAGGGAAAAGTAGTGTTTCTTCCCAATGAAGAGGCGTATCTGCAAGAATTAAAACATTTGTTGTTTGGTGAAAGTGAAATCCACATATGATCCGAATAGCGCAGGCTGGGGGGGGGGTTGGCGACCAAAGCAAGCAGGGGGTTATTATTATAAGTTTGATTAAGTATCTACACCATTGTAATGTTCTGTTTTTCGAAAATAAAATATACACGGCATATAAAAAAGAATTTAAAATGGATGTCAGTTTACTAATATTTATAATTAATCCCTATAGAACTGGTGGACAAGAAGCTAATCCATTAGTGAGATGGAATAGTGGATGTCCTGGTTCGACAGTTAACTGAACAATAATTTGAATGGGGGTTGAAAATAATTGGTTATACATATACAGTACATCAGCAAACATGTAAAATTATGTTGATAAGGTCTTAGTAGTACAACAGGAAACCAAGGTGGGAGTCTCTGCTGCAATAATTCATGAAAGCAATTCTTAACTCAAGACACGATTTCAGATAGTAGAGGGAGACTGTTTACATAAACAAGAATACATCTAAATATTTTTTTATTCTATTGCTTCTCGTAAAATGACAACTGCTTTCAGGAGTCTGTTCAGGAAAGCAGAGTTAGTATGAAATCCAACTAATGTAAATCAGGATTCAAAGAAATCAGGCTAATTCTGTTTTAGAAAACCTGGATTTAGCCACACCTATGTTTCTGGAACAGATTTAGCCAAAATTATGTAAACCATGAGCCATTCAGATAATTTGCTAAACCTCCTTTTTGGAATGGACTTGATTTTGTGTACTCAAGAAAGAAAGATTTGATGTAATCCACATCAGTTCCTGGGGAAACCAATACCCTGAAACTAACCTTCAAAAGAACAAGTTTAATGTAAAGGGTTAATGCCATGACAGAGACATGTCTGCATGAATGTACCATTTTACATCTGAGACTCTAATATAACTGGGAAAGTTTGTAAACCATGACAAGTTCAATATAACGCATTGTTGCATCATTGCTTTGGGCTGACATTGATGCCAATCTTTGACATTTACAATGTGTTTTTTTGTTTTGTTTTTTCATTTTTTGGATAATGCGGTTTTCTCCAAAGCAATGGAGATTTAACACATAATGGCAAAGCAACCAGAAAAGTCTGCCAAAAACATGCACGCACACATGGGCAGTCTTTACTAGCTAGAAAAAATAACCAACATCAAAGAAGAATTCCACTGACTTGCAGATGGGGCAACAACAACATTTTATTTCAATAGCAGATTTTCAATTAAGGAATGTATCTCAAAGTGCTTTACACTATATAAAAGAAGAGTTACAAGAGAAATAACAGCAAGTTGGTAAAAGATAGTTATATATAACTAAATAAATAACATAGTATATACAAATCATTTATAAAGAATCAATGTGTGCTTATGTAAAGCTGATATACAAGTAATAAAATCCTAATTTGAAGATATGTTTTTAAATCCATTAAGGTAAATGTGTTCCTATGGTCAGATGGCCCTGGACGACAGAAAAAACAAAACCAAAAAAAAAAAAAATGCTAGGCGAGATGCTGGTGGAAAAAAAAAACAAAATCTGCAGGGGTTCCAGGCCTAAAGACTCCCCAGCCCCCACTGGACATTCTACCTAACATTAAGGTACTGAAGTGAGTCTTATTATATTTTAATCTTCACATTAGTTTGATGCAATTGGCCACGTAGACAGTTGGAGTATCTACTTTTATTCCATCATGACAAGTGACTGCATAGTACTGTGATCAGGTGGTGATGACTTAAAAAGCCACCACAAAGGAAGCAGAAAAGTAGGGATTAATAATGATAGCTTATCCATGAAGTATATGATATTGCATTGCATAAAGTATTCCAAATGTTTGGTAGATAGCAGCAAAAAGCCACCTCACCACTTCTTTTATGCTTAGCTCTTGGTGTTATAAGCAAACCAGAATTAAATGATCTGGGGTTACAACTGGGGATGTAAAGGAATAGGCACTCCAAAATATATGAGGCAGTAAGATTAGTCAGAACTTTATATACCATTAGCAATATTTTAAAACCAATAATGGCGCACTGCATGATAACGTGCAGTGAGTACACTTGACTTGACCATACTCCGTTGACCCTTGACCTTGATCTTTGTTGACCATATATGTGCAGAATTATTTCAGATATGAAGAGGGAAGTGACAGCGAAGGTGGTAGGGATGAGAACAGCGCCCATACGCATGCACCATACGGCTGCCCTGTTGCCTGCTGCCAAGAGTTATTTCTACAGTAAAATAAAATAAAAATAAAAACAGTAATAATTCCAAAACTCTTTGCTTTTAATATAAAGCTGTAGTGCAGAGTTTCAGTATAGTATATGTGTACCAAATTTGAGGCTTCGGGTTTTTTGATTTTTGACTTTGATCTTCCTGGATTGACCTTTGATCTTGGAGATCAATCGTCACCCCGAAAACTGATAGTAGAGGTCACGTAGTATATGTGTACCAAATTTCAGGTCAATAGGTCAAAACAGTTTGCGAGCTACAGGTTATTTAAAATCCTGGACAGACAAACGGACAGCCACGGTAGAGTATTATATAAGAAGATCTATGATAAAGGACAGATGTGACCAGTGTAATGATGCCAAAACTGGTGAAATGTTCTCAGATTTTCTTTTGCTAGTTAAGATTCTAGCTGCTGATTATGTACTTATCTATGAATGTTTTTATTTGTAATTCAGTTTAAGTAATCCAAGCCAGTAATCAATAAAATATATAATACACAAATGAGTTGAATTGAATGGGAATAAGTGGCTTTTTTTTTTTTACTTTCTCTTGCTAATTTCATTCTCCATGCTATGTAATATTGGTTACACTATTCTCTCCCTATACTTTAGTACTAGTATGTGTAACACTGAGCAAAACCTCATAGAAACCAGATTGAACCGTTCTGTGGAGTTTTTTTCTAAAAGTTAAAACATATCTGTAGCTGACAAGTGAAATGTTCAGATTTGTTTCCCCTGTTTTTTGTATAAATACTCAAACTACTGTTATCTCTGCATAATGAACCTGTGATAATTTAAAAATATATATAGTATGAGAAGGTGTTAAGTGTGCTACTATAATTGTTTGATTATATTATTCTAATCGATACGTGTAAAATGAAAAAAAGTAAGCAAAGTAAATACCTTGAAAAAAACACCTAGTTAATTAATTGGCAATTAAATCACAAAGTCCTTCATTGGAAATGCATCTATGGTAAAGTTCTCTTAAATTAAAAATAAGCTAAGTTTACTGCATCTTTGAAACCCAGGAATAATATGCCATGCTTTTTCACACATGAGGTTGAAAAAATCTGCTGTTAATTAGCTATTATATATTTTGAATAAAAGAAAAACTTCAGGATGTGGAAAAATTTCAAATTCCATTAACACACACTTGTTATGTGTTAAATATTTGTCAGACAAAATTATAAGGGAATCCAAGACATTTAATGTCACCCTAACAGCTGTTTATCTGGTTGATTGATGATTGTTCCACCTTTTAAATTGCCTGTTTTTTTTGGAGGAAAGTACATAAAACAAGTTCAGAATTGTTCTGCAAACAACAGTTAGGAGGCAGCTATAACAAGGACGTATGTATCAGTCAGTTATGGTTAATGATAGTGCTCAGCTAAAACCCAAAGTTCTGCTTGAGCTATGGGAAAGTTCTTGTAGCTCTGTTGACAAAGACACTACAGTACTTTTTGTTGACTGTGTAGTCACATGCTGCTATACCTGAGCTACTTGTCAGATTTGGTGCTTGGCCTGGGTTGGTGCCAGGCTATCATTAATGAACCCTTTTGATGCATGTGACAAGAATTCACAGTTGACAGTTTAACATGGCATATGTTTATGATGTTCTTAGTTTTATCAGTCATAAGTCAAATAAGCTACTTGAACCAAGGCAATGTTCATTTAGATTTATCCCCTATGCAGTGTTTTGCTTTGCTCCATGGTGAAATAACAGCATAGTTCATATTTTGGTGGTGAAGCCATAATTGGCAATGGGGAATTCATCTATAAGATAGGCATCCAACCACATTTCTCACCAACTATGAAAAAAACATAGTATGTCACATCCTCTTGGTTAGTGGAATTGCTAAGTTTGTGTCCTGCATTATGTAAAATACTGTGTACATACTAGCTTCTTCCATCATGCTGTGACCGGAATGAAGACATATTTGGCCATTGCCACTACCTGATAACATCAGAAAAGATCTAGTAACTCCAAAAACTAAAACAAATCCATTTTGAAAAATATGGCATTTATTAGGTCTTTCCATTGCAAGTGAGATTTGAAGCGTGATCTTAACAAATCTTGACAAAGAAGACTGGCTGTCACTTTGGTATAAAGAGCTTATTACAATAGCGGTCAAAGTTTAATGAGGAATAATGTACCAGAGTTCATGTGCATGAACCTATAGTAGATAGGGATGTCACTTCAGACAATTCAGCACTGAATTTGAGCTTTTCTGCTTTCTTTTACTTTGTGCAAGAACCTTAAGTTCATGATGGTATAGGAATGCAGTGCCACAGAAATGCTGTGTATCCAACGGTCCCAGAGATACATACAGCTATGCTCTCATCATAATTCAGTAGTCCATTTAAGTTTTATTTTGTTTTTTATCTGTAGGACATCTTACCCAGAGCACTCTAAGGAGAAGTGTTTATGAAAATACTAAATATGCAGAGGAGTAATCATTTAAAATTCTACTTATCTTTGGCACTTACTAACAAGTATTGTATGTTTCTGTCAGATAAGGTGTCTACAGCATTTGCCCATCTCAATAAAAATGCTATTTTCTTTCTTCCACTTACTTTCTCCCACGAGTTGAATGCTTGTCCAACTTATGTGTTGAATACAAGTTCAGGATTCTGTTGATTGGAAAGGGATTTTAAGCCCAGGGCAGAAATAATTTCCAAACAAGTCAGGAAAAAAATTTGCTCCAAACTAAAATGTTTTGGCACAAAATGAAAGTTGTTTATAACCTGTCTGTGAGCATTTTCACACATTTATTCTGTATAAATCTGGAAGTCATTTAGTATTGAAATATAGAGCTCTAATGCACAAAAAAAAAATCACTGTGCATTTTGGGGGTGTCTTCATTTGAAAAGTATGTCACAGTTTAAACAATTCACTTTGCTTCTTCATGGTGATGTGAATGGGTTAACATTATATTGCTCCAAAAAAGAATGAGGCTTTAGGGACAATATTGCTTATTTTATATCACAGCAAACTTTTAAACCACCCAAAAAATGTGTCTTAGTGAGTGTCACGCTTATGAATCGCAAAATTGCCTGCGATATTTTACACATTTTTTTTTATTCATCACAATTTAACACCTTACCTATTTACTTCTGAGCAGACTTTGTTTAATCAGTATCTCAATTCACTTTATTGGCCAAGTACACTAATGTGTGCTAGGAATTTGTCTTGATAGTACTGGCACATCATACAAGCACAACACAAAACTCAAAAGATATATATATAAAATGATACAATATGGTGCAGCAATACAAAAAATGAAGAGATAAAGCAGGATTAAAATGTCCAGGCTGTCTGATGTGCAGGTATACATGGATATTAAGTAGAAGTTCAGAGCTCATTAGTCAGAATAACTGTTTAGGTAACTGTTTAGGTTTCACTGTACAAAAGCATTTGTCAGAGGGAATCTTTGGGATAGGTGTTGCCCTGGACTCATATAATACTTGAATATGTGGTAAGTTATAGCCTGCAATCTTTTCACAGTTCTGATGATACGTTGCATATTGGCCTTAGCCTGATCACAAGCAGCACCAAACCAGACAGTTATAGATGAGGTCAGAATGGACTAAGTGATAGATGTGTAGAACTGGACTAATACTGCTTGAGAGAGATTGAATTTCCTCAGCTGGTTCAAAAAGAATAAATTCTCTGATGGGCTATCTTAATAATACATGTTATGTTATTGTCCAACTTAAGGTTTTATGACAGCACAGTGCCCAGGAAATTAAATGACTTAAAAAAAACCCTGAGACAAATCACCAGCATAGATAACAATCAGATAATCCCAAAGGTGGTATAAAAGTATAAGCTGTCTTGGACTGGCCAAGATCTTCTAATCTTCTAATAGGATTTCTTTGTTTTCTTGGGTTATTATTGAGGTCCACTTCTCCCTCTGGTTCAGCCCAGTTATAGACCTAATAAAGAACTGGGTAAAATATTTTGTATACTGAGGTTTAACTAAAAATTATTATGTGTTTGACAGACCTAATTTTGTTTGCTCTTTTTCCTTCCAGACAGACACTCTGAAGTAACATTGGGAATGGCGTAGTCACAAAACAAAAATGAAACTGAAGTTGACCATCACACTTTGGTGCAGGAAATCACACTGATCACCAAATTTTCCATGATTCATTGCAAGGCCTGGCACTATGCATGCCTAACACAATTAGTTCTTGAGCCCTCACTTATACTCTTTCATAGTGGTTCACAGAAGGACACATGATATATCAGTGGATTCTATTAATATTACATACAGCACTGCAATAGAGTGTGCTGCTAAAAGCTGTAGATGAGGTCTATCTGAGATATAACTCTACAGGGATTGTTTTCACACCAGCTAAAAGATGTTGAGATTTACAATTGGAGTCTGAGATGCCTCTTTCTGTTTCCTCATCTATTGATATTCAACAATAAATATCTTTTTCCACATTCATTTGGAAATGTACTGTGGTGGGCTGGCGGCCTGCCTGGGGTTTGTTTTCCTGCCTTGAGTCCTGTGTTACCTGGGATTGGCTCCAGTAGACCCCTGTGACCCTGTAGTTAGGATATAGCGGGTTGGATAATGGATGGATGGATTTGGAAATGTAATTAGCCAGGAGGCAGATGACATAGAGTCAGATTTGAAGACAGAGAGACAGAAACAGTAGAGAACACTAATCTCTAAAATAATTGTTCTTCTACAATATGCAGTACAAAGTATACATATAAAAACTGTGTGTATGTAGATATATTTATATATAAAGTCACACACGCATGTATGGGTGTCAGTCTGTGGGCTTAATTAAAAGTAGCAAGCCAGAGCAAGGGTTGACTAAGTGCACTAACATCTCTTCTACAGATCACCAGTATAGAAAATCTGAATAAAGACAACCCCTAATCAGACTCTGGTTCCAATTCCCGCCCTGATCCTGACCTCACTTCCGCCTCTAATCCTTTGGACACACCTCTTCCTCCTCTCCACCTGTAAAGCCAGCACATTCCCTTCCTCAGTTAATCATGTTTGGATTAAGTCATTTATTACTACTCAGTCGGCTCTCTTCTCAGTGAGAATTTATTTCAAATACGTGGGGTGGATCCCCAAACCGTTATCTTTTATTTTACTATATAAAGATAATTATATACACCCTGTGCATACATAAGCTATATTAATACAACATATTCTGTTAAAGTATATGATAAGAAAAGTTCTTATGTGTTTGTGAATCTACAGCATGATCACAATATCTAATTAAAGAATGAGTTTGAATTAAATGAGGAATCGGTATGTGCAGAATCTAGAGGCTGGCTGAAGAGAAATATTTTGATAAAGTTTGTAACTACAATCTTACAAGCAACAGAAATAAGATATTTTAACATAAATCACAATAAAAGTTAAACAACGCACTGAAAAAAACTGTCATATTTGTTTTTACTATATTGAAATGTTCAAAACAGTAACAAATACATTTATGCTCACACAAGGTCTTTAGATGTACATTTAATTCAACTAAAATATCTCATTTGTCCTTCTAAGTGCATCTTAATGGAGATTAAAAGGCATTTACATCCACCTTTAAAGGACAAAATGAAAATGATCCACTTATGTTAAATCTTATTTACTAGCAATCTTCACAAGAATCCACTTTCTGTGAAATTAAAAGCACAATGTAACATCATTAACTTTAACGGGCTTGACTTAAAGTATCTGTCAAAGCATCTAACTGAGATAAATAGAAGAGCATTGGTAAATAGAAAAAACAAACTAGTATGAAGAGTCTAGGATCAGTGAAAAATGCTGAAGGTGACAAGCTAACTTTATTTAAAATGATTTTCGAGTGTGTAGAACCAACAGTCAAGAATAAAAATTTCAGACCAGAGGAAGTGATCTTAAAATAAATGCATTGAAATGCACATTGCATCTACAGTTCGTGAATAATTTACAATTAGAAATGCTTTTTTGTTTTCAGTTTTTATATATGTATGGCATTATTATAATCATAAATAAAGAAGCTGGTTACTCAAGGAGGCAATAAGAATTCCTTTGAAGTTATATGTGTGGATAAAAAAAAGATGAAAAAGCAACGCCATTGACCAACTAGCTATTACGGTTCATCACAATAAAATGCCAGACTGGGACATAAAGAATTGTGTCAGAACATTTAATTGTGCCTATAAAATGGATTTGATGAATATTAGAAAATTTACTGCTTTGGAGAGAAAAATGAGTTTTGTCTATAGGCTTTACTCATATTTTGACATTTAGAATTCTGGTGCAACAGGTCTGTGCCGCCTCCCTTAGGATATGTAGTAGTAGCACATGGTGATTTGAAAAGAGTTTAATGCGTTCAAATAAGAGTTTACTCAGTAACTAAGTGACATTTGATCAAGTAGTCTAAATCAATTGTAAAGGAATTCTCGCAATATTTCCTAATCTTACAAATGCTCAATATGACTCCCTTATTCCTTTTTAAATCATCCTGTAGTAGTATTGCCACATGAACAGAGGGCAAGAAAACTCTTACTTATATGTCCAACTGACATACACCATGTCACCAGTCTCTGGCATTAAGATAAATCAGAACGTACACAAATACAGTACATAACTTCATTTTAATTAAGACATGTAACATATATACAGTATATTTATACAGTGCATATATATAACCCACTGAAAAAGAGGACTGGTGAAGCACTGCATCCCAGTCATGTACACACATTTGGGCAAACAGCAGTGTGACACTGTAGCATATCACTATATAATGATAAGAATCTCAGAATGTTTGCTCTACTGCCTCACCCCTCTAAGGCATTGGGTTTGATTTGCTGCTTGGTTTCTTACAATGTATGAAATGTTTATTCTCTCTGTGCCCGTGCAAGTTTTCTCTGAGTACTCCAGTTTTCCTGAACATTTTCGATTAATGAATAATTAAGTTGCCATTATGGGTAACAGTGTGTATTTATATGCCCTGTGACTGGTGAAATAAAGTTAAATATTTATCATTTCAGTTTTCATAATCAATAATAAGTGAATGACAGAGAAGTTCACCTTTTGTTTTTTGAGAATGTGTGACTTTCACACACATAAAATATCTCTAAGGCTCAGTATTATAAAATATGTGAATAAATTCATGCAGTAATGTTGATTTTAAGAAAGGTAATTATTTCCCACTGTATTTAATGATCTAATCTCTTCAACCTTAATTAAAATTAAAAGTAAGATAAAGTTTATAAGAAATCAACAGCCAAATACCAGTTTGGTGATTCCAGACACGTAAGGCAAACAGCAGAAGAGACAAATACCACTAGAAATAGTCAGAAACTGCTGGAAGTGAGTGTCTCACTAAAATGATAAGTTACTCACAGTATTGACAATAAAGGCTACTAGAGTGCGTTTATTGGTATCTGCCCACCGGAGAGAAATGGGAGGGCTAACTCTAGCTTAGATAATGTGTCGAATTAACCAATGGTTTTCCTTGTGGTACTAGAGGCCATTCTGCAGGATGATTCAGTTTGAAATGAAGCAGTAAAATAAGCCCAACAAAACATGCTTTATTTAATATAACAATAAGAGGCAATATAAATCAATCAATCAATCAACATTTATTTATATAGCACATTTTCATACAAAAAAATGTAGCTCAAAGTGCTTTACAAAATGAATAGAAAAATAGAAGACACAATAAAAAATAAATATAAGTCAACATTAATTAACATAGAATAAGTAAGGTCCGATGGCCAGGGTGGACAGAAAAAACAAAAAAAAACTCCAAGAGTTGGAGGGGTTCAAGACCACGAGACCGCCTAGTCCCCTCTGGGCAATCTACCTAACATAAATCAAACAGTCCTCTTTGTATTTAGGGTTTTCATGGAAGGACCTGATGATGATGGTCACGTAGACTTCTGGCTTTCAGTCTATCAATGTTGGTGCATCATGATGCTTTGAGTAGGTGGTGGTGGCGCAGGCCGCCACCACAAAGAAACCGGAAAAAGAAACAGAAGAAGGAACAATGTTATAGGCATGTGCCACTGTGGTCTGTGTATTCAATTGCACTCATAAGTGGCTTATAAAATACTCTTTCATGTACCATTTCTACTTATTATTAAGCCACATTGCTTGATTTTACTTTATTTTAATTTGTTTTTGCTTTTGTTTTTACTACTATGCTATGAGAAAGTATTTCTTGGGCTCTTTCAGGAGAAATGCTGATAAGGTTCTTTCTAGCATGAGATGGTGGTGGATTTTAGGAGGCCTAGGCCCCTCATGGACCCTGTGATCATCAGAGGTGACTGTGTGTAGAGGGCGCAGACCTTTAAATATCTGGGAGTGCAGCTGGATGACAAATTGGACTGGACTGCCAATACTGATGCTCTATGTAAGAAAGGTCAGAGCAGACTATACTTTCTGAGAAGGTTGGCATCCTTCAACATCTGCAGTAAGATGCTGCAGATGTTCTACCAGACGGTTGTGGCGAGTGCCCTCTTGGTGTGCTGGGGTGGCAGCATAAAGATGAAAGACGCCTCACGCCTGGACAAACTTGTTAAGAAGGCAGGCTCTATTGTAGGATTAAAGTTGGACAGTTTAACATCTGTGGCAGAGCGACGGGCACTAAGCAAACTCCTCTCAATCATGAATAATCCTCTGCATCCACTTAACAGTGTCATCTCCAGACAGAGGAGTAGCTTCAGTGACAGACTTTTGTCACTGTCCTGCTCCACTGACAGACTAAAGAGATCGTTCCTCCCCCACACTATGTGACTCTTCAATTCCACCCGGGGGAGTAAATGCTAACATTAATTTTATTTTCATTTTTTCATTTTTATTACTATTTAATTTAATATTGTTTCTTTGTATCAGTATACTGCTGCTGGATTATGTGAATTTCCCCTTGGGATTAATAAAGTATCTATCTATCTATCTATCTATCTATCTATCTATCTATCTATCTATCTATCTATCTATCTATCTATCTATCTATCTATCTAACAAGGTTTGTAGTTAAGTACTCATTGGTTTATTGTAGCAACACTGTATTATTTTAAAGTTATACAAATGTTAACATTCACTGGTATTTTGAAACCCAGACACACTGGACCAAAGATGATGCTACTCAACCCTGTGACTATTGAAATTCTGACCTCAATAGCCTTTCACACTCCAGCATTTGAGAGGAGCTGCAAAACCCTCAACTATCTGCAGTATTCATTTCTGTGGACTTTTATCATGGGTCTCCAGGCATGGCTGGAGTGTGGATTTCTATGCTAAAAGATTATTTAATACAAGTTAAGCATAAAATTATAATTTACGATGTGATTGATTTGTGTTGTTGTGATTATTTTGTCACAATTGTTGTGAGGCAGCACTGTAAGTGAAAAGACCTTTTGTAGTGCAATACCCAGCACTGACCCTAGTTCATCTGTGGACTTTCTTCTTGCCTAACACAAATGTATGTTGTGTAGCAAAGAAAAACACAAATAAAAACTCTTACTGGGTTTATCAGAATAGTAGATTAGTCTCCTATTAATATGGAATATTTCAACTGAGCACTTTTGGCAAACATCAAGTACCACTCCTCTGCTATGCCCAGTGGCATTACTTGGATGTCATCCTAGGATATGGATTTGGATATGTTTGCAAGATCGTCAAATGACAATACAAGTGTGGTATAGCAGGTTTGTGGCTCAGAAATAATGGCTGTTTTAATAAATAATCAATTGGCTGGCTTATTCTCCGGTGGCTCTTACACAGCTGTGGGAAGTTGGTGGAGTAATTGGGACGAGATGCAACTGCAAGTGAAGGTAGAATCTTTCTAAGTGGTTTCATCAGCTTTCTGTGGTGTACAAATGAGATGCTGCCTTATAAGAATGAGCCGGCATGAGAGAGGGGTAGAGGAAAAAGGCAAGAAAAGAGAACGTAGGTTAAAGCATGGGAGAAGAGGCAGACAGGAGAATGAAAACAATTCGGTATAATGAAAGGAAGCAGGTGGACGGGAGTGAAGCCCCAAAGAGGAGTGTGTGGCCATCACTCAGGAGGGAGCTGTGGGTCACTTCTGTTGAGCAACTTGAGAGCAGGACTGACCATCATGCTCTGAAGGTATGTTCACTGGCAGCGGTGGAAGTACAGAGCCCCCACGCTGGGTAGAGCCAGGGTTGTCAGCGATTGAGGCATAGCAGGGCTAGGGGTTGCCCGTGGACGCCGTGGGATTGATGGTGGGGACATGGGTCAGATGAAACGGGTTGTCTGCACCGGTTGGTCGATGTCTCTCCAGTCTGCAAAATCCGAATATGATAAGCCAGAGAGGCATCAATTTTAAAAGAAGGCACCAGTGCATGTGGGACTTTAAATGAATTTCCTCCACTGTTTTATTGGATTTATTTATTGGATTTGAACCTCTACTGGACACCAGCGTTTAATGAATTATTTATTGTCAATTAAAGCACTGCACTTTCTGAACACTTGTTTTTGTTGTTTAATTTTAATAAAAGCACTGTTCACCTTTTCACCATCCCCTTGCTTCATTTATGTTTTGTCCTAGTCTGCCACACTTCAGGAGGCTTCCGAAATGAAGAGGGAGCATGGAGCTGACCCGCATCATCACAAATGGTGGCAATGGTGGGATGAGCTGGCGATGGGGACTGAAGAAAAGAGATGGACCAGCAAGTGGGTGACTGACTGTTTTCAAGGTTTTCAAGAACCCATGGAACCCAAGCTTGAAGGGGATGTTTTAAGAACTGAACTTTTTAATGGAATGAGTATTTGATTGGTCTTATGTCTGTTTTAAAAGTTATTAATCTTTTAAGGTCTTGTTTAATGAAGGGGGCTTGGGTTTTCATTTTAGTAGGGTTGAAGACATGCAGGTTAGGTGGATTGGCAATTCTAAATTGTCCCTAGTGTGTGCTTGGTGTGTGGATGTGTTTGTGTGTGTCCTGCGGTGGGTTGACACCCTGCCCAGGATTGGTTCCTGCCTTGTGCCCTGTGTTGGCTGGGATTGGCTCCAGCATACCCCCGTGACCCTGTGTTCGGATTCAGCGGGTTAGAAAATGGATGGATGGATGGATGATTTTAGTGCTTTTATTTTTTATTGCTGTTTTTAATGTAGTGCAGTGACAGGGCCAAGCCATGGACCTGAGCTACAAGTTGCATTGGGTTGGTAGAGGCATGGAGCCTTCCTGTGCAACTGGTGGCTTAAGGGGGGAGATATGTGGTATAGCAGGTCTGCAGCTCACAAATAATGGGCTTTCTATTGGATATATTTATTGGTTTTTAACCTCCACTGGTCACCTTCATTTTATGGATTACTTATTGACATTTAGAGCTCTGCACTTTCTAAACACTTGTTTTGTTAAGTTTTTTTTAAATAAAGGCACTGTTCACCTTTTCACCATCCCCTTGCTTCATTTATGTTTTGTCCTAGTCTGCCACACTTCAGGAGGCTTCCGAAATGAAGAGGGAGCATGGAGCTGACCCGCACCATCACAAATGGTGGCAATGGTGGGATGAGCTGGCGATGGGGACTGAAGAAAAGAGATGGACCAGCAAGTGGGTGACTGACTGTTTTCAAGGTTTTCAAGAACCCATGGAACCCAAGCTTGAAGGGGATGTTTTAAGAACTGAACTTTTTAATGGAATGAATATTTGATTGGTCTTATGTCTGTTTTAAAAGTTATTATTCTTTTAAGGTCTTGTTTAATGAAGGGGGCTAGATTTTCATTTTAGTAGGGTTGATTTTAGTGCTTTTATTTTTTATTGCTGTTTTTAATGTAGTGCAGTGACAGGGCCAAGCCATGGACCTGAGCTACAAGTTGCATTGGGTTGGTAGAGGCATGGAGCCTTCCTGTGCAACTGGTGGCTTAAGGGGGGTGATATGTGGTATAGCAGGTCTGCAGCTGACAAATAATGGGCTTTCTATTGGATATATTTATTGGATTTTAACCTCCACTGGTCACCTTCATTTTATGGATTACTTATTGACATTTAGAGCTCTGCACTTTCTAAACACTTGTTTTGTTAAGTTTTTTTTAAATAAAGGCACTGTTCGCCTTTTCACCCTACCCTTGCTTCATGTATGTTTTGTCCTCATCTGCCACATTCATCCAGTTACATCCGGGTTCAAGAGACTCCCAAAAATGAAAAGAGAGCATGGAGCCAACTCGCACCATCACAAGATAAAACAAATTTTTACAGATTTTGTATTGAGAGGCAGATCACCATTTTAGCTGGTGCCAGCCCTGGCTTACCCATTTATTATATTTAAGAAGGCTGGGCACTGAAAGAATCCACTGGGCAGCCAACTCTCTGCTTTAAGAATCTATGAGTGGGATTGATATCTACCCCATTACTAACAGAAGGACTGAGGGCGAACTTCTAGCATTTCCACAATTAATGGTTATAAGTCTCCAAAAGTACATGTGAATAAAACTGCAGTGGTGGGAGGAACTGAGAATGAGGCAGAGAATGAAGATGGGAAGTTTGATGACAAAAGAAATGAAAACAGTTCCCATCCACAATTAGTAGCCAGATGTTCAATGCTTTATTAGTGTCTCATTTGCTGAGCTCACCCTCTGTTTTCTTCCCTGCAGCTGTGTGCATGAGCCACATATGCGTTAAAAAAATTAAATCAAAATGTGTCACCTCAGAGGAGATAGCAAAAGCACGTAAGCTATAAATAAATAATAAAATTTACCATTTCAATCTTCAAAAAATTAAATTGCATACTTATTTCAAATTTAATTTACGCTTTTTTTTCAGTTCTCCTATTATGACCATCTTCTAGAAGGTGAGAATTGTAGAGATTGAGTGCTTTCTGGCATTTAAAGAAAGGATGCTAGAAGTACCAAAGTTGAGACCGTGTTTTAAGAAGATAAATATACCAACCAGTAATAAAGATTAAAAAGTAAAATAGTCTGCAGCCGACTAGTACCTATCTGAATATATATTGAAAACCCGACAAGTAAATTCTTTACTTTCCGTTTTTCCACAAATATACCTTGGCTGAAAAGGCTGCCCTTTAAAAAGTGCTTAAAGGTTATAGTGGTGTTAGGGTTAGTTTACAAAGGATGTATCTGCATTATCTGCATATTTTGAAAAACCAAAAGTAAATGCTGTTGCAATATTTCCTTGTGGTCAGATTTGTGCTTCCAATGTAGACAACAGAGTTGCATCAAAACAGACCACAACAATTCTAGTTTTGTGAAATCATTTGCCAGCTGGCCATCTCTGGTAGCTTCAAGCCTATCCTGGAATACATTTTGTAAAAGCCAAAATGAATTGAATTCTACAATGAAAGCCTGCTGTGAGCATATTGAAAGAAGATCAGATTTAGAAATAAAGAAATGTAATATTTCTAGAAATGTCATGTCATTTTCTAACCCACTTGATATCGACCGGGTCACTGAAGCGTATCCCAGCTAGAATAGGGTGCAAGGCAGGAACAAACTGTGGACAGAGCACTAGTCCATCGCACAGCAAACACACAAACATTCCCACACACACATGGGATAAATTATGTAACCTGCATGTCTTCAGACAGTGGAAAACGATGTGGACAATGGGAGAGCATGCAAACTCCACATGGATGCAAACACTGGTCTTCTAACTGCAAGGCAGCAGTGATATTGCTGTGTCAATGTGTTACCCTATGTCTAGAAAAGTACTGTAATATTTTAATATGAACAGAGGAATTCTGTCTTTTATCCACATATCAGAACCAGCATTTTCAATAAACTGGTCATGGTGAGGACAGACCTTCACTTGCAGCAGAGAGTACAAGAGAGAAATTAGCTCTGAAAGGGACACTCAGATCAGGTCAACTTGAATCATCAATGAAAAATGTGCATGTCTTTGAGATCAAACAAGACCACCCAAAGTAAATCTACCAGGACTCAGGTGGCAGGCGCAATCTTGATAGCAGCAATGACAATGCCTATACATGAACGCTGTGGATAAGCAGTGACAATGACTGAATCACGGTGGTAACCTTTTTCTCTTTTATTAATACTAAATGGTATTAAAGAGTTTGAACTTTAAAGTGGACACAATACAACTTTTCCTAAATCTTATAAATTATCTTACATCCAAGGAAACAAAAATGACTCACTGTGCCTTCTCAGGTTCAAATTCAAGATTATCATCCTGGGTACACAGTACAATAAAAAATTCTTACTGGCATGTCATCTCTGAATAGTGACAGTGACACATTACCAACAATTACTTAAAAAATGAAAATGTATAACTTGAAGAAAGCATACAGAGAGTAAAATGTCATGCTGTATAAATAGATAGTGTATATATCTCTCTGTATATATAAAATCCAATGTCTGTCATCTGTCTGTCTGTCCACTTTTCACAAGAGAAATACATAACGAATTTAGATCAGGTATTTTTCTATAATTTGCTTGAACATTCTGATTGATTTTGCTACCTCTCTCATTGCGCCAAGTATCATAGTTTGCTTACAGTACCAATTTATTTGCAGGAATCCGAGAGACACGCAGTGGGCCAAGGGGTGTGGGTTGGGGCCCTTTTCACTCACATTCCAGCCTTGGGGCTTATCTTATATCTGCTTAGCTAGCGAACAAGAGAACTACTTAATGGGTTTAGATCAGGATTTTTTCTACAATTTGCTGGAACATTCCGGTTGATTTTGCGGCTTATGTCATCTCGCTAAGAATCATAGTTTGCTTGCAGGAGTGATTTATTCATGCTAATCTGAAACAGAGGCTGCAGGCTGAGGGAAGGGGGAAGTGTGACGTCAGGAGTAGGGAGCTCGGCCAGGCCCTCCTTACCATCCTGTTTCACTACTACGTGAGTGGAGCTGCGGGGGATGGCTAGTATGTATATATATAAATAGATGTGTATGGGTGTGTATGTATCCCTTAAAGATAGGGTGAGAAGCTCAGTCATCCGGGAGAGGCTCAGAGTAGAGCTGCTACTCCTCTGCTTCGAGAGGAGTCAGATGAGGTGGCTCGGGTATCTGATCAGGATGCCTCCTGGACGCCTCTCTGGTGAGGTGTTCTGGGCACGTCCAACCGGAAGGAGGCCCCTGGGGAAGACCCAGGACACGCTGGAGGGACTATGTCTCCCGGCTGGCCTGGGAACGCCTCGGGATTCTCCCGAAGTTTGGGCCTCTCTGCTTAAGCTGCTGCCCCCGCGACCCGGCCCTGGATAAGCAGAAGAAGATGGATGGATAGATGGATGTGTGTATGTATATTGTAACCAGTAGGGGGCACCATCGATCCGCAGACCCAATAATGTCCAACACAGTCATGAGTTCAAATAATGGATTTTTACTCCACCAAGCACTAAAAACCATAAAGTAAAGCCAGTAATCATACAAAACAATTACTTTATTCCTCTCCTTCCACCTCCAGTTGAGGCTCCTTTATACAGGACCCGGAATGGCTTCCAGTGACTCAGCATGACTCATAGAGAGCTCTACTGTGTTTTTTGAAATCCAGAGCAGTCTTCCCCATGACGGTGTTCTCTTCCAGTACCCAGGGACCATCTTGATAGGAGGTCATGCCATCATCCAGCTAGGATGTCAGTATACAGTATATATTATATATATATTATCCACACATGCGCATGGGTGGCAACTAAAGGGCTCAAAAGAAGGTAATTCCTCACCAGACCAGGGGGTGGCAGAGTACACTGACACATTATCTTTTATCCCTGCAGACCAAAAATGGGAAATTCTGCCTGGAACTAAGGATGCCACTTCTGGTTCTAGGTCTGATGACACCACTTCCGACTTAGATGAAATTACTTCCTGTTCTGGGTCAGATGACGTAACTTTCCCTGACCAACCTTAAAAACCTCTATAATCCTCCTGTTTGTCAGCTCCGTTTTGGACACTTGTCTGTAAAGACCTTCAATTCCTACTTTGACATTTTTTCAGCCAAATTTCAAGTATATGGGAAGGCTGCCCCAAATCTTTTTTGTAGTGTCAAGGTGTTTCATTTCACAATATACATTTTTGAGACCCTGACAATCCCACAACTTCACTCTGCGCCGACAGTTGGTTAACAGAGGCACAGACTGGTTTGCTGCTGGTGCTACTGCAAATTTGCAAGCTTCCCATGTAACACATTTGTCGACCCCTGGTTAATGCAGGGAACCATTAAAATCAGCCGCTGACCTGGCCGTGTGCTCATTTTCTGTCTTCTCTCAGAGGAGGGCTATCTGTTTTTTTAATCAGAAGAAGGGAGCTCGTGCAGGGTGACGTCAACACCTCTGCATGCTTTATGTGTTTATGTGTGCTGAAGTGACAGCTTCCGTGTGGATAAATGCTCTGATAATATTTCTGTCCTGATAACAATAAAGCTGTTTTTTGGCAACCTGGGCTTGCCTCCTCCTCACTGTGCGGGTCTGTGACCCACACATCACAATATATAGTATAACCTGTGGGTTGAAACTGTCTCTGAATGTATCGGTGCAAGGGCACATGGCCATGTACCATTGGCAGGAATGGGTGAGTGAGAAAGCAGCTGTGGAATGGCTAATTCTGTTTGCCTTTCTAAGGCAGCATGAGTGTCAGTAATTTTCTGTGCCCCCTTCACCACCCTCTGCAGTGCTTTATGAGATTGAGCTGAACAGGTGCCATACCAGAATGTTATACAGAATGGACTGTACTGTTCTCTTGGAGGAGGTAATAACAATAGATGAACAAATTGTAGTACATTTTTCTGAGGCACCTTTAAGCTAATAACTTACAGTGCACTGATAGCTTAGAAAATAAATGCACTTAGACCCTGAAGAAAGCAGGTATCTGCAACTTGAGGTAAACCACATAAAACTACATGCACAACTTGTGTTTTTTTTTTCAGATTTTCCAACTTTTTAAGATAAAAGCTTTGGATGAAACTGATAATGGAAGAGATTAATGATTTCCTGTTTTGACCCTTGAGTATACATGGAAAGCTATACCAACACGTCTGCTTCTTTTTTTTTGGCTGACATTCAGGGCTTTTATATCCATCCTCTTTCTTTGTCTTTTTTAATTAGTTCCTCGTGTTTTTCGCCAAGAAAGCTTTCTTATAAGCCTTAGATTTTCTTATTTGACTATGTGACTCAGCAGTCATTTATGTTCAATTTCTAGTTTATTGTCATGTGTACATTGTACAAAATTTTTACTTGCAAGTCAAAAGTGGACCTTGCAGGTGCCCAGTTTGCCATTCATGTCTTGAGGTTTTTTTTGTTGGCCTGTTCCTAAGTAATATCCATGTGTAATACTGTAGCTTTAGTATAAGAAGAGCCAAGCTTATCACATAAGCTCTAAACCATTCCTTTTTTCTCTAGTTACAGTCATGATGAACAAGGGCAGACAAAAATGCAGTAATTGGTATTGCTGATTTTCAGCTCCAGGAGACTGAGTTATACAACCCAGCCCAGTGATTCTTTGGAGCCTCCTTATGTCTAAGAGAAGTCATCTCCACATGCTCTTGGTTTGTCCTTGCACTCCATAGGTGTGTGTGTGATTCAATTTGGGCACAGTGTAAGTAAGGATGGCATCACACAATCGTACTCAATAGGTGTGTACAACTCAATATCTACCTAGAGAGTATGGGAAATTAAATGACTGCAGTTGCTGAATTTCATTGCTTCTGAGGGTATCACGTTATATGACTATAAAATTACAGGGGATGAGGGATTTCATGAATCCCTCATGACTTTTCAGCAAGGTCCTTAATCTTGTATTGTGCTATGAATGTACCATGAAGTCAACTTACTTTGGCAACCAAGTGATACAGGGCACACTACTATCCTAATCCATCATTTTTATTTTCCATTCTCTAGTGGTACAGCAAACATGAAGCACAAAAAACATGACAAGCCTTTCTTCTGTTGGCACATGCTGAAGCACTTGCATTTCTTCTTGGCTTAATTTACCATTGTTCTTCACTGTGTGTGGACATTGCAATGTATAATTTTGAGTTTTCGTTGGTTGTTAACTCTTACAGACAGAAGAGACCTGCCCAATGACCTGTGATTCATTACGAGAAAAGCATTTTGATTTTGTTAGATTAAGTTGCAAGAAGTGTATAACTCATTGTGATTTTCCTAAAATTATGAAACCGTAGGCTATGACTGCTACAATATTTGGTGTGACACCATCTTTAGAGATTCTGACATAAACTGGCAATCCATCTGGTGTTGGTTCTTGGCCTGCAGCTGATTTTGCAGGGGTTAAGCAGTGATTATCTGATACCCTTACCTGGAATAAATGGGTTTGTAAAATGGATGGATGGATACTGTCATTTACTACTTGACATTTATCAGAACATAATGTTGTATACTTGGGGAGTTTGTTAAGTATAACTGAAACTGCATTCTTATGTTTGATTCAGTTCAAGGGAAAAACAAAGCCAGGCAGCCTTATATGGCTCAACGTGACCTATTAGCTAAGGGAGGGCACTTGTGTAACCATTGGTATATCACTTAAACTCTCTGTGTTACAACATAAAACAAAACGTAAAATGTAAACAATTCTGGTATAGTTCTGTATTTTTGGATCATGTTTACAATAGAAAGCTGCAGTTTTGTAAACGATAACATTTTCAGCACACTGCAAATCAAAGCAGCATAAATTGACAACAGAATTGTTTGAAAATGTACAAAAGCCGGGTTTTGTAGATGGATTACTTTTCAGTGAGTTCACACGTACCATTTACCTTTTTTATTCTGAACATACTACTTTCAAGTCATGTTTAAGTAGAGTGGAAAGCATGATAGGAAACAGCACCAGATGGGATGCCAGCTCATCACATTAAACTATAAAACAATAAAAAGTTGTATAGTTAGAAAGTAGGCATTTATACTTGTTTAAAAAAAATAGCTTCTTTTATATCAGGACTCCCCAACCTTGGGTGTGTGCTCCCCCATTAGGTGCATTTCAGATGGTGTAACCAAGAGGGGAGGTTGTGTTGCAATTCTCCAAAATTAAGCGAGGTGCTTTAAGAGACTTTATAGTGGTGCAATTAGTGTCTTCCGCTGTTCTGCCATTTGTAGGTCATTTATTCGTTAGTCCTCCTGTTCTATCATCTGAAAAGAAGCAAGCATTGCAAGTGCAGTTTTCTCCTGCGAACGAACTGCAGAAATGCATATTTTTATGGGTTCCTTGCTGTGGGAGGAGTGTTTGTAATGCCAAATAATTTCTTTTCTTTAAGAGATTGTAATTTGGACCATGAAATGATCCGTAGAGAAGGATGAGGTCTTGTATTGATTTCTGCGCAAGCCCTGATCGTGAAACTGATCTCAAAGTTTCATTGACATTTTTGCCAGGAGGTACAAGAGGGATTAATTTGGATGCAACACCTGCTGTTTACACTCGGCCCATCTATCCTGCTGGTGGTCCTGGCAATTTTAACTGTGCGTCGCATCTGTTTTTTAACTGCAGTGCAGGTGTTATTGGGGGAACAAAGCTCGTCAACTGTGTTTTACTGCTTAGTAGTGCACCAGCTCCTGGTGCTTCACTGGGAGTCTCCAACCCCTTGATCGTTGGTCGTATATCATTTTCTTGTAAAGCTTGGTGCTTCATGGGATACCCCAACCCTGGACTGTCAATTGAAAGTCTAGGCTTCATGGGGGAAACATTTAAAAGATTGAGATTTTTAAATGGTAAATTATAAATGAAATTATTTAAATTTTAAACACTGACTTGTTTCTTTTATTTCAATTTGTTCACCCGCAGTACTGTATGTGGTTCAATTATTATTGAGCAGGTATTGATTTCTTTATCTTCAAATGTGTGTACTTTTGTAGAGGGATCAAATATTAATCAAACATTTTCTGGTGTATGGGATATGGAGCAGGTTGGAAACTACTGTTCTACATCATGACAACCTAGTTTAGGCCTTTAGACATCACCAAAATGAGCATAATTTTGTTAGCATCATGTATTCATCCTTAAACATTTGTGTTTTTGTGTTATTAAAATAGACTCATTTGAATCATAAATCACAAGGGAAATTAGAAAATATTTTTTCATGTAAACACATCATGTGTAATGAATATTTTTGCAATGTAGATGTTTGTCCTATTTTTTGCATAGGATTACAGTAGTTCAAGAATAAATTCCTTCACTTTGCTGATCCCACAATTAAAATGTCTACCTGAATACACAACACTCTTTTCTTCAACATCAAGCGGATAAGTACTAAATAAATAAAAATGTAATCTATAATTTAAAAACTGAAAAAAATATACCTTCCATAATGCAATTGCATTTTTTTCCGTCAGCAGTTTATTTACTATAAAATTCAAAACACTTAAAAATATTCTTTTTCAGAGATAAACACACATCATTAAAAATAATAGCAAAAGAAGATTGTATTTTATACATTTTAATATTTTTTCCTTCCACTATATGACATAAGTATTTCCTGCATGGTTCTGTAGGAAAATATCAGCTAAATCGAATGTCTTATTAAACAATATTTCTTCCCAATATATATTATATATTCCATTCTGGATGATTTAATTCCTTCTCTCTGGTTTGCTCAAGACGTTTGATGAGGCAGTAGTTCCAGGGCTCTCCATACCTGGCTGGCTGCACCCTATCATCTGAACTGCGCTGGCTGTAGCTCCTTTCTTTTCACAGTATTGTCTTACTGATTAGGTGTAAATGTTCCACTCAGGCTTTGTGAATGTGTTTGCTCTTGATGAAGTGTCATGTTGAATTGCAGTGGCCAGCAACAGTCTGTAATTTTCCTTGTGTAACTTTCCATCAAGAGGCTCTTTACATCTGCCAGCCATTTCCAAAAATATTTTAATGGGATTGTACAGTAAAATTGTGTATCGTTGATTTAAAGCAATCTTGCCACATTAACATTATTCCTTGTGGTGGCATGACAGGAAAGAATTTGAGCCTCTAGACAAAGACTGTGGCTTCTTACCTAAACAAGGAAATAGCCCACTAATGCAGGGAACTGGAAATGTGTTTACACAGGTAAATAAATGAATAAATAATGGTATCTAACCTGAGGGATGCCAGTTACCAGAAAACAATTTTTAACAGAAAATTCACAGAACTTTATGCAATGGCTGGAGAGATTACCAGTTACAGCTTCAAGGCACTCTATAGGCGGCAAAAGAGAAACACTTTTCATTTCACCAGACATCAGGGAGACTAAGCTGAACACTCTGACACATCCGCTAAATGCAGTTAAACACAAAATTTACTTTAAAATGCCAGTGTGCTCAGGGTTACAATGCAGGCCAGAAATGCTAATGCTGATGTCCCATTACATATCAATTTGGCTAACTGCAGTTACTAGACTTGTTGCTGCACCATGTCAAATTACACAACTGAAAATCTACACCCATGCCACACTTATAGACTGAGTGCCTATCTTCCAGCACAGTCCCACTCACCTCTTCTGCTGATGCCCAACTGCATTTTACCTGACGGAGCTGGCACTGTACAATGGGTTAATAGCTGTGGCAAGTTCAGACGTGATCTCATACCTTTATTTCTTTTTTCCATTCTGACATGGTATTTAAAACAAGAAAGACAGATAAGCTTCTATTCTCTTTGTGGAGCTGACACTCTACAAAGGATTAATAGTTTTTTCCATTCTGTTTTAATATACAGTATACCAGTAACGGTGCACTGCACAATAATGTGTAGTGAATACACTTAACATGAACATTCATAGTTTTCATACTCTTTCTCTGTATGTTTAGTGTTCGTTTGCTCAGAGTTTGATGCGCTTGCTGCTTCCTGAGCAGCTCTTCTTTTCTCCACCCTAGCAGCCCACTTCTTCTCTTCTTTCGTCGGCATCTTTTCGTGTTAAAATTGATTACATCACTGTTTGTGTTGCAATTACTTAATATGTTTTCTTTAATTTTTCTCTTAAGCTGGCACTTAAGACTTCAAGAATGATTTAAAAAAATGAAGAGGTAGAGGAAGTGACGATGAAGGTGGTAGGGATAAGAACGGTGCCCATATGCATGCGCCATACAGTCGCCCTGCTGGCCTCTGCCAAGAGTTGATTCTACAATAAAATAAAAATAAAAAGATGAATAACTTTGGAGGTCAATCATCACCCTGAAAGCGGATATTAGACGTCACGTAGTATAAATGTACCAAATTTCAGGTCAATAGGTTTGGGAGCTACAGGTTATTTAAAGTCCTGGACAGACAAACAGACAGCCATGGTGGCGTATTATATAAGAAGACAGAAAACAAGGCATCAGACACACAAGATTCTCTTCTATTTGTGAGATTCAAAGTATGCATGCTCCTTATTCCTCATCACTACATGCTATGCATTATTCCTCCTCATGAGCATTCATTGGTTGTCAGCTGTCTGGTGCACAGAGCCTGCCCTCGGTTATTAATCTATGCACTTATTATTTCTGAATTTATGGTTATTATTTTGACAGTCTTTTCAGCTACAGTTGTCACACAACTTAAACTATGACAGAATGAATGTGCAGATCACTTAATCTGAAACCAAGGCTAAGTACTGTTTAACTAGCGTGGGTTTTATATTGAAAGCTCAGGAGCTAAGTAGCTTTCTTAGAGTGTGTTACATGAATAATAGTTCACATGTAACCTTGGAGGCTAAATGCTATTCCTTTGCAAGTGTTTCAGAATAAAACTCTGTTACACTTAATTCAAAGCCTAACTGTAAACTGAATATTCACCAATTAAGAATATTTAGACTGTGAACCTCATAACAACTATTCATGGTGGCTCTAAAATCGGTACTAACCCCTACTCTCTTTTCTGTTTCTTTTTCCGGTTTCTTTGTGGTGGTGGCCTGAGCCACCTCCACCTACTCAAAGCTTCATGATGCTCCAACAATGATGGACGGATTAAAAGGAAGAAGTCTACGTGACCATCATCATCATCAAGCCCTTCCGTGAGAATCCTAAAGCCAAAGAGGACTGTTTCATTTATGTTAGGTAGAATGCCCAGAGGGGACTGGGCGGTATCATGGTCTGGAATCCCTACAGATTTTATTTTTTCTCCAGCCGTCTGGAGTTTTTTTGTTTTTTCTGTCCCCCCGGCCATTGAACCTTACTCTTATTCGATGTTAATGTTGATTTATTTTTTATAATTATGTCTTTCATTTTTCTATTCTTTAATATGTAAAGCACTTTGAGCTACTGTTTGTATGAAAATGTGCTATATAAATAAATGTTGTTGTTGTTGTTGATAATCTGTGTTTCCAGCATGTGCCCACTGGGAAAATGGGTTATACATTTTCAGCATTAATGATTTCAATAGTAGAATCAAAGATTTGACATGGTTTACAGTACAGTTAACAAATTCGTTTACTAGCAAACTTATATTATATACAGTAAAAGAAATTACAAATATATGGTGGATAGTGTGTATGGTGTTCCAGTCTTCTAATATTCTGTTTTATACCCACAGCAAGCCTACTGCACCAGTTTTGGAGCACCAACTGAAAGCAAACACTGTGATACAATTATGTTGTACTTAAACCTTTTGCAGACTATAGTTATGAGTCTCTTGTTGACCACTGATGTAAATGACTTGACTTTGATGTTAGAATAGATTAAAATGGGTTAAACAAGTGTGTTGTGTAATCAGTTTTTCTCCCTGAAAACGGCCAAAGTCTAAACTAAACTTTGACTTACCTTCCAAGAAAGAATTGGCTTTCTTGAGAGTCTTTTCTGGAAATTATTATTTAGTCTCCTTTAATTGTCCAGTCTATGTTGTGATTTATTTGAAGCAGGGAACAGTTGTTTTTCCAATCAGATGGAACCAGTCTTGTATGAACAAGGTTACTACTGATGCAATACTTACAACAGGAATTTATACTCATTTCATTTATGGTGGGTTGAAAATGTCCAAACTCCCTCCAATATCCTACACCATTACTGTGCTTCACACAATTTAAATGCAACAATGGGCCGATGTCTTTCCATGCCACATTGGGCACAAGGCTGGAACAAAGCTCAGAAAAGATGCCTGCCCATTGTATGGCACGGTTATTCAAACATCCACATTCTATTAATCAATTTGAATTTTTCTGAATTGCCTTTTCAGAAGTACAAGTTTAAATAATGTTAATAATCTCTGAAGTTAAGGCTTGCAGCCAGAAAATCTTTTAAAACAAGGATATTGACAAAAACATGAATTTGACCATTTACTCCATAAAGGTTCTCTCAGAAATATCCCCAACTTTGAAAGATGCCAAAAGATCTAGAATGCAGTATGAAACAAAGTTGTTCCTTAAAGTCTTTATTAGTCACTCGGAGATCAGCAACCCGACATTGTATGGGTAATTAATTTTAAGTTGTGGTCCCTTTCTTTACTAGTCTGGCTTCAGTCTACTGTATTCTGGTGTTTTACTTGCTTGGAGCAAACAGGTGATACTGTTGTTCAAACTTTAGTAAAAAAAGGACAAAAAAAAAGGTATTCCCAAGGTGAAGGTGTTGGGTCAGAACATAATCTATGGTCTTCCCTTGAACAAATGAGGGAGGTGTGCAAATTTTGGCAGAGATTGGTACAATGGTGTGGATTTGTATAACATACATATATACATACACACACACACACACATATATATCCGCACACACATTTTGAGCTTTATATAACAGATAATTCCATTGCTTTCTGCCTTTCAATGAGTCATGGTGTGCAATATTTCAATGGAAGATCTCAATAGATTAGAGTAATGACTTCTTTTTAAAATAGCACACTTAAAGATTTGTGTATTAATCAAGATCTAAACATTGCTTAGGGATTACCACTAAACATCCATATAGTTAAAACTAAAAAGACACTTCACCAGTACAGTCTCCTCTTTCCATTTCCTCCTAGCTTGTCCAATGCCTGCTGGGATGGTTGCCAAGCAACCCTAGCAAAGCTATTACTAGAGCACTGATTTCCAGTAAATCAGCAGTAATCAGCAGTGATAACTCTTCACTGATTACAGCATACGGTATTTAGACAAAGTCACAATATTTGGCTTTTAGTGTTCAAGTCTTTTAGCAACAACACTGATGAGTTAATTATGGCACGCTGACTCTGCAGGGTGGTGGTCAGGCTTTATTTGATAGCTGGCTATATGGCTGCTTGCATGTTGACCACTGGCTATTTTTTTATCTTTCTTCTTTTTTCTCTTTGGCTTTTCCTTTAACTCCGATCACCACAGTGGATTTATTTCTCTTTTATACATTGCTTTCTATTTCAGGCCATTTGCTTATTCCACTCAATCTCCTGCATATATCACATCCTTGTATTTGGTTTGTGGTCTCCCTCTCCTTCTTTCACCTGGCCTCTCCATCTCTAATGCTTTCTTTAGCACATTGTTTTCCTGTTGTCTCCATAGGATTTATATCTTTACTTTTGACATTTAAGGGATTATTTTAGATTTCTTCATAAATAAAGATATACTGTGGCCCAAGAGGTGGCTTTGGGATAATTCTGTGTGAGGAACTGCACAACCATCTTTTGAGGCATTTAAACCTTATTAGAGGCAGATGACACCTGGACGATTCTTTCAGACTAAGTGATGCTTCTCTGATAGTGTACTTAATTAAATGTGTCAATGAATTGAAAGAGTGAATAGATGGATAACTACTTGTCTCTGAATACAGAAAAAAATAAATGTTATTTATTGTGGGTGATGATGCCGCTCACAACAATATTCTCTCAATTCTGCTTTTTAAAACACACATTACAAAACTATCTAAAATCTCTATGTTCTTGAGTAAAAATATTGGAAAATTAGGACTGTTCCAAAATATAGAGGATACTAAGAAATTAATTCATGCATTTATTTACAGTAGGATCGCATTTTGTAATGTGTTACTCATAGGCTGTTCAAACTGTTCTCTATCCAGCTTTCAGTTAATTCAAAATGCTTCTGCAAGAATCATTAGAATAACTTGAAAGTACAAGGATATAACTCCAGTTATTAAGTCCTTGCAATGGCTTCCAGTTAATTTTAGGGCTGCTCTCAAAAATCATCCTTCTTATAAAACCTTAAATGGTCAAGGCCCTGCTTATCTAAGTATATTTAGATAGATAGATAGATAGATAGATAGATACTTTATTTATAGTTACTTATAAACTGCATTATGCCATAAGATCTCAAGATGTTGGACTATTAACGTGTCCAAGGATTAACAAAACAACAGTGGGCATTCAAGCTTTTAGCTACAGTAAAATGATTACCTGTGGAATGATCTGCCTGTATATAAAAGAGATGCCCATTCAGTCTCAGTCTCTGAGAATATAAAAGACTTGGAGGAATGTAAAGTGGGATGTATTAAACATTCCCATTTTTACCTGGTAGCACTGTGATCATCGTCGCAGTCCTGTTACACCCTAGTGGAAGTATCACCCACAAATGAAAAGGGTGAGCAAGGATAAAAGTTTCATGCTTATCTGGAGGTGGAAGAAGAAATGATCTGGAGCAAGGTTAAAAGTAAGGTGGAAAGGATTCAGACCTGACCTGACTTCAAATAATTTTAAATGCTCTATTGCATTCAAATAAGTTGTTTGAATTGTTATATCTCATAATGAGTTATGGCAAGTCCAGGTACTGAGTCATTTTGTGTGCTGTAGAGAACCGGCTTATACCTCTTATTTCAAATGCTGGTTTAATGATGGACAGAAAAAGACTGTTGTCCTGACCCCAGTGTGACAGCCTCTACTCTTCATCCAAGGAAGCCTACACATTGTTGTTAGAGATCAGGACTACTTAAAAATGATGTTAGAGTCATGTGCAGCTGTGCAGTCACATGTATAGTTGGTGTAACATACAGGAACCAGAACACAGCCCTGTGGAGCCCCTGAGTTGACGGTAAGGGATGATAAAATGTGGCCACCTACTCAAACCACCCATGGCCTGCCTGCCAAAGAGTTACAAACTCCACTACACAGTGAAGTGTTCAGGCACAGGTACCTAAGTTTAGAGGGGTTTATTGTGTTAAATGCTTAAATATAAATTACATTTATGCAGTAATTCCCCCTCTTGTTGTCCAAGTGAACCAGTACTGTATGTAGGATCAAGGTGATGGGATCATCCATGCATTTACTGGATCAATATGTGAACTATAATCAATCTTGTTTTTTTGGAAGTGAAGAGCATAATTCTTGGAACATCTCTCAAAACACTTCATTGCTATAGGATTAAGTACAATGGGATGGTAGAACCTCTAGCAATGGCACAACAAATTGGGTTAAAGAGTAATTTAATATTACTATGAACTTATGAATGAGAGTGTGTGAGTATACATTGGGCAATGCCTTAGACATTATGCTACTGTGCAGGCTTCCAATCTTCATGACCCTATAATGACCTCAGAAAATAAATGGCTTTTAACCTCTCACACTTGTCTGGTTTTGAATTTTGGCCACAGGTCTGCATTTAAATTTGAATGCTACCTGGTTGCCTGTATGTGTCGTGACTGAGGGAGTCCCACAAGCACAGTATTAACCCAAAGGGCTGAGAAAAATCTTTATAAAAATAAAAGGTTTAACATTTACCAAAAGGCTCTTCAATGCATGAAGCTCATAACAGCACAAAAAAATTGAAAGGCAAAGAAAGAAAAGGCAAAGATTGAAAAGGCAAGAATACACAGTACATAGTGAACAGCCGCAATATTGAATCCAAAAATCATAGTCAAGACAGAGCAGAGGTTCAAAAATCAATAAACACAGTTCCAATACTTAATCCAAAAACAGAGCACAAGTTAGGCTCTCATACCGTGCAACAAAATTAAGGAATACAGACATATATATTCATGAATAATCACATAAAGTCAACAGCAGAAATAAAATAATTATAAGGAATGAATTTTTGTCCTTTTTTGAATGTAATTTTTGTGTTTTCTGTCTCCCTGTGAAGTGCACTGGAATCCATACTGCAATTGCAAATACCTTCTGAAAAAGAAAGAGAGCTCCACTTATCCCACTACACCATCATAGGATAGCCATAAGCTGTCATTATGGTAACAGCACATGAAAGGCAGATAATCATATAAATTTAGATCAGAAAATAACTTTAGACATTACTAGTGCTGGAAGTGAGTGGACAGAAAGGACTGAGGATTTAGCGAAGCACTACTAGCAGCCATTACATGGATGAAGCTAGGTGCCGAAATCCAAAGTTTCATCTGGAAATGCATCTCTGCATTTAAAATAATTTTGCAGTAAGTGTTAAACAGCTACCTTTAGACATTTACACAATGCTCAAGAAAAGGAAAGTCAGCTAGAACCTCATATCTATACTGTAAAGGCCAGCTGCGAGGAGATGCCAAGGATTTGTACAATAAATGGCTACTCCATAAATGAGTAATAGGGAAGATTATTTGTGCCAAAATTAAAAGTAGTCCAGTATTGCTAACAATACTTTAATCCTTATGCACATGGTGCATTTAATGTTTGCACAGCTTTATTGTGTCATAATTAAAAAAACATATCAAGCAAATAACTGATTGCTTTTCACACAATTTTTGGATCAGTTTAAAATACAATACAAAAGCGTACAGCATTTTGCTTAGCGGCGTCTCCAAGTGTATTGCATTTCTATTTGAGACCATGAATTAATTGTGTCAAAAGTGAATATTCAACCTGCTGCAGAATAGATGCAGGGTAACGCATTAGAAGGACTCATTGTCTTTATATGAAGCCGAGTTTAGAATTGGAAGGATCATTGTGTTATGAATGCATGTTTTAAACTTCTCTGGTTTGATTTGTGTGATTTTTTGGAATTTCTGCATATACATTATTTTCTGTTCATTTATTTTATTATTATTCTGACAGCAATATTTTGTTTGTTATGGTTACCTCCATTTTCTGTCATTCACTGCATGATTGTAGTCAAATTATTTATTATTGCCATTTCTGTTGATGGTCACGTGACATGAAAGTCATATGACACATTATGTCATCACTCTCTTTCTATTTAAGATGTTGGTGCTCATTGGTTTGCTATTTGAACATTGGATAAAATACAAGTAATTCTTCTTCTTCTTCTTCTTTTGGTTGCTCCCGTTAGGGGTTTCCACAGCGGATCATCCAAAATTGTTGTCCGCATATTGATTTGGCAAAATTTTACACTGCCTGCCCTTCCTGACGTAACCCTTTCCATTTATCCCAGCTTGGGACCGGCACGAAGAAACACACTGGTTTATGCATCCCCTGTGGTTCGGTTATAGAACACAAGTGAATTAAGAACCAAAAATAAGTGAAGGATAGGAACAAGTATCCAAGTTAGTGTTAGGACTTTTGCTATCTTTTGCTTTTTGACTAAACCTTTTAATTTAGAATTTTGCTTTTGACCATTCACACTGACAGTTCTGTGTTTGTCTCATTACACTCCTTCCATCTCCTTTATTTATCACTTAAAATAGAAAAACAACTCTCAGCTCCAATTTCTCTTCAGAGGGTCATCTCACATTAATTAACACCTTATCGTAATTCAGTTTGGAATTATATGAAGGCATTGACTTCATAACCTTACACATCTGTTAGTCTTCTTGTGGCTGGGTATAGTGATTCTGGTAATTTTTTATGGTTTATGTTTAGTACTGCTGTCCTCACACTTTTCTCAGCATTATTTCCATCCATCCATTATCCAACCTGCTAATTTTGATGGCAATATTTTGTTTCTTGTTGTTTTGGTCATTGCCATTTTGTGTTAATCCTCCATATAATAAAAATAATAACTTTATTTATATAGCAGTTTATCTTCAATTTAAATGCAACTCAAGGTGCTTTCCACAGATTTTTCAATAAAAAAGATACCATATTTATTTGGGTAATTATCCTTAATTAATACTATAAATTCTAATAAATATAAGTACACTAAATACAAAATCAACCAGGTATTGTTAAACAAAATTTTACCACTAAACTGTAAAACAAACCTTCTCCATTATCAGAAAATGGAGAAAATATTTATACATAAATGTTGAGAACAGATCAACCAGATTTAATTACTATACAATATATAAAAATAAATATATACATTATATATCTACATTTTACTGAGATGTATGTACATGGAAACCCATTGAATAGAAACTGTTTGCTGTTATTAAAGTTAATGAGCAGATACAAAAGAAAATAAAACAGTTTTGGTTGACTTAGGATATATTTATCTATTTTTTTATTTTGATTCTTTGCTGTATTTATTTGAGGATGGAGAGAGGAGAGAGAGGTTAGGAGCAGACGCTGATACAGTGTATTGCCGCACCCACCACATGACAAACCAACTCAGGATCCAGATTAGGACCCAAGTGCAGCCATGTGATGGTTGACACCTCAGCACCACACTAGTTTAGATGGAATGGAACCAGTGTGAGGAGTTTTATGGTGGCAGGAGTGCCAATTCTGCCACCAATCCCCAGGTTTTTCCCTGCAGTTTGCAGGGCCTACATGCCTGAATGGATGCAGATTAACATCATACCCAGGACGGAGCAATTGCAGGTTAAGGGCCTTGCTCAAGGGCCCAACAGAGCAGAGTCTCTTTTGGTATTTATGGGATTTGAACCAGCAGATCCCTAGCCTCAGAACCATCACTCCGCCCCAAACACAGAGGCGGAAAAGAAAAAACTCCTACAATGGGCCATAGGAGAAAAGTAAACCTCTGGAGGGTCACAGTCGGAAGACAGAGGCAAGCAAATCAAATAGTTAGGTCTGATGATAATCAGTTTCTGCATCAAGAAAGTCTGAATGACCTAGGGCAACTGGTCAGCCCACCATCCAATGGGCAAGTCCTCCTTCTTTCCTCCAAAGCCCCAGATGACTGCAGAGGAGAGCACTTTAAACAGGTGTGGGTGGCGTAAAGTGACACTACACAGGATAGGAGACAAAAAATATTAAAAAAAGCAATAGATTAGTGTGTGCTTGGTGTGTGTGCGTGCCCTGCAGTGGGCTGGTGTCCTGCCCGGGTTTTGTTTCCTGCCTTGCGCCCTGTGTTGGCTGGGATTGGCTCTGGCGGATCCCCGTGACCCCGTAGTTAGCACTTTGAGCTACTTTTTGTATGAAAATGTGCTATATAAATAAATGTTGTTGTTGTTAGGATATAACGGGTTGGATGATGGATGGATGGATGTATTTTCAGGTTACTAGGACAGAGCCAAAAATCAAACTTGCAAAACAGATTATGGGCAAAAAAAGACTTTATTTATCTACAGTAATTGCTGTCTTTCTTGATGTTCTTTTCGTGATAGTATCTAACAAAGTCCTTCAGGTAATCAAAATTTGGATGTTTTGCTGAGCAGAATGATTTCTGTTATAGTGCAACAATTGCCGAGTAACGCGCTACATCAATAGTAGTAAAGCAGTAAAAAAAAATCAAAACAAAAGATAAAAATGAGTAATTGTGAAATAAAGGTAAAAGTCATAAACCTGTTACAAGAAACTGCAAATTCACTAATCATCCCTCATAACCCTCGGAGATGGATGAGAAATTCGTGATCCCTCCAGGCATTTTCTAAACTTTTCCTATATGAAGCCTGGAAACCAGCATAAGAAGGACATGTCCTACAGGTAAACCAAAACATGAGGACCTCCTAATTAAGGGCAGCTAGAACCCTGGCTATCCCAACTACTTACAATCATATGGCTCAGGAGCCAAGGAAAAAATGGATGAATGGAAATATAACAGTCTGTCTTCCTGTGGAAAAGGATAGAGCAGCCATGACACATGCACGTCAGAACAGGCTATACATGTTTGGGCCCAGACAGTACTTGGAAGGGAGAACATTTAAGAAAAGCTTGGGTTACTGCTGAATGAGGTGTTGGCGAGGTCAGCAGGGGATGCTTACTCTATGGTCTGAATGTGCATTCTAATGCCCCAGTACAGTGATGGGGACACTGTGATGTAAAAATGGCACCGTCCTTCAGATGAGGTGTAAAACCGAGGTCCTGACACTGTGGTGATGAAAAATCCATCGCCATCCTTTCTAAGGAGTAGGGTGTATCCCAATGTCAAGACTAAATTGCCCACCATGGCACAAACATTCTAGCCCCTTAATAATCCCCTTTCTTTAATTGGGTCTCTCTCCCTACTTCACCATCTAACAGCTAATTTGTGGACAGCGTACTGGTGCAAAAATGGCTGCCGTCACATCATCCAGGTAGATGCTACAAATTAGTGGTGGTTGACATGGCTCCCTTCTCATTGAAGCACTTTATAAATGTAAAGAATTATTATTATTAAGTTGGTCATCCACCCTGAGAGAGATTGCACTAGAACTTTAAAAGCGCTGGGAGCTCTAGGAACATTTTGACTGCAAAGATGTTTCACTAAGCCTTAAAAGGTTTTTTACTAGGAGTTGCTCACTGAGTTTTTTAACTCTGAAACACCCTGGACCATTTTGAACTCTTTCATAAACAATGGAATTGCTCCAGCATGATTTCTTTCTTTCTCTGGCTGTCTGAGCACCACACACCATTAATGACAAGTAAAGACAAAGTCAAAGTGGCATTATTATTGTTGATCAGTTACCTTTGTATTTGTAAATTTACTGTATGCAAATTTTGTATTTATTTGACTTCAGTTTATTAATGATATCGACAGAAAATACGTTGTGGAAAGACTCATTTCCATTGAATGATAAGAATAATATTTTATTTAATAATATCATTTGATTTCTAAAAAAATGTTTATTATAACATCAATTATTTATTATAACATAACATTTATTATAACATCCCTTACACAGAAAACATCATCACAAAGTACTTTACAAAGCATGAAATAATATTTGGATAGAAGTTTAATGTTCATAGCCATGCTGTCGTCAGTATGAATTTGTTCAAGGCAATAAGAGACTCCAGTACAGACTATGGTACATGAAATCGAGCCATATGTTTAGAATTGACGCCATATAAGTTATACTGTTGTATAAATCCCCAGATTCCTCATGTGCTGTATTTACACAGAAGGCTTCTAGAAATAGAATATAAATACTACAAAGAATACATATGCATCACATGCCAGGAGGGAACTCTGTGCAGATCATTCATTTTGGTTGGGGGGGTTACCAACTCTATCTGTATAGATGAGTGTGGCATCAAGATCTGTGGGCTGGCATCAAGCCAGGCCCTTTACATTGTATTGATAGTTAAACCAGAAAAAAATTAAGATGACAGCTGAGTTCACTGAATCCTTTCTCACATTTTGGACCCAGTACGACTGGAATAACTGCAATGGCAAAAGCACTATATCTACCCCAAAAAATCCTTTAATGTGCTGACCTTTCACATTTTTCAGGTTGCAGTTTTTCAGAATTGTTCTAATTATGAAAAATGAAATGTTTGCAAAGATATTTAAGAATGTAAAGCTGGATGAAAGGGTTTAGTAATCTACACTAAAAGGATTCATGATGTGCTTGTGGGTCTTTTATGATAATGGGCCTGCTAACAAGAAATAAATGTGGCTCAACACCTTTCAGGAAGTTAAAGCCTGCAATCCAACTACATTCTTTTCCTAAATGTAATGTCTTCCAGATGGCACAACACATTGTAGACATTTGGTTTCCTCTTCAAGTCAGGCTGCATTCCAACACAGGTCTTGGCTTCAGTTGAATGTTTCATGCAATGTGTTCTTTAACACATAGACATGACAAATCATATTTGTTAGCTGAACTATGATGGATACAATATATGTTACTTTTAGTCTACATTTAACTGCACCATTCTTTTTGAACTTTCTTCTTTGTAAACGTGTATTTTTGATGCATAGTATGATCACATTACACAATCGATCATCACTTCCTTTGATCAATTTATGACCATTAAGCCTTAATATGCGACACCCTTCTTAATAACACAGAAAATAAAGCTAGACATTTCATACAATTTTTTTTTTAAATGTTAAGCAAAAATATGTCAGAAGCCATCTTTTACTATACAGCTATAAGATGGAAAAGTAGTGGGCCATAAGCACAGAGAATGATAGGTCAGAAGATAAATCAATATCATGCCAAGTCAAAATCAATAATTCAAGCGTTTCCTTATTCAAAGCCAGAATGTAAATCAAAGTCATAGTCAGAAACAGAATCGCTGGTTTGTTTGCCAGAAAACCTATGCCATACCTTGTATAAGACTTTTCCAGAGTAACTTACACTTGAACAGTGAGTCACACGCTGCTTCTGCTTAAATATACTTGCATGGATCATGTCACATGACACAACTTCCAGAACACAAGCTCTAGCAAAAGGATGTTACATCAGAACAGCAGTTCACCGTAGTGGCAGCACCCTTAGAAAAAGAAAATGTTTTCATGGTATAAATCAAAATACAAAATGAATAAAGACAAAACAAGACTACAATAGGAAAACAAAGATTTATAGGGTTTCTTTGTAATTCAAAAACACGAAGTTCTAAATTAAAAAAAGAGATTTAATGATATATTGTGTGTGTGTATATGAAACCTTAATATTTACATAATTGAAAAGTGTTATATACGAGGTGTGGCAGAAAAATAATGAGACTGATTTTTTATTTACCAAAGTTTTTTTTTCAAACATCAATGTTATCCCCTTCAAAGTAGTTCTCTTGGGCAGCTACACACCGATGGAGACGTTGTTCCCACTGATGGTAGCAGCGCTGGAAGTCTTTAACCGGTATGGTCTTCAGCATGTCCGTTACACTCTTTTGGATGTTTTCTAAAGTCCGAAATGACGTCCTTTGAGGACATTTTCAGTTTAGGAAAAAGGAAAAAGTCACACGGACTGAGGTCAGGTGAATAAGGGGGCTGGGGAACCACAGGAATGCCTTTTGAGGTCAAAAATTCTGTTATGGAGAGGGCAGTTTTTCGGCACCATTTTGGCACAGACCTTTCGCATGTGCAAATGTTCAGTCAAAATTTGATGAACGGTAAATCTGTTGAAATTTAATTGTTCACTCAACATTCTTAATGTTAAACGACGGTCTGATCTCACAAGGGTGTTCACATGTTCGATGTTTTCATTGGTTTTCGAAGTTGAAGTCCTCCCTGAACGGTGTTCATCTTCAACGTGTTTTCTGCCTTCCAAAAATGATTTGTGCCAGCGAAAAACTTGAGCTCGGGATAAAGAATGTTCCCCATAGGCCTGTTTTAACTTTTCAAACTTCTCACTTGCCATTTAATGGCACAACGTTGCTCCAAATTCCGCTGTTCCATTTTGTGTGACGCACAACCAAAAACACAACTTCGCTAATAGCAGTCACAAAAATCACGTAGTTAACGGAAAGAGTTGAAACTCGCACTGAGCTATGGGAGGGTACTTATACACGTGCTCTATCAAGGACAACAGCGCAGCGTTGCCAGATTGCTTGCAGTGTTGCCAGTCTAATTACTTTTCTACCACACCTCGTATATATATATATATATATATATATATATATATATATATATATATACAGTATATATATATATATATATATATATATATATATATATATATATATATATACAATATATATTTATACCATGTTTCCCCGAAAATAAGACAGTGTCATATTAATTTTAGGTCCAAAAAATGCACTAGGGCTTATTTTCGGGTAAGTTATTTTTATTGAAGTTCAAAAAAACTAAACTACATTTATTCCTGTTTAACAATCATACGGTACAAACTACTGGTACGTTAACGCCTGTTCAACAATCAAATCAACATGTACAGTATTCATGTTATACAAACTACTGTACGAGGGGTTACCCAAATGAATCCGCAATAGCGCCGCGCTGGACAGAGCCCCCGGAGCACACACCTCCCCGACCATGGCGGGCAAGCACAGTACAACTTACTCCAAGGTAGTGCCCCAAGTTTCAACCCTGTCTCCTGCTGTTCTCGATCCCTGCGGCCAGCGTGTGGCTGCAAACCCCCATCTCCTGCCGGGGAAAAACACCGCACTTCACCCCTTCCCAAACAAGAAAAGATTTTTCTCGCCTAAAAAAAGGTGAAATGCAGCACCCCTCCCCAGCAGGAAACAAAAGCCCACAGCTGCACGCCGACCACAAAGAACGAGAAGAAGCAAAAAACAAGTTTTAAAACTGTTCCATACTCACCCACCGCAGCAGGAAAAATGTGCACCCCAAAAGTCCCCACTACCGGTATCATGGACTCCCTTGGGCACCCCCTCCTATGTTAACTCTGGTTTAACAATCAACATGTATTCATGTTATACAAGCTACCGTATGTTATCTGCTTCTACATTTATTCAAATACAGTCATATCATCTTCTTCTTCCCCCCTAGGATTGTATGTACAGTAATGCCTCTTCGATCGCGGGGGTTGCGTTCCAGACCCCCCCCCTGCGATAGGTGAAAATCCGCTAAGTAGAAACCATATGTTTGTATGGTTATTTTTATATATTTTACGCCCTTATAAACTCTCCCACACTGTTGATAAATATTCCCTGCACAGTTATACAGCATAAACTCTTTGTATTCTCTTAGATATTAGGTAAGATTCATTAAAATTATGTATGTAAACACACTGTTAATATACAGTAAAACCTAAATATTATTTTAAAGATATCAAGCGTCTCCGATATCACATATGTATCAGCCATTACGATAGACAGGCCACCAGCAATAAATACGTACAATGCAAGAAAAATTATATACAGTAAATGTGTGTACAGTGACACTAAATGTACGTACATGTGCTAAGTACTGTAAGTAGAAAATTAATTATGGTTACTCACCAACAATGACACGATGACTTATCCGATAACGATGAGTTTAGTTTTACTGCACAACAAAGGAGAGCATTACAGCTCTTCTAAAGGAGCCACTTCAGTCGATTGTGTAGCACTGCCGTTGTTCTTCTTCTGGCAGTCTTCAATCCAAATCCCTAAAGCAGATTCCATCCAGACTACTGTCTTATTACATTCACTTACAACTCGTTTTGCACCCTGGTTAAAAAGACACTGCAGCCGTAGATCTTATATTCCTTTCCTACTTTTTAAATAAAAAGAATCGTAGCCTCATTGATGCCGTAATGGCGTCTTACAGTGGTGTAGCTTTTCCCATCCTTCAACAAATCCAAAACGTTTAACTTTTCGGCAAATGTTAACATCTTCCGTTGGAGCTTGGGCACGGCCCCTGAAGCAGTAGCAGGAGCAGATCGTTTTGGAGCCATAACGAAGGGATTGACTATGAACAAAGATAAACACAAAAGAGCACAAAAGTTAACTCTTTACACAGCAAAACATGTTGATGCTGAATGAGCGAAATAAGACTTCCTGGTTAATGCCGTTGAATCGAATTCAGCACTCCGTCGCTGAGCCATTCAGCACACAGGAACTTAACTTCGTGCTCTGATTGGGTAGCTTCTCAGCCATCCGCCAATAGCGTCCCTTGTATGAAATCAACTGGGCAAACCAACTGAGGAAGCATGTACAGGAAGTAAAAAGACCCATTGTCCGCAGAACCCATGAAGCAGCGAAAAATCTGCATTATATATTTAGATATGCTTACATATTAAATCCACTATAGAGTGAAGCCGTGAAAGTCGAAGCGCGATATAGCGAGGGATTACTGTAAATACAATTAATCTATTCCAGACCATACGCACTGTATGTAAATTTTATTTTAAAGATTTTTAAGCACAAATATAGTTAATTATACCATAGAATGCACAGCGTAATAGTAAACTAAATGTAAAAACATTGAATAACACTGAGAAAACTAAAACTGCAAGAGTTCGCGGTATAGCGCTGCGAACCGCTCGCTAAAAACACTTTTTTTAATGAGTTTTAAGCACAGGGGAAAAAAAATTAACATTTGAAAAATCCGTAATTTAATAAACCACCAAGAAAAATAACATTGCAACAATGCACGCTACGAACCGATCGCTGTAAACAGAAGTGAAGTGGAGGTTAAAATCCAGTAGAAAAAAGTCTTCATTAAATACGAGATTAAAACAATGCTCGAATCTGTCTCTTTAAAAACAAGGCCGGTGCATTCTTTAACTGCCTTCTTGGCCTTATGCGTCAAGCCCTCTATCTTTCGTGTGTGTCGCTCTCTCTTTCTCGCTGCACAAAGAATGCACAGGGAGAGACTGAACACGTGCGGAAATCATTGGCGCGCACAAACCGAAAGTGAAACTGGCTTGTTCGTAAACCGAGTGTGTGGTCGCGAACAGATGCAAAAGTTTGGCAAACTTTTTGGTCGTAAACCGATTTGTATGTGTTCCAAGACGTTCGTGAACTGAGGTTCCACTATACCTTGTAACCAGGGCAGCTTCTAGGTTAAATACGGCAGCTCTCATGACAGATGCAAAAATGGCGGATTAGCGATAGGTCTTATTTTTGGGGGAGGGCTTATATTAGCGGTACATCAGAAATTACTGCTAGGTCTTACTTTTGGGGTAGGTCTTACTTTCGGGGAAACACGGTATGTATATACAGTATATGTATATATATATATATATATATACATATATATATACTAGGGGGCTGTGACCCCTACTAAGTTTGCTCGCCCACCCCACAACCCCTACCCCCGGGGGCACGCTTCACGCTAGCCACTTCGCGTCTCTGCCGCTTACATTGTGAAGTGGGGGGGGCTGGACGCATGCTAAGGAGATGCGGACGGACCAGCTGCTGGCTTGCTGCTGCTGCTACCGAGCTGCGTGATCTGCATGTCACACTGCATGTCGATCATTTAAAAGCCTGTACAGCAGCTGTACTTTTGTCTCACTTCCTTTTCTCACGGGATGTTAAAGTGTCTCCGAGAAATTGTTTGTAAGTAGGGCATGACGTGCAAGTAGTCTCATGGGACTTCAAAGTGACTCTCAGAGATTATTACATCTCGATCCAAGATTTTTTTATATAATAGATAGATATATATGTTTGTTTAGATAGTCAATGTTTTGGGAATCAGTCACCTGCACTACACATACTCTAATAAGAATTTCACTATAACCTGCACAAAAGACAATAAACTTAAACTTCACACTGATTTGTTGTGAATGAAACAAGCTATAAAGGTTGGGGGGGTTTGCCGCTACAACATTTTGTGCATTATCACGAATCCTTGCAACCATTGGTAAGCTGCAGTGTCAACATGGCAATAGTTAACTTTGTAGCAAGGACATCATTTTTAGATCTGGTTAGAGAATTTTGTGTTTGTAGTACCAACAATTACATCCATCGGGTTTCATCAATGTAGTGACACATTATGGTGTAGTAAGTAGTAAGCTAGGATTTCAATTCTTATTTCTTAATAAATGTTTTTCTTTATTGCTGTTGTACCTCTAAATGTAATGTGGAACCCTAACTCAGCATAGTAGATTAGCTATCAAAAACGTTGGTTGTCAACATTACAGATTGGTAATATGGCTTGTTTTTGTGCACAATATCTTTGCAATTTTCTATAACTTATCACATGTTTTTCTTGATGATGCTGCTAATATAATCTGTTGCTGTAGTCTAACAAGTTTGTGATTTACTTGGGAAGCTTGTTTTCTATGTGGTTATGCTGTGTAGATGAGCCATGTTTGTATTTCGGCACAATATTAAACAGTTTTCACCATTTCTCTGTTCTATGTTGAGCACAATTTGTTTTTACTAGATGTATCTATTATAATATAGAAACAATATATTTTTAAAAATACTTTCAATTTTAGTTATACTATGCAATGTACAGTGGTGTGAAAAACTATTTGCCCCCTTCCTGATTTCTTATTCTTTTGCATGTTTGTCACACAAAATGTTTCTGATCATCAAACACATTTAACCATTAGTCAAATATAACACCAGTAAACACAAAATGCAGGTTTTAAATGATGGTTTTTATTATTTAGGGAGAAAAAAAAATCCAAACCTACATGGCCCTGTGTGAAAAAGTAATTGCCCCTTGTTAAAAAATAACCTAACTGTGGTGTATCACACCTGAGTTCAATTTCCGTAGCCACCCCCAGGCCTGATTACTGCCACACCTGTTTCAATCAAGAAATCACTTAAATAGGAGCTGCCTGACACAGAGAAGTAGACCAAAAGCACCTCAAAAGCTAGACATCATGCCAAGATCCAAAGAAATTCAGGAACAAATGAGAACAGAAGTAATTGAGATCTATCAGTCTGGTAAAGGTTATAAAGCCATTTCTAAAGCTTTGGGACTCCAGCGAACCACATTGAGAGCCATTATCCACAAATGGCAAAAACATGGAACAGTGGTGAACCTTCCCAGGAGTGGCCGGCCGACCAAAATTACCCCAAGAGTGCAGAGACGACTCATCCGAGAGGTCACAAAAGACCCCAGGACAACGTCTAAAGAGCTGCAGGCCTCACTTGCCTCAATTAAGGACAGTGTTCACGACTCCACCATAAGAAAGAGACTGGGCAAAAACAGCCTGCATGGCAGATTTCCAAGACGCAAACCACTGTTAAGCAAAAAGAACATGAGGGTTCGTCTCAATTTTGCTAAGAAACATCTCAATGATTGCCAAGACTTTTGGGAAAATACCTTGTGGACTGATGAGACAAAAGTTGTAGTTTTTGGAAGGCAAATGTCCCGTTACATCTGGCGTAAAAGGAACACAGCATTTCAGAAAAAGAACATCATACCAACAGTAAAATATGGTGGTGGTAGTGTGATGGTCTGGGGTTGTTTTACTGCTTCAGGACCTGGAAGGCTTGCTGTGATAGATGGAACCATGAATTCTACAGTCTACCAAAAAATCCTGAAGGAGAATATCCGGCCATCTGTTCGTCAACTCAAGCTGAAGCGATCTTGGGTGCTGCAACAGGACAATGACCCAAAACACACCAGCAAATCCACCTCTGAATGACTGAAGAAAAACAAAATGAAGACTTTGGGTGGCCTAGTCAAAGTCCTGACCTGAATCCAATTGAGATGCTATGGCATGACCTTAAAAAGGCGGTTCATGCTAGAAAACCCTCAAATAAAGCTGAATTACAACAATTCTGCAAAGATGAGTGGGCCTAAATTCTTCCAGAGCGCTGTAAAAGACTCATTGCAAGTTATCGCAAACGCTTGATTGCAGTTATTGCTGCTAAGGGTGGCCCAACCAGTTATTAGGTTCAGGGGGAAATTACTTTTTCACACAGGGCCATGTAGGTTTGGATTTTTTTTCTCCCTAAATAATAAAAACCATCATTTAAAAACTGCATTTTGTGTTTACTTGTGTTATATTTGACTAATGGTTAAATGTGTTTGATGATCAGAAACATTTTGTGTGACAAAAATGCGAAAGAATAAGAAATCAGGAAGGGGGCAAATAGTTTTTCACACCACTGTATTTTAAATTATATGTATTTCAATATATATACTGCTCAAAAGAATTAAAAGAACACTTTTTAATCAGAGTATAGCATAAAGTCAATGAAACTTATGGGATATTAATCTGGTCAGTTAAGTAGCAGAGGGGGTTGTTAATCAGTTTCAGCTGCTGTGGTGTTAATTAAATTAACAACAGATGCACTAGAGGGGCAACAATGAGATGACCCCCAAAACAGGAATGGTTTAACAGGTGGAGGCCACTGACATTTTCCCTCCTCATCTTTTCTGACTGTTTCTTCACTAGTTTTGCATTTGGCTACAGTCAGTGTCACTACTGGTAGCATGAGGCGATACCTGGACCCTACAGAGGTTGCACAGGTAGTCCAACTTCTCCAGGATTGCACATCAATATGTGTCATTGCCAGAAGGTTTGCTGTGTCTCCCTGCACAGTCTCAAGGGCATGGAGGAGATTCTAGGAGACTAGCAGTTACTCTAGGAGAGCTGGAGAGGGCCATAGAAGGTCCATACCCCATCAGCAGGACCAGTATCTGCTCCTTTGGGCAAGGAGGAACAGGATGAGCACTGACAGAGCCCTACAAAATGACCTCCAGCAGGCCACTGGTGTGAATGTCTCTGACCAAACAACCAGAAAGACTTCATGAGGGTGACCCAAGGGCCCCATGTCCTCTAATGGGCCCTGAGCTCACTGCCCAGCAGCATGCAGCTCGATTGGCATTCGCCATAGAATACCAGAATTGGCAGATGCACCACTGGTGCCCTGTGCTTTTACAGATGAGAGCAGGTTCACCCTGAGCACGTGACAGAAGTGAAAGGGTCTGGAGAAGCCATGGAGAACATTATGCTGCCTGTAACATCATTCAGCATTAGCACTTTGGTGGTGGGTTAATGATTGTCTGGGGAGGCATATCCATGGAGGGTCGCACAGACTGCTACAGGCTTGACAAAGGCACCTTGGCTGCCATTAGGTATCAGGATGAAATCCTTGGACCCATTGTCAGACCCTATGCTGGTACAGTGGCTCCTGGTGCACGACAATTCCTGGCCTCATGTGGTGAGAGTATGCAGGCAGTTCCTGGAGGATGAAGGAATTGATACCATTGACTGGCCACCACACTTTCCTGACCTAAATCCAATAGAACACCTCTGGGACATTATGTTTTGGTCCATCCAATGCCACCAGGTTGCACCTCAGACTGTCCAGGAGCTCAGTGATGCCCTGGTCCAGATCTGGGAGGAGATCCCCCACAACACCATCTGTCATCTCATTAGAAGCATGCACCGATGTTGTCAGGCATGTACACAAGAACACAGGGGCCATACAAAGTGCTGCATACAATTTTGAGTTGCTGCAATTAAATTTTGGCAAAATGCACTAGCCTGCCACATAATTTTTTCACTCGGATTTTTGGGGCGTCTTTGAATTCAGGGCTCTGTAGGTTGATCATTTTCATTTCCATCAAACGATGTGGCCTACTTTCGTTCCTAACACATTACCCAGTATATATCAGTATAGATATCCAGGAAGATTTCTTTTTCCCATTGAGATCTGATGTGTTTTCAAAGTGTTCCTTTAATTTTAACTTTATATATATATACTAGCCATGTGCGCCCAACTACGTTGCGCATGTTAAAGTTGTCTGTGAAGGGCTCCCTGTTTAAATGCTGCTGTCAGTGAACTGGGCCCTTCGTCACACAGCATTATGATTTTTTATAAGGGAAACAAAATTATAAAAGAAAACCATTGGATATTAATTCGATAGGAACGGCCTACTCGGAATCACTGTCCAAATAGTAATTATGTGGTGGTGTAGGAGCATTTCTTCTTCTGTCCGTTTACAGTCCGTCTCACTTTCACGACGCTGTCGTTTCCTCTCACGATTTCTTCTCAACTTTTCTCCAATCTTGCAGGTTGCTTTGTGGCAATCCAAAGAGTCAGGCAATATACGGAGCAATGGTTATAAAAGGGGGACACATAGGTATCCAGGCTCTTTAAAGTATAAATAGAGATCACTTCACTGATATGTGAGCAAGCCACAGTACAACTGTGAGACGCGCAGCACTCGCTACTAGCGTAACAATAATAATTTCCGGAACGTGCTATTATGTTGTCATTCATTTTACCCACTGTCTTTCTTTCATTCATATGTTATGTAGGCACATACCTTTTATCTTCGCCAATCTCATTCTCTAACCAGGCCTCAGGAGCTAACCAGCGTAATACTGTCCACCACCCCTTTCATTATTCTGGCACATTGTTGACATCTGTGAGTAACAACAACGTACTAAACTGGAAGGTGGTCTACGCATGCGTGGAATTCGTAGACAAACAAAGATCAAGATCTAAATGAAGATCTCTTTAGTTAATTTAAAGCACAACAATTTGTTTAGTTTGAATGTCTGTGTTTTGAGGTGTGACTAGAGTACTACAGTCTTCAGTAGTATAAGCCTGGAGGAGATTCTTAATGCAATGCCTATGTTTTAGCTGTCTCTCTACTGCCATCTAGTGCTTCTTCTTCTAATTCATTTGTGGACAAACAAAGATCAAGATCCAAACGAAGATTATATATAGAGATATATCATATTGTAATGAACAAATTTTCAAAAACATTGTGTATAATACATGCAATATACAGTACTGTGTGACAAAGCATTCATTTATTTTGTTTATCTTTTTACCTGGGAAAAAATGAAAAATTGTCTTACCAATGAATTCAACTCATTTTGAACTCCATGTAACTCATGGAAAAAAGTTCAAGTTGGTAACTACAGATAGAGGCTGCAATTTAAAACACTTTTGTATACTTTTCTTTGATTTTTCAGGAAACACCTTACTTGTTCCTCACTCTAAGTACTCAAATACGGCAGTAAGTTAGAACAATTATGTAAGCGATGGCGGGTGAGCTGCAATGATTTTTATTCTGTGCCATATTGCTGAAAACGCAATTCCCCACAGGAATGTTATGGTGGAAGTACGGACAAACAATGTAATATTTCAATCCCCCGTATCAACAGTTGGCATCAGTTGAGGAGGCTACTGCTGATGTTAGAATCCTGCATTAGACAGTACACGGTATAGTTACTGTATGCATCGCCAGAAAATAATAAAGAAATACACATTTTATAAGCTGATACCACTATAATGTTTTTTAACCATTTTTCTTAAATGTCTAAAAACTTAAAACTTACAGTACATGTTAGAGCACAGAACCCATTGCTGCCTACGTCTGCTGACATATGTGCTGGAACAACTTATAGTGAGTTCAACATATTATAAATTGGATTCATCGGAAGCATGTGTTTAACTTTTTCCAAGTTAAAATATAAGGAATAAATGATCATTCACAAACATGGAGCTGGTCTCACAGTATATTACATGTCTTATACACAATGCATTTGAAATACGGTTGTTTCAAATACATCAAGGGAGATTTATACCTCATTATATTTCATATATAATCTTAAAAGTATTTATCTGACCTACAACTATTTTTCACTATATATTAAAAGACGAAATGATGGATGATGTCCTAGTTCACATATTTTTTGGGTATATTGCAAAATATTTCATTGTATGTAAAATAAACCTGATTTTTTATTTATTCTGATTATATGATCTCATTTTCTTGTTTTTTTATTTTTAGCATTTAATGTCAACAAATTAATTCATCTTCCAATCCAGTGTATATCATTACAGGACTGCAGAGTCCTAGACATATCCCAGAAGTCATCGGCAAGGCAGGATTTAATGGGTAGGATGTCAGCCTACCACAGGTCAGTCACTGTTACTTTTATGGTGCAGTTAGTTGCCCTAATAAGTCTGTCATGCATGTTGTTAAGACTTAGGAAGAAACTGGAATAACTGGATAATAGCGATGCAGACATACAGTACGAAGAACCTATCAACTCACACAGATAAGGTTTAGGATGAAATGTAAAGGCAGACTTCTGAAATGTTAGCCAGCAGTACTAACTACAACACCACGATGTTATCCAATAAATATTGTATATACTGTACACTCTTGGTGTGAGCTTTATTGGTAGTGATGCCAGTCGTGTTTAATTAGTAAATCTGTAATAAACTAAGCTAATTTGATGTCTGTATTACACTGACTCATTTCATGTACAACAGTGGCACGAGCTCAAGCTTTTAGTTTTATTTCAGGCTCTGCTTCAAAGATAATAATGGCCTGCAGAGATAATTCTGTGTAATATCATAACTGCTTTGAAATGTGCAGCTCACCTGTAACAGACATACCATACAAGTGCAGATGCTTGCAAGAAAATGCACAGGAAATGATAGATTCACATGTAGAGAATAATATGTTAATTAAATTACCATTTAAATGAAAAGCTATTTGGACCAGAAACACATGAAAAAAGTTTCTACAATGAACAAATAATTGTGCATTTATATTACAAGTGGAATCTGAAACTGTAGTACAAACATCACACATGATGATCTAAACATATCTTAGAGGTGTAAAAAAGAAAAATACCTTAAATTGGCTCACAGTTTCTTACAGAGCTCCCTCGGAATTCGTGCATATAAATTAAATTGCCTTTTTATGTGAGGACATGAGCTTCTTTACATAATTTCCTCTGGGGTGTGGAATTTCTGAAAAGAGAGATTTGTCATCTTTTCAAACTTCCTCTTTGCTTTTGAAAATCCAGGCACATAATAAAGATTAATAACCCCCAATCTTTCAGAAAATAATTGAATAAAAGTTACACTTGGTATATAAAATGTCCTAGTGTGAGCAATTGCCTGAGTGTTGCCCAAGGAAAGGTAGAATTCCTAAGTGCATTTGAAAGCTTGTCAGGTCAGTAGGTGCCACGTTCAAAGACGCTGTGTGTTTATGAATGGCTAGTAATCCCCGGAATGGAAAGTGGCATTAGGCAGCAGGCTAATCGTCATTACGGTTGGGGGCTCAGCCAGTGAAACAAGCCAAAAAGGTTTGTCGACAATGGCACTTCAAACAAATGTTAAATTTAGGCCTAAGTGAGTCTATTAAGGAAGTGGGCATGCTCTGGAGTGGGCTTGCGCTGACTGTTGCGGGTTTTCTTTATATCAAATGTAGAAGGGGCTGGACTTATCAAGTGCCTCTCTATCAAAGGAGAGAAGTCTCCCTGCTGCAATGGAGATACCGTTTATTTAAGGCATATTTGATCCTGTTATTGTGTAAACTGACAAAGGGAAAATGTATCCATACATTACCATTCACCTTGGCATTTAAAACAAAACAATTAGCACTTTTCATTCTACCAACAGTACATATGGAGATCAAACTACTGTTGAGGACATAATGACTGCGACTATGAGAATAGCTTGTCTGTGACTTTTTTCCTTGAGTTTATATCACCATAACTGCCGGTTGAATTTGCTTTTAAGTGTAAAATGATGCTATTTAAAATCAAATGGCTTGTAAAAAATCAAACCTAAAATCAAACATCATGTGATGCCAGGGTTGTCTGCAGCTGACATAACATCCTTGACTTCATTACATCGATAGTCATAGACCAAGATAGACTAAGGGGAATGAGGACACATAACAACAAGAGTTGGTCTAAAATACTGCAAAGTGCTCTCTATCACATCCATGTCCAAACAATAAAGTGCAGTGCAAGATCTTCCAAAAAAAGAGATAATCAATAAAACAGTGCTGGTGAAGAATTTAAAATCAGCAGTACATAATGGCTTTAAATATTCCATAAAACCAAGAATAAAATCCAGAATCACCCTTAAACCTCTCTATCCAGTGCTCTCCGTCATTCTCTACTCTCTCCCCGCTCACATATTTTCAAATATGTTCAGTGGGGCCTGAGACCATGGTAAAAGTCCAACTCCCATTTCGGCCACCATCCCTTGGCATCTACCAAGAAACACAGCCCAACAGCCAGCACCCCTCATGCTGCTCAACTGCAGGGTTTCCCCTGACTGCTTTGCTACTTTCTCTCATTACTGTCTCCCAGCCAATACTGTTCTCTCTCTCTCTCTCTTACTTCCTTGGTTTTCCTACTCTTTCCTTTTCTTTCTTTCTGGATCCTTTTATACCCCTTTGGATGCAGCATACTGACTGCAATTAGTGGAACAGCTGACCTAATCAAGCAACCAACTCACCTCCACACCGAACACCCCACGGCAGCCCAGCTCCACAACTACGTACACCCAGCCCGACTACCTTGTTTTACTTTTAACAAACCCTAAATGCCATGGACCACCAACTCATTGTACCACACATGACTTCTGTCATATTGTGGGAATGTTTGGAGTGCACAAAAAACAAAGTTTCAAAATGAACCATTCTTCCATTTTCTTAGCTGTTAATTTATTTCAGTGTTCTTGGGAATTGGTGCCTGTCCTGGCTGCACTTGGTTAAAGGTGGGGAACAATCTGTGATGGTGAACAACAACAACAACATTTATTTATATAGCACATTTTCATACAAACAATGTAGCTCAAAGTGCTTTACATGATGAAGAAAGAGAAAAAAGACAGAATAAATAATAAAAATTAGGGAACACTAATTAATATAGAATAAAAGTAAGGTGCGATGGCCAGGGAGGACAGAAAAAACAAAAAAACTCCAGACAGCTGGAGAAAAAAATAAAATCTGCAGGGGTTCCAGGCCACTTGACCACCCAGCCCTCTCTAGGCATTCTACCTAACATAAATGACAATCAGTTCTCATTGTATTCAGGGTTCTCATGGAAGAATTTGATGATGATGGTCATGTGGACTTCTGGGGCCTGCATAACGCCGTGCATAAAATTCACACTATAAAATGACGTAAGCACAAAAGCCGAAATGTGCTTACGCACAGAAAAATCTAGATGCAGGAATCTGTGCATACTCCAACTTCCACGTTCTTCCGCTACATAAATCCCGGTCAGCATGAAAAGTAACGCTCGTGCACGCACCTTCTGTCCTGTCCCCAACTCCTCCCAGAATTATGCCTCTATGAATATGCAAATCAATATAAATAGCCCTTAAGCTCAGTCTTCTGCGAAAAGACAATAGGAAAAGCACGGGGGAAAATATTAGAATTTCAGCGAATACCAAGTGGAGGCAAGGAAAAACTTACTATTTGTTGGTTTAAACAGTGGTAAAATCAACAAAAGGAAGTTGATCGAGTGACAGAGTGTCGGAGAAACTCGAAAGCTCAAGTCCACAAAGTCGCACAGTACCCGAAATAAAAAAGAAGTTGTCATATATCCAAGTCGCCATTAAAAGGCGAGTCGTAGCCCAACATCTGAGTATCATATGAAAGCTTATTAGGGTACAGAGAAAAAAAAAATAGGCACACAGTGGGGAAAAAAGCAGGAAATGTCAACTTTAATCTTGGAATTTCCATTTCTTTAATCACGTACTTTATTTTGTCATTAAAGTAGAACAACATAAACTTCATCTTAAAATCGATTAATTTACTAGTTTCTCAAATCCCATCGTAACTAAAGTAACATGTTAAATGCTTTGTTTTGTATTTGATCTGTGCTCTGTGTTCTTAAACTGGCTTTCTCTTCCTCCGACAGGACACAGAATCCATTACATTTGTGATATTACAGCTGTCTGCATAATTAAAATACTGAGATGTATACGTGATATCTTTTTCATGATGATAGGAATGAAAGCATGTTATTAAACATGGGAACACAGTGGGAGTACTGTCTCTTTCAAACGGACTAACCCCCAATTCCTGTCCTTACTTTTCTTTCTCCAAATACCCAGAGACAAGCGCAGAATTGGACAGAGTGTGTTGTGGACCCGCTGGTGAGTGGTCGAAGGTGGGACTAACGAACGTCAATCCTGGGACGGTCAAAGACCCAACAGAGCATGCGCAGTGCTCCATGGCTCCCAGCCGGTTGGGAGAACCGAACAAACTGTAAGTTCCTCGCCGGCTGATGTTTTGGTTTTGATGGCAGCTGTATGAGAGCTGGAGGAAGCCCTTTGGCCCATACTGTCACTGTTTCAGGTCCTGCACTTAATGCGAGAGGTGATCGATGGGCTGGAGAGGAAAACGGAGGCTTCCTTGACGACCATGAACGAGTGGGGGGGAAAGTACAACGTGGGATTCTCCAGCCAGAGCTTTGATGCAGTGCAGGTGAGCAGGACTTGCGCTGTAAAGGAAAAGGGAAAAGCGAGCGAATGTGTCCCAGTATCGTGCGGTTCCAGTGTCCAAATAGCCATGACTCCAACAGTAGATCGGGGAATGAGTACTGAGCAAAAAGTGGGAGAAGAGATGGGGGGAAGGTGTCGGCTTGTATGTGTCGGCACCCAGACCACCCCGCGCCAGGAAGCCGCGACACTCGTAACCCGATCGAGATGAGTGCAAACAACACGGGGTCCCTCTTTGTTCCATAAGGGGATCCAGGGTGTTGCAGCACCCCAGAGTAACGGGAGGCCCCGGAGAAAGAAGGGGGTGTCTCCCAACAGAAGGAAATGTGAGCCAGAGAGCTCGAGTGTGGTGAGAGAGCTATCTCCGAGGTTATGGAGACCAGCCCCAAACCTGGCTGATAAGACACAGGCACAGGCGTTCTCGTCCTGTTTTCAGGTCTGAAGGGCACCAGAAAGGCAAGGGGTCCGCCGGTGTTACAAGTGTCATGGGGCCGGTCATCTGTGGAGACGTTGTCCATACGCCCTGTCAGAAGATGCCATTAGGCTGCCTCAGGACAACGTCTCCGCACCTGTTGTTTCTTATTTTGCAGGACCAAACTGTGGATGATGGTATGCCGGCACCCTGCCATGGGGAATATCTAACCTTCGCGGGACGGGACGGTTTGCCGGACAGGCTTCAGCTGGTGAAGGGGCAGATGACTGGAGACCCTACCCAGCCGGGGTGTCTGGCTGGTCCCCAAGATGGATGATACCTCCCCTGAGCCACGAGAGGGCAGCCCCCCGTGTCTGCTTGGGGGCCACAGGAACGGAGCTGGGACACTCACCCCTACTGGAGGATGTGGCCACCGCCAAGGGGCGCCCGGACGATTAGGGAATTCTGGATGGCAGCACTTCCGCCACATCAGGAAGTGCTGCCGGAAGCAATCCTGGGGCACCTGGAGTGCTTCCAGGTGCTCTCCTGACACTTCCGCCACACTAGGAAGTGACGTCAGGTGGAGCACTTGGGGCTCATCCGGGTCATGATAAATGGGGCCGCCTCCCTCCAGTAGACGAGCCAGAGTTGGGAGGAAGAAGACGGAGCTTGTAAGGAGGGGAGTGGAGGTTGAAAGAGAAAGAAGAAAAGAAAGTAAGAGAGTTGTTGGAAGGCATTGTGGTGCAAAAGGAAAATAAAGAACTGTGTTTTGGACATTCTGCTGTCTTTCTGTCTGTTCCCCCGGGTATGCTTTCCACACCATCTATCCTTCCAGCATACAGCAATCAATCAGGATCAATCTGTGAACTAGCTAGAGCTGCAGCACCGTGTCCTCACATGTTTAATTATTAACAATACACATTTTTAAAATGAAGTTAGCTTTTTCTGTATAATATAATCAACATATTTTGCTGCTTTTCATCTTAAAAATGACCATCGCCATTATATGTAAATACGTACTTTATAAAGTGGTGCAGGTTGTGCAATACTATAACTGAAGTGCAAGTTTACAGTGACGTAATTGTTAGTTAGTTTCAGTGTATTTATAAAGCCGCGTCAGGAATGTGCATCTAAGAAAGAAAGGGTAACCACACAGGAACAGTAGCACTGCTTTGACGCTGGGTGCCACCAGTCTGCAAAACCGAGCGGAGAACTTGCGTAAAACAGGGTATGAGGTACCGTGGAAATGTGCATGGCTTTACGCCAAGTTTAGGTTTTATACATCGCGATTTGAATGTGGAAACGCACCGTTTATGCATGAGGCCCCTGGCATTTACTCCATTAATATAAGGACATCACGGTGCTTTGATTAGTTGGTGGTGGCGCAGATCGCCACCACAGAAAACTGGAAAAAAACAGAAGAGAAAGAAGGGGTTAATATGGATTTTGGAGCCACCATGAATAATAATGATAATTAATTGGATGTACAGAGTGTCAGGATTTAATTAAGATGAAGCTATGAGAAAGCCATGTTAAAGTATTGTGTTTTCAGCAGTTTTTTAAAGTGCTCCACTGTATTAGCCTGGCGAATTCCTATTGGCAGGCTATTCCAGATTTTAGGTGCATAACAGCAGAAGGCCGGCTCACCACTTCTTTTAAGTTTAGGTCTTGGAATTCTAAGTAGACACTCATTTGAAGATCTAAGGTTATGATTTGGAGTGTAAGGTTTAAGACATTCTGAATTATAAGATGGAGCGAGATTGTTTAAGGCTTTGTAAACCATAAAAAAAATCATTTAAAGTCAATTCTAAATGACACAGGTAACCAGTTTAGTGACATCAAAACTGGGGTGATGTGCTTGGAGTTTCGTTTCCGAGTTAAGATTCTAGCAGCTGCATTCTGTACTAGTTGCAATCAATCGATGTCTTTTTTGGGTAGTCCTGAGAGGAGCGCATTGCAATAATCTAGTGGACTGAAAACAAAAGCATGAACTAATATTTGAGCATCTTGCAATGTTATAAGAGGTCTAAATTTTACTATATTTCTTAAGTGAAAAAATGCTGTCCTAGTAATCTGATTAATATGTGATTTCAAATTTGGGTCAGAGCCAATAGTTACCTCTAAATGCTTTACCTCTGTCTTGACTTTTAATCCTAATGCGTCAAGTTTATTTCTAATAACCTCATTATATCCATTATTGCCAATCACTAAAATTTCTGTTTTCTCTTTTTTAGTTTGAGAAAATTACTACTCATCCATTCAGTAACACAAGTGAGACATTGTGTCAGTGAATCAAGAGTGTCTGGGTCATCAGGTGCTATTGATAAATAAAGCTGTGTGTCATCGGCATAGCTGTGGTAGCTCACGTTGTGCCCCAAGATAATATGACCTAACAGAAGCATGTAAATCAAGAAGAGCAACAGACCCAGGATAGAGCCTTGTGGAACACCATATAGAATATCATGGGTCTTTGAAGTATCATTACTACAACTAACAAAGAATTTTCTACCTGCCAGGTAGGATTCAAACCAATTTAAAACTGCCAGAGAGGCCCACCCATTGACTATGGCGATTTCTAAGAATATCAAATGCAGCACTCAGTTCTAAGAGGATGAGAACAGATAAACAGCCTCTGTCTGCATTTACCCGCAAGTCATTTACTACTTTAGCAAGTGCAGTTTCTGTACTGTTATTTGTTCTGAAACCCGACTGAAACTTATCAAGAATAGCATGTTTATTGAGGTGATCATTAAGCTGCATAATGACTGCCTTGTCTAGAATTTAACTAAAGAAAGGAAGGTTAGAAATAGGTCTAAAATTGAAGCTCGGCTACACACTTCCAGTTGCTCTAGGAAGCCTCTTGAGCCCGCTACCACCAATAGCATACCTGAGGGATGAGTCAGACAAATGAGGAGACACACTCAAAGCAAAGGTTAGGTGCAAAAGTGATTTGTGCTTTTATTAAAAAAAAATATATACTGTATATAGTAAAGTGTCCAAAAGTAGTACAGTGCTCCATCAGTCAATAAATAATTTTGAAAATGGTGCAAAAGTGGTGTTTAGAAACAAAAAATAAATAATTTAATAAAACGAGGTTAAAATCTCACTGCTTCCCTTTTAAAATGGATCTCTCCCCGGCTTAAAAAGCTTGGGTCTTCCAGCCCGGAGACACGTCAGACCCACAGGCACAGCCAAACTTTGCCCAAGGGTCCGGGTCCCTGCTGTCTCATGGCTCCCAGTAGGGCTCCTCTATTCGAACCCAGGTTCAGGTCCCTACTGTTCATGGTTCAAGTGTGGCTCCCCATCTGAGTCTGCTAACTCCCGTTGCCTTCCTAGACTTATGTGGCGAATCGTGCCATTCAGCACTGCATCACTCTGGCTTTCATAGTTCAGCCTGAATGATTCACTTCCACAGACCCCGAGCGTCAGCCACAAGCTCCCCTGAGGGCTATCCTCATGGCCACCTGCTTCCTCTCTCTTTCTCTCTCTCTCCGCTCACTCACACTGGCATGTTCCTGTCTTCCTGCATGCTCCCCCACTCCCCTTGCACTCTCTCTCTCTCTCTCTCTCTCTCTCTTTAACCTCCATTCTTCTTCCTTTCATCCCCACCCCTCCATCTGTTTCTCATGCCGGCTCCCCCTTATATGCTCCCATGGGTGCAGCACCTCTTTCATGCACCACAAAAAGCTGATGAAGCAATTAAGACAGACCGCACCCTCATGTGCATTTGAGTCTTGCCTCAAACTACCTTAACAACCTCCCACAGATCCACGAGCACACGGGGATCAAGCTGGCCATTCAATTATTTATTAATGTAAAACCAGGCCACTCATTTCCCAGCTGTGGACCCGCAATTCCACACAATCCTGGATTGAATACCAGGACACATGTGTCTAGAATTCTAGCAAAACAGAACTACTGCTTGCAAAATCTCCACAGTTATGACTAAACAAATTCATGCCCTTGGTTAATTATGAATTTTATTAAGAACATTGGCCTTGATAATTGCCTTCATTTTGTGTCACACTTTTATTAAGGTAAAGGTTTAATTCTATCGATTATTTAGCAAAATTAGAGTCCATTTCTCTCTCTCCATGTTAAATAGGTCCTTAGCTGTGCCCTTATTACTTTGCATCCAGGCTACAAGAAGTTCAAAATACTCTCAACACTCAGTCAAAAGCAACACCACCCAAAATGAATGAACACTCATTCTGCTTTACCACTGTACTAAATGAGTGTAATTCTCATTGTAAAGGCTTTTCTGGGTAAGATATATCAAAATATTACTACAATTACACAATGTTGTATGCAATAGAAGTGCTTACTTTATTTAAAAGGCACAAATATATCGGCTTGTTCCTATACACAGGTATCATATCATCTTGAAAACTCTGTTGCAAACTTACTGAGCTATTTCTTTTAACGGAATATTCATCTATATTTCTACCATGTATATGAGGGCTATTGCAAAAGTCCTTAGCCTTCATTTCTTAGTGAGTTGCAATTAATAGGTAAAGTTTTTTCTTTCCCAAGTTAAAAAAAAAAGTCTTACTCACATTAAATCATGGTGAGTGGTACAAAGGGGAAATGTGAGAGGAGTGGAGGTCACCCCTGCCTGATTCTGAATAAGTAATCTTTCCTATCTGACAATGCACCAGCACACACTACAAAGATGATCATTAAAATGTTGGAGAAATATGGTGCTCTTATTCACTTGATTTAGGGCCTTGTGATTTCTGGTTGTTCCCAAAAATGAAAGAACTTTTATGTGGAAAAGTTTTTGTCATGCTTGATGAATTGATTGATTTGCTTTACAGAATATGTCTGAAGTGTGTCACTATTATCTTTGCAGTTTATTCAAAACACATTATGTTATTAGGCCATAAAGCTGAAATCACACAAATCAGCTGACAGAGTGAAACAACAGGAAAATAGAGAGAAACATGTGAAGGACAAACAAGGCCGACTATTTGAAAAAATGCTGATGAGTCCTGTTTGATGATCAATATACAGTATATGGCCACAGTCTACAAAAGCCAGTGATTACAGCAGGTGCTATGTTGGTCTGAGAGGAGCACAGCTCAGGTGCCAGTTACCCATACTTGCCAATTCACAAATTATGCAAAAAATGTATTTATCTACCCAAATATGAATGCTGTAGGGGTGTTAGTTACGACGTTTGCTGCTAGGTGCGTGTACTAGACTGCTCTCTGCATCATTTCGCCAAGTGGTGTCCTTGAAGCGATCAAGCGATTGCGTGATGCAGTGCAGAGAAAATTACCTGAATTGTGGCAATCAGGTGAGTGGCTTCTGCATCATGTCAATGCTCCCACGCACACAGCATTGAATGTGAGTCAATTTCTCACAAAAAATAGGATGACAACAGTTTCCCACTTTCCCTACTCCCCAGACCTTGCACCCTGCGATTTTTTTTCTTATTTCCAAGAATGATGAGGAACCTTAAAGGAAAGCTCTTTCAGGATGTAAAGAAGGTCAAGAAGCAAATGATGGAGGCACTAAAGATTATCACTTTGCAAGAGATTCAGAACAGTTTTGAACAATGGAAAAAGTGGTGGGACAAGTGTATTGAGGGTGATTAAATTTTGAGAAATGTAATGTTTAAATTCTTGTTATTTTTGGGTCTCCCCTCGTATATATTGGAAAAGAACCATTAGAAGCCAGAAGCTGTCCCCAATGCCACCTTACACTCATACATTCATCAGCATTCTCCAATGAAGAAATGGATGATGACTGTGCTATTCCTTTACCTTCTTATTAGCCTGGATATGTATGTATAAATACGTTGTAAGTTGGGAATTGAAGCTACATTTTTAAACAAGGTATATATATATATATATATATTATATATATATATATATTATATACAGAAGACCCTTGACATACGACAGGCCTGACATGTGAACAAATTGATTTACGACCAAAATTTTTGTTTTGATATACGACCAACAACTTGCGTTACGACCCGGATGCGGTCACGTGTATCCGCTCACGTAATTGTAAATAAACAGCCGAGAATGTTTGCAAGCGGCAGTCGGAGTCAAGATACATGTATTTGTGGACGTATTTTTTCTCAGTGCAGTGATTTATATAATTTATTTGGATAATTACTATCAAAATGGCCCCAAAGAAGCTAGGTAAGGAAGAGAAGACAACGAAGGTAAAGAAAGCGATCTCGATCAAAACAAAGAAGGAAATTGTGCGTAAATATTAGAGTGGCATTCGTGTGACCGATCTCGCTAGCATGAACAGCATGTTGAAATCCACCATCTCCACAATTTTACAACAAAAACATTTGTATAAGGAAGCTAGTGTTGCTAAAGGTGGTACTCAAATTAGTAAGTCGCGATCAACAGTGTTAGACGAGGTAGAAAAGTAATTAGTGTGGATAAACGAAAGGCAGATGGTAGGCGATAGCCTATCTGACTTAATCATTTGTGAAAAAGCTAGGGCTATAAATGCAGATCTCTTAAAGGATAAGCCATCAACAAGTGATAGTGGTGAAACATTTCGTGCCAGTAAGGGGTGGTTCCACAATTTTAAAATGAGAACTGGGATTCATAGCGTAGTTAGGCATTGTGAAGCAGCCAGTGCTGATAAAAGGGTTGCCGAAAATTACATATGCCACTTTGAAATGATAACAAAGAGAAATGGCTTTTGCTCTCATCAAGTTTTTAACTGTGATGAAACTGGGCTTTTCTGGAAGAAAATGCCCAGGAGAACATACATTACCCAGGAAGAGCAGAAAATGCCTGGCCACAAGCCTATGAAGGACAGGCTAACCTTATTGTTATGTGCCAATGCGAGTGGTGACCTAAAGATAAAGCCTCTCTTGGTTTATCACTCTGAGACCCCTAGAGTGTTCAGAAAACATACAGTCATAAAGAATAGGCTAGGGGTCATGTGGAGATCTAATGCAAAAGCCTGGGTAACAAGAGTGCTTTTTCTTGAGTGGATCAGGGAGGTTTTCTGTCCTATTGTTAAGAAATATCTAGAGGACAAAGGCTTACCACTCATAGCTCTCCTAATCATGGACAATGATCCTGCTCACCCAAGAGACTTGGAAGAAGATTTGGCTGAAGAATTCCCATGGCTTACAGTAGATTTCCTCCCACCTAATACAACTCCTCGACTGCAGCCTATGGACCAGCAGGTTATAGCTAACTTTAAGAAGCTATACACCAAGGAACTGTTCCAGAAGTGATTCCAGATGGTCTCAGATACAGATTTGACACTTACAGAGTTCTGTAAGAAACATTACAACATCCTTTCCTGTGTGGGGTTAATAGATAAATCCTGGGCCAATGTCTCTCTAAGGACACTAAGATCTGCCTGGAAGAAAGTGTGGCCTAAAAGTATAGAGGAGAGAGACTTTGAAGGCTTTGTAGAGGAGCCTGAGCCTGCAACTGACCCTGTGGTTGATGACATTGTCATTATAGCTGTGTCCATAGGCTTGCAGGTTGACAGTGGTGATGTTGAGGAACTGGTGGAGGAACACTCAGAGGAATTGTCTACAGAGGAACTTCAGCAACTTCTGGCTGAGCAACAGAGAATGGCAGCTGAGGAGATTTCTGAAGAGGAGGGGGAGGATCAACAATCAGTGCAGCAAATGTCCTCTTCTGAAATAAAGGACATCCTGAAAAAATGGACAGAGCTACAAACATTTGTAGAGAAGACCCACCCAGACAGAGAAAAAGCTAATCGTTGCATTAACTTGCTTAATGACAATGTCATGTCATACTACAGAACTGTGTTGAAGAAAAGACAGAAACAGACAACCTTAGACCAGTTTTTATTTCCAAAAAGGTTGAAACCTAGTGAGCCAGAACCAGATCCAAGTGGGCTACAGCCTCTCCCAAGGAGAGAAAGAACACCAGGGAGCCAGAATCCTGGTGTTCTTATGGAAGGGGATTCTCCTTCCAAACAATAACCACCTTCCATTTCATTCTCCTCCTCTGTTCCTGCAAGCCAAATATGTCAACTTAAATGGTGAGTGCAGTATGAAATTGTTGTTTCTGGTAGTCTAGGCACTTTTTATAACTGTTTGATTAGTACATTAGAAAAAATTATTGGTGTTTTTGGTAAATTATGCACATTATACAACCCTTTTTGATTATGAAAAGTTTAAGTAAGTGTTGCTGTGGGAGGTTCAGAATGCATTATGGGTATTTACATTATTTCTTGTGGGAAAAATAGTCTTGACTTACAACCAACCCTTGTGAACCAATTGTGTTAGTAAGTCAAGGGTCCACTGTATATCTCTTTTTGTACCATATTTTCATCTGATTATTTCTTCCATGGTTACTAAAGGGATGTGTATAAGGCTCAAGTCTCTTCTGCATTCAATAAAGAACACAATCCCAGGGAGGAAGCGCCCTCTGCTGGAGACATGTGCTGAATGGGCATCTTGAGAGTTTAGCTCAAGCAGATTTCCCTGCTTGCTTGGATTAAACACATAAAAAAGTACATAGATGCTAAGGACGTATCTAAGATAATTTAGATTTTCTGATGCTGGCCGCCTTACTACAGAAAAACAACATTATACAGTACAACTAATTTAACTTTGTGACTTCTGCTCTGCAAAAGTCTCTTTTATAGTTTCATGAGGTTCTATTTGTCCTGCTGTTAATAACCAGGCTGTTTTAGAAAGGCGCAGAGTCTTATTGAAGACCTCAGCCATTCCATACAGTCACTTTCTCCATAATCTGTTCTGACAAATGGTGCAGGAGCATTAGTACTCAATGTACTTGATTCAAAGACAGTTTTTACCCTTAAGCCATAAGACTACTCAGCAGTGCCTCACAAACATCAGAATTATTCTGACAACTACTGTATGTGCTGCTCTATGTGCTTTTTAAGACAGTGTATAAACTATATATATATATGTATAATATACTGTATGTGTGTACATGCATGGATAATCTGATTTGTTTTTAATTTATGGTATCAAATTCACTGTCTCTTGTTGGTTATTTTGCTGCAACTAGTTTGGGGAAGATAAAGTGAGAATGTCATTGAATTGTGGGCACATGATGATAAAGTTAAACTTAAGTCAAGTAAAATCTCTATATAAATAAAATCCAATGTCTGTCTGTCTGTATGTCTGTCCGCTTTTCACGAGAGAACTACTTAACGGATTCAGATCAGGTTTTCTCTGTAATTTGCTTGAACATTCCGGTTGATTTTGCGACTTCTCTCATCATGCAAAGAATCATAGTTATATGATATATAATAGCATAGCATATATTTGCGCTAATACAAGACAGAGGCTGTGGGCCGAGGGTAGGGGGAAGCATTACGTCAGGAGTAGAAGTCAGACTACCTCTGCGTTTTGAAGTGTACATTGTCAACCCTTAGCTAGCGATACCTTTTTGTTTATTGATGTTTGTCCTGTTTCACACCTACACGGGTATAGCCACGGGCTGGGGGGGGGTTAGTTTATTTATAAAAGCACATTTAAAACAACAGATGTTGAGTCAAAGTGCTGTACAAAGGAGCAATAAAATAAACACAATACAAACAATAGTGTAAAAACTCATTAATAAAATGATAATAATCAGTTAACACCATCTTCCACACCCTTACACACAGTGGAAGGCATAAGAGAATAAATGGGTCTTAAGCTGAGTTTTAAAAATCTTGACAGAGGAAGAAGACCTGATGTGGAGAGGCAGAGAGGAGATTCCAAAGCCTAGGAGCAACAACTGAGAAAGCTCTGTCACTCCTAGAATTTAGCCAAGATTTTGGAACTGCGAGGAGTAGTTGTCCATATGACTGAATGTCCAAGTGGGGAGGAAGGAGATCACAGATGTATTTTGTTGTGAAACCACGAAAGGCTTTAAAAACAAACAACAAAACTTTAAAATCAATAAGAAATCTCAGCGGTAATGATGAGTGAACCCCACGGTGTTCGCTTCACCTTGAGTTCATTGAAATCAGTTTGCGAATATTGCCAAACTTGTCAAAATGCATTGAAGTCAATTGGGAAGGACTAACTGAACTAGATTTGACTGGATTATAATGGTGCAATCATCTTTAAAGTGTTCTTGAGGGCTAGGGAAACATCTGTCAGCTACAGTTGTGCTTGAAAGTTTGTGAACCCTTTACAATTCTCTATATTTCTGCATAAATATGTCCTAAAACATCATTAGATTTTCACTCAAGTCCTAAAAGTAGATAAAGAGAAACCAGTTAAACAAATGAGACAAAAAACTTGGTAATTTATTTATTAAGGAAAATGATCGAATATTACATAGTTGTGAGTGGCAAAAGTATGTGAACCTTTGCTTTCGGTATCTGGTGTGACCCCCTTTTGCAGCAATAACTGCAACTAAACGTTTCCGGTAACTTTTGATCATTCCTGCCCATTCCTCCGTACAGAACAGCTTCAACTCTGGGATGTTGGTGGGTTTCCTCACATTAACTGCTCACTTCATGTCCTTTCACAACATTTTGATTGGATTAAGGTCAGGATTTTGACTTGGCCATTCCAAAACATCTATATATATAATTCACTAAGGCAAGACAACCATGGAAAGCACGCCGGAAGGGGCGTGGATTCACTAAGCCGACAAGTGAGATGCCCATGGCGCACGCAGGAAGGAGCCACGCCCACCAACTCTAAGACCATTGGATACGACGACAACTCACAGAACCACACCCACCAACTCGGACGCGACGACACAGGAAAAACGGCATCATTTATATTCGTCTGTCTTAGAGTCCACATGCAGCTCTGAGCCACGTTGACTGTTCATAGAGGCATGTTTCTCACGGAAGTGAATAGCTATATGCAGCGTGTAAAACAGTTTGCGAGGGGTATCCCATGGGATCCTTAAAACAATCCTTTAAAACTGAGGTTAAAAAACAATGAAGAAAGCAGTCTTTAAAAACCAATAAGCCCTGTGCCTCTGTTTCATTACCATCTCACCTGCTTCACCAATGCAGGCCCTGCAACAGTCGAGACGCTCTCTCAGCAGCTGACCTTCTCTGTGCCTGACCGGTTCACACAGAGGCACTACACGACGCAGCAGGACCATCTAAGACGAGGCATGTTTGTCACGGATGTAAATCGCTGTATGTGGCGTGTAAAACAGTTTGTTTGTCGCGGATGTGAATCGTGGTATGCAGCATGTAAAACAGTTTCCGAGGGGTTTCCCATGGTCTTAGACTCGGTGGCCGGGTTTCTGTCAGTTGCTCTTGCGACCGGGCATTTGACCAGGCAGTGTGTATGCTTCGAGTGCGAGGGTGGACGCGACAGGACCGTCTAAGAAAAATCATGTCGCGGCTGTGAATCGCTGTATGCAGTGTGTTAAACAGTTTGTTTGTCGCAGATGTGAATCGCTGTATGCAGCGTGTAGAGCAGTTTGCGAGGGGTATCCATAGTCTTACAGTTGGAGGGCGAGTCTCTGTTAGTTGCTCTAGTAGCGGGCACATGACCAGGCAGTGTATGTGCTTCGAGAGCGTGGGTGGACATGACAGCACCATCTAAGAAGATTCATATTTGTTGCGGATGTAAATTGCTGTATACAGCGTGTAAAACAAATTTGTCGCGAATGTGAATCGCTGTATGCAGCGTGTAAAACGCTGTATTGTATGTTGCCCTCTCCAGAGTTACTGTACATCTTTTCATTCACTTACAGTCGTATACACAATGAAGTAACCAGTCTTTAAAAACCAAGTTTTCGGTTACGACGCATGACCGCGTGCACCATAGCAAACTGTTTTACACACTACATACAGCAATTCACATCCACGACAAACATGCGTCTTCTTAGATGCTCCTGCACTTTGTACACACCGCCCTCCCACCTTGCTACCACCGTGGCCGGGTGTCTTGGTTGATTATATATAGAAAGGCGGCAAAAACCGCACAGAGCAATGAAAAGTCTACGTGAGTCACAGCTGCATCTGGACTGTGCACAGACGACAACGACTCGAGTGACGAGTTGGAGGTGGGCACATGAGCAGGCAGTGCATACTGGACGAGAAATCAGCAGACTAGCATGACGGAGGCAGCGGAGTGGACGTCCTTCTCCTTTCCTCCCGTTCCACCCTCCGCGCCTGAGCGCCACACAGACAATTGTGTGTTGGTTCGTTCCGTGCATTGTTACAATGTTGCTTTTCTTGCTGATTTATTACATTTCCGATTTTTCAAATGTTAATTTTCTCCCTGTGCTTAAAAATCATTAATAAACCGGCCTGATTATGTGACGTATGGTACGCCCCGGGTTGGCTAGTTAACTTTAATCCTCTTTAACCATTCTTTGGTAGTGCGACTTGTCCTGACATTTTCCTTTAGAATTCTCTGATATAATTCAGAATTCATTGTTCCATCAATGAAGGAAAGTTGTCCTGGCCCAGATGCAGCAAAACAGGCCCAAACCATGATACTACCACCACCATGTTTTACAGATGGGATAAGGTTCTTATGCTGGAATGCAGTAATTTCTTTTCTCTAACATAAGGCCTTTCATTTAAACCAAAAAGTTCTATTTTGGTCTCATTCGTCCACAAAACATTCTTCCAATAGCCTTCTGGTTTGTCCATGTGATCTTTAGCAAACTGCAGAAGAGCAGCAATGTTTTTTTGGAGAGCACTGGCTTTCTCCTTGCAACCTTGCCATGCACACCATTGTTGTTCAGTGTTCTCCTGATGGTGGACTCATGAACATTAGCCAATGTGAGGGAGGCCTTCAGTTGCTTAGAAGTTACCCTGGGGTACTTGTGACACCGCCAACTATTACATGCCTTGCTCTTGGAGTGATCTTTGTTGGTCAACCACTCCTGGGGAGGGTAACAATGGTCTTGAATTTCCTCCATTTGTACACAATCTGTCTGACTGTGGATTGGTGGAGTCCAAACTCTTTAGAGATGGTTTTGTAACCTTTTCCAGTCTGATGAGCATGAACAACTCTTTTTCTGAGGTCCTCAGAAATCTCCTTTGTTCGTGCCATGATACACTTCCACAAACGTGTTGTGAAGAGCAGACTTTGATTGATCCCTGTTCTTTAAATAACACAAAGGGTGCCCACTCACACCAGGTTGTCATCCCGTTGATTGAAAACACCTGACTTTAATTTCACCTTCAATCTAACTGCTAATCCTAGAGGTTCACATACTTTTACCACTCACAAATATGTAATATTCGATCATTTTCCTCATTAAATAAATGACCAAGTATAATATTTTTGTCTCATTTGTTTAACTGGTTTCTCTTTGTCTACTTTTAGGACTTGAGTGAAAATCTGATGATGTTTTAAGTCATATTTATGCAAAAATATAGAAAATTCTAAAGGGTTCACAAACTTTCAAGCACAACTGTATACTAGACTGATTATTGTGTCCAAAAAGCTGACCTGAGCTGTGCAGCAGTCATGCCAACCACTACACCACCATACCTCAGTAAAATCAAAGAAGAAACAACTCAGCCAGAGTCATGCAATCATATATTTTGTCAAAACAAAGCAGAAATGCCAAAATCGTAGGTCTTTTAAAGTCAGAAAATTCAAAGTGTGATGTCATGATTGAAGCTCATTCTGTTTTTCGAAGTCATGCTGAAGGCTCTGCAAACTGTCTGTGCTGATGCTTTCCACTTTTCCTTCTTTCAAAAAGATAGAAATGTCTTGTAAGTAATAATAAGTATTTTGCTATTATTATATCATAGAGTCCTCTGTGTGTTTTCATTAGGCTCCTTCAAGTTCTGCTTTTCATATGTATGTGGCTAATTATACATGCATAGGGCACGCGGCTCCTTCGCTTATATTGACATGGAACTGAAAGATCGACCTGTACATTTGGCTAGAAGCAGAGATATCTCGTTATTTATGCTGTATATGTTTCATAAAAGGGCGGCACGGTGGCGCAGTGGTAGCGCTGCTGCCTCGCAGTTAGGAGACCCGGGTTCGCTTCCCGGGTCCTCCCTGCGTGGAGTTTGCATGTTCTCCCCGTGTCTGCGTGGGTTTCCTCCGGGCGCTCCGGTTTCCTCCCACAATCCAAAGACATGCAGGTTAGGTGGATTGGCGATTCTCAATTGGCCCTAGTGTGTGCTTGGTGTGTGGGTGTGTTTGTGTGTGTCCTGCAGTGGGTTGGCACCCTGCCCAGGATTGGTTCCTGCCTTGTGCCCTGTGTTGGCTGGGATTGGCTCCAGCAGACCCCCGTGACCCTATTCGGATTCAGCGGGTTAGAAAATGGATGGATGGATGTTTCATAAAAATAACATTTTGAGAACTTTTCTATCACTAAGTCCCACAGAGTCTGTAATACAAATGATCAGCATTATATACGCGGGAGGCAGTCTCATCCAATGTTGGCTGTTACAGCTCCAGAGAATGTTGCACTGGCCTCACAAAGCATTATGGGGTGCTGGGGAAAAAAGTTCTCCTAAACTGGCCGAATCATCAGTAAATAATTTGATGAACAAGGACTAACGCAAATGCAGGAAACTTGCTGTGAATAACACTGGTGAAATTTGCTGCTCAACACTACTCACTGGTAGCCAATGGAGAGAGGCTAGTACAGGAGAGATATAATCCTTTTTGCTCTTACTAGTTAAAAATCTAACTGCTGTGTTTCGAACCAGCTGAAGGCACGACAGAGCAGATTTGTGCAATCCCCCATATAAAGAGTTACAATAGTCTAGCTGAGATGTGATAAAAGCACGAATGAGTGTTTCCAAGTCCTTCTGTGAGAGAAAAGATTTTAGTTGAGATATGCTTCCATTTGTAAAAACTGGACTTTACTTTCATGGAAATTTATTTATCAAAACTTAGTGATGACTCAAAGATAATCCCCATCATTATGAACTTTTGCTGAGGCAAGGAGCCTAACTGAGTGCCAAATTCAGCAGTGGAGTGGCTTATATCAAGCACTAACTGCTAGATGTAAAAGCTCAGCCTTGTACTACAACTTTGTCTCTCCTGTTCTGTGTACTCTTCATAATTTAATATTTTAAATGTATTTGTTTTTTTAAGTTCCCTTTGACAGTTATTTCTATTAAAGTTTCTCGGATATACTTCAGAAGTTCTCTTCAGTAATACATTTACCCTTATTTGAATTTGCATTTTTCTTTATACTGATTTGTAAACTACACATTTGCACATTTTAATGGGTTATACTGTTGCTGGTGATATATAAAATAAATCATCATTGATTGGCGAAAGGCAAGACCTACAAGTCTATCACTGTGTCACATGTTTATTTTTTAAGGAACATGGTCCCACCAGTCTCAAATGGGCCTTCCCTCTGCTGCCAGTCCATTAGGTCCTTGCTCTTCCTAAAGTGTCCTTGGAGCATTTATTTCCAGGACATGCATTAGAACTCACCACATGCTCTTCTTAGGTTTCTCCCTCTCTCTTGTTCTGGGTGTTCACTGTTGGAATTGTGGATCCTGGCAAAATCCTGGCTTCTGGTAATTCTCTATCAATTGGGAACCCCATACACTGTACAAATGGTATTTATTTATATATTTTGTCACACATGCATGTTTAGGAGACAACTAAAGTGCCTGAGTACATGTAATTCCATGCCGGACCAGGGGGTGGCGAAGTGCACTTATTCTCTCTCTCGATCTCTTACAGAACCATTCTAGGGAAATCCCACCTGGCTCTGGGGCAGCCAATGACATCACTTCCGGTTCCGGTTCCGCTCCTGATGGCATCACTTCCCTTACTGGCCTTTAAAGGCGCCATCTTGTTGATACTAAGGCAGTTCTGTTTTGGACTCAGTCGTGTGAACATGTTTGTCATTTTGAATCAGTTTTGCAGCCGGGAAAAAATTATACGGGTGACTGCCCCAAACCTTTGCAATGTCTTATGGTTATTTTTGTTACAATTTTAAAATGTATATTTGAGACGATAATTTCATATTTATAAATGTATTAAAATAATCTTTTATACTACTGTATAGGTTTTTGATACTCCAGCTTCACAAGTAAAATCACTGTACTATTAATTGTCGTAAGTTATATATAGAGATCTGCAGGTTTCAGGTTTTTATCCAATGTAATTATTCTTCTAGGTGTATGAAGATTGGTTAAACGGGAAGACAGAAAGGGGTTGTGGCTTGAGCCAGCATAGAAATGTGTCTGTATGTTTTCCCCCCACAGCCTGGAAATTGCAGTCAGAAGAAGATTTACGCTCAGGGCCGCAATGACTACCAAGAAGGTTGTCTCAGACCTGGGTGAAAACAATTTTCCAATCCATAACATATCTGCAAAGTGATAAAGTCACTGATGGCAGTGTGCTGATACTCTAATCCTAATCAATCCTACAATACATGGAGAAATCTACATGGAATCACAAACCCTTCATGTCTACTCTTCTTTAACATTATATGTTATCTTTAAGAGAGACTATGTTGGCCCATTACCCACATAATCTTTTTTACTGCATACTGATGACTCTTTACTAATCATTAATATATTCTTCATTTATATTTTTATTTAACTACAACATTCAAGTTTAAATGTGGGAATGTACCCTGCTCCATTGAGTATTTACATGTGCTGTAAATATGGCGCCATCCTTCAGATAAGATGTTATACTGTAATCCTGACTCTGTGGTCATTAAAGATCCCTGGGCATCCCTCGAAAACAAATATAGTGTATCTCAATGTCCTGGCTACATTGCACATCATGGCTTTATACATTCTGGCCCACTAATCATCCCCTGTCTCTAACTGGCTATCTCTATCTCATCCCTTCACCAACAATAACTAATGTATGGTGAGTGTACTTGTGCTATAAGGGCTGCCGTTGCGTCATCTAGGTGGGTACTAAATGTTGGTGGTGGTTGAAGTGGTTCCCCTCTGTCTAAGAATTTTGAGTGGTGAGAAAAGTGATATATAAATGTTATAAATACATGATTATTATTATTATTTTTGTCCAATGGTATGTTTTGTGTGTTAAATAAAAACTCCATAGGCTTTGGACATCATTGGACTCATCTATGCAGACTTACAAAATGATACTATATATAAGGACTTTACTGCTCAACTAATTATGTATCTATTATATGTAAGTCTGTGTTGAATAGGCAAACTTGTTAACAATTTAGTAGCTTGTAGTTGTTAACTTGAGCTGGACAGTCAGAGTGTCCTTGGTTAAAGAGATTTGATTTGACTTATGGAGAATCAGCTTGGTTTTCTCTTCTTATGAATAAGACAAATCCTGGCATTTTTTTCTGTGCAGATGGCATTAAGGCTATGAAAAAGTACACAGATATGGATTTGAACAACAAGAGAATTGGATATTCAGTGATATGTTACTGCAAAAATAAAACTGAATAAAGGAAGCTGCACTGAAACAAGTGTTTCTTTTTTCAGTACAGTATGCTGGACTTTTATTATTTCTTGTTAAACATGAATAAGCTCCACCTAAACATACATGCCTAAGATGCTATATTTGATAATATTATTGTTTTGATGTATATGCTTCAGAAATAAATAACAACATTTAAGAGATATATCTACTGCTTTCATGGGGATTTTAAATAGGAAATAGGCAAAAATGGATCAAATGTGAACAAAAAAGGCTCACTTGGTTAATTAGAAATTGATGATTCCTCAGGATCTTATCAGGACACTAAGAAAAATCTCCTCAGAACAAAGCTGCAAAGTTTAGCAAATATTTGTGTGAAGAAACAGTATAGCAGTGACAGTGATTAAATATATCATAAGAGTGCTGCTCCATAACTGAAGCCTCCATCAAATCTTTGTATTAATGTTTAAATGAAGTACAGCAAATAAGTCCCAAATGTCTCCAAGCGTATCATCAATTCTACTTGAGTGTCTTAGTACAAAATAGCACAAAGGTGTTCCATGACAGCAAATTAATGACATAGATAGATAGATAGATAGATAGATAGATAGATAGATAGATAGATAGATAGATAGATAGATAGATAGATAGATAGATAGATAGATAAAACTGTGGGGCTCATGTGTACCCAGAGACAGAAAAATGGGTTGTGTCAAGCACAGTTTATTCCCTTTCAATTTGAGATTACAAATGAAAAAATGTCAGCAGTTTTTAATTTTAGTCTGCAGAATGGCACAGATAAACAAGCACCAAATGTGAGATTATGACTAGAAAGGGAGTTGTAGATCATGAGAAAATAAGTTTTTTGTACACAAAGCATGCAGGCATTATGCTATGCCAATGGACACCTTACAGAGTTTTACAGTAGATTCATTATGATTGCTTACTCTTCTGTCCATTTTCTGATTCTGCTGCATTTATTCAGGGTAATGCAATAAACGCAACAAGCATTCAAGAATGTGAGAAGAAATGAAATTAACCCAAGAAAACCTATGTGGCAACTTTATACAGTGGCCACTCCTGAAGCCAAATCCGTATTAAAACATCAATTACAAACGGACAGACAGAGGTTCCATCTATAGTATTATAGTGCAGGAATGACAGGTTGCTGCACAAATGAAAAGCTGGGACACCAGCTGGGTTATCCTGTTTAATTCCAGCAGTCCAAATAATAATCACGCCTCTTGGCATCAGTGTAAATAACCTCTCAGGCAAAACAACAAAGTATTTGGCTCTTTATCGTAGAATTAGGGGTCGATCACTGGAGCTCTGTCCGGCGTGTTGCTCTTAGTGCAAAAGACGCCTCCTTATGGGCAGCTGGGTTTCTTATATCTCACAAACTAGAAGAGGTGGGGCTAAGTACCCTCACTGGGAGCAGAAGAGAATGTTAGCCACCGTGCCTCCTCTCACCCCTGCGGGTTGTCACATACCTCTTTGAGCCTGAGAGGAGATCCTCCAATGTGCATACATGACAGTGCATAAACAATGGAAAAATGGTCAATCACTATTGGGTGGAAATGTGTTACAACTAGTGCCATACAAAGTTAACCTAGCTCTGTTTTTATTTGAAGGTGTGATTGCCAATTAATAATGGTATTATATATGGTACAATGTTGGGAAATTTCTTCTTCAAACACAAATGAGAACATGAATGTATTTTTCAGCAAATCTCTTACATTTTGATCACATCATGCTGCTAATATGGGCAAGAGTCATTTCCAACCAGCTCCGGTGTGATAGTTGCAATTGAAGAAACTGAGACTCTGTGAAAATCAAAAATCCCTCAAACTGTGCTCATGTACAATAGATAGGCTCTGACTACCTGCTGTTCTGTACAGTACACTATTCGAATTCCATGAATGAAAAAAAGGAAAATAAATTACCATTAATGTGTGCATTGATGTCTGCATTCATTTTTATTTATTTTTGAAGCAGGATAGAACTGCAGCAAGGCACAAACTAGTTCTGAATGGAGTACCATTACTGACACTTAACAATGCGGGTTTAATTTGGAACTTCTAAACATGTGAGAGGATGCTGGAGTCCCCTGAGTAAACCAACACAACCAAGAGGGTCACATTCAAGAAATGGTGAATGTAGCTGTAGCAATGTATGGCATGTGTTGAGATTTATCAATGAATGTCTATTATTGCAATTGTCCTAATTGCAAGTCACTACTTCCAAAGTTGTATTCTGCTCTCCAACGAAAGAACAAACCACAACAGCTTTACCCAGCAGATCCAAAGATAAATCCTTTTGTTCAGCTGACTTTCTTGTTTTACTAAGTGTTCATTTCACAGCAGACTCATTTAATTTACAATTAGCAGCCTTTTACACATATAGGACAATTCCAGCAGCCACCCCCTCATAGTCTGCATGCACTACCTCACTGAATATTATTTGTTTGCCCTTCAGAGCCAATGTTACATCAAATGTAAGGAAGCTTTGGCAGTTAACCCAATATGCAGATCTTTGGGATGTGAGAGAAAACTGCAATAATTGAAAATAACAGATGAAGACAAGGGAGCAATCTAAACAGGGAGAGAAAAGCTAATCTCTACACTGTAATGCTGTCCCCTATTTAGTGTGTTGACGAAGGTGGATGAGTTTAAATATTTGGGATGAACAGTACAGAGTAAAGGGGATTGTGGAAGAGAGGTGAAAAGAGAGAGGTGGAGAAGAGGGTCAGGAGTAATTTGTGACAGACGGACATCAGCAAGAGTGAAAGGGAAGGTCTACAGGACAGTAGTGAGACCAGCTATGTTATATGGGTTGGAGACGGTGGCACTGACCAGAAAGCAGGAGACAGAGCTGGAGGTGGCAGAATTAAAGATGCTAAGATTTGCATTGGATGTGACGAGGATGGATAGGATTAGAAATGAGTACATTAGAGGGTCAGCTCAAGTTGGACGGTTGGGAGACAAAGTCAGAGAGGAAAAATTGTGTTGGTTTGGATATGTGCAGAGGAGAGATGCTGGAAATTTTGGGAAAAGGATGTTAAGGATAGAGTTACCAGGCAACAGGAAAAGAGGAAGGCCTAAGAGAAGGGTTATGGATGTGGTGAGAGAAGGCATGCAGGTGATGGGTGTGACAGAGCAAGATGCAGAGGACAGAAAGATATGGAAGAAGATGATCTGCTGTGGCAACCCCTAATGTGAGCAGCCGAAAGAAGAAGAAAAAGATGATCTTTGTCAATACAAGGTGTGCAAAATGAAACATGATGTCTGTGTGAAAGGTCAACGCACAACCCCTTAAAGAAAAGAACTTATATGGTGTTGGTATAAAGAAAATCAAGTTTATAGTCAATGTGTACAAATTTGAATGTCATACATCTGTGATGGAATGCCAGCAACCTTGAGTTTTGACAAAAGTTCAAACTATATATAGAAATTTTTTTTCTAGGTTGTTAAATGAAAAAAATGAAACAGCCCCACTTCTGGACCCTCTTAATTTTGTCTATAGAGCCAACATTTTAGTAGAGGAATGGTGTGAGTATTGGCCTCCACTATAAACTGCAGCATCTGAACTTCCCTGGCACATATACAGGGGTTTTATTTGTGGAAGTTCAGCTCAGCTTTTAATATACTAACACTAGAAATTGTTAATTTCAAATGTGCTCAGTTAAATCCCTCAGGGGCGGCACAGTGGCGCATTTGTAGTGTGCTGCCTCACAGTAAGGAGACCTGGGTTCACTTCCTGGGTCCTCCCTGTGTGGAGTTTGCATGTTCTCCCCGTGTCTGTGTGGGTTTCCTCCAGGTGCTCCAGTTGGATAATGACTGACTAAATCCCTTAACACTCATTATTAACAAATCTCTTGTAAAACAGAATGCAATATTTTCAGAAGGGTCTTCATATTTCAGGCACTTATACCATAAACACTGGAGCTCCACTGGGCTTGTGTTGTCCCCTCTGTTGTTCTCTCTCTGTGCCAAGGACTGCATTTCTTTGAACCCATCAGTAACCAGATAATCAAGTTTGCTGATGATACAATGCTCATTGATCTTGTTGCTGATGGAAAATGCATAGGAGAGAGAAGGAGCATCTTGTATCATGCTATACTAAAAATCGTCTCGAGCTTGACTTTTGTAAACATAAGGCCACAGTTTGTTTGTGTGTTGCAGAAACTCCAGCTGGAGATTGGATAATCATATAAAGTAAGTACCCTAACCAAAGAGGCAATGCAGAGAATGTCCTTCTTCCACCAGCTGAAAAAGCGTATGTTAGCCTGCTGTACAGAGCCATGGCAAAGAGAGAGTCCTCCCACACTCAGTCACTGTTTGCCACGGAATTTGTTTGCTGCAGCAGGGAATTGCATCATGTCATCTCTTCTCTGCATGGAAAGTCATCCTGACTTGAAAATCCTTATAACTTTACAGTAAGGAAACAAACAGAAAACTTGTTGCTGTTCCAACATGTCCTACTCACCATAGGCTTAAAAAAAAAAAAGAAACTGGGAATTACTACTAGTCCTGGAAATCCAAAATGACCTTCCACCTAAACAGCTTTTTCTTATACTGTACTCATACTGACACATGTTAGTAGTTGTAGTGCCCTGTAGTGGTGGAGGTTCCTGTTTCACATATTCAGTCACAATATCCATTGATTTTTCACTAGCAAGCTCTGAGGAAATGCCTGTAACACACTTTAGTGATACCTCCAAATCAGTGAAGACTTTATTGTACTATACCAGTATCCATGTAGTTTGGACAGAAGCACTTCCTGCTCATTTCTGTTGAGTTAATAAATGGGAATTTTCCTGCTGTGATCATAGCTTGCTTCCATGGCTTCGATTTTCTTGCATCAGACCTTGGATTGTGGTAGATAAGATTTACTGAAAAAGTCTGGATAGCGGCACATCACGTTGGACTCTTCTCTGATTATGTTTGTTTCAGTGAAGATCAAACAAGTCAGTTTTTGGAATGATGGCATTAAAGTGAAGCGTTTTTTGGTCCACTTTTCACTGAAATGGTGATTCTCTGTTTTAATTTTCCTTTTAATACATTTTGACAAAGACCTTTTTGCTATCTAACATATTTTAAATACCTAACTTAGAAAGTGAATTTTATATATTACTTCCTGGCTAATTGGTAAGAGTATTCTGATTGGGTACAACCAATATGGGGTTTCAATGATAAAAAATCTGAATTTAAATGATTCAGTTTGCTTGTTTGGAATGGTAATAACACCAGAATGAATTCAGTGTAACATATGCATGATGATTCTTTACATCAGTGTTTCTTATCTTATAAAGTGGGTTGCATAAGGTGGGTCGCGAGTGGGCCACTGCTCCAACAATGTCTCTTGGTTCACCAAAAGGGACACTTACATGAGAAAGTCTGAGAAACACTGCCTTACATTGGTTAGGTATAAATTTGACAAGTTTGAATTGACTTCGGTGTGTTCGTGTGAAGTGATTGAGTCGGTGATTATATTGGAGTGCCCAAGAGAGAATGAGGGTGTGTGTCTGTTAGAGTGCGTGAGGTGTATGTTTAAGGTTATGGTGGTCATGGCACAAAGAGTATTTTTTTCTGAAACAATTTGGTCAGATATATTAGATGACCTCTGCACTATTGCATTATACAGTCTAAGCATTGCATTCCTTGATTTATATTTTACAATTTTTACAATAGCTAATCAGCAAAGTAGCACTGGGGGGCAGCGCGCCAAAAGTTGGACATTCTTTCGCAGGCTAGCAAATGCATTTTGGTTAATTTTGTATTTTCTTTTTAGTTTCTAGAGGCCATACTTTTTTCCCATAGACATAAGGAATTTACTGACAAGGACAGAATATGAAGATATATATATATATATATATATATATATATATATATATATATATATATATATATATATATATATATATATATATATGTTATCTAATTGTTGCCAGAAAATGGAGAATCATCCTCGTATGGATATTTTTTACAGCTTAGACAACACTACAAAAATATATTTCAATACAATACAGTTTCTTTTCCTAACGTTAGTAGGAAAAAGAGCAAACTGAGGTAAATGGTGTCTTGAACAACCTAGATAAACGTGGCTATGATTCCTGTGATGTCAGGTATTTCACTGTATCTACTTATATATTGTATTTTACTTTTTTGGATCATGTCTATAAATAATACAGTGTTGTAGTGGTACAGGGATAATAAGACGTCTGAGGTGAGGAGAATACATATTGTCCCTGTGTCTACATGGATGTTCCTCTAAATTGACCCATTGCGAATAATGGTGAGTATAATGACAATAGACTGGTGTCACATTCAAGGGTTTGAGCTTTATTCCCATTTCTGCACAGGTTTTCTTCTGGGTACATCAGTTAGGTTAGGCTGTGGCCCTGTGACTCTGAATTGGACAAAATTGGTTTGAAAATCAATGTAAGTATAAACTGAATTGAATGCCATTTAGGGAATAAAGCTAATTCAGAACTTTTACAGCTAGTTTTCACTTTTACTACTATAAGTAAGGATCATACTTTATTTACACTCACCTAAAGGATAATTAGGAACACCTGTTCAATTTCTCATTAATGCAATTATCTAATCAACCAATCAAGCAAGCTAAAATTCTAGTCAAAATTTTAACAAAGCACTCAGTACTGTTCAGTGCTGACTAAGAAGCTAATTGGGGACAGGGTTACTTCAAAAGTACACTCATCTAAAGGATTATTAGGAACACCTGTTCAATTTCTCGTTAATGCAATTATCTAATCAACCAATCACATGGCAGTTGCTTCAATGCATTTAGGGGTGTGGTCCTGGTCAAGACAATCTCCTGAACTCCAAACTGAATGTCAGAATGGGAAAGAAAGGTGATTTAAGCAATTTTGAGCGTGGCATGGTTGTTGGTGCCAGATGGGCCGGTCTGAGTATTTCACAATCTGCTCAGTTACTGGGATTTTCACACACAACCATTTCTAGGGTTTACAAAGAATGGTGTGAAAAGGGAAAAACATCCAGTATGCGGCAGTCCTGTGGGCGAAAATGCCTTGTTGATGCTAGAGGTCAGAGGAGAATGGGCCGACTGATTCAAGCTGATAGAAGAGCAACTTTGACTGAAATAACCACTCGTTACAACCGAGGTATGCAGCAAAGCATTTGTGAAGCTACAACATGGACAACCTTGAGGCGGATGGGCTACAACAGCAGAAGACCCCACCGGGTACCACTCATCTCCACTACAAATAGGAAAAAGAGGCTACAATTTGCATGAGCTCACCAAAATTGGACAGTTGAAGACTGGAAAAATGTTGCCTGGTCTGATGAGTCTCGATTTCTGTTGAGACATTCAAATGGTAGAGTCAGAATTTGGCGTAAACAGAATGTGAACATGGATCCATCATGCCTTGTTATCACTGTGCAGGCTGGTGGTGGTGGTGTAATGGTGTGGGGGATGTTTTCTTGGCACACTTTAGGCCCCTTAGTGCCAATTGGGCATCGTTTAAATGCCACGGGCTACCTGAGCATTGTTTCTGACCATGTCCATCCCTTCATGACCACCATGTACCCATCCTCTGATGGCTACTTCCAGCAGGATAATGCACCATGTCACAAAGCTCGAATCATTTCAAATTGGTTTCTTGAACATGACAATGAGTTCACTGTACTAAAATGGCCCCCACAGTCACCAGATCTCAACCCAATAGAGCATCTTTGGGATGTGGTGGAACGGGAGCTTCGTGTCCTGGATGTGCATCCCACAAATCTCCATCAACTGCAAGATACTATCCTATCAATATGGGCCAACATTTCTAAAGAATGCTTTCAGTACCTTGTTGAATCAATGCCACGTAGAATTAAGGCAGTTCTGAAGGCGAGAGGGGGTCAAACACCGTATTAGTATGGTGTTCCTAATAATCCTTTAGGTGAGTGTATATTACTGTTATTATGCATTGTATATATTGTAATACATTCATCATTCATTGGAAGGTATTAATGACACTCTAGTAAATCAATATAATTTTGCTCATGTTTCTTAAATGGAATAATTACACCTTGAAAATGACATTTGGGCCTCTGATCCTCTCCGTTGTCCTTACATTAATCCTGGATATTGTTTAATTTGCTCTTCGCTTCTCTTAACACTTTTATGGAGCTAATATCTAGGTCTTCTTTTAATTTCCTTCTTTCATGTATTGGTGCATCTGTCTCTCTGCTGCTTTCTTATTGCCATATAACTATTGCTGTGTCATCAAATTTGATATACTTCACTTTGCTGCTGCAAATCCCTCGGAAGATCTTTCTAAATAGTTTCATCCTTTTACCTTCAGCAGTTGTCAGGAATATCAATGTGAACTTGGATGGCACTCCCTCTTTCAACTGCAGAAGAAGCCGGGCTTCACTTATAGTTTAGGAAGAGAGATCAGGGATTTTTATTTTAAAAATCTCATAGCAAAGAATCAGCATTCTTGAAGTCAGTACACTCTAAACAGAGTGCAAGTTAAATTCATAGCTTGTTTAGCAGGATTGCCCAATTCCCCAATCAACACTGCACCGGCGGTCTTTCAGTTAAAATTCCTTGTTCTGAAGGCTGTAGTACAGGTTTGAAATCAGTTGCAGTTCATTGCCTACATACAGAAAGGAGACAGATGATATGTTCTTTCAATAATTCACAGCATAAGGTTGTACATACCTGAAGACATTACAGTCACTCACTTACTTTGATCTTGGCAAAAAATGGTTTTATCTTCATGAAAGTAAAATCCATCCATCCATCCATTATCCAACCCACTATATCTTAACTACATGGTCATGGGGGTCTGCTGGAGCTAATCCCAGCTAACACAGGGCACTAGGCAGGAATGAAAGTAAAATACGAAAAAAAAAATAAAGACATGCCAGGAAATTGACAAAACTGTAGCAGTAATACAAGGAGGCCAGAACTCATTGGTATGTCAAGGATAATCCATGTAATGTCACACACCTCAGAAGAAACAAGCAACCATTTAAACAATGCACATACCACTAAACAAAAAGTGGGGTTCTGAAATTGGATTACCCATCTTGAATGGACCCTTCCTTCCACAAGCTATATGTGGTATTTATTGGCTGTCAATTAACACTCCAAAAAGCATTTTGAACATTGGTGAGTATCACTGTAGATAGAGGTGACATATCTAGGTTTGCCTGAAATTCATCAGACAGGCTGTACAGTACACTAAGAATAACGTTAACAATGACTGTCAATTATATAATGATAATGTTGGGCTTTACACCACAATGAAGCACAAAAAAATGCAATACAGGCTTTAAAAACAGGGTTACAGGGTCAGTGCTGTAGCCAATGCTATTTTTAATATATATAAATGGTTTGAATGGAGGGACTTGGACATCATACAGGCTTGGGCATATTTGTGGTAGATGAAATTTAATGTCAATAAATGTTAAATATTACACATAAGAAGTAAATATGTTAGATTTGAATATACAATGGGAGGTGTGAAAATCGAAAGTACAAGATTTAGGAGTCGTTGTGGACTTTACACTATTGACTTCCCGACAATGTTCAGAAGCCATTAAGAAGACTAACAGAATGTTAGGTTATATAGCGTGATGTGTGGAGTACAAGACCAAGAAGGTTATGCTCAAGCTTTATAACGCACTGGTGAGGCCTCTTCTGGAGTACTGTGTTCACGTTTGGTCTCCAGGGTATAAGAAGTGCTAGAAAAAGTCCAGAGAAAAATGACAAGGCTGATTCCAGGGCTACAGGGGATGAATTATGAGGAAAGATTAAAAGAGCTGAGCCTATACAGTTTAAGCATAAGAATATTAAGAGGAGGCATGATTGAAGTGTTTAAAATTATGAAGGGAATTTGTACAATGAATCAAAACTGTTATTTTAAAACGAGTTCATCAAGAACACAGGGACACAGTTGGAAACTTGTTAAGGGTAAATTTTGCACAAGGATTAGGATGTTTTTCTTTACGCAGTGTGGAGGTTGACCCGGACACAGACAGGCAGACACCATCATTGTCACCCAAACACACGTTTATTCACAACTATTTATAATAAGTGCACCACCAAACCCCCAAAGTCCTGGCCACACAATGCCTTTCTCTCACTTTCTTCAAGCCGCCTCCTTGCCTTCTCCAGCTCAGTCCTCTCCGCTCCCGACTCTCGCCCTGAATGAAGGGAGGCGACACCTGGATGAGCTCCAGGTGCTCCCCGGCAATCTCCCGCTGACACGCTCCAATGTGGCGGAAGTGCCGGCTGTTCTCTCGGAAGTCCCTGCTTCTCTTCCCCCCAGCACTTCCTGGTGTGGTGGAAGTGCTGAGGTCCAGGGTCCCCAAGGCATTGGGGCGCCTCCTGGCGGTGACCACGGGCCCCTACAGGGTGGGGCTTCCACGCCCTGAACCCGTGGCCCCAAAGCAACCAGGAAGGCGCCCCCCACGTGATCCCAGATGGGCACACGCCCACTTCCGGTCCTCCAAGGCATCCCGGCCGAGTCGTGGCCCCTGGCACCCTCGACAGCAGGGAACCCTAGACACATGGAATAATTTTTAAAAAATAGACTTGATGTTATTTTAAAAGAATTAAGTGGACAGGACTGGACACTTTGTTGAGCTAAATGACCCGTTCTCTTCTAAATTGTTCTAATGTTCTGATCTTCAACAAATTATTTCAGCAGAAGAAAAAAAGGTCAAATTTTGATTTTAAATATCAAAATTCTTAAAAGTATTAGGGTAAGACAAGTCTGAAATGTAAAAAAAAACATCTTGCTCAAAATGAAACAAATTTACTTAATATCTAACAAATTGAAGAAAAAGGAATAAAAATGGCAAAGCAAAAAAAAAAAAAAGGCAAAAAGCAACTAAATACAAATCCCAAAATATTGGTACCTTATAGGGGTCAAAGCCAAATAAATGAAAAATATATATATATCAAGATCAGGAGCAAAAAATGCAATACTTAAGTAGCTAGGGCAGTACCATTTAATCAGGTGGTCCCACTTCCTTTGTTTCAACATAGAGGAGACAGGGCAGATTAACAAAGCTAAAGCACTGAAACCATAACATAACACATAAATGAAAAGCTAATAAACAACACAAATATATGAAACACAAAGAACAAAAGCAAAAATATTAACATAATACACAAATTTATATTTAAAAAAATAACAAAAAGATTAAAAACACAATAATTAATTTTAAGCCAGAGCAACAACTCTAGCTGAAAAATAAGAGCTAACTCAGGAAATAATTATTGTGTCTTTTTTTAATGTACTACCAATAAAAAAGACAATTACCTCACTTTTTAGCTAGTGTATTTGATCACTTTGCACCTTGTTACCCTAGATAGGGTCAGCTGTGGGAAAACACTTTCAAATAGCTTTAATACAGAGAAGAAACACATTCTCAGTTTGCTTCAAGCTTGCTGTGTGGGATCAGCTGCAGTCTGTTGACTGTATCATGTAAGGCACTTACCGCACTTTGCTTTGCGGCATTAACGCCATCTCACTCACCTGCTCTTCTGTTCCATCTCTGTCCTGTGCAGACCATGTCTGGCTCTGTCCCATTCTCCACGCCTGTTTCTCTGGCGCTGAATCCTGCTGAGGAAGATGCCTTTCAGTTCTTTTAAACTCAAGAATACAGCTTGAGTGAGAAAGACGAATAGTTGTCCTGTTTTCTTTGTTTTCAAATAAAAGCCAGAATACTGTTTCTCCAGTGCCAAAATAAGTCTTTTTGCCCAATTCTCTGCTGTCTGTCTTTCGTACAAGTTAAGTATAACAAGTCTGCGTAAAAGAAAGCGTAATGGTTTTTACCTTCAAATAAAACATGAGACATTAGTATGTGATTCAGAAGTCATACTTTAAAAATTTTTGAAGGCACAAATCATAAAATTTAGATGGAAAGATAAATGTTGTATTAATCATTTTACATGTGTCACAGTCCCTAAAAACCAGCTTTACAGAGGGCATGAGTCTGCTGCACTTGACATCATTTGCCTTTGTTGGTATCATGTTAGTGCCCTATGATACTCTGCTCTGCGTCCAACTACTGGCACAGAATGGGCACCACTGCCTGTAAAAACTTCCAGTTGTACGGAAACAAGGACCTGTTATGGTTTTGTTTAGGGTCTGTCTTTTGATCTTTACAGCTCCTCTTTGATGTTAGATTTTGTAAACAATTTTAATATAATCCTTTAATTTTCAAATATTTTGAATTAACTTGTTCTTCTTTTTTAACTATTTTGTAATTATTTGGTTGTCTTTTAATTATGTTAAGTTAGTCTTTCCCCTTCTTTTTTTATTTAGGCATTTACCATTTATTTGTATTTGCATTTCCTGGCCATACTTCCTTGTAAATTATTTTTGTATTACTTGAACATAATGTCTTTTCAGTCAATAAACCATTTAAATTTAGATCCAGTCTGTTGGGAAATACATGGTTTCCTTTTCTTATGAATCATCTAAAATCACAACATAACGAAAACAAAATACAAAAAAAATCAATGAATAATAAACTTACAAGAGATGAAATAAAACAGCAAAACACTACTGTTTATAGCTCCGAAAAGTTAATAAGTTAGTCTGTTATTATTTTGGCAATAAAGCTGCTCTGTTATTAAACATAATAAATGAGTCTCTCTTTATACCCCTTTTTCCTTAAAATGGTGTTCATTATATTTGAGCCTTTTCATTGGCTAGTCCAAAGGTTTGTCCTGCCAGTCACTCCCCACCACAATTTCTGGTGAGAATAAACACAGTTTTAAATTCAGATGTGCAATAAACTGTTTGAAAGTACAGAAATATGGTTGTCATTAGTGATTCTGCAAAATCTATAATCACAAAATACATCCAAAAAGACCAGAAATGTATAAAGGGATCTTTATCATAACAAAAATGATATATCAGGAGAAGAAGCAAGTAATTTGAAACATTATGTACAAAATAAAGGGAAACATAATAAACTTAGGCCTAACTAAACAAAAGTGCAAGCCCTGTCTCTCTGGTAGGGTGTCTGGTCCACTTTCCAACCCCTTTTACTTCCTTTATTCTTCTACTCACTCCTACTGCCTTTCCTCCATGTCCGGGCTTGCCTTTCTCCCACCAGTAACCCCTTGTTAAAACCAATCATCCTGACTACAAGTTCAGAGATTACTGACAGGATGATCAATGGCCTATTAAGCTCTATGGGTCCTGCTCCTAGAGCATCCCCTGGTGTCCATGGAACCCTGAACCCAAATTTATCATTAAAGGCTTGGTCGTCCCAGGACATTTGTCCATTAGAGTAGGGAATAGGAATCCAGATATTAATATTTGGAAATTTTATTCTGTCTATTGTCATTCACTTACTTTTCCAATCCAAATATATGCTTGAACATCAGTCTGCCAGCGCAACTCATTTTCAGCACTTTGTAAAACCCTTTGTAATTGCAATCCCTTCTTGTCCCTCAATAGCACATATAGCATTTTGAAAAAGGCCAATGTTCTAAAATATCACAGAAACAGAATCAATGTACATCATTGTCATCATTTTGGTTAAATATTGCATACATGTATATTTCATACTGCTGTGCCAGAACACTGCTTTTAGGCCATAGCTCAGCATTTCATATTGGTGTACCATTGCAACTGACCATGAATTTCTGAGACGTGAGTCTTAGTGTCATCTTCAGCAACTAACAGATCCCATCTTAGGCATACTGGCAGCATGACACCCTCTAAGCTGATCCTCAACACAAACAAACTACCACAGCAATTTCCTGTACCTCCATCAGTAAATTCAAGTTTATTGTCATGTGTACACAGTACACAATGTACATTAGACAATAAAATTCTTATTTGCTTGTCTCCTCAGAACAGAAACATTAATACAATACCAATAGACAAACACATACAAAAAAAACAAAGTTTACATTATATGCAGCATACATGCATTTACAACAACTATTGTGATATAAATACAGACCAGACATCATAAAAAGGTTTGGGGCAGCCACCCGTATAATATCCCTAGCAGCAAAAGGTTTTTGGAATTGAACAGATGTTCACAACACTGAGTCCAACAGAACTGATTCCATGGTGGTAAAATGGCGGCTTTAAAGGCCCATACAGGAAGTGATGCTGTCTGGACCAGAAGTAATGTCATCGAGGTAGCGGGACCCAGTAGTGACATCTTCTGAGGTACCGGAACCTGGTAGGATTTCTCGGAAAAGGTCTGCAGGGAAGTGAGAAAGACAGTCACTACACCCCGCCCTCTCCTGGTCGGATGTGGTATTAACATTACTTAAGCCCTTCAGCTGTCTCCTACTCGCATGTGTGTGACACTATATATGCAAAATATACCTGCTAATATTTGTTTATATGCAGTATATATACTACTCTCTTCACTCGCCCACCCCACAACCCCAACCCCCGGGGGCACGCTTTATTCTAGTCACTTCGTGTCTCTGCTGCTCATGTTGTGAAGTGGGGGGCTAAACGCATGCTAAGGCGAGGCAGATGGATCAGCTGCTGGCTGCCTGCTAGCTGCTACCGAGCTGCATGTTGCGTTGTGAGTCGATCATTTAAAAGCCTGTACAACAGCTGCTTCTGCCATGTTGCGTGATCTGCATGTCGCACTGCGAGTCGATCATTTAAAAGCCTGTACAGCAGCTGTCCTTTTGTCTGACTTCCTTGTCTCATGGGACGTTAAAGTGTCTCAGAGAAATTGTTTTTAAGTAGGGCATGACGTGCAACAAGTCTCGCGGAACTTCAAAGTGTCTTCCCGAGATGATCACGTCTCGACCCAAACGTTTTTATATAATAGATAGAGGTGTGTGTGTGTATATATATATATATATATATATATAGTTTTTTTTACAATGTTATTATCATTGGCTGTTGATAGAAGATGTCCGTCGTAAAAAGGAGACATTTGCCTTCTGAGATGGTGGTGCCAGGATATCAGTCCTTTCCCTTCATGTCAACAAAACCTCAGGTAATAAAATTCATGAAGCAGTAGGCATCAACTTTGTATTTCTTGGAGTCACTATCACTGATAACATGAATTGTCCAGAACACATCTTAGTGGCTTTCATCAATAATAGTCACCAATGCCTGTACTTCCTCAGATGTCTGAGGAAAGTCCTGATGCCTCCATGTATGCTCACAAACTTTCAGATGAAAGACTCCATCATCACTGGATCCAGAACATCCTGGTATGGCATTGCTAAGCTCAGAACTGCAAAACACTGCAACAGTGGGTAAAGGAGACTCAAACTATCACTGCTTTCTGTTTATGACATCCTATATATACCTCACACAACCCAAGAAAGATTATTAAAGACCTCTCCCATCTTCCACTGTCTCCTCCCCACATTTTCCAGAACTGGGCCTTTAACATTCATACCAGCAGATTCAGGAATGGAGTTGATTGGGATGTCATAAGGCTACTACTTGAGGCTAATGACCTGCGCTGGTATCAGGAAAGTTGCCAGTTCAAATCCCTGTTACTGCCAAAAGAGATCCTAATCTGCTGGGCCCTTGAACAAAGCCCTTAACCTGCACTGGATCCAGGGGCTCTGTACAATGGCTGACCCTGCCCTCTGACACCAAGGAGTATGCAAAAACTAACAAATTCCTAATACAAGAAATTGTATAAGGTGAAATAAAGAAAAAATCTTGTATATGGTCTGATGTCCCATTTAATATGTGGTCTTGTATTCAAAATCTGATGTTGGTATGGCACTAATGTCACTTGTCTGCAGAAAGCATGTAAGTAAGTATTTAAGTGTACACATGACAATACTAGTAACCTGGATATTGCAATAATTCTATGTAAAACTTTATTATCGAAACAAAGACCTTTAATTCAATTTGAGTCTTGCCTATTACAATAATAAATGTTCTACCGTATTCTATAATACTTTGTACAAGTGCACCATACATTGTTAAATAAATTTTCATTGTAAGTTTGTTACAATTCTCTTTGTTTCACTTCCCCTCAGTCTTTTGCAGCTTCGTGGGTCTGAGACAGTTCTATATGTTACATAACAGAAAGTTAGGCCTGCTTATAAAAATGTCATCGTAAGTGTTATGGTACAGTCTGGATTTATAATATGTATATTTTTTTTTCTTGTTTTTGCTATTTTGGAATAGGCTTCTAAATTATTTAGTACTGTTATTGTATTTTGAAATGGTCTTTTGTTCTTTGTGTTCTGTAGGTGGAACCCCAAGAGTTGGGACCACCATGACGTCACACCTGTGGGACCACCCTTCACTTTTATATTCTAGTGGATAAGATTTCTTTTCCCAGGTTGTCAGTGAAGGTTACTTATAGATATTTTAAGTATTCCTTTTTTCTTGATCCTTCTGAATATTGGATTTGATCTAGCTTTATTTCTAGGATTTGCCATACGATAGGATTTCCTTATGATAATATATGGGGAATTGCTTGCTTTGAATTGCCTTTTATGCAAATCCTTTTTGGCCTTTCTTAGCCTCTTTATATATTTTACTCTTTCCTGTCCTTTTTTTGTAAATAAACTCTCAATTTCATAAAGTTTTTGTTTGGTTTGTGTCTATAAGCTGAAGGTTTACAGTCTTCTTCTCCTGTGTAAGACATTTTAGTATATTTTGGAAGTTTTGTCACTTTTTGAACTTTAAAAGCAAGCTTCCTATTGTTAAATCTCTGTAGGCCACAACCTATGGGTAGCATTTTGTGGACTTGCAGCCTTGGGGTGAGCCCTTCTCTGGGCTGGCCAGTAAACACTCTGTTTTGCTTTTTCGGCTTGTTTTGGAGATTTCACTCCTTTGCCACGTTCCTGTCTCCATGTCACAGCAATAAGAATGACTGTTTCTACAACATGCAAGACATTTAATAGTTCAAGTAATACTTGAACTATTTTATTGTCTATATGCGACTTGACGTTGAACAATTATATAATGAATTAATAATTAATTCCTAGCGGGTCTCCTGAATAGAAGTGACAGAACATGATTGCTGGACATGAAGTTGTTTATTTGGCAAAAATAAAATGAGATGGAGCAGAGCTTTTTATACATCTTTTTTTAGTGAATACCATCCCAACACGCTGTACAAAAGTTCTGCTTTAGTATAATAGTCTTCAAATTGTTTTTGCCCATGCGCATGATCAGAGGGACAATGTGGCTCAGAGGCAAGGAATGAACCAGCAGCCCAGTATTTTAAAGTGAGGTCCCTTACCATCTGGGTCACATATCCTGTGTGCTAAAATCTACGAAACACAGCACAGCATGTACACCACACTTTGGGTGGAATTGTACCGCTATTTTTGCCAATATGTCTCTTTGAACTTATGCCTATCAGAAAAGTATACATCAGACTGTAGCGTGAACGAAGTATGTCTGACACATTTCTTAAAATTACAAGTTTTGGTTGGCATAGCCTGCCAACTGGGTTTAACTAGTAACCTTTGACCTCTAAATGATTGTATTATGGGAGAGTCTAACCGTTACTCTGCCATCAAAATTGGTATTAAACATGTCCTGGTTATAAGGTAAAGGTCCTGTTCAAGCATTATCTCAACCCATACCCCAAATTTCAAATCAAGTCATCTCATTTAATGTAAAGAATGCTGTAACATGAATAAAAATGGACAATTGTCTGTGTGTGTATTTTTGTATCTGTGTGTCTGTCTGGTTGCAAGCACTCCAGCCTCTGTAAAAAAACTTCACACTGTTCTACTCCATTTGAACTAGTTTAGTGTTGGTGTCACCAATTGCATGGCTGGCAGGGTAAAAGAAGGGTTATAAAAAAATTTAAACTGATAACTGTAGTACTAAATAATGATCTACAAATAAGGGAATTGGCCTTATTGCCCTTTTCTGTTGTCTGACATTACATGTTAGCAACAACAGAATGGTAGTGACTTTCTTGCAACCCCTTCCAGCCACGTGAATGAGGTATATAGCTGTAATGCTAATGACTGATGACTTTGTACAGTGTGTAATGGATAAGTGAAAATGATGATAAATCAAGGCACACATCTGGAAGCAAAAGCCTGAACATAAGTAGGCTAGAGTTGCTAACACAGACATTTTCACAGTGAAACACTTTGAGTACAAGAGTGATCAGTTCAATGAGTGGTGGTGGGAGGAAGTGGCAAAAACAGGCAGCTCTATCTGAAGAGGAAACTGAAGAGGGACTTAGTGCATAATTTTCTACCAGACCACATGCACAACCCATGTGTCAAATAAAAAACACCAGGTCTGTGTTGATTACTTAGATATCAACCCATCTTTGATGGGTAGCACAGCTAGTATGGAGATAAAGCCATATAGAATTAAATGTACTTACTGCCAGTAATTAAATTAGGTTTAAGAGAACAATCAGTTATTTGAGTGGACAGTTGTTGCTATACAGCAGCTTGCACTTTACCATTTTAGTTACATTATTTATATGGTAGCATTCAGTATTTAGCATCTAAAGTGCCATGATGTATCATTTCTTTTACTTTAATAGGTCATGGATATAGTACAGCACAATTACCGTCAAGGAGTACAGAAGTGCATAAGAAATGTTAATGCATGACATGGCAGATCAAGATATGCAACAGTGTGCGTGCCTCTTGTCCAGGTAAATTACTAGATGCAATATCAATTTTTATAAGAAAGTTTTATTGAAGAGAATTATGGTCACATCAACACTTTCAAAAAGATCAAAAGTAATACAGTATAAAATCTAAAAATATATTACATATATTGTCTATATATTTTTATATGCTTCCTTTGTCTAACACTGCCTGCCTAGTAGGACAAGATAATAATACTAATTAAGCAAAATCTACTCAATTAGAAGTTCTCCCAGGATTAGAAATCATTGATGAGCTGTTGGATTTTGAAGTGTAAGAACATTCCTTGCCTCCAGTCTTAATGAAAAGAGCACGGGAAGGCTCTGTACTGCATGCTCAATTCTAGCCTGCTTGCAGGGAATGTTATGCAGTGTTAGTTTTTGCTTCTTGTCAGAACAAGTTTATGTAAGTCCAGTACACAAGAGAACATTGCAATACATTCTGTTACTCTGTACTGCTGTTACAAAGAAATTCTTAAGTATGGCAGTATAGCAAAGAGAAGGGGATGCAATGTCAAGATTTCCCTGTACATAATCACTACATGTACAGCAAATTCCGTAATAACAATTATCTTGTCCATGGACAGGATGCCTTATAAAAAAAATAATTCAGATATTTTATTGATTGTTTACTTTCTCAGAAAGAATTATTTTTAAAGAATGTCATAAGCATTGGGAGGCGTGAAACTCCAAAAACATCCCTTACTTTACTTTATACCCCTTTAATTTCCTGTTACCTAACCTAAACACATACAATGAGTGAAAGTGCAGATGTCCCTCTCTCTATTATCATACCCATTTTATTCGGTTCAGGTAGCTGTTGGGGTACCAGCAACATCAGGCACAAGTAATGAACCAGCCAGGACTGTGTGCCAGTCAGTAAAAGAGGAGATGAGTGTTCTAATCTGGAAGAAAGTCCAAACATCATCCTTTTATCCCATCCTTATCTACACATGGGCAGTCTTCACTCCTGGATCGCTTCTGACTGCATTATGTTATGTAGCTAGGGATTGACTGAATCTGCAGAGTTGCAATTTCAACAAAAACATGGACTCCTTGAAATATGTTTTTTGGAGTTTTCATTGTTTACATCATGCAATAATCGATCCATACAATTTTATGACTCATTTTTTTGTTTAACATAGAAGTGTTTCTTAATCATTTCTGTGTTATTTTGCATTTTTTAAGGTTGTATGCCATTCTGAATTAGGTTATTCTCTGTCCATTCATCAAAGTCTCCTAATCCAAACTTGGGCAAGCCTCAAATCCATTATAAGGCACATTTGTTCACATTCCTACATTCTCCCTTAAGAGGTCAGCTTACATACTGGGGAGGACCTTATAAAACCTACAGAAAAAATATATAAAAATGGTGGTTCAGCTTAGATTGGAGTCCTACTGCTTTGAGACAGAAGTGCTAGCCATCATACTGGACAAACCCTACTTTAAACAGTATATAATGTGTCAGTCTCAAGTTATTCATTTCTCACTAACTCTGACTCAGAGTTGTAATGAACCCTGCAGCAGTGGGCACAAGATATGAATCAATCATTGCATGTAATATAAAAATATGAATCTGTAAATGTAATTTGTAAAACTGCCTGTCTGATATGACAAAGATATTCTGTAACAATTGTGTCTTCAGCAGTTACCAAGAGAACAATGACATAATGACAATTGATACTTTTTATTTTGGTTCTCAATGAGAATGTATATATAAGAAGTTTCCTTTTTAGATGAAGTTGTGTGCCAATATCTTTTAATCTGTTTACATATTGTGTGATCTTTAGATAATTTTAAGATACAGGTGTGTTTAAAGAATGTTCCAAATTACATGTATGCTTATTGGTGCAACTTATATGTTTTTTCACTGTGTTTCTCAAATTATCCCACATTTAATTAAGAACATTACTTTGCTGTATTTCTTAGTCTTGTTATGCTAAATCGAGCTACGCACATGACTGAGTTTTGTCAGGTATTTTGTAATACAGGGCATCCATCTTTGGATTCATTAGTAACAGTGATCTCAACTGTTCTTTATATATAGAGTATTTTCCTGGAAGATGCATAAATGATTGTTGATGATATGCTTAATAAAATAACACTGGAGAGAAAAGTATTTGTCAGATACACTAAGTGACAATGTGAATAGTACCATTGCTATATGCTCTTAGATTATTTTATGTGTGTGCTTTGAAATTATATTTGCTGTCATGGTAATGTTACAAATTTTTTGTATGTTCTATTGGTGTTATTTACAATCTAATTTTGAAAATCCTATCATTTTGATCTATTGTATATTTAAAATGTAAATGGAAGAGGATTAATGTGGTGAATCTATGACATATTCATATACAGTCAACCCTCGTTTATCGCGGTTAATCCGTTCCAGACTCTGCCGCGATAAATTAATTTCCGCAAAGTAGGATTCTTTATTTATAAATCGAATATTTTCGCAGTTAGAGCATAGAAAACCTGTTTACAACCTTCTAAATACAGTAATCCCTCCTCGATCGCGGGGGTTGCGTTCCAGACCCCCCGCGATAGGTGAAAATCCACGAAGTAGAAACCATATGTTTGTATGGTTATTTTTATATATTTTAAGCCCTTATAAACTCTCCCACACTGTTAACATTATTAGAGCCCTCTAGACATGAAATAACACCCTTTAGTCAAACGTTTAAACTGTGCTTCATTACAAGACAGAGATGGCAGTTCTTTCTCACAATTAAAAGAATGCAAACATATCTTATCTTCAAAGGAGCACCGTGAAGAGCAGATAATGTCAGTGAGAGCGCTCACTAAGAAAAGCAAACAATCAACAAATCAATACGTGCTTTTAAGTATACAGAAGCACCGCGATGAAGAGGCATTTTGTAGAGGAGCGTCCTATCTTCTAGGCAAACAGCCACTGTGTAAACAGCCCCCTCTGCTCACACCCCCTCCGTCAGGCAGAGAGAGACAGAGAGAAGCAAACAAAACAAGCGCCACGCGGGAAGCATATCTTATAGCATTGAGGAGTTTTAGTTAATATGTAATACATGCTCTGATTGGGTAGCTTCTAAGCCATCCGCCAATAGCGTCCCTTGTATGAAATCAACTGGGCAATCAAACTGAGGAAGCATGTAACCTAAATTAAAAGACCCATTGTCCGCAGAAAGTGGCGAACCAGCGAAAAATCCGTGATATATATTTAGATGTGCTTACATTTAAAATCCGCGAGTGAAGCCGCGAAAGTCGAAGCGCGATATAGCGAGGGATTACTGTAAACTATTGGAGTGTAGTCAGAAAGTCCTGGCCTTGTTTGATCTGGAACTGGTTAAAGCCGAGATGTGTAGCGGTTGTTACAAACACACGCATGTCATACTCATTTATAAGAAAGCGTTGTCAAAACTGCTACATCTACTTCAGCGTCACATAGGACTGAAGTCCATTCTACAGTAGTTCACTGCAGGCCTACTCACATACCAATCCACAGTCATGATCTCATAGGACACCAGCCTAAGATGTGCATCATTGAGAATGGGGAAAAAACAAGTACAGTGTTACCTTGGATTGCGAGTAACTTGGTCTGCGAGTGTTTTGCAAGATGAGCAAGAAATTTTAATAATTTTTGACTTGATGAATGAGCAAAGTCTTGCAATACAATTAGTATGCATACGCTTCATCTGCTGAGCCTAACGTAATCCCAATTTCTCTCTCTCACTCACTTACTGCGGGATTGTGGCTCACTCGTATAGCCAACATCCATGCTAGTATATACTGTTAGTGTGTGTGCGAAAATGGCTCCCATGAAGATAAAGGTTGAAAAGGAAGGTGGTAAGAAGCACGAACGAGGTATGCGAGTGGCCGACACTGCAAGATTTTATAACAAGTCTACGTCGACGATTTGCACAATATTAAAGAAGAGAGAAGAAATAAGGGGGCTAGATACAGCAAAAGTAGTCACGAGAGTATCAAAGCAATGGCCATGTGTTCTGGAAGATGCAGAAAAGTTGCTTCTCGTGTGATTCCGTGAGTTGTAGTGAAAGTCATCCTACACAATAATCCTCCTCCTACTCTCCTCTCTCTTGTTTCCCTCACACCAGCTATGATTCTTTTCAAAGGTGAAGTGCAGGTTATTTTGTTTTATGTATTTTTACTTTATATTTTGTATTAATCATTTTTGATATAAATATTTGTGGGTTGTGAAACAAATTATCTGAGTTTCCATTATTTCTTATGGGGAAATTTGCTTTGATATACGAGTGCTTTGGATTACAAGCACGTTTCCAGAACGAATTATGCTCGCAATCCAAGGTTCCACCGTAAATGGAGAAAAAAACACTATAAACTGCAAGGATGTGCAAAACACAGAGATAACAACATGCCATGTGACTTGACCCTAGGATTCTGGAGCTCTGGGGCATCAGTGCTAACCAGTTTGTCTCTAAGTCACCCTATATATTGATGTGGACAGATAATACTGTATAAATTCTATATATGCATTCTTTTACAAAACCGGTTAACCCAAGTTTTGAGGATGTGGGATCATGGACAACAAAGAAGATGCAACTGTGAGTAGGAAGATGGTACCTTGCAGGACACGCTCATCCCATGGACAAAACCACACAAGCACATACATCTAAAATGCGGGAACATTTGAATGTATATCAGTTTGGATAAAGACATTTGCTATGACAATAAAACAGATGCAAGCACATTAAAAATATGTAGAATGCCAACATGTTTAACTTCACAGAAAATTCCAAAGATTTAAAGAATTTAGTTTATACTTAATGTATGTATATAATTCAGCTCAGGAGCAATGTAACCTTGAAACAGACAGAGATAGTACAGAGAAACACTGATGATGATATCCTGGTCACGTATTTGTTTGAATAAAACTAGTATATTCATTCCCAAAAGGCTGGACATTTTTATCTGACAAAGTCTTATGCTTCAGTGAGTTTAGAAAGAATTAAAAATATTGTATGCTTTGCTGTTTACACTAATGAATGTAGCAGAAATGCCGGGGGTTCTCCTCTCTGTGATGGACTACAGTTTTGTTTGGAGAATTACACGAGTTATTATCATATTATGTTAAAGCACAATGAAAACATTCTTATTTTATATTCCTGAAATATGTCTGCTTTTGTCAAAGATCAATGTGTATTTTAAAAATCTCCCTATATGTATTCAAAGAATGTGGTTTATTTGGACTCAAGTCACAAGACATTTTAACAATTCTGGTTTATATGTTCTGTGTATCTGTATACATTTTGATGTCTCTTATGTTGAAAAAAATTAGAATAAAATCAGGAGCCGTCCCTCTGTAATCTATAAAGATTTGCATACATTGCAGAATTAGTTTAAAATGTCAAAGACTGGACACATTTTTTGGTAAACCTAGAAAAGATCATAAATAATTGGAGTAAAGTGATTTTTCAAATTAGCTGTTTCCTTTAATTTGTATCACACATGTCTTCAGGCATGTAATCAGTCATGCTTTTATTCCCTTAATTTAATGTTTGGTATCATTGTGTGTCACACGCTGAACATTGACCAGAGAGCCAAAAGAGAGAGTTGTCTGAGGAGATCAGAAAGAAAATTATAGACAAACATGTTAAAGGCAAAATCTATAAGACCATTTCCAGGGCAGCTTGTTGTTAATGTGACAACAGCTGCAAATGTTATTAAGAAGTTTATGGTCCATGGGACAGTAGCCAACCTCCATCGATGTGGCTGCAAGAGGAAAATCGAACCCACAATGGACAGAAATATAGTGAGAATGCTAGACAAAAAGCCAAGGACAGCTTTCAAAGAGACACGAGCTGAACTCCAAGGTCAAGGTCCATCAGTGTCTGATTGCACTTTTTGAGTGACAGTGAGCTTAATGGAAGAAAACCCAGGGGGCCTCTACTGTTGAAAGAAAAATATAAAAAAAATGAATATTAGCATATTAACAAGCCACAATGCTTGTGGGAGAATATCCTTTGGATAGATAAGACAAAACTGAAGCATTTAAGCAAGTCACATCAGTTCTTTGTCCACAGACAAAAAAATTAAGGTTTCAAATAAAGAACACTATCCCTACTATGAAACATGTAGGAGGCTCAGTTATATTTTAGGGCTGCCTAGAAGTGTCTGGCACGGGGTGCTTTGAGTCTGTGCAGGGAATAATGACATCGCAAGACTATCAAGACATTCTGGAGCAAAATGTACAGCCCAGTGTCAGTATGCTGTCTCAGTCATAGGATAACCCAAAACACGCAGTTAAAAGCACCCAACAATGGCTAAGAACAAAACATTGGACTATTCCAAAGTGGCCTTCTATGAGGCCTGATTTGAATCCTATCAAATATAGTAAGAACTGGAAAAGAAAAGTGGGTCAAACTACCTGTTGATGGGTGCAGAAGTTTCATTGAGAGTTATGGGAAATGCTTGTTTTTGTGCAACAAAATACTATGTTAAGAAATATGAAATAAATAATGATGGGTGATAATTACTTTTTTTTCAGTTTCAAGCTATTTCAGAGACAATTGTGGATTCTTTTTTTTTGTGCAGAGTTACCAACAAATGTGTCCACACTTGTATTAACCTACATTGGAATTGCATATACAGTAGAAGCTTTCAGATGAAAGCATGAACATTTCAAACAAGTTAGAGATCAGATTATAAAGAAGTAGAAGGTGTTGTCACACAAACGAGTTTGGGGCATCCTCCCATACATTGTTTCCTGGCTGCAAAACTTGATTTAAATAGCGAGAGATGTTCATAGAACACAGTCCAAAACACAACTGACTAGCAATGAGACAAAATTGCGTTTTTAACATAGAGTATGGAAAATTACATAATTGGCGCCAGAACTGAAAGTTACATCTTTGTCACCGGAAGTGGCGTCATCATTGGTGCTGGAACCAAACACAATTTCCCAAGAATGGTCTTCAAGAGACTGAGAGAGAGAGAGAGACAGTCAGCACACTCCGCTGCCCCCTGGTCTTGTATAGAATTACTATTACTAGGCCCTTTAGCTGTTTCCCATGTGCACTAGTATGACAGTGTATAAGTACAGGCAGTCCCCGTGTTACGTACTGTGGAAGACGAATGTTCTCTTCGTTCCCTTGTACTAATTCATGTCTGAGAAGTAAGCTTTACTAAACCATGTAGTGCATGCTTTGTTTTAGCAAACAGAAAAATGTTTGTGCAAAGGACTCAAGGTCTGAGCATTCCACACATGAGTCTGCCTTATCACGTTTTCCCTTAGCTTACATCTGAACGCCATAACAAAAGGAGCCAAGAAATCAAGTTGCACAAGGGGCGTTGAAGGGGCTAAAGGTTTGTGTATAATAAATGTGTTGACTGTTACATTTTATAATGATATTAAATTACGCATTCTAGGGGTATAAAACTGGACCCCACCCAACAGACGGGGTTCAGAAGAGCCCTGACGCTGTCATGTATATTTGATTGTCTGCTTTTCTGAAACTCTTCTCACCGTGACTCTGAAAATAAAGCTGCTTTATAACCGCACCTGCTGTCGGGTCTGAGTTTCGTCCACAGTTTTGGCGCCCAAACGTGGGGCAGGAGACGGCAGACGGCTCCTCGTGCAGGATCGTCCAGATGACCGTGGTGGAGCCGATTCCGGCCGGATCGGGTCCAGCTTCGGTAAATGTAGGATTGGCCTGCCTTGGGCGTTTCCTGCGTGGGAGTCCCTGACCTCCTCCTAGCCGATACGAGGCACGACTTGACGGGCATTTCCATGCAGGTGGATGGAGTCACGGTGAGTAGATCGGGGGATTCCTGTTAGTTTGACTGGTGTGCTGGAAGTAATATGAATATAGAAGGAAAAGGAATAAAAAGCATATGCAAAATAAAGAATAAGAAAGCATACTGTATGGAAAATACATAGGAGGGTTCTAAGGGCTCACGGAAAGTGACTTGGGACCCTACGGAAAACGGCACAGTGTGAATGTTAGCTAGTCACCCCTGTGGAAAGGATTAGAAAAGGGGCGAGTGGCACGCTCCTATAATAATTTGAGGAACGGGGGTGAAAGGGCGTATTTAGAGAATGTGTGTCTAAATAAACGGGAGGTCGAGTTTTTCATCCACTGTCTGGTCATACTCTTGTTTCAACGGGTTGCTAAGGTGACGGAGACAATACCCTGGCAGATTGACGCATACAAACCGTCTGATGAAGGGATCGGGTAAAACCTCCATATCCTGGACTCCACGGGGCGTATTGATGTAGGATTCTGCTGATGCGAATAAACGGACACGAAGTCACCTGAAGCTGTAATCCGGGAATAGGAGCGGACGGCGGGTGGAGCGGGGTTTATCGAGGGCTGAGTCACTTTCTGCTGAGACCCTGCCACTCACTATGGGAAAAACAATCAGTAGCCAGTCAAACAGTCCCCAAGAGTCCTAAAACCTAACGTTAGAAGGATTATTTTCGGGGATCGCCAGGCTCCTAGTGCGCTGTGGGATCGAAAGGCGGGTCCCTATAAAGCTCATTGAAAAGAAGACATGATTAAAAAAAGCATGTAGGAGGTGGAATAAGGACAGTGGAGGTAGATGGCCAGTGGAAGGAACTGGAGATATGATGATACAGAATTAGAAAAATACTGTGCAGAAATACACAGGGTTGTTGTAATGGAGGTCCTTATCGGATGGATATTTATGACAGATGGGAATTGGTTATTAAAGACCGTGCGTTGGAAGCGGCACAAAACGGAATGAGCTTTTAGTTGCTGAACTTAAGAATAGAAAGGAAAAGAACAGCTGCTTATAGCTTTACAGAAAGTGTAGGCTGATACGGGACCCCAGTCTGAAGGAAGGAGGAAAGGAGTGATAAAAAAACTTTTATATCCAGTGCTCTCTTCCCCAACACTTTACCCACAACCCCTTCCACTGCCACATTCACTCATTGCCCCAACGGCTCCTGTGGTTACCGATGCCCCAGTTACTGATGATTTCTTTGATGAACAATATCAATGTGACCCCTCCTCACTTACAGATCCTGATGATGAGACTGACGGCCACTTGTTAGGGGCTATGGGAGGCTTTCTAACTTACACAAAAAGCCCTCCATTTCACAACGTGCTAGAACCAAAACCCTCAGAGATAAGACCCTGAAAACCTTACCCGTTTAAGTCCCCTAAACCTTTAGCACCCACATTTTCATGCCCTTTAATTGAGGTTCCTCCCCGACACATCCCACACTCCCCAGGAAATGCTAACCCCACTACTGTAATGATACATACATCGTAACTGAGATATTCAAGAGCTGAAAGACGTAGTGTCCAATTGCCTGATCGTAAGGTAATCGGGGGTTGAAGTTTGTGGAACAGGTGCAGCAACTAGATAATATGTACAAACCCAGTGCAGCCGAGTGGACCCAAGTGCTACGCAGAAAGATGGGCACTACTTGGGCTACTGTCAATATGGGCAGCATAATGGAGTACAGTGGCAGTGGAATGAGGCATTGCCTCGTGGACAAAATAATGAGGGTCCTTTCCTTGCCAAATGGGAATCTGTGAAAACTGCAGTAGCTGCAAAATATAAAAAGGGCACCGACTGATACCTTTTCAGCTGCCAAACAAAAGAAAGATGAGACGGTAGATGAATGGGCACACCGCATTCAGGACTTGTTGACAAACCATTCTGGCTTAGACAGCCCAGACGACCGTAACAAGGCAGGAGTTCCTCCTTTTCTGTCAGGACTCAGAAGTGATATTCAAAATAAAGTACGCACGTCCTGTATTTGGATGGGAAAGTGCCACTTTTGATGAAGTTAAAGACACGCGGAGCATGCTGAACGACAGACTAAACAAAAGAGTCAGACACTCAGACCAAGTTAATCGCGGCACAAATGAATTATTATGCAGGTGGAGCTGCCTCAGGCAGGGGGAGAGGACGTGAAAGACGTGGATTTTCCGAGAACAGGGGCGAAGCCGGGGGAGAGGTCGTGGATTTTTACTTCCTAATCCGAATTCTTCGTCTGCTCAGCCGCCTCTCCCCTCAGATCAAGCACCTACACATCTTGCCTGTTACGATGGGACACTTCTGCCGCAATTGCCCACATCAGCTTCCTCCCCGCCTTCCTTACCTGAACCTGAGGATATTCCTTTCACAGGGACCCCAGCCACTCTTTTCAGTTGCCTTTGCTCACTTGCCATGGGGACACAGATCCTTTATTGACTTTGCTGAATGGCACTAAAACTGCTTTTCTAGTCTGCCTCGAACGATACACTGACTGTTCTTAGTGCTTCTGGACAACCACATTTTTTACTGGTGTCTAAACCTCTTCGAGTTCAGCTTCATTCCAGTGGTTCCACTTTGATGCACCGTTTTTTTAAATCAGCTCTGCCCTGTTAATCTGTTAGGAAGGGATGATGACTAAGCTCTCCCTCTCTATTTCTCTAACCAAACGAGGGTTTCACTGTTCTATTCCTAAATTCCTGTGCCAAACCTCCCCCCACACTAAGCCCTCTTTTGCAGCCTGGACCCTGAACATCTCCTCACACACCATTCTTCTAAAGCCCTACACTCTTATATTCTTTTCCCCACTTGCAAGTCCCCAACACCCTCCACTGCACTGCCCAGTACTTCCCTTCTGAAGTGGACACACCTTGGTTAGAATCTTTTCAGGTACTAGCCCAGAGACCCTTCATATCCCTTGCATTTTTTCCTCATCCAACACAGCTGCTGCTGTCAGTGCACTTCACATATTCACAAAGCGTTTTCTTTTTCGGAGGTTCGGTTCCCCATGTTTTCTTTAGCCAATTATAGCACCGTTCACTGAGTTGAAATTGGGGATTGGGTGGAACAATGTTTCAATAGGACGGACTGGCTACATGTTGCTTCGGTATCTTTGATACCTCAGATCATTTGATAACTAAAGTTTGTGCTTCAAAATGATTTTTTAGTACATCGTGCATTGTGCCGTCCTTCCCTTTCTGCTTTTTCATTGCAAACCGCCTCTCCCTCTTGGCTTTCCTCACTTCCCGATGCACTTTGGTCCCAGGGGAAAAATGATTATGGAAGGATAGCACACTGTGAGCCACTGGTGATTTACCCAAAAATCATCCTTCCGCCCGCATCGCTCCCAGTATCCTCTGTCTCCAGCAGCAGAGGCTGGCATCTCCGCCGTACATTCCGATCTCGTGAAACGTGGAGCAATCATTCAAATTAAACACTCTCCAGTCAACTCCCCCGTTTTACCTGTTTAAAAGGCTGACGGTTCATGGCGTTTTTGTTCAAGATCTTCGACACGTTAATTCTGCAGTTTTTCCTAGGGCACCTATTGTTACTAATCCTTCCACTATTCTTTCTACGATACCCTCGTCCGCCTGTTATTTCTCTGTTATTGACTTTGCTAACGCTTATTTGTATTCCTTTGCACCCGACTCTCAATTCTGGTTTGCCTTTACTTTCCAAAACCGCCGTTGGACATGGACCGTTATGCCTCAGGGATATATTGTAGCCCTTGTGTATTGGATAAGCTCTTGCTCAAAATTTAAAAGGCTTTTGGCGAAAAGACAGTGTATTGATACAGTATGTGGAATGTTGTGTATAATACTAGTACTACGAAGCAGATTGTGCACGGGATACTCAGCAATTGTTATTATTTAGCAGAAAATGGCCACAAAGTTTCTAAAACAAAACTGCAGTTAATTCAAACAACTGTGAAATATTCAGGTCATGACATTTCTTGTGAAACAAGAGCTCTCTCTCTCTAGCACCGTATAAACACCATTCAAAATCTTCCTAGACCAAGACCTGTTACAAAGCAACAGGTTGTGTCTGTATTAGGCATTATAGGATACTGCCGGCAATGGATTTTAAACTTCAATGAAAGAGCACAGCTTTTGCAACCCCTGATCTCCCCTTTCTGGTCAGGTGGCATGGAATGATCAAGCTGGGAAGGCTCTATGTGACTTAAAAAAAAAAAAGTGCCCTACTGTTTGCGCATGCGTTGGGACTGTTGACTATCTCGTCCATTCACTCTGTTTGTGGACGAAAAGGGGGGATATATGAATGCATTTTTTACACAACTCCATGGAGAAAAAACAAAGGCTTAGCCTATTTTTGAAAAAATTGGATCCAGTGGCTGTGGGACTTCCAACCTGTCTCAGAGCTGAAGCAGCCACAACAGAGGCCGTGCTAGCCAGTACAGATATAGTGCTCATGAGCCCCCTAGTGGTAAAAGTGCCTCACGCCGTACACTCCATTTTAGTACAGGTTAAAACATCACATCTCATTACTGCTAGGGAAATACACTACCAAAATATACTCTGTACATTGTCAAACGTTACCATAGAAAGGTGCTCCACCTTAAATCCAGCTACATTGCTTCCAACTGAAAATCAAGGGAACCCACAACTGTCATGATGAAATAACTAAGGTTATAAAACCTAGACCAGACCTACAGGAAACAAGCGAATTTCTTCAAGTTTAAGAGCGCAGGCAGCTGAGTTGATAGCTCTCACCTGAGCTTGTCAGTTGTCAGAGGGAAAAATTGTAACTATCTATACTGATTCTAGATATGCTTTTGGAGTCTGCCATGATCATGGGGCATTATGGAAACTCAGGGGATTCAAGACCAGTACTGGCAAGCCCATTCAGCATAAAAAACTAAAAGAATCCCTCTTAGAGGCCATAACGAAACCATCAAAGCTAGCGATCATTAAATGTCAAGCTCACACAGGAAAACAGGATCCTGTCAGCAAAGGAAACAAATTAGCTGATCATTTTGCTAAACGGGCTGCGTATAATAACACACCAATCTTTTATTCCAACAGAGAAATGACCAGGACACTGATAATCAAATTATTTCTTTACAGAATGCAGCCACGGACACAGAGAAGAGAAAATGGTCCAAAGAAGGGTCCCTCTCTGATGGAGTCTGGACCCATAAGCAAACTAACAAACCTTTCCTCCCAAAGCTTCTTTCCCAGGTATGGCAAAAATCACCCATGGCCTAGACCATGCTGGAAAAGACGCCATGGTTCAAGATGTTGAAAAATATTGGGAAGCTGTAGGTTTCTCTACATATGCAGAGCAGTTCTGCAGGTGCTGTGCATTATGTCAAAAGTTTAATGTAGGAAAGGGCACCCAGGTAAGTCCCGCGTTACACCTAACCTAATGGGTCCATTAGAACACCTTCAAATGGACTTCATTGAATTAACACCATCAAAGGGGTACCGATACTGTTAAGTAATTGTTGATGTGTTCTCCCGATGGGTGGAAGCTTTCCCTTCCAAACATGCAGATGCCAAACCTGTGGCAAAAGCTTTGATAAAGGAAATCATTCCAAGATGGGGCATACCGCAGAAATTACAAACTGATAATGGCACACATTTGAACCACCTGGCTCCAGATAAATGTGCATCATTATTGCAAATACCACCCCAGAGTGGAGGTATTGTGGAACGATGCAATGGTACCTTGAAATCTAAATTGGCTAAAATCTGTGAGCAAACAAATTTAACTTGGCCTGATGCTCTGCCTCTGGCCTTGATGGGATTAAGGGGAAGAACACATTGGCAGTTAGGGCTGTCGCCATTCGAAATTCTGACCGGATGGACCATGCCAGTCGGCATGGTCATAGGTAATGTTACACTGCATACTGTGGACAATGATCTTCTTTCCAGTCTTACAGGTCTCCGAGCTTCTCTGAAGGAAGTCCACGAGCAGGTGAATCAGGCCTGGAGAACTAGTCCTCCATCAAAGGACTGCCCGATTCCATTAGGAACCTGGATTCTGGCTAGAGATACTCGAAGGAAACATTGGCATCACCCTCGTGGAGAGGACCGTTCCAAGTTCTGCTGTAGACACCACATGCTGTTAAAGTTGAGGGACTGCCTGCTTGGATTCACATCTCACATTGCAAAAGATGGCACCCTTGATTGTGGTCCTACTATGTCTTTCCATCCCCTTGTCGACTGCTCTGGTCACCTTGACTTTTCCTTTCGGAATCACCACATCAGTTCAGGTGGATTTCTGTTCTATTATTGACTGTGGGACTGATCGACAAATCCAGTGGAACTGGTCTGACAAATATGTGTGTGTAACTGTTACAAACTCTGGATTCGAAGTAACTGTGACATGTGGGACTGGGTTTTGGCTAATACTGGAACTGATGACTGGGGTTTATCAACCCTATAAGGCCCAGAAGTATGGTCTGAAATATCGTTTTCTATTATAAAAGGACATGCCCCTCATGAATGTGTCAAATACCATTGTAACCCTTTGATCATTACTCTGAAGAACCCTTCTTTACATGATTCAGGAACCTGTATTTTAGGGGCATATGTATCTGGAATAGATCCTCTAGGGAGATTTCAAATTAAGGTTGAGAACCCTGTTACTAACACCTCCCATTTCCCCACACACACACCTCTCTCTCCTACCCCTGGTCCAAACCGCCCCTGTCAAGGTCATGAATATTTCCACCTCTTCTTCCACTTTTCATTGAAACTGGATATGGCGATCAGAACCGTTGGCTGCAATGGGTATTATATTCGGCTAGACAAGTGAATCAATCTGATTGCTATGCATGTGCTATAGCTAGGCCACATTTGGCCACTGTCCCTTTTCCTCTTTCTAACATATCTGATCCTACTGGCCTTCCTTGCCTACTTGCCCTTTTTATCTCTTCCTCTATTCCAATCGACTCTAATTACATTACACTTTCCCTTCTTTTTCCCCCTACTCTTCCCATGACTCCCCCGATATTCCAGCCTGATGAAGGTATTTATACCTGTTTTTAGAAACCTCACTTCCTCTCGTGGCACAAATGTTGGTAATATCCCATCCTCTTTTGTTTCCAAACTTTTCCGATTAATTCTTCCTCTTTAGCTTCCAAATTATCAATTTTTCTGATTACTCAGAATACTGATATTTGGTGGATGTGCCATAGGTCTAAACCTGACTGGACTGGCACTTCTGCTTTAATACAATTTGTTATGCCTTTCCGACTTTTCCCTTTAACTGCCTTCCATGTGTCGACCATGTTTGGCCGACATTGTCAACCCCATTCTGTGGACCCTTCCCAGTTTTCCCTACATGGCCCTGGGGTGTATTTTGATTCCATTCGAGTCCCTCGTGGAGTCCCTGATAAGTTCAAGGCAAGGGACCAAGTTGCTGCCGAATTTGAGTCTATTTTTCCTCAGGTTACTATAAACAAAAATGTAGATTGGATTAATTATCTCTATTACAATCAACAAAGATTCTTAAATTTTACTAAGAAGCTGTTGAAGGTATCCATGAGCAACTTGATAAAACATCCCTCATGACCTGGCAAAATCGATTGGCTTTAGATATGCTCTTGGCTGAGAAAGGAGGCGTTTGTGCTATGTTTGGTGATAATAATACAGCTCCTGATGGATCAATCACCCGTGCTTTAGCTGATTTGACATGAACTAGCTACTAATTCTGGCATTTCTAATCCTTGGGACAAATGGTTTATGTCCACTTTTGGGTCCTGGGGCCAATGGCTTAAATCAGTTTTCATCTCTCTTACGGTTGCTTTAATTGTTCTCCTGCTTGTAGCTTGCTGTATTGTTCCCTTGATAAGATACATTGTATTCCAAGTATTTTACTGCCTCGATGGCAAAGGCTTATTTTTTACACAAAGAAAAAATGCTTCAGATCAGCACAGCCACCCCACACTCCTCCACCCACTCCACTCCATCCTCCTCTCCTACCCTTTCCTACTCAACTCTCCCTGATCAAATATTTTTGTTTGCTAAAAAAGGGGGGAATGTGGAAGACGAATGTTCTCTTCGTTCCCTTGTACTAATTCATGTCTGAGAAGTAAGCTTTACAAAACCATGTAGTGCATGCTTTGTTTTAGCAAACAGAAAAATGTTTGTGCAAAGGACTCAAGGTCTGAGCATTCCACACATGAGTCTGCCTTATCACGTTTTCCCTTAGCTTACATCTGAACGCCATAACAAAAGGAGCCAAGAAATCAAGTTGCACAAGGGGCGTTGAAGGGGCTAAAGGTTTGTGTATAATAAATGTGTTGACTGTTACATTTTATAATGATATTAAATTATGCATTCTAGGGGTATAAAACTGGACCCCACCCAACAGACGGGGTTCAGAAGAGCCCTGACGCTGTCATGTATATTTGATTGTCTGCTTTTCTGAAACTCTTCTCACCGTGACTCTGAAAATAAAGCTGCTTTATAACCGCACCTGCTGTCGGGTCTGAGTTTCGTCCACAGTACAAGATAGGCACTGTAGGTTTGTACTTAAGTTAAATTTGTATGTAAGTCGGAACAGGTACATAAATTTAATAAATGCTTTTGTTGACCGACGTGTAACCAAGTGCTCTGTCAATGAATAATGGAGTTTCACCTCTCTCTGACCTTTTTATTATTTCTACTTTATTTTCAGTGGTGATGGTTTTTCTCTTCTTTACTGTATCACCAGCACTTGCATCAGATTTGTGTTTCAGAGTCATTGTTGAACACGTCTAATGTACTGACAAGAGACAACTTCCTGCTATGTACGTAACAGTACAAGCAGGCTTGCTATTGAGAATGAATGGGGGCATCGACGGGCAGTTCATCATCAGCCCACCTAACAGTCACCTCCACTACAGTATGCTGCCTGCAGAGTCCGCCCACCGAGAACGAACACGGTGAGGCCAAAGGCGGGAAGTGAATCGCCCCCATTCAATAGGCTGCCATCCGATGCGTGCTACAATGCTACCCCACGCCACCCCGTTCACCCTCAAGGGCCTCCGTTCAGCCACAGCCGGGTCACTGCTTGCAGCTTTACCAGCATCCCAACGAGAACGAACGGGGTAGCCGTGTGTGGTGGGCGGGCAGTGAAACTGCTTGCTGTCTGAGGGACACTACACTGCACGGGCAGCAAAATCGCCCCCTCTCCAGCCTCTGTCCAGCCACCGCTTGCAGCGTCCCCAGGCCGAAGATGACGGAGCGGCTGTTACTAAGGCACATGCGTTGCAGCTGCGGCCCTTTCGTATGTCATAACCTGGGGCCTCATGTATAACGCCGTGCGTAGAACTCGCACTATAACATGGCGTAAGCACAAAAGCCGAAATGTGCTTACGCACAGAAAAATCCAGATGCAGGAATCTGTGCGTACTCCAACTTCCACGTTCTTCCGTTACATAAATCCCTATCAGCGTGAAAACTAATGCTCATGCACGCGCATTTTGTAACGCCCCAAATCCTCCCAGAATTACGCCTATTTGAATATGCAAATCAATATAAATCTCCCTTAAGCACAGCCTTCTGTGAAAAGACAATGGGAAAAGCACGGGGAAAATATAAGAATTTCAGCGAATACCAAGTGGAGGCAAAGGAAAAACATACTATTTGTTCAAATAAACCGTGGTATAATCAACAAAATGAAGTTGATCGAGTGACATAGCGTGTTGGAGAAACTTGAAAGCTCACATTCACAAAATCGCACAGTGCCGGAATTAAAAAAGAAGTGACATATCAAAGTTGCCGTGAAAAGCCGAGTTGTAAGCCCACTGTCTGAGTGTCATATGAAAGCTTATTAGGGTACAGAGAAAAAAGGCACACGGTGGGGAAAAAGCACGAAATGTCAACTTTAATCTCGAATTTTCCACTTTAATCACGTAGTTTATTTTGTCATTTAGTAGAACATTATAAACTTCATCTTAAAATCGTTTAATTAACCAGTTTCTCAAAATTACATCGTAATTAAAGTAGCATGTTAAATGCTTTGTTTTGTATTTGATCTTCTACTCGTATGTGATCTATGTGTGTGAATCACTACTTGCTTCTTAAACTGACTCTCTTCCTCCAACTGGACACAGAATCCATTACATTTGTGATATTACAGCTCTCTGAATAACTAAAATACTGAGATGTATACGTGATGTCATTTTCATGATGATAGGAGCTAAAGCACATTATTAAACATGTGTTTCATGAGCCTCATGCTCATGACAAGCATTTATCTTTTGTCGAAATTTGTCGCTGCGTTTTTAGCTGTGTTGTTATTTTCTCTTTCTGTTTTATATTCAATATATATTGGCGTGCCCCAAGAGTCCTTGCTTTTCTTTCCCCAAGTAACCGATCGCCACACAATCAGCTCTGTAATAGAAGTTAAGCCATCTGTAAGCTTAGCGCCGATTCTTCAAAACGTTTAAAGAACATTGAAATATCTTCGTAGTACATGTTTAATTAGTCTGTCCTTAAAGACACTCCCAGTGAAGAATATAGATTATTTAAATGAAGTTAAAGTTTTGTGTATAATTTAACAAACATATTTTGCTGCATTTCACCTTAAAAATGATATCGTCATCATATGTAAATACACGCTTTATAAAGTGGCTCAGGTTGTGAGATATTATAACTGTAGTGCAAGTTTACAGTGGGGTGATTGTACTTATAAGTACAAACCGTTCTACAAGGAGCAATTGATTGAGTGCATTTAAAGTTCTTGGGATTAAACTGTTTCTGAACCGCGAGGTCCGTACAGGAAAGGCTTTAAAACGTTTTGCAGTGGCAGAGACAGCGTGTCCTTAAAGCTGTATACCGATAATTCTCTTTCCGATCAGCTGCTGCTGTGATTCACACTCAGATACAGTGAAATAAATACTCCTAGTCGTGCAGTGAGAGTAATATGGAAAAAGATGATCCGCTGTGGCAACTCCTAACGGGAGGAGCTGAAAGAAGAAGAAGAAGAAGAAGAAGTGAGAGTAACAACGCTAAAGCAGTTATGGTATTTGGAATACTATGGCTGTTCCCTGGACCATTATATTGTTACAAGTTAATTACAATCAGATGCATTACACTAATAAACAATATGCGGTTAGTTTCTGTGTATTTATAAAGCCGCGTCATGAAAATAATGAGTAATCACACAAGAACAGTACCATTGCTTTGACGCTGGGTGCCGCCAGTTTGCAAAACCGAGCGGAGAACTTGCGTACGACAAGGCATGAGGTACCGTGGAAAAGTGCGTGGCTTTACGCCAAGTGTAGGTTTTATACATCGCGAATTGAACATGGAAAAGTTCTTACGCAACATTTCTGTGCGTACGCACCGTTTATACATGAGGCCCCTGGTGACTACCTGTATTGAACTCTGGAGCACAGTGCACTCGATTGTATAGAATATAAACAAGCCCCACAGCATACAAATCTAGTTGTTCTGGTCCTATAAATGTATTTGCTGAACAATCAAGGGCACCTCTTTGGGAATGTACAACTCACATAATCCTTTACTGGTTGGTTATGTAAAGACACAGCATATGTTAACAACATTACTGACAAATGGCGCTGAATGCATAACGACCACAACAAAAGACAATCCAAGAATGGGCGCAAGACAAAAATAAAGTCTCAAAAAGGTACAAGAAGGATAAAAGTGACAACCACCCAACTGATTACTTAATTGGTGTATGAATATTTTTGAATTACTCTATTTTTTCTTTGCATGCTAAGCATATGATATTCCAAAGGGAACAAGAGAGGAATGTAAGTTTTGTTTGCATACACTGAAAATGAAATTTGAGAGATTTTGATTGCTGCAAAGGGAGTCATAAAAGTAAAAGATGAGAGCCAAACCCAGACTATGGCATTCTAATCACGAACATGTTCAATCCCATGTGGAAAATTTTGGAAGAAGTAACGGAACTTACAGTACATGAAACGGATTGTTTGGGATTTATCTGAAATACCTTCAGGAAGTGAGGATAAGCATTTGAAATCTGCCAATTCAAGAAGGGGACAACTTCCGCCAGACTGGACAATCTAGACTAGCAGCTGGTCTTTGTGCCCTCACTCACAGAATGCACTTTGGGTATAAGTGCCAGAGTGTTTAAGCAGAGAAGGCTGCTGTGTTGTAATGTAGCCAAGGACGCTTGACATTGGAGTGCCAAGTGGACCAGATAGTTAAAAAGATCAGAATGGCTGGCTATTGAAACAAATGTAAGGTTAAGTGATTACCCTGTGGACATTTCTAAACTTTAGAGGTGGTGAATCTTGCCTGGAGTGTATGAAAAAAGCTATGTTTTTTTTCTTTGCTGCTTCTGGAGGGAAGATGGTACAGGTGCCAATATGATTTGCCTAGATGGAAAAAAATAATACAACACAAAAACTTTAGTGCAGTAAGATTATATGGATAACTCATTAAACACAGGCCCTGATGCAGCCCTACATTAACCATTAAGCAAAATAAGCATGTGCTTAGGGCATCAAACAAAGAGTATTTTTAAATACTTACCATTCCCTTAACTTTTTTACTGCCATACTTAACTTCTTTCACATTTTTTGTAAATGCCCTTATCTGCTGTGTTCAACTTTAACCTGTGTTAAAAAAATAAGCTGAGTGACAAGTTTAAAAGTTTGGTTTGAAGGTATCATCAGATATTACCTTTATTTCCATCTAATAACATAAGAGTTTTGCTGCTACAGAGTTTAAGCACAGCTGAATAGACTTGGCTAGCACTAACTGTAACTCATAGGCTGATTTCTGTAGTGGACCCTTAAGCTCTTTATTTTATTATTTGTTTTATTGATGTTTCACATAAATGATTTAATCTTTTATTTCACTTTCAGTTTAATGTCTTGTTAGTTAAGCAATGCAAAGGCCAAGGCGGCACCATTGTTGGGAAACCAATTAAAATTTTTAATGAACCTTTACAGTTTTACATTGATTTCATCATATCACATTGTGATTGTATAAGGGGGAGCGGCAATCGATGTTAAAAAATTTCAAAGTTTTGGAACAGGACTGTGTCTCTGATATGGATGTGAACAACACTGGAGCACAACAAGGAACAGTCCTGTCTTCTTTTCTCTTCACTCTGAACACCTCAGACTATAAATAAACACCAGGTCATGCCACTTGAAGAAATGATTCTGTACATATGGAGTATGATGATGAGGGGGATGACACACAGTATAGTGGAGTGGAGAACTTTGCTTCTTGGAGCAAAGAAAATGGTCTGTATCTTAACATCAGCAAAACCAAGAAACTGGTTATTCACTTTCACTGCACTAAACAACCTCTGTGTCCAGTCACTATCAAGAGAGTGGATGTGGAGGTTGTCCACTATTACAAGTATTTGGGGGTCCACATTAATGACAGGTCGGACTGGTCTCAGAACACAGAGGAATGATATAAGAAAGGATAGAGCAGGCACTTTTTCCATAGAAGACTGCATTCTTTTAATGTGGTAAGTGATATCCTTCACATCTTCTACAACACTGTGCTGGCCAGTGCCGTTTTCTATGGTGTGGTGTGGTGGGCTGGTAACATAACTTCAAGAGAAGCTCACCAAATCAATCAGCTAATTAAAATGGCAAACTCAGTTATAGGACATACTCTGGACCCCCTGGAGGTAGCAGCAAAGTAGGGAGTTAAAACGATACTGTGTGGGATTAAGAGCAAAGCTGCATTTCCTCCCTCTGACACACTAACACTAAGGATTTTCAGTCAATGAATCATTGAGTAGAAGTGAATCAAGAAATGCTACGGGAGCTCCTTTAAATCAACAGCAATATGACTTCATAAAACCTCACTGTGACGGAGACTGCCAAGGCAGAATTTTTCTTTTCTTTTCAATTTTCTGTCTTTTTATTCATTTTGGTGTGTGTTCAGACCATAGTGTGTGTATATTTATTTATATATCTATTTATGTGTTTATTTATAAAAAGCAAAAAGCTAAATCTATCTATCTATCTAATGGGTGGACCTTATATCATTAGGCTTCTCTTGATACTAGTGCTATGCTTATTTATTTTGTTATTTCAGGACAATCATTGTTGATATCAGAAAGTCAGAACTACACAAATCATCATTCATGAAAATACCTTTAAATGCCCAGAGTTTACAGGAAAAATATCTGTCATCATTTAATTTCCTAAGCTAAGCATATTCCTTTATTAAATAATGTGAAATTGTCTGCATATAAACCCTTCCTTATGTTCTGGAATAGTAATTTTGATATTGTTTGAGAAATGACTGAAACCTGACAAGATCAGATGTCAGAAGAGTAATAATAGAAAACTAGTTTTTTTAATGGTCTTTTAGATGTTTTATTCCTTGACTCAAATAAATATCTGTGTCTTACTTTAAAATCAATAATCTTTCAAAGGCTGGGGACATTTCACAACATGTCAAATCCAAAACTTTGAAACAATTTTAGATGATGTTCAGAAACTTTGTTGAACACAACACCAAAGCAACCAATATTATTTCCTATCCCTCCCATCACTTCACTGTTGCATAACTAGTATTGGCAGGAAACATGTGAAAGGCTAGGATGGGGGCAGGCAGCACCCAGCAGGGGGACCAAGACGCTGACCCAGGGCTACATCTAGCTGTGAGGTTGAAAAGTACTCCTGGACTGGGAACTATATAAGAAACATCACCTGGGTGCACTAGGACGCATCATCAGTGATGTATCCTGAGGTCATGGGGCATTTCAGGTCTTGCAACATCATACACCCTCCCTCAGGCAACCCAGCTGGGGTTGCTCAGTCCCCAACTTGCGCCCCAGTAGTGATCCACAGATCAGCCCTCTTTACCCAAAGCCACCTTGAGGCTTTCTCTGTGGCTTCACTTGCGGATTTAATGGCCCTCTTTTTGACTGCTCCTGTAATGCCCAGCCGTGTGAGGACTCTGCAGAGTGAGCATCCTACAAATCCTCTGCAGCCAACTTCTATGGGCTCATTGAATACTCTCCAGCCTCTGTCCCCGCACTCCTCCACCAGCTCCGGGTACTTTGAGCGTTTCCTCTCATTAGCTTCTTTGATACGCTCTTCCCAGGGCACTGTCAGTTCCAGCATGATCAGCTGCTTTGATGCCTCAGAGGTAATGATCATGTCTGGCCAGAGTGATGTTGTCACGATTTGCTGCAGGAACTTCAGCTGCTTTCCCAAGTCAGCCTGCAGCTGCCAGTCAGAGGCTGTGTGGAAGAGGCCTGTTAAGGTAACTTCCTTCTTTGAGCCATGGAGGAGTTTGCTTGTGTTGATGGCTGAAGCCAAGTTTTCAGCAACTGCCTTGAGCATCTTGTCATGCCGCCACCGGTAGTGGCCATCTGCCAGAGCCTTAGGACAGCTGCTGAGTAGATGTTCTAAAGAGCCTCTTCCTGAACAAAGTGGGCAGGAGGGTGTCTCGCTATTTCCCCAGACGTGGAGGTTTGCTGGGCTTGGCAGGGCATCGTAGACCACCTGCACCAGGAAACAGACGCAAAAGAAATCTCTGTGCATGATGTCCGACCAGTTGATCCTTCGCTGGAGAGTACTCTCCCAACTTGTCCATGCACCCTGTTGCCGGAGTCCTACTGCCTTGCTCACTCTCTTTTCCTCCACCCCTGCTCGGACCTATTCCTGGAGTAGATGGATCCTTTCCTTGCCCAGGGCCTTACTGACCTGGGTCTTTGGGAAGTAGCCCAGACCTGCTCTACCTGTTGCCATGATGCCCACCAGAGCCTTCTGTCTCAGGTGTGACTCTGCCACCTCCACAGCCTTCTCCGCCCTCCATTTCCTGCCTGTCCTCACCTCAATGCCAGCTGCTGACACCTTACAATCCTTGGAGTCCCTGTACTGTAGGGCTTCTCTGGTGCCTGGCACCATGAATTCTTCAGTGAGGCCACTAAATAGTAGCCGCAGGGTACTGTGCTAGTGAGGCTGTGTGGGAGTCTCCGAAGAAAGCTGCTGATCTTCCTTTCAAGGGACTCATCTGTTGAAAACGGGACTGCATAAACCAGCAGAGGCCACAGGACTTGGGGCAGGATTGAGTGCTGATAGATCCAGGCTTAAAACCTACCAGGTTTACCAGGCCAGACCTATCAACCTTGGTGAGCCACGTCCCAAGCTCCTGGGTGGACTTCTGAATGGCAGCTGACAGACAGATTTGAACAAGACAAATTACCATCTATGCTTGTCAAAGCATTTACACTATAGCAAAAAAAAAAAAATAAAGTTGGAACTGAAGTTGTTTTAAACTTCAGTCCTTGTCTTGGAAGAAATCCATTGTAGGTTATAAATCACTAGACTTAGATAAAATGTTTCCTTGATTGCGTAAGAAGGTTAGTGAGTACATACAGTATATATACCATATACTGTACACCATTGACACACATGTTTAGGAAGTCACTGAACATTGAGGAAATTCCTAAGGCCTGGAAACTGGCAAATATTATCATGATACAGTATGTACAGAGTGATCAGGAAGATCCAAACAACTATTGACACGTAAGGTAAATGTACATCGCAGGTAAACTACAGAAGGAAGTATTAAGGAAAAAACTGGGCAACATGAACCAGAGTTTGACTGAACAGTCAGCAGGATTCAGACAGGTAAGGTTGTGTTTTATTAACATGCTGGAATTCTTTGAGAAAGCAACAAAAGGAAATAATCAGAGTGGTACATATATTATTTATCTTGATTTTCAGAATGCATTTGATGAGGTCCCACATGAGATGTTGTGCATCAAACTTAAAGAAGTTCAGGGTGTAGGATATAGATGGGTGCAAAGGCTATGGTGCAAAGAACCCTATCAGAATTGGCTGATGGTAAGAGTGGTGTTCCTTAGGGGATAGCTGGCGCTATATTTTATTCTATATTTGCAATTTTAGTGGGGCAGCATGCAGTGTGATGGACTAGCACACCATTCATAGTTTGTTCTTGTTTTGTCTCTTGATGCAGCTGGTATCAGTTTTTGCTCCCATCAAATGAATCCAGAAAAGTGATGGAAGAACATAATGGATATAACAATATTTAGAATTCTAATCTACTTACTAATTTTTTTCCCAATTAAGTTTTCTGCATGTTGATTTCTGTCTTCTATGTATTTTACTGAAGCTTGAGATACTTTGTTGTGTTGCTCTTGCAACCTTAGAAATATAAAATTAATTACAAATGAGTGATTTACAACAACACAGACAACATTGCTTTGCAGTGTAATGGCCGACTGGGCTCTTTGCTCTGCAACCCTGGCACATCCCATTTTTTCCTGTATCTTGACGTCTTCTCACAGGGCTGGGGTGGGGAAAGGTTTCAGTGAGGAGCATTTCCTATTTATTTATTGGATTTAAAATTCATTGTAATTTTTCATTGCCTATATTTCTTTGATTAAATAGTATTTTTTGTGACCACATTTTATGTGACAATGCCTAACTGGTCTTTAGGATTATCCTGAAAATTGATAAGTAGCAACACAAAAGGGCATTGAGCTTTTAACCAATGTTTTATAGAAGTATGAAATAAACATTCTAACCATAAAAAATGAAGCAAATGATGGCCAGGGCTGGCATTTGGCCACTTGTTTAGCTTGTCTTTTTGGCAGCTTATTTTAAAATATTTCTTGCATATTATTTTCTTTAATTTTTCATGTAAGAAATGTGCTCAGGCCAGACATTTAAAAATGTGTTCAGGCCAGGCATTTTTAGCTTTCAGCAGAAATGGAAGTTTACTGCTTATTTTACCAATTTCCAAAATGTTATCTGTTTAAGCAAAACATTACAGATAATGATGTCCAAAAAATACATCCTGTGCAAGTCAAATAGTAAATGATGGAAACATTTTCATATAAATTTTTTTTAATATTTTTATAGTACAGTATAGCATCATGGCATATTGTATTAATTTACATATAGTCAACACTTTTTCTCTGTTACAGGATATTTTTGTCTAAATAATAATCTCATTGAAAACACTCAGAAAGACATGGTTCAACAGCAGTGGCATGATTTTAATAACTGAAATTACAATAATAGGCATAAAACCACTTGAAATAGCTATACTTATGCAGTGAGTAGGTTTTTAGCTGGAATGAGAAATAATAAATAGAGATGAATAAAATTGGATTAAGAATAGATATATTTTTTATTATCTGGACCTTGTGCTGCATTGCCAAATATTTATTAAAACTTGCTCAACTAGAGATGCAAGGGCAGTGCTGTTAATTTTATTTTGTCTGGCAAACATTAAGAACCACACAGAAATAAGATACTTTCTAGTCAGCTTTAAAGCAGCTTTTTGACGAAACTGTATAATTGAACATTAGTGTCATTGTTGATTAATTCATCGTAGTGAATATGAAGCTTTACCTTATTTACTAAATGCATTTTAAGCATCTTACTTGTGGTAAATAAAAGAGAATAATCAAAACTATGTAAACAGTAGAATGAAAAGCTGATAAGCAAAGTGGCATAACTTTGATATAGAGCTGCGGATGGGGTGTGCAACCTGGCATGTAATATGAATTAAGTGCAGAATTAGGATTCACAGCATGCCCACACCCTCCCTCAAAGTTGGCCCACATGCTGATCATGCAAACCTGTCGGCAATTTTTTTTTTTAACAAGAGTTAATTGCATTAAAATGTTTCACCCGGCATTAAAGACTGAGGCTGTGGCCTTCATGAATAATATGATTTCATTAATTGATTTAAATTGTATTTTGAAAGAATACTTCTGGATCATGTCTTTGGAAATGGCTCTACAGAATTTTAAGCTTTGTTATCAGACATTCTGACCTGTCTAAAGACAGGTCTGCAAAAGGATAAAAGAATATGGTTCAAAAAAGTATTTTTTAATTTCAGTAATTTAATGTCACAGATGAATAGTGGAAGGCCTTAATATTTTCAGATTTAGAAGAAAAATAAAATTGAAAGTTCATGGAAAATAGCCCATTAAAGCACCAGGTGGATAATAAGAAATGTAAGGGAATTTGCTGAATGTAATTATACACAGGGGTATCTAAATGAGATTTGCAAAATAATTGTAATCTACTAACAGCAGAACAATTAGAAAATAGTATCCTTATAAATATGTTAATTTAGAAGAGTGTCTTATAAAAAGCACACCATTCTAGCAACAGCTTTTCATCAAGAAACTAATGTAACAATAACTGAAATGTTTGGAGACATTAAAGCCATGCTGTTATTATTTAATGTGCCCAATTGGACATTTATAGAAATGGCACAAAGCAAGATAATCACAATGGATAATTTCCATCTGTACATCTCTAGTTTAAAAGAGACCTGATGATTCAGGCTTAAAAAGTGGTGAGGATATCTGGGGTATTTCTATAGACTCAAAAGTGCTGTTGTCAGACTGAAAAGAAGGATTACATGGGTAGTTTTCACTGTGCTATCTGTTCCTGCATTGTCCAGAAGATGATCTTCTGTCTGCTGGGTATGTCTTATATCTTCAACCATCTTCTTGTCTGGCAGCCCTGATGAAATAAAAAAGAGGATTTAGGATGTGTTATAGTACAACTTTAGTTATAATACAAAAAGCAGGATAGGCATGCCACAGTTGACCGTTTTTTATATTCTTCTTTTGCTCCTGGCTAAAGGACATTCTATATTAGTATATATCTTGCTTCACAATCTTTAAAGTAAATGTGCTTTTCAGTACAATGAAAAGATTGCTGGTCTCTAATGCCACAACAGAAAAAACCTTTACTCACTACATCACCAGAAAATAACATGGAACGATCTGCTTCTTCATTTGTCGTCTTAGTGGTGATGTTTTCATTTGCTACCAATGCTGCATTATTTTCAGAAAGTAACACTGAATGCATCTTCAATCTTATACTAGTAAGTAGACTGTATAAAACAATATGTTGATAGAGATACTATCATGTGTGCACTCTACATTTCATCATAATTTGCTGTATCTTCCCCTGTTATATCAGTTATTTTTCTCCCACTGTTTAACATTTTTTCCTAGAGTTAAACGTTGGCTAATAAACCAATACATTTGTCAGTTTTCATTTACTTTATCATTAAATGTAGTCAGGTTTTAGTTTATCTACCAAAAAAGGGTCACAAATTCACCAATGAGACCAATGCTATGCAGGCACCACCTGAATAACTAGTACACATCCATAGAAATGAAAAGTCACAACAGAGATCGATCTTTTAATATATTTTCGGTTTCTCCTATACAATGCGATCAGAAAGAAATAAAATGGAGATATTTTCTCTTGTTTTCTGCTTCTCAGATTTTCATCCTCAGCACAAACACCCTCTTGTTGTTTCAACAGATATCTCAGCAAAATTACACAATGGACTCAGTTGTGTCTCAGTAATATATGGTGAAATATATGGACAGTTGCTTGTGGTAATAAAACACTACTGTGCTTACAAAATTGTAGCCCTTGCTTCAGATTAATAATATTAGTCGTTCTAATTTATATTGCTGTGCTCCAATTAGATCATAGTCATTCTGGGAGGAAAGGCTTTGCAGTGTGACATAGTGGTTATGACTTTGGACTTCAAGCCCTGAGATTGTGTGTTCAAATCCAACTTCTGAAATAAAAGCAAGTCACTTCACCTGTCTGTGCTCCAGCTGGCAAAAGAAATGTAACCCATCGTATCTCAAATAGCTCACCTTAGACAAAGACATCAGCCCAATAAAAACTGAAAAATATATACCGTATATACTCGCGTGTAAGTTCTCCCGAATATAAGCCGGGACGATTTTACCACGCAATTTCCGGCATTTTCTAATGTGGAAAACTCATGCTATTGGTGCAAGATATTATGATATGCTAACGCCCATCTGAGAGAGTAACCACGGAGCACACTGCCTTTTTTTTCTATGTATTGTGCCTTCGTAACCACATGGTAATACCTGAACTATTCTGAACCAATTTTTGCACTGTTTTGTTTTCTGTGTATATTACACCCTCATACACCTTCATCGTAAGAGCATCCCTTATCTACGATGGAGCGTTTGATCAGAAGAGAATATGAAGCTGGTTTTAAATTAAACGTCACTGAAATAGCAAAAGAAATTGGTAACTGCACTGCTGCAACAAATTTTGATGTGTCTGAGAAAGTGGTGCGAGACTGGAGGAAGCAGGAAGATATAAAAAAAACCAAAACAAAACAAACTAAGTGTTGTACTTTTGAACGGGTGTACAAGTTGAGGTCTGATTCTATGATCGATTTTTCAGGTTTCAACACCAGACTTATATGCAGATATACTGTATATGGTAGTCTTGACAGAGATCTCAAAAAATATAATATGCCTTTCAAATGAAATTCTCAATTTTGGCTTCTTTTTACTTCTCGTGCCTCCTTTTTGTCTATTTTTCCTAAAGAATTTTGGGAGAAACATCTTTTCACTGTTGATTTTTAAATGAAACTTAAATGAAAATCTTTTTTACATCTCATGAGCCATCAAAGATCAACCTTGGAGCACAAAAATTTTCCTGCAGGCACATTTCTCTGTGGTGTTTACAGTAAGGTATTATGCATTTTCCACATGCAGTCTCGATGTCACTGCATCTACTGAATATTAACCTAAGTAAAGAAAATTGGACTGGGTATCACAAATCACACCAAGCATTTTCAATTATTTGTAATGCATAATATTCTAATATACAGTTGCAAAACTTCTCAAAAGAACAAGCCAATAGCACGAGGTTGTCAGTGGATCTTCAACTTAATGCAGTTATTACATGCAAATACTAAATTTAATACTACTTAAAGTTAATCAGCACCAGTTGATAGAGCACAAAAAATTGTATTGATACAAAGTGTTAAAGCACACACAGACATTAAAATTGACATTATGTGCAGTAGTTGCAATCATCTTTTTATCCTAGTTGCTGGTTTAAACAGAAAAAAAAAAACAATTTTGTAGTATACATTACAAAGCTTACAGTAAACCTTTGTTTTATTTCCATGAACATTAGTCCCTAAAGCAATAAAATGTACTATTGCCCAGGGGTGAAGAGCAAACTATCATTCGCTTTCCTTATGACTGAGGAAATCTTAGGAATGTTTTTCTTGGGTTTCTCTGAGTCCTGTGTAAACTGGAGATTTGTTGCCCTGCTCTACATTTTTTGGTAGCCTTTCATTAACTGAATTACTTAGGTTTGAGAATTCATCTTATGTTATTTTCTAAAGCAAGCTGAGTTACTAAACATAACAGGAGGCATCAGTAATATTGGAGCGAAGAGAAAGGAGTAACACTTTTGACTATCGACTATGATAAGCTATTAACAGTTTTCATGTTACAGAACATATTCTAAGACATTTAAACATGATCAAAAACAATGAAGAGACCCTGATATGGAGTTTAGTGTTGTATGGATCAGAAACATGGACACTGAGTAAAGAAGGACAAAAAAGATTAGAGGCATTCAGAATGGAGGGAGATGGAAAGAAAAGCAGATGAAAGGAAGACCAACAAAAATGTTTCTTGATTGGATATTTTAGAAAAGGGCCACTGATAATTCAAGAATAATCAAAATGAATGTCACCTATATAGACTAGGGGTCTCATTTGCAAAACTTTGCATGGATTCGGCCATGAAAATATAAGTCAAAAAACACACATATAATTGTATGTAATTTACTATTTATAAATCACAAACATCTTGTAAATGTGCATACGTAAACACGCTGCAAATTTTGCCACCCTGACATAACAATATATATACATATACAATATATATATACTTGACATGTATTTAATGAACAGATTTACCTGTAAGAAGAGACAATGGGAACAAGAAAAGAGAGGTTAAAAACAAAAATTTTGAAGAGTGGGACATAGAACTTCTTGCATCTGAAGTAGAGGCATGCAAAGCACTTTTTATTTGGTGGCCTCAGCGCTGGTGTTGAACAGCAACATGTTACTAATGACGTTGTGAGGGACGGCCACCTGGGACCTGGGATGCCTCCTTAATGGAAGGACAGGGGGAGATGGTTTATCAAGGGCATTATCTCTCCCAAGCCGTTATTTGGCAGCCCTCTTTGGTTGGTTTCTCACAGGGCTCTATGGGAATTGGTATTTGTCGGCTTAGCCAAGTCGGGTTCTGGCGTTGCTGCCAGGGGTGCTGTGAGATTTGGAGAGCCCTGCTCTTTTGGGCTTATGTCTCACCCAGAGGTTCTTCTGGGCAATGCTTATGGACCACTGGAAGAACAGCATATAAGGAGCACGCTGCCTTCATTTCGGGATCCAGAGTCGGGAGAGAGAGAGACAAAGCTTTCTCGAGGAGTAGTAGAGGTGGAAGGAGACAAGCAGAACAGAAAAGAAAGTGCTGTCTGCATTATATAATGCTTGGAACGGTGATTATAGTACTGTGCTTGGTGCTGAACTGGTGGGAAACGATTTGGGAAGCGTTTCCCTCTGAAATAAAGCCTTGTGTGTTGTGCCGAACTTGTATCCACATCTGTTTGTGTCGGGTTTGGGGTGATTGGTGCACACCCTGGTGGCCACACAGTGAATGTGGCGAGCTCTACCAGTTCCACCATGCCTGGAATAAAAATGGAATGATTTCTAGGCAGAGCTGACTGTAACAGGGGAAAGAAGTGATCTGTGAATGGCATCTGCAAACAGAGATACCTTATTGTGGCATTACACTAGAGCATACAGATGTGGCAGAAGAGAGCTGCAGGGTAATCAAGTAAAACACGTACTGTATGCCTTAGATTAAAATGACCACAATAGTGCAATATATTCAGTGAGTAAGTGGGTAGTGACTAGGGAATGGGTACACCTGATTCCATATTAACAGGGAGTCCTATGGTGTGCTCCATAACCGTGTAAACAAGTGAATATGAACACGTGTAACACAATTTTGGTCAGTCTGTCTCTCTAATGCTGAAGGCAATTCAGAAATAGTTCCAAAACAGTGGTTCTTGGAAGCCTAAATCAGCTCAAAAAACCAGTCACCATTATGGGCAAAAAAAATCATGTTGCTCTCTAAAAGTTCTTTTTCTTCATATATGACCTTTTGCATATTCTTCAAGCAGTACTAAACAAGCCATGTGGTGTCAAACTATTGGGCTATAAATGAGCTATAGCAACTGAGATGTATAGCTTTCTGTAATCAGGACGCGAGCCACACCTGTACGTTTACTTTTTGATGCAATTATTGACAATAAGGGTCTGCATTGACCTCTAATCCTGGGGAATGACAACAGGGTATTAACTGATGAAAAACCAAACAAGCTCTTCAGTGCAAATATGCAAAGGCAAATATAATAGATTCTATACAGTATATCATATTCAGCACTTTTGAGGTTTAATGTTTGTCACGTCAACACACATAATGGCTTGGCGATATGAATTACTATACATTTCAGTCCGCCATTTAGCTGGTTTATCAAGGATGTTGTCATTTCCCACTTTCTCCAAAAAGTTGCATAGAACAATAACAATTTATTTCTTGTTTAGCTCAAAATCACACAAGGAATGCCTCAATTGACTTTCACAAACTGTGTTTTTGACAGCACCCCAGCCTTGACTCCCTAAGAAGACAATAAAAAAACTCCCAAACAGATGGGTCAGAGTTGCCATAAATATACACAAGTTCTCCTGTCAAGTTTTCTTTTATAAATCCTGATTTTTGCATTTAAAGTTACAATGGCACATTTCGGGTCTCTTTCTGTGCGTATGCAAGTTTTATAAATCTGACTCCAGGACAAGCAATTATGGGACAGAGTTTTTGAAGACGTTATCACTCATGCCAGCAATGAAAATAATATCAATCAGAGTTTCTACATGTTACACTGTGATTAGCAACTGCAATATGATTTTTACTGTGCTCTGTACCCATGCCAACAATGATCATTTAAACCAGGGGTCCTCAGTCACAGTAATGGAGGGCTGTACTGTCCGCAGTTTTCCTTCCAACTAGTTTCCCAATTAGAAGACAATCCTTGCTGATAATGAAACTTGGTATTTAACTAGTTAGCTTGTTAGTGCTTTCATTCATCCAAGAGAAATTGTAATTGCAATGTAGAGTTTCCTTCTCTGAGAACATTATCCATGTGTTTTGTGGCCCAGAAAAGATTTAAACTTAACGGCCCTTCCAATTCTCCTGTCATTTATTTGTAACCATTTTTTTTTAACACAGATACTTCATGGTGCACATGCACAGACTTAAGTGGCAGCACTAGGCTGGTTTATTGGTAATCTGCATTTCATTATTAACTAATGTCTTGTTAAGAAAACAGACAATAATTAAAACATAAATGCAGCTGCTAAAAATAGGCAATTAAGGGTTCTGAATTGCAACAGGCAGGATGACTAAAATTAATCCAAGGTAACGTATTGCATTCGTAGTAAATAAATGGGTTCTAATTGTGAGATTGGATGAAGTGAAAAGCTGCAGCCACTGTGGACCTCCAGGACTGTAACTGAGGACCTCTGATCTACAATGCAAGTAAAATTTGTCTTTGTTGAATGAAAGCACTAAGAAGGCATAACGATGAATTCCAAGTTTTATTATCAGCAAGAACTGAGTTCTAATTAGGAAACTGGCTGGAAGGAAAACCTGTAGCCACTGCAGCCCTCCAGGACTGTGATTGAGGACCCAGATTTAAACAAAAAAAAAAAGAAATTCATAAAACATTTTGTTGGGCGGTAGCACTGCTACCTCACAGTTAGGAGACCCAGGGTCGCTTCCCGGGTCCTCCCTGTGTGGAGTTTTCATGTTCTCCCCATGTCTGCGTGGGTTTCCTCTCACAGTCCAAAGACATGCAGGTTAGGTGCATTGGCGATCCTGAATTATACCTAGTGTGTGCAGGGTATGTGTGTGTGTGTGTGCCCTGCGGAGGGCTGGCACCCTGCCTGGGGTTTGTTTCCTGCCTTGTGCCCTGTGTTGGCTGGGATTGGCTCCAGCAGACCCCTGTAACCCTGTTTTTAGGATAAAGCGGGTTGGATAATGGATGGATGGAAAACATTTTGTTAAAAACAAAATTTGGAAAAAATATGAAGCAGGGACTGGTCTATAAATCACAAAGTTACATTTTTACTTCCAAAATGCTAAGTGACCCTGAGCTCAAGCTGTGGCAAAAATGCTTATGAAGAGGGTCATAATGCATTTATACTTGTAAAGTGCTTTAGGACTGCATTCAGTATTGAAAGGTCTTATATTAAATAGTTGGCTTGTTTGTATAGTATATAAAATTAAATTACAGTTTTATTTCTTTATTTTCAGACTTCAGACTATCATTTGTAAAGAATAATTAATTCAAAGCAAGAGGTCAGTGAAAATAACATGCTGTCATACGTTAATGAGAGAAACCCTTAAATGCCATAAAGCTGTTACTCTTTTTGATTGCGCTTTTTCTTTATCTATCCAATGCTACAAATCATTACAATGAATAAATATGATTATACTGTAGAAAAACCAACTACCTGCAGTGATACTTTAATGTGAAAAATAAAGAACTAAGCATTTTTAAAATACATAATGTACAGAGTCAAGTGCGTGCAAACATTTTCTAAAAATGTGAAGAGACTGACATTCTTATGCCAAAGCATGTCCTAAATTTACAATACTTTGACATCATTCATAAATGATAAAAAAGTGCTCTTGGGTGTTATACCATTAAAGCTAGGGAAAATAATGCATTTTACTTTAATTGGGTATAAGCTTATTTATATTGGGTATACCACACTGTGAGCATTTCTGATTTATTACTTGTACTTTTTTTCCTTCAAAAATGTCTGATTAAACAAAACATAATTATTTTAATGCTGTCTTACCTATCTTGGCACCGTCATATGCAGAGCACTAATATATGGATGAAAACTGTACTCAGGGATTACCCCTATGAATCTAATAGAAATGTGATTGCCAAACCGGAGTGTATTTCATCCTCTTAATACATTATGCACAGACAGCGAGGCACCACAGTCTTTTAGACCCTGGTTCAACCATTTAAGAACATTTTCTAATATTAACATAGGAAGCACTCAACTGTTCTTTTAAACCAGTGCTTGGTTTGTCAATGTTTGGATCAGAAAACAGTTACAGAGCATCAATCATGCTGTCCCAATAAACAGAATAATTTATTTGCACAATTACACTATTTTTGGTATTAGTCTTTAAGTAAATACACTATCTACACACTATTATCTTAAATATCTACACAATAAATATTGTTGATTGATTATAAGATAATGGGAGTAATTTTCAAACACAATACATATTAAATATTATGATCTCATAAGACTGTTTACTATTATATGCCAATATAATGAACACAATAAAAGCGGACATAGTAATAAAAAGATAACAAATAAATAAAATGGCTAGTACAACATTTTTTACTTATAAAAAAAAAAAATCCCTCAGTACATCTGTGCATACTCAATGCATTGGCTAATTTATTCTTTTTCATTTTGTTTGAACTGTCCTAAACTGTCTTGTTGATTCTCATTATGAATGTGCAAGCAATAATGCCTAAGGTAGCTGAGAAGCTGTACTTGAATTAGTTTAAATCTCATTTCTACTACATTGTGCAGCAAAGGGCAAAATATGTACAAAAAATTGGAAATTGTGTTTTAGGACATATAATTAAGGGCTGTGGATAACTACCTGGCACCCAGAGAATCTCTTTTGGAATAAGATAGTTGAGAAATGGATGGAGTTTGAAATTAAATGTTTCAAGAACAGCATAAGAAGTAAATACCAATTGGCATTACAGATTCTGTGTTTTTTTTTACATTTATGTTAGGACTGTAACCATAACTTTTCTCATATGTGGAATTAGTTCCAAGGGTACATGGAAAAGGTGGTGAGACTTGCACCAGAAGTCTTACATGTCTTTCTGTCATTTTCAGAACTGAAAATGTCACTGGCACAAAGGAACCAGACTTTACCTCCCATAATCCTCATTGTCCACAATCCAGTTAGAAAAACAATATCAGTCTTATAAACTGGAAAATAGCATTGCAAGACTTCACATGAAAGAGAGAGAGAGAAGGAATCTAAAAGAGTAAGTGCTCATATGAAATATTTTTCCAAAAGTCTATCTTTCTTTCTTACACCAGTTTACCATGCATTGTCTGACGTTCTGATTATTTGACAGCTAATATAAGTTCTGTTTGTATGTGTATTTAAACATGAGTTATGATTTCTATTAAAAGTTAAAAAGGAAATTATTTTTAACATACGGTATTATATGTGTAACCGTTTTAGTGAAATCTGTATTTTTATTTTAAGTTTATATTTCATAATATGTTTGAATATCAGTTTAATGAAAGAGAAATAAAAGAAGAGGAAAAAGAAATCAAAACTGTTAAAGCCATTTGCAGGAAAAGTAGATCCTTCCGAGGCCACTGTCAAGTTAGTGGCTTGAAGACTGGACTACAGAACCATCCAAGGACAGACATACTGGATCACCATGATGGGCATCTTCTTGAGTGAATGCTGACATATGACTGTAGTTTTATAATATGCTATCTATCTATCTATCTATCTATCTATCTACCTGATTTGTTTCGTAATTCATTTAATAATATCACCAGAGACAAAGTACAGTTTTTTATGGCAAGCCGAATTAACATTTAGAGATATCTCAAAATGGATTTTAAGATATCTGGAAATGCATTTTAGATATCTCAAATTGACTTACAGATATCTAAAAATGCATCTATTTTAAGATATCTAAAAGCATTTTATGATATCTTAAATAGATTTCAAGATATCTTGAAATGATATGCTGTACATTTTGAAATATCTGAAATGCATTTTAAGATATCTTTAATGCAATTCGAGATATCTTGAAATACGTTCCTGTGCATTTTGAGATATTGCAAATATATTTCGAGATATCTTAAAATAACTTCCTGTGCATTTCAAGATATCTCAAATACATTTTGAGATATCTCAAAATCACTTCCTGTAACATTTCCTATTCTTTCAATGGGACTTCCTGTCTATTTCGAGATATCTCATAATGAATTTGAGATATCTTGAAATACACAGGAAGTTATTTTAAGATATCTTGAAATGTATTTGAGATATCTTGAAATGTGCAGGAAGTCATTTTAAGATATCTGAAAATGCATTTCAGATATCTCAAAATGAATTTGGGATATCTTAAAATGAGAAGGAAGTTATTTTGAGATATCTTGAAATATAATTTAGATATCTTAAAAGCATTCAAGATATCTTGAAATTCATTTTTTTCAGATATCTGAAATACATTTTTAGATATCTAAAATTAATTTCATGATATCTTAAAATGGGTCTCTGCTCCATTTCAGATATCTAACAATGTATTTCAAGATATCTCAAATTGTATTTCAAGATATCTAAAATGCATTTTAAGATATCTTTAAAAGGACACTCAATTATTTCAAGATATCTCAATAGCATTTTCAGATATCTACAATACAATTTAAGATATCTGAAATACATTTCCAGATATCTTAAAACAGCTTCCTGTCCATTTTCAGATATCTCAAATACATTTCAAGATATCTTAAAATGACTTCCTGCACATTTCAAGATATCTCAAATACATTTTAAGATATCTTATAATAAACAAGTAGTCCCATTGAAATAATAGGCAATTTTACAGGAAATGATTTTGAGATATCTTGAAATGCATTTAAGATATCTTAAAATGCATGAAAGGTCAATTTAAGATATCTGAAAATTCATTTGAGATATCTTGAAATGCAGACACAATTATTTTGAGATATCTGAAACTGTATTTGAGATATCTTGAAATACATTTGAGATATCTCAAAATGTATTGCAGATATCTTAAAATGTAAAGGAAATTATTTTAAGATATCTCAAAGCGAGTTTCAGATATCTTAAAAAGTAAATTACATTTTAAGATATCCAAAATTCATTTTGAGATATCTCTAAATGTTAATTTGGCTTGCGATAGTTTTTGCTTCCCTTTCACCCCGAATGTCCATACTAAACATGAGGCAATACATTTAACTCACAAGCAATACATACTGCCATGCAAGTTTCACAATATAATACTCTCATGATACAGTTTGTTCTCATAAGGGAGAAAATAATAATAAATGTTATATGTAATTTTGGGAAAAAAATGAAAGATTAACTTTACCATCTATTAAAAACAATAAATATATCATGTAAAAAATATTTTTTGGTATTAAAAGAACACTCTAGGTGGAGGATGATGGAAGATGTTCCTCATTAAATATTTGATAGAACACAAGTATATGATGAATGAATGTAAAAGTTATAATTGATGTTTCTTTATATAGAAATGCGATTCATCTACTTAAGGCTTTGGCTTAGGTCCAGTTCCCCCTACTTTAGCAGCATATACAATTAAAAATCACAGTCATGCTATAATAGAAGTTGGACTGCAGAAATGAAACTTTAACTCTGTGTTTGTATGTACTTTTAAAATATTGAAGAAAGATAACTGCACCTGAAATTGGAGACATGTTACTATTTTACAGAAACAAATTATTAGGTAAATGTAACAAAAAACATTGTATTGTGATTTGAGGGAGATCATAGATATACTGTATATTCTGCTTCTATTAATATATATCTTGTTTTGTCAATCTTTGCTCTAAGTAGTGTAATAATGAGCTTGTTCTCTACGAAACAATATCCGGCTGGCCTTTTTTCAGTCATTGTGTCTGAAAGCCAAGGTAGCAAAAGACATATTAACAGTGTAGTATTACAAATTGACAGGGACAGTTTACAGCAGTTAAAGTAACAGTGAAATTAATCTTTAAACAGTAAGGGTTAGAAAGTGCTATAAACATACAGTAAAATGTAACCATCAAATTAACTGTTTTAAAAAATTCTGTCCTTAGAATGCCTCACACTTTCTTTAATAAAAATATATATTTCTCCTCTGTGGTATATGGGAGATGGAAGGAGACATAGAAAGAACTTCTGGTAAAGATAGAGACTAAGACTTTTGGATTGCAAAAAAAAAAACATAAAAGTATTTGGAAAATTGGACTCAAAACTGCAGCAACATATTAGTCGTCCCGATTGTTATTGTCTAGTTTGATACTTTAATCGATTTCTCAGAATTGTCCTTATGTCTTTTGTGTATAGTATGACTAAACAAAAACACAGGAGAAGAAGCCTACAAGATTTTATAAGGCAATAAACCAATATTCAAAAAAAGTAGTGGTAAGGCTTCTTATAGATACTGTGTAGAGTTGCTTAAGTCTCAAAGGGTTTGAAAGGGTACTGGACAGGGGTAGTGTGCAACAGCGGCCAGAGGGAAAAAAAGAGAGAGGGGACCCTGAACAGAAACAGAGGAAGGTCTTTGTGCCAGTGTGTGAACGCAAGCTTGGCAAGGCTTTGTACATCAGACAGCATGCCATGAACATTTTTTTTTATTTCTTTCAGGGTAACAGAGAGAATCCCTTACCACAGACTGTAGGCCAAAACAATTACTCCATGTCAACATTTGGAAACAGAGAGATTCCACTATAGAATTTACAAGGTGCCTGGAGCTTAGAGGGTATTGGCTTGTCAGGCAAGGATTGAAACCAATATGATCTGTCTGTGTAGTTACCTCTGAACCTGACTCCACATATGGTTTTGGCACTTGAGCTAAATATAATGCTGAGGTTAAGTTTATAGGCTGTCCTCAGAAATACTGTACTTTATTGAAATTCGACTTAAGGAACTAACTGGGTGAAAGGAAGAAAGAGGCCAGCATGGGAAGGGTGCAAGAGACAGAGAGATAGAGAAAGAGACTGTAAGTAGAGGGATCTAAGTAAGAAAGTCTTTCCACAGGTTAAAAGCTGGTTCAGTATATCAGCATATGAGCTGCAGAGCATACGAATTTTATCCCAATCTTTGCTGTGTAGTTCAAAATACACTGTCAACTTTATACACTCAGCATTAATTTTATATTTAGTGTTTCTTTCAATTCTTACAGTACATCACACATCATGTACGTCACAATTGTACGGACAAGTATGGCTTCTGTGTGTTCACGGCCAGCAGAATTATGGAAGATGAATGAAGTCAAAAGTCACAAGAGTTTGTGATGCTAAATATACAGCAGGTAAGCAATCCTGAGAGCGGCAGTCTAGTAAAACAGCGGTACATCTGAGGGATTTAGTCCTACTTACTGCAAGAACTTGAAATTAGACAAATGCATGCCAACTGACACTCACCACACCACTGTCCCTGATAATGACTACTCAACGCTATCAAATAAATTACAGATATGACTTGAATGTACCATGGGAACTCAGAAACATGGTATACATGTGAGCTTCTAAAACACAACTCATGAGCTGATAGATCTGTCAAGTCTTGACTTTTAGACTGTCATAATGACATAACTGCCATATGGCAAAAAATCCATTTGAAGTCTGAAAGTTCTGTTGTCCCCAGTTATATTAGGATTGCTTTGTACCTCTCATGTAAGACAGACATAACCCTTTCGACATCCAGTTAATTTTTCTGACATGCTTGTTTGGGTAACATCACCAGCAATTATATTCAAGTTTCTGCTTCATATGAATTTCTCCTTTACTCTGTAACAAAGTGTTAATGGTTATTAATGTAGATAATTGGCATGGAAGAAACTTAACAAAAGAGAATGTGACTAAACAAAACAATCTGGGAAAGTGCTAATTTTAAATTGCATTCATTAAAAAGTGTGTCTTAACTTTTAGTTTACTCTTATATACCCTGCCCTGCATAAGAGGGCTAAGAAAATGGATGGACGTTTAGAGGGTCAAATATGTATGCAGTTTGCTTGCAAAACAAAACAATAAATTTAAATTAAAGCAGTGTGCATTAGCTGGAAAATTAAATTTATAGTTGTGAGATAATCTATGGGACTGAAACACTGTCTGCCTCAGGGAAACCATAGTTAATTGAGGATCAATACATTTGAAGAACAACTGAAGTAAGAGAGCTAAAAGGCTAACAGGGGAAAAACAACATTAGTAAATGAGTGATAGATTTAGCCTACAGGTATATACTTTTATAAAGTTGTTTGAAAAAGTAAAGACTTACTTTGTTCAATTTCACTGATATGGTCTTAAAGACATTTAACAGAAAACAGACAGTTTTTAAAAAGTACCCTTCAAACACAATGTGTTTGTGACAGAGCCTATGGTTTTATTACCTGTTAAAGGTGACAAGACAAAAGGCAGCCATAAGCACATCCTGCACAGTGAGACACAATTCTTGTTTCTGTGTTGGGTAATGAAACCTCACAATTCTATGGAGTTTTATTAATGTCTGTTCTTCAATAGTTATACCATCGTACAGTGGCCCTGGCAGATGATTACAGAGAGACGGTAGGCCATCAATGATTAATGAGGTATGCTGCAGAAGGTGCAAGTGAGTGGTGCCCAGCTCTGATTCTCCTGGGCCATGGTGCCTACTAGCTTTCACTGCCCCTCAGTTCTTAATCAGAAGCTAATTCAAGTTTTTAATTGAACTTCTTGAATTAATTAGATATCTTGGTTGCTGGTTTCTACACTCAGTCTGTGCATTTAGAATTACCCAAGTGGGTATTTTGATTTTGCTCGGAAATTAACAAAGATGTATATTGTGTGCAAGATTCTTTAAGATGTCCTGTTTCTAGGGCTGTAGCTTCTAAAATGTAAGAAGTTATAATGAAAAGGCAGATGCCATGGATAATGTATTCTGTTTTGAAGTAGTTACTGTAACAGTTTAAGCTGCAACACAGTCACTTTCTAGACAGTTTACTTTTCTGCTTTTCTATTTAAATCTTTAACCCGATGCACATACAGTTCCAGGTCAAAGAGTATTTCATGTGGAAGGTAGAAATGTCAACTGATAATAAACAAGAGCCATCAAGAAACAAAACAACTGAAATGGCTCTACTGCTCCCTGCTGGTTTCCAAACTTATTCTGACCATCCGTTTTCTAAACTTGCTTCTTCCAGTAGAGGACTACAGGGAGCTTTAGCGTATGTTTATAGCATCAGACGTAAAACAGGAACTTGCTTTGGACTGAAATTCAGTCCATTTAAGGGCACAGTTACACAAATACTTACTTTGTTTAAAAGGATATTTCAAAAAGCTATTTACAGGCAATTACCCATATCTGTAGGGTGTGAGAAGAAAATAGCTTTAAAACAAAATACACACTATAAACATGAAGTATTAACTTGCAATGCTTTGTTGACAATTTACACATATGGAATATATTTTAACATCCAGAGAATTTAAGATGTGGGTTTAGGTCTGGGTTGTTACAGTGGTGGTGTTATACTTTGAGCCATTATTTTTGTTTAGAGCTTGTCAGCAGTACAACCTTCTACCAAGTAGGGGTGCAGATCAGGGTTTTCTTCACATACTTGGATTGTGACACCAACTGCTGAAACCTACTGAAAAGCTAAAATGCTGTTTGTGAACACTGTTGCATCATTTTGGAAACCACACATTTAATCCTCATGTTATGGTGGCCCTGCAAAATGTAAGCTACAATCTGCTTAGTGCTAGGCAGGCACTGGGTGACTACAAAAATGTTATGGGCTGAGGGCCCATTACACTAGCTAATCAGGCCTGAACAGTGATGACATGATCGATTTGCAGCTTTTGTCATTCCCTTTTAAGTAAACAATATAGCATAGTTTAATTTTGTGTATCATTATGAAAGGTTTTAAGCAGCAAATCACATCAGCATAGCAGAAGGAAGGTCATACTGTGACTCTGTTGGCTGTTGGTAGTCTTTTACGTTACAATGTGTCACACATGTGTGCATGGGAGCCAGCTGCAGGGACCAAAAGAAAGGAATTCCATGCCCAGCCAGAGGGTGGTGGGGTGCATTCAACCCTCTTATTTTGTCCCCGCAGACCAGACATTCCACCTGAATACGAAGACGTCACTTCCTGTCCCGGTGCCAAGGACTACATCACTTCCACCAACCTCCCTATGAAAACCCACTCCCTTCCTCTATTGATCAGTTCCGTTTTGGACTCCGTTCTGTACACTATTGTGTTGAATATTTTGCTTACTTTGCAGCCAAGGTCAAGTACACGGGTGGCTGCCCCAAACCTTTGGCTTGTGTCAAGGCGTCTTATTCTACAACTGTTAAAAAATACTTGGAATTACATCATTGTACTGTAATGTACAATAAACCAGTAACGGCACACTGCACAATAACGTGCAGTGAATACACATGACTTGAGCATTAATAGTTTTCATACTCATTCTCTGTACATTTAGCATTTGTTTGCTATGAAGTTGGTGCGCTTGCTGCTTCCTGAGCAGCTCTTCTTTTCTCCAACCTAGCGGCAAACTTCTTCTCTTCTTTTGTCTGCATCTTTTCGCGTTAAAACTGATTAAGTCAGTGTTTGTGTTGCAATTACTTACTACGTTTTCTTAAATTTTTCACTTAAGCTGGTACTTAAGTCTTCAATCTGCCTCAAGAATGATTTAAGATATGAAGAGGTAGGGGAAGTGACGGAGAAGGTGGTAGGGATGAGAACAGCGCCTGTACGCATGCACCACATGGCTGCCCTGCTGGCCACTGCTGAGAGTTGATTCTACAATAAAATAAAAATACAAAGAGGAATAACCTTGGAGGTCAATCATCACCCCAAAAGCGGATATTTGACGTCACGCAGTATATGTGTACCAAATTTCAGGTCAATAGTTCAAACGGTTTGAGAGCTACAGGTGATTTAAAATCCTGGACAGACAAATGAACAGCCACTGTGACGTATTATATATAAAGATAGAGAGAACCCAAAAGCCATCAGTAGGGGTGTTTAATGACAGCTGGCATATTAATAACTTTTTGGCTGCTGCGTATTATGTGCCAAGTTCACTAGAATCCTGAAAACTACTTGAGACTTTAGAGATCAGTATTAAAACTGGGATGAAGTCTCACAGTGCTTAAGATTTAAACTAATAGGTGAGCATGATCACTATTTCGCAGAAGAAATAGAAGAACTTGGAAAATGTCATCATGGCCCTTTTATATTACCACATACATCTTGCAGGGGTGGCACACACTCTACAGTATAAACAGTTTTTTGTTTTTTTTTATCTTGCAGTCTATTGCCAGTCCAGAAACAGACAGTATACTCAAATAGGCAGTGAAGGACAAAACATCTGAGTATTAGATTAAAAGAGAAGAAGAAATCCTTGATTTTCTTCTCCTGATTTAACATTTTGAAACCAACAGCCGTGCGTTGGTCCTGTGTCCAGATAGCTTGGCTCAGAAAAAACTATTTGGCATATACAAGAATCTCATGGCTGACCTTTCGCTCTGACTTATTTTGTACTTTGTTTCAGAATATATAAGTTTCAAAGGGGTCTTTCCCCAAAGCTCATATTTTAATCTTAGTATAATAATCAAAAATAATCTATGCATAATCAATTTAATCAATGTAAAAATAAATTTAGCATATGTGACTGTATAACTATTTCAAGTGTAAATCAAGTTCAAATCAAAGTTCTCTGTCATGTATACAGAGTTCAGTCTAAACTTACTAAGTCTCCCCAACATGCAGCACATCAGCACTGTGCAGACTATTGCTTATATTTACTGCAATATACACTAAATAAATTGCATGAAAACGTCTTACAGCTTACAGGGGTGAGAAGAGCAAAATGAAAGAATTTCTGTCAACAAAGCTTTGGTTCCACAAAATAGAGCAATCATTTGAGCATGGCAATATACAGTATAGACTAGAGGGATATTAATATTAAGCAATATTCTGTAATCTACTGAATATTAGATTCAGATACCAAATGAGAAGTTTCAGTTTTAGTTTTTTTATATTTTTTATAGCTGAGTGCTGGTCTGGCACAATGCATGCATGTCTATGAGTGCATATGCATAAGCCACTTGCATTAGAAGAGCAAATTGCATATTGCACAGTTCTTTGGCATCTCTGACAGAGAAATTACAATAAAATCTCCATGCACTGCAGTCTGCAAGGACCAAGACTGGCCATCCATGACATAAGCTATATATGATAATTAAAAGAGGTTGTTGGCACCTCCTGTGTAATGTGATTCTGTCAAGCATAAGGCAGATGTGGTGGCACCAGCTTTTAATACACACTGAGTGAATTTTCAATGGCTGTATGTGATATTTGAAAAGGTTATAGTACATATTAGATCACTCATGCTAAATGAAGATATGAGGTCTAATTACTGATGTGAGACATCATTATTCATAGCCTGGTGCTTAAAGAGGTTATTGAGGTTTCTAACGTGGCCCTGCCTTTTTCATGACATGCAACGACTTTATGTGCAGTAGCCATGTGCAAGAAGTCATTAAACCTGCTGACCTGATTAGTCCTAAAATGTGATCCAAATAATAATGGTACTAATGATAATACAGTGCATGCCGGGGATTATATTTGTATCATGTTACTTGCTAAAAACAAATCCCTTTTTTTTTTGGATCTAAGGAATAATGAAATACATATGGCAGACAATATACATTATTTTAAAATTGTTGCAGAGGATTTGCATCCTATATAAGTGCTGATATTCATGTTTGCCATATGTTCAAAATCACTGAACAAGATAAAAGAAAAATAAAATCCATACTGTTAGGTATCCAGTGTTTGTCATTTCAGCAGACCCTGACTGGTATGAACTGGATAATAACTAGAAATATTTGGTTGAAAAAAATACAGGCATGGCTGATGAAGAATATAAGACTGTAAAAGTCCATACCGCAAATATAACAATGTGTGATTAATATTTTTTTCATGTGCACATAATAGTTTAAATGCTCCAGTGCTCAGTCCTTCATTCCACCATCTCTTAAAAGCATGATTATTTTTTTTACTAGAATGTTATGTGACTTGTAATCCACACAGTCATGACACAGCCAAAAACCTGTAAATGGGACATAATCCATATGCTGTAATATGTTTAGATCATTACTGTTGATGTCCCTGATGTTAGTGATTCCCAACAGGATTAAACTAAACAGTCTTGAGTGCACATCCATAAGCAAAAAAAAAAACCCACAATGGAATGAGAATAAAGCACATCATTGATGGTATGGAGACAAAGAAACAGAGAACAAGAGTAAATCATAGCTTTTGTGTCCTCAAAAAAAGAAACGGATAATGAATACAGTTCATGCTTTAGATATATTTCTTTCTGTAAGTGCTTACTTTGGGGGAGCAAAAGAAGTTTTTGAGAATACAAAAATTAAAAGAAAGAAAAATCCAGTCATACTGGGCCAAGTAATTCAACATTCATATATTGTGGGTGTGAAAGGAACCATAGAAACATGCATAAATTAAGGAAAAAAGTGAGCACTCAACATAAACAGAGATTGATCCAGGATTTATCTCTATGTCCTTGGTGTTGAGAATCGGCAGTGGTAACTACTGGCTCCTCCATACCTACTGTAGATTTTTTTAGATTATTTACAAAACTGCTACTACATTTCTAACTAACGAGTTTTTACTGTTTATATATGCTTATAGCTATTTAATCATGTACTGTTAAAAAATACCAAACAGCAAAACAAAAAATTCGACCTAACAGAGACTGGTCACAAATCTTTCCATTTAAAATCATTTTAAAATCAGCTTCCTGTGTTTATGCCCATTTAGGTATAAGGAGTTCTGAAAGCTGATGAATATCTAACAACAGAGTACCCAGCCAGAGGATTTCACATTTCGACTAATAGACGGCCACATACTTGGATTTATTATTATCTGCAGAAGATAAGCAAAAAAAAAAAAAAAGACATTTTCTTTGGTGACTGTGTTTTATCATCCTGAAACTTTGGTGTTTCAGTTTGCAAACCAGCACAAACACCTTACCATTAGAAATAAGGATGAGTTTGGCTATAGTGGTATAACCTCTACTTCACCTGTGGTTCTTCAAAACAATACAGACATTTATTTTTATCAAAGAACAAAGTTCTAAATGTTATTTCTGACAATCGTGAAATATTTTACCTCAGAAATATTACTTGTTCTGACATTCAGGCAGCAATTCTCCACTTTTATTCTTACTTGATATATAGTTTAAACATTATAGTTTACATATAGTTTAAATATTAAGCAAATAGTTTAAAATTAAGTGTGATGATGAGCTTTATTACTTTATATATCAATGCAAAATGCAGCTGACCTAGGAACTTTAAACCTCTCCACACATGCATATATCTCTATATATAATCTTCATTTGGATCTTGATCTTTGTTTGTCCGCGAATGAATTAGAAGAAGAAGCACTAGATGGCAGTAGAGAGACAGCTAAAACATAGGCATTGCATTAAGAATCTCCTCCAGGCTTATACTACTGAAGACTGTAGTACTCTAGTCACACCTCAAAACACAGACATTCAAACTAAACAAATTGTTGTGCTTTAAATTAACTAAAGAGATCTTCATTTAGATCTTGATCTTTGTCCGCGAATTCCACGCATGCGTAGACCACCTTCCAGTTTAGTACATTGTTGTTACTCACGAATGTCAACAATGTGCCGGAATAACGAAAGAAGTGGTGGACAGTGTTACGCTGGTTAGCTCCCGAGGCCTGGTTAGAGAATGAGATTGCTGAAGATAAAAGGTACGTGCCTACGTAACATATGAATGAAAGAAAGACAGTGGGTAAAATGAATGACAACGTAACAGCACGTTCCGGAAATTATTATTGTTACGTTGTAGCCGGCGAGTGCTGAGCATCTCACAGTTGTACCGTGGCTTGCTCACATATCAGTGAAGTGATCCCTATTTATGCTTTAAAGAGCCTGGATACCTACAGTACAGGTAAAAAGTTTGGAGACACCTCCTCATTCAATGTGTTTTCTTTATTTTCATGACCATTTACATTGGTAGATTCTCACTGAAGCTATCAAAACTATGAATGAACGCATGTGGAGTTATGTACTTAACAAAAATGGTGAAATAACTGAAAACTTGTTTTATATTCTAGTTTCTTCAAAATAGCCACCCTTTGCTCTGATTACTGCTTTGCACACTCTTGGCATTCTCTCGATGAGCTTCAACAGGTAGTCACCTGAAATGGTTTTCACTTCACAGGTGTGCCTTATCAGGGTTATTCAGTGGAATTTCTTGCTTTATCAATGGGGTTGGGACCAGCAGTTGTGTTGTGCAGAAGTCAGGTTAGTTGGACGATCATTTATTTTTCAACAGGACAATGACCCCAAACATATCTCCAGGCTGTGTAAGGGCTATTTGACCAAGAAGGAGAGTGATGGAGTGCTGTAAATGGTCATGAAAATAAAGAAAACACATTGAATGAGGAGGTGTGTCCAAACCTTTGGCCTGTACTGTATGTGTCCCCCTTTTATAGCCATTGCTTCGTGTATATTGCCTTACTCTTTGGAATGCCACAAAGGAACCTGCGAGATTGGAGAAAAGTTGAGAAGAGATCGTGAGAGGAAAAAACAGCATCGTGAAAACGAGACGGACTGTGAACGGACAGAAGCAGAAATGCTCCTACACAACCAGATAATTACTATTCGGACAGTGATTTCGATTCGGCCGTTCCTATCGAATCAATATCCAAGGGTTTTCTTTTGTAATTTTGTTTCCCTTATAAAAAATCATAATGCTGTGCGACAAAGGGTCCAGTTCACGACTGGCAGCCGCGTTTTAACAGGGAGCCCTTCACAGACAACTTTAGCACGCGCAACGTAGTTGGACGCACATGGCGAGTATATATATATATACGATCCGTAGGGTGTGGGCGTTTCTCACCTAGTGCACAGGTGAGGAACTGCCTACATTCATGATTGTCCCGTGGCTAATGCTGCAGCTGCTGTGGCCCTCGTCATTTTAAAAAGAAGCGCGAGTCGGTTCGGGGGGAAAAATAAGTGGAGAGAGAAAGGAAAGGAGAGGACGGAGGTTACCGGGAGCAGGAGAGGAAGCAGGTCGGTGAAAGAGAGAGAGAGCCGCGAAGAGCGGCGGACGTGCGGCGAATGAGCGCGTGGACAGCTGCGTGGAAGCTGGGTGTTAGGCCGACACCCAGACGTTTGTGTTGATGTCGCTCCCGCTGAGCGATCAGGTAGCGGGAGTGACCAGGGAAGGCGACTGGCCGCAGAGAGGCCATTGAAAGGCAGCGGAAGTCGGGAGACTTGGTGGTGGGAATCCCCAACGTGAGCGACCTGGCCGTTGTGGGAAACCAAGTTCTCCGAGACTGGGATGAGTGCCATACCGAAGCCAGGGTTCGGGAGGTCTCCAGTCTCATGCGTGTGATGTAGGAGGGCAGCTGCAGAGAGCGTCTTGCCTGCTGCTAAGCCCATACGGGATAAGCAGGTGAGAAGCATACAGAAAATAGGCACCGGATTTGTTATTGTTTTAAAGACTGCTTCCATAAGAAGATTTAACGTCACGTTTTAAAGGATTGTTTTTTTTCTTATTGTTGTTTTAACCGCCACGTTCTTTTATGGATTATTTATTTAATGAACATTGAAACTGCACTATTTATTTGAACACTGTTTTTGTTTTGATGGACAGTTTTAAATAAAAGCACTATTGCACTTTTTGAACCACCCCTTGCTCAATTGTTTATTTGCCTTCACTGACTAGCTCACTCGGTTTCATTATCGACGGTGTGGGGTTCGAGTGCTTCCAATAGCAAAGGGAGTGTGGAGCCTGGACCCACATCGTCACAGTGCGCAGCCGGCACTTCCGCCACACTAGGGTGTGGTCAGGACTGATTGCCGGGAAGCAGCTGGAGCCCATCCGGGTTCCCGTTTAAGGGGCCACGGTCAAAGAGAGAGAGGCACAGTGATTGAGAGGCCTGGACTTTGGGGAATCAGTGCAAGAGGCACTGGGGTGTGAGTGAACGTAATTATTGTATATAATATTTGTAAATAAATAGTGTGTGGTGGAACTATGTTGTCCGTCTGCCTGTGTCCGGGTCCCAGTTCACTATATATATATATATATATATATATATATATATATATATATATATATATAGCATATATATATATATATACTTTAAGGACCTGAGATATTAAAAACTGTATATGATTGCAAGGGTTGAGAAAGATTGTTCTCGTGCAGAAGTGCCACAGATAAAAATTTCTCCATCTTAAATTGCTTCCTACGTTGGCTCCATATTCTGAGTGAGTAAAGCACAATTGTGTTGTTAGTATATTGGTGATAACTTGCATTTATAGGGGCACAAAAGTCATGCCATGGACATCGGCAGTGTACTAACTTTTCTCTTATTTTCTCAGCAAGAACGAGGAGCTGCCACCGTAATACTACCCGGACAATCCAAAAACCTACAACACTTCTGGGTTCCTTTCTTCCCTCTGGTCCCCATGTGATGACGTCAGCCACCCATCCAGCACCACGATTTTCCCAGCATCCCACTGTTTAATTTTCGGCCCGACCCCATAAATTGTCCGTCCTCACATCCTTCTATGTCTTTTGAGTTTTGTAAAAACAATTGATCTATTTTCGTTACAGTATACAGGGCTAAAAACCCCAAATCTTCATGCTGTGTCTGTCTATCTTTACTATATATATATATATATATATATATATATATATATATATATATATATATATATATATATACATATACATAGTGACGTGTGAGTCATTTGCCTTTAACCCAAAAGACAAAGCTGAGTCTAAGGATTTCAGGAAAATCAGCCTTATTGAGCTTGAAACAGGAACAGCAAGATTATTTATTGGAGTGGGAGCTACCACTCTACTACACACAGACACAGCAAACGAGGGGGGGGGACCGGGGGCCAGGTCAGTGGCCAAGTCATAGTGTTCTCCGTATCGCCCATCGTGTGATAGGAGGCAGTGAGCTTACTGTTACTCTGTGGCACTGTGAACATGCAGTTGCCTAGGCAATGGACAAGTAGCCCTCATCAAATACATCAATCGTGTTTCAGTGTGTCGCCTCGTTGGGGAGGGACTCAAACAAATTAAAAAATCCCACTATATATATATATTGTGGTCCCCGGCCGGGACGCCCAGGAGGACCAGAGGAGGGCTTGTGCCTCCTCCAGACCACGAGGGGGCGTCCGTCCTGGTTATGCTGGGGGCCACGGGTAGAGGGCTTGGAAGCCCAACCCTGTAGGGGCCCGTGGCCATCCCGAGACAGCACCCAGGTGTCTGAGGAACCCTGGAGCCCAGCACTTCCGCCACACCAGGAAGAGCTGGGGGGAAGACTTTACGTGATGCCCGGAAAGCTGCCAGGAGGACAGCCGGCACTTCTGCCACGCTGGGGTGTGGCCAAGGAAGGAATGCCGGGAACACCTGGTGCTCATCTGGGAGTACTATATAAGGGGCCGCCTCCCTTTAGTCAGAGCGGAAGTCGGGTGGAAGAGGATGGAGCTAGGGGAAGGACTGGAGGCGGCCAGGAGAAAGGCAAAGGAACTGTGTGGCCTGGACTTGGGGGAATCGGTGCTAGAGGCACTGGGGTTTTGTGAGTGCACGAAAAAGACTTTGTATATAGTGTAAATAAACGTGTGTTGGATGAAAAATGCTGTCCGTCTGTCTGTGCCCAGGCCGGCTTTCACAATATATATATATATAGTTACTATAGCCTTTATTTAGGCTGTTTGCTTCAAATATGGGGTTGATTTTGTTCCTTAGGCTAAGGTAAAATAGCATTAAAAGAACAAGCATGAGATCTCATCTACACAGTCTGACACCCATGAATTACAAATGTAGCTGCAGCCAGACAATCCTGTTGAATGAAAATGTGATAGCCAAGGGGTTGGTAGCTAAACTCAAAATATCACCTCACTGATTCATTCCAACAGCTGGTAAGGATCTGCCCAGAATGTAAACCTTTGGAGCGTGCCACTTCATACATTTAAGTCTGTAAACCCAATTCTGATGGCTAGTCTGAAAGAGATTGATCATGGGCTGGACAGCATGATGGTATTTCTGTCATAAATCTTACCACCTTGAGCTGGTCATGTACGAGCACATGAACTGCCTTCAACCAACCCTGTAGTTTCCTGGTGTATTCTAGGGCTGGAGATGGTGCTGGCACCCTAGGGCTTTATTAGTTAGTTATTAGTATTTATTAATTGGGCATTAGTCCCAAAGCAAGCTCTTTTGGGATGTCCTTAGCTTCTGACCAAACATCAGCAGAACAAAGTACATCCAGAAGACTCCTACACTAACGTACAAAGGCTAGCATCACCAATGGCAGTTGTTGGTCTCAATTATGTTGGTCTCTAGAGATGGTGAAAGCCACTCATGAGAATGTGAATGATCCACTCTTCTGGCTTGTTGCTTTGGAGGTACTGGAGCATTGTGCATATTATTGTTACCTAATTGCTGGCAAACCTGATACAGCATTAAACAGTTAAAATCCTCCCTTGATCAGAATTAAACTCACCAGGAACTCCAAATTAGGAACAGAATTCTCCAATGATTGCTACTGGCAATGTTGTTGCTTCCTTGTCACCTAATGCATAATCTATGAGACACTAGGTGAAATATTCCATCCCAATCATGATACACAGATTTCTCTAACTGGTAATTGGCGAAGGTTCTCAGATGTCAAAAACAACATTCTCAATTCTTGCATCAGGGTGATGCTGTTGTAGGGTGTAGTAAAGGAATCCTTTGGATGCCTTCTGGTGGTACAAGCATTGCACTACCTATAGTAGTCATTCATATCTTTTCTTCTCTTGCTCCAGTCTGGCAAAATTTCAATATTGCCACTTTCTGGAAGACAATGCAGGCCGTGTAACAACTGTTTATTGGCAATTTCTATCTCATAAGGCAAAATCTTTCCACTGCCATTTCAAAGTACCCTGAATGGTGGCCCTTGACAGAAATGTTCTCTTGTATGAGCCTTCATCAGCTGGATTACCTTTCATCCTCAACTCAGCAAATGAATAAGTACAAACATACATTAAATTTAATAGATAAATTTCTAGGAGGGATGCAGTTAGCACAGTGACATAGTTTCCCCATAATGGGGAGGTGACAGTCACTCATCCCACTAATACAATGTATAGCTGAGGATTTTTCTAATTATACCTTAAAATTATAAAATTTAAAGCAGCATGCAAAAAAATACCTCATGTTAATTAGGAGGCCCATTTACTGCTTAGTACTGGCTGAGCACTGAAACTTAATTCTGATACAATGGTATATGCAATAAATTAGCTATGGAAAATGTTTCTTCTTTTTATATGGATATCAGAAGTAGATTACATCAAACATGGATATGCACTCTGTGGACAAAAGCCCATATATTATGCAAGCATCAAGCGAGATGCTACATTACATAACACACTGTCAGTGAAAGACTGACACAAACCCACTGTAATACTTTACTCCCACTGAGCAGCAACTCCCTAAAGTGTGTACTTTTGTCCCATCAACCACAGTGCTACCCAGCTGAATAATGGAAAATGAAGTCATTCCGTTAGCTCTGACACAAGTTCATCGCAATGCTGGGCTTGTACTTAAATAGATAAAGCGCTTTATTAGGCAATCTGCTTCATCAGGTCTCAACTGCTTAATGTTAAACTTTTTTGCAAGCATCCTCTTCTCCAGTGGATGTTGAAATGTTATGTGCCATGTCTGTCGGGTGTACCTACTCGATTGGACAAGGGTGTTTTCTTCAGCATCCTAATCTAATACTTTTCTGTATTGTTGATTGGCTAGTTAAAAGCGCATTAATTTGAATATGGGGACACAGAGTCTTTCAGCATTGAGCACCCCAGTTTCACAAACAAACTGCATCAGTCAGTAATGTACAGTATAAATTTGGATTCTCTTTTCAAAAAACAAAGTAATTTCTGACAAACATGTTATTAAACATAACTTAAAACAAACAAAATGTATATATTTGATAAAACATTAATTTTTCACTTTTAAGTTATGAATCTATTTTTACCATCTATAGCGAAGGAAACACCACTGAATGCAATTTTTTTTAAAGTATAAGAATTGCTTTACTTAACAGTACAAGATTCAGGGGCAAATGAATGAAATATAACTTCAAAAATTCTAAATGCATTTTTTTAGAAAGAATACATTTAAAATTAAATTAAATATAAATATTAAACTCATAGTGAAAATATACCTACATAGTAAAGACCTTAGGATATTATGTTAGTTTGAGCTAAACTTTAATTGTCACTTTTTAAAGAAACACAGCTTTCCGTGCTAATGTAATCATACAGACATCTTTTCCAATATATTTACTTCAAAGATACATCAACCAGAAGACCCCACCAAGAGAAATTAGCAGCTGGTAGGAGATCTGGATCAAGGCTATGTTTTAAAAAACTGTAATGTGATATACCTTTTTTCTTTGGCTATGAATAGTGTGGATCTTATAAAAATATAATGATAAATTACATTTTTCTCTTTATTTGTAAAAGAACTGCTTAATCTAATACACACACACAAAATATATAGATATTTTTTAAAGGATACTATTTCCAAACTGTTCCGAAACAATGGTTTCAGACAAAAGGCTGCACCCAAAATACAATTATTTATTGGCACACAAAAGCAATTTGAAAAGTCATTGCCTTAAAGCAAGGCATACAGAAGTATTGATTTGCTGTTTGGTGGATTACCCTAGCTAAGAAATTAAATACAGAAGTCAAAATCTTCTGTCTGAACTAGCATTAAGTCTGTAGCATTCTGCACAGTATTCTGTGCTAAATAATTCAAGGAAAGACAATCTTTGAGTCAGTCCTCGTCTAATTCACCTTAAACTTCTGTATTCCAAAAGCAGCCCACAACATGCTACTTTTTTGATGGGACATTGATTACACAAAGAAAATAATTTTAAACTAAAAATACAACTGAACTACTAAGACTCATTAATATACTGGTTACAAAAACGTACAAGCTTGACAAACCAACAACTTTTACTTTTTCTGGTGTGTCAAAGCTACATTTATGAAGTTTGTTACTAAAATTAAAAAGAAACCACATCATAAATAAAATGGGCTAACTCCTACTTGAAGAATGCAGCCTACATTTGTTATCCTCACTTTATGAAGATATGAAACAAACTGTTGACACGAATGAAACACGTATAAGAATCCTGTGGAAAAAAAGAAAGAAACATATTGCAAGTTACAATGGCTAAAAGTGCTATGAAGCAGCTGCTGTTCATTATTTTCAAATTCACACATCATTTCAATAGGCTTGTATGTCACAAGACAGATTTGGAGGCCATCAGCCAAAACTGAAGAGACTCTGTTTGAACCCTTGGGATAAACTTTGGCTTCAGGGATTCAGGGCTGCATGGATTTAAGCATTCCACTTTAATAAATTAATTTCAGCTGAAACATTCCCAGTCTCGGTCATGCCAAAATGAACACTCCATCTTTCAATTGTCAGCATTTTAGAAAACATTGCATTTTTATTTTTCACATTCAGTCCATTCATCTGCAATTAAGGAATAAAACCTTTAAAAGAAATTGCTGTAATTTTTATAAAATAATATCTCTTAATAGTCTAACAAAGTGATTTACAAAGCTGATTTTCATTTATAGCTTTCTCTGTGTAGGTCAGTTGGCAAAGAGAACTGCAAGATATGGATTTGACATATGGCATTACAAATTAAATTATCTCACTTAATAAAGCTTTTTTTGTATGTATGAAGTGTCTGTTTGCCTTTGATCACTCACGTCATGGCTATTTTCGTTTAACTTAGATTCTGCCCTAAAATTAACATCTACAATATTCAAACTTCATTACAAATGAGAAATCAGTGAAAATGTTTCCATTTTTGTGAAATGTGCTAACTACATCACTTGAAAAAAGTATGTTGTCCACATTCATAATGAACAGATTACATGAAATATGTGCTTTGATCACATTTTTCTTCCAAATATTTGCAAAACACATTAATTGTGACATTTAACGATTTTCATATATGTAATACTATATTTCTGCGGTGAGCTGGCGCCCTGCCTGGGGTTTTTTTTCCTGCCTTGCGCCCTGCGTTGGCTGGGATTGTCTCCAGCAGACCCCGTGACCCTGTAGTGAGGATATAGCGGGTTGGATAATGGATGGATAATACCATATTTGTGTCAGAATATAGATTTGAGTAATTTGTTTTCACACCTACTATTCAATTGTGTCCAATGCTCCCTTATTCTGGATGCCAGCTCTGTGCAAGGCACACTCATGCACCCTCACCTCTTTCACTCATACATTTATATTTCATGGTGGCTAATTAAGATTATGTAACATGCACATCTAAAGACATTTAAAAAAAGACTTACTCAGAAAAAGCCAGTTTACAGACAGTGGCCTGGCCAAATCTCAAAAGTTGGGCTAAGGAGCTGTAAATCAGTAGCACCAACTACTGTAATATTGAGCCATCTTAATGTTTTATAAAAGTGTTACTATTGTTTATTATTTATTTCAATCACCTTTAGAAAGTGATAAAATCACTTTGGATGAATCCAGCTTTATGCACACTGTAGGTACACAGTGGATTTAGAAAGTATTCAGACCTCTTTGCAGGATTTTGGAAATGTTTGCAAATTTATTAAAAATTAAAAATATCACATTGACACGAGTATTGAGACCCTTTACTCAGGTACTTAGCTGAAAAACCTTTGGCAGTGATTACAGCCTGGATGCTTCTTGGGTGTCACAACAAGCTTTGCACACCTAGATTTGAGGATTTTTCTGCCATTCTTCTGTATAGATCCTCTCAAGCTCTGTCAGGCTGGAAGGAGAGTGATCATGAACATCTGCTTTCATGTCTCCTCACGGATGTTAAATTGGGTTCAAGTCCGGCATCTTGCTGGGCAACTCAAGGACAGTCCCAGAGCTGTCCCTAAGCCCCTCCTATGTTGTTTTTACTTTGTGTTTAGGGTCATTGTTCTGTTGGAAGGTGAACCTTCAGCCCAGCCGGAAGCCCACAGCCGTCTGGAGTAGGTTTTCATTAAGGAAATCTCTCTTTAGCTTTCCCTCAGCCCAGTCTCTGCTGCTGGAAAATGACCCCACAGAATGATGTTGCCACCACCACTCCTGATAGGTGATAAGCAGTGCCAGGTTTTCTCTTGACATGTTGCTAATCTTAGTTTCATCAGAACATTGAATTTTGTTTTTAATGGTCTGAGAGTTCTTTAGGTGTCTTTTTACAAACTCCAAACAGACTTCTATATATCTTTTACTGAGGAGCGGCTTCTGTCTGGCCTCTCTAACATAAGGCCCAGAGTAGTGGAGTTTTGTACTTCTGGAAGTTGTTCCATCTCCACACAAATTATCAGTTTCTTGATCACCTCTTTTATCATGGCCATTCTCCCACAATTGCTCAGTCCAGTCAGGTGGCCAGCTCTAGGAGGAGTCCAGGCTGTTCAAAAATTTTTCCATACAAGAATTATGGAGACCACTGTGCTCTTTTTTTTCCTTCTCCAGATCTGTGCTTTGACACAATCTTGTCTCTAAGTTCTTCAGGCAGTTCTTTCGAACTCAAGGATTGGTTTATGCATGAACACGCATTCTGTATATTGGTGTGTGTCTTTCCTAATCATGTTCAACTAATTGAGCTGACCACTGGTGGACTCTAAACAAGGCGTAGAAACATGATCAATGGAATGGGATGCACCTCAGACAAATTTCAAGTGTCATAACAAAGGATCTAAATACTTGCTGCAAACTCATAATTTTAAGTTTTTTACTTTTAATAAATTTGCAAAGATTTCTAAAATCCTGTTTTTGTTTGGTCATTCTTGGGTATGAGTGTTGTTTGATCAATCCAAATGATTTCAACAAAAGCAAAATGAGAAAAAGTGAAAAGTCTGTGCACTTCTTGAGTCTATTGTGTGAAACCAGACCTCACATAAAATGTATCTCTAGTAAAATTCAGCACTTGGTCAGTATACTTCAGAACACAAGCTACATCAAGAAGAAAAGGGAAAAATCAAAGCAAATGAGTATAAAGCAGAAATCAGGAAAAGGATGGACAAAAATGTACAGAATATTCAGAGTGAAATCCATTAGATATGAATGAGCAAAACTGAAAACATGGCACAAATGTGAATTTGTGAAGAACAGAGACAAGAAAGGTATCATGACCACCAAACAATATTTAATTTCCATGGCTGAAAAATTACGAAGGTTTAGATACAATGAAGAAAGTGGTGAAATGAAAACACTGACAAAAGGTCTTGTGTTCATTTTTACAGATGTGTGGAGCTATCTATCAGAGATAAAGTGAAAAGTTGTCTGATGAGGCCAACCCAGATCTTTCTAAACTTGGGCAACATATATAGCTATATATGACCCATGTTTTAACACTGCACATTCTGAACACTGACTTCTGTGAAGCTTAGCATTGGTAATACTGCCCTAATGCGACACATCTCTGCTTAAGGGCTTAGAAAACCTGTGAAAATATGACATATAATGATTGCAGAAAAGTGCACAGGGATCTCAGAGGGTAAATAACAAGGCTGGAAGACAGTATTCTCAATCATACCATCAGGCTTGTACATAAAACCAAACGCTGTCTCCTCCCCTCAGCACTGCAGGCTAGCTCGTATCTGGAAGATGGAGGGCCTTCTTGAGACCATATTCCAGCAGAGATTACACTGAATCATTTATTTATTTGCACGTGCACTCTTACTTCTGTTTGTGTTTTGCATTTTTTTGCACCTCAGGTGTTTTTGCTTATTGTTGTGTATTCTTGTCTGTTGCTATGTATTCTTGTTTATTTCTGGAGGACTTACAGAATAAGATTTTCATTGTAGTGACTACATAAGACAATAAAGTTGAAGTTAAACCACTGCAGTCTGCAACTTGAAATCACAACATTCAGTAGTACAGGAATGCCTTGGACAGAGCCTACATTTTAAGCCAATCTAGAATATGTGGTTGAGGTTAGAACTGCTTTTTACCATTATGGTAAATGGTAAATGGCCTGTATTTGATATTATTAATTATTAATAATAATAATTATTAATTATTAATTATTATTGTATTAGTCTCAATCTAGCTTGACAAAGCATGGACAATTCTGCAAGAAATAATAAACACAAACCTCCTATTTCAAAAAGTGTATACATACGGGAAACTAATCCTAAAAGACTCATGCCGAGAATTTGTGACTCATGAGCCCTAAAATCACCTTCATCATGATGCTACACTGAAGTCCTTTTTTCATCTATTCGTAATGGTTTTACATTTTCACATTCCTGACAACTTTTCTCTTTGGTAGCGAAATTGAAAATGAGTCTACATTGCCAGGATCTAGTCTGTCTAGGTCTGTACTGACTGTGTCTGCCACTAAACTGGAATCTGTAGCTGTGGAAAGGGAAGTCTGGGCTGACCTGCTGCCACCACAACCCTCACCCGGAAAAGAGGATGGGAAAGATGAGTTTAGATTAGCTAAGATGAATCTGACTCACTTATTACAGCAAGGAATTTATGCCACCCTAGCTTAAATATTCAAAATAGCGCTCAGTTCAAATGTTTTGGGATATTTCATTTTATATTGATTCTGTTCCCAACTGTCAAATGATGAAGCTGAAGTCGAGAACTTAACAGTTGGATGAGGTGTTGGGATGTCTCATCTATTAGTTAACTGAATTAGTGTAATGAATTGAATAATTCCCATTGTTTGATAATACAGGAATAATTCAGACCAACACATAACTGTAACAATTTAACAATATTCTATAGAGGCATAGCGTTATTTACCAGAAAAAAAACATTTGATTACAAATAATGAAAACTAGGTTCTGGTGTATAGTACATGCAGCCTTACAGGTATTACAACTGTTTCTAGTGCATCTTCTTGCTGTAGGGTTCATAATAGATATGCTATACGCAGCTATGTCTGATATATTGTTAGGGTCCGGCTGTATGAGAAGAGAAACTGTTCAATCTTCAACTTAAATCTGCTAATGATCATAAGTGGCCAACATACTATGCAAATATTAAGAATCGGCTCAAAACTAAAACAGCCAAGTCAGAAATTTTCTTTGTCTTTTGTCAATGTGGTGTGTGTTCAAATAATATTGTGTATGTAAAAAGTCAAATTAACCCTGGGCAGATAAAGTTCTTTGTGGTGACTAACCTCACAGTCTGAAATTAACCCTGTCAGCAAAAACATGAAATCCTTAGCAATACAAAGTTTTCAGCATGCTCTAGCACTTTCTGCTAGGTGGTACTATCATTCCTGATATTTTGGTTTTGTCTCAAACATAAATGACATCCTACAACATGTGTATTCCACTTTGACATTCTCTCATAGCAGTCTAAGACTTTATTGAGCATTATCAATTCTTAAATATAAATTAAGACACATAAACCTTGAGGAATAATGTGAGCCTCATCAGTAAATCCTCTTGGTGTATTTTGTAAGTAAACCAGTGTGGCTAATGATAATTAATTTGAACCTAATTGAACCCCCTACTCTGGTGGAGGCTGCACTTAGACATGCTGAGAGGTTGTCTGCCTAAGTTGCCTAGACAATTTACACATTGTATTTACCATGACAGTTTTGCAAATGGCCTGAGCAAGTTTGCTTGGTGGCTAAAGCTGTGGGAAGCTACCTGGATAACACAATGCTTTACACACTATATCTTTATGCAACAAAGTTTCTATTCATCAAGTTATATTTAAGTGATAACTATGTCAAGTACAAAGTGTGCTTAAAATAATTTAATGTTTAAATTTACCTCTAAAGATGCCCCTATGTGTAGGTGTATCAATTTCAGGTAGAGTACAGTATGTTGACTGCATTCTTAAGTATCTGCTTTATGGAAAATTAATACAATGGAGGAAAAAGTCTGTCCTTAAAAAATGCATTTTCAAGACACAATTAATCATTTCAAGAGTACAGTACATACTTTTATATTTTAAATGAACCCTCTGAGAACATTCCTAACAAAGAAAAACATTCTCGTCGCCAGAAAACACATACAGCAGCTGAGTTGACATATAAATAATGATCTAGTTTTCAAAACTATCCCATGTCAACAAGCCAAAAGATGAGAAAGAAAATATTATGACATATAAAACTAATCCAATTCATTATTAAAATCAAACATTAATTAATCTGCTTTTCCTTGATATACTACAGTATATACTTTCAGTTTTAAACAGTTTTCTGGCTCTAACAATCTTATCAACATTTCTACCAAGAAATTAAAGTTCAGTTTAAATTCTGAAAATTGTAAAAGAACTAGATAATCACCAGCATGCGTTCACATTTGCCTTAAGGTGTCCCTCAAAAATCATGTAGAATTTCTGCGATAGGATATATTTTCTTCTATACTCCGCTTCAGTGTTTTTAGCCCAGGAGGTAATAGTATTAGTAGTAAGAGTGTCTTACAGTATATACAGAGTACAGTAAAGAAAAGTTAAGCAAAATGACACCTTTTCTTGGCTAACTAAACAAGTTATTGGCTAACTTACATCTTGCCTGAAGAAGGGGCCTGAGTTGCCTTGAAAGCTTGCATATTGTAATCTTTTAGTTAGCCAATAAAAGGTGTCATTTTGCTTGACTTTTCTCTACATCCATAATGGCTAACACAGTACAACACCCTAGTACTACAGAGTGCAGTGAAATTCTTCCTTGTGTGTTTTGGATTTTGCTCTGTCATGTGGTTTGAAAAGATAGTTGTTCATTATAGGATACTTTTACTACATGGAAGTTCATCAACACCTACTCAGAGTGCAAGCAGAATTAATTAGGCACAGGAAAGAATGAAGGGATCCAACACATTTGACCGAGTATGTCAGAGTGCGAGGGGCCCTCTAATTTGTACTCTTCATCTTCTACTTTAAGAGGTAAAATGTAATACTTTCTACTACAACCAGTGTGGCTGATCTCAAAAGATTTTTCTTTACCTGTTTTACATTTTCCAAAGTGTTCTGAGAATGACTCTAGGATTCTATTTAAATCTGGGAATTTTTGAACCTTATATATATAATGGAAACATTCCTTAAGTGTTGTTCTTTGTTCACTTTCTCTATGACTTTTATTTTTTTACTATCCAGCTTGAATTACAGATTACATTCGCTGATGACACTGCTATTGTGGGCTGCATCAGGACTGGGCAGGAGGAGGAGTACAGGAAGCTAATCAAAGACTTTGTTAAATGGTGCGACTCAAACCACTTACATCTTAACACCAGCAAAAGGAGCTGGTGGTGGTTTTTAGGAGGCCCAGGCCCCTCATGGACCCTGTGATCATCAGAGGTGACTGTTTGCAGAGGGTGCAGACCTATAAATATCTGGGAGTGCAGCTGAATGACAAATTGGACTGGACTGCCTCACGCCTGGACAAACTTGTTAAGAAGGCAGGCTCTATTGTAGGAGTAAAGTTGGACAGTTTAACATCTGTGGCAGAGCGACGGGCATTAAGCAAACTCCTGTCAATCATAAAGAATCCATTGCATCCACTGAACAGTGTCATCTCCAGGCAAAGGAGTAGCTTCAGTGACAGACTTTTGTCACTGTCCTGCTCCACTGACAGACTGAGGAGAACGTTCCTCCTCCACACTATGCGACTCTTCAATTCCACCCAGTGGGTAAACGCTAACATTATTTAAAATTATTGTCTGCTTTTAAATGCAATTTTTATTACTATTTAATTTAATATTGGTTTTTTTTTGTATCAGTATACTGCCACTGGATTATGTGAATTTCCCCTTTGGGATTAATAAAGTATCTATCTATCTACATTAGACAACATGATTTTTTAAAAATCTAAACCTGCAAAACTGAAATGTCAATGAAAAGGGGACTTAATTCTAGAGTGGAAAATACTAAACTGTTAGCTAGATAGTGAATACTATTATACTTGGCCATTTTGCATTCATAATAAATACGAGTGTTAAAAATATCCCAGTGTCTTACATTATTGATGTTTACTTAATCTATGGATTACTTGATCCATAGCAACATATCTACATTTTTTCACTTTAGTTTTTTTTTTACATTTTTATGCAAAGAAAAAAAATGGCAAGTAAGTGTTTGAGATGTTACACTGAACAGGTATTTTGAACAGTTTGTAAATAGAAAGAAGCATTCTTTCTCATACCAGCAAGTCATTCATGTTCTAGAATGTTGAGAATAAAACAGTCACTACTGCTTTCCATGTCTCCACATAATTTATAGATTTCCACCTTTAGATGATGCAGGGAGGTGGCCATAAATAACTGGAGCATAAACAAAGGTTTGAAAGCTCATAAACAATTTACCTAAGATTGATTTTCCATGTATTTCATTTAGTATATTCTCAAATATTTAGTGTATCTTTTTAGGTATTCACCATTCATTCATCCATTTTTGACTCCAATGAAGCTGAGCTGTTTCCATGTAGCTTCAGATACAAAACAGGAATCAACTGCAAACAAATCTCCAATTTTAAAGTTACATACGTAAACATCTTTTGTTTTGAAAGATGCAAGTATTGTTAGAAAAACCACTAAGGTGCCATACGATAAATTGGATGTGATGGCAGGGCCAGTACTAAACTAGGATCTAGGACAGGGGTGTCCAACTCTGGTCCTGGCAGGCCACAGCAGCTGCAGGTTTTCATTCTAATCATCTTCTTAATTAGTGAGCCATTTTTGCTGCTCATTTTTAATTGACGTGACTCAGACCCCTTAGTTGTTTCTTTTTCCTTAATGAACAGCCAAACAATAATAAGACACAAAACTAGGCGCCACATGACCAGCTAACCTCAAAATAAAGAAAGGTGAAGGTCTCTGTCATGTTGGCCTGCTCAGGTCACCAAAATGATGGTGGTCTTAGTAAAAACTGAAAATCAACAGTCTGCTGTGGCAGAATGAGAGCAGCAACTAGTCATGATATTCAATAACAGCTTTAATTAAAAGCAAGAACTGGCAACTCATTAAAAAACTAGTTGGAATGAAATTGGCTGAAATTTGACATTCCAATTTAGCTGGTCATCTGTTGGCTCGTTTCACATCTCATTCTGTTTGGCTGCCATTTAATGAAGAAACAAATCAATTCAGATGACTGAATCCTTAAAAACAGGACTAATAAAATAAAGGGAAAAGGAGTTAATTAGCAGTGAAAACTGCTCGCTGATTAGGAAAAGGGTTAGAATGAAAACCTGCAGCCACTGCGGCCCACCAGGACCGGAGTTGGACACCCCTGATCTAGGATGAATAAGATGGTTGCAGGCTAGTAACCATGACAGACTTCTTGTAAGTGGATGCACATGGAGAACCTAGAGGGGAAGTGGTTGTTAATTTTGGGTGGTTGTGAAGAGGCTGGAGTTTTAAGTACAGTACTTATTCATGAAAATTGAAAAAGAAACAACCTCTGATGGTATAGGATGAAAACAAGGACATCTGGAACGTGTTGCAGTGAAAACCATGAAATTATGTTGCTGCCTGGTAATTTGTTACGATAATACTGAGATGCTATCACACTGACCCTCCACAAAGTGGGAGGTGTGGGCCACCAATATTGTTGGTGCATTTCTATTTATTGGTTAATATTGGAAAAAGGGCAACAATACATTTAATTCTCAGGATGGACTTTATAGTGCAGAAGGATTGCATGTTGCCTGTGTGCTGACTGAAGAAGCTGATAAAACTGCTGGGAAGTCTGTTTCCCGGAGTTTTCACTGTCTGCTTGACATGCCTTTGAATTAAGAGAGAAAAGGTTCCTTAAGTGGAGCTCATATCTATGATGGGAATTTAATTAGGTTTATATTTCTTTTTCCAAAAGGAAAAAAAATGTTAAAAAATGAAATATATTAAACATTCTTTAAAGGCTGAACGATAACTGCTCAGGAATAATACAACAGATAAGACACTGTTTGTTAATCCCATGTGGAGGAGGGACATTTAGGTAGCAAAGAGCAGTGTTTTCTGAAGAAAAAAAAATGATTTTGGAAGTTGTTGGCTTATCATGTTGAACAGCAGAGTGCCATCTGGCAGTACCTTTGTTTAGAAATACAAGCCCGGGCTCATTGATATCTATGCAGGAGAACCTGAAAGAAATGAAAAGGTTAGGAGCTCCAGGAAATCCTATGTTGATTTTAAATTCATACTGCTTGCCTTACATTAGTCAGGAACACTTTTAAAGCAATTATTAAACAAACAAAAACCTCATCATACATTTTTTTAACTTCACCAGTGTTACTTGTGCCACTCTGTGTAAAAACACATTAGATCTATCCATTATTTAAACTCATTTTTTTGTTGAGGGACTGAAAGGAAATAGACCCTGTCCAAGAAGCATCAGGCAGAAGGGACAAAGATGCCCAGCTCAAAAACACTTGTGTAAAGTATAATCAAGTCATTAATGGTGGCAAACAATAGAGGATAGTATTTACAGAGTTTCAACACATGTTTTAATGTATGCCCATTTAAGAGATGCTTATTCTTTCAATTAAATATATCTTTTTGATGGAGCGTGTTGGCTCCACACTCCTGAAACCATACTGGGAGCCTCTTGAACCCGAACTGCCTGTAAGCGTAACCAAGGATGGGCCTTGGCAAGTGAGGACACACACAGTCTGTAATGAACAACTGCAGGTGTAAAATTAAAGCAAAACAAATAAACAGTGTTCCAAATAAACAATGTAGTGTAGTGCAGTTCTTCCCCAATAAATAAATAATCAAATAAATATAATCATCCAGGTGTCAATGGCAAAGGATAAAAACAAAGTAATAAATAGTCTAAAAACCAGAGGTAAAGACAAAGTCAGGATTCCTTTCTAAAATCCCTGGCATGAAGCATCTATGCTGCCCCTCTCTCTCTTCCTCTCCTTCAGCCACAGCAGCCATCCTCCTGCCAGCCGCAGTCCTGCCTCACCTCTCACCTGTTTTACCTCCATCCTCTATCTCCCTCTGTCCTTCAGCACAGTACGTCTTCCTTCAATTGTCTCCCCGACTCACCTCGTTTCAGGTTTCGTAGTCAGTGGAGACATCAGCAGCTATGCAGTTGCAGCTGAAATCTTCTTTGAAGAATTCTGCATTTTGAATTTTTATGTAGCTGGCAAAGATCATTTTTAACTAAAGGGCTCTGTTCATTTGAAATGCATTTGTGTTTCATAACCATTTTATTTTAACTGTCTGAGCTTAAAAAGTATGGTTTATTGTAAAACTTTTAAATCTTTACTATCAGATATTAATTAATAGGGTAATGAATGATTCTGAGCTATAGGGGCAGATTATTGCTTTAGAGTTTGTTTAAAAGCTTTCCAGAAATTGAGAAGTAATTTAAAAAAATTAACTCACTCTTACCCTTATTATTATTATTATTATTATTATTATTAAAACGCGATTTTTTGTACATTACATTACAGTTGGTGTATTAAGAAACTGAAAAAATATATTAATGTAGACACAGAGTAATGATCTAGCATTATTAGTGCAACACATTTGTGCAAAGATGGATCTCTAAAACTAAAACTGTGATTTGAAACAGGCTATTATCCTATTGACTCGAGACAGCTGAGAATACAAAAATATGTTTTTTGAAATCATCTGAGGCATTTAATATCAACTAACAATGACGATGTTTTTGTTCATAGAATATAAATGCTAATAGTTTAAAAAAAATCATTAACAATTCTAGAATGATTCTGGAAGTCATACTGTAGGTATTTTCCTTAATATATAATGCAGCAGAATTAAATGTATATATTTCTGTTTTGGATTCATGGGTTAATCCCTGTAACCACAAAAAGAAAATGAGCGCTGTCTGCTTTATGAAAAACTGTAGTGTTAGGATGCCTTTATCTACTTTAAACATCCTTGGTGTGAGTAAATGGTACTGTCTTTCCTCTGCATTTTGCTTAGCCTGCATTTATATCTAGTGCCAGCATAATACATCAACAATGATGATGTCATTGTCAAATAGTTGTGTTTGTGTTTTCTCCTGATGTTGCCAACCGTTTTAGGTCTGCTATATAATTTGGGACTAATGAAATTTCTCTGCACCATCTAGAATCCTCATGTACTGTATTTCCTTTGTGCAGATGTCTGAATTGTCACTGTCATAGAGGAAACAAACCTGTGCTGTAACAATAGTCGATCTGATTAATGTACATTTGTCTACAGTTGTCTTGATGGGTTTTAAAAAAAACTAATAGGAGGAAGAAGAGCAGAGGTGAGGGAACACATTCCTGATGAATTCCCACTTATGTTATTATGGTGGAGGAATGTTCTACACTTAGGCTCTCATATTATTGCCCATTTGATAGTAAGTTATTGATTTAGAGAACAGTTTTACTATTTATTTTCATTTTCTATAGTTCATAATACTTCTGTTTTGCAGAAAAATATTAAGTGTAAGAGTCAAGCTTAAAAGGGTAATGTTAATGTCAAATTCACATAAGTGTCTGCTAATTTGAATAGAATATCTGTTTCACATAGTTTTATGTATTGTGGTATAATCTTTTACCCCTTGAAAGTTACAATGTAATAGACTTTTCTTAGCTATACCTATAAAAATAGAGTGTTAATTAGGCCAGTTTGGAAAAAGTCTATCTGCTTCAAGCATGGACTGTTAGATTAGCTTACAGGTAGAACACTGGCATATAGTTGTATACACATAAGACCATCTAAATGTATGACTCTATGACTACAGAGAAATGAAACAAGATAAGTAAACCTTAAACAGGACTTTCTTTAAACATTAAGTTTTCCTTTTTGCAATATCAATTGTTTCTCTGTATTTTTGTGTGAACTATTATGCTTTGAATCTTACTATATCTTGTAAAACAACAATAGTTGCAGTGTAGTTTTATTTGAACACATCACACTATTGCTCGAACTGTTCTGTGAAATAAGCTCAAGTTTCAGAATTTTGGAAACTTTGGACAAACGCAGCTACAATAAGTATATATAATGCAGTCCAGAAATCTCCATGTGTCCATAGAGCTGGTTAAGGACAGTTTTTATCAAATCCCTCAGCACACTTCTTTTGTTTAAGAGGAAACTACAGTATAATTAATGTGATGTTTCTGATCTTAAATAGACAAGAAAAACCAATTTGAAATAATACACAGCCATTAAATCACTGCTTATTTTCAGCTTTGTCTTTAAGCGAATTAAGGAATCTTCCTGCACATCCAGTTCTGGGTCCCATGGTGGCAGGGCCACCCCAGTAGCATTCAGGCAAATTCATCAATTAGCCTAACTTGCAGTTCTTTGGGATGTGAAATAAAGCCAAAGTACATGGAAGCTGCACCATCTCCCAAAATGTAGTAAATGAATTACTATTGAGAAAACTTTGAAACAACTGTATGACAGGAGGATTCTATTGGCTAAAGCAAAGTTAAAGGACTGAAGACAGAATTCTTGACCAATAAATAAGGGAGAGAGGCAAACTTTCAATTCAAAAGCACATTATTATGTAAAGGCTCCTTTCCTGTTTATATTGTATTCTGAGTTTTATAGACTTGAGAATTAAAATATTTTAGTAAAAAAACTAATGTACTTTGCACCTTTTGAGCATACAAATTGATAACAAACATTTGGATTGGGCAACATCAGCTATGCAGGATGTTTTTTGTTTTTTTCATCGACATATTTCACATTATTTGCTGTTTCACAGTGTTGGTCACTATTGGGTCCCTCATGAAAACATAAGGTTAAAAATATTTACTTCTCAGCCACCACATTAAACTACATGGGGTTAGTAAAATATAAAAATATCATTTTGGGTGGAGTATTCCTTTAAGGAAGGTATGCTACAGTAGGTCTAGTCAGTTGATGTATGCATTTTGATGTTAAGGATCATGTTTTCTTCATTGTAGCACCATCATATCTAGTAAATTAGAAGTTTATTTTCTCCTTATGCCAGTCTCTTCTGCAATGTTTTTGAAAATTTCATCATTAATTATCTTAATTCTTTGCCAAAGCCTCCTAAATTGACTTCCACATAGCTCTTGTTCTGTGTTAGTTTGAACTCCCTCTTGGTCTGGTTAATTTGACTATTGGCTCAGTTTTGAACTGTTTATTCCCTTGACTTTGAATGTTCTTTAAAAGCCATTTCCTTTCCTTTATGAACTGATTAATTTCCAATGTCACTCTGTCATCCAGGACCTATTTACATAAATGTTAACATGCCTGGCATGTACCACATTCCCAGCCTAGAAATTAACACAGATGGTAATAACACTGACATGGTCATTATGTCTCTGCATTCATGAGATAAGACCTTCCATTTTTGTACAACTGATTGGACAAGTTTGCTGTTAATGTCCCCAGTTTAAAGTACTTTTGTTTCAAGTTTTCCAGCTTTATGAAGTTGGTAAAAAGTTAACTGAAAAATTGCATTCTGATCAAAGCTGTCAGACAGGGAGGATTGTTATTGTAATAATGATGAATAATTATTCTCAAAGTATATGTGTTACCTATTGTTTATAAAGGGGGATGGTTTTAGTAACACTTTAGAATATGAACTATCTGGGACATGTATAGTCAATTACTGGTGCAGTATATAACAAGGCTTTGTTCGTTCTTATAAAGACTTATAAACTCCAATGGCCACTTTAACTCTTTCAGGGCTGATGTTGACTTTTGTTGAAATTCAGGAGTAGAAGACGGTAATCAGTCGTAAACTCTTTAGTTCAACTCTCTTTTCTAGAAGGAAAGTTAACTTCGTTGATTTGACCTCGATTCCCTGTGCATGCATGAGTAGCGAAGAGCAAACAGCCTCCCTATAAAATGGCATTGACATATGACGACAGACCAAAGCGAATGCATAAAGCAAAATAGTCCGTGGACGACGTTTTGCGTTTTATCGCCAAATTGGACTCTGACTTGCCGGACTCCAATTTTGATGCAAGTGATCTGAAGATGGAGATTGAAAACAAAAATGATGTACCGGCATCAGCCTATTGGTCCCCAGCTGATCATGGTGCTGAACACGCTTGTGTAGCCGATGTGCCAACGGCAATGATCGCCTCGGGAGGACCGCCACTTATGATGGCAAAAGGTACAAAACAAATTGCGTAGCAAAAGCCACGCTAAGACAGGCCAGGCAGCCGGCCCACCACGCATTCCTACTGGACATTGTGCTGCCCCTACACAACCACCAGAGACGCTGAACAGGAGCTGACAGCAGCCACAGCAACAGACATTTTACGGTGATTTACATGTGAAACCTTTGATTTGTGTGCTTTTCAGAAAACGGAGTTGCCTGCAAAAAATATTCAGCCCTCAAAGAGTTAAAGTAGGAGCTATGGTGGATATATTATACACTCATTCACCGTTATATAAAAACAGTTTGTGGTGCATGGCATTAGGTGACTAACAGATGCAGCCTACTGAGCATATAGGTGTGAAACAAACATATACTGCTTTGATTTTTGGGATTTCGAGTTCTTCCACCTGTTCATTACTAGACCAGTAACATCACTGGTCTCCTCTTCTCTGCCAATTAAGATGAAAATGACTGTATTGTTTCATGCAACATTTTTCTTTTCAAAACGACCGCATGAAAGAGTATTTTTTTGCTAGAAAAATGTAACTGTTCCCCTTGGAAACAGGTATAAGAAATCAATTTTTCCTGAATGGACAATACTGACATTTTATTCTGATTTCTTTTTTAATAAATATTTTGAGGTAAAAAACTTTAATACATTGTAATTACAACATGCTGTAGCACTCTTGACTATTGTTATGTTCATTTTAATAAGGTAAGTTTGCTTAATGTGCTCTTTATATTAAATTAATTAGTTTTATTGAAATTGTGATTTAACTAATGTCATGTTAACTTTATTACCAATGATTTGTGTGATATGGTTTATGTGTGGTAGAGTTTTTTTAGTACTTTGAGATCACTAATATTGCCAAAAGGAGGTTAAATGGGATTTACTGAGATTAAGTGGCTACTTTTGGAGAGATAAGTTCAGTAATAGAATGGTTACAGGGCAGAACACAAAAGGACTGCAAAAAGTCTACTTTAATATGAGATCATAGACAAAGCTTCCTCTGAGGTCATTACAGTAGAGCATCAGGTCTCCAGATGATGCAATTCTGGGCATCCCAAAAGTGCCCTATGGAGTTAAGCAGGCCAAATCTGCACACCAGCCTTCATTCCTTTGTACAACTGTGATCACAGCAGCTGTGTGTGGCCTGACATTGTCCTCCTCGAGGGTCAGAAGTCTAGAAGATGTGAGCAAAGGGTCTGTGATAGGTTGTCATACTCTAAGGCTAGAAGCATGTAGTGTGTTCCTCAATCCCAGTAGCAGTAGTAGCATCACATGTGCAGAGAACAATGAAATTGTTATTTGCAAGCTTAAGCAACATGCAACACATTACCATTCTCCGGCAGCACAATAAACTTAGTTTAATGAAACGGAAAATCAAATCTTCTGACCTATGTTTGGCATATGAAATCCTTGTGGAAAAATCCTTGAAAGCAAATACTAGGTATAATTGGGTGAAAATACAAGAAGAAAAACATATATAATTAAATGAAAACACTATTATTTAGTGTTGTCACCAATATAGGCATAGAGTATGTTGACAGCTTCAGCAGCAGTACAGGGGGAAAATCTGAAATGACCTTTCAGAATGATCAGTATGCTTGACCAGATCCCGTCAGTCTGGAGTTGGGACACAGTGGAGCGTCTTAATCCATAAGGCCTGGAAATGCTGACACATTAAATGTCTGTCTTCAGCATGCAAATGAAACCATCCCTTCCTTCTGGTGACAATGGTGTGCACTGAAAACTTTGTGTTTTGTCTTGGTGTGATCTAAGTTTGAATCAAGGCCCTTTTAAATGTGACCTATTCCACCTCCTCCATATTGGGTAAAAGTGCACCAAATGCATCTCTGCATATTTAGCAAGTTCAAATGCCTTACTGAAAAAGCTAGATTGCTTTTGTGGAGAGCCAAGACATAAGGAAAACTTTGTGATAGTAGATAAATGCATTCCACAAAATTTTGAGTTCCCTTTTACCATTTGTACATATTTATCATTCATTCATTTTTAGAACAGAACATGCTTATTCCATTATATGGTTATGTAAGATCTGGCATACGGTACGAAAAATTCCTGGATGGGATACCATACCATCATGGGGTACACTCTCACAGACCCACACATTATGAAACATTTATTCAGCAACATATGTGGTTATTATTCTTGTAAAAGATTAAAAATTCTCCAAAACGCTCTTTTCTATATATCTGCTAAAACAAAATAAATATCCATGATTGCTAGATGCTACACAAAGAAAAGGGGCTGAAAAATATTTGGGTTATGTGGAAGAAATATTTCTGAAATTATCTAGGAAATGGCACCAGCCCATTGGCAGACCTCACTCATAATCATACACACATTCACAAACACACACATACTTACACAGAAGACAAAGTTATATCAGCAATTACGATAACAGGCATAGCTTTGAGATGTGGAGGGCAAACTGGAGATCCTACAAAATTATATTTTTTAGATTTTTTTAGATTTAGTTGATCTTAAAGCAGCATAACTTTGAAAAAAACAAATAATATTTCTCTATTATAAAAAAAAATCTTGGATGGAGATGAGATGTGATTTTCTCAGAGAGACACTTTCACAAGACTTTGTGCCAAGACATTTAACCACACCCGGGGCTGGAAATAAAAGACAAAGACTAGATGACAAAGTAGAATGTCATAAAGAATTCAAAAATGTTGGTGCAGTACAGATGCAGAGCAGGTTAGAGATAACGGAAGGATGAAAATTCAAAAGTCTAAAAAAAGGGTACTAAAGATCGCATTAGCACAAACAAATGGAAATTATTACTCGGTGAAATAACAGAAGAGCAAAAAGTCAAATCAAGTCAATTTGGGTAGCATACACTGGTACAGTTGATTGCCACACCCACTACACGACAAAACAACTCAGGATCCCGGTTTGCAACCCCCCAGGCAGACACCCAGTCCAGTCCCACCCTCCGGTAATGACCCTCTATCTGCTGCAGTGAGGTGTTACGAGGGCGACTGCTTGGCCTGATCCAGCCACTCAGGTCCCCAACAATGAGGATCTTACGAGCCAGATCATCCTCAGGGAAACATGCCAAATGGCTGTAGTGTCGTAACTGACGCTCCCTCACAATGCAGGTAATGTGCCTTATTCGGGACTCCATGAGCAACCACTCATTTGACACAAAGTCAAACCAGCAGTACCCAAGGATTTTCTGGAGAGACATAGTACCAAAGGAGCCCAGTCTTCCTCTCAGGTCACTGGATAGCGTCCATGTCTCACAAACATATAGCAAGACAGGGCTCTAAAGACTTGGAACTTCATCCTTTTGCATAGATATCGGGAGTGTCACACGCCCCTTTCTAGTGACCTCATTACCCCCTATGCTCTCCCAATCTGTCTACTGACTTCATAGGAAGAGTCACCAGAGATATGAATATCAATGCCAAGGTAAGTAAACCTCTTCATAAGGTCGACACTCTCTCCTCAAACAGACATACTGCTGATGGCTGTGCCCAAGAGGTCATTAAAGGCCTGGATATTGGTTTTTATCCAGGACACTCGCAGAGCCCAGACACTCAGATTCCTCACTCAGTCTCTGAAGTGCCCCGATTAGAGCCTCCATTGACTCCACCAAATTCACAGCATTGTCAGCAAAGTCAAGATCCATGAATCTTTCTTCACCAACAGATGCCCAACAGCCGCTGGACCCCACAACAGTCGGAGCAAGAACACCCCCCTGACAAACCCCAGAATCAACTGGGAAAAAAACTGAGGTCCTGCCTCCACTCTGCACAGCACTCACAGTACCAGTGTACAGGCCAGCCATGAAATCCAGCAAACTCAAAGGGATCCCGTGAACCCTCAGGATGTCCCACAGGGCAGCTCGATCAACTAAGTACAACGCTTTGTGAAAATTGACAAAGGCTGCAAAGAAACTCTGCCGATATTCACGTTTGCGCTCCATGAGAACCCTCATTGCCAGGATGCAGTTGATGGTAGACGTCTTAAGCGTAAAACCAGACCATTCTGGTCGCTAGTAGGTGAGCAAGTGATCATGGATCCTATTGAGGACGACCCTAACAAGGACCTTATCCGGCACCAAGAACAGTGTTATCCCCCTGTAGTTGCTGCAATCCAGGCGATCACCCTTCCCTTTCCAGAAACAACAAGTTGCGTTTTCCAGTCAGTTAGGATGATGCCAGTCTCCCAAAAGTAAGCAAAGATTGCTTGCAATGCCAGAAGGACAGCCTTACCACCAGCCTGAAGAAGTTCATCCTGGATACCTCAGATTCTTGCAGCCTTCCTCAGCTGGTTCACCACTTGTGCAATCTCAGTGAGACTAGGTGGTTCACAGCTAATTGGAGGATCAGCCTCAAGAACCGTGAACCTAGAGATATCCAACGTCCTAGCCTGAAGATCAGCTTTACACAACTACTCAAAGTAGCCAGCCCAGCGGGTCACAACTGCAGTGTCATCCGTAAGGATTGTTCCATCAGCTGCCCTGACTGTGACTCTCCAAGGATCAGATTTAGATGTGTGTAATGCTTCTATTCCTCATTAAGATGGACAAGGGTCGCTAGACCATAGATGGTGTGTCTCTAACAAACGCCTCTTTCTCTGCCCTCGCAGTCTTCCTTCTCGGTTCCCGGTACAGACCAGCGGTCGTATCCAAATCTGCAAGTTCCCAACACAAACTGTGTGCAAACTCATTAGAAATAGCGAAAAGAGAACCAACATATTGTTCGAAATTAAACTTTAAGTTGGAGACTTGTAGATCGTCTAATTCGTGTTGCCATCAGCGAAAAAAAAAGTAGCGTTTCTTCCCAATGAAAAGGCGTATCTGCGAGAATTTAAAGATTTGTTGTTTGGTGAAAGTGAAATCCCACAAGAGAAAATTTCAAGCCCCGCGAGACAAGGGCTTATGCAAAGAGATTTGAAAAAGTCCTGCCCACATAACCATGCACACGGTTCAATCATTTCTCATTTGTGTGAATGCAATTGTCAGACACATTTCTTGTAGGCGCTGTCACGATGTAATTCCAAACTCAGAATCAAAATTCAAAGCAATATTGATAAAAAGGTAGAAGCGAAAAGAGATTGAATATAGGGACAAAGATAATATGACAGAAGTATGCAGATATTGTTTGGCTTTAAATTTTAAGTCGGAGACTTGTAGATCTTCTAATTTGAGTTGCCATCAGGGAAAAGTAGTATTTCTTCCCAATGAAGAGGCATATCCATGAGAATTAAAAGTTTTATTGTTTGGTAAAAGTGAAATCCACATATGCGAGTGACAGAGACTCCAAATTGCTGCTGCATAGTTAGAAGGTTGGCAAGTGAAACGAGCAGGGGGCAAAGCCCCCTAGTTTAATAATAAAACAATATTTAAAAGTAACAATAAAAACAGCAGCAATATGGTTGTTAAATGTTTGTATTTCTACTTATTTTTTTTAGTTTGAAATTGAAATTAACGATTATCCTCTTTTTATTGAAGGGGAAAATCTACCACTGCCTCAGATTTAGATGCAATTGCATTTATAACAGGAAGTACATACCTTTATCATGCAATTGTGCTAACTGCTTCTTCTAACGTTACATATGATGAATCATGCTACATGTCATCTTTGGCAAGTAAACATTATAACAAATACATAAGACTGTTACTTTTTAAGGAAACAAAGAGCAAACTCTAAGTGAGTGGCTACTTAGGCTAGGTAAACCTACCAAAATTAGCTCCTTTCCTTGTTTACCCTCAAAACAGTCTAAACTGGTTGGTGAATGAGCTGACAAAAGTGTAAAAAGTAAAAACATGGATGCTGACCCCATATCACTTCTAATGCATTGCATAATTGAACCACAAAGTATCTCTTCCCCAATCAGCTTATGTCAGACTCTTTAATCTATGATATGTTTAGAATCAGAGAAACACTGACTGTATAGTTTGCCAGAGGTCTGTTCTCTTTACATTTGTGACAGTGACATGTCTATAAACTCTAGGTAGGCTGATGTTCCTGAAAAACTCCAACAGGCATTTCAGGAGTGGACAGATGCTGTGATCAAAGAGACATTTTTGTCAATTGTCTCTCTGAATTGTGGATTCTGACATGATTCATGTGAGTTCCTCCTCAACTGCTTTAAACAGTTTTGGCTAACCATATGATGCTACAGTATCTGAGACTATGCAATATGCATGGGTATACCTAATAAATTGGCCAATCAGTGTATTCAATATGTAATTCTTTCATGCCCCATATAAATAATGCAAATGTGACGAAAACCAAACTGTGCTTCAACAATGTTGACATTATTGTCTTTTTAGGAACAGGATTATTTACTTAGTTTGCAACTCTGTTCATTTTGGCTTTTTATAGTAGATAAAATAAGTTTTGTTAATTGTTTAGAATAGCAGACAAAACAATGTAAAAGGTTACTTTCTATGAGGCTTGCGAGTGTACAATGTTCCCAGAGCTGCTTATGCTAAAGGTTAATAGTGTGATATTTAGGATTTTTATTGTTATTGTTGGCATTAATTTCCATTTTGCATTTGTTTTACATGTTTATTTTCCTTCTACTTTTAATATGTAAAAATAAGTAAGGTGTGCTCAAAAAACCGAAGAAAGACAAAATTTCTAACATAACCATACTTTTCATTTACCTTGAAAGAGAACTGCAGTAAGATGGATATACTCTGTTGGGTATTCTGTTTTGTTTTTTCTTGTATAGACTTACCAGAACAAACTGAACATTGGACTTGTTGAGATCTTGCATAAGAATTGCATGGCAACTTCATTGAGAAATGTTATGTTATATATCAAAGCAATGCCACTACTGGATGACTGTTTTGGTTATCGCCTTCAAGAGATTTTATTCTTTCTCTGAACCACCTGTGCCTGGTTAACATAAGACTGCAGCTTGGTACTTGGTCACCAGAAACCAGCTGCTTTCCCAGATTCTGATTGTCAATCTAGGAATTACAAAACTGGATATACTCAATTTTTATTGGAATGCATTTTTCCTTTGTATGTTATATGGGAATAATTAGCTGCTTTTATTTTTGTTTTTAAGATTTTCACCATTATCATTATAAATATTTTTTTTAGTTTTCCAGGTAGCGTGTTTATTTTAGCTATTACACATCAGTGGGTAAAACAATGAAATACCTGAATCTGTCAACATTCAGCCTTATTTCATCTTGTTGTTTGTCTACTCTGCTTATCATTAACTAGCCGTCCCCCATGGCTCTGCCCACATAGGAGTAAAACAAGACAAACTTTAAAAATCAATAAACAAAAAGGTATTGCTAGGTAAGAGGAGACAAGGTACATTCCAAAATGCAGAGGTAGACCGACTCCCCACTCCTGATGTAACGCTTCCCCCTCCCCTCAGTTCACAGCCTCTGTCTCAGATTAGCATGAAAATATCGTTCCTGCAAGCGAACTATGATTCTTAGCGCAGCAAGAGAAGTCACAAAATCAACCAGAATGTTAAAGCAAATTATAGAAAAAAAAAAGACCTAAATCCGTTAAGTAGTTCTCTCGTTCGCTAGCTTACCTTATAAGCAGATATAAGGTATGCGCTGAGGCTTTTGCATGAGAGAGGAGGGCCCCACCTCCCTCGGCTCACTGCATCTTTCTTGGATTTGTGCAAATAAATCGTTACCGCAAGTGAACTATGATACTTAGCGCGATGACAGAAGTCACAAAATCAAGTAAATTACAGAAAAAACCCAATCTAAATCAGTTAAGTAGTTCTCTCGTGAAAAGCGGACAGACAGACAGATGTTGGATTTTATATATAGAGAGGGATTTAACTTATTATAATATAATTAAGATAGGAAACACAACAGAAAAAATAGGAAAACCTCAAAAAAAGTAATTAATATTGTAATATAGAAAAAATAATCATTTTACATGTATGTAAATCTCTTAAAGCAGTGCTTTTCCGAAACCAGAGCATGAGAAAAAAATTATATCAATTAAAGATACAATTGAATGCCACACTCATTGTGTAACTAGTTAGAACAAATGCCTGCAGCCACAGGAGGACCCTCAGGATTGAACATGCGACATACTGTTTCACACCAGTCAAATATTTTTCTATTCAACAAGACTGAACTGAACAATTAAGCAGAAAACTAATTATTTTTTAAATTTTATTATCACAAATTAGCCACGAGTGCTGTAAATCAACAGTAAACAACTATTTCACTATCATAAAGCATTTGAAAAAGCAGTGTAGTAAACGCATGTCTTGGTATACATTGCGTTCTAAAAATACATCACATCCAAGTATTCATTTTTATGTTAAGAGTACACACAAAGCAGGAAAGCATGACTTACCAGATTAGCCTATAAACCAGTGTGGATTTTAAGCCTACTCTTTGTGTAATTGTGACCTTTCAGGAAATGAAGGGTATAACTGCGTCTAGAGACAATACAGATATAAGACTACGGTAGCGCTCAGGTCTTCTGTAATATCTATTTTAGAGTCAGTAGGGATTTTCAATGGTGAAAGGGCACAGAGAAGAATATACAGGGTAATTTAAATGATGTCTGAATACACTTGACTGCCACTGTCTTTTACAACTCATGCATATATTTATGTTCCTAAACAGGAGGAGTTAGAAAAAAATCATAAAATCAATTGCTGTTAAAGGTCAATTGGCTTGTAAGTAGTATTATGTAATAATTATATGACGTTTGGGATCTGTATACAATACCATATATTGTAAAGTAAAATATGCAATCCATTTATTTATTTGTTTATTTATTTTTTAAAGCTAGGCAACTTCCCACATCAGTGACAATGTACAAACTTGAAGGCAACTACATAATTTTCTTAATGTATTGCAAATACAGCCCCTATATAATATGATCTTGAAACTGAGATTATAGTGCCACAATCCATCAGCTCATTCATTTTTTAAGGTCACATAATTTTACCAATGCACACAAATGAAATGCTAAATTATGAATTTGCTGATTACAAATTTAAGCAACAAAGGACTCCTGTCTCCCTCTCGTAAAATGGTCTCTCGACCCCACTGGATGAGTCACCTTGGATCACTGACATGTCCAATCCTTGAGCCACAGGTCTTAGGTTGTTAAGCATGGATTCAGCTTCCACAAACCTGTTTAATACTTCCTCTCCTTCTATTATCTTTTGCCTGGCTTATCAGTCAGTCTTAAAATCAGAAGCTGCTTGATGATTTATGTGGCGTCATTGAAGGTCCCAGCTGGTGATGCTGTTCTAGCACTTTGTAAGCTAGGCACTTGTTGTGTCTTCAGATGCTTCTTTTGACCATCTCTGGTTTTCTGAGCTTGGTGCGGCTTGAAGTGACCTGTCTATACAGATGGTAATCAATAATTCTGCTGCAATATCCCATGCAGAGCATCATGGTTTTAGAAAGATGATGCTACATAGTGGAAATGGTATGATGATTCTTCCATTTGATACAAAACAAAAACAATGAAATCTCTGGAAGTGGCACTGATGGATTCTCTCAAGTGGTTTAGGTGACAAAAGAAAGTGACCTAAGTCTCACTGTCATACGGCACAGCAGTGATGCAAACAGCTTTAAAAACAATCAGCTTGGTTCTTGTTGAAGTTACAAAAACTTGACAGATATTGCTGTCCTTAAGGGAGTCCTAGACAATTGGATGCTGTGTTTGATTTCTTCTTCTTAATTAATTACCTTTGGGGATTTAATAACTCAAGAAAATAGAAAAGTTCATGCAGATAGGGGCAAGAATACCCACATGGCTAATGTGCCATCCAGAATTATAGGTAATTAAAAAATAAACATTTTGGTTTGTTTTAGCCATGACAGCCATTATTTGAGTTAGAATTGTGGAAGAATTCATTCTTTTTAACGATACTTTGACATGCACACCTATTTTACCAATATTATTCACTTTAAAAGTAAGGTGCTATATAAATGAAATGTATTATTATTTTAGACAAACATTAAACATTGGTAAAATAAAAAAAAGTTTTTTATTTTTATATTACTTTTCATCTCTATAGTATATAAAATATCAGCTTTAGTATTTTAGCTTAATTGCTTGTCTCAAAATTTCCTACATTCTATGGCTTAGCATAGAAAAAAAGAAAAGGCCTGGCTTGTCTCTATTAATACTCTTTTTATTATTATTACAGTAGTTGGTATGGTGGCACAGTGGGTAGTGCAACTGTATTATTTCCTGGTTCAAACCCTATGCTCAAGCCTTTTTGCAGCTTCTGCATTCTTCCTGCGTCTGCACGAGTTTTTCTCTCACATCCCCAATAACATCCATGTTAGGGTAATTGGTGATGCCAAATTGACTCCTGTGTGTGTGTGCGTGTATGTATGTATGTGAGCTTGCTCTGTGAAAGTTATGGTGCAAAGCCTTGTGCTGTTGGCTGCCTTGCATACTGTGCTGCCAGGAAAAGCTTTGATCCCCACAACACTCAAGTGAATCAAACTAGGCAGAGAATTAATTATTTCATTAATTGTACAAATCTGTTGATTATCTTACCGTTTCTAATTTTGGTATTACATAACTTCTCATTCGAGGTATTTAGTTGAAGTAACCACTAGTCCTTGAGCAGTACGTGTTCTGAAAGATTATCAAAGTCTTCTATCCTTTTGGTGGGGGGTTGAATACTGAGATTTGTGGATTGCTTTTGAAGCCTACAATTGTAATTGCTGTGTTATTTTCATTTATTTGATTGAGTTGTGTTCTGTTATATAGTTATGTTTCTAAATAAATGGAATGAAAGTTAAAAAAAAATTGTGGCATCCTAAAATGATATCTTATGCTTTTCATCTTGGCTAAGTCATACTATCGAAAAGAAGATGAAAACTAATTTAATTCTGCTAAGTGGTCCCCAGAAATTCAATCACCTCTGCATTTTGACTTGTATTCTGATTATAACAAAATATTAAGGCAGTCAGGCTCCAATAAACTGAATTAAAAACATTCATTTACTGGATCTACATGTCTCTATTTCTATTATACTGTATATTGGACTCTTCCAGCTTGTGCTAGGAAAATTAAACTTCATTTTAATAACATACGGCCATCAAAACCATTTGTTGGTATTATTACAAAATTATTTATTTGCAGTGGTATTCAGGTCATGTGGTTTATTGCACCTTTAATGGTAGGTGTTTGCTTTTTCTTTGCTGCATTCTGTTTTGACATACTCATTATAAAAATATCAGCCATTTTTATTTAAAATTTAGTGTGTTGACAGTCTTCTGAGTTTTAATTTTCTGCATTCTTTTTTGAATTATGTTTATGTATATCATGTTATTTCTTGGATTTTATAAAGCTAGATTGATTAGCTGCAGCTAAGGCATTTATTTATTTTTTTTGTTGCCAGCATCCGAGCAAGCCAAATTTTACTTTTCTTTTGTTTAGTTATGCCATGTTGGCTGTACTTTTTGTGGTCATATTTCATATTCAGCCACCAATCTTCTTTGTAACATGCTTATTAGTTTAGTGATTCATGGTACAGGGCAAGAGCAACCCCTAGGCAAGACACCAATCTATGGCAGGGCACAAGCCAAAAGGGACTCCATGAAAGTTAGCATAGCTAACCTAATCCTAAATGTCTTTGGGATGTGAGTAGTAAAGCGGAGTATCCTGAGGTAAACAAACACAGACACAAGCAGAGTGTGCAAGTTCTACACGGTTTACTATCCAATTGTGCCTCTTACCAAGCCATTAAAGGGTTCTTTTGCAATTTCCTAGGTTTTAGTCAGTCCGCAATTGAGATATACACATCCTTCTGAGTGTAATACATCAGTACCTCTCTAAATGCATATGGGCAGTAACTTATTCAGGCATTACTGATCCCATCTGTTTCCAAAGGTGTTCCAAAATTCATAAACCAACTTTCCCTAGCCTGCATCAGCTTGCTTTTTCATGATTACAGTCACCTAATCTCCTCAGCCTTATTTGAACTACTTTGTGACACAGACAGCATTATAGAAGGAAGAAAGTGAAAAAAACAACACCTTGACTCTTCTCCCCAAAGTCTTTGACCGGTTGTGGTTGACTGCTGACAGTTATTTCAAAGGTAGAAGAACAGTTCAAGTTCAACTTCTACTGATATCCAACACCACTGCATCACAATGGTTTTTCTGAGCTCATATTAAAAGCAGACTCAATTAAAGCTGCATTTTGATTAATCTGATTTTCAAAGGAGTTTATTATTATTAAAGGAAATTGCCAATGAAGTTTTAAAAAAATGGTATTTTTGTTGCTGAAAATTTCACTCTGACTTCACAGAGAAACTGATGGGAAACATATGGTAATGTTTATTTTTGGATCTTGCAAAACCAAAATTATTTTATTTTTAGGCATATTAACCTCCAACAGACGCAAGAACAGTACAGTGAAAAAACAATAAAAATCTTTGCATGCATGTCTTTTACATAATTGTGTTTTGTAAATAACATTTCAGTTAAAATAAAATGAATACAATACAAAGAATATTTTGTTTTTAATATCACAGTCCTGTTAGACAGAGCTTGCAATTCTATTCATTTCGACTAATTTGATGTATTGTGCCTACATTGAATATTGTCTGATATGTTTTATGGCAAAAAAATAGTTGTGGTAGCAAGTAGTGTTTATTAGTGTCCTCCATTCACAGAAGTATTCCAGTTAATGTACAGTATACATTGTTTTTTTTATTTTACATAATGATACATTATTAATACAGCATGTTGATATATTTAGAATTCAAAAAAAGTTTAGTGAGTTATTCAAGGTCACCAGAAGTCATTGGTGATAACAGATTTTGCAATTTTCAGTTTTCTGGCCATTAAGCTTTATTGGTTATAATAACTGTCTAACCTACACACTGCTTCTATTGAATCTTTTACAATTCTCCCAGGTCAGAAGAAAATAGTGATGATTCTTGCAGGTTTCCTTGAAAATATATACACCAGGAACAGTTTCTCTGCGCATAGTTTGTGTAACCTAAAGGTAAAGTAAAATTTGTCATAATAATGATATTAATGTGTTTGACTGGTGCCCCCATTTGGAGTTGGTTTCTGCCTTTTGCCCAATGCTGCCATGATTTTGAATTGTGATTTTGAATTGGATTAAATGAGTTTGAGAGTGAATGTATCTATAGCAGTAGTAATAATAAGAAGAAGATGAAAAAGAAGATAATCATACATCCATTTATCTATAATGAACCCACTTAACCTACTTCTGAGTAACCAGGGTGCTGAAGCATTTCTCACCAATGCACCCATGGCAGGAACCAGCCTTGAATAAGTTGATAATAAGGGATAATGTGGGATAATAACAATACTATTAATAATAATAATACCATGTTTTCTTAAGCTGATTATTCATTAGATGATTGATGTGAGCAATAATAACAATAAACATATTATAGTTGTGCTTGAAAGTTTGTGAACCCTTTAGAATTTTCTATATTTCTGCATAAATATGACCTAAAACATCATCAGATTTTCACTTAAGTCCTAAAAGTAGATAAAGGAAACTAGTTAAACAAATGAGAAAAAAATGTTATACTTAGTCATTTATTTATTGAGGAAAAGAATCGAATATTACATATTTATGAGTGGCAAAAGTATGTGAGCCTTTGCTTTCAGTATCTGGTGTGACCCCCTTTTGTGGCAATAACTGCAACTAAACATTTCTGGTAACTTTTGATCATTCCTGCACACCAGTTTGGAGGAATTTTAGCCCATTCCTCCATACAGAACAGCTTTAACTCTGGGACGTTGGTGGGTTTCCTCACATTAACTGCTTGCTTCAGGTCCTTTCACAACATTTCGATTGGATTAAGGTCAGGACTTTGACTTGGTCATTCCAAAACATTAACTTTATTCTTCTTTAACCATTCTTTGGTAGAACGACTTGTATGCTTAGGGTCGTTGTCTTGCTGCATGACCCACCTTCTCTTGAGATTCAGTTCATGGACTGATGTCCTGACATTTTCCTTTAGAATTCTCTGATATAATTCAGAATTCGTTGTTCCTTCAGTGAAGGCAAGCCGTCTTGGCCCAGATGCAGCAAAAAAGGCCCAAACAACGTTACTACCACCACCATGTTTCACAGATGAGATATGGTTCTTATGCTGGAATGCAGTGTTTTCCTTTCTCCAAACATAGTGCTTTTCATTTAAACCAAAAAGTTCTATTTTGGTCTCATCCGTCCACAAAACATTCTTCCAATAGCCTTCTGGTTTGTCCACATGATCTTTAGCAAACTGTAGACGAGCAGCAATGTTTTTTTGGAGAGCAGTGGCTTTCTCCTTGCAACCCCGCCATGCACACCATTGTTGTTCAGTGTTCTCCTGATGGTGGATTCATGAACATTAGCCAATATGAGGGAGGCCTTCAGTTGCTTAGAAGTTACCCTGGGGTCCATTGTGACCTTGCCGACTATTACATGCCTTGCTCTTGGAGTGATCTTTGTTGGTCACCCACTCCTGGAGAGGGTAACAATGGTCTTGAATTTCCTCCGTTTTTACACAATCTGTCTGACTGTGGGTTGGTGGAGTCCAAACTCTTTAGAGATGGTTTTGTAACCTTTTTCTGCCTGATGAGCATCAACAACTCTTTTTCTGAGGTCCTCAGAAATCTCTTTTGTTCATGCCATGATACACTTCTACAAACGTGTTGTGTAGATCAGACTTTGATAGACCCCCCCCGTTCTTTAAAGAACACAGGGTGCCCACTCACACCTTACTGTTATCCCATTGATTGAAAACACCTGACTCTAATTTCACCTTCAAACTAACTGCTAATCCTAGAGGTTCACATACTTTGCCACTCACAAATATGTAATATTCGATCATTTTCCTCAATAAATAAATGACCAATTATAAAATTTTTGTCTCATTTGTTTAACTGGTTTCTCTTTATCTACTTTTAGGACTTGAGTGAAAATCTGATGATGTTTTAAGTCATATTTATGCAGAAATATAGAAAATTCTAAAGGGTTCACAAACTTTCAAGCACAACTGTATATAGAAGAGTATAAAAGCATAAGTTCATTTCATGAACACTACCATAAACAGATATTAAGTGAAATATACTGGCACAATCACGTCATTACATGTATCATTCCATTCAACATCCAACTAATTATTTTCAGTTAGTGGAGAACCAGTGTTCCTCCTTCAATAGCTTGTCAGTCCTTGGCAGAGCGCACTAAGGCACACACCCACAATCCTTTCTAATGTCATATTTTAAAGTTTGTAATTAACTAGGGGGCTAGACGGCAGCCACTTCGCGTCCCTGCCGCTTGCTGAACACACCCTAAGGAGACGCAGTCGTTCCTCCGAAACCCGCTCTTAAATGGTAATACAATGGAAACAAATACAGTTTTTTTACCTCCTTTTTGTGCGGTGCTTCGAACATTTAAAAGCCTATACAGCAGCTGTCTTTGTCATCTACTCTTTGTCTTTTATTTCTGGCCTCGGGCGTGGTTAAATCTCTTGGCACAAAGATGTGAGTTCTTGATATTTTAGTTTACAGTTTAAAAATGGAATAAGAACCTGAAAATCTAACAACATCACATTAAAGTTCGATAAATTCTGAAAAGAATGATACCCAACATATATATGTAGGTTTTAAAACAAGTCCAATTTAAAGTGCGACAAAAAATGTGACATAAAAACATCACATAAAATTGTTGCACTTTTAGGCTTAGGATTTTATATATAGAGAGTAGATGTAGCACTTGCATATCTGACATGGGAGAAGATACTAGCTGACAATCTATACAAAACTGGAGAGAGTGACATAGCTGGTAACTTAACAAAGACCTCCCTTGTGGAGTGCGGCAGTAGGGGTAGCCATACTACCAGCTCAACTTGATTTGATAAAATGATTAAAACTATGCATAATAGTTTTAATGCGTATACCTGGAGGTTTAATGAAAAATTCAAGAAAATAAAATCCATATTCAATATATTCTAAAGTGATACACACATAAAGGACCAGAGACTTTCTATCATTAATATATTGAATATAAACTTTGACAAAAAAGTTGCATTGCTTGTTTTATTATTTCCAAGTGCTGAAAACACTATTAAATTGGACTGACTTTAGCTTCCAGGTAAAGCAGCTGGTACACACAGTTTGGCACAAAAAAAAATGCTATTCTTTCCTGCTATGAATATTCCACTATTAACTCTTTTAGTTATATGCAGCATGTGTATAATGATTTCAGAAAGGCTCTTAAAAAGTGTTTCCTGCTTTACAGAGACTGATTTTAATTTCCATAAAAGTCTTAAGGCAAACAGGTGTAGTGTAGTACTGAGAAACATAGAGAAACATATCATGTGTGTAATATTCTTCACGGGAAATGCACATCTGTATACACATAAAAGCATGGCAGAAATACAATATGAGGGACGTCTTAAAATAACACGTGGAAGTTAAGAATGCAGACATCGGTAAACCTCTTCTTTTCCACTTTGGCAATGGAATCACATTTGTTTGTTGCAGACCTTGGAGGAGCCTATCATGCTAATGGCACATTGAGAACAGTTAACAAATGAGTATTCATTCACTGTAGCTGTTAGCAACAGTTTGGTAGGCATAATAGAGTATTCATGAAAACATTTTAGGCTTTCTTCAGTCAGCATCCACAATTGGACTCCGCTGTGAATTATAAAGATTAGAAATCTTTGTTGCACATTTGCCTTTCCTACCAACTTTGCATTAAGCTTCATCTGAAGTACTGTCTTTCATTTGCCTTTGTTTAATACAGTAAATTAAACTCAAGCCTTATTTTATGCAGCATCTTTCAACAGAACAAAACTCCAAAGTGACATAAAGGTAGAGAATAACACAATTTTAATAATATGCAACATGTTCTGCATTAGACACAAAAGGATTGCTAAGAGTCACACTGCAGTTTCCTTGCTAGTACTTCACTTTTTACTAGAATTGTTTTTTGTTTTCTTTTAAATGTAAAAATTACCAGTGTATTATTTTTCCTCTTCACTTTATAATATTACAGATAAATTTTATAATATACACAAGTCCATGATTAATTGGATTATTGTGATTTTTTTTTTGACAAATGAAGTACAGTAATTAATATTTAGGTTAAAACATATTTAGACAGTCACTCTAAAGGTTAATGTATGGTTTATTATTTGCAGGCATACACAAATACGCACACAAAAATATATACAAAAATAATCATGATGCATTTGGAGGACGGCCTTAAAGTTCAAGGGAAGGTTCAAGAAAGTGTCCTCTTGGTTTAGTCCTCACCTTAATAATGTACATAAATGTTTTCCAGAATTATAATGCAGGCATGTGGTCATCTTTATTCTTAAGCTAACTGCAGTTTATACACAGAATATTGAGGTCCTGCTGGTCACTAAACCCATTAGCATATGACTAACTGGATACCATCCATTCATTTTTTTAACCCAGGCCATTCCAACATAGGGTTTACGCACATTGTATTCATGTACATGCCCATATCGATCTGAGCTGGAAAACGAGGTGAGACTCCTCACAGGCAGCATCCAAGCCAGAATTCAAATTCAAACTCTAGAGCTGTGCAGCTATAGTGCAAAATACCGCACCACTGTACCACCCCACCAAATGTCTGTATCTTTAAATAAATATGGAGTTTGTGGTGAACAACATTATGGAGCAACCAGAAAACAGGAATACCATACATATTTAACACTTTTTAAGGTAACCTCTGACACCAATTGTGAACTCATGAAAGTAAAGTATAAATGACAACCAACTGACTGAGCTCAATAAAATATCCTTCCTGAATGAGAATAGAGTAACTATACAGTAGCATAATAGATGGGGGGAATTGGAGAGAAAATAGGCATTATGGAACACCAGGGGAAATGAAACACTATTGGGCAGATTGAGAAACCAGAATGCATAGATAGTGGAAAAGGGAATTGAATTTTAGAACAAGTTGAATTATGGATCACTTGCTGAGGTCAAAGTGTAACAGGATCTCTCAAAAATGCTGGTTTAATGATGCTGTTGTGTTTTTCTGGTACTTTAGGCACAGTATTTGTAGAAGAATGTGGACATGTGTTTATCCAGGGGTTTGGCATTGGATTGTCCATATAGAGTATGTCTTGTTTATTTAAATCATTATAGGCAGGAATCTAAAATTGTAGAAGCATATTCCTAGCTATGTTGTTCTTCTACCCATGTAAGGGTGTCCAGCTGGCATCAGTTTATCTGAGCATTCTAGGTGGCACCAAGCAATGGCACTATGGCATGAGAAAGAGATTTGTTAAAGCTAATAGCCATTGGCCTAAAACAGCACTTTCAGTGTTATCTGAAGATCAATAGGAATTTGGACTCATTTGATTAGAACCATATATCACTGTTTAAAAGTGTTATATTATATGAACAGCAGGTCTATAATAAATTAAACAAAAGGAGTACAACTTCATTTTTTCCTACAAGTAACTATTTTATTATCTCTCAGGTGCAACCTAACTAATAACAGCATTTGACTGAGATTTCACTGATACTTAGCCAGAAGAAATTAAGCAACTGAAGGTCAAGATTATATATAATAAAAATAGAAATTTAGGTTTTAAATAACAAAAGGCAAAACTATAATTAAATATTTCTGTCATCACATCACTTATTTGAAATGAGTCACTTTAAAACCAAATACTAAGGCAAAATGATGATGGCAAGAGCACCAAAAATGTCAGTGATGCTACAGCACTTAGTGTTACACAACTACACAATGTTCCATTTAGCACTTAACCTCAGAATGATTGGCCCCAATGGCTTGCTGTCTGGCTGTGTGGCACTCATATCCCACTGACTGATTGAAGATCTTTGTGTGGGAATAATGAAAAAATGTGTGGGAATAAAGAAAGAATAGTTAAGCATGCATTAAGACAAATCTAAAAATCCTCTCCGAACAAAGAAATCACAACAGTTAAAGACTGTGTTGCTCTCGCCATTCTATAATAATTTGTTTTTCCAGGTGTATTTTAATGTCAATGTCAATTTATTTATAGAGCACATTACACAAAAAAACATCAGCAATGCTGTAGCCACAGTGCTTTACATAAAATATACGACAAGTATAAAATAAAAATAAATAGAATAAAATACAATAAAACAGAATACAAACAGCAGTAATTTGAAACAAACTACTGACTAAAAAGGAAAAATCACCAGTATCACTGAAGATCACAGAAAGCTAAAGAATAAAAATAAGTCTCCAGTCTAGTTTTACACACATCAGTTGAAAACGACACCTTAATGTAGTAAGGCAGAGAATTCCACAGACGAGGTGCAGTTGATGTGAAAACTCTGTCCTCCTTAGTTTTACACTAAGAGACAGCTGACCGGTAGACCTAAGCTCTCTGGATGTATGGTGTAGAACACACAATTCGTATAAGTACAGTAAGTGGGGTATTGATTTAAGATCCAACAGTAACATTTTAAAATCACTTCTAAAACTAACAGGCAGCTGGTGTAAACTGGCTAAAATTGGGGAAACAGAGGCAAACTTTCTTGCCCTAACCAAAAAACAAGCAGCAGCATTCTGGACCAACTGCAACCTGCATATCAGGAATTTGCTGAAGCCAGAATACAATGAGTTGCAGTAATCAAGCCAAGAAAAGATAAAAGCATGAATAGCTTTCATAAGACCCTAGGAGATAAAAAATGGATTAACCCTGGCTAAAAGACGATGCAGGAAAAGCAACTCTTGACCACAGAACTGTCTCTCAAAAGAGAGGTTACTGTCAGAAATAACCCGAAGATTCCAAACCTGAGGTTTACAAAAGTCCACAAAAGTGCCAAGAAGTTCAAAAGCAATTTTAGTTTTGGTTGCAGAACCAACTATCAATATTTCTGATTTATTATGATGGATATCAAGAAACTTGTCAGCCATCCAGTATTTCAGTTCATCAAGACAATTCTGCACCCAATTCATTGCAGAATTGCACACAGGAATATAAACTTGTATGTCATCAGCCTAACAATGAAAAGAAACTTTACATTTCCTAAAAATATTTTGTATAGGGTGAAGATCTATAGAAAGTAAAAGAGGACCCAAAGTGGATCCCTGATGAATGTCATATATAAGAGGAGCAGACGAAAAAGAGAGAATTAGACAACTGAAAAATGTCTAATAGTGAAATATGACCTGAACCAGTTGAGATCATCTCCTTTAAGCCCCACCAGATGCTCCAGCTGCAACAGCAAGATCTTATGATCAATAGTGTCAAAAGCTGCTGAAAGATCTAGAAGGACATGGCCTGCTGTCCCATCTGAGTCAGTAATAAGAGAAATGTAATTAAATACATTCAGGAGGGTAGTCTCATTCCCATGAAAATGCCTAAAGCCAGATTGGCAGATCTCACATAAATTATTAGAATTAAGATGATTGACTAATTGATCATAGATACTTCTTTCTAATATTTTAGCCAAAAATGGCAATTGAGAAATAGGGCAAACATTGGTTAACAATCCAAAATCTAACTCTGCCTTTTTAAGACAAGGTCACACCATCCTTGCTAATAGAACCATTACAATAATGGGCCCAGGACATCTAATGCTTACAATAAAAGTTATGGTAGAACAATATCAACTGGATAAAAACTAGGTGTAAGACTGTGAATAATACTTTTATTTTACATAGTGTTGCTGCCTTAAAACAAAGGATTTGCATTCAACTCCTAGGCTGTCTATGTGAAACTAGAATGTACAGTACTCCTTACTTTTGCTTGAGCTTTCTCCCAGTAGATTGGCTTTCTCCAGTTGTAACTAAAGATGCTAAGCTGGCTCTTGATGAATGACTGCCTGTATAAATGTGTGTTCATTTCCTTCAAGCTACAGAGCTATTTCTTACCTTACACCTGATGTTGCAGTTGTAGGCTTAGATTGCCAAAAACCATTTCATGTAAAAAACAGGTTCAATAAACAGATGAACTTATGCTTTATATAGTGATATAGCCACATTATAAAACCATGTAAGCTACTATATTTAGTTGGGTGGTTAGCTAGGATATCTACTCCTATTAAACCAGTATGTATACAATATAAGAAAGCACAGAATCACAGAGGCAGTCTCCTGCCACATGATGATCATGTAAGTCAGTCTAAACAGCTACCTTCAATTACAGAAGTATCTTGTACTGTATATGTTGGGCGGAGAAATTATAATGAATATTGATGCCTTAACAGGGCATCCCTTAGTTCCCATATATTTGTGTTGTCGGTTAAATATCCTGATTCCGGTTAATGATTCTGTTACTCCATATTTGTCTAATGAAGTGACCAAATTATACAATTATTTATTAGGATGAAGTAGCTCATTTTAGCCATGCATGTTTTTTAACTAAGAAGTTCAGTTTGCTATAGTATTAGAGAACACTATATTGCTAGGAAGCACCACTTCCAATACTTGAAGTATTAATAATACAGGTCCAGAGAGACATAAATTGTATCCATCCCAAATGTCTGGTTCAGCTTCCCAGATCAATTAATTTTGAGTCGTGACACTTAAAAGATCATAAGGCTTCAAGCAAGTCAATTAAATAATCTCTTTCTGAACTAATATGTGAACTAATATTGTTTTTTAATGTCTGAACACTTAGTGAACCTTACGATTAGAGCAACACATTTGTACTTTGGTATCATCCCATCATTTCCCACAGCTATCATTAGACTGCTGCTCAATAGCACGCTGGTTATATTCATGCATAATATAGCCTGCTTCAAGGGACACATAAATGTAACACTTTTATTGCAGCATCATAATGTATGATGCAGACTAAATGACAACAAAGTCTGTCTGAAATAGAACAGTATTAAGATGATTGCTGAATAATTAATAATTCACTGCTGATCTACAATGTCTACTACAGATACATGCACTCATAAAAATAAATAAACTAGAAAACAGTAGACTAATACAATTAATCCCTTGAAGCATACATATATAATCAGGTTATTATGCACACCAGCAAAGATGTAATGTAACTGCAAACAGCAATGGGCTTTAAATTTGGTAATAGTGGAGATAGTAGCATTAATTTTTTTAAGGAATTCAGTTTTATTTTGTAATATGTTGAATTTTATTCCTTTAAAGAAGCATGACAAAAAGAAAAAAATAAGATGCAGCATAAGACACAACTTGCTTGTGAAAGACAAATAAATATTAATAAAGTTCCCCCCATTTAGGCTGATAGCCAGCATTAAAAATTTCAGATGGTTTCCAGCAGGAGCCATGTCTCTTCAGGCTCTCTCTGTAAGCTCTTCACAATATTTTTCTGTTTCATATTTATGAGGATGTTTTACGTTTATGATCTGCGAGGATTTTCATCTGGTGGTCGTTTGCCTCCTTGTCAGTAAGTTGAAGTAAGGATAAAAAAAGAAGCTCACTAAAGGTCTATTTTGTAAATGCATTAGAAATAAAATATGAGTGAATAAATACATATCTTATTTTTAGAGGAAAAAAAGGCAAAGTTCCCAACCATGTATATTTTGAAATACCAAACAAATACAATAGCAAATGCATCTAGAAAGCATGTACAGTCATTTAAAATGTGAAATGGCACATACTTCAATGATGATTTTTTGCAGTCTAGGTTTAGGTTGTATTATTGTTTTTTTCTGTTTTTAACTATATTCAGGTACTATAGTTATTCCAAAATTTTGATTTAATTTGTATAGTCTCAATTTACCACATTTGGCAAGGTCTGTTCGGAAAACTTATATTATCAAACACAACGTCTATAAGGAATGTACTGTGTAGAAGTAGAGGGAACAGCTTATATTAAAGTCTCATCAAAAGACAGTCCATCTGACAGAAAGAAAAATGATCAACTGACATAAATAAAAAGTTGAATTATCACTGTAAGGTTCCTTGTATATGCAAGCTTTTATGGGTAATAAAAAAGTATATTAGAATAGTTAGACCACAGCTGAAGTGGAGAGAAAGTTGCAAGAATAAAAAATAAAGCAAGATGCATTTAAACATGAAATGTAGCAAAGTAAACCACTAAATTATTGAATAACAGCAACTAGACCTATACACTGAGTGTGTCAGCTACCAGCCTAACAATAGGTAGGACACTAAGCATACAGCACATTACATCAGGCTTCATGTGCACCACTCCAAAAAATGTTCAGTAACTGTATATTGCCACAAACATGCACACATGCAGTTTTGAAATCAGTGAGTAACAGTAGCCTGATTTAAGTAGCCTCTAAGATTGATACAGTTACAGAGTGTTCTTTTAAGTTCTTTTAAACAGTAAGGTAAGGGACCTTTTGTATTAGCTATGGAAACAAGACATAAAATCTCTTTGTGAAGTAATTGTTCTTGGCTCATCCAAAACTTGGGATTAAATTATGTGCCTTGCTCTCACTGATTTATTGTGGGGTGAACACGCAAATGATCAAACCGCATGGTCCAAACAAAAAATGTAGTCCTGGCAGCTAGCATCACTGCTGTCTATGGAATCAGAACTGCACATTACTGAATGTTGTTACAATACTGAAGTTAAGTACAAGCTCTTTCAGTTCTATCGGTTTTAAATACCAGTATATTATTAAAAATCAAATCCTCATCGAGACCATCAATTAAATAAACCTATCCTCAGGAGACAAGCAACACAGAACAGATATCACCCTGCTTTATTAAAAAAATATGGCAACGCACAAAGAGCAAGGTTTCTGTAGTATGATGTAAGAGAATGAAATCTCATGCAGAAAAAAAAGTTTATTTCCAGTTATTGATCCTTTAGGTGGTTCTATAAGCTACTGAATCAAAGGATGTATATAATATTTCACAAAATGTGACCCACACAATGATCTGTGGTTCACTCTGTGGAGCTACACTATAGGTTTCAAGGTTGCTGGTTCCGTCAATGCCACAGACTCACTGCGTGGTCCTCAGATGTTCACTAAATGCACTGAAACTGTTAAAAATAAATGTACAGCTCTATTCTTTTAGTGATGGTGATCACTAAAGAAAGAAGCTATATAAAATAAATTGTGTTTGGTATGGTTTTAGGAAGAAATCAAATATAATTTTGTTTTGAGTTTTAAAAGACATAAACCTCAAAAAATGCATTCTTGGGCCAGGGGCAGATCTACTATTAGACTAATGAAGCTTAAGCTTCAGGCTCCTAATCCTGGAAGGCCCCCAGAAGGTGACTTTAGAACTTATTGCTAAAAATTGTGGGTGTCTATCTTCTGATGATCTGTCATGGAACAACCACACTGAATAAGATAACAATGATTACCCAGACCTTGTTACTGGTTACCAAGGGGTCCCCATAACAGTTCAAGCTTCAGGGACCCAAAAATATAGGTCTGTTATTGGCTTGTGCCTTTTTATTTTATTTATTTATTTTTTTTTTTATTTATTAATTTTATTACAATCAATACATAGCAATCATGTTTTTACAAAAAAAAGAATTATAAGAACAGATCGATCCCCACCCTTGAGAGAGAGAGCAAGCCAAACGGTGTAAAATTTAAGGCTTGTAAAAATACCTAAATCAACAAATTCTCTGTGCTTTATAAAATCATTTCAAAATATTACTGATTAGATCCTGCCATGTTTTGAAAAAGTCTGCACAGATCCTCTAACTGAGTATTTGATTTTTCCAATTTTAAATAATATAACACATCAGTTTCCCACTGACTTAAAAGAGGAGAGTTTGGGTTCTTCCAGTTTATCAGAATAAGTCTGCGTGCCAACAGTGTAGTGAATGCAATCACAATTTGTTTGTCTTTCTCCACTTTAAGACCCTCTGGAAGAACCCCAAACACAGCTGTTAATGGGTTAGGAGGGATTGTGAGTCCAAGACTGTCTGAGAGGTAATTAAAAATTTTTGTCCAGAATAATGTTAATTTGGAGCAGGCCCAGAACATGTGACCTAGTGAGGCTGGGGCTTGGTTGCAACGTTCGCAGGTTGGATCATGCCCTGGAAACATTTTGAGAGTTTTAGTCGAGACAGATGTGCTCGATATATAATTTTGAGTTGTATAATTGTATGCTTTGCATATGGAGCTTGAGTGAATTCTCTGCATTGCTACTTTCCACTCCTTTTCTGATATATTAATTGAGAGGTCATTTTCCCAGTGTCCTCTTGGATCTTTGAAAGGAAGGGATTGTAAAAGGATTTTATATATTGTAGAGATGGAGTCTAACTCCTTGAAATTGAGCAATAATTTTTCCAGCGTGGATGAGGGTGCAAGATGAGGAAAATCTGGAAGGTTCTGTTTAACAAAGTTCCTGATTTGAAGATAGTGAAAGAAATTTGTAGCTGGAATGTTAAATTTGGAATGTAATTGTTCATAGGATGCAAAGACGTTGTCTATATAAAGATCTCTAAGCAAGTTAATTCCAAATTTTTCCAGATATTAAAACTGCATATGTTTGTGAGGGTTGAAAGAGGTGGTTCTTTTGCAGGGTGCCACAGAAAGAAGCTTCTCCGTCTTAAAATGCTTTCTACATTGGTTCCAGATTCTAAGTGAGTGGAGCACAATTGGGTTATTAGTGTATTGCCGATAACGTGTGTTTATTGGAGCACAAAGCAAGGAATACAAAGAAGTACTGCAGGATTTTACTTCTATTGCGGTCCATGCCTGTGTATGTTCTTCTATTTGTGTCCAGGTTCTTATCGACTGTATATTTGCGCCCAGTAATAAAACTGGAAGTTAGGTAGAGCCATGCCGCCTTCTGCCTTTTGTCTTTGTAGGGTCGCTCTTTTGATGCGTGGATGTTTAGAATTCCAAATAAATGAGGTTATTGTTGAATCTAATTGCTTAAAGAACGATTTATTAATGTATATTGGTATGTTTTGAAATAAAAAGGAGCTTAGGAAGAATATTCATCTTAACAGTGTTAATTCTTCCAGCTAGTGTGAGATGAAGGGTTGACCATCTATGCAAGTCTTGTTTAATTTTTTCCATGCAGACGACGAAATTTTGTTGATATAGAGCTTTATGTTTACTTGTGATGTTTACCCGAGGTATTTAAACTGTTCTGCAATGATAAAAGGAAGGGTGTCTAATCTAATATTATATGCTTGCGAATTCACCGGAAAGAGTACACTTTTATTCAGATTAATTCTGAGACCAGAGAGCTTTTGAAATTCTGTGAGTGCTGCTAAGACTGCAGGCACAGAATTTTCTGGGTCCGATATATACAGTACCATGTCATCTGCATATAATGAGATTTTCTGTTCCAGTCCTTCTCTGCTAATCCCCTTTATCTGATCAGTATTTCGACAATGTATTGCCAGTGGTTCAATGGCAATTGCAAACAGCAGTGGTGACAAAGGGCATCCTTGTCTTGTGCCACGTTCTAGTTTAAAGTAGTCTGAGCAAATGTTATTGATGCAAACTGAAGCTTCTGGGTTAGTATACAGTAATTTAATCCATGCACAAATGTTCGGGCCAAACCCAAACTTCTCCAAAATAGTAAAAGGTATTTCCATTCAATCATGTTGAATGCTTTTTCTGCATCCAATGATAATAATATTTCTGGGGTGTTTGATTTAGTTGGTGAGTATATTACATTAAACAGGCGTCGAAGATTTGAAGATAAGTGTCGGCCCCTAATAAATCCAGTTTGGTCTTGTGATATTACTGAGGGGAGCACTTTCTCCATCCTTCTAGCTATGATTTTAGAGAGTATTTTAACGTCGTTATTCAGAAGTGAAATTGGTCTGTATAATGCACATTGTAATAAGTCCTTATTTTGTTGCTTGTGCCTTTTTAATTGAAAATAAGAAGAAAATGTAAAAAGTTCTATTTTCAAAACACAAAATACTCTGTCATTCCAGCAGATGCCACATCATAAGCATTAGTAGTAATAAAATGTATTGCATTTGTCATTCTAACGGAAAGCATATCACTAACAATAATAGGAGAGCCAAAAGGAAATGGAGGAAGTCAAAGGCTCAGACAGACCTGGCTAAGTATCAATCCCTTAGTGTATCCTTTTCTTCTGCCACCATTAACACTAAGATAGGATTCTATCAGACTAGAATTCACAGCACTACCAACAAACATTCTCTGTTCAATGATTTATTTTCCTCTCTTAACTCTGCTCTAACTTCTTCCCAACCTCCTTGTCTGCTGATGACTTATTTCAGGATATAGTGGCTGCCTTCAGCAGTCAGCTCTCACCCGTGCTACCATCTGCTATGCCTCCTTCCAAGCAACACATGAACATTCCCCACTGATGTTTCTAACCTCCTCTTCAATCACCCCATTATCTGTCCACTTGACCCTATCCCCTCATATTTCCTTCAGGCTATCTCCACTTGTTCCTGCAATTACACACGTCATTAACATCTCACTCAGCTCAGTCACATTTTATACTATCTTCAAACATGTTCTTATAAACCCACTTCTCAAAAACCCAACACTTGATCCATCCCAACTTAACTACAAGCCTGTCTCTCTCCTTTCATTTCTTTCCAAAACACTTGAATGTGCTGTTTCTAACCAGACCTCTTCCTTCCTTGTACAGGATGGATTGCTCAATACCAACCAATCCAACTTCAAGAGGAACCATTCAACTGAGATGGCTCTACTAATAGTGGTCAAACAGCTACAACTTGCTAGAGCTACCAGCATGTCATTGGTCCTGATCCTGCTAGATCTCTCTTCTGCCTTTGACACACTCAACCACAATATCCTTCTTGCCCCCTTCTCTGACACTGGTATCACTAGAAATGCTTTCAGATGGTTCGAGTCCTACATCTCAGGCAGATCCTACAGGTGTCCTGGCGAGCAGAGTTGTCAAAGGCACTCCAGACATGCACAGGTGTACCCCAAGGATCAGTGCTGGGTCCTCTACTTTTCTCTCTGTACACCCTCCCACTGGGCTCCATAATCCAATCCCGTGGGTTCTCTTAGAAGTGCCTTTCCAACGATACACAGCTGTACCTTTCGTTCCCTCTGTAGAACAACATGGTATCAGCTAGTGTCTCTGCTTGTCTTACTTATATCTAAACATGGATGAGGGACCTCCATCTACAGCTCAACCTGGCAAACCTTGTGATCCCAGCCAGCCAGTCTGTTCAACTCCCCATATCTGTACACCTTGGCTCACTGTTGCTAACATCTGCCAAGTCAGTACACAACCTTGGGATAGTGACTGATGAGCAGCTATATTTTTCTGATCACATTTCTACTGATCTCGTTCATGCAGGTTCATGCTGTACAACATCCATAAGATCAGATATGAAAGAGTATGCAACACAACTTCTGGTCCAGGCTTTGGTGTTGTCATGTCTGGACTACTGTGACTCGTTTCTGGCAGGAGAACCTACATGTGATTTCAAGCCGCTGCAGATGATCCATTTCTTGTATTTAACCAGACAAGATGGACACGTGTCTATCCTCTTTTCACGTCACTACATTGGCTCCCTGTAGCAGCATGCATTAAGTTCAAATCCCTGATGCTTGTCTACTGAGTATTCAATGGGTCAGCACCTGAATATTTGTAGATGTTACTGAAGTACTATACACCTGCTCGCCCACTCAGGTCTGCCAGGGAACAGTGTCTAGTGATGCTGCCTCTGCGTGGTATCAAGTTTCAATCCAGACGCTTTTCCTGTGTAGTTCCTGGTTGGTGGAACAAGCTGCCCACCTCCATCTGCACTGCTGACTCCCTCAATGTATTTAAGAAGCAATTGAAGACCCATCTGTTCTGTGAATATCTGTCGAATTAAAAAAAAAAGAAACTTTGCTCTGTGATATTTTATATTGTTGGTTAATTTGTTGTTTATGTTTAATTGCTGTATTGATTGTAATCTGTAATTGAATATTATTAGCAATTATATACCTTCACTTGTGGCAATCAACTTTAGTTACCTGTCCGATTACACTTGCTGAACAAATACGCCGTAGCCCAATGTTACATGATTATGCTAACCACTTTTGTGAGTCACTTTGGATAAAAGTGTCTGCCAAGTAAATACATTTAATGTAAATGTAACATGGCTTTTATGAATCCTACATCAAAAGGCATCAAATCAAGACATATGTATTGCACGGTGCACTGCAAAATGTTGATTACTTAGACTTCAAGCCATCTTAGAAGAGTAGCATACCTAGTGTATTTTACATATATATAAAATAAGGCAATATGCATATGGACACCATGCTGGTTATACACTTAAGAAAATTAATATACCATTACATTGTCTAAAATACAATTTTTATAACTATAGCTATGAAAAACATTTAAAAACTTAAGTAATATACAGGTATATTAAGGGCATATGTATGATGCATGTTGTTTTGAAAGTGTCCAAAAAGGAGCTGTGACAATCAACATTTAAATTCTACTGACATTAGAAATGCGCCAAGTATAAAGAGAGCAACTTTACTCCCAAAGACGTACTATAGGTACAGAAGTTTTTCCTTGTTGGATTTGATAGCAAAACATTTTGTCCATAGCAGACATAATATTTCACAGACCAACATGATTTCCATATTGCCTGTGTAAAACTTTTTATATAATTGGTGCCCAAGGAAAAAAAACATACAAAAATACATGTTTTTTTTGTAAAATAATTTAAATAAACTCTATATTTGTTGTATATATTAAAGTGAGCATTACCAAAGGAAGGCTTTTAGTATGCATCACTCATTCTCTTGGTCCACACTTTATTTATATAGACAGGATATATCTATATCTACTATGTATCACTTTACCATGACTTGTAGTAAGTGCTTTTTAAGTGTATCCTTTGATGCAGAATAGTAGCTTTGCAATTTAATTACACAAGCTTTATTGCATGTATTTTTATATTTAATTGTTTAAACTATGAATCAAATTCTGTGATAAATTGTCTGAATCTTTAAGTGGCTGAATCAAATTCAGTGATAAATTGTTTTAATTTTTAAGTAATTTCTTAAAATGCATGACAGATGTTTTCCATTTTTTGCAGAAATGGAAATTTTAATTAGACAAAAAAGCATTAATTATGTAAAAAGTAATAAAAGGAAAATCTGCAACAGACAATATAATTTAAAACAAGACATGCAGCCTTTAGTTTAGTGTACTAAACTAAATACCATAACATAAAGAGACCTATACCTTCACCTGTATATACAGAAATTTTTAACATAGAAAATAAATGGAAACGCGGGTGGACTGATATACTTTTACAGTCTATTCCACTATTTCAACACTTCTCTAGAATTTTGTCATCTTAGACACACTAAAATGCTCTTATTGTTTCACAGTTTGTCAAACTATTGTTGCCATTACAAGACCTTCACTGGATATACTTCTCATAAAGTGTCCAGAGCCCAAGAAAAAGCCAGAAATAATCCACACAAAATATAAATATAAATTACATATTTGAAAGAATGATATTTACCCAGGTATCTTTTATCCACAAGCATTCTGTCCTGATAGTCTCTAGTCTAAAGCACCCAAAGCAAGTCAGTGCTACTTTTTCCATCACACTATTTCTGTTTTAGAACTGTAACAATTGTACAAATATACACAGATATATCTCCAATTGTATCATCTCAAAATAATATATGGTTACTCTAGAAAATTAACATCATATTATATACATTCTGTCCAAATATTTTGTTTTCTGCATTTCTTCTTGGAAGTGTCTGACAATGTATATATGCACTGCAATGTTTTTTCACTCCAGTCCAGGATTTGCCATAGGCCACCGATTAGTCAAGGCTTAGTCTTCAGGATCTCTCAGAAGCAGGGCCCCTGTACTCCTGTCACATTAATGGGTACTTGGCCCTTAACCAGGAAGTACTTTCTGACTGGCTGGCTTTCTAGTGCTCCAGATTTCTTCTTGAGTCCCTCATTAAAAGAACCTCCAATTCCACAGCTGGGTGAGCTTGAGTTAGTAGAGAAGGAGTGACCAAAGGTTTGAAGTGAGGCAAAGAGATAGGAAGGTGCTATTGCGTTTATAAATTTTCCCTATACATTTTTCTTCCATTATATCCTCCCTGAAACACTCAGCTTCTGTGGATCTACTGCATGAGTGTTTCACAATGTGATGTAGCAATAATAATCACAAGAGTCCGTTTCATCAATCAGACGTAGCAACAATAATCAAAAGACTCCGTTTCACCAATCAGACGTAGCAATAATAATCACATGGCTCCGTTTCACAAATCAAATGTAGCCATGCAGTCACATGACCACACACAAACAGTGGCGGTTCCTGTTTCAAGCTGAATAAAGATGGTGTCGCTAAAGAATTGAGACTCAGCTTCGTGTTTTGGGGTGCAAGATGGGGACTCACACGTCACAGCACACACACGTGGTCACAATGCTGTAGTAAACAGTATACACTCGCATGGATGTTGACTATATGAGTGAGGCACGCTGACTGACAATTGCCCACAATTCTGCAGTGTGTGAGAGAGAAGAACCATCAACTCAGTTGTGATCACGTGACGCTCGGCGACAAAACATATATAGACTACTCGTATTGTAAGACCTCGCTCGTTTATCAAGTCAAAATGTATTAAAAATTGTAGCTTGTCTTGCAAAACACTCAAAAACTAAGTTACTCGCAATCCAAGGTTCCACTGTACATGAAAAATGAGAGTCAACTCCTGCTGAAGCTTAACCATCACTTCACTGAGTGAAGAACAAGAACGTTTTAACCAAACATGCACAGACACAGACAGTCAAGGTAAAAATGAGACTTCTTGTACGTGCACAAGCTGCCTTGTTCTAATGTTATTTTCCATCAGCTGTGCTATTTGGAGGGCAAGTGTATGTGCAGTATTGTACTGTTAGTGTACAAGATATCTTGTCACTGTAAGTAGTTTGCACTGTTCAAAGATACATGTTACTGTACCGATTGTAGGTATTGGCTTCAAAAGCTTTGTTGTGAAAAACTGAAATTTGGAACTTTGTGTTATTTGTGCATCTTTATTTTGTAAAGATGTTATTTATTTTTACTCATTTTTTATTTTATTATTTGGAAATAGCAGAACTTGCACATTATTTTATATTTTTGTCTGTCTTATTACAACATTTCTAAAAAATAAATCATTTATTATGATCAGTTACTCAGTACTTGAGTAGTCTTTTCACCAAAAACTTTTTAACTCATACTTGACTGATTATTTGAATGACTACTTTTAATTCTACTTGAGTAATATTATTTTGAAGTAACGCTACTCTTACTTGAGTACAATTTTTGGCTACTCTATCCACCTCTGATTAGCACTGAACAACCAAATAACAATTTAATCTCTAAGCTTTTCTATAATGGCTAACTTTCACATTCATTCTGGTGTGTCAGTCCCTTCTGCTTCTTTGGTTTACTTACATTTTCCCCAAATACATATATTAATTGTTTAATTTCACTGACCATATCTGAGGAAAGTCATATTGTTTAAGATATGTCTACAACTTTTTACGAAAGTATTCAAACACCAGCTTCTAATTATCCCGTTATCCCATATTCCAAGAAATGTCACACCCACAAAAAGAGGCAACCAAGTTCACTGTGTAAAAAATTTCTGTGTGTGTGTATATATCTTATCAAATATAAATAATACACAGTATATAACCATCAAACTATTAATATACTGTATCCTACCAATACATCAATATGGATAAAAAGTTAAATGCATTGAAAATAATATTTATTTTCTCAAAACTATATAAGCATATGCTCCACTACATATACTGTATGTAATGCATAACTTATGTTTACTGCATGTAAAATAATAATGTGCTTAACTAATAACCTAACATGCATTGCTGCTTATTTTGCTTTATTATAAAAGTAAGAAATTTCCTTGAAAAAATAATCTTAGGTATAATGAAAATTTTGAATTTGTACTATAAAATAATGCATTGTGATTATAATATAAAAGACTTATTTTTTAAATTGAACCATTATTAAACTTTCAACTAAAAATACTCTTACAAAACTAAGAGGCATATCTAGATCAATGCCAGCTAATTAATTGCTGCTGCACCATTTAATCACACAGATATGCTTGCCTTTTGCAGTATTGAACAGTAGGCCATGTACATCACTGTCAGATTCAGTTGTCCCATTGTCAGTGAAAAGTCACACTGTGACTTGGGAACACATTGCATGAATGCAAAGAACAGGTCTTCTGTTATATTTAAAACACAATCAATAGTAATCTATAAGTTGTAGTCAGTCATAGATGACAGGTGAAAAGAAAGCTCTCACATAACTTGAATAGCTATTGAATTCACAATATGATGCTACAACTCACTGTCATTAGGATCTATTAATTTACCAGCACATCATTTAACGCAAAGGATAATGAATTAGAGACTTTGTGAGGAGAAAAGCAACGAGGGATGTGAGGTGACCATTAAGTTTAGTCAGCAGATTTAATAGATGCTAGATTATACGGAGTCTGTAGCTATACCAGCTTATATCATGTGCATGCTTAAAGACATCAGTTTTTAAAATCAGAGTCTGCTGGAAGGCTATTGCAACAGGAGGACCAATTGATCAGACAATGGTCAGTGTATAATTTTACAACCACATTAAATATGAGTAAAGACTACCTGAGAGTTATTCAGATCACAACTAAACAAACAGAAGTTCCAGGTTCCAAAGAGTCTTAATTTCTCCTGTTACGTTTTTTCTCAATTAATACTTTTCTATATATGATAATTAAAAAAAAGAAAACCCTACTTACCCTTTTAAAATAACTTACATTAACAGCAATAAGCATGATGGACTGATAACAAAACTTAAGTCTGCACTTATTTTCTGAATCTGAGACTTAAAAAAACGGTACAAGTTCTTTCACTTGCTTTGTTGTGTGTGCATCCTAGCACCTTTCACTATATCTGCACTTTATCGATGTCCATCTCTTTGCACATCTCTTACTCACAGTGGTGAGGCAGCCCCTATTTCATTTTGTTTATAGTTCCACACAGAGCAGGATTGTGTTTTTGTAAGTAGTTTATATGCAACAGAAAGTGATGTGAAAATACAGGTATAGTCATCGGTGACATTTCTATCATTGTGACACTGTGACACGCTCAAAGAGTTACATCACTACAACCTTAGACTGTCTTATCCTAGTAATTCAATTTGATGTTATTCTATGTAGCACATTTACTATTTATATCAGCAGCTATCCAAAAATGAATGCCTGTCTTGTCTGGTTTGCTTGACATGCATTGATTGAAAGGGCATCGACACTTCATCGGAAATAACATTTTATCAGTGATTATGTTCTGACCTTACTTATAACAGACGGAGCAGTTCTACTTGAACTGTAGTGTCTGATACAGCAGACAATGTGATGTACACAACCAGCTTCAATTTGATGTGGGGAAAGGGGGACACTCAATATGGCATGTTGTTGGCGGAACAAGCTGTGAGTGAAAACCAGGCAGTCAGTGTAGCACAGTGGCTAAGGCTTTGGACTTCAAATCATAATTTTGTGGGTTCAAATCTCACCACCGACCCTGGGAAAGTCACTTAACCCACTTGTGCTCCAACTGGAAAAACAAAAAGAAATATAAACAATTGTATCTCAAATGCTGTAAGTCCTTTTGGATAAAAGCATCAGCCAAATAGATAAATAAATGTAAAATCCAAAGTGGAAAGAAGCTTGCTAACAATGTTTTCACAGACATGGTAGACCCAACAATAAATGCAAAACAAGGATTAAGCAGTCATTTTTCGTCACATGTGCTATATGAAAATGCTGACACATATCCAAGACTGTACGGTGCTGAAGCTGGAAGGATCAATGGAATGTGGGACGTGGCTGTGTAATGGCTTCTGCCATTTGATTATTATGTGTGTATGTGATTCACAGTGTGCAGTTGTGTGTGCATGTGATTCAATGTACAATATGGCTATATTCAAACATTTTTTTTTTCTAAATGGACCCTTATTAGAAAAATAATAATAACAAATAATTAAAAAACAGTTTTAAAAATAATTAAAACTTTAAAAACAGTGCTTTTAGTGTTAACAGACACTAATTTTCATTAAATGAAAAAAAAAAAAATACAAACTTACTAAGACTGTACTTTAGGAGTAGTAACACAGATCACAAATCTTAAATAAGCAAGTAGTTAACCTTGATGTCTGCACTTAACAGAATAATGTCTTCCGACCAATCAAGCACTAATCAAATGCATTCTAAGAGAATTGATTTTATATGTATTTTAAACTTTATAATAGTTTAAATAACATAAAATAGGCCATGAAGAACAGAAACATATCATGAACACGTTTCCAAAAATCACGCCTTAAATATTTAAAAGGATGTAAGCGTTTAACAGTGATCTTGCTCATATATGACTTATGCTTGATTTGCTTGCTTAGTTTTTCAGCTCTTCATACTTCTGTGCAGTGAATTTGGAAACCAAAATGAAAAGCAAATGTTTCAAACGTCTTTTGTTAACAGACTCACTTTATCTGACCCCGTACATTTTGACTAAGCTATTTTTTAAATCAGATATATGACAGTAAAATTTTTTGACAAAAGTAAATAGGAAATGTACATTACAACAAATTCAGAGTGACACCAACATCTCTTTAAGTTCCGAAATATTTAAGATTTCCATGTGCATATGTAACTTAGATTTTTTAGAGGACCTGGGAGGGAAAAAAACAATTTAAGCACTTCATAATATAGAGACATCAGAGGTACCCAGGTGTGTTGCTGATTTATTAAATGAAGCTACTGTGCTTCATCATTCTGACAGTTGCTTGGGATAAGAGATCAGGAAAACTCTGGCAGGAAATCAGAAAAATCCATCTGAATTTTAAATTCAATCATGATATTTAAACCAGGGGAATGGTTGCCAGTCAGAGTGCAGCTGGCATTACTGACTCTTCTGTCAGCTCATTCTTTAATATCACTAACAGATTTGGCCATATGGGGTTGATCCACTAAGTCTGCTAACTGGAAGCTTGGACAATTATAAAGGAACCCAAAGTATGACATACACTACCCAGGCAGGAAGACCACTTCACCGTTCATAATAAAAAACACATGTGGTAAAGGAAATGTTTTTTTACCACTGAATGACAGCAAAGGAGGTAGAAGTGTTTCCCCCAATTACACAAAATATTTACATGTATTTATTTATATTCTCAGCTATCAGGCTCAGGGAGCCAGGTGCCTATAATTATTAAAATAATTTATTATTACCTTGACTTCCTCAGCTTTTTTATTATTAAGCAAAGTAATTGCACTAAATGTCTTATTTACCATATTTTCCTGATTGTTTTCATTATGTACAGCATAAGTTTTGTAGACAAATCTGTATACTATGTAAACTTCACATTTATATATATAAATAATATAAATAATATATATATATCTAATCTTTCTTCTCTCCATATCTACTTAACTATCTGATTTTCTTCCCACATCCCTAATCTGTGTGTGTGCGTATGTGTGTGTGTTATGTTTGGCACTGATTACAAATAGGCCTTCTGTGAGTGTGGGTGTGTAAATGAGTAGGCCTTACAATTGAATGTTACCCTGAGTGGGGTTGGTAATCATTTTACACTCAATGGTATAGTGCTAAATCTCGGTGACCCTGACTTAGATTAATCAAGTCTCATAAATGTTATATTAAATCATTCTCAATATTCTGCTAATCACTAATAATGACAAAGATGGGACTCTTTTAAATACTTTACACTCAATGGTATAGTGCTAAATCTCGGTGACCCTGACTTAAATTAATCAAGTCTCATAAATATTATATTAAATCATTCTCAACATTCTGCTAATCACTAATAATGACAAAGATGGGACTCTTTTAAAAGTTTATATACAAATACTGTGTATATTCAAAAAACAGAGAGACATACAGCGGCAGTAAATGCAGTAAATTTGAGTTATTGCAAATTGAAGGAGCTGCAAGGTCATAACTTGTACCATACTAAGAAGTGACAGTACCCTCCAGCATTATAAGAATATGGCATTGCCTCAGAAGGTTTATTGCTATTTTGTGCGCCCCACAGAAGGCTATACATTCACATCTAATACATTGGCTTTGGGAACGCTGCACTGAGAAAGACCTTGTTGTGGAGTAATAGAGTAAGAGAACTGAAGTTGTGGCAGGGATTAAACAAACACTGTGCAGTGCCGTTAGTATTATAAAACTGCTTTGAGGTCCATGAAATCAGTGTGGGGAACCACTGGCTTAATACATCCAGTAGAACTCTGTACTAGCCTTTAAATACATATTTTGTCTTTGATATCAAAATTCTGCAAAGGACTGTGGAGAGAGCACAAAGGAAACCCCAGTTTTTCAAAGTAAATGGCTTTGTTTTAGCCAATGTACAAGACAACATGTAATTTTGGGTGACAAATGCCCTATTAATAAGAGACATAGATATGAGTACCACAAGAAACTGTGGACAGAATTAGGGGAGTTTAATAGCAAGAAAGTCTACTACCATCTATTTAAAAATGAATTTGGGCACTACATTGTTAAAGTTACTAATGCCACCACTCTAGGGACTATTTGGGCCAGGACAAGGCAAATAAGTGTTTAATGCATTGAGAGTAATGTTTTTTTTTTAACGTGTCAAGCCCAGAGAATAAAAAACATATTACAATTTGTTCTCACAGATGATCTCCAATGAGAAATACTTTGATAAGTAAGTATACATAAGCACACATTTTTATTTAAGTTAAAAAAATATATATAGTTATTCTAAAGTGACATGGTGAGACATTGCTTAGTGCTGCTCTCTCACAAAGTTAGACTCTGGGTTTCACATTCTGTCCTGTGAAATGTCCATATCTACTCTATATACATAAAATCCTAAGCCTAAAAGTGCAACGATTTTATGTGACTTTTTTGTCATGCTTAAATCGGGCTTATTTTAAAACCTAGATATATATGTTTGGTATTATTTTTTTAAGAATTTATTGAACTTTTAATGTGATGTGGTTACATTTTCAGATTCTTATTCCATTTTTAAATTATAAACTAAAATATCAAGAACTCACGTCCTGCAAGACAAGACTTTGTGCCAACAGATTTAACCATGCCCAGGGCTGGAAATAAAAGCCAAAGAGCAGGACAGTTGCTGTACAGGCTTTTAGATGACATGCAGATCATGCGGCACAGCAGCAGCAGCAAACCAGAAGCTGATCGAGCAAAGAGGAGGTAAAAAAAAAACTATACAGTGATCCCTCGCTATATCGCGCTTCGACTTTCGCGGCTTCACTGCATCGCAGATTTTAAATGTAAGCATATCTGAATATATATCTCAGATTTTTCGCTGGTTCGTGGATTTCTGCTGGGTCTTTTAATTTATTGTAACATGCTTCCTCAGTTGGTTTGCCCAGTTGATTTCATACAAGGGACGATATTGGCGGATGGCAGAGAAGCTACCCAATCAGAGCACGTATTATGTATTAAATAAAACTCCTCAATGATATATGATATGCTTCCCATGAGGTGCTTCACATAATTGAAAGCCCGAACAGCCCTATTGATTTTTGATTGTTTGTTTTTCTCTCTTTCTCTCTCTCTCTCTCTCTCTCTTTGACATTCCTGACATGCACTCCTTTGAAGAGGAAGATATGTTTGCATTCTCTTAGTTGTGAGACGGAATTGTCATCTCTGTCTTGTCATGGAGCACAGTTTAAACGTTTGACTAAAGGGTGATATTTCATGTCTAGAGGGCTCTAATAATGTTGAAAAACATATTTAGAAGGTCATAAACAGGTTTTCTATGCACTGCATTTATAAATAAAGAATCCTACTTTGCGGAAATTCATTTAGCGAGGTAGAGTCTGGAACGGATTAACCGCGATAAACGAGGGTTTACTGTATTTGTTTCCCATTGTATCACTGTTTAACAGGGGGTTTTGGAGGAGCGACCGTGTCTCCTTGGGGTGCGTTCAGACTCCATGTTCACAATGTAAGCGGCAGAGATGCAAAGTGGCTGGCGTCTAGCCCCCTAGTTAATTAGAAACTTTAAAATGTGATATTAGAAAGGATTATGGGTGTGTGCCTTAGTGTGCTCTGCCAAGGACTGACAACCTATTGAAGGAGGAATATTGGTTCTCCACTAACTGAACATTACTGGCCTAGACACGAAGTGGCTGATGTGTAGCGCAGGCCGGGCAGGGGTGGGGGGAGGGTAGTAGAGTTTAAATTTTCTCCCAGCAGTCTAAAGATACTTTGAGTTTCTTCCCATCTGCCAAAGATACAGAGCTTACACTTTTTTTGATAATTCTAAACTGAACAGGTGTATTTCTGCCTTACACCTGATGCTACCAAGGTTAGTCATATTAATCTGTATTGGAAGAAGTTTAAAAAAAAAAAAAGAAAAAATACATGTTGGGTAATCTTTTCTTTGCAGTCCAGTCAATAGTTAATATTTTTACATGAAGGGAAACAAGGAAGAAAATACCAATGCCTTTAGCATTTGGCTCATGGTAACACTGTATGTGCTTTGAGAAATATTCTTCTCTTTAGTAAAACAAAATATGACTTGCAGCATGAATGATTGAAAAGGTCATACTTTTTCTTTCTTACTTTCTTTCTGACTTATTTTCTTTCCCTGACAAAGAGTAGGAAGTAAATGTAACACAATTTACTCATTTGTAGAACATTTCACTTTCATTTCTTTGATATATTGAATCTCAAGGGTACATGTGAACCTTTAAGCTTTTCTGTTAATTTAGGTTGAAAACAAAAGAGCCTTTCAAGTTTGATAAAAGAATGAATCGGGCAGAAACACTTATCTATTCCAATAATTAATGTTCTTTATTTTCCTGCATGCTACATTTTTTCTCCAATGCACAGGAAAGTGTCTATTATTTCCTTTCCTGTGAAGCTTCCACTTAAAGTACAATTAAGAAGCAAAAAGACTCCTGAAACATTTTACCCTCTTCTCATGAGAATGACAGCTAGCACTCTGACAAACAGGGTACAGAATGCAATGTTTGGTAACAAATGAAATAAGTTATATACATTAGACTGCTGACACTTTTGTGTATGCTGCAACTGAACCCAAGCCCAAAGCATTAATAAACACTGACAAAGCCAGGTTAAAGTGAACAATGATTCCTTTCATCTGTGACCAATAAAAAGCATGTTATAATACTATTTAGCAAACTTTGTGCTTTTTAAAATCATAAGGCAGCAAACGTGAATACTACTACTCTCATCTTAAGAAACCTGCATGACTTGTCTGCTCTCCTACTGCTAGAGTGTCTAAGCTGTGCTATAATGTATAAGTAAAAAAAGAGAAAATTGTGCTAATTATGAAAAGGAACTATTCAATAATGAAGCACATACTGGGATGCTTCAAATTTGCCTCTGGCAAACTCATTTTTTAAAGGAAGAAATCTTGCAACCCAAATCCATGTGCTGATTTCAGAGTGTCCTGTCAGCAGTTGTCACTTGGCGTCAAAGACTTTCTGTGAGAATATCTTAAGCAATACAAGACCGCTGCATGTTTTTAAGTATGGTATATCAGCTGTACATCAACAAAGAAATATTCACTTCCCTGAGTACACTGAAAATTTCTGCACCTAAAAGAACACATGGTGTCAAGGTTCTGAGAATTTAAGGACTACATGAAAAGATACCAGACTACAACATGTGCCTTGGATATAAAACCACATATTCACCTAACCAGATGTGAACTTCTTTGAACAGCAGGCCACACTCTGTTTACAATAACTATACATAACTTGTATAAATGTTTTAATTCCCATAGGTGATATAAGGTTGTATTTATTATACATCTAGCTATGTCATGTATAGACAGAGGGGTGACTCTGAGGCTAGGGATCTGCGTTGGTAATTGGAAGGTCGCCAGTTCAAATCCCATTAACATCAGAAGTGGCTCTACTCCATTGCTTCATCCTGGGTATGACGTTGGACCTGCTTGTCAGGTTGGACACAGATTTCCAATTTAAAGGGAAAACTAGGAGTTTGGTGGCAGGATTGACACCCCAGCCACAATTAAAAAATACCTCTCTCTGTTCCAGTGTGGTGCTGAGGTGTCACCCGCTGCACTCGGATCTGAATCCAGGTGGTTTCTTGTGTGGTGGGTGCATTAACAAGCTATCAGCTAGTGCTCCCAACCTCTCTTTATGGAATGTACCAGGCCTGTTTTCACTCCCATGTCTGGGTTTTGCAAATCTTCATTATGAAGTAAAGGATTTCACCATCACAAACTAGGAATCTGGATGAGATCACCTACTGTGCTATTAGCTTATTAAAAGATATTAATGGACTGAAGGGTTATTCTTTGTTTATAAAACTTCTTATGTTCTTGCAATGTTCCCTTAATTGCATTGTTTTAACAAAACAGTGGACACCTGCCAATGATACTGTTGCAATGTGTGGCATTAGATCTATAAGTTAAGGGCATTAAGTGCTTCTGTATCCTAGTAAGTTCTCTCTGTACATGGTTTTGAAAATGACCATTCATTCGTCACTGTTGGGCTATATTTCTATTATCTTCAAATGTTGTGTGTTATGTGGGTTTCTTGTTTTCATGAAATTATACTAAATCAGGATTGTTTAAGTAGGAAAAGCAGTAAGTAGAATCAAATGAAGCACACAAGCTAAGCTTAGGTTTCAAATCACACTTTAACTTTGTCAGATGAAGAAATAAATAATATTGTCTACTATCATACCACTCATAGCATAACTTACTGCTGAAAACTCCTGTTTCCATCATGTAAGTACTTAAACACCACATCCCTTAATCTCTTGTTGAGGTCCTCCTAAAATAATTCTCAATTGTGACTTGAATGTCTTGGTTTCCATATTCCACAAATAATCAAGCTATTTTTTATCAGTTTAAACAATTACGTAAGTCATTTTAATTTATATATGCAAACCAAATGAAAACTGTGTAGGTCATGGTGGTAATACGTTTTCACTGAGTTTTTTTGTGTAGTTTGCTTTCAGACATGAAATCTGGCCAGACTTTCATTTTATCCAGAGAATTCCTCAAGTAACTTCAAGGAGGTTTGTGGTAATAGCAGGAAAACCTTCTCCCCATAAGCAACATTTGGGTCCCTCTATCTGGTAAAACAGATGTATGACATTTTTGCTAGCATGTCACAGAGATTGAAAAGCTTGTCCTTGGCCTCTTTGATTGAAAGGTGAGCAAGGAGAGTGATTTTAACTCAGTCTTACCAAGCTTGATGGACAAACCAATAAACCAACTGTTACTGAAGAGGTTGGACTTACTGTATGTACTTCTAAGAAAACAGTGGACAGTGTCCATTCCTTCCTTTAAAACTAGTTCTTAACACCATATTTTCTGTTCTCTACAACAGCTCCCTACTCTCTCTAACAAATACCCTAGAGTTAAGGACATGCAATACAATACAGCAAAAGCTTGAGCAAAGGGGATTCTAGTGCCTATTACTCAGCAGCAGAAGCTAGCTTGTAATGAAGTGCCTAAAATAGAGCAGCCTTGCAAAAGAAAACTGAAGTGGACAAGCAAGAGAAACTTCATGTAAATCTTCATGCCCATGGGCTAAGTAATTATTAATCCACAGCAGTAGAGCAAATAGAGGGTACACAGAGTATGTGGTGTCCAGGGGTTTTTAAATTAGGGGGCCCCAAGAATGTAGACATCATCTATGGGAAAGCAAAGCAGTAACTGCATAACCAGTCCTAAAGCATTAAAAGTTGCTATGGTAAAAACTATTTTAAAAGTTCATACTGGTAGCATTTGAGTCACTGTGTTGCTACAACCTACTAAGGCTACATTCAGAATGCATTTAAAAGGCACTCAGTTATGGTTTTTGGCTCATATTTGACTTCTTTGTTTGAAAGTTCAAATTGTTTTTGCAAACACACTGTTTCAATATCCATCCTGAATCCGCAAAAAATAATAAAAGATAAATTAATTGGACATAAGCATCTAAATGGACAACTAAATATACAAGTGACATGCTGATTGCTAATAGGCTGATTTCAGATTGTTGCCAGTGCAGAACGTCTGCAAATTCATTAGCTTGCAAGTCCTCAAAGATGCTTTGAGAGGAATCATCATTGTCATATTTGTACATAGAAACGTGAAAACATGAGAGAGAGAGAGGGAGAGAGACAGAGGGAGAGAGAGATAGAGAGAGTGAAAAAATTTATAGAAACAAGATGTGGAGGAGTTTAATGGAAACAGGGGTTTGGGCATTTAGTTATGGTAATATCTGGCTGCAACAATCACTCCAAAATATGCTCTTCAAGCACAACATTTCAGGAAACATGTAGCAGCTGGGTTGTATTGGCAGACTTTCTCTTTTTTGTTTGTTTTATTTTGGATTTAATATTTGTCTAAAAACATCAAATCTTTGTCACATGAGTGAAAAAGAAAGATTAACAGTTAACAGCTGTAAACACAGGATTACACTAGAGACCTCTGTATTTAACCTACCTTCTTAAAAGGTAACCTAAATTGAGGGTGACATCATAATCATAATCTTATATCATCTTATCTTATCATCGTATCAACCCCATACATCATAAAGAAATAAATTAAGGTCTCTGAAATAAACATACAAAATTCATTAAAGTTAAAGTACAATGATTATCTTTACATCTTTTCGCATGACGTTGTATGCTGAACCCCATTACCATATGCAAATAATGAAATATCACCATCCAATCAGTGCACAATACTAGTGATTTACTATGGGGGACAATATTTTGTGAAACTTTAATGCAAGATACACTGTAAGCTCATTTAGAGGCGCTTACAATTTCAGATAAATCAGCCTTTAGCAATGCAGTTAAAACCTAAAGTTGTGGTCCTGTTTCTGCATCGAATGTTTAAGTTTATTTTGCCACATCTGTGTCTTAAATGCTACGTCAGTTAAATGCTATGTTTCAGCCAGGGTACCTACTTTGCTGGAGTTCAAATTTCTCATTTACTCCTGTTTTGTTATTTTTTTATACTAGCAATGATGATCATTTAGTTTGTATGTCTAAGTATCTTTTTCTGTGAACCACATGCTTTGTGGGTGGGTCCCCAAGAGATGGGGCCACCTGCCCATCACTGTCAGAGGACATTGGGAAACCCACAATCCCTTGTGATTCATTGGTGTTGGGAAATTTCTTTAGTGATCATTCTGTGCTTTTGTGAATTTACTGGATTTTTGACCTTATGCTCTGTTTTGGACTTTGTATTCTAGATTTATGTATTTCAACTTCTCTATCCTGGATCGTCAATGCCTTTTGGGTATTCCCTGGTATATGCCTTTAGTGCTCTTTGCAGCTTCACTGTTTTCAAAGCATTTTTTGTAGTAAGAAATTGTGTTATTGATAAACACTTTGTGTTTAACTAGCCAGGGTTTCATGGTTTCACCCTTGTGAGCATTTTGATGTATTTTTGGGAGTCTTTTTGCTAAGGAACCTCGAGTTCACAATGTTTAAGAATTATTATTTTTATTGCTGTTTTAATTGTTGGATTGTCTTATTGTCTATATTACAGCCTATTTATTTGCTCCCCTCTCCAATCCCCATGTTTATGATGAATCAGCACCACTCTCTGCCTTTGACTCTTGTGACTATTTTCTGTTATAAAGAATGGTGGCCTAAAAACAAATCTTGCATACCTTCTCAAAACGGCTTGTTGTGCCCCAATCCACAGAACATGTTTAAAATCCTGACAAGACAGGATCACTGTGTGAGACCTCAATAGCACAAGCTGACAACACGTGATCCAATTCAAACCAAGACACCTGCAGAATGAAACACAAAGTGTGCCCTCCTTCCACGCATTCCAATGAAATCTCTATGTTGGCCTTAAAGTCTCCAGAACAAAGCAAAGCCTCCAACTCTTTAGAAGGGAGAAACCGGGCAACAACTATTACTCGTGCTGTGTACTGTGATGTGGCAAATACTGCTAGTAATCTCATAATTTTGAGTAAAAGACAGCAAAAGTATTCAAATACACATTTCTGGATAGTTCTGTTAGTTATGCAAAATGTAATAATCTGCATGAGTTGAGAAAAAACTTTCTCTTTTAAAAGTTTTTTCCTCAAAAGCAGTTAGGCAGAAATGTACTCATTGAATTGACTAACATAACATAAATCTTTTAAAAATAAGTAAAAACAAGACAACTAAGGATATTTCCAAGAAGCATTCTTTGGAGTTAGAAATTGAATTCTAATTCACAAGATTGTGCCCTTTTAATGGAAGAAAGACATCCATTGAGCTGAGATTTATGTTTTGTGTTATATATTGTTCTACAGTATGTCTACATCAGTGGTGGGCCGTCAGGGCCTGCAAGGCATTCTCTGCTGGTCTAAAAAAATATCTGAATCACAAACTGATGTTAATTATATTTTGTCCATGAATACTTATTAAATAATTCCAAATAGTCTGTCCGCTTCCTTTCATAGCTTTTCCGATGGTTGTGCTGCTTCCAGATATGTATTTTCGTATTAAAGCATTCAACCAATCACATTTCAGCCATCATTTGTTGCCTGGCAGATTCAAAGTCAAAGAGGCCTTCACAATCCGTTCTGCAGGCCCTCTAACACAAAATAAATGTCGATTAAACTGTTGCTTCAACCAATCAGATTTCGAGTTGGTGTCACCGTATTCAGACCCATTGATTGGATAGAAGCCGATATGAGGAACTCTATGAGGCCACTGAACGCACCGCAGGCAATCCGAGCGCACGAAGAGGTCAAGTGCAAGATCCTCGCGTGCACTACTGCCAACTCCATGGCAGGATTCTGGACAATATTATTTGCCAGACACAAACCAGATTTCAAGACCACGAAAAACTGATGTTTGTCACGCTCCTCGACCCCCAGAAGTTTCAGGAATACTGTACAAGAAAAATTTCCTGCATGCAGCCTTCTCCAGTTTAACACAGAGTCACAGAGCGGTTTTTGATCTGTCTCGGCTAAAAACAGAACTGACTATAATGTATGCCATGGATGATTTTGCAGGAAATTCTCCCACTGATCTCCTTGACTACCTTCATCAGAAAAATATGAATGAGAGCATGGGGCAGCTGTACACATTGGTATATTTGACGGAGACCATTCCTGTGTCCACTGCTTCTGTCAAGCGGACATTTTCAGCCCTAAAGCGAATTAAAACTTATGCCAGAAGTACGACAGGGCAGGTTCGACTTTCAGCATTAGCTTCGATGGCGATAGAAAGGGACTTTTTGATGGAATTGAAGCGCACAGATAATCTGTACGACAGAGTAATTGAACTCTTTTTGAGTAAAGAGAGGAGGATGAATTTTGTTTACAAATAATCCAAATTTTTGGTGAGTAAAATGTTGCGAATTTCCTAAGTAATATTGCAAGTTTATGAGTTATTATTGATGTTTTTTATGTGTGTCACGGCTGTAGCTGCAGTAGAAAGGAACTTGTTCACCCCTGGTTTGTCTATTCAATAAAGGCATTTATTGTGGCTACAGGAGTTATCCATCTGCGATGCAACAGCTCTTTATACTGTATTTCTGCATATTAAGATGGTTTTTATAACCATAAATGACTTTTTATGGGGCGGGTTGATTCAGACGGTGCACTACTGAAAGCCTAGTTGTGAAATACACGGTCCGCCACTGGTCTACATATACTGCACATATCAATGTCCATTGGGATATGAATAAACTGTATCTTTTTGTTTCTTAAGGCTAAACGTTTTGGGTTATCTACTGCTTCGTCTATATAACAGAGAAAGTGAAGGTAGTTTATGTGATGAGTCACACTTTTCATTGATTTATAAGTTCATTATTACACATTATTACATGTGCAAATTACAGTAGAATCCTTTCTTGCATGAGCTAATCAACATTAAACTCATCTCTGACACAACAATTAGTAAGGAGAACTTATAACCACCTTAACTGAAAAGTGTATTATAACACATAAAAAAGGATTTGAAAATCAAGACAAGCTATAATGAATTTATGAACTTTGTTCATAAATTAGAATAAGTATCTTTTCCCACAGCTTTCAATAACATACAATAATGATAAAAAAGCAATATTAACAATAATATCCCTCGGCCCACGTCATGGTGACACAGTGGAGATTGGTGATGCTGCATGGATTCAATGTCCTTGGTTCAAACATGTACCAGAGTGTTGAATTTGTGGAGTTTGCAGTTTCTCCCAGTGCCTCTATGGGTTTTCATTGGTTTTCCTCCCAAGTTTTCAATGATATGAAGGTTAATTTGTGATTCCGAAAGTGGCTCTGTGTGAGTGTCTGCATGAATGGACCTTTCGATGGACTGTCAAGGGGTGGTTTTTAGTTTATGCCCAGTTATATTGTGGCATTAAATTGGAACAAGTGGGTCTGAGAATATTATGTTGTGTTACCTATCATCAATCCTGCAGTGGGCATGTGAATAAACTCATTACATAAAGGCAAATACTTCGTTCAGTACCATTTTTATCATATTTCCAGTATGCAACAATTATACATGCCAAGAAAGTATATATATATATATATATATATATATATATATATATATATATATATATATATATATAGGGTCCGTTCAGGAAAAAAAGATTGGTTCGTAAATATATACATTGCTTCAGATATATATATCGGTTCAGATATATTGGTTTGAATATATACATTGGTTTTAATACATCTGTTCAGATATATATTTCGGTTCAAATATATACAGTGGAACCTCGGTATACGTCCTTAATCCGTTCCAGACCCTTGCCTTATACCAAACAGGACGTATACCAAACAAAGTAATACAAATTTTCTTTTGTAAGTCAATCAAAAACGCTTAAGCCTAAAAAAAGATCGCCCTGTCAAAATAAGAGACTCTTCCACCTTGTTGACGTGAATCATCTTTAAATTAAATGCTGCCAATAAGGAATAATAGAAATCACCTCACTGCTTTCTAACTTTGATGAACTAAAGTTTTATTGGGTGAAAAAAATGATCGTCCGTGACCGATACAATTAATCAGTAGTGTGTGCGACCCACAATGTGTGAGTTTGAGTGTTTGTGTTGTGTACGCGTGTGTGTGTGGTTTTCTCAGTTTTACAATAAAAGCAGACATCAGATTTTTGTGAAGCAGGAATATTCTGATCATTCTGGTCTCTGATCACTGATAAACATTCAGAAGAAACAGCGCTATTCCAGTGTTTTTCTCCATAACATCCTTTCAGCAAACAGGACTAAGTTCCTTGCTGAAACAGATCGCCCTTTAATGAAATGTTGCCAATACGGAATAACAGAAATCACCGGGCGGCTTTCGGTGAATGATAAACCAGCGTCTGTTTAGGTGAAAAAATGCGAGGTACTGCGGTTGCTATCAATGCTTCCTGGTAACTCAGCTTTTGAGAAGAATCTGTTTTATGAGGTGAAAAAATAATCGCCCTTGACAGATACGCTTAGTCAGTAGTGCGACCCACGATTTGTGAGTTTGAGTGTGTGTGTGAGCGTGTACGTGCTTGTGTGTGGTTTTGTTAGTTTTACTATAAAAACAGTTAAACATCAGTTATTTGTGAAGCGGGAATATTCTGGTCATTTTGATCCCTGATCAACATTTAAAGAAAGAGAGCAACTCTAGTGTTTTCCTCCATAACATTCTTTGAGCAAACAGGACTAAGTTCCTTGCTGAAGCAGATCGCCATTTATTGAAATGCTGCCAATACGGAATAACAAATATTACCGGCCGGCTTTCCACCAATGATAAACCAACGTCTCATGAGGTGAAAAAAATGGGACGTACTGTGGTTGCAATTAATGCTTTCTGGTAACTCTGCTTTTGAGAAGAATCTGTCATGGGTGGGACAAGAGGGAGCGAGTGAGGCGGGTACAATGAGCCGGGGCGGACGGAGCGAGGCGAAGAGGCGGTATCTGTCGAGTGTTTTAAATAATGAAAGGAAAAAAAGTGCTTTGAAATCGAGGACCCCCAACCAAGAGGGCTTATGAAACAAAACACGACAGACAGGCATATGCTACTTGTATAAAATGTGCACAATAATTACAACAGTGTTGAAGCAATAGCCAAGTTTCCATCCAGTTTTTTGTGACGTTTTGTTATCGACAAACAGAATATACGTAAAAAAAATGTGCGAAATTTGCTGTCTCCAGCCTGTTTCCATCCAACTGGCTTTTTATCGATAAAATGGTGTGCGTGATGACGTCATCCCCCCAAAACGAACTGTCGCATAAGTGTTGTTGTATCGCGAAAAAAAATCTGCCCGTGAGCCATTTCCATACATAATTTTGTGTATGTCGCAAATTATCTACCTTTTGTTTTCCACGTTACACCCCCTCCACTAAACAAAGAAACAAACAAATGGAGAGATTATTTAGACAGTTTTTTGAAATTTGCCAGCTTACTGTTATTTCAGTTTCACAAATAATTGGAATTGTACATAATATCCGAAGACGACAGCAGAATGAAGCAGTTGCTTGTCCGATAGCCCTAGAGCTCGACGAAAGTACCCCAGTGCGACGAAACCCACGGGTATGGGAGAGATGACAAAGACCTTCTGGGAGGAGGTGGTGGAGAGACACTTTACAGAAAATCTCTGGCTGCAACATTTTAGAATGACACGGCCAACGTTTCAGATGTGTGGATTCATCAGTCCTGATGTTGCGCCAATCACAGGTTGCCATCGACCACAGGTTCCAACCCAAAAGCGGATTGCGATCGCCCTTTACAAGCTGGCAACCTGCGCCGAGTATAGAGTAGTTGGAGAAACTTTCGGGGTTGGTAAAACTACCGTCCATCGATGTGTATATGCTATCGCAATTCCTTGGTGCATCTTGCGCTACAGATTTACGGTGCGCTGGATGGCACGCATGTGCCTATTCTTCCCCCGACGGAAGGCTACCGCGATTACATTAATCGCAAAGGGTGGCCATCTATTGTTCTCCAGGCCCTTGTTGATGACAGGTGGATGATACGAGACATATGCATTGGCACTCCTGGAAGTGCCCATGATGCAGCTGTGTTTGCAGCATCGGATCTGTACAGGTGAGCCTACCTTTCAACATCCCTTCTCAGTGCGATAACAACTGAATTAGCACTGTAACCTGCTTCCTCTAAGGTTTTTAATTAAAACTGAAATTTGAATTAATACAAAATAACAACGTTTAATCAAAAAAAAACTAAAGTTAATATTAATGAGAGAATATCTCATATATGCTAAAACATCTGCCATTTAATAATAAGAAAAAAAATGTTTAGATAATGAAACACACGGTTTATTAAATATTTTCACTGGCACAGTAAACTACCTTTTGCATTATTTAGACATCCTGAGAGACACCCCCAGGCTACAGTTGATGTGGAGGGAGTTCAGGTACCCCTTTTAGTAGCAGGAGACCCAGACTATCCGCTACTGCATTGGCTCATCACGAGAAATAACGAGGCTCTTCATCAGACCATGCGAACCGCTCCGCTATTCTCGTTTTGATTGCATGTGATGAAAATGTATCATGTGACACATTTATTTGCGTTAAAGCCCTTTTTTTCCGACAAACAATGTTTCCAATGTAGTTTTTGCGACATCTGAAGTATCGATATGGAATTAATGCGCTAAAGTTAAACGGAAAAATATTATGTCGACATGTACAACATTTTATCGATAATTAGCATTTCCATCAGCTAAAATTTGAAGCGCTAAATATTTCTTCGCAAAAACTCCTTGGATGGAAACCTGGCTATTGATGAAGCGAAAGGGAGATGCTAAACATGGGTGGCCCCGTTGTGCCTGCCCATAAATCCCAACCAATGTATATATCTGAACCAATATATATATCAGAACGGATGTATCTGAACCGATGTATATATCTAAACCAATCTATTTTAACCAATATATATATTTAAACCAATGTATATCATCCAATATATATATATCTCAACCAATGTATATATCTGAACGGATGTATCTCAACCAATGTATATATATTAGAACAGATCTATGCAAACCAATTTATATATATCTCAACCAATGTATCAAAACCAATGTATATATCTGAACGGATGTATTAAAAGCAATGTATATATTCAAACCAATGTATCTGAACCGATATATATATATATATATATATATATATATATATATATATGAACCAATGTGTATATTTACTAACCAAACTTTTTTCCTGAATGGCCCCTCACAATATATATATATATATATATATATATGGAAGCGAAGGTCTGTGATACGGTTTGCTTATTTGCAGCTGGAGATCCACAAAGGGAGAAGACGAATCATGTATCATAAAGTGGTTTTTATTTCAGAGCTTTCAGCTAAAATTAGGTTAATGAGGTGGGGGTTGGGAAAAGTATTGGTTGTAACATTTTATTTATTATGAACAAGTTCTTATTAAGTTTGCATATGCCGGGTTCATGTCCAAATATCTGTTAATGGTGTTTTTGTTTGATAGCCAAGATTCAGCCAGCTCTCTGGCACTTTCAGTATTGGCCTTAAGTCTTAATTGTACATAACCCCATTTGAAGATATGTCCAGTTGATTTTGTATGCGTATAGATCAGTGATCATTAATCCTTCCTTCTGATGGCGTTGTGATGTTCCTGTATACATGTTGCGATTCTTTTTGACGTTTGTCCAAAGTATACCACTGGGCAAGAACTGCATGGAATGCTGTAAACTGTGTTTCATGTTTCTGCTGTCAGTTTCTTATTTTTGGCATTGAAAAGGACAGTGCGCAGATTGTTTGAAGCTTGTGTGCTATATTGATACCTGATTTGGACAGGATGTGTGCTGTGCCTTCTGACACCCCCTGACGATAAGGAAGTGTGTGCCAGGTGAGATGTGGGGTCTAGGTCGAGTCGATTGTATGCTGAGTTCTCTGGTGTCTCCTGAGTAGGCTTTGTTTTTTTCTTCTTTTTGTACAGTGCTCCTCAAGCACCACTGCCACGAATAAACAGGCAAATAAATACACTATTAACCACAATTCTCTTTTCTACAACTCCCAGCAAGCTCTGTCCTCTACCTCCCAACTCCAGCTCACTTGCTGAGTCTCCAACAATCCTTTAAGTAGTCCTGTCTTTTCTTCAGCCCAGAAGTACTATGTGATATGTCACAAATTTTAGGTTAAAAAGGAAATTATAAGTGGATGGTACATATATTGCATGTGTAAAGTATGCTATTAACAAATAAACACGTTTTGATTTTCTTTCTACAGATGCTGTAATTTAAGAAAATAATATCAGAAGAAAAACATTGACTATTAGCAACAAATATTGTAATAGAATTCAGGCTTCTTGATGTTTTGACCATTTATTTTAAAATTGGACATTTTCCATGCAGATACTTAAATTGCTTATATTTGTGAGGTAACATATGAAGGTTTGTGCTTTTAAAATGATTCATACAATAGTAACATATTGCTATTGCTTATAATGCCTCTCCATTTACATAAATTTCATTTGTGTTACTGTGATATCAGTATTTTTTAACAGTTTTGTTTTTTTTCACACTCTGTTTCTAAAATTACAGGCATGCATCTGCATTTACTTCTTATCCTATTATAGCTAAAATCTTAAAAAATAAAAGTGTTTGTACTGAGAGGCAAATAGTTCCTTTAGCACCCAAAATGGTGATGCTGATATTAAACGTACAATAGTTTATCTTCCACAACAGTTGCCATGGTTTCAGAGTGTGAGAGACATCAACAGTAAATGAAAGCACAAAGATGTATAGCTTGAATTGAAGTGTTATGTATGATTTGTTTCAGGTGCCTTTGTTGTTTTACACTACCTTACACATGTTCCATCATACATTCTAAGCTTTAAGATAACAAATATCATTCTGGATTGTTTACCTTCTTTAATCTTAGTACTGGCACTTTTTAAACTATACCCAACTGATAGCAGTTGAATCAAAGGAAAACAACAATGCCTTTTAAATGGTAAAGTCAAATGGTACATATAAAAGAGATAGAAATTTAGATATGAATTTAGTCCTTTTTCTGGAATAATATACTAAACAGTTATTAGTTATATTGTAATTAAAAATAATTTTAAACCACACAGAACACTAAGGTGGGCAGCTGATGCATAATTCAACATAAGAAGAAACAAAACAAGCATAAAAATCATATAACACACAAAAACTAACACTGTATAATTGAGGATGTACTGCATTTACACATAATAGTACTCAGTGGGGACTCGAGTTATTAAATCTTGTGATTCATATTAGTAATTAATTGTGTTTATTTACTTATCTGATAGTGGTCCAAATCACATGTTGATGGACATTCTTAATGGATGACACGCGTTTATAATTAAGATCAGTTAATGAATCAATATTTTTAAAATACCTTCATATTAAGGAATGAAATATGTGTTTCAATATAGCATTCTCAGAGACCACAACTTTGCAGAGATAGTTCTATAAACAGTTTCTTAGCCTTTTAATAATCCCATAAGTGGTTCATCTGGAAGATGGTCCAGCAGGAAATTTAAAGGTCTAGCTGCCCATATGCCATTTGTACTTTGATTCAGGAGGTCCACTAGTGACAAGTGTACAGCAGGCTAGAGGAGGATATGCCAGAGAAACATTACACGATACATGCTGGTGAAGCAAAACATTTGCTTAGTGGCAACCTTTGCAAGGCTATTAGGGTTCACGTCTTTTCTATGGCAACTGTAGTGGGAAACTGACAGAAAGAAAAGAAGGGCAGTATCATCTGCTGAGCATGAAGCAAATTGCAGAAGTCAATTAGGTGATAGGAAGATGAATGATAACTCTGGCATCTGCTAAGCATCAAGCATATCCAGTGTGGCAACTAAAGCATCAGACAAGGATTGGAGTTGAATTATTAATCTACAATCTGTACAAAGCATGATTTAATTCATCTTAAAATTGTCCATTGAGAATGTTGCCCAATGAAACCATTTTGGAGAAAATATTTGCTTTGTCAGATAGTGTTTGATTCATAATAGCTTGTGATCCCCTCATCACATAATTTGGAGTAACACCAGATATGATAAGAGTATGCAATGATAAACCTGCTGTGACCTCCTAAAGTACACTACTTGTGTGTTGACTTACCCTAATTAATTCAAAGAATCGTGAACCATCCTCTGTATATCAATATCTTATATTTGTAATATTTTAAACTATAAAACAAATCCTTATGAACAATGACACAATGCTTATTTAGAATTTAGAAGTATGAACTTAATTTAAGCTTAATAAAATGTAAAATTGAAGGTACAATGTACAGTTGATTCACTACTCTTAAAGACACAACAAGGACACATTTTACCTCTATCCGGATTTTTATCATGAATATTTAAAGCTCACTTACTGAAGAAAACATTAAGTTCATTCATTGATGAAATCTAACAACCCAGCCACAGGGGATGCACAAACCAGTATATATTTGTGCCGGATCAAAGCCCGGATAACTGGGGAGGGTTACATCAGGAAGGGCATCCGGTGTAAAATTTTGCCAAATCAATATGCGGAAGATGATCCGCTGTGGCGAATCCTAACGGGAGCAGCCGAAAGAAGAAATCTAGCAGTCATTTCTACCAGTCTCTTATACACCGCAAATAAAACTGTAGTCAACTCAAGTCAATTTTATTTATAGAGCACATTTAAAACAACAGAAGTTGACCAAAATGCTGTACAATTTCCATAAATACATCAAAACGCACACACACACACACACATATATATAAATTATATATATATATATATATATATATATATATATATATATATACTGCTCGAAAAATTAAAGGAACACTTTTTAATCAGAGTATACATATCAAGACAATGAAACTTCTGGGAAATTGATCTGGTCAGTTAAGTAGCAGAGGGGGTTGTTAATCAGCTGCTTTGGTGTTAATGAAATTAACAACAGGTGCCCTAGAGGGGAAATAATGAGACGACTCCCAAAACAGGAATGGGTTAACAGGTGGAGGCCACTGACATTTTTCTCTCCTCATTTTTCTGACTGTTTCTTCACTAGTTTTGCATTTGGCTACAGTCTTTGTCACTACTGGTAACATGAGCCGATACCTGGACCCTTCAGAGGTTGCACAGGTAGTTCAATTTCTCCAGGATGGCACATCAATACGTGCCATAGCCAGATGTTTTGCTGTGTCTCCAGGCACAGTCTCAAGGGCATAGAGGAGATTCCAGGAGACAGGCAGTTACTCTAGGGGAGCTGGACAGGGCTGTAGAAGGTTCTTAACCCATCAGCATGACCGGTATCTGCTCCTTTGGGCAAAGAGGAACAGAATGAGCATTGCCAGAGCCCTACAAAATGGCTTCCAGCAGGCCACTGGTGTGAATGTCTCTGACCAAACAATCAGAAACAGACTTCATGAGGGTGGCCTGAGGGCCCAGTGTCCCTTAGTGGGCCATGTGCTCACTGCTCGGCCCTGTGGAGCTCGATTGGCATTTGCCATAGAATACCAGAATTAGCAGGTCCAACACTGGTGCCCTGTGGTTTTCACAGATGAGAGCAGGTTTACCCTGAGCACGTGAAAGACGAGAAAGGATCAAGTGAAGCCGTGCAAAACATTATGCTACCTGTAACATTGTTCAGCATGACTGGTTTGGTGGTGGGTCTGGGATGGTCTGGGGAGGCATATCCATGGAGGAATGCATAGACCTCTACAGGCTAGAAAACAGCACCTTGACTGCCAGTAGGTATCAGGATGAAATCCTTGGACCCATTGTCAGACCCTATGCTGGTGCAGTGGGTCTTGGGTTTCTCTTGGTGCACGACAATGCCTGGCCTCATGTGGCAAGAGTATGCAGGCAGTTCCTGGAGGATGAAGGAATTGATACCATTGTCTGACCCCCATGCTCGCTTGACCTAAATCCAATAGAACACCTCTGGGTCATTATGTTTTGGTATATCCAACTCTGCGAAGTTGCACCTCAGATGGTCCAGGAGCTTAGTGATGCCCTGGTCCAGATTTGGGAGGAGATCTCCGAGGACACAATCTGTTGTCTCATTAGGAGCATGCCCCAACATTTTCAGGCATGCATACAAGCACGTGGGGGCCATACAAACTATCGAGTACGATTTTGAGTTGCCGCATCATTTTTTCACTTTGATTTTCAGGGTATCTTTGAAGTCAGCCCTCTGTAGGTTGATAATTTTCATTTCCATCAAGAAATGTGGCATCCTTTTGTTCCTAACACATTTCTTTTCCGATTGAGATTTGATGTGTTTTCAAAGTGTCCCTTTAATTTTTTTTCAACAATTTATACACACATACACACACACACACACACACATATACATATATATATATATATATATATATATATATATATATATATATATATATATATACAGTAAATAAATACACCAAAATACTCTCACACAAGTTTAAGAAGCTAAGGCACCAAAGTTGGCGCAAATCTAGTATCAAAAGGTAGACTATTCTAAACCATAGAGGCAGCTACTGTAAAAGCACGGTCTCCTCTTGTAGACAACTTTTGAATTTTTGAGTGTCTGTTCTGTTATAATTTAATATATTAATTAATCTAATTAGAATACTTTTGCTATTGCTCATCTCAAAAACTTGGCACAGAAAAATTAAAAGTCAAATGTTATTGGTCCATTTAAATTAATTATGAATTATGAAAAGATATAAGGGGCGGCACAGTGGTAGCGCTGCTGCCTCGCAGTTAGGAGACCCGGGTTCACTTCCTGGGTCCTCCCTGTGTAGAGTTTGCATGTTCTCCCTGTGTCTGTGTGGGTTTCCTCTGGGTGCTCCAGTTTCCTCCCACAGTCCAAAGACATGCAGGTTAGGTGGATTGGCAATCCTAAAATTGTCCATAGTGTGTGCTTGGTGTGTATGTGCATGTGCCCTGCAGTGGGCTGGTGCCCTGCCCGGGGTTTGTTTCCTGCCTTGCGCCTGTGTTGGCTGGGATTGGCTCCAGCAGACCCCCCGTGACCCTGTAGTTAGGATATAGCGGGTTGGATAATGGATGGATGAAATATTTCGTTGGGTCAGTATTAGGTAGAGGAACCTTCAACAAAAATTACTGCCTGAATCTATTAGTATAAAACTCTACCAGCCTTGCAAGTCTGGATAATATTTCAAGTTGGACAATATAATTTTAAAAACATTTTTACGTATCGTTTAATAAAATATAATATCATATCATTCACTTATTTACAAAAAAACTGAGAACAATTAGATAGGTAATGTTGAAATATTAAAAATATATTCATGATATTTGAGTTCTTTTAGCTTTTGAAATCAGTATATTTTCTGCAACACAAAGGAAAAAATGTCTGCTGAAAAAACACACACACACACACACATAAATAATGAAAAATTCTCGTACTGTTATTTTTTCCTTTTATAATATCTGACACCTCTCTTCAATGGCAAAGCATTCCTTGTGACAATAACAGAGCACAATGTGACTATGGGTAGCTTTGATGAAGACAATACATGTATCAATGTGTTATTTGTTTTTGGATCTCTGTTTGGAATATATTCTTCTTTTTTCCATTAAGCACATAAAAAAAACAAATAAAAGGGAAGACAGAGAAGCAGGATGTTAATTAATGCATGTTGGCTCTCTGTGGAAAACCCACTTAAACAGCGTGAAGATGTTCATCCAAAGCTCATGATAATGAAGAGCCAGTCGGTGAAGCTGATTTCTCAATTATCCCATTACCAAAAGCAGAACTAAAAAAAAATGTAATAATAAAACTCCCTTAGCTATACACTTTTTTTTCTCTAATTAAACTAAATGTAAAAATGTAGAGCAAGGAAACATTTTCTTTATGTAAGGTGAGAAATAGAAAATACAATTGATGAAGTTCACAAATGGAAATTTGCTGCTACCTAGTAGCTCCAAAGGCCGGAGACATAACAGGGTGACCACAGAGCTGGACATGCTCTCACAGCATTTCCAACCTCTACTGTGAAAAAATTCTCGTCACCCTCATTTTATCACTTTTTTAAAATATACATATCACATTTTTTTATTTGTAAAATGCAGCTAACATAAAGTGGTTTGGCTGTAGTTGACCATGGCATATAAAGACTTTTCCACTCAGTCAAACATAAAGACATTTCATATTTGAACTTTCTCTTTCTCATTAAAAAGATCCTAGATAAAACACTGACATTTGATAGTTGAAAACTTAACATAATTTAAAAGTGAAATGGATACTACCTATAATACATTGAAAGATCCCAAGCTAATGTCAATACTGCATCAGTTCTTTTATGTTACACTTTAGTGACCTAAGAGAAAAAATCTCTATCCTTTAATGACTTAATCTCATGTGTCTTTCTTGTTTTTATTATTTTTTTAATAAAATGTCATGATGTAATAAAGATAAAATACAATGAATAGTTTACAAGGAACCTCTTCTCAAATGGGTCAGTGGTTGACAGGAACCTTTACAAAGAAAACAGCAAGTGTTGTCAGGGATGTGCAGAAGATGGTTTGAGTTCCGGCACTTTTGTTTCCTCTTCTACAGCAGCCTGGCATGTGTGAATTACTGAGAAGGAACAGAAGGTGTCAGGTTTATGAGTGATATATTGTGGTGTGAGTAACATATTCTTAAGTAATTTGTCATTGCTTTAAAGTGAAACCCAAACAGAAAAACATTTTTAAAAAGTCAGGTAACCTTCAGAAGTCAAAAGAAATGTCTAACACAATCGGAACTGTCTTGTATATATCTCATAGTTGACATTTTATATGCATTATAGATATAAAAGTAATTGTTGACTGTTATGAAAAAGCATCTAAATAATAAACATTTACTTTGCTGATCTCACTTGGCCTCAAAAATAGGAAACTTCAAAAACAAATATATACTGCTATTAGAAATAAAAAGATCAAAAATGTAGGTATATCAGTTGTGATACTATTTTGTGCTTTAATTTAGTATACTTTTATATACATACCAAAATTTTAAATCATTAATTTAAATCAAAGAATTAATGTGCTATATAGTTTTTTCATTTTACTTTGCATTTCTTCTGAGCTTTCAGATCAACTACACAAGAATAATAAGGCTAACTGAGATGTACATTATGGTTTATAAACTTGGTCAAAGCACCGTGATGTAAGCTTTAGAAAACGATTCTAATAAAGACAAAATATACATATTATATATACTGTATATATAAATATAGTACCTGCCAAATAATACAAAGAGTACAGGACACATGCTTTGCCCTAATTTGGGCTCATCAGGTGGATGCACTTTTGCTTCCCCTTGTGGGGATCGAACCTCAGACATCAGCGCCTGAGGCAAATGAGAGGTGGTGGTGGATGTGTGCTGATTGGCTGACCAACCACAATTGTTACCTGGTAAGTAACCACCCAAATATCAGACATATGCATGTAATATTCCGATCTACACCATGTCAAATAAGTGAACCAGATGCTGTGGTGCAATGTCTAAGACTTTGCCTCGAGGGCTGACATTTGAGGTTTGATCCCTGCAATGGGAAGCAAAAGTGATTTCACCTGATAAGCCCCAATTAGGGCGAAATGCGTGTTGTGTACACTTTCTATTATTTGGCAGGTACTATATAACATGTCTATGATCTGCTTCTTGAAACTTACACAAGCGTTACCTGGTAGGTAACTACCCAAATATCAGATTATGATCAGGCCTATATATAACTATAATAATAAAAGGCAAAGCCCTCACTGACTGACTGACTCACTGACTCATCACTAATTCTCCAACTTCCCATGTAGGTAGGAAGCTGAAATTTGGCAGGCTTATTCCTTACAGCTTACTTACAAAAGTTAAGCAGGTTTAATTTCCAAATTCTACACGTAACGGTCATAACGGTCGACAACATCCGCCATGTTGAACTTTCTTATTTATGGCCCCATCTTCACGAAATTTGGTAGGTGGAATCCCTTCGCTAACCAAAACCGATGTACGTACTTATTTCGGTGGTATGACGCCACTGTCGGCCGCCATATTGAATTTTCCAAACGTGACTAATTCTACAACTTCCCGTGCAGGTAGAAGGCTGAAATTTGGCAGGCCCATTCCTTACAGCTTACTTACAAAAGTTAAGCAGGTTTCAATTTGAAATTCAATGCAGAATCTTAAACAATACAAACATCATTAGTTAAATGAGCAGTTCATACTGTCGAGTAATTTTCATGCTCACAGGAACTGACTCCTTGGAGTGTGTAAGACATGCACAGGTAAACAAAGCAGCCTTTCACTGTTTGGTGTAGATAAGGAAAACTGGAACAATGAACTTGATAACACATATTCAGGCAAGTCCATGGCTAAAACAATACTCTATTTTTCTAACTTATCAAGGGGAGGCATGGCAAGTGCTGCTACCCGATCACACTGCTTCTACATATCTATAAAAATAGCTTGATTAAAACTAAACTGAAACTTTATTGCTAAGTTTCTGCTTGTGACTGAACTCTGCAAAGGAGCAGAGTAGGGTATGTGTGCTTGTCTTATACCCAATGATGCTGGGATAGTAGCACAAGTATTTTTAAGTCAATAAAGTAAATATTGCAATAGGTTACTCATTACTTAAGAAAGTACTTAGTGCGTGCTACTTTTAATGCATTACTAAAATATTGAAAAAGGTTATTTCAACCAGGAGAAGGAATAATGCAATTGCCCAAACATTTGCCTCATGAAATTTATCTTATGGATCCTTCTACCGGTGGCAGCTGAAAGCGTGTGCAAAGATAACCCATGCATGGGTGAAGAGAGTACAATGGACATGCACAGATCACAAAATCCTTAAATGTAACCTGGATAGGGGTTTACATAACCAAATAACTGAATTACGTGTGGGGAAGTCTACTTCTGTTAACCAGGTTTCTCGGAGACCAATAACCTAGTTTCTCTAAACAGAATAAGAGTTTACATGGCATTTTAGAAGCCAAATTTCTGTGAATAACCAGATTATAATAATGCATGTGAAAGCACAGATAGATGATTTGAATTTACATTAATCAAAAGATGATAAATGAAAGGGTAAAAGCTCCTAAATTGAGCAAACTCTCAATCTTTCCATCATATTTTTATATAATAGAAAATGTGTTCCAAACCTAGGAAAATGTCTGGAAACATGAATTTACACAGGAGAGTGGCATTCTGGAACTAAAAGGAAGCCTTAATGATTTTTTGACCTTCTGTGACTCTGAAGAAGATACTGTAGTGTCAGTTGACACCAGTAGTGAAGGCATACAAAGGCCGATCCTACACTCTCAAAGGAATAAACGAAAATCAGAAGCACAGTGGTCAAAGAGATTTTTTTAGATGCTAAGACCAGGTATAGGGATGCAAAAACCAGTGTGTTTCTTTGTGCCGGTCCCAAGCCCGGATAAATGGGAAGGGTTACGTCAGGAAGGGCATCCGGTATAAAATTTTGCAAAAATCAATATGCAGACAACAATACAAATTTCCATACCAGATCGGTCGAGCCCCGGGTTAACAACGACCTCCACCAGTACTGTTATTTGAATAAGCATATTTTATGCATTTTGGCAAAAAAACAAAAAAAATAAATATATTTTATGAATCATAGCATTTTTAATGTATATTTATGCAAAGAGGAAGGAAAAATATAAATTCTTACAGGGAGTAAAACATTATTCAGACCAGTGAGACTATTTATGAGATAGATGGATTATAAGAAGTGTATATGTCTTTTTAAACAATCCAAAAAAATCCAAAAAACAATGAGCCATAGACAACCCATCACCAGAATGATAGCTCTTTTTTGTGACAGCACCTTTGATATTTTCCTTCAGTTCAGCACTAATCACTCCCTTTCGTCTCAACATGAGCCTATATTAAGAGCAATTACCGAGCTGACATTGGAAAGTGCTAACAAGGAAATTAACATTCTTGTTATCTTACTGAGATCACTTGAAAATTAGATAAGGAACAGAAACACATTTCTACATCAGTCACTCACAATTTACTAAATGTTATCCAAGTTTATAGGTAATGTATAAACCACAAACAAACAATTAAATCTCTGCACTGTCTGATCTATTTCTTTTTTAATTTCTTTTTACACAGAAAAAGACAATGCAATGAATGAAGTTGGTATTTGACATACAGTTCTATTGTTTAGTTGATTAGATTTACACAAAATGGACAAACAGAAGGCCACCACAAGGTTATAATAAATCAGACTTTTCTTTCATGACAACAATAATTAAACAATTACATCTGCCGCACACATAATATTTTTATTTTTATATTTTTTATATTACTTAAACTAATTAGGTCATGAGAAATAACCACAAAATAAATTTGTTTATTTGCACAATATGCCTGGTGTCTCAGGGCATGTCAACATCCATTAAGAATTGGTTAAGACTTGTATTTGTTTAATTTCTGTGTGAATACCTACATTTCCTGAGTGAAGGGCGTTAGTCAAAAGAGAGTGTATGTAAGTCCTTGATCTTTTGGGAAGCAGGTGACCTGATGGTTGTTATATACTGATTAGTACATAAAGAAATCTCCAAATACCTTCTTTATTATTGAAAAGCCTCTCTCATACAATCTCCTTTTGGGAACTCGTCCCCATCCCTCTCCCAGTTCTATTTATATATATATTTGTACAGTACCCCCTACTGTCCAAATTAAATAACATTAATACCACAACATAACATCTCCCCCTTTCTTAAATATCCAAACCCCCCGTCCAAAATTTGCCGTTAACAAAATGGAAATAACACAACAAAAGAAAACAACAGACTAATCTGTTTGTCTTGCGTTACGATCCCGTCTCATAGTCTTTTAACCACACAGGACGGCGGCATAAGCGGCCCTTTAAGGTGGACTTCCCATTTCCTTCAGGGACCAACAAAGCAGGTGGTTTCACTGTTGGAATCGGAGGCGGAAAACTCTCAAGGAATGAATCCCCGTGTGACTCATGCGGAGAAGCAGGAGGCGCACCAGAGGATTGATCCGCGGCTTGGTGCACAAGGGGACAACCGCGCTGCATTCCATACTTTACCGTCTCCAAGCATGTAGCTACTTACTCTAATTTTGCCAAGTACAGGTGTGGGATTACTGTAATGTGGCAATCCTTTAGACACACGGGTAGGCATTTTTACTTGCATTGTGTCTCCCTTTGCCAGTAACGGGACACAAGCTCCTCTTCTATCATTCGTGTATTCCTTCATCTTATTCTGTTTAGCAGCAACTCGTTGTCTTATGCTTGCATCGTCTAGTCCAACAGATGTTGACAAAAGCAATATGTTCAGTTTGGTACGCATCTTGCGCCCATGAAGCAGTTCAAAGGGCAAAATACCCGTTGTTGCATGTGGCGTAGCTCTAAAAATGTGAAGGAATTCCGTAATTGATGATTTCCAGGGCTTACACTGCAAATGAAGCGTCTGTACCATTTCCTTGAGCACTCGATTAAACCTTTCAATTGCTCCATTAGCCTGAGGGTGATAATTTCTAGTGTGCCAAATGTCCCTCTCCTTTAGGAATGTGGTCAGCATAGAGGATGTGAACTGAGGACCATTATCAGATACCAAGCATTGAGGGTTGCCATGGCGACTGAAAATATATATTAAAAAAGCAACTACAGCTGAAGCAGTAATTTGGGATGTTAAACCAACTTCAGGCCATTTTGAATAATAGTCAATTAGTGTGAAGGCAAAGCGACAGTCTGCAGGTGCGATTTCAAACGGCCCTATCACATCAATGGCCACTTTTTCCCATGGCCCGTCTGGCCAAGGTACGGGTGGTAACGGCGCAGCACACACCTTTGTGGTCTTATCATTGGATTGGCAAGGCTGACAGGTGACAAGATCATCCATTTTCGGCCACCAGTACAACAACAACAACAACATTTATTTATATAGCACATTTTCATACAAACAGTAGCTCAAAGTGCTTTACATAATAAGGAATAGAAAAATAAAAGACACAGTAAGAAAATAAAATAAGTCAACATTAATTAACATAGAATAATAGTAAGTTTTAATGGCCAGGGTGGACAGAAAAAACAAAAAAAACCTCCAGATGCTGGAGAAAAAAAATAAAATCTGTAGGGATTCCAGACCATTAGACTGCCCAGTCCCCTCTGGGCATTCTACCTAACATAAATGAAACAGTCCTCTTTGGATTTAGGGTTCTCACGGAAGGACTTGAAAATAATGGTCACGTAGACTTCTGCCTTTTAATCCAGTACAGGTCGTGAAGCCTCTGTTTTGTGTAGACAATTCCTTGATGACCCTCGTGTGTCCACAATTACCTGTCACAATTTAACCGGCACAACTAATCGATCCGATCCTCTGAATACAAAATCATCTTTAACAGACAGTTCATGCTGTATGTGAAAGTAAGGTGAAATATTTGCAGGCCATCCAGAATGAATGTGATCCCATACGGCACTCAGTTCTGGGCGTGATGCAGAAGCAGCCTCGAATTCTGCATGGCTTACTGCCTTCACATCTGAGGACAGAAGGGCAACATACTCCGGCTCTAATTCAGATAGCACATTTGGAGCAGTTATAGGGAGTCGAGATAGGCAGTCCACAGTCGAATTTTGCACTCCCGGGCAGTACATTCATTCATTCATTCATTTTCTAACCCGCTGAATCTGAATACTGGGTCACGGGGGTCCACCAGAGCCAATCCCAGCCAACAAAGGGCACAAGGCAGGAACCAATCCTGGGCAGGGTGCCAACCCACCGCAGGACACACACAAACACACCCACACACCAAGCCCACACTAGGGCCAATTTTAGAATTGCCAATCCACCTAACCTGCATGTTTTTGGATTGTGGGAGGAAACCGAAGCGCCCGGAGGAAACCCACACAGACACAGGGAGAACATGCAAACTCCACACAGGGAGGACCCAGGAAGTGAACCCGGGTCTCCTAACTGCGAGGCAGCAGCGCTACCACTGCGCCACCATGTGGTACAACAAGTCATAATTAAAGCAAAGGAGACATGCCGACCATCGGATATTATGCAAACCAGCTCTCCCCATACCTTTCGTAGTAAGATGTGTTGTGAGGGCCTGGTGATCTATTTTCATTTGTGTCCCCACAAATACGTACACCACTTTTTAACTGCCCAAACGCACGCTAAGGCTTCCTTTTCCACTGTAGAATACTTCCTCTTGGCCTGAGAAAGTGTACGAGAAGCAAAAGCAATGGTGTGCTCTGTTCCATCAGCATGCATTTGTGTAAATACTTCACGTAGCCCGTAGTCTGAAGCGTCAGTTGCTATAGTTGAAGGCAAAGCAGGATCAAATAATGCCAGTGCAGAACTGGTCAGAATTAATTCCTTGACCCTATGGACACTACGCTGTGCATCCTCTGTGAAGTCAAAGTTGGATCGCCCACGTAAGCAAGCACGCATAGGTTCTACTATCGTGGCGTAATGTGGTATAAACTTTGAATACCATGATGTTAGCCCTAAAAATGAACGTACAGCTGAAGCATTTGTCGGAAGAGGTGCATTAAGGAAGGCATCTATATGCTCTGTGTCAGGCGAAACACCCTCCGCAGAAATGACATGCCCCAAAAAACGAAGGGAGGTCTGCTTGAAATGACATTTGTCCTTGTTTAATTGTAGTCCTGCCTTCTCCAAGCATTCTAAAACAGCTGAGAGGTGACGATCATGTTCAGCAGCCGTGGATCCATAGATAATAATATCATCAAGGTAATTCTGGACACTCAATAATTTCTGCATCTAGCAAGTGGTGGAGTTCAGCAGAAACAGCAGTCAGTACTGATATTGGCAAACGCCTCAATCTCTGCTGCACCGGCGAAACTTCTGGCTGGATTCTTAGCTTATGTACAAACTCTTTTGCACATCCTAGGCCTCTGAATGGAGTTGAAGACAACTGTAGCACTGGGGCTGGTGGGGTAAGTACTGTATTACCTTCCATGTGCAATTTCAAAGATGTAACTAAGTCCATGCCTAGTAAAGGGACACCGGTTTGCACGATGAAGAAAGTACCGTGACAGCTCCATATGAAACTCGGTCTTGGAGACATCCTATGACAGGTAGTTCAGTTTTGGAATAACAGAGCAGGCGTAGGGGAGGTGCAGATAAATTACAAGTACCAAAATACTGGTTATATAACCCGCTGGGTAAAATGGATACAGATGAGCCCGTGTCTATGAGGAGACGCACCGAATACGGTTTAGAAGCGTTTGCTTGAATTATAACACAACATGAAATTTTTCCAGGCTGGTTTCTACCATCATTCACACACAAAATGGTAGTTTCTGGAATCTCATAATCTCGAACTCGGTCTTGTGTAGGAGAGCGACATACACGAGAAAAATGTCCAGATTTCCCGCAGCTTCTGCACGTAGTCGACGCAGACATTTGTGAGGTGTGCTTTGGATCCACAGCAGAAACACAACCGATTCTTATTGGAGGTAATAGGAATGCCAAAACTAGGCTGTAGGTGGGCCTGACTGTCGCGGCATCGTGTCGATAGCATCGTGCTTTGAACTGCATCGACTGAAGCTGGAGAATAGGCCGCCAGGATCCCTGCTTAGTTTTTAGCAGCTTCAATTTGCGAAGCGAGTATCACCACTTTTTTAAGAGTGAGGTCATGTTCAAATAATAACTTCTCGCAGACACATGGACAGGCTGCTTTTTCTACCAACTGGTCCTGTAACATTTCATCAGTTTTATCTTTAAAGTCGCAAGTAGATACAAGATTTCGTAACGCAGAAATATACTGAGCCACAGTTTTGTCATGTCGTTGGGCTCTACGAAATTTATGGCGTTCAACGACCACATTGCACTTGGGCAGAAAATGCGCCTTCAACGTCGCTACGGCCTCTGCGTATGTGTTAACTGTATTTGGTAATGTACAGAAAAGTCTGTGTCCTTCAATGCCCAAACAGTGCAGAAGCAACACTCGTTTCCTGGCTTCTGTCCAGTTGCCTCCATCTGCCCCAATATCAAGCAAATAATTTTCAAATATTTTCATCCACGTATCAAACGGAAGCGTGGGCCCTCCTGGACAGGGAAGAAAAGCAGCTGGTAGTGGAACAGTAGAGGCTTCCATCATTGCTTAGAAACATTCTCGTCGCCAATTTTGTTATATACTGATTAGTACACAAAGAAATCTCCAAATACCTTCTTTATTATTGAAAAGCCTCTCTCATACAATCTCCTTCCGGGAACTCTTCCCCATCCCTCTCCCAGTTCTATTTATATATATTTGTACAGTGCCCCCTACTGTCCAAATTAAATAACATTAATACCACAACATAACAATGGTGCCCTTTAATTGGTTGCTTTAAGAGTTTTCAGAGGACACAGTTCTCTGTGCCCTGAATAGAGAGCTCCCACATTTATTGGCAGCAAATTAATACTGTTTTAGGATTTTTTAATCAAATGTGATTGGACAATTGCCAACACACTATTTCATGTTCATGTCAATGGTTCACAGTTCACACCCACCATTAACATAACTACAGATGAGCACAAACGACTTTAGGGAGATGGCAACTTCAAATGGAACTTCAGAAATCAAAGAAAATTTGGTTATTTCTTTAATGAATAACCCCTTCATAAATTGTTCACTTAAAAAAAAAAAAAAAAAAGAGGATAAAGGAACTTGGACCGGACTGACCTTACTTAAGAATTCAGCAGCAGGCAAGTGATCAAGGACGAGATTACACACTGACTTCTTCCCACACCATCTCCGCAGGTGGTCAAGACCTGTCTGTGGAGGATAGGTCTACCTGAAGAAGCTGGCATAAAAGCAGCTCCACAATTTCCATGTTAGAGCACTGGGCATGTCTCCTGGCTGCTTGAGTCCATCAGCCCTGGGTGTGTAGTCACCAGCGTGCTTCACAGGCCTGGTGGATAGTGGGTATATGAGTTGCCTCTGTGGCAGAGAGGAGCAGGCAAGAAGTGAAGCAGCTTGGAGATGCCGCCAAAGACCTCACTAAGTGCTGTGCTTGCGAAGCTAATTTCAGAGTTCTTTTTTCCTCAGCTTTTCTGACAGTCCCGCCCCTTCAGGAAATTAAGCAAGTGTGTGAAATATACTATATATATATGTTGTGGTTAGTAAGATAATGGTGTGCTTTGGTTAAAGAAAATGTGTCACTACAGAAAAAAAGGTTATTGTAAGATTACTGGGTGTGTGGACATTATGGTGTGGGTTTTGGCACAATGGGGAACTGGGCAATTTGGCAGAGGATTAGGCAATTTAGAGACATGTGTAGTATAAAACTTTGGTGGCAGGTGCACCTGTTCCTTTCCAAATCTATAGGGCAAGTTACAGGAAGAATAAGGAGAATGTGGATGTCACAGACTAAAATTTTGGAGCACAGTAGAAATGGGAACACTGCCATCTGATTTGGCAGTATGGTGGAAAGGGAATAATGCATTTTAGCCTGGATTTATGGGTCTGTTACTGGACAAGCCAAGATATGCATTGACACTATGATGAGGACCACGAGAGTATGTGGAACGACCAGATAGATACATGTGAAAGATACTATATACTCAATAAGTGCTGCTTCAGTTTGTCCATTCAAAAAATGTGCCCCCGCCCAAAATGTTTTCACCAGCTGCCACTGGTTCTAAAATATCTCAAAATAATTTTATTATTTTACAAATTTTATTTTCTCAAATGCATTTCAAGATATCTTCAAACAAACAGGAAGCCCCATAGAAGGAACAGAACATTTGACAAGAAGTGACTCTGAGATACCTTAAAATGAATTTCAGAAATCTTAAAATGCAAGCAAGGCCAATTTGTCAAAATGCATTTGAGATACCTTGAAATGCACCTGAGATATCTCAAAATGTATGGCAGATATCTAAAAATGTATTAAAGTGAATTTCAAATATCTTAAAAGGTGAACTATATTTTAGAAAATCTGAAATTCATTTTGAGATGTAACTAAATATCAATTGCCTTGTCACAATAATAATAATAATAATAAGTTGCATTTATAGAGCACCTTTCACAAACCCAAGGTCGCTTTACATACAGAGTAAAAAAAATAATATGTATATATATATATATATATACATCCATCCATCCATCCATCCATTTTCTAACCCGCTGAATCCGAATACAGGGTCACGGGGGTCTGCCGGAGCCAATCCCAGCCAACACAGGGCACAAGGCAGGAAACAATCCTGGGCAGGGTGCCAACCCACCGCAGGACACACACACACACCAAGCACACACTAGGGCCAATTTAGAATCGCCAATCCACCTAACCAGCATGTCTTTGGACTGTGGGAGGAAACCGGAGCGCCCGGAGGAAACCCACGCAGACACGGGGAGAACATGCAAACTCCACGCAGGGATGACACGGGAAGCGAACCCAGGTCTCCTAACTGCGAGGCAGCAGCGCTACCACTGCGCCACCGTGCGCCTATATATATATATATATATATATATATATATATATATATATATATATATATATATATATATATATATATATATATATATATATATATATATATATATATATATATATATATATATATATATATATATATATATATATATATATATCTCAAAATATGCAAAGAGGTACTATAAAATACCCTGAATTGTATTTGAGGTGTTTAAAATGCATTTACAAAATCTTAAGATAGATGTACTTAATTCTTAAAATGTTAATTTGGCTTGCAATGGGCATTAATAGGACTGCAGTGAATGCACACCTTAGAAAATTACTGTGGAAATATTTATTGGTGTAAATGTATTATTCTTTATGGATAAAATATGTAGAGGAAAACGTGCTTTAAAATGCAATTCAGATTTTCAAACAATCAGTCAAGGAAATATTTATTGGCAAACATTTATTATCTTTGATAGAATAATGACTTTTGACTGCTTCCTTTAAGATACACTATAAAACAAAGTCAAATATATTACAATGCATTATTGTACTTTCTTTTAAAAATTTCAATGAAATGTTCTCCTGTAACTTAAAAATGACAAGAGAAGGAAACAGAATGTACCACAGGAGATAAATAGAAGCAATTTTAAATGTTGGAATGAAAAAGTTTATTTCTTCTTTATGGTGAAAAAGAAAATGCACATAGCTTGTAATCTCAAGATAATGCTTCTAATACCCTTGTCTTAACATATAAACAGCTCCATTCATCGATCTTTCATTCTTCCTTCCTTCAACAACAATGACATTTACTCATATAAAACATCTTAATTCCAAAGAGTGTAGCTCAAGGTGATTTATAAAAAAAGTAGAAGGGAATACTGAAATTGCAAAGATTAAAGCAAAAAATGAATGGCATTAAGAGTACATTCCATTAAAATATAGTTAAATACAGGCCGTTTCTAAGTCATTAATAGTTACAACGGCATATGTCAGAATCCCGTTTGATAATATATATTATATTAAGATGGGAGGGAGCAGAGGACAACCTCTAGGGGTTCCAAGGCTAAAAAGACCAGCAAGACTCCCTGGGCATTCTCCAGATTATAAAAGAATAATAAGAAGATATTGATTATTTCTATGATGCCCTTCCTAAAAGGCGCCTATCCAAACCAGAAGCAACTCTGGCTGGAATGCCAGATCTGTGTGGTGCACACTCATGCACACCCACACTAATTTTGAATGGAGCCAGTTTTAAGCCACAGATTAACTACACATTCACATTTTTGGGATGTGGAAGAAAAACACACAAAGTCACAAAGAGAAAATAGTAACCATGGTTGAATTCATAAGCAGCTGTGGTGGGGGGCTGAATAAACTACTGTGCCAGAGCGTAAAAATCTTCTGTTATGGATTTGATATTGTGGAGGTGTTCTGTCCAGCAATTGCTACAAATCCATAATTTTTTAAAAATCTTTCCAGAAAACAATCTTTTTGAAAAGTTACTTTTATAATGATCAAATTCATAAAAACTTTGTGGCAAACAAAACACCTACAGTCACCTGTCTTTTCACAGGATCCTTAACACTTCTGTAGGACAAGAGTAATAATACAAAAAAAAAAGAGCAAGAAGCAAAACCCTCTCTGTCACATTAATCACAACACTTTTACTGCTTTCAGATTGCATCTTGGAAGGGTAATAAATTTACTCAGAATGAGAACACAAAAAGGTAGCAAACATGTTTTTCAGATTATTAAACTCCGAGGTCTTTAAGCAGAGTATGTAGCCACAAGGAACAATAGATATTATAGATGTATTTTATTTTTCTAAATACATACATGCATGTTATTTACTCCCCTCCCTTTCCCCACACTAACTGACACACTCCAGTTAATAGATTTTTGTCATCCCATGGCAATTCCCACTGCAGCCATTTTGTGCTGCTGAAATCTAACATCTAATTCTGAATCACAGCGGGACTCTCTGTCAGTCACAGGAGCTGCTTTTATCTGATTAGTAAAGTGATCTCTAATTGTATTTTCTGTTAAAGACTCTAACAAACAGCTAAATTAAATTCAGACTTCGGAATTACAGATATCTGTACTTCAACAGAATAATTTTGCCTCCATTTGTTATAGTAAATTATAGTTTGAAGAGTTATGTCGTGAAGTGGATTGAGAAAATAAATGGGCATGTACTGGGAATATTAACATACTTTTTAAATTCAATGAAATATGCCAGATAATAATACAGTGTATCTTAACATTAAACTTTCAACTTTGCCACTGTGGAGATGGAAATTAAACAGCTGAGTCTCATAAAGCCTCTCTTTGAATTAGAAAAGACATCAATACTAATATGAGTAATTTCTCTTGGTTCTGGAGACATGCATATTGTCAGGAAGATGACAGTAAATCTGCCTTCTTTAACATGATGAAAAGGGCTATTTCTTTGCTAATGTGAAATTGTCAGCTGGCAGCTCTTTAGGTTCAAAAAGATGTATGTCTCAGTAAGCCATTCCAAACATCGACGTGAAGAGCCCAATTACAGGGCCATATGCTCTAACACCTATTTATTTAAGATTCACAAAAGAAATCCATTAGCAAATCCTCCATTTTCCTTTATGTGAATTAAGGAAATACACCAAAATGCCTTAATAACTTTTAATGCAGTATAATCTAAGTAGTTAGGTTCAGCTGATATAAAGATAAAAAACGAAATGGCGAAAATGAATGACTGTGGAAATTTACAGTGAGGTAATGACACATTGTGGAGCACTGAAGCAAAGAGAAACATGTGGCTCAGCTGATATAAAGCATCCAATATATAATTGTGAAAATTATAAAAGATATGCTGAAGATACAACAAGCAAGGTTATATGGGTTCTTAACATTAAACAAGGTTAAATTAAGTACAGGCATCAACCTAATTCATGTGCATACCATAAACTACAACAAATTCATACCAGCAATGCAATTCAAAAATAATAAGCCTCAGGTCTTTTAGGCTTAAACAATGGGCAGGAGATACTAAAATGCAGTTTGCTGATTGGAAAATTTTAGAAATTTTAGCATAGAAATAGTCTTAATCAAAAGAAATTTTATAATCTGCAGGATGTAGAAAAAGAATTAATTAATATTTATCAAGCACGCCTTTCTATTATGATGCTTTACTGGCAGGCTGTTTCCTTTATTCGTATCAAGGATAATCAGGTCTACGAAGAATAGGCAAATATTTTTTTAAACAGCTGTATTCATTTATTCATAGCAAAGATTGTAGCTGGGACTAGAATGTAAGGTCATATCATTAAACTGCCAAATTGATTTCCAGAAGAGGTGACAGCCAATTCTACAATTGTATGTTTGTCAGATAAATGTGAAAATGGCTTAGCTCCACTTTACATTACATTATAGGACCTATAAAAGCCTACAGTGCAGACCATGCTCTGTGATCACAAGATGCAGTCTGTGAACAGAGCACCCCCTGAACTCGCTGTGTTCCTCCATCTCCAATCTCCTAAATTCCAGGCGGTGAGGACAACCATGGAGCTGGTGCCCAGTCAAGTTTAAGAGACAACGCATGTGTAGTATTTCTCAAAGAGAGATAATAAATAATCAATCACTCAATGCCTGTTTCGTCATCAGTAACTTTATGCTTAATCAAAAATATTGCATTACATGACAATATATTTGTAGTACTAGAGTGTTGTACCGTGTTAGCATTATGGATGTATTGAGAAGTCAAGCTTTCGAGGCAACTCAGGCCCTTTCTTCAGGCAGAAGTAATGATTACATCTGCCTGAGGAAGAGGAATGAGTTGCCTCCAAAGCTTACATATTGTAATCTTTTTTGTTAGCCAATAAAAGGTGTAATTTTTCTTGACTTCGCACTAGATGACAATATATAAAAATGATCAGAAATTATAAAACATAAGCAATAATTTTAAAATACTTTATAGCAATTCTAAATAATTTAACCATAAACCGTAATTTTCGTTCTAACAATTCAAAAGTATACTAGATATGCAGGTCAGACTAGTCTCTCTGAAACTGATTATGTACAATCTTTAACTCAAACAATTATGCAAAACTTCGAAAGAATATTTCACAACTGTGTTACTAAGAACATAATGTCTGAAAGTTTAAGTATCTTCATATATATCTTTTTTCAACAGAAAGGAAGATAATGAATAAATCATTCACTCGAGTTGCCTGTTTCCTCATGAGGGACTCAGTGTCAACTTTTCAACGCATGACTAACCCTAACCCTAAGCCAATCAAAAAATATGTTGTACACAGACTCTCAGCATTTTTTTTAGATAATGGCACTGTTTCCCTAAATATGAGACAATTCTCACCTTTTAGCATACATTTTTAAATTATTTTTAACTTCTCCAAAATTATTGAAACAACTAAATGTTTTATAACTATTTTATGTGGACTTCAGCCCTGCCACACATGAAACTGCTGACATTATGCTGATGAAAATGGCTAGTCAAAAGGTTTCAAAATATAATAAAGACTTGAACAGGACTAGGCAATAATAAGTCAAGTAAAACAGGCAGGAGTCAAATATACAAGAAAAACACATCCAAAAACAAGGCAAAAGACAAAAAAAAAAAAGTCAATGAAGTCCAAAAACATATAGAAGATGCTAAAGGAAATCAACCATGCTTTTCCTTAGACATTCACAACACACAGCACTTGAACATGTCACTATTCTCTCTCTCCTATTTTCAATTCCCATGCTTTACTTACCAAGTAACTGCAATGCAATTAGTTTTACATGTCAACAAACACAGGTAGGTGGTGCAAAGCATGAATTGTAGGAAGAACACCAGCCTATCCCTGACATCACGATGTCTGCTCACCAGTTTTATGACAATGTTCTGCAGATGTCTTCTCAGAAGGCTAAAGTCTTAAATGTAATATTACTAATGGTGGCCACTGTCACATATGTAACACTCTTTGAAATTTATTTTTACTGGAACAGGCTTTTCTTGGCAAATGCAGTCCATCAGAGTACCTTAAGTCAAATGTTACTCATGTCATCTATGCTTAGTGAAATTGAAAACATTTGTATGACTCTCACTTTGATATGTAGTCTCTTTTTTCCATATGATCTATAATAATGTTTGTTTACATGATTTATTGTAATATAAAACAACATAAAAAGTATACAGCGCTTAAAAAACATGATTCACTGTCCCATGTGACTTACAGGCTTATGAAGACCCAATGAATTATACAACTCTTACAATTAATGAAATGGAATATTGGAAACAATGACACAAATAATTGTTTATAACTATAAGCTTCAAAACAAAAATACATTTTAAGAGAGTGAGATAACTTTTCCATTACTTCTATTTATTATCTTGCAAATAGCATTTATTTTTCTTGCACAGGAGAAAAAGTGGCCACCATGCAGCTACAGAGAAAACAGCACAGGCAGAGAAGGAGTCTATGAAACAATCAGGAAAGGGGACTGCAAAACAGCCTTCATAGAAGCCAAGTAGGAGGAAAATGTATAAGGTATTGCTTATATTATAGAAATAGAAAGAGCTAAATAGATGAGAGGAAGCAATATACAGTTGACACACATCAGAAGATAGTGGAAAATAAGTAGCTGAAGAGCTGTTGGAGATGTCTGAGTGACAGACAGTGTCCCGTCAATTCTAGCTGTTTAACTGTAAACCGAGTGATAGGAGTTAAGAGTCTGAAAGGCACCAGAAACACTGGAAAATGTCCATGACATGGCTATACATGGCTAAAACTGAAATTTATAATTTCAATAGTTAAAATCTTATTGGCTATAATAAAAACAGTGACATTATAGCATAGTATTTAATTTAAATGCACTAAATTTTATAATTAAATTATTTGTGACTTTGATATAGTTTACAAATTTAAGACATACATTTTAGAGTTCTTTTTGTCTAATCACTGTTGGTAAATGAGTTTTCAATCAAGATGGAACATCCTCAAACACAGAGAAACGTTACTTCACACAAGAATATGGTGTGCTTTGTAATTCTCGAGATTAATAATTTAATATCATAGTTATTCCTTTTGTTGTTGTTATTATTATTATTAATAGTTATAGATTTCCCTCCTAAAATCTTTTCAAAGCTGCTCTTCATTAAATTGTGAAGTAGTATATAACATTTTAAACAAAAACAGCAGTGAGTTCCCTTTAGAGCTTATTTCAACCATGTTTTTGAGCAAATGAAGAATGGTGCACATCTTGTAACAAATATTGTCATAATCAATCAGTTTGTACTGGCACTTCTCACAACATTTGTTTCATATCTACTGAAGTTTAGACAATATATTTAACTGACCTAGTTATCCTGTAGTGGAGGAGTTACTTAAAAGTAATGAGGTGAATCGGATCCAGATGATTTATCTCTTTATTCTAAGACAGAGCTAGTACCACATTTAAATGTCTATGGTCAAGATTTACAACTTCTAGTATTCACAATTGTATCTCACAGTTCCTAATAGGTGTTGTTCCAACTTCTCATGTAAAACAGTAAGAAAAAATCTAATGTCCAATATGTGGCATAGGAAAACTGCTGGCATTGTTTCTAAAGAAGCATGGTTCATATGTAAATACTGTGCATAGATATATTTTTCATTTTGGGAAATTTTCAGTTCATTGACAGATAGCATTCAAGGCCAAAGAATTTTACAAAAGACATGAAAATACATTTTGCGTAAGCAGTGTTCACCCCGTAACACACACACACACACACATAAATACATATATATATATGGCTGGGCTGGGACGACATGAAGGACCGGATGTGGGTCTGCACCCACCCTGGATCACGTGGGGGTCGCATTTCTGGTTGCTCCGGGGGCCACAGGTACAGGGCATGGAAGCCCTACCCTGTAGGGGCCCGTGGTCACCGCCAGGAGGCGCCCCAATGCCTTGGGGACCTGTTACCCCAGCACTTCCGCCACACCAGGAAGTGCTGGGAGGAAGAGTTAGGACGGGGCCCGGAGAGCTGCCGGGAGGACAGCCGGCACTTCCGCCACGCTGGGGCGTGGCCAGAGGAGGCATGCTGGGAACACCTGGAGCTCATCCGGGGACTGTTTAATAGGGGCCATCTCCATTCATTCGAGGCTGGAGTCGGGAGGCGGAAGGACAAAGCTCAGGAGAGCTGTGGAGGCTTGCCCGAAGAGAAAGGCATTGTGGCCAGGACTGTGTTTGGGGTGTTTGTGCACGTGACTGGGGTCTTAGTGACCATTATTGTACATAATAATTGTAAATAAACGTGTGGTGGTGTTTTAACTACATGTCGGCCTGTCTGTGTCCGGGTCGGCTCCACAATATATATATATATATATATATATATATATATATATATATATATATTGTGGTCCCCGGCCGGGACGCCCAGGAGGAGGAGAGGAGGGCTTGTTCCTCCTCCAGACCACGAGGGGGCGTCCGCCCTGGTTATATTGGGGACCACGGGTGCAGGGCTTGGAAGCCCAGCCCTGTAGGGACCCGTGGTCACCGCCAGGCGGCGCCCCGATGCCGGTTTACCCTGTGTGGTCTTTGGCCGGGGATGGAGCCCAGCCGGGACGCCTTGGAAGACCGGAGGAGGGCGTGTACCTCCTCCAGACTGAGTGGGGGCGTCCGTCCTGGTTAGGCAGGGAGCCTCGGGTACAGGGCTTGGAAGCCCAGCCCTGTAGGGACCCGTGGCCACCGCCAGGCGGCGCCCCGGTGCCTAATTATCCCGGGAGCCCGGCACTTCCGCCACACCACATTGACTCATAAGGACTTTTCATACGATGAGGTACGAACAGAAAGGATTTTTCGTTTCAGTGCATTGCTTACAGAACCACATTTTTACCTGTTTCTGAATTGTGCATTTCACAATAGTACTTGCAACAAGATCTTGTTTCAGGATTCCCTCACGTGTCAGCGTCAAGAAACTTACAGGAACATATACAGTAGCTCCATTGTTCAAAAGAATAGAGCACATCATTTTTTCTAGAAAGTACACAGATAACAGAAGTAATTAAAGAAAAAAAATGTGAATGGAACGTCCTGCTAGCTTCACCACTTAACTGCACGTAGGATTATTCTTTTGTTAGTCGCCTTTTATACGTGTATATTGTTGAAACTGCCTAAACAAAAGGATGGATACATGGCTAGATACTAATTTGTGACAGACATCTCCTGTTTGGGGCTTTCTAATCTGCAGCAAAATAATCTACAAATATGAAAATTTGTGGTTTATTAAACAAAACAAACTAATGTGGGACTGACTATAGTAGAATAAAGTATATAACAAAAATACAAGAAAGAAAATATACCATAACTACCTTACTAAAGCTGTACATACTGGGTCTGGTCAATGGGTATCTGACACACAACAATAACCAACGCAATAAACTACTCTCCCCGACACTTAAGTATTTTGGCCATATTAACTCCATACTCATTGAGCACTTACCCAAACTCATTCTACCTTGAAACTAAATGCAGGGCTCGCAAAATTTCAAAATCCCTGGTAGCCCTTCGGGCAGGCACTCTTCAGTTTTTGGTAGCCCAAAATAAATTTAAGTAGCCCGAATAAAAAAGATTATTTTTAATGTATAATATTGTAAAGGAAATAAAACATCAATCAAAAAATTGTTAAAACACAAATTACAACAACTGTATAAAAATTACAATCATCAACTCAAATATTTGGTTCTAATTGAACAGAAATTTCTATGAACTTGTAAGAACTGTGTAGAACATGAATCAGTCTGTGTCAGATTCTGAATCTGAAATTTCCACTGAAGTCACGGATGAGAAAATGCCACTCGACGTTGAGGGCATAGCATCTCCTCCATCAGCTTTCTCTTCCTGTGCATCGACCTCCATTTCACTGCTCTTTGTTCTTGTCGGAGTTTTATGATCCAGGTGTCTTGAACCTTTTCCAGAAAACATCCAGAAACAAATTGACTTGTCAGGGCAAAAAGATTCAACTGTTTCCCCATTAATGGAGAGTTGCATGCAGTCATTCAGTGTTTCAGGGTGTAGAGAGGTACGATGTGTTGTCTTCACTCGGTTCATGCAAGAAAATCCTCTCTCACAGATGGCTGTTGATGGACTAAGTGTCAGCATTAATTTCACCAGCAACAAGATATGAGAGAGGTGTTCTGGATTCTCAGAGAGGAGATCTCTGTACAAGCAATCAACTACCTTACTACCCGGTGTTCTGCAAGCCACATTTTTAGATCCATCCATTCTTGTGGAATGTTCTCTTTCTCTTCCTCATCTAGCAAACTGGCAAAATGTGTGACAAGATAATCCACCTCTTCATTCCCATAATTTGCCAGCTCTTCTCTGGGGTATGAAAGAGTGGAAGGGTCAAAAACTTTGAAACAAGAGAGAGGCTTTTCACGCAGATTTTAAATCTATTGTCCATATACTTGACTGAGTTGTCAATAATCTTCTGAATCTCTGCACCAAAGGTGTCTTTGTCTGTACCCTCACCTCTTCTAGCAGTTCGCTGACTTTTTGTGAGCTGAGTTCCACAGTAGCAAATGCTACCATCCTCGTTCGCTGTGAACTTTGTGTCCAAGGTTTTCTGGTATTCTCCTGGTTTTGTTTTTAGGCTGAGTAAGCGTGATGTGGTACTCTCAACTAACTGATTTGTTCATGTGATGTTTAGGTTATCATACTGAAAATCAGTACAGCACTTGGATAAGATGGTACTGTAGTCCAACATGAAATGCAGGAAGCGAACAAATTTCTCAGTCTTCATCTCCTGCACCACCCCCTTAGCTTTGGCTGCATCCTCGGACTTGACATCACTTCCTCCTGCCATGTTCTCCATATGAACAACAGTGGGAGTGTAATTTTTCCACAGCCTTCAGACATCTCAGCCGGCTTGGAAGCCACCGTGTGCTCTTCAGGCCACTGAAATGTGCCAGTTTCTCATTTAGCAGTTCACTTATTTCTGTCAGTTCTCTTCGCTTCTTTGGGGAATAGTAGTACATCTTAAAGATGGTTTTCAGTGTACCTTCAAATTTCACCAGGTACTCACAGCCTTTCACGCTATCCAGCACGGCTAGCTCTAACTTGTGTGCCACACAGTGGATTGTTATGATGTGGGGTATCCTCTGTTTCAGTCTCCCAGCTACTCCTGTTTTCTCACCCATCATCACTGCAGCACCATCAAAATTTGCACACACTACTTTCTTTTTCCATGTGTCTTCTCTGATACCCATGGTGTTCACTGCTTCATCAATAGCCTCTAAAATACCTGCAGCATTTGCACTCTTGACTGGCTGACATTTGATCATGTATGTGGATATGTCACCATTATCTCTCACATACCTGACATGAACCAACTCCTGTTCTATTATACCAGTGTCTGTACTGCCATCTGCAAGAATGGATAAGAACCTGCTTTCTTGAATTTCCTTTTCAATCTGGTCTCTTGAAATTTGTGCTATTGCTCCAATAAACTCTCTGCAAGCATGGTCATTGAGGTAAGTGGAACCAAGATCTAGGCCATTTGCTTTTTGAAGTTTGCAAAGACTGCTAAATTTTGCCAATGGTAGTTCACTCTTTGCAACATAGTACGCTGTTCTAAACAGCTTTTTCAAGACTTCTTGTTGTGCTTGGTTTATTTTTAGTATGGTTTTTGCAATTGGTGTTTGTTCTGGGAAAGATGCTGCAGACTGAGCACCAATGCATTTCTTGTGATGCAGAGATTTCTCATGGGTTTTGATAGGGTCTTTCCTAAAATTACTGGTCCCAGTAACAAAGGCGCTTGTCGAGTCAGAAATCGAGGGAAACTCACGACACACCCGGCAGAACATTATGTTATTTAGCTTGTCATATTCCAGCCACAGAAATTCTTTTGTCCATGAAACCAAAAAGCTGCGCTTTCTTTTTGCCTCATAGTCTAATTTGTCATAACTTTTCCGCTTTGTGGTAGGCTTTTCTTTGGCTGTCCCTTCTTCACCCTGACCCGTCTTCTTTGGCTCAGCAGAACTAAAATACCTGCGTAAATCCATCTTTTTTTACACACGCACACAACGGTCAGCGATTTTTTTAATTCTCTGCGCAATCAACCTATATCACATGTTTAAAGCTTGCTGCGGGAGATATCACTTCTCACTTTTGAATAGTAAACCAATGAGTGATAAGACGATGTCAGAGGAATTGGTGCGCAATTAATCTGTCACTGACCAATCAGTACTGCCGCTTTCTATACACAGTTCGGCGATCGCAAAGTGAAAGTAAAAAAACAAGCGCGAATTCAAACGCGATTTCAATATTTCACATATTGACAGTGGCTTATCGATGCCCGTAAATGACATAATTACCCAGCTACATTTGCGAAAGAATGCAAAAGCATTGCCATATATTTTTCCTTCCTATGATAGCCCGACGGGCAGGGCTGAGATAGATTTTGGTAGCCCGACTGGAAGACACAATAGCCCCGGGACGTCGGACTAGCGATTTTGCGAGCCCTGAAATGGATCAGTGGGAGAGAGTAACCTTTACACCCCACCCAATGACTATTGGGGGGTGACACAAAAAACAAACTTTGAGGTTGGGAAGACACTTCAGACATCTCGAAAGTCCAACAGCCTTTCCTATATATAAGATCTGGGAATCCCTGCACATTTATCTTCGTATACTAAGTTAAAGGGTCAGGAATCTGCTAACTCCTGGTATAACTGCCAACTAAAACCAAAACCTGGACATTTTCAGTGCTCTTGGATTCATTATATCATTAATTTCAGGTCATTATTTAAACACAAAGGCTACACCAAAATGTCTCCCTTTACCAACACACATACTTGCAGAAGTTCTCCTGTCAGGGCAGGTTGTTTTTTTAAAAGAATAAACCCAATTGGGTTCATACCCCTACAATATAACTATATTCATTTAGAAAAGGCACCCCTACCATACAGTATAATAAAACTAATTAGAAAAATATAGTTATTGCTACAGTAAAGTTAGTTTGCAGTTTGCAAGTGTAACATGAAAATGTATGTTTCTTAGATTTCTATTTCAGAGGCAGCCCAGACAAAGAAAGAAATGTTCTATTACTTTCTCATACTTGTACCAGTTTTACATTAGTAAAAAACACATTAAGGATGCTCTGAATGTGCTTTAAAGATACTAAAGAAATTGTCTCAATTGTAGGCTTTTGTGATGTAAATCCCAATAAAATAATAAGACTTGTCATTTCCATTATTTTGGTCCAATCCATTTTAACATTATTTAAGTTTAATAATATGCAGTCTTAATTTGCGAAAGGAATTAACTTGATGCTTGCCTGCCAGCTTATCTAATTAAAATTAGGTATTGATGGGACAGCTAATATAGGAAAGCATATAAAATATTAAAATTTTTGCCTATTTCAGATTTAGGATTTTATTTATTTGACTCTCATCTTGTCATGCCATTCTATGCTGAATGTCTATACCAAATCCACAAGGAATAAATACGGCTTGTTAATGTAAGGCTGTAACGGACCACCATGGCACAACAGTTTTAATTATTTAAACATTTAAATAAAAACATAGTTTAATCAAAAATTGACATGGTTCACTGCAGCAATGATAGCTTGAAATATTCAACAATTGCACAAATTTGTATCTATCATCTAGCTCCAAACTGTATATCCAATAGTTTTTGCTTTTTAATTTATTTATATAAAATGCTTAATGTCGGTCTGTCTGTCTGTCTGTCACAGGATTACTTGCAACTTAATGGGGCTAGACTCTTGATGTTGGTCTTATTCGAAAGCTTGTGACCTAATATGTTCTGTAAATTCAAAAAGTTTTAGGAAGTAGGAACTTGGTGGGCACTTTACTGTTCAGCAGAAACATTTATTTTAATTAAACCATGGTTCCCAATCTAAGCCCCCTGGACATGGTATATATGTATTCAGAATTTATAAATAAGTGTATTTAACTAGAGATTCAATTTGGAATTGGATTGTAATGTAAAAGGAGTGTAGTTGGTACTGAATTAGGCTGCATCTTGCGAAACCTGACAGGAGCTTCTTTGTTTACACTTAGTTTGTAGGAATACATGGTTTAGTATCATGTATTCTGAAGGAAAAGGCATACACATTTAGAATAATGAAGGTGATCAGGAGAACAGACATCATAGTTACAAGCCATAAGGCTTCCTTCAATCCTAAAAGCTAAATCAGAGATTAAAGCCAAAGACAGAAAAAGGATCTTAAACACTAATATTTAACAATATCAACAATTACACAATCATTTTCCCAAAAACTTAGATGACCAGGAAGTACAGGCTGTTGACCTTTTATTCTATTTTAGCAATTATGTCAGCTTCATATTCTTCCAAAGGTTGTTGCATATCAACACAATAACAATAAAGCTCAAAATTGCAGCAGAACTTAAAAAACTGCTACCGTAAACCCAAAAAATCAATCATAAAATCAGACCTCAACTTTTTTTTTTAACATCTTCTTGCCTTCTCCAAACTCACATCAGTTTCTGAGACGCATAGAATTTTGTTGCAGCAGCGCAGTTACCAATTTCTTTCACTACTTCGATGACATTTAATTTAAAACCAGCTTCATATTTTCTTCTGATCGAACGTTGCATTGTAGGTAAGGGATGCTCTTATAATAAACAATAAAGTGTTATGAGGGTGTACGATACAAAAAACACAAATCAGTGCAAAGGTTGCTTAGGAATACTGTAGTTCGGGTATTACCGTGTGGTCACGTAGGCAAAATACAGAGAGAGAGAGAGAGGGTAGGAGCACACGTTGATACAGCACATTGCCGCTCCCACATAGAAAAAAAGGCAGTGTGCTCCGGGTTACTCTCTCAGGTGGGTGTTAGCATATCATAACCCCTCACCAATAGCGTGTGTTTTCCACATTCGACTTATACGAGCGACATACTGTAAAATCAAGTCCCAACTTATCCGTGGGAGAACTTATCCTCAAGTATATACAACTCAAAAATAAAACAAAAACCCTTCAAGAGGATGGATAACTGTAAAACCTTGGCTCAACCAACAAAAAATGAGGAACATAATTACATTTCAAGGGACAGTTCTAAATTACAAAAATCACATATAAAATCAACAAAAATAACATATAGACATTAAAAATAGTAATTGAAAATTAACAAAAATATCAATAGAACATACAATACACATGACTTTGAACAGATCCATAATATTATTTAATTAACAGAGCTCATGGATTTTGGTAAATAATTTAAAATGAACACAAATCATAACAATGGCAACCTGTACAATTTACTTCACACAACAGTAACATTCTTTGTAAACTTCACATTGTAAGGAAGTGGAAGGGATTTACTACATATGGAATGGAGTATGTAAATAAGCTTTCTGGTTATTTCTACAAACTTAAATGAACAAGACATTATGAGTTTCACTTTTGATTAAAGTAGGAGACATGAATAATAATACCTGTGCCTTCTGCTTTCTGAAGCAGCACTGCAACACATGACCAGTCAGTATATCAAACAAACAGCAGCAAAATAGTAGGTAGCAGACAGCTACTAGATACATATTTATATTGAACGGCTGTTCTAATAGAGCTTTGTGTCAGGAATTGCTTTTCTTATAATGTATTTTTCCAAATAAACCATCTGTGTACAAAAACACATGCAAACCAGCCTGTTTGAAGTTTGAACTTGACATTGTTTTAATATGAACCGAAGAGGGATTTTAATTTAGTTTTTCTTCTGGTGGCTTGTGTACAGATATCAGAAACTGCTTGTCCTACAGGTAAATGTGCTTTGATAAACATTACACCTAGTATCAAATAACACTGAAGGAGAAGGTACATTGAAGGTGCATCAAGAATGAAATTATCAAATATGTTTTACTGCAGCATGAAAATAAATTGTGCAATAACTCTTTCTGAAGACTGAATATGTTCGAGCAACACATAAAAATGCATTCTTAGAAATTCTGTGTTTTGATTAAAGTAAAAGGCCAGGCTTGAGGCAAGCAAGATAAGGTTGCACAGTTTTATTTTTTGAACAGAATAAATTTAAATCTCAAAAGAGAGGTGTGATGCGTATTAGTTTGGTGAGGTTGTTCTAAACAAATATCTTTTTAAGCATTGCTATTTTAAACATGAAGTGCTACTTATTTCTACCCATACAAATTTAAAACAGGCAATGAGTGTTTCTTCTTCATAAAGACTGCAATATACAAGTGTGCAGCGGAATATAGAAAAAAGAAGATCAAAATAAATACAGTTACATGTTTAGACAGCAATTGGTTTAACTAATGTTTCACATACTCTGGTAATATAAACTTCATTAAATAAGAAAGTTCTAATTTTATATTTTGATTTGTCTTGCGGTCCAGTGTCTATTATACACCATATTTTAAAGACTTGCACATAAAATATTTTTTTAGAAATGCAATGGTTTGATTCAGCTACCAGTCACTGAATGCATTCACTAGTCAATAATGGTTCATTTCTCAGCATGCAGAATAAAATATCACAACAGGCAGTTTTCACAAACACATCTGTCAATGAGTTACTTGTTCCTGGGCATCAGCAACTGATATGGCATCAGCATGACTTGCCGAACTGAATTAAGATTTAGAGAACGCTTAGACTTCATCTGTTAAACAAGGAAGGAAGGATGTGTTTTAAGGATCCCTTTGATTTCAGATCCTCACAGAAGGCTAGAGCAGGAACAAATATGGTTGGAGAGAGACAAGAAGGGAATGGAGTGAGTGGATCATTTAATAGAACCACAAAAAATATCTGTTTCTTATATAGAACTGAGACTGAATTCAACCTTGGCATCAGTAGCTTGAGTTGTGGAAAGGAGATGATATATTTGGAGTTTGCCTCTCCTTTATCTATAGAAGCAGAAACATCACTGTCACATTGCAAGTATGTAAAACTGTTCCATTCTATCCCACAATTCTTACAAGCCAAACCCACATCTGACACTTTTGTAACCACGATTGTATTTTTACTTAGCATGTGCCTCAATTAGGGCAGCACAGTGGCTTAGTGGTAGCGCTGCTGCCTTGCAGTAAGGAGACCCGGGTTCGCTTCCCAGGTCCTTCCTGCGTGGAGTTTGCATGTTCTCCCTGTGTCTGCGTGGGTTTCCTCCCACAGTCCAAAGACATACAGGTGAGGTGCATTGGCGATTCTATATTGTCCCTGGTGTGTGTGTGTGCATGTGCCCTGCAGTGGACTGGCGCCCTGCCCGGGGTTTGTTCCTGCCTTGTGCCCTGTGTTGACTGGGATTGGCTCCAGCAGACTCCCATGACCCTGTAGGTAGCATATAGCGGGTTGGAAAATGACTGACTGACTGTGCCTCAATTATTTCCCCATTCCCTATTTGAATTAAAACACACCTTTTACATTCCCAGGTTTTTCATGGATACTAAGCGATTTTTCTTTATGTAAAAAAAAAACCAAATATATTAATAGAGCAATAATGCTGTGGGAAGATCAACTTTATGTTCATTGTTTTATGCACATGATGGAGCATAATATCAATCAATAACAACAACAACATTTATTTATATAGCACATTTTCATACAAATAATGTAGCTTAAAGTGCTTTACATGATGAAGAAGGTTACTGTGTATATTATTACACATAAGGCACATTTTGACAAGGTTTCAGCTATGTTTTTCCATGTTTAATTAGTACCTCTAGTGGAATTGCACGCGAGGAATTTTTGATAGGTCTATCTATGACATGCCAGCTCTACTCTACATGACAGTTACAGTACTATGATGCAGACTGTAATCCTGATAAGTCTTTGATGCCAGATCAATGCAACACAATAAATACACACACATTTAAGCACATAGATTTAACTAATCAATTTTTTTAACTTTTTAAGTCCAATTGGACTTAGGGAGATGATGACTTTACTGGCCCAGGTGGAATAAAAAAAACCATAAATTTTCAACAAGGCTATAACTATTTACTAGGAAACTATCTTTAAATTTCATCGATAGATTAAAAAAATAATCATTTTTATAGTTACCAGATGAAACAGCAGAGGGATGTTGTGTCATTTTTCATTTTTAGATCTGAAAATTCCTGTGCCTTGATCCACCTGAAAATTAGTCACATCTTCACATCTGCTTGACCTCTTTTTATGTGCTCATAGTTTGCTTACTAATAGAACTGCGTCAAAATAAAAAGCATTTAATATGTGATAGCTGAGCAGTTCTTGAATGTCCATTGATCAACATTCACTTCATAAAATGCAATTGGCTATGTGTTTAATAATTATGTGTGACAGACTGAGGTTTGCAAAACACAGTGCCATTGTGATCTTTGACTATTAATTCCAATTTGTTACAACCGAAGGGATTTCAAATTTTAAATCTTGCAAACAACATATGGAGCACACTAGCAGACTACATGGATTCATGCAAGATTGCTATGTGTCTGAATAGAGCTAATTTGGAGTTTTTCAGTATGATGAATGTAAACAGATCTACAGAAAGAGAAAAGATATGCAGGGGAAAATGTTGTATAGCCCACCCCAGTAATGTGTGGAGGCATTTTTTATGGCTCTTGCCAAACAAAATTGGAAATTTTTCATTCAAGAAAATGACGTCTTCAACATGCTACTATATATCCACCTGCACAACTATACAGTATATAAACACAGTACCAAATAAGAAAATATTCTCAAAAGTTGATAACACACAAAAATGAAACAACATCAATTAAACAGATGTTAAACATGCTCCTGACAATGCAATCTATAATTCACACAGATTGGGGGGATGGTGGCTCTTCAGAGCCAAGTGGAAACTGCACTGTTATTACAGAGTTCCAGTACACGTATAACAATACCATTTTAGTACCCTCTTCAGAAGACCTTCAATTAATTCAGAATGCCTCTGCAAAAGCATGCACTGCATTAAGCTTAATACTAAACATCAAGAAGACACTGCTCTTATATCAGCCTCCACCCCACCAGCCAGTCATCTTGCCCACTATAACAGTTAACAGTAAACCTCTCGAACATGCTGACTACTTAGCTTGGCAGTTTTCTTTCCACAACAGCAGATATCAATGACGATATTAATTAACCATTGCCTGCGCTATGCCAGTGGGTCATATGCAAGGCTTAGGAAAAGAGTATTTAAAGACTGCAGCTTAACACGTAAAACCAAACTCAAGTAAATAGAGCTGCAGTCCTCATCACCCTCTTATTGTAGCTGAATCATGGAATACTTAAAGACTCTACAACAATTACATCAAAGACGCCTATGGAAAATTCCATTGCACCAACATTTGTATCCCGAAAGAGGAAAAAATAAGAAGTATAACTGCCACAATAATGCAGTGCCAACTACAATAGAGAGGACATATCATGGAGATGGATAACTTCTGCCTCCCCAAACAAGTCCTGTACTCGTAATTGAAGGATGGACAGCATCGCCCCAATGGGCAAAAAAAAAAAAAAAGATCTTAAAACAGCTTGGAGTAAATTTAACAACAAACTAGACACCTGGGAAGATGTTGCTATTAACAGACACATCTAGAGTAAAGCCATTCTAAAAGGGGCAATCAAACCTTCAATCATTTATTCTTATAAAATACACAACGCTTTTGTCATAACTTTATCAAGTTTTTGATAGTACTAGGGTGTTATACCATGTTAGTTATTATGAATGTAGAGAAAAGTCAAGCAAAATGACACCTTTTATTGGCTAACTAAAAAGATTACAATATGCAAGCTTTCGAGGCAACTCAGGCCCCTTCTTCAGGCAAGATTAAAGTTTGCATATTGTAATCTTTTTCAACTATTGTTAGCCAACAAAAGGTGTCATTTTTCTTGGCTCAAGTTTTTGAAAAACATTAAAGACATGATAAAAGAATAACTGGTCGGATGAAAATATATATACAACACAGTTTTAACATGGTTAAAAGGAATTCAAAATATATAATATTTAGGTAAATGAAATACAGTAGTATAAAATAATGTATGGTCTAAATACGTGAGGCTTGCTAAAAGCAAAAAAATAGCACATAACTTACAAATTCTCAGAAGGAGAGAGGTTTTCCCTAATCCTTGGGCAGCTAAATCGAGTATGTGGAGAAAAATGTTTGGTATTGTTTAAACAGAACTTAATCTTTGATGAACTGTTTGAAAAAGGCACCTTGGATGAGAGTTTAGTTTAAGTCCCTGAGGAGTAATCATTTTGATTTTATTTTTTATTAATAAAAAACACTTGCTTAAAGTCTCTTCCACTCTATAATAGTGTCTTGCTCTGAAGAATAATGGCACTGAATACAGCAATTTATCACAGTTGAAAATCCTAATTTAAATGTCATGGCTCCAGATGAAATTCACGTCTAAGAATTTACATAGGGTTATTTGAATAGGTCTGATAAATACTTGCACAGGTTTAATATTGCAGAGCTGGACTCTTATTTTGTTTGTGACAGTTAATATAAATTTTCTTTTGTGGTCAGCAGCAAAGGGTTTGTATTTCTGTGCCTGAAATTTTTGTAGACCCAATGCTCTATACACAGCATACTGAAAATAAAGCAACGCTAAGTATAATATTTACACATACAGTTTACTTTAAAAGCATTGTAATTTTAGTGACTATTTGGGTAATTGATGTCTATTACAGTAGTATGTACTGTACTATAAAAGGTCTATTACAATAATATAATAGTAATTAGTATAATATCTCCCTCTAAAATTGCCTGCATTTGGGAGTGTATATAACACACATCCAGTATAAGGCCTCTATCCCAATGTGTTCAAGCCAAATCCAAATATCTTCAAAATATCCTATGTGGCTCATCATTCATTTTAAATAGATACATATGCATTTTCATTTTTACGTAGATAGTGTCACCATTATGATATTCCATTCTTTTGTAAAACCTTTATGTTATTTTAATTCCAATCCCTTGGTTTTAGCCTACTGTAGCTGTGATATCATTATTTGCAACTACATATCACTCAAAACTAATTTACCGTATATACTTATGTATGTCGGGTCTTGAAACCTGAAAAATCGATCATAAAATCAGACCCTGACTTATACGCCCGTTCAAAAATGTGACACTTAATTTTTTTATTTTTTACATCTTCTTGCTTCCTCCAAACTCGTATCAGTTTCTCAGACTCATCGAATTTTGTTGCAGCAGTGCAGTTATCAATTTCTTTCACTACATCAACAACATTTACGTTAAAACCAGCTCCATATTTTCTTTTGATTGAACGCTCCATTGTAGATAAGGGATGCTCTTATGATAAAGGTGTATGAGAGTGTGATATACAAAAACCACAAATCAGCGCAAACGTTGCTTTGGAATAGTTTGGGTATTACCGTGTGGTCATGTAGGCACAATATATAGAAAAAAAAGGCAGTGCTCTTGGACCAAGAGCATGAGTTTCCCACATTCGACTTATATGACCGACATTATAAAATACCGGAAATTATACTGTGAAATCAAGCTCTGACTTATCCATGGGAGAAGTTATCCACAAGTATATACAGTAATTCTTGAAATTTTTACTATTATGGAAAATGAATTTAAGTGTTACTCATTTTATTTTGGGATATTAACTCTGGGACAGTAATTTAAAAGTTAACCATATATATGTTTGTATTAATACTACTATCTGTTTCCTTACATCAGGGGTGCTAAACTCCGGGCCTGCAGGTTTTCATTCCAACCCTTTTCTTAATACTAGAATTACCAGAGCCTGCGAAAAAACTCGTAGATCCGGGTCACCTTAAATCCATTCGCACCTCTCCGTCAGCGTCTTTTGTCCTGCAAATGTGCCGATAAAGACAAGGAGCAAGCAGCCTGGTATCCCATCCCCCCACCGCCGCAGAACGTGAACAATGTTCTCCCAGCTCATGCCTTGATTAATTAACTGGGAGTGAAGTGCTGGAGTTTTAGAGTGGAAATAACAGATCGTTATTTGGAACTCTTGCATTTCATGTGTGTTCCGTTTCTACAATAATCTGTGTAATCAAGAGTCCCCGGTTCAATCTCGATTTGCCATTTTCAGTAGTGAGCTGCTCTTATTGTTAATATTATACAGTACACACATACATTTAGTTTGCGTTTGTAACAGACGGTGTACATTTATAGGACTTGTAAAAGTTACAGTTTTTTTTTCACTTTATTCTCTCAGTCACGATCACAATACATACTACCTCCCTAGGAATCTGACACTGTTAGTTTTTTTTTTAAACTGGGAGTAACTGTAGATGTGAGTGGTGTTTTGAGGCAATGGAACTGAACATTCTCTGATTTGGAGGGATAAAAGCTGACACACAAACACTGGTGAATCTACCTTCTTCATATCTCACCGTCACTTGATTTTTTTTATTCAGTTTTATTGGGTGTTCCTGCTCATGCTGAATTAGTATGCATCTTATGGTCTATGATGTCAAAAAAAAAAAAAATAATAGAAAAACCAAACCAAAAAATATATGATAATTGGAATTATTCACTTTATGACCTGTATAGTACATTTTGGAAAACATTGTGGCACGGATGCAACATTATTCATATTCATTCACATAACATCTTGTGGTTGTAATCGGTGACCTTCTGTTTTTTTTTTTACCGATCTTGCCAGTCTCCATGTTGCTGTATGAAAGTGTTTATTTGATCTTTGGACTTCAGGCTTCACACATTATATAGTTTATGCCAACACAGCGTTTCTCAACCTTTAAGTATTTGCGACCCGAGTTTTCATAACAATTTTAATCGCGCCCTCCCCAACATTTTTTTGAAATGTAGATGCATATTTTATTATACCTACTTAACTTTTATCAACATTTATCTAACTCTATATGTTTTGTTCTATTATCAGAATGTAGTTTAAACTAATTTGTTTTGGTTTCAACTGATTTTTTTTTCATATTTTTGATTCTTGTTTTTTTTTTTCTTCGCATCCCCCTTTTTGTTACTTCACGCCCCCCTAGGGGGGCCCGCCCCACAGGTTGAGAACCACTGTGTCAACATTTTGTCATTTATTACTAAAATATGAAAAACGTTTCTGTTTTAACAATGTGTTTACACAGATTATTGTAGAAATGAAACACACATGAAATGCATGTGTTTCAAATAACGATCTATTATTTCCACTCTAAAACTCCAGCACTTCATTCCCAGATAATCAATCAAGGCATGAGCTGGGAGAACATTGTGCACGTTCTGCAGTGGTGGGAGGATGGGATACCAGGCTGCTTGCTGCTTGTCTTTATCGGCATATTTACAGGACAAATGACGCTGATGGAGAGGTGCGAATGGATTTAAGGTGGCCCGGATCTACGAGTTTTTTCGTAGGTTGAATTACCAAAGCCTATGAAAAAACTCGTAAATCCGCCCCACTTTAAATCCCTTCACACCTTTCCATCAGTGCCTTTTGTCTTGGAAATGTGTCGACAAGCAGCCTGCTATACCATCACCCCCAAAGCCACACAAAATTTTCTCAGCTCAAGTCTGTTTATCTGCGTGTTGGTTGCTTAGAGTTGTATAGAGGAAATACTATATCGTTATTTGGAAACACTTGCATTTCATGGGTGTTCCGTGTCTACAACAATCTATGTAAACACATTGTTAAAACTGAAATGTTTTCCATGTTTTAGTAATAATTGGCATAATGTAGACATGAAGCATATAGTGTGTGAAGCCTGAAGTCCAAATATCAAATAACACTTTCTCAAAAGGTACAAGTATAGGAAAACAAGTATGCTTTTATTCAAGAATATAACTGCAGAAAAAGAACCCATGTTAGGGTGCGACATTGGCACGCTTTTGGTACAACTGTTTCTGTTTTAAAATGTTTCACTCCAATCAATCTCTTAATGAGAAGCTGATTATTATTGATGTTAATTAAACTCATTATTTAATTCCATGGCTTGTTGCTGCTGTTGATTTTTCCGGTTTTTTTTTTTTCTTTCTAAGAACACCGTCAAATGTTTTGGTGACTTGAGAGATCAACCTTACCAAGACCTTCACCATTGTTTATTTTCAGATATTGTGTGATGGGAACAGGTGAGCAGGCCATGTGGCGGCTTGTTTTGTGTCTCATTATTGTTTGGCTGCTAATTAAGGAAAAAGAGACAACTAAGGGGCCTGAGTCAAGTTAATTAAACTATGGAGTAAAGAAGGTTAGATTATGCTATTCTCACCCTGTTTTTTTAAATGAAGCAAATAAGAGTTGCAAGACACATCATTTAAAAATAGAAAAATAAATGTTATTTTAGTTAAGCTGAATAGGCAAGATGATTTGTTTTTGAGAGGGGTGGAGTAAAGACAGAAGCATTGGGTTCTAATCATGTTGAAAGATTTCCAACCATATCTCTATATCCAAAGATGTCTAATCATCTAGTTGACTAGATTCCAGTATAATTACAATCAATAAATTAGGTAAGAAATAACTTGCCTGAAGAAGGAGCCTGAGTTGCCTCGAAAGCTTGCATATTGTAATCTTTTTAGTTAGCTAATAAAAGGTGTCATTTTGCTTGTCTTTTCTCTATGTAAGAAAAAACTGAAAGTCAAATATGAAAAATTATGAACTTTACCAACATGAATGAATGTTTTACTGACATAAGGAAATCTAATCAAACGCGATGAACACATGCAAAATAGAAATCACATTGAAATTTGTAATACCTGCACACTATGCAAGTTTGATAGAAAATTGATTATCGGTAACACAATATTCTATGGCAGAAAAAAGCTAAATGTAAACTAGAATAATCCTATGACTTGAGTTTAATGATAGTACTACATAGTTATGAGTCAGGCCCACAACATGCATAAAAGTGAATGCAAACAGTGCTAAGAATCACACTTATAGTTGATAACCCTGGCAATATTATACAGCAGCATCAATATTTTGGAACTGAAAAGATTAATTGGGAGTCCCATTAATCTACAACCTGTATTAATCAGAATGTGTCACTATCTAAATCCATTAATGTATACAGAAAATGTTAAAAAAGTATTACAATATTTTGCTGTTATGTGCACATTTTTTCCCCAAAGTTTAGTGATATCCATAAGCAATCAAACATTCATTTCACAGAGTAAGCAGTGTTCTGCTGTTTCAGGTTTTCCCTTTCATCATGTGAGGTACTTCATATTGAGTTGACTCTTTCCCTCACTTAAATTAGAAAAAGCTTTTAGTTACCTAGTGTGCACCTTCTTGAACTTCCTCAACCCCTGCCGCTGCTGTTCATCCTGGAACCTGGTGTGTGTGATGCATCCCATTGATCACTACAATTTTCAGTGGATTCTACTGTATTAGGAAGCTCAAAAGTCTGACATTTCAAAAAATGCACTTTGATTTTGCCTCATCTACACTTTAGCAAAAATCAAAATTTCTGCCATGGCAACCGCAAGAAATGAATTACATTATTTATTTGAAGTGTGTATGGCTACCAAGACACATGAGAGATTCATGTGTGAATTCCAGGACTGCTGCGTAAAGGTAATTCAATCTATTTACTTTGGACAAAGCTGCAGTGCTTTAGAAACCAGCCTGCAATGATGCATGTTATTATTTGAGCTATGCAAAATACAAATTGAATGAATATTAAGTTTTCAGACAGTTTGCTTACTCCTTCCAAACACTTTCAAATGTGTAAAGTCCTAAAAAGTTGGATTATACATTTCTTTTAGAATAACAGAGATTGCCTAATGTTGCTTTTGACTAGTGCATAATTAAAGCATAGAACAGATTTGACTTGATACATGGAAATCTCACTAAAATACGTAATTCAAGGAGTTAGCAAAATGATTTTTTTTGGTTTTTAAACAAGAATAACCAAATTCCTACATACATTTATACAATTTCTTTTTAGTGGCTTTGATGAGAAACTAGCCAAGTGATCAGAAATTTGTGATCTACACTATATGACCAAAAATATGTGGACATCCTTCCAAATGACTGGTGTGTAAAGTCAAGCAAAGAGCCATGCCCTACGATCACTATTGACAAACATTAGCAGTTAAATACTAATACTTAAGAGCTCAGTGACTATAAATGTTGCACTACTATAGGATGCTACCTCTGCCACAAGTCAGTATGTGAAATTTCTGCGGTGTTAGATCTGCCCCAGTCAACTTTAAGTGCTTTTATGATGAAGTGGAAGCATCTGGGTGGAATAACAGTATAATAACAGAGCTGTAGACCAAGCACACTCACAGAACGGAGCCATTGCGTGCTGAAGTATATAAAACTTGCCTATTCTCTGTTGTGTCATGTACAATGGAGTTCCAAACTGCCTGTGGAAGCAACATAAGCACAGGAGCTTCATTAAATGGGTTTCCATGGCCAATCAGCTGCACACAAGCCCAAGATCACTATGAACATGGCCAAGTGTCATTTTATGTATTGTAAAGCATGCCAAGACTTTGGAGTTGTGAAAACGTGTTCTATTGAGTGATGAATTACACTTCATTGGCAGTCTAACAAAATATTTTGGTTTGGCAGATGCTACCTGAATGCTACCTTCTGCACTGCATAGTGCCTGCTGTAAAGTTGGATGGAGGAGGGATAATGGATTGGAGCTGTTTAAGAGTTTGAGCTAGGCCCCTTGTTTCCAATGAAGGATACCATTAATGCTACAGAAGACTATGAGATTTTAGAAAATTGCATACTTCCAGCTTTGTGGCAACACTTTGTGAAATGCCCTTTTTTGTCCAAGCATGGTCCAAGCATGATAAGTTTGGTGTGGATGAACTTGAGTGCCTTTCACAGATCAAGCCAGGTCTTCTCATCTAACATCAATACCTGATCTCACAACTTCTCTTTTACCTGAATGGGCACAAATTACTGTAGACACACTCCAAAAACCTGGAGAAAGCCTTCACAGAAGATAAGAGATAGTTATAGCCACAAAGTAGGGAGCAACTCTTTATTAATATTCATAGTTTTGGAATGGGATGTCCAACAAGTTCATACAGGTGTGATGGTTGGGTGTCCACAACCTTTTGGCCACATAGTGTACCTGGTGCCTCATGTATAACGCCAAGCATAGAACTCACACTAAAAGATGGCATATGGACAAAACCAGAAATGTGCGTACACAAGTTTCCACGCACTTCCCCTTTACAAATCCCAATGAATGTGAAATTGAATACACGTGCCAACAGCCCTACCCTAACTCCTCACAGAATTTTACATATTTTAATATGTAAATCAATATAAATTATCAATAATCAATTTCCATTCTGTGTTTTGTTGAACGCTAATGGCAAAATTACGTGGAAAAAAGAATTTTTCTGTGGAGGCAAGGAAAAATGTACTATTGCAAGAAAAGAAAAAAGCGGTCAGATATCAAAGTTGACATGAAAAGGCGAGTCACAGTCCACTGTCTCTTTATTCTGTTTCAGACAATAGCTGACCCCCATGCCAATGACACAACTCCATGCAGGGATGGTGCTGCTGTGCCCAGCACATCTTTTGACACTGGCTGTACACATACCTCTGCCTCAGAAATCGCTGGACGACCATCTGGCTGTGTGCTGATGGATGCGGTTCTGAAGTCACAAAATGCAACAGGGGATGCTGTAAGAGATGTCGCCAATGAACTAAGGAATATAAGGGCTGTACTATCGTATGTGATACTGACCACAATTCAAATTAATTAGTTAAAAAATAAATACTGCATCTTATTACTTGTTTTAACATTCTGCTAATTATATTCAAATAAAGTTGTAACAATGTCCGATTTGGCTGATCTTTTGGTGGGTTAGGTTCAGGTTCGTCACACCACATCTTTTTAGGTTACGGGCAAATCACGATTGTGGGCCATGTTATACAGGATGCTACATGGCTGAAAAATGCGACACATTTTCTGTGAACAATACAGCAGCACATTAGTACAGTGGAAATGCATTTTATTTACATAAGCAAATCCATTCTCTGTAGATGTCTTTATAGTATAGCATCTGCACCAAGCACCACAATGGATAGATTCTATGCTCTTTACATGGCTATTTCAGGTGACACACTATCTTTAAAAGAACTACTTGCCTTTTGCCGCACGAGTTGGAAAAAGCACCTGTGACTGTATGGAGCTGCCATTTTTATAGGTTCTCTGGATATACACTGTATTATGTAATGCCAGATCATTCTTTTGGTGATTCATCCCTGGCTGATGTAACTTGGCCAGCGCTGCTGCAATAGCAATGTGTGTGCAGCTGACCGTTCCCATTACGTTTGTAAAACTATTGCGGCAAATTGCGTTTTCATGTTTCACAGTTCAACCACAGTGTAAGGAAATCTTATATATCTGGATGAAAGCAGATAATACCATCATATACAGCTGGCCTGGCGCAACTCAGTGTGACATCCCCAATTGGTCAGCAAGTTCACATTGAAAAGCTCCTGTGGCTAAAAACCTGAGAGTGGACAGAATTTGCAAAAGAGCAGATTGAGCACAATTATTCAAAGTCTGCCCTTGTAAAGCTGGCACCAGTTCAGCACACAGTTCCAAGAGCATACCTCTTGGAAACTGAAATCGACTTAGAAGCCATTCATCATCATCATCTTCTATAAAAACTCTTCTAATTCTTCCATTTGTGATGTCTTCTAATAATGCTAAAGCAGCTATGGTAGTTGGAATATTTTGGTCATTCCATGCACCATTACATTGTTACAAAATAATTACAATCAAGTTGTTTAAATTTGTAAACAATATGCAATTAATTTTGGTTTATTTGATAAATCCCGCATCATTGATGCAAATATGAAAAAGAAAGGTAAATGACACAGAAAGAGGTGCTGCCAGTTTGTAAAACTGAGCAGAAACGTGCGTACTCAAAGTAGGGAGCTACCGTGAAAATGTGCATGGCTTTGCGCCAAGTTTAGTTTCTATACATCTCAAAATGTGCAAAGAAATGGGCGTACGCAACATTTTTGTATGTTCGCACCATTTATGCATGAGGCCCCTGGTCTGAACCAGCAGCTAAAACCTATCAGTTGATCATCATCTCAAAATCCTCCCCTGAATGCCACATCACATTCCACTGTAAATGAACAAGTATAATCAGAGAGAAAGTTTATATTACTGGCATTCTCTTTCTTTCTCTGTAGCCTTGTTGATAACTATTGTCTTGTCCAAAAGAGAAAAGGTCTGCTTCTCATTTTGCACTATGAGCAAGCAAGTCAAAAGGTGACATCCATGTTATGTTACAAAAATGCCTTTTTTTCACCTCACTGTTGGTCTTGATCTATTCTAATTAGACAAGTAAAAATTACTACAGAGTTTAAACCCATTACAAAGTAATATAACATTCTCAGACTCACTTAATTGAATTTATGGTCTTGGATCAAAGCCTATCCCACCAGCACTGAAGTGGGTGCTAGGCCACCGAAGGGCCAAATCACACCCGCACCCACACTTACAATGAGACCAATATAGAATTGTCAATTAATGAAACCTGCCTGTGTTTGGAAGAAAGGAAGAGAAAAGGGAGTACCCAAAACATATACCAGTGAACACGCAAACTGTACACCGACTACATTCATGTGTAGGATTAAAACCTAGAATGCTGGATTAGTGAGACTACCTATTGCTACTGTCATTGCAACTCAGTTGTAACACATTGTCTCATGAAAAAGTAAACTTATGCATTTTCATTTGCCTATCTTTTTTAAGAGTTCAGAAATTTTTTATTTAGCTGATGCATTAATCCATACTTACAAAATTTGAGATACAATTGGTTATGATTCATTTATTTTTCCAATTGGAGCAGAGGCAGGTGAAATGACTTGGTTATTGTCACACAGTGCATTTTCAATAACCTGATTATTTATAGAAATCTGATTTCTAAAATGCACTGATGGCCAGTAGCAAGTTTGGACCCATAGCCTTTGGGTGTAAAGTCCAAAGTCTTAACCACTACTGGTTTATCCACACAATATATAATGTAAGGTAAGCTGGACCTGACCGTATCATATTAGTTGAGTTGGAAGTATGCAGTGAAGGTGTGTACCCAGTTGCTATCTGTGTGGTTTGCATGTTTTTTTTTTCCTGTGGTACTCTGGTTTTTTGCCATTGCCTGAAGATATGCAGGCTCATGTTTTGCCTCAGGCCAAATGGCTAGAATGAGTTATGTGTGTACTGCACAATATGTAAGAGCAGAACCTAAATTCTGGTTTCTACTTACTCATAAAAATGTTGATAGCATAGAGTACTGGACCAAGAACGTTTAATATGTGATATCTGACATGTTTGAGTAGTTGTTATGGGATGGAAGCACCTGGGGGCCTGTGCTAATGGAGCATAGTGGGCTCTGGCTTTAAGTATATTTGGAAACCAGGAAAGCATTGTTTTCAGGTATTGTTAGGGTTGAATACAGATTTTGGAAAATCCCTCCATTCTCCAGAATGTATTAAAATATATGTAATAATCCTTAGCTTAATGGCATATTTAGGGCCTTATTATATATAAAGTATATATATTTTTATTGTATTTCAATTTCTCTCTAATCCCTTGCCAGTGATTTGACTAGAGTCAACCCTACAGTAGGATTGAAGAATCACTAGTGAAAGAGTCCAGATAAAAGTCAGCTGAAAAAAAAATCCAAATGTATAATAAATTTCCAAGATTCTGTATAAATCTTCTCTAGGCAACAAAAGTATTCCCTAAGGTGAAAACAGAGTTTGCTGCCATTTTTGCCCCTAAAAGTGAAAGCTGCATTGAAGATGTGGCTGCCTCTAAGTGAGAAACCAGATGAAAACAAAAAAGAAAACAGGCTTCCCGAAGGTGTCAGGGCTCTTGTCCTGAAGCTGCAGTTAGACAGCCCCTTCTTCACATTATTTAAGTGAAACAATTTATCCTCTCTGGAGCGGAAAGGCACAAGATGAAACTGGAGAAACAACACTGACTACGAACTGTGACACATGCTAGATAAAAGAAGGAGGTCAGCCAATTGATGAATCCTACCTTTAAAGTGTGCTAAAGCGGTGGCACAGAAGTAATGAATACTGTCAATGTCAAAGGATGCTATTCAGAATAAAATATTCAGAGAATTTAAAAATATTGGTAGACAAGCCAAATTTTCATTAATGTTTATAGTGTCCACACTACTGTTGAATGTCTGCTAAGGTTATAAAATTAAAACAAATGCCCTTATGATATTTGAAGCCCTTCCCTTGCTTATGTGAACATATGCATTTCATTTAAATTTCAACTAAACAGATAGGTAGATGATAGTACTGTGGCACAGCACTTAGTGCTAATACATCATTGGTCTGACATCCTGGGTTTAATTCTTGTACAAGGTTGCTGTCTGTTTGGAGTCTGAACCTTTGTCCACAACCCTAAATTAGACATGTAAATTTAAAGATTAAATCAATATGCGGCCTCTGTGATTCTATGGCTGTAAATAATATTCAGTGAAAGCTTAAACATCAGCACAACATACTAGTCTGAGGAAATAAAATAGTAAAAGAAAGATATCAATAGTACAGTATAATTTTTTCTTTCCACTGAAGAAATGGAAACAAGTTACAGAAAAATAGGTTCATTAGTATCACCAATTTGCAAAAACAATATTTTGTCTCAAGGATTTTAATCTGGAATTGTCAAAAGAGACCCTCCTTAAACCTACTGTATATAAATATTCATTTCATAAAGCTAGTAGTAAAGATTTTAAGACAGCAAGTCCAACTAAAATTAAGATTATCACTTGAGAAAGAGCAATCAGCCTACAGTGTTTAGTTTGGAAGAGGAAGATCTGTAAGAAATTAATCAACACAACTGGATATTTTCATACGGGCAGCGTGGATTAAAAAAAAAAAACTCCTCAATGATATACAATATGCTTCCTGCGCGGTGCTTCACATACTTGAAAGCCCGAACAGCACGTATTGATTTTTGATTGTTTGCTTTTTCTCTGTCTCTCACTCTCTCTGACATTCTCTGCTCCTGATGGAGGGGGTGTGAGCAGAGGGGGTGTTTGCACACTGGCCTAGAGGATACGGACGCTCCTCTAAAAAATGCTGAAAGTCTACCTTCACATTGCTCCCTTCCTTGCAGCTGCTTTCTCCAACGGTGCTTCGCATTCTTAAAAGCCCGAACAGCCCTATTGATTTTTGATTGTTTGCTTCTCTCTCTCTCTTTCGTATATGTTGCACTGTTCAGTTATTATTATAAACTATTCATTTTAATTAATAATTTTAGCTGTATTCATTCGTTTTTTAAACCCACTTTCTCTAATATAGAGTAATGGGGTGCTTGACCTTTTTGTGGCAGCAGTGCGCAAGAAATAACCTGGATTGGATGCCATTCCATCACATGGCATATTAAGTGATTGATGTGGTCGATGAAGTCATGCTAGGTAACCCAAAACATACACATTTATATAAATGGGAATCCTCCAGGAAATCCCATTCAGACAAGAGGAGAATGTTTAAACTTTACTGAAGCAGTGAGCCACTACCACAGGTATGAGGCATTAACACTAAGTTCAGCACCATCTTTCCAACCTTGTTTTATTTTCTTATATAATACACTACCGTGGCTGTTCGTTTGTCTGTCCAGGATTTTAAATCACCTGTAACTCGCAAACCGTTTCACCTAATGACCTGAAATTTGGTAAGCATATACTACGCGACATCTATTATCCAGCAGGGCGGCCGTGCAGTGCATGCGTATGGGTGCCGTTCTCATCTCTACCATCTTTGGCATCACTTTACCTACCTCTTCATATCTTAAGTCATTCTTGAGGCAGATTGAAGACTGAAATGCCAGCTTAAATGAAAAATTAAGGAAAACATACTAAGTAATTGCAACAGAAACACTGATTTAATCAGTTTTAATGCAAAAATATGCAGACAAAAGAAGAGAAGAAGCAGGCCACTAGAGTGGAGAAAAGAAGAGCTGCTCAGGAAGCAGCAAGCGCATCAACCTCTGAGCAAATGAATGGTAAACGTACAGAGAAAGAGGATGAAAACTATGAATGCTCAAGTCAAGTGTATTCACTGCACGTTATTGTGCAGTGCGCCGTTACTGGTATATTATATAATATAATATATATATATTAGATATAGGTACAAATATTGTACACAACCCCATTAAATCAAAATGCTTTATATTTAAATTGATAGGTTGTTTCAGTTCTCCCACACAGAAGCAACTACTACATACTTTCTTGTCTGCCTCAGACACTGGCAGAAATTTCTTAATACTATGATATTTAAGACTGAAATTATATATTTAATTGCCCCAGTGCCTAGTGGTGGACTTACATGGAACAGGTAGCAAACAGCAGAGTAGCTACTTCCAATTGTGTTGAATTTTTTGAAAGAGATGGGTGATTTAAAATACTGATTAGGAAATATGGTATCATGATATAACTTTATTGAGGTATATGGATTATTATTATGATTTATCAATCCGATGGTGTATTCCTTGTTTGATATAGTTGCAATTAGTCAATCCGCCTGGTTCTAAATACTTTGAATCATAATAATGAAAAATAAATACCATCTCATAATATTTTACAATTCATTACAACAAAAAGTAAACAAAATAATGGCATAATATTGATATATAAATACAAAAACAATACATTTTATGTATCTAGATAAATAAACTCTGAATAAAATATAGTATCCTAATGAAAGACTCAACTAAGAAACAAAATTAGAGATGATTAAATGGAAAAACAATGAAAACTTGAAAATACTCATGTAGACTAAAATAAAGGAGATTCACTTATAAAGTGACAGGAGTTAAATGTTTTCATCTTTTTCTCATAAATTATTTATTTTCTTTTCTGTCTAAAAAAAACTCAATGTTCTAACCAATTATGTCATATTTAAAAAATAAGTCACTACCAAACAGTTTCTTAAAATATTTTGTACAAAGAGCAGAATAAATTGAACATTATAATCAAATTTCATCTTTCATGTGGAACAATTCATTGCTAAATTATTTAAAAAAGATGCCTACCAAATAATAAATATTTTATGTCTACATCAAAGCTCAGTTTTCATAACTTTTCTGTAGTTTTTTGCATTCTCCTTTATCACTATAAATGACAGAATTAATCCTGAAACATTTGTAAATATGCTTTGCAAGATATTACTAAGAATAGCCCTGAATCAATGGCAAGGAAAGGTGACATTTCCAAAGTGTAAATTATAAGAAGGCATCTGCCACTGGGATTGAGTGTGTGCCACCATGAAAGAAGCCATGCTGCACCACATTAGCTTGATTTAATTTATTTGACATAAGAATATGGTACTTGTTTTCATCTGCTGATCTGCTAAATGTATAAATGCCTAACCTTGGCTTGTTAGTGGGGCAAGGAGAAGCTGTGCTAATAAAATCACAGCATCATTGTTGTATTGATTACCAATGTATACAAGTGTACTGTATAATATATGAGCTTAAGCTTTTATTCATTTAGAAAATAATTAGCAATACTGTTTGACATGTACATTCAAGAGGGGCACTCGCCAAACATCTCCAAACCAAAAATGAAGATAAAGACGTCCAAATATTCAGAAATAAAAACCTTATGGTAACAAAAATGAAGAAAGGAGGTTCATAGGAAGTAAAACTCAAAGTAAAAATGAAACAAAGGAAAAATATAACAATGTTGCTGCCCAATCTGAATTGGTCTGAGTTCCATGGTTTGGAAGTGGCTGACCACTTACCCAACCAAGTACCTTTTAAAAAACTACTGTGCCCTGTCCAACATTCTCCTACACCTCTTCATTTCTTGATATGGCCATTACTTCAACTACCAGGCAAGTCTTTGCCTATACTCCATTTGAAACACCAAACATGCTTTGCTTTTGACTAGATAGACATTTAAACTCTGGTCCAACATTAAGTGCAAAACACTGCAAAGAACTTCCAGGGACTTCAATGGCATTATGAGACCTGGGGTTGTACCAGCAGAACAATATTTCTGGGATTATATCTAATGTATATACAGTATAAACACACCACTGCTGGGAGAAGAGAATTACTGTGTTGGCATTTGTCAGTGAAGGACCAGACCATGTTTACTCAAGGCAAGTGGTGCAGTTGCTCTGCATCACTCCAAATAAATAGTTCTCCAACTAAACAAAGTTTAATTATTTGAAGTCTTAGCTATTTATTCTGACTATGATTTACATCACATCCTGCTAAAATAATAATTCCCATATCCATATATAATTCAAAGCATTTCCATTAATACTCAGGTGATGAAGCATGAACTGGTGTTGTACCTACAAGGGACGTTCAAAAAAGTTTCCACACTTTTTTTAACTCTATTTATTAAGAATTTCAAAAATAAATTACATCACTTTTCTACATAGTCACCTTATTTGTGATGCAATTTTCTCAGCACTGTACCAACTTTTAATGCCCAATTACTGCTCCTCCCGCTTTCACCGTTTCCATGAAAATATAAAAGTGCGGAAACTTTATGAACGCCCCTTATATCTAGAGAAAATCTAGAGGTTCCATATTTTGAGAGTGAAAATTAATTAGTAGTTATTAAAAGGAACATAAAATCAGGCTACATCTACACTACTATGTTTTCACTCCAAAGTGCTGACGTTATTCTGATTTTTTTATGCCAATTGCATGGCTCTTCAATAACCCTTACAAGGTGTCATTCCCTGACTGGTCACCTTTCGTGGAAGAAAATCCGTGTTTCCTATCATGTATGATATCTTTCTGCTATCTTGCACATTACAAGATGAAAACAATGACAATGGTGGTACTGCTTGTGGCAAGAGCTACGATCGACACCATTTGTTCAACAATTGCAATAATGCCAAAACATCGAGCTTGCAGTTTTATCTTCATTTGCCATTCTCTTATTAAAATATAGAAAATTAATTACTTAATATCCAGGTCAGAAAATTAGACCAGAAAATACAAGAGCATGGTTAGAAGTGTGGTTTATATTCACTGATCAGTCAAAACATTAAAACCACCGACATTAACATTGATAATCTCATTAGAATGGCACGTGTCCAGGGGTGGGATATGTTTCGCAACAAGGGAACCAACAATTCTTGTAATGTGTTGAATGCAGGAAAAATGGAGAAGTGCAAGGTTCTGTGCGACTTTGACAGAGTTCATATTGTGATAGCTAGACAACTGTGCCAGAGCATCTCCAAAATGGCAGTTCTTGTTGAGTGTTCCTGGTATTCAGTGGTTAGTGGCTACCACAAGTGGTCCAATCAAGGACAACCAGTGAATCAGGTTATGGGAGCCCAAGGCTCACTGATGTGCTTGGGGAGCACAGTATAGCCCCTCTGGTCCAATGCCATATAGCTACCATACCAAAAATGGGTGAAAAACATAATATTAGTCATGTGAGAAAGGTGTTAGAACACATAGTGCTTTGCAGCTAGCTGTTCTATGAGGCTATGTAGCCACAGACTGGTCAGAGTGCCCATGCTGACCCCTGACCACCACCGGAAGTGCCTTTAATTGTACACGTGAACATCAGAATTGGACTATGGAACAGTGGAGAAAGGTGGTCTGATCTGATGAACCAATTTTTTTTTTGATCATGTAAAAGGCCGGATGCATACTGTTTAGCTGGTTAAAATAAGCATTTTGTTCCTGTCTGGATGCATTTTGGTGCATTAATTCTAAACACATCTGCATTTCATTTAGTGTTTACATAGATATCTCTAGTAGAACGAAAAAAAAAAAAAAACCACCAGAAGTGTGCACATCGTCATCTTGGACAAAGCAGTTACTAAGTAAAGCTGGGATGGAAAGGGAAATGTAGGCGGGTGATGCTGGCTGCATTTTGGGTAAAAACTGAATCTCGATATTTTCTGGGACTTTGATGATAACAATAATCAGACGATATTTTGCTACCTTAAAAAACATGTTTGTCTTATTGATTTAGCTTAATCTTTTTAATTGGATATTAAATGTGGCTTACTAATGAGATTAATGGAAACTATAGTTAAGAAAAACAGGTCTTATTTATTTACTTGAAACTGAAGAAGAATAACAGAAAAACATTTAAATCACCAGTCAAAGTATTAGTTAGATCAAACAGTTCAAGTATGAGCAAACCAATTAAAAGTGGCCAACAGGAGTTACACAAATGACCAATGAAACCATTATAATGAGAGCAGACACTTACCCTAAAAATAAGCAAGATATGAATCCAAAGGGAATAAAATTATAATTATAATTAAACTACAGGGCATGAACATTACAGTCTGGATAAACTTAAATTGCACTGCTGTAAGGTGACAAAAATCTAACATTCTGAATTATTATGTAAAATTTCAAAGTTTTGTCATACTGTATATTGCAGAAAAATACAAAAATCCCAAACCAATAACATTTTAAAAGTTCTGTGCAATATTGTATAAAGATATCAGAAAAAAGAAAACAATTGTAAAATTCTACGGAGGAAACATCAGTCCGTCCACAGCATCCTGCTTCAGAGCAGCATGGTTACATGTTACAACATTTCCTTCGGTGCTGAAAGCTTTCTCAGAATGGCTGCTTGAGGCAGGGATGCACAGGTACATTTTTGCAAGTTTCCCCAATCTGGGGAAATGTACTTCTTGTGTTTCCCACCACTCAAGTGGATTTACATCACTGCCCGCATTAAATATCATCAAGCAACTGTTGATCTCTTTTTTAATGGCAGTTTGCAGAGACTGAATTCCTGTGTTTTTTTGAAATAATTGCCAAAAATCTTTTTCACCCAACTGTGGTTAGTTCAGACGTATACATTAGTTGGAATATAATGCTGGGGGGATTTATGGGCAGGCACAGCATCTCCTTTCCGCTTCATCACTGTTTTAACATTATTGTCATTATTGTTACAAACCTTGTACATGATCAGAGGTGTGATAGAGCGGGACGAGGAGACAGGGATCATATGCTTCTTACAGAAGTAAAAGTACTGTAATCTGTGCACTGACTGTGCACGCCTATGCGCTTGATTTGCAGTAGTCTGTCCTGTTAGGTTACGTGAGACAGTGAATGTTTGGACTTTAAAGGCATGTTTTTGATTGTTTTTTACAAAATGTGTTACATACTTGATAATTTAAGATGGCACATTGCTAAAACAACAAGATATTATTATAGACGATACATAGTGCACACTCCTATTGGCAACAGCAACTTTTTATTGACTCAAAAAACATTTCAGTGAATTTCGGTTTTTGCAATTGTAAAATCACCTCTGAAATTACTTTTAGTGTCAGTTGTGTATGAGTAAAAAGATAACTGTTTCGCTAATTTGTATTGCATTGTTAATGTCAAAAGTTTTATACGCTTTTTTAGGTGTGCTTTACACATAATGCAGCGTATGACAGTAAGTCAATAAGTCAATATAGTCAAGATTTTTTTTCCTCTGATGCCACCAGCTGTTCTAGTTACTCTGCACACAAATGCTATGCAGCAACACACAATGTATAAAAAGTGGAGTTTCAGATGTGTTGATGACATCTGCACTTTGTTTAGAGTTCCCTTTGTGTCTGTTGTTTCTAGTGATTTTTGTACTTCCATCCATCCATCTATTACTCAACCCACTATATCCTAACTACAGGGTCACGGGGGTCTGCTGGTGCCAATCCCAGCCAACACAGGGTGCAAGGCAGGAAACAAACCCTCGGCAGGGTGCCAGCCCACCGCAGGATTTTTGTACTTGTTTGAGCTTATTTTGTTTTTTTGATTAAAATTTTATCTAGTTAGTTTGTGATTGTTTTTTAGACATTTTGTTTGGACCCTTACTGAACTCTGTTCTACCCCTTATGATGTGGTCACTGCATTTATTTACTTTCTTTAGTTTCACATTTCCTAAAAGTTGGGTTTAAATAAAACACATAATCACAGGTTCATCCCTTCGCTAGTTTGTGTTATTTACTTCACCCTTTCAAAAAAAGTTTCCCTGATCATTTTTTGTTATCACATTGTTCAATATTGGCGAATATGACTATCTTCTGAATCAATATATTTGCAAGTGACAATCTGGAAGAGGCAGCAGTGGAGGCAATTAAAAACACATGAAAATTAAATTTAGGATGACAGAGAATGGGACCTTTTTCAGAAGCATCAAAGGGTAATCAAAGAGCAACAATGTATAAAAACCAGTTTGCTCATACCAGACTACATTAGTGTCACTGAGTAACCCAACATGCAGGTCTTTCAGATGACAGGAGAAACTGGAGAACCTGGAGCGCACCCACATAGCTGTAGAAACAATTTGCAAACTTCACACAGACTGTAATCAGGCTGGAACCTAACCTAAGCTTCCTGGAGCTGTGTGGTAGCTATGCTCACTGATGTGACGCTCCAATGAAAACAATTTCTTAGTCATAGTGTTATTATTATAATAAGAAAGAGATTTGTGAACTTGATACTTTGAAATAAAGCTGAAAAATGTACAGCTGTAACACAGATTGATAGGCTTTTTTCAACTCCCACCCCCAGGCTACAATTTCAAGAGAATGACCCTATATTCCCAAAAAATTAATTATGAAGAGCCCATGGTAAATTGTATTCCCATTTCAATCCTACATTAAAATTACTGATCTGTTCTAGTAATAATTATATTATAGTTATCCCTTGGTGATACAGGGAGTGGTACTTTAAAGTTACAAATATACTTTTATATAGTACTAGCAAATTACCCGCGCTTCGCAGCGGAGAAGTAGTGTGTTAAAGAAGCAATGAAAAAGAAAAGGAAACATTTTGAAAATAACGTAACATGATTGTCAATGTAATTGTTTTGTCACTGTTGTGAATGATGAGTGTTGCTGTCATATATATATATATATATATATATATATATATATATATATATATATTGACACACACACACACATAAACATATATATATACATATCTATACATAAACACATATATATACACACACACATATATAAACATATATATATACATATACATACATATCTACATATATACACACACAGCTATTTCATATCAGTGCAATATGCTGTTTGTTAAAACGGATGACTCCCGCTCTTACGTGCAAGTCTGCGTGGATATTATGAACTATCGTATTTGTTCAAGTTCTATTTAAATTTTAAATAGAAGGAATTTTTATTTAGTCGACAGAAATATCTTTGGTAGGAATGGTAAAAACAGACAGGAATATTATTCGTAATAAATCAACTCAAACCTTAAACAACTTATAATATTTTGCTCTCCATAAAAATATATCCTGTCTAAATTATACAAGTTAGAAATAAAGTAAACGTTAAAAGAACAAACATTCAAATTTCTTTACTCTTATGTAATTTTATATAAAAAATAAAGTTAGATTTTAAATATCCCAAAAGATTTTGCTCTCCATAAAAATATATCCTGTCAAAATTATACAAATTCAAATATGAACATGTGGGGCAAGTTGCACTGGTGCATTTGTGTCTCCCATAAAAGCAGCTTCACTTGAAATCACTTTGTGATTGTGCACGGGTAAAGACGTCTGCTGAAGTGTCAGATTCTTATTTAATTCTTCTGCTTTCTGTATCTTCTGCATTGCATTCAGGTTACCCTGATGTTTTGTCTCATAGTGCCGTCTTAGATTAAATTCTGTAATTACAGCCACATTAGCTCCACAAATGAGACACACGGGTTCAGTAAACATATACTCAGCCTCCCATCGGTTTTTAAAAGCTCTATTTTTAGAATCAACTTTTCTCTTCAGCATCGTGTGAGCTAGCTTCGCAATAACTTGCAGCATCATAAGCTAGACTTGATTAACGCGGTAAGTGTTCGGCAAGGCAGCTGAAGCGCTGCATTATGGGATCTGTAGTTTATTGTGTTACCAGCGCTTCATATACCCGGGCTTTAATAACAATAATACAGTATATAAAATGATCTCGCAGGCTGGATATAATTACACGCCGGGCCGGATGTGGCCCGTGGCCCTTGAGTTTGACACATATGGACTAAATAGAACTTGAAAAGATATATTTTTTCAAATGTGATCGCGTAATTCAGATCGAGTTGACGCGCACTACAGCCTGCATGCCTCAATAAGTCATCCTCCCCTCGCTCTTACTTTTTTACCGTTCATCTAATGAATACACTGAGTATGGCTTTACCAAAACAATCATTGATGGCGAATAAAGTATCCATTATTCGAGTATGTAGATCGGGATATATATATACATATATATATACCCGCGTATCGCAGCGGAAAAGTAGTGTGTTAAAAAAGCTAGAAAAAGAAAAGGGAACATTTTAAAAATAACGTAACATGACTGTCAATATACAGTATTTGTTTTGTGAGTGTTACTGAGTGTTGCTGTCATCAAGGATTTGATTATCATTATTTCTTTCAATCAGGTTCGTATTTGTAGGATGTGTTGTGTTCAAGTTACATTCCGTGTTTGTCAATCGTTGTAAAGATGACAGGTTTCATTCATCGATTCGTTTCTTACTGCATCAATAAACAGCTCGTCTTCTTCTTTATCTGAGACCTGACACACTGCATGCACGGTTTTTTTACACTGTCTTCCTTTAGCGGGACATTGACCTTTTCCACCGTGTGCTTTGTTTCCGCAGTAGCTGGATTTATGAATATGCTTGTATGTATCAGATGCTTCATATTTTTTGCTGCCTTTTCAATTGTGTAATTCAGTTTTTGTTCAGCGCTCTTTGGAAATGTTGCTTTTTATCTGTGCACTCGCCAGTTCACGTGAGCCGCTCGGTGTACATGCATCGAAGGTTCACAGCTGTGCTGGTGCCATCTCGTGCTATGTCCATGGCTATATTTAATGTTACCTTAGTCCTGACACTTAAAACTTTCTCTCTCAGTTTCGCTGAATTTGTGCCAAACACCACCCTGACCTCATCTTCCTCTGCATAAGCACAGTCCTTCACCCGTGAATATTTAGTAGGAGTTTGCTATTGGATTGCCACTGACGGACGGCCTTATATGGGCAGGCACTAAATTACAAACGCCAGCGGCAGCCTGTCTATGAACTTAATTTAAAGTGTAGGTTTACATCGTGCTTTGTTTCCGAAGTAGCAGAACTCATGAATATGGTTGTATATGTCACTCGCTTGCTTCTTATTGTTTCGCTGCCTTCTCAATTATATAATGCATGTTTTCTTCAGCGCTTTTTGGAGGTCTTCCTGGTTTTCTATGTACTGCGTGATTACGTGGGAGGCGTGATGATGTCACACGAAACTCCTCCCCCACGGCGTTCAAGCTCATCTCCATTACAGTAAATGGAGAAAAACAGCTTCCAGTTATGACCATTACGCGTAGAATTTCAAAAATGAAACCTGCCCAACTTTTGTAAGGAAGCTGTAAGGAATGAACCTGCCAAATTTCAGCCTTCCACCCACACGGGAAGTTGCAGAATTAGTGATGAGTCAGTGAGTGAGTGAGTGAGTGAGGGCTTTGCCTTTTATTAGTATAGATGTATAGAGTTTTATATAGTATGGAGAGAAAGTGGCTGTAAAATAAAAGTAAACATATTACATAAATGGTGACTGATTTACAATATGCCACAATAAAACTTTTTTCTATAAATAGATTTTTCTTTCATAAAAATTATCAATTTTCTATTCCATTGTCACTAGAAGCCACAGCTTATCCTGACAGCACTTGACAAGGCAGAAATCAGCCAGTCCTTCCCAGGACACACTCATACAACCATAAACCCTGTCACACAGCCATTTTTCTGAGCCATTTAACTTGAAGTAAATATATTTAAGATGTGAAAAAAATGCAAGCTCAGGTATAGGATGCAATATTGAAGAAGATAATGGCTGGCCTATGAATCAAACCCAGAAGCCTGGAGCATGAGACCTGTGTTCTGAAAATAACTTTGAGTTTAACAAAAAGTGTTCATTAGAACTTAAAATGCAAATGGTACACTCTGTACAAAGCCTGCTCTAAGCAGAGAAATTGTGACCTGCTCTACACTATTCTGCATGCACATTTTGCTGCCTATTTCCATTATGCTGTCTGACAATAATGGCTTCTCCCAGTGGACATTATTTCTTTGTAAGCTTTTACATTTATCTTGACTTTCCTTACCGGAACAACAGTCTCTTGTCAGTACCTAACATTAAAGATTAATATATAAACACTGAAGTAAGCATAATTACAAAGAATACATTTTAAAAGCTAGCTGGGAATAAAAGGATTAGAAAGCCCAGGTTAAAGTAGCTGAAGCATAAAAATGGGCAAATGGAACTGAGACAAACCTGCAAAAAGAAGCAAGCCTGAAATGATTTGTGCATTAAGAAATATGTGCAAATGGAAGATTGTGAAAATCAAGGAATAAGTGGATGCATAGTCTAGAATTATTGGAATATCAAGAATGCGCTTGCAATGGCACATTAATGTGAAGACTGAAAAAATAATATTTTTTAATGGATTGGGATCGAGGAGGTTGTTTCTAAACTCAATATATTTAGGCAATTCTGCATTTGACAAGTAAACATCTTTTAAGTATATTGTCACTTAAAACACTGTGTCCTTCTGCTGTGTCATTGTAAACATATTTCTGACAATTTAGTGAATTTCAGAAGCAGAGTTTCTTAAAATCATTATTTTTCTCTCTAAAGCAGAAGCATTATACTAAACAAGCAGAAGTTTAAAAGCAGAAATGTGTGCCACAATTGTGCATGCTTAGCTCCCACATACTGTAGCATGTATACTGGCTGGAATGAAGAGTGCACATAATATGACATTGTGCTTGTAACAGTGTAAGTGCCAGCTACTTCATCTATACTAATAAAAGGCAAAGCCCTCACTCACTCACTCACTCACTCACTGACTCACTCACTCACTCACTGACTCATCACTAATTCTCCAACTTCCCGTGTGGGTGGAAGGCTGAAATTTGGCAGGTTCATTCCTTACAGCTTCCTTACAAAAGTTGGGCAGGTTTTATATCGAAATTCTACGCGTAATGGTCATAACTTGAAGCAGTTTTCTCCATTTACTGTAATGGAGATGAGCTTCAACGCCGTGGGGGCGGAGTTTCGTGTGACATCATCACGCCTCCCACGTAATCACGCAGTACATAGAAAACCAGGAAGACCTCGAAAAAGCGCTGAAGAAAACATGCATTATATAATTGAGAAGGCAGCGAAACAATAAGAAGCGAGCGAGTGACATATACAACCATGTTCATGAGTTCTGCTACTTCGGAAACGAAGCACGATGTAAACCTACACTTTAAATTAAGTTCATAGACAGGCTGCGCTGGCGTTTGTAATTTAGTGCCTGCCCATATAAGGCCGTCCGTCAGCGGCAATCCAATAGCAAACTCCCACTAAATATTCACGGGTGAAGGACTGTGTTTATGGAGAGGAAGATGAGATGGTCAGGGTGGTGTTTGACACAAACTCAGCGAAACTGCGAGAGAAAGTTTTAAGTGCCAGGACTAAGGTAACATTAAATACAGCCATGGACATAGCACGAGATGGCACCAGCACAGCTGGGAACCTTCGATGCATGTACACCGAGCGGCTCACGGAACTGACGCAGTGCACAGATAAAAGGCAACAGTTCCAAAGAGCTGAACAAAACCGAATTACACAATTGAAAAGGCAGCAAAAATATGAAGCGCCTGATAAGCATATTCATAAATCCAGCTACTGCGGAAACAAAGCACACGGTGGAAAAAGTCAATGTCCCGCTAAAGGAAGACAGTGTAAAAAACCCGTGCATGCAGTGTGTCAGGTCTCAGATAAAGAAGAAGACGAGCTGTTTATTGATGCAGTAAGAAACGAATCGATGAATGAAACCTGTCATCTTTACAACGATTGACAAACACGGAATGTAACTTGAACACAACACATCCTACAAATACGAACCTGATTGAAAGAAATAATGATAATCAAATCCTTGATGACAGCAACACTCAGTAACACTCACAAAACAAATACTGTATATTGACAGTCATGTTACGTTATTTTTAAAATGTTCCCTTTTCTTTTCTAGCTTTTTAACACACTACTTCTCGCTGATACGCTGGTATATATATATATATATATATATATATATATATATATATATATGCCGATCTACATACTCGAATAATGGATACTTTATTCACCATCAATGATTGTTTTGGTAAAGCCATACTCAGTGTATTCATTAGATGAACGGTAAAAAGTAACAGCGAGGGAGGATGCAGGCTTTAGTGCTGCGTCAACTCTATTTGAATTGCGTGATCACATTTGAAAAAATATATCTTTTCAAGTTCTATTTAGTCCATATGTGTCAAACTAAAGGGCAGGGCCACATCCGCCCGGCGTAATTATATCCGCCCGCAGATCATTTTATATACTGTATTATTGTTATTAAAGCCCGGTATATGAAGCGCTGGTAACACAATAAACTACAGATCCCATAATGCAGCGCTTCAGCCGCCTTGCCGAACAAGTTATTGCGGCTAGCTCACACGATGCTGAAGAGAAAAGTTGATTCTGAAAATAGAGCCTTTAAAAACCGATGGGAGGCTGAGTATATGTTTACTGAACCCGTGTGTCTCATTTGTGGAGCTGATGTGGCTGTAATTACAGAATTTAATCTAAGACGGCACTATGAGATAAAACATCAGGGTAACCTGAATGCAATGCAGAAGATACAGAAAGCAGCATAATTAAATAAGAATCTGACACTTCAGCGGACGTTTTAACCCGTGCACAATCACAAAGTGATTTCAAGTGAAGCTGCTTTTATGGGAGACACAAATGCACCAGTGCACCTTGCCCCACTTTCCCTGTTGCCAAGTAATGTTAAACCAAGTCGTCACTACGGTGTTCCCAAATCGCACTTTGCTGATAAACTGAGCGCACTGCGCACTGAGTTTGCACGGCGCTTTGGTGACTTTGAAGAACAAAAAAAGTCCGTCTACATGCGGCTCGAACCTTGTGCATGTTTGGTAGCACATATCTGTGTGAGAAGCTCTTCTCAGTGATAAAGACTAACAAAACAGCACACAGGAGTCGCCTCACTGATGAGCACCTGCAATCCATCCTGAGAATCTCCACAACACAAAACCTCACACCAAACAGAAACGAACTTGTGGCCACAAAAAGATGCCAGGCATCCAGCTCTAAAATGACATATGAGCAAAGACAACTGAATGATTTGATTTGTTATTGCTGAAAGGAACACATTTTATTTATATTTCCAGGTTTTGTTATGCAGCATGTTCATATTTGAATTTGTATAATTTTGACAGGATATATTTTTATGGAGAGCAAAATCTTTTGGGATATTTAAAATCTAAGTTTATTTTTATATAAAATTACATAAGAGTAAAGAAATTTGAATGTTTGTTCTTTTAACGTTTACTTTATTTCTAACTTGAATAATTTAGACAGGATATATTTTATGGAGAGCAAAATATTATAAGTTGTTTAAGGTTTGAGTTGATTTATTCACGAATAATATTCCTGTCTGTTTTTACCATTCCTACCAAAGATATTTCTGTCGACTAAATAAAAATTCCTTCTATTTAAAATTTAAATAGAACTTGAACAAATACGATAGTTCATAATATCCACGCAGACTTGCACGTAAGAGCGGGAGTCATCCGTTTTAACAAATGCAGCGTATTGCACTGATACGAAATAGCTGTGTGTGTATATATGTAGATATGTATGTATATGTATATATGTTTATATATGTGTGTGTGTATGTATGTATATATATATGTATTTGTGTGTATGTATGGATTTATGTGTGTGTGTATATGTATGTGTATATATGTAGATATATATGTATGTATATATGTGTATATGTATAGATATGTATATATATATATGTTTATGTGTGTGTGTGTAAATATATATATATATATATATATGACAACAACACTCATCACTCACAACAGTGACAAAACAATTACATTGACAATCATGTTACGTTATTTTCAAAATGTTTCCTTTTCTTTTCATTGCTTCTTTAACACACTACTTCTCCGCTGCGAAGCGCGGGTATTTTGCTAGTGTATTAATATATTGCTGACCCCTACATAGTGCATGATGTGGTGATGCTCATTTCTTTATAAATTCATTTTTATTTTTATAACTTTTTATTTAAGCATAGCCATCTACCATCAAAACCACCAAAAGGTAGCTTGTTCTACATCCATCAATTAATCACGTAATGATGCCAAACAACTTACTTAAAAAATTCTGCTCCAGTACTAGAACTATAGAAACAACTATACTGTACAATGTGCTGGTGATTTGTAAGATCTTTAACCTGAAGCCCATATTTATCTAAATAAATACAAAAAGTATATGTTATTACAGTTTTTCTCAAATGCTAAAACACAAAAGCCAATCCTCTAAACCAAATGACCAGTTGTCTAAACACATTTACTAAATCTAGCCATCATTTTCCAATATCATAAACACATTTCACATGAAGACACAATTCACAGAACACAATCCTCTGTTCTTATAAATCTAAACACATTTTTCCTTGCTAAAACAAAAGTTGCAAAAGAACTCTGCTCATATTCTCAAATGAAAGCTCATGTGATGCAAAATGCTTGCCACAGTCAACAATATTTGAACACAATGAACACACCTGGCGTAATTCATTACACACAACGACTCAAAATTTAAAACACTTGTTGCTAATGCTGTGACCACATGGAGGAGTTCAAATCAGAGGAGGAAGAGGAGCAGACCAACGAGGAAGAGGAGTTCAAATCAGAGGAGGAAGAGGAGCAGGCCAATGAGGAAAAGGAGGAGGCCAACAAGGGAGAGCAAGACAACCTCGCACCATCATTACGGACGAGATGCGAGCAACAGTCATTGACCATGTCATTGTCCATGGCATGACAATGGCTGAAGCAGGACTAAGAGTCCGTCCAAACCTGAGTAGGTTCACCGTGGCCACCATTATCAGGGCATTCAGACAACACAACAGGCATTGTACTCTGTTGCTTTCTTTGTCACAATACAGTTTTACAATCCTGTGAAAGTAGTCTATTGGTTTCAAATCAGTTGTTATTGTAAAACATGTCAATTGACAACACATGTTTCTTTCTTTAGAGTTGAAAGAATGCCACATAGAGGTTGGAGAGTTACCATATTTACAGCGGCACAAGAAACCCTCATTGTGGATATGGTTCGTGAGAACAACCTCATCAGACTCCGGGGGATCAGAGACAAAGTCATTGCCGATAATGTCAACTTTGACAGCATTGATGATGTCAGCTTGGCCACAATAGACCGAGTTCTCCGGCGCCAAAAGATGCGGATGAAACAGGTCTATAGGGTTCCCTTTGAACGCAACTCGGCGCAACACAAAGACTTACGTTACGAGTATGTGCAAGTAAGTATACATCCATGTTCACAGTACAGTTAGTGGACATACTGTGTTGCTCAGTGGCCTACATTACTTCTGGACAATACTGTGCTACCTGATTGACTGTTGTTCTGACCACCTGTGCACTTTCACATTTTCACAGAGGATATTACAGTTGGACGCGATGGCCAGACCTCATGAGTACCGCTTCCTGGATGAGGGTGGCTAAAACCTGCAGAAACGAAGGCAAAGAGGCCGTAACATCATTGGCCAAAGAGCCATCACTGAGGTTCCTGGCCAACTGGGGGGTAATATTACTCTTTGTGCGGCCATGGGTTCGGAGGGGCTTGTCCACCGGCATGCTGTCCTTGGGTCTTACAACACCCAACGTCTCCTCACCTTCCTAGAGGAGCTAAAAGACATCCTCCTGGACCGCCAACACCACCATCCTGGGCCCGCACATCACATTTATGTGATCATTTGGGACAATGTCCGCTTCCACAGAACAAACCAAATCAGAGAGTGGTTCACCACCAACAGTAACCACTTTTTAAATGTCTGTCTGCCACCCTACTCTCCTTTCCTGAACCCTATAGAGGAGTTCTTCTCATCGTGGAGATGGAAGGTTTATGACAGACAACCATACACTAGAGAGAACCTCCTAAAGGCAAAGGAGCTGGCCTGTGTTGACATCCCAGTGGAGGCCTTCCAAGGATGGATTCGCCATTCCAGGGCGTTTTTCCCGCGGTGCCTGGCAAGAGACAATATAGCCTGCGATGTGGATGAGGTGATGTGGCCTGATGCAGCTCAGCGACATGATGCCGCACAGTGATTGTGGTGTGTGTGTGGCGTGAATAAAGTAAACAAAAAAACTTCACACCCTGATCATATTTTCAAGAGTACTGTTGTGTGCAATAGATTCTGTTTTTGCATTGAGTTGTGTTACAGTAGTGTACATGCAGAATTTTCTATAGATTTATACTCTTAATATGAAACTCACAAATCTAAATGCCTAATCCTTTGTAGAGATCTAAGAAGATCCGTTACTGTAAAGTTTCTAAAAATATGCATTGGCAGTTATGAAACAAAGAACCTTCTCACAAATTGAGCATTGTGTTTTCAATTGTTTTGCTGTAGTGTGTAATGATGTATATAGTGTTTACATTTTTGAAAGCTTTGAGCTGCTCTTTTGGTGTGAAAGTTTGAGTTTTGAAGTGAGAAGGTGTGGTTGTGTTTATGTAGCTTTAGAAAAGAGTGTTGTGTTTAGACATTGGGGAACATGGAGGAAATGTTTGTGAAATGTGTTTTAGCATTTGAGAAAAACTGTAATTGTAAATACAATAATGGAGCAACAGGTAATATAAAATCAATGTCCTTTCCAGCTTGAATACCATTTGTGGCATTTGTATATTTTCCTTGTGTTCTTATGGTTTCCTCAAACTGTCCCAAGACATGCTATTAGGTTGATGTTTTGTCATGGGATGGTCCTAGGTGATGCTATTCTCTATACTCTATAATGTAAATGATACCATAATGTCCCAAATCCCTCATTCTTACCACATCATCAGAATTTGAATTGACATAGTGTGAGTAGCCAGTGTGATATAGTAATAAAGTATTGGTACAGTAACAAAGTACAAATACTTTATTACTGTATAAAAGACTTTGTTACTGGTACATACTAGAGTATGTTATAAGAATATTTCTACTTTATTTGAGTATAAAATTTTACTTTTATTCTGTAAATATTCTCTACATTTTTTGATGCAAATGGCTACTTTTACTGCAATATATTGTGAGGTTTCTGAACTCTTTTAGGACCCCAAAATGGGACGACACTCTAAAGCATGACTGCCACGGAGGGCTGCTTTTCTGTTGCCGACATTACCACAGGTTGGCAGCACAGTGCCGCGGAAACATCTATGAGCTGATCAAGATTGTGCTATTTGCTCCTGTCGTCAATGGGTGATGCAAGGGACATTACAAATGCAGGGAACTTGAACCTGACTATGCTCGTTTGCTGTGACTGTGTATAGGAGAGTGGTAGCTTTCACTTCAGTAAATAATACTGCTGTTTCAAGTTGAATAAAGTCACATGTCACAATATATTTACCCAACTCAGTCATTACTGCAATATTAAACCAGAAAACAAATAGGTTACAATAATGAATAAAATGCGTCTCTATCTAAAATTGTCTTTCTCTGCTTTAGGGACAACTGCTTTACAAAAATGTGTATTCTGTAGATGAAGAATCCGGAGTGGTTTTCAAATGTGCATTACTAGCTGGGGCTGGACACTTGTGATAAGCAATCCCTGTCTCAGTTATTTTCCCAGCTGATGCTGCTGTGTTCAGACTCTTCTCGCAGAGGCCTGCCAGATGGGGTGAGACTGATCTTTAGGCTACAGTGAGGTGTACTAAACGTTCAAGTGCTGTGGTTCACTCACTTTGTCATGTGTGTTCCTCATGAATTTTCTTGTATTATCCAGGGCATCATGGCTCCAAAACAGATCATTAACTAGAAACCTAAGATTGAAAGAACATTCCTTTGAATGTGAAACTTGAAGTTAGAAAGTGTAGGTAAAGAACCTTATTAAATTAATGAAAGGTGTTATCTTATAAGGGTTTGTTTTGATGGTATTATTAACCTAGTTTTGTCAATTTTCATATAATGGGGGCCAATTTTAGGGCCAGAAAGTGCTTAAAATGTTTTCAATTTAAATTAATTGCAAATAAGTGTTCACGTTGCAAAAATTAAAATTATGAAGGGATTTTCAAAAATACATTAGCTGCTTCTTAAAGAGGTGGAAACCTGAAGGCCTTTCCTATTAGTGCCTTCCCAACTGAATTAGGACAGCAGTTTTTAAATCGAGTCTTGGACCCCCTCGACAGCTGCTGGCTTTCCTCCTAAATTTTCATTGGCCTCCTTCATTAATTAATTTTCTATTTCCAAGTTCTTATGTTTTCTTCCAAAAAACAAGCCCCTCATACTAAATAATTATTTTATGAGGTAGGAATTTATGTGTGTTAGACAGATTAGTTTATTCTGTTTATCTTGCAGTTTATTTATTTATTAATTTTTTGTTTGTTTATTAATGTGCATATTATTTAAGCCATTATTTTCTAATAAGAACCCAAGTAGTTAACACTGATGTAGATGCTTTCCTTTACTTATCAGTGTCATTTGCATCACAATCCATTCTGCTCAATGTTAATTTGTCAGTACTCAGGTAAAATTACGAGAGTGAACACAGGAAAATCCATCCATTCATCCATTATCCAACCCACTATATCCTAACTACAGGGTCACGGGGGTCTGCTGGAGCCAATCCCAGCCAACACAGGGCACAAGGCTGGAAACAAATCCCGGGGCAGGGTGCCAGCCCACTGCAGGGCGCACACACACCAAGCACACACTAGGGACAATTTAGAATCACCAATGCACCTAACCTGCATGTCTTTGGACTATGGGAGGAAATCCACAGGGAGAACATGCAAACTCCACGCAGGGAGGACCCGGGAAGTTAACCGGGGTCTCCTAACTGCGAGGCAGCAGGATTACCACTGTACCACCGTGCCGCCACACAGGCAAATTTGAAGTGAAAAGAAAATGACAAAACAGATTTAAGCATTTAAAGTTATGGCAAAAAAAAAAAAAAAAAATCTTAATTTATTTTAAGTGTATGTTTTACACTACTGCACTTTACTGAATGCAAAGTAAAAAAGGAATAAACAGACAGCTAATTAAACACTGAATTCAATTAAAGATTGTGAAATTGATTGGATTGACAATCTGCAGCCACAGGGGGCTGCAGGTGAACCTTAAAACCCCTGAATTAGGATGTGGTCCTTAAGATGTCCAACTCACATTGAATGTTACTGCTTCAAGTTGCAGTTATTTGGTGGGCTTCATACCTCAGAGATTGTAATACCACTCACATGCAAAATGAAGGTAGCCTGGATTATATTAAAAGTGTAATAACTTTTTTTGACTATATTTTAAAAAAAGAGGGAGAGATCCTATATGTACTTTTATATTCAATACTTAAGTTCACCTAGTATCAGTTACTTTAAAACTTGTAATTGAGTTGTTTTCTTAAGGGCAAAGTTTACTTTTACTTGAGTAATTTTCCAGGAAGGTACCTCTACTTTTACTCAAGCATGGCTGTTTGCTGCTTTATACAACACTGCGTGCAGCTATGAGTGTGAGAATGCTTTACCATAGATTGGTGTCCCTTCTTGCTTTGTAGCAATATACATTTATTCTCGTAAAAAAGCTGATTAAGATAATGGATGAACTGGTAGAATCATTAATTTCTTTAGCTTAATTCACATTGAACAAAGTTATATTTGGTGAAGTTTACCACATCATTTTTACACTAGTATAAAAGCAACACTGAAGAATAGACTTTTGTACCACACTCATGTCCAGATTGTGCACCTTATATATTGTCACTACATCCAGGTAGCATCATATATGAAGACAAGCGATTACTTAGGATATGGCGCTAATAATTAACAGCGATCACTCATATACACACTATTAATAAATGCAATATAATGATCGTTTCTCAGATCTCACACAATTTTTTAACATAGCACGGTGCAGTGCATCCAGTTTCATTCATCTTGGATATAATGACATGTTAAATCTATACGTTTAATGCCCCTTTCCAAAGAAATACTATAGGTGCACATTAAGAAAACACTATAGAAATACTATAGGTGTAGAAAACAGAAGGTCCTAGTTCCATAGGATTTTATTTATACTATTAGCTAGCCAATGATGTCAATCTACAGCAGTTCCTAATGATCACCTTCACAACACAGAGGGTGTTTAGCTTTAAACAGCAAACAAGAAAAGTAGAAATACGCCCTTGCATCAGCTATTAAGTGATCATAAATATATGTTGATCCTTTGCAACTGGATGGTTTTAGTAAGATTAATACAGTTTTAAGATTTTATTTTCTCCACGGGAAATCCACATATTGCATTTTTATAGGCAGCACATCCAGCACAACATTTTCCTGGAAATTATTCATTATTAACATTAATACATAAGCCTTTGAAGTAAACTTTTCAATACATATGGGGTGTGTCGGAGCAAATGACTTGTTATAATAACAGTAAAGATAATCTATGTTAAAGACTATTCCTGCTGAAGGTATCAGCCAGGAGAATAAATATCCCTTTGACTGTTAAAATAATGTTACATTATTTCAGATTATTTCCTGTCTTTGCTCACAAAGGACTTGGTAAATATATGTTCATTTGTTATCAACATGTCAAAATGTTATGAGAATATTTTACACCAGGCTAATGTGAAGTGACTTTGTAGTCATTATCCTGTTACCTATGAGTATAATAAAAGCTTGGGTAGATCTTCTTTTCATAAGCACTAATATCATGTGTTGTGTTCGACCTGCTTCAAAGACTGCTGCAGGTACCTTTACAAAGCAGCACTTTTTAAAAAACCTTAAACTCTTAGAGACATTTCTACAGATATTATTAACAACATGAAAAACAGAATTGATAGAATTAGAGTAAAGATTTTCAAAATTAATTTAAATAACTGATTCATTAATACCTACATTAACATAAAAAAGAAAAGAGTGAAATAAAAAAATGTACAAACAGTGCACATGGTGCCAAATCAAAATTTGAAAATATCATATCTACAACAAGCAAGGGTCCTTTACATCAGGGGTGCCCACAGTTTTTCGGCTTGTGAGCTACCTTTAAAATGACAAGGTCATTAATTAAAAATTATATATAAATACTGTATATATATACTGTATATATATATATATATTAAATATATATATATAAGGCAAATACATTGATTTTCTGAATATATAAAGTCAAAACTTGAATATATAACGTCAGTGTCAGAATATATAAAGTCAGCGCTGGAATATATAAAGTCAAAACCTGAATATATAAAGTCAGCGTCGGAATTTATAAAGTCATTCCTGATTATAACCTATAAAGTCAACATCGGAGTATATAATGGCATTCCTGAATATATAAAGTCAAAGTCAAGATATATTGATTGAAACGACTCAGGCACATTTTTAGTAAACTAAAAAAACTGAAATAAGTTAACAAAAACGTATTCAGAAAAATAAATTAAAAAAACACTGTTCGGTTAATGTTTTGAAAATAATGCATGTTCCCTGCCCAGGATTGGTTCCTGCCTTTCGTCCAGTGTTGTCTGGGATTGGCTCCAGCAGACCCCCCGTGACCCTGTGGTCGGATTCAACGGGTTGGGAAATAGATGGATATTCCAGCACTTACTTTATATATTCAAGTTTTGACTTTAAATATTCCAACGCTGACTTTATATACTCAGGTTTTGACTTTATATATTCAAGGTTTAACTTTATATATTCGGGAATGACTTTATATATTCAAGTTTTGACTTTATATATTCCAGCAATGACGTTATATATTCAAGCTTTGACTTTATATTGTAGCGACCTGTGGTCGAGTCTTGAAGTTTTTAAAGCCGTGCACCTCTCCCAAGATGTCGGCTAGCGGATTGCCAGCGTTATGCACGCAGCTTTACCCAGCTCTTCAAGTAGCGAGCACTCGTGTCCCATACACCGCACGACTACGAGTGTCTCGGCAGCACGCAGCTGTACCCAGCTTCTTAAGTAACGAGCACTCGTGTCCCATACACCGCACGACTCCGAGTGTCTCGGCATTAATTGCTTCGATAAAATCTCAGCAATGAATAACAGCTCTGTCCTGTTGTATCTCTTTATTCACAGATAGCCAGTAAACAAAGCTCGACATTATTGCACTGCCATGGTCAAGGTCATGCACGAAGACACATTTCACATAACCGGTACTTTTTACAAAATAAATAACCCCGGACGGCGATGACCCAAACCCACCCAACTAATAGAACACAAACACAACAATTATTTACAAGTTAAGACATTAATAAATACAACAGGAAAAACGTTATAAAAAGTAGTGAACGTACAACTTTCCCACAATGCATCACTCCGGCAGCGCTGACTGCCGGGTCGCTACAATATATACCGACGCTGACTTTATATATTCAAGTTTTGACTTTATATATTCCAGCGCTGACTTTATATATTCAAGCTTTGACTTTATATATTCCGACGCTGACTTTATACTGTATATTCAAGTTTTGACTTTATATATTCAAAAACAAGTTTTGACTTTATATATACCGACGCTGACTTTATATATTCAAGTTTTGACTTTATATATTCAGAAAATCAATGTATTTGCCTGTTTGGCACCCCATAATATATATATACTGAGCATACTTTATACATAAAATATATATTGTTGTAATTTGCATAACTGAATAACCTTTATGGCACAATAGCAATTCAATACATTTATGGTCACTACAGTATTTGGATTTAATAGTCGGATACTTTGGAATAGCAATGATAGATTGACAGATCAGAAAAACGCACTTCCATTGTGACATTGGGAGAAAAAAAAATCCTATTCCAATTCCACACCCAGCCCATACCCTCCCCAAACATTTTTTTTTAAAATCCCTTCTTTAGTCGATATAAATTGGAAGGCTAACTAGATCACAGCCAGTTTTGCAGTAGCTCGCGCGTTTGATCGTGAGTGCGGGATAATCAGCGTGTTAGAAGAGAAGAGATCTCAGACTGGCCGCCCTGTATGTCAATCAAGTGGCAAATGCCATAACGAGGATATATGGTAGACTAACATTAAAAAAAAATTTTTTTGAATGCAACGCGATCTACCTGCACTACGTTTGTGATCTACCGATCGATCATGATCGACGCATTGGGCACCCCTGCTTTACATTCATCATTTCCCGACTTGTAAATAATCTTATGGCATTCATTGTAAACACTTAGACAGCATGTGTCAATCATACATAGAGGCACACTGGCTGTTACACTGACAGCACGTTAAAATGTTATTCTCACCACTTCATTTAAACTCTAATCAGCAAAGTATTGTAGTAAAAAAAGCATTTTGATTAAGAAGAATAACATTAACATCCTTATTCAGAGTGCTACCTGTGTGAGCAATATTGAATTAAGATTTCAATAAACAATTCAACAATTTTAGTGGGGCTGGAGATCTCACACATTATATAAGTGCTTTTATGTACAGTTTCACATAACATTCAATATACTTTAATTCCAGCTGCCAATTAAGGTACATTTGTTGTGCTTTTTAGTTATCTATATTACGTGTTTATCCTAACAATCAAAAAGTAGCTTTGAGATTTTTAAGGTAATGACCCTGTATAAACACTGTGGGCCGGTTAAATCAATATACATCCACTCATGTGAGTTTGGCTTTGTGGGGAAGGACTTGGATGCGACACAGCCTTTAACACAGCTTCCTGAGTAGAGGAGGTCCCGCCAGAAGACTTCTGATGTCAAATTCTGTCTTGTTCCTTCAGCTCATCCCATTCCACTGTCTCTGCTTCAAAAAACACCACCACAGAAAGGTCTGGGTGTAGTTGCTAGATTCGAAAGGTTCATTCCCAATTATGCATAATTCCTTATTTTGGGCTATTTATGACCAAGTGTCTCTTATTCTTTCCAACCTAATAACAGTACAATTTTAAAACCTTCTAAATTTAAAGAATAAAATATGTCAATTTCACAGATAGTTACAGTTCATTCAACCAATTCAGTCACAGCTACTGCTACCCAGTTAAAAAAACTGGACATTGCAGTGCATATCAACCAGTTACTGCTTATATAATGGTCTATCTAAAGAAGAAAGGCACAAGTGGTGTCAAAAACAGGAATGCAAAGTTGGGAAATCTGCAGTACAAAAACTATTTCCGTGGTAACTGAACTACTATTGGACCATGTTTTATAAAAATGTTAAAATATAAACAGATTTCTTAATAGAAAAAACAGTGCATTAGAAGGTATGAAATGACCCTCCCAATTTAAAACAACTAAATGCTTCTTTTCTTTGAGATATTGTGAAGGTTAATGCCTGCGGCGTGGCTGGTAAGTAATTCTTTTCTTGTTTGAATGCAACATTTATAATAAATAATTAAACTGTTGGAAACCTTTATGCATTTTGTAACTTATTTTTAAAAATGTGTTTTATTCACCAGGATGTTTGTAATTGCATTGCTTGAGTTTAGCTGTGTCATATTCTGATAAGGAAAAAAAAATGTTGAAAGGTTGTTTCCACGCTGAATAAGAAAGAAAGCATGACACAATGTCTCAGTGACACATCTGATGAAGGCTATACAGTGGAAATGTTGGGTTTGTTCTTGTTCAGCTTTTCATTGCAGATGCAAATGGACTCAGCCTTTTACTATCCCTAATATTGATTCACATGAAAAGACAAAAAAAAAAAAACGCAAGACACATGACCAAATTGGCTCTCGTCATAATTTATTTTCTACTGTTCATGATATGTGTTACCAGAAATCCATTTAAAGGCCTTCTCAAGCTAATTAAGTCAGACAAGAGATGTTCAAGAATATTGTCAACTTGGGAGTAGGAAGGTGTATTTGTGGGGCAATTTGCCTTGCTTGAAAGGGACAAATCAATACTGGACCTAGGTTTTGTAGGATTGGGCAGAATTTTGACTGTGATTGGGCTGTGAAATGCCTGTCAAATTTGGCAACCCTGGCACTGGGTCATTCAAGACCAGACGGCTGACTGGAGCAGAATTCTCGTAGACGGATAAACACCTACAAAGAGGCGTAATGCCACTAGCGACAAAATCCTTAACTTCCTTTCCTTTTTATCTTCGATATTGGACATTAATCAGGGTCACCCATGGTGCCCTAACTCTTTATCTGCTTTTGTACTCTTGTTTAACAAAGCTTACTATTTATAAATATATGACAAATTTCCATTCACATGTAAGCAAGAGCAAGCCTGACAGTCATGAATATTACAGAAGGTAATATTTTAAAACACATCTCTTAGCTTAACCAAGCACTTAACTATCAAAAGAAAGTAACAGAACTCTGACCATGGAGGTACACAACATTGCATAATACCTACTTTAGTAACGAAAATTGTGCCTACTAACCTAATAACCTAAACCTACTGTTTTTCACAGTGAATATGCTGTAGTCACCTGCTGAAATTGTTTTTGGAAATTACTGCAGCATAGACAAACATTTTTTCCCAGCACCCCATGAACCTTTGTGAAGCCAGCATGACACCACAGAGCTGTAGCAGCCTTTCACAGAACTTTCGCTAATGCTCACTGTAAGATAATTGGAAATCTACTTAACCCATGTGTAATGCCACAACCCGATCAGTACTCTAGCTGGATTACCATTCCACATGCATTTTCATAAAAAAACGCAGTGTTTTCACTTGAGAGGTATATCAACTAACCACAATGAGTATGGTGCCATCTGATGTATAACACTGATCCCTGTGCAGCGCAGCACCTTATGGCTAATTTGCATGCACGTATGTGTTTAAGAAGTTCTCCTCACTTTGAAATAGAAGATCTTATGATGTAATAATAACAAAATATTTATTACTATTTACAAGCCATTTCTTTTTTCTTAATGGGAGAAAAAAAATATGAAGGATCTGCAAAGGTGCATTATAAGTAAAAAAAGATATTTGAGCTGAACCCCAAATTTAAACAATTGAACGAGGCAGTCTCATGCTGCCGCTTTCTGCAACAGACAGTGTATGCCCAAAATTTGTAACTCTGCTCAATAATCTATATTTTAATTACTTATTGCTCATTTGTGGCCATTTGTTGTATTTTGTCAGTGGCATTTGTTCTGTCTGCATCTTTTGTTGTTTCGGGCACTGTAGCACAGTGGTTTGCACTGCTGCCTCACAGTTCAGATCACATTTTTGGCCACAACAATTGGTCTAGCATACTGTAGTTGGCAGATGCTTCCCTAGCCCTGAAGCACACTTAAAAGACCATTGCACCATTATAATCTACTCAAAACTAGTTCAATTCTTTCTTGCCCTTTTGTGACATGTGAGTCCCTGTCTTGCATCCCAAAACACGAGGATGAGTCTCAGTACTTTGGCAAAACCACCTTTTATTCACCTTGAAACAGGAACAGCACGGTTATTTATTCTAGCAGGATCTACTATTCTCCTATACACAGACACAGCAATCACATAGAGTTGTGGCCAAGTAATTCTGTTCCCTGCATTTATGTTTCTTGCATCACCAATCAATGACAGGCACTTATAGCAACAATTTTTTGCTATAGTTGCCCCAGCAATGGATAAGCTATCTTCCACAGATGCGGCGATCACACTTCAGGACGTTCTTCTGCGTGTTGTCCATTGGGGTGAGTCCCTAAAGAGTTTACAAAACTTACACCCTTTGACTTCAATGCGTTTCCATGGCTTCGCTGAAATCATGGTGAAATAAATTCCATGGGGTTTTCTCATCACTACTACTAATATATTGTTTTAAATAAATGAATCAACAAACAGAGGAATTACAAATAAACCCATTTAGTAATACATTTGATCTTAAAAATGGAAGGACATTTAAGGTATGAATAAATTAAATCTGAATTTAATTCAGTGAGTTGTCGCCATACCTTACAATTTGATTAAAACATGTTGTTGCTAATTTGTTGCTAACCTATACTACTGTTACTATTACTACTACTACTACTACTACTACTAGTGGTGCATAAAGATGCAGTAATCTAGTACATGTTACAGTTACAAAGCAGACACAAATATCTAAATATATCAATGGTAACGGAAAGCTATAAATTTTCAAAATTGTCTAATTCCCATTCCACAGCAACCCATTAATATCAATAATTGCAAGTCCCCTCCAAGTCTGCTTAATACCACAATTGCTTCTACGTTTTGCAGATTCAAGATTCTTCTTGCTTTATTCAGTGAGACCTTTGACCTCCTCCATAAATGCTATCATTTCATTGTTGGTAATCTGATCCATTACTGCTGTCAGTTTGCAATGCAGCCATACATAAATAGGGAAACAGCAGTGGGTTGAGCAAACCCTCTTAGGTGCTCCATTGTTCAGAGTGAGCTTGCTGGATTGCATTTCCTAATATGTTAGTGTACAGTCTTCCACCCAGGAAATCCTAGATCTAGTGACAAAGACTGGAGTTTAGTTGAAGGTACTAGAACATTGGAACACACCTCTGGCATTGCTACTGTTGAAAGCTGAGCTATCAAAATTCAAATCCTCACCTGATTTCTTGACAAAAGTATTAAGCACAGCTTTAAAAATGGCAGCACTGTGCAAAATGCTGTGAACCTAAATTTAAAACAAAGATTTTGACTACTGAAACTTCTGTAATAACACAATGATCAAAGTTTAATTTATTATCTATTATAAGGTAGCTAGTAACAGTAACAGTAAAAATAAAAAATAAAACTCTTGAAATAAGTTGCTGTCATTTTCCATTGTTTAACATCATATTAAAAAAGACTTGTACTATATTTTATAATGTGTACTTGTAACAGATACTTACTGTAGAGTGAATATGTAAATTAAAATGCTACCATAATAATAAATACTGTATTTGTTAATTGTAATTGTTTATTTTTAAGACAGATTTTCAAGAGTGCTACCCTGGGTGTATTCATTAATTTCATTCCTTTGTAATGAATTAATTTACAAGATATATAACATTTTTAATATTTAATATACTACACAAACTAGCATTTATTATGATAATATAAATGAGTGTATTAGCATTAATAATGAATTATGCATAATTTACTAATACTGTAGGAGGAAATGTAAGTTATTTACTTTGATTTTTTTTTTCTGTGTTAATGCAACAATATATCCTCTAATCATTTGCAACTCCGTGTGAAAAGATAAGGTAGCTAAATTCCCCTCAGGCTCTTGCTGTTTTAAGTTTTAAATCATTATATCCTTCCGTGACAGTTAAAAATATGTGCATAATTTATGTTAAGACTGAATAATGAAAACACAAGTAAAGTCATTTGGAGCTAAACTATTTTTGTATAATTATTTCTGATTTAGCCATGTACAGTACATTAGGCAAACCATCAAACATGTTTTCTTTATAAGCTGAGAGAGCTACAGGAGCCAACGAGTAAAACATAATGTATTGATAATGTATTAATATACTCATTTACATTTGCGTTTAAAGGCAGGATAAAACATACCTGATACTAATGACGTTGCTATTATTGAAAATTGTGATATTGCCCAATCAATAGTAATCACCATCAACAAAATATGTGTAATATATTAACACATTCATCAACCCATTTTAAAGAAGGAGGAAGGAAATAAATAACTACTGAAACTAATGATATTGGTATTAATGAAAATTGCGATAAAACTAGTTACTTTACAAATAATCAAATTACATTTTTTATTATTAAAGAAAGTGAACAGTAAAACTTAAATAAAACCATTGAGTTGTTATGTTTACTAACTGAATACATTAAAATAGAAATGTACTCATTAGGTTTATAAATAAATAAATAAATAAAAAGTTTTACAAATTTCTACTTCTAGTTGGCTAGTTGACTTTGAAACATGATATCATTTGGCTTTTGCGTTAAACTTTGTATACTCTAACAAAAACTTTTGTAACAATTTATTGTATTGCTTTCAGCTTGATGTAATCAAAAATGTCATTTCAATAAAGTGAAAAGATCAGTATAGCATTAAAGGAGCATAATCAACAAACAATGTGAAGGCAGAAGCAAGGAACAGAAATACAGAGATTAAATCAAAGCAAAGCAGAATGCAAATTAAAAGTATACAAATTATCATGCATTTGAAAAAAGTGATTGCAGGTAATACAGATAAAAAATACTGTGAAATTAAATTCAACAAATCTTTAAATAAAGAATAAGTGTTTGTTGTGACATGTTTGCCATTTTCAGAGAACTGACATTCTCAGGAGTGTTTCTCGTAATTGATATATACTTACTCCAAGCTGCTACTTAAAACAAATTATATTATACACTCCATTTAAATTTCACTATGAAAGAATAATTCAGCAAAGGAGAGAAATTCCGTTTGTCTATTTAAAGAAAACAATAAAATCACTGAGGGTAAAACAATAAATCAGATGCGGCCTATGTGCTCCAGTGATTGTAGAAAATGTTCCAACACTGGATTTACCTCTCATATTTTATCAAATTCTATATATCATTTATTTTACAGTTGTCATATAATGTGGTAATGGAATGAATGTCTAAATCAACTGTTGAGAATAAGTTTCCATAATATCTTTCACAGGCTGCAGCATTTCAATCTGAATACATTTATTATGCTTAATGAGTGTGTGTTTCAGTTCAGTTAAAAGATTAGGTAAAGGTAATTCTGTTTTAGGAAAACAAATACAACAAAGTAATTGCTTATTTCTTTGCCGTTTTATTATTTCTTAATATCTTTGGACCTAAAAATAAAATGTTTAAAAAATAACTTTCTTTAATTGTATTATTTATAACATAATTAAACTAATTTGAAGATTTTTTTTTCCACCAGAACACGCTCTAACACGTAATTTATATAAATTCTTCTCTAATAACCTCAGTTCTATTGTACATATCATTTCCATATTATGGAATTCTACTGGTTTGTTTTCATTACATGAATGACCTAACCCAGCGTTTCTCAACCTTTAAGTATTTGCGACCCGAGTTTTCATAACAGTTTTAATCGCGGCCCCCCCCCAAACTTTTTCTGAAATTTAGATGCATATTTTATTATACCTACTTAACTTTTATCAACATTTTTCTAACTCTATATTTATTGTTCTAGTATCAGAATGTAGTTTAAGTTCATTTGTTTTGGTTTCAAGAGATGTTTTTTTCATATTTTTGATTCTTTTTTCATTTTTTTTTCTTCGTGTCCCCCTTTTTGTTACTTCACGCCCCCCATGGGGGGCCCGCCCCACAGGTTGAGAGCCACTGACCTAATCTAAGACTATATTAAAACCACTTGTTGTTCAGCTTTGGTGGAATATTACAAAAAGGCTTAGGTCGGGGTCCCCAACTCCGGTCCTAGAGGGCCCCAGTGGCTGCAGGTTTTCATTGTAACCCTTTTCCTAATTAGTGGCCTGGTTTTGCTGCTAATTAACCTCTTTTAAATTAATTTTAATTAATTTGCTGTTGAAGACTCAGACCCCTTAATTGTTTATTTTTCCTTAATTAGCAGTCAAACAATAATGAGGTCGGCGGTGGGCTGGTGCCCTGCCTGGGGTTTGTTTCCTGCCTTGCGCCCTGTGTTGGGATTGGCTCCAGCTGACCCCTGTGACCCTGTAGTTAGGATATAGCAGGTTGAATAATGGATGGATGGATGGACAATAATGAGGTACAAAATGAGCCAAAAACTGACCAGCAAACTGTGTCCATCATACAATATATGAAAACAAAGAAAGATGAAGGTCTCAGGAATGTTGATCTGGTCAGGTTTTCAGGTTTTGCTTTTTCATATTTCCTGATTTTTGACCTTCTGCTCTGTGTTTTGACTTCACTTTAGGTTTGTGGCTTTTAGCACTGTGTTTGATTGGTATTGTCTTATTGTCTAGGCAAATCCTTATGGTCATTATTCTCTAAAGAGTTTCATTGTGTGGCAGAGCATTTTTGTAGGAATAAAACCTTTTTATTTTTATAAACTTCTGTGTTCACCATTATTACTAACCAAATTTGACAGTTTTCCCCTCTAGTGGACATTATTCGAAGTGTTTGGATGCATTGCGACCTATTGGAAGTCACAACACTCTTCTTTTGGATGCTTCTAATAAACAGTACCTCCTGTTAGCAGCATTAAACTCTGGAAAGGAGTGTTCTGAATGACCTGGGCAATGTGTAGATATCCTGATTTTTCAATGCTGAGTATTTTACAAGTATAAAACATGAGCCTGAGTCTGGCTTGTCAATGTTAAGGTGTGTATCCTACCCAAATTCATCTGATATCTGCAATTTTTCAGTTCCACATGAAACTTATGTTTCAAACTGAAATCAACCCCTTCTCTTCTTCTAAATCAGCTCGTTTGTGCAGGTTACAAGGAATGGTTGAGGGTTTAATCTCACTTTGATATTCTTGAGAAAACATGGGAATAAATGCATGTACCAGTTAGAAAAGAGTAACTTTAAACTACTGTTTTCCATTATGCACCAGAGTCCACGGGACTTCATATATTAAAATAGTTCACTTCACGATCTTAACCAACTATTCACTGTCATTGTATTTTTCATCAGAAAGAACTCAAATCCAACTAGATACCCAAACTACTAATAACAAATATTCTTATTAGACTAAAACCCAGTGATAACTGTTCAAAACAGACCAGTGCTCTTTTCCAATGTGCAAAAAATAGGTAGGTGAACCCTGTCCTCTCTCTGTCCTCATTTTGGAAATTGTTTTGTGATTATTGCTTTTGCACTTGCTCAGATTTCATGCAAATGAACTCTGTTCTTTCAGTGAGTTTTGTCTAAACTATTTTTTCTTAACCCAATTAATCAGTTTTTATTGGATAATAGCTATCCTCTGCGGCTCCACCCACATATTAGTGAAATAGAACAGTGAGGAGGGTCCTGCCTGGCTCCCTACTCCTGACATCATGCTTCCCCCTCCCCTCGGCCCACAGCTTCTGTCTCGGATTAATACAAATATATCACTGCTCCAAGCGAACTATGATTCTTAGCGTGATGATAGAAGTCGAAAAATTAACCGGAATGTCCAAGGAAATTATAGAAAAGAACTCGAGCAGAGGTAAGGAACGCCCCGAGGCTGGCGCATGAGTGAGGAGGGCCCTGTCCTGCAGCATGTCTCTCGGATTTGTGCTAATAAATTGGTACCGCAAGCAAACTATGATACATAGTGCAATGAGAGAATTTGCAAAATCAACAGGAATGTTCAAGCAAATTATAGAAAAAAACCTGATCTAAATCTGTTAATTAGTTCTCTCGTGAAAAGCAGACAGACGTTGGATTTTATGTATATAGAGATAAGTGTGTTACAGAAACAAGAATATCTTCAGGCAGATCATCAGTTTTTATTCTCTAGTTTAATTTATTTACGTTTTAACTTAACTGTCATAGGCAGTTCAGGGTGGCGAGTGTTGGAGTTTAACCCAGGATCAAGGCAGGTGTTAAACAAAGATGCAGCCCAAGCTCATTCATAGGCATGTTCATTCACACAACCACACTCATTCACACTTGCCACTTCCTAGTTTCTTTCTCTTGGATGATTCCGTAAAGAAGTGCATGTGGATTTTCTTCTTTTTTGAGATCAAAATTGTATTTAATTTAATTTAAAGATTGTAAACATGAAAAATGAATATAAGAATAAACAATCCCCTCCCCCTAGCAACAGCAATGCTCCCCCCACCTCAACCATCCAAACTGCCCTGCAGAAGAGGGCCCAGAAGGGATCCAGTACAAATGATGCAGCATCCACAGGAAGCCCCAGAGTGCAGGGCAGCTTACCACTTTTCATTATTATACCCAGTTTAAATGAGATTAGGCTAAAGAATCAGGATTTCTAGAAGTGTAAAGAAAATGAATCGGGAACTTTCATAGATGGGCTAGGATTCATTTTGCAGCAATTGTTCCCAAGGGAATTAGCCTCTGCTGGTTAAAAATTAAGGGAAAATCTGATATGTTTGGTAGGAGGAACATGCGAAGTAAAAAGGGAATATCAAATGTCCGACATATGATGATACAGATGGCAGACCATAAGTCAGGAAATGGATGGACAGTCCCAACAAGTGTAAATAAATATGGCAGGCACACTTAAGGGACAAAAGTGACAAAAAGATCAATGGACAAATGCATAGTCTTAAGTTTAGGAGGAGTATGAATTGAATATGATGATAAGTTGTATTACTGCTGGATGCAAAGGTGTTATTGAGAATAGTTGTCCAAGAGATGGAGAGGAAAGAAGGGAAGTCACAGTGCCAGATAGACTATTGTAAAAGGTCTAGCAGATGCTTTCAGTAGAGTTACATATGAGAATGCCACTAGTTTTAAGAAGGCAAAAAAACATGAAAAATAGAGTTGGTGGGTGAGGAGTAAAGAGAATAATGGGACAAATTTTGTATTGAGGATGGCTTGGAGTTTGAGATTTAAAAAGAAAGAAGAAGAGGAAACATATAAACCGAAACTCAGTCACTGGAATATTATAAGCCTGGAGTCAATGTATATGTCACTAAAACACAAAAAGAAAAAAAGCAGTTTGCCATGAATACAGAGTACAGGATATCTTCTGCTAGTCCAGAGGATATCCTAGATGACTCTTCACTTTTTGCCAAATTTGGAGAACATATGAAATTATGGGATTAAATTAGAGGAGTGTGATTTAATTTTCAGTGAGGTGTAAAAGTACAGAGAGGTGACAGGGACAGATCATATCAACATCAGTGAGAAACCAGGAGGGTGTTTAACCAGTTGTATAAGAGTCGGAAAGCAAATGCCCACTTACTGTATATAGTTCTAAATCAGGCAAGAATAACCATAGATGAACAAAGAAAGTCATAGAGAAAATGTCTAACTTATGACCTGTCTTTCATTGGGAAGAAAGGGAAAGAATAGCACTGACAAATTTATATGCAGGACTATGTTCATTTTAATAAATTACAACCTGTAGTGAGAAGTCAAGCATAATGACACCTTTAATTGGCTAACTAAAAAGATCACAATATGCAAGCTTTTGAGGCAACTCAGACCCCTTCTTCAGGCCTAGTACTATAAATTACAATGTTACAATGTCCTACAATAGGGAAGAAATGTCAATACCTAAGTGTTTAACTTAAACTTGTTAGCAGGATGAGCCAGGGAAAACTGATTGATGACAAAGGGGGTTCAAAGAAGAGAGCTAATTAAGCCTTGAGCATGGGAAAGGCACTATATAAATAAAATGTATCATTATTATAATAATTATTATTATTAAGATCAGTTACTTTTTTTAACATGAAGGGCTCGGGAAAAGTGTTAAATAAAATAAGGATTACAGTAAAATGCAAGTGAGCACTTAGGAAAGTAATAATAATAATAATAAATTTTATTTATAATTTTATTAATAATAATACATTTTATTTTATTTATATTTATTTACAGAGTTTAAGAAAGAATGGCAGGGTATAGTAGGAAGCACTTCCAGGCCAGGCAGAAGCCCCACAAATTATTGATGACAGATCCCTGCAGCACCCCCTGGCAACCCAACAGGGCTGCTCCATGGCACTACAGTTCCCAGAATGCCTTGTGGGTGTCTAAATGGGATACAGGAACCAGGGATGCTGCCATCTAGTGTAGATGTGTATATATTCAGTTGCCTAAATCCTTCAGTTGTATTTTCCTCAAAGCCGGGTAAACGTTCTTGCTCCATCCCAGCCGGGATCCCAACACATTCTTTGTATTGTTAGCATTTTCTGCCAACTCCCTAGCAAAACTTTAGTAAAATCACAAATATGTGTGCATTTTAGAGTACTTTCTCGCCATTGCCTTCTGAGCCTTAGCTCAGACTTCATCAGAATTTGGAAATGCACCAGTTCAAATATTTATCCATCCTATAGCATGCTTTCTCCAGTTCAAAGACATGGAGTATTGTACCTTATTTTGGCATTATTGTATGCAAGGCAGGAATCAAACCAAGCCCGAGAGGAATGCCAGGACAGAGCAACCTCACACCCACTGCTTTTCATCTGAGAGTCAGTTTTTCCATTTTTATACGACTTAACATTTATGCCCTGTATATTCTTTACTAAATTACAATCAGGGTGTCATGTTGTGCAAATGATTAGCCTTTAAGCTCCAAGAACCTGGGTTGAGTTTATATTGGACCTACTGTATGTACAATCTCTACATACTACCAAATACACTAAATGTAAAAAGTCCTACAGTTATATTTTAGCCTTGGAACTCCACATAGTCACAAGATTTAAGGAACAAAAGATATCTGCTGAGAAACTAAATTCATAAAGTAAGTTATTTGGACTAAAAGATGATGTAAATGCTCATAAGTGATGAACTATGAATATATTGAATGGCATTGCAATGGGTTATTCAATAACAAGTATAAAGCATAGTGACATACAGTACATGAAGGTCTTTCAGAAAATGCACAATTCAAAAACAAATAGGGTTTAGAAAAACAGATAAATGAAATGCTTTCATAAGAGATATTTTTTCAGCTAACCTCACAATTTGAAAGAAATATTTACAGCAGTAGGTGTCGTTTTTATCAAATTTTGGAAGCATTCAATCAATCATTCCCTAGAGTCTTTGTTCATATAAATTAAGTATCGTCAGAAGTAATAAAGAATCCACTGAAGTACACTTATTCAATTATAATCTAAAATTACACTAGTGGATAGGTTATCATTGCTGACAGGTTTTATTTCATATAAAGCAAAATTACAGAGGATGATTAATGAATATTAGCAAAATTGGATAATAATAACAATACTTTGTAATATATACAGTGGGTGAATTACATAAGCAGTTAAAAATCAATTCTGCATGGACTTTTTAAATAATAATAATACAATTTTTTCATATTAAAATTTTGATGTACTGTGGTGGGCTCACAGATATGTAACATTTCACACTAGTAATTATAGTCCTGCTCCAGGACACATCTTATTCCATCAGTTGATTGTGCCAGTCAAAAACAAGCTGTTTATTTCAAGCCAAAGTAGAACTTTACTCCAAATGGCCCTCCACACTTACGACAGCAGGGTGTGGAGTAACTTATTTACTTTACAAAAGTCACATCGTAGACTTGTTACACTCTTCTGCCCTGAACAGTGAGCCCTCTATGGCAGGATTTCTCTCTGATTAATAGGATCCAGTGTAGGATTAGTGCTACCATTTCACACTTCATCTATCATGATGGTGTTCTAGTTGTGGACTTTTTTCCCATTCTCCCTCCTCCCCTTCCTTTGGATGAAGCAATCAAGTCTTATGCTCTAATTAAGAGTGAGAAATACTGCACCACATTAAATGACCCAGTGTCTGCACACTACATTGTTAAAAGTGCGTTCAACTCTCTGTTAAGGAGCTTAGTCACCCAGGAGTCTGTGGGGGTCTTAATCCAGCCTTGGTTTAGCTGGTGGTTCTATTCGATACTTTAGGTTTTTGAAATTGGTGAAAACAAATATCTCAACCAATGGAATTTAGAATCTCTGCTAGAACAAATAATTATTCTGATTTTTTCTTGAATGGAGAATACTTATATAGTCCTTCAATTGCAAAAAAGTTTTATTTTTGCAAGCATTATAGATAATTATATTGTTATTATCATTTACACATGCTGCATGGATGTAGCTTATAAGGAGGCATCAACAACATTGTATCGCACCAAAAGTTTCATAAGGAATTGAAATAATTTTAACACAATCTACTCAGTAGACACAATCACAAAAACGTGTTAAAGTGTTTTTCGCAAGACAGGTAATGTAAATGGTCATTTCTTAGTGTCTTAAATTATAGTGAAAATCTCTCTTAACATTAATCAGTTGTTAGGAGGTAGACTAGCATAGTCATGAGCTGATCCAGTATTCCTCATTCAAATCCCATACCCAGTTATCCACACGAAGTGTGCACATTCTCTCCAAGTCTGCATTAGTTCTTGGCTGGTACTTCAGTTTTACACTCACATCTCTAAAGACATGATGGTTTGCGTATGTGGAAATTCTAAATAACCCTTAAATGCATCTGAGTAGTCCCTGTAATGAATTGGTGCTGGCAGGGCAGACTCCAGTACCCCAAGATACTGAATTACATTAAGCACTTTTGACAATGAGTGACTAATACCTGATAATTTAATTTCATTTAAGGACAATGCCAATGGTTAATTAATTCAGTCTATAATTCAGATTATACTCAAATAGTTTTGAGAGAATGTTGAAAGTGTTATTCTAAGAATTTTAAATCAATGTTGACCACTAAAATTCTGATTGCTGAAATTCTAGAAATGGGACTACTACTTCGCCTCGAGTTTGGAGAAATCACAGAAGTGTTCGTAAATAGGGAAACGTCTGCCAACTATACTGGATTGATTACTGTTCCCAAAAAGGCGACCTCAGCTGTGTGGTAGCAGTGCCAACCACTGTGAGATCAAAGAAGAAAGAACACAGTCAGAGACGAGCAAAAAAATATTTCACCAAAACAAAACAGAAATGCCAAAATCATAGTCAACAGCAGGAAAAAATATGTAGGTTATTTTATGTTGATTTATGTGAGAAATAATTGCTTTGTGTGCTTTTCAGAAAACAGCCCAGCAGCAACTCAATGCTCACTGCCCCTGCACTGCCACTGCCACGGTAGCGTACAGGGCAATACACACAGCAACAGCCGTTTAATGTTAATTTATATGAGAAACTTTTGCTTTGTGTACTTTTCAGAAAACTGTGTTTAATTGAATTCTGAAAAATATTTAGCCCTGGGAGTGTGCTCTTCATAGTGATCTCCTTTGTGAGATCAAAGGAGAAAGAATGTAGAGAGAGATAAGCAAGCTTATCTTAGTAACTAGACTGTAATGCAATTGATCAGCATTATATACCCGGGGGGATGGTCCCATCCAATGTTGACCGTTACAGCTCTGGGAGATGTTGTGCTGGCCTTAAAAAGCATTATGAGTCTCTGAAATAAAAAGTTCTCCTAAACTGGCCAAATTATCAGTGAATAATTTGACGAAAAAGGGTGAACACGAATGCAGCAAATTTGCTGCAAAAAACGCTTTGGTGAAATTCGCTGATCCAGCACTTTTGACTACATCTGAATCTGAGCTACCAACCTATACTTGTAAAATTATTCATTCTGACATGCAAATGACGCTAAATGTGATGTAATCATTTTTCTAAATGATGTCAAACTTAAGAAATCTGTCAGCATATAGGTTTTAAGTAGTTTTCCCTAAAATCTACCCATTTCAGTGTGCTGGGGAGATACAACCTTTTCTATCTACAGGAACTGTACAGATTTTGCTTGCTTATAGTTTTTATGCATCTTCCTTGCTTGTACAGTAAATGTGACTGAGGAAAAGATGTTACAGATTGTGTTATATAACCACTAGCTTTTTTTAGAGAAATTCTACAGTAATTGTCCATTCCAGATCATTTTTTTGTTCTTCGATCTTGTAATATTTGTGAATCATTCCTCTGCCTAATGTCAAAATTATTTAACATGATCGGCGGAATATTGCCTGAGGCTACTGACGCATTCATGGCCTTTTAACCGGTAAAGTTGAGTTTTTCACTTATAAATACAAAATTTTATTTCCAACTTGCTATTTTAAAAACAAGTTACCTTAACCTTGAGTATCTTCATATTGTTAAAATGCTGACATTTACATTAGTAGCTGTACAATTCTACTGCTTCCTTTTGGCGTTCTTAATTGCTTCTTCTTTGAAGGTCGTGAGGTTTAAACACTTTGCAGTTATGTTCAAATGGATTAATTTGCTTGATTTAAAGATGACATTTTTTGGCAGCTCATTTTTTGTTATCATTCAAAATATTTGCTTTTATTTATTTGTTTGTTTGTTTATTTATTTAATTTTGCTAATTTTCTACCTTATTATTCTGTTACATTTTGGCATAAAAGGAAGCATACAGTTTTCAGTGGGCTGTGTTAAGATACAGTCAACAAGCCTTGGCTCTGGCACAGTACACCTAGAAGCTACTACACAGACTCAAAGGACAATGCATAATGCTCATGATTATGTGTATTATATTTTTAAAAATTTACAATAAACTTCAAAAACAGTACAAAGAAAGGTCTGTGATAAGGTGTAACTAGAGAAAGGATTAATGTCACAAGTAAAATTTGGTGCAACATGAGTTGTGGGTGGCATGGTGGCACTGCCTCTCCGTTCCAGATTCCTGGGTTTAAATTCCAGTACATCCTTTACATAGACTGTGTGGAGTACGCACATTTTCATGTGTCTAAATGGTTTTCATTATACATTTCATTTTTATGTACATAGCATGTTTTTATATACTACTAGCGACTGGGGGCTACACATTCTATGTTTGTGAAATCCATACTTTCTCTGCAAAGAATTATTTGTTTTGTTAAGTCCTTGAAATGATTTTGTTATCATGGCACTGATTTGTGCTTAAAAATAGACATTTTCGGCCTATGTAATAAAGAGCTTCCTGTTTAAACGGGGCTGCGAGATGTGAACTCAGCTCTTCGGCGCACCTCATTTGATTTTTTCCGGAAAACAAATTTTCAAAACAAACCGTATTATACGACTCTAATCAGAGTCGGAGTAATAATTATGTTGCCGTGGTCATTTTAGATCTGAGATAGTCTGAAATTTACACAATGACTGTTGTTAATACCCAGTCGTCATTACTAAGTTTGCCAATAGGTGTCAGAAGGACGGATGTCAAAACCGAACTGCCCAAAGATAGATTTCGACGTACCAAGCAAATGGCGATACATTCTAAATTACTTACTGTTCCGGAGCTGTGGAAGGGTTTAAGTCAGTCGACGATGTTAGTCCTGGAAAGTACACCCCACCAAACCAACGTTCAAAAAACCAACCAAACTATGTTATCTGCTCGAACCAACACCGACTTACTATACTCGGCCGTCCAGCGCGTCATTGAAGCATTCGAACATTCTTAGCCAATCATGCAATACTGCGTCCGCGCTTGCCACGTTATGTTCTAACTACAGAGGCAGAGTCCCATTGCATGGTTCTAATTTGTATTGAGTCGATGTATTGACGTGAACACCAAACATACGGGGTTTTGACATGAATACCATACATAAGGGCTATTGATGCGAACACCATACATACGGATAGTATCAAATTATATATAAGGATTACAGTATATAACAACCAGTAACAGCATACTGCACGATAATGTGCAGTAAATACACTTGACTTCTCTGCACATTTAGCATTCATTTGCTTAGAGGCTGATGCGCTTGCTGCTTCCTGAGCAGCTCTTCTTTTCTCCACCCTAGCGGCCCACTTTTTCTCTTCTTTCTAGGCATCTTTTTGCATTAAAAAACTGATTAAATCAGTATTTGTGTTGCAATTACTTAGTATTTTTCCTTAATTTTTCACTTAAGCTGGCACTTAAGTCTTCAATCTGCCTCAAGAATGATTTAACATATGAAGAGGTAGCGACTGCCAAGAGTTGGTTCTAGAATAAAATAAAATAAAAATAAAAAAAGAGGAATAACCTTTGAGGTCAATCATCACTTGCGAAAGCAGACAGTAGACATCACGTAGTATATGTGTACCAAATTTCAGGTCAATAGGTCAAACGGTTGGTGAGCTACAGGTGATTTAAAATTCTGGACAGACAAAAACACAGCCACCACAGCGTATTATATATAAAGATATATTATAGTAATTATTTATTATCATTGTAAATTATAATGTTTTAACTATTTTTCTAACTTATTCTATGAATTGCTACACTATAGTAAATTGTGTTTTCCTAGGTAGTAATATGGTTAATCACAGCACCAGTGATTATGACATTCATTTTAAATTTCTATTTCAGTATTAAGAGTTAGTTGTTACTTGTTTTTATCTATAAGATAACCTCTATGCCATGTCACTATTCTTGTACTTGTTTATTTAAACCAAAATGACCTAACTTTAAAACAATTTTCTACATGTTTTCTCTCTAACACCATATATACCTGTATATACATATCACCACACAAACAGTTTGTGCTATTGTCCATCTTTGCTAAATAAAAGAAACTGAAAGACAGGATTATTTTCCGAGTACTGCCGAGACAAAATCAAAACAAGCAACAGACTAGTCTGTTATTAAAAATTCTAACTTTGAAGTTCCATTTTTGTGTTTGATTTCATTTTTTAGGCTTTGAACTCCAAAGGCACTTCAACTCTGAACTGGATAGACCCTATACAAAATGAGATTGGGATTTTATCTTTGCTAAATTTTATAATAAAATAAAGGACAATGAATACACAGTACTGTAAATTATGTCTAATAAGAAAGGTCAGTGGAACAGAGCTATCAATAGGCAGCCTTGGAAACCAAAAGCAGACAGACATCATACTTCTTAGGAAAAGCCATGAAATATTCAATATGGAATGTATGTAAACAGTGACTGCAGAAAAGTATCCGTGTAGATAGGAGTTTGGAATCAAAAATTGCAACTGACCTTTAGTCAAAAAGACTCTACCCTGAATGATTTCCATATAGTTGTATGGCTTTTACTGTAACATCACATGCCACCTACAAAGGTGGGAAACACACAAAATCTAGGAGTACCACGCATTAGGCATTCACAAACATAGTGGTGGGTTACAATCACTAGTTGCTTTTCCTTGGTGAAATTGTATATACTGTACTTAATTTATTCCATTCTACTTTGAAAATTAAAAAAGGAAAATGACCATGCTGAATTGTAAAAGAAAAATGCAGCACTTTTGTAAGTTCATCTACACCTGTTTCCTATTACTTTCACCATTTTCTTGACAAATAATGATATTCTATATTTGAGATGTTTCACAAATTAAGTAACAAGTAACAGTTGCTATATTTCATATCATACGGTATAATCTGAAATAATTTTTGAACATCTATCAGTTTAAGATGACATTTCAATAGGATGAACCAAAAAGTAAATTGACCTAAAACAATAGTTTTTAATAACATTACAGTGGGTACACCTTTTCCTTTAACAACATCACCATTGTATGCATAAAAGTACACATTTAGTAAAGCCCAGTAGTCATGGTTTTATTGTGAAAGTTAATCTGAATCAAAAGAAACCCTTGATGACAAAGAGTGATCCCTTTCCTAAAGTAATGCTAAAGTTGTGTTTAAACTGAACTGATACTGTAAGTGTGTTGGAATTCATTCTTAAATAATAGAGATAATTTGATTTTAAAATATATATTAAAAATAAGAGGGCCGCTTTTTATGTTTTTCTACTATGATATTGTATACATTGATTGTCTAGTAACATTATTTAATGCCTGGATATTATGCCGAATATAACATAGTTCAGCCATTTAACTTGCAAATATCAAAAAATCAAGTATAGTTGTTTAAACGGGCACTTATATAAAATAGTACACAAACACATCTAACCTTGATAATTAACATTTCTGTTGAAAGGTTCTCGTTTTGTTTTGAAATTACCTACAGTACTGTGCCAAAGTTTCCATATCCTAGATTTTTCCCATAAATCATATTTTTGATGTTTATTTTTTGTTGTCTTCATTAGTGTGTCAATTACAAAGTACAAGTACAAATGATACAGTTCCAAACTAGTCAGCAAACAGGTGCTAGACACAAGGAAGAACTCATCCTGCATTAGCATCCTGTATCTCCCCTAAACAGAAATTTCTTGGCAGACGGGAGTTAGAAGATGTTCTGTCAAACAGGCAGGGCTGTGCTTAAGAAACATAATGCTGTGCCAAAGAAACTGATTGCAGCAGATGAGAGGTAAATCATACAGACATCCATTTGATATCATGGGAAATTCAGCACTCCTATCAGCTCTAAAATCAAAGAAACCACTGGAACCCAAGTACACCCCTCTACAGTCCAAACAATTTTGTGTGATGGGGCCTTCTTGGATGTGTTGCTGCCAAAATAAACAGTCCTTTGAAATAGAAACAATGTCAAGAGACTCAGCTACTCACAAAAACACACGGTCTGGACTGCTGAACAATGTGAGCAGGTGTTCTAGACTGAACAGTCAAAATTTGATTTCTATTCCCTCAGACACAAAGCTGTTTGTCTGTAGAAAAGCTAGACAGTGCTACATGGATGAGTGACCATAAGCAACAACGCAGTGTGGTGGAGGTTCACTCCAGATTTGGGCTGCATTTCTGCAAATAAGAGAGCTAAATTCTGTAGGAGAACCGGGGAAGTTCTCCAAGATAAACATACTGTACTAATAAGCTGATTTTCTTTTATAAACTGTATGACAGTACACCAAAGAGAATTTTTGTGGCTTTAAAGGCAAAGAGTTGTCATATGAAATATTGATTGAATTCAGTTTTTAACAGCTTCCTGCTTTTTAAAATACATTTTTTGATATTTAGAAATATTTGCTATTTTTGAACAAATATATGCGTTACAGAATTTTTTTACATGTAGAAAATACCTTTGCACCAGTATTGTGCAGATAGATAGATAGATAGATAGATAGATAGATAGATAGATAGCCGTGTACCTGCTGGATAGCTAGTTCTAATACTAAACAGGTGCAGGCAGAGTTGTATGAAGCCATAAACAACCTGCAAACTGCCCCTGACGGGGCTTTTATTATCATTGGTGACTTCAAGATTCTACCTAGATTCTACCAACATGTGAATTTTGCAACCATGGGTGATAACTGTTTAGATCATGTTTACGGCAGCATTAAGGATGCTCACCAAGCCAAGCCCCCACCCTCACGTCAGTAACTCTATCCTCATCTCTGTGAAAATACAATACAATACAATTTATTTTTGTATAGTCCAAAATAACACAAGGAGTGCCTCAATGGTCTTTAACAGGCCCTGCCTCTTGACAGCCCCCCAGCCTTGACTCTCTAAGAAGACAAGGAAAAACTCCCAAAAAAAAATCCTTGTAGGGAAAAAATGGAAGAAACCTTGGGAAAGGCAGTTTAAAGAGAGACCCCTTTCAAGGTAGGTTGGGCGTGCAGTGGGTGTCAAAAAGAAGGGGGTCAATACAATACACAAAACAGAACAAATCCTCAATACAGTATAAAAATAAAAATTTTGCAAGTACGGAGCAGAATTTTACAAGTACGGAGCAGAATTTAGCAGTAGATGATATGACATAATATGATTTGAATATTGATGATTCTAGCCTACAGTTCTCTTCTCAAAGGCACTAAGCAAGTCCCAAGAAACTTCACGGTGTGGCAAAAGGGGGCCATCTCAACACTCCAGGACTGTTTTGAGCACACAGACTGATCAGTGTTTAGAGAGGCTGCTACTCATGAGGGCTGCATCAAGAGGAGTAGTACACAGCAGTGTATATTAGCAAATTCACTGAGGATGTTACTGCCTCCATGAAGGTAACTATAAGAGCCAACAGAAACCCTGGATGTCTGCAGAGGTTTGGAGGATGCTGGAAGCCTGGGATAGTTCCTTCAGATCTGGAGACAAGGCTGTCCTCAAAACTACACAAGCTAACCTGGCTTGGGCAATCAAGAAAGCAAAGTATGCATATGCTCAAAAAATCCAAGGGCACTTGCAGAAGATCAGAGATGCTTGGAGCATGTGGAAAGTTATTCAGGTCATCCCAGACCACAAACTGGTAACTTTTCCCTGTTGCATTGACGACTCTCTCCCTGACACTTTGAATGCCTTATATAAATAGTTTGATGCAGTCAATAGCAAGCCCACAAAGAAATGCACCCCTCTCCTAGATGTGCAGGTACTCTATCTGAGCACAGTTACAGTAAGACAAGCTTTAGTCAGAGTAAACCCACAGAAAGCTTCTGGTCCTGACAACAAACCTGGAATGTGCTGGCTGACGTCCCAACTGATGTGTTTAACATCTCCCTGGGTCAGGCATTTGTTCCAGCATGTTTTAAGACCACCACAATCATCCCAGTTCCAAAGAAATGATCTACAGTATAACCTGCCTGAATGACTATTGCCCAGTGGTACTTACAGTACATCAGCTATCATGAAGTGCGTCGAGAGACTAGTCAGGAGACACCTCAAATCTGCCTTCACCAATTCACTGGACATTGTTCAGTTTGCTTACCATTCCAACCGGTCTACTGATGATGCCATAACCACTGCACTTCATCTGTTAGAGAGACCCTTAAGCAAGGATGCTGTTCATCGACTTTAGCACAGCATTCAACTCTGTCATTCCACAGAGACTGTTCACCAAGCTGGGCAAGCTGCACCTCAACACCACCCTTGTAAACATGATTTTAGATTTCCTCATGGAAAGGCCTCCGCATCAGCATCAACACCTCCAGATCTATCACACCGAGGACAGGAGCACCAAGGGGGGTGCGTCGTTAGCCCTTTATTTTTTACACTGCTGACACATGACTGCTCAGCAGTTTTGTTCAAACCAGATCATCAAGTTTGCAGATGACATGACGGTGTTAGGTCTCATTAAGTACGATGACATCTCAGCATACATGGAGGTGTTGGAGAGAGTGGCTGCTTGATGTAAGTTCAACAATCTCTCTTTTAATGTTGAAAAGATAAAAGTGATGATAACAGACTTCAGGACGTCAAGCACTGCTCACCCACGTCTCACCATTGACAGCACTGTTGTTGAGAGGGTCAAATACGCCAAGTTCCTGGGAGTCCACATCACGGATGACCTTTTTTGGTCCCTCAACTCCACCTCCATAGCCAAGAGGGCTTAGCAGAATCTGTACTTTCTGAGAAGACTGAAAAGAGCAAGTCACCCCTACACCTATCCTCACCACATTATATAAAAGAACCATTGAAATTGTGCTCTCTAACTGCATCACTGTCTGGAATGGGAACCCTAATATTTTAGATTGCAACATACATTATGTCGATTTCCATCCGATACATGGACTCTTCTCTCTTCTACCATCTGACAAATGGTATCAAAGCTTCTGCTCTGTTTCTGCAAGACTGAGTAGCAGTTTCATACCACAGGTTGTCAGGATTCTGAATGCACAAAAATGTCTAGTTCCATTTAACCAGTATCATTCCAGCATACTACCTCCTTTTATGCTTTATATACTTATCATATTACACTTTGGACTTTTTCAACAGCATGTGCACTTCTGTTTACTGTCATGTAATATTCTTTGATAACCTTAACCTTACCAGTCAACCAGTGTGGTTCAAAGCTGGAAATTGCCTCTGTATAATATCTTACTTATTGTGTATTACCTTATTCTGGAACATTTAAATCCTTTTCATACTATACTGTTTATATTCTGTTGTCAATAGTGTTGTATTGTCTATTTTTGGCATTGTTTCTGTCGCACCTTGCACCTTGTTGAATGTTGCTATATGTTGTATCGGGGCTCATAGAGATACATTGTCTCATCTCACTATGTACATGTATGCTGTTGATGATAATGACAATAAAGTAACCTTGATACCTTGACCAATTCAAATTCAAACCAGTACAAATCAAATTGAGTTTAATTGCCACACAGACTTAAATAAATGAAAACAAGAGTGATAATGCCAATAAAAATTGTTTAACGCAGTATATAACAGAATAAAAAAGGGATTCCCATTTATTTATAATACATTATGAGAATTATGTTTTCACCTAATAAATCATTTTCACTAAACAATCAATAAACAATTATCAAATAATGCATGAATGTTAGCTTTAATGGCTAGGAAGGCATGTCATAGCTACAACTACGATACATTACATTAGTACAGTTTTGTATAACTGCAGATGACTTGACTTCATTACCTTGCATTTCTTACCAATAATTTATTTTATACTCAGCCCTTTTTTGTTTAAAACCTATTTCTGTCTTCTGTTACATAGTATTTATACAGTGTTTATCTCTCCATCTTGAAGGAATACTTTGCCCTGTTTTGATTGCCTGTAAGCTAGTGATTACAGTAACTCATTCCTCAATGGTTTTCATGCAACAATTATTATACTTCAAATGGTACAATATGCTACTGTTAAACTTCTGACACATGCTGTACTTTAAACCATAGTCAAATAAATCAACCCGCTAGTTGGCAACATTCATTAGGCTTCTTGCCTGCTGTAGAATCCCCTCCAAAAGCCTTCTAGTTATATAGAAAAGTTCTGAATCTGTTCATTTTAATGGATTACATCTTCTGTGCTGTAACTGTTCAAAAGAAAGGTATGTTTAATCCATGAAAATGCCTGTCTATGAAAATTATACTCTGGAATTTTCATCCTATGCCTTTAATACTGTATCTATGAGGCACCTTCTGTCTCAAATACTGTGTAAAGTCTAAACTTTAAGGAATGCCTCGGCTTTAGTGTATAACTGATTTATCTTTAAAGTGTTTTATTGAAGGGAACTTGGTAACATCCATCAAATATGCTCTAACCTCATCCTAATTTTGATGTTTGTAGAGAGCCAGACCACATTAAGAGCATTAAGTGCCAGTAGGAGCTGGCACTTGACAGGGTTACTTTCAGGACAAGCAGACAGCAGAACAATGTATGGTTGCTAATTAACCTAAACTATAAATCTTACAATGTGAGTGGAAACCTGGAGTTCTAGATTATAAAACCCACACAGCACTTGGAATGTTGCAAATTTGAATCCTGTAAAATGAAAGAAGTGACTCTACTCCATTGGACCCTTGAGAAAGGCCCTTAATCTGCAATTGCTCCATCCTGCCTATGACGTTAATCTGCATCAAGCCCTGCAAGGAGGTCCTCCAACCTGCAGTGAAAATGTAGGGGTTTGTGGCATGACTGGCACTCCAGACAACGTAAAAAACCTTCAGTGTGATGCTGAGGTGTCACCCGCTGCACTCAGATTTCAATCCAGGTTGTTTGTCATGTGGAGGGTGTGGCTACGCTCTGTAATCAGTGCATGCTCCCAACAAGCACTAGGACAGCATAGCAACTCCACACAAGCAGTGACTACAGCAATTTCCTGGAGCTGGGTGGCCACAGTTGTATGCTGCCTACTTTGAACAACTCTCAGATACAATGTCTTCTAAATGGACATCACTTTGTGAGGATATGACTGTGAGTGCACTGGTCTCATGCCCTTCTTGTGACTGTTGCTTTCTTTCTTATCATTTTGATAAAAAGGGGAATTTCAAAAATTAACTGAACAAGCACATTTATTTAAATGTGAGTCAGTTTATTTGCACTGTTCTGTTGAACATATTATTCAAATTTTTTATCAAATTTTAAGAGACATACTGTATATGGGACAGTGCATACCTATATAGTTGGTACTCCTGCCTGATGTATCCAGTAAGTTCTGTATTTTTCAAGTCAATGTTATTTCTTCACAATCATGTTATATATTAATTTTCCACATAAAACTGTGTTCTTAAGTACAGTGTTTTTTATACTTTTTAAAGTATACAGTATTCCTGCATCTTACAATATCATTCTATTGAACCCTGTGTCTATATGTGATAGAAAATACCTAAAATATACTGAAAATGTCAGTTTTTTAGGCCAAAAATGTTATTGAATATTGATTCACGTCTTGAGATTACACCCATATCGCCAAACAGGTGTATCCATGTTGTTTTTAAAAAGGAAAAAAAGCAAAAAGCCAGCAATTGTTGTGAGATTCAACCATGGGGCCTGTTTCCTTTGCCAGTTTCCCTTTTTGTCTTACTTTTCTGTACCCTTGTCTTTTCTGCTCTGTAGACAGCAAGACAATAAAAAAAGAAAAAAAATTACACTTATGATTGAATGGATTCCTTTAGTATAGAGAAGATACTGCATGTTCTGCTTGCCTTGATAAATCATGTGTGTGCTTCAGAGAAAGAGAAATAGAATATCAAGATCCTGTACGTAGCAGGCAATGAAGTGACAAGAACTGATCATACTTTATAGGTGTACATATATGCTGGAATGGGAGAAAAGCAGAAATGGTAAATTGGTGCATACTGCCCCACTTCAAACCCTGCATACATCCATTCAACCATCTTCCTGAACCACTAATCACTGCAAACACACACACACACTTACACACACTATAGAGTCATTTTAGCAACACCGATTCACCTACGTTTAATCAAGTTGAAGTTTAGTACGTTCAGACATTAAGATATGTTAACACAGACTGTCATTCCTGCCTCATAGCACCAGATAGTAGATGGAGTCTACACATATTTATAGATTGATTTACTCAAAAACATTGTGCACAGTTCTTTTATTATTATATAGCCATTAATAGTGACTCATCATGCATACAAAGAATATCGTTAATTGGTTTGTGGCTCTTCAATTTGCTTTATCATACACTCCACCTTTTATTTCGTTTTTTAAACCATGCCGCACATGACATGACAAAAGTGGCGTGGCTATTTAAAATTATAATGCTGTGTAATAAGCTCAGTTTAGTTCTATTGTTATGTGTACAAAGTACAGTGAAAATCTGTGTGTTCTTTTCACCCTGCAACCATTCACCATGCTTCTTGCTTGGTCGCCCATGTAAAATAACTATGTAGATGATAATGGGGGGGTTGGCATTGCTTTGTCATAACTCCATAGCCACTGCAAGCACACAAAAGAACAAGAAACATACCCTTACCTTAAAAAAATACGACTCAGAATATGTGATAAAGTATTTATTTCTAATTTTCTTCCATTATTACAAGGATGTCTCATTAGTTTGAAAGGCATGTTTTCTTAAAGCAAAACTTTTGCTGCTTCAAAGGGGATGTATTTGATAAGTTTAAGGCTTTTTCTATCACGTTTGGATGCAGGGCTGAATACAGCCCCATTGTAAGATAGAAGAATAGACAAGGCATTTTTAAAATCTCTCTATTATAATAAAAAAATCTTGGGAGGAGAGATGAGACATGACTTTCTCAGAGAGATACTTTCACGTCCCGCGAGACGAGACTTTGTGCCAAGTGATTTAACTACGGCAGTGACCAGAAAAGTTGACAAAGTAGAACATTGTAAAGAATTCAAAAACGTTGGTGCGATACAAAATAATAATTAAAAAAAAAAATAGTAAATATCGCATTAGCGCAAATAAACAGAAATTATTACTCTGTGAAATAACGTAACAATGAAAAGCGATTGAATATATTGTTTGGATTTAAACTTTAAGTTGGAGACTTGTAGATTGTCTAATTCGTGTTGCCATCAGGGAAAAGTAGTGTTTCTTCCCAATGAAGAGGCGTATCCGCGAGAATTAAAAGATTTGTTGTTTGGTTGTTGAAAGTGAAATCCACATACGCTGTCATGCTTGGGTCACAGAGTTGCACAGATACACAGCAGATTTTAGAGACAGAAACATTATTCAAACACTTCAAACAAACATAAGTCTCTTTCAGGAGTGAATCGAGCTCCATGTGTAGTCGGAGGGTATAGTTCCGTCTCTCATTTGAAAGAGTAGGAAATCTTCCTCTTGACAGAGGCGCGACTCGGGAGCGGGACCCCCCGCAGGAAGAGAGGATGTCTGGGGGACAAGATAGACAAGGCAGTGAGACAAAAGGACAGCTGCTGTACATGCTTTTAAATGTTCAAAGCGCTGTGTGAGATGCAGATCACGTGACACGGCAGCAGCTGCAAGCCAGCAGCTGATTGAGCAAACAGGAGGTAAAAAAACAGTATTTGTTTCCCATTGTATCGCCATTTAAGAGGGGGTTTCAGAAGAGTGACCATGTCTCCTTGGGGTGCGTTCAGCCCACCTCTTCACAAAGCGAGCGGCAGAGACGTGAAGTGGCTGGGTGTAGCATAGGCCTTTTGGCTAGCGAAGCAAGCAGGTGGCGAAGCCCCCTAGTTTAGTCAAAAAAAAGCTTTACTTTAGAAAACTAGGTGACAAATTAATATATACCATGATTGTGAAGAAATAAATTTGACTTAAAAAAATACCAACCTCATCCTTTAAGCTCTAAAAACATGCCCAACCATCCCAGTATGGATTTTCACAATCTGTATGGGTTTCCTGTTAATACTTTCATTATCATCTCATATACCAAAGCTGAGTGCATTAGGTCATTTATTTTTTCTAAACTGGCCGTATGTGAGTGTGGATGTGTGAATGAACCATGCGATAGACTGATGCCTCTCCATTATTGGTTCATGCCAATGGTGTCCACTGCTACTGGAATAGTCTAATGCCCTCCTGACTTTAAATAGGATTAAGTGGGTTTGAGAAGCTCTTGTTCTTTAATGTTATTTCCAGGACTGATATTAACTTTCATAGGCTTGTATGCCTAAAAGGCTTGATACCAGCCCCTGCTCTACCCATATATACAGTAATTCCCTATAAATAAAGGGACAAAATAATTTATTTCAAATTTTCAAATATCTCTATTCATTCTCTGCATTTGTTTTTGTATTTGGTAAAAACAGGAGTGGAAAGGTGTGGCTTTGTAAGATGTTATATAATTCTACTTTACAGCATAGTATAATTAAAATCAAAAATTCATGTACAATACATTCAAAGACAAGCAATACGGTAATTCCTATGACAGTAAATCATGTTTTAAGTTAAAGGAAAAATATCATTGATGTACATGATTATATACAAGAGCTTAAGGATAAAAGATAAATTAAAGAAACACTAACACCTTTTACTTGCTTAAAATTACAGCTACCATGAAGCTGTTATTACAAATACTGAAACACAAACTCAGTTTTATTTTTTACTTATTTTTTTTTAAACATGATAGATTTCTAAATGTCCACAAAAGCATATTTCTGAATTTCTTCTTGGGAGAGGTGCGTAAAGCATGAAGCAGTGCAATTGTGTACAGAGGTATGAATGGCCTAGGTGCCTATTATAAGCAACATGTAACACCCCGTGTAGTGGGAATTGGGGAAACCACTCTAGGTGTCTAATATGTGGGACCAAGCGCGATCAGGATGATGATGTAAGACAGATAGACACAGACACATATATATCAATACACAGTCCAATATCACAAAGGACACCCAAAACAGTTATGAAACAGAGCCCACAAATGATGACTATATACAGTATTTGCAGTGCAGACTGAAAGTCCCAATGGAAAAGAAAAATGCACACAAACTAATATAACCCATAAATATATACACACACACAAAAAAATAAAGCTGCCTTCCTCCACAGTAATCCAAGTCAGGAAGCTGCTCCTCCAAACAATGTATAATATAGGGTTTACTAAGAAAAATACTCAGATAGAAAATGTGTATACTGTATACAAAAACAAAAACACTGCGCCATTAACCCCAACCCAATAAATACCACCACCAAAGTTAATCTAGAGATATTTATCAAAATATATATTGTGGTATATGGCCGGCCATTCATTCACACCGACAGATGGAGCTCTACTGGCAACATGGAGGTGCCCCAAATTGCAGCAGGGCATTATGGACCTTGGAGTCTTTCTTCACAGCCCAGCTGGATACCGTGGGCGCCGCCAGGGGGCGCTGCAGGGTAGCCCATTGACTTATATTATCCATATAGCCCAGAAGTAATTCACAATCACAGAAACGGAAGAAATTATATACTTCCGGGCTGAAGAAGAAGAGTTTTCACCTGACCCGGAAGTGCTTGGTAATCACATGGACTGAGGGATCAGAAGTACTTCTGGGTCAAGGACTATAAAGGACTGTGGGAGATCCCAGATGGGCAAGCTGAGTCGGGAGAAAGGGTGGCAATGCGTCTGGGAGTGGAGGATTTGATTATTGATTGTTCTTTATTGATTATTTATGAGTATTGTGGAGGGGAGGATGCTTTATGCACTGTATAGTACAAATAAATTTAATATTTGGACTTTTATCTGGTGTCTGGTCCGAGGGTTCAAGGGGACGATAGCTCCCCCTATCTGTCACAATGTACAAGAAAAACATATTTACAATAATCAAGGCACAAGCAGTAGTGCTTGGTAAATTCAAGACAGTGTTCTACCAAGTACCTTTCTCTAAAGAAGATCTAGCCAGAAGACACCCTCTAGAGGCCATAATTTCCCTTTTGTATTTGGTGCCCTCACGCTGACCAATTAAGCTGCTGAACGTCATCCCTTCAGAGTAGCATCCACTTACAGAACCACAGCACCATATGTCACCGCAGCTGTAGACCCAAAGTTGTAGAGATATTATTGTCCCTTCACAGGCACACGATGATGTGGACGCGTCTAAGAAAAGTGCCGCCTCTTGCCCCACACAATTTAATATAAAAGGGTGAGTAGCTGGCGCACACGAGAGCATAGCTGTGCCAGCCTTTAAGACGAGATGCAGACTGCGCTTTTCCCAAAAGTAAAAGTAAGCACTTTTTTTTCCTCTTCCCTTCCCCGAGCTACTGCCCAGACAACTGCCAATATGGGATCCCTTTTATAAGCCACGGCAAGCCGATACTAAGGCATTTTGCATTTTCTCTTCTTCCAGCGCTATGAGGTTGTGGGAAGCACACGCACGAGTGGAAGACAGAAAATGCAATCCCAGAAAGGCAAGCTTTTATTCTTTATACTTTTTGTCCCATTTTTTTCCTAAAAATACTGCCACTCTTCATGCTGCAGATAATACAAAACTAAATTTATTTAATGGCTGGGAATGCCAGTGAGGCACATTACCACAGGGCACTGTTCGAAATAGCCTTCTGTACTGCCCAGGCTGCACGTAGCCATGGGCCTCTTTCATTTCCTGGGATATGGACAGTTATATGGACTAGAGCAGGGGTACTCAATTATGCTCCAGGAGGTTCACAGTGGCTGCATGTTTTAGGTCCAACCAGTTTCATAATTAAAAATCTAATCTCAACAGATAATGAATATTGTTTTTGCTTTCTGAGAACATTATCTATATGTGTTGTGGTTGTTCCCCCTTCCTCATTTAAAAACATTTCATCAGCACAGATACATGTACACTGGTTTTAAAGAAAGCACGTTAGTTAGAAAGCTGATAGTTAATTTTTAATTGCACATTATTCTTAACTGATGACTAGTTAAGAAAACAGGCAACAATTTAAATCTAACTGCAGCAGTTTAAAACAAAATAGGCAATTTAAGGCTTTTGAACTGTAAGTAGCAAGTTAATTAAAACTAAGCCCAAAAGATATTGATTTATTAGTAAATAAACATGTTAATAAACTGGTTAAAGTGAAAACTTGCAGCCACTGCTGACTTCGAGGGCCATAATTTGCTCCCCCTGTAATAGGAAGCATTAGGACACAAACAACAAGTATGATGCAAAAAGTGCAAAGTGTGTTTATTAAAACAATCCAATCAGTGTCCAAAGTACAGTGCAGAAACCTTCAATAAATAATCCAATACAACAGTGCTATGTGAGGAAATTGTAATCAATCAATAAAAAGTCAAGGATGAGATCAATGACAATTGTTTCCTTCCATTTCATTTTTCAGTGCTCTCTTTCTCTTTATCCAGTCTAACCCTGTTCACCTAAAAACTTGCCCAGCGGAGCTGAGATGCCGAGGCCTGCGGTCCACAAATGAACTTTTGTGCTATCCACCTCCATTAGTACCTGCTGGGATGCACTGAGCTGGACTCCATCGTCCTGCCACCATCCTTTGGTCCAGCTGGACCTCAGAAAAACTCAAACATTAATGATCCTAAAAATCAGCAGGGCAAAAAGCCTCTTTGGGGCTTCCCTGACTGTTTGCCTCCTTCACACTGCACTAGTTCCAGCCTGATTCTACTTTGCTTTCTTTCACTGTCCCCTTGATTTCTTCCTCATGATGTCTTTCTCTCCTGATGTTCTCGTCTCTCATACTCAGACCTTTTTATAACCCTGTGAGTGCAGGTGCACTAAATGATCTGTGGAGCATCAATGAGGGATGGCTGTGCTAACTGCGCTCATACTCATACATGTAAACAAGCACTTAGCCAATGGCCTCATTAAGATCTCCGCAGTTCCACGGCTTTCCTACCACGCTCACAAGATGTGAGCTACACTACTTTATTAAAACACCTGCAGCTGCTCTGACATGCCACAAACCATGACCACACTCCATCACACTTTTCCTTCAGAGGGCAAATAAAAACAAAAGACTACCTGTACTCATCAAAGCAAACAATAAGACTAGAGACTGTAATTAAATTTCCCTTCTTGTTCTGCACAAAAAAATAAACTAGAACTATGGTAGAGGTACACTATTAAATTGTAACCTAGCACACACATTTGTGGGATGGGAAAGGAAAACTTGGGTATCCAGGCAAAAATTAAGTGAGAGTGTGCTAACTCCATAAAGAATGTGGTGAGCAAGGATTTGAACCTGTCTCTCCGTGTGCTGCACCTCCATGCCACCCTTGTTTGAAAATGGACAGAATGTATCACTCTTTATTATATATGGAGAATTAGCATAAATGACAATTAAAATACATGACCACAACCTGAAGTGAGTGTTTAGCATTAAAGGATTTGTGACAGCAGATTTTAATTTCAGATTTTTTTTCAGCTATTTATGAGTACAGCATACACTTGGATAGAGAACAGCTGTGCTGCATACGCTGGATTTAACATGCTCAGTGCTATAGATTTTCCGAAACAATTATGAGAAAAAAATGGATTTGTTTATTTTTAAAATGTTAGGAATGCCAAAAATAATGTTATGTAAAACTCAGTGGGAATATCTTAACATCACAATTGGGTTACAAGCAACAACAAAGAAGCTGAATCCCCTGTATTAACTGATACTATCAATACTTATAAAACAACAAGAAAAAACAGAAGGGCCTCTATAATTCCTCACCACTTAGTTTAGCAATGCACATTACATAACCTTATAAGGAGTGGAAATAATCAGCTTGTCCCAAAAAGAAATTTCACCTCACACAAATTCAGATGCTTATTTTTTCTTGCTACTGATTTATAAATTTATAATCTGAGGGAAGGAGGAGGAGATGTTCTTATATACATAGGCCTTATGAAAGTCAGCAGTGAACAATCAGGAAACTGTCTTTGATTTTTACATGCTATTTTGTACTGACAGTTAAGCTTTATGACACTGTCCTTGGGGCTGCATGGTGCAGCAGTGCTGCATTACAACAAGGGGTTCATGTCCCGAGTCATTGCTGTGTGGTGTTTGCATGTTCTCCTCATGGGTTTCCGCGTAAGCCCAAAAGACATGCAGGTTAGGTTAACTGGTGATGCTAAATTTTCCCTCATGTGTGTCTGTATGAGTGTTCACCCTACAATGGACTGGTGCCCAGTCCAGGCATTGTACCTGCCTAGCGTCCTGTGCTTGCTGGGATAGGCTCCAGCTTCTCCATGACCCTTCTCAGAATAAAGTGGTTTTAGGAAATCGATGGATGGACACTGTTTTCATAATTCAAAATGTAATTGTTAATATACATAATTGAACCTGAAAGAGATTAACATACGGAAAAGCAAGGTTACATTTACATGCAATTAAAAATAAAGCAGAGTGAAAATAAATTTTAGAAGAAAGAAATTAAAAGACTCCATAAAAATTTTTTTTTTCTTAGATATGTAATGCCAATTTAGAATGACATGAGAAAGACAAGAAAAACAAACCATTTTGTTTTCACTATTTGCAGTTTCTTTAAAAAATCAGTCCTACCCCATCCATAAAGGTGCTGCTTGGAGATGTATGTTTAATGATTGTAAAGATATGCCAGATGAAACTTTTTCTTCTGCAAATAATTTGGGACTGTAAAGTCATTCAAAAAAGTTTTCATTCAAGAAAATGTAAAGTAGCTAATAAATTTTCAATTTTCAGAATACACATGGTATACGATATGAAGATTTGAAGGTTTTTGGCAAGCTTTTTGCATATCTTGGAGGAAAGCCAAAGCTTGACATGAATGGGATGCCAATCCACCACAGGGCACACAAAACCACAGGTACTTAGGAACAACGGGGAAGTTAGATATGTAAATCGATCTTACAGTGAATGTTTAGGCTTAAGGAGTCACTGGAGGAAATTAACTGCAAAGCATAAATATATGGGGAACATATAAGAAACATTTTAAGATGAAAGTAAATACTTATTTCTCATTTAACAAGAAGAAGTCTGCCATCAATTTTTCTTTAGTGCGAGAAAACAGTTACAATCCAGATATACTTATTTAAGAGGTTACATTATATACAGGAATGAATGAATGAATGAAGTAAACTGAACAAAAAAAAACAAACTTTTTTTATGTTTCCATGACCTAATCTGCTAACAAGGTAAGAAAGGCCATACATTTCATGTGTTTTTTGGATAATTGTATATGATTTGGTAGAATGTGAACGGCGCAGGAGAGAGAGAGAGAGATTCAAACACTGCCATCCATAATGATGATAATTTATAATAAGCCCAAAACATATGTCCCAGCATGTCTTGGTGTTTCTGCATTTAACTCACAAATTATCTACTTGTGAGTCAATTTTAGCCAGTTTAGTTTTGCATATTTTCAGTCGATGTAGCACCTTAAACTGCGTGAATATGTGCCGTGAACATGTGTACTGCGTGTAATGGAAAAATGCAGAGGTTTTCTGGTCTGTTTACGCTTAGATCCCTCACCCATGTGCGTCTCACTGTGTCATGAGATGGTGACCATCCTGAGCAAATGAAATAGTACATGTTAGAACCCTTACTCTTTTTAATTAAAGAAATGTGAAAAGGAAGCTGTGAAGACTGATTTTGTCAAAGGTGTCCGATTTATAGATAGTAACACAAATTAAATTTGGAACATTGTATTGGAAACAAATTGGCTAAAAGATCCAGTAAGCTGTAATCAAACAGGTCCCTAAAATAATCTCGGACCCCTATCACCACATATTTGAAAAGCAGACTCATAAGCTAAGGTGAAAAAGCATGTTTCCTAATAATACAGGCATAAACAGACAGATCGAAGGACAAAATGTTTCTGTTTTATTTCCATATTATGTGTTCCATTTTATTTGGTTAGAAGTGAACTGAAAGTGTGACTAATGATGCAACCAATGCAAGTAAAGAGGTATTGTGGCAAGTATTGGCTGCAATTTTAACTTTGGATGGACCACAGTTTTGTAAATGGTTACTGTTGCAATATGAAGTCTTATTTATATACAGTGTAATAACAGTAGTAAATTTGAAACTTAGGCAGAGCCATGCCCCCAGCTACCCTAGACTTACCCTAGACTGCATAGTTGTGCAGTTTCAAATTAAAAGAAACATTTATCTGATGTATTAGAGAAAGATTTGGGGATGACCTCTGGGATATTTTGAAACAGATATGCACAATTAAAGGAGAATATTCACCTTTATGACACTGATCCAACCATCATATTTTAATATTGGTAAGTTTGACCAATTTTTAAGGTCATGTTTCAACTTCTCCAGTAAACAAGATTACTTTGAAAAGATTTTTAAGACCTGCGGTGGGCTGACACCCAGCCCTGGGTTTGTTTCCTGCCTTGCGCCCTGTGTTGGCTGGGATTGGCTCCAGCAGACCACCGTGACCCTGTAGTTAGGATATAGGGGGTTGGATAATGGATGGATGAATTGATTTTTAAGACACTGGAAACTTTTATGCTTAAGTAAGTAATGTAATGTCTCACCCCCCTAGATGGAAGGACACACGGTTCAAGTGTGCAAGCAGCAGAGTTAACTGGGAAGTTTCACTCTTTTCTAAATTAAGTTTATATCGCAAAAAAAAATCCTGCTCTAATGTGGACAGTGTGAAAGATTGATTGACAGGATCAGATACATACAAAAGGAAATTGTCAGCACAGAGGGAAACTTTATACTGTGAAAAACCCTGTATGTTTTTGTTACTTCATAGTGAAATGGCTAATGTGAGATAAAGCAGTACAAGTGAAAATGGAAAACCTTGTTGGGTGCCTTGGTAAAACAGAAGTAGAGAGAGTTAATGTTGCTAGTATGGTCAGAGGCAGCAGATGCATATAATAGTCTAATCCATGCAATAAAATTTTGCCCAAAATTAAATCTCTCTAGGGTATAAAATAAATAAATACACTAAACTCAACTTTCTCAACGACCTTGGAAATAATTTAGGGAGTGAACCAGGAGAGGGGTTGTATAAAATATTAAATAAGCACCCCATATTCAAAGAAGAAAATCTGTTTTAATAAACCCTGTTTGATCTGGTAAGATAATTAGTGGAAGGGCATTTCCCAGCATATGTGTTAGAGCCTTTGCCAGGAAAGAAATGAAATGAGTCAAAATGAGTAGTGTTTTAAAGAACCCTTATTTTGTCAGCCATCAATGTTAATAGTGCTTGAGATGAAACAGCTTCTACCCACACTGCAAAAGAACCACTTACTAGGCGAAGATGAGTGACTTAAAGTTAGCTGAAAAACCTCAACTGCTGCACGTATAAACTGAAAGCAACACCTAATAGTCATTATGTACGATTATCTAGCTGAGCAAAGAGGCAACAACTTTATAAGAGCTACAACCTTTAGACTATAAAACTTAAATCTTAGACTAAAATTAGACTAACAGCAAAAATAGCTGCCAAAGTATAATAGAACACCTACACTGAAAGGCTCAAAATCTAATTAAAAATGTTAGATGTATTTTAAATCTAAAATGTAAAAAACAGTTTATAAAAGACAAAGATAAGTTACAGTATACTTTATAGTCATCATAAGCAGAAATCATATATCATATATGCTCTTAAGAGAATCCAGTGTTTAGAAGGATCGTCACAGCTTTAAAGGGAAATTTTGAAGTTAAGATTATTGCCTTTTTTCAACTCAGGCATTTCTTTTCTTTTTTGTATTATTATTAAACCAAAAATTCAGTGTACTGTATATTTATTCTAAATGCTATGTTTTTGTTGATCTGTAATAGTTTTTGACAATTGCAATTTATTAGCAATTTTACTAAAGAAGGGACAAATTTTGGGCAAAACACATTAGCAAGACACTTGGATCGTTCCTCTTTACTTCTTCAGTTTGGATATTTACTCCATCTTTGGATCATCCTTCTAAGTGCTGTATTTCTTCAAAAAAGACTGATTTTGTTAGGAAAAAAATGAAGTTAATGCAGAAACTTGAACTCCAGATAACTAACACTGAAGAGGAGGAAGAGGCTGGTCTTCTAAAAGAATATTGGTCAGTCAAATGCTGTTCCCATTCTGGTGATGCAAGTTACTGCATGTCCTTTGTGCCAAGGATGGCTATTTTAGTCCTTCTATCAATAAAAGAAGATACCAGTTCCTCCTCATATTGACTACCCATTAAAGGCTGGAAGCTCAGTCAAGCTATTTTTTTTATATTAGCCATTGTGTGTGACTAAATCATACATGTATCTTAACATTCTGTCCACCGTACCAGCCCAATATCAACAGGAGGGGAACGTGACACCAGGTTTCTTGGCCTACACTGTATTCACCATACATATTTAGTCTAAGCTTTCACTCACTTTGTCCTTTCCAGTATTCAGCTTTTTAGCAAGTCGTTGACTGAGTAAGTTTTTATGGCCTCAGATCTTTGTTGATTCTACTTAACACACAGTTTTGCAATATTTGAAAATGTCAAAAGCTGTCATACTTCAGTAACGTTGCTATTAGATATTGCCCTTTGTAACTTACTGTTGGATAATGATGTACAATTCACTGTAACTTACAAATGGTGTGAAATGGAGACATTTCAAATAATTTGTAATAATGTTTTCTATATGTTATTGTCTTAATTTGTTTTATGGAAACAATTACCGTATATCCAAATAAACTATTTGGCTATTCTGCAAAAACACAATTATCAATTGTAATGCTAATGAACAAAACTGATACTTGAGGATGTACAGGATAGAATTGAAATGTGGTTTATTTTGTGAAATTGCCAATTGTTTTCAAATATGTGAGATTATGTTGTCCATCAACAACATTATTTCAATTTACCTTAACTAAAACTTTATGTTTATCCAACATTCTGTGTACAGCATGCAGATGAGCAATTTGTTTTTTTTTTAATTTCCTCGACTCAAGGTTCTAAGTAAATACGGTTATTTCAGAGTCAGACTCGGAGTGATGTGTGATCATCCTCTTTACAGTATTAAGCTCAAATAACCCTTGAGACAGTAGTCTGCTGTCATCTATCAAATAACATCAACCTACAAAAAATGTATAAATATTTTTATCCATTTGGCCACTTTGTGGTAACCTATCAATATTCATGAGTGGGGCAGAATCTTTAACCAAAAGCACAATTGCAAACAAACATCTGTTAAGCTATTTTTAGAACAAACTGAAACTTGAGCCATTGCTCCAATCGAGTAACAGTGATGACAAAGTGAATTGGTTTTCAGATATTGACATGGATAGTGAAACTGATGCATACAGCACTGCATGACTGAACTGCTGTGATATGCCTGTTGAATTCTGTCGAGTGATACTTCACCTTGGTGTAACAGCAGCTGTGTGGCAAAAAGGCAAAATGATTGTAAACAAGTTTAAGGTCAAGAAAGATGTTATCTCCCGAAACACTGTTCATAATGCAGCAACTGTCAATGTTTGTGTCAGGGAAAACGAGGAAATCACTAAGCATGTTTCCTTTACACAAAGTTACAATTTTGTATTGCTGAAAAGAATGTAATGTTTCTGGATTGTTACTCTGGGGTTAAACATAATGCTAAGGAGGTTCAATTCATATTTTATTCTGAAACAAATGAAAGACAAAAGAAAACTAACTTTAGTAAAACTTTGTTACAGTCTTCAAAAACATCATTTCAGAGCTACGTAAATAAGAGGGGCAGAGATGCCATGTCTGAGACTCAACAGAAAGACCAGTAACTGAGGACAAATTCAAGCATTAGTGAGGGATCTAGTTTTGATAACTGTATTACCTTAAGATACGAGAGTTGCACATTAAGGCAGTTTATATGCAGCTGACACATAATCAGCTAAATATGTTTTATAAGAAAATGTGTTTTCGATGAAACTTAACCTTGTCTAGAAAGCAAAAGTACAGTGTTCTCCATTTCATATGTCACAAGGTGCAGTAGAACAAGTCACAAAATAACATTACAGCATTGGACTTTCATGATATTTGAAATTGTTGTGCCGTAATGCATACCATGATTTATTTATGTACAGTAAGCTGGATATGTTTTCAAAACTTTCAGCTAAAGATCAAACAAAACCTCTGTACATGGCTGTATATTTCCAAATCACAAAAGCTCTCTTTTTGTAATAACAATATTAATGATTTCTAAAATATTATGTACTTTAAAGCAACGGGTCACCTTTATAGTTATTTGCTTATGCAGAGTATGAGAGAATGCTTCATTCTTTCACATAAGTTTAGCAGCATGAAGACACTCCATAGTACTGATGGATAGAATGTGATGTACTGAAATCTTCCTTTAAGCACAATTGATTCACAGAGTGGAAAAAAATACTTTTTTGGCTTCATCAGCAATGACAAAAAAAAAATCAAATGTAGATGTTCCATTTTACCAAATTTATTTCACTGCATCAAATGCAAACAAGAGATTGTTATAAACCCAAGTATATTTAACAACAAGCGTTTCATTCAGAAAACTATAGTTTTCCATTTTAAAAATATCAACTTCAAACAATTTATTAAAAACAAAGAGGTATGCAATTACACAAGTCCCATGCTGATAAACGAAGATCTACCTTCAATGGGTTAAAAATGTTCAAATGTAATAAATAAGACATAAATTGAAATCTAATCAAAACACAGCCAAAGGTGGAATGTTGTATAATGGTGGTATTTTAAATAAATTACTGACACTCCTAATCTGGAATTTTCAAAAGCAAATTCCTGTGTTTTTAATGAAAGCTAATGATAAACCATCTTCTTGGCATATCCAGAACATTAAATCTTCTGGAGTACATTATAAGAAGCTAATTTATTAAGTAAACAGTAGATGATTAATAATAACAAACCTCAAACTTTGTATGAACCTCACCATTAATAAGTGAATGAGCCTTATTACACACACACACACACACACACATATATATACAGTATATATACTTATAAATATATATGTATACAAAAGTAATACCTTATCTTCTTGTTTTAAGTTAATTACATTAACTTAATTGAAGTTTCCTATTCAATTAAAGAAAATATAGTGTACACTTATTTAATATTCAACCTGTTAAAAACTAAAAGAATCAAAATTTAATAGAAGACTCATCTTATTAGTTAACCAGCCAGTGACAAACAATTGGGATTGTCTCGTTGACAGCAAGATGAATGAATTTATTATAATGTAGGTGTAAGTAGAGCAGCAGGGGGTCACTCATTAAACTGTGGTCAATAAAGTTTCTAACGCTGGATTTGCTGCAGAGATCAATACCATGCTAATCTAATAAGTGAATGGGTGCAGAATACTGAATTGCTTCTGATCAATGACTATTAATTTAGATACAACACATTTCCTTAAATTAGGCTCTTTAGTATGTGATACAGGCAAATGAACATTTCCAATTAAACTACAGTGAATACAAGTTAAACAAGTTATTAAAAAATAACTATGGGGATTTTCTCAGGTGCCATATGTAAAAAAAAAAAAAAAGTTTATGATGTGTGATCATAGGTTGTAAGTGCAAATCGTATACAAAAGTGATAATGTTCCTTTAGTCTTAAGAATAAGTTTTATTTAACAAGGAAAAAATGTGTAATTTAGCATCATTTTACTCATAGCTGATTGCTCAGAAAGGCATGGAATTGCTGTTACTGATATTTCCCTGTGTGACTGCTTGAATGTTGCTATCAGCATCAAGAAATGTATAAAGTTAAAATAAAAATATGCATTGATGTGACCAAGTGTTACTGTGGCGTACTGGGGGCTGTCGCATTGATACTTTAAATACCTGCCGCCCAGCTTGATAATGACTGCTTATGTAATATATCTAATTACTTTAAAAGAGCAGTGGTGCCAGAACTGACCCTTATGCAACTCTATTTAAACTCAGAACAATCAGGAGATGTTACTTATTAGCACACTGTGTATGCAGCCTCTGTCACATGTACAGTAGTTTAATAACTAATTTTTTTTTTTAAATAAGCTTTACAAGAGGATAGGCTCACAAATTAAAACATTCTATACCTGCTAAAACACATGTAAGCCTTACAAATGATCTTTTTTAATTTTACTTTTTAAGTTAACTTTTCTCTCTGAAATATTTGTTTCTCCATTTGTATACACAAATGCCTTTTTAAATATAACTGATCAGCAATTCTGCCTTCCAGTTCTCAAGAATCAGATTTGATTTCTGGTCCAGATGTTGAGTGAAACCTGCAGATTCTCATGGATTTTTCTTGGATACGCTGGAAGCGTCTTTGAGGCATCAATGTTAGGTTAACCGGAAAGGATTGGATGGATGGACAGTTGACTGGATAAATACACAAAAGAAAGCTGAAACACGGCGACGGGTAACTGCAAACAAAACAAATTTCAGTTTTGGCAGAAAACTTTCATATAAAACAATTGAAATCAGACATTATAAAGTTATCAGAAACAATGCTTTCTTTTAAGTGTTTCACTATTTTGTGCTTATAACACAGAGAGCATCGGACTCTGATAAAATTATTTCATAGATCTTTAGTACTAACATCTCAATGCATACATTTCATTACATAAATTTCCTATACTGTTCTGTTCATCAGATTACTTTGTGAAGTCCATATGTTCTAATGAATCAAACATAAATTAATGGATTTTAGCTTGAGTACATGAAACCACCACAATGGTAGGTGGATGGATATGAGTGGGGTGAGTTCAAAGCTCTTTTTTACAAAGAGGATGTTTGAAATATGTTCAACAATATGTGCAAGTTATATGATCTTTTACAGAGATGTAGGCTGTAGTTACCTACAATACAAGCTGCTGCAAAGCAAAGAATGTCTCTTGGGTACTGAGTGAGACATAAGAGCTTTAAAATTCAAATGCATAATACCTATTTGTTTTGTAGTCGACATATGTATGAATGAAGAAAGTAAGAGGGACACTACAAAACAAATTTTCTGCATTTGACTATAAACTGTATTAAATATTACTTCAATATTTATACCCACTTTATGTATCATAGAATAAACCAATATGTTCATGCCTACCAACTTTAAACCCCTTTGCAAACTCCAAAGCAATTATAAAACAAATATTATTTAGTAAAAATCAACCCATTTATGCTTTTTTTTCAAAATTATTTTAATTCAAGTGAAGGTCAATTGGGAGCCAATTTCTGGAGTTTGGCTTGAATAGAATATGTGCTCTGTGGTGCTCACAAGCAGTTTCTGACCCAGATTCATAAGCTGCATTAGATGAATTCATAATAGCAGATGGTGTGGGAGTGTTGGTTGTGACTCTTACTTTCAATGGAAAGATAAATGTTTTCAAAATGAAGGACTCACAGGGCAGACTGTTGGAGCAAACAGACACTTGAGTAGAAGTGCCTCATAAAGTGGTGTCCTGCAAACAATATTATTAATGGCAAAAAGCATTATTATATACTTCAGTCACCCTGCCCATTCACTTTTCTCCCTCCTCTTTTCTGGCTACCATTACAGGTCCATTAGCTCTCACAGCATTAGATTCAGAGACAGTTTTTATCCTCAGGTCCTAAGGTCATCAGCCACTCATATTGACAAGTGCACGGTCATTTCTTGTCCTGACGCTGATCCCAACACTGGTACATGCACACATTTCATTTTCACTGTTAAGCAAGAATGAAAGAAAACTCAAAGGTTACCTATATTTTTGTTTCATAATAATCAAAACCTTTTTCATGTTTATTGAGTGGCAGGAGAGCACCACCTGAGACTTCTCTTCACACTTGAAAGTGCTTGTGCGCTGCATTTGGAAAGTCAGGAGAGCAGGCAGCAATGTTTTGGATTGAGAGCAGTCAAAAGTCACACTTTGAAAAAATATCTAGACATACTTTAGCAGCCATTGTAACCCACACTACTTGATTTTAACTTTACCAGTGAACACAGGACCATGGTTGCACTGAGGTCTTTAATAAAACACTATTTGCTTTCTAACAGAAAAGAACAGAATGGAGGTGTGTATCAGTAATTTGAGCCAGCTTCATACCCCTCTGTAGTGCTTTGTGCTTCTGTTGTACCAGGATGTCATGTAGGCAATAAAGATGGACTCCAATGTGCATTTACAGATACTGGTGGGCAAAAATGGACACATTCTGTTTTCAAGAGCTTTAGGTTATTTGTTATTCTTCTTAATGATGACAAAAAACCTTTCCATGGCCTTTGTCTCAGATCTGTTCCCTAAACTGTATGAAAGACGTGAAGTTGCAGTCACAGCTCTTATGATAGCTTATGTTAGCTGAACACTAAGTTAAGCAGTGAGGGTAGTATGCTTGTCCTCTATGTTCCCACTGCTGTCAAGACTCACCGCTGAGACACAGTCTTATTTATCTACTGTAATGTAACTTACTGTAACAAATGGCTGGTTTATGAGCAATGAAGAGACAATTACTATATTGGTAGCCAGGAATAATGAGAGGCAGATGAGAAGAGAAATGCAAGTTGCCTTCAGAGTCTTCCTCATTTGTTACCCTTCTATGAGAGAGTCCTTCATATGTGTTAAATAAACATCAAGGTTGCATTCTATTGTGCTGTAAACGATTTGATTCCCGCATCTGGTTTTATTCCCATTTATCATCTGAGCTTTTCTTAGCCACACTGAGGCCACTGATCTTGTGATATTTCAACTCCTATGTGCCCTCTGGTGGGGTAACTTGCATAAGTTTGGTGACAAGAAGGCATAAATTAATTCTATTCATTAGACAATAAAGTCATATTTTAAGTATATAGATCATACATTTTTACAAAAATATTAGCAACTGATTTATTAGAATAAAAATGAAGACACTTATGGTTGATGTATTTTTTGTTTTTAAAAAATTGTCGAAGATTGTTTTTGGCTCTTCAATCAGTTTTTCAACATTGCCAGCATACCACAATACAATTTATGATCAAATTGTATATTCTAATTAAACAATACTCAGAGAAGCCTGTTTAGGGGTTTTACTAAGAATTGCAGGAGTATTAATTTCAGCATAATAATGACCCCAATTATAAAACAAGGTCATTAAATCATTTTGCTGTGTATAACCATGCAATACAATTTTCCTTGCCCTCTCCTTCAATTTTACATGCAAGATATTTTCAAGTGTTAGTATTCAACACAGATCCACTGAGTCCCTTTTAATGCCAAATAATTTAAGTAAATGTAAGAATGCATATTTTTCAAATATTTCATTTTTAATTATGATATTATTTTTACCATGGCAATGCATAACTAAGAAGAAAAAGCTGGAGAGTGAGAAAAAGCCCTTTAATTACCAAGCATGTCTAAGGTGAGCCAGGTATCTTGTTTCTCTGCTAAAGTCTAAAATGTACAAAGTGTGATTTACAGTAAGAAACTAACACATTAAATGATTTCCTTGCTTGATGTTAACTTTAAAAATAAATGTTTACATCTTAAAGGGCATATAATTTATACTGGTTTTAAAAGTTTAACCTAATAATCAGCTTAAACCTTCAAAAATGCCATCAGAGACCAATTTATTCTGACTGTACTCTGAACCCTAACTGTACATTATACAATTCATATTATTGCTAATTTTTTTCTATACAGTATAGTCTTCACTCTTGGTGGTACAGTGATTAATAAATCCACCTCACTGGTTGAAGAATATCTGTTTGTTCATCAGTTGGGTTACCTTCTATTGTCTCCTTGTGGGCTTTTCCAGGGCACTTTGGTTTGTCCTTCATCCAAAAGATGTGCATATCAGATTAAGTGGATGAAACAGATAGATAGAGGAGGGATTAGGACTTTACAGAAAGTCATAAAAAAATATAAACAGTATAACAAACAAAATAATTCTGAACGGAAAGGACAAAGCAAGGTAAGATAAGATAATGAAAAAAATAAGATAAGATAAGGCTTTATTTGCCCCCAGGGTGGAATTTGGTTAGGTTTAGGGTACCACCAGGTGAATTCAATCTCCCTTGATAATTTGTCCATTTAAGGAGGCTCTGGCAAGGATAGGTTTAGGGTATTTAGGGTTTAAGGTTGTCCTATACCTTTTCCTATGTCTTCCTTCCTCAGTTGCCTCTTTACTTGGTCTTCAGTTATGGACAGTCCACACTGATAATCAAGTATGTAGAAATATGCCCTGTGATGGACTGCTGTGTAATTTCTGCTTTGCAGTCAGTGCTGCTAAGTTAATTTCCATCTCCTGGAGACCTTGAAAACAAAGGTTTATGTATCCTAAGGATAATTAACTAAGACAGCTAAATGATATAAAGCCTCATTTTGAAGTTTTCCAGTCTAAGTACATTCAACCTTCAATTATATTCTCTAGCACTATATAAGAGCAATAGACACGAGATAATACTAAAACCATTAAATTACCTTAACTTAAAACAAACAAACAAAAAAAAAAAACAACTCACAATACTATCTTGGGAAAAATTTAAGCATTTAAGACAGTTTAAAAAACAAAGCTCCAATGTTGATTTAGTCTTTGTAACATTTATTTACTTTTACTATATATAATAGATTTATCATTTTTAATAGGCTACACAGCTCAGATAGTAAATGCATAGGGCCAAGCAATTTTTGAATTTTAACTCTAATTCTTGTTTTTTGCTTCATTGAAGTGGGCATTAGCTGTGATCATGTAAGACTGACCAGTTATGGCAAAACAGTCGATATAGGCATCCCTTACCAAAGTCGAGTGTTTTCATGAAAGAATCAAAAATTGCAAAGATAAAAATAATTTTTACTTAAACATGACTGGGAAACTGGTTGTGGAATGTGTATTTCTGTTAAGATTATCTTACCTGGCTATGCTCTCTCTACTGCATATGTATGAATGTGTATTAGAACAGCATCCTAGATGAACAGATGTATGTGCTCATTTACTGTCAATAAACAAAATAATCAGACACTCTTCTTGCATTTCAAACAGCCTCATTACTGACTATGAGCAGGTGAAAATATACAGAAATGTAGAAATACCAAAAATGTTTCTAAACTATACAATACAAAGGATAGATGTTCTACTTAACAGATGTAAACCTGTGAAGAACCTGACATCACTGCTGAAAAGTTAAATCTAAAGAAAAGCAGACAAATTAATAAGGTCAAATGGCATGGATTCCAACAACACAGGAAGAAGACATGATCTACATCGAGATTATTTTTCATTCTGTATGACATTTTAAATATCAAACAGTTTTAGCACCATACACAGTTTATGCAGACTAGGATGTCAATAAGGGAAAACTACAAGGTAACCTTCATTGATCTAATATCGGTTAACCACTGTGCACACTTTGAAATCTGGTTAATTGACCCCATCTTATTACATAATTCCTTTTACATTCTCTCTTTCCTCTGTTTTAGGCAGCACTCTGGCAATTATGTAGAATATAAATAGACTCTCAGACAGGACTGTGTTACACTCCTAATGTGCACTAATGTAATTCATTACAGCTTCTGATAATTCAGTGCAACTGCTATAAAGCGCAAAAGGGATACTGAACTGGGACACTGTTCATGTTAACTCCATGCTGATATATAAATGATCTCTTGTGGTAACACATGATTTAAAACCAAAACCACTAAACACCAGCAATTCTAAAGTTACATTTGAATATTTCATGGTTCTAATGACTTGAACAAACATAGTGTTTCCTGCAACACATACTGTTCCAAATAGAGTAGAAATTAAATGAAAAAAGTAATTTCATAATAATATCAAAAAATTATTGATCTGAGGAAACAAGAAGGTGGTTATATTTTGGAAAGATTTTTTTCTATGCTAGAATAACATTTTGCTTTAATCGTAATCCTTGGAATTTTTTTATATTTACTTATTCTCCACTTAATCTAATATCTTTAAAAATACTAAAGATATGCATACAGTATATCTTTAACATTACAAGTACAGTGGATATAAGCTATTACTTGAAAATAAGTTTTTCAATAAGAATGCAGAAACACAGATGGAAACTTGTTAAAGTCCAAATTTCGCACAAATGTTAGAACGTATTTCTTTGCACAGAAAAAAGCGGTTAATGCTTTACTGTCCCAATTTTTTTTGGAATGTGTTGCAGGCCTGAAATGCAAGAATGGATATATATTAGCAAATGAAATGAAGTTGACCAGACAAAACTTGAAATATTTTGGTTTCATACTGTCTGCAATGAATTAAAAATAAAAGTAAATTATTTTTTTTATTTGCATTTTCCATACCGTTGCACATTTTTCTGATTTAGGGTCTGTGACTCCACCCCTAACTACTTCTTTTGCCTGCAGTTACCCAGGCTCCTCCTATCAGTGTTAGACGTGTGCAACACTATTGATGCATCAGTTATATAAAGGCTGGAGCAAACATACAAGACAGCCTGACTATGTAATGAACCACATTTATTTTTATATTTTTCTTGGAAGGATAAATGCTTCCATAAACAAGATTTAATCTGCAATAATGTTATTTATGGCCAGGAAGCTTTTTGGTTAAATATTCAAATTGTATGTGGTGTCTTGTGAAAGATATTCATTATTTTTGTGTTGCTATTTATTGATACCGTGGCACCATTTTGTTTTTATTTGACCACTTTCATTTTGGTACCTGCTTGCTAGGCGACTGCCAGAGTCATGCCCCCATGGAGCTTGTGTCCCTGCATCATATTTGCAATGGATAAATAACATCCTAAAGGAAATTTGAAATCCAACTTCGTGGCAAAATATTGAAACCTTTGGGCAAAAAGCCCTTACATTTATTTTCTGCTTTAGATTCTGCTGTTTTCTTTTTCTAAAACTAAGTTTACCTTTCCCTTTGGCTTAGTCGTCATATCTCTTGTCTTCCTGGTTTTGAATCTTACCTGCCTATTGACTTCTGTTCCTGGTTAACCTCTTTAACCTGTTTGCTCGCTTTTTCCCACTATTCTAGTGGTCCTAAGACTTGAATTCCAAGTACTTTGTTTATTTTTAACCCTTTGGATATTTTTCTGGTTCTAACTTCCATCTGGTTCCTTCGAAATCCTTGTGCATTTATTGTTTTTTGTCTGTCTAAATAAGAATTTCAATAAAGGATTATTAAATACATCCATTTAATAACTCTCAAGTCTAAAACTAACTCAGGTCTGCACCTCAGAATCAGTTTACACTTCTAGGCAGGCTGGGACTATGAGGCTGCATAGCACAACAGACTGGCACCCCATTCAGTACTTAGCAATAATGGTCTGAACAACCAATGTGTTTTTGGTCAAAAGAAAAAGATTGGGGTGCTCAAGAGACTGAGTGAGGAGTCTGAGTGTCTAGGCTTGCAAGTGTCCTGGATAAGAACCAACAACCAGGCCTTTAATGACCTCTTGGGCACAGCCATCAGCAGTGTATCTGTTTGTGGAGAGAGGTTTACTTACCTTGGCAGTGACATTCATGTCTCTGGTGACTCTTCCTATGAAGTCATTAGACGGATTGGGAGAGCATGGGAGGTCATGAGGTCGCTGGTAAGGGGTGTGTGGTGCTCCTGATATCTATGCAAAAGGATGAACGTCCAAGTCTTTAGAGTCCAGGTGCTTCCTGTCTTGCTATATGGATGTGAGACATGGACACTATCCTGAGATGTAGACTGGACTCCTTTGGTACTGTGTCTCTCCTGAAAATCCTTGGGTACTGTTGGTTTGACTTTGTGTCGAATGAGCGGTTGCTCATGGAGTCCTGAATGAGGCACATTACCTGCATTGTGAGGGAGCTTCAGTTACAGCACAACGGCCATGTGGCAAGTTTCCCAGAGGGTGATCCGGCTCGTATGATCCTCATTGTTGGGGACCCGAGTGGCTGGACCAGGCCAAGGGGTCGCCCACATAACACCTGGCTGCAGCAGATAAAGGGTAATTTCCGGAGGGTGAGACTGGACCGTGTGTCTGCCTGGGGGACTGCCCATTGGGATCCCGAGTTGTTTCATTTTGTAATGGGTGCGGCAACACACTGTACCAGTGCATGCTTCCCAACTTGACTTGACTTAATGTAAGAATCTACACAAAGAATGGTAAAACTCAAGCATGTAGATTTTCACTTTAGTTAATTAGACAATCAGTAGGTAGTGAAATAGTGTCCTTATTTAGTTATACTTCCTGCATAGCTGCAGTTTCTACATTTGAAAGAATCTATCAGTGTGAATTTTATTCTTCTAAATTTTAATAAAGGTTTATTCTCTTGCTGTGAACCTAGAAATGCTTTAGGTGTGTTAATTTGAGTTTGATCACTCTTGTTTTCTATCAAATTATCATAAAGCAGTATAGCTATACTTCTTGCATAGCTGCCGTTTCTACATTTGAAGGAATCTATCATTGTGAATTTTATTCTTTTAAATTTTAGAGATCTGTTCTCTTGCTGTGAACCTAGAAATGCTTAAGGTTTGTTAATTTGAGTTTGATCACTCTTGTTTTCTATCATATTACCTTAAAGCAGTATATTTCTGATGTGTGACACTGGTCAGAATAGTCAACAAATTAGTTCATATTATACATTTTTTTTAAAAACTTGATCTGATGAAAGTCAAGGTGGGCAAATTCAGTCCTGAAATTTTGAAAAGATTATCATTTGAGCGTATGATTGCTGCCACAGCCAAATAAACAGAACCAGGGATATAAGGAATATGCTTAAATGAAGGATTTATCTACAGATGCCAAATAGTCAATAATTCTGAGAATGGCTAGTGCCTGAAAAACTGGATAAGACTAGAAGACACATTAACTTTATATGAGCATGCTACCACGCAAGGAAAAATAAGCCTGTAAGAATGATATTTTTTTCTTCATTTCTTGGAGAAAATAACAATGACATAATGGAGAAATATTATTTACTATTTGTTTGGAACAAGATGGTTTGAAATACAAAGAAGAGGAGCTTGAATCTTGAAAATGTACTTCAGTTGTATTTAACAGCCCTGAGTCCTCCACTATGGCAACAAGTATTAAAAAAAACTTTACACTGAATGAAATTGAATTAGTTATTTTCTTTTTTTTTTTAAGAAATCACTTTTATAGCCTTTTTCAAACTCCTGCAATCAAAACACTTAATATATATAATATTGTAATGTAAACATATTTCTAAACCAGGAGATACATTTCTTTAACATATTAAATTACCTAACAACTACCACTGAGTTATAAATGATCAGGCAAGAAAGGTTACATTGCTGCATCATTAATGGATGATATCATAGATGCAAATATAAAAAGACAACACTTCAGTGCTGCTTCAGAGTCCTGAAAGAGCTACATGGGTTACATAGAAGTGATTCCTCGAGCCACCACATTGCACAAGAATGTCTAGGCAAGAGCTAGGGTAAAACTGTCCAAAATGCCTATGTTGTTGGCCATTGCAAATACTCAAATTAAAACATTGAAATTCAAAGACATGAATGTCAAAGTATGGTGATCCGCTTTACCCTTCTAGATAATTGGCTGCTTGCTTCACTTCCCAGCTATGAGTTCTTTGATAAAGTGTTAGATTCTTGGTAAGCATGCATTTAAACTGTATCAGTTTGTATGTGAATGGATTGAAGGCCATTTTCCACCTTCTATTAACTTGACCTATTGCAACGCAACCTCACAAAATTTGAATATTACAAAATAATCTAAGTCAAAGGTGAGACTTAAAAAAACCTTAAAACAATACAATTTTTATATGCATCCAAATAAGTATCTATCTATCTATCTATCTATCTATCTATCTATCTATCTATCTGATAATTACAATAAGATGACACCTCACATAAGTGCATTTGTTATTTTAATTTTGTAAACCTCAGCATTTTGAAACGGCAATTTATTATTTGTTTAATACAGAAATGGCAGTTTTAATGTTTTTATTGAATTGGTTAATTCAAAACATTGCATCAAGGATCATTGCTAGAACTGAACAGTACTCACTTCACTGACTTCCAATTAAGTTCAGAGAAGATTTTAAAATTCTCTTATAAGTGCCTATACTTCTGAGTGCACCATCCTATCCCACCTGGAGAAAAAGAACAGATGTTTATTGACTTCAGGTCAGCCTTTAATACAATTATCCCAAAGTAGCTAATAGAGAAACTCTATCTGCTCTGATTGAACACCTCACTTTGTAACCGAATTTTAGACTTCTTGTCAGAAAGACAAGCCTCAGGGCTTCATGCTTCATGCTCAGTCCACTGCTCTTAACTCTGCTAATACATGACTGTACAGCCAAATCCAGCACAAATCAGCTTATTCAGTTTTCTACTGATACAACAGTAGTAGGACTCATCAGTAATGAAAACGAAACATCTTACAGAGCAGAGATGAAGCAGTTAGTGAGCTGGTATGGGAGCAAAATTCAGTCCCTTAATGTTAATAAGACAAAACAGTTGATTGTGGACTTCAGAACAAAGGCTGAACATCCTCTACTGCATATCATTGGCGTCCCTGTAGAAAGCGTCAGCAGCACACAATTCCTGGGTCTTTACATCAATGAGGCTCTCTCCTGGACTCTCAATACTACTCACTATACCAAGACGAGCAGCATCACATCACATGGTATGGAAACTGCAGTGTGTCTGAGAGGAAGAGTGTATAACTTGTGGTGAGGATGGTTGAGAGGGTTATAGGGGTCTCTATCCCCTCCATTTAGGACACATTTAAGGACAGATGCAAGAATGAAGTTCTCTACATTGCGTGAGATTCCTTACACCCCTCTCATGGACTATTCATTCTCTTGCCATCTGGTAGGTAAAATTAAGAACAGCCAGAATGTGTAATAGCTTCTTTCCATAGGCAATAAGACTGCTAAACTCTCTGTAACATGTACATAACAAGCCAGATTTTATACATATAATTATTTATTTTTAACCCTAGTATTTAATTGACTCTTTCATACTTTTAACTCAGATATTGGTTGGACCTTGTGAATTCAGCACTGTTTTTATATACTTTCTTGTGGTTTTTCCTTTCCCTTTTTGAAATTCTCTGGTCTTGAAAAATGCAATTTCATTCCACTGTATTTTAGTTATGGCTGGAATAACAAATAAACTGAACTTGAGATCTCAAGATGTTGGTCTTGACAGGCTTTAGCATTCAAACTCTATCTATTAATATTAGAGAAGTTGTATCATTTCTCTCTCAACATTTAGATCAAAGCTAAAGACTCATTACTTTAGCACAGTGTACATCTGTCAGAGTTACTGTGCTTGCTCACATAGCTTCTGTACTTTTAAATTGTAGTAATTGTTTTCATTTACCTTCAGGACTTTTCTAATTTCTTTCCTCTCTCTGTGTCTGTATTGCAGGTGATGTGCCTCGGAGTGGCTGCATTGTCATGAATGATGGACCTATTTTCAGATTCCTCTGTATAAATGAAATTGTTTTGGCATCCATATGAAATAATCTATTTCACAATGCAGTCCGTGTAGAACAGGTAATATCTGGATTTAAAACTCAACTGTTTTTATGTCCATTTATGTATATTTGTATATATTAGTTTTTCCTTTAATATTTCAACATTTAATGTGTGTCTCTGTTACATTTGTTTTATGTATACAATATTTGTCATTATTTATGTCAATGTATATTTAATAACAATAAATTAAAGATGAGCAATTAATAAATACAAGGCATACCCAAAGATCAAAAACTTATCTGCATTATAGGTCATGCAGTGAAGATAGTGAGCTTCACAAAGTGTGAATGAGTAGATATATTACTGCACCTTCAAACCAAGCTCCTCACACACTTTAAAGCAGTATTTCATAAGATGCATTGAAAGTAGAACACCTTTCACTTGTGTTGTAATACTAGTAAATAAAAACAGGAATTCAATAGGAATGTGTGGGCTAAAGCACATTCTTCTGCTACCTTAACCTTCATGCCTAAATACTGACATTTGCTCTATGTAAAATAAAAATTAAAGAAAGAATATATGACAATATCTTGACCATAAACAAACTTCTGGATGCACAACTCAAACACCTCTGAGAGGAGTGTGGAAGGAACAGTGGAACAAATGCATATTATCTAAAACAAGATTTCTTTAAAGAGAGCAACTCAAATAAAAATTCTTAAAACGTTTTAATCGCCCCTTATCACCCTTTATTTATGTGGATTGATTGTATTGTTTGAACCTAAATAGCTCTCAGCAATTACAAAGCTTAGTGTTCCTGCAGCACATGTAATTTATTTTTTCTTTATTTTGGGGGATGGATTATCCTCCCTTTCCTCCTAGGCACAGCTGCCAATGCCGCAGTTACTCTGGAGCACCATGTTTGTACCGCTCTGCACAATAGGAGCGTTTGACAAGCGTGTAAAAGAAGTCATTGTCTGCTTAGATGAGATCTTGATTTCAGCATTAAAGTTAAAGTTAGTTCTGAGGCAGTCATTTGAGCAGCTAAAGAAAACGCATACAAAAAAAAAATATTTAAAGATAACACAAGCAGCATCAGCGCAGTGCACAACAGCATTTCATTTTTGCAGTTTCATCTATAAAAGGCAAGTAGGTAAATGAAAATATCTTATTTCCACGTGGAACAACTGTCTCACTTAGAAAAACATGAAATCAAATCTTGAGAACATTTTCAAAGGCTTTTCAAACTCAATGGAATAAGAAAAATGTACAAGCTGGGAACTAATGCACAAACCTGACTAGCATTTCTGCCACATTTCTTCAGAACTTAAAATCAGAACAATTTTATCTTACTTATTCTTATTCTTTTAATACAAAAGCACATATTCAGTTTTTTAGTAAAATGAGCCTATGCTGCTCGTCTTGCTACAAAGGTTTACAAGAGTCAGTATTATATACGTAACATAGCCCTTTACAGTTTTGTTTAATGAAGGCTGATGATCATTGACTATTAGATTGTTGTTTACTTTCATAAAATCGAATGTGAAATCATCATTAGTACTTCAGTGTTTATTTTTGTATTACTGTAGTTTTAAATGTGTGGCCTCTTTTTTGGGCTATCGATATGGGTTTTGCTAAAGATTTGACTTGAAGTAAAAAATAACAAAAAAAATTAAACAAGGGGGAACACAAAGCATCCAAAAAATAAACAGAAATGTGAAAGAACGGGTCAATTCCCAAGTGACTACAGGCTCCTAATGATGAAATTGGAGATTATAGAATAAAAGTTGCCGCCTCACACAGTAATTTGTGGAATCTTTTTCTCGCACTCGTAGTTGACACGCACACTCACAACTTTGAGCAGGGACATGAGCTACTGGATCCCCATGTTAAACAAAGCACGTACAACCACTCTATGGACGAGTGGTCAATCAACAAATGGTATTCACTAGAGCTCACCCTCTCAGCTTTGATGAGTGAAAGTGACAGCTTTAAATTCAAGCTGCATTTCATGTTTCATTTGGAGGAATATTATGGACAAAATTAAATAAATAACCAACAAAAAACATATTCTGTGATACGTTAATTAATTTACTCTCATTTTTCATGCTCTTTTTCTTTATTAATTGGCACATTTTACTGTACTTTTATTTATTTGCATATTTATTTATTTCATTTTGATCTGATATATTCATCTACTGAATACCAGGGGTCCCCAACTCTGGTCCTGGAGGGGCGCAGTGACTGCAGGTTTTTATTTTTACCCTTTTCTTAATTAGTGACCTGTTTTTGCTGCTAATTAACTTCTTTTGAATTAATTTTAATTGAATTGCTCTTGAAGACTCAGATCCCTCAATGGTTCCATTTTCCTTAATTAGCAGCCAAACAATAATGAGATACAAAATGAGCCAAAACAGGAACAGCAAACTGTGTCCACCATACAATATCTGAAAATCAGGAATGTTGATCTGCTCAGGTCCACAAAGCATTTTAACACAGCTCTTAGAAAAGAGAAAATCAACAATTTTGGAAATGTATGTTATTGCACAATGAGAGCAGCAAAAAGCCATGGAACTAAAGAACAGGTTTAATTAACAACAAGACTTGGCAAGACTAATTACCCTGACTTAATTGGTCTTCTGTTGACTCACTCGCTTCACATTTCATTTCTGTATGAGTGCCATTTAAAAAAAGGAATGAAGTAATTCAGAGAAACAATGAAGACATTCAGGGGAACAAACCTTAAAAACAAGTCAAGAAAAATTAATTCAAAAGAAGTTAATTAGCCTTCTAGGACCGGAGTTGGGGACCCCTGATCTATACCCTCTGCAACTGGACTTTTGCTTCCTAAGTTGCAAATCTTAGCATGTGTTGGTCCTCATGGGTATTCCACAGGATGGTGTGCTGAGCAGAATTCTGATTTTCCTGTTCACCTCCAAATGTGTATTTAGACAAAGCTCAAACTCTACCATTATATTTGCTGACAACACCATCATAAGACAGATCACTAACAATGATGAGATGGCTTACAGAGAAGATGCATTGGGGCTAGTACAACCCTTCATGTCAGCAAAACTAAAGAGATGATCATAGAATTCATAAAGTAGAAGGCAGAATACACTTCCATCTACACCGAAAGGCATGCTGTTGAGAAGCCGAGCAGCTTTACATTTCTTGGAATGATCAACACTGATGAAATGAAGTGGACACAGTGTAACAAGAATGCTCACCAGCACCTCTTCTTCCTCAGACATAATGATCATGGCTTTTCCATGAAGACCATTGATGATAAGGCTTATCCATACTGTACAGGGGTATACTAGAGTGTCAGTGGTGTCTGCCTGTTCTAAGCTGACAGTGATGCTGGATGTGTTTTCCAATTTCAAAGGCATGTAAGCTCGATTTATTTGTCATTATCCGTTGCACTTTGTTTCTTTGGCCAAACACATTTCCAGTCCTCTACCCTGTATGTTTGTGATTCTGCAGAAGAACTTGGACAGCACATCTTAAAACACCAGTCTGCTGCAAAATGACTATTTAGGAGAGACCTTGATGATGCAGGATGACAACCTTGTGTTATGTTATTATGCTTACTTTTTCCATGTTGTAAGATCAGCAAGGTAAATCACCATATTTGTTGCAACCTCACCTTTTTAGTATGGCTGTCACTCATCTAGTTACACATCCTCTGCACAGTTATTTCAGTTAAATCATTTTGAGTCAAACTACACATTATGTCATTGGTCATTAGCACTTGTTTGCTGTATTTTTTAATCAAGCACTAGGCTACTGTATCTCCCAACAATTTCATGTTTTTTTAACTGGAAAGTGGTGTATTATTAAGTTAGTTTCTTTCTTAAACACTAGAATCCCTGAAGCCTGTGAAAACAGTTTTAATCCCGGGCCACCTTAAATTCCTTCGTACCTCTCCATCAGTGTCTTTTGTTTTGCAAATATGTCGATCAGCACAAGCAGCAAGCAGCCTGCTATCCCATCCCCCCACCAATGCAGCTGAAATTCTCCCACCTCAAGTCTCTTTATCTGGGTGTGAGGTGCCTGGAGGCACACACCATCAGCATGGCACTGCCGCATCTAAAGACTAGCGTGGAGAATTGTACGCGTTCTGAAGAGACTTGAGCTGCAGGTGGAAGTTCCCGTCCCATTTTACTTTATGGTGCCAAGCAGAGTTGTGTTGTGGTGCAGCAGTTCATTAGCCAGTGAAAGCAGTCATGGGGCATTGTATCTTTGATTGCTGGTGTAACAAATATTTCTAAGCAGGCATCACCCACAGCACCAATTGTGGTCATCACTGCTCTTGTGAAAAGAATGGAGATAAATGCAGAGAGAGGGAGAGGCAAGTTAGTTATTAGTTAGTAATTAAACTTAATAATAAGAAAAATGCTAACTTTCACAAGTAGCCAAAATTTATAACAGGGTTTACAGACTTAAGTCAAATGTATGTTTTTATTGTATTATAGTAATAATAATAGCAGCTCACTACTCAAAATGTGGAGCAGCCAGACTCAAACCTGCAACCTTTTAGTTGTAAGGCAGCAGTTCTTGCCTCTGCACCATCCAAGAAGACATATTGATTATCTGTTGATTGACATTTGAGTTTGGGTTTTTAACTCATTTACTTTGTACATCAACATGTAAATTGAATATTTTTTTTTCTTTGGTTATAGTCTAGAATAAAAGCAGACATGTTTTTTGATATTTGGACTAAAGTCTTCACACATTAAAAACTTCACGTCATTATTACTGTAACACAGAAAAAAGTTTCTGTTTTAGTTATGTGTTCAGCATTTCTTGGTTCTCATTTCCTGTCATCCTACATTTACACAGATCGTTGTAGACATAGAACACGCATGAAAAATCTGTATTCTTGAACCTTTTTGTTGTTTTTTGTAAAAGTTATTTGTATGGATTGTTATTTGATTTTAATAAAATCAATAAAATTAAAGAAAAAAAAAGAAATATATGTATTGTTCACATTTTCATTTGTTCAATACTTATTTCCTGTGTCATTTTACTTTATTATACATAACTTAATTTATGGACTTTTTTGTTTTGATTTCTTTGTATGTGTGGATAACTTGGGTTCTTACCGATATCTGGGGAAAAAATCATTTCAATAGCCCCATAAGAAATATACTAACCGAGAAAAACGTTGAAGTGTTTAGTACTTATTTTCTTTCTGTATAATTGTGTATGTGCACCCAGATTATATTTATATATATGTATACACACACCCTTATGTATATATCCAGCATATACACATATATACAGTCTTTGCAACATTCTATGTATTTTTTTTGGCACATGCATGTGTCTTTTTGTTGGTATTGTTATTGTCACTGTCCTCAGGAGACATGCCAGTAAGAATTTCACTGCACTATGTACTGTACTATATACACATAACAACAGCCTTGAATGTGAATGTCAAATATCAATTGATGTGTCTATAAATGTAAACGGGATGAAAAGGCCAAACAGAAACAAGACTAGGCTTGGTATGAGACTTCCTGAGAGGATGAAAAGAGACAGAGAAAGATGGAGCACCACATGGGTAAGAATAATGAAGTTTGGCATGGCAGTCGGGGAATTCAGGTGCTACAGGATGATGCCACCAAAAGACAGCAGGCAAGAACCACCAAGTGAATAACTAGAATTCAAAGTGAACGCTTTCAAACAATTTCACTAAAAATAAGCTCAGCAGTTTTCCTTTTTTGCTTATATTTAGTCATTTTTAGTGTTTCATCTAATAAATCTTATTTTGTTTATTCACTATGAACATTTAATAAAGTAAAAAAAAAAAAACTATGTGGCTATAAATTAGTTACCGAGACAAAACCAGAAAATCTCAGCATAATGTAAATACTGGCATATTCAAAGGCATGAAGATTTTTCTGTAAATTATTCTGGAATCAATTAAAGTTTTGGTGGCAGTATGAGATAAAAATAGGCCATAGTATGTTTCTTAGGAATTACAGGGCACTGATGCTAATTATGTCGTGTGTACAGCAGCTCACATCACTGCATCATTTACACTGGCACAGCTTAAACAAAATCCAGGAGATGAATGAGAGACGGATATGAAAATCACAAAGTATAACACATTATGTTTAAATCTTTAAACTTTTGTTTGCAGTTTTCTTCTGCATTCACTTTGTATCTGTAGTAGCATATATAGTATGGAACTTATTAGCTTGTTTTCTTTAATGTATGCAAAAATGAGAATCTAAATGCTACAATATATGCAATCATCACAAATTGGTATATCCTATTTAAGAACTTTAAGAAAATTCTCCTCACCAATGCTTCTGATAACAAAAAAAAAACAACAGGTACGTAAATAATTTTTCTTTCTGTAGTTTTGTAACATGCATTTTTGTATGCTTTACAAGATATAGGAAATGTAAAATTGGCAATTGTCAGTTTAAAATGTGTGCATCATTTAATTTCTCTACCACAAATATTTATTATTTTAACAATTCTGGTTAAAAAATGATAAAATGAGTGAATTGATGCTACAGACAAATATTAAATGCATTATTTTTTTATTAGCATACTGTGCATTTCCTTTAATTTCCAAAAAAATATCACAGAATTGTTGGAGCTGAGGCACTATTGCTTCAATGTTCCAGGGTCGTGGGTTTATTGTATGTGTGGAGTATTTTCTCCATGTCTACATTAGCTTTCTCTGGGCACTGCAGTTTTCTTCCATACTGAGATATGTTAAATGTGTATGAGTGAGAGTGGTGCTCCACAACAGACTAAAGCTACATCCAGTGTTGTTTCCTGACTTCTTAACACACAAAATACATTTGGAAAATGGACAACATTGAAAGCAAGTCTGTGGTTCTATTTCAATTCTAGTCATTCCAAGTGATTTTGTGTTCTTACAGATAATATTCTGTTTCTCATTAGCATTCTAGTAAACATGACTCATTTATATTTGTATGAATTTAAATGCTGCTTCTAGCTTTATTCTGTATTGTTATTGTCATCTGTTATGCAATTTAAAAATTACTTGAGTACCAAATGTGTCTATTAGATTAATTGGCAATGTTGAGCGGTCCCTGCAGTGAATTGGTGATCCAATGTTATTTCTAACCATACAGCACATGTTGTCAAGATAGGCTCCACCCACGACCCTGAAAAGGAATAATCCAGTTTAACAATGTAATGTTACATTACATTGAAATGAGTGGGGGGGCTAACTACAGGTTACGCCATATGTGCGTAAATAAAATATCAGCAGTACATACTGTAGACTAATGGTTAAAAAGGAACAACACAAAGACTCCAATGTAGTGGAATAAAATACCTGAAATATTTAACTAACATTTGACTGCTTTGTTGTTTGTGAAATATAGTAATTGAAGTGACAGGAGTTTAAAACTATGATCCATTACTTTTTGTTATTCTTTTCCATACATGGACAAGTATTTTTTAGATTTTATTTTTTGTGCATTTTAGTATGTCTGTATAGATTATAGTGCAAAGTCTATAATGCTATGAGGTTTTATACAACAAAATGGAAATACAGCCAATTCAGAAAGAACATTAGAAAATAATTATTTAATTTATTGCAAAAATATGCTAAGGACAGATCATTGGCAAAAGACATTATTGTTTTATATCCACAATGAGACAGGCTCCATGTTTATGGCTTGGAAAAATTAAAGATCACATAATGAATTCAAAAATAAAAAATGACATTATAGTGAAAGATGACTTTTTTGTGCATTAGAATATAGGAGGATTGGAAACAGTGAGAGCTGAAAGGCCGAGTGACTTTTAACAGTGAGCATGTGAGTCTCTGAAATAGTGAGAAGCCTGGCTTCAGGGGATCTCACATATTGTACAATAGAAATGTAGAAAGCACAGCAGTCAGGTATTCGGAGGTGTTTTATCTCGGGGCTTTTAAGTTGCAGCAGGGTTTTAGCACTGCTTCCAATGGTGTTACTCTAGATGAAACATGGGTTAAAGGTCCATAGTAACTGAGACTGCACATGTCAAGACTAAAACAGCAGGATTTTCCTTCATTTATGAGGATTCAATCCGTTTTCTAACCTACCTGTTCAGTTCAGGGTGGTGAGTAGCTGACATACTTTTCAGCAATGCTAGGTGAACTGCAGGAACAGTCCCTGGTCAGAGTGTCATACAGTACACCACTTTATAACTTCATTTAGCACAAAACACAATATGTCAAGTATGACTGACAGTTGATGAATGCAGTATTTTTCCTATACTCTTAATATTCTTCCTGATTCTTTTGTATTGTGTATCATACAACAAAGTAATCATTTTTAAAGTGACATCGACATTAGTAGAAAAATCCCAATGATATATATGAGACACAGGGATTTATGCATAATGAACAGAATCAAATATATATTTTTTCCATCCATTATCCAACCTGCTATATCCTAACTACAGGGTCACGGGGGCCTGCTGGAACCAATCCCAGCCAACACAAGGGCCAAGGCAGGAAACAAACCCCGGGCAGGGCGCCAGCCCACCGCAGGGCGCACACACACATACCCACACCAAGCACACACTGGGGACAATTTAGAATAGCCAATGCACCTATCCTGCATTTCTTTGGACTGGGTGAAGAAACCGGAGTACCCGGAGGAAACCCACGTAGACATGTGGAGAACATGCAAACTCCATGCAGGGAGGAGCAAACCCGGGTCTCCTAACTTTCAGGCAGCAGCGCTACCACTGCGCCACCATGCCGCCCTATATATTTTATATTATAAATATATTTTTATAGTATAAATGTATTAATTATAATATATATATATAATTACAAATCATTTATACTGCATAATTGCAATTTTGTGCAGCCTTTCAGCAGCTGTTGGTCTTAAATTGTAGCTCACAACCTTCCTTCAGACTACAAATTAAAGTTTTTAATTATCATTCTTTTCTGATTAACAAAAACAATCCCAGTTATCAGTGTATTTCATAGAAGAGCTACCTCATTTTTTATTTCATTCCTACAAGCTTAGGTAAGCCTAAATTCTGTTTCTTAAAAGAACCAGCATGAAATTATGTTATTTGCCCAAATATTCATCCATCTAATGAAACGAGTCATCAAATGAACATGCTAATTACAGTTATGGGCCATAGAGGTACAAGATGAACAACGCCTAAAATATGATTAAATCTATATGAAAGTGATAAAAATCAAACATCTGGCAATTGAAAGACAAACACATTTTGAGCACAATGAATATACATGTGTGAGCGAGTATGTGTTGTGCAAACTGGAAACCCACCCAGCGTTCTTTTTTGGACTATGTCAGAAAATGATACGGTATGATCTTTCACAATACTTAATGTAAAAGAAGCTGGCTCAGAAATAGGGTTGGCTGAATGACTGGAAAATTTAAATATTTATTTCAACTATTATGTTGAATATTCCTCATAGTTTTTCACTGCTGTCACCAATTCAACAACTGCGTCCTTTCTCCACATTTCCCTGTTTTAGGCTATTGCGACTCCTTGTGACTCTGCATCTGTTGTCTCATTCGTGATGCATTCAGATGCATACAAATGACAAATGTACTCCTTTTAATATATTGTGTGCTTAACATTATTTACTTAAATTTTGTTACTTATATTTTAGATGTTATAGTTACAGTTGTTAAAAACTAATCTCAATTAGAATTTGCTACACAATTACAGTAAAATCTCCAGCCCTTGTACATGTCATTTATAGCAGTGCTTTTATTTTAGCCTGAATTTATTTAGATTTAAATACCTATATATCCCCACCATCATAATATATTGTCAGAGCTTGATACACCCTCAGAGGCTACAAATGGAATTATTCTTGATTCCCTAAATCTTAATTTTGAATGAAGATCTGCAAATTTGGTTTTCTTATGAAAAATATGAAAAAGAAAAAGTCTCTGAGCAGTCGAGACTAATCCTTACTTTTTAAGCAGGTCTCATGCAAGAATAATATCTCTGCCCTTAAGGAGGTGAGATATGAGAACACTTCTTTCCTTTTAAGCTTTTGATTGAGACCTTTAATTAATTGATTGACCAGAATCATACAGTTTTTTTCTCCTTGGAGACATTTTTCCAGATTAGAAGTGAGAAGTGAGATCTTTAGAATTTTAGCTTCATCACTAATTTCACATCTGTCGCTGCGGCTTCCAACCAGTAGAATAAAGAATAACGGACAAAATAACAAGAGTTGGGAAAAAAGATATAAAGATAATAACTTGTATTTCCTAATCCTGCTTACATCCCCCATAACACCCATTTTGACTAAAATACTTTTAGTGTTAATTTGATTTTGTTTGAATATGGAAATTTGAGGTAAATTTCATTATGAAATACATGTTTGTGGTTTTAAAATATTCATATAGACCTTGTTATTTCACTTAAATGTATGCATTGTCCAACAAGGTGCCTGCATATCCTTCACTGCTTTTTAAGGACATCTTTCATTTAGAGAGTTTTCTGAATTTGGTTTTGATACATCAGGATAAGTTTCTCACCTGGTCAGAAAAGATTTTTGAAACTGGTGAGAGACTTTGGTGGGAAACTACTGAGTACAGCTTGCATATTGTTTTCAACAAACCCTTTGTCTCAGCCTCTTTAACAATCACAAAGGGAAGGCTAACATATCATGACATAGTTTTTAAACATCATTATTGCTAAGAGGCATGGTTTTACAGTTTGAATTGTGCTTCAGAACTGAACTCATCAAACACAACATGCTAGTAATTATAACATTCATCCATCCATTTTCCTAGCCCGCGTTACCCGGTGCAGGGTCACTGGGTAGCTGGTGCCTATCCCAGCAGTCATTGGGTGCAAGGTCTAAGCATCTCATGTTTCTAACAAATACATTAGGCCTTGAATAATTAAATAATAATAATTGAATAATTATCAAAATGTAAATTAAGTAAAGAGCTTAAAACTTTTGCACCATTTAATTTGAGGTTTCTTGTCAAATCCAAAAAGAAAATACCTCTCATATGAAACACTAGAAGGATAAAATTCTTTCTGTTAGACCTAGTGTTTATATGCAACAGCACTTATTGTGTTTTTTTTTCCATAGTTTGATCTGAACACATGCTTTTCTTCCCCCGCAGTGAAAGCACCTGTTTTATCTTTCAAACCTTACCCTTTTGACACTTCATGGCTGCAAGAAGGAATATTACTGATTCACAGCAGAGGTAGACTGACAGACTAATGATTATCTCTGTAAGTTTTGTTGCCTCATTATATCCCGAGACCTAAGTTGTGTGGACGTAACTGTGCATCAAAAAGTATAATTACTAACAATCTATTTACTCTATATTACTGATGCATTCCAATCTGCACTCAGCAGGAAACACATTCTTTATCTAGCCATACTCTAAAATGTATAGGATTAATTAAAGATAAAACAGATAACTAGACTTGCTGGGCACAAGAGGGGTACTGTGATCTGTGAGGCTGCGGGAAAATAAATAAGACTCAGAGTAGAAAGCATCTGAGCTGCACTCATAACAACATACAGATTGTTTTGTTTTTTTTAATATAAAGTCAAACACCAGGTAACTCATTGAATGGCATGGAAACCTCAACATTTGATAACAACAAGCAGCACATAGAAAGCAGATTTAATGAATGTACTGTATATACATTATATAACAGCAAGCAAGTATTTTAGAATTATTAAAGAAAATAGTGATTATTAAATACCTGGTAATTTTAAATAATTGTTTTTTTGAAACATGACAAACTTTAAAAATCAATAATCATTGGCACTATATCCGATCGTGTTGAGCTCTGACGGGAAAGCGTTCCTTGCGTGGGGAGAAAAGGACATGGCTGTGATATCTTTGCCAATCAGCAGCTACCCTCTGAAACACATAGAGGTCTGAACCCTCTCTCAAAAATGTCAAATGTTACTCCTTAACAATCTGTAGATAATAATGTCTGTTGAACAAACAGGTATCACTAGCTAAGTGGAGGCAAGGTGCACTCTAACATGTGGCAAGACGTAGACCAACTCGAGGCTGGCAAGTGAATGAGGAAGGCCCCGCACTAATGCTTTCGGCCCACAGCCTCTCTGTTGGATTTGTATAAATACATCAGTACCGCAAGCGAACTATGGTACTTAGTGTGATGAGAGACGTCACAACATCAACTGCAAAGTTCAAGCAAATTATAGAAAACAACCAAATCTAAATCCATTAAGTAATTCTCTCATGAAAAGCGGACAGACATACAGACAGAACGTGCTTGGACCACAAAATTTTTAAAACCGTTTCTTAGCAAGCACCTAGGGGCTAGGGGTAACCTACCTTCCAAATTTCAAGTCCCAGGTCCTCATGGTTTGGGTGATAAATGAGTCAGTGGTGTGTATGCAGTCAATTATACCAGATTATTTTTGAGGTGCCAATCATATGTGTTGCATCAGTATAGGTGGTGGTAACTGAATGCTATTTCTTATTATCCTTACTTTTACTGATCACCATGGTTAAGCATTGGTTACTACTGATTTCTCATTGTTCCAGGAGACTGGACTCCTCATTTATGTATGGGTTTTTTTCTCTGGGTACTTCAATTTTCCTGTCATGTTATGAAGTCAGGCTGTTTAGGTTTATTGTTCACTTTACATTGGCCAGGTCTGAGTGAATAACAATGTGCTCCATGATACATTGATGGTCCATCCAGGACTGGGTCCTGCATTGTGCTCAGTGCTGTCAGGATAAGCTTCCTTCAACCCTGCATGTGAATTGGCGTGTCTTAAAAAATGAGTGGATGTATTACTATCATCATCATGATCATCGTTATCAATACTGTAATCCTTCTGCTGTGAGTGCTTCTATAAGAAGTAGTAGTTAATATTCTGCGGTGGGCTGGTGCCCTGCCCGGGGTTTGTTTCCTGCCTTGCACCCGGTGTTGGCTGGGATTGTAGACCCCTGTGACCCTGTTGTTAGGATATAGCAGGTTGGATAAGGGATGGATGGATGGAAAGTTAATATTCCATTGAAATTCTAAAACTAATATGACAAAAAAAAAAACAAATGGAAAGAGATTGATGACATTTATATGTATTAATACCAGCCCATCCAAGCAGGAGAATGTATACAATAACTGAAGGAAAAATCAACAATTCAGACAAAAACAATATAATAAACTTCCGTAAGGAAATTCTTTAATTTCTACATCATATAATGATTTTAAAATAACTACACTTTTGGCCTTAAACAAAATGGCACTCTTTCGTTACATTGCATAGTTTTAATTGGTTCTACAATGGATATGTAAAGGTAACTTTTCAGAAGACTTTTAGAATTAAATTCAAATATTCATACATATTAAAATGTTACCTTTGGAAATTTCTCGATTTTAATAACTGCAAAAAGAACCCTGCTTACTTTAATTTGTGATTTGTGCATTTTTCTTTATGATTAATAACAAATCAGAAAATCAGTCTGAATTTTAAATTCAGCATCCATAGGTACATTTAGCTAACACTGGGCTTTTTAACCTTCAGAGCAGCCTGAATTCTTTGAGGCAAACATTCACCAAGATGCTTAGAAACCTTCCTTAGGGATTTTAGTCCATACTGAGTTGTCAGTATCAAGCAGTTACTGCAGATTCTTCAGTCACACATTCATGCTGCAAACACATCTCATGTGCTCCTTCAATTGAGACTGTGCAGACTACTATAGTAAATTAAAGTGACTGTCATATTTACGAAACCAGCTTGAGATAATGCATGTCTTGTGACATGGCACATTATCCTGCTGGAACATTTTATCCACAGTTCATAAGGTTTACTTACCAGCCTCTCTTACTGACAACTGCATGTTTGTTTCTTGTATTCATATTGTATACATTATATAATATAATGTATATATTTCATTCCTAGTATTGTATTTTATTGTTATTTTTTTGTGTGTGAGATACATGCAAGAAAGATTTTCTCCTATGCACACATGATGATAAACCTGAAATATCCATTTCAAAAAAAGGTAAGCTGTGACCATAAAAGCACTCACATGGTCAGCAACAATGTTTAGGTATATTGTGACATTGAAATAATGTTCAGATGTTATTAAGAGGTCTAAAGTCTTTCAAAAAACCTTTCTCGAAACCTTAACACAATGATTACGACCCTGTTCTGCTCCCATAAGGATGGATTAACTCCTTTATTACAAATTCAATCCCTTACACGTGCATGTTGCAGAAAAGGTGACTTTTGTTCATCTTTAGTCATCCATTTTTGGTGATCATGTGGCCCCATAAGCCTCATTTCCCTTTCTTAGCTGATAGGAGAGGAATCCAGGGTGATCCTTTGCTGTTGTAGCTTATTGAAACACCGAGTGTCCAGAAATAGACTTCTGCACACCACTGTTATAAAGGCCTGTAGTCTTTCTATTAACTTGAAGAAGTCCCACTATTCTGCTCTGACCTCTATCATTAATATGGTGTTTTCGCCTGCACTCACTAGATGTTTTTTGCTTATCACACTATTCTCTGCAAACTCTGACTGAAGTGCATGAAAATCCCAGGAGAGCAGCTGTTTCGGAGATTCTTCAACCAACACGCCTGTCAATAATAATCACACCACCATCAAAGTCTCTTACTGTAGTGTAGACCATCCACCCTGCCAATTCTAATGTCTGGTTGAATAACAACTAAACTACTTACCACGTCCTTATGGTATATACCGTATATTGAGCTGCAGCCACATGATTAGCTGTCTGGAGGTTAGGGTATTTAAGTTAGCATTGATGTGCATAATAAAATTAAATACCGACTATATACAGGTTCATTTATATGCTCTCAGACTAATACCTTGTAACTTATGTTGCAGCAATCACTAATTGCACAAGAGACACAGAAAAATATAAAATATACCTGCTCCAGTTCAAACTGGCATTACCACTACAATATGTTTTTTTTTTTTAATGCATTGGCTAAAGCTAAAGTTTAATGCACAATGAAGGGTGTAAAGCTGCTTCAGTCAAAATCAAAGTACAGCTTACAGTCACAACTATTAGGAAATCAAGTGAACTGGAAAGCCACACATACAGTACACAGACACAGAGCTGAAAGCTGTCCACCCCATATGGAGATTCTGCATACTGCATGAAGTAGAATAAGCTATATGTTCAGAGGTTATATAAAGCCCTACATTGCTTACTGTATATTACTCCTCACAATAAGTTGTTATAGTCATAAACATAGTAAATTTAATAGATATTATTATTGCATTAACACTTAGTCATGTTAAGATTTATTTTAAAAATATTAATTTAAAGAACAGTTTATTAAACAACTAGCTCTAGACAAATTGTACATTTGCACAAAACAGTCAATAATACATACTGTTATTAATAAAAAAAAGTTTGTTTCTAGGAATATATTGAACAATTTAGAACAAAAGAACTGGCAACACAGAAACTAACCTCTTCTTAAAAGCCAGTTGTCATTTTATGAACTAACTTGGTGTGTCAGTATAGCATTCTTACTGTGATATATTCATAAAATCCCAAAAATGTCAAAGATGCATGAGAGAGCAGGGGTTAGTGCTGCTGCCTATGTCCTATCTGTGTAAACTTTGCATGTTTTCCCCATGTCTGTGAAGGATTTCTTACATCTACTTGCTTTCCTCCCACGTGTCCAATGATAAATGTGTTATGTCACCTAGCAGTGTGTGTATGAGTATGCATGGGTCAGAGTGGCTGCCAGAATGAACTGTCACATATCCAGGAATGGACCTGCCTTGTACCCAATACTGCCAACACAGGGTCTCCGTAACCCTGAACTGGATTAAACAGGTTTGTGTTAAGCTGTGTTACAAAAATGTCAATGTAAAAAAATTCAATTTAAATAGGTATTTCATAAATTGTTCAGATCATCTTACAACAGAAAATAATAAAAAACGTACTGCAAGTCCTTAAAAGTACAAATGCAAACACATCTGCGATAACCATGTTTAACGTGCATTTTAATCCAAGGTTGCATGTGAATTTACATAAATACCAGAAGGCTTAGAAGTTTGAGTTAAATTAAAAAATAAAATCCTAGACCATTTATATAGATGTTTGTTTTTCTTTAGGAATTTAATGGGTTTTGATTTCCTGAGCAGTCATGTTACAGGATTAATGACCCTTGTTCTGAGCTCCCTTGTGCTTACCAGTTGCAGCTGGAAGCTGTGTACTTGGCAGCTATGAAAAGGTGTAATTTTCCATTTCCAGCATTCTTTAAAATAAAGTTGCCTTAGCGTAATGGAATAATTTCAGTCAAGCAGTACGCAACAGTGCTCTGTTCTACAAGGCGATCTAACACCACTATGAGGAACTCTAATAATTTACACATACAATCCTTGAATGCATCTGCACTTAAATATTATTTTGAAGTGATATTTTCATTAATCCAATTAATTAGTCAAATTCCTCTAGACTCTAAAAATAAATTCAAGCAGAGCACAGGCATCATTTAATATTTTTAAACTATTACTTTGCCAACTTAACAAAAAAAAAAAACATATGACCTGACATAGGCATGCACAGAACTTTTCCTCACTGGAGACTGCCTACTGGTATTGAATTATTTCAATATTTTGAAAATTTGTATCTTAATTTTCAAAAAGCAGAATAGTACAATGAATGACATTACTGCAAAATGAATGCCGAGAAAACAAAAGAAAAAATACAAATAAAGAAACCACCCCACCCTAGTACTGTCTGCATTGTAACACATATGTAAGCAAAAAAGGTGAAAATACAGTATTTTAAACTATTGAAATAACGTAATGACTATTGCAGCTGCTCAGAGTAGCAGTGCGTGTTTATAAGGGAAGAGATGTTTTGATTTTTTTGATGCTGAATCGATGGATAAGGCAAATGGGTAATTTAGAAATATTAAGCTTGCACTACATGAGAAGTCAAGCAAAATGACACATTTTATTGGCTAAGTAAAATGATTACAATATGCAAACGTTCGAGGCAACTCAGGCCCATTCTTCAGGCAGTGCAAACCGAAGAAAGAAAGAAAGAAAGAAGTGAGTTTAAATTTAGATTGTAATTTGAGATAATACTGAATAAGTAACGATTAATGTAAATAGTCCATGTCTTCATCATGTTTATAACAGTGCGGCTCCAAGTTTCAAAGTAGGTACCACTGCAGTTTTTATGTCAAAAACACAAACTCACTTCAGGTTACACTCACAAATTCAAATAATGTACATGGCAGCACAGAGTTCACAAGTGTAGATAAAATCCACAATTACAATTTAGGTGTTTATTGACATTGCAGCATATACCATATTTGGTTGTAAAATGATTTCACTAAAATTAACAGATATTATGTTACATTTAGTCCACCAAATTAACAAATGTCATAGTGAAGTTGATGTTTTGGATCAGTTATTATTGAGAATAATATTTCACTGTTTGGAAAGCCAGAAAAATACTTTCAAGTGCAAAAATCATGGTGAAGGATTATTGTTTTATATAGCATAGTTTTTCAATTGATTTTTACATTATTGAATGATTTATATTGTTAAAATAAAAAGAACGCATTTTCAGTTTCACAGGATAAAAGGTATTGAAATTGTACTTGCTTGGTGGAATTGCTGAATGAAATCTCTTGTTGCTTTATTTGTAATGACATCTAAATTAGAGGAGTCTGCTGTGAACTGGTTGTATATGTGTTATGCAACGCAAAGACTTTTCAGAGGTTTCATTATTTAATCAAATGAGTAACTGCTACTAAATATACAATCTGACTATAGAATGCAAGCTGAATTGCAACTTGCAAGTCTCATTTTCCCTATCTCATTAACAACAGTCATTAGCATGAAAAGCCCCTTATGTAGATGACTTTGTTGCCTTTGACCCAGTCTACAATTCTTTCCACACCGTGAGAATAAGAAGTCAAAGTGTTAACAGCTATCTTTATAAAGAAATAGGAAAATTAATAGATGACATTAATGGATGTTATTTAAAGTAATGTTTAATTAGAACAGTTCACTGATAACGACCCTAATTCATTAAAAAGCAGGAATAGACTCTCACCTTATTAAGGCAGCATCATTAAATTGTGAGAGAGATTAATTATTTTTGTAACTGAAATGTTGCAATATAATTAGTCATCTAGTTTTCAAAAACAGATCTACATTTAAGAATATTTGTTCAAAAATCCCTTATGAAGTCCTAATTGGTGTCTTTTCAACTCAAGATATACTTAGATAACAGATGATATCTAATCTGCTCACATTTTTGATTTTTTCAGAGTAAAATTGAACAAGAGATTTTTTAACTATGTTAAAGGCAGCATACTTAGTTATTTTATTGGTAAACTGCATTAAAAGCTTCTCAAATAATATGTATTACAATAGAATGTCAGAACCACTTTAACTGTATGGTAAGTTAAAAGCGGCAACAGAATGTTACTAATGTTTCATGCAAAAAAGTAAAAACGTTTGATAAGTTTAAAATAAAGCATTTGCCTCAAATAGAAAAACAAAGTTCGGTTCTTTTCCAGAATATTCAGATAAATCACGGTCTGTATTTTGGCATGTCAGACAATCAGGAGCTGGAGGTCATGGGAACAAAATGATTTTCTCCTCATTGACTTTTAAATTAACAAAAAGCCTTTGGTGAATGTTATATACCCCGACAGGTCAAACTATCACGTAGCACTTAAATTTATAAACAAAGTAACCTTGTACTTGAATGAGGGTAAATATAAAAATTACAATGAGCTGTTTTTCTGCTCTATCGCTGTCAAAATATTAGGTAGTTAATGTTTGGATTTTTACCCTTGTGTCTTGAGTCAAGAATAAAAAAGAAAAAGTGACTAATGTCACTTAACCTTTTCATTTTCACTTATTTTTTGTAAAACAAAGCTTTATAACATCCCAATAATGATCCTGACCCATATTTGCATTCCCCAATGTAAATGTCCTTTTCAATTATCTATACAAAAACAAATATCATTGATTCTGGTACTTTCTGCATTACATTATACTGCAAAAGGTGAGGTGGCAGGACACGCTGAAGAAATACAGTTCAAAACACAATGACATTTAAGTGAGGCTGCAGTGTATGCACAATTATTACACATAAAAAAACATTATTACTCGACATTTTCAAAAACACCAACATATCCAGTTCCTCATTTTTTTTGTTTCTGCAGTAGACTGCTTTTGAGACAGAAATAATGTAAAGCCATATCATTTGTTCAATCAACCGTAATGTCAAATTAACTACATTCCTGTCAAAAATGTAGTTTCTCTTGAAAAAATAAAGAAGTATTTACTGTTTAGATTTAGTTGCAGTTTTCCATTTACAGTACATTTTCAAAGAAAATGGCATTGCCTTCCTTAGTAAAGGTGATACTTGATTGTCAGCATTTTTGTAGTTTTCCCTCCCAGCAACAGCTCTGTTATTCACAATGAAGGTACTCAATAGAGCTCTTACCTCTGCTCTGACGAGACCAAATTCTTTCTTGTAAAATTATATTCTGTATATCTCTTAAATAAATAACATTTAGCCTACTATCACTAGTTGCAAAAGATTTGGCAATATATAACTGAAAATAATCTTTGCAACAAAAGAAAAAATTTAAGCAGTTCTAGAATAACCACACAAAATAGAATTTTCAGATCCACTTAATCCAATTCAGGACCATGTAAGGGCCATAGACTATCTCAGCAACATTGAGCACAAGTTGGCATGAAAGGTGGGCTACAGCATTATTAGCAAAATGGCCGAGCATCATTAAAATGGCACTTCTAAGGGCTTTAAGTTTATGTTTGCTTAGCTTAACAAATCAGTCGAATATTTTATTATTTTACATTTTTTGAGTGTGAGCAACATGATTACATCACAGCCTTAAAGATGCTTTTAATTACTGCCCTTTTAATACTATTTAAATATAACTAAATAATTTTGTTTTCTAAAGAATAACGAAATAGATTCAGTCTATAAAGCTGTCATTTGTATGTTGCTAATAAATATATGATTATGTTGTAAATAAAATACACTTGTAAAGAATGAAAAATACAAATAAATAAGATCAAATACAAAAAAGATTTAATTAAGTTTTAAAATACATTTTATTTAGATAATAATAGAATGCAACTCATGATTGTTTACTAAACTTAAAGCAGAGTTGTAATATAAGTATGAAAAATAAATATATGGATGACCAGACATATTAATAACAGAATCAAATAATTGATAAAAGCAAACTTAACACCAAGATATTTGAAGAAAATACTTTTGAAGTTCATATCTATATATATATATATATAAAGTCCAACATTTGTGTATCTATCTGTCTGTATCTCTGTCTGCTTTTCATGAGAGAACTACTTAATAGATTTAGATCGGGTCTTTTTCTATAATTTGCTTTAACATTCCGGTTGATTTTGTGACCTCTCTCATTGCAATATGTACCATAGTTCACTAGCGGTACCAATTTATTTGCGAATCCAAGAGACATGCAGCGGGCCGAGCGGAGGGTTGGCAGTGACCCCCTCACTCACGCACCAGCCTTGGGGCATACCTAACCTCTGCTTAGCCAGTGAATGAGAGAATCACTTAACAGATTTAGATCTGATTTTTTTTATAATTTGCTTGAATTGATTTAAATTTTGAAACTTCTCTCATCGCGCTAAGAATCATAGTTCGCTTGTTGGAGTGATATTTTCACACTAATCTGAGACAGAGGCTGTGGGACAAGGGGAGGAGGAAGTGTGACGTCAGGAGTAGGGAGCCCGGTGGGGCCCTCCTCACTGTCCTGTTTCACTACTATGTGGGCTGAGCCATGGGAGACGGCTAGCTTAATCATAAAGTAATCCGAAAGTGAAAGTGTGTTTATTAATCTATATGAAATCTGTAAAATAAAAAAAAAATATATGAAGCTTAGTAAGTATCTAATTTCAATTTTACTTTTCCTTGGATTACTGTTAACTGATTGTTAGCGGCTTTGATGGCAATAAACAGACATATTACAATCTACACCATGACGTATGTCAACCTTGGCTTATTATTATGTTCTGTTTGAATGTTCTTAATCAGACATATGTTTCTTTATTTTTATGATATGAATAATATCAGTATAACTAGTTTTGCTAAACTATTTCAAAAAGTGGTAAATGTCTATCCAGTAGCATGTGTGAATATAAACAAAACAAATTGCTATATAAATACCATTAAGTTACCACTGGTCAATATATTGCAAAAAGTTACAAATTAAAGATGTACTGAATATTCTTTTGCTCTTTTGAAAAAGAAAATCAGTGCCTTGCATTCAAAACTTAAGCCCTATTTGAAGAACCTCATTTAGTTATAAAACATTTTACTCAGATTAATAATTAAATAATTCCTATTAAGGGAATCACAATATAAAGTTTTAAAACGTAGTCTTTTATTTGGGTCCTGCAGTTTTTTTTTAAATTCTAAAAATAAGTAAAATGTCATAAATCAGTAGCACAGAAGAAGAAAAAAATTAAAAGGCATATCATATGTCAGGGAATTTACATAGAAGTTCAATGCTATCATAGTGAAGAAGACTGAGACAAAGGCTTTGTGTTCCCAGCCTCAGTGTGGACAGATATGAGTATCTAACCAGACTAACTCCTAAGGCGCACACATAAACATTAAAGAGCCAGAAAAAGAATGATAGCAAATAAGCAAAATTATTGCGCTTGGCTGGAAGCATGTTCATTTTTATTAAATAATCAGAAGAAAACATTTAGCCAAAGAAATGAAAAAGGTCCAATACCAGGAGATTAACAAAACCAAAATGCTAGATAAGAACTGGAGTCTCAAATGCCAAAGGTCGATACTGAGAGAGGTTTTTAAAATAAAGGTTTTAGGATTCTGTGAAATTGGATAGGGAAGTGAGTGAAAGGTGATCTTTTCATTCTCCTAAGCAACATGTCAAAAACTCCAAGCACTTGTTCCTAACAACAATGGGTGTACAAAATGGTGCCATTCCATAATAAACAAATATTGCGGTGAAAACAGCCTAAGTATATTATGAGATCAAAAATATATACATAAAGAAAAAAATGATATGAAGAATGTATTAATTGGGTCAAAAAATACCCAAACAAAATTCATTTTATAGAAAAAGATCTTAAAAAGATGCAAAACATTTAAATTCCTAACAAAATTATATGCAAAATGTACAACGTACATGAGCATTAAAACTAACTGTGCTCAAACTTTACATAATGGGTTTTAGAAGTCCTCGATAGAAGCATCAACAACCAGTCAAACAGTAACACCAAGAATAATGGAGTCTGGCTTCCTTTAAGCAAACAGAACAATGCTAAAGCTGATTTTATAAAAGGAAAAATGATCGCCATGATGCCATATTTGGAAACAAGTGGCCACTTATCACATGGTAACATAGTAACCAACGTGAACCCTGTAACAATGCAAGTTCGCTAGCCAAACAAATCAATATGGAAAAGTAAGAATTAAAACTGTAAGCAAGGCAGAAAAATGCATACCCAATTCTCAAATCTGACATATGGGACTAATAAATACTGTCCCACATGCACATCCAAGGACCACCTTCCAGTCTCATCAATGGTAAGCAATATCTTACTAGAGTGAGATGTTTGGCATTGTTACAAATGGTCTCATCTAATTTTCCCTCCTCAGCACCGAGAAGACTCCCAGAAGGAGTAACTGACTCTGCCACTACCAGTGCAATGACCACAAAAGCCAGGCAGTCCCATAAGCTGGCATCTTATTTGGACCCAGGCTAGAAAAGAATACAATGCTCCAGTTGTAATAGAGCTTTAATAGAGCTGAGAAAGCTATTACTTTTGTTTTTGTTTAGAAACTGCACCATCATATGCCTGTTTTGGTCATTTATGTGATGGAAGTAAATAGGGCACCCCAAAGTTTCTCAAGACTATGTTGGCTATCTTTCACCCAACCACAGTACATAGATTTTTAATAAGGCATAAGGCTAGGAAATGTATCATTAAAGAAGGTAAAAAGACTTTATGTTTAAAAGCAAAATTAAAATAAATGATGGTCTTGTGGTAGCAGCATCTGTTCTGAGACTGCTATATAACTGCCTGTGTTGATAGTGAATTTTCTCTTCACATTTAAATCTCTTCAGAGCAAAGTTACAAACAATCTGTTATGAAAAATAAAACACAGCTAATAAACAATGTATGGATCTTCTGACACAATAAACCTGGCGGCCCAGTCAGTCTTAACACAACTTTGTTCAGGGAAGGAGTGAATGCAGTGAGGCTGAGAGTTTGGCCACTGTAACCAAAATGGTATCCTTAATGCTCCATGTTCACGCTCCGCCACTGGTAACTTAGGGAGGATGAGTAGGTCAGAGAGTACTACTCAACTAAAGGAACTATTCAGCAGTGATTCTGAGTAGTATCTTAGAAAAAAGTTCCTATTTAAAGTTATTTTCCCATAACAAATATAAGTATTTACAAAAAATTAGGTTCTCTTGTTAACTTATTCTACATTTACACAGTATATTTATCTTACAACAATTATTAAAAATAATATGGGTATTTTATATATGTTTTTTACTTACAATATATATGTTTCATAAAGATTTTAGTCTGTTATTTGAAGAACAGATTTATGTTTATAACAGCAATAAAGTTCCTATTCCTATTGTGGCGTGTGGCCGGGGCCGTTGCCCGGCCGGGATGCCTCCACGATGGGAGGACTGGGGGAGCAAACATGGCCAGACTATTACCTCCCCCCTGGGTTGCAGCGGTGCCTCAAATTCCCGTGGGGCTACATGGGAGCTGGAGCTTGGGGCAGCCCTGTTCAGAACCGCAGGTGCCCCCAGGGGGTGCTGCAGAAGGAGCTGCTGAGCCCTTATGGGCAGTTCTTCCACCAGACCCGGAAGTGCTGCCAAAATGAGTCATCAAGCACCTGGAGCACTTCTGGCTGTCTTATAAAAGGAGCCATAAGCCACTACTCAGGAGTCAGAAGGAGGAATATGAAGCTTTACCAGAGGAGTCGAGGAGAGGATTAAAGAAAGAGAAACAGAAGAGAAAGAATTGTATTTGTGTTTGTGCTAAGACTGTGTTGTGCCTGTAGGAAACGGGGAAGGCATTTCCCATGAGGAAAAATAAAAAAAAATAAATCTTGTGTGCCATGAACTTGTGTCCCACGCTTGTCTATGTCTGGTTCAGGTAGCGGTGCCAGCCTGGTGGTCCACACCATATAAATGACAATTAGGATGGCACCTCATGCTTTTTGTGTTACTAATAAAGAGTAATAAAGCTAAAATGGATTTCCTTGGAAGAACCCTATTAATAAATCTTGTGATGTGACAGCTTTATTTATTTTTTAACCTCATGCATTCTTCTCTAAATTATTAATCTGTCCAGAGTCATTGTCTACATTTAAAACTTAACAGATAATAAGATGGTAATTAGATGTGTCTAATTTTTGAATGAACTGACAAATATTCTTACAAAGAAGAGTTAAATAATTACAAAAAGTCCTCATTTCTGCAGGTATAGCTCTGAACTACAGTGATATTTTTCTACAGCTGAACTACTACTAGTCTCTGCACATGACACAAGCCTATACTACAGGCTGCTGTCTTGGGCTGTACTTAAGAAGCTTTGTAATGGCCTAGTTCCGTAACATTTCTAAAGAGACTTTGGTTAATAAAATTGTTCTTTTTGAACAATTTTTGCCTTTCTAATGAAACACTTTAGCTAAACTGTTAAAGATTACCACTTGAAGCAAAGGGCACAATTTGATTTTGGTTAAATTTTAATTAAATTTCTTAATTTACAATTTTTTCAATTTAATGTTTTTTTTTTTCTTTCGCACAGCATACATCTATTCAATTCATTGGTATATAGTTCAACATCTGTTTACTGCATTACAAGAACACAACTCACTCCCTCTTTAATATCCCTCCTCCTACACAATACCTTGGTTTTATCCTTGTTATACCCAAACCAGCTTTCAAACACTAGATTTTCAAAATGCAGTTTTATTTACCATATCTAACCATTATACGACTAGGATATACATATTGCATTATCTGTAACAAACAACTAAATGAAATTCACAAAAATATAAACTTCTGTTATGAAATATTTACATAAACACATTGTATGAAAAAACAGCATAACACACATTAATAATGGATTACAGTCAAGATATGTAATTCTTCAGTGATAAAATCTTCTCTCATACCTCATAGTTTGGGCTTTGAAGCAGTGTCATCTTCTATTAGTCCATAGAGGTGAGAACTGTGTGCACTCAGGGTCAGTATGGCAGCGTTTGGTATAGATTCGATTATAGGCTGTATCTTATGACTTTTTACAATGGTCTTTTAATGCTGTATTGCTGTACTATGTGGTGATAACGCCCATCAAAACAGCTTCTCCAGTGCAGAAATACAAGTCGCTTCTGAGCTTTCATTCGCATGCATGTCCTCAATGTTATGGGAACAACCCAGGACATTGGAGATCTGTAACCAAATGAATCTGAAGGAAGTAACCTTTATTGTTACCCTGCCATTAATTATGACTGCTTGTACTGTCTCAGTCTCATTAAGTCTACAATGAATTGGTTTAACCATGTAAAGTTCAAGGCCTGTTTGTTGCCAGTTGTTTGAAACCACAACTTTTGGAAAATGATTTCTGTATACATACTGCATTCATACTGTAGTTTCACCTGAAGATATGATGATGTCATATTACAATACTGTTTATCTCTGCAAGAGAAGGCATTGTATATATGGGGAAACGCCCATGATGTGCCATTTTATAAAATAAATAGGGTTGATGAGATTTTGGTCGATGTCAACCCCGGCAATAACAGCTACATGAGAATCAGCTGAATGTCAAACACTCTCTGACTGCAGTTTTACTTTACAGGTTTTTGCCATCTAAGTGTGCTCTTTTATCTGCAGCTTCTCAGACAAAGTAGCCAAGCTGTTAGGGATTAGAGCATGGTAGTGGTCTATCAGTCTTGTCAGAACAGCAAAGTCATTATTTGAGTACAGAGAATGACAAGATGATAGGAAAACCAGACATGACAAACAATGAAAAGTCATTGTTTTTTATCATCTACTGTATGTCCATAAGTCCAGAGTGGTCAAAAACAGTGAGATGAACATAAACAACATGCAAAGACAGTGTTGGGGAAAATATTCTCTGTGCGTTTGTAAGTGTTCCTGAGTGTACCTTACCTGTGTAACGAAAGCTTTCTGTGCCATCTATTTCTAGCACATTTACCATGGAGATGATGATATCATATGATATTTAACTTTTTAACTGTAGTATTTCGTATTTAATGATAGGATGATAAGATGTTTACCAATGACTTTAAATCTTTCACAAATATTTTGGGATCTTTCTATGAATAAAAATGCAATTCAGTTTTTGCATCTGTTAGTATTAAGGCATGTCCTTGTTTTGTTACTTATCAAGGAGATGTTGGAAAATGTTTGAAATAGTTTGGGCAAAAGATGTAAAAAGTAAAGAATTACTAAGTAAAGAGGCTCATTACAGTGAAGGAGAAGACAATGAGATGGAGACTAAAGGCAATGGGGATAGAAGGGTTTGTGAGTGTGAGAAATAAAATAAACACAATTATAAATAAAAAGTAAATAAAATAAAATTTACTTTAAAATTCTGTCAGTTTGAGTAGAACCAAATACTGCCAATTAAATTGGCTGTTCTAAAGAAATGAAAAAAATTTTGCAATGAACAACTTGTATGTTATTTTGATTCATCCATCTATTTAGTGAAACTGCCTAATCCATTAATTTTATTGGTTCTGAGAAGATAAAGTCTATTCTATCAGCATTAAATCCATGATATTGTAGCAAACACAGTCAATGGTTGAGGGACCTTCAGAATAAAGTATGTCACACTCTGCTTCTTGCTTTTCTTACCTGCTCAGCAAAGTACTAAATATTGATGGACTTGGAAGCACACTAGGTTGACACAAGTATAGAGTGATACAGGACTTGTGTGTCAACCTTATACATTTATAACATTTGTTTTACCTTGTTTTACAATTAGATTTAAATGTGTATTAATATATGGTATTATTTGTCAGGCTGTTGTGCTTGTAATGTCAGCTACTTTTTTTGCACCAAAGCTTTTAATGTTCGAAGAATTTAATGCATTAAAAATACATTTCCAATTATCATGCACATTTTGCAGTATGTTATATTACTGACCAGTTTATAAAAACTTCTGAAAGTAAGTGTCAATGGTAATTACTTGTATGTTTTTATTAATCCTTCAACTTCTCAAATACCAAATCATTTTGTTTTTTATTTGTTTGATTTACCTGATGGTTTAAAGACAACTGAAATTAAATTCAAAAGTGACCATTATGCTATACAGTACTGTTGGCTGCGAATCTATGGCTACCACACTAACATCACAGATACTAAATCATACCAGAAAGTCACTCTTTCATATATTATATATGGACTTGGACTATATATACAGTATAGTATATATATAGAATAGTATATATACAGTATAGTATATATATAGAATAGTATATATACTGTATATATATATATACACACTACTATATATATATATATATATATATATATATATATATATATATACGCCCCTGGAAAACCTCCAGAAAATGAGAGGGCAACTCCCTGGACTGCATTGGGACCAAGGGCTTGGAGCTTTGAAACTCAACCCTCCTGGGGCCTGTGGCCATCGCCAGTGGGTGCCTGGACAGTCCCAGAGCCCTAGACTGCAGCACTTCTGCCACATCTGGGAGTGCTGCCGGAAAAGAATCAGAGTGCATCTGGAACACTTCTGGGTGCACTATACAGGAGGCCGCCTCACTAGAGTCAGGAGGTGGTGGACAAAACTTGAGCAAAGAGGATTGGAGGAGGCAGAGAGAGAAAGAAAGAAAGAAAGAAAGAAAGAAAGAAAGAAAGAAAGAAAGAAAGAAAGAAAGAAAGAGAAGGGACAAAGGGACTGAAGTGGGGAGGTGAGGAACAGAGCTGCCCCACGAGGATATAAACTGTGTGCTGCTTTTGGACTTGTGTCACTGTGACTGTCTGTATTCAGGTTTGGGGAGCTGTATGTCGTGGCTTTCAGGCTTTACTATATATATATATATATATATATTATACTGTATATATACTGTAAACTATTCATGTACAATGACATTCTTGAAAGACTACATGGTGATTTTCAGTTGGCTTTCATTACAGTAATAATGTTTTAATATCTGTTTAAAACAACATTTTCTTATAAAAAAAGTGAAACATTTCTGGCCTGTTATACTGATAATCTCAGGTTCAAAGAATATTTTGACAGATTTCCTAATATAAACTGCATTTCTCATTTACATCTTCACGTAGTAAATTGCTGGTTTTGCTGAATTTTCTATAATTATAACAACATGGCTCATTTGCGAATTACACTCTTTCAAGAGCCAAGATATATAATATAATACATGAACTAAAAGTGGGGAAAATCAGAAACAAGTAACTTCTGATTTTACCAGGGCTCATTTTAAAACATTCATCCTTAAAAGCTAGTATAATAAATATAACAAAATACAAATTATCCAGAAACAGCCAATTATATAAACAAGCTAATCCTTAAAATGGGTATACCAAAGGCACTGTTCTCTTTATGTTTTGTTTGTCTGTTTATATAGTCTATATTTATTCCAATGCTTTGCCTCATCTTTGGCCTTAATTAATGGCTGAGGATTTTTCTGTTTAATTTCCTTTGGGGATATCACAAAAGCATGCCAGTCTTACGTTTCTTAATTATATAACTACATTGTTCTGTATCAGTTAACCTTAAGTGTAGCCGCTTCTCATCTAAGCAACGAATTATGTGAAACTGCAGCATTAACATCCAACACCCTAATGAATCCCAGTCTTGGCTTGGACATGCCTCACGGACTACCAACTGAACTAGACATTGCAGAGCCTTCTCTCTGCTACTGTGAGAGGGCAGCCTTAAAATACTGTACTTTAATCCTGCATATTTTTCATAGTCATGCTAGCTCAGAATGTTCACTTGCAACTGAAGAAGCAGAAGCCTTGAGGAGTTTCTCCAAAATATACCAAGAAAGATTTCAAAGAAAGAATGTTTTCTGTGCTATGACAAGGCAATATATTTGGAAAGAAATCATAAGGAGATATAGAACAATATACTCAACTGCAAGTTCAGTCCATTTTCACCTAGGTGCATAGATTCCCCCCTCCCTTTAAAGTTGTGCAAGTGGTTGTTAGTAGTTAAAATAATTACTATTTTTGACTGGAGATGCGGGAAAGAAGAGCTCTTCCAAGTTTTTTTATCACTGTGGATAATCCCACAGTGGCTTTAAAATCAAAATAACACTAAGTGGACAAAAGCAATTAAAAAGGGGACTTTATTAGCAAAACACGGTGTACTTCAGATGAACAGTGAGGAAGACAAAACAATATATTACTGATGCATTCCTGTGCCTTCCTAGTAGCAATAGTTATCCTTTTTGTGATCTCACATATTTCATTTGAGTAGATAAACTCTTAAAGGGAGGCCAGTCCATTGTATGGTGTACTCATGCCACCTAATACCTGAACCAAATCTTATAGGGCTAATTTAGAATTTCCAATGGACATACATTTCTTAGGTCTGGAATATAGGTGAAACAGAAGGTGCCAAAGAAAATGTATTTCAATATTAGGAAAAGGTATAAATTTCACACTGTCAGCAAATGGGTTGAGAATCAAACTTATTTCTCCGGTCCACTCTATTAGTCATGCTCCCTTATGAGTTTTGTGCATATAGTACATGCTTCTAGGAGCTAGGAGCAAGAGTCTATCATGAAAACACTGGGTACAAAGTAGAGACCAATCTTGATAAAGGTGTAAATTCATCACAGGGCCCATATATATTCACTAATTTAAATTTAATTTGATTTTACAATCAGCCTGCGCTGCATGTCTTAGGGAGGTAGGAAGAAACTGGAGAAAAAGACAAGCAAGAAATTGCACACAGATTATAACCTATTCTGGGATTTGTACCCAGTCTCTTGTGGCATTGAGAAATCATTCCTAACTATTCTACAACTGCTATAAGTACTACATGCATTAAAACATATATTATATAACTACAATATAGGTAATGTTGTCTGAATAGTCTAGAGTTGCTCAACAATAACACAGTGCAGTTGTGGTGTTTTTAGCCATGGCTGTCTAACTAATGCAGTTTTCACTAAAGCAAAACAAAGGTACAAAGTAAAGCAAACATTTTCAGTATTGAAAAGTTAAACCTTCAAAAAGATGCTACACATTGTCTTAAACTATGCATGTTTTTCTTTAAGGAATCTATGGACCTGGGTAAAAGCCCACCCTTAGGCCTGCCAATGCAAAATCAATAAACTTTGAATTCTACTGAAAGAAATTGCAGTGGAAAGGACTGATCCTTCGTACTTTCCCCTCATTGTTATGTTATATTTGCAAAGCTGAAATTGGAGAAAGACTAGTCGTTGTGATGTTGAAATGATAACTGAGAATACAATAGACAAAACAAATATTTAAATCACTACAGGAGTCTAATATAGCGACCCATAGAGACCTTCCTCTTTGTAGACAATACTGCCAAAACTGAGCAACTACCCACTATCATAGTCTTGACACCCCATGCTTACATATATCCTGCAACAAGACATGATCTTCTGAAGAGAGACAGAGAGACACTTCAGAGAGGCAGAGACACTTTCACTTTCCGTGACAGTCAAGTCATGTTATATTGACATCCATTGGAAGCATGTTCCCGTGAGGTGGTGACATAGACAAGGAAAGTAATAATCATCTCGGAACAAGTGGGATTAAAAACCATGTTGGTCCAAACGGGGTCAGAAATAAAAGACAATGAGTATAAGACACAGTAGAACTTCCTAAAGACGTTCAAAAAACGTTTTCACCATACACATGCAGAGCAGGTTAGTGATTATGAAAGCAGTGGAATTCGAAAGGCTCAAAAAAAACCTTGGCACGATACACACACAGAGCAAGTTCAAAAATATGATAGTACTAAAATTCGAAAGTGTCAAAAAAAAGAGAGTACAGATTGCATTCATGCAAACAAATGGAAATTATTACTAGATGAAATAACGGAACAGCAAAAAGAGATTGAATATATGGAAATGGGTGATATGTCAGAAGTATGTAGATATTGTAAGGCTTTAAAGTTTAAGTCAGAGTCTTGTAGAATAATTTTTGTTGCTATCAGGGAAAAGTACTGCTGATTCCCAATGAAGAGGCGTTTCTACAAGAATTCAAAGATTTGTTGTTTGGTGAAAGTGAAATCCACAAACACTACGGGCAAAATATACGCGTCTACAATAATCTTTTCATATTAGCATCATTCAATGCACAAAACAAATTCAAAATAGGTAAAGCAGTAATATTACCATCATTGCAACAGTTATATCATGATGCAATTGCAATATCCAAAACTATCGTGCAATCCACAATGGCCAGAAATCCGCAGCTTCTTAAGAACAATGCCACCAGCTACATTGGCTCTGGATATTCCCACTTCCGTAAGTAGATTGTTTTATCTGAAAGTCTTATTTTTATTGAATGAACTCGAAACGGTGTTTGGGCAAAAAGGAGATTTTGATATGCCATTCATATTAAAATGTTTACAGTTTCCCGTGAGAATAGCTTTTGCAATGACAATTAACAAATCACAAGTACAAACATTTGAAAAAGTCGGTTTATTTCTAAGAGACAAAGAAATGATATTCACTCACGGCCAGTTATATGTTGCATTATCATGGTGTAAGATCAAACAAGGAATCAAAATTCAATTCGATCTTAAAGAAAATTTCATTCCAAATATTGTTTTTACTTAAGTTTTAAAATGAAAAGTGAACATAATACAATACAATACAATTTATTTTTGTATAGCCCAAAATCACACTAGAAGTGCTGTAATGGAATAATGCATATGTAACAGTTCACATGAAAGAAAAAACACTTTAAATTGTATTTCCACAGGACAAAACCCAGGGGTTGGCGATCAAAGTGAGCAGTGTTCGGAGCCCCCTAGTATTGCTCATGTTCAAGAGACCAGGAACATCCAGTTAATTCCAGGAACACCTTTGTTTACTCTTTGCTTAATCTAACTATATTATCCCTATTTTCCAATGTAACAAATTTTTCCAGAATAGAATCCACTCTCATTTTTGAATCAGCAAGGTTATAGAACTAGAAGTGTTCATAAATCAAAACCTATCATGTGTATTTTTATTTTCCAAAGGAATAATGTGCTTTTATCTTGTTGGAACATTATTAAATAACACTAATAAACAAGATACAGCAAGAGGGCAACCAAGACATCACATGTTTGAGTAAGACTTCTTGTATTTATTTTTCACGCTTGAACTACATTTGTTTGTTCTTTTAAGGAGCTATACAAATAAACACAGAATGACTACTGAGATAATTTCTGTGTCTCAGACAGTTCAAGGATCCAGGTCAGGGTGCCCTGTTTGTTCCTCACTTCCATTAGTACAGCATATGGGAAACAACATTAACAGAGTACTTCATACCACCATCTGCAGGGAATGTGCCTTACATTTTTTAATTTCAGTTATAATATTTGATTTACACAAAGAACTACTGATCTGTGGGCAATGTCTATGAATGAAAAAATGTATGCCTAAACTACTGGAGAACTAGAGAACACATGCATGCTCTGAAATTTACAAATCCTTCAAGAATCTGTTATTTATCAACTGTGGAAAACATCCCAACCAGATTTTGCAGAATATACCCCTTCATGCCCTATTTAGTTTGCTACCACAAAAGAGGCTATATAGTGCTGGTGTTCTCCCTCTCTCATATAATTAATGTTTTTACACATACCCTTTATCTTTTTATTGTGATTATATTAGTGAACTGTTATTACTTGTCTACATTTGCTCTTACATTGCCTATACTAAATCAATGAATATTGCATCTTTTGAGGTGAACATTATTACAAGGCGCTATAGCAGTCAAGGATACAGGACAAAGAAGTGAATCTAAACAGAAAGAAATAATAGTCTGATGAAATTAAAAAGTTCTAATTGATGAATTCATATTGATAGGCTGAAACACTAAAGAGGCAATCAAACAATGCTGTGCTGCTGGCTCTTTAGTGTTAGATGACACCTAGGTGTCATTTTGGTTTGCACTGTTGTGAACCAAGTATGTTAAGGATGTCTTGGGCAAAATAAATGGCGAAGAAATGAAAGAAATTCTAAAAGAGACAAACATAAGTGTAGTGTATTAACATTAGAATCCGTGAAGCCTACGAAAAAACTCGTAATCCCAGCCCACCTTAAATTCTTTCACACCTCTCCTTCAGCATCTTTTATTTTGTAAATGTGTTGATCAGTGTAAGCAGCAAGCAGACTGCTGTCCCATCCCAACCGATGGAGCTCAACTCAGGCAAAAAGTTCTCCCAGATCATGTCAAGGTGAGGTGGCTAGAGTTGTATAGGGTAAGTAATATAGTATATCATTATTTGGAATACATGCATTTCATGTGTATTCCGTGTCTACAATGATCTGGGTAAGTGTAGGATGAATGGAAATGCGAGAAATGCAAGAAATGCTGAACACATACCTAAAGTAAAAATGTTTAACAAGTTACACTAATAATGACATGAAGTGTATAATGTGTGAAGACTTTAGTATAAATATCAAATAAACATGTGTGCTTTTATTCAAGAATAAAACCAAAGGAAAAAAAAGCATTCGATTTACATGTTGCAGTCAATGAGTTAAAAACCCAAGCTCAAATGTTAATTGACAGGAAGTTGATATGTATTCTTGAATGGTGCAAATGTAAGTACTGCTGCCTTATAACTCAAAAGTTCCGGGTTTGTGACGCTTCGCGTTTTGAGTAGTGAATGCTGTTATTATTATTACAATAATATAATAAAAACATACATTTTACTTTATTCAAGAATATGTATCAACCAGGGGGGTTCCTGGACAATTCCGGAGCCCTGAACTGCAGCACTTCTGCCTCACTCTGAAGTGCTGCCAGAAGAGAATCCAGACACACCTGGAGTGGTTCCAGGTGCCAATGCAGCACTTCCGCCACACTATGAAGTGCTGCAAGAAAATCGTCATGGAGCATGTGGTGAACTATAAAAGAGGGGACGGAGCTTGCAAGTGGAGAAGTGAGGGTGGCAGAGAAGAAGAAAAAGAAAGAAAGGAGAAGAAAAAGACTATGAGCAATAGTGCTGGAGGGTTGTGCACTGTGGGTGCTGTGCAAAGGACTGTGCACTGTAAAAGGAAAATAAAAGTGTGTGTTTGGACGTCCGTGTGTCCTGGTGTCTGTCTGTAGTCGGGCTGAATGTTCACACTTAAAACAATATTGCAGTAAAAATTACCTGAGTAATTATTTTAGCCAGGAAAAAGATAGTGCAACATACAATAACATCTTTTAAGTTGTAACATAAACAGATTTAGTGCCTTAGCAGTCCCAGAATCATTAGCTACTACTGATGTGTAGCAGTTGCCCAAAGTTGTGTTCTCTGGTATCTCTTAGAGCTTTATGTCTTTATACGCTAGAGTGAAGTTCTTAATGCCTCATGCCTTCCATTCGATTTTGAAGCAGCTTGTATGACAGTGCAGCTCCAGCTACAAAACAGTTAGTCTGCATTTTTACAAGACTTACTTCTTTAAATGTCTCTTCATGGGTTTGGCTCCTTGGCTCACAATTCACTATAATAACTTCTCTTTAGTGCAGATTTAAAGCACCTACACCCTGTTTTAGATGTGGGGATGAAAAAATTCACACAATAATGTGAATTAAAGTCTTAGTGGTATATTTGGCACTTTTAACATAACATTTTGCTTTAGGAGATGTGACCTATGATTCCGTTAGAGTTCTCAATTGGTTTGCTACCTGATCCAACTCTTTAAATAAAGGTTTGCTTTTTATTCTATACTTTGCAACACAGCAACAAATTCATTTTTTTGAAGTTTACATTAAGGCATTTTTTTTAAATTAACTGTTTTAAAAACTCAGGCATGTGTACTTGTTATGTTTATATTTCTTGAAACCAGGAGAAAGAAATGTAAATAAGGGAGAAAACAAATAATTTTTTTAACTTAAGAATTATGCCAGTGATATACTTCATGATATTTTATTTGTAAGAAAAGACCCTATTACTCACCAGCTTCCTTGAAAATATAGTAAAGCTCCACAAGTTAAAATGTTATTTTTTTTAAATAAATCATTCACAATAGCCCTGGAAACAAAGCAAGAAACACAAATTTTTTAATTTAGTGCACAGATTACATTCTGTAATATCCTGCAAGTAACTAATTTGCATCTGATTTGACAATTTAATTGCCTGGACTGGCCATGTAGTGTTTCCCAATCAGAAGGGAATAGTACATCAAAAATCACTTGAACAGGGACATACAGGCACCCTACAATACTATTTAGAAGCGCTAAGAAGTTCACAGGATTCTGTTCAGGTGAACATACTGTATATTTTCCACAGGTTTAGTCCAGGAATTAAAATGTAACACCTCATATACAGTATAAAGCTGAACAACTGATTGAAAGGTATTGCAACAGTGGCACTTCTGTGTAAAGGTCCACCAGATATTGAGCAGAACAAACAATAATCTTGCCTTCATGATTTAACTTTTGATTAAAATGTTTGCAACAGCTCCCAACTTCTTCTTCTTAAGCAATGCTTGTCCAGTTTTTTACCATATGCATAATTTACTTCTCTAGAAAAATATTGCTACATATAGCACGTGAATTTGTCTTCATACCGAGGGCTCATGCCTGTTTCCAGCTGAAGGGCTGGACCAATTGGCCCTGCAATGTTCTCTATATCTTTGACTGTATGTGCGCATGTCCAACTGGATGTTTTCAGTTTACCAATGGGTCTTGAAGGTCATCACCTGTATTAAAATGGAGACCAAATGTTGTTTTCTTTTAATTGTGCAAATGTTGAGGCCATCCAGTATAGGGAGGAGATTTTTCATCCAAGTGAAGCTTTCAGTGCTTATTTGACTCCTAAGTTAAAAAAAGTTAATAATAAATAATGAGCATCAAAGATTTTTACCTGAACTTGTAACTTCAGTAACCATTTAAAGAAGAAAGATTTTTCTTTTAGAAATTTATTTCCCTGATGTAATTTGCAAGGCTTTTGCTGTTACAAAATTATGAGCATCATATTTTTAAATGTACATTAAATTTTCATCTTACCTTTGGAAAAAAAAATAAACATCTGATGGGTACTAGGGAGCCACCTGCCTGCTCAAGAGTAAGTTTTGAGGAACGTCACAGTTCATAGTGTCAGTAAGGGGAAGTTACTGGCTACACCATTGATACGAACAGCTTATGAAGGTCGGCCTTTACTCCTGTTCTGTGTTAAGCATAACCAACTCACTAGAAGACCACCTGCCAAACGTCAGGGTCAGCAGTGATGGATAAGCAGCAATAGTGCATATCTTGGTGCTTCGCATTATTGGGTAAGTCAAAAATATAATGTAAAGGAGATCCCATTTTCATTTCAGGGTTCATAAAAAGCTACAGCAAAAGTAATGGCATAACATGGAAAACAGGAAGCAATAGGCAGAATCTTAGCACAAACCTTTTTAATCCAGATTGTGCAGATTACAAAGTGTAGATAAAATGGCCATTAATTGTTGATGAAAAGACTTTTTCACTTAGGCCTGAAATCTTACAATGTTTTCCTCTAGCATAGAAACAGCTTGAAGCATTTTTTAACAACTGGAGTACACTGAAAAACTTGCATAAACCTATCTGCAACTAATTCTGTTCTCCCCTGGGTTTTCTTAGGTTCCTATAACTATTAACAACACATCTTTCCTAAAACAGCATGATTCTGAACACAACGGTCAATTTATAAAATTACTTGAGCAACTGCAGGCAACTGTGCTTGTGTAAAAAAAAAACATTTTTATACTTGCTTATTTCTTATCCAAAGCATAACCAGGCAGTTAAAAAATATAAAGCGAGGATTGCTTAGCAACAATGGTGCTTAGTGTTTCTTGAGCTCTTTCACTTTTCCCTTGCTTCGATTGCATTTCATAACAGCTTTTTAAAGCTGATGCAAATGAAAAATAACATTAAACTCTAAGCTAATTAAGTTTGTTAAGTGCAAATAAAGGGTGTTAATGATATGCTAAAATACTCTATGTAATTTTTCATAGTTCATTAAAAGAAATAAAATATGATGAAAATTACTATTTTGTTAAGGCACAGAACATACATTGTAGTGCAAAAATGTTTGTCACTCAAACATGTTACTGTACTTGTTTCCAAACATTTGTTTTTAACTGTACTTTAAAAAACAGAACACTTCTAATCTGAAAATATTTTCAGTTGGAACATATTTTTAAATGTCAAGTTGAAGATTAGTGTCATGTGTACAAAACATGGTGTGATTTTTACTCTTTTGCCTGAAACATATGAAAATCATTGGAAATAAGTCAGATAAATGTTTGCTCAATAATATGATGGCTTTAAAAAACAAATGGGCACTGCCACACAATTCCCAGCAAAAAGTGCCATGTTGCAAGAAATTAATAAGTCGTAAAGTTGTCTCAATAAACAATAAGCAATATTGGCTATATTAACGTTAACTTTTATAAGCAAACCCAGTTTACATGATATGCCCAATAGAATTTCTTATCTTGAAAAATATTTCTTTTTGAAACTTTCTTTGTGCTTGGCATTGCTGCCCAGTTTCTGTATTCCTTGGGCCTGCCTTTTAACCCCACAGTGTTTCAGTATAACTTGGTGCCTGTTCACACAAGCAGTAGCCTGAACTTTTTGTTTCCGCACTGGAACTTGAAGGACAGGGCCTTTCTGTTTCAAATTTCTGCGATCTAATTTAAGGGTGATGTGAACTTGTGCATGTCACTGCAATGAAAAGGCGTCATCAACAATATCGTAAATCACACAAGTACAAAAAAAAATGGCATTTTACTTTTTGAACAAAAACTGGAAATTAAATGTTTGAGACCACAGGAAAAATTATATTCTACACTCTTGGTTTGAAATTATGAATGTCAAAACTCTGGTCTTGGAGGGCTGCAGGTTTTCATTCTAACCATCTTCTTCATTAGTGACCAGTTTTTACTCATAATTAACTTCTTTTGCTTTAGTTTTAATTAACTTGACTCAGGCCCATTAGTTGTCTCGTTTTCCTTAATTAGCAGCCAAACAATAATGAGACACAAAACAAGCCACCACATGGCCAGGTCACCTGTGCCCATCACACAATATCTGAAAATAAAGAATGGTGATGGTCTCGGTAAGGTTGATCTCTCAGGTCACCAAAACATTTTGATGGTGTTCTTAGAAAAACAAAAATAGAAAATCAACAGTTTTAGAAATGTCTGCTGTGGCAGAATGAGAGCGTCAACAAGCCATGGAGTTAAACAACGAGTTTAATTAACAGCAAGAATAATCAGCTTCTCATTAAGGGATTGATTGGAGTGAAATTGGTTCGAGTTTGAAATCCCAATTTAGCTGGTCATCTTTTGGCTCGTTTCACATCTCATTTCTGTTTGCCTGTCATTTATTGAAAAAAGGAATACATTCAGAGGACTGAATCCTTAAAAACAAGGCTATTAAAATTAAGGGAAAAGAAGTTAATTAGCAGTGAAAATTGGTCACTGATTAGGAAAAGGGTTAGAATGAAAACCTGTAGCTACTGTGGCCCTCCAGGCCCAGAATTCGATACCCCTGGTTTAGTGAACGAATATTCATTTGCATTCCTGTTTTCACTTTTGAGTATTTGATGTATGTTGAAATATATTTTAAGACCATCCTTTGGTGGTTGTACAGTATAACAAAATAATATATTCATATATCTTCTTTTTATGCATTTTTTAAATGGCATTATTCGATTAACATCATTTTATCATCATGGATGCTGGTAACCACTCCATTCCCCCATGGCTGTTTCTATCTTTTCTTAACCATGTCAGTTTCCTGCACATTCACACCACCTCACATCAGTCACTTGGAGTCCAAAGCACTCCTGTTTCCTGACTTTGTGACTTGATTCAGTCCAAGATGCTTAGAAAGGAGAGGTGTGAATTTCATAAGATTTACGAGAACTGCTCTTTATGTGCCTGAATGTATCTCTCACTCACCCTCTCCTGTTGTCTCAGTATTTGTCTGTCACTCTCTCTCTCTCTCTCACACACATATACCATCTGTGCAACTCCTTTAATGGCCAGCTTCTCAAGGTGGCTACACCCCTTCTTACTGTCTGCAAACACTAAGCTCCAAACAGAACTTTCATGCCAAAAACACCACTGCTCTGTTTAAACAAAATTATGTATGCAGATGACTATGTAGACTATTGAGATCTGAAACAGACAAGCCAAGTTAGCAGATATTACAGAATGTAAATCTCTTTATACTGTAGATGAGGAGAAGTGGTTATAAAAAGTAAAATGCAAAAAAATAAAGATCGGAGTGAAAATTCGGCCACTGCTTAACAAGGTGGGAAATTTTATTCATTTAGCAACATTACTGCCAATGTCATTTCCCATAGGTCTCAGTATCTCTCTGGCAAAGTCTGCTTTGAGATGACCACTAATACACCATTCTAGGTAAACCTCACAGTCACTTTAAGGAGGTGGTCTGTACAGTCATACCTCCACACAGGTTTGATCCTGCTTTATATCACTTAAAGCCATGAACTCCCCTCTGCCACTAATTGTACATTATAGCAACATGAATGTGATTGGAGTAATTCCGCAGACACTATCAAAGCCATTTGGAATAAGCACACACTTCTTCTTTGACTTTAAAACTGGAAGTCTGGTCATTGGTTATTACACGGGGTGGCTTAGCTGTTAATGTGAAAGCTATAAGTAATCACAGGCGCAAGAAACGAGTTTCTGGCTCTGCTTGCTTTGACATTTTTCCGCTTTTGGGTGTAAATTATCAAAGAACCCTAAACTGTGTGACTTAGGCTGTATGCAAAGTTAAATGACATAGCCACCTTTAAAATAAAAATAATCAACTACCTAAACTGATACCCGGACTCAGCCTACAATCATCTGTCCAAGCCACTGAGAATAGCATGTGAAGTGAGTCATTGAAGCCAACAACAGTTACAAAAATGTAATTGTAACAAGGTTAACTCATAAAACAAACCTTTTATTTTATGTTTACTACTAAAATAAGATTTTATTACTTACCTACTAAATATTACTTCTTTTTTCAAACAAAAACCTAGTTGTTAAACTATATATTTTTTTATATCATTGAGAATAAAAGTCATAAATAACATTCTTCTTTTATACTTTGGAATCTCTTTTGCCAGATATAAACATGACAACTTAGAAACAGAGTAATACATTATTGAGTCCACACTCTACAGTCAGAAGATCATGGGAACGGCTCGATCAACCAATGCAAGTACATTTTAAGATCTTACCAAGGTATAGACACTACTCGCTGGAGTTGGCTTTGTAAGCTTTCAGTTTTTATACTGTGTTCTAACTAATATATATGACTAAATATGTATTCTGTATTGAGTGCTGCCTATGAGATTAAAAACACCCTACGTAAAATAATAACTGCGGATCATCAGCCCATAACAGTAATGTAACATTTCCTTCAACCATCAAACTAGTGATAGCATCTATTATAGAATAGTTTTTTATTGAAACATTAAAAAGATTCAACAATTGTTATTTCTAAAAACTGCACATGATGGGGAAAGACTCTTTTAAAAAAATTGCACAGTGTGTATTTTATACATCCATTCGCCCGCTATATCCTAACTACAGGGTCAAGGAGCCTGGAGCTGGAGCCAATCCCAGCCAACACAGGGTGCAAGGCAGGAAACAAACCCTAGGCGGGGCCAGCCCGTCGCAGGTGTATTTTATAATTATATAGAATTAAAATGACCATCAAGATTATGAAAAATGAGACACTAGCAGTTGTAAAACTATACAGCTAGTAAGTGAGAAGGCAGAGCACATAATATCAAAGAGTTTTTGAGACTGTAGGCAAAAATGCTTAATTATGATAAGAATTCATCATTTACCTGATATTTTAAAAATCAAAACATTTATAAACTCACATGTTGATGAAGAGTATTACACATGATCGTCAGATTTTATAATGTCTTAATGAAATTACCATCATTCATACTATACTGAAAACAGAGCACTGGTAGAATTTTAAGACTGATATGTAATACTGTAGATCTTCAAAACTAACTCTGCTACGCTAATTAAAACTTTCACCAATATTGTGGGCCTGGAGGAAATTCCCGGCTATTACTGTTCCTGCTGTAGAGTAATTTTGCAGATGGAGTTTATCAGCAATTTTTTTTCAAGCCTGTAAAATAATATATAAAATTATAGACTATATTTGTGGTGCACTATACTATCAGAATATTTTTTTTTAATTTTATCAAAAGTTTTACATTTGTAAAATATTTTCTAATATCGCTATGCTTTTGGTCAAAAATGATAAATAGCACAGTGTTCTACCAACTAATATAAAGCTTAACGTAAATGTATCAACTACATTAAGGGACAGTTGCTTCTACAAAGTGATAAAGGGAAAGATGGACACTTAAATACAGTATAGTCATCATTCAAAGCTAAAGGTTTTTTCTTGCAAAAGTTACAAACTTAGTAAAAAAGGACAATGACACAATTTCTGAATAAAAGTTGGAAAGGTATTTATGTATATGGCTTAATTTGATTAAATAATTGTGAAAGCACCATAAAAAGTCCATTTGCTATACCATTTTATAAGGTGATCATTATCATCACATTATTTTAAATAAACAGATTTAAACATTAGGGAGACATAAGCCTTTAAAAATTGTTCTGTAAATGGAAATTTAAAATACAATATTGATTTATGAATGCAGGTAATAAAATTATATTTGCAGGCTTCTGGTTTGCTATATCACTCATTGTAAGGATAGATACTGACACACCAAAGGCCTCATGTATAAATGGTGCATACACACAAAAATGTTGTGTATGCTCGTTTCCACTCACACTTCGAGATGTGTAAAAACTTGACATAAATCTACACACATTTTCACAGCAGCCTCACACCATGTGTTATGCAACTTTCTGCTTAGTTTTGCAAACGGGTAGCACCCAGCATCAAAGCAGTGCTACTGTATCTGTGTCGTTACCCTTTCTTTTACATATTCACATCCATGATGTGGAATTTACCAAATACTCTGAAATTAAATGCATATTCTTTACAAATTTAAGGCACTTGATTGTAATCATTCTGTAACGATATAACATTGCACAGAATGGCCAAACTATTCTGACTACCATAGCTGCTTTAGCATTGTTAGAAAACATCGCAAATGGAAGAATTAGAAGAGAGCACGTATTTATAAATGATGATGACTGTTTTCTAAGTTGCTTTCAATTTCCAAAAGGTATCTTTCTGGAGCTGTGCTATGAATTGGCACTGACTTTACAAAGGCAGACTTTGAGGAATTGTGTTCTACCTGTTCCTTTGCAAGTTCTAACCACCCTTAGGACTTTAGCCACAGGAGCTTTTCAATGTGAACTTGCTGACCGATTAGGTATTTCACAGTCATCACTGAGTTGCACCATGCCAGCTGTATAGGATAGTATTATCCATCATGTTATCCGGAAATATAAGATTTACTTACACTGTGGTTGAACTGACAAACATCGAAGCGTAATTGGCAGCAACATCCTTTTTTTCAAATGTAATTGGAGTGGTCAACTGCACGCACGTTGCAATTGCAACAGCAGGGACAAGTTACAACAGCCAGGGAAGAATCACCAAAAGAATGAGCTGGCATTCCACCATCTATAGACAGTGAGCCTATAAAACGGAAACTGTGCACACTCTCAGGTATTTTTTCCAACTAGTGCAGCAAAAGTCAAGCAGTCCTTTTAAAGATAGCAAGTCACCTCAAAGAGGCATGTAAATAGAAGAGAATCGATCTGTTGTGGCACTTGGTGCTGATGCAACACTACAAAAGTGCCGTCAGAGAATGAATTTGCTTATATAAACAGAAAGCATTTCAACTCCATTAATATGCTGCTCTATAGTCCAGAGAAAGTGTGTTGCATTGTGCAAGTATGTAGCATGCTGCATAATGTGGCACACAATTTTGGTTTGCCTGTACCTATAGAGATGCAGTATGATGAACCTGACCCTAACATACCAAATTATCAGCCAATTGTGTTACAATTTAAATTGAATGCAATTAGCAGAATGTAAAAACAGGTAATCTGATGCAGCATTTATTTTTTAACAAATTTATTTATTTTGTGGTGACACATATCACATAGTACAGCCCTCATATTTCTTAGTTCATTGGCCACATCTCTTACAGCATCTGTCCCCAAGTGGTTTCTGAGGCAGAGGTGTGTGTGCAGGCAACGCCCAAAGATGTGCTGGGCTTGGGGTTGCGTCATCAGCACGGGGGTCAGCTTTTGTAATATTATCTGAAACAGAATAAACAGATGGTAGGTTGTTACTCGCCTTTTCATGTCGACTTTGATATCTGACCAGTTCTTTTTTACTTCAGGTACTGTGTGACTGTATTACTCCATCAATTTCCTTTTGTTGCTTATGCCACTGGTTAAGCCAACAAATAATATGTTTGTACTTGCATCCAATTCACATTCACTGAAATTCTTTTTTCCACATGCTTTGCCATTGTCTTTTAACAAAATACTGAGAGGAAGGGGATATTTATATTTATTTGCAAATTCATACATGCAAGCTTCGTGGAGGAGTTCGGGTTCAATTCAGATTTCGGCATCTGATTTTTTTTGTGCATGCACACAGTTTTGTTAGTATGTAATGTTTTAGTGTGAATTCTACGCATACCGTTATACATGAGACTCCAAGTGTTTTCAGCTTTCATTGCAAATCAGCACAAAACTTACAGCTCAATTTAATTCCTTAAAAGTAATCAATTATTTGATTATTTAGATTTTTTTTATACTCTGAGGGGTTGCTTGTAAGTGACTAAATGCACCTTCCAGTCAGAGACTCTAGTGAGTCCAGAAAATGGGGACTGCCTAAAGCTCAAGCTTGTGGGAGCAAGTTCACAGTTGACAGCATTTACCTGGTACTTTCCTTACTTATTTTACCTTGTGTACATGTGCAATGCTTTTCCTTCTTTTCTGGTATCCAACATGCTGAAGCAGAAGTAAAATATTTACCTTTGTGCCCTGTGAGCTGGAGAATGCAGGTATGTTGTGAGATTTTCTTGGTCTTTTCTCAGAACTGCTAAAAGCCACATTTCTGATTTTCTCCACTGAGTCATCCTTAAGTTTATCATTTTCTTGTTTGTTCCTCATGCTTGTTTTGATGCATGTCATTTATCTCACATTTCATGATTCTTTCCTTCTTCTATTTCTGTCCTTAATTTTTGTATATTGTGCTTGTCTAGTCCCTTGAAAAATTTATAATGAGGGATGGTGCAGGAAGAGTTAACAAAATCCTCGTGGGTCACTTGGTGCTTTTTTTGGTTAGATTTAGAGTTTGAACTTTTAAGAGTAAAACCACATGCTCTTTGACACTTGTTGCTGCTGCAAACATCTAAGATGCAGCAGCACAACTTTAATCTTTTCCACCTGCTGATTCCTAAGAAAAGAGGTCAGAAGACAGAGAAAAAGAAGGAGAAAAATAAGAGCAGGAGGAAGCAACAAACAGGTACAGGCAGGTAGACTAGAAAAAGAAGTACCTGTACCTACCAGCATTTTTTTTTTTGCTATAATAAACCTTTTCTTCTTTAAAACCTTTACCATCCTTTGTACACAGAAAGGTAACACTCTCCTAGCTAGATTTTAGGGAAACAAATTCTCTTTTGATTTGATGGATGGAAAAATAGACATTAATGATAAGTAGGACTTGAAATGCAAACACAAGCTTAAAAGCTTAAAAAAAAGATGCATTTTCCTCAAGCGCATGTTGAGTAAACATTTTTCTTTCATTTAATGTTCTATATTTTAAAGTAGAAATTAAAACAATGTTACCGATTTCCAAATTCATTATTATCAGTTAACAGTTATAGAAAGAATATAGTAAGTATATCCATCTATTTCCCATTTAAAAGTTATGTAAATCTTGGGATTCAGTTGTCCTGCTCCAAGGTCCGCATGCATTTCTGAGCTATAACTTACAGAAAGTGATCCTTGCAATCTGTACAAGAACCTCAAGAAGGCAGCTTGTAGTCACATCTTGTTTCTTTCAGCCACTACCCAGAACATGTGACAATTACTGAAAATGAGAATGTAAACTGACTGATAATACAAAATATGTGAGAATTTTAACTTCTGCCCACCCAAGGAACTCTGTTTCATATTCCAGCTGGGAAACAAGAAATATGAACAGATTTGTGTTGTTTATGAAAGAGGTTCATAAATCAGTAAAAGACTGCATTAAATAACTTTTTCATTTTCTCTTCTGTGATCTGGATGTGGCGGCTGATTATTTTACAACAAATTACTCAAGAACACTTGCTGTAATAAAGCAAATATAATATCTTTTATTTATAACATAATAATAGATTTATATATTCAAGTATATATATATATATATATATATATATATATATATATATATATGCGGCTGGGGTGGAGCCAGCTGGGGCAGGGAGGACTGGAGGGGCTTGTACCTCCTCCAGACCGCGAGGGGGCGACTGCCCTGGTTGTATTGGGGGCCACAGGTAGAGGGCTTGGAAGCCCAACCCTGTAGGGGCCCATGGCCACCGCCAGGCGGCGCCCCAGTGCCTGAAGAAACCTGGAGCCCAGCACTTCCGCCACACCAGGAAGTGCTGGGGGGAAGAAGACACACTGGGGGGTGTCTGCGGAGGAATGCCGGGAGGCAGCTGGAGCCCATCCAGGTTCCTATATAAGGGGCCGCCTCCCTTCATTCAGGGGCGGAAGTCGGGTGGAAGAAGGACGGAGCTGGAGAGAGGACGGGAGGCGGCTAGAAAGGCATTTGGACTGTGAGGCCTGGACTTTGGGGAATCGGTGCTGGAGGCACTGGGACGTACACTGAACTTGAACTGTAAATATAATGTAAATAAACGTGTGTTGGGTGCAACAAAATTCTATATATAAAGAAAGAAAGAGTGTGAGAGGGAGAGGAAAGAAAATAACAAACACCAAATAAATTTATGAAAGCTTTGCTCTAGCTTTCCTCTCCTTTAGAAAAAAGGCACATAATTTATGAATTCTATCTTTTCGCTTAGATATATTTTTTATCTTTAACAGAAAAAAAACTTCTGAATTCTGATCATTTATTTCCTGTGGTTAAGATGCATAAGGTCCTTAGTTAGTTATTAAGTTCCCATTGCCTGCACAGTGAAGATGTAGCCATTTAGTTTTAGTATTATTAATAGTTTTCAGAAATGAAAGTAGATGTACTTATGGTCTGGTGTAGGTGATGCTTTATTCCTTTCCTGGTCGACTTTCTCCGGCAAATGGAAATTATTCCTTATTCAGGAAGTCTCCTAATTTTCTGTCTTGGTTGCACCTTCTGGTGGCAGCAATGCTGCAGTTTTATCTTCAAGATTCTTACATTCAGTGTCCTCAGTTGATAGCAAAATTATCCTTGCTGGGTGGCTGGTGATCCATCAGTTTCCATCATTTGCAATGTGAAACATGGGACTTTGATATAAAGAGTCTCTCCTGTTCATGTGCTTGCTTTTCTATGCAAGATTTGCAATTCTGGCTCCATCACCAAACTCCAATACGGACAAGCCTTACATTCTTTAAATCCTGCGCCAGATTGCTTTTTGGAGTAAAAGAGATAGTTCTAACATTTGTAATGTCCACACCCTATAAGCTATGCTTTCTATAAAGGTGACCCATAACTTATGTCCAGGTTGAGAGCAGTGAACTTAATGGGAGAGAGCTCAGATATGGGGTGTGCAAGAGTTTTTAAAAGGAAGAAAGAGATGACTTACCATTGGTTTCTTAGGTGCACATAAGCCCCTTTTTGGTTGACAATTGGAACAAAAGTTTGTCCATCAAGAATGCAAATCACTGAGTTATGACTCAGAAGCTAATATTAAGAGTGTCTGGCAGTGATTTTTTAAGCCAAGAACATGTGTTCCAGCTATTGCAAATGTCAGCCTGTCCTACAGTAATATGAAAACTTTGTCTGTGAACTTTGCAATTACTTCATCACCATAATTTGCTACAACATCCCTCTTTGAAGGAATATGCTCAATGCTCAAAGTCATATGTTCATATAACATACTCATTGCTTAGAACAGGGGTTACTTAATCACCAACTCTGTGTGGTAAAGACAATAAGTGAAATACAGACTAACACTGCCATCTGAAAGGAAGCTATGCTTTTTTGACAATGGACTGCAAAACACATTCTCAGAAGAGTATCAGTAAGAATTTTATATAAAATCTGTAAAACTTCAGATCACTTCCAACTTTTGAAAGGACACAGATTATGTATCATTACTCCTTTGTACTTATGGTTCTCAGGCTAAAACCACATGGCTGGTTTCCGATGATTGCTACTAATTTAAAACGTGCTAGCAAATTCTACATGTGTAGTAAATGTTAGGTTTTAAATTTTTTTTATTCTGCAAATTGAAAAGAAAATATGCTTTTCAGATGAAAAGATTAATTTTCAATTTGGATTTAATGTTGATAACATACACAGACTCTGACATGAAGAAAAGCTGGCCACTGCATTTTAAAAATGTACACTCTGATCTCAAAATGTTTACCTAACTTCCCAGATAAAAGTTGAATCAGGAACAATATTTGCAAACAGGTTTAATCCTTTCAGCATTAGTTGTGTCATGATTTAATTGGAAATTGTAATGTTTTATTAATTTATTTTCCTTTTTGTTTATTTTTGTACATTTTACTTTTCAGCAACATTGACATTGTCATTCCATCATCTAGTATGTTGTACAATATAATGGCTAAGCTGTGAGCTCTATCATTGTCTAAACTTTATTTACAAAAGTGAGACCTTTACTACATTAAGAAAGTTGGGTACAATATTTTTAGTTATGATCCTGTTTTGATGTAATTTTGAGCTTGGTTTGTCTTTGTTTGTCTCCTTTACTTGGGGCAGCTCTTTATTCCTAAAGTGCCAGGAACAAGCCACTCTTTTCTTGGACAGAACCATGTGTGCATTAGAGATCACAGTTTAATGAGGGCAAGAAGATGACATTATTGGCAAAAAAGAAAGAAAACGCAGACATTTGCCAACTGAATACTCTCTAAACTCCCTAACCCTAACCCTAACTCCAAATGTGCTTTCACATTCTGTCTATAAAAATCATGAACAGGAATGGATACAATACATGCCACTCGAGCAGCAAAGCATTAGCAGTGAACCTGACTTAGTGTTAAGTATTCAAACACAACTTGTGTGCTACAAAAGAAGAAAGGTTATGAATGGCACACACCCGCAGCCCCAGAACTCCATACTATTATAGCACCTTCCACGAAAAAACCATTGAGTCCATGATCATAGTCTTTTTACAAGTCTTCAAGGCATATGCAGAAAGGACTGGTAAACTACCATGCCCTATCATGTATGTGTACAAGGAGCTTTTCTACAGCCAGGAGCATATCCACATTGTTCCACCTGGACCTGAGGTTTAATTATGCAGTCTTCTTTACACTGCTCCAGAAAAGGTTTTATCATGGAGTTTAGAAGTTCCTCAAACTGTTCTTTCTACATCTCAACAACAACCCCAACCAAGGTCTATGTTTCCCCACACGGATACCAGGTACATTTATAAGCAACTTGGAACCTGATCACAAATGTGTGAAACAATAAATAAATTTAATGAACTCAGTATTTTAACTAGATAGCCACTGAAAAACTGAACACTGTTACTCAGTTTGCCATAGATAGTGTACAGTATTTCTTACACAAATGTGTGACAGATCAGATACATATGCTTTTAACAATTTGAGGGAAAAGTAAGGAATTGATATCAATGTAAATAATAAAGAAAATAAACTTACACAGCTCTGTACTATAAGGTTGAATTTGCTCTCCAATCATAATGTGAAGTCTTGTCAGCTGCTACCACATGAAATGACACATCAGCATCTCTAATATGCCTTGTTATTCCTCTCATTTATAGTACAAACTCTCCATAACATACTGCAGCATTCAGTTAAATTCTTGTTACACAGATTACTTAGAGCCAGCATAAAATGATCTCAAAGCAGTTACTTTAATGTTTCCACTTTTATAGTTTCTGGACTTTTTATTGATTTTAAAATACTGCATATTTAATTCAATGTGAATCTTTACAAGTTTTGTGAAATAAAAAAAAAAAAAATATATTAATAGAGAGCAAGACCATGGGAAAAACAAACATCCTCTATTATTAAAGGTTTTTTCTTTTCTACTCAGTCAGTTGTACATGTAAGACTGTTACATTTTCTACAAAGGTTTTCAATCTCTCCTCTATAAAAATGTGGGGTAAATCTGAAAAGAATAATGCTCCCCTGGGGAGTATAATTGTTACTATTTGGCAGGTTGGAATTTGGATGGCAATTTACATCTTTATGTCAGGGCTATTAAAAAGTGATTGTCAGTTTTATGGCCTGTGAATGTAATGCAGGCTTTTTGTCTTGCACCCAAGGAATGCTCCTGAGGTATATCAAATATTTTTCTTCAGAATTCACATTTTCTGAAGAATAAGTATTGCACTGACTCTCAGCTTAGACTATGTAACAACATTCCTATTCTTTTTAGTAATCTTTATTTTTGAAGAAATAGCAAAACAATTGAATATTAAAAATATAAATAAAAAATTTCTAAGGCATTCTGTAAATTTATCACATTTTAAATTAAATAATGACCAAGACTGCTTTTATCATTTAATTATATATACTATTAGACCTATTATTTGTGGTGTGGTTTGGCATATTGTAAATTAAATGATCAGATAATTTTGGCTTTTTTTTTATGTTTGTCTTATAATGACAGAAATGCAGAATGCATTGAACATATGAACATATACTTTCTTACCACACTGCAAAAATTAAACCTAAGCAAGTAGAAAAGTATTTATATCATGACATGAAATGCTGTTTTCCTTATTGTAAGAATGACTGGCTTATCAAAAAATGTGTATTTACAATGATTTAGTTTACTTTAAGAAATCTTGTCAAGTGAATTTTGCTTACCCTATTGATAGATAGATAGATAGATAGATAGATAGATAGATAGATAGATAGATAGATAGATAGATAGATAGATACTTTATTAATCCCAAGGGGAAATTCACATAATCCAGCAGCAATATACTGATACAAAGAAACAATAAATAAAATAAAAAATAAATAAAAGCAAAACAACTCCCATTTAAAGTTTTTAGTCTACTGTATATGCATTTTTTGTAGTGCAGCTTCTAGTTCTAAGTTAACTTGGATTGTATAAGCTGGTTCTCGAAATTAGTGAATAGTTGAGTATTCTGGTTGTAATGAAGACTGAAAATGTCGAGAAATTAAAATACAAAGGAGACATGAACTGATATAAGGACTGCACAAAGTTAATTTGTTTTGTTTGTTAATGTTCTTTTGCTGTTGTGTACTTGTAGTACGTAGCATTGTTATAATTGTATGTACTGTCTTTTATGAATCAGTTAAGTTTGAGGTAGCTATTTATAGAGAAACAAACAGTCTTCTAACAAGTGAAAAAGGTCAAATAATAGCCTTTTGTTTTCAGGGTTTTACTGATAAGAACAACTGTGTTTTGTAAGTGTTGTCTCAATATGTGAAATTTGTAATGATGGTGAGGGGAAAAGAAGCTGTCGTTTCTGACATAACTTTGAAGAATCATCACGGAATGTGAAACTGCTGCTTCTGAACTGTACACTTCGATAACTTATCTGTTTGGAAGTATGGTTTTCATTTTATGAACTCTGAATATCAAGTGACAGAAAAACTTTAGATTTTATAAGCCACTGGAATGAGGATTGAATGAGTTTGCAAGAATGAGTGCAACTTCCCTTTTCAGACATAAAGCTTGGGGGATGAAGGGCAGATTTTATGAGCCTCAGTGATAAGTGGCAAAAAGGCATCCAAAGCAGTGAGAGAAACACACAGAAACAGCTGACTAGAAATCAGACAAGATGATGATTTGTTTACATAGAGAACTGACCAGAAATGATATCCTGAGTCGAGACTTTTTGTAACTTCTAAGCTTAAGGGCCACCTAGAATTGACATACTGTGGTCATCTTAATCCACATGTTCTGTGAAAGTCCTCCGGCTGTGTCTCTCTAGTCCTATGTGGCTGAATCTCTCTCTACAATAATTTCTTTCCCCATTCCTTTGTCCTTTCATGTTCTTCTCCTCCTAGACCTTTCTACTCTTTCTTCACTTTTTCTTTCTCTCTCCCAGCAGAGCTTTTTAATGACTTTAACCATTGCAGCAGTCTCTCCTGTAATTTGAGAAGTCTTCATTTTACAATCTTATCCTTCTTGAAATTTCTGCATCCCAGATCAACAACTCTTCTGGCTCTAGTGTCTACAACTGGATTTATGTTGTTTAGTTAGTAAAGTAATTGCTCCATGAAGCAATTTCTCCTGTCTACCTTTCCCTGTTTTTTCTTTTTTTTATCTTCCATACTTCACGTTGCACTCCTGCGTGGTATGTGTGTGCCAGCCAACCTATGGCCTCTTTTTTCCCACTCTTATTGTATTTCTGTTTAAATAGCCATCCCCATTACTATTGTTTGTTTTCTTTTGCTGTGTTCCTTTTTTATTTCATCAATAAAAATGTGATCAAAAAACAAAAAAAAAAAATACTGTGGTCATCTAAGGGAATGATCCCTGTTTACTTAAAAGGAAAAAAAACAAACAAACAAACACTTGATGGCATTAAAACAGAATAAAGCAGTTGCCACCAAATAACGTGGGCTGATTAATGTGGACTAATTATGCACGTTTCCTTCTAGGTTGCAGAGGAGCTCCTTCTCTCTGATTGCTTTGTCGTGAAGTGATGCCATCCTTCCGGGAAGTTGTGCTTTTATGGCCAATAGACCAGAATGGGTGGGGTCAGTTGCCATCATTGGGCAGTTTGTAATGTGGAGCAAAGGGAAGACTAGACAGTTAGAGGCAGCACCCCCTCTTGGTCTGGGGTAAAACTGCATACTGGTAGGAAGTCGGAGGGTAACCCTCTGAAGTGCATGTGGGACAATACACATATAAAATGTGTTACTGATCTTTGTCTGCTTTCATAACTACAGGAGGATCCAGGCTGAAATGGTATGAAAAGCTGCATCTGTATTTTGCTTTTGGTTTGTGATACCATAATAGCTATAGATTAAAACCTATTAAGTTTGCTTACCTACTTGTAAGTTTCTTTCTGTTTGTTCCACCAAGAGCTGGGAAAAAGTAGTTCTTTTTTCAGTTAGGTCAATTTTTGGTGCACAAGATAAGCTTCAGTACAGTTATGCCCAGGTGAAGTCTTAAGGTATTAGACTATAACAACAGGTGCACGTACATTGTAACTATGAATTGTATATCCTAATGGGTTGGTTAAGCATATGAATAAAGAAACTGGGGTAGTGACATACAGTATGTGTAGCATTTATCTGTAGTCTGCAGAAAATGAATCTGTGAATCTGATAAAAGGGGTTTTAATGTGTTCAGGAAAGGTGTCCCCATTAGCTTTTCCATGATAAAACACTTGGGCACTATAGTCCTTTTCCAAATACAGTACAGATTAATTAGACACAGAGCGTGTGATCTGTAACTATGTAACTGGGAAAAAAAATGAAAATATAATTGTAAGAACAAGTTAAAAAAAAGTAATATAATTAACAATAAAGTAGGCAAGTGTGTTTAATTTCTCCTTGTCAACATTCAAGGAATACTCAGCAATATTTATATGATTTATAAAATCTAATTATCTAATGTTTGGAAAGAAATGCTAAGGATATCTTTGTATAACAGAAAATAAAAAGCTGGCACAACGTGGGCTTTTTTAGACAGTAAAGCTCATTTTATTTAGAAAAAGTAAATTTTCGGAAACGCCTTGTATTTCCAACATTTATAGGCTGTGTACAAAGTATTAATGTGATTATTGGATTAGGTACTTTGTGAATGACTTATTTATACCAAACTTCTTAGGTGATCTCAGAGTAAGGTTTTGTTTTTAATTTGCTTACAGAAGAAAACATGAAATTTGACTTCTTGGCTGCAACCACGTGGACTTATAAACATCACAGGTTAAGATGTGAAACAATGTAGATAAAAAACATGACTTCTAACAACTGAAAAAGTTTTCACCTAGACATATGCACTATTTTTACGTAAACACTCTCCATGCCATAAATATTTTGTTAGCTGTGATTTTTTTTTTTTTTTTGTTAAAAAGGCATATGGCACAAAAGAGAAGGAGATTTCTGAGGTTGTTTATGAGGATGACTACCTGTGCTGACTTAATAAAGGTCAGTGCAGTATGTAAGTGGGGGACTGTCATCATGATTCTAAGTACACATGTTAATGAAATTATCCACATCAGCTCAATAATTTTAGTGGCATGTCTGGTAACATATTGGTGTTTCTTCCAGCCTATCCCCTCAATCCCATTCTTTCTTCAAACAGTTTATTCAGCCTTATTCAATTAATAAGGAACCTTAGCCTGTAAGTTCTAGTGCAGAGTGGCAGGCCAATACAATATGTACTCATGAATGCATGCAGTCACTTGAGGCTAATTTATAGCCACCAGTTATCCTAACACACATCTTAAGGATACAGGAAGAAGCAAAAAAAAAAAAAAGGACGTTATAAGGACCTCTGAGGAAACACGCTAAAGTTTTACTGAAGACAAACAGGAAGCAATAATTTAAGTAGTTCTGTAAACTAGTGTAAAAATTAACTCCATGCTTCATGGATTCAAGAGGTGTAAATGCATAAAACAGCTTGGCTGGACTGCAGCACAGATTTACTTTGCTGGATTATTTAATTCTAGTTACCCTATTTGTATTGTTTGCTGGCACAGTAAATTGAAAGCAATCTCAAAGATGTTAAAAACAGACCAGGAAACATGCACAGTTTCAAGAAATTGCAACAAAAACAGTTCTTAAAAATACCAAAGTATTGTTGTCAAAAACAGAATCCAAAAGGTAAAACAATCAGCTAAGTGAAAAACAGAATTTCTAGGAGTCATTAGTGAAACTACAAGAATATCATTAAAACAAAATAGTAAGGCAATGGAGTTGAGAGGCAAGAAGCTGTGAGTTGTTTGCCAGCATATGTAACACTATGAGCTCAAAACTAACACTGATTAAGGTTGAAATCCATAATCTCGGACAAACAGATAAGGTTTATAGTTGAGACTGAGTGCTGTGCTATGCAGTGTGTCTTAGGAGACATTCATTTGCAATGATACAAACCATCAACAATATTCTGAGACTCTAAAATACGAGTGTGATTTACTTAAAATTAAATAACAGAAATATTTAAACCTTTTTCAAACTAAATGAAATAATCCAGTTCATGTACCTTCAAAATAATGTTTTAAGAATATTCACAACAAATAAACAAGAGAAAATCATCTAAGACAAAAACTGTTTTCAGTGAGATGCCTGATGTTTACTGATTCTTAGCAAATTGGAAAAGCTGTTTTGCGCTCATGTGGAACTTGGTCCAGCCTCTTTGTAGTAAAGCTCAGAGAGACAGCAGTATTTTATGTTATGTTGATTCCTTTCAGTATTTTGGGTTATCTTCTGCTTACTATCCCCTTGTGTTTACTTATTTGTTACTGTGTAAAATGAACTCCCTCTTTGTTTTATTCTTGGGTTTCTTCAGATCATGTTGAGGTTTGTGGAATGCCAAGAGAGTACTTCCTTCTGTTACATTATGCTAAATGTAATATTTTTCACTAAATAGCACTGACATGAGAAAATCCAAGTAAGGCATATGCAAAATGGTTTAATTTAAATGTTCAAAAATTCAATAAAGAACTAAGAGTTTAGATTTTTTTTTTTCAGAATCAGAGCATGCAATGAGCTAAATGGAAAGGGCTTAAATATATACAGTATATCTACAAAATTAGGGTGTATATACTAATCAAGTAAAAGCAATATGTTAGCATATTCTGTTATTTAACATTGTATAGGATTTTTACATTTCCAAACTTTCAGTATTTACTATAGTGCATCTGTTTTTCAAAACCAAAACTTACTGTATATATTTTTTCAGGTTAATCATAAGTGAAACAATAAACACTTTTACAGAGTATGTACAATATATATGTGAAAACCAGCACTTGTTATGCATTGAAAAGAATTTCTCTCATACAAGATAGTGCTTTGCGAGTTGAGGTTTTATTCCCATACAGAAATGTCCTCATGCATTTATTGTAAAACACTAAATAGTAAAAAACAATGTTTAAGATTTCAAGTTCAGTTTTTTTCAGGTTCAGAAAATAAATAAGTTGCTTCTTAATAAACCTTTTCCAACACTGTGTTATGTTTAATTATTCTAAGTTGGCTTTCCTTTTCATGTCACAGTCACATTCATTTGCAGCCTAATTGTTTTGCATATAGACTTTGAGAATAGATGCATACAACGTAAGCTAAGTAATCAGAGTTTGGCTTAATTAGTTTGTCTTCGCAATATAAGTTGCAGTCCAATGAGGTTATTATAATTTAAAAAGTTAGACTTGTTGGTATACTTTTCAATTCTACTGCTGTAATTTTAGTATGGTTCCTTTTCTCTTCTCATTATAGTCTCTTCAGGCAAGTTAATTACTGTAGCAAGAACACATGAACTTCTTACAAATTAAACACATGCTGCACTAGGCCACAGTGAAAACAAAATAAATAGCACAACTCTCTACTAGTTATTCTCATATTGTGTTTATTTCACAGCCTCATTAACAGATAGAAATATGAAAACTACATTTCACTTCATCAGTTTAATTATAGGCAATGCTAAATGTAATAACTATTCACATTAAGTGTACCAACTGTACTTGACTCAGTAGTTTGTTCCAGACTTTCACAGACTTTATTGTGAAGAAGTTTCACATGGACTCCATCTTGACTGCACAAACCATTTTTATGGCTGTCCTTGTGTACAATATTTTATTTAAATAAAGGAATTCTGTTGGATAAAACTTCTGAATGCCTTTGTGAATTTTGAATGCATGGATTAGATTTCAGTTATCCTTATTTTTAATAAATATCACATTGCTGCAGGGAATAGCCACTCACACACAACGGAGCAGCTGAAACTTTCTATGAATAAAAACAGTAAGGAGTTCACAGTTGAATGGGTACAGTAAAATCAACTAGATGTTCCATATGATAGGGGCAAAGCCTTAAGAAGGAAACAGAAAAAAGGACATTGGCAGAGACAGCGCATGTTGTTCTTTTAGCACAAGAAGAGGAGTCTCACTGTGTTGCAGTATGCCTTGTATTTATGCTGCATTCCTAAAAGAGCAATAAGAGAGTGCATCAAAAAGGTGACCGAGTGAATACCTGTACAAGAGTGTATTAGAAACAGAGTCAGGTCAGGGAGGAACAACCAGTGGTACCAACACCTACAGTCTGATAAAGAGCACATGGTTCCAGTAGGAAACACATGGGGCTGAACTGTCTGTCTCAGAGACCAGGCAGCTAGTAATCTGCAATGCAGAGCTGCCTGCCATTTGAAATGCAGAGACATTATGAACTGCTAAGGGGATCTCTTGTTTGGTGTACCAGTAGCAGATGTAGAGCTAACCATGAATAAGTAATTCTGGGTTGGTTGGAAAGTGATCCCTGAATGGGGTTTAAATAATTCAGAAGCAATAGACTAGTTGAATTAGAAGGTGAATGACGGAAAGCCCTCAACTGTCATGAGGTAAACAAGCCATAGTGATTCAAGAAACAGAAAGAAATAGAGACAGGAATTAGAAAGTGAAATAAGGAGATCTTTGTGTGTTACTTTAAACCGAGTAAGTGGGGTGCAAGCTGACCAAACAGACCTAGTATTTCAATAAGTGCATTTTCAGGTTCATGGAGGTTGCAGGTTTATTTTGTTATATACAGTGTTTATTTTGCCACTTTGTTGTCCATCCACTTTATCATTAGTCACTTGTGTTAATTTTCAATTAATGAATACTATTTTAACCAGTTTAAAATACCTGAGGCTCCTTGGCAGCATTCTGGTTTTGGAGATGCCACAAAATTGCCCCATCTAGTGTTGAGTGAAATAGCTAAGTTTTGATTCATACTCAATTTCATGAAACTGACGCAAAAATTCATTTTGCTTATGATTTATCTACTCAAAACTTGCGAAGAAGAGTTTTGACAGGTTTACAGGATTGATGGGTGGAAAACAAGGAATATTGCTTACTAAAATGTGTTGATCACACTTCCATGTTTACTTGTTTATTTTATTTTTCTTCCTGTAGCTGCGTATCAGATGTAGTCTGTTGTACACCTGTCAATTCAATTCTATTTATGCACTTCGCCCACATCACTGTAGAGAAGGGATTTTCAAACTCAGTCCTGGGGACCCACTGTGGCTGCAGGTTTTAGTTCCAACTTCTGTTTTTAATTAGACTCCGGAGTTAATTAAGTGATCTGTTATTTCCCAGATTCTCTGTTTTTGGAAAAATATAGTAATTAGAAAACTAAGTTTGTTAAACATTTTTTTTTATTAAAATATACTAAGCATTTATATAGGAATTGTGTATTTTTTTCTTGTTAATATTTTCATCTTGATTTTATTTTACTTTTCCAGGTTTTCTAATTGTTTTAATTAATCCATTATTTACTAATTAGTGGCTCTGACGCTAAAGTAGCTGCGGCCTTTGATTATTCAGTGTTGTTTGCCTGGGCGTCTGCTCTGCTCATTTTTAATTGTTATTAATAAGATACAATGAAGGGGAAAAACTGAACAGAGAAAGGGCAAAATAATGAAATCAACAAAAGAGAGTTAAGCATTCAAATCTATAGCAAAAATAGAAGTACTTTACTTCTAAATTTAAAAATCATGCTGAAGTGCTTTTCTGAATGTAGAATAAGAAAAGGGAAAAAATACCAGCTAATTAGGTGATATTAGTGTTATCAGTTGTTGTCACTGATTATGAATCTGGTTGGAACAAAACCCTGCAGCTACAGTGGGTCCCCAGGACTGCATTTTAAATGTGATATGGTGCTTACTTCATACAAAGAAACATCAAACATTTCCTTTAATTGCAGCCTCTGACTTCACTAGGACTGCCAGCCTTACCCACTCCGAAGTCTTGCTCCCGGAAGGCTGCGAACCATTGGCTTATTACAGCCCCTCAACTCTTCATCACACCTCCTCCTCTGCCCAAAACGTAAATGCTACTTTCTCCCATAGCTATTTATACAATATAAAAAGAGCTATAAAATGCTATCTATTGATTTCTATAACAAGTCATCACAGGTCATAGAAAATAAATGGTATACAAAGAGACAATTTCACCCTTAACTACATGTGACACGGATACAAGGGCATTTTTCTCAACCTAGAAGTAAAGACTTCTTAACTCTGATTAAAACTCACCAATTAAGTTTAGTCAGAATTGCTCCTTTTAGAGCTTACTCAAAACAGTAGACTGGAAAAGTTGGCCTTAGTATATTAACCCACACCTCACTCTTGCTTTGAAAAATAAAAAGTAAAACATTATCCACATTTCTATATTTTGTTTTAGGACTGTTAACTTTTCATAACCATAACATAAAATGCTATAGCATAGACACTGTCAACAGACACCAGGAGGGTTAAGACGCTCATCAGAATTCTTCAGTTTTACTACAATATTAAAGCGTGTTATTTCTTGAAACAAAGTCTGTATGTGGCACTTCTTATAGAAAGTATCCAAATGTAATCATACAAAAATGGAACAAAGATGCTATGTATCGAGTCAGATTGTTATAATATGGTTCAAGGAAATTATAGACACTTTATGACATACACAAGTCAAACAGTCATACGGGTTGGACATGAACTCATCAATCCATCCATTATCCAACCTGCTATATCCTAACTACAGGGTCACGGGGGTCTGCCAACCCAGGACGCAAGGCAGGAAACAAACCCTGGGCAGTGCGTCAACCCACCGCAGAGTGCGTACACACACACACACACACACACACCAAGCACACACCTAGGATCAATTTAGAATCACCAAGCCACCTAACCTGTCTTTGAACTGTGGGAGGAAACCGGAGTACCCGGAGGAAACCCATGCAGACACAGGGAGAACATGCAAACTCCACACAGGGAGGACCTGGGAAGTGAACCCGGGTCTTCTAACTGTGAGGAAGCAGCGCTACCCACTGTGCCACCGTGCTGCCCCGACATGAAATCAGTGAATTATATAAATCCATATATTCTGCTGTTTACAGCCGTTTAGATGGAAAAAGTACTTTTAGCTCTGTTTCACCCACAGCCACAAAGTATATTACAAATACAATAATGTGGAAGTATTTTATCTTGGTCCAGGAGAGACCACCATTAGTAACATTTGCAGATGATATTGTTAGTTGAGAAATGTCTAAAGCATTAAATGCATTGGAACAGCCTGTAATTACACCAGGAAAAAAAATATGGGCAAAAGTCTAAACTGTTTGTAAAATGAACTTACAATTTAACAAAAAAAATACGAGTATTATATCAGCCTTTGTGGACTGTTGAGATTACACAAGAAGTCACTGTTCCCAGCCACAGTGGTGCCATCTAATTTGTTATTTCTGCTCTTCCCTCACTTGAGTATTCTCACTGTTTTCTCCTTGATGGTGTATATTAGTTTGGTGTGCGGAATCTCTGTTTTTATATTGTAATTCACTACACTTTAAGCTACCATGTTTTTCAAAGTTTGTGTCAGTCTCTGTGATTGTGGCTCACACTTAACCTTGTTTCAAGCAATTTTCTACAGATGAATTGGTTAAATTGTTTCATTTTGTTTTTCAACTACATATTTGCAACTCTATGTTAAGAAGTAAAAAATATACTAATGTTTCCCACATTTACCCTCATAGCATTCCACTTTATACACTCTGCATGTGGTAAGGTCCACTCCAAGCTGTCATCTGCACCAGAAATTATGTTCTGCTCCAGAGTATTTAAAAAAACAGAAGATTTGCTTCTTCTGGATGCTAGTGCTAATGCTACATTTTCCCAAAGGACTGTGGGTGGACACAAGGCATAGTTAATAAATGTAAATAAGGTAAATGTTGTGTACTTAGCCTTCTTAATTATTCATGTGTTCATAGATTTGCACAAGTCTATGCAATACCTTTTTATTACTTTCGTCTCTCTTGATTTGCAGATGAGTTTGTCAATTTCAAATTGCCTTTGGCTGTGTTCAGTAATTCTTTCCTGCTTACCTTCCATACCTACCTTTCTTCATTTTGCAATAAATAAATAAAATGAACAAAAGAGAAATATAATAAACAATAATTAAAAAAAATACTATATTGCGTTTATGCCCATTATCCTTTTTTTGAATGGAGTAGCTGAATTGTCATAGAACATTATTAATAATTGCAATCTCAGTTATAAATTAAAAGACATGATGCAGCTATTAGTAATTCTTGCATACAGGATGCTTTTTCTCTAAGGCACTCTGTTTCAGATCTATATTAAGAACAGAGGAATTATTATTACTCTATTTTAGTTAAGTGATCTTTCTGCAATCCTCCTGCACAAACTATTTTCTTAATCGATGATTTACATCTTGCGCTATATCTAACACTAAAGTGTTGTTTAATAAACAATTAAGACATCAGTTTTGACATCCTACAACCATTTGAATTCTCATTGGCGCTGCTCAGTCTGTAAACATCAGCTTACTTGACTTTCTCCTTTTAATGTAATGGAAACAGATTCAAAGGGACAGTAGAATCTTCAAATTGAGTCTGCTCAATAACTGACAGGTAAACACACTTTATGAAAAGGGAATGTTTTTTGTATTTTTTCAATTTTTAATCATTTGGTATATTAAGAATTACATTGTCAGTGAAAGAACAACATAAACCAGCTAGTGTATAAAGCTCAATTGCAGTGAACAGTTCATATAGCTGTAAATGACCATACAGTACTTGTTAAACCTGAAGATCTCATTGCTACTTTAATAGTGTAGTATCAGTGGGCAAGTCAACGAATCAGACTGAAGGCACATATGCTAGGCTGTAAAGAAACTGTCACTTTAGTGCAACTTGAGGTGTGAAGACAAGTTGCTGATACCTATTAACTGCAAATTAGAATATAATAAATTGAAGTGGTATAAACATAGTGGGAAATGAAGCTAATTATTTTAACATTATAATTATCATTGCAAAGTATCAGTGAAGCCTGAAGGAGCTAAAAATGCTCTGATACCTTTTTCAGTAAACACAGTAATTATATTACTGAGAATAGTAATTATATAATTATTATGCTTTATTGCTTTTTCTTAGTTTGAAATGAGCCATTGTATTTTGTAACTCAAGTTATATTCTTTTTTTTTTTTTAAGTGGCTACATCTTACAAATGTTACATAGTTCTAGCTTTAGTATAGTATGTTGTATGTTCATTATCCTTAGCATTTGCAGAGTAACTGAATCTTTATAGATTGCAATTTAATGCCTCTATTGGATGGCTTCCCATATAGAAAGTATATATTTTGTTGAGATCAAAATCTATCTTGTATATAAACGTCTATGCATGGAAGTGTGTGTGTCTGTCTGGCCTGGAAGTAAGAGGTGTAGTCGGAGTAAGGGCTCCGCCTCCGAGGAAACAGAAAACTCGCTTAGCAGCTAATAATACAAGCAGGGCGAGCACGTCAGCAAAACAAAACCTCAGAATAAAGACAAAGTCGCTTAGCCGCTAACATCATCAAAACGGTATCCCTTTTACTTTTCCTCGCACCGCTAATACACAAGTGAGGCGAGCACGTAGGCAAAACAAATCCTCCTAGGAGAGAGATTCCCACAGTAGTTCCTTTCAATTACCTGACATCTCTACATTTCTGGGTTTTTTTCTGATGATTTCAATAGCTTCTAGGACCCCGGGCTTTTAACAGCACGGGCTTACACAGCTACAGTAGTATTAAATATCATTCTACCCACAGAAATCAAAGATCATGATAGGAAACTTCTCTAGGCTTTGGTCAATTGGTTCTACTCTGTAAGCCTTGATCCCAGTATCTTTTATGATATTTCTCATAGAGGCAATTTCTACCTGAACTGGGTATAAAAAAAATTATGTTTTATCGTGTTATTCTCCGCTTGGTGATCTTACCAAGCTTGTTTCCTAAAGGTACTGCAACATCTCTTTCAGCCTCATGGTGAGTTAAGCTGTGATCTTAAAAATTTTGGATTTCTGTACAGACACACCTGTAAGACTGCATCTACAAGTAATGTTGGTGAAGGGACATTTTGCAGATTCTGTATAAAAGAACGTGAAGTATAAAAATGTTCTGCATTTGTACAATTTGGTCAGAGTTCATCTACATGGAAGTTTGTGTTCACAAAATATGAAGTCTCAACTCTGAATGCCAGTCAAGTGCCTCTAGTATCACCCTCTAAGCAAATGTGACTCACAGGAGTAAAGTGGTTGCCATATCTACCTTTTACATGCTTGAATATATTTACAGTTAAAAACATAAAAAAGACCATGATGTCCCTGCTAGTTTCAGCATATCTGAATACAAAGGCAGTTGCCAAATGTAAATAAGAAAATATATTTATCACGTCATTAGTGGTGATGAGTGAAACAACCAAGTTTTGTTTTGCAAAACAGCCCCTAAAATTAATTTTTATATAGGATTTTATAATTGCAAAGCATGATATTCACTAAAATTAAGCTTTTTTGGGGAAGAATTATATTTTTTTGAGGAGATAAACAAGAAATATTTTGCAATCAAATGGGTTATTTTTGTTATTGGTTTCCATACCTTCCATGCAGCTCCACAAATCAGTCATATGCCTTGTGCACAGCTTTTCATTTGGGCCTCCAGTTCTGCCTTGCGCCCTCACTTGGGAGGTCAGAGATAATAAAATCTGAACTCCTGCTCCAAAACCTCCATAAGCCAGTCTAAGCCAGGATCCTTCCAAAGAGTTCCCTTTAGCCACACACTCTGACCAAAAGATTTTAGCAGCAGAAGTGGCTTTAGTTAAGTGCTTTCCCTTTATAAGCTCCACATTAGAATACATTTTGCCATATTTGTTTCCATACAGAAAAAAAAATGTGTGCTAATGCTCAAATTTCACTAAATATTTTGTGAAGTGAAAACATTTATATTTCATTGCATATTCAATTTTGTGTAAATCATTTTGTTCATCACTAGTCATTGCATTAATGTAATAAGTCGTACTTTGCTACAGTTTTATGTGCTTAAATTATGTCTGTGTGATTTATTGATTACAACCCCAATTCCAATGAAATTGGGACATTGTGTAAAACGTAAATAAAAACAGAATACAATGATTTGCAAATCCTTTTCAACCTATATTCAATTGAATACACAACAAAGACAAGATATTGAATGTTCAAACTGATAAACTTTATTGTTGTTTTACAAATCTTCAGTCATTTTGAATTTGATGCCTGCAACACGTTCCAAAAAAGCTGGGACGGGGCACGTTTACCACTGCGTTATATCACCTTTCCTTTTAACAACACTCAATAAGCGTTTGGGAACTGAGGTGGAATTCTTTCCCATTCTTCAGTTGCTCAACAGTCTGGGGTCTCCGTTGTCGTATTTTGCGCTTCATAATGTGCCACACATTTTCAATGGGAGACAGGTTTGGACTGCAGGCAGGCAGTACCCAAACTCTTTTACTACAAAGCCATGCTGTTGTAACACATGCAGAATGTGGCTTCACATTGTCCTGCTGAAATAAGCAGGGAAGTCCCTGAAAAAGACGTCGCTTGGATGGCAGCATATGTTGCTCCAAAACCTGTATGTACCGTTCAGCATTAATGGTGCCTTCACAGATGTGCAAGTTACCCATGCCATGGGCACTAACACACCCCCATACCATCACAGATGCTGGATTTTAAACTTTGCTCTAATAACAATCCAGATGGTTCTATTCCTCTTTGGCCCGGAGGACACAACGTCCATGATTTCCAAAAACAATTTGAAATGTGGACTTGTCAGACGACAGAACACTTTTCCACTTTGCATCAGTCCATCTCAGATGAGCTCGGTCCCAGAGAAGCCGGCGGCGTTTCTGGGTGTTGTTGATATATGGCTTTCGCTTTGCATGGTAGAGTTTTAACTTGCACTTGTAGATGTATCAACAAGCTGTGTTAACTGACAATGGTTTTCTGAAGTATTCCTGAGCCCACATGGTAATATCCTTTACAGAATGATGTTGGTTTTTAATACAGTGCCACCTGAGGGATCGAAGGTCACGGGTATCCAGTGTTGGTATTCAGCCTTGCCGCTTACGTGCAGAGATTTCTCCAGATTCTCTGAATCTTTTGATGATATTATGGACCGTAGATGATGAAATCCCTAGATTCCTTGCATTTGTACGTTGAGAAACATTGTTCTTAAACTGCTGGACTATTTTCCCACGCAGTTGTTCACAAAGTGGTGAACCTCGCCCCATCCTTGCTCGTGAATGACTGAGCCTTTTGGGGATGCTCCTTTTATACCCAATCATGACAAACACCTGTTTCCAATTAACCTGTTCACCTGTGGAAAGTTCAAAACAGGTGTTTTTTGAACATTCCTCAACTTTCCCAGTCTTTTGCTGCCCCTGTCTCAGCTTTTTTGGAACGTGTTGCAGGCATCAAATTCAAAATGAGTGAAGATTTGCAATACAACAATAAAGTTTATCAGTTTGAACATTAGATATCTTGTCTTGGTAGTGTATTCAATTGAATATAGGTTGAAAAGGATTTGCAAATCATTATATTCTGTTTTTATTTATATTTTACACAACGTCCCAACTTCATTGGAATTGGGGTTGTACAAAGGGTTAAGTGTTTTACAGAAGGAATATGGCACCTTCTGTCACTGCTGTCAGGCACAACAACATTCACCCAGTACAACTTTATTACTTCCAAAAGGCAAAGTTTACACACTCTAAAGAGAGCTGAGAGTTCGAAATCCAAATTCCTTAAACAAAGAAGAATAAGGCAAACATAAAATCTTTTTCTTTAATCCTCTTTTTTCAACCTAGAAAAGTGGCAAGCCTGAATCTCTAATAGAGGCATTCACAAGGCAATAACTAGTCCTAAAAAGTATTGGTCAGTACCGAATTTTCTATGCATGCATCTAATTTATTTTTATCATTTGTACCCATGATATTTTATTGTAATCCTGTGAGCTCTGTAGTACCTTGCGATAGTGAATTTTCCTAATATAATAGTCTGTTTAATGGAAAACTCACATCACCTATACTCACACTCACTAATATATGTAAAATTTGGATTTAGCAGTTGTCCTAACACAGAGATACGTAGAGAAAACCAATGCAGACACATGGAGAAAGTACAAATTCTTCACTGACAATGCATAGGCTTGAAAGTGAACCCTTGAACTCTGAGACAGTGGTGTTAAGCCTTGAGAAGTAAACATTTCAAACTAATTTTAAATAATAATTATTGTAACTGAAAGTCAGCTAAGCAAGTTATGCATTACAAATGACATCCTGAAGTGTTCTCATGGTTAAACAATGAATCACCATTTTCTCTTTCCAAGATCTACAAATGTTAGCCAAAAAGAATGTAGAATATCAAAATGCATTTGTATAATAATTATTAAAAAAGCTTCCTTCATGTGTGCTTTGAAGTAGAAATTATTGTAGCTTTTCTCTAAAATATATAAAATATGTTGGCTGACACTATCTTAAAGAAGCTCTGTAGGCAACAGATATGCCATTCAGCACAATGTTTTAAATTTAGGGAAAATATTTCACATCAATGCTTTAATAGTTATTACTGAAAAAAAACTAAAGTTTTCAAAGAATGCTCCTTTAAATGATGTAAAAGACGTATCCAAAAATGTATTTTTATATGTTACTTACCCAATCTTCAATATGTGAAATGGCTTCTTGTTTGTGGACTACTTTAATTTTGTATTTATTTACCAATATTTTAGCAAAAAATATCACATTGTGTGTACACGACTGGATGACCTGACATGTGGATTATGTGACACAAGTAACTGTTTTTGACACATTATGCTGTTGTATAGCCATAATCAGAAATATTATTATCACCATTCTCCACAAAAAATTAGATAACTTTTTTTTCTTAGCAACCACTACAAACTACATAGAGTAAATACCATATAAAAATACCATCTTTGGTTGGAGTATTCTTTTAAAACATCTCTTGCTGTTTCTAATGGTGCTACCTTCCTACCAGGTCAGTTATAAAACAACAGCATTTTCATACACAGGTATACCTTAATGGCCATAAAAAATCCATGGCATTATTTCTAAATCGTAACCTTTAAGCCCTGGTCAAGAAAACAAGGTCTGTTTAAAAATTAAAAAGGCACTTGGAGGAACGTAGCCAATAAAAAAAAGGCAGTGGGATAAACATGGGGAACAAGTAGAAGGGATAATTGTTGACATATTATGACTAAAGTAAATAATTTATTACAGTACATATTAACACAATTACACCTAAATACAGCCCATTGTCTGGTACAAATGCTTATTTTAAATTTGTGACGATTCCATCAGCATTACTGCATATATACTGCAGTAGGCCTTATGCAAATTAAGCCTGATGAAAAGCAATATGTCAGATTTACTTACGTACTCATAATTATATCTGACATTAAGTGGCTTTTACATTCTTCACTTGTCTTCATTAACTTGCAGTAATATCTCTCAATCATTCTTTATGTTATATAGTGTCCTTTCAAAATGCATACATTCTCAAGGCATCTCTGCAAAGCAAACAGGAGTGTAAAACAAGAAAACAAAATTCATTTAATGCATTATTAATTATTTTGAAACTTTAAAGTGTTTACACATTCCATATAAGGAGGTTGACAGTATGTATTTTTCTGTTTGTATACTTTTAATTCCACTTTATATGATATTTAGTTACATTCTAATAAATTCATATTTACTGTATATAGCACAGTGAATAGCTCTACTGCCTTAAAGGATCCCGATGTTATGAGACCTTCATCTCTTTATTATTGTGAGGCACAAAAGAGACCAAGAGATACAAAAGTCACTTGAATCATAGTCAACAAAGCAGGCAGAGGTCATTACTGGTAAAGACAAAGAGACTGATAACCAAAGTCAAAGGGAAAAGCAAGAAGTAAAAGATTTTTAAAAACCTGACACTAGACCTAGTTGGAAAAGTAACCAACTACGCTAAGGTTTTTCAGAAAAATTAAGAATATCCACTGAGGGAGAGTGAGTGAAGTAAACATCATAATCATAGCATCATTTCCCTTGATATCACTTATATGACTGCTCCTTACAGTGCCGCATAAATAAAAACAAGACCTATTTAAAATAAACTTTTGCAATTCCAGTCAAAATTGAATTGTAATCAAAACAGTAATCATAAAAGCCCTATTTAAACTAAAATGCCACTTGTAATAACCAAAGTAATGCTACACCAGTGGTAAAATCCCACATCTGGCATCTGTCTGTGTAGATTTTATATGTTCATTCCACGTGTGCATGGGTTTTTCTACAGGTAATCCACTTTTCCTGAGACAACATGGAAGGAATTGACAGTACGCTAGAATCAGGATCAGTTGTTGCAAACCATTCCAGTTGCCGAATATGTATAGAATAGATGTAATTAATTTAAATGTAAAAGAGTTTTCATGCTGATGTGAATGTTCCTAGAATACTCCCAAGCACAATATATAGGTACCAGACAGTTAAATGAGTATTACACAGAGTACTGTGAACTCATTTAGAATCATCCAAGTATCTATCCAATTTTTATTCAACTTTATATTGTTTTATTCAAATTTAATCAAATTCATATTTACTATATGGTTTATAGTGATTACTCTGCTGCCTAAAGAATTCAGTGTCCCGTGTTCAGATCTCATTCTCCATGTCTGGCTGGATAGAATTTGTACATTCTCCTCATGTCTACATTGATCCTCCTACATTCAAAGATGTGTGTAAGAGTGCGCTGTGTGTGTGTGTGGGAGTGAATTCTGAGATGTACTGGTTCCTACCTTGCACCTAATATTACTAAGATACAATCTGGCCCACCTGCATCCCTGAATTAGATAGTGTGGTTTTAAAAATGTTACCCTATGGTATCTTCATTAAACAATATTATTTAATGTTATTTTTTACATAGCATAACAAGATTCTGGACATTTTTATTCTGAGGAAACTGGTAAAAAGAAATGTAGCTTTACAAATTGACAAATACAATTTTGTACAGTCAATAAATATTTTATTATATAAAATAAATGCGTCAACATCAAATCGTAACGGTTCCAGGAGATTAAATATTTTACAGAATCCTTTTGATTTTTTTTGTTGTTCATGATTCCGTTGCAAGAATTTAAAGCTACTGACAGTTCATCAATACATGCTAGTCCTTCAGTATCAGTCGACATATGTTGTAAATTATGTAATAAACCTAGTGACTTAAAAGAAGTGCTTTTTTCCCAGCACCAAAATTATAGACTAAATTCTGATGGAAACACGTAATTTATTAAATTGTAATTTACAAAATAACTAGAAGATATGTTCAGACAAATAACTGGGTAATTTAAGTTAATTGGGAGCACTAAATAAAAAAAATGTACTTAAAAAAACACACACACACACACAGATACTCCAAACCACAAAGACTGTAGTCAGACAGCTCTGTTGAACCCGACAGTGATTAATATTGCACTGTCATTTATATATATGTATTTATCATCTATCCACCAAACCATTCCTTTAACCAAGGAGTACAATACAGGGTTTTTATAAGGAACTTACAGTGATTCAATTGCAATGGGAGAACGACCAGAGACACTGGAGCAAAGCCAATGTGAACACGTAGAAAATCCAGTCTCCCAAAATGTGTCACCTTTAACACATATTGCTAAAGATATTTATATTAAAAAGATATAACCAAATCCTTAAGACCAGAAATACAGTACATATAAGAATTTTTTTGCTTATAGAGCTATAATATTGATGTGTTTTTTAAGCTCTTAAAAGGTAATCCAACAGGGCTAGTTTTACTTTTGTAGGCACATCACAGTGCGTGTTTATATCTTTCTATACAATATCCTGACTTGCATAGTGAACTGTGATGGTTTATTTTGCGGAGGTTTCTACAACAACAACAATATTTATTTATTTAGCATATTTTCATACAAACAAAATGTAGCTCAAAGTGCTTTACAAAATGAAGAATAGAAAAATAAAAGACACAGTAAGAAAACAAAATAAGTCAACATTAATTAACATAGAATAAGTAAGGTCCGATGGCCAGGGTGGACAGAAAAAACAAAAAAAAACTCCAGGTGGCTGGAGAAAAAAAATTAAATCTGCAGGGATTCCAGACCATTAGACTGCCCAGTCCCCTCTGGACAATCTACCTAACATAAATGAAACAGTCCTCTTTGTATTTAGGGTTCTCACGGAAGGATTTGATGATGTGAAATGAAAATAACTAAACTGATTGACAGACAAGAAAGTGTAAATTTATGTTGAGGGAGGAATAGTACAGGAAGAAAATTTGTTAATTGTCAAACATTTTTATTTTCTTTTTTAATCTTTTTTATTGAGCATAGCAATATTAGATATATCATAATTATATGACATACTAGCCATCCCTAGTATGTAGTAGTGAAACAGGACAGTGAGGAGGGCCCTGCCCAGCTCCCTACTCCTGACATAACGCTTCCACCTCCCCTCGGCCTGCAGCCTTTGTCTCAGACTAGCACGAATATATCGCTCCTGCAAGCAAAGTATGATTATTAGCGTGATGACAGAAGTCGCAAAATCAACCGTAATGTTCAGGCAAATTACAGAAAAAAACCAGATATAAATCCTTTAAGTAGTTGTCTCATTTGCTAGCTAAGTGGAGGTAAGGAACGCCCCAAGACTGGTGCGAGTGAGGAGGGTGGATTCACAGACTCTTGTCCTTTTTTAAAATGAATTATTGTGTGAATGTGTGTGTATGTGTGTTTCATCACCAAGCTAAGGGACCTGTGTTTAAGCACTTCATTGTGTAGCTGGATTTTTAACTTCATGACACACAGATCAGATGGCTTGAGTGGTGGTCACACTTCATCATCCCACACTTTCAAAACAGGTGCCCCACACGGCTGAATTTTGAGTCCACTGTTATACTTCCTCTATACATATGACTGCATGGCCGTAAATGACTCTAACATCATGGTTAAAGTTTGATAATGACTCAGCTGTGGCCTGATGTTTAACAACAATGAGCAGGCTTACCTGGATGAAGGCCAGAGTCTGTCACGGTGGTTTCAGGAAAACAGTCTACAGCTGAATGTCAGCAGGAAAAAGGAGATGATTGTAGACTTTGGGAATAATAGCAGAGGCAATGTCACCCCTTCAGCTTTAGCAACACCCAGGTAGAGAGTATGGACAGTTTCGGATACCTTGGTATCCACATCACAGAGGAACTAACTTGGACCAAAAACAAAGACACTTTGGTAAAGTAGATATGGCAACATCTTTACCGCTTCAGACACCTAAGGAATTTCAGGATACCATCCAGATTACTAAAGGAATTATACACATCTGCTAGTGAAAGTATTCTGACAGGATGTATTACTTCCTAATTTGGGAACAGCATGCAACAGGACCACAAGGATCTACAGAGAGTGAGGTGATCAGCTGAAGTCGTAACTGGGTGTGCCCTCCATTATTTTAAGGATATCTACACCAAGTAATGTCAGATCAGGGCAAAGAAAATTACCAATGATGCTAACCATCCCAACAAAGGCCTCTTTTCTGTACTGCGGTCTGTGTACTGTACGCTACCACTGCCTACAGTTCACTTCCGAAAAATTGAGCAGGAACTTGTTCCCACAGTCCATCCACATTTTGAATAAGAAAAGTGTCTATACCTACACAATATCCTGCTGTTAACTCTTTTATTTATTTAGTTATTATTTATTAGTTACCACATATGTAAAACTGTAATGATTTTTTATATATATAAAATCATGTATTATTAGAGAATGAAATCAAGTATCATAAAATGGTCTTTTATTCCTGAGCTTCTGAACACTTATCAGGTGTCATCATCAGAGTACAATGATTACACATATAGGACTCAAAGGAAATATATAACAAATGAGGAAGGGGAGGGGTAGGTGGGTGTAGGAGGGGTGGATTAGTAAGGTGGGGTGTAGAGGGTGTTGTCATAAAGTCTTTTTTATTATTCAGATGTTCTTCTTTTTAAACCTGCATATGTTGTATTTGTGTATGTTAATGGTTTATTCATTAGATAGCCACGATTCAGGCAGCTCTCCGGCACTCTTATTATTTTCCCCTGAATCTTCCTGTTACTGTGTCCCAGTTAAACGTGTGTCTGATTGAATTGGTATGTGCATATATCAAAGAACATGGGTCCTTCCTTCTGACATCATTGCAATGTATACGTGTTGCAGATGTTTGTCCCATGTATGAACTATATGGTACAGTATATTGCACTTTATGTATAACTATCCATCAATCCATTATTCAACCCGCCATATCCTAACTACAGGGTCACAGGGGTCTGCTGGAGCCAATCCCAGGCAACACAGGGCACAAGGCAGGAAACAAACCCCGGGCAGGGCGCCAGCCCACCTTAGGTATGTATAACTAGTATGTGACAAATAAAATTTGTTTTGATTTTGATTTGATTTGTATGTCTGTGAATGAGAGAGATGAATTTGTGAGACCTGCTCCTATGCTTAAATCTAGCACCAAGCTACCAGCACCATGAAAAATCAGACAAAATGAAGATCTATCAACATAGCATTTTGTCATACAGTAAAATCACCAAATGACAGTATTAAAATATAACATCAACATCAAATACACAATACAGAAAGTAGGAACACAAATGAATATTCATAAATCTGCAATGGGCAAGGTGTTCAATTGTTTTGCATATTTGTAATTGACATGCTTCATGATAATGATGAAGAGCATTGCAAAATAGAAAGATGTACAAATTCACACACATAAAAAAATAACCAATGGGTCACGCTAGCCTTCAAGCCACAAGGTAGAACTGAAAAGTTCAGGCTGCACAGGTGCCTACAGAAGCATAGAACACTGCAGAATCGAAGGGGCTGCCTAAGCACACTGGAAATAGGCTAGCACTACAAAGCACACAGAAAATATTTTCTACATAAGAAACTGAGCATTACATGGAAAAAAGAAACAAATCAGTTATGACTATGTTGGCTTTGCTATAAACATTTAAAAGTACTTCAAATTACTGAGACAAGTTTATTTAATTACTTATTTCATTTACCATCTCCTGGGGGATAAGGAGGCATTGCCCCACCTTCCTTTTGTGATAAGAAGTGTTTCTTAGGGAGGTTCTGATAATGTAACATCTAATTCTATGAGGGTGTTGATAGCATACTTATGTCATGGTGCTCATGATGGATATTTCAATGAAAAGGGAAGCATCTGTCATACTTTGAAAGGTGCAAATTACAGCAGTGACACTGAATCAAAGCACAGCCTCTGGTGGTAGCAAATTGTCAACTAATTTTGAGTCACTATATTTTTTCCTTAACTTTGAGACTGTTGGCATGATGACTGAAAGAGCACAAGCAAACAGGAAGGAATATTAACATTTCCTTTTCAAAATAATCCTTGTTGTTAAAGGAAGAGATGTAAAATTCAACCCATAATCGGAGTGCCTAAGCACTTCAGGAGTTTCTTTCTTTTTCTTCATAGGTAACTCCTAAATGTTTTTATTAAAAAAAAAGATGAGGGTTACTACAGTTAATTCTTTCAAATTTTGACTATTATTATACAGTTTCAATTACTATTATGTTATTATGTTTCCAAAGAATATGCTTCGTTTTTTTTTTGTTGGAGCATGCTGTTGTAATCAAAACATTATCAGCTCAGGGATTTTTATTTTAAGCATTTGGGTTAATATGGTATATACTGTATAACGCTGCAATAGATACTTGTTTAGTTACATTTTTCTGTTGCATTAATAAAATATGACATACAGTATCTGTGACAAGACTCATCTTACCGCTTTTAGTAATCACTTAAGAAGATGCATTATACATATTTTCATAAACTGTATCTCATTTTAATCCCCTTGCTCAATATTTATACCTAAAATCCACCATATTTGTTTATGCAATGAATCTATTAAGTAGACTTTTTTTCTGTGGTTAAGGCAATTTCTTATCAGAATATTATATTTTAATGCATTTTTAAATCCGCCTGTTATTTGAAAAAAATGATTGACATCTTCACATAATTAAAAAAGGTAAAAAAGTAAATGTGTGTTTTTTTTTAATTGTGGCTATTAACAAAAGTTATTATAAAAGACCTAGTTCCGTCAGTTGTTATTCCAGCTCCCAATCTTCCTTGGTATGGATAATGGCACTGGGAGGATTATGAAAGAAAGTTAAAGACAACACATGAAGTATTTGACATGTTAATAGTTCATTGCTGAAATTAGACTTTCTCTGGTGCATAAGACGGAGTCTTAAAGAACAAATCTGCAGAAGAAGAGCTGTTTCAGTTTATGTACTCTTAAACAATGCATGCAAATAAGCGATTTAAGAAAACAAATTAAACTTTGTAAGTACCCCTGCTTCAGATACATTATCAGTTATCCTGCTGAGTTTAGATTTTGCTGTATTTATTTATTTCTTGATACATGCTAACTGGAGTGAAATGGATTGTGATTATAACTACAATGTTTTGCAGTTTTCCTATAGGATATTCCAGGTACTTAATAAAGACTAAAATGTTTAGGATAATTAACATATGGCTCTATAACACACCATTTAACTACTAAATTGTTTTTCTGTAATCTTTAGCTTAGGAAAACTAAATGCTTCCATCAAGATTACAGGTAAAAAGAAGCCATTCTACCTTTACTTGCTCATATTCTGAAATTATTTTAACAATCAGAGTGTTTGTCTAAGAGCCCATAACTTAAACTTTATATACAAGTATTTACATCTTATGTTGCTTTTTACATACTGTATGCAGACATATGTGGATTTTTTAAGATAAATGATGTGATGGATAGCCGGCGGTTCAATCCGGCCAGGACATTCCTGAAAGAGAAGAATGAAGGAAGGCATCCTTTTCAGGGCACTGCCTTCCCCTGAATGCTAGGTGGCAGGTCCCCTGGATGACAACTGTTCCCAGGATTCCCTCAGGGCATCCTGGGACATGGAATCCATTTTCTCAGCCCTGTTGGGTGATGTAGGTGCCGCCAGGCGGAGCTCACAAAAAACCTGGGAACTTCTACTGTTACTACAACCGGAAGTACTTCAGAGTCACGAGGACGGAAGCCCGCAGTACTTCCGGGCTACTTGAGGGCTCAAGAAAATAAGAGTCTTTATCTGACCCGGAAGTGCTATTAAATTACATGGACACAAGGACAGAAGCACTTCCGGGTCAAGGACTATTCGAGTCCCAGCAAGCGGAACCGGAGTTGGGAGGTTGGGTGACAAAGCTGCTGGGAGTGGAGGATTGTTATTGCTATTGTTTATTTGTGATCATTGATATTGGATTACTGGAGAATTGTGGCGTGTGTGGTGCTTTGTGCACTATATTGAAGAAAAATAATATTAAAATTCTTCTTGGTGTTTTTACACGTGTCTTGGACATCTGTCTGGTGGGTTTCATGGGGCAACAGCGACCCCTAGCGTCCACAATGGTAACTGATCATTTTTAAGCAGGTATATGTAATACTCCAGAGTTGCTTCAGAATAAACTAATGCAGTTAGGTGTACCCTATGATGTCTGCCAGTGGATTATGAGTTTGTTGACAGGTAGGAAGCGGTGTGTGAGACTGGGCCTCCATTTGTCAGATCCAATGTCATTTAGCATAGACTCCCTCAAGGCTGTGTTCTTTCAACCCGTCTTGTTTTCACTTTATACAAATGACTGTTGATCCATGGACACATCTGCAAAAACCCTAACTTTTGCGGAAGACACAACTGTAGTGGGTCTTATTTCCAATAATGATGTGTCTTCCTATCAAAGAGATTTGTCAGTCTTGTACCATGGTATTTTTGTAACAACTTGGAGCTCTGTGCTATTTAGACAGTGGAAATGAGGATTGATTTCCACCAACAAGTCACTGACTCTCTGCCTTTGTCAAATTAATGGCCAGACTGTGTCTGTGATTCAGTTGTTTACACTAATAAGTTAAAATGTGACAAGCACTTCATGCCCATCATCAAAAAAGCCAGGGAGAAATTTTTCTTCCTCAGCCAGGTGAAGAAGCTTGGTATATCAAGACGTATATTGTTAAATTTTTACTCAGCCATCATTGAGAGTATTGTGACCTCCTCCTCCTCCTCCTCCTCCATTTGGCTTCCTTCTGCCTCCTCTCTTTCTAAGACTCAGTTGCAGCAGGTGATTTGTTCAGCTGAGAAAATCATTTGCTGTTGTCTCCCAACATTAAAAGATCTGTTCATTGCCTGAGCGAAAAAGAGAGCAGGAAAGTTTGAAGCTAACTCCACCCACACCAGCAGCCATCTGTTTATTAAACTGCCATCACAAAGGAGGTACATATCTATTGTAAACCGAACTACACGCCATCTCTGCAGTTTCTTTCCTCAAATTATTCAGATCATACATAAAGTTACATAGGGTTTCTCCTTGCTGTTTGTCTATTTGTAAGTACTTAATACTTGCTTAACTTGCACTATTTGATATCTATATTATTTAGTATAGTTTATCAGAGTTAACTACTGAAGTTGGAAAATGTTTTGTTAAATAAATTGTATTTGTATACTGGTTTGCAGTGTCAGGTTAATGGTGGGTTGAAATTGCGTTGTCTTGAGTTGGTTGTGTCTTGTATCCCATGTTTTGCACCTATCCAAAGTGAATTCTGGTATGTTTCACATGGTAGCAATAACATGATTCTGATTCTGATATCTAATAAATAAAGTAAATCCTTTGGTAGATCAATACTATTAAGTGACAAAACTGTTTCAGTGGAATATATCTACAAGTTGCATTTGTTTTTCTACCTCTTATTCAGTGATATTTATTACTTTATAATTTTTTTTAAATTTATGTCAGTAGTTATTTAACCCAACCACAGAGGATACAAAAACCAGTGTGTTTCTTCGTGCCAGGCCCAAGCCCAGATAAATGGGGAGGGTTACGTCAGGAATGGCATCCAGTGTAAAATTTTGCCAAATCCATATGCGGACAGATGATCCGCTGTGGCAACCCCTAACAGGAGCAGCCGAAAGAAGAAGAAGAAGATGTTAGTAGTTATTTGTTTGTTTATTGTGCAAGTGTTTACGAAAGGAACTATACTAGCCCCGTAGGTTCTTTTTTATTTGTAAAATTATGTTATACTGTTTCCTAGCCTATTAATCTTGTTTTACGCATGCAAAGCACACTTTACTCAATACCTAAATACCTTAGCAATGGCAGATTTCACATTGCCAGGACCACAGTCTGCTAACAGTTTTCACCACTGAAAGGAGTAAACAAGGATGTCTCCCCATTGTCCTACAGCATTTGGGTTAGACAGGAACAGTCTCTAACCTCTTAGCAATTGCTAGGGTTAATAAACACAGTGAGACAACAGCAAACTTTATTTTATCCAAACCTATCCCTGTTTATAGATAAACCAAATATATCAAACTCAAGGAATTAAAATGGATGAAAACATACAAGCTGAACAATTTAAATCAAAGTTCACTTTGCAAATTTGTGGCATGCAGTTTGCCTTGAGCAGTTAGTCAGTGAGTGTGGAAGGTGGGAAAAGTGAAAACAGCAGATGAATTTTTGTAGGTGACAAGTTTCAGAAGGAAAGTGTGGTGCCCCATGCAATGAAATCATTGCACATTTTCAGGTTTTGGGCACCTGAAGCTATAATCGAATGACCAGGGATAGGAAAACTGAAACACAGACAATGATGCTTAAAAAAAGCAGAATACTGATTTATTCCAGAGGTGCCAATAAATATTTACAATAATGTCTTGCAAATATTTACACAGTGCATTGCTACAATTCCTTTAATTAACAAAACAAGAAAGGTAAGTGAAGGCTCTATATATACAATTACAGTGACTCCAAAGCAAAAAGTGAGGAGAATGTCCAACAAAAAGATTAACATTTAAAAACAAAACATAAAAAATGCACAAAAACAATAATTCAAATTTAAACACAAACAACCACAGATTACTTTCACTCAAAATATATACAGTATATGCAAATCAGAAGTAAACTGTCCTCACTAATAACTACAAACTAAGCACTCTTCTCACTGCGCTACCAACCCAGCAGTAGAGTAGCTTTCTCTATAACCCCAAGACCAGTCAAAAGAGGACCTGTGGCAGTCAGGACTTAAATTTTATACAGCTAGCCTTTTGTATAGCCAATCTTTACTCATATTTTCCATGGTCCCACATTAGCAAACAATGTTGAGTCACTGACCCTATGTCTTCCTCTAATCAAGTACAGTGTCACTATTTTAAACCTCCACCTTTCCCAGCATGTGCTGGGCTTGATGTTCTTTCACCTCTCAGGTAAGTTAAGCTGTGAACTTTCATGTGCTTTCACTCAGTGTTTTCATTTTTTATTTTTATTTGTGAATACTCTCTGCAGACAACCTCTTAAACTCTATACTCTGACCTTTCCTTCTCACAGCAGCTACGAGCATACACTTTAACATCAGGTCTTTGCCGTTGGGCAACTCCAATTTGGAAGCTCGCCTAGGGATAATATAGTGGCTTCGGCTTAGTGTAGTGCTGGTTCAAGCCTGGAGAAGGCCTTCAAACCAGTGGGTTGACTCACAAAGGGACTCCAAATGTCAGTGCAACTTTGCCCTGCCACCATTTTCTCTCTCGCTAGAGAACTAAAACAACAGGTAAGTAACTGTTATCTCATTTATAACTAATTACTTAAACTCGATAAGCTATAAATAACTATACTAAATGATACTTTTAAGTTGTTTGCAGACTCAGCTTATCACAGAGACAGAACCAGAATCACATAACAAGTTTCATGTCAGAAGAACCAAAAAACCTGAACCTTGATCAAACAAAGAACCAAAAGAAACTAAAATGTTAAAAGAACCTGAAATGCTTTCATACTCTCTCTTTTATTCAGTGCCTTGGTGGCTGGTCTCATAGGAATTACAGAAAAAATTCAATACCTTCATTATGCTAAAACAAATTTTAACTTATTAATGTCTGTTACTTGCATCAAACATTATTATGTAGCTAATACAATGATATACAAACAGAAAACGTTCTAGTCACTATTTTACATTTTCTACCAGCCTATACACACTATTTTATCTTAAGATTAAAGCTTGTGCAGTCTGTTAACCCATTCATCCTCTTCCGCTTATCCGAGATCGGGTCGCGGCGGCAGCAGCTTGAGCAGAGATGCCCAGACTTCCCTCTCCCTGGCCACTTCTACTAGTTCTTCCGGAGGAATCCCAAGGCGTTCCCAGGACAGCCGAGAGACATAGTCCCTCCAGCATGCCCTGGGTCTTCCACGGGGCCTCCTCCCAATTGTACATGCCTGAAATACCTCACCAGGGAGGTGTCCAGGAGGCATCCTGATCAGATGCCCGAGCCACCTCATCTGACTCCTCTTGATGCAGAGGTGCAGTGGCTCTACTCTGAGCTCTTCCTGGATGACTAAGCTTCTTACCCTATCTTTAAGGGAAAGCCCAAACACCCTGCGGAGGAAACTCATTTCAGCCGCTTGTATTTGCGATCTCGTTCTTTCAGTCACTACCCATAGCTCATGACCATAGGTGAGGGTAGGAGCGTAGATCGACTGGTAAATTGAGAGCTTTGCCTTACAGCTCAGCTCCTTTTTCGCCATGACAGACCGATGTAGAGCCCGTATCACTGCGGAAGCCGAACTGACCTGCCTGTTAAACTCCCACTCCATTCTTCCACTCGTGAACAAGACCCAGAGACACTTTAACTCCTCCACTTGGGGCAGGAACTCGCTCCCAACCTTAAGAGGACACTTTTCCCTTTTCTGGCTGAGGACCATGGTCTCGGATTTGGAGGTGCTGATTCCCATCCCAGCCGCTCACACTCGGCTGCGAACTGATCCAGTGAGAGCTGAAGATCATGGCCTGATGAAGCAAACAGGACATCATCTGCAAAAACCAGTGACCCAATCCTGAACCCTCCAAACCAGACCCCCTCAATGCCCTGGCTGCACCTAGAAATTCTGTCCATAAAAGTTATGAACAGAATTCGGTGACAAAGGGCAGCCCTGGCGGAGTCCAACTCTCACCGGAAACAGGTTCAACTTACTGCCAGCAATATGGACCAAGCTCTGACACTGGTTGTACAGGGACCGAACAGCCATTATCAGGGGGTCCGGTAGTCCATATTCTTGGAGCACCCCCCACAGGATTCCCTGAGGGACACAGTCGAATGCTGTTTCCAAGTCCACAAAACACACAAACTCCCATGCACCCACCAGGACCCTACTATGGGTGTAAAGCTGGTCCACTGTTCCGCGACTAGAACGAAAACCACACTGTTCCTCCTGAATCCGAGGTTAGACTATCTGATGGACCCTCCTCTCCAGGATCCCCGAATAGACTTTTCCAGGGAGGCTGAGGAGTCTGTTAACCATACCACTATATAAGTAGATGCTGGAGGATGCCTTTTGGTATTTGCATGTATCCCATCAACCTATCCGCTTTCTTTCTGGAAAATGCTTACCCATTCCTATGAACTATTCTTGTTATATGTTTCTTTAGCTTTTCCCTATGAGCATTCTATCCACTTAAAAGCTGCATCTTATCTAAACACTCCAACATTCCTATTGTAAAATCTGAATCAGGGCCTGTATCAACGGCTATGGGAACACATTCCGAATGGGAGGCCAATCACAATCTGAAATGGAAGAGATACCAGATGGAGATGCAGGAAAAAGCATCCCTTGAATTATGTGGGAAATGGACCAGCAGTCTGGCAGGATACCTGGGGCTGCCAGTGGGAGTTCTGGGCAGACACACCCTTGGGTTTTGTAGGACTATGCATGACCTGGGGGTACTTCAGAGGAGACCAGAAGTGACCTCAGAAATAGTCCAGTGATCAAGTATAAAAGATGTCAGTAGAAAAAGCTTCATTGGACATGGAAGGTGGAGTGTGGATGAGAGTTCATTTGGTTAGAAGAAGGAGAAAGTGAGAGGTGCAAGAAGGGAGAAAAGTAGAAGGTGTAGATAGGGCAGGTGTGAAGGACCTTTTCATTTTTACATTTTGCCTCATTTGTTGTGTTTTTGCCTCTAAAGTCCTGCAACCTTCCATATTAAGTTGTAATAAAACTTTCCTTCCCTTATATTTTAGCTTTTTTGCCATATTTTGGGCTTGAGGAATGCAATAGCGCTCCCCACATGTTACACTATATTAAGATAGTACACATATTAAATATAATGAGTCTTTGTTAACAAACTAATAAAGCACTATTTTCTACCATAATATAGTGGCCTTTTGAGTATGTTATAAAAAAGGTGTGCACACCCATTGATCTGTTTTACTGTGTCTGAACAAACATTTAATTATTTCTTGGTTTTTAAGTTTTCATTGTATGCTTTACAGTCATGACATATATTAACTTGCCACATGAAACTGAATGCTTGTGGTATAGAGGGGTCCGTGGTGAATGTGTCATTTTAATAGATAATCAAAAAGCGATGCGGCTATGCTCGGGCTTGCAGGTGTGGTGTCCTGCAGTGCAGTCATGGTGTGTTCGGTGGGGGGCAGCAAGCTTATTGCCTGTTTTGCACCTGTGCAGTTAAATGAGCTGTTCCCCATTGAGTCTTCACATCTTGTTAGACAGAGTGCCTGCATCCACAGATGGAAAAGGCACCTGAGCAGAAAGCCTGGGGGAGAGAGAGAGAGAGAGAGGTGAAAGAAGTGTGTAAATAGGAAAAACCTAGAGAGGTTAAAATGAGAGAGGAAAAAAATAATGTGAAGGGCAGGGGCAAGCCAGAGCTCGCATTCTTTTAGAGTGAATGCAAGAGTTTGGGCACTGAAAAGTTGTGCATGGCTAGAGCTTGAGTTGGGGATCAAAGTCACTCCTGTTGAACATTACAGGAGCAAGAGTGACCTATCATTCTAGACATAGCAGGAGGCTGAAGCCTGGTGGCGGGAGGTGGGAGCAAGGCTCGTGGTCTCCTTGCAGGCACTGAGGAAAAACACCATGAAGCAGGAATCAGGCTTGGTGCCCCACAGAGGTGACCAACTGAGGTGGTTGGGGTGTAGACTCATGTAATGGTTGACTGTGCTTGTCTGTGAGAGAAGCATCAAGGCTCCTAGTTTTTTTATGGATGGAATCCACCCATGATTTTCACCTAATTTTTTGCTTATTTAATTTAACATTTTAACCTACACCCTATCACCTTTTCTATCATGGATTAGAAATTTTGCACTACACTTTTTGCACTTTGGTGTTTTGAACCCTTGACTGTTTTTGTTATTTCAAAATAAAAATACCTGAAGCACTTTTCACCACCTCTTGACTGTGTAGGTTCTAATTTGCCTGGCTCATCCTTGGATGGTGACTATCATCAGTTCTGGGTTCAAGCTGCCAAAGGATGTAGAGCCATTCCAAAATGTCACAGTTGTATCTAGACTGTATCTAGGTAATATCTAGACTGCTGTTGTGCTTTATAATGGCGGTAAAAGACACCGAGGTCCAACATGAAAAAAAGAATTAAATGTTGCTGAATTTTTCAAGCCAAGTATCGATCTGCATCTTAAGCTTATCCTTTAAGTTAAGGAGTAAGGTGTTTAACAGCAGTGTTATGTAAAACACATTCATCTGACAACTGTAGATTCACCTTCACAGATAAGAAGATAAAATGAGTCAGAGTAATTATACAGTATACCGATTATTTCTTGGTTTATGTATTTCCAAGCTAAACAACTGCAGTTTATATTATGAAATTAAAGTATTTTTTTATGTGAAATGCTAGAAGTAGTTGCTAAAATTACAAATAAATGCATATTCATTACATCAAATGTTGCATTAATTTAACAAGGAAACACAAATATTTTACTTTATATTTAGGGCAAACATTGCAACATGAATATGCATTATTTTTCACTTCTTTGTAAGAGGTCATGGTGTCCTTGCAGTCTTTTTTAATAACATTTTATTCATTTAATTTTACTAAAATTATCCAGAAGGAAGGAATAAAGAAGAAAGGACACAAGTACAATGGAACTGAAGGAAAACAATGCCCTCTTATCTCTGTTGTCCTACCTGAAGAGGACTTCGATGCTATTCTGTCAGGTAGGGGGCTACTCACTTATCTCAGATACCACAGCACAGGTGTACTTACATCCCTCCTTTCTCATTTGTGCTTCACCCTGATGAACCCTTAAAACCCTTAAGACTCTCCTGATGCTTCAGGGTTGCCTGCGTTCAAGATACAATACTATTCCACTCATCTTGATTGAAGCCCATGGGCATCCACCTAAAGGGAATGCAGGCAATCACTGGCTTCCTTCCAGTACACAAAGTATTACTTATCAAGTGCAATCATGTTCAAGGACAAGCAAGATGTTAGCACCCTAAGCACTTTTCACAGTATCGCAGCTGTCAATGTTTGCAACAGTGGAAACGTAGAAGTCACTAAACTTGTGGTAGCTTGCATTAGCCCAAGGTGTGTGCCGATCATGCAGGTCAGGCACAGGCATTCCACCCTCTCATGTGCAAGGAACAGAAAAAAGTCTGTAAAGAACCATGCTTCTACTGTCCTGACTACATGGGCATATACGATGGTGACTATTTCAAAACATAAAGGATGTGCGTTAATATTGAAGTTTTAGCACTTTCAGACATAACACACAAATCAGGCCTCACAACAGACTGTAGCTGGCTCTATTTTTCATAATCACTGTGGTGCTCATAATGTTTATGCTGAATTCTTTACATCAACAAGTATAGAACAGTCTCTAAAAATGATCATCCAAAATGCCTATAATCTGATACTACCCTATGGACCATGGGTGAAAATTCCTGGCAATGATTCAGTAAAGTGAAACCCAACTTCTACTAAAAAATAAAAAAGTAAAAAGAAACACACAAACACGCACACAGAAGAGAGTGGGGTATACAGTCTCATCACAAAATCAGTAAAGTAAGAAGGATCTAGACTTAATAGAGCTTACTTTACTCTGGAAGTTGAGTCCATAGTCATTTGATTATTGGCCTTTCATACTTAGAAGTTTATTATCACTTTCCTTCCTTTGTTAAACAAAATTCATATTAAAATGTACCACACTTACCTGAATAAGTAAAAAGTATTATTTACCTTTTTATTTTGGTCATTGGTGTCTTTCATTTGATCATGTCTTAAAAATAGCATTGTGGAGAAGTCCTTTTTGTACAAGGACTTGGATACGTTACAAAAATTGAATGCAAGTGTTGTTAATGGTGAACAGGAAGCTCAGGTTGGGATGCTCTGTATAATGAATTAATGTGCATGAATGCAAGACACTGTTACAAAACTGACACCTACAATAAAAATACTGAACATATCCATCAAGACTACTGTATATGCAAATTGGGTTTCTAACGGTTCTTATTGTTTCCTCTCATTTAAATTACCCTCCAGGTTTGCAACTTATTTTTAATGTGATTTATGAATTGCCTGGAAATATTAATAATCATATGAACAATTTTCACAAAATCTGTGACAGAAGCAATAAAAGCATCCTCAGAAGCTCATCACAAATTATGAATAATAAGATTTTTAGTTTTCTGAAATGAATCGAGTTCCTTCACCAAAACAAAACACATCTGCAGTACAAGAAATACCCAAATGTAAGTAAGTGGAAAGGAAACCAATCTTACAGAATTATCTACTGTATATGAATGTTTTTAAACTGCACTGTAAGATATTTTACAATTTTTCTGTTTCTGTAATCTACTTTAAAAAGAATAATAAAATATTAACAGTTTGTTGTAAATTCTTGGGGCAGCTGGGGTAGTTTAGAAATCTGTGTTCAGGCTGCAGAACCGTTTTATTTTATATGTGACCAGCATGTTTTTTCTGCATATACTTAACTGTAACATAATTGTAACTGTAACGATAGACATTTGGAATAAGCTACCAAGTAGTGTGGTTGACAGTAAGACTTTAGGGACTTTCAAAACTCGACTTGATGTTTTTTTCGAAGAAATAAGTGGATAGAACTGGCAAGCTTTGTTAAGCTGTATGGCCTGTTCTCGTCTAGAGTGTTCTAATGTTCTGATGTAGATTGACCATAATTTCAGATTCAATGGTAACAGTTTTCCATTTAGTTTCATCATGAAAGTTTTAAGTTTAGAATCAAATTTGGTACTTTATTGTATGCAATTATATTCTTTACTAGAAGAATGCTGAAAAATTACTTCCAATGAATAAATGAGACAAATATTTTTTGGTGACAATGATTTTTACTATTTAAAATCGGTATCATAACATATTAGGAGTAATTATTTAAAGGCAACTTGTTAAAGACATGCTATTTTTTCATTTTATTCATTTATTTTATTTAAACTTAGGTTTGTAGGGTGCCAGGGCCAATCCTGGACCCACTGGGCACAAGAGAGGAAATATTGCTATATCCACACCAACTGGGCTAATTCAGTTTAGAGTCACCTCTCAACTGTACGTTTTTAGGTTGAGGGAATTTAACTAGAACAGTGGCACGCCTACAGATAATAATGTAATTGTACAATTACTCCAATCCCCCATCAATCAAGAAAACAAAGCTTCATTAATTCATTAATTCATGCATTCATTCAATTCAGTCTTACATAGCAGCACAGGTAACCTTCCAAACAACCTTCACAGATGCTACTTCAGTTTAGTCTGAAATACGCCTGCCCAATGGATTTGTCCCTTTTCTTTTTCCAGTTAAGCTGACAGCAATTCCAAGTTCATTTTCCCAAACAACTGATAAAAACTGGACAGGTTTTACACCTGTTATTAACCTCTCCACAAGTCACAGAGCTCCTGAGAGAAAAGAAGTCAGATGACTCTTGATCTCAGTGACTGAGAACATTCAATAGAAAATGCCATTACTCCCCTAAAGACCGACACACAAGTTATGAGTCTGTAACATCAGAGGATTTGGTCTTTTGTCTGGTATTAGATATGAGCTGTGATATGGAAAGGAATTTGTAACTGACCCTTATGAAATCAAACTGAAACACATTGACCTGTCATATAGATGATTCTTCCGGTTTTTTTTATATGTGTCACTTAATTTTTTTCTGCTACAAGAACTGAAATGAAAAAGTAGTTGTACAAGGTTACAAAAAACTATGAAATAAAATCCCAAATGGATAAAATGTATATTGGTTTTAATAAATCAAGTGTCTCTTTTGTCTAAATTACCAAGAAACCTTTACCATATTAAAGACACAGCTTACCAAACACTGTTAAACTGTTTTCAGGAAAAAAAAATAACATTATATTATGCAAAATGTGTTTTTTTAATGTTTTGATTTAATTTGTTTTCCTTTGAATATTTTAATGACATTACTGTTAATTTGGTAAAGTGTAGTTAGGATGTATAAATCTTGACCAGATGACACTGAAAGTGTTTCACTTTCTAAATTCAAAAATGAAAAGAATAAAAAAAATAAGTATAGAAAGTACATGTCTCTTCTTGATATTTAGATAGGAATCCATATTTTACCCCAAGAATTAGTGTTGATCAGCAAAATTTGCTGACAATGTTTTTACTGCGAATATAAGGTGTTTGCTAGTGACCTTGTTGAAAGGAATAGCCCAACAAGTTTATAAGTCTGACCCTAGTAGTGGGCTTACAATTAGCTGAAGACTCTCACATGCATTTAAGCTGAATATGCAAACACAGGAGGAAAGTGGAAAACTGTCATTGAATTGGTGTCTTAAAATTAATGCCTTTTTGTATCAGCTTTATGTGACCGTCAAATAATACCTAAGCTAATTCCATTAATAATAAGAGTCAATGTGCTCTGCATTTGGTGCAAATAGGAAGGAGTGAAGAATCCACATGCTATAATGTTGCATCTATTTGATAGCAGCAGCATCATACACAAAAAAAAAAGACTGTACTGTTGGGGGCAAGCCTTACTGAATTCATATTATCCCATCTACCACCGTCTGTAAGAAATGTTTACTGTTCTGCTATTTAATACTATTAATTTTATCTCAGGGAAGGAGGATGGGACAGTGATTAGAAATGCTACCTCATAGCTCAAGTCACATTTTTGGCCTCAATAATTGGTGCCGCATAGTTGGCAAATGTGTCACTAGCTGTTAGGGACACTTATAACACACTAAAAACTAGTTCAGTTTTACCTTCCCCACTGACTTTAGCGAAGTTCCCAAACATTTACCCAATCTCACTGAAGTTTATCCATCCATCCAATTTCCAACTCGCTGAATCCGAGCACAGGGTCACAGGGGTCTGCTGGAGCCAATCCTAGCCAACACAGGGCACAAGGCAGGAACCAATCCTGGGCAGGGTGCCAACCCACCGCAGGACACATACAAACACACCCACACACTAAGGCCAATTTAGAATCGCCAATCCACCTAACCAGCATGTCTTTGTGAGCGCCCGGAGGAAACCCACGCAGACACGGGGAGAACATGCAAACTTCACACAGGGAGGAACCGAGAAGCGAACCCGGGTCTCCTAACTGCGAGGCAGTAGTGCTACCACTGCACCACCGTGCCACCCTCACTGAAGTTTAGGTTAAGCAAATTCAGTGGAGTTTGGCCATCACTGCTAACAGTCCAATAAAACCTTGGATAACTATAGATTACAATGGAGGCATCCATAATCCATATTTCCACATATAAATTTGTTTTGTCACTGTGTTGCAAAGAAAACCAGCAATGGTCCTGTATGACACGCCACTTCATCACAGGGCGCACTGCAGCAGATCATTATAGAGACACCAATAAAAACACTAACACAGCTAGTATAATTCAATAAAACTAATCATTCTGAGCAGGCGAAGCTGAAGTTACTGTAATGAGTATTTCATTATTTAATTAAGACGTGAAATTTTCCCTGCAATGTACTGGTGTACCATCCATGGTCAATTCTCCTCATGCATCCAATGTTGCTTGAATAGCTTACTAGCCCCCACAACCACAGAATTAATGATAAAATTAGAAAATATATGAATAAATATATAAAGGTTTTGTCGAAAATATGAAATCAGAATGTTTTGTGCAAAAATAAGAAAATATGTATCATCATATTCTTAATACGACAACTTGGATGAAGCAGGACATCACTTTCTTTGAAGCATCCACAATCTTTACTTCAATTATCCCTCATCTTGCCAGCACTGGTTCAGACATTGATTATCTTTGGTGCTGTAGAACCACTATGCCTCCATTATTTTGTTTCTTGTTTGGACTCTCGGTCATAGTGATGTATCCCAAGTTTCATCCAAAGTTATGAAAGGCTGCTTAAATTTCTCCCAGTTATAATTCAGTCCTACTCAAGATTCTCCTTGGAACATTGGACTCTGTGATACTGCATTTCAGAAGACACAGACTTTGCTCATTTTAATTGTTCATGAAACATTTATTCAACTGACCTATTATTAATTTAAACAAATAGAGATTAAGAGGTGACGTGATTGAAGTGTTCAGAATTGTGAAGGGAATTAGCACAGTGTTTGTTTAAAATGAGTTAATCAACTAGAATGGAGCAAGTATGGAAAGTAGTTAAGAGCAAAGCTTTTCTTCACATGCAGAAATATAGACACTAAAGCTGTATATTTATTTGTTAAATATATTTTCTGTTCTTTAAAATTACTTAAAAAAATACTCTGGTACTTTTACCATTTATATTTCTAATCTGTATTCACCAGTCTTTTCACTACTTTTCATTTTTCCAAGCTAATTTATTCTTGTTCTAGAGGGATGGTCTTTCACGTGATCTCCTTCTATAACTGCATTTCAGATGAGTCAAAGCTACTTCTTTCCTTTATTGAAACAAAATATTGCTATGGCAGCAGCGGCAAAGTTTAAGTTATTATCCCAATTCAGCTCCCTATTTAGATAATAGCTCTCTAATCTTTTCTCATTGCAGTTTTGACCCTAATCACCTTTTCACACAGATTATTAGTCTCAAGCGAGAAAACAGAAGTAAGAAAAACAAAATGCCTACCCGACTATCTTTAGCCTACGGTGAATATTGGCACATTTCTGCCTTGCTTTTTGCTGCAATCTGAACAAAATGCCAAAACATTTTCCTTCATATTGATCTTCATGTCAAATTCCTTGTTTGCAGTGGTTAATACAGTATATTCAATCAGTCATCCTTCAATGTCCGCCATAATGGCTTTACTCTTTCAAAACAATTCATCCTTTATTACTCGGGTCCTACTCTCAGTTCTTTCCTTGCCCTAGTCATCATTATTTTTGAAAGCAAGCATCATTTTCTGACACCACTCCTTATTTCACCAATTTCTGATTTTCCTTCTTTCCAAAGCACTGCTATCTGTTATGTGTATTGCTTAGTAATCTTCAATATTTGTTTAAGGCTTCTTTACTTGTACTCTTAAAAGCTTTCACAGAATCGATAACATACAAAACACCATCCCCTCTTAATTAAATGTCATCTCATACAAACTTCTCATTATAGATATTGCTTCATTTGCTCCATAATTTGGCCTTAATCACAAGTGCATTTTACAATTAAACTGCTTGTCTTTCTCTCAGGCCATTTGAGCTCCAAATTGTTTATTTTTTTTCCTGATGTGAAATCAAACTAATCATTACATGATGTGCACGTTCTGTCTTAGTTGCTGGGTATTCACCTGCCACTATTGTTTATTTGATGTGCCACTATTGTTTTTGTACTTTTGTACAACATACTTCTCTGCATATTTCTAACAGTTTACTCTATTTTATCATTATCACTGGAATAATAAAAAAAAATTATATATATATATATATATATATTGTGGTCGACGGCCAGCGTTTCAGTCCAGCCAGGATGTCCCTAAACAGAGAAAAGCAGCCTTTTCAGGGCACTACATTTCCCGGGATTCTGGATGGCTGCTCCCCTGGATGGAAATGGCTTCTCGGATTCCCGCAGGGCAGCATGGGACATGGAATCCGTCTCTTCAGCCCTGTTGGGTGCCGTGGGTGCTGCTAGGGTGAGCTCACAAAGAACCCGGGGACAACCTGGAAGTACTTTGGGGTCATGGACTTTAAAAGGATGATGGGAAACCCAGCACATTGAGCCGGATTTGGATCGTAGAGAAACTAGCTGCTGGGAGTGGAGGATTGGTTATTGTGATTATTGATATTATTGTTAATTGGAGAATCGTGGAGGGTGCGGTGCTTTGTGCACTTTATTCAAAAGAATTATTAAATATTATTCTTGGTACTTTTAAACGTGTGTCCTGGACATCTGTCCGGTGAGTTCAACAGGGCAACAGCGCCTCTAGCGTCCAAATTGGCATAGTCGGGCAGGATTCTGGCCGTCTGTGTGGTCAGAAAACCTTATAAAATTAAGATGGACAGAACCCCCAGACAGCGACACACGAAACCACGAAACCCGTTTCGACAGTTCGTCATGGGAAAAAAAGAAGACTGTGCTGAAGGAAGTCAGATGCACGACATCCCCTGCATCCATGAAGAGCAACAGAGTGACACCACCTTACGGGAAAACATTTTTCCGGGTGCCGATAACCTAGACGAGGTATGTGCCGGGGGAGCGATAGAAAACATTTTTAAAATAACCCATTTTTTCCCCTGCGCACCCGGATGTCGGAAAGATGACAAGTCATCCCGAAGACGGTTATGCAATCTCCGAGGGGAATAAGAACAAGAAAGACTTCCACAGGAGATCGGCCAGCAATGGACACGTGACCATCCCTGATGCATCACGGGAAGGAGAAGGTCAACCACGGTCCGTAGGCTGGAGTCAGGACAACCAGATGGATACAGATTTTTCGAAAAGGGAGGGGAAGGCGGACGAAGCGTCATACACCACAAATAAAGGTAAGGAGTTTCGGGGAATGATCAATCGATCCAGCCGAGAAATTGAGTCAGGATGATTGCGGTCGGCTCAAAGCTAATCTCCGGAACTCCAAATCACAAAAGGCTGTGTGAGACCCAACTGCGCAGGAGAAGCCTGTCAGCTAGAGGCTGGAGGGCAGGGATTTTGAAAGTCTATGCTTCCCTCCAGCTGATCAAAACAGTGACTTTAATGTGTGGAGATGGAAAATTTAATCCAACCTGTAAAGAGCCTTTTCCAGGTCATAACCTCAATAAAAAAGATAATCGAGGAGTGGGGAGCGACGGCCGAAGCACCTATACAGCGGGTGGATGAATATTTACGCCGCTTCGGACAGGAGCTGCCATAGATGACAGATTCGGCGGTACAGGTGGGGTAAATCTGGTACCGTACATGAAGTTGGGACCAAGATTACAAGGGCAGTGCGGTTATCTAGTATCGGCTGCCAAGTAATCTGAAGTCCTACAATATTATTTTAAAACAAAATTCAGAGTTTTAATGATTGGTGTCTCCTGGTAAAATGTAATATAGAATAGTTTAACAAAAGTAGATATGCACACTGACATGGTGCCAGGAATGATGGTTTAAGAATTTCAGTAACAGCTTTTGTTGTACTGAGGCCTCTAGAGTTTATAGAGCATGTCAGCAGCAGCTCCATAGGTGAAAAACCCCTTGTTAATAAGGGTGATCAGAGGAGGATGAATAGACTTGTTCAAGCTATCATAAATGCAACAAATTCTCAAAAAGCAGCCCTTTACAGTAAAGGTGTTCAGAAGGGTATCTTTGAATGTACAAAGTAAACAGACATTGAAGCAGCCTACAGAAGGTTTCAGTAGAACAGAAAGACAAAGCCATAGAGGGCTTTAGCTTCACAAATTTGTTTGGTTTAACACTGGGAAAAATTGACTTGGTGTGATGAATCTTGATTTCTGTTCTTACATTTAGATTTTAGGATCAGGAATTAGGCAAAGAAAAGCACAGATCAGTGGGTCCATCCAGCCATATGTCAATGGTATAGGTTGGAGTTGGTAATGTAATGGTGTGGGGGAATGTTTTATTGACATACATTAGGCCTTCTAATACCATTTTAGTGCAATTTAAATGCCTCTGAGTTCCAGGGAATGTTATTGGCTATATGCATATATTTATGGCAAGAGATTGTGCTTTTCCAAATGGATACTTCCAGCAACTAGTACACAGCAAAATTACCAGATTCAATTAAAATATTACAGAGTTAAAACAATTCTTGAATGTGTTTATTTAAAAAAAACAGTGTTTCCAGGTAAACATTTTAATTGTTAATTTAACACTGGCTATATTGCTGTATGAGAACCATGTTTCAGTTCTGGAAGGCGCCAAGAACATAACAGTGACATAATGTTACTTCAAAAGCATGCCTACAGTCTCCAGAACTTAATTTATAAAGCACATTTGGAATAAGCCAGAACTGGAGGCTCAAAGCATGAAAATGTGGCTGAAAAGTCTGTTGGAACGGCAGGATGCTGGTGCATCAGTGAGAACCTTATGCTGGAGGTAACTGGGGATGCCACATGGTACTAGATAGGTGTACCTGATAAAGTGGCCTCTGACATTAGGTACAGCAATCATTTGGCAATCACAAAAAATTTCAACTTTTCAGAAACTGGTGGAAAATAGTAAAAATGGATTCCTCATATAAGCATAAAATGAAAACATTTTGGTGGAATTACATGGAATTGAATTTATGGATTACACAAATACAAAAAAATGCAAAAAACACAATTATGGAAAATAATAGAAAAGGACAATATTTCAACAAATATTTTAAAATCAGACGTTTTATATATATATATATATATATATATATATATATATATATATATATATATATATATATATATATATATATATATATATATATATATATATATATATATATATATATATATATATATATATATATAGGTACCGGCCATAAAATTAGAATATCATGAGAAAGTTAATTTATTTCAGTAACTCCATTCAAAAAGTGAAACTTGTATATTAGATTCATTCATTACACACAGACTGATGTATTTCAAATGTTTATTTCTTTTAATTTTGATGATTATAACTGACAACTAATGAAATCAAGGTCCCAGAGTCTGAATGTATGTATATGTGTGTAAATACAGTAAATACTATTCTGTGTGTGTGGGGGTGTACCTCCAAGCAATCTGATTGGTCAGTTTGGTTTTGGTCTGATTGGTCAGTTTGAAATAGGGGCAGGCAAGAGACACTGGAGACACATCAGGAGAAGTGCAAGCTTTGGAGGAGAGTCACCTTCAAAGAAGGGATGTATTCTCAAGAATGCAAATGGTGTTTTCACAGTGGGTAATGGAGGTCTGTCTACCACTGGGTTAGTCAAAAAGCAGTCAGAATATGAGCAAAGCCCCTTGAAATGACAGTCTAAGAAGCAGGTTTTCTGTGAACATACTAAAGAGAGGGAGGGCCGGGCAAGAGAGGATCAGACATAAGGATATGAGGATCACTGAAGGTATGTGTATGATGAGAGATATCCAATATCAAATATTCTTCAACAGTTGCCAGATCTGGCTAGTAATTAAATAAAATATAACTGCAAAGTGTTACATACACAAGAAATGGATACTATGTATGGAAACAAAATGGGCGATAATGACCTGCAAGAAGCAATATCTAAAAAGAATTTAGAATTTTATTTTTAATCTTAAGAACTTCTACCAGATAAGTCTATGGTTGTATCAACTTTTTGCAGTTACCCAATTAAGCTCCCTTATGTTACACTCAAGACTGTAAACAGGCTCCTCACCCCTCTTGGGAATCCTTTGTAAGGTCTCTTTGTAGGCTTACTAATAATTTGGCTTTTAAATGTGTAGTGCTTTTGACATCAATTTTTCTGGCCTTTTTATTATGTTTTTGTTCTGCCTCCTCTGCCAGTGACAATAAATTAAAGGTGAACAGCGATCATGGATACTCGTTGATATCAATGAACTAAAAAAAAGCAGGGCATTTAGGCAACAACCAAAGAACACATAGGCAGAACCAGAAGTAGAAACTACAGAAACACAGAGTGAAAAATTCAAGTAGGAGTTATAATAAATACAGAAATAAATATATATATATATATATATATATATATACAAGGTTTGATCAAAAAGTATAGTGAATGTTGATGCAGAGCACCATCCAAGAGCAACGCAAAACAATTCAATGCAGATTTTGACATGTCCATCCTAGAGCCTAGTTTGTGCCAGGTTTCAACTTGTTTGATACTGTTAGTCGTTTGTAATCAACTGTTGAGTTCAAGTGTGTTTTTCAAGTTTGTCGTTAACAATGGACATCAAGCAACTCATTAACATGAAATTTTGTTTCAAATTGCAAAAAGCTTAGGAAACCAATCATATGTTAAAATTGGTTTATGGTGACACTGCACCAACAATTAAGACTGTTTACAAGTTGTTTGATCGATTTTGTAATGGATCTGACTTAGTTGAGGAAGAGAAAAGATCAGGACGTCCTTCAACATCAATAACCGAGGAAAATGTTGAAATGGTTTCATTCTTCATCATGACAACGCTCCTTGTCACACATCCCTTCTAGTACGACAATTTCTGTTGAAAAAAAAAAACATTACACTGTGTCTGCCTCCACCTTATTCGCCGGATCTGGCACTGTGCAACTTCTGGCTGTTCCCTAAATTGAAAATGACCATGAAACTCAACCGATTTCAATCCACTGAGGACATCCAGGGAGCCATGACAGCACAACTAAAGACACTCTCGAAAGAAAAAATCCAGAACTGCTTAGCAAAGTGGCAGGAACATTGGGATAAGTGCATTCAAAGTGGAGGAGAGTATTTTGAGGATGACTAGTAGTTGTAAATCTTTAACTGCAATGTTTCTTTTTTAAAACATTCACCATATTTTTTTCATCACATCTCAATATATAATAATGATTTCCAAAATGATACTCAAAAAAACAAATAAATGCTCTATGAAATAAGCATATATAAGTGTAATGTCACAGTTATCACCAAGTGTTATGTGAAAAAGAAAGAATATGTTAACAAGTGAGCTAACATAACTAATACCAGACTTAATAAATTTTGTTTTAAAAAATTAAATGAAACATTACATAAATGCTGAAAATGCTGAATCAAATCATAACTTAATGTTGCAGCACAATGCCAAAGAAAATATTATCCAAAGGAGACTAATATAAAATACATTTCAAAAATGTTACAAGGATACTGGAAGCAATACAGACACAAGTTGAAAATGTCACAATATGTCACAATATATTATGCCAAAAATATATATTTTGAATTAATGCTAGACCATTTATTTTTATTTATTTTAAATGTCAAATAATAATGTTAGGTATCCTGACCACTTTGCAAAAAATATTAGAGAGGTGAGCCACCCATTTATTATTAATATTATTATTGTTTATATATCAGGAAAGGCCATATCTGAAGTAATATTTTCAATTCAGTGTGATTGTGGTAATGGGAACTCAAAGCATTTTAAATTGAAAAGGGGGTGTTTTCTGAAAGCACTTTAGAATTAAGAACCCACTTAATTTGCAAGAAATTCAAAAAATTTTTAATAACTGAAATAGCACATTAAATCCTTCATACAGTAATCTTCAGGCCCCATGAATCATTTGTTAATTGCTAAATTGCATTTTAAATTTGTTACCTTCTGCACCAACATTAATAAAAAACAAAGAGCGTCAGAGCAAATAAAATTCACATCATGACAGGAAATTTTCAATACTAAGATTTATACTTGATATATCTTACTTAAATATACCAGTTAACATTTAATACTAACCTCAAAAAGAAGACAAAGTTTAAAAAGCAGCACATTAGTGTACCTGCAGTATGGTGGAACACAAATTGGACATGTTGTCTTTGTAGGTTATTGGATTGCATCAGATTTCCACCTCAGTAACAGTTGTGTGTGCAATGCTGTATAACATTACTGTTAGAGCAGGTACTGTTGCTCAGTGGAGAGGAAAAAAAAGAGGAAGAAGTAGGGATGGAGGTTGGAAATGTCAAAATTCCTGATCTTAAAGATAGGGCGTATACTAGGCTGGTGTCAAAAGCTAGGCTATTTTTGACATTTTTACATATTTATGTCTGTTTTGCTTAATGGTTTCTAACTAAAAGACCACTCTTGTATTCATGGTACTGGAGTTACGTTTTGAATCCCTTTATCCTTTTTTTTTTGGGAAGGGACAATATTTGTATCTGCTCATCTCCAGAATTGTCAATATTTCTCCTTAATTCTATTACTCTTCTTTTGGCGAGTTTTGCCACACATTAGCTCCTGACATACTGAGTAGGCATTAACTTTTATCCTTATCTCATATCACTTTTGTTTCTTCCCGCTGTTGGAAAAGCTTCCATGTAACCAGTGCTGGTGCTAAGTTATTTTGTGTCCGAGGCCTTATTAGTGCACCAATCAACTATTTGGTAGCTAACCTGTGTGGGTAATGCATAATTCACCTTAATGGTTAATTTGCCTTAATGGTGGCGCCGGCACTGCATGTAGCACTGCTAATCTCATTTAAAAGAAGAACAAGCCCTTCTTTGGAAAAGTTTGGCATTCCTTTACATGTGTCTATTTCTTTTGCATTCTTAGAAAGTAAAGGTGTCTCATTTTGTGTTTACACTATTTACCTATTTTCACTTAATCCTCTATTAAAAATATTCTGTCTCGTTAACTTAATATTATTTTTCACATCTCATTAAAATAATTCACACAAACTACACCACATAATGATATTGTTGTTAACGCATTGCTTTTTAGTTGATTTGTGATGCTTTTTGAATAGGTAACTTAAGCAGGAGGAGTAACAAGTAAGTACTTTATATCTCATATAAAATGGCAGTTTAAAACAGGTTTTGGGAAACAGAAAATGTAACATGTATTTTACATGCAATATGTATATTGTAAAGTTTGCTGTTAATCTTTAAGATTCACTGTTTTTGGGAAACTTACCTCAGATTAGAAAAAAAACTAAAAAGTCAATTTCCCACTTTGCACTCCCTTATTGAGTTCAAGTCATCAATAGTCTATCATTTTATGAATGTAACAGCTAGCTGAATTTATTAATTTTGTGTTTGAATCACTTTGAAAAGCAAATCTTTTGATTATCATACACAATACTCTATTATCCTGATTGTTTGCTAATATGTTAAATATGATTCTGTTGTTTCTTCTTTAGACAGTTCCATTCAACTGAATTTTCGGGGTTTAGTTTACCACATTACTTTTCTGTTTACTTTAAACAGTAATTTAATCACATTGCACTTCCACCACATATTTTATTTTGAGAGATACACTCCATCTAGCTTTATACAAAATAGTTCAGCAAGGGTATTTGACATTTCATCTTCTTTGAAATTTAACAACTTATTAAATCAATATATTTTCATCAGAGATCTGCAGTGTTAAAAACTGTCAATATTATGCATTTCCCACATGGTGTGAGAAAAATATTAAACGCAATTATTTTTGTTGACAACATAAATCAGAATGTTTCCAGTTTATTAAAAAGAAGTACAACTAAAACAATTATTTAACCAAAACTCTATCTAACCTAAATGTCTTTTAACTGGAAAGAGTCTTAAAAAATCTATTGCTGCCATTATACTGAACAGTATCTGAGTGAAAAATGTCCTGCATTGTTTCTATTCCAAAGATGGCAAGTGGTCCTTCTCCTAATGAATACAAACCAGTGACAAATACTGTCCCACATCACAGACCTTTGAGAGATTGGTCCTGGACGATATGAATACTCTTTTGGATTGGAAGATTCCAGTATCTAGCTGCTCCACAAGACTTATTCCCATTTGAACAAAGCTGCCAGCACTGCGAGGATTATATTTTTTGATTTCTTTAGCCATCCCTGTTAAGGGGTAAACTCAGGGATATGCCTGGTGGAAAAGCCTATGGTGTCCTGGAAAATGGTTTATCTTTTGGACAGCCCGCAGATTCTTTGGCTGAAGAACTATGTCTCTGATATGGATGTGAACAACTTTGTAGCATCTCAAGGAACAGTCCTGTCTCCTTTTCTCTTTACCCTGTACATGATGGACTTAAGATATGAAACCAGGTAATGTCACTTGCAGAAATTCTCCAATAATTGTGCACTAATGGGATGTATTGATAAGGGGAATGAGATGGAATATTAGTCAGCATTAGCAAAACGAGTAAACTGGAAATTGACTGGTCTAAGGGCCTCTGTGCCCAGCCACTAGTTAGGAAATAAATGTGGAGGTGGTGCACTGCTGTAGATACTTGGGTCTCCATATTAATGACAGGCTGGATCAGTACAGTAACACAGAGGAGCCATATAACAGAGTACAGAGCACACACTTTTTTTCTTAGGAGAATGTGTTCCATTAATGTGGGTAGTGGCATCCTTTACATGTTCAATTACTCTATTCAAAGCTGCAGTTTGCTGTGGCGGTAACATCACTTCAAAAGACAGCTACCGAATTTACAAGCTGATTAAGATGGCAAGTTCAGCTATGGGATGCACTCTTGCCCCACTAGAGGTAGTAGTGGAGGAAAGAATGAAGACAAAACTAAGTTCCATTATGGACAATGCTGCACATCCTCTTTATGACACCTTAGCCTTGTGGAATTTTAGCAAACACAGAATTCAATAGAAGTGTGTCTAGAAATGTTACTGGGACTCCTTCTTTCCTAAACCACTGCACCTTTATAGTGCCCCACTGTCACTGCTCTGTTATCATTAGCTAAGTCAGAAGTTCTTTTGTAAATCGTTTGCATGCTTGATGGGGTTTGTTACTTGTTATAATATTTCTAAATTTCTTTAGCTTCTGTTGTAGTACTAGGGTGTTGTACTGTGTTAGCCATTATGAAAGTAGTGAGAAGTCAAGAAAAATAACACCTTTTATTGGCTTACTAAAAAGATTACAATATGCAAGCTTTCGAGGCAACTCAGGCACATCTTGCCTGAAGAAGGGGCAGGAGTTGCCTCGAAAGCTTGCATATTGTAATCTTTTAAGTTAGCCAATAAAAGGTGTCATTTTGCTTGACTTTTAGCTTCTGTTAAAATTTATACCCTTGAGACAAATAAAGCACTATCTGTCTAACTGTATTGGAATACCTTTATTGTAAAATAGAGTAAATTATTTTCAGCAGTGAAAAAGTATAAAACTGATACTCAGTCTTTGAGTTGGTGAGGTTAAATTATTTTTTGAGATCACTGATCAAATTTAAGCCAACTGCTTTTTTCTTGAATTACATTAAATAAATGATAAAAAGGTTGTACATCACTTCTAAGGTAGAGATTTGGAAAGGATTTATGGTTTATCATGCTGCAAATTGTAATCCATAACAGATTTAGTATACTACACTGCCAAATATGTTTTGTCTTAAGAAAAATCAATAGTTTTCTGAACAAGTTAAGCAGACTTAAGAGACAAAGCAACAAAAAGGTCTTTTTGACTTTTCCATCACTTTTATAAGTTAATATGAGAAATGACTCCCTTGGTATGTTTTGCTTTAACTTTTTACCTGCAATGTACCATATTGGGTGTTATAAATGGCGTGCCTGAAAGCATGTGTACTAACTGAGCAGTATTCTTTGGCTATAAAGCATGGCTGTTTTGACGGATATTGTGCTGTGCCCTGAGAGCAGGAACGAGCAAGCAGCCTGACTTGGGGGCTCACAAGCAGTGTCTGCATTGCACACATGTTTTGTGTGTGTTGGCCTCTCTTTGGACAACAGTGGGCCCATTGCTACAAGTAATAATAGATTACCTCCTTTTGATAATATTGTGGCCTATTTTTCTTCCACACAATAATGTTTAATTTGTCATTATATTCAAACTCAAATACATTTTTAGAAAACATTTGACAAAGTATATGCCCTAATAACGTAAACCTACAGCAGTGCATGCTCTTTAATCTACATCAGGTCATTTTCACGTAACAAATATCCAATTTAAATGCTCAAAGGGCTTCACACATTCAGATGTAATATTTTGCATTTCCTTTTTAATGTAACATGTAATTAAAACAAAAAAAAAATACTAAAAATAAAAACTAATATTTAATGCATTTAAATACACACACACACACAAATAGTATACAGCCTTGGTATTAGTATTGTTTTAAATAAGTTAATTAAAAGTGTGAAATGGTCATTCAGCATTCCTTATATCATTCTTCTTAGTTCTATCCTACTCTGCACAGAACACAAGCTAAAACCCAAGTCCTGTTTACCTTTCAAACGTCTGAAAATTATTAGTGACTCATCTATTTTACTTTCTGCCCTTTTTCATTATCCAAAGGTATCTTACTCAGAGGTTTGGTGTTTATTTAAACCCATGCTATTTATTTGTTTTCTTTTATCTATTTACCTGGTCTTAGTTGCAGTTTGAAAAAAAAAAATCAAACATTTCTTGTACTTGGAGCTCCTCTTCCACGACCACTTGTCCACCGTTTAGATTGATAGGTCTGTATCACTTTGTCTATCAAGTTAAATAACTAAAAAAAGACAATATAAACTTATTCCTTCCTCACAGTCAAGGTTCAATAAGCATAAATTTTGCATTCTTACTGTAGATCCAATTTTCAGTTTGAATACTATTAACTATTTCAAATTATTTTACTAACTGTTGGACATAACCAATAACTCAGCCATCCTTCCCTTAATTCTGGACATTCTGATGAATCTTAAATACTCAGGGCTAACAGTTTAACGATATGACTTGTGACTTTCAGCATAAGAGTGGCTCTGCTGACTCCCCTGTATTTTTCATGAATTATGAACATCTTCAGGTCAGTATAAATAACTTTGAAAAAAAAAAATAAGTCGCTTTGTGCACTGACAACGACCTTCACCTCAAAAAAAAAAAATCATTGATTATATGGTGTGCAGTTGATAAGAAAGAACTGAAACAGAAACACCTAATACCTTCTTGTGTAGTATTGTTTTCTTTCCCCAGGTAAAGACCAGAAACCAGCCAAAGTAGACCACACCCTGGACAAACACTAATGTTCTAGGACCTCCCATCATGGTGGATGAACAGCCCAGTCTCATGATATTAGTTCTGAAGAACCTGAAGGTATTATTTATTTGCTTAAAGGGAAAGGACAAAATCATGTGAATCCCACCCAAAACACCCTCCAATTAAATTAATGAATGCATTTATTAGACCTACATGAAAGAAAGACCTGTGTGTTTATGGAGCAGTACATTCTGCTCAAGCTCAACGATAGCCATGGGAGTTGATGTGAATTGTACGGAAGATGTAGAAGCTTATACAAATGTGATTTGTTCATGGTGAGGTTGCACGTGAATGCACTTTTACATTTTTTCGGCCGTTGCAGGAACCTCTTTCATTCAAACCAAGCAGACAAACTCAGCTATTTGGTACATGCATGTTCACGCAGTGAGCTACCATATGTTTGCCTGAGACAGGTTTCAGCCTGTCCCGCTCAATTTGTGCCACAGCTGCACTTGACTACATGTCTGTCTCAGACAAGATATGACCTGTCCCAGTCCAGAGTTTAGCAAATTAGGCAAATTGTAACTCCCCAGAGTTGGGCAATTTATATGACTCCAGACAAGAACAATTTATAAGTGCCCACGATTGGGTAATAACATGAATGTTAAAATGAAAAGGCTACAGATGCTGCCCAAAAATGCCTAGCGTGTGCAAGTGAAACACTTGAGTAATGCAGGGCAACATTTGACAGGGAGGCTGAGTCATGAACACAAAGAGAAGCTAAAGCAGCTGCTGAACGCTTACATCATGCTAAACACACTGTACTAGAGACACAATGTATGAAAGAAGCAAACACCATTGCTCAGTAACGACATCATGTCAAAGAAACAGTTGACACAACGATGAAATGAAGCACACACCATAGTGCAACAACGCCATTGTGCTAATGAAACTGAAGATGAATCCAGAAAATGAAAAGAACGCAAAATGAACAGGGTGCATCAGGGCACACAAAAATGTAATCCTTTTCAACAAAATGCACAACTTGCCTTGGAAAATGATAAAACTGTGGACGAGCATTCCTGTCGACCTACAACAGACATGTGCCAAAATGGCGGATCATTAAATTTTAAGGACAGGAGAACTGCAATGACAGAAAAAATGTAGGACCAGTTGGTTTTTCAAGGTGCTGCAAGAAAGGTAGGGTATCAAATGAGAACATGGGACTTAATCCCTACCCCCAATAATTAAAATACCTAATGATTAACCAAGATTAAGACAGCAAAAACTTTAGAGGCAACATACACTCCATTAATAGCTCTTTTGCATTAATTTCCAGGAGAGCAACACTGGCATGCATCTCCGCTGTGAAATGGACCATACTGCTTTCAAAATCATGGTCAGATTTACCATTAAACAGGAACATTTCATCCTGAGGAGGGTGATAGCAGGAAGTTTGCACAACTGTACATACCTGATACTGCTGAAGCAACCCAACAGAAACTTGCCTTTCCAGAAAACGAGGGCTACAATGAACACATCATGCAACAAATTAACAAATTAATGCGTGAAGTAAATCCATTCACGGAGGCTTATCAAATGTTACATGAGAATGAAAAAGCTGCTATTGACCAAGCTTTAGCAAATGGCACACCTATTCAAGAATAGTTATGGCACTTAAACAGGATCATAATAGTGACCAACTTCACTGCAACAGTCCTACCATAAATGAAGTCACCATCGTATCCCAAAACAATGATGGAGAACTGCCGGACACATTTTGATACAATGTCGAGTAAATGTAAATCACACAAATAAAACTCGACAACTAGGCATACTCGATCGAAACTTGGACCCAATGACATACCTCATTCTATTTCCAAATGCAGATTTAGAATGAGGCACTTAGATTTTAAAACAGCAGGCGATTGGTAGGCAGTGTATACAAAATAGACTTACACAGATGGCTACTGTCTATCCACACGGGAAGAATTTAGTCCGATTCTACATGCTGGGAAATTAACTCAGCAGTGCATTGTCAACACCTATGTTAAAACGAAAGCAAATCAAATGAATTATATTAAATACGAGCCATGTGTGTCCAACTACGTTGCGCGTGTTAAAGTTGTCTGTGAAGGGCTACCTGTTTAAACGCAGCTGCCAGTCGTGAACTGGGCCCTTCGTCGCACAGCATTATGATTTTTTATAATGGAAACAAAATTAAAAAAGAAAACCCGATAGGAACGGCCCACTCGGAATCACTATCCGAATTGTAATTATGTGGTGGTGTAGGAGCATTTCTGTTTCTGTCCGTTCACAGTCCGTCTTGTTTTCAGGACGCTGTCGTTTCCTCTCACGATGTCTTCTCAAACTTTCTCCAATCTCGCAGGTTGCTTTGTGGCAATCCAAAGAGTAAGGCAATACACACGGAGCAATAGTTATTAAAGGGGGACACATAGGTATCCAGGCTCTTTAAAGCATAAATAGAGATCACTTCACTGACATGTGAGCATGTACAACTGTGAGGCGCGCAGCACTCGCCGGCTACAACGTAACAATAATAATTTCCAGAACGTGCGGTTACATTGTCATTTATTTTACACACTGTCTTTCTTTCAGTCATATGTTACGTAGGCACGTACCTTTTATCTTCGGCAATCTCATTCTCTAACCAAGCCTCAGGAGCTAATCAGCGTAACACTGTCCACCACCCCTTTCGTTATTCCGGCACATTGTTGACATCCGTGAGTAACAACAACATACTAAACTGGAAGGTGGTCTACGCATGCATGGAATTCGCGGACAAAGATCAAGATCTAAATGAAGATCTCTTTAGTTAATTTAAAGCACAACAATTTGTTTAGTTGGAATGTCTGCATTTTGAGGTGTGACTGGAGTACTACAGTCTTCAGTAGTGTAAGCCTGGAGGAGATTCTTAATTCAATGGCTATGTTTTAGCTGTCTCTCTACTGCCATCTAGTGCTTCTTCTAATTCATTCGCGGACAAACAAAGATCAAGACCCAAATGTAGATTATATATAGAGATAATCAATCAATCAAACTTATGAATTAAAAAATACAGTAGTCTTATGCATCATTTGAATAGCACGGTGGAAAAACAAGATGCACAAGTTGGTAAGGCTGTAATACTTCCATCATTGTTCGAAGGAAGTCCTAGAAATATGCAGCAAAAATACCAAGATGCAATGACAATTGGTACCAAACATGGTAAACCCAAAATTTTTGTTACAATGACTTGCAATCCAAAACGGAAAAAAATTACTGACAACCTCCAATACGGCGAACGATCAGAGTATAGACCAGACTTAGTGCCACAAGTTTTTACATTAAGGCTTAGTGCTCTAATTGATGACATTATCAAGTATCAAGTTATTTGGGAAAGTATTTACACATATACTGTACATGTCATTAAATTTCCACATTTACATATTTTACAAATTTTGATACTGATGATGGCACCTTTCATGAAAGTAAAATTTATACAAAGAATTTCCCTAAACCCCTAAGAGAAAAAACACTAGCGTGGAGAGTTGCTCGTGTACTGAAGAGTCTATGGCTGCAGGTGGAAGCTACCGTCGCATGTTTGCCGTCACTGTACTTTGTAAATAAATGTCAGATTGAATGTTATTTACCTTGATAAATTTACTTACTTCCTACAGCGTAAAGTCACAAGCAGACTGCAGAGCTTCCCATGTACATATACAAAGTACAGCGACGCCAAAAGTGCAACGTGCATTCTTTCTCTGATGTTGAACCCTCATCTTCATCTGAGTTCACCTCTGTTATAGGATGTCTTTATGTGAAAACAGCAGTGTCCGATCGGGGGAAGTGTGAATGCGACTGAGAGAATAAAACTGAATTAAAAAAAAAAACAAAGCTAACCTTTACAAGTATCATAAATTTACACTGGCTGTTACAGACTCAAATTAAATGTATGTTTATATTCTAAAATATTAAGAATAGCAGCAGCTCACTTCTCAAAACGGAGTCGTCCAGGGTCAAACCCATGACGTTTTGATTACCAGTCAACAGTTGTTACCGTTGCACCACGAAAGCGGTCGTATCAAAAGGGTGTCAATGTCATACCCTAAAGCAGGTTATTTTTCTGCAGTTATATTCTAGAATAGACAAATTGTTTTGTTATATTTGTACCTTTTGTGAAAGTGTTTATTTGATATTTGGAGTTCAGGCTTCACACATTGTACGTTTCATGTCTACAATTTGTCAATTATTACTAAAACATGAAAAACATTTCTGTTTTAATGATGTGTTTACATAGATTTTTGTAGACACTGAACACACATGAAATGCATGTGTTCCAAATAACGATATAGTATTTATAAAAGGTGTCATTTTGCTTGACTACTCACTCTATACAACTCTAAGCAACTGAAACGCAGGTAAACAGACTTGAGCTGAGAAAACTGTGCAGCGGTTAGGGGATATGATAGCAGGCTGCTTGCTGTTGATGCTAATCGACACATTTACAAGACAAAAGACGCTGACAGAGAGGTGCAAAGGTATTTAAGGTGGGACGGATTTACAAATTTTTCCATAGGCTTTGGTAATTCTAGTGTTAATAGGACTGATATGCCAGTGATATGACTAAGAAATGGTATCACTAGTCTCAAGTTCACAAATATAGTAAAACAGGGGTTCTTTGGGTTGTTTTTTGTCTCTAAGACCACACACAGCTAGTTTAACAATAAATATGAATATTAAGGGATAGAGAGAGGTTAGGAGCACGCGCTGATACAGCGCATTGCTTCACCCACCACATGGCAAATCAACTCAGGATCCCAGATTAGGACGTGAGTGCAGCCATGCAATGGGTGACACCTCAGCACCACACTAGTTCAGATGGAATGGAACTAGTGTAAGGTATTTTATGGTGGCTGGAGTGTCAATTTTACCCCAACCCCAAGGTTTTCCCTGTAGGTTGGAGGGCCTACATGCTGGGCTGGATGTAGATTAACTTCATACCCAGGACGGAGCAATTGTAGGTTAGGGGCCTTGCTCAAGGGCCCAACGAAGTAGAGTCACTTTTGGCATTTACAGGATTTGAACCGGCAACCTTCCGATTGCCAGTGCAAATCCCTAGCCTCAGAGCCACCACTCTGCCCATTAAGGGAAAGGTTGAGTATAAGTCAAACTTATTTTCTCTCACTCAACATATCAGAAAAGGAGTGGAAGGTAGCAATGCAGAGAATTCACTCAAGCTCCATATACGCAAAGCATACAATTATTCAACTCAAAATTATATAATCGAGCACATCTGTCTTGCTTAAAACTGTCCAAAATGTTTCCAAAGGAAGATCCAACCTGCGAACGCTGCAATCAAGCCCCAGCCTCACTGGGTCAATTGTTTTGGGCCTGCACCAAATTAACATCATTCTGGACCAAACTTTTTAAGTGCCTTTCAGACAGCCTTGGTGTCAAAATCCCTCCTAACCTGTTAACAGCTGTGTTTGGTGTCCTTCCAGATGGGCTTAAAGCGGAGAAGGACAAACAAACTGTGATTGCCAAGCCGATTTATTTTGCTAAACTGAAAGAATCCTAACTCTCCTGTTTTAAGTCAGTGGGTAACTGATGTTTTATACTATTTGAAATTGGAAAAAATCTAATTCTCATTTAGAGGATCTGTGCAGAACGTTTTCAAAACCTGGCAGGAACTAATCAATAATATTTTAGAATAAGCTCTTAAAGTACTGAGGAAGTAATTCTCTTCCCATTTCATTTTCTCCTACATTCATCTTTATCCGCCTATTAAACTCATCAATTTCTGTATGTTTACAAGCTTTAAGTTTTACTCCGTTGGCCATGCTCTCTTTCTCAGGAGAGGAGATTGATTAATTTTCAATCCTATTTTTTGTAAAAATTGATCTGTTTGTATGGAATGTTTACAATAAAATCAATACAATTTGAAAAAAAAACTTATTTTTTTCAGTTAAATAAGGAAGTAAAATAGCATGAAACCACAGACACCTGTTTAATGCAGTGTATAGTTGGGAATTGGGGAATGGGAGTGTGGCTGGGTGTATGTGTGCAAAAGTGGGTATAAAGCAACAGTATACTTGTCTAAACACTGTGAATTATCTTACTCAAAGTCATAGACTGAATCCATCAAACACAAGTAAGATGGCACCTGTAAGCAAGCCAAATTAAAAGAATACATTTCTCTTAGTTTTCCTTACTTTAAAGGGTTGGGTTCCTTTAATTTCCCTCAGGTGACTGCAGCTCTCTTAACCATAGGCACCTCAGTGCTACAAATTATTTGAAGGTCCATCCCATTTACCTCAAAATATGTGGATACTTCAGGTTTTCATAATAACTATCCATCCATCCATTATCCAATCCGCTATATCCTAACTACAGGGTCACAGGGGTCTGCTAGAGCCAATCTCAGCCAACACAGAGCGCAAGGCAGGAAACAAACCCCAGGCAGGGCGCCAGCCCACCACAGGGCACACACACACAATCACACACCAAGCACACACTAGGGACAATTTAAGATAGCCAATCCACCTAACCTGCATGTCTTTAGACTGTGGGAGGAAACCGGAGTACCTGGAGAAAACCCACGCAGACAAGGGGAGAACATGCAAACTCCACGCAGGAAGGACCCGAGAAGCGAACCCACGTCTCCTAACTGCGAGGCATCATAATAACTACTGATTCCAAAAAAAAAAATGTAAAAAATAAATAAATAAAAGTTGCCATCACCAGTGCTATAATATTTAACAAAGGCTGGTCTGAATACATTAATTTACAGACTTTTTATCGGAGAGTCACACCATTTATATATTTTATACAAGTCCAACTACTACTAGCTCTTGACCCCTTCTTTTTGATGATATAATTTTATTCTAAATGTATTTGTAATAGGAAACTAGACCTACCACAAGTAACAAATGTTGATTAATCAGTTTTTTTTTTATTTCAACAGATACACTTTAATATTAAATAAGTAAAAAGGTGAATAGTTTCTATAAAATAAACAAATTCACATGTAATATTATTTGATGGAAGGCCAGAGAATAAACAAAAAGAGAAAAACAGAAGTTGGCTGTTTTAAAAGCACACTTGAAAGATGAAGTTCCATTGGGAGGTTTCCATTCTCACCTGTCTAATGCCCTTAGCCTGCAGCTTTCTTTTGTTTGATCATAACCATTACTGCTTCCTCTATTACGGTAAAAAACCTATTATTCTTCACTGGTGTTCAACTAAAAATATGATCATTTTTGCATTAACGGCGTTTTTGACAAATATTGTTTTACTGTATAAATATAGTTTTTTTTACAATATATTCTCTTGTAGTCTACATTTACCAATATTTTACAGTCATTTTTATGCCAAATGTTGACATTTGCTGCACAGCACTTTTACTGCTAATATTTAATTCTATTCTTTGATGTTTTACAGGAAACAACTAATGGAGATGGTATTACATAGTAAAAAAATAATAATAAAACATGTCAGTATTGTAAAGACTGAAGACCACAATGCTGCCAAAAAAGATTTTTTCAAATATACTAATACATATTTTTCTTTATTTAAAAACAAAATTGTTTCTTATAACTTTAATAAATACAATTTTTACAAAATTAACATAAAAATGACAATTTGTTTTTTCTGAAGATTCAACATTTGATGCACACACAAAAAATGATCTTGGAGTAGACCTTAAAAATTTGTTTAGTATTGTTGAAACCCCCTTTTTGATCTACTGCATGATTTTACTGCTATGTAACTTTCTTAATCTGTTTTAAAATACAAATGACTTGGGCACTGATTCACAGTCTTGTTATTTTTTGCTTACACAGTCTAACTATCAATTTATAATCTTCTTTAGGTGGAATGCTATAATACTTTGTCAGAAAATCTAGAACAAAAACTTTTATTTCAGTACAATTGAAATGGTGGTGTGTAATACTGGAGGCACCTAAATGAACTATCCTGTCTCCCGTCTTGGTTACCCTCTACACAACAGACTTCCAGTATGATACCAGCACTTGATACTGACAAAAGTTTTCAGATGACTTCTCCATCATAAGCTGCAATAATAATGGATACAAGTCAGAGTACAGGAAGGCTGTGGAGGAATTTGTCTTGTGGTGCAGCGGGAACCACCTGCAACTCAACATCAGCAAGACAAAAGAACTGGTGGTGGACTTCTGGCATGCCAGGAAGACTCTGAGGGCATGGAAGTGGTGCAGAGCTTCACGTACCTGGGGATTCATATAAACAAGAAACTGGACTGGTCTTACAACACAATGGCACTGTCTAAGAATGGCATGTAAGAACAAATGTAACAGGAAAGTCAGCTCCATCATAGGGCTAACCCAGGACACACTGCAAGCTGTTGTGAAAAAGAGCATGGTGGCAAAATTGGATGCCATCATGAAAAATCTCCTCCATCCCCTGCAGTAGGAACTGTCTTGGAGCACTTTTAGCCACAGGCTCATTCCTCCATGGTGTACTAAGAAGTGCCTCTGAGTGTCTTTTCTGCCCACTGCTATCAGGCAATTCAAATCATTAATTAGCCCAGGTGTCCAATTAAAAACAGAAGCTGGTTAGAACAAAAACCTGCAGCCACAGTGGGTCCCCAGCAGTGCAGGATTTACGTATAAGCTACACAAGCTATAGCTTAGGGCCCCCGCCTTCTTGGGGGCCCCCAAAACAAATTGTCCGAGTGAGCAATTGTCATATATACTTATAAAGGGCCCTATGTCTCAAATAGCTTAGGGCCTTATCAAGTCTAAATCCGGCACTGGTCCCCAGGACCGAGTTTGGGAAGCACTGTTCTAGTGCCCTGGAAAGAAAAATGGACATTTAGGAAACTGATTGCTGGATGCTGAATCATGTTGCTTAATATATCTTCGTAAGAGTACTGCAGTATTGTTTTTAGGCTATTTTTGAAAACCACGGTATTAGGTTTCTTATAAGGCAACACGCAGTATACATGTATTTTTGTTTAATTTATCATATTGGAAAAGAATATATACATTTTTACTCTTATTTCTACAGGTACATTTTCTCACTCTCTCTTATGTAAAATTATATTCTTTTGCAAGTCTTTTCCCAGTATATCTAAATTTGATTCTAGTAATCCAACAGTTTCATTTAACATTATATCAACATGATGTAATGCACTGAACAATTTACCGTTCTTCCATTTTCGATGGATTGTTGATGGTACTTTGTCCTCATTTTTAAGCAGTGTTCAATCTTTTTTAGAGGTGAGGCTGATCAATCTTTACAATATCTCATTTGGCTGCTGTCAAAGCTCATATCATATCATTTACCTACCACAGCACTGTGATGATCTCCGTTTCTTAAAAATGAGTGGGCCAAAAGTACTCTGGCTTTCTTGAGCTTAGCCTCATTTGGAAGTGATATCAATTTAATCCTAGAGTGGCTTTCTCACCAGGTCAGACAGGCTATTTCTTGGCGGAAGCTCAGGTGCTTAACATCAGCTGATTGGATGCTTAACCTATATATTTCATTTAAATGCTTTCATGAATATTAATGTAGAACATAGACATATTTTAATTAATTTGTTCCAAATGGAGTTCACATATTATCAGCTCTGTTTAGAAGAAATATAGTCCTGTCATTAAAACAGGTAATGCTGTTTCTGATTGCTGTCAGAAATATGCAATTCCCCTGCTGCAAGAAAATTAATGGAAAACATGACTTGCCTTAGCAATTCCTTTGGAAAACGAACACAAAATTCTGTTTTTATGTATGCAGTGGCAGGTGATAAACACTACTTCAATTGCACTGTAACAATTAATACTGTTATGTGCTACTTGATGATTTATTAATCAAAATTTCACTTTCTCTAATATTTTTTATATGAAAAGCTTTTATCCATCAAACATGTTTGCTCAAACCTGCACCTGGTACAGTACTTTGTTAATATATTACATATAAATTAGTCCTTCAGAACATTGCATAGTGTAAGTTTGGGTCATGGACATTTTTTTTAAGAGCACAGGTCAACATGCTACATTTTGCTTCAAGCACTGGAAGTTTCTTTATACATGAAGATAGAAGAAGACAGTTAGTTGCATGATCCCTATTCTTTACTGATTATTTTTTGAGTGTTTGCGATTTTCTTAAATATTTTTATATACTTTTTTCATTTTTTTAATTTACAGTGTTGTCAATTCTCTCATGATGTTATCCTAAGTTGATGATGCACCAGAAACCTCCCCATAGCATAGGTGCTGGAGACCATGCAACAATTTGGGGAGGTACTGTATTAGGTACCATGTTACGCATTAGCAAAGGGCCGCAGAAAACTTTATGTCTGAAATTTTACTGAGCAAATAAAGAAAAAAAAAACGTATTGCAAAATAATTTAGTGTTTTATTTGATAAGCACCATTCATACTAGAACACTCATCTTGTTTTGCTCTATCATGAAGATTTAAATGCCCACTACTGGTCTTAAGGGTTCAGTTTTTGATATTAGTGTATTCTGCCACTCAGGAAAATTAAACATATTATGTGCTAATTTTTATGAGATGGTCTTCTTCACCTTCCCATTAGGTACTTTTAAGCAGCAGAGGACACTGTATGCTTTGTATCTAAATTGCGTAACTGCTACAGAGGATAATATTTATACTCTGTCTTGTGATTTTTAGTATGAATTGGTTAAATCTGAAGTTCTAGTCTTGTACTTCCCAAATAGTTTTACTGTGCTGGAGATTCATATAGTGCTGTGATATTTCATGTATTTGATTAAACAGATATTGCATAAGTTTTAGGCATTGCTGATTTAAGTGTAAATTTGACAAATACTGGGGCATTACAAGCTGTAGAAGGTGCATAGAAAAGAAAATCGCAGGGGAGAAACCAAGCACACTCCTTTCACATTGTGTACCATACTCTAGGGCAGGTAGGTTTTGAAAGGACCAGGATCTGTGCAGTAGGGTAACAGCTTTCTAGGCCCTTGGACAAGTTAAACACTAGAAAAAGGTTAAAAAAGAGTCGATTAAGCAAAACTGAAGATAACATATTTAGGCTCAATATGCCTATATGAAGTGAGCAATTAAAGAAGCATTTCATATTATATGGAATATACAGTACAAAGGTCTATGTGCATGTTTAGATGAATCTTCATATTAAAATTCCTGTGCATTTCTTATTTAAATTTAATACAGAATATATCCTGAGGACATTTTAAATATGTATTATTCAACTTTGATTAGAACTTTATATTAGAAATTTAATACTTATTATTTAAGCACCACAGTTAATTCCCCCAAAAATATTGTTTTTGGTGCAAAAATGATACATTTATTAGATTTTACCCATCAAAATATGTATATGTTTTATCTGAAAGTTCAGCACTTCTCACTCAGTGAGATCACTGGCATGCATTACATAAAAAATATAGCTTTCTGGAAAAATAAAATGGAAGCTTTTATTCTTAAAAGAGGAGATGAGACATAAATGTATTTTTATTTACTGATGAACACAAAATACTGTTGTGTAGCAGTATTGTATAATACTGAAAAATAACCTATGAGAATCAATTTAATAACCACAATAATTAATTTTCTATAGGATTCCCTTACCCTATGCTGAAAGAGCTTAACATATTAAAAAAAAACAACAGAAATTGTCCAATAAACATTATTGACTTGAAACTTGTATAAGTACAAATGTTGAAACATAACAAAATGCCAGAATATAGTGAACAATCATGTAATAATTTAAACGCATTCATAAACAAAGGTTTAAGATGCTGTTTTAATGCATAAATTGAGTCATGAAATCTAAAACATACAACTGTATAAATTCATATTTTTAGGATAAATTATTATAAACAAATAGATAGATATTTCATAGTATGAGATAAGTCACCTCCCAATTCCAAAGATGGGCATTTTAAGATAAATGACATCTCTTTATTAACATGGTATTTAGAAGTGCAAATATATCAGCTAAAATGATTCGCTACATATTGGTACCCCAGATAAATCTAAATGCAAAAATTGCTAGTAACTTAATATGGAATACAACAAAAGATTATTTGTAGAATTTACTTAGTGAGACAACTATAATTTTTGGCAATTACGTCTTTACTTCTTGTCTATTACACTAGCAGTCAAACATTTTAGAACACCTCAGTTTTTCCAGTTTTCCTTAAATTTTATTAGTTGAAATGCAATGAATGACCTAAAATAGTGAAAAAGTAAGCAGTTAAAGTTTAGGTTAGCAAAAACTGAAAAGCAAGGAAATTCCAAAATATTACAATTGGGCCTTCTTCAGGGAACAACTACCAGGTTACAACCTACAGATGTTCTGCAGCAATTAAAGTAAATTAAGCCGTTCAAGTTGAAGCAAATGATTTACACAGGGGTCCAACTTCTGTTGATTACTTAAAAACCCTCTGTCTGTCTTAAAGCTGAGTTGGAACAGATTATGTTATTACACCCTCTGAAGTAGTACTTAGATAATATTACACTGTAGAAAGTTGTAAAGTCCAGTGATAATGACAAGAAAATGGGAATTAACAAATGAAATGAGACAGGGCAGTATCACCCTTAGAAATGGAGGCATTTAATTTAAAGAAACTGCAAAAAAAAAATCAAAGTGGAAACTGGAAGAAACTCTGATAGACCCAAAATCACAACCCAATCAGAGGACAAGCATCTGAGGGTCACCAACCTGTGTGACAGGCACCTGCTAAGACAGCACAGCAGCTTCAAGCACAGCTTAACACTGGTCAAAATAAGCAAGTCTCAGTTTCTACTGTGAAAAGGAGGCTCTGTGCTGTGGGTTTGACAGGGTGAGTGGCATTAAGAAAGCCATTCCTTAAAAGACAAAATAGGGCATTGAAATTTCAGCTGTGGACTACTGAAGACTGAAAGAAAGTCTTAAGGACCAAATAATCAAAATTTGAAATATTTGGTTAATCACGTAATGTGTTTGTTCACCATCAAGTTGGTGAAAAGATGGTTCCTCAGTGTGTGATGCCAGCTGTAAAACATGGAGGGTGAAGTGTCATGGTCTGGGGTTATTTTGCTGGAGGCAGCATATGTGACATGCACAGAGTGACTGGCATTCTGAATCAAAATGGTCACCACAGCATTTTGCAACAGAACACAATACCTACTGGTCTGTGTCTAGTAGGACAGGGGTTCATCCTACGGCAAGACAATGACCCAAAACATACCTCCAGGGTATGTCACAGCTACATTAAAAGAAAAGGACAAGAAGGAACACTTCAAAATATGGACTTGCCAGGACAGACTCTAGACTTAAATGCCACTGAGTTTATTTGGGATAAAATGGACAGAAGGGTGAAAGGAAAGCAAGCTATAAGTGCAACCCATTTGTGGGAACTTCTGTAACAGTGTTGGGAAGATCTATCTGACCAATATATGATTTCCCTTATAGAAAGAATGCCATGTGTGTAATTGGTTGTTATATTAGCAAAAGGTGGCTACTTTGATGAATCAAATATTTGAACAAAATTTTGTACACTTAATGATTCCTTGATTTTTTTTTATTTGCCATAGTTTATTTGATCTGTCCCTTGATTTCATGAAACATTAACACATTAAACTACACGCAGTCCCATAAAAACTGAAAAAAATTACATGTTCTAAACTTTTGACACCGGTCGTGTACTTTCTTTATTGTATTCATCCATTGTATTAACTTAGTTGTAATTTTTGGTTTCTTTTCTGCATTCTTTAGTTATTTAGATAATTACTGACATTTTTCTCCTATGTATTTATTTGTTGATTTATTTTATAATTAACTTATTATTTGGTAGTCTGTTGAGACTTTCAGGGAAATATCCAGATTCAACTGACATAAATAAAAGGATCTTCAGACTTTAGCAATATTAAAGTATAAGAAATTGATTTTAACAAAGATATCTTTGGGCCACACTTCACACTTAAGCAGTAATCAAGGTTATATTGGTAATCCTTTGTCAGACAAAACTTTCATATTGTATGAACATGCAAAAGCATGCTTAGCATATAGCTGATAACATGTTAATCTTATATACATAGGTCTGTATATGGGACATTATATCATCCTGTATTGGGTTACATAGAGAGTTACCTTATGCCCACATTCAAAGGTCAGGGGCAAGATAAGGGTTTGCACACATGAATAATTTCATCTTACTAGATACTAGTTAGACAAAAGGCAATATAACTTAAAAACTTAATAGACTAAAACTGTAACATAAAATTTTTCCGCTACATGACCTAGGGGAATTTTTTTGGTTTTGTTCTTCCTATTTGGGGACTAGTAATAACATCTTCAGCAGAAACCTTCTACGCATCTGGAATTGAATATAACAAGATAATTAATATATCCGTGGGTTATTAAAAGATATTTTGAATAAAATCGAAATACCATATCTTTATTTCATGATGAATAAACTGGATGAACCTTTAATCTACTCTACATATATAAAATCCTAAGCCTAAAAGTTCAACGATTTTGTGCAACGATTTTATGTCACGTTTTTTTGAAACGCTTTAAATTGGGCTTATTTTAAAACCAGCATATATATGCTTGGTATCATTCTTTTCAGAATTTATCAAAGTTTAATGTGATATTGTTAGATTTTCAGATTCTTATTCTGTTTTTAAATTATAAACTAAAATATCAAGAAAGTCATGGTTTTTAATATCAAGAAAGTCATGTTTATTATTTTTGATCGAGTAAACTTTCTTTCACAGGAACAAACTATTAAAAAAAAGTTGATCTATTCATAACATCAATGTTTGTATTTACGTCATTTAGTTAGCTGAAGGTCGAGTTACAATGACCCATTACATTACCATTTTTCATGTGATTTTTCCTGTTATTTAAAGAGTCATTTAAAAAAAAAAATGTTATCTATGGATAACACGAATGGATCATTTATTTAGTCTCTTATAAATACTCATCGAGCATAGTGGACCTCAGTTTAACGGGAATACTCCAATCGGTAAGAGAGTAAATATTTTATTCTCATTTCATGTAAGAAATTTTTCTTTTACATATTTATAGAATTTTGTGATTTTGACTCCAATAAATAATAATTTTTCTTATGTACTTTTACAGATTTTACTAATATTCTGGCTGCAACTGGCTTGCCCCCCTAGTACTCTTTAAAGTCTCTGCTGCCATCAAAGGTTTACAAAGATGGAGACGTCCAAACTTTCTGCAGATATCAGAGGAAATAATAAACCTGGTGAGACTAGTAGCCAAGGAGTGTGGTGCCTAGGTCACAATCATTGTGACTCACAACAATTTAAAGCTGGTCAATCTGTCCAAAGCATTCCTTAAGCAATGTAGACAGGAGTGTTTTCTGCTTTCTGAATCCTAAAGACTATGACCAGCTCCTTGGTTTAATGGACACTAAAGATTGTTGTCCTGATCTCTTTTTATTATTGCTGATAATCAGGCTTGTGAATATATAATAATAATATATAATCATCTGTCTGACTGCCATAAATTAACAGTAGCCTGTGTGGTGCCTGTGTTACGGATCAGTTTAGAGAAAATGAGGTGGCAAGTCTGAACATCCTGCAGTCTACCAGTTAAAAAGTCCAAATTCCAGTTGTAGAAGGTGGGGTACCAAGTCCCTGTTCTAGGAGCTTGGTGACAGTGTTAAATGTTGTATCCTTGTCACTATAAAGTATACTGAGATAGCAGTTTTCATTCTGCAAAATTACAGAGCAGAACCAGGTAATGAAAACAGTATTTTCATCATTCCTGCAGAGTGAGAGTAATTTTTTTTTTTTGACTGATGCTGAAGCGGTGTTAGACAAGTTTTAATTATATTACAGAAAACACTTGGGAATATAAAATAAATGTGTTATGTGAATTGAGGTTTTATGTCTTTTGGTAGTGAGTGATGTTGCTGCAACATTCTAATAAAATGTTTACATTTATGCATTCAAATAACAAATATCTAAAAATATTAATATATGCCCAATGAAAATGAGCACCTTGGGGCTTTTTCTAATAAATGCTCTTTAAGTAACTTCATTTATGTGTTTCTCACTATATAGTTATTCCATTTATTCACTGTAATTCTGCAATCAGGTACTGTACCTAACCATAAATATTTATGTATCTGTATTTTTTCTCATTATTAATTTTAATTCATAGAATACCTCCCAAAGGACAAAATGGTTAGTTACACCTAGCACTTTCAAATTACAAAGACTGACATTTTTATTAAATTTATAAAAATAAAAGGTAAAAGTGAACACCAAAATGATTGCTAACTTGATTCTTTTTTTTTCCTCTCTATAAGGTTCAAATTATCAAAGAAATAATATTCTGAACTATTTTTAACTTGGTGAGCCTGGTTCAGAAATAAAAAAAAAAAATCGGATATCAATATCACTGATCCCTCATTTTCAAATGTTTTACCTTTCACATATTCTCAAAGAAATGTGATAAGAACAGGGGTTTAGAATGACCTCCACTGTTTTAACCTGAAATATTTAACAAGGCAGTGAACAATAATTGTGCATGTCCTTGATTCAGTCACTTTCAACTTCATTTAATTCAAGAATAGCTGCCACTTCATCAGCAAATGAACATAACCACTTCATCAAAGGAAACATTGACTAAGACCCTAAAAGACTTTTTACCTTTGAAAAATATGCTTAACCTTACTGATTAGGTACTGACACCATTCTGTTCAGAGGTTCATTTGATGCCGGGCTAGCAGACAAGTGGTGGCCAAATTTCTTTTTTCAAGAGGTCCTTAGCAGTGCTAGAGTGCTCAAGACATTCTCTAGTAATTCAATATCGAGACCCTCCCTTGAGACAATTGACTTCAAACAGAGTTTATTATACACTAATTTCTATTCCTGCTAAATAGAAATAAAACATCCATTGAGGTTGTTTGTTTGGTTGTTGTGTGAGATCCTCAGACCAGATACTCCTGAATGTGCAACTTAGTCTCTAAATATCCAATTAATACCAGTAATAGTGCTCATGTCTTAAAACTATGAATACTTCTTTATAAGTTCTTTGACAAATTTTATTTAAATTTCCCACAATATTTTTTGTAAATGTGTATAATTTCTGTTGACCAACATTATTTTACATTTATGAAAGTGTAACAATTTTTAGGGCATGTTTTTATAGAATTCAATTTATTCTTGCGTACCACAAGAGAGCTTGCACTCTGCAAGCTGTGCAAATTTACATAAGCCATTTGAAAACCTAAAGAAGACTATTCAGTTCATCAAGCTTGTTTGATTAGCTCTTAAGCAAGTCTAATATCACATACAGAATTTAAAAAAAAACAGTCAGAGTCTTTGCTTCAACTACATGGCTGAGTAGTTTGTTTCAGATTCCAATGACCTTTTTTGTGAAATACCTCTTGACTGCAGGCGTCAAAGCAGTTTCTCAAACTTTTCAATTTAACATTTCAAAAAAAAAAAAATAAAAATACAAAACACCACACAATATAGGTATAGTTCTACAATATAAGTACTGATATAAAAATATGAGGATGCAGACACACTTTCATTTTTTCTTTAAAAGACTTTCAAATTTTATAAAAGCTCATAATGGTGGTTATCTAAATAATATTTGGATATGAAAGTTAAAGGTGTAGCAGGAATTCAAAGTCACAGGAACCAAAACTTAATTTAGTAACAGGCTCAAGCAGCACTTATAGCATCCATGTACATCCAAGTGAACATAATTACATGTTTTAATACTTTGGGAGAAATTCCTTTGAGTATGGGGTGAACATTTGAAGAACACACTGATGCATCTCAACCCTGAATCAAAATGGAAAATTCCATTATTATTCACCTGTTATCAAACCTGTTTAAATCAGGTTGTGGGGTATTGAGCAGTAATAAATAGGCAATACATCCATAAGATAGATACTGTAGGTAGATTTGCTACATCAGTCAACACAAAAAACTACAAAAATATACTCAAGATGAAATAATAAAATAAATATGTTAATAATTAAAATATTTCTAACTGTACTATATGAGTTTCACAAAGTATTGCACATGGGAGTTTTTTTCGTACGTGGATTACTCGTTTAGCAGGATGTAATTGTTGACGATTTGGCATGATCCTGGATCTGTTGGTTTTTCAAAACTCTTGCTGGATGTGTTGTCATAGCAGCACATCCAAATCCTCAAACCTTCTAGGAGCAGGTTTGTTCTATGTAAGCAAAGATTAGCTCACACACTTAATCAGTTTCCATGCATGGAATTCATTCAGTCATCGGTGAGCAAATTATAACAAGAGAATTTCATATAGAGAGGGTTTTGCGCGATCGGCAAGATCCTTTATTGCTCCCGGAGAAAATTCTTTTTGAAAGATACCACTTTAGCCGACGGGGAATATTGTACCTCAAAGATTTATTAGCACCTTATATTCATAGTGTTTCCTGGACACCTGCGTGTGCAGACAATAAAAGAAGCGTTTCATGCCATTGCAGGTACACAGGCAAAAACACCCACAGTTCCATAAAGAATTTCACAATCAACCTAACATTCTCATTACCCAGGATTTCCAAATGTGATTGGGGCACATGGGACTGATCAGAGTTCTCGGGTTATTACATTCCCTGCAACTGACCCAACAAAAAAAATGCCCTCAGAAACAGGGCGATGGGCATTTTGCTGGAGAGCCAACTCTTCTGCAGGGGTTAGGTCTGGACTGCGTGGACCTCCACCTGTTTTTTGCTTGTCTGCCTTCTTATTAGCTTTAAAATTAATGTTTTTTATATCATATACAATTCTTTATGTCAACAGTTCTTTAAATAGTTATATACCAATATTTACCAGTTGAAGTATATTCTCATACTTCACTTTAACCTGTTCCCATGTTCTCCTTGTGCTCACGTTTGATCTGAAATTATGACATATTAAATAATAATTAATCTGACACATAGGAAATGAAACGTTGCATTCAGTAAGTACAATGCACACTATTTAGCGTTTAATTTGTTGGCCACTTTTTGCCAGCCATCTTTTCTGGTTTGGACTGCTCTGGCTGTATTAACCCTTGTACATTTTAAATCTTGAAATTCTTCATATCCTTCAAATGCACCCATTCTTTTGTCATTTTGTTACAGCCTATCAAAGACTTGCTGATAATGTTTTTTACACTCAATATATCTATATTTAAATATATATATTTTATATATATATTTTATAATCAATGCAGGCGCGCACATGAATCTCGGATGATTAGATCCAGCTAAACTAATCTACTACACAGCTGCGTTTGAAAAACTGACTTATCCCAGATGAGCTTCACCGGCATTAACTCATCCAAGATGAGGCATCTGATCTCGGATGATTTAAGCGACGTACGGAAAATACCCCCATGATGGCCAGCATCACACTACAAAATTTAAGAGTTTTAGACAATGCCACACTTAACAACTATAACTGTTGGTTCTTGTTGCTGTGAGGATGCCATATTATATGACTAGTAATCACAGGGGATGACTGATTAAATGACTCCTTCATGAATTCTCAGCAAAGCTTCAAATTTCCTGTTACACAATAAAAGTATTGCATGGCTGAAATATTTTGACAGCCAATCAATGTGGTTCTGTTTTGTGATGGTACCATACAGACGAAACTTTGCATAGGTGTTTATGCTTGATCCGAAATTACAAAATCCTGTCACCTGTATTATTTATTTCTTGAGGTCACCGTTGCCATTTTCAGTTCTTTTATTTGTAGATTTCATTGATACTGTTTGTGAGTATTGTAATAATTGTCACACACAGGAGCTGACTGCTATAACTGGCAACAAAAATCAAACATGTGCACCATAATTGAGTAGATGGGAACGTCACACTTTAAAGCAACAGTCTTAAAGCATTCGACTCAGTTGATCAACCGGCCCTGTGAGACATTCTGAGACTTTGCAGGATCCCTTCAAGGTTGCTGGATATCATGGCCGGACTGTACACTGGTACTGTGTGTGCTGTGCAGAGTGGAGATAGAACCTCTGCATTTTTCCCAGTTGATTCTGAGTTTCGTTATGGTTGTGTTTTTGCTCCTACTCTGATCTATGCTTGCATGGACTGGGTGTTGGGCAAGGTCATGGGGTCCAGCGGCTGTGGGGCATCTGTTGGCAAAGAAAGATTCACTGATCTTGACTTTGCTGATGATGCTGTGATCTTTGCTTAGCCAATGGAGGCTCTGATCGGGGCACTCAAGAGACTGAGTGAGGAGTGTGAGTGTCGGGGCTTGCAAGTGTCCTTAATAAAAACCAAGATCCAGGCCTTTAATGACATCTTGGGTACAGCCATCAGCAGTGTTTCTGTCTGTAGAGATACTGTCGACCTTGTTGAAAGGTTGACTCTTCCTATGAAGTCAGTAGAGAGAGTAGGAGAGCATGGGGGTCATGAGATTGTTGAAAAGGGGTGTATGATGCACCTGATATCTTACGCCCACGTAACACCTGGGTGCAGCAGATAGAGGGTCATTTCCAAAAGGTGGGACTAGACCGCACATCTTCCTGGGAGGTTGCCAACCTGAATTCCAAGCTGTTTCATTACCTGACCTTATCTGACCATGTGTGCTGTGACCTCTAACACTTCACGTACATGTAAATGAAGGCTATGACTAATGATCACCAGGAAAAGTTGTGTAGTGTGATGAAGACATTAGGTAACATTTCTCTCTCTCTGGGTCGAGGCTAGTCCACAGAAAACAGGTGGCTTCCTGACTAGCTTACTTATTAAATCTGTTGACATGCCACATCATTAAAGTATGTACTTTCTGTGGACATTTTATAAAAAAATAAAATGAACCTACAACAAATGACCTGGGACATCTCAGCAATACATTTGATTTTGGCCTTTATGTGTGTTTAGCATTTGCATCTCAATCAAGATTTCTATACAAGTAAACCTCCAATTAACTTTTTGCTGAAACATCTCAATGTCTACTTCCTGGATGAAGATCGGATCCAGGAAAGCACTGACCTTCCTGATGTTCACCAACATCAGCTTGGGTGAACAAGAAATGAGCTAGGACACATCTTATTTATTCATTTAATTATTGCATAATACAATTCTGACTTTTAAAAGTTAAATATTGTATTTATGTTTAATTTTAAGTTTAAAAACTCTTGACCTTGGGAAATGGATGCTCTAAAACTTACATACCCACCAGATGCCATTGTCCCCTGATGAAAGGTACAAAAGGAAAGATTTTTCTGGATGTTTATATTTTTATTATGCCTGCTGAGTAATACTCACACTCACAAAAGAAATTTAAATAATTTCATACTGTACATTCTGGATTATATGTGGTAATCTTTAGACTCACAGCAGACATGATGAACAGAAATGGAATTTCCATTGTACTGAATGTAAGTAATAAATTTTAAAGAGCTATTCATTTGTTTAAGTCACTTTCAGGAGCCTTAATGCTTTTTTATTTTAAGACCGGGTGTCTAATGTTGTATGATTAGTTAAATCTGCAGTGGCATGATTATTTTTCATAACGACATTTTCATTGCGGTGGACCAATATCTGTGAATGCCAGTTTTATTCTCAAGCTGCTCATGTCAAGCAGGTGAGTGGAATATTTGAAAATCATTCCGTTTTCTTTGTCAGTATTTCACTAAATCATCCATATTTTGTAGAACACACCACAAACAGGTCTGTACCAAAAAAAAATTACTTGATATGTCTGACAAGTATCAGACATATTATTATTATGACATCACACTGTGTGTTCAGTATTTATAATAATGGAAAAAAGAAATGCATTGTGTTCTGGAATGTGGAACACTCTAGTTGCAGTTTTTGTACATTGACAATAAGTTGTTCTAGACCCTCTGACCGTTACTCTAGCTTGTGCAGCGAGGCACTGTAACCTGAATAACACAAAAAAGCTCCATAGGTGTGCTTTCACTCTATGAAGTCCTGGTGGAACAATATCTGATCACGTAATATTTAAAAATTTTTCAATTCTCAAGTCTAGGACAGCTTAGTCAGTTTTCTATGGATTGCAAAATGTCATGAAAGTCACCAGAAGCAAATGAGCGGACTACTGGCATGCTGCAGGCATGTTCCAGTGTTGCCAGACAATATGGATTAAAATGTTCTACTATATCCTGACTGCATACAACTTCCGAGATGTGGCCACTCACAAGTGAACAAAATTCAAAGACATACAAGGGAGCAAAGTGAACAAATCCAAAAATAGAAACCAGAGACAGTATCTTAAATACATGTTAAATATTTTTGAAATACTGTATGGTATTCTTGAGCAAGGTTGTTTATTACAATGTTCCCTCTCACCCTGTGAAAATATTGTGATTTATAAAGCTTTTGTCCCAGTTTTGGGCCTGTGCAAGCTGAAAGCCTACCTCTTGAGTTAAAGGCCAGGTTGCCTGATGTGGGGATACCTACTCTGTTGATTAAGAATTTCTCTGAAGTGCAGGTCTGACTTTTGTATTGAGACTTGTCACGTTTTTTGAACTGTAAGAACAGGCATGAACACCAAGACGCAAATCAGTTATACAATTCACTAAATTTGCAAGGAGTGCCCACTTAAAAATAGACTATGGAAACTATAGAATGTCAAGCTGGTGAATTGAGCAAGGAACATCAAAGACCACCTATGATAGGTAAACTATGACATGTACCTGTACTAACTAATCTTTTAGGTTCTTCTCTTAATGAAGGATAGGAATGGATGTATGTACTGTACTTGTATCTTCGTGCCTGCCTCACTATATAGTGTATTCAATGCTTGGGACCTCAATATCAAGGTACCTGTTGACTGAGACTATCTTTACTTCCAAACTTTTTACTTCAACAATAGAACGCCATTCATGCCTTTAAGGAACTGCAGTTAGACAAGGAATGGACAATCTCACTAGTGACAATCAGACAGAGGCATTAATTTAAGGTTTCTCTTACCTTTATCTGCAAATATAAATGATACAGAATTATACAAACTGGGTGGGCTCAGCTATGCTTCATTCAATCCCAGATGGCAATTTCTACATGGTCTCTTTAAAATACATTATATATATATATATATATATATAGTGTAATAAAAGACAGACTTACTTGTTTTTATCTCTGTTAGCTAGGTATGCCATGACATTTTACAGTTTATCAAAACAAACAGAAAATATTACTAGATTACTATCAAATAGTAAAGGTTATTTTCCCATCCGAAGCAAAAGATGCAGTTCCTAATGTAAGCAAAATACTGTGAATGCTGCTTTGTCATTAAGCTTTCCCAGAATGCACTGCACTCTTATTCTGCCTGACAAGGCTGTTAGTTGAAAAGTTTAAAGTATCTCCCATACAGAAACTCACAAAAACTCTAATAATAATTTCCTTTGATTAGTTTATTTCAGAATAACCTCTTTTGAAACACTCATAACCCTTTAAAGAATAGACGATGGCAAAAAAATAGATTTTGCATAGTACAGTATTTTCTTTGTAGAAAATCGATACAATTAATGTAGTTTAGTATATAAATTCATCAGTTTGTTATTGTCATCTTTGAATATGGCAAGATGGAAGCACCTAGTGTATCTGCAGGTCCTCTGTGTAAAACAACTTGGACATATAAAGTACACTTTAAACAAACCCAAATAATACAATGTTCTGTATGCTTTGTAAATGTGAAATGGAGTACGCTAGCAGGGCACCAGCTATGCAGGAACATCTAAGACAGAAGGATTTTGTAGTTTTCTACAAAGATGCTGCCAGGACAGAGCTGTAAGTAATAATCACTTTTGCCAATTTCAATTAGTGAATCAGTGCATTCTACCCTCAGTTATTTTCTTGAGTTCTGGACTTCATAAAGTACCAGTCATCCTGGCAAAAATGCTTTAGCTAGGCTAGCACTGAATTTTATTTTTTTTGAAGTAACATTTTAATTAGTAAAAAATACTCTAAAATTAATGTATTATGTGAAGTATTAATTTATTTGGTAAGTAGCCATATAATAAGCAGGATAACGTATTGTCAGTGAGTGATTATCTGTTACCTGATATTAATTAGTTAGTTATTATCATATACAGTATATCATACATGTATCCACTCTATATGATTCCAGTGACAGAGAAGTGTCACAAAGAAGTGACACAGAAGTAGCACAGAAACTATAAAATATGCCACTAATATACTATAATTTATGTTTTGTTTTTAAAGGCAAGGCATATAGTGTGGTTGAGTTTTTTTCAAAAAAGAAATACTATGTGTACACCAGATATCTGATGAGCTTTCCAACAACATTCCTTCAGATTATCACTATGGAAATGAGACATGCTACTGTGGAGGGTGAGGGTTTCTCTCAGATGGTCAACAACGTTCACCCAGAATATACACTACTCTCCAGGCAGTACTTCAAAAATATGATGGAAAAAAATATCTCTAGAGCAGGGGTAGGCAATGTCAGTCCTGGGGGGCCACAGTGGCTGCAGGTTTTTGTTCCAACCCAGTTTCTTAATGAGAAGTCAATTTATCGCTGGTAAGGTACTTATTGGTCAAGTGACATTTTGATGCTTCATTTGGTGGTCTCACATGTTAAGGTTCCCCACCCTTAATTGCTTATTTCAGTCTTGAACAGCTACGTTCAGTTTAAACAGCGCTTTATTAGCTATAAGATGCGAATGACGAAAGAGCCAGCGGTTTTCCATATAACTTGTTTCCATTTACACCTGTATGGATTCATCATGCACTATTTAATTAACCAGTTAATAGAAAAATGTGACAGACTGAAAATTATCCATTTCTGGGCTACAAATCATTTGGATGATACCTTGGAAAGGAAAAAATCTACAATATAAGAACCTAACATTGTAGACTAACAAGCCATAAAATTAAATACGTTCTGAGACTGGTAAGCATTTGGTTTTTAATTATACAGCTGGGTTAGAACAAAAACCTGAAGCAAATGCAGCCCACCAGGACCAACATTGCCCAGCCCTACTCTAGAGAGTATGAAGGCAGCACCCATAAACTTGAAAATAAATTTGAAAATCACACTCACCACAGACCTGGAACAAGTATTGACACAGAAGCATAATTATAAGTCAGCTGCCACCTCATTAATGAGGACTGGTAGCTGACTTCATACAGCCTGACCACAATGCCAAACAGAGAAGAAAATATCACTGCATAAGTGGAGAAGACGGCAGAAAAGCTTGGTTTCTCTTTCAAAAATGTATTGGCTATTGTACATATTAATGCAGCTAATATAGTAGCGGATCAGAAGATTTTGTAAGAGAAGCATGAAGTTGCTTCTCACCGTTGTGCTGGCCATACTCTCCAATTGGTGGTCAACCATGATTTGAAGAATTCTCAGATCAGCAAGACACTGGGGTCTGTAAGATGCCCTGTAGAACATTTTAAGATGAAAGCAAAATAGTAGAGGTGGAGAACACTTTAACATTAGTTGATATAAGTTGTAGCAGTTAGATGGAATAGTTCTTACTATATGGTAAGTTGCCTCTTGGAGTAGAGACTGCCTGTGACTTCGACTTGTCTGATGCAGAAGGAAGTATTACTTGGATTTTAAAAGTGATGGAGCATATTCCAAAAGCCCTTTTAACAAGTCAGCATTTTTCTTAGTGGGAAGCCTTATGTCACTGGATATGTTCTAGCTCCACTGATAAAGGACCTCTGGAACTCCACATACAATACATGCTTTGATTCCCTTTCTGTTAAATCTTTACAGAAAATTTCAGCAAAGGAAATTACATCAAGTTGGAAGAAGGAAAACCACATTCAAGTATGATGGCAAAAATGTGTGCATCACTGCTGCTGCCCTTGACCCACAATTACTGAAACTCAAGTATGGGTCACCAGAGGATGTCCCAAAAATGCAAGTTAAAGTGCAAGCTCCTCCATTTCAAGCAAAAATGGAAAACTGAGATGACCTTCTTCTCCAGGCAAATGTAAAACAGAATGAATCAGCCTATCAGCTATAAACTTTACTTGGCTCAGACTCAGATGAGCACAGCTGTGGGAAAGGCAATGGCCATGTAAATGCTTTCGACAACAGAATGTTATGGAATGAGGTAGTGCAGTACTATAGAGAATATTCCATTCCAAGGGATAGGAGCCCACTCAAATGGTGGAGGGAAAAATTCAGTGAGGTTTCCCACCTTGGCTCTCCTTGTCTGTCATAGCAACATCAATTCCTTCAGAACATCTTTTTTCAGCAGCAGGAAATATTGTGGCAAAGAAGAGAGCAAGTCTGACTGCAGAGCATATCAACCTGTTTATTGTTTCACTGAAATGCCAAACTTAATCGCTGTTGTCTCCATGGCTCAGGACAGTTTTATGTGTCACATACAGAGAGAGACTGATGGAGAAAGGGAAAAGACACTCAGTTTGTGTGTTCATCTGCTTCAGATTGCCCTAGTCTTTGTTACAGTATATAATCTGAAATGTTACTTGAATTGATATTAAGCTATGTTCAGGTGTTAAACAGATCTTTGCACTAATGTTGGACCAATAAACAGATCATATCTCTATGTGTTATTGAAATCAGATTCAAACAATCAGGTTGTACTGCTAAGCAAATCTGTAATATCTGATATGAACTATTCATGAACTGGAATTATTTTGTATTTATTTGGAAAGATTTTAACATTGCATAAGCTTTTGTACTTTATTACACAATACAGTGTTGGTATTCTAATGAAACAAGTGGTTAAAGTTCTCTTTTTGGTATTTAATTGTTTTTTTTAATGGAGTAGTCCAAACTTATTACAGCATATCGATTGTGAAGATATTTATTAGATTTGTAAAAAAACAATTGTTAAGTACAGCCCTAGCTAGATGTCTTTGAAATCAGAAGATTAAGTTAAAAACTGGCTTAATTTTTAGTCTTTTAAGTGTTTGCAAATACTTGGGCAGATCTACTATCAGGTCGACTTTGGTGGTGCACACTCTGGGCCCAGGCATGTGCAGGAAAAATGTAATGGCAACATTTTCTGTTTATACCTTACGCTCTTCCTCTCAACACACATATGTAGTTGCTTGCACGCTATATCACCCCGTCTTAATGTAATATACAAGTGTCTCCATGAGGGACCACTCTATCAACTTTGTTTTATTTTTGTGGTATGTTCATAAAGTGTAAATATATGTCACCTGGGGCCTGTGAGGGTTTAAATCTGGTCTTGCTGTAAATTATTTCCCTATTACATAGACATTAGAAAAGAGTTCATACTTGTCACCCAGCTTCTCATAATAACCGGATTATTAACATTCACTACATTGTATAAAATATATATGCAGAGATTGGACAATATTCATAAAGAATATTTCATCACAGTGCAAACTTCACATTACTGCACAAGCTTTATATAATACGAGGGATATTCAAAAAGTTTCTGCACTTTCGTATTTTTGTTGGAAATGGTAGGCGGGAGTAGTAATTGGTTGTGTCTGACAGTGTCATGTGACTGGGAAAATCATTTATTAAGTAGAGTCACCAACTCTACATCTTTTTTACTGAAGATGAATGGTTAAATGTATGCTGATCCTTATATTTCTTATTTTTTGCATTATAATTATTTCCATGAATCACTTGCCTTTTTCTGTGGCATTGAGTTAAATATATTTGACTCAGTATTACTCTATACTTCAGTCCAAATTTACAGTAAATATAAAAATACAAAAACATAAGTACTTTTTAATGTCTGTTAACAGTTTATCTGATGCATGCGGAAATCACAAAGTGGTCTAAGTTAGTAAGCAACTTTGTTCCCCTTCTCCAACTCTAAGAAGCAAACTGAAATTGTACTTCAGCTTAGTCTTAGTCTCCTGGAAGTCCACACCTCTACCACTCTGCAGCGGGGCACACTGCAATCTGTGCTCAACACAAAAGTTGTTAAACCGAGAAGTTGTTACCATAAATATGCACTAAGACCAGGGGCCTCATGCATAAATGGTGTGTACGAACAGAAATGTTGCGCAAGAACTTTTCCATGTTCAAATCACGATGTATAAAACCTACACTTGGTGTAAAACCACGCACTTTTCCACGGTACCTTATACCATGTCGTACGCAAGTTCTCCGCTCAGTTTTGCAGACTGGCGGCACCCAGCGTCAAAGGAGTGCTACTGTTACTGTGTGGTTTATCTTTATTTCTTACAGCCACATTCTGCCGCGGCTTTATAAATACACTGAGACTAACTGCATATTGTTTATTAGTGTAATGCATCTGATTGTAATTAAATTGTAACAATATAATGGTCCAGGGAATAGCCATAGTATTCCAAATACCATAACTGCTTTAACGTTGTTACTCTCACTGCACCTTTTTTTTCTTCTTTCAGCTGCTTCCGTTAAGGGTTGCCACATCGGATCATCTTTTTCCATATTACTCTCACTGCACCACTCAGAGTATTTATATCACTGTATCTGAGTGGGGAATCACAGCAGCAGCTGATCAGAAAGAGAAATATCGGTATACAGCATCAAGCCCACCCTGCCTCAGCCACGGCAAAACGTTTCAAAGCCTTTCCTGTACGGAACTCGCGGTTCAGAAACAATCAATCAGTCCATCAAGTGCTCCTTGTAGAACTGTTTGTACTAATAAGTACAATTACCCCACTGTAAAGTTGCACTACAGTTATAATATTGCACAACCTGATTACCTTTATAAAGCACGTATTTACATATGATGACGATATCATTTTTAAGATGAAATGCAGCAAAATATGTTGATTAACTTCACTTAAATAATCTGTTTTGTTAATCATTAAACATGTGAGGACACGGTTCTACAGCGCTAGCTAGTTCACGGATTGATCCTACCTTGTGCTGTATTCTTTCTGAAGCTGACGTGACACTGGAAGGATAGATGGATAGAATAATTAAACTTGTACTACAACGATATTTCAATGTTTCTTAAAAGTTTTCAAGAATCGTCATTGTAGGCTTACAGATGGCTTAACGTCTACTACAGAGCTGATTGTGTGGCGATTGTGTATGTGGAGAAAGAAAAGTAAGGACAGGAATTGGAGATTAGTATGTTTGAAAGAGACAGTACTACTACAATAATTTCAATCGTGCACCATATTCCCCTGTTTAATAACATGCTTTAACTCCTTTCATCATGAAAAAGATATCACGTATACATCTCAGTATTTTAATTATTCAGAGAGTTGTAATATCCCGAATGTAATGGATTCTGTATCCTGTCGGAGAAACAGAAAGCGGAAGCACGTAGTGATTGACACACATAGAGCAAAAGATCAAATACAAAACAAAGCATTTAACATGCCACTTTAATTACGATGTGATTTGAGAAACTGGTTAATTAAACAATTTTAGGATGAAGTTTATGATGTTCTACTTTAATGACAAAATAAACTACATAATTAAAGTGGAAATTTCGAGATTGAAGTTGACATTTAGTGCTTTTTTCCTACTGTGTGCCTTTTTTTTTCTCTGTACCCTAATAAGCTTTCATATGACACTCAGACGGTGGGCTACAACTCGCTCCTTCACGGCGACTTTGATATGTGACAACTTCTTTTTTTATTTTGGGCACTGTGCGACTGTGTCAGGCGATCAGCTTCCTTTTGTTGTTTATACCACTGTTTAAACCAACAAATAGTACGATTTTCCTTGCCTTCACTTGGTATTCGCTGAAATTCTTCCATTTTCCCTCTTGCTTTTTCCATTGTCTTTTCACAGAGGGCTGAGCTTAAGGACGATTTATATTGATTTGCATATTCATATAGTCGCAATTCTGGGAGGAGTTGGGGGCGGGACAGAAGGCGCGTGCACGAGCGTTACTTTTCACGCTGACCGGGATTTATGGAGCGGAAGAACATGGAAGTTGGAGTACGCACAGATTTCTGCATCTAGATTTTTCTGTGCGCAAGCACATTTCAGCTTTTGTGCTTACATCATGTTATAGTGCGAATTCTACACACTGCATTATGCATGAGGCCCCAGATCAGCACAGAATCTGATCTTAGTTATTTTGTGTTGGGCTTTGTGGTGCAATTTATTATTCAGCAATTTCCTGTTATATTTAACAAAACTGATGAATATTTGAACTTATGTTCTATAGGTTGATAATGGCAAGGCCTTGACTGCCTTGGCCTTATTTGATTACATAATCTATTGAAAAAATGTATTTGTAAAGGACTACTGATTTCTCATGGAATTCATATAGGTTATTGTTAGTGCAAGAATTATTCTCTCATGAAAACATTGAGTTTTATTATTATAAACTTGGATATCTGAAATATAAACAAACATACAAAGCATCTATCAAGTATACATAATTAAAAAAAACAGTAGTTTAGCCAGAATAAACTATTTTTTTCACTCTTAAATATTTTATGTTATGTACACATCCTACCCACATCTAAGTTTTGCAAATGTAGCAAATTAAGTAATTTACAAAAAGACATATATAAGAACTCTACTTTATCTATGACTTGTATATCTATCTTATGTCAGTGTGTATTGATTTATTCTTATTTAGCACTTTTGTATTTTTAATTTGTTTTTTTTTTCTTGAATTTTTTTCTTTGACATCTTGTAAAGCACTACATCCTCTGTATGAAGCGTGCTACAAAAATAAATGTTATTCAAGTAGGTGAGTAAGAGGATTTGTAATGAAGATTTTAATTTCTCTAAGTCTCTGTAGTCAACAAAAAAGCAAAAGGAACGTCTTTGTTTAGGTTGAAAAGGTACTTATTAAGGAGGTACATGATCTTAGAAAATTGATTGCTTTTATACTTTGTTTCTGTTTACTAAAAATTTACTCAAGAGGCCACTTGGGCAAACAAATACCCATCAATAAGCTAATAAATGAAAACATTTAACTTTTATTTCCTAAACACTTAAAAAAAATCCAAAATACATGCAGGGAGTATTTAGGTTTTAAAGATTATTGAGATTACTTTGATAGCAACATTCCTCAGGTTGTGGTTTTTCCTTTGTCCCAGCTAATTACACAAATACTTATACTTTTCTGACAATGACAGAACCCAGAAAAAGTAAAATTACCTGGCAACATAACAAGAGGGAAAATTTAAATGGGTCGCAATGTAAATGAACTTTGGAGAAGAGAAGCTTAGGATTTTTTTAATACAATTTTCTGATCACATTTTTATTGAGAGAAGCAAAAATAATAAGAAATAACAAGAAACTTAAGAAATAACAAACCTAAATCATACCTAACAAACACCTTCACAAGTGATCTATGCCCTACACTAAGCTCTGTCCATAACAACAGCAATGGCAGCAATGCCAGTTCACCACAATGCCACACTAAACTAAGTATCTATCGCATCAAACGTTTCTGCAGTCACTGGATGCTCCATTAATTTCTCATACAGACACATCTAAATAAATAAAATTATAGAAAAGACAGCCAATTCTTTAAAGTTATTAGTTCAGGAACTAAGGAATTTTCAATTTGGAAGCATGAAGCAGTTTAGGAACTGCTGTGGCCCAGCAAATGAGCCGGTGCTGGAACACAAATATTGCAAGGCCTGAGAGGTCTTTTAGAATCGAAGCGATACAAAGAAGCAATTTATAGGAGATCCTAAAAGCAAAGAGAAAGAAAATAAACTGTCAAGAAGGCAAATACAATGAATATTAAGAGGATATATGGGTTAGACATTACATACCATTAGTGTTGTGAGAAGTTGAAGATAGAAGAAAAAGGAAGAAGGAGATGATTTTAGAATGAGTTCAGAACAGAAGTAGTAACAAATCAAGCAACACACTAATGACAAACTGCATTGAGACAGACTGAATAATGGGTCAACTTCCCATCAGTACATTTTTTTTAAAAACATAGAAAAATGCATGTGCCATTTGTGCAGAGAGCTATTTCTCTGTTCTTCATCAAACTATGAGTGTGTGGTATAACAGGCTTTGGGCCAACCTATAGTACATGTGTTCCTTAATTACCTCCATTCTAATTTGGACTTTAGACGAAACTCTTTTGCAGTTCACAAATCTTTGAAATTGAAGTACCGTATATACTTACATATAAATTGGGTCTTGAAACCCGAAAAATCAATCATAAAATCAGACCTCGACTTGTACGCCCATTCAAAAATGCAACACTTAAATTTTAATCTCTTGGACCAATAGCGTGAGATTTCCACATTCAACTTATATGACCAACACTATAAAATACCAGAAATTATACGATAAAATCAAGTCCCGACTTATCCATGGGGGAACTTATCTGCGAGTATATACGGTAATTGTGCTTTCACAGACTTTAGTTTGTTTAGTGTCAAATTTATTTCACATCATTTCTTTTTTTCTAGTTATTATTAAAAAGGGTATTCTATTTATGATTTTCATTTTGGTGTTATAATGTAACATTGCTGAAAGTACTACTAAAACAAAAGATGATTTAGATCCACTCATACTATGGAGGAATACTTTTGCAACATCAATTCTTTATGCCTTCAGCCACAACTAAGAAGAGGCTATGAAAACTCCTTTAATTCAACTAGCTATCAAATCAAATTAACAGACCATCTTCTATTTCATACTTGATGGGAATAATTATTTCAGTAAAGGAACGTTTGAATTAATTTGGGTTTTGATAGTAATAAAAACTAGCAGACACCGTCACTCACCAAGAGTTAATTGTCAGTCAAGACAATGATCTTGTTAAATTAAAATGTCTCCAAAATACACCTTACTGTTATCATCAATTAAGTTTATTATGTAAGAACAATTTGATTCTCAATCCAAAACCTCAAAAATATTAAACTATCTAGATAATAAGAGTGTCTTTGTAAATGACACTTTCAAAATGGTATCTCTAAGTACTGATCTTGAATTTAAGACTGTTAATTTTTTTCTTTCTTAGAGGGTGATTTCCTAAACTATTTTCCTAATTGCACTTCCCATCTATATTTAAATGACCTTAACAAGATTTTTCTTCTAAATTAAGGTAACTTCATTTTCTTTGAAGATTTACTGCTTATAGTCCTGTTTTCCCTCTCCTTTCTGTACTTCCCAAGATCTCTTTTTCTGCCAAAAACAGTCATTTTTTAAAAGGAGGTACAGGGATGAATAGCAACATATCCTGCAGAGAACTAGCCAATGTATTGTCTTTCACACCTGAGTGGGTTTACTATGAGCTGAAAACCTAAAAAATAATATGAAAATATTAACATACAAGTTACAAAATAAATACTCTTATGGACTAAATGTCACAACTAAACCTACATCTCTGCTGTGGCTTCCCACTGACTAAGAGGTTAAAGGAGAAAACATAAAAATCTAAAGGTACAATTGCCTCAATAACACAGAAGAATTTCAATTTGATAATAAAAATCTAAATACATTTTAATTGTTTGGAACCAGGGCTAAACACTCATTATGTGATGGAATAACTATTATATCCATTAATGTTCTGAAGATGTTTGGACTAATCCTAGGGTTGGTGGTAGTTATAACCTATCCAAGTACCATCAGGTACAATGGTTCACTCCTTTCCTCATGACATATTAGGTGAATTTAGAGGCACCAGTTAAAAAAACATGCATACAAGTTAAATGACTGCGAAAACTTGAATTCTTAGAAATAACCCCAAAAGACAATGATGATGATTCAAATTATACATAAATAACCAGCCCATAATTGTAACCCAGAACCTTATAGCTATGAGGTATAAGCAATAAAAAACTGTTCAAATAATAATTTTAGTAAAAATAAAAATATTAAATAATACATGCATCAAAGCACTACAATCCTGTCCACTCAGCAGTGTCAAATCTATAAATGACAAGTTAGTGCAGTAAATTGAGATTCATTCTTTCTCATATACTGTAGACTTGGTTTATATTTAGTCAATAAAGCCTACCTTGCACACCATGATTAAGTACAGAAATCAAGTATAGACAGAGAAAAGCCAAATACCACATACCAAAGACAAACTATCAGGCAAAATATAGCAGAAGAATAAACCTGTTACTCTGTACTCTCAAATGTGAAATAAAAAAGTTCAGATAATAAATCTGATGCTTTAAGCTGCTGTATTATCTACTTTTTAATTCAATGCAGAAAAAAAATAATGACACTCCTCAAAACTGCTATGCCCTTTCGCTTCCTGCTTTATAGCAGCTACACTGTTGCACTGAATAAATAATACATAGCTAAAACTAATTTTTTAATACTCATTTACACTTTATTATTCGTTCTTTCAATTTATTTTCATTCCAGTATAACTATTTTTGCACATAGTGATGAAATTCTGCTTGCCTTTCTATTTCCGGGCTGTTTACTTAGTCCAGGGAGCTGGTGTCTTTCCTTAGAGGGCAATTTTTTCACTTTGAGAGGACAGTAGTACTTGTCATCTCCACAAAAGAGACTGAACTCAGGAATGACACCTGAGACTCAGATCTTAGTGGAGAATCCATCATGCTACAAAATGTTGAAAGAGCTATACTGATGAAACTAAATGATCGTGCGGAATTGTCCTACCCTATCCCTTATTTTTAGTTTATATTTAAACACAATGATTATTTCAACCAAACATTTCACTGTTTTTATATTTACTCAGTGCTGGAGATGGAGAGAGCATCACAGTGGTGCAGTGGTAGCATTGCTGCCTCACAGTAAAGAGAACATGGTTCGCGTCCTGGGTCCTCTTTATGTGGAGTTTGCATGTTTTCCATGTCTGTGTGGGTTTCTTCTGGGTGCTCCGGTTTTCTACCACAGCCCAAAGACATTCATGTTAAGTGAATTGTGGATCCTAAACTGGCACTATTGTATGGTTGATGTGTGTGTGTGTGGGTGGATGTATTTGCCCTGTGATGGGCTTGCATAGGTTCCAGCACACCCCTGTGACCCTGTTCATGACTAAGTGGGTTAGAAAATGACTGACTGACTGAATAAGGAGATTATCATGTATAGGGTTGAGTCCATTACACTAGAAGTAATGAAGGACAGCACTCTTGGCAAGATATACATCTGTTGGAAAGTGTGGCGGCAGCACAAAATACAACCTAATATATGTAAAATATGAGAACACTCCAACTCTTTCAAAAGGTGTACAAAGTAAGGGAGAATTAGTACGATCATGGTGATCCCAGCTAAGGGCGAAAGTCAATTGTCAAGGTCAAGGTAAACTATATGATCAAACAATTAAAAAAATGATGTACATAGCAAATAAAAGATAAAAATATATTGGTAATAAAAAAGAAAAACAATATGCAGCAAATTATGGAAAAAAATGTTCACTTAAATAACACACTTGGAACCTTGTATAGTTCTTTTGTCAATTGACCAAACACACTGCCTAATTGGAGAAGGTACAAATATTCTCTGTAAGTAAATGCTATGTTCTTTCCAATTGTGGAGGTTAAAATATGGTTGCTATTTTATATAAGGGTAAGACGCATATTAGGAACTCATCTGAACTTCGTTAAAATAAGTGGAAAGTTTCTTTGTGTTAAAATTTATTCTTAGGCAGTTTAATTAAAATATTAAACAATATTCTGCATGGATGGAAAATAAAAACTGATAGATTCGCCCTGAACAGGACTGTTAAGAGAGGACCAGAAGATGACTCAAGGGAGAACATGAAAAAGGCTTGTTAACAGGTGGCTAAATACAGTAAATCATGATGCCAAACCCAAAATCAAAGTAAAGAAGCTGTTGTAGAAGGTATCAAATCTTGAAGATCAAAATAAAAAGAGCAAAAGGTAAACATTTAGATTTTTTCAAGTGCTTGGATGTTGAATGAAATATGCCACCATGTTTTACTTAAGTAGCTTAATGCCATCAGATAGATAGATAGATAAACAGTAAACACAGGTGCCCTTCAAAATCTCCCTCTTAAACAGTATTTCAATGAGAAACTAACACACTCTTACCCGTCCCCTTTGCAGGATCACCTTCAGGCTTGCAACATGCTTCTAGCATTAGGTTTAGAACATTTGAAAGACCGAGCCCCGGCCAACCTAATGGCTCACTTTCTCCTCTCTCCCTCAGACTGTGTCTGCCTCAGTCGGTGGTTCTGAGCTGCCGAATCCGCTTGATGAAGAAGACTTTGTGTTCTTTTGAGCTGACAAGGGGAGCTAGACCACCACATTTGACAGTTGCAACCTGTGTGCTTATCTGTTGATGATAATCTCCTTCTGAATAAAGTCTTGTGTCTACACCTGCCAGTTCAGCAATAAAGATTTTGTACCTTGGAAACCTTGGAATCCCCTTTTCCAGTAACCTGTGCAACTCGATATATATATATACACTATGGTCTGAACATCAAATCAGGATGACTAAAAAGGAATTTCAAAAGAAAGAAAACTTCTGCCTTGGCAGTCAGTCTAATTGAGGCATTATACAGGAGTATTGCTGTTGGTATTAAGGAGCCCTAGTAGCATTTCTTGACACATCTGCTGAATAATTTCAATACGCAGTGTTACTGTGCCATAGAGAGGATATGCAGCATTGTTTATATTAGCACTCTTAATAGCAGTTTGTTTTTAATTCTCTCATTTGCTACTAATTCTGAGGGTCAAGAGTGTACCCTATAACTGAACCTGCGCTTTTAATCAGTTTGTTGATTCAGTTGATGTCACTTTGATGTGGATAGAAACCGCCACAGTATCAACCAACAAAGGACCACCAAATTTGCAATGACTTTAAATACAAAATGGTGTCACACAAGATAACAAAAATAATAAAAAATATATATACTGGCAATTGTAAATTTCATATATATAAAGAACAAATACAACATGCCTGGATTATTAAGACATAGAAGAATTTCGTGATTTTAAGTAAGTTTTGCTCTAAATATAACGTCTTATTAATTTTCTATTGGTGTATTGATCTTGACTTCCATCTGCCTAATCTTTGACATTTACTTTCAAATTTAACAACTCAGGTCACATTATTTTATGGACAAATGTAAAATAATAAAACAAAGAAAATATCTGCATGTTTGGTGCTTTTCCATATATGTTTTTCCCAATCGTGATAATTAAACTCAATGTGTTAATCTTGCTTTTCAGTGTAATCTGCATTATTTCAAAAACACTGTGTAGATCAAAGGAGAGAATAGTTTGATTTAGATAGATAGATAGATAGATAGATAGATAGATAGATAGATAGATAGATAGATAGATAGATAGATAGATAGATACTTTATTAATCCCAAGGGGAAATTCACATACAGATAGAAAGAAAAACTGTTGACAATTAACTCATTCATATCACAGAAAAATGAGCCTTTGTTGAAATTTTTTCACAGTAGTCAACGTACAATCAGAAAATATCAATTGATTATCAATTTGTACTGTTATTTCAAAAGAGTTATACAATGTGAATGAGCCAGCACTTCATTTATTTGAACAGTTGTACGGCAGTTTTACTTGGTTTACATTAGAAACTTATAACTGCATCATTAAATAAAATGCAACAAGCCACACTTAAAGTATTTTTGGGATAAAGGGACAGATCTGTACCAGTGTTGCATCATCAGCATATTGAAAACAAGATTCACGTCTGAGAAGAAGCTCAATGCATAATAAATATACAGCACCAGAGAGAAAACAGTCGTGATGGTCAACTGTGTTAGCAACCTGCAACAGTAGAGTTACATCTAACTGATAAAAATAGTACAGTCACTGAAATACACTCACCTAAAGGATTATTAGAAACACCATACTAATACAGTGTTTGACCCCCTTTCGCCTTCAGAATTGCCTTAATTCTACGTGGCATTGATTCAACAAGGTGCTGAAAGCATTCTTTAGAAATGTTGGCCCATATTGATAGGATAGCATCTTGCAGTTGATGGAGATTTGTGGGATGCACATCCAGGGCACGAAGCTCCCGTTCCACCACATCCCAAAGATGCTCTATTGGGTTGAGATCTGGTGACTGTGGGGGCCATTTTAGTACAGTGAACTCATTGTCATGTTCAAGAAACCAATTTGAAATGATTCAAGCTTTGTGACATGGTGCATTATCCTGCTGGAAGTAGCCATCAGAGGATGGGTACATGGTGGTCATGAAGGGATGGAAATGGTCAGAAACAATGCTCAGGTAGCCCGTGGCATTTAAACAATGCCCAATTGGCACTAAGGGGCCTAAAGTGTGCCAAGAAAACATCCCCCACACCATTACACCACCACCACCAGCCTGCACAGTGGTAACAAGGCATGATGGATCCATGTTCTCATTCTGTTTAGGTCAAATTCATTTGAATGTCTCAACAGAAATCGAGACTCATCAGACCAGGCAACATTTTTCCAATTTTCAACTGTCCAATTTTGGTGAGCTCGTGCAAATTTTAGCCTCTTTTTCCTATTTGTAGTGGAGATGAGTGGTACCCGGTGGGGTCTTCTGCTGTTGTAGCCCATCCGCCTCAAGGTTGTGCGTGTTGTGGCTTCACAAATGCTTTGCTGCATACCTCGGTTGTAACAAGTGGTTATTTCAGTCAAAGTTGCTCTTCTATCAGCTTGAATCAGTCGGCCCATTCTTCTCTGACCTCTACCATCAACAAGGCATTTTCGCCCACAGGACTGCCGCATACTGGATGTTTTTCCCTTTTCACACCATTCTTTGTAAACCCTAGAAATAGTTGTGCGTGAAAATCCCAGTAACTGAGCAGATTGTGAAATACTCAGACCGGCCCGTCTGGCACCAACAACCATGCCACGCTAAAAATTGCTTAAATCACCTTTCTTTCCCATTCTGACATTCAGTTTGGAGTTCAGGAGATTGTCTTGACCGGGACCACACCCCTAAATGCATTGAAGCAACTGCCATGTGATTGGTTGATTAGATAATTGCATTAATGAGAAATTGAACAGGTGTTCCTAATAATCCTTTAGGTGAGTGTACTTTTGACGTAACCCTGTCCCCAATTAGCTTCTTAGTCAGCACTGAACAGTACTGAGTGCTTTGTTAAAATTTTGACTAGAATTTTAGCTTGCTTCTCTAATTGAAAGATGTGGCAAGTATCACAAACAGGGCATATTACAGACTAGAGGGCAAAAGCTATTGATTATGTTCATTCGATTATTTTCAGCCATAAGGTATAAAACCTTTCTAAAGATAAGGGATTATGCAGTATCTATTGGCTATTCAAACAGCTTCTGAAAAAGCATGTACTAACATATGTGCACATGCTTGTAAGGTTTAGCCTCTTAATTAAAAATGGTATATGGGCTTTGTGCAGTATTAAATGTTTCAACTGAAGTCTATCAGAATCTTACACAATTTAAAAGTCCACAGTAGCTGGAATATCACTTGCATGATTTGAAGGCAGCATATGTTCTAAAATAGATCACTTTTATCAAACCAAGTAAACAAGTTAATTGTCATACAGCATAAATTAGGATTATGCCCAGCAATCTACTCCATGCAAGGCTTTCTTTCCATCATTATTAAACCACAGTTCTATTTTTTCTTTAGGTTCTCATGCAGTCATTAATTTTATTCTTAATCTACACAATTTTGTTCTTCTTCCTGTTAATCCTGTTTACTTTAACCATGAAGGTGAGTCATTTAAAATTATTTAACTAAAACTATTTCAAAACAAATCCTTTATTGCATATGCATCTTAAACATGTACATTCAGTAAGTGTTTTTATGATGCTGACAGAGAGGGAACAGGATATCTAAGCATTCATGTTCACATCCTTCATGTATTATTATTATTGTGCATTAATATTAGTTGTTTTATTATTCCTGCCTCAGACTCAGATGGAGCATATATAGTAGCTCCATAGTAAAGTTTTAATAGAGTGTTTAATTATGCCATACGTTTTTAAAAGTATAGGGAAAAAAATAAAAACTGGATGAAAATGGAACAGTAAGTAAGAGGGAAAATTCAGCATTTACCAAAAACCTCCACTGAAAAAGCAAGCTATAAAACATTTACCAGTAACTTTGCATATCCTAAAAAACACTCACCTACTTGATCATATACTGCATAAACATTTAAAAGTGAACACTGCACAAGAAGGATTCTGTAAATTGATTACGTTTGAGTGATTCTATTCTTAGCGTAACATCACAATAGCAGGCCAAATGTTTGCAAGTAACAGTTAAACTTGTATTCAGTGGATCAGAACCGAGGGGCTATTTTTCTGCTTTGTTTTTTCTATGTGAAAAAAATGAATAGGGCATGTTCTGACATTGTTGTATTTTTCATGAAACCTTACATACAATAGCCTAACACATGAATTCAAGGAGACACTGGCTCAGAAAATATGTAATGACAATATGAGGGTTAATACCTGAAGTACTGTTGTATAAAGTGCCATGTATACTGTACATAAAGTACAGACTGTAGGTCTATTTATGGTATGTCAGTGTTTGCCTCTACAAGTAACATAGCACTAAAAGTTTAAGCATGGTACAAAAAAAAAGATGAAATGTTTATATTATAAAAAAAAAATTTTTCAACATCAAGTGTTATTAGTATGAAAAATAAACAACATTCATCTTCTTAAAGCCCAGCTATTAATTATTGTAAAAATGGCAAAAAATGGCTTAGCCCACATCATAATCTTTTGTACTTCTTTGCAAGTAATCAAAGTTTTGCTACCAATACTCTGACAGCAGACAAGGAAGCTGTTAGTAGCTATGTTTTCTATCTAATTTTGCATCATGTGTTTTTATTTTATTCCTTTCTGTCGATTATTATAGATGTCAACTTTTCCATTGCATTTTGCTTCTTCTCTTTTTAATAATTTTTTAAACCTTTTCTCCCCTGTGACGGTGTGGGAGACTGATAATACTCCACCTCTACTGGAGCTGAAGCTTTAATGAAAATGAAAAGCTTATCTCAAGAGGGTCGAAATCTCTAAGCTAAAAAATGATTTATGTTCCAAGACCACTATAAATGCTTTTTCTCTCTTTTCTGAAACTTTAAAGGTGAGTACATTTGCTTTTCTCTTTCTGTTTATTTAGAAGAACTTAATGTGCTCTTATATAGAGAGGATCTGAGCTGTGTATATTTGAACTATATTTTGTATATTTTAAAGTTCACAGCAAATAATAAGTCAAAATGCACTAATCTATTAATAAGAATTTTACAATTCATGTTTTACAATGCATGTGCAGTGGTGAATTATCTTTCTTTATTTTACAACTGTTAAAAAGTTTTATTGAATTATAAATTATACAAAAGCGATTTTATTTTACGGTGAATGAATATAATAGAATGATTCAAAGAAGGGAATGATTGCTTTCAGAACAATACAAGCATTCAATATTTATCTTTTCTTTTGAATGTGAATAGAAAAACGTTTGCCCCAAGGGAAGCAATCACTATTTCTTCCACAGAAAACGGTGACTTAGTTGAAAATGCAGAATGTTTCCACATGGAGGAGCGGAAATCTAGCAATTTTATTATGTATTGTTAAGAAACTGTGATTTTAGGATGGTGGTTTTACTAAAGACAGTTTATTTTTTACCGAGTGGTTTTTTGTACTAAACTGGCAGCAAGTGTTTAAATGGAACACAAAAAATGAAATAAAATATTCCAATAATAACAGACTGTGCATAAAGATGACAAGTAAAATAATCTAAATTAATTGCAAGAATGCTTTGAAACTTTGCATAATACAATTGTTATTTAAGAAAAAGAGTACAATTTGTAGGTTATGTTTTAAGTACAGTGTAAGTCTGTTTTCTGAAGCTTTACTGAGTCACTGATCAATAGCAAATAACAGCTTGTACCACAATGTTCCTGGAGTAAATATGTCATTTACTCATATAAACGCCGATACTCTGGGCAAAAAAAAATAACTTACTTTTTTTACTTAAAAATAAAATAAAAACTGTGGTGGGCTGGTGCCGTGCCCAGGGTTTGTTTCCTGCCTTGCGCCCTGTGTTGGCTGGGATTGGCTCCAGCAGACCCCAGTGACCCTGTAGTTAGGATATAGTGGGCTGGATAATGGATGGATGGATAAAATAAAAACTTACTTAAAATGTAATAAAGGAAGATACAAGGCAAACACAAACATATGTGATTCTTCACCACCACCCCACACCTTGCCTGGTATGGTAAATTTTTATAATTCAACAGGTTAAATATTAGGGCAGAATCTACTGCAGTTTTACATATACACAATATAATGTTTTCCATAAAGCTTCAAAAATGTTAAAAATTTAAAGAGATCTTTAAGTTTTTTGAAACTGTGTTTCCCAGATACATAACATGCTATGACAAAGTCAGTGGAAAGGGCTCTAATTTTGGTATTCTATGCTTGAGTTAATTGGGGAAAAACACCCTTTACCCAAACCTTGTAAAATTCATTTAGGAAGCTTAGCCTTTTTAACACTACTTGCTTGGCCAATGTATTTAATGGTACATATTTTTTTATTGAAGTGTGTGGACATTACTGTGTAAGTGCAGCCATTTCTATACAGTATATTGTACTGTATGTAGGCTGTACCTGGAATGTATCGGTTACTGACAACTATGGTAGGATTAATAAAATAACAGTGGGAGGTCGAGCTTTTAGTTACAGGGCTTCCTGCTTCCATAAGAGATGCCCCTTCAGTCTCAGCCTTTAAATCCCGGCTGAAGACTCACTACTTCAGTTTAGCATATCCTGACTAGAGCTGCTGATTAACTGTACATACTGCATCTCTGTTGTTAGTCATTAGCACTATAACATAAGTAACATGATAATTATATTTGAATACTAACCCTCACCTATTCTGTTTCTTTTCTCGGTACCCAAATGTGGCCATTGGTGCCACGGCCCACCTGCCAAGTTGTTTGCCTGCCTATGGTAAAGTCATCCCTGATGGAGGATCACAGGAATCATGGGAAAGAGGGGTCCTTTCATCGGAGCAACGTTTGGCATGGATGGCCAAATGGGGAGGCAGCTAGATGGATGAGGTCTCCAGGACTCTAAAAATATCCAAACCTAATTATGTCATATCATCTACTGTTAAACCGTACTTCTAAAATTTTTATTATTATGCTGTCTTAAGGAATTGTTCTGTTCTGTATATTGTATTGTATTGACCCCCTACCTTTGACACCCACTGCACGCCCAACCTACCTGGAAAGGGGTCTCTCTTTGAACTGCCTTTCCCGAGGTTTCTTCCATTTTTCCCTACAAGGTTTTATTGGGAGTTTTCCTTGTCTTCTCAGAGAGTCAAGGCTGGGGGGCTGTCAAAAGGCAGGGCCTGTTAAAGCCCATTGCGGCACTTCCTGTGTTATTTTGGGCTATACAAAAATAAACTGTATTGTATTGTATTGTATTGGTCAGGTTTGGAAGGCAGATGTTTTGAGGTAAGGTAGTTATACTCAATAATCACAGCACTATAGGGGGGCAAAATATTGCATGATGATTAGCATATGCAAGAAAGAATTTGTATTAATAAGAGCACTGCAGTCTTTCAAATGTTATTGCATCAACTCTGAAACAGTAAATAATGTGATTCTGATAAATACAGCTTAAAACAATCACTATGGAATTATCTATGCAATACTTCCAAGTAAATTAAATTTAGGGACACCACAGGATTCGCTCAATGTAAGTTTTTACAACACATTACAACTGCTTGTACTGTACAATAATGTAGAATCAGGTACTTTAGCAGATGTAATATATATATTATCTACAAAAATAAATGTAAAGTAAAATGAACAGGAAATTCAACGAAGTGAACAATTTAAATAATATTTAATTTGAAACTGAACAAGATAGGTCAAATGCATAAACAAGATGCATCGCTAAATAGGTTGGTATGTGATGAACATTATCCTTTGCATATCTATTGTGGGGTGTTGCTCTGCTATGGCAAACAAGGTTTTGTATGTCTTCACTTACAAATGTTTTTGAGTTTGTGTGCCTCTGTGTTGCATACTGGTATATTTTGTGATGTGAGAGTCACTGTCTTGCACCCCAAAACACGAGGCTGAGTCTCAGTACTTTAGCAAAACCAATTTTATTCAAATGGAAACAGGAACAGCAGGGTTATTTATTGCAGCGGGAGCTGCCACTCTTCCTATACACAGACACAACAAATGGGCAAAGTTGTGGCCAGGTCAGTGGCCAAGTAATAGTGCATTTATAATTTCCCTTACGTCACCCATTGGCCACAGACGCATACAGTGCAATCTGTAATTGTTTCCGTGGAGCTATGCTGCTGCACTGCGAACCTGTGGTTGCCTCGGCAATGGAGAAGCAGGCCTCCACAGACACGTTTGGCATGCTAAAAGACTTCAAAAACCTCACAATCTAAATAAATTATGTCAAAAACTACTTTTGCAAAAATTTTGCAAATCAATCTATGACTAATAGAGCAGACTACAAAAATTAAACATTTTTATAACAGTCATCATTAGACATAGGTCAGTTTCTGAAGGATGTGGAGATAAACGCTGCAACAAACTGGACCAAAACCAATAAGTTTGTAATAAGACAAACACACTGCAACTTGAACCTTTGAGCTTATCACCAAATTTCCACATACGTGGAAGTAAAACCAAGACACATATCAAACTCCACTTAGTTAGTAAAAGCGTTCCTATTTTCCTCAATACACTTCTTTCAAACATTTCATAGTTCATCAAAAAAAATCAGTTATAAGGTCAATTTGACAATTATATGACCAAGATCAGGATCGTATTTTCATTGATTATTAGGTTAAATGAAAATATTGGTGTCATTTTAATGTTAATGTTAAAACAAGAAGACAAACAATTGTAGGGAGAGTCGGACCCAAAGGTTTAAATCTGGACATGATTCTTTCCGATACAAAACAAAAAAACAGTAAAAATGAGATGTAGGCAGTCTGTAAAGAAAAGTAGATATAAAGGAGAATATAAAAAAGATGACATACAATTACTATTTAATCATTTGTCACCTTTAAAAGTAAGATGAACCTAAAATACCTGCTCCATCTTTTAACAGCAGTATTGACTACAATGGAATACTTAAATGTATAAAAGCAAACAAACAAAGAACCAAAAACAGTCTAGACTAAAAACTGCAAATAAACATTTTAAAAAAATTATTTTTGGTTAAAGGATCCATAATACTTAAATGTTTACTGTGTCATAAAGCTACAATGTGCAACAGGGAAAAAATAGAAAGGAGACAGAAAAAGAAGTGTAAAAATAGTTTTCTAGGGCCCCAGTGACTATGTAGAAGTGTGATATAAAGCACAGGGAAACAATTTCCTAAATCATGAACTGGTGTTTGTGATTTGGAATCTTCAATTTGGACAAAAAGGACAAAGTATTGTAAACTGACAAGTGAGGATTTATCATCATAGGATTTACTTTATTTGACAGAGTAATTCTAAACACTGTATTCCACAAACAAGCATAGCCAGTAACAAGGTGCTCTCTGAGAAAGGCTCTAAAATAAAGGCAGATTAATCACTTAATTAATCAATCAAAGACTACATAAATACATAATAAATTATGAAATACAAATGCATAGCACAGCCTATAACACATTAAAAAAGAAAATAAGGTAGTCAATTATAAGCAGTACTAATATTATGAGGTGATTTTATATTCCCATAATTATGCAAGTAAACTTTCTATGCACAGTTGTAAACTTGATAATTATTCTGTTAAGTATTTCACTGAAAGTAGACAATATTTCAAGAAAGCTAAGAGTTTGTACTTTGTGCTTGTAGACCAGAATCAGCAGGGGAATTAAAAACATTTAGATGTTTATTTCAGCTCTGCTAGCTAATTAACACTATGACCCATGCATATCAGGTGTAGTGCCGATTCTGTCAGAAGAAGGTATATAATCTCACCACTTAACTGTGAAACGATATTGTCCTTTAACTTTTAAATGTAAAACAAATTTGAATAAATGAAAATGAAAGGTGAAGATTCCTCAGCTAATTATACTTTTCTGAGTAAATCTAGTTATCACAGATCCCAAAGGCAAAGTCTTAGGAGGTACATTACTTTTTCCCCATGCTAATGACTAATAGTACTTAAGTATTGAAGTATTGAGATTCCTCACATCATTTTAATTCAGCAAAAGAGCCCAGGACTTACAATACAGTACATGTAAAATGAAAACTGTAATTTCTGTAAAAAAGGAAATCTGTCAAGCTTTGGTAAAGGGCTATATAAACAAAATGTATTATTATTATTAAGTCTGCTAAAATAACCTTTCCAAACCTACCTAACTCCAGTTCAAAGTAGTGGGGACCCAGATAAGACATCATTCTATGACAGAACGCAGTCACACACACACATTTACAATCACAATTACAATCGCACAGGCCCAGTTTGGAATGGCCAATTAACAAAGTATGCACATCTTTATAAATATAATTCTCACTACTCTCTTTTCATACACCCAACTGAAAAAGTACTTTTCGCACACATTTTATTATTTTCTTTTTCCACTCTACAGAACATTAGTTTAAGTATAGAATCATAAAGGAAAAGTAACTGTATATATATATATATATATATATATATATATATATATATATATATATATATATATATATAGTCATATATATAGTCACGCGCGAGTCGGAGACCGCGGAAGGATCTTAACACACCTGGGAAAACATTCGCCGGTAGGGAATGGCGGGGTACTAACTTTCTTCCTGTGCTTCCTTTCAGAAGAAAAGACGCTCTGCCACCATAAGACTGAGTTTTGCCCTACTACGTCTACTTTTGCCCTTCCTCAGCCATCTTTCCTGACGTCATCGATCCCATCATCCCTCACGGCTCCTTCCCAGCATCCCTCCACTTCCGGCTCCTCCTCTTTAAAATGACCGCGACGCCATTCCCAGGGGTTGCGTATATGAACTGTATTGTTTATATTTTTTGACCGTTTATTTTTGAGTATATTGTGGAGTGCCGACAATATACGGGCCGGAAAACCCCAAACCTTATTGCTGTCTCCTCCTATCTCTTTTACAATATATATATATATATATACTGTATATATATATATATATATATATATATATATATATATATATATATATATATATATATATATATATATGGAAGAGAAGGTCTGTGATACGGTTTGCATATTTGCAGCTAGAGATCCACAAAGGGAGAAAATGAATCACATATCATAAAGTTGTTTTTATTCCTGAGCTTTCAGGAAAAATTCAAAATTCAACTCCCTCCCAAGAGGAAAAGAATTTTTTTTAAAAAACATGATAAATTAATTAATAGCATGAGACAGTTGATTACAGGCTCTAATGTGTATTTTAAAATAACATTAATTTATTTCTGCCATGTTTAAAAATGGTTTTGGACATAAACTCTAAGAGAGAATAAGATTTTTTTAAGATAAGATGCAGCAGTACATTCATGCTCTGAGTTAAACAAGGTGGGTTACAGTTCTTCCAGGTAATGTGGTATAGGTAGTTGTACAAGATTTCTCCCTATGCACTTTAATGCCACCCAGGAGTGCCACAAATCATCGTTAACAAATTAGGAGTATTTGTAACACACAAGATTGTAAGTATATCTTATGCTATTTTAGTGCATTCCCAGATATGGCCTTGAGAAGCTGGAACTAGATGGCAGCACTCACTGGTTGGGTCTTGCCTTGGTCCATTTTTGAGAAATTTAAATGAGATAAATGTGATCAATGAAAGACCTTTAAATAGCTGGTGCATATCAAAACTATACTGTAGAGTGTATTCTGCATATGGCTGAGATATCAAATGAAGGGTCCCTTTCTCACCTTTTCCTTTGGCCTGCGCCACCACCACCTACTCAAAGCATCATGATGCTCCAACAATGATGGACTGAAAGCCAGAAGTCTACGTGACCATCATCATCAGGTCCTTCCATGAAAATATGATGATTTATGTTAGGTAGAATGCCCAGAGGGGACTGGGCGGTCTCTTGGTCTGGAACCCCTACAGATTTTATTTTTTTCTCCAGCTTTTGGAGTTTTTTTTTGTTTTTCTGTCCACCCTGGCCATCGGACCTTACTCTTATTCTATGTTAATTAATGTTGACTTATGTTTATTTTTTATTGTGTCTTCTATTTTTCTATTCATTTTGTAAAGCACTTTGAGCTACATTTTTTTGTATGAATATGTGCTATATAAATAAATGTTGATTGATTGATTGATAGGAAATTTTAAGGGTATGTATATATGGCAGAAAGTAACACATCATAAAATATTTTTTTCTTAAGATTTCAACAACTTACCAGGTGTCATCATCAGAGGAAAATTATTAGACATACAGCAATCAAAGGCAAATAAAGCAGGTGAAGGATGGAGGTAAAGGGGGTTTGGGGGAATTGGGGATTAATAAGGTGAGGTTCGGAAGGTGTTGGTCATAAGGTCTTTATTATTATTTGAATGTTCTCTTTAAGACTGCATATGCAAGTTTAAGTGTCTGTTAATGGTATTTTCATCAGAGTGCAATGATTCAGCCAGCTCTCTGGCACTCTTAGTATTGGCCCTGAATTTTATTTTCACAGTGTCCCAGTTAAACGTGTGTCTGGTGGAACTTGTGTGTATGTAAATTAGAAAATGTGGGAAAAAAGTATATACATAAAATGTGGAAAAGGTTTGGTAGCTTTCCTTTGACAAAAGTTTTGATTTGCATATGGTAAAAGAGTGTTTAGCTGGAAAGTTATATTTGGAACGTAATTGCAAATACGTCTATATAAAGATCTCTAAGTGTCTTACTTTTTAATGTTTTCCATAAGTACAAATACTGAGTAGGTCTGAGAAGGTAAAAAAGTGATTATTATGTATAAGAGCAACAGATAACAAATCCATCCATTTTCCAACCCGCTGAATCCAAACACAGGGTTACGGGGGTCTGCTGGAGCCAATCCCAGCCAACACAGGGCACAAGGGCAGGGTGCCAACCCACCGCAGGACACACACAAACACACCAAGCACACACTAGGGACAATTTAGAATCGCCAATCCACCTAACCTACATGTCTTTGGACTGTGGGAGGAAACCCACGCAGACACGGGAAGAACATGCAAACTCCACGCAGGGAGGACCCAGGAAGCGAACCTGGGTCTCCTACTGCACAATTATATGTTACAATTTAATACACACCATGACTGTGAAGAAGTAATTTTGATGTGAAAAATACAGAACTTATCCTTTATGATTAATTGCCATCTTAAAGGCAATATATTAAAATGCAAACTCTGTATGGTTGCCAACAAATTCTTATTATTGTATAGCACAGTAAATAAAAAAGTCCATAGGACCTTACCATCAATCCTAGTAAAATAATGAAAGAAAAAAAAAACAGTTGGTATAGAAATGATGTATCTATGCAAAACAGTTTCGTCATTGATAATACTTTAAGAATTTAATATAAAAATAATCGCATTTACACATTTTAAAGGTAGCAAAAAGTCTACTTTTTAATTCCAAAATATAAAACTAATGTAATTAAATACACAATACAAGCTGGAGACATGTCTAAAAGTTAAAAGATGGCCTCACAGGAAGAAGCTTTTCTAACCTTTAAAGTAAAGGCTTTGACGGGAGAGGAAATTGGAGCCTTGAAAAATAACTTTTAGATGACCTCAGAATGATTCTGGCAAATGGTTTGATGGTTCAGGAGGAGTACGGAACATATTATCAAGATTGTTTTCAGCAAGAAAATTGATGAAGTGACCTCAACTAGAGATACTGTTGAAAGAAGAAATGAACGTTTAACTCCCAGAGAAGGCAATGCCGGAAATGTCTGCTAGAGCTGTGTCACTTTTTATGACTAAGAGTGCAGCTCCATTTTATGAAAGTCGCATTGGTATTGAAATGAGTTCAAAAATACTGAAGGCACTGGACATTGTTAAAAGTGTCTTTATTGGCACAACTGTTTAAATGAGTGTGAAAGGTAGGGATAATCTATCTGGATTGCAGAAGTGAAATTCAATTCTAAAAGGTCAATCAGAAGATTTAGTTCAGAATGTTTAGCCTGCCTGAGTAAACCTAAGCTATGGCTTTGGAATGGAAACTCTAGATAATATTCATACCTCAATAGGGATTAATGTGAATTTGTACTGATCTTTGTACAGTGTTTTCTTATGCAGGTATTAGAGATGTGGATAAAGCTTGCATGTTCTACCCAGATGTATTATGTGAAGCAATAGAATGCTTATCAGTGTTCTTACCAAGATTACCTATGAAAAGTACTACAAGATCATAAGGTTCTTGGGCTGTTGTTACATGCCTGTTGGCAATTAGCATAAATCACTTCAGGTACACATAGGACTTAAGATATCCCATCAATGCAGTTTGTTGTTTTCATACCCAGTACTCATTTCAAGTCAAAGTTTAGTAAGAAGTGAGGATATTTTGAAGCTTCAAATCTTCACTACATTATATTAGATGAATTGGAATAGCAAATGTTCTTGGGCAAAGTCCAACCAAAAAAATGATTAAATGATTAGGAAATGGAATACTAATTTGGACAAGCCAAACTCAATGTCAAGAATGTGATAGAGGTCAGAATAATGCAAAGACAAACCAAAACTGACAGACAACACTCAAAACTTTAAATCAAAGCTGAAATCAAAACAACCACACATAAGATCAACACAACCTTTCTAACACGCCCTTCCCTAACTAAGTAACATGTTTTACAGTTTGTTTTGAAAGAAATCCATTAAAAAACTTAACATATTTTATATTAAAAATATTACATATTAAATACCATTCAAATTGAATGATAAAAATAAATAAAAATAATTTAGAGTTTATAAGTATTTTAAAAGAACAAAAATCAGAACAAGTATACGTTTTGTGGATCTCAGGGAGATGTCTTTTCTGCTTGCAGATGAGTTTGTCCTCTGGGCCTCATTTTGCTCAAGCTTGTGGTATACATTACTTTGGTTTGTAACCCAATGTAATGCAGTTGGAAGGAGAACCAATACCTTCAAATAGTACACTATGGTGCTTTCCCAGAAAATTGTGGATTAAATCTACAAGGAAATCCAAAACCTGTACTGGAGAGATGATGGTGAAGCCAGAGTTAAATCCTAGAGTGAATCTCTTGTTTTGGTCAACCTCCAATTCCATACCTGTCATAATGGACTTCTGATGTGGTGTTAGGTTAGAGCCCTTGCTGCTCGGTATTGAGAACAGCAGGTAGAGCTGACTTGAGCACATAATAAGAAAGTCATCAGATACCTTCCATGAAAGGTTTTAAGGCAAAGTATGTTAGGGAGAGCCCTTGACATAGATAGAGGGTATGATGAAAAGATTATACTTCTCTACTTGCACAGAAGTCTCTCCTGAGGAGCTGCCCTACATTAATGAACTTTTCACTACAAGGCTGTCAGAACAATCCCATTTGCTTAAAGTAACAAAGTAGGCTTTTGATATGAATAGTAGGATAATATTCTGCTGGAGCCACAAACAAAAGGTCACACAAAATTTTGCACAATTAATTAAACAAACAACATATCTTTGAATGGTTAAGGCATTATTATTTGAAAAATGTGTAATATGAATTTCCTAGCATCTTTCTATTACTGATATAAATAATTAAAAATATGAACAATAATAATAATAATTGTCATTGTTTGGAATATTAATCAGCAAAAGTTAATTTAGTAAGTTTTAATGCAATACAAGATAAATAAGGAGTGTATAGACTACACCACAATAAATAGTTGTGAATAATTTTAAAAGCAGCACTGTTGTTAGCCATAAGATGCTAGTCAGAAACCAACAAGTGTCTTTGACACACATTTATACAAATTAAAATTGTAATTAACAAGCAACAGTAAAAATTAGGAAAAACACACTGATGGAAATACATGGAACAGGAGTGAAAATTAAAGCCAGCATCACTCTAAAACACATTGTCACCTGTTTATCATGCTTTTTTTTTAATCATTAGGAGATCAGACAAACCCCACTGTTTTTCTCTTAATGTCAATATTATAAAAGCTTACAAAGTAATTTTATTTTATGTTATACTAGCAAAATGCCTGCACTTTGCAGAGGAGAAGTAGTGTGTTAAAGAAGTTATGAAAAAGAAAAGGAAACATTTTAAAAACAACGTAACATGATTGTCAATGGAATTGTTTTGTGACTGTTATGAGTGTTGCTGTCATCAAGGATTTGATTATCATTATTTCTTTCAATCAGGTTTATATTTGGAGGATGTGTTCAAGTTACATTCCGTCTTTGTCAACCGTTGTAAAGATAACAGGTTTCATTCATCGAATTGTTCACTACCCAAATCGGTACTCATGAACCTAAGATGTTTAACAGGCATTCCCGGTATTAAGTTGTGGATTTGCCTGTGAATATTTAACGACAGCGTGTCTATGAACTTAATTTAAACTTAAGCTCTACACCTTGCTTTCCTATTGATATGTCTACAAAGGCTTGTTCAGCTTCAGAGGGTTGTTCCTTTCTTACTGCATCAATAAACAGCTCGTCTTCCTCTTTATCTGAGACATTACACATTGCATGCACGGGTTTACCTTTCCCAGTCCTGCAAACTTTAGCGAAGTGATTCAATTTACCACATTTTTTACACTGTCTTCCTTTAGCTGGACATTGACTTTTTCCACCACGTGCTTTGTTTCTGCAGTAGCCGCACTTATGAATATGCTTGTATGCGTCACTCGCTTCATATTCTTTTGCTGCCTTCTCAATTGTGTAATGCGTTTTTTGTTCAGCGCTCTTTGGAGCTCTTGCTTGTTGTCTGCGTACTGCGTTTACAGTCAGTTCACGTGAGCCGCTCGGAGTACATGCACTGAAGGTTCTTAGCTGTGTTTGTGCTATCTCGTGCAATCTTGCAATGTCTACGGCTTTATTTAATGTTAGCTAAGACCCGGCACTTAAAAGTTTCTCTCGCACTTTCACTGAGTTTGTGCCAAACACTTGTTTATCCCTGACCATCTCATCTTCGTTTGCATAAGCACAGTCCTTCACCAGCCATTTAAACTCCATTACAAAGTGATCATAAGTCTTGTTTATACCCTGCGTCTTCTCATTAAACTTGTATCTCGTGAATATCTTATTCGTCTTAGGCATGACAAACGTCTCCAAACGGTCATAATAAGTTTTCAGTACCTTGGCTGCCTCCTGGGTGAGAGTCCATGTGTTAAAAATGTCTCTTCCTTTTTCCCCAGTCCACCTCGATAGACATCTCACCACCCAAATCACTACTCGTGAATCTAAGATGTTTAACAGGCATCCCCTGTATGTACTTTTTGATTTGCCTGCGAATATTTAGCGGCAGCATGTCTATTGGATTGCTGCTGACAGATGGCCTTATATGGGCAGGCACTCAATTACGTGGGAGGCGTGGGTATGGGGGACGCAATATAGGCAGGCAGCCAACTACGTGGGAGGCATGGTGATGGGGGATGCAACTTCGCCTCACACGGCGACCGAGCTGCAGGCTATGGCTGTATATATGTATGTAAGTAGGATTCAGTTATGACCATTACGCGTAGAATTTCGAAATGAAACCTGCTTAACTTTTGTAAGTAAACTGTAAGGAATGAGCCTTCTACCCACATGGGAAGTTGGAGAATTAGTGATGAGTGAGTGAGTCAGTCAGTCAGTCAGTCACTGAGGGCTTTGCCTTTTATTAGTATAGATTATGTGGTCCCATCTGCACCTACAATTTATAGATATGCTCATAATTACCACAGACAATTCCCTTTTATTTGACAGTATAGAAATGGCAGTGTAGAAATGGCCAGGAGGTTTATGCTTAGTTCTGGATTTCAAAATACAGTTATATTGAAGTTTTTTTTTTATTATTAATGTTTCTTATATAGATCTAATGTCAGTTTTGTGTATGAACAAAGTTTTTAGAGTTCTGATTGGATTTTTTTTAATTACTGCCTGTTTATGAGAAAAATTAAATTAGCTGTTTAGAAAAAAAAAAAACATATCTTGAGTTTGTATTATAAGAACTAAGGCTTCAGGCACTAAAGTGGAGAAGAAAATATAGTGGAGAAATTAGATCTTTGCACCCCTACGAGAAAGAAGATAACATTAAATGAGATAAACAAGAGTTTGAATAAAAGATTCTTTCACCTGAGGGGATGCAAGCACTCTGACCTTCTATCGCACATGTTTATATAATATGCTGAGCAGCAATATCGCCTTCATTATTTAATTTTAAATAACACCCCGAGTCCCAAAACCCACTTAATACTCCATTAGATCTCTTTTGGTTATTGAAAGTGACCCTCAATATGTACTATTAAGTACTTAATATAAAAAGTGCACATATATTTGAAAAATAAATAAAAAATGAATATGAAATGCAAAAACAATAATGTGAGGTCATGAACTTGTATGCTTCTTTAAGGACTATATACACTGCCAAAAAAATTCTAAAATAGCACAAAAACAAATAAAGTAATTTTTTATGGAACAACAATGTTAAGAATTTGAAATACTTCTAAAAAACACAATAACTAGACAAGTGGCATTCAATGGTTCTAATTTTGTAAAAGACAAAAGACAATTTAAAAAGTGAAATGAACATTTAACACAATAAAACTGCACAAAACAGAGAATGGCCCAAACTTTATATGCTACTCTATAAAACTGTGCTTGGTTATCCTTTTCATTTGAGACTATTTTTAATTGTTATTGCCTTTAAGGAAATTAGTTTTACAGAATGAGACTCTTTAATTCTAAGTTAGTGTATATGTTTGGGGGACTGTATCCTGCATTAATCTGTAACTATACAACTATACTGTACATGTGGGGATAGGATCCTCTTTGCAAAATGGACTATATGCTGAACATTGGTCATTTACCCAGAATTGAAGACAATCTTGCAAATGCTTTTTGGACAATATGAAGGTGAGCCAAAATGAAAGAGTCACTACAGCTGATAAAGTAAAAATTCTGAAAATTCCATCTACTCTATTTAAATCAGTTACACATTTGTGTATTTACAATACTCCAAATGCAATCAGTTAAGGGCATATTGCACTGAAGGGGTTTGGATTTCAGGAAAGCAATAAAACTGGAATGCATTGTTACCGCTGGGCCAAGGCTAACTGCAAATGGAGGAAATTTACATCATCTAATCATTTCTAAACGTAACATGCTGGCTGATGCTATGTGTTTGCTCCACTATTTTCTGTAGTACCTATGCTGACTGTGTTGAGTTCAGGTATGCAATTTGTTTTAATATTGTCACTTTAAATGTTTTGACCACTGAGAGGGTTTTGTGTATGGGAGAAACAGGAAGAGCAATAGAACTGTAGGGAAGAAGCATGAAAGACAAAATGAAAAGGCACTAGGATGTGAGGAGAAGAGGCATGGTTAACAAATTCAAGACAGCAGGAAGAAGATCATCTGGCTATTTGATATCTGTGGGTTTCGGGACCAGCTGTACTGGTGCAGGAGAGGAGTAAGTGAAGACAAACTACCATATATACTCATGTATAAGTCAGGTCTTGAAACCTGAAAAATCAATATTAAAATCAGACCCCGACTTATATTTTCCATTCAAAAATGCAACACATTTGTTTTTACGTCTTCTTGCCTCCACCAATCTCACATCAGTTTCTCAGATGCATCAAATGTTGTTGCTGCAGCACAGTTACTAATTTCTTCTGCTATTTCAATGACGTTTAATTTAAAACCAGCTTCATATTTTCTTCTGATCGAATGCTCCAACGTAGATAAGGGATGCTCTTACGATAAAGATGTATGAGGGTGTGAGATACAAAAAACACAAATCAGTGCAAATGTTGCTTCGGAATAGTTTGGGTATTACCATGTGGTCACATAGGCACAATACATAGAAAAAAAAAAGGCAGTGTGCTCCATGATTACTCTCTCAGGTGGGTGTTAGCATATCATAATCTCTTTGACCAATTGCCTGAGTTTTTTGCATTCAACATATGTGACTGACATTAAAAAATACCAGAAATTATACTGTAAAATCAAGTCCTGACATATCCACGAGAGAACTTATCTGTGAGTATATATGGTAGATATTTCCTCCTTGAAGAAGAGTCAACAGAGTGCCATGATACAGTTGAAACACAGTATCCTAAGGTGTCATTCAAGTGATTGAAAAACGAAAACAGAAAATGGCAAGATATAGTAAATGTCTAAAGGAGAAAATTAGTGACTGGATGATAACAAGAAACTGTCTTGTTAAAGGAACTGAATTATCTTGGAATCAATGCTGGTGTTCCAATGCATCATTCTAAGCTTGTTTTTTTTTTGAGGATTGAGAACCAAAGAATAGCATTTTTACAGTTTTACAAAGTTAAAAAAATATATAACTGTGTCATCAGCATTAATTTAAGTTATATTGCAAGCTGGCAGGTTAAACAGAAAGCTACCCACTGTTATAAATGTATGTACTGTCATTTAACTTTGATGTGATTTTTCACTCATGACATAAATTAGATTTTTTACAGAAATGTGAAACGTCATGCCAGAAAATGTGTAATTTTCTGAGGAACACATTCAGCAGGGATAATTCCATTGAAAGCATCTTCATAGCTTTATATATGTAGCTCATCCATCTGGTAGTTTATTTTGTAGATTCAGCATAGATATCAGGAACATGAACACTACGGACTGGCAAGTGGCTTCGATATGTACATGCGCTGTTTAGATTCTTAGACACTCACAGTGTGCCAAGATGCAGGGATCACTGTTATGCCAAATTTGAAACTTCTCATAAAATTTCTCATAAGTTGTAAAGATAGTATGTACCGTATTTTTCGCTCCATAAGATGCACCTGACTATAAGACACACCTAGGTTTAGAGGAAATAAGTAATATTTGATCATTTTCCTTAATAAATAAATTATTAGGTATAATATTTTTGTTTCATTTGTTTAACTGGTTTCTCTTTATCTACTTTTCGGACTTGAGTGAAAATCCGATGATGTTTTAGGTCATATTTATGCAGAAATATAGAAAATTCTAAAGCGTTCACAAACTTTCAAGCAGAACTGTACCCCTGGATGCCGACTTTTGTCGGGTAATACACATCACAGTCTGTGACGCAATATTTGCTCCATAAGACGCACAGACATTTCCACCTTGCATCTTATGGAATGAAAAATAAGGTAAATAATGCATTGCATATGTGTTTAATTCTTAAGGTTCATGCCTAATCTTTCATAGTTTTTTTGTAATGTTAAAAAATGAATAAGCATTTAAATGGATGAAGCAGGTTCTCTCCCCTCTTTTACTTCATTTATCTTTATTCATTTATTAATTTATCTATTCACTTATCTTCAATAGCATAAAGTTTTACACTGCTGTCTTTCTCAGGGGTGGGGGCTGATTTGTTTAGAACCTTTCTTTTTGTAAAACTTGAGTTATGCGTGTAGAATGTTATTTGATTTTAATAAAATCAATAAAATTAAAAAAAAAAAAGCTATATGAAAATATCACCTTGAGTAAAATGCTTTACCTAACACTCTGGCCCTGGTTGTACAAAACAAACACATTTATGAAAGTCTGTATTATGGGCCATTGGCTTGATTGCTACATTCGGAATTTCATGCAATTCCATATCAGCGTACCAAAAATATCCCTCAGAGTTATTATATGTAGCTAGATTTTGAGTGAATACAGGAAAGAATATAATTGTAATGGCTGATGGGCTTGGACCAGCTCCAAAGGCCTCATCTCTTCCATTGCTTTCTAGAAAGAAGTTTCCAGGGGTAGTCTTAAATAGGAGCACAATGATTATCAGAAATTTCAGCATTAAGGTGGTGTGAAGTGAGTGATAACAGCCTGCGTGTGGTGGATAACAGCTACTGTAAGTGAGTCAAAGTGCTGCAGAGCAGATCAAGAAGAAACTAAGCTGCTGAAGGAAGTTAGAAGCAGTTGTTCACAGAAGAGAGGATAAGGAAGTTTAAGGAATCTGTAGCCCTGAGAAACCACCACTGAGTGTTGGATCATAAAAAGATGGTGAAACATCTTGAGGTGAGTGACAAGAGTGCAACTGGTGACTGTTTTGGGTCCATGTAAATGGGACAATATAAGATGATTTGTACCTTTTCCCACTGTCTATGTGGAAATCTAGTTTTGGAGGTGTTAACCGTGGCTACTAACAGCAGTGAAGTTTACTTAAACATACTAAGATTAAGCAATTTTGTTGTACTCACTAAAATAAATAAAGTAAGTAAAAAATACACTAATTTGTTTATGAAGTTGAATTGCTCATTCAATGTGGTGGCTGTCTCTCTTGTATCAATACTCATCACATTATTACAAGGAATAAATATACTCAACCATAAGCATTTTGATGGCAAATAATTTTACTGAATACATGATAGTGTTTTTAGTGAAACCTTAGATATTTTAAAATTATTTTTTAAATATTTTTTTAAAACAATGGTTCTCCTTGATATCAGATTATTCTTTACACATATGACACACAATAACTATTGCAGAAAAAAACCAAATGCTGTGTTGTTTTTGGTATAAAACCTGTGACAGTTATGAAGGGATGATACTGAACAAAATTTGACTACTAGTGATAATAGCTAAACCATCGCATTAACAAAAACCACTATCAGAAACAGTTAAACAGCAAGATATTTGAAATAGTACAAGAGGTGCACAAATGGAAAGCTGGTCAGATCTTTATGGTACACCTTGTATAAATGACTATGCATTTTTAAATTGAAAGACTCACATTTGATGCTCTTTTGCTCTTTCTTTTCTTCACCACTTCCTGATCCAATGCAGCCATCTTCATCATCACAGTCTCCACTAACCTCGTCCTCCAAATTCCCACTTCCTGTTTCGGTAATATCCAGGCTTCCATACTTTGTATTCAATTTTCCCTGTAACAACTAAGATAATGTACTTCTTAGTGAACTGTTTAGGTTAGAACTGATATTGTTAGGTTTCAGTTGTTCCTGGATCCATATCAAAGTCGTTATGCTATTACAGTTATTTGCAGTACCCTCTAATACGTAGTGTTTACATATTTTTGTTCCAACACAATTTAAATGCAATCCTTGTCAGTAACCAATCTTATTAAATTTTTGATCTGTTAGTGTTTTCATTATGCCATGTTAGGTCAATCTTATGTCATGGATGTTTGTTTCTTTCCAAGGATATATAATCTGATATTATAGACTGAAGCTAATTAGTATTTTCAGTCATCCATTTGCTACTCTTCAGTTACCTACCTTACATTTTATTAAAGCAAGCAGCTTATTATAATGAGTACACAAAAGTGTAAATGCAAACACCAACTTAAGCAAGTTAGATGAAGAACATGTTAGATGGAGATCTGCCAGTTCTTTTGTCATTTGCATGTTTTTGCTAATATGAAAAATTAAAAGCATTGAAGGCAGCTGTTTAAGGCCAAATTAAACAACTAAACACAAGCTTAAACCTTGCTTAAGCAGTAAGTGATTCAACAGCAATAAATGAGTTCTCATTAGGAAATTGGGTTGGATCAAAAACCTGCAGCCACTATAGTCCTCTAGGACTGACTTTTCCTATCCCAAAAAATCTAAGAATTAAAATACTTCCTTCACTAACAAAGATAATGCATGCAAATTTGTCTCTTCTTGGAGTAAAATTAACTTTCTTCTTTAAAATCTAAGTTAAACAGACCGTTAACAATATTTAAAATCATTATTAAACAAAGTGAAATTAACATAAATAGATATCCTTGAATGACAACCTTGATGTAATTACAGGAGCAAAAGAAACCCTATGATATCAGATTAGTCAAACCTTAAAACTTAAATATACCACAGTAATTGTATTTACAAACTCCACCAACCATTATACAGTTTGGAATACCAGTGAATATGAAACATTATATTCCAAGCCACACACATTAAATGGACCAAAAACATAAATAAAATTGTGTTTTATGATCTATAATAATTTAGGTCTTACTGTGAAAATTACTGTGTAAATGATACAATCAGGTGAAAAGAAAATAATATGTTTAAGCAAAATACACATAAGCTGTACATAAGGTAGTAAATTTGTAAAAGAATTAAGGATACATAAATTTCTACATTAGACCCCCTTGGTGCCTACAAGTTATTGCCTTATAATTTGAAGATCTTATATAATATGTTTTACTTATTAATTGATGATGGTTACTTACCAAGTTTTAACTTTTTTTAGCCAAATCAGTGCTGTACTCATTTTTGTACACAGGTTATGAAGCTGTTTCAAATATTACGTTTAGACAAACAACAATTATTTGTTACCTTTCATTGTTCAACATTTTATAAATATTTTCATTATTTTAAAAAATATTTCATATTATAAACTTGATTTTTTAAAATAGAATGGTCATGCTGGGTTCTTGTTTTCTGTTATTTTTAAGCCTTCACCACTGTCCTTATTGAATCCAAGTCAAAAGGAGGCCAGAAGATGTGTGAGGAGAAACAATCTTAAGCTTTGAAACAGTGTGAACTGTCATAGACTTCAACATCTAGAGAAGGATCGCTCCCTCAGGTTTTTTAAAGAAAAATAATAAAAAATTATATCATTGCAATGTGCACTTTTAATATTTAACAAACTAACAGTATATTAGAACACAAATGGTTAAAACATGTCATTTAGGTATGTGATTTGTAATTATTATTTATAAAGTATATTAAAGTTAGTGTTGCCTCCACATTTGCTCAGTATGAATGAGTAGGTCCTGAGATGTACTGTGGCCTCATGCATAACGCCGTGCGTAGAATTCACAATAAAACGTGGTGTATGGACAAAAATGGAAATGTGCGTATACACAAAAAACTCCAGATACATAAATTTATGCGGTTGCCAACTTCCACGTTAGTCCGCTACATAAATCCTGGTTAGTGTTAAAAGTAACACACGTGCATGCGGCTGCCGCCACTCCCAAACTCCTCCCAGAATTATGCCTCTTTGAATATGCAAATCCATATAAATAGCCCATAAGGTCAGCATTCTGTGAAAAGGCAATGGCAAAAGCACGGGGTAAAATAGAAGAATTTCAGTGAATACCAAGTTGAGGGAAGGAAAAACATACTATTTGTTGGTTTTAACAGCAGTATAAACAACAAAAGGAAGTTGATTGAGTGACATAGAGTGTTGGAGAAACTCGAAAGCTCAAGTTCACACAGCTCCCGAAATAAAAAAGAAGTTGTCAGATAACAAAATCACCATGAAAAGGTGAATCGTAGCCCACCATCTTGAGTGTTATGTGAAAGCTTATTACGGTACAGAAAAAAGAAAAAAAATAGGCACACAGTGGGAAAAGAGCTTGAAATGTCAACTTTAATCTCGAAATTTCCACTTTAATCACATAGTTTATTTTGTCATTAAAGTAGAACATCATAAACTTCATCTTTAAATCATTTAATTTACTAGTTTCTCAAATACCATCGTAACTAAAGTAGCACGTGAAAAGCTTTGTTTTATATATGTTCTTCTATGTGCTGTATGTGTGTGAATGACTATGTGCTTCTTAAACGGGCTTTCTCTTCCTCCGACAGGACACGGAATCCATTACATTCGTGATATTACAGCCCTCTGAATAATTAAAATACTGAGATGTAAACTTGATATTATTTTCATGATGATAGGAGTTAAAAAAATGTTATAAAACATGGGAACATGGTGGCGCTGTGATTGTTCATGCCTCACACAAGATGCTTGCTGCACTGTGTGTGACCTTCGATGAAATAATTTATTGCAGCAGTACTGTCTCTTTCAAACGTACTAACTCTCAATTACTGTCCTTCCTTTTCTTTCTCCAAGTAACCAATTGCCACACAATCAGCTCTGTAATAGATGTTAAGCCATCTATAAGCTTAGAATGGCGATTCTTCAAAACTTAAGGAACATTGAAATATCTTTGTAGTACATGTTTAATTATTCCATCCATCTATCCATCCAGGGTCACGCCAGTCCCAGTCTGAACGGGGCACCAGATCGTCGCTAGCGCTGCACCACCGTGTCCTCACATGTTTAATCATTAACAATATAGATTACTTAAATGATGTTAACATTTAATCGGTATAAATGTAATAAACATTTTGCTGCATTTCATCTTAAAAATAATATTGTCATCATATGTAAATATGCTCTTTATAAAGTGGCTCAGGTTGTGCAATATAACTGCATCGTAAGTTTACAGTGAGGTGATTGTACTTATAAGTACAAACAGTTCTACAAGGAGCACTTGATGGACTGATTGAGTGCGTTTATAGTTCTTGGGATGAAACTGTTTATGAACCGCGAGGTCCGTACAAAAAAAGCCCTGAAGCGTTTGCCGTTTCAGAACAGTTCAGCAGACTGTGTGCATGGCTGAGGCAGTGTATGCTTGATGCTGTATACCGATAATTCTCTTTCTGATCAGCTGCTGGAGAACTGTGATTCCACACTCAGATACAGTGGGATAAATACTTGAGAGTAACAATGCTAAAGCAGCTATGATATTTGGAATAGTTTGGCTATTCAATGGTTCATTATATTATTACAGGTTAATTACATTCAGATGCCTTAAACTAATAAACAATATGCAGTTAATTTTAGTGTATTTGATAAAGCTGGGTCAGGTATGTGGATCTAAAAAAAGAAAGGCAAACCACACTGGAACAAAATCACTGCTTTGACCCTGGGTGCTGCCAGTTTGCAAGACCAAGCAGAGAACTTGCGTGCGCCAAGAATTTAGCCTGGTGTGAAAATGTGCATGGCTTTATAACAAGTTTAGGTTTTATACATTGCGATGTGAGTTTGGAAATGGGCTTACACAACATTTTTGTGCATACACACCATTTATACATGAGGCCCCTGGTGTCTCAGCCCAGAATCTCTCTTGTTTATTCTTGATGTTTTCAGGTTAGTCCTTTGCTTCTTACAACACTGAAGTGGAATAAGTGGGGCATGAAAAAGGGTTGAATAGATTTTGTACGAATTTGTAATTTGGTCTGTATTTACTAAATCTTTAATCCACACATCACATTAAAAAAAAAAATTATAGTAAACAAGAGGAACTGTGTACAAAACTTCCCAAGAATCTGTGCTGCCCGCTGATGTGGGGGGTATTTTTCGTACTTGGATTACTTGTTTAGCCGGGTGTAATTGTTGACAATTTGGCATGATCCTGGATCTGTCAGTTTTTCGAAACTCTTGCTGGATGTGTTGTCATAGCAGCACATCCAAATCCACAAACCTACTCAGAGCAGGTTTGTTCTATGTAAACAAGGATTAGCTCACACACTTAATCAGTGTCCATGCATGGAATTCATTCAGTCATGGCTTCACCATTCATGAATGAGCAACCAATTGATATCGGTGCACAAATTATAAGAAGAGAATTTCATATAGAGAGGGTTTTGCGAGATCGGCAAGATCCGTTATTGCTCCCGGAGGAAATTCTTTTCGAAAAACACCGCTTTAGCCAGGGGGAATATTGTACCTCAAAGGTTTAATTAGCACCTTAAATTCAAAGTCAAACTAGGTGAAGTCGGGCTCTCACAACCACACAGACAGTATGCATTGCTTTGAGGTTTTTTGTAAACAGCACTTTTTATATACTGTTGGCGAAGCGGAAAATCTATTTAAAAGTGCAATGTGCCAGGCAATTCATAAAGTCTGTTTAGCTCTGAAATATTTCCTTCGGGTTTTCATAGTGTTTCCTGGACACCTGTGCGTGCAGACAATAAAAAAGGCGTTTCATGCCATTGCAGGTAGGTAATACACAGGCAAAAAAACACCCACAGTTCCATAAAGAATCTCACAATCAGCCTAACATTCTCATTACCCAGGATTTCCAAATGTGATTGGGGCACATGGGACTGATCAGAGTGGAGTTTGATCAAACATTATTTGGAAAATGTACCTCTCCTCCTGATGAATAATCAGACACAGTGTCTTCATCAAATATTTGACCTTCGTCAATATCTCGTTGGTCAGACACAAATTCTAGGGATATGACATTCCCTGCAACTGACCCAACAAAAAAAAAAGAGGGCTATGTGGAACATACCTATGGCACACATTGAGGACAAATATATGCAATGACCATCCTTTACCTAAAATGAAGTGACCACTGCATCCTGCCACTGGTTCTGAGGAGGAGCTTCCCCCTGGAATGCCCTCAGAAACAGGGCGATCAGCATTTTGCTGGACAACTAACTCTTCTGCAGGGGTTAGGTCTGGACCATGTGGACCTCCACCTGTTTTTTGCTTGTCTGCCTTCTTATTAGCTTTAAAATGAATGTTTTTTATATTACATATGATTCTTTATGTCAACAATTCTTTAAATAGTTATATACCAATATTTACCAGTTTGAAGTATATTTTTGTACTTCACTTTAACCTGTTCCCATGTTCTCCTTGTGCTCATGTTTGATCTGGAATTATAACATATTAAATAATAATTAATATGATACATAGGAAATGAAACGCTGCATTCAGTAAGTACAATGCACACTACTTAGCGTTTAATTTGTTGGCCACTTTTTGCCAGCCGTCTTTTCTGGTTTGGGCTGCTTTTGCAGTGTTACCCTTTGTGCATATTAAATCTTGAAATTCTTCATATCCTTCAAATAAAAGGTCCTGTTCCGCTTGTGTGAAAAAATGCGCCCGTTCTTTTGTCATTTTGTTGCAGCCTATCAAAGACTTGCTGATCATGTTTTCTAGACTCAATATATATACTGTATGGGCTTTTCAGTCAGTGCGGGCACACGCATTCTTGGATGATTAGATCCAGCTAGACTAATCTACTACATGGCTGCGTTTGAAAAACCGACTTATCCTGGATGAGTTTCACCGGCATTAACTCATCCAAGATGAGGCATCTGATCTCAGATGATTTAAGCGACGTACAGAAAATACCCCCGTGGACTCTTTTATAATAAACCTATATTATGCTTGCTGTTTACAAATATTTATATATCCACAGAAATACGTGAGGTATGATTGTAAATTTTAAATTATTTCCACAAAATATTGTTTCTATTTAATGTGTTACTTTATTTGTAAAGCTGATTGACATATGTTCTGTTGTTTTTTATTAATAAATACTGTAACAGTTATTTTCCCAAAGGTTTTTAGAGGTAAGACAATAGGAGTGAACTAGCAGCATGCTAACCTGAAAAAGGATTTAAATGCCACTTGGAATAGTCTCGGTGGTTAAAGTACATAAAAAATACATGACAGCGCTAATGTCAACAAAGCTATTGTCCAAAACCAAGAAAAGTCTGAAAAAGACACACTTACTATAAAGAACTGGAAAAAAAAGTCGGAAGAAAGCCCAAGAATATAAGTTTTTAACTAATGCCACAATATTAGTCATGTTGCTTTTTCAGGCTTTTAAGTGGAAGCAGCATTAGGAGGCCCTTGCCCCCATAGACTAAGGAGAACATGATACAGTATATTGAGCACAGAGCGAGTAAATGCAAAACCAAAATGCATTAATAAAATACTTACAAATACTATATTAACATAGAAAGAAACCCAAAATAGAATTAACAAAACATTAACAGACAGAACAAGATAAAAAAAAAAAGACAAATGAATCAGGGGTGTCACCCAGCCTATTCGGTAACAAACTGGGCCCAGCTACTCATTACAATTGTTTTATTATTTTTTTAATTCTTTCTTTGTTAACTAAAAGGTGAAACATGTATTTTAAGATAATTAATATACAAATTAAAGGGAAAAAAATGATACCATCTTAAAAAACTGAAAACCAGACAGAGAGTGGTCATTTGCAGATATTCAGCTGTCTGAGAAGAAAGTGTCTAAATTTCCATATGCTAGTGTTTCTGGTGTTACATACTAGTGAGAGGAGCCTGGGGCTTTGTAAAAAAGATTACTTTAATTAGAATAATCTGTTATGCAAGATAGCCAGAATAGGAAAAGAAAGCTTGTGCTTACTCATGCTTTATATGTCTTTCAAAGCTGTTGCAACTTTCTCTACATTATTACAAGATCAGCTATATTGTCAAATTTGAAAGAATAATCAAAGCTTGTCAACAGGTAGATGCAAGGTTCATCCTGCAAAATAAGAAAATGACACCCAGCATATCAAAATGAATTCCTTTTAAAAATAACTTTTGTTCAAATTACATCTTCTAAAGAGGCAGCTTTAATATGTTTCTGTTTGACATACAGTATATATTGAATTGCTGGATTTCATAATGTATACCCATTTCATAAATTTCCTGAATTGCCGAGTACAAACCAGAGAATGGTAGCCCCACTGATGCTGATGTGGTTGCACTTCTTTGGCACATGTCTTGATATATGAATGATATAACAGCTTTGTCTTCGGACAAGCTTTTGGTTCACATTTGCTCAGAAATTGCATAGTGAGACAAACAAGCCAACATTGACTATTGTCATTTTATCTGTCATTTTTAACTGTAACAGGTGCATGGTGACCAAGCACTTCGCCACCGTGTTGTTTTTGCCTTGCACTGGTAGTTCAGTAAAGGAAGAGAATTCCTAGAAAACTGGTGGATCGGTAATTACACAGAATAATGTGTACATTCCAGGATGTGCAACAAACTGTGTGTGAATATGGCGTTGAAACTGGTGATGGCATTGCTGGGTAATTTATCAAATCTCATGACATTCTCAAAAAATCTTTACAGAAGATCTCAAAATTTCAAAGACACTGCAGCACTTTATTTTAAAGATTTTCAAGCAGAACCATCAAAATAAACAAAAGATGATTTGTGGGGACATATTAAGTAATGTGAAAAAAGATGATGGGCTCAAGCAATGAGTAATAGTTATATTTTAAACATAGTGTTAATTGTATTATCCAATAAAAAAGGGTCATATAAAAATCAGAAGTCAAGTGTTGCAAGTACTGATCAAAGAAATGCAAATGGAGATCATATCAGAAGTAACGGTCAGTAAAGAGGGATAATTGCAAATCCTTTGATAACTACATCAACCTATTTACCACAAACACCTGAATTTGTAGAAAGTAAATAATACGTTGCTACTACAAGACAATGTTTCTGTGCATCACTATGTGCTTGTTCAACATGAACTGGTAAACATTTTGCAAAGGCACTGCCACATTCATCAAACTCACTAGATATTTTACTCATAATTTTTTTTTTCTTCTCACTTCAAAGATACACTTTGTGCTTGTCAAGTTGTCAGTGCTGAAAACGTCATTGCAGCTTTCAGACCTGCTTCCAGTAGTCAAGTGAGAGGTAACAGAAGTGCTTTATAGCTTATTGAAACATGCTTTCTTTGCTTTATGAAGTAAATCAGTTTCAGCCACACCTAAATCTTCCAATTTGCAGTCTGTAGGGAGGTGAACTGTGAGTGATTTTGAAGATAATTAGGTGTTAGCACCAGCAGAGTACTTTTGAAAATCGCCCAGACTGTGGTTTCCTAACTACAAAAATTCAGATTAATTGTGGTTTGTAAAAGGGAAAAGGATATTAAAAGACTTGCTTATTGTGCATGTCTTAACTTAACTATTGACTATACCTTATTAATCTTTACTCAATCCTTCAAATTAGTACAGTTCAGGTTAGGCTTAGGTTTAGGCGTTAGGGTTAGTGTCAGGTGAGATCTTAATCAGAATTAAAATGCTACAGCAAATATTAGATGGGATAATTCACTGTATTCTACATGCAAAAAGACTTATTTATAATTTAAGAAATACTATTTTTAAACTTTATGTACATTTTTGCTACATTTACATAAATAGTATGAACTTAAACATATTTTTACTTTAGCACTTATGTAAACAAATGATTGTTTTTCTTTACGGGAAAATACAGTATAACAAGCATAACAAAGCAGGATTTATGTAAATCCACTCCTCAATGATTTAGATCTCTCATTCATACATCCACTTATCCACCCAAGGGGAAATGTAATTTAAAAAATCTTTTACAATAAATTAAACATGAAAATGATTTGATAGTTTAGAAGTATTTTGTAGGAGTTGGTAACTTTACTCCCAAATAATACTAAGATATCAGTTCAGTTCCTAGATAATATGTCTTTAATACTGATTTTCTGTGGTCTTACTTCTGAAAGGAAGGAAGGAAAGAAAGAGAACCCTGTAAGTGATTGCTGCCAGTATGTGGTACTGCTTTAGAGTATTTTCATGCTGTTTCTTCTATTTGTATCAGTATTATTCTAGTTTATTTTTTTATTTATAGTAACTTTTTTGTTGCTTGCAGTAGATCATATGTGCTGTTATGAGTCATGGAGGCAATCTTTTCTAAAGTATGTGATAAAAAGAACATAATCATTGGAACTTTACCTTAGGTAGTCATGTAGGTGAAGATGCTGCTCAGCAATGATGCTGCTCATCTGCTAAGAGTCTCCAATGAGAAAAGGATTATTGATTTTGACTTTTCTTTGATTTCTGTCAGATTTTAAAATGAGCATTTTTTCATCTTATTTGATTTTATTCTATATACTACACTATATATGCATTTCTTTGTTTTCCCCAAGGCTACATTTTAACCCCAAATTGAATCATGCAGCAACCCAATTCTTCTATTACACAGTATGCAAGACAGACATTTTGCTAAAATATGTTGTAATTGGCAGATTTTCCTAATCTTCTGTTAACACTCGTGATGTTAAAAAGAACTATACTGTTTTGCAATAATGATAATATAAGCAGTACTTCTGTAATACACCTCTCTCTTTAAAAAAGTAATTTCTTAGATGGGGGGCAACATTGGCAACATTAAATTGTTCACTACTTTGACTTTTCTTGACTTAAGTTATCTAAAATGTCCTCAGACTGAGATACTAAATGTTAGCAATGTCTCTGGGCATGTTCCCTTAACTAGGTCAGCTTCAACTTACGTAGTCAAAATGCATCCATACATTCTTACATCCACTCGTTTGACTTTAGGGTTGCAGAAGGACAAAATCTCCATAGTATGGGAAACAAAGGCAGGAACTAACTCTGCAAAAGTATTATAAATTATGGAAACATTTCAGTTATATTTTTCAGCATTATAGCTATTTTGGATTTTATATTTGCAATTTTAAATCATCACAGGTTTTGCATTAATGATTTTCATTAGCAATTGCTTGACACACAGTTTTCATAACACAATGTCTGATATCACATCAGCCTCCATGTTTTTAGATTATTAACAAAAATCCATTTAAAGTCATTTGTGGTAGTTGGGCAAAAGATATTTACATTAGGATCTCTGCTTTTTTCCTTGATATTTGACAGTTATTATGCAGGTGTGGTTAGACTTATGACCCTCCCATTGGTGTTCCCCTAAAAGTTCAGTTAATATCTGTCTCCTTATTCAGTAGTCTTCAGTTAGTTAGTTTCCATCTTCAACATAAGAGACAGGTAAAAACTTATCCTAACAGATATTCATGAACAAACCCACGCACTAACACTGGGTCAATTTAGTATTTTTGATTAACCTTACCTTCACATGATCTTGGGAAATTTAAAAAAGCCTTTACCCCCATGACAGACCCACTAATAAATAGAATCCATTTACTGCAATGTTCATTATATTACCAGACAAATATTGGTATATTGGTAAAAGTTGCAATATCTAAAACTATGTTGCTTTTTTTTTGTTTAGAAACATTTCAATCAACCCATTACAACATTAATGAAGACTGGTGTGTGTGACTATAGCTAATATAAAGTAGATTTATAAAAAGGTTATAAGACGTTTTTGTGTTGTAATACTAAACAAGGCACCGTAAGTATTGACCCTAAATCTGTAAAAATGAAACGCTTTTGATTCACAGATATTAATCTGACTATTAAAATCCATTCAGTTTATTGTTTAGCATCATATAAATTGTTCTTATTCCAAAAGTTGTCTTTATTTTGCTCTTTTAGTCAACAAATAATAACATGTAGATGTTACTAAAGAATAAGCAAAAAACATCCTAATCAGAAAATATTATCCAACCACTCATCCTTCCATTTTCCTAACTTGCTTTTTTTTGGTAGTGATTTATGGAAAACCAAATCTGATAGCAGCAACATAAGACACAAGACATGAAATGATGCCATTCCATCTCACAACACCAGTAAAGAACCTACTCACCATTTTGATTGTTCCTTAAACTAACATAATGAATATTTCTCACAGATATGAGAAGAAAGCAAGAGTTATGTGGAGAAAAACATGCAGGAACAGGGAAAACCTGCAGTGGCCAGGCTGAGAAGAGAATCTTGGCTCCCAAAACTATGCACTCTGCTGCCCATTGCATAACTTTAATACTGTACTAGCTGTGCTGCCCATCTAAGATGGGTTGAATTCTGAGTAATTAGCATAGATCTCAGCACTGAACAAATTGAACTAAAAAAAATAATCTTGTAACTCAGTGTAAAACTGATGTATATTTATACATCTCCACAATGTTATAAATGTGCCGACTGTGAAGCTTTGGCACTTGATTGGTGATCTGAAGTTGAGGTATCCTATGAAACATCAAGTGCTATGAGGAAATGATTGAGAGGTTTGGTGGATTGGAGAGTCCCATGAAGCAACAGGTGTCAGTGCATCGCTAAGCAGTGAAACAAAGTTGAGTAACTTTGTCCCCCAATAACACTTGCACTGCAGTTAAAAAACAGATGCTGTACAGTTAAAATTGCTGTGCTACTGCCAGGACCGCCAGCAGGAGAGATAGGTTGTGTCTAAGCAGCAGGTGTTACATCCAATTCCGTCCCCATTGTTCCCCCTGGTAAAAATGTCAATCAGACCTTGAAATCTTTGATGCTTCACATTCGAGGCTTGCACAGAAGTCAATACTGGACGTCATCCTTCTCTATGGATCATTGCGAGGTCCAAATTCCATTCTCTTAAAAAAAAGTTATCCGCCTTTACGAACGCTCTGTCTGCTCAAGAACCCCATGAAAATGTGTATTTGTGTGGCTCATTCAGGTGACATCTGCACCATTTAATCATTCCAGGAGGTGCAATGCTCGATTCTTTTCATATCATAGAACAGGACCACTAACTAATAAATGACCTACAAATGACAGCACACAGCAAAACACCGATTGCACCACTATAAAGTCAGACAAGACACATCACTCAGTCTTGGCGAATTGCGATGCAGCCTTCCTCTTTGTTATAGACACTGAAATGCCATCTCGTACCCCCTAGGGGTGTAGGCACCCCAGGTTGGGAACCCCTGTTCTAAATCCTACAAATAAGAATATATAAAGTTAGCTAATAGTGAAGTATTAATAGGATTCCCAACAAACATTCAAGAAAAAAAAATTAAAATCTGACAAGAAAACAACAGAGAAAGAGCTACCACAGAGAAAGTGAGATATGTGAAACATACTTATGACTGCTATTTTCATGTGCAGCCTTTTTAAACATTTTACTATTAAATATAAACTGTTACCTTTTCTGGCATTGATTCAGTAAATCACTGCACTACAGAAGTAACAATCTTCAGAATAAAATGTATAAAGTACTACTTTCTATAATGTTGAGTGATTCTCATTATTTGTATCCATCATTATAACTATTAGAATAAATATATTTTATTTACCATTGAATAAGTATGAGTGGTTCAGAAACACCATTTAAAGCATGTAATGTCATGCTAAGAGTTGGCACCTGTCTTTCGGATGTGCTATATGAGACCATTTTCAACTAGTTCTTGGCAAATGGATCATTAATATGAGATCATTATTGCCTAACATTTATATTATTTTGGAGAACTCAAGTTAAATAGAATGCTTAATGTTCTTTTTTGCAACTGGATTTTAAATCTGTAAAGACTTGTACACAAACATGTATTTAATTTTAAATGTTTCACACGCACTAAAGCCATATCTTAATAGATTAGTTTTTCATGAAGATCATAATATGGAACATAATTTGAAAAGAAACAGGTTAAGCAATCAGGCAAGTTGTCCACAGGGGAAAAAAACTGGGTAACAGATGCACTGTCCCCAGGCAGATTGCTGCATCTGTAATATAGTTCAAGATGATAAAAGAAACTATATGGTGCTGTTGGCATAATGACTGTTGTGTGAACACACATATTTCCTTCTCATGGGTACACTTTCTTACTTGACTGAAATAGACACATTTCTCCAATGTGTCCTGTATATGCCATATATTGAAAATAAGATTCACAGCAACTCATTATATTTAAAGGAGAGAATGGCCCAGCATGAAATAGTATGTGAGAAGTTACCAGTAGGAGAGTATGTGAGAGACAGCATATTAAGCTGTTTAGTGTGTGTGCAATCATAATTGCTTACAGGTTTGGTCACACTTGACCTTGTCAACTAAAGCACATCAAAATAAAAATGCTATTGTCCTTGGCTGCATTGAGTTCATGTTGTCTTTTGGATATAACATACAGTAAAATGAATAATTGCAATAAGAAACTGCTTATATTTAACCATTAATACATTTCAGTATGCTAACTCCCATTTTTTCAACACAGACAACTATAAGAGAAAAATGTACTTAAACTGCTTGCCTGTGTAACTAGGATACCCTGACATTTGTAGCAGTACAATTAAATTGCGAAATGAGATGATATATCACATTTAACTTCATGTTTTGTTCTCTGATATCAGTTTACTTATAAGAAGTCTTATTTCTTATACTTTTAATATTAGTTTGGAACTTTATATAATTCATAGGTGTGCTTCTGGAGTTATTTATTGAAATCTGATTGGTGAAATTTAAAATATACTAGGGGGCTTTGCCCCCTGCTCGCTTCGCTCACCCACCCCCCTGGAGCACGCTACGCACCAGCCACTTCACATCTCTACCTCTCGCATTGTGAAGAGGGCAGCTGAACACATGCTAAAGAGATGCGGTCGCTCCTCTGAAACCCCCTCTTAAATGGTGATACAATGGGAAACAAATTCATTTTTTTTACCTCTTCTATGCTCGATCAGTTGGCTTGCCGCTGCTGCTTATGCTGTACTGCGTGATCTGCATGTCGCACTGAGCTTCGAACTTAAACTCTAAAAGTCTGTACAGCAGCTGTCCTTGTCTTGTGGGACATTAAAGTGTCTCAGTGAAAATCATGTTTTATATAATAGAGAAATATTGATTAAAGGATGCTTTCTGTTAGATTTTTTCAGTCTGCCATGCTGCATTATAAGGAGTATGTGGGACTCCACCCATAGGTGTATATAAAGGATGTCCATGTTTGAAATTAATATATAACAATGGCTCAAGACACTTCTTTATTTACTGAGTATTTTCCACAAAACCGTATATATTATTGACCTATACAACAGACCTTGGACATATATGGGGAATAATTTTTAGAATCTTTTATTTTTCTCAAATATACATTATAGATTACAGTGTGATTGATATTAGCTAATTTCTTGGTTAAAGATTAGACTTTTCCTACCTCAAATATTTATACATAAATTGCACAATCCAAAAAACCAATGGAATGTTTCTAATGTCTGTAACCTTATAGCTTCTTTACTGTCATACTAATATTCTCTTCAGTTCTGACTCAATTTGTCCTGAAGAATACTTATTCTGTGCATTTGTTATTTTGAATTGTATTGAATTAGCCTTTTGGCGCCCTCGGCCTATTTGAAAATCTCTGCTGTCACATTTAAATCACCTTTAAAAGTGCATCTCTTTTCTCTTGCTCTTTAATTGGCTGTATTCCATGTTTCAAGTCTTCTGTACCAAATACTCTGTACTCCTGACACTAATGACCCTAGCCCCATATAAACATGCCCATTAGGTACAGTAGATTAGTGACTCTAAAATGGTCCTTTAAAGGTAAGTTTTGGTTCTGTGTGTGACAGTGTCCTTTTCTCTAAAGTCACATCGATGCAAAATAAGAGAGAAGCATTTTTATTCATGCCAGTTATTTGAAAAATGGAGAGAAGGGATAGCAGGCTACATATATGTAAGGTGCCCATCCTACACCTGACACCTTTTTTTTCTGCAGGTCCTGCATCTGCCTCCATTACTCATCCATTGGTGGGTTACAATGTTACCAATATATGCCTTTACAACAAGAAGACATGCAGTAAAATGGATTTATAAACTGAAATCCTGGAAATATTATCAACAGCAACAACAAATAGCAGTACAATTCTTATCCCAGTTAAGTTTTCATGTAGCTAAAGCTTGTCATTCTGGTGCCACCCATATAAAACACTGTAAAAAAAAACAAAAAACAAAACAGAATCTCCTGGTTTATTAACCATTCCTAAATTATTATTCTTAGAATTACAAAAGTAAGACTACTAAAAACCATATTATTTAAGTTACATTTTCCTGCAATATAAAACACAGTAACGTCGCACTGCACAATAAGGTGCAGTGAATACGCTTGACTTGAGCATTCATAGTTTTCATACTCTTTCTTTGTACATTTAGCATTCATTTGCCCAGAGGTTGATGCTCTTGATGCTTCCTGAGCAGCTCTTCTTTTCTCCACCCTTCTCTTCTTTCTTCTGCATCTTTTCACGTTAAAGCTGATTAAGTTGGTGTTTGTGTTGCAGTTACTTTTACGTTTTCTTTAATTTTTCACTTAAGCTGGCACTTAAGTCTTCAATCTGCCTCAAGAATGACTCAAGATATGAAGAGGTAAGGAAAGTGATGGTGAAGCTGGTAGGGATGAGAACGGCACCCATACGCATGCGCCGAATGTCCGCCCTACTGGCCGTGGCCGATAGTTGATCCTACAATAAAATTAAATTAAAAAGAGGAGAATAACCCTGCAGGTCAATCCCCACTCCAAAAGCAAAAAGTAGACGTCACATAGTATATGTGTACCAAATTTCAGGTCAACAGGTTAGGTGATTTAAAATACTGGAAGAGACAAACGAACAGCCACAACAGCGTATTATATATAAAGATTTGACAAGCAAAGTGAATTGTATAGATAAAATAGCCTTTTTTTATAATAGTCCCAGTGCTGATCTTTTAAGCTTAGCCCACATTAACATGGATACAACTGAAAACACATCTTTTTTATTTTGGGATGTTTTTCTATTCACACTGAATTATGTTGTCTTTATTAAGCAAAGAAAACTAATCTTTTTGAAAACACTCTCCAAAGTATATAAATTTTAACAGTAACAGTAAAAATCGAGCATTTCAAAAACATTGATGTATGATTATCATGTGTGGCAGACAGCCGGGGCCCTTACCTGGCCAGGACACCTGTATAATGGAAGGACCAGGGAAAGAACACACACAGGGCATTGACTCCCCCGGACTTGCAGCAGTGCATCAGACTCCCACAGGGCAACATGGGAGTTGGAGTTCAGCACAGCCCTGCTGGGTTCCATCAGTGCCACCAAAGGGTGCTGCAGAATCTGCTGAACCCTTTATTGCAGCACTTCGGCCACACCAGCAAGTGCTACCAGAAGGAGATTAATTGGACACCTAGAGCACTCCCAAGTGCTCCATAAAAGGAGCTGTCTCACTCCATTCAGGGAGCCAGAGTCGGGGGAAAAAAGGAAGCTTGCCGGAAGTAGTGGAGGCGGAAGGAAAGAAAGAAAGAGGAAAAAGTGTGCTGTGTATTGTGCTTGTTTGTGCTTGTGAACTGTGCTGAGCAGATGGGAAACAAGGGAAAGCGTTTCCCAGAGAAAAAATGTAAAAATGTGTGTGCTGAACCTGTGTTCTGAGACTGTCTGTGTCAGGTTTGGGGAGCTGTGTGCCCCCTGCAGACCACACATGTCACTAGGCACAGACTTCAGTTAGCTGTGATAGATCCCTTTGTGATCTCATCTTTTCTGTGGAAAGTCCTTTTCTGACTTCTTTGAATAAGCCAACCTGTCAGCCTTGAAACACTTGAATATTTTATCCAGTCCATATTTATTCATGGCTTTGGAAACCTTATATTTATTTATTCATAAGCTTTAGAAGGAGTTGTACATCTCCTGTTCAAACAAAGATGTCCAGGTAAGTGTTTTCTTGTTGGTGTTTTTTGTTTTCCTTGTGCTCTCAGCATATGGATTTATGGTGCATTTGCTTCATAAACAAACATCACCCTTGGTTGACAAGTCATGCAAGCCCACTAGTAAAGATTTACTTGCATTTGTCTTTTCAGTGATAATCTAAAACACTTGTGTGGATAGAAGATATCTGCAACTAAAACATAATGTTTACATTCATATGTGCTGGTGTGGATTAAGCCTTAATTTATATGATGATTATTCGTAACATCCCTTAATTATGCCATTCAATACAACAGGAAGCAATAACTGTGACTGCCCTGATTCTCTGCTTACGTTTTTCTCCATTTGCTGAGTCTATAGTGAAGTGAGCCATCGAACTCACTGAACTACTAGGTTAAATTACTTTTTAATTTTTAATATTTACATTCATACTCTTATATGCATGTGTGTGATTGAGTTTCTGTGCCTAATTGGCTGTTATTACTTAATGCGTATTTACTTTTCTACCTTTTCTGGACCCATTCAGCCATTACAGCACTGAGTTGATGTTCACAGACCATGAAACAGTACTTTTTATGATCTTCCTTTCTTAACAGGAAATGTTACATTTCCTACAGAAACTGTTTGCACCTCTATGTTGCTGTCTTCATTTCTGATTTTTTCCCTGTCAAGCCTCTTACTGTCTGTATCCACAGAAAGTCTTGTGAAATAACTGTGAATACTGCAACACAGGCCTCCATTCAGCTGTAGATAAAATAGCTTCCTTAAAATTCATTGACGTTTTCTTCACCCGTCTAGCTCCACATTGTATAATTCTGTGCTACTATGTATAAAAGCAAATGCCTGACAGCTGGGGAGACTACGGAGACAGACTAGCCTTAATTTGCATGTCCATGCTTTCTCTAATCATTAATGGACTTACAGGGATGCACAAACTACAGTCTAGAAGGTATATTATGACGAGGTGATTGATATTGGCTATGATAAATTAAGGATTTTGTTTGCTGAAGCTAATAAAGTACTTATTATCAATTTCCTCACTGTAGAATATAAAATATTGCTTCATTTTTTCAATAGAATTGAAAAACCTAAATAATTCAACAAATGTTAATTCATCATCAAGCCCCCTATGCCAGATAATTTGAAAAAGAGTACTGTAATCTCGATATTAAATAGTCCAATCTTAAGACTGATCATTTAAACACTTTTTTCTGTAATTTTCACCTTTTCTACATAGATCTGCAGGCAGTTTGGTGTAGTGGGAAAGACTTTGGACTTCAAACCTTGCGGTTGTGGTTCAAATCCCACTATGGACACTGTGCGACCATGAACACGTCACAGGACCTGCCCGTGCTCCAACTGCAAAACCAAAAAAAATGTAACCAATTGTATCATAAATGTTGTAAGTCTTGGATAAATGCATCAGCCAAATAAGTAAATGAAATGAATGAAACCCTTAAAGCATAGTACTTAACATCTCATACCTTGATGGTATGTTTTCAGTCTGTCTTAACGGTGCAGCACAACAGTGAAATGGCTCTACTTTGAATAACTAAAGATTTACTTATGGAAGCACAGCCTGGAAAAATTAGTATATTAATTCTATTATATGTTATAATAGCATTTCATATAGTCAATTACAATATTCTATTGTCCGGAATGGAGAGTCTCCTAAATATTTATGGTACAACTCTCCAATTTTTTTTTTCTGTTTAACTAACTGTCCAGATTAGAACCCCACACACAAGTTATTCCTCAAGGATCTGTCTATAGGCAGCTGCTCTTCTGTATCAACATGGTTCCCCTTCACCATTACATTCATAGATTTGGGTTGGGTCATTATTTTTAAATGGATAACCCACACATTTATTTTAGTGTTAAAAGTGGATATTCATCACAGATAAATCAAAGCAGAACTCATTTTAACTAGCTTTAAAAACATATAAATACAATATAACTCCTTTTCATTTACTACAGACAATGATAATCATACCATTGTTTTATGCTTGGAATATTGGTATTAGATAGATAGATAGATAGATAGATAGATAGATAGATAGATAGATAGATAGATAGATAGATAGATAGATAGATAGATAGAGATACTTTATTAATCCCAAGGGGAAATTCATAAAAAAAATTAAAATAGGGAACATCACCTGCGTGGGCATTTCTTCTCAGTGCTTTAAGTTGACTACTTGAATAGGCGAGTCTGGGAGTGTAAAAATCCGTCAAGTAGTAAAAATAGTAAAAAGTGTAAAGGGAGTGATTCCACATAAAAGAAAGTGGTAGTTGTGATCAGTGAAATAGAGAAAAATATAAAAAAAAGGTAAAAATATAAAGTCATACACGGAGCTGCTGGAATGGCTGCCACTCGTGCAGCGCCGGAAACTGTATTAGTTTTATTATTATTATTATTATTATTATATTAGTTTTGATTGATGCTTTTCTTATTCAATGTACATAAATTATATAAAAATAGTTAGTTACTTACTTTACACCATTCAACATAACCCTAACTGCACCTTATGCTAGCTGGGATAAACTCCAGCAGACCTCCACGGCCCTGTTCAGGACTAAACGGGTTAGAAAATGACTGACTGATTGACCTAGTGTAATTAGAATTGGGTTAATTCTTTTAAAAGACTATTTAAAACATCTGTTGAAGAAGTTTGACATTGACATTCTTGCCCTGTTTCTTAGTTCATCCCTCTGTCCTGGTGCTCATGATGTACATCTCTCTATTATAAAAAAAAATCTTGGCAGGAGACGAGACGTGATCTTCTCGGATGACAATTTGACGTCCCATGAGAGACACTTTAATCTCACGCGAGACAAGGCAGTGAGACAGAAGGACAGCAGCTGTACAGGCTTTTAAATGATCAATGCACAGCGCAACAAGCAGAACATGCACCTCGGCAGAAGCAGCACAAAGCCAGTAGCTGGTCCATCCTCTTCTCCTTAGTGTGCATTCAGCATCACAACGCGAGCGGGAGAGACGCGAAGTGGCAGGAGCGTAGTGCGCCTCCGGGAGGGATGAGCGAAGCAATCTTAGATCATCTTAGAGAGACACATTGGCGACAGGCAAGACTAGACATTACAACCTTAGGAAGCAAAACCCATGAGACAGTGACTTTTGCACATCACGCCCTACTTACAAACAATTTAAAACAAGTTCACGGACATCTAACCTAGCAGTTGTTGGAATGCTTTTGGCAGACACACTCATGTGCTCTCAGCTCAAAACAATGACAAGCAAAACATGCAGCTCGCCAGCAGATGATCAGAGCGCATCTCCTTAGCGTGTGTTCAGCCCCCACCCTGCCCTTCACAACGCTAGCGGCAAAGACACAATGTGGCAAAAGAACAGCTGCTGTACAGGCTTTTAAATGATCGATGCAAAGCGCGACAAGCAGAACACACAGCTCGCCAGCAGCAGCAGTAAGACAGCAGCTGAACCGACCACATCTCTTTAGCATGCGTTCAGCCCCCCCATTCACAATGTAAGCAGTGTTATACATCCCGCTAGAAAGAGATTTAACCATGCCCAGGGCAGGAAATAAAAGACAAATATTGTTTTTACTAAAGTTTTAAAGCAAAAGTGAAAATAATGCATATATAACAGCTCCCATGAAAATAACAATCTCTGTAAATTGTTCATCCAGTAAACCAAACCCGGGGGTGGGTGAGCCAAGCGAGCAGGGGGTGGAGCCCCCTAGTTATTATGATGGAACTCTGTATTACCAACTATGCCATTTGTTCATTGTCTTCAAGGACTGTGTAGTATTTTCCTGATTATCTTTTTCTTCTGCTTATTCAGATTTTTGTGTTGCATTTATCTATTTTTTTTAGTTTAATTTATTGTTATAGTTACAGTCTTGTGTTATGTATTCAGTTTTTTTCTGTGCTTCTATTCCTATCCAGCCCCACTGAATTTTTAAAGTGTTTTTAGAATGGGAAAGGCTCTATCCTAAAAATGAAAAATCTTCTTTGTCATATGCTTATTATTACTATTAAGGAACAGTTGCAGTGAATGAGATTTGGAGGCCTGAACCTTTCCAAGAATAGTTTTTTTCATCAATGAAAAAATGAGATTAGCAGGGTTAAAAAGATGTATTAGTCTTGCTGTAAAACTGCTTCTGCATATATAAGCCTAACATTATGTGTTTTGTACTATGTAAAAGTGTGTTAAAAACTATGTTTATTTCATTGACATTAGTAAAATTAACATCAACTAGCTTTTATGAATTTTAGGAATATAGTTCTTTCTAACCCTTCTGAAACTTACTTCTCAAAATGTTTATGTCATATAATAAACACATCATTCATTTGTTTAATGTCAAGAATTTCTGGGCTAGCACTGAGGTAATCAGGGGAAAAAATAAATCCAGAAGGCAAAAAATTTGGAAGAATTTCTATCTTGGCTGGGCTTGCCAGCTGCACCTCTAAGTCAGGCTTCAAGTCTGCTTTTGTGGTTACAGGAAGCCAGGTCCCAGTTTGCAAAGTGAAATGGCAATTAGCAAACTATTGCCTGCTCTGGGAGACATATTTTAGACTGAGTGGATTCAGATGTACCATATGGAGGATATCGGAGGCTGAAGTCAAAGTCAGAGCAAAGATCATGAGCCCAGAAGTACACTATGTAAAATAATTTAATTGTTAGTAAGGCTAAAAAAGTGTCAGCAACTGACAGATGGTCAAAACAGAAACGGGCAAAATAAAAAAAAAATTGAACACTAAAGGCTTTAACAGGGGCAAAAAGTTAAATTGCATTTAATTTTTCCAACTGTTATATTGTGCGACTCCGACATAATTGGTGATGTCTAGCAAAAAAATCCACTGGGTGGGATAAATACAGGAAGGTGTTGACAGGGTCAAAATACAAGGCAATACCTGATCATTTCATAGGAGCAAAAGAGGAACCCTGGACACAGGCTAGGGGTTCTCGCTGATTATTACAAAGACCATGTTGGTATTTGGTGTTCATGGTAGTGTTTAATAACATATTAAAAAACAGGTAAGGACAATGGCAGAAGGATATGTCAGAACTGTAGTCTAAATTTAAGTTGGGGACTGAACTAAAAGAAGAGTCAAAGCTGTGCACCAAATCAAATCACTAAATCAAAACTGTAAACGAGAGTAATGTAGCAAAATTCCTATCATCAGCTTGTTTTTTTTTACACTAACTCAGACTAGTACTTGTCCTCCTTAATCTTCAATCCACACTTGGATGCATGGTTCTTGGTACCACCATCTTATACATTTAGAGAGTGCATCACATCACCTCCCTGTCAAGTAACTGGAAACAAACATCTTTATATATAATACGCTATCATGGCTGTTTGTTTGTCTGTCCAAGATTTAAAATCATCTGTAGCTCACAAATGTGAAGTCTATTATTCGCTTTCGGGGTGGTGATTGACCTCCAAGGTTATTCCTTTCTTATTTTTATTTTATTTTACTGTAGAATCGACTCTTGGGCAGCGGCCAGCAGGGTGGCCGTGCGGCGCATGTGTACGGGCGCCATTCTTATCCCTACCACCTTCGCCATCACTTCCCCTACCTCTTTATATCTTGAGTCATTCTTGAGGCAGATTGAAGACATAAGTGCCAGCTTAAGTGAATAATGAAAGAAAATGTACTAAGTAAATGCAATACAAACACTGACTTAATCAGATGCCGATGAAAGAAGAGGAGAAGTGGGCCGCTAGTGTGGAGAAAAGAAGAGCTGCTCAGGAAACAGCAAGTGCATCAGTCTCTGAGCAACTGAATGCTAAACGTACAGAGAAAGAGTATGAAAACTATGAATGCTCAAGTCAAGTGTGCCGTTACTGGTAACAATCATAAATGCCATACAATGATGGATACATGGTGGCAGCAAACATGAATAATAGTGATGAACGAACCCCACTAAATTTTCTTTGCCTCAAGTTTGGTGAAATTGCAGAAAAGTTTTGGAACTTCACCAAATTCAGTATAATATAAATCCAAAGGCGAAGAAGAAACTTAATTACTTTTGAGTGGATTATAATGATGCAATGATTCTTTAAGTGTCCCTGAAAGCCAAAAATGTCACCTGAGCTGTGAGACAGCAGTGCTAACCACTAGTGATGAGTGAACATTGCTGATTTCGCTTCTCCTCGAGTTCCCCAAAATCATGGAAATGTTCACGATATTCGCTGAACTTGGCGAACTGCATTAAAGTAACTGGGGAAGGACTAACTGAACTGGATTTGACTAGATTATAATGGTGCAGTTATCTTTAAAGTGTCCCTGAGGGCTAGGGAAATGTCTGTCAACTACACTGGACCGATTATTGTGGCCAAAAAGGTGACCTGAGCTGTGCAGCAGCAGTGCCAACCACTGCACCACTGTGCCTTAGTAAGATCAAAGCAGAAAGAACGTAGTCAGAAATGCACAATCATGTATTTCATCAAAACAATACGGAAATGCTGAAATCATAGTCAAAAGTCAGAAAAAATATGTAGGTCTTTTAAAGACAGAAAATTCACAGTGGTGTGTCATTATTGAAGCTGTGCTGGCTCGTTCTATTTTTTGAAGTCACGCTGAAAGCTCTCTAAACTGTCTGTGCCAATGCCTTGCACTTTTTATTCTACCAAAAAGATACAAGCGTCTTGTAAATAGGAATAAATCCTTCATTATTATTATTATTTCATAGAGTCTCCTCTGTTTGTGGGGGTCGTCGGGCTCATTCAAGGTTTGTTTTCACTTTCGCCACGCCAAGTCCCTAATTATTATGCGTGCATAGGGCACACGACTTCCTTCTCTTATGTTGACGAGTAACTCATTTGGCTACAAGCACAGATAACTCATTCCAGAGTCTGTGATCTAAATGATCAGCATTACATACCCGGGAGGCAGTACCGTCAATGTTGGCAATTACAGCTCCCGAGGATGTCACACTGGCCTTGTAAATCATTAAAAAAATAATAGTTCTCCTAAACCAGCTGAATTATCAGTAAATAATTCAATGAACAAAGGCGAACGTGGATGCATCAGATTTACTAGGAAATCACTGTGCCAATATGCCTCCCTGAGATAAAATGAATAAAATTAAATATCGGCAAACTTTTTTGCAGACATTGGCAACAGGAGGCTTGCACAAAGGCTTGCTCCCATAAGATTTGATATCAGAAACTCACTTCTCTCAAAAAGTACTACCAAATAAGTGCAACATTAAAACACGAGGATACTTCACTTCTTCCTGTTTGCATCAACTACATAGCACTCTGGATAACAATATTAAAGGGCTGGCTCACATGTTATATGCAGGACACAAAGAAGTTCATGCAAAAAGACACCTTTTTATAGAAATACAGTGAGTCATTTCCAATTTCCTTCTGCAAATTTTATCTCACAAAAAACCTGTTGTTATCACACCAGAAGGTGCATTTCATCAGGTATACTAGTTGATCTGGAATACCATACACCACTAGAATCAGTGAAAATAAAATGTTTTTTGAACTTTTTTAATTCATCGGTCCATCCATTTTCTAACCTGCTTGTACTTTTCCCCGACTATATATGAGGAGCAAGGTGGGAGCCAACTGTGCACAGGGTGAAGGCCATTGCAGGGCACACTTTCAAACACAATCTCAACACCATAGTTTAAATTGGATATAAAATCTGACCTGCATATCTTAAGGATGTAGGAGAAAAGCCCGAGTACCCTGAGGAATACCCATGCAGACACAGTGTGAGCATGCAAACTCCATACAAACAGGGACCAGGCTTGGATTTGAACCCAGGAATCAAGCTATGCAATGTAATTTATTTATTCACAATCTTTGTATAAACTATTATCTATCTTTTACTCAGTCACCTTCTGATGTGGTGGGATTAATGTACAGTGCAGTGGTTTGTTGACTTTATGATTTTAAATTATGACATAAAGTTGACCATCAGTTAAAAGAACACTAGGTGATGAACTGCATCTCAGGTTTGTCCTGAGGACATGTTTATTTGATAGCAAAGGTGATAGGAAAGGCTGAAATGATTGAAAATAGTTATGCTTAAAATGAAAACCAAAGGACTTCAGACAAGATGAATGAGTGTGCACTACCCTTTCGGTGCAGCTACTAATGGGCACTTTAGTGCTAGAAGTCTTAAATTGAGTGATTGCAGAATCCTAATGGCTGTGAGCCAAGGCTGAATATTAGGGTGGGTGCTTTGCTCTTGTAGTGGTGTGTACTCTCGTTTCATCTACTTTTCCTTATAATGCAATCTAGGATATTTTTATTGGTCATTGGCATTGCACTACGTACATATGACATTAATAGTTGAACTTGAATAGTTTCAAAAGCCATCTTGCATTTTATAGGTGCTGGAACGGGCAGGTGGTGCTGAGCTGCAGAGGACACAGTATTGCTGGCAACAGTGTGCCATCTGTGTTATCTGAAGTAACATATATTTAGTCTTTTATAATCCATTAAAACAAGAATTCACGACAGATTAAAAATAACTTACTTATTTTGATCGATTTATTGATTAAAGTCCAAAATGGTTTTTCTTCCCAGCTATCTCTTCCTGTCCTCTCCAGGACTTTGTGAGTGCTCAACTACGCAACCCAACACATCTCTTAGTCCAACACCAAGACCCTAAATGTGGCTGCCCCCAGCTACCAGGGCGTCTTGCCCTTCAACAGATGCTGCTGCACAATGCTCTTTTTATGACATAGCTCAACGAATCCCGATCCAACAAACAGATCCAAGCTGCAAACCATAACAGTGGCACTCCTCACTTGAGGATTCCATTACAGATTCCCACTCCTTCCTCCAACCGACTCTACTGGCTTTCACTTATCTCACTCTCTCCATAGTTCACTGGATTGTAGCACTTCATAGCCTCCAAGGTACTTGGTTTGTCTCTTAAAAAAGACACCGTTCAGCTAACCCAATTCTGCCTCCTCCATCTTTCTATCTGTCACACCAGTGATGGCACCTTTTTTCTGTTCTCCCCTCTCAAACCTTTGAGCAGACCTTTTTGTACTCTTTGTGGTTGCAGGCGCACTAAACGATCAGTGGAGCACCATTGAGGGTTGACTGAGCTGACTGGTCTTCTGCACATGAATGGCTAATCAGACCACTCCCCTTTAAAGTTTGCATGGCCACTCGTCACTCCTATCCACACTCAGTATCTGTGAGCCACACTGTTTTAAAAATTAGCTGCTCCTGCTCTAATCTGCTATGGACCCCATACACACTTCATGACACTGCAGCAATATAATGTGTTAAGTCATACAGTTAAGATAACTACTCTTGCAATAAATGTTCAATGCTGTTCAGTAATACTTAATAGGCCAACTGAAATGAAAGCAAATTTATAATAATATTTCTGTAAGTAAAGTACCTTTATATTGAAGTTTTTACATATGTTATGGTGACCTTAGCATAAATAATTCTGCCCACAATTGTTTTCTGAACAATACCTATGGATGTTTATAACATAAATATAATTAAAGTTAAATTATTTTTATAAAACCAATTTTTATCTATAAGCACAATACACTAGATAACACAAAATTACATGCAACAAAGTGCACAAAACTAAACACAAAAAATATCACACCATGTGAATGCCAAAATATACTCAGCAAAAAAAGAAACGTCCCTTTTTCAGGACTGTGTATTTCAACAATAATGTTTTTAAAATCCAAATAACTTTACAGATCTTCATTGTAAAGGGTTTAAACAATGTTTTCCATGCATGTTCAATTAACCATAATCAATTAATTAACATGCACCTGTGGAATGGTCGTTAAGACCTTAACAGCTTACAGAAAGTAGGCATTTGTCACAGTTCTAAAAACGCAGGACACTAAAGAGACTTGTCTACCGACTGTGAAAAACACCCAAAGAAAGATGCCCAGGGTCCCTGCTCATCTGCGTGAACGTGCATTAGGCATGCTGCAGGGAGGCATGAGGACTGCTGATGTGGCTAGGGCAATAAATTGCCATGTCCGCACTGTGAGACGCCTAAGACAGCGCTACAGGGAGACAGGAAGGACAGCTGATCATCCTCGCAGTGGAAGAGCCCGGATCTCAATCCCATTGAGCACGTCTGGGACCTGTTGGATCGCAGGGTGAGGGCTAGGGCCATTCCCCCCAGAAACGTCCAGGAACTTGCAGGTGCCTTGGTGGAAGAGTGGGGTAACATCTCACAGCAAGAACTGACAAATCTGGTCCATTCCATGAGGAGGAGATGCACTGCAGTACTTCAAGCAGCTGGTGGCCACACCAGATACTGACTGGTACTTTTGATTTTGAGCCTCCCTTCATTCAGGGACACATTGTGAAACATTTTTAGTTTATGTCTTATGGTGTTGACTCTTTTACTGTTCATACAAATATTTACACATTAAGTTTACTGAAAGTAAAAACAGTTGAAAGTCAGAGGACGTTTCTTTTTTTGGTGAGTATATATGCATTTGCTGTACTTATATCTAATTTAAAAATTGTCGGTCCTGATTCCAAATGTTACATAGTGACCTACTGCCTACACCAACAATAGGTATTTTGTAGTGTTCTGAGACCAGACAACAGGTAATATTTCAGTTTAACAATATCTAATACTACGTAAATCATTGGCAGTGACAGTTCATCTCCATGGTCGCTTTCAAAAACCACATCTATCCTTTCACTAGATATCTTAAGCTAATCATACAGTTCATAGCCATGGGGAAGTTGGAGCCTATCCTGGCAGCAGTGGCTACAACACAGGACACCACCCTTGATGTTCAGCGTAGATAATTCCAAATATTATTTCAATAAAGACAAATGCATAAAGTATAAAACAGCAAAATAAGGCTCAAATACAGACTCTTTGCAGTTGAAAACAATCTTAATCTTTTTTTTACACTATTCCCCAGATATTATGCTACTTACGTAGTCATTTCCAAATAGTTTTTAATTCATGTTGATGGAAATAGGTTCAATTACAAATTAAATGGATGATGTTGCTTTATTAGTTTCAGAATAAAGTAGGTAGAGAATGCCATGACTTTTATGTGGTTAAAGGAATTCTTTTTCACTGGGAATATTTATTTATTTGTATATTTATTTATTTGCGTTATTAATATTTTTTTGCCCTTGTAATGCATTACCACCCGGCACAAGGCTGATTCCTGCCTTGTGCCCATGTGCTGCCAGGATGGGGTCTGGTCTCATGACCCTGGATTAAGCAGTTTTGAATATTAAATAAATATACATTAATAACAATGTTCTTATTTCTCATCTCATCACAGACAGTGGAACTGGTAGATGAGCTAACATTTTCTTTGAAATAGCTCCTTTTAATTAAAAAAACAAGCTAGAGGCACAGGTTAACATAGTTTAAAGTTCAAAGCAGTATCTTACTGATTAACTACCAGGACCAGATAGCATTTATCCTTGAGTACTTAAGGAAGTTAGTGAGTACATAACAAATAATGCTTTTGGCACATATTTTTCAATAATCTATGGACAAATGGAAAATCCCTTAAGACTGGAGACTAGCAAATATTATCCTGTTATATAAAAAGGATGATTGGGCTGATCCAAGTAACGATAGGGTAGTAAGCTTAACATGCATCACAGGTAAAATAATAGAAACAATTATTAAGAAAAAGATCGAGTAGCACTTGTGAAGAACAGAAGTATTAGACGATACTCAACATGGATTAAGACAAGGATGGTCATGTTTCACAAATATGCTGAAATTCTATGAGGAAGCTACAAAAATACTTTCAGAATTAGGTAATGTTTAAAGAAGTGTCCTTCAGGGATCAGTGCTGGGGCCACTGCTCTTTTTAATATACATAAATGACCTTGACAAGAATATAATCAACAAGCTGGTTAAGTCTGCAGATGATACTAAATTAGGTGGAAAAGCACGTAGTGTAGAAGCAGCTTAACTGTTACAGAGGGAAATGGATAGAATGCAGGCTTGGGCAGATTTGTGAAAGTTGAAATATAATGTAAGAAAATGTAAAGTATTACGTATAGAAAGTAGAAATGTGAGACTTAAATACAAATAAATAGGAGGTCTGAAACTTGGAAATAAACTAATTGAGAAGGATCTTAGAGTCATAGTGAACTCACCACTATCAATAAAGCGAACAAAAGCAATCCCAAAAGCTAATAGGTTGTTTGGCTATATATCAAGATGTTTGCAGTGCAAGTCAAGGGAGGTTATGCTTAAGTTATATAACACACTAGTGGGACCGCACCTGGAGTATTGTGTTCAGTTTCCACGTTATAAAGAGGCAAATAAGCACTAGAGAAAGTTCAAAGAATAGTAACTAGTCAGATTCTGGGACTAAGAGCTATAAGGAGAGACAGAAGAAGTTGAACCTTTTGAATTTAAGCAAACAGAGATTAAGAAGGGGGCATGATTGAAGTGTTTAAATTTATGAAAGGAATTAATATCCCAGTTACTATTTTTAAATAAATTCTGCCACAAGAACAGGGGGATACAGTTGGGAAGGGTAGATTTTGAAGAAATATTAGAAACTTTTTCTTCATGTAAAAAAACATTGACACATGGAATACATTAACAAGTAGTGAGGTAGAGAGTGGGACTTTATGAACCTCTAAATCTTAACTAAAATTATTTTGGGCAATCTACAAATAGATGAACAGGATGGACACAATCTTTGGGCTGAATGGTCAGTTCTTGTCTCAGATTTTCTAATGTACTAATGTTCTGTACTCATATGAATCATAGTAATTTGGACTGACGTCTACCCAGCCAACCACTAACGCCTGCAAAAGCCACAACTCCGAATAAACTTGAATTGGATTAGTGACAAACAGTAAACATTGTACATTAATGTTTGCCTTAACTTTCTTAAGAAGACGGAAGATAGAAATCTGATGTGCTCAGAAGATATGTCAGAATTATACAAAAAGAGTAAATTTCTACAGTAAATCCAGTCTGTTCATGAGAAATTTTATTTTTTATTTTTTATTAAATCTGAATAAAAAACAGTTGTTTCTAAATATTATTTTTCAGTATTTTTATTTAAAAATCCTGAAAAATAAACTGCAAAGATAATAGTACACCTTAAAATAAATGAACTTGCTAGTTTTCAGGGCAGTTAATAATTGTTAATGAAATGTTGATAGCAGACAGTTGGCAGCTTAACTCGTAACTCAGTGCTGCTCTGCTGTCTGCAAACAAGAATTCATTAGTGTTCACAATTGGGCATTGCTCAGGTAAGAATGACTGGCAGTCTCTCAGGCTGGGGTAAATAGCTTTGACTGTATAAGACCAATGACAGTTCATTAATCTGTGGAAATGCCTAACCTTTCCACCTCTTGAAAATTGAGCTGTTATTGTAATTTATCCTAGTGATGTAATTCCAAACCCACTAAAGAACAATCACATTGTGAACCTCTTAAGCCCTCCTGCAGTATTGTCCTAACGTGATATATTGGCATTCAGCAAAAAAAAGGTAAAAATCTACAAGAAGGCCATTTGTAATGCATGTCTACTTCTAGTTACAGGGGCACAGGCTTATTAAATAATCCATCAAATCTCCAGTTCACTAGTCTTGCCATTTTACAGTTCTATTTTATTAAGCTTGCCCAGCAAAAAAATAGGAAAAAGTTTTAGGGAAAAAAGAAATGTTAAAAGAAACAATGTACAAGAAATTTAATCAAAAAATATGGTTACCTAAAGTATAAAATTCAAAGAAAATGATTTAATTTTTGAAGCCTGTTGTAATGTACAATGTCTGTTTAGTATTTTTATAATGCCTGCATCTCTCACTGTAATTGACTGTGATTTGTCATAAATTGTCATTTTTGTTTACACTAGAAAATCATTTCACCAGTAGCTAAATTGACTCTGGCTCTTTCATTGTTTTTTTTTTGTCTGCTTTTCTTTAGTTTTTACCCTTCTGTCATACTTAGCCCTGTACAGGTTTGTAGAACATGAAGCAGTACCCCTACAGAAGGGCCCTCCTGCTCCATTACTTCCCATTACTTCTGATGTTTATATGAACTTCCATTTTTGCCTGACCTTCTAAAAACATGCATTAGCTGCCGTGTTAACTGGTGATGATAAATTTGTCATGTACGAGTAAGTGTGAGTGTGTGCATTACTGTGTCATCTAGATTTGTCTCCTACGTTGTAGGCACTGTTAACAGAATAAAGTTAAACTCACTGTAGAGAGAATATGAACGGACAGACAGCTATGCTTCTTTCTGATTATCGTTGATGTCGTATCATATCCATAAATGTTTAGTCACTCTGTCTGATACTGTCAAAAATTGGCTGGGTGTCATTTCCTTTATTTTATTTGTTCCTCGTATCAGTGCTTGTTACTATGCAACTCGACTTATTTAGCAGTCACAAAATGGGAGAAGAAACAGGAGTAAAAAAGGGAGCTCAGATGCAGGCTCTGCGTACATAAATCTTGATCTTCTTTATGTCCAGTAGAGTATCTAACTTACTTGACCACAGAAAAAGCTCCTCTCATCAACTTTAAGTACAAGGCAGGAACAGTTCCTAGAAGGGATATCATCTTTAGTAAAACTGAAGATTACCAGTAATTTAATAACAATCTCGGAAAATATACTGTAAGTATACATAAGTAAATACTACATACACGCTATACATTCTTAATGTTTTTGGAATTGACTTTTCAAATACAGAGTCAAAAGGAGACATAATCACTCTTACATCTTTGGGGACATGTTAGGAAAAAAACGTAGATGGGATGTGATTACACCAGACTGTAAAAATACATATCGCATGTTGTTTAATATATCTCTCTATTATATTAAAAAATCTTAGGAGATGAGACTTTTTATCCAGTGATGAGATGTGGTCTTTTGAAGAGAGACACTGTCATGCCCTGCAAGATGACACTTTGTGTCAAGAGATTTAACCACGTTCTGGAAATAAAAGACAAAGAGTAGATGACAAAGTAGAACGTCATAAAGAATTCAAAAATGTTGGTGCGATACATATGCAGAGCAGGTTAGAGATAATGGAAGTACCAAAATTCAAAAGTCTCAAAAAATAATAGTAAAGATCGCATTAGTGGAATTATTACTCTGCGAAATAACAGAACAGCGAAAAGAGATTGAATATATTTTTCAGATTTAAACTTTTAGTCAGAGACTTGTAGATCATCTAATTCATGTTGCCATCAGGGAAAAGTAGTGTTTCTTCCCAATGAAGAGGCATATCCATGAAAATTAAAAGATTAGTTGTTTGGTGAAAGAGAAATCCTGCGACAGAAAATTTCAAGCGACAATAGGCAAATGACACTGTTAGCACAAGCAAGTAGTGCAAATCAAAAATTGCATTTTTCAATGAAAATTATCTGGATGAAACATCCATGCAGGCATTAGCCAGTTTTCAAACTGACTTCATCCTATTTAAGGTTACAAGATGGATAAAGTGGGATATGGCAATTGCATGGATTAGTGAATTTTTTAAACTCTGATTGACAATAAATATCTTCTGCAATTTTATTTATCTACTTACAAAATATTAGATTAACCTAGTACTTGCAATTCACCTACAGTAAATAAAGCTACTTGGAAATTGTTTCAAAACTCCATAAATTATGTTAAAATGCTGTTTATCTTCCCTAATCTTCCAACAATGGGTCCATGCATAACACAATATAAAATTCTTAAACACACAGTCTAGAGTCAGAGTCTATCCTGGCAGCATCTGGCATAAGGTTGGAAGCAGTTCAAGACAGGGCACCAGGACTTCCTTGCACACAGACCCATTGACCCAGTTTAGAATCACTATTTAAGCTAACATACACATTTGTAGTACCTAGAGGGAAACCCCCTGAAGAAAAAGGGAGAAGGTGCATCCTCAAAACATTCAGCAACCAAGGACACTGAATCTGTGAGGCAGAAGTGCCCATCACTATGCCAACATTTAAGCATAGCATTCATTCTAAAATGAAGAAAATAATATACAGAATACTTGACGGGGTGACAAAATATAATTATTATTATACACTCTTATACACTAATTGCTGTCAATTATTAAACACTCACACACACCCGCACGCCAAGCACACACTAGGGACAATTTAGAATCGTCAATCCACCTAACCTGCATGTCTTTGGACTGTGGGAGGAAACCCACGCAGACACGGGGAGAACATGCAAACTCCACGCAGGGAGGACCCGGGAAGCGAAGCCAGGTCTCCTATCTGCAAGGCAGCAGCGCTACCCTTGCTTTTAGTAATTTATTTTATATTGCATTTGGAGCATCTTTAATTCTGGAATAAAAAAATACCCAATTATCCATTTTGACACAATTATGTCGGAAGCATGAGTGAATGGCTAGCTTCCAAATTTTGACAATATATTTTCTCAGATTAGATACTGATTTTTGGCTTAATTTCAAGTCAATTGGCCAGCATTTGCAAAAAAATGCCTTTTGCTCAAGATGTTGGCCTCAGTGGCCTTCTTACTCTCCTACTCATTAGACATCGAGGCATTGAGCAAGTTAGTAAGGAAATCAAGACATGTCCACCTTGACAATTGTTTGCAATTTACTGCAATTAATCATCTTGAACTTTTAAAATTATAAAAATTAGTCAGCATGTCTGATTTTCAATATAGGTCAGTGCATTCTAACTGGCCTTTACGGAGCACACAATTAAAGGAAAAATATTAAAGCAATTTTTCTCTGCTTGCAAGGCAATAAAGCTTTTTGAGAATAAAACAAAAACGTTTTTTGAGAATATTACATTTCAATTATTAGGAAAAACTCAAATACTTAATTTTTTTCATTTGATAAGTGATCCTTAAACAGGCACTGAATGCTATAATAATAATAATAATAATAATAATAATAATAAACAGATATTTTCAGTTTCATTAGTAAATACTTCATAAGCAATTTGGAGTCATATTAGATTTTTTGACAATATAAGGCCAACATGTAAGTACACAATAGACAGTTTGTTAGCATAATATCTTAAAAGTATTAAAATGACAGGAAAAAAGTGAAAAAAAAGTGTCAATTAAGTAAATACCGTAGGTTCTCATTAAATAATGTGTCTTATGTTTTCTGATTAACTGGAAGAGGGAAAGAAGGGCTCCTTTAATGCTTAGTTTGACATTGTTGCTAGTCACATGGCTAATTTGTATGCATAATATCCCATTCTGTGCTGAGCACAAGTATCAGTATTATATATCTTGTGATAATGCTCATAATACCTCAGGTTTTTCATTTATATATGTATTTTTTAATGCATGAGGGATGGACATCCACCAGTGTTTCTTAGTGTTTATGGTTACAAGACAAATATTTACATTTTTCAGTTCACTTATGACTCTCATATGGCAATCGAAGAGCCTTGGGTGTTGAAATGACTGCAAGTTCAAGAAACAAGTGTGGTTGGAGACAGGGATATATTTTGCAAAGCACTGTCAAATGCTACGGTGAACAGTTTCAGGATCAGTGCATCTCAGTAGCTTAAATAGTATTTTTTTTTCCTCATGTGTTTGTGACACCACAATGGTCATTTCAGCAACATCCTTACAGTGGACATGTGTGAACGTTGTGCTGCTACAGCTCTGCGATGTTATGCTAGCCACACAAAAACCATGGGGCTTTTGGAAACAAAATTTCACCTAAACCAGCCTCACAGTGAATGTTTTAGGATAATATTCATCAAATAAAGTCTCAAGTGAACACAGAATATTTGCTGCGAAAACCGCCTTGGCAAATTTTGCCAACCAACACTAATTTGAAAGAACATTTTTATTTATTTATCTGTCAGCCAAATGATAAGTCTTGCTAATACAAATAGTAAGGATATAATCGAACTTTAAATTTATTTCAAAACAAGTAAAATCATTAGACAGACAGACAATTAATTTGTCTATTGTAAATACATTTTTCAAGAAATGTTATAAAAATCATATATTTAGCTTGTTCTATACACAAAACATACAGACAAGTGCTAATTTCAATTAAATTGTTTTTTCTGTACATTTAAACACTATACAGTTTATTTAACCAAGTGAAGATTTTGGCACTTTAGATTTCAACCATTTTTGCACTGTTTCTGGAGTCCAAAAGCTGGTATCAAAACGGAAGTCAAAATGTTAGTGCTTCTCCAACAATAATGGGTATAAAAAAACATCTGTATTTTAAAAAAAGTCAAAAAACAAAAACAAAGGGTGCACAAAAGCAATTTCTCCTCTTACCCTTTTTGATGTCTTTAGGTCTATGGATAGTGTGTACATACAGCAATTTTTGACCTTTTTGGAGTAATCTATCACTTCAAATTCAGTGCTTTACCTTTCAACTATTCTGTTTTTCAGATATTTCTGACCATCTTAGTCATTCAATCTATGTCCATCATACATGATTGTTCTTTTTTTGTCTGAACCCAGGTACTATCTCCTTCACTTTATAATCAAGTCTGAATTATTTTATGGCATTTGGGGTATGTGTTTGTTTCCCTTTAATATTTTTGGTTAATGTACACTTGTAAACATTTTGGGGATTTAATAATCAAACACTCTTACTATAAAGTCATAGCAGGCATGTACTTTTTAAATTTGTATTTGAAATAAATACTTTCCTTTTTGAGACTTTCTGGGATCAATGATAAAAGCTCAGTTTTCTATTGGGGAATAGTCAAGATTTCTTCAGATGATCTTCTGATGATATTAACCATACTGATACAGACTCAAAGATTCATAAGAAATTCAGCAATCCTGTTGCCATGAACAGGCAAGGTCTCAGTAGAGATACCTCAGTGGAAGTTTAGAAATAAGGTACTGGGAGCCTTGTGGTAATTATTGCAGGATCTGCAGGTTAATACAGTTTGAAAGGATAAAAAATTCATGGTAGCAAGCTGTGTGGCAAAAAAGGGGTAATGAACCCACACTGTGAAAAGTAAATAAAGCTGTAAGTGACATTTTGACCTAGTGTCTTAAAAAAAGATATATCCTTACACAGATTTGCAGAAAATATGGTAGTTGAACAGAAATTTTGAAATTGAAAGCAAAAGAAAATAAAACAAATAAAAAAAATTAAACACCTGACCATAGAGTTCTGAATTTATCAAAATGAATAAATATCATGAAGTCACACTGTTGCATTATACAAATTAGATTTTATTGTGAAAACATGCTATAAAATGATGACAGTAAAATATGTGGAAATGGCATTTCAAACTGGAGGCTTGCAGGAAGAAGAATGCAGAGGTTTGTGAGTTTGCTTTCAATTGTACTGTTAAGATTATACATCCATCTATCCATCCATTTGTGAATACACTTACTCAGTACTAGTTTGTGAGGTGTCAGATGCTGTCTTAGGATCATTAGAAAAACTCAGGAACCATCTTCCGACACTGCGCCTGTACACTATGTTAGATAGCCAAATGAAGACAGCACACAGGTCAGTATTTATGCAACAGCTGTTTAATTTTGCACAATAAATCTCATTTTCCCAAAAAGTGTGCACTTTACAAATGCATGCAATGACAGCACAAAGCACAGCGCTGTAGCAAGGCTGTGCAAAAATAACAATCATCCCCTTCCCAAATACCCAACACACACACCAAAACAATCTGAAAATGCAATGCAGGGAAAATAGAACTAGAACAGTTAATTTTTTAAATAACTAGGGATTATTCATATTATGAAAGGGTTAAACGTCAGTGACATAGTCCCTCAGGTGGTCTGGACGGGACCGAGTTCTAACTGGTAAGAACAAGGTTCAAATGGTTGTTCTGGCTTGAGGTCTGGCAGAATTGAATGAGGCAGGCAGATTTCCTGTAGGCAGTCCAAGTCTAAATTGTTCTCTACCTCAGCATTGACTGGTGGGGACAGTTTGTGGTGGCAACTTGCATGTGACTGTAATCCATCAGAGAAGGAGAAACTGGCAGGGCTGAGTTGCTTAAGAACATGTAAAGGTGAGGAGCAGAAAGACTGCACCTTCTGGTCATGGTGAGGATAATGAGCTCTTACCCAGTCAAGGTGCCATGAATTTTTGGAGCCCTCGGTTTATGTTTCTGATCAAAGTGTGGCTTCATGTTTCACCATGGAGACTATATTTTGCTAAGGCATTGAAGAAGTGTGGGAATCCTGGGACTGCAAACGATCCAGAAGAAGTTGCAGGTTATGCTCTAAGATAAGACATGTAGGAGAATGATCTGTAGTGGAAAAGAGCATGGAGAAAAGCAGTTGAAAATGCGCAGCCCTCAATCAAGGGAGCCCTAATTTCAATTTCAAAGTCTGTTTTTGCCTTTTTACTCACCCATTTGCCTGGGGAATGTATAAATGTGATGAATGCCCCAGATAGCAGAGGGTAGACCCTAGTGAGCAAATAGAGAATCCAAGCAATCAATCAAAACCCTATAGACAATAGTTTAGGCCACCAGGAGTACAGGTTGTAGACCAAAACGAGAAAGTGTTGGTGGTGTGGAACTCTATGGAACACTCTACAAATATCCAACTGCAAGTGCTCCCAAGACTGATCTGGTTACACTATAGGCTGTAGAGGGGGTGGAACAGAAGAACCAGTCTTCCTGCTGTCAAGAAAGGCAGTGCAGTCACAAACAAGATGTTCAATATCTATATCTATCTCAGGCCACCACACCAGATCAGAGCAAGGCTGTTTAACTCACACAATGCTCAAATGGCCTTCATGAACCATGGTCAGGGGGCACGATCAGATACAGCTAGGAATAACTGTACAAGTCCTGTGAGCTACACAAAATTCTTTCCAACACAAAGCTCAGCCTGTAATCTGTAATATGGAGATAGCTCCTCCAAAATCTCTGTGGACCGATTTTGGTCTCGTCCGATGCGAGAGATGGACGTCTGAAGTGGAGCTCCGCTAGCAGCGGTGTTATTTTTCATATTATTTGCTTATTTTCCTGAGATATCCTGTATTTATTCAACCCGAGAGGGACTGCTACAGTATATGTAAGCAATAATAAACATGGCCAACAAGAAGGAGGGGTCTGAAAACTATCAAAAACTAAATCGAAAACTAAAGCTACACCCCAAGCTACGATCTGCAAGCCCTAGTTCAAGATACGGCCTTTCAGAGACAGACCTGGATCAGATGGGCGAAAGTACAGACTCCTCGGGACCACAGTCCGCTACATCGTCGCCGGCTGAGAGCGAAAAGGGGAGTGAAGAAGATGATCATCTGAAACTGGAAAGGGCCTTGAAGTCCACGGCTTCAATTATGTAATTATGCGAGCCTGGGAGCAGCGGGGACACTGGCTACAGCAAAGTCTGCTGCTTCAGCTACGGTACAAGAAAGCACAATTGAACTGTCTGAACTGAAGGTGTTGCTCGCTGAGCTCACGCAAGATATAAAGAAAAGCGAGAAGGCTAATGAGAAAGCAAGGGCAAAGGCAAGCGAAAAAATGAGAGAGGAGGTGAGACAGGAGTTGAAACAGGAAAATGAATGGCTGCGACAGGAATTCCAACAGGCAAATGAAAGGCTGCGACAGGAATTCTAATAGGCAAATGAAAGGCTGCGTCAAGAGGTGCAACTTGAGCTTCGACAGGTGCTGGGTAAAATTGAAGAGCGCATTCAGGAAAACTCAGTTAAACCGAGCACGCTTACTGATCAATTGGAGGATCTCAAGGAGACATTCATGAATCGGATTGAAATGGCTGAAAATTTAGCTGCCAGTGCCGAGGAAAAAGCAGTAAATGTCAGCTCCGAATGCAAAAAACTTGGAGAAAAACTCGGAGACAGACTGGCTGTTTTGGAAGATGGGAGTAGAAGGTATAATGTCAGAATTGTAGGTCTGACTGAGAATCGAGAAAGTTCAAACCCTGTGAAATTTGCAGCTGAACTTTTTTCTAAAATATTCGGGGACGACTTTAAAGCAGAATCTGAGACAGCAGTGGCTTACCGCGTACGCGGATCAAACACCGTTAGACCCCGACCAAGATCTTTTATAGTTCGTTTTGAACGATTATCATTTAAGCTAGAGGTGATGGCACTCCTCAGAAACAAGGAAGATATTATATATATATATAATATATATTATAAATAACCACATTCGTATCTTCCCTGATTTCTCTCCAGCAACAGCTACTAAACGCGCAGCCTTCTACAACATTAAACAGTGCTTACGGCAAGCCAGTGTCAAATACAGGCTCTTGTATCCGGCAAAACTGAAAGTGGAATGGCAGGGTCAATTCTATGTCTTCGCTAGCAAGGAAGAAGCAGAAAAGGAATTAAGAAAGCTGATCCCGGGACTATTCTGATACATAATAGTGAGTCATGGCGGTTAATGATAAAGCAATGATTAATAATCTACTGTCTGATCTATTCATTTTAAAATACGGGTTTTTATCAGCATATATTCTCATTATTACTTAGTATTACTAGGGCGCTATCTGTTTATGTTTCATTGTGCTTAATTATTCTTTTTTCTCTTTTTTTTTTTTCCTTTTTCTTTTCTAATTATTTCATCTCTACCCTAAACGAGACTGTTCAATATCATACCCTTGGTTTATTGTTATTGCTATTACTGCATTAAGACTTGTTATGCTTATTCTGGACACATTTTTAACACCATCCCCCGGGTTTATTATCTGGGTGTATCATCTTAATGCACTAAAATTGCTGAAGACTATATATTTTTTTTTAAGTGCAAAACTCCTACCTCTTACCTAACCTATCCTCTCAATCTTTATAATTATAACTACCAACGTAATAATAAGCTGCATGGCAACAACTCTAGGGGAAATAGGAAATTAAGACAGAAGCTGTCTCACTTCCAGTTAAGACTATAAAATGACATCAAAAACTCAGAATCAGTGTCTCCATGATGGGACGGTTAACTTAGTAAGCTGGAATGTTAAAGGCCTAAATCACGAATTAAAGAGAAAGAAAGTACTCTTCTAAGGTCTAAATGCTAAAATGGTATTTTTACAGGAAAGAAACCCACTTAATAAGCAAGGATCAGTTCTGGCTGCAAAAAGACTGGACTGGCCAAATGTTACATTCTAGTTTTACAAAGAAAACTAGAGGTGTGGGAATTCTCATACATAGAACTGTACCATTTGTAGCATCAGATGTAGTATTGGATCCTGAAGGGAGATATGTAATGGTCATGGGAGACTTATTTAACTGCAAAATGATTTTGATAAATGTTTATGTACCTAATGTTGATGATAAGGAATTTATACAAAATTTATTTGCATCCATTCCCAATCTGAACACTCATAAAAAGTTATAATGGCTAGGAACTTTAATTGTGTTCTAAATCCACTTTTAGATAGGACTTCCTCCACAGGGGGAACGGCATCTAACACCGCAAAGATAATTACAAAGTTTATAACTGATCACAACTTATCAGACCCATGGAGGTTTTTAAACCCAAATTCAAGAACATATTCTTTCTACTCAGTACATCATTGCTACTCAAGGATCGATTACTTCTTTATAGACAAAAACTTCTTGCCTAAGATTAAATCTTGCAAATACGATGCTATTGTTATTTCTGACCATGCACCTATGATCTTGGAGCTAAAATTACTAAGCCCCATACACTCACCCGCAGATGGCGCCTCAACCCGCTTCTATTAGCTGACGAGAATTGTACTGAATTTATATCCAAACAAATCAAATTCTTTCTAGAGACAAATGCATCCCCCGAGATCTCTGCAGGTATACTCTGGGAGACTCTTAAGGCCTTCTTAAGAGGACAGATTATCTCATATCTTTCCCACAGAAATAAATCCGAGGCCAAGAAAGTAGCAGAGATAAAAAGTGAAATTATTAAAATAGATGAAGAACATGCCAGACTACCAAGCGAGACTCTACATAGGAGAAGGCAGGCTCTACATTCGGAATTAAACCTCTTGATAACTAAAGAAACTGAACAACTAATCTACAAATCCAGACATTATTACTATGAAAACGGGGAGAAAGCTAATAAGCTTTTAGCTCAACAAATTCACAAGCAAGAAGTGCTCAATGCAATTTCGGTAATCACTAACACGAACGGAGATAAAATCGTCGAACACAAAAATATCCTCAGCAAAAAAAGAAACGCCCTCTGACTTTCAACTGTTTTTACTTTCAGTAAACTTAATGTGTAAATATTTGTATGAACAGTAAAAGAGTCAACACCATAAGACATAAACTAAAAATGTTTCACAATGTGTCCCTGAATGAAGGGAGGCTCAAAATCAAAAGTACCAGTCAGTATCTGGTGTGGCCACCAGCTGCTTGAAGTACTGCAGTGCATCTCCTCCTCATGGACTGGACCAGATTTGTCAGTTCTTGCTGTGAGATGTTACCCCACTCTTCCACCAAGGCACCTGCAAGTTCCTGGACATTTCTGGGGGGAATGGCCCTAGCCCTCACCCTGCGATCCAACAGGTCCCAGACATGCTCAATGGGATTGAGATCCGGGCTCTTCCACTGCGAGGATGATCAGCTGTCCTTCCTGTCTCCCTGTAGCGCTGTCTATGGCGTCTCACAGTGCGGACATAGCAATTTATTGCCCTAGCCACATCAGCAGTCCTCATGCCTCCCTGCAGCATGCCTAATGCACGTTCACGCAGATGAGCAGGGACCCTGGGCATCTTTCTTTGGGTGTTTTTTACAGTCGGTAGACAAGTCTCTTTAGTGTCCTGCGTTTTTAGAACTGTGACCTTAAATGCCTACTTTCTGTAAGCTGTTATGGTCTTAACGTCCATTCCACAGGTACATGTTAATTAAATGATTATGGTTAATTGAACATGCATGGAAAACATTGTTTAAACCCTTTACAATGAAGATCTGTAAAGTTATTTGGATTTTTAAAACATTATTGTTGAAATACACAGTCCTGAAAAAGGGACGTTTCTTTTTTTGCTGAGTATATAATGCACACTTTCAGAGACTACTATAAATCCCTATATACTACTGAGTTTAAGGAAGATAATACACAATCTAATGCATTTCTGGATACATTACAGATACCACAAATAGACGCTTCTAGTGTGGAAGAACTTGATAAACCTCTGGCGTTATCAGAATTACTAGATGCTATAAAGTCACTCCAAGGCGGGAAAGCAGCAGGCCCTGATGGCTACCCTGCAGAATTTTACAAGAAATTCTCCGCTCAGCTAGCTCCCCTCCTATTAGCAACATTTACAGAAGCCAGAGATAACCAATCTCTTCCACAAACCTTTCGCCAAGCACTAATCACTGTCTTTCCAAAACAAAATAAGGACTTATTACAATGTGCATCATACAGACCAATTTCACTTCTGAATAATGACGTTAAAATACTCTCTAAAATCTTAGCCAGAAGGATGGAGAAAGTGCTCCCCTCGGTAATATCACAAGACCAAACTGGATTTATTAGGGGCCGGCACTTATCTTCAAATCTTCGATGCCTGTTTAATGTAATATACTCACCAACTAAATCAAACACTCCAGAAATATTATTATCATTGGATGAAGAAAAAGCATTCAAGATGATTGAATGGAAATACCTTTTTACTACATTGGAGAAATTTGGGTTTGGCCCAAACATTTGTGCATGGATTAAATTACTGTATACTAACCCAGAAGCTTCAGTTTGCATCAACAACATCTGCTCAGACTACTTTAAACTAGAATGTGGCACTAGACAAGGATGCCCCTTGTCACCGCTGCTGTTTGCGATTGCCATTGAACCACTGGCAATACATTGTCGAAATACTGATCAGATAAAGGGGATTAGCAGAGAAGGACTGGAACAGGAAATGTCATTATATGCAGATGACATGGTACTGTATATATCAGACCCAGAAAATTATGTGCCTGCAGTCTTAACAGCACTCACAGAATTTCAAAAGATCTCTGGTCTCAGAATTAATCTGAATAAAAGTGTACTCTTTCCAGTGAACTCTCAAGCATATAATATTAGATTAGATACCCTACCTTTTATCATTGCAGAACAGTTTAAATACCTAGGGGTAAATATTACAAGTAAACATAAAGCTCTATATCATGTCTATATAGATGGTCAACCCTTCATCTCACACTAGCTGGAAGAATTAGCACTGTTAAGATGAATATTCTTCCTAAACTCCTTTTTTTTATTTCAAAACATCCCAATATACATTAATAAATCATTATTTAGGCAATTAGATTCAACAATAACCTAATTTATTTGGAATTCAAAACATCCACGCATCAAAAGAGCGACCCTACTAAGACAAAAGGCAGAAGGAGGCATGGCTCTACCTAACTTCCAGTTTTATTACTGGGCGGCAAATATACAGGCGATAAGAACCTGGACACAAATAGAAGAACATACACAGGCTTGGACCGCAATAGAAGTAAAATCCTGCAGTACTTCTTTGTATTCCTTGCTCTGTGCTCCAATAAACACACGCTATCGGGATATATACAAATAACCCAATTGTGCTCCACTCACTTAGAATCTGGAACCAATGTAGAAAGCATTTTAAGACGGAGAAGCTTCTATCTGTGGCACCTCTGCAAGAGAACCACCTCTTTCAACCTTCACAAACATATGCAGTTTTTAATATCTGGAAAAAATTTGGAATTAACTTGTTTAGAGATCTTTATATAGACAACGTCTCTGCATCCTATGAAGCAGATCTGCCCCATTTTCACAGCAGGGCTGAACTGTATAATGTAAAATTAGTAAATTCTAAGGGGCTTGTTTCCAGTGCCTGATGTTGAGGGTAGGGCTGTGAGTGCCTGATGGTCAGTGTGTAACATGAATACATGCCAATACAGAAACATTTGCCATTGGTCACAAGCCCAGACACAAGCTAGGGCTTCATACTCACTACATTTTTTTATCTACGCATGGTGTATTATTTAAAAAATGACACTGCTGTCCACCTGAAAGTCATTATTAAGTTTGCAATATCAATCAACAATCAGTGGTAATTGCTTTTTGAAGTATTAATTTTAGGCTTTGATGCCAAGGCAGAGTAAAGGTTTCCAGCCACTTTTAGCTTTGGATGATTCAACTTTAAATCATCTTTAAAACATTACCAAATACCATATAACTAACACAACAGCACAAACCCCCAACAAGCCATTGCCCCATACTACTATAGATGTTTTTTGCAGTCAGTGAGATCGACTGCCATTATGTAGAAGTATGGAGTTAATAAAACAGTAGGATCACAGTCAAATCATTTCATATAATTAAAAAAAATATGCGGGTATCATATACAGTCACTATTAAAAATGTATTTGTTCTTTTCTGCGGTAATCAAAATCAATTTTATATAGTACAGCTTTATGATCAGCTTTATTTTTGTTCAATTGTCATTAAACTTCACTGCATAAATTGGTCATACAGACAATGAACTTGCTCTGAAAACAGATAAGCCGTAACAATACATAGATCTAGGAATGTATCTTTCTAAATAAATAAATAATGTGGAGGCAATTTCCCAAGTGTCAAAAAATAACTTTAGGAAAAAAAAAACAAATATCTAATTCTGATGTTATCTACAAAAGAAGTGTAGACTGCTAGAAGAAATTTAAAATGAAACAAATGTGGTGTCTTTTGTGTTAGTGCCCTTGCATCAAATCCCTTTTGTATAAGCAGTTCTGTTGTTGTATTATTGAAAGAGTGCATTGTGATAAAAGCCATATGGCTCAGGCTGTGTCTGACAAATTTCAGACTTTTTATTGCTTCAGGGAAAAAGCTTGAGGGTTTAAGGCAGATGGGACTATCAAGTTTGTGACCAAATGTCCCATTTTAAGTCAAACATTATTGGATAATAATACAATTGAGGTGAACAAATAGATGGTATTAGAATAAAGAATTCTTTTAGCATTTAAAATTCTATTTAACTTCACTCTGCATAACACCAGAAGCAACATTTACTTCTTAATTGATTTTATGAAATGAATATGGTAAAAAATAAGGAGGTAATTTAGGTACAAGATGAACCGAGATGGTGCAAAATATCATATGGGTGGCATGATGGTTTAGTTGTTAGCTCTGCTCCATCACAGATCTGGTAACTCAGGTTCATACTTTACATGTGGTAATTGTCCATGTGCACATTTCCTGACTAACTGAAGCTTTTTCACCTTTTTCTTACTACATCTGAGATAAATCTTTGTTGCATTAACCGGTTATTTTAAATTGGCCTTGAATGAATAAAGTTTGATATTTACTTGAATATATCCTGTTGTAAAGTGGACACTTGCTCAGCTCTGCTTCATTTCTTATGACCAATATTATAAGGCTACCCTCCAACCCAATGAGACCCTGAATGGGCTTAATCAGGTTTGAGATTATTATGTGTTTTAGATGCATATTTTCAGGATGATTTACTAAATGAATGGTTATAAAAACCATGAAATGTTCATGAAATCCAAGTAATGGACACAAGTACTATACCTGTGAAAGATGTAAAAAAGTCACTGACTAAAACTGGCATGTGATAAACCACATTCTATTTCTGAAATGTCTGTTTTCCATCAGGTTTTAAATATGTTCCCGCATGACAAAGATTTTCAACTTAAAATTTAAAAGATTCAAAGATAATTTCTTCAACCATACAAACTGTGTGTGCTCTAAATGTGCTAATTAAAATTGCAAATGTACACTGATAGCATGATGCTAAGAACATTAAGAACTGTTCCTAGATCACTGTGTATGAGATGACATGATTGGATGTATTTGCTTTTAAGAGCTGTCGTTGAGATAACACATGCGTGACTGGCTTGGGTAACTTTTGCAGGGATTTTGATACATATTAATGATGTTTAGAGTTTTCAGTACCCTGTGACATCGGAATGACCATTCACAGGTTTTTCCAAGTTTATTTTAAAAGCTTAACTAAATTATACTTTAAATATTACATTGCATTACAATAGTGTAGATACAAAGAAGGAAATGTGAAACACATAATAATTTTGGTGTCACTTTATTATAACTTTCATTAATAAGTCATTATAAAATACTATACACTAAGCCCATTACAATAACGGGCGCTAGAACAGTAGTGCATAAACATTAGTAGGAACAGTCTATATTAAATGGCATGGGACCTTGTATGTGGCCGTAATATGCGTCACTGTATTGTGTGCCTTTAATTTTCTCTCGCAGTAATACTGGTTTGTATTTCCGTAAAACGGCTGTAATTTTGTCTGACAGTAATACAATAGAACCTCAGCTCACGACCATAAATCGTTCCAAAACTCTGGTCGTAACCCGATTTGGTCGTGAACCAAAATAATTTCCCCCATAGGATTGTATGTAAATACAATTAATCTGTTCCAGACCGTATGAACTGTTTGTAAATATATTTTTTTTAAGCACACATATAGTTAATTATACCATTGAATGCACAGCGTAATAGTAAACTAAATGTAAAAACATTGAATAACAACACTAAGAAAACCTTGAACAACAGAGAAAACTAACACTGCAAGAGTTTGCGCTATACAGTTATGACCCGCTCGCTAAAAACACTTTTTTTAATGAGTTTTAAGCACAGGGGAAAAAATGAAAATTTGAAAAATCCGTAATTTAATAATCAACCAAGAAAAGTAACATTGCAACAATGCACGCGTGCACCTGTGTGTGTGTCTCTCTCTCTCACGGGCCTGCGTGTGTGTGTGTGTGTATGTCTGTCTCTCGTGTGTGTGTGTGTGTCTCTCTCTCTCTCTCTCGTGCACGCCTGTGTGTGTGTGTCTCTCTCTCTTTCACGCGCCTGTGTGTCTCTCTTTCACGCGCCTGTGTGTGTGTCTCTCTTTCACGTGCCTGTGTGTTGTGTCTGTCTCGCGCACGCCTCTGTCTGTCTGTCTGTCTCGTGCGTGCCTGTGTGTGTGTCTGTCTCATGCGCGTCTGTGTGTGTGTGTGTGTGTGTCTGTCTGTCTCGTGTGTCTGTCTGTCTGTCTCACGTGTGTGTGTGTGTGTCTCTCTCTCTCTCTCTCGCACACGCACCTGTGTGTGTCTCTCTCTCTGCACAGGGAATGCACAGGAAGAGACTGAACATGTGCTGTGTGGCCCCGCGCATGCGCACTTCACCAGAAGACACACACAGTATAGAGTACATGATGACTTACACGTCACTTATGTGTAAATTAAAGAAGGGTGGAACATATAATTATTGTACACTGGAGCTCCAGTGAATAGCATCTCTGCCTAAACGTGTTTCTGTGGAGGTTCCATATTTTGAATGATGTATAAATGGATTGGAAGTAAATTTGCAATAGTTACTGACAACTAGAGCACAAAGAGAGGGACACAGAGATGACTTTCAACAATATTTCATTTATAAGGCTAACTAAGCAATTGCAGTCCTGTTACCACTCGATTGCATCCGTAGCTTCAATGTGCAAATATTCACAATGTGGTAATAAAAATTAAAATTAGGTAATTCCTACTGGGCAGCACGGTGGCGCAGTGGTAGTGCTGCTGCCTCGCAGTTAGGAGACCCGGGTTCGTTTCCCAGGTCCTTCCTGCGTGGAGTTTGCATGTTCTCCCCGTGTCTGCTTGGGTTTCCTCCGGGCGCTCCGGTTTCCTCCCACAGTCCAAAGACATGCAGGTTAGGTGGATTGACGATTCTAAATTGTGCTTGGTGTGTTTGTGTGTGTCCTGTGGTGGGTTAGCACCCTGCCCGGGATTAGTTCCTGCCTTGTGCACTGTGTTGGCTGGGATTGGCTCCAGCAGACCCTGGTGACCCTGTGTTCGGATTCAGCGGGTTGGATGATGGATGGATAATGCCTACCATTTTAGATTATTGCAAGGTTGTCTTAATAACATGACAAATGCCCTCTATACAGAAGGAAAGACTATACCGAAAGAAACAGTCATAGATGGGCTTTAATTAAGGAAAAAAAGTTTAATGAGTCAAAAAATGAGAATTAAACAGAGCCCAAAACATAAGACAAAAGTCATAGTAACAAAAGATATGGTAAGAGGATTGAGAGCCAGAAAGCTGATTAATCAATTAAACTTAAATGAGAGATGAGAACTGAAATTAGGTAACAAAATACAGTAAAGCCAGACGAGCAATATATCTGTAAACTCAGGCAATTCTGAAAGCCGACCTTTATCCCATCATAGTCAAGACGTCACACAACACATACAGTACCTCTTGTTATTAAGCCAAACAAAAACCTAACGCCCACACAACAAAAGTGGAGGTGTCCAAACAAAAAACAATAAGGTGTCATGGGAGATAAAATTCAAAATTAAGCATATTTAAAAACACATCAAAACAATAAAAATGAATGTAATCTCTGAATTCAGTGACTTCAAAAATTCCAAAAATGGATTCAATAACGGATAGAGTCATTAACAATACTGTGTCTCATCTGCTCACTGACACACTGTGGCACCTTTATTTCAATTTAGGAATTTATATATCAAATTCTTTCAACTCAAAGGCTAAAGATCTGCTAGATTTAAATTCATTGTTGACTCTTTCTATATTTACAATTTAACACTGTAACCAAGGACTGTTTTTGAAATTGCTCATCTCACAATGCCAGTAATAAATGCATGAATAAATATAAGCATCAGGTAGAAATTTAATGGCTATTTCTTAATAAATATCCCTTTCTAAAATGTCAAACACAAGTAGCTGGTTATAGAGCAAAGCCATTTTATAAGGCAAATATACTTGATAAGTTTCTCTGCAGGAAAGTTATAAAAATGTCCTTTTAATAACCTGACTGCAGCACATTTAAGAATAACAAAGATATAAGGTGATATTCCCATTGGTCTGCAATGGTTTATTTGTCAAGGGCTCACCTAAGACAATGCGAAAATGGGACTTTTTTGACATAGTTGTTGAAGGGGGCATGAAAACAGTGGGGGGAGAATGGTGCACATAGGCTGATTATAGCAGGTCTAATCTTAGATCAGTAGGACATATAGCAAAGGAAAAATAAATTCACTGCCTGCTTCAAGGTCAGGTTATAGCCAATTTGCTAACAAGATTTCTTATATTCTGACCAGAAAAAAAGACTTAAGCTTTCAAGGACACTTCATAAATTGTAGAAACTGTATAAGGCACCATAACAGTAACTCAGAACACTGTTGTTTCAATCTTGATCACTTTATGGTCTTTATTCCAATAAATATAAATATATCATCAAATCTGATTAATCCAATTAATTGTCACAGGGGGCTGAATCCCAAGCTGACAGCATCAGGTTAAGGCAGGAAACCATCCACGCCCAGTCGTGCATTCACATCGGGACCAACTTCGACTCACTAATTAGTCTAACTTGATTATCTGTGTTGTGTAGGAGCAAAACTTTTAAATTGCAATCAAAAGTAGAATACACTAAATAATGTTAAAAAGTAAACTCTGCATTTGATGGAGAAAAGAGCAGTTCTTAATATTTGTTTTTAAATGGATTACTGCACTTGTGTTTAATATACGCGGTGGATTTAGCAATTCTTAATACTAATTTCACCGTAATAACTCTTGAATGTTAGGAAGCAACAGTGATCAGTACAATGATACTGTGGGGTCTTTATACACAGTTCTAAACTGGCCCAGCCGTAAGAAGTTCTTTGGTGCTCTGACATCTAGCCAGAGCTGCTTCCTTCTAGCTCTCTGTGAACATATAATGAAAAAACAAGCATTATTTTAAAGATAAGTTTGATCATTTCTCACTGGATATTAGCTTCTTCAAACGTCTACTTCCACCCCGTACCACTGGTCTTTGAGTTACTCAATTCGCTCACCAACTCCCCTGCCTGCGCTACGCGCCAGCTACTTCGCATCTCTGCTACTCGCATATGTAGATTTCACTTTCACCAAACAACAAATCTTTTAATTCTCGCGCATAAGCCCATTCATTGGGGAAAAAACACTACTTTTCCCTGATGGCAACATGAATTAGACAATCTACAAGTCTCCGACTTAAAGTTTAAAGCCAAACAATATCTACATACTTCTGTCATATCACCTTTGTTCATATATTCAATCTCTTTTCACTGTTCTGTTATTTCACCAAGTAATAATTTCCATTTGTCAGCGCTAATGAAATCTTTACTTTCAGTTTTTTGAGACTTTTGAATTTTAGTACTTTCATAATCTTTAACCTGCTCTGCATTTGCTTCATGTTGCATTATACGTTTTCATTTTTTGTTACTTTGAAATTAACATGCAAATACTTTTTAAATTTACACTTTTACTGTAACAATTCGGTAAAAACAATCATCAATATCGCATTGAATTTTGATTCAGTGTTGGACTTACTTCGTGACATAAAAATTTATAGGAGCTGAGAGCACATGAATTGTGTCTGACAATAGCATTCACACAAATGAGAAATGATTACTGGTTGTAAATGTCTGAGAGGAAGGCAGGACTTTTCAAAATCTCTTTGCATAAAGTCTTGTCTCGCGGGACTTGACATTATCTCTGAGAATGTCTTGTTTCTGGATTTCCTTTTATAATAAAAATACATTACTCTAGACACCAAGCCACATTTTTAAAAACACACACTTCTCACTGTCCAGCTTTCCCTACACTCTCAGCTGCTCTACTATGTTTTTCTTTTCAAAGGTGTTTCTGCTGAAGCACGAACAAATTCAAAATGATACAATCGAACTTCTGGCCAACCTGTGTACTTCCCGCAGTTGGGGCCAGAAGTCGAATTGTTTTAATCCAATAAACGTGCCTAAGTGGAAGAGTCCTAAACACCCAGTTTTGAGTGTTTTTACAGTTTCTCATCTTGTTGCTCATTACAGTATCATTAGGTTGGATCTGAAATGACAACCACAGAGTGCTCTATTCAATTTTCTCATGAATGATAACAACTTATTTTAATTTTTCTTTGATCACTCTCCTTCCTGCTCCTCTACTGCTAACTTTTAGCAAACACACTGTCTATCTTAATATTTATTAAAACTTACAGTCATCCAACAATTCTGCCTTGTATAAATCCACGTTGATCTCAACCTTGACTATCAACCCTAGTGAAGGAAGTCTTTTAATTGTATTGATGCAAACTACTGTACTTCTTCTACATCAGTGCTCTCAGTTTTGGATGTTCCAAGACTTTGATGTTCAAATCTAGCAATGTTGGATTTTAGTTATTATCACATAAACACATTGAGTAGTTAATGCAGTAAATTAAATGCACAATGTATCCTTAGAAGTGACTATTGACTGCACTGCATTTGGTTCACTATATCTGTGACTCAAAATCACTTCGAGAACTGCTCTCTATTTTCACAAAAATATCTTTTACATATGGGAACATTATGTCAATGTCAATTTATTTATAGAACATGTTTAAAACAACATCAGTAACACTGTAGCCAAAGTGCTTTACAATAAAAGATACAATAAACATAAATAAAATAAATAGAATAAAATTCAACAAAAACACAATACAAACCAGCAGTAAATTGAAACAAAATAAATGACTATGAGGAATGAAACATCACGGAAAGCTAGCGAATAGAAATTCATCTTAGTACGACAACTGACCAGAAGATCTGAGCTCTCTGGATGACTGGTATATAAAATATAATTCAGATATGTATGGATTTAAAAACCAGCAGAAACTAACAGAGATCCACAAAGAAAACTGATAGACTGATGTGTAGTGCTTAACATTAGAGATGATGCTAGAGCAGGGACTTTTGCAAGAATATTGAAGATGCCATGTGCATTGTTTGAGTGACAGATAGTCCTCTGTCAGGCCAAACACACACACACAAACACAATTTACAACAGATACCAAAGGTCAAATCACTTACATATTTGAGAAAGGTAGCCTGAAGAAGGGACCTGAGTGGCCTTGAAAGGTTGCATATTGTAATCTTTTAATCTCATCAAATCCAGCTTTGTAAATGACAGTGAAAACACAATGAGGGCCCACAGGAGATCTACAGATACAGTCATACATGTATTTATTTGAGGAACCTGTTAGAAAACGGTCAATCTTTATGAACAAAGTTCTGAACAGTGTGGAGAGGGTGTTAGAAGGTGAATAGCGAATGGATCAGTTTCAGAAATTAAATGGTGTCACAAAAGTATAAAACAAATAAGTTCCATTTATAGGCATTATGGCACATTTGATTTCTGACAGCTAGATAATTTGGGAATAGACTGGAGGTACTGTAGTTGGGTAGCAAAAAGCTTAAATGACAATGTATCGTGTCAGCAGTATTTTGAAGCAGTCTGCTTTTGCTAACATTTTGTGGCAAGATATTGGAAGAAAGATTTGCATTAATTCAAATAAAAATTCATTAGGCCATGGCAAACTGCTATCCTGTTCAGTTTCAGGAAGATATTTTGATAGTTTAAGATTAGGAATAATTTTAGTATTATAAAATTTACAAATTTTATTAGTGGTAACTAAGGTGCAATGTTTATGAGGAGTTTGAAATACATATTTTATTTTTATTTTACACAGCAGAGAGATTTGTTTTAATGTGCAATCCGTTTATTAAGCCTAGGTATAGTTTAGCAGAAGAAAAAAATCAAGAAGGATGGGTAGATAAGAAACACAAAAAGTATCAGAAGTGTCAGAAAATATATCCGCCGTGACAGAGTTGGCACATCTAGGTAGGGTATCTTCTGAGGTGGAATGCCTTCCTCAAGGATTCTATGAAGGGCACACTGGGATAACTCAAATTAAACAAAAGAAAAGATGGCAGAGCTGAAATGTTAAAAAAATGGTCCATAAGGGAATCAAAAACTGTTAACAGAAAAAGAGAGATGTTCCTGTCATAAAAAAGGCATAACAGATGGAAAGGACAATACACAGATTGTTTATTCATTCATTGCATCATAATAGTACAATTACTTCAAGTGTTAAGAGACTTTTCTCTTAAAAAAAAAAAAAAAGTCACATCATAATAGCACAGCCCTGGAGACCAAACTGATAGTTAAAAAGTATTTATCTAATTCGCAATGTTTATTGTTCTGATAATTGACACTTATGAGTATCACAAGAGGACATACATCAGATAAATAGAAAAGAAAAAGTGTTTTAGTGTTCTAATGACTTTATATGAAATGTATGCCTTGAGAAATACGCAATAAACAATGATAGTTCTCTGTCATTTCATAATCAGGCCAGAAAAAAGCAGACAAAGAATGTTGTATGATGTTTCATCTATAATTCTGACCTCTTCCATTTTGTTTAACTCTAATAGGCATTCCACAATGCACAGAAAAGGTAGTGGGAGGTTTGTTTTATTAAACAAAGAAAATGCAAAATATCCCGAGGACACATTGAACTTTTCTCATATTTATATAGATATGCTGAGTTACTGAATATCTATCTTGCCAAGGCTACAAGGAATGTGTTTAAAGACATATTTGGCACATCAAAAATCCTGGGGCAAATAGATAACTCCTGTTAGCAAAGTAGTCTAACGATACTTCTTATCAAAAGTGATATGTAGTTAAATTGGAACATCTTTTACAGTGTGAACATTGATATACACTGCCTATTAAAAGTATTTCACCCCCTTGGAAGTTTTCAAATGTTATTGGCATACAACATTTATCATATTGGAGTTAATCTGGATTTTTTCACATTGATCAGCAGAAAAGATTTTTTAATGTCAAACTGAAAATAGATCTCTGAAAAGTGGTCTGCATTAATTACAAATATAAAATTCAAAATATATTTTACATAAGTACTTACCTCATTTAAGTCAGTATTTATTAGATGCACCTTTGGCGGCAATGACAGCCTTGAGTGTGCACAGGTCCTATTCTATCAGTTTCGCACATTGGGCTCGGCGGTTTTTACCAATTCTTCTCTGCTAAACTGCTTGTTCTGTCAAGTTGCATGAGAGTCATGAGTGAACAGCCACAAATGTTCAAACAAATGGAGATCTGGATATCGGCTCAGCCACTCCAGGGGCTCATGTCTTCTCAAAAGTTAGGTTTATAAAAACTGAACTAAAATTAAGGAAACTTTCAAATGTCCGCAAGTCTTATGCAAACGTTTTTGGTGTTTACATTTTAGTAACTCCAGGGAGCAAGACAATGAAGTGAACAGAACATCTCATTTCATTGCCCATTTCAATAATGCTTCCGATGTCCACCTATCCATCCAGTTTCAAACCTGGCTGTTAAAACTTGTAACAGAATATGGATTGAGTGATTTCTAGATGATGGTTTCTGTAATTTAAGTCCAACTTCAGCACACAATTCAAAGAGGATGGCTCTAAGAAGTCTACATTAGCTTATAAACTGGCCAATAAACCACAGAAAGGTACACAAATAACATTAATGATATTGAAATGACAGAAAGCTATGTGTTTATAAGCTTGCCTGTGTTTTTTAATTGTGGCAAAATAAGTACTTTCTTATTTTAAGGTGTTACAAAATATATGCATTGTGTAACATTTGGGTGCGACTTAGTTAAATGATTTAAAAGTTATAGTATTTTCTTCTATTTTATTGTTTCATAAAAAAGGCAGACATTTTTTTTTTTTCATATTTTGTCATAGGGACACATATAAAGTAAGATGGAGATTTGACAGGCCGCCACACCGCTGTTAGTACAGATAGGCATAAGCCGCAGCGACATGCACTACCATTTTAATCGCTTGTGCGCACTACTGATGATCTTGCTTTAAGGAGCAAGAAAATACTGCATGCAACTTATTAAAGTTGAAACCTCTCTCAATCTAAGTATGAAAGAATTAAATAACTTTAAAATTGTTGAGCATTTTTTAAGTACAGGACAGACTATAGTATTCATTGATCCATCCATCCCCTAAACGTGGTCATCCAAGGCAGGGGGCATCTGAAGCCTTTCCACAGCAAACAACATCTTGCCTGAAGAAGGGGCCTGAGTTGCCTAAAAAGCTTGCATATTGTAATCTTTTTAGTTAGCCAATGAAAGGTGTAATTTTGCATACTTTCATATTGGCTAACGTGGTACAACACCCACAAACCACAGCAAACAAGCAATGGTTTTCCTAGCCTAAGCTTTTAGATTAACTGGTAGGTCTAAACTCACTCTTTGAGTGAATGTGGTGTTTATGTGTCCCTTGGCACCTGCTGACAGCCCTTCCTTAATAGCTTCTGCCTTGCAGTCAGTGCAGCCATAGCAGGCACTTGCACCTGTGATTCCGAACTGAATACAATAGTTATGATAACAGATGAATTATAATGAGTTGCATTTTTAAATAAATAAATTGGGTGGTTATGTTAGATAATAAAGGTTCAAAAATAGTTGTTACCTCATCATCGTATGGCAATTCTTATTCATATTTCTTTAGATCAAACTGCATTTCCATCAGAAACTGCATGCTATTCTGTATATCAATTATAAACTTCTTATGATATTCACCATCTTTTTACTTTAAAAATAAGTCACTTTTGATGGCACAATACCAACATTGTTATCTCTGTGCAGATCAATCAGAATGCTTGGAAAAGACATTTTCTGCTTTATGGTCTGAGCAGACTCTTCAACATATTGTGATGGTTATGACTTAATTTTGCAGAAGTCACATCCTGTCTGGGATCTGACTTAGGTTTAATCTATGGGTTTATATTGATATTTTCTTGATATTTTGACATGATTGACCAAATAATTGAGAGAGACAGTAATAATTAAATTCATTAGGGAGGGGTGAGCTACCTCAAATCATATAGCAAAGAAATTTTGTATGTACTTTAATGGCTATGTGTAATAAATAGAGAATATAATAATCTTGTTTTGGAAATTTTAATAACATATATTTACAATGATTAAGTTTTTGTTGGCTGGCAGAACAGAACCAGTTTTCTGAGTTCAAAAACTGGCTCAGGTACAGTCTTTGTGTGGAGTCTGCATGATCTCCCTGTCTCTGTGTCAGTTTTCCTTCGGGCACTCTAGTTTTCCTCCATATTCTAAAGGCAGGCTTGTTAGGTTAACTGCTGACTCTAAATTGGTCCTGAATGAATGGCCTCTAGACTGGACTGCCATTATTTCACTCCTTCTAGGGGTTGGTTTCTTCCTTACACTTGAAATAGGAAATATGCCCGAAATTGCATTGGGCGAGTGTGAGAATGTTTTACTGTTACTTTTCATTACTTTAAAATCACAATAATTAGTAAAAGCGATAAAATAAATAAGCTTACATTTATTCATAGGCCTATATCTCATTAAAAGTTCTGTCCCAGTTGAGAAATAAATTTTAGTCTATTGGTATTCAATACATGCAAGCAAGACAATTTGTTTTTCTGTTTTCTATTGCACTAAAACATCTCTGGTATGTATGTGTGGATCTTTTTATCTTTCACATTTTAAGTACTTTGTTTAAGTGACAAACTCCTGAACACTTAGGCATAATGTCAACCTTGAGAAAAGCAAAGAAATTATGTAAATTGACTGCATCATAAAACAATTTATTGCTCTTATAGAAAGGTACTAAACAGGAGCTGAAAAAAAACTATGTTAGGAAAAATTTCAATTACGACTTTTTTTTTTTTGCAAATAGCAATTGTTTCCAGGTAAAGTAAACTGCAACTTGTTTTTTTTCTCATAAACTGTATTTTTGCACATATACTGTAAAGTAAAGATTGTGTTTTAAGCAGTACAAAGAATATTTTGAGTAACATGCTGTAAGGAAGTGTTCATGAAATGATTAAGACTACTGCATCACAGCTTCAGAAGTTACTGTTGCCAAATGCTGCACTATGGAAGCCAGCCTGTTCTAAGGGTCCAGGAAATTAATAGATGAACATTTGAGGAGGCACGTGATACTTTGTGGACTAGGTTCTTTCTGCTTTTTAGCTCCTCTAACACTTACATTTTTGATAGCATAATTTTTTATGTATTGTATATTTCACACATTTTTATAATAAACAACATGATGGAATTTTCAGATGATTAAACTACTGTACATTGATGAATCTGTTAAAAATTGAATTCCATCATGAAATCCGACACATGAAAATCAGACTTTTCCTCTTGTTCAATATTTGCTAATAGTAAATTCCCGAGACAACATATTAAATCAAGTCACGCAATAAATATTGCCTGGCTACGTACTGAAGTCATTGAGCACCACCTGATCAAACATATTTTTGCCAAGTGCAATGCACAACATGTTAGTGTAATATTTGTAATCTGATAATCTTTTCTCACCACATGTTTTAATGGATCATTGCATTCATTGTAAAGAACCTGTGAACACGTTTGTGAATCACCAAAGGAAAGAACACAAGTAGTATCTGCTATTGCCAACTGTGTCTGCCATAAATAAAACCTACAGAAAAGAAAAGGGTGGCAGTGATACATTTTAACAGTAATATAGCCCATCCTTAAACACACAGGTCCTTAAGGAAGGCCACCTAAGGTCCACATGACACATTTCATCCACTTACAATTGCTGCTGGTTGGCTGCTGAGAGGAGAGGCAGTGCTAGGCATATTTGTAGATGATTGTTTCTGTAATGTAAGCTCAACTTCAGCACACAAAGAGGATGGCTCTAAGAAGTCTACATCAGCTTATAAGCTGGCCTATGAACCAGTCATGATCACAGAAAAGTACACAAATAACATTAATGATATTGAAATGACAGAAAGCGTTGGGTTTATAAGCTTGTCTGTGTTTTTCAATTGTGGCAAAATAAGTACTTTCTTATTTTAAGGAGTTACAAAATATATGCATAGAGTAACATTTGGGTGTGACTTAGTTAAATGAAGAAGTTGGAGCATTTCCTGTTATTTATTTGTTTCATCCAAAATGCAGATTTTAATTTTTTTCATATTTTGACATAGGGACATATGCAAAGTGAGATGGAGTTTTGACAAACCACCACACCGTTGTTTGTACAGGCAGGCATAAGCTGCAGCCACATGCACTACCATTTTAATCACTTGTGCACACTACTGACAATCTTTTTTGCTTGAAGGAGCATCTATCCGGTGTGTAAAAGAAAAATTCTGCATGCAACATGTTAGATTTTCCTCTTGTCCAATATTTGGTGCTAACAAATTCCTGACAGAAGTCACACAATTTACATTGTGTGTTGGCTGCTGAGAGGAGAGACGGTGCTAGGGACTGGATTGACAGAGGAAAGAGAGGCAGATGAGGCAAGCACTCTTGAGGGAACTTTCGGGAAGATGATGGAAGGCGGGTGGTGTCTGCAATCTGAAAAGGACAAAGACTAGCTGGTGCGCGAGTAATGGTTTTCCTCTTCAGAGTAGGTTTGTGAAGGAGTGAAAGAGGCAGCAAATATACTGTATTGTTACTCTTCGAACTAATAATTTTGGCAGGCATTTCCAATGGCATAAATAACAGGAAGGTATAATAGGTGGGTCAGTTTACAGCATTGTCCATTTGAAATACCTGTAAAGACCAACTGTTCAGGTTTAACAACATTTGGTGTGTGTGTGACTCACTAAGGCCATCCTAATGCATGTTTCAATATGTATTGTAATATAGTGCATCCTCGAAACAACAAAATAGATACATATGTAATATATATTATTTTTGGAAAAAATAAAAAAGCTTAGCTTAAAGCAAACTGTGTATGACCAACAATAAAAATCTATAAATTGTTCACTGCTTCTGTTTGATACCCCCCAAAAAAGCAAACTTTAAATTAATTTTTCGATTGTGAAATTGAATGAAAAATGAAACATTTGTTTTGCTTCTCTGTTTCCCTCAGCAGTTTAAAAAAAGTCCTACAAGCTACAAGGGGCCCACATGCCCCTTGTAACTTAATGTGATTGCTGTAAATTTAGAGGCATATAACAGACACTGTACATGTAATCGAAATTCCAGAAATTAACAGCACTCTACAAAAAAATTATATACTGTAATCAATATGTACAATATATGGTATATGTGAAAATCAGGAAAATGAACAAACAGTATAATGCATTCACATGTACTTTCGAAGTGAGCTTCTGCTAATTTGATTCTCAGAAATTCGCTATACGATGATGCTGCGCAATATGCATTATCTGCAATTTGAGTTTGTTAAAATGAAAATATTTCTCATAGTTTTAAAGGAAGTATATGAATAAGGAATTAAGGACTATAATTAAATATTTAAATCTTTTTTTTTTAATTGCTATTTTGTAATGTTAAAAACAATAGATAGATAGATAGATAGATAGATAGATAGATAGATAGATAGATAGATAGATAGATAGATAGATAGATAGATAGGGGGCGCTCTCGCTCCCTTGAACCCCTGTCAACGACTCCAGACACCAGGTAAAAGTCCAAATGTTGACTTTATTTTTCTTCCACAGTGCACAAAGCACACTCTCCACCACAATACTCATATAAATACCAATAAACTACTAACACAATCCTCCAGCTCCCAGACGCGTTGCCACCCTTCCACCCAGCTCAGCTCATTGTCTGTGAGTTCCCATAGTCCTTTTATACTCCCTGACCCGGAGGTGTTTCTGCCCAACAGTCCACAAGTCCTTATTCCTTCCGGGTCAGGGTAAATAGTCCTTTTCTTCAACCCGGAAGTTCGTCGCTCTTCCTATGACGAACCTCCGGGTCACAGGGCACGAAGAAGCCCTCAGTCCTCCCTGCAGCTCCCTCCTGTGGCCCCCACGGCATCCAGCAGGGCTTTACATAAAAACTCCATTGTCCATGATGCCCTGCTGGTCTTCTGGGGACCTCCATGCTGCAAAGAGGGCTCCACCTGGCGGCTTGGGGGTATTGGCCGGGATAAATGGCCGGCCATCCTTCACAATAGATAGATAGATAGATACTTTATTAATCCCAAGGGGAAATTCACCCTTGCATGAAAATGCCACCCTTACCAAAGTGCCTCATCGCCACACCCCCCATGTCAGGCCTGTAAATGCACGTTTTACTGAGCTTTTGTTTACACTTTAGGCTAATTTCTCAAAATTGACAAAGTATGATTTTAGATACTATACATGCGGTTTCCAAAATGATCACTGGAATAAATTCATGATATCACTTTCACCATTACTTGCTGATCTCCAACCACATTTGTGCATGACCTTACTGAGCAGGCATTGTCACAGGAATACTCTGTCAGACATTTTTCCCTTACTGAAGCTTCTTCCATCTTTTCCACAAAAGCTGAGGATCACACCAGAGAATGTGAATGAACCAAACATAAAATTCTGGGTTGGAAAGGTAGTATTTAGCTTTAGAATTTTCATCAAGTGTGCAGACTACAGTGAAATTCTTACTTGTACATCAAACCCACTGAATCAACAGACTAAGTAAAAGAGCAGGCTCAGTTATAGGATGAACTCTGGATCCCCTGGATGTAGTAGAAAAAAAGAGAATTAACACAAAACTGAGGGCCATTATGAACAATGTTGCACGTCCTCCCTTGACACACTAACACAGAGGAATTTCAAGCAACACATTATTCAGGAGAAGTGTGTCAAGAAACACTACTGTGGCTCCTTTACATCAACAGTAATACGCCTGCGTAATACCTCACTGGGACTGTGACTGTCAAGTCAGAACATTTCTTTCTTTTGGATTTTTCTTGCTTTACAATAATTCAAGCATGTGTTTTAAACCAAAGTGTTTGTAGTTATTAATTAATTAATTAATTTAGTCAATTTATTTATTTATTTATTTATTTATTTAAAGAGTTCCTGTAAAAACCAAATTTCCGTCTGGGGACAAATAAAGATCTATCTATCTATCTATCTATCCCAACATGCAACAAGTCACCACCCTCCGGCACCATGATAAACAAGAATGTATTAAATATGCCAGATTTGAGGATGACTGATTGATCTATTTAAAAGTTATATAGTGATTACTGCTGCCGTTTGACAGAAGTTCAGAAAATGTTTAAATTAAATTTAAATTGATTTGAACCTGAGCTTCCACAATTGCTTCCTTCTGTGGCATCCTCTGTCATCTTTACACTTTAAAAATTAAATATTTTAAGTGATGTTAATGTTAGGTTTTTCCTCAGAAATGGAAAATATAATGCAGAAAATCCAAAACGAAATTAAAACATAAACTACAATACAGATTCCCAGTCATACCAGTGCTCAGGTCATCACAAATGGAGCCAAATTGTCAGGAACAGCTACAATATTTATTTAGTAAAACCAGCAATCAAATGAACTGAATCGATTTCAAGTATTCTCATTGTTTAGGAATTACATTTGTCTTCCAAATCACCCTACAGCTACGCTTTACTGATTTACTTGTCTATTTCTCTGATCCCTAGAGGCTATGAGACATGGGGTTAGTTATACAGTTTGGGAGGTCAAGGTTCAAAGAAAGGCAGAATGAAAGGCTAAGGCATTCACAGTGTCCTAATCCTGGCAAGCTCTTGCTAACTTATTTGCTGCTTTTGTGGCTTCAGTGAGTCAACAGAGTGCTATGCAGACCAGAGCAGTGCAGTGACATGACACTAGAATAACATTAAACTATACACATTTATTATGTCAAAATCTGTCAAACAACTAGATACTTCTTGCACTATTTACTTGAAAAAGGCTCTTTTAACTTCGTCTTCTTTTCAGTCCCTGATGACTCCACATTCACCTTAAGGCACAGTAATATTTACGTTAAGACTTTCTATGATTATGCTCTAATTCTGTATTTTAGTGGCTACTGTCCTCTTTCTACATCCCAAGAGATTCAGTGTGTTGCCGCTTTTTGTTTCTCCCATTTGATTGACATTTCATTTTCACACATCTTATTCTCTTCACTGTATTCTCAAACAGAGCTGAAGAAAGCTTACTGTTTTCAAAATGTCAAGAGACATACATTACTAAGAGCTTTGCAGTGCATTAGTCTTTCATATATTTCTCTGAAGCCTGTCGGAAGTCAATATTCTCAGTCGTACCTGACATGACTGTAATTGCTTTGCAACTTACTACAAATACTTGAAATACAACCAAAGCCATAAGTTATTAAGACATTCAATTCATCTAGATAATGTGCTTAGCTGCATTCATTTACCTATTTGGGAAACATCCTTAGTAAAGGTGGCATGCAATTAAGAGTATTGTAACAGTCATGAAACTGTTGCAATGCACAGATCTAGCAAATGCTATTAAAACACTTTCTTACGATTTACAATGTTAAAAAAACAGCCACAACATTATCTGTTAGCAAATTAGCTGCTGCGGCTGGCATGCAGGTATAGTAAAATAAAACATAATCACCTGATAAATGCTACTACAAAATGTGCTTTACTAATGCTCTAGATTATAAGATTGTGTGTATTTAACTGATTTGGTATTAAAACTGTCTTGATTTTTTTTTTTTTGGTGCCTAGCTCTTGCATCTGTTGTTTTTCTGCTTTTCTTTTTTACTTCCCAGACTGTTATTCAGCGCATGACAAGTGATTAAACATGTCAAGTAAATTGTGTTTACTTATAATTTACAGTGTAATTTTTGCTTCGTTGAAAAATGTTAAATATCCAAGAAAACCAACATATATAAGTACTGTGGAAGATTGCCAGGGTCATTACCTGGCTGGGATGCCTGGAGGGACCAAAAAGAGACATTTATAGCTTCTGGGTCACAAGGGGACAACTGCCCTGGAGAAAGAGAGGAACACGGGAAAGGGACAAAGAGGTTCTGACCTGTTGGGAACAGTGGCCACCGGGGGCGCCTTAAGCCTCACGGGACCTGGGAAACTGTCACTTCCGCCACACCAGGCAAGATGGCGGATGAACCTGCCAGGGACACCCAGAGTGCTTCTTGAGCAAAGGGCAGCACTTCCGCCACAAAAGGAAGTGCTGCCGGAAGATCGTCACCAGCCACCTGTAGCACATCCGGGCGGGAATAAAAGGTGCCACCTCCCAACAGTCGAGGAGCTTGAGTCGGGAGTGAAGCTTCCAGGAGAAGAAAGGCGCTAAGGACTTTGAAAGAGGTTTATTGGGGTGATTTATTTGCGGTTGTGGTTTCCGACTGGTGGTGTCCGGGCAAGTCTCACAGTACTTATAAGTTCAATACATTAAAAACATGCTTCAACATAGAGCTTGAAGTAAACACAATATGTGCAGTACAGTATCACATAACAAAACACCCAAAATAAAACAAGCAGGAAACAAAAGTCAGAGGGAGCATTTATGATGAAAACCTACATGAAGCAAATGACTAAAGTAAACCTGCAAGGGATTAAACAAAATCAATTAGCAGAAATCTAATTTAATAACTGATAATGTTTACTCTGTTGTTTTGTTTTTTGCATTAATTACAGTATAGTTTTTGATAATATTGTTAATTTCTAACCAGCATTTGAAATTAGCAATGGTGCCACCATTTTGTGACATCTTTACCTAAGCACTCCAATTTGTTTACTGTTGCCAAGTCTGTTTGCTGGTCATGTGACATGATGGCTGTGTGCGAAACTCAGCAATTGATGTTCAATTATGATATTTTTGATCTCATGAATTTAACACTAGAATTACCAGAGCCTACGAAAAAACTCGTAGGTCCGTCCCACCTTAAATCACTTCTTAAAACCATTCTCACCTCTCTGCCAGTGTCTTTTGTTAATCTAAATGTGCTGATAAAAGAAAAGCTGCAAGTAGCTGGCTATTCCATCCCCCCACCAACTTAGAACGTGCACAAACTTCTCCCAGCTCATGCCTTGATTGATTATCTGGGAGTGAAGTGGAGTTTAAGAGTGGAAATAATAGATCATTATTTGAAATACACGCATTTCACGTGTGTTCCGTTTCTACAGTAATCTGTGTAAACACATTTTTAAAACAGAAACGTTTTTCATATTGTAGTAGTAAATGACAAAATGTAAGCATAAACTATATAATGTATGAAGCCTGAAGTCCAAATATCAAACTTTCACAAAAGGTACAAATATAACAGAACAAGCATGCTTTTATTCAAAAATATAACTGCAGAAAAAAGCCGCCTTAGCATGCCACATTGACACATACTTACTACAGCTGTCACGGTAGTGTAATGGTATCAGCCGCCGACTAGTATTCATAAGGTCATGATTTCGATCCCGCACGATTCAGTATTGAGAAGTAAACTGCTCTTATTCTTACTATTTTAGAATAAAAACATGCATTTGATTTCAGTGTGTAACAGCCGATGTAATTTATGATACTTGTAAAGGTTAGGTTTTTTTTTTTATTCACTTTTCATTCTCTCAGTCGTGTTCAGGATCCTTCCCTACCCCCATCTGAGAATGCTGTTTTCACATAAAGCGTACTTGAGACTGCATTCTCGTACCAATGCTTGCGAACTGAAGTGCCTGCGTGCACTTTTCATGGCATTACACGTCTATTTTTTTGAGCATGCCCGTGTCGCTCAAACACAGGAACATATGTTGGTATACAAGTATAACAAAACAAGTGCACTTTTATTCTAGACTATAAGTGAAGAAAAAATAAAGCAAGTTACAGTAGGCGGTTGATACGACAGCTTGCGTAGTGCAATGCTAAGAACTGCTGATTTCCGATCCGTGCTATATAAAATCATCACATTCAAATATTAACAATTCCCACACACCCTTCCTACATTCACGACATGTGTACTTGTTGCAGTGTACACATCTCTCTGTGCTATGGTTCCTATTACACTGAATGATCACCTGTACTTTCTTCCCTATATAAATAACATTCAAGTATAGCGCGTCTCCAAATAAATCACATTTGAGTTATAGCGCGTCTTTATGTGAAAACAGCATTGTCTGATTGTATCGTGAACGCAACTGAGAGAATGGAACTGAATTAAAAAAAAAAAAAGCTAACCTTTACAATTATCATGCATTTACACTGGCTCTTACATACTGACTGAAATCAAATCTATGTTTTAATTCTAAAATAGTTCAGTACATGCAATATTATTTGAAAACGAACAGCGTCACATGTGAGAATTCCCTGTAATTTGCAGCTCTATTCATTATCTCAAAACACCACGCACATTCACAGTAATTCCCAGTTATGTTCACCACTCACACCCACGCCCACAACCATACAGAACTGATCCCACATCAGAGAATTTCCACTTCCTGCATAAATTCACACCCGATCTGACGCTGTTCGTTTTCAAATAATATTGCATTAGTGCGATGATGTTTTTACATATATTGTCTCTTTCTTTCAGGTGTGTAATGGAAACCACAGCATAGAGAGAAGTGTGTACATTGCTTCTTACAGGAAAAGGCGATGGAAAAAGTGCACTTGAATAAAAGTGCACTTTTGTTATACTTTTACACCAACATATGTTCCTGTGTTTGAGCGACACGGGCAGATGGGGAGTGTCTGATTATTGCATATAGCGCCGAAGTTACTGCTCTTTACCATTCTCTCCTCTGCATGTCCTGGAGTACAAAAGAAACAGCATACAGCAACATGCGGGGACTGGCAGGAACACTCAATAAAACTGAATAAAAAGAAAATCAAGTGACAGTGAGATATGAAGAAGGCAGCTTCGCCAGCGTTTGTGTGTCAGAACCCTTTGGGGGTGGGGGGTGCGTTAGTATGCATCGTGGTACACTGCAGAGCTATATGTGAAAACAGCCGTGTCAGATGGGGTTGTATGGATTGATTCTGAATGAGACTGAGAGAATGAAAAGTGAATTAAAAAAAAAAAAACAAAGCTAACCTTTACAAGGATCATAAATTACACGGCTGTTACAGACTGAAGTCAAATGTATGCTTTTATTCTAAAATACTAAGACTAAGAGCAGTTTACTTCTCAAAATGGAATAGTGCAGAATCAAACTCGCGACCGTTTGATTCCCAGTCAGTAGCCGAATATATTGCGCCACGGAGGCGATCGTAATTAGTGGATGTCAATGTCACATGTTAAGGCGGCTTTTTTTTCCTTCAGCTATATTTTTGAATAAAAGCGCAATTGTTGTCTTATATTTGTACCTTTTGTGAAAATATTTCTTTGATATTTGGACTTCAGGCTTCATACATTATATAGTTTATGCCAACATTTTATCATCTACTAATAGAATATAAAAAACGTTTCTGTTTTAACAATGTGTTTACACAGATTACTGTAGAAACGGAACAGACATGAAATGTGTGTGTTCCAAATAACGATCTATTATTTCTACTCTAAAACTCCACTTCACTCCCAGATACTCAATCAAGGCATGGGCTTGGAGAAGTTCGTGCACGTTCTAAATTGGTGGGGGGATGGAATAGCCGGCTGCTCCTAGCTTCTCTTTATCAGCACATTTAGAGGACAAAGGATGCTGGCGGAGAGGTGTGAAGGGATTTAAGAAGCGATTTAAGGTGGGACGGATTTACGAGTTTTTTCGTAGGCTCTGGTAATTCTAGTGTTAATCTTGTTTTTGGTTTTGGTTGTTTTAAAAATGAGAATTTCAGAAAGCGAACCCAATGTATTGTGTACTCTTCTTTTCATCTCCCAGTCCAAAAGTTCCCTTTGTCCTTCTTAGGGCAAGCCCAGGTTTGACCCAAGCATGATATGAGCAACTTTATAAACGTGTTAACTTGGGTGCACCTATAGCAATATGATTTTTAGTCTAGTAAATAACCATCCTCTACCATAAATAACTTTAACCATAAATTACATTAGTATGTAAATAAGTAAGTATACTATTAGCCATTGTAAAAGGCGCTATATAGCGCCCGACCCGGCACAGACCACGCAGAGGCAACGTGTACAAAACACTCAGGCTTTATTATTTTTCTTCAGCTGTGTGACACGTCTTCCCCGTGCCACACAGCCCAAACACAGTCCCAAAAGCACAAAGCCACAAAACTCACTTCTCCACCTTCTCTTCCACCACTCCTCCGCAAGCTTAGTCCTCCTCCTCCTCCCAACCCTGGCTCCCCGAGTGGTGGTGGCTGGGGCCTTTTATAGCCCACCCGGAAGCATTCCAGGTTATTAACCACCTGGTCCTAATTGAACTTCCGGGTGGGGCTGAAAGCTCGTCCAGCCGGGCTGTGGGAAGCAGGCAGCTCCCCCTAGCGGCCATGCCGGGCCCCAACCAAGCTGTGGAGGACTCCATCTCCCATGGAGCCCTGCGGGCGGTTGGGGAATCACCGTCGGCCAGGGAGGCTGCCACCAAGCGTCCCGGGGGAGGTATTGGACTGCCCATGGCGACTCCCCTGGAACAGAAGAAGCAGGGGCGTCCCTGCCGGGCATGGGACCCGGCTGTCCGTCACACCATAAATAACATACTTACAGACATAACTTTTGAAATGTTAAAGTTCATACTGGTATACAGTAATGCAGTTATTTGCAAGTTAATTCACAATAAATATTCTTAATTTTTTTTTTTTATCTGGGCAAGATAATTGCACTCAAAACATCACTCAGGAAGACAAATGTGAAATTGTTCAAACACTCTGCAAATCAAAGAAAAACCATCCTGGAAGGAGCTGAAGTTTGAGACACAGCTAGAAACTTGGCTAGTACTAATATAATGCAGTTACTCAAGACAATAATTGAATGTTTGACTATTTACTGCTATGGGAAATTCCACTTTAAATCTAATGCAAAAGATAATAAAAGTGAAAAGGAGGATAAAGACATAACTATCTGAGATGATATGCTCATTCTTAATATGCTGAAAAGAAACCATTTACAGTACTTTGTTCAAATCTGGCCACTACTCTACAAATATAGATAGATAGATAGATAGATAGATAGATAGATAGATAGATAGATAGATAGATAGATAGATAGCTATTAGCTAATATTAAGTTTGCCTGAGCTGAACAGTCTTTTCTCATTTGTCAAATGTCCTATATTCAAAACTGTCCAATTGTATAATTATTTTATAACATGTAATATAATATCACAGAATACAAAGAAAAAAGACCAGAACACACACTCAGGAATTTATAAGTAGCACACTCTTTAATGGATTTATGTGTGATCTTTATTATGTATAACCTTTAAGAAATGTTACTGTTTGGATAAAATTAGTGAAGAAAATTTTCCAGAAGAGAAGAGCATTATAAACAACCAAATAAAAATGAACTCTTGCATATTTACAATAATGGATAAAAATACAATCACATAGTTGTGAAATCCTTATTTCATTTGAGAGCCAAGGAATGTTATGGCCTGACCACCTGAGGTAGGGTTTGGTCTTTTATATAGGAACAGTTAATCAAATGCCCCGTTTTCATTCTGGAGTCACCAATTGGCTTGGTGTTTGTGACTTTGAGAGGAGTGAAAGAATAGAATACACAATGGAAGCCCACAAAGGCATAGGAAGGACATTAAAACTCCACATAAATCTTAACTCGACAGGTATCTATTGATAGGACTGTATGCCTGTGACACAAAAGAGTTAACAATTGTACTCTGCACTTAATAAAAGCTACAGATCCCTACACATTTCTTAAAACAAAACACATTAGTGTACTTTAGTTGGCAGCAGAAAGAGGGCAGAAAAGGTCATCAAATTATAAAAGCAGTTCAATTAAAACCTAAAATGAGTCCTCTAATTACTAAATTGGCTGAAACAAAAACTTAAAATCACTGAGGGGGGCAATACTGTCTGAGAACTCCTGCTGCTGAGCAGCTTTGAGTACTGCTGTCATTAATTGTAGTTTGATGTTGGGTACAATTTAAACAATTCTTTTTACCAACTAACATTGTAGACATAGCTGCTTATACAACTGACCATGCTGCTGTCAGCTTCTTCTTTCATCCTTCCAACTACTGATTCCACATTATTCATGACAGAGTGTTAGTGAGTGTATCCCAGGCAATACTTGCACATGGCTAATAGAAGCTGTCTTTAAAATCTTTAATCTTTAAAATCTTTAAAATGTGGAAGAAAAAACTGAGTACCCCAACAACACTCCCTATTAGCCTTATATGGGCTCTCAGTCCATTGTAGGACAAATTATATCCTAAATCCTGCTTTGTTAGTGCTAATTTAAATAACACTCTTAAACTGATAAATTAGCACAACATAATATAGCTCATAGTATACTACTTCATGTTCAGGTTTGTAAAGGGTCACAGACTATCTCACCAGAATCAGATGCAAAGGAGGAGTCTAGACTAGACACCAGTCCATCTCAGGGTTCACACACTGATTTTGAAATTCTCACCATTTGTTACGTCCTTCACAGAAAATCACAAAACAATCTGAAAACATGCAATACAGACTCCAGTTGCTCATCTTTTTTCCCAAACTAGCTAGACTGACCAGGAGAAGCATGTTTCTTTATCTTGTAGGCTGAGAAATAAACTTGAAAGCAAAATTATTTTTTCTAACTGAAGAGCTTAACTGTGATCATAGTCAGAATGAAACTGCAAAAGTTGTTCACCAAGAAAAACCTCTTTAATGGTCAGAGCCAAAACACTAAAATGAAATTAGATGTAGAGACAAAAGAGCAAGAGCTCAAAACCAATATCAAACACTAAGCTTTCCATAAACACTAGTTTACTGGTTTAATCCGTATCTTGGACAAAAAAAGCTATTGTCTCTACATTGTAATTTATCAAGTCGTATGAAGAGGGCAGTTCCCAGCAACCAGGCATGCTCCTATAACAACCAATTACCTGTCTGCAGTGGCTTCAACATGATATAATTCAGTTATAAATAAAATAAAATGTAAAAGAATGAAAACCTTTTTAAATAAATAAAATAAAATTCAAACTAATATATGAAATTAAAGCCTGAAAATTAGGCATTTCAAATATAAAACTCTAATAAACTGAAAATTTTTCTGAGTGTAAAAATGTATTTTTTTTAAACAGGACAATTTTCATAGTTCTGAACAAAACTAACCTCATACAGGGAAAATTTAGAATTGCGTTTACAGATATCTTCAGAATGTGGGAGGGAAACCAGAGGAAAAGCTCATACTGACATGAGGCAAGAGTGTAATCCCAAAGACAGCAAAGAGCTGTTGAGTTTACACCAAGGATATTGGATCTTTGAAGAAGAAGTACTACGTACCTTGCTGTCTTACTTTACTGATGATTTAATAAGTATTAAATAATAATACAATCAAAGCAAAGAGCAGAACCATGACGCAGTCTGCCAGGATCACACACACACAACATTCTGTTTTCTTGTTTATTTATTATTTTACTGACATAACCTATGCCATTTTGTATGATTTTTTTTTCATGAATGTTGCCATTCTATTTTTTTTTGTTTGTGAGTGTGTGCCACCATTTGGTGTTGATGATTTTTATGGGTGCCAACATTTTGAGTATCTAGTCATTACAATGCTATTGGCGGTGAGTGTTTCCCAACATTTTTTTTGTGGTGGCACACTTTTTGTAACCAAAAACATGCCAAAGCACACCACCATTTTACTAACCACAAGTACATTATATCTCATACACATGCTCAACTGTCCAAAGGGGCAAAACTACCAGAGAAGCCATTTAAAAAGCAGCTCTAAGATGTCACAGACATGGCACTTAGTGAGTACATTGATGGCATCTCCCAGCTGCTTTGTCCCTTTGCCTGCACCTCTCTGCCTCAGAGGAAACTCGTGTGCTCACTTTCCACCAGCCCTGTGAGACTTGCTGGCAACCACACACTCAGTCAGATGGACTCAGGAGCCAGGAGATGCATCCAAAGTGTTCTAAGTGTTGTGCTTGCAACATATCAACCGCAGAACTGCTTTTATGCCAGCTTCTCCAGCAAGTCCCGCCCCTTCAGCTCACGTCAGAAAGGTCTCGACTACCTGTTGATATTGTCCCTCTCAGATTCAGACCCTGGTGCACTACACTATTATTTCCACAGCACACATAGGTAGCTGTCACACTGTACCACCGTGCTGCAGCACACTTTTAAAGGAATACAGTAATCCCTCCTCGATCGCGGGGTTTGCGTTCCAGAACCCCCCGCGATAGATGAAAATCCGCGAAGTAGAAACCATATGTTTGTGTAGTTATTTTTATATATTTTAAGCCCTTATAAACTCTCCCACACTGTTAACATCATTAGAGCCCTCTAGACATGAAATAACACCCTTTAGTCAAAAGTTTAAACTGTACTCCATGACAAGACAGAGATGACAGTTCTTTCTCACAATTAAAAGAATGCAAATAGATCTTCTTCTCTTCAGGAGCAGAGAATTTCAGAGAGAGAGAGAGAGCGCTCGCAAAGAAAAGCAAACAATCAAAAAATCAATACGTGTGCTTTTAAGTTTGCCGCGGCATTTTTTAGAGGAGCGTCAGTATCTTCTAAGCAAACAGCCTCTGTGCAAACAGCCCCTCTGCTCACATCTCCTCCGTCAGGTGCAGAGAACGTCAGAGAGAGAGCGCGAGATTAAAGCAAACCATCAAAAAATCAATAAGTGTGCTTTTGAAAGCTGCATTTCTTAGAGGTGTGTCCGTATCCACTAGGCAAACAGCTTCTGTGCAAACAGCACCTCTGCTCACAGCCCCTCCGTCAGGCACAGAGAATGTCAGAGAGGGTGAGATAGAGGCAGAGACAAGCAAACAATCAAGCTACGCGCAGGATGCATATCTTATAGCATTGAGGAGTTTTAGTTAATATGTAATACATGCTCTGATTGGGTAGCTTCTCAGCCATCCGCCAATAGCGTCCATTGTATGAAATCAACTGGGCAAACAAACTGAGGAAGCGCGTATCATAAATTAAAAGACCCATTGTCCGCAGAAATCCGCGAACCAGCGAAAAATCCGTGATATATATTTAGATGTGCTTACATTTAAAATCCGCGATAGAGTGAAGCCGCGAAAGTCGAAGCGCGATATAGCGAGGGATTACTGTATTGGCTTAGAGACACTTTCGATCATCTGATGTACTTTATACTTTGATATACTTTATTAATCCCCAAGGTGAAATTGTCTTTTCACATGACCTTTAGAGGTCAGAGCACAGGGTCAGCCATTGTACAGCGCCCCTGGAGCATGTTTCAGGTTAAGAACCTTGTTTAAGGGCTTAACAGAGTAGAATCCCTAGTTAAAGCAATGTCTAATTTTTTGAAGTAATAAAGGAAACACCACAAAATACTTTTTTTTTTTTAGAATTTTCAGGTTACTAATCTACTTTGGTTAGCAACTTTGAGTTTTACTATCTTGCTTTAACAATGAGTGTTACTTTTAATTTCCCCTGTGCAACATCCTAAAGGAGATGTTTGCCACTTGATAAATACATTCGGTCTGTCAGGATTTTTCTTTAAGCTTTTTTCCATTTGTGGCTTGTCTTTGTTTAACATCTTTGTTTAAGACAGATTTTAATTGCATTTTGTTTATTCTTAAAAGATTAATGCTGTCATTTCAGCAGGTAGTTAATGGGTCACTAGGAAGCATCACCTAGTAGTTAGGAACCACCTCCCAGGAGTTACTATGATTCACATCAGGAAGACTTGCTTGTTTCACCATTAGTTCTTTGTTCAACATTACGGATTTGAACTGTGAACAAGTTGCTGGTTTAGTATTTTAGACTCTGATTTTCTGGTAACGACACATAGTTTTCCACATCTCCATTTGATTCTCAAGCTTGGTGTTTTGGCACCAGTTCAAATAAGGTGCTCTTGTTGAAAACTTCTGGTAATTCTTTTTTAACTACAATCATGGCTAAGCCTTTTAGTTTTTTGATGGCAACCAACAGTCTATATAGAAACCTGGCTGTTTTAGTTTCTCAAAAACCACATACATGTCCTGGTTTATTGCTAATAACATCTACGAGTTGCTCTTTCTCAATTTTTCAGCAGACTATTTGAAGAGGGTGACTAGAAATGAAAAGAAGGTGAAGAGCATCTGTGCTGCAGTCCATTTGAGCTGTTTCAAGTATGTATAACAATTTTGCATCATAGAGCACTATTGTACACTTTATTGAGCTAGGATTGTGAACACTACTTTCTAGCAACATGATGCCTGAAAGATGCTATTGGAAAAGGTCCTATTTTTAGCAAGATGATGATGAAACATTGAGTCTATTAGACAAATTCAACTATGGTAGTATGAATGATGTGATTGAGAGATACTGCATGTTAAAAAACAAAAGATACCCTAACAAATAAATCTGCCCTTTATGGAACACAAATTCTCTAAATCACTATCCAAGAATCAGAACTCTTCTTCTTCTTCTTTTGGTTGCTCCCATTAAGGGTCGCCACAGCGGATCATCTTCTTCCATATCTTTCTGTCCTCTGCATCTTGTTCTGTTACACCCATCACCAGCATGTCCTCTCTCACCACATCCATAAACCTTCGCTTAGGCTTTCCTCTTTTCATATTCCCTGGCAGCTCTATCCTTAGCATCCTTCTCCCAATATGCCCAGCATCTCTCCTCTGCAGATGTCCAAGCCAATGCAATCTTGCCTCTCTGACTTTGTCTCCCAACTGTCCAACTTGAGCTGACCCTCTAATGTACTCATTTCTAATTCTGTTCATCCTTGTCATGCCCAATGCAAATCTTAACATCTTTAACTCTGCTACCTCCAGCTCTTTCTCCTGCTTTCTGGTCATTGCCACCGTCTTCAACCCATATAACATAGCTGGTCTCACTACCATCCTGTGGACCTTCCCATTCACTCTTGCTGATACCCGTCTGTCAAAAATTACTCCTGACAATCTTCTCCACTCATTCCACACTGCCTAAACTTTCTTTTTCACCTCTCTTCCACAATCCCCATTACTCTGTACTGTTGATCCCAAGTATTTATACTCATCCACCTTCGCCAACTCTACTCCCTGCATCCTCACCATTCCACTGACTCTCATTTACACACATGTATTCTGTCTTGTTCCTACTGATCTTCATTCCTCTCCTCTCTAGAGCAAATCTCCACGGGGACTCCTGTCTAATCTCATCTGTCAACCTGTCCATCATCATTGCAAATAAGAAAGGGCTCAGAGCCAATCCCTGATGTAATCCCACCTCCAATGCATCCATCACTCCTACTGCAGACCTAACCACTGTCACACTTCCCTCGTACATATCCTGTACAACTGTTACATACTTCTCTGCCACTCCCGACTTCCTTATACAATACCACAGCTCCTCTCGAGGCACCCTGTCATATGCTTTCTCCAGGTCCACAAAGACGCAATGCAACATCTTCTGGCCTTCTCTAAACTTCTCCATCAACATGCTCAGAGAAAACATTGCATCTGTGGTGCTCTTTCTTGGCATGAAACCATACTACTGCTCACTAATCATCACCTCTCTTCTTAACCTAGCTTCCACACCTCTTTCCTATAACTTCATGCTGTGGCTAATCAATTTTATTTCCCTGTAGTTACTGCAATCCAACATATCCCCCTTATTTTTAAATATTGGCACCAGTACACTTATTCTCCACTCCTCAGGCATCCTCTCACTTTTCAAAATTCCATTAAACAATCTTGTTAAAAACACCACTGCCATCTCTCCTAAACACCTCCATGCTTCCATAGGTATGTCATCTGGACCAACAGCCTTTCCATTTTTCATTCTCTTCATAGTTGTCTTTACTTCCTCCTTGCTAATCTGTTGCACTTCCTGATTCACTATCTCCACATCATCCAACCTCTTCGCTCTCTCATTCTCTTCATTCATCAGCCTCTCAAAGTACTCTTTCCATCTGCTCAACACACTCTCCTGGCTTGTGAGTATGTTTCCATCTTTATCCTTTATCACCCTAACCTGCTGCACATCTTTCCCAGCTCGGTCCCTCTGTCTAGCCAATCAGTACAAGTTCTTTTCTCCCTCCTTAGTGTCCAACCTATAATACAATTCATCATACGCCTTTTCTTTAGCCTTCACCACCTTTCTCTTCACCTTGTGCCTTATCTCCTTGTACTGTTGCCTACTTTCTGCATCTCTCTGACTATCCCACTTCTTTGCCATCCTCTTCCTCTGTATACTCTCCTGTATTTCCTCATTCCACCACCAGGTTTTCTTTTCTTCCTTCCTCTTTCCAGATGTCACGCCAGGCACCCTTCTTGCTGTCACCCTTACTACATCGGTTGTAGTTTCTCAGCTGTCTGGTAACTCTTTACTGCCACCCAATGCTTGTCTCACCTCTTCCCTAAACTCAACCTTGCAGTCTTCCTTTTTCAACTTCCACCATTTGATCTTTGGCTCTGTCCTCACTTTGTTCCTCTTCTTGATCTCCAACGTCATCCTACAGAGCACCATCCTATGCTGCTTAACTACACTTTCCACTGCCACCACTTTGCAGTCCTCAATCTCAGATCCAAGAATCAGAACATGCATTCATAATGGGAAAGGAGAAAGAAACATAACCTATATTGTTAATTTAGACTTTAAAAAGTATGTACTCTGTATCAGTATACCTCTATATTTTTGTCACATAGAAACCTACTAAGCAACTGCTATGTAACTTAACCGTAGCTAAGAAGACCACAATGAAATAGACATTTCTTTGAAGAGAAATACAAGAATATTACTTTCTTACTTGATCTTAAGGCATGACTATATACAGTAAATGACTTTAAGCAGATCGGTCAAGTAAGGCATCCTATACTTTAAAAATTTTCAAAACTAAAACTGAAAGCAGTCATTGAATAAATAGCTAAGTGTTAAAACTTTGCAGAAAATAAGTTGTAGTAAATTCTTACAGCCACTTTGTAATGTTTTAGATGTTGCAGTAATAAGATGATGACATGTTGAGTGTGAAACCAATTTCAAAATAATTTCAAATGACTGGTGATCAATAAGCTATCCTGTGACACTAAAGTGGATATGTCAAATAAGAAGTTAGTAGGATATAAGAGAAAAATAAAAAAGTACACTATGCAACTATTTATCCATTTATCTGTCTGCACAGCTTTAGGCAGAAACCAGGAACCAAATATAGAGGGGGCAATATACACAAACGAACAGATATTGTAACAAATTACTGAAGGAAAAATCTGTCAAAATCATAATGATGACCCAGTATGCAACTTAAACATATTTGAATAAGCTATTATGTTTTGATTACTTTAAAAAATGAAACATGTGGCCCACTAATGTACATGTCCTATACCATTTCTTCATGATTGGGATTAACTAACATTCTGAGGGGCTTCAAAACTATTAAACAGCATAAATAAACATCTGCTGGTAGCTAGTTAAGGGACACAAATACATTTAGAGTGCATGTTAAGACACTGCTATTGCTAGCACTTTAGTCTTATGAATTATGCATGTTAATACATATGCATTTGTAAGATTTGCAAAGTGAGGCCAAACAATATACACACAAGACTATATTGCTGCTTTCAAATAACCTTCTGTTTTGATTTAACAATATTTACGGGGATAGTGGCCCTGAACAAGTCCATGAAGCTTCTTTCTCAAATTGTAAAAACATAAACTGTTATTCTATATTTGTGGTGCTGTAAAACACCTTGAACAGGTATATACTGTGAAAAGGTGCTATACAGTATAAACAAACTGTTATTTAGTTTCAATAATACATTTTACATGCATTCAGGCTTTGAACAATTTTTAAGAATGATGGTTCCATTTCAGTTATGCCAAATCTCTTGCATACTTATTATGTACCGAGCAATATAACATCACTTTTTTTTTAAATAAATAGAAGCTATGTATTTTAATACATTCTTCTTTGACATTGTTTATTATTATTTGTTGTATGTTGCTGGGAAACACAAGTAAGAATTTTAGCATACATTGTACACATGACAATAGTACTGCTACTACTTTGTATAAACCACAAAAAATTGAATTGTGATCCCAACTATAATGCTAATTTCCTGTTCCTGCAATCTGAACTCACTGTGTATGGCTTTACTTCTGTGTATACTCATTCAGTTTTACAGAATCGCAGACGAGTGAGGAGTATGCTGAGTACATGCAGCAGTTAGACAAAAGGGAGTAGTAATAAGAGAAAGGGTTTAAAAATATTGCGGGGCAATGTTACAGGAACTTTCTTAACTTACTGTATCAAAATATCACTGACCAAATAATTGGCTTAATAATATAATTGTACTTATTATTAAAGGCAGGAATATTTTAAAGGCTGAACACTGGGCATACAGTCAGATGCCCAGACTGTTCTATTAGTGACAGGTTATATCTGACAGTATGTATCAGGGAAATGTGAAAGCACTAAATAAAGTATCTGGTGAAAATTCTTCAGAGACAGTGGATCTGAACTGAGTTAAATGGGCTTGCATAGGTCTTCTGGATTCCTAGTGCTTTAATCAGAACAAAATAAGCTGAATGTAGTAAAAGAGTTTCTAGGAATAAATAATTCAGAGAGTGCAATTATATATGAAACCTCACCTCGGCTTATTCCTGCCATACACCTGATGCTACACCCAGCAACCCTGAATTAAATGAATCAACATCATAAAATGGACAGATGGATAGTTATATAAAGGCATTTATTGTTGTTGACATACTTGACGTGTAGTGCAAAAGCAAACTATTGATAAACCCAAATATGGATGGAAAGACATAATCTAAAATAAGGCTATGTTTTTAGGCTCATAGCATTTGTTTTAACCTTTTCTGTATAAAACACTGTCTACTTCAGATACACCTTTTTTCCCTTAAACTGTTTTTTCCTTGATGGACTAAAGTACCACAGTAAAGGTACTATAAGTTTATTCTGTCATCACATTCCATTACACCAGGCTTCACTATGGCATAGGGTGGTGTATCGGCGCAAAATGATGTTTGCAGGAAAAAAATGCTTGGGGTTACCAGCTGGGCAAAGAACCCCTTTTAATTCAGAACAAACTAGAAAATAACAAAAATAAGCACTTCACTGTGCAGGTTTTTAAAGAAACAATAGTCCTTTTATGAGGATGGTCAGAAAGGAAAAACAGACATCTGTCAATAAGAGAGCCAGGTCCACTTCAAAATGAGATGCCATACTCTGTGGCTTCTCTCCTGTTATATGCTGTGGACCAGAAGAAGCGGGGCTTCTTTTGGTTCAAGGGGTGGTTCCCCCAGACTGTGAGAGAAGAAGGAAACAAGTATGTTAGTGGCAGTGCCCTCATCTTGGGGTGGTAATACTTACTTCAAGTGAGCCCTTAAGGTTACTCTCTGGCGCACATGCATGACAGTAGCTACCCATTTCATCAAACTTTTTTAAAATTACCACCTCTAGCTGACTCAGAAGGAAGAAAGGGTCTCAATTACCCAAGGTAGGAAAGTCCACAGTATCATTTTCACTTTTTATCAGATCAAAAACACAATTGCTTAAGTCATGAAGAACAAACGAACACTTATATAAACTTTTCCATTGCAATAGCAAGGATGAAGTTGTCAAGCTAGACAATCAACTGGAAAATATCTGCTTAAATTGAAGAGAAAATACATAAATAAAAACGACACTCTTGATTCTAACACACTTCAGTAATAAGTATGATTTACAAAAAATGTCTTGGTTACCCATGGAGGGAATATTTTCTCATTTTGGTTACATGCTACACTATTTAAGAAGAGTTCAAATGTCAATGCAAGTAAAAAGTTACTCAGGCAAATTATATGTAACTTTATGTCTGAATTGACATAAATTATAAAGGCCACTGTGACCAGAACTCACTATAAGAACAAAAGCAGATTGTTGGTTGATGTATCCATGTATAATGCATCTGAAAGCTATAAAAGCAGTTTAAAAGTCACTTCCATCCCTGCAGAATGCCATCAGAATATGAACTTAAAATGATATCAAGGTGCTACAAATGAGTTTTGTTTATTCTTGGAACAAATGAAATAACAATGTCACACTGTTCCACATCACTTTTAAAGAAATGCCAGTTCGTTTAGGGCACATAGCAGCTTCGTGTAGATATAAATAAATTCATTAAAATCTGCATCATCTTTAACGCCTTAAAGTATTAAAATGGAAATGCTTATTCTGAAGACACCATTCAAATGAAATGGAATTAATGAAGTACAATTGCGGATGTGACTAACAGTCAAGTATCAATGATAACATCTCATGTCATAATGTTTTCCCTTGCTATAGTTTTAATTAACAGTTAAGAGCTGAGCCAATACATTTTGCTGCTTGTTTGATTGCCATAAGATGTAAACTATAAAATACCATGGTTGTGCTAAAATTCAGAATTTACAGACTCATCAAATCATTTTAAATGATTATAAAAAAGTTCAGAGTAACTATCAACTCAGTTATGAGTTTGCTTTTAAAATACCTAACGTACTGAGGAGATGATTTGCCAGTCAGGAGACAGAATTGACAGTCACCAATTATTTAATAAATATCTTTGTGGTAAATCTATCATTTTAAGCTTGTAAAATCTAATAAGAAATTAATCTAGAATGCATACGTATTATGAGATCAAATACCATGTTTTAATACAGCAGTGTAATCAGTTAATGTAAAATTAACACCTCAGGAACATGAGGGAATGATCAGAGTCAGTATAAATGGTGTGGAATATGTTTGTGGTGATAATCAGATTAAGTTAATGGCAATGCTTTGGTCATGGGAAATTTTGTAAAGTGATAGGATCATGACATGGACATTTACCATACAAAGATTGTGATAAAAGTAGAACTTCTAGAGTCACTGACAAAGTTTTTCCATCTTACCAAATGTAAGCTTATTCAAACAACTTGGGCACTAAAATTATCCATGAATTGTTTTTGATTTTGGATTTTAATTAACACTGCCTACAGAATTAGCAGTAGAAGCAATCAAAGTTGCAGCACACTCGCTGAGAAACTAAAAAGACCATCAGCGGCATCAAGACAAAGTTTTAATAATCTCCTTGGTTCAGACATTTCCAATTTTAATCATCTGAAACATTAGATTCTTTACTACAAAGCTGACCACGTGCTTTCGAGGTTCAATGGGTCCCATTCTTTACCAGAAGACATTACACTCCTTTTTTCTAGACTAAACAAGTATGTAAGATATCCTACTAAGTCTACTCATGGTCTTGTCATCACTGATAAAGACAGTTGTGTTTGCATGGTGGATAAGTTTTTGGATCAGTTGTCAGGTATAAATCTAAATCCCCAATGCATCCAGTGATGTAGGTGAATTGTAGTGTGACAGCACTTTATTGGCTTCAGTAGTCCTGATTAATGGCTCTCAGGCTTGAGGTAGCTTTCCCATGGACAAGAATCAGAAACAGCTCCTGGTGCTTTGTCTTATGTCATGGAGCAGTAATGTTCCTAAAAGATAAATTGCTGCTTATCATATTCTATTTATTTCAAGAAGAGAAGCTTGTGTGTCCACTCTAGAGAATAAGCCTGGACGTAATGATTTAGAAAATCAATTGTTGGCCACACTGCAGCTCCTGTTTCTAAATGTGTTGATCACTTTGGTAGTATGCCATATGCTCAAAAAAATATTTTTGGGGTGTTTTTCTATTGGTTAGCTAAAGCAATCTTACTTTATTTAAAATATGTACGTTTTACAACTGACTTAAATTTTTTGGGTGTCACATTATGAAGAATAATTTAAACAATAAATCTATTTGTCACTATCTGCCACAGCTAAGTGTTACATGGGCATCCCCTTGGCCTGGTTGAGCTGCTCATGTCCTCAACAAAGAGAATCCTGTGAGCTGGATTACCCTCATGGAATCACGGCACATGGCCATAGTACCACGCTCCCTCACAATGCAGGTAATATCCTCATTCGGGACCGAACCGCTCAATCAACAAAAAGTGAAACCAGCGGTACCCAAGGATTCTCCAAAGAGACACAATACCAAAGGAGTCCAGTCTTCATTTTAGGTCACTGGATAGCATCCATGTTTCACAACCATATAACAAGACAGGAAATACCAGGACTCTAAAGACTTTGTCCTTTTGCAAAGATATCGGGAGCCCACGCACCTTTTCCATATTACTACACAGAGTGCTATTTTTTATGGATATTACCCAGAATGCTGGATCAATTTTGGGTTATTCTTATAAGTAAGCATAATATCTCCTTGTGAGATAGATGGAATGCTATGTAATATGTTAATTACCTTGGCATAATGTAAAGTAATGATGATGTGGTTGTGGCTAGTGATCAGACAACTTCTCACTTTAATTAAACTGTGAAAATAAATGTTTTTATGAACAAAGGTTTACTTTAATTAAAAGTGCCGTGGAATATGCTATTTCCACCTGCAGGGTTGATCCCTGTCTTTCTCCTGATACTGCTCAGACAGGCTCTCGTCCACAGCATGCAAAGATAATGACAAGAGGTTTTGGCTGCAGATTATAGGTTTTACTGAAAATACTTGAGCCTTGAGAAAGAAGAAGGCACTAATCTCAATCTCTAAACCTAGGAGAAAAAAGCTTTTTTTTTTCTTTTCTATGTATTATGTGTTATTCTATTTATTTATTTAATATTAAATTGTTATTAATGAAGTATGTTTTGTTACCCTTAAAATTACATAGCCCATGTTTTTTATGTTGAGCCTGGGGGACGGGGCCACCTCAGGCTCCTGCTTGGGAAGTTCCTACAGTGCAATGGGTGCTTCAACATTGCATTTTTCTACCGTTCTTTGGTCTTCAGTTTTGGTATTTTTGGTTGCATTTCCTGGCTTTTCACCTTCTGACATTAGTTAAAAGATACTCTTTTTTGGATTTGGATTTGTTTATTATCAGTTTTTGATTTCTTTTCTTTTTTTCCACTTATTAAAGATTTGTGAGCAGGCAGAATCATAACACTACGATACAGCATAGCCATCAAGGCTTACTTCATCTCTTTGGTCCTACAAGAACAAGGCTAGAGAGATCCTATATAACGTGAAATTTTACCAAAAGAGAAAGGAACATTACTTAAACAGAATAGAGCACAATAAACAAGAAAAACAAACTTTGCTGTGTGCCAGGTAAACACCACAAAGATAGCTCCAGGCAATGTTGATGGATCAGAAAACCCATCTAACTATAAGCAGAACAATTCCAATTATAGATTGATTTATTAATGCATGTGCACAGATGACAAAGGAGAAGGCCCCAGGAAACATTGAGGCAAATAATAGCAATGAAAATGTTGACATAATAGTCATGAAAACAGCAAAAAACAAAATACAGAGAATCAGCCAAACAAAAAGTAGCATTTACATAGCACTCTATAACCAATATTAATGGCATCTGCTCTAGTCTACAATCAATTTGCTTTTATAACATACTGTAACTTCAGCCATTCTCAAAGTTACTCGATGAAGCAGAATTTTTTACTTTTAAAATAAAACATGGACAATACAAACTTATTTTCACATTTTTTAAAGAAAAAAAATGTTTCCTGTTGACACGGTAAGGTTATAACCTCACAATTGATAACAAAAGTGAAGGTTGACAAGATACACCAGAATGTACTTTGCCACTCTTGCCACCATAACCTAAAAGTAAAAAAGCACATTTCTGTGAACAAAACACAACTGACGCACTCTGCTTACACAAAACACTTCAATCAATACATTTTTTCATTAGATGAAATAAATAAAGCACCCTACCAACATAGCTTTCATTTTATCTAAGGGAAAATCAGCCTTCAGATCAACTCACTTGACTCAAGCTGACGTAATCAAAAGTGATTTATTACATTTCCTCCAAACCTATTTAGCTTTAATCCTCTTAATGCAATAAGGATTTGCCAAATTGGTGATCATTATGCAGCCTACAGGTGCATTATGTTGTTCAGCATTTTATGTAATCGTGATTTATTTACTTTTGCCTTGAAATATCACACCCTTCAAGGCATTGAGAAGGTTGTTTTCCCACTAAAACAAGCCTTTATTAGGTTTTGACAATTACTAAATAAAAAGAGAGACAAGAAAAGCAAATGCAAAATAAATTGTAGTCTAGTATTTCACTTGTAGCATTCCGGTTCAACAAGTACCTCTTCACTTTGCTTTGCAGCATCTGAAAAGATTTGAAGTGTTCTAAAAACCTAGTCATCTTGACATCTGTTCCATTATGAGGAATTATGCTGTGTACTTCTGACTCAGGATTGTGGCTGAGCACATACATCGTGGGTTTAACCTTTCATTGGATACAGAATGCACCAGTAATAAGGGGTGCTAAGAGCTTGTTCGATACGTGAAAGAGAAAACATCTTTCATATTTACAATTGCTGAGAAGAGCTCTTTCCTGTCTATAGATGGCCAGATTGAAGGATTCTCTTTGACTTTTTCATATTTATATATATATATATATATATATATATATATATATATATATATATATATATATATACTGCATATTTTTATCCCTGTGCATATCACAGCTTTTGAGACACTTTCAAATAATTCTGTATATACATTTTAAAGCATTAACTATACAATAAAAATGCATGTAAATATCTATAGATGTAAATCAGAATTTACCCCAGTATAATATGTCTTGTTGAAAACCTGGTTGAACTTGTTTATGAAAAAGCATCTTTTAGGACTTCAATTAAGGCAACACTGCCCTGAGATAATACAGCTAAAGCAGACTTACACTGTCCTCTTGGTACGCACAGCTCCAGATGGACTCTTTGTGATTTGATATGCCGGTGAGCAAATTTTGCTTGCCAGGATGATAATTAGTTCTCACAGCTTATTTGCAGTTTTTTAAGCAAGTCCAACAAGGGCAATCTCTCAGATGAATTAAGGATGCACTGCAGGTGAAGGATGGGTGTGATTATGGTGAAAATTAGCTTCATTACTTTAGGAGGAAATTTTACAGCCACATCACACCTATGCTGGAATTCAGTGGATCACTGATTTTGGTAATCATGGTTTGCATTTTGCAGATGTTTAAAGCCAGTGGGCAATTTCCATTACTGAAGTTCTATTGTTAGAAGCAGACAAATCTACTAAATTAGATTTTAATCATCTGTTTGTTTGTTTTTTTTTAAATTAGTCCACTGGCTGTGTCCACTTTAAATGCTACATCACAAAATGTCAGTCATTTGTAACTATTTAAAGTCAAATAAATGTGACCATGTTGTTTCTTAAAAAAATGCTGCATATTTCATATTAGCCATTGTGGCAACTGACAGAGCACCCAACCCACTCCAACCACTGTAAATAATGTTGAAGAACTATAATTAAATATAATGGCTAATAGATAATTGACTATAGAAAACACCAACCCATGCTGTTTCACCAGAAAACCTGTAATAATATAGAGAATTAGCCTAGCAATGGAAACCAATGGGAGGCTTTGGGCCCTCTTCTATCTATGACTGCTGCATAATTAGAAACAATCTAGCAGCAGAAATAAATGGAAGGGCTGATGAGTGAACATCAGGCAAAAGGATGGGCTAGTAGGTGAGATCCTCCCAGTTCCAGATAGATTCCTGCTTATCCAATTTTCTGCCATCACCCAGCTAACGAAACACAGCAATCATACACGTACTATAAAAGCACACACAAGTCATGAAGTTTTAATCACAGAGTTGATTAGGAGCTCAAACAGCTAACACAGGCTGTGTCACAAAACTCAGCAGGACTATGGAGTCAGAGCTAAAGTTGTACCAGCTCCAACTAACTGTAAATTGTAACGTAATATGTTAAATTTCAAATATACTAATTTGATTCAACTATTTTTTCTTCTAGCCTTTTAATAAAAATATAGCCTCTTTTTAATTTTGGAAGTTTTCTCTTATGTTTAATGTTTGAAAGTTCTTTAATAAATAATATAAAAAAGCCACAATTGCATCGCTACAGTCTTTAAGCCCAATTACAGGTTAAGGTGCTAAAAAGTAGCCTGATGATACATATTGGCAGGGATGAAATGCCTTACAACTCTTACATTGTGGGTGGGCTTTCAATCAATATAGTAAATATATCAGATTAATTACAATTAGAGGAGTTGGAACCACTAATACCATAAACTGAGTAGTTGGTGAAGGTTTTGTGAACCAATTCCACAGCCCTCAACCTCTGCTGACAGTTTAGTTTAATAACTAGTCAAAAGCAGAATTGCTGGTAAAATGATATATTAACATGAGTCACACAGTCAGTCCTCGTTCTTCTTCTTCTTCTTCATAATTGCAGGAAAACAAATAATAATATAAGAGGACAAAGAGCCATGCTAAACAAAATGTTCTATTTTCATCAGTTAACAGAATCGAGTTTCTTTAGTCATGAATGGAGAAGACAACATGAGGACCTGTTCCTGGTCTTTGGAATTCTCAAAGACCTTGATAGAGTTCATCTGGCCAAATTTTATCAGTGAAATAGTGAATCACATATACAATACATTAAACAGGTCATTACATCTTAAAAAAATCTATCTAGATGTGGCATGGACCATCTTAGTTATTAACTAACCAGTTTGATGGACTGAATGTTCTCCTCTTGTTTGACTTACTTATTATATTGTAGTCACATAAAGACCAGAGAAAGACAGTTTCTAGTATCTGACCTCTCTGGATGTTGGTGAGATTGCAGTGGGGAGATGAGATTTTCAGTTTGCTTTCTGAACAGAGGTTTTAAGGCAAGGTCCATTGCTGACTAGTAATGCTTGTTGATCATGGGGCCAGAGAGTGGCTGCATGTTCTATGCTGGTCAGATATGCAAGTGCAAACTTAACTATACCCTACAAAATGGTATGATAGACAGCCGGGGACCATGCCTACTGGGAGGCCTGCAGAAGCAGGGGACCGGGAGAGGGGCAATTCCTACCCTGGGACACGAGAGTGCAGCCCACCTCGGTGGCCACCGACAGGGAGCACCTGGACAACTCTGGAGTCTTGGCATGCAGCACTGGAAGGCGATCGGAGAGCACCTGGAGCACTTCCGGGTGCAGTATAAAAGAGGCCACCACATTCCATTCAAGGGGCCAGAGTCAGGAGGAAGAAGATGAGGCTTTTAAAGAGATGAATAGAGATGGCAGAAGAAAAGAAAAAAGTAAAGTATAAGGACTGAGTTGGGCACTGTGTTGTGTGTGAAAAAGAACAATAAAATAAATGTGCGTGTCCTTGGTGTCTGTCTGTATTCGGGCTGGTCTTTCACAGTGGCAATAAACTTAAAGGTGAACTTGAAAATGGCTGTCTTCTTGGAAATGTGTTTGTGTTTTTTAGCAATAAAAAACAGTGGGAATATCCAAAACAAAAGTTTAGGGATTCTAATATATTTACAAAGGGATCAAGCAACCCAAAGTACTTGTGAGTGCAGGTTTTTATAGGTGGACTTTAGATGGGATGGTAGATGAAGAGCATTGTACTTTGTTTGGAGGAGGTTAGACCATTGTTAAAGAATGTGAATAAAATAAGAGATGGAAAAAGGATGCTTCCTCTGAATTATACCTTTTATATAATGATGGGAGAGCATTTTCTGTACATTTTATAGCCAAAATGCAGAGCTTTACACTACAGATAATCAAATTGGCTGTATGAAAAAAGCATAATTGTGTAAAATGGTTAAATCACAAAGAAGGTTCTGTCAGGTACGATTTTAAAGTCTCAGTAGGAATTAGTAATTAGTTAGATTATTAAAGTAATTAAATATTAACATGTACTTTGCCTAAAGTAATAAGTGAATTAAGAAAGTGACCTGTGCAGTTGATTTTGCGACCGACTTAACTTCTACAAGCATTTTTAGTTTATTACAGGAGTGACAAATATTGAAAATACAAGCTGTTCTCCCAAGAAAGCCTGCTCTCTAGTGACATATTTGGGTCACAAGTGGCAGATGAGCTAGTTAATCACATATTGAATTATACACAATGAAAAATGGGGAAAATAATCATAAATTCAAGCAACATTCATACTTACAAAAATATACTCATAGTGAATATATGATCCCTAGACTTCAGTTGATGGCTGAGCTAAAAATTCCCACTGCTATCAGGACTAATGTTGTTTCGGCCTAGCAGGTATCCTGCAGCCAATTAATACTTGTATCCCTCTGCTACTATTGTGTATAAGCCCATTTTAAATTTCTCAATCATTAATAATTTATAATTTTATACACTTCCTTAGAAAGTGGTCAGATACATGTAAATGCTAAAACATTAGATTGTGTATTTGAAAGGCAGGTTTCCAACAGTCCGATTTCACTGGCCTATGAGATCCTAATGAAGGATAAGCAGGGGAGCACACATTGTGAGACCACAGTCTGGCTAACAGATTGAGACATAAACAAAAACTCAATTTAATATTTAGAACCCTGGCTCAAATGGTTTTGTCTTGAAACTTTACTCTACTAATGGATATTTATCTGTTGCCCCTTAGTCCTATATAGTCTTATACTCTCTAGGTGGAGTCTATACTTGTTCCTCTTGTCCATGTAGGTGTCCTCCCACAACATAAAGATGTCCATGTTAAATAGACTTAACAGTATTGCTCCGGAATGTATACAGTAAATGCAGGGTTTTGCATGAATTTGTTCTGCTAAAGTTTCATCCAGGGCTGATTTTTTTTTTTTTTACTGCTGGAGCAAGAGTAGTTTAAATGACTGTTGGACAACCCTAAAAATGAATACACTTTTGTATTTTGTAGTTAAAATTGCCGTAATGCACAGGACTACCTAAGAAAGTCAGAAATTGGCTGCAGCTAGATAAAAATGCAGCTGCAAGAGTAAATAAACAAAAATATAACATCTGGTCATCTTTCACTGGCCTTAGTGCTGTTTCACTGGCTGCCTGTGTCCTTTAGAAATGATTTTAAGGTTTCTTAATCAAATGTCAGGATCTGAACAGTCTTGCTCCCTCTTATATTGTGGAGCGTCTATAAACTTCAAATTGTGATCTGCACCATTGAGAGGTGGCTGAAACTGGTTAAAGGCTAATGATATATTTATTTGTCACACTCTTCAGTTAACATGAATACAACAGATACGTACAGTCTGGATGCTTAGTAGCACTCGATTGCTAAACTTGTTAGGAGACATGCTTTTATTTACACTCAAAAATCCAGTTTAAACAGAAAGCATAACAGTGTGTAAGAATATAATACTCCAGACTACTTTTATTACCTCCTGGCAGTGTACTTTGAAGGTTATACTTCAATATCAACCTCAATGCCAACCAAAAACAGCCAACAGCCCTACATAAAAATCTCAGACAATAAGTAAGGAAGTTAAAGACCTCCAACAATAGTTTAGTTATTGTGGCTTGGATTCTTTCACTGAATGGAAATGGATTTGTTGTTACTGTACCTAATATCCTCATGGAGTTCATTTATACCTCTCAATGGATCTAGCAGCCTCCAATAATACATTAAATATTCATTTAAATAAAGACATCAAAATTATAAAATAGACTATTTAATAAAAACTAATGGGAATTGTAAAATAATAAATAGTGTAGCATGAAAAAATGAAAAACGGCCAAAAGGTTTCAAGAAATCCATTTTAGAGATAAGCCTGAAGAACACAGAGTTAAATTGAAATCCAGACTGGATACTAAAGTACATACTAGGCAGTGCTTTTAATATTAAAAAAAAAACAGCAGGTAAAACATAAATTAAAGTCACTGTATACATTCAGTACACAGTGGGAAATGGAAAACTTTGAAAAAGAGTGCTAGCACAATGCGACATCAGGATAATTTAAATGAAAGGAGACAACTTAAAGGTTATCCTGTACTAAGGCAAATGATAATCTCTCACACTGCGTATTCATAACTACATATGAAATGTCTGTGTGCTGTCTGTAATGCCTTGAATATATTATTAAACAACAACAAAACACATATTTTAGTGGGCAGCAGAACAAGACATACTGAGAATAACACAATAAAATACTTTCAATAAGGTAATAAATTAATGGCTGTCATGAATCTAGGAAGAAGAAAGAAAATTAAGCAGATGCCATTCTCTAAAGAACAGGAGACAATATTGATTTTATTTTACCTTAACAATGGTAGAAGAAAATTTTACCAGAATTTTAGCTGAGTGCACACCATTTAGTTTATGCCTCTCCATGAACAAAAACTACACTGCACTTTCAAAAGATTTGGGTATCATTAGTATTTATTACAAATGTGGGGTAGAGAAAGGAATACCTATTATTGGTGTCCATACTCATTAACTTGTATTTAAGTAATGGGAAATTTAAATTCATAGATTTTACAACAACAACTAGTGAGCAAAATAATTCAAGTCAGTTCTATTTTGTATAAATATGTCCTTGTGATACTACACTGCCTTAAACTTATTTTCAACAAGTTTAAACCAACTCAATCAAAGTGAAGGGAAGGGAAGCATGAATCATACATAAACCTATCATGATTCATCCTATAAAACACAAGGAGTGTCGTTCTGTAAGCAGCATCGTTTTTGGGGGTTAACATTAAAAGGGTAATTTTCCATTCTTTTGGTCAGACAATGAATCATTCATCATTCTGAGATTGATGATTCAATTAAAACAGATGATGCAGGTATACTACTGTAGCGTTTAGTAATTCCATTTCCCAGGTCCAGAGCCCTTAGTTTGAAATCTGACCACACGCTGGCTGTATATAGTGATCGTATTTTCTGTATACTCTAGGTTTACCCTACGTGTATTCGGTGAGTGTTTTTATGTGTCCTGTGATGGACTGATGGCCAATCCAGAGCTGGTTCCTGCTTTATTCTCGTGGCTGGCATAATTGACTCTAGCCCCACAACCCTGACCTTTAGAAGAAAAAAGACTAATGGATCATCAAGAATTGTTGTCTAGCACCACTTGCCACATATCAGATGTATATTTTACAACTTAACGCTGTACCATTTCACATAGATAGATAGATAGATAGATAGATAGATAGATAGATAGAGAGATAGATAGATAGATAGATAGATAGATAGATAGATAGATAGATAGATAGATAGATAGATAGATAGATAGATAGATAGATAGATAGATAGATAGATAGATAGATAGATAGATACTTTATTAATCCCAAGGGGAAATTCACATAATCCAGCAGCAGTATACTGATACAAAAGCAATATTAAATTAAAGAGTAATAAAAATGCATGTAAAAACAGACAATAACTTTGAATAATGTTAGCATTTACTCCCCCGGGTTGGAATTGAAGAGTCGCAGGGGGAGGAACGATCTCCTCAGTCTGTCAGTGGAGCAGGACAGTGACAACAGTCTGTCACTGAAGCTACTCCTCTGCCTGGAGATGACACTGTTAAGTGGATGCATTGGATTCTTCATGATTGACAGGAGTTTGCTTAGTGCCCGTCGCTCTGCTACAGATGTTAAACTGTCCAGCTTTATTCCTACAATAGAGCCTGCCTTCTTAACAAGTTTGTCCAGGCGTGAGACATCCTTCTTCTTTATGCTGCCTCCCCAGCACACCACCGCGTAGAATAGGGCACTCGCCACAACCGTCTGGTAGAACATCTGCAGCATCTTATTGCAGATGTTGAAGGATGCCAACCTTCTCAGAAAGTATAGTCAGCTCTGACCTTTCTTACACAGAGCATCAGTATTGGCAGTCCAGTCCAATTTGTCATCCAGCTGCACTCCCAGGTATTTATAGGTCTGTACCCTCTGCACACAGTCTCCTCTGATGATCACGGGTCCATGAGGGGCCTGGGCCTCCTAAAATCCACCACCAGTTCCTTGGTCTTGCTGGTGTTCAGGTGTAAGTGGTTTGAGTCACACCATTTAACAAAGTCTTTGATTAGCTTCCTGTACTCCTCCTCCTGCCCACCGCTGATGCAGCCTACAATAGCAGTGTCATCAGCGAACTTTTGAACGTGGCAGGACTCCGAATCATATTGGAAGTCTGATGTATATAGGCTGAACAAGACCGGAGAAAGTACTGTGCCCTGTGGTGCTCCTGTGTTGCTGACCACAATGTCAGACCTGCAGTTCCCAAGACACACATACTGAGGTCTGTCTGTAAGATAGTCCATGATCCATGCCACCAGGTGTGAGTCTACTCCCATCTCAGTCAGCTTGTCCCTAAGGAGCAGAGTTTGGATGGTGTTGAAGGTGCTAGAGAAGTCCAAAAACATAATTCTTACAGCACTACTGCCTCTGTCCAGGTGGGAGAGGGATCGTGTAGCATATAGATGATGGCATCCTCCGCTCCCACCTTCTCCTGGTATGCGAACTGCAGAGGGTCGAGGGCGTGGTGGACCTGTGGCCTCAGGTGGTGAAGCAGCAGCCGCTCCATGGTCTTCATCACATGTGACATCAGAGCAACAGGCCGGAAGTCATTCAGCTCACTAGGACGTGATACCTTTGGGACTGGGGTGATACAAGATGTTTTCCAAAGCCTCGGGACTCTCCCCTGTTCCAGGTTCAGGTTGAAGATGCACTGTGGAGGACACCCCAGTTCCAGTGCACAGGCCTTCAGCAGTCATGGCAATACACCATCTGGACCCGCTGCTTTGCTGGCATGAAGTCTCCTCAGCTCTCTGCTCACCTGTGCTGCTGTAATTGTGGGTGGGGATGTCTCTACTATGCTGGTATCAGCAGAAGGATGGCTGGAGGATGCAGTACTCGAGGTGAGAGTGGGTTAGGGTGGTCAAACCTGTTAAAGAAGTTGTTCATTTGGTTTGCTCTCTCCACATCTCTCTCGATGGTGGCACCCCACTTCAAGCTGCAGCCAGTGATGATCTTCATCCCATCCCACACTTCCTTCATGCTGTTATTCTGCAACTTCTGCTCCAGCTTTCTCCTGTACTGCTCCTTCGCCGCCCTGAGCTGGACTTGGAGTTCCTTCTGTACGCGCTTGAGCTCATGCTGATCACCACCTTTAAAAGGCCTTTTCTTCTGGTTCAAAAGGCCCTTGATGTCACTTGTAATCAATGGCTTGTTGTTAGCATAGTAGCGTACTAAATTTCCCCTTGGGATTAATAAAGTATCTATCTATCTAATCTATCTATCTACTGTTCTTACTGGAACTACAATGTCCATACAGAAGCTAATGTAGTCAGTAGTGCAGTCAACAACCTCTTTAATGTTCTCACTATATGATCCCTGCAGGATATCCCAGTCCGTAGTTCCAAAGCAGTCTCTCAGAGCCTGCTCTGCATCAGGGGACCACTTCCTGAATGATTGTGTGGTTGTAGGTAGCGCCTTAACTCTTGGTTTGTAGTGAGGCTGAAGCAAAACCAGGTTATGATCTGCTTTCCCAAATGCAGGAAGCGGGGTGGCGCTGTATGTGTCTTTAACATTTGCATACAGTAGGTCAATAGTCCTATTTACCCGTACTGGGAGAAGGCAGGTAATGTTTTATCCAGCATTACATGGTTAAAGTCTCCAGCAATGAGCACAAGCTCCTCAGGGTGCTGCATTTGTAACTTAGCAACTGCGGAATGGATGATGTCACTCGCTATCTCGCTCGAGGGGGGATGTAAACAATAACAACAATCACGTGTCCAAACTCTCTTGGCAAGTAATAATGACGCAGACTTACGGCCAACAGTTCAATGTCCCTGCAGCAATTGGAGATTTTAACGTTTATATGTCCAGAGTTGCACCACCTTGTATTCACATAGAGAGCGAGTCCTCCTCCTTTCCGCTTCCCACAGGTATTTGCATCTCTGTCCGCTCTAACTGTGCTAAACCCGGGTAGCTCCACATTAGCATCTGGGATGGTAGTTGTTAGTCACGTTTCAATTAAACACAGCAAGCTGCATTCTCTGTAGGTTCTGACATTTTTCACCAGCACAGCCAGTTCGTCGATCTTTTTTGGTAGTGAGTTCACATTTCCAAGGATCACAGAATGCACCGATGGTTTATAATGTCATTTTCTCGCAAGCTGCTTGGCTTCTATCTTATCTTTTATCTTTGTGCCGGCTCAGCTGCCCCATATCGTCTTCTTACCTCGTTAGGTAAACAGGGAACCACAGCGGCGTGGGCTTTTCTTCTCAGTGCTTTAAGTTAACTATTTGAATAGGCGAGGCAAGTGTAAAAATTCACGTCAAGTAGTAAAAATAGTAAAAGTGTCCAGGGAGCGATTACACATAAAAGAAAGTGGTAGAAGTGATCAGTGAAATAGAGAAAAATAGAAAAAAAAGGCAAAAAGATAACAGAAGACATGTAACTGAGCTTTAGAATTATCAATAACTTTCACATTTATTTATGTATCAGTTTCTTTAGTATTAATTTGCATTAAGTTTTTTTCCATTTTCACTTTATTTTTTTCTTGATTTCACTCTAAGATTGTCAGTTATACACAATTATTTATTTATTTTTAATTTGTGGACATGTATTAAACTTCTTCCAAATTTTAACAGTAATGAACATCAATGGAATTACTAAACATGGGTGTTGTAATTTGGGCTATCTTTTAATTTTTTTTCTTAGATGAATTTACTTAGTTTAAGATTTAATATTTTGAAAGCAACTTATATTGTGTGTTTTAATAAATTCAATAAAAAATCCAAAAAAGATTGTCTAGGCTTATTTTCCTGAATGATTTAGATTTTTATGTATTTGTCTGAGGAGGAATTTATTTATTTATTTTTGTGAAATACAATTACATTTTTTGATTCTTTTATCTGGTTATCGGGTCGTTAAGGACAGCTAAAATGACTCACATCATAAAGGCTTTGTAATACATTTCAGCAAAGAAACAGAAGCCCCTTTGTCCAAGAATTTGGATGCAGTAGCATAAGTCCTGATGCGTGAACACCTTATAGAAAAAATACATTTTTGAGTGTTGGCCTTTGTGGCCTTTATAGTAAAGTGCATTTTCATTTTTGTGATAACAGCTCATTTTCCAGTCAAAGTGAATTCCTTGAGTTTTAATTTTTGGGGCAAAATTTTGCTTTCTAGTCACAGTGCTTTTTTGAGTGGTAAAATCTCATCTGTGTGTCAGAGATAATTTCTGAAATTTGATTTTTGGGATGACTGATTGCATAAACATAAGAAATTCTTTTAAAGTTTTGTTTTTATGGTGACAGCTCGCTTCATAATTGCTGAGTATTTTCAAGTTTTTGTTTTGTGTCATTTTTCATTTGAGCTCCTCATACAGATTTAATCAGTAAACATGTACCCTTGCCCTGCGATGGTCTGGCAACCTGCCCGGGATTTGTTCCTGCCTTGTGCCCTGTGTTGGCTGGGATTGGCTCCAGCAGACCCTGAGTTAGGATATAGCAGCATGGATAATGACTGACTGACTGACATGTACCCTTAGAAAGTCTAAATTTTGGAATTCTGCTTTGGACTCATTTTGGTTTTTTAGCTCTGGTTACAATGGAGAATTTTAGTCAATGACTTGTTGCACTTATTTTCTCTCAATGATTAAACTTAAGCCCTCCTTTTAGAAAAACAAATATTGTTACTCAAAAGAAGAGGCTGTTGCTGAATGATTTCATTCCTGGTTCATGAAAATGAAAACTTTGTGTTTATTCTGAGAGAAACATGTGTTTCCTGGTTAACGGATTATAATATTAGAGCAGTGGTCTCTAACACAAAGTGGCAGCAGTCCAGCATGGTTGACTGGTTGGGGAAAAAGAATGGGTGTTAGGTGTCCACACTATGGATCTTTCAAGGTCTTGTGTTTTTATAACTTATAATATATAAGTTCTCACAACACTAGAAGATGATGTTTATTCTGGAACCCCCATCTATGTGAGCATCTCCAACTGAATAAGTCACCATAATCCCTTCAGTTGTTTTTCTTTTTCGTTTAGTCCATCCAGTCAAATATTAAGCCGAAGGTGTAAATGGTATAAATATGGAGTGGTTCCTACCTTTCTCCCAGTGCCTTCACATTGTTATGCTAATTTTTCCTTTCTTGCAATCCTCATATAACACATATTTTTACTATCCCTTGGATCTCTTCCATTGCCTTATTGCATTATTTATGAATCCAAGTAAAAACTTTTGCTTTTTTCTGCTTTCACTTTGTTTTAATTGACAGCAATACATACTTCTTGGAAGATTTGGCACCCTAAAGAATACAACTGTAGGCAAAATAAAATTCTTCACTGGTGCAGTAATTCAAACTGAACAAAGAGAAGTACATTAAATAAAAAACTATTTGAAGTTAGTGTTTTGTTTTTATTTATTTATACAGTAAAGTCATTTAAGATCAAAAAATCTGTTAAAAATAAAGTAATTAATGCATTTGAGGCAATATTAGAATGTTGCATAATTTTCACTTCAGATATTGAGGTATGCTAGCATATTTCAATACTGCTTCAACCTGTATTTATTTTTATTTTCAAATATATTTTTTGTCTAAAGCAATGCTATTTTAATGTTTACAGACTTCCATCTACTCTCAGAACATACTTTCTCCATAATGGTCAATGGAACCAGAGTCCCGTTCAAAAACATTCAAGTATTATTCCACATTACAAGTCTTGTCTAGTCATTGTGTGTGGCTATTCCATTCTTATCACAGATTCTCTGAGAAGGTGGTTTAAATCATTATTTAACATCCATTCATCTTCCATTTTCAAAATCTGCTTATCTAAAGCAGGGCTGTAGGAAGCTAGAGTCTATCAAAGCAATGACAGGGCACCAGATAGGAATAATCCTTGGACAGGGCACCAGCCAATTGCAGAGTTAATATGCACACACACATGCACACATATCAGGGGCCAATTTTGCATCACCAGTCCAACTAACATGCAAGTCTTTAGATTGTGGAAGGAAAAAGAAACATCCGGAAGAAACCCGTACAGACACTGGAGGGTCACTCAAACTCTACTACTTGTTACAAGGCAGCAAGCAGTGTTACCACTGTATCACCTTCATTGTTTACCAGGAGATATTAAAAAGTGTCTTTAATATTTAGATAACTAGGGGGCTTTGCCCCTCACTCGCTACGCTCCCCAACCCCCCCGGCCTGCGCGATGTGCCAGCCACTTTATGTCTATGCCACTCGCGTATGTGGATTTCACTTTCACCAAACAACAAATCTTTCAATTCTCGCAGATATGCCTCTTCATTGGTAAAAAACACTACTTTTCCCTGATGGCAACACGAATTAGTTGATCTACAAGTCTCCAACTTAAAGTTTAAAACCGAACAACATATCCAATCTCTTTTCGCTGTTCTGTTATTTCACGGAGTAATAATTTCCATTTGTTTGTATTAATGTGATCTTTACTATAATTTTTTTGAGACTTTTGAATTTTACTACTTCCTTTATCTCTAACCTGTCTGTTTGTGTATTGGGCCAACGTTTTTGAATTCTTTATGACGTTCTACTTTGTAATCTACTCTTTGTCTTTTATTTCCAGCCCGGGCGTGGTTAAATCTCTTGGCACAAAGTCTTGTCTCACGGGACATGAAAGTATCTCTCTGAAAAAGTCATGTCTTGTCCCAGGATTTTTTTTATTATAATAGAGAAATATTTTGTTAAGACAAAGCTTCATTTGTTTTAACAGTGAGAATTAAGCTTAATAATAATAATAATAATAATAATAATAATAATAATAAATTAGAATAATACATTTTGGGCAGCACAGTGCTTAACACTCCCAAGTTAAGAATTATAATACAAATGTGGAATTTACACTTTCTCCTACATCATAATATATAAGCGTTAAGCCAGTTGGTGACTAATATGAGTATGAGACAGTGTGGATATGTGCCTGAATGCCCCTTGTTCCAAATGTTTTTTGTGGTAGGCACAAACTCCCTCCAGCCCAGAACATGATAAACAGAATAGAATACAAGTGAATACTTCTTTCTTTCACTGGCTGATTTATGTATATTTTTTTAGTTTTACTTTTTACTTTAAACTCTTCTTCTGTTGATACTTTCATAAAAAAATATGATTCTTAAAATGGTTCTAGGTAGATACATGTTGCCTTCATCTTTTCAAAACTTTATAGTTCCTGGTAGCTTCACTATAAATATTTGGGAGTTACAAGTAAAACATGAAATGCAGGAAATGTTAAAATCATCTGCCTGTAAGTTGCCCATTTGTTAGGTTCTATTATCATCAGTAGATTGTAGTGCTTTTTCAAGAAGTTAACTATTTGTCATGAACAGAATTGACTTTTCTCTTTCCCTACGCTTTATGTGCCATAGAGGTATACATTTTGGGTGTTAACTTCAAACTTTTAATGAATTTGCACATTTTAGACATCCCTGTAATTTCTGACTGTGTATATGTGTGGAGGAGTGTTGGTTTGTCTACGCTTAGGATGGGAGAACAATCATTAAAGAAGCACTCAATACACATGAAACAGTTATTAGCAATGTAAAATGATAAATTCTTATTGATTCTGAGCAGAATTTCACCTATAGGTTTTGTCTTACAGAATTGAATATGCATATAATATTTTTCTGTAGTATTATTGTATCTTGTACATACATCTTCATTTTACAACAGATTTGCACATTTTGGACATTCAAGAGCACTGTCATGACTCCATGGTTTGATTTTGTAGATTCAATTTTTCACAATTTTGAACCAGGCACGTTTGTATTTTTGATAAATAATTATTTTTCTCATTATTTTCATAATGTCATTGCAATATCATTTTGTTTACTCTTTTCTAACAGGTAGGAACATTTGATAATTCTGCTTTTATGGATGCAGCCATGTTGTTTCAGATGGCAATGCCCGTTGCTGGGCACATGAGCAAGGTATGTAATGTCACATGGTGATGACAAGTGACATCAATTGCCCAATATACATCATCAAGGCTATGCTGAGTGACATCTGAATCCTTTTGTTCTCACTAACCTCCCCTCAGCATAGCAGTCTGAAAAAGCATCCCCACTGCCCTACCCCATAGATAGCCTAATACATTTGACTAAACATAAAAATAAATTATTTTTTGGTACACAGTATATATTATGTCCATAGATTTGCACTTTAAATGACAAAGGTACTACACTCCTTGGCTTGTTCAGCATGTTACAATCTCAGATGTGTGTCAGCATCTTCATATAGCACAAGCAAAGAAAGTCATGTGTTTATTCTTACATATTCATACATTGTCAGGTCTGTTATGTCTGTGAAAATATTGTTACTGTGTCGTTTTCCAATCCTGTGCTCTTCGCAAGCAGATTGCTCTGTCCACAATTTGACATCTCATGTAAATATCTTGTAGTTGTGTATACAAGACAGAAGGCAATTCACATTTGGGTGTCAATGTTCAGTAATGTCAATAATAGCAGCAGAAGATAATTTTTTGTTCCAAAGAGAATATGCAAATGTTGTCAGGTGCAAGTCATAGGTGAAAAGAGTAATTTGATCCTGAGTATGAGTCAGTAATAAGGGGGTTTCATGCAAAAAGAAAAAAAAAATCATCATTCATGTCTTCTGAACAGAATATCACAGTTACAACAACATATGCATTTGCAGTGCAGCTATTTAGGAAAAGTCAAGGAATGACATGCATATGGATGAAATACTTAAAAATTTAAAAACCCAAAGGCAATTGGTACTGTAAAGCAATGTAGGAAAAATAACATAGTGTTGGGATTCATTCTTTACAAAAAAAAACAAAAACCAAAAAACAATGTACTTACAGTGCAGAAAGAGTTAAGAATTTTTCTTTGGCTTTGATTTAATTTCACATAGTGTCTGCTGCCTTTCTCCCAGTGCTGCTGAAATGTGGCCCCCACAACTCTAAAATGGATTTTCAATGTTATGCTACAATTTTGTTTTATAACAAAACCTCATATAACATAGATTTTTACTAAAGCTCGGATCACTTCCATCACCTCATTTCTGAATCCAAGCTAAAAAAGCACTTTTTTTCTTTTCTTTGTTTTAATTGACAGCAGTACATCTACTTTCTTGGAAGATTTGACACCCGAAGGAATAAAGCTGTAGACAAATTTATTGTTCTGCACTGACACAGAAGTTCAAACTGAACCAATGAAACTACATTTAAAAAAACTACTTTCAGTGTTTTATTTTATTTTATATACAGAGAAAATTTAGTGAAGAGCAAAGTTTTATAGAGCTCTGCGCACAAAACAGAAAAAGAGAAATTTTGCTTTCTGCATTAGGCTTTGATGAACATTATGTCGCCCTTGCCCAGTTTTCTGATCATTTGCCAATACTTAGACCATGATTTAGCCATTTCACTTTCTCGTTATCTATCTAATTGTGGTCTTTCATTGTAATTTTAATCCTGGCATTCTGTGTCCTGAAAGCTACATTAGCAAAAACGATTTGACCATTTTCATAATGATGTACTTGTAATTGTGTACTGTATGTGTCTATTTATCTGCTGTGTTACGATAAGTTACGATACATGCCGTTAGACATGATAACTCAAAAATTGGCATAGTTATCATCATAATATGCTAGAAGCCAAATGATATTTAGTAAAATAATTCCAATATGTTTTGCTCTACAGAGATAATGATTTTGTGGAGAAGTGAAAGAAGGAGAATATAATGTTTTCTGTCAGATTTGATTCAATATGGTTTTTCTAAATTAGTCAATATAAAAATATTTTCCTGCAATGTTTCAATGCTAAAATAACAGCTTTATATAAAGAAGTTAATGCGCTGGATACACAGATTTTTTTTATTAAACTAAACACTTTCAAAGGGTTTTCTGAAAAAGTGTAGAGAGTAGCACTACATTTTTATAGTAGGTATACATGTATCTTATTCAGCGTACAGAAACAAAGGCAAGGCAGCTTACTAAGTGCAGTGGGTATGTGATATAATCAAGGTAAGTACAGCTCTAATGAAACACCATTAACAGATCTTGGACTTGAACTCAGCATATGCAGGCTTAACAAGAAGAACATCCAAATAATTAAAAAGACATTATAACCAACACCTTCTGAACTCCATCTTATTAAACCCACCCCACTTAAAAACCTCTCCCTCTACCCCAACCTTTCATCTGCCATACTGTATTTTGCCTTTGATTCTTGTATGTCGAATCATTTTCCTCTGAAGATGACACCTTGTAGGTTGTAGATATGTGACAAATTTTCTCCTTTTGTGGATCTCTAGCCATATATTTTTATATATATACTGTATAAATACATACACATACAAGCATTAATATACTATACTATGTATATATACGGAAGCAAAGGTGATACGGTTTGCTTATTTGAATATTTGCATATATGGCCATCGATACCTATTATACAGCAGTTGTTGGGAGCATTAATTCCCTGTATTGATAGAGAAACCTGCTACTGCTGATTCGTAAAGTTATTCTGCTCTTCTTTTTTAAGACAAATAAATGGATCTGATTTTGCAACCCTGAGCTCAGACAAGTCAAAAGTTCATGCTTGAGAAACCTGGAAAGATCAATATTCTGCCAGTGCACAGGCTGTTAGAAGGAACTAAATAGGTCATGCTTAGTGTTGATAGCTGTTTGCTGACCTTCTGATGTTTCTGCCTGTACCATGTACAGGATCTTGGCAGATTTGGACATATTCTGTCAATATATGCTTTGCTTTGTTAACAATACTAATATTGAAAGCAAAACATTAGGAACAACACAAATAAACCTGTCAAGAATTTTACATCTTAATCTGTGGTCAACAGGCACCTACATTTTTTTTTCTCTGTAGCAAAATATATACTGTTGTGCGGTCTGTTACTTCTTAAATTATGACTCAAAATTTACAGAAAACAGCATAACATAGTGTAATTTGTACTTGGATTATTTTTTTAATAAAGCAGGATGCCTGTAATGGTAAGTATTCCTCTTTTATTTAATTATTTATTTTTTCTTCTTTTTCCCCACAACAACAACTCTCACTTTTGAACAGGGTTCCCCACCACCTCCCAGCATCTGTCTTTTTAAACAGCACCATCTACTGGAGCTTCCAGTATAGTATGTAATTCACAACACAACATATAGATACATAAAAATACACTTACACACACTTTAAACAAATGGGGCACTTCAACAGTACATCTCACCCAGACAGGGCAATAGATCTGTGTTTTTGTTCTTTTTTTTACCTTCACAGCCATACAATCCTCAAGCCACTATAGTCAAAGATCCTGTTCTATGCTGCAAGCCTACTAAACCATATGGATAGCAACAGTTTATCAATATAGACTACACTCCATTTTGACAGCTGTATTAAGACATTGTTGAACAACAGCTTTGACCTCTGCTTAGAAATTCTAGTTGCATACCATATAAAACTGTTTAGTTTTCATGGACTTTCTGGATATAACTCCATGCTTTTTTCTGACTATGATGTAGTATAGAAATTAGATACAAGTCACTCCATTGGTTAAAGAAGTGACAGCTATGATTGATAATATAGCATAAAATTCTTAAGCATTTCTGCTTAATTCAATACAGGGTTATGGGGGTAACAGTCTATGCTGTCATCACTGAGCACAAGATATGAAGCAATCTTGGATGTGGTGCTAGTCCATCACAGTGTGCACTCATGCACAGTCTGACACACTCACAAAAAGGAATTTTAGAATCTTCATCTAGACTAACACTCACATCACTGGGATGTTGGAAGAAAACTGGAACACACGGGAAAATCTATGCATGTGTGTACAGTATGTGGATAGATAGGCTCAGCTATGTACTGGTTTTCAATTCAGGGTTGCTCTAAAGCAAACAGTTTCTAAGAATGAATGGATAGATTAATTAGCAGATGAATGGATGGAAACATATCTTTTCTTGTCATTCTTATGTACTGTTTTCCTCTCTTCCTTTGTCAATTGGCTATATCTGAAACATAATATTAGATTTTTATTGTCACAGTTTCTTAATGATAATCAATATAATATTGATATTTTTCTGTTTGTTTAACATAATTTGTATTTTTATATAGTATAGCTGAAAACTTGTCAAAATGTTCTGTCCCTGCATCCAGAAAAAGCAGAAAAAAAAAAACTGAACTAAATATCAAACCTAGTCATGAAACCATGGACATTAGCAAAAAGAAACATTTTCCTTTATGATTTTTTAATTGTCTATACAAACGTCTTATTTTATAGGACCACATCAGTGTAAATTAAAAGTATATTAAGTGTCCATAAGCAGCAAGAGATACAGCAGTGGTTGGAAGGAAAAAAGAAAAATAGCAAGTTTTTGTTGTGATTGTTCTGTAGTTTCCCTAAAGTTCACCAGTACAATATGTGGCTGGTAACATATATTTTCTTTTTTTTTTTTAAATATTTTCAAATATATTCTTCCAAACATATTCTTTTTGTTTGTCTCAGGAGACATTTGTCTGATTACTTTTGGTATTATTAAACAGAAGCAAACGCCACAGACCACATTACAAAAAACAGCTGAGAGAAATGGAGATTAAGCAAAAAGGAAAAATGAAAGTGACGATAGACTTTTGTTAGGAAGCCAAGGAAACTTGTTGGAAAATGAGCCGATTACAGGAGTTTGAAGAAGAAATTAAACATAGTGGTACTGGTGTTATATCGTACACTTAAGATACAATGGAAGGGAACGTAACAGCAAAAGAAATGGCACCCATCCAGTTGAACAAACTTTAAACATATTTTCAGTCTGCAGTACATATTTTGTAAGGCTATGCATATTATTATTTTTGTTTCTAAGTCCCTTCTGGATTGAAAGTGCAGGTAGATTTCTGTTTATTTTTGAGCTATATGTGCCGTACCCAAAGGGTTTGTGATTAAAATGCACACATGAACTTCATAGAAGAACTGCATACAGAATTTTGAAAAGAAGAATGTCTAAAGGTACTTGAACAACAAAAGCTACAGAAAAAATCAAAACGTATTTATGTACTGTATGTACATATATCAAGAACTAAAACAAGTTAGAAAATGTACACATGAAGTGGCATTCAAGTGAAAATTGGAGCTGGTTACTCAAAAAGTTATTCACATGTTTGTTTATTAAATACAAATTTAATATTTTTTCTTACTTAAAAATAATAGCAATAATAGAATACCAGTACATATGTTAGTAAATGTGTTTGAAAATATCCAGTATAAATATTTTGTGAGATAAAAAAACAGACCTTTCTGGTATAATTAACCCTGATATAAAAGAAGCAAATTAATACTGTTTATTAGCCCATGAACACAGTCCGCACTGTAGTGACAACATCATATTTAAGGACTGATTTTCATCACCGGGGACCGAAAAACTTGGCAGAACTGAGGGGAAAATCAATTGAGCAAAGTGGTTTTATATTTTACACTTGGTGCCAATAACAACTTACAGAATAATCATGTGTTACTGACAAAAAATAATTATTGAATGGATTTTGATATTTAAACAACTGTTTCTTTTTATGAAAGGCTGACTCATTTTAACTGAGTAGCTACAAATAAGACCTCACAACCTCCATTGTCAATGACCCCCAGTGTTCTTCAGTCATTGCTTCTATGAGGTTGGATTAAGTAGTTCTGAAAATTTCTGGGTGGATAAATGCTTCACACAGTGCAGGTAAATCTTAGAGAACATTTTGTTTAGCCTGTCAAAGATTTAAAACTGGTACCTTAATGCTCCTTTCAGCCCAAAACTGACTCAAGGAACAAGTCCAAAGATAAATAGTAATTAAATAATTAAAAATGTGAATGTGAAAGACATGAAAATTGCCTGTTTATGACAAACATAATAGAAATAAAGCAAGAATAACAAATTTAGAAAGGATTTGCCAAAAATCATTGGGCAAAAATAAAAAATTAATTTCCACTTATGTCCTCGAGTACGTAATTCACCCCTAAGTCAAAAGAATGTTGCTGGATCTTCTTTATCAATGCCTTTGAGTATTTTAAATATATGGATCAGGTCCACGCACAGTCTCCTTTTCTTGAGACTAAACAGGTTCTTTGAGTCTGTCAGAGTATGACACGTTATTAAGTCCTGCAATGCACCTGCTTGCTCCCCTCTGCACAGCTTCAAGTGCTGCTATGTCTTTCTTGTACCGTGGTGACCAGAACAGTTCACAAAACTCCAGATGTGGTCTTACTAGTGTATTAGATAGTTTGAGCATAACGTTCCATGACATAAATTCAATAGTTTTTATCTTATGACATAACATTTTACTTGCCTTTTTAATTGCTTCTCTGCATTGATTAGTCGATGAAGATGTTGCAGCAAAATAGAACCCTGAATACTTTTCAGAGGTTGCTTCTTGTATGATATTGTCTCTCATTTTGTATTTATATGTGTATATATATGTTCCTTTTCCCCATGTGTAGCACTTTTCTATATTAAACTGCATTTTTCAGGAGTCTGCTCAGTTCTGAAGGTTGTGCAGGTCATTTTGAATTCTTTTTGCTGCATCCTCAGTGTCTGCTATCCGTCCAGTTTTATATCATCTGCAAATCTGGTAAGTTTACTAACTATGCCAGAATCAATGTCATTAAAATAAACCAGTACTGGCCCAAGGTCAGAATCTTAACGTACGCCACTGACGACCTTGGTCCACATGGAGCATTATTTTCTTACTGTACCCTTTGTGTCTCGCTGGTTAAAAAACTAGAGATCTTGTTTTGTAGGTTACCACTGATGCCTACAGCTTCTAGTTTCAGAATTAATCTTTGGTGTGGGACTGTATCAGATACTTTTTGAAAGTCTAAGTAAAGAATGTTGTATGCTTTTGTTTTAGGCAATTTTCTAATTTATTTTTTATTATAGTTTCCATAATCTTGCATGGCACAGAAGTAAGACCAACTGGTCTGTAATTATTAGGATCCATTTGTGTCTCCCTTCTTGAAGAGAGTCACATTTGCAACTTTCCAGTCCTCAGGTACATCTCCTTTCTGAAGTGATTGGTTAAATATGCCTAAATAAGGCTTTATAGATGATGTATTTCATTTCGTTCAATACAATTAATAAGATCCCATTAGGTCCAAGGTTTTATTGGTCTTCAGTGAATTTAGGGCTTGAAGCATATCTGAGTCTTTTATTTTAAAATCTATTAACTCCGGGTTTGTTTTTACTTCTGCATGAGGCATTCCACCTTTTTTCCTTTATAAATACCTGGGTGAAACATTTGTTCAGTTCATTTGCTATTTCCCTCTCATTTTCAATGATTTATCCATTTGTGTGTGTAACGTTTCTTAAATTCTTTTTAATAGTATTTGTACTGGAGTACAGTAGTAGAGAAAAAAATTATTGCTATTCATTTTAGCTTCTCTAGCATTTTTATTTCTCTTTTGATGTTTCGGATGCTTTTTGATATTCAGCTGTAGTTCTGGTATTCTTCTGGTATCGTAATTGTCTGGCATTTTTTTATTTCTTATACAATTATCTTTTCAGTTTTACTTTATTAATAATATTCCTATTTATCCATTTTGGCCAATTCTTTAGTCTTCTTTTTTTACTGCTTACTTATTTTCAGCCTGGATCAGAAGATTTCTGAAGTGACTTCAGCTATCATTTATAGTTGCTGAGTGAGGTTTTGCTTTCCTGTTTGATGGTTTGTAGATACTTCCTCATCCCCATAAAGTTTGCTTTCCTCAAGTTGTTAGCCTTCGTTTTGGTGCACGTTTGGTGTTTTCAAAAATTATCTCAAATTTTACCATGTTGTGATCAATGTTGCTTAAAGCATCAGTAACCTCTGTTCTTGTTACTCTTTGTTTATTGTTCGAGAAGATGAGATCTAGACAGGTGCCACCTTATGCTAGGCTTGAGAGAAACTGGGTGAAAAAACATTTGTCATTTGTAGCCTTTCAGTTCCCTCTTTTGTATTCCAGATAAGGGCTTCCCAATTGATGTTCTGAAAGTTAAAATTATCCATGACCACTATGTCCTCTTTGTTGTACATATATCTTATTTGATTAAATAATATTATTATGTAACATATCAGTATTTGGCAGCCTGTAGCCAACTCCAGTAATCAGATCTTTACCTTTCTTCCTTATTAGCTTAGCCCACAGTGATTCTGATCTGTTTTCTTATTCCATCTTGAAGATGTGGCCCTGAATATTATTTTTCATGTACAGTGCCACACCCCCTCCTTTTCTTCCTTGTCTGTCACTCCCGAAGCACATGTAACCACTAATATATTCCTCTCTGTCACTCTCATTTAGCCATGGCACTGTAATTCCTAAAATATCATAAGCCCAAGTCAATACTGTTGTCTCTAGTTCATGCATTTTATTTATAATGCTTCTCGCATAAAGAAGTAAACATTTTAAATGAGGAAAGTTCATTTTTCTTTTTTTGGTTGAGTTGTCTTTAGGTTGGGTTGACAGTTTTTTGTGTCTTCCTCAGTTTTCCCCATCACATAATCTAGTTTAAATGTCAGCACAGTTCCCTGAAGATCTCACTCTTAGAATGTTTGTCCCTTTCTCTTGTAGGTGTAGTCTATCTCATTGGTAAAGGAAATATTTATGGTAAAAAGCATTCCAGAGGCTGGGAAAAGTCAAATCATCTTGTTCACACCATACTTTCAAGTGAATTGACTCCATTGGGCCCTTGAGCCATAACCTGCAATTGCTTCGTCCTGGGTATGATGTTAATCTGCATCCAGCTCTGCAAGCAGGTTCTTCAGCTTACAGGGAAAACCCCAGCGAAAACCTGGGGGTTGGTGGCCATAAAAAAATCTCACACAGTTCCAGTATGGTGCTCAAGTGTCACCCGCTGTACTTGGGTCCCAGTCAAGGTGGTTCATTTTGTGGTGGATGTGACAATACCCTAGCTGTGCATGCTCCCAACCACTTCCTCTCTAATGTGTTTCCTTGCCCTCTCTATTTATAAATCTAGATATTTAGAGTATGCCATTGACCAATAAAAAAAAAAATCAATTTTACGGGAAAGAGATGAGGTTCCAGGTAAAAGCCAGGTGGGTCTTACGATGCACTCATTCACGCTCAATCACATGACAAATGGGAAAGACCAAAATGAATCCAGAAAAATAATGCTCTGCCAAAAAAATAATAATAAAATTGCCAAACATAGGATGATGGAACTATCATACGGCATAATTTACAATCCAGGAATGATGAGTCAACATGTTATGAGATGCTGAGTCATGTGTCTAGCAAAGGTCATAGCAACTATAAATAGCACATCAGCGGCCATGTGGAGACATTCACAAAATAATGGGCAATCAAAGAAAATGTATCAAAATGGCATCAGATTACATCATTACGACAAAATATGCAATAAGTTGAACAATCCGTTAAAAAAGTTTCCTCAGGTATCCAAACAGAAAATCATTATACAGTAAGTCTTGAACACATTTTGCTGTTGTTTCTCTTATATGTCTGTATATTAGTACTGTCCTTCCCTATCTTCTAAATAAAAACGGAGAACATTAATGGAAAAAATTCTTTTTGTTTTATTTGTGCACAAAGGCGTCATATTACATTAACCATAACTAATTTGTAATGTCATTTTATGTCACTAGATAGCACAGTAGAGATAAACGGCCATGGTCATGCTTATACACTACATTCACCCCTCATTGTTAAATAATAAATGCAGAACAATGCACAGTTTCCTCCAGTCCGTAGTAGCAGTTGTACAATTAAGGTTTTCAACCCAAATACAACCTCTTCTCACAGTGGGTATTTTGACTATGCCAGAAAAATCTACTCTGACCCAAGAACCTCAAAAACCTTGAAGAATTTTTTATGTCTTCTTTTATCTGCTTCATGGAGATATTTTTCTGACCCTGCAGCACATATGTTCTCAGATTGTGCTATCATGCCCTGGCCTCTCTCCAAAAACATACAGTATGTAGTGGGTGGTGAAGGCTGCAACCTTTACTCCCCATTTTTTATTATAAAAGGATCAAGTTTCTGATTGCTGTGCTACCAAGATTGTCCTGAAGCTCAATAAAATTCAGTTAAGGAAAATGGGATTTCAGATAATTATTAAATATGCAGCTTTTTGTAGAAAAAAAGGACAACATTAAATGTTTTACAATTTTTTTAATAAAATGTTAAACAGTGGCATTTGCTGCAATATACTATTCATGGACAGACAACTACATCTCAGCACCTGTCTAATTGGTGTCTTATACTGTATTATTCAAACATAATCTCCATTTTCAGAGTAGTACTGTCTATCTTCTGAACAGTGGTCAGCTGTTCTCATCTGGGAGGGCCACAAACGCTTCCAATATAATTGATTTCCAAATTAGAAGACAATTGCATTGGTATAGGGAATATGCCTTTTCATTTGATACAATTCAGAACTATAATCAAAAAACATTTACTTACATAGGTGGTTTTTATCATGGAGATTGACTAACATTTCCATAGCATAGATTCATTCTTTAGACTTCATATCCTTGCATCAGTGTTGCGCACACCTTTCTAGTTAATTGCACCACATTTAACTTTACTTTTAGACTAGAGGAAGAAGGATCTTTTTTCATACTGAATTAAAAGGTCAGGGCATTATATAGGAAAACAGATTGATAAAGAATCTGAGAAGACTTAAAGGAGATTTTATAGGCTCTGTCACACACATGCAAATAGGAGAAAGGTGAGTGGACAGAAAGAAGGTAATTCCATGCCAGGCCAGGGGGTAGCAGGGTGTGCTAAACTGTCCTCTGTTTTCTCTGCAGACAAAATATGGGAAAACCTGCCTGATTTCTCTTCAAAGATGTCACTTCCTGTTCTGGCGCCCTGAAAGACGTAACTTCTGGTTTTGGTGGCCCGAAAGACATCACTTCCGGTTCTGGCACCATCTTGAAACATCACTTTCAGTCCCGACATACAAGATTACATCACTTCCGGGACCTGGTCTATAAAGACGCCATTTTGTCTTAAGAAATCAATTCATACTGAGAACTTGAACTGTACACATTAGTGCATCTACTAAAAACTGTTTGCAGCCAGGTATAATATATGGGTGGCTGCCCCAAACCTTTCTGTGTGTCCGAGGCTGATTTATTTTACAACTCTGAAAAAAAAAAAAATTACTGCTTTTACTGGAGACAAAAGAAGAAAACTGCAGAATCTGCCTTGTGATCCAAGTCCATGGTGGGCCAAAGCAGGTATGGGCTTTTATTTTATGAGGCTAATTTTATTGAACTAAATGAATTAGATTGTTTGTGTATGAGCTTCTTAGTTCAGAATAAAGACTCTAATTGAATTCCCAATTTGGTAAACAGGAGCTCACCCTCTAATTGTGCTTTCACAGAACCCTATTCTGCTTTTTTGATGGAACGAATATGTTCTTTAACTAAACAATCTTAAAATGGGTAAATTCTAACCAAATGAGAAGGAATGTAAAGCACTCAAAACTTACCAATTGTGCATGCAAGAATTAATACTGATTGAAAGATTCTGGCGCCCTACTGTACCTAACATCATAATATTCCTCTCCTGTAGGTCATGTGTAATGCTGTGAAACCCCAGTGAAATCCTGAACAGTATATTATCGGCAAGTTGCTTACAGGCAACTTTTGTGATCAGTATGTGTAGAACAGCTAGGACTACACCTATTCTATAATAACTGTTCTTTATTTTACACTTTCTTTTTGTAACTTTGTTTAGCTAATTCTATTTTAAAGTATTTTGAACTACTTTCATGTATGAAAATGTGCTATATAAATAAATGCTATTGTTGTTGGTGGTGTTAACCCCTGCGGGCACCACTAGCTCAAGACACTGAATGTGATTTCACATTCAGAATCATTAGATTATCATGTGCTAGAGAATGTAGCTGGAAAGCAGACTGAAAAAGTTTTCCAGTGAGGTGGTGTTGTGGTGGAATTTGAGTGGAATTTCAAAGAAGTGAAGCGTATTTTCCACTTACTACATTTTGTTATTCTTGTTTTATTTCTTCCCTTCACAAAATCACCATTTCTTCCTACTGTATTAAAATCTTACTTTCATTAAAAAAGACACACTTCTTTCCATTTTGTGGTATCTCTGGGTCATTGCTGGACATTGCAATGGATGTCTTGTGATGTTACAACCTCTAACCAACCAGTGGTCAACAGCATCTGTGCTGGTTTGTCTACCACTTCTTGGGCCACCCCTTTAACACTTCAATTACCAGAGCCTACGAAAAAGCTCAAAAATCCGTCCCACCTTAAATCGCTTCTCACCTCTCCATCAGCGTCTTTTGTTCTGTAAATGTGTGGATAAGCACCAAACAGCAAGCAGCCTGCTATCACATCCCTTCACCCCGCACAGTTTTCTCAGCTCAAGTCTGTTTACCTGCATGTCAGTTGCTTAGAGTTGTATAGAGTGAGAAGTCAAGCAAAATGACACCTTTTATAAATACTATATCATTATTTGGAACACTTGCATTTCATGTGTGTTCCATGTTTACAACGATTTATGCACAGTAAACACATCGTTGAAACAGAAATGTTTTCATGTTTTAGTAATAATTGACAAAATGTAGGCATGAAGTGTATAATGTGTGAAGCCTGAAGTCCAAATATCAAAGAAACACTTTCACAAAAGGTATAAATATAACAGAACAAGTGCGCTTTTATTCAAAAATATAACTGCAGAAAAAAAAGCTGCGTTAGCATGCGACATTGACACACATTTACTATAACTGTCTCTGTGGCGCAATGGTATTAGCTGCTTACTGGGAATCAAAAGGTCATGAGTTTGATCCCGCACGACTCTGTTTTGAGAGGTGAACTGCTCTTATTCTTGTAACTTGCTTTCTTTTTTCTTCGGTTATAGTTTTGAATAAAAGTGCACTTGTTTTGTTATACTTGTGCATCAACATTTATATGTTACTTACATAAAAGCCAGATCGAATGTTATTTATTTGGATTAGATAGATAGCTAGATACTTTATTAATCCCAAGGGGAAATTCACATACTCCAGCAGCATCATACTGATAAAGAACAATATTAAATTAAAGAGTGATAACTATGAAAGTATAACAGATAGACAATAATTTTGTATAATATTAACGTTTAATGCCATGAAAAGTGCACGCAGACACTTCAGTTCGCAAGCATTGGTACGAGAATGCAATCACAAGTAGACTGCAGAGCTATAGCACTTCTTTATGTGAAAACAGCAGAGAATGAAACTGAATTAAAAAAAAGCTAACCTTTACAAGTATCGTAAATTTCACAGGCTGTTACAGACTGAATCAAATGTATGTTTTTATTCTAAAATAGTAAGAATAAGAGCAGTTCACGTCTCAAAACAGAGTCATGTGGGATCGAACTCATGACCTTTTGATTCCCAGTTAGCAGCTGATACTGTTGCACCACGGAGGAACTCATAGTAAATGTGTGTCAATGTCGCATGCTAACGCAGCTTTTTTTTCTGCAGTTATATTTTTGAATAAAAGCGTACTTGTTTTGTTATATTTGTACCTTTTGTGAAAGTGTTTCTTTGATATTTGGACTTCTGGCTTCACACATTATACACTTCATGTCTACATTTTGTCAAGTATTACTAAAACATGAAAAACGTTTCTGTTTTAACGATGTGTTTACTGTGCATAGATCATTGTAGACACAGAACACACATGAAATGCAAGTGCTCCAAATAACAATGTAGTATTTATAAAAGGTGTCATTTTGCTTGACTTCTCACTCTATACAACTCTATGCAACTGACACGCAGGTAAACAGACTTGAGCTGAGAAAACTCTGAGGGGTGGGGGGATGTGATAGTAGGCTGCTTGCTGTTTGCTGCTTATCCACACATTTACAGGACAAAGGATGCTGATGGAGAGGTGAGAAGCGATTTTAGGTGGGATGGATCTATGAGTTTTCTTGTAGGCTCTGGTAATTGTAGTGTTAACTACCCTGACAACCTGAACTTCATTACTGGAATTTGTTTGCATAGCAACTTGGTAAATTCTGATTTTAAATGTCTTTCCACATTAATCATACAAACATGTAGATATCAAATTGAATGGATCACAAGTAAACATTTATATACAAGATACAATGTTAACAAGGGCTTTAAATTATTATATTTGCAACTTTGGATGCATATAAACAAGAAAGAAAGTATAAAATATCACTATTACTTTGATTGTTCAGAGTTATGTACACACTGCTTCTGCATTGCATGAGTAGCATACTAAGAAGAAGATAAAGAGCTCATATTTTCAAACTTGTCTCAGAGTAAGTGCACAGCAGAAGAAATCAATCCTTCTAGGGTTGACAGAGATCAAATTTAAAGTGTCAGGGTATCAACATTGAAAGCCACCCAAAAGCAAGAAAATCATTGAACCTTTAACATGCAGTTAATTCACAAAGACTATGATAGGTGAGACAAAGAAAAAAAAGATTTAGTCATTTGTTATTGCTCTTTGCTCACATTTATGCTTGCTTCAGTTCACTGCTGCAACACGTTTTGCTATCCTGGCTAGGCACTTATCAAGCAACGTTTCTATCAATCTTAAGAAGTCTAATGGAAAATCGATAGAATTCAGCATGTGAATTGCTAGATAAATGTTCAGAAATCAAAATACTGAAGGAATCAAAACACTGAAGAATTTGCTTTGATTAATCAGGAGTTGAAACAACTTTTAGTAATCTGCAAATGTGACCAAAATGCATAAATGACAATATATAGCAAATTAAGTTCACACACAAACTTTAGGATAACAATGACATGATATTAAACTGCAAAAGTTACGCTGACCTGAACTAAGGTTAAATGATACACATGATTTTAAGAAATGATTCAAGGTCATTATAAGATTTTAAAAATACTAGACAGAAAATATCAACCCCCCTTCCGAATCCACTTAATGCATTACCATGATGCAGAAAAATGGAGGTCATACCAGCAGTAATGAATCCATAGTAATAGGACACCAGTCAATCACAGGGTGTACTTAAGCACACATGAACATTCACCTCAGGACCTGCTTTTAGACCACTTGAAGGAAATCCACACAAGTGCATATATGCAGAGTTCTCACAGAAAGCCTTATAGCCCAGAAAAAAAGCCAGAATCTAACAATATTTTGCCTAAATACCATACCAAATAGGAAAATATTATTTGTATATTCACTTAAACCACTGCAGTATTGGTGTACCTGTCCAGCAGCATGTGTGTGAAGAAGGGGGTGGCTAAAGAAGAAGACCAAAACAGATCAATTCTCGTGAATGAAACTAAGAAACATTATTGAGAAAATGTGTAAGCCCTGCCAATGCTGTAACGACATCCTCAATGTTACTGCATGCATGTTATGTTTCCTGTTCATAATTTATCAATTTTTACAGTACTATTGAAAGAAAGGCTTTGATTCAGAATGCATTACTTTGCACTTAAGATAACCTCAGACCCAAATGGACTCAGATTTACCAGAATCTGAAACAAATCTTTGCAGTTGTAAGTGAACAATACACAGAGTACTTCTAATATTGTAGATACAAAAATATGATCCATATGACCATTCATGTTCAAAACCCATACTGCTCATTAAACGGTCACATGGTGCCAAGTCAAAGATTCAAATCTAGCATGTTGTACCTAAAGTGGGGCAATCTGGAGTCACAAAGTAGAGTACAACTATTGTCTTTGGGATGCGGGAGAAAGCCAAAGTATCCACAAAAAAAAATTATCACAGACTTGGGGAGAATGTGAAAATATTACCCAAGCAACGCATTAGCATTAGACACTGCACCACCCGGACCACTTTAATGACTTGATTTATAATGAGATAAGGGGAAAAAGACATTTTGAATATTACTCTTTAGAATAACTAGAATAAAATCCTGTTTCTCAAAGCTTCTTAGCATTCTCTTTTGTTATTCTGCGGATTAACAAAAACTGAAATATTTTTTTAATCTTCTTTCTTCAGTGTGTTATTAAAAAATAATTGACAAACTCACTTTCTGAAGTAGCTGGCTCTTTTTTTTTTTCTTTTTTGCTTGGACTCTGCATTTATTACATGAATTACTGCGCAATATCATCCATTTGCAAACAAAATTGGAATTCACAAGGTTAAAATTTAAAGTGTTGCACATAGCTTTTTATTTTATTAAAGTATGCATCATTATAGCCTTAGGTGTAGCACCCCATTGATGCAGCAAATGAACCAACGAAGTGTTACGCTTACAATGTAGCAATCTGTTTAAAGACTTGGCGTAACCATCATTTCTGAGTCACGTTATAATAAAAATCTGCTCGCCTAAACTTCCTTTCAGACTACTGAAGCATAAACCAAAATTATAATAATTAAGTAAGGAGATCAAAATTCTTGAGACTTTGTGCCTGAAATCTAATGTAGGCCTTATTATAAATTATAATTTATATATTATTATAAATTGTGATTATTATAGGTATCTACAAAGTAATATATAAATATTCTTAAAAATGAAACCAGCATTCTAAAGACATTACTACTTGTTAGGTGTTCATGTTATCACTCTAAAGTTTATTATCATCTTAATTGTCTGATATTGCACTTTATTGCTCTTTCTGGGATGAAACAATGAATAAATCATTATGAGCACTTCTCAAGAAATGGTTCATTGCAACATCTACTTTACTTGTTACACGGTTTGCATCTTTAATTTACCTCTATCAATGACAACTCACCAATAAAAAAAAATCTTCACATCAAACCATAGAAGCATAAGTCCAATAACCCACACACCACCATTAAACCAGTCATTTATAATGAGGAGAAGCATAATATGGGAGGAAGTAGAGCAAAGGAACTACCACCCCATGATGCTGGACCTGCGAGATGACAGTGGCCCTGGAGCTGTGCATAACAAAAGATTCATATCTACATTAGTAACCAAGCTACTCCCTCTAATTGAACACAAACATTTTTCTCTTAATGTAAGATCATATTTTTTCAACCACATTATAGGAAATGTTGTTCATTGAGAAATTTTCTGACACAGTTTAGTCTGATTAAAGTTCAATGAGAGCCCAAATCTGCAAGTGAGAATTGAACCCTCATTTGAATATGGCCTTCTGTACCTGCACCTCTTACATTACAGTCATACTCAAACGGGGATGCTTTTGGGTTCTAATAACTTTGATGTCTTTGGAATGAGGCAGAAAACCCACAATAACACAAAGAATATATGCAAACTCCACATAGACAGAATTAAGACTAGTAATCAAGAGTGGGACAGTGAAGTTGTGAAAGACCAAAAAATAAATTCAAACAGGTGCACATTTTTGCAAATAGAATAGTATCATAAAACATTTAAAATATCCAAACAAAAAAAGAATAACATTTTACATTTTTGCCAGACATTTAGTTGCACGAGTAGTGGCTTATTCACTATGACTGTAAAGCATTTTGGCTTTCATGACGGAGCTTATGAAAATGTTTCTACAAAGTTCTAAAATCAATAGAAAAGCTTGCAGAATAAAAAACTGACAAACAGCTTAATCAATTCTAGCAAGAGGTAAGGTGCTCGGTACATTATTATCTACAAGTGCACATTGTGACAAAAAGGTACTGGACTGAATTCAAAATGGCAACTGTGATGTACACCTTATCTAGAGAGACGCCAGAAGATGGCTACTATGGATGAGCAGAAAATAATATGAACTCCCCAGCTAACACACATATTTCTGATTGCTATCTTTTAACAGGCATGTGCTGGAACTTTCTCTTAGGGAATGAAGTAATCTAAATGCATTTCTCTTTTGACACAGTACTCTCTGTGCAGGCCTTTGTTTAGCTTACAGTAATGCTGCACATGTCAGAATGATCAATAACCCTATTAAAAGAAGTCAAGAAAAAGAGAAACTTGCACACTGTAATGCTTTTCATGTTTAAAATGCATTGGTAGGAGGAATACAAACTAAGTAATATGCATATAACAATAAGAGGTATAAGATCTTAAAAGGAATAGAAAAAACACAAATAGAAGCTATACTCTCACATTAAACAAAACAGGAGGCGCTCGACAGATGCATACCCTTCAGCAGTCCTTACAGATAAAAACTCCAAGCCACACTGCCTCTCTGAGATGTTACACAGGGGTGTGATTTATAACTAAAGGATCTGTTGCTACACTTGTCATGTCAATGTGTTTTGAGCTATGCTGAATCTGCAGTGTTTAATATGCTGTTCAATAATTCTGCCTTCACTTACGTTTGCAGGACATTGTTTGTAACTAATAGCATGCTTTTTGTTTTTTGGTCCACTCACTCATCCTTTAACACAGTTCCAATTGATTCTTCAACTAATTTCTTTCTAACGATACATCACTTTTTTATTCTCATTATCAACTTGAAATTTACATAAACTGGGCATATACTTGCCTGCACTGGTGTCAAGGGAAGAACCTAACCTAGATGGGGTGTGAGTCCACCATAAGCCACATTCAAATAGAGCCAGACACTCATTTACACTTCCACAACTTAGGAAACTTACTGAACACTGTAGGGGCCCACAGACTTTAGACCGCACGAGGATGGATAGGATTAGACATGAGTACATTAGAGGGTCAGCTTAAGTTGGATGGTTGGGAGAAAAAGTCAGAGAGGTGAGATTGCTTTGGTTTAGACATGTGCAGAGAAGAGATATATTGGGAGGAGGATGCTAAGGATAGAGCTGCCAGGCAAGAGAAAAAGAGGAAGGGCTAAGAGGAGCTTTATGGATGTGGTGAGAGAGGACATGCAGGTGATTGGATTAACAGAACAAGATGACAAGGACAGGAAGATATGGAAGAAGATGATCCGCTGTGGCAACCCCTAATGGGAGCAGCTGAAAGAAAAAGAAGAAAGAAGTAATCGAAGCAGAAGCCAAGTATAGCAAGTCCTCCTGATGTGCCACTGTCTTGCTCATACTTTTTTTATCTTATGTATTTAATGAACACAGTTGCAATCACATAGAGTATATCTTACTAAAAAAGAAAAAGTTATTTTAAATTTATTCACCAAATATTTCTGAAATGAATTTAACATTATCTTTTAAACCATTATTAAAGGAAAACAAATATCAGTCATCCTTGTTATTCAATGTTTTATGTGATGAATTAGTATAGTACCTAATACACATACACTAGGCTCTCAGCAGTTTGCATAAAAGTGACATTTGGCATGTTTCATTATTATTATTATAATTTTGCAAAGTCTAGTAAAAAAACATGAAACATGTCAAAGGGAATTTGAGTTTTGCAGACAGTTTACAATACTCCGACAGTATGACTTACAGGCAGAATAAAAACAACATTAAGTGGAGCATACATGCTGTCTGAACAGCTGTGTCCAAGTCATCTCTGGGAAGAGATAAGCAAATGACTCCAAAATTCAGAACAAACAGACACTCAAATGAAAACAGTCAATTAAACAGCTTTGCTGCACTGGACTATATTTTCAATCTCTAGACAAGCAACTGTCAGAATATTATAAGGAAGCAAGAAGATTTACTGGTTATTTCTATCACCTCCCAGTTCCAGGAGACAGGATTTAAATTCCAGACAAGTCATTCTCCATGCAGAAGTTGAACATTCTGCTGTTGTGTAAGTTGGTGTTTCTTTTACTTTTCTTCTTCATGCCATGAAAGTTAATGGATTACCCAGAACTGTTCTTTTGCAAGTGAGTTTGGGTTTTTATTTCCTGTGACTGACTGATTTTTCCTCCCTTTCCTAACTGTATGTGAAAAAATATAAATAAAGTATTATTTTAGAATGTATTGTCATGGGACTCTCCTCCCAATTGCCTGCCTCGTCGCTTTCTCACTGGCTTTCTCCTCTTCATCCTTTAACCTCCATCTCTTTCCTTTCTCAGTTTGTTCTCCTTTCCTAGCTGCTGTGTAGACTCCTCCTATATATGGGTTTGTTGATTGGGTGCAGGTGTAATTGGCTACTCCCTTCGAGGGAATAATGAGGCACCTGACTGACACTCGCATTTGCACGTGAACATGCAATCAAGCCAGGCACCCCAACCATCTCCAGAGTGAAGTGCATTTGCACACACCCATGCCTGATCAGAGCCTGCACTTTACTGGATGCCATTATTCATTTAAACTTGTCCTGACGCCACAGATCACTTATCACCGGGAGAAGGAGGAGAGGGAGTGTGCTCAGGCCCTTGCCTGGAAGCAAAGGCAATGGTGCTCTGAGAGGTGTCCCTGTGGAACTGCACAATGAGCCACCTAGGGATCTTAGAATTGCTGGCATAGCTTATGGGAAGGCAGAGATCCAGCTAGGTTGCTTCTTAGACTTTGCTGATGCGGGCAGGTGGGTTGGGAGACAGAAGGAGAAAGAGCTGCTCTTGTCTTGTGAAGGAACCTATCCTGCTGCCTGGCCATGTTTTGGGTTAGGATTTTACATTATGTATTTTGTGCTTTTACCCTTTATATCATGCATTAATTTAATTGGATTATTTATTCATTAAGACCTGAACTGAACTTTATTATTATGACATGATCTAATAAACTTGCACTGTGCACTTCTGTATAATGTGAACTAAGTTGTTGTTTCTTACTTGCCTATCTTGGTTATGAACTGACTGGCTGTTCACTTGCTGCCTAATATATCCCACCCCTGGACAGGGGCCAAGGTAACAAGATAATTACATCATAATTTATCATTGTGGTGGATTAGTGAATATATTGTAGTTCCTTTCATTATCGATTTATCTTAGGTATAGTACCTTATATCAACTACCTATCATATCTAATAAAAATATCAAAAGTCATGTTCATAGGCCCCAGCAATTGACAGTCAAATTTATGCAGTAAATATAATAAAAATATGTATGTACTGGCCAAAGGGCCATGAGTTTTCTGGATATAGTTTTATAATGGTTTGAAGTTAGAAAGCAAATATTCATGTGTTTTTAAAATCTTTACTCTTTAGTCAGAACTGGCCTAAAGAAGGGGCCTGAGTTGCCTTGAAAGCTTGCATATTGTAATCTTTTTAGTTAGCCAATAAAAGGTGTCATTTTGCTTGGCTTTTCTCTACATTCATAATGGCTAACACGGTACAACACCCTTGTACTAATTTAAATGTTTAAAGTCTAAATAGAAATTAATGATTTTTCACCCTCTGTCAGAGGACCATGAGTGCTAGATCCCTAGTAAAGGATCAAAAATAAAAAATAACATCATATTTGTCTAGAACAACACGTAAAATGTTTGCTTGAAATTTGTCATGTTTGACCTTATGGGAGTGGCTGTTAGGGAGTTGGAACCATTGATAAAGAATTATTTTTTTTAAATGCCTTCATGATCAGCAGCTTTGAATTAGCATAGTCGATATCCACATACCTATAATATCGATCCCCATTTTTTCAAAGGTTTGACCTGTCTTATGATAGGGTAAACCCTTGGGATTGGCTGATTTGGCATGCACAACTTCAGGTTCTTCTGAGTTTTATTTTGTGTTTCTTTTGCTGAAGACACCTATTGGTTTACTATTTTTCATAAGGGTGTAATCTCCTAAAAATAATACATAAAATTAGGATATTTGTTTCAGGTCTAGAAGGCCAAGAACCACAAAAAGTGGTTCAAAGTCTTGCATAACTTGATATCATGATGAGTCAAACATTATGTGGAGATTTTCTCATACCAGTGTGTCAAGATGCGCCAAAAAATGAAGTAATTCTTATGAACTAAATGAAACTGACAGACAGAAGGTATTACAGTCATTTTAGAGTATAGAGATGTAAAAGGGCTTGTATTAAAAGTTTCAGATTTGAACATGATGTTGCACACTGTATTAATCAATATAATCATTTGAAAATGGCTAATTGAATAAATTGCTTGAATATCAAACACGGAGCCCTGGAGAGAACATAGGTAGGAAAAAAAATAAACTGTGGTAACGATTGACTATTCATGCTCATGATTATTTGTGCACGTTTCGTTTAAAATGTTCCCTCAATTTATGTAACTTGTGCAAACTTTGTGTACATTCAATGATAGCCATGCAGTCTTCTGGCACCTTGCAACCAATAAGCAATAAAATAAATGACAACATCGATGTTAGTGCAGCATTTTCGGTAGAGCCTATTAGCTCTGATAATCCTGTGGAGCTGCCGCTTGCTAAAAGTGATGTCCCGTAAGAAAAGATCAATCTTGTCTTAATTCATGTTTCTTTGTGGTCATAACTTATTTCCAAATCAAATGCAGCCTTATCATGGTGTCTCTGTCCATTAGGCTGTCCGTATACAACAACAAGGACAGCAGGGCTATGCAGAGCATAGGCAACTAAACTTGGAGACCATTTTAATTAAAACATAAGCACAAATTGTTAAGTCATGTGCACAAACAGTATTTTTTTTTAGAATTCTCCTTTCTGAAGCTCCATAATCAATAGATTCTGGGAGTTATGCTTTAAATAACTTATACAACAAACGTGGCTATATAAATATGCAAGTGGGTATATAAATCAAGTCTGCTGCACAAAGTATGCAGTTAGAGTTATATTCTGAAAGTACATTTTACATTGTTAAGAGTCCATGATGAGACCGCGATGACATAATTGTACTACTGAATGCTTCAGAGTTAAACAACACTGAAAATATAGTGTAGACTGGTGTGATGTCTGCTATAACTTGCATTCAGATTTTATGATTATAGCTGTTATTTCATCTATAATACTTATATTCTGCCATCAGCATATGCACCTTCCTAAAAATCAAATAAAAAAACTACCTTCTGTAGATTTTTAAACTGTTCTTTGTCTTTTACATTATATGGGATTCTTGCTAGGTTGTTAAAAAGCTAAACTTGACATCCATGCGCTACACCTTGCAATCAAGCATTACTAACAGAAAAAATCCAGCAGATTAGTATGCTGGATGGGGAGCTAAATCGTGTAAAACATTGTTATTTATGTCATGTTTCCTATATAAACTCAAAAAGAGAAAGACAGAACATATGGTCTGAACAGAAATGTGACATTCTGTAAGGATAAAATAAGAGAGTATTCAAGTGTATGTGTTAAAATTAATTTTTATTCTGACAAAATTCAATTTCACTTCTATTGCTTAAGTTACAGGATACTGATTTAGTGGCACCTCACAGAATACCTTTTGTTTAATGGGTGATCTTGTGTTGCAGGTTCAAAACTAAAAGAAGAGACTATGGATTTGTCAGTCTGTGAATCATTGCCTGTTTGTAATACCTACTTGATTCTGTTTATTTTTAACAAAATTAAAACACAAATGGTTTCTTTTTTGTCACTTCAATTAAGTAAAGAAATAATAGAACAACAAAACAAAATTGAATTCTTTTCACCCAGTGGCACAGGAACTGTCATCTTAAATTATACACTGAGATGTGAATGCCAATAAGTCATCATCGGGTATAGAACTGTCAGTTTTGATGCTCTCCCTTCATCCCTCATGTGCTTACCATAACTAATCCTGCTGCAGTGAACTCTATTTACATGATATATATGAGTAATTTCCATATATATTATAATGTCCTATAGCAAGCAAAAAAATTACAAATAGTGTGAGTCTCAAAGTTGAAAGGCATCTACTGACAGCTCTCTGTCACTTCTCTCTCTTGTTCTGAATGTGAAACTCCAACAATCACATTGGGGCAAATGTGTCTGAAAAACAGCCTTTTCTCTTTTGTATTTTAGATTAGCTATGTTATGTTATTTCATGTTATCCCAGTCAATATCTCCCTAAAAAAACAGTTGAGCGGCATCATCTGGACATTTAAAGGTAATAGCCACAATCTTAATGTTTCTCTTCCAATTATCTTGGAATTGGATTTTTATTGATATTGCTTTGAATTCAGAAGGTTGTAGGTTAAAAAAAGGTACTGCATGCAGGTACACAAGTCAATGAATTATGTAGTTTTGAAGGAAGCAACATGTTCATGACATGTAATCATATTTGAAGAGTTACATCCACATCATATCACATTTTTTTCTTTAAATATTTTGATATTAAATCACAGAAAGTGTAAAACTTCTTGGGTTTTCGGTAACTTATCCAAATCTAAGTTATTTGGTATTTTAAATTACATTTCATTAAACAAAATGATAACATGTTAATTACTACATCCCATGACACCCCATGTACAGGAAATTGGGGACACCAGACTACACTCTAGGTGTCTAGTATGAGGGACCAAGCGTAACCAGGATGATGGTGTAAGACAGGGAGACACTGACACAAAAGGGCTGAATTTTTACAAAAATATTGTGAGGTTTTATTTACAGGTGCACTTAAAGAAAAACAAAAATAACGTCTTGCGGAAAATACATATCAATACACAGTCCAATAACGCAAAGGACACACAAAACAGTTATAAAACTGAGTCCAAAAATGATGACTATTTACACTATTTTCAGTGCTGACTGAAAGTCCCAAACGAAACATAGAAATGCACACACAAAATCAAAAATAAAGCAGTCTTCCTCCACAGTAATCCAAGTCAGGAAGCAGCTCCTCTACACAGTGTATAATACAGGGTTTACCAAAAACAAGAATATGTAGCGTATATACAAAAATAAACAGTGAACCATTAACCACAACCCAATAAATACCTCCACCAAAGCTAGTCCAGAGATATTTATACAAGAAAAAAACATATTTACAATAATCAAGGCAAAAGCCGCAGTGCATGTTAAACTCAAGACAATGTTCTACCAAGTACCTCTCTCTCTGCCAGAAAGGGTGGAAATTCCCTTTTGTATTGGGCACACTTTTGCTCATAGACATAGAATTACTAGACTCCGCATGACCAGCAGCATCATACATCAACATCACCGCCATATTGCGAGTGGCACTGTTGTGGAGTGAAGTAATGGATAAAGATGCCCTCACGCATGTGCTGCTTGGGATTGTACAAACCGCTGTATGCTCCAAACCAGATCTCAGGGGATTACATTTCATAGGTAAGGCTGAACAATTGTTTTGGTTATATTTGGCCATTAGAAAATCCTGTTTTATAATCTTAACTTTAGCTATGCCAGGCTATGATAGCAAAGCTATGCATTTATGTGCTCAAGTGAGCCTCCAAACAAAGTTTTGGCTAAACCTATTTAGTCACTGACTATGTAGATTGTTGTTAGCTGTTAACATTTCTCAAACTTTGAAGGTTTCCCAAAGAAATCCACCTCAGGAAGCAGTGGGAGATAGCCCTTAGACGTGATTTTGAGAAAGCTGTCCTGTGATGTGTGCCGTGCAAGTTTGGTAACAGATGCTCTACCGGCATCATATGATCAAAGCTACCACTTGCTCACATTAAAAAACAAAGGAGGTTTAATGATTCCTTCTGAGGGTACAGTCAAGGTGGTCAAAGTAGCTGAGCATGTTATCCGACAGTCGATATTAGGGCAAGCTGTCAGTGTATCTTTGATCAAGCAGTTTGTTCAGGCTGAGATTGGTTCAGATGATGTGTTTTCTCTCAAGGAGCACGACAACAATCATTTTATGCTCATGTCTTTAGTTGTGTCTGTCTTCCACAAACTAAGGCTACACCATATTGCCAGACTGGGCAACACCCAGAAAAAGCAATGTAAGACAGTTCTGTTTCAAAGATTTTAGATTCAATCCTGTATATATTTAAGTAACTACATTGTGTGTGTGTATGCGTGTGTGTGTGTGAGAGAGAGAGTGATTGAGAGAGGAATGAGTGAAATGTTTTCAGAAATTATTAAGCCAATTTTTTACAACAAAACTATCTATTTTTGTCATTGAGTGTATCATTTCATTGTTAAAAGAAAGATCAGACTGCCAGTTGCAGTCTTACTATTTTGACTTTCAGACATTGGTCAAGTTTTCGTCTCAGTAATTAATAATAATAATAATACATTTTTACTAGGCGCCTTTCTTAGCACTCAAGGTCACCTTACAATAAAATGAAACAACATTAGTAAAATTAAAACAAGAGAACGATATAACAAAAAAGCAATAATTAGCAAACAAAGATAACAGGCAGTAACATTGCAAAATTCACAATTGGTATGCCAGTTTGAAAAGGTAAGTTTTGAGGGTAGTTTTAAAATGTTTTATTGAATTGAGCTAACGTATATGAGAGCAAGAGAATTCCAGAGTTGAGGAGCACTATGAGAGGATGCTCGAGCTCCCATAGAACTGAGTTTGATGTGTGGTACAGAAAGTAGAGCTGCAGATGAGGATCTGAGTGAGCGAGACGAGTGTCAGTCTGTAGGAGATCAGTGAGGTAGGGGGGAGTAAGACTGTGAAGAGCTTTAAATGTTAAGAGTGGTATTTTGTATTGTATTCAGTAGTGATCAGGGAGCCAGTGAACCTGAGAGGGAGTAGGTGTAATATATTCAGTGGATTTAGAACAAGTTATTATCCTGGCAGCAGAATTTTGAAGAATTTGTAAGCGATGGATACGTTTTTGTGGGATGCCAGATAGAATAGCTTTACAGTAATCTATACGTGAGGTGACTAGGGCATTAACCAAAACTTCAGTACTGTGTTGCGTAAGAACAGGATGAAGTCTAGAAATGTTTTGGAGATGGAACAAGGCAGTCCGAGAAATGTTATGTACTTATATGGGAGGAATTATTTAATAGTAATAATTATTAATTATTATATAATAATAATTGTCATTATTAGTGTATAAAGGATATAAATAATTGCATTTAAAAAATTTGCCAAAATCTGTTGTATGTGAACGATACTGTTTGAAATGTTATTGTTTTTCATCAGAAAACCTGGTTTCCACGTTTACCTGCATTAGTTTAAATGGCATTTTTGCCAATCGCAATATGGAGGATGCGCTGACACTTTGTGTCGATTGGGCAACACAGTGAATGCGCTGTCTACCTATATATGTCTATGCTCGCGCTGAACAATTAAGCTAGTAAACGTCATCTCTCCATGGGCACGCGATGACGTGAACGCATCTACAAAGAGTGGTGATTCCTGCCCTGCGTGCACATTGGTATGCCGTAATTTGAGACGCCTACTGCGCTTCTCCCAAAAAACTGAAACTAAGCACTTTTTTTACTTCCCTTTCCTGGGCTACTGCCCAGACAACTGCCGATACGGGAACAATTTTATATAAGCTGTGGCAAGCCGATACTAAGGCCGGGTTTATACTTCATGTGACGTGATGCATACTGCAGCAAGCGTTGTGCTGTTTATACATGTGTACTTTATGTAAATCTGGAGGAATCCACCAGGTGGCAGTGGAAGATATTATCACGGTGAGAACAGGTTCGGCTTCACTGTGTTGTGAATTGCCTGAAACACCCATTAAATTCCGATGACACCTTACCGCAGTATCTCTGAAAAGGATGTTTAATGATTAAATCCAGTCCAAGGATGATTTCAGCTAGCATTGGCCATGAGGCAGAAACAATCCCCGGACAAAGCATCAGCTCATTGCAAGGTGTATACAAGCACACACATGCACGCTGGCGTCATTTTAATGGCACCAAATCTATATAGCTTAGGAAGGAAACTGGAGCACACTGTGGAAACCCAACAGGAAAAACATGTAAGATCCAGGCAGGGAATATTTGCGAGGTGACTCCCTGCAAGACAGCAGCGCTAACGCTCCGCCACCGTGTCACCCCCATGTGTGTAATTATTAACAGTATTCATTATTTAAAAGAAATTACCGATGTAACTGTGAAATGTAACACACTTACTTCAATGCAATTCATCATGAAAGTGATATCAAGTATAAATCTAAAGATTCTAAATTTGCAGAGAGTTGGAATATCATACATTTAATGTGTTCTGTGTGGTGATATATTGCTGCTTGCCACTGCTGTCATGTCCAAGAAGCTCGTAGTGATTAAAAACTGGGATGACGTTTATGACTGACTGCTTTAATGATAAAGTAAACTACTAGGTTAAAGTAGGCATTTCGCGATTAAAGCCGAAATTTCCACTTTAATCACAAAAGACACATTTTCACCATGTCCTTAATTGTTTTTCTCTGTGGCTCAAATACAGTGCTGTACATTATGTTGCTGTTGTGAAGCAGCAAAAAAAAAGACAGCATAAAAGATGGTATGTGAGACCTTTAAAATGTATCCTGTCATTATGATCGGGAATATGCAACGCTTGAATATAAAAGCACCACGAATGCATTTGTATGTCAGCATTTTGCTTCACCAAATTGAACCATTCATCAAACATCAAAGTGTGCACACTGATCTTGTAGGATCCGCAAAGCGGCTTTCTGTCACATTCCGACTTTTATCACACTACGCTTACGACTTTTTGCTGGTACTGCAACTCGCACACGCGTTGCGTTCATTTCTGAGGACCTGCTCAGAGGACGCGTCAAATGAATGCTGGGAACACGTGGCAGCCATGATGCGGGTGGATACGCGTTCTGAGTGTGAAGTATAAATGAGCCCTTACTCTTCTAGTGTTATGAGATCACGGGAGGCATGCGCACGAGGGAAAGACAGACAATGCCATCCCGGCTGGTCAATGGCAGAGCCATCTTTCCTCTCTAAGTACAGTGGAAGCCTTGGGACCATCAGCTGTTCAGAAAAGTATCTTTGCTGTAAACTACCTAAACAATAACACTTCAAGTTTAACATACCATAGATTTAAGGTAGAAGGCAAAGCTACAGTAACATGGAAAAATTATACAGACTCCACACACTGCGTGACTTTGAACTACACTACACTCTACACTTCCACCATTAGCATTAACTACTGTTACCAGGCATTTGGTGGTTGGCGTGAGGACTGTAAAAAATGAGTAAAATTATTTTTTACATAATACCTATTCTTTCCTCAAAAATATTCTGAGCTTCTTTGAAATTGGAACATTACACTGGAATCTACTTTTCCACAAAGTGCAAGGAGCACACTACCTTGGTGGCTTTTCAAATGTAAAGCAGTCCTTGTTAGTAGTTGGTGAAAATCAAGAGGCAGTGTTATATCCTATGAACCATGCAATGTTATTGATCTCCTTTTTACTTTTCATTTTTCTAATAACTGTAAGAGAGCAAATGTTGCTGGACTCTGAAGTTCTTCACTGTTGTGTGTTGCATGAGTATGAGTGGGAAAAGCTCAAACCTCCTCACTAAATTGGAACATTCAAGCTGAAAAAGCACTTGCACAGCAAGGGGTACAGAAAACACTGCAGGGCCAATTGGTCCAGCACCTCAGCTCGAAGCAGGTTTGTAGTACACAGCATGATGACAATTTTATGTTATACAAGAAGCAATTTTGTTCAAGATAAGTAATTACATTGAGTAAAAGACAAAAAAATGGAAAAAGCTGAGGGTTGTAATAAGCATTTTTTTTTTAAAGTAAATTACTCAGGGGGGTCATTATTAATTTTCCACATCTAGTTGTCCCTTAAGGCAGAAAAAACACTACTGAAAATTGAATCAATTAGATATTAGCTGACACCTAAACTTAAAGACTTGCAGTATATAGCATATGCTTTTTTTAAGTTTAATTTTTATTGCATTGCTAACTGAGATCTTGACCACTGAGATTTGTTCAGAAAATATACTTTCTTGGTCTGTTTTTCCTCATTATCTTCAAATTTACACAAACACAGGACACCAAATATGCCTTAGATTTCAGTCTTCGAGGTCTTATCTTTGATAAGTGCTTCTCCATAGGATGTCATTTTTTATGCAACGTCATAATAGATCTTTGCCAGCAGGACAGATCGTATTAAAGGCTACACACTGGTGGCATTTCACACTGTGTCACAATGAACAATGCAAAATCCACTTCATGGGAAGACATTGATCTCTAATCCTAGGATTTGACTTGAAACAGTTATGTGAAATCAACCAAACTAAAAAGAATAAATGTTTTTGCTTTATATTTAATTTTATTGACATTACAGAATAATTCCTTAACTCTTACATACAGTGCTGTGACAAAGTATTTGGCCCATTTCTGATTTCCTCTATTACTGTAAGTTTTTGACATCTTCAGTCAAAGTCTGATACAAGAAACAGCGCACCTGAGTGAACAGATAGCACATATACAGTATAAACTTGTTTTTATTGTCTTATGTCCAAATGACACTTTGTGACAATGTAATTGTTCCTAGTTATATCAACACAATCAAAGGTATAATTATGGTCCACTGATTACAGCCAGCCCTGCTAAATCTAAAATTCACTTATTTCTCTCTTACCAAGAGAATCAAATTGCCAGCACAACCAAGCCACAGGTAGAGACATAATCTTTAAATGAAAAACAATTTGATCAGTAGCAAATCTTGCTGGGATAGTTGGCCTGTCTTTCATCATTCCAAGGACACAACTTAAAATTGTATAGGAAGTAACAAAAGATTCTAAAAAGTGGGTGACACAGGCTCTATTATGTACAACATAGAACAAACACTGAAGTCTATAGCAAGAACATCATACCACCCATCAGACATCAGACATGGGGTATACTGTAGATGCTTTGAAGCTTCAGGACCTGATCAGCCAGTTATAATTGAGAGAACCATGAATTCTGCTATTTATTAGAAAATTCTACAAATGAATATTCAGTCATTCATCTATGGGCAAAAGTAAAAGCTTACTGTAGTTGGGTCACGCAGCAAGACACTGATACAAAATACTAAAGCAAGTCCTCATCAGAAGCAAAATTAAAGATCTGGGCTGGCCTAGTTCAAGTCTAGATCTAAACCCAATACAATTGCTGTAGCAGGATCTGAAATGAGTAGTTGACACTCAAAAACATACTACTGCATTGTTTCTAAAATTAAGCCGTGTAGACTGGGGTAAAACTACTCCAAAGCAATGTAAAAGACTAACATTGAATTACAGGAAGCATCTGATTCTATCCAATAACCATCCATCCATCCATCCATTATCAAACAAGCTATATCCTAACTACAGGGTCACAGCGGACTGCTGGAGCCAATCCCAGCCAACACAGGGTGCAAGGCAGGAAACAAACCTCGGGCAGGGCGCTAGCCAACCACAGTCTATCCAATAACCATTTAAGTTAAACGGAATAATTTTTATTTTATTATTCATAATTATTCATAATTGTAATTATTTGTAATTATTATTAAGGGCAGGGGCTGTTTGCATTTTCATACAGTGACAGGTGGTGTTAGACAATTTTGTTTATCAGACAAATTAAGTAGGTTTTCAAAAATGTGTTATTTGTCCATTTGGGTGTCATTTGTCTAACCTTAGATTTTGGTTGTAAACCTGAAAATAATCAGTGTCAAAAGTTGGCAATACTAGAAGAAATTAAGAAAGTGGAAAATAATTTTTAACATACCAATATTTTGCTGATAGTAGGTATTTGCATATATCACTACAAGTTAGATATAATAAAATAGAAATTACTTGCTAACAGTATAGCAAATTAAACAGACTTCCCTTTCAAACACAAAACTGCGTTAAATTTTTCAGTGCTGGTATGAATTGTGCTATCTTTTTTACTTTGCGGCTGTTTCCCAAGCCATAGCCAAAGCAGAAATATGTAGTTATATTAAAACAAAATAAGACAAAAGGCATTTATCTTTTATAGAGGTGACACTTTTACTTAAGTACATGCTAATAAATAGACTGAATAGATGGCAAAGAGTATAAATTGCTGAACAGAAACTACTCATCTTCTCAAGTATTTCCAAAAACAAACAAAGGGAAATGAAACATCTGGTATGAAAAAGTATAATTTTCTCACTTTTTCCTTCCAAAGAAAATTAAATAACAGTATATGAAACACGGAAAAAAACTGATTTGTATATTTGACAGCAGCCAAACTAGTGAAGTTTTAAGATCAGCTTGTCTTGCTTGAGCTCTTCTTCCTGCTCTTAATGTCGTTTCTGCGTTTAACTGTGTAACTGTTCAGGAAGTTCAAAAGAGGCAAAATAAACTAAGTAACTAGAGAATTTGTTCATAAAGGGGTTTAATCACAAATTTTTCCTATAATTAAGATAATTTCCCACATACTTAATTTACAAAAAGAAGATTAAGAAATGCATCAGTTGTAAGGAATACTTTGTGTTTCTTTTATCATGATGTGTTTAGTGACTGTGAAAAATGAATATACTGACCATGAACATGTTACAAGAGATGTAAACTGACAGTCTTTACCATGTAGGTTAAGTCAGGAGGCTTTATGAAACATAATCTGTGCCAAATGTCTGCAATGTTTTGGTAGTTAATTTAATCTATGGGACTGAGTTAATATAAAATGCATCCTTTTTGATGCTTATACACTTTTTCTTTTTCTTCCTTCAGTTGTATACTAGAAGAATGGGGCGTGCTAATTGATAGTATTCTTGACATAGTAAACTCATCATTAGATACGGGGGTCTTCCCAGACTGTCTTAAGACTGCTGTAGTTAAACCCCTACTCAAGAAAAATAATCTTGACTCCTCTGCTTTTGAACATTTTAGACCTATTTCTAACCTGCCTTTCTTAAGTAAAATTCAAGAGAAGGCAGTCATTATGAAGCTAAATGACCACCTCAATAAACATCCTATTCCAGTGTTTCTCAACCTGTGGGGTGGCCCCCCCTAGGGGGGCGTGAAGTAACAAAAAGGGGGACACGAAGATGTGGAACAAAGAAAACAAGAATCAAAAATATGAAAAAAAACATCTTTTGAAACCAAAGCAAATTAACATTCTGATACTAGAACAATAAATACAGAGTTAGATAAATGTCGATAAAAGTTAAGTAGGTATAATAAAATATGCATCTACATTTCAAAAAAATGTTAGGGGGCGCGATTAAAACTGTTATGAAAACTCGGGTCACAAATACTTAAAGGTTGAGAAACGCTGTCCTATTCTTGATAAGTTTCAGTTGGGTTTCAGAACAAGTACAGAAACTGCACTTGTTAAAGTAGTAAATGACTTGCGGGTAAATGCAGACAGAGGCCATTTATCTGTTCTCATTATCTTAGATCTGAGTGCCGCATTTGACACCATTGATCACAATATTCTTAGAAATCGCCTTAGTCAGTGGGTGGGCGTCTCGGGCAGTATCTTAAATTGGTATGAATCCTACCCTGGAGGTAGAAAATTCTTTGTTAGTTGAGGTAATTATACTTCAACGACACATGATATTCTATATGATGTTCCACAAGGCTCTATCCTGGCTCCGCTGCTCTTTTCAATTTACATGCTTCTGTTAGGTCAGATTATCTCAGGGCATAACGTGAGTTACCACAGCTATGCTGATGACACGCAGCTGTATTTATCAATAGCACCCGATGACCCCGACTGATGATTTACTAACACAATGTCTTACTTGTGTTTCTGAATGAATCAGTAGTAATTTTCTCAAACTAAATAAAGAGAAAACTGAAATTTTAGTGAATGGCAATAATGGAAATAGTAAGTAAAGAATTTAGGGGTAACTGTTGACTATGACTGGAATTTTAAATTGCATATTAATCAGACCACTAGGACAGCATTTGTTCACTTAAAAAATATAGCAAAAGTTAGACCTCTTATATCATTGAAAGATGCTGAGAAATTAGTTCACGCTTTTGTTTTCAGTCGACTAGATTACTGTAAAGCACTCCTCTCAGGACTACCCAAAAAAGACATCAATCGACTGCAACTAGTGCAGAATGCAGCTGCTAGAATCCTAGCTAGGAAAAGAAAATCTGAGCACATTTCTCCAGTTTTGATTTCACAAAATTGGTTACCTGTGTCATTTAGAATTGACTATAAAATACTGCTTATGGTTTACAAAACCTTAAATAATCTTGCTCCATTTTATATTTCAGAATGTCTGACGTCTTAGTTTCCAAATCATAACCTTAGATCTTCAAATGAGTGTCTGCTTAGAATTCCAAGAGCTAAACTTAAAAGAAGTGGTGAGGCAGCCTTCTGCTGTTATGCACCTAAAATCTGGAATAGCCTGCCAATAGGAATTTGCCAGGCTAATACAGTGGAGCACTTTAAAAAACTGCTAAAAACACATTACTTTAACATGGCTTTCTCATAACTTAATTTTAGTTTAATCCTGACACTCTGTATATTCAATTAATTATCATTACTTTTCATGGTGGCTCCAAAATCCGTACTAACCCCTTCTCTCTCTTCTGTTCTTTTTCCGGTTTTCTGTGGTAGCGATCTGTGCCATCACCACCTAATCAAAGCACCGTGATGTCCCTACATTTATGGATTAAAGGCCAGAAGTCCACGTGACCGTCAGCATCAAGTCCTTCCATGAGAATCCTGAATACAATGAGGACTGATCATTTAAGTTAAGTAGAATGCCTAGCGGGGCTGAGCGGTCTCATGGCCTGGAACCCCTGCAGATTTTATTTTTTCTACAGCAGTCTGGAGTTTTTTTTGTTTTTTCTGACCTCCCTGGTCATAGGACCTTACTTTTATTCTATGTTAATTAGTGTTCTCTTATTCTAATTGTTACTTTGTCTTTTTTTCTCTTTCTTCATCATGTAAAGCACGTTGAGCTACATTATTTGTATGAAAATGTGCTATATAAATAAATGTTGTTTTTGTTTTTGTTGTTGTTGTTGTTGTTGTTGTTGTAGTGTTTGTCAATACATAGGATTTTGTTTTGAATTTATTCTGTGCAGAAAACATATTTCTTAGTGGCACTTCAGGAATTTCTTTTTTGTTTGTTTTTCATAGCTCCTTTGTTTATGGTGTCAGTGGTCAAAATGTGCAGCTGAAAACAATAACTACGTACACACTATACCTGTACATCCACTTATTTTAAACACATTATACAAAGAAATTACATACTAATTAATTTTATACGCAGACATTTTTGGAAGGTTGACACTTTGAGGCCTTCAAATTATAAAAGCTAAAACAGTTCAATACACTTGGTGGTGTGTGTAATTTATGATTAATGACAAATCTACTGCATTTTGCAGGGGGCACACAAGGTTATTTAACTTTCAGTCCAATGCTAGCTCAAAAACGCCCACCCACAACTCAGAATGAAAGCAGAAGACATAACACACAAATACTGGAGAAAAAATCAGTTCATCATGGTTTAATTTGGGACAAATGGCTTTGAAGGCACCATATTCAGAATAACAATGAAGGGCAAGTTTCTTGTATGAAGCTCAGGCTTTGTCTCTCAAGGTGTGTCCAGGTGACTTTGTTTGAAAAAATCAAGAAACCAGATGACTCAGTTGAAATCTCATAGACAGCACTTAAGCCACAATAAATAGCAACAACAGCTTATAGTACCTTACTATTTTCTATCATTTTTTAAAAATATTATTTGCAGCATTTGACAAATGAATGCTGAATCTCCATATACAATATGTCCCTTTTTCTCAATGTAATCTGAAATTTTGCAGTTTCTGGGCGTGAAACTGTACTTTTGCTTTCTGATTTCTCTTTTGATATTGCCAAAGGTCTTATTTTACAGTTCTTACAGTGTTTCATATTCCCAGCACAAGGGAAAATTGTTTTACATGTCTGTAAATAGAAAGTACAAGTAAACAATGGAAATATAGCACAAAAAATATATATATTGTCAAGGATGCCAGGGGCGACGACCCGGCTGGGATGCCTTCAGGGACCGGAGGTGGGCGTGCGCCCAACTGGGATCACGTGGGTGCCGCCATCCTGGTTGCTTTGTGGGCTATGGGTAGAAGGCTTGGAAGCCCAACCCTGTAGGGACCCGTGGTCACCGCCAGGGGGTACCCCAATGCCTTGGGGACCTTGGACCTCAGCACTTCCGCCAAATCAGGAAGTGCTGGGGGGAAGAAGAAGAGGGACACCCGGAGAGCTTCCGGGAGAACAGCCGGCATTTCCGCCACACTGGGGCGTGTCCAGGGAGGAATGCCGGGAAACACCCGGAGCTCATCCGGGATCATATAAAAGGGGCCGTCTCCCTTCATTCAGGGCGGAGTCGGGTGGAAGAAGGACGAGGCAGAAGAGAGTGTGGAGGCGGCCCGAAGAGAAGGCATTGTGTGGCCAGGACTGTGTTGGGGTTTGTGTGGCACTTTGAACTGTAAATATTGTATATAATAAACGTGTGGTGGTGATTAATAACATGTCCGCCTGTCTGTGTCCGGGCTGGGTCCACATCTGGCGTAGTCGGCAGGATGCTCCATCTGGTCTCTACAGAGGCCACGCTGAGGACGTTTCCTCGGTCAGACGAGACCCGGGAGGTGAGTTCCCTGCCGGTAGGCAGCCGGCCCTGGGGGGCCAGGAGTGTGCTTTATTTTGTTGGCAGGGACAACCCGGATCCGCGTCAGTGGCAGACCCATGCTGGTCGGCGGGGCTTCGACAGCACGGTGACGCCTGCGGGAGCTGGTAAAAAGGAGCCGCTGCAGCTACAGCAACAGCAAAGCTTCCAGCAAGCATGTCGCCGCCGCAGGAGGGTAGTCAAAATGGTCGTGGACCAGAAGTCCCTCCCCCTGACAGGCACACGATTTGATGGTGTGTCTTGTGTGCCCGCCAATGACTGTATAGAGGCGGGACCAAGGAACGTCCATCACGTGCAGGGGGGAGACCCGATTGGGCCGGATGAAGAGGCCCACAGGAAGTTGCTGGCGTGCGGGGCTGACGGACAGGTAGGCTCCGCGTCAGTTAACTTCCTGTCTTTGCCGGCTGCTCTGTCGGAGCTGGAGGCGTGCCTTCAGCCTGCGGAGCAGCATTTGTCGCAGGTGCTACGTGCCCTCCGGGCGGGTTGCGGTTCCTGGAGATGAAGGCGGTCGCGTCTATTGAAGAGCTATTGATGGCGATTAAACGGCGCGACGCTGGATTCTTCAGTCAGAGGTGTACGCCGGGGAAGGTGAGTACAGCCATCCCCGTACAGCATGAAGGAGGGTCTGCTCAAAATGGCTGTGATGCTAATGAGCAGTTTCAAGTAAGCAGCCCTCCGACAGTGGATGCGGAACAGAGGGTTGCGCGCGCGGTGAGGGGAGAGACAGCGAAGGGGCTGGCAGGACATGGGCTGTTGAGTGCCCAAGGTCCTAGCGCCCGCCACCCCAAGTCAGCGGCAGTCTCGCGCTGCTCTACAGGGACACAGACAGGAAAGAGTCTCTTTCTTTTCAATAAGGAGACTCAGACCGTCAGGGCATCCCAGAGTGACAGCAGGAATTGGAGGCTGAGTGCCGGTTCATCCGATATGATGGGACGTGGTGCTGGGTGCACACGTCCGGGTGCTGGATGCCCTCTGCGGGGGCAGAGGGAACCCTTGAGGTCAGCGGAGAGGAAAGGAGTGCAGGTGGTTCCGTCTATTCCAGCGACAGGAGGGACATGGAACCCGCGGAGAGGGTACCGAACAGGCAAGTGCCGGGGTGCCGGATGGAGGGGGGGATGCTGCCAGTGCGTGGCACAAAGGGACACCAGGGAAGGGTGTCCAGGCAGCGGTTCTGCCTTTTTCTTTCTGTCTATTTCAGGACCGGACCCCGGACTGGCAGTAGGACCCACTTCGTTGGGAACCTGCCCTCAGGAGATGGGCCGTCTGCGGAAAGGACTCTCCGCTGTCGAGGGGGTGCCGCCACGGCTGCTGGAGGCCACGGAGGAGCGAGTGGCTCCTACCAAAGGGGCGCGGAAACCTCGGAGGGGGTGCTGAACGAGTGGGCACCGGGGTGCTGGTAAGAGCGGGGAACGCAACCTGTGCAAGGCACAGGAGGACACCAACTGGTGGTGTCCAGATGGCGTCTCCGCCCCTATCCCTGTTGAGAGAACAGGGCCAGACCTCGGCGGCCCAGGAGTAGAACCCGCTTCGGGGGTATGCTGCCCTTGTGGGACGTGCCGCTCCTCCTGAGTGGTCTTCGCTGGCTGTGGGGCAGTGTCAAGGATACCAGGGGCGAGGACCCGGCTGGGACGCCTTCAGGGACCGGAAATGGGCGTGCGCCCAACTGGGATCACATGGGGGCCGCTATCCTGGTTGCTTTGGGGGCCACGGGTAGAGGGCTTGGAAGCCCAACCCTGTAGGGACCCGTGGTCACCGCCAGGGGGCACCCCAATTCCTTGGGGACCCTGGACCTCAGCACTACAAGTGCTGGGGAAGAAGAAGAGGGACACCCGGAGAGCTTCCGGGAGAACAGCCGGCATTTCCGCCACACTGGGGCGTGTCCAGGGAGGAATGCCGGGAAACACCTGGAGCTCATCCGTCGGGTGGAAGCAGGACGAGGCAGAAGAGAGTGTGGAGGCGGCCCGAAGAGAAGGCATTGTGTGGCCAGGACTGTGTTGGGGTTTGTGTGGCACTTTGAACTGTAAATATTGTATATAATAAACGTGTGGTGGTGATTAATAACATGTCCGCCTGTCTGTGTCCGGGCCGGGTCCACAATATATATATATATGTACAGCACTGTCCTGCTCTTTGTCTTTTCTTGATATTTTTTAGTTTATAATTTAAAAACAGAATAAGAATCTGAAAATCTAACAACATCACATTAAAGTCTGATAAATTCTGAAAAGAATGATACCAAACATATATATGTAGGTTTTAAAATAAGCCATACTTAAAGCGAGACAAAAAATGTGACATTAGAAATGTCACTGTTGCACTTTTAGTCTTAGGATTTTATATATACACTTTATATATATATATATATATATATATATATATATATATATATATATATATATATATATATATAGAGAGAGAGAGAGAGAGAGAGAGAGAGATACATATATATAATTTCTGTGTGTGTGTGTTTGCATAACCAAGTATAAATTATTAATTATGTTTGCTGCATACTACAATAAATAGTAAAAATACTCAAACAGCACATACCCAGAATTTGTCATGGTGATACAAAAAGCATCAATAATAGAACATTTATAAAATACTTTCATTCTGAAGACAATATATTTATAATGCGTGTTCTCCCAATGTTTTATGCAATTACTTCAGCTTAATCAGTTTCTACCAACAGCAGCTAAACCACATGCACTTCAGAACAGATCATCCTCCTGAAGCTAAGCATGTTCGGGCCCAGCCAGTACTTGGATGGGAGACCATCTAAGAAAAGCTTGGGTTACTGCTGGTAGAGGTGCTTGTGCGGCCAGCAGAGGGTGTGTACCCTGTGATCTGAAAGTTTATTCCAGTACTGTGCTGTAAAAACAGTGACATCCTTCAGATAAAACCTAAAACCGAGGTCTTGACAATCTGCAGTCATAAAAGATCTCTGGGCATCCTTCATAAATGTCCAGGCCTATTCATTCTGGTCCCCTGTCTCTAACTGGCTAAGTATCTCTCTCACCACTTCACCACCCAATAGCTAATGTGTGGTGAGTGTACTGCTGCATAAATGGCTACAGTTGTATCATCCAAGTTGATGCTACACATTGGTGGTAGTTTAAGTGGCTCCCCACTCGCTGCACCCGGAGTTGTGAGAAAACTGCTATATAAATGTAAAGAATTATTATTATTCAAGTAAAGCTCCCTGTGTTGTGGGCACATAAGTGAGCCTGAAAATTATAGTACGCCTATTTAAGGACCAAGAAACTAAAAGGACTTAACAAATGAACTGTCAGAGGAGAGCAGAGTGAAAACTGGAAAAACACCAATACCCAAACAGTAGTGTGCTGCTGAAAAGCAAAGTAGAGGTCAATACTGAAAAAATGACTCTTATTACTTGGCTGATACCCTTATACAAAGAGATTTGCAACATTTGAGATACAATGGGTCACATTTCTTTATGTTTTTTTTTTGTTTTTTTTTTTGCAATTGGAGCACAGGCAGGTCAATGAATTTTTTTATGGTCACACAGTATCAGTAGTGGGATTTGAGCTAACATCCTCAAGGTTTGTAGTTCAAATCTTTCACCATTATGCTATACTCTTTGAAACTGACAACATATGCTAAGGTTTTTTTTTGCAAACAAACCTTCATCTACTGAAAAATTCTGAACTGGATGGTTAACACCATATTTATACCTGATAGGTTACTGATGCCACTGTAGTCACATGACAAAGCTGGAAACACAATGAAAATAATGATGAAAGAAATGATATTGTGATGAATAAGAAATGAAACAAAACAAAACATCAGTTCACAATACAAAAAGGAACTCAAAACTTAAAACAAATAGTAAAAAGGAATTCTACACATTAAAAGAAAGGTAAAAGAAACCGTAGACAGCCACTGTCTAAATCCAGAAAAAAAATTAAAACACAAAATCGTAATACAATGGTGAGTCTCATTTGACCCAGTCTGAGAGTAACTGTGTGTCTTGGGTTGGTTTCTAGTTCCATCAACTAGGGTAGTCTTTCATTCTCTACAACCCTGTAATACAGAAACAGGGCTAAGCAACCTTAGCATCAAATATATTTATTATGGACTTGAAAGACTGCTGAAAACTATTCTGAATCATTTACTTCTGAGAGTAAAATAAATGAATGCAGCATTTATATATATTCACTTGACATGCTATAGACTGGCGAAAAAATAATGTAACCCTCTAAACTGCTTCTGTTTTTCTCTCTTGTATTTTAGACTCACTACAACTGGAATCAGTTTTTCTCTTTTATAATATACAGAATACTCTTCAAAATTTGCAAAATTCAGTCTTCATCTCACAGAGCTGATAAAACTTTCAGCTGAAACTGCCCTTCATATTGTTAATCATTGCAAGCCTCTAAGTGCAAATCCAGGTGGGCATCATCTTTTTGTGAGCATGGTCCAAATCTGTTACAACATATTGCTGCATATCGTAGCATAAACACTTGAAATTACAGCTGCAAGTATCAATGAATTGTTACTACAACTCCATAAGACCCAAACATGTTTTTCAGTTTTACTGAGCCATTTCAGACTTTCTCCACAGACCCCTGAGCTTCTTTTTGTCAGTTACTCCTTCCCAGTTGTCACGTTTGAACAGCCTACCCACTTTTTGGGGCCGCTTTTATTGTACCTCCAGCATGGCCTCCTGTTGAGCCAGAAAGCCTGCATCTTGGTCAACGAGCATACTGCCAGGACATCAAGAAGTGCTAGCTGTGAATCAGGCATGTTAAGAACACATTTGTTGACATGATTTTCTCAGCAGGGGTAGATGGGAAAAACTGTCCAGAGCAGTGGTTGGTAAGTAGGAGATCAATATAAAATGAAAGCAGGCAGAACAGATAGTTGATCTGGTACATGTGTAGAAGCAAAAGTAAAATCTGCAAGAATACATTAACACACACACACACACACACATATATATATATATATATATATAGATATAAAAACTCCAGTGTCAAATGCCTCTTTAGCATATAAAGAGAGACAGAGTAAAAAGGAAAATAAAAAGCAGACCTAAAAACATAAATTAAACAGCACTTAATGACTATTAGAGACACAGATCATCATGACTGACTAATAATTGATGTTGAGTACCAGATGTGACTTGTTGGTAAGGCTAAGGGCAGAAGGCATGCAGTTTTTAGCCTGGAGTGAGTAAAAGAGTCCAGAGCTAAATGTGACATTGACTTTGCAGCTCCTGCTTATTTATAAGAGCTTCCCCATTTCAAACACACTTCTACTTTAATAAATGCGCTAAACATTTATCTTTCATCTGAACATGCTATAGTTTAATAAAACCTTGTGCCGAGTAGAAGTGCATCTATTTTATTGTACTTTTACTCCATTGCCATATTCAGCACGATTTACACAACACATTAAAATTTTAAATAAAAATCAATGCATTGTAATACACACCACTCCCCCATGTGTAAGGTTTCTCCTAAAGTAACAGAAATCTTAAATCATTCCACCATCCTGTTCATTGCCTGGCATATAATAAGGTTTAAAGGCAGCACTTTGATAACAATGCTGAAGACAATACATCACAATCTCATAGAAGTAACTAGATACTTTTGCTTTAAATCTACTGGATATGGTAGATAATACAGAGTATTACATACATGACTATGTATACGCATTCATTCATTTCCATACCCATTTATGTAAGTCAGAGTCACAGTGGACTGGAACCTTTAAAGATGTAATCATATGTATACTTTTCTTGCATACATATTAACAATTTGCCAGGTAAAAGATTGCCACCTAAAATGGCACAGAACAAGAGAAAGCCTGATAATACTTAGGTAAACTAAGACCTTCCCAGAGTAGGTATTAGAAAACTGTGTGATATTATGGGGTGGGAAAAGGGAGAGGTATATTAAATGTATTTATTTATATGATATTGTAATTGTTCTAGACAAATTATATTTTTTTCCATATTTCTCCATTTTAAAGTCCAGGCAATTTATGTCACTTTCCCTGTAACTTAAGATTTTAATGGTGGAGCGCAGAGGAAATTGTTGCCTTTCAGCCCTGCAACATAGTGCAGCATCTACTGTCCTGTGAAACAATACTGGGACTACATCCAAATTAATTTTCCTAGATAACATGTTATACAAGTTATTCCTTACCATAAGTTTTACAGTTGGGAGGAGAGTAGGCTAGAGTGTGAATGGGATGTAAAAGTGTGAGTGATATTGGTGCACTTGGTGCACAAGAGGGCAAAAACAGCTCCAATGTGGCAGAAGGGGTTTGCTGAAGTTTTCAAGACTATGACAATTCCTTTTTCAATGCCCCAGGTTTTGATTAGAACATTGTACATTTGGAATGTTTGAAGCACTATGTTACAACCTCAAACATGGCAGCAAATAACGCTGTTAGATATGAAACAATTATTGATGTCAGTTTCTGTTTCGTTTCAGTTGAACAAAATTTAATCTGTCACACTACCCAGATTATACCATCAAAATTGGCATGGTTTAAAAATTGCTTATACTACAAACTGGCTGACAATCAGTGAATCATGAAGATATACCTTAGGCTTCCTATAAAACTATGCCAAGACTTTAATGTGTGACAACAACTTACATAATGTAAGGAAGGTAGTTCCTTTATCTATATCTATAAAAACCAAATACCACTGACTCACTCATCACTCACTCAAATCTCCTGAACCATGAGGACTTGAGACTTGAAATTTGGAATGTAGGTTACCCTTGGCCCAAAGGTGCTCACTAAGAAACGCTTTTAAAAATTTTGTGGTGCAAGCACGCACATTCTTATAATTTTTTAGACCTGTTTGTATGTCTGTCCTCTTTTACGAGAGAACTACTTAATGGATTTAGATTGGGGCTTTTTTTCTATAATTTGCTTGAACATTCCATTGATTCTCAACCAGTTTGTAGTATAAGCAACTTTGAAACCATGTCAATTTCTTATTGCGCTAATTATCATAGTTCACTTGCGGTACCAATTTATTAGTCCGAATCCGAGAGAGACTCATCAGGCTGCGGGAAGGAGGGCAAGGCCCTCCTCATTCATGCATCTGCCTTGGGGCGTAATCTTAACTCCGCTTAGTTAGTGAACGAGAGAACTACTTGTATGGATTTAGATCTCTTTTTTTCTATAATTTGGTTGAACATTCCAGTTGATCTTGCAACTTCTCTCATTGTGCATCGTTCACTTGCAGGAGCGATATATTTACGCCAATCCGAGACAGTGGCTGCGGGCTGAGGGGGGGGCAGGAGTGACGTCTAGAGTAGAAAGTTGGGTTGTGCCTTCCTCACTGTCCTGTTTCACTAATAAGCGGGTGAAGCTGCAGGAGATGGCTAATGTTATTATACAGGTAAAATTTCATTACAATGAACTCCCAGGGACCTAAAAAATATTTAGTTGTAAGGAAAATTTCGTTGTAATGAGATTCAGTATTTGTTACTACAGTGCTTTCTTTAACTTGTGCCCAGGCGTTTGCAATCATTTCAATACCTATTTTCGAGTTAATTTTAATCTTCTCCTGCCTAAAAATTATGATGACTAGAATTTTTATCAGCATTTCCTTGTGATAATACACTTTCAGGGTGCAAATGATGCCCATATCCAATGACTGAAGCACTGCTGTGCAATTGGGTGGGAGGAATTCAACTCGAACATTATCTAAATGTGGAAGCATGTTGTGGGCAGCACAGTTACCAATCAGGAGCTGAATCATCCTTTTCTTCTTCATATTGTAAGGTTTGTGGTATAGCGGGTCCACAGCTCACTGAGCAAAGGCCATTTTTAAATAAATGATCAACGCGCTCGCGGCTTAGCGAGGAGTCGTTGGGCCATAGCGAGCCGCAGGTGGCTCGGAGCTGTGGGCGTTTCTCACCAAGTGCACAGGTGAGGAACTGCCCACATCCGTGATTGCTCCCGTGGCTAATAGGTTACAGCTGTCATGGTCCCTCTTCATTTAAAAGAAGCGCGAGTCGGTTGGAAGAAGAAGGAAAGAAAAAGAGTGAGGAAAGGAGATCAGGTAAAAGAACGAGAGAGAAGGAAGAGAACGGAGGTTAGAGGGAAGGAGGAAGCAGACGAGCAAGTCAGTGTAGGAGGGAGCAGGCGAGTGAACGCTCGCAGGCAGCTGAAGGCCGCCTGGGTGTTTGGCCAACACCCAGGAGAATTGGTTGTGGTCGCCCCCGCAGAAGATGGTTTTGTAGGGCGGGAGTGACTGGGAAGGCGCAGGACTCTCCGCGGGAGTTAGCAGGAGTCAGGACTTGGGACGCAGTGTCCCTAATGTGAGAGCCTTGGCCATTATGGGATTCCCAAGTCGCTGTCCAGAGGAGCCGACCGGAGCAAAGGACCGGAGAGGCAACTGACAGCAGCAGCAGTAGTAGTAGTAGTAGGAAGAAGGTCAGCTGCAGAGTTAGTGTCTCCCTTGTTGCCAGACCCTGATGGGTGAAGCAAGAGGGACGCTAGTTATAAACGAAGGCACCGAGTTTGTCAATTGTTTGTTTTTAAGACTGCATCCTGAACATTTAACCTCTCATTTTAAAGGATTGTTTTTCTTATTAATTTTAACCTCCACATTTTCATTTTTTGGATTATTTATTTATTTATTGAAGCACTTTGGAACTGCACTTTATTATGAACATTTTGTTTTGTTGGAGTTTTAATAAAAGCACTCATGCACTTTTTTCAACCATCCCCTTGCTCAGATGTTTATTGCCTCCACTGACTAGCTCACTCGTTTACGTTATCGACGGTGTTGGGTTCAAAGTGCTCCTGAATATCAATGGGAGCGTGGAGCCAGAACCCACATCGTCACATTTGGTGGTGGCGGTGGGATGAGCTAGCAGTGGAGGCCAGAAGAGGAGACAGAGCAGCAAGCGGGATTGGTAACTGACTTTTGGAGGACCCACATACCCAAGCCAGAGGAGGACGTTTTTAAGAGACTGAGCTTTTTAAGTACAGTACATTTATTTATTGCTGTCATTTTTAATTGTCTTTTAAGGTTCTTATTCTTTTAATGTCCTGTTTTAATGAAGGGGGCTTGGGTTTGTTTTAGTGTGGGGTTTTGTTTTAGTGCTTTTATTGGTTTTAGTGCAGTGTAGAGTGGCCGAGCTGTGGACCTGAGCTCCAGTTGCATTGGGTTGGCAGTGGAGTAAAGCCTTCCCATGCAACTGGAGTTTTATGGGGGGTGGTATGTGGTATAGCGGGTCCACAGCTCACTAAGCAGGGGCCATTCGTTTTAAATAAATAATCACCGCTCTCACTGCGGCTTAGCGAGGAGTTGTTGGGCCATAGCACGCTACGGGGCGGTTCCAGGGTGATGGCGTTTCTCACCGAGTGCACAGGTGAGAAACTGCCCACATTCGTGATTGTCCCGTGGCTAATGCTGCAGCTGCTGTGGCCCTCGTCATTTTAAAAGAAGCGCGTGGTGGCTGAGAGGAGATCGAGATCAGAGAGAAAGGAAAAGGGAGAGGAAACGAAAGAGGACGGAGGTTACCGGGAGCGAGTGAGGAAGCAGGTCGGTGTGTGAGAGAGAGATAGAGAGAGCCGCGAAGAGCGAGCGAGCGAACGAGCACTCACGGGCAGCTGCGAGGGCCTGGGGTGTTGGGCCTACACCCAGGCGTTGGAGTTAGATGTCGCTCCCGCTGAGCGATCAGATAGCGGGAGTGACCAAAGGAAGGCGACTGGCCAAAGAGAAGCCACGGAAAGGCAGCGGAAGTCGGGAGACTTGGTGCTGGAATCCTTAACGTGGGCGACCTGGCCGTTGTGGGAATCCAAGTCTCTGAGGCTGGGATGAGTGCCGCCTGAAGCCAGGGTTCGGGAGGTCTCCAGTCTCGAGAGTGAGATGTAGAGGGCAGCTGCAGAGAGCGTCTCGCCTGCTGCAAAGCCCAACCGGGAGAAGCAGGTGAGACGCTAGCACAAAAGAAGGCACCGAGCTTGTTGTTGTTGTTTTTAAAAAAACTGCTTCCTAAAGAACATTTTAAACCTCTCGTTTTAAAGGATTGTTTTTTTTCTATTTTAACCTCCACGTTCTTTTAATGGATTTTAATGAAGAACTTTTGAATGAACTGCACTATTTATTGGAACAGCTGTTTTGTTTGACTGTTTTAATAAAAGCACTGATGCCCTTTTTTCAACCATCCCCTTGCTCAGATGTTTATCGCCTCCACTGACTAGCTCACTCGGTTAAGTTATCGACGGTGTTGGGTTCAAAGTGCTCCTGAATATCAATGGGAGCGTGGAGCCAGAACCCACATCGTCACAAGGTTTCTGAACTCTTTTGAGAAACACCCAATGGGAATGACACGCTGAAGTGCGTCCCAAAGCACGATTGCAGCATCTGTGGAAGATTGTTTGTCCATTAACGGGGCGGGGCAAAAACAGGCTCATAGCACTGCAGTGAAGCGATACAGAAGCAAATCATAAAATAGGGGTCATGCTATAAGTCCTTGTCATGCACCCCAAAACATGAGGCTGAGTCTCAGTACTTTAGCAAAACCAGCTTTATTCAGCTTGAAACAGGAACAGCACACGTATTTATTGTAGCATTATCTGCAACTCTGCTATACACAGACACAGCAGTTGGGCAGGGTCGTGGCCAGATTAGTGATCAAGTAATCCTGTTATCTGCAATTGCAATGTATCTTGCATCACTCATAGATATAGCTTTGAGCCTGCTGTTGTTCTTTTTTGCTCAGTCTTTCAAGAAAGTTGACAGCATCGGTGGCTAAATTCCAAATTCATTGGCAGCGTCTTTTTTCTTTTTGCCGCAAATGAGAGCTGCAAAAATGTAGTCTTTTTTTCTAATATGAACTGTTATCGTTTTTTCATGTCTGCCGTTTCTATAGGAGGGTGACAATGAGTTAAATTCCAATGGATGTTTTTCAAATGTTGACGAGCAATAAGCAAAAGGTATCACTGAAGACCACAGGAAACAAAAAAGGCAAAAAAAAAACAGTATGAAAAAAGGTCGAAGAAAGAAAAAAAATTACAGTGTTTCTGTTTGGGGATCGTTGTGCACAACTGAGCTCCTGCCACAGAACTGGATGCTCTGTGGATGATTCATTCAGGCATTTCAAGGTCTTTTGGGCACTTTGTTGAAATGAAAGTATCTGCTGAATGTACTTCATATTAACAAGATTTCTATAGACTCGCGTCATATGGGGGTACTGTCGGGACCACAAAAATACTTTGTTGTAATGAAAATTTTGTCGTAAGAGATATTCGTTGTAATGGAATTTTACCTGTATAAGTAAAAATGCTTACTTATCGACTGCAGGGGGTGATTTTCACTCAAACCAAACTGGTTTCATGAGGCCTCATAATGTGGCTGACAATGTATGCCCGTTGTTGCATGTCTTGCTTATTACTCCTGCCCTTCCTCTTCCTTCTGCCATCTTTTTCTTTATTTTCAAATCTTCTCACTAATGTCAGGCACAGATTTCTCTGATTTTCTACTCTATCTAGTTACTTTGTAAGTTGATGATGATTTTACTTCTCTCTAGTGATGCCTCTGCTGCTCTACCCCCCATCCTCTGTCTGTTTAACACCTATGAACTATATCTACTCTTTTCCCATTGAATTCCATTAAAGCCTTCTTCCAAACATCTTGCAAGCTATCTATAGCCTATATCACAATTATTTTATTAAACTAGCAAAATGTAATAAATTTTGCTAAACCTGACAAAATTCTTTAGAATAAATTGTTTACTGTACAATTATTGTATTTATTACCGTATTTATACGTGTACCATGCGCACATTTTTTACTTAAAATTTGCATTAGAAAATCAGGTGCGTGTCATACACGAGGAAATGTAATTCTGTAATGTTTACTTCTTCTGCTTGGGCTCTCTCTCTCTCTCTCTCTCTCTCTCTCACTCGCTTGCTCGTGCACTTGTGCTCTCTCTTAATCGCTCGCGCACTCGCACTCTCTCTCTTTCACTCGCTTGCTCACGCACTCGCGCTCTTTCTCGCTTGCACCCTCTCTCTAAACGCTTCCTATACAATCACAACGCGCGTCGTACACGGGGCGAAACGTTTTGAAAAGCTGAAAAATTCTATATTCATATTCATAGAATCAGAAAGCTAAGAAAATATCTACAGTTCAACACCTGGCTAAGAAGTTTGTAAATGCCATGACAAAGCACCAGACAAATATTCAAACATTTGAATTTATTAGAATTTATTAACAACTCGTCCATCCACTCTCTAACCCACTTTATCCAGCTCTGGGTTTCAGGGGATCTTACAAAATGAAAGAAAAGAAGTAAAGGTGCACTAATGTCTGACACAAAAAAAAAAAAATCAAGGAAAAAACATTGAGTTTATTTATTAGGACCTTGCTATGGATGATTACAGACACATATGACTGTCAGGCAAACCTGTAAACTTTACCTAATCTATAAAATTCCTGAACAAGCACATTTTGAATTCTGCACTTATGAAAATAAAAACCTTTGTAGATTAAGAACACATTAGTCCCTTGTCTTTTTAAAATTCATCATCTGAAGTCAGGATTCTGAAGGATAACTCATTTGCATTCTAATTACACCTTTGTATGTATATTTAGGCAATATGAGCTATTCTGTAAATGCTTGAAGCTGCTGAAACACCTTTTTATGCTTCTGATTGAAGACTGCTAACATTTTAGGCACAATGGAGTAAGCTTCCTTCGGTGACAATATTTTTTAAATCACAGAAACAGAGTAACACCTTTCAGTATGTTGTCTGGCTATTGATCAAGAGCTACTTTAATATAAATTAAAATCATGACATTGGAACAGAATTGTTAACTGAAGTTCTAGAACATTATGTGTCTTAACAGAAGGTAGATTTTTTTTTATTGAAAAATAAATCAAAAGATTGTTTTATTAAATTAAATTCAATTTATTTATTTAAAAGCTTAAAATTCCACCTCCATTTGCATTCCAATTGGAAATGACACTCTATAACTTGAGAAATGATTACATCTTCAACACCAGAAATAGGAATATTGTTTCTGGAAGAAAAGTAAGCACAAAAGGCTCCCATGTTGTCTCTTTTTTGCATAAAGAATCCCTGATATGGTACATTACCCTTAATCTTCTTTTTGTTGTTTACTTTTTACAATTTAAGTTCAAGGTTCTAAATGTAGCATTATTATTTTAGACATTTATTTAAATTCTGATATATACCATACATTACTTTAATTAGTATGGCCACTCATTCATTTATTCACTAAAATAAACAAGTAGGTTGTGGCATATCACAGCCAAATAAGATGTGCAGAAGGAAGCATACATGACTGGGGATACAGACCACCACAAAGCACCCTTGCAAACACATATCTACACTTACTGTATTTATACCATTCCAGGTATAAAGAGACCATTAATCTCACTTGCAGGGTTTGGGAATGTTGAAGGAAACAGAGATACCTGGACAAAACTCATTTGGAGAGGATAGACAACTTCACAAATAGTGTACCAAACTATGGAAAGAATGTATGCAGGTTGAGTTTGGTGCTCATGCATTAACAAAAGTAAGCTATCTTCAAGCAGAGCAAAGCGGTTTCCAAAAGTTACCCTTCCCTTTTGAGAAAGTAAATAAGACAAGACTGACACAATTCAACTCCAAGTAATTGTGGATGATTCACAGTGTTATTGACCGGGTTGTGTTTAAATCACAAGTGTATTATTCATATCTTAAGACATTAAAGAAGAAAGTCACGGGGACTTTACAATCAATAAGCAGATTAGCTTTGAATAATATAAACTACCTCATTGCAGTTTTGCTTTTTCTTTACTACTTATATTACAAATTGCTCATTCATCTGTCTACTCAACCATTCTTTTCTATTATAGTACTGGAGAAATTCAGAGCCTGCAAGGTAGAGACTAATCTAAATGCCTACAGGATGCAGGAGGAAAGTGGAAAAAACCTACACAGACATAAGAATATGCAGGTTTCTCATAAAGAGTGATCAGGATAGAAATAAAACACAGTTCCCTGGAGCTGTAATAAAGCAGTGCCAAGTACTGTGTCAGGAAACATTCAATAGTGTGTTATCTGTGCAAAGCTGGTGGTAGCTGGCCCATAGAAAGACCTTTAGGTTTCTTCTGCATTTCCACATGTTCTCAGATCCTTTGTCCTGATGTCTGCACATAAACACTACCAGCTCTGGTTATTAAGAGGCAACCAATCTGGCATACTTTCTGCTGGCTCTGTAAGACAATCCAAGGGAGGGGGCAAAACACAAGTCTTGGCGGTGGCCATATGCACAGGTTGATGGACTTTAGCAGAAGGGAGATGTTTCGTAAGTGCTCCTAGAAGTGCTGTATCTATATTCATGCTCTCGGTATCGGCTGTTATGGCTGGCTTCTGCAGGTAGCCCTGTCCCTTCTGACAGTCCTCAGCCACTTGAGGAATGTGTCCCTCTTAGGCCTTAGACATACAATATTATATATTAAAATTACATTTTATATGTATAAATGTATTATCTAATATGACTTTCTTAGGGACTTACAATATTAAGTATAAGAAAATATTTTTTTTTTTTCAGTCCACCTACAGTATCTATAACCAAACCCATGTAATCCAATTTTGTTCGCTATCTCTCGAAATGGGGCTATGAGAAGATGAGGTTTGATCAAGACAGCTCACACGATTAAGTGAATGGGAATCATAAATGCAATTGATTTTACTGGTGTGCAGAAAATTTACCTGCATTGTGCAGTTGTGGAAAAAACGCAGGTAAACACAGAAACGTGAGCAAGTCTTTACAACAACAGCAACAACATTTATTTACTGTATATAGCACATTTTCATACAAATAAGGTATTTATTAAATATAAGTGTAACGTCATTTTTACCTGACTGTCAATGTCTCCTGTTAAATAAATAGGGAGACCACAAAGTTTGCTGAGGAAATCAGGATACAAATTGCTATTTTATCTCTTGTAATATACTGTTGAGAAGTAATGGATCCTTTATTGAATGTTATATATACGTATTTTCAGTTTTACCTTGGCCTTGCAGTTTGAAGTGTATGCCCAACTAACTGATTGTCTCTCAGTTGTTGACATACTGAGAGCTGTAAACTGAACCTGCCCTGCATTTACTGTGCATGACAGTCCAGTGTGTGCATCCAGTAATATCACCATAAGTAAAATGGCCCCCCAATTAACTTGGACTTTAATTCTGCCACCCAGATCTACGATCAAGGACATTTTGGCAGGCCACTTAATTTTCTTTATTTTCACAGTCTAATGGTAAAATGAAATCCTTTGGTCACTGTTCCAAGATTATGAAACCATCATAGTTCTTTTCCTACACAGCATTTATTTAAGACACTCTTCACCCTCATGACTCAATAGCCATTAACTGCAATGAAATGGGTCATTGGAAGGTGGTTATAGGTGGCAATTGTATATGAACATACAGCCTCAAAATTGAACAGATATTTGGGATCTAATTGCATAAGGAGGGTGATTAAGTATGCCGGTCTATTTGCATTGTTTCTTTCTTATAAGTGGATTTCCCATCTGTTCAATTCTTCAGGCTCTCTTCCTATTTTTGAGGTAAGGTTCCTATACTCACTAATCATGATGCTGAGGAGTGGTGACATGTTGCATTCTGATGAGCAAATTTCATTAAACGTACATTAATACCAGAGTGATTCTTCAGAGCAATGTCATAAGGGAACCAGTTTTAGTACCTAAAAGATCCATCTACATGAAAGATCCAGAAAGGACGTTTATTTATTTAGATCTGTAACAGGCTCCATAAAGTAATTAACCACAAATAGGCAGTAACAGATTTGTAAAATACCAATAGCTCATGACTCTCACTGCATACAATAACACAGGCCAAGTCCAGGTTTTCTTAATCTGTTAGTGTCCTGCTAGGTAGCCTAAAATACATTAAAGATATCAGTTTATTTTCTACATATCAGAAAAACAGAAAGAAGCAACTTCATTTGCAAAGAACTCTTCCCAGGATGAAATGGTTCTTGTTCAAGCAATGGCTCTACTAAGAACCACACAATCCAGTAAAGAACCATAAAGTGCCATAAAAAAATCATTATTTTAAAGAGTGGGCTCTGTACATGTTAATTTAAGTTGTTTGCTAATTCATAGCAAATGTTGATAAATGCCTGTCTATACTTTTCAGTGGTAATATTTAAGCTCAAGACTATTTCTAAATGAGCCAGGAGCTACAGTACTGTCACAACGGTGTGCATGTACATGATATTACAAGTGGCCGTAATTCCATGTGAGTGTATTGTTTTTCTTCAAAACTTGTTTGAACTTTCCTTGGCGTAGGAACAGCAACTGTTAGTGAGCTACAGAAAATTTATTGTGAGAAAGAGGAGAATGATTAATCACTCAGTCTAGTACCCACTACAATTTAACTATGTATTTAGTTTATGTAACTTTGACTGACTTTTTTTTTTAATATTAGGAAAGAATTTAATAAATATAATTGAAGTTAAGAAGGCATATCAATTGTGGAAGATGGCCGGCTGTTTATCCCGGCCAATACCCCCAAGCCGCCAGGTGGAGCCCTCCTTGCAGCATAGAGGTCCCCAGAAGACCAGCAGGGCATCATGGGCAATGGAGTTTTTATGCACCACCCTGCTGGATGCCATGGGGGCCACGAGAGGGAGCTGCAGGGAGGACCGAAGAGTTCTTTGTGCCCTATGACCCGGAAGTTCGTCTTAGGAAGAGTGACGGGCTTCCGGAGTGAGAAAAACATTGTGTACCCTGACCCGGAAGGAATAAGGACTTGTGGACTGTTGGATTGGGAACACTTCCGGGTCGGGAGATATAAAAGGACTGTGGGAGCTCCCAGACGGCGAGCTGAGTTGGGAGGCAGGGTGGCTAAGCATCTGGGAGTGGAGGATTGTGATTTATTGGTGTATTGTTTGTTTATTGAAGAATAGTGGAGTGGTGGTGCTTTGTGCACAATTATTATTATAATAAATAATTATTGGATTTTTATCTGGTGTCTGACGTGTGGTCTGAGGGTACAAGGGTGCGAGCAAGCCCTTAATCTACCACACAACTGAAACCCATTTAGTAAATTGGCAGGTTATGAAGTAGTCTCTTTTAACTCATACTTCATATAGTATTCATTGTTTCATGTGTTTTTCAAGCAGGTTGTGAACTTCATGTTTTGCTATCCACTTGATTCATGTGCCCTTCTTGGCCAGTATAATGATGTCTCTGTTCTGTCCATCCATCTGTCTATGTGAACATGGCTTCACTGTACAGTCTTTTTCTGTAAGACACTTTTTCATGGCAAAACCAAAACATTACACAGTCCCTAAAGCTCACGTGACCATGATGTAATGGTGTCCCTGAAAGACATCATCACTTGCCAGGTTCCAGTACGTAAAATCCAGCAGCTTTCCGTTTAAGTGGCTGGGAAAACAGAGTGTGGCCTTATAATATGTCTATGCTATTTTTCAGACATCCTCTGGCAGCTCTACTCTAATTGAAACATTTTCTATAAATGAAAGTCTTTAATTCAATATTAATATACTTAATGCTACAGTTTTTGTTTTTTTACTTAGATCAAAGAAATAGAGATTAAAGCAGAATCTCCTCAACTGGCCAAACAAAAATGATCCCACAAGGAAAAAGATAATGCTAAAACCAAACTGATAACCTCAAGTGTGTTATTTCTCGTGTATACTCCATTATTTACAAATCCAATATGTGGCACATCAATATAAAAGAAACAAAGAATAAATTCATAACAATGGCCATGTGTGGAATCAAAAACAATCTTTTCTCTTTGACAAACATCCCTGCTCTGTTGCACGTACTAGTCGCATATAACTGCTTTTTATTACACATATAGCTGAAAATGTGTAACTTTTGGGAAATATTAATGTACAAAGCAGCAACATTTATTTTATAAATAAAAACAAATTGAATTAAGGTTTGGCCTTAAACGCACTGCACATATCTGATGGAAGCCAGCATTTTGTTTCTGTCCTGTACCTTTTAAATTGAATTCATCTAAAGAAAAAAAAAGTTAATTTGTGCACTTTCCATTAGAGAAGCCCATTTAAAGTCATTTATGTTATACTATCCCATCTGTCTGCCATCTGCCAGAGGCTAGAGTCCCTTTCTGTTCAGCCTGTTGCTAAGTACACCAACAGTATTCTTCTGCAGGACATGCTGGACACATACATATCCATACATCCCCATTTTTCTGTAAAGCACATCCACTTTTACTGTATGTAAAGTGCATTTCCTTTATAACATGATCAGACTGAAAGCCCAGAGGAAACCTTGGGTGGCATTTCCAGCATGATATTTTGATCTGATTAAAATTGATCCTTCTGTACCTGTTGGATAAAGAGGTTGTACTTTGAAAACACCCTGGCCATAAATCTCTGCTGTTAACTCCATGATTTATGCTTTCGCATTAACTGATGCCCTGGTGCGAAAAGTTTTGCTTGGTTTAAAATTACTTTAAGACGCTTTAGCAATATACTTGTAGGCTAGTTTATCTCATCTGCCTCCCCTTTGTTCATTTCCATTTTGTTAGCATTCCATCTCAGAAACTTAATGGAAAAATCTGTGCGGATCACAGCAAACTGAAAGCGAACATTTTGAAATGCATTCTTAGCAATCAATAAACATGCACCTTGAGGTTGGTATTCTAGTCACGAGTGGAAAGAAAAACTTACACTGTTCCACAAATATTTTATTTAGGACCAAAAACACACACATGTTAAATGCACCAAAAGAGAAATATATGTGTTTTTCTTAGATATCACGTTTGTGCATACTGAAAAGAAATGGCTTTGCATTCGTAAACTAACAAGCAAATTATCTTCCCTACAATATTAAATCTTTGTGAATTTGATGTTACTTAACTAAATAAATACTGCACTTCAAATTAAACCAGACAGTATATTAGTAAAAAAAGAAATGGTTGACTGCAGTATCATTTAAACTGGTGGAATCACACAGCTCTGGGGACTGGAGTTCAACTCATCAGCAGGTCGCTGCCTGTCTGTGTCCAGAGGGGTTTTCTTAGGGTATTCTGACATTTGAAAATGTGCATGTTAGGCAAGAAGTGGGACAATATAGTCCACAGTGTGTAGTGAACTCCGCTAGTGTATGCTTTTCTATTACTTTTTTCATATTGGAGTTTTGCTTAAAGTAACTAAACGAGGTTCAGTATAGAACTGTCTTATACAGTCACCTTATACAGAAGATATGGCAAAACATGATATACTCAGGCCAGGTGGGCCTATAGAGTTTTACCTTTCTTATGTTCTGTTTGATTAATCAATCACCTCTTGGAGTAAAAAATTGTCCCTAATAAATTAAGAAATGTTTTTTAAAAATTAAATAATGCCTCTTCCCAGTCACATTTAGTCTACCAGTAGATATGTACATGTAATATGTAACCATAGGTGCCATCTTTGAGGGGCATAGGGGAAGCCTTCTGCATCCTAAAGTTTGGGAAAGAAATGCCCACCCAATCTTGGAGAAATATATAAAATAAAAATATAGTTGTGATGATAAAAATGAATTAAAAAATCCAAGCTGTTTGAGTCAATATATTGCTACAGGCTACTAAAGCTACATTCAGACTGCAGCTAAAATTGACTCAGCTATGATTTTTGTACACACAAGAGATGACCTACTAAGCAGAACAGCCATGGAAAAATCTGCAAATACTAAGAAAACACAAAGCATTTGGAGTGGATTGGCAGGCTTTCTTTCATTTTAGCATTTTATAATCCTCTAAAAAGATCAGATCATTGTCACATGAGAGAAAAATAAATGACTGTTTAACAGCAGTATAAGCAAGTAACTTTCTATTTAACTTGCCAGCCTAACAGGTAGATTACTGTGATGGTGACAACATATTCATATCTTACATGAAGCCTAAAATTAAATTTAGATCCCTGAAATAAAATTACTTAAGTCACATAATTTAATGAAATTGAAATATAATATCATCTTTAAACATTTACCCAATATTATTATTTGCTGCATCCTGTACAAAGGACTCAATGTCAACATCTCTTCAGTGCATAATATAATGGATTTTCCAGTAAGAGACCAAAACCAGAAAAAGTTCTTTACTGAAGTAGAACTAAAGAGAACTTTTTTATTAAGCTAGAAATGAATATGAAGAGTATAATCAGTCAAGTCACAGGTTGAAGTGAACAGAGGTTATGATATTTGTGGAATTTTAATAGACTTTTAATGTAAGCCTATTTGAGAGATGCTTACACTTTGAAATAAATAAGCTTTTAGCAATGCAAAGTCTAAAGTTGTCATCCTGTTGTTGTGTTGATTGTTTAATCTTATTTTCTCATGCTTGTGTCTCCTATGTTATGCCTTTTTCAGGACTATTATTATTACTATTGCTTGTATTACTGATTTTTTTACCTTTAAGCTTGTTGCTCTTAGTAAAAAAACTATTGTTAGTATTGGAAATTGTCTTTGAATTACAATATTGTTGCTTTTTCTTACTGATGCAGTCTCAAATATGACCTCAGTTATCATGGCCTAGGGACATGGTAAAATTAGCAAGCTTGAAAGTTAAATGTGATTAACATAAATAAACCTGGATTTCATGTTTGAAAGACAGGTCGTACTCCTCACCTCACCACCATCATAGCCTGCATGGAGTTGCTTCTCTGTTTATAAATCACACTGGAGAAGTCTAGCCAGTCCCAAACTGATTTCAAGCTCCTCTTCGTAAGGGTATTTGGGTAGGGCAAGGCTAAAAGTTATTTCTTAAAATGCTGAATTATGGTGAGAAGTACCTATGGGTCAAATTTTAAGTTTGTGTCTTGAAAAACAAAACTCTGGAAAAAAGCAAACAAACAAAAAATGTGCTTTATAGATATACAGATAATTCATACTGGTTCAAATTCAGCAAATTAACATCAACAACAACAACAACATTTTTTTATATAGCACAAATTTAAAAAAAAAATAAAATCTGCAGGGGTTCCAGACCACGGGACCGCCCAGTCCCCTCTGAGCATTCTACCTAACAAAAATGAAATAGTCCTCTTTGTAGTTAGGGTTCTCACGGAGTCACTTGATGTTGATGGTCATACAGACTTCTGGCTTTTAATCTATCCATCATTGTTGTAACATCACGGTGCTTTGAGTAGATGGTAGTGGCGCAAGCCACCACCAAAAGGATACCGGAAAAGGAAACAGAAGAGAGAGTAACATGCTTGTTTTTCTCCTGCGTATGTTCATATCAAGATTTACTAGTTCTGCATATGCCACATTATCAATTAGTAATAACAGACGGATTGTCTTATGTAGAGAGCAGAGTGAAATTATTTGCTTTAAACAAGCTTCATAATGGCTAGGGGTGACCTGGCTTAGTATTTTATTCCAAAGGTGAAAGACAAGAATTTTGAAACACTGATTGTATGTCAGACTAAGAAAATTCTAATGTTAGGTCTGAAAACCTTCAAGAATAGCTATCTGCATCATTTTCCTTCTACAGGTAGAGTACTAATTCTTGCTAGAGATGGCAGGACATCAGCTTCTCAGATTCTCAACTACCACAAATATTGTGTACAGTATTTATATGCAGATATTACATTTGTTTGTTTTTTCTTGCATGTTCTTGTGAATTTTACTTAAAACTTCATTGTAAATGTGTATATCATTCAGGGCTTGAAGTTAATCTTTTAAAATATAAGCACACATTTTCAGTTTTATGTTTTAAACATTAGTATAATAATGTTAAGGAATAAACCTGCTGTATTGAACTATGCTGTTAGGTCACCATTTCCATACTACATTATGTTTATGATGACCCAAGCACTCAGCTCAGCATGATTCACCTTATGTGTCTTGTAGTTTATGACCGAGAGACCCAGTGAGAAACAGAGAGATACAGACATTCTAAACAATGTTATTTTGAGTGCAAAAGAAAATGAACCTTTATTTAGGAGGTTAAAACAACACCATAAAATCAGTCTTCTCACATCCACTCCACTTGAGCTACTGAATTAGAAGTCCAAATAACCAAACTCTTCATCCAATGATTTGTTCCCTGCTCCATTCCTTAGGGACACCCAGAAGCCCAACCGCAAACCATTTCTTTGCTCCAAAACACATTTCTCTGTACCAGTGCTTTGCTTGTGACTACCTGAACATTTTTATTTTCTCTGCTCACTTAACGGCCCAGTCGCAAAGCACTTCACTGTTGATCCAAATCGCAGATCATTCACACATCATTAGCTCATCATTCTAATAGTGACTCAGTCCACACATTTTTTCTTCTTGCTCTTCCTCCAATTGGTTCAGCAGGTCAGATCCCCATATGTAAAACTCAAGGACAGCACAGACACCAAATGCTCAAGCAGACACCAATTATGATCCAGACTACTTACCCTTTAGTTTCAACTTGACCAATGCAAAAGTATCCACATCAGTTCCAGTTTGTCTTCTCCATTCAGACCATGTCCACCCCACAGGCTCCTCTAACCAGTATGCAATACATTCTATTAGTATGCTATACTTTCTATTCGTATGTTTGTTGCTCTTTCAATACATGTATATGTAATCTCAAAGTTCACTTTATACTTTAATTTGCTGGCAATTGCCTAATGCAGCCTCCCAGCTAAAACGAACCAGGTTTCAGAAAGCATAACACACTACCGTGCCACCTTATGCTAGGTATGTGCCTGCATTTCTCACCAATATGTCAACATTTAACAGCATGACCTGTCACACTGCTGTAGGTCTCTAGGCTAAATTTTATCATGCAAGGTTCAAGTCCAGGTGAGAGCTAAACTACAGTGAACATGAAGAAAATCATTTGCAACACAAAATAAAAGGTAAAATTATATACTGTATAAATGATGATTGCTTTTCAAATAATGAGCTGGTAGGCCTAAAATCTACAGTTTTATTTGCCTAAATAAATAAACATCATGCCTTAGTTAAATAAAAATAAATAAAAAGTCCATGTCATTATTTATAAAGGTGGCTTTTTTAAGGTTTTTGCATGTGATAGAAAACTAACATAATCTTTACGGTCTTTGCTCCAACATTCTACCTGACAATTTCTGTAATTGGCCAAGGTCAAAATTTTCATACACTATCAGCTAATGACTGTTGTATCTAAAACCACCAAATTAGACAATGGACAGTACAGTACCCATGTACAAGCTTAGCAGAACATGCTTCAAAAGACGGGGGGTCCTGTGTTGCAAGCTTTCTGGAAGTCCATAAAAAACTTTAGCAAAGAAAGAATTGACTCTGCTTTAAAGCTGCAAGGGAGCTTTGTCTTATTACATATGGTAGTTAGGATATGTGACATATAGTTGGGGTTCACAATGTGTGGAATATCCCTAGACATGTTTCTGAGATAACTCTACACTTCTGCATAATATTCATTATCACAGTGCTCTTCTCATTATAACGCCATGCCCTTAGGAAGACTGCACTGAGGCCATGTTGAACAGTTGATGTAATAATTAGTGATATACATTTCAAGTTGAAAACAAGAAAACAATTACTTGCAGGCAAGGAAGCCAAGAACACAAAGAAGTAAGATTAAACAGAAAAATTCAGGAGGTGAGAGCCTTGGTAAGAGAAACAAAATTCATTTTTCCCCTCTAGTCAAAAGGCTACCGATACCAACAATCTAAAGTATAAGCTAGCATTGGGTTAGGCTTTAATTTTTATATTATACTTGCATTTTCAATGTGAATCCCCCTATGTATTTGCATGCATGCAAACAACAGTATAAAAAAGGTGTTGTCTTTCAGTGTTGTGGAGACATAAAAAAAAGACTACCAGTGGTACTATTACGACTGCCTATTTATTTGAATGATTTTATTTCTGTAAATTCTCTCCATATTATGTAATTACATCAGTCATTTACCTGCGGTGGGTTGGCACCCTGCCCAGGATTGGTTCCTGCCTTGTGCCCTGTGTTGGCTGGGATTGGCTCCAGCAGACCTCCGTGACCCTGTATTCGGATTCAGCGGGTTAGAAAATGGATGGATTTACACCATGACCTTCATCAGCTAACTTCTTTCTATAATGTCTCTGAATATCGTTGTTTTATTCAGGTGTTAATCAAACCCCAGTACCTTTTTCCACGCTGCTAAGGACAAAATCTTATTGGCACTAAACAGTCTAATTTTCCATTATGTATAATCTGCTTCCATAATTATTAATAAGAAAAAATGAAAGTCTTCAGCTGCAATTCATAATCCGTACTTGCCAACTGCCTATTCCTTCTCCATGGACTTTGTCTTCATCTGCCTACTTAGAGTGCAAATTGGCTGTGCTTTACTTGGATTTATAAGAACACTTCCTTTGGTGAGGTAAGTTAATATGATTTTTCTTTAACATCTGTTAGTCATTTTCACAACATCATCACTATTAACATCAATATTCCTCTCTTTCCATTAGTATTTATGTATTGTTCAAGAAGTGTTATAGTCTTGTCATGCTAGGCTCCCCAAATCTTTCCTTTTAAGGACATTTAAACATTGTGGTAAATCTGTGTGTGCTCTGAAACAGGAGGTATACTTGCAGTTCTATTTTTGCACTGAAGGAATACATTATTGTAATATGATACCAGTAAATCGATACTGTCCTTTATAATGATTAAATGATGCTTCTGTAGATTTTAACCCTGACATCACTCAATGCATTTAAATAGGTAAAATTAGGCGGCAAAAATCTGCAATAATATTGGGGTCACCACTCACCAAAAAAAAGCATCTAAAATATTCTGGCTTGTGATCAGGAAAAGGTGTGACTCTTCTTTGTTTAGTGAAACAAATTTTACTTTAGTTGTAGATGAAATAATAAAGTACCAGAATCCATTGTGCAGGCAGAGATGTATACCATTTGACCAACATTAAAAGCTGTGACCTTTTGATCACATCTCTTGTATGTTAGTCAAAAAGGGTCAGTTTAACTTGTCTGAACCTTCTTTCACATAGTACTGAGCTCAGTTTTGTTAAGTATAGCAAATATCTTAATTTTTCCACAATTAACTTTTCATCACTGTTGAGCTTTTAGATAATTGATAGTTTGCCAATTTACTGATTACTGTGTAATATTAGCTTCAACTATCTGAATGTAAAAAATTAATTTTGAGAGGCAAAGGACAACCGTAATGGTGAAAGACACTGGCATGATGACACAAGTGTGTGGCAATGCACTAGGTGGCCAAAAAAGGCACTGAATTACTTTTAAATTTGTATTTATCTTTTGCCATGATATCTATATTACTTTAATATTGTTTAGTACAGGATTAAACTGAAAGTGAAATAAGATCGTACTTTCTTTGTCTTGATTTCTTGCTTTATAAAAACAAAGCCTAGATTTTCACAACTGGTGCACAAACTTTTGATAGGCATTATATACAGTAGCTATGTCATTTAAAAAGAAGCAAACGTTATTCTCCCATTTTTTATAATTGCCTGTGATATATTTAGATTTTTAAAAGGTTTATATATTTACAGGCAAGTTTCAACTTAGGAACAAGTTCCATTTGCACATAAATCACAACTTCCATTGAAAGATGTCCATTAACGGGGAATTAATTCAAATTTCATAATGCTTTATTACTTCTTCTTCTTTTGGCTGCTCCCGTTAATTTTACAAAAAAAGTCTCAGACTTACGAATAAAATCTAAGCAAAGCAAAAGTACTCTACACAAATAATTAACCACTGCTATATACAGTATGTTAGACATCTTATGGTTTTTGATAATGATACAGTACCTCTGAGTTAGAAAAAGGCAACGGCATGAAAATCAATTACTAACTGTCAATCGTGAGATTTGTCCTGTCTCTGCTGAAGACCTGCTGAAAATGGCACTCTATCCCAGTAACCAGTGGCTATGTACTCAATGAAATAACCCAGGAGGGACGTGTAACAAGGTCGCTGAGAATACAAGCAGTGGGTTTTACCACTCAGCTAAAAACCCAGCTGCCAACCTAACTGTTTACTTGTAACTTACTTTATTGCACAAGTATTTGCTGCAGGATAAATTCAGTCAGGTGCACGAAAGCACAAAATGAGTGAAAATGGTGACAAAGTACGCACTGTAGTATGCCTGTACTATACTGTCAGTGTTAGTGATGGATGCTACATATTGTTCCATATTGTTTCATTCATCATTTATTGTTTTCATTATATATCTTTAAATGTAGAGCCACTGCTTGTGCTTTTGTGAGGAACCCCAGGAGATGGGGTCACCCTGGCATCACTGCTGCTGGGTCTTCCCTCAACCTTTGTATTGAAGTCAGGAAGAAGGATCCAGCACTGGTTCACTGATTTTGAAGCAGCTTTCTAAGTATTGGTTTTGTTTGTTATTTCTGGTTATTGGATTCTTTGTATTTTTTGCTTTGCCCTTGGATTGTGTAATGGGACTTGTTCACCTCAGATTGCCTTTTACTGTAGGCAAAATCCTATTGTACATTCTTTTCTATTTTTTGCTTTTTCCTGATTTTTGTTAATAAATTCTATTTAGATTTTAGATTCAAATTTATAAAGATTCCTATTTGGATTGTTTGCACAAGCCAGAGTTTTACAGTTTTCTCCCTTAAAAGAAATTTTTGGACTTTTATTGCATTTTGAACTTTTAAAACTTGCTGCTGGTAGTACTGCTGGCTGCACAGGAAAGGCCTTATCTAGACAGGCTGATAAAAGTCCTGGCCATGTTTTTGAGTCTTTTAGAAGGCCTCACATCATTTTTCACCATGTTTATGATTCCTACCACAGCACCTAGGATTCCCATCAGTGAAGATTATTTGTGAAGTCATCTCTGCTCAATTTGAACTTTAACTGTTATTCCACGGCTCTCAACACATGACGATATTTTATTTAGACTATTAAGGAAACATCCTATTCATGAAACAAATGTCATAATGAAAATATTTTTCTAAATTTTTATGAAGATTTTCACTTACCTTTTTAGTATATATGTGTTAATAGACTAAATAAGGACTGACAATCATAAGTTAGAAGATCATTTTAAAACATAATAATTGGTTATAGCTCAGAATGCTTAATTGCCTTCTTAATGCACAAGTTCCCAAACTTTTTTCAGCTGCAGACCCCTTTACCAAAAACTTTTAAAACCGTCGACCCCCTAGTCATTTACTTTACTTACTCGAATTAATAAATTTGTACAGTGCTAGATATTAAATATTTCACTAGATATCAAAATTTTCAAGAAATTAGCAGAACATGCTTCAAAAGACGGGGGGTCCTGTGTTGCAAGCTTTCTGGAAGTCCATAAAAAACTTTAGCAAAGAAAGAATTGACTCTGCTTTAAAGCTGCAAGGGAGCTTTGTCTTATTACATATGGTAGTTAGGATATGTGACATATAGTTGGGGTTCACAATGTGTGGAATATCCCTAGACATGTTTCTGAGATAACTCTACACTTCTGCATAATATTCATTATCACAGTGCTCTTCTCATTATAACGCCATGCCCTTAGGAAGACTGCACTGAGGCCATGTTGAACAGTTGATGTAATAATTAGTGATATACATTTCAAGTTGAAAACAAGAAAACAATTACTTGCAGGCAAGGAAGCCAAGAACACAAAGAAGTAAGATTAAACAGAAAAATTCAGGAGGTGAGAGCCTTGGTAAGAGAAACAAAATTCATTTTTCCCCTCTAGTCAAAAGGCTACCGATACCAACAATCTAAAGTATAAGCTAGCATTGGGTTAGGCTTTAATTTTTATATTATACTTGCATTTTCAATGTGAATCCCCCTATGTATTTGCATGCATGCAAACAACAGTATAAAAAAGGTGTTGTCTTTCAGTGTTGTGGAGACATAAAAAAAGACTACCAGTGGTACTATTACGACTGCCTATTTATTTGAATGATTTTATTTCTGTAAATTCTCTCCATATTATGTAATTACATCAGTCATTTACCTGCGGTGGGTTGGCACCCTGCCCAGGATTGGTTCCTGCCTTGTGCCCTGTGTTGGCTGGGATTGGCTCCAGCAGACCTCCGTGACCCTGTATTCGGATTCAGCGGGTTAGAAAATGGATGGATTTACACCATGACCTTCATCAGCTAACTTCTTTCTATAATGTCTCTGAATATCGTTGTTTTATTCAGGTGTTAATCAAACCCCAGTACCTTTTTCCACGCTGCTAAGGACAAAATCTTATTGGCACTAAACAGTCTAATTTTCCATTATGTATAATCTGCTTCCATAATTATTAATAAGAAAAAATGAAAGTCTTCAGCTGCAATTCATAATCCGTACTTGCCAACTGCCTATTCCTTCTCCATGGACTTTGTCTTCATCTGCCTACTTAGAGTGCAAATTGGCTGTGCTTTACTTGGATTTATAAGAACACTTCCTTTGGTGAGGTAAGTTAATATGATTTTTCTTTAACATCTGTTAGTCATTTTCACAACATCATCACTATTAACATCAATATTCCTCTCTTTCCATTAGTATTTATGTATTGTTCAAGAAGTGTTATAGTCTTGTCATGCTAGGCTCCCCAAATCTTTCCTTTTAAGGACATTTAAACATTGTGGTAAATCTGTGTGTGCTCTGAAACAGGAGGTATACTTGCAGTTCTATTTTTGCACTGAAGGAATACATTATTGTAATATGATACCAGTAAATCGATACTGTCCTTTATAATGATTAAATGATGCTTCTGTAGATTTTAACCCTGACATCACTCAATGCATTTAAATAGGTAAAATTAGGCGGCAAAAATCTGCAATAATATTGGGGTCACCACTCACCAAAAAAAAGCATCTAAAATATTCTGGCTTGTGATCAGGAAAAGGTGTGACTCTTCTTTTGTTTAGTGAAACAAATTTTACTTTAGTTGTAGATGAAATAATAAAGTACCAGAATCCATTGTGCAGGCAGAGATGTATACCATTTGACCAACATTAAAAGCTGTGACCTTTTGATCACATCTCTTGTATGTTAGTCAAAAAGGGTCAGTTTAACTTGTCTGAACCTTCTTTCACATAGTACTGAGCTCAGTTTTGTTAAGTATAGCAAATATCTTAATTTTTCCACAATTAACTTTTCATCACTGTTGAGCTTTTAGATAATTGATAGTTTGCCAATTTACTGATTACTGTGTAATATTAGCTTCAACTATCTGAATGTAAAAAATTAATTTTGAGAGGCAAAGGACAACCGTAATGGTGAAAGACACTGGCATGATGACACAAGTGTGTGGCAATGCACTAGGTGGCCAAAAAAGGCACTGAATTACTTTTAAATTTGTATTTATCTTTTGCCATGATATCTATATTACTTTAATATTGTTTAGTACAGGATTAAACTGAAAGTGAAATAAGATCGTACTTTCTTTGTCTTGATTTCTTGCTTTATAAAACAAAGCCTAGATTTTCACAACTGGTGCACAAACTTTTGATAGGCATTATATACAGTAGCTATGTCATTTAAAAAGAAGCAAACGTTATTCTCCCATTTTTTATAATTGCCTGTGATATATTTAGATTTTTAAAAGGTTTATATATTTACAGGCAAGTTTCAACTTAGGAACAAGTTCCATTTGCACATAAATCACAACTTCCATTGAAAGATGTCCATTAACGGGGAATTAATTCAAATTTCATAATGCTTTATTACTTCTTCTTCTTTTGGCTGCTCCCGTTAATTTTACAAAAAAAGTCTCAGACTTACGAATAAAATCTAAGCAAAGCAAAAGTACTCTACACAAATAATTAACCACTGCTATATACAGTATGTTAGACATCTTATGGTTTTTGATAATGATACAGTACCTCTGAGTTAGAAAAAGGCAACGGCATGAAAATCAATTACTAACTGTCAATCGTGAGATTTGTCCTGTCTCTGCTGAAGACCTGCTGAAAATGGCACTCTATCCCAGTAACCAGTGGCTATGTACTCAATGAAATAACCCAGGAGGGACGTGTAACAAGGTCGCTGAGAATACAAGCAGTGGGTTTTACCACTCAGCTAAAAACCCAGCTGCCAACCTAACTGTTTACTTGTAACTTACTTTATTGCACAAGTATTTGCTGCAGGATAAATTCAGTCAGGTGCACGAGAAAGCACAAAATGAGTGAAAATGGTGACAAAGTACGCACTGTAGTATGCCTGTACTATACTGTCAGTGTTAGTGATGGATGCTACATATTGTTCCATATTGTTTCATTCATCATTTATTGTTTTCATTATATATCTTTAAATGTAGAGCCACTGCTTGTGCTTTTGTGAGGAACCCCAGGAGATGGGGTCACCCTGGCATCACTGCTGCTGGGTCTTCCCTCAACCTTTATATTGAAGTCAGGAAGAAGGATCCAGCACTGGTTCACTGATTTTTGAAGCAGCTTTCTAAGTATTGGTTTTGTTTGTTATTTCTGGTTATTGGATTCTTTGTATTTTTTGCTTTGCCCTTGGATTGTGTAATGGGACTTGTTCACCTCAGATTGCCTTTTACTGTAGGCAAAATCCTATTGTACATTCTTTTCTATTTTTTGCTTTTTCCTGATTTTTGTTAATAAATTCTATTTAGATTTTAGATTCAAATTTATAAAGATTCCTATTTGGATTGTTTGCACAAGCCAGAGTTTTACAGTTTTCTCTCCCTTAAAAGAAATTTTTGGACTTTTATTGCATTTTGAACTTTTAAAACTTGCTGCTGGTAGTACTGCTGGCTGCACAGGGAAAGGCCTTATCTAGACAGGCTGATAAAAGTCCTGGCCATGTTTTTGAGTCTTTTAGAAGGCCTCACATCATTTTTCACCATGTTTATGATTCCTACCACAGCACCTAGGATTCCCATCAGTGAAGATTATTTGTGAAGTCATCTCTGCTCAATTTGAACTTTAACTGTTATTCCACGGCTCTCAACACATGACGATATTTTATTTAGACTATTAAGGAAACATCCTATTCATCTGAAACAAATGTCATAATGAAAATATTTTTCTAAATTTTTATGAAGATTTTCACTTACCTTTTTAGTATATATGTGTTAATAGACTAAATAAGGACTGACAATCATAAGTTAGAAGATCATTTTAAAACATAATAATTGGTTATAGCTCAGAATGCTTAATTGCCTTCTTAATGCACAAGTTCCCAAACTTTTTTCAGCTGCAGACCCCTTTACCAAAAACTTTTAAAACCGTCGACCCCCTAGTCATTTACTTTACTTACTCGAATTAATAAATTTGTACAGTGCTAGATATTAAATATTTCACTAGATATCAAAATTTTCAAGAAATTAGCAGAACATGCTTCAAAAGACGGGGGGTCCTGTGTTGCAAGCTTTCTGGAAGTCCATAAAAAACTTTAGCAAAGAAAGAATTGACTCTGCTTTAAAGCTGCAAGGGAGCTTTGTCTTATTACATATGGTAGTTAGGATATGTGACATATAGTTGGGGTTCACAATGTGTGGAATATCCCTAGACATGTTTCTGAGATAACTCTACACTTCTGCATAATATTCATTATCACAGTGCTCTTCTCATTATAACGCCATGCCCTTAGGAAGACTGCACTGAGGCCATGTTGAACAGTTGATGTAATAATTAGTGATATACATTTCAAGTTGAAAACAAGAAAACAATTACTTGCAGGCAAGGAAGCCAAGAACACAAAGAAGTAAGATTAAACAGAAAAATTCAGGAGGTGAGAGCCTTGGTAAGAGAAACAAAATTCATTTTTCCCCTCTAGTCAAAAGGCTACCGATACCAACAATCTAAAGTATAAGCTAGCATTGGGTTAGGCTTTAATTTTTATATTATACTTGCATTTTCAATGTGAATCCCCCTATGTATTTGCATGCATGCAAACAACAGTATAAAAAAGGTGTTGTCTTTCAGTGTTGTGGAGACATAAAAAAAAGACTACCAGTGGTACTATTACGACTGCCTATTTATTTGAATGATTTTATTTCTGTAAATTCTCTCCATATTATGTAATTACATCAGTCATTTACCTGCGGTGGGTTGGCACCCTGCCCAGGATTGGTTCCTGCCTTGTGCCCTGTGTTGGCTGGGATTGGCTCCAGCAGACCTCCGTGACCCTGTATTCGGATTCAGCGGGTTAGAAAATGGATGGATTTACACCATGACCTTCATCAGCTAACTTCTTTCTATAATGTCTCTGAATATCGTTGTTTTATTCAGGTGTTAATCAAACCCCAGTACCTTTTTCCACGCTGCTAAGGACAAAATCTTATTGGCACTAAACAGTCTAATTTTCCATTATGTATAATCTGCTTCCATAATTATTAATAAGAAAAAATGAAAGTCTTCAGCTGCAATTCATAATCCGTACTTGCCAACTGCCTATTCCTTCTCCATGGACTTTGTCTTCATCTGCCTACTTAGAGTGCAAATTGGCTGTGCTTTACTTGGATTTATAAGAACACTTCCTTTGGTGAGGTAAGTTAATATGATTTTTCTTTAACATCTGTTAGTCATTTTCACAACATCATCACTATTAACATCAATATTCCTCTCTTTCCATTAGTATTTATGTATTGTTCAAGAAGTGTTATAGTCTTGTCATGCTAGGCTCCCCAAATCTTTCCTTTTAAGGACATTTAAACATTGTGGTAAATCTGTGTGTGCTCTGAAACAGGAGGTATACTTGCAGTTCTATTTTTTGCACTGAAGGAATACATTATTGTAATATGATACCAGTAAATCGATACTGTCCTTTATAATGATTAAATGATGCTTCTGTAGATTTTAACCCTGACATCACTCAATGCATTTAAATAGGTAAAATTAGGCGCAAAAATCTGCAATAATATTGGGGTCACCACTCACCAAAAAAAAGCATCTAAAATATTCTGGCTTGTGATCAGGAAAAGGTGTGACTCTTCTTTTGTTTAGTGAAACAAATTTTACTTTAGTTGTAGATGAAATAATAAAGTACCAGAATCCATTGTGCAGGCAGAGATGTATACCATTTGACCAACATTAAAAGCTGTGACCTTTTGATCACATCTCTTGTATGTTAGTCAAAAAGGGTCAGTTTAACTTGTCTGAACCTTCTTTCACATAGTACTGAGCTCAGTTTTGTTAAGTATAGCAAATATCTTAATTTTTCCACAATTAACTTTTCATCACTGTTGAGCTTTTAGATAATTGATAGTTTGCCAATTTACTGATTACTGTGTAATATTAGCTTCAACTATCTGAATGTAAAAAATTAATTTTGAGAGGCAAAGGACAACCGTAATGGTGAAAGACACTGGCATGATGACACAAGTGTGTGGCAATGCACTAGGTGGCCAAAAAAGGCACTGAATTACTTTTAAATTTGTATTTATCTTTTGCCATGATATCTATATTACTTTAATATTGTTTAGTACAGGATTAAACTGAAAGTGAAATAAGATCGTACTTTCTTTGTCTTGATTTCTTGCTTTATAAAACAAAGCCTAGATTTTCACAACTGGTGCACAAACTTTTGATAGGCATTATATACAGTAGCTATGTCATTTAAAAAGAAGCAAACGTTATTCTCCCATTTTTTATAATTGCCTGTGATATATTTAGATTTTTAAAAGGTTTATATATTTACAGGCAAGTTTCAACTTAGGAACAAGTTCCATTTGCACATAAATCACAACTTCCATTGAAAGATGTCCATTAACGGGGAATTAATTCAAATTTCATAATGCTTTATTACTTCTTCTTCTTTTGGCTGCTCCCGTTAATTTTACAAAAAAAGTCTCAGACTTACGAATAAAATCTAAGCAAAGCAAAAGTACTCTACACAAATAATTAACCACTGCTATATACAGTATGTTAGACATCTTATGGTTTTTGATAATGATACAGTACCTCTGAGTTAGAAAAAGGCAACGGCATGAAAATCAATTACTAACTGTCAATCGTGAGATTTGTCCTGTCTCTGCTGAAGACCTGCTGAAAATGGCACTCTATCCCAGTAACCAGTGGCTATGTACTCAATGAAATAACCCAGGAGGGACGTGTAACAAGGTCGCTGAGAATACAAGCAGTGGGTTTTACCACTCAGCTAAAAACCCAGCTGCCAACCTAACTGTTTACTTGTAACTTACTTTATTGCACAAGTATTTGCTGCAGGATAAATTCAGTCAGGTGCGAGAAAGCACAAAATGAGTGAAAATGGTGACAAAGTACGCACTGTAGTATGCCTGTACTATACTGTCAGTGTTAGTGATGGATGCTACATATTGTTCCATATTGTTTCATTCATCATTTATTGTTTTCATTATATATCTTTAAATGTAGAGCCACTGCTTGTGCTTTTTGTGAGGAACCCCAGGAGATGGGGTCACCCTGGCATCACTGCTGCTGGGTCTTCCCTCAACCTTTATATTGAAGTCAGGAAGAAGGATCCAGCACTGGTTCACTGATTTTTGAAGCAGCTTTCTAAGTATTGGTTTTGTTTGTTATTTCTGGTTATTGGATTCTTTGTATTTTTTGCTTTGCCCTTGGATTGTGTAATGGGACTTGTTCACCTCAGATTGCCTTTTACTGTAGGCAAAATCCTATTGTACATTCTTTTCTATTTTTTGCTTTTTCCTGATTTTTGTTAATAAATTCTATTTAGATTTTAGATTCAAATTTATAAAGATTCCTATTTGGATTGTTTGCACAAGCCAGAGTTTTACAGTTTTCTCTCCCTTAAAAGAAATTTTTGGACTTTTATTGCATTTTGAACTTTTAAAACTTGCTGCTGGTAGTACTGCTGGCTGCACAGGGAAAGGCCTTATCTAGACAGGCTGATAAAAGTCCTGGCCATGTTTTTGAGTCTTTTAGAAGGCCTCACATCATTTTTCACCATGTTTATGATTCCTACCACAGCACCTAGGATTCCCATCAGTGAAGATTATTTGTGAAGTCATCTCTGCTCAATTTGAACTTTAACTGTTATTCCACGGCTCTCAACACATGACGATATTTTATTTAGACTATTAAGGAAACATCCTATTCATCTGAAACAAATGTCATAATGAAAATATTTTTCTAAATTTTTATGAAGATTTTCACTTACCTTTTTAGTATATATGTGTTAATAGACTAAATAAGGACTGACAATCATAAGTTAGAAGATCATTTTAAAACATAATAATTGGTTATAGCTCAGAATGCTTAATTGCCTTCTTAATGCACAAGTTCCCAAACTTTTTTCAGCTGCAGACCCCTTTACCAAAAACTTTTAAAACCGTCGACCCCCTAGTCATTTACTTTACTTACTCGAATTAATAAATTTGTACAGTGCTAGATATTAAATATTTCACTAGATATCAAAATTTTCATTTTCATCACTTGTAATTAATGATTGAAAAAGATAAAAGGACTACATTATCTTGTGCAACATTTAATATCGAAACCTGCACTAATGAAAATTAAAGCAAAAGTTTTTTTTACATTTTTGACGTTTATGAAATATATATGTAAATTCAAAATAAGTACAAATATTCGAAGCTGTACTGTATGCATTTCTTTTCTGGTTCAGTCATATTATTATCTGAAGAAATAAAAACTTAATAACAAACAATTTTGACAGCCCCGTGATAAAAAAACAATAAAGTATGTACTTACTTGAAACAGAAGATTTTTGTTCAAACTCGAATAAATAAATTGTGTCCTCTGATTTTCTTTTTCGTAGTACTGCTCCTCAATAAATAATTATATTCAAAGTTCAAATCACAAATAAGTACATGTCACATCAAACAAACCAATTTATAGTGTTTTATGAAAGCATGACTGTACAAGACTCTCAAGATTCTGCTAATATCGAATATCCGTCGTCTTGTCGCATCGAGAACAAGTGCAGACATGCAACGGTTTTTCATGTCCGCACTTGCTTTTATACGTTCGGTAAGACAACGCACAGATATGTTTGTGCTACATGTATTTTCATACATTCTTACGTGTGACTCTTCTAATGACACATTTTACCTTTTCGTTTGCAAGTTTGGTATGTAATGTATTTTTATCAAAAAAGTGTTTTTTTAATTATTTTACTTCTTAATTAGGTACCTATTGGAATCATAGATATTTTGAAGTAACAAACACATAGCAGTAGTAAGGGGGTCTATTTTTGCTGTCGTCAACCCCCAAATTTTTTTATTGAAACTATCAACCCCTAGAAAGTTCTAATCAACCCCAGGGGGTCAATATTGACCACTTTGGGAACTCTTGATGTACAGTATATATTGTTATAAAATATGTTACCAGCAATAATCTGGTTGGAGCTGATGTATTACTAACATCCTACACTTATCAACAAGTTTTCTCAATTTAACAAAGTTCTCATTTTCTCCTGCCAACTAAAGACTGAAACTTGTGTCTTCCATAATTCACATGGGAAAAAGCAAAGAATATCAACTACATGGTCACAGGAAGCAAGATGCCAACTTAGCAGCACTGAAATGTAATGACTGTAGTCAAATAATGACTGAATCAAAAAATGTGGCATAGTGATTAAAAGTTGAAATAACTTTATCTAATAAAAAATACAAGACAGAAAGTGAGAGTACATGTATGAATGTAATGCTGTTTAAGACTCATTAACAGACACCGGGGCAGACATCCATAAACTGGGACCATTAAACAACTGGAAAATAACAAGTTTTTGTAATAGAATTGTTAAGAATTAGATCACCAGAAACATAGGTACTGCCACGAAGATGACAAGTTGGCTGACATCCTGGCTTGGATTAATTGTTCCTTACCTAGCCAGAAAGCCAAAGGGACTGTTGAAAAGATGTCCCCCAGGGCCATTTGTTCCCCCAAAAATATAGGTAGGAGCATCCCTCTCATTGATCTCCCATTCACACATGTGTAGGGCTGCATGGGCATTGTAATCCCAATGGGCAGCCCTGCTGTGTTCCGTGGATGCTGCCAGGGGAAGATGGGAAGATTTCAGTGAGCGAACATCTTTGCTTTAGGGAGGTTCCACCTAACCTGTAAGTATTTCCAGGGTGTAATCATGTGACGCTGGGAGTGCTCCCGGGTCTGTTACAAAAGAAGTTGCTTAACCTCATCTAGACAAGTTGGGGTCGGGAATGAAGGAAATACAATAGTCGCCTTAGAGATCTGAAGGGGAAAGGAAAGGAATAATATAGTAGTGTGTTGGGTGGTTTGAAGATGCCTGTCAGAAGGTAAACTGCCAAAAATATATACACTTGAAGTTGGAACTGTTGTCTATGGCTCCCCTAGTGGCCAATATGGAAATGGTGCAGCAACACAGAGGATTATAAACGGGCTAAAGTGCCAAGCCCAAAATGAAAATTATATGCAGCAAAAGGAAGTTCAGAAGTAGAAAACTCTGACACTCTAATGCTACATTTGTTTCTTTTTCCCTATTTAATGCAATAAAGACTCATAAAGGTTTTGTTTTGAATTCAATGCGCAAATGACAGAAGCAGAGTGCTTCTGTCTTATATTGTTGGAAAGTGATGATTCCATAAACAACAAGACTGTAACCATACAGGTACAGTAACAAAATGGCAGTAACCATTTAAAAGCCTTAACATACAAAAAAGGTATGAAAACAGTCCTTAGAATCCATAAATCATATTGCAAAAAGAATATGTCTAAACGTGTTTGATGGACTGTATATCAACAAAGCTGAGGTTAAAATATTTCATATCTCAGACTGGTTAATATGGAACAAATACAGTAACAATGTCATGAGATCTGGAGTTTATCATTTAAAACTATTGTAATGTAAGTGTTCTGAATTCTCATTTTAACATTTGTATTGCTTTGAACTGTTGAACATCAACATTGACAAAATACTTTCACAATACCATGGCCTCTTCTTTTATATCATGGATGCCGCCATATTGTTGGTGTCTTTCAAACTCTCTTGCTAGTCATGTCTGCAGACATTTAAACAACATGTTTCAGCATCATACATGTGCTTTAAATATTTATAGCATGTCAAGATATATAGATTAAAAAAATTCTAAATTATGCCTAATCATGTAGCAGGTAGGGAGAAACATACCATTTACTGTTAAGAGTCTTTCTGGCTTTATTATTTTGATTAATATTTTTGCTATTTGTTACCAGGTTTAACTTTAGTTTTTATGCCATTAAGACTTTTTTTTATTATTTCTGAGGGTCTCCTTTCTGAGTGGATTTGAGAGCAAAAGTATACATACACCAAAAAACAGGAAAATGAGTATGGCAAAAAAAACAGATTTCTAACACCTTTCATACACACATTTCTGCGTAATTTACCCTGCAAACTCTTTACCCTTTATAAATTAAAGTCAGTTTGTAAATTGTGTCGGTGAATGCATCTCGAACTCCAGTCGGTTGCCATCTTGACATAACCATATATGCTTTCAACATCATACATATGCAATCACAAAGTCTGTGAACCCTTTAGAATTTTCTATATTTCTGCATAAATATGACCTGTTACCTGGTAGAGCAGCCTCTCATCTGACACAGTGAGACATCACCACCTACATTTCAGAAGTTCTTTGGTGTGCTCTTGGGAGACTAAATCAGCTCATACCCAAGTCCCTAAGATCTTCTTCCATTCATATATGATCATTTGGATTGTCTTTAAGAAGGGCCAAACAGGACATATTGTGTCAAATTATCTAGCTATGAATAAGCTAAAGTGCATGAGATTTATATCTTTCTGTATGCAGGTATAGAATCACACCTGTGTTTCTACTAAATGCAGTTATTGACAACATTGGATTGCATTGGCTTCTAATTCTTAGATGTGATGACAGGTAGCTGATATAAACTAACAAAAAAAACAAGTGCTTTATTGCAAATACACAGCATTGGACATCTTAAAATGTAACTAAATTAGAGTCTACAAATGATATTCATAGCTTTTGAGATTTAGTATTTTTGTTACATCAACACACATTATAATAATGGACCAGTGATATGAATTATTGAGCAAATGAGTTGTCATTTAGCTTATTTGGTTGCAGTTCCCCACATTATCAAAGATGACATAATTTCTCATTTCCTCAAATGCTCCATACAGAGGGTGTCAGAGTTGCCCTAAATATACACAAGTTTTCTTTCATAAGTTTTTACTTTAGCTTGGAAAGTTGTATACGCACACTTTATGCCACTTTATGCCTCTTTGTGCATGTGCAAATTTTATAAATTTGACCTCAAGTCATTTTGCACTAAATACTTTTCTTATCAGTTTTTCTGAGCATGACCATTCTTCTTCTCTGGTCACAATAATAAGATAATGGCATTCTTTTGAAATGTAATTTGATATAGGACAGGAAGACAGTGAAAAAATACATTTGGTCTGAGTAAGAACCCTTGAGCAGCACTCTAAACCTACTGTAAAGTTTTCATGTTTTGAGAAGGAAGGCTACATTGTTCCAGGGCTGCTGATAGAAGATAATGGAATACATAAAAAGGATAATACCAATACAAAATACACCAGTCTCCATTGGATTCAGTCTGAATTGAACTGAGTTGGAGATCCTACAAGAAGCAGTTTAGTTATTGTTATTATTATAATACATTTGGCTGATGCTTTTTACCTAAGGTAATTTATAGGTTTAGGATACAGTTGTGCTTGAAAGTTTGCGAACCCTTTAGAATTTTCTATATTTCTGCATAAATATGACCTAAAACATCATCAGGTTTTCACTCAAGTCCTAAAAGTAGATAAAGAGAAACCAGTTAAACAAATGAGACAAAAATATTATACTTGGTAATTTATTTATTAAGGAAAATGATCTAATATTACATATTTGTGAGTGGCAAAAGTATGTAAACCTTAGCTTTCAGTATCTGGTGTTACCCCCTTTTGCAGCAATAACTGCAACTAAACGTTTCCAGTAAATTTTGATCATTCCTGCACACCGGCTTGGAGGAATTTTAGCCCATTCCTCCGTACAGAACACCTTCAACTCTGGGATGTTGGTGGGTTTCCTCACATTAACTGCTCGCTTCAGTCCTTCCACAACATTTCGATTGGGTTAAGGTCAGGACTTTGACTTGACCATTCCAAAACATTAACTTTATTCTTCTTTAACCATTCTTTGGTAGAACGACTTGCGTGCTTAGGGTCATTGTCTTGCTGCATGACCCAACTTCTCTTGAGATTCAGTTCATGGACAGATGTCCTGACATTTTCCTTTAGAATTCTCTGATATAATTCAGAATTCATTGTTCCATCAATGAAGGCAAGCGGTCCTGACAGGCCCAAACCATGATACTACCACCACAATGTTTCACAGATGGGATAAGGTTCTTATGCTGGAATGCAGTGTTTTCCTTCCTCCAAACATAACGATTTTCATTTAAACCAAAAAGTTCTATTTTGGTCTTACCCGTCCACAAAACATTCTTCCAATAACCTTCTGGTTTGTCCACGTGATCTTTAGCAAACTGCAGACAAGCAGCAATGTTTTTTTTTTGAAGAGCAGTGTCTTTCTCCTTGCAACCCTGCCATGCACACCATTGTTGTTCAGTGTTCTCCTGATGGTGGACTCATGAACATGAACATTAGCCAATGTGAGAGAGGCCTTCAGTTGCTTAGAAGTTACCCTGGGGTCCTGTGTGACCTCGCCAACTATTACATGCCTTGCTCTTGGAGTGATCTTTGTTGGTTGGCCACTCCTGGGGAGGGTAACAATGGTCTTGAATTTCCTCCATTTTTACACAATCTGTCTGACTGTGGGTTGGTGGAGTCCAAACTCTTTAGAGATGGTTTTGTAACCTTTTCCAGCCTGATGAGCATCAACAACTCTTTTTCTGAGGTCCTCAGAAATCTGCTTTGTTTGTGCCATGATACACTTCCACAAACATTTATTGTGAAGAGCAGACTTTGATAGATCCCTGTTCTTTAAATAACACAGGGTGCCCACTCACACCTGATTGTCATCCCATTGATTGAAAACACCAGACTCTAATTTCACCTTCAAACTAACTGCTAATCCTAGAGGTACACATACTTTTGCCACTCACAAATATGTAATATTCGATTATTTTCCTCAATAAATAAATGACCAAGTATAATATTTTTGCCTCATTTGTTTGACTGGTTTCTCTTTATCTACTTTTAGGACTTTAGCGAAAATCTGCTGATGTTTTAGGTCATATTTATGCAGAAATATAGAAAATTCTAAAGGGTTCACAAACTTTCAAGCACAACTGTACATTAGAAGTGTTAACTGATTTTTTATAGTTAGGCAACAGACAAGTCAACTGACTTCAGTCAGGGATTGAGTATGAAGACCACTACTTTAGCCACAATACCTATCTAATTGGCCTAATAGTTTAGTTCCATTTGTAAATTATTTAAGAGTCTAGATCTTCAGTATGCACTCTCTTACATAGTGTGTGTGTTTAATCCTCCAGCTAATGTCTGCAATGAATGAATATGGTTTGTTATTACGCTTCTGTCCTGATCAAAGAAGTGGACACATTGTCCAGCACCTAGAGGAAATATACCCTTTGGTTGGTAATCATTTTCTGGGGTAATATACTATTGGTTCGCAGAAAACCTGTGTCTTCTTTAATATGGAATTAAATACAAAAGATTGTAATTATGCTCCAAACTAACTGTGTAACACTGACAGTATTCTGTGTACACTAAATTATTGAATGCATGATCTGTAATACTAAATTATTCTGACTGCAATGCAAGTGCCAAAGAAACCATTTAAAGGATTTTTTCTAGCTCTGTCATAGAAAGATGATGCTGAACACAGTAAGCCTGCAACCTGCACTAAATGCCCTGATTAAAATATGACAAGTGCTGTCAGTTAATTACTTTGTTAAACCTACTGAAACTCATAACATATCTTAATCTATATTAAAATATACAGCAGGTTTATTGTTCTGATTTATCTAACTAATGAATTCAAAAAGAGGGTTAAACTGTATGTTAGATAAGCTATTAATAACAAAGTATTACATGTTTTTCAAATGATGCTGAAACTTCACCTCTAAAATTGTGCATGGAGTTGTTCATTCTTCACACTAAATTTTAAAATGTGATGAAGTGAGTTTACAGACAGTCTCTAACAACATACACTGCATTTAAATCGCCAGAGATTGTACAGATTAGGTTAACTGGTGACCTGGTGTGAGTATGAATGTGTGTGTGTGTGCATGAGTGTGCTTTGCATTGGACTGCCCTTTGGTTGGCTCTTGGATTTCCCCCAGTACTGTCATGATAGGCTCTAGCTACTGAGAACCCAAAAATTATCCATCAAATTAATCCAATTAATTGCAGACGGATATTTTGCATGACACTGAACAAAAGCACTTCCTTAAAAAACTAGCTTGTTGGCTATTAAATAAATAGCTGAAGCAAACTTTATCCTTTTTTATATTTCCTTAAAGCATCAGTCAAAACTTTCAAGTCAATATTCTGTACTGCTTTCTTTGAGCCATCCTCTGCTATTCTTTTTTTGGACCATGCCACATGAAAGAAGTTTGACACCTTTTACAGAGTGATGGATGACTGACAGTTGACTTTTACTAGTAATCTTCTGGGTAAGACTTGTAGTCTGAATATAGGAACTGGAAATGAAAAAGACGTTCTTAAGACTTGTTTGCAGGCTGACAGACAGTCATAATAATCTCAGGCCATTACACAGAAAGAAACTGATTATGTCAGAATAAGCCTCTTTTTTAGGCCTTTGACAGGAATCAATAGACTTTAGCATGGAAGTCTGATTAACCATGGAGATAGTATAATTATGAAGACATGACAATTATCAGGTAATCTTACACCACCTAATCAGATCTGAATAAAAATTAATCAATATACTGCATCACATTATACATCCTCATTTAACACGAAATGCACATACTGAAAACAGAGACATCTCTAGCATTTCAAAACATTTGTCTTTTAAAGTGGAATACACAGCATGCTTTTTTTAAACACATTTTATATTTGTCACTTTTACAGTCAAGGATGCCTACCATTTCACCTTATTTATGCTTTTAAAATAAGAACTGAAGTCAACCTTTCTATTGCACTGAGACATGTCTGAGGGCATTATATAAAACTACTTTAAGGGCATGACCAGCAAGGCAAACCCTTTGCCTGGATCACCCAGAGAGAGAGAGAGAATACGCAGTACAGCACATGGCCCCTCACCTCTAGGTGAATGGCTTCTGACAAGGCAGCAAAAAAGGAAAAACCTGAAAAAGCAATCCATGCTGGATTAACTGCATGCAATCCTGCAGTGTACTGTACAGTATATCATCTCCAGGCCTGCAGGAGAGAGCACAGCGGTACTCTCCACCACTCTTCACTTTTACTAGACTGCACCAAAGATTCACTCCCAACCATTCCTGAGTCTTTCTGAGATGAAGAGGACATTATAAATTTCTCTTGAATGTCAGCTACTTGAACGAGAGAGCTCTTTAGAGCTGCTGCTGTTTGCTATGATGGTGTGACTTAAACATCTTCTCCCTCTTCTACATGCCCCTACGCTGGGTTTAAAATAATGCAGGAGATGGTTATTGAATATAAGACCCAGTCTGAAATCTTGTAAGCACCATACTTTATTTCAAACTGATCACAAGATTTGGGAAAAATGGGATGAAATGTTTTGGGTTTTCATAAATTTTTTACAGAATTGAGTCCTGAACACAGGATAAGCAATATACAGTCAATAATTACTTGTTAGTGTAAATTTCATTTTATAATTATCACGATTATTGTGTCCATATGAAATTAAAGAAAGAAACTGAAATCATTTCAGTATTTTTATGTTTAACACCTCCTGACTAACCGGTACAAGAAAATCCCCATGTATGATATACTGTTTCATGCATCCTGATGTCTAATTATGCAAAATGTCAAGCTTCTATGGGTTCTTTTCTATCTTTGGACCTCTAATCTCAAAAAAAACCAAAAGCCATTTTTGAGGATATTCTGTGGAGGAAATTACACCCTTATGATAAAGAGTAAACCAATAAGTATGTTTATAAAAAATGATCAGAAGGACTTAAAGTTGTACATGCCACATTATCCGACTTCTGGGTTTTACCTCTCTAACGGGATACACGGGATTTAAAAGTTTTCACTGAATTTTTAAAAAATGGGGATTGGTAATATGGGCATGTGGAGTGGCATTTTATGCTATTTCGAGGTTGTTAATCATGAATATCCATCCATCCATCCATTATCCAGCCCGCTATATCCTAACTACAGGGTCACGGGGGTCTGCTGGAGTCAATTCCAGCCAACACAGGGCACAAGGCAGGAAACAAACCCTGGACAAGGTGCCAGCCCACTGCAGGGTGCGCACACACACACACACACAAACACCAAGCACACACACTAGGGACAATTAAGATCACCAATGCACTTAACCTGCATGTCCTTGGACTGCGGGAGGAAACCGGAGTACCTGGTGGAAACCCACGCAGACACGGGGAGAACATGCAAACTCCATCGTGCCACCCTTGAATATATTTTTGATATTTGATTACTTACTGTGGTCAATAATCTTTAAGAGCCATTAACAGTTTGACTACAAAGAAATAAGGCATAAAGAAATTAAAATATATTTGAAATCATGATGAATTTGGTTTTTAAATTATTTTTAAGTGAGCAACCTATAGGCATGTGTAAATTTTTAAAATTGTATAAATACCTAATAGACCTAAAATTTCAGAATAATTCTTGATGTTTACAGGTTATCAACATTTTTTCTTGTTCTATAGAATACATATTTAAAAGGTATAAATGCCCCCTTTTAAAACTTTAATTGTATCATATATTATTTGTCTTCAAATATGGAGTTTCCTGTCCACAGCACTTTACCACAAATCATTTCCAGGGTACACTGTATCAGTTTTTATCTCCATGTATCAGAGTAAGGTTATCCATTAAAACATTGCCTTTCTGTTAGTGTCTTTAGTACACTGTCTTTGTGATTCCATTTACCAGTCACGAAAACTGAAGTATAGAACCAATAGCCCTTTAGAACAGATTGATGCAAGGAGCTCTCAACTTAACAACTTAATTTGTCCTTTTAGACTACTTCTCCTCTAAAGTTATGTTCAAGCTATCTCATGGTCAAAGTCACGGGTGAAATAAAATCTCCTGGTTGCTAGTTTAAAATTATATCCACGTAACATTGAGGGCTGCTTGGATCTCTTTCCCTTGAGGGATTCAACCAATTCATTGGTGTGTTTACTAGCTGTTATCGAGCATACTGGGGAAATAATAAGAGCTCCTTACAAGTTCAACACAGTCTATTGCTGACTTTGGTGCTCCCAGTCAGTGGGAGTGTGGGGGGTGAACATGTTCTGGAAACCGTGTCTACCTACAAGTATAGATTTTTGTCTTTATAAAATGTGTTTTCCTATGTTTAGTACTTACACTATTCCCTTCCTGTCCCAGGAAACCACATTCCATTCAAAGATTTCTTTACAATGGTTATAGATGATCTTACTCATAATAAATCTTTAAAATAGGAAAACACCAAAAGTGAAATGATGCCCTAAACAGTTTAGTATGCTTGACTCAATTATATTAAAAAGCACAAAATTTTACATTAATTGATTTATTCATCACCAAAATTGATTTTTTCAATACCAGGCAATTTGAAAACAGAATCTACTCCAAATTTAAGGAGTCCAAGACAAAAAAACAGTGCTGGATGGGACTCAATCCTACTGCCATTTTCATACCTACATAATCCAATTCAGTGTTGAGGAGGCTGGTGTTTATCCCAAAGGTTCTGAGTGCACATCAGTAAAGTGGTCCATCAGAATGCCCGCTCACATTAACACAACAAAATACAGGAAGAAAATACAATAACAGGAATTGGAATTTGAACTGAGGAAGCTGGAAACATAAGGTAGCAATGCAAACCATAATAATGAAGCTATTTTATTTGTCTATTTTCTAAGCTTGCTTTTTCATTACAGAGGTGAGACAGCAAAAATGAATGCAAGATTAAAATTAAACTTAGATTGGGCAGCAGAGTGGTGCGTGTACTTTTTGGAATTTTAAATTTCATTTTAGAAGCAAAAACGAAAAAACAAAAATGAAAGGAATTTTCTGATTTAGATTTTTGATTAAAGAATAAAATGAGGAAAAATAAGGTATTTTTTAATTCTATGGTAACAAATAGCAGTCATAAACTTAAAATTACACATACATTTCTGGATTTATTTGTGATTCAAATAATGAAAGTGTATTAGCTCAAAAACAACAAAACAGATATATTTTCGTTGTCTGAAACCGGAAGTACTTCTTCTTCTGCGTGATTTTTGACGACACGTTTGAACAGTCCTCCTTACAACACATCGATCAACAGCCTTGAAGTTACACTGGCATCAGCAGAGGATGGACCATTACATTGTTTTTCGGAACAGTAAAAGAGTGACACTCCAGGACCATGACATGACTGCAGGTAAAGATACAAGCTTTCCAAACTTCTTTTATGAACGTTATTGTTGTTACTTAAGGCAAAATAAAGGGTGTTTTCTCGCTCTCATTACTTGAAATTTTCTTTTCTGATGTGCGAAAGAACAAAAGGAAAAAAATAATTGTTTTGCATATTTCATTTTTCAATTTTAAGTTGAAAATGAAATGTGTTTCTTTTTCTTTTTTAAATGATATTTTCTGAAACGAAATTTCCAATACTAAAAAGGGATTCTCATACTGTCACTCATACTTCTTTACACTGACTCTGACTAATGTGCCTCCATTTAGTGCATGAATGAAATTCCAGTGTCAGCAGAGAATAGTCAGATCTTTATTTATCCTGAGGGGGAATTTTGACATTTTCCAAAGTTAGATAGATAGATAGATAGATAGATAGATAGATAGATAGATAGATAGATAGATAGATAGATAGATAACTATGGTCTGAACACACACCAGAATGATTGAAAAGGAAGATTAAAAAGAATGAAAAATTTTCTAATTTGGCAGGGACAGGAACAATGAGGCATTATGCAGACATATCGCTGTTGGTATAAAGGAGTCCCAGTAGCATTTCTTGACACATTTCTGTTGAGTGATATGTTGGCTGAAGGAGCTCTGTGTAAGTCTGTCAGAGAGAGGATGTGTGTACAGTAAACCCTCCATGACAAGACAGAGATGACAGTTCTTTCTCACAATTAAAAGAGTGCAAACATATCTTCCTCTTCAAAGGAGTGTGCGTTAGGAGCAGAGAATGTCAGAGAGAGAGAGAGAGACAGAGAGAGAAAAAAGCAAACAATCAAAAATCAATATGTGCTGATGGGCTTTTAAGTATGCGAAGCAGCGCGAAAAAGCGGCCGCAAGGAAGGGAGCAATGTGAAGGTAGTCTTTCAGCATTTTTTAGAAGAGTGTCTGTATCCTCTAGGCAAACAGTCTCTGTGCAAACAGCCTCTCTGCTCACACCCCCTCCGTCAGGAGCAGATAATGTCAGAGAGAGAGACAGAGAAAAGCAAACAATCAAAAATCTTTTGCTTTTAGAGCTTTTAAGTATGCAAAGGACTGTGCGGGAAGCATATCATATATCATTGAGGAGTTTTATTTAATATGTAATACATGCTTTGATTGAGTAGATTCTCAGCCATCCGCCAATAGCGTCCCTTGTATGAAATCAACTGGGCAAACCAACTGAGGAAGCATGTACCATAAATTAAAAGACCCATTGTCCGCAGAAATCTGCAAACCAGCGAAAAATCTGTGATATATTTAGATATGCTTACATTTAAAATCCGTGATGGAGTGAAGCCACGAAATTCGAAGCGCAATATAGCGAGGGATCAATGTATTGCTCATAATGGCCCCCCCGTTTTGTTTTACTTCTCTTCTTTGCTACTAACTCCAGGGGGTACAGAGTGTGTTCTCTAACTGAGCTGTCTTTTTAATTTGCTTGTTGATTTGGTGGACTTCTCTTGAATTGATGTTACCAGCCCAGTACACCATTGAGTACAAAAACACACTGGCCATCACAGAGTTGTAAAAGATGTGAAGGATGTCATTATCAAAATTAAAGGCACACAGTCTCCTAAGAAAAAAGAGTCTGCTCTGCTTTCTCTTATATAGTTCCTCTGTGTTACGAGACTAGACCAAGCTGTCATTGATAGACATTGATAGAAGTGCACTACCTCTACATCCACTCCTTGAATAGTGAGAACGGGGCTCTTTGGTTCGGTGGAAAGTCAAAAACCAATTTCTTGGTTTTTCTGATATTTATTTTCAGGCGGGTCTTTCTGCACCAAGAATCAAATTTCTCCACTCCACCATCTATACTCTCAATTCCCTTATCAATAAACCTCATAAGTACAGAATCATCAGAGAATTTCTGCAAGTGACATGAACTGGTGTTATAATTATAGTTGGAAGTGTACAAGGCAAAGAGAAAAGGAGACAGGACTGTTCCACATACAAAAACATTTATTCGGCTAATTTAAAATAATGTAATATTTAGTTCAACCGTTGCATTTTAAAAAGCTACATCTGCAAAGTGTCAGGGATGCCAGGGGCAACGACCCGGCCGGGACGCCGTGACGGACCGGAAGAGGGTCAGAGCCCACCCTGGATCACGTGGGGGCCGCCTTCCTGGTTGCTCTGGGGGCCACGGGTACAGGACATGGAAGCTCCACCCTGTAGGGGCCCGTGGTCACCACCAGGAGGCGCCCCAATGCCTTGGGGACCTGTTACCCCAGCACTTCCGCCACACCAGGAAGTGCTGGGGGGAAGACTTAGGACGGCACCCGGACAGCTGCCGGGAGGACAGCCGGCACTTCCGCCACGCTGGGGCGTGGCCAAGGGAGGAATGCCGGGAACACCTGGGGCTCATCCGGGGACTGTATAAAAGGGGCCGTCTCCATTCATTCAGGGCTGGAGTCGGGTGGAAGCAGGACAAGGCAAGAGAGGAGAGTGGAGGCGGCCTGAGAAGAAGGCATTGAGTGGTCAGGACTGGGTGTATTGGGGTTTGTTTGTGCACTTGACTTTTGTAAATAGTATTTATTGAAAATAAATACGTGTGGTGGTAATTAAGAGCATGTCCGCCTGTCTGTGTCCGGGTCGGCTCCACAAAAGTTACATATGAACTTTACTGTGTTGCTGCCCCATACTGACTGCTGTTTTTAAAACTTGGAGCCCAATGGTTAATTTCTTCATCTAATCTATACTAATAAAAGGCAAAGCCCTGACTGACTGACTCACTGACTAACTGACTCACTGACTCACTCATCACTAATTTTCCAACTTCCTGTGTAGGCAGAAGGTTGAAATTTGGCAGGCTCATTCCTTACAGGTTGCTTACAAAAGTTAAGCAGGTTTCATTTCGAAATTCTACGTGTAACGGTCATAACTGAATCCTACTTACGTACATATATACGGCCATAGCCTGCAGCTCGGTCACCGTGTGAGGTGGAGTTGCGTCCCCCATCACCACACCTCCCACGTAGTTGGCTGCCTGCCTATATTGCGTCCTCTATCCCCACGCCTCCCACGTAATTGACTGCCTGCCCATATAAGGCCATCTGTCAGCAGCAATCCAAGCTGTGAGGAAACAGTAAAAAGGAGGCGTGTCAGACGTTGTGTTACATTTTCTGATTCAGCTAGATGGAAACAACTTTGTGACACTGTCACTAAATACTCGCAGAAAAATCCACAAGTTAATAGACACGCTGTTACTAAATACTCGCAGCCAAATCCACAACTTCATAGAGATGCTGCAGAAAACGAAAGAATGCAAGTAAGCAGGAAAGAAAGAAAGAAAGTAAGGTAAAGAAACAGAAGTAAAAAGGAGGTGTGTCAGACGTCGTAGTACATTTTCTGAGGCAGCTAGATGGAAACAACTTTGTGACGCTGTTGCTAAATTCTCACAGAAAAATCCACAAGCTAATAGACATGCTATCACTAAATACTTGCAGACAAATCCACAACTTCATAGAGACGCTGCCGAAAATGAAACAATGCAAAAAGAGCAGGAAAGAAAGAAAGCACGCCTTCTACGTGCACCCAACCATCCTTATTCCGGAGTCTTCCTTGCTTTACCGCTGGTTATGTTATTTTTAAAATGTTTCCTTTTCTTTTTCATAATTCTTTAACACACTACTTCACCCCTGCGAAGCATGGGTATTTTGCTTGTAAAAAATAAATTGAAACCTCATAATGCCTTTAGGGGTTAAAAAATCTTGATAAAATGGTAATAGCATACAGTATATTCATAGCACTCAAATGCCTGTCTTAGGTTCAGTGCTTACAGGGTACTTGGGGGATTTATGGATCTGGGATTGACAAGCTCTTTGTATAGGCAACAGAACAGATTAGTGGAGGGCTTTAAAACCTTGATAGATGGCTTTGTAAAATAAGGTTTTGTACTCTGTTCAAACCACAGATAAGCTTCTAGTTGATATGCACACTTCGATCGAGGGGGTACATCATGCAGTTTTAGAACAATGCTTGAGTGAGCTTTCAGACATGTGGCACCAGTTGGCTCTCCTCATAATTATTACTCTACATAAAAGGCCCAAGCATATTTTAAAGAACTTTTCTTTATAGCAGATGTTAGGAGTCTGTCTTTCCTGAAACACAGGGTTTATCCTGATAAAGAAACAATTTCTTACAGTGAATATTGACCTGTTCCTAACACCCACACAACAAATTTGATTTAAATGGTAATAACATCAAAAATCATTACAAAGTAAATGAAAGCTGAAAGGAGGGAATAAAAAACATTGACAATCTAATCCATTTCTTTACTGTTCTGTTGCCAAATTGTAACAAACAAAGTAAGCTATTAGACAGAAAAAATCACATTTGTAAGGTTGGATGTTTTTGCAAAGTTTCAACTCTCACAAATGGAAACAAATCAAACAATCCAGCACATAGCATATGTCACTGTTTACATTAGTGCATTGCTGTTAGCTGTGATTTAATGTTTGGCATTGCTCTGTATAAACCAGATCAAATTATGATAAGGGCACTTTGACATGTTTCTGGGTTAACCAAATGGGTTTTATTAGTGAGTGAAAGGAGAATGAAATTATGCTTTTGTACCTCAAGAATAAAGAAAAACAACATCACATTCCATCATGAACACAAACAAGTGGGTACATTTGTGGTCACAAAACTTGTGGTGGATATTCCTAACTTGTTATCACAGATTACTAACATGTTAACCAAATAAATCATTACTCTCTTGTTATCAATCATTCTTTATTTTATATAGCTTGTGGCCCACCAGGGGGCGCACCACTGCCCAAACCTGACACAGACAGGCGTGGGACACAAGTTCAAGGCACACAAATTTTTTTCTTTTAATTATCCTTTTTCCTCATGGGAAACGCCTTCCCCAAGCACAGCAAAACACAAATTTCTTCTTCTTGTTTTTCTCTACTCCCACCCAACTCTGGCTCCCAGAATGAAGTGAGACGGATCCTTTTATTCTGCGCCTGGGAGTGCTCAAGGTGGTTCATCAGGATCACCTGGAATCACTTTCAGGTGTGGTGGAAGTCCATAATAGGGCTTTGCAGTGCCCTCTAGCGGCTCCCATGGAATCTAACAGGGCTGCACCAAACTCCAACTCCCAGTGTGCCCTGCAGGAATCCATGGTGCCACAGCTTCTCTGGTGGGCTGCCCTCTAGCGTCCCAAGGGAGGTATTGCCTCATCGATCTTCAGTTTCCCAGTCCTTCCAAACTATTTGCGTCCCGGCCAGGTAATGGCCATGGCTGCCCGTCACAAGCACCATTTAAAGAATATATAATTACAAGGTAATTTACACAAAAACATGGGTATACTTCAAAATAAAGAGTGAACCAGGAGCGTTCAATTACATATACTATAAGCTAACCGGTTCATAATTAAAAAACAAGAAAATTGTAAAGTAAAAGTAAATGAACAGCCTGAGATAAAAATATGATAGCATTACAGTTACTACAGTTGTTTTTGGAGAATGGAATAATAACACAGTTATGTTCAAGAATATTTAACAGCTGAATTAGAAAGGGTTGGTCTTTGAATAAGACCTGAAAGAGTCAATTATTCAGATCTAAGGGGTCAGTTTCAGGCAGTAGTGGCCACAAATTGTTTGAAACGTGTCAAGTATTTAGCCTTTTTCTATTAAAGTTTAAATAGCATTAGGAAAAATATTGTATGTTTCAGGTTCACCTGCTTTAATTAAGTCGTAATGAGGAAGTACAGACTTTCAATACATGTAGTTAATGCTCTACAGTTCCTGTTACAAATACAATATGCCAGAGAATCCTGAAGATCAGTCCTGAAGTCAAGAATATAACACTGAAGCACACGTAGCTTCTGTCTTTCACATTCCATCCATCCATCCATCCATTTTCCAACCCGCTGAATCCGAACACAGGGTCATGGGGTCCGCTGGAGCCAATCCCAGTGAACACAGGGCACAAGGCAGGAACCAATCCCGGGCAGGGTGCCAACCCACCGCAGGACACACACAAACACACCCACACACCAAGCACACACTAGGGCCAATTTAGAATCGCCAATCCACCTAACCTGCATGTCTTAGTATATATTTATATACACTATATGAACAAATGTTTGTGGACACCTAACCATCACACCTATATGAGGTTGTTGGACATCTCATACCAAAACCATGGCCATTAATTTGGAGTTGCCCCAGTTGCATCTTTAAATGCAACCAATCTTCAGGGAAGACTTTCCATAAGATTTTAGAGTCATGTACTGATGTTAGACATGAGGACTTGGTTCACAATCCACCTTCTAATTCATCCCAAAGGTGTTCAACAGGACTGAGGTCAGGTCTCTGTGTAGGGTACTCAGGATCATCCACACTAAACTCATCAAATCATGTGTTTATGGACCTGGCTTAGTGCACAGGGGCAAATCATGCTAGGACAGAAAATGGCCTTGCTAAAACTACTTTCATAAACATGGAAGTACACAATTGTTAAAAATATCCTTGTATGCTGTAGCATTAACAGTGGCCTTCACTGGAACCCAAACCCTAAAAAATAAACAGAGAAAATCATTCCTTCTCCACCAAAGTAGACAGTAGGCATTGTGAAGTCTAGAAAGTAGCATTCTCCAACCTCTACCAAACCCAGATATGTCCATCCGAGTGCCAGTGAGTGAATCGAGAACATCCTCTGCTCCAGAGTACAATGGCAGTATGTTTCACACCCATCCAGCTGGTGCTTGGCATTGCACATTGTGATCTTAGACTTTTATGCAGTTGCTCATAGTTCTTACGATAATGTTGCTTCTAGAGGCAGTTGGAACTCTGTTGTGAGTGATACAACTGAGGATCAGCAATTTTTACGTACATTGGCAATGGGAATCCCCTCTCTGTTGTTGCACCTAGACACTTCTACTTCACAATAATAGCATTTACAATTGACCAGGGCAAGGCAGATCTAGAAGAGCAGAAATATGCTTTTAGCCAAAGAGTACAGTGCAAATACTATATACTTCATTGAATCTTCTCATATGAAGTCTGGAAAGAAAGAGGAATGACTTAAGAACATTATGCTGGGCGGTCTATTGGTGAGGAACTACTGCAGATTTTGTTTTTTTTTTTCTCTAGCTTAACTGGCTTTTTTCTGTCCTCCCAACCATCTGACATCATTACCAGACTCATCTTAAGAGACTTATGCCATGATATTGTATATAAGGATGCTAATCTTTTACTAGTTATATATCTTTTTCATAAGATTATATAGATACATTTGTTTTTTCTTTGCTACTTATTCTTTAATATTCTAGTTATAATAATAACTAGGGGGCTTTGCCCCCTGCTCGCTTCGCTTGTCAAACCCCGTGCCTGCACTATGCGCTATCCTGTTTTCAGTTGGGAATTGGTATATATTATTCATAATAGAACTATTTTACATTACAGCGAGTAATTAACCATATTAAAAAGAGTAAAACATAATAATTTGTAAGTAAATTATCTTTCATGTTGCGTTAGAGTTATTCGTTGATAATACAATTTTGTTCTGTTTGGCTTTGAAATTAACACGCAAATACTTTTAAAACTGACACTTCTATTGTAAAACTTCTGTAAACACAATTTTTTAATTACATTTTCATCGATATTGCATTGAATTTTGATTCTATGTTTGGACTTTCTTCGTGACAACGTATAAGTGCCTGTGACTGAATTTAATTTCTTTCTCTCTATTAAATAAAATTACTTTTTTGTTTGGCTCTGAGATTTGTTAATTGTCTTTGCAAAAGGTCTCAACTTGAGGGACTTGAAAAAATCTTCCAAAAAGTGTCATCTCGTCTTCCAAAAAGTCTTATCATATTGCAGGATTTTTTTATTATTATAGAGAGATATCTCAGACACAGAAGATAAACAACAGATAGAGGCAGAACAATGAAGACATACTACAGTTAGCACCATTCTGCAACCACAACAGATTGGCTTTAACAGATCCCTTTCCAACATTAAACATTAGGGTTTGGGCTAGGGTTTTCATCACAGTTTTCTCCCTTTTGCATGATTAAATTAACTTTGGGGTTTATTTGGGCTTCAGAGCCATGAGAATTATCCATTAGTTAAAACAGTTTTTTCCTTACGATCTCTGAAATTATTCACAAATTTTTTGTCATCCAGTTAGTCAGTAAACTAAGGACGTATGTAGCTTTTTTTTGTCTGTACATATTTTTGTATTCAATACAAAAAGAAGATCAATGTAAAAAAGATACAGGTGGGAATTAAACTGCAATGCCACTGATATCTTACAACAACATATGCTACCAACTGCACTATTTTGCAACCTCTGTAGAACAGCAATAAGACAAAGCTTTCTGACTATTCAGTGCCAAACATCATTTTGGTTTTCTCAGATTTCACAATTAAATTAAGTTTTCAGTAAGGTTAAAATTTTCTAAGCTGCGAGGATATAAGATTGATTCATTAATTCTTCTTTATGTTGTCTGCAAAAAGTCAAGAAAATATATGTATATTTACACTACCAGTCAAAAATTTTAGAACACCTCAGTTTTTTCTTCAAATTTAATCAGTTGAAAATGCAATGAATGACCTAAAATGGTGAAAAGGTAGGTAGTAAACTGACAAGAGGGTTCAAATTTAAAGATTAGTTTAGCAAAAAAAGGAAATTTCAGAATATTAAAAACGGGCCTTCTTCAGGGAACAACTAATAGGTTAATAGGTTAGGTAAAACTAATAATCTACAGATGTTCTGCAGCAATTAAAGTAAATTAAGCCTTGCAAGTTGAAACAAACAATTTGCACAAGTGTCCAGACTTCTGTTGATTACTTAAAAACCCTCTGTCTGTCTTATTTGTCACATTAAAATCAACAGTATGTCATCACTGACTACAGTTAGCAGATATCAAGAGAAGCATGGAGTGAATGATAAGTGTAATTTTGGTCTGTAAAGAAAACACATTGCAAGCAACAGACAAATAGTAAGCTTGCTGTAAAGAAAAGAGTGTAATTATTACCCAGAAGCAAATATATTAAGTGCATTAGGATTTAGGTAGTACATAAATAAAAGAACATTCTAGGTTAGATTAAAGCCCTTGGAGATAAAACATTTATCTGCCTTCATCTTAGCAGATGAAAGTAATAGAAAATGTGGATCTAGGAAATTACAATAGTAATTGCGAGTTCCATTTAAATTAGCTATCATCCCAAAACAGTTATTCTCAGCACAGCAGAGTCAAACACCTACTCACTCATTACAATTGGCTCAAAAATCTGCTGAGTGCAATAAAAGAATTATTAAGACTCCGGCTCTATAGGGAAAGTCAGCTCTACTTTTCAAATGAAACTTTCACACCATAGCTTCAGAATAATGTTTGGTGGATCTTTATAGACATTTTTTTTGTCAAGAGTACTGTAGTCCCCCTGGACTTCTCTGCAGCAATACTTACATATCTGTAGTCATTAGAGAGAGCCCAAGTCATTTTTTTATCTTTGTTATAGGACAATGACTGACCTAGTAGTGCCTCTCAGCTATGCATTGTATGAAGTGCACCTTGATCAGTGCTAAAGAAGACATTCTATCAATAACCCCTCAGCCCCCCTAGCATTTGCAGAGTTTAGAGCAAGAACAAGGAGGAACAGCAACTACAGCGGTGTGAAAAACTATTTGCCCCTTCCTGATTTCTTATTCTTTTGCATGTTTGTCACACAAAATGTTTCTGATCATCAAACACATTTAACCATTAGTCAAATATAACACAAGTAAACACAAAATGCAGTTTTTAAATGATAGTTTTTATTATTTAGGGAGAAAAAAAATCCAAACCTACATGGCCCTGTGTGAAAAAGTAACTGCCCCCTGAACCTAATAACTGGTTGGGCCACCCTTAGCAGCAATAACTGCAATCAAGCGTTTGCAATAACTTGCAATGAGTCTTTTACAGCACTCTGGAGGAATTTTGGCCCACTCATCTTTGCAGAATTGTTGTAATTCAGCTTTATTTGAGGGTTTTCTAGCATGAACCGCCTTTTTAAGGTCATGCCATAGCATTTCAATTGGATTCAGGTCAGGACTTTGACTAGGCCACTCCAAAGTCTTCATTTTGTTTTTCTTCAGCCATTCAGAGGTGGATTTGCTGGTGTGTTTTGGGTCATTGTCCTGTTGCAGCACCCAAGATCGCTTCAGTTTGAGTTGACGAACAGATGGCCGGATATTCTCCTTCAGGATTTTTTCGTAGACAGTAGAATTCATGGTTCCATCTATCACAGCAAGCCTTCCAGGTCCTGAAGCAGCAAAACAACCCCAGACCATCACACTACCACCACCATATTTTACTGTTGGTATGATGTTCTTTTTCTGAAATGCTGTGTTCCTTTTATACCAGATGTAACGGGACATTCGCCTTCCAAAAAGTTCAACTTTTGTCTCATCAGTCCACAAGGTATTTTCCCAAAAGTTTTGGCAATCATTGAGATGTTTCTTAGCAAAATTGAGACGAGCCCTAATGTTCTTTTTACTTAACAGTGGTTTGCGTCTTGGAAATCTGCCATGCAGGCCGTTTTTGCCCAGTCTCTTTCTTATGGTGGAGTCGTGAACACTGACCTTAATTCAGGCAAGTGAGGCCTGCAGTTCTTTAGACATTGTCCTGGGGTCTTTTGTGACCTCTCGGATGAGTCGTCTCTGCGCTCTTGGGGTAATTTTGGTCGGCCGGCCACTCCTGGGAAGGTTCACCACTGTTCCATGTTTTTGCCATTTGTGGATAATGGCTCTCACTGTGGTTCACAGGAGTCCCAAAGCTTTAGAAATGGCTTTATAACCTTTACCAGACTGATAGATCTCAATTACTTCTGTTCTCATTTGTTCCTAAATTTCTTTGGATCTTGGCATGATGTCTAGCTTTTGAGGTGCTTTTGGTCTACTTCTCTGTGTCAGGCAGCTCCTATTTAAGTGATTTCTTGACTGAAACAGGTTTTGCAGTAATCAGGCCTGGGGTGGCTACAGAAATTGAACTCAGGTGTGATACACCACAGTTAGGTTATTTTTTAACAAGGGGGCAATTACTTTTTCACACAGGGCCATGTAGGTTTGGATTTTTTTTCTAACTAAATAATAAAAAGCATCATTTAAAAACTGCATTTTGTGTTTACTTGTGTTATATTTGACTAATGGTTAAATGCGTTTGATGATCATAAACATTTTGTGTGACAAACATGCAAAAGAATAAGAAATCAGGAAGGGGGCAAATAGATTTTCACACCACTGTATATGAGACTGAACTATAAGGGTAAAAGCCAAAAGAACACAGGAACTGGAGCTTCCACCATCTAGTCTTTGTGATGTCAGAGAGCACTGGTTGGCCCCATTAAATTTTTGTATTGTCAATGAAAATTGAACAGATAGGTGTGAGTTGTCCAATTTTTTTTTAAAGGACATGTCTGTAAATTTACAGATGGTTGACAAGCCCGCTCACAGTTCCAGGAGACTTAAGTTATATCCTGGTCAGTCACTCTCTAGATTGAATCTATTAATGTTGCCTAATTCTGGCATACTTTTCCTTTGGGTATTTTGGATTTACTAACTCATCCCAACAAAACATATGCTAAGTTAACTATTGACTTTAAATAGGGCTGGTATAAATGAGTGTATGTAAGTAAGTTAAAGTGCTTGATTATGGACTGACTTATTGAGCAGAAGCAGATACTGCCTAAACAGATTCTTGATTCCCACAACTTTAAAAGTGGATTGAGATGTTATAACAAAACATAAGTGGAAGGATGGGTAGATGAGCTTGAAAGTGGACTGATGTATTTATTTTCTACACTTATTTTACTTGTTGTAGGATGCTAGGGGTCGCTGTTGCCCCTTTAAACCCAACAGACAGATGCTCTGGACACAGGTAAAAGCAACAACAAGATATTTTAATTCATTTATTCCTATTATAGTGCCTTCTAGCACTACTGCCACAATAAACACTCAATACAACAATAATAATCACAATAATAAACACAAATCTCTCCTCCACACCTCCAAGCAAGTTCTTTCCTACTCCTCCCAACTATGGCTCGTTTGCTGGGTGCCCATAAGTCCTTTATATAGTCCTTGACCCGGAATTGCTTCTGTCCTTCCTTCCATGTGACTCGCTAGCACTTCCAGATCAGACGGATAAACTGGCTTTTTCTTCAGCCTGGAAGTACTTTGGAGCGTCCGTCCTTGTGACTTGAGAGTACTTCTGGGCTATGGATGAGGCATGGTTCCTCCAGTTCTTTCACAGCTCCTCCTGGCGGCACCCATGGTACCCAACAAGGCTGAGAAACTGAACTCCAAGTCCCAGGATGCCCTGAGGGAATCTGGGGTACCGCTACACTCCAGGGGAGCTGCCATCTAGCATTTTGGGGAAGGCATTGTCCAAAAGTAGATGCCTCCCCCCATCCTTCCATCCTCAAGGCGTCCCGGCCGGGTTGAGCTGCCGGCCGTCTATCACATTGTAAACAGTATATAATGTATTTCTTATACAGTATGTATTATCATTGCTATTAAAAATGTGAGGCAGCGCATTTGCAGTCCTTGATCCCCATGACCAATTTCATGCTAATCCCATACAAATCCATCACTTAAATATAAGCCAGTGCCCCTACTGAAGGGCATTTCCAGTTCATGTTCAACTTCTATCATTGTGCATTGGCTTCACTGCAAACACTATTTGTTTATTTTGGGTCATATTTAATTAGAAAAGGGCACTTCCTTTTAGAGAGCCATCCTGCCGAGATTGATCTTAAGTATTCTGGACTCTATTGAAAAAATAAATCATAAAGCAAACGATTGAAAGAGAACGGAGAGGGCTAGAAACTCAAGAGTGATTGTTGGGAGTCACTGTTTCACTGTAGATGTCAACCCCTGTAGTTTTTATTAGCACTAATATCTATACTCTTTCAGAAATAATTGTATTTTCAGCCAAGTTTAAGCTGTCACACTGTGAAATCATTTCTTAGGTAATTCATAAATGTGTCTGTCCAGAGTTGATATGAATTCTATCCTTCTGGGGTGTTGTGTGAATGGAGCTATAAAATCAATGTACAATATATAGCTTTCAATCTTTATTAACATTACTGCAATTACTGATATAAAAACTGTATTTCTCTGTAATATAAATTCCCATATGTAAACAGTTTCTTGACATTTTTTTTGAAAAATGGCATTTTGGTTTTCAGACTGTAAAAACAGTTGATTTACAAGGGCAGCAATTAAGTTTAGGCTTTGATTTTAAAAGCCCTTTACTAACAAACATTTGCAAAACAAACCAAATGATGATGGTTTATTTGTAGTTGCTCTTTGTAATTGTTTTTTAGAAAGCAGTGAATCTTTTGTTGATTCATGTGCATTTAATGTGCATTAAAGTCCCACAGATACAAAAAAGAGACTTTTTCATGTAACATTATACAAAGAAAATATAAATTCATGATTTATGTGGGTGTGTTTGTGTGTGTCCTGTGGTGGGTTGGCACCCTGCCCAGGATTGGTTCCCGCCTTGTGCCCTATGTTGGCTGGGATTGGCTCCAGCAGACCCCTGTGACCCTGTGTTCGGATTCAGCGGGTTGGAAAATGGATGGATGGATGACAGTTAAAGAGTTAAAGACAACTTTTGCTGTCATCCCAGAATAGGGGAAAGGGTTCCACCAAGGCAGTAATGAAACTGAAAAACTGATTGGCACAGTAGTGAGACTACAGTATGCACATCTGGCCAAAAAGTCATCAGTTTCTTTTTTCTTGTTTGTGAACTATCTGCTGAAACTCTCCACTATGCATTTTGGAAATACTTTCCTCAACTTGCAGTTTGGTGTTCATTTCTGTCTGCTTGCTTTCAACTTTGATAATCTACTTATCAGAGTTCTGGAAATTCTGTTTAACATCTGCGGAAGAGCCCTTCACTGTGATACTAAATGAGCCAGTTTGTTTTGCCCAGCTGCCAATTGCTGGAAACTTTATATTCTACATCTCTTGGCATGGCTGGTGAGTGAATTTTACCTCCACATATTTATTGAATGGGCGAAAAATTTGCTATTAAGTTAAAATTCTGATTCTATGACGTTCAAAACATTGAGAAAAGCTGATTTTAGCATGCTGTCCATGTGAGTATATGTGCCTATGGAAAATTAACATAAATTTTCACACCTTAAAATTATAAATATGCATTTATTTTTGCAATGACCAGAACTCCTTGCAAAGAAACAAAAATTTAGAGGGAGCAGTTACCTAGACATCTACCCTGACGGCAGCGACCTATGATAACATCTAAAAAACACTGATCTATCTTTTTGAAACAAGCTGCATCATTTGTTTTTCCTGTTATAGACTCCTTGCCTATTATTTTTGTTCTAGTTTGGTCCAGTAGTAATCTCCATATCCTTCAAAAACAGATCAGTCTGTATCCAATGACAGCTGATACAGAAGTTTTTTAATTTAACCAGGATTTTTGAAGTCTGCTCTGTTTAGTCATGGGACAAGAGCCATTGGTTTGTAAAATTTTTGAACAACTATGTTTTGAGATAATGTGATTAAATATACATTGTCAGAGATGGCTGGGGTGGCCACCCGGCCGAGACGCCCAGGAGGACCAGAGGAGGGCTTGTGCCTTCCCCAGACCATGTGGGGGTAATCATCCTGGTACCTTTGGGGGCCACGGGTACAGAGCTTTGAAGCTCCACCCTGTAGGGGCCCGTGGTCACCGCCAGGGGGCACCCCTATGCCTTTGGAGCCCTGGACCTCAGCACTTTCGCCACACCTGCAAGTACTGGGGGGAAGAAGAGCGGGGACATCCGGAGTGCTTCCGGGGATGCAGCCGGCACTTCCGCCACACTGGGGCGTGTCAGTGGAAGATTTCCGGGAAACACCTGGAGCACATCCAGGTGATTATAAAAGGGGCTGCCTCCCTTCATTCAAGGCTGGAGTCTGGTGAGGAGAAGGACAGAGCTTGGTGGAAGAGGCAAGGAGGTGGCCTGAAGAGAGTGAGGCATTGTGAAGAGGCCAGGACTTTGGGGACTTGAGGAGTTTGTGAGCACTTAATTGTAAATATGTAGCACTTAAATAAAAGTGTGTTGGGTGATTTCAATGTGTCTGCCTGTCTGTGTCCGGGTCAGTCTCCACAACATGTATGCACAAATGGAGGTGTGTACAGACGCATGTGTGGGCGTAAACAGGTAGGTGACATTTTGTTTGCCCTACTAGAGAGTATGCTGGATGATGGAGATAAAGAAATGAACAAACAAACAATCAAATACGCACAGAATAAATTTGTAAAGGCAGACATGGAGAGATGCATTACACCATGCCCATACCAATCTCTCTATGTATGCACCTCGTGTATTTCACTTGACCCAATGTGCTTGCATACATGCGGTTTAGTTTGAAATTAAATATTACTGAAGTTATTAACTTAATTTAATTTCCTGTTCATTTACTTTACATTTCTGTAAAACATAAATATCATTATACGAATATTTGAGGGGTCATAGGAATTTGCCAGCCCTGTGCTCGTATGTTGGAAGGATTTAGAAAAAATCCTATTATCACATAACTCTCTTAGTATCTCTTGGAAGATGCTTCAAGACTATGGGGTTCTGTGGCAGCTCCATTCAGTCTTGGTGATAGGATTTACAAACAGTGTGTTTTGTCTCCTCTTATATTTATGATTTTTATTGACAACATAAAAAGTGCAGCTTTTTTGGGAACCTAAATTGCACTTTTGGTGGTTGCAGATGATGTTGTCTTCTTGAGATAACCATCAATGGCCTCAGCAGACTGTGATTGACCAATATACACTGGGACGGTGTTATCTGGCTGAGATGAGAAAATACACCTCCAAACCTGAAGTCATATTCCCCTCCAAGAAAAGAGTGGGTTATGCCATTTGGATAGCAGGTGAGCAGTTGCTCCAAGTAGAATAGTTCAAGTACCTCTGCATCCTACCCATTAATGACAGAAGAGGTGAACATTAGGCTGACCAACAGGTCATTGCAGTGATATTGGTTTTGCAAACAGTGTACCAGAACAAGGTGGCAAAATGCAGGTTACATTCATGGGTGAAACATTTGATGCACCAGTTGTTCAACATCCCCATCCTTATTTGCAGGATAGTCACAAGCTCTGCATAGTCAATGAATAAATAAGATGTAAAACGCAAGCAGCTGAAATGCCATTCCTCTGATGGTTTTATGGGCTCACTATCTGTGCAAGGGTTAGCAGCTTAGCAGTACAGGATGACTTTAGAGTAGAACCACCACTTTCACAGATTGAGAGGAGTCAGTTTGGGAATTTAGAGATAATGCTTCCATGTTACCTCCCACACATAGTGTGCAATGCAATGCCCTCTGGCAGAAGACCTGAGGCAAACCCAGGACACGCTGCCATGGAACATCTGGGAATTCATTGAAGGGTATAGGAGAAAGATGTTGAGGACCCTCATCAGGATAAGTAATTAAAAAGTGATGGTGATGAGCTCCTTTTAGCAAAATGGTGTTTTTAATTATACACACAATTGAGTTGAGTGTACATGTTATATACTCATAATATGATTCAAGCAGGTAGCATACATTTGAGCATACTGTAATAGAATTTACAGTATATAAACAATAGAATCTACACAGCAGAAGGGATGATTTTAGAGCCTTGCACAGAATTCCTATCCTTGACCTGGGTTGACAATGTGCCAAAAGCCTGCTAGAAATATGCTTTGTGCTGTACTGACACTGCCTACAACCTTGCCTTTATTATGGAAATATGAATACCACATTTAGCTTGTGTAAAAAAAATCACTGCAATGCATTACAGGGAGCTTCTTTTCTCTGTTGCTTTATAAAACTAGTAAACAACCATGAACAGAACAAACACTGTATCTTGTGTATATTCAGTATTTCACTGCCTCAGTACTTCTGCAGTAATTACAGAATATCTTACAGAATCTTGTAGATCCATTAGAGTGCAACAAAAAAGGCATGCTTTCTTAGTAACCAAAAAAAGAGCAGACTTTATAACAGTTTTCTTAGATAAAGTCTCCACAATAATAAAGGATTAAACTAGAAGACAAGAAACTTACATGAATAGATTAAAAAAATTCAGTTTTCCTGATAGTGTCCTTAGATACACAACTGAGGCAACCTAACTTTCTATAAGCTACATCTTTATATTTAAATAAAAGGGATAATGATCTGGTCAGTTAAGTAGCATAGGGGGTTGTTAATCAGTTTCAGTTGCTTTGGTGTTAATGAAATTAACAACAGGTCCACTAGAGGAGCAACAATGAGATGACCCCCCAAAACAGGAATGGTTTAACAGGTGGAGGCCACTGACATTTTTCCCTCCTCATCTTTTCTGACTGTTTCTTCACTAGTTTTGCATTTGGCTACAGTCAGTGTCACTACTGGTAGCATGGGGCGATACCTGGACCCTACAGGGGTTGCACAGGTAGTCCAGCTTCTCCAGGATGGCACATCAATACATGCCATTGCCAGAAGGTTTGCTGTGTCTCCCAGCACAGTCTCAAGGGCATGGAGGAGATTCCAGAAGACAGGCAGTTAGTTACTCTAGGAGAGCTGGGCAGGGCCGTAGAAGGTCCTTAACCCATCAGCAGGACTGGTATCTGCTCCTTTGGGTAAAGAGGAACAGAATGAGCACTGCCAGAGCCCTGCAAAATGACCTCCAGCAGGTCACTGTTGTGAATGTCTCAGACCAAACAATCAGAAACAGACTTCATGAGGGTGACCTGAGGGCCTGATGTCCTCTAGTGGGCTGTGTGCTCACAGGCTGGCACCGTGGAGCTCAATTAGCATTTGCCATAGAATACCAGAATTGGCAGGTCCTCCACTGGTGCCCTCTGCTTTTCACAGATGTGAGCAGATTCACCCTGAGTACATTTGACAGACATGAAAGGGTCTGGAGAAACCATGGAGAATGTTATGCTGCCTGTAACGTTGTTCAGCATGACCAGTTTGGTGGTGGGTCAGTGATGGTCTGGGGAGGCATGTCCATGGAGGAACGCACAGACCTCTACTGGCTAGAAAAAAGCACCTTGACTGCCAGTAGATATCAGGATGAAATCCTTGGATCCATTGTCAGACCCTATGCTGGTGCAGTGAGTCCTGGGTTCCTCCTGGTGCACGACAATGCCCGGCCTCATGTGGCGATAGTATGCAGGCAGTTCCTGGAGGATGATTGGACTGATACCGTTGACTGGCCGCCACGCTTGCCTGACCTAATTCCTAATTTAACATTTTCAGTTTACCTAACCTGCATGTCTTTGGACTGTGGGAGGAAACCCACGCAGACACGGGGAGAACATACAAACTCCACGCAGGGAGGACCTGAGAAGTGAACCTGGGTCTCCTAACTGCGAGGCAGCAGCGCAACCCACTGCGCCACTGTGCTGCCCCCAATATAATTATAATTTTACAAAATTAAGTCTAAAAATTATATTTAATTACACTGGATGTTGTTACTAATGCAATTAAAATACTTTTAAATCCACTAAAATAGCAAAATAATATATTTATTAACTTGGGCACTTACTGTATTTTTTGGAAAAAGAAAAAAACTAGTTTCAGTGAAAGTTGTCATCTTCAAATCAGGCATAGGGTGTTAAGTATTTTGTATAGTTTTAGACTAATTAACATTCTTATTTACAGACATTGTTTATACTGTCCACTGCATTTTAATTAGAAGAAAAAAAAACAGACAATGACAGAACACATTACAAAATGCTCTGATGGTGATGTTTTACACTATTATGTCTCCTCAATTATGTTAAAAAAGGGCTTTACGTTTCATAAGTATTAATGAGTGATAAATGGAAAAATGTTTAAACTCAACTAAAGAGTCTTCAATAAACCCTTGTCAACTTGACCTCGCAAGCAGCAGTTACCTGGATAACATCTTGCGCCTCTATGAAAACACTCCTGCAAAATCTCCTATCTGGCACTGGTTGCAGCCAAGTCGCTGTGCTTCACATTTGCAAGTTTTTGATGTTTTCCACGTCTTACTGTTGGTCGTTTAAATAGTCTGCTTATTTTGACACTCTACTGCTCCTTCTCACAAATATTGGCCTGACTAGCAGCGCCAGGCACAAAGAAACATTCACATACTCTAAAAAAAAAAATATTTTCCAAGATAACACATCACATTGAGCATATTATAAAAAATTGGAAGAAATTTGATTGTGATTAACAAACTAAATTGAGTTTGCTATAAACTCTCTAACAATATGTTAAATTACTAGGGTAACTTAACTACTGGTGGAAGATTCTGGTGTAGTGCTCTACCTGTCTTTAATGTAGAGATGCCATGCTTTTTATTTATTCACACATTAACAATGCAAGAACACTATTAAAAGTGCTTAATATGCAATGATTTTTCAATATTTGTTTCATTCAGACTGATCAGGCTGCACATTTGCAATACAGTATTAGACATATATAAACAAAAGACCTGTATGTATTTGTGTGGTGCAGTCCACTCTGCTCACACTCAACCACAGCCACTAGATGGTGCTTGCATGCACCTCACTACGAAAGACCTGTGTGCAGCAAATGCTTCCTTGCAACGACGTCATGCTAATGATACAGGATGAAAAAACATAACATTGAAACAAGGTGGCTCAAAAACATGCAAGTGAAACACCTCGGCAACAAAGGACAAGGCTTGAAGGTTTCACTAAAAATATTGTCTACCTGGAGGTATTTTCTTGAGACAAAGATTATTAGGACTCATATCCCAGCGATACATGTAAGGTATGATATCACCAGTGTCTTCTTACGTAAGCCAGTGGGGCAGCAAGCACAAGGTGGGTCCACGTTCTCTGCATTGAGTAATTCTTAAGAGTTAGCAGATGCCTCTCCAAGTTCATGAATATAATAAAACCAACCGCGTCTTTGGGTTGTTTTTTGTCCTGAAGACCACAAGCAGCTAGTGTATTACATAATTAGGAATTTGATCTGTACATTTGCCGTACAGTACATTCTACACATATGCAATACATCTTGATCAGGCATAAATTGGGTTGATGCCTCTGCAATACCTGCTGTTATCTTAGTCTACTCATATCTGAGTATCCACTGCATCACAGTAATTCCCAGAAAAGCTTTCACCTAATATCAGTCAGTAGCAGGTTGACAATCAAATCTCAGCTTTAGCCAATAAAGTAGGTGCAGTGAGATTCATTCCATTGATATTTTGTAATTTCATTTACATTAGACATTAAATCTGGTAGGCTTTCTGGCCCTTTTTATGAGTCTAATGAAACAGCATGTCTGTAATTTGGATAAAGGACTGCAGCCTTATGATACAATAGCTATTGTGTCATTTGTTACCTTGGGTTAATATTTATGTAATCGCCTGGCTGTTTTCTTCTGTCCTATAGCCAATACAGTTAAAAATAATACTACATTTTCAAAAGTTCTTACTTCAATTCAGGGTAGCTGGATTGAGGTCTGTCTGGCCACACTAAGTACAAGTCAAGAACAAGCCAGGCACCAGGGCACCAAACCATCACTGTGACCACTTAGATACATACACATAATAATCAATAATCACAAAGGTCTTGTGTGGTGTGCGAGAAAAACTCACATAAAAAAGTGCAAATTTCAAAGGAAAAATTAAAGAGTCAGTATTTGAGCCGAAGAAGCTGAATTTGTGATATAATACAACACCACCGCCCTCCCATAAGAAGTTTTGTTATTTATTTCCGATTAAACAAAAAACAATAATTGGACTGTTAAAATGTAATGGATACAGAAAAGAGCAGACACTTTTGGAAAAAAATCACCAAAGATGAGTGCAAAATAAAATGGCCCATAAATGATATGTTGAAAACATACTCCTTACGGAAAGGACCAATGAACTTGCAAAAATGTTGCAGCTTCTTAAGATACCCCGTAAACCTCTCAGCTATTCAAGAAACCTGGAGCTGATTCCAACAAAGTGTATAAAAGTGTATAATACTGTATATCTAGTAGTCATGTAACTACCTAATTAGCATTCTTTTTCCGAACAGCTTACTTTGGCAATTTAGAATTAGATTGACTGACTGACTGATTGAAAGGAAAGGATAGCCAAGTTTTGGGAAGACATCCATTTATTTTCCCTCTCTTCACATTTCTCTCTCTCTCTCTCTTTCTTGCAAGCTTTCTCCTCATAGCCAAATGGCCTGCTGTCTTAATGATTTACTAACACACTCACTACTGTCACTTTTAATCTAATTGTTTGTAAAATGTGCCCTGGCATTACCTTCAAGAAGGGTGTTGTGTTAAGTATGATTTGATTGATTTAAAAGCTGAATAGTAAATTAAATGTCCACAAGGCAAAATTGCATTTAACTTTGGTCATCTGGTAGCAATATATTTGTAATGTAATGAAAAAGAAAAATGTATCTTGCCTTGTACAGCAAATGTCAGCAGTGTTGTCATTTTCTTGGGAATGCTCTATCAGAAACAAAATACCTGAGATACTCACTCTAGCAGAGATTATTATAATTTCATATTAAAGTCTTCAATTCACACATTTAACATAATGTGACAATTAATAATTTTTCCTCAATTGATATACAGTATACTGCATGTTTCAACACATGTGTGTACTTTTCGGATTCTGTAAGCGTAAGATAATTCAGATGAGTTAAGGAATTTAGAGAATGCATTGGGAATATATGTGAGGGACAGGGGGTTAAATGAAGGCAGAGATCCCAGACTTAATAATCATTTTGGCATGAGCACTTGATTTCAGATCAATTTGACAACTACTGCATATCAATCATTTTAAGAAAATTCTGCCCAATTGTGTGAAATGCTGATGGATGTTGTGAATTGTAAAATGACATTAAATTGAAGAATAACACTGAACAATGGCTTTCTGAACATTTTTAGGTGTATCTTATATGTTTTTGGCTTCCTGATGACAAAAATCACCTTTAAACCTTCCTATCTGGGTTACTAGGCATCTGTTTTGGTACAGGTAAGTTTCTTCAGGTTTGAGTTTTTATTAGTGATTTGTACTTGTGCCTTGGAAACAGTTCTCTGTGCTTAATTATTATCGTCATTAAGTTGATTTTACTGCTTATCATTGTGTTTAAATCTAGCAATCAACCTGCATCTTTGTTTGATTGTTTGCCTGCTACTGCACAGTTTCGTTCCTGTTTAATAAGTGCCACCCCTTGCTTTGTGTTGTTAATTATTTTGTGACTCGCAGCTGGGCTCACTCTGCTGCTCACTACTTAAGGAGGCTTAAGGTGCTTTAGCGCAAATATCAGCCCTCCTCTTGTGAAGACCTACTTGTGTAAAGACTGTGAGTCTACCTATGTGAGTCGAACAACTGAGCAAGGATACTGAACAAGGTAACGGACATCCTACTTGACCAAGGTACTGTTCTCTTGTTTTCCTGTCAATGTTGCCTCCAACATGTGTCAACAACACATTCTCGTTATCAACATAAGATGTTTCCCTCGCCCCTTTAGCAGGGCAGGAAGAAACCCATATAACCTTCGTCCGCTGCATCAAGCCATTACTTCAGATACTCTCTTCTCCTTTGGCTTCTGGAGCAGCCAGTCTGAAGTCAACAAAGCAGACCTTATTCCAACGTTTGTCACTCAAGGAGTTCCCCAGATACTGCCTCTGTCAGAGACATGGATTCGACTGGAAAACACACTAAAAACGATAGCACTTCCTCTGCCTTCAACTTTTCCCAATCCATATTGTTAGACTAAGTTTAATCGATTTATTGATTGTAATCTTTGATTGTAAATGTATTAGTTATTACATTTTTTTCAGTTGTGGCAATCAACTTTTCTTCCCTGTCCTATTACACTTGCTAAATAAACAGACCCTAGCCTAATGTTACTCAATTAGGTTTTTCTCTTTTGTAGGTTGCTTTGGATAAAAGTGTCTGTCAACCAAGTAAATGTACTGTAAACAATTTTATTGCAATTACCTATTTTTGTGATTATGTCTCATATTGTGAGTATCCATATACAGTACAACAACTACAACAGAAACATCTGTGTATATCTACAAGTGGTGACAGAGTGGCAAATGGGGTGGCCATGCTAAAGAATCTCATTATTTTAAAAACAACAGGCTGCTTCTTATGAATTTAGTTACAGGACAGAAAGTTGTAGCACATAATCCACCTGTCAACCAAACAAGATACTTTTGCCTCACCTTCATATAAAATTTGGACTGATGAAAACTTTCATGAATTCAGTGAGCAAGAAAAGTAAAATATTTTGATATTTGAGAATGTTTCTATGAATAACTGATGCCAAGACTGTGAAGGCATTTTTGTTGGTCCACCAATCAGATTCGTCACTGAGAATTTCTCTGGCAACTACGCAGCACTCAACTATGTAAAACTTCAAGCATACGAAAACATGAAGTGCAACATATCACTAAAGATTCACTTTCTGCAACGTCACTTGGTCTTCTTCCCTGCTAATCTTGGTATAATCAGTGATGAATGTGGTGAAAGTTTGGAAAAGTGGAATCAATCAGCGTTGGCCAGCTGTCGTTGGACACTAAAATGAGAAGCACCAAGTGCTGAGTTCAAACGAAAATTAGGAGCAGAACATTTTTGTGGTCCTTTAACTAATGTAATATGTTAGCATCATTAACTATATGATAAATTATAGTTATTTTCTTGTTCATCAAATACCAATGCGGTACAGTCAATCTGAAATGGTTAAGTTTAAAGATGTAGTTTTATATATGGTATAGGTTTTAACTCAAGACATTTTGTTTTGGTGGACTAAACTCATTTTGTGATGTTCTCAGCTGATTTTAACATTAGATTAATACACCTGCATGAGGATAATGACTTTTGCTGCTTGGAAAAAATGAAATACTCAGAACAAAAATAGGCATGAGAGGTGCAAATGCAATACATAAGTAGGAACTGGTGACCGCAGTACCACTTTGGCGCTCTCTGCTGATTTTGGTTTAATTTAAATTACAATAGTATAGGTGTTGTTATAAATGTGACAGATTTCAGTCCCCTCCTTTTTATTTTATTATTTGAATAATAATAATTTTTATGTCCATTCTTCAATTTTTTTTTGTTATTCTTGTGACATCATCATGTTGCCATTTTGTACATTTGATTTTCTATGAGTGATTCTAATTTTGTAGCTCTTTCCATGGGCACTAAAATTTTTGTTTCTGGTCAATATAATGCTGCATACTTGTTAGGCATTTGATGTATGTGCCATTTGAACCGGGACAATATGCCAGCCATGATTCTGAAGATGGCTGTGTACTGAGACTTAACATTATGACCAAATCCTTGCCCTTATTCACAATAGCAAGAAGATGAAACTGTTGGAGAAATATTTGGCTTTAAATCTTGTTTTGATTTTCTGACTTTGTTTATTGCATAAATTATTTAAATAATAATTTAATGAATAAGAAATAATATTATTAATTAAAACTCTGATACTTTTCTATAATCTGTAAGATAATGTTGAATTATAAATAAATAATAATGTTAATTATTTGCCACTTCCATCTAGCAAGATGTTTGCTAAACTCTGCTGCATACTAAAATGAACTACTTGTCTAATTGGACTAGTGTTTCTGTTAAATATAACACATGAGGTGTGAGCATGTGTGCCAGAGTGTGTCCTCCAATAGACGGGAGTCTTATTCTTCTTATTTTTTTTTTCCAACCGTCTGGAGTTTTTTTTTGTTTTTTCTCTCCTCCCTGGTCATCGGACCTTAGTTTCATTCTATGTTAATTGGTGTTCCCAAATTTTATTACTTTACTTATTTTGTCTTTTTCACTTTCTTCATCATGTAAAGCACTTTGAGCTACATCATGCATCCATCCATTATCCAACCCGCTATATCCTAACTACAGGGTCAAGGGGGTCTGCTGGAGCCTATCCCAGCCAACACAGGGCGCAAGGCAGGAAACAAACCCTTGGCAGGGTGCCAGCCCACCGCAGGGTGCACACATACACACACACCAAGCACACACTAGGGACAATTTAGAATCGGCACTGCACCTAACCTGCATGTCTTTGGACTGTGGGAGGAAACCAGAGTACCCGGAGGAAACCCACGCAGACACGGGGAGAACATGCTACCCACTGCGCCACCATGTCACCCCTTGTATGAAAATATGCTATATAAATAAATGTTGTTGTTGTTATTCTAGATTTGCAGCATTTCAACAAAGATTCTGGGATATACATTCAGCTCCAACAACCATATATCAGATTAAGCATGATCATATGGACAGATAAAAATACATTTATACATGAAATATATTTATAATGTGTTTTTTTATGTATACAGATTTTGTTTTGCATTTTTATACACACACACTGACCAATTAAATTTTGATACTTTTCTATAATCTGTAAGATAATGCTGAATTATAAGACTTAAAACATGCATATAAATACACTTGGCAAAGACTGTTGTACAGATAAGGTATGTCTCACATTATTGGGAGATGGAAATATAATAAATAAAAAGGCTATTGGTTTCTGCCTTGCTTTGGAAACTGTCAATTTGTTTTAAAAAACAGTATAATTTTAAATCATAGAGCTTTGTTAATAGAAAGAGATAGAAGTTTATTTGTTCCCAGGGGGAAATTTAGCTTTTTACAGAAGCTCTTGAAATAAATAAATAAACAAATAAAAAATAATTAAATATAAGCACACACTATAGTCTTAACACAGAGTACTTGTAGGCGTCCGCCACCTCTCCATCCACTTCCTGAATAGTGACTCGACACTGAGGCTCTTTGATGTGGCAAAAGTCAATAACCTGCTCCTTGGTTTTGGTGGTATTTAGTTGTAGACAGTTCTTTCTGCACCAAGAAACAAAATTCTCCACCTGTCTCCTATATTCTGTCTCATCTCCCTTATCAATACATCCCATAAGTGCAGAATCAAGTGACATGACCTGGTGTTGTATTTATAGTCTGAGGTGTATAGAGAGGAGAGAACAGGAGACACGACTGTTCCTGGTGGTGTTCCAGTGTTGCTAACATCCATATCAGAAATACAGTCCTAGTGCCTCACAAAAAGCTGTATGCCTGACAAATAGTCCATTATCCAGGTCTTCATACGTCATAGTTTCCCTGAACAAATTCCTAAGCACAGACAAACAGTGCCATGATCTGGATTTGCTCAGGGCTGTGCAAGGGAAATTCCCTTTAGTGAAGCTAGATAAGTATCTGCTTCTGACTTGAAGGCCATGTGTTCATGGCCATTTTCAATGTAAGAACATGAAACAGAGACGGGTGGGACCCTGAATGACTCTGTGCTGATGAACAGGTAAGTTATGTAGTGTAACTGACAAGTCTTTCTAGAACAAGATAGGAGGGCTCCTGAAGATGATATTCCTACATCAGAGTTTACACACAAGATTCTTCCTTTAGCTGTTTAGACTTGCTATTAGTTGATTTGTAACTGTTTAAGCAGTGACCCCTGTGACTTCATTGCCATGTACTACAAAGGCAAAATGTACTGTAGGCATAAAAATGAATCATTTAATACCTTATGGTTATATGGGGCATTCTGTTATATGAGCAATATTTTAACCTATTTATTGTAAATTTTGAAAGCAGCTTCAACTCTTTTGCTCAAAATGACAAGTGTAAATAAGTATAATATCCAGTTTTCTGTTAGATGAAAAGCACAATTTCACTGTAAAGTAAATGTAAATGAATGCAATGCACCATGTCCTGCGTGTTGTAAACAGGGTTATTTATATTCCCACAGTTAAAAGCTTTCCTCCACGCATTTGCCTAAACTTCAAAGTCTATTGGCATGTAACTTCAACAGAAGAAGGTGACAGCCCTCAACAGAGAACACCTGTTCTGCAGGACTGCTTTTCTTTTTGTTGAACTTCAGAGCTTTGTCTCCATCATTGGTCTAACATTCAGTTCTTTCTCCAACTGTTTTATGCCAATTTCAAAAGCTTTCCAACAAACTAGATGACCTCTGTGCAGGCATAATGTATGACCACTGCATTTTATACAATACCCTTCCATATTAGCACTTTGTGTTTTGTCTGTACACGTGGATACTTTTTACTGAGCAAGATACAATTATTTTCAGATGTCTTTGACTAACCTTACACTTTTATAAGGCAGCAATTTGTAGCTCTTTGTTTATTGACATCATAACTCTGAAAGCAGGCTGTGGTATTACTTTGAATAAAAGGTTTAGCAAAGTGATGAAAGGAGTCATATGCTAGCTGACGCTAATGCATGCTGATTATTTTAGGCTCTTTTCAAATGTTGGTGTGTTAATAAAAAGTCTATACATTGTGCATACTCTACTGAAAACATGGAAAATGTCACTGGATAGTTTCTATAAAAGAAATGGCTATTATGAGGAAAAAGTATCAAAACTGTTACTTTAACTTCACTTATAAGTAAAATTGTGGAACAATAACAAAGAAAGGTAGATAGGTTTATTTAAAATGAATATAAAACATATGAACTCCAATTTATTTAAGTAATTTTAAAGTCACTGCCACATGCATGACTCCTTAAACCAAAAAATTTTGCAAGCATGCTACAAGGTAACTATTAGTCATCACTGGAAACTTAGCATTAATTTGTTTGTGGCATTACCTGTTGAAAATATAAAATTCTAATCAAGTTTAATTAAAATGTCCAGTGTATTAGCATGCTGAAATCGCCTACTGATATTATGACTCACATGGCAGCCTGAAATAATTGAGTTACAAAGTTAGGTATTGCATCGTGTCAACAGGAGTGCCAATATCTTTGTTTAAATTACTAGTTAATTTTAAAAAATGGAGTGTCAGTGTATTGGCTGGCATGGATTTTAATCATTTACACTGACATCTGGGAAAAATCAGTTATCTGAGCAGATGCTTTCACATGTCAGAGTTTTAAATTAATATTACCATTAAATATTTGTTTGATACTGTTGGCTGAAGTGAGTATTTTTTTTCTTTGTTATTTGGATTGTTCACCTAGAAAATTCCATATCTTTATTAAGAACTTTCTTTTGTTTTACTTTATTTAACTGATAAGTAAGTGCTTATGACATATGGTCATCCTAGGTTTGTTTATGTCATACCACTGGAAAAAAAAACAAAAAATACAATTAATAACCTTGTACTTCTTTAAAATGAAATGTTCAATGCATATATATATATATATATATATATATATATATATATATATATATATATACACGTTATAAATATATTTCATTAAAAAGAAAGATATTATAAAGATCTTTCATTAATCAATATTAAAAGAAATACAGTAGATGGCAAATCCATGAACCACTGTGACAACTGGAAGTGGGGAAAGATGTTTAAAAATATGATTTAAAAAAAATTTTGTTAATAAAAATAGCTATGTTATCTCAAATGTTGCTTTTAAAGATATCAGGATATCTGTTTAAGTTGCATGATTCTGGTATCATTTTTAAATGATCATGTTCTTATAATTTTAAATGTCTGTGTTCATATCTTCTATAAAAAGAAATCTATAAAATAACAATTATTTGGCTGTATTAGTATAAGTAGTCTTCCATTTTAATTTAATTTAAATTCTATGTGAAACATCACATGACAAAATAGCTTATTATCTGTAAATACATTTTATAAGGTATAATAATTTAATTGCCCAAATGTTCATTGTGTTGCTGGAATAGGCTCAGGTTCCACGTGACGTATGTTTTTGGTCTCTTGGAAGACTATGACTTTTCATGCAGCTGATTTTTTTTAATACTAAAAGCCTCCAATAAAGGCAAATTAAATTCAACCCATAGAAACCACCATTATCATTATTATTGTTATTATTATTATTATTATTATCTAATGCCTAAAGTTTACACAGTGTCATGAGAAATTATACAGTGATGCAAGGGAAATTTTCTAAGAAGATAGTTAGGCATGTGTTCTGGGTTATCCTACAGTGGATTTTCTTTTGCCCTTTAATTACATATTCTTATATAATTAGGCCCTATCACTACATTAATTTCTTGGGTTTGACTGCTTCTGACTTGAACTTATTACTTTTTTTTTGTTCCTAATTGCTCAGTCTCATTTTGTCTCTGGCATGGCCAGATCTACCATTAGGGTGACTAATGTGCATGCCCTGTGGCCATTCACACAAAGGGGCCTTCAAATATGCATATATGCAAGGGAAGAAAATAATTACCAACAGTACAGACACTCACAGCAATCTGCTATCTAGGATACTCTCCTAACTCCACTTTAATGGTCATGACTTTAAATTTAGCTGTTAAAAGGACACTGAAACCTGATTGGTAGATAAGGGGTCAAGCATGAACAAAGCAGGTGTCTGATAGGTCACTTTTATGAGACCATACATTTGATGTGTTGCCGTGCAACAAAAAAAAAAAAAAGAGAGAGAGCTCAGTGGTGTAGTGAAAACAAAAATAAAACAGAGATTATGTGTTATAAACACTGTTTTGCTGAAAACTAAATCTGACATTTAATGCAAAAATTCATCAAAATGATGATTTGAACAAGCATGTTGCATAAGCTGTGAATACTGAAGCTGAGAATAAAGAGAGAGAGCTTACAAATAATCAGAAAAAGGCTGGTATTGTCACTTCTAGCAGCTTTAGCAGCAATGTATATGTGAAAAACAAGGTGGCAGACAACAAGGGCACTGCAAAAGATAAAACACACCAAAACAATGCCAAACTCTATCAGCTCTTTTTGTTTGCTCCTTTTGACTGTGGTTTTGAACACTAAACACCATTTTTGGAAGTTTTGCAAAGTCAGTTTTATGCCTTATTTCTTTTATTTGTTTTGTTTGTACCCATAGAAGTTTAGTTAAAACCAGCAGCAGCTACACATAGTCAGGGGTGAAGTAAGTGCCACTTAGTAGGACTTCCATGTAGCATGCTTTGCAGAGTAATGATGGGGTCTCTCTAGGATTTTTCATACTAGGTGTCATCTTCTCTATAAGACATATGCTGAATGTAATACATACCTGTGTATGAATTTTTAAAAAGAAAACACAACAAATATTTCAAACAAAACATTCTGAGGATGAGTTTTTGAGAAGAATGATGATTCACATGTAATGAGGTCTTTCGCTAAAGACGAGAAATCAAATGAGGAAAAGAATATGCATCAAATGCAAAATAGCAAAAGCAGCTTCTGTTTGGCAGCAATACAGCCATCCAAAGATCTTTCTGAATAATTATTTCTGGATACAGTATAAGTAGTATAGAATTATAATGAAACAAAATACATTAAAAATAGAACTGATTGCTAATGCTCAGATCAAACCTCTTTCTCCCATCTTTGGCTTCAGCAATTTATGATTTATATAAAAAGCTGCTACACTAGTAACCCAACTGTTTGTCAAATAAGCACACAGCTTCTCTAGTTTCCAAATTATTTGGTGCTCAATCAAGCAGCATCATTTTAAATCCCCAATAGGATTTGCTGAACATCCTTCGAAATTCATCCTGGCCAGATAAAGGCAAACTAATGGAGCACAGATGGTGCTTGAAGTTGTTTGGGGGTATGGCAACACAAAATGCCAAGAAAATAATATAAATCATTCCCTAAACATGATAATAAATATGCCTGTGATTGTAAAATAGAACATTTAGAATAAAATTGCTACTGTTACTTTGGGGAGGTGCTGTCTATGTTCTTGACTACACATTTGTAAAACACAGCAATTGAAATTTTAAATGGACAATTATAAAAAGGCAACAAAAGCTAAATTGTCAAGCAGTTTGATAAAGATGTTTAATTGCTTATAGCATATCTTGGCTAGGTCAACATATAACAGCTAATTTTGAATTGCTCTTCACATTAAAGAATGTCTTATTGTGCTATCAGTTTTTTGTTTCTTTTTAAAAATATGATCAAAACACAGCAGCTTCACACTGCAGTTGTCTATGTGGCTGACTTTAACATATCTTACTGCAGAAATACTTGCATCATCATTTGAATGACAGTAATGTAGAAAAATAAAGGATCTTCACTTATACTTAAGAGTTATATCCACTGCTGTTTAATACATGCAGACAACAAATAATGACAAATAACATTTTGTCAAATCCATGTATCCTAACCAGGGTACTTTGGGGCAGGCAGAGAATGGAGGCAGATACAGTGCTGGTAGCTCTGGGTAGCTCTAGACATAGCACCAGTCCTTCTGCAGGGCATAATCACATACCCATGGGGAGTAAAATGTGTGTTTGAAACAATATCTTGATGGCATCTTTTGCCACATTTTATATTGCTAAACAACATACTTAACCATTGGATGCAAATTTGTTACACCCTGCAAATGGACAGTATGTCCAACAAACCTGCAAGACAGCAATGAAATCTTTTTGATTAAAAAGTTCAGAAAAGTGCAGTGACCTCCAAAATCTGAATAGTAACAAAGTATATTGGTAAAACAATTCTCTACCACAGTGGAATAGGGTTTCACAATCTACAAGATATCTAAATCCAGTCTTTTCTTATGGTATTTTAGTGGTGTACAGTAAAAACGCTCACTTTGACAGCCATAAGCTAATACACTCATAGCCTTGCTTTAAAAAGAAGCTCAGCTATGCTCATAAAAGAAGAAAATTTCTTGCTGTTGGAAGGTCATTTTATATGCCCTGCTGGGTAGTTTATTCTTTAGGATTTTTTTCTTAAAGAAAGAAATGTTCTGTTTCAGCTGATTACTCAGGTTTTTCCTACCATCAGAAGGCACATTATTATGCTGTGGTAGAGAGTGTGGTGTTTTTTGCAGCTGTGTGTTGGGGCAGTGGGCTGAAGACAGCCGAGGTCAACAGGCTGAACAAACTGATTAAAAAGGCTGGTTCTGTTCTGGGTGTCAGACTGGAGAACCTGGCGGAGGTGTCTGAGAGGAGAATGCTGAAAAAGATTCTCGGTATCATGGACAACCCCTCTCACCCCATGCATGCCTCCTTGATGGGTCATCGGAGCACACATAGCAAAAGACTCATTGCCTCCAAGTGTAGAACCGAACGCCACAGGAAATCTTTTCTACCTGTGGCAATAAGACTGTATAATTCTTCCTCATTCTGTAGGTGATCCTTCCCATCATCACATACATCACTTGCACTAATAATCTGTAATTTATTATATCTGTTATAGTTTTTTGTTATATTTGTTTGTTGCTTTGCATAAAAGGAGTTATATAGTTATAATACAAACTATTAGTTATAGTTATAGTTATTTGATATTTTGTTGAGAGTTATGTTGTTACTCTGTTTATTTAGTTATTCTGTTTGCACTAGTACTACTGATCTTCTTAACTCTTTATTACCTTATCTTTATTCCTCTTGTTGGCACTGAGCATGTATATGACAAAAGAATTTCCCTCGGGATAAATAAAGTTCTTATCTATCTATCTATCTATCTATCTGACACATCCAAATGTATTGCTCTACATCATTTGAATATGTCAGAGCAGTCACCCGAGCCAACCCGAGGACTCCTATAAATTTGTATTTCCTCCCTCTTCACACTCATCCTAAGAACTGCATCTGAACTCACAGTCACATCAACTTCAAGCACATTTGATGCTTCAGTGTGCACTGTTTCCGAGTGTAAGGACTAAAACTACACTGCAACACAGTAACAGAGCAAGAAGTACTTATTGTTTCCAAACACATCACCCATAACCCACATTCCACAGTCGATCCTTTCTAATCTCTAATTCTTTATTATACTGAATAAAAGATATTTTGTAGGATTTTATAATGCAGATACACTTTTCCATGTGCAGAATGTGCCCAGCTGTCTAACTACTAAACAGTTTGTGTAAACATTCACTTTAAGCCCAGAAGATTCTGTGAATAAGCCTTAAAATATATTAACAGCCAATGCAAAGTAGTAAACAAAAGCTCATTTTCAACAACAGATGGCTAATCCTGCTCAAGTGAAATCATGGTGAGATTGGTGAATATTCTTATGCTGCCTCTGTAAACTGTGAGAAACTATGATTATAAGTAGCAGGTGTCCCAAAACCAAGTAACTGCCAAAAAGGAACCCTTACAACAATTCTGGATAAAGAATGACGTGATGATGAAGTCTAACTAAGTGTGCAACTTTAGTTAATAAAAGTTTTGAAGAGAGAAAGAATGTTTTTGAAGAAACTATTGCATTTTTCTTTTATTCTGAGAAAGCAAAGTAAAAAAGACTAGTTAAACTAATAAATTATTTCCATGGAAGAGTATGTTTAAGCAATTTATAGAAATCTGTGCATTGAAAGCATAATAATGGCAACAAGCCATTTGTCTGGATCTAGTATAGAGTAGTTAAAACAGAAAACTGAATAAACTGATTTTGTACTACATTTTACTATGTAGGACTTGTACTCTGAAATGTCCCATATCATGCCATTATCAAACCCACTTAATTTAATTCAGGGTTGTAGTAAGCTGGAACCTGACCCACCAGCACTGTGTGCCTAGTAGGAAAGAGCCCTAGACAGGGCATTAGCCTATCAAAGGGCTCACTCACTACCACACAAGGGGCAATTTAGAGTCACCAATTTACTTACAAGGGTGTAACCAGGGGGCAGGGTGGCAGGGAACAGAGTTTTCAGGCAGGTCATTTTACATATGCCAAACTAAAAAAATAATAATAATAATAATAAGCAAATAGTAAAATAAAATGTATTGAAAAATAATATACACACAAATTAAATTCTTAAATAAAAATTGCCATATATACTGGAATGTCGAAAAAAACATATAGCCACCATAAACGAGCTGGTTACCCCATGGTACTTTTGTAGGATCCAGTATTTTTTCAAAATGAGGTGAATAGAGTGAGAAAAAGGGAATCTTAGATGGTTGGATACATAGTCCCAGAGTATACAACAGCTACAGTGGAACCCCGGGTCACAAACGTCTCGGACCACATACATATCGGGTTACGACCAAAAAGTTTGCCATACTTTTGCATCTGTTTATGACCACACACTTGGGTGACAAACAAGCCAGTTTCCCTTTCCGGTTCATACGTGCTGTTGATTTTCGCACGTGTTCAGTCTTCTTCCTGTGCATTCCCTGTGCAGCGATTGAGCGCAAGAGAGAGAGAGCAAGCGAGAGAAGGCAGTTAAAGAATGCACCGGGCTTGTTTTTAAAGAGACTGTAAGGTTAGTTTTCTCTGTTCAAGGTTTTCTCAGTGTTATTCAATGTTTTTACATTTAGTTTACTATTACACTGTGCAATCTATGGTATAATTAACCAATTTTGTGTTTAAAAATCTTTAAAATAATATATTTACATACAGCTTGTACGGTCCGGAATGGATTAATTGTATTTAAATTATCTTATTGGGGAAATTACTTTGGGTCATAAATCAAATCGGGTTGCAACCAGAGTTTTGGAACGAATTATGGTCGTGACCCGAGGATCCACTGTACTTGGAAATATGTACTATGGGACGTACTTCCGGGCTGTATGGAAAATAAACGTCTCTGTGCCTCCCTGCAGTGTCCCCTGGCGGCCCTGACGTTATCCAGCAGAGCACCACCACCTGAATAAAGACCTGTGCAGCCACCATTGATGTTTGAATGTGTGAATGAAAGTGGAAACCCCAACCTGCTAGACCTTTGTTAAAGAATTCATCTTTGAATATTCCTAAGAATGCTTGATTAATTTCAAATTTTATTCCTAAGAATGCTTCATTAATTTAAAACTTGCTTTTTATTTCTAAAGGAAATTTTATTTAAAAAGTACAATCTTTCAGTGTGATGTTTCCCTAGGCTTCAGCACCGAAACAGTTAAAGCCCAGGATGACTCCATTCTTCTGCTGGTTAAGCATAGATTTTAACAATGCTGAAGACAATAATTTTCCACATGGTTGAAAATTTAGTTTGACTGTGCAATACTACTCTTACTTGGTTTACTTCATTCACTTCAGATGCTTCAAAGTGTATGCAGATGTCTGACAAAAGTATTTTCTTGTTTCAGTGTGTGCCTATATATGGGGTTTTTCAATTTTTGGTACTAGAACCAGCATTTTCGCAATATATGCTACCATTTGCAGATGTAATTAGGAAACACAGTATTAACTTTAATACATATTTTGATTATGTTTAGTTTTATTTATCAAATCAATCGAATAATCCTTCTTCCATTATATCATTCATTAACAATGAAACAATGAATACGAGAAAATTGTAATTTCTTCAAAAAACACTCATTTCAGAGAGCTTGAATCTGAAATAGTTCAGCCTTACAAACATGCAAATGTTAACTTTCTCAAACTTTTAACCACTTTACCTTTTCTAAAATCCAACTGATTTGTATCAAACAGAATTCTGGTAAAGCTTAGCTGTCAAATTGTTCACTTACTAATATGCAGTCAACTCAAAACACAGCAGCAGTGTGACCATATAAGTTCAGATCTTATATCACTACATTTGCTTCTAATTAAGTTTAGAGTGGATTCAAAAAATCCTTTTATTTATGAAATCGTAAATTGCTTAGTCCTCACTTACCTTGCAGAATTAAGAAATATCTATGCTTCACAATGTATACTGTTATTTAAAGATACTTAAAACTCCCAAGATTTAAAAACTGCAGCTCTTACCATTAGGGCCTCTAAATTTTATAACAATCTACCTTGCAATATTAGAGATGCCTCATCAGCCTAATCCTATAAATCAAGGCTCAAGTTTTGATTATTGTAATTCTTTGTTTACATGTCTATACAAGACCCTGCAGCTATGTCTTCCGTCTGTTTAAAATGCTGCTTCTAGATTATTAATCCACCCCAGTAAGTGGTCTCATATTACTCTGAATTTAATTTTATCTTTAGAATTTAGTATCCGTTTTAAAATTTTAGTAATCACCTATAGAGTGCTGCTGGGTCAAACATCACAATATATTTCTTACCTGCTACCCCATTATACCACCAGATGGCTACTTAGGTCATTATACCACCAGATGGCTACTTAGGTCATTATACCAGAGCCTTCGTAGTGTTCCACATACCATACTAAGGATCCGGCTTTTCAGTCCATTGCACAGAAATGGTGGAATAGCCTTCCTTATGCTTTACGGGCTGCTGATACAACTGATATATTTAAAAAACATTTGAAGATCCACCTGTTTAGGTTAGAAAATGGGTAGCCATATGGTTACTCCACTCTTGGTTACGTCTGATAGAATGCTAGTTTGTTTTTCATTTTCACTGTCCGTAACTGTGTGCTTTGTTTTTTCTTTGTGCACAGTAAATTTTGACTCTGTCTGCAAAAGGCACTTCATATATATATATATATATATATATATATATATATATACATATATATATATATATATATATACATATATAGTCAGGGATGCCAGGGCAACGACCCGGCCGGGACGCCATGAGGGACCGGAAGAGGGTCAAAGCCCACCCTAGATCACGTGGGGGCCACCTTCCTGGTTGCTCTGGGGGCCACGGGTACAGGGCATGGAAGCTCCACCCTGTAGGGGCCTGTGGTCACCGCCAGGAGGCGCCCCAATGCCTTGGGAACCTGTTACCCCAGCACTTCCACCACACCAGGAAGTGCTGGGGGTAAGACATAGGATGGCACCCGGAGAGCTGCCGGGAGGACAGCTGGCACTTCCGCCACGCTGGGGAACACCTGGGGCTCATCCGGGGACTGTATAAAAGGGGCCGTCTCCATTCATTCGGCGCTGGAGTCGGGTGGAGGCAGGACAAGGCAAGAGAAGAGAGAGTGGAGGCGGCCCGAAGAAAGGCATATTGTGGCCAGGACTGTGTGTGTTTGGGGTTTGTGCACTATTTGGACTATTCTGGGTCTGAGTGACCATTTATTGTATAGATTTTGTAAATAATAAACGTGTGGTTGGTGAAGAACAACATGTCCGCCTGTCTGTGTCTGGGTCGGCTCCACAATATATATATATATATATATATATAGTGACAGATACGGGGCACTATCGTCCCCTTGAACCCTCGGACCAGACGCCAGACAGCAGATAAAAGTCCAATAATAATTTTTATTTAGGCAATACAGTGCACAAAGCACTCTCCACTCCACAATACTCATATAAATCACTATAATCCAATCAATAATCAATCCTCCACTACTTCCCTCCCAGATGCCTTGTCTCTCTGGCACCCGACTCAGCTCAACCCTGGGAAGTTTTTCTCTTTCTGTCCATGTGACTGGTAACACTTCCGGGTCAGATAAAAAACTCCTTTTCTTCAACCCGGCAGCACGTCATTTCTTCTGCCCATATGACTAGGACGCACTTCCGGGCTGTAGGGAAAACAATCGTTGTTCCTCCCTGCAGTGCCTTCTAACGGCCCCCATGGTATCCAGCAGGGCTGTGGTTAAAAACTCCATTGTCCATAATTCCCTGCTGGCATTCGGGGCACCTCCATGCTGCAGGGAGGGCTCCATCTGGCAGCCTGGGGCTAGCCAGCCATCTATCTATCTATCTATCTATCTATCTATCTATCTATCTATCTATCTATCTATCTATCTATCTATCTATCTATCTATCTGTCTGTCTGTCTCTCTCTCTCTCTCTCTCTCTCTCTCTCTCTCTCTCTCTCTCTATATATATATATATATATATATATATATATATATATATATATATATATATATATATATATATATATATATATATATATATATAAATATAAATATAAATATAAAAAATTTAAAAAATGCTGGAGGTTCTTAACACTGCACATCCTTATTAGAGCCATAATGCCTGATCTTTAAATGCCATCTTGGCCAAAGATGCAACCATTAATACACCATGTGTCATTATCATTTGCCTATCCCATTTTGTACCTTTGGGTGACTGTATTATTAGGTTGTTCAGCAAGTTTATCTACCAGGTAGTAGAATTAATTACAGTTCAAAAATAGGTTAAATATACTGTATATGCAAAATATATTTTGTGTAGTTTAAATTGAGATTTTAGTGAACACAGTTTTTCCATTTTGATATTAAATATATGAACCTTAGATAACAATAAATTGTGTGCTCAGTTTATACTTTGAAGAGTTTTATAAGAATAAACTGAATGAAATTTAATTAAATAGATGGGGAGGTGGGCACAATGACAAAATCATTAGTGCTGCTTCCTTACCCACTCAAGGATCCTAGGGCTTAGACATTATTTATGAAGAACTTACTCATTCTTCAAGTTCCTGCATGAGATCTTCTGTATACTGTGTCATGTGTTAAGGCAGGGTGTTTCAAAGATATCTTCAAACTATTGAATTATATCAATTAATTTATTGAACTTTGTGAAAAAGTGGAATTTCCGAAATGTTCTACTTTGCATATTTACATCTTTTGCCACTTTTAAATTGCATTTATGGAAGATCTTCTACATGTCAAATCTCAAAGTAAGCCTGATTGTGTTAGCTCATTAAAGGTCTTGTTAAATTTATTGATGCTCTTACACATGATAAATACTTTATATTTAGTTTACTTAACATGCAAAATTTAAAGTTTTGAATAATTTATTCCAGATTTTTGCATGTTAATTCTGAACATAACTGGCATTTGTGTTTTTAAACTAAATAGTGTGAAAAAAGTTCTATTTACATGTGTTGTTTTCATTTGAATTAATTTTACACATCAAATTTATGTTTCACAAGGCAGAACACATTTTTTTCATACCCTAAGTTTGACTTGTAAACATTTCATATAGTCAGAAATGATTGTTCACTGTGTCAAATATAAGACTTTTATTGTTTCTTTTACTTTATTTTACAAAAATGCATCCTACAGCCAGTCCCTGCAAAACTACCATATTTTTCGGACCATAAGACACACCTGACCATAAGATGCACCCTGTTTTTACAGCAGGAAAAAAAGAAAAAAATATTCTGAGCCAAATAGTACCGGTATACTAAAATATTTATCAAAATATAGCAAAATACGGTAATATTTAACAGCGTGAACTCAACAATGGTGTTAAGAACCATCATCGCTTCCATTAATAAATGAGAAAAGACTTAGAGGATCAAGCACGTTTCTAGTTTTCTGGTAACCACAAAAACTCATCATCGAAAGTGTCAGAATTTATGAAGGTCAGTTGCTCACAATCACTTATATCACTTTCTTCGCTATCTTCATATTATCTTCAGTTCCTTTTAAGACATTGCTAATGCCACATTTTTTGAATGATCATGCAACGATTTCCTCCTTCACTGACTGTCATGATGTTTTAACCCATTCACAAACTTGAGTGATAGTGTGCCTCTTCATTCGTCCAGTAGGAGTCAGATCATGATTCCCAGCAGCCATCCATTTGTTCCACTCTTCTCTCATAAGGACTTTAAATGGTTTGTTGATTGAAACATCGAGAGGTTGCAACTGGCTGGTAAGACCCCCAGGAATTACAGCTAGATGAGTCTTCACCTCTTTAAATCAGTTTTTTGTTGTTTCGTTAATATGTGCTCTGAACTGGTCAAGCACTAATAAAGCAGATTTTTTTTTAGAAGCCTTCCAGGATGTTTGGACCACACTTTTTCAATCCATACTTTCATTACATTTTCGTCCATCCATCCTTTTTCATGAACATGTACAACAACTCCTTGTGGAATAACATCTTTTGGAAAGGTTTTCCTTTTGAAAATTAGCATCGGTGGCAATTTGGTGCCGTCAGCAGAGCAGGAAAACACAGCAGTGTAATGTGTTTTTTCATGTCCTGAGGTTTTCACGGTTATTGTTTTGGCACCTTTGATGTCAACCGTCTTATTAGATGGCACATCAAAGGTTAGCAGGACTTCATCCATATTCCCAATCTGGTCCATTGGAAAATCACTTTTTTTCCTAGCATTAATTACAAATTTATGAAAAGACAGAATCTTCAGTTCATATTCTTGTGGCATTTTTTGTGCAATTCAAGTTTTTGTGCACATAGCAAGGCCGCTTCTCCTTATAAATCTGTAGCACCATGATGGTGAGCCAGTAAAATCCTTAATGCCTTTCTCTACAGCAATGCGTTTGGTTAGATGATAATTTTTGTAGAAGCTGAGAAGCCCATATTCCGGTGATATGTGATCCATTCTTTCATGTCCATTTCTAACTGTGGCAATTTTGCAGCATGCCCACGCAAAGTGTGCTTACCGGTAGTTTTATCAAGTTTTTGCAGCTGATCCTCTTGTTTCCCCCACTCTCTTATCATTTTTTCAGTTGGTGGTGGCCCAAAATGTCTCTCCGTTGCTCTGTTTCCATGTTCTTTTACTACATCCAGTTAAACGGAATTTTATATGCTAATCTTTTTGTCTTTGACATTTTGTACCGTTAGAGAATTGGTGTTTTTCTGAGGAAAATACAGTAATGAAAGAACTGTCAGTAGTTATGAGAGACATATTACCGTACACATCAGTAATTTGACTCATACCGCTTGGCAATGCACATGGGTTACCGTAAGTCTTAATCCATGCATCGCCAAGCTATATTAAAATTAAAGGGCACCAACCAGCCTGACGGGCTCCTTGCCTGCCTGTCAGGGCACTGTGCGGCATCACATAGTCCCAGCCGGCCAATCAAAAGGCAGACTGGACGAACCAGTGCTCCGCCGAATGGAGCAGGTGACAGGGCGGACAGCGGCTCCACGGATGGGGGAGTAGCATGATCAGTATCTATGCAGTGCACAACTGAGCTGATGGTTCTTCACTCTCGCTCTCTCTCTCTGCGGGATTGTGGGCAATTGTCTCCTTTTCTCCGTCTGAGTCGGCGTGCCTCACTCATATAGTCAACATCTGTACGCGCGTATACTGTTTACTACAGCATATTGTGTGTGTGTGTGTGTGTGTGTGTGTGTGTGTGCTCGTGTGTGCTGTGACGTGCGAGTCCCCGTCTTGCACCCCAAAACACAAAGCTGAGTCTCAGTACTTTAGCAGCACCAGCTTTATTCAGCTTGAAACAGCAACAGCGCGGTTATTTGTGGGATCTGCCACTCTCCTATACGCATACACAGCAGTCAGACAGGGTTGTGGCCAAGTAGTACTGTGCACTGCGCGTTTATAATGTCCCTTGTTCCATGTATCATCCATCGACGGCAGGTGCTTATAGCATGTTTGCGATCTTTTCGGATTCGCGTTTAAATTCACTTTAATATACAAGTGCTTTGGACTGTAAGCATGTTTCCAGAACGAATTATGCTCGCAAACCGAGGTTCCACTGTATTTTGTTTTGTAAATGCTGCTGGTTAGTGCCCTTTAAAAAAGCACCTAGGCAGGGCTTTTTTTTATTTTTATATTTTTAATATACCACTGTCCATTTGTTTTTTGTTTAAACACATTTTGTTTTAAAAGTACGGTACCTAGAACACTTCTGGTGATGGAATTGAATCCTCCGGTCTGGACCTGTCCTTGATGATCTGATCCTGTCAGTCAGTCAATCAGTGTCACACGCACACACACACAGGGGAGGTGAGCTGTGCTGATCGTGTAACCTGAATGACTGACTGACCATTGAGACTCCAGGAAGCAGGACTTTCAGTGTTCTCACGAACACAGCTACAACAAGCTGGACATGGAGCAGCACATTTGTACAAGCACAGTAAGAAGCAGGCGGAGGGAGAAAGGGAGACGACTGTCACAGGCTGTCATGGTTTTAATAATCTTTTATTTTCCCAGGCACCAGTACATTAAGTCCTTCCCCCTCCTTCACGCCGTCATCGCCATCGAGGTCATCTGACTCCTACTGTTGGCGGACGCTACCCCGCCTCCTTTCGCATCATTTGACGCAGGGTGTGTGGCGTGTCTGAGAGTGGTGGCCGGGCATTGCCTTGGCACCTGTCCGTATGGCAACGCTGATTGAGCAACTCTGGCTATGAGGGGCGGGGAGGTCTGACATCACCTCCAGCACCTGATTGGTTTGGTGTGTCCAAGATTGGTGGGCGAGCGTTCCCTCGGCACCCGTCCGTATGGTGTTGCTGATTGAGCGGCTGTGGCTATGAGGGGCGGGGAGGGCTGACATCACCTCCAGCATCTAAACTGTAAATTGTATGTACCGTAAGCGACAGTAAGCGAATGCAGCATCGGGTGACAGCGCATGGGACACCACGGGCAAACAAATATCCTTTTACAACAGCCTTGCTGGACAGCATTCGGACCATAAGACGCACCCTCATTTTCCCCCCATTTTTGAGGAAAAAAAATTGCGTCTTATGGTCCGAAAAAATACGGTAAATCTCACAAAAATAAACTCACTACAAGGGTAAATCAAAAATTAAAGGCAATTTGAAAATTGCACATTTACCACAACAAATAGAAGATGATGCTGTACAACATGTTTGTGATGGCTTATGGGTTGATCATATATGCACATCATAGCACTCTGCTAGTCACACTTAAGGTCAAATGAACATGGATGCTCCATTGTGGGATTGCACCATTGTTGAACAATGCGGCATACTGAGATTTCTTTGTGCCGAGGGAGTGAAAAATATTGAAATTCATCAAAGGATGTTGGATTGTGCAGATCACTTTTTGGATACTCATCTTGCACAAACTTTACGGTACACTAGTCATTATGCACTATGGCATGTGTAGATCCATAGCCGACTTCCAAATGTGCAGCAACAATGGACAACATGTTGGTCTTCTCTGATTAAAGTATTATTATTACTATTAATAAGCACAAGTGTGAAATTCCAGCATTCTTAATGACCTCAACATTGGCTCTCAGGTGTGTTTACACTTGCGTCCATCAACAGCCTCAATGGTTGCCCCTGGGCGTCTGATTGCTATTTCAGCTCTTTCATCATTCAGTCTTTTTGTTTCTTCTTCAGCAAACTATTATCTCATATTTTACCAATATTATCTTAAATATTTATTTGTAAGGCTGTTTTCATTGTACTTTGACTTGATAGTAAAAAAAATAAAGATAAAAAACTACAGTAGAAAAAAATTGAAAAAAAAAAAAGATCTAACCCAGCCACAGGGGATGTACAAACCAGTGGCACTGAGGGTAGGAACTTTGAATGTTGGCAGTATGACTGGTAAGGGGAGAGGGTTAGCAGATATGATGGAGAGAAGGAAGGTTGATATATTGTGCGTGCAAGAGACTACATGGCAGGGGAGTAAGGCCAGGTTGGTCGGAGCTGGATTCAGATTGTTATATAATGGTGTGGATAGGAGGAGAAATGGAGTAGGGGTTATTATGAAGGAATAGTATGTCTAGAGTGTTTTAGAGGTGAAAAGAGTGTCAGACAGAGTAATGATTATGAAGCTGGAAATTGGAGGTGTGATGATGAATGTTGCATTAGCCCGCAAGTTGGGTGTACAATGGATTTGGATAAAGTGATGAATAGTGTTCCCAAGGGACAGAAAGTGGTGATTGGAGTGGATTTCAATGGACATGGTGAAGAGAACAGAGGAGACGAGGAGGTGATGGGTTGGTATGGTGTCAAGGAGAGGAATGAAGAAGGACAGAGGATAGTGAATTTTGTCAAAAGGATGGACATGGCTGCGGTGAATACGTATTTTAAGAAGAGGGAGGAACATAGGGTGACATGCAAGAGAGGAGGAAGATGCACACAGGTAGATTACAGACTATGTAGAAGATTTAGTCTGAAGGAGATTGAAGACTGCAAAGTGGTGGCAGGGGAGTGTAGTTAAGCAGCATAGGATGATGGTCTGTAGGATGACGTTGGAGATCAAGAAGAGGAAGACAGTGAGGGCAGAGCCAAGGATCAAATGGTGGAAAAAGGAAGACTGCAAGGTTGAGTTTAGGGGGAAGGTGAGACAGGCACTGGGTGGTAGTGAAGAATTACCAGATAGTTGGGAAACTACAGCAGATGTAGTAAGGGTGACAGCAAGAAGGGTGCTTGGCGTGACATCTGGACAGAGGAAGGAGAAAAAGGAAACCTGGTGGTGGAATGGGGAAGTACAGGAGAGTATACAGAGGAAGAAGATGGCAAAGAAGAAGTGGGATAGTCAGAGAGATGCAGAAAGTAGGCAAGAGTACAAGGAGATAAGGCGCAAGATGAAGAGAGGGGTGGCGAAGACTACAAGAAAAGGCATATGATGAGTTGTATGAGAGGTTGGACACTAAAGAGGGAGAAAAGGACCTGTACTGATTGGCTAGACAGAGGGAGCAAGCTGGGAAAGATGTGCAGCAGGTTAGGGTAACAAAGGATAAAGATGGAAACATACTCGCAAGCGAGGAGAGTGTTTTGAGCAGGTGGAAAGAATAGTTTGAGAGGCTGATGAATTAAGAGAACGAGAGAGAGAAGAGGCTAGATGATGTGGAGATAGTGAACCAAGAAGTGCAACAGATTAGCAAGGAGGAAGTAAGTACAGCTTTGAAGAGGATGAAGAATGGAAAAGCCGTTGGTCCAGATGACATACCTGTGGAAGAAAGGTGAAAAAGAGAGTGCAGGCAGGGTGGAATGGGTGTAGAAGAGTGTCAGAAGTAATTTGTAACATGAGGGTACCAGCAAAAGTGAAAGGGAAGGTCTATAGGATGGTAGTGAGACCAGCTATGTTATATGGGTTGGAGATGGTGGCACTGACCAGAAAGCAGAAGACAGAGCTGGAGGTGGCAGAGTTAAAGATGCTAAGATTTGCACTGGGTGTGATGAGGATGGATAGGATTAGAAATGAGTACATTAGAGGGTCAGCTCCAGTTGGATGGTTGGGAGACAAAGTCAGAGAGGCGAGATTGCATTGGTTTGGACATGTGCAGAGGAGAGATGCTGGGTATATTGGGAGAAGGATACTAAGGATAAAGCTGCCAGGCAAGAGAAAAAGAGGAAGGACTAAGAGAAGGTTTATGGATGTTTATATTCCAAATCGTAACCTCAGATCCTCAAATGAGTGTCTCCTTAGAATTCCAAGAACAAAACTTAAAAGAAGTGGTGAGGCGGCCTTCTGCTGTTATGCACCTAAAATCTGGAATAGCCTGCCAATAGGAATTCGCCAGGCTGATACAGTAGAGCACTTTAAAACACTGCTGAAAACACATTACTTTAACATGGCCTTTTTATAACTTCATTTTAATCGTAATTTAACTTAATCCTGATACTCTGTATGTTCAATTCATCATAACAACTATTCATGGTGGCTCTAAAATCGGTACTGACCCCTACTCTCTTTTCTGTTTCTTTTTCCGGTTTCTTTGTGGTGGTGGCCTGCGCCACCTCCACCTACTCAAAGCTTCATGATGCTCCAACAATGATGGACGGATTAAAAGGAAGAAGTCTACGTGACCATCATCATCATTCAAGCCCTTCCGTGAGAACCCTAAATCCAAAGAGGATTGTTTCATTTATGTTAGGTAGAATGCCCAGAGGGGACTGGGCGGTATCATGGTCTGGAATCCCTACAGATTTTATTTTTTCTCCAGCCGTCTGGAGTTTTTGTTTTTCTGTCCCCTGGCCATTGAACCTTACTCTTATTCGATGTTAATGTTGATTTATTTTTTATAATTATGTCTTTCATTTTTCTATTCTTTAATATGTAAAGCACTTTGAGCTACTGTTTGTATGAAAATGTGCTATATAAATAAATGTTGTTGTTGTTGTTGTTGGATGTGGTGAGAGAGGACATGCAGGTGATTGGTGTAACAGAGCAAGATGCAGAGAAGAGAAATATATGGAAGAAGATGATCTGCTGTGGTGACCCCTAATGGGAGTAGCCGAAAGAAGAAGTAGAAAAAAATGATCTGCTAAACTTTTTTAATGTAAGTATCTAATAATGAATGTAGTGTAAGTAGGAGAAGTCAGATATGCAGTGTGGCATATTGGTCATTCAACTAAACTTTAAACCAAAGTTTGCTAGTCAGTCCCTGCCTCTGACTCATTATGTAATCCTTACTGAGTTAATTAACCTGCCCATGCTCCAATTATAATAAAATCAATAAACACATTTTGAATTTATTTTGATATTTAAGTTGCTTTGGGTAAAGCTATTTGCTAAGCAAATAATAAGAATAGTCATGTTCACAACAAATCAGATTTACATTTTAAAAGCTGCATTACCCACAATCCACATGAGAACTTACTGACTAAAATTAAGGGATGAAGACAAATGAGTATGGAGTATGAGGTAATTTTCCTACTGCATAAACAGTCCTGCTATGGACTTACAGAAGATTTGGTAATTTTTTGAAACTGAACAGAGGATTATTGATGTTGGCTAATGGCCATTTTGTTATAGTTAAAAGTTGCACTGCATCATTATGCTCAATGCTGACAGATGACAGTGCTGTGACTAAGGGCAAAACATTGCTTTTTATCACCGTGCCAAAGCTAGAACAGCTATACAACTGTCAGCAAAGCAATACATTTGATTATTGAGGTAGGAATAGCTGAACGTGACAAAATCAAATATGCAAACACTGGGAAAACATGACATTTTGCTATGGAGCAATGCTGGCTAATCAGAAGCTATGTCACTCTTGGGCTATGCTAAAATTCCATCATTATGCCAACTTTAGATGAACGTGATGACAGTTTATTTATCAACATGAAATCAAATATTAGCCTAACATTATTGATTGAGTCTATAAACAAGATAAGAAATTCTATTTTATAACAATTAAAGGAAAACAAAATAACATTAATTACATAACTAAGAAGTTTGAGGCTGAGCCATTTCTAGAATTTTTTAGGATGCAGCATGTTTTATGTCTGCTGCCTTGTTAATATTTCATATTAATATATCTTAATGTCACATGATACAAAACACCTAAATGTAAATGTTTTACTTTGACTTAGCTGGGTCTTTATTAAAGAGCCAGTTGGTATGGGACACAATAAATTATGTTAAATAAACATTTACAAAACCCATTCCATTAAAAAAAATTACTGAGGTGTGTTTTGCCCAATGTCTTGTATCTCCAGAAGGCTTTGTTTCAAATCTGAGCCTGGACACTGCGTGTGTACAGAGTTTGGACATTCTCTGTCTCTGTCTCTCTCCCTCTCCATGTCTAGGATTCTCCAGCTGCTGCAGCATTTTTTCCAGCATCCCAAAGACACGCAGGTTAGGATGATTGGTCTAGTAATTTAAATGTAAGCATGTGTATGAAAATGTTCTGCCTTGCGCCTGATGGTGCTGAGATATGCTCTGGCCAGGAAAGATCCTAATCTGGTACAAACAGCTTCAGTAAATCATTAGATGTTTTAAATCATGTGCATTGTGCTTTACCATTGTTTTCATTAAAATCATTTTCTTTGCAAGTTTAACATTATATGGTGGCTGGAAAGGGTGCAATTGATCTGGGCCTAGACAATCAATTGGGTTTATATCAAGTGCATAGAGGAGATGATTAAATTAAAAGCATCAAAATCAAGAAGACCCCCATCCTACTATGTAAAAGTCTTCAGTTACTGTTTAATTTTATGATGTTTTATCTAGCAGGCAGTCATCCTTTCTTGCAAAATGTTATGTAATACTATCAGGAGAAGGCATAAATTACGCTTTTTCCAATAGGTTTGAAAAACACATGCTCATTTAATACTGAGTTCACTAACACATTTTTTTTAGCAATATAGATGTAAATTTATCATCATTTTTCTTTGTTATTACTATTATTATTGATAAATCTTTTTAAATCATAGAGCCCTAGGTTGACATTTTCACTTTCAGATTCTTTCAGATTCAGCTATTAAATGTTCACTATTACCAGTTGGTCTCTAATACACTGTAGCTAAATATTTTCTACTCTATTTTATACCTTTGGTCAGAGGCAACAATATAGAATATCAAAACATATGCCCAAAAAGAAGAAGAAAATGTGTGTGGCAACATAATGACAATACAACCTGGATAGGTGGCAGTTCATCATGTATGGAATCTAAACATCCTATATGCTTTGACTGCCAGGTACCTCTTTGTCTTACATTTACTGTACATGTATTTGCTTAGCAGGCACTTTAATACAAAACAACTTACAAAAGAGGTCACCATAAGTGAGTAAACATCAGTCACGGGCACTGTCTTAATATGATGATTAGTCTCTGGTTTGGTGCTGTTTCTAAACCAGGGTGACCACTGGATGAATGGAATGGCAGAGACACTAGGCTTCTTTGTTAGCCTGAATGTATGCCAGTTCTGTGCTTCCATGACTCACCCCTTGGACTAATGGGGGTCAAAGTATATTTGTCACTGACTCTGGTTTTTCACCTTAGCCCCGGGTTAGGACAAACTTGTTTTTAACAGGTCTTTCCTAAGATCATATTTATACTTGTTCTCAACCAGTTACATGATAAGTACAAGAACTGGTTTCTAAAAGCACTTTTTGTTTGCTTTTAGGTACATATTTGTTTCATGATATATCATCATGACAACTCATGACATTATTTTTATAAGGTTTTTTGTTATGTTTCTCTTCTTTGACTGTGTCCTGAGTGAAAGACAAGGAAGGTCCACTTTCAAATTCTGTGTAGGTTAAAACTGATGGGGCTTCTTGACTTGACATGGGTCAAACAGATTTTAATACTTATTTGCTTTTTTCTGCCAGAGTGTGCCCTAACTTGATTTATCCTTTATTTGTGGTGGTGGTTAAGCATATAGTGGATTTTATGATTGTTCTGTCATGTTAAACAGGTCCTTGGTAAGGTCAGTGTAATTTTAATTTGGTACAAAAACACAGTACTGTACATAAAATTTGAAAAGTCTGAAAATGATATCACTGAATATGTATTGGCCTTTCCTTGTCTCAGTTAGCTTGACACAACTTGATTGCAAAACCAAAACCTACATCTATCTAATTAAAATATGGTGTGGCAATTGGATATGTGGCTGTGGAAACATAAGGTGACAAAGCTTCTTTAAGAATATCAGACTGCCCATCACTGTGCCATTTGCCTTTGGAATTTGCGAGAACATGATGTTCACATCAAGCATCCTTAACTATAGACTTTTAAGTTTGGGCCTAGGAATTCTATAGTAGTAGTAGTAGTAGTGTTAATAATATTTTAACATGATCAGGGAACAGTAAAATTTTTACTTGCATGACCAACAAATATGCATCAATAAAAAGATAAGATAGGAGTTACACTGCATAAATACTAAACATTTTAAAGTACTTCCAGTAAAATGATTTCCAATATGAATATAATTAACAGAAAACCTTTGCTGTCTTCTTATAGCCACCTTCTACTTACTCCATTGCCCTGTATTTATTGTTAACCTTGTGGAACAGATTTATATTTTACTTACACTATGTCTTGTATCATATTTATAAGGCATGTCATTGCCTCTAAGGCATTACAGCAAGACTATGAACATCACTCTAGTGTCAAAAAATATGAGAATCAAACATTAAATCTTCTTTTTTAATATAGGAATTTTTTCCACCAAACAATGTAAAGGCTATAGTTAATTTGAACAAAATAAGCTATACTGTAGATGATCTTGACACTCTGACTACTGGAAGAGTTTCTTTGCCACTGTGAAGCCTGCGGTTCCTAACCCTGACACAGACAGGCTGGACACAAGTGTACCACACAGCACACAGTATATTTACATGTGGGGGAGCTTCCTTCACTCCCCACAGCACAGCACAGTACCAAATGGCACGCAATGCTCAGTTCTTTCTTTCTTTCTTTCTTTCTTTCTTTCTTTCTTTCTTTCTTTCTTTCTTTCTTTCTTTCTTTCTTCTCTTCCTGTCTGCCTCTACTCCTCCTATCAAGCTTTGACTCTGGCTTCCTCAGTAGTGGCTGCTGGCTCCATTTATAAGGTAGCACTTCTGGGTATGATGGAAGAACTGCATTCAAGGGCTCAGTAGAAACTGCAGCACCCCCTGGCGGGGCATCAAACTCCAGCTCTCATGGAGCCCTTCAGGAGTCTGAGGCACTGCTGCAACCCAGAGGGGCTGCAACGAAGTGGTCCTTCCAGGGTGGAGGCATCCCGGCTGGGCGCCACACCATGTAATTGCTATTATAGTGATTTTTTAGGATGCAATTCATGAGCATTCAATCATTTTATCTAAGTTAAAGTAGCTTCAGGCTTACAGGATTTGGAAAACACAGTACTGTAAACCATGAGATGTAACACCTAAGGACACAGAGCTGCAGTTGATCTGTTTTTTAATTAATAACTGATTATCTTGCTTTGTTGTTTATTTATTTAGTTTTTACATTATTGGGTTCTTTGATAGACTACTCCCTATTAATTTAAACTTTGTTAGTTAACTTCCATATTATATATAACTGCTGGCATGTTAATGTTTCTTTGTTAGTGAAACTTACAAAAAGATATTACATAATTGGAAAGATTTTGCTCCCGTTACCTTTTGTCCTTTGCAAGTTTAATTTTTAATCTATTGTTGTCTTAAACCCTATGACTCTGAATTGTACAAGCAGATAAGATAAGTGGATGGTTTTCTTTGGCTTTATGATTAAAAGTTTTCAATAAGTTTAACTGAACTTTTTTACAGTTGTTTCTTACCAATTGCTGAACATCTATTAGCTTTGTTAATTTCTTAATTTTTGGTAAGAAATACAGTTTTGGTGATTTAAAAACAATCTGATTCGCATTCATTGTCTTGCTCACAATAACTCCATGTGAAAGATGTATTCATTGCCAATAACGTGTCAAAAATGACACTTTACATGTTATTTTTCACTTACATAAGGTGATGAAACCTATTAAATAATGATCTCTGGATATTAAAGGATCAATAATCCCTGCTCTCTGAATTATGTTTTGATTATTACAGAGTATAAAGTGAAGCTTTCTCTCAAGAGGGCATTTTGATTAACTAAAAGAAAAGACATGTTTAGTAGATCCATCAGTATGAAAAGGGCTACACCAGGCTAATAAATCAAGAGAGCTGAGCAAGTTATCATGTAGCCTGATGATTAACAGGATCTCACATATCAATGAGGTTCAATCACAGACATGCACCACCAATTTGACTTATTTATTTAGTTAGTTTTACTTCTAATTTTAATTACATTTTGCCTTCCATTTGCTGTATACTCCTTATTTAATTCTGTTGTGCTTTGTAATGTGGCTGTCATTGGCATAAACCATTTGAAGAAGATAACATGCCAGCGTTGTCAGAAGCTGAAGGTCTGCATTACTAGCCAAAAACAGCAGCATAAAACTCTTACTAGAGGGGGAAGCCAGAGGAAGAGACTCATATTCGACTGTTGAGTTGAGATGAGTAAATCAATATCGCTGGCCAGAAGAGAAAGGTGGTATGTTGTACTTGATGGAGAAAGATGCTTTTTTCTAATGGAGGTAGAGGGAGGAGCAATGTATCTGAAAACTCTGCACGGACAATGACCAGCATGTCATAGTCACCAAGGGGTTCACTGCCATGTGGGAGTCAGTGTAGTTTTTCTTCTGGAAACAGAAGACAGAATGGCTCCAATAATTGTCCCAGCAATCAGGAATTAAAAGAGCTGGGCAGGCTTATAGTGAAGATAAGTGCTGAAAACATCTGATGGCATGCCAGTCACTCAAAGAAGCTAATCTTACATTAAAAGTGTGCTGTGCCAGTAATGAGCAAAGGTTGTGGTTTCATTCAGTGCACATGGCAACTGCTGGAAATAGGTGATGGCAAGCTAGAGGCCAAAATGCCAGTGGTTCATGGGAGCAAAGGCCAGGGTTTTTTATAATAGAAGTGTTTGCCATGCTAAGATGTCCTATGCAATCTGCAGTTGAGGGTGCTTTAAAGAAACATGTGCAATCACCAAAAATAGAGGACAGCAAACCATAAAACAATGTACTAATATGTTGCTGGAACCACGGAATGTGTACATTACAAGTGGAGCTTACAAAAAAGCTATGTGGGGATGTGTCAAGAAAAATGGCTTTTCCATATGACACTGGGATGATTTTTGTTCGCAGACTGCATATCCATGTATAATGCATTTCGTTTGCTTTAAAATAACATTCTCCATAGATAACTTGCACATACCATAGTACCTGATTAAGATTTCAATGTTCAGCCAACATGTCCACACAGTTTTACTGTTTTGCACATGGGAGGTAAAATTACAAATGCTGGTCAGCTACAAACTGCGGTACAGAATTAATATTTGGATGCCTTTTCAGAAGACAAGACTTTCCATCAGGAATTGAAATTCCTTATCAATCTTTAATAAGTTTAATCTGGCATGTAACTAACTGCTTTTTTTTTTTGATGCTAAGCATTTAAGGATTCTTTTGTTTGATAAAAACATGCTTAAACATTAACATCAATGTTATCTTCATTTTCCTTGCCATCATTGTTTTGTTTTACCGTACAAAAATGTCAGTGAGGATAAATTTTATTTAATTGCGCAGTATACAGTAAGCATAACTGCTGATTTCATTTATCAAAGAGGCATTTGTCCTTTTTGGGATTATGACACAGGTGTGTCACTCAGAAAATTATAGATGTCAGGATCAGCTCCAGCTTTACTTATTCAAATAACTGAATATGAAAATGGAAGGCATATGTTGTGTTACATAGTATTCTCAGATCCACTTAATGTAATTCAAGGTCATGGGAATGAAAATGTAAGGCTAGATTAAAAATGTATTTGCAAAAAGGGTTAAGTCTTGGCAAAGTCATTTCAAATGATGTATTAATAGCAATAAAAATAAATATCTTTTTAATTTCCTAGGGATACATGCAGAAATTGGGAGTTTCTACTTATTTCTAAAACGGATATGTACTGTTATTAAGGGAAAATTTACTTTTTTATTCTTAGATCTAGACATGTGGTTCTCCTAAGGATGACTAACTTTAAAATGGAAGATTTTGATTCAGTTTCATTTTATCTTTAAGTACAACTATTATGCTATCCAAAAATTGATTACTCATTTCCTCAAATTCCTCACTAGTTTGGATTACCTGAAAGAAATTAATATAGTGAGCCTTGGTAATAATGACAATATTTAATTTAAAATAAAGTATTTTTAAATAATTTAAATGTAGATTTTAATTCTGGGCGGCGCGGTGCCGCAGTGGTAGTGCTGCTGCCTCGCAGTTAGGAGACCCGGGTTCGCTTCCCGGGTCCTCCCTGCGTGGAGTTTGCATGTTCTCCCCGTGTCTGCGTGGGTTTCCTCCGGGCACTCCGGTTTCCTCCCACAATCCAAAGACTTGCAGGTTAGGTGGATTGACAATTTTAAATTGGCCCTAGTGTGTGCTTGGTGTGTGGGTGTGTTTGTGTGTGTCCTGCGGTGGGTTGGCACCCTGCCCAGGATTGGTTCCTGCCTTGTGCCCTGTGTTGGCTGGGATTGGCTCCAGCAGACCCCCGTGACCCTGTGTTTGGATTCAGCGGGTTAGAAAATGGATGGATGGATGGATTTTAATTCTTAAAGCATCCCAACATTTCATCCAATAGAACATTTTTTTCTAGTAAGGAGTCAAGGGTATCCAAAGTCAGGAAGGCAGGAAGCAGTTGTGAATGGGGTGCCCCTCTGTTAAAGATTATTAAAGTAAATGTATACCCATTGAGTACCCATTGACCTAATATACAGGGTGGGCCATTTATATGGATACACCTTAATAAAATAGGAATGGTTGGTGATATTAACTTCCTGTTTGTGGCACATTAGTATATGTGAGGGGGGAAACTTTTCAAGATGGGTGGTGACCATGGTGGCCATTTGAAGTCGGCCATTTTGGATCCAACTTTTGTTTTTTCAATAGGAAGAGGGTCATGTGACACATCAAACTTATTGGGAATTTCACAAGAAAAACAATGGTGTGCTTGGTTTTAACGTAACTTTATTCTTTCATGAGTTATTTACAAGTTTCTGACCACTTATAAAATGTGTTCAATGTGCTGCCCATTGTGTTGGATTGTCAATGCAACCCTCTTCTCCCACTCTTCCCACACTGATAGCAACACCGCAGGAGAAATGCTAGCAAAGGCTTCCAGTATCCGTAGTTTCAGGTGCTGCACATCTCGTATCTTCACAGCATAGACAATTGCCTTCAGATGACCCCAAAGATAAAAGTCTAAGGGGGTCAGATCGGGAGACCTTGGGGGCCATTCAACTGGCCCACGACGACCAATCCACTTTCTAGGAAACTGTTCATCTAGGAATGCTCGGACCTGACACCCATAATGTGGTGGTGCACCATCTTGCTGGAAAGACTCAGGGAACGTGCCAGCTTCAGTGCATAAAGAGGGAAACACATCATCATGTAGCAATTTCGCATATCCAGTGGCCTTGAGGTTTCCATTGATGAAGAATGGCCCCACTATCTTTGTACCCCATATACCACACCATACCATCAATTTTTTGTTCCAACAGTCTTGGAGGGATCTATCCAATGTGGGTTAGTGTCAGACCAATAGCGGTGGTTTTGTTTGTTAACTTCACCATTCACATAAAAGTTTGCCTCATCACTGAACAAAATCTTCTGTGTAAACTGAGGGTCCTGTTCCAATTTTTGTTTTGCCCATTCTGCAAATTCAGTGCGCCGATCTGGGTCATCCTCGTTGAGATGCTGCAGTAGCTGGAGTTTGTAAGGGTGCCATTTGTGAGTAGCTAATATCCGCCGAAGGATGTTCGACTAATGCCACTCTCCAGTGACATGCGGCGAGTGCTACGCTGTGGGCTCTTGCTGAATGAAGCTAGGACAGCCACTGATGTTTCTTCATTAGTGACAGTTTTCATGCGTCCACATTTTGGCAAATCCAACACTGAACCAGTTTCACGAAACTTAGCAAGCAGTTTGCTAACTGTAGCATGGGAGATGGGTGGTCTCGTAGGGTGTCTTGCATTGAAATCTGCTGCAATGACCCGGTTACTGCGTTCACCAGACATCAACACAATTTCTATCCGCTCCTCACGTGTTAACCTCTGCGACATGTCAATGGCTGTAAACAAAGAGAAACTTGTAAATAACTCATGAAAGAATAAAGTTACGTTAAAACCAAGCACACCATTGTTTTTCTTGTGAAATTCCCAAAAAGTTTGATGTGTCAAATGACCCTCTTCCTATTGAAAAAACAAAAGTTGGATCCAAAATGGCCGACTTCCAAATGGTCACCATTATCACCAACCATCTTGAAAAGTTTCCCCCCTCACATATACTAATGTGCCACAAACAGGAAGTTAATATCACCAACCATTCCCATTTTATTAAGGTGTATCCATATAAATGGCCCACCCTGTATATATATAAATATATATGTATATGCTGGGGGTTCCCCCCTACTCACTTTGCTCGCCAATCCCCCCAGCCTGCGCTACGCATCACCCACTTTACATCTCTGCCGCTCATGTTGTGAAGAGGTGGACCCCAAGGAGATGCGGTCGCTCTGCTGAAACCCCCTCTTAAACGGTGATACAATGGGATACAAATACAGTTTTTTTTTTAACTCCTCTTTGCTTGATCAGCTGCTGGCTTGCTGCTGCTGTTGTGCTGCTTGATCTGCATCTCGCACAGCGATTCGAACAATTAAAAGCCTGTACAGCAGCTGTCCTACTCTTTGTCTTTTATTTCCGATCCTGGTTGTGGTTATATCTCTTGGCACAAAGTCTCATTTCCTGGGATGTGAGCTCTTGATATTTTTTAATTTATAATTTAAAAATGGAAAAACAATCTGAAAATCTAACAACACCACATTAAAGTTCAATAAATTCTGAAAAGGATGATACCAAACATATATATGTAGGATTTAAAAGTAAGCCCGATTTGAAGCGTGACAAAAAACGTGACATAAACACATCGCATAAAATTGTTGCACAAAATCGTTGCACTTTTAGGCTTAGGATTTTATATATATATATATAGAGTAGATATTTAGTCACACATGCGCATCGGAGGAGCTCCTTGTTCGCTCATTCGAAGTAGGAGATAACACGCCGGGGCAAGAGGGGGCACTGTTGCTAACTGTGTTGTCTCCTTTTCTCCCCACAGCTATGAAAAAAAGTCCCAGTGAGGGAAATTAGCCATGTTATAAAAAGCCTAACTGACTGCACTGGGCTGTCTTTTTTGGGACCAACTCTTAACAAGACAGAGCTCTAAGAGAGACCTGTCTTGGTTTTCTGACGGCTAAACTCGAGCCCTTATTTTCTTTTGTATTCTGACCTATGGGGTTATGTTCATTGTTGCCAGCAGGCATTTGTTTTAGTTTAAAAGAGTAACGGAGGGAATTAAATGGGACAACCTGGCTGAAGTCCCAAACATTTCGTGGTGGTCCGGCTCACTATAGATATAGCAATTAACACATAATTTTACAAAGTTAGGTGACATGAAACAATGTCTCTGGAGCTACATAGCAGTGACAATTAGCAGTGTTCCACTATGTAGAATGCATTTCAATATATATCTTGACATGCTATTAGCATCTTAGCCACTCTTGTGACATGTTAAAAATGTAGGACTGCCTATATTTCAGTTCAATGGCCGAACAGCTAACATAAATCTTCCTTGCTATGCTTTTCTTTACTGTGCCTGGACTAATTAAGGCAACACTACTTGGCTTAAGATAATTATGCTGAAAAGTGTTGTGTGCATTACAGTAGTGCTTACACTAAGAAATGCTAAGATGCTGTTAGAGAAGGTGCACATTTAATCAAGAAATGCTAACAAGCAGTAGGAATGAAATCAATTACAGGTGACAAATGAAAAGCTCAATGCTGTTCTATAGGATTCTTCACAAAAGCCACATTTTAACACCTTCTCCTTCTACAGTCTGTCAGTTGTTTTTATTTGTGTCATGGTGTTACAGAATATACAGAACATTTTATGCTTTCCGTATAAACATTCTGTGCCCCTTCCTTAAATAACATTGTGAAAAATGAAAAGTGGGTGTAGGTTTATGACTTGAAAAAATATTTTACATATAAATGCATAAAAATAATGTCAATAGTTTACAAGTTGAGTGTAATGTGTATTACTGTAAACAGATTTCACTAAGTACTTCATTATGTCTTTAACTTGACCCCAAATTTTAGAAATTGTTTTAGGAACTGATCTATATTAGCATTTGTATATTGTAGGAGTCTTGGTGTCTTGGAGCCTGAAAACGGGAGGAAGTAGGTAAGCAAAGTCTGTAGTGAGGTGAGAAAGTGGCAAAGCATTACAGAAACAAGTGAGATGATTTTGTGATAATTTTAGAATTTGAAGAGTAAACAAGGCAGCCATCACTTACAAAAAGAAGGAAACCTGACCCCTATTCAGATTAGTGTCCATTCATTAGTTCTGTTTTAAATGCATCTTACCCAGTTTATGAGGGAGCAGAGCCATGAATGAACTGATGGGACCCGATTGTTGTGGTGTGAAATTTTGTATATAAGTTGATAAATATTTTGTATGTCTTTATTTGTAACTTAGACAAAGCAAAGTAATATTAGTGTTATATCATGGATAAGGATTTTAACCATCCCCCCACCTTTTAAGTCTTTGTAAATTTATAACAGGGTTTGGGAAGTGCCTAACAATGATATAATACTAGCATTACATTGCCTTGTCTAAGTTACAAATAAAGACATACAGTAAACCCTCATTTATCACGGTTAATCCGTTCCAGACTCTACCGCGATAAATGAATTTCCGCAAAGTAGGATTCTTTATTTATAAATCGAATATTTTCGCAGTTAGAGCATAGAAAACCTGTTTACAACCTTCTAAATACATTTTTTAACATTATTAGACATGAAATAACACCCTTTAGTCAAGTTTAAACTGTGCTCCATGACAAGACAGAGGTGACAGTTCCATCCCATAATTAAAAGAATGCAAACATATCCTTCTCTTCAAAGGAGTGTGCATCAGGCGCAGAGAATGTCAGAGAGAGAGAGAGAGAGAGAGAGACAGAAAGCAAAAAGCAAACAATCAAAAATCAACAGGGCTGTTCAGTCTTTTAAGTATGCAAAGATACTGTCGGAGAAAGCAGCTGCAAGGAAGGGAGCAATGTGAAGGTGAGTCCGTAGAGAGTGAGAGAGAGAGAAAAAGCAAACAATCAAAAATCTGTACGTGCTGTTCGGGCTTTCAAGTATGTGATGCACCGTGCGGGAAGCACATCGTATATCATTGAGGAGTTTTATTTAATATGTAATACGTGCTCTGATTGGGTAGCTTCTCAGCCATCCGCCAATAGCGTCCCTTGTATGAAATCAACTGGGAAAACCAACTGAGGAAGCATGTACCATAAATTAAATCTGCGAACCAGCGAAAAATCCGTGATATGTATTTAGATATGCTTACATTTAAAATCTGCGATGGAGTGAAGCCGCGAAAGTCGAAGCGCGATATAGCGAGGGATCACTGTACAAAGTATTTATCAACTTATATACAAAATTTCACACCACAACACATATTAATTGCATGACATGCTCACACATGGACTGACACTTAATCATATAGGATGAATTTAGAGCCATTAATTAATCTATCATTCACATATGAGAGGAAAACTAGCATAATCCAAAACAAATCCTTCGAGAATGGGAAAACTCCATACAGACAGCGCTTAGGCCAACATTTAAATCCAGAACTCTGCAGCTGTGAAGCAGAGGTGTTACCCACTGAATAAATCTGCAAAACAGAATAGAGTTGCATAGAAGTAAAAATTTTTTTTAATTTAAAACTTAAGTGTGGGTCCAAATATTTTCTTTGGGAGTGGTCAACATTTAATTAAATTGAAAGACTGTGCAACTCCATGTGATGCTCCTATGTAGGCAGGTGCCCCAGATGTCCACGAGAACTACTGAGGTGAATCCTCTGGAGCAAAGCCTAGAAACAACGAGGAATGACTTAAGGACATCTACTGTATGTTAGGTAGAAAGCCCAGTGGGTGCCGTGGAGTCTTTTGGCCTTGGTACTCCTACAGCTTTCTTTCTTTCTCCAGCTTAAATAGAGTTTTTTTGTTGTTGTTTTTTTCTGTGTCATCTCATCTTATCTTCGCACTCATCTTTAGAGACTTAGAATATGATACTATATATTAGATTCTACTTTTTCATTAATTATATATCTATGCTATGTAAGCTTGTATTGACATATTTTTGTATTACTTATTCAGTATTATTCTTGTCTAATTTAATGTGTCTTGTTACATAGCAGGATATGAATATTAAATGCATATTTTCAGTACCTAACGTAAGCGTTACCCAAAGTTAAATGATGAGTGGGTCAGTGTCAGGCCTTTTTTTAATTTGGAACTGCACCCCTCGGCTATTTTCAGTTTCTGTGTTCACATATTCTCAGACTATTCAGAGCTCCAAATTGAAATATTTCACCTACCCACTTCAGTGTGATCATGTGCGTTTCCAGTGCATGTTTTGTGGACATAAAGAGCAAAATAAAATATTAAATGTGTATCATGTTGCTCTGATTGCAATTCAACCAAAAATAGCATTTCAGGCTGACCAGGTTATATATTATATTTTAAAGAACTGACTAGGATGAAATGTCAGCGTTATATTATAACTCGGGTAACTTTATTTTATCAGAATTGCCCAACTTATATTTCCAAGTTGGCAAAGAATTCACTTGGAATTTCAAACTTGGCAATTCTGATTTACAGTCTATTGAACAGCACATAAGTGCAGCAAGTGTGTCACCAGCATGGACCATGAACACTTGTTTCATTCACTTAGGGTTTCTGTGCGATGTGGACTGCATGGAAAATCCATGTAAGATTTCTCATACAGACATCTAAATGCCACTAAAACAACGCTTTTGTATATTGAACAGGAGGAAGACACTATATCAGCCATTTTGATGCTGAGGTGACTGTGGAACATTGCAGTAAAGAAGAAAGGAACATAAGACTCTTTTCATACCTTAATGAATCTAAAGAGTCTTACTGTGCCATATACTGTAAATTGTCAAAATCTTTTATATGCAGAGGGTCTCAGTTTGCTTAGCTTTTAAATTTATTATGACAATGCCCAAGGATATTACAATGAAACAGACCAGGCACCATAATTCCATAGTTTTCATCGACATGAATGGTTCATGAATCTGAATATGGTGCTAATCGTTAGAAAAACTGGGATGGATATTCTTAGCTAGGCAAGTTAATGTCAACTTTAGGAATGTCTGCACACATAAAAGATAATTCTGGTATGGCTAAACCAGAAGTTTCATGACAAAATTGCAATACAATACATACATATTATACTATCTATCTATCTATCTATCTATCTATCTATCTATCTATCTATCTATCTATCTATCTATCTATTATAATGGTCTTCAAATACATAACTACAGACAAGAGGCAGCAGTTTAGGGCCTCTATATTGAATTTGTTCCTGAGGTATGCCGACAGGTTTTAAATGGCAGACTTGTTCCTGTCAGGATTAGAATGAGTCATCCATTCTATTATAGAATGATTATAATCATGTCTGTCTTCTTTATGGCTTTTATTAATGAAATATTGACATGAACCTCCACTGTATTTTTTCATTTTATTTATGTCAGGTGCTTTCAGATGCAATACAGCTGTCATTTCTTATTAATAAAGGGCACCTTCTAAAAGAGAGTTGGTAGACATGCTCTGTGTACAGAAACCCACAGTAATCTAATGTTTTGTGAAGGTGGAGTAATAAGCATTAACATCATCCTTACTGTACATGTAATCAACTGTTACTTTATTATCTCAATTTAGAAAGTAAAATCAATCTACCTCTGTAAGCAGTTTCTAACCATAAGTGAAATTAAGGAAGAATAATTTGCTACTTGCTATTCTTATCCACCTTTACAAATGTGGACAAATGGAAAATGCTTTACTGACCTACATCACTGAACACTTTTGTGATGTGCACAAATTAAGGTCTTGTGAGAAAGTACCTCTTAAGACTTCTCCAATTGTCTATAACACATAAACTGACAGATACTTGTAATAATATATAAAGTAATTAGTATACAATATGTTGTCTTTGCCCAAGCCCAGGCACAGTTGGGATTCAGGGGCATGGGCAAGGTGTGGTAGTGCCCTCTAGTGACCTGGGCCAAAATCAATTTATCATTAGTTTAGTAGTATGAGTATGATAAAAATTCCTTAATGTATCTAGTGTTTTTTTATTATTATTATTCCAATTCATTAATTAATACATATTTTTCACTTCATCCTGCACGATTGCTGTTTTGCAAGCTGTGTGTTCTTTCTTTTTTCTCACTTGACGAGCAGATGCATTATGTCAAAGTTAAAATGGATATTTTTCAGTTTAGCAATAATTGCAAAACATCACAAAAGAAGGTATCATCTCTGTTCAAGAGACAAGCAACCTCCTGTGGAAACTGAAGGAAAATCTTTTGAGAATTGTATGACGCGTAACTTTCAGTATTGACACAGCTGCTTCTGTGGCACATGCTAGACCTGTATTCAGAGAAATCAATGACTTTATTGAGAAAAATATAGGCCCCAAACAACCCATGCTTTTTATTTTCCCATGACATCTAATTGGTCACACAAATCATGCCTTCTCTGTTTTCTGACATTCCATGATTCAAAAAAGTTTGCTAAACTTTCATCATTACAAGCACATAAAAATGAGGAAGAGGTGCAAGTAGTTTAAGACAGTTGGTTTAGCAAAACTATCTCATAGTCACAAGTGAGAAAAAAAAATCGGGGAGTTCTTGTGTAAAGTTCTTGTTGTTATTACAAAACTTCTTGCTAAATCAGGCTTTTCTTTGCATGGCTATTGTGAAGGCACAGATTTAGAAGCAAGAGGCAATTGATTGATATATGAGATTTTTTTCTCAAAGTACAACCAATTGGTCAAACTGGTTCAGTCCCATTCCATCAGTTACACAAAACTAAACTTCCAGAATAAGATCAATGCATTGTTTGCAAACAAATTAATGAATAAATATCCAGTAAAATGTATGAGATTGTTGGTGGCAAGAAGAATGGGTTGCAGTGGTGTGAGCTTCAAGATATTCCTAGATTCCTAGAGCAGCATGGAATCATAAAGGAATGCCTGTTTGCTGTTTATGTACAGTGCATGGTGCACAAGCTGAATCTACTCTTAACTATTATGAAACATGACAGTAATAAAGACTTTTTATAGTCTTAATAACAATTACAAAATATCAATTAAGTGTTAATGCATGAGTATAAGACTTGTAAATCCTTCATATTCACAATTCATTTTATCAGCATGTCAATATGCCACACTGCACAAGGGTGAATAATCGCTTTATAGATGCTTTGCAAATCTTAGTAAGAAGCCTTTGTTAATGTCTTGTTACACATCTCTACTGTACATGAGTAAGAGGTATTTTTACAATCTTCTTCCTCTTTCGGATGCTCCTGTTAGGGGTCGCCACAGCAGATCATCTTGTTCCATATCTTCCTGTCCTCTACATTTGCTCTGTCACACCCATCACCAGCATGTCCTCTCTCACCACATCCATAAACCTTTTCTTAGGCCTTCCTATTTTCTCTTTCCTGGCAGCTCTATCCTTAACATCATTTTCCTAATATACCCAGCATCTTTCCTCTGCACGTGTCCAAACCAGCGCAATCTTGCCTCTCTGACATCTCCCAACCGTCCAGCCTGAGCCAACCCTCAAATGTACTCATTTCTAATCCTGTCCATCCTTGCCACACCCAATGAAAATCTTAACTTCTATAACTCTGCCACCTCCAGCTCTGTTTCCTTCTTTCTGGTCAGTGCCACCGTCTCCAACCCATGAGACCTAGCTGGTCTTACTACCGTCCTGTAAACTTTCCCTTTCACTCTTGCTGTTAACCATCTGTCACAAGTTACTCCTGACACTCTTCCCTACCCTTTCCACCCTGCCTGCACTCTCTTTTTCACCTCTCTTCCACAATCCCCGTTACTCTGTATAGTTGATCCCAAGTATTTAAACTTATCCACCTTTGCCAACTCTACTCCTAGCATCCTCATCATTCACTGACTTTCCTCTCATTCACACACATGTATTCTGTCTTGTTCCTACTAACCTTCATTCCTCCTCTCTCTAGAGCATATCTCCACCTCTCCAGGGTCTCCTCAACCTGCTCCCTACTCTTGCACAATATCATCAGCAAACATCATAGTCCAAAGGGACTCTCTAATCTAATGTCTAATCTCAGGTATTTTTGCAGTACCTAAGCTAAAATGTTACCAAGAACTCTATAATAACTACTTTCAACAGAATATACTCTGCAGATCCAAACAAACATCATTGGTTTCTTATGATGTAGTCAGCACAGTTTCTTAAATTCAAGAAAACTGCACAGCCAAATGACAGCCATTAGACAAGCCAATGGAAATATACTGTACTTCATACTGTATATGTTGTCAAATAGCAGTATGTTGCAATAAGTGAATGCAAGAAAGAAAGGGGGAAGGAGGGGTAGAAAAGTGACCCATGAAGGCAAGTAAGCTTTATCAACAAAAGACATCTCATTATTTGTATCATTCTCCTTGAGGACATATTTTGAATTGTGAATGTAACACTAAATAGGTTACAGGCCTCAACTACAAGCATGAAAGATGCATCCTCTGTAGTCAAGAGCCTGAAAGCACATCTTCAGCAATGCAGAAATGAGGGGGAGTCATGTCTGTATAGAGTAATACCAACAATATCAAAATGGAAAAGAACCTCTCATCCACATCTCCTTGTTGCCAAACATACAGAGATAAAAACACTTGTACAGCAAAATGAGAATGTTAAGATGCACTGGGAGTCAGAAGTTCACACATTTAAATGTGACTAGTATCTCTCTGCACTGGACATTTTGCTGACTGAATTGAAGAGTTAATTTTCAGATGAAGCTATGGCCCTAAATGTGACATGTGATGTTGTGATTAAGTGTGATATAAAGGCATCAGTCAACTTCTTTGTACAGGAAGTCGTCAACATATGACCTATGCATCTTACGACCATTCAACTTAAGCCCACTACCGTGTCTCAGGGCAAATGACAGTTTTCACCATGCCAGCTCTGTATGCTGTGACTCATTCATCTTGATCTCAGTTTATTACTTGCACAGGTTTCAACTACATTCAGTTACATTTGTCTTACAATTTCAGAAAAAAGGGCAATTGATCTCTACACAAAAATGAAGGTGATCAAGCGGTGTGAGGGAGGATTAATTTATCCCATTTTAAACCTGTGTTCACCACCGCTGTACTGCTGTGCTTTAGCTTTGAAGCTTCTGCATTGTAACTCACAATGTGCCACTTCATGTGAACTGCCATGACGGGGTAATGAAACCACACTCTTTTATCTGTTAATGTGTATTATTAACAGGGTGAAATACTAAAACAGAAAATATTATGAGTGCTCAAACTCTGTTGGTAAAACTCCTCATCTCACAGTTAACACAATGAACACTGGGAGAAGCTTCCACTGATGACATAACATAACACAGACAAAGAAAGGATTCATGGAGCTATTCAAGGCTCTGCACCCATGCAAGCAACAGTAATAACGAAACAAAATAATAAAAAAAAAAAAGTTAGAAAATCTACACAGTGTGCTAAGAATGGTGATAAAAAAGAATATAAAACAAACAATATGACATACAGTGTTATAAATACGGTCAGGTTTGAATACATATATCGACTTACGTCTGGTCTGGTGGAACTGAATATAGTTGTAAGTCGATGACCACATGCACATATGAAAGCTGAAAGTGATTCCCTATACATATATAAAAATCAAGATTTGTTGTCCTCTTCTGCTCAAAAGTTAAAATCTGTATATGACCTAGATTACAAAAACTGGAAATAACTAATACTCAATATGAATAATGTTCAGTGGTGCTATTCTGTTATCACGGGTTAAGAGTTGTGAAGACAGCATTTCTGTACGCTACCATAACCTACCAATAAAGGGATAACTAAAAGGAGAACACAACATATCAAAGAAAAAAAAAACAAAAAAAACAAACCTAAATTCCAAAGTAGGCCTGACTACACTGGCATGGTGGCTCCACTTACTTGAATACCACCCAAATCGACAATATCTTGTGTGCCACTGTACACTCTTATTCTCTTTCTCTCCCTAGCTTAACCATCACTCAAACAATTTTACTCTCTTTCCACTCACACTAACTACATTCCAGATGAGAACTTGCAACAAAATCAAGCTAATAGGGGCCACTAGCTAAGCATGCCTTTGACAGTAAATGTACATAGCAAGTCCCTATAATTTTGATCCCAAAATAAAACTGAAGATTCCATGGTTCTGAAGGGCAGGTACCAGCATTTCTATATATGTAGCTGTTGGACACCACCTGTACCATGAGAAAAGTCTGCTGGAACCCAGTTGTTTGGAAATTATTCTGTTGGCCTTCTTCATTCAGTGAAACTATTTCTATGGATGGCAGCCTCTGGCAGCCATTTATCATTGGTACTTGAAAGGGCTTTCTATTTAGCAGTGTGAGCTTCTATTTCAAAATACAGACTCTGTTGGGTTGGCTTCCTGTCAAATCATAGGCTAATTCTCCCTTGACAGCTAAGCATCATGACACAGAACTATTTAATATAAGAAAAAATGCTTAAGCCATAGACAAACATGAAATAAGATTAATTTCAGTTCACTGTTTAATTTCTCACAGATTTGCAAAGTGATCTGTTTACTTCTGCTGACAGGAAAATCAACTTTTTGACTGAAAAGTTGCCTCCAGTGAATGATTTAAGACTTTTAAATGTGAACGCACTTGGCCATTTCTAATATATGCCAGCAAAAATAAAGATGTCCAGATGCCTTGAATATGAATTTACTATACACTTCATATGACTGGCACCCCATCATGAGTTGGATCCAGCTTTGTACCCAATACTTCTTGGATAGATTCCAGATTCCTGAGATTTGGACCTGGCCTAAGCAGATTACACATTTGATGGATAAATGTACACTGCACATTCTTTCAGGGGATCCAGTCTGAGGTGATTATTGGTCACTTTCTGTTTAGAAACATGTTTGCAGTGCAGCACTCTAGCAGTTTTCAGATGTACACATTTAGTAGCTTTTCCTCCATTTAATTCAGTATTAACATTAACATTCACAGTTAAGTGAACACAGAAGCTAGGCAGCATGTTAGAAGTCAAGCATAATTCATAGTGACAAACAGACATTCTACTCACAAAGCTGCTAGTGGGAAATCCAATACCTTTAAGGTTTATTGATTTCTCTAATAAAATTAAATGAACATTGATTTTTCTTAGGTGATATAGCTACCATAAATACCATAAAGTAGTATTCAATAAAAACAAAAATGGCACAATGCGTTATAAAGTATTTGCCATTGATTGGTTTGCCTCCAAATTGTTAAGTACTATATTTGTATCCTGGCTTTTAGTTTTAAGCTATGTAACCCTATGCAGAAATTTGGTAAAGGTGGTGAGAATAAAGGCAGCATTTCAGATGAAATGGTTTTTTAATCTATTATATTTATTTTCAGTCCCCTGCACTTTCAAATTCACTTTCAATATATATGATGCATCTTTCAACAACACATACCATCTGATTAAACAAAACATCATTTTAAGAGATTTCAGTGCTCATTAGCCTAAACTAATCAGGCAGCAATTTACAACAATTAGCATTCTGCTTCCTAAACTGAACTGCAACTTGCAATATATACTAACACACAGGAGACAAGAGCACAGTTTTATTTGTATTTTATTTTTCACTGTCTAATAAGGAAGCTCAGTTGCATCTGCAAAAAATCTAGCATTAAAAGTTACCAATATATTGTAACAACCCGGCAGCAAGCGCTGGCGGAGTGACGCCTCATGGGTAATTTATGTAAATAGTTTGTGGGGAATTTATGGGTAATTTATAAAAAGCTTATTGTATGTCGAAATTTACGTATTGTCATTTATGTTGTAAATAGTGGTGTGTTTGTATTTAATTGGTTGGGTGGGTTTGGGTCATCGCCGTCCGGGGGTTATTTATTTTGTAAAAAGTACCAATTTATTGAAATGTGTCTTCGTGCGTGACCTTGGCAATGGCCGAGCAATAATGTTGAGCTTTTGTTTCTGACTATCTTCTGTAATAAAAAGATGCAACAGGACAGAGCTGTTTTATTGCTAAGATTTAATCTAAGCAAACTACCGAGACACTCGGAGTCGTGCGGTGTATGGGGCACGAGTGTTCTCTTTCTTAAAGAGCTGGGTGCAGTTGCGTGCATAACGCTGGCAATCCGCTAGCCGACAGCTTCGGAGAGGTGCACGGCAGAGTCGGCTCGAAATCTTTAAAGACTCCTCCACGGGTCGCTACAATATGTTGTATATAAAGTAATATATATTATAATGTGTCTTACTAACAAATAACAACAAAAAATTAATATAGGGTGTTGAATATGCTGTGTTTGGAGTAATTTTCCAGAAATCAGCTTTAATATGTTTGAAACCCATTCCGAATATACATTAAAAGTATTTTTCTTGACACAAAATAATATGTAATGTTACACTTGCTCCACATAAATACCACATTATGTGAAAGATACCATTACTTATCTTTTTTTTCTTCAAAAAGAAAGAAGTAAATAAATTAGCTAATTGTTATACTGTTGGTGGGTCTCTCTCCTTGTTTATAGCTTTGGCAATTGTCTATTGCTTGTTTTCCTTTTCTTTGCAAATTACTCCCTTTTGTTAATGAATGTGTTTGTATCAACCATTTTCTTTTAGAATTTAATTATTTATTTTGTTCAACAGACATTCTTTTGCTATTTAATTGTTCTATATTACCTTGTTGTTTCTTCTCTTTATTTCACTATGGTAATGCAGGTGTTGCTACCATTACGGCAGTCACCTGAGGCAGCCTATTTAAGGACCTCCTAAGTCATAGTATTATCACGGGGGCATTTAGTTCTTCCTAATGCACTGTTCATTACTGAGGGTGAAATAAAATGTTGTAGCAAAGTGCAGAAAGCTCTTATAGACAGAACTGGAGGGCAACTTTCTGTAAGCCAGTTCACAGGTTTGTTAAGACTAGATGTTAAGTCAAGGCCACATGTCAGGTAAGGAAGGGGGAGCACATCCTTTAAATCAGGAGAACATGAGAAATAGGGAGAGACCTTCACAGGAAATAAATAAATCAAGAATAAAGGGCTTGCCTGCATAAGGTATCACATCAGTGAGGATGAAGAGTGTTACGTCAGTTACTGATATCATGATAACAGGAGTATCTCCATTGTGAAAAGGGTGAGGCTAGCCATGCCTTGTTCCTAAATTCTATTTGCTGTTACCCATTATGTCATTAGTATTGTTCTGCTCTTTGGGTATGGAATTGCTGTTTATTGTTGTTCAATAAAGAAGCCTGTTATTGTAATGAATTTGTGGCTGTGCCAGCAAGAAACTTCAGTTCCCAGCAGTCAGTTGAAGTGTGCAGGACCGATGAAAGTAGGCCTTACTTGAGCATGTACTTTAAAGGGAGTCAAAGTTCAGAGGGAATGGATCAGAGTGGAGGCGCAGCAGTCTTGCACATGTAACATCTAGTCCATATGTGTTTTGAAAATTGGCTTTTCTACGTGGTGCTGGTCAGAAGTACAAGGTAGCGTGGCTTTTGCTTGCTAATCTGTATTTGATGTGATTTTCTTTTTAAGACAGTTAGACAAATAGAAAAAATGTATTTAAGATAGAACTTAAAATAACATTCTTCTAACTAGTTACTGATTTATTGAACATTCCAGTGTTCAGCAAACACTGGAGCACTAAAAGGGCCACCTGCTTATTTCAGGGTATTGCACACACTAAAGGAGGCTGTTTAAAGACTTCACCAAAAGTAAATGTATAAGCCAAAAATCCCCTTATGTCAGGGGTCCTCAATCACAGTCCTGGAGGGCCGCAGTGGCTGCAGGTTTTTGTTCTTAATTAGAAAGCAATTCTTGGAGATAATTTAATTTCATGGCTTGTTAGTGCTTTAACTCTGCTATGTCGGGAAATTTTCATATCCTAGATTTTGTTCCCCTTTTTAAGGATATCATCCAAATGATTTGAAGGCTAAAGTGGATGAGTAATTCTCAGTCCTTCACTTTTTTCTCTTCACTTTCACTTTCCTTCCAAGTATTTCATTAAACCCAGTAGTGCATGATAAATACACACAGGTGTAAATGGTAACAAGTTCAATGGAGAAATGCTGGTCTCTTTTGTCATTTGCCTGTTATTGCTAATTAGGAACAATTAAAAACCAAGAATACAGCTGTTTAAGCCTAAGATAAACAATAAGGGTTCAAAATCGTAATGAACGAGACAACTAAAGTGAAGCAGAAGTGTTACTTGAGCAGTAAGTGCTTCTTATTAAGCAATTGGGTTGGAGCAAAAATCTGCAGCCACTGTGGCCCTCAAGGACCGTGACTGAGGACCCCTGCCTTATGTGTATGTGCTGTTTTAATTTAGTTGTTTGTATCAGAGCTGAATATTTTTAGTGAGATAACACAGAAAGCCCACTTTAACAAAATGAAGCACAAAAGACGAGAAACACACTTGTGTCAAGACGCAGTACCACTACATAAGCACCAAATGTAGCCAGCGGGAAATCAGGGTCCTTGTTGAAGTACACTAATAGCGATTAGTTAAGAAAATGCCTCCATGTGGGCTATCAACGCATACAATTTTATATTGCAATTTTAACAGAAAAAATGCCTTTATCTGCTTTCATAATATAGTACATCATAATTCTATTCGATTCTGTTTGGTGGTGTGTTTATGATTAAATCAAAGATAAAATACAGTTGTTTTAAAACATTTGTCCAAATAGACATTATTAGGTACAAAATATACAAATATTTTCATTGATTAATTAATCTTGTAGTGAGGAATACATATTAATGTAAATGGATGCACTTTTTTCTTTACATAGTTTTACCTGATTGACGTGTTTCAGTTTATCAATGATCTGGTTTATGACGGAGTCTGTTCCTTTCACTTTCACCTCTGGGTTTCCAGACTGAGCTTTAATTCCACTGCCCACGACCTGAAGAGTGTAGCTGAAAGAAGAAAAAAGTGATTCTTTTTTGTAATAAGGAAAAATCATTAATGATTGTTATGGCAACAGACACCATTTCAGAAAGTAAATATTAATCAATAAAAAAGAGGAGAATTAAGGGAGTTAAAATATTAGTAAATATGACATATTGAATATTTGTGTTAAGCTGGTGATAATAATAATCATAAGATCTATCAATTGTCAGAAAAAGTGTGGCAATGAGTATGTTTTGATACATTTGGTCTAGATTTGCTGTGATGATACAGGTTTTAATGTGATGTGCTCTTTTACATAAGAGTGTGATAAATCTTCTAAAATCCATTCTATATACAATAGTAGTCCCAAAGCCATACATTTTTCATCTATCTCTAACATCCTGTTATTCATCTCTATTCTTGGTAGTTCACTTAAATGCCACTGATCTCTGGTTATATAAAGTTTACAACATAATAGTCATTTCATGCTGTATTAATTTAAATTAAGCTAATATTTATAAGTGGTACTATTTCTTTTAAATAAACATATAAAGATTAAGAACCCCAACTAAATTGGCATCTCATGTTTCTTGGATAGGAAGATTGACTGAAATAAAAAAAATGATAATACTTTAGGGCAGTAGAGATTATTTTTGCCTAAATAATAAATCTCTCTAAAACATTATTGATTTATTAGGGATATTTGTGTAATTAGTTTTTAATTAAGTCATCTATCTTTTGATTTACCTGTGCTGTGTATTTAAGTGGTAGGCAAACTGATATCACATGGTCTAAAAAATGATGGGACAGAGAAATACGGTGTCAACTGTTGATACAGAATGATAAATTTGAAGCTGAATAATTACAGATCCACCATCTGTGCTCACTTTTTCAATAATTCTGGAGCAATGCATCATGTCAATTTATTAGAAAACCTGGAACATAAAAAAGCTATTCATTTTAATCAGCAACCCAATAACTGATAACAATTTAAAGGATACTAATTTTTGATGATTGAAAGACTTTGTCTACTCAAGTATTAGTAGTTAGCATGAATAAATAAGCAAACAAGACTAACTTGAAGCGATTACTGATGAAGGGTACAAGAATTAATTTCCGGCTCTGTGGCAGAAAGGTTGATTACCAGTAGTATTTTAGGGGTTAAAGATGTAGTCTCCTTTTTTGTTATCAGCAACAGTTTTATCCTTCTTGCTTTTTTTTAAGATTGCATTAAACAGTATACGTACTACTGCATGTAAATGTTTTAAAGAAATTTCGCCGACATTCATTTTGGTTAGACACCACTATATTTAGGAGTAAATTGCAAGATAAAATGAAATCTGTCTTGAAAATGAGAAGTCAAATCACTTTATTTTTGTATAGTGCTCTTCACTGAGTCTGAGGCATGGCTCGCAGAAAAACTTACAATTATAAACTTTACCACTTATAAAATACACACATAAGTATATTCACTTTGCATTCCAGTGGCTCTATTTTTTTTCCTCTAACACATCTGAAAGATTTTAAAGTTATTGTGCATTTCTCAATAAAGACATGAGCTGTAAAATTAGTGCAGTTTAGTGTGTGCTCCATGAATGGAGCTCCAGTTTTGACTTGACTTCTTGGATAATTGAACAGTTTTGTTTAAGTTGATTTCATGGGCAGCCTAAAATCATTTTATTATTGGACGCTGTCTATGAATAACAATAAGAGAATAATTACATTTTAGGTGGACAGATTATTGCTTATAGTTCTGAACACAAATGGGAAAAATGTCAAACCACAGGCTAAAATAATATGTAAAAGGTGGTGATTTTTTTTTCTGTTCAGCGCCCATGTAATTTATTTTTGGATCACAATCAAAAAACTGAGACAATTACATCTGATCATCTATGCAATCACAAGAACAGAAAATGGGACTGTATAAAAGCTGAAGGAAGCAGGGAACAAAAAAAAAAATGACTTAGCAGTGTATCTCCCTTTGAAAAACTGACAACCAAAACTGATTTACTTTTTTTTTTTTTTAGTAATTTAAGAGTTTACTTTTTTGAGAAGTTTTTTCTCACGCTATATCCAGAAATGGTTTCTGCTTTATGCCTAATGCTGCCAGTAATGGCTTTATGCAACATATACCTAAATTATATTAAGCAGATTAGAAAAGGATGGATGGATTTTATTTCAAACAACTGGATTGCCTAAAATAAAAATGAAAGTGAGAAAACATCCAATAATATGTTTATTATACAAAATGAATACACTGATAGATATGCTTTGATGTGTTTGTTTTGCAGTGAAAATTTCTTTTGGGTACTTATTGAAAATCACTCGTTGTAAACACTCTTATATCCAAACTCAGCAAATCTAATCTCAGGCGCTTCAATGGTAGGTGTAGTGACAGACGTAGAATAGAAACATTTTTACTGATGTTGTCACAATTTACTAACTGTATACAAATTGTTTTAAAGTGATCTTACCAGAAAGGTAATTTATATTGTAGACTTTTGTCTTGAAAGACCCATCTTTATAAATTAGATGACCAAATGGGCTATACTAAATTTCAATAATATTTTTAATTGGTTGTGGAGTACCATTCATGAAATTCAAGAGATTTTATTCAGGTCTACAAAAGATGACAATCCATGACACCCGATAATGAGGATACTGATTCTACTGTACTTACTGACCTCAATAAGTATCTCTTAATTATTTTAAAGAATGCCAAGACTTTAACCATTTTCATTTCAGGCTTTGAAAGTCAATAATAAGGTGATATGTCACAGATGAATATAAATAACTGTAGCAATTATTTAGGTTGGCATTAGTTCAGAGTTTCTCATTTGTTTTTTACTTAATGGAGTTATGATGTGGCACTTCCATCACTGTCTTTTTTATGCTGACCTTAAAATAAGATGTTGAAGTGAAAATTATCATCATCAGTTATGTTACCACTGTAAAATCGTCATTGATTTGGCTGGACTCACTCTTGTTGGGCTAAGCAATGGTGCACTGACTACAGAGGATTTAGCTAGCCAGTTAACATAGAACAAGTGAAATCTGCAACCGAAATTTATCATTTATACCAGACATATGTTATTTTCAATAAAATGCATTTTTATATAGAACTCTTCAATTGGTACAGGCTCGGATTGTATGCACAAATCCACAACTACAATGAACCAACCACAAATTGCTAAAGCACATTAGTGTGCATATATTGTGACATGTGAGTCCCTGTCTTGCACCCCAAAAGACAAGGCTGAGTCTCAGTATTTTAGAAAAACCAACTTTATTCAGCTTGAAACAGAAGCAGCACGGTTATTTATTGTAGCAGGAGCAGACACAGCAATCAGGCAGGGATGTGGCTAGGTTAGTGGCGAAGTAATACTGTTCCCTGCAGTTATAACGTTCCTTGCATCACCAATCAATGGCAGGTGCGCATAGTGAGACCGCGATTTGTTTTCGTGGTGAGCTGCTACAGTGGAGGAGCCCGCGGCTTCCCCGTCCACCAACAGGCTATCACACTTTGGGACGCTCTTTGGCTTGCTGTCCCATTGGGGAGAGCCCCAAAACAATTTAGAAACCTTACAATATGAACACAAAATTTACATCAAATAGACTCTAAAAAAGAACAGTTTAATTTGATTAACATAAAGAAATCTGGACAAAGTTAAGTCCACTAACATTATAACAGAAATCAGGCCATTAGATGAAAGAGAAGAGGCAAAAAAATTTGGAACCATTACTGAAAGAAATAAACCTCTGGACAGTCCACATTTGGTAAAGTCACATAATCAAAGTCATCGTTTTGAAGATATTAGCCAAATGACAAATGACCAAAACACCAGAGAGTAATTATAACAATTGAGAAAAAAAAACACTGAGCCGAAAGGCAAAGCTCTCAATTTACCAGTCGATCTACATTCCTACCCTCACCTATGGGTAGCGACTGAAAGAACAAAATCGCGAATGCAAGCGGCTGAAATGAGTTTCCTCCGCAGGGTGTCTGTGCTTTCCCTTAAAGATAGGGTGAGAAACTCTGTCATCCGGGAGGAGCTCAGAGTAGAGCCACTGCTCCTCGGCATCAAGAGGAGTCAGATGAGCTGGCTCGGGCATCTGATCAACTGGAATCCACTGTACTAAATCCATCCATAATTTTAAACACTTTAATCATGTTCCCTCTTAATCTCAGTTTGATTAAATTTAAGAGGTTCAAGTCTCTTCATTGCTCAAACCTCTTGATTCCTAAATCAGCCTAGTCTCTCTCCTCAGTTCTCTTTATCTCCCTTGTCTTAGACCCTGGCAAGTCCTCCTACTCTATCCAGTTGAGTGTCTGTTACAGCAAACCTCCTACCTGTACACATCATATACTTAACAGATCTCTGACCATACAGTGTGTTTAAACCCCCTTCCAAGGTCAAATATAGGCAAGTTATGCAATTGTGACATCATTTCTAGGCATTCCTATGCTGCAAGGACAACTAGAACTCCCTCAAGCAGCTCCTGATGTAGCTGTGACCCTAAGCTGTCTATCTTACAGAAGTTATACAGATGCTGCCCTTTATGTCTGTGACCATGACACTCTGCTTGAGGCAATCATTACTGTAGGAGTCCTAAAGGACTTATAGAGCAAGATGTACTGCAGCACATTTCAGTGTGGTACATAATTTGAAAGATGGGTAAGAGTGGTTGAAAGCAATGAAAAAAATAATAATAAACCCACTAATCTCACATTCAAGACTGGGCAGTACTAATGTTCGCAAGACACCTGTGTGCGCAGGTTTGAGTTTTGTTCTGTGCAGCAGCATGACATAATATTTAGAAAGTGAGTAAAAGATAATATCTGGCAATCAATTTTGTGCAGTCCTCTATCTCTAGCCACCTATGTGTGATTTCATGCTGTCTGTCAAATCAGGGTCATATGTTTTTGAGAAGAGCTGGTTTACCTGCACATGAAGCCCTGTAAAAGCTTTGCATGTTAATGCACTGACTGCCATTATATATTGTCACGCTTGGGTCACAGATTTGCACAGAGACACAGGAGGTCGTAGAAACAAGAAGGATTTTTATTCAAACACCGCAAACACATGAGCTTAAATGTGCTCCATGACAAGTCAGAGATGACAGTTCCGCTAGGAGCAGAGAGAGATAAAAGCAAACAATCAATTCCAAAACTGACAGGCGCTGCGCAAGGCTTATAAGTCGGTGGAGTACCGCGCGAGGCTTGTATTACGCGTTATAGTGCAAGGATAAGGAGCAATGTGAGGGTAGTCAGTGTTTCAGGGTTTGTGGTTTTCCCAGGGGCGTTTGTCTCTATTTGGGGTGCGATCAGCCCTCCGGCTCACACCCTCCCCCTCAGCTTTATTCACATTCCTGTGAATCAAGCGACTCTCTGTACCATGTTCATGTTAGTCGTGATAATACGTCTGCGTTGACGTGTTCAGAACCTGGTCGGTGCTTTACTGTGAAACTATAAGGTTGTAAACCCAGAAACCATCTCATTAGACGAGAGTTTGTATGTTTCTGTCGGTACAACCACTGAAATGGAGCATGATCAGTTACCAAAGTGAAGTTTCGTCCCCACAAGTAATAGCGAAGCGCTTCCACAGCCCACCTAATTGTAGAATAATTACGCTCCCTAGGAAGTAATTTCCTACTCAAATATGTGATTGGATGTTCTTCTCCATCAAAAATTTGTGACAGGACTACGCCCACACCAAATGCACTTGCGTCTGTTCGCAAGATAAAATCTTTTGTGAAACCCGGGTTCCTTAGAACCAATCAATCAATCAATCAATCAATCAATCAACCACGTAAGAAGACAATCCTTTTTTTAAATCGTTGAAAGAACGTTCACAATTTTCTGTCCACAAGATTGGTCGTTTTTTCTGCCTCTAGTAAGTTCTGTAAGAGGAGCAGCTCTATGTGCAAAATTTGGAATGAATTTTCTGTAGTAACCAGCGAGCCCCAGAAAAGCGCGTACTTGTTTCTGTGTCCCAGGTCTCGGATAAGCAAGCATTTCTTCTATTTTCCTTAATTGTGGCCTAAGTAAACCCTTGCCCATAGAATAGCCTAAGTAATGAGTCTCGGACATGCCCAGTTTACATTTCTTAGGGTTAGCAGTAATGCCAGCCTGTCTCAAGCTTTTAAGAACAGCTTGAAGCCGCTCTAAGTGTGTTTTCCAATCATTGCTAAAAATCACGACATCGTCAAGGTATGCCCCGGAATATTCAGAATGAGGACGTAGGATCTGATCCATCATTCACTGAAAAGTTAGAGGTGCCCCGTGAAGACCAAACGGGAGTCTTGTAAATTCATAGAGTCCGTCGGGAGTCGCAAATGCCGTTTTCTCACAACTGCTAGCCTCTAAAGACGCCTGCCAATAGCTTTTCGTGAGATCTAGCGTGGAGATATGGCTCGCCTGACCCAGTTTTTCCAACAGTTCATCGACACGGGGCATGGGATAAGCATGTAGTCAGTGTTTCAGGGTTTGTGGTTTTCCCAGGGGCGTTTGTCTCTATTTGGGGTGCGATCAGCCCTCTGGCTCAAAATATCTTTTGTTCCTTCCCCTTCGGGGCAGGATGCATATTATGCCCCTAGTAAACCCAGCTGCCCATAATGCCAAGATGACATACATTGTAACCAGGGATGAATTAATTCAGTTGTGCTCTACTCCATTACAGATGCTGCACTTTACAAAAAATTAATGTAAAAGTGTCTAACACAGACAAAGTGAGGTTTGGGATTCGGCCCAAACATATGTGCATTGATCAAACTACTCTATACTAGTCCAGAAGCCTCAGTTTGTATTAACAACATTATTTCAGACTACTTCAAACTAGAAAATGGTATTCAACAAGGATGTACCCTATTTAAGAAAGATGTTTACTATTGAAATGCATCACAGATAAAGGGGATTTTCAGATAAGGTCTTGAAGAGAAAATATTACTATGTGCAGATATAGTATTATGGTATTGTATATATCTGACCTTCCCATTTATCTTAGCAGATCAGTTTAAATATCTAGGAGTAAATATCACTTGTAAATATAAAGCTCTTTTCCAACAAAATATTGCTGTCTGTATGGAAAACATTAAATAAGACGTGAATAGATGGTTTATCCTCCATCTCACAGGTAGAATCAACACTGTTAAGATCAACACTGTTAACATCCCTCCCAAGCTTTTTTTTTCTTTTTCAAACCATCCTCATATTCATTAACAAATCTTTTTTTTAAGAAATTAGATTCAATCATAACTTAATTTATTTGGAATTCTAAACATCCACACATTCTAAAGGGTGACTCTACAATGGACTAAACCAGAAGGGAGTACAGCATTACCTAACTTTCAGTTTTATTACTGGGCGGCAAATATACATGCCATAAAGACCTGGACATCGAAACAAATCAATGAATATACAAAAGCCTGGTCTGTAGTTGAATTAAAATATTGCAGTACTTTTTTTACATTCCCTGCTCTGTGCTCCAGTAAATACTATATAAATTATCGTCAATACACTATACTTCAGTTGCCCTTCATTTACTCAGAATATGGAATCAATGTAGGAAGCACTTTAAGACAGAGAAGCTCTTATCTGTTGTACCTCTTTATGAAAACCACACTTTTCCACCTTCTCAAATATAAACAGTATTTAATGCTTGGAAAATGCATAAGCATTTAGAGACTTGTACATTGATAATGTTTTTGCATCCGACATGCAGTCAAGCTTCAAATTTGCTGTAACTTCTCATCAACACACTTTTTCCACTATTTTCAAGCTAGAAACTTTGCTAAACTGAACCTGCTCAATTTTCTTCACCTTCCACCTATTTTTATTCCTGAAGAAATATTGATCAGTCTTGAAGACTTAGATAGCATCTCCACAATTTATAAAAACATTTTAAAGTCCCTTTCCTTTCAAAGATCCCAGAGCACAATGGGGAAAGGATCTTTCACTTAACATTTCAGAAAAGGAGTGAAAGGCAGCCATGCACAGAATGCACTCTAGCTCCATATGCACAAAGCACTCAATTATTCAACTTAAAATTTTCTTTCGAGCACATTTATCTCAAGTAAAACTATCCAAAATTTTGTGAATGTTGTAATTGAGCTCTAGCCTCAACGAGCCACATGTTTTGGGAGTGCTACAAATTAACATAATTTTGAACAAAAATCTTTGATTGCCTATCGGATAGCCTTGGTTGTCACGATCTCACCTAACCCATTAACAGCAGTGCTTGGTGTTCTCCCAGGTGGGCTTAAAGTGGAGGAGGACAATTAAATTGTAATGGCCTTTACCTCACTATTAGTATGTAGACTTATCTTACTCAATGGGAAGAATCCCAACCCACCACATTTATGTCAGTGGGTAACTGATGTCCTATACTATTTGAAATTAGAAAAATCACTCAAAGGATTTGTTGAAAGCTTTTTTTTTTTTTAAATATGGCAGAATCTAATCAGTAACATTTTAGAATAAGCTTCTGTATCTGGGAAAAGGATACTCTTCCTTCCTTGCTGCTTTAAAGATTTGCTTTGTTGGCTGGCTCTCCTCTCTTTCTTTTCGGTGGGTGTTGAATTTTTCTTTTGTTAAGTTTGATTTGTTTGTATGGAATGTTATTTGCTTTTAATTAAATTAATAATAAAGATTTAAAAATATTAATTAATAATAATTAAAATAATTACTTTATTTTTTATATCTGTGTGCTAAGAATTTCTTGTATTGTATTTTTATCAACTGTTCTAAGGAGATGTCAGATTTCATTGTCCTGACCACTGCTACATGCTGATCCTGCTGCAGTCCCTTACACATAATACTCTTATTTGTTTATTTAATATCTTTCCTATTGTGCATTTTTCTTGTACGCATTAATGCAGGGTGGCCGAAATTTAGTACGATCAAATGATTTGATGCAAGGATTCAACATGGGCCACTCACATCACATCTTTCTTTCTCTCTCTTTTGCTCCTATCCTTGTTCTTTACAGTTTGCGGCTTGGCAGTGCAGCACACAGAACACATGGGTATGATTTTTACCATTAGTCCCAAAGGCCACTGCATCACCACAGGTAATGTAAGGTACACCTGTATAGTAATGATTATAAGAAATTAGTCCAATTACTTGTTTTTCCTAACTGGCACCCTACAGTCAGTCATGCCGCTTGGTTAAAATCTAGGTTAGCCTATTCAGCAATCTGCCCCAACTGTAACTGTTTTATTCCTTTTTTTGAACCTTGTCCTGCACTGCCATTTCTAGCTTATAATTCTCTTGTCCACCTAGTCAGTCATTACAATTAAATGTATATAGAACTTTAAAGCTTTTTGTCCTGTTAAGGCTGAATTATTTTAAAGTAAACATATTTTACAGTAATGGGATATTACATTTTTTAAGCTGATTTATTCAGCTTCAATTTCATTATGCCATTATTTCAACATATGACTATTTTTATGATTCTGCTCATTGGCAAATTCTTGTACACTTTTTAAAGCATTTTTTTTATTAACAATCTATTCCCAGTTAGCTTTTATTTGATGTTTTTATTATGGAAAAGGTTTTCAGTGATCAGAAAATATTTTGCATTGTTTTCTTTGGTGTTTTATTTTTCTTTCTGCACCATGACTTTTTGTCACCGTCATCATTACACAATAGTTGCTTAAGAAATGGGTGGTCCTGGAAGTAATGTGGTTGATATAATCAGTGTGCTGGTGCAAGAATTGTCATTATCTGTGTTTATGGATATGTCTTTTGCTTTCTATTTTCATACTTCCTTTCTTTAATTAGCAGTTTGGCTGTGACAAAAGATAGGACTGAATTTTAATTTGATTCTATGCTTCTCTTACTTTTCCTTTCCTGGTCATCCCTTTGAACTTGGTAGCTTTTCCAGTTCAAGACTAACAAGTATGTGCAGTAAAACTTTTCCATTGGTTGTTTTAGAAAATAATAGGCTCTTTTTCTAGCAAATTAATTGGTACCTAAGGCATGCCTGTGATAAATAATGCTGTCCACAAACTGTTGTAGTACCCCTGAACCCGCCAAAACCATTTGCACATCATCGAAATACATTTTATGAGTCCACTGTAGAATATACTTGAGCACATTTGAGGACACCCATACTGAGATAACTTAGATTTACCAAATAACTTAATATGTACATCTTTGGAATATAGGAGAAAATGAAAGTTCTAATAGGAGACTAATAGGATAGGAGACATATCCTTAGAAAAACCATGCAAAATAAATAAAAGAACTGGGCCAGCAAGAAACACTTGCCCTTGTGTGCAGCAGTGTAATATGCTAAAATAATCACTGAAAGAAATCTCTTATTTTCAAGAGTTCATTCAGCTAATACATAAAGATAACAAAAATCTACTTATTAACTTCCTGAAAAACCCTTTATCTTTTTCAGCCAGAAATTTTCCCTACAGCTAGGCCTATTCAGAATGGACAAAACTAACATGTATTTTTTGTGATGCAAGAAAGAAAATTAACAAAACATAGAACTCAAACCTGAAATTGAAGGAATTAATACCAGATTTCTGAAACATTGAATACTGTACATAATCAATAAAGTGTTTAAATAATAATAATAATTAATAATAATAATTGAATTGGATATATAGAGAGCATTAATATTACACCATTATGCCAAGTACATAACCCTTACCTATCAAGGCTGATGTTCAAGAGACAAACAACAGAGTTAAACATAATGTTCCCACAACTGTAATGATAATCTAAACCTTTCATACAATGATAGTCAAGTGTGCTATGTCCTTTGGGAGTAACACATTTATTCTGCCACAAATATATTAAGCACAACAAAAAATTCTTTCATTACATTTTAAAAATAAATCACACAGCTTTGCTTTATTATAGAGCATATTTATAATTCATAATAAATACATCTCTATTTGTTCACATAAGTCCTTTATAAAGTTGCTCAGGGCTGGCTTAACATCAAATGACTCAATAAACCCTGGCAAATCTTCTATTAATTTAGAATTAATGTGACTAATGAGTTTTACCCCAAGCATTTAGAGCTGTGATACAGTGTAGTGCAATACTGAAAACTACTGAATTTGCAGTAAATCTTAAGTAACTTATAGTTTATTTTTGCAATATTATAATAAATACTAATTAACATAAAATTGAAAGATCAATATATTCCTCAATATTTTATTTCATTCTCTTGCATGGTAATCCTAGTAGCATAAATTGCTCTAGGCCCAATCACATTATAGGTTGCTTCAAAAAATGTTAATACTTATAGGGATTTATTTCTTGGAACTTAACATTATTATTATTATTATTATTATTATTATTATTATTATTATTATTATTATTATTATTATTATTATAATATTTGGAATATTCCAGGGTCTGCTATAGAAAGCGTGATTAAATATTTTTGGAACTCAGAATAAACTCTGGCTTGCTTTAGTGTTATTTTGCACATTATTTTCGCACTGGATTTCAATCTTCTCACACAATTCCAGATAGTTTGATCTGGATTAATACACATTCATGGCAAAATGCACAAACCCTTATGATTCATGCATTGAACAGCTGATAGAGGTAACAACCTTCATGCCAACACAGCAAGAGGTGCTGGTGGCAGTACATGAAGATAATCGGCACATCCTACAAAAGAGGAGTAACACAGTGGCTAAGGAAAAGGTGTTGGCGTAAAGGAATATCATTGAAAAAATGAATGTGTAAAACAGTTAATCAGTGAATTCTGTGTAAACTTTGAGTGGTAAATTGTGGTATTGAGCAAAATGCACCCCTGCCAATATTACTTTACTTGAAATGTTATATACTCTTAATTAAGCATTTATTCTGTTCTTGCAATTTTAATATCAGCAAAAAAAAGTGTAAAAAAGACCCATGTCATTTATGTTTTTGCCGTACATTAACAGTTGTTCTATTTATTACTGTAAGAGATGTCGAACATTATCATGCCTACAATAAACACTGTATTATCCGGTAATGACAAAAAAAAGTAAAGCTAATCATTTTTATGTACATATCTGCAACTTCAGGGTTTGAAGGAACCAAATCCTATTATGGCAGCACTGAGTCCAAACAATCTCCGGAAAGTATGAAAGACTACCAATACTCCACTCATGTACACAACAACAGTGTAAAAGCAGACCACCCAGATAACGTAACAGACAGATGTGTAGGGATGTGGAAAGCAAACCAGAGGAAACAAAAACACACAAACTAAAATGTTACCTGTCTGGATGATGCTTTATTTAATTGTGAGTAACTGCTATAAGTATGAAAACAGTAAGTAAGACACCAATGCATTTTATCAGATACAAAGCCTACAAAGGCACAATGCAAACTTCACTTAAGGTTTCTTCTATATATGGGTAACAGGAAAATGATGGAAATGATAAAATAAGAAACACTTGGGGCTTTTACTGGGAGAGATGACTACAGCAGGTAGTGTAGAAGACCAAAGGACATTAGATACAGCAATCTAAGACTCTACAGAAGAGGCAGGCGAGAGCTCTAATGTGTAACAATGTATGTGCCACAAAAATAACAATTCCTCACAGAGAGCACACTGGCAATTGCAATTGAAGATGTTAAGCCATCAGACCTTCATGCTTATAACTATGTCCTGTAGAGATTCATCACTTGTGAATGATGATGATTCCAATCTGTTCTGTAGGACTAAATAGAAGGCTTCTAGGGTTTTCTTGGGTGCCTACTGGATGTAGCTTAAGAACAGATAACTCAAGGAACCCATTGTGGCTTCAGTTTAGATAAGCACTGTTTTGATCACAAGCCTAGTAATGAAATTCCCTAAATGCAGACATAGACCTCCATTCTGCGTGTGTACTGTCTGGGAGCAGGTGCCTGAATTTCTGATTGGTACAGTCGTTCAAGGTGGAGCTCCTGCCTGCCTCGTTTACTCTTGTATGAAAAATGTGTTAGATCTCCCTACTGAAGGGTTCACACAAAGCTCCAAGATGAATGACACAGAATGCCAGGAGGATTAAAAGGTAGAAAAACAGAGTGCTAAAGGGCAATGGAAAGATGGTCCTTATGCTCTACAGTATGTACGAGTTGGGAGAGCAGGTCATTCCAGCAGTTATAGTTGAAAATACAAGCTATAAAATAGAAAACTGTAAAGCTATTTTCACCTGGCAATTAATAAAAGATATTCAAATATAAATTGTTCATCAAAATCCATCCTATCTAAAGCTTAAACAGGCAGAGAAAACATCTTTAGAAAGCCTTTCTTTTACGAGCAAGTTTAGATTATATTTATAACACACAAGAAGATCAAAGGAAAACGTTCCCAAGCACTTCCATCATAACCTGAATATCAGTTTTAATGTTCGCATTTGTAATATGTGGGCAGTTTGCTCTGTAGTATCTGTCATTTAAATATATACAATTTAATCAATGCAAAAAAAATGTTTTTTTCTTAAATGATTCTAAATGTGTGTTAGGAATTTGACATTGGAAAAAGCAACACTAACGTATTCTGAATTGTCAAAAGAAAAACAGAATTGTTTATTAACCAATTAGCAGTTTGGTTTTTTTTTTGGTTTGTTTTTTTTTATTTGCCTATGGATTAACACTTATTTCTATCTATACTGCAGAAGTGCTGGCTGGGTGTTAATTGAACAATTTGTTTAAATGAGATGCGAATGATTCTTAATGTGCTTCTTAATGGTTTTAGAAAACACTCAATAAACTCCTGATTTTAATACATTTTTATTTCATGTTCCCGGACTACCAATTATTGATAATTGTAGCTTAATGGTGTTTAAGGTATGTGTTTATTTTAAAACATTTATAAATTAACATTTTCTGTGCAAGCTGTTCCTATTACAAATGCTCATTGCAGTGATCTTAAAACACTTTTTAAAGTGGTGTGGACATTTTCATCCTTGTATTTAAAATAATGTAACCAGTTAGCAGGATATTTTCAAAGGGCATAAAAGGAGTAAGACAAGAGATAAGTCAAGAGTGTTATGGAGACCCTCACATTCACATGTGGGCAGAAATGATTTCCCAGTAAACAAAGAGGGGCTTTGAGGGTACTGTATTTTAAGAAATCCCTAGGCAAACTGGGAGAAAGTCGGCTGAAATTTTTAGGTTGTAAAGGCGGAAAAAAAGCTGCATATCTGTGACAAGGGACACCTGCCTGGACATTATCATGGTTTTAGGAAAGCAGGAGATCATTTGGCTGCCAAATTATTAAAACTTTTTAAAAGGATTAGAAACACTGTGGCTTGGTAGTGATAAGATTGTGTAGAACCATGTATTATTCTCCTTTAAAGTAAAAATTAGAAGAGATTTAAAGGCCACTGTCAGCTGGAGTCACCTTGAGTGAGGAGAAAGGAGATGACATGGGGCAAAGGTGGAGGCTGTGCATTCAGAAAATAGAAACAGAGATACAAAGCAAAAAAAAAGAAAAAGAGAGAGAATGAGAGAAACTTTCAAGAGATTACTATGTTTGGATTTTTAAGGCAGCAACTGGTGGTGTGACCATAGCAGTTACAAAGAGACAGGAATCTGTGTATAGCTGGAAATTATTTGGACAGCAAGGAACTCATTTACAGCCTGTTTTAATTGATAATCCTCTTGTGTCATTCATACTTTACATTTTTGAAGAATACACCTTACTATTGTATACACATGTCATTTTATTTTTTTCTTTTGTGTCAGGTTAGAGTCAGTGGTAACCCAAGGTAGAAAATTAGATGCAGAGATAATCCACAGAGTGCAGTGTGGATGCAACAATTGGAAGAAGGTATCAGAAGTATTGTGTGATCGAAGAATTAAGGCAGACATTAAAGGAAAGGTTTTTAAGACCGTGGTAAGGCCAGAAATGATACATGGACCTGAGACATGGGTCGTAAAGGAAAAGCAGGAGAAGAAGTTAGATATGGCTGAAATGAGAATGTTGAGATAGATGTGTGGAGTTACTTTAAAGGACAGAATAAGAAAACACACAATCAGAGGTACAACAAAAGTGGGAGTGATATCAAAGAAGGTACAGGAAAGTAATTTGAAGTGGTATGGACATGTTATGAGAACGGAAAATGAATATGTTGGCCAAAAAGTGATGGGAGCTGTCTGGAGAAGATTGATCAAATACATTGAACTCCACAAAGATGCACATGCTATAATACTTTATAAAATGAAACCTAACAGAGTACTCAAGTTTAAAGAATTTGATTTACCAAGAGGAGTGGATAAAATATATCCACTATGGGGAACCTACACTAATGTTTAGGTCTCAATTGACAGTTCTTGACCCACAGCTAGAAAGATTGCAAGGACTTTTAATTACAAAAACACCAGTCCAGTAGAACAGAACTTATTCTGCTAAAGGACAGAGAAGTTTAACTCCTCTCAGAATTCTGCAACAGACTCCCAGAACAGATTCAGGAGTAAAGATAAAATAAAAATACTCAGGAAGCACAGGCGTAGAAGCTTGGCCTGATTTGCACAGCAAGTTTTCAATTGTTTGAAACATTAAATGTGGGAGTCTGACATGCAGCTTACTCTCCAGAAGCAATTAGGGCCAATTATAGATAACGCATAGCTTGATTACTATCTGTAGCTTGATGCCAACTGCATGCTGCTCCCCTTACAAACCTACCAACTGTAAGCGTAATAAAAAAAGGAGGAAAAAGAAAAACACAAAAGCACAGCCAGCGATGTTACTGCTATGTGATTTTGCCATTCAGAAAGTTTGGTTTTGGCACATTCCTCAAAAGAACAACCTTCATGATACAAAGAATGTGCTTACAGCATTGAAGGGTAACAAGCAGAAGTCTTCAACACTGTCCAAATGTGTTGTATAATTCTAACCATTACATAATCATACATTTCCTCTGTGTTGTGTTTACCTTTTTTATCATTTACTATCAGTTTTGCTTTGAGTAGCATTTTAAAAATGTTGGAATTTGTTCAGATTGTATTTTATTTCTGCGTACCAGCAGAAACATTTCAAACGCTTCCTCATACATTTGAACCATTTTCTTGTTCATTTGTATATGACAAAATAACTATAAAACTGAATCACTGCCTGTGCATTCTCTTAACTATTTAGAATTTTTCTTTTTTATATTGTTTTACTGTTTGTTGCACATAAAAGCATGGCAAATGAGCAATATGAATTCATACATTTATTTCTTTATTTATTTGTTTGCTGGTCATGACCTTATTAACAATAAACTTTATCAATATTCATAAACTGGTAATGTTTAAAAGTAAAAATATAATCTGTCATTTCAGACATTTTAATGCGTATTTGCATGATCTTGGCTAAACTTGAGGTGTGGTCTTCCATTGAATTATTATTCGACTCAAGCTCTGCCAACTTTGACAAACTTAGTTAAACCGATTATGACACTTTGGATTTCATTCCTGAGCCTTTACCATGATTTAGACAGTGTTGGGCTCAGTACGTAGTGTCATGTATCAGGCTGTGTTTTTTGCTTCCTAGAACCAGTTCAGTTGCAGAGAAAACACACTTTCATACAGATAGTAGTCTAATAAATGTCGGATCTATTGCAGTTTTGTACAAGTCTAATATTTCACTGTAATAAAAACCTTTCTAAGTGTTTGACTGTCTATTACAAGCAGTTAATCCCAAGGCTGGTGTTCTTGTATCTTGCAGACCACTTACAGAATTTGTGGGCACAAGCTTTGAAGAAGATGGCTTTGAATTCTTTTAATTCCAGGAAGACAATCAGATTCAACATCTCTGGAAGTTTGTTAAGTTTGCTGTTTGTTTTTTGAAAGATTAGGGGGCTTTGCCCCTTGCTCGCTTTGCTCATCAACCCCTTACCACCCCGCCAGCACCTCGCGCTGTTGTGAAGAGGTGGGCTGAACGCACCCCAAAGAGATGTGGAAGCTCCTCCAAAACCACTTTTAAACATTAATACAATGGAAAACAAATACATTTTTTTAACTCCACTTTGCTTGATCAGCTACTGGCTTGCTGCTGCTGTCGTGCCACGTGATCTGCACTTTGCTCGCCTACCCCTCCCACGCTGCCAGCACTACACGCCATTGTGAAGGGGGCTGAATACACCCCAAGGAGAGACAGCCGCTCCTCTGAAACCCCTCTTAAACGGTGATACAATGTGAAACAAATAATTTTTTTTTTACCTCCTCTTTGCTTGATCAGCTGCTGGCTTGCTGCAGCGCTTCAAATGTTTAAAAGCCTGTGCAGCACCTGTCCTTTTGTCATCAAACACAATGCGATCTCTTTTCGCTGTTCCGTTATTTCACCGAGTAAAATTTTCCGTTTGTTTGAGCTAATGTGATTTTTACACTCATTTTTTTGAGACTTTTGAATTTTTCTACTTTCATTATCTGTAACCTGCTCTGCATGTGTATCATGAGACTTGGTTCCAAAAGTTGTAAGTATGATGTGACTTGCCTGTCTCGTGGGACGTGAAAGTGTCTCTCTGTCTCTCTTCAAATGATCACGTTTCATCGCCAGAAAAAAGTCTCGTCCCAATTTTTTTTTTATAATAGAAAAGATCTCTCTGTGTTTTTTGAAAGATTATGATGTTGTTTCTACAAATCCAAGAATAAATTGTGTTACAAAAACTATTCTAAATTTTATTTATGTGACTCTGAACCTGAAACGTGACCGTGATATAGGAAAGGGAAGTGCCTCATGACATTGCTTTAGCTCTCTTTCTAATTTGCTTGCAGCATCTGGTTCATATAATAAGTTCTCTCTCTTTTCTGCTTGCCTCTTTAGGGAATTTTCTAATAGTTCTTGTTCTTTCATCTTGTTAAGTACCCTAGTTTTTAGAATTCAGGTCTTGTTCTTTTCTAGTTTAATTAATATTCTTTGTGTTATATAATTTTAAGTGTGTACTTTTCCCTTCTGTGGTTTTCCTTCTCTCATTAGGTAGTAGAGGCTTCTTTTAGTATTTATGTATCAATGTTTCACTTCTCCCTTTTAATGTTCCATTCTCTTTTAGTTTCCAAATTCTTATTCTGATTGTCATTAAGGGGCCCAGCTGAAGGATGTCTGAAAATAAATGAGACATTATTTAAAACATACCTGAGGGAGTGGCCAATAAATAATCTCAAACTTTGATTGTAGGCTGTATATTTAGAGAAAATATAAATAATTTGTATTCTGTGAAAAATATATAACTTCTTAAAAGCCTTATATTAAAATTTAGTATATACAACGTAAACTAGTTTGATTTACTTGCATAAGCAGATGTGATACAGACAAATCAACTAGATAGATAGATAGATACTTTATTAATCCCAAGGGGAAATTCACATACTCCAGCAGTAGCATACTGATAAAAAACAATATTAAATTAAAGAGAGATAAAAATGCAGGTAAAACAGACAATAACTTTGTATAATGTTAATGTTTACCAACCAGGTGGAATTTAAGAGTCACATAATGTGGGGGAGGAACAATTTCCTCAGTCTGTCAGTGGAGCATAAAGCTCCTAACATTGCATCACCTATCGAGATCTTTTCTGTTTACTTTGGCAGAGAGATGTAGCATAGCTGTGAGCCTTCTGTTGCCCCATACAGACGTGGAGATCACAATTCGGGACGTTCTTTGGTGGGCTGTCAGGTGGAGGAGGTCCCAAGAGAGTTTACAAACCTCACATTTTCTTGAATGAGTACCGCATTAATAAGAATGTTTCTTGAACGAGCATCACTGAACCACATAAAAACTGCTGTTTTGACGTCTTCAAATGCAGCAGTTCATATATGTTTGCAACCCGAGATTTTTCTTCTTTTTTTGCTCGGTCTTTCAAGAAAGTTGACAGTGTCGATGGCAAAATTCCAAATTCACTGGCAACATCTTTTTTCTTTTTGCCGCAATCGAGAGCTGCAAAAAAATGTACGTGTTTTTTCTAATATGAACTGTAATCGTTTTTTCGTGTCTGCCGTTTCTATAGGAGGGTGACAATGAGTTAAATTCCAATGGATGTTTTTCAAATGTTGACGAGCAATAAGCAAAAGGCATCACTCAAAACCGCAAGGAAACAAAAAAGGCAAAAAAAAAAAACAGTTTGAAGAAAGAAAAAAAAATTACAGTGTTTTTGTTTGGGGATCGTTGTGCACAACTGAGCTGCAGCCACAGAACTAACTGCTTGGCGAATGATTCATTCAGGCATTTCAAGGTCTTTTGTGCACTTCGTTGTAATGAAAGTATCTGCTGAATGTACTTTGTAGTAATGAGATTTCTATAGACTCGTGTCATATGGGGAAGCTGTCAGGACCATAAAAATACTTTGTTGTAATGAAAAGTTCATTGTAAAGATATTTGTTGTAATGGAATTTTACCTGTATATTATAATACTGAACTGTTTGCACATTTGCATGTGCTCACCTCTTCTAACATTTTTGTCATAAGTAGTGTTAGGCGCCATGTATTAACAAATGAACAAATCATATCTAGGTCTGTTTTTGTTGAAACTTTATATAATTGTTTAATATTAATGAAGTGGCATTCACTGATACAAGGTGGATTTGAAATACTTCATGTTTCAGTTAATTGCTAATTTCAGATATCAACTATAACAGTATCAAGACGGTAAAAGAAAAGAAACAAAACCATGATGATAGAAGGACAGAAGGATCAAAACATTTGGTTTATATTCCTTTATATCTATATATGAAAATTTAAGAAACACTTTGAAAACATATCAAATCTCATTGGGGAAAAAAAATTATGCTGGATATCTGTACTGCTATGGACTGGGTAATGTGTTAGGAATGAAAGGATGCAATATCGTTTGATGGAAATGAAAATTATCAACCTACAGTGGGCTGAATTCAAAGACACCCCAAGACAAACCCAAAAGTCAAAGTGAAGTAATACAGCGGCAGGCTAGTCCATTTTGCCAAAATTTCATTGCAGCAACTCAAAATCATAGTCAGTACTTTGTATGGCCACCACGTGCTTGTATGCATGCCTGACAATGTTGGGGCATGCTACTAATGAGACGACGGATGGTGTCTTAGGGGATCTCTTTCCAGATCTGGACCAAGACATCACTGAGCTTCTGGACAATCTGAAGTGCAACCTTGTGACGTTGGATGGACTAAAACATAATGTCCCAGAGCTGTTCTATTGGATGAATTCCTTCATCCTCCAAGAACTGCCTACATACTCTCACCACATGAGGCTGGGCATTGTTATGCATCAGGAGGAACCTGGAACCCACTGCACCAGCATAGGGTCTGACAATAGGTCCAAGGATTTCATCCTGATACCTAAAGTCAAGGTGCCATTGTACAGCCCGCAGAGGTCTATGCGTCCCTCCATGGATATGCCCCCCCTGACCATCATTGAGCCACCACCAAACCGGTAATGCTGAGCGATGTTACATGCAGCATAATGTTCTCCACAGCTTCTCCAGACCCTTTCATGTTTGTCACATGTGCTCAGGGTGAACCTACTTTCATCTTTGAAAAGTACAGGGTGCCAGTAGTGGACCTGCCAATTGCAAATTGGAAAATGCCAATCGAGCTCCACAATGCTGTGAGCACAGGGCCCACTAGAGGATGTTGGGCCTTCAGGCCACCCTCAAGAAGTCTGTTTCTGTTTGGTCAAAGACATTCACATCAGTGGCCTGCTGGAGGTCATTTTGTAGGGCTCTGTCAGTGATCATCCCAAACCTCCTTGCCCAAAGCAGCAGATAATGACAAGCTCTCCTAGAGTAACTGCCTGTCTCCTGGAATCTCCTCCATGCCCTTGAGACTGTGCAGGGTGACACAGCAAAACTTCTGGCAATGGCTCGTATTAAAGTGCCATCCTGGAGAAGTTGGACTACCTGTGCAACCTTTGTAGGGTCAAGGCATTGCCTCATGCTATCAGTAGTGACTCTGACCGTAGCCAAATGCAAAACTAGTGAAAAAAAACAGTAAGAAAAGATGAGGAGGCCTCCACCGGTTAAACTATTCCTGTTTTGGAGATTCCAGCCTGGATCACAGACAGACACAGGAAACACAGAAGTCCCAAAAACACACAAGTTTATTTTCTTTGTTGCTCAGTTCTTTCTTTCCTTCTCTCTTTCGTCTCTGCTGCTTCCACTCCTTTTTCGCAGGATCTGTCCTCTGCCATCTGAGTCCTGCCCTTTTTATAATGCACCCAGATATGCTCCAGGTGCTCTGTGATGACCTTCCTGCAGCACTTCCTGGTGTGGCGAAAGTGCTGCATGGGCACCCGGAAGCACTCTGGGTGTACTTGGTTCCTGTTCCGGCAGCACTACCTGGTATGGTGGAAGTGCTGCAGTCCAAGGCTCCATAGTTATCCGGGCGCCCCCTGGCAGTGGCCATGGGCCCCAACAGGGTTGAGCTTCTAAGCTCCAATCCCGTGGCCCCGATACAGATCAGGCAGCTGCCCTCTCATGTCCAGGGGAAGATATTGCCTCTCTCCCAGTCTTTCCATTCTCCAGGCAAGGGTCCCAGCCATCCGCCACACTGTTTTGGGGGTCGTCTCATTGTTGCCCCTCTAGTGCACCAATTGTTAATTTCATTAACATCAAGGCAGCTGAAACTGATTAACACCCCTTCCGCTCTTCTACTTAACTGACCGTGTCATATATATATATATATATATTGTCCGATGAGGGGTTGAATTGTGGTACTGATATCTCTCTCTCTATCTACAGAACCAAAGAGGATAAACAATAATACATAACCACCATCAACAATAACCATAGTCGAAAATGGCTGCGATAAATCACTTCCGAATCTTGCAGATGACATCACCTCCGGTTCCCCGAAGATGATGCCATTTCCGGCCAGTAGCGATGACGTCACTTCCGGTCCCACCATAATGACATGACGTCCGCCCCGGCCCGATGACGTCATTTATGGTCCCTACTAACTTCCTGCCAGATCATTTCCGTCAGCAATTTCCTGTCTGTATAAAAACAAGCCTCACACCATTTGACCAAATATTGGTTGAAGTGATTGGGCAAATCCCCAAACCTTTCAACGTATTATTTGACGTTATTTATCACTATATATATATATATATATATATATATATATATATATGTGTGTGTGTGTGTATATATATATATATATATATATATATATATATATATATATATATATATATATATATATATATATATATATATATTCCTTTAAATAAACAAAGAAAATCTGCAACTTGACTGGGTCCAACTAGACACTTTTTTCCTTATATAAAAGGTGAAGTGTTCATCGTAAGAAAACACCATTCTACTATCTCCATGACAAAATGAATCTTGCAGTTGAAGTCTCGCATTTCATGACAGAGACAGCTCCAGCTCCAGAACTCAGTTGTATTAACATCAGTCAAAGTGGAATTTAATAGTAAGGCAAAAGATGCAAAAGCTAGTCTCCCATTCTAGTATCCAACATCTAGATTTCTTCATCTCATACAACAGCAGTATTAGCAACAGAAAGTTTGGGCATATCAGCCCCCAAGAAATCAATGCCAAAATGTTCACAGTTTTCTTTACAATCCAGTGTCAGGGAAGCACTGTACTCTCTCTGCATCAGCTAAACCTGAGCTGAAACTCGGTAATATATTACTACTTAGGAAATAATCCATAACAAAGGCTTGAGTATGTCGCTACTCAAAGTAGAACTTAGTGTTGGATCACAGAAATGTAAAACAGACAGTAACAGAGTTGGGCATGGTTACCAAATACAGTCTAGCTTTTCTTTGGTCAGCAAGATAAATAAGCAGAACTATACATAAAAAGCAATGTGTTTCCCTTACTAGAGTTTAAAGAGTTTACCAAGCACTAATTCTAATCAGGCCCATGTTTTTGCTAACCAGACAGTAACGCTCTCTTGCTAGCAAGAAATACTGTAGTGTTTGAATATCACTTGTATTAAACTTCAAATACTGTAACTACAGTACAGCACAAGATGCAACTAAACAGAGAGAAATATTGGGAAACAAAAACAAAATGCACTCTTCTTCCTTTACATCCGTCAGTGAAAATCTTTCAATTTTTACTAAGACTTCAGGATAAAATATCATCTGAATTTGAATTTGATAACTGAAACAGGACAAAAGACTAAATATCTGTATGCAGAATGTTGCTTATAATTACGTATATAAGGAAAAGCCAGCAAACATATTGGCACATGTATTTCTAGCTGTTGGTGTTACTTAAACTAAAAGCAACAACCTGTGAGTTGTGTAAATCGTATGTATTTAAGTTTCTCCCTCCAAATTTAATAGTATTCTTTTATTCTGTAAGCATGTCTTTAGGAGGCAGTGATTGATTGCTTTATTGCTGTTGTTAACTGCTTTAAAGTTGCCTCTGTGACTGATTCTGGGAAAATACATTTTGTTGAAGTGCAGTACTCATTACCAGACGTTCTGTTCTAGAAAATCCATGCTATGTTGAAAGAATACAGGGCTTAATTTTCAGTGAAAAAAAATCAACTGTCAAAAGTTAGATTAGAGAAAATCTGTTAACATAGTTAAACAGCTCCCTTCTATCTCACTAAACTAATCAAAGCAATCCACAGTCAAGTTCACAGAGCTGTAAAAAGCAAATAAATTAGAGTTCCTAGCTCAAAGTCTGAAATCAGACAACAAAGCATTCACAATGCTGGCTGAAACTCTGTTGGTGCAGCTTCAAGCAATACTGGAGAGCAAGAATGCTTTAGACTGTGAATTAGTAGACTCTCATGCACATGCTATTAAGAGTTTGAGGCAGAGTTTGAGGCAGAGGATAAAAAGACAGATAGAGAAAATTTGAAAATAGCATTTAAAGTTTTGTAAAAAGGGTAAAGATGAATCACATGAAACTCTGCTAAGTTTAAATGCTAAACTGGTTGTTGCAATAGACAACAAATTACAATTTGAAAAAGACCTCTGTAGGTTAAAAATAGACAAATAGCAGCTGGAGAATGAAATTGTGTGCTGAAGGACCAAAGAAGCACTCTCAGAACAGACTAGAAAGAATATGAAACTTCAGTTAGCTGAAACTGCCAAATATGTTAGGCTGTATGAGAAAACTGAATGAGAGAGCAATGTTCTGCTTTGTGATAATGACAGAGGAAAATACAAGCAGAGTTCACTTTGAGGAGTACTTCATTTGTGTTCTCCAGTCAAGTTATGCTTTCCCCAGAAGACAACTATCTTGATTGCCATCATGACTGGCTAACATAAGATTGAAAGATCCACATTGTGACCTAAATCACTAATTTGATAAGATACACATTATTTATGCTTGAATAAAAGCACACTTGTTTTGTTATTCATGTAACTTTTGTGAAAGTTGATATTTGGACTTCAGTTTTCCCAAATTATACACTTAATTTCAAAATTTTGTCATTAGTATTATAACATGAAAAAAGTTTCTACTTTTGTTATGTGTTCAGCATTTCTTGCCTCACATTTCCTGTCATCCTACACTTACCCAGATCTTTGTAGACACAGAACACACATGAAATGCATGTGTTTCAATTAACGATATATTATTTACCCTATACAACTCCAGGCACATCACACCCATATAAACAAGACTTCAGCTGGGAGAACTTTTTGACCTGCATCAGTGTTTAGCTGGCTGTTTGCTGCTTATTCTGATTGACACATTTGCAAAACTAAAAACGCTGATGTAGAGGTGAGAAGGAATTTAAGGTGGCCCGGGATTACGAGTTTTTCCGTAGGCTTCAGGGAACCTAACGTTAAATAAGTATGAACGGTGAAATGGTTAAAGACTCTGAGCATAGCTTCACTGGCATTTAACATCTGAACCAATGTGTTGTGATTCAGAGTTTTGCTCAACCTGCAACTAGTTTATGTTCAACTAGTGAGTGTGTGAGTACAGTTTGTTTTGAAACACAGAATATTTTATTATTCTTATAACAGCATTGTATGTTTTGTTTTTTATATGGTTGCTGTCATTTTGAAACAGTTTTAGCATCTGGGTTTAGTTGTATTTTTGCATCTTTTAGGGATGCTATGCCATTGACCTTGATTGGTGGGGGTGTCACATGTAGTATTATGTCATCACTTCTCTTCTATAAATGGTTCTTTCATCTAAGTATTGGATTCATTTAATAAACAACTTTCCTTTCCTAATTCTACTTAGGGGTTAATCATCTAAGAAAGTTTCAGGTTTTTTGACTTTGTTCTTTTTGGACTAAAGGTTTCGGTTTGCATGTTTTGTTTCCTCCTTTTCATTGTTAAATTGTATGGGTCACACTAATATGATGTTCCTTCCAAATGCTTTTAATTAATTCCTGGGTGATTTGGATATAAATAGTATAGCTTGATTTTGTTGGGCTCTGTTATGACATTTAAGGGAATTTCCGAGCATGATTTGTAAAGGTCCTGTACGAGTTAATTGTTAAAAAATGAATTAATAACAAGGAAGTGGATGGTGGACTAAGAGAGTCAGGAAGTGAGGAGCTGCACTTAAACAAGAACATCCAGATGAGTGCAAGTTTATTGTTGGATATTGCAATCTGTTTGGAGAAAAAAAATGTTCTTACCTATGAGAGGAACCACTTTGGACACTTGTAAAAATCATAATTTTTCTAGTTGAAAAAGGGCAGCGATGAAGGAAACACAGCTGCCACCAGAGGAATACTATTTTCTAACTGAGATATTCAATTTCTGTATCCCTTACTTAAAATCTTCAGTTATATGGTGTTTTTCCGACTGAAATCCCAAAACTTTTCATGTCTATTTCTTTTCTTTTCTATATGTAATGATGATGATGATGATAAAGGTGCTGCTGTCCAGGCCCATGAATATTGATGATGCTGTTACAATAAACAATATGACATGATGCCAATATTGAAAACAAAATGTTGGTGAGATAATCACATCAAGGTAACATTAAATCAATGTATAAGAAAATCTTTTGTAATAACATTATGAAAATTGCATATCAATACAAACAGTTATAAAAACAGCCAATCCCTAAACTTACTTTCACTCTGCTCCCTAATTATTCACATCTTTTGGCTGCGTAATTCTTATACTGCCTTCTGGCATTCCCTTTGGGAATACAACACAGCGGAAGTTGAGGACTTGTCCCAGTAGCTTGTACTTTGACTACACTATGGCACAGATATGAAGTGTGTTAAGGAAATGGCTAACACACAGAAATATTGAAATGTATAACCTGAGCAAACCATAATATAAATGAAGAAATCATCACGTAAAGACAAAAACAAATTCTAGAATGTGTGCCTGATGTCACAAAATAACAGAAACAAATTATTTATAAAATGTGCTATGGACTCAAAAGACTAACTACATGCCCAGGTGGAATTCAACTTTACGACCTTGCACTTTGGGTCAAATTGATTTCCTAGGTTTCCAAAGTAATCCATGAATTTAAACTAACTGAAACACCACTGATAGTTGAGTTTCTGTAATGATTAGCATTTTTCTCTAATTTTAAAGTTACCCTGAATGGATTCTGACTTTTTTAGCTGCCATTTGTGGGGTTTTGAAACTGAAGAATTGTCACTTTGAAGTCATATTACATGTACTGTATAGCACATTTTGAATATATATATATATATATATATATATATATATATATATACTGTATATATATATATATACTGTATATATAAGTGTTTTGCCACAATGACATTTTGTTTCTTTAATGGCCTGCCTCGCTGTCATGAGGTGGATTTTAGTTGCCAGGGTCATGGCCTTTACAGACAAATCATCTAGGGGTCCATTAGGTGAGGTTTCAAAATGTCATTTAGGTAACCATTTTGTATCAGAGTTTGTAGATAACAAACCTCTTTTTCAATAGCTTAAAATCTTTATTTTTGATTTCACGGTCACAAACCTTTGATCTTGTCCTTGGCTTTTAATTTTTGAGCTTGTTTTTGGCTTCAAGAAAGTTCGTCTTGATTTTTGGTTTTGACCTTGGCCAGTTTCTTGACTTCCACTCAATTTGAAAAACAATAAAACCTATGCACTAAGTAGTTTTCCTTCTAGCTCTCAAAGTGATTCTGAAGTCAGGGTTTGACCACCTTCAGAATGGTGGTCAATGGTAGAAAAGACCAACTACTTGGTATGACAAAACTTGACTTGACTTGCATAGTTATCAAGATTCCAAACACGGACTGACCGCCTACAAAGATACTCTTAACAGGTATAGTACAGAAGACCAACTACTTGTTAGGATAAAGCTTGACTTGACTTGCTTGGTCATCCTGATCCTAAAACAATATGGGACTCCAAATAGCTTGTGTCTTTGGTCAATTTCATACTCTGTTTTGTAGAAAAAGTGACACAGCCACCGCACAGTACACCTTCCCTTGTGGAATGATCAACACTGTTATGAATCTTTCCATCATGAAACATAAAAAATGAGAGTAGAACAAAAACCTACAAATAAGGCCAGACCAACTCTGAATTAGCTCTTGGCCCAGAAACAGTCAAACCTCAGATTCAACAGGAATGAGGCTATGGCTTCTTTAATAATTCAATTCCACAAAAAGTCTGGGTATGGAGAGAGGGAAACCATAAAAACTCCAAATTAAGAACAAACAAAAATAAATAAAGTTCCTTTAAATTTTACAAATGTATTCAAGAATACGAAAAGGGACTGTGAAAGGCTAGGCAAGTGAAAAAGAAGCAAAAATATGTTTTGCCCTAAACAGAGAAAACCTTAAGCAAACAAATCCAATGTACACAAAAACAGAATCAGTACCTTTTATAATAAGGGGTCCATTGGCAAGAAATAGTAAAAAAAAAATCTTTAATATAAAAATCAGGAAAAATAAAAAGCAGCTTATCTATTTATACTGTTTAGACAGTTACTCAGCATCACAATCACTTAGCCTGACACCGTACGAATAAGTAAAACCAAACCATCTAATACTAACATAATAGAAAATGTCAAACAATTAATAAATGCAATTTAAGTGAAAACACAACGTGACACAAAACAAAGAAAACACAAAACTAAAAGCAGAATTAATAACAAAATATACAAAACAATGTTTAAATAACAAACACTAAATAAACAAGATGTACAGTAAACTTGAGCCAGGACAAAAACCCTGACTGTTCCATAATAACCAGGAAAAGAGTGTGCCAAGCTGTTCTAAGCAGCCACTGAGAAATTGTGAAGATCACAATTCTACAGCCAATTCTGAAACAGGCACTACTTCACAAGAACCTTCCCCACGTTTTGAGAAACAAGTCCATTAGCAGATTGCTAAAGCAGAAACCTTCAGAACTGAGGAAATGAAAGAACAACAACTGAAATTTCAAAGTCTAGAGCACATGGATGCAGGATCAATCTATATAAAAGATAGTTTATGTGGTTGACTTTGACATCTAACCTATGGCAGGAGGGAACAGTCATTGTAATAAACAATGGTGATGGTAAAGTGGTGGAAGTCAACCCTAAATAGGATGCAGAACTGAGCAACCATTTAGGTGGCAGTGAAATGTTACTAGGGAAAAAGTTCTTCAACCTAAGTTTAGAACAGTGTGACAGGAGGGCCATCTAAGGAGAAAGTTTCACTGAAACGTAAACTGGAAGTGAGTATTTTATTGTGCTGTATAACATAACAGGTAGCACTGTACATTGCACTGTATTGGCTAAGATGCTTGACTACAAACCACAATGATACTGGTTCAGTTCCTGCTGTGTGACCTTAAATCCACCTATTCAAAGTACCTCTACATAATTGTAACATAGTGTAAACATAAGTTTCTTTGAATACAGAAATCAGCCAAATGTACAATAATAACAATAAAACATGGATAATATAAAGTACTTTTGTTGTTTCATATACCCATATCTAAAGCTAGGGTGAACTTGATTGATATCTTTTTCAGTGTAATTATGAATTAAAATGCAAGGGTAATTCAAAGCCTCTAACAGTATTACTAGTATTTAAGTACCACATTTTATATGATATTGTATTATTGAATGTTTGTTAAAAAGCAATTCGATGCATTTGCTTCTTCAGGAAAAGAATGCAATATACATGACAGAAAAAAACAAAATTGCACATAAAAAAGATTAATATGGCAGAAAAAAAATCTATCTATAAATACATAATACTGTCCACAGCTTTTGTTAATTAAACTATAAATCTTCTTTATAGTATAGGCAGGATTTTAAGCTGTGTTCAAAAGTAAAACTTCCATTCACCTGCAGACAGACTCTTATTAGAATCCCTTATAAGAATATGTGGTCTACAACTATTAGCACAGTTTCAGTTTAAAAAAAATCTAAATATTAACAGAAAACAAAACAAGAGCACATAAAATATTAATTAACAATTATATACATATAAGTATATTTAGCAGAAAAGTCTGGGGTGCTTTATCAGTTTCAGTTTATCTGAATGTTACTGCTCCATAAGGCCTAGAAAATCACAATGTAATGCCTAAAGGATTTGATCACTTCTTAAGTATTTCGGGTACAGTTTTAGTGTGTGTGTGTGTTTTTTTTAACATCACATTAATCAAAAGCAGTTCAATTCCCTTGGCGAGTTTTACATTGACACTCATTATAGTTATACAGTATATGAAGCCATTGTTTTATTTTCTTCTCTGCCCCTCACACTTTGTATCCCATAGGGCAATTTTAAAGAACATGGCTTTAAATAATCATTTGAATGCTAATGATGCTCAACAATACATTCAAAATGAAAGCTGTGAGCATCAGGTGCTATTTTGTTTTCTTTAGTGACAACAAATGTAGACCTCAAAATTGGTCATTGGTCCAAAACTAATTCATAAGATGTGATACATGATAAGAAGAACATATTCAAAAAGACAGAAAGATTACTTGTTATTTTTAACCTTAAATACAAATGTTTAACATTTTCAACTGTTTATTCTATCTATCTATCTGGAATATTTGCATATACATTACATAATGAGATAACTTGGGGATGGGACTCATTCTAAACACAAAATTTATTTATCTTCAAATACACCTTATATACATAGCCTAAAGGTCATTTTATACAATATTTGTAATAATTTTGAGCACAAAACAAAGTTTCTGCACATAATCTGCAAAATACCTGCATCAGCTGTTAAAGAGCATCAACAACAAACAAAAACAAATGTTACTTTACACAGAGAATAAGCAAAAAACACAGTGAGTTATGTGTGAAGGTCTGACAAGGAGGATGGTTGGTAACAAAGTGCCGCCAATAGAACATCAGAGCCTATGTTCCATGCTGCACACCTTTTTTTCAGAGTGTACTTTTGAACTGCCACACAAGTGTTAATGTACCGCACCATCCTTCCCCCACACAGCAGTTCACGTCTTTCACTCTCTGGTAATGAACCTATGGCTCCCTAAACGCCACCGGGGACCTGAAACTTCATCTCCCCACTCGTGTAATGGCTGCACAAAATTCAAAGGGGGACTGAGGAAATCGGTTTTAAACAGTAAGTAACAACTCATGTGCTAAACACATAAACTCATCAGTAAAATAATTAGAGAGAACATTGGTCAGAGCCCCACATGGGAAATTGAGATTAGGTGTGTAATTTTGCACTTGTGGAGTTATGTCGTTGGTTAAAAAGTTTGGGATTTTGAAGCATTTTGGATTAGGGATGCCCGAACTGTGTAAATACATATAAATATATATATATATATATAGTAATCCCTCGCTATATCGCACTTTGACTTTCGTGGCTTCACTCCATCGCGGATTTAAATGTAAGCATATCTAAATATATATCACGGATTTTTCGCTGGTTCGCGGATTTCTGCGGACAATGGGTCTTTTAATTTATGGTACATGCTTCCTCAGTTTGTTTGCTCAGTTGATTTCATACAAGGGATGCTATTGGTGGATGGCTGAGAAGCTACCCAATCAGAGCACGTATTACATATTAATATTATTAATATTTAATTATTAATTAAAACTCCTCAATGATATACGATATGCTTCCTGCGCGCTGCTTCGCACACTTAAAAGCTCTAACAGCCCGTATTGATTTTTCATTGTTTGCTTTTCTCTGTGTCTCACTCTCTCTGAGAAATACAGGCAGATACATATCCATCATGCAATACCATCAGGGAGACGTATGATTGGCCCCATTATCTGCTCCTGACGGAGGGAGTGTGAGCAGAGGGGCTGTTTGCACAGAGGCTGTTTACTTAGAAGATACGGACGCGCCTGTAAAAAAATGCTGAAAGGCTACCTTCACATTGATCCCTTCATTGTGCCGCTTTATCGCGGTGCTTGCATACTTAAAAGCGCAACAGCCCTATTGATTTTAGATTGTTTACTTTACTCTCACTATCTGACATTCACTGCTCGTGATGGCGCACCTTGAAGAGGAAGATATGTTTGCATTCTTTTAGTTATGAGAAAGAACTGTCATCTCTGTCTTGTCATGGAGTACAGTTTACACTTTTATTAAAGGGTGTTACTTCATGTCTAGATAGCTCTAATAATGTTAAAAAACGTATTTAGAAGGTCGTAAACAGGTTTTCAATGCTCTAACTGCGAAAATATTAGATTTATAAATAAAGAATCCTACTTCTTGGAAATCCATTTATCTGTCTGGAGCGGATCAACCGCTATAAACGAGGGTTTACTATATAACTGTGAGAATATTTATAAACAGTGAACAGTGTGGGAGAGTTTCTAAGAGCTTAAAATATATAAAAATAACCATACAAACATATGGTCTCTACTTCGCGGATCTTCACCTATCGCAGGGGGTTCTGGAACGCAACCCCCGCGATCGAGGAGGGATTACTGTATATGTATACAGTATATATATATATATATATATATATATATATATATATATATATATATATATTAATATACAGATTACATTAAATGGACCCAGGAATGAGAAAATAGGTAACTAAAGTGCCTGAGTTAGACAGTGCTGGATCTGAAACTATCATTTTATTTTAATTATTATCATTGCTGATAAAAAAGAAGCTGTTAATTGATTTTATATCATATTCTTATGTGCAAACAAAAATAGCACAAAACTTGAGAAATAGGTTCAAATTAAGACTTGTGAATGCCTCATTTTATTACATTATCTTAAACCAAGGGCTCTGTCCTAATCAGACAGTGAGAAGTTATTCAGAAAATGCAATTAAGATGATAATTAGTTCATTTAAGTTAATTTTGTTGGTTTTCTGCGCCTTTAGAGCTCAAACAGTAAAGAATGAGGATGCATAATGAGAAATAAATGGCACATTACTGAAAGCAATAAATGACCTTAATGATGGTTACTAAAATAAATAGTGAAGCAAACAAAAGTAATTTTTGTTCTAGAAATGTCTGTCATTTTAGTACTGTATATTAATCCATCCAAATATGTTTACTCTTTTCGTGGCCTATTGATTGGTGGACCCCTTGACGATGTGGGTTCTGCTCTATGCTCCTGCTTATCTTCAGGAAGCCTCTCGAATCCCACACTATCGATAATGTAACTGGATGAGCTGGACAATAAGGACACCAAACAAAGCAAGGGGAAGGTGCAAAGTGCATACAGTGCTTTTACTCAATAAAAAAAAAATCAAAAAACAAAACAGTATCCAAATAAAGTGCTGTGGTTCAAGTGTTCATAAATAAATAATCCATAAAAAAATAGGTAAAATCCAAACGTTTAAAACAAGGCTAAAATGAGATTAAAACCTGCGACAGACATTTGGTGTCACACCAACCAAGCACAGCTTCTTCCCAGTAATCGTCCCTTGGATCCCTGTGGTGGACTCCTCCACGATCGTACCCACTCTCTCATTCAGTGGGCACGATCCATACATTGAGCGCCATCACTCCATCCGGGACCCCTGATTGTGCTGACCTCTCCCAACAACTAGCTGGCTTCACTTTTATTGTCCCCAATGCCACACTCTCACTCTTCGAGCCTTTCTTCCGTCTCTTTTCTTTTTCATTTGTGTTTCTGTTACCCCTCCTCTTTGTGCAGGCCCATTCTTATACAGCTACGTGGGCACAACACCTCTATCATGCACCACAAGAAGCCGATTAAGCAATTGAGAACAATAGCACCTTTACATGCAGGTTTCGACTCTCCCCAATTACCCCATCAACTCCCCACGGCTGCATGATCGCACCCACGGAGACTGACATAACCAAATTGATTATTTAAAAAGCCACAAATCCTTCGTAGCCATGGACCCGCTACACCACAGACCCACAAACTGGCATAGGTTGTTACAAGACCAAAAATGACAACAAAAGTCAAACTGCATAATATATTATTTTCAAACCTCCTGTTACACATATACTTCAGGGCTCATCAACTGGTAATACCATCCCGTTATAAGGGTTGGCACTGTCACCTAATGCCTCTTATTTTAACTGCAGATCCAGCGATCGGCTGCAGGCTGATAATAGATGTCAATTCTGATTCCCGCACACATGGACCCCCTCCTATTCCTTCTAGCATACCTTATAACAATCAGCATTAGGATGTTTTAGTGACACTTAAAGTAATTGTATTATTTTTCCTTTCCATATGCAGGGTTTTCTATGGGTGCCACAAATTTTTTTTCATCTCAATTGTGGTTATTTTCTTACACAGCTTAATCCATTTCAGAGTAATAATGGATTTGAGCCGTTTCTAACAATATTGAGCACAAGATGGGAGCCAGCTGTGGATACACACCTTTACAGAACCATTAAATAGTGCCAATCAACCTAGCATAAACGTCTCTTGAATCTGAGAGGAAAGCTTTAGTACCAGTCATAAGAATGCAAGGTGTTGGTATATGAATAAGGAAAGCAAAACCACAAGTTAATTAAAGTAGAGCTGAAAAACAACAGCTGAAAGGAAAATATAGTACAAAAGTCCACACTATGCATAATTAGAGCCATTGGTTTGTACAATGAAATAATATTAAATGAGAGTTTTGAGCAAATGGGCTTAATCAAAACTGAAAAACTAAGTGCTCCAAAATTGTGCAAATAATTTATTGAAAAGGACAAGTTTCCTGTACCAATAACAAACAAATGAGTATTCCCTGCTGGAACAATGGCTTAATGTGTTAGAGTGTGCTTTCTATGTGAAAAAAGAAAGGAATGCTCTGCTTCACCTCTTAAGAGGAACAATCTCTCTGAATGTCATGCTACTTCTAACAAAAGAAAGATAACTATATTTTCATGAAGAAAACCTGAGTTTGCATTCAAATGTTCAGAATTGCTTTGAGCCGTTTACTGTTAAAGATGGCTATCAAAAGAACAGCTATTGGGTATTTATTTGAAAGCAAAATTCAAAATGCAATATAATGACAAAATACATTTTCAAAGATAACGCAGAACCTACCTGTCGGTGCCCAACCTCTACCTTGGTCCTCCCAAGGAAGTGAATGATTGTTAAGGAAAAAGAAAAATTAATGCTGTCATGAATGGTGATAAGACTGCTAGACCTGGAAAACTGAATGCAGGAAACCAGAAGGACAATGCTCAACTGACACTTGGCCATATAATCACTTACAATCTGATGATCTATTAGCCTGCTGTAAGTAGACTTCAAGAAGAGTCAAGTTATCTATTTCTACTCTTAACCCCTTCCGTAATGCTAATGCTTTGCTAGGACATGATAATTTTTTAACAAAGTCTTCCGTAAAAGTGCACTACATTAATACTCTAATAACTAATCTCAATGCACGTAAAAAATCTAGGCAGTGCGGCATAAACACTAATAATTTAATTATAATTACTACTTTAGATGAACAATGTATTAAAACTATAAAAACAATTATAGATTTAATAAAAAATACACAGAGTGGCGCTAACAAAAATAAATAGTTTCTGTTCCAAATACTAAAAGCGCACATAGAATTCAGCTCTGCTCCTCCAAAACATGAAATATGGCACGATTAAATGTTAGAGCATTAACCAAAAAGACGTTTTTATCAACGATCTTATTAGTGACAGAAAAATTTATTTTATTGCGCTAAATGAAACATGGCTTAGCTCAGATGGCATGGCTGTTTTAATTGAATCTGCGCCTCCGGATTACAGTTTTACTCGTGCGGATCGTCGTGGAAAGAAGGGTGGCAGTTTAGCAAACATTTACTCGAGCCGGTTAAAGTGTAAAGATGTCAGTTTTTGGTAAATTCAAGTCCTTTGAGTATCTTGCCGTTGTTATTCATGGAGATTCTCACTTTCTAGTATTATCCGTGTATAGACCTCCTAAATTTAATGTGTCTTTCTTTGAGGAATTCTCAGAGTAAATGTCAATTATAATTAAGAACTATGACACACTCTTAATAGTCTGCGACTTTAACTTTCATATCGATAATCAGTGTGACCAAAAAGTAAAAGAATTCATGAACCTGCTGAACTCTTTTGACTTGAGACAGCCCGTTAATCAGCCTTCACATAAAGCAGGTCATACGTTAGACTTAGTAATTACCAAAGGACTAAAAGATGATGTAAAGCAGATCATTGATATTGGTCTATCAGACCATTTTCTTTTACTATTTAATATATAACCATTGATAGATAACATTCATGACAAGCATATAGTTAAAAAATGCTTCTTTGATTCATCAATAGCTTTAAAACTTACATTCTAAGCAACCAGTCCATTTGTAGTGCCTACTACAATAGTGAGGATAATGTAAATAGTAAGGTGGAAAAATTTAATACTAATGTGAGAGCTGCTGTTGACATAGTTGCACCTGAAAAGACAGTTAAAAATTCTTCTAGCATTGTTATACCATGGAAGACCCAAAGAGTGTCTGATTTAAAGAGAACATGCTGTAGAGCTGAGCGTAAATAGAGATAAACTAAACTAACTATCCACTATGAGATATTGAAGGTTAAAATAACAGAATACTATAACACAGTCCATCTTGAGAGGCGCTGCTATTTCTCTAAGATTATAAATAACAATGCTAGTAATCTCAGAATCTTATTCTCTATGATTGATCGTCTGCTAAACCCAGGTAACGCAATGGAATGCCTCCAAAATACTTCCAGTGCAACCAGTGAGGCTATTGCTGTATTTTTCAGTCAAACAATTTATGATATTAGAAATAATATAGTATATCTCCCCAACACTGTGGATCCTCCTAAGCTCCAGTACTCCGTTATAAACAAATTAAATTCTTTCACTAATTGATAACATTCTTGACATAGTAAACTCGTCATTAGATACGGAGGTCTTCCCAGACTGTCTTAGGACTGCTGTAGTTAAACCCCTACTCAACAAAAATAATCTTGACCGCTCTGCTTTTGAAAATTTTAAACCCATCTCTAACCTGCCTTTCTTAAGTAAAGTTCTGGAGAAGGCAGTCATTATGCAGTTAAATGACCACCTCAATAAACATGCTATTCTTGATAAATTTCAGTCAGGTTTTAGAACAAATCACAGCACAGAAATTGCACTCATTAAAGTAGTAAATGACTTGCGGGTACAGAAATGCAGACAGAGGCCATTTATCTGTTCTCATTCTTTTAGATCTGAGTGCCACATTTGACACCATTGATCACAACATTCTTAGAAATCGCCTTAGTCAATGGGTGGGCCTCTCTGGCAGTGTCTTAAATTGGTTTGAATCCTACCTGGAAGGTAGAAAATTATTTGTTAGTTGTGGTAATTACAACTCAAAGACACATAATATTCTATATGGTGTTCGACAAGGCTCTATACTGGGTCTGCTGCTCTTTTCGATTTACATGCTTCCGTTAGGTCAGATTATCTCAGGGTACAACGTGAGTTACCACAGCTATGCTGATGACACACAGCTGTATTTATCAATAGCACCTGATGACCCTGACGCTGTTGTTTCACTAACACAATGTCTTACTTGTGTTTCTAATTGGATGAATAGTAATTTTCTCAAGCTGAATAAAGAGAAAACAGAAATTTAGTGATTGGCAATAATAGATAAAATGAGGTTATTAGAAATAAACTTGATGCATTAGGATTAAAAGTCAAGATGGGGTTAAAGAATTTAGGGTTAACTGTTGACTGTGACCTGAATTTTAAATCGCATATTAATCAGATCACTATGACAGCATTTTTTCACTTAAGCAACATAGCAAAAGTTAGACCTCTTGTATCATTGCCAGATGCTGAGAAATCAACATCTTTCCCCAGAACAGCTTTTGTTTTCAGTTGTCTAGATTACTGTAACACACTCCTTTCAGGACTACCCAAAAAAGACATAAATCGTTTGCAACTAGTGCAGAATGCAGCTGCTAGAATTCTATCTAGGAAAAGAAAATCTGAGCACATTTCTCCAGTTTTGATGACACTACACTGGTTACCTGTATCATTCAGAATTGACTTTAAAATACTGCTTATAGTTTACAAAGCCTTAAATAATCTTGCTCCATCTCATATATCGGAATGTCTGACACCCTATATTCCAAATCGTAACCTTAGATCCTCAAATGAGTGTCTGCTTAGAATTCCAAGAGTGAAACTTAAAAGAAGTGGTGAGGCGGCAGTCTGCTGATATGCACCTAAAATCTGGAATAGCCTGCCAATAGGAATTCGCCAGGCTAATACAGTGGATGGAGCACTTTAAAAAACTACTGAAAACACATTACTTTAACATGGCCTTCTCATAACTTCACTTTAATTTAATCCTGATACTCTGTATATTCAATTTATTATCATAACTATTCATAGTGGCTCTAAAATTCGTACTAACCCCTACTCTCTCTTCTGTTTCTTTTCCCGGTTTTCTGTGGTGGTGACCTACGCCACCACCATCTAATCAAAGCACCATGATGTTCCTACATTGATGGATTAAAAGCCAGAAGTCTACATGACCATCATCACCAAGTCCTTCCACGAGAACCCTAAATACAAAGAGGACTGTTTCATTTATATTAGGTAGAATAACCAGAGGTGGTTGGGCTGTCACATTGTCAGCATCCACTGCAGATTTTACTTTTTCTCTCCAGCCGTCTGGAGGTTTTTTTGTTTTTTTCTGTCCTTCCTGGCCATCGGACCTTACTCTTATTCTATGTTAATTAGTGTTGTCTTATTTTAATTCTTACTTTGTTTTTTATTTCTCTTTTCTTCATCATGTAAAGCATTTTGAGCTATGTTATTTGTATGAAAATGTGCTATATAAATAAATGTTGTTGTTGTTATAAAAAGAAGAATTCCAGCAAGATGCCAAGAGGCAGTTTTCTGCAATAGTATCCAGGGAGAAGAACCTCTGCTGAAGAAAGATTAGCAAAAGTGAAAGATATAGATTTAAATATTTAAATATAGATTGAAAGTACCTCAGTAGAAAGAATCGAAGACAAAAATAGAAACAAAAGAGAAAACAGAACAATACCAAAACATGTGCACAAAGGTAACAGGAGTGTTTATAGAAAAGACATGGCGTATGAAGTTGAACTAAGAGTGCTGGTGATTATGTTTGGAAGCTTGAGGTATTCTTTGTTAAGACTGAATTTCAGGACAAGAGGGAGTGGCTTGAAAGTTTGTATTTTGAAGGAGAGTCTAGCTGGCTCAAGCAAACCTTTTTTTCGCTAGCATCCCATGATGGTTTGAGAGGCCAGTGTTACATTTCAGTGCAGTAGCAGCCAATATTGGATGTGGTAACTCCGTTATGACTTTATCAGCAAGCTAAATGAGGACCACCCCCGCCTGTCAGTTATCCACTTGTGTGCTCAAAATGAGCAAAACACATGCATTTATTGCAAAAATATTTTTCAGAAAAAATCTCGTATTTCTAAACAAAAAGTTTGATGGTGAATATGATGGTAGCTGAAACCACATAGCTACACTCAACATCTTAGCATCCAAACATAAAAATATAAATAACGAGAAAAAAACAAAATTGTAAATAACAAAACATTACAATGTATGTTTCATTCGTAATGCCATCGCAAAACGTTTGAATGTGTCCCAGTTGTTCAACGAGAATTGAGGCAGTGTTTTTTGGGCAAGTGAAGAAAATCTGTAAACTGCTTAGTGAACTACAGACATCACAAAATGCATGCCTGTTTGATGCACTTTATGTTCCAACCATATCTAAAGCCACTGAATCTTTCGTCATGCTGTCCTGATTGAATTGATCTATGTCCTATACAAAAACACTTATATATGTTGCATACCATCAAGATATGATAAAAATCACAGAATAATTTACAACACAGGTGAAAAAGAAGGCTTTTATCGACAGAAAGTACCAATAGTAGCACTGGGATGAGTTTAACACTTCCCATGGCTTCCCATTGATTTTATGAAGCTATCCATTTTTCTAAACCTTATCATTACATGGCACAGTGGCAAAGTAGAAAAGGAATGGAGGTTCAACATTACTAGTGCTTGGATCCACATTTGAGGTCCCTTCTGTGCTGAGTTTATATATTCTCTCCATGTTCATATAGTTTCCTGGGTGTGAAAGTTCAATGTGTCAAACTTATGGGTATAATGTGCCTTTTACTGGGACTGATTAAAATGGTGGCGTAGTCTGATAGCCATTTTCCTTTTTCACCCTCTACCAAGATAACCATAAACTAGAAGAAGATGCCAGAGCTTGCTCTGGACTCTGCCTCTATCCCCACCCTTTCCAGTTTAAGGACTTAAACACTGACATTGTTGGAACAAGAAACATCTAACATTTTTATTTATCTATTCTTTTTTGCCTACCTAGCCATAGACTTTACCAAGGTTGCTGTAAGGTACTCTAACTCTTTTTGGAGTTTTTTTTACATCCACTAAGGGTGCATATTCTGTTCAGACCTGACTGGCTCCTCCTTTGCACCCATCTTTGATGACATATGATCCAGCTTTCTTCAAACTTGCACTGGATATACAGACTAGAAAAAATTGAACTTTAGAAAATTAGAAAAATTCTCATAAATAACATGAACCTAGCTTAACACTAGAATTACCAGAGCCTACGAAAAAACCCGTAATTCAGTCCCACCTTAAACTGCTTCTTAAATCCCTTCACACCTCTCCGCCAGCGCCCTTTGTCTTCTAAATGTGCTGATAAAGAGAAGTCGGCTATTCCATCCCCCCCACCAATTTAGAACGTGCACGAACTTCTCTCAGCTCATGCCTTGATTGAGTATCTGGGAGTGAAGTGGAGTTTTAGAGTGGAAATAATAGATCGTTGTTTGGAACACACGCATTTCATGTCTGTTTCGTTTCTACAGTAATCTGTGTCAACACATTGTTAAAATAGAAACTTTTTTATATTCTAGTAGTAGATGACAAAATGTAGGCATAAACTATATAATGTATGAAGCCTGAAGTCCAAATAGCAAAGAAACATTTTCTCAAGAATAACACAATTGCACTTTTATTCAAACATATAACATGCAGAAACAAAAAGCCGCCTTAACATGCGACAACCATGTGACATTGACAGCAGTTTACTGTATCTGACTCCGTGGCTCAATAGACTCAGCCCCCGCTTGGGAATCAAGGGGTCACGGGTTTGATCCTGCGCCCCTCCGTTTTGAGAAGTAAACTGCTCTTGTCTTACTGTTTTAGAATAAAGGCATACATTTGATTTCAGTCTGTAACAGCCGGTGCAGTTTATGATCCTTGTAAAGGTTAGCTTTTTTTTTTTTATTCACTTTTCACTCTCTCAGTCGCATTCAGAATCAATCCATACAACCCCATCTGACACGGCTGTTTTCACTAAAGACGCGCTATAGCTCTGCAGTGTACCACGATGCATACTAACACACAATCACCCCAAAACTCCCCCCCCCCCCCGGTTCTGACACACAAACGCTGGCGAAGCTGCCTTCTTCGTATCTCACCGTCACTTGCTTTTCGTTTTATTGAGTGTTCCTGCCAGTCCCGCATGTTGCTGTATGCTTTTTCTTTGTACTACAGGACATGCAGAGGAAAGAATGGTAAAGACCAGTAACCGGCGCTATATGCAATCATCAGACACTCCCCATCTGCCCGTGTCATTCAAGCACAGGAACATATATTGGTGTAAAAGTATAACAAAAGTGCACTTTTATTCAAGTGCACTTTTTCCATCGCCTTTTCCTGTAAGAAGCAGTGTACACACTTCTCTCTATCCAGCATACAGCAACATGCGGGGACTGGCAGGAACACTCAATAAAACTGAATAAAAAGAAAATCAAGTGACGGTGAGATACGAAGGCAGCTTCGCCAGTGTTTGTGTGTCAGAACCGGGTGGGGGGGCGTTAGTATGCATCGTGGTACAGCACAGAGCTATAGTGCGTCTGTATTCTGTTTCTTTTGTACTCGAGGGCACGCAGAGGAGAGAATAGTAAAGAGCAGTAAGTTCGGCGCTATATGCAATCATCAGACACTCCCCATCTGCCCGTTGTTTTGTTATACTTTTCAATACTTTTTATACTGCTCAAACTGGCATGCTCAAAAAATACACGTGTAATGCCACGAAAAGTGCACGCAGACACTTCATTTACAAACAAAACAAGTGCACTTTTATTCAAAACTACCTGTATAACCGAAGAAAAAAGAAAGCAAGTTACAGTAGGCGATTGATACGACACCTTGCATGGTGCAATGCTAAGAAGTGCAGATTTTCATTCCGTGCTATATGAAATCATCACATTCAAATATTAACAGTTCCCACACACCCAAGGACCGTACTTCCTACATTTACGACACGTGTACTTGTTGCAGTGTACACACCTCTCTGTGCTATGATTTCTATTACACTGAATGAGCACTGAAAGGCGATGGAAAAAGTGCACTTGAATAAAAGTGCACTTTTGTTATACTTTTACACCAATATATGTTCCTGTGCTTGAACGACACGGGCAGATGGGGAGTGTCTGATGATTGCATATAGCGCCGAAGTTACTGGTCTTTACCATTCTTTCCTCTGCATGTCCTGTAGTACAAAAGAAAAAGCATACAGCAACATGCGGGGACTGGCAGGAACACTCAATAAAATGAAAAGCAAGTGACGGTGAGATACGAAGAAGGCAGCTTCGCCAGCGTTTGTGTGTCAGAACCGGGGGGGTGGTGATTGTGCGTTAGTATGCATCGTGGTACACTGCAGAGCTATAGCGCGTCTTTAGTGAAAACAGCCGTGTCAGATGGGGTTGTATGGATTGATTCTGAACGCGACTGAAAGAGTGAAAAGTGAATAAAAAAAAAAAAAGCTAACCTTTACAAGGATCATAAACTGCACCGGCTGTTACAGACTGAAATCAAATGTATGCCTTTATTCTAAAACAGTAAGACAAGAGCAGTTTATTTCTCAAAATGGAGGGGCGCAGGATCAAACCCGCGACCCCTTGATTCCCAAGCGGGGGCTGAGTCTATTGAGCCACGGAGTCAGATACAGTAAACTGGTGTCAATGTCGCATGTTAAGGCGGCTTTTTGTTTCTGCAGTTATATGTTTGAATAAAAGTGCAATTGTGTTATTCTTGAGAAAATGTTTCTTTGCTATTTGGACTTCAGGCTTCATACATTATATAGTTTATGCCTACATTTTGTCATCTACTACTAGAATATAAAAAAGTTTCTATTTTAACAATGTGTTGACACAGATTACTGTAGAAACGGAACAGACATGAAATGCGTGTGTTCCAAACAACAATCTATTATTTCCACTCTAAAACTCCACTTCACTCCCAGATACTCAATCAAGGCATGAGCTGAGAGAAGTTCGTGCACGTTCTAAATTGGTGGGGGGATGGAATAGCCGACTTCTCTTTATCAGCACATTTAGAAGACAAAGGACGCTGGCGGAGAGGTGTGAAGGGATTTAAGAAGCAGTTTAAGGTGGGACGGAATTACGAGTTTTTTCGTAGGCTCTGGTAATTCTAGTGTTAAGAATGTCTATAATTTATTCCAGGTATCTATGGTTTGCTAACATTCATGTGAAACTTGATTTTAACAAATCTTCAACTGTGTTCCCATGTTCTTCTTGAACTCATTTTAAAGTAACAGCCTGGATTATTTCATGATTTTAAAAACATCAGTCAAGTCACCTCTTAATCTCTATTTTCATAAACTGAAATCTGTTCTCTTTCTCTATAAGGCATACCAGCAGCCCTAGAATCAGACTAGCCACTCTACTCAGGACTTTCTCTAATGCTGCTATATCTTTTTTGTACCTTGGTGACTATAATTTCATGCAGTACTCCAGATGAGGTCTCACAAGATGTGCTCTGAAGCTTAAGTATTACCTCTTTTCACTTGCACTCTACACAGCTTGCTATATAAATTAAGAATCTGTTCTTAATGGCTTCTTTGTACTGGATATAGATAGTGACAAGTCCACTGCATCTCCTGGTTCCTTCTTACAAGGGTTCTTTCAGGTTTAAATTGTTTTACATATTGAACTAAGGAAAAGGCCAAACAGCAAGTAAACGCTCTTTAATTTAAGATTAAATATAGATAGCAAACATTTTTACTTCTACTCAGTCTTGAAATGTCAGTTCTTTGCAGGGAACTAAATCAACTGAAGTACAAACCTCTAATACAATTTTCTGTTGTTGTTTATGAGCACAAAAGGATACATTGTACATATGAGACATGCATCATTGCTTGGTTACCTATTTAGTTAGGCAGCCAGCTCAGTGAGACTCTCACAGTCTTCAGTGCAAAGGGATTGAGATAAGCAGTGCTGGGGGTCTTTGGAACAAATGTTACCATCTGACTATTGTTCATTGAGCTAAGCTGCTAATTCCCTTTTCCTACACTGCAGTCTGTCACGCAAGTGATGCACGGCACATCACCACAGTCTTGCATTTTGAAGAGTGCCACTGAATAAATGAAGAAATAGAACCTAAATGCCATACCTGCATGAATTAAACAGATGGGTCTTTTGTGATGAAAGCCAACATTAAATACAATATATAGTCAAGGCTCAGATCCCAACCTGCGCACTGCCTGTGTGGATATTGCATACTCTCCCCATATTGGATTTGCTTTTTTTACACATACTCCAGTTTTCCTCCCACATTTCAAAAACGCACAATGTAATATTTACTGGTATTCTAAATTGGCTCATTTTGTAAGTGAGTCTGGAGTATGTAGATTTGTGTGAACTTTAATGATTTGGCATCCTGTCTGGGGTTAGATACTGTCTCCTGCCCAATGCAGCTGAAATAGGCTTCAATTCCTTGTAATCCTGAACAGGATAAATGGATGGACTGATAGTATATCTGATAGTATATCTTAGTGTGTACGGTGCTAGACTGTAAACAATGCTGCCTGCTCAAATCCCATCACTATGTGACACCCAAGCAAGTAACCACCTTGTGCTCTAGCTGCAAAAAGAATGGAAAAACTGAACTTGGCATGTGTGCCTTGTCACTGGCTTTAAATAAAATCAACAGTTAAAGAGATACATCAGTCTCTCTACCTCTTTACTCAAACTGCTTAATTTACATCCCAGGCTATAGAAAGCTCAGAAATGGGGACAAATCCATCACAACCACACTGGGTCAGTTTAAAATGAGCAATATATATGACCTGCACAACCTTAGGATGTGAGAGGAAATTAGTGCAAGGAATGTTTCTAAGTGTGATGTCCAGCATGTCTGCAGCCACAGGCATTTTCTGTCTCCTGGGATATCAATTGTTATAACCGAGGATGGGCTAGGGCAAGTGAGGACACAACAACAGTTATGGTACAAGAGAATGCAAAAGGTCACATTTGCTACAAACAAGGAGCAATTCAAGGTGTCATTGTGCAGTTCAAATAAAAATCCTTCAGTAACTGATTCCTTAAAATAGTGCCTTTGAGAATAACTATTTAATACATTTGAAATCATAGTCAGCCACAGTTCCTTATTCACCAATGAATCTGTCCCCTCTGCTCCCGCTCAACAGTAAATCAGCAGACGCCAAGGGTTCCCTCTGAGCCACTGCTGAGAGTTCCTCATAGCCCTCTCTACATGTTGCTGTCTCTGTTGGTATTCACAGAGACCCTACGGTCCTCAAACTCCTCCTGTTCCTATTCAGTTATCAATAGGGCATGATTCATCTCCTCAGAACGACACTCATCGTTCGCTTCCCCCTGGAGACTTCCACCATACTGGTCCTTTTTCACACTGGTTCTCACTCTTGGTTTCTTGACACATGTTGTCCTCTTTTTCTCTTCCATTTTTCCTCCTTTCTCTCAGGCATTTTATATGGCAGTGTATGAGCTGTACTACCAACACTTGGAGCTGCTAATGAGGAATGGCTGCACTGGTCTCTCAATTGCACCTGCATACCTAACCGGCCAATTCCACACTCCACGTCAGCTCGTACTCCAGCCCTTGCTTCACCTTACTATACCAAGCTGTCTGCTACTGTTTCAGTGAAAACTGCGCTTGCCCTCTGTACCACAGCTCCATGACACACAGTGTCACACTAAGTAGTAAACTTGCATTGTTAATTTAAGGCCAAAGTAGTGATAGTTTAAACCTGCAGTACAAATATAATAACATATCTATCCACATACAGAGTATTTTTTTCTTGAAGCTACTATGCTCCATGTTATTTAGGATCTTTCATGGAGCTTTATAAAATGATAGCAAACAATTGTAATGACCTTAAGCAATCACATTACTAAACAAGGACATCTAGATCAACAAATATATGTGTCCAGGAGAAAACAGAGAGAGCATTTGATAATGTAAATCTGTCAAGACTAATTAGACTCAAAGAGCAGAAGGATCACTCAATAAGAGACATATCCTGACAGATTACTAAATATTTTGCTTCAAAATGACTAAAGGCTATGGAGCAAAAAATCCACATGCCGAACAGCTCTTTAGTGCACAGTGCCTTGGAGACAGATACCTGACATCTCATATTCATTCAGAGTAGTAACTCATTGGCAAACAAAGGTATTCTGGGGAGAGATGGAGATTACCTGATCATTTTACTACAGGTATTTGATGGAATGCTGACACATTCAATGCACCGCTTTCAGGCTCTGGTGAAAGAGGAATGCAAATAAATTGGGTTTCCCTCTGGCACATCCTCTAAATCAATTCTTTATTATCCAATGAATTGTTTTTCACGGCTTATTTATGGGAAATTAGCAGAAAATGACTGTCAATAGTGTGCAGGCCATGTTGGAAAGTACAGTAAATCAGGGCAGAAATGTCAAGCGTGAACAACGAGGGTGCTCAGAACACAAAGGTCAAATGAAGGAAAAGGATTAATTACTTGTATTGCAAAATTCCTTCAGATAAATACACCAATCGGAGAAACCTTCTGCCTATTTCAATTTAAAGTGGCAAAGCCTAAACATGCGTTTTAATAAACTCCCCTATGGGACTGGAAAAGTATGACCTCGCTTTCTGCTCTGCAATAAAAACAGTAGAAAGATTGACATGTTTCCATTTTTTGACTGTTAGGTCGCACTCAGTTGTTGTTGTATTAATTATACTTATTTTGAGTTACTAAAAATCAGGCTGTCGTGTTTTATGAGCATAAATTGATACTACTTTCGACTGCATCATTCGATTTTAGGTCATTGAGCTAAACTCCTAATTTCTCATCTTACATTGTGACTCAGTGCCTTCATACTCATCGTTATTCATACCTAATTTTGGTTATTCACAAAACTATGCATTGTAATATATCAACTGCTAATATTTAAATATAGCTGAGCTGTAATGAAGCATCTCCTTTGGTAAGTTGAAGTATAGTCTGTAAAAAAAGATGAATGAGCAATAAAACACTGAATGAATCGATTTCATCAGGGGTGTATTTCAGCATTATGTTATTATGCTACTGCTGCCTCGCAGTTAGGAGACCTGGGTTCGCTTCCCGGGTCCTCCCTGCGTGGAGTTTGCATGTTCTCCCCGTGTCTGCGTGGGTTTCCTCCCACAGTCCAAAGACATGCAGGTTAGGTGGATTGGTGATTCTAAATTGGCCCTAGTGTGTGCTTGGTGTGTGGGTGTGTTTGTGTGTATCCTGCGGTGGGTTGGCAAATTGGTTCCTGCCTTGTGCCCTGTGTTGGCTGGGATTGGCTCCAGTAGACCCCCGTGACCCTGTGTTTGGATTCAGCGGGTTGGAAAATGGATGGATGGATGGGTTATTATGCTATAAATCTGGTGTCAATTTCTGTTTACTATGTATCTGTTAATTTCCTTTTCGTGCCACAGATTTAAGAAGTTGGTGGTTGATGTGCAATCATGGCACTAGAATAAAGCATATAAATATCAAGCAGGTCACTTTTAAGTTGTCAAATGTGTGGAATAAAATTAAATTCTTACTTGCACGTCTCTCTCAAATTAGTAACAGTAGAATGCAAATAACAGACAATGAATTCAAACACAGACAGTGAAAATGACTTCATGCAACATTATACAATACCAGTGAAACATGAGGACCTCTTGCTGCATGCATTTCTCCAGCTGTGTCATTACTGCATTCTATATCCTACACTTGATATTTCTTCTAATTCTTCCGATTATGGAGCAGATTTCACTGGTCTTCTTTATCTTTCTTCCATATCACATTTGCCTCTCTTTGTCGTAAGAATCCCATACATGCAGGTCAGTTTGCAGATGTTCCCACTGCTTCAAATTTTTTGAATTACCAGATTGCATCTGGTTTCCAAATTTTGATCAAGACCAAGATCAAGGTTATGGCCACAGTATTTTGTGAGTAATCACGTGACACACAGACTGCCTTAGTATTTTATAAAAATAGATATACTGGTAACTGCATGAGTGGCAGCTGAGTTGCCTTTTGATCTGAGGATATAAACTTTCCCTAAATGTTGTGCTAAATCTCATGGTCCTAAAATATTTTCCAGAACAGAAAAGTGACTGTGCAGTACAGCCTGGGCCTTTAATTATGCTGTTTGCATTTCTAAGGCAGCATGTGTTATATACTGTAACTCCTGAACAGAAGCAATTTGTGTGCCAGCAATACTCTATATCTTGCGTAATACTTTGCAGTCCTGAGCTGAGCAGGTGCTATACCAGGATGTAATTCAGCCAATGAGGATGGGCTCTACTGCACAACTAGAAGTTGAAGAGCACAAATGGAAATATCTGAGCTTTCCTCTGACATCTGAGAAAGTAAAGCCTTTCGTGAGTCTTCATGATGTTGTCTAAAATGTGTTGTTCAGTTCAGTTAATTAGTGACTGTCACTCCAAGAAATTTAAAACGATGGGACTCTCCACATCTGCTTTCTGATGTAGAATGAAATTTTCCTCCAGCCTATTGGAATTTATTATCAGCTGTATGGCTTTGCTGACATTAAGAGAATTTGGCACTTGGCACCTCAATATCAGAAAGCAAATTTCTAATCTAATCTAATCTGGTAATGAAGTCTAAAGTGAGGATATCATTGCCAAATTTAATGGCACAGCTGGATTTGCATTTGCCGAATAGTTTTAAGAGTCTAAGGAATATAGCAGGGGGCTTCGCACACTACCATGTGGGTTGGTGGTGTGTGGGAGAAGGGCTGCTAATCCACACCTTCTTGTGTCTGTTGTTAGGCAAATCCAAAATTCACTTGCAGAATGTAGCACTAAGTACCAGGTCTAGAAACTTGATCACCTTTGATGGTACAACTGTGACACAGCAGTTTTTATTTTCCAGATGTGCCAAGGTGATACTTTATGAAGTGCAAGGGAATCCTGAGTGAAATTTCTGCATGTTATTTACTTGTTTGCATGATTTTCCCACGACATATTTAGATTATCCTCTCATATTCTAAAGACAAACATTTCAGGTAAACTGATGACTCTAAATTGTCCCAGTGAGACTGATGGACTGTGAGTGGGTGTTTCAGTGGGCTCTGCACTGGACTGGAGCTCCTGTCCATGGCTGGTTCCTCCCTTGCCTTGGGTAATGTCAAAGTAGGCTGTGACTTTGTTAAGAACCCAAGACATAGCCTTCAGGTCAGGTGATAAGGTCCAGTACAGAACAGCAAGATCAAATCTGCGGAGAGGTGGTGTACTGATTTGGCAGGTGTTAGTAACAATAAGTCAAGCTGAACACAGAGTAGCTGGCCGGGAAAATAAGAAGCCAGGTTGAGCTGTAGAAAGATGGTGGTCCTTCATCTAGATTGAAATAGCAGTAAGACATGCCAATGATTCTAGCCAATACTATATTGTTCTTATTAAGGAACAACTGGTACAACTGCGTGTGTGTTGTCAGCATGGCACTAATATAAGAAACCAGGGGGTTAGATGATAGGACCCAATGAGGTGTTTTAGAGAGAGAAGAGTAGCACACCGATCCTTGGAGCACTTAAACAAGCAGGAGATAAGGTTTACACTTGTATTCATGAATTGTATATTACCTTATGGCTGCTAAATATGCCCAAAATAGAAGCAAAGTAATAAATATGACAAATTAACACAAATACAGCCCAGAAGGAGGTGTCTAGGCATCCAAAATGCACAGATAATCAGGTGGCTCAAGCTGATAGGTTTCTGATGACATGGAATCTAGATGGATAAAACAAAACAGGCTCTGAGTTTCTCTATTTGCCTGAATTGTTGCCAATTTTCTGCTTCCTTGATGTACATCTTAGACCAATGAGATATCACAGTGTTGTCCAGTTCCCTGGGTTCAGCCCTGCTATTCACTGCAGTCCCCAAGACTAATTGAAACTTGTTTTTTGCCTTTGTATGTTTATAACGTGCATATAGAGGTCAGTTTACACTGATTCTGATCTGGTATTCTCTCTAGAACAAGCATCATCTATCTGACCTTGTATGTGGTAAGTAGTGTAAGTTTCTCCATTTCCTTTTTCAGTTAGATTAAAAACTCTCTGGTAACTCTCATCTAAGACTATACACTTATTTAGCAATATAAGAAAGTATTCAAATTGTCAGAAGGTCACTTCACTCTTTTAAGCATCGAATTCAAACTCCTTGATTAAAGACATTTTCATAGACAATTATCATAAATGCAACACAGCAACAAAGAGAAACAATAGCAACAAAGAAAGTTCCAGAATACAAAAGCATTTTGTGCAGTTCTTAATTCAGTTATTTTTTTTTCACTAATGAGCAAAATATAATATTCTCCATTACATATATTATAATGAATTTACTTATAACTATGTGCATTTTGAAAAAGAATAGAAGGATAATGTAGCCACAGTGTACTTTTGAATAGTGGTACGTTAAGTAGTAGTTGGTTTTTGGTTTGGAATAATGGTGGTAAATGTGTGCTTAGCCTCATTATTCACCCAGCTACACAGCAAGCATTGTAAATTAATACTTATTGTATTTGTAGTTTAATTTTAGAATAGTAAGTATTGCCATCCACTATAATTATAGATACTTAACAAATTCACTGTATTGAGCATTGAACTCCCCCTCAGTTTTACAATCTACTTAATGATAAGCTGGGTGGTGGAAAGCTGGAGTCTCAAATAAAGTTCTAAACAATCACCCTTTCACATATATACAAAACCAGTTGACCTCGAAATAGGGGTTTCTGACAAATGGTCTCCACATAACATTCATGCCTTTGAAGCACTCCATTACAGTCTTGCCTACTGCCCAATTAGCATAATTTGCAACATTCAAAGCACAATGAACAAGTGCTCTAACACTTTGACTCAAAAATCTCATGGGGCATTTGTTCAAATATTGAGAGAGCAGTGTAGCATTTTAATACAAGAGAGACTCCTCTTTTTTAGCCTGAGGCACGTTTACAGTTGGAGAATTAGAGATGTATCAATTATCATTAAGCACTATGCTGAGAAGGGCAGGCCAGGTAGACACTGTTAAATAATTAGTGTGGGCCTCCCTGAGGTGCATATAAACCAGTGTAGCACAGTTCACGCCAGATGCATATGGTATTAACAACAGTGTCTGAGGATACATAGATCTTTGGCAGATAAGAGATGATTGAAGTAAAATTGTATTTTTGTGTGTGCAGAGAATTGATTTGTGAGGCTGGGATTTATCCTGGGCATATAGAGTAGGGTCAATGGACCCAGCACTGGAAGAGGTGTCGGGTCATTACAGGGCCTGATTATGCAGAGCTTCACATAGAGACTCACATTCACATAAGGCCGACTGCCAAATCACCAAGCGGAATGATGAGTAAAGTACCCAGGACAAAACCCACGCAGGCATGGCGAGAATGTGGAAACCTCACACCAAAAGCAGTTAGGCCAGGATGACAAAGAATTGCTATTAATCAACATTCCTAGGACTGTCCTATTGTGTTCAATTTGAAATGTGTACACCATGTCTAGTTTACATTAAGACTATTTTGCTGATCAGTTATTTTCTGATAGCACACAAAAGCCAAAGTACTTTTCTGTTCTACTAGTATTTTTTCCTGTAAAAGTATGCAGATATAAAATGATCTTATTCTATTAGTCCTTTGCTGAAAAGAGTGCTTGTAGAAAAACTAAAAAGTTCAAATCAAATATGATTAAAGACTCATAGAAAATGATCACCACCATGAACATAAAAGCATCACTGCTGGTATACCTAAAAAACAAAGAGGCAGCCTATTTTGTATAAAGTAGAATAAAAAGAAAGAGTAAATATTTATTGCAGTCATATTTGAACATAAACATACAAAACAGCCAAAGCATCCCAATTAGAGGGCAGATCTGTATATATTTTAAACAATACGCCAAATCAGATAAGCACCAAAATCACAAGTATAACCACTGATAAGAAGCAGATGCCATACTGTTATTTATTCCTACAATTTTAAATACATATAAATATTTATCACAAAGAGCAAATTTAAGAAATTATATCCCATTAATAGCAAGTGTAATACCTAAATGTGTCTATAAAAACCCTAAAACATAGGCATGTAAAACTCACCTCAAACAGAGAAACTCTGTTGAATGATAAAGAGGTGGTTCACTTAAAGCCGGCTTGCATATTTCACTCTACAATTAAAAGTTAGAGCATATATTATTAAGCAATGAAACACAAAAAACAGGTAATTAACATATGTTACATTAAAAAAAAACCAAAAAAACTAAATGTTGACTTTTGAGGCAGCCTCTGTCAGTCAGCTATAAGAAATGCTCAAAGTAGCCAGTCAAGACTTTACTAAAACACAAGGCATGCCATCTGTTTGACAAAATTTACTTAATGGTTGCTGAAGTGGAAAATGTATCATCTAAAAAATATTTTTTTCTATCTCTAATTTATTTCTTATTCTCAAATAAGAAGTATGATACATGTAAAAGTGAGAGTGCCAAGCAAACACAGTGTCTGACCTTTAAACAAGAAGTACAGAGACACAGTGTTTGTGCAGAAAAGATGGATTCCACAGCTCAATGCCATTGTCCTCATTCAAGGGAGAAAATAACATTTTGCTGTAATGTTTTAAGGCTTTTGTCACACCCCAGGGGCACTTCAAATACATCTTCTAAAGGAGTACTAAACCATTTATGCTTGCAGTATATTAACTAAGAAAGGATTTTTTTTTGGCAGAAAAACTGTCTTTATGTGATTACTCCTGCGATGGACTGGTGTCTCATCCAAAACTGTTTTCTGCTTTGGGCCTGATGATACCTGCATGGTCGCCAGTGTCCTGTGGTGCTGTGTTGGATTAAGTGAGCTTGAGAGTTGTATGTTGTGTTGTGTTAGTTTGTTTTTTTTTTTTTTTTGCCAATTTGATATTTTTTCCATAGTTGGTTATGTAATCATAACACACTGCCACAGATTTTGATACTGCTGCCTCACAGCTCCAAAAAATCTACGTTTGATTGGAGGTTTTGGTGGAGTTTGCAGCCTCTTTTGGAGTCTGTATGGGTTTTCCTCGGGTAATCAGGTTTCTTCTCACATTCTAAAAACACACAGGATATGTTAATTGTTTCTCTAAATTGACCTATAAAAGACTTAACAGATTTAGGTGCATTTGTGAACAGGGGAGGATCTACCATCAGGGCATTATGGGTGCACGCCCAAGGGCCTGTGATGGTAAGGGGCCTTTATGCCAAGAATCTTAATGAAAGAATTGTGTATGTGTATGTATAAATGACAAAGTGGGACCAAGAGACGATGAAGCAAACAAGTTTGTAAATAACGCACTGTATTAAATGACCCTGAATCTGCATGGTGCATTGTTAAAAGTATGATTAACTCTCTGTTAAGGAGCTAAGTCACCCAGGGGCCTTTGGGTGCTTTAATTTGGCCTTGTGTGGATAACTACTGACTTGAGAGTAATGCTTTGAACTTGGTTTAATCTTTGGTTCCCAATTTTCCTATATAGGACTAGATGGGTTAAGAAACTATATGGCTGAATGACTATACACTACAACATCATACTGCATGATTCTGAACTACTGTTAAGAGATTTGTGCAAAAAATTGTTCAATTTTTGAATCTGCTTAATCCAGTTAAGTATTAGGATGTATATAAATGTATAAAAATGAAAAATACTGAGATATAAATTGAGGTGTATGGGATTATAAGGTATTAGAGCTAACCACTGCACCTTTCTGTATACATCAAACAAGCTTTATTTTAGTTTATATCATACTTTTACAGGAAGCATCAGCAATCAGCACTTTACAAAGCACACAAATTGGAAAATATACACATAGCAAAACACTGAGCTATGTTTGGGGACACAGTTAACTTTTTTGATAGTTGGAGATTTAAATTATTTTTATTTAATTCTACTTTATTTTTTTATTTACATACAGACAGAGGCATCATATTTAATTTGGTTTATGAAATATTTTTGTAACAATGTATCATATCTGTGGTGGGCTGGTGCCCTGCCTGTGGTTTCATGCTGCCTTGCGCCCTGTGTTGGCTGGGATTGGCTCCAGCAGACCCCCGTGACCCTGTGCTAGGATATAGCGGGTTGGATAATGAATGGATGGATAGATGGATGTATCATATTAAAAACTAACCCATTTATTATTGGAGTGCATAATATCCTTTTTTTAATTTTACAATATCATGGAGTTAAAAGACATACACAAATTAGATTCAGTTGAAGCATAGACTGATGTGCTACAGTTGGTAATTGGTTGTGGCGTGACTATGGTGCATTGTTGTAAGCACCTGAGAGAAAGGAAACTTTGTTTAAAAATAAGCTATAATATCATAATTATGCTCTGCTACATACAGCTCCAACTTACTCGTCTTATTTTTGATACTTCTAGCATTAAGGCAAGCTATTTTTAGTTAGTTTTGTTGTCATATTCTTCTGTTCACCATCACACTCACTCTTCAGCAACACTGAGATCAAGACAAGCAGAAATGCCTGTGTGGGGCATCCATTTGATTTCTGTGAAAGTCTCCGTCCCTTCTCTCAGTCCTCCCAAGGTTCATCAAAGGATGCTCTCCACATCCTTGTCAAATGGGATGCTGGCACTCAAGTGTTTAGCCCTGCTACCTTTTTAAGAGCTCATGAGCAGCTTGTTTCAGATAAAAAGTAACTGTCATAGAGTGATTTATAACATCAAAACATGTATCATTTTCAGGGGTCAGCAGAGATTTTGATTTTAAGCCTTTCAATGGATCCAAAGGATTAATTAGGGGATCCTAAACCTCCAGCACCCTCAGTCTGATTAAAACATTAATCTCATGTTGAGAGACTCTGTCTCTGTATCTGAAAATTTGATTTGCGCTGGCTTTATTGCTTGTTTTCTGTTCACTGCAACACTTTTAATCATCACTCAGCTATTTGTAGCTTGTAAATTAACTAACCATTAAATGGCTTTAAGAAAAAAATTAACCTCACAGAAAATGTAGAAAGCAGACCACAGTTAACTTGCTGTGAATGTACCAGTGTAAGGTGTTTTCAGCTGGGTGCAGGACTACAGCCGAAGCTTCATGAAATTATTTTATGTTAAAAGAGAAGGTACCATAAAAAAGAGAAAATATGCTCAAAGGAAAGGCAGAAATAATCAAAGTGTAAATCTGTAATGTCTGTAATTATGCTACCAGTTCCCATGTGTCATGCCTATCTATACGTTGCTTTTTCATGCCATCATCTTTCTCTAGCTATCACCATTCAGAATGGATGGTGCAACCCTGTAACCAGATTGATAAAATGGCTGCTGCTATCAGTTTACTAGCTGGTTTTCATTTCAGTTTTAAAAAATTACACAAAGGCACAAACTAAACCACTCTACATAATCTTTGACAATATGACAAATTCTTTTTTGTTCCAGATCTTCACACTTTTTTTGTCTTGTAGACTTTCAGGTCAAATATGTGCTAGACCATAAACTAAAACTATTAAATGAATGGACTTCTCTTACTTTAAGTTTTACATTTTTAGTGCAAATGTAGTTAATTACCAGATTCATATTCTTTTTGTTAGACTCTGGTATAAAACAATCTGAAACTTACATCAACAAATGAAAATAAGACACCTTGTCTTTACAAAAAATAAGAAATGTAAACAAGGAAACATTAATACAATCAAATTAGTTCAATATTTTTCTGCTTTAGAAATTGTAGGAAGCACAATAGCAAATTTTGGTAAGCCGAGTCCTGTTAGAGTCTACTTAAAACATTAAAATACAATGAATTATGCCAAGAAAAGGCACCTGTTTACCGAGTGTAGCCTGTAGTAAGTTATTACTATTTAACGCTTGCTGCAATGTAGTAGCAAGACGGTTAATGGCTTCAAATTTCCAATCATATTATATTCTTATTTGTTTCCTGGTATAGAAATGCTAGCCATGATTACCAGCTTTGCCCAAGTATTATCATATATACTTGCGTTTAATTTCTCCTGCGGATTAGTTGGAGCTTGATTTTACAGTATAATTTCCGGTATTTTATAATGTTGCTTGTCGAATGTGGAAAACTCACAGTATTGGTCCAAGAGATTATAACATGCTAACGCCCACCTGTGCCTTTTTTTTTCTGTGTATTGTGCCTACATGACCACACGGTAATACCTGAACTATTCCAAAGTGACGTTTGCACTGTTTTGTGTATCTCACATTCTCATAAACCTTTATTGTAAGAGCATCCTTTATCTACAATGAAGCATTCGATTATAAGAAAATATAAAGCTGGTTTTAAATTAAAAGTCATTGAAGTGGCGAAAGAAATTGGTAACTGTGCTGCTGCAACAAAATTCGACGTGTCCAAGAAACTGTTGCAAGATTGGAGGAAGTAAGAAGATGTAAAAAAAAAAAATCTAAGTGTTGTATTTTTGAATGGGTGTGCAAGTCAGGGTCTGATTTTATGATCAATTTTTCAGGTTTCAAGACCTGACTTATACGGGAGTATATACGGTATTTCAAATAGTTAAAGAACATTTTACTTTACACTTGTCTACCCAAGCAAAATACCTGACAGAAGAAGTTAACAGACATGTCTGGCTAGAAAGCATAGACTAACAGGGGACTGACCTCATATAAAGAGCAATATGATGGGATGAGAGCAATCCACAGTGTAAATACAAATTCTTGTTTATCATATTCTATGAAGACTGGCCATTCATTCTGCTCCCCAGCCACTCCAGTCATACTGTAAATCTAAAGTGGAAAAAATTGTGCTTACAATAAAATTGTTTTTAAATATGAAATTTGACTCAGCTATTGGGGTATGACTACTGGTTAGATAGATAGATAGATACTTTATTAATTCCAAGGGGAAATTCACATAATCCAGCAGCAGTATACTGATACAAAAAAAAAACAAAACAATATATAATATAATAAAATATATATAATAGGGCGGCACGGTGGCGCAGTGGTAGCGCTGCTGCCTCGCAGTTAGGAGACCTGGGTTCGCTTCCCGGGTCCTCCCTGCGTGGAGTTTGCATGTTCTCCCGTGTCTGCGTGGGTTTCCTCCGGCGCTCCGGTTTCCTCCCACAGTCCAAAGACATGCCGGTTAGGTGGATTGGCGATTCTGAATTGGCCCTAGTGTGTGCTTGGTGTGTGGATGTGTTTGTGTGTGTCCTGCGGTGGGTTGGCACCCTGCCCAGGATTGGTTCCTGCCTTGTGCCCTGTGTTGGCTGGGATTGGCTCCAGCAGACCCCCGTGACCCTGTATTTGGATTCAGCGGGTTAGAAAATGGATGGATGGATGGATATATATAATAAAAATGAGAAAATAAAAAAGCAGACAAAAACTGTGAGCAATGTTAGCATTTACTCCCCCGGGTGGAATTGAAGAGTCGCATAGTGTGGGGGAGGAACGATCTCCTCAGTCTGTTAGTGGAGCAGGACAGTGACAAAAGTCTGTCACTGAAGCTACTCCTCTGCCTGGAGATGACACTGTTCAGTGGATTCTTCATGATTGACAGGAGTTTGCTTAGCGCCCGCCGCTCTGCCACAGATGTTAAACTGTCCAACTTTAATCCTACAATGGAGCCTGCCTTCTTAACAAGTTTGTCCAGGCGTGAGGCGTCTTTCATCTTTATGCTGCCTCCCCAGCACACCACCGCGTAGAAGAGGGCACTCTCCACAACCGTCTGGTAGAACATCTGCAGCATCTTATTGTATATGTTGAAGGATGCCAACCTTCTCAGAAAGTATAGTCGGCTCTGACCTTTCTTACATAGAGCATCAGTATTGGCAGTCCAGTCCAATTTGTCATCCAGCTGCACTCCCAGATATTTATAGGTCTGCACCCTCTGCACACAGTCACCTCTGATGATCACAGGGTCCATGAGGGGCCTGGGCCTCCTAAAATCCACCACCAGCTCCTTGGTCTTGCTGGTGTTAAGGTGTAAGTGGTTTGAGTCGCACCATTTAACAAAGTCTTTGATTAGCTTCCTGTACTCCTCCTTAATAGAATGCAGTGTCAAATACAACAGAAAAATAATGCCTTGTATTTTGAGATGGTGTTGTAAAATAGTGAATCATTATGTCTGAGACCCTAAATTTCAATTAATAGCTCCAGAGCCAGCATGGAATGACCTGGGGCATCTTGGGGCAATTACAAAAACAATGAAAGAAATGCTTGGCGTAGTTTCTTTGTTGATTACCACTCTGGAGCATTTCATGCCACTAGTGGCAGGGTTGGACAAGGCCAAGATTACATGTCAAAAACCTAACTCATTGTGAAAAGTACCTGTAGCCAAATTTGAAGTCTGTACCTGTTGTGGGAAAACTTTCTTCTGTTTCAAAAGAAGTCAATCTCGAGTCAGATGAGAATGCAGAACAACTTTTTATTTGCACACAGATATGCACAAATGTCTCAGTCCGTGGAGTGAGCCCTTAATTAAGCAATTCATTCCCTTGTATACTTTTCAATAACCATTGCCTTATCTAATACATCATATTGTTTAATCCAATTGCCTATAGCCACCAGTAACTTCATATACAGTATATGTCAATTCTTCCATTATTCTAAATATTGCTTTGTTAACAGGGGTGTCCTACTGGTTTTCCCATTGAACTTATCATTGCTTCATAATAAGAATGTCTGGACTTTCCAACTAGTTTGTCCTTGCTTTTTAAGAGAGTGTTCATTAAACATCTACTTCGTTTTTATCTTAGAAAATATCTTGGTGTCTCTTGTAATGTGAGGTGAAAGCTTCATGTGTATAGGCTTAAAGCAACATTTAATGAACTCTTTAGTTACTTTAAATTCTTATCCTTACATTTAATAATTCATTGCTATAACTTCAAATAAGAATATACTGTACATGTATTAGATTATAAAATGATATCATATATTGATAAAAATTCTATATACCTTGAAATACAAATATGTACTGAAAGAATAAACCAGTAGAACTTGAGCTTTACACATATAAAGGTAAATCTGGGTATATGTAATATGCAGAATGCACACTTTCGTTTCCATATGTTGGTATCTTTTTACTTGCCATTGATTTTAGTTTGTACTGTAAAAGTTAATAAAATTGAGAATTTAAATGTGTAATGCTAGTTACATATTTAAACAATGATTTTAAATGAAAAAATCATCTCATCAACTGGTGCATCGGACTTCTAGCTAAGAGTTACCTGATCTATTCCTAAAGAAAGATACACTCTAGTGACTACATGGTGTAAATATTCTTAAAATTATTTCTATCTGTATCTTAACAAAATTAATTATTAAGATGTAAAAATTGACCTTAGAGCTTACATTAATAGTTGAGGCTAAAAACATTTGGGTGGAGCATTGTGAAGAAATAAAGAAGTCTTGAAGCGGAAATATACATTAAATTAGAAAAATCTAGTCTAAGAAAGGAGCCTAAAAGAGTCTGTATTTAATCTTTCACAGTGACAGGTTCTGTAATCGTAGGCATATGTCCATAGAATGTAACCATTTACAAATATGAAGCTTGCAACACACTGTGACTGTTCCAGAACTCACAACTTGTCATTTAAAACGCATTTCGACCTTTAAAGCTCCACTACACAAATCATTACTGTATGTCTACACCAATCCTGTTATCATTCAGTGATGGTTTACTAAGCGAAGAAATCATGTCTGTAACTGGTTTTAATATAGGAGGGTAACCTTAAAATCTACCAGAGTGTCAATCAAAATCGATATGAAATCCACGGTCTGCTGCTGGAAGAATAATCCAATCTTTTTGAGCAAGACTCTGTTGCCAGTCTACTGTTTAGTGGCTACAAGCTTATTCTTATGAATTCTTCACTTCTTTGATGGGTTTCAATTTTCTAAAACTTTTATTTTTAATCTCATTCATTTTATTACAGAAACAGTTAAATTTTTTTCTGTTTAATATTTAGACATTTACGATTTTAAAAATGCTGTCTTTACATATAGAGTTTGCATCCCTGTTCTAAACTATTACTAGAAGAGTATAGAATGTGAATCAGTTCTAAAAGCAAAAAAAAAAACAAAACCTGTTGGACATTTTAGGCAGCATTTTTCTTGGCCAAAAAATTGTCACTGATCCACTTTAATAATTTGGAATGGTTTTTATTCTACAAAAAAGCTGCAGCATTGTGCCAATTACTGTCATTAAAAGCTCTGGCAATCATGAATGTAATACAGAAAATGGGTGGATGGCATGCTTTAACAAGCAGTAGTCTATTTGTAGGCAGGGAATGGAATGGTAACTGAAAAATGTGCCAACAATATTTAGCTGATCATTGGATAATCTAAGAATATTTGCTGGATATGCAGTACAATATAACATCCTGTATTTTCACTCAATTAATCATTACTGCTAATGGTAATACAAAAGATGCACAGAGTTTCTGTATTAAGGGCCAGTGAAGCATAGCCCCACCAGATGTTGTACAAAATAAGTAATATGTTTCCTTTAGTAATTTAACTTATTATTTGATTATAACAATCTTCAAGTTTGTCTTCATAAGCAATTTTGTCCAATTTTCCATCACAAGCTCAGTATGAAAACTTGTGGCAGGTGCTGCAAGCCTGTTTCAAAATGACAGGGCTAGCTTTATTTGTTTGCTGTAGTATTCTAGATTTTCCCTGTGTTCATTTCTAACCAGATATTTCCAGGATAGTGATAGAGCTTGAAGGCTGGGCACTCTTATTCTATTCTATTCTTTTTTTTACTAAGCATGTGCTTGCCCTTCAAGTTCAATCTTTTCTCAGTCAAGGCTATGCAGCACATGCTAGCAAAGAAGTACTAAAAGTTCAGTAACATTTTCTGACTTAAAGTAGCTACAATAATTTGAAAAAAAAAAAAGAAATAAGATTAATATCAAGAATGCATCAATTATAATTACCCGTGGTGCCAATTTCAGGCATGGGTAGGTCTCGGCCCACCAAATTTACAAATTGGCTCACCTTGTTTGGCAGATTTTTCTTTAGCAAACTTAAATGAACGTATCTCACATACATGTATTTTAATATGCATCTCTCGTGAATAAAATATTGCAATGTACATCGAGATGAGAGAGAATGACACACAGGGACACCATGCAGGGTAAGTGGGATTGAGACCCTCAAGCAAACGGGTGTATTTTTTTTTCTTTTTTAACAAATAAGTAATTCTCCATTGCATGTAGTACTTCAGCAACAGCAACTGCAGACATCTCACGTCATCCACCTGGGGATTTTGCTTAAGCAGGCTGCTCATCTACTATAGTCGGGAATGCCATACTCTTAGACCAAACAAAGATTTATAACTTTCAAGTGCGTGATGCTGGCACTAAAACTGACACCCCAACAGCAAGTGAAAACAGCAAATGCTAGCAACACTACTACAGAGTGTGCAAAAAATCCATGGCATGTGTTGAAGGATCAGCCAGGGTAAGAGTTGTCTAATATGGCTAAACAAAGCCATATAAATCAACAGGCTTAACTGAACAGATAATACGCATGGTTGGTAGACAGGATACAGAAAAACACTTCTTTTTCTTTCTGCTTTTGCAAAATTTGCAGATGTAACTGGTTGATGTTTAAACTTGTGGAAGCATCTTCTCTGCTTTGTATCTTTCTCACACTGCTGATTCTGACTGTTTCTGTCTGTTTTCTAACCATTTGGCTTTATAATAATAATAATAATAATAATAATAATAATAATAATAATAATACTACATTTTATTTATATAGTGTAAAGCTTTCAAACCAGTTAATCGAGCTGCCCTGTGGGACATCCTGAGACTTCACAGGATCACCTCAGGGTTGCTGGATATCATGGCCGGCCTGTACACTGGTACAGTTAGTGCAGAGTAGAGGCAGAACCTCAGTATTTTTCCCAGTTGATTCTGGGGTTTGTCAGGGGTGTGTTCTTGTTCCTACTCTGTTCAATGCTTGTTGGGCAAGGTCAAAGGGTCCAGCGGTTGTGGGGCATTTGTTTGCTGACGATGCTATAATCTTCACAGAGTCAATGGAGGTTCTGATCAGGGCTCTCGAGAAACTGTGTGAGGAGTTTGAATGTTTAGGCTTGCGAGTGTCCTGGATAAAAACCAAGATCCAAACCTTTAACGACCTCTTGGGCACAACCATCAGTAGTGTGTCTAACTGCGGAGAGTGTGTCAACCTTGTCGAGAGGTTTACTTACCTCGGCAGTGACATTCAGGTCTCTGGTGACACTTTCTATGAAGTCAGTAGATGGATTGGGAGAGCATGGGGGGTCATGAGGTTGCTGGAAAGGGGTGTGTGGTACTACTGATATCTATGCAAAAGGATGAAGATACAAGTCTTTAGAGACCTGGTGCCTTCTGTCTTGCTATATGGTTACGAGACATTGACGCTGTCCAGGGACCTGAGATGAAGATTGGACTCCTTTGGTACTGTGTCTCTTTGGAAAATCCTTGGGCTGTGCTGGTTTGACTTTATATTGAATGAGTGGTCACTCACAGTGTCCTGAATGAGGCACATTACCTGTATTGTGGGAGCGTCAATTACAGTACTACAGCCATGTGGTGTGATTCCATTAAGGTGATCCAGCTTGCAGGATCCTCATTGTTGAGGACCTGAATGGCTGGACTAGGCCAAGGGGATGCCCACATAACACCTGTCTGCAGCAGATAGATGGTCATTTCCAGAGGGTGGGACTGGACCACATGTCTGCCTGGGGGCGTTGCCAACCAGGATCCCGAGCTGTTTTGCCATATGGTGGGTATACCAGTGCATGCTCCTCAACATCACCTGACTTGACCTGACCTTTCCCATGTAAAAAGAAACTTTAAAGAGTGGCCTGATTTGGGCTTTATTAAATTAGGTAAGACATATTAGATAAGAAATGCATCACAGCAGTTTCTAGAAGAATGAAACAGTTCCTATTAAAAGCCAATAAAGCACAATTGAAGAAGGATTAATGTTGATAAGCATAATATTATGCTGATTAAAATGGGGCAGAGCGATACCTTGCTCTTTTACACACCACAGAGGTGGAATTCCTTAAAGGCATTAAATTTGAAAAAAGCCACCAAAGAAGCCTTACATGTGCTCCTCCCACTTTCTGGAAAAGTACCCAGCAGTATGGTGCCATTGTTTCAATGAAGTTCAGAATCCTGAATAGGTATGTGTATAGAAAATCATTTTTTAAATTGTTTGTCAGATACACATAGCAATGTGTCCACCAATCACAACCTCAGAATCTTGTGTTCAATCCGTGCAGTGCCTATAATCTTCATGTTCCTTCCATGATATTGTGGCTTTTCCTTTTTACCTCAAAGTCATTAGATTCTAAAATTGCTATCTTAATTTAGGCAGTTAGTATCCATTATATTTTCCTTGGAGGTTGGTGGTTGCGAGGCTCTCAACACACCATTTATATTGTTAGATGATGTCAATGTCAAAGAGTATCACAATGAACTGATGCCAACTGACATAAACCAGACACCCACATTCCATTGTTGACTATCTTTCGTGTCTTTAGTGGTATGTCAAATTTTATGTTAAAGTAGTCATTAACATGCACACGTACCGGTCCTGGTACATAACTACACTTGGACGACGTCACAGCCATGTCACAGCCATGTATGCATGCCCCTCTGTCATGCACCTCGACATACTACATATCAAATGAAACCTCAGAGTCTCGTCTTTCCGATGATATAAACCATTTTGACACACAACAACCACAGCACTGACACTAAATCCTTTTTTACAGAGAAGTAAATACTTTTAAGAGTTGACTTTTCCTACCTTTGAAGGCTCTCTGCAAGTCAAACATCAATATTTCCGAGCAATATTGATCTCATTCTGTCCGTAAGGCTCCAGGGAATATAATCCAGTGAAACAATTAGGTCCAAAACACACGATAGATCCTCAAAGGGACAAAAACTCCAGAAAACGTTTCTTAACTTGAGACTAGCTCCGACATATTTTTTCATTTCTATTGGTCATATCAGACGTAATTTGTTTCTGTCGGCAATAACCATGCTAAAGCATGTTACACGTTAGCTTGTGATTGACACCTAAGTTGGCCAATTACGAAGGGTCTGGGGGGTGAATGGAGCCTCATATAGCCAACGAGTGTCACAGACAGCTGAACGATGACGCACAACTCCAAACCCTGGTAGAATCTACCAGTTTGATTGGACGCTGTGAGTGACACTCCAAACTTACAGCCAATGAGCAGCTGAGCACGCCGATATGTAACTTGCCCTGCCAACTTGTAAACAAAACCGATCGGAGCTGCGCGAAGCTGGCATTTGTGCCAGTAGGCAGACTTGGTGCGTGGTTGTTTATTGTGATTTCACCAAGTTTTTTCGCATTTTAAATATGGATAAACGTACAGATAAACGTAAATACACTCTCGATGAAGTAGTAGAGGCATGTACGCGGCGTGACAGTGATGAATCGGACCAGGAGAAGTCTGAGGAAGAGAGCGACATGTGACATGCCCTTGTGCTTTCTGCCTGCTAGGGATTGCTACAATCAGTGGCACATGGAAAAACGCTGAGCTGTGTTGTAACAGTTTGTAAAAATGTATATAGTTTGTGTGCATTTTATTTAAAAAAAAATAATAAAATATATATTTTTTTTGGCCCATAAGACTTGTTTTGACTATTTTTATATTGAAATGTGTATTTTTATTGTTTTTATTATGGAATATGAATTTCCATAACTAATAGAGTGACACTGTGTGTAGATAGATAGATTCCTTTAGGTGTAAGCTTTCAGTAGAGCCCTCATTGATATCTGTGGGTTGAAGCATTCAAAAGTTATTACACTTTTTCCATATGTTCCAAAATGTGGATAATGGATAAACCATAGGTCCCTCTAAAAAGCACCTGGACATGCCCACATAAAACTGGTGTAAAATGTCATTTTTACAGGTATTCTTTTCAAATTTGAAATGTGAGTAGTCAACAAGTTATTCTGTTGGTACATAGTGTGTTTCTGTCCCCACCTACCTACTACCTACTCTACTACCTAGAGGCCTTTATTTTCACAAAAAAACTTAGGCGAGAACAAAAAAATTCATTTTTTCTGGGAGTTTTAATGTGCATAACTTTTGATCAGTCACACCTACAGTGATTCTGACTACTAAGGGTGAAACTAGAGAATGTTACCTTTACAAAGAGACCAAACATGTGTTTATACTCCAGATAGTTCAATAACAGCAATGATTCTAATTTGGAGAGGTCAAATTACAAGCGATTTAGCAAAAATGACCCCGCTTGATAAGGGGTTAACGAAAGAAGGACAGATATCAGTTAAGAAAATTAATTTGGCAATTTTATACTATATATTTTTCCATATTACAGTGCTATCAAAATTGATTAATCACTGCTCTCAACACAGTAAAAAGGTGCACACCAATATTTCCTAATAGATCTTGAAATTATTTCCACAAAGTCTTTGAGTTTGAGCTGTTTGGTGACACTCAGGCAATTTAGATGCAAGAATTTATTGACATTGTGGCTGAACACCTACAGAGATGTGAAATTATTACACGTTTACTACTTGTCAAGTACAGATGCAAAATTCAAACACAAAAATCAAGAAGAAAGGTTTATTTGAGAAAGCACTGAATGCAAAAACTGAAATGAATTGAGTGGAATTTTAAAAACTGCAACCTGCAGTCACAGCAAAAGTACACAATGGCAAGTGCAGCACCAAAGATATTGACTTTTAGTAGATGACAAAATGTGTATGCCAGGCATTATGTTCCCATTTCCTACAATAAACGCCAGCAGTTACTGCACATTTAAATTAATGTATAGGAAAAAAAATAATGGAAATAAGCCAAGATCATGATGACTGACATGGACACCAAACCTCTATTAGAGCAAGTTTTTGCATTCTGGGGTGGTGGAGGGCTGGCGGTTTAAAATAATTTACTGGCTCATTTCATAACAAAAGTATAACAGGACAGACGGATCATTTGTGTGCCCTTGAAATATATAAAACAGATGTTGTAAATTCCTTTTAGTGCCTGAATAATTATGGACATAACTGCAGTTGAAGGTGTCAGCTAATTAATACCAGGTAATAAGAGCCATTTGCAATATGTTTGTCTGCTGTTTCATTCAAATGTAAAGTTGTGCAGAAATTAGAATTGCAGAACCTGTCTTAACTTGGTTTATGTCCCTTAAATCTTCTCCATTTTCAGTTAAAGTAATAAATGTCCAATTAGGGTTGCTATATCAGTACCTCATGTTTAATAAAACAAAAGGGCAACTTGGAAAGCACAATATCCTCCTTGTAAGACACTAGATGCTGTTTTCACTCTCTGTGGTAGATAAATGTAATTTTTATTGCATTTTACTTATCGACCTTGAGATGCCGAACCTTGTAGCCCCACTTTTGACAGGTGAATTTTGAAATTCTATTTGTCAGTTTAATAATTTGTTCTGTACTACAGACCTAGATGTTATTGTCAGATTTTCTCTACCTAATTTATTCTGCATCTTTGTTTTCTGAGCCCACTTTTTACTGAATATTGTAGAGCCTAAGCCCATCCTGGTCATAATGATGGAAAGACAGTAATCAACCCTGGATAGAACATCAATCCATTACACATGTTATTGTATTAACACATATGTAGTTCATCGCATACATTTTTATGTCATGTTTATCTGTTAGGTAAACTCAATATATGCTACAAGTTTAAAATGAATATTTCAGCAACTGTTAATTTTAAGGGTATAATGCTATGCTTGACATTAATTAATTTATAATGGGTAATCATTTTATATTGTTAATGTTTTCCCAGTTTAATAATGCATATATTTTGGGATCACTTCTATATAAGATCATGTGCAATGTTATTTTGTACGATGGAAATTTTCATGTAATGAATAAGGTCATAGTACACAGAGTTTAATAATATTTTATACTTCTGTTTCAAAGTCTCAGTGTGACAAATGAAACATACTGAAGTTGACCATCATTCCGGTTAAGTAGTACTCACGTGAAAACCAAAACTCAAGGAAGCATTACATCAGTTGACCCAAGAAAGATCTTATACCATGTCAGTGGTCCCTAATCTACAATATTAAAATTGTTGAATTTTACATTTGTAAGAGACTACAACAAAAATTGCATGCATATACAACAGCAAAGATTTAGAGGATAATCCAGCAAAGGCCTTTCATTCACTCATGTTTTGGACATTTTATGAGATGACTCATCTTGGGATGGTGTATAATTGCAATATCTTTCCAATATTAAAAGCACTGCATTCAGAAGTGGAAAAGCAGCAGTTGTATGTCATAATAAGTCCGACAAAAATGTCCCATCTATTCATCACACTTCTAAGCATCAACTTCCAGAGCAGGGTTATGGGGCCAGTCCATCACAGGGTGAAAACACACACACCAGAGCCAATTTAGCATCAACAATTCAATAAATATGTATGTCTTTGAGCTGTTAGATGAAACTGGAGCACTCGGAGGAAACCCATGGAAACACAGGCAGAACAAGGAAACTCCACTCAGGGTGCACCAAGTATGTGAACCCCAGTCTCGTTGTTGCAAAGCAGCAGCTCTACCACTGCACCATCATGCCACCCCACAAATGCCCATTTAAAACAAATTGAAATACCAAATTAGAGTTCTCTCAAGGTTTTCCAGTTTCCTTGGATTCCCTTTCATAAGCTGATGAAGACAAGCAGGAGCTAATGCCTCAGCACTGGGCCAAGGCTTCTGAGGCCTTTATATAGACTGAGGGTGGTCCCCATAGCTGCAGTGCCAAGGAGCCCCATCCCGTTGGGCTCAGCGTATAATAGACAACGTAAACCATTGATAAAATTGATATAAAATAACAAAGAAACATAATTAAGAAACAAGAACATAAAGTAAAAATAAACAAAAAAGAAAACAAATGCAATTCCATAATGAAAACACAAAGTGTATCATAATGATAGAATAAGCTGAAATGCAATAATTAAACTAAAGCCAGTGACGGTGCCCCACTTTAAGCATAAGTTTAATATGTCACTGTGCTCTGTGCAAATCTATCTTATAAAAAGTTGATTTTGTTATTCACATGTAGTAAAGCAAGCACAAGTGTAAAGCTGTTAGTTTTGGTAAATTTAAGTCCTTTGAGTATCTCGCCGTTGTTATTCATGGAGATTCTCACGTTCTAGTTTTATCCGTGTATAGACCTCCTAAATTTAATGTGTCTTTCTTTGAGGAATTCTCAGACTTAATGTCAATTTTAATTACGAACTATGACACACTCTTAATAGTCGGCAACTTTAACTTTCATATCGATAATCAGTGTGACCTAAAAGTAAAAGAATTCATGAACCTCCTGGACTCTTTTAATTTTAGAAAAGCTCGTTAATCAGCCTTCACATAAAGCAGGTCATACGTTAGACTTAGTAATTACCAAAGGACTAAAAGTTGATGTGAAGCAGATCATTGATATTGGTCTATCAGACCACTTTCTTCACTATTTAATATAGAAATAATGATAGAAAACATTCATGAGAAGCATATTGTTAAAAAACGCTTCTTTGACTCATCAGCAGCTTTAAAACTTACAAACATTCTAAGCAATCAGTCCATTTATAGTGCCAACTATAATAGTGAGGATAATGTAAATAGTAAGGTGGAAAATTTTAATTCTAAAGTAAGAGCTGCTGTTGACATAGTTGCACCTGAAAAGACAGTTAAAAAATTTTATAGCTTTGTTATACCATGGAAGACCCAAAGAGTGTCTGATTTAAAAAGAACATGTCGTAGAGCTGAGTGTAAATGGAGGAAAACTAAACTAACTATCCATTATGAGATATTGAAGGTTAAAATAACAGAATACAATAACACAGTCCATCTTGAGAGGCGCTGCCATTTCTCTAATATTATAAATAACAATGCTAGTAATCCCAGAGTCTTATTTTCTACAATTGATCATCTGTTAAACCCACGTAACACAAAGGAATGCCCCCAAAATACTTCCAGTGAAACCTGTGAGAACATTGCTGTATTTTTCAATCAAAAATTAATAATATTTGAAATAACGTAGTACATCTCCCCAACACTCCGTTATAAACAAATTAAATTCTTTCACCAGGATAGATTTGCCTGATTTACAAAGAATAATCTCTCAACTGAAACCCTCTACTTGCGTCCTTGACCCAATACCAACAAGGTTTTTCAAGGAAGTATTAGGCGTGCCGCAGCAGGGAGCGAAGGAGGAAAAGAGTCGGGCAGCAACGTTTGCATCTCTCAGAGGTTGAAGACCTTTTACTCTCAGAACAGCTCAATATGGCAGATAAAATCAAAGGCAAGAAGATCATCTTTGTTGTAGGTGGCCCTGGTTCTGGAAAAGGAACTCAGTGTGAAAAGATTGTCCATAAATATGGGTACACTCATTTGTCGACCGGTGATCTGCTCAGAGCAGAGGTCAGCTCAGGGTCTGAAAGAGGCAAGAAGCTTTCTGCTATAATGGAGAAAGGCGAGCTTGTCCCATTGGACACAGTTTTGGACATGCTGAAGGATGCCATGATTGCCAAAGCTGATACCTCTGCAGGTTACTTAATTGATGGCTACCCTCGTGAAGTTAAGCAGGGCGAGGAGTTTGAAAAGAAGATTGGACCCCCTACTCTGCTTTTATATGTGGATGCTGGCGCTGACACCATGGTTAAAAGACTAATGAAACGTGGCGAGACCAGTGGACGTGTGGACGACAATGAGGAGACAATCAAGAAAAGACTGGATACTTACTACAAGGCTACTGAGCCAGTCATTGCATTTTATGAAGGCCGTGGCATCGTCAGAAAGATCAACGCTGAAGGCACAGTGGACAGCGTGTTTAGCCAGGTTTCCACCGCCCTCGACGCCCTGAAGTAAAGCAGGCCCCTCGCTCCTGTAGAGACGGCTCTAGTGAATCTGCTTCACAGACCAGGACATGTCTCAGGCTGGAAATGATCCATAAACAGATGCTTAAAAAGACAATCTTTGCCTTACTGCGGTCTTCACCTCTTTGTGCATTCAAGTCTTTAATTAAAGAAGTTGAGTGCTGCAGACACCCCGTCCATATGATTGGAATTTTAATGTAAGAAGATAAAAAAAGAGACTTATTTTCATTTATTGTAATTTTACCTTCTTGGCTTTGGCATCCAAAATATTTAAGAGAGGAGAGTATAATGCGTTTTGAAACGAGTTGTTTTTGACTTTACAGTTTCACTGGTCTCTGTAACCTCAGACGAGTCAAATTATGTAAAAAGACTGCTGCGTTGTGACACTTTGTTGTCTCTTTCCTTCCCGGTTTTTTTTCTTCCTTGTCTGCTCTTTTCTTCCCACCTCTGCTGTCATTAAATGTCATCTTCTTACCAAAAAATGCCCAGAGGGGACTGGGCGATATCATGGTCTGGAATCCCTACAGATTTTATTTTTTCTCCAGCCGTCTGGAGTTTTTTTGTTTTTTCTGTCCCCCCTGGCCATTGAACCTTACTCTTATTCGATGTTAATGTTGATTTATTTTTTTATAATTATGTCTTTCATTTTTCTATTCTTTAATATGTAAAGCACTTTGAGCTACTGTTTGTATGAAAATGTGCTATATAAATAAATGTTGTTGTTGTTGTTGTAATTGATAGTATTCTTGACATAGTAAATTCGTCATTAAATACGAGGGTCTTCCCAGACTGATTCCCTAATCAAGAAAAATAATCTTGACCCCTCTGCTTTTGAAAATATTAGACCCATCACTAACCTGCCCCTCTTAAGTAAAATTCTAGAGAAGGCAGTCATTATGCAGTTAAATGACCACCTCAATAAACATGCTGTTCTTGATAAATTTCAGTCAGGTTTTAAAACAAATCACAGCACAGAAACTGCACTCGTTAAACTAGTAAATGACTTGCGGGTAAATGCAGACAGAGGCCATTTATCTGTTCTCGTCCTCCTCAATCTGAGTGGTGCATTTGACACCATTGATCACAATATTCTTAGAAAGCGCCTTCGTCAATGGGTGGGCCTCTCTGGCAGTGTCTTAAATTGGTTTGAACCTTACCTGGCAGGGAGAAAATTATTTGTTAGTTGTGGTAATCACAACTCAAAGACACATGATATTCTATATGGTGTTCCACAAGGCTCTATCCTGGGTCCGCTGCTCTTTTCGATTTATATGCTTCCGTTAGGTCAGATTATCTCAGGTTACAACGTGAGCTACCACAGCTATGCTGATGACACACAGCTGTACTTATCAATAGCACCTGATGACACAGACTCTCTCAATTCACTAAAACAATGACTTACTGGTATTTCTGAACGGATGAACAGTAATTTTCTCAAGCTGAATAAAGAGAAAACTGCAATTTTAGTGATTGGCAATAATGGATTCAATGAGGGTATCAGAAATAAACTTGATGCATTAGGATTAAAAGTTAAGACGGAAGTAAAAAACTTAGGGATAACTGTTGACTGTAACCTGAATTTTAAATTAGATTTAATTATTATTAATCAGACCACTAGGACAGCATTATTTCACTTAAGAAACATAGCAAAAGTTAGACCTCTTATATCATTGAAAGATGCTGAGAAATTAATTCATGCTTTTGTTTTCAGTCGCCTAGATTACTGTAATGCACTCCTCTCAGGACTACCAAAAAAAGACATAAATCATTTGCAACAAGTGCAGAATGCAGCTGCTAGAATCCTAACTAGGAAAATAAAATCCGAACACATCTCTCTAGTTTTGATGTCACTACACTGGTTACCTGTGTCTTTCAGAATTGACTTTAAAATTATGCTTATTGTTTATAAAGCCTTAAATAATCTCGCTCCATCTTATATATCGGAATGTCTGACACCCTATATTCCAAATCGTAACATTAGATCCTCAAATGAGTGTCTCCTTACAATTCCAAAAGCTAAACTTAAAAGAAGTGGTGAGGCGGACGTCTGTTGTTATGCACCTAAAATCTGGAATAGCCTGCCAATAGGATATCGCCAGGCTAATACAGTAAAGCACTTTAAAACACTGCTGAAAACACATAACTTTAACATGGCCTTCCCATAACTTCACTTTAACTTAATTCTGATACTCTGTATGTTCAATTCATCATAATAACTATTCGTGGTGGCTCTAAAATCCGTAATGACCCCTACTCTGTCTTCTGTTTCTTTTTCCGTTTTTTTTGTGGTGGCGGCCTGCGCCACCACCACCTACTCAAAGCTTCATGATGCTCCAACATTGATGGACTAAAAGCCAGAAGTCAACATGACCATCATCATCAAGTCCTTCCATGAGAACCCTAAATACAAAGAGGACTGTTTGTGACAATGCGGGTTCGGCTCCACGCTCCCATCTGCTATTTGGAAGCCCTTGAACCCAACACCGTCGATAGTTATAACCGAGATGAGCTAGACAGTTGACGCAGTACCAATTGCAATTGAGCAAGGGGATGGTTCAAAAGGTGCAAAGTGCTTTTATTATAATAGTCAACAAAAACAGTGTTCAATAAAGTGCAGTTCTTTCCAAACAGAGTCATTAAATAAATAATCCATTAAAGAAAAACGTGGATGTTAAAAACAATAAATAGAACAATCGTTTTAAAACGAGGTTAAAATGTTCAACAGGAAGCAGACTTTAAAACCAACAACAAGCCCGGTGCCTTCTTTTAACTGGTGACTTCCCTGCTTCTCCCTGTCCAGGCTTCGCAACAGGGGATCCACTCTACCTGCAGCTGACCTTCTTTCCACAACTGATCTGGTGGCGTCCCGATCCCTGGCTTCGGTTCCGCTCCCTCCAGACCGAGACTTGGCTTCCCTGACGACCAGGACGCTCATGCCAGGGAGTTTACTGCCCAAGCCTCCCGACATCACGCAGCCTACTCGGCCTTACGCGGCCAGTCATCCTTCTTCCCGTCACTTCTGCTCTTCCGAACATGCTAAGCGGGAGCGACCACTAAGTACAGCCCACGGGTGTCGGCCAAACATCCCGCTAGGGGCTCACTGTCCAGTTGCCTGCGAACCTAACTCTCGCTCGCCCACTCACTTGCCCACTCTCCTGCACCGACTTGTGCATACACTTCCTGCAACATCTGTCCTCTCTTTTTCTTTCTCTCATTCTTTTTTCTCCCTTTAACCGACTCGCGCTTCTTTTATACAGCAAGGGGCCATAATAGCTGCAGCACATTAGCCACGGGAACAATCACAGATGTGGGAATCCCTCACCTGTTCACTTGGTGAGAAACACCCACACCGCAGATCGCCCCGTGGCTTGCTATGCCCTGCACGCACTAAGCCGCCGCGAGTGCGGTGATTATTTAAAAAAAAACTGCCTTTGCTGAGCGAGCTGTGGACCCATAACACCACACTTTCAGTTATGTTAGGTAGAATGCCCAGAGTGGACTGGATGGTCTTATGGTCTGGAATCCCTGCAGATTTTATTTTTTTCTCCAGCCGTCTGCAGTTTTTTTTTGTTTTTTCTGTTCACCCTGGCCATTGGACCTTACTCTTATTCTATGTTAATTAATGTTGACTTATTTTATTTTCTTACTGTGTCTTTTATTTTTCTATTCTTCATTATGTAAAGCACTTTGAGCTACATTTTTTTGTATAAAAATGTGCTATATAAATAAATGTTGTCGTTGTTGTTGTAGCCAGATCAAGCACTGCCTAGCAAGCATTATGACAAAAAAGACAGAACAGCACAAACGGAAACCATGCTCAGTCAGAATGTGGGAAGCTGTAAGCATGTACTGTTTTTATCTGTTAATTCAGCACAAAGTTGAAGAGAATGGTTGCCTTGTTTGGAATCGCATGCTCATCTGAAGGGGGCCCTGGACATGGAGAAAAAGCATAAAGCCTTGAAACATTGCCTAGCACATCTTTGAAACCATCGAATGGATGGAAGACGTCACCACCTGTTCCTGAAAATGCTTTCTGCATCTGCCGACAGACTCCACTCCTCGGGCCCCCACTGCCGTCTGAGTCTTGTCACTGGCTTCATTCGTCTTTGTACTATCTGCAGTGTAAGCCAACATTAAACAAAGTTAATTTATTTCTTCTACGTGATACCGCCGTATCACTAGGGAGGAGTATCGTCTTTTATGTTATACAGTATCTACAGTATATATATTCAGGTTAAGTAACACACCGCAATCATAAAAAGAACTAATTCCCAGGGAACGATCGCCCCCTGCTGGATACACCCATTGCAGCAATAAAGATACTTTCTGACATCATAAAACAGAAACTACGAGGACAAAGGCAAGCAATTTTACATCCTTTAATCATGGCCTAAAGGACCTACCAACAAATGAAATTCAAATAACAACAGATTTTCTTTTTTCTTCCAAGTTTGTGTTTTCTGAAGTGACAAGGAAATATTTGTGTCTTTTATAATTGCATTGGAATACCTTGTATGCCTTTTATGCATTCCTTGTTTTATGATGTCAGAGACAACTTTAAAGCTGAGTGGTTGACAATAAATGACTGTCCTGAATAACAGCTTTGATAAAACTGTCAAAATCAGATATGTGAACCAGGGTGCAGGGATATCAGCCTCTTGTGTACATACTAGTTAAAAAATAGCTAAAGGAAAAAGAATATTAGATTGCTTTATTGTAAACACTTCATAATGATTATAAAATATTTAGTCAATAATACCAGTTCACACAGAAGTCAATAATTATTTGAAGTCTGATCTAAAAAAAATTTGAAAGTGTGTATTGCAGTTTGGTCTTATAAATTATAAAACACCACTTTGCAGTGCTCCATCATCCAATCCTATGGTTTCTCTTCTCAGTGCTATGCAGATGATGCACAGCTGTACCTGTCATTCCCTCTGGAAGACAATATGGTATCATCTTGAGTCTCTGCATGTCTTAATGATAACTCAAACTGGATGCTACCATGATCTACAGCTCAACCTGGCAAAAAAAAGCTTCTTGAGATCCCAGCCAGCTAGCTTGTTCAATGCCCCATCTCTGTACAGCTTAGCTCACTGTCACTAACACCTGCTAAGTCAGTGTGCAACCTTGGAGTGGTGACTGATGGCCTGTTATCTTTTTCTGACCACATTTCTACTGTTTCTTGTTCATCCAAGTTCACGCTGTACAACATTCGCAAGATCAGACCTTTTCTAACAGAGTATGCAGCACAATGTCTGGTCCAGGATTTGGTCTTGCCATGTCTGGACTACTTCAACTCACTTCTGGCATGAGTACCTGCATGTGCTATCAAACCACTGCAGATGGTCCAGAAGGCAATGGTCCATCTTGTATTTAATCAGCTGAGATAGGCATATGTCACTCCTTTCTTCAGGTCACTACATTGGCTCCCTGTAGCAGCATGTAATAAGTTAAAGTCCCTGATGCTTGCCTACAGAGTACTCAATGGGTCAGCGCCTGAGTATATGGAGACAAGGATGAAGCCCTATACTCCTTCTTGCCCATTCCGGTATGCCAGAGAACAGCATCTTGTGATGCTGCCTCTGTGTGGTATCAAGACTCAATCCAGACTCTTCTTGTGTAGTTCCTAGTTGGTGGAATGGGCTGCCCACCTATATCTGAACTGCTGACTCTCTCAATGTTTTCAAGAAGCAATTGAAAACTCATCTGTTCTGTGAATATCTGTCTAATTGATTGGAAAAAACATTGCTCTATGATATTTTATTGTTGGATAATTTGTTGTTAGATTAAGTTTAATTGCTGTAATGATTGTAACCTATAATTGTACATTTATTAGTTAGTATAGCTTTTCATTTGTGGCAATCAACTTTAGTTACCTGTCCTAGTACACTTGTTGAACAAACAGGCTCTAGCCTAATGTTACTCGGTTATGTTTACCTCTTTTGTAAATTGATTTGGGTAAAAGCATCTGCCAAACAAATTTACCTAAATATATAAGTATCTTTTTTTGCCCGTCCAGCTGTTATGATCTTCAAACACAATTATATCTTAGTGTGACATTAAGCAGATTAAGACATGCTAACATATTCAAGATGCATCTTTCAATCTAAACCATAATATTTCTTTAATGATAAATGTCCTCAATATTAGCATATTATTCTGTGATTATGAGCTCCTCAAAATGTATGATATCAGAAGACAAATGTATAAATGTAATTAAAAGCACTGCTTCTTTAATTCTGAAGTTAAAAATGAAGTATATCAATGACTATTGCAGACAGGCTTCAGGAATGTTTGCCTAATATTCCTTCACACTTTTCATGGATATTATAATATAATTTCAATGTTATCTTTTGAAAAATATGAATGATAATCCTGTACCAAGGAATGAATTGTGTATCTAAGCTTTTGTAGAAATGAAAAAGACAGATTTAGGTTAAAAGGCACCTATGAGTTGTTGAGTACTTCCTTTGTTCTGTATCTCAAATATTGGCCTGGCCTCTTTTTTTCTGGATTACAATTAATTAACCTCTATCTTCTTAAATATTGTAATATCTTTAAACAGCTTAAGATATCTGAAAATGAAAAGCTGTATCCTTGATGTTAACTTGGCTTGGCTTTGAATTTAACTGGTTCTGATAATGAGGACAGTAGTGAGTTTTTAAGTTTCTTTTTTCTATGTTCAACTTAGTTATGTTTATGTGCGTTTAATTTAATGTATTACAGTATGTGATTTTATCCACCTCTTGGACCCTACATAATGTCACCAAATGGGTGACTATTGCAGTGACCATCCTACCTGGAATAAAATGATGTAATTTTTTAAAGAAACACAAGGTAGTGATGAGCAAAGGAAGTAGACAAGAAACAAACAATGCATACACTCTACGTGTGCTTGCTCAGGTTGTTGAACCCTGTCTGCCTAGTAGGGGTGGCTCACCCATTTTCTTGCCTATGATGTAAAAAAGTGAATTTCTTCCTAACATCCCATTTTGCTCTCACCAAATTATCTCTAATACAATTTACCATCCGACTCTTAGCTCAGTGAGCGTTTGTACTTCTGGAAGCATCACATCTCATCATTTCAGAATCATTTGTCTGGTCATGAAGAAACCTAATGTTGCAATGGAAACACTTAGCTTGATCACCTTCATGTCCGCTGTGCTGGAAACTATTAACTGAATTAGTGAGGTGCTATATTCGGTTTCCCTATGGTGTTGGTGTACATACATAGAACAAACCATATTTTTGCCACCATATAAGGGCAATTTTGTAACAGTGTCCTGTTGTCCTGAAGTAAATAGAGCAACTGACTGCTCTCATATTGCAATATGGGCACCTAGTGAAAATAAAGCTGATTCTAGTCAACAGTTATTCCATTAATGCACAAGTCAACTGTGATGCCAAGATAAAACTTCCAAATGTCGTGGCTCTAATCTACTGCTACAGTTTACTTACTGTTTTAGTCCAGCCTTAATGCTACCCAAAGCTCTGCGGTATCCAGAGACATTTCCATAGTTGTCATTGGCTTCAGTCTTTCCCTCTCACTGTCTGCAAGGAGGGTTTGGCATACAGGGCTTCTGCTAGGTTGTGTCCTAGGGAAACATTACTCATGCCGTCACTGGTACCAGGACTCATTATTGCGGCACACCCTTCTGATAACAATATATCCATCCATCCATTATCCAACCCGCTACAGTATATCCTAACAACAGGGTCCCGGGGGTCTGCTGGAGCCAATCCCAGCCAACACAGAGCACAAGACAGGAAACAAACCCTGGGCAGGGCGCCAGCCCACCGCAGGGTAACAATATATATCTACTGTACATCTACAGTATACCTATTCCTACATATACACCTGACGATGATAGATTGCGAGTGTAGCAATGATATTTGGTCCTTGATCAGATAACCTGACAACTCTGTTTATAATAACAGCATCAAATCAGAGCTCATTTAGGAGTTGTTGATGCAACTCTCTCCATTATGTTGTCACCTGCTTTTGTTTCTCCAAAGGGGAATATTGCAGGGGCAAGCACTCCGCTTTTAAGTTTGTACTCTGGTGTGGCATAGTGGCAGGTAACTGATCTTACAGTAATCATCAGTCCACATATCTGTGGACCTTCCAAATTTAATATCAGATATGATCACTGATATCCTGTCTTTTTATCGTTGCAACCTCCTTTCCTTTATGTAAGATGGTAGTAATATCCGGTAGCACACTTTTGGCTGGAACTCAACCATGGCTTCCCAAGTTTTTAAGTTCCTGTGATAGATCAATAAAATATTTTTTCTAATATCCCAACAACAAGAGTCTACACACTTATCAGAAATGTTGTGGCTCTGATCTTTTTTACAGTTTCCTTACATTCCAGTCCAACCTCAAGGCAACCCAAGGCTATTGAGGGTCTAGAGACATTTCCATAGATGGCTTCGGTCTCTCTATCTCTCTTTACAAAGAGGGTTTGGCATACATGGCTTCTGTTAGGTTGTGCCCTAAGGAAACATTTCACATGCCCTCACTGCTCCCAGGACTCATTATTTTTCCTCAGTCACTAGCCTTTATAGGGCATCTAGTACACATACAGGGCATACCACTTCCTGGTGGTATAACTTCTTCCTGCACAGGCATGATGACATGCATCATCCTTATAAGTGCATGTTTTCCTTGCTCTCACCTAGAACCTTAATGGTTCCTGACACCAGTGTGTGCCACCATTTTCTGCCTGTAAGCCCCCGTTCACTAAACTTCATTCTATGGCATGTAAAAACTACATAAGAAGTAAATGTTTACCTAATTCACAGGTTCACAAGTCAGGGTTAATAAGGCCAAAGTGGGCAATAAGTAATATTTTTATATGCTACAGTGAAAACTGATCTGTATTTCTGCACATGCTAGTAACGTAAATGTCAACAGACAAAGAATCACAAGAAGCCATCTGCTGTTTCTATATAGAAATCTGCCTCTAAGGCTACCCAGCCAGATGAATCTTATAATAAATAATTCTGTATGATGTTTTCATGTTTTATTTTATTTATTTATTTATTGTTGGGAAAAAGGAAAACAAGAAAATATTAAATTGAATAAGTGCGTGTGCTACTAAGCTACCAAACAGCATCGTTTTAAGTAATAATAAACTAATATAACTAATTCAGAATTTATTTTTATGGAAACACAAAGAAATGAATAATGAAGCAATAAAATGACATGGTATTAAAAGTTAAAAACATTGAAAATGTATTTTACTGTTCGTGGCAGATGTTTAAATATACCATACACAATTATGAACTCAGTTTACTGAATTAGCATTAGTATGTGTGCAAAAACGAGCAGAAAACAGTGAAGCGACCCTCTGCAATCTGTGACTAGCTACAGGATGTCATGGTGATGATGATGTAGATAAACTGCCACTAGTAGACTGTGTAACTTGGAGGTTTGTGGGATACCGCAGAAGGCACTAAATTAATGAGCAAAAGTCACAAGAATATTCCCCAAGCTGCCTAGCAATGGCACAGGGGTCCCATATGGTATAAAGCTCTGTAGTGTCAGTAACAACTGGAGCTACAGGTCCATTTAGCCTGGTGCAGGACCCCAGAATGCAGCTAACTCTGAAAATAAATGTCCTGGACATCCTGAAGTTGCCCCTGGATAGGGCCTTAAGCCATTTCAGCTTTTTCTGTCCTTTTAGATTGGATTTAAGATATTTACTGGAAATAACAATTCACAGAGCAGGAAGAGAAGAACCACAGACAGAGAAAGAGAGAGAGAGGAGGTAAATTGGATTGTTTTATTCTATTTATTGACTTCATTAGTTCATGAGCTACCCAGCTAGACAGAAAGGGGTTCAAAGGCAGTTTTGTAACGCCAGGAAGGGCAGCAGAGTTTTATTTCTTGTTTGATTATTTGGAACTGTGAGCGAGTCTTTTCATTGATCTCTCCCCTGTGCTTATTCTGAGTGTAATAAACACCTTTACTATTTTATTAGTTTGGTCTCCTTGGTTCATTCAGGGGTTCAGGGACTACCTACTGTTAAATTCATACACACAATAATATATAGATGATAAGATCAATCCTTTGGCAAGCAAAATCATAACAAACTTACATGATGCCACAGTAATGTTTATATTAAACATATCTACACATAGTGAAAGGATCCCGACCTCTCATCATTCAACACAGTTTCATGTTGCATGCAGTGAATGTTACATATAAAATACAGCAAGCACCAAACTGCACTTACAGCATTTAAAAAATATATATTTTTCATTTTTATGTGTCACTGTTGAAATAACTGTCCTTTATATGATATATATATATATATATATATATATATATATATATATATATATATATATATATATATATATATATATCCGAGGGTGAATGCCGGTTCCTCCGATAGGATGGGACGTGTCGCTGGGTGCGCGCGTCCAGTGAAGGGTTGTCCTCTGCGGAGGCAGAGGAAAACCACTGGGCGGATGGAGGAGCCGCCTGTGAGAGCGGTCCCGACAAGGATGACCGAACGGACATGGAACCTGCGCCGAGGTGCCGAACAGGCAAGTCGCGGGCTGCCTGTAGGGGGGGAGAGCGCTACCGGTACAGAGATCGGTGGGACGCCCAGTGCGGGTGTCCAGGCAGTGCTTCTGGCCCTCCCTTTCGTCTCTTTGCAGGACCGAAGCCCCGACGAGCAGTCGGACCTGTCCCGTTGGGAACCTGCCCTCCTGAAACGGGCTGCTCCGCGGGAGGACTCTCCACCGGTGACCGGATGGTGCCCCGGCTGGCGGGGACCGTGGAGGCGAGAGACGTGCAGACCGGAGGGGTGCGTCGGCCTCAGAGGGGGTGCCAAAGTGGTGCATCCCGGGGTGCCGTGATGGACCCTGGGTAGTAGGACCCACTCCGGGGACGTGCTGCCCTCTCGGGATGTGTCGCTCAGACCGACATTTCTTCGCTGGCAGTGGGGCACTGTCGCATGCGGCTGGGGGTGGAGCCCAGCCAGGACATCCAGGAGGACCGGAGGAGGGCTTGTACCTCCTCCAGACCGCGAGGGGGCGACCGCCCTGGTTGTGTTGGGGACCACGGGTAGAGGGCTTGGAAGCCCAACCCTGTAGGGACCTGTGGCCACTGCCAGGCGGCGCCCCGGTGCCTGAACAACCCTGGACCTCAGCACTTCTGCCACACCAGGAAGTGCTGGTGGGAAGAGGATCAGGAACACTTGAAGGGCTTCCGGGTGCACAGCTGGCACTTCCGCCACACGGGGGTGTGTCCACAGGAGATTGCCTGGAAGCAGCTGGAGCCCATCAGGGTTCCTATATATGGGGCCGCCTCCCTTCATTCAGCAGCGGAAGTTGGGTGGAAGAAGGACGGAGCTGGAGAGAGGACTGGAGGCGGCCAGGAGAAGAGGCATTTGACTGTGAGGCCTGGACTTTGGGGAATCGGTGCTGGAGGCACTGGGGTGCAAATAAAACAGTGTAAATAGTGTATATATTAAATGAGAGTGTTGGGTGAAGAAATGATGTCCGCCTGTCTGTGTCCGGGTCCCATTCCACAATATATATATATAGTATATATATATATATATATATATATATATATATATATATATATATATATATGTATATATGTGTATATATATTTATGTATATATGTGTATATATATATATATATGTATATATGTATATATATATGTATATATGTATACAGTATATTGTCACACACGTGTGCATAGGAGGCAGCAGAAGAACTTAGAGAGGACTGATTATACATCTGCCCTGGGGGGGCGGGGTACACTGATGCTCTTCCTGAGTTCCCTACAGGTCTTTCCCGGGAAATCCCACCAGGAACCACTACCTCAAAGCGGGACACATCACTTCCGGCCCCGGACCCGAGGACGACCTCACTTCCGGCCCCGGCCCCGAGGACGACATCACTTCCGCCCACCGTCCTATAAAGCCTCCTGCCTTTGTTCTGGGAGACAGTTCTGTTTTGGACTCTGTTGTGTAAACTTGCCTTACATGAATCAATTGCTTTTCAGCCAGGAAACCGCATTAAACTGGTGGCTGCCCCAAACCTTGCCATGCCTGAAGTCTCTTCTTATTACTATATATATAATATGTATGTGTATGTATGTATGTATGTGTATATATATATGTATACAAGGCATTCATAGTCTGAATCACAATCTGATTGTATGGGTGGTTACCTAACAGGTAACGTTTGTGGTTGGTCAGCAAGTCCGCTAACATCCGCCTTGGTGCCCTCTTTCAGTTGCGAGAAGCAGATCATAGAATGGTTGCTGACATCCGAGGTTTGACTCTCGATGGGGATGGTGCAGTGAGTGTGTACACTTGATGAGCCCAGAATTAGGGCGAAACACGTGTCGCGTACTCTTTGCATTATTTGACAGTAAAACTATTTTCAACCATATATATATATATATATATATATATAGTATATATATATGACCATATTGATCTATTTACATGTATCTCTCTCTTATTTAATGGATGGCAGGCATAGGGTGGTTCAAGATCCCTTACCTGTACGGACGGTCGGCTAACCATACAGGCAGGGTGGTCCTTGCTGCAGGAAGTAGATGGGCAGGACTTGATAAAGGAACCTTAACCAGCCGGGTTGCCAGTACAATAAAGAAACAGGGAAAGCAAATTTTATTTGCTCCTCGAAATGCTTACATGGCAGCATATCTGGGATACAGTAGCTCTATGCGTACCCACAGTGCATGTTGCTAACTGTAGTCTTATACAACAGTCCTGCTGGGTTCCATGGGTGTCGGCAAGGGGTGCTGAAGGGAATTAGGACTTTCGTCTAACCCAGAAGTACATTAGAGGGATACTGTTGTGGCACCAGAAGTCCTACCGGGACCTAGATAAAGGAAGCAACTCTGCTTCAGTACAAGGGATTGGTGAGAAAAGCTGGACAACACTCACCAGGGAGAAGAGAAGAGAGAAAATATATTCTGGCATTGTGTTATATTATACAGTAAGAAAAAACCTGTCAAAGGTAGTTTATAAAATAAAGGTTTGGTTTTGAAATTGGTACTGTGTTTGTGAAATTATGTTTGGGGTCAGGGGCTCAGTGACACCCCCTTCTGGTTACATTATATATCTACTGTATATCTACCGTCCTATACGAGTTTGCTCAGTCCTAACTGTAACTGTTCTAAATCTGGTGTCTGACATGTGCCTAACTGTTTTTGTCAGCTGACTCACTCAGACCTTCGCTGCCAGCAGTGTTTCTGCAATTTCTGGGACAGTATCTGAAAGATGATTGACATCTAGTACATGCTTGAGAACAGTGTTGTATACGTGATCCTGGCAGTCCTGACGATGATAGGGTGAAAATGCAAAAATGATATTTGGTCCTTGATCAGATACACAGTCAACTCTGTTTATAACAACAGCATCAAATTGCAGCTCATTTAGGAACTGTTGATGTAATTCTCTCCATATGTTGTCACCTGTTTTTGTTTCTTTAAAGGGGAATATTGCACTGGTAAGCGCTCTGCTTTTAAGTTTGTACTCTGGTGTGATGTCGTTGCAGGTAACTGACCTTACAGTAATCATTAATCCACATAGCTGTGGTCATTCCAAATTTAATATCAAGCATGATCTTTGATATTTCTGTAGCAACATCCTGTCTTTTCAACGTTGCAACCTCTTTACCTTTATGAGAGATGGTAGTAAGATCTGCTAGCACACTTTCGGCTGGAACTCAACCATGGCTAGCTCCCAAGTTTATTAGTTCCTATGACAAATTAATAAAATTTATTCCAACAACAAAAGTCTTACACACTTATCAGAAATAGTTGCTTGACAGGAGATGTTATTGACATAGAAGTTGAAAAGAAGTACCGTGACATGAATGGTTCGCCTCTGACTGCTTGTACATGCAAATCAAATGGCTGTACACACGGTCCACATGTCACCGAAGAGGAGATGTGCCATTGCTTTTGCGATTGTACCTTAGCAGAGCAAGATTTACTCTGTACAAAACTGAGGTGTCACCTGTTGCTGCATGGCTACACTCAGGTCCCAATCTGGGATCCTGAGTTGGTTTGTCATGTGGTGGGTGTGGCAATGCGCTGTATCAGCGCATGCTCCTAACCTCTCTCTCTCTCTCTGTTTGTAAAATTACGCTTTATTTTGTCCATTGCTAAGATGTACTATAGATGGTTATCACTTAGGTTACATGTTTGTGAGAGTGAAGAAATGGTAGTGGTAGATTGTGAAATTACAGATCAAAAATGAAAAAATGGAGGAGGCTATTAAAAAACTAAAAACTTGCTAAAAAACAAACAAAAAAAAAACCCTTGCACGAGCCAGATTTTTAATATTAAAAATGGACCCAAACCCAACACAAGCCCGAGAGACCCTGACTAAGTATTAGGTTTCAGGTCATGTTCTGGACCACTACTCCGTGCACTACATGGGTCGTTGGCTATACAAGGAACTGTCCATCCTGGTCAGAAAGCCAGTGGACCCCTCCCTTCCTTTACAATGTATTTAATGGAAATGGATTGATTAATTGCTAATTAGGGTGGTACTGTTTTCAGAGATTTACAGACATTAGTAGCCACAAATAATACAATTATAATACATTTATGTACTATATATTGCACACTTAATACAATGAATGCAGTTCTACAAAATAACAAAAATATTAATACAATGGCATTATCAAAAACCTTAAAAAATACAATTGGCAAATTCAGGTCATGGCATGACATATCTAAATCCCAGGATTCGTTTTGTAGTGAGGTAGAATGCAACTATCCAACTGTGAGCATAGGAGTGGGAGGACTGGAAGACAGAAGAACACAGTTGCAGATTACCGGTGTACAACAGCATTACTCATTTTGCTATACCTAGACCAGCAGACCTTGACTTAAAAAAAACAGCTGTCAGGCACTGTTAATGTCCGCTAAAGAGCCTTAGTCCTCCTAAGAGGGACTCTGGAATGAAACCTCTGTACCTTATCTGAAAGAGCTAATCAATCACCAGCTCACACCACTGAAATGTCTCTGTCAGGCACCATCTAAATACTTGCTTAGTGATAAAGGACCATAACTCAGTGATTAGCAAATTGGTGAACAAACATTGTACCAAGTGAACTTTCCACCAGTTGTTGATGGAAAGGCTGGGCTTAAATGTAGCCCAGGAACCAATGACAAAATATCTAACACTTCCTTTAAAAACTCTTGCAAACCACAAATCTTTGCTTTCTCTCTAAGGCTCACTTTTCTTAACATGGCTGTAACTTCTGTACTCTACAATGGAGGCCCATTGCTCCCCTTTTACTCCCAAGGGTAAGCTGGCATATGAGTGGAAAGGTGGAAAACAACCTGTAAATATCTTGGATGAATACTGCCATCAGTCAAAAGCTTGCTTAAGAATAACAAGTGCATGAGCAGAGAAAGAGAGAGAGACTGTATGAAAAAACCATATAACAGTAGCTAATTAATTACAGACTGCCCAGCAGACATAACTTTGCTAGCAACCGAGGATGTTGTATGTAAAAACTGATCAGAAAGTGCTATTTAGGCAAAGAAGGAGAAGAGCTCCTGAACTAAGAATGAAAAGCTCACTGAAGATGATTCCATGTGTGGGGAGAAAGCATAACAGGAAAAGAACAAATTATCACATTTTTTCATGCTTCTGCTGATCGACACAAAAGATGCTAATGGAGAGGTGCAAAGGAATTTAAGGTGGCCCGGGATTATGACTTTTTTCATAGGCTTCTGGGATTCTAGTGTTAATAACTAGCTAAAGAACGTATGCATCTTGACTACATGAATTGAAGGATCAGAATTTATAAGTTACAGTCTGTATCTTTATCTACAGGAATGAAAAAGTTCAACTTAGCTATCGTAATTTTATGTTTTGTGTGTTTCTTATTGCCCTTCATCTATATATGTCTTTACACACAAATACCTACATTTAGGACGGAGTGGTGGCTCTGAGGCTAGGGATCTCTGCCAGTATCCCAAAGGTTGCCGGTTCAAGTCACTGCCAAAAGAGATCCTACTCTGCTGGGCCCTTGAGCAAGGCCCTTAAGCTTCAATTGCTCCAGGGGTGCTGTACAATGGCTGACCCTGTGCTCTGACCCCAAGGGGTATGCGAAAACTAACGAATTCCTAATACAAGAAATTGTATAAGGCGAAATAAAGAACAAAATAAAAATACTTGTGTTTATATATATTCTACTATTCTTATGTCATGAATAAATTGTATTATTTGGTTTCTTGCAACAAGTATGTCTGGGTTATTTGTTGAAAAGTGATTTATCACCACATCCAGAGTTCAACAGAGAAAACATCAGTTATGTAATGTAGACTTCTGATGAATCTTGTTCACAAATTGTATAGATCTTTTCACATTTCTGGCATCCCATCTGTAAAAAGCGATCTTTCACATTTCCTACACAGTCCATATAGTCCACAGGGGGACAGAGGATTTCTGCTATTGCTCATAGTTTAATGGTTGCCCCTGGCCTAGCAACTGCCAAAGTGAATTCTTGAAGTGAGATAATGGTGCATGGTGTTTTTCAGTTAGTGTCTTAAATGTATATGCTTTTAGGGAACTTAAAATTAAAAAATGAACAGAATTGAAAAATTCTAGACGTTTAGTATAAATTATTATATTCATTCATTAATTTTCATTTCAGTAGTGAAGGGCTTGAGTCTATCTAGAAAGCTATAAGTACCTTTCAGAAAGAAAAATAACCAAATGCATGATACTGTAAGCAATTTTTAATTAAAAGGCATCATTTCCAGTACAAGGTAAAACATAAAAAAGCAACTGCTGAACAAGATGAATTGTTTTAAAAATAATATGAAACATTTAAAAGCAAAGCAACTATTCTAGTTCCTAAAAGATCTCTCTTTGTCAGCTTTGGACTATGATTGACTTTAATGTGGCAGTTTGAAGTGCTTGACCACATCTGTCAAATCCAGACAGGAAACTCTTCAATGTCTTAAAAATAACCACTTCAGTTATGGGGAAAAAATACAGTGGTACTAATTAAAACTGTGGAGTATTCCTAATATAGACCTCTGCAAAGTGACAGGAATGTTCTTAGCCTGCAGGCCCTTTGCCAAAAGCAAAAGAAGAATATCATGCAGGTGGCACTGCTGCTGTGCCACATCACTCTCTCATCCAGACAAGGCTTAAACAGCCCCATCTAGACAAAGCATCCTCCCCAGCAGAGAGTTTGATTGATAGACCTGTAGGCGGGAAACATGTTGATGTTAGTCTCAGTTACTGGAAATGTTTATTTCCAGGACACAGAAGAATAAAAGACAACTTTTCATTTGAAATATATATTGATGTTTTTCAACAACTCTCAGTTTTGAAAGCTATTATTGAGACAGCAAACTCTGAAAATATTACATCATTTTTGCTGTGAAAAATTTTGAATTTCAGTTGCACTGCTGTTTGTTTAATGATTCTTCATTATATCAATTTTATACAGTAACAAGTTGAAAATTGTAATTTGTTTTTGGCATAATATCTTAGCACAACTGTCAGTTACAAAATCAATAAAAAAGTATTAATTTCACTAATTGTAAATGATGCAGTGAAAATTACGGACCACTACTTTTCTTTATAACAAATGAACATAATGAATGAAGACAATGTCGTCCATCAAGCTCATTTGGTCAGCTAATTGCTAAATGGCCCCGATATCTCATCCAGACACTTTTAAAAGATGTTAAGGTTTCTGCTTTAACTACAGTATGTGACTCAGTAGTTTGTTCCAGCTTCCCACACCATTTCTGTTCAAGTGCTTCCTGGCTTCAGTCAAATTCATGTCTGCCTAATTTGGACCAGCGTGCTTTTTAGTAAGTGATTTACTATTTACATGAAAGAACAATGCTGCATCAATTTTACTGATACCTTTAAGGAATAAAAATTTTCATTGCTGGCTGCTGAAATAAAAGTAGGGAATGTAGAAGCCTAAAATGTTTTAGGAGGATTTTTATGAAGGAAAGAAAATCATGAAAATGACTTTAAAATGCAAAAAAGAGAAAAAGAAAATGAATGAATTAAACAGAATAAAAGAAATAAATTTGAGGAATACTCAAGAATTGTTAAAGCAACTAGTATGAGTTATCTCAGCCATCTTGTTAAATGCACACAGTCTATGCATAGACCAGGATTTGAATCCAGCACTAACTCAGCTCAAACATCACTGGTTACTGTAACACCCTTCCAAGTATCAATGAGGTCTAACAGCCACCAGGTGGCAGCATGTCATATTTGTTCACAGCGTGCCCTGGAAATAATTACTGCATGGGCACAAAAGTGAATTGACCAAAGCCCAGAATGATAGGTTAGCAGCAAGGCGCTCCTGCCGAGGACCTACAGATTCCTGCTCAATATTGTGGAGTACAGGCATATTTATTTAAAGATTAATATATAGGAAACTGGACCATCAGACTGAGCTCTGGAGAGATGGCGTTAGGATTTTAAAAGAGTCTCATGGAACCCGAAAATGAGACTAGGCTTTGACAGTTGTCGTTTAATGTGACCCAAGATTTGTGCGATAGACATAAGAGCGCCGACAAAATAGCGCCGATTAAAACGCGGCATCAAAATTGCACCAACAAAATCGCGCAGACAAAATCGTGCCGACAAAATTGCAAAAGTTTCATTAAATATGAATTACTTGTTTAAAGCATATATAATAATTTTATTTTAGAAGTCAATATTATGAGACATGGCACGCCGATAGTCCTTAAGATCACGCCCTGCATATGTAGGAAGAATTGCAGCAAGACGTCTTGATAGTTGAGCGCATTTAGGCTTGCTGGCTGCCTGACTGCTGATAATTCCGCTTTGTATACGACGCGTTATGCCAACCCTCGACTGAGTTATTTGTTCGCGGCATGCCATCAGTAGTTATAACAGTTATAACCTAGCATATAATGTGTACATAATGCGCACGTACGCGTCTCACTCTCTTGGCCTCTCTCGCGATTTTGTTGTGGCGATTTTGTCGGTGCGCATTTTTCGAAAACCAGTTAGTGGGTTTGTCGGCGCACATTTGTCCGTCGCGGTTTTTCGCCGCTCATATGTGTATCGCGCTTTTGTTGGTGAACCATGGTTTAATAACCATTTGAGCTTGGGGTATTAAAGTAAAATATGGCAAAAGCTTCATAAGATTGTTGTGATAGTAGAAACAATGTTTGTGTGGTGGGTAACTACAAAAGCCATTTTAATTGATAGGGCCACAGTTTGATAGGGTAGCAAGGACTTAATTTTGATTTACTCATTAATCCTGTTCTGATAGTCTCTCCTTAATATGTTTGACTAAAAAGGTGAAGGTAGTGCTCTTTGTTCCAAATTAGCATGGCACAAAGAGGTAAATCTGTCATAATAGAAATACATTTTTGTAAAATATAAGTAATTTAGTAAACATCAGAATTCATAGTTGTTAAAAATGTGTTTTCCATTTGTGCTACACACTAACAGTAAGATTATCATTGTCTCATATCAGCTTTATCAAAAATTTGGATTTTTGAAATATTCACTGTATTAGTGAATAGCTTCTAGTATAATGTTATAAAAATATTCAAGAGCTATTTCAGTTTTACTGTTCTATCACCATTAGAATTATTAGCCCAACAGGTGCAGTAATTCATGAAAGCAGAGGATTTATCTGACTTGATACCTGTCAATATTGTGGTGCCATAGTCAAAACACACAATTTAATATTGACTTAGTAGTGAATGGTCTCCGGTGGCCTGGTCAACAAATGGTCTTTTGCCAACACAACCATCGCCAGAAATAGTAGAATGGTATCAATGAAGATTATGATACGGTGTAATTAAACAAAAATTGTTCAATCCAAACTTTGTAAAAGAACATTGAAGATACTTGTATGTGAAAGAAAAACATGGACTCATGCATTTAATAAACTAATACGTATATGATTTCCACAGGTGCCACTAGGAAAATGAAAATCACAAATAAAGTTGAAACTTTTCCTTTTCATGTTAATGACCATGTGGAAATAAATATTTTATTGTTCATTATCTGTTTAGCAGTTCTTTTACATTATTGGTCAAGGCTAAATGCATACAGAGAACTTATTAATACAGAATTTATTTAGGTAATACTGAAGTAGCAGGATTAGAAGGGGTCATAGACTGTATAGTATATAATAACATTTGAGAAAAAACACCTAACAAAAAATGTTATTTATATTTTGATGTTGTGTTTCAATGTGGGATAATGAAAGGCCTTCAGATGTAAGGCAGTAATGAGTCCTGAATAGGCCATCGCTGTATTACAGGGACAGCCACATCCATTACATCAGGCTACTTAGAATCACACCCTCAAATCAGCTGTCCAATGGGTGACACCTCAGCACCACACTAAACAATGTGAGGTTTTTTATGGTGGCTGGAGAACCAATTCTGCCAGCAACTTCAAGGTTTTCCCTGTAAGTTGGGGGTATTCATAAATGTGCCATAGGCACTGAAAACATACTTTTTCTAAAACTGGGTTATTTTATTCAGGCACTATTTAGTAGTTTCCACATTATTTAAATTCCTAGGTCAGATGAGCCACCTTTTGATTAAAAAAAATCCTTAGTCATATGTGAGTTGCCCCAAATGTATCTCAGCAGATATTTTTTATTTTGGTTTTTCTTAAGAAACATGCTACTAAATGCTCATAATTCTATAGATTAAATGGACCCTTTTTAACATTAGATTCTTAATGACTGGTAAAGGGTTCTTTATCTTGCCAAAGATCATTTGTTTTAATGAGTTTCCTAACATGGGTGAAGAGTGATGATCTTCTAGACATTTTTAAAGAATCATAGGAAAATATATTTAACTGCCAGAGTTGCCATGTAAAAACAGTTCATTTTTGTATACAATGTATAAGCAGCATCAGTCCCTAAGGAGTTCATTATAAGTTGCTTTTTGTTTGGTTATAAGTTATAGTATGCTTCAAAACTGCTAGAAAATATAACTTAAATAAAATGTGATTTAATTGTTAGTTATGAAGAGAACTGACATCGCCAAGGAGAAAATAAAGCAGTATGTGTTAAGGAAAATTGTAATACAAATAATATCAAAGCAACCCTGACTAGACCCCAAGGTTTAGGTACAATGACAAGCCATCAGTGTACTAAACCTTGTTTTTTTCGGTTTAGTTTCTTATTTTGAAATGGCAGTGCTGAAGCAGAAGAATCACACATTGTTTTAAAACAATATAACATCAATAATTAAAGCAAGAAACCAATTAAACAGATGAATATAAACACCAAGGCTCTCCCATTCTCTATGAAAATATTAAAGTGAGAAAAAGATGATCCTGAGCTCTTAACTGGTACTTGTCAATAACTGTCTCTATTTAAAAAATCATTTTAGCTAATCTGTAATAAATTGACAATCCTTTAAGCTGTTTACAGAATTTCTGCATAGTTCTCTGCTTGTGTCTGTCATTGATTGTTTATCACCTTCTTGGAGAAAATTCAAATAGACAAAATACATGGTTAGCCAAAAAGAAGTACCACATTTCAAATGTTTATTCTACAAGAACGCTACAAGATAAAATTAATTTCATTATGACACAAGAAAGGGTATAGAAAATAGATTTTATTTTTAAAAATGATGTCTTCAAATTGGTGGCCTTCATTAGCGATATACTCTTAGAGATGATTTCTGAACACTCGCATGACTCGTTTGGCCATTTCAAGGGGAATAGCAACGATTTCGTGGTGAATAGCATCCTTTAGGGCTTCAAGGTTTTGAGGTCGGTGCGTGTATACCTTCAACTTGATATAGCCTCACAAGAAGAAATAGCACAGGTGAGCGTTAAGGCCACAGGATATCACCACACAGGGAGATCGGCGTTCCCAGAAACATAAACTGCAAAACTTACATGGATCTCTGCGCTGTATGAGCTGTTGCTTCATGCTGTTGAAACCAGGCATCAACTACATCCATTTCTTCCTGTTGAGGCCACAAAAAATTCTCAAGCATTTCAATGTAATGTTTTGAAGTGACTGTGACTATTGCTCCCCCATCCTCAAAAAAGTAATGGCCTACAATGCAAAATTCTGCAATGGTGCACCAAATTGTAATACACTCACTGTGCAGGGGTCTCTGATGAAGTTCACGAGAGTTAGTTTCAACCCAATTGCAAAAAAATGTGTTTATTTACCCAACCATTTAAAACATCTTGATGAATGGTTTGCAGAATTTTTGCACACAACTCTTAACAGCTCTCCCAGTCTCATTCAGTGAGTTCCTGCACTACCATCATTTTGTATGGATGGAAATTAATGTCCTCATGCAAAATCCTCTTCAAATATGCGTTGGAAATGCCTAAAGCAGAAGCATGTTTGCGTGCTGAACCTCTAGGAGACTGCAAAACTGATGCCCTTACAGCTTAGACATTTTCAGATGTTCATACAGTCCGAGGATGGCTTGGATATTTTCTGTTCAATGTTGCACCTGTCTGTTTAAATTTAGCTACCCACTGAAGAATTATTTTCCAATTTGGGACGTGACTGTTAGAAGAAATGCTGAAGTGCATTTGGAAGGCTTGTAGCGCAGTGATGATGGATTCATTGTTTTTGAAGAACACTGCAACAGTGAACAGCACGGTGTGTACCAGACCAATGCATGTTGTCGACTGAAAGAAACAAGGGATCGCCTATCAAAGGACGCCCACCCAACCTACTTGGTTGCCTCCAACTCGTGCAATGACATTGAGAAATGTGGTACTTCATTTTGGCTCACCCTGTAGTAGTTAACATTAAAAACTCTCTTTTGGCAGGAGTTTGTGTTTCAAGCATGAAAAAAACTAATACATGTCTAATTAAATACTATAATCTATAAAATTATAAAATATAAATAATACCATAACATTTAGTAAAGTGGTGCCTTCCTGTGTTATTTCTCCAGAAGAATGTGAGAATAAAATCTGCAGAATAATAGATAACACAGAGAACACCACTATTTTGTTGTTGCTAAAATCCAATGTCACATTACGCAACTTTTTGTTGCAGAGTATGTCAGATTTGATTACAATTGCTGATCTCATTGCTGCACCATGTCATGTTACACAACTTAAAATCGCTGTCGATGTCAATTTTACCAACCAGGTGCCAATCTTCAAGCATAGTCATGCTTGCACCTTTTTTTAAAAGCCAATAACGTGTTGCCTGACAGAGCCAGTGTTGTCCCAATATTGTATGATGGGTTAATAGCCATCGTGTCTGCCCTTTTTTCGTTTTTACATTCTGTTTTAGTACATAAAACACAAGACATCAGACAAACAAGCTTCTATTCTATTTGTGATTTTAAAAATACTTCCTTATTCCTCATCAGTGCATTCTATGCATTGTATGTCCAGCTGAATGCTCAATCATTCTCAACTCCTGTATGCAAACAGCTTACCCCCTCAAACAACAGTTTATTCTACTCAGTTGCAGACTCATTTATCTCAGTAGTTGGGTATTTTCATGGGAGCACGCTGCCAAATGCTTCTGACTAGCTAAGATTAAATAAATAAAGGCTACAACTGAAAATTGCTGGAAAAGTCATCTAATGTGAAATAGTCTTAGGAGTAGCAGATTATTTGGCCTACAGTATCTAAATCCATGCAGTAAATTCTTCTAAAATTTCTGCTTTTATCATTAATTGTCATTAAAACTCTTCTTCTTCTTCTTTCATGTACTCCTGTAGGGGTCGTCACAGTGGATCATCTTTTTCAATATCCTCCTGTCCTCTGCATCTTACTGTGTTACCTACATGTAATCTCTCATCACATCCATAAATCTTCTCTTAGGTCTTCCTCATTTCCTCTTGCCTGGCAGCTCTATCCTTAACATCCTTCTCCCAGTATACCCAGCATCTCTCCTCTGCACATGTCCAAAACAATGCAATCTTGCCTCTTTAACTTTGTCTCCAAACCATTCAACCTGAGCTGACCCTATAATTTCTAATCCTGTCCATCCTTGTCACACCCAATAGAATTCATAACATCTTTAACTCTGCCACCTTAAGCTCTGTTTCCTGTTTTCTGGTCAGTGCCACCATCTCCAACCCATATAACATACTGTACCTATTCTTACTACCGTCCTTTAAAGCTTCCCTTTCACTCTTCCTGATATCCATCTATGACAAATCACTCCTGACCCTCTTTGCCACCCACACTTCCCTGTCCGCACCCTCTTCTTCACCTCTCTTCCACACTCCCCATTTCTCTGTACTGTTGATCCCAGGTATTTAATCTCATCCACCTTCACCAACTCTACTCCCTGAATCGTAACCATTCCTCTGACCTCCCTCTCATTTACACTCTCTCTAGAGCATACCTCCACCTCTCCAGGGTCTCCTCAACCTGCTCCCTACTACCGCTATAGATCACAATGTCATCAGCAAACATCACCGTCCACGGGGACTGGTGTCATCAGCATTGCTAATAAGAAAGTGTTCAGAGCCAATCCCTGATGTAATCCTACCTCCATCCTGAATGTAACCGTCACTTCTACAGCAGATCTCACCACTGTCAAAATTCCCTCGTACATATCCTGTACAACTCATACATACTTCTCTGCTATTCTCAACTTCTTCATAAAATACCACTACTCCTCTCCAGGTGCCCTGTCATATGTTTTCTCCAGGTCCACAATGACACAATGCAACTCCTTCTGGCCTTCTTTATAGTTCTTCATCAACACCCTCAAAGTAAAAATGACATCTGTGGTGCTCTTTCTTGGCATGAAAACCATACTGCTGTTCACTAATCATCACCTCACTTCTTAACCTAGCTTCCACTGCTCTTTCCCATACCATCATACTGTGGCTCATCAGTTTTATCCCTTTGTAGTTAGTTAGAAAATGACTGACTATTCTTTTTGCCATACTATATTTGTCAGTACCATACAGTGTGCTGGGCTCCCAAGTAGAAATTCAATTAATCACAGAAAAGAAAAAAAAAAGTTGACTGTTTTTTTTTTTTTTGGTCTGCTATAACCACATTGTATTTGTAAATATTTATGGCATTAGCAGCATGTTAAAGAAGAACTGCACTATCACTCTATATATAGCGATAAAATGTCCAGCGTTTGTGCCCAGGCATAATGTCATCTGGCATCCACAAGAGTGCAGGAATGTCCAATGAACAAAGCCAAGAGGCCAGCGTCAGACAGTAATCTGTGCATTGTACATCTATGCATCCAAGCTTCACATTGCCCAGTGCCCAATCAGACAGGAATGTCCAACAAAAAAGGCAACAAGAAGTGCAAAGAAAGATGGATGTAAGGGCTAGAATGTCAGATGAACAAAGGCAACAAGATGCACAAAGAAAGAGGGATGGAAGGTATATCTGGTGAACAGAGGTTCATAAACGCACAACACAAACGAAAAATATGGACTTACCATTGTATCATTAAGTGTGTTTTAATAATTGAGCGTTTCACTATTCTAGTATAAAATAAATTGTAAAAAATGAATCCAAAATGAGGCTTGTTCTCTCATTGTGAATTTGAGTTTCCTTTGGTGCTCTGGTTTCCCCTCACCATCCAAAAACAGGCAGGATATTAGGAATGGCAGTGATAAATTGCTCCTTGTATGTGGGAGTGCGTGTATGTATGTTCACCCTGTGATGGACTCACACCCTGTCCAAGGATTGTTCCTGCCTTGTTCCTTGTGATTGTTGGGTAAGGCTCAAGTTTCATCGTATACCTGCTCTGCTAAAGCTAATTTAGAAAACAGGTGGATGGATGTATGAATTCAACAATGATCTCTGTAATTCCCAATTAGTAGGAAACAGAGAGGTAACCATGTGTCCTGGTAAGACACCTTACAATTGTGACTTTTTTACAGTACATATAACTTTAAGAGCAAAAATCAGAACTGGATAGTTGATTTGTGAAGGTGGAGTTAACTTAGCATGTAATTACTGCAGATTACTGCTTTGTGAGAGTACCTACTTAAGAGTTTTTGTTTGTACATTCAGCTGTATATTTTTAACATGCCTAGCCAGTTCATGGTCATCGGGGCTGGAGGCTACCAGACAGAAACCAACCCTGGATGTGCCGCTAATCCATTGGGGAGGCAATATCACTACCATACCCACATTTCCTCATACTGGGCCAATTTAAAGTTGACAGTTGTCTGTGTATTTATTCATAAAACAGAAACTTACTGCATTAGTATTTAAAATGTGCAGCTAACAAGAGACTTTTGTTAAATCTTCACATCTCTGAACAGTAATTCAAATGAAATGTTCATTGTTTTCTTAATCTGCTAATGGATGTCAGAAAGTAAAATGCAGTGTTCAAAGGAGCTTAAGATATTCAGCTTTTATAAAAACAGGCTTCTGCTGTTTTACACGTTTGTTAGAAAAGGGCTGTGAAGCACATCATGCTGTCCATTGGTGCCCTTGGCTTACCGACAATTCTAGTTCCTTGATGTTCCCACTTTTTTGTTTTGCTGAAAAGGACATCAGCTACATGCTGGCCTAGGAAACTTATATTAATCGCATAAATGCATGGAACAAAATGAAAGAAAATGAACAAGAGCAGATAAACTATGATGGAGTCCCCAGTGACTCATGTTCTACAGGCAGCTTTTGCATTAAGTGCTGGGTGAGTCACAAAATTGGAAGCATACAGATCCAGATGATACGTTTAGAGGAAACCATTAAACGCTAATAACTCTGCATCCACAATGGACTCTGTCAGCTAGGAAACATATGATGAAAATGGCAAATAGCTATTGCTAAAAAATACAAAGCAGATATTAGAATTATGGTATGCAGAGAAGGAATAATTAACATTTATGCCAAAAACAACAGCATATGTGGGGAGAGGGGGTGACTAAAGGTGCCAAAAATGTAAACTGAGATGCCATTTTATTCACGCTCTGCTGACATGAGCAAATCCCATAGCTTTCGTTTTTTCCATTGAATGAAAGTAAAAATGTTAAACAATCTGAAATGGCTAAATGTAGACACTGCTGCTTTTTGGGATGGTTTCTTTCTACGTTTAATGTTGGGCTAAAAAAAGAAGTTATTCAATTTTGAAGTATTTGTCAAATTTTGTTTTTTGTCTAAAAAACATATTTACTGAAGTCACTCCATCCAATTTTAGAGATGCCAGTGGTACAAAGTGGGCGGGCTGTATCCTCTGTCTTTCACTTTTACATTTCACCTTTTCAGTGAGAACTCCATTTCCTTTAGCACATTAAAAGCCTTTTGATGAGAACAGGTCATTCAGCAAAACAAAACTCATTAGAAAAAGCTATTCACTTAACTTCTCCAAAACAACATCAAATCAAGTTTTGGAAGTCCTGCTATCTACAACTCTATGTGGTAGCTTATTCCATGTGTCTATAGTTGTCTGTGTAAAGAAAAACTTCCTAATGTTTGTACTACATTTACCCTTAACAAGTTTACGACTGTGTTGCTCTTTTCTTGTTGAACTCAATTTACAGTAACAGCCTTGATCCACTGTACTAATTCCGTTCACAATTTTTAACACTTTAATCATGTCACCTCTGTTTGCTTAAACTGAAAGGGACAAACTTTTTTTTTTCCTCATAACTCATCACCCAGGATCAGCCTCCTCACTCTTCTCTTGACTTTTTCTATGGCTGCAATGTCTTTTTTTGTAGCCTGGGGATCAAAACTAACACACGGTACTCCAGGTGAGTCTTCATCAGTGTGTTATAAAGCTTAAGTATAACCTCATTTATGTATCCATTGAATCCAATTCAGGGCTGCAGCCTATCCTAAGAATATAAGTTACAAGGCAGGAATCAGCTGTGGAAAGAGTGCCAGTACACCACAGTGCACATTCGTGTACACAATCATGGTCAGTCATACAGGCCCAATTTAAAGTTACCGATTATTATTTGTATGACAGTTGTGACAGAACCACTAGGGGCATTCCAGCCACCCAGCCCAACACAGATGCAAGAGGCACACTGATAAAAACACAAATGTGTTTAATTTTGTTTCTTCACTTGTGGGCAATGTCTTCCCTGTTCCCACAAATATAACACAGTCCAAAAGCACAATTCCACACAATACTCTTCTCTATTCTTTCTTTCTTTCTTTCTTTCTTTCTTCCTTTCTCCTCCATGGCAAGTTTTGTCTACCTCCTCCCGACTCTGGCTCCCTGAGCAGTGTCTGCTGGCCCCTTTTATAACACCTCCAGAAGTACTCCAGGTGCTTGATGATGCATTTCCGGCAGCACTTCCCGGTGTGGCCGAAGAACCCACCATAAGGGCTCAGCGGTTGCTGTAGCGCCCCCTGGCGGTGCCCATGAATCCCAACAGGGCTGTAGTTAACTCCAACTCCCATGAAGCCCTGTGGGAGTCCTAGGCATTGCTGCAGCTCAGGGGGGCTGCCATCTAGTTATCCAGGGGAGGTAACGCTCTGGCCATGCTCCAGAGCATCCGGGCCGGACATGGGCCCCAGCCGTCCACCACACAGTAAAAACGGAACAATTTCAAAAAATGCAAAAGGACCTCCATGCAAGTTTCCCAAAGCAATGATCATGCTGAGTTTTACATACAGTTGCTGAAGCTGTTAGGTTGCAGAACTTACCACTGAACCACCATACCATTCTCTTGCTTTAAAATATTACAATGAAATATGTAACTATGTTTCAAAATTATTTTTTGCTCTCTATAATAAACTGAACAGGTATGATTCATGCTGCCATACTATTGCAGCTGCCCTTTATTTTTTAGCATTTTCTGCTTTTGATCGTTATATATTATTCTGACATGTTAGTAGAACTAGGGAGTTGTACCGTGTTAGCCATTATGAAAGTAGTGAGAAGTCAAGCAAAATGACACCTTCTTCAGGAAAGATTTAATCATCCAGATGTAAACGTGAAGAAGGGGCCTGAGTTGCCTCGAAACCTTGCATGTTGCAATCTTTTTAGTTAGCCAATAAAAGGTGTCATTTTGCTTGACTTCTCACATGTCAGTAAATGAATTACTGATGTCTGTATTACACGTGAAGGACACTTCATAGTTTATCACATCTAAAGTGGAAAATATTAAGATTTCATAATTTGCTGGAAGCTTTTTTTCTTGCTATTCATCGAAAGGTATTATATTTAAAAACTCTGATCCAAATTTACCTAGGATATATTGTTTATAAAGCACTGCACATGAAATTCTTCTTTACCACTTAGGTTTAAATATATACAATACTTCTAAATGAATTCGATGGATATGCACTGCACTGTATTTGTGCAGCTCACTATTAACTTGATTGAATAGATTTCAGAATGTGATGCTATGTACTGTATTTATGCAGTTCTGCGTTGTTTATTTCTTGTTCAGTAATGTATGATGGAAGTCCTCAGATCCCCAGTAACTACCAGATCTGGATCCCCATCATAAACATTTTCAAAGATGCCATAATGAAATGCTGAATTATACAGAATGATTAATCTATTTCTATAATCACAATCTTTCATCTACACAGACCACTACAGGGAAATCTATAAAACACATCAGTGGGTGCCATATTCATACCAGGACCACAATTAAAAGTTTATGATGGTTTCAGTCACAACAGATTAGCAATTATGAATATAACCACTAAGACAATTCTGACAGCTATAAATGTCTCTACTGAAATAGATCAAATTACTGATGTGTTGACTGGAATTGTAATAACACTGCCACATAACAATTTCTTGAATACTCTTATATTTACTATATGTCTAACAATTCACACTTACAGGTTTCAAAAACTAGTTAGGGCCCTAAAGTGAAGATTGGTACCATGAGCTGTTGGCCATAATGCTGACTAAGATTAAAAGGGTTCAGGAAATGTGGATGGCTGTAAAATTACTCAACAAAAATAGATTATCTGTGCAAAGGTAGTGCTGCTGACTAAATAATGCTAATACTGTAGAGCCAGAAATTGACTATGTTGTGTACAACTACTGGACAGTGCCAACTCCATTTTTGGAAAGTGCTTGCAGTCCTCACTTTAAAGTACAAGAATGAAGGGTCTAAACTGACACAAGCCTGGACCCAGCCTGAGCAGCAGAGTTTTTACTTTGTTTTTCCATGCATTAGGCATGAATTATAGGACCTAAAATAAATTTCAGATTTTTTGTTTTGTGTATTTGACATCTATGTTTTATACTTCAATTTTTAGACAATTGTATGCAATTATTTTGTGAAAGGAGAGTGAGGTAATTGTTTGAAATACTTGCACAATAATGCTACAAAAAGAATATTTTACTTGACAACAACACGAAAAACATTGTGTAAATGTCTGCTTTCTTCATTGACAGGCAAAATTAAAACTTTTTGACATCACTTGAGCAACACTATTGTTCCTTGAACTCAACTAGGTGAATTATGTGTTACTTGTTTCCATCTATCCATTTTCTGCCAAAATTGCAGAAACAGCCACAAAAGGCTCAAAAGTGTGCTTTGAATTAATAAGAGAGACACACTCAAAATCTAACATTATGTTTTTTTTGGCTACAGGAAACCAAGTCAAGTTAGGGAAAAACTGCACAAAAGCAAGCGATTAAGTCAGAATTTGAGCCTTTCGTCAAGCTGTTTATGACATTTCTTTATATAAGAATACAGTTTGCTGTTTTCTTGACTTAAATTGCTGAATATATTTAAGAGCTACAAGTCAATTCATGGGCGGCACGGTGGTGCAGTGGGTAGCGCTGCTTCCTCACATTTAGGAGACCCAGGTTTGCTTCCTGGGTCCTCCCTGCATGTTCTCCACGTGTCTGTGTGGGTTTCCTCCAACAGTCCAAAGACATACAGGTTTGGTGCATTGGCGGTTCTAAATTGTGCTTTGTGTGTGTGTGTGCACGCCCTGCAGTGGGCTGGCACCCTGCCCGGGGTTTGTTATCTGCCTTGCGCTCTCTATAAGTGTGAGTGTAGCTTTGTGTGTGTGTTAGTGTCTAAGCATCTCAAGTCTCACTTATTTCCTTTTTTTATTATTAAATGCAAAAGAAAATCTAATGTGTATTTAATTTCACACCAGCTCTAAATTCTACTAATGTGAATGTAAAGGATTTTTTAATGAGTACTGCTGAGGCTCATTTCAGGAATTCCAGGGTTACACTGCTCCATATTGTTGCGCTTTCAGATACGTGTTAATTTGCCTCACAGTTACTGAGATGTTTCAAAATTTGCCCATAAAATGAATTTAAATTATTACATACTGGAAGCTAAATCCATCTATTTGTCTTTTCCATTATTGATGATGAAATATGAGTAACTGTTTACCGTGCTTTCCCTTGCTTGTTCTATTGACTTAATAAGAAAGGTGTTTTATCATACAGTACTCAATATGGTTTAAAAAAGAATTTATTGAGAAGTTTACTTTCTTAACTTTTTCTACTTTTCCACCATCAGAAGTTATTTTTATAAGTACCAAAATATGGAATAAGCCTTTAAGTGGTATTAATCTAAATGCCTGGGGTGGGCTGGCGCCCTGCCCGGTGTTTGTTTCCTGCCTTGCACCCTGTGTTGGCTGGGATTGGCTCCAGCAGACCCCCATGACCCTGTAGTTAGGATATAGTGGGTTGGATAATGGATGGATGGAAGACAATTCATCTTATTTTTTAATTTTCTAAAAAGTACCACCAGAGAATTAGAAACATAAATTACACATTAAAGCTGGGTAAATTTAATATTGTACCACTGTGAAAAAATGTTTGTAACTCTTCTGCTCTTTTTTGAAAAAAATAGATAAAAAAATTTAATTGTTTGTTAAAACAGTTTTGGATAGGGCTCAGTGTGAAAGGTGCTATTTATACAAATATTTCTGTAGGCTGTGATGGTTATTAGCTAAGGTTGCATGAAGCTTCACTGACTGATACAACTGGAGATAAATTAAGCTTCATTCAAAGAAATGTATAACCATAATAGGTGTGCCATTTAAACTATAGGCCAAACTGAAATAAAGATTTTGGAGTCTTTCTGTATGGGCAAGTCAAAAAGCACCACAGAACTGCAATGTGTAGCCATGTTAATTTTTGTCTTTTAACCTTATTATTTTTTGGTATAGTTGGCAAGTCCAAATTGAGTGTATTAGAAATGACTTGACTCTCATCAAGAGAAGCTTTTTTTATAAGCAGATTTAAAATTACTAGCCACAAATACTTTTTTCTTTCCTCTATATTGCTAAGGCATTATATAATAAACTGTTCAGAATTAAATTTACAGAGTTTTACTGGTTTAGGTTTTACTATACAAAACTCTATTGAATTTGAATGGGCACACTAAATCAGTTACCTTTTGTAAGATTCTCCCAGGCCAGGGAACAAAGCTATGCAATAATAACTTAATACAGAAACATAATGTATGGCTGAGCAAGCGCATTTTAGCTTTTTCATCCACAGGAATGGTTTTAAAACAAAACACTACTTTTACTGACAAAATGTTCTATATCTACAATTAAAGGGGCAGAAATATTCAGACAAAGGGGATAGACAATGAAAAAGGTAAAATGTCAGAATCACTGGGACTCAAGTTATTAAGAAAGAAGCCTAGCAATGCAGTGACTGGGGCTTGCTACAGGCTACAATATACTGACATTCATACAACAATATACTATTTAATCAAATAAAGAAATAAAGAAGATTTAGTGATTATGGTGGATGTTAGCTTTACAAACACTAATTAAGAAATACATCTTGTAAATACACATTTGGAAAGTGGAGTGACACTCATGCCAAATGTATGTTTGCTTAGACAGTTCACCTCATGGCCAACAAGGGATAATGTCTACTTAGACTTTGCATTTTCTGATAATGAAAAGCGGGAAAGGGAAACAGGAATTATTCATCCTTGATCAACAGTAACCAAAACTTGTAAATATTGGATGGTGTTACTGCAGTGACATTCTGAATGAGGCCCAGAATAAAATGACAAAACTAAAGAAGGACAGACTGCTTGGGAAGCATGTGCCAAGACCAATGAATTTTTGCAAAAGAGAGTATCTCAGGTTAGTGTTCTCTTTCTCACCCCCTCTACCCACATGGGTGGTCAGCACAGCATGTCTGTCTCTGGCTCTGAGGTTCTAGCATGGAAAGATGTACCATGAGGGCATTTTCTGGTTGCTTCTGGGGGCCTTTATACCACTTAACCTTCCTCTTGTGTTAGGGTCAGCACAGTTTTACTTTTTAAATGCATAAAACTACTACCTAATTTTGTTTATTGCATCAAGGCTTTTTGACTTTGTCAGGAATCAGTATTTAATTAAAATAAAACAAAAAAAATTGTACTAAATTATAAAATGCTCTGGTGAAAATTATTACCTTTGTGTTGATAGGGTCAGTTTTGACCCAGTTATAATTTAAGGTTATAAAACAATAGTTAGGGTCAAAACAAAAATCATAAACACACTTTGAGGGGCTTCTCTCTTTGCCTGTGTGTCTCCTCACCTGAACAAACAAAACAAAATAGAGAAAAATCTGACAAGCTTGCTCTCATCAGCTCCTTCCACTGATGTTCAACCCAGGGCCAGAGGTAACAGTAGATGAATGTTTTGTCCCTTTCCGTGGAAAATGCCCTTTCCGGCAGTATATGCCTTGTAAGCCAGGGAAATACGGCATAAAAATTTGGGCAGCCTGTGATGCAAAAACCAGCTATGCATGGGATCTGCAGATTTACACAGGCAAACATACAAGTGGCATTCCTGAGAAAAATCAAGGAAAACGTGTAGTCCTCGATATGACTACTGGACTGCGGGGTCACAATGTCACATGTAACAATTTTTTTACCAGCTATGACCTTGGACAAGAACTTCTCAGGTGGAAACTTACCATGGTGGGCACAGTAAAAAAAATTAAACCTGAGCTGCCTGCTGAAATTTTGCAGGTGAAGGACAGGGCTCCACTTTCTTCAAAATTTGCTTTTACAGACACCACCACGGTTGTTTCATATTGTCCAAAAAAACACCGGAGTGTGATACTTAAGTCCACTTTTCACAAAGATGCAGCTGTGTCATCAGCAAGTGACAAAAAGCCCATAATTATCTTGGACTACAATAAAAACAAAGGTGGAGTGGACAACCTGGACAAGCTAACTGCCACCTACACTTGCCAGAGAATGACCAGGAGATGGCCAATGGTTGTGTTTTATAACATTCTAGATGTGTCTGCATACAATGCATTTGTGTTGTGGACATACATTCACCTAGGGTGGAACTCAACCAGAAAAAACAAGCGGAGAATGTTTCTTGAGGAGTTAGGAAGTTCCCTTGTCAAGGCACACATTGAGCGAAGGGAACGGGTGCCCTGGGACCCAGCCGCTGTAGCCTTGGTCAGACAGCTGCAGAGCTCACGTATCATTCCTTCCACACCATCAGCAACACAAAGAGCATCAGTGCCAGAATCCTCTTCACAGCACAGCCTCAACATCAACCTACACAGCCACAGCCACAACCCCACTAAGGCCACCTGATTCTAAAAGAAAGAGCTGTCAGGTCTGCCCTAGCAATAAAGAAAGAAAGACAAACATACTCTGCTTCTACTGCAAAAAATATATTTGCAAAGAACACACTAAAAGTGTCACTTTTTGCCACACATGCTTCTAAATGCACATGCATGTTCTTGCACACAAAGATGTTTTTTGGAACGTGCCTCATTTCTATTGGTTTGATTTGCTTGATTGTTTGTTGTTTGTTTGACCTTGCAAATCCACATTTTGAGATTTACTTGTTTAGCTTTCCATTTATATTAAAGTTATTTTTGAAAATACTTTTTTGCCTTTTTTCTTTAAAATAAATATATATGGGTTAAATTTGACCCGTAACACCATAGATGATACTATTGTAATTAATATTATAATAAAAAATATATATAACAAATTTATTTAAGAGATGTGTTCTAATACCCCTCAGTAATAGTCAGGTAACATAACAACCTTTTATTTATTTAAATAATTCTCTTGAGGTTCATTTAATCATTTTTTAAAATTGAAAACGAGAGGTATGCTGTTAAAGTAAAAGCTCATGAGGTCACAGCAAAAATATTAAAAACATTCTTTTAATGGATAAGGAAGCGTAACAAAGTAACCAAGAGGTAAGGAAAAAAAATGGATGATAAATAATTGTTTTGAGGGTAATATGGCTGATTAAAGACACGGGTCAAAACCGACCCGTTAACATCTATATATATAATTCACTAAGGCAAGACAACCATGGAAAGCATGCCGGAAAGGGCGTGGATTCACTAAGCCACCGACAAGTGAGAAACCTATGGCGCACGCAGGAAGGAGCCACGGCCACCAACTCCAAGCCCATTGGATACGACGACGACTCGCAGGGCCACGCCCACCAACTCGGTCATGACGACACAGAAAAAATGGCATCATTTATATTCGTCTGTCGTAGAGGCCACATGCAATGCAGGTCAGGTTAATGTCATGTGCATGTCATGCACCTCCAAGCTACGTTGACTGCTCATAGAGGCATGTTTCTCGCGGAGGTGAATCGCAGCGTGTGAAACGGTTTGCGAGGGGTATCCAATGGGATCCTTAAAAAATCCTTTACAACTAATGTTAAAGCACAATGAAGTAAGCAGTCTTTAACAACCGACTTTTCGGTTACGACGCACAACGGCGTGCACCATAGCAAACTGTTTTACACACTACATACAGCTATTCGCATCCGCGACAAACATGCGTCTTCTTAGATGCTCCTGCAGGAACACAGAAGACGTTTTCCTGCCCACCAACACTCCTTTTTCAACGGCCGGTGTCTACCCTCGCTCTCTAGGCATTCACACTGCCTGCCCATTTGCCCGGACGCAAAAACTCACTGACCACCTAGTTAGTCCCTTTCGTCTGTGGTAAGAGTCCACATGCACGTCTGAGCCATGCGGCGTTTGTTATGTAGTTGTATAAGTATTGTGTTGTATTCTGCTCTCTCCAGACTTCCATCTTTTCATTCACTTACTGTTGTATTCTCACACCAACCCGTTTTAGACATCCGTGTCTTTCCAGAACTGTTTAGCATTCAATAAATAATTATGCACGACATTGTCCGTGTGTCTACCCAGCGCAGAGAGGTGTGGGTAAGCCGTTGAACTCCATTCGGATTCCCACTAAGTGTGACTCATATGCTCCCACTCATTACATCCCTACCCTTTGTGCACACCCCCCTCTTACCGTGGTCGGGTATCTTGATGGATTATATATAGAAAAGCAGCCAAAACCGAGGGGTATCCCATAAGGTCCTTAAAACATTCATTTACAACTGAGGTTAAAACACAATGAAGTAAGCAGTCTTTAAAAACCGAGTTTTCGTTACGATGCATGACCGCGTGCACCATAGCAAACTGTTTTACACACTACATACAGCAATTTGCATCCGCAACAAACATGCGTCTTCTTAGATGCTCCTATACAAAGGCAGCCAAAACCACACAGAGCAATGAAAAGTCTAGAGTTCCATCTTTTCATTCACTTTCTGTTGTATCCTCAAACCCTCCCTTTTTAGACAACTGTGTCTTTCCAGAAGTGTTCAACCATCAATAAATAATTATGCAGCATTTGTTATGCTGCGGGTTCACTATTGTGTTGTATTCAGCTCTCTCCAGAGTTCCATCTTTTCATTCGCTTACTGTTGTATTCTCTCACCAACCCGTTTTAGACAACCATGTCTTTCCAGAAGTGTTTAGCATTCAATAAATAATTATGCATGACATTGAGCGTGTGTCTACCCGGCATGGGTAAGCCGTTGAACCCCATTCGGGCTGCAAACCGTGGAATTCCCACTAAGTGCGACTCATATGCTCCCACTGCTTACGTCCCAACCCTTTGTACACACCCCCTTCCCACCTCGCTACTACCGTGGCCGGGTGTCTTAGTGGATTATATATAGAAAAGCAGCCAGATCCGCACAGAGCAATGAAAAGTCTACGTCAGTCACACGTATATCTGGACTGTATAAACATGACGACTCAAGTGACGAGTTGTAGGTGGGCACATGAGCGGGCAGTACATACTGAACTAGAAATCAGCAGACTAGCATGACGGACGGAGCTGAATGGACGTCCTTCTCCTCTTCTCTCCTCCCGTTCCAACCTCCATGCCGTGCACCCCCATCCCTCCATCTAGCAGGAGGAGGCGCGAGGACGGTCCACCAGTTTTCAGTCACAGACGATTGTGTGTTGGTTCGTTCCATGCATGGTTACAATGTTGCCTTTCTTGCTGATTTATTACATTACCGATTTTTCAAATGTTACTTTTCTCCCTGTGCTTAAAAATCATTAAAAAAACGGTCTCATTATTGGCTAGTAAGATATAGTAACAGAAAGCTAACATAAGAGGAAGGTTAAAATCCTTCCCCCGTGCAATGTAACTACCAAAGCATATCCATCATGCAAGTCAATGAAAGGATTGGGTGTCCATGCGTCAAAATCATCATGTGACAAATCCACCTCCCATGCCTCTTCACTGCTCATTAAATGGAAGGGTGTCCATGAGCTGCATTGTTTAATGTATGTTCAACTCTCTGCTAATGAGCTCTGTTTATTAAGTCACCCAGGGGCCTGTGGGGTTTTGAAGTAATGATACAAGAGGCTAACAATGAGGTAAAGTTGCAGTACTTTTAGTTTTGGTGAACCTGTTAGTTACCACCTGTTACCATCATTTTTAGAACAGTTTTAGAAATTGTACATTTTGTGATTTTTAAAAGCTTTGAATTTTATTTTTAAAAGTTTCTTTGCCTTACAGAATTTTTTTACATGTACTTAAGCTTTATGTACAGTACTGTCTATAAATATCTAAATATATTGTGACAAAAAAAGGGTGCCCCAGAACCCCAGACACAAGTACATAAGCACAATCAAATGTTAAAATGAAGTGTATTTTATTACACAAAATACCTTTTGCAGGTTCATCCTCCAACAAACTGGTAATTGCAAGCACAATCCAATAATATATTTCTTACACTCTTCTCATTGCAAGTCTTGTCCTCCACCTGCAAACTCCAAATCTCCAAACAAGGCAGATGAGTTTTTCTTTTTTTTATGCTGGTCCTAGAACTACTTCTGTTTTCATAACACTGCATTTCACAAGCACTTCTGGGGTAGGAGGAAGTTCCACAAAACAGGGAGACCTTCCCTCAGCAGCAACCCCTGGAGGTACCTAAGGACCTCAACAGGGTTGCTGTTTCCAACTTTAATTCCTATGCAATCCTTCGGGTGTCCAAACTGTGATCACACAAGAGATGCACTACCATCTATCATACTGGAAGGATGATACATCTGTGAAGCATGGTCTCCCCCAGCCTATCCATTATTCTTTCTGCCCAACTGAGACAAGAGCTTTAAATCATCCTGGCCAGGTTGCACCTTCATTCACTTGATCCAACCATGATGGCCTCATTTCCAGGCAAAATATTAACTCTCCATCCCAGTTGCAACATCATTCCACCTATGTCGGCTTCCACAATACATACAAACATGTATAGTTTTTATATACGAAATGTAGTAAAATGAGCAGCACAGCAGACAGCTGAAGGACAACAAGAAAGAAGGAACACCAAATATTAGATAAATGCACTACACCAAGAAAAATAGCTGAGAGATAGATTTGCACTTAACAACAAACAGAGCGAGGTAGACAGCAGCTGAACCCTACGAAAGGAAAAGGCAAGGAGGAAGAAGTTGTAGTAAGTATAGTACATTTACAGTACATATACACACACACACACATATATATATATATATATATACTGTATGTATATAATATAACAAGGGGAACAGGCAATCAGATGGATGAAACAGTGTGATACTTTCCTCTTCTAGCTGTGGGACCTGGAAAAAGGTAATTTTGGGCATATGAAGTGAGTGACTGGCACCCTGTCAGGAGTTCCGTTTTGTAGCCAATCCAAAGTATTTTGCTTAATATTATAATTATTAAAACTAGGATCGATTACGGCTCCCCATGACCCAGTATTGTAGCTCATGGGAAGGATCGATGGATTAATTAATATGTTGTGGAAGTATAGACTAAAATGTGATTACAAAATAGTTATTTAAATGTTGTCTAAAATGAAAATTATTTTTATCCTTACTAAAATTAATGTATTATATTTATATAGCAATATATATTTCTGTGAAGAGTAACAGTTAAGGTATATCATAAACAGAATAAAATTGGGCATAAAAGGTGTAATGTCAATGCAGAATGCTGTTGGTGCTTGATCTTCTTGTTTCCTGCTAAAGATGCAACATTGGAATCAGATTAGAAGGTACCCTGGGGCTTTGAAAACCTAATATACAGTAAAAAATGTACACCACTGTAACTACTATGAAATAAGATTCAACAGAAGCAGAAAACTAGACTTTCATTTATGTATTTTCCTAAAATGTCAAGATGTGGACTCCTTAACAGGTGGCTCCAGTTTTAACAAGCTTACAGTAAACTTTAAGCATTGCGTTTAAGAATAAGACAGGAAAAAAAAAATAAACATACAGTACAGGTTATTTGTATGGCTTAAAGAAGACACTTCCACCTGAACAGTTTGACATTTGAAACTGGTAGCGAGAAGCACAAAGTACATTGCAGATTATGTAAAGCAAGTTTTGCACCCCTGAAATCTATCATTAAGTATTTGAAAAATTAATGACATGCCCAAAAGTTTAATTTCTTTGATAGAATCACAATATTCTTAAATCATACTGGTTGTCATGTCTATTCCATATGAGCTCAAACCTCTGACATGACTTTGAGCATTCAGTTTTCTAATGCTAATAGTTAAGTAAAAGCAAATGAAGATATTCATAACTCTATGAATTGTAAAAAAATGAAGGAAAGAAATCAGTATAGTTTTAAAAGGAATGGTTTATATAATTGAAGAAAAGAAAGTATCATGGTAATGTAGACAAGGTAGAATTTTTCACTGTTCCACACACAACTCATAACTACTTTGTAACTGTTTGCTGTTCAGATATAAGCCATACAAGAAGACTGCCAGGTTGTTAAACCTTGTGCTGGGTTAACTACAAATTATTCAGCCTGCTGTACGTTCCAATCAATGGGAACCTCTCAGCCATGAATGCCTATTGATTTGTGTCAGGTTGTAGCTATGTAGCTTTCCTACTGGTCTGATGTGCAGGCCAATGAATAATTGGAATAGTGAATTTGTGAGTTATAGGTGACAAAAGTCCACGTTCAACTATGATGATGCTATTTATGATAAAGTAGTTCCTGTGGCTATGCATACAAATGTCAAGGCTTGAGCCTGTGCACTCCTCTGTGCCCTGTAACTGCATTCTGTGAGTCAGAAGGGGAGTGTTCATAATGGCAAACCTGTGTAAAGATCATAGATTTTAGCCCAAAGAAAATCATTCACCTTCACTGCACTTTAGCAGCAACTTAACATTATTATTTTTAACTGAAAATGTAAACATATAAAAGTCACAAATTTAAGCATATTTAAGAGTATTACAATGCCTAAACACATTATATTCACCTTAAATTAGAGCTAAATACAGCATATATTGCACAAAAAAACAGAAACAGTAATAGCATTGCATAAGCTATCATTAAATCAAATAATAACACATATAAGAATATAATGGCCTGAATAGCTGGCTCTTAACATTCAAGATGTCACACACGTGCACTTGGGAAGCAGTCGAAGGGCTCGACTAAGAGTGTGGTAATGACAGACGCAGGGGTTGACAGGGCGTACTAATGCCTCTCTTCCTTTCTCTGCGGATCCCCAGAAGCAAAACCCAACTAATTATACTTCCAGTCCCTCCACAAAGTGCAGTTCTGGTCCCGCCTCCAGAGAGCTCCCGTCCACTCTCATGGCCCCCACCATTTTCCGCTTCTACCCTCAGAGACACGCCTCTTCTGCCTGACCCACTACAAAGCCGCCCACATTCGTCAAACTCTTGCTAGATTTAGACCGAAAAGACTACTCTGTGGCATTTCGACTCTTTTGTTTTTCTCTTTTGTGTCTAGTGTAAGGGGTGGATCCTCAAATCTTTTTATTTGTCCTTGTAGTACTTACAAAGAAAAGAAACTAAAATCATCTCATATCATGTAGTTTTCAGTCTGCTGTGGTAACAGGTGAGGACTGCAGTGGTAAAAGACTTTTCTTACCCCATCAACAAAGGACAACAATTGTATTAACTTTTTACTGACATTTCAGTATTCTTTGGAAAATATCCTTATTTCATTTACACAATTTTGTATTTTTAGACAAACTTTATCTTGAGAGATTCTTAATGTCTAATCTCCACCTTTATGAAATCTAAGTTGCACTTTTGTAAAGCTGCATTGTATTTCTCCAGTCAAGTATTAAATAAAATGCATTATGTTTTAAAATCTGCTGCTAGAGTTCTGACTTGCAAAAAAGTCTTGGGAACACATCATAGCTATTCTGAACAACCTGCAATTATTACCAAATAAATCACTCGTACTCTTTTCAAAATACACCTGACTTAAAAGGCCTTGCGTAATCAAGCACCATGCTCTATTTTTGAACCTCTCCAGCTATATGTTCCTTCCCACATATTTTGTTGTTATGCCTTCACTCTCTTTACTCTAGCTTTGTGGAATGCTCTTCTTTAAAGACTCTATAAATTTATATCACTGCCACATTTTGAAAACTGACTTAAAACATATTTATTTTTGGTGCCAGTTAATAAGCTGTTCAATGTACTTAAGTCGTTACTACTCTTATCTGTTTGTTATTTTTACAGTAATTATTTATTTAATACCTGTCATGAATACTGAGTCTTGTAACACTAAACTGTACCCTCATGTTGGTCACTTGTATCCATTTCCTCATTCTTTTGGTAAGTACTCACTGTTTGAGACCATATGTGAGGAAGCAGATGTAGACTGACTGGTAAATTAAAGGCTTTGTCTGAGAAAGTAATGTTGTGCCACCACCATTTGGTAAAATGTCTATATTACTATGGAGTGATTAATCAGTTTAAGGACCTCCTTAATCTTAAATCAGGAAACCAAGATGAAATGCACTTAAAGCCCTATTTTTGACTCAACCACTACAGAGGCGCAACAAACTTTGTTCCACTTTGTTCCAGGAATGGACAATGAGGTAAGTCTTGGAATCTCTGACTCTAATTTAAATCTCACACTTGGATGAAGACCACTCTAGCACACTCAGATGAGACAAAGAGAAAACATCTTCAGAAAAGAAAGATATAACTCTCAAGTGCCTATATTTGACAAGTTGATTTCTATTCTGGAATAACATTCACTGTTGTTTGTGTAGAAGATGGTGAAAAGAATGGCAACAAATTTAGTTTTGTCATTCCTGTTTATAAATTTTCATTGTTGCAGTTCAATAAATCGAGTACAGAATCATCATGCAGCATGTTCCCAATACACCGTACAAATAAGAAAAATACATGGGACAAGATATAAAGTATTCAAATAACAGATATTAAAATACAACAACATCATCAATGTTTAAGGAATAATAAATGATAAAATGACATTAAAAAATAAAAGTTAATGTATGTGAAAAAGTAATAAAATAATTACAATAATAGTAGTTTAAGTATTTAAGGAATATGACAAAAATGATAGAACAGTCTGAATTCTAAGGGAGGTTGTAATGAAGGGAGTGAAGGTAGGTTTTTAGTCTTGATTTAAAATATTGAATTAGCATGCTCCTCTTACATATAATGGAAGTCCACTGCAAAGATAAGGCGCAGGGTAGGCAAATGCTCCATGACCAGCTGATTTTTTTCCTAACTGGGGGAATGACCAAAAGACCACCATTAAGAGAGCGAAGAAGATGTGCCGGAGTGTATGGTGTAATTAGTTCAGCTAAGTGCAAAACCATGAAAGGCCTTATATGTTTAAAGAAGAACTTTAAAATCTGGTCTTGCTCATAATGGTAACTGGTGAAGAGAAGCTAAAATGGGTGTTATGTGCTCAGATTTTTTTTTTTTTTTGTCATGAATCTAGATACAGCATTCATAACAAGCTGAAGACTTCTAGTAGCACAGCTAGGAAAAGTGAACAAAAGGGCATTACAATAGTCAAGTTAGAGGAACCAAATACATTTACAGTATTTATGTTTCAGCATCACACAATGGTAGAAGAGATCAGATTCTTGCAATATTACAAAAATGAAAAAATGAGCTGTGTATTTATATCTTGTTCACTTTATCATTGAATATAATATTGCAATTATGTGATATACTATAGATTGTACCGTCCCCTACATTTTACAACTGTTTCACCTATGCCTGTAACAATAAAACAAAATTCGAGCAACTGTGTTGGTCTAGAAATGTAATCTTTTTATTCAAATTATATTTATTACTGAATTTCTTATAAGAATTGTGTCCCTTTTGTGTGTTAGGAGAACAACATATATCACACTTATATATTTATGCGTGGAGTTTTGGTATTCGTTTAATTATATTTCATCTGTATATGTATGCACTATTCATATCTACTATATAATAAAACACTGAGGTATGTGTGTCCAGTCCTCCTGAGCATTCTAATCGATCAATTTGGCTTTGGTGTGATTGGTTAGGTTGGCTTTGGTGACACGATGAAAGAGAAAGTGTGAGTGTGAGATGCATGAGAAGAGTAAAGGCACATAGGGTAAGCAGGTATAAAACCAAACAGGAAGTGAGAAAGGTGACTCAAAATTAATGACAAAGTTTGAGAAGCAGGCTTTACTGGAACACACTCGAGAGACGGACATCCGGTTACACACACAAATACAGAGGAAAGGAGATGAAGGAGCATGTAGGGCAAGAGATAGCAAATATTTTTTATTTTTTCTATTACCTGCCATTGACAGGAACTGTGGCTAATCATTAAATAAAAGTTTTACTCCATGTTTTTAAAGAGTATAAAAATAATATAAATGTAGATTACTATCTCAAAATAATTTTTTTGACATATGAAATAGAGGGAAAAATTGCTTTTCTTAAGTTCTACTAGTTGACAAATGAAATATAAGGTACTGCAGCCACAGGTGGATCAAGGTCTAGACATGTCTCATGGATAATTAAAGCAAACAGCTTGCATATGACCAAAATTTGCCACAGCAGAAGGGTCTGAATATTTATATTTTACATTCATTTTCTTAGCAGTCACTTTTATCCAAAGCGACTTACAAAAGTGGTCAACATAATCGAGTAACACTAGGTAGGAGTCTGTTTGAGAACAAGTGTTACAGAACAAAAGTACAACATTAATTTCCACAAGTGAAAAGCTCAAAACAAAATATAAACTAGTTACTATTTGCAGATTTATAAAACCTAACAGCTATCACTTAGGCAGAAATTCATCCAATGAGAGTCTTCAAATGCTTATATCAATGAGAAATTTCAGTTTTTGATTTTTTATAAATATTCCACCTTTCCAAAAACATCTTTCACCTCGTCATTATAAAAATATGTTTTATTTGCCATACTTAATGTACAGGAATTTAACCTGGTACTTTTGGAGCTGCTTATAGCATAACACAGCATCACATACAAATAACATAAATATCATACATTAAATAACACATTACAAGTTGCCTGAAGAAGGGGCCTAAGCTGCCTCGAACGCTTGCATATTGTAAACTGTTCAGTTAACCAATAAAACTTCTCATTGCTTGACATAAATTATAAAAAGTTGGAGAAAAGTGCAGTTTAAAAGAATATAGGCAAGTGATGTGCAAATGAAAATGTGTGTTAGTTTATAGTGTGAATGCACACATACCCCATACATGAACATATACTGTACACATCCACTCGCACCTTCATACAGTATAGGAATGAACATACAAATAAAAGAGGGAGATGGGCTAAATTACTGGTTTGTGAGGGCTATGACTCTTGGAAAGAAACTATTTAGATGTCTATTAGTTTTAGTTTTAATTGACCTAAAGCATTTACCAGAGGACAGTTGTTGGAACAAATAATGACCTGGGTGAGACGAGTCAGTGATGATCATGTTGGCATTGTTTAAGACACTACAAGTCCCCAGCTGATGGAAGAACACAGCCATATTTTTTTTCTCTGCAAACCTCTCAACATGCTGTAATTTATTTTTGGAAAGGACCATTGCTGAGCCAAACCAGACAACCATGGAGAATGTGATCCCAGTTTCTAATTATGGCTTTGCAGAAGTGCACTAGGATGAGCAGGGAAGTATTTGATTTTTTTTAGATGGTGTATAATGTATATCAGCTGCTGAGCCCCCTTAGTAATGAAAATGGTGTTAATATTCCAGGTGAGAGTGTTTGTGATAGTTGTTCTCAACAATTTGAAGCACTCCACTATATTCACTGTAGAATCGTTATCTTCCAGTGGGAGGTGTTTTAAATGCTATTTGTGAAAGTCGATTATCATTTTCACTGTTTTGGTGATATTGTGTTCCAGGTTACTTGTAGCACTCTAAGACACAAGTCATCTCCTTTCCGTATATGCTGTTTTATTTCCTTTAGTAATTAATCCAATGGTGGTGGTGTCATCAGCAAACTTAATGATTTTAACACCCTTGAAGGGCACCTATGCTACTTTAGAGGCAGTCTGAGAAGTGGGAACCCATCTGAACATACTGTTTCCAGTTTGTCAGAAAACTATAAATCCATTTACAGATGTAAAAATTCAGTCCAGCATGTAGGAGTTTAGATAACAACATTTAAGAGACAATGCTGCTAAATGCCGAACTGAAGTCCACAAACAGTATTTTGGCGTAAGTTCCTTTACAATAGAGATGCTCTGCCACAACAGCATTATCCACAGACCTATTTGCCCTATACACCAACATTTATGTGGGTCAGGATAAGGAGAAGTAGCAGACTTAAAATGGGTAAGAAGCAGCCATTCAAACATTTTCATTACAACTGAAGTAAAAGAAATAGGCCTGTGATTGTTGAGGCAGGTTATGTTATTGTTTTGGGAAGTGTAACAGTAGATTTAAGGCAATCTGTACACTGTGCAAGAGACTAATTAAAAATGTAAGTGAAGAAAAGAACAAACTGGCTACACAGTGTTTAATTGCTATGGGTGAGATTAAATCAGGACCAGCAGACGTTTTGCAGTTCTGCTTTCCAAACAGCTTCCTGACATCATATTCCTTGACAAAATAGGAAGATGAGGAAAGAGGCTTTTGAGGTGAAGTGAATGGTGTCAGATCCACGTCAAGATGGGAGGAGATAGTCTTGTCTATTGTGAGAGATGGACATCTATGATGGAGCTGTTCTGTCAGAAGTGTTTTTTAGCCTTTTATTTTTTACTTTCATTTCAAGAGATCCTGTATTTAGTTAACGCAAGACTGTGTAATTACAAGAGAAGGAAAAAGGCAGCTAAAGCTACATCACAGTCTAAACCAGTCTAAAGTTCATGATACAACCTGCCAGAGACTGAGCTGGAAGAGATGGGTGAAGGAATGGGTCAGCCAGGATTACACACAAGCAACATCGTCCCCAGCTGAGAGCGAATGATGGAACAAAATTCCAAGTGAGATGGGCAATGAGAATTCATTGATCTCAGAAGGGATGACAGAACTAAGCATGGCCTCTCCATTCCGACTATCAACCACTACCAATACCCCTGGTTAGTCAAGAACATGGAACTCCAACTAGACTTGCAACTCTGCCTCAAGAGTCTGGAGAAGACAGAAATTAACTGTCTGACTTAATGCACTCTGGGAGAATATAAATGATATAAAGTGTGACATAATTGATAGAAAGAGTGAAATAAGTACAGATATAAAGGATTAAAAGAAGGATATATACAAGAGGAAGGACAACAGTGACAACAGAATGGACAAGCTACTTCAGGATATAAAAGACCAGGAGGTACTTTTAAGCAATAACTTTGCTGTAAGCTTTAAAAACATTCTAGCAAGAGTTAATGAAAAAATACAGGAAAATATGAGAAAAATTGAGAATAATATTAGAGTACTTGGTGCTTCTTGAAGAAGTTAAAATTAACATTTACGACTCCTAATGGAGAAGTTGAACAATTGACTTCCACTGCTGACAAAAAGCAACTGTTGTACAATCCAAATGCAAAGTGCTCTGCGATAAACTAGCTGTGCTGGAAGAGATATAGAAGGAACAACATCAGAATCAAATGTCTCCCTGAAAATCTTGAAAGTCCAAATCCAGTGAAATTCTGAACTATTTTCTAAAATAACTGGAGAGACTTAAAATCGAACACCGAGATTTCAGCAGTTAATCACATAAGTAGATTGAATGCCTCAAAACCAAGAAGCCTCGTTATCCATTTTTGACAAACTATGGGTTAAAGAAAATCTGATGTTGATTCTCAGACAGAAAGAGGAGATTATATTTGGGAAAAAAACATATTTTCTCAGACTTCTCTCCTTTAACAGCTGCCAAGTGAGCTGCATTCTACATCTAAAAACACTGCTTACGCAAAGCAGAAATCAGATGCAGCCACTTGTTTCTTGCTAAATTGAAAGTGATTTTTGATGACCAATTCTACCCCTTTAATTCTCCTAAAGAAGCAGAAAAGAGCTTAAAAGACTAATTCCGAGATCATTTAAAACATGAACATGAGTCATTTCTTGTCTTGGAAATGCAACAAAGATTCTACTTGCAACTTGGACTAAGGGAAAGGGAACAAGTTAATTCTTATTTATTCTTTTTACCCCAACAACTGTAAGTGCCAACATAATAATATTTTCCTTAACTATAATACCAGAGAACAATATGAAATCAAGGTTAAAACTACTGCATGAAACAATGTACTACATTTACTTAAGTTTATAAAATGTCCTCAAAAGTTCAGAAGCAGTGTCTCTCTGACCACACAGTGATCTCTTTGAGCTGGAATGTGAATGGTGTCAAACAGTTACTCAAGAGTTTATTACTTCTTTATAGATAATAATTTAATGCCCACCGTCATATCTTGTAATTACAACACTGTTGTTAATCCGGCCATGTCTCTCTGATCTTGGAGCTTAAATCGCTATGACTACACACTCATCTTGTAACCTTAACCCCCTGTCATTAGCATATGAAAACTTTACACAATTCAACTTCGAGCAAATTGATTATTTTTTAGAGACAAGTGCATCCTCAGAGGTCTCTGCAGAAATACTATGGGAAATTCTGAAGGATTTTTTAAGAGGACACATTATTTCATATCTTTTCCACAAAAATAAATTGAAAACCAAGAGGCATCAGAGTTAATCCGCAAAATTACCAGAATAGATCAAGAATACACCAGGTCTCCAAATAAGGCAATTTATAGGAAAAGTCAGGTTTTTAAATCAGAATTTAACATTTTGACAAAAAAAAGGAAACAGAACAGCTCATTTTTAAATCACAACATCATTACTATGAATGCAGAGAGAAGGCTAATAAGACCTTAGCTCAACAAATCCACAAGCAGGATGTTTGCAACACAATAACAGAAATTACCAGCACAGGTGGAGATAAAATCATTGACCAAAAAATATAACACACATATTTAGAGAATACTGTGAGTCCTTAGATTCTACTCAGTGTAAAGAAGATAAGACTCAATTCAATGAGTTTATTGATGCATTACAAATACCACATCTAGATACTCTTAGTTAAGAGGAACTGGGTAAAACTCCAACACTCTCAGAATTACTAAATGCTATTACTAGATGCACTCTCAGAATTACTAGATGCTATAAACTCACTCTCATGTGGGAAAGGAGCAGGCCCTGGTTGCTGTCCAGTGGAATTTTATAAAAAAAAATGTAAAAAGTTTGCTCCAGTAATATTAGCAATGTTTATAGAAGCTAGACACACCAAAATTCTACCTCAGACTTTTCACCAAGCATCAATTACTGCCTTCCCAAAGAAAAATAAGTACTTATTACAATGTGCATAATACAGACCAATTTTATTTTTGAATAATGCTGTTAAGATACCAATATTCTAGCTAGAAAGATTGAGAAAGTGCTTCATCCTGCGATATCATAAAACCAAACTGGATATACTAAAGGCAGGCACTTAGCTTCTAATCTTTGTAATTTGTTTAATATAATATACTCACCCATAAAATCTAACACACCAGAGATTTTATTATCTTTGGATGCAGTAGTAGGGTACCATATTAGCCATTAAGGATGCAATGAGAAGTTAAGCAATATGACACCTTTAATTGTCTAACTGAACTGATTACAATATGAAAGCTTTCAAGGCAACTGAAGCCCCTTAGAACCTGTCTGAAGAAGGGGTCTCAGCTGCCTCGAAAGCTTGCATGTTGTAATTGGTTCTGTTAGGCAATAAAAGGTATCATTTTGCTTGACTTCTCTTTGGATGCAGAAAAAGCATTTGACATGGTTAAATGGAACTACCTATTTACTATATTCCAAAAATTTGTGTTTGGCCCAAACATATGTGCATGGATCAAACTACTTTATGCCAGTCCAGAAGCTTCTGTTTGTATTAAAAACATTATTTCACACAACTTCAGACTAGAACTTGATACTCGACAAGGATGCCATTTAACCATTTGCCATTCACTGTTGAGATAAAGGGGATTAAAAGAGAAGGACTTGAAGTGAAAATATCACTATATGCGATGATATGGTACTGTATATTTCTGACCCACAAACTTCTGTACCAGTAGTCCTCAATGCACTAGAAGAATTCCAAAAGATATCTGGAGTCAAAATTAATTTGAACAAAAGTGTGCTCTTTCTAGTGAACTCTCTAGCACACAATATTAGACTGGACACCATCCCATTTATTTTAGCAGATCAGTTTAAATACCAAGGGGCAAACATCACAAGTAAATATAAAGATCTTTTTCAACAAAATTTTGCTATCTGCATGGAAAAAAAAAGATGTGAACAGTTGGTCTACCCTCCATTAGCAAGGAGAATCAATACAATTCTTCCCATGCTTCTTTTTCTATTTTGCAGCAACCTCATATACATTAACAAATCTTTTTTTAAGAAATTAGATTCAATTATAACCTCATTTATTTGGAATTTGGAACATCCACGCATCTAGAGAGAAGCTTTTATCTATTGCACCTCTGCATGATAATCACATTTTTTTTTATGCTGTAAACCTACACAGTATTTAATGTTTGGAAAACATCTGGGATTAGAACACTTAGAGAACTCTATAGATGTCTTTGTATCTTATGAACAATTATACTTCAAACTTCTCATCAACATAATTTTCCACTACTTTCAAATCACAAACTTTGCTATTCCAGGGACAATACCGATCAGACTTGAAGACTCAGACAGCATAATATATAAACACATCTTCCTTTCAAAGATCCCAGAAGATGAAGGGGAAAGGATCTTTCACTTAACATATCAGAAAAGTAGTAGATTACAGCCATGCATAGAATACACTTCAGCTCATTATATGCAAAGCATTCAATTATTCAACTTAAAATTTTTTATCAATCACATTTATCTCATTTAAAATTGCCCAAAATGTATCCAGGGCAAGATTAAACCTATGAATGTTGCAATTTAGTTCCATCCTCACAAGGCCACATGTTTTGTGTGTACACCAAATTAACATCATTCTGGACAAAAATCTTTGAATGTCTATCAGACCATCAACAGCCGTGTTTGGTGTACTCCCACATGGCTACTAGTATATGGACATATCTTGCTCAACTGGAAGAATCTAAGCCCACCTATTTTAATTCACTGGCAAACTGATATTCTGTACTACTTGAAATTGGAAAAAAATAAATTCTCACTTACAAAATATGTTCATAATTTTTTAAAAATATGGCAAGATCTAATTAATCAAATCTTTGAATAGCCATTTATATCAGGGAAATGAACATTCTCCTTTCTTTGTTGTATTTAAAGATTTGCTCATGCTGATGGCTCTCTTCTCTTTCTCTTGGTCAGAGATTGAATCCTGGTTTGTTAAGCTTGACTTGACTGTATGGAACATTGTTTTCTTCAAATAAAATCAATAAAATAAAAAAGATTGAAGGATAAAAAGGACTGTTGATACTCAGCTCATTTTTATTCAGATCTGCTGTAGAATTTATATTTATATGGGGGGAAGATTCAGAGTAAGCACTGGGGGATATCATTATATAACTAGGAATGTAGTGAAGGCTCCTCCATAAAGAGAAGATTTGGTTTGCTGAAAACTGAAGCTTCATTTTGCTTTTGTGCTCCCATTTAGTGTATCTGATTGCACTGTTAACCTGATTTTTGACCTGTTTGTAGACTACCTCATCACCAGTTTTATGGGTAATTTCTTCTGCTTGTAGAAGAACCCATAGTTCTTTGGTAAACCAAGGCTTTACATTGTTATAAATCACAAATAGTTTTTATGGGAATGCAAAACTGCATAGCACAATAGCAGTGATCTAATGTCTTTCCATTTCTGTTAGGACATTTAATTAGCTGTTTGTAACTGGGAAGCTCAATGTTTAAGTTTATGTGATTAAAGCCTTCCATCACAGGGAGTTCAGGTGGCTGTTCTCCAAACGTGTGATGTAATCTGCCATCTGCTGCTGCGCTTCATTTGAATTCGCCACAGACAGGATATAAACTCTAACGAGAATTATTGAAGAAAATTCTCAAGGTGAATAGAATAGAATTACATTTCCAGAGCAGTGTTTCAACAACATTGAAATGTTATTGCACCAATTTTTATTAATATAGAAACAGACACCACTGCCTTTTGATTTGTTGCAAACATTTACATTTCTATCTGCTCTATAAAGCGGGAAAATGGCAGTTTTAATGCAAAGTCAGAAACTGATTCATTAAGCAACATTTCTACAAAGCAATACACTAAAGTGAGAAAATAATCCTAATTTGTTGTGAGAAGAAAATAAATGAATCATTTTTATTCCAGACTGTGAAGAAGTGCTTGAAATCTGTGGCTTCTAAAGTGCATGAGAGACCCTTGCCCCTCCTCTGCTTCAGGTGCACATTGGGCTATTGAATACATATAGAGAATCACAATTGCATGAATGGGAGACATCTTTAAATCTTATTTGGTACCAAAATTACAATCTGAGGATGGTACTGTTGTTCAAGTCTCCTAGCCTATTCTGCTCTCAGAACAGAAGATCGGTGGCACAAGGAGCTGTGACATCCCTTCCTTTTCTGAAAGCAGACCTGCCACTTCATGCCAGAACCACATTAAAATGATGGCACCACCAGAAGAAACCAGCCATTGATAGACTCGCATGTGAAGAAGACATTACTCTGATGCACTAGCTGCCTTTTGCAATTGGTTTGTCTTTGCTTTTTTGGACAAACAACTCTAACAATTATATGGGGTGCCCAAACTCTTTACAGCCATTGTTTGTGATTCCTACAATATATACTATATATGATATATATTGTATATATAACCCACAACAGTTGTTTAAAGTTTTGGTGGATTTCTTCTTGGAACAAATAAAGTACTGCCTATCTATCTATCTATCTATCTATCTATCTATCTATCTATCTATCTATCTATCTATCTATCTATCTATCTATCTATCTATCTATCTATCTATCTATCAGCAGCTGCAGATGAACCAAAATTACTTTTAAACTCAGAAAACTAAAAGAGTTGACACACAGTTTGTGCAAAGTATGAAAGAATGTGGCATTAGGGCCCATTCAAAGCTTCCACATGTGTGTACACACAGATGAATTAACATCATTCTTGCATTCATCCAGTTGACCAAGCTTATCCAGAGGTCTCATCTCTAAACTTTTGGAGTCAGCACCAACTTACCAATATTTACAGAGGAGATGCTGCAAACAACACATAAACATGTAGTCATGCATGGATGCTATATAAATGCTTTTACTGCCAGATGCATTCATCTTTGGAATTGCTTCTGAAAGTACTATTACTTTTTACCATTGAATTTATCTCTTAACATGTACTGTACAATAAAAAATCATGGACATAAGACATGTTTTTAACCTAATATACAATTAATTATACACTTTAGGCCCGTTAAACATTTTAAATATAGTTCAAGAGATTAATACAGCAGTAGATGCCTTTATAAATAATGTTTAAGATGCTTTGATCAAATGTGTACTCCTAAATAGCACACAAAGGAACAGGCAAATAAAAGCTATGATTAAAGATTAATGTGGAATAAAAAAAAAAATAATAATAAATTGACAACAATTTAATTTTATTAACAGCACTATTTACTCCATCAAGCATACTTGGATTGCTAACAGCTAAGTTTTCCCAAAATAACATCTAATTATTTTTCAAAAGCTTTCAGGATCTTTGCTTCAACTACATGACTCCTTTTCCTCCAGCTTTCCACACCCTTGGTGAGATGAAACACCTCAAGGTTCCTGACTTCAATGCACTTCTTCTTAATTCCAGCTGTGCCCTTGAGTACGTGATTCAGTATTTAACTAGAAAACATTTGTTGGATTAAATTGAGTAATGATTCATTAAAACAAAAATGAAGTAGTTGCACATTAAAGGATCTTAAAAACACGTAAGCAGAGCTCAAGACAAATACATTTTAAAATATAATACAAACATTAAGAATTTTTTGGAAATAGTTTTCTGCCAATATTGATGTGGTGTAGTGGTTAAGGCTTTGGACTTTAAACTCTGAAGCTATGGGTTCAAATACTACTTCTGACATTGTGTGACCCTGAGCAAGTCACTTGGCCTACTTGTGCTCCAATTGGAAAGCCAAAAGAAATGTAACCAATTGTATCATACATGTTAGAAGTTGCCTTGGATAAAGGCGTCAGTCAAATTAGAAATATGTAAATGTTTTCACTGTTGGTCACTTATGAACCTTTCAAGTGCCTTCCAAGTAGAAATAAAGTTAGGCATCTGTGGCCACCAATTATACTAAAAGAGAAGTCTTCTCCAAAGGTTTGACTGGATGTAATTGCAAAGATATACTTTGTAGGTGGTGTTAACTTGGGCTTGGTGCTCATCAGGGACTACAATAGGGTATGCACAAATCCTGTTGTCATACCATTCCGTTTGTACAGACTCAAACTCTGCTTAAATCTCTTTGATTATGAATTAAATCTGAACCTCATTAACCAACTTGCTAATTCAATTGAATGGACATGTTATTGCCACAATGCTTCACAGATGAGTGTCAAGTGAAGTTAAGTTTGTTTTGTTCTTTTTATCTTTTATTTTCTTTAATTTTCTTTTTTGGTTGCTTGTAAGCTCCTATTGTTTTCAGAGATCCAAGAGTTTCTGTGCTGAGACCACTGATAACAGTGCCAACACTTAAACCAGTGGTGTCATAATCAGATCCTGGAGGGGTATAAGTGACTCCAGATTTTTGTTTCTAACACTTTCCTAAGTAGTAACTACTTACTGCTTCTTACATTACAAACTTTTCTTATCGATTTTCGACTTGATTGTAAACACACAGAACCCTTAATGGTTGTTTTCTTTTTTAACCAGCAGCTAAATAATAATGAGATGCTAGCAAACTAGCACATGACCAACTAGTTGATGGGTTACATGCTGAGTTCCTAGTGGGCCACTATTTTTGCTCCAGCTGATTTCTTAATTAGAACCTAATTCTTGTCAATAATGATTCAGTTCTATGGTTTCTTACTGCTCTTAATTTACCATATCAAACATTTCCAAAACTGCTGATTTATTTTTTTACAGCACCATGCAAATGTTTTGTGGACCAGAACTGATGAATAGCTCTGAATGTTTCCCTTTTTTGCTTTGCAAATATTTTACTGAAATGGATATTGCACAAATGACTCAGAGGTGCAGGCAGAGTTAAGTTACAGTAGTTGGTTATCTGGTGGCTCACTCTGCATCTCATTTTTGACTGCTGATTGAGGAAAAAACAAACAATTAAGTGTTCTGAATCATACAGTCGATTCAATTTAAAGTCAAAGACACATGTTGCTAATGAAGAACAATGATGGAACAAAAACCTACGGCCACTTCAGCCCTACAGGATCTGAGTCTTAAAGAAAACAGTTATTCTTCCAACAGATAAAACATTCTTTTGGGTAGATTAGGTAATGTTTAAAATTGGTGTTCCAGGAGAAGTCTGTGTTTGTGGTATGGTTTTACTAATGGCAAAGGAGCTTGTTTTTCACCCTTTCCACTTCCAATAAGAAGGTGTACTAAATGATTGGTACAAACTTCTTCCATCTGCCTCACATTTTAGTTCTTTGCACATAAGGCATAGATGTTTGCATGTTCCAATATTGTTGTCATGTGTCTATAAGTGAAGTTCATTATCTGATAAATTACTCATGTCTCATTCACATAAGTCCCATACTACTGAAAATCTGCACCATATCGAAAATGTCTTGCCTCATTTAGCAGATGCTTTTAAACAAAGCACGTTACAAAAGATTTCAACATAATCAAATAAACATCAGTATGGGAACTGTTTTGAAACAAGTGTTCCAGGATAGGTTACAAAATTCATTATCTTAAGTGAAGAGCTCTAAACCAAACAGTGCATCCCAGCACAAGTCACTCTTTTCTTAACTACAAAAAACCTAGTATCAAAAACATTATCAATTTGAAAGATATTGACAGAGGAAGAAAGTTTTCCAGTGCTTTCTTAGCACTAGAATTCCTGAAGCCTACGATAAAACTCGTAATCCTGGCCCACCTTAAATTCCTTCACACCTCTCCATCAGCGTCTTTTGCTTTGTAAATGTGCCGATCAGCACAAGCAGCCTGCTGTCCCATCCCTTTCCTTGACACAGCTCAGCTCATGGGCAAAAACCTCTCCCAGCTCAAAACCAAGGCTCTGTGCGTGATGTGCCTGGAGTTGTATGGGGTAAATAATACAGTATATCATTATTTGAAATACATGCATTTTATGTGTGGTCTGTGTCTATAAAGATCTGGGTAAGTGTAGGATGAAAGAAAATGCAAGAAATGCTGAACACATAATTAAAGCAGAAACATTTTCCATGTTATACTAATAATGGCAAGAAGTGCATAATGTGTGAAGACTTTAGTCCAAATATCAAATAAAAATGTATGCTTTTATTCAAGAATATAACCAAAGGAAAAAAAAGCATTCAATTTATATGTGGCTGTCAATGAATTAAAAACCAAGCTCAAATGTCATCGACAGGTAATTTACACGTATTCTTGAATGATGCAGAGGTAAGAACTGCTGCCTTATAACCCAAAGGTCCCCAATTCGACACCATCTTTTGAGTAATGAGCTTCTATTATTATTATTATTATTTCTACAATTTTGTGAATTTCCCCTTGGGATTAATAAAGTATCTATCTATCTATCTATCTATCTATCTATCTATCTATCTATCTATCTATCTATCTATCTATCTATCTATCTATCTATCTATCTACAATATAATAAAAACATACATTTGATTTGAGTCTGTAACAGCCGGTGTAAAGTTTGGGTGCAAACACTGTCAGCACGGCTCTGTCAGATCTAAACGCTAGTGTGGTGAATTGCTTGCGTTCTGAAGTGACTTTAGCTGCAGGTGGAAGTCCCACTTTACTTAAGGTGCCAAGCAGAGTTGGGTTGTGGTGCAGAGCAGTCTATTAGCCAGTGGTTTTAGTGCCACTCACAGAAAATATATTTTGTAATGTATGAATGGATATGACATTGATTCAATCTTTTTATCTTTGATTTCCGGTACAACAAACAGTTCTGAGCTGGCATCAGCCACAGCACTGCTCTTGTGAAAAGAACAGAGATAAATGACATCAACTTAAAGAGGGAGAGGCAAGTTCATTGTACTACGTGAACATCACTGAGAGAATAAAAGTGAATAATAAAAAAGTGCTAACTTTTACAAGAGCTTCTGTAAAAAGCCAAATTTTCCCCTGGGGACAAATCAGGTTCTAAATAAATAAATACATTGGCATCACCTAATTGTAATTTATTGTTCTTAAATATATAAAGCTGAGTGGGCAATTATGCACCTAATATTTGTATTTTGTTATTTTGAATTATATAAGGATATTTTCAAATGCTAGCATTAAATTAATTTCATTAATGTTAATAATTAAAAACATATTTTTACAAAAAATTTGAAAATAAGCATTTGCATTATCTATGTGGTTTTGGTCTTAAATAGGAAGTACTATAATATTAAAAAGTGTACTTATGAGCAACATTCATTCATTCCCTTTCCTGAATCCATTTAATCCAAATCATAAGCAAAACAATCACAATACCACAAAACCTGAAGGCTGATGAGATTGACTGATGATTATCATTGAGATAAGAACAACTGGTTAACAAATGAAACTGCAAATTTTTGCCAATGACCTTATTAACAACACAGATACATTGTTTTCTTTTAAATTGACTGTTTCACTTGATCTGTCTTCACTTTTCTTAAATCACTGCTGATTTGGAAAGTGCTGTTTGTTTTATGATTAACAAAAATAGCTTTGTTTTCATGAAAGCTTGCCTAGAGCAATGTTATGTTTTTGCATTACAAAATTAAAATATACTCTTTGAAGAATAAACATAACTGTGAACATCACATTGAGACAAAATTGTAGACTAAACAAAATGTCATAAAAGGATTTAAAACCATTTACAAAATTTAAAAATGTAAACAGCATTCAAGTTATAAGAAAAATATATTTACTTCTTTTGAATATACACAGATCAGAAGCATGATAAAATCATTGTTTACTTTAGTTCTTATTTGATGTAGAAACATTTTTCTTTGAAGAAACAATTATGCTAAATTGGCCAAAATAATGCTGTACCAGACATTTTTGTAGAGGAAATGTGTTATTTGGGGAAAAAACAGTTCATGTAATATAGCAGGAAAAATAAAAAAATAATCCCACAAAAAAAAGAAAAATATTTCTCACCCAAATAATAAAACTGACAAGATTTCATTCTTTCAACAATTCAGATTTAACATCCTGTGTTCAGTAACATTATGCTTCAAAGAGGCATACTGTTTGATGTGACAAAACAAAAACAAGTAAATGATATGGCATTAAGCTAAGAGGATTACAAATGGGACACAATTTACTGTTGTAAGTGAAGTAGAAATCTGGATTTAATTAAGTAATTGGCCTTAATGGGGAAAAAACAGGGAGTTTCCTTTGCTGGGTGCTTGTAGAAAAGTAATGCTTTTTATACAAGTAACAGATGGTATATTTTACTTGAACACTTCCCGTTGCCTTTAATACAAGACGTTTAAAATCTCAATGGAAGCTCTATCAAATCCGTCACTCTTCTATGCAGTGTGTTCTGTTTCATCTTCTTCTACCTCCCTCTGCAACATCGATTACACGTCCAATGTTAAACAACTGAAGTTTAGGAAGTGATGACATGGCCTGATGAGGGATGGGAATGTGCTGCCATATTGAATGAAGATAGGTTGACTGATCAGATAATAGACTACAAACAAACAGTGAGAAGGTTTATGAAGTTTAGGAGACATACCTCCAACTGCCTATCCCTGGTTAAAAATACTGTAGTATCACTCTCAAATGGAAAGAATATTGACATTTCATGCCACCACACTCTTAGATGAGATGACAACATAATTTTTCTTTTCAAAAAAGCTCAACAGTACATGTTTTATCTCTGCCAACATAAAAATGTTTAACCTGGTCCCTGTCAGTGTCATGGAGCATCCTCACTTTTTCTGTAACATTTTGGACTGGAATTGTGTCTGTTTATTCAAAACATAAACTGCAGTGTGCTGTTTGGACAGGAGAAAGGATTGAAACTTGAGTCTGCTCAGGACCTGCATATGTTTTGGGTCACAAAGTAAATGGGCAGTATAATTAAAGCCAGACTGATCTGTTTCAATAACACTATCACCTTTACAAAAATGTTACTTGTGACTGAGAGCAGGAACCATTCATCAGATTTTGCCAGCATGCTCATTATTAACACCATTTCTAACACCTTTTCTCCCCCAATTTACAAACACCTTCCACCAATCTAACCTATGCTTATTCTTAGAGACTTATATTGTACAACACAATCATGTACACTATACTATATTATATTGCATATTTATTATGTTTTTGTATATTACAGTATTACTAGTGTTTTACTTTTTTTATATCTGTGACTGTAATCTCAAGACAAATTCCTAGCAAATACACGATCTGAGCAAAATTCATGCTCAAGTTTAAGATAAGGATGTGCTAAGTAACAAAACCTTTAAGTTAAGACTTCCCCCTAAAACTTATAAAATTCCAGAAATAACAACTATAGATGTATAATCCTTATATATAATTTGATACTATCCGTATGTATGGTGTTCAAGTCAATACCCATTATGTATGGTGTTTGCGTCAATACCTCGACTCAATACATGTTAGAACCATGCAATAAGACTCTGCCTCTGTAGTTAGAACATAATGTGGCAAACGCGGACACTGTATTGCATGATTGGCTAAGAATGTTCGAATGCTTCAGTGACACCGCTGGACGGCCGAGTATAGTAAGTCGGTGTTGGTTCCAACAGATAACAGTAAGTTCGGTTGGTTTTTGGAATGTTGGTTTGGTGGGACGTACTTTCCAGGACAAACATCGTTGACTGACTTAAACCCTTCGACAGCTCCGGAACGGTAGGTAATTTAGAACGAATCGCCATTTGCTTGGTACGTCGAAATCTATCTTTGGGCAGTTCGGTTTTGGCATCCGTCCTTCTGACATCTATTGGCAAATGAGTAATGACGGCTGGGTATTAACAATGGTCATTGTTCAAATTTTAGCTGATCTCAGATCTAAAATGACCACACCAACATAATTATTACTCCGACTCTGATTAGAGTCATAAAATACGGTTTGTTTTGAAAGTTTGTTTGCCAGAAAAAATCTAATGAGTTGCGTCAAAGAGCTGAGTTCACGTCTCGTAGCCTCATTTAAACAGGCAGCTCTTCATTACATCATCCGAAAAGGTCTATTTTAAGCACAAATCATTGCCATGATAACAAAATCATTTCAAGGACTTAAAAAAACAAATAATTATTTGCAGAGAAAGTATGGATTTCACAAACGTAGAATTTGTAGCCCGATTCAATCGGCTCCCAGTCGCTAGTAACTAACATATTTATGTCCGACTATTAAGTTGCTTCATTACATAATAACAGACCACTTCTATCTAAAGCTTTGGGCAAGCACTTCTAACTTGTGATGGTATTTGGGATGCCAAGAGGTGAGAACTTGTATTACTCTGGCATCATTATTGTGCGGTCTTATAGTATTCATACAGATATTGTGCAAAAGCCATTGATGCTGTGGGAGACTTTTCCAAAATAATTCCTGCAAGTCATTTACTGGGCCTATCAGGTGCTGTAGAGCCATGCTGTTCAAATACTAATTTTGTACCAAACTGTCACTATATAATACAAAACACAAGATGATATTTTCCTTTTGAATATGAAGAATAACAGACTTTGAAGGTAAAGAGCAGGTCAGGCAGAGAGGGAAATGTCGGGTAAGGGCTGACTATAGATTGGTAAAAAAATAAAGGACTTTATTATCATTCTTAGTTTAGATTTCAAGGCTAGTTCTTGTTTTTTTATAGGAAATAGGCTCAAAGAGTAAGTGCATGCCACTTTTCTTTTTGCTACTTTTGTTGTGATGGTAATCAAAGCAGCAGAAGTAACATGAAAGGCACCTGATGTCTATCAACCTAAGGCATCAAGTCTTCAGGATTTGACAGATACTGTGGTTTCTCTGTTTTTTCTTAAAACTGTGCGAAAAAGTGGAAACTATGAGAAAGGAAAAAAGGCACAGGAACATGTTTTGGTCTACATTAGAATGAGTATTTAGAACAATCTTCTGCCAGGATCTGTTATTAATATTGTGACATAAGTGAACATAAACACTTTGCAATTATGCTGCATTATTTAATAAATACTGTTAGGGTAAAATAAATCGATTCTCAAGATTTGATACTTAGCCAAAGTTTTAGCAGTTTAACTGCACAATTAAAGCTGTTTCGTGATGTATTAACAGATTTACATGTATACTTACTGTTATTTAAGCTATTGTGTGACATGGAAGTTGCTATTATCAAACTGTATATAATATACCAGCTCCCACTGACAGTCTTTTTGTAACACTGCAGCACCACTGGATTTCCAGTTCACAGGAGCACACAGTTTACTGCTGCTCTCACAACAAAAAAAAAAAAACAACAAAAAATACACTACGGGTGTTACAGAAGCTATTCGGGTCCACAGTCCAGTTGGGCTCTTTTTAAATCTGTTCTAGATGAAGGAAATGGCTTGGGCTTGACTCATTTTGGGCTATTTTGAAATTATGCACCATTTTCAATTGCTTTTCCATACCCCTTTAGCCTATGAATCTGACTCATTTTCGTTCTAAATAATGACAATGAAATGTCAAACAACCCGCTTTGATCAAAATTTAAAACCTGCCAGTTTCATAGATAGTTTCAATTCATTTAACCAATGACCTTGAAGGCTCAGCTACTCCTACCCAATTATCCATAAAACTGTGGAAGGAATGAACCAATTTTAGCTGATAAAGTAGTGTGTCTAAAAAAGAAAAGCAGAAATGAATATCCAAAACAGGAATGCAAAGATGGGATTGCTCCAGAAAAGAAGGTGTATATACAATACATTTACTACTTATCAGATCAAGTATTGTAAACGTGGGGAAAATATAAAAACATTTTAAAATTAGAAAAAACTCCCTCTTCAGGGGGTCATTTAGCCCAAATATAATATCAAGCCGCCCCAACTCATGTTGTCAGGTAGATATTGGATTTTTGGCGTCTTATCACATCATTGCCCCTGGTATGTCAGACACTCGCTTTAATATTTTGGTCCGAAGCCAGGACTGAGGAATGGAAAGATCTAAAGCAAGTGTTAATATTAATAACAATTCTTTGCATTTATATAGTGCTTTTCTCACTACTCAAAGCGCTCAGCAATAGCAGGTTAAGGGCCTTGCTCAAGGGCCCAACAGAGCAGAGTCCCTTTTGGCATTTATGGGATTGTAATGGTGTCTGTCTGGTGAGAGAATTTGATGGTTAAACCTGTGGCATAGTTGGTAAGTAATTCTATCTTATTTAAAAGCAACATATAAAATTAAACTTTTAACTAATAATAATGCATTTCGTAGTATATTTTTTAGAAAGATGGTTCCATTGTGTTCCTTAGATGTAACATTGTCATACCTTTTTCTTAAGCAAAAATAAGCTAAGTTACAAGTTTTTATGCTCTGTAGAAAAGAAGACACAATGTTTCAGCTCTATAGACTTCATTGAGTGTGTCACTAAATTGTCGTGCCTCTTGCCTTCTTTCCTTTACAGTGTGGAAATAATCTTTTAAGTTGTTTTTCCTAACACAGGCATGCTTATGCTTCCTTTCACTAATGTTCTGTTATGTTGTTTCATCTGAATGAAAAAAAAACAACAAATATAGCTAAATCAACCCTGTCATATATTTTCTTTATAACATTCATCATACTTATTTAAAGAATCTATTAAAAATCTCTGTATGTTGTACCCTCTGGTAGACCTCAGCCATTTACGAAAAATACTTTCAAAATGGAAGTACCTAGTTCTACCAACTCATGCAATTTAAGTACCAATTGGATAATCAGAGAGTGACATTCACATATTTAGAGTTTATTTAGGTGGAAATCTGTTTGCTTAAATTGGACTAACCAATTCTGGGTAAGATTTTATTGGATTTGGCAGGCGTTTGACTGTAAAATGCCTCTAAAATCTGTTTGGGTCTCCAGAGTCAAGTGTTGATCAGTGCTCTTGGTATGGCTTATTAAGGCATTCATACATTGTGTTTATATATTGGAGTATATCTAAATAAAAATGATTCCAAAACAATATTGGAAGCACTGTGTTACTAACAGCTACATCAAAAATATATATTATTCCCACTTTAGAATGCTATTGTAGTGGAGGATCTTTGTGCTCCATCAAGCAGCACTCCAAGTTTTACATCTTCTGAGAAATATTAAGTGTCATAACCTCTCATTCTCTCAATATGTGAGAGACATTTTAAGACTACAAATAGCATAATGATTTGCTGAGTACACATCAGGATGTTTTTTTAACACCAGCATGACTATCAATGATGTTTTTTTTTCTAACAGTAATAGCTCAATGCACAGTCCCATTCTGTACCATTTAATTGTTAATTTGGCCTAGACTTAGATCATTTTTTCCATGCCATGTGTTCTGTATGCCAATTTAATTCATATTTTATGATACACAGGGCTCATCGGAGGGGGGAATGACAGAGTATAGGACCCTGGTAAACAACAATCTTGTCTATGGAGAGGAGAATGACCTCATCCTCAACACAGACAAGACCAAAGAAATAATACTGGACTTTAGGAAAAATCCTCCCCCTCTACAGCCTCTTATCATCAAAGGGAATGAGGTAGAGAGGGCCGACAGCCACAGATTCCTGGGACTGCAGGTTACATCAGACCTGAGCTGGACTCTTAACACCACAGCCACAGTAAAAAATGCCCAACAAAGGCTTTATTTCATTAAGCTACTCAGGAAAGTCAGCCTGAACCATTGCTGTCTCACCCAGGCCTACAGAGGACTGATAGAGAGTATTCTTACTGCAGGCATCACTGTCTGATATGGGAACACCACACAGGCAGAGAGGAAGGCTACGCAAAGAGTCATAAAGACTGCGGAGAGGATCATAGAGACAAAACTTCCTTCTATGGACTCTATGTACACACATCGCTGTCGGAAAAGAGCAGATTGAATTATCAGGGATTCATTCCATCCAGCTCACTCTCTGCTCAGACACAAAAACAGTATGTACAATCTGAGACACAGCAGAGTGGACAGCATCATCACTTACAGAAGAAGGTTTTTCAATAGTTTTTTTCCCGCCACAGTCAGACTGATAGCAAAACAAAATTACTGAACATGTGAAATAACCCCACATTACCTCACTTCACTTGTCATGTAAATGACGAGTGATAAATGTGAAATATTTTAACTGTGCAATATCTGCAATATAATTGTATTTTTTTGTGTAGATATTACCACCATTTTGTATAGTGTTGGTATAATTCATATTATGTTTTAATATTGTTTTATTGTTTACTTTTTTTTTTTAATGTTTACTATGATGACTCTGAAAAAGCTCTGCACAAGAATTCCAATGTGCTTTGACTGTCGTTTTTATGCACAAATGGCAAATAAAGAAACCTTAACCTTAAGATACACACTCGTTTTTAAGAGCGGCTGAAGAAATCACCAGAATACCAGAGCTTGAAAGGACTATCTCAATGGTTCCTTTATACACTCTGAATAGTGATTACAGCAGAGGTTTTCCATACATTATTTAATTCATTTAATGTGAAGGCTATGATCACTTGTTCATGCTTTTTAAATTTAGATAAGGTCACTTTATGTAGGAAAATGATAATGATTATGTGATAACTTGTTCATATCTCAGGCTAAATAATTTGCAGCACAAAATCTGTGTTTCATTATACAATGTGCTGAAGACTTGATCTTGTTTGTTACAAAGTCAATTTGTGTAAAGCTGCATGACAGATGAATTTGTCAAAGATGAACACTTGCCATTTTAAGTTATTGATAACTGATCAAGTTATCCCTGAAGTGGGATGTATTAAAAAGTTCAAAGCTTGTTCTGAGTTATTGTATTTTAGATTGCTTTCGATTTCCTGTGTATGAACTTAAAAGCAGGCACATTTGTTATTTGCACATTGAGTGAGTTAAGTCATTTATAATAAATAGTTATCCATATGGACAGTAGGTGCATCTTTTATTGATTTGCATCTTGTTAGGGCTGCAGTCCTGCATTTTCCCCTCGATTACATTATTTGAAATGCAAGTGTGTAAAGTGAATTCAAACTGTTTACATTTCATTGTGATTAACAGTGATAAAAACTACATTGTGGAGTGAATTACATTAATTTATTTGCTGAAAGATAATTGAAAATACAATGGGGCACTGATATTTATTATATACATGGATATATCATTATATTGCAAAGAACTAAAAATCTTATTTTAATACTTACTTACTAGTCATAATGCCATGATCTGGATTACAAAACAAAGCCTAAAACTCTCGAAATAATAGAATGTATCCATCTATTTAAAACATATGGAAAAACCTCTACATGAACCCAAAAAATAATAGAAATACATGGAAGAGAACCAAACATTGAGATGATTCCATTTCCACATATTTAATTTCTTGGCTTGACACGGAGACAGAGGAAAGACGATAAGCTAGGCGCGAAATGTATCGGTAGGTTTAATAACAGTTACAATATTATTAAATACAGAATCTGCAAGGGCCCAGTTTTCTCACAGAACCCAAAATGATCAAATGTGAGCATTGACACCAGGTCTGCCAGATCCTGGACATATTTCCAGTCCAATCACAGATGAAAACTAGCCTAATGGCACTGCACACAAGCCCAATGAATGATGCTGTTCACATGGTCTAAACATGTAGTTTTGCTGCTTTTAATAATATCTTTTCACTTTGACGTTTTGCAAATCATAGTTGGTGAGGGGCTGGTGGTCCTCCTTGGAGTTTTGCTGCTATCAACTTCCTTTCCCACTTGGAGTTTTGCTGTTTGAACGGCCACACATTACATTTAAAAATAGTCTAAAAACTACACACTACCAAATCAAAATTTTTACCTGCACAACGCTTTGAAAAAATAGCCCAATTTACTGTTAAAATCAAACATCTGGAAATTCAGATCGAAACTGCTTGCTTTTGTTGAACACAAACGCAACTAAGATGGAAAAAGAAAAAGAATAAAACAAGCACAAAAAACATAATTGAAAGTGAAAATCAAACAACAAGCAAAATGACATTCCAAGTGAAGCTTACTGCTACCAGCATTATGCAAAAAATAATACCAAGAAATGTCTAAATAAGCCATTTTTAAATCCCTGTAATGTGAAAGCCAGTATGAAATCATGTATTATTCATACTGTGTCAGGTTCATGCAAAGAATATAGTTTTTTATTTTATTTTTAAATTGATTATTGTTGCCGTTATTTTGATGACATAATTCCATTATTATTTTGTGTGATATAATATTAAAATAATATTAAATTGAAATAACATTAGGAGTTTTTAATTTATTACTTATTTTTGTTATTGCTATTTTGGCAACATTGTCACTTTGTGTGTTTGTTTTTCCCATTAAGTAACATTATTTTGCACACTTTTATTGCTAGGAAATATTCCATTTGCCTTTGAATGTACCGTTTTCCCTTTCACTAGACTATTGGTCGCTAGTCAATGGTATTCTGACATTGGCTACCATTGATGTCTGACCTTCTGAACAATCCTTATACAGTATTTTGCCTATTCAGATGAAATAAATATACCCATCAGGACTATATGAAGAAATGCTGACACTTACAATAGTGTACTGGTGCCATGGGTAAGCATGAAAATTGTTCTAGTGGCACATTAATGGCACAACCACCTTTGGCACCTGGAAAAGCATTGGAGAATGGAATATCAACACAGTGTGAAAATGCATTCAATCAGCTGACAATGATATATAGTTTCTGAAAAGAAAGATAATTCTGCAGTATTTAAGATAAAGAAGACAGATATTTTCAGGTAAATTAGTCATTTTTGTTGATCATGGCAGTGGAGAATAAGACGTTGCATATTGGTTAGTACACAAAAGCAATAATTTTATTGCACTCTGTAAACTGTATGTGACAATAATGACCCTAAAAACCATTTGAATTCAATTTCCTGGCAGATTGAATCATCACAAGGAATGAGTTAAGTAAAAGTTAATGTTGATAAAACAAAAAGAAAGATAAAAACTATGAGAAACCTTGAGTGTAATCATCCAATGGTATTATCTCAACCATTTTGTATTATTTTTGTTATTTTGAGTACATATATTTTATGCCATTTTAATGAACAATTAATGTATTTACATTTTGTGCTTTTAGAGTCAGAAATTAATATACAGTATTCTACACAGGAGGTGCACTATAGCTATGTATGTGCACCTCAACATTGGCTTGTGATATCATGGTGGCCATGTGTAATGCCCTGGATGCCTGCAGCCATTAGCATCATCTTTTTCCTGGGACATCAATAGTCATAACCAAGGATGGACTAAGTTGAAATTTATGGTGAAAAAACTGCAAAGTGTCTATTTATTAACAGTAGTGTATAAAGTGCAGTGCAGTTCAATGAAATGTCTACCAATAAATAACAATTCATAAAATAGTGCATGGAGTAAACAAAAAATAATAAATCAACTAAAAAAAATCCCAATAAACAGATAAAATTCATGGGATAAAATCAGATCAGATCTCTGCCATGGTACAAAATTTCTAGTTGTACCCAGTACCATTCTGGCACTTTTTTTGGGACCCGCTATTCCCTTCAAGCCTTACTCCTTCATTCTGCCACTTCCCTCAGCATCTTTAGGACCTCTGAGCCCACAATCTCCTGTGCTCCATGGTCAGCATGGCTGATCAACCACTGGTGTGCCATTCGTCTTGCTCCACCATGGGGCTTCTCTACCTGGCTTCTGTTCCCTCTCTCACTGGATTGCTCATGCAGACTCTGTTTATGTGCTTGTGTTTGCTCTCTCTTTTGAACTTTGTGTTTTTGGTTCCCCTCTTACTGTTCTACTCAGACCTTTAATACCCTAATGAGTACAGGTGCCTCTCTCGACAAGTCCTGGGGTCTCTAATGAAGCTGGCTGCGCTGACCTCTCTTAAGCACATAATTAGCTCATTCCACCATTAAACACCCCATAGTCCTGCATCCATCCTCGCACTTCTGAATCTGAGCTAATTTATTTTATTAAACAGACCTGCACTTCCAAGATCCACCACGGAGCCCTGACATGCCAAGCCACACCACATCGCACAAGCGTCTGTACACATGCAAAAGGCCCCACTCTCAACAAAAATAAAAATAAATCCTTACTCTTTGAATCATATATTCTGACCTACTTTTATCTCTATGACTTTGGTGAGCATTTCTGCTATACTTAGTCACTCTTCTTATATTGAATTACATCTTATATTTATTGCTTTCTTTGTGTTCTGATTTGTTACATCACAACAAACAGATTAAGCATCTTGTCTCTGTTGTTTTCATTCTTCAGCATGGAATAACCTGCACCTATTTTTTCATTACTTTACATATCAGAATCACACATAGCAAAATCGAATTCTAACATCACACTTTTCTGTCACATGATTAAATGAAAATCAAGGGTTAGTTCACAGTGACAAGTCACAAAATACATAGAATATTGAAACAATTCAGTAATATATTGCATTTGCATAGCAGCTATCTTTCCTGACAGATTTTTTCTTAATAGTCAATGACAGATAAACACTATCTAATGTAGGCAGAACCACTTTAACCCTCTCAGTCAACCATCTACTGCATTACATAATCTCCTCTAGAGAAAAAATGGACATGGTTCTAAATATGTTACTACAGTATTTGAGGCCCTCTGGCAGGACAGTAGGTTTGAAATGATTAAAGTGTTTGTGGTTTTGCCAATGCCATCCACACATAAACATCTCTTTAGTATAATAATTTTACTTGCATGATAATTTTAAATTGTTGAATTACAACCCTCTTGACTAATATATGAAATAATCCACAGCCCACCCAAACTTAGTCTTAGTTTATGTCTAAAGAGAATTTAATAATCTCATCAACAGAGCCCAGAATGCTGAAGCAGTTCACATTCAGGTTAGCCAGACAGGGTTGTTCATGTTGTATTTATATATTGTCAGTCATAACAGCCTAGCACGTATTCACGGGTGTTGGGTTAAATGATGTTACAGGGAGGAATTTAAATGTGACAACATAACTAATCTGGTTTCCATTTGCTTTAGAATGGAAAAGAACCATCCAGATTATTGATAAGGTCACTTCCACCTCTTCTGCTTCCACAATGATATTCACCCACTGACAGTAAGACGCCTTTGTTCTTGACTGGAACTTTGTGAAAGACACCTCTCCATTGAAAGCTCTATGCTCTTTTGGGATGACAAAATGATGAACTACAGTTTGGTTAAATATTAATATTAATATGCAATTCTTTTACAAATGATTGTTTAGCAGGGACAAAGTGTGACACACTATTAAATGAAGTAAGAGTGCAATATTTGGAAGGTTATGTAAGTCATGTATGAGGCAAACATATGTGATGAGAAAAAATATGCAGCATATGAAATTCTATTTCTATTGCCATTTTTCAGGCAAATTAAATTATTTCTTCCTCTGGCCATTTGCTTTTGCAAAACTCATTGATCTTAAATTCCACATCTTTGCCTAAAGACAAAAGCAAGGATTGACAAAAGATATTTATGAATTTGGGTAGGTTATAGATCCAGTGAATGCCAAGTAGATATTTTTTATTTAAAAAATAAGGGTAATGAATATTTCAATATACTACATTATTAACAGATATGGTGTTTCAGGTAACAGAAAACAAACTTTTCATGCTCACTTGCCCAGTTTAAAACCTTAAGTAAGGCATTTTAATTAACATATGAACTTTCGAAATAAGAGCCATCGACTTTAAAAGCAAACTGTGAGGGCTACGTTGGAACTCACAGTTCAAATGCATCTTCATCAATGACAAGTAGCATGTGAAGTGATATGTTTCATCTTATTTTTCAGAAAAGGATCAGAAGGAGCACAGAGAAAATCTCAAGACACTCAGCTATCAATGTGTGATTCAGATTTGCTGTCATGCAGTACAGAGATACACTGAAAATCAGATGTGGCATATGCCCAAAAAGCCTAAAGGACAGATTTCACAGGGAGGTCTTCTACCATTCAGGCATGGTCACAGTTGTTTAAAATCATCAAACATTTTTCAAATAAATCTCATATTTGTATATTTTACATAGTGATTTTTATAAAACACTACGTACCTTTGTTCATCACAAGATATTTTACTTACAGTATCTAAATGAACAGCATGTATCTGTGAACGTTAGTAGGCTTTTTGTTCTTTTTCCTATCTTCTTGGTCTTTTGCCTTAGAGTTTTGCCTTAATACCATCACCCATGGGGGCACCCCAGATATTTTGATACATTTCATAATCTTTACATTTATTTTCTTTATCTGTATAATTACATTATTATATTTTACACAATGTATTAATGATTTAATACTGTTGTGAAAAGCACCATAATAAAATAACTTCAAATGATCTTATTTATTTACAATTTAAAAAAAACAACCAATTCAGGAAGGAATAGCAGGACAGATGATGCACAAATTTAATCAAAATCATAAGAGACCTTGATTATCTTTTGAACAATGTAGCAATGCAACATAGTTATTTTACACTACAATTGAGACAATTTCAAAAGACCTTTGTAATTCATAAAAGCTGAAGGATTTACATCACATTATATAATCTCTATATTACTTCTTGCCACTCTTGAAACACAATAACTATTAACAAGAAACTATTTCATGTATGCACTATTACACACCTAGGACCAGCAGATTGTCAGACTTTCAATGCAGAGTCATTTAGGATGTCAGTCTTTGAGCAGAAATCTCTGATGTTGTCTCTCATGTACTGCATTGACACCTTCCATCATTAAATGCAATGTGTATGCATTATGCAACCCCAGATCTAAAATTTAAATCACATCTAAATGTTTATATTGCTATATTACATCATCATTTTCCTTCTGCTTTTTCTGATGAGTGTCGCTGAAACAACATGGTCAGATATGCTAACCAGACCCCACTAATCTTCAGCTCTTCTTGGATACCAAGATGCTGTCAGGATAGTCAAGAGATATAGTCAGAGTGTCCCAGGTCTGCCTCTGGGTAATATCTACACTTTCCATTGGAGGTTTGCATCATAAGTTCATGCCTAAACCACCTTAACTGGCTTTTCTCAGACCAGAGCAGTAGATATTCTTTTGTTAAGTCTTCATGTCCTGCCACACTCCTTACCCTAAGTCCAACAATCCTGTGTGGAAACCTAATTTTTGGCAAATTGTGTGCACAGTCATTACCTAAGCTTGTGACCACAGGTGAGGACAGGGATATATACAAACTAATAAATCAACAATTTCAACCAAAATATTTTAGTATAATGTTTATAAAATTCCCACCACTGCCAATCACCTACCATCACGCATGATCAAAATCAAAAGTTACTTGTGGAAACCATTAATCTCTTACCAACAGGGAAAAAATCAGTTTTCCTGGGAGAGAACTATGACCTCAGGTTTGGAGGAGCTAATTATCAACTCAATCTCATTATACTCTGCTACAAACCATACTAATATGCACTAGAAATCACAGAATGATTAGGCCAAGTAGACCTTTAGGTTCAGAAACTTGATACTATCCAAAAGTCTGCTGAGCCTTATATGTCTATGAAAATCATGAACAGAAGAGCATGATGTACCTTTGACAGACTCCAAAGCCCTCATTGAATAGTCCTAACTTAATACCAAGCAGGCCAACATATCTCTTCACAAATATAGGGACCAAAATGGCATATACTGTAGCAGGACCCTGTAAAACCCATACTCTTTAGACATCTTACACAATTTAATAGTATATTTGAACAATTTTGATAAGAACAGGTCATTCAGCTCTACAAAACTCAACACTTCTAATTATCAAACTATGGTAATTTATTCCATGTATCTATGGATCCTCTGTGAGGTTCTGTTTGTGCTTCCTGAGTTCTACTCGAGGAACTTTCTTTAAATTCATAAGTTTAAAAACAAATGAGATCACATTTAAATCTACATTTTGTTAAACTGAAAAACTTCAACTTCTTCCACCTTTCTTCATACCTCATATCTCACAGTCCTGGAATCAGCCTAGTCTCTCTTCTTTTGTTTTTCTCTCATACTGCTATGTCTCTTTTTTGTAATTAAGAGATTCTCAGTTCTCCATACAAGGCATCAGTATTGCATTATATAACTTAAGAATAACTTCCTTTGACTTACTGTATACTCTACACTTTGCCTTATAACTTAATATCCTAATAGCTTAATTGATCACATCTGCACCCAGTCTAGATGTAGACAGTGACGCCTAGGTCCTTCTCATAAGCTGTATTTTGAAGTTTCAAATCTCACATTGTGTATTCAAATGTAAAACTTTTACTTCATAAATTGAATACTTTACATTTACTTACACTAAATTTCATGTCAACAATCTGCCCATACATGCATTGTGTCCAGATCCCTCTTTAATGATTCACTGATTCTGGATTATCTGCCATTGCATCTTGTTTGGTATTGGGCAAATTTATTTTTCCATATAACTCCATCCGACAACTAATAGGTATACTGTCTTTTCTTTCTCAATACTTGAAGTGGTTTAGTAAACTTAGATCTTCCTGTCTTTTGTATTCTAGGCTTTTTCACACGCACAAATGATCCAGGCTGAAAATTAACTTCCCTGACCCCTGTTTTTGATCTGTGTAAATTTTACTTTTGTCCTGTTTTTGTTGTACTGCATTCATAATAGCTTTCTTCTGTGTTTCTGGCTTTATTTTTTCTTTTAACACTGCAATATGTAACTTTGTATGCATCTTTCTACCATGAAGTAGCTCTGAAGGAGACATCTTAGTTGTTGTATGGCAAGTTGCTCGATAGTTAACTAAGAACTCAGAAACAAATGCTTTCCAAGGTTTTCCTTCAAGGCCGGCGGTTAGTATTATTTCTTTGAGACTTTGGTTTAATCCCTCAATTTCACCATTTGCCTGGGGATAGTATAATGATGATTTTCTGTGTGTTATATCCCTCTCTCTCAGGAAGGTTTCAAATTCCGCCGAGACAAACTGAGGACCATTATCTGAAATCAGTTCCTTTGGATATCCTTCTCTGCTAAAAAACTAATGTGAGGAACACAATCACAGTAGCAGAGGTTACTTGAGAAGTAAAAGCCACTTCTGGCCATTTGCTGTAATAATCTATCAGAGTAATTGCAACGCGGCAGTCCAGTGCTCCATCTGCAAATGGTCCTACAATATCTATTGAAAGTTTCTCCCATGCAAAGTTAGGAAAAGGTACTGGTTGTAGTGGAGGAGTGTGTACAATGGCTGTCTTGTCATGGAGTTGACATGTTACATATGATCGAATTGCCGCTTCCACCTGGGCATCCATTCCAGGCCACCAAAACAGATCTCACAATTTTTGTTTGGTTCTGACGATACCTTGATGACTCTCATGTGCAATATGTACAAGTTTATCCTGTAAGTCCAGAGGCACCAGCAAGCAGTGAGATCCACGAATGATATAGCCATCTATTAAAGACAATTAATGCCCCACTCTGTAATACACTCGAAGATTTGGGTCTAGGTTCTTTTCAGATTTTGGCCATTTCTTTTGTAAAAGCTCTTTTAGCTTGATATGTATTGGGCATTTAAGACAGGCATTTTTTAAATTCTTCCGGAGTAATAATGGAAGGGAATGTCTTTATCAGTGCAACCACCTCAACGTCCTCATCAAGTATTTTATCTGTGCTAGGTAAAGATAGTCCCGACAAGCAATCAGCTGTAACATTCTCTGAGCCTGGTTTGTACTGAATGGTGTAATTGAAATTTAGAAGTCTGGCTGACCATCTAGCTATGCGCATTCCCGCTCTTCCAGTCCTTTACTTGTCAGTAATGTCGTCAAGTGGGCTATGATCTGTTCATAAAATGATGTCCCAACAGGTACATTTTCCACACATACCAGAGTCTCTTTCTCTACTGTTGAGTACTTTTGTTCTGTTTCGTTGAGTGTTCTGGATGCAAATGATACAGTTCTCTCCTTATTATCTGAGTGAATCTGTGAAAGGACTGCACCTAAGCCATGGTCTAAAGCATCTGTAGTGACCACAGTAGGTAATGTAGGGTCAGAGTTAATGCTGGGCTATTTACAATTAATTGTTTGACAATACCAAAACTGTGTTGGGCTGCATCAGACTACGTAAGCACTGAAGTTCCACGGATTAATGCCCTCAATGGTTCAACCACTGATACGTAATTAGGTATAAATTTAGCATACCAAGAAGTGAGACCCAAAAAGGAACGTAATGCCTGCAGGTCAGAGGGTGCAGGAGCTTGCGTAACTGCTTTCACATGTTCTGGATCTGGTTTTAAGTCTTCTTGAGAAATTATATGACCTAAGAATGACAATTTGTTTTGTCTAAACTGGCATTTTGAAAAATTCAATTGTAATCCTGCTGCATTCATGTGGTGCAATGCCATTTTAAGGTGTTTTTCATGAAGGTCAGGACTTGATCCATACTAAATAATATCATCCAAATAACACTGTACACCTTGCTGATTTCTTAAAATTGACACCATCATCCTCTGAAAACAACCAGGTGCCGAAGCAAGTCCATAAGGAACACATTTGAAGCGGAATAAACCGTCATGGGTGATAAATGTAATGATATCTCGGCTGTCTTCATGAAGTAGTACTTCATGATAGGCACTTTGAAGCTCCAGTGTTGAAAATACCTTTGCAACTCTTAGTTCTGCAAATATTTCTTCCATAATTGGTAAAGGATAACTATCCATTACAACTGCTTTGTAAGGTTCACGCAGATCAACACACAACCGAATCCCTCCTGTTTTCTTTAAGGTTACTACAATTGGTGAAACCCACTCAGATGACTCCACTTTTTCAATTACGTCTTGTTCAACTAGCTTTTTTAACTCCTCTGAAACAGCATCTCTTATTGAGAAAGGTAAATGGCACACTTTCTGTTGGACAGGCTTCACATCTGCTCATATTTTTATTTTATGCACAAAGTCTTTTGCACAACCCAGAACACAGTTGGTGACTGATGGTGTGAGTGCTGACACTGGTTGCACTGAGGTAAAGGGCAATGTAGTAATACAGCCATCCATTAATTGCAAATTAAGTGCAGCAAATAGATCTCTATCCAGTATAGATGTTCCTTCCTGTACTATATAAAACTTAGCATCCACACTGTTGGACTGGTATGTTACAGTCACAGGCAGGCATCCAAGAACAGGTATTTGTTCTTTGAGGTAACTAACCAGATGCATTATAGGAGCTGTAAGTGATTCCTTTGCGAAATAAGTCGAATAAACTGATTCAGGTAAAATAGAAACGGCTGAACAGGTATCAAGTATCATACTAGCTGGAATCACTTCTCTATTAGATACAGTATTGATGGAGACAGTGCACAGGATCTTGTCTTGTATTAATATTATTCTTTTCTACATGCAACACCGTAACTTCAGGAGTAGTTACTTCATGAACATCTATATATCTTGCACTGCGGCAAACCTTCGCAAAATGACCATGCTTTTTATATTTACTGCACCCTGCATCTTTAGCAGGGCACCCCGCATGATTCGCTGTGTGTTGTGCTGATCCACACCTAAAACACGTCTTTTTCTGCATATCAGTTAACTGTCTTGTTAGTTGTGCCAGCATTCTACGTCTTACTGTACTGCTTTTGTGCAGAGGCTTTTTGTCCAATTTTTGCGTTGTAAGAACAGTGTGCACACTACCAGCTGCCCCTTCTCTATCTGGCTTGCAATTGTAATTGCTTTTTAACAAAGTTAAATCAGACTCCAAAAGCAGCCATTCTCTGATACGAGAAGAACTAGTATCATTCTTCATCAGTCAGACAAATCAAACAAATCACCAGGCCCGGATAATATTTATCCTCGTGTTCTTAAGGAGGCTAGTGAGTACATATATAAACCCTTGACACGTATTTTTAGGAAGTCACTGTGCACTGGAGAGATTCCAAAGGACTGGAAAATGGCAAATATCATCCCATTATATAAAAAGGGTGACAGGGCAAATCCAAGCAACTATAGGCCAGTAAGTTTAACATGCATCACAGGAAAATTAATGGAAGGAATTATTAAGGATAAGATTGAGCAACACATGGCAAGGACAGGAGTTATTCTGAACAGTCAGCATGGGTTCAGAAGAGGGAGGTCATGTTTTACTAACATGTTGGAATTCTATGAGGTTGCAACAAAAGCATACGATCAAAGTGGAGCTTATGATATTATTTATCTGGACTTTCAGAAAGCATTTGATAAGGTGCCACATGAGAGGTTGGGCATCAAGTTAAAAGAAGTGGGAGTTCAGGGTGATGTTTTTTTTAGATGGGTGCAGAATTGGCTCAGACACAGGAGGCAGAGGGTGATGGTGCGAGGAACCGCTTCAGAAATGGCAGATGTTAAGAGTGGTGTTCCACAGGGGTCAGTGCTAGGGCCATTGCTATTTTTAATATATATAAATGATTTAGATAGGAATATAAGTAACAAGCTGGTTAAGTTTGCAGATGATACCAAGATAGGTGGATTAGCAGATAATTTGGAATCCGTTATATCATTACAGAAGGACTTGGATAGCATACAGGCTTGGGCAGATTTGTGGCAGATGAAATTTAATGTCAGTGAATGTAAAGTATTACACATAGGAAGTAAAAATATTAGGTTTGAATACACAATGGGCGGTCGGAAAATCGAGAGTACACATTATGAGAAGGATTTAGGAGTCATAGTGGACTCAAAGCTATCAACTTCCCAACAGTGTTCAGAAGCCATTAAGAAGGCTAACAGAATGTTAGGTTATATAGCATGATGTGTGGTGTACAAGTCCAAGGAGGTTCTGCTCAACCTTTATAATGCACTGGTGAGGCCTCATCTTGAGTACTGTGTGCAGTTTTGGTCTCCAGGCTACAAAAGGACATAGCAGCACTAGAAAAGGTCCAGAGAAGAGCGACTAGGCTGATTCCAGGTCTACAGGGGTTGAATTATGAGGAAAGATTAAAAGAGCTGAGCCTTTACAGTTTAAGCAAAACAAGATTAAGAGGTGACATGATTGAAGTATTTAAAATTCTGAAGGAAATTAGTACAGTGGATCGAGACTTGTATTTTAAAATGAGTTCATCAAGAACACGGGGACACAGTTGGAAACTTGTTAAGGGTAAATTTCGCACAAACATTAGGAAGTTTTTCTTTACACAAAGAACGATAGACAATTGGAATAAGCTACCAAGTAGTGTGGTAGACAATAAGACGTTAGGGACTTTCAAAACCCGACTTGATGTTTTCTTGAAGGAAACAAGTGGATAGGACTGGCAAGCTTTGTTGGGCTGAATGGCCTGTTCTCGTCTAGATTGTTCTAATGTTCTAATGTTCTAATGCTCTAAAGTTCTCCAAACCCACAAGTAACCACCAGTTCTCGTAAAGCTACAACGTATTGCTCGATCGACTCGCCAGTCCTTTGGCCGCACTTTCATAACTTGTAACGTTCAGCGACAACATTAACTTTCGGCACAAAAAACATTTTTAGAACTGTTACCGCAGTGTTGTATGTTTGTCTTCAAGTGGTAATATGTAAAAAATATGTTGCCCTTCTCCTCCGAGACAGTGAATAAGCAAAGCATGTTTTCTCACATCGGGTAGCTCGACCTGATTAGCGGCAAGCATGTAATTCTCAAAAATGCATAGCCAAGCAGTGAAAGTAACTGTAGGCTCACCCGGGTGTGGAAGGAAAGGTTCTGGCTGCTGCAGGGATAGTAAAAACATCCTCGTCGCCAATATGTTGTGTATTCAGCCAGTACAAACAGCACATAGTCTCCTTTACCAAAATCATTTTATTGACAAAAATTCAACCTCAACCCAACGATCTCCTCTCTACCTTTTCGCCTCCCTTCACCCCCTTCCTTCCGTGCATACTGCCCTCTACTAAACACAGCAGGAACACCACAACTATGCCTTGAATTCACACTTCATTTAGTTTAATGACTACTCTCTCATGTAGCACCTTTCACATGCTTTCGGAAAATCCAGTTAAACAATATCATACATATGTCTTTAGTCATATGCTTTTGTTGCATTCCCATAGAATTCCAGAATATTTTTGAAATGTAATCCCCTTCATTTGAAACCATGTCAAATATTTAACAATACACCTGACTTTGACATGTTATGCTCAGTCTGCTCTTTAATATTTGGTTCCATGTGCATAGTAAACTTACTGGCCTGTAGTTACTTGGATGAGTCTGATCACATTTTTAAATAATGGGACAGTATTTACTAGATTTCACTCCTATCCCTCCCTTTCAAAGATCCAAGAGTACACTGGGAAAAAGATCTCTCAATTAATATATCAGAAAAGGAGTGGAAAGTAGCAATGCAGAGAATTCACTCAAGCTCCATATGCGCAAAGCATACAATTATACAACTTAAAATTATATATTGAGCACATCTGTCTCGACTAAAACTCTCCAAAATGTTTCCAGGACATGATCCAACCTGCGAATGTTGCAACCAAGTCCCAGCCTCAACATGTCACATGTTCTGGGCCTGCACCAAATTAACATTATTCTGGACAAAAATTTTTAATTACCTGTCAGACAGCCTTGGACTCACAATCCCTCCTAACCCATTAACAGCTGTGTTTGGGGTTCTTCCAGAGGGGTTTAAAGTGGAGAAAGACAAACAAATTGTGATTGCATTCACTACACTGTTGGCACGCAGACTCATTCTGATAAACTGGAAGAACCCAAACTCTCCTCTTTTAAGTCAGTGGGAAACCGATTATATTATTTGAAATTGGAAAAAATCAAATACTCAGTTAGAGGATCCGAACAGACTTTTTTCAAAACATGGCAGGATCTAATCAGTAATATTTTAAAATAAGTTCATAAAGCACAGAGAATTGTTTTTAAATTAGGTATGTTTACAAGCCTTAAATTTAATGTTATTTGGCTTGCTCTCTCTCTCAGGGGTGGGGATCGATCTGTTCTTAACTCAATTTTCCTTTTTGTAAAATCTTGATTGCTTTTTATGGATTGTAATAAAATTAATAAAAATAAAAAAAATAAAAAGATTTCACTCCTAACGATTTTAACCTGGTGATTTTTTAAAAATATGGTCCAATGTTTTATATGCGCATTCACCAACCACCATAACTAATCTAGGATACATGTTACCTGGTCGTAGAGACTGTGTAAAGTTTCTGATACAGATCACTCTTCATTTACTACTAAAATACTAAAAGTGTTAGTATGGGTGACCTTCCACCATTTCTGTAATTATTTCCTTTAACTGCCTTTTAGCCTCCCTAATATCCTTTGTAACATTTGTTTTCATGCTGTTATACAGTAGGTCCTATGGTTGCTGCTGGAATTATTTTCCTTTATTTACAATTTATTCAGCTGTTTTTTTTTCCTTTACAACTTCTATTTTAACTCCTTATTTATCCATCATAAATATTTTTAAACTGTTACTTCTTTTGAATGTCATGACAAACTTGCCCTACAATGCATGTAAAACTGTTTCAAACCTGCTGTAATTCTCCTTGACTAATTCCATGTGTAAAATATGTATCCTAAAATTATCTTTTAAGACTTTACTACATCTGATCAAAATATGTCCCACTAAATTTAAGGTTAAAAATTTTCATTTTTGAATATACATCCTGCCAAAACATTGTTAAATGTATTATATTATCATCACTAGATCCTAATATTTCAGTCACACGCTCTAATGAATTACACCCTGGCTATTTAAAATACTCTAGTTTTTAATTAACTTTCACTTTAATATACTGTGTTAAAAACAGTCAGTGATTATGTCTAAGACCTCGTGTTCTTATGTTCTTCTACTTATAAATATAGCCCATGTAATACTTGGGTTATTAAAGTTCCGATGGCTTGATTTTTCAATCTTCTTAAAGGCAAGCATATTGACACTGTTGTTTTCATTGGGTTCTATAACACACTCCTAATAATAGGACCCCATCCTACTATTCTCTAGTCAAAGCCAAATATCCTCACTAAGATGTGGGTCATCATCCAATTAATGGACAACAAAATGGGAACCCCAACCCTGGAATAGGCAATACAAAGGGATTATCCCAAAATATTGTGCAACATTAAAAAGTATGCTAATGAAAAACACCCAAAACACTATCAGTATTACTTAATTTTTTGTACCTTTGTACAAAATATAAAAAATAATTTTTCAGTCACCTCAGCAACTCCAGCCTTAGAAGTAGATCCAACCCTAACAAATGCTTCTGCCACTCTCTCCTGCCACTAAGACATTCTCTAGGTTTTGGTGTTTCTCCAAGTGTTATTTTCACTTCTTGAAATTTTGCACACCAAATTTCTGCCACTACTGCAGAAATTCTCTCAGATCTGTAGACCCCCAACCAGTTAACATCAAATGAAAGCTGTCTTTAACAGGTTTGACCACCCTAACCCACTCTCACCACTGAGTACTGCATCCTCCAACCATCCTTCTGCTGATACCAGCATAGGAGAGACATACCCACCCACAATTACAGCAGTGCATGTGAGCAGAGAGCTGAGGAGACTTCGTGCCAGCAAAGCAACGGGTCCAGATGGAGTATTGCCATGACTGCAGAAGGCATAGTCCTCTACAGCGCATCTTCAACCTGAGCCTGGAACAGGGGAGAGTCCTGAGGCTTTGGAAAACATCTTGTATCACCCCAGTCCCAAAGGTATCACGTACTAGTGAGCTGAATGACTTCCGGCCTGTTGCTCTGATGTCACATGTGATGAAGACCATGGAGCAGCTGCTGCTTCACCACCTGAAGCCACAGGTCCGCCACGCCCTCGACCCACTGCAGTTCGCATACCAGGATAAGGTGGGAGCGGAGGATGCCATCATCTATATGCTACACCTATCCCTCTCCCACTTGGACAGAGGCAATGGTGCTGTAAGAATTATGTTTTTGGACTTCTCTAGCGCCTTCAACACCATCCAACCTCCGCTCCTTAGAGACAAGCTGACAGAGATGGGAGTAGATTCACACCTGGTGGCATGGATCGTGGACTATCTTACAGACAGACCTCAGCATGTGTGTCTCAGGAACTGCAGGTCTGACATTGTGGTCAGCAACACAGGAGCACCACAGGGCACAGTACTTTCTCCAGTCCTGTTCAGTCTATATTCATCAGACTTCCAATACGATTCGGAGTCCTGCCACGTGCAAAAGTTCACTGACGACACTGCTATTGTGGGCTGCATCAGGAGTGGGCAGGAGGAGGAGTATAGGAAGCTAATCAAAGACTTTGTTAAATGGTGCAACTCAAACCACTTACACTTGAACACCAGCAAGACCAAGGAACTGGTGGTGGATTTTAGGAGGCCAAGGCCCCTCATGGACCCCGTGATCATCAGAGGAGACTGTGTGCAGAGGGTACAGACCTATAAATACCTGGGAGTGCAGCTGGATGACAAATTGGACTGGACTGGCAATACTGATGCTCTGTGTAAGAAAGGTCAGAGCTGACTATACTTCCTTAGAAGGTTGGCGTCCTTCAACATCTGCAATAAGATGCTGCAGATGTTCTACCAGATGGTTGTGGCGAGTGCCCTCCTCTACGCGGTAGTGTGCTGGGGAGGCAGCATAAAGAAGAGGGATTTCTCACGCCTGGACAAACTTGTTAGGAAGGCAGGCTCTGTTGTAGGAATGAAGCTGAACAGTTTAACATCTGTAGCAGAGCGATGGGCGCTAAGCAAACTTCTGTCAATCATTTAGAATTCACTGCATCCACTGAACAGTATCATCTCCAGACAGAGGAGCAGCTTCAGCGACAGACTGCTGTTACTGTCCTGCTCCACTGACAGACTGAGGAGATCATTCCTCCCCCACATTATGCGACTCTTCAATTCCACCCGGGGGAGTAAATGCTAACATTATTCAAAGTTATTGTCTGCTTTTACATGCATTTTTATTACTCTTTAATTTAATATTGTTTTTTTATCAGTATACAGCTGCTGGATTATGTGAATTTCCCCTTGGGATTAATAAAGTATCTATCTATCTATCTATCTATCTATCTATCTATCTATCTATCTATCTATCTATCTATCTATCTATCTATCTATCTATCTATCTATCTACTTGACAGCTTCCTTTGCTATTCTGTCCATTAACAATTTATAGTCATCCTTGTTAATCTACATGCTTTCGTTAGGTCAGATTATCTCGGGGCACAACGTGAGCTACCACAGCTATGCTGATGACACACAGCTGTATTTTTCAATAGCACCTTATGACCCCGATTCTCTTGATTCACTAGCACAATGTCTGACTTGTATCTCAGAATGGATGAATAGTAACTTTCTCAAGTTAAATAAAGAGAAAACTGAAATCTTAGTGATTGGCAATAATGGATGAAATAAACTGGATATATTAGAATTAAAAGTCAAGACGGAGGTAAAAAGCTTAGGGGTAATTGTTGACTGTAATCTGAATTTGAAATTGCATATTAATCAGATCACTAGGACAGCATTTTTTCACCTAAGAAACATAGCAAAAGTTAGACCTCTTATATCCTTGAAAGATGCTGAGAAATTAGTTCACGCATTTATTTTCAGTCGACTAGATTACTGTAACGCACTCCTCTCAGGACTACCCAAAAAAGATATAAATCGTTTGCAACTAGTGTAGAATGCAGCTGCTAGAATCCGAACTAGGAAAAGAAAATCCGAACACATTTCTCCAGTTTTAATGTCTCTACACTGGTTACCTGTGTCATTCAGGATTGACTTTAAAATTCTGCTTATGGTTTATAAAGCCTTAAATAATCTTGCTCCATCTTATATATCAGAATGCCTGACACGTTATATTCCAAATCGTAACCTTAGATGCTCAAATGAGTGTCTCCTTAGAATTCCAAGAACAAACCTTAAAAGAAGTGGTGAGGTGGCCTTCTGCTGCTATGCACCTAAAATCTGGAATAGCCTGCCAATAGGAATTCGCCAGGCTAATACAGTAGAGCACTTTAAACACTGCTGAAAACATATTACTTTAACATGGCCTTTTTATAACTTCAATTTAACTTAATTTAACTTAGTCCTGATACTCTGTATGTTCAATTATTCATAATAACTATTCATGGTGGCTCTAAAATCCGTACTGACCCCTACTCTCTCTTCTGTTTCTTTTTCTAGTTTCTTTGTGGTGGTGGCCTGCGCCACCTTCACCTACTCAAAGCTTCATGATGCTCCAACAATGACGGATGGATTAAAAGGCAGAAGTCTACGTGACCATCATCATCAAGTCCTTCCGTGAGAGCCCTAAATCCAAAGAGGACTGTTTCATTTATGTTAGGTAGAATGCCCAGAGGGGACTGGGCGGTCTCATGGTCTGGAATCCCTACAGATTTTAATTTTTTTCTCCAGCCGGAGATTTTTTTTTTGTTTTTTCTGTCCCCCTGGCCATTGGACCTTACTTATTCTATGTTAATTAATGTTGACTTATTTTGTTTTCTTATTGTGTCTTTTATTTTTCTATTCTTTATTATGTAAAACACTTTGAGCTACTGTGTGTATGAAAATGTGCTATATAAATAAATGTTGTTGTTGTTGTTGGTATCAGCTATTCATTTCTAGCATATAATCACTGTCATCTTTCAAGCTTATTCACTGGGCACTCTAGTCAGCTGAGACAGTTCAGTACTGAGTGGTGATTAACTGGCAGCTCAGCACTCTTCTTTACCTGAGTGTCAAGAGCACAGAGCCTCAGATCATATGACATGGCTACAAAGTTAACCACTGTCCTTTGGCATAAGGTACCCTTAGAAAGAGCCTTGTATATGAACAAACAGTAGTTAACATTATTGACATGACTAGCACAGACATTCTGTAACAATTAACTTCTTGCAATCAGAGTTTGTGCCTCCCTGTCATGCCCTTCTAGTTATGTTTGTTATTCCCACAGGAGCACTGAAGTTACTCAGCAAGACTACAGAGTCAGTAGATTAATTTATTTATTCATTTAATTTATTGGTATGACTTTAACTCATATAGCCCAAAATCACACAAGAAGTGCCACAATGGGCTCTGACAGCCCCCCAGCCTTGGCTCTCTAAGAAGACAAGGAAAAACTCCCAAAAAAAACACTTGTAAGGAAAAAATGGAAGAAACCTTGGGAAAAGCAGTTCAAAGAGAGACCCCTTTCCAGGTAGGTTGGGCGTGCAGTGGGTGTCAAAAGGAAGGGGTCAATACAATACAATACACAGAACAGAACAAATCCTCAACACAGTATAAAAATAAAAATTTTAGAAGTACGGAGCAGAATTTAACAATAGATGATATCACATAATAATGAAATTAAAGCTTCGGTACTATAAAAACAACTGTTAGTAGAGGACTTTGCATTAGCCCTGGATAAATAAATGGGCTCAAATTAATTTGCCTGATACTGATAAAACACTATCTATCTATCTATCTATCTATCTATCTATCTATCTATCTATCTATCTATCTATCTATCTATCTATCTATCGAATATAAAACTATATTCTAATTTAATATTATGAGATTTGCAATTGGTCTTTACTTTTATGTTGTCTTTATAACTTTGATTATTGATCTAGTTTAATTAGTATATCAAATTTTGCTTGATGATCCTTCGGGAACAACTTTAAAAAATAAAGTAACAAGATCTATGTCACAATTCTAATACTGTATGAGAGGACTTTCTTGAAAGTTTTGTCAGTCGTGACACATTTGTGAAGGTTTTTACTTATTTGGGAAACTGATGAGGTGTTGTGTGAGATTCAAAGTAACCTATTGATTTTGTTTTTGTAATTCTTTTTAGGAAAATCTTTCTGAAGGGTTTGCTATTATGTTTTGCATATTTTTTTTATAATAATTTGAGTATTGTTAAAATTTTTTGAGAAATTATTTTCTTTCTTTCTTTCTATTTGTATGTTTGTTAATTTTATTCCATTATTCTTTGTCTTCAGTGCAAAACTTATTGTGTTAAAGCAGGTAGAAAAGAATGAAGCAGTAGATGATTTTCATTACTCAAAAAGATTTATATCTCTGTCATACTGTAATTAAATTTTCATTATGTATTCTACTCAATGACAAAACACTAAATCCATTAATTTTTTTCCTGTTGTTATGCTAGGAAAGTTCCACAATACAGAAACAAATTAATTCAAAACATCAAAATGTAGCAGTCAGTTACCAGTTTATACCTGCATTTTACTAAAACTGCCTTCAGACCTGTCATATTGCTGAAAGTATTCAGTATTTAGTCATGTGAATCGCTCATACTAAAGTTATATGTAGTTTTAATAATCAACAATTAAACATGCCTGAACATCTAGCAAAAATAACTGAACAGTCAGAGCCAATAATTCAAGTAGGAAGTTAGTTTGTTTGTTGAACAATCTTAACACAGAATTAAATTCTGCTTTAAAGGTTTAAAATTCCAAGTATCATATGCAACATTTATCACAGAAAATAAAGAAAAAGTAACTGTCTATATTGAGCATTGAGCTTTTGGAGAGCACAGTTAAGTGAATTTGCTTGATTTATTGGTGTATAAGAACTAGCTGAATAAAAAAAGAGACATTTGCATTTTAGCATTTCAACACACAGCTCTTCAAATATGTTTTTTAATGTGCATGCCCCATTACAAATATGTCTAAATTATGCAAAAATAAAAAATCTTTGTCAGCTATTATATGTATAAATCTCTCATAGGAATATTTTGTTCTTCTTCTCTATCACGCTTATTTTGGAAGCAGGGCAGCTTTATTTCTTATTCATAAAATCTTACAGATGGTTAGATTCATCGACTGATCAATCTTTGACATGATTCATATCGTACTGCTTCTTGATTCAGGATTTGTAATATTTCTTCCACCATGGAACAGAAATCCATTTTTCTAAGAAGACATATAGTGATGACACTGTCAGCTAGCTGTACTTGTTAAACTATCTACTGAAAAGGCAGATCCCTGAAGAATTTGTGTGAACTAAGCCAGAAATTTGAGATGACCTAACCTTTTTTTGGATTAGCACACAATAGCCCATCTTTTCAATGAACAGATTTTGCCACCAGTGTAACAGACAAAGAGCAAGGTAAAATCATTAAATCATTTGAAAGAGCTATGACAGCAGGTGCACTGATGACACAAGCCACAATGACCATAACAGTTTAATCGGTGAAAAGCTCCATTACTCATTTTCACCTGATCCAGAATGGCTCAGGATAGAAACAGTAAAAAGGCATTTTGACTTTCAAGGGAACTTGCAGCTGTTATCACAGAACTGAAAAAATACAAACTGGCAGGACTCATTAGTTGTACAGCCTGCCAAAAATAACAGAATGCAGTGTTTAATGTGATTATATTAATATCTACCGTGTGCTGTAATACATTACTACAGTATTATTATTTTTTTAATTAATGGATTCTTTCTCTTTTCAGAAATAAGGAAAATATCCTACAAAAATAAAGGCAAAAGGAAGATACCCTGCAATCAGAACACAGAACTGTAACAGGCACAATAATGGCTGAACGCAGAAAAGTAACAACAATGAGCTACATGCATTAGTGAGTCAAGTCATTGAGAAAGCAGAACCATCAACGATTAAGTAATTTGATAAATCCACACCTTCAGTTTTTTGTTTGTACTTTATCTTTATGTCTGTGTTGGGCATTTTCCTGGTACTTATTTTTTCCTCATGCAGTGCATACTGTAGATGTGAAAATTAGATTTGGGTGTGTTCATGTGAGAGCCCTTTAACTTTTTTAAGCTTGCACACTTAGTTCCTGCCAGAAGCTGCAATGTGTCTCCCCTGAAAGCTAGCTTATTCAGACATTTGCCATCACTTAGATCAAGGATCATCCTCCTAATCTGACCTTGTTGATGAAAAGTTAGAATGTAAACCATAAGATCCATGGTGTTTGCCTTTTTCCAGAGCTTATTGTGTGTTACTAAAGAAATCAGTGTATATATTTTTCATGAGCTCCAATAATAAAACTATTAATTGAAATACAAATTGTTCATTTATGTATGCGTAGATAAAAAATATCTTTTGTAGCAACTTACTAGGGTCAAGCCAATCTGATGTGGCTTATTGTGGTCTCTTTTGTTGGAAAAAAAAAAGTTAATAATTTAATTTAAGCTGCTTGTATATTAAAAAAGTGTATATATGTATGTATGAAAATATCTCTTTCCAGTGATGTTTTTCTTGCAACAGCTCATTTGGCTTACATCAGCCGAATACTGCTTTCCTTTAGATTACATTGTTTTCTTGCACAGTGTCATTTAGTTTATGAGTTGTGTATCATTCACCAGTCTCTACATGGATTTCCTTCTGTACTGCATAATTCCAAGATAGTGCTTTCTAGGTTAGGAGTTCAGGACAGCATTGTCATATGGTTTAAGTTTAAAGAAGAACTTGAAAAGAGAAGAAGAAAATGGAAAGAGAACTCTTCAGGTAGAAAATCATGTGCCACAAAACTCTGGATATGTATTTACTGTGTCAGGTAAGACTCTTTTTGACACAGTGTTTAGCTTTTTTATATAGTGCTAGTGTAATGAAACCAACAAGTTTTAAAATGGAAAAGAGAGTCAACATAATGTGCTCAGAAAAGCTGATATTCATAACTTCTGAACATAGCTGACCGTCGTTTGTGAAGCTGAAATTAATTCAGAAGTAAAAAATCAATCATAATCAGAAGTGAATATTTTTGATATAAGTTTGAGAAAACCTTTTTAATAGATAAATAAAGCATAGTTCTTATCACAGATATTAGTGGTTAAAGAGAATGTAGCATAGTGGGGCACAAAGGAGCTCAGCCTGAAAAATTAAAATGCAGAGGATGTGATCGCACAATATCCCAAGAAAAATTTGTCCAGAAATCAGAAGAACAAGAAGAAGAAGACTACAACAGAATGAAAGTTAAGCAAATAACAAATTTTGATACATTTCACTATAATCTGTGAAGAATCAAAAACAAAAAATGGTGATACACATTGAATATCAGGAAGAAAACATAAACATATACTCACACACACATGCAAAAATATACATATCACTTCAGACACTAAAAAGAGTCTTAGAGAATGGCTAACAAAGACCATAATTAGAAACACAGGAAAAACATAAAGGCAAATGTAAGAAAGTCTAATGATGGAATTACATCAGGACTTATTAAACATACTGACAGAGAATAAGAAACGTCAGAAGAAATGCAGGAATGAAAATGTATCCCTCAATAAAAAAGAAAGGGAAAGGGAGAAAGCTAAACATACAGTATGACAACAAACATACTTAATAGACCCACAAGGAGTGAATACCTTTTCCTAAAATTCTGCAAAAGAAGGATACCATTGAGTGGGAAATTCAGCTAAACATGGCCAACTGGTAGATATCAGCAAAACAAAATTTCCATCTATCTATCCATTATCCAACCCGCTATATCCTAACTACAGGGTCATGGGGGTCTGCTGGAGCCAGTCACAGCCAACACAGGGCGCAAGGCAGGAAACAAACCCCAGGCAGGGTGCCAGCCCACCGCAGGGCACACACACACACCCACACACCAAGCAAACACTAGGAACAATTTAGAATCTCCAATGCACCTAACCTGCATGTCTTTGGACTGTAGGAGGAAATCTGAGCACCCGGAGGAAACCCATGCAGACAATGGGAGAACATGCAAACTCCACGCAGGGAGGACTCGGGAAGTGAAAAACAAAATTTAAGAATATGTATTTAAAAATGGCAACTTTAAATCTTTGAAGCATATGGAACACAAAGCAAAATGAATACAATATTCCCATACTTAAAAATGGAGATTTTTAAATTTTTAAACATACAAAAGGATACAAAAAGGACCCATTTATACATGGAGAGAGCACCATGAAACAGATTATCTAAGACTGATTATGTGCTCACAAATAGAAGGTTTAACTCAAAGAAATATATGTCGACCCAGCTTTTCTCAGATCATAATATGTTGGTAGTTGTACTAGAAAGTCAAAAGAAAATACCAGTAGGGAAGACATGGAAGCTTATAAAGACTGGTGCAAGTATATGCAGGTGTTTTAGAAATTAATCAAGAAACAGCTTTTTTATATTTGCTTAAGTGAAAGAAGTGAAATTAGATTTAGGAGAAAAACTATTGAGGCACTACAAGTGAAGAACACTATTATGGAAAAGTTCTATAATAGAGAACTATTACAGTATATGAAGATTCAGACAAATGTAACTTTATCCAAAGAACAACAAGGAAGTTTAATGAAAGAAAATGAAATGCATGTAGAGGAAGCACTAAAATTTGTTTAATAAAAGGAAGACAATAATATGTATGGATTTTCGATAGAATTTTACTGACAAATCTTAAGTCTGATAAGAAACAATCTGGTGTTGTGCCAGTGGTGAAGGGGGGAATGAAAACAAAACTGTGGACAATCATAGGAAAAATTGTGGGAGATCTGAAGTTTGTGTACAAGAACACACCATGAAAACAAAACCTAAGTAAAAAAAAAATCTTGTACAAAATTTTCTAGAACCTTAGAAAGTAATGCAAATGAAAACATTTGCATTTCATCCACAATCTTGGACATTCATGACAGTGTGACAACAGCCTTTTATACTATCATGGCAATCACAGCTCAAGTCGTGACTTCGGGTTGACATATGCTAGCAAACTGGAATGCTGCTAACAACAAAAGACTCTAGTGAGCTGTAAAATGAAATCACAGCTCGGAGAAACAAAAACGTAACATTATTTAGTAAAACTAAAATAAATAAATCTAAATAAAAAGCCCCAAACAAGTACATAAATGAATCCTGCATTTTACAAAATCCTAGAATAATATATGAGAACTAAATGAGAATTACATTTTTTCCAACTTCAAATAATACAGTATATAACTTCAGTTACCAACTGACTTAAAAGAGGTAGGGCTCTTCTAGTTGAGCATGATAAGTCTACGTGCTAATAATGAAGTAAAGACAATTACAGTTTGTTTGTCCTTCTCCACTTTATGCCCATCTGGAAGTCCAACAAATGGTTTAGGAGGGATTATGACACAAAGGCTGTCTGAAAGACATTTAAGAATGATGTTAATTTGGTGCATCCCCAAAATGTGGTCCAATGAGGCTAGAGCTCGATTGCAATGTTTGCAGATTGAATCTTGCCCTGGAAACATTTTGGATAATTTTAAACAAGACAGAAGTGCTCAATAAAAGATTTTTGATGAATAATTGTATGCTTTGCACATATGGAGTTAGCGTGAATTATTGGCATGGCTGCCTTCCACTTTTTTTTCTGAAATGTTAAGTAAGAGATCCTTTTCCCAATGTCCTCTTGGATCTTTGAAAGGAAGGAACTTCAAAATGTTTTTATATATCATAGAAATGCTCTTTGAGTCCTTAAGACTGATCAATATTTCTTCTGGAATAGAAATAGGTGGGAGTCGAGGAAAATTGGGCAAATTTTGTTTAGCAAAGTTTTGAATTTGGACAAAGTGGAAAAATTGTGTTGATGGAAAGTTAAATTTGGAGTGTAATTGTTCATGGGATGCAAAGATGTTATCTATCTACAAATCTCTAAGTCATTTATTACTTTACATTTTACAAATATTAAAAACTGTGTAGGTTTGAGTGGGTGGAAAAAGATGGTTACCATGTACAGGTGCCAGAGATAAAAGGTTCTCTGTATTGAAGTGCTTCTTACATTGTTTCCGTATTCTGAGTGAATAAAGCAAAATTGGGTTGTTAGTATATTAACGATAACTCATATTTACTGGGGTACAAAGCAAACAAAATAAAGAAGTACGAAATTTTGTCAATGTAGCAATTTCAATAGAATATATTATCAGACAAGATGTCCCACTTTCCTCTCTTTTCTCATTTGTGCTGAAGAATCTTAATATATAAGGATACAGAAAGACCAACTGATTAAGGAAATGCCTGTTCCAGGGAGTGGAGAGAAGCAAGCAAAAGTTGTCTTGTATATGAATGGTGTCACTATATTATGTAAAGACAGAAGAAGTGCTGAAATAATAGCAGTGTACACAGTTGAATATTGTGAAACATCAGAATCAAAAGTAAATATAGGAAAATGAAAAGGCATTTAAGGTAAATGGAAAGAAAAAACAGAAAACAATATAAACATGGAAAAGAAAGAAAAAAGAGTTTTCAGAACATTGGAAATGCAGTCAGATGTGGAAATTAGTATAACACTGGTTATTTTCACATGGAAAGCTGACCATAGAAGGTAAAGTAATAGTAATCTAAATAGTTATCCATCTTAAAATACTATATTTACTGTAGTTACAATGGTCTTCACCTTTAGCGAAGCAATCAAATGGAAGATAATGAGGCATTTTATGTTCTTAGAACACAAAGAACACAATAAATGTGAAAAACATTTCCAAGATTTAAATAAGCCCACTGATTTGAGATGCACACCAACAGTTCTCAAAAATGCATTAACCTTGAAAACAGATAAAATGCTTAAAGGAAGTGAGGAAATAAAGGTGGGTAAAGTTATGGCTTCAGCACGCCACACCATTATAAAAGATCAGTGGAATGTGTAAATAAAATAAAAAGGATACACAAAATAATATGAGGAAAATTAAAATAAATAACAGAAAATTCAAACTAAGAGAAATTAGTAATGAGGTTGTATTTCTTATCAAGTAAAACATAAAAGGACATTTGAAAACTTAATTAAGAAAGAGCAGGAATGGTTAAGAAAGCTGTGCTTAAAGATCTAGAGAGTAAACTACATTGGAAGAAGAGATGTTACATGCCATAGAGTAAACTGTCATGAAGATAAATATGCAAGTCATGCTTCAGGGAAGTGTGTGAAATATGTGGAGGAAAGTAAAGAATATATGGAAAAAAATGTTTTAAAGACCACAATATTATGCAAGAAATTGTACTTTACAGACAAAAATGAAAAAGACAATTAAAGAAACAATGTTAAATAATAAATGCGGTGGAGAATGTGGCCAATAAATCTACTAATCTGTCATGCAAAAATACACATGTAAGTAAAATTCTACAAAGAGCACAAAGAAAGGTCAGTGAGTATGCAATTATAGAAAGTTGGAAACAGGGCTGGCCAAAAATAAAAGAAGAACAAATACTGAAAAAACAAACAATAGCTGAACAGATTAAGGTGATTAAATATGGAGAAATGTAGAAAAACAAGGTCTAATAATAAATATGAGAAAGTTGAAAAAGTAAAATAAAAATAAAGTAAGAAATCAGAAAAAACAGGTCATGATTTGCTTGATTTTTGCCAGATATGCACTTGTTTGTACAATGACATTCCTCACAGTGCACCAATATCTTTCAAATGACACACTCATACAAAAACATGCTGTATTCAAGATTTCAAAAAAAGGCTGCATGTTGTTGAGAAATATCCCTAGTTACTATGAGTTTTTTTTCTTTGTAGTAAATATCGCCTGTATGGCATTGATCTTCAATGCCCGTTTTGGTATGGCTTTTAGCATAGTATTTTTTTTTGAACATCATATCACATTTTGTTGTATGACAATTTTGTGGGAGCTCAAAATATCTAGGGGCGGTATGGTGGCGCAGTGGTAGCGCTACGTGGAGTTTGCATGTTCTCCCCGGGTTTCCTCCGTGTGCTCTGCCCACAGTCCAAAGACATGCAGGTTAGGTGCATTGGTGATCCTAAATTGTCCCTAGTGTGTGCTTGGTGTGTGGGGGGTGTGTGTGCGTGTATGTGTGCCCTGCGGTGGACTGGCACCCTGCCTGGGGATTTGTTCCTGCCTTGTGCCCTTGTGTTGGCTGGGATTGGCTCCAGCAGACCCCCGTGACCCTCTGTTAGGATATAGTGGGTTGGATAATGAATGACTGACTGACTGAAAATATCTGTTGATTTTACTCATAACAACTGGCACTTATCAGTTAGACATGTAAAGAGGGTATTCCAAATATAATAAGTTTCTAACCATTTTTCTCAGTCTTTTTATGTCAACATTTTATAACAGTAAAGTGTTGTACCATGTTAGCCATAGATTGATACAGGAGAAAGTAGGGTGAAATTACATCTTTTATTGGCTAACTAAATAGATTACAAATGCAAGCTTTAGAGCAGCTAAGGCCCCTTCATCAGGCAAGGTGTAACAAAGAAACTGAAAAAAACTCTAATTTATATTGGGACAGCAAAGTGATTTTTTTCTTTCATCTTAACAACCTTTTTGTTCAAATGTTAGCAAAATGAATACACCTGAGATTAATTAACCCTGAAAGAAGAGAACAATGAACTAATAAAATGTAGAGATAAGATAACCGTCACTAGAGAAAGTCCTGTAAAGTTTTTTTGAAGTGCATTGTCATTTTATAACATTTTATAAACAATTTTAGCTTAGAAACAAAATGCTGAAAAGTTATTTGTTGGTTCACATTACTTTCTTTCATTTATGTTGCACTAGCTGAAATACCCAGTTTTGCCTGAGAGGAAAATAAAGCGTGTTTTTTTTTTTTTAATTGTTTGAGAAAAATATAATTAAAATAAACACAACTTGAAAACTAAAAATAAATTAACAAACAATGGAGACTCACTAATGTGCTTGTCTTGTGGTCTTGTATATATGTTATTATCCAGTTGACACTCGGAACTGGACAACTCTATTTAATTTCAAAAGCAACAGCGGCACGGTGCTGCTCAAACATAAAGAATGCTGACAGTCACCTTCAGTTCATCCTCTGGTGGTCATTCTGAGTGTCAACAAGATGATAACATGCATACAAGATCACCCACCACCCTACCCAGAAGGGGGTGAGTTAGGGTTGATTTCACCCTATAGTATTTTTAGTCGACCAATGAGAAACGTGTACCAAGTTTCAAGAAAATCATTCCAGCCATTCGGAAGTGATACTGGAACATACATATATACACACACACATACATTGATTTGATATATATATATAGATTAACAGTAACAATGTTATTTTGAGTACAGTATATTTTTATAATGGGGCAGCACAGTGGCGCAGTGGGTAGCACTGCTGCCTTGCAGTTAGGAGACCCAGGTTCGCTTCCCGGGTCCTCCCAGCGTGGAGTTTGCATGTTCTACCCATGTCTGCATGGGTTTCCTCTGGGTGCTCCGGGTTCCACCCATAGTCCAAAGACATGCATTGGCGATTTTAAATTGTCCCTAGTGTGTGCTTGGTGTGTGTGTCCTACGGTGGGCTGGTGCCCTGGCCGGGGGTTGTTTCCTGCCTTGCATACTATGTTGGCTAGGACTGGCTCTAGCAGACCCCCGTGACCCTGTAGTTAGGATATAGCGGGTTGGATAATGGATGGATGGATATTTTTATAATTGAACATGTACTTAGTTGTAGTGAGCATAGTACCATCTAATGAATGACTGCACCAACACAATGCTTACTTTTTTTCTTTAGGTTTATTGTGAAACATGCTTTATTAATACTTCAGTCATTTTGCTTATTGTCATGGTTTTGATTTAGTCTGTACCTCTGAGAATAAAAAAATAGCACCAGCACCTGTCTTGCCCATAACTAAAAACTGATTTGGCATGCATATTTTAATGTATGCTATTATCTCAAATCAGTACACTAAAGTCAAAAATAGCCTTCCTATGGGAGATCCATTTAAATGGTAATGATCAATCTATGCTGATTATAGATATAGAGGTATTTATTATCACATAAGTTTTGACAGTATAGTGAGCTTATTGCGCCACAGTGTCATGGATGATAATATATAAAAAATACAATAAATTGAGAATAGTAGAATATAAATAAATGAAAATAATCATAATAATAATACGTTTTACTTATATAGCACCTTCCCCATGCTCAAGGGTCAACATATTCGGTGCAAGAGAGAGAAAAAGAGACACACGGAGCATGTGGGCGAACGAGCACTCGTGGGCAGCTACGAGGAAGCCTGAATGTTAGGCTGACACCCAGGTTTTGAAGCTGAAGTCGCTCCAGCTGAACGATCAGGTAGCGGGAGTGACCAGGGAAAGGCAAATGGCCGCGGGAGGCCGGAAAGGCAGCAGGAGTCGGGAGGCTTGGTGGTGGATTACCCAACGTGAGAGTCCTGGCCGTTGGATGTGAACCAAGTCTCGGGACTGGGATGAGTGCCAGACCGAAACCAGAGATCGGGAGGTCTCCAGACCCGTGTGGATATGATATGGAAAAGGGCAGCTGCAGAGTGCGTCTCATCTGCTGCAAAGCCTAGTCGGGAGAAGCAGGTGAGACACCAGCATAGAAAAACACCAGGCTTGTCATTTGTTTTTTAGAAGACTGCTTCCAGCGTCATTTGAACCCCGTTGATTTTAAAGGATTGTTTTTTTCTATAGTTTTTACCTCCACGTGTTTCTTATGGTTTATTTATTGAACTTTGAATGACTGCACTTTAGGAACACTTTGTTTTTGTTGACTATTTTAATAAAAGCACTTTGCACCTTTTGAACCATCCCCTTGCTCAATTGTTATTGCCTCCACTGTCTAGCTCATCTTGGTGACATTATCGACGGTGTAGGGTTCAAGGGCTTCCAAATAGCAGATGGGAGCGTGGAGCCAAACCCACATGGTCACAAATGGCCTCTTTTGTTTTCTTGACATTCAGGAAAAGGTTGCTGTTATGGCACCATACAGTCAGGTCTTTTACAATTCCTATAGGCAACCTAATTATTGTCGCTTTTGAGGTCAGAGTGGTGTCATCCGCAAACCTGATGATGCTGTCTGTCTTATTCTTTGATACACAGTCCTAAGTAAAAAGACTTATGACTGAAGTCGACTGAAACCATAATGTCTACAAAGGATCATAATCTGTACAGGTCATTGAGATTTCTTTACCTGTGTTTCAGACAATACTTTTTCTTTTCTTCGTTACACCACACCTATTGACAAATCAGTTACATTTTTAAATGAATAATAATGCATTTCACTTGGTCAATTCCAACCATTATAATGCCATTGTTAATTCTGACCACACTCCTCTTGTCCTGACTTGGCTCTTTGGGAATAGCAAATCTAGAATTTATTCAATTTATTTCCACACAAATTGATTTTTTGTTGAAACTTGTCAAAGCTAATTTATTCTGAGAAATCAACCTAAACACTTTGGAAAACACTTAAAGAATATTAAGGAGATAAATAATCTCTTATGCTACCCAAAAAAGTAAATTACAAGCCAGAGAGAGGGAGCATCTGAATTAATATCTGACATCTCTTAAATCAATGATGAAAATGTAAAGCCTCCTACAGCTGACCTTTATAAGAAAAAAGTTTAGCATTGCAAACAGAATTAGGCTTATTGACCTCAAAAGAAAGTAATAATTAATTCGCTCTTATAATAAGCACAAAGAAAAGGCCAATAACATTCTGCCCAACAAATTCAGAAATTAATACTACTGATAGAATTAAAGTCAATTAACATTAAGATATAGGTAAGATATTAAACAAATACTATAAGATGTTATACACATCTGAACTTAATGAAATAAGGTTTTTATCAGAACATTTTTGATAATATTGTAATCCCAAAGACTGTCTTATTCTGCATGGAAGAACTGGATATGTCTCTGTGCTTCTGTGTGATTTAAAATGCTATTAGAACTTTACAGAGGTAGAAAGACACAGACATAGATGGATACCCAGTAGAATTTCATAAAAAAAGATCTGATCTATTAAGCAATGCTATTTATATTTGAATAAACAAAAAGAAGAGAGCCTTATGCCTAACAACTCTCCTGTAGGTATCAATAACAGTCAAAAATAAAGATCCCACCAGAAAATGAAACTTACAGACCAATTTGGCCATAGTCAGGAAAATTACTTCCGTCTTTGCAGGATGAGATTTGTTAATGTAAGCAAATATTATCAAACCTTTAATAAATGATAGATGAGCTTTGTGAATGTATTCTTCTGTATTTTTTGATGCTTTGATAGAGTTGAATGGGAACTCCATATACTGTTCTATGCAAACATGGGTTTGGACCAATTTTATGTGCAAGGATTAAATTATTATACTCCAGACCAGAAGCATCTGTTCAAGTGAGTAATATGTACTATTAATATTCTACTTTAAGCATAGAAGCAGACAGAGCTTCTGTATTTCACTGAAACTATTGTGTCCATAAGACATACTTATGAATGCTTTGAAATCACTTCAGTTTTTTTTTTTTTGCCTCCTGACCAGTATGAGAAAACACTTACATATGGTATAATGTTCAACACATCTTAATGTCTAGTGTGGCACACAGCTGGGGGTGGCACCCAGCCGGGACACCTAGGAAGACAGGAGGAGGGCTCAGGCCTCCTCCAGACCACAAGGGGGCGACCGCCCTGGTTCCTTTGGGGGCCACTGGTACAGAGCTGGGAAGCTAAACCCTGTAGGGGCCCGTGGTCACCGCCAGATGGCAAGGGCCTGGAGAACCCTGGACCCCAGCACTTCAGGAAGTGCCTGGGGGGAAGATGAGTGGGGACACCTGGAGTGCTTCCGGGTACACAGCAGGCACTTCCGCCACACTGGAGCATGTCGGTGGGAGATTGCCGGGAACACACCTAGAGCACATCCGGGTGCTTATTTAAAGGGGCCGCCTCCCTTCATTCGGAGCTGGAGTCGGGTGGAAGATGGACAAGGTCCTGAGTAGCCAGCAGGATGCTCCGCCTGGTTCAAGGCGGGGACCTGCACATAAAATCATTATTGTAGATGGCCCGGCGCAGCAGGGGACCCCACCCACGAGCTGCAGGGACAGCGTGCTCACAGCCCCGCGAGAGGATCTCGCCCCACGGACCGCTAATGGGCCGCGGTCACAAAGTGTTCTTCTGGTGTGGGGGGAAAGCAACAGCCCTTACCAGAGTGCAGCGACCTCTAAGGAGTGTGCTTCTGCGGAGGGCACCCGGGACAGCGGGCTGTCATGGAAGGCCATGCAGAAGCAGCTGCTTCAGATGGACGGGATCCGGGAGGTAAGTGCCCTGCTCACCGGCAGCCAGCCCTATGAGGCTGCGTTTGTTTTGGGTTTTCCAGACAGGGACGACCTGGGTCTACGTTGGTGGCCAAGACGTGTTGTGCTGGAGCACTCTCCTGATGTGGTAGCAGCAGCAGGGGCTGCGGAGAGGGAGACGCTGCAACCCGAAGAGCCAGCTCATCACCACACTAGGAGAAGGAGAGCCAAAATAGCCGCGGACCGGAAGTCCCTCCCCGTGACAGGCATGGGATTGGGCAGTGTGCCTTGTGTGCCCGCCGATGATTGGATGGAGGCGGGACCAAGGAATGCCTGTCTCGTGCCGGGGGAGACCCGATTGGGCCGGAGAAAGAGGCCCACAGGAAGCAGTCGACGTGTGTTGCTGACAGTAAGGTAAGTTCACCAACTGCTGATTTCCTGTCCTTGCCTGGAGCTCTGCTTGTACAGGAGGAGACTCTTCAGTCCACAGGTCTGCTGTTACAGGTTCTGAGTACACTCTGTGCGGACCTGCAGGAGCTGGAGGGGAAGGTGGTCGTGTCATTGCAGACGCTGTGTGCGGCGAAGAAAGGGAGCGATGCTGGATCCTTTGGCTGGAGTTGTACAGCGGGGAAGGTGAGTACAGTCGACCCCGTAAAGCATAAAGGAGAACCCATCGAACTTGACTGTGATACGAATGACTGGTATCGAGTAGGGGGTTCTCCGACAACGGACGCGGCGGTGAGTGCTGTGCGCGAGGTGAGGGAAGAAAGATTGCAGGGACTGGCAGGACGAGGGTTGATGAGTGCCCTGGGTCCTAGCACCCTGTGCTCCAAGCCCGCGGCAGTCTCCCGTCGCTCTGTAGGGACGCAGACTGGATTGGATCTGAGCGTGTCCCATGCGCAGACCCAGACCGTCAGGGTGTCCAAGAGTGACGGGAGGAATCGAGGGGAGAATGGACGAGTGGAGATTGCACGAGAGCAAGCGGTCCCGGCGGTAGTTCCATTAAGATGGGCACGGAACCCACGGAGGGGGTGCAGAAGAGGGCAAGTGCCAGTCAGAGGGGTGAGCGCTGCCTGTGTGTGACAAAGAGGGACGCCAAGTGGTGGTTTTCAGGCAGTTGCTCTGTCCCTGTGACTCTTTGTTTTGCAGGACAGGCCTCCTCCAGAACACGAGGGGGGTGACCGCCCTGGTTCCTTTGGGGACACCCGGAATGCTTCCGGTTATGCAGCTGGCACTTCCGCCACACTGGGGCGTGTCGTGGGTGATTGCCGGGAACACACCTGGAGCACATCCGGGCGCTTATTTAAAGGGGCTGCCTCCCTTCATTTGAAGCTGGAGTCGGGTGGAAGACGGATGAGGTCATTGAAGAGAGAGCAGGAGGTGGTCCGAAGAAGTGGCAGTGTGGTTTGGCCTGGACTTTGGGAAAGATTGAGGTTTTTGGTGCACTTGGACATTGTAAATATTAGGGTTAATAAATGTGTGGTGGTGACTTTAAACATGTCTGCCTGTCTGTGTCCGGGACTCGTTCCACACTAGTTATATAAGACATTAAGCTTTTTAGGCTTCCCCCCCTATTTTGGCCCTCTATACCCAAAAAACTCTCATTTCTAAGCCATTTTTGGATTCGATTTTGTGCAGAAAATGACACTCATATGTTAAAGAGTTAACCAGTAGGTGTCTTCATCTTAACTGAACAGAATGACTTAAACTTGCATATGCCACATCAACCAATCCCAGGGGTTCACCCCCTAATGGGATATGATGGGCAAAAGCTACTCCTTCTCACAAAACTTTCAAAAATTGGGCTTGGTAATATTGGCATGTGGAGTGTTGTTTTCTGCTATTTTGCATTTGCTGATTACAAATGTGCCGATTGTTTTATATTCTATTCATTACTGGTGTTCCTATCTCTCAAGCAGACACCACCAGAAGGATAAAAATGTCAAATTTCAGACATAAGCATATGGGGAGGATAGGTTTTGACTATTTCAAGGTGAGTGATTATGAATACAATGTGATTTTTGATCCTTTACTAGGGATCCAGCCCTCTATCAGAGGGAAAAAAAATTACATATCTCTGTTACAATTGGGAATTTTTAGGCTTTAGACATTTAAATTGAGGCAAACATTTTAGTATTTGAAATATTTAGCACAACGGTTCCTGTTTATTTTATACTTCTACCTCACAAAGTAAATCATTATATTTCTTCTGAACACCCCAAATTAGGGCTTATTATGCTACATCTGACTTTTTTCCCCCCTCTGGCATTAAATCTCTCAATGTCCTTACTCATAATGGATAGACTTGAACAGAAAGTGTTTCTTTACACTGATGGTGCTGTATATTACCAATCCACTTTCATTATTACCAAGTGTATTAAGAATACCTCTGGAATTCTATTGAATTTCCAGGTCTAAGAATTATTTAAATTACAACATAAATTCTTAGTCTTGCATTGGGTCAATTTTCTGTTAATGGCTAACAATAGTTCAAATATCTTGGAATCGTAATTGTAAAATGCACATAAAAATCTGTCTAAATCAAATTTTTATAGCTCATTGGAAAGTACTACGCTAGATATTTAATATATGATCATTTCTTTCCCATATATAGCCTGGGAGAATGAACATTGTCAAAAAGAATAAGTGTTTACATTTCTTTTTTATATATCATTAAATCTTCAAAAACGTCTTCTTCTTCTTTCGGTTGCTCCAGTTAGGGGTTACCACAGCGGATCATCTTCTTCCATATCTTCCTGTCCTCTGCATCTTGCTCTGTTACTCCCATCACCTGCATGTCCTCTCTCATCACATCCATAAACATTCTCTTAGGCCTTCCTCTTTTTCTCTTGCTTGGTAGCATCCTTTTCCCAATATACCTAGCATCTCTCCTCTACACATGTCCAAACCAACATGTAGCCATGTTTATTTGGAATGAAAAGATGTAGAGGATTAAAAAATCTGTACTATAAAGACAAGGAATAAAGAACACTGGTATTTTGGACTTCATAAATAGGAGAGAAGCTTGTGTGTCTGATGTTTTGTGTCTCATGTGCCACAACAGAATGGAAAAAAAAGGCAGAGATTGTGGCTGATCTCATTGTAGCTGTTAACCCTTTGTACACCACTGGCTTTGTCAGGCTGCACGATATTAATTGTAATAATAATCTGCAAACGGGTGATAAACTTGACATGGGCAACAATTTTCAGTCATTTAAATGAGATCAGCAACTCAGTCAACAAATCTGAAATACCCCATGATTAGAAGTAGCTGAATGTGACATCAGCTCAAGATGACTAGATGCAGAGTTAGAAAAGGGATTTATTAGCCAGAATTTTAGATAAACGCTGGAAATCAATCATTGACACAATGCACTCCTTATCAATATGTGCAAAGCACAACTAAAATTATACACTACATACACTTATATTGTGAACACTGTGAATGTAGCCCCAAGTGGACATGGCCACTGTTCTGAAAACCCCTCTTAAACAGTGATACAATGAGAAACAAACACAGCTTTTCATCTCCTCTTTGCAGGATCAGCTGCTAGCCTGCTGCTTGCTGCCGTGCCACATGATCTGCATCTAGCACGGGGCTTTGAACATTTAAAAGACCGCACCGAGGCCGTCCTAGTGTCTCGCTGCCTTGTATCTCTTCCCTCAGACATCCTCTGCTCCCAAGCCGCCGCACCCCTTTGAGGAAGAAGATTTTGTGTTCTTTTGATCAAGAGGCGACCGGTTTGACAGTGTGCCCGGATCTCTCCTGAAAGAGACTTGTGTTTGTTCCACCTGTATTTGAATAAAGTGTCTGTCTCTTGAAAACCCTGAGTGGACCTGTGCAACTTTGTGACCCAAGTGTGACAATATCTGCACTTACCAAGGCAAAAACCTGAATTATGAAAGATACAGTATGGCTGGTCACCTGCCTCTGTTGGCCATATGCACTGTAAAACTTTACCTACCTGTTAGATGGTATTAGAACCACTACTAATATTGCATAGTGAAAAATCTACTTTGAACTCACACTACATTGATCACTTTTCATATTATTATTTTGAATACCCAATCTCCTATTAAAAGAGTAAAAATCTGAAAAAGAGGGTTCTTTGCCTAACTCTCAAAATGTCTTGAGAATTTGGCAAGAAGGTATTACTAATGCTCTTAAGTAAACATGCAGAGCCCATATTATCCCAGTCAATGTTTTAATACCTTTGAGTGACAACTACATACTGCATTATGTGATTTTATACCCTTACCAGATGGATTGAGGAATGATGTTGAACCTGAATTTGAATTTAGTATGAAATATTACATTACTCATGACCTGTTAAATTTTTCATTACCATGATTTTTGGAATGCATTCTTATAAAACTAATAAACAGGAGAAAAAAATGAACAGCACTTTCCAATCTTTATTTCTTTCCCCCTCATTTGAAATAAAATCAGTTAGACTATGACACATCATATTGGCAATTAATCAAAAGAAAATATGACCCATAGGACTTAATAAATTTATAAAAATGTTTGTATCTTATTTGCATACATTTGAAAAATTAAAGATCAAAAGGAAGATTTTTCAAAAAAAAATCCCCAGGAGAAAGCATTCTGTTAGCACAAAATATGCTTCTAACCATAAAATTAAATCAATTATTCATTTGCATAATTAACATATGAAAAACAGGACAAATCATCTTACAGCTGGGACAGAGACTCATTTATGTACTTGTACTAAACATGTAGGTATTTTGGCAAAAAAAAAAAATGCAGGTTAATAAAGAATCAAAAGAAATTAAAATGAAACTTAACAGAAAATAATGTTTGTAATATTAAACAGAACCACTGAATGCCTCTGCCTAATCTGCCTCTGCCTAATTTCTTAAATTCCTGCTATAATGATGAATATTAATTTCAAAATAGAATTCCCATTAGCTAGATTAATTGTAGTTTACAGTGTAAATTTCGATACATAATCACAAGACAAAGTTGTTACTTATCTACAGTAGTGTGTGTTAGATGACTAGTTAGTTATATATGATACTTGGGAATTTCGTATCATTTTAGGAACAAACAAACAATTTATTGTCAGATTAGTTATAATATAAATGCTGTGAATATGCTTTTTTTTCATTTTATTTTTAAACTCTGGTTTGCTGTCTTTAATGTTCTACTGCTACTATGACTTTTAACAATATAGAACTATGATACCTAAACAACACATAATATGATGTCTCTCAATCATGACAGTATTTCTTGGAATCCCATCTGTTACATTTTTCACTGTATTCACATAGATTTTTGAATATAGCAAATTATTTTGTTTTAACCAAAGACCATATACTGAAGCACCAATGAAAAATACAAATCAACAGAGCAGCATTCTCTAGGAGAGCTAGCATGCACATCACACTGTAACACACCAAAAATGCTCATTGTGAGCTCTTGATGAAGACTGGTTCATTTTACCATGTAATTACATATTATTATAGCCACTAACAATCTATAGGTAGGTCAACTTCCATTACAATGAAATGTTCGGGACTGAAAAAACAATTTGTTACAACAAGGAATTTATTATAACGGAATTTGCATATAGCACAATTTTAGGCTCGTTCAGTTGACAAAGCTGACTGCTGAAGTCTAAACTCGATGGCAACATCTTTTCTCTTTTGGCCAGCATAAATGGAAGCGAGGAGCAGTAACATTTTCAGGAAAGTAAATTGCTGCCATCAGTATAATTTGAAACCCATTCGGAGGTTTGTTCCCCTTGTTATCAAAAGTGTACAGTAGGAAGTATTATAAGACATTGAGGGGTTTTGGGTGGGGGCTTGGTGAGTTGGGAGTCCCCTTCGGTGTCTAGAGTAAACAACTGTTTAGTTACAATAATGGCACCATTCAGTGTACACAGCATGGACTTTCGAGTGACCACTCCTTTGATTCCAAACAATGGTGTCCCTCAGTGTTCCTTAACTTTCATAAATGGTACACCAAGCAGCTGCCTATGTTGCCTAATGCAGCATTTCCCAGTTTGTAGGATGCGGCAGACTACCCATCGTACTTGATTTACCATGGCTGCATAGCAGGTGGGCTGACAATCCCACTCTCCGACAATCATGCTTAATTGACCAAGGGGAACAACATTCTGATGACTGCGCTTGATTCACCACAGCCAATCCAGGACAACATTCCCCAATTCCCATTGTGATGATCGTGTTTGATTAGAACCAGCATGTCAATTCCTAAAATTAAAAAAATGCCTGAAGTTACTATATTTATTTAGGAGTTGACAAAGTAATAAAAAATTTAATGTATGATTTTTTGTTTCCTCAGTCCATTTTACAATCTACAAAATACAATGCAGGATCCAAGGTGGAGGTTGCAAACCCATCCTGGAAGCATAAGGTGCAAGGCAGTCAGCTCCAGATGGGGTGTCTACTTAAACAATTTTAGTCAATTTTAACCAAACACCCATCCTGGACCAATTAGAGTTTCCAAGCAGACTAGTATTTTGCTTTTGGAATTAATTGGCGTACCTACAGAAAACCCATGCAGACATGGCAAGAGCTTGCAAAGTCAGCATGAAAGGTTTCTAAGCTCTGATTCAAACTGTGGCACTGAGTGCCAATGACATAATGTCACCATAGTATGTGACCCAACATTTGCGTGATAGAAATATGCGCGCCAACAAAATAGCGCCGATTAAAACGCGCCGTCAAAATCACGTTTCAATTTCAAGTTTCATTAAATATGAATTAATAGTTGAAAGCATATATAATAATGTTTATTTTAGAAATCAATATTATGAGACGCGGCATGCCATCAGCACGGCACACAGATAGTCCTTAAGATCACTCCCTACATATGTAGGAAAAATTGCAGCAAGGGCGTCCCACTCTCTTGGCCTCTCTCGCGATTTTGTCGTGGCGATTTTGCTGGCGCGCATTTGTCGAAAACCAGTTAGCGGGTTTGTTGGCACTCATTTGTCCGTTGCGGTTTTGTCGGGCGCATATGTCTATCGCGCTTTTGTCGGTGAGCCCCAAAGTAGATGGTGTGACATGTAAAATGAAACTTTATATTTGCAGAGAAATATATTTCCCAAAGTGTTTTAGGTTTTTAGTTAATAACAAAACAACAAATATAATAATTAACAAGATTAAAGGAAATGTACAGGAGCCCCTTTAGTGAATACATGTGAAATGGACAGCATTTCTCTATGTACTACTGAGAAACAATAGACTACAAGTTTAAAATATGTATTTAAGATAGAGTGCTAAAACTTTCAGTAATACTGATTTATAACAGTTTTGCTGCATTTTTATTTTTTTCAGAAATGACTAACATACATGTTCTACTTTTAGCAAGTATTAGAGGGCTTGCATGTGCCTCACAATGGCATGGAATTCTTTTCTTGCTTGACCATTTTCGCACCAGTATAGGCTCTAGCTTCATATGCTGCTGTTGAAAACTGAGATGAAAATGTAGTTTTTAACAACAGTTTTGTTTAATTAAGGTATATTTCTATAAAGAAAATGCACAATATTAGTGCCGGAGCATGTTTAAACTAGCATACAAAATCATAGTATCAAGACAATGTCTCCACTACTTTCAAATGTTACATTCACATTTAGTTCAACACTTGAAGAAACATTATTGATATGTCAATCAGTTCATCCAGTGATATTCTGGAAGAAATGTTGCTCACACAGCCTCTGTATGTTTATTTAATTAGTGATTAAGTGTTTGTGTGTCTGCTGTTATGCCCTGCAATATCCTAGGGCATCATCTAGTGTTGACTCCTGCCTTGCACTTGATGATGCAGGTCCTAGGGTCCTGCAAACTTTACCGTCGTTATTGCTTGAGGCTGATTATGTCAGGATAAGCTGTGGCTCCCATAACCATAAACTGTATTCTGTATATTCAGATATTGATTCATTTCTGTTAACTTTGTTATTTGCCTGTGAACCTGTAATACAACAACTGAATTTGACTGTAATCACCAACTGAATGAACATTAACAACTACTATCAATCCTATGTAAATTGATCCGTCCATATTTTACATATTCAGTGCTATATCTCTTTCAATAGGCTGATTATCAGTCATTTGATGAGTGACAGCAATAATCATGTACATTATTTATAAAAAAAATTGATGGTTGTGATTTGCTTTTAAACTAGTCATTTAATGGCATGTGTCAATGAATGCCAATTAAATACAGTAACTAACTAATATTTTTTATCATTAAACATGCATTTAATTTTTATAAATAATAGAAATCACAAACATAAACTGTGGACACCAGGAATATAATTTCATCTTTCTCTTTCTCTTCTGCTTATACTGATTCATAACTTGTAACTGCTCTCGGTAATGCCTTGGAATAGGGTTAAGCAATGTCGTTATTGGAGGGCCACACTGGCTGCAGGTTTTGCTCCAACCCAGTTGCTTAATTGGAAAACAATCCTTGGAAATAATTCAGCTTCATTGTTAGTGTTTTAACTCTGTAGCATCAGATCAACCTCATAATGAACTGTATTGTATTGTATTGTATTGCATTGTGTATTATTCCTTTATTTATTACTCTCTATTTCAGATTATTTCTGTCTATTCATTTACCTAATATTATGTATTTATTGTTTTATAGTATAGTGTAGTGGTTTATATACAGTAAGTGCTTTATATATATTGCATTTGGCCTGTGTTTATGTACTGTATATGTTACACTGTGGTCCTGGGGAGCATTAATTTATGCTACTGTATGCTGCCATACTGTGTATAGATGATATGAAAATAAAGCCACTTTACTTGACTTGACTAGAGAAAATGCAGACATATAAAATAAATTACCAAGAAGTGCATTTGAGTTTTGAATCTACAAATATTAAACTGAACATTTTAGATGCAGTAGTTAAGGTTGTAATTTGCAAAATCTTTCTTATGGTCTTATAAACAATGCAACCAAAACACAGTGTAGCTAACTCCCTTCTGAAGCTCAATCATCCTCTTTAGCCCAAAAGGTAAAATACAAAGCTTCACTTTAAACCCTAACCCTTATCTATCACCTTTGAGGCTACATCAGTCATACCTTTATATTGCTAAGCTTTTTTATGACTACTGCTTTATCCATTGTCCCCCTTGTGCTTTTTCATGTGTCTTTATAAAGAAAGGATCACTTTAAATGTCTGCACCTGCACATTGAAATTAAGCCAACCAAGGTCACCTCTAACGTTTATAGCAACCTGATAGCAACTGTCTGACAGTAAGACAATATGTTAACTAATGTTTTCAAGAAACGCATTACGCCAAAGAATCCACAGTTGTTAAAGCATTGTGTGCTTTGTGATAAAGCTGATATCTTGTCCAGCAAAGAGTTTTAAATCTGAATATTGACATTGTACTCTGTTACATGTTACTGTGGCTAGATCAGGTTAGGTAGGGTAGACTTTATTATTACTGAGGGAAACTTGTTTGCAGCAGGAGAGTGCAAAAATATAAGGCATTGTTACACAGATACAAGAAAATAAGCTAAGACCCAACATCTGGCAACCATGGTTATCATCAGTACAGTAGATTTCCACACATAAGAATAATTACCTTTAATAGTAAAAAATAAAAGAAATCATAATTCAGAAGGAGCCCCAGAATTAGTACAATTTAAGATAAGAAAACGAGGATGGCTGCTGTCTGACAATTGCATTGGTCTTCTTTCTACCTTCTTTGTTATACAGTTCAATGACGTAGGTCTGCTGCAAACTAATTTTACTGCTAACATTTTCGATGTTATTTAGGTAATTTATATTCTTAATGCTGAAGTTGCTAAACCAACATATAAAACCATATGTGACAAATAGATTTATTAACAGACATAATTGTCACTATGGCTTTGTCCATTTGAAAACAGATGAGTTTCTTCAGAAAAAATAGCCAGTTCTGCCCCTTCTTGTAAATTAGTTCTTTGTTGAAATTAAAGTTTAGCCTGTTATTAATGACTGCCCCTAGGTATTTTTAGTGCTCCACCATGTTCTGACACCCATTTTGTTATTATTGAATGAATGGGTAAGTAGCACCTAAAATCTTCAGCCACATCTTTGTTCATAAGTGATATTTAGTTTTAAAAGGGAAAGATCACACACCTGAATAAACTTATCAATGGTAGGTTCATCACAGTCCTCCATCTCTTATAGCAGTCGCATAATGACAGAGTCATATACAAACTTTAAGATGTATCTTTCCTTACATGAACTGCTGCAGTCATTTATTGTAAAATAAACAGAAGGAGAGACAGACAGCAGCCTTGGGGTAATCCAGTGGATGAGTTAAGACTTTTAGAAAACCAGCCACTAACAATTTTTTATTCCATTAGTTAAAAAGTGCAGAATCCACCCCACTAACTTAGGTTCAAAATAGAACCTATCAATCAGTTTATTAATCTGTTAGAATCTTCCGGTCGTTGCACCATAGCAGACCTCTCAGTGCATCTCTCCAAGGTTTGTGTGTTTTTTGTTCTGTAATCATGTAAAATAGCTTCTTTTGTTTTATTTTACTAGTCTGTAAGTAGTTATTTCTATAAAATGCTTTATAACATCTGTAAAAGTTTTTTTACTTTTGATCATTATCACCTTCGGGATCGTAACGGGACTCTTATGTGCCACCTATAAAGGAAATTACATGTGTGTGTCTGGCACTGTTCATTTACAGCTGAGATGCGCAGCTATTAGTAAGACCAGCTACCAGTTACCAGTCCATGTACTACTAATATTCTGGACAAATAAAAAGCTTTGAAACCCAGAAAGTGAGGAAAGAGAGGTGGACTGCAAGTATGTCTGACACGGAGAAGTTTTAAAACACCATTGCCAACTATCATTATGAGCAACACACAGTTTATTCCTTGCAGAATAAACTGGACAAGGCAAGAGCATCTGTGCGATACTTCCATTAGTACCGAGAAAGCTGTCTGAGACCTGGTTTAGAAATACTGACTTGGATACAGATTGTGTAGTAGATGGATTTGTTTGTGTATGACAAGACAGAAAACCAGCTTCTGGTAAGCAGATGGGTGGTGGGGTCTGATTTACATTAACAAAAGGTGGTGCAATAATATCACTGTAAAAGAGCACATCTGTACGCTGAATATTGAATTACTCACCGTCGGACTCACCCATACTATCTACCACATGGGTTTAATCAATTATTTGTGACAGTAGTCACAAATATTCCAATGAAATGCTCACCTCTATTCCAATGAAATGTTTTGAACATTTGATGAAAATCATTTTAATGACACTGCGGTGGGTTGGCACCCTGCCCAGGATTGGTTCCTGCCTTGTGCCCTGTGTTGGCTGGGATTGGCTCCTGCAGACCCCCGTGACCCTGTATTCGGATTCAGCGGGTTAGGCAATGGATGGATGGATTTTAATGACAGAGACAAAAGTATTTCAAGATAACAACCAATTCACCTGTTGTGCAAACATAAGTGTTCTCGATCAGCCTGGTTCAAATTTCAGAGCACTATTTTTGGATTTTTCTTCAATGTTCAATACCATCAAGCCTCATATACTGATTGGGAAGCCGAACAGTATGAATATATACCCATTTATCACATTATGGATTCAGGACATTCTTTTAAATCATTCACAGACAGTCGAAGTACAGCACACTTTTTAAAAAGTCATTCATTCAAACACAGGAAGCCCACAGGGGTGTGTTTTATCACTATTACTATTTACTCTGTACACAAGTGACTTGAGACAGAACAATGACTACTGCTCCATTATCAAATATGCTGATGACAGCATGCTTATAGGATGCATATCTGGGAAGGAAAAATCAAGTGGACTGTATAGTAAACTGGTGCAATAAAAACTCTCATTTCATTCTGAATGTAAAAAAGACCAAAGAAATGATATTTGACTTTAAGAGACACAAATCTGGATTTTTACCTATTGTTATTTAGGGGGAGGAGGTAGAAATAGTGGCTGAATATAAATACTTAGGAACTAGCCTATATAACAATCTAAACTGGAAAACAAATACAAAACATATTCTCTAAATGCAAGCAGCACTTATTTTTCCTCTGTAAACTAAACCTATTTAAATTGGATAAAGTTGTTTTATCTCAGTATGATCCAGTCTGTTATCATGTTCGGTTTCATTGCCTGGTTTCGTAGTCTGACAAACCAAAATTAAAAAAATAAATCCAGTAGATTGCTTAGCATGCAGCTAAAGTTATTGGGCTGATGTCGATGGTTTGGCAAGTGTTATGTGAGAAGACAATGCTAAAGAAACTGGAAATCATCTCAACTGATGACAGACATCCATTACAAATCAGGAAGGATAGTCACTTTGAAAACTCAGACAAACTGCTCCAGAAGTTCCTCTCTTCCTAGTGCTATACGACTTTTTAACATGGAATACTGGAGAAAATAGTAAAGGTTTGATATGTATCCTGTAACCATTTTTGTGTAAATGCACACTATCAAAATACCTGTCTTGTTTGTTTTATTCTGTCTGTTATTGGATGCAACTGAGAATGCAAATTTCATATTTTCTTGTGTAAACATGACTAAATAAAGAAATCTTGAAACCTTATCAACTAAAACAAGAAGCTGTATTGTATTAAAAGTAGACAAGAAATCAATAGACGGAAATCTTGCATCTTTTTTGGTCCATATAACTGTTCATATAGTAGAATGAAAAGTTTCACTTTGGCATCCTTAACACCTCCACTTTGCTCTGTATGCAAATCTGTAAGAGTCTACACAGGCTTTGGTTTTGTCAGATAGAGCTAGCACCACTAAGGAAAGAAAGATCATTATTTCATCATATATTATTATCACAGAAATAAGGTGGAGAAATAAGAGGAAACATAATAATTCTTATCAAAGATTACACCCCACCCGGCGTGAATATGAATGAAATGCAGCAACAGTTGGCGGAATACATCACAAGTTTGGAAAACAGTCACTCAGACTCCCCAATTATAGTGAAGGACAACTTTTATCACACAAACCTAACCACTGAGCTTCCTAGATACAAACAGCTGGTTAAATGCACTACCAGTGATGGGAAGACTTTGGATCACTGCTGCTGCTCTATACAGGATGCATACCGGATCTTTAACTTGTGCAACTGTAGGTAATTCTGACCATGTAATGCTACAGTTGAGTGATGGTGCAGTTCAGCTCCATGCTCCCTCTTCCATTTTGGGAGCCTCTTGAACCAAACACCATCAATAGTCATGACCAGAATGAACTGAGCAGATGAGGACAAACACACCAAGGGGATGGTGAAAAAGTGTTCAGTGCCTATATTAAAAACAAACCAAACAGTGTTCAAAAAGTGCAGTGCTCAAAACTCATAAATAAATAATCCATAAAAACAAAGTGTAAGTGGAGGTTAAAATTCATCAAATAGAAATCCATTAAAAACAAGGTTAAAAAAACACAGTGCAGGAAACTCATTTAAAATCCACAAGCCTTGCTGCCTTCCTTGAAAACTTATGCCCCTCCGGCTTATCCTATTTGGATCTGGCAGCCCAGGGAGACATCACCCAACAGGTGCAGACACAAATTTTATCTGGCCTATGTGACCGCTTCCAGTCTTGCATTGTTTGCAGGTAACCACCAAGCCCTGCTTCACCCAAACAGCTGTCAATCCTGGCTCCACCCGGCTCTGTACTCCCACCACTGCCATCTCAATGGCTTCTCTTTGCGAGAGCACCTCCATAGCGTAATGGTCACTACTGCTCCCAAGACGCTCAACAGGGGCGACCCACAGCCCAATCCTGAGCAATGGCCACTTGCTCCTCCTTGCGACTTCACTCTTGTCCCCCTGCTTCCATTCTCTGTACTGGCTTGTTTCCTTCCTTTTTCCTGCCTGCGTCTTCTCCCCTCATTTAACCTCCACTTCCTTTATCTCTCTCTTTTTTCCTTTTCTTTCCCCTCTTTTCACCTTGCACTCCCCTTTTATATGCTGTGGAGCAGTTGCAGATGCGATCGACTGATTGCTGCCCCAGCAAGGCAACGCATATTCGGCCAACCACTTTGCTCCAACCTGGAGACGAGGCATCTTCACAGGAGGTCTCTTACACCTGGTCCACTCCCCAGCGCAAGCTTAATCAATTATTTATTTATTACAATGGCCACTTTTTCTGAATAGCAGTCCCGCTATACCACAAGTTGCTACCCACTTATAAACAAAGGCTTAAATCATCTAAGCCAGTACGAAAGCCTATACATTTATGGACTGCTGTGTGCAATTCATGATTGTTTGGATTGTATTGATTGGGATGTCTTTAAAAATGGTTGTGACTATGAAATAAACAGAGGCATGCATGTGGACTATAAAGGAACTTGTGCCAGAAAACTGTATGTAGACTTCAGTGCAGCATTTAACAGCCTTGTCCCTGAACTGTTGTTAACCTTAACATCTACACACTGGGCTGAATGCTTCCATCTGTAAATTTGGGTCCTCAAGGCTGTTTACTTCACTCCTATTCTATTCACTGTAGACCAATGACAAGTTTGTTGATGACAACCCCCATTATTGACTCATTACAAACAAACGAAACAGCATACATAAAGGAGGTGAATCATCTTGGTTCTTGGTGTGCTACCAGCAACCTGGTACTCAATACCACCAAGGCAGTGGAAATGGTAGCTGACTTGAAATTAATGATTCTACAGTCTATATTGTGGAATCCATTACATTTTTGTACACAAGTATCACAGAAACTCTGGGAAATTAACACCACTTCCATCAATAACAAAGCTCAGCAACAAATGTACTTTTTGCCAACTAAAAAAATGGAATATTTCCCAGCTCATCTTAGTACAATTCTAAAATGCCATAATTAAAAATATGATGAAATTCCCCATTGTTGTCTGGTTTGGTTTAGCAATGGTCCACTCCAAAAATAAATTACAGAGTGCTCAGAGGTCTTCTGTGAAGATAACTGTCTGTGCTCTTCCATCTGCAGACCTGTATGCATACTGTGTCTTAAATCACATCAATAGGATCACTCCTAACTCATCTCACTCAGGTCATCACTTGTTCCATAGACTCCACCTCTTTAGGTCAATTAAAGATAAACCTAATAGACATTTAAACAGTTTATTTTCCAGAGAAATAGCCTTTACACACCAGTAATTAAGTCTGCCTCCTACAACCATTCCTAGGTTCTTTCATATACTGTTTGCATGTGTGACACACACACACACACATTAATTTGCACATCTTCTTTATAACTGCAATATTCCACAACAACCTATAATGTATGTTATTTTAACTCATGTTATTAATGTTATTTGTATTTGATGATATTTTTTTGTTATTAGCAGCTCCAAACCCAAGTTGAATTCCTTTACACTAAGTACTGTTGAATTTAAGTGATTCTGATTCTGATGAGGAAAACAATCAAGGAAAAGATGTCTTCAGATTTTATATATGGGCCCCTAGTACAGAAAGTCCATTTACACCTGGAATATACATAAGTGGCTTCATTGGAACATTACCTTGTATTAAGTTGTTAACTTCTATTACTGTCATGGTTAAAAGTAGTTTAATGTTTTAAGTGAATGATAATTGTAGGACAAATTTGGGCATTGGCTGTTCTTCAAAGCTTCTTATTGGCAGACATAGCCTGTTAATATAAAGCAAATTTAACAGGGAAGCAGAAATCCAGCTTCACTAAACCCCTACTTTCATTTCAAACTAAGTGGCTGAACTGCAGACTGTACCAATCTCGGCCTTGTTCTGATAACAAAAGTGTAAATAAGAGTTGAAGTGACATTTGTGCAGAGGCCTCTTTAGAACAAAAGGTGTCAAATAGACACCTGAGTCCAAACAAAGAGCTATAATTCAATGACTGACAACTGTGGTGGACAAAATAAAGTAATAATATTGCAACTGGAAGTAATTTTAATCCAACCATGAGAGTAGATAGATAGATAGATAGATAGATAGATAGATAGATAGATAGATAGATAGATAGATAGATAGATAGATAGATAGATTACTTTATTAATCCCCAGCAATTCACATAACCCAGCAGCAACATACTGATACAAAAAACAATATTAAATTAAAGAGTAATAAAAATGCAGGTAAAAACAGACAATAACTTTGAATAATGTTAGTGTTTACCCCTCCCCCCAGATGGAATTGAAGAGTCGCATAGTGTGAGGAAGGAACAATCTCCTTAGTCTGTCAGTGGAGCAGGACAGTGACAGCAGTCTGTTGCTGAAGCTGCTCCTCTACATGGAGCCTGTTCAGCGCCCGTTGCTCTGCCATGGTTGTTAAACTGTCCAGCTTCATTCCTACAATAGAGCTAAACATTCCTTCAAAACCAAGCTGAACTGCACATACGGGAACTCTCTTGGCACTCTTGCTGAAATGACTTCCTGCACTCTGTGAAACGCACTTCTTTCTGAAACCTAAAAGCTGAAAGTTGTGATCCACTCTGCCAAGTCAAGCTATGTCAGTAACTGACATAAGTCTGAGAAGACTGAGAAGCAGCCATTACTTCAAGAAGGGAACATCAGAATCTAAATATATGTCTTAAAAAGAGTAATGATTTTCCTATGAAGGTGCAGAGGAAATAGCAAAACATGATGAGTTTAGAAAAATCACAACAGACCACGTATAAAGGACCATGTCACATAGGGGAAGAGTGCACTCCATCACAAGAAGAATCCTCCACTTGAACCGGGAGCAAAAACAGCAATAACTCCAAACAAGCACTGGACACCAAAGACTTTTTATTGAAAAACCGTCTGTGCCATTATAAATTAGAAATAAAAATAGCTTGTAAACAGCTAGCCTCTACCTTGCTCCATGTTTGTCTGTCTAGTCTGTTTTTGTCCTGTTTTATATGTCAATATACTGTATGTACACATGTGCAATTATCATATTTCTATAATCCTTGATTTTATCAATAAATCGTATTATTCTGTTTCTTACAATGAGTGAACCTCTGTCACCTTTATATAATTCTAACACTATATAAGGTAAATAAAGTAGGAGTACTACCAAATTATTTGATTAATTACCAGCATTGCTAAAGGCAAAACTGACAATTAATTAACCAAGTTAAATCTCCTTATTTTGTGTTCTTTTTTGGATCGCTATTTTTTTTACTTTGTTTAGACAGCAGGGAAACGTCCTGTCATTCCATTTTAATTCTGTATTTTGCCAGGCAGCATGATTAACATGGGTTGGCATTCCTACTTCATGACCTCACGGGTATAAGCTCAAACTATGGCACATGTTTTTTCATGTGGATTTCTGAGAGACACTCTATGTTCTCACATCACAAGCATGGGACAGCTGCAAATGAATTATAGTTGTCCATACTTTGCACAATTCTAGGTGAGTTGTTGGACAGTAGCTTGTCAGGCTTTTCTATCACTGATGATGTTTTTTTTTTTAGAACATTTTAACATTGGAACAATCTAGACAAGAATAGGCCATTCAGCCCAACAAACCTCTCCACTCCAATCCACTTAGGTCCTGTCCGCAAAGGCATTCAAATCTTAGTTAAATGAATGCGCTCTGAGTGACCTAAGCATTTAAGTTGCATTTTGTAGTGCCACTTAATTGACTTCAATACAGCATTATTTTCATGTTTGTTTGCCTCTGTTACAACAACCTGCAGCCCATATTGTAGTTTTGTGTGTTTACCTGTGGGTGGCACTTAAAAGGCAGTCCAGAGTGTTTTTAACCTGTAGGGTTTAAGGTTGATCCTTCATTAGATTCTTGAAACATGGATCAGTTGGCTTTATTAGTCTTGAACATTGACCTCCTTGTTTTAAAAATTCTCCTAATATAGTGACATAGGCAGGGAAAACATCGCCACTGCTACTGGGTTCACCCTATGACTGTAAAGAAAGTAAGCTTTTGTATAATCTATGAAGAAATATGACAATTCCCGCATAAATGTTTTAAATACTGTTGGATGTTAGTTTCGAGTTTTGATTGCCTGCTGCAATTCCATATTACATGCCAGTCAACCAATATGCAAGTCAGTGTTAGCCACCAAGAGAGGCTACTTGTCACCTTGAGGTAAGTAATATAAAAAACAGTACTCACGCATGCACTCACCCACCAACATTAATAATCCATAGTGGCTAATGTTACACCATTAGTACAAAAGTGCAAACTGTTTCAAATTCTATACTACTATATTATTTTGTATCTAATGTGTGTATACTGTATATACAGTATTATACAGTATTCCTTATATGCATTTTTTTCCTAAAGTTTTTGGTTCTTTTCTTCCTTTCAGTTCCAGTACTTACTGAGAAAGTTCACCAGAAAATTGTGCATGAAAAATGTCATGTGCTATTAGAGTGTCTCTAGCCTCTTGTCATGCCAGAGCCAACAGAACAGCTATTGGTATGACATTGCTGAAGGATTCTGCCAGAGATCCCAGTTCCCTAATTGTCCTGACGCATGGATATCCAGTCCTCCAGAAAGTTAAATGAAGAACATATAAATGTTATCTTCACACTCATCAGAATTTAGGCAGAAACCGATGTCAAGAAAAGACTGCATTCGCCGATTTTTTGATGCCATTCAAATGCACATACGGCTGAACACAAATGATGAAAGCCCGTGTGGATAGTCTGATTTGCTGCAGTGAGCAGAAAGAGACTTGGCGTTCAATTTGTGTTCACCTGATGCTGCAGATGACAGAAAAACACTCAGTTCAGATGTTCGTGTGGACGGGGTTTTAATTTTTCTTAAAAAACATTGTCTAGTTTTGAAAGTTATTAAAGTCTTACTGTCTACCACGCTTCTTGGTAGCTAATTTAATATCTTTAGCTACAGTTCACTATTTTCAATGACAGTATTCATCCATCTTTCCTATGGTCTTCCACCTTCTCTTTTACATTCAACTTCTCAAGGAATCATCACCTTATATAGAGAACCATCTTTTCACAAGTATTTTTAGTTTTAGCTTTCATAGGAATTTGATTGGACCTTTTTAATTTTGTTATGTTACATCCTTATGCTACTTCTAAAATCATAAAATTTTATTTTATCCCTCTTTAAACAACACTCGATACCCAAGAATGACAAATTGATTTTAGGAGTTTTTTGCCACTTTATTAAAAATAAAGAACTGAAATATCACATTGATGCAGGTATTCAAACCCTTTACTTAGTACTTTGTTGAAGCACCTTTGGCAATTTTTGTTACTCCTATAGTAACAGCAATCATACAGTATTTTTGGAATGTTAACTATTTAAAGGATGTGCAAATCATACAAAAAATCAAAGTGAAATCATATAAAAATTTATTTTGGGAAGTTTCCCTGCTAAAATGTGTAGAAAATATTAGTCCAGACATCAGAAGTCATAACATAACATATTCTGTGTAAAAAGTGTAGAACACAAAAACAAAAAAGGTTAAAAAGAAAGGCATGTTACACATGTACACTAGGAAGTTTCTTTCACTGTCTTGTCTGGGAGGCTGCTCAAATATGAACAATGCTTTCTTTTTTCTACCCACACATCTACAAAGATGCCAAAAAGAAATTTAAAGGCAATTGTTACAGCTTTTACACCCATTTTCCAATACGCAGCAGCTGTCACATGTAGCTAATTGGCTGTAAATTGGGAATGTTTAGTATTAGTGAGCCCGTAAAGTATTTAAGGAGTTTAATTGAAATAAGATAACTTTAGTGTTGGTGGAAGACACCACAGCAGATGGTGAAAGAGTGTAAGTATGAAAAGTGTTTGGTTCTGATTAAGGCTTTCCTGCCTAGAAAAGGCAGATACACTGCTAAGACTATGCATAATTAAAAGGCAATACCTGTACCATTTTGTTTCAACAAAGGGTATCACTTGAGTCATAGACAGAACAAAGGAAAAGTTAATTATAAAACATCAAAAATAAACTTTGTCAGTTGCTTGTTACAAAACATGTAATATATGGAATATCCCTATTTCAGATTACACATAAAAAACTGACAACATCTTAGGTCATTGCAAACATATTTTGCATTTCAGCAAAATCTTTACAGATTTAAGTCTTAAATCTTAAGAAAGGATGGTTGCTGGATAACCACACAGAGTTTCCCTTGTACCAAGATTTCCCTGGGGTGAATACACAGTGATGTTCATAGTGGTGCATTTTATTGTGTCTGTAGGTGTAAAGTGTACTGTATGTCAATGTAACAAAATAACCACACTGTGCTCATCTGTAATGTGAATAAGAGGCATAAATACAATTGATTTTACTGATGTCTGACAAATGACTGCATAAAAGAACACAAGTTAAACATGGACACGTGAAAAAGAATTTAGAGAACAACATTCCTTCTTTTCCACTCCAACAACTCCTTAAAATCAACTTTTTTAGTTAGTTTTTGTAGAATCAGCTTTGAAAGAATTGTATTGTCAGGTTTGCAAAATTGAAATTATCTCTATATATGTCTGCATTTCATGAGAGAACTATTTAACACTAGAATTCCTGAAGCCTACAAAAAAACTCGTAATCCCGGCCCACCTTAAATCCCTTCGCACTTTTCTATCAGAGTCTTTTGTTTGTAAATGTGTCGATCAGCACAAGCAGCCTGCTGTCCCATCCCCTGCACTGACGAAGTTCAACTCTCCCAGCTCAAGCCAAAGCTCCTTATCTGCGTGTGTGGTGCCTAGAGTTGTATAGGGTAAATAATACAGTATATAGTTAGTTGGAATACATGCATTTCTATGTGTGTTCCGTGTCTACAAAGATCTGGGTAAGTGTAGGATGAAGGGTAATGCGGGAAATGCAAGAAATACTGGACACATACCTTAAACTGAAACTTTTTCCATGTTATACTAATAATGACTGAAATGTATAATGTGTGAAGACTTTAGTCCAAATAGCAAATAACCACGTGCTTTTATTCATATATATAACCAAAGAAAAAGAAAAGCATTTGATTTATATGTGGCTGTCAATGAGTTAAAAGCTCAAGCTCAAATGACAATCGACAGGTAATTTACATGTATTTTTGAATGGTGTAGAGGTAAGAACTGCTGCCTTATAACCTGAAAGTCTCAGGTTCAAGACTGGGTGCTCCGTGTTTTGATATAATATCTATAATAAAACAAACGTTTGATTTGAGTCTGTAAATTTTGGCTACTTGTAAAAGTTAGAGCTTGTTTTTTTATTATTCAGTTTTATTCTCTCTTTGACGTTCACAAGGTACAACGAATTTGCCTCTAACTTTTTGAGTGGATGGCATTTATCTCCATTCTTTTCACAAGAGCAGCGCTGTGGCTGATGCCTGCTCAGAACTGTTTGTTGTACCAGCAATCAAAGATACGATGGTCCGTGACCGCTATCAGACTGGACAAAGGCAGGACTGTAACAACAGACAGATTCATCATAGCACTTTCACCGGCTAATAGACTGCTCTGTACCACAAAACTCTGCTTGGTGCCAAAAGTAAAATGGGACTTCCACCTGCAGCTATCATCACTTCAGTACGCAAGATATATGCCATGCTAGTGTTTAGATCTGACAGCGCTGTTCTGATGGTTTATGCCCCCAAAAAGAAGAAGCCTTTGATTTCAGTCTGTAAGACCCAGTGTAAATTTTGCCTGCTTGTAAAAGTTAGACCTTGTTTTTTATTATCCAGTTTTATTCTCTCAGCGATGTTCATGTGGCACAACTAACTTGCCTCTTCCTCTTTGAGTTGATGGCATTTATCTCCATTCTTTTCACAACGCACAGCGCTGTGGCTGATGCCTGCTTAGAACTGTTTGTGGTAGTGGTAATCAAGGATACAACGTGCATGGGTGCCTTCCACTCCTTTTCTGAAATTTGGGTATGTGATCTTTTTCCCACTGTACTCTGGGATCTTTGAAAGGAATGGACTTTAAAATGTTTTTATATATTATAGAAATGCTGTCTGAGTCCTAAAGAACAGAAGTAGGTGGGAAGTTAGAAAAATTGGGCAGACTTCATTTAGCAAAGTTCCTAATTGAAAATAATGGAAAAACTATGTTGATGGGAAGCTAAATTTGGAATGTAATTGTTTGTAGGATGCAAAGATGATATCTATGTACAAATCTGTAAGTAATTTTCTAAACATTAAAAACTGTGTAAGTCTGAGAGTATGGAAAAAGGTGGTTATCATGCAGAGGTGCCACAGATAAAGGCTTCTCTGCCTTGAAGTGCTTCCTCCATTAGTTCCATATTCTGAGTGAATGAAGAAAAATTGGGTTGTTAGTATATGGATGATACCTCAATGACAGGTAATAGAATAATATTTAAAGAATTGCTCTCTCTTGTCCTACATGTACTTTCTGCACCTTTCCTCTGTATTCAAATGTGTTTAAACCTCACTTCACTAGTGCTTCCTCTCTCAAGTGTGTTCCCGTAAAGCCTGCTTCTCAGACTTTTGTCATTATTTTCGAGGGACCTTTCTTGCTTCCTGTACACTTTTATACTTTCCATATTTGAAGACGGCTTTTTGACTGTGCATCTTTATCCTCCTTGAAGGGCTCACACTTTCTCTTTCATCACATCAACAAAACCAAACTGACAAATCAGATTGCTCTGAGGGACCGGACACACAGAAGCTTAGTGTTTTATTATATAAATAAGTATATATTATGAGGGGCTGTTCAGAAAAAAAAGATTGGTTCATAAATATATAAAGTGGTTCAGATATATACATTGGTTGAGATACATTGGTTTATATATATATATATATTGTCAGGGATGCCAGGGGCCATGACCCGGCCGGGACGCCAGGAGGGACCGGAAGAGGGTCAGAGCCCTGCCTGGATCACGTGGGGTTTGCCTTCCGGGTTGCTTTGGGGGCCACAGGTCGAGGGCATGGAAGCCCTTCCCTGTAGGGGCCCGTGGTCACCGCCAGGAGGCGCCCCAATGCCTTGGGGACTTGTTTCCCCAGCACTCCCGCCACACCAGGAAGTGCTGGGGGGAAGATTTATGACGGCGCCCGGAGAGCAGCCGGGAGGACAGCCGGCACTTCCGCCACACTTGGGCGTGGCCAGAAGATTGCCGGGAACACCTGGGGCTCATCCGGGTCCTCCATAAAAGGGGCCGTCTCCCTTCATTCAGGGCTAGAGTCGGGTGGAAGAAGGACGAGGCAAGAGGAGTTGTGGAGGCGGCCCGAGAAGAAGGCATTGTGGCCAGGACTGAGAGTGAAGGACTGTTTTGGGGTTTGTGCACGTGGCTGGGTCGGTGTGACCTATTATTGTAAATATTCTGTAAATAAACGTGTGGTGGTTTTACAACAACATGTCCGCCTGTCTGTGCCCGGGTGCCGTTCACATCTGGCGTAGTCGGCAGGATGCTCCGCCTATTTCAAGGCGGAGACCTGATCTAAAAAATATTGTTGTGGACGGCCCGGTGCAGCAGGGGACCCCACCCGTACGCGGTGCTGCGTGCACACAGCCCCGGGGTAAAGGAACCCCACGGACCGCCAGGGGTCCGCAGGAAGGCCATGTTTCCCTGATGCGGGCAGGTGGCGTGCCTACAACGAGTGCAGCGGTCTCCTACAAGCAGGCCGTTGCTGAAGGCGCCCGGGACCGCATGGCGTCAAGAAAGGCCACGCCGAGGAAGTGTCCTCGGTTTGACGAGTCCGGGAAGGTGAGTTCCCTGCCTAGCGGCAGCCGGCCCATGGGGACCGGGCGTGTTTTCTCTTTTGCAGGCAGGGACCTCCCGGATCCACGTCGGTGGCAGGCGCATGCTGGTCTGCGGGGCTCCGGCAGCGTGGCGGCAGCCGCGAGGGCTGTGGAGGAGGAGACGCTGCAGCTCGAAAGCGCTGGCAACAGCAGGGCTGCCGGCAGGCACGTCGCCACCGCAGAAGGGGAGGCAAGATGGCCGCGGACCAGAAGTCCCTCCCCCTGACAGGCACGCGATTGGGCGGTGTGTCTTGCGGGCCCGCCGATGACTGCAGAGAGGCGGGACCAAGGAATGTCCATCACGGGCAGGGGAGACCCGATTGGGCCGGAGGAGAAGGCCCACAGGAAGTGGCCGGCGCTGGAGGCTGACAGAAAGGTAGGCTCCACGTCGCTTCACTTCCCGTCTTTGCCGGCTGCTTTGGCGGAGCTGGGGTGTCCCTTCAGCCCGCCGGGCAGCGTGTGTTGCAGGTGCTATGTGCCCTCCGGGCTGAGGTGCTGGAACTGGAGAGGAAGGCGCTCGCGGCGCTGAGAACGTTTCAATCAACAACGGGACGGCGCGACGCTGGAATCTCCAGCCGGAGGGTACAGCGGAGGCGGTGAGTACAGCCGACTCCGTAAAGCATCGGGAGGGTCTGCTGAAAAGGCTGTGATGACAGCGATCAGTTCCGAGTAAGCAGCCCTCCGACAGGAGGTCGGCGCGCCGCGGCTGTATCTTGTGGCGAGGGGAGTCCGTGAGGGCGCTGAATGACACGGGCTGCTAAGTGCCCGGGTCCTAGCGCCCTCCGCCCTGAGTCGGCTGCGGTCTTGCGCCGCACTATAGGGACGCAGACGGGACAGAGGCGCCTTTTATTCCATAAGGAGTCTCAAACCGTCATGGCGTCCCAGAGTGAACGGAGGAATAAAGGGCTGGGTGCCGATTCCTCCGATATGAAGGGGACGCAGACGGGACAGGGGCTCGCGTTGATTAATACGGAGTCGCACACCGTCAAGGCGTCCGAGAGTGAAGGGAGGATTAAGCGGCTGGCTGCCGCTTCCTCCAATATGGTGAGACGCGTTGCTGGGTGCACGCGTGCGGGGCTGCCCTCTGGGAGAGCAGAGGGAATCCCTGAGGCAGGCAGAGAGAGCAGGCGGTGCCGGCGACTCCATCATCGAGAGGACACGGAAGCGCGGAGAGGGTGCCGATCAGGCAAGTGCCGGGGTGATTGGAGGGGGGAACGCTGCCCGTGCATGGCACGAGCTGGGTGCTTTGGCAGCGGTTCTGCCCCTGTGTTCTCTTTTGTAGGGACGGACCCCGGGCGGGCTGAAGGAACCCCTTCGTGGCGGAACTGCCCTCTGATGTCGGGCCGTCAGCGGAATGTTCTCTCTGCCGGTGCGCAGCTGCGCTCACAGCTGGAGGAGCCTACGGGGAACGAGTGGCTCGGACCCAAAGGGGCGCGGAGGTCTCGGAGGGGGTGCCGATCGAGGAGGCCCCGGGGTGCCGGTAAAAGGGGGGAGCACAACCTGTGCGAGGCACAGGGATGCACCAAGGGCTGGTGCTCGGATTGTGTCTCCGCCCCTGTCCCTGCTAGGAGTGCGGGCCGGACCCGGCTATCCTCGAGTGGGGCCCGTTTGGGCTCTGCTGCCCTCGCGGGGCTGGTCGCTCTTGCCCACGAGTGGTCTTCGCTGGCTGTGGGGCACTGTCAGGGATGCCAGGGGCCATGACCCGGCCGGGGCGCCAGGAGGGACGGAAGAGGGTCAGAGCCCTGCCTGGATCACGTGGGGTTTGCCTTCCGGGTTGCTTTGGGGCCACGGGTCGAGGGCATGGAAGCCCTTCCCTGTAGGGGCCCGTGGTCACCGCCAGGAGGCGCCCAATGCCTTGGGACTTGTTTCCCCAGCACTCCCGCCACCCCAGGAAGTGCTGGGGAAGATTTATGACGGCGCCGGAGAGCAGCCGGGAGGACAGCCGGCACTTCCGCCACACTTGGGCGTGGCCAGAAGATTGCCGGGAACACCTGGGGCTCATCCGGGTCCTCCATAAAAGGGGCCGTCTCCCTTCATTCAGGGCTAGAGTCGGGTGGAAGAAGGACGAGGCAAGAGGAGTTGTGGAGGCGGCCCGAGAAGAAGGCATTGTGGCCAGGACTGAGAGTGAAGGACTGTTTTGGGGTTTGTGCACGTGGCTGGGTCGGTGTGACCTATTATTGTAAATATTCTGTAAATAAACGTGTGGTGGTTTTACAACAACATGTCCGCCTGTCTGTGCCCGGGTGCCGTTCACAATATATATATATATATATATATATATATATACAGTACATTGGTTTGAATACATCCATTCAGATATGTACCTTGGCTGAGATACATATACATTGATTTGTAAAGATTCACTCTTATATATATTTTTTGGTTGAGATGCATTGGTTTGGATATATACATTGGTCTGAATACATCAGTTCACATATATACATTGGTTGAGATATGTATATTGGTTGATATACATTGGTCTTATTTATAACAATTTTATCATTTCATTATTATTTTTGAAAGAATAAGACAGTAAGGCACAGCCAAGGAAATAGGTGTCCCCTTGAGCTGAAGGGATGAAAGGGCACAGTAGACATGAAAATAATACAGAAGACTTCTTTCAATGTTTTTAAATTAATTTTGTATAATTTTATAATTCCAGTCTTCATCATGTAAGCAGCAGTCAGGGGGCACACAATTCTATAACTCACTATCTTCAAATCAGGAACTTTGTTAAACAGAACCTTCCAGATTTTCCTCATCTTGCACCCTCATCCACGCTGGAAAAATTAATGCTCAATTTCAAGGAGTTAGACTCCATCTCTACAATATATAAAATCCTTTTACAATCCCTTCCTTTCAAAGACCCAAGAGGACACTGGGAAAATGACCTCTCAATTAATATATCAGAAAAGGAGTGGAAAGTAGCAATGCAGAGAATTCACTCAAGCTCCATATGCGCAAAGCATACAATTATACAACTCAAAATTATATATCGAGCACATCTGTCTCGACTAAAACTCTCCAAAATGTTTCCAGGACATGATCCAACCTGCGAACGTTGCAACCAAGCCCCAGCCTCACTAGGTGACATGTTCTGGGCCTGCTCCAAATTAACATTATTCTGGACAAAAATTTTTAATTACCTCTCAGACAGTCTTGGACTCACAATCCCTCCTAACCCATTAACAGCTGTGTTTGGGGTTCTTCCAGAGGGTCTTAAAGTGGAGAAAGACAAACAAATTGTGATTGCATTCACTACACTGTTGGCACGCAGACTTATTCTGATAAACAGGAAGAACCCAAACTCTCCTCTTTTAAGTCAGTGGGAAACTGATGTGTTATATTATTTAAAATTGGAAAAAATCAAATACTCAGTTAGAGGATCTGTGCAGACTTTTTTCAAAACATGGCAGGATCTAATCAGTAATATTTTGAAATGATTTTATAAAGCACAGAGAATTTGTTGATTTAGGTATTTTTAAAAGCCTTAAATTTTACACCGTTTGGCTTGCTCTCTCTCTCAAGGGTGGGGATCGATCTGTTCTTAGCATAATTCTTTTTTTTTGTAAAAACTTGATTGCTATGTATTGATTGTAATAAAATTAATAAATAAATAAAAAAACAAAAAAAAAAAAAACAATTCTATAACTCTACTTCAGTCATGGAAATGAATGCCCTCTCCAGCAGATGGGATAAAAGACCACAACAGATATGGAACTGATGTAGAGGACTTCATACAATAAGTTTAAATAGATTTGTCAAAATTTTAGCTGTACAGAATTCATTTTAGTCAGAGGTCACACAATTTTATAGCTTTGCTCCAGCTATGGAAATGAGCATCATTTCCAGTGAATGGGACAGAAGGCCATAGTAGACATGAACATGATTTAAAAGATTTTCTACAACCTTATAAAATACATTTCAAAGAATTGTAGTTGTCTGGTGCTAATTATGTAAGCAGCAGACAGGGGCATGCATTTCTACGGCTTTGCTTTAGCCACAGAAATGAGTGTCCACTCCAGTGGATGGGATGTAGTGGCATAGGGGAGAAGAAAATGATATAGAAGACTATGTACAATCTGTTAAAACAACGTTACATAATTTACCTCTCCATTGTTCATTTTGTAGGCAGCAGTCAGAGGGCTTGCAATTCTATGGCTTTGCTCTAGCCATGGATTTCAGAGTTCCTTCCAGTGGATGGGATGGAGAGGTACATTACACATAAAATTGATAAAGAAGGCTTTCTACAGTCTCTTAAAATAAATTTTGAATAATTTTACCGCTCTAGTATTCATTTTGCAAGCAGAAGACAGGGGGCATGCATTTCTACAGCAAAGACCAAGCTATGGAAAAAAGTGTCCCTTCTAGATGAAGGGATACGGTAGTTATAAAAGTGCTACAGAAGACCACCTGATAGGCTTATTAAAGAAACTGTGCACAATTTTAAGTACCTGGGGCCTCGTCCATAAACTGTGCATACGCACAGAAATGGTGCGTAAGAACGTTTCCACGTTCAAATGGCGATGTATAAAACCTACACTTGGCGTAAAGCCACACACTTTTCCACTGGACCTCATATGCTGTCGTACGCAAGTTCTCCGCTCGGTTTTGCAGACTGGCGGCACACAGCGTTAAAGCAGTGCTACTGTTCCTGTGTGGTTATCCTTTATTTTCCTGATGCGGCTTTATAAATACACTGAAATTAGTTGCATATTGTTTATTAGTGTAATGCATCTGATTGTAATTAACCTGTAAAAATATAATGGTCCAGGGAATAACAACAACAACAACATTTATTTATATAGCACATTTTCATACAAAAATTAGCTCAAAGTGCTTTACATAATGAAGAATAGAAAAATAAAAGACACAGTAAGAAAATAAAATAAGTCAACATTAATTAACATAGAATAAGAGTAAGGTCCAATGGCCAGGGTGGACAAAAAAAACAAAAAAAAAAACTCTAGACGGCTGGAGAAAAAAATTAAATCTGTAGGGATTCCAGACCATTAGACTGCCCAGTCCCCTCTGGGCATTCTACCTAACATAAATGAAACAGTCCTCTTTGGATTTAGGGTTCTCATGGAAGGACTTGATGATGATGGTCATGTGGACTTCTGGCTTTTAGTCCATTAATGTTGGAGCATCATGATGCTTTGAGTAGATGGTGGTGGCGCAGGCCGCCACCACAAAGAAACCGGAAAAAGAAACAGAAGAGAGAGTAGGGGTCAATACGAATTTTAGAGCCACCATGAATAGTTATTATGATGAATTGAACATATAGAGTATCAGGATTAAGTTAAAGTGAAGTTATGAAAAGGCCATGTTAAAGTAATGTTTTTTCAGCAGTGTTTTAAAGTGCTCTTCTGTATTAGCCTGGCAAATTCCTATTGGCAGGCTATTCCAGATTTCAGGTGCATAGCAGCAGAAGGCCGCCTCACCACTTCTTTTAAGTTTTGTTCTTAGAATTCTAAGGAGATCTCATTTGAGGATCTGAGGTTACGATTTGGAATATAAGGTGTCAGACATTTCGATAAATAAGATGGGGCGAGATTATTTAAGGCTTTATAATCCATAAGCAATATTTTAAAGTCAATTCTGAAAGACACAGGTAACCAGTGTAGTGATATCAAAACTGGAGAGATGTGCTCAGATTTTCTTTTTCTAGTTAGGATTCTAGCATAGTATTCCAAATACCATAACTGCTTTAGCGTTGATACTCTCACTGCACCTTTTTTTTCTTCTTTCAGCTGCTTCCATTAAGGGTTCTCACAGCGGATCATCTTTTTCCATATTACTCTCACTGCACCACTTAGAGTATTTATATCACTGTATCTGAGTGGGGAATCACAGCAGCAGCTGATCGCAAAGAGAAATATCGGTATACAGTATCAAGACCACCCTGCCTCAGCCATGGCAAAACGTTTCAAAGCATTTCCTGTACGGACCTCACGGTTCAGAAACAGTTTCATCCCAAGAACTTTAAACAGTCAATCAGTCCATCAAGTGCTCTATGTAAAACTGTTTGTACTTATAAGTACAATTACCCCACTGTAAACTTGCACTACAGTTATAATATTGCACAACCTGCCCCACTTTATAAAGGGCGTATTTACATATGATGACGTTATAATTTTTAAGATGAAATGCAACAAAATATGTTGATTATATTATATAGATAAAACTTTAACTTCATTTAAATAGTCTGTATTGTTAATAATTAAACATGTGAGGACACAGTTCTGCAGCGCAAGCTAGTTCATGGATTGATCCTACCTTGTGCTGTATTCTTTCTGGGGCTGAAGCGACACTGATAGATGGATAGAATAATTAAACTTTTCCTACAAAGATATTTCAATGTTCCTTAAAAGTTTTCAAGAATCGTCGTTGTAAGCTTACAGATGGCTTAACGTCTATTACAGAACTGATTGTGTGCTGATTGGGTATGTGGAGAAAGAAAAGTAAAGACAGGAATTGGAGATTAGTACATTTGAAAGAGACAGTACTGCTACTACAATTTCATCGAAAGTCGCGCACAATCACGCACCATATTCCCCTGTTTAATAACATGCTTTAACTCCTATCATCATGAAAAAGATATCACGTATACATCTCAGTATTTTAATTATTCAGAGAGCTGTAATATCACAAATGTAATGAATTCTGTGTCCTGTCAGAGAAAGAGAAAGTGGAGGCACGTAGTGATTCACACACATAGAGCACATGAAAGATCAAATACAAAACAAAGCATTTAACATGCTACTTTAGTTACGATGTGATTTGAGAAACTGGTTAATTAAATGATTTTAAGATGAAGTTTATGATGTTCTACTTTAATGACAAAATAAACTACGTAATTAAAGTGGAAATTTCAAGATTGAAGTTGACATTTCGTGCTTTTTTCTTACTGTGTGCCTATTTTTTTTTTTCTCTATACCCTAATAAGCTTTCATATGACACTCAGACGGTGGGCTAAAACTCGCTTTTTCACGGCAACTTTGATATGTGACAATTTCTTTTTATTTTGGGGACTGTGTGACTATGTCAGGCAATCAGCTTCCTTTTGTTGTTTATACCACTGTTTAAACCAACAAATAGTATGTTTTTCCTTGCCTCCACTTGGTATTCGCTGAAATTCTTCCATTTTCCCTTTTGGTTTTTCCATTGTCTTTTCACAGAAGGCTGAGCATAAGGGCGATTTATATTGATTTGCATATTCATAGAGGCGTAATTCTGGGAAGAGTTGGGGGCGGGACAGAAGGCGCGTGCACAAGTGTTACTTTTCACGCTGACCGGGATTTATGGAGCAGAAGAACGTGGAAGTTGCAGTACGCACAGTTTCCTCTAGATTTTTCTGTGCGTAAGCACATTTCGGCTTCTGTGCTTACGTCATGTTTTAGTGCGAATTCTACGCACAGCGTTATGCATGAGGCCCCTGGTGTTCACTTTGCAAGGGAGTACATTAGATAATGAATGCCATAGTCTGCTTCCTACAGGTTTTTTTTTTAAATAAGTATTCAGTTTTATTCCCCCATGAGAAACTGTACATGTAATATATGGAAAAACTGAGTTTAATAGGATAATGACACCTGCTGCAAAAATGAGATCCCTCTTTAATTTAAAGGGGTGAATGAGTGGTCATGACATTTACGATATATATATATATATATATATATATATATATATATATATATATATATATATATATATATATATATATATATATATATATATATATATATATATATATATACTGTATATTTACTGCTCAAAAGAATTAAAGGAACACTTTTTAATCAGAGTATAGCATAAAGTCAATGAAACTTATTGGATATTAATCTGGTCAGTTAAGTAGCAGAGGGGGTTGTTAATCAGTTTCAGCTGCTGTGGTGTTAATGAAATCAACAACAGATGCACTAGAGGGGCAACAATGAGATGACCCCAAAACAGGAATGGTTTAACAGGTGGAGGCCACTGACATTTTTCCCTCCTCATCTTTTCTGACTGTTTCTTCACTAGCTTTGCATTTGGCTACAGTCAGTGTCACTACTGGTAGCATGAGGCGATACCTGGACCCTACAGAGGTTGCACAGGTAGTCCAACTTCTCCAGGATGGCACATCAATACATGTCATTACCAGAAGGTTTGCTGTGTCTCCCTGCACAGTCTCAAGGGCATGGAGGAGATTCTAGGAGACAAGCAGTTACTCTAGGAGAGCTGGAGAGGGCCATAGAAGGTCCATAACCCATCAGCAGGACCAGTATCTGCTCCTTTGGGCAAGGAGGAACAGGATGAGCACTGCGAGAGCCCTACAAAATGACCTCCAGCAGGCCACTGGTGTGAATGTCTCTGACCAAACAACCAGAAAGACTTCATGAGGGTGACCCAAGGGCCCCATGTCCTCTAATTGGCCCTGAGCTCACTGCCCAGCAGCATGCAGCTGGATTGGTATTCGCCATAGAATACCAGAATTGGAAGATGCACCACTGGTGCCCTGTGCTTTTTACAGATGAGAGCAGGTTCACCCTAAGCACGTGACAGAAGTGAAAGGGTCTGGAGAAGCCATGGAGAACATTATGCTGCCTGTAACATCATTCAGCATGAGCAGTTTGGTGGTGGGTTAATGATTGTCTGGGGAGGCATATCCATGGAGGGTCACACAGACCGCTACAGGCTTGACAAAGGCACCTTGGCTGCCATTAGGTATCAGGATGAAATCCTTGGACCCATTGTCAGACCCTATGCTGATACAGTGGCTCCTGGTGCACGACAATTCCTGGCCTCATGTGGTGAGAGTATGCAGGAAGTTCCTGGAGGATGAAGGAATTGATACCATTGACTGGCCACCACACTTTCCTGACCTAAATCCAATAGAACACCTCTGGGACATTATGTTTTGGTCCATCCAATGCCACCAGGTTGCACCTCAGACTGTCCAGGAGCTCAGTGATGCCCTGGTCGAGATCTGGGAGGAGATCTCCCACAACACCATCCATCGTCTCATTAGGAGCATGCACCGATGTTGTCAGGCATGTATACAAGAACACAGGGGCCATACAAAGTGCTGTGTACAATTTTGAGTTGCTGCAATTACATTTTGGCAAAATGGACTAGCCTGCCACATAATTTTTTCACTCTGATTTTTGGGGTGTCTTTGAATTCAGGGCTCTGTAGGTTGATCATTTTCATTTCCATCAAATGATGTGGCATCCTTTCGTTCCTAACACATTACCCAGTCTATATCAGTATAGATATCCAGGAGGATTTCTTTTTCCCATTGAGATCTGATGTGTTTTCAAAGTGTTCCTTAAATTTTTGAGCAGTTTATATATATATATATATATATATATATATATATATATATATATATATATATATATATATATATATATATATATATATATATATATATGGTTCCAGCATCATGCCTTTTATTGGTATTCTATTACTGTTATAATTTTCAAAGAATATGCAAATAAGATTACATTGTACTATGTACACATGACGGTAAGCCTAAACTTGAAAAACCAATATATAGATAGGGGTTGAATGTAAAAATTCAATACAGAATGTCCTTGGATTGTGGAGTGTTGAAGCAGCAGTTCTAATTATTGAGGCTGTGTGCTAACATAATGGATCATCCTTCACCTAAAAACCCTGTTTACTGATGAAATATTGTAAATTGTAGATGAAAATTTTACATTACTTTACATGACCTTCGCCACTTTCAAGGTTTGCGCCCCCTCACCATTTTCTTAAAGCTGGAAAAACTGAATCCATAGTGATGGACATAGTGAAGAAAAATGGAAAGTTTGTACACGATTGCAAAATATTTGAACAGTAGGTGTTGAGCAGGCAGTTAAATATTTCAGAAAGAACAGATCCTGGAAAAATCCTGGAAAACTGGAAGAATGTTTTAAAATTAAAATAGTTGTGCTACATTCGATAACGTTCTCAAAAGCATCAATACAATAGATCCTGCAGGATCACGTGCCTCTGGACACTGATAGAATTTAAGAAGAAGGATACCTAAACTTAGCCCCATTTCTTCACTGAGATAGTCTGGAGAATCTTGGAGGAAAATAAAAAAAAAACTTAAGAGATGAATAACTTTAAAGTAGCTTGATGGCATACAAAAATATGTTTCTTGATGAGATATTGGTACAGTGTAGCTATTAACTAACTAAATAAACCTGAAGAACTGAACAGTCCACTCATGTGGAAAACATTGTACACTCTTTTGTATTAGCAAAGTACTTAGTACTTAAAATTTATTATTACAATTATCGTGTTCCAGTACATTCACAAAAGAATGCAAAATAAAATGTGTTTAAAAAACACTCCAACGGAACAAAAATTTATTTCAACCTGCACAGTACAATTTTTTCTTCACAACCTAAGGTAGACAGGTCACTCCAAATTCCACGCCATATTCATGGCAAGGTTTGGTTTTCTGTGTGTAAAATTTTCTATTCATATGCTAAAAAGAACTGAATTAGATTTGCATACAAATTCACTGCTTCTAAGCCTTTTCCATAAGAGGATGAGGGGGACTCTCCATTTAAATCTATGGTGTGAAACTAAGTGTGACCTTTTTCAAATTCACAATGGATGCATTTGAATTGCATTATATGAAGATTTTGGTTTCATCATAAAGCAACGCTAAATATAAATAACTCTAAACTTCAATTTTTAAACATTTATCTTCGTGCACCATATAACTCAAGACGGCTGAGGGTGATGAAGAAAAACTGTGAAGCCAAGCAGCCATGCAATACTGTATATGGGGAGCACAGGACCTTACCACAAAAGGTGCTGTAAGAAATATGCTTTTTATGTGCCATATTTTCTGCACAAATCCTTTTAAAAATTATTATTAGAAACACAATGTAAAATGATAAAATTTAGCACCATTTATGAAATCCATATCTTCATATCCCACAGACTCATACCTTAAAAAACCTTTTCAGTGTTCGCACAGTCCTTACCCTGAAAATGGAATGCTCTACCATTAATGATAGAAATAATTGGTTGAATTAACTTTGAATGTTTTATAAATCACATTATTACATTAGAAAAGGAGTATGCATGAATGTGAGTGTGTTCTGGTTGCATTATTTCAGCTCTGAACAGTTCCCTTCATAATGCCATATACACAAACAACAGACAACTCCATCTGAATAATATCTATGCAAACCAATGTATATATCTAAACTAATGTATCTCAACCAAAGCATATGTCTGAACTGATACATATATCTGAACGGGTGTATCCAAACAAATATCTACAGTATATATATAAAAGCCAAATACCACTGACTCACTCATCACAAAACCTCCTGAATCATGACGACTTGGAACTTGAAATTTGGCATGTAGGTTGCCCTTGGCCCACAGGTGCTCACTAAAAAGCAGTTTTAAAAATGTCATGGTCCAAGCGTGTTCTGTCTGTATGTCTGTCCGCTTTTCATGAGAGAAATACTTAACGGATTTAGATCAGGTTTTTTTCTATAATTTGTATGAACATTCCGTTGATTTTGCAACTTTCTCATTGTGCTATGTATCATAGTTCACTTGCAGTACCAATTAATTAACTTGAATCCAAGAGAGACTGATTGGGCTGCGGGGAGGGGTGCGGGGCGTAACCTTAACTCCACTTAGCAAATAAGAGAAATAAGGATTTAGATCTCTAAAGATCTATATATATACTGTATTCAAACCAATGTATCTGAACCAAAAAATATATATGTATATCTGAAACAATTTATATATTAATGAACCAACTTTTTTTCCTGAACTGAATATATCTCAGTTGTTGTCTATGCCTTTTGTTGGTATTCTATTACTGTCATAATTTTTTAGAGGACATACAACTAAGAATTCCATTGTACTATGTACATATGGCAGTAAGTCTGAACTTGAAAAACCAATACATACATAGGGTGAATATAAAAATTATTTACAGAAGAGTGTTGAAGCAGCAGCTCTAACTATTGAGGCAAAGGGCTAACCTAATGGATCATTTGAAATTCATTTTCTATGTGAAAAACAAACCTAATAATGGTAAACGTGACACTTAAGGAAATAAGTGTGTGACATTTGTTAAAAAAACTAGAAAAAAAGTATTCATATTTTTGTTTTTATAGGCTTCAGTTTAAACCTTCTAGTGGTGCGTAACAAATATAAAGCCTACTCGAGTGCCATTAGCAAGGTTATGCATCTGCATTTAAGTATTAGTCCTTTAATTAACTTGCATTATATTAAATAATCACATTCCATCATTGTAGTAGCAAGCGTGAAATGAAAAGGGGTGTCAAACACTTATAAGAAACAATAAATGAAGGAAACAGACCTGTAACCAGGAGGAAAATGTAGATGTAAACTAGAAATAAAAATGGTAATGACTGTTTGTGAAGGAAAATTGATTCAACAATGATAATAAAAAAAAGCATGCAAACAAGAAGAAAATATAAATAGTATAAATATTCATACCAGTTTCTAATGATTTCCATAGGCACTGTGTTTAAAAGGTGTTATTCCTAAAGCATAATACTAGGAGTAAAAATTATATTTGTTTTATGGTTGTTTGTGTTGTTTTCACCTATTCAAAACTGTTTCAAATTAAAGTGTTTATTTTGCCCAACAATAAAAAGCAAGGCAATCTACATAATATGAGCTGTTGATATGTTAATAAATCAAACAAAAGTTTTAAAAATTCCCACTGCACCAGAACACTAAGGTGTGAATTCCAATGTCGGTTTTTAATATGAAACAGATGCTACAGAGTGATACACAAAATCTGTCATTTTCATTCAGGACTGCCGTCTATCAGTGTCTGATTGAAGGAATAGGTTTGGTCCCAAGTTTGCTTTGAATTTATTTATTTTTTTCGATTAACCATACATGTCAGTGTAGGGCATAAGTGTTGAATTGCTGCGTCATATTTGGTGTATATTAAAGTAAATAAAATTTGCTCTTAGCACTCAGTACATCTTGACAATCAGAAATGGATGTTTGTGTACATGTCCTTTCTAGAAAGCAGTCATTTATCTTGGCTGTCAGGTAAAGGGCAGTGCTGCAGAAGGTGAAACATTTGTAAATAGGTCAGCAAGGCACCATGGAAACAGCCAGAAATGCTTGGAAATCATGATGAATTGTTTACTTTTGAAACACCCATAATAACCAAAATTACACAGCGGTAGAACTTTAATGCTCTTTGTTTAGTTGGAACATGAATGAAGAAACTGATGTGTACAGTCATTTGCTGGAGATGTACCTCAGTTAGTTAAGCTGCTTAAAATTTAGAGTATACTGCATCTATCTATCTATCTATCTATCTATCTATCTATCTATCTATCTATCTATCTATCTATCTATCTATCTATCTATCTATCTATCTATCTATCTATCTATCTATCTATCTATCTATTCATATAGTAATTTTCATTACCTACACTCTTTACTGTACACTCTACCTATCTACATTTTGTTAGGGGTACTGTTTTTTAACACAAATAGCCTGCTTTTCCAAACAGCCACATATACAATATTTGAAGAGGATGAAGAGGTTACTTGTTGTTTGACCAAACTTTACAATGAGCAAGACACATAATCTAAGCTGCAGTAAAAGTGTCTGACATGATGGTTCCAGCATCACAGTAACAGCAGGTCTCCTGGGATTTCCACGTACCACAGTCTCTAGAGTTAATAGATAATGGTGAAATAAATAAATAAAGATATCCAGTAAGTCAGCAGTTTTGCATGCACGCCACCTTGTCAATTACATTAAGTCAGAGCAGAATAGCTAGACTGGATCGAGGTAACAGACAAGCCACAAATACCTAACAGCTGTTTATAGCCGAAGTGCATAAAAGGCCATATCTGAATACACAGCTTGTTGGATCATAAAGCTGAAGGGCCACTGGAGTAGGAGACCAAGTTGGGTCAGGTAAAAATAGGAAGACTGGAAGATAAGGCAGTGAAAATGTGAAACTTGAGCTGCTTGTGTGATTTTTTTTTCTGGACAATCCTGGTGTAGAAAGTTAAAAACATGTATTGAATATAAATGTACACATTAATACACATACTATCTATACTAATAAAAGGCAAAGCCCTCACTCACTCAATGACTCATCACTAATTCTCCAACTTCCCGTGTGGGTGGAAGGCTGAAATTTGGCAGGTTCATTCCTTACAGCTTCCTTACAAAAGTTGGGCAGGTTTCATTTCGAAATTCTACGCGTAATGGTCATAACTGGAAGCTGTTTTTCTCCATTTACTGTAATGGAGATGAGCTTGAACGCCGTGGGGGAGTTTCGTGTGACATCATCACGCCTCCACTAATCACGCAGTACATAGAAAATCAGGAAGACCTCCAAAAAGCGCTGAAGAAAACATGCATTATATAATTGAGAAGGCAGCGAAACAATAAGAAGCGGCGAGTGACATATACAACCATGTTGATGAGTTCTGCTACTTCGGAAACAAAGCACGATGTAAACCTACACTTTAAATTAAGTTCATAGACAGGCTGCCACTGGCGTTTGTAATTTAGTGCCTGCCCATATAAGGCCGTCCGTCAGCGGCAATCCAATAGCAAACTCCCACTAAATATTCACGGGTTAAGGACTGTGCTTATGCAGAGGAAGATGAGATGGTCAGGGTGGTGTTTGGCACAAACTCAGCGAAACTGCGAGAGAAAGTTTTAAGTGCCAGGACTAAGGTAACATTAAATACAGCCATGGACATAGCACGAGATGGCACCAGCACAGCTGGGAACCTTCGATGCATGTACACCGGCGGCTCCGTGAACTGGCGCGTGCACAGATAAAAGCAACAGTTCCAAAGAACAAAAACCGAATTACACAATTGAAAAGGCAGCAAAAATATGAAGCGTCTGATACATACAAGCATATTCATAAATCCAGCTACTGTGGAAACAAAGCACACGTTGGAAAAAGTCAATGTCCCTAAAGGAAGACAGTGTAAAAAACCCGTGCATGCAGTGTGTCAGGTCTCAGATAAAGAAGAAGACGAGCTGTTTATTGATGCAGTAAGAAACGAATCGATGAATGAAACCTGTCATCTTTACAACGATTGACAAACACGGAATGTAACTTGAACACAACACATCCTACAAATACGAACCTGATTGAAAGAAATAATGATAATCAAATCCTTGATGACAGCAACACTCAGTAACACTCACAAAACAAATACTGTATATTGACAGTCATGTTACGTTATTTTTAAAATGTTCCCTTTTCTTTTTCTAGCTTTTTTTAACACACTACTTCTCCGCTGCGATACGCGGGTATATATATATATGTATATATATATATCCCGATCTACATACTCGAATAATGGATACTTTATTAGCCATCAATGATTGTTTTGGTAAAGCCATACTCAGTGTATTCATTAGATGAGCGGTAAAAAGTAAGAGCAGGGAGGATGACTTATTGAGGCATGCAGGCTGTAGTCTTGCGTCAACTCTATCTGAATTGCGATCACATTTGAAAAAATATATCTTTTCAAGTTCTATTTAGTCCATATGTGTCAAACTCAAGGGCAGGGCCACATCCGCCCGGCGTAATTATATCCGCCCGAGATCATTTTATATACTGTATTATTGTTATTAATGGCCGGGTATATGAAGCGCTGGTAACACAATAAACTACAGATCCCATAATGCAGCGCTTCAGCTGCCTTGCCGAACACTTACGCGTTAATCAAGTCTAGCTTATGATGCTGCAAGTTATTGCGAAGCTAGCTCACACGATGCTGAAGAGAAAAGTTGATTCTGAAAATAGAGCCTTTAAAACCGATGGGAGGCTGAGTATATGTTTACTGAACCCGTGTGTCTCATTTGTGGAGCTAATGTGGCTGTAATTACAGAATTTAATCTAAGACGGCACTATGAGACAAAACATCAGGGTAACCTGAATGCAATGCAGAAGATACAGAAAGCAGAAGAATTAAATAAGAATCTGACACTTCAGCGGACGTTTTACCGTGCACAATCACAAAGTGATTTCAAGTGAAGCTGCTTTTATGGGAGACACAAATGCACCAGTGCAATTTGCCCCACTTTCCCTGTTGCCAAGTAATGTTAAACCAAGTCGTCACTACGGTGTTCCCAAATCGCACTTTGCTGATAAACTGGCGCACTGAGTTTGCACGGCGCTTTGGTGACTTTGAAGAACAAAAAGTCCGTCTACATGCGGCTCGAACCTTGTGCATGTTTGGTAGCACATATCTGTGTGAGAAGCTCTTCTCAGTGATAAAGACTAACAAAACAGCACACAGGAGTCGCCTCACTGATGAGCACCTGCAATCCATCCTGAGAATCTCCACAACACAGAACCTCACACCAAACAGAAACGAACTTGTTGCCAAAAAAAGATGCCAGGCGTCCAGCTCTAAAATGACATATGAGCAAAGACAACTGAATGATTTGATTTGTTATTGCTGAAAGGAACACATTTTATTTATATTTCTAGGTTTTGTTATGCAGCATGTTCATATTTGAATTTGTATAATTTTGACAGGATATATTTTTATGGAGAGCAAAATCTTTTGGGATATTTAAAATCTAAGTTTATTTTTTATATAAAATTACATAAGAGTAAAGAAATTTGAATGTTTGTTCTTTTAACGTTTACTTTATTTCTAACTTGTATAATTTAGACAGGATATATTTTTATGGAGAGCAAAATATTATAAGTTGTTTAAGGTTTGAGTTGATTTATTCACGAATAATATTCCTGTCTGTTTTTACCATTCCTACCAAAGATATTTCTGTCGACTAAATAAAAATTCCTTCTATTTAAAATTTAAATAGAACTTGAACAAATACGATAGTTCATAATATCCACGCAGACTTGCACGTAAGAGCGGGAGTTATCCGTTTTAACAAGCAGCGTAAGTGGTATGACACCAGTCGGCCACCATATTGAACTTTCAAACGTCACTAATTCTCCAACTTCCCGTGTAGGTAGAAGGCTGAAATTTGGCAGGCTCATTCCTTACAGCTTACTTACAAAAGATAAGCAGGTTTCATTTCAAAATTCTACACGTAACAGTCATAATGGTCGACAACGTCCGCCATGTTGAACTTTCTTATTTATGGCCCCATCTTCATGAAATTTGGCAGGCTTCCCTGCACTAACCGAAACCAATGTACATACTTATTTCGGTGGTATGATGCCACTGTCGCACACCATATTGAACTTTCCAACGGTCTTTGTTACTTATGGGCCCATCTTCAAGAAATTTGGTACGCAGGTTCCCAACGCTACCTGAATCCTACTTACGTACATATATACGTCCATAGCCTGCAGCTCGTTCACCGTGTGAGGCGGTGTTGGGTCCCCCATCCCAACGCCTCCCACGTTGTTGGCTGCCTGCCTATATAAGGCCGTTTGTCGATCCGGTCTCTACATTCCCTTCCTTGCTTCGCCACGGGATTCACATCTCCCTGCTGATAACTACAGCCTTCTTATTTAATCTACGGCTTCTCCGCAGTTTTATTGTTATTAGTTACTGTGTAGGTATTTTAGACTTACTTTACATTGTTCAGGTACCCATTTCCTTTATCGGTCCAACCGTACCCCCATTAACATGCATATCGAGGTGATCACCATCGATCAAAGAACTGTCACTTACCGAGTGGTTTCCATGCCCGGAGATGGCACCTGTCTTTTCCATTCTCTTTGTTACATATTGCACGGCCATATCAGGCTCACTTTTGATATCTGGAGGAACATTGCGTCTTATGCATTGAATGACTGGGACAGGTTCAAGGTGTGGACTGATGACGGTACAGGAGATAATTATACTACACAGGAGCACTATAAGAGTGAAATGCTTAAGCATTTAAATGGTTCTGCATGTGAGTTGTTGGCTGCCGCTGAATTGTTCGGTTGTTGCTTTCAAGTGTACCGAAACGGCCAGATATTTTAAACCTTTCGACAACCGCCAATGCCTCTTAAACATCTTAGATTCACAGGTGACGATTTCAGTAGTGGACACTTTGATTTTTATGAATGTTTAAACTCTCAAAGGCTGGATGCGAAGTTATTGATGAACCGGTTGTATGCTTACAACGCTTGACAGATGCCGAATGTCACTTCAACACAAGTCCTGCAAATACTGTCGTAATTGAAACAAACCATGAAGCTCAAACTGATTATGACAGCAGCAAACCAAGCTGTGAGATTTGAGACAAGATTACTTTTCACATGGCCAACTGTACGTTGCATGCTCAAGAGTAAGCTCAGCGCACAGCTTGGTCATATTACAACTGGAGGGCCGAACTGACAATGTGGTATACAAAGAGATCCTTAACAAATAATTATTGGTATATTTTCCCTCAGTTTAAAAGGTTTAATTTTCTTCTTAATAAAAATTTTAAGGCAGTACTTCGCCGCTGCGAAGCGCGGGTATTTTGCTAGTTCTTAATATTATTGAGAAGTGGCAACAAGACATACAGTTTAGCACAATATGCTATCTTATTATGTTTTCCATCTTCTTATTAGTGATCGGGAGCACCAGTTTGTGGCACAGAGTTTTATGACATCATGACATCATTCATTCTTAAATGTGGCCTACTCCTGGGAGTGGGAATAGGATGTTTTGTCTTTCACTAAGGTAGGGCAAACTCTTATCCTAGTTAGAATTTTACTGCAATTCCTACAGTAATATTGAGATGTTTGATAAATATAGGGACAGATACCTCTTTGGTGGCATTATATGATGTTTGAGAATCTGCTTGTACTTCTTAACACTGCCTAGATCACCAACCTCATTTGCAGAAGTACAGCAAACATTGAGGGAATGCTTCACTGTTATGCTTCAGTGTCAGCTACAGACACTTGCATGTAGAAATTCTAGCTCTTCTATTAACAATGTACATCCTACTTGAGCCAAAAATTTCAAAATGTACAATTTTTTAACACCCTATCCCTTATGTGTATGTGTGCAGTTGAGTCTCTTGGCTTTGTTTCCACTTCAGATAATTGGCAGCAACTCTCACTTCTGAAAAAGCATCTCTAGATTGTAGAGGAGAGTTTTTGGGTCCCAGTGGTTTCTGTGAGTTCAAAGCTGAAAGCAGTGAAGAATTGCTTCTGATTTTAAAGAGACATCAGTCTGACGTTTATTTCATTGGTTGCATTCCATTTGTCTGGCTGATCATTGTTTCTGGTCCTCAACAATGGCCATTTCCTTGTGCTTCTTCAAAAAGGCTATGGCAGAATATCATAAAATTGACTCCTACTGAAAAATTTCTACCGGGGAGAGACCATGGTGGTACCAATGACCAGCTTGTGTCTTGTCATTATGCTCAACTCAAGGTTGGAGAATTGATAGTTTGAAGGTTAAACTGTCACATATGCCGCACAATCAGCTTACTGCTTGTTTGTTCTTCAATCAGTGATTTTTTTCTACAACTGTTCCTTTTACAGTTTTGTCATTGATCATTAGCACCTATTAGTTATCTTTGTTTTTATTATTCGCTGGGATATATGCCTACAGATTAATTAAGGTTTGATCTGAAAAAGTGGTCAATTACTTAACATTTTACTTTTCTAAACCGATACAAAAATGTATCTGCAACATTTAAGTTTTTGGAAAATCAATGTTTGCAAGTTACATTACACTTTTTGATAGACTCACTAACACAGAAGAGAGAAAGTAAATATCTAAGACAACGTTTATTTTACGGGGCCTAAGACTTTCACACAGTACTGTGAAGTGTGTGTATATAATATCTATTTATCTACCTATCAACCTGTATAGGACTGTCATTGCAACTCCAACAAAAAAGTGAAAACAAAGCATAAAAATAATACAAACTTCTGTCTGTCTGGGCCTTATTGTACAGATATAGGCCACCTATCTGAACACTGAGATTGTTTATCTACTTGGCCCATTCACCAGAGCACTGCACAAGCACCAAAGCAGCTCTCCCTTTCATGTCTCCTTCTTTCCTCAGTCTTACCTCAGGCCTCTCTATTCACTTAAACTAGTAATTGTTAATTTTCCACAGTAAAAAGAACTGTCTACCAGCACCAGGTATCTCTGCATTCCCTCAGCCCTAATCTAGAGCTAAAAAGTCCTTAACAATCTGGTCATAATTCCAACAGCCAAGCATAAAAGAAGAGGTTAGGAAGACTTTTGCTGTTAGGAAAATTGAGATTCACCAGTCTAATACCCAGTCAAAAAAAATCACTTTTTTAATTTGCTTTTATTATAGCTACACTTTAATTTTAACTTTAATAAACAAGATATGCATGTGTTGATTATATAACAGCTCAGAAGAATTCCCTTAACCTTCTATAAATCTCTCATAACCTCTTCCTTGTGTTAGTGCCCTGGGACTAATAACTTCCAGGGATCATCTACTTTCATTCATAAATCTACAAGGCATAAATTCCTTCATTGGCTACTTGTCCACACAGACATCTATGAGCTCCCCTTTATAATGGGTCTGTATCATTTTATGTATGTACAGCATATATAATTCTAGAAGGTGATGTGTTGGAAGCAGAATAAATGGGTAAGCATAGGGATCTGAATGACTCTGTGAATGGCCAGATTGTGAGGGTCCGATCCCACAGAACAGAAACTGTAGCACAAATTGCTGACTTATTTCTTACCATGAGAGAAAGGTGCCAGAACACCGTTCATCATAGCTTTCTACGTATGAGGCTGTATAGATGGTCAGGGGCATGAATGTCATTTTCCTGGGGAAAAGATGGCAGAACGATGCACTATGGGAAAATGGCAAGCCGGCAAAGACAGTGTGATACACCGGGCGATGTTCCACTGGGAAACCTCGGGTCCTGGCATTTACGTGGAGGTTACTTTGAGACACACCACCTAACTAAAGACTGTTGCACACCATGTACACCCCTCCATGACAACAGTATTTCCTGATGGCAGTGGCATTTTTCAGCAGACAATGTGAAATGCCACACTGCTAAACATAAAGAGGAATGGTGGTTTGGAACATGACCAAGACTCCAAGGTACGGACTTGCATCCAAATTCTCCAGATTTCAGTCTGATCCAGGACCTGTGGGATGTGCAGGAAAACAGTCCAATTAATGGAGGCCCTGCCTCACAACTTACAGAACTTAAAGAATCTGCTGCTAATGTCTTGGGCAAAATAACACTTTTATTTTTTCGTGGGGTTTGCTCTATTTCCCGCTCCAGACTTCAGAGCACAGTACATTGTATGTAAGCACAACACTATTGCTCTTTCTTCTTTCTTTCTCCTCTGCCACCTCCACTCCTCCCCATGCAAGCTTTGTCCTCCACCTAATGACTCTGAATCATCAAATGGAGTGTCCAGGTGCACTCTGATTCTCTTCAGGCAGTGTGTGTGGCAGAAGTACTGCAGTCTAGGCAGCCCCTGGTGGTGGCCACGGGCCCCAGCAGGGTTAAGCTTCCAAGCTCCCAGCCTGTGGCCCTGAAGCAATCCAAAGGGATTGCCCTCTCATATTCTGGAGGAGGTATTGCCATGTACGTGTCCTCTCCCCCAATCCTTTCATCACATAGGTGTCCCGGCTGGGTAAGGGGCTGAGCCATCCACTACATATATATATACACCTACAGACTATATTATTTTTCTGTGTTTATGTCTATCTATATGCACACAGTGGGCACAAACCTATAGAATAATCATGATGACTTTTGCAGGAAAAAACAAGATTCACTGTACAACTGAGGCATCCTGGAGTGAAATTCAGCCATTGGCAGGCTGATATTGAGACTCCAGCTGTTTTATTTTACTGTTACAGGTGTCCAGCAGTGCAATGGTAGAAAAGAAAAAACGATATTTTCAGTTTCAGCAGCACTTGATAAAATCAGGAACACCAGGAGTTTAAACAGAGGAGTTATATAGTGCTCACAAGGGGCAACAGGAAAAAGCTAAGTGCTGACTACTTTTTGAATGGTCTGTAGAATCGTTCCTTCAAGCCCACCCATTGCAAAGGTAATTTGGCTCCAAACCACAAGAGGCAAATGTTCTTTATCACTCACTGACTCATTTAAGAGTAGTTAAAATAGGCAATTAAAGTGGAAACGCTGTACAACCAGACGGCCCATCTTAGCAAGCAGCCAAATGACAATATGCAATTTCTTGCTTCGGGGTACAAAATGTATTCAGATTAATTCATTGCACTGTTCCCTTTACCTGTTATTTTTAATAGCAATTTCATTACACCTGTTCTGTTGTTTGATCAAAGTGATATTTATCTATTGTGTAAATGAATAAGACTGTCAAGTTCTCTTTTTTTTGTTATGTTAGTGACTTTAACTATATAATATTTAAAAGAAACACAATTCATTATTTAGTAAACACCTGGAAGAATAATATGCAGTCACATTAAGATTTTGTAAAAGTTTTTTTGGTATTATTGTCTTGTGATGTGTAAAATACAGTGTAGTACTGTTTCATGCCCACCACCCTCGCTTGAAGTCTGTGGCAGCCCGTATCTCAGAGTTGGACACTAATGCCCACATTCTGCCGTTGCTTGGGAGAGACATCATCAGAGTGCACAAAGACAGCAAATTAATGGCCCTCACAATGCACCCATTGCTCAAAACTTGACTTAGAAATGCACACAAACCAATAGTTTGTACTTTCAAGACAAATGTGCTGGAAAATGGGCAACCTTCACTTTCACAACTTTTTACAGCCACCTCCACTTGAGAGAGAGAGAGGGTGACTTATGGCAGGGAGCCAACACCATTAGCCTCTTTGATCAAGTCTGTACATAATGATATGCTGAGGACAATTTTTGACTCCATGTTGCCACGGATCAGACTGTCTGCACTTCCTGGTGGTTTCACAGAGAACAATCATTGTAAAACCCAATGGAGACAAGTGCAAGTGTTCGCAAATGAATTCTGGACATGCTGGAGACATGAATACCTTTCCACTTTGCAGAACAGGTGCAAATGGACTTACCGATCCAGAAATTTACAAATAGGAGACATTGTGTTGTTGAAGAAGAGTCCACTGTCATGTAATAAATTGCCTATGGGATTTGTCACCTTGGTATTCCCTAGCAGCGATGGTACTGAATAAAAAATAGAAGTTAAGACTGCTTCTCAAGGCATCTCCAGAAACTCTATAAGGCGTATCACAAAAATCTTTATACTAGAAAATGGATAAGTTAACACAATGTTTGCCTCTATGTACTGTTTAGTGATATAATGTTATTATATCAGATGGGGAGTGTTTTGCCCCACATGTTGTTAGCCGTCAGCTATTATTTGTTGAACTGTGTTCCCCCTTCATCTTGTCATTTATTAACACGCCAATCAGTCACGTCCCACACTCACAGTGGTGCTATAAAAGTCTATGAAACTCACGTAAAGCACGTAGGTCCCATAATAAACATTTAAATACAATACACCCCATGTGTCTCACATAGGCACCCCTTTATCTCTTGTTTCAGTCACGTCCGAAACATATCTTTAGGGTATATAACCTCTGGGTCTGGTTAGTTGTGGTACGCAGCAATTTCAACCTCTGTCTATGCACTTCTCTTTGTCTTGATCCAACCGTAGAAATCACTTGCCTTGTAAGTGTCTTTTAAAGCTTTATTGTTTAAAGTACACTGTCTGCTATGTATTGCTTTCTTTATTGTCTTTGGTTATACACCAGTAATATACCTGTATGTTTCTTTTGTATATTTTTCAGTTAACAACGAGGTACATCCAGTAAAAGACGCCAAGAAAGCTCGCTCACCCCTTGTCATTTTTTATGTAGATGTGCCAGGATGTTTAAGCTTTCTGCAACCGCTTGGCATGGACAGTGTGGAGTGAGGCAGAAAAAAGAGAAAAAAGTTTATGATACAACAGAAAATCCTATAGTGAACAATGCTATTCAATGTTCAAAATGCATACTTTTTTAATAAAATGTTGCTAAATATTCATTAGGAATGTTCAGTGTGAAAAAGTCTTCTTATATAATCCATTTGTCTGTTCAGGATTTTAAATCACCTGTCGCTTGCAAACCGTTTGATCTATTGACATGAAACTTGGTACACATTTACTACATGACATCTACTATCTGCTTAATTGACCTCCAAGGTTATTCCTCTTTTGATTTTTATTTTATTGTATTGTAGAATCAACTCTTGGCAGCAATCATTAAGGAAAAATTAAGGAAAACATACTAAGTAATTGCAATACAAACACTGTCTTAATCAGTTTTAATGCGAAAAGATGCAAACGTAAGAAGAGAAGAAGCTGGCCTAGGGAGGAGAGAAGAAGAGCTGCTCATGAAGCAGCAAACTCATCAACCTCTGAGCAAATGAATGCTAAACATACAGAGAAAGTCAAGTGTATTCACTGCACATTATCGTGCAGTGCAACGTTACTGGTATCATTATATTACTATAGGCTACAGTAATATCATAAACTATGTCTCTTAATTCTGCAGGAAAAAAAATCTTGGCCATCACGACAAAATAAATGGGGTAAGTAAGGATCATTTTTGGGAAGAGTAATCCATTAACATTGGACAGCAGAAGATTGGGAGGGCCTTATGAAGACTCGTTCCTGACAAATCAAATCAACTGGTATTTCAAAACATTCATGAGTTTATAAACCTATCCTGTCTGGTCTCAACACTGCATTGTTTTGGTGGCTGTTGATGATGTAGGGATGTTTTGTAGAGCACACTGAATCCTAGGTATGAGAAGAGCAAAGTTTTAATGTTATAAGATACATTATTTTAACATTAGTGCTCATCTCATATAGCCCTACTTGGCAGCAGTATATCTAAATACAAACTGTCTTTATGAGCAGAATAATATTCAACTCAAACCTATCTATAAAGTCACGGAATGGTTGCTGCAATATAATAATGAATTTAATAAAAAGACGTGGTGATCCTAATCTTGAGATATCAACCCAATTATGCTTTTTGTCAGATTTTCTAGAATGATCTAATCAGAGCTGAGATCTACCTTCAGTTAACACGGGCCAGCATCTATAACACTATGAATTAAATTTTATGTCAGGTTTTTTAACAAGGTGAGCCTCTTTTTACATTGTTTCCACAAAATTGTTTTTATTTATTTATTCCACCTTTTGATCTTTCAATGTATCCTAGAATTCTAGGCAGCTGAAAAGATGTGAAATGAATAAAGTTTGGTCACATAATGCCACAGCAGCCATTGTAATGCTGGATTGATTTAAGACGTAAGATAATATGTTTTACCAATATAAGAAAATTACTTAATATTTAATTAATCTTTTCTCCAAAGCTCCATTTGCTCTATAACCCAGTACTGGAGTGCAGATAAATGAATAATTGTTTTCCTTTTTTTTTGTCATCTATTGGGTTACAATTAAGTATTGAATTTAAGGTGAGACAGAGTGAAGGCAGAATACAGTCACAGTTTTCACTGAGCATACTGTACTGTACTCCCTATACTTGATATACTACATACATATGTGACGCATACTCTATTTCAGACAGGAAAGAAGCAATCTCGATGGAGGTTTACCCACTGCCAAAGTGGCATGTTCTCAATACCTTAATAGCTCAATAGTACTGTACAATCATTTATATTTTTGTTCACTGCTACTGTTCAAAGTTTAAATCGGATTGAAAACAGAATTTTTTTTTTTTTTTCTAGGGACAATTTAGAATCGCCAATGCACCTAACCTGCATGTCTTTGGACTGTGGAAGGAAACTGGAGTACCCGGAGGAAACCCACGCAGACACGGTGAGAACATGCAAACTCCATGCAGGGAGTACTCGGGAAGCGAACCTAACTGTGAGGCAGCAGCGCTACCACTGCGCCACCATGCCACCCATCACAGAATTTTCTTTTATTTAAAAGGAACCTCCGAAGAATTTTTTTGGTCTCCTCCAGTTTATAAATGTTGATCTTTTCCCATCAGTGCTGCTATAATTTTACAGGGCAGTTTGAGAAGTGATTGTGACTTCTGTTCTGTAGTCTGATTTGGTAATGTATCTGCTCATATAGAACATAAAATTATACATATTGTTTGGACAGCTGAAAAGACTGTAGGTTTCAAATTCAGGACCTACATATGTCTAAGGTCACATAATCAAAGACCCACTCATCCATCTCTTTCAGTTATTGCCATCAGGAAAAGTAACAGATCACTCAAAGCAAGAACCAGTCAGCACATTAATAGTTTCTGTCTTACTGCAGTCACTGTGGACAACCATAACCTTTGATTCACTCCTGCCATACCCGACATTCAACCTCATTTTTATTTATGTATTTATTTATGAGCCATAAGATAAATTCTATACATGGTCACATAACTTTCTGTATGTATTCTGGAATATGCATTATTTTATTAGTTGCTGCTGTTTCATTATGTTGATGCCATGATTTGTATTGCAAACTGTATGTCACCATTGTTATATTTGTGGCTTTATTTCTGGCACCTGTACATTTACAATCACATTTGGCCAATGGTTTTATGCAAAGCGACTTACAAAAGAGGCAAACAAAATTGAATACAAATTTTTAGCAGCTTTTCCTGGATATAAATTCATCATATAATAGACATTTAACTAGGAAGATTTCCAGAACTTGACTTAAAGCTGTAAAAGTTAATGAAGGAAAATATGATTATTGAACTGATATTGACACTATTAAAATAACAGAATTTGTATTTTCTTATGTTTCAATAATTACCTTAATTACTGTTTGACCTCAATGGTGTTCTGATATCCTACCCAATTAAAACACATAATCTCTGTTGTCTACTAAAGTAGTCTGTGTACTTCCTGCAAAGATTAACCCTTATTGTCACTTGAGTTTGGCGTCACCTGTACAGTATGTTGTCAAGTGCTTGTAAGTGTGCAATGAAATTGCTTAAGTGTGTGCAAAGTTTACTTTATTCATAATAACAAGCAATATTAATTAATATGTGGGCAGTTTTTTACAATTTAAATTGCATATAACAAATTAAAGTAAAAATATTATGGATAACAAATCATTTGGGATAAAATGGTGTGACCAACCACAATTTTCTCCAAAGAAAGTAAAAGTGTAAAGGTGTTTAAAAAGCAAAACTATCAAGTACAAAAAGCATACTGCACATGAATGCATGATGAGCCTCAGTGTTTCTGTGCTAAAAACAGAATAAATACATAATGGTGTAAACATGACTAAAATATGGATTTAACGTAACCATCTCAGTCTAACATCCATTATTTAAAGGAAATAAAACATGAACATACTTAGCAAGAAATATTTCTATATAACATGCTAAGCAGAAATTTCTGATAAAAAATACCAAAATATTTTATAGCAGATAAAGAGCCCATTTTTCTGTTTCTTTTTTTTTTTACTTAAAATGGTGTAGCTGATTGCTAATTGAGCTAATGTGCCTAATAGCCAGTAATGTCTAATGATATTTTGAAGTTATTTTTTTAAAATATATTCATAACCATGCCTGTTTTTCTTGGCTAATTTGACTATGGAAAATAATAAAGAAAATAATTAGAAAAACTACAGAAGAATATATTAAAAGTATAACATGTCCTTTCTGTTTCATGACCTGACATTTTAAGTGTAATTAACAATATCAGCTTTCATGTGCTCCTGTCTGCTGATCTCTCTTTATCAAGCTACATTATGAATAGACATTAAGCAACCACTCCATTATGTAACTTTAATCATTTGAGACAGGTCTCTCTATTACAACAAAGGAAGAAACAATCAGAGTGGCATAAAGCAGGCAGGATTTTCTATCTCACTGAATAAAAATCTTGCTGGTCTCACTTTGTCTGCTATAATAAAGTGAATAACACCAGCTGAAAAAAGCACAGAATAAAGGCCAAAGCATACTGTAAAGCAGTCTTTACCACTTTTTATAATCTTCCTTGGCTAGGAGTGGCTTCAACAGTGTGGAAAGAATTTGTAGCTGTAGGATAATCTGTATAAGCAGAAAAGATTAGTTTACATAGGTTTTTCCCCCTATATGTCACAGAAGTGCATGTTGGTCTAATTGGCACAGTGAGAATTGACATGAGCATGTGAGTAAAAGTGTCCTGTGATGGACTGCTGCCCCGTCCAAGGCTAGTTCCCGTCGAGATAAGTTCAGACCCTCCTAAACTTTTACAGATTTAGAAAATTAATGGATGACAATACAGGACTCAAAGCTTAAACTGAGCTTCTAATACAAAATTTGTATGTTGGATCATGGTCAATTTCCTGAAATATATTTGTGTGATAAAACATAGATCAAAGTTGCAAGACCCACGGTAACCCTGAGGATTAGGTACTTACATAAGGCCTTAATCAGAACAAGCCAATCTGTCCTAAATAGCTTATTACCTCCTATTCTCAGTTTTCAGAGTATTTTCTAGTCAAAATCTGAACATCTTAATGGTGTTACTCTCAGTTACACTGCTTGGTAAGTTTTTCTATGAATCCATAGCCTGCTGTGTGAAGAAATATATCAAACAAATTTTGCCTCAACCAGCTTCTACCTCTGCCCCAGTGCACTTGCTGAAAAACACATTTTAAAGTCACATTTGACATCCACCCTATTTACGCATTTATTGAAAACTGAGGTGAAAACACTTGATGCAAATCTGTGACCTCCATTACTGCAAGTATAAATGCAGTGACAAGTCAAATAGAGGAAAACACCAGTTGATGAATGCCATTTGCAATTAAACTGTAGACTAAACAAAGTCTTAATCTAATATCCCAGTATTATAATGCCATGCTCACACATTATATAATCTAATTGGGCAATATAGACAACACACAGAATACATCATAGGTTACCTTTTAAAATTGCAGCCATGTTTCTAGGAAAATAAGCACATATTTTAATATAATAACAGAGACAAGATGTTTTGCAGAACAGAAAAATTCAGTATGATCATCATTAATTAAGAATATCACTAACATCTGCATGAGATATAAAAGGACAGAATATCATATGGGTCACACAGAGCAGCTAACAAAAGTTGACCTGGAATGGTTAGGTTTGCTTGATTATTCATATTTGTATTTGTAATTAGACACTGACTTCAGACTGAATGCAAAGAAAAGTGTAAGAACTTAAAAAATAACACTTTCTTCACAATTTTAAATTGCTCTGTCATTTCTGAGATGATTATTCTCACCAGATTGAAAAGCTCTTCCTTATCGAGAATACTTCCGAAATGCTGAGTGTTCTTATCTTAAATAATTGTTGACATTTTAATTATGAACTCTTCAGACAAATTGGAATTTTCTGTACAAGCGCTACCTACAGTACCTAAAGAGATTAAATATTTGCATTGTAAATTAAAATAATAAGGTTGTGCAACTTGCATGAAGTGATTTCTAAACAAAATAGTGCTTTTGTCTTAGATTAGAAATGAAGAAAAGGAGCTGCTTATTGATCTTGTTCTAAAAATATACCCTTTGTAGAGATGTACACTAATTACAATAGAAGAATGTTCTTATATCTTTAGTTATTTGCATTATGTTAATTGGGTGTCATTTCACTGAAATAGATTATACAATTAAAATAGTACCCAATAAAATGCTTATATTTTTCATCTTTTCATATTGCAAAACATTTCCCTACCAGCTGCCTGTGACCTTCAGTCATAGATATGCTTATTTTTAATTATTAGGCTATGTGATCTGGTGAATAAGGCATTGGACTATAAAAATTAAGGTTACCAGCTCAGTTCTGCTTCTGATTCACTGTGTGCCCAGTCATGTCTGTCGCACTCATGTATTTATGTACTACAGCACTGTTTGAGTAAAGCAGCTTTGGACAATATTCACTACAAGAAGGTGTTACATAAAAAAAGACTTTTTGTTTGCTCTCACTAATATTGCCTGCTACATGAGTACAGCTGGGGTTGACACCTGCTCAAGCCAGTTTGCCTTTGTGTGCATTAGTGATATTATCCATTAGTCAGTGTTTCACCATATTAAAATGTATGTGTTAAACATATAAAAAGTACACACATTTATGTTGTAATTTGTAATTACTATTGTATATTTTAAAAATTTGCTTGCATTCAGAGACTGAATTATAAAAAAAAGAGCACTACATACTGTAAAAACGAATAGAATTGAATAGGATGGAATTAATGTGCAATGGTCATAGTCTCTGGCACAACATACATTTTCTACTAGAATTACAGGTAATGGAAAATGAAAGAACACACCACTTTAGGTGGGACATTTTTGCCATATAGCTAACTGAGTCACAAAGTAGTTGAGTGCTGAGTTTCATGAATTATCGTCAGAACATATTATTGTATTTGCCATACATTTTAAAAATGGATTGTGGTTGCAGTCGGCTAGATTAATGTAACACACTCCTCTCAGGATTACCCAAAAAAGACATCAATCGATTGCAACGAGTGCAGAATGCAGCTGCTAGAATCTTAACTAGGAAAAGAAAATCCGAACACATCTCTCCAGTTCTGATATCACTACATTGGTTACCTGTGTCATTTAGAATTGACATTAAAATATTGCTTATGGTTTACAAAGCCTTAAATAATCTCACTCCATCCTATATTTCAGAATGTCTTTCACCTTACACTCCAAATCGTAACATTAGATCTTCAAATGAGTGTCTGCTTAGAATTTCAAGAGCTAAACTTAAAAGAAGTGGTGAGGCAGCCTTCTGCTGTTATGAACCTAAAATCTGGAATAGCTTGCCAATAGAAGTTCGCCAGGCTAATACAGTGGAGCACTTTAAAAAACTACTAAAAACTCATTATTTTAACATGGCTTTCTTATAGCTTCATTTTAGTTTAATCCTGATATTCTGTATATGCATTTAATTATCATTATCATTCATTATGGCTCCGAAATCAGTACTAAACCCTACTTTCTCTGCTGTTCTTTTTCTGGTTTTCTGTGGTGGCGATCTGGTCTGCCACCACTTGATCAGAGCACTGTGCTGTCCCTATATTGATGGAATAATGGCCAGAAGTCCACATGACCGTCATCATCAAGTTCTTCCATGTGAACCCTGAATATAATGAGGACCGATTGTGAGGTCATTTATGTTAGGTAGAATGCCTAAGAAGGGGGTTGGGTAGTCTCATGGACTCGGAAACCCCTGCAGATTTTATTTTTTTTCTCCTGCCGTCTGGAGTTTTATTTTGGTTTCTCTGTCCTCCCTGGCCATCGGACCTTACTTTTATTCTATGTTAATTAGCATTGCCTAATTTTATTTTTTACATATTTTGTCTCTTGTCCTCTTTCTTCATCCTGTAAAGCTCTTTGAGCTACATCATTTGTATGAAAATGTGCTATATAAATAAATGTTGCAGTTGTTGTTTTTGTTATTGCATTTTGTTCTTTAAATAAAAATGAAAACGAAAAAATTAAGGATTTGGATGTACAGCTATTTGAACCCTTAATTTCATTTCTCTCCCATAATATTTCTGATTAGAACTAGTGAGATATTCTCTTGAATTAACACTGATTAAAGATGACCATTCACAGACTTCTTTTATGGGTCGTCCCTGTACTATTGTGGCCCAAACAGCAGAGATTATGTTTGGTATACCCCTCCACCATCACTTTTCACTACAAAGTTTTCACTGTTTTGTTTCTTTTTCTACCAGGAATCCAGTGTTCAGAGGTGTGACACAAGGCCCCCTGTAAAACAGCCTTCAGGCCAGTCATGTTAGGTTAAACTTAACATTGTCTGGGATGTTGAGACCTGATAATGAGATAACCTTTTTCCATGCTTGTGACCTGCCATTAATTAGAAAAGTTCTGAAGATAACAATCCACACAGTAACGTATAGTTTACCTATTCCTTTTCACAATACAAAACCTTGTGTTCCTCTGTTTTTGCAGTATGTGTAATTCACAAGTACAGTAATTAAATTCTCCTATGATCTCAGAGCGATGTTCAAGTGTTATACGTTGTTACTAACCTTTACACATTATGGAAGATTAAAACGAGAAATGTTAAAACTGCTTAAATTGTCCAGGCCTAGTATTTAAGATTATTACCAATTTACAATATAAACTGTGACATTTGGCACCTAATCAAACAACAAAGTTATATTACACAGTATTTTGTGAGATGGTGCAATGTTTCATAATTTTGTCATTTTAGTGTACTTGGGAGAAGTCTGTTTAAATCTTACACATATAGTCGGTGTCTGAAGAGTCTGCACAAACTCCTCCTTTCTGCGCAGATTTCTCTCCCAGGTACATTCTCTCAAAATCTAGAAGACCAGTTTGTGTGAATTTCATCAATGATTTTAAATTGACATTGTTTGAGTAAGAGCTTGGTTGTGCACATGAGTGGGATCTGCAATCGATTGTGCAATTGTTCAATACTCAGCCAAGCCTTGCACCTGTTGCTGCTGTAATAGGCTCCACGGCTCTGCTTCAGAACCCTCACCCCACCACATGAATCTGAGGTAGATTAAAGTTCACCTGCCTATGACTTTAACACTAGGCATTTCATGCACTTCTGAAGAGTTGGAGGTTGAGCACACATTTAAACAATCAGCAAGTATCAAGTTAGCACTGCATTTACTAAAACAATCGATTATTGATGCTTTTTCCAGTATTTCCTTCTAGCATTTCTAAAATCTAAAAGGAACTTCATCAAGAGGTCTCAGCATGGTCTTCCATAAAATTGTTCCATTGATTATGTCCTATCGCAATGAAAAATCAGTTATGTGTCTCACTTAGACTTTACCTATGTTTACAAAAACATTAAATTTAAAAACATACTTTTATCAATGTTTTATCTGGAAGACATTTACTGTTAAATCAAAGATCTGGCCCTACAGATACTTGCAGTATACAGTGATGATACCTGTCCCGGCTCAGATATGATTTCAGGTAGGGGAACACCTCAAAGGGCAAATTTAATCCCAGTTATAATACTATTTCCAAATGAACATACCCATTTATTATTTCTAATCGATACACTGGACACCAAGCAGTGAATGGACAACTTTGCATTTTACACTGCTTCTTAAATTTCTAAATTGCTCTGTCATTTTTGATACGGTTGCTCTCACTAGATTGAACTATGATTCCTTATCGAAAATACTTTCAAATTACTGAGTGCTCTTATCTTAAATTATTGTTGACATTTTAATTATGATCTCTTCAGACATCCTGGAATTTTCAGTCAAACCCCTATGTATAATACCTGAAGAGATTAAATATTTGCATTCTAAATTAATATAATAAGACTTTGACACGTGTTTGAAATGACTTCAGGAAAAAGCTAGCTCTATCTTTTGTTTTAGATTAAAAGGATACACAAATCTAAGAAGAAAAGGCATATTTTCGCTTGAAAATATGTGGCTGAAGAGTACAAAGAAAAGGCAAAAATAGCAGAATTCATCTGATTCTACTTATAAAAGTACCATTACCTCCTGCAGTATAACAATGTTAATTACCTAAATGATTTGTGGAAATATTCAGATGGTATTACATTTGTGATATCTGATGGATGTGATTATTTAATGGGTCCGTGGAAACCACCCACTGAGTAATGAGTGGTGACAGTATTAACAGCTTGGCTTTCATTTGCAGTTTGCGTATTTTCACATTTACATTACACTATAGAACATGCATAGATTCAGTGTCTGCTCTAAAATCCTTACCACTGAGTCACCTGATATTTTTTTCACAGGAAAAAGTACCAACTTTTATCTTTTTAGAAATCCATGGATATTAACATATTAAAGTGGACCAGATAGAGGAACAGTGCGGACATGACTTTTCTCATTAAGGTCCCCTCTTAGATAAAGCACGAGGCTAATGAAAATGTACACTTCTATTTTATTGTGCACCAGTCGGAAATAAACGCTACAGTGAAAAGAGACAAACCTTCAATAAACAAATTAACCATTCACTGGGTCTACACACAGGGTTAAATTGACAACTAGTTGCCTGGTAATATCACATACCCACAACAAACTCCATTTTCTCATTAAAGTTCACAAGTTGCAAATAATGCAGTTTGGGTCTGTAATCCTGAGGTACCACAGATTTGAGCCTAGAGTCCATGGAGTCGCAAGACAGAGCAGTGTCTCGTTCAGTATGAGTGGTGTAGCCACCCATTTATTAACTCTTTAGCCTTCTGTTTCCATTATAAGGTTGTGGAGAGTCTATCTTAGAGATATCAGATACAAAGCTTGAATCATCCTTGTGCAGGACACCATTATATTGTATGTTACACACCAGCTCAGCACTATTAAGAGTAGGCTTTTAATTTAATATCTTATTATCTCTGTCATATCTATGTCATTTATACTTATCCATTTTATGAAAACACCTGATAGAAGGCTTTTTTAGTGTAAAATTATCATTTACCTTGTCAGGCTTGGGATACACAGTTGCACAGATTCATTCAGAGTTTTCAAGAAACATAAACTTTATTCATAAAGAGCATAATAAAGCATAAAGCAGAGGATGTCTGGGGGAGAAGCGAAACAAGGCATTTTGTGAGTTGCAGATCACGCGACATGGGAGCTTCAGCAGCAGAGCTAATAGAGCAAAGAGGAGATAAAAAACTGTATTTGTTTCCCATTGTATCAGATTTTAAGAGGAAGTTTTGGATGAGCAACCACATCTTCTAGGGGTGCGTTCAGCTCACCTCTTCACAACCTATTCCTAAACAGTTCTCTATGAATGAATAACCAATAAAAAGTATTTAAAAATAACCCATCCATTTCATCCATTCCCAACTCCACTTATACAATACAAGGTGGCAGTAAGCTGGAACCAAGACTAATCCTGGCAGTTTCAGGGCAGGAACCATCACTGGAAAAGGATGTTATTTCCATCAAATGGACACTCCAGCACACACCCAGGTATTCTTACAATGGTCCCAATTAATATTGTCTGGAATTTGGGAGAAAATTAAATAAGCAGAGAAAACCTATTTAGAATACAAACTCTACAAGGATAGTGGATAGGCTCCTTGGAGCTCCTCTGCACTAATGTACCCTCAGACTTACTAGAATAATTAATGAAAACAGACTCACCAGAATAAAATGTGACTTTTTCTGCTCAGCCAGACAGTACATCAGGCTCTTGATTTTCACTTCAGCTTATTCTCTCTCATATGGAACACTTCATACAGGACAGACACAAACAGCTGACCCAGGTTTACAAATATAAAGCATTTTACATTTACTCTACATTTACATATACTCTATCTATTTAAATGAACAGCTGCACAGACATCAAACATGTTATTTAATAAAATGTTATTTAAAATTAATGTGTACTGGAAAAACATACTGCATGATTTTTTTTATAAAATATTTTAACTTTTTATTTTGTTCTCAATGAAAATTTATATAGAAGTCATATTCAGTTACTTTTCATCTGTTTAACTATGTTGGGACCTTTAAATAATACTAAGAGATTGGTGTGTTAAGGATCAGTTTAATCCTGATGCCCCTACTCTCTCTTCTGTTCTTTTCCCGGTTTTTTGTGGTGGCGACCTGTCCCACCACCACCTAATCAAAGCACCATGATGTTCCTACATTGATGGATTAAAGGCCAGAATTCCACATGACCATCATCATCAAGTCCTTCTATGAGAACCCTAAATACAATGAAGACTGATCATTTATGTTAGGTAGAATGCCCAGAGCGTTCTGGACGGTCTCATGGTCTGGAACCCCTGCAGATTTTATTTTTTTTTCCAGCCGTCTGGAGTCTTTTTTGTCTTTTCTGTCCTCCCTGGCCATCGGACCTTACTTTTATTCTATGTTAATGAGTTTTGCCTTATTGTTCTTATTTATTGTCTTTTTTTCTCTTTCTTCATCATGTAAAGCACTTTGAGCTACATTATTTGTATGAAAATGTGTTAATATAAATAAATGTTGTTGTTGTTGTTAAGATGGTCTCATGTATCTGTATGTTGCTTTGTGCCAACTGAAATGTTCCTTGATGGTCTTATGCACATTACCCTAACTTATTTAAAATGCTGCTTTCTTTCATAAGGCAATCTCATCACAGGGCACTTAGCGGTGTGCATTGCAGGCTCCATTAGGCTTGATGTAAGAAGGGACGTCCACCTTGCATTCATTGTTAACGGTAACTTCTTTTTATTTATCACTTGGTGCCTTGAACTCCAGGATTTACAAACAACTCGCCATAACCTCCTATCTGTGTAGTCCTTGAGTCATGGATTCTCCATGTTATTAGGTTGGATCACCACAGGAGAATTTTCCTTGTTGCCTTCTTGTCATCTTATTTGCAGAGAGTTTCTCAGGATGAGTGTAGTGTCAGATGGGCAGGATGCATGGATATTTTAGGAACATCACATAGAAAATGCTGAACTCTATTGAATAATATGATGATCTAATAATTTGCCATTAATCCTTAAGGTGTTGAATCACCAGATCATCCACTACTTATGACCCTATCCTTGTACACATGCTAGATATTCCAAATATGCACAGAGGATTCTTTAATAGAAGGGTTACAAAAGCTGGTCTTGAAGCACTGATTTTTACAATTATTAACTTTAATATGAAAAAGCAGTTGTCATTTTTTTAAATAATCCCGGAAAGTTTCTATTTCTGAACTCATGTTATGGTTAGTGTTGTTGCCTCACCATTCCCAAGTCCTGGGCACACATTTTCACTGTCTGTGCAAAGATTAAAAGACGTTTCTACATGGAGACTGTATCATGCATCTATATAGTTTTTCTCAGGATATTCTCTTTTTTCTTCCCACATGTGAAAGATGCTCCCATTAGGCTAGTTGGCAAATCTGCATTTCTGTGGTTTGAGTAAGTATATGTGTGAGTGTTCTATGCAACGGACTGTCCAGGGTGAGTTTCTGCCTTACACCACATGCAACTGGGATGGACCCCAGAACCCATGACAATAAATTGTCTAGATGCGTTTGACTATAAATTGTAGGGTGTGACATGTTGCCTTTCATCCAAAAAGCAGCATATGGAATCTTCCATGTCAGTATTCTAGTACTGCTCTTTTAAAAAACAGTGTTATTTAAACATCACTGCAAGAAAAAGGTTCAATCATGTGGGGCAACGGCTGACCATCATTTTCATATACTGTATGTTAGTTTGTCAAAATCTAATGAATTCCTAGCAAATAAGTGAAAGAGAGGGGATACAATTCTTGAATAAAAATCGGGTTCACGATACTTGATTAAAGCACAACATGAAAAGTGAAGTCAGTTGAAATTTAAGATTCAGAAATTAAAATCTAATAAAGAGATCAATATGTTGTCAAAATTAGCCACACATGGAGAGGATGGAGGAAATGAACATATGCTGTCACCCTCCATTTACAAAATGCACACCATCATATCTAATGTGACATGAGGTTTTCTTCACATAAAATGATCACAGAAGTAAAGAGGTTGTGTTGGCCAGTGCGATGGTCTGTCTCCTCAGTGACAAATCAGTTATCAGACTGTAGCCAAGTAATATAACATCTAAACAGGCGCTTAGCCAGGGGCTTTCAAACACATACAAGAAATCACAAAAACATTTTTTTTTCTATAATTTGCCTACTACATGTTCCCTGCTGTTTCTGGTTTAGCAAATTTAATTGATATAAGTTTGGAATAGAGTGATTTTTATTCTCTGTCCATACAAAATCAGCGGCTCATCTTGGATTTTGTGCTGTGATCTCTGCTGAGTCTCTGACTCAACCTTTAAATCCCAGCAAGGCCCTAATGCATTGCATTACAGTAGAAGCAGCAACCTTTTAAAACATTACATGAAGATTTTTTATTTCCTTATAAAACGTAAGTGTTCCTTAAGATGAGCTACGTCCGTCAGCAATGTGCAAAGCTAAACTACAAGAGTCACTAAGGACACAACCTCCTTCCAACCGTAAGATGCTCTGCTGTGTTTCCTCACCTTTCATGAAAGCAGTTTTATCACAGTGTGTTGCATGGTGGCAGAGTGGTCAGCACACATCTTGTAACCTGGGTTCAAATCCTCAATCTGATTGTCACTGTGGAGTTTAAACGTGTTTTTCTGTGGATTTACCTTCTCCACTCCCAGAGACATTGTATGCATAAGCTTGAGTAGCAATTTTAAATTAATCCAGTTTATGTGTGCTTGTGGAAGTGTGAGTGAGTGTACCATTAAAATAACTCATTTCCAGTCTTGGATTAATTTCTGACTTGTGCCTGATTTTGGCAGGATATGCACTAGCTCCATCAACCTTGAAATGGGATTGCAGGTTTGAGAATATTATGTAATGTTGCAACACTTTTTACTCAAACTTATAAAGTTCTGAGTTGACTTAAAGGAACACTCCGCCCAAAAATGATATTTTATTGAAATGTTACTTACTACCTGTGCTTTATAGTGCTTGTAACCAAGAAAAACATTTAATCTCATGGTTTCACGCAGATTGAGAGTAAAATAGTTTATTACATAATGAAACCAAATGGTCACCAACGCTGGAAAACAACAAGTGTCATGAAAGGTGATCGTTGGGAAAAAAAGAAAAAAATTTCATGTCACATAATCCATATGTCGATACCAAGTCAAATGCTCAAAATGTGCAAAAGGTTTGCATTTTTTGCTAAAATATTATTATCATTTACTTCCTGAAAAAGCAGCATACATTATAAACAGTACAATGCAATCCCACAGTTTTGTGCTTTTGAATTAAAGACAGGAGTTTTGACCAATAAATGAGGGGAAGATTCAAGCCTTCAGTTCAGGTGTATCTGAGTGTGCGTTCCTTTCTCATAACCGGGAGTATTTTGTTTTTTTAGTTTATTTAAAAATATTCTAGCAAAAATACATGTTTGCAATGTCACGAGCAAACAAATGAATGACTTTGCATGTGGATTATGTGACACAAGTAACGTGAGATTTTTTCATTGATGTTTTGTTATTGTTGTGTTCCTGCGTTAGTCACCCAGGGTGACCGTTGAATCATAAACTTTTTTTTATCTCTTTTCTAAATAGCAGTGCAGTATTATTTTTAAACAAATAGGGAAAGCAGGAATAACAGCAGGAATGTACTTTTGTCCATTTTAAAGGTCCCACAATGGTCTACTGCTGATTTATACTCTGGCCTGTAAAATATTGATTTCATTGCTCTCAGGCCAAACCCCTGCCTCCCTTTTCTGTAACATTTTGGAGTGCCATTCAAGTATTTGCAGATATTTTCTTTCTTCACACTACCAGCATGACTTGATGTTAGTTTTGAGAAAATATATGAATAGGATCAGCAAGCTTTGTTGGGCTAAATGTTTCTGTCAGAATCTTTGTAATGTTCTAATATTCTTGGATTACAGCAGCTTGTACTCTTTACAGGTCTTTTTCCACTACTGTGCCCTTCAAAGAGACTTAAATACCTTTCCAGAATTTTTCGAATGGTTTATTTCTTACTGTTGTGGCCTCTGGATCAGCACCACAGCACCTGAAATGTGCTTAGTGCCAAAAGCTGAACAAACTAGTATGTCTTTGTATACCTGCCCAAAATCACACATTACTCAGAATTTTACATTAATAGCATTCTAATTTATATTTCTATTTTATAATAGGAATGAGTATATAAATGTGTATACAGTGGTGTGAAAAACTATTTGCCCCCTTCCTGATTTCTTATTCTTTTGCATGTTTGTCACACAAAATGTTTCTGATCATCAAACACATTTAACCATTAGTCAAATATAACACAAGTAAACACAAAATGCAGTTTTTAAATGATGGTTTTTATTATTTAGGGAGAAAAAAATCCAAACCTACATGGCCCTGTGTGAAAAGTAATTGCCCCCTTGTTAAAAAATAACCTAACTGTGGTGTGTCACACCTGAGTTCAATTTCTGTAGCCACCCCCAGGCCTGATTACTGACACACCTGTTTCAATCAAGAAATCACTTAAATAGGAGCTGCCTGACACAGAGAAGTAGACCAAAAGCACCTCAAAAGCTAGACATCATGCCAAGATCCAAAGAAATTCAGGAACAAATGAGAACAGAAGTAATTGAAATCTATCAGTATGGTAAAGGTTATAAAGCCATTTCTAAAGCTTTGGGACTCCAGCGAACCACAGTGAGAGCCATTATCCACAAATGGCAAAAACATGGAACAGTGGTGAACCTTCCCAGGAGTGGCCGGTCAACCAAAATTACCCCAAGAGCACAGAGACGACTCATCCGAGAGGTCACAAAAGACCCCAGGACAACGTCTAAAGAACTGCAGGCCTCACTTGCCTCTATTAAGGTCAGTGTTCTTGACTCCACCATAAGAAAGAGACTGGGCAAAAACGGCCTGCATGGCAGATTTCCAAGACGCAAACCACTGTTAAGCAAAAAGAACATTAGGGCTTGTCTCAATTTTGCTAAGAAACATCTCAATGATTGCCAAGACTTTTGGGGAAATACCTTGTGGACTGATGAGACAAAAGTTGAACTTTTGGAAGGCAAATGTCCCGTTACATCTGGCGTAAAAGGAACACAGCTTTTCAGAAAAAGAACATCATACCAACAGTAAAATATGGTGGTGGTAGTGTGATGGTCTGGGGTTGTTTTGCTGCTTCAGAACCTGGAAGGCTTGCTGTGATAGATGGAACCATGAATTCTACTGTCTACCAAAAAATCCTGAAGGAGAATGTCCGGCCATCTGTTCGTCAACTCAAGCTGAAGCGATCTTGGGTGCTGCAACAGGACAATGACCCAAAACACACCAGCAAATCCACCTCTGAATGGCTGAAGAAAAACAAAATGAAGACTTTGGAGTGGCCTAGTCAAAGTCCTGACCTGAATCCAATTGAGATGCTATGGCATGACCTTAAAAAGGAGGTTCATGCTTGAAAACCCTCAAATAAAGCTGAATTACAACAATTCTGCAAAGATGAGTGGGCCAAAATTCCTCTAGAGCGCTGTAAAAGACTCATTGCAAGTTATCACAGACGCTTGATTGCAGTTATTGCTGCTAAGGGTGGCCCAACCAGTTATTAGGTTCAGGGGGCAATTACTTTTTCACACAGGGCCATGTAGGTTTGGATTTTTTCTCCCTAAATAATAAAACCATCATTTAAAAACTGCATTTTGTGTTTACTTGTGTTATATTTGACTAATGGTTAAATGTGTTTGATGATCAGAAACATTTTGTGTGACAAACATGCAAAAGAATAAGAAATCAGGAAGGGGGCAAATAGTTTTTCACACCACTGTATGTATATACAGTTCATATGTTAATTTGTGTGCATAATCTACTATGTGGTGTTTCATTTTTACTGCTTCCTAAGTCTGGTTATTCTACTTGAGCATGATTTCTGAGGAAAGAACTATATAAATAGAAAATCTTAATAAAACATGTTTTTTTTTTTCTCCTGATCTCAAAGATTGTAAACCATAAACGGGCTCAATATGAGAAAATTCTGGTGTCTGACTGATCCTACTTAGTGAAGCAGTAACGGCTTGTCCAGGACTGTTGCCAACATTGACCCCAAATAAGCCAAGGTAAGACCTGACATTCCTCGTAACTCTAATGTTGTCACTGGTGACTGCAGTATATGTGTGGTTGACCTGAGGATGCCACAGTGATGTTGTTTTCAGAATTGCTACCACACAGTTTCAGATCCAGGACTCACTTACTGGAGTTTGCACATTTTCTCAGTGTTCATGCATGCTTTCACAGGCACTCTAGGTTTCCTTCTTATCCCAATGTATGTTGGGTTGATTGGTGACTCTACATTATAAATCAGTATGCTGTGCGATGGACTAACACTCAGTTCAGGATTACTCAATTGCTTATTCCACTGCTGCCAAATCAGGCTACAATTCTTTGCAGCTATCATATTGCATTAAGTGTGTTAAAGATAGGAGGATAAATTGCAGTGGAGGGAGTGATGCAATGATTAATGAAGAGCACTATACAAAAATAAACTCAAATGAATTAGCACAGCTGCTTCAAAGTTCTATACACTTGGGTTTAACTCTCAATTTGGTCTATATGTAATTTTCTTGTTCTTCCTATTTTTTTTAAAAGTGCCCGTGATCTGAAATTCAGGTTGCTTGGTGACTCTAATTTATAACACTTTGTAGGTAGTGAATGGGAAGGGTTCATAATGCAGATGAATTATTTGTAAACTTAGAGATCAGCAATGGTGTTGTTTTGTGGAACGTTGGAAGTTCTGGTACCTAAACGACGTGCTCAGTGCAGATGGAGGTGCAAGTACAACAGTGAAAGTAAAGATAAGTGATGCATGGAAGAAATTCCAGGAGCAGTTCCCTATTCTGATTTTGACATTGAGGGAAAAAGGATATGAAAACTGTATGAAGAGTAGTAAGCTACATGAGAGTGAAGAGTGGTGGACCATGAATCAAAAGTGGAACCAACAGGCATAAGAATGATCAAATGGATGGGTGAATGTGTCATGTTGTGAGAAGTAGATAAATGCTGATTTAGAAGAATAACTTGATTTGCTGGCAATGGGTGTTGTACTGAGAAGAAATAGACTAATGTGGTTTAGGCATGTAGAGCAAAATGCAGAAAACAACTGGGTGAAGAGGTAGAGGGGATGAGCCCGAAGAATACATGGTATCAGTTGGTTAAAAATTATTTGAAAAGAATAGGTCTCACACCAAAGGATACCGAAGACAATGAAATGTAGTAGAAAATGATTTGGGAGGCAATAGGCTAACCTAAGTAAACATGAAAAACTGCCATCAAACCTTCTTTCTAAACTTTCCCCTTGCTGCAGTTTCTCCAGCTGCTTAATATCGGTGGCTCTTATGACATTTGAACCAAGTTCCTTCAGGTTATCACTACATTTACTTAACACTTAATAACTGTGTCTTTAACTTCTGTTTCATGCTTGCATTTTCTCCATTTATAACTAAATGCTTATCTGACTTCTGAACAGTTTACATGACTCTGGGTTTTATTTCAACCTTGCTCTGTTGTGCTCTGACTCACACTAATCCTGAATAAGCTGGCATGTTTCTCTGAAGCAGCAGCTGTTCATCTATAGTTCCTCAGTAACCTGGTTTACTTGTTCTCCTAACCTTTCTGAACCTTAAAAGAAACCTTTGTGTCCATTAGCAGCATCACTGCAAAGATTTTCCAGGAGCTCAATTCTGTCCTAAAGTGGTATTCTTCTCAGAGAGTGCTCTTGACTCTCTTCTTCTTGCCATTGTGCTCATCTCAGTGTGTATGCTCATATGTATTGAGTTATTTAACATCATGGGCAAGTATAAATATATTTGTATATCTGTCATCTACACACCCCCACGGTTGTAAGAAAGTGAAGCTTTTGCTATACATAAATAGCATTTGACAAATTTGGAAAAGTCAGAATATAAAAAAAAACACATATAGAGTTCATTCCACAGTATATTTATTTATTTATTTTTGTTCTCAAAATTGCATCAGGCAGGAGCAAAGACTAGACAAAAAGGAAACATCCACAACAAATGTATAATAATGTAATGGACACATGTTGAGAACACTGCAGCAAAGTGAGGCACCAGGAAAAAATAAAACAGACTGAGAAATTATTGAAAACTCTGCATAAAAACCCAGTAAAGCTAAGCACTATGTCACCATTTCATCTGATGGAGGGGTTTATGTACCGCAGTGATGTTTCCAACACCTTTCAAACTATGAAAAGGTAAGAGACATGACACAGAGAAATTTAAAAAAGATCTAGTGATCGATGTCAAACATAATCAAAAGTATGAGCATCATGCATTTTGTAAGGAAATAATCAGGGGTCCCACAAAGTTCAATCAAAGTCAGCCCAAGAAAGCCAAAAAGTGCAAAATCAGAGTGTACGAGTACAAGTTTGACACCAGTTCTGTGATATGTGTGGGATGATGATGATGAAAAATGGCACTTGGGGAAAATTATATTACTTCATATAAAGCTAACAAGTTAAATAACTTCAGTGTGGTTAACATGTCTGCACATTGCGAAGCTTTCAATCATCAATCTTCTTTTATTGAGGTTTTTCTGCGGGTTAAAATGATGGGACAGAGTCTCATACCAGAAATATAAAGTATTTCCTCATTTCATTCTCAGGGAGGAATCTCAAGTCTTTTAAGACCTCACTGAGACAGCAATGATGGTCTAAGAACCTTAAAGGTATGAATTAAAGAGAGAAGGAAAACAGCTCATTGAGTGATCCAGCTGATACCCAAACCCTTTATCTGGGCTTCAACCTTCTGCTTATTTCACTACATGTATAAATAAGCAGGTCTAAGAAATCCTCTTAAACTACTTTTGATTGACAAAGTCTCAGAAAAAAACTATCAGTGCACAGGTAAGTGATGTAAATGCCCTTTTATTATGTTAAATGTCCTTAGATTTCAAAGATATAACTAATATGTTATTTTCACATAAATCAGTACAGAATGCTTCAATACGTGTGTAGCAATTATGTAAAATGATAAGATCAGGGCAGAAGTTCATCAATCTAAGTAAACACCTAATTTATTAGCAAGTATCTCATTAAACCTCTAGAGACTTCTTTCTGCTGATTTTGACAAGTTCGTCAAAAATGCCTTAAACACATTCTTTTTGGAATCCATGATGTAACTTCTGTTCTTGCACTGCTTTGATAATAAAAATCAGTACCACACTGGATTTTGCATTGAAACTGGCTCTAGACTAATGCAAGTTTTGTTAGTCATTATTAAAATACTCTGATGAATTCTCTTCATTCTAAAGAGGTAAACCACAGACAATTTGAACACTTATTGTGAATAAAACTTCAGTGTTTGTTTCTTTGTGGGTAAGATGGTCATTGAAACTAGATTCATATGTCAGGAACCAATTCCAGACGGGATGCAGATCTATTACAGGGTATTTTCATGCACACAACCCCACTCACTCATACAGGTCCCTTATTATTCTAACACACACCAACTCTGGGATGAGGAAGGAAAATCTGCGTGCTTGGAACTAAAATAACACACAATCACAGAAAAATAAGCATACTCAACATAGGCAATGCCTAGGCTGGGATTTGATTCCAATACTCTTCAGTTGTGACTACTGTACTATTCATGAGCACTTTAATAGTTCCAATTTATTATTTTTTCTATTATTGTCTATTATTTGTTTTGATTTCATTCATCCCCATTTTGGAGGAATGTCGGTATCAGTTAGCCTTATCAATCCACATTTAAAATTCATGGCTGCAAATTAGTAATCCACCATGGAAGTCAGGGCACATTCATTCTAAAGCCAAAGTAATTTCAAGAATACAAGTCATTCTGACTGCATGTCCTTTGACATTACCTGGAAAAGATTAATGAAATAATAACAGCTTTCCTTTGCTCAATTTACATTTATGTTAGGCAGCTTAAGCTTCAGGAACTAGGGTTCAAATCCCATCCTTGTAAACTTTGTGTAGATTTTGAGATCTATTAACATTTGTTTTTTTCGGGTACTCCCATTTACTCCCATAAATTAAATGACATGACGCTTTGGTTAATTGGTGAAACCAAATTGGCCTACTATAAGTTAATATGGGTTTGTACAAGTAGGCCCCATGATAGTTTGCATGAAATGGAGAATTGGATTTCCAGGTTCTTTCAAGCTTCCCATGATTCTGCAAAAGAAAACGTGGGTTTACAAAATTGATTTTGATGGATGGATTAATGCCATTTACAGTACAAACAGAGAATAAAATGCAGGAATTAATAAGAATGTCTTATTGCTGGCAGATGAGCACTAGTGAGACTTGTGGTAAAGTGTGAAGCAGTTTGAGATCATTGTTCACAGCCAGAAATGATGAAGTGCAAGTGGAGAGCAGGTACAGCTTCAACCGGAGGAGTTTAAATATCTTAGGGCCTTGTTCACAACTGAAGGAAGAACTGAGCAAGAGATCAACAAGCAGATTGGAGCAGTGTCAGCAGTTATGTGGACTTTGTGCAAATCAGTTGTGGTGAAGAGAGCTGAGCCAAAAACAAAACACTAGATTTACTGGTTGATCTATGTTCCTACTCTTACCTATGACAAAGAACTTTGGGTAGTGAACAAAAGAACTAGATTATGGATACAAGCAGCGGAAATGAGCTTTCGTCGCAATGTGTCTACACTCAGCCTTAACGATAGGGTGAAGAGAGCAGACATTCAAGGGGAACTTAAAATAGAGTCGTTGCCCCACCTCATTAAAAAGAGCCAGTTGAGGTGGTTTGGGCATCTGATGAGGGCTCCTCCCTATGGAAGTGTTTCAGTGATTTCCAACTGGGAGGAAATATGGGACACACTTAAGAGATTACATATCCTGCAAACACCTGGGTTATCCACATGGTGGAACTGAAAAGGGACGTCTCTGCATTTTTGCTTAGACTGCTGCACCTTTAAATCCAGATAAGTGTTAGAAAATGGATGGACAGAGTAATAAAATTAATAAGATAAATTGATTATGATAAAAATTAAGGTGTGCCAAAAAGACATCTTTTTCAGACTTCTGAGACAGGTTAAATGCTATGTTAATCCATTGTGGATAAGTTTTTGTAATGGGAACGCCTTAACTAACTTTTATCAAAAGCAATAAGGCAAGGAGAGCTCTATAATATTCCTCCCTCTTACTTAAACTATATAACACTCATCTGAAGTGTCTATGCTGAACCCTCACTAAAGCTAGGAGGGCATCTTGTTGCCCATACATGACTGCCTTCATATACTTCCTCACCCCACACCCAGGCCTCTTTATTACTCATGCTCTCCTTTTAAAGCAACAGTTGCCTGCCTAAATGAGATCACTCATACACAAGATCCCCTTCGACATGTAGCAATGAAGAGGAATTTGACAATCTCTTAAAACTCAACACAGTGGTCTCTAATTCCACCCCAGATGAAGCACCCTCAAATCTAATCCATCCATTATAGAACTGCTTAATCCAATTCAGGGCTGTGGGAGCTGAAGCCTATCCTATTAATCCTGGGCATAAGATAACATTCAGCCCAAATCAGGCCAGTAGTTCACTTCATGACACACTCATGGACACCCTTGGCACCAGGGCCAAATTTAGAGATGCCAGTCAACAAAGCACCCACATCTTTTAAATGTGCACAAATTCTGCACAGTGACTGGATTGGGGATTGATCTCAGGACTATGGAGCTATAAGGCAGAAATTAACCAACATGTAGTACCTTATTTCAAGACAAGTATTAACTATTAAAATTCACTCTTTGGAAAAATTTCAGTAGCCAGTGTTTCTTGGCTAAGGTAAAGTTAGATTGATGGACAAACCACATAACATCACTGTAGATCTTTTCTATTTTTAATGATATAACAGAGCTGAGAAGGGCACTACATGCTATTGTAACTTGAACACCATTTCAATCAATTCCTTTATGAAATGTAGTTTTGATATAAAAACTCTCAAAACATGCAATCATACAAAGTTTTTCTTTAAAACACAAAGCTCAGTTCTATGAAAAGTAGACAGGCTGTGATATCCCTTCCTATCCAAAGGGATTTGGCTCCCCCTGCTGGCGACTGAGTGAACTATTATATAAAATGAGCACCCTGAAGCTACTTCATCTTCTACAATCATTCTGTCTGATTTTATCTTATGAAATGTATTGATCACCTAATTATCATAATATTGACTTTTCAAATGATGGAAGATAAGTTTTTTAAAGCTCCTAGTGCTTGTTTTCATAAGCATTTGGCAAATCTTTTAATCTCTGAACACTAGGGAAAATTATCTGTAAGCCTGAAATGCTAAAAGAATCGGACATATGTATTTCCATCCTGTGGTTTCAAAATACTGGAAATGATCAGAGTATACAATTTCTAGATACAATGTTTCTTAGCATAAACAAGTCTGTTTGCACACAAGGATAGGCGATGACAAAGCAAATTAGTTATTTACTACTGATAAAAAGTAAGGCAGAAAAGCCACATGTGTTTTTTGTAAAGGAGCTTAACTTATGAAGAACACCATCACACCAATGGACTTAGCCTAACAGATATATACAGAACACTGGCAGATTAAACATTTTTCCATGTTATACAGCCATGAAGTTTTCAGTACAATTCCATAAACCATTAATCCAAATTACCTGCTTACAAAAGCACTAGAAAAGCCAGAGAGGTGTTTTGAACCTCTGATTGGCTATATTTGGTCAATGAAGAAGGTTGGTCAACATAACACAGTAAAGATGTCATTAATGATGCCCACATCATGCATCCACTAACTGAATGCAAACATCTAATTTCAAAAACTTGAGGGATAACATTTTTCACCAGACAAACTAGGAACAGTGAAGAAACCAACTCTGAACAAGGGTGCCAGTCAATAAGAGGCTGCACCCATTACACAAATTTAGTTAAGTCTCAGCATATAACATCTTTGCACACAAACATCTGTGGGATATAGCAGAATAATTTTAACATACAGAGAAAGTCCAAAGAAACACAGAGAGAACATACAGACATTAACTGAGCCAGTATTTAATCTTGGTCTTTCGGACAAATGAGGCAGTTGCTCCAAGCACTGTTACATTCTTCTTCAAGATGCGTTTAGGATGTGATGTACAATTGTAGCTAAGAGGTGGAAGTTTAAAAATGTCTTTAAGTCCAACTTCTGCTGTCTACTCAACAATGATTAAAGCTAGCTAGTCTTCTAATGCTAGAAAGTGAGAGCAAAGCTTCACAACTTGGCAGATTTTAGGTGTTAAAATTATTTAAACCTTTTATTAGATAGATAGATAGATAGATAGATAGATAGATAGATAGATAGATAGATAGATAGATAGATAGATAGATAGATAGATAGATAGATAGATAGATAGATAGATAGATAGATCAAGTCAGTGTGAACTGAAATTAAGGTCAAGTCCATGAAAAAAACAGGTGACCAATGAGTAAAGACAAACGGAGCAATTCAAATAATTTGAACAGGAAGTAGGCGAAAGGGACATAAGTAGAAGGTGACAGAGGTGATATCATCGGAGGACGACTGTAAGTGACGTCAGGGTTGGACAGACGGAAACACAGAATTGTGACAGAGCAATGTTTTTGGGCATAGAAACCAAAGTGCATGATGTTTTTCTTCCTTTTATCTACTGAGGAAAAGAGAATAGCATTAATACACTGTCTTAAACCCCGCTCTGGTGTGTTTTCGCACTCCATCAGGCCCTTTGGCTGCGTGTGTGTGTGTGACAATAGATAGATAGATAGATAGATAGATAGATAGATAGATAGATAGATAGATAGATAGATAGATAGATAGATTGTGTCACACAAGTGCGATTAGGAGACAACTAAACAGCCTGAATAATAGTAATTCCATGCCTGACCGGGGGAGGCGAGGTGCACTAATTGTCTCTCTCAATCCCTTACAGACCATTCTTGGGAAATCCCGCCTGATTCCGGCGCCACCGATGTTGTCACTTTCGATCACTGGAAATCCACATTAGGTTAATGCATTAACAATTACCAATTTAAACTTAAATTAACTCTAATACTCTCTTTACTTCTACTGAAGTTAGACATTGATGTTAGACAAGACCGGACCTCCTGCCATTCCCATTTCAATTGGTGAAATGACCTGTTTTGAGTCGATGGCATGAGAGAATACGTTATAGCATGTTGTTTCAATGCCTACCACTGAATGACCCTGGAATCTCCTACTGTAGCTTACATATACTCCAGTTAACCCAGTCAACAAAGACTCATAGATAAAGAATGTTACCATAGTTCTGAACCATTAAAGCATTTTAATAGGTGACATGCATAAAGCAAAATATGTATTTGTTAGTATGTCCTGTACTGGAATTGTATCTTATCCTAGGTGTTGGCCACATACCCTGTAACTGGCAAGTAAATACAGAAAATGGGAAGGCTGATGAAAACACAAATTAGAAGTCAATACAAAAACTCAGCCTAAAGGATTTGTTATTCACTCTTTTTCTCATTTTTGTCTTATCTTCATTTTAATCTCTTTAGCATTTCTGCAGCCCTCTTTAAGTCATTTTGGTTAATGGATATCTTTATTTTCCCCCAAGAATCACTTCTTTCAAATGCTAATTAATCTATTAATATTAAACAATGTCATATGTTAACATGGATAGCTTTGATAAAGATAGGAAGACTATTGTAATAAAGAGAAATGATTAACGAGTGCTTCAGCACTTTATGCGCACACAGTTTTAATGATTTGTTCCCATTACATTAAGCAAATCAACAGAATGTCTAAAAATGTTCATTTCAGAAATCTATGGCACATATTGCCAGAAGAGAGTTCAAATTAGCATTTTCCAGGGCAACAGTGATATTCAGTCTGTGTTGTGGCAGCCACATGCAGTTTTCAAAAATGTGACAAAGAAATGTTGCATTTGAAGAAAAGGTGGACTCATGTAAATGGCAAGTAAGAGGTATGCAGAGCTAGTCTGTCAAGGCATGCACTATATTGCGAAGAATATGTTGGCAACCTTCTAAATTACTAATATCAGCTATTTCAACCACAGCCATTGTTTACATGTGCTTAAAATCAAGTCATTGGCAATGCAATATCCATTAACAAAGACTTAATAAGGGGCATTGCTATAAGATGACACCTTTGCCACAAGTCACTATGTGAAATTTCTGCTCTGCTGGAACTGCCTCAGTCATATGCAAGTTCTTTTATTGTCAAGTGGAAGCATCTAAGAGCACTAAACTGCCTCTGGAGGTAACATCAGCACAAGAACTGAGCATCAGGAAACTTGTGGTTTGGGTTTCAATGGTCAAGCACCTGCCATCAAATCTAAGAACATCATGCATAATGCCAAGCCTACCACAACTGGACTCTGGAGCAGGTGGAAACATGTTCTCTGTAATGATAAATCACTACATGATGGCGAAATCTGGGTTGGTGAACACCAGAAGAACGCTACCCTCCAGAACGCACACTACCTACAGTAATGTTTGGTGGAAAAGGAATAATGCTCTGTGGCTGCTTTCCAGCATTTGGGCTGGGCCCATTGGTTTGAGAGAAGGGTGCTGTTAATGCTACAACATACAAAAGATATTTTAGACAATTGTATAATTCCAAATTTGAGGCAACACTTTGGAGAAGGCCCTTTTATGTTCCAGCATTACAGTTCCCCTGTGCACAAAGCCAGGTTCATAAAGATACTACCTGATGAGCTTGGTGTGGTGCTTGGTGTTCTCATCCAACATCAGCACCTGACCTCACAAATGCCATTTTGGCTAAATGGACAAGCATTTCCACAGACACACTCCAAAATCTTGTGGAAAGCCTTTCCAGAAGAGGGGTGGGGGTGTAATAGGTGCAATGAAGAACCAGTGCCATATTAATGCCCGTGGTTTTGGAATGGGATGTCCTACAAGCACAGGCCATATAATGTATTTGAGATGCTGCATTGCAAAAACCTTTCATTCCTTTGTATGCTCACATCAATCTCTGTGGACTACTGTAATATGTGGTCCCAGTCAAGTGGAGCAAAATACTCAAATTCAGAAGAGATCCTTTAATTAATTTAAGCACTTTGTTTCATTATTAAACTTGCTTAACACAGTTCATGATAATGGGATTGTAGTCCATGCCAGAAGCATTAAGGATATCGCAGGAAGCAAAACAAACCAACCAAGCCAATCCATTGAGGTGGGCCTCACTTTCTTTCTAATTGGATTCAGCGGTGTACACAATAGAAAGTTCATCAGAACACCCATTTTGACACTGAACAGCGTAACTAGATAACAGCTGATCCAAAGCAGTGATCTGTGGACCATGCATGCCACCAGGGCACAAACCTGGATTTGATTTGCTTTCATAGGGTCACCTAGAAGTAGGTGTCTGACAATCATAGGCCCAAATATTTCAGGTTACAATATTGTTGATGTGTCAAAGTGCATCAGACATCCATTCATCCATCCATTTTCTAACCTGCTGAATCCGAATACAGGGTCACGGGGGTCTGCTGGAGCCAATCCCAGCCAACACAGGGCACAAGGCAGGAACCAATCCTGGGCAGGGTGCCAACCCACCGCAGGCATCAGACATGTTTCAGTTATGTTTTTGAGTATTGATATTTGGGAACTGTCAAAAATGTGGAGAATCATTCACCTTTATGAGGTTATTAACATACATTAATACAGATGCATGTGCTTAAGTACAGTAGGTAAAGGATGAATGGCTTTATATCTGCAAATCTGTGTAAAAAACTCTGAGCTTGTGTTCTATGGAAACTTCTGTATAACGCTACATTATATTGAACTGAATTCTTTGCAAGGACACATGTATCAATCAGGTCATGTACTCAGATACATGAAAAGTATTTCACTTATACATAGACATAGAAATGCATACATTTAACATTTGTAACTTTATTACCATACCCAAGCATTTAATGCTACAAACAAACGGCCTTACATTAATTTATTAATATATTGCATAAAAGTGAAATGTTGTTCTGCAATTTAAAAGTGATACAAGTAATACATTTTAGAATAAATATTTAACTGATAAATTGTATAAAATAATAATTAAAGTATTCACAACACCATAGTCTTTAGCATGGCCTCCTCATTGCTCCAAGAAGTTGGGTTCACTTCCAGCATCTGCACATTCTCTTCATTTTGTGTGGATTTTTCGGCAACTTGCGAGAGGTGGGCTTGAGGGTGACTGTAAACTTGTATAGCAAAAGTGGCTTTTAAAAACTGATGAATATATTTTTAATTTCTAAGGTATTTGATTATTTTAATGCAATTTTATGACTAATGGGTTAGTGTTGATCAACATCTGAAAATTAAGCAGATAAATAGCATAGCAAGTATGTGACAAGAAAAATATAATACTTTTGAAATGTAATCGGCAAGCATGTTTTAAATGTTGTAATTGTTTTCCTTAGTATAAAAAGCAGAATGTAGTTAAAAATATCACCTGAGCAGCATCTAGTGGCTGCAATACAGATAGCATATTTTTTCATTAATTTATTTTAAAAAACTGTTTTAGTTTTGATATTGCCTTCAACAATTTAAGTCCTTACTTTTCTGCCAAACATAAATATTCCCAAAAAAATCACACTACAATGTGGTGCTAAGAATTTAACCAAATGTTGTTTTATGACTTACATGTGTAATAAAACAAATCAATTCCAACCAAACAGAACTACAAATAAACTGTAATCTGTGTTGCAAGGTCATGTTGAGAATATGCTTTAGAAATTCTGCAGCAAAAACAGGGAGTATGGAAGAATCAGGACATCGTTGAAATCATCATCTACCCTAATTCACTAAGTGAAGTTACCACAATAAAACAAAAAGTCAAATGGTTTTTAATTTATCCAAAATACTTTGGGTTCCTGCATTTCAGACTGTCTTAGGAAACAGATAAGTCCAAGTCATGTGCAATACCATCAATGCTGTATCCCATTCCAAAATACTATTACTGTAAACAATTAATAATAATAATAATAATAATGTACACATAAAAAACACCACATAAAATTGCAGTATGTCTTGGCCTAGGCCTGGTAAAGGTGGTAGCAATAATTTGAGTTATAATAATAATTTTCTTATTGTAAATAACTTTATAAATCATGAATAGAACTCTCTACTTACCTAAATGTCCATTTCTAGGGCAAAATATGACTGCTTATATACCTTTACCTGTAGCCTGGAGATAAAGTAGTAGGGTGTTGTATGGTGTTATTATGGATGAAAATGGCACCTTGCCTGAAGAAGAGTTGCCTCAAAAGCTTGCATATTGTGATTTTTTTAGGTAGCTAATAAAAGGTGTTATTTTGCTTGATATCTCACTACATTCATAAAGCCTAACACGGTACAACATCCTACTACTACAGACACACAAAACACTGAAAAGTACTGCTACTACATGGAATTGAAGACTCGGTTTATGAAAGTGGCACACCTGGACAGTGACATCTTCTTCTTAACGAAATGCAAAAAGGAAAAGGACATCTTTCCTGAAGAAGGGGCCTGAGTTGCCCTGAAAGCTTGCATATTGCAATCGTTTTAGTTAGCCAATAAAAGGTGTAATTTTACCAGGGAATAAAAATATGTATTTAATATGCCTTCTTAGTTTGTCTGAGCTTCACTACTGAAAAGAGGAAGCAATGTATATATTTTATCATATTGCTTTTGCAGTGGACATCAATATTACAAATTTACCCTGGTTTTAAGGTTTTGGTATTACCTGGTCTGCGGTGGGTTGGCACCCTGCCCAGGATTGGTTCCTGCCTTGTGCCCTGGGTTGGCTGGGATTGGCTCCAGCAGACCCCCGTGACCCTGTATTCGGATTCAGCGGGTTAGAAAAGGGATGGATGGATGGATGGTATTACCTGGTACCTGATTTCAACAGATACAAGCTATTTCTTAACATTATGACTGTCAAATATCAGACTTCTCACACTACATATTACTGTACACATTCTAAACTTTTGTATCTTGTAAGTCTGTCCAGGTTTGGTTTCAGCCCTGTGCCCAGGTTTCCAAGGTTAGACATGAGTGCTCTGTGACCCTGCATCTGAACAAGCATGTTAGAAAACAGATGGATGAGTGTTATGTTATCTTCAAGAGTTCACTGCATGATTGCTGGTAATATTATTAACTTCTCATTAACCACTTAAGGTCACACTGCTTAATGATGGAAGAACACCAAGGGCAGATAAATAGAGGTCTTGTCTAGTCTACTTGTAGCTTTAAGTCAAGAGGTAATTCTGGAATATGGAACAAAACTGACCATGAGATTGAGGTTTAAAAGCCTTTACCATTCCCATGGCTTAGTTTGCCTTGGCTGCCACTTATCCTGAGTATTTAGTCACTGCCTCACTCTGCTTGGTAATATTAGTTTCAAGATTGGGACAGATGACTGGGAGTTTGAGCCCATGATGGTGCAAAATCACTAAATTACAGGATTAAATATATCATGCGTTTTGTGATCATATTCAACATTAATAAGGCTAATTAAGTAAATTATTTACACCAAAATTCTTGACTTACATTGCGTTATATTTTTTATAATTTAAATTATTTGAAGTCAAGAGGCATATTACTTGATAATCAAGCCTCCAAGAATCTATGCCATTAACTATTTTTCTCCTTATATCTGGCCTTCTATGAGCAATAAATAACTCAAAAAGATCAATCAGATCAGATAAATAAATAATGTGTAGTCTCATCGAGGCTGCTCTTTTTGCACAGTTCCTTCATCAGAACAGACAAATATAATCAATTCATATAAATATGAAAAGTAATACGGAATTTGGAATATAACCATTATAATTTACTATCTAATAATAATAGGTTTCAGCCCCTATGATTCTGAACAGGATAAAGTTAATTGTGCACATCTTTCTATTACAAAAGGAAATCCTGCAACGAGATATTCTCGGAGATAATTTCAAGTTCTGCGAGACAAGACTTTAGGCAAAGAGATTTTGACAAGTCCTGCCCTCCTCTCAAACATTTACAAACACGCACACGGTACAATAATTTCTCATTCTTGCGAATGCTACTGTCAGACACAGTTCATGTGCTCTCAGCATCCTAAAAATGTTTGCGTTTTCCACATTTAAATTCGTTTATGAAAAGTACTCAGTTTCATCCTGAAAAGGTAATTCCAAATATTGTTTTTACTGAAGTGTTACAGTAAAAGTGTACTTTTTGAAAGGTAATTTGCGTGTTAATTTCAAAGCCAAAAAGAACAAAAACGTATAATGCAATGGATGCCTCTAACGCAACATGAAACATAAATGCAGAGCAGGTTAGAGATTATGAAAGTACTAAATTCAAAAGTCTCAAAAAACTGATAATAAAGATCGCATTAGCGCTTACAAATGGAAATTATTATTCGGTAAAATAACGGAACAACGAAAAGAGATGATATGACAGAAGTATGTAGATATTGTTTGGCTTTAAACTTTAAGTTGGTGACTTGTAGATCGTCTAATTCGTGTTGCCATCAGGGAAAAGCAGTGTTTCTTCCCAATGAAGAGGTGTATCCGCAAAAATTAAAAGATTTGTTGTTTGGGTGAAAGTGAAATCCACATACGCAAGTGGCAAAGACACAAAGTGGCTGGCGCGTAGCACAGGTAGGGGGATTGGTAAGCGAAGCAAGGAGGGGGCAAAGCCCCAAAGTGTGTATATATTGTACTCCATTTTATACTTTACATCCATTTCTGCCTAGTACCTCAGACCAACTGAGTAGAATAGAATGATACAGATTACCTTTGCACAGACAAATATTCAGATTTCATGTTAAACATGTTCAGTTTCAGTAACACAGCTCTGTCAAAACAGCTTAAACAATCAATGAGAAAGTCAGCAATACATTTAAGGAAATAGCAGATGTACTAAAACAGAAATTTAGTCTTTCTTACTCACACCATTTGATCACAGGCAGATTACAGTTCAACAGTTTGCTGTAGATGTGACTTAACCGACACTTTACTTAATTCTTGTGTGCATAAGCTTGTCTCCAATAATGTGGAGAGAGGAGACTAGAAAGCAACAGGTTCTCCCAGCATTGCTTCCTACAAGATGCATGTGCAGCACTCCCATTTGCAAATCCATCTATTTCATAAGTATGCTGTGAAAATGTTTGCTTGTCTCACTGTATAATGTACAATTTTAATCAAAAGCTACTGCAAACATAATGTTGTTTGTTTTTGATTTGCCACAAAGTATATTTATTTTACAATTTATACAGTACCTTCAATACTGATTATATAACCAATAACATTTACATCCAAAAAAGAAAGATGAATATTGTAATTGTTTTTGTTTATTTTGTTCGTAACTGTTTATTTTAAATGTATGCTTATGAGATGAATCTTAATATTTTACAAAGAAAAAAATGCATTTCGCGAATTCCATACATAAGGCTATCTGTATATGATGTTTTCAATGTTAAACTTCCTAAGTCAGGCTGGAGCTGCTTACCTTAACACGTGTACACTTTCACACCCTTTTGATATTGATTTGCCATTTCTTTATCATATGGTTATGGGACATGGCTGCTATCCAATGACCTGAGATGAAGACTGGACTTGTTTGGTAGTGTGTCTCTTTGAAGAATATTTGGGTACCACTGTTTTAGCTTTGTTGCTCATGGAGCATCTCACATTACCTGCATTGTAAGGGAGCATCAGTTAAGGCAATATGGCAATGTTGGGCGATTCCCAGAGGTTGATCCACCTCGCAAGATCTTCATTGCTGACCAGGCCAAGGGGATGCCCACCTAACACCAAGGACTTTGGTGCTACTGACCAATTCCACTGAAGAGCCCTTGAAGTGCAGTGGAGTGTGGACATCATGGACCTTACTGAAGTCCACAATCATATCTTTAATCTTATCCACATTAACAGACAGACAATTGCCCTGGCACCAGTCCACCAGTTGTTGTATCTTCATTCTACAAACTGACTCATCCTCACTGCTGATGAGACCTGCCACCATTGTGTCACCCGCAAACTTACTGATGGTATTAGAACTGTACAGAGCTGTTCAGTCATGAGTCAGCAGAGTGACCAGAGGTGAGTTGAGTACACAGCCCTGGGGAGCGCCAGTTCTCATTGTAATGGTACTAGAGTGGGTGTTTCCGACCAAGAATGTCTGGGGTTTCTCTGTCAGTAAATCAAGGATCCAGTTGCATAGGGAAGTATTGTAGCCTAGCAGACTTAACTTCCCTATGAGATCCTGAGGGATGATGGTGTTGAATGCTGACCTAAAGTCAATAAAAAGCATTCTAGCACAAGTGTCATTCATGACATACTCAATGTACTAATGCCCCATATAAGTTGATTCTCAGCCTTGTGTATGATGCAGCGGGGATATGTTTGGCCCATTATGTAGAATGACATTAAAAGGATTTCTATTTAAGAAAAGTCCAAATACTTAAATCTCTCATACTCAATAAACAATCATGCAGGTAAAAGAAAAACAACAACAGTGAAACAAAATATACTATGGATTCATTCATATGCTAAAAAAGTAAACACAATTGGTAATAGAGAGCAAATGTGAAGGCTAGACAAAATGAGTTCTAATATTTTATAAGCCTGCCACTAACACTAATTAATTGGTGAGCATGAAACCAATAGGTTAAACTGTCTGCAAGCAGTTTAAATTATAGATGATGTAAGAAATAAACCAAGTTAAAATGGCCACGTAAGTGTCAGGCTTATGGACAATGTGCTTAGGTAAGTCTAATTAAAACAATACAGAACCCAGATTGTGCCTGCATAATCCATGTAAACTATCATTGCTGCTGCTAATCCTCCCTAAACTAAAAGATTGTATTAATGCTTTACTTGACAAATATACTTTTGTGAGCTGTGGCCTCATTTCTTCCAGATAGCAGCAAATTAAACACCCTGTAAATGTGTTCTTTAACATGAAATTAGTCTGTCTGAATCTTTATTTCATTAAGTTCACTTTCACTGATGCTGACATTGTTTTCTATTCTATATTCAGTCTTCAGTAAATGCATGCTCTGTAGTCAACATACAGATGTTTTATTTGTCATTTGCATTAAAATTAAATGAAACAAGGAATAACTATGCACATTTAGACACAAGGACACACTGGAACTAAATTCTTTAGGCATAAACCATAATCTATAGCTCAATTATTTCTATCACTCAATCACGCATAACGACAATCTGTTCTCCCCAACTACAGTGAACTACCGTAATTAATTCAACAGAGGGAAATGTCAATAGCTGACTGAATCAAACACTTCCTTAATAAGAAATGATTTTATGTAAGAAAAGATGACCGCAAGGAGGAAATTAAGATGTTAAAGGGTTTCACAGATTTCCATTATTACTATTTAATAGCTGTCATCTCTGTTAAGTCTTAGCAAATAATAAAATGATAATTTTATACCAGGAGTCTGACTCTTTCAAAGCCTATGACAAGCAAAAGCACATGACTGTGCATTAACTTTGTACCAAATGTCTGTTCCTTTCACAAAGAACATTAGACATGACTTGCAACCATTAGGTACATTTAGAGCACATAATCAGAAAGGACATCCCAGTTTAAATATTTAAAAATAAGAACCATTTCAACATATTTCTGAAAGTTCATAGTCAGATCTTCCAATAGTAATCATAATTATTAGTAATGACTCATAATCTCTCTTTGGATAGTAAATATTGTGTATTGGATGCAGTTGATGATTGTTAAAGTTACCCTGCTTGGATCCTTATTTTCTAGTACATTTATTGGGGATGAACTGCCTGTAGTACCCCGCGAGCCTGAGGAAGGCATGAACCTACGGCTGTGTTTCGGTACATGGATACGCAAGCACTTCCCCCACCTTGTCCATTTGTGGCTTGAGCAGACCGTTCCCCATAAAATATACCAGATAATGGGTTTCTGAGAAACCCTGCTTGCACTTTTTAGAGTTAGCTTTCAACCCCGCCAGCCGCAAACTGTCTAGTACTGCTCAAATACAGACAAGATGAGATTCCCAGTCAATACTGAAAATGACAACATCATCAAGATAGGCATCTGCGTATGCGAAATGGGGACAAAGGATCTGATCCATCATCCGTTGAAAAGTCAACATTTTGCCATGGAGACTAAAAGGGAGCACCGTAAATTCAAACAGCCCATTCGGATTGGTGAAAGCAGTTTTTTCGCAACTGGACTCCTTCAAGGTCACCTGCCAGTAACTGTTCATGGGGTCTAGGGTGGAAATATATAAGAGGCCTGCCCAAGCTTCTCCAACAACTCATCCACCTGTGGCATCAGGTATGCGTCAAACTTGGAATTCTTATTCAGACATCTAAAATCAATACAGAACCAAATTGAACCATTGGGTTTTTGAGACAAGTACAAGTTTGCTCAGACGAATTATGTCTAACTGGAGACATCTGCTGGACTTCATCGTGTATCACCTTCCTCAGAGACTCTGGCAGGTGATATGGGGGCCCTGTATAGTAACATCGGGCAGAGTTATGATCTTATGTCCCGCAATTTCTGACCAGCCAGCCATGAGTTAAAAGACATCAGAGTTCCCCTCAATCAGTGAAAGCAATCCTGCTTTCTGCTCATCAATTAAATCATCCCCAATAGCGACTTCGGTCTGGGGGACTGCTGTTGATGTGACCAGAACTTTGTGGTGGTTGTGCTACTCCTTTAAAAGGTTAATATGTAAAATCTGTACCAGTTTCTGTCGCCCGGGAATCTTGACTTTATAATTCACTGGGGATATGCGCTCTTGTATTACTGCTGGCCCTTGCCATTCAGCCTGAAATTTATGTGGATCAGACGGGATCAACACCAGCACACAATCACCCTTCTTAAACTTGCAGAGTTTACTGGTCTTGTCATAATTATGTTTTTATGCCTCCTGCTCGCACTGCTGATGTTCCACCACAATACAGGACAATCTGGCATCTGATCTTTCAGAGAAATTACTTAATCAACAAATCTTCCCTTACAGGGTGTCTCGAGTACCTGTCCATTCTTCCCGAAAAATATCTAACACCCTATGCAGTCGGCAGCCAAATAATAGTTCAAAAGGACTCAAGCCAGTGGACGATTGCGGGGACTCCTAGACAGCAAACAGGAGGAAAGGTACTGCCGTATCCCAGGAGGTCAGGTTGTCATGGGCCACCCGCCAAATCATCTGTTTTATGGTTTTATTAAATTGTTCAGTCAGGCCATTCATCTGCGGATAATAAGCCATGGAGTGCAAATGCTCAATTGCAAAACTTTCACCTAGTTGCTTCATGATGCGAGACATAAAGGGCATGCCTTAATCAGTTAAAATCTCGTCAGAGATACCAATATGCGTGAACATTTCTGAGAGAGCTTTTGCAATAGACCAGGTGTGTGCACACCACAGCATGGCCACTTCTGGGTATTTTGTGGCGTAATCGGTTAACATCTAAGGGGACATCTAAAATAGTCATGGTACAAGGGGTGCCCTGGCAGGTCAGTGTGTGGAACTATTTGACAGTTGGGACAGACCTTACAGAACTGCTCCACATCCCGGCCCATATTCACCCAATAAAAGCATTTTGAAATGCGTTCTCCCATCTATTCTGAGCCGAGGTGACTCCCCAAAATGTACCTTTGAACATTTTTTAAAACTTTCTCCCTGGGCCCACTTGTCACTACCACCTGCTCAATACACCCATCGCCCATGCAATGAAAATCACCCGATACAGGAAACCATGCTTAATTTAAAAATGTGGCATTTTAAAGTTTGGGTCCTCTCTCTCCAGATAGTAAGAGTCATTTGCAATGTGGGCTTGTTTGAATGCAAAACTCAAGGTGCTATCGGCTCGTTGCAGGCAAGCACACTTCGTCTGAATGTCAGCCGCTGTTTCCTCTGTGTCCGATGCAGCACTCACTCACCTCCCACCACTATTTTGTTTCTGTCTTGGTCCGTACTCGGTGTTTGGTCTGGGGAAGCTGTTGGAGAAATCTGCCAGCTGTCCTGGGTCCTCATTTGAGGATTCGTCCCCCACCTCACTGGACAACTCCGATTCAATTTCAAACCCATTTCCTTGACTGACATTGTCAGAGCAAAGCCCTCTTTATCCACTCTATCCACTGCAGGGGGAGGCAGTCTGCAGGTGGCCAAAGCGATCAGTCCCCAATATGATGTTGCCATGATGACGTCTTCCTATTGTGGCATTGCAGACCCTTGAAGTCTGTGTTGGCTGGATCCAAGTCTGGGTCAGGCCTGGGTAGCCCCATTGTTTCCAGGTGGCTTGTATGCCCCCCAGTCTGCAGATTAGAACTAACAGAAAGTCAACATCATTCTGTAGCATTTCATTACAAAGGTTCTGGTCTATCCCCGACAGGAATACATTAATAGTGAGCTTCTCCACAATGTGCTTGAAAGTGTTTCCACGGATCCAGCTGTACACCACGAGTACTAAGTCCTGGATCTGTCCTCATATAGGGTGGTCCGGATCAATATGCCACAGACGAAGCTGGCATCCCTTGACCACGGGGCTCACTGCCGTACACAGAAGGATCTGTTGCTTCAGGAAGTCATAATCATCTAGTCTTTTGGAAGGGAGGTTTCACATGACCTACAGTATAGGGCATGTTATAGAGTACCTTTCAAATAATACAAAGAGTATACAACCCTAATTAGGGCTCATCAGGTGTATGCACCTTTGCATCTCCTTCTGGAGACTGAATCACAGATATTAGCACGTGAGGCAAAGCCTCAGACTTTGCACCTCAGCGGCTGGTTCACTTACTTGTCAGGGTGTAGATCAGAGCATTATATCCATAGGTCTGAATCGCAATCTGATTATTTGGGTGGTTACCTGGCAGATAACGCTTCCGCCACAGCCTCTCAGTTGCAAGTAGCAGATCATAAGCCTGTTATACGGTATATATAAAGTATATGCATTTATGCATTGTGGTGCACAAAAAAGTAGCCGTGCATACATTTTCAGAACCAAAACCTGGCTTTAGCAGCAGTAAAGGTAGTCAGGTGAAGCTAGAGTGAAGTTCACATGATTTTTTTTGTTTCTTTTTGTTAGTGCTGTAGAGAAGACAATATTTATGGGAACAGAATAGTTTTATTTTGGACCTGTGCAGGCTCATTCAAGTTGACATGTGAGGGATGCAAAAGACAATATCTCATTGCAAGTACTCATGGAAAATGCATATTTCAACAGCTGGTGAAAAAGTGGTGTACTACTGATTGTGTGAGCAATGCACCAACAATGCACCAAGAAACTCTTTCTTTTGTAACCCAGAGGTTGTCAAGACACTAAAAATCATACGAGAAAGACATCCAGGCGGGAGGTATATTAGTGCTTTATTACCTGGCATACAGTATGTGTGTGCCTATATACAGTATAGTATGTGTATTAATGTGTACATTTATATTCAATACATGTTTTTAACTTTCTACACCAGGATTGTCCAGAAAAAAAAATCACACAAGCACCTCAAGCCAAAAGACATTAATTGATTTTAGAGTAGTGCCATATGATCTAAGGGCACATATTTGCCTAGCACTGGACTAACGAGAGGTGCTAAGTTGTTAGCTAATCACAGTTCATTGCTTAATTTGGGTTATGTGTGATACAAATGGGGTGGAGAAATGTCCATAGATCTTAAACGTTTCTGTCCCTAATGTGAAATTATTAAGGCAGTTTAAGACACTGTAGTTCATCTCTAGCTGCATATATCTAAAACAGGATTTATTTAATATACAATTAAAATATCCTACAATTGTAAGCTTATTAGTGTTCATATTGTGAATGTAGGGAATTAAAGGGATAACATTGACTATAAAGTTTTTACTATCCCAATTGGGTGCATAAATGTTAACCCAATTTAATTTAGTTTTGCTCAGTTTCCCCACCACTGTATTAAAATTCCTTTAAAGCGTCTGAGAATCTCACTGTAGCTATAAAAGTATTTGCTTTATGAATCCAAATTCCCACTTCTTCTTACTGTAGCTAAATGGAGAATCCTGACCAAACCAGTCTTCTTTCAATCTAGGTTGATCCTAAAACTTTTGTCAGTTTTCCCCTCAATGATCTTGGACTAACTGAAATTCAATTATTTAGTGGAAATATAAGCAGTCCAGTTCACTGGTTATTAAGATGTCAGCACATTCTAGTGAGTGCATGAAAAGCACTCCAGAAACTCGTCTAGTCTTTTACTCCTCCAATCCAGTCTTAAGCTGTACATGTGGCTTTTTCTTTTCTTGTCAAACATTGTATTATGGTGCTAAGTGAATAACACTGATGCTGCAAGAGCTGCTGTAAAAGGGATTTTTTAGTGTCACTGATGTTTTTATAGCATTTCTCTCATGTGTCGTTAATTCTAATAGTAATATTACTGTACAGATATCTAATTTGTAATAATTATCATCACCCATTACAAGTTTGAACAAGTTAAATGTTTTGGCTTCTGATTTTTGTATAGTTTCTTAAATTGTTTGAGCACAGCTGCTACATTCCTATTTGGTGGAAACATACAGATCAAAGCCCTATAGCCCGCAGTTTAATAGAGAGCAGATGCAGTCTCTGACTGTGCTGTTATTACATCATCTTTTATTGATTTACAGACAGGCCCATTCACCTGTCTGACTACCAGAAACTATGTTCCTGTCACACATATATCCATTTACTTCAATATCTGCGTCTGAGTCAGTAATTTTTAAAACACATTTCACTAAAACATATTATCATACAGATGGTTTTAGCTCATCCAGTTTATTACATAAAGACTGTGTGCGTTGCTCATAATAATCACTAGCAATGGTGATTTAAAGCGTAGTCTAAATCAAAGTCTGTCTCTCTTTTCTCAGGTATGGGATTTCAGACTTTTCAATTCATCTAAGGCTGTATCGCTTAAAAAGACATTAATTGTAAGTGGTCTCATCGACAGCAGGACCTTCCAGCTGTAAATTAACAGTGCCAGCCAAAGACCTGTGACTTCCAGTGCAGGGAGTGTTATTAGTATCTTGTTGGATATTATTCATGTTTCGGCCTGACAGCTGCTGTAATCACCACACTTGTCCCTTCTACTTGGCCAATATGGAGTGTCACACACGTGCTCATGGGAGGCAGCTAAAGGGCTCGAAAGTAGGTAATTCCACACCAGGCCAGGAGGTGGCAGAGTGCATTAATCCTCTCTCTATTATCTCTGCAAACCCAACATGGGAACTCCCACCTTGGTTCGATGACATCACTCCCGGTTCCTGTCTAGACGATGTCACTTCTGGTTCCTGTCTAGATGATGTCACTTCTGGCTCCTGTTTAGATGACGTCAGTTCCCCTGGCCTTAAAACCCGGCCAACTACCTTCAGTCAACTACCTTCTGTTTTGGACTGTATCTGGACACAACTGTGCATCTTATTTTGCTCGTTTGCAGCCAAGCTCAAGTATACAGGTGGCTGCCCCAAACGTTTCTTATGTGTCAAGGCTGATTATGTCACAAAATGAAGGAAATAATGATGAATTAAGGAGGAATTAAGGAGGGGGACAAAGTATGAAGTGGCAGACCAAAGCACTTACAGATCAGGATGAGGTCAGCTACCTGCATTGACCAGTGCTGTGGGCTGGCCAACTAAGTACTTAGAGATGGTACAGGGCTAGATATTCTTTGAATCTGGAAGGTTCTTTCCAGAAGGCTGGGCAACCCATTGGTGGGACTTAAATAGGAGCAGCAGAATTACAAGGTGGTCCACTGTCCAGTAGTCTGTATGAGAAGGCTTGCTGAGAATGGAGAAAGATGGAAGAGGCTGGGGGAGTTGATGTACTTGAGGGAACATTGAATGGTAACTGTGCAGTTGGAGGGTGGAAGGAGAGCTTGCTCACTACAGAGAAGGTGCATCCAAAAAAAACTCTTGTGCTTTAGAGGAAATTGTTAGAAGGTAGCCACACATCTACAGGTGCTGCCGAGTGTAACCCATGATCATCATGAGTAGACATAAAGAGGGACATAAAAGGTGAGCAGCAACTTGCCCCACCCTCTAATGGCATATTTACTATTTTGCAGATGTTCCTCTTGGTCCCTAAGAGTGGGGAGGTTTTACTAGGCATGCAAAGGTTAAGTAATACAATATTAATAATAGTAATTATAGTAATATTGTAATAGAAAAATAATAAAAAAGTAATAAAAAGATTTTTTTTAAAGTAAAAAAAGGCCAAGATGGAAAAGATAAGTAGAAATAAACATAAACAGAAATAAAACAAACATGAATTGGTGTAATGGAAATAGGCAGGTCAATAAGTATAGTAAACAAGATAGATGACTCTTATTTGTGCACTACTTATAATAATGACTGGTTGAACTTTAGCTTAACTATTTCTTATATTTTCATTTTTGACATAGTGGAGCCCAATGGCTACTTGTGTATGTCCATTCACTTTGACTTTTTTCAGTCGTTAAATGCCCTGTCACATTGCATGATTTTTTAGTGATTTTCAGTTGCAAACTTTATTTACATTATTGTAGCGAGTCAGAGGCAGTTGCAGCACTTGGGACCATCATGTAGTTGGACATCCTCAATTAATCCAGTCAAACTAGATCAAACATTTCTGACTTTGTCTTAAATTGAAGAGTTTATGCAAAAACTGACAACCAATGAGCACTCACCATGAACTTCAATACAAGCAATGGCATCAGAAGGAAACAGAGGAAGCGTTTCGGACCTTGCAAACAGAAGAAAGGTGCATCTGTCAGATATTGTTTGTTTCGTGTATCATGACAGAATGTGAAAAAGAAAAAAATGAAAGGGTCAAGATTGCAACTGGACTGGCCATATGTGCATATGCAGCACACTATTGAGTGTCAGAAAAAGAGCCTAGTTCACAATACTTTGAAAATGTGAAATTATGCTGGAAAGGTGACAGGGAGCCATGTAGTTTGTCACCCCATTATTATTAGGCAAAATAAACAGTGGTTTATTTAAAGTTCTAAAACTAAATAAGAAAAATACAGAAATATTTGTGATTGGCAAACATGGAAACAGTGAGAGTATTAGAAATAAACTTAATTCATTAGTTTTTAAAAGTCAATTCAGAGGTAAAGAATTTAGTGGTAACTATTGAATTGGACCTAAACTTTAAATTGCATATTAACCAGATTACTAGGACTGATTACATTTTTTCACTTAAGGAATGTAGCAAAAATTAGACCTCTTATAACTTTACAAGACACTGAAAAATTAGTTCACACTTTTGTTTTCAATGAACTAGATTACTGTAATGCACTCCTAACATGACCACCTAAGAAAAATATCAACCAGTTGTAAATAGTGCAGAATACAGCAGCTAGAATCTTAACTTGATAAAGAAAATTTGAGCACATCTCATCAGTTTTAGTGTTGGTTGTCCTTGTTATTGAGAATTGACTTTAAAATACTACTAATGGTTTATAAAGCCTTAAATAATCTTACTCTGTCCTATATTTTAGAATGTCTGTCCCCCTATACTCCAATTCATAACCTTAGAACCTCGTATGCAGGTCTGCTTATAATTCCAAGAGCTAAACTTAGAAGAAGTGGTGAGGTGACCTTTTGCTGTTATTTACTTAAAACCTGGTATTCTTTAAAAATAGAAATTCACCAGGATGTGGAACATTTTAACAAACTGCTAAAAATTCATTATTTTAATTTGGCTTCTTCATAGCTACATTGTATTTGTATTCTTAAAAGACTATATGGGCATAGAATTTTCATATTCTTCAGGGATCTGCAAACTTTACTAATCTCTACTATTTTCTGTTGTCTTTTTTTTTCTTTTTTCTTTAATGTAAAAAACAATTATTTTCTTAAACAATAATTTTTCAAACACCATTACTCCCTTTTGCCAACTTGTTCCATTCTGTTTCTCTTCTTGGCACCCAAAAATCTTATCTGATCCTACGGCTACCCTAAGTAGAATGTTGCTCTTGGTCATCAAAGGAGGTATCAGGGTGAATTGAATCCTTTAGTATCAATTAACAAACAGACACAAAAGCAGACAATCATATATGGTAGTGATGGAGAAGCCCAGCACATCCCAGATGTTATTGTTGAGGGAGAAATATCAGTTATCTTAGGTCAGCCTGACTGTAACTTTATTATATCCTAAGAATCCCCAGAAGTTTGTTACTCCAGAAACATTTTATTTTACTCTTCTTCTCTTACTCTTCTTCTTTGCTGCTAATCAGCCCCATCTTATTTTAGTATTTCTATTATGTTTGAACTGAGAGTAACTGATTTCTGCTTCACTATTTAACTAAACAAGCTTTTGCATTTCACAATCTCTGTATGTGCTATCCTCTGTGAGTTTAGCATATACTGTACACTACTAGTCAAAAGTTTTAGAACACCTCAGTTTTTCCAGTCTTTCTTCAAATTTAATCAACTGAAATGCAATGAATAACCTGCAATGATGAAAAGATAAGCAGTAAACTGCCAGAGGCTTAAATTTAAAGTTCAGGTTAACAAAAACTGAAAAAAGGAAATCACAGAATATACAAATGGGCCTTCTTCAGGAAACAACTAATAGATTACGACCTAAAGATGTTCTGTAGCAATTAAACTAAATTAAACCTTGCAAATTAAGACAAACAATTTGCACAGGTGTCCAAACTTCTGTTGATTATTTAAAAACCCTCTGTTTGTCTTAAAGCAGAGTTAGAACAGACTATGTTACTACACCCTCTGAGTTGCCTCGAAAGCTTGCATATTGTAATCTTTTTAGTTAGCCAATAAAAGGTGTCATTTTGCTTGGCTTTTCTTTACACTGTAGAAAATTGTAAATTCCTGGGATATTGGCAAGAAAATGGAAATTAACAAATGAAATGAGACAAAGCAATATCACCCTTTCACTTGCAGGCCTTTCATTTAAAGAAATATTAAAGAAATGGCATGTGGACACAGAGAGAATACATCAACTCAAAATAGTGGGCCAGAAATCTAAGCAAAGACCCTGAAACAGAAATCTAAATAATACACCCCAAGCCATCGTTGTTCTCAAAGATACAGAAGACATTATTTGTACATGATTTATATGTTGAATATAACATCTGTAACACATAAATTTTATCTAAAGGCACTTCCAAATATATATTGAAATTTCTAATTTCTTCGATGTCTGTACAAACATCAACAACTCTTTCTGATACCATCACTAAAGAGGATTACATGTAAAACCCTACACGGACTGTAAGAAATTTCTATTGATGTCATTGGAGCCAACTGTGAAACTAAAAGCATAAATATTTATTTGTAAAAAATGTGACATTTTAACTTACTCATTTACTTTTCTGAAAGATGTCATATAATAATAGTTTAAATGTCATTATGCAAAAGGGAAATCCAGAGGATCAAATCTTAATCAAAATTATGTAATCCTTTTATTTCCTTTGCTGAGTAAAAGGTCTCTCTCATAGCTTAATTACACTGTTTAGAGTTTATATTCTATATAAAACTCCTGGGATGAGTTACATTACGTCGCACATAATGTTAACATTAAAACTCTCCTTTGGAAGAAATACTACTGAGCTTTCCATAACCAGCTTCTTCCTTCATAATTAATGAGGTACTGCAGAATACTATAAGCATTAAATTAATTTCATAATGTAGAACAGGTGGCAATGGATTTAAAAATAGTAAAAAATAAGAGGATTCTGACATTTTGAATTCCCTAGGTGTGGACACTTGCTGGATGAATTAGTTTGCTACCACAGAGACCATAAAAGTCTTGGGCTGTATCACAAAACCTGTTTGCCTATTGGAACCATAGTTGGCAGTAACATGATGCAGCAATGTATTAAAAAATTATTGCTGTTATATTGCCATGCATCTTTCTAAATTTTTAAGTAGATACACTTAAATAGATAGATAGATAGATAGATAGATTTGTTCCTAGGGGGAAATTTGGAATTTTACAGAAGCCCTTTAAGTAAATACATATATAAATAGATAAATAATTACATAATAGTGTATATAATAAATAAATTATATATTTTGACGGATGGCCAGGTGCATGTCCCGGCTGGGAGGAAGGACAGAGGGAGAGACTGTATTCAGGACATTATCTTCCCCAAGACACTAGAGGGCAGCACCCCATGGATCCCCACAGGGCATATCAGGACTTAAAGTCTGGTACAGCCCTGTTGGGCTCCGTGGGTGCGCCCAGGAGGTGATGCAGGTTTTGCTGGGTCCTTGGAGGAACATCTTCCGTCACGCCCAGAAATGCAGCCTGAAGAAGGTCAAGTTCCGGGATTTCTATAAAATGAGCCATCTCACCATTAATCGGGAAGCCAGAGTTGGGTGGAGGAGGACAATGCTTGTGAGGAAGAGTGGAGGCAAGGAACTTGTGTCTTAGCCTGTTTGTGTTGGGGTTGAGGGAGCTGTATGCCCCCTGATGGACCACAAGATATATGACTATAAGGAAAGAAAATGTATGACTTGGCATTCACAGTCACAGTGAGGCATTATGCAGATGTATTGCTCTTGGTATATACCCAAACCCAGTAACGTTTCTTGACACACTTTAATAATTTGCTGATTAATTTGTTAGCTGTAAGTCTTCAATGTAAGTGTCAGAGAGAGGATGAGCAGCATTATTCATAATGTTCCTTAGTTTTGCTTTAATTCTCTGCTCTACTACTATCTAAAGGTGATCCAGAGTGCGTCCCATAACTGAGCCTGCCTTCTGATGATTTTGGTACTTCGATGGGCCTCTCTTGAAGTGATGTTACCAACCAGCACACCACCAAGTAGAAAATCATACTGGCAACCACAGAGTTGTAAAACTTTGAAGGATTTCATTACCAACATTAAAGGAACATATTCTCTTAAAGAAAAAGAGCTTGCCTCCTTTTATATAGTTCTTCTGTGTTGTGTCACCAGTCCAACCTGTCATTGATGTGGACCCCCTAGTACTTGTAGTAATGCATCACCTCTGCAACAACTCCCTGAATAGTAACCAGACATACAGGCTTTTCAGTGGATTGTAAGTCAATCAGCAGCTCTTTGGTTTTGCCAAAAAACACAGTTTCACACCTGACTCCTACAGTCTGTCTCATCCCTCCTGTCAATACACCCCATATATGCAGAATCATCAGAGAATTTCTGCAAGTGATATGACCTGGTGTTATATTTATTGTATCAATAAATAGTGTATAAAGAGTATACATTTTTACTCAAATATTGTTTTTAGTATATTTTACCTTATTTTGATTCACACCTGAAGCTTTTGTAGAACTTTCATGTAGATGATTTCCACCAGGCAGATTTTGGTGTTTGGGAGACTTACTGTATAATTCCCAGAAAAGCTATGTGGTGTAACCAGGTGGGCTCATCATTTTCAAGGTGAAGGGGTAAGGCTTTAGTGATGCCAGGCAGGTGACAGGCAATGGTAAGATGGATCTAAAATTGCCAGACCAATGGGATGGCTCATGTTACAGAAAGCAAAACATCTCTAGAGGTGAAGAATAGAAATTAAAATACACAGGCTAGACAAAGTTAGAATCCCCATGAAATGACTTCTTAATTAAGGGAGGTTTCACTCTCCATGCCCTGGCTGGGTTTCATACAGCTAAAGTTTGTAGTAGTGGACAAAGTAAGGAAAACAATGTTTACAAGAACTGTACACAACATAAAGTGTCAATCTACCTCTGCATAATCTGCCTTAATAAATGAAATTATTATTTTCCATGGCATGGTCAATTAAAACATCTGTGAATGAAGGTCACAGCCCATCATTTTGGAAGTCCTTAGTCCAGATAATTATTGCGATGTGTCAGCTAAGAAAAACAATCAAGAAAAAGCATCATATTGCTTGGTTTTAAAATTGAAGCTGTAGTGTACTACTCTAAAGGAAGGACCAGGGTAGAAAGCTTATCTACGACACTATCTCCCCCAGAATGCTAGACGGCAGCCCCTCAGACTTGCAGCGGGGCCATAGTTTTGGAGCATGGAAGCTCAAACCTGCTGGGACCTGTGGCCACCACAAGGGGACACCTGGACAATTGCTGAGACCTTGGTTGCAGCACTTCCACCACACCCAGAGGTGCTTCAGCAAGTAGGTTATCAAGCACCTGGAGCACTTCAGGGTGCCATATAAAATGAGCCAGTGGCCACCACTCCAAGAGCCAGAGTTGGGTGGATGAGGATGACTTGCTAGGAGGAGTGGAAGCAAAGAGAGAGAAAAAACAGCAGGAAAAAGAAATAAGGGGATTGTGCTTTTGTACTGTGCTAGAACTGTGCTGCACAGGTGGGAAATGGGGGAAGGCGTTTTCCTCATGGAAAAAATAAAAAAAATAAAAGCGTGTGTGCTGAACTTGTGTCCTACGTCTGTCTGTGTTGGGTTTGGGCAGCAGGAGTGTCCTCCGCAGACCACAGCATTAAATTTATTTGCAATCCAGTTTAGAGTTTTAAGATCTAGAGTTGTATGGCAGCCTTTACAGAAGCTCTCTCTCTCTTTTTAAAATGTATTTAGAATTATTAATGTCTTTAATGTTATTAATTAGTAATGTTAAGATTTGGCCTCTGGCTTGTTGCCATATATTTTATAATGAATTTTTAAACAAAACTGAACAGATTCTGCTGTCAATGCAGACCCATGCACTGGCAGCCTCAACTGCCTCTCAGACAAGCTGCAAACTTAAGAAATATCAAATTATCTGATTACTGCTAACGTCTATAACATCTAAAGATATAAAGACTAAGGAATGTAAAATTGAATGTATTAAACATTCCTGTACTCACCTGGTATCACTGTGATCAATGTCACCAGTTACGCCTTAGAGCAGAAGAGCTGCTCCTCTAAAAATATAAAAGGCAAATTTCTGGAGCAAGGATAAAAGTTACAAACTCATCTGGAGATGAAAGAGATGAAGATGAAGAGTGAGGACAAAAGTAAGGAGGAAAAAATTCAGACCTGACCTAACCTCATATAATGAGAAATATTCTATTCCTTTAAAATACTGTAAGTTGTTTGCTCCTGAGCAACAAAAACAGATTGCAATAAACGTAAGTAGGTGACCAAAGCAGAATACTACATGAAACTTGAGAGCATCTGCCAAATGGAATAGAAGCAGGATGTGCTAGTGATCATTGTTGACCTGAATGCAAAAGTTGTTCAAGTTCCAAAGCAAAAGCATGGGAGACATTACTCTGTTCCTATGGTATTGGAGGCATCAATGATAATGGCAAGTGACTGCTAGAGTTCTGTGCACGTAACTCACTAATAGTTGGAGGTACTCAATTCTCACACAAATTGATCCGTCAATATACTGTACCTGGACATTGCCTGGTGGATTGACCAAGACCCAAATAAACCATATCATCATCAACCACAAATGGAAGAGACCTTTGCTTGAAGTTAGAACTTTCTGAGAAGCTGACATCAGCTCAGACCAGGAGCTTGTGGTTGCAGATGTCAGACTTGGGCTTAAGCAGTCAAGGAAAGCACTAAAATTAGTCAATGCTTATGTTGACCACAATCTGAGTGCTGACCCTGCTATACAGGAGGCCTTCAACATATGACTAGAAGGGAGATTTGCAGCCTTAGTCAGTGTCGAACAGGAGCCACATCAATTCTGGGAGGCATTCAAAACAGCTGTGCATAGCACTGCAGACAAGGTGTCAGGTAAAAAAGAAGAAATAATGGGTTTGATTGACTGTTTAAAGAGTGGCAAGAATGTAAGGTGAAAAGGAATTGTTCATGTGAGGTCTTTCAGGAATTGTATGGTCAATTGAAGAAACAAGTTAATTAAGCTACCACAAGGATAAACAGCAATGAGTTGCTGAGCAAATGTGCAAAATGGAAAAAGCAACAATGATAGGAGATCAGAGGACGAACTTTAGAATTACCACAGAATTGTCTAGCAGATGTTGATGCAAATCACACAGCTAACATTAGAAACAATAGCAGTGTACTTTTGGAAGCTGGTAAAGAACAACTCCACAGAGCATTTCCGTGAGTTTCTTAATGCCAAACCTCTAAGCATCGAGTGGACGAAAGCAGAGCTTGAACTCTGGAACCTGGGGCTCTGGATATTAACGCTGGAATACTCACATTGCATGAGATAACAAAAGCTGCCCAAGAGTAAAAACTGAACAAAGTGCCAGGTACTGATGGCGTTACAGCACGAATGTTTTACAGCATGGATGCCCAATCATTCTGTTTGGGCTGCAACAAAGTTATTATCAGAATATGGGAGAGTGAAGTTATTGCATCAGACTGGAAACGTGGCATCATCATTCTGAATCCAGAAGAAAGGCAACATCAGCCACTGCAAAAACTATTGTGGTATTTGCCTGCTCAGTGTAGCTGGTAAAGATTTTGCCAAGGTGGTACTCAACAGATTTAAAACTACCTTGGATCAGATTGTACAAGACAACCAGATGGGCTTCAGACCGGGCCAATCCTGTCAAGATCAACCATTCAGGCTGTGTCAAATCATTGAAGGGAGTTTCAACTCCTATGTGCAATGAACTTTGTTGATTTCAGGGCTGCATTTGATTCTGTACATTGGGCTTCTCTGTGGATAGTACTTAAATTAGTACTTCAGATATGACACATACAAAGAATACAAATGTTGTGCTCGAGCTGAAAACAGGCAGTGTGGGTGGTTCAGGATAGCTGCTAGTGTGTAGCAAGGATGCATTTGGTCCCCTCGGTTGTTTGCAGTCTTAATCAATTGGATGCTAAAGGTGTGCCAATAAACATGGCATGATGCTTCGGCCATGAAGAAGCAGTAGATACCGTTGTTGTCAGATCTGGATTTTGTTGATGACATCATCCATTTAGAGAGTACTGTACACAGACTGATCACCACCACAGAGTACCTCCAAAATTTTGTAGCCACAATTGCGTTGATCAGCTACAACAAACCAAAGCTAAGCTGATCAGCTAACTCAGTGACAATGTAAGTGCCATGCAGTTACCTCTACATGAAGGCAAGATTGTTGTGATTGTACACAGCTTCAAATATCTCGGTTTGTATGTGACAGACGATGGGTCAGTGTCTACCAGATTGGCCAGTGCCGCTGGTGCCTTTGGTATGAATGCACTTGTAATCTCAGTACAAATGTATAGTTGCGAATCAGGGGCACTCACAAAAGTCATGGAACACCGAATAGACGAATAGATGCATTTGACCAGCAATGTCTGCAATGCATCCTTAGGATTAACTGAAAAATGAAAATTAAGAATACTGAGGTGCGTGCAAGAACAGTTCAAACAGCAGCATGTGGCATAATGTGGTCACAGTGGCTGGGCCACTTACTGCGGATGGATAACAGCATAATACTACGGCAACTAATTCAGTAGAAGCCGATGAACAGGAGGAAGAAACCAGGCAGACCATGAACTTGGTGGGATGACGTCATACAAGCAGATTTGGCATTCCTCAGATTATCACTCGAAGCTGCCAAAAACCGAGAACCATGGTGGTGTTTCATTGTGTTAACAGTCAGTGCATGTCTATGATGATGAGGATAAAGTTATTTGAACGATTACATCTCAAATCGAGTTATGGCAAGTCCCTCTATCCAAATATTAAAGATTTAAATATAAAGCTGTGGTACAATCTGAGTAGGTCTGAACTCATCTTACTGCTGCCTCCAACACTGGTATTGACAGCAGCAGCTCTCTGTTATCTAAGCCACGTTTTTATGTGTGTTTGGGGTGGAGGTTTCGGTGTTTTGTTTTTATCATATTCATTTTTTTGGAACTTCTGTAAAAATTTTAATTTGAAATAAAATGAATTTGATCTGTCTCTATATTTACAGAGACAGCAGAGTTAACTTTAACCTTCTTTGTAGCCTTTTAGATAATGGGCATAATATTCAAGGAAAGAATGCATTAAAAATTATTTTAACAAAAGTAATTTTAAACTGAAAAGTATGTACTCAACGATTTCCTGATTGTTGTGTCCCAGAGTGTCTTATTTGGTATTTGCCTATAAGATAGAAAATATCATAAAGTACAGCCCTTCATATGAATACACAAAGGCAAACTCATTTTTTATACTGGTAATATCTGTTTTTGGTCAAATATCTTACCAATAATTCAATATCATTATTTTCAAAAAGTCAAGAGAAACTGCTGTACTTTATTGATATTACATTAGTATGAATGATGGATATTAAAATGTTAAGCTAACATTAAAAACGGTATTACTGCATACCAATTAAGCACCATCTCCTGTGAAACAGTTTTAGGAAGATGAATACAGTAAACAATTTAAGAACAACAGAGAAATGCTATTTTAAAATTACAACTTTTAGGCTTTTATCGGTCATGTACACACACGCCTGACTTTAGCTGTCAAGCAGAAAAAAACGTGGACTCTGAATTCCTATATGATTGCTACAAGACATACTTCTTTCTACCACTAGATGTCAGAAGAGGAAAATCTTTTGTTTTATTTTTTTACAATAGCTGGCTACAGACTTTGATTATTATATACAGTACTGTACTGCACGAAACCAAAAATAAGAAGCATACACAGAAAAAATATTTTGATATTAACAGAGATATACATAAATTATTGAAGACATTTGTTCAATTATAGCTCTATTTTACAATGTTTTATTCCAAAAACAGTTTAAATATTACACTAAAAGCTATGAGATACCATAATGTAGAAAAGTGCAAATCTTTGTTTATGAACACACAGAGAGTTTTATCATTTTATATGATTTGCTTCTTCAAGCGCTATATATTGGAGATAAATATAAAACTATCCTAATGTCTTTAACTGCTATACCCATCCATCCATTATCCAACCCGCTATATCCTAACTACAGAGTCATGTGGGTCTGCTGGAGCCAATCCCAGCCAACACGGGGCGCAAGGCACGAAACAAACCCCAGGCAGGACAGCAGCCCACCACAGTCTAAATAATCCTACATTCTTATACTAGAAAAGGCAATGGAAAAAGAAAAGGAGGATGCAACATCAACAAGATTCTGTTCCAAGACAGCCGCTTTTCTCAATAAAGTAAACTGAGTCAGTGTCAAGTGTCCTTTCAATGTAATAGGAACCAAAGCATAGAGAGAGGTGTGTGCATTGCAACAGAAACACATTTCGTAAATGAAGGAAGGACAGTCTTTGCGTGTGTGTGAACTGTTAACATTTGAATTTAATGACTGCATATAGCGCTGAACTGACCTCTCTGTACTATTCTTTCTTCTGCATGTCCTGGAGTACAAAAGAAACACCACCATACACCAACATGGAGACTGGCAAGATCGGGGAAAAAAAAAAAACATACGGTCACTGATTACAACTGCAAGATGTTATGCGAATGAATATGAATAATATGAATAATGTTGCATCCGTGCCACAATGTTTTCCGAAACGTACTATTCAGGTCATTACACGAATAATTCCAAATATCATATATACCATAAGTTGCATACTAATTCAGCGTGAGCAGAAACACTCAATAAAACTGAATAAAAAAAATCAAGTGATGGTGAGATACAAAGAAGGCAGATTCACCAGCATTTGTGTGTCATCTTTTATCCCTCCAGATCAGAGAATGTCCAGTTCCATTGCCTCAAAACACTACTCACATATACAGTTATTCCGAGTTTCAAATAAAAACTAACAGCGTCAGATCCCTAGGGCGGTAGTATGTATCATGATCGTGACTGAGAGAATAAAAGTGAAAAAAAAAAACGGTAACTTTTACAAGTGCTATAAATGTACACCGTCTGTTACAGATGCAAACCAAATGTATGTGTTTACTGTATAATATTAACAATAAGAGCAGCTCACTGCTGAAAACGGCAAATATAGTAGGCGTTCGGGATTGAACCGGGGACCGTTGAGTATAACTCAGAAAATCTTACCGCTACACCATGGAAGCTGTAGTCTTATCTGTGAACCTTTTTTGAAAGTGTTTATTTGATCTTTGGACTTCAGGTTTCACACATTATATACTGTAGTTTATGCCAACATTTTGTGATTTACTACTAAAACATGAAAAACGTTTCTGTTTTAAAAATGTGTTTACACAGATTATTGTAGAAACGGAACACACATGAAATGCATGTGTTCCAAATAACAATCTACTATTTCCACTCTAAAACTCCAGCACTTCATTCCCAGATAATCAAGGCATGAGCTGGGAGAACTTTGTGCTGCTTTTCTTAATCGGCACATTTACAAGACAAAAGACACTGATGGAGAGGTGCGATGGGATTTAAGGTGGGTCGGATCTACAAGTTTTTTTGTAGGCTCTGGTAATTGTAGTGTTAAGGGATGAATGTATAGTCCATTTGCTAACTAAGTCATTTAACCCTAAAGTGCTCCAAAGTGCTTCCAAAAAACAACACAAAAAACAGCCATGTAAAGTTTTCTGGGATGGTGTTCATTATGGAAAGAGGTCATGCTAAACAAAGCTTGTATATATTTATCATTTAGATATGTAAGTTTACCACTTTTAACCTGAAATAAAGAAAATATTCTTGTCAGGTTAAATTTGGACTAAAACTTCATAGATTAAACATTAAATAATTAATTTATGTTCAAATTAATGCCTTTGATCCTTTATAATAGTATTCCACAAATTTTGCCAAGAGACTTTTGCAGCTTAGTTTAAAGGAATTTATTATTACACTTGCCGTTTTTATTCTGATGACATAGCTATCTTTAAGAGTGTAAAGCATACTGATTCATTTAAACTCTGATTAAAAAAAAAATGATGATAAGAACAAATTGAATTTGAAAGTAGGATAAGGGAGTTTCAAGTTATAGTGCGGAGTTGCAGAAGTCTCTGTGGGTTCCCCATACAAATACTGTTTATTGTAATTTTATTGCAACGTTATCAGGCGTAAAAAGAAATAGCATTAATTCAATGTATTTGAATAACTTTAATATTTTATTATTTAATCAATAGACATTTGAGCAGTGAGAACTTTTTATTATGCTGATTTTAATCTGTTAAATTACATAGGAAGTTTTGAAAAGCTGAAGATTTAACATGAGCCTATCAATCTTTATGTCACTAAACCCATTCAATGCAGTTTAGGGTTGTGAATGATGGCACCTACCCAGCAGCATCAGGTACAAGGCAGGATACCAGTTGGAGGGCATGTTTCACCTGCATACAACAGTATCAATTCTGATTGTTAAAATACTTATACATATCCTAATCCTCAGCCCTAACCTGTTGAACCGAAACCATTCACAGTGTTTAGTAACATATACTGTATAAATGAACTTGCTTGTGATAATAACAATTTAAGAGAGCATCTCTAGACATTCAGAGATAGGCATCTGGTGGGAGAGGAGAAAGAGTTTCACTTTTGACCCATCTTCGAAGTGCCAGTCTTTGTCTTACTGGAACACTGCTTTTGCCATTTCTTAGTCGATTCTGCTTCTTTTTTGACTCTGCCTTTGCACTTTTTTGCCATTTTATGGCAAGTTACTTTGTGTCATATATCCTTTGCATGCTTGTAATTTAGGGCAGTGTTGGTGTATAAACTAATCTTGGTTAGTTAAAGCAACTGATGTAAATTTTAAAGTTGTAGTGAACTATGAAAAAGCAGTAAGTGAACATAACCATGTAACTGTTTAACAGGCAGTGAAGGAAATGACTTTGTCATACCTTTGATTTTACAACATCTTATCCTTGATATCAGACTTTTCATACTGCATGATTGCACACCAATTAATATGTTAAAACTTAATTGGGCTGCACTCAACAAAGACAATATACAACACATTGTGCCAAATTGAAATAATGACATTTTCAAGGTGTTCTTATTATTGAGATTTTTAATCAGATTCTAGTAATTAGTTTGCTTTTATTCTTCACAACAGTCAAACTCACTTCATCCATATCAGAGAAGTCTGAACCTTGTTCAAGCTGCAGCAGTTGGTCCAAATCTTGTTTTAATCTAAAAAATTATTTTAATTTGTAACATAACTGAAATAAATGGATTAATTAATTACTACTGGACAGTTCCTGTTTAAATGTAATGGTTATTAATGAAATTAAACAGATAATCGTGATAAAAAAATAATACAAGCCACCATTCACCAAACCTCTTATCTTGAGCAGTTTCACTATCCTAGAGCAGCCAGATGAGCCCCATGCAGACGCAGGGAGAACATGCAAACTCCAAGCTGGACACACCCTGGATGCAAACCCTGGTCTCCTTACTGAGAGGTAGTAGTGCTATCATTGTGCCACGATACCATCCATAATAGGAACATTTCATTGTTATTTTGCTTAGATTTGACATGAACAGGAAACTTTCAGAAAGGTTAATATAAATAAGTTCTAATGTTGAATAATAATAATGCTAATAATGCAGAAAATAAATGAATGAGGAAAACTATTTTCATATACTTAAACTTCAATGTTTACATCAATGATAAAGGCAAATTGAATATTATGGTATCACAAGCAAAAGCAATTTAATTTAATGTAGTAATTTCCATTAAGAATGAAACAGGATGGATCATTGTTAAAAATAAGCTCAAACAGTATAATATCTCAGTACAATGACAGAAAAGAACAAACAAAAAAAAAAAAGATATTTATAATAGCAAAAAAGCTGAGCACAAAATGGATTATTATCTTTTTAAAAATCCAAGATGTAATTTATAATCATTTCTCTTACATTTAAAATTAGTTTTTGGTTATGCTGCCAATTGCACAAAGCTTATTATTCGAATAGCCCAGACTCCAGTCTTTGATACTCATTTCAAACCCATGAGATGTCCAGGATCTTTTGGCCCCAGCCTTTTCCCCTTCCCAAACTCACACCTTGCAACTCTCTGTAAATTTTTGTTATAGTTTGTGAACTCCAACTAGCTGGCCTCTGTGTCTGAGAGGCACTCTTTGTCCTGGTACAGACATAAATCTTCTCTGCTGCAGTATTTGTGTTCTTAAAATATGACACATTTCGACTTCCATTGATCCAACTGATTATGTGCTGTATTATTATGCCTATGTTGTTTGCTTTCTTGCATTTCATCTCTTATTATTCATATTCTTATTATTTCATTTCTTATTATTCACTTAATAAAACAATTTGGAGGCTGCATTAAAGGATCTATATAAAACAAGTATCATTCAACAGATTTCAGTTTAGAATTCAGTAGGATAAATGAGTTCAGGCTCAGAAATTCTTGTCACAAGCTCATAGCACAATGCATTGTTTACTTGAACGTCTCCGCCAGAGCACTGAAAGTAATACTATAACAATAATACAAAACAGTCCGCAAACACAACATAAAGTAACATCAGACAGTGCATATAAGAAGCATTCTTGCAGTGGACAGTATGAGTAGTTAATTGAGTAGGCTAATGGCCTGACAAAAACCCTAAACTGTATCACAGTCTAATAGTGTAAGAAACAATGGTCATGAGCAATTTACCAGAACAGTTTAAGGAGAACATGTAGGTATTTAATAACAGCGTTAACCTTTCTAAGGCAGAGTGTGCTCTAACTGCCCTAAACAGAAGGCAGCTTTGTGCCACCTATACCAATTTCACAATACTCTGTAGTTTTTTGAACAGGTGCCATGTCAGAATGCAATGTAAGCAGTACAGATGAACCCAACTTTGAATCTATAGTGGCTGGTGCACGCAGATTCAGCACCCATCTTTTCCTCCAATATCAGTGGAAGTAAAGGCATTAATAAGCCCACTGAAGTGCCCAGCGATCATCTGTCCAAGAAATATAAAGCTGCTGATCCTCTCAATAATTTCCAATCCAATTTATATGAGAGTGTAGTTTATCTCCTTGTTTCTGAAGTCAATGGCCAACTTTTCCGTGTTGTTGACATTAAGGGAGATGTCATTGTCCTCATACACGGTATCATTAGGCAAATCTTTTTCTGTAACTCGTTTCAGAATTGTTCATGATCAGGTCTATAAAGGTCAGGTCATCGGTTAATTTTAATGCTGGTAATGTAGCTGTCCGGTCACTTAGGTATAGTGTTTAGGAGAACTGGAAGTGAAGAAATGGGTTTAAAACACTTTATGGGAGGGAAACTGTGTTGAGGGTCAGCAAGGAGGAAATGATGCTGCAAATCTGCACATACTGTGGTCCAAAATCCAGTTGTAGAGGTTGGTACTTAATATCTAAAATCTAGGATTGTTGTAATCAGCTTTCATTATCTAAAAGTGTTAAATGCTGAGGTGTTGTTTACAAAAGAATACAGTGCCATTACAATTTTTATAATGCAGCTGTGTCAAAATGGTATGTAGTGCAAAGGATGTGGCATGCTCTATGGACTAGGTTTGGGGATATGCAAACAAGAAATGGTTTGAAACTGTCAAATGTATTACATTTAATGGTAAGTAACCTAGACTACAAAAAACAAAAATTATGTTCCTTTTCATACCTAGATTCAGGCAGAAATCAAATAGCAGATTATATATGTGTATACAGTATATAATTATACATATACAGTATAATAGATAGATAGATAGATAGATCTTAATAGAACTATACATAAAAATACCATATAGAAGTGTTCATTTTTAAGACTAAAGTGATGCAGAAAGGGAATTTAAATTGTAAACACCAAAAAATGCAGTCATTGCCAAGTTTTCAAAAACTGCATGATTTGCCATATGAGATTGAATACTAAAGGTTACTAAACTCATTTAAATGATAATGATTTCAACAAGGGTTTTAATATAAACATAATAATTCATTTCTCAGACTTACTTTAAGTGTAGCAAATTTTCCAAATACAAATTATAATGCAATCCTCCACTATACCCAAAGATGCAAGTTAGGTTCATTGGCAATTTTAGATTAGCCCTTGAGTGTGCGTTGTGCACAATATTTGAACTTTCTGGTCTGGATTCTTTTATGCTGCAGAATGTTTAGAAAAGTTGATTACAAACCTCAAATACACTACAGACAATGATTGATGGTATGTCAGATGATATCGTTTTTTTCTAAACACACATGTGCACTGGGGATAGCTTAGAGGCTTGGATAATGGTAATTTCCTGCCGGAACACAAAAGGGCACTGTTAACTAACATCTTATCTCATTCTCACTCTGCAGACCTGAAAATTAACGGCTTTACCACCCTTGAGGTCACTTCCAGTGTCTGCCTGCCTGGACGGGCCTCTTGAACTAGTCTACTTGGAGATTCACTTCTGCAACAATATTTTCTTTTCTTTTCAACATGTTTATAACCCGCATTTTGTGTTAATTATATGGGTGCCCAACGCTTACAAGCAAACTTAACTTACAAAGTGGGCATACCAACTAAAAGGGCTAATACAACTAATTTATCTAACACTTGAAGGACTTACATGTACATTAATACAAAGACTTTCGAGAAGTAGATATCTTACTTAATTATGAAAGCATAAGCCTGTAAAGTGTTGTAGATGAAGTAGGGATGTGACACTTGTTTTTCTCATCAGGTTAAAGCATCTTTTGTAGTCAGTTAAATATTTAATGCATTAATAGTGGGGTCTGCAATTATTTTTAGCAGCAGGCTAGTTTTGTTCTGTGCTGTTCATTCAAGGGCAATGGTCTTTAGCACTAGTGCTTCTTAACTCCCTCGATTTTTAAACCTTTGCCGTGAACTGCATTAATCTATTTTATTACATGAAATGCTAAAATTATATTTCATTACATTTGCTATACAATGTAATTGCTATAATGTGTCAGTACTTTGGAGCATGTATTTAGTATATCATGGCTCATTTGTAGCCTAACAAGAGCAAACTGCACGAGAACATGAACAAAATTGGGAAGTTATAAAGACATTGTTGCCTATTTACAGGAAAATGCAATGTGGTTTTGCATTTATGCATAGCCTTTAAGTGTGTTAGTTGTCTGTTTGTGTGTTATTTTTTTGAAAAAGTGCACTACCTTGTTTTCATTGTTGTGAGGTTTATTTACTGTTTAAAAAAGACTGCGTTACTTTTAACATGAATATTTAATTGAGGTTTGTTTTAATATTTTTATGTATACTGTTTATAAAACATCGTAATACTTATTCAATTAACATATAATGACATTTAAAAAGTGTAATTGTACTACCACGATACAATTCAACAATGTAAAACAAATGATCAGATTTAAAGTTTTTTTTTATTGTTTTCAGAGCTTTACTCTTACTTTATTACAAAAGACTACACAACTTGTAGTATTTGACTTTAATGACTAACATGCTTTGCTTTTTTCATCAATATAAAGATTTTAATGCATACAGAATTACAATTTATTTATTTTTTTGAGTTGCATTACATCTTGCCTGAAGAAGGGGCCTGAGTTGCCTCGAAAGCTTGCATATTGTAATCTTTTTAGTTAGCCAATAAAAGGTGTCATTTTGCTTGGCTTTTCTCTACATTCATAATGGCTAACACGGTAAAACAACCTAGTACTACAAATGCTTTTCTTAGTAATATATCAATATTTACATTTTGGTATCATGACCACCCTGGGACACAAGTGGCTAGCTTGACAATGATATCAAAGAAAAGCTTCCAAATCCTATCATTTGTAGAGTGCCCTAGGGGCTGATTCCTATGGTCTTGTTACTTGTCAGTGAAGCTACTTTTAGCTAAATACAATAACATGTTTAGAAAAAGGTCCCAAAGACTTATTAATTGACCTGAGCTTAAAGATTATGCTGTCTAACAGTAATAGCATCATATTAGTATTTGATTTTATAGCTGCATATATCCCAATTTTCTTCAGTTTACTTGCATACATTTCATTAACTTTTTTATCTTGAAAACCACTTATAACCTTATTGTTGCCTGTTAAACTTATGTTTAAATAAACAAAAATAATACTTTAATAATAATAATAATCCCCCACAAGATCTACATTAAAGTCTTGTTTACACAATTATTCACTTAAAAAAAGAATCTTATCCAAATAATCCTACATTTCTATATTAGGACCACACATATATTAAGTATTACAAATCTAATTTTAACAAAACTATAAAAAGAACTATTTTTCACCCCAGTAAAATGGTGTCTTCAGCAAATCGACACAATTGTGATTGTATTTGACTGCACCATGAAAAGTGAAGAAAGCTTGCTGTCCAGCAGGTGAGTGTGTTTTTTCATTTGCTCAAAAGTTGCATTGTGGTTTTCTTACTACCTGGGATTTGTCCTTTAGGAAATGAAGTTATATAGACCCACATTTATAAATCTCAAGATAAGCTAAGACAATTATGTTGAGACTCAGTTTGTAATGACAAATAAAATCTAAACCACAGGTGTCTCACTTGTCAAAATGCTAGAGAGAGGCAGTGCCATCCAATGATATTCATCCATTGCTAGACCCTGAGTAAATCAAATTATGTCTGCCAATGTCAAACACTGCTATCTTGTCTTTACATTAACTTTCTTATAATAATGAATCAAACAATTTGTAGAAAATGTTGCAGTGAAACCCAAAGTTTTGCTTTGTGAAAAAAAATCTCACAATAAATTGGGTTCCTTCCAAAATTGAAGCCATTAACACAACAAGAAAGGTGTTTTGATCTGGAAGTGTTTACATACATTAATTAATCAACTAAATTATCTATCCATCCATCCATTTTTCAACCCGCTGAATCCGAACACAGGGTCATGGGGGTCTGCTGGAGCCAATCCCAGCCAACACAGGGCACAAGGCAGGAACCAATTGTGGGCAGGGTGCCAACCCACCACAGTCAACTAAATTAATCTAGTAAAAAAAAAAACAAAGATACTTTCCTATCACGTCTGGCTATTTTGTTGAGCTGCCAGACATGTTCAGGTAGTACAATCCCCACTTTGCCAATCTCTGTGATCTGAAAGCTAAAGATGCATCATTTATAGAAAAGAAACTTGAAGCTCCATGGTGGTTGGAGATTCTGAGGGAATCAAAAACAGTAGAGCAGTTGCCACGTAACAGAAAAGTAGGGTGGTGGTTTCCTGTTTAGTGAAATTTTCCACACTAATGTGGACAATTTTAGTTAGTTTTTGTCAATTTTTTTTGTGTGTCTTCATGTAGAAAATAAAAAACATTTTCAAGTAAACAAACTGGAGTGTAAACTGCAGCTCTGCAGTGACGTGATGGTGAAAACAGAATTGATTTTATTGGTGAGTGACAGGTTACATGTACTATGCAGTTCCTCAAAAGAGCACAGGCAAATACATTAAGTGCCAACATTACCTGACCCTCCCCAAGAAAACTCTTAAACCCTCCAAAAAAGTATTTTTAGTAAATTTTGTGTTTTGCAATTGCAAATTTGCCCTTAAAACTATTTTTGTCAGTTTCTTGAAAAAGTTTGCAAACTGAAACTTGCCTGTTTTGCTTAAAAGTACTTTCAAACACTAGCTAGTCTTATCAATCTCTTCAAAACTACATAACTAATTACTACTGGACTATGAATGTCAACCTTCTGAATGTTGTGATCTGTACTTTTATTAAGTTTTATGGAATTTCCTGGGTGGATTTATACAAACTAGGCATTGATCTAGGATTTTTAGAACTCAAAGATCACAATGTTTTTGTTTCTAATGCAAAGTTCGAGATTTTTCCCATTATGACACAATGCCAACTTTGCTTAGCACTACTTTTTTGGTTGTATAGCGTTTTTCATTGTCATAGCCTTCTCCCAAAATTCTGAAGATTGTAGGCTGCCTGTGAAGTCACTGAAACACTGAAATTTTAAAAGTTCCAAGTTTTACGGATAGTACTTATGCTCAAATCTTTCAAAACCTTTTGATCCTTTTGACTCCCTGTTTTTTGATCTATTACTCTTGTTTCAGACTACTGATTTTTGATTACATTTGAAGTTTGTTTGAGAACTTTTCATTTTGACCTTAGTTTGCCTTTTGACTACACATATCTCTCTATCCCCCACATTAAAGAAATTTACTGCTTCACCCTGAGTCAGTATACTGAATTATATCAACATATATATGTTAGTAGCATTTAAAAAACTTACTCTGGACCAGGTGTTACTGTCAGTTTGTATACTGTAAATTAAAGAATACAAACCAAATAATTAAACTATACCCAACATTATGTACAGCAGGTCATTCATTATATTGTCACATGAAATTCATATTTTAATTTGAATTTAGCTATTGATTTAGATTTTTGCTTGAGAGCTCCAATTTTACTTTGGCTTAGTCTAACAGCCAGAAGACTGAGCTGACCCACAATGCACTATGGCATTGCTGGTTGATGCTTTATGTCAATTATATATGGTAGTCACTCTGTTTCTACATCTCTATTCAAAATAAAGCAGGTTTAAAAGTATACAGATAAATAAATTAACACTGTATTATATTCAGCTCTGAGGAGCTTATAACTGAATAACAAATATGACGCTATATACAATGTGGTATACATAACATCACAGGTGGAGTCTACAGATCAAGATTTTTACCAGGTAAGTTAGGGGTTTTCTTCAGTTTTAAATATTTTGAAATAAATTACACAAACTAATTAAAGTCTTGTATGCTAACCAGATTTTACAATATTAAATATCTCCAGTAAAAATTAAGAAAAACAGCAGTTGTCGTATACAGCCATCTAAAAAGAACAAAACAAAGGACAACAATGAAATTTGGTTGGATGTTTAATGTACAGTATATTATCAGGTAGTAGAATTTATTATACATAGGATGGCCAAACATTCTGTTTTTTTCAAGACAGTCCCGTTTTTTGCATCTCGTTCCTGTTTTTTAACCATTCGAAACAAGGTGTATGAAATCCCATGGGAACACTCTAACCCCACTCTTGCATCTAGTACACTTGTTAGATTATTGAGTTGTGTTCTGTTTTAGAACCATAGTACTAGGGTGTTGTACCTTGTTAGCCATTATGAATGTAGTGAGAAGTCAAGCAAAATGACACATTTTATTGGCCAACTAAAAAGATTACAATATGCAAGCTTTTGAGGCAGCTCAGGCCTCTTTTTCAGGCAAGATGTAATCTAGAAGAAGGGGCCTGAGTTGCCTTGAAAGCTTTCATATTGTGATCATCAGCCAATACAAGCTGTTCTAGAACAATGAAAATCTGGTCATCCCAGCTAAAACTTACTGAAATATTACAATTTCAGTTAGAAAACAATTCAGGTAGCCTTAAACTCTATTGGACCATTGCGCTACTGTTAAATTACACACTGCCATTGTAAATGTACATGGGAATGCTATTTCATATATTTTCCATGCTTATCTGCACATCAACATGAATCTAGTGCTGAGAACATCTGCAATTTACAAGTAAATCAATAAATCAAGGAATAATTAAATTTTTAATTGACTAGTAGCTGCTCCTAATTAGTAAAAAGAGTGATGTGGAACAGACAAAAAATGATAATCTGCTGGAATAACTAGCACAGATTTATAAAGTAAGAAACAAACTCATCATTGCTTTACTGAAAGTGTCAGTAAATTAAATAAAATACTGTAATTAAACACCAAATCAAATTGCAGAAAAATTATCCAGAATTCCACAGATAAGGGCCAGTCACAATGACAGGTGGCGAAAAAGAAAACAAAACCCTTGCTGCTTCAGTCTAAACCATCCATCCATTTTCCAACCCGCTGAATCCGAACACAGGGTCACGGGGGTCTGCTGGAGTCAATCTCAGCCAACAAAGGGCACAAGGCAGGAACCAATCCAGGGTGCCAACCCACCACAGGACACACACAAACACCAAGCACACACTAGGGCCAATTTAGAATCGCCATATCTTTGGATTGTGGGAGGAAACCGGAGCGCCCGGAGGAAACCCACACAGACACGGGGAGAACGTGCAAACTCCACGCAGGGAGGACCCGGGAACCGAACCCGGGTTTCCTAACTGCGAGGCAGCAGCACTACCACTGCGCCACTGTGCTGCCCTCAGTCTAAACTAGTAACTAGATTATTAATTTGCATATACAGTAGAATGGATTGTGATGCAAAAATAATTGGAAAAATGACACTGCTTGTTGGCCTTAAAATGTTTCAAAATAAAAGAACATGTCAAAAAATTAAAAATTAATACCACAATGTCAGTAGTACTAGGTTGTTGTACCGTGTTAGCCATTATGAATGTAGAGAAAAGTCAAGCAAAATGACACCTTTTATTGGCTAACTAAAAAGATTACAATATGCAAGCTTTCGAGGCAACCCAGGCCCCTTCTTCAGGCAAGATGTAATACAGAAACTAGAGTTTCCCGTGTTTATATACACACTAGGACAAGAAACAACATTGGTAAATCTTTAAGTGAGAAATCTTAAATGTAAAAGAATAATTGATTCCTTCAGGCTAGGGTTTATTTAACAAGAGAGAACAATGTATGCTCAAGAACTTTGGATAAGATAACTTTGCACATCCTTAAACCCCTCACCTGCAATACAACCAGCTACATCCAGGACACCACTGACTTCTTAAAATAACTGTCTGCTATAGGCCCCTTACCTGAGGGAACCTTACTGGCCACAATGGATGTTTAGGCACTTTACACAAACATCCCCCGTGATGATGGCATATTGGCATGTGAAACGTACCACAAACAACATGATTTACCCACAAAGTCAGTAATAGAAATGATAAAATTCACTCTGGCACATAATCTATTCTCTTTTGGACAAGATTGCTACCTGCAACAAATGGAGACTGCAATGGGCTGTTGGTTTGCACCTCACTATGCAAACCTATTCATAGCAAAATTGGAGGAAGATTTCAATGTGCATCTTAAAACCAATGTTGTATCTCTGTTACACAGATGACATCTTCATAATCTGGACTGCCAGTGAGAAGGACCTCCTCCATTTTCATAATGAATATAATTCTTTTCACCCCAACATAAAGCTGAAGCTGAATTACTCAAAAACAGAAGTCAGCTTCCTTGACACAAACCAACAGACAGACAGAGCTACCAATGAAGTGATAGCTTCATTATTTTCAGGTAATTAATACGGTACAATCATATTTGCTCAGACCCGACAGACCAGAATAAACAACTGCAGGAGCTCAGACAAGATTTCACCAGAAATGGTTATACCCCCAAAACAACAGACACTCAAATAAGAAGACCTACTGACATACCCAGAGACAACCTTCTGGAATATTAAAACAAAGACAACAAGAACCGCATTCCCCTTGTTGTCACCTACAACCCACATCTTGAAGCACTTCGAAAAATTATAAAAGAACTTCAGCCAATGCTAAACAATGACCAAACACTGAAAAATGTATTTCCTGAACCTCCCCTCCTGGCATACAGATAACCACCAAACCTTCAGCAACTAATCGTTCAACGCTTCCTAAGTGAACCAACAGAAAATGGCACATCACCCTGCCTACAGAAGAGATGTAAAATGTGTGCCCACATTTATAATACAGACCGTATAGTTATACCACACTGCCGACTAGAACATCACATAAAGAGATAATTTTCCTGCAGATCATCTAATGTTGTCCATCTAATTTTCTGCATTAAAATCTCCTGACACTGCACTCTATGTGGGAGAAACTGGACAAACACTCTGCCAGAGAATGAATTTACACAGGTTCCACATTAAATGTGGCAACATAGATGTTCCTGTAGCGGCCCACTTCAACAGCCATGGACGCTGTGAGAGGGACTTTAAAGTCACAGTGCCTTTGGGCAACTTCAAAACACAGCAAAAGAGAAAAGAATAGGAAGTCAAACTCATGCTAAAACTTAATACATTACAACATGGTTTTAATAGAGACAAGAGTTTTATGGCCAGATCTAAGGATTGTTTGCATCTCTCAGACTGACACAGAGAGCCTGTCTACAGATCCACATTGTTTTGAAAAACTCATTAGAATCTTCAAAAGACTTTGTTGGACAATTATCTTGTCCAAAGATCTTGACCATGCATTGTTGTTCTCTCTTGTTAAGTAAACCCTAACCTGAAGGAATCTATTATTTTTTTACATTTAAGATTTCTCACTTAAAGATTTACCGATGTTGTTTCATGTCCTAGTGTGTATATAAACACAGGGAACTCTAGTTTCTGTATTACATCTTGCCTGAAGAAGGTGCCTGAGTTGCCTTGAAAGCTTGCACATTGTAATTCCTTAAGTTATCCAATAAAAGGTGTCATTTTGCTTGACTTTTCTCTACCACAATGTTATAGAAGGATCTGCAAAGATACAAATTGTGCAACATTACTGCAAGACTAGGACAGGACCCATTAAAGGTGTTAGAGACAAACATGCACACTGTGTTTGAGGGCCAGGAAGGCCCAGCACGGAATGACAGATTCTATCTGCATACAGGATTTTCAGGGGATTTATAATATGGGAGAATCCCAGAAACACAAATTTCTTGTAGTCCAGTTATGGGGCAAACAAAATTTCTAGAAAAAAAATTAAAAATTGGCAGGCAAGTTCAAACAGATACAAGAGAGAGCGTAAAATGTGTTGATGAGAACGGTCAGAATTGAAGGTGCTATGGGCATATTCATCTTTAACAACAGCTCAGGATTTAGGGGTGCAATGCCCTCAGAGCCCACTAGAGAGCACTGTGGCCTTGTGATTGTAGACCTGCTGTTGCCCCTGAAAATAATTTTACAGACAGCTCAGAACAGAAATCCAAGTGATCAGGTTGATGTCTTCAATTGCTGTGAGAGGAACTAGGCAATGATTCACTGGTCAGAAAGAACAAGAAGGGGAGACAAACAAACACAGAGAGGATTTTTGTCATATTGAGAGGTGGGAAAGAGAGTGCCTGAAACGAAGGGGGCATTTCCTTTTAAACAGCCTGGTCCAATAGGTCAGTAGGTTTCTTCTGGTTTATTTGTCCCAAGTTTTTGTTTTACCTGCCAAACAACCACTCATGTTTATTTATCTAGTAAGTAATATTTGAGGTTAATTAACTTATTTGACTCACTCACCATTTCAATATATTAAAACAAATATTTTAATATTCAGGTTATAGAGATACTGATTTACTGCACCTTCTCTGGGCTACTTTTAGATTTTCATTGCAACAAAGCCCTGAAATATTTGACTTATATAATAAATGAGTGTGATTTCAGGTAGAGATATAAACTTTTAGAAGAACTAACCATAGCACACTGATACAAAGAAGTCAACTTTAGAGTAGCTTTTGTATGCATAGAAGCAATCCATAATTTAAAAGAAAATAAAGGCCATTACATCTATGTGGTTTTTAAGCAAATATTCAATTCTGTAACAAAATGTCACCAGTAATTCTAATTAGACCAATAGTATAACTAAAGATCATGTGACCTCAACTATAAAACCTATAAGAACTGGGCTGCCCCTTACTCATTTTATAGGATTAACTGAACATTTCAGTTAAGAGGAGTCCCCTCTTTTCCTGACCTAAGAAAGCATTCCAGTGCAAAAGATAATGGAAATAATTTTAAAATCCAAATCTCAGTAAATATCATTTCAGTTAAAATATTACTGACTCATTAAACAAATATTTGTTGCCTGGATATCTCACAAGGTTCTGAGTAAAATTCACAAGTTGGGTATCAGGTTAAGAACAATGATGATGCCCCAAAGATGAGGGGTATCAAACCAGGAACGACAACCTTTGTATCTAGCCTGAGTTTGAGTACTTTGTCAGGATGCACAAACCCTGCAGATATTTCTTCAGATTTAATGGTTTTTTTAGTTAGTTAAAGAGATGTACAAAATAGTACGTTAATTATATAAACGCAAGAGCATTGCTTAGATCCCCTAGCAGTGATAGAGCCTGTGCTTGCTGTGAAGGTGAATCACAGTAGCTGGTCACCTAAAAATGATGCACTGGGTAGGTGAAGATAGTGGAGGTCTGGATGACTGCTACACTTTACACATTACTTAGGCACTCAATTATGCTCAAACCTGAGGAGCAGTAATGGTGACCTATTACTTTATATGTGATTGGCAGGCTTTTAGAAGAAATGTCTCAATCTGCCATTTGGATTTATTGTGTCCTAATGACCAGGGCTGGATGAACTGAAATACTATGTAATGTTGGCTGTGGATGTGACCAAAGGAAGGGTCATAAAAGACTAACTGATTCCAAAAACAAAGGAATTTGAAGTGAGGACATAGACAATGCCTAATTAACAAACAGAATAAATAAAGAACAGAGTCATAAAAAGTTGAGAGTACTCAGGAGAGTAAGAGGAAAGCAGTCAAGGTGCCATTTAGTATTTGGTCTTCTGTTGATATAAACAATATTCATGAACATCAATATACCTGTACCAACAAAACCAATTTATGGTCAGGCGGGGAATATCCTGGCATTACTAAATGCAAAGTAGGAACTACCCCTGAATGGGGTTTTACTGCACCACAGCAATGTACATATTCACTCAATCACTGAGCCTCATACAGTACATACTCGGCCAACTGGCATTTGCCAACACAACCAAATGTTTGAAGAGTGGAAAGAAAAATAAATGTCCACATAGAGAAAAACTCAAAAAGACATAGGAAGAATATGCAGAGTCCAAAACGTCAGTGCCCACCCCTGGAGTCAGATCCAGAATTTTACAGCATTGCTAGATACTACACCACTTATTATTTTATTAAATGTTATTAATAATACATTTAATTTAAATGTTTAAGACAGGTCATAATACAAGAATAATAAAGTAACACTTTGGAAATTTGGTATTCGGTTTTGTGACTAGAAAGGAGGTAAGGCATTATTTTATTTTCCCAAGACATTTAGAATTACTGTGTCACCCATCATGAATTTTGCAATGACATCTGCAGTTCAGTTGTGACACTTGTATGAAAGTCACTTTAAATGTCACCACACTTAAGCAACAGAAGACTGCTTGTGGCCCCAAGTAGATTACCACACCATTAGATGACACATTGTCAAGAAAACAGAGATAAACTTGAGTGATGCTTCAAACTACTCTGTGCTCGCTCTAGCAGACAGCCTTATAAGAGTCAATATTCTGTGTTTAAGATGTACAGTATGTCCAGAAAAAACAGTATACAACAAAATGAAAAGGTTAATGCTTAAAGTAATAACCACTACATACAGTGCAAAACTATCTCCTGTAAATAGAATGTTACACAAACAGGCCAATAGGTGTCATCTGAACATTTCATTACTTGCTTTAATGTGTTTTTTTTTTTTCCTGTACAGTACGTCCTCTTTAGTATGTACTTGAGGTTTGAATTACACCTCACTTATTGTAATATATACAAAAAACACAAGTAGGGCTTATTAAATCCACAGATAGTCCTGGAAAAAAAATTGCTTGTTTAGACTCTGCAATTTGTACAGAGGGTAAACCACATTCTGAAAAGCTCACAAGCATCTTTACTTCAGTCCTATCCATTATGATTGGTTCTAATATACACTGTGACATTATTATGGATGACATAAACAATCACAGTAGAAGATTAAAAAAAAAAATCCTACCTTTTAACGAGATCGACTCCATTCCAGCATGATAAGCCATCAGGAGCTGCTAATTCACTAGCACACAGCTGATCGGCCACTGCACCATAAAATGTTCGGTAAAGCCGCAGACTGTCAATGAACTCACTGCAAGACAGGCAGAGCAAGATAGCACATGAAGCGGATACTTTTTCACAACTTTTGTACAGCATCTTTCCTAATCTTCAATTTGGTGGATGTACAATGAACCTTACATTTTTGATAAACATGTAGACAGATTATACTAGAATCTGATCAATCATATCAAAGAAATTAAATAAAAAATCTGGAAGGTAATTTGTAATTCACATTAAAATAGTTATATGATTATTTTTGTTTATATTTTGTGTACTCTAAACACCTTCATGGAATTTCAGCATTCCTTCCTGAGTTGGCTCTTACACTGCACCCTAAGCTTCCAGGATAGATTTTGCCCTTGTGACTGTGAATTGAAATGTGTCTTCAGAAAATGGATGGATCAGTATTAGGTAATGAGGAAAAATGAACATGCTTCTTGTCTGTTCTGTTATTATATTTAGTCCCTATTTAATTAATTGGTATTAATGGTAATTTCATTTCATTTCTGACTTGTCAACATTCTAGACCGGGGTGGGCAAAGTCAGTCCTGGAGTGGCTGCAGGTTTTTGTTCCAACCCAGTTGCTTAATTAGAAAAAATTCTTGTCAATAATTAAATTTCATGGCTTTAACTCTGCCACGTCAGGTCATTCTCATATCCATCCTTTCTGAGGATATCATAAAAATAATTTGAAGTAATTCTCAGTCACTTTTTTCTCTTCACTTTCCTTCCAAGTTTTTAATTAAACCAAATAGTGCATGATAACTACACACAGGTGTAAATGGTAACAAGCTAAACGGAGAACTTACTGCTAATAAGGAGTAATTAATAACTGCAAATACAGCTGTTTAAGACTAAAATAAGCAATAAGGGTTCAAAATCTTAATGAGAAAGACAACTAAAATGAAGCAGAAGTGTTACTTGAACAATAAGTGCTCCTTATTAGGCCATTGGGTTAGAACAAAAACCTGCAGCCACTGCGGCCCTCCAGGAACAACTTTGCCCACCCTGTTCTAGACCAACATTTCAGTTTCAAAGATGACAATTTTAATAATTAATGATACATTTTATTAATTACCAAGAGTACAGCATGCTTTCAGTGTTTGTAGGCAGATTAATAAGTTTCCATGCTATTTTGTATATGGTTTGTTTTTAAACACATCTGAAACATTGAGAGCTTTGGTATAAGTGAATGGAAAGATTCTTAAGTCAGATTAGATGTTCCAGCACAGAATTTCCTGTAAAATGTCCAGGAAGGTGCGGGTGGCTAGTTGACTGAGTTCCCCAGGACTGTGATTGTGTCTGACTTGTTTTTGACTTTGCCTATTATAACTCCCCTTGGACACCCACCAGAGAGGTTAATTTTCTCCAAGGATGCTGCTGCCTGGAGTTTTTGTTTTTCTCTCCTCTGTTGTTAGCTGGCAATTAGTTCATCACCTTAATTATAGGACGGATATTTTTAGGTTCCATTTATGTTAATCAGTTTTAAACAATTTTGTTTTCTAGTTTGTTTAAACAAATCTGTGTCTTTTGGTGTATTCATTATGTAATAAGTAATTTGAAAAGTCTATAATTGTTTTTTTACCTGTGAAGTTGTTACGGCAGCCTAAGCCTGAATGAAATTGAATTGAATTATTGTGATTTGTTATAATGTTTTGTGCTCTGCAGAGCTTCTACAGGTCATTTGTTCCACAAAGCCTATATTGTTTGCACTATCACAGATGTACTTAAAAGAAAGGACTTCAAGAGAACAAACGAGGGAGCAGAGGCAGCCAAAACATAGCTGTGGATTAAAACGAGGTATGAGTGAATGATGCAGGCATATTCTAGACAAGCTGGGATTTAAACCAAAATATTTTTGCCAGTCCTTTGTTTTTGCTTTTACATTTGTACTTTGAGCCACCTCCTAGTTCATGGCGGTAGGAAGTTACAAAAAAGATATTGAAGAAAGAATATGATGCATTCTGTTTACTTAATTGTTCTTACTTTCTTTTGCTGGAAAGCGTTTCTTCTGTGTCTGGACGTGTTACTTTAGGAAGGATTTTTTCTTTGCTGGTGTCCAAAACTTGATCAGAGGACTGTCCTGCTTTTCTGCTTGGATGTCCACATACCTTGTTTACCTGGAAGAAACAATAATAACTCAAATTCAAACCAAATATTAAAATTTATTTTCAGTTATTTGAATGATACCAGACAGCTGTCTTCTGGTGTCAAAGTGCATGTATTTGTCTAAATAATTAATCATGAACATCGCTATACTGTAATGTAGTCATCATCAGTTCAAATTGAGCTTGCAGCACCCAAATAGAGCTTTTTTCTTGACCAGTTGAAATTACCTATTAATTTTCTAAAATAAAGATGCAGTGCCACACAAAATATGAGCTAAATGCTAGATTAAGAAATTTAAGTGATGTCATATGGTTATGGTTTGGCAGCATTTCATAAAATATATTTTTCCATTAACTGATGACTTGACCACACTTGAGTTATGAGCATATTTGTCCAAAAATTAATGAAAAACTAACAAATGTATAAAGCATTCTCAGAGTGAATATCTCTACACCATATACTGTAAATACAGCCAAAATCATTAATCTCTTTTTATTTTAGATAAGAAGGTGTTATTTATAATATATTGTTTATTTATGCTCTTTGTTGCTATTTCTCTCTTCCACAACTAATCCAGCAGATGGGGTAGTTGTGCTACACATTTAAAAACAATTGACTGTGAAATCTCACTGGAAAGCACATATTTTCTGTGGTGTTTTTTTCAGCAATGGGTGTCCTGCCATTTTCAGGTCTTACTTTTTGGGGCTACTCCTTCATTATTGTGTCCAGGCTTTGTCGGATATATATTTTTTTTCTAAATGTTTAGGGCTGTCAAAAGAATGAGTTGTGTTAGTGAGTTGAGGTTGTACAGGTGGTAGAAAGGGTCCTGCTCTTACTTTCATTGTTTCTTTTTTCACATTTCATCATATACAGTATATGCCCAATTGGGCTGAAAGCTGGCTGACTGGGCAAGCCAAGATGACAAAGTCACTTTCACAGAGCAATTCAAGAACAGTCCTTGCCTTGAGTACAGCACATTATTCTTTCATCCATGCATTCATTTTTTTTAAACCATTTAATTTGAGTAACATCCTGTTCAAGGAACAATGGCTTTAAGGAGGAAACTAATAGCAGATTAAGTGTCAGTGTTGAAGAACACACTAAAAGATATATGCACCTTGACTTACACTAAGACAATATTTGATTCACCATTTATACTAACATACCTTTCATGGAATTTGGGAGAAAAACACTGTTTTATATCATTCATTCAGTCCATTAATATATGGTTTTGTTTCAGGTGACTACCTGTTGAAGCTCATCGAGAGAATGCCAAGAGTGTGCAAAGAAGTAATCAGAGCAAAGGGTGGCTATTTTGAAGAAACTAGAATATAAAACATGTTTTCAGTTATTTCACCTTTTTTTGTTAAGTACATAACTCCACATGTGTTCATTCATAGTTTTGATGCCTTCAGTGAGAATCTACCAATTTAAATGGTAATGAAAATAAAGAAAACACATTGAATGAGGAGGTGTGTCCAAACTTTTGGCCTGTACTGTATATATATATATATATATATATATATATATATATATATATATATATATATATATATATATATATATAGTGGCTGGGGGCTGTGCCCAGCCGGAATGCCTAGAAGGGCCGGGAGAGGGACTATACCTAGCCCGGACCACTAGAGGGCAGCTGCCCTGGCTTGTATGGGGGCCACGGGAATTGAGCATGGAAGCTCAACCCTAAAGGGGCCCGTGGCCACTGCCAGGGGACACAAGGACGATTATGAAGCCCTGAATGTCAGCACTTCCGCCACACCCGGAGGTGCTGGCGGAAGGAATACCGCGGGACACCTGGAGCACGTCTGGGTGGACATAAAAGGGGCCACCTCTTTCCAGTCTTCGGCCGGAGTCGGGGGGAAGAGGATGAAGCTTGGAGGAGAGGAGTGGAGGCGGTGAGAAGAGGAAGGTACTGGAAGGCCCGGACATATGGGTGACTAGCAAAATACCCGCGCTTCACAGCGGAGAAGTAGTGTGTTAAAGAAGCAATGAAAAAGAAAAGGAAACATTTTGAAAATAACGTAACATGATTGTCAATGGTATTGTTTTGTCACTGTTGTGAGTGATGAGTGTTGTTGTCATATATATATATATATATATATAAATATAAATATATATATATTTACACACACACACAAACATATATATATACATATCTATACATATACACATACATATACATACACACATACATACATACACACACATATATACACACAAATACATATATATATATATACATACACACACACATATATAAACATATATATACATATACATACATATCTACATATATACACACACAGCTATTTCATATCAGTGCAATACGCTGTTTGTTAAAACGGATGACACCAGCTCTTACGTGCACGTCTGCGTGGATATTATGAACTATCTATTTGTTCAAGTTCTATTTAAATTTTAAATAGAAGGAATTTTTATTTAGTCGACAGAAATATCTTTGGTAGGAATGGTAAAACAGACAGGAATATTATTCTGAATAAATCAACTCAAACCTTAAACAACTTATAATATTTTGCTCTCCATAAAATATATCCTGTCTAAATTATACAAGTTAGAAATAAAGTAAACGTTAAAAGAACAAACATTCAAATTTCTTTACTCTTATGTAATTTTATATTTTATAAAAATAAACTTAGATTTTAAATATCCCAAAAGATTTTGCTCTCCATAAAAATATATCCTGTCAAAATTATACAAATTCAAATATGAACATGCTGCATAACAAAACCTAGAAATATAAATAAAATGTGTTCCTTTCAGCAATAACAAATCAAATCATTCAGTTGTCTTTGCTCATATGTCATTTTAGAGCTGGACGCCTGGCATCTTTTTTGGCAACAGGTTCGTTTCTGTTTGGTGTGAGGTTCTGTGTTGTGGAGATTCTCAGGATGGATTGCAGGTGCTCATCAGTGAGGCGACTCCTGTGTGCTGTTTTGTTAGTCTTTATCACTGAGAAGAGCTTCTCACACAGATATGTGCTACCAAACATGCACAAGGTTCGAGCCGCATGTAGACGGACTTTTTTTGTTCTTCAAAGTCACCAAAGCGCCGTGCAAACTCAGTGCGCTCAGTTTATCAGCAAAGTGCGTATTTGGGAACACCGTAGTGACGACTTGGTTTAACATTACTTGGTAATAGGGAAAGTGGGGCAAGTGGTTGTGTCTCCCATAAAAGCAGCTCTCAATTGAAATCACTTTGTGATTGTGCACGGTAAAACGTCCGCTGAAGTGTCAGATTCTTATTTAATTCTTCTGCTTTCTGTATCTTCTGCATTGCATTCAGGTCTTTCAGGTTACCCTGATGTTTTGTTTTATAGTGCCGTCTTAGATTAAATTCTGTAATTACAGCCACATTAGCTCCACAAATGAGACACACGGGTTCAGTAAACATATACTCAGCCTCCCATCGGTTTTAAAGGCTCTATTTTCAGAATCAACTTTTCTCTTCAGCATCGTGTGAGCTAGCCGCAATAACTTGCAGCATCTTAAGGTAGACTTGATTAACGCGTAACTGTTGGCAAGGCAGCTGAAGCGCTGCATTATGGGATCTGTAGTTTATTGTGTTACCAGCGCTTCATATACCGGGCTTTAATAACAATAATACAGTATATAAAATGATCTCGCGGGCGGATATAATTACGCCGGGCGGATGTGGCCCGCCCTTGAGTTTGACACATATGGACTAAATAGAACTTGAAAAGATATATTTTTCAAATGTGATCGCAAATTCAGATAGAGTTGACGCACTACAGCCTGCATGCCTCAATAAGTCATCCTCCCTTGCCCTTACTTTTTACCGTTCATCTAATGAATACACTGAGTATGGCTTTACCAAAACAATCACTGATGGCGAATAAAGTATCCATTATTCGAGTATGTAGATCGGGTTATATATATATACATATATATATACCAGCGTATCGCAGCGAGAAGTAGTGTGTTAAAAAGCTAGAAAAGAAAAGGGAACATTTTAAAAATAACGTAACATGACTGTCAATATACAGTATTTGTTTTGTGAGTGTTACTGAGTGTTGCTGTCATCAAGGATTTGATTATCATTATTTCTTTCAATCAGGTTCGTATTTGTAGGATGTGTTGTGTTCAAGTTACATTCCGTGTTTGTCAATCGTTGTAAAGATGACAGGTTTCATTCATCGATTCGTTTCTTACTGCATCAATAAACAGCTCGTCTTCTTCTTTATCTGAGACCTGACACACTGCATGCACGGGTTTTTTACACTGTCTTCCTTTAGCGGGACATTGACTTTTCCAACGTGTGCTTTGTTTCCGCAGTAGTTGGATTTATGAATATGCTTGTATGTATGAGGCGCTTCATATTTTTGCTGCCTTTTCAATTGTGTAATTCGGTTTTGTTCAGCTCTTTGGAACTGTTGCCTTTTATCTGTGCACTGCGTCAGTTCACGTGAGCCACTCGGTGTACATGCATCGAAGGTTCCCAGCTGTGCTGGTGCCATCTCGTGCTATGTCCATGGCTGTATTTAATGTTACCTTAGTCCTGGCACTTAAACCGTTCTCTCGCAGTTTCGCTGAGTTTGTGTCAAACACCACCCTGCCCATCTCATCTTCCTCTCCATAAGCACAGTCCTTCACCCGTGAATATTTACCCGTGGCAGTTTGCTATTGGATTGCGCTGACGGACGGCCTTATATGGGCAGGCACTAAATTACAAACGCCAGCGCAGCCTGTCTATGAACTTAATTTAAAGTGTAGGTTTACATCGTGCTTTGTTTCAGTAGCAGAACTCATGAATATGGTTGTATATGTCACTTTCGCCGCTTCTTATTGTTTCGCTGCCTTCTCAATTATATAATGCATGTTTTCTTCAGCGCTTTTTGAGGTCTTCCTGGTTTTCTATGTACTGCGTGATTACGTGGGAGGCGTGATGATGTCACACGAAACTCCGCCCCGGCGTTGAAGCTCATCTCCATTACAGTAAATGGAGAAAACTGCTTCCAGTTATGACCATTACGCGTAGAATTTCGATATAAAACCTGCCCAACTTTTGTAAGGAAGCTGTAAGGAATGAACCTGCCAAATTTCAGCCTTCCACCCACACGGGAAGTTGGAGAATTAGTGATGAGTCAGTGAGTGAGTGAGTCAGTGAGTGAGTGAGTGAGTGAGTGAGTGAGTGAGGGCTTTGCCTTTTATTAGTATAGATTGGTGCTAGGGCACTTGTCAAGTGGAAATATTGTAAATAAACATGTGCGTTGGACTTATTGGTGTCTGTCTGTCTGTGCCTGGGCTGAACTTCCACTATATATATATATATATATATATATATATATATATATATATATACACTAGGGGGCTTAGCCCCCTGCTCGCTTCGCTTGCCAACCCCCGTTTTTGTTTTTCACACACTTTTAAGATTTTTTTTTCTTTGAATTGTTGCTATTTCATTAGTTTCACTTTTATTTCAGAACTTTTGTAAAAACAATATTTGGAATCTTTTGTGTCCCAACATGCTGAATCTTTTTAATGAGGTCAGTGAGACGTGTGTTTAATGACTTTATACAATAATTCAGGATAGGTTTCTCTGTTTGGAATTTCTGCACAGACAAAACGATCTACATCATCAGCAGTTAATAATTTTTTTTTGCAAAGTAACCAATAAATGCATGTGAGGTAAACTCCGTTTTTGAAATTCTCTTGACTTAAACTTCAAAGCCTTACAATATGTACATACTTCTGACATATCACCTATGTCCATAAATTCGATCTCTATTCGCCTTTTCATTATTTCTCCGAGTAATAATTTCTCTTTCTTTGCGCTAATGCGATGTTTACTTTCTTTTTTTTTGATAGTCAGTTTTTTCTGCTTTCATATTCTGTATCTTGCTCTGCATGTGTTTCACGCCTACGTTTTTTTTTTAAGTCTTTTGAATTCCAGTTTTCATTATCTCTAACCTACTCTGCATGTGGTTGGCCCCCTTGTTTTTTAACCCTTTTATGACGTTTTTCTTTGTTTTCTAATCTGTCTTTTATTTCTGACCTCGCTTTTTTTTAATAACACCTAGTCCTTGGTGATTATTTTCCCTTTTTTAAGTAATAATTTCCGTTTGTTTGCGCTCCTGCGATCTTTACTTTGTTTTTTTATACTTTCTAACTTTCCTACTTTCATATTCTTTAACTTCTTCACATGTGTATCGCGCCAACTATTTATTTATTTTTGAGCCTTTCGAATTCCACTGCGTTCATAATCTCTAACCTACTTTGCATGTGTATAGCACAAACGTCCCAATTGAATGTGCTTTGTTTTCAATTCCACTTGTTCCTGGCTGATAATTACTTTCTTTATTTTCTGAATTTGCACCTAGATTATCTTTTTCTTTTTTGACTCTCCAATGCTTTTGCGTCTCTTTTCTCCGCGCTGCTCTCTTCTTTGCTTAGTCGTCTACGTTTCATTTATAATGTATTGCCTTATACGCTTTATATGCGCTGAGAGCCCTTGATCTGTGTGTGCTCAAAGCCAAAACATGACTGAGTGTTTTGCTGGATGCCCTTGCTCTTATTTATTTGTTAGTAGGGCATGTCTTGCAAGAATCTCGTGTTCTATGTCATCGCAAGACGGTCCTGTGTCAATCTCTTGGCACAAAGTCTCATGTTTATGGTCCCTGTGAGACACTCTGTGGCCAATCTCTCTAGTCTCGTGGGTCTTTTAAGTGTCTTTCGTGATCTTAATGTAACGATCATGTATTGTCGCCCTACTATTTCTCTCCAGGATTTTTTTATAATAAAGAGATATACATATATATATATATAATATTGTGGCCCCTGTCTGACTGGGAGGCTGATATACTGGAAGTAACAGAGAAGCAGATGTGCACAGGACACTGTCTCTCCCGAAGCGCTACAGTGCAGCCCCCTGGGTTGCTGCAACTCCACGGATACCTGCAGGGCTTCATGGGAGTTGGAGTTCAGTGACATTCTCTGTTGGATTCCATGGGAGCTGCCAGGGGGAGATGCAGAGCCCTGCATTGGGCTTCCGCCACAACTAGGAGTGATTCCAGATTGGGCTAATGAGCCACCTGGAGCTCTGCCAGGAGCAGCATAGACGGAGCCGCCTCAATTCACTCAGGGAGAAAGAGTTGGGAGGGAGACAGCCAAAGTTTGCCAGAGGAGAAACAAGGAAGAGAAAGGAAGAAAGGACTGTGTTGCCTCGTCTTGATGCTTAAACTTTGGTGCAGAGGGGAAAGAGACAAAAGCATTTCCCCACAGTAATAAAGCTGTGTTATGTGGCAAGACTTGTGTCTGCACCTGTCTGTGTCAGTATTTGGGCAGCTGGAGTGCCCTCTGGTGGCCACTGCATATTATATGTACTGTACATATATATGTGTGTGTGTGTGTGTGTACTTTGTAAATTGTTATATAGTAAAGGGAAATAAGTGGAATAGCAAGATTGGTAGCTGCCAGCTTTTTAATGTGGAACTTCTTGTTTCACAATCCCTTTCAAATTCACCACCATAAATTCAGGGCTTCTGAGGCAGAGCTGAGAACTCCACCATCTTTGAGTTAACACACTTTAACTCCTGATGGTTGATACCAAGACAGAATAATTATTAGTGTTCACCACATTAGATTATAAATTCAACAGAAAGGTTTATGTTTTGGTTTAGTAACTTTGTGATAGCACCACCAGCTCACTCTTTTTGCATTCATTATTCCTTAAGGATTTATGCTAACATTTGTGATTATTTAACAACTTTCAATATTATGTTATATTATGTATGGTGATTTAATTATAAATACATTTGTTTGTACATTTACTTATCCATTGTGTGTGTGTATCTATCTATCTATCTATCTATCTATATCTATTATCTATATATATATATATATATATATATATATATATATATATATATATATACTGTCCAGTTTGTTTGTGTGATCACATTCACCTTTTTTGTAATATATTCACCTTTCACATTTATATTTTGTTATTTAATGTTTCTGAACTGCCAATTGAGGGGATGTAGGGAATTGAGAATGTTAAGTGAGGTACAGAGTTGTTTTCGGGAAGTGCAAACTTCTGGTCAGGGCATACGTCTAGTCACTCGTGCAAGATCGAGCTAGTCATTAGAATATGGACATGAAAAGAATATAATATCCCCAAGAAGGTTGTGTTGGAATTAATTGTTTAGAGAGATATGTAATCATAATGGGTTGATTTCATTTGTAAAGTATAATATTTGAAAACCCAACTAATAGTGGAGTGTGAAAACTCGAAATGAAGGGAAAGCACCAACAGGAGGACTAGTCCTTGTTGTACTTTGCAATGGATCAAATCAAAGCAGAATTAAGTGTCATTCCATTCCATACACAAGTGCTCAAAGAGGCTCACATGGGTGGCAACATAAATGCCCTCCAACTGCCTCCAGCTGCTCCATAGCAATAGCCTGCTGCAAGAGAAGAGAAAGTAACTACCAGAAAATTCATTTGGTTTTCAAGACAGGCACTAGAACATCCACATTTCTAAATAGACCATAAAAAAACAGGAGGCTGAAGTGTTATTTTAGTCAAATGAGAATCACTAGGGGTTATTAACAAGAGCACAATAATTCAACTGGAGCTAAAACCCTAAGTGTCAATTGAATTGAGATGTGGAAAGCTATGGGGAATTTAGAACCAAACCAGCATTTGTTCTCAGCTCAAATCTGTAATGTTGGACAAAGGGCTACTGGTGCTACACTGGAATTCATAAGCAAGTCTTCAAAGAGAAAAAAAATATTATCTGAAAAATTACCAAAGAGAACAAAGACTAATACACCGACCAAAATAAAAGTCACGTAAAATTTCTAAATCAGTGCCAAGTTATTATTGATGACATGAGGAAGGTTTGAATGTATTCAGAATCTTTGACTATTTGGGTGATGCACACCTTTATATTTTTACAATGTCAAAGACATGTGTTGCAACTTCTCATTGTACCACGCTATCAACCAGGCAGCAACAGTACAGAAAACATAACTAAAATAACGAAGTCCATGAAAAACAAAGGTGGGATGTATCAAAGCACAAAATAGTTGTAACCCTTTCAGAACATTTCAAAATTACACAATTACAGAAATGGATTCTTTACCAATCAAAACCCCAAATGGGAAGTAAATAACAAGAAATACGGTTAGTAACACCAGAGAAAATGTTTAAAAAATACAAAATCGTGACAACAATAAGTTGTCAAACAAAGGATTTATTTGAAAAAAAATTAAAGGAAACAAAAAAAATAAATGAGAGGTTTAAAAAAAAAAAAAAAACATTGCCATAATAGATTTTTTACACAGGATTTTTGCTAAGATTTTCTAGCAGAATAGAATAATAATCACAAAAATGTGGATGTTCTATTTTAAGATTCTGCCATGTGTTTTTTGTGTGTATAAAGACATCATCATGTTAAACACAGTGACATTACATGCATTGTGTCATAGGAATGTGGCATGTTGGGAAGTGCAAAATGGTGGTGACCACTAAACACAAGGGTGGCGCAAAGAAAACATCATAAATTAGAATATTGATAACAGTGGTAACTCATATTTAAAAAAAAGATTGAGATTAAAGGGTACAGTGACTGAATATGCAACTAGATTCTGCCCAACGAGCTCTTTGTTATACTACAAGAGATTTTTTTAGAATTTGTCAAGGGTTACATTGAAGATCTACAGGGGTTGCCTTTGATTGTTTTAATTTATTTAAACTAATTCAGACATAATTGTAACCAGAAAATTAGTTAAATCTACAGCTGACACCCTGCAGTGGGATAAAGACAAAATTCAAATATGTGCCAGATTAATTATAATACAAATAAAAGTAAAGCCTTACACATATGATAGATAACTTTTCATCCTAATCATCATGTGGACATTCAGCAAAGTACATCTCATGAGAAAGTCTTTGGACTTTTAGCACATTTATCCCTGACCTCAACCAGACAGTGGACACAGCTGATTAACTCACTAGGATATGAGCTTTTAGGCTGTAGGGAGTACAAGCTAAGAGAGGTTATGTACTCTACTTGCTTTATAACACACTTGTGGGGCTAAATAATGAATACTGAATGTGGTTTTGGTCTTATACTGTAATTACAAGGTTAGCAATAGTTTAATACTGAAAAAAGCTACAAAACGTATTCCAATACTTCAGAGTATGAGTTACTGGAAAAGACTGGAGCCATTACAGCAGCAGCAAAAGGCCATTAAAAGCTGTTTAAATTACAGAGAGATTAAAAAAGATTGATGCCAATTGTTATTTTAAAGTTCATTCTTTAGCATCAACACTGGAAACTGGTTAAAGATTACTTTAACAAAGATGTTAAAAATTCCTTCACACTAAGAAATACAGAAATATGGAACAAATGTACAGGTACTGCAGTTGAAATCAATACTTTAGAAAATATCAGACCTTGGCTTGACAACTTTGTGGAGATATTAGATTAATAAGATATGACAAGCTGCATTGGGCTGAATGGACAGCTTGTGAAAAAAGCTTTTTTTTTTTTGTCTGCCAGCCTGCAGGGGTCATCTCCCTTTTCATAGACATCTCATATCAATCATTTTGTGACTGTTTTAAGGATTCTTCTGAAATATAAAGCTTTGAATCTATATAATAATTATGTTTGAAAAGTTTCTTCTTGATCCGGCAATAAAAATCCAGTAAAAATACAAGTTGGAATAAAGTGGTAAAACTCATTCATAATCCAACATCTCAATACTTTCTAAATGATTTTTGGAATGCACTGGTTACACACATTCTGTCAGGTTCTGACAAGAGAAGGCAGAATAATTGTGACACTGTATCTAAATAGCTAAGCTAACAGTGAAGAAAAATTATTTTTGAGGGAGGATGCAATTTCAGTAATGCAAATAAAAACACTATATACTTTAATGCTAATAACGGTCACACGGCAAATTGGTGAAATGCTCATCATTAGACTATGCTGAAACAGTTGGTGGTGATGGTGCGGAATATGAAAACATCAACTTACAATATCCAGATGAATATCTACAACCGTTAACACCGTCCGGTCTTCCACCGGCCGAATTACTGTTGAAAGAAGGATTTATCATAATGTTATTGCGTAATTTATGTATGAGTGATGGGCTATGCAATAGGACAAAATTAGTTGTATTCAAAATTGGTTGAACAATTCTGACATATAAAAATTTAAAAGGCAACAAGAAACATAACATAGTACATCGTTCACGGATAACATTAGACACCAAAGGAGATCTTGATATGCCATTCGTATTAAAAACATTTACAGTTTCGCATTAGAATAGCTTTTGCTATGACAACTAACAAATCACAGGGACAAACATTCAAAAAAGTCGGAAGAAAATAACAAGAAATATGTTTAATAACACTCACTGGCAGTTATACTGTATGTTGCGTTGTCACGGAGTTAAAATATAAAGTAATATTGACGAAAAGTTAATTCTAAATACTGTTTTTACTGAATTTTTACAGTAAAGGTGTAAGTTTAAAAAGTGTTAATTTCAAAGCCAAACAGAACGAAAGCGTATAACACAACGAATACCTCTAATGCAACATGAAACATAATTTTCTTTCAATTTATTACGTTTTACTATTTTTTATTATGGTTAATTACTCGCTGTAATGTAAGATAGTTAGGTCTATTATGCATATGTAACAATTCCAATGAAAATAATAATCTGTTTAAATTGTAGTACATCCACATCCCAATACCCGAGTGGCGAAGTGGTAAGCGCATAGCGCCAGCCTAGGTGTGTTGGAGAGAGAGGCCAGAAGGGGGCAGAGCCCCCAATTGTTTTTTTTTTAACAAAAAATAGTAAGATGGACATATGTTGTTTCCAAATCCTTCCTAATAATCAGAGGGATAAAATAAAATGTGATCTACAAAAAAAGCAGGCAGAGGTCAAAAACTAGCCAATAAAAAATCAAATTGTATGAATTCTTTTTGTGCTTTTTTAAGCTATGTTCAAGTCCTTCAAATTAGAAATCATAAGGGTTGTAGATATTCCTGTGATGGATGCCCTCACCAAAAAAAGCATGTCACTTTCAGATAATATGCATGTACACACCTACAGAGAACCCTAACATGTCATACATATGGAACAAACAAAGCAAAAACTGAAACCTATAAAATAATTGTAAATCAGATAATGCATCACAGTGCATATGACTCATTGATATTCTAATTCTTTAAATTCAAAATAGAAACAATAAAAAAACCCAATACATTGTTGACTAATTGAATTCTGTATTATTTAAAAGAATTTGGATGGACCCCATTTTGTACTTGCAGGTTTACACTATATTTCACATCCAAACCACACACAGCTAAAAGAGCAGTTAATATTACACAGCAAACCTGGCAGTGACTGTTCACAACAGAGAGTATCCCCTTCCCTTTAGGAAGAAAGGGTGAAAAGTTCCCAAAACCCTGGCTGGAACAGTTCTCCTTATCAGTGTGAGCACATTGAGCAAGCCAGAATGTGGTCGATCATCTTTTAAAGGTGTGACTCATCCTGAGAGCCTAGGTTTCTGGCAAATTGTGTCCAAGCACAATTTTTCTGCAAGGTTTGACTTTCTGTTTCAGCCCAATATGAAGACAAAGGTTATGGATCCTAATTAATAAACATTGTCCTTGTCTTTGCAAGGACTGGCTTATCGGGAGCTTATGGCTGTTTTATAAGGTCCCATGTGTTACGCTGCTCAGCTTCTACACCTTACTCCCCAGCTTCATTCACTTGGTGAACATAATGACTATCAGGTGCAGGATGAGCAAGTTGTGACGACATATACTCATGAAACAAGTTTATCATCCATTTGATCGCAAGATATTGTTTTGTACTAATCAAGATGTGTATTTCTCTCCCTTGGCAATAGCTTTCTGCTAAGATACATGATTGAAGGCACCTTTTTTTTCATCAAGTACTTGTAACCAACAGTGCCTAATCTGAGCTGCAAATTTTCCACTGTAAGGTAAGCACAACATTTTCTTAAGTCTGTGAAGGCTTTTTTTCTTGAATCAATCATTCCCGGCAATTGAGTGTTTTTGTTACTTTTTAAATTAACCTTACATGTTTCTTTTAAACGGTAAAGCTAAAAACCCTAACCCTAAACTATCCATTGAAAATAAACTATATATATATACACACACATATATATATATATACATATATATGTATATACATATATATTATATATACATATATTATAATATATTTATATATATATATATACACACAGTGGACCCTTAACTTACAAACACAATTGGTTCACGAGGGTTGGTTGTAACTCAAATTAGTTGTAAGTCAAGACAATTTTTCCCATAAGAAATAATGTAAATACCCATAATGCGTTATGAACCTCCCACAGCAACACTTACCTAAACTTTTCATAATAAAAGAGGGTTGTATAATGTGCATAATTTACCAAAAACACCAATAATTTTTCTAATGTACTAATCAAACAGTTATAAAAAGTGCCTAGACTACCAGAAACAACAATTTCATACTGCACTCACCATTTAAGTTGACATCTTTGGCTTGCAGGAACGGAGGAGGAGGAGAAGGAAGGTGGTTATTGTTTGGAAGGAGAGTCCCCTTCCATAAGAACATCAGGACTCTGGCTCCCTGGTGTCCTTTCTCTCCTTGGGAGAGGCTGTAGCCCACTAGGACCAGCTTCTGGTTCACTAGGTCTCAACCTTTTTGGAAATAAAAACTGGTCTAAGGTTGTCTGTTTCTGTCTTTTATTCAACACAGTTCTGTAGTATGACATGACATTGTCATTAAGCAAGTTAAAGCAACGATTAGCTTTTTCTCTGTCTGGGTGGGTCTTCTCTACAAATGTTTGTAGCTCTGTGCATTTTTTCAGGATGTCCTTTATTTCAGAAGAGGGCATTTGCTGCACTGATTGTTGATCCTCCCCCTCCTCTTCAGAAATCTCCTTAGCTGCCATTCTCTGTTGCTCAGCCAGAAGTTGCTGAAGTTCCTCTGTAGACAATTCCTCTGAGTGTTCCTCCACCAGTTCCTCAACATCACCACTGTCAACCTGCAAGCCTATGGACTCAGCTATAGTGACAATGTCATCAACCACAGGGTTAGTTGCAGACTCAGACTCCTCTACAAAGCCTTCAAAATCTCTCTCCTCTATACTTTTAGGCCACACTTTCTTCCAGGCAGATCTTAGTGTCCTTAGAGAGACATTGGCCCAGGATTTATCTATTAACCCCACACAGGAAAGGATGTTGTAATGTTTCTTACAGAACTCTGTAAGAGTCAAATCTGTATCTGAGACCATCTGGAAGCACTTCTGGAACAGTTCCTTGGTGTATAGCTTCTTAAAGTTAGCAATAACCTGCTGGTCCATAGGCTGCAGTAGAGGAGTTGTATTAGGTGGGAGGAAATCTACTGTAAGCCATGGGAATTCTTCAGCCAAATCTTCTTCCAAGTCTCTTGGGTGAGCAGGAGCATTGTCCATGATTAGGAGAGCCATGAATGGTAAGCCTTTGTCCTCTAGATATTTCATAACAGTAGGACAGAACACCTCCCTGATCCACTCAAGAAAAGCACTCTTGTTACCCAGGGTTTTGCATTAGATCTCCACATGACCCCTAGCCTATTCTTCATGACTGTATGTTTTCTGAACACTCTAGGGGTCTCAGAGTGATAAACCAAGAGGGGCTTTATCTTTAGGTCACCACTCACATTGGCACATAATAAGGTTAGCCTATCCTTCATAGGCTTGTGGCCAGGCATTTTCTGCTCTCCCTGGGTAATGTATGTTCTCCTGGGCATTTTCTTCCAGAAAAGCCCAGTTTCATCACAGTTAAAAACTTGATGAGAGCAAAAGCCATTTCTCTTTGTTATCATTTCAAAGTGGCGTATGTAATTTTTGGCAGCCCTTTTATCAGCACTGACTGCATTACCATGCCTAACTAAGCTATGAATCCCAGTTCTCGCTTTAAAATTGTGAAACCACCCCTTACTGGCACGAAATGTTTCACCACTATCACTTGTTGATGGTTTATCCTTTGACAGATCTGCATTTATAGCCCTAGTTTTTCACAAATGATTGACTCAGATAGGCTATCGCCTGCCATCTGCCTTTCGTTTATCCAAACTAATAGCTTTTCTACCTCGTCTAACACTGTTGATTGCGACTTACTAATTTGAGTAACTACTTTAGCAACACTAGCTTCCTTATAAAAATCTTTTCGTTGTAAAATTGTGGAGATGGTGGATTTCAACATGCTGTACATGCTAGCGAGATTGGTCACACGAACGCCACTCTCATATTTACGCACAATTTCCTTCTTTGTTTCGATCGAGATCGCTTTCTTTACCTTCGTTGTCTTCTCTTCCTTACTTAGCTTCTTTGGGACCATTTTGATAGTAATTATCCAAATAAATGATATAAATCACTGCACTGAAAAAAAATACGTCCACAAATACACGTATCTCGACTCCGACTGCCGCTTGCAAATGCTCTCGGCTGATTGTTTACAATCGCGCGAGCGGATACACATAACCGCATCCGGGTCGAAACGCAAGTTGTTGGTCGTAAAGCAAAACAAAAATTTTGGTCATAAATCAATTTGTTCACATGTCAGGCCGGTCGTATGTCAAGGGTCTACTGTATATATATATATATATATATATATATATATATATATATATATATATATATATATATATATATATATATATATATACAATCCTAAGCCTAAAAGTGCAACAATTTTGTGACGTTTCTAGGCCACTTTTTTGTCACACTTTAAATCGGGATTATTTTGAAACCTGCATACAGTATATATGTTTGGTATCATTCTTTTCAGAATTTATTGAACTTTAATGTGATGTTGTTAGATTTTCAGATTCTTATTTTAAATTAAAAACTAAAAAATATCAAGAACTCACGTCCCATGAGATGAGACTTTGTGCCAAGAGATTTAACCATGCCAGGGGTGGGAAATAAAAAACAAAGAGTAGATGACAAAGTAGAAACAAGGCAGTGAGACAAAAGGACAGCTGCTGTACAGGCTTTTAAATGTTCGAAGCAGATCACATGGCACGGCAGCAGCAGCAAGCAGCGGCAGGGACGCTGAGTGGCCGGTGCATAGCGCAGGCCTTTGGCGAGCAAAACGAGCAGGGGGTGAACCCCCTAGTCTTATATATAAATGTCTACGCGTGGAAGTGTGTGTGTCTGTCTGTCTAGCCCGGAAGTGCAAGGCGTCTCGGAAGTGTGAGGGTACAGCATGAAGCTCAAAGAAATTGACTCTGTCGCTAAAGTGAAACCGCTGACAAAACAGAAACTCGCTTAGCTGCTAATACACATGCGAGGTGAGCACATTGGTAAAAGTAAACCCCCAAGGAGAGAGAAACTCACTAAGCTGCTGAAAGACAAGGGTGCGAGAAGGTCCCCGAAACAAAGCCGCAGAGAATAGAGAACCTCACTTATGCGCTAATGCAATTGATTGATTGAAGTGCCAGAATCAATGATTTCTAGGTGCCCAGGCTTTTTACAGAACAGGCTTACACAGCGAGTAAATTATATAATCTGATACCAGCTTTTTTGGCAGCGGCAGGATTTTGTAGCAAATTAACTGTAGCTTCATTCTAAGCTATACTGTCATTTAAATGAATCTCATAATTGTTTTAGAGTGATAAAATATTAAAAGCTGAGCTACACTGTTTATTAAAAAACAAAGAGAACTGATAGTACATCACATTTAAATTAATATACCTTTCATCCTCATTGCTCTATTTTGTCAACAAGAGACTAAAAGAAAAGTTATAATTAAAATATTGTTCTGTAATGTTAAAAATTGTCAGTTATAATTGTGCCAATTCTAAGTCCATTAACTTCTAAGACTAAAGTAGTGCAAAAATGTTTATAGTAACGTATAAGAAAAAATGGCACACTTCAAGACCCTCTAGGATTAACCCTGGTTTACTCATATCCTCACGTAGTACAAAGAGCTTATAAAACACCAGCCAAAATAATGAATAGAAAGAATGTCCCTTATTTTTGATGCAGTCCTTGATAGTATTTGTATGTACTTTGCAAACTAATAAAGAGTAGCATATTAAATAGATTCAATTGAACATCTGGACCTGATCTCTTTTATTATTTTTGCAATTGTCCATAAATGTTTTTTTTTCTTTTTCACTAGTAACATATTAAAGATATAAAATGTATTGTAATTGAAGATATGCCAGTAAAATAGAAACTTTCATTATAAAAATTGTCAAGTCTGGTCATGTTCTCATGACGACGATTTTCATAACAGAAGTTTGTGGTTACATTCAATGCATTAAATGTGAAGTGTGGTAAGTGAATCTCTGTAAAATACATTTATTAAAAGTCATATCAATGACACTAGATAATGTTATTTAGCCTTTCCAAATGTCAAAGGCACAATAGACTGCACTCAAATATGAATAACAGCAGCGCCAATCTCAGTAGAGACCGACTAGCATCAATGCACAGGTCAGTCCTTTTAAATGACACTGCAATTAGACATTCCAATGAGGGCAGATTCATACAGGAGACATTGGAGTAACACAGCAGTGGCAGCGCCGGCCGCTTTCTTTTTGTTGCTAATTGTGTATTATACATTTGCATATACAGTACAAAATGTATTGTTCTAGATATTTTGAAGTAAGTTATGAACATCATATTGATATTGGATACTTGCTTGATTTTTGATGTTTGAAGCATGATGTTCACAAAATTGTTTACATCAACCTGGGAAATTCAAAAGAAACTTAAATACATTAAATAATGGCATTCATATTTAATTACTCAATGTATAAATTCAGAAACGTAACATACATCGACATTGGTCTTCTATACTGTAGATTGCCACACTGCCTCTTTCGCTTTCTGCACAGAAGACATTTCTTTTCTGTTATTAGAGATTAGCAATTATTTATTGATCGAAAACAGCACCACTGTCTCTGTTATACATTCTTCAGTTTCATGAAAAATCTCTAAATTTTTCCAGGCTGTCCCATAATACATCATTCATCCCATCAGTTTAACATTTAAAGACAAGGTTACTCAATCTTCAAAAATTGCTCTCTGCTGTGTGCTGTCACACACATGTGCAAGGGAGGCAGCTAAAGGGCCCGAATGAGAGTAACTCCATGCCAGACAAAGGGGAGGCACAGTGTACTAACTCTATCACTTCTCTGCAGACCAGTTATAGGAAATTCTACCTGGCCCCGATGACATCACTTCTGGTACAGATGATGTCACTTCCTCCACTCTCCCTTAATGCCGCCATCTTTGTGCCAGAAAATCAGTTCTGTTTTGGACTTGAACCTTTACACATATTATTCTGTACACAACTCTTTTGCAGTCAGGAGACATTATACGGGTGGCTGCCCCAAACCTTTTTGTGTCTCACTTGTCTCATCTTTGACATTGCTTTTTATGCCATGATAAATTTTATTGTGGATCTGTCGCCGTGACTACTTATATCTCACAAGTGTGTGCATAATCATGGATTGCTAAGGCCCATGTTGAGTTAATGAGAAAGACTTTGAGTTTACGAAACTGACTCAGCCTCAATTGTAAAATGAGGCTTATTCAAGTGAGGCTTCTTGAGCTGAATTTCAAATTCATAATCGTTCTTCGTGGAATATACCCCAAGTAAGATTATGGCCTGCTGATTGGCTTGTTTTGGAGGCCTCAGCCTTTGGTGGAAACTCAGCCACAAGGCCATCCTATATGTTCTAGTGTTTTTATAACAGATTAACTTGAAATAATTGTATAAGTTTCTCTCAAATAGGAAATTGTAATTTGAAATTTAGACATCTCTTTATTTGTGACAGGCCCATGTTACAGGACCCAAGCTTTACAGGGATCATTTTGAATAAATACAAGTCTTTTCTCTACCTTTTTGAATACACACAATTACTCCTTTGATCATAAACTTGTTTCTGAGATTACTGTTCCCTCTGTAACAGCTTTTTTTATAACAGCTAACAATTTTTTAAAAAATTACATTCTTTTTTTCCATGTTAGCCTTTTTTTAGTCTTTCCAACTGACTGTTTCACCATCTATAATATAGAAGTTCAGAGTTTTTTTTTTTTTGTTCTGTATTTTCTAGATATGTCCTCATTTCCATAAAATCCGGTCTCTGTAAATGTCCATGTTGTAGTATATATTTGTATATTTTAAAATATAATTTCAAATGTAACCATGTTCCAATCACTATTGCATAACAGATAAACTTCTGTTAATCATTGTCTTTATATTGTTGAAAAAGATTAGATCCAGACAGGAGTTATCCTGTGTTAGACTTGAAACAAACTGGGTGTGGCAGGTAGGAAGGTATTATGCTCTCCCAGATCCCAGATACCAGTTCCATTCAAAGAAAACTTTTGTTATTAGGATCCTTCAAATAGGCAAGCATACAATGCTGTCCCCCACAACAACAATAGCAACATTTATTATATATAGCACATTTTCATACAGGCAATATAGCTCAAAGTGCTTTACAAGATGTCAAAGAGAAAGTTACATGAAAATAAAACTTATAAAGAATAGGTAATGATATTAAAAAATAAGCAACAAAAGAAAAATGTAAGATCAGATGGCTGGGATGACAGAAAAAAACAAAGAAAAACTACAGTTAAGTTGGAGAACATAAAAAACAATCTCTGGAGGGGTTTCAAGGCCAAAAAACCACCTGCCCCCCACAGGGCATTCTACCTAACATAAAAGTTTTCAAATCAGTCCTCTTTGTTTTCAAACTTCACATGGTTGAATTTGATGAAGTTAGTCTTGTGGACACCTGAGACATCTGCCTTTATTCCATAATCAGAGTTGGCTGCATGGTGCCTTGATCAGGTTGTGGTGGTGCAGATCGCCACCACAGAAGAACCACAAAAGACAGCAGAGAATAGTAGAGATTAGTAAAGTTTGCGGATCCCTAAAGAACATGATACCAGTAATTCTATGCCCATATAGCCTGTAAGGAACACAACTAAAATGTAGCTATGAAAGGGCCAAATTAAAATAATGGGTTTTTAGCTGTTTTTTAAAATGTTCCACATTATTAGACTGGTGAATTTCTATTAGTAAAGTATTCCAGATTTTAGGTGCATAAGAGCAAAAGGCCACATCACCACGATACTGCTCTACCACTGCTCGTGCCACCCTCACATGTGTAATTATTTACAGTATTCATTATTTAAATGAAGTTAATTATTTATCTGTAAAATGTAATGCACATAGTTTAATGCATTTCATCATGAAAGTGATATCAAGTATAAATGTAAGGATTCTAAATGTGCAGAGGGCTGGAATATCATAAATTTAATGTGTTCTGTGTGGCGATTGCTGCTTGCTGCTGCTGTCAGTTCAAGAGGAAGCCCCAGAAGCACATAGCAATTGACAAATGGGTCAGTTTTAAGATGACATTTACGACTGTCTACTTCAATGATAAACTATGAGATTAAAGATAGATAGATAGATAGAGTGGACATTTCGAGATTTAAGCCGAAATTTCCACTTTCATCACAAAATACACCATTTCACTGTGTCCCTAACTTTTTTATTCTGTAGCTAAGATACACTGTTGTACATTCTGATGCTGTTGTGAAGTTCCAAAAGATAAAAAAGATGGTACAGAAGAAAAATATATTGTGTCATTACAATGGGGAATATACAACACTTGAATATAAATGCACCACGAATGCATTTGTATGTCGGCATTTTGCTTCACCACACACTTTCTCACTTTCTGTCACATGCAGATAACAAACAGAGATTCTGATTTCACTTTCCGACTTCATCATACTGCACCCCCGGACTTTTTGATGGTACTGCAATTTGTACACATGTTGCGTTAATTTCTATGGATGTGTTCAGGGGATGCATCAAATGAATTCTGGGAACGCATGGCAGCCATAATACAAGCGTGAAGTATGAACTGGCCCTTGGAGAACAAGAACACATGCACAACCTATGTCCACATTAACCCTCAACTCATTTCATACTTTAACTAGTGCAGTTTCTGTACTATGATTTGTTCTGAAACCTGACTGAAACTTGTCAACAATAGAATGTTTATTCAAATAATCATTTAGCTGCTAAAAACTGTTTTTTCTAGAGTTTTACTTAAGAATGACAGGTTAGAAATTGGTCTAAAGTTGTTAAAGTCAGTAGGGTCAAGATTATTTTTCTTAAGGAGTGGTTTAATAACTACAGTCTTTACACAGTCGGGGAGGACCATTGTGTCTAAGGATAAGTTCATTATGTCAAGTACATTATACTGTAATTAGAACATCATAGACTTCTTTAAAAATGTCTGTGGTTACTGGATCACTGAGAAATACATTGTATACATTAGGATTCCAGCAGTCTCATAGGTCACAGCAGAGAGGCCATTCATGGTATATGTGAATCCAGTGGTGTTTTTACCATGAAGATTATAACAGAACCACACCAGAACTTTCCTATACGTGTGCAGACTTCTAAGTTACCTAAGTAATAATATCTGTCCCTTTTTGTTAATCAAACTATGGGATGCTGGTGTACAGTCTGTCGCACCTCATATCACATCATAGTGATTCCCTCTGACATTACCGTCATGTGACAAAATACAGCCAAAATGCAGAATATTGCAACCCCCCTCTGCTCAGGAAAATCTATTGGTTAAAAACTGATTAAGTTGAAATGACAACATCTCAATGTTAGAATCAAACAGCATTGAGGTAGAAAAGGACAAGACACAATAACAAGCCACAGAGAGAAAATGCAGAAGACTACACACATTGCATGTCTTGTCAACAAGACAGTAGTAGAAAATTTAAAAAGCACTTTTCTACATACATAATGTGTTCTTCATTTCTCTAATACTGGAGCATCAAATTGCTGCCTTCTTTTCAATGAAGTCAAAGGAGTAAATGGATGCTTGCTTGGTGGCTTTTTCAAATTTAGTGCAATTCTCGTCCATTGTAGTGTAACGTTTTCCAACAATATTTTCCTGATATTGATCTCCTTCATTTGTATTTTTTAATTACTATGATTACCTTTTAAGGAAGAAAATGATACTAGACTTTTTGTACCTTTTTGCTGGCATGTGTTACATAGCCTCCAGAGGGAAAATCTTGAACCGGAAGTTATCCTTGGGGCATCTCAGACAGTATTTGTTGGCTAGAGTTTAAAAACCTAAAGTGATTATTTATGTGCACTTTTTAGAGTTGTATTTATTCATGGTAAGGAAAGTAAATGTAATATACAGTTTGTGAAGACTTTTCATGTATTGAAAAAAACAACAGGCAATGAAGAAAGAAGGGTTTAATGGGAGGGAAAAATAAAAGTATGTATTGAATTAAATAGTGAGACAAAGAAAACCAAACCCATTTACCATATATGCTCACGTATAAAATCGATCATAAAATCAGACCCCGACTTACACGCCCATTCAAAAATTGAACACTCACTTTTTTTTTTTTTTACCTCTTCTTGCCTCAGATCTCGCATCAGTTTCTCAGATGCATCAAATTTTGTTGTAGCAGCACAGTTACAAATTTCTTTCAATACGTTAACAATGTCTAATTTAAAACCAGCTTCATGTTTTCTTCTGATTGAAAGCTCCATCGTAGATAAGGGATGCTGTTACAATAAAGGTGTATGAGGGTGTGACATACAAAAATCACAAATCAGTGCAAACGTTGCTTTAGAATAGTTCTGGTATTCTGGCACAATAGAGAGAAAGAGAGGTTAGGAGCATGTAGTGATATAGCGCATTGCCACACCCACATAGAAAAAAAAGGCTATGTGCTCCGTGGTTACTCTCTCAGGTGGGCGTTAGCATATCATAATCCCTTGTACCAATAGCCCGAGTTTTCTGCATTCGACTTATACAACCGACATTTTACTGTAAAATCAAGTCCTGACTTATCCACGCTAGAACGTATTTGCAAGTATATACAGTATACAAAATTTGTAGTTAAATGAACAAGTCAGAAGCTCCAAAATCCACAGTTTCCTAAACTTGTAAAGACGTTTCTCATGAATGGGTGTTGTGTGTTTTTCCTGTACTTAAATCCACAATAACAATTCATCCATCCATTCATTATCCACCGCTTATCCGAGGTCGGGTCGCGGGGGCAGCAGCCTAAGCAGGGAAGCCCAGACCTCCCTCTCCCCGGTCACCTTCTCCAGCTCCTCTGGGAGGACCGAAAAGTGTTCCCAGGCCAGCCAGGAGATATAATCCCTCCAGCATGTCCTGGGTCTGCCCTGTGGCCTTCTCCCAGTGTGGCATGCCCGGAACACCCCCCCAGCGAGGCGTCCAGGGGGCATCCTAACCAGATGCCCGAACCACCTCAACTGACTCCTCTCAATGCGGAGAAGCAGCGACACTACTCCAAGTCTCTAACTGAACTCCTCACCCTATCTCTAAGGGAAAGTCCAGCCACCCTGCGGAGAAAACTCATTTTGGCCGCTTGTATCCGCGATCTTGCTCTTTCTGTCAATACCCAAAGCTCGTGGCCATAGGTGAGGGTAGGTATGTAGATCGACTGGTAAATCGACTTTCTCTTCACCACGATGGACTGTTGCAGAGCCCGCATTATTGCGGATGCCGCACCGATCTGTCTGTCAATCTCCCGCTCCATTCTTCCCTCACTTGTGAACAAGACCTCAAGATACTTGAACTCCTCCACTTGAGGCAATAACAATAATAATAATAATAAATTACATTTATGTAGCACTTTTCTAACTTACTTAGACAACTTTACATAGATAGTGGTGAACCACTTGAACCACCACCAATTTGTAGCATCCACCTGGATGATGCGATGGCAGTCAATCTTGGGCCAGTATGCTCAGAAAACATTAGCTATTACATGGTGAAGGGTTGAGATAGTTGTCATTAGGTACCCAAATGGACAAGGCTGTAGTGGACAATTTGGTCAGAACATCGGGAAACACCCTACTTCTTTTTGAATAATGCCCTGGGATTTTATAACCACAGAGTCAGGGCCTGAGTTTTCTCATTGGATGGATGGTCCCATTTTAACAGCACATTGTCTGCGTTACTGCACTTGGGCATTGTGATGTACACAAAGACCACAAGTAAGTGCCTCCTGATGGCCTCAACAACACCTCTTCCACCAGAAAACTAAACTTTTCCTAGATTGTCTCCCAACCAAGTACTGACTGGACCCAAACATGCCTAGCACCAGGTGGATTACCTATTTTGAAGTGCCAATGGTATGGCCGTGTTAAGGCTATATCTGCCAGATTTTGCACATATTTCCTATTTGTACAGGGAAAGGCCATAAGCTGTGCTTGTTGTGAAATTTTTCTCCTTGAGGATTGCACCTACGCTTTATTAAGAAAGTGCCTCTTGATATGATTTTGGTGTTTGCAAGTATGCAATGTTGCTTTCCCATAGTTTGTTCAGTCAATGAAATTTTGTTCCCTTAGGTAATTTGTTCTATGACCTCACCTGCACTTCTAGCCACCGCAGGCAGTGTCAAGTACCCCTGATAGTAGCAGATAAATAAATGCTCTTTAGATTTTTTGAGAACAAGGAATTTTGCATACAAACCAGAACCTGAATATATGTTATTTTAATAATTTAGATTTCATTTTCCTGTGTTTGGACTTTACGGAGGCAGCTTAGCTTCAGTTCAGCATTCGGGGGGAGATGGAAAGCAGGACCGGTTGATATTTACTATAACAGAGCTAAAAGGCTCAGGCTGTTTTTTGTATAAGGCAGGTTACAGATTGCACATGCCTCTTTCATAATGCTCATTATTGTCAGTCTGTTAAAGTAATGCTTTGGCTAAAGGAACTGATCACAAATTCACTGATTCATTTGAGGATTTACACTTCATCTGGACCATCACAAATACTTAATGTGTTTGGGCTGACACTAAACCGATATAGGAGTATCATAGATCCATCTTTCTTGTGAGCTGCAAAATGTACAATATTTTAACCTTTCAGTAAATCTGAAAGACATCAAGGTCTGTTGGCTAAGGAGAGAATAAAACCCCCAAGCTCTATGTGGATCAGAGCAAGTCACTTAACTTATGTGTGCTTTAGATGTTGAAATATTGATCTCTCAAACTTGTGCTACACTGTGAAGGTTTTAGAAATGATGTTTACCGTGCCATAAAAAGTGTTACTTAAAACAAAGGATGATTGATTTAAAATGATTGATGCTTGCCTTTTTTGGACTTTAGTCTTTTCTGTGTTTCCATGTGAATATGGCACCACATATGCCAACACTGGAAAACTGTTCCCAGTTCTTCACAAAAATTAGTAACAAACAAAAAAATAAATTTTCCTTAAGCAGAGACAGGTGGGTAACACAAAATTACTGGCAATTGTTTTTTGCAAAGACTCCAAGGATATTACATTTGAACAACAAAAAATCTGAAATGCGTGGCAATATTTCATATTTAGGTCATTATCCAGTAAAAACAAGAAGAACAATAGTGATGAGGTAAATAATAAAGAAAACACCAAACAAAAACAACAGCAGGCACTGGTTTGTGCTACATCCCTGGGGGTGTTCCTGTTTTGTCTTTTTCATCCTGTTCCAAGGTGGATTAACAGCTGTTGTCGAGACTGTAAGCTGAGAGATGTTCAGGCTCTATAATGCATTAATGAGACCACATTTCAAGTACAGTGTGTAATGCTGGTCACTATGTAGCAAAAAGGAAATAGCAGCACTATAAAAATAAAAGTGCATACCTTGGACTGCCGGGGATATTCAGCTTCTTGAACAGAGAATGGCCTTTAGGAGACCTAATCCACATCTGCAGAATTCTGCAGAGTTCAGAATTTGGCTTTCACTTTTTGTGTGGTCTGATGTTCCATTAGTTGCCATTACACAGTCTCTCAGCTGAGCACAGTTGTGCATAAAATTACTTAATTTAGCTTCAAATAACAACTGTCTTAGACAAATGACAGCTCATTAATATTACAAAACAAACCACTAATAGCTGCTTTGCTCTGCTTCTGACTGTGTCCTTTTCACTTTTTGCTTTATATTAATATAAACTGCTTCAAAATAATACATTAACTGTGATATACCTTTCTCCTTTAGGTCATGTCTGCTTCACAAACAAGAACTTGTACTTCTCCAGTGAAGAAGTCAGTTGGAAAAATGTTCAAAAGAAAATTCTGCCTCTCCAACTCATGACTCCTTTTCTTGGTAAATTCCCAAACATGGCATTATCCAACATAATAACACCAATCTCAGGGATGATATGGATGCTTTGGGAGCTGACGTCAAGACTCTGTAAACAGCCACCAGCATTAACACAGAGGGGAACTCGCTAACGGCCATTCTCACAGAGATGGAGGGTCGCCATGGGTTCTGTAATTTAGAGCTACCTGATATAAGGATTGTTCAGAAAGAAAATTATATGCCTATGGCCTATCTTCAGGCATTTTATTGATCATTAGGTTTGCCAGAATGTGTTACATAAGGCACAAATGGTTCATGAGCAATCCTGCAAATGAAATAAAAATATTTTTATTAGGACTTTAGTGGTAAAATTTCTGCTACCGGGACTCAAATCAGGAGGGAAAAAGAAACAGGAGCCATCCGTTTCTGGTCGGCATGTCTTTTTTTCTGAATCATTTTCCAAGCATAATGATGCCCCCAAGAAATCTTCAGTTCACAGATATCTTTTGGCTCTCACTGCACCATCACCATTGTAACTTCTACAACAACAACAACAACATTTATTTATATAGCACGTTTTCATACAAACAGTAGCTCAAAGTGCTTTACATAATGAAGAATAGAAACATAAGAGACACAGTACGAAAATAAAAATAAGTCAACATTAATTAACATAGAATAAATCCAACGGCCAGGGTGGACAGAAAAAACAAAAAAAAAAAAAACTCCACACAGCTGGAGAAAAAAATAAAATCTGTAGGGATTCCAGACCATTAGACTGCCCAGTCCCCTCTTCTAGTGGCACTGCAGTTAGGACTGTCCAATTTTGAATCTCTGGACTCTTCATAGTTCTAGCCTTGAGTTGTTCCTGTTGCTCGGCTGTGTTTTCAGCTGTTTTTGTTTGGAAAACTGACAATCTTTTAATGTTCTAGAACCCTTAAATTGTCCTGACTTTCTTTACAATCATTGCTATTAAACACATTTCTGGAGCAGTATCTCGTTTTGTTTCAGTTTCTTCTGTATTTAGCTTCTGCACCCATAATCACGATTTATTGTGGCTTGTTATTATTTTTTTATTTTACTTTTTTTTTGCCCCTGTCTGGACAGAAGTGGCTGGACACATCCTTGGTACTAGTTGCAGGTTAGCCACAGATGTCATTGTAGGACATTGCCTAGAATCCTCACCTAGGCTGCCTGTTGGCTTTTAGACCTATGGACAGCAGCTCTCAGGTTCCCTAGCACAGGTGACATGTTTTGTTCAGACAAGTTTGGATCTAGTGGGGCATGTACTTTTGAACCCACTGTGTTTGGGTTTTATTTTATCAATTAATTCTTTGATAGTTGAATCAATGGGTATACAGAGCTTGAATTACTGCTTACATGGGCTTTTCTTTTATGAGTGATGTATGAGAGACTTGTTTTTTACTTTTTAGTACACTTTTTAACTTAATATAAGTGTGGTTTTAAAAAAGTTTAAATATATATATATATATATATATATATATATATATATATATACTAGCAAAATACCCGCGCTTTGCAGCGGAGAAGTAGTGTGTTAAAGAATTAATGAAAAAGAAAAGTAAACATTTTGAAAATAACGTAACATGATTGTCAATGTAATTTTGTCACACACACAAACACACACATAAACATATATATATATACATATCCATACATATAAACATATACACATATATATATACATACATATATACACATACATCCACATATATATACATATATATTGTGGTCCCCGGCCGGGCGCCCAGGAGGACCAGAGGAGGGTTTGTGCCTCCTCCAGACCGCGAGGTGGCGTCCGTCCTGGTTATGTTGGAAGCCCAACCCTGTAGGGGCCCGTGGCCACCGGCAGGCGGCACCCAGGTGCCTGAGGAACCCTGGAGCCCAGCACTTCCACCACACCAGGAAGTGCTGGGGGGAAGACAACAGGGGACACCCAGATGGCTTCCGGGTTCGCAGCCGGCACTTCCGCCACACTGGGGTGTGGCTAGGACTGATTGCCGGGAAGCAGCTGGAGCCCATCTGGGTTCCTATAAAAGGGGCCGCCTCCCTCCAGTCATTGGCGGAAGTCGGGTGGCAGAGAGACGGAGCTGGAGAGAGGACTGGAGGCGGCCAGAAGAGAGAGAGAGGCATTGTAAAGCCTAGACATTGGGGGTTTGTGAGTGCACGATAAGACTTATATTCAACAATTGTAAATAAAACAAGTGTGTGGTGGAACCAACGATGTCTGTCTGACTGTGTCCGGGTTCAAGTTCACAATGGCGCCCAATGTGGGGCCAACCGTCTGGTGCAAGACGGGGGCCCCATATTAATAAATATTTTGTAAAATGACCCGTCGCAGCAGCGGACTCCACACACTTGCCGCAGGAGCAGAACCCCGCGGGAGCCGCTGGACCGCAGAAAGGCCATTCCCGGGTGCGGAGGAAGAAGAACCGGCATCGCCAGAGTGCAGCGGGCTCCGAAGGTCGCGCTGTCGAGAAAGACGGCCAGGCCGGCGTGGCGACACAGAAGGCCACACCGAGGCAGGGGCCTCGGAGTGACGGGATCCGGGAGGTGAGTGCCCTGCCCTGCAGTGATCGACCCTTCGGGGTTGCGCTTACCTTGTTTCTTACAGGGAGGGACGATCTGGATCCGTGTCCGTGGCAGGAGCATGCCGGGCCACGGGCTGTCGGCAGCGCGACGGTGGCAGCAGAGCAGGCTGCGGAATCGGAGCTGCTGCGGCTTGGTAAATGATTGGATGGAGGCGGGACCAAGGAACGCCAGTCTCGTGCCTACGAGAGACCCGATTGGGCCAGAGGGGCTGGCCCACAGGAGACAGGCGGGGAGTGGGACTGATGGACAGGTAAGCCCACCACCATCTGTCTCTATGTGTTCGCCGTTGTCACAGGTGCTGAGTGCTCTCGTCGCTTGGTTGGAGCAGCTGACGGGGAAGGCGGTCGCGCCGGGAGAGACGCCGTGGGAGACGGAGGATCGGCGCGGCACTGGCACCGGAGGCCGGCAGAGCACAGCGGGGGTGGTAAGTATTGCCGTCCCCGTAAAGCATGTGGGAGAGTTCGCCGAACATGGCCGTGACTGTTTACGGGACGACCGGCTTCAAGTAGGCAACTCCCCAACAGTGGACGTGGCGGTGCAGACAGCTGACGAGGCGAGGAGATCGAACAGGCAGGGGCTGGTAGGATTGGGGCTGCTGAGTGCCCTGGGTCCTAGAGCCCTGCGCTCCAAGCCCGCAGCTGTCTCCTGTCGCTAGGCCTGGACGCAGACGGGGCTGGATTTGAGCTTTTGCCATGCTCAGACCCAGACCGTCAGGCCGTCCAAGAGAAGAAGGAGGAACCGAAGGGTGAGTGCCGTCCTCGGCGGTGGCCGAGGGAAACCCCTGGGCGGCTGGGCGAGCCGCCTGCGAGAGCAGACCTGCTGACACGAGAAGGACGGGCAGGGAACCTGCTGTGGAGGACCCATACAGGCAAGTTGTGGGCTATCGATAGGGAGGCGGTACGTTGCTGGTACGGAGACCGACAGGATGCTCGGGGCAAGTATCCAGGCAGTGCTTCTGGCTCTCCCTTTGCTTATTTTACAGATTCAAAGCCCCGACGAGCCCTGGATCCGACGTCGTTTGGGACCTGCCCTCCTGGAATAGACCGCTCTGTGGGAGGGCTCCGCGCCAGGAGGCTGATGGCGCCCCAGCTGGCGGGGATGGTGGAGACAGGAGCGGCATGGACCAGAGGGGCACGTTGGCGCCTGAGGGGGTGCCGAAGACGGATGTCCCAGGGTGCCGTGTTGGACCCTGGGGGCAGAGTAGGACCCTCTCTGGGGACGTGCTGCCCTTTCAGGAAGTGCCGCTCGGACCCACGTGTCTTCGCTAGTGGTGGAGCACCGGGCTCGCCCAGGAGGACCAGAGGAGGGCTTGTGCCTCCTCCAGACCGCGAGGGGGCGTCCGTCCTGGTTATGTTGGGGGCCACGGGTAGAGGGCTTGGAAGCCCAGCCCTGTAGGGACCCGTGGCCACCGCCAGCGGCGCCCCAATGCCGGAATATCCCGTGTGGTCCCCGGCCGGGGCAGGAGCCCAGCCGGGATGTCCAGGAGGACCAGAGGAGGGCTTGTGCCTCCTCCAGACCGTGAGGGGGCGTCCGTCCTGGTTATGCTGGAGGCCACGGGTAGAGGGCTTGGAAGCCCAACCCTGTAGGGGCCCGTGGCCAGCACTCCACCAGGAAGACAGGGGATATCCGGATATGGATATACATATCTAAATATACACACATACATATACATACACACACATATATACAGTACACACAAATACATATATATATACATACACACACATATATATATATAAACATATATATATAGATACATATCTACATATATACATGTACACACACACACACACACACACACACACACACACACATATACATATATGTATATATGTATGTATATATATATATACATACAGTCTCTGGGGTGTGAGCAACTGTTGCTGGGGGTGGCAGAATCCATCAAGGAAGAAAAATGAAAAACATTATTTGTACAAAATCTTAATTTATTTATCCATTCCTAAATAATTAAATGGGCAGGCTATTTCGTAACAGTGCAATACGCTGCTTGTTAAAATGGATGACTCCTGCTCTTACGTGCAAGTCTGCGTGGATAATATGAACTATCGTTTCTGTTCAAGTTCTATTTAAATTTTAAATAGAAGGAATTTTTATTTAGTCGACAGAATATTATTCCGGAATAAATCAACTCAAACCTTAAATAACTTATAATATTTTGCTCTCCATAAAAATATATCCTGTCTAAATTATACAAGTTAGAAATAAAGTAAACGTTAAAAGAACAAACATTCAAATTTCTTTACTCTTATGTAATTTTATATAAAAAATAAACTTAAATTTTAAATATCCCAAAAGATTTTGCTCTCCATAAAAATATATCCTGTCAAAATTATACAAATTCAAATATGAACATGGTGCATAACAAAACCTGGAAAACCTGGAAATATAAATAAAATTTGTTCTTTTCAGCAATAACAAATCAAATCATTCAGTTGTCTTTGCTCTTATGTCATTTTATGAGAGCTGGACGCATGGCATCTTTTTTTGGCAACAAGTTCATTTATGTTTGGTGTGAGGTTCTGTGTTGTGGAGATTCTCAGGATGGACTGCAGGTGCTCATCAGTGAGGCGACTCCTGTGTGCTGATTTGTTGGTCTTCATGACTGAGAAGAGCTTCTCACACAGATATGTGCTACCAAACATGCACAAGGTTCGAGCCGCATGTAGGCGGAGCTGAGCATTTGTGCGGGAATGGAGTGAATAAACTGTGCGGGCCGTGCAGTAACGTACTTTGCCTTCAGTGTGCCATTACACTGCAGCTCAATCACCTCCATCTGAATCTGCACAGATGCAGTTTCCACATTGATGGCAAATGGGTTGCGAAACAACTCAAAATTCTTTTTTTGTTCTTCAAAGTCACCAAAGCGCCGTGTGAACTCATTGCACAGTGCACTCAGTTTATCAGCAAAGTGCGTATTTGGGAACACCGTTGTGCCGATTTGGTTCAAGATTACTTGGCAAAAGGGAAAGTGGCGCAAGTTGCACTGGTGCATTTGTGTCTCCCATAAAAGCAGCTTCACTTGAAATCACTTTGTGATTTTGCATGGGTAAAAACGTCTGCTGAAGTGTCAGATTCTTCTTTAACTCTTCTGCTTTCTGTATCTTGTGCATTGCATTCAGGACTTTCAGGTTATCTTGATGTTTTGTCTCATAGTGCTGTCTTAGATTAAATTCTATAATTACAGCCACATTAGCTCCACAAATGAGACACACGGGTTTACCGGCAATGTCAGTAAACATATACTCAGCCTCCCATCGGTTTTTAAAGACTCTATGTTGAGAATCACCTTTTCCCTTTGGCATCGTGTGGGCTAGCTTCACAATAACTTGCAGCATCATAAGCTAGTCTTGATTAACGCGGTAAGTGTTCGGCAAGGCAGCTGAAGTGCTGCATTATGGGATCTGTAGTTTATTGTGTTACCAGCGCTTCATATCCCCGGGCCATTAATAACAATAATACAGTATATAAAATTATGTCGCGGGCCGTAATATAATTACACGCAGGGCCGGATGTGGCCCATGGGCCTTGAGTTTGACACATATGGACTAAATAGAATTTGAAAAGAAATATTTTTTCGAATGTGATCGCGCAATTCAGATCGAGTTGACGCGCACTACAGTACATCGAGCCCGCGTGCTATTCTGATTTTGCCTGTATGCCTTAGTAAGTTACCCTCCCCTCGCTCTTACTTTTTTACCGTTCATCTAATGAATACACTGAGTATGGCTTTACCAAAACAATCATTGACCGTGAATAAAGTATCCATTATTCATGAAGCTTCAATTGGTGATCTGTCTTTCTGTGTTAACCGCATATTTTTTCATACGTCTCAAACCAAGGGGATGCGAAGGTAAAATGAATCGAGAAACGCGCGCACATACTCAGTGCTTCCCCTCTCGGGAATCGAACCTCGGAGGTTAGCGCTAGAGGCGAAGCCTCTACTATTGCGCCAGGGTGTGTGGTTTATCTATTTGAGCGTAGCAGTGTAATTCGGTTTTTGTTCAGCACTCTTTGGAACTGTTGCTTTTTGTCTGCACACTGCGCCAGTTCACGTGAGCCGCTGAATATGGTTTTATATGTCACTAACTTGCTTCTAATTGTTTCGCTGCCTTCTTAATTATATAATGCATGTTTTCTTCAGCGCTTTTTGTAGCTCTTCCTGGTTTTCTACGTAATGCGTGATTACGTAAGAGGCGTGATGATGTCACACGAAACTCCACCCCCCCACGGCTTTCGAGCTCAACTCCATTACAGTAAATGGAGAAAAATAGCTTCTAGTTATGACCATTACGCGTAGAATTTCGAAATGAAACCTGCCCAACTTTTGTAAGGAAGCTGTAAGGAATGAGCCTTCTACCTACACTGGAAGTTGGAGAATTAGTGATGAGTCAGTGAGTCAGTGAGTGAGTGACTGAGTGAGTGAGTGAGTCAGTGAGGGCTTTACCTTTTATTAGTATAGATATATATATATATTATTTTCAACTTTTTAGTCTTGTGTTTGTTTTACTATAATTTTGTAATCAATATTTTAACTCTTCATTTAATATTGCTATCCGTTACTAGCACCATCTTTTAGTGAAATCTTTAACTATTCTTCATATGAAAATTTAATTACTTAATTAACAAGGATTAATTGATCAATTAGGTTCATTTCCCGGGTCCTCCCTGCATGGAGTTTGCATGTTCTCTCCGTGTCTGCGTGGGTTTCCTCCGGGTACTCTGGTTTCTTCCCACAGTCTAAAGACATGCAGGTTAGGTGTATTGGTGATTCTAAATTGTCCCCAATGTGTGCTTGGTGTGGGTGTGTGTGTGTGTGTGTGTGTGTGTGTGTGCACGTCCTGCGGTTGTTTCCTGCCTTGCGCCCTGTGTTGGCTGGGATTGGCTCCAGCAGACCCCCGTGACCCTGTAGTTAGGATATAGTGGGTTGGATAATGGATGGATGGCTGGATAATTGATCAATTAGTGAAACTGATTATTGATTCATGTATTGGCATCAGAAGTGAGTAGGTGTGCAAAATTTCAAGTAATTTGGACAATAGGAAGTGGGTTAAATACCGATTACAAGATTTGTACCTGACAGGTGAAGTTAAAAGAAGTGTAGTACAATGAACATAAAATGAGCTCCAGGCAGTGAAAAACATCCATTTTCAAACAGGTGACTTCCTTAGCTTATTCTGATATACAGTACTTAAAAGTAAATTCTCTGGGTAAAAGACTGGGAATGAAGCACACTGGAAGAATGCATTTTACTTTCCCGCTCGACTAACCCATTATTGTCTCAACCTTAACTGTTCCTGGCCACAACTACATCTTTCTAGAAATGAGCTTTAACTGACTGAAAATGCAGGGCATTCTGAAAAGCATAAGGACACACTGCTAAAGCTGGTCAGCAATTCATGTATCTGCTGTCATGACTCCTTCAAAAGACATTTATGCTAATGTTTGGAAAACACACTGAGCAACACTGAGGTGTTTTTTATTTTGAGTGTGTGTTTTAACATTAGATCATTTGAAAATAATTACATTGATTTTTCTGTAACATAACTCAATTACATGATCATACACATGAGCACTGTAACAAATAATGACATACTAAAATATTAATATTGATTTTTTTCCACGGTATATCTTTTTGTTTAGCATATTAATGGCTTTGTATTATAGATCACTATGATTATTTTTACTTACCCAAGTACTGAAAGAGCACTTATCAGGTATTATGCACCTTTAAACATTTCTTTGCATCATTTGATTGCACTATGTGTTTCCTCTTCTTATCCTTACTTTGAAAAAGCATTTAAAAATTTTATTCACCCCTACCATTTAAGAATTTAAATCTTATTTTATTCAACTGGTAAAATCCTAATCCATTCACAGCTGGAAAAAAATCTATCCAGTTTAAAATCTGGAAAAAAAAAATGTTCAGTGTCCAAAGATTTTTTGAATTTGGCATTTTTTTTTATGTTGTCGTAAAGCTGTGTAATTGTATAGCTTTACAGATTGGTTGAGGATGGTGTTGGATATAAATGTCCAATGATGTGAAATTTTGCATTACTATTTTATAGCATACATACTGTAATACATTCTATAATAAAACAAATAAAGGGGGGGAAGAATCGTTAATTTCATTGATGCATTAGGCTGAGGATTGAAAAGGATATACAATATGAAATTGTGATTAAGAATAAAATGTTGGTTTTATTTTTTTTCTAGCCGTTATATACATACAGTACAGTGTGATATATGGGACAGGAAATGCATCACTTTCAATTTCTAGACAAGGTTGATTTTTAGAGAAAATAAACTTTCTCAAAAACAGTAGTCAGAAGGTTATGGGATCCACTGCATCGCTCATATCTCACGGTAATAAAAATAATTAAAAGTGTCTCTGTTGCTAATACTGTGTCTTTTTTCCCAGCTATGGGGCTTCTATCTAACTGCTCAGTCTTGAATGTGGGGTCTCCACCATGTCTAGCAGGTCAGCTCTGAGAAGATATTTTTGAATTTTAAGTCCAAAAAGACTGGAACAGAGTAGTTTTTTGAAGGTTAGTTAAGTTTTATTTTGCATTTCATTTCTGAAAGACTTGAAATCTGTTTCTACTTCTTCAAGAATAAAGTGTGCTTTTAAAAAGAACTGCTTCTTGTATTTTATTGTGTACACCTTAGACACCAAAATGTAACAAATTAACTGTACACCATATTGGTATTGTTCCATCCAATTTCAACAATACCAAAACTGTCATTCGATATATTGGGGAAATGTTCAGTTCAATAGAGATTTGGTGTTAACAAGTGTTAAATTGTCACTAAACCTTTCTTACTGAGATGGGTACTGGCCAGTTTTCAATAATGATTTGCAATAATGTGATAAATTACAATACAGAAAGTTTTGCATTCGAGAAAAAAATTCGGAGTGTAGGAGAAAATTCATTTTACCAGGTTAACATATAGTTTAATACTTTATAACAGGGAGTATTTCATGGACACGATTTCTAATCTTATGCTCATTTCTGGAAAAGACCAAAATGTTACTGATATAAAGTATCATATTCCCATTAATACCTGCAACTGACTGGCAAAACTATTTAGAAAAGGGGAATTGTTAGGAACACGTTTACCACCTGTGTAGATTTTTTTTTTGTCTTTTTTCTGAAAATTAATACTGTTTATTTTCTGTTTTGAAATATTTTATTACTTTCCATGTTTTTCCAACAAATGTTGACATTTCATGGCCGCAGACATGGTGCATTGTCTAGTAACAAGGAGCTCACCAGTGAACTGAACTTGAACAGAAGGCAGTGGGCACAATGAAGCATCCAAACATTAAGACTTATCTTGTGAAATTACTCATGAACGAAGAAAAAAAATCGATAGGGTGTATTTCTGGTTTTGAATCTCGTATTGTTTCGAACTATGTGCTTCAGTTTTGGAGGCTTGCTTGGCCCATAATCAAACTGATTCCTGCTTGTTAATTGACAATTCTCTGCCAAATCACTCTTAATAGATGTTACTTCATCTCTGTTGCATTGAAAACAAAACTGCTGATCAAAATAGGAATGTAAAGTCGAACAGAAATATTGTTTTCCAAGAAAAAGTACACTGCATAAGCTGGAGAAGTCAACAAACATATACATACATTATCTAAAATTTCTTGCAAGCGGTCTTTATCAGAAACAACAGGCAAAGGTGTCTCGGGCTACAGATCTGTTAGGTAGTCCTATGTAAGCAATGATGGTAATGTTTGGGCTTGCTGCTTATTAAATACACCCAAAAATCTTTATAACAAACAGGGCTGAAATGTATTTTATGCAAGCAGTAATAAAAGGTTTATCCATCCATCCACTAACCCGCTGAATCCGAATACAGGGTCACGGGGGTCTGCTGGAGCCAATCCCAGCCAACACAGGGCACAAGGCAGGAACCAATCCTGGGCAGGGTGCCAACCCACCGCAGGACACACACTAACACACCCACACACCAAGCACACACTAGGGCCAATTTAGAATCGCCAATCCACCTAACCTGCATGTCTTTGGATTGTGGGAGGAAACCGAGCACCGGAGGAAACCCACGCGACACGGGAGAACATGCAAACTCCACGCAGGGAGGACCCGGGAAGCGAACCCGGGTCTCCTAACTGCGAGGCAGCAGCGCTACCACTGCGCCACCGTGCCGCCCTAAAAGGTTTATGAATAGGTAATTTCTACCAGATTCAAAATTACTTACTTATAAAGATGAAAAACAGTTTGCTTTATTGTATTATTGCAGTGACACACAGCAGCTCCATTTATTAAGGTTTCTTCATTAAGATGTGTGGCTGCACCCCTTTTTATCGGGTGCCACACAACATTTTTAAACTGCCAGGGTTTTTACCCTGCTCACTCCCTCTCCCTCACAGCAGTTTGAAAGTACCACGCAGATGGGAGGAGCTTAGACCCATTGTTCACATGTTGATGCTTAGCGAGACTTTAAAATCCAGGGGGGACAAACAATATCCCCTACACCTGCCTCCACTGACAGACTGAGGAGATCGTTCCTCCCCCACACTATGCGACTCTTCAGTTCCACCCAGGGGGGTAAACGTTAACATTATACAAAGTTATTGTCTGTTATACCTGCATTTTATTCACTCTTTAATTTAATATGGTTTTTTATCAGTATGCTGCTGCTGGAGTATGTGAATTTCCCCTTGGGATTAATAAAGTGTCTATCTATCTATCTATTGTTGTTTGCATAATGTGCTGCTAAACAATAAATACCAGCATATAAGGTTTTTATAACCGCTCATCGGTACAGAAATTCAAAGGAAACATTGCTCTGAACACAGTTAATGGTATGCAAATTCTGTGGAATTCTGCTAAGGTATCTACAAGATGATAAGACACTGATAACTTCTCATTGCTCTCTCTTTTGTTAATCAAATGATAAAAGCAAGTCTTGCTGTCTGTAGGAAAGAATACATGCTATAGTGTAGAAATAATATGTGAGAAAGCACAGTAAGGCAGTCTGCTTGCTGTCAAAACAGGGTGAAGGGACAATTTTGGTTTACCCACAATTATAACCTGACTGCTTACAGCAAAAATCTCCTTTTCCTCCGAATCCGCCTTACCAGGTTGTTTTATATGCCACATTTTTGACAGATCTGTATTTTGGTCTCTAAAGCATTTGACAGCTGACTAGCTCGACTTCATTCAACTTCAAAAAGAGTACTTATTTTTGTGAGATCGGGGCAGAAATCTTCAGTCTCTGATAAATCCAATGTATTGATTTATAAAGCAACTACAAGAGCCATTTCATTTTAAGCACTTTTAAGTCAAAGTAACCTGCACTATTAGTGACTAATCTTTGCTGAAAGCTGAAGAAATTTTTGGCTACTGAGTGGCAGCATAAAAAAAAAGAGGTTATGAATTACAGCAGTGGAGTGTACAGCACTTGGCTGGAGGTGCTAAGTTTGTTCATATCATTAGTAGAAATGGAAGTGTGGGAGGTCTCTATAATAATCTATACCAGGAGGGCAGCATTGAGATCCAATTAATCACAACAACAGTCTGTAAGTGTGCAGAGCCACCTGGCAGCCATGGCAGCTAACAGATGGCACCAGAAAGCAAAAGTGATCCTAGGCTGACATAAAAATGATACCCATTGATAGATAACTACAGTTGGCTTGAATATGGATGTGAAAGGAGAATACATTTTAATTAAATTTTTTTTTATACGCCCATTCATATCCTTTTAGTTAGTCCTCCCTTCTGCTAAGGGACCAGGGAATATCGAGGTTCCCCTTCCAAGCCCCTAAAATAATAACAATGTAGTCTGAAAGAACTTTGGTGAGTTTACTGTCAAGGATTCTTCACTGTGTGACCATGAGCAGGTCTGCCATTCAACCTGCCTAGTCTCTGACTGTAAACAAATTCCTATAAACAGCAATAACATACCCCAAAATTGTAATTCTTCTTGGAAAAAGATGTCAGCCAAAAGTGAATAAAAATTGTAGTAATAACGGATTCTCTACAAGCAAATAATCACCTCTTTATAAAGTCATGTTCCCAAAAACATTTACCCAGCAAAAGTCTTTCATGGTAAAACTCTTTTTTAACACATAAGCACACTTACAGGTTCCTTTCTTAGCACATTTTTTATTCTGTGAGTTTAACAGTAACAACAATTTATTTCTTTTATAGCCTAAACTCAAACAAGGAATGCCTCAATGGGCTTCAACAAGCCTTGTTTTTTGACGGCCATTCAGCCTTGACTCTCTAAGAAAGTAAGATAAACTCTCAAAGTGATGAAATATCTAAGGCAATAATATACAGTATACAGTATATATATATATATATACTTCAGAATTGCCTTAATTCTACGTGGCATTGATTCAACAAGGTGCTGAAAACATTATTTAGAAATGTTGGCCCATATTGATAGGATAGCATCTTACAGTTGATGGAGATTTGTGGGATGCACATCCAGGGCACGAAGCTCCCGTTCCACCACATCCCAAAGATGCTCTATTGGGTTGAGATCTGGTGACCGTGGGGGCCATTTTAGTACAGTGAACTCATTGTCATATACAAGAAACCAATTTGAAATGATTCGAACTTTGTGACATGGTGCATTATCCTGCTGGAAGTAGCCATCAGAGGATGGGTACATGGTGGTCATGAAGGGATGGACATGGTCAGAAACAATGCTCAGGTAGTCCGTGGCATTTAAACGATGCCCAAAGGGGCCTAAAGTGTGCCAAGAAAACATCCCCCACACCATTACACCACCAGCACCAGCCTGCACAGTGGTAACAAGGCATGATGGATCCATGTTCTCATTCTGTTTACGCCAAATTCTGACTTTACCCTTTGAATGTCTCAACAGAAATCGAGACTCATCAGACCAGGCAACATTTTTCCAGTCTTCAACTGTCCAATTTTGGTGAGCTTGTGCAAATTATAGCCTCTTTTTCCTATTTGTAGTGGAGATGAGTGGTACTCGGTGGGGTCTTCTGCTGTTGTAGCCCATCCGCCTCAAGGTTGTGAGTGTTGTGGCTTCACAAATGCTTTGCTGCATACCTCGAATGTAACGAGTGGTTATTTCAGTCAAAGTTGCTCTTCTATCAGCTTGAATCAGTCGGCCCATTCTCCTCTGACCTCTAGCATCAACAAGGCATTTTCGCCCAAAGGACTGCCGCTTACTGGATGTTTTTCCCTTTTCACACCAGTCTTTGTAAACCCTAGAAATGGTTGTGCATGAAAATCACAGTAACAGAGCAGATTTTGAAATACTCAGACTGGCCCGTCTGGCACCAACAACCATGCCACGCTCAAAATTGCTTAAATCACCTTTCTTTCCCATTCCCACACCAGGACCACACCCCTAAATGCATTGAAGCAACTGATATGTGATTGGTTGATTAGATAATTGCATTAATGAGAAATTGAACAGGTGTTCATAATAATTCTTTAGGTGAGTATATATATATATATATATATAGAGAGAGAGAGAGAGAGATGCCTCTTTCTCAGGACCAGGGGAGCAAGTGTGGACTGAGCATCACCTCTCCCGGAATGCTAGATGGCAGCGATACCTCAGACTCCCGCAGAGCTTCATGAGAATTGGTGTTCATTCAAGCCCTGTTGGTATCCAGGGGTACTGGCAGGATGTGCTGCAACTGTCCCTGAGCCTGTGTGGGCGGTTCTTCTGCCACACCTGGAAGTGTCGCTGGAAGTGGGTCAACAAGCACCTGGAGCATTTCCGGGTGACCTATATAAAGGACTAGCAGACACTTCTCCGGGAGCCAGAGTCGGGAGAAGAGGGACTAAGCTTGCCGGAGAGGAGTGGAGGAGAAGAAGAAGAAGTATTGTGATTGTGATATTGTGCTTGTTGGGACAGTGTTGTGCCTGTGGGAGCAGGGAAGGCGTTGCCCACAGTCAGAAGAAAATAAAATAAAAACGTTTTATAAGTGTACATTCCGTGTCTGTCTGTGTCGGGTCAAGCACTGGTATAGCGCCTTTTTTTTACAATATATATATATATATATATATCAACCCGTACACAGACAGACACAGAGCCAGAAGTTCTTAATCAACACACTCTTTTTACTTTGTCTCTACAATACAGTGCACAATTACCAAGTCGTCTTTTTCTTCTGCTGTCTTCACCCCTTCTCACAAGCTCTGTCCTCCCCTTCCTGACTCCTGATTCCTGAGAATGGAGTGAGGCGGCCACTTTTACAGTGCACCTAGAAGTATCCCAGGTGCACCCAGATCCTTTTCTGGCAGCACTTCCGGGAGTGGTGGAAGTGCTATAGTCCAGGTCTCCGGGATTGTCTAGGCGCTCCCTGGTGGTGGCCACGGGCCCTAGCAGGGTTGAAACTTTCACGCTCCAAGCCCATGGCCCCAATGCAAGGTATTGTTTCTCTCCTAGTCCTTCCATCATCGAGGCGTCCCAGCTGTGCAAGAGTCCCAGCGGTCTGCCACAATACATATAAATATGAGAATCTCTTCCAAAGGAGAATGTCACTTAAGTGACAGACAGCCCACAAGACAGACCCACAAAGTGCAAACAAAGCTTTATTTCTTTCTTATATTAGATAACGCATAATCCTCTTGTTTATTTTGGTAAATCTTAGCCTGGGCTTAATACCCTAAGATGGGCATCAGTTTGTTTTGTTTTGGTTTCTTATTAAATGGGACAACCTGGTTGATATATATATATATATATATATATATATATATATATATATATATATATATATATATATATATATATACTGTATACAGTAATCCCTCCTCGATCGCGGGGGTTCTGTAACAGAACCCCCCGCGATAGATGAAAATCCGCGAAGTAGAAACCATATGTTTGTATGGTTAGTTTTATATATTTTAAGCCCTTATAAATTCTCCCACACTGTTAACATTATTAGAGCCCTCTAGACATGAAATAACACCCTTTAGTCAAAAGTTTAAACTGTGCTCCATGACAAGACAGAGATGACAGCTCTTTCTCACAATTAAAAGAATGCAAACATATCCTCCTTTTCAAAGAATGCGTGTCAGGAGCAGAGAATGTCAGAGAGAGAGAGAGAGAGAGCGTGAGAGAAAACCAAACAATCAAAAAATCAATACGTGCTTTTAAGTAAGCCGAAGCACCGCGATAAAGCGGCATTTTTTGAGGAGCGTCCGTATCCTCTAGGGAAACGGCCTCTGTGCAAACAGCCCCTCTGCTCACACCACCTCCGTCAGGCGCAGAGAGAGCGAGAGAGACAGATAAAAGCAAAAAATCAAGCACCACGCGGGAAGCACATCGTATATCATTGAGGAGTTTTATTCAATCTATACTAATAAACGGCAAAGCCCTCACTGACTCACTCACTCATCACTAATTCTCCAACTTCCCGTGTAGGTAGAAGGCTGAAATTTGGTAGGGTTATTCCTTACAGCTTCCTTACAAAAGTTGGGCAGGTTTCATATCGAAATTCTACGCGTAATGGTCATAACTGGAAGCTGTTTTTCTCCATTTACTGTAATGGAGATGAGCTTGAAACCCGTGGGGGCGGAGTTTCGTGTGACATCATCACGCCTTCCACGTAATCACGCAGTACATAGAAAACCAGGAAGACCCAAAAGCGCTGAAGAAAACATGCATTATATAATTGAGAAGGCAGCGAAACAATAAGAAGCGAGCGAGTGACATATACAACCATATTCATGAGTTCTGCTACTTCGGAAACAAAGCACGATGTAAACTTACACTTTAAATTAAGTTCATAGACAGGCTGCCGCTGGCGTTTGTAATTTAGTGCCTGCCCATATAAGGCCGTCCGTCAGCGGCAATCCAATAGCAAACTGCCACGGGTAAATATTCACGGGTGAAGGACTGTGCTTATGCAGAGGAAGATGAGATGGTCAGGGTGGTGTTTGGCACAAACTCAGCGAAACTGCGAGAAAGTTTTAAGTGCCAGGACTAAGGTAACATTAAATACAGCCATGGACATAGCACATGGCACCAGCACAGCTGGGAAACTTCGATGCATGTACACCGAGGCTCACGTGAACTGACGCAGTGCACAGATAAAAGCAACAGTTCCAAAGAGCTGAACAAAAAATTACACAATTGAAAAGGCAGCAAAAAATATGAAGCGCCTGATACATACAAGCATATTCATAAATCCAGCTACTGTGGAAACAAAGCACACGGTGGAAAAAGTCAATGTCCCGCTAAAGGAAGACAGTGTAAAAAACCCGTGCATGCAGTGTGTCAGGTCTCAGATAAAGAAGAAGACGAGCTGTTTATTGATGCAGTAAGAAACGAATCGATGAATGAAACCTGTCATCTTTACAACGATTGACAAACACGGAATGTAACTTGAACACAACACATCCTACAAATACGAACCTGATTGAAAGAAATAATGATAATCAAATCCTTGATGACAGCAACACTCAGTAACACTCACAAAACAAATACTGTATATTGACAGTCATGTTACGTTATTTTTAAAATGTTCCCTTTTCTTTTCTAGCTTTTTAACACACTACTCTCGCTGCGATACACGGGTATATATATATGTATATATATACCCGATCTACATACTCGAATAATGGATACTTTATTCGCCATCAATGATTGTTTTGGTAAAGCCATACTCAGTGTATTCATTAGATGAACGGTAAAAAGTAAGAGCGAGGGAGGATGACTTATTGAGGCATGCAGGCTGTAGTGCGTCAACTCTATCTGAATTGCGCGATCACATTTGAAAAATATATCTTTTCAAGTTCTATTTAGTCCATATGTGTCAAACTCAAGGGCAGGCCACATCCGCCCGGCGTAATTATATCCGCCCGAGATCATTTTATATACTGTATTATTGTTATTAATGGCCCGGTATATGAAGCGCTGGTAACACAATAAACTACAGATCCCATAATGCAGCGCTTCAGCTGCCTTGCCTAACACTTACGCGTTAATCAAGTCTAGCTTATGATGCTGCAAGTTATTGCGAAGCTAGCTCACATGATGCTGAAGAGAAAAGTTGATTCTGAAAATAGAGCCTTTAAAACCGATGGGAGGCTGAGTATATGTTTACTGAACCCGTGTGTCTCATTTGTGGAGCTAATGTGGCTGTAATTACAGAATTTAATCTAAGACGGCACTATGAGACAAAACATCAGGGTAACCTGAAAGACCTGAATGCAATGCAGAAGATACAGAAAGCAGAAGAATTAAATAAGAATCTGACACTTCAGCGGACGTTTTACCGTGCACAATCACAAAGTGATTTCAAGTGAAGCTGCTTTTATGGGAGACACAAATGCACCAGTGCAACTTGCCCCACTTTCCCTGTTGCCAAGTAATGTTAAACCAAGTCGTCACTACGGTGTTCCCAAATCGCACTTTGCTGATAAACTGAGCGCACTGAGTTTGCACGGCGCTTTGGTGACTTTGAAGAACAAAAAGTCCGTCTACATGCGGCTCGAACCTTGTGCATGTTTGGTAGCACATATCTGTGTGAGAAGCTCTTCTCAGTGATAAAGACTAACAAAACAGCACACAGGAGTCGCCTCACTGATGAGCACCTGCAATCCATCCTGAGAATCTCCACAACACAGAACCTCACACCAAACATAAACGAACTTGTTGCCAAAAAAAGATGCCAGGCGTCCAGCTCTAAAATGACATATGAGCAAAGACAACTGAATGATTTGATTTGTTATTGCTGAAAGGAACACATTTTATTTATATTTCCAGGTTTTGTTATGCAGCATGTTCATATTTGAATTTGTATAATTTTGACAGGATATATTTTTATGGAGAGCAAAATCTTTTGGGATATTTAAAATCTAAGTTTATTTTTATATAAAATTACATAAGAGTAAAGAAATTTGAATGTTTGTTCTTTTAATGTTTACTTTATTTCTAACTTGTATAATTTAGACAGGATATATTTTTATGGAGAGCAAAATATTATAAGTTGTTTAAGGTTTGAGTTGATTTATTCAGGAATAATATTCCTGTCTGTTTTTACCATTCCTACCAAAGATATTTCTGTCGACTAAATAAAAGTTCCTTCTATTTAAAATTTAAATAGAACTTGAACAAATACGATAGTTCATAATATCCACGCAGACTTGCACGTAAGAGCGGAGTTATCCGTTTTAACAAGCAGCGTATTGCACTGATACGAAATAGCTGTGTGTGTATATATGTAGATATGTATGTATATGTATATATATGTTTATATATGTGTGTGTGTGTATGTATATACATATATGTATTTGTGTGTATATACAGTATATGTATGTGTATATATGTAGATATATATATGTATGTATATGTGTGTGTGTATATATATGTGTATATGTATAGATATGTATATATATATGTTTATGTGTGTGTGTAAATATATACAGTAATCCCTCCTCGATCGTGGGGGTTGCAGAACCCCCCGCGATAGACGAAAATCCGCGAAGTAGAAACCATATGTTTGTGTACTTATTTTTATATATTTTAAGCCCTTATAAACTCTCCCACACTGTTAACATTATTAAAGCCCTCTAGACATGAAATAACACCCTTTAGTCAAAAGTTTAAACTGTCCTCCATGACAAGACAGAGATGACAGTTCTTTCTCACAATTAAAAGAATGCAAATAGATCTTCTTCTCTTCAGGAGCAGAGAATTTCAGAGGGAGAGAGATAGAGAGCTCGCAAAAGAAAAGCAAACAATCAAAAATCAATACTTGTGCTTTTAAGTTTGCGCGCATTTTAGAGGAGCGTTAGTATCTTCTAAGCAAACAGCCTCTGTGCAAACAGCCCCTCTGCTCACATCTCCTCCGTCAGGTGCAGAGAACGTCAGAGAGAGAGAGCGCGCGAGATTAAAGCAAACCATCAAAAAATCAATATGTGTGCTTTTAAATATGCCGAGCACCGCAATAAAGCGGCATTTTTTTAGAGGAGCATCAGTATCTTTTAAGCAAACAACACCTCTGCTCACAGCCCCTCCGTCAGGCGCAGAGAATGTCAGAGAGGGTGAGAGAGAGGCAGAGACAAGCAAACAATCAAGCTCCGCGCAGGATGCATATCTTATAGCATTGAGGATTTTTAGTTAATATGTAATACATGCTCTGATTGGGTAGCTTCTAAGCCATCCGCCAATAAGCGTCCCTTGTATGAAATCAACAGGGCAAACAAACTGAGGAAGCGTGTAGCATAAATTAAAAGACCCACTGTCTGCAGAAATCCGTGAACCAGCGAAAAATCTGTGATATATATTTAGATGTGCTTACATTTAAAATCCATGATAGAGTGAAACCGAAAGTCAAAGCGATATAGCGAGGATTACTGTATATATATATATATATATATATATATATATATATGACAGCAACACTCATCACTCACAACAGTGACAAAACAATTACATTGACAATCATGTTACGTTATTTTCAAAATGTTTCCTTTTCTTTTTCATTGCTTCTTTAACACACTACTTCTCCTGCGGCCTGGGTATTTTGCTAGTCTATACTAATAAAAGGCAAAGCCCTCACTGACTCACTCACTGACTCATCACTAATTCTCCAACTTCCCGTGTAGGTAGAAGGCTGAAATTTGGCAGGCTTATTCCTTACAGCTTACTTACAAAAGTTAAGCAGGTTTTATTTTGAAATTCTACACGTAACGGTCATAACTGTTGACAACGTTTGCCATGTTGAACTTTCTTATTAATAGCCCCATCTTCACGAAATTTGGTAGGGTGCTTCTCTGCGCTAACTGAAACCAATGTACGTACGTATTTCAGTGGTATGACGCCACTGTCAGCCGCCATATTGAATTTTCCAACGTCACTAATTCTCCAACTTCTCATGTAGGTAGAAGGCTGAAATTTGGTACTTATTTCGGTGGAATGATGCCACTGTTGGCCGCCATATTGAACTTTTCAACAGTCTTTGTTACTTATGCTCCCATCTTCAAGAAATTTGGTACGCGGGTTCCCAACGCTAACTGAATCCTACTTACGTACATATATACGTCCATAGCCTGCAGCTCAGTCACCGTGTGAGGCGACGTTGGGTCCCCCATCCCGACGCCTCCCACGTTGTTGGCTGCCTTCCTATATAAGGCCGTCCGTCGCTCCAGTCTCTACATTCCCTTCCTTGCTTCGCCACGGGATTCACTTCTCCCTGCTGAAAACTACAGCCTTTTTATTTAATCCACGGCTTCTCCGCTGTTTTATTGTTCATTTATTATGATTATAGTTATTGTGTAGGTATTTTAGACTTACTTTACATTGTTCAGATAGCCATTTCCTTTATCATTCCAACCATACTCGCATTAACATGTCTATCGAGGTGATCACCATCGATCAAACAACTGTCACTTACCGAGTGGTTTCCATGCCCAGAAATGGCACCTACCTTTTCCATTCTCTTTGGTACATATTGCACAGCCATATCAGGCTCACTCTTGATATCCGGAGGAACATTGTGTCTTATGTATTGAATGACTGGGACAGGTTCAAGGTGTGGACTGATGACGGTACAGGAGATAATTATACTACACAGGAGCACTAGAAGAGTGAAATGCTTTAGCCCTTCACCTATGGTACTGCATGTGAGTTGATGGCTGCCGCTGAATTGTTTGGTTATCGCTTTCAAGTGTACCGAAATGGCCAAATATTTTACACATTTCGACAACCGCCAATGCCTCTCAAACATCTTAGATTCACAGGTGACGATTTCAGTAGTGGATACTTTGATGTTTATGAATGTTTAAACTCTCAAAAGCTGGATGTGAAGTTATTGATGAAACTGGTTTTATACTTACAAATACTTGTATATTTTCCCTCTGTTTAAAAAGGTTTAATTTTCTTCTTAATAAAACTTTTAAGGCAGTACTTGCCTTGAAGCTGGTATTTTGCTAGTATATATATACAGTAATCCTCCTCGATCGCTGGGGTTGTTCCAGACCCCGCGATAGGTGAAAATCCATGAAGTAGAAACCATATGTTTGTGTGGTTATTTTTATATATTTTAAGCCCTTATAAACTCTCCCACCCTGTTAACATTATTAGAGCCCTCTAGACATGAAATAACACCCTTTAGTCAAACGTTTAAACTGTGCTCCAAGACAAGACAGAGATGACAGTTCTTTCTCACAATTAAAAGAAAGCAAACATATCTTATCTTCAAAGGAGCGCTGTCATAAAGGAGCGCGTCAGGAGCAGAGAATGTCAGAGAGAGCACTCGCAAAGAAAAGCAAACAATCAAAAAATCAATACATGCTTTTAAGTATACAGAAGCGATAAAGCGGCATTTTGTAGAGGAGCGTCTGTGTCCTCTGTGCAAACAGCCCCTCTGCTCACACCCCCTCCGTCAGGCAGAGAGAGCGAGAAAGATAGAGAGAAGCAAACAAGCACAGCGCGGGAAGCATATCTTATAGCATTGAGGAGTTTTAGTTAATATGCAATACATGCTCTGATTGGGTAGCTTCTAAGCCATCCGCCAATAGCGTCCCTTGTATGAAATCAACTGGGCAATCAAACTGAGGAAGCATGTAACCTAAATTAAAAGACCCATTGTCCGCAGAAAGCGGCGAACCAGTGAAAAATCTGTGATATATGTTTAGATGTGCTTACATTTAAAATCCGCGATAGAGTGAAACCGCGAAAGTCAAAGCGCGATATAGCGAGGGATTACTGTATGACAGCAACACTCATCACTCACAACAGTGACAAAACAATTACATTGACAATCATGTTACGTTATTTTCAAAATGTTTCCTTTTCTTTTTCATTACTTCTTTAACACACAACTTCTCCGCTGCAAAGCATGGGTATTTTGCTAGTATGTAATATGTGCTCTGATTGGGTAGCTTCTCAGCCATCTGCCAATAGCGTCCCTTGTATGAAATCAACTGGGCAAACCAACTGAGAAAGCATGTAGCATAAATTACAAGACCCATTGTCTGCAGAAATCCGTGAACCAGCAAAAAATCTGTGATATATATTTAGATGTGCTTACATTTAAAATCCGCAATGGAGTGAAGCCGCGAAAGTCGAAGCGCGATATAGCGAGGGATCACTGTATATATATTTTGTGGCAGGCGGCCGGAACACCCCTGCAGCATATCTTCCAGGGGAGCAACGATGGGAAACCCAGTATCTCCCCCTGGACGCTAGATGACAGCCTCCCTGGGTTGCAGCGGTGCCTCGGACTCTCCCATGGCTTCATGGGGTTGGAGTTTTGTGCAGCCCTGTTAGGTTCTGCAGACGCTGCCATGGGGTGCTGCAGCTGGGACTCCTGAGCCCATCTGGGCAGCATATTCATCACTCCCGGAAGTGCAGCCGGAGGTCTGCAATCAAACACCTGGAGCACTTCCAGGTGCCCTATAAAAGGAGCCAGCAACCACCACTCAGTGGCCAGAGTCGGCGTGGAAGGAGGACAAAGCTTGTGGAAGAGTGGTGGTGAAAGTGAGAAGAGTGTTTTGGTTAGTGAGTTTGTGCTTGGGACTGTGTTATGGCTGGAGGGCTTACAGAGAAGACATGCCCTCCAGCTCAAGAAAATAAAAAGATTCTTTATTTTGTACTTGCATCCCGTGTCAAATCTGTGTCGGGTTGGGCGCAATATTGCACCTTTATTACTATATATATATATGTGTGTGTGTACAGTATATATCATTACATTTGCATATATATCAATAAGGTATTAATTAAACATGCATAACAAGATAAAAAGTGCACTGTACATTGTTATGATACTTACTTGCACTGACAGCTTTGGTCCATTTTTTTGAGCTAACATTACTGCCTCATTTACAAGTGAATGAAAGTTCAGCAGCACCTTCTCAATATCAAACGTTTCCTGCATCTTATTAGATAGTTGCTCTAATGATCGTATATACTCTCTCCAATGAGGGTCAATCTCTACCATGCTGGCCAAGCACCCTCTGATCACATTGAGGCAGTATCCCATGCAGGGTTTACTCTGAGTGAGACCTTGGCAATGAGGGCAGTATTGCATCTTCAGCAGGGCTCTGTGACATTCCTTTGTGTACTGTAAGTGATCTGTTGTATTAATAACTTCAATTCCCAAATTCAAAGCTTGTAAAAAAATACGACTTGGCACTAATGATTTCACCATTTGACTGACTGAGATTTTTGGAATACTTCCAAATGGGCTGAGGTCTTTTCTTGCCATGCGTAAGCATTCAGAGTAATCAACTGCTATATCTGTTAAACCAGGATTGATGAGATGATTGTACACCAAAGGGAACAGGGCATCAAAAAATCTGTGAACAGACTCCTCGATACTGAGCTCTGAATTCAATACAAAAAGTCCAATATCTGTAAATAACTCCTTTACTGCTGTTGAGGCCTCTGCTGCCATGTTTCTGTAAGTTGTACGAAACAAGGAAATGGTATAGTTCTCCGCTTGTCGTATTACTGTTTCAAATGTCTCTGGAAAAAAAAAGAAAAGAAACATTGATTGTGTGTAACAAGATTTTTAACCATGCCCTAAATATAATAGGCTTCATTAAGTGGCTTCTTTGATAAGTTTCGTAAGTTAAAATGAAAATTATAACAAAAGAACTATAATTACATTTATTTAATTCTAAACCCACAAGAAATATTTCCAAAGCCAGATTTTATATATGAAAATCAAAGAAATGCAAATACATTTTGGCAAACACTCTTTTTGAAAACGCACTTATTCCAGTATAGCGGCGAGGGGAATTGGGTCTGTCCTGAAGCATCAGGCACAAGGGAGGAATCAACCCTAGACAGGGTGTCAGCCCATACTAATCACACTTGCTAGAATTGTTAACCCCATTCTTATTCCAACTCTGAAGTTTTCAAGGGGGATTTCCCACATGCCATTCTGTAAATGGAAAAAAAAAACTCTACCTGTGCAATCTCAAGGGGTGCCAGAAATCCCAAAGGAGGACTGAGTAATAACAAATTGTTCAACCCTGCTGCAAATACCAGGCATTAAGAGTTTAAACATTATCTATACTTGCACTATTAAATTTGTGTGTAATTTTTCATTCTGTTTCAATCATTAAATTTTATGATTACCAGGTTATTACTTGGACTGTAAATTGCATTCTTTGTACTGATTTCCTTTGGTTTAGATTAGCTCAATGTATTTCTGTGAGGCGGACAGGTTGAGCTCTGGCTGGCTCTGACTCTAACCAGGATAAGCTCCAAAAATGGCTAAATGGAAAATTTATTACTTAGCACAGTTCTCTCAACATTTGTTACTGTGGCAATAAAGTAACACATAAATACAGTTCGATAAAAGGAGCATCCAGTTGTGTAGATAAAGTTAACTTTTACAGAATAAAAAACAGAAAGATTATAAATAAAATGAATCATTCTAAAGCTCTAAAACACTGAAAATAAGAAAATCTATTGCTTTTGTTCTTGTATTTCTTTCTAAACACTGTGTGTCATTTTATTTACTTTTAAAAAAACTTTTTTTTTTTTGCTTTGTGTTTTAATAAAGCACTTTTATCTGTTAATTTCCAGAGTCCAGTTTATCCTCCTCAGGGCCATGCAGTGCTATAGCATAATGTCCTGGCAACATCATCTGCAAGACTGGGGCCAATCTAGAACTATAGTAGCAGTCTTTCATAAAAAGATAATTAAATGAACATGCTTGTCACTTGGATGTGTTTGGGTATGGGAACACCAAGAAAAAAAAAAAAAACTACACAGACAGTACATGTGAATTCTACACAGATAATTACCAGGATGAGGTTCATAGTCTCCAAAAAAGAAAGTATATTGAATAAATAATTTAGACACATATACAGGTTAGATGTCCATTTCACAAAGGATATTAGATGAAGTACAAAGTACAAATAAGACTAAAAAGGTTAGAATATTGGAAACTTTTTACTTAGACTAAAAGAAATATTTTTAATATGGGAAATGCTCCAAATGAAAAAATAATTTAATTCTTTACACATTACTGCAATGACCTTGCTTCAATGATCTGGAATTTCCTTAATCAGTGTCAAAGTAAGCTTTTGGCTGCTAGTCAATCTAACTTTCCATGGCTACTTTGCCTACAATGTTCAAACAGGCCCTAATGACTTCTTGTTTAAAAAGCCTACTATCGACCAATATCAGGAAGGTAATTAAAAACCAATCTCTCTGCTCTCCTTTCTATCAAAAAAGTACTCTATTTTACTTTCTTCTACAGAGCAGACTGCTTGATCTTATTCATTCAGGCTTCAAGAAGAGCCATTCCATCCTTTACTTATCAGTGTCAACATGTTATGGCAACCTAGTGCTACCAACATGTCATCTGTCATTATCCTGCTAGATTTCTCCTCTGCCTCTTTTTCTCTTGCCTTGGCATCACTGGGACTGTCCTCATGTTGTGTGAGTCCTACCTCTAGGGCAGATCCTGTAGTATGTCCTGGTATGGAGAGATGTCAATGGTGCACCAGGCAAGGGTCCGGTGCTAGGGTCTTTCCTCTTCTTTCTCACCATGATAATATCTTGTACTGCCACCTAGTGGAATCTTCCAGATTTATGTAAAGTGCATGTGCAATTATAAACAGTACAACACTTGTGCACCAGTAGCATCCACTGGAGCATACATTGCATTGCGTTGCTTGAAGTATAAACCCGGCCTAAGGAGGACAGCTATGGACCTACAGTTGATGAGATTGTTTAGTCTTGTGATCGTCAAATATCTCTGAGACTGAGAATATGGCTAGATTTTAGGTGCTCCTCTCCATCCACACTTTTTATATTTAAAGGGGAGAAAAAAAAATCGTCAATTAAGGACAGGAATGGCAAAACTTTCTTAGGAACTGTATCAATTATTAACTAGACAAAAACTTAATGAAAGTCATTTATTGAATCAGCTGTAACATTTTCTTTTATATGTTGATTTGTGTTGTGATGTGAAATTTTGCATACAAGTTGATAAAAATTTTGTATCTCTTTATTTGTAACTTAGGCAAAGCAATGTAATATTAGTATTACATTAGTGAGAAACATTCATGTTTACCCGCCAAGTCCCCCCTTTTAGGATTGGTGCTCTTCGAATTTTACAACAGGGTTTGGAAGTAGTGCCTCAAACCAGTTTGGTAACTGTTTCTCTGCTAAAGTCTCCCTCTCAACCCCCTCAGGAAAGCCAGGCTGCCTAACTGCTAAGATTTCCCTTAACATATGGTTTTGGAGGCAGGTGTGAATGTGTTCTATTCCCCCACTGGTCTGAAGTATGGTTGTTTGGAACTGGCTTGTATCAAAAGCCTTTAAGTACCACGATGCCCTATAGGCTGTAGGGGTTGGACAGAAAACCTATAAATTTGCTTGCTTTACCTCATCCTCTCTCTCTCTTACCAAACTGATGAAAGACCATCTCACACACCATGAACTGAAAAGGACAACACAATGAAGAGCACAGCTTGGCAGCCATATTGAGACAGGCATGCAACCTGTTCTAAAGAAAGCTGACAACTACTGATGCCTTAACTACAGACATTTTTAAGTAACTAACACGTTTGTGTGCCGCCTGAAACTACACATCACAATTTATCAGGTTGTATGGTTGCCAATATTCAAATGTACTTTGCATATTGTTATTATTTATGAATATTATCAATAATATATTATTTTATGTGCAACTTAACTCCTGCTTGTCTTTAATAGACCTAATTGCCTGAGACAATACATGTAGAAGGGGAGGTGGGGAGAAGTTATATGGTACAGTACCTTATAAACAGTAGTAAGTCTGTGAGATTTGAGGCATTCTGACAAAGGCTACACATTAATACTACAAAAGGGGAAAGTAGAGCAAAATATTACTCTACCAAGACAAAACAGTTTGGTAACCTCAGTATTAAGGACAAAACATAATCTATACAACATTATAAAAATCAGCAATACAATTATTGATCTACAGGAGTCTTCTGTCACTGCACTGTAGTACAAACAGGTTAGAAAGAAGGCCAACTCAGTTTTGTTAAAGACAGTAGCCATTCCTCTTTTTCCTAAATTTCAGTTGGTTGCAGATTTAAGCTCCCAGGGGCAACAACTCTTTCAACCCTAAAGCTATAAATATTCTCAATTCTGAAACTTGTAGATATGCTGCTGAATTCTGCATTATTAGTTTACGTACTTCTAAAATGTAATTATTATTCTTTCTACTAATCTTGAGTGTGTGTACTTATGATACCAACGGTTCTCAGTTGTTATGTCTGGGCTTACTATCTTGTATAATTGTGTAATACAATGTCCTATGTTTGAATTTCCTGCTGCAAACAAATTTCTCTCGGGGCAATAAAACTCTACCAAATCTTATATGCTTTCAAGTTCAGTTCCCATCACCTGAGGCCTCATGCATAATGCCGTGCATAGAATTCACACTATAACATGACATAAGCACAAAAGCCGAAATGTGCTTACGTAAAGAAAAATCTAGATGCAGGAATCTGTGAGTACTCCAACTTCCACGTTGTTCCGCGACATAAATCCCGGTCAGCGTGAAAAGTAATGCACGTGCATGCATCTGCTGTCCCACCACAATTCGTTCCAGAATTACGCCTCTTTGAATATGCAAATCAATATAAATAACCCTTAAGCTCAGCCTTCTGTGAAAAGACAATGGGAAAAGCATGGGGGAAAATATAAGAATTTCAGCGAATACCAAGTGGAGGCAAAGGAAAAACATACTATTTGTTGATTTAAACCGTGGTATAATCAACAAAAGGAAGTTTATCGAGTGACATAGCGTGTTGGAGAAACTTGAAAGCTCAAGTTCACAAAGTCGCACAGTGCCCGAAATAAAAAAAAGTTGTCAGATATCAAAGTAGCCGTGAAAAGGCGAGTCGTAGCCCACCATCTGAGTGTCATATGATAGCTTATTAGAGTATAGAGAAAAAAAAAGGCACACAGTGGGGAAAAAGCACAAAATGTCAACTTCAATCTCGAAATTTCCACTTTAATCACGTAGTTTATTTTGCCATTAAAGTAGAACATCATAAACTTTATCTTAAAATCGTTTAATTAACCAGTTTCTCAAATCACATCATAATTAAAGTAGCACGTTAAATGCTTTGTTTTGAATGTGTTCTTCTATGTTTTCTTTGTGTGTGAATCACTACGTGCTTCTTAAACCGGCTCTCTTCCTCCGACAGGACACAGAATCCATTACATTTGTGATATTACAGCTCTCTGAATAACTAAAATACTGAGCTGTATACATGATATCATTTTCATGATGATAGGAGCTAAAGCACGTTATTAAACATGGGCTTCACGGTGGCACAATGATTGTGTGCAACCTTCGATGAAATAATTTATTGCAGCAGACTCAGGGGCGGCTCTAGGGTCGTGGCGGCCCTGGGCAGAGAAAGAATCGGTGGCCTTAAGCCCGCCAATGTCAATATGGTATCTTATGCACAGTGGATGGCCACGTCCGTTGCGGACATGGCATAGCCGCCTCGTGCTCATGACACAAGCGTTTAACTTTTGCCGAAATTTGCCGCTGCGTTTTCAGCTGTGTCATTATTTTCTCTTTCTGTTTTATATTCAATATATATTGGCTTGGTGGCCCTGTGCAGGTGCACAGTTTGCACATGCCTAAGGCCGCCCCTGCAGTATTGTCTCTTTCAGACGTACTAACCTGCAATTCCTGTCCTTCCTTTTCTTTCTCCAAGTTACCAGTCGCCACACAATCAGCTCTATAATAGACGTTAAGCCGTCTGTAAGCTTATAACATCGATTCTTAAAAAATCTTTAAGGAACATTGAAATATCTTCGTAGTACATGTTTAATTATTCTATCCTTCACGCCAGTCCCAGTGAAGCATACAGTGTGAGACAGGAAGCAGAGCGCCAGATCCTTGCTAGCGTAGCAACACCATGTCCTTTAATTATTAACAATATAAATTATTTAAATGAAGTTAAAGTTTTATCTGTATAATACATTGGCTCAGATTGTGCAATATTATAAACTGTAGTGGAAGTTTACAGTGAGGTGATAGTACTTATAAGTAAAAACAGTTCTACAAGAAGCAGTTGATGGACTGATTGAGTGCGTTTAGAGCTCTTGGGATGAAACTCTTTCTGAACAGCGAGGTCCGTACAGGAAATGTTTGAAGCATTTGCCATGTGAGAAGCAGTTCAAATAGAAAGCATGGCTGAGGCAGCATGTGCTTGATGCTGTATACCTATAATTCTCTTTCCGATTAGCTGCTCCGAGTGTAATATGGAAATAGATGAGATGATCTGCTGTGGCAACCCATAACGGAAGCAGCTGAAAGAAGAAGAAGAAGAAGGTGCAGTGAGAGTAACAACGTTAAAGCAGTCATGGTATTTGGAATCGTTTGACCATTCTGTGGACCATTATATTGTTACAGGTTAATTGCAATCAGATGCATTAAACTAATAAACAATATGCAATTAATTTCAGTGTATTTATAAAGCCGCCTCTGGGACGTGGACCTGAAAAACCACACAGGAAGAGTAGCACTGCTTTGACACTGGGTGCCGCCAGTCTGCAAAACCGAGCGGAGAACTTGCATATGACAGGGTATGAGGTACTGTGGAAATGTGCGTGGCTTTATGCCAAGTTTAGGTTTTATATATTGCGATTTGAACATGGAAACGTTGTTACACAACATTTCTGTGTGTATGCACCGTTTATACATGGGGTCCCAGATCCTAAACAAGGCAGGAACTAACAGTGAATTGGCCTACAAAAAGAGACAATACAAAATAAAATTCATAAAAGCTGAAAAACACCAACAAGTTCAAAGGTTGTCTAGTACAGTGTTTTGTAAGCTGAAAACATGAGGGACAGAAATGGGAAAATGTGTTAAATGAGTAGCTTTATGTCATAAAACATGTTTGCTGCAGTATGGTGACTTTCACTCAAAGACCAAAAGGAAGCAAAGGACAATGGCATGAATATGTTGATTGGTAATTTTGTATCAGTCAAAGTTTGAGTCTGCTTTAGCATCACCAGCATTTTACTAAAATCCTACTTTCCTGTGCCCTTCATTTCTTTTTTCCGTCATCAGACCTGTGGGAATCTGAGCTTAACCTGCCGGGGGCTAAATATGACTTACTATTAAACAGTTTCTGCTCTTATGGGAACTGCTAGAGGGCTCCAAACCTTAAATACTGCACATCCTGAGGCCCCTTTATTGGGATGTACTCTAAGTTGCATTAGATCTGAGAGCAAATTAAGCATGATCAAGGCATCCTTCTGATGTTCAGATTCTCAAAGAACCATAGCACATTCTCTCTCTGCCTCTTTTTTTATTGCTTACTTCTTTGATGTTAAAGACCTTTTATTTTGATGTATAAATAAAGACCAGAACAAAAAGATTTTCTGCTCACTGTATGCTTATCCCAGCACTAGAGAAAACTAGGGGTACTGTAGCCCCTTGCAATATGCATCCTTTAGCAAATCGACCTAAGCAAACATTAATCTTTAGAAACAGTAAAAACTTAAATTTTAAGTAATAGTAAAAGAGAGCAATTTATGTTCTATTTATCACTGATTTAAACACATAAAATGTTTTCTAAACTTTAAGACTCCATTTAGAAAATCATCTCAGTGAAGCAAGGTAAATTAGCTAATCCAGTTTAGAAGAGGTTGTGTGGGAAGGCACACGTTGCCATTAAAGTGTAAATGAGTGAGTAATATCAGTAATAGTGTATGAAAGCAGTGCATTAAGAGAAATATATTTTTATCATAAGTACTCTATTTTGTTTAAGAGCTATGCCTTAATCTCCATTGCCAAACATTTTTAGTTAAATTTCTCAAGTATTACTACTGTACATTTTGCTAAACTGTGATTTTCTAAAATTCTTCTCTTAAGGAGAAGTTGTAGCAAATGAAATAAAACTTGTTACTCTATTGCCAAATATTTAAAAGTTTTGGTAAATTTTGAATGTTTTTTAATACAGCATCCACATACATAAAGCATCCACATTCCCAGAGGTATAAACAAGAAAGTGCTGGGTGTGTAAAGCAACTTGTGCTGGAACATACTTAAATGATGCTACTCAGAATTAAATGTCCATTAGAACAGGTCATTCAGTCCAACAAAACTTGCCAGTCCTATCCACTGTATTCTTCCAAAAAAACATCTTCGAGTTTTGAAAGTCCCTAAAGTCTTACTGTCTACCACACTACTTGGTAGCTTATTCCAAGTGTCTATGGGTCTCTGTGTAAAGAAAATCTTTCTAATATTTATGTGAAATTTACCCTTAACAAGTTTCCAACTGTGTTCACGTGTTCTTGATGAATTCATTGAAAATAACAGTTTCAATCCACTGTACTAATTCCCTTAATAAAATGTATGACAGTGATAACATAGTGTAAACTACAAATGTAAAGATCAAACCCACACCAGCAAGTATGGTCTAATGCACAATAGTACAAACTTCTTTATACTGTAAAATAAAATGCTGTTCCCTTCTTTTAAATGTTCAAGTCACTTTCTCTCCCACATGCTAAAGCCTCTGGTCATGCACTGTCACTAGTTTTTTTCACATTTTATTTCAGTTTTTGAAACTGAAAGATAATTATTCCTTAAACTATCTGAGAAAATAATATGTCAGGAAAGAAGGTTGGGAGTAGGTGTGGCACTGCTGTGTACAAGTATTAAAACGACTTATCTATAAACTAATTTGTTTTGAAGTCTGAATTACTGGTATTTTATCCACAAAATCCTGTGACAGAGAAAGAGCATGAAATTTTATTATTTTTCATTAACTTAATTTCCAGTTAGAACTGCGTTACAGTTTTAATGGATATCATTAAATAATTAAATAAGTCCGCATGATAGTCATCAGATGTACTATAATGCTTCACATTTCAATCTTTAGTTAACTGGAAAAAGCAGATTCTCTAAAATTTTCCATTTTCTTTCTATATAGATTAAGAATGGTCAGTTAAATGGGTAAATGATAGACTATGATTATCTGTCTTAAATCAAAGTGTTGTCCATCAGGTCAAATTATTAGAGACTTTCCTGAGAACTTCTGCCACTGGTCTAGTCCAAATCACTCTGTAGTACTGATCATTGTCTACAAAGACGTAAACTGTGGTGTAATCTCCTGACATACATTACAATGAGTTACTGGAAGCTTATCAGTTTATTAGTACACAGAAGAATATAGCCAAATTCCATATTGAAACATATACAAATGTAAAAGTAGCCATCAAAAGTTAATTCTGCAATTCAATAAACGAACAGCAAAATTCTGTTTATTACAGGGTTCTTTCAACACAGACCTGTAATTATCTGGTAACTTTTGATATCTGTCATTTTCCAATTTAGTTATCTTTAATTACATTTGTTTTCATCACTTGTTTTAGTGCTCAAAACTGGATTTGCTATTGCCTTTTCATTGTGGTAGATTTTTAAACTAGTTTCATACACTTTCGCACTTTAAAATCTTCCAAGTAACAACAATCAAGTTGTGTCTGTGTGTGCTCCTTTCTTCTGCTTTAAATATGTTGTAACAGGCAGTGGACACTATTGTAGTGTCTTGATTGTCCAGATAAAGGTCTAGTAGCTAAGATGCATTACTTATTAATTCAGAAATTAAGTATAAGAAAGAACATAGGGAGATTTGTAAGATACTGTAATTAAAATGTCTATGAAGTATGGTGGCATGCCTACTTACTTACTTTAAAGTGCCAGAACAAACCCTTGGTTGCAGCCCAGAGAATACTTTCTCCAACTCATGACGTCTTTGTTCCTCCAGGAAGCTAAGCTTTTGCTCCAGATTCATCTCCTATCTTCAAGCTGTTACACTGTATGGGCTAGGGGTTGTCTTTAAAACCCATCCCATTGCCATTTCCACTGTAGTTTAAAATTACTTTCTTGGTCAGTAACAGAGGAACTAGATTTATTAATCTTATTTCTTTTCTGTCTTTTGTCATTCATCATTTCACACTTTTGAATTATCACGTCTCCATGCACCATACTTCATTTGTTACTTTTACTTTTTTTTGTCATTTCTCACTTATTACTTTCACTTATAACTTTAAACTTAACACTAGAATTACCAGAGCCTATGAATAAAACGCGTAAATCCGTCCCACATTAAATCGCTTCTTAAAACCGTTCTCACCTCTCTGCCAGTGCCTTTTGTTAATCTAAATGTGCTGATAAAAGAAAAGCTGCAAGTTGCCGGCTATTCCATCCCCCCACCGACTTAGAACATGCACAAACTTCTCCCAGCTCATGCCTTGATTGATTTTCTGGGAGTGAAGTGGAGTTTTAGAGTGATAATAATAGATCGTTATTTGGAACACACGCATTTCATGTCTGTTCAGTTTCTACAGTAATCTGTGTAAACACATTGTTAAAACAGAAACGTTTTTTATATTCTAGTAGTAGATGACAAAATGTAGGCATAAACTATATAAAGTATGAAGCCTGAAGTCCAAATATCAAAAGAAATATTTTCACAGAAGGTACAAATCTAAAACATGCTGTTTTCACATAGACGCGCTGTAACAGAGGTAAACTCAGCTCCCTTCTACATCGGAGCAAGAATGCACATACCATTGCTTGCATACTAAAGTCTCAGCAGGCATTTTTCGTGGAATTACACAAATTTTTGCGCATGCCCTCTGCACACTACTTGTGACTTTAGGCTTTAGGAAGTAAGTAAATAAATAAAGGTAAATCGTGTCATAAAATGATTTCTTCAAAACGTCACATATATTTGTCTCTTTCTTTTTTTAAAATGTGCGTTGATCACCGCCAGCATGTTGTAGCATACAGCATCTGGCTACCTGCATGTTCTTGCGTGCACTGAATAAGAGACAAATATACAGTCTGACTGAGAGAATCAGACTGAAAAAAAGCAAACAATTAGAAATGCCATACTTTTACAGCTGATCGGACGCTGTTTGTTTTCAAATAATATTGCATTTGTGCGATGATGTTTTCACATATATTGTCTCTTTCTTTCAGGTGTGTAATGGAAACCACAGCATAGAGAGAAATGCAATATTATTTGAAAGCGAACAGCTTTATTTATTTGGCACGGACATGCTCAAAAAATACATGTGTAATGCCACAAAAAGTGCATGCAGACATGTCCGTGCCAAATAAATAACATTCGACGTTTTGAAGAAATCATTTTATGACACGATTTACCTTTATTTATTTACTTACTTCCTAAAGCCTAAAGTCACAAGTAGTGTGCAGAGGACATGCTCAAAACTGTGTGTAATGCCATGAAAAGTGCCTGCTGACACTTTACTATGCAAGCAATGGTATGTGCATTCTTGCTCCGATGCAGAAGGGAGCTGAGTTTACCTCTGTTACAGCGCGTCTATGTAAAAACAGCAGTATCAGTTGCGGGGGTGGGGTGTGTTTGGGCTTGTGAAAGCGGCTGAGATAATACAACTGACTAAAAAAAAAAAAAAAAAAAGCTAACCTTTACAAGTATCATAAATTACACCGGCTGTTACAGACTGAAATCAAATGTATGTTTTTATTTTAAAATAGTAAGACTAAGAGCAGTTTACTTCTCAAAACGGAGGGGGTGCAGGATCGAACTCGCGACCTTTCGATTCCCAGTTGGCAACTGATTCTACTGCGCTATGGAGGCAGTCATAATAAATGGGTGTCAATGTCGCATGTTAAGGCGGCTTTTTGTTTCTGCAGTTATATTTTTGAATAAAAGCGCAATAGCTGTTTTAGATTTGTAGCTTTTGTGAAAGTATTTGTGTGATACTTCAGGCTTCATACATTATATAGTTTATGCCTACGTTTTGTCATCTACTAGTAGAATATAAAAACGCTTCTGTTTTAACAATGTGTTTACACAGATTACTGTAGAAACGGAACAGACATGAAATGCGTGTGTTCCAAACAACGATCTATGGAATGGAATCTAATGGAATAGCCAGCTGCTTGCAGCCTGATTTTTATCAGCACATTTAGATGACAAAAGACGCTGGTGGAGAGCTGTGAACAATTTTAAGAAGCGATTTAAGGTGGGACGGATTTACGAGTTTTTTCGTAGGCTCTGGTAATTCTAGTGTTAATACCTTTCTCCACATCACTTTTCAGTATCTTATTTTTTTTTGTTGCAATAGAACAGGGTAATAGTGTGAAAAATTCAAATGAAAGATAAGTGTAAAACAAAATAGACAAAATGTACATTGTACACTTGACAAACAATGTTTTATGACATACTATACAAATTATGAATTGGAAGAACTACATGGAAAAGTTGGTGAATGAGAATAATAATTTAGATAATAATGTTTATTGTGAAAAAACGTAAAGACCTACATGTCTAAAAATTTGTCACGGAAGTGATTGTATGTTATTTATCTTGTATTGATGGGACAAATTGAAGGGAAAGATACTGAAATGAAAGTTCATTTGCAAGCAAAATTGTCTTAAGGCAAATAAAGAAAATACCAGGGTTATGGCTGGAAAGTAAGGCTCCGTAACGTGGAAGAGTTGTCATACATGGCTGTGCAATGTGTTCAATAAAGATGCTGGCCGAAACTCAATGCACAGGCTATCGTAAGTAAGTGCATAAAAGATGTTGTGTTATGAAGTTTAGTCTGCAAGCTTGGAGTGAGTCTTTTGTTTATAGAAAATGTGATGGAAGAATTAAGGGTGCCATTTGGAAGAATTAAATAATGTAGTGAATGTAAATGTAGATAATTAACAATGGAGTTGTTTTGAGGAAAGTGAGGAAGTTTTGCTACTTAGGTGACATTTTGGGTGCAGATGGAGGTGTGAGAACAACAGTGATATAAAGGATGAGAAGTACATGAATAGAAATTCCTAGAACTGTCGCCAATTCTTCTAACACTAGAATTCCTGAAGCCTACAAAAAAACTCATAATCCCAGCCCACCTTAAATCCTTTCGCACCTCTCCATCAGCATATTCTGTTTTGTAAATGTGTTGATCAGCACAAGCAGAAAGCAGCCTGCTGTCCCATTCCTTGTCTTGCCAGAGCTCAGCTCGGGCGAAAAGCTCTCCCAGCTCAAGGCTCCTTATCTGCATGTGGGGTGCCTGGAGTTGTACAGGGTAAATAATACATAATATCTTTATTTGGAATACATGCATTTCATGTGTGTTCCATGTCTACAAAGATCTTGGCAAGCGTAGGATGAAAAACAATGTGAGGCAAGATATGCTAAATACATACAGTACCTAAAGCAGAAAATGTTTCTATGTTATACTTGTAATGGCCTGAAGTGTATTATATGTGAAGACTTTAGTCCAAATATCAAATAAACACAGGTGCTTTTATTCAAGAATATAACCAAAGAAAAAAAAAGCATTCGATTTACATGTGGCTGTCAATGAGTTAAAAACTCAAGCTCAATCAACATGGAATTTACACATATTATTTAATGGTGCAGTGGTAAGAACTGCTGCCTTATACCCTGGAGGTCCGGGTTTGGACTAAAGTCTTCACATATTATACATTTCAGGTCATTATAAGTATGACATAAAAAAAATTCTGTTTTAGGTATGTGTTCAGCATTTCTTACATTTCCTTTGATCCTACACTTAACCAGATCTTTGTAGACACGGAACACACATGAAATGCACTTATTCCAAATAACGATATACTGTATTATTTACCCGATACAACTCCAGGAACCTCACCTCACACAGAGATAAGAAGCCTTGAGCTAGGAGAGCTTTTTGCCCAAGTTGAGATCTGTCAGGGCAGGGGATGGAATAGCAGGCTGCTTGCTGCTTGTGCTGATCAACACATTTAGAAAACAAAAGATGTTGATGGAGAGGTGTGAAGGGATTTAAGGTGGGCAGGTATTACGTATTTTTTTGTAGGCTTCAGGAATTCTAGTGTTAAATGAGTCTTTTTGGCATTGTAGGAAAAAGTTTAATTTGTGTGAGGTGAAGTAGTATGCTGTAAGGGAGTAAACTGTGATCAAAGATGGTGGAACATCAAGTGAATTGGAAAAGAATGGTGAATTGAAAGATCAGGTGGATGTACTGTATATAGTGTCACAAAATGAGACAAAGGCATATGCTAAATTAAGAGAAACACTTCACATGGAGACAAAAGAATTAGAATCAGACTTTACCTTACTGGCCAGGTACACTAATGTGTCCTAGGAATTTGTCTTGATAATATTGGTGCAACATACAAGGCCAAAACAGAATACAAAGGAGAAATATATGAAGATAAAAAATAAAATGATAAAATATGATACAGCATGCAAGGGCAATACAAAAAAAAGAGATAGTAGGATTAAAATGTCTAGGCAGTCTAGTGTGCAGGCCTACATAGATACTGAGTAGAAACTCAGACCTGATTAATAAGAATAACTGCATGTGGAAAAAAACTGTGCAGGTGGCATGTTTTAGCTTTCACTGCATGAAGACATTTGCTGGAGAGAAGTCTTTAGAACAGGGGATGCCTTGGGTGAGTCAGATCAGCAATGATTTTTCCAGTCCTCTTCCTTAACCTGGAATCATATATGACTTCAATGTGCAGTAAGTTACAGCCTATGATCTTCTCACAGGCTATGAAGATGGATTTCAAATCGGCCTTAGCCTCAACAGAGGCAGCACAAAACCAGACAGTTATAGATGAGGTCTGAATAGACTCAATGATGGCTTTTTAAAATTGGACTGATGTTGTTTGATTGAGATTGAATTTCCTCAGCTGATGCAAAAAGAATATTTTAATAATATATGTTATTGTCCTAATTAGGGTTTTGTGATAGTACAATACCTAGAAACTTAAGTGACTCTGTCATGCCAATTGCTGAGCCCTTTATAGCAAGTGATAGGTGAGAAGGTGACTGTTTTCTGAAATCTATGAGTTTTTTGAATGATAAATCCCAAATTATTATGGCTGTATCTGACTTTCCACTTCTTGTCTGTATATGGATCTATCATAGTTTGAAATGAGGCCCATTAGTGTAATGTCATCTGCAAATTTAAGAAGTTTGACAGACCAATTGCCAGAGCTACAGTCATTTGTATAAAGTGAGAAGAATAGTGGGGAAAGGACACATCCCTGCAGTGCAGCAGTACTTAGGGTTAATAGCTCAGACCTGTGTGTGCCCGGCTGCATATACTATTTTGTATCTGTTAGAAAGTCTGTGATTCAATGGCAGATTGAACTGGGTGAGTTTCTTATCTAGGAGCTTTGGGATTATTGTATTGAAAGCAGAGCTAAAGTCCACAAACAAGATCCTTACATATGCCCTTGACTTACCAAGATGTTAGTAAATAAAGCTTACTGTGTCAACCACAGATAGGCTGGCGCTGTATGCAAACTGATATGGGTCCAGGAAGTCTTTTGTAGCGATTTTGAGATAATTCAGAATAAGGCGTTCATAGGTGTTCATTACCACAGAGGTTAAAGCTGCTGGTCTGTACTCATTCAGGCCTGTCGCCTTTGATTTTTTTTTGTTACTGGAATGATGGTGGAGGTCTTGAAGCAGGCAGAAACAGTGCACAGATGCAGAGATTATATTGGGTAGATTGAAGGACTGGAGAAGATCAGGTGAAAAAGTACAATCCCAGGTCAATCCAAAAGGGAGTCTAGAGAAGCCACGATTTGAGGAGGTGGTGGATGACATAAGAAGATTGTGGAGAGTAATGGAAAAAGATTTGGTGGGGCAAAGATTAACTACGGTATACCCAGAAAATGGCAGATAAACCTGTAATGATTAAGAATAATAGATTAACTAAAAGTTGTTTTGAGAAAGAAAACTGGATGACATGGAGTAATATTTAATGCATGTAATACACTATATATTTTCTTAAAGCATAATTATATTTACTAGCTGTTTTACAGTATATACATAAAAGAAACCACTGTTTTGTTACTGCACGCATACCATGACTGTTTAAGTGTTTAATAAAAATTTTTAAAAAAATTAAAAAAATATGAGTGAAAAGTGAGGAATGAGAACTGATGAGTGAGAAATAGTGAATTAAATGTGATAAATGACAGGGACAAATGAAAACCGAGAAGTGACAATGATTCTAATGAAACATGACATTGGAAAATAAAGTACGATACTTAATATGTGACTTGAGTAAAACCCTCTATAAAGTACTGTGATCTACCACTAGTGACTTTTAGCAAAAATTGCAAGTGGTATTCAGTTTTAAAGTCAAAACAGAAGTCATGTAACACTGTAAAACTGAGCAAGGAGTGAGAAAGCAAATATTGTAATGTTGTAACTTTAGTGCTTGTAGGCTGATGACCATATCTTACTGTGTACCTCATACTTTGAAAGAATTAAATATTTGGATGATCACTTCCAGATCCAAGTCTTGGGTTTATTTCCTCTTAGTAACTTGCCCTAAAACATATTTTGAGAATATAGGCAGGAGTCAAGAATTCTACCAAAAATAAAAATTGGGATGTTTTTAAAGGACTGCTTTCTTACATATAAAATGCTTTACACACTCAAAATATTAAACACATCTAGAAAACACTTTTAAGAAAATCCCTTTCTGTCTGCTGTTCCATTTCAGTATAACTTTGCATTTGAGCCCTTCATCGACTATACAGTAGTTCTAAGCCTTAGAAGTTACTAGTCATCTCAACCATCAGAGATCTTTATATTAATAATGTTTGTGCCTCAGTTCTGTTGTAAATATGGAATTTAACAAACTTATTATTTTCAATTTGGAGGTTACTTTGTTAAAAAAAGAATTGAAAAACTTCCCTAATTCACCTCCAATGCTCATACCGAAAAAAATTAACTAGTAAGAACAAAAATATTGCTGCATTTGTAGACTTTATCAAATATAGGCACAGTGCTCTCCCCTAGACCACCTTTAGCAATGCTGACAAAGAGACCACTCTATGAATATCTGTAATGGAACTAGATATTTAGCAACATTTGTTTTTCTTCAATTTGGACAAAACACACAGAAATCCAGGGCAAAGTACAGTAGTTCATTGGACACATCTCTCCAAATAAAATATGGACTGGACCCAGTTGTGACTGACACTAGGCTGTTCCAGCCCCACTCAGGCATCTGTTTTAGGACTGTATAAAAATAAAGTCCTTTTGGGAAAAGATTTTTCTTATCTGTTAGAAAGTGTACAGAAGTCTTTGTAATGAGAAGTCCAGCAGAAAGACACCTTTTATTGGCTAACTAAAAAGATTACAACATGCAAGGTTTCGAGGCAACTCAGGCCCCTTCTTCAGGAAAGATTTAATGAGTATTTCAGATGAGCTTAGACCATCTGGTAATAAATGGACCGTTATTATCATGTCAACTAATTCTGCTCAATTGGTTATGCTCCCTCCATAACCAAGTGTGAAATATAAATAATTTATATTATTTAAGCTAGAAAAAATCTAATATTTGCATTGAACTGTGCAGGCTTATTTATAATTTGGGAAGATTTTATTCATGTTATTGTAAAAATACAGTAAGTCTGCTGAGCTCATGTGAATGTCTCCACAAAGTAAATTTTAATTAACAGCTTGTATAACACAGTGGTCCTTTTTATTATTCATTTGCTTTTTGTTCTGAGTGACGGTGACGGTTTAGTGTGGGCTAGGATTACAAGTCTTAATTGCTTATGTGATGTATGGGATTAATTGTTTTACATGATATATGAGGGAATTATTATATTATACAATATATAAAGGAATTAAAACAAAACTGAGTGGCATTATTAATAATATTGCACATCCTCTCTCTGACACACTAAGGAGTAATTACATTCAACAAATTATTCAATAGAAGTGTGTCATGAAACACTACTGGGGCTCCTTTATACTAACAGCAATATATATGCATGATGATTTTCAGTGACTGTGACTGTCAAGTTATAGGTTTTGTTTCCTTTTTAATTTTATTTCCTTTAACTAATTCTGCTGTGGGTTCAAATTCTAGAATGTGTGTATATATTTATTTATTTATCTACCTGTTTATGTATATACAGTATTTATTTAAAAGAGCTTCTGTAAAAAAGTCAAATTTCCCCTTTGGGACAAATACAGCTTTATCTATCTATCTATGACTGAAAAAACTTTTTAAATGTTTGAAAGTCTTTAGAGTCCTGTTGCTTCCTGTTTTCTTACATAGTTATGAGATGTGGAAGATATCCAGCGACTGGAGACGAAGACTGGACTCCTTTGGTGCTGTGTCCTTTCGGAGAATCCTTGGGTACTGCTGGTTTGACTTTGTGTTGAATGAGCAGTTGCTCATGGAGTCCTGAATGACACACATCACCTGCATTGTGAGGGAGTGTCAGTTACAGCACTTTTCCCATGTGGCGCGTTCACTCCAAGAGTGATCCGGCTTGCACCAGGCCAAAGGGACGCCCACATAACACCTGGCTGTGGCAGATAAAGGGTCATTTCCAGGTTTGGGACTGGACCACGTGTCTGCCTGGAGTGATCCGGAACTGTTTCATCATGTGGTGGGTGTAGCAACGTCCTATACCAGTGCATGATCCCCAACCTGACCTGATACTACAGCTAATGTTTAATGGTCATATTACAAAAGTTTTTTGTAATGCATAGATTTGGAACAAAAAAAAAATTAAAAAAACAAGTGAATCAGTCACAGACATGATCAGCAACCAAATTATAAATTATGTGCAAATGGGACTAAAAAGAGAAGGCAAATGCACAATCAGTATTCCACTAAAAAAGAACACAGAATAAAACATTATAAAAAGGGCTAAAAAAAAAAACCAAGTGAAATTCCCAAAAACTAAGATCATAAATAACAAAGACAAGAAAAACACAGAACTGTGATGTATATGAGGCTGAAGAGTTAGAATAAACAACCAAGCTATTCAGAAAACATGCCATATTAATAATTAAAATGCCTCGTGATGAGATGCAAAAGGTGTGTGGGACAGGGTCTGGTCAGGCATAAGCTGTGTGAAAATGCATCACGGAAATAGTAAAGGAATACAAGCAGAAATAAAGAATAAACTAAACTTTGCATATTTAATATAAAGAGTGCACCATACCTACTTGCATGTTAATGTATGTTACATTACAGTACAAAATATTATTTAAAAGACAAGTTTATGCTAACACAAACTGACATAATTTACGCTGTATTTATTTTCAATTGACTTTTCCAATGCCTATAAATCTAGAAAACTGTTTAAAAATTGCACAAAATCTACAGCATGCAGAAGACATGCTTTCATTATTTATGCAATTGTAAACACAATTCCTCGAATAGTTATTTAAGAGACAGACTACAGTTCCCCTGTAGATGAGTTTAAAAGTATTTATTATCAGGAGACTTAATAAAAGTGACACCAATTCATTTTTGCTTGATAATAAACCATTTCTCAGTATTAACAACACTTTCATGCAATTAAAATGTGATAAAACATCATCTGTTCACTGAAGGTTTGATTAATATAAACACTAACAGTAAGATAATTTCAGTCTCTCTATAACAGAAATTGCGTTTCTTATTGCCTGAAAAATCCACGTACTGTATATGGAAGTATTAGGAGTTTTCATTTATTACAAAACAGTTTAATATTTATTATTAGGTTTAAAAATGTTGCAGTACCCCAACTGTACCACGTCTTTGCAATTCACACATATGCATGGATACCAGTACGTAGTATATAAAAATTCATTAACATTTAGAACTGACCGCACTGAATATCTTCACAAAAAACTCTTTATTATACGGAATCCTGAGTGAAAAATAATACACCTTCTCCAGAAATGTGCAAAGAGATTAGACTTTTCTTTTTGTGCCAGAACTCCATGGATAGGCTTGATATGCACTTGCTCTATAGCCTGTAATTAGTTCTTCAGGGATGCTTTTGCCCAAATGCAACAATTTTAAGTATCCTATCTACTTGATGTCTGTAGATCTATAACAGGATGGCTGTTTCTATAAATTAAATTGAATTCTTGTGGACAGCTATAAAGTACCTATATTTTCCTTCATTCCCTCAGGCAATTTCCTCTGGAAATAGAATGTTTATCAAGAGTTATTTCCTCACTGTTGCACTAATCTCAGGCATAGATCAAAAGAGTATATTATGAAGTTTGCCAAGTAAAGTCAAGTGTCAGATTTTCTGCACTTATAATAATTTGTCATGCCAGGTTCCACTACTTAAATTGTGAGTTGAAATTTGAAATACTATATTGCATATACTGTATATGCAGTAGTTTAACAGTAACAATAATAATAATAATAATAATAATAATAATAATAATAATAATAATAATAATAATGTGGCACAGTGGAGCAGTAGGTAGAACTGCAGCATCATAGTTGATTTTTACTTGGGGTGTCTATTATGTAAAATTTAAGTCTTTAAGGGACTCCAGGCTTCACCTAAACTTCTAAAATATATTTTGTGATAAATGGATGATTTTAGACTCAGTGGCAACTTTACTTAGGGTCAGTTATTTGGTACTGTGGAGGATCCCATTTTGCCTCAATGACACCTGAATTCTTTGAGTTATGGATTAAAAAAGGTTCCAGAATCAGAGAGATTTTGGTTGGCAGCACCATGCAGTTCTCTAAGATATTTCACTCACACATTCATGCCACAAACTTTTCATCCAACATCATCCCTAAGGGGCTCTGCTGGATTGAGACTGGGGAACTGTGCAGACTACTGGCATAAAATGAAATAATTGTTATGTTTGTGGAACCAGGATGTGATGACAAATGTGTGATGGCATAGTGACGTATCCTGCTAGAAGTGACCACTATGAGATCCACATGGTCAGCAACAATGGTTAGGTAAGTTGTAATAGTCAGATAGTATTAACAGGCCTAATGTGTGTCAATTTAACATTATCCTACTATCAGCCTGTACCTTTGGCTAGAGGCCAGAAGGAGCCATGGATTCATTTTGTTTATGCCACACTCTGCCACTCCTATCTACATGTTGCAGCAGAAAATGGGAATTGCCATACAAGTTGAAATTTTTGGAACACGGTTTTGGTGATCATGTGTTCACTGTAGCCTGATTTTCCTGATCTCACCTAACAGATGTGGAACACAACATGAGCGTCTGCTGCTCAGCTTCAATGTCTAATGCTAGGAGAATTTAGATATATCTTTCTATACATCACAGCTTTAAAGAGCTTTGATCATTTGTGGCTTTTCCATTAGCTTGAAGACATATGTAAACATATAAACAGACATTTTTTTCTTTTTCTTTAGTTTGAAACATATAAAGATAATCACATGTGGCCACTGAACAACTGTTTCAACTGATTCTATTACCACACCCAAAGAACATAATCTTACATAATAAAAGGTAAAATTAATTAATGCTACCGTGTTACTGTTGGTCTGATGCATTAAATGCAATGAAGTACTCATGACTGTTGTACTTGAATGATTCAGTCTACTGCGTTTAATGGCTCAACACACCAGACAGCATACAAATGAATGGAATGAAATATGTGTCAATGAGCAAGCAGAGTCTCTGTTCGGTTCATCTGAAACATTACTCACTTATTCAACACACATTTCCAGTCTGACATGGTTTATCTATCCATGCGCTTTATAAACCTGGTTTATCCTCAGTAGGGTCATGGTAAAGCTGGAGGAGCAAGGCAGTCCCTGGACTTAGTGCCAGTTCATTGCATGGCTTAATAATCAGAAAATCAAGCCCTTAATGTGACTATTGTGTAATTATGTTAGGTGTATGCCATACTGAACTGTAGATAACAGTATTGAGATGTTCTTTATTATTTAAAGTGATACGATTTGTAATAATTTGAAATGGCTATGCTATAGTTAAAATATACATTTACAACCTTATGATTAGTGACAGTTTATAATACGGGGCACAACCTCCCAATTTATCATAAAATAAATTTGTTTATTTGCACAACGTGCCTGATGTCAGCGCATGTCTACATCCATTAAACATTAGGTCCAACTTGGACTTGTTTAATTTCTGTGTGAAAGCTATAGCTCTGGTGTGAAGGATACCAGCAAAATGACAGTCTATGTAAGTCCTTGATCTTTTGGCAAGCAGGTGACTTGAGGCTGCCCTTTAACTGGTTGCTTTTAAATTCTTCTGGGAATGCAGCTCTCTGCGCCCCGGACACACCTACATTTGCATCAGTGAATTAGTATCATTTTAGTTTTTTTTTTTAATCTAATGTGATTGAACATTTGTCGACACACTATTTCAATTTCACATCAATGGTTCACAGTTCACATCCGCCATTAATATACACGGTGAGACAGAAAGGATGGATATCTTTGAAATGGCTAGAACTCACCACTAGGTGGAGTGACAGATGTGCGGTAGGTGGCGTTAGGTTCGCGAAGTCTTAGCATTTTTTTATTTTCTTTTTAGTTGAAGCCATGGAGCCGTGGACGATAGAACACCGCGTTTTTGCGTACGACTGTTTTGTCAAGAACAACCAATCTATTACCGCAGTTCAGCGTGAGTTTCGTTGCCATTTCAATATCCACAGAAATAAAGCTGTTCCCGCTCATAACACTATCCTACGTTGGGTTAAAGCACTTCATACACGAGGTACACTAATGAACAAAAGACCGCCGGGGGCTACACGAACGGCACGTACCCCTGAAAATGTGGAAAGCATACGACTAGCCCTGCTGCACAGTCCAAGTCGACCTGCTCTGAAACATTCTTGTGAACTTGGCCTCAGTAATCATTCGGTAAGGTGTATTTTGCATTTAGACCTGCATTTCCATCCCTACAAATTGTCAAATGCTATTTCAATATGAACTCAAATCTTTCAATAAATTTCTTTGTAAGAAAAAAATTAACAGTTTTGTGATTTTGTAAAAAACGACCGTTCTATCTGCCTCACCCTGTACCCACAGATGAGCGAGAGCAACTTAAAGTGGAACTTCAAAAAACAAAAGAAAAGTCGGCTATTTCTTCAATGAAATACCCCTTAATAAATTTTTCCCTTCAAGAAAAAAAGATAAAGGAGCTTGGAGCAGACCAACCTGACTTCAGAATTCAGCAGCGGGCAAATGATCAAAGACAAGCTTACACACAGACCTTTTCCAATCATGTTATGACAAATGGAGTTAGCTAACTGGATGTGTGTGTAATGACTTTTTTTAACTTTCTGGGCAGACTGGCAGACAGAGCAGAACAAAAGTAGGGTGGGAATAACTTTGTGAGTGTGCTAAATGATATACTGGGATGTAAGACTTGAGAAAAATCACAGGACTAGTGATTGTATTATGTGTATTTATGTAATACAGTGGAAATTCCCAAGGACTGGCCACTAGATTATCAGAGGCAGTATAAGATTTAGATTGGATTTATGTTATGGGTGTGTTATAGGACAGCAGAGCATATTATTGGAAGATTACAAAGGTGGGAGTGCGGACATTATGGTGTGGATTTTGGCAGATTGGGGATCTGGGCAAATTGGAAGAGGATTCGGCAATTTAGTGACAGGTGTAGTATAAAATTTGGGTGGCAGGTGCACCTGTTCCTTTCCACATCTATAGGGCAAGTTATGGAGAAGAATAAAGGGAGTGCGGATGTCATGGACTAAAGTTGTGGAGCACAGTAGAAATGGGGAAGATGGCATCAGAATAAGAAGGATGATGGAAAGGGTATAATACATTTTAGCCTGGATTTGTCCTATGGGTCTGGTACTGGACAGGCCAAAATGTGCATTGGCATTATGATGAGGAATGAATAGATAGATAGATAGATAGATAGATAGATAGATAGATAGATAGATAGATAGATAGATAGATAGATAGATAGATAGATAGATAGATATGAAAGTGACTATATAATAAATACATGTTATAGCATTATATAATAGATAGGTGTGAAAGGCAATATATAATAGATAAGTGCTGGTTCAGATGGTCCCCACTAAAATTGTGCCCCCGCCCAGCTACCACTATTATGAACATTTTATATTTTTGAATGCATTATATTAAATGTTTTATTTATTTGTTTTTTTCAATGCAACTTTCAATTTAGAAGGGCAAATCACAAATTAAATTTTATATAAGAAAAATTGCAAGTTAATACTGTGAGTCGATGCTGGGATTTGATCTGGTAGCCTCAAGGTTTTAAGTCTAACATAAGCAGAAATGCAAAGGAGCTAACTATGCCAAAAATGGTGATTTATTTTGTACAATAAAATATACAAGAAAATGCTGAACAAAGAGACAGACTGTCTTCAACAGGTTCTGTCCTTGTCAAATGTGTTGGGGTGTTTATCTAACCTTCATCCCCTTCTCGCGGCTTCGCTCCTTTGTCTTTTCAGTTAGCTTTCTGGTGCTAAGTAGTCATTATCCCTCTCCTGGGTTCACCTCTGGCTAAGGCCCCAGAATCATTTGTGATGTTAGCAGTAGCCCTAATTTGGCTACAGCAACACTGGGATTCTCAGGTGGCCACTAGTTTCCTGGTTAACTGCTGTAATAGAGCAATGTTGTCTCACTCCTTCCATGTAGGGCAATGTGCAGACACTTAACAAGCTTCAGTCTTAAAATGTCATGACAGTTTAAACTCTTAAATAATACACAGCTGCCTCCGCCAGGATTTTTGCTTACCTTTTGCCCAGCCTACATGCCCTCCATCAACTATGGCTTAACACCCCCCTTATGGCACACAGTTATGCAGATCTGCAAACTTATTTTCAGTGTAGCATCTTTCCTTTCTCCTAGGGCCAGGCCAAGCCTTTACCATCTTGTATACCATTTCTAGGCTACTTTTCTTTTTTGAAACTACTTAGTATATCCGCATATTAACTGTAACCTTTGCTGTCAGCACTGCACGTAGCTTAAAATTCAAATTCATACAAGCATTTTTGTGCAATCCAAATCTAGAATTTTGTACACAGTGAATGAAGAGTCAGATTAATATTGCCAATTAAAATTCAAAGTCAAGCAAAATATCTTCTTCTTTTGGCTGCTCCCGTTAGGGGTTGCCACAGTGGATCATCTTCTTCCATATCTTTCTGTCCTCTGCATCTTGTTCTGTTACACCCATCACCTGCATGTCCTCTCTCACCACATCCATAAACCTTCGCTTAAACCTTCCTCTTTTCCTCTTCCCTGGCAGCTCTATCCTTAGCATCCTTCTCCCAATATACCCTGCATCTCTCCACTGCACATGTCCAAACCAACGCAATATCGCCTCTCTGACTTTGTCTCCCAACCGTCCAACTTGAGCTGACCCTCTAATGTACAGTACTTATTTCTTATTACATCCTCGTCACACCCAATATAAATCTTAGAATCTTTAACTCTGCCACCTCCCGCTCTGTCTCCTGCTTTCTGGTCAGTGCCACAGTCTCCAGCCCATATAAGATAGCTGGCCACACTACCATCCTATAGACCTTCACTTTCACTCTTGCTGATACCCGTCTGTCACAAATTATTCCTGACACTCTTCTCCACCCATTCCACCCTGCCTGCACTCTCTTTTTCACCTCTCTTCCACAATTCCCATTACTCAGTACTGTTGATCCCAAGTATTTAAACTCATCCACCTTCGCCAACCCTACTCCTTGCATCCTCACTATTCCACTGACCTCTCTCTCATTTACACACATGTATTCTGTCTTGTTCCTACTGACCTTCATTCCTCTCCTCTACTGAGCATATCTCCACTTCTTAAGGGTCTCCTCAACCTGCTCCCTACTATCGCTACAGATCACATGTCTATCACCACTGCAAATAAGAAGGGGCTCAGAGCTGATCCCTGATGTAATCACACCCCAACCTTGAATGCATCTGTCATTGCTACCACAGACCTCGCCAAAGTCACTATTCTCTCGTACATATCCTGTACAACTCTTACATACTTCTCTGGCACTCCCGACTTCCTCATACAATACCACAACTCCTCTCAAGGCGCCCTGTCATATGCTTTTTGCAGGTCCACAAAGACGCAATGCAGCTCCTTCTGGCCTTCTCTATACTTCTCCATCAACACCCTCAGAAGAAACATCGCATCTGTGGTGCTCTTTCTTGGCATGAAACCACACTTGTACTCACTAATCATCACCTTACTTCTTAACCTAGCTTCCACTACTCTTTCCTATAACTTCATGCTGTGGCTCATCAATTTTATCCCCCTGTAGTTACTACAGTCCAGCACATTCCCCTTATTCTTAAATATCGGCACCAGTACACTTCTCCACTCCTCAGGCATCCTCTCACTTTCCAAAATTCCATTAAACAATCTGGTTAAAAACTCCACTGCCATATCTCCTAAACACCTCCATGCTTCCATAGGTACAGTATGTCATCTGGACCAACAGCCTTTCCATTTTTCATCCTCTTTAAAGCTGTCCTTATTTCCTCTTTGCTAATCCATTGCACTTCCTGATTCACTATCTCCACATCATCCAACCTCTTCTCTCTCTCGTTCTCTTCATTCATCAGCTTCTCAAAGTACTCTTTCCATCTGCTCAACACACTCTCCTTGCTTGTGAGTACATTTCCATCTTTATCCTTAATCACCCTAACCTGCTGCACATCTTTCCCATCTAGGTCCCTCTGTCTACCCAATCGGTACAGGTCCTTTTCTCCCTCCTTAGTGTCCAACCTCTCATACAACTCATCATACACCTTTTCTGTAGCCTTCGCCACATCTCTCTTCACCTTGCGCCTTATCTACTTGTACTCTTGTCTACTTTCTGCATCTCTCTGACTATCTCACTTCTTCTTTGCCATCCTCTTCCTCTGTATACACTCCTGTATTTCCTCATTCTCCCTCCAGGTTTCCTTTTCCTCCTCCCTCTTTCAAGATGTCACGCCAAGAAACCTTCTTGCTGTCACCCTTACTACATCTGCTGTAGTTTCCCAGCTGTCTGGTAACTCTTCACTGCCACCCAGTGCCTGTCTCACCTCCTCCCTAAACTCAACCTTGCAGTCTTCCTTTTTCAACTTCCATCATTTGATCCTTGGCTCTTCCCACACTCTCTTCTCTTCTTGAACTTCAACGTCTTCCTACAGACCACCATCCTATGCTGCTTAACTACAGTTTCCCCTGCCACCACTTAGCAGTCTTCAATCTCCTTCAGATCAACTCTTCTGCAAAGGATGTAATCTACCTGTGTGCATCTTCCCCCACTCTTGTACGTCACCCTATGTTCCTCCCTCTTCTTGTCAATCCTTTTGGCAAAATCCATTATCCTCTGAAATTCTTCATCCCTCTCCTTGACACCATACCTACCCATCACCTCCTCGTCTCCATTGTTCCCTTCACCAACATGCCCACTGAAATCCACTCCAATCACCACTTTCTGTCTCTTGGGTACACTGTTCATCACTTTATCCAACTCACTCCAAAAATCTTCTTTCTCACCCATTGCACACCCAACTTGCAGTGCATATGCACTAACAACATTCATCATCACACCTCCAATTCCTAGCTTTATAATCATTACTCTGCCTGACACTCTTTTCACCTCCAAAACACTCTTGACATACTGTTCCTTCAGAATAACCCCTACTCCATTTCTCCTCCTATCCACACCATGATAGAACAATTTGAATCCACCTCCAATCCACCTGGCCTTACTCCCCTGCAATTTAGTCTCTTGCATGCACAATATATCAACCTTCCTTCTCTCCATCATATCTGCTAACTCTCTCCCCTTATCAGTCATACTGCCAACATTCAAAGTTCCTACCCTCAGTTCCACTCTCTTTACTGTCTTCCTTTCCTCTTGCCTCCGGACACGTCTCCCCCCTCTTCTTCTCCTTTTTCTTCTTCGGCCAACTGTACCCCAATTTCCGCCAGCATCCTGTTGGCTAACAGTACTGGTGGCGGTCGTTGTTAACCAGGGTCTCGACCGATCCAGTATGGAAATTTGTATTGTTGTCTGCATATTGATTTCACAAAATTTTACACCGGATACCCCTCTTGATGTAACCCTCCCCATTTATCCGGGCTTGGGACCGGCACGAAGAAACACACTGGTTTGTGCATACCCTGTGGCTGGGTTAAAGCCAAGCCAAATATCTAAAAGAAGAAAAATGGTATGGACAAGAGTTCAAAATTGATAAGCACAAAACCTTTAGCTACTAAGGCACATGATCAAAGCATTCACCAGCAAAAAAGAAAAAAGAATTGGAGCTTCCAGGACTGTAAGAAAGCAAGTACCTTTAATTATTTAAAGGGAAAAGCATACAAAAGGAATGACACAAGCTTTCAATGATCCACAGCATATCTGTGCATGCTAGGAAATGCAAAGTTTTAAAGAAAGATAGTAACAGAACCACATGATTAGTCATTCGTTGTAATTGTGCTACATAAATATCTAGTTTCACAAGATATAGACTCTAAAAAATGAAAAAACAAATCAAATTTAGGAAAACCAGTAAATGCCTTTGAGAATACTATTCTTTCCTAACCAAACTTGTGAACTAATTTACGGAATGTGTAAAAATCTAGCAACAGGATAAAAAGAGACAGATACTCAAGGTTATAAAGCTCTTTACTGTAAACTCACATTTAATCAACCACAACTCTGTTATAGTTAAGCCGGCAGTGTGACTTGCTTATCATGCATCTGAAAAAAAGCTGTGATTTAATGTAATCCAGACTTTGTCATGGACCTCCTTGTTTTTTTTTTTTAATCCTTTCATACTTTTCATATACTTAGTAAAAGACCTGCTGTTCTGCAGAACCACATAGTGTATCTAATAGCTAAAGTAACCAGAAAAAAAATAAAGAAGATAATAAAAGAGAAGTCACGAGTTGGTTCACTTATCACATTGAACTTGTAGAAGTCAAGTAAAATGGATACTGCCAGAAATGAATGACAATTAAAGCAGAATGTGAGCACACAATGAACCTGGTTTGAAATTGAGCTGATTTTACAGATTTACAAGAAACCAATTATCTTTTTCAGCTGTGGTGTACACATATCATGAAAAGCTTTGGATTTTTATTTTTTTGCTAAACTAAACTTCCAAAATTATAGACAGTAACTTGTAGTTGGATAAGCAATACAATGTCATGGATTTCTATAAAAGCCCTAATTTAACAGAAGTTTTTATAACATTACTGCCATCAAATGAAAAATGGGATGTACAGATAGTAAATATATTGATCTAATAAAAGGATTACTGTTATCTGATATATGTGGCGGCTGGCATTACTGAAATCCAAACACGGATTAGCTGTGTTGCTAAGGGGATTTTCCACCCATTAGATTGAAAAGGCATTAACTTTGGGTCTTATAATACTGCAAAAGAAAAATGTCTTGGCCACCCTCATACGTATTTTTTTTTTTATTTATGCCTTTGGATCTTAAAATGAAACATTTCTTTCTCACAATTGAAATTAAAACTGAATACTCACTTTCATTGTATTATAATTAGTATAACTCTAGATTTCATTCCAAGTAGGATTTCTTTTTAAAATGTTTACAAAACTAAATAGACTTACAGTTCCCGTTTTAGTGACGTTTGTTTACATTTCATTGTTTTGGACATAATAAGTAGCCATGCAGAGCACAATGGCTTTAGTTGACCGTAATTAAAGTTAAATGGTATGAGACATTAAACTAAAAATGAAACACCTCTAAACTTTTCTCTTTGTGGTTATGAATTTTGTTTGCAGTGATGAGAATGTTCTCACCGCATATTCTTTTTGTAGAGTAAAATGACATATGTTATAGAAAGCTTTACTTCTTTTGTCATTTCTATAAGGTGCAAAAGATAAATCAAAAATATCTTCAATATATTTACAAAAAGAAAAGAAAAGATCATTTTACTTCAGCATTATTTTTCAACAGAGTCTGATAAACACATGCCAGTTTTCAGGTGCCATGTTACTGACATGTTCAGTATTGTCATCCAGAGCAGACATGGATGAGTGATCTGATTGCTTTTCATCTTACACTTATGCAGCCATCTTGAACTTTTCAGTCCATGCATACAAAACTTCACCTAGGCATAACGTTGTCTCCATCCAGTGCAAGTTTTAAGTTAAGAGAGTATTACAAAGTAGACAATAGAATGCACTTCACTTGTGATCTTGCAATTGCAAAACACAAAAGTCAATAAAAATATTTTTTCTCCAAGTCTTAAAGCTTTTTTTGGGTGGGAAACAAGGAATATTGCTTCCTAAAATCCTAAAGAGTTTTGTGTTTACCTTTGTTCTGTCCTGCAACATAACGCATGTAATCCATACCACACTGGTAAAATCGATTATATTTACTCCTCACGTTTACATCTTCTTAGAGGTGTACATTTTCAAAAATGTGACATACATGCATATTTTCCACACAAAGATGCACCAAAATGCACTATCCAGCTGATTACTGTGTTTTTCTCCACAGAAAAACTGAAAAGTCATCACTACCACCTCTCTCATCCTGCTCTTACCTAGCAACTGCCTTATCTTAGCTGAGAATTTGCACATTTCTAGTATTTTTGTTTTTTTTAATTAGACATTTTAGTCAAATAAATTATTCTATTACAAATTACCCATCCATATTTGATTTTCATATTCCTATTCAGGGTCAGAGAATATCATAAATTTTAAACATAATTGAGGGTGACATAGGTTTTACTGAAGTATGAACTTTCATCACATAGTTAAGTGAATTCCCTCAGGGGTTTTCTATTTCAGCAAAATGGTTTTACCCTGTTCAAGGGACATTCTTTTTGCATGTCATGCTCTTAGGAGTAGTTGTGTGCAAGAATCCACTTGGACTAAAGATCCATCAGGGAAAAATGAAGTACTTGAATACGGAGAACCAGGTGCAATGCACAGGATCTTGTCCTAGTGAGATGTAGGAAGAGCCCAGTACCTTAACATTCCTGTACCCTTTACTTCAGGCACAGCATTCCAACAGTGAATCAAATGGTCTCTGTCAAACAATAAGACTTGGTAGCAGCAGTTGGAAGACAATGTCTGCTGGCATCTTGCAAACAACAGCTAAGGGTGATGTTGAGAGCTGACTGTATACAATTATAACAATCATTATGAGTTATGCAATTGAAAGGTTTGGTCACCTCAAAATGGAGAACAACAACAAAATAAACTAGTTACTGTAGGAGTTTGGAACTCTGAGAAAACAGTACAAGGGGACCAGTGAAGATGAAAAGCTACCAACAGAACAGCTGTGTGACATCCTGGGGAAAAAAGTCCCAGACTCTGTACGGAGCAGAGTAGCACAAAACACAAGGGAAAGAAAGGGCCAAGAAGTGGTTAACTTTCATAGCGAACAGTTTTGGTACCATCAAGAAAATGCTCAGTTATAAGCGAAGTGGCTACCTTAAGTGATCAAGAAATTGATCCAAGAATAAAAAAGGAGCTTGACCTCAACAAGTTACTCATAAATCCAGTAGAACGAACAACTGAGTTTGACATGAAAGACCCAAGCTGGAAGGAGATCCAGGAAGTTTTGAAAGCACCAAGAGCAGGCTTTTCCCAGGACCCAGTGGAGTACCGTATACACCGCCTAAACTTAAAAAGCATGGGAAATTCTGAGAGCGATCTGGTGCAGAGGAAGAGTTGCCAACCAGTGGAAGCGTGCCGAGGGCATTTGGATCCCTAAGGAGGTGTTCTGCCTGGCAGAATAGTTGTTTGATGTTCAAAGGAATATTAATATAACCTTATGAATATTTATAGTTGTAAGGAAGTGGAAATAGAATTACAGGAAGTCAATAGTTAGACAGCATGTTTCACGATTAGTCAGTGTTAGTCCCATCGAAGCAAAGCCTGTAAGTATTATTTTAAGTTAATTTGATAAATATAGAGCAAAGTTATATTGTTTATTTAAATCAGTAATTATTTGTATTTTACTTCTTTTCAATCTTCACTCTAACTTCATTAAATCAAATTAAAATTGGAGCAAGGCGCTATCTCCTGACTCTATTAATCTTTTGTGTAGTAGAGTTTGGCTGCTGTTTAGTTTCTGGTTCAAAACAACAAGGACGAGAACAGTATAGGAGGATAATGCCAAAAATACAGGGATGTTTACAATCACTGTTCTACTTAGTGTAGAAGGAAAGATATTTTTCAGCATATTGTCCCAATGGCTGACGAAGTTCCTTCTAAAGAATCACAATCCACAAAGCTGGAATCCAGGGAACTCCAGCTGCTGAGAAAAGTAAAGGAAAGGAAAGGTGAACTGGTGGTTCTGTGGCTGGACCTTGCAAATGACAAAGGGTTCATACCACACAAGCTGCTTGAAGAGACACTTCGAAGGCACTACAGTATGTCCCCAGCAAGATAGCCAATCTCATTTTGGATAATTATAGCAGATTCCAGATGAGAGTGACTTCTGGACCCATAACATCTGACTGGCATAGGACTGAGAAAGGAATCAGAGATGGCTGCATCTCAGTCATCCTTTCTGTGCTTCCATAAACATGGTGGTAAAGTTGACAAAGGTGGAGAGTTGAGGACTCATGACAAAGACTAGTGTGCAGCAGCCACCAATTAGAGCTTTCACAGATGACATGACTGTTACTACAACGTCAGCCCACAGCAGCAGGTGGATTCTCCAAGGCCTTGAGAAGCTCATTTAATGGGCAAGGATGAATTTCAATCCATCAAAGTCCAGGTCTCTCATGCTGCAGAAAGTAAAAGTAAAGGATAAATTCTGATCCACAATGTCTGAAACCACCATGCCAAAACTGACAGAACAGCCAGTGAAGATATAGGGGAAAATCTTTGAGTGTAGCCTGAAGGATACAGCAGACATCAACAACTATATCAAAGACCTTGAGGCCTGGATTACCAAGGTAGACAACTCTGGGTTGCTGGGTCGAATTAAGGCATGGGTATTTTCCATGCTGCCTGATTGACAAGGACAAAGGAAAAGACCAACAATGCCACCTTCAGGAAGAAGTGTGTGCAGGCATAGAGGAGGTTCACGCCAGCAAGATGGTGAGACTTGGTCAGCAAGGAGAATGGACAAGTTGGGAAAGATCACTTAGTGAGATTCCTGGAGAGCTGACTTCCATTGTGTCTATTTTCTGATACAAGCTGTACATCATACCTTTTCAAGCCCACCAAACCTGCACGTATGGGACAAAAGTCAAACTCCCTCCTGTTCTCTTTGGTCTGGGAGATGATCTTTTTAAAAATCTTCTCAGTAGTTTCTCCAAAGCTTTAGCAAAGTGCATTATGGTAGGTATCATGACCAGTAGCTTAAGGAAGTCATGGAAGTAGGCGCCCCAGTGATTAAGTATAATAAACACCACCCTGGTAAGAAAACCACCCCCCTTTTCAAAGAGCAGGACAGAAGCCCCATCAACAACCACAAACAAGTTCAAACCGACTTACAAAGGCTCAAGACTAGCTGCTGAGAGAGAACCTTGGCCAACAGCACATCACAAAAACATATCTCTGGCCAGACATAATCTTCTTCTAATATTCCATTAAGCAGGTAACCATGTGGGAATTCACAATAACATGGCAGGAACACATGAAGAAAGTTAAAGACAGGGAGCCTGCTAAATATTAGGAACAATGGAAAGGTATAGAAGCTGAGGTTGGTGGGTTCATTGTGTGCCAAAGAAGATGGACTGTCAGGGGTTTGCAGGGTGCTCAAAATGTAAAGCTATATCAGGCTTGGGAATCACAGCAGCAGCAGTCTGTGGGGATGAGGTTGGGAATTCATTCCATCACTGAAGCCACAGAGAAAACTCCTAGGTGGCTTTGGATAAAGAGGGCAGACCTGTAGCTTATTGCTGCTGGGACACAAGCCAGACTTTATCAACCCCTGCTGGGTCACCCAAATGAGCTGGTCTGATGTAGAAAGACAGAAAACACCCATTGAGCTCAAAAATATTACTGATGTTGTGTCCCAGTGCATTCAACCTGCATTCCAATTAAGCCTTCTGAAATATTCAGGAGGTGTTTTATCAACAATTAAAAAACCTACAATAATGTTCTTGTGCATTAAGAGCATCTAGATATTAATGGAAGTGCAGTATCAAAGACACTAGTTTGAACCATCATTATCTATTCTATGTTAATTAATATTAACTTATGTTTATTTTTTATTGTGTCTTCTATTTCTCTATTCATTTTGTAAAGCACTTTGAGCTACATTTTTTTGTATGAATATGTGCTATATAAATAAATGTTGATTGATTGATTGATTGATTGAACCATTGCTCTTTTGAGTGAAATTTGTAGTGAAGCTTTGCACGTTATGGACACCTTAACTAAACCTTTAACCACTAGTGAAAATGCAGAATAGCTCAGAAGAGCCCATGTGTGTGAAAACAGAACATTTGTTTGGCAGTCAGTTTACTCTAGCATCTGAAAAATATAACTTAAGCTACAAGATCACAGGTCATATCTCCCCCATGTACTCACTTTGTGAACCTCACCAACTCACTCATGCTGGAAATGTTCCATTTGTAAAATAAACATAATTAGCTATACTATGGAAAATAGCTATAAAAACCAAAGTTGTCTGGTTTCACTAAAGAATAAATTACAGCACTGAATTTTCAAGTATTGTGTATGATATGTAATAAAACATTCAAATTTATCATGGATCCATGATAACACAAACCCGATGTTAACCACTTAACAAAACACTGCATATTTGTGGTCAAAACAAAAGCTGAGTATTTAATGCATTTAGTTTTATAAATGTGCTGTTTACTTATTTACTATTTCTGTCTCAGCACTTGCAACAATACACATATGATAATACACTAATCCTCCAGTTTGGGCGGCACGGTGGCGCAGTGGGTAGCGCTGATGCCTCGCAGTTAGGAGACCCAGGTTCGCTTCCTGGGTCCTCTCTCTGTGGAGTGTCTGCGTGGGTTTCCTCCGGGTACTCTGCTTTCCTCCCACAGTTCAAAGACATGCAGATTAGGTGCATTGGCAATCCTAAATTGTCTCAAGTGTGTGCTTGGTGTGAAGATGTGTGTGTGTGTGCGTGTGTGTGTGTCTGATGCCCTGCCTGGGGTTTGTTTCCTGCCTTGCACCCTGTGTTGGCTGAGATTTGCTCCAGCAGACCCCAGTGACCCTGTAGTTAAGATATAGTGGGTTGGATAATGGATGGATGGATAAACCTCCAGTTTACATGGAACTGATGAACATCTTTAATGTTCATTCAATTGATTGTTTTGGATTGGGAACAAAACAATTAGGTGCTAGCTTCATCCCTTTGTTCAGATTTGGTTTTGTATTCGGTGAAGTTGATTGGTAATTATATATTGCTTGTGCGTGTATTTTTATATGTGAATAATGGACCATTGTCCCATTCAGGATCAATAACAAAACACGAGAGCTTAAGAGCAATTTTCATGAGAACTGGGCATTTAACACAATTCTGCTTTTCAGTCCCTATTCACCTATCTTCTACAAATCAGATATCTGAAGGTTACCAAGGTATTACTGTTTACTAAACTACTTGGTAACTTAATCCATACCTCTGTGTTTTTTCTTTGAGTACTAAAATGTTTCATTTAGCTGTATAGAAATGTATACTTACCCAGCTTCCATCTGTACCCATGCTGAGTTTTACCTGAAGAACCCATTATGAAATGTCAGCTGACATCCACTGTTATCTTTGCATATAACTCTTCTATCATACCTCTTCTTAACTTGTTTGGAATTTCTTCAGTCTTTTCATGCTCATACAAGACATCTTAGAATATGTCTAATCATTCTCATCTGCATATCTCTAGCACTGTAATATATTTTTTGTATGAACAAAACTGCAGTCAATATTTCTGATAAGGCAATGAAAGTGCATCACATAACTCGTGCATAGCCCCCTTTGACTTATAGCTATGTAAGCAAACACTTTACTAGTCTCTCGAATTGCTCACATGCACAGTTTGGATGTGGTGTGGAAGTAATGCCCAAGGAAGACAGGAATAGTTCAATCAATCAGTCTGTATTCAGGCACCAGTGAGTACATGGATTCATGCGTTGTAAGGCAGAAGAGTGAAGTTCTGCTTTTCAGTCGGCTTTTTTTATATTTTCTCCCTCCCCCTTCCCCTTACTTATAAAAAAGCACAATATACCTAAGCATTGCATTTTATATTGCGCAAATCGTCCAACCGTTTCTGTTTTGTCTACGTGTCAGGGGGCCCTAAAGAAGGAAAGGTCATCCTTCCTGTGTCTAACAGACGCATTCCTAAAGAAGAAGTTGCCCTAGGTCAGCTTACTGCACCCCGTCTTATGACAGACACCTGCATGAATAACTTACCCTTTATAGCAAAACAGCTTTGTCAGCTTTTAAACCCTTAGTAGCTTGCAAGCAGTTGATTCTTCTTTCAAAGTGGCCAGTAATAATATCTTTAAGATTCCTAAATCCTTTTGATAAAATGTGCATTGACTTGCCAGATTCTCCCTTGTGTAACCATATCTAAAAATGTTACCTTGTCTAAGTAAAGCTTTACATTTATTTAGATTAAATCTTACCTACCAATTATCTGCGTCAATCTTAATTTCGCTCAGGGTCTTAGTGATTTCTTTCTGACTCTACGTTATCCACCATTCCACCTTGTTTAATGTCATCTCCAAAATTAACAAGTTGTTTAATTACAATTTTACAAAGACGGTCTAAATAAATTTAAAACAGCAGACACCTTAGCAGTGGTCCCAGGCGGACAACACTTTTAACATTGGCTTAACAAAATTCTTGCACCATAACCTTCTTTACTCATACTCTCGGTGTAAAATCCAGTTATACAGTATAGTGATCTGTGCACTGTGTTGAGATCTCTCACTTCTCAAGCAAGTACTTAATCGAGAGCTTTTTGAAAATCAAGACAAAATGTTATATTTCTCTGACAAAGCCTAGTTTCCAGAAATCATGAAATGAATATTGTGAATAAAACAATGAGAAGACTGGTGTGTTACATTTCAAAGACTGATCTACTCCAAATAGGAAAGCAGGTGGAATGTATCTTGCCATTTTAATATTTTTGCTTTATTAACCTTCAATATTTTTTCTTTATAGGTAGAGGTAAGTCCATATCTATTTATTCTATAATGTCTTTCACATTTATTCACTAATCTTTTTTTTTAGTTAATTTATTTTAACAGATATGCAAATGTATGTTAATGTGCACATCTAAGAATCTTATATCTGCTTCTTAGAAGTGTTTACTTTGGATAAGTGCTAACATGTTTTACAAAACATTGGGCTGGAATTATGTTTTTAGATCCAAACCAGTGAAGACTTGTTATCTGTGTTTCTGTACTGAAGAATGAAGCTGAACAAGTAAAAGCATACCTAAGACTGCCACAGAATTTGATTATTTCAACAGTTTTGACAAATCTAACTGGATTTGCTTTTGTTTCACCATTTTATTTTCTGAATTATTTTCTCATTATATTTATATGGCAGTGAATTACTTGAACTTCTCATATTAAATCTAACATATTTTAATTAGTAAAATTAATATTCTTATAAATCTGAAAAGGAAAATAAAAATATATAGGTAGACACTGTTATAATATGCATGTTGCATTATATAATAACATAAAATTTTATTCCACATTGTTAATTAGTACTATAATATATAAGAAATGAGACAGTCAGAGGTACAACAAAAGTGGAAGAGATATCTAAAAAGGTACAAGAAAGTACACAGAAGTGTTATGGACATGAGATGAGGAGAAGCAATGAATATGTGGGCCAAAGAGTGATTAGAAATGGAAGTACTGGGGAGTAAAAACTGATCTGGAGGAAAAGGGCTTGACTGAGGAGAAGGTGCAGGAGAAGATTGATCAAGCACATTAACCCCACATAAAAGTGGGAAAGGTTGAAGAGGAAACAGAAGATACTGTAGTATTTTGTAAGTCCATTTACAGTTTCAGCATTTCAAAAGAACAGGATGCCAGCACAAGTCACATTCTGTAGTAGGGGGCCCAAATATTTTTTCTCCTATTGTATTGTAGGCTCATTCTTAATTTTTCCAGGGTAAATTACCGACTTATACTTTAGGCAGTCAGAAAACACATAAAATTTCTCAGGAGCCTATAGAGTGTATTTGGGAATAATATTTAATAACACCTGAGAGACCAGATATCCAGACTCTAAAAGTAAATCAGATACATCAGAAGAGGAATACGTAAATCACACATTAATCAAAAGTCTGAAACTGAGTTAACAAATATTTCAAAGTCAAAGGGCATACTGGACAGCATGATTTCAGCAGAAAGAAGAAAAAGGAAGACACTGGTGTTTCTTCAGCTGTGACAATATAAGAAAACAATTCCTGGCTTTAGTTTAGGCAGCTTCAGATACAGAAAACAAGTCTTATTATGTTATGGAATCCTGCTGTGTTTTTACCAACATACTAAAGGGAAAGAAAATAAAACTTGTTTGAAAAGAACATATCAATGTATGAACATGAACAAAACCAACCTGTGACAACATATCAATCCGATATTCCAAAAGCAACTAATTGCAATAAATTACACTGTAAATGCCAGCTAGGTGTCAGTGTTGTTCCATTCCAAATGATCCACGTTACTCTTGTTACTTCAAGGCATGGAATTTAATTACTAATAACTATGAGGACAATTAAAATGAGTGTATATTGATGAAAGACAAAGACTACCAGTAACAAAGGCTTGACTCAAGGCACGTTTTAAATTACAGAAAAATGGACACGTTCCGGATGTTACTTTTATTGAAAACATATGCACTCCTGGTGAACAGAAGGCAATTACGTCTTAAAAGTAGGAAAGTCAAAGCACTCGGTAGGATTCCTACTGTGTGCATCTGCTGGTAATTTGGGTATCACTTATATGAGACAGATTCAACACACTTGATTTCGTCATCAGTGATTCAAGTAACTGTCTCTGAGGTGCCACCTATAGGTCAGGGAACCACTTTGGTCAGCCTTATAAAGAAAGGAAAATTCCATACAAGTAGGTGGAATCAATACTTTTAAAATTATTTTATGTTTGAGGTTTCCCACCATCAGATTCATGCTTGTTTTTACTTCAATAAAATCAGATAAAAGAAGAATTTGAAAACAAGAATATCTCTTTCTTATTCATGAACACAAACAGACAGTGACACAAAATAAGACACTGAAAGGAGAAATGCATTACAAGCAGATACAGGGCAAACATTTCATGTTAGACAAAGAAAATAAATGCTCATACCTTCACCTGCTCTGTGTTATATTTTCTGATCATCTGGTTTGATTTCATTATCATTTGACTAAGTGTAGGTCATATGGAGATGTGCAAAAGTGAACTATGAGCATTAGAAGTCATAAGCAATGCTATTGTAAAAGTTAAAAGATGGTGTTATCAGAAGAAGAAACAATATCTAGTTGTTTGCTACAAACAATCACATTTAATGCAGTTCTTATAAGGGCTCTCATGATAGATGCATTTTAACTATAAAGCTTATTTTTTCATTTCAGTTTGCTTTCTGGTACCTTTGTTTGTTCAGAATGTTCTATGATTAAAGAATTAAGTTTAGTCAACCTGCAGCTCTCTCAAGGTCAGACGCCCTTTCATCACCACAACGTTAGAACAAACCTTTGTGTATTTTTCAATGGTCTGTCTTTGAGAGGTGCTTATTTCTTGAAAAGCATTTCAATGCTGTTGTTTCCTTCAAACTATTTAATTGGCACAAAAAAAAAACAAATAATTTAAAATTCAACTAAAGAGTGCACACTCTTTTGAAAATAATGTGTCACTAAAACATTGCCTTAGAAGAACACAATTATCGCCAACAGTAAAATTTTCTGTGACTCAGTCGGCAATTAAGGGTCACAAATTTTGTAAGAGTAGATATGTGTTATGTTACTTTGTTATAACCACTTTTCTATGCAGTTAATAGCTTTGTCAAATTTGTTAAAAATATATATTTTTTGTCTGTGTGGCATTTCTACATTCATTTTATATTCACATGGGTTTTTCTGCGGGAACTCTCATTTCCTCCTACAATTTCTAATTCATACAGGTAAATGTAATTGTCAACTCTATATTTGCCTAATAGGAGTCATTATAGGTGTGGGAGTGAGTGTTCAACACTTGCCTTGTTTCCAGAGCTCCAATACAAATTTTATCTCACCTCAGTCCTGCCTTGGAATAAGTAGGTGGTCAAAATGAACTGATTAATAGGTATTCATCTTTATTCTACTTCTTAGAGAAATGCATTATATGCTGGTGTACTGGGTACGTTAACAAGAAATTCTCTTATTTGAAGTATGCATTGAATGTATTTTTGAGGAGCAATATTATTTTTAAAGAATTGTCTTTTTTTAAAGCACTTTAGAATTATCTCCAAGTAGTGCGATGCTCAAAGGAAAAAAAAAAAGGCCAGAAAATGCAATTCACGTATCTTCACAGTAAAATACTCTCTGGATAACTTAACAAAACATTTACTTTTAAGGCTTGGTATGGGAAGGCATGGGCGCTTGTTTGAAAAATATATCCTCAGGGAAACAACATGGAATGCAATTTTAATAAAAAGCTTGCAATGAGGAAAGCCCTATTTGTGAGAGTCAGACTTAAACAAAATCATTTTTAAAACAATCTGTTTAATTTTAATACAGATTGGTAGAGAAAAACAGGCATCATTATCCATTTTCTATTGTCTCACTCTGCCTTGTTGCATTTTTTATTTCTTCCTCATAAACTATCTAGTTTTTTTTTGAATGAGTGAAATTGTCTGGATTATGTTGCTAATCAATTAGACACATTTCACAAGTGTATTTTATACTATTTTTTATATTTTGTTCCGATACTGCCTCTGTTCTCTTTAATTAATTCAGTAGTTTTGTGTTTGTAACAAGACACCAAAGGAGAGATAGTGTATTATGCATCTCCAGTCTCATCCATTTCTCTGGATCTGCAGAGTCCACAACAGGGACACCATGTGCCAGTGTAGCCTAGCAGCAAGGCTAGACCTGCTCCTTGAAAAGCCACCAGTTTATCATAATATGCATTCTTTCACAAACCCATATTCACTCCTTCCAAGCCAATTTAGTTTTGCAAACTAACATGATTTGCACGTCTTTCTGATGAGGGACAAAATTTGGAATACTTCATGAAAATCCATACAAGCCCAAGGAGAATGTGCAAACTCCATGCATGAATTAGCTGGGTTAACTGGTAGTAAGCTACATCAGTGCTAACCAATCTACAGTATAGAGAACTCAATTTATATGCTCACTCCATTTCATTCCTATTTAACTCAGTTGAGCATGGTGTGGAGGCCAGAAAAAAAGCCTGGCAACTATGAATTCAGGTTAAGAACCCCACTACAGCCAGAATAAGAGCTCACTACAAGGTACAGACTGGGTAGCTAGAGACAACAAAGTACCTGAAAGCCTGTTGCTGGTCTATAGGAGGATATCAATATACCAAGAAGTAAGCTGTTGCTGTTTTAGTACATGGAGAAAGCAAAGCAAATACATCAGTTTGTTTGTTTGTTTGTTAGTCTTGGCAACAGCAGATCCTCAGGGCTCTGTCCTCGGCCCTCTTCTCTTCTGTATTTATATGCTTCCCCTTGGCCATATTATTCGTAGCTATAGACTGGGCTATCATTTTTATGCAGATGATACTCAACTCTACTTCAATGTTAAAAGTGGAACTTCATCAGATGTTTCTCAGTTCACAACCTGCCTTAGTGAAATTAAAACCTGGATGGAGCAGAACTCTTTAAAATTAAACTGCAACAAAACTGAGCTCCTGCAAATTGGGACTAAAATGCAACTTAATAAAATGAGCTCCTTCCCAGTCAATCTTGGTAGTGATCTCATCAGACCTGCCTCTACTGCAAAGAATCTCGGTTTCATTTTTGATTCCTCCCTTTCTTACTCCACCCACATAAATCACATTAAGAAACTTTCTTACTTTTACCTCTGTAACATATCCCGTGTTCGCTCCTTCCTCTCCTTTTCTAATGCTGAGAAACTTGTCCATGTTTTTATCACATCCTGCATATATTATTCTAACTCACTTCTGGCAGGTGCCCCTTCTAATCTTATATCACATCTCCAGCTTATTCAAAACTCTGTTGCAAGAGTCCTTACTCGAACCAGCAGCAGCGAGCACATCACACCCATCCTGCTCCATCTTCACTGGCTCCCTGTGTCTTACAGAATCGAATATAAAATCCTACTAATAACCTACAAAGCCTTAAATAATCTCTCGCCAAACTACATCAGTGAACTTCTCCATCACTATGTGCCTTCTCGCTCACTAAGGTCCTCTGATTCTGGCAATCTTGTTGTGCCCCACACTAATCTACACTCCATGGCTGACAGGGCCTTCAGCTGTATAGTGCCCAGACTCTGGAATGACCTACCGAAATTATTCAGGTCAGCTGATTCCATGAATTCTTTTAAAAAACAACTTAAAACTCATCTGTTCAGGAAGGCTTTTAGCTCTACTTGACTTCATTCCCCTTCTCTTAGTTTACCTCTCTGTCAAGATACTGTATACCCTGCCGTTCTTTCTTATATTCTGTAAGTGCCTTGAGCATGGGAAAGGCGCTATATAAATAAAATGCATTATTATTATTATTATTACTATTATTATTTATTATTATTATTATTATTATTATCACAACCAGGAACTGATCTGAAGTTCATGGATTAAGGAAAGGCAATGCTACATTCTAGCTTACTATTTGAATCAGTGGAAGTATGAATTATTACATACAGTAGCACACATAGCTCAATTTAAATAATATCATTGCTGTCTTGTTAAGCTAGGTTTCAAAGAAAGTTTAAATAGTTTTGCTTCATATATTCAACTCTCATAACATCTGTGCAGCACCTGCTTCAGCCCCTTCAACACCACTGAAGCAGCAACAGCCCTTTCTGATACGTGGAAAGAGGGTTAAGTGGCCTCCAATTAACACTCAATCACTCATCAAGCATGGCACATTCTCAAACAGGTGGCTTACACCTTTCTTAGACCCCCAGAGCGTAGAGGAGAGGTGCAGGTGGCGGGGTCCCAGTGCATCAGGAGGGAGCTGCTCTACCAGCCAATGACGTTCTGGAGCATTGTGGCTGCATATCTGTGATTGATTAGCATGCAACATATATGGATGTTTCAGGGTGGCGTGCAAGGCACGTTCAGGTACACATATTTATAAAGTGATTGTAATTCATAAATGGTAAATTGCATACAAATGTGTGTACATCAGGTTTTATAAATCTGATTTTTTTTGGCATAGGCATTTTCCTTTTTTTAGTGTGTGCATATTTTCACACTCAAAACAACACAAAGGTTTATAAATGAGGCCCCCAAACAAATGTAGCAGCACTACAAAACACCCACACACAAGTAACTAGACGGATTCCAGGACTTCTGAGAATGAGGTTTAAGGGAAGTTTAAGCAAACACTTATTAAGAATAGACAAGATTGAAATTCTCATAATCCTTCAAGGAATTACTGCAGTGGAGTACAGCTATTTCTTTAAAGTGAGTTCTTCAAGAGAAATCACAGAGCAGGGTTTTGAGATCTTTAAAAATTAATACGATAATATTTCACAAAAATTAAAGAATAAGAATTGATGATACAAGTACACATTGAAAAAAAAACTATTAATTATCTCATGTGATTTTTATATATGCAAGCGTTCACAAAATTCATTTTTAGCTGTTAATTATAGATTTTTTTAATCTTGTTTCACACTATAATTCATGAAATAGCATTATTTTACTTTAATGATAATTTGTTTAAATTTAATAATTTCTAACATTTAAAACTATATTTAAGGGATTTAGAAAATCTTAAAAATATAACTATAATAAACATCATTGGTTTATATGTGGAGAACTGAATGTTCTGTGCATTTTACTGGGTCAGCAGTCAGGGCATTGTGATGGATGGCCAGGACCATTACTCAGCCAGAACGAGTGGAGGAACCGAGGGAGGGAACATGCTGGGGGCATTATCTTCCCCGAGACACTAGAGGGCAGCCCCCCTCGGTTGCTACAGCACTAAGGATTCCTGCAGGGCATGCTGGAAGTTGTATTTTGGAGCCAGTCCTGTTGGGTTCCATGGGTGCAGCCAGGAACAGCTGAGCCCTTTGTAGTACCACTTCCACTACACCCTGAATTACAACCGGAAGAAGGTCAAGGAACACTTAAGGGTGCACTATAAAAGGAGCCGCCTCACCACTAGTCGGTCAGCCAGAGTCAGGAGGAGGTGGACAAAGCTTGTGGGAGGAAGACTGGAGACAGAGACAGAGAGAAAGAGAGAGGAAGAAGGAAGGGCTGTGCTAGTTTGTATATTTGGTGCTTTGTACTGTGCTGAGAAGTGGGGAGTAACAGAAAAGTAAAGGCGTGTTGTCTGGCAAGACTTGTGTCTCTGCCTGTTTGTGTTGGTGTTGGTGGAGCCATATGCACCCTTGTGGTCCACAGCCTACAAAATTCCCATTTATTCTCTGTGATGTGAACAGCAGAGTAAAGAATTTACAATTGGGAAGAAGGAATTGCCAGCCATAAAACAATTACAGCCATCTTGCCAAAAACATTATCAGACCTAGATTGGAGAATAAAAATAAAGTACTGCTATCACTGCTTCATATAAATTGTGGTTTAATGACGCAGGTCGTCAAAGGTCTATCAAGAGATGGGGCCTATTTTTTGTATTTGTGCTGAATGTTTCTGGGTTTGTCTGATGTTAAATTGAAAAAGGGAATTTATGCTGGACCTGATATTAGAAAACAAAATTTTGATGCAGAATTTGATGGTGCAATAAAAGTCCTGAAACAAGAGGCATGGGCATCATTCAGAGAAGTCAATAAAGTTTTAAATTGTGAAAAAAATATTAGTTAAGCTTAAGGAATTGTGTTACAACATAACTCTGAAAGTTCACTTTTTGGATTGAAAGTCTTGGAGCACTCAGTAAAGATCTGGATGAAAATATCCACTAGGCTATGAAGGACATGGAAAGAAGGTACCAGAGATTCTGGGAAGTCAATATGACTGCGCACTACTGTACTGCTGGATGATTCATAGGGACACAACAGAAAAAGTGTACAAAACACGGGCCACCAAACAGAATGTTTGGAGTAGAAAGACCAACAAGGGACAAAAAACTGGAGAAGTTATATGTAAGTAAATGAACATGTATTGTTTTTCTCTGTACATATATATTTAAAATATTAGATAAACATTTTCATGTTAAGTTTAGAACAATATTGCATTCTTGAACAAATTGTGTCATTTGTTACATATTATTTAAATTTCCTTTCTGATATTATACTTAAATGTAACTCAATGGAGACATTCCAATTATATTTTTATTGTGTTCATGAATGTAAATAAAAATAACATTTAACACTTTTTTATGAGCTTAACTTGGCAGAAGTGTGTAATTTATGTTGACCCGTATGGTATGTTCTCATTACTGTTGCTCTTATGTTGCTGTTTTTTTATTTTTTTTTATTTTATTGTAATCATTCCATACAAATAGATCAATTTTTACAAAAAATAGGATTGAAAACAAATCGAACCTTAACCCTGAGAAAGAGAGCATGGCCAACGGAGTAACTTATGTTCTTATTCTGTGGTCCACAGATCTGTTTACAAATGCTGTGAACAGGCAATCTTCTCTGTGCCCAATCCTAACGGATTATTTTATGGCATGTGACAACTCCATTAAGGTAAAAGACTTCCATACATTTATATGCTGCACAAATAAGCTGCTTAAAAAAATTAGTTAAAATCAATTTCTCTTCTTTGTGCCACTTCCACTGTTATGATACGCACACACACACAAACAAAAAATGTCTCCAAGTAAGTTCCCAAGCTGCTTCATCTCTTTCTTTCCTTGGCAGCAAAGTTCCTCATCATAAACAGACAAAAAGATTGTTTCCAGGTATTCATCAAAGTGTACTATAATGGAAGCACATTTTCAGAAGAATGCTCCATTAATCACAAAAATCCATTGCCTAACTTTTTTTATTTCTCTTTCAGAACCCTAATTACCTGGAACTATCAAACACTAATCTGATAACACATTGTAAGACGGCCTTTACCTTATCAGTCAAGCACGGGCTTACCTAATTTGACAACCATTTCAAAACATCTAGAAAATGCCTCCAACATTACAACTCTGTAAATTATAAGCAGCAATTTAAAGGATAAAATGTATGAGTAGAATGTTTATAGATTTTTTTCAGAAGATACCTGTCCTTCATGAAACAAAAGATAACAAAGCAAGACACAAACAATAGATATGATGAAGCGTGTCCGTTAGACATGTTCAGAATCAATTTTTATGACACAAAAAATAGAGGAGGTAAGCATCTAAACGATGTTCTTTTCCCGTGGGAATGATTTCATGTGAATGAAATGACAGTGGGGATTTCTTTCTTCTGGCAGTTCCGCAAAAGTGAAATGAAGATTATGGTCTGGCTGCACAGTCCTTGGGTATAAAAAAGTGAACCCTAAAATATATACGCAGTAATGGCCTCCAAACTAATTGACCTTGGTTCTCTTCCATTGAATGCAAATAGTGACAACAAAAGGAGGAAAATGTATTATAAACTGTTTAAGAAAGTAGAAGTAAGTACCATAAAAACCACAATACATATACATATGGCAGGTTTCTTAAACAACTTGCACAGCAATCACTTTCCACATTGCTGACAAAATGTTGTATAGACATTTGCTGTTTTGATGTTTTAAGTTAACGAGTAAAATCTTTTGCATGATTATAATCCAAACCTTTCATTTTTGTAATTATTTTAAAACATCCTTTTTAAAAACATTTCCAGGTGGATGTACCATTTAAATTGCTCTAAACTTCAGTGAAAAGGGAAAAAAAAATGTACAAAGCAAGGTTAAATGAAAATATATGGTAGGTTGAGAATTAAACATCTTCTAAAGGCCTAAGAAATGGCACACATTAAAAGTACACTATAAATTTAAGATTGCATTCCACATTAAAATTGAAATAAAGGAAACAAATTGCAATGTTGTGGCAGATTGACCTAGCCTGTATATTTCACATCGACTCCTGGAAATAGCATAGACAGCACTGCTGTAAACTGTCCAAGTTTAAAGAGCAGTTCACACTTTGGCAGTCAAGCCAATAATTACTGATTCGCACTTGATTTATTGCCCATTTAATTGTTATGTTTTACTTAGATCCTTTAGTTTTATGAAAGGCAAGTTTCTCCAACAGGTTTCCATCAGAAAGTCCTGGAAACCTGCCAAAAATAATCAAGGTCCAAGGAGAAAAGTCAGGGTTACCAAAAGTCAAAATTCTTTTCTACATTTGTTTTTATTTTAGCTAATACTCCTATTTTGATACTCTCTTCTTTCAAGGCTCATTAAAAATAACATATGAGGATGGACATAATGATTTTGGTGCACTAATAATTTAAGGTAAAACTGATGAAAGGAATTTTAAACATTTTTCCCATTCCACTATAATAAACAGATTTAATTTTATGTTCTACAGTGAGCTAGAGCTCTGGCTGGATCTCCAGCAAATAAAGAAGAGTCAAGTCAGATTATATTTTATAGAGGATGACACATTTTCAGTTTCTCTATGCTCCCTATGTTTTAAAACATCTCTAATACATGAGAGTTGAGTTAATCTGATCTCTTATATGGACAAGTAAGCATGCAATGTTATCCTGACTTGCATCCTACAATCTTAGCAAGCGCTCCAGCTCCCACTCACAATGGGTATAGAAAATGGATAGATGGATTGATTGATGGATAATAATTAGCAATCATTATCTCAACTTTCTTTACATGAACATTACCCTCAAATTACAAGATGTTCACAAAGAGATAATACATATAGTGTGCATAATATACTGAGTTGTGCATTATAACATAGTCCCGTTTTAATGACAGAAAAAGTGTTTTCCAAATTGCTATCATGCTAAAAATCTTTACTTACTTCTTTACTTACAGAATCCATTTAACAATGTTAGAATAATTTTAATGAGAAGAGGTCATTCATCCCACAAAGTTCACCAATCATATCCAGTTAAATTCTCAAAAATCACATCAAGTCAACATTTGAAGGTTGCCACAAGCCTACTGTCCACCACACTACCTTGTCACTTTTTCAGTATGTCTGTGGTTTCTAACATTTGCCCTTGAACAGTTTCCATCTGTGTCTCTGTTTCTTAATGAAGAATTCATTTTAAAGTAACAGCTCTGATCCTTCAGTCAAATCTATTCTTACTTTTATACAGGCCCAAACAGCTTCATTTTGGCATTTGAACTTTATACTTCAATCAGCTACCTGCTACTCAGACCCTAGCAGCTCGTATACCAGTCTGTAAGAGCGGGAATTACATGACCAGTTTGGCGGAAGTTACTGCGGCTAAAGGAAGCACAAGCACTTACTAAATGTATGGGGCAGTTCATTTTTCTAACAGTATCATCTTTCTCTTTATGATCAGCTGCATTTTATCTATGTAGAAGACCAAAGATAAATTGTAAAATGATTTTTGTTTCCTCAAAAATTAATTAACAGAGACACTAGTGTATGGTATTGTCATGATCTAGAAACTACCATTTCAAATTTCTCCCAGTGTTTTTTTTTTTTGTTTTGATTGAATGTAATGTTTTTATAAAATATAATACGTTAGATACTATTCCACCATTCCTTTTTATATTATTTTTATTTTTCTGAATATTTTAATCTTTTGTTCTTATTTTACAGGGCTTTGATATAATAGTAGTATACATAAAATATAGTATAGTAAAGCACAGATAAATCAGAAAACCTTTAGTGTTTATAGATCGTAATCTGCACAATATTTTTTATTTAGTATGTATGTAGCCAGTAATTAATATAAAGTGAGAGTATATATTAGCAATAGAAATAAATGTAAATGTTTGCTTGTGTGTTTATCACATGTATGCTTATACATGTCTATTAAGTGGCATCACTATGGGGGTGACAAACAAATGACTGTGTAGAAAAATTTTGAGCAGTGTTTCATCAATGGGGGACCCCCATTCCCTTGGTGAAATGATCGCATGTATACAGGCTGAAATCACCAAGGGGGCACTAAACCCCCCAAACCATGCTTGCTGAAACAATCGAGTGTCTGTGCAAAATTAAAATTAGGAGTTAATGTGCTCCATTAAATGGCTGGGTGTTAGTGCACTGTTTTGTTTAAAGCAGGATCAGCTCTTTGTTAACGAGTTAATTCATCAAGTCACCCAAGGGCCTGTTAGGAATCTTAATCAGCCCTTGGTTACCGCACTGGGTGGCACCAATCCTAGTGATGTCACAGTTTACATTCCTTAGTAAGGTAAGGATACTGACACCAGTGCCTGAGGAAGTATGGCTGCTATTTCACCTGCAGATCAGAGGAAGTGTTCTGTGATGAGCTCTAACATCATTTCTGGTTTTGATCCAGAAGTCCCACCTTTTCTGCCATGGAGTCTGTTTAAAGAACAGATTAATGAACTCAAAATCCAAACACAGCATAGTTCCGCAGCAGAAAAAGATTATTGACCACGCCTATGGAGAAGGCACAGAAGGACACCTGATGTCCATGCTTGTTTGGACTTTCCATTTCACATTTTTGTTTCATATTAAAGGGGGCACCTGGTTGGACTCGTATATTTTACCATCTTCATGTTATATATTCTCCCAATATATATGTAGAATAAATTATTTTACTTTCAGCTGTTGTTTAATAACACAATAAAAAGAGTATAAATAAAATATAAAATCAGAAAAAGCATAAAATATTTATCCATAAGTACCTGACTTTTGAAACATCATTCTTAACTAACTACAGTTTTTCTTTTCTTTTTGTTTTTTCTTAAATCTTACTCAAGGTTTATTCTACCTAGACTGTACAATTCTAAAGATTGCTGCTATCTCAGTTTAATCTGTACTTCACTGCTTCCAGGAAGGATTGTTTGTGTTTTGGGTCTGCGCTATCTTTTGCCATGTCAGAGGACTGGGATTCTGTGAGGTTTGATCTAAGCAACACTTGCAGAGGTGAGATTGGGAAAAGTTGGGATAGAGAAGGAAAAGAGAGCAAGTTATTATTTCTGTATCACTTTTTTCTCCATAATTCTCTGAGTTTATTGGCTTGCTTACTAATTATAACACCCAGCAATTATGATATGAAATTAGTGTGAAAGCTAAAATCTGAAATAACTCACTTAAGACCACAAAATGTCCCCTAACACTCAAACAGTATATTTCTGATCAATCACTAAACTTTGTAAAATGGAATATCAAAGGCGTTATTTACAACCTAAAGAAAATAAAGTATTGTAATGCCAGATATCCGTGGAAACCATACAGGTGAGCTCTGTACAGCTCTGTCCCCGGCCAGGCTCGGAACAGCTGCTCTATGGCCATTGAGCGACTGCTGCCTACAAAAAAGACCCCGGTTCACATCCCATGCGTTCTCTTTTATGCCACTCATCGGTCACATCTCTGCATTCTTCCTCATCTGTTGTATGGACCTTATCTGTGTGGTTTCCTCGGAGGTCTGGCATAGCACTATTCTTCCATCTCAAAGGCTTAAAGACCAAGAACATATTCTTAAGGGAGTCACACTTAACAAGTAAGGACTAACAGACTGGATTAGGCAAATATTTCATTCTAGCTACTGTATAATAAGAAAACTAGAGGTGTGGGAATTTTAATTCATAAAACAATCCAACTTTTAGCAATAGATGAAGCATACAATAATGAAGGGTGCTATTTCATTGTGTTAAAGAATTTTTTCAAATCTAAACAAATTCTGGGAGATATATATATGTACCTAATGTGGACGACAGGGAATTTATGCAAAATGTCTTTGCATTGGTTCAAAAGAGTGTAAGTCAGTTATACATAGGATACAGCCTAGTTATATATGCCAAGTTTTCCATGATTCAACTAAAAGTTATTCATTACTTGCAACGCAATTAAAAAGTACTCAGGGCAAGATTCAACATGTGACTGTTGCCATCTAGCTTCAGCATCACAATGCCATACGTTTTTAAAATTCACTAAATTAACATCATTTTGGGCAAACATCTTTACCCACTTCTTAGACTACCTTGGTTTTACAACCACTCCTATTCCGTTAACAATGATATTTCATGTATTCCTGGAGGGCATTGGAGTGAATAGGAATAAATCAATTGTAAAAGGCCATACTGCACTACTAGCATGCTGCCTTATCTGGAATTATCACAACCCACCTTCTAAACAAATGTAATTCTCTCTTAGAGGATATGTCCAAACTTTTTTTAAAGCATGCAAGAATTAATTAATATAATTTTAGAATAAGTATGAGATGACTCATGCCATTCTATTATTATTTTTTTTCTTTGAATTTCTTTGCTTTGGTGCTCTGACTCCTACTCCAGATTAATAGAAGACAACAAAGAAATAACACTCATACACCATTTTAGAACAGTTGCTAATAAAACAAATGAAAATCAAAATCAAAATTCCCCCAAATGTTAGCTGTACATTTTTTATAATCTTTATTAGTGATAAAGCTGATACTATAAGATTCCAGATTTCAGCATCTCACAAGCTAAATATTACAATGTCAAATGATGTCTGTGCTTGCACACATCACCTTAGTAATTTTAACTTGGTAACAGAACGGGAAATCATAATTTCTAAAATGACACCTACACTCTGTCCCCAATCTCAGACCCAAATGAGTAAATTGCAAATCTTTGTTTGTATGCTTATGCCTAAGCCTATAAGACATACAAGAGTTTAAACAATCAAATCCAATAAGTTTAAAACTGAAAATTTCAGAGTTCATTGATATTTTCACAACACCATCCAAATGGCCGAGAAATATTTGGCGCTGTACACAAAGATAATATTCAATCACCAATGTTTACTAGCATGTAAACTAAATAGCTGAATTCATAAATGGGGGCCAATGATAAATTCTGCAGATGGTAGATTTACAGTAAAAATGGTTGATGCAGGTCTAGTTCATAAGAGTGTTAAAAAGTCCCAGAGCAGAAAAATGGCTGAGTGTAAAATACAACTTATTTATATATACAGTGGTGTGAAAAACTGTTTGCCCCCTTCCTGATTTCTTGTTCTTTTGTATGTTTGTCACACAAAATGTTTCTGATCATCAAGCACATTTAACCATTAGTCAAATATAACACAAGTAAACACAAAATGCAGTTTTTAAATGATGGTTTTTATTATTTTGGGAGAAAAAAAATCCAAACCCACATGGCCCTGTGTGAAAAAGTAATTGCCCCCTTGTTAAAAAATAACCTAACTGTGGTGTATCACACCTGAGTTCAATTTCCGTAGCCTCCCCCAGGCCTGATTACTGCCACACCTGTTTCAATCAAGAAATCACTTAAATAGGAGCTGCCTGACACAGAGAAGTAGACCAAAAGCAACTCAAAAGCTAGACATCATGCCAAGATCCAAAGAAATTCAGAAACAAATGAGAACAGAGGTAATTGAGATCTATCAGTCTGGTAAAGGTTATAAAGCCATTTCTAAAGCTTTGGGACTCCAGCGAACCACAGTGAGAGAAATTATCCACAAATGGCAAAAACATGGAACAGTGGTGAACCTTCCCAGGAATGGCCGGCCGACCAAAATTACCCCAAGAGCACAGAGACGACTCATCCGAGAGGTCACAAAAGACCCCAGGACAACGTCTATAGAACTGCAGGCCTCACTTGCCTCAGTTAAGGTCAGTGTTCACGACTCCACCATAAGAAAGAGACTGGGCAAAAACGGCCTGCATGGCAGATTTCCAAGACGCAAACCATTGTTAAGCAAAAAGAACATTAGGGCTTGTCTCAATTTTGCTAAGAAACATCTCAATGATTGCCAAGACTTTTGGGAAAATACCTTGTGGACTGATGAGACAAAAGTTGAACTTTTTGGAAGGCAAATGTCCCGTTACATCTGGCGTAAAAGGAACACAGCATTTCAGAAAAGAACATCATACCAACAGTAAAATATGGTGGTGGTAGTGTGATGGTCTGGGGTTGTTTTGCTTCTTCAGGACCTGGAAGGCTTGCTGTGATAGATGGAACCATGAATTCTACTGTCTACCAAAAAATCCTGAAGGAGAATGTCCGGCCATCTGTTTGTCAACTCAAGCTGAAGCGATCTTGGGTACTGCAACAGGACAATGACCCAAAACACACCAGGAAATCCACCTCTGAATGGCTGAAGAAAAACAAAATGAAGACTTTGGAGTGGCCTAGTCAAAGTCCTGACCTGAATCCAATTGAGATACTATGGCATGACCTTAAAAAGGCGGTTCATGCTAGAAAACCCTCAAATAAAGCTGAATTACAACAATTCTGCAAAGATGAGTAGGCCAAAATTCCTCCAGAGCGCTGTAAAAGACTCATTGCAAGTTAACGCAAATGCTTGATTGCAGTTACTGCTGCTAAGGGTGGCCCAACCAGTTATTAGGTTCAGGGGGCAATTCCTTTTTCACACAGGGCCATGTAGGTTTGGATTTTTTTTCTCCCTAAATAATAAAAACCATCATTTAAAAACTGCATTTTGTGTTTACTTGTGTTATATTTGAGTAATGGTTAAATGTGTTTGATGATCAGAAGCATTTTGTGTGACAAACATGCAAAAGAATAAGAAATCAGGAAGGGGGCAAATATTTTTTCACACCACTGTATGTGCATACCATTTTCTTATTTCTTCTCGTAACACTATGTGATGTTTATCACATATCCAAAATCAAGAAATTCTTTGTAACTGGAGATAGGAGGAAATCTTTGTGATTGATAATGTTTCATTTTTAACTGCTGCAAATAGCAAAGCTCAACCTTTGTGTTTCAGAATGAGAAAGCGTCCTTGCATACAGTATGTGAATTAACTGCAACATAGAAGAATTTCTGAAAAGTGACACTTTTTTAAAGTGTTTCCCTGCAATCATTACTTTAAGAGCTAATGGATTAAATAATGATAACACAGACAGTACACTGGTCCAACAGTGTATGTACACTACTGGTCGAAAGTTTGGGGTCACTTTGAAATGTTCATGATTTTGATAGAAATTGATACCTTGTGTTTCAAGATACAATTGAGCTGATGTTAAAAATATAGTCAACTTATTACCAATGTTTGTATGGGCTATTACAATTTATTATTTGCATATGACTGCAAAGTCACATCTCCAGCACCATTTCTTTTAGTGTCTCAATGTAAACTCCCTTAGCATATCCTTAATTATATTTACATGCTAATTGGTTATTTGAGAAATCTTTCTAATTGTATTAGCACCACTGAAACCTGTTTTTCTGTTCACTTATGTTTTAAGGTACTAGAAGTCCAAAAGTTCAGTTCTGAATACAAAAATGGCCAAAAAGAATAGCTTTCTTTAGAAACATGTGAGCATATTAATGTATTTATTTATTGTTCCATGTGACATTTATTAAAAAAAAAGGGGAATGCCCAGATGGGAAACTGCACAAGAGGATAAGGACATCAGTGTGCAATTTACCAGACAAAAGCCCTACAGATGCTCATTTGTCTTATTTACTAACTACACACCAAATACCAGTGTCATCTGTAACAGAGAAAAGACATCTCTAGGATGCTTGGCATAATATACTTTTCCAGTCATCTTCAGTCCAATGTCTGTATTCCTTGGCTTATTTTACCGTTTCATTTTATTTGCCAGTTTCAAATATGCTTTTTTCTTTGAAACTCTGCCTGTAAGGCCAGCATCCCAGAATAGAAATTTGAGATCACAGCTGTAAATGCACAGTCACCCTTAAGCTTCAACCAAGTTTGGGGTATATATAGGTTTGAGGATGTAATTTTTATATTATGGTTAAATACAAATTAGATATTAAAAGGGTTACAAGGGAGCATTCACACTCAAATTATATTACAGTCTATTCAAACTGACAGATATTGTTTCAGTCTCATAGATTATATGATGGAATAATATTTTAACAACTTAGCTTACATTTAATGTAATACAAAATAAAATACAGAAAGGATAAAGTAATTTTCTGTATACTATAACTGTGTAATTGTGCTTCTCCCAGAAACTCATTACAATCCTGCTGGCAGTTTTCTTAATGTTAAGCTTCTTATGCCACCAGATTAGAGGTTCAGTCAATCACATGAGCAGAACATATAGTGTGTTATTAAACTCAAACACAAATCAGCAGTGACAAGAAGGTAATTTACACCTTTTGGGTTCCACTATATTGATTCACAAATTAAAAAGCATCTGTCTATTTATTTATCTATCATCTAATGTCTCTCTCTCTCTCTCTCTCTCTGTATATATATATATATATATATATATATATATATATATATATATATATATATATATATATATATATAGATATAGATATAGATATATTTATATATTGTGAACGCTGGCCCGGACACAGACAGACGGACATCTTGTTTATCACCCAACACACCGTTTATTTACAATATTTACAAGTCTCTACCGTGCAATCACACACCCCAGTGCCTCCAGAACTGATTCCCCAATTTCCAGGCCACAGTCTTCCAGTCTTTGTGCCTTTCTACTGGCCGCCTCCCGTCCTTGCTCTAGCTCCGTCTTCCTTCCTCCCGACTCTCGCCACGACTGCTGGGAGGCGGACCCTTTCACGGGAACCCGGATGGGCTCCAGCTGCTTCCCGGCACTCCTCCGTAGACACGCCCTTGTGTGGCGGAAGTGCCGGCTGTGCACCCGGAAGCCATCCGGGTGTCCCCTGTCGTCTTCCCCCCAGCACTTCCTGGTGTGGCGGAAGTGCTGGGCTACAGGGCTGCTCAGGCAGCGGGGTGCCGCCTGGCGATGGCCACGGGCCCCTACAGGGCTGGGCTTCCATGCCCCTTACCCGAGGCCACCAACATAACCAGGGCGGACACCCCCTCGTGGTCTGGTGGAGGTACAGGCCACATATATACACATATTGATAATTAACATCTAAAATATATACATATACAGTACGTTAGCATTATAGTGAAGGGATTTGTCAGAGTACATCAGTACATGCTAAAAAAAGTAAAGAGAGAAAGAGACATTTCAGCTCTATAACTTTAACCAGGTGTGTAATCTATATATATATATATAGACAAAAATTAGTAGGTCACATATGCCAGTTATAGGACTAAGAAATGGTATCACCAGTGTCTTCTTACAAAAGCCAATGGGGCAGCAAGCACAAGGTAGGTCCACATCCTTTGAACTGGGTAACAGTTAGCTGACGCCTATTTACAAATACAGTATAGTAAAACTGCTGCTGTGTCTTCATGCTCTTTATTGTCCCAAAGACCAAATGCAGCTATTAAAAAAAATATATAGTGGTGATAGACAGCCACAGCCATTACCCAGCCAGGACGCCAGCTGGATTGAATGACTGGGGGATTGCATCTGCGAGTTACCGCCTCTCCTGGGACAATAGAGGATTACAGCAGGACATGCTGGGAGTTGGGGTTTGGTGCAGCCCTGTTGGGTTCTGTGGGGGCTGGCAGGGGGAATTGCAGAGCCTTACTTTGAACTTCCATCATACCTGGGTGTGATTTCAGGGAACACTCATAAGCCACGTGGAGCACTTCCCGGGGCAACATAAAAAGGTCCGCCTCACTCCATTCAAGGAGCCAGAGTTGGGAGGAGGTGGACGAGGAGTGGTGCCAATGAATGAAAGAAGAAAAGGACTGTGCTTTGATGGTTTTGCTTATTTGTATTGTGCTGCTGTAGGGAATGAGGAAAAACTCTTCCCCATGGAAATAAAAGTGCGTTGTGTGCTGCACTTGTGACTCTGCCTGTCTGTGTCAGGTTAGGACAGCTGTACGCGCCACAGTGGTGCACTACATATAAATATACATTTTTAAAAAACATATTAGATTTCATATCTATCAATCCATTATATAGTGCCTGTCATATTTTTCTCTCTTCCTCTGTCATGGTGTTCTTATAACAGTGTTGCTGTTTTGGAACTACATGCAGGCTCTTTATTATGTTTAATTGCTATTTAAAGCTTGTATTAGCAGGTTTACTGATTAATTTATTTAATGGTGTGCAAACTGACAAAACTGGGGTATAAGACCTAGGAGTGTGTAATATGTATTGTCTACAATAATATCTTAATTGTTGTTTTAACAAGGTTGTGAGCTGAAATTATTGAGTATGTCACTTACTTTGCAAAAATCAATCAAAAACACAATTTGACACACATTCACTGTCTCATGTAACCTAACAGGATAGACTACTGCGTGTACACCGTCAGTACCCAACAAAGTAAGGTAGAGTAGATACCTAAAAATGAGTGAACAAACAGCAACAGGGGATAAAACAGCCTCGTAATCTATGTTACTAGAATTAATCGCAAGATGTGGATCATGGGTTTGGCTTTGAAAAGATTGATGTAGCTTAGAAAATGACAACCTGCGAACTACAGAGCCCCATACGTGTCAGGCAAAAACAAAAAAAAAAAATCAGTTAAAACTGATTATCTTTGTTTATTTAAGAAGCATAGGCCAATCACATGTATTTTATTTCACAAGCTGTCAAGGTTCCAAAGCATATTTTTTTTGTTTTCATTATTTAAAATACTTACACAGATCCCCGCCTCCTCGCTCTGCTCCATCCCATCCCTATGGCTGCAGATGCTTGAGGAGGTGATGACACAAGAGGAAAAAGAACGTTTTTTTTTCTTAAAAAACGAATTCAAAGAATTCTTCTGATCGAATGCTCCATCGTAGATAGGGGAGACTCTTACGATAAAGGTGTATGAGGGTGTGAGATACAAAAAACACAAAACAGTGCAAACGTCACTTCAGAATAGTTTGGGTATTACGGTTGGTCATGTAGGCGCAATACATAGATAAAAAAAAAGGCTGGGTGTGTGGTTACTCTCTCAGGTGGGCATTAGCATATCATTATCTCTTGGACCAATAGCGTGAGTTTTCCACATTCGACTTATATGATCAATATTGTAAAATGCCGGAAATTATATGGTAAAATCAAGCCGCGATTTATCCACGGGCGAACTTAGAGTATATATGTTATGTTTATCTGGACTGTAGTGTTCATGCCCTGTAGTTACATTATGATTAGTATTTTATTCCCTTTGGATTCATTATAGTAGTTTTATAGATAGATAGATAGATAGATAGATAGATAGATAGATAGATAGATAGATAGATAGATAGATAGATAGATAGATACTTTATTGGTGTATATTTTGTGCAAATTTCATAGGCCACTTTGAAATGGTTTACTCACACTTGAACTGTTTGATCTGGTGATCTTAATGTTTGTGCTATTTTACTTCAGTTTTAAGTACATAAATAACACCTGTTTTCCTTTACTGTTGTTTCCATTAATCTCATTAGTAATCTTCAAGCCAGATCAATAAGAATTTATAAGCACATTTTTAAAGGATGCAAAATATTGTCGATTTCATCAAAACCCCAAAAAGTATTGAGATATAATTTTTTGCCAATATTGCACACTCTTCCAGCAGTTATAGCCTCCATATACCAGTTTAGGGGACTATGTGGGATGTGGTCATACCATATAATCAATTCATATTGCAAACAGTCACAGTGCTCTAGAGGTAGTACAATTCTATTAACAGTGAGAGATCTTAGGATCATTGAGTTTAGATGATGGGCTAACAATCTAGCCTAAAACTGAAAAGGAAAAATGAACTGTTAAAACTCAGGCAATCTATCTGTTTGAAAACAAATGAAGTAATACAATACTGAACAATCAACTTCCAGAGATGATATCCATCCGTCAACTTATTATCCAACCCACTATATCCTAACTACAGTGTCAAGGCAAGGCAGGGAACAAATCCTGGGCTGGGCGCCATCCCACCGCAAGACACACACACACACACACACACACCAAGCACACACTAGGGACAATTTAGAATCGCCAGTGCACCTAACCTGCATGTCTTTGGACTGTGGGAGGAAACCCACGCAGACCCACTCCTAACTGCGAGACAGCAGCGCTACCCACTGCGCCACCGTGCCGCCCTAGAGATGACATGTAAATGAATATTGTTAGAACTACCTCCAGAAAAATACAATCTTAATAGACTACATACAGTCACTCACACCAGCTAGTTTAGTGATGCCAATTGAACTAAAATGTGTGTCTTTTTACTGTGAGGGGAGTAATGCTGGCCCAGCTCTGTTTCAGCTGTGGAATGGCCAAATGGGGAGGCATCTTGTTGGCTGAGGTCTCCAGGACTCTAAACAAATCCAAATCATATTATGTGATATTATCTACTGCTAAATTCTTCTCTGTACTTCTAAAATTTTATTTTTAATACTGTATTGAGGATTTATTCTGTTATGTTCTTTTGACACCCACTGCACGCCCAACCTACCTGGAAAGGGGTCTCTTTTTGAACTGCCTTTCCCAAGGTTTCTTCCATTTTTTTCCCTACAAGGGTGTTTTTGGCAGTTTTTTTCTTGTCTTCTTAGACAGTCAAGGTTGGGGGGCTGTCAAGAGGCAGGGCCCGTTAAAGCCCATTGTGGCATTTCTTGTGTGATTTTAGGCTATGCAAAAATAAATTGTTTTGTATTGTATTGTATAATGTGTGTATTCTTTTATTCTGTTTACAGCACATCCTGGGACGTGCACTAGACTCAAATGAACTGACTTGCATATCCAAGTGTACACTTCTGTCTGCTAAGCAATGTGCATCTATTTCGTTAAATGTCAAATGTACAAAAGGGTCCATGTCTTTATTGAAAACTGTGCCTGCTGTCTAAACACTAAGAGAAGAATATGTAATATGTCCATTAGTATGCAGTGTATGTCTAAAGAATCCATGCTGCTCACTTACTATTTGAAGCCACATTCTCCATCAAGAGTGCCTAAGATATTTCTGTAGAAACAGAAGTTCATGCAAAGTTTCACCAGACTGACTAAATACACATAAAAACAAGAGGACTGATGCTTTTGATGACTTTCCCATGTCCTACACAACATATGTAAAAACATACAAATGTAAAATCATATTCTCCATATTGTAGCACAAGCATTGTAATTCTAGCGATTACATACTTTTAAAGCAGCATGTTTAAATATTTAAAAACATAAACAGAAAGAATTTTAGAGTAACCATCATCCTGTTTAGGGGCAGTTAACAGTTTTGTACTTGAGACAATCTTTGCCATGACCACCAACAGATTCAAAGAGAAAATGACAGGATTGATGGATGGGGAAAATAGCATATACTGTATGCTGTGTGTTTATTATTCAAAGACTAGCATTTTACTTTCAAAGAATATATAATGAAAACAAACACAAATTGGAGCTATAATTTATTTGAACTATGATGCATTCATCATAAAGTCAGTTGACCTTTATATTGAAAAGTCCGCTAGTTTTAATAATAAAGGGCCTCAAGTCAGTGCAATGCTAAGCATCTCAGAGCTCTGAATTCAAGGTGGGAATAAAGACAAATATATTATGTAGCCTAGGGATGAAGCTGGCACTTGTGATAGGCCAAGATCCACTCTACAGATGAAAGGTTTCTTTGTGATACATACTATTTTCTTCATTCACTGAATTTTTAAGTGGCAGTTGGTAATATTTCTCAAAAATATATCCATATAATATATTAAAAAGTCTGTTGGCCCTGGAATTACATTTGAATTTTGTGACAGGTTTAACCATGCTGGTTTTTGATTTCCTGACAAGCTTCTATCAGCTGCTCTCCAGTATCCTTTTGGAACGGTATACCACATTCAAAGTAAAAAACAAACAAACAAACAAATGTATATTTCGTTATTACCAGGTACAAGCTTAATGCTGTTAATTAAAAACTAAGAGTTAAAAAACTGCTGAGATCACTTTTCATTTTCAGAAAATCTTCCCTTTGTGTCACTTGCACAAATTAGATTTGTAAGACTAATGGAATCAGTGTTGTATTACCTCTGTTCAAATGCTGCATATAATCTCAAGTAAAATTAAGATACAATACTGCAGCATGTGTTTTACAGATAATAACAAATCAAGGCTGATCTTACCATAGGGTGACCAACTTCCTAAAAAAAATACTTATTGACTACATAATGAGAGTGAACTTCACCCAGAAGGTTAATGTCCTCCTTTTTACAAATGGGAGCCACGGAACAATTTTAAAAAACTGTTGGAATGCAGTCACTGTGCACTGTGTCTACTGCTTTCTTGTATGCTGTTTAGTCTAGAGAACTACTGTAAATATTTATAAAAAGAACAATAACCAACATCAAACTGAATTTCAAAAAGAACACGATAAGATGACAGTCATTCTTTGGTAAAGATGGCCATGGGCAAAGAATATGCAGCATAGCACAAGACTCGGGTGTTATCAGAAAATAACACAGTGCATTCTAGTCCTCTTGGCCCCTATTTAAAAATTAAAAATTCAGAAGTTATTTAGTATATGCAAAATTATTCTTATTTTACACAAGACCATTTGGTTAACCTAATTAAAGAGGGCAGAATCTTGCTTATGTGGTTCAATTTTTAAAACAAAATTGTCTATTGATTAATGTTATAATACAATGAATATTATGCAAAAGGCAGCAGGGTGACCTAGACAGTAATGCACTTACTTTAAGACACAGGGGTTTTTGGTTCAATCTCCAATATTTATGCACTATGTGACCTCACGTACAATAAGTCATTAAACATGCCTACAAGAATTCAGTACAGGTGCTGGTGGGCTGCATTGATGGCAGGTTTTTATTTTCCTTTAAACAGAGCTTCCACTTCAATTATGATTGTTATCATTTACTTTTACTATCCAAAATTCCCAGTAGGGTTTTTTCAGCTGATAGGAATTTAACAAGTGTGACTTTTTCTGATTTAGCTTGTTTTACATTTTCCTCCCTGAAATGTCTTAGCCATCCAATGTAAGTTCTTCCTTGCTAATATACACTCAAGTGTACATGACTTTAAAGTAGCTCCTATTCATATTTTATGACTTGTTCCTAGGCCTGCTCTGCTCTGTGAAATGTTGGCACTTGAATATAATTAATTATTGCTGCTTCTTATTAAACCCCCTACGTAATAAATTTGCCTTTTCCTGTTGTCATTCTGCTGTCAGAAATACACTATAAATGTGTATTTTGCACTTTTACCATATAATTTAATACATATATTACATATTATCATATATGTGTTTTCTTTCATTTTCATCTTAAAAATCAGTTGTGTGTTTTGCAGACATTGGTCCCTTAATTGTAGTTAAGTGTAACCCTTAACATCAGTAGACAAGGGAACAAAATGATAATGAGTAAAGAAGGGCAGTAATGTCATTGTTGTTTTCACTTGTTTGAATATTTATATAGGCATTTCAAAACAAACGAGCACAAAATCTATTCTTCTTGTTAAATTCCTCAAAAAACAGAAGAAACAATGATTCAGTTTTGGAAAAAAAACTAGAAAATAACTGAAAGTTTTATTGAAGTAGGAGCCAAATAAGGGCATGAAATGGCTGACTGTGGTTCTTTCTTATGCATTCCTGACATAAACCAATTTACGCCTGGGCTGGTCTTACAGATTAGCAGAAATTATCAATTATTTATTTTATTGACACAATATTTATTTTATTAATTTATAGGATATATTTTAATTAAACTAACTTACTGATTTATTGTGACCTATTTGTCTGCAACTATGTGATCCTGCAATAATGGTGGGAATCTGCTGTGTGTCCATTGCTGAAATGCCACAACTCTCATTAATAGAACTAATAGTATAAACAGTTGTGGTACAAATGAACAAACAATTAAAATATTTACTTTATCCATTACATTTTTACTTTAATTTAGCATCAACTTCCTATACTAGTGGTTCCCAACCTCTTCTATACTCCAATCCCCTAGAAAATGTCCGATTTATGTTCGCACCCCTGTAAAAAAGTGGTAAAGTTATTGAAGATAAAGAAGGCACATTTTTGAACCACAAATAGTACCACAAACAGTACTGTGGGTGAAAAAACTAAACTCAAAAGAACAAATAAGCTTTTAACTCAGTACATAACATCTAAATATAAATTGAGTAATTTATCTTACCTTAAATCTCAATAATCTTGTAAAAGTGTCCCCCCGGTGAAACTTAGACACTCAATTGATGAAGCAGGGATTGGGGTATCCCGCAAAGCATCAAATGCAGCAAGGAAATGACACATGAGTGGTTTGGGAGATATGGAAAACCGCAAAAAGCAATGAAACACTGTTGATGAGCTTTGTCACCTGATAACACCTGCACTGCAGTTCAAAAACAGATGCACCACACAGTTAAAAGTGCTGTGCTAATGCTGGGACGGCCAGAAGGAGACATGGGCTGAGTGTAAGTAGCAGGTGTTGCATCCAATTCAGTGCATCTGTCTGCGGAAAGAGTGTCGACCTTGTCGAGAGGTTTACTTACCTTGGCAGTGACATTCGTGTCTCTGGTGACTCTTCCTATGAAGTCAGTAGACGGATTGGGAGAGCATGGAGGAGTCATGAGGTCACTGAAAAGGGGTGTGTGGCACTTCCGATATCTATGCAAAAGTCTTAGAGTCCTGGTGTTTCCTGTCTTGTTATATGGTCATGGACTCTATCCAGTGACCTGAGACGAAGACTGAACTCCTTTGGTATTGTGTCTCTCTGGAGAATTCTTGGTCTACTGCCGGTTTGACTTTGTGTCGAATGAGTGGTTGCTCATTGAGTCCCAAATGAGGCACATTACGTGCATAGTGAGGGAGCATCAGTTACAGCACTATGGCCATGTGGCACAATTCCGATAGGGTGATCCAGCTCACAGGATCCTCATTGTTGGGGATCTGAGTGGCTGGACCACACCAAGGGGTCGGCCACGTAGCATTGGGCTGTGGCAGATAGAGGGGCATTTCCGGAGGGTGGAACTGGACCGCGTGTCTGCTTGAGGGGTTGCCAACCTGGATCCTGAGCTGTTTCGTGATGTGGTGGGTGCAGCAATGAACTGTATCAGTGCATGCTCTCCAACTTGACTTGACTTAGATAAAAGAATAAGTGAAGTGGGCTGTCATACTAAGAATAGCAAATCACAGAATTCACAACTTTACACAAAGCTAACAATAAATATATAAAAACTGGGTACAAATGAGGAACAGATACTTTAAATTGCCTAATCTGACACACAACTGTCTAAATATATCCATAAAAGGTCCATAGGACTTGCTATACCTTCTAGAGAGCCTCTGTTCCAACTTTTGCTTGTAAATATTTGCTATAGCAAATTGTTATGAAAAAATCTTTAACAGGGATGTCCACTTGAATAAAGTCCTTGTACACAAAAGCAAAAACATAATAATGATTTAAACATTCATTGCAAAATCAAACCAACATGGCTGGATGTACAAACATTTTGAGAAATAACATATTCAAGCCTTTTTTTAGTCAAATGAGAGAATATCTTTATTTAGTGATCAGCCACACCTGATGCAGCTCACCAAAGGCCTTCTGAATGCGGTCATTCAAGGAATCATGTGTATAAGATTTTTCCTTTTGCCTGGTAGCTCTATCCTTAGCATTCTTCTCCCAATATACCCAGCATCTCTCCTCTGCACATGTCCAAACCAGCGTAATCTTGCGTCTCTGACTTTGTCTCCTAACCATCCAACTTCAGCTGACCATCTAATGTACTCATTTCTAATCCTATCCATCCTTGTCACACCCAGTGCAAATCTTAGCATCTTTAACTCTGCTACCTCCAGCTCTGTCTCCTGCTTTCTGGTCAGTGCCACCGTCTTCAACTCATATAACATAGCTGGTCTCGCTACCGTCCTGTAGACCTTTCCTTTCACTCTTGCTGATACCTGTCTGTCACAAATTACTCCTGAAACTCTTCTCCACCCATTCCACCCAATGTTTAAGGAAATCTAAGGGAAAAGCTATCCTAAATTATGTTATTTGTTTAATTTTTTTTAGTTTCTTGACCATTAATTTGTTGTTAAAACCATGATGAATTAAATTTCTTGTAAATTTTGGCTTAACCAACTTTTCTTCATTTTGTATACGAGTCCCTGAAGGAACTGTGGTATCAAGTTCATGCATTGCACCCCTGCACAGAAACCATTCTATTTAGGGAGTGTGAGACCTCCGTTAACAAATAATGACATATGAACTCTGGAGGTGCTTTGTACATTGGGTTGCAGATATGCTGTTTAAGAAGTCACTTTAAAACCCAAACCACCTGTAGCAGTCTTAAAGGATGCATTGACATAAAGTCATTCCCATGTATGGAGCCTGCTAGTGAGTCACACAAAGCTTAAAGAAATCTGAACAAAGACTGAGAATAATGCACAGCTCTACACATATGAAAAATGACAGAGGGAAAAGATATGCCACTGATAAAAAAAAATAAATAAATAAAATTGGGGAATAAATCATTACGCTAACTCCACTCAGAGAATAGATGTTTTCACATGTTCATGCTAGCCACCTGAGTGCTGAAATGTGCAATCAAAAAGCTGACAACATTATGTTTTGGCCTTAGAGGTGTGATCATACTATATAAGGGCGGAAAAAGTGTTCCACTTGTTACAAGTACCTTCCTCTCAAATGCCAAACAGCTCATGCATGATAAGCTTCAAGATCTCAGACAGGCCATGGCAAGTTGTAGAAACAGATTTGTTTACATGTAATAATAAAGATCATATCATCAATAGGAACTACTACAGCAAGTATTTCAGATTTAACAAGCTTTCAGCACCAGATCTACAAGAACTGAAATCAAGCATTGACAAACATGCATACCATTCATCCATTTATTTTCCAAACCTGCTTATCCTGAGCTGGAGCCAAGAGAATGTAAAATCAGATGACATTAACCTGTACACTTAACATGGGTTTAATGAATTGGAACTTGCCAATATTATAATAACTCTCACTAAGCTCCCTGTGACTCTGAAATGGATAAGTGGCTTATGCAGCAGAAGGATAGAGCAAGCCTGCATTTCTTTTAATGTAATGAAATATATTTTGATTTTAAAGCAATTGATTTAAAGGGCCAGAGAGCCATGATTCAGTGTTTGAGAATGCTGCAAACGATCATCTAAAAGCTTCATTTTCACAGTACAGCTGTGCATGAAATGACACCAAGTATAAACCAACAGTTTGAGGTCATTAGCCTCAGACAAGCGCAAGAAAAAGTGAAACAGACAATAACATCAAAATAGATACTATGATTGACCAGCCAACCCCCTGTTATAGAGGCATAATGCCTAAACAATTAGAATCTAAGAGCATGGCTTTTGGATACCAAAACTTTTGAACGACTGCTTCTTGTGTGCACTATAGAAACACCAGTTTATCCTAGAATTGAACATTACTATCTCAGCATAAAAAGCTGCTGACAGAGAAGGATGAGACAATATATAGCACATAATTACAGCACTAGACACCATCGACCAGTCAAATGTGACCCACTCACAACATGCTATTTAATACATGAGGTATAAAAAAGAAACTGAAGTGAAAGCATTTGTATAAGGTATTCTGCGGACTGCTGTACTTAATACATCGTACTTTACTTTAGAATATTATTATTTTATTCCTTCATATTTAATTAAAATGTTGGATCAACTGTGCCAAAAAGGTGCTGCTTGAAAAACTCCAGAAACTATCAGCAGTAAATTTGTTATTAAAGGTTTTGTTTTATTATTCATCTTGTAACTGTGTTAATTATTTGAATCATCAGTTGGCAAAAAAAGATACTGCCTGAAAATGTTAAGTTTACAACTTCTTTCTGTGTGCAAAGTGTTGGTTTACTGAAAATTTATTTTAGCAAATGGTTTGCAAAATTAAATAACTGCATAATTGAATGTTCCAACGTATCCTTTCATATGATGGGATCAAACTGGAATGAGGCAACAATTATTTTTTATTTTGCATATGTTGGCATTGTGCTTTCTGCAGTCATGAGAATTTAGAAAATCATTTGTGCTAAAATGAAATAAATAAAATGGCAATTATGAAATAATACAGCAATATATTCATGAGTCATTAAATTGTGGAAAAATGCATATTCATAATCTAACTATTATGAATTGCAATTTCATAACTTTAATTTAGTTCAGTAAACTAGCTACTGCACATTAAATTATTGCAGGTGTTATTTTGAAATTGCCTTATTTTTAACAATGGTACTTTTATAAACAGCACATTTCCAAATAGCCTTTTTAATGCCGGCAGAGTTTATTTTAGAATGTCAGTGTTTACTTCATGATTATTTTACCAAGTGTCAGTCAAGACAAAGACCAATTAATAATAGGTTCTTTTGTGTTTTTTATATTTCAATGACTCATCAATATATGGCTGTACTTTATCATATGATAACGTATCTCAAAAATGTCTCTTTATTTACTTAATTAAAAAATAGTATGCCCTAATTTGCAAGCCTTCCATCATTTAATGAACAGGTATAAGAACAGAATGCACCTGATCAAGCTCTAATCTGAAATGTGTTCCTTAAACACCTATAACCTCCAATCATAAAGTCATGTTCTGAACAGTCACAATTTACTGAAAACAAAATCAGCACCAGAGTTAATAATAATAATACTACATTTTGTTTAGTTGTATGTGCCTTTCTAAACACTCAAGGACACCGAACAATAAGATAGATAGATAGATAGATAGATAGATAGATAGATAGATAGATAGATAGATAGATAGATAGATAGATAGATAGATAGATAGATACTTTTAAAACACAGATTATAAACAAAACTAAAATATAAAAATTAAAATCAGACAAAGCAATTGTAATGAAAGGGGAAAAGCAGTCTTAAACAAATGAGTTTTAAGTGTAGATTTGAAAAGTAAAAATGATTCAATATTTCTAAGCTCAGATGGTAGTCAGTTCCAGAGCTGGGGAGCAGAGCAACTGAATGCTGAATGCCACCTTGGTGGTAAGACGGACAAAGGGGACAGTCAAGTGGATGGAGGAAGAGGATCTGAGGGTGTGGGAGGGAATGGTAACATGGAGGAGGTCAGACAGATATGGAGGGCAAGGTTGTGAAGAGCCTTAAAAGTTAACAGAAGAATTTTGAATGGGCTAAATGGGTAAATGGGCCCATACAAACGAAAGCTGGATGCAAAAATTCTGAGATAGAAGTGCCTGGTAAAAGGCTGTAAAGATCTCAGTACTGGCTTGTTAATATATAGAAAACAATAAATAATAACATTAAGGGGGTATCTATCGTAGCTAAAATGGAAACAAAGTTTAAAAACATTTTTTGTTTCGGTAAAGTTGAATACATACTTTTATATAGTTGGAACACACTGCCTAGGTAATATCCTACATTATAAGCCTTTAGAGAGGGTAAAATGTCTCAAAAGTCACACTAATGCATTTTGTTCATGCTGGATTTATACCACATCTGGGCTGCTGAGAGTAACTCTGTTCTTTAATGCATTATGCTTAAAGTTAGTTAAGAAGTAGGCTGGAATTGCAATACAATTAACAAGGCTGCCATTGTGACAACACTGTACGCTATAATAGACACAGTGCAGTGAAACTTCTGGCTATTCCCTCCCCAAATTACAAGCATCTGCTTTTCACCTTTCCAATCTGCACTTCACAGGTTATACTTTTTCCACCAAGGGACTTTGGGACCTTTTATGTACACTTGCATACATGGGAGAAAACTAACAATCATAACCCATTCAAACAGTGACTTCCACTTCAGTAGGCAAACGGAGGTCTTCTTTAAGTACTGACTCTTAGTTGTCATTAGAGATCATAAACTGTAGCCCTCAAAGTGGTTTAAAGAGAAACTTTTGCATCAGGAATGTTTCTGTGGATTTAAATTATCAACAATATTCTTATGATTAAACCCTACATGTATCGAAGAACCTTCAAGCATATAATAGTTATAGCCTTGAAGAAAAAAAATTAGGTGTCCAAAATTTGAAAGAAATAAAGATAGGGAGAGCAGTTATCATACTCAGGGGACAGGCTGGAGCTGACGAATTAAGAAGAAACAAAAGGAATAATCATCAAAAGAGAAGTGAGATCCAAAAATCTAATTCCAGAGTCCAGTTTCCTTAATTTTTATTGCAATATTTTTGTTTTATATTATCAGTCAACTTACTGACACATTTTTTGTACATTATGAACTTCCACTTTGCCTACAATTAAATGACTGTGGGTCTTTTAGCTGCAATTTTAGATAATATTCAAAGATACAAAAAATGTCAAGTGCAAATACAGTTTATGTACAGGAAGTCACTAATTAAACTAGGATCAAACTAATCTAAGGATTGGGGAAGCATGAGGATGGATGTAAAGTTTATATCCAAGAACATTTTCAAAGCTTGTAAACAAACCAATGGATTAATTACACTATGCATTATTACATGTGTGCGGTGGGCTGGCGCCCTGCCCAGTGTTTGTTTCCTGCCTTGTGCCTTCTGTTGGCTGGGATTGGCTCCAGCAGACCCCTTGTGACCCTGTAGTTAGGATATAGCGGGTTGGATAATGGATGGATGTTTTAATTCATGCTATTCAATACATTTTGGTTTTCTTTGTTTCTTTTTATATTGTATTATCTATTTCAGAAAGCATTTGATAAGGTTCCACATGAGAGGTTGGGCACCAGGCTAAAAGAAGTGGAAGTTCAGGGTGTGGTATGTGGATGCGTGCAGCATTAGCTCAGACACATGAAGCAGAGGGTTATAGAGCAAGGAACCCTATCAGAAATGGCTGATAGTAAGAGTGGTATTCCACAGGGGGCAGTGTTAAGGTTGCTGCTATTTTTAATATATATAAATGATTTGGATAGTTTTATAAATAACCAACTGGTTAGGATATCAAGCTAGGTGGATTTGTAGATGGTGTAGAATCTGTTAAATCATTACAAGAGGGACTTATATAGCATACAGGATTGGGCAGATTTAAGGTAGATAAAATTTAATGTAAGTAATGTAAATTATTACACATAAGAAGTAAAAATGTTAGGTATGAATACACAATGAGAAGTCTAGAAATTGACAAAACACCTTATGAGAACACCTTATAGACTTATCACTATCAACTTCCAGACAGTTTTCAGAAGTCATTAACAAGGCCAACAGGGTGCTAGGTTATATAGCACAATGTGCAGAATACAAGTCCAAGGAGGTTATGCTGAAAGTTTATAATGCACTGGTGAGGCCTCATCTGGAGTACAGTATACAATTTAGGTCTCCTGGATGCAAAAAACACATAGAAGTGATAGAAAAGCAACTAGGACAGGGGTCTCCAACACGTTGCTCGCGAGCTGCCGGTAGCTTGCAACCCCTTTCCAAGTAGCTTGCCAAAAGGTTAATGAATCCTACATAAATTTGAAAACTTGATTAGTGAAATTAGGGGTGGGAAATCTTTCCAAAAAATCATATCACGATCCTTTTAACAGAAAATCACGATCCACAATCTGAATTGCAATCTATCTTTTCAATGTGGCATACACTTAAGAGAATATCCGGACTCAAAAACTCATCAAGACGTAACCAACACTTCATTTAAAATATCAAACAAACTTGAATTTAATTGTTCTCTCGTTCGCTGGCTAAGTGGAATTAAGGAACACGCCCCGAAGCTGGCGAGTGAGTGAAGAAGGCCCCTTCCCTCAGCCTCTGTCTCGGATTTTCACAAATAAATCGGTACTGCAAGCGAACTATGACACTTAGCGTGATGAGAGAAGTTGCAAAATCAACTGGAATGTTCAAGCAAATTACAGAAAAAAAACAGATCTAAACCTGTTAAGTAGTTCTCTCATGAAAAGTGGACAGACATACAGACAGACAGAGATTGGATTTTATATATTAATAAACCTTCAAAATAATATGTAGTTGAAGTCTCAACAACATTCTCAGCACTTCTGGAGCTTAGTAGAGCCAGATAACTATAAGAATCTTCACCAAGCAGCTCTGAAAATGTCTGCTTTGTTTGGATCTACATACCTCTGTGAGTCTGCCTTTTCTGACATGAATGTCATGAAATCAGAGTTCAGAAAAAGACTGACAGATAAACATTTAAATGACTCCATAAGAGGGAACCTAACTGGCTACACTCCACCATACACCTCTCTTGTTGATTCCATGCAGTGCCAGTCATCTGCCTAACTAAAAAACACATCACACATGCAACTGGACATGTGAATACTCTTGTGAAGTGAAACAGTGACATGTAATAAAATGACAAATAAATAAGTAATATCTGTGTATTTGTAATTGCATTGTTTTGCTTTGACAGCATTCATGTTTTAATCCAAAAGTGTGAGATACACTAGAAAACGCATACATACATACAAAATGCACTTGCAGGTGAACTAAATATTTTTGTGATGTTTTAATGCAAAATGTGAGTTGTGGACACCAACAATTTGTAAATGTTCAGGCAAAACAAGCTTATTCAGTTTGTTTGGGTTGAAATAAGCCATGAGAATAAACGTTAGAAAACATGAGTAGCTCTCGGCCATTTTCATTTTGTAAATGTTGCTCTCACGGGAAAAAAGGTTGGAGACCCCTGGACTAGGATGATTCCAGGGCAACAGGCCTTTTCAGTTTAAGAAAAGGGAAAATAATAGGAGACATGATTGAAGTGTTTAAAATTATGAAGGTAATTAGCACAGCGGATCGAGATTATTTCTTGAAGACGAGTTCAGCATGAACATAGGGAAACAGTTGGAAACTTGTTAAAGGTAATTTTTACACAAACATTAGAAAGTTTTCTTTCACACATGAACTAGAACCATGGACACATGAAATAAGTTGCCAAGTAGCGTGGTAGACATTAGAACTTTAGGGAGGTTCAAAACTAGACTTGATTTTATTTTGGAAAAATTAAGTGAATAGGATTGACAAACTTTGTTGGGCTGAATGGCATGTTGTCATATAGATTGTTCTAATGTTCTAATTTGTGGATTTTATTTTATTATTTTTATTATTGGATTATTTTGATTATACACTGTATAGTTAGTAATTCTTTTTCTTTTTAGCCTAAGGCAGTGAGGCCTACATAAACACTAAGTCATTTGATTTTGTGAGCTGGTAAGGCATAACCCAAAAAGAAATAACACAATAGAAATCCTTGGTACTACCTGAAATAATTCTTGAAAGACATCATGTTAATTTTTACATTTTTATCCAAAGCTTGGATGCTGAACACTTGTTAAAGACACATAAAAAATACAGTGTATTGTACAGATGTAGAAACATAAAAACTGACAATACACAGGAAAAACAATTGACAAATTAAAAACTGGGAAATTCCAAATATCTGGGGAGAGGACCAGGAATTGATCTTGATTTCATGTTCAATCAATCAATCAATCAACATTTATTTATATAGCACATATTCATACAAAAAAAAAAATGTTAATGTTAATAAAAAAGACTTCCATTGTACATCACTTCTTAGATTAATCCTGTATGTACAGTCACAGCTGGCATCACAGTTGAAATGTTGTTCTTGGTTAATAAAAAACAATTAATTATATTCAATTCCATAACAAATATTTGAGTTTAACAGCTGATAAAGAGTTTAAATATACTCTAGTTTGATGAGTTTTATGTTGTCAGTTAACATGTAGCTCCACAGGTGGTTAGTTTATGATGAAAAGTACTGAATAATAAAAATTGTGTGAAAAATGTACATTTACTAACTTAATCAAAAACATTACAATAATCACAGAGATCACAATGACAAACTGGAATCATGCATAACAACTTTTTTAACACTATCAGCCTGATTTTAAGGCATAGTGTGATTCCCTGGCTATCTCTTTAGTAGTATGATTAGTCTTTTCATTCATTAACTAAATACTTAAAATGAAAGAACTTCAAAACCTAGAAATAATCCAGCTTCAAAAAAGTACCTGAACCGTTAGGACTAAATATGTAAATTACAAGATGACAGCATTTTAAAAAGTTGGCAGCAGTGATAAGCACTGTAATAATAAGGCAAACCACAGAACACAAAAGAGTTTTAACCTATTGCACTGTGTTCAGAGTATATTTGTGACTGGAAACTTTAAACATTGAAAACATTATTTGGGCATTTTGGTAAAAGTGATTAAATGTTGCGAAATAAACCAAGCATAATCACAATGTCTGTATCCAGTACTCAAGGACTGTCGATGGAAAAGTGTAATAAAAATTAATTTGAGATACTAAAAAACTGATTTCTGAATTTGTCAAAAAGAAAGACCAAGGGTGTGTTTATCAAGGACGTTGTCTACACTAAATGTAACAACAAGTGAAAGTAAAATAGCAAACAGTTTCATGGATAAAAATCACATTTCAATTGTCATTTAATAAGCTTTATGGATTCTTTGCACCAGCGAAGGTTGATTCAATTTCTCCCTCTGTAATAGACAGCTGTGTTTGAATGATTTATCTTAGGTTTTAAACGATGAAATCAGTATTATTCATAGAGAAAATAAATAGCTTTTTCTGTGCCCTTCATCCATTTTGCGAAATGAAATCATTGTTGGAAAAGCAAACTTGGCATCAAGAGGATAAAATTCTACAGGGCTGTTTAGTGATAGTTTCATGTTTTGTACTGTTGGCCTCTAATGAAGTTACTAATTTATTTAAAATGCTCTTTTAACTCTGTACAGTTTTACAGTGAAATAAAATTAGAAATAACCTTCATTATATTATAACAATTCTCAATAGAGTACAAATGCTTACTTGCTTAGAGTGACTTGGCAGTCATCTGTAAGTCTATAATAATTTACATATTCCTTCCATCACTAGCTAAATATTATAAAGATTTATTATGTGTAGATTTACCGCAATCCTAAAAATATGTCTCAGCTGTCATCTATGGACTTTTGTGTTGCAAAATTAAGTTTAAACTTTTCTTTGTTGGATTTGCTTAAAATGGACGGCTGTGGAGGTGTGCGTGTCTGTGCGGCCCCGAAGTGAGAGGTGGAATCGGGGTAAGGGAAAGGAAACAGAAAACTCGCTTAGCCGTTAATAACACAAGTGAGGCCAGCACATCAGCAAAACGAAACCTCAGAAGAAAGACAAAGTCGCTTAGCCGCTAACATCGGCAAAATGGTATCCCTTTAACTTTTCCTCCCGCCGCTAATGCACAAGACATGTGACCATGTCGGCAAAATGAATCCTCCTCGTAGAGAGAGATGTAGAGTAGTTCCTTTTAATTACCTGACATCTCTACATTTCAGTTTTTTTTCTGATGATTTCAATAGTTTCTAGGACCCCAGGCTTTTTACAGCACGGGCTTAAACTGCTAGTGCAATATAATAAGGTGGAGTGGTGGCTCTGAGGCTAGGGATCTGCACTGGCAATGGAAAGGTTGCTGGTTCGAATTCCATAAATGCCAAAAAGGGACTCTGCTATGTTGGGCCCTTGATCAGGCAATTAACCTGCAACTGCTGAGCACTTTTAGTGAGAAAAAAGTGCTATATAAATATAAATGCAAAGAACGATAATTATCAGTTCATTTGTGTTTTTATGTACTACAGAACACATGCTTATGTAAATTATTCCAACACTTATAGGATAATTTATTTATCAATTAAATCAGTCATGAAATTGAACAAATATGATGAAGGTTGCTCAAGCCTGGAAGTTAAAAAAAAAAAGGTGGGCAACTTGACTGTGTAACAGACTATTAAAAATTACAAAATTGCTACAAACCTGTCAGAATTTTCATGAGTGTCTAAAAGTAGAGTCGGCTGCTTTATAATATTTTGGACTTAGAAAACTGACGACCAAAAGTATCCATCCATTCATTCATAGTCACATCCAACTAACAAATCAAAGCCTAACTTAACAGCATCAGACTAAACACAGAAAGCAAGCCAATACACAAAAAAGTTAGTTCACAAAAAAAAAAAAAATTTAAGAAAATGATATATTCTGCGGTGGGCTGGCGCCCTGCCAGGGATTTGTTCCTGCCTTGCGCCCTATGTTGGCTGGGATTGGCTCCAGCAGACCCCTGTGACCCTGTGTTAGGATATAATTGGTGAGAGAATGACTGACTGACTGACTGAAAATTATGTATTAAAAAAGCCTGCCACACCAAGCGAAAGGATTTTGCCAACTTTAATAAAGCTAGCAACTGACAAAGAGAAAAAAATGTTAGGTTGTATTGTTATTAAATCATTGTTAGCTGTTAGTCTGTGTCATCATTAATGCAATGAATACGCATCTACAGACTTACTGCTTTGCACCTTTAGCGCCTTTATGCTGGAACATTTATGTATCCATCACAGCTATCAAAGATAATTTCATTAAAGACATTGGAACATAATTGCCATTTTCTGATTTTCCTTTTGTTATTATAATAACTTGTAAATCCACATTTTTAATTGTTAACAATCTTCATTTTATTTCCATATGCTAAGCTAACACACACTTTTAAACAGTCTATGTCTTCTACATGAGGGGGAAGTCAGGCGCCGCCGCGAGTGGCAGCCTTTCCAGCAGCTCCGTGTATGACTTTATCTTTCTACTTTTTTCTCTTTCACTGATCACTTGTGAATTTCCCCTTGGTATTAATAAAGTATCTATCTATCTATCTATCTATCTATCTAAAGTTAGAAAATGGGATTTATTAGAAAATGGAACAAACCTTAACAAAACATTCTGCTTGAATACAAACACTTCCAGGCAGGTGGCGCAAGTGTATTGAGAAGGGTGGAGACTACATTGAGAAATGACATTTTCAGTTTTGTTAAGGTTAATTCTATTTTTCGATAAAATCCATTTTCTAACTTTAGCGTAACTCTCCCTGTTGACTTGGCACACAATGCCTAAAACAAAAAGGTGTAATAAAAAAAAAAACAATATTAAGGCTACCTGTATAATATTTTTGCTCTAAATGTAAGGGTTCATATGGTCAATATTGTCATATATACCAACAACAGTGAAATTCTTGCTTGCATGTGCTAATCAACATGTACCTTGTTGCCACTCTCCAGTGCCATGATCAGTCAGTACTACTACCTTACCCTAAAACATCTGTTGTCCTTAACTGAGCTCATAGTAAGAGTTATAATTACAGAAGACACATCAGTCTCAGTATCATGGTTTCTTTGTTTTCTCCAGCAGGAAGGAAAGTAGCACCATAACAGAATATCATTCATGGGGTTTACTGTCTTTCTGTATGTAACTCGTTGAATGTGTGTGACATTCTGCACTGCTATGCATCAAGTTAGCTCCTGGACACCCATTCCAATGTCCACTGGCTGTGTTTTTTTTAGCTATAAAACAAAGAAACTGATTAATGACTGGGATTAATATGCTTGACCAATCTCAAGCATATTGATTTTTCATGTGTCCTACAATTAAGAGGTTGGAACTGTACACTATTTAAAAACTTGGACTACACAGAAAATCCAGTTTTATAGGAGGGCTTTGTTTTTTTACATGCAACACTCCTTTGAAGGTTGCAGTTTTCATATTTCTTTAACGCAATGCAGGAATTATTAGCACTTGATGCTTTGCAAATGCAGCATGACCAAAAATGTAAAAACATTAATAATGAAAAATATATTTGAAAAGCACATATGGTAAGAATGTCTATGTAGCACCCAAAACATTTAAGTTATGTCCTGCTTAAAAAATGAAGAGAACACTTTAATCATCACAGTCTAAAACCAAGTCAGTTAAGCTTCAGGGATATCTATCTATCCAGGTAGGAAGCATAAAAGATTGTGAATTAACTTCATTTGCTTTCGTGCAAATGAAAGTGACAGCAGGTGCACTGGAGAGGCAACAGCAAGACAACCCCCAAAAAAGGAATGGCTTTGCAGGTTGTGGCCATAGACAATTTCTCTCTCTTTATCCTCCCTGACTAATTCTTCTCTCGTTTTCCATTTTGCTAATTGCCTTGTCACTATTGGTATTATGAAGTGGTACCTGCAGCCGATTTATGTTGCACAGGTAGTCCAGCTCCTCCAGGATAGCACATCCATACGTGCCATCACAAGGGAGATCTCAAGAACATGGAGGTGATACCATTCACACTGTGACATGAAAGAGTGAAGATGCTGTGGTGAATGTTATGCAGCTTGCAACATTATCATCATACATAGCATGACAAGTTTGACGATGTGTCCTTCCTTCTGATGGCATTGCAATGTTCCTGTATACTTGTTGTGAGTGTTTTAGATATTTGTTCCATGTATACCGCTGGGCATGCACATTTTGAATGCACATATGTATACATTATGTTGATTTTGACTGATTTGGCAGCCTTGCTGTATAACCACTAAACTGTTCATGAAAAGCATTAAGGAGAAATGGTGTCTTCCATCCATCTATCTAAATTATGAGTTTATTATTCCACCTGTTTATTGAACCTGCTTAATCATATACAGGGAGATTGCAACATCAGATCCAAGAGAAACAACCTAAGTCCTATGAATGTGGGAGGAAAGTGGAGTGACTGGTGAAAAAGTAGGTGTTTATGTGCAAATGCAACAGAGACAAATACCCAGATGGGAACTGATTCCAGGGTTTTGGTCCTATAAGGAAACACTGTAATGCAAGCCACTGCACCACCGTGCTGCCAAGTATCAATTGATTTATGTATGTTAGCAAGAAACCTTAGAAACCTAAAGCCTAACTAGTATATAAGTTTTACTAAAGGAACACAGAGTTTATGACATGAACTGCCTTTTTGGGTCATATGAGTGTCTTGTTGGTGGAGACAGAGAATGCCAAAAGCCATAAAAACTAATCATTTGCTTTGTAAAGCACATTTTACTTACCCACAGGCTAATTCCTGATCAAGATGCTTATTTCGCCTATCCAATGAGACAGTGTGTCCCTAGTTGATAAGAAGCTGAACTGTAACCCAAAGCTACACTCTGAAATCCTGTCATTGAATTTTTGTTACATTTGAAGCATGTCACTGAGGCTGTACCTGCTGCAATATGCCAAATAGGAATTTTTGCGAAAAAATAGAATATTAATTGATTGATTACAGAAAAAAAAGGTGTAACATACTGTAGACCTTAAGTATTTTGAGGTAGTGATGGAGATAGTGATGTTCCTGCCATGAAAGCAGGAAACAAAGCCTGCTGTTGTAAACTTGTTACTTTTATTATTAAGTCAGTAAAGTTAAAAACTTTTTTAAAAAGTAAACTAGACATATGTTTTTTTTTGGTAACAACTCCTGCAATGTGATCCTGCTTTGTTATTTGTTATTTAGAGAGACTGGCCAATTTATCAGTAGGATATGTGTTGTTCTAACTTAACAGGGGCGGTTGCCAGATCTGGAATTGTGTACCTATTTATATATTACATTTCTGTAAAATGAGCAGATGTTATGGATGTTGTGTTGGTAAATCACGAAACAAACTTACTATGAAGTGCAATTAATTAAGGCAGATTACCTACGACTCATTTTTATTCTCAGTCTGACCAGTGGTTATTATAAAATACAAGATACAATACTAACTTTTAAGTCAAATTATGCCTGAAAAGGGCCTAAATAAATACATCTATCTCTTTTTTGAAGTTTTCTCAATTTATTTTAAAGAATGAACCACCTGGTGACATGACTCCTCTTGCCAGGCCATGCTTTCCCTATAATAATATCTTTTCTTCAGTCTACACAACTTCATTTGAGTCCATAGCTTGCACTGATGTCTGATGATAATGAGGAACATGAAAAGGCACAAACACAATGTACTTACCAATAATACCCTTCTGTACGCACTGTACTCCGACCATAATTAACATCTGTTGGTCTGCCTTCTCCTAGTTGTCTGACTCACCTTTTAATTTTTTTTAACTCATTCTGTAACAAAACTCATTCAGAACTTATATAACCAAACTGCATGTCAATTCTACATTTTTATGTGTATGTTTTTTTCATGTTTTTCAAGGCTGAAAGTCAAATTATGACACAAAAATTACCCATTTTGACTAGTCTAAATCTGTTTATTGATACACTCATACATCTATTTTCTATATGTTCTCTTTTCCAGCTATAAATGTGCTCATAGTAAGCTTTTGCTTATTCTGCCAAAATTTATGGATAGCATGGTCATCACAGAGCACACTCAAGTACACTGTAAATTTAGACTCGCCAATTAACCCAGCATGTGGAACAGAACCAGTTTACCTATGAAAAATCCATGCGAAGAAGAGCAAACCTCAGTAAACATCCTGCAAGCACCATGACCCACTTATCAAAAATGACTGAGTGTCAGCAGAATGGCTGTAAGATAAGATAACACTTTATTAATCCATCCATTATCTAACCCGCTATATCCTATCTACAGGGTCACGGGGGTCTGCTGTAGCCAATCCCAGCCAACACCGGGCGCAAGGCAGGAAACAAACCCTGGGCAGGATGCCAACCCACAGCAGGGCTCACACACACAATCACCCACACACCAAGCACACACTAGGGACAATTTAGGATCACCAATGCACCTAACCTGAATGTCTTTGGAGTGTGGAAGGAAACTGGAGCACCCAGAGGAAACTCACGCAGACACGGGGAAAACATGCAAGCTCCACACAGGGAGGGCCCGGGAAGTGAACCTGACTCTCCAAACTGCGAGGCAGCAGCACTACCACTGCGCCACCGTGCCTCCCCCTTTATTAATCTCCCCAAGGGAAAATTTAGGTGTTCCAGTAGCTCACAGAAAAATTAAAATAAGTACATATAAATGAAATAACTAAAATACATAATAAAATACATAAAATGAAACAGATAAGACAAATAAAAAACATAAAATACCAAAATTAGTGATGTATTACTAATCCATAGTAATAAATACAGTGAAGTACCACAGAGTTACAATATATGCAATAAATGTGACACATGGGATGGCCAGTAACCACAGATAAAGTGTCTAGTGATGGATAAAGTACCAGTGATTACAGAGTCTGGTATCCCATACATGCAATTTGTGGAATAATCCAGTAAAGGATACATGCATTACACCCAGAGTTGTATAGTCTGATAGCAGCAAGAAGAAAACACCTGAGAAAACATTCCCTTCTGCAGCAGGGGAGGAGCAGCCTGCAGCTCACTGCACTCTTTTGGCTCTGCAGGAATTTATGGAATGGATGGGAGGGGATCTTCATAATCAATGACACCTTTGCCAGCATCCTCCTCTCTACTATCACCTCCACAGTGTTGAGTTTCAACCCATGGACTGAACTGGCCTTTCGGAATGTCTTGTTCAATCTGTTAGTATTCTCTGCTGTAATACTACTGCCTAATACACACCACAGAATAAAAGATGAAACTCACTACCACAGACTCATAGAAAGCTCTCAGCAGCAGGCCTCTCACACCGAATGACCTTAGCCTCTTCAAAAAATAGAGTTGTCTCTGGCCTTTCTTGTACAAAATGTTGGCACACATCCCTCCTTATCGTTCAGAATGACCTCATCCTCCACAAAAAATAAAGCTGTCTCTGGATCTTCTTGTACAAAATATCTGCTCACATCCCACTTTATCGTTCAGGTAAACACCCAGGTACTTGTAGGTTTGAACTATCTCGTTTTTCTCACCCTGGATGACGGCAGGAGACTTCTTTTTTTTCTTAAAGTCCATCACAATCCTTTTTGTTTTCTTTGGGTTCAGTTGGAGAGGGTTGTGATGACACCACTCCACAAAGCTATTCACCAGGCTTCTGTATTCTTCCACTTTCCCTTCACTAATTCCTCACAACAATAGTGGTGTCATCCAAGTACTTTTGAAGTTGACACGTCTAGGAATAGTCCCCAGTGGAGCACCCATGCTGCTATTCGCGCTCTCTCCAACACACAGTTCCATAATCTCATGTACCTCATACTGTTAGTCAGATAGTCTAAAATCCAGGAAATCAGGGCAGTGTCATCCTGAGCTGCACACAACTTGTCCCTCAATAAGAGAGGCTGGATGGTAATAAAGGCACCCGAAAAGTAAAAAAAAGTGACTTTCACCATATTCCCAGCCCTCTCCAGGTGAGAGTAGGCTCTGTGCAGCAGATAAACCACAGTATCATCCACCCCACACATGATCAAAGCAACCAAGAACCAGCCTCTCCATTGTTTTCGTCATATGTGAAGTCAGTGCCACAGGACTATAATCATTCAGTTCTTTGGGATTTTTTGCCTTTCCCAATGGAACAATACCTGAGGTCTTCCAAAGCACATGAACCTTTTGTAGTCCTAGGCTGATATTGTATATGTGTTTCAAGACACCACACAGCTCATTACCACAGGCCTTTAGTACTTTGCAACTGACACTATCAGGGACCGCCGATTTTCCTGCATGCCTTCTGTGTAACTCTGTTCTCACCTCATCCTCTATAATAATAAACTCTGGATTTGAAGTGGAGATGTGAGACAATGGGAGGTGGTAGTTATCTGATAATTGTGAAGGACACAGAGAAAGGGTATTTTGTGAAGGTTTATAAGGAGATGTATTTGTACCCCACCATCAAATCTATTAAAAAAGGTGTTCAACTCATTCGTCCTCCACCAAGTTAGTTCATCTTGCTGACGACAGGGCAGTCTATACCCGAAGACCACCCTCATCCCATTCCATACCTCTTTAACTGTACCCTTCTGAAGATTACTCTCCACCTTCCTTGTGTAGTACTGTTTATCCTTCTTATTTCTCCCATTCAGCTCCGTCTGCCCCTCAAACAGTCCCTATCACCATCCTTAAAGGCCCTGTTTTTTTTGTTCAACAGGGCCTTTAGTTCACTGGGACCCAGGGTTTGTTGTTTCTAAAACAACGCACAGTTTTAGATGGCACAATATTGCCTACACAAAAATGTATATAATCAGTTACACAGTCTGTGACATTCTCAATATACTCAGGATGGTTTTCAGTCAGTTATTCCAAAATAATGCTTCAACTCATTCACAGCCTTCATAGACCACTTGTTTACCGCCTTGGCGACAACAGCTTGCCTCAGTACCAATGGCTTATACAGTATAAAGGCCTCAAGTGAACCATGTTGTGCAGATTTTCCAAGTGCGGGTAATGCTATAGAGCAATAGTCATCCCTTACATCCGTATACAGTAAATCTAGTGTCTTATTATTCCTGGAGGGACAGATCACATACTGCCAGAAAGTGAGCAGGGAGCCCACTTCCTACCTATTACAACAATATTAGAAAACTCTCTGGGCAAATAGTATGTCCTATGCTGACCACTAATAGTTCAATGTCTGAACAACACAGATGCTCCTTTAAAGTAATACTGTATTATTGAGATGATACTTCCCTTTCCTTTTTTCCCTCGTTCTGTTGTTTTGGTCAGCTCTAACCAAATGGAAGCCCTCAATGTTAACATTAGCATCAGGAATTACTTCATGTAACCATTTTTTCTTTGAAACATATAAAACTACTTTGCCAATATTCCCTCTAACTCTTTGTTAATGCTGTTAATTCATGCATTTTATTGATGAGTGATCTTGCATTACCCATTTGCCATTGCCATTTGTAGCAAGTATAGACATGCAAACAGAGTATACAGGTACCTTATACCATTTAAGTCATGATTTCCCTTGTTATTTTTCGATGTTCTTCTTTGTGTGATGGTATGAGGTAAAAATTGCAAACCAAAGGAAAATATATCACCAGGACTTGGAGAAGATCCCAAAAACTCTAAACCAAAAAAAACCAAGTCTGGTTAAAAGTCAGCTGATCACAGAATACCAAGCAACCAAACTCAAAACACTGGCTAAAAATCAAAACTCAGATAAATGGGTAAAAATTCTAAATCCATGAAAAATGTTAAATCGCTAACTAAATCAATGCAGAAACTTGGATGCTGGAGATAATGTACCATACCTTAAATAGAGACAGTTCAGTGCTGCAAATTCTGGTACCAATTATTAAAAACAATACGACGTCTGGTCATCTGGACATACAAAATTAGAATCCTCATGCTTGAACAAAATGGTGGCACATGATGTTATAAAAATTATGATAAAAATAATGAAAATACAGTACTCAGCACACACAAAAATGAATTCAGCTTCTTCAAAAACTCCCAAATTTTTTGATACCAAAAATTTCAATTTTAAGGTCAGTGAAATTTGCTTGCGTGGTTGTTGCACTCATAGAATTAATGTGCTTCATTAGAGAAAAAATCCTAGCAGTACTCGAGTAACTGTTATTTAAATAATGTATAACTGCCAGTAAAATCCTTTTAACAGGAAGCATCTGTACTGCCACCACCTCTTGCTTTCAGTCTAGTAGTTGCAGCTACTATACGTATGCAAGTCTTAAACCGCGGTGCGTGTTTGGCACAAAAGAACTATCCCTCACTCCTGTCACTCAGCTCTTCCTACAGAGGTGCCCAGTGCCCTCACAAAAAGTGCTTTGACCTGGGCCAATTAGTAAAACCATGACAGGGTAAGAATAGCGAGCAAAGCAAAAAGAGCAGGTAAGAGGCAGGTAGGTCAAAGGCAGCCTTGTTTTATAATTTTGGAGGTGTCCAATGGATACCATTTATATTGTGCCATTCAGAATAAAAAGCCCGTCACAGGGCCATTCTTAGGCATGGGTGAGCAGGGCAGTCCCCCGGGGCCCCGAGACAAAAGGGTCCCCATTATTCGAGGGTTTTTTTTTTTTTTTGTTTTTTAAGATCAACGCAAGCTACGTATCTGTACTACGAAGTTTAATGCTAAGCTTACTGCCCTTTTCCGGGGCAGGGACGAATAGGAAATGAATCCACAAGAAATTAGCTTTCCTGCACCAGAAAGCTTGCGCAGAAGAAGAGTGCACACACAATTTGAGTCAAATTTTGACTATGAAGCGCAAGATCAACCAATACTTGGATAAATATCGCATTGAGTTTTTCAATGTATTGCTTGACCAAGCGATATTGTCAATGACTGAGCGCTTTGTCCAAATGAAAGGTCATTATGATTACTTTGGTTTTCTTTAAAATTATGAGAAAATAAAATGTCTAAGTGATGCGAATTTGATTAAATCCTGTCAGGATCTCAATGCGATATTAACAGATGAAACAACTGGTTCTGATATAGATGCTCAGGACTTGTTCTCTGAATTGCGTATTTTGGCAAATCTGGTGCCCCCTAATGCTTCTGCTCTTGAAACATTGCAGTTGATATACCAGAACAGCTTGCACGATTCTGTTCCAAACGTCACAATAGCACTACGTATTGCCTTGACCATACCAGTTACTGCCGCTGCTGGGGAATGCAGCTTTTCTACGCTAAAGATAATCAAGAATTACCTAAGGACCATGTTACAAGAATGATTGAATGTTTACCATTAATGTCTATTGAGTGAGACATTGTCCAATCGCTTGATTACACGGCATTAATTAAAGATTTTGCAAGTGTTAAAGCACAAAAAGTTGATTTTGTTTGTTGAGCTTTATTCTGAATGTTCTTTAGCCCTTGTTTTAATTTGGTAGAAAAAATGGAAAACGGTATAAAAACCACACTTTTTAATCGTGAGAAAAAAAGAAATAAAATGCTCTAAATTTATAAAAATATGCACCACTGCACTGCACATTTTGCACATGCTAGGCTTAGCTACATACCTCTATGCGGTGCCCAGTGAAAACAGGTCAAATCTGGCTGAATTGTAGTCTTATACTACACGCATTATGGCTCCCACAGTCTAATTATGCCCAGGGCCCCCAACGTCCTAAAAACGGCCCTGCCCGTGGACACCTGTGGAGTCATCTGGAAAAGTGGGATACTATCAAGTCATGGTTTGCACCATTTGTCTACATTTGTGTTCTTTATAGATGCGGCAATATTTGTATAAAGGTGTCCCAAAATGTTCTAATTAAACCTTATTGTTTTAGACATCATGTGTCAAACCAGCAGCCACAGACCAACTGTGGAAAACATCATGTAGGCTGACTTTGCCGAGACTCTTTAAAGTGGGGATTTTAAAGTGTTGTAATAAAAGAGAGACAGGTTGGAAGCATGCACTGATACAGCACGTTGCTGCACCCACCACACAACAAACCACCTCAGGATCACAAATTTGGTGCAGCCATGCAGCGGGTGACGCCTCTGCACCACACTAGTTTGGATAGAACAGAACAGAACAGTGTGAGGTGTTTTACAGTGGCTGGAGTGCCAGTCCTTCCATTCATGTCACTAATGAGAAGATCTTATCATTAAACTATCAGGAATCTCATTTTTAAAGTGTCAACCTAAATGGGACAGAGTCAGATGCAAAATGATACTTTAAGGGCATGAGAGAGGTGTTTAGAAACACTGCTCTACTTAAAATCTTTCACTGATCATATTTATTGTTTAAAATTTTCCAAAATGTAACTAGGCCGAGATTCCACCATTGCAATCTAGTTCCAGCATCTTTGGGCCACATGTTTTGGGCGTGCACCAAATTAATGTCATTCTGGACAAAAATCTTTGAATGCCTATTAGACTGCCTCATTGTCACAGTCACTCCTAACCCATTAACAGCTGTGTTTGGTGGACTCCCAGAGGGGCTTAAAGTGGAGAAGGACAAACAAACTGTAATTACCTTAACTTCACTACTAGCATGTAGATTTATCATGCTCAACTAGAAGAATCCCAGCCCACCTGTTATAAGTCAGTGGGTAATTCATAATTAGTACTACAGTAATCCCTCGCTATATCGCGCTTTGACTTTCAAAGCTTCACTCTATCGCAGATTTTAAATGTAAGCACATCTAAATATATATCACGGATTTTTCGCTGGTTCGCGGATTTCTGGACAATGGGTCTTTTAATTTATGCTACACGCTTCCTCAGTTTGTTTGCCCTGTTGATTTCATACAAGGAACGCTATTGGCGGATGGCTTAGAAGCTACCCAATCACAGCATGTATTACATATTAACTAAAACTCCTCAATGCTATAAGATATACATCCCGCGCGGAGCTTGATTGTTTGCTTGTCTCTGCCTTTATCTCACCCTCTCTGACATTCTCTGCGCCTGACGGAGGGGCTGTGAGCAGAGGTGCTGTTTGCACAGAAGCTGTTTGCCTAGTGGGTACGGACGCACCTCTAAGAAATGCCGCTTTATCGCGGTGCTTCCAAAAGCACACTTACTGTATTAATTTTTTGATGGTTTGCTTTAATCTCGCTCTCGCTCTCCCTCTGACGTTCTCTGCGCCTGACGGAGAAGATGTGAGCAGAGGGGTTGTTTGCACAGCGGCTGTTTGCTTAGAAGATACTGACGCTCCTCTAAAAAATGCCGCGGCGAACTTAAAAGCACACGTATTGATTTTTTGATTGCTTGCTTTTCTTTGCGAGCGAACTCTCTCTCTCTCTCTCTCTGACGTTCTCTGCTCCTGACGGCGCTCTTCTGAAGATAAGATATATTTGCATTCTTTTAATTGTGAGAAAGAACTGTCATCTCTGTCTTGTCATGGAGCACAGTTTAAACTTTTGACTAAAGGGTGTTATTTCATGTCTAGAGGGCTCTAATAATGTTAACAGTGTGGGAGAGTTTATAAGGGCTTAAAATATATAAAAATAACTACACAAACATATGGTTTCTACTTCGCGGATTTTCATCTATCGCAGGGGGTTCTGGAACGCAACCCCCGCGATCGAGGAGGGATTACTGTATTTGAAATTGGGAAAAAAATCAAATTCTCACTTAGAGGATCTCTTCAAAACTTTTTTTTTAAAATTTGTCAAGGTCTAGTTTAAAAAAAATTTAGAATAAGCATTTATATTGGGGAAAAGGATATCCTCATTTCGTTGATGTTTTTAAACATTTGCTGTTGCTGTTGGATCTCCTCTGTTTCTCTTGGGTGGTGGTTGAATTCTGGTTTGTTAAATTTTTTACATTTTAATGTTATTTTCTTTGTTGTATAAGTTAGACTTGATCATATGGATTTGTTTTTTCTTCAGATAAAATCAATAAAAAAAAACTGCTCTGTGTATTCTTGTAGATCAAAGTGCAGGGCAGTGGGACAAGTAAAAAAACTATGCAGTGAAGGGGTCTGGCTGTGAGTTTTACTAATCAAGATAACAAGCTAACTACTCAAAATTAGGAAGTGAAGTGCAAAAGCAGACCTGTGAAACACTGCAGCTTTGCATAGCGTGTAACTTGAAGACAAAATAAGTGAAGATAAAACAAATCTTTTACAACTAAATTTCAGTGGTCTCCTTTGAATAAAACCTTCTTTAAATGAATCCAAATTATATTTGAATATCGATGTTCACACTAACAGCCCTGTTCCACGGTGAGTTGAAGGGGGCTGAATGAGTTCTACATCTGAAAAAAACAATCGATGTAAGGTAGGAAAAAATCCTGCAATCATTATGATGTAGAGATTAGTAATAGAAAAAGATTGAACTCAAATTTTAAGCAGCATTAACCATGTAATATCATGTGTTGATCCCCCAACCCATCTTATCTCAATACAGTGGTATGGAGGTCCAGTATATACTCCAGCAGTATCAGGTAAGAACTGTATTTTTTTAAACAAATAATGTTTTTGCATCTGTTCATTTAACCTAATTTAGGATGAAGCATGCAGATTTTTAGGATTTGTGGGGAAAAAGTGGAGTATACTGTAGGTTTTCTGAAGGCTGTAATATGAAGAGAAAATCCCCACCAACACAGAGATATCTTGCAAAGGCTGTTAGAAATCCTGTACCTGTTAATGGGATCCTTCAGGTAAGAGAGATAGATGTTTTAAGCTAATCATTACACTGGAGAGTAGCAACATGTTACATGTTGATTATCCCCTGAAAGCAAGGATTTCACATTACCCTGTACACATGACAATAATGACCCTATAAACCAATCATACAGAAAGCAATGGTCAACCCTGAATGGGCTACCGGTTAAATGTAGGGCACACTTACTTACACACACCCTATCACTCACACATTTCAATTTAGGTTTGTCAATAAACCTAACCTGTATCTGTTAGCAGTATGCAAGGGTACTCACATTTTGATACAGAAGAAAATGTATAAATCACTCCTAGAAAATGTCCAGGATGGAATTTTGTGGTTATAAAACTGCAGTCCTAACCACTATACTGCCATGATGTTTTTTAAGATAAAAACACTCGGGTGTTAATATCAAAAGGTTTGATGATTCATCTGTTGGATTCAATGTTGGATCCACCTGTGATTGCTCATTATTCAATTATTGCTGTTTTGGAACAAATGAAGGGTAAAACCTAGGCAATCAAGTAAATTAAGATGAATCAGTAGCATGGTAAGAGATAATAGAGGTTTTGCGTAATACCCTAAATATGCATCTGTCTACAGCTCTTTTGTCAGCTATAATAAACACTGCTGTGCGTTTACGATTTCATAAACTTAAAAGAAAAATAAGACACCTAAATAAAGTTAGAGATAATTTGCAGACGAAGCAGCTGGCCTTTGGTTAATACATTTGTAAAAACTGAACCCAGTGGCTACTGGGGCTTAAGAACCAGGACTGAAATCACCAGGTTATTATTACTATCATGATTTTTATTATGACAATTATTAATAGTGGCAGTAGTACTCTTATACATAATTACATATGAGGCTATGAGAAGTATAAGGAACAGCTTATGTTTCTTTTGGATATCCATTAACTAAGGGAGATAATCCATATATTACATTTAGCTTATTCACATCTACTCCTGAGCATTTAAGTATCTGATGTTGATTCCTGTTCTTTTGAATCTAAATCCAGTGATGCCACATATTATGAGAATAGCACAATTATCATGCTGTCTTTGCTTTTGTTCCAATACAATACTAGTAATTGGTAATAAAATAACTCCAGTAGGCAACAAAAAGCGTCTCTCTCCTTCAGAAACATCATGTCAATTTCACATTGTGTCTGTGTAGTAAATCGGAGAGATTTCTTTCAGTACTCAGAATCCCAAAGGTACTTTTAATTAGACTAGCTTAATGGTACTAAATCAGGTCAAAATCTTACAAAACATTGCACGCACCAGGCTCAGAAAAGTCTTGTGAAGATCAAACAGAAATGTGAAATGGAAGCTCTTTGATCACATATACTAATAGCTTTAACTGTATGCACACATATAAAATCACTGATGCAACGTATTATACAATCCTGACTGTAGTCGTGTTCATTAAAAAATGTAATTAAGGATAAGACTGCATTTTGGTATTTTCTCTTTGAATTACCAAGGTTTATGTATCAAAGGTATGGGTCTCTATTGCTCTATTGCTATTGCAGTTCAGTACATTTTTTTGTACCTTTCCTATCACCTTTCAATGGCATTGAGGTCTGAAGTTTGCCAGTTTGTCTTATTTTGTGGCCAAACTACAAAGCAAGATTGAACTGAAGGGCACACACAAGATTATTTTATATTAAAGAATGTTCTATTTATAGTGAGAAGCAGTGAGAAGAGGCCTATGGGACATTATATCATTTGATGGATAAATTCTTGTAAACATTTGAACGAGATGATAAAGAGAGCATTTTAAACAGCCTGTTATCTATTACAATGAATTAACATTTAACTGCTGTCTTTTTAGATCTCATCCAGCTTTTAGATTATTTTTTTTGTTTAATCAAAGTCACATGAACACAGTCATGGAGCCAAGAACTTAGCAACAAACAGATCCTGTTGCACCAGAGGCTCTTGTTCTAATGATATGCTGTCTTGATGCCTGTTTCAAGAAGTTAAGAGTGAAAATTATATTTTATGTCATCTATTGTGTTGGGGAGGGGTGTTCTGTAAAAGGATTATCCAGTTAGAAAAGACTGTTGCTATGAATTCCTGGCACAGAGGCAAGTTCAAACTGACTTTGGGCTGTTTTAATAATTATCAAATGATGGCCTTTAAATTGGATGAAACAGTAATTTGCCAGTTGAAGCAATCAAAGCACATTAAAGCAGGAATACTGGCCAGGAAAATCAAAATGAAACCAAAACTCAAAGTTAAAAACAAAGTCTTTCAACAACATGTGTAAGTATTTTTTCTAACTAGCACTAGTTTTGTGGAGTTTTAGGTTCTTCAGTCCAAAGTTTGGATGCAAGACAATGTACACCACCATTTCTTATACTGATGAAGCCATCATTATCTCATATTACCAATTACAGGCATCATTGCAAAAAAAATATTGTGCCTCTCATGAAGACAACACAGAAAATGATGATGCCCTTTAAAACATTCTACAAAATGGCCAAACAGTTGTGTCACAGAAATATCATTAAAAATACATAAAATGAAAATATCAATAAATAAAAAATAAACAGCAACAAAAACATGTCCAAAAACAAGGCAAAAGATCTTATTTATTCATTTGTGAAATGCCATTTTTCATTGGTATGATCACTGCCATTTTGTAATGTTTTAGTTGTGGACAGTACATTGTTGTCAGTTTTATAGTTGGTCATCAACCAAGTAACTCATATCATGTGGTGTCCGACATCACGACTCCATAAAACATGCCAGCTAACCAGTTTCAGCATCCAAGCAACAGGTTTCCAAGAATATTTTTTTAACATTACTCTCTAGTTACAGCATTCCATTTCTGCCAATTTGACCGGTCTGTGTGTGTTATCCCATATAGTGGAAATGTGGTGCCACACCGTCTCGATGGTGACACAGGCTTCTAAGCACTATAAATATTTAAAGTGCCTTTTTGATTCACTACTTCCCTAACAGTAAAATTATACTCCCAAAGTTTATTTTACCAAATTGTAATACCCATTGGTGTGTGTTACTACTTTGTGGAGTCTGTCATTCAGGTGGTGACCTTCTACATGACGTGCAGATACCTGCTGCATTCATTGAAGCTCTACAGGCTATGTATTTCTGCACTTTCTCTTCTTTTACTTGGCTTGGTCACATGTCTAGAATTGAGGCTAGCTGATTGGACACTCTTGTTGAAATCGAAATCGGTGCCCCTAAAAACTAAAATTCAGCAGTTCTTAAACTTTTTCAGGCTAAAACTCTAAAGCAACTCTTGTCCGTTGTCACTTATCCCTGTGCCACACTAGTAGCACTATCTTACAGCTATCAACAGGTCATGTCAACTGGTACAACTGTTGACTCCCATCTTTCACTTTATACCTCTCTTCAACTTGTTTACAGCTCCCTGCAACCAACCTCTGTGTCATGACTCTCTCAAAATTCATATTTAAAAATGTTTGGCAAACTTTTCTCCAAAAAACTCACTTGAGACAATCCTTTTGAAAAGAACCTTACCCAAAGAATTCCTTTCACTTCTGCCCATACATCTCCTTCTACAGGCTCATCTCCACCTGAGACAAATGGCCAGCTGAAATATGTGACACCCAAGAATGCAAGAAGGTCAAGTTGTCCCAATTCTGCAGATTCATCTTCATCTTTAACTATTCAGTAACTTTGTATATTGCCTTCTGTGAAGTTAGGAGGTTATGCACTTATGTTTCACCATATATAACAGTAAAGCACTAAATCTTATAACATTTATAACATAGTATGCACATTATGGGAAGCAAGCAGAAAAAAGGGCAAACAAAAATAAATCTTAATGTGCAACTAAAATTCATTCCAATATAAAACCCTGTTAACTTTAACAATAAGAGAAAGGAAAATAGAAACTTTCCTGGTAATGTAAATCTTTAGTGAGTCCAAGTGTCAATTATGTAAAAAACCCAACCATCAAGAAGGCATTGTCTAAACTTTCTTAATCCAATTACAGAGTTGGGAGACATTCACAACAGCATCAGGCATAACCATCCTTGTCTAAAACTCAGATCTTGACCATACTGACACAAACACACACCCACTTATGCTGAGTCAGTTCTGAATAGGAAAATCCTAATCTAAACACGCAGACTCCCCAGTGACTGAGCTGGGATTCAAACCCAGGATTCTTATACTGCACATCAGAAAATGTAAACAATAAAATAAAAATAACTAAAAAGATGCTGACACTTTAAAATGCTTGAATTTGGATGCCATTCCTTTACAGCATCTGAAGCCATTTGAAACAACAATTTTTCCAACATTCCCACCCTTACTACATCTAAAATTAAAAAAAAAAAAAAAACGTACTTCCAAACAGCTCTGACAGTCAATTTGTACTTCAGCATTGACATGCTATCAACACACTCCTCCCTGTCCCCACTGACTGTCAGACCACATTGAATACCATCAGTGATCTGGCATTGCACTGTTCTGCCCATCTGCAGTGAAGTGTAAAGAAACAAATAGAGTGCAGACAAACTCAAGGCAGCTTTGTCTGTTTACATTATCATGTGTGCTGTGCAGTTTACATTTAGCTTTTGCTAAGAACCTCAGAGTAGCTATCAGAATGCTTGTTGCTGTTATCGCACAGCTCCAGGGTCCCGGGTTTGACTTTCATCTCATGCTGTGTCTGTGAGGCATCTGCACATTTTCTCTGTGCCACATGACTATTATAAGAATATTCATATATCCTCCTGTCTCTATTAATTGGAGACTGTAATTCTTTTCCATTGTAAAGTAAACATTGTTGTGTGTATCAATGTGCCTCTCAAAAAACCTGACCTTACCTCCAGAATTGGTTTCTGTTTTTACTCTAATTCTTTTGGGTTAGCCTCTGCAGCTGTCTAAAGGAACAACAGTGGCTAGAAATGGATGGAATACACCCAAGATTGAAGTTAAAAATCAAGTTTTTTAGGTAATGATTTAACTTTTTTCTCCATAGATTATACAGCCAGTAAGACATTCTGGTGAGATTTAATCAGAATAATTTTAAAGTGTGATGTTTTTTTGCAACGTATGACACTGCTTAAGAGATGCAATCAAGTTGAGACAGGCTTTTATGAAATGTGAGAATGTACGCCATAGCTCTGATCATCCAGAGATACCAGATGATTTCTCCTGAAAAGCACAACAATGTCTAGACTTGCACTTTATCAACACTGACATTAAGTTTATGACTCTTTTATTTATATTGCTGCTATACAGAATTGTCAATATATTTATAATCATGTAATATATGTATAAGTGCTGATATGGTGAAAGTATAATTGTACCTGATTTTTACTTGGCCATTTCATTGAATTTTTGTGCTAACTAGTGACATTTTGAATGCTATATTTTCATTATGGATTATTAAATTATGGATTATGTTAAATGGTGTGACTCAAACCACCTACAACTGAACACCAGCAAAACCAAGGAGCTGGTGGTGGATTTTAGGAGGCCCAGGCCCCTCCTGGACCCTGTGATCATCAGAGGTGACCATGTGCAGAGAGTGCAGACCTATAAATACCTAGGACTGCAGCTGGATGATAATTCGGACTGGACTGCAATACTGATGCTCTTTGCAAGAGAGAACAGAGCTGACTATACTTCCCTAGAAGGCAGGCGTCCAACATCTGCAATAAGATGCTGCAGATGTTTTATCAGACAGTTGTGGTGAGTGCCCTTTTCTATGCGGAGGCAGCATAAAGAAGAGGGACACCTCACGCCTGGACAAACTGGTGAGGAAGGCAGGCTCTATTGTAGGTACGGAGCTGGACAGTTTGACATCTGTGGCAGAGTGACGGGTGCTGAGTCAGCTCCTGTCAATCATGGAGAATCCACTGAACAGTATCATCTCCAGACAGAGGAGCAGCTTCAGCAACAGACTGTTGACACTGTCCTGCTCCACTGACAGACTGAGGAGATCGTTCCTCCCCCACACTATGTGACTCTTCAATTCCACCCCGGGGGAATGCGGGTAAACATTAACATTATACAATGATACTGTCTGTTATATCTGCCTTGCACTCTCCACCCTGTATTTTTTAACTTGCACTGCATTTTTATCACTATTTAATTAATATTGTGTTTATCAGTATTCTGCTGCTGGAGTATGTGAATTTCCCCTTTGGATTAATAAAGTATCTATCTATCTATCTATCTATCTATCTATCTATCTATCTATCTATCTATCTATCTATCTATCTTGCTTCAAATAAAAATGACAGTAATATGAATTTTATTTGTCATGAAAAAGCAACCAGCAGCCATACCACATGCATTTCAGAACAGGTAATCCACCTGAAGCTAAGCATGTTTGGACCCGGCCAGTACTTGGATGGAAGACCATCTAGGAAAAGCTTGGGTTGCTGCTGTAAGACGTGTTGGTGAGGCTGTGGTATAGTGGGTCCGCGGCTCAGAAAAAATGTCTTGTTTTCATAAATAATCAATCGGCTGGCTTATTTTCTGTGGGCACACTCATGTGGCTGCGAGGAGTTGGTGGAATAATTGGGGAGAAATGGACCTGCACGTGAATTGCTTCATCGGCTTCCTGCATCGCGCTATTGAGACACTGCCCACGAAATACTTATAAGATCAGGCCAGCATGAGAGAAAAGGAGGAAGAACAGAAGAAAAGAGAGTGGAGGTTAAAGGACAGGAGAAAAAGCTGACAGGAGAGGGAAAGAGAAAACAAGCTGGTGTAGCAAACAGAAGCAGGTGGATGGGAGCAAAGTCATAAGAGGAGCATGTGGCCATCGCTCAGAAGGGAGATGTGGGTCGCGCCTGTTGAGCAACTTTGGGAGTAATCTATACTAATAAAAGGCAAAGCCCTCACTCACTCACTCACTCACTCACTGACTCACTCACTCACTCACTGACTCTCCAACTTCCCGTGTGGGTGGAAGGCTGAAATTTGGCAGGTTCATTCCTTACAGCTTCCTTACAAAAGTTGGGCAGGTTTTATATCGAAATTCTACGCGTAATGGTCATAACTGGAAGCAGTTTTTCTCCATTTACTGTAATGGAGATGAGCTTCAACGCCGTGGGGCGGAGTTTCGTGTGACATCATCACGCCTCCCACGTAATCACGCAGTACATAGAAAACCAGGAAGACCTCAAAAAAGCGCTAAAGAAAACATGCATTATATAATTGAGAAGGCAGCGAAACAATAAGAAGCGAGCGAGTGACATATACAACCATGTTCATGAGTTCTGCTACTTCGGAAACAAAGCACGATGTAAACCTACACTTTAAATTAAGTTCATAGACAGGCTGCGCTGGCGTTTGTAATTTAGTGCCTGCCCATATAAGGCCGTCCGTCAGCGGCAATCCAATAGCAAACTCCCACTAAATACTCACGGGTGAACGACTGTGCTTATGGAGAGGAAGATGAGATGGTCAGGGTGGTGTTTGACACAAACTCACCGAAACTGCGAGAGAAAGTTTTAAGTGCCAGGACTAAGGTAACATTAAATACAGCCATGGACATAGCACGAGATGGCACCAGCACAGCTGGGAACCTTCGATGCATGTACACCGAGTAGCTCACGTAACTGACGCGTGCACAGATAAAAGCAACAGTTCCAAAGAGCTGAACAAAACCGAATTACACAATTGAAAAGGCAGCAAAAATATGAAGCGTCTGATACATATAAGCATATTCATAAATCCAACTACTGCGGAAACAAAGCACACGTTGGAAAAAGTCAATGTCCCGCTAAAGGAAGACAGTGTAAAAAAAACCCGTGCATGCAGTGTGTCAGGTCTCAGATAAAGAAGAAGACGAGCTGTTTATTGATGCAGTAAGAAACGAATCGATGAATGAAACCTGTCATCTTTACAACGATTGACAAACACGGAATGTAACTTGAACACAACACATCCTACAAATACGAACCTGATTGAAAGAAATAATGATAATCAAATCCTTGATGACAGCAACACTCAGTAACACTCACAAAACAAATACTGTATATTGACAGTCATGTTACGTTATTTTTAAAATGTTCCCTTTTCTTTTTCTAGCTTTTTTAACACACTACTTCTCCGCTGCGATACGCGGGTATATATATATGTATATATATATCACGATCTACATACTCGAATAATGGATACTTTATTCGCCATCAATGATTGTTTTGGTAAAGCCATACTCAGTGTATTCATTAGATGAACGGTAAAAAGTAAGAGCGAGGGAGGATGACTTATTGAGGCATGCAGGCTGTAGTGCGTCAACTCTATCTGAATTGCGATCACATTTGAAAAATATATCTTTTCAAGTTCTATTTAGTCCATATGTGTCAAACTCAAGGGCGCGGGCCACATCCGCCCGGCGTGTAATTATATCCGCCCCGAGATCATTTTATATACTGTATTATTGTTATTAATGGCCCGGTATATGAAGCGCTGGTAACACAATAAACTACAGATCCCATAATGCAGCGCTTCAGCTGCCTTGCGAACACTTACGCGTTATTCAAGTCTAGCTTATGATGCTGCAAGTTATTGCGAAGTTATTGCGAAGCTAGCTCACACGATGCTGAAGAGAAAAGTTGATTCTGAAAATAGAGCCTTTAAAACCGATGGGAGGCTGAGTATATGTTTACTGAACCCGTGTGTCTCATTTGTGGAGCTAATGTGGCTGTAATTACAGAATTTAATCTAAGACGGCACTATGAGACAAAACATCAGGGTAACCTGAATGCAATGCAGAAGATACAGAAAGCAGAAGAATTAAATAAGAATCTGACACTTCAGCTGACATTTTTACTCGTGCACAATCACAAAGTGATTTCAAGTGAAGCTGCTTTTATGGGAGACACAAATGCACCAGTGCAATTTGCCCCATTTTCCTTGTTGCCAAGTAATGTTAAACCAAGTCGTCACTACGGTGTTCCCAAATACGCACTTTGCTGATAAACTGAGCGCACTGAGTTTGCACGGCGCTTTGGTGACTTTGAAGAACAAAAAGTCCGTCTACATGCGGCTCGAACCTTGTGCATGTTTGGTAGCACATATCTGTGTGAGAAGCTCTTCTCAGTGATAAAGACTAACAAAACAGCACACAGGAGTCGCCTCACTGATGAGCACCTGCAATCCATCCTGAGAATCTCCACAACACAGAACCTCACACCAAACATAAACAAACCTGTTGCCAAAAAAAGATGACAGGCGTCCAGCTCTAAAATGACATATGAGCAAAGACAACTGAATGATTTGATTTGTTATTGCTGAAAGGAACACATTTTATTTATATTTCTAGGTTTTGTTATGCAGCATGTTCATATTTGAATTTGTATAATTTTGACAGGATATATTTTTATGGAGAGCAAAATCTTTTGGGATATTTAAAATCTAAGTTTATTTTTATATAAAATTACATAAGAGAAAAGAAATTTGAATGTTTGTTCTTTTAACGTTTACTTTATTTCTAACTTGTATAATTTAGACAGGATATATTTTTATGGAGAGCAAAATATTATAAGTTGTTTAAGGTTTGAGTTGATTTATTCACGAATAATATTCCTGTCTGTTTTTACCATTCCTACCATTCCTACCAAAGATATTTCTGTCGACTAAATAAAAATTCCTTCTATTTAAAATTTAAATAGAACTTGAACAAATACGATAGTTCATAATATCCACGCAGACTTGCACGTAAGAGCGGGAGTTATCCGTTTTAACAAGCAGCGTATTGCACTGATACGAAATAGCTGTGTGTGTATATATGTAGATATGTATGTATATGTATATATGTTTATATATGTGTGTGTGTATGTATATATATATATATATATGTATTTGTGTGTATATATGTAGATATATATATGTATGTATACATGTGTATGTGTGTATATTTATGTGTATATGTATAGATATGTATATATATATGTTTATGTGTGTGTGTGTGTGTGTAAATATATATATATATATATATATATATATATATGACAGCAACACTCATCACTCACAACAGTGAAAAAACAATTACATTGACAATCATGTTACGTTATTTTCAAAATGTTTCCTTTTCTTTTTCATTGCTTCTTTAACACACTACTTCTCCGCTGCGAAGCGCGGGTATTTTGCTAGTTCTTAATAAAAGCACTGTTCACCTTTTTACCATCTCCTTGCTTCATGTATGTTTTGTCCTCATCTGCCACACTCATCTGGTTACGTTATAGTCTGTGTCAGTTTCAAGAGTCTCTCAAACACAAAGATGGAGCATGGAGCCAACCTGCACCATCACAGAGGCCCACAGGGTATGATTGTGCTCCAGCACAGTGATGGGGATACTATGCTGCAAAAATGGTGCCATCCTTCTGATGAGATGTAAAACAGAGGCCTTTACTTTCTGTGGCCATTAAAGATCCCTGGGCATCTTTTTTAAAGTGTAGGGTGTTTCCCAACACATGGCCTGGCTAAATTGCCCATGGTCATCACAGCGTGGTCATCCTGGCCCTCTAGTTATTCCCTGTCTCTAACTGGCTAACTATCTCTCTCACCTCTTTGCCACGTAATAACTATCTAATGTCTTCTTTATCATTATTATTAATACTATGAAAAATTAGAAACATCTCAGTTGTTTGGAGCACAGTGCCTATAGTAGGGTATTGTTCGTGTCCCTGATTAAACTGTATTCCACTGTTGGTGTTGGCTCTCTTTCTAAAAAAGCAGTATTATTGATTGCACAAACTAGTCAGGTCAAGATGCTATATTGCCAAATGTCTTGCTTTTTGGATGCTTTTATATTGTCAAACATGTAACTGTTGATTTTTAAATCATCCTCCACCAAAGCAACCAAAAGAAACTTGGTGTTGGTAATTAGGTTTACTATTGGCATTCACTTTAATCACTTTCATTTTGGTTAAGATCTTTGACACCTGTGGAGTTATGCCAGTTAAACTTTTGGTCACCAGGCATCTGGCAAACCTAATGTCTGTTTTTGTTATAGTCATGTTTAAATAACCATTAAAATTAAGCACCATTTAAATTATGGTGTTGCAGTAACCATCAGATCTTTTACCTAACCAAAATCCAAATAGCAGTTGCTGCTTGAACTCTCTGCTAAAAGAATAAATATAATTCCATTTTTATATAATGTTCTTGACAGAGTTCTGGCTCTGAGCACTTGTGTACATTTCAGGCTAAAATGCAATGATAGAAATAACTAAACCATTCATTATTTACATGCAAGACTATACAAATTAGTAGCAATTACAAAATTACAAACTGTGCAATTTCAATTTGATTAACATAAATATAAATACAAGTCTTTTAACAATGTAATTAAGATATTGCCAATTAACAAGAGATTACATGGAATCAAAAAATCCAATCCAAGAAAAAATAAACCTTTATTGGGGGGAGTTCACGGTTGCTTATAACAAAAGTCACAATCAGAGATACTGGTGCCATAGGATAAAAAAACACCCACCCCACCTGGACAATCTTAAATATTATACATAAATGCAGGGCAATCTCATAAGAAGATTACATTCTTTCATTCTTATATTTAGCTGGTTTGTTAGTGTTAGGTTATAATAATAACTCAGTTGTCATCTCCCATAGGCATGAGGAGAAGCTTGGCAATACAGGAGTGGTGCCAAATGCCACAGCAGGCTATCGAAAAGAGAAACAGAATGGAGGAGAATCAGGAACAGGTTTTAATGATTGTCCATTATAACTTCTAATATAATAAAAATCCATGAGCCTGTATGATCTCATATGTACAGTATATCATGACAATGTTCGAAAGCCTGTTTGGATGTGCACATAGATCATGTCAGACAGAAAGGCTGTCACATTAGCAAATAATCTTGATAAAAATTAATTCAGAATGAATGCAGTTACAAATGCTTTGATTGATATACATTCTATAAAACAAAGTAAGGGAAGAAATATGGCATAAAAAGAAACTTTCTTTAAAAGAAATTCCAAATGACCTTGTACTAAGGGTAGTGACCACCTTCACACCATCCAGTCCTCTTTGTTGAAGGGAGGAACTAAGCAAAGTATTGTGTCTAAGGTTGTTTCTCTCTGCTTTAATGCTAGACTGACAGCAATAAAAAGAAATAACTGCAGCTGTAAATGAAAAAGTAATTTATTTGACTTTTTAAAAGGCTTTGCTAGAAAAGGGGGATCTATAAAACAAATAAAGAATGTCAGTAAATCACATTTTTACTTTTAATTCAGAGTAAGTCCACATAATTTAGCAAGTCACCTGAATAACCTGAATGATTTTATATAAATGAATAGAACACTTATGATTCGCCATGCAAAACATACAGCCTCTGAAGTAAATATTTCACTTGACATCAATAAGCACTGTCTTTAAGAGAATTTGGTGACAAGGACATAGGTGAAACCTGAGATTTCAAAGCAGCTCACTTCAAGTGAACACATACAAGTTTTGTAGCTAAAGGAGTTTCCAGATTTATGTAAATGGTGAGAGAAATCTGGAAAGTTATTAAAGCATCAGTGAGTAAAAAAACTATTATCACTGTTTCAGCGACTTGGGTAATGACTACAAACCAACAAATATAGCATATTTTCTAACTAAATAATAAAAACACCTCCTCTGTGGTGTACTGGCCAAGAATGAAAAGTATTTTGATTGTACATTTCTCATGTTTATATTTTATATAATGCTTTGATCAGAGCACAGCATCATAAGATGAATAAAATAAAATTTACAATTGGTCTTCTAAAGTAAATAAAAGTAAAAGTAATAAAAATAAACGTTATAGTAACAACTAAGGGTCTTACACCCTGCTTGCTTTGCCCACCAACCCCCCTAGCCTGCGCTAAGCGCCAGCCACTTCGTGTGAAGAGGGGGGGCTGAACGCATGCCATGGAGATACAGTCGTTCCTCTCAAAACCCCCTCTTAAACGGTGTTATAATGGGAAACAAATATAGTTTTTTTACCTCCTCTTTGCTCGATCAGCTGCTGGCTTGCTGCTGCCGTGCGGCGTGATCTGCATCTCGCATGGCGCTTTGAACATTTTAAAGCCTGCACAGCAGCTGTTTTTGTCATATACTCTTTGTCTTTTATTTCTAGCCCCGGGCATGATTAACTTTTTTTGCTCAAAGTCTCATCTTAAGGGACGTGAGTTCTTGATATTTTAGTTTATAATTTAAAAACGGAATAAGAATCTGAAAATCTAACAACATCACATTAAACTTTGATAAATTCTGAAAAGAATGATACCAAGCATATATATACAGTAGGTTTTAAAATAAGCCTGATTTAAAGCGTCACAAAAAACATCACATAAAAACATCACATAAAATCATTACACAAAATTGTTGCAGTTTTAGGCTTAGGATTTTATATATAGAGAGTAGATGAAATCAATGGCTGAAAAGTAAGTGCCATAGAATAAATGTAAAATAAGTCATTTTTATAAACCGTACAATCACGTTGGATTGGGTGCACTTCAGAACTGAGTTTTTAAGGGCCTAGTATCATGAGTGTATTAGTTGGTTACTGTTACATAACACAAAGCATTTGGAAAGATTATGTTACATAGTAGAAAGAAAATAACAGGTACAAAATAGTTATAGCAGTCCCTATTCAAAGTGTCTAAGAACTAATAAATCTTATTAAGAACAAATAAAGTCCTTGATAAGGTCTAGTTACATAGAAATATCTGACTACAGATATACCTTGGTAACCACTATACTAATATGCCATCTCCAGCTGTTATTTGTATACTGCGCCCAAAAGAAGAACTAGTTCACTTGTCAGACTTCGGCTTAATGCATTTTCAGGAATTTTTGCCATGAACTTTTTTGCCATGCATTTTCTACACTTATCAGAGGAATGCTCCAGAGAACACATCACTGAATTAGTCTTTATCAAGCACTGAATGGAAGAGCAAGAAGGCCAGCACCTGCCTTTCTCACAATAATGAATATACTTTGTAAACTCAATAGAAGGTAAGTCCTGGAGTCATTTTCTACATACAATGTAAAAACAACAAGTCTAGTCGAAGCACGATTGGTCTTTAGTCATTGCAGTCAATTTGTCCCTGTCATTTAAGAAACTGTCTTTCTTACTGTAAGCAATCTGAAGCAGCCAACCACCTTGATCTTCTTTTCAAAGCACAGTCACATAGTCACCTTGCCACTTTCACCTGTACCTATTATCACAAGGAACTCTCCCAATGTTCACATTATATCACAGGACACCTTATTTTCTGTCTGCGGGGGGCACTAACTAACTACTCTTCACCTGAAATACTTTTTTGATACTAGCAAAAGAAATAGTTTGGTTAGGCACATTTGTTTATCTGTGGTGGGCTGGCACCCTGCCCGGGGTTTGTTCCTGCCTTGCACCCTGTGCTGGCTGGGATTGGCTGCAGCTGACCCCCGTAAACCTGTGTTAAGATATAGCGGGTTAGACAATGCCTGACTGACATTTGTTTATTGTTATTATCAAAAGAGGTACTTTTTGGTACTGTATAATACCTAATAACTTTTCTTACGTTTTGCAGAATATTGTGATTATTCATTAAACAAAAATCATACAAAATGAACATTTCCCCATTCATTCATCATAACATTCTATAAAAACTGTACTCGAGTCATCAAGTTCTGTGTGCACACTTAAGAAAAATGTAAAGTTGTCCTTCCTAGCAAATGGACTGAGAGAAAAAGTTGTGAAAAAGTTTGCATTTATTTTGTCTAGTTAATATATTGTGGTGTGAGTGAATATTACAATAAGAAATCTCCTTGCTTGGTGAAAGGTGGTATTTAAACATGCTGATTGACAGATACACTGTTTATTCATAGTATATATATTTTCACATTTAATTTGCATACTTGCAGTTTTTTTTTTTTTTTTTAATAAGTCACACACATTTTGCATATCTGCATATCATTTTGCACAGCGTAACCTTTTTTGATCTTATTTGAAAATGTGGTTGTTTTGTCCTATAGACAATAAACAGCGCAATAACTTTTGCAAGTCCGAATTTCTAGACCTGCCGATATGCACATTAACCTCACTGCGGTCAGGGGTTACTGTCACTAAACTGTTTTTCCTGTTAAGTTCATGCTGCTTTAGATCCAGTTTGGCAAACAGCCCAGATTTTGCATATTAGTTTCCATGAAGCTTGAAAAGATATCTGTGGTTGGTTTTGTTTGTTGAAAATAAAAAGCATGGAAGAGCTTTTTGCATGGACTGCCAAAAGAATTCTGCCAAAACCAACATTTGTTAAAGGCTAATACACAGAAACCATAACTGTCTAAACTATAAGATTGATATTGTTGCTTTCATTGTGGCCAACTGTAAGTATACTGTACTTTAGAAAATCAGTTGTTTTTTTTCATTAAGTCCAAAAATTTATCAGATAATCTTTGTTACAAATGAACTGGAAGAAACTAACTACATTAGTGCATTAGCTTTTATGCCTCGTTTGTTATTTACATAATAATAATAGCATAGCATTCTAAAACCTGCTTCATCCAACTTCAGGGTCATGATAGCCAGGGCCTATACTGTGTCACACACGTGCGAGTAGGAGGCAGCTAAAGGGCCTGAGTAGTTGTAATACCACCAACAATCGGGGAGGGGTGGCAGAGTGTACTGACTGCCTTTCTCAGTTACTTGCAGACCATTCCCGGGACATTCTGCCAGGTTCCGACACCCTCGATGACATCATCTCCGGTCCCAATGACGCCACTTCTGGGTCCGGCCCCAGAGATGATGTCACTCCTGGATCCGGGCCCAAAGATGACGTCACTTCCGGTCCCGAGGACATCACTTCTGTTTCTGACCCTAATGATGATGTCACTTCCTGAACGGGCCTTTAAATCCGTCATCTTTACCTTATGTGATCAGTTCTGTTTTGGACTTAGTCTTGTCAACAACTCTTTAAAAATGTCTACAAAATAGGATACATTATACGGGTGGCTGCCCCAAACCTTCATGATGTCTGGTGTGTTTATTTGTGACAACTGTCATCAGCATGAATCAGGAATCTCTAACCAATGTAAGGTCTAGCCATATCTTTGAGGGAGAAGAATGAAAACCAGAGTATCTGGTGGAGAAGAACATGCAGACATAGAAGAACATAAACACTCCACACAGTCAACAGCTAGACATGGAATCTGAACCCAGGACAGCAGCACTAAACACTGCGTAACTGCTCTGATCTTAGAGAAAAATACATTATGCAAAATTCATCCCACCATTATTAAATTAATAATATTACATGGACTGAACTTCTCTAAAGAAAGTTGCTCAGTTTATTCTCTATTGGCATGCTTTTTGATACTCCAAATATGAAGAAAAAGACTTTCAGGGTGAAGCGGAGACCATTACTCAGCAATGTCATTGAGTAAAAGCCACAGCTGCTCATTATCTGCTAGTGTCACCGCTTAGCTAAAGTGCATTATGCAATCTAATTTCTATCAAGCTGCTCTGCTGGTGTACAAAATGCTGTAATGAGACAAATAAGAACACAATGATTTTTTTAAAAAGGTTTACAGTTTAAAGAAGATATTGCTGCAAAGAAACCACTCACATAAAACATTGAACATCAATATTTAATGAGGGAAAAAAGTGTTTCCCTATTAGGCCAAGTCATTGACAGAAATCGACATTGTGATGTAATATTTTGAGACAAAATAATGGTGTCGAGGCAGGTCTTCACAAGTGCAGCATGGTGGGCACATTAGATTTTCCCTTGGTAAGCATTTGAAACCTTGCAAAGCCAGACTGAAGTTGTTTTACCAATAGCACCATAGTTCTGCTGAGTAAAAAGAAGCAAATTAGCTTGCTAGCCGTTATACCATATTTTTTTGTGCTGAAATGTTTTAAAAGCAGAACTCTTTTTAACTTATCACATAGAAATGGCACAAAGGGGAAATGAGAGAGCTGATACACAGGAAAGATAAACCACTCATAACATGCCCCTCATTAGATACACAGTCCTTCTGAAACTATGAAAACAGATATGACAGCTGGCTATCGGACACTTCCTGGTTTTTCTAACAGAATTTTAAAAAGCATAGACCACATGTGCAGGCTTCTATCTACCCTGTTCCATCACTTTCTACCCTCTTTTATAGGTTTGTTCTGTATACCTCCATCAGAGTAATTTGTTTGTCATTTCTGCACTATACCTTGGTGGGTTATTTAATATTACTGCTATTCTGATACTTATATAACATCTTTCAACATACCCTGCACAGTGTGTCAGATAGTCTTCCAATATTCTCCCACTGCCTACCAGTGGTGCTTTTTTGTATCCATTATGTGTCTTTTATTCATATTACTGTAATATTCCTTTGCTAAATTTAATGGTACATCTATCTATTGTAATTTTCTTAACTCTGTAATTTGACGTGCAAGCTGTTGATGGCACTATGTAAAATAAAATCTGATTTGAGACTGATGGCATGTGATAACTTCACTTTTATTACCATTTTTAAAACAAATATGACAGATAAAAGAGTATATTTTCATTTATCTAACTTAAATGTAAAATGTCCTTAGTTCTAGCTTTAGCATGAAATAAAGTCTTATTAAAATCTTGGCTGCAGTTTTCTTAAAATTCTTCATGCGTTTTCGACAATCCTCATTACGTACAAAATGCAGGATCCATTGTAGGATCAAGAATTCTATTTTTGTTTTATTTTTAATTATATCCATGTGCCAGGTGAACTAGTGAAGTATCACCTTCTGCTTGAAAATGCTTGATGCCAACCAAATGTATTAAAACTAATTCTATGTCTAGTCCCATCTGGGGAATTTTTAGCACATATTTCTGGTGGTTCACAATTTTATTTTTGACATCAACAATACCAGCAGCTTTTTAATTTAACCAGATAAGTAGGTGTAATATTCAGTGGCCATTCTGTTCTTCTTTAATGCATAAAACTTAAAGATGTATTATTATTATTATTATTTTAATACTACTACTACTTCTACTAATAATAATAATATACATGTTATTTATATAGTGCCTTTCCCAAGCTCAAGGCACTTAAAAAGTTCAATGAAGCTAAAGAAATTAGGCTCAAGGCCTACTCTGTTTAATAAAGAAAACAGAAAAAGAAAAATGTATGGTATAAGGTATAAAGAAAGTTAAACCAGCACAGTAAAAGCATTTTTATTTTGTTGAAAGTGAGTGATGTAGTATACATATAACGTAGTTTTAAAAAGCCAATTGTGTTTTACAGGAAAGTAAAATTTATAAAGCCAAACTGTCTATATAAGTATATTAGATATTTTCTTTCAGTAACTGCTGTTAGGTACAACTGTTTAGTATCAGATACTTTTGCATTCAGAAAAGACTCAGTTATTCAGGGTTTGGATTCAACATTGAGAAAGAAACATTCTTTTGCAAGTTTAGTTCATGCAGTTCTTGCAGATGTTTTGGCCACACAGTCACGCTGTGAACCTCCCATTCCACTTTATTCCCAAAACTACTCTATGAGATCGAGATCTGAGGACTGTGTGGGCCATTTTAGTAAAGTGAGGTCACTGTCATGTTCATAAAACCAGCTTGAAATGATGCATGTTTTGTGGAATGCCTCACTTCTCTTGATAGGGGGTCTAGCCAAGCAGGTCATCCCAGACTTCCCTGTCCCCAGTTACAGATTCCTGTTCTTCTTGGGCAATCCCAAGTTTCCCTAGCCTGTTGAGTGATATAATCCACCTAGTGTGTCTGCCCAGTGGGACATGCCTGGAGCAGATCCGAGGGAGGGGAAGAGGGTTGTTGGCAAGTTTCAAACCATTTTAAATGTATAATCTTGATCAAGGGGTAGAAGTGACTCTGCTCTGAGGCTCTCCTGATTTGCTAAGCATCTCACCCTGGAATGTCATCCCAGTGGCCCTACAAAGAAACCTCATTTCTGCCACTTGCATTTACAATCTCGTTCTTACAGCCATTAGATACAGGCTCTTCAAAGCAAGACCAATAAACCTTGAAGTTGATTTACCCCCTTCAAATATGTTTATCAAGTTTACAGTTGTGCTATCAGTTACATATAAACCAAGGAAGCCAACATGCTGACCTACTAAACATTCCAAGGACAAACAAAATAACAGTAGGAGGTCAAGCTTTTAGCTACAGGGCTCCAAAGCTCTAGAATATTCTGCCTAGTAACACAAAAGATGCCCTTTATTCTCTATTTACAAATCCCAGCTGAAGACTCACTCATTTAGTCTAGCTCACTCATACTAGAGCTGTTGATTAGCGCACTATATTGCATTGCTTTTTGTTAGTCATTTTCATAAAAATAAAAGTATTTCAATAATCATGAACTGCTACCAACCCTTCTCTATTCTGCTTCTCTTCTCCGAATCTTGTTTTGGCACTTGGTGTCACTGATCTATTTCCATCTTATTTTCCTTCCTATTGAAAAGACACCCAAGGTACCAGGAGCCCTGAAATCAGTGAATGCAAAGATTCTGTTGTCATTTTGGACAGCCCAGCATACAATCTGTTTTACAATGACAGGGATGGAGGGGGTAGCTACTTGGTGAGGGTCTCCGGGACTGTGAACGTGTCCGACCTTGTATTCTGACTGTTATTACTGACACTTGACCACTCCAAAGGATTCTTTTTTCCCGGAATGCTGCTAAATGGACTTTTTGCTTTCCTCTTTGCTGTTGTCAACTGGCTATAGATGCATCAATAATATAAATGGACAATGTTAGGATTCATTTATGTTAATCACTTCGAAATTGCTTTGTTTTACAGAAATGTTAAATTAATCTGTACTTTTATGTATATGCATTAAAAAATTTGTCATTTATAAAGTTTGTAATTGTATTTCAGCTGTGAACATGTTACACCACTCTGAGCCTACTCTGAGTGAAGAGTGCTATACCGAAATAAACAGAAACAAATGGAATTGATTTGTTAACCACTTATCTATCTCATTAACACTGGACAAAAGGATTGAATGCATACTTGATGGAATGCTAATCAATTGTAGAACACACTTATAAGGGGCCAATTTACAGTTAAATCAGCGTTTGAATCTTTGGACATTTTGGGACAGGCAGTGCTCCAGCCACCAGAGCAGCGAGGCACAAGCACTAAATGCTATATCTGCCTAACAAAGTGAAGTGCCATTTGAAAATTGTGTCTTTGAGAGAAGAACACAAGTTCGAAAATGTACACATAGTATAATATTCAGGCGTGTTTGAGGGCTGTGCATTGTAGCCCTCAATAGACTGAGTTTAGAACTTTAGTTTCTAGAACTTTTCCAATAAATTTCAGAGTTGAGGGAGTCAAAACCTAAGTGACCAGGATTGGGAAAAGGATGAAAAGGCCTGGACAGTACTTTAGTTCATCACAAGGACCACTCTCACTCTCACACATGATTTTCACACACAATAACAATTTGCAACTGACAATTGTAATAAACAAAAAAATAAAATAAAATAATTAATTAATTCCTTCTTTGCTTGAGCATGTCTGGCTGTTGTAATTTTCATAAAATGGGACTTGCAGTTATATCCAACAATGATGGACGGATTAAAAGGAAGAAGTCTACGTGACCATCATCATCATCATCAAGCCCTTCCGTGAGAATCCTAAATCCAAACAGGACTGTTTCATTTATGTTAGGTAGAATGCCCAGAGGGGACTGGGCGGTATCATGGTCTGGAATCCCTACAGATTTTATTTTTTCTCCAGCCGTCTGGAGTTTTTGTTTTTCTGTCCCCTGGCCATTGAACCTTACTCTTATTCGATGTTAATGTTGATTTATTTTTTATAATTATGTCTTTCATTTTTCTATTCTTTAATATGTAAAGCACTTTGAGCTACTGTTTGTATGAAAATGTGCTATATAAATAAATGTTGTTGTTGTTGTTATTCTGTAATGACAAATATTAGAGAATAAGAGAAGCGGGAGGCAATCGTTATTACAACGAGTGACCATTATGGATGTCAGGTGAATGTGGCCATCTTATGGTAAATTATAGGGTGACCAGATTTTCAAAGTCCCAGACCTGAATACTGTAGTAGAGTCGCATGTATGCCCACACATAAAGCCTATCCATCCATCCATCCATCCATTATTCAACCCGCTATATTCTAACTACAGGGTCACAGGGGTCTGCTGGAGCCAATCCCAGCCAACACAGGATGCAAGGTTGGAAACAAGCCCCGAGCAGGGTGCCAGCCCACTGCAGTAAAGCCTATCCTCATTTGTTTAATGTCTGCTTTATTTCATCATCATCAGTGAGGAATCAGGAAACAGGGAAAAAAAATCCTTTCACAAATGAATACATATGTTTCCATACATTGCTTGAAGTGTAAGCAAATAAATGACATTACTGTCTGTTTTTGACTGCTTCTTTGTCACCCTGATCCTCAAATCTGACACCAGTTTTTAATGAATCTTTTCCTATCAGAGTTTTGAGCACATTATTTTTATATTACATAGGGCAGGGTTCTAAATATATGATGGAGATCTTTGTGTTGTGTGCAGAGGAATGTTTTATTTGCTGGGCAGCCTGTTAAACCGGAGACATTTTGATGTTCTTCAGTTTTTTATTGGGACACATAGCCTGAAATCAGGACCGTCATGGTCACTGAGATGTCTGGTCACCCTTGTAAATTATAGGGTCAGTGAAAAAATGAATCATCATAAACTGCTGATAATGCAGCTGTGAGGTTGGTTTAGTGTAAGGTAAATAGTGAGTAAAGGTTTATTTTCTCTGTGCACAGCAGCTTACACACCATAGGGTACTTCATTTATATCTAGAAAACTTTTTTTTTTGCTTGCTTGTAGTTTAAATAACATTATGATGTGTGAGTCCCTGTCTTGCACCCCAAAACATGAAGCTGAGTCTCAGTATTTTAACAAAACCAGCATTATTCCACTTGAAACAGGAACAGAACAGTTATTTATTGTAACGGGATCTACCACTCTCTAATACACAGAAACAGCAATCAGGCAGGGTCATGAACAGGTTAGTGGCCAAGTAATACTATAACCTGCATTTATAATGTTCTTTGCATCACCCATTGACGGCAAGTGCTCATAGCGCAACAGCGATTTTTTAGGATATGTTTTCGGGGCGAGCTGCTACAGTGCTGGAAGCCTGTGGTTGCCCTGGCAACCGATAGGCTGTCTTGAACAGATGATGTGATCACGCTTCGGGATGCTCTTTGGTGTGTTATCCCATTGGCGGGAGCCCCAAAACAGCTTAGTATCCTTACAGTATGGTTAGGAAAATCTTTTAACTTACCTGTTACGACTTAAAGAATCTGGAGGAATGAGGTGCTGATGCACTTCTTCTCTCCTGTTTGCTCTCAAGCCTCTGGGAATAAGAGAAACAATTTGCACATATATAGTATTCCCCGTCTGCGCCCATCTTGACATGCCGATGGAGGTTTGCTATCCTGTGCATACGCCACCAGCCAGTGACAGTGATTCCCTACCTATGTATGCAGTCCGCTGCTATTTCATTAAGTTGTACTGGGGATCTGTTTGCCATCAGTACTGATTATTAGAGGTGAAAATGAGGAAAATGTACAAAATACACAAGTTAGTATAACCTCTGTTAGTGTAAAATTGAAACAGTGAATTAATTCATAATTCATTGAAGTCACAAGGGATGTTTTTCTGTTTTAAAAAAAACTTGCAGATTTGCCAATAATTTTCAATGGGGCATTTTACATTGTTAAAACTGTACAGTGCAATTTGTTCCAAATATCTTAATGAAAATTGAACTGTCTTGAAAAATTTCCTTGAAGAGTAAGTGTGCCACATTTCAACAAAATTGGTCCACGTGGGGTTGAGTTGTTTCATGAGGACAGACTGACATGGGCTTTTGCAATAGATGTTTTGCAGATTAAATGCAAATGTACCTAAAAAGAACACATTTTAGATGAAATAAAGACCTTTATTGTCCAGCACAAAGACATAGAAGCAGAAATGATAGCCAGCATTTTTGTGATGTTTATTCTGAAGACTAGGAGTTGAAGTAATGAATTATGTCAGCACCACCCACCATCTGGTCCTCTGTTGTGCTCACTGTGAGACAGAGTTCAAAGAAAGTCAAACATGTCCTTTTTTAGTTTTCAGCAATGGCAAACAATGATTTTTCTGGGTCAGTGAGATCACTCTACTCTAAAATAAAACATGCACTTTCACTGAAAATAAAATGACAATCAAACAGCTTACAAGAATGTTTCCTACAAACAGCTTCATGTTTCCTTTTACTCAATGATATATTGATATCAGCAGTGTGTTAAAACAATATTTAACAGTACAAAGTTTGTTTTTTAGTTCTTTATTTCACCTTATACAATTTCTTGTATTAGGAATTTGTTAGTTTTCCCATACCTCTTGGGGTCAGAGCACAGGGTCAGCCATTGTACAGCGCCCCTGGAGCAATTACAGTTTAAGAGTCTTGCTCAAAGATCCAGCAGAGTAGGATCTTTTTTAGCAGTGACGGGGATTTGAACCAACAACCTTCTGGATACGAGCACAGATCCTTAGCCTCAGAGCCACCACTCCACCCCAAAGTGATAGGTGTTGAAACTACATTAGAGAAATGACTGAATAAATACATAACATCATGGGTGTATGATGATTTGGCTGCTGCCTCATCGGCTCAACTGCTAGTCCAACCACTGTTCTCCCAGAGTCCATGTGTTTCTGTTTTTCTTGTGTATGGGTGGACCGGTACCCCCCACCCTCCCCATGTCATACATGTGCATATTATGCTAATTGGAGACTTTGAATTGGCTGAATTTGTGCTCTAGTTAATGTCGCTATTATCTTGTCTCCCATCCAGTGCTACTTCCTATTTTTGCCTTTAATTTTTCTAAGTTCTGAGAAATCAGTTTAAGCAAATTGATCGGAGAATGGATAAGCATTGCACCATGTGTGCCCCTCACATTTACTTATGCCTTAGTTATTTCTTTTATTCAAAGGCTTGTGAGGCAACAGCAGTGAGGGCTGCACATATGACATGTTGCTAAGAAGAAGCCTTATCCAATAGCATGTGAAGAACATTTTTAGAAGCTTTTTATTACTTTGATTTCAATTTTTACTGTCTACCACATCTTGTAGTTAGGGCCAAGACTTTCATCATCACTTATCAAAATTTCCATCCTTTGCAAAAATGATTAACTTTGAAATAAATGAAATTTTTAAGATCTGAACTCAGCCATACACTGCACATATGCTTACAGTGAAAGTGGGCCAAAACCACAATGACTAAATCCAAACAGACGCTTGCAACATTTCATCTACTAAACCTTTATTCAAACTATGCACTTTAATATGATTAGAAAATTGAGACATTCTCATTGCTGTGACTATATTGTACACCATGGGGCCATCATATGGCAGTGCTTAAATTATTCAACCTTTTGAAGCCAGAATGTTATAATGATTAAAACAGAAAACATAAAGTGTCGTATAAAAAAGAGATATGAATACTTTCAGTTAATAATAAATCTCCTGCTATCAAATATTTTAGCCTTTTATTATAAAAAATAAAAGGTAAATGATTACAATAATAATATAGAAAATTACAATCCAGGTATAATCACAATCACCATGTCAATACACAATACAGAACAACCAAGATTACAATATAGCATTAAACAGGAAATACGACAATATAATGTAAATGTAATAAATACTATTATATAAATGCAGAAATAACATAACAGAAGAAACCCTTGAGTATACCTAACAGATTCAAAATAAGACATATAAATCAAAGAACATGGTTACAGTAAAAACTACGAAGTAGAATGTACTGGAGTAGTGAATAGCACAGCTACAGGATACAACTTCAAAAGAGGAAACCAAATAACTATTGTAAAAAATGGAAAAATTCTGTGTTTATCTCTTACAGCTAGAAGGTCAAACTAATATTGCATACAGTGGGGTACTGACTGTACAGTCTATGTGAAAAACAAAGAAAGAAAAAACCTGAAGAGACAGCAACAGCTGAGAATGGACATGAACAATAAAAATGACGAAGCCTCATGAAATAGAAAAAATAACACATAAGCTTTTGCCGAACTCATGATTTAGATAAGGACTGTTCATATCTGCAGGGTGTTAGGGTCAGTCAGTTCCATTAAATTCCATTTAATTCAGTTCAGTTTAATTTATTCTAATTAAGTGCACTTCCACTTAAGGGGCCAGTGTGCTGTGAAATAATTATAAATATCAACAAAGAAGAGCAACGTAAACTCTAAACATAATGTCAAACATGAACGGAGAAACACTACGTAGTATACTGAGAAACACACACTTGCATACAGTGCTATAAAAAGTATTTACCTAATTGGATGTTTTCACATTTTATTGTTATACAACATTGAATCACTGTGCATTTAATATGGCTTTTCTGGATAATAATCAATGGAAAAAAGACTCTTTACTGTCAATGTGACAAACAGTCCTCGGAAAAGTGGTCTAAATTAATGACATATAAAACAAAAAATAAGTCATCATTTAAACTTTCACCCTCCTTAATATTGCATACCTAAATCATCACTGGTATGGCCAGTTCGTTTTACAAGTGTCAAAATTAGTTCAGTGGAGGTCACCTGTCTATAATAAAGAGGTTTCCATTGACTACAGTATAAATGCTCTGTATCTTGAAGGTTCAACTTGTGGTGTGTCAGTCTTGTGGCCTAACCAACACAATGAAGACAAAATAATACTCCAAGCAATTCTTTAAAAAGGTGATTGGAAAGCACAAGTCAGGAATTGGGAGTTTGCTAAAAGGCACAAAGAAGACACTAAAATTAGCTGGATGAAGGTTCTGTGGTCAGATTAGACCAAATTGGAGCATTTTGGCTATCAGATTTACCATTCCTAACAGGAAGCTTGGCAGTGGCAACATCAGGGTGTGTGATGCTTCTCTGCAGCACACCCTAGAAGACTTGAGGGTAAAGGGTAAAATTGAAGCAGCAAAATACAGGGAAATCCTGGAGGAAAACTTGACGGAGTCTTCGAGAAACCTATGCCTTGGGCGAAGATTTATTTTTCAGCAAGACAATGGCCTCAAGTTTAAAGCCAAAATTACTCAGCAAAGTTAATATCCTGGAGTGGCCAAGTCAGTGTCTAGATCTCAGTTTAATTGAGAATTTGTGACTGGATTTGAAAAAGACAATTCACTCATCATCCTCAGCTGATAGAGATACAGTATGTCTACACAGACGTAAGGCTATAACAGATGCCAACAACTACAACAACACAACAACATTTATTTATATAGCACATTTTCATACAAAAGAATGTAGCTCAAAGTGCTTTACATAATGAAGAATAGAAAAATAAGAGACACAGTAAGAAAATAAAACAAGTCAACATTAATTAACATAGAATAAGAGTAAGGTCCAATGGCCAGGGGGGACAGAAAAAACAAAAAAAACTCCAGACGGCCGGAGAAAAAAATACAATCTGTAGGGATTCCAGGCCATGAGACCGCCCAGTCCCCTCTGGGCAATCTACCTAACATAAATGAAACAGTCCTCTTTGTATTTATGGTTTTCATGGAAGGACTTGATGATGATGATGATGATCACGTGGACTTCTGGCTTTTAGTCCATCAATGCTGGGGCATCATGGTGCTTTAAGTAGGTTGGTGGTGGCGCAGGCCGCCACCACAGAGAAACCGGAAAAAGAAACAAGAGAGAGTAGGGGTCAAATGCCAAAGGTGTATTTACTAAATCCTGACCTGAAACGAGTCAATACGTATGTAATTATTTTGTGTTTTACATTTGTAATCAGTTAAGATCACTTTAAGGAGATCTGTTTTTACTTTGACATTAAAGAGTCTTGTAAGGAGAAAGGTCTAATAGTAGAATGGATGAATTGAAACTATCTCTGGACTGTACTAACACATTTCAATAAAAGTGTCAGTCTAACTAAAGGGAAATTATGGCCTTCTTAAAGTTAATGTATTTTTTTAAAGAACTTTGACATTTGTATTAGAACACCTTTAGTTACAATTAATTCTGTTGTTTAAAGTATGTGGCCTGAATAGTGTGCTCCAGCTCCCCAACACCTAACACAGACAGACACAAGCACAAGTTCAGCAACATACAAGGGTTTTATTTTGGAAACTCTTGTCTATAAGAGGTTCCCACAGCACAGCCAAAAGTACAACAATAAAGTAGCACACAATGCTTTGTCTTCTCTGCTTCTTCTCTCTCTCTCTCTCTCTCTCTCTCACTCACACTCTTTGCCTCTGCCATTCCAGGCAAGCTTCATCCTCCTTCCTCGTGACTCTGGCTCCTGGAGTTGAGGCACCTGGCCCCTTTTAGCCGGGAGTACATCCGGTGCCCCGTAAGTGTGGTCTGAAAGCACTTCCGGGTGAAGTGGGAGTCCATGCAGCAGCCCCAGATGGCACCCACAGAACCCAATAGGGCTGAGTTGGTAAACTCCAAGTCCCATGATGCCTTGTGGGAATCCAGGGCATTACCGCAACTCAGGGGGGATGGCATCCAGCAGTGTGGGGGAGATAATTCTCTGTGAGTGATCTTTGCCCCGTTTTTTCCTGTATGATGGGGTCCCGGCCCCCACAAGTACTAAACACAGCTTTACCTAACAAAGTAAGGATCTGGAAAAAATTGCCACCAAAAAAAAAAAAACTTCATAAACACTACATTTATGTTTTGATGCCTTAGAAATTAGATTTTTTAGTAAAATAGTCAGGTTGGTGATGAACACTGTTGCCTTTGCTCTCTGTGTCTGTCTGGGTTTTCTAAGTCTGATCCAGTTGTCATTCACAGCCACAGGATATGCAGTACAGATTTGTTAGGGACTGTAAATAGTCTTAGTGTCCGCAAGCCAGTCACATGGCACACTAGAGTAACTTTATGAGTGGTACTAGCTTTGTCCCCGATACTACTGGCATACCAGACTCCAGTTACCATACGAGTATGTTGCAATAATTTGGTTCAAAAAAGTGGATGAATGGTGAAAGCTGTTAGTAGGCATGCATAGAGATAATAAGGACAAGCCAAAGAACATCTAATTGGGAATGAAAGGGAGTAACTCTGGACTTACTTAAAAGATAATAGAAAGACATTTTAATGACATATTAAATGTGGAAATCAGAATTCAAGCCACTACAAAGATTAACTTCAAGGCTGGAAATCAAACAGACCAAAACAAATTATATAATAAATTGTGTGATGGCACTCAATTCTCCTGAAAATAGCTTTAGGGAGCAGTACTTGAAATACTTGCAAGAGAGCTGATGAGATATACCCATTAATCAGGAAAAAATTATCAATACAGCATGAAAATGCTTTGTGTCCTCATTTGTTTTTATTTTTACTAGGTTGCTTAGAAATAAAGGGCCAGCTACTAGCTGTCCTGTTCTAAACTCAAACAAAATGTTTTATTATTGCACAGCAGCATTCATATAATAAAATGCTGAAATGTAAATCCCTCAAGATTTCAGAGGCAACACAAATAAACTGAGTAAGACTTGGACTTCTGAGCAGGACATTGAGATTTAATGCATTTTGGTGAAATGAAGCATTGCAACATTTGTCTGACTATGTTACTTAAACACCTGAGATGTATTGTCAAGAGTCTAAAATAGTTTAAATGAATTGCACATGGAGTTTACTATGTGAGAGTTGGCACCCAATAAAATTTTGGAATGAAGAGCATGCATTAAAAAGTGGTATGTATTATTTTGTGTTATATACATTACTATATCAATGTTCTAAAAGTGCCTATTATTACACTTCAGATATGTATAGGTACATTGCAGTTTTTGTTCTTATGCATTTCAGGTATGACAACTTCTACTCTGTTGTATTAATTTTCTTCAGCTTATGGACGATTATTGTTTGGAATGTTCACAGCAAATTAACAACTCGATACCTTAATGAGGAAGAACAGCCGAGAGTGGCAATGTACATCAACATGTCACTTTCTGTTTTAGAAGTCAAAAATCATGGATGTCGCTTCCCAACTCTAAGTCACCCTTAGTAGCTCTTTATTGAAACTATTCTACCATCGACACCCATAGATGTAGGAAGATGTATCATGGAATGAAACAATAATGTTTGTGTTTAATATTTATAAAAATGTTACAGCTTGCTCATCTTTACATACTAAGTTCATTTACAAAAGAAACCATGGTTCATTGTAAACTAAACACCACATTACAATCTGTAGTGTATAATCCTAAAACCTAATCCTAATCCTTAAAAACAATAAAATCATATAAAAACCATCAAAGAATAATTTTTACAGATATAAATAAAAAGGGAATGCTTAAACAGTTTACTGCATTCCCATTTCCTAGAAAACTGTTACTACATGTGATTTCCATTTGTGTTATTTTGCAAAGGAATACATTTTTGATTGACATTACTTTTGGTCAGCTTTCTATCTCATTGCTTGTTGTTTTAAAGTTCTTTGCAGCTTTCTCCCTGTTATTGCAGAGCTCAAGTTCTGTTTTGATTTCAAGCCTTTCAAGGTAGCAGAAAGAAAGGTCAGACTCTGTCTTCCTGATTGTGATTTTTTTAGTATGCTAATAAATTTGAATTAGGTGATGTCTTGGAGAGCAGTAAATCACAACCACATCACTTTTTAAGGTAATCTTACACTAGATAATTAAACCAAAGTGTAAAACTGTAAATGATTTATAATTGTGGAAGACATGCACACCTAGAATTGGTGGGTGAAAAACCTTTCCATGACATTACTTTATAGACTTGTTAAATTTGGAAGACTCTGCACCATGAACAGCCAAAGTGTGTAATGATATTACTGTATAATTACTGAAAAGCACTCACAAAAATAAACTCTACTGCATGTTATTGATGTTTGTTGTTGATGGATTTTAAAAGATTTATTAGGTTTAAAAGTAGTTGATCAGTCCACATAAGCAAAACTATTCCTTTAATTTTTCTAGCAAAAAATACTCTAGAATTATTTACTTCAGCATCACCACTTTTGCTTTGTAAGGTTTTTAATTGTAAAATTAAATCTATTCTTACTAAAAGAAATTCTGAATGGCTAATAATAATACCATGACTAGAAAAACAGTCTATTAAAACATGAATCCATCCATTTTCTAAATTGTTCTTTATTTTAAATTTTAGAATTAAAAAATGGTTACAGTAGGTGCCAGGAAAGAGCCAACAATGAGTGGCACACTAGACAATAGGTGTGCTGCCTATTTTAAAATAAGCAGCAAGCAGTTAACTTTACCACCCTTACCATGACATGTTTCCTTCAGTTTTCAGCAGTATTTTAATGACTTCTATTGATACTGCAGTGATACAATGGTTAGCATTTTACTGAAGTCAGATCCAACTCCAGACACTTGGTGCTGATTCTGGATTTTGTTTTTTTTTTTATTTAATTTTTTTATTATATTATATTTTATTAATCCCAAAGAAAATTACTTGGTTTTTCGCATACCCCTTGGGGTCAGAGCACAGGGTCAGCCATTGTACAGCACCCCTGGAGCAATTGAAGCTTAAGGGCCTTGCTCAAGGGCCTAGCAGAGTAGGATCTCTTTTGGCAGTGCCAGGGATTTGTACTGGCAACCTTCGGGATACCAAAGCAGATCCTTAGTCACCACTCCAATGTTCCGATTGTTCCGATGGTGGTTCTAAATTGTCCAGTATGAGTGAGTGTGTGTGAAATGGCGTGGCCATCAGTGGACTGTTGTTGGGTAAAGGGTGGCTACCTTCTGCCTGGCTTGCTGTTTCTTGGCATTAGAACAATAAGATGTGTGAAGATGTTTAATGCATAAATAATCATTAACTACCTTCTGGGAATGTTCTAAAATAAGAGAACAAGTTAATATTTTAAGCAGAATAGATGTTATTAGTATGAGAACACAAACTGTACAGAAGTACACTTAGCAAGGAAAAGAAAAGTTTGACCAACTTGTATTGCACAAGTGTCAAAGATTTTAAATAACTTTGCATTTATGACTGACTTGAGCCACTGCACTTCACAGAAGCTGCCCAAAACATATGGCAGCTGCATTGCTAAAGGAACTGCTCCAGCTGGCAAGATTTCACATAGGACCACTGGATATGGGTCATCCATACAGATAGATGTTGGCAGAGCCAAAAAAGGGCTGATGATAGACTGAGAAAATATCAGGGATCCTGAAATACTCTGAAGAATTTAGAACTGGCATTATAAGGCTGCCATTTAATCACCAAATCAATATATAGCAAGGCTGTATATTTAAAATGAACACATCAGTATGTTTGCTCAGAAAAAAATTCTATTTTAAATATTTTTTTATTGTCCAATACTTTCCTACTATAGACAAAACATATAGTAATATAAAACCTAGGGTAGCTACATAATAATTTTTGTGAAAAATCACATATTTAATGCTCCAATGCAACCTACTTGACCTTGTGAGAGTATGAATTTGTTTAAACAGAATACAACAATAAGCAGTGACTTATTTCTCAGTTTGTATTCTAATGTTATAAAATGTCTTTGTGGAATGACTCAAAAAGATTTATTTGAACCTGTGAGGATTTTCACAGGTTGTCTCACCTCTATTGGCAAAGTTTTAACCCAAAATATGGTTTTGCATGGAACTGAGGAGATGCAAACACAAATCCATAAAGTGAGATTCAGTTCACATAATGGAAACTTAACTAAGTAATGAAACGAAGATAACAAAAAGAGGAATCTGGTGCTCTCTGGCAAGGCCAGGTCATATAACAACAAGTCCTGTCTTTTTTGTTTCTTTTTTTTTTTGAGGTAGTTGTTTTATGTTTTCTTCTTTGCAGGAAATAAAAGCCTTTTATTTTCATTTGTGTGGCCAGGCATTCATGTTTTTCCAGAAATGGCTGCATAACAGGTAGCCACCCATTAAGATACACAAAAATAAACCTAAATCGACATCTCTTGCTGAGTAGTGGAAACAAAAAAATCAAAATCTGTATTGTTTTCCACGTTGTAGATATTAAAACAAAAGTATGAAAAGAAGCATTGTATAAAACGTATTAGTAAAAAAAAAAAAAGAACTAATATTGGTGGGCGTTCACTGCATGAGAAATCTAAGTCTGGCCTTGAAAAGAATTCAAGGACAGAATGGGTATATAGATTCACTGTGCATATAGCTTGGTCTGCAAGCCATCACCACTATCTATCTATCTATCTATCTATCTATCTATCTATCTACACCCTCACATACAGAGCATCCGGAAAGTATTCACAGTGCATCACTTTTTTCACTTTTTGTTATGATACAGCCTTATTCCAAAATGGATTAAATTCATTTATTTTCCTCATAATTCTACACACAACACCCCATAATGACAATGTGAAAAAGCTTGCTTGAAGTTTTTCCAAATTTATTAAAAATAAAAAAACTGAGAAATCACATATACATAAGTATTCACAGCTTTTGCTCAATACTTTATCGATGCACCTTTGGCAGCAATTACAGCCTTAAGTCTTTTTGAATATGATGCTACAAGCTTGGCACACCTATCCTTGGCCAGTTTTGCCCATTCCTTCTTGCAGAACCCCCCATCTTAAGCTCCAACAGGTTGGATGGGAAGCGTCGGTGCACAGCCATTTTAAGATCTCTCCAAAGATGTTCAATCAGATTCAAGTCTGGGCTCTGGCTGGGCCACTCAAGGACATTCACAGAGTTGTCCTGAAGCCACTCCTTTGATATCTTGGCTGTGTGCTTAAGGTCGATGTCCTGCTGAAAGATGAACCGTCGCCCCAGTCTGAGGTCAAAAACGCTCTGGAGCAGGTTTTCATCCAGGATGTCTCTGTACATTACTGGCCACTCTACCATACAGGCCTGATTGGTGGATTGCTGCAGAGATGGTTATCCTTCTGGAAGGTTCTCCTCTTTCCACAGAGGACCTCACAAGCTCTGACAGAGTGACCATCGGGTTCTTGGTCACCTCCCTGACTAAGGCTCTTCTCCCCCGATCGCTCAATATAGATGATGGAGGCCACTGTGCTCATTGGGATGTTCAAAGCAGCAGAACTTTTTCTGTAACCTTCCTCAGATTTGCACCTCGAGACAATCCTGTCTCAGAGGTCTACAGACAATTCCTTTGATTTCATGCTTGGTTTGTGCTCTGACATGAACTGTCAACTGTGGGACCTTATATAGACAGGTGTGTGCCTTTCCAAATCATGTCCAATCAACTGAATTTACCACAGGTGGACTCCAATTAAGCTGCAGAAACATCTCAAGGATGATCAGGTGAAACAGGATGCACCTGAGCTCAATTTTGAGCTTCATGGCAAAGGCTGTGAATATTTATGTACATGTGTTTTCTTAATTTTTTTATTTTTAATAAATCTGCAAAAATCTCAAGTAAACTTTTTTCATGTTGTCATTATCGGGTGTTGTGTGTAGAATTTGTAGGAAAAAAATTAATTTAATCAATTTTGGAATAAGGCTGTAACATAACAAAATGTGGAAAAAGTGATGCGCTGTGAATACTTTCCGGATGCAGGCCATAATCACTGCCAAAGTTACTTCAACTAAGTTCTACATAATGGTACTCGTGTCAATGTGATAGCTAGTTTTTTTATTTTTAAATAAATTTTTAAAATTTTCTAAAATCCTGTTTTTACTTCATCATTTCTAGAGTATTAAGTGTTGCTTAATGTGGGGAAAAATTTACTGAAATTATTTTAGCACTGGTGGCACAGTGTTAGCGCTACTGCCTCGCAGTAAGGAGACCAGGGTTCGCACAGAGTTTGCATGTTCTCCCCGTGTCTGCACGGATTTCTTCCAGGTGCTCTGCTGTCCTCACACAGTCCAAAGCATATATGTTAGGTGGATTGGCAGTACTCAATTGGCCATATTGTATTGGTTGGGGTGGTGTGTGTGTTCGCCATGGCACCCTGTCCAGAGTTTGTTCCTGCCTTGCACCCTATGCTACCTGAGATAGGCTCCGGCACCCCCCTTGTCCCTGTTCATGACTAAGCAGATTAGAAAATGACTGACTGACTGAATGATTTTAGCACAAGGCTGCAACATAACAAAATGTGAAAAAAGTGAAGGACTCTGAATACTTTGTGAATCCACTGTTGTACATGAATGTTAATAGGGTTTCTGCTACCATCCATCAATCACCCCAGTCTTTCCAGTTTTTATATATTCCATCCCAGGTTGCACTTATGCAGTTCTGTCTGACTTCTATATAAGGATAAAGTAACACAAATAAAAATGCAAATTTCTTTGAAAACCATATCTGAAAAATATCTTCATTTCTGTTTTCACAAACTATTAACTGGTACTGTATAAGTAGTAGATGAAAGTGCAAAGCAGAGCATTGTTAATCTATCCAGGGTGTGGATTCCCTTTTGCTTTACTTCTTGGACTTGAAAATTGATGTATAAAAATTCAGTTTTAGAAATTGCTCTATAATTTCCCCTATACTCTTAGGCAAAGATGTTTAAATTGATATGAACATATTTAATAAACCTATTTCTGGAGAACCTCCATTTAACGATCGTGAAAGCTTCTTATTGAGAATTACATGTCTAGTGAGGCAGACATCAACTCTCTTTAAGTTCCATTCATTGGCTTAGTAGTGCACATGCTGTTACCACTCCAGTCTGTCTGAAATACGACCACCACTAATTTTATCAGTAGTGTCAAATGAACTGTAGATGGGGGGCCACAACCACCATGATAGTTCATCATTCCAAGATTATTTATTGCTTTTCTAAATAATAATTGTCTAAACTATTACTACCTTAAAATTATATGAATAATGAACACTGTGTCTGGTGCTTTGTAAAATGTGAAGATTTAAAAGGCATGCTACCTTACTATATTAAAAAATATACATGTTCAACTAGATTTTGTTTCTCTAAAATAGAAGTTTGGATTTGACAGCAACTCCATATTTGAACACAAGATTAAGGAAAGTGCATCATGTGAATTTTCTGAACCTACTTGAGCAGTTTTAGACTCTTGGTTAACTACAACATATGCCAGCATTATTTGGTACAATTCTAGAAGAGGTTCTCACAAACCCACACTTGGTCTTGATGACCATATGTAGAACTGGTAATCAAGCCTTACTGTATGGATTTGGGATATGAGAGGAAACTGAAAAAATCCTGACAAAAAGTCACACAGATATAGGCAGACTCAATATAGACAGTGACCAGGAAAGAATTTGAACTCATATCCTTGTGATACCCGATCCAATAACAGCAGCCTATGACACGTACTGATGCTTCAACTAGTGGAGTATAACAATTTAAAAAGGCACATTACCAAAAAATTAAATAGATGCCAAGATGAGTTTTATTAAACAACATACTGTATTGTAGTGTGTTAATAGTGCGTGGTATCATATCTGAAATAAAACAACAAAAAATGTACGCAAAGCATAACATTCCAATGTATTCAGAAACTAAGTTAACTGATATGAAAGTTGGTGCATTTTACATTTTTAGTCACTTCATCCAAGAGTCATACACACATTTCATATACAGCTGATTCCAGTTCAAGTGATGAAAAAAAGCCATTTATTGACGTGTGTTAGTGGTGAGGAGAGGTTAGTGACGGGTGACACCTCAGAACCACACTAGTTCAGATGGAGTGGAACAGTGTGAGGTTTTCTATGGTGACTGAAGTGCCAATTCTGCCACCATCCCCCAGGATTTTTCCTGCAGGGGCCTACTTGCAGGGCTGGATGCAGATTAACGTCATACATTTATGGGATTTAAACTGGCAACCTTCCAATTGCTAGTGCAGATCCTTAGCCTCAGAGAACAGTGGTTCAGAGTTCAATTTTCTTTAACATAACAGTTTTAAAAGCAAACTGAATAGATGGAAATGGAAATGGAAATAAGTTCCCATCAAGCTATTATTATTAGTTCAAACCCAGTAATTCAATAAAACTATATAAATAAGTACAAAATGATTTTTTGTGTAAGGAGAATACTAAAGGTGACAATTATCTTAAAGATTTTAATTCCGGTCAGAAGATACATGGTTGCAAAAGGAGCTCTTCAGGCATTGATAAACTGCTATTCCAGCTCTGTGTGTTGTACACTATAATGCTAGGTAACTTTTTTAATCTTGCTCTGTCCTTGGTATTTGTGGCACAATCAGCCTCCTTTGTGTACCTCAGAAACTGTAGTGTATACAACACCGTGGTCCTTCTTGTATACCCAACAGCACCGATCATCTGCCAGCTGTTTATCTGCAGCCCCCTTTCTAAAAAATCCTATGTTAATATCACTTACGGGAGTTGCACCTTTCCCATGTAATGAATTAGTTCAAACATTGTTTAGCTGCAGATTGATAATGTTGATTCTTTACAAAAATTAATTTGTAGATAATATTGGTTCATTCAATTAGTTTTATATATACTTACATAATTGCTTTCCAGTTCCATTCTTTTCCAGAGAGGTGTCTTTTTTTGGTACTTTTAAGGTTCAGTATGGATCCAAACAAATGGCAGACAAGTAAAAGAAGAAAATATCTAAAATATATGTTTGTTTAGTCATTGTCATGGTAAAATTGAAGCACTATACTAATTTGTAGTTGAAATCGCACAGAATAGCTATCACAATAGGACAGATGGACAGACATTGCTATTGCTTCTCGCATTACATGTAGACACACTGTAAGATGAGCCCCCTTTGATTAAAAGTACATTATAGTCTGCATTTTTTATTTGTGCTCTGTTGTTAAGTTTTATAAATTAAAACAGCAATTTGAAATATGTTTCCTGTTTGAATTCCCATACTCACTATAATGATTTATGCCAGTTTAGTTTCAAGCTGTATTTTTTATTTAGCTATTTATTTTTCCATCCATTTTCTGAATAATCAAATGGAGCCATTGTCTATTGATATGCATTATAAACAATGCCAAATTAATTTAAACTTTGTTTTTTTCAAAAGGGCTGCTCTCTCCAGCGCAGTAGTGCAATCTGAGCCCTTCCACCCCACATCCTATGACAGCCTTCACAGAACATTGATAGACATTGCTTTGTCCCATGATTGGGTCATTTAATATCATCAGCAACTATCATCTTGGTTGTAATCCTGCAAAATAGATAGATAGATAGATAGATAGATAGATAGATAGATAGATAGATAGATAGATATATAGATAGATAGATAGATAGATAGATAGATAGATAGATAGATAGATAGATAGTGTCAGGGATGCCAGGGGCAACGACCTGGCCAGGACGCCTTGAGGGACCGGAAGAGGGTCTATGCCCGCCCTGGATCACATGGGGGCCACCTTCCTGGTTGCTTTGGGGTCCACGGGTAGAGGGCATGGAAGCCCAACCCTGTAGGGACCCATGGTTACCGCCAGGGGGCGCCCCAATGCCTTGGGGACCCTGGACCTCAGCACTTCCGCCACACCAGGAAGTGCTGGGGGGAAGAAGAGAAGGGACACCCAGAGAGCTTCCGGGAGAACAGCCGGCATTTCCGCCACACTGGGGCGTGTCCAGGGAGGAATGCGGGGAAACACCTGGAGCTCATCCAGGATAAGATAAAAGGGGCCGTCTCCCTTCATTCGAGGCTGGAGTCGGGTGGAGGCAGGACAAGGCAGGAGAAGAGAGAGTGGAGGCGGCCTGAAGAGAAGGCATTGTGGCCAGGACTGTGTTGGGGTTTGTGTGCACTGGAAACCTGTATATAATAGTTATAAATAAACGTGTGGTGGTGGATTACAATATGTCTGCCTGTCTGGGTCCAGGCCGCGTCCACAATAGATAGATAGATAGATAGATAGATAGATAGATAGATAGATAGATAGATAGATAGATAGATAGATAGATAGATAGATAGATAGATAGATAGATAGATAGATAGATAGATACTTTATTAATCCCCAAGGGGAAATTCACATACTCCAGCTGTAGCATACTGATAAAAACAATATTAATTAAATAAAAATGTATTGCAAGTTAAAAAAATGCAAGGTGGAGAGTGTAAAGGCAGGTATAACAGTCAATAACATTGTATAATAATGTTAACGTTTACCCCCCCCGGGTGGAATTGAAGAGTCGCATACTGTGGGGGAGAAATGATCTCCTCAGTCCGTCAGTGGAGCAGGACAGTGACAGCAATCTGTCACTGAAGCTACTCCTCTGCCTGGAGATGACACTGTTCAGCGGATGCAGTGGAGTCTCCATGATTGACAGGAGCATGCTTAGCGCTCGTCGCTCCGCCACAGATGTCAAACTGTCCAGCTCCGTACCTACAATAGAGCCTACCTTCCTCACCAGTATGTCCAGGCGTGAGGTGTCCTTCTTCTTTATGCTGCCTCCCCAGCACACCACCGCGTAGAAGAGGGCGCTCGCCACAACCATCTGATAGAACATCTGCAGCATCTTATTGCAGATGTTGAAAGATGCCAGCCTTCTAAGGAAGTATAGTCGGCTCTGTCCTTTCTTGCACTGAGCATCAGTATTGATGAACACTTTTTAAATTTCATACGTTATTTGACCATCACTAATACTTTTCTGGTAAAATATTTGAAGAACATGGCTGGTTTTATTTTTAAATTATCAACACTTTTCTCTGCACCTCTATTTTTTTCAGTTCAGTGTTGTGGGAAGTCAAAGCTCAAATCAAAAATTCTGTAAATAAAAAACAGTCTATCACATTTTTTTACATGCTACAAAACATATGATGCTTTTTTGAAAATACTTCCACCAATGCTGACTGAAAATAATCACAATATTTGAATGCTTTGTTTTTCTCCTTTTAAATACAAGGTTATTTTTATTAAATGACCTTGCATGACAGCGGCATGGAAAAGGCTGAACCTTGCATTACATTGTACAGTAACAGCACAAAAATCACAGCTCATACATATACTGAAAAGCCAATGAGAAAAGGTGGTTGAAAGAAGTCTCTTTCAGTGCTCCTTTCCATTTGCTTATTTCGTTTCTGTCAATGATACTTTATTATTTGATTCTTAATGCCACAGGTAGCTTGAAATTCTTTGTTCATTCTTGGAGCTATAGCATTAATTTTACCTCTATTTTATGTTCAGTCATATAGGACACATTCTAATAAAACTAGTTTTCCAAAGAGATATTTGGAGACACTTCATAGTTGCTGACATTCTTTTCCAAATATGTGGAAGACAAATGCATAAAGTGCCCATCCCAGCACTGGTATTTTCATATATGAACAAGCAACTTGTTACTTAACCTGATATGCATGACTAGCTGGAGAAAATTCAGGAGGTCATGTGGAAAACATACAAACTCAGAAGAGAGGGTTATTGAGCTATGAATCAACCACCCATCCATCTATCCATCCATTATTCCATTTTCTACTGCTTATGCAGGTCACAGTGCTATTCATACTAAAAGTATGTTTAAAACCTTGATAATTTCACAATATTTATTTATAGCTATGCCTTTTGTAACAAGTCTGATATTCTTTGCCAGGTGTCTCTCAGATTTGTGAATTGTCTGAAATGTATTAACATACAAATAATTTGTCTAAATATTAGTTAGGGCATGGCCTCCATGTCATTTCCTCCTCAAACAGGATGTTTAAAAACAAACTGCACAATGCACAATCTGTAAAAAGCAATTTTTCCTTGAAATGACAGACCAGTTCACATCAAGTTTATAGACGATGATTTTAAAGATTAATGATCATGGTGATACAGTAGACATCACTGCTGCCTCACAACTCCAGCATCTTGGGTAAAAACCTAGCCCAGGGACTCTTCACTTTCTTCTTCTGTCTGACACAATTTTCTCTGGGTGTCACAACTTTCTCAATAAGAAAAACTGGCCTCTCTGCTGTCACTGAGCATGCGTTCCAATGGACTGGTGCCCTGTCTAAGAGTGTTCCTGCTTTGTTACCTAATGTTGCCACAATAAGCTTTAGCTGCCCAGGACCCTGGAATGGAACAGAAATAAATGAATAGATAGGTTTTTGATGTTCAATGAAATGCAATGCAGTTTTCAAATTGCCTGATAATCATTATATTTTCTCTTTAATCACCAAAATAATGTTTTTGGTTCCGATTAAGGAAATTACAAATCCATATTTAAACCCACAATTCTATCACAATATTGCAGACAACCACAGCATATAAAATGTGGAACTAATGCAGTTTACCAGGAGGGATACTCAATCTTACTCATGCTGGGCAAATGTATTACATTATATTATATTATATTTATGGGATGTGAATGGAAACTAAACACTTGGATGAGGATCAGCATTGACACAGGAGGAGAAAGCAGCTAACCACTGAGCCAGAGTGCTGCCCTATACGAAAAGCCAGAATGACAACACAATTTAACAAACACACAAAAGAGACAAGAATAAATAGTGTCAGCTTGTTAAAAGTGGTGCCACGTTCCTCACATATTCAAAAACAATAATCCTAATGTACCGGTTATGTGCACACTGGAAACTTCACCTTGGTGAAATGATGTGAACGGAGAAACTATGACCCGGAACTGCATGTGGCTGTAATTTATGGGACCATTATAAACTCTCATCGTGGAAGAATAGCACTGTGGATCTTTTGTTTTTCAGTTTAAGCTACATATATATGTAATCATTTTTATAAAGATCACTAATTAGGGAAATTCTACATTCTCACATGAGCTTATACTGTATAAAAGCAAAAAAATACATTAATGAAATCATTAGAAAAGCTGTACTTAATTACAAACTATTCATCAATATCTTTAAAATAAAGACCAATCAGAAGCATAGTAGATTAAAAAAAAATGGGTATTTCAGTTTTCAGCATTCCTCATTCTAACGGTATTGAAATCAAGCAATTAAACAAGGCCAGTGAATGTGATTTCATTCCCCCCTGCACTAGGCTTCTAGGATCTATGGGAAAGTCACACAAGACATCCATTGTCTAAACCTTCTAATGCATTTAGAATATTATGGGTGAGGGATAGATTATCTCATCAGTACTGGACTCAAATCAGGGACCATCAGTGAATGGAGATACAGCCCATTAAAGAGCACAATCCACTCCAACAATTGTCTTTGAGATGTAGGAGAACCCACACAAAAAACTATAAATTCACAGAGAAAAAAACTGCAATTATTCCATTAGGGTTGTTGTTTTTGACTGTTAGAGGTGCAACATCATTTTGTAACCCCCTGACGTATTTTATTTTCTTCTGTTTTTTTTTTCCTAGTTTGTGGAATATTAACACAGTGTCCTGAAGATGTGAGGGAGCAGCACTAACCACTGTGCCACTATGAACTGGAAAAGTATAATAAATTAGTCTAATCATAACCAGACATCTGTTAAGACAAAGTACACTGAAACAATTAAATGTTGTAGATTTAATAGCAGGCGAAATCCCTGTGCAAATGTTAAAGCTAATCATACACAGTATTGCAAACTGAATTACTGTGATGTTGCTGACAATGTTGAAAAGCTGACAGAAAATCAAAAAATCACGAATACTGTATCACTAAACAGCCTGTACTCCTGGCAACACATGTCCAGCCTGGAAAACATATAGGAAATGTTGATTCCAATTATCATCTTCAATCATAAGTCCACTTAAACATCTATAATTTGATGAAACGTGCCAGAGTTGGCAAACGTCTGTACGTTAACAAGCAATCAGTGAAAATGAGCTAAAATTTGATTTTCACATAAACTTCACAGATCATTTAGATGTCAGTATAATATTAAGACATTTCTTTGAAACCCTTCTTATTTAATCTGGCATATATATTGCTTTTTCTTCCAGTGCCTCACAGCCCAGGGGACTTCAAGGACCAGCCCAAGTTTTGCCTGTCTGTCTGAAGTTTTATTGAGTTTACACATTATAACTGTGTCCGAATGGATTTGCATGCATTTCTCCACCTGAACTAATCACATAGGCTATGTCAAAATTATGCAAAAAACATATGTAGGTTCATAAGATTTTTTCAATAGAGAATGGTGTGCTTTTGATTCTTTGTGAATATGTATCTTTATCCTAAGAGAAGTCAGCAGACTATCTCTGCATGTGCTGCTACAGGAGACGGTACACTCATTGGGCAACTTAAGTCCTTGAGTAGCAGATAGGCCAAGTGAATTCAGTCACTTACGTTTGCTATTATGCACATTTTTGTTTATCATTTTAATAATTAAACTGCTCATTTGCCAAATATTCCATACAGTCACCTCTGTCAAATGTAGTTGTCTTTGTTCTGGTGTCCACAAATTTCTGCACCCATGCTATGGGGTGTGATAAGGGATCTCGAGGGGTTTGTCATAATATTGCAACTTGGCTCTGCTTCTATCACCCTCGTTTGTGTTTTCAACCATGAAAGCCTCTTTACATATGCAGAAGCTCACAGCCACCACTACATTCAGTACATACTAAACAGCTCAGTATAGCAAGCAATTAACCCTGTCAATTCTGAACTCCTCAGACTTCCATATTATCAAAATCTGCAAATCTGTGAATTAATGGGATATATAAAGTTTGACATTTTCTTAAGTTTACAGCATGGATATGACACATAGGAAAATGGGAAATGCTAATTTTAAAACTGCAAGGTGCATGATTAGAACTTAATAAACCATCAGCAGTTAAAGGGAATACTTACATTAAAATTTTATAAGTGACAGAACAGTATTCTTGGCCATTTCTGCCCATCTCAAATAGTACCATAAACCATCCATGACTAATAATTAACAATAGTATATCTATTGATGCAATTTTGATAACACTTGAGTTGGAATCTGCTGTCCATAAGAACTACTTCAGCCACCACAGGACTATTTGTGCTGATAATATGATACAATGCTATTAGCAAACTTATTTTATGTGTATTATTAATAATTGTAATTACACTTCATTACCATTGTTATTTTTGGAAATAACAGTCTTGTTACAAATATACATAATAGACAAAAATGAGATTATCTGTCTTTCTGCTGCACATATTTTCCAGATTCTTTAAGAATGCCACTGTTCACTACAGCACAGGACAACAGTGCATTTAATTGCAGGTGACACATAGCAGTATAAGTTTTTATTTAAAGTAGGATGGACTAGATTAGATTAGACTATAATTTTTCCCAAAGGGGAAATTAAACATATGTTTAATTCTTGTTAGATTCCTTTACAAATTTTGTGTGGCAAATGCCCACTTTTTCATCAATATGATATTGATCTTTTGTTGAATGAAAGAAGATACTGAATATTGTTTCCTTTGATGCAGCAATTCAGAGTTATGAAAATATTGTGCAGTGGCCAGCAGACTGATCTTCAGGTCAGAGAAGAGAGAGGTGGTGAACAAAATTACTGGCCATATTACTCTATGGTGGGAGAGAAGCTTTAGGCTAGCAGTGTCGTATATCTGGAGCTTTGACATTTTGTAACACATTCTATGATGGCCTGTAAGGTTGGGAGTGTGACTGAGATGCTAGGCTTTTAAAGTAAAAGATTTACAGTTTAATAAACACATCTGTTATTGGGCTCAGTACTTCTGCTTTGACACCTGTTCCAATATTTATTAATTTTCTACTGCAGTTGTAACTGTGGAGAGGAGAAAAACCAAGTGCATCCCAGGAGTTAAAGGCATTTTGTATTCTCACAGAATACAAAACTGTTTTAGTCTTGAGCAGAGCAGACTGCTTCGGGACCTAATGCAGGTGTTCAAAATCCTCTAAGCATTGATAAAGTAGATCCAACAGAATTCCTTCAGCATACTCAAAGACACCAATGTAAATTGAGGGGAAGGAGTATTTAGGGCTGAAGCCATGAACTCACTTCTTTAGGCAAAAAGTTGCAGGAATCTGGAAGAAAATAACTACTGATCTAACCAAAAACCTTGACAACCTTTAAGAAGTATCAGAATGAGTTATTGGGACAAATATGGATGGATCAGCTACTGTATTAGCTATATTGTTTGTCAAATTTTTACATTCTAGTAAGCAGGATTGTGGAAAGCCAGGATCAAACCGGGACATAACCCTGGGACAGACATACACAACAATACTCATAAAAGAGTGATTTATGATAATCAATTAATTGATTAGTTTTTGGACTATCAAAAGAAACCAATATAATCAGAGGAAACTCATGAAAAGCAAAGACTCATAGACTGCAGGGACACAACTGGACAGCTTTCTTATATTTGTAAAAGAACAAAGTTATAACCACATGTTGATACAAAATATGTAGAGCACATCCATCCATACATTTTCTGAACTTGTTGTGGAGCATAGGGGGAGTCAACAAGCTCCAAACCATAGACACAACTATACCAACACAGTCCCAAATTCAAATAAAGTGTTTATATTTTCAAAAAATACTTTTTCGAAGGTTCTTCACAACAATTCCACTTCTTTCCCTATTGTCTTTATCTTCTTTCTCTTTCTCCTCCACTCCTTCCAGGTAAGCATTTCTAGACTCCACTCCTGACTATGAATCCACTGGGGAGATGAAGCTCCCCCATGATTACTTTTGGTGCATCAGCACTGTATCCAGAAAGCAATTTCAGGTCAGGTGTGATGTCCTCATGACATGGGAGCCTGCCCCCCAGCAACTCCCTCTAGCAGCACCCAAGGACCATGGCTACCCACAGGATCTACAAGTCCCAAGTATAAAACAGCTTTATAAAACAGCAATTGTACCAGAGGGTCACTGCCATCCAACACTGGATGTGGGAATACATGACTCCAGAACCAATGTCTCTGGAATGATGATACAACAGTTTAATCTTTTCATTTTGTTTTACTGAAATTTATCTTTGATTGCCATATTATAAAATGGTTTCTTTTATATATAAACTTGAATGGCCAGTCTCTTCTAACACTGGTTATACAAGAATCACAATGTTTTTGCTCAGTCATGATACATACTGTAGTTGCCTCTCTGTAGTGTTACAAATGAAATAATGGCAGTCATTAAAAAAAATACAATATTTTTGTACAAAGAAAGCCATTTATAATTAAACATAATTTTCTTTCAGGGTAGAATTGTTCCCTATGGACTGTGATATTTTTCTTGTATTATTTCTCTTGTTGATTTACCACTATTTATACACTTGTAATTGATCTTCATGTCTGACTTGCTCTCCACTCATTTATACAGCTGGAGCTCTAGAGCCTTCAGTTAAATGTACAGTATGTGTTTAAATGCTGCATGCCTTCCTGCCTGCCTGTCTGCATGTACTAAATACTCATTTTTAACAGATAAACTATGACAAAAAAAGTAAAAAAAGATTTCAAGTTAAAAACTGAAAAACCTTTATTATAATTATTTTTTATAGATGCTCTTATCCAGGATTTCTAGCAGAAAGAAATCATATAATGCAATCGTATAATTATTTTATAATAATTTTAATTTACTATATAATTTTTGACACACAAAGAATAACACATTTTAGAGTCCAGCAAGTCTACTCTTAATGAGCTTAGCTAGAGGCTAAAAGAGACTATTCCCTATTACCTCATTTGTTTTGCTTCCTCTTAAACATATTTCCACCATATATTCAGTGACTGAATTTGAATCAATTGCAAAATAAATACTACTCTGCAAATGTGTTCCTGACAATGATGTTCCTGACATGATGCTCTAAAAGCTTCTTATTGCAGTTTAGGGCCAACAGTGCTGGACTGAAGGTAGTTTCTAATTCTGAACACATCAACAAAACACTGCAGGATTCAATTACACATGCACCCAAACTCATGTTCACAATTTAAACTCACCAGTTAATCTAATATTCATGTTTTTGGAGATGCAAAAAGAAAATCATCCTATGAGACAAAAACACTATGCACACTACAGGAACGTGTAAACACTACATTAACAATGTCCAGGACACTGCATACACGGGGCATCAGAGTTAATTACTGTGTGACTATGCAGTTCTGCAGGTACCAGATTATTGTATTTATTGATGTATACTGTTTTCAAATTCTGACTAAGAATTACATAAAAGAGAGTCATTTATACATTATTAACACAAGTTTAGTTGATTCTATTAATGATAAGAGAGTGTCAATTGCAAAATTTGATGAACACATCTATCAAATATACAAATAATGATGTAAGAAGGAAAACATAATAAAAACTTTGTAAAAAAATAATGTAGAAAACTGTAAGATACACATTTATTTATTTAAATAAATCAATTCCAAAGTAATAAGACTTGCATCCTCATGGAAGCTAAACACCAAGCAGGAGTATTTAATATAGATCTGATACAATCTAGATTAACAATAGTATTGATCAGTGATTTCAGCAAAGCATTATTTGCAAAGAATTTGCTGCATTCTTATTTGCCCTTGTTCATCAAATTATTTGCTGATAATTCAGTTTAGAAGAAACATTTTTCCCAGCGCCTCACAATGCTTTGCGAGGCCAGGGTGACATTCCCCGGAGCTGTTAGGCCGGAGTTATACTTCACACAACGCGACGCATGCCGCAGCGGACGCTCCTGCTACGCAAGCATTGTCGTGTTCATACTTGCGCGCGTACTTAAATCGGGAGGAATCCACCAGGTGGCAGTGCGAGATATTATCACGGTGAGAACATGTTCGGCTTCTCTGTGTTGTGAATTGCCTAGAACACCTATTAAATTCTGATGACACCTTACAGCAATATCTCTGAAAAGGATGTTTATTGATTAAATCGATCAATCCAGGGATGTGTCCATTCCAACAAGTATTAGGCACGAGTGGGAAACAGTCCGTTGACGAGGCCTCAGCTCATTATTTTTTTCTCAGTGGTTCAAATATAACGATATACATTATGTTGCTGTTGTTAAGTTGCAAAAATAAAAGAATAAAAAAGACGACACAAAAGATGGTATGCGAGACTTTTAAAATGTATCGTGTCATTACGTTCGGGAACTATCTACATGTGACAGAAAGCCTCTATGCCGATCCTATGGGATGGATGCTTCGATGTGGTGAAGCAAAATGCCGACATACAGATGCATTCGTGGTGCTTTTATATTCAAGCGTCGCATATTCCCGATCGTAATGACACGATACATTTTAAAAGTCTCACATACCATCTTTCGTGCCGTCTATTTTTTTTTTTCCAGCAACATAATGTATAGCGCTGTATTTGAGCCACTGAGAAAAAAATAAAAGACATGGTGAAAACGTGTATTTTGTGATTAAAGTGCAAATTTCGGCTTTAATCTCGAAATGTCCACTTTAGCCTTGTAGTTTACTTTATCATTAAAGCAGACCGTCGTAAACGTCATCCCAGTTTTTAATCGCTACGAGCTTCTTGGACCCGGGAATATGCAACGCTTGAATATAAAAGCACCACGAATGCATCTGTATGTCGGCATTTTGCTTCACCACTTTGAACCATTCATCAAACAGCAAAGCGCGCACATCGATCCCCGAAGGATCTCCGTAGAGGCTTGCTGTCACATGTAGATAGTAAACAGAGACTCTGACATCACGTTCCGACTTTTAGCACACTGCGCCCCCGACTTTTTGCTGGTACTCCAACTCGCGCACGTGTCGCGTTAATTTCTGAGGACCTGCTCAGAGGACGCGTGAAATGAACGCTGGGAACGCGTGGCAGCCATGATGCGGGCGCGTACGCGTTCTGAGCGTGAAGTATAAATCGGCCCTTACAGTCAACATTGGATGGGGCCACCACCCGGGTATATAATGCTGATCATTTGCATTACAGACTCTGTAGAACTTAGTTAGTGGTAGAAAAAATAAGTAAATAATGCTGGGTCTCAAAAATGTATTTTTATGACACATATACAGCATAAAAAGCTGTATTTCTGCTTGCCGCCAAATGTGCAGGTTGATCTTCGAGTTCCATGTCAGTGTAAGAGAAGGAGGTGCGTGCCCTATGCATGCCTAATTAGCCATGTGGAGATAAAAAACAAACTTTGAAAGAGCCTGGCGCTCCCCCTCTCACAAACACAGGAGACTATGAAATAATAATAATTAAAGATTTATTACTATTTACAAGACTTTTTTTTATCTTTTCAATAGTAGGAAAAGTTCAAAGATCAGCACAGTCAGTTTGGTGAGCCTTCAGTGTGACTTATGTGTGACAGTGTTAGAACAGGACCAGTCAAATCTAGTTCAGTTAGTCATTCCCAATTGACTTCAAAGCTTTACTCCAAGTTTGGCAATATTCACAAACATTTCTGTGATTTTTCCAAACTTGAGGCAAAATGAACTCTGTCGAGTTCACTAATTAGTAATTAAGAACTGTTCAGAGAGATATGCAAGAGCACTAAGGTTGCTGCATAATATGTTTACCACAGTGCTCAGCAGCAGTAGATGTAGGCCGGAGCCCCTCCCCATGGAAAACCTTTACTGTTTTTCTCCTTATTAATCAGAATGTACTACTGGGAAATACAATACTGTAGAGAACAGATGGGGTGGCTCTTCAACATCAGTTGTTTCAGAGCCAAAATAAAACTTCACTGCACACTTATTACAAAGTTCCAGTATGTGTATAACAATGCAATTGTAGTACACTCTTCAGAAGACCTTCAATTAATCCTGAATGTCTTCACAAAAGGGAACACTCCATTAGGCTTAACAATGAACATCAAGAAAACTCTGGCCTTATGTCAGCATCCACCCAAACCAGTCAGTCATCTTGTCCACTATCCCAGTCAACAGAACCTCTTGAAATCCTGACTATTTTCCTTACCTTGGCAGTTTTCTTTCCACCACAGCAGATATCGACACAAAGATTAACCATTGTCTACGCTGTTCAGGGGGCCTATGAAAGGCTTTGGAAAAGAATATTTAAAGACTGTAGCTTAAAACCTCAACTCAGACTCATGGTATATAGAGCTGCAGTCCTCTCCAACCTCCTACTGGAGATTAATCATGGGCCACATAGAATAGGCACCTAAAAACTCACAACAATTACATCAAAGGTTCCCACGGAAAAATCTGTAGATCAGTTGGCTGGACCTCAGTATCATGGAAGAGACCAGAATAAAAACTATAACAACCACAACAATGCACTACCAACTATAAAGGATAGGACATATTATCCGAATGGCTAAGTCACTTGACAAATGGGAAGATGTTGTGATTAACAGACACATCTGGAGTAGAGTCATTCATAAGGAAACAATACTGCATGAACAACAAATCCACCTTACAGAACAAAAAGGACAGCTTAAAAAATAAAAACAGAAAATCAGCAAACTAGTTGCAACTTATGCTTAGACAACCAATTAAGAAGCAGCAAGGTCAATTGTCAAATAAGCATATTTAGTTAACCCAACCTGTATTATACATTAATATTTACCATATTCAAAAACATTTTATAAAACATTACAACTCAAGCACAGACTTTCAACAGTATATTTGAGGACACAGCTTTCAACATTTTAAACGTTATAAAAACACAGTAAACCCTTGTTTATAAAAGAAACAGTCTAGAGGGACATGGGATAGTGTCCAGAATGAAAACTTCTATGAATATTTATGTATCATTGTCCATCAGGCCGACAACTTATCCTTGTCCACACTATACTAAAACACGTGGATTCTCTATCTCCACCTACAGACTCACCAATAAAGAACCACTTGGAGGATATGCATACTCATTTCGAGTGAAAGACGAGAACAGATTAACATCTACTGCATCCAGATCACACTAAAATGAAAATAACTGGCAAAAGTAAATTATGTTGTAATATATTTTCACAAGTCAATACTTGAAAAATCTGAAACCCATACAAACCAAACCAATATGCATTACAACTAAAGAAACAAACTCTCCTGCTACAATAATCTATCTATCTATCTATCTATCTATCTATCTATCTATCTATCTATCTATCTATCTATCTATCTATCTATCTATCTATCTATCTATCTATCTAAACAACTAAGTCCCACTGTCTGTATGAAATGACCAAAGAGATGCAAAGCACCAAACAGCCAAAATTTAGAAGGTGACAATGCTTGATCAAACACAATACAAAAATGCAAGATGATATACTTTTGTATGATAAAATGTAATCTGAAAAATTGGAGCACACAATCTTCAGTTGCCACTGGACAAATTCAGCAGAACAGAATAAAATAATATATTTTAAATGAGGAATTTCAAAAATTCTAACATAATCTCTCTCTATATATGTAAAATCCAACATTTGTCTGTCTGTACGTCTGTCCACTTTTCACAAGAAAACTATTTAGATTGTTTTTTTTTCTATAATTTGCTTGAACATTCTGGTTGATTTTGTGACTTCCCCCATCATACTAAGTATTATAGTTCTGTTGCGGCACCAATTTATTTGCACAAATCTAAGAGACAGGCTGCAGACCGAGGGGAGGGGGAGGCGGGACCTCAGAAGTAGGGATGGGGATGGGTTTCTCCTCACTCACGCGCCAGCCTCCATTCGAGTCACTCTACCTCTCCCCACATGTTTGAGCAAACCTTGTCTCCGCTTAGCTAGTGATGCCTGTTTGTTCAGCACATATTATCATCTAGAGATTGTTAAACAGTAACACTTGACATTTTTGAGAGAGAAATCACAGCTACGTGTGTTTTAGAGGGTACCTGCTCATTGGCAGAGATATCATGTGCTCTTCTCCCCATGCGGGGAACACTCTCCCATCAAAGCTGACCATGATCAGTTACAGTGCCAACATTTGACGTTGGAACATACCTACCTTTCACTTGGCCAGAGTTACCTTGCCAATTTTTTACATTTTTTGCAAAGAGATCACAGCTACATTCTCTCCCATGATTGCAAAACCAAACATATTGTATATCAAGAGGCCTTTTGATACGAAAGCTATCAATATAAATTCTACTCAATACAAATTATTACATATTTTTTTAACTGATTTTAAAAGTTTTTCCTGTTTCACTGCTACACGAGTGGAGCTGCAGATGGCAGTTAGTAATATACCAAAGACAAGTAATATAAAATACTGTATATACTCAAGGATAAGTTCTCCAGCGGATAAGTCAGGACTTGATTTTACAGTATAATTTTTGGTATTTTATAATGTCGGTCGTATAAGTCAAATGCGGAAAACTCACGCTATTGTTACAAGGGATTATGATATGCTAACACCCACCTGAGAGAGTAACCAGGGAGCACGCTGCCTTTATTTTCTATGTGGGTGCGGCAAGGCAATGTATCAGCGCATGCTCCTGTTGTGATGTGAAATTTTGTATACAAGTTGATAAATATTTTGTATGTCTTTATTTATAACTTAGACAAAGCAATGTAATATTAGTGTTACATTATTGATAATAACAGCAATGGTTTAAGAACTCCTTCCCCCATTTTAGGAATGAGTCTCTTTGTAATTTTACGACAGGGTTGGGGGAAGTGCCTCAAACAAGTTTGGCTAATATTTCTCTGCTAAAGTCTTTCAGTCAACCCCCACAGGAAAGCCAGGCTGCCTAACTGCCAAGCTTTACTTTAACACATGGTTTGGAGGACAGGTGTGAAGATGTTCTCTGCCCCATTGGTCTGAAGTATGGCTGTTTGGAATTGGCTTGTATCAGAAGCCTTTAAGTACCATGACACCCTATTAGCTGTAGGGGTTGGACAGAAAGCCTATAAATTTGCTTGCTTTACCCAGCTCTCTCTCTCTTACCAAACTGATGAAAGACCATCTCACACCATGAACTGTAAAGGATAACACAATGAAAAACACAGCTCGGCAGCCATATTGAGACAGGTATGCGGCCTGTCCTGAAGAAAGCTGACCTCAAATGATGCCTTAGCTAGAGACATTTTAAGTAAGTAACAAGTCTGTGTGCTGCCTGAAACTACACATCAACATTTATAAGGTTGTATGGTTGCCAATATTCAAATGTACTTTTCATATTGTTATTATTTATTAATATCAATAATACAGTGTTTAAATTGTAACTTAACTCCTGCTTGTCTTTTACTACACATAATTGCCTGAGGTTAAAAATGTAGAAGGGAAGGTGAGAAGACGTTATATGGAACAATACCTTATAAACAGTGGTAAGTCTGGGAGGTTTGAGGCATTCTGACAAAGGTTAAATATTAATATTATAAAAGGGGAAAGGAGAGTAATATAATACTCTTCCAAGACAAAACAGCTCCTATCATCTCTCTCTCTCTCTCTCTCTCTCTCTCTCTATTGTGCCTACGTAACCACACGGTAATATCCGAACTATTTCGAAGCAACGTTTGCACTAATTTGTGCCCTTATCTATGATGGAACGTTCAATCAGAAGAAAATATGAAGCTGGTTTTAAATTAAACGTTGTTGAAGTAACAAAAGAAATTGGTAGCTGATCTGCTGCAACAAAATTCAATGCATCTGAGCAACTGATGTGAGATTGGAGGCAAGATGTAAAAAAAAGTGTTGCACTTTTGAACATGTCGGGGTCTGATTTTATGATCGATTTTTCGGGTTTCAAGACCTGACTTATACATGAGCATATATGGTAAATTATAGACTATGACCAAAATTTTGTACTTTTTTTTTGGTTTTCATTCTTCTGTGTCTGTGGTACTACTTAGTCTGCCTTGGAGCAGATGTCTAATGTCTTAATTAAGGTGCCTACTGAAAGGTCCTTTTTCAAAATATTAACAATTTAATTTGTCTTTAAATTCATTGTATATGTTGGATAAATATCACCTAGGAAGGAATCAGCTGTGAATGGAACACCGATCATTATTGTGGAACACAAACATGCAAAGCATAATTATGCACAAAAACATTTCATCAAACTTAATGTATGCCATTCAGTCAAATGGCATATGTTTAAGATTTAAAAACAAAATTTAAAAAATAAATTTATCGTACTCATTCATATGTATTAATATACAACCCAACGCTGGGAAAAGGTGATGAATGTTTCATTTTCTCACAAGTCTCAAGGTTTTTAAAATCAATATTTGGGAATCCACTGCTGTCTTCATGTAATACTTCAAAGTATTCTGGTCTTCCCAGGAGAGACAGAACAAAGTCTTTAACATGCTTCTTGAGAGTTTCATGAAATGACAGACTGCAGTTTAAGCAATCCTTGTGGAATAAATTTACCAGGCAGCAATACAGCTACAATACTGGTTTATATTTCATATAACCAAATAAAGATTGCATTCAAGTCCTGTGCAAAATTTGTGTCTGTTTGAACATATTTGAATGACACATGGTAAGAAAACTTCCTTTTAAGAAGAACTGACATTAAAATGTTATCTCATATTCTATCATAATAAACAGTACTGCTAAGCTGTTCATATTTCACTATTAATTCTGCTTTTTAAACTCCATGTGGTCTATTAAAATTGTATCACACACTAGTATCTTCCTGAATTGATTATGATTTGTGTGCTGATATTTAAAATACAAAAATCAGTCTTTCTAAGTCTGTGCAAGCACATATTGCTGTACCTTTTTCTACATGTCAAATGTGTGTAATTTATGAAATTAATAAAAGATTAGCAGTCTTCTGATTTTTTTCCCCAAACATATTGTAAATCTTTAAACTTAATTTCAGTGAAATAGGTATTTCCATCTTACATTTTGAAAAACATATCTGGTATAGGGAGGTGATGAGTCCATTCAAATTAGAAATTGGTAGAAGGAAAAAAACAGCAGATAAATATATAAATATATATATATATATACACTGCTCACAAAAATTAAAGGAACACTTTTTTTATTGGGCCTGGCATGAAATCAATTAAACCTGTCTGATAATCTTGACAGCTGAGGTCATTGTTAATCACTTTCAGCTGTATTGGTGTTCATGGACTTAACAACAGGTGCACTAAAGTGGCAACAATTAGAAAACCCTCAAAATAGGACTGGTTTTACATGTGGAGGTCATTTCAAGTTTCTCCCTCTTGATCTTTTTTGGCTGGTTTTCCACTCGTGCTAGGTTTGGCTTGAGTAATCATCTCTACTGGCAGTATGAGGCGATTCCTTAACCCTACAGAAGTTGCACAGGTTGTCCAACTTCTCCAGGATGGCACATCCACACGTGCTGCAGCAAGAAGGTTTAATGTGTCTCCCAGCACAATCTCCAGAACATGGAGGAGATTTCAGGAGACTGGCTGTTATTCTCGGAGAGCTGGACAGGGCCGTAGAAGGTCCTCAACCCATCAGCAGGACCGATACCTACTCCATTGTGCAAGGCGGAACAGGCTGAGCACTGCTCGTGCCCTACAGAATGACCTCCAGAGGGCCACTGGTGTGAATGTCTCTACCCAAACAATCAGGAACAGACTTCATGAAGATGGCCTGAGGGCCCGACATCCTGTAGTGGGCCCTGTGCTCACTGCCCAGCACCGTGGAGCTCGACTGGCATTTGCTCAAGAACACCAGAATTGGCAAGTCCGCCACTGGCCCTGTACTTTTTACAGATGAGAGCAGGTTCACCCTGAGCAGCTGTGATAGACGTGAAAGAGTCTGGAGAAGACAAGGAGAACGATATGCTGCCTGCAACGTCGTTCAACATGACAGGTTTGGTGGTGGGTCAGTGATGGTCTGGGGAGGCATATCCTTGGAGGGACGCACAGACATCTACTGCATAGGAAATGGTGCTCTGACTGCCATAAGGTATCGAGATGAAATCCTTGAACCCATTGTCAGACCCTACGCTGGTGCAGTAGGTCCTGGTTTCCTCCTAATGCACGACAATGCCCTGCCTCATGTGGCAAGAGTATGCAGGCAGTACCTGGAGGATGAATGAATTGAAACAATTGAATGGCCTTCACGATCCCCTGACTTAAACCCAATAGAACATCTGTGGGACATTATGTTTCGGTCCATTAGGCGCCAGGTTGCTCCTCAGACTGTACAACAGCTCAGGGATGCCCTCATACAGATCTGGGAGGAAATGCCACAAGACACCATCCGTCGTCTCATTAGGAGCATGCCCCGACGTTGTCAAGCATGCATACAAGCTCGTGGGGGCCACACAAGATACTGAAAAGCATTTTGAATAGCAGAAATTAAGTTTTTCAAAAAATGGACTAGCCTGCCACATCTTCATTTCACTCTGATTTTAGGGTGTCTACACAATTGAGCCCTCTGTAGGCAGAAAACTTTTATTTCCATTAAAAGACTTGGCATCCTTTTGTTCCTAAGACATTGCCCTGTCATTATTTGTATAGATATCCAACTTCATATTGAGATCTGATGTATCTAATGTGTTTCTTTAAAGTGTTCCTTTAATTTTGTGAGCAGTGTATATATATATGTATGTATAATATATATAAAAATATATTATTTGAATACTGTGCATATATTAGTATCATTGGGTAGCTGAACACTCACACAACTAGGAGTTTCACAAGGGTAGACCATCTCTTGCTCTATTCCTCTACATGTACATGACAGACGATGCCTTAATATTTTGGATAACAGCAGCAAAATACTTAAAATAGGCGGTCCAAGTGTGAAGATGCTGTTTTAAGCTGGGAGTAACTTGTGAAAGTAGGATGATAGATGTAAAGATGCATGATGTGTACTGCCAGCATTGTAAAAACTAACATTGAAAAGAGTGAAAGTGATAGACAGGGAAAGGAAGTGAGATTAGGTGTAGACACAGACATCTAGGACAGTGTGTAGGACTGTGGGAGGAAGATGATAACTACTGAGGAAAAACATGCTGGATCAACAGCAACAGCAGTGCTACTCCAGTGGCAACACAAACTATTAGGTCAAACACGAAAATGGGCAAGTAATTTAATTATAGAATTGGTGACTTGGTGGCCCTAAGATGTAATCAGTCCTTATAATCTGCCAACTTTGAAATATAACATTTACCACTGGAACCATCTCCCTAAGTATAGGAATAAGACAAACTAAATCAGTATTTTGCTGAACCATTTTTTGAAGTTAAATTTTTATTGCAACAATAAGGAGAGCTGGAACCTTTTTCTACAGGGTGAAGCGAAGGAAACAGCTCCAGTTTCCCAAAATCACTCTCACTTTTCATTTTTTTATTATTGTATTTAATAATGGTAAATGATATATTTTTAGCCTTTTTTAATTTTTTGGCCTGATTTATTAATGGCTTCAGTACCTTTTCTTTATGATTGTATGGCCTTTGAGTGTGTTCTTTGGTGATAAATCTTAATTTTAAATGGGTGATACCGTTTTAAACCCAAGTGTAGAAGGCCAAGAATTCTTAACATTGACATAAATAGAACTAAGCAGGTCAGGAAAGTAGATAGATAGATGAATTCTGCTTTTCTGAGACAGTAATACCAGGCTTTTTCTTTACCTTCATACATTTTTTATACAAAGTCTATGATTTACCTATCATAGATTAAGCTTCTGTACATTGTGTGTTGCTTTATTTACATGACTTACAGCTTACTCATTTTGTGCACGCCATCACTTGGCAGTCTGTCATCTTTTGATGGGAAACACTGTTATCTCATAACCTGGTCAAATGCTTAAGTCTTAAAAAAATAATAAAGGTTATGTATCAGTTGCAACTGCCTGAAAAAGTACACTGCAACATATACATTTTATGACAGTGTGTGCTTGTTTGACGTAAAGTGTTTTTTTGGTTAGAGAGGAGTGTTTGTTGTTCTCTGAGACAAGCTGCACCTGTCTGCTCTCTTATTGTATGCAACATTTTGGCAATAAACATGGCTGAATTTTCATTTCCATCTCTTCATCCCATTCTTGTCAGTGCCTTGGATCCACTGTCTGGAATATTTTGAAACTTACTTCCTGGCTCGGGATATAGAAAATATAAGTGATGCACGCAAGAGAGCTTTGCTCCTACACTATCTGAGAACAGAGGGGCAGTGTGTGTTTAATTAAGACTTTGAGGAATGTAGCCACCTACTCCGCTGCTGTAACTCTCTTGTTATTCTTTGCCAAATCTTGTTTCGTCAATATCAACAGAAGGCAAGTGAGTTGGTTCAACAATATTTGACTAACTTAAGGGTTTTAGCCAGTTTATGTAAGTTTGGAGACATGCAACATGAATTTATTAGGAATCAACTGGCTGAGCACAATAACAATCCAAAAGTACACGAAAACCACTTGATAGAATCAGATGATTTAACTGCTGTCAAACTCAACACATCTACTGCTTCCTTAGCAGTGACAGGAGGCGAATCTCAGACAACTGCAACGAGAATCCCTGCGAACAATGCAACAGCTTCCTCCAAGACTCCAAGAGTTTTGCAGAAACTGTGGCTCTAAATCACACACTAAGAGAACACAGAGCTGCCCTGCCCAGCACTGTGATATGCCAGCACTACAAAAAACCCAATCACTTTGCGAAAGTTTGACGTCCCACTCCAGTACTGTCAAAGCCTGTGACAATTCATAATGTGACATGCAGGCATGCCTTTCTTAAAGCTTGCACAGTAAAACTATACAACATATGTCTTCTGCTTTTGTTAGGTACTAGGGCAACAGTGTCTCCATTAAATCGAAAGGCAAAGAAGCAGTTTTTCCCTAATCTCTGGCTATCTGCTCTGGTCACTGCTCTTTGTGGCTATGACAGCTCTACGACTGAGATTGCGGGTTCAGTTGAGCTGTCATTACAGTATGGTTGTAAGTTTCTTCCTAAATTCATGTTTCATGTCTCTCACAGTGGTACCAGCCTCTTGGGCCTGAATCTCTTTAACAGCCTTGGTTTTACCTATGTTGACACTAGTAAATCTATAATTCTTAATGTCTTCTCCCCATGCCAACAGAAGTAACAATCACTTATGGACTTGATCATTAATCTTCCTTTTATTACCAGGCTTTGCTAGATCCTACTGTGCATCTGATCATACAGCCACCACGCTGCATCCTACTGACTTTCCATGATGGAGAATCTGCTGAGTTGCAACATCTCCTAGAGGCTGGAATTATAGAACCTATTAATGCTGCCATATTGGTTTCTAATTTTGTTGCAAAAAGAAAGTCAGGGGAACTATGAATCTGTGTTGATCTAAGGGCAGTGATCAAGGCAGCCATTCCTGACAAATACGCTCTGCCAAGATCAGAGGAGCTAACTACACAATTTTACGGATCTTGTATCTTTATAAAGTCATATCTCTGTCAGGGATATCTGCAGGTACCCCAGCACCCAAGCAATTGAGACCTGACTTTATTTGTCACTCACATTTGGGTTTTCTGGTATACTAGGGTGCCATTTGGACTTAGTTCAGGTCCAAGCTGCTTTCAAAAAATAATGTTGAACATCTTGGCTGGAATTCCACGGTTTATCATTTACCTTGATGATATAGTCGTGTATGGTCCCACATCCTCTAATAGTGATAAATGTGTATTTTCTGCACATTCAATTGAGTTTGATGGGTTTCAGACTGTCTGTAAATGGTTTAAATCCATTCCAGTCTAACACAGAGGCAATTCAGAGAATTCCAGAGCCCATATCAGTAGCACAGGTTCATTTTTGGGTATGACTGCATACAATCTACATTTCCTACTGCAATACTCCTCCACTACTGCACCTTTATGTTATCTTTTGAAAAACGATGGTCCCTGGGCATGGACTCCAGCCTGCATAGAGGCATTTCAGTTACTAAAGACTAAACTTATTTCACCGCCTATGCTGGCACACTTTGACCTCAATAGGGCCACCCTATTCAATTGTGATGCTTCTGGGGCTGCTTTTGAGGCTGTACTATCTCAGATTCAGGAGAGGATCGAGAAACCTGTTGCAATGCTTCTAGAGCTCTTAGCCTTGGTAATCAGAAATGCTCAGTCACTGAGTGAGAGGCACAGGCATTTATTTCAGCTTGGGAACGGTGGCACACATATCTATATGGTCATGTATTTACTCTCAGAACTGACCACCAGGCTCTTACTAAACTGTTTGCTACATCCAGTTCTGGCAGTCAACCACCAAGGCTACACTGTTGGTCTCAGCATCTCCAGTAGTACAATTTTAAACTCCAGTATCCTCCAGAGGCTTCTCCAGCCATAACTCCTTGCACTGATTCTGCTGAGCTTGAATTTGCTCAGTTTCTTCACACACCTTTTTTTTGGTCTTCTCCTTTAAAAGTAATAAGCCAGTTAGGACCTAACACATGTTGTCTAGCTGATGGTATGTAAGTCGCCTCTTCTCTATGCAAACTGAAGGCCCAGTGTCAGAACTCGGACAGCCTGATTTGCATTGATTTTCACGGCTAAGTAAATGTTAGAATTACTTTTGTTTTTTGGAAGAAGCATACACAGGAAAAAAAGACTGTTCTTTACAGTTTCAATTATTTCTATAAAAGTTCAAGACTCATGTTATATTTAGGAGTCAGTGTATTTGGTGAGGGTGCTTGTTATGTATGCAATAAGTACATTTTACGGCAGTGTGTGCTTGTTTGCCTCAAAGTATTTGGGGTTAGAGAGAGAGTTTTGGAAGGAATGGGGATTCCGGATTAAAAACATCTCTCTTAGACAAACTGCACCTGAGTGCTCTCCTATTGTTTGCAACAATCACTACCTTTCTACAAAACAAAAACACAAGTGTTAAATTAGGGTATTTAAATAAGTTAAAAATATATTCAAAATATACAAAAACATTGTTTTTATAAATACTCTCCAAGTGTTAACTTTAATGTGTATTAAGTTCATATTCCACTCATCTTTCTTTGTTATGGTACAAGCTAAAATTGCACTTATTATGGTCAAGATATCCAGAAACCAAAAAATAAACAAATTATGAATAAATTACTTTTCCTTTTGGATACAGTGTGTTGAAACATTGTAGATTTCTGGGTTATGTTTTCAACATTTTGTTTTGGATTTATATTTGAATTTCATTTTTATAGGTTGTGAAAGTACTTATCATGAGAATAAGCTGAATTGAATTGAACTTAGTGGCTGAGGATAAATACTTAATTACATACAAATCATGATAAATGTGACTAGCAGGACTGCTAACGGTAATCCTTGCTAATTCCTGCACAATGGGGAAATCCTGAAATCCAGGGGTCAAGCTAGAGTCAAAAGAGGGAATTAAAAAAATGTAGCTCAGCTAGAGCTGAGGAATGAACTTCCTAATTCAGCTAACTGACAAGATCAAACCACAGCCATCTCTGCTGGAGCAGACAGCTGGACAAACAAAACGGCTGCAAAACTTTGTGAGCCTGTCACCTGAACAAGACTAATCAACTTTATCTTTATTGATCTACAAACAGGACAGCAAGGCAGACTGTATTTATGTGTTTCGGCTAGGTGGACTGACAAACCTCCTACTTCATCAGCTCAACAATGAATTGACAGATATTTTTGGTTTCCATTTATATTAATCAGTTTCTAATTTGTTTTCTGCATCTTTACCAAATATGTATCTTTATATGAACCCTGTATTTAGTAATTAGTAATAATCTATACTTGTATTGTACCTGAGAATCTGCTCACAGTGCTCTGCACCTGCACTCAGTGAAAAGCGCTATACAAAAATAGGTTGGATTGGACTGTATAGTTCACTAGTTGCACCAACAAGAAGGCCACTAAATTTGTGGGTTATCCAGCTTAACTAACAGTCAAGATAACTTCTGTCCTCTTCTTTAAGACAAGCAAGTCACCAGAGAGAACTAAACAGATAAGATATAAAACCAATACTTTTAATCACGTTTTGACCCAAAGATAAAAACAAGAATTTCTCAATAACATATTTCCTTTTTACAGTTATATGAAAAAGTTTGGGAACCCCTCTCTGCCTGCATAATAATTTACTCTACCTTCAACAAAAAAGATAACAGTGGTATGTCTTTCATTTCCTAGGAACATCTGAATACTGGGGTGTTTAGTTGCAGTAGCAGTATTTAGTTGTATGAAATTAAATCAAATGTGAAAAACCCTTGTAATTTTGCCAATTTAAATGCATGGAACTGCTCAATACTGATTAATTGCAACCCCAAATTGGTTGGATTAGCTCATTAAGCCTTGAACTTCATAGAAAGGTGTGTCCAATCATGATAAAAGGTATTTAAGGTGGTCAATTGCAAGTTGTGCATCCCTTTGACTCTCCTCTGAAGAGTGACAGCATGGGATCCTCAAAGCAACTCTCAAAAGATCTCAAAACAAAGATTGTTCAGTATCATGGTCTAGGGGAAGGCTACAAAAAGCTATCTCAGAGGTTTAAACTGTCAGTTTCAACTGTAAGGAATGTAATCAGGAGATGGAAGGCCACAGGCACAGTTGCTGTTAAACCTAGGTCTGGCAGGCCAAGAAAAATACAGGAGTGGCATATGCACAGGATTGTGAGAATGGTTACAGACAACCAACAGATCACCTTCAAAGACCTGCAAGAACGTCTTGCTGCAGATGGTGTATCTGTACATCATTCTACAATTCAGCGCAATTTGCACAAAGAACATCTGTATGGCAGGTTGATGAGAAAGAAGCCCTTTCTGCACTCATGCTACAGAGTCGCTTGTTGTATGCAAATGCTCATTTAGACAAGCCAGATTAATTTGGGAACAAAGTGCTTTGGACTAATGAGACAAATATGAAGTTATTTGGTCATAACAAAAAGTGCTTTGCATGGCGGAAGAAGAACACCGCATTCCAAGAAAACTACCTGCTACCTACTGTCAAATTTGGTGGAGGTTTCATCATGCTGTGTGGCTAGTTCAGGGACTGGGGCCCTTGTTAAAGTCGAGGGTTGGATGAATTCAAACCAATATCAACAAATTCTTCAGGATAATGTTTAAGCATAAGTCACAAAGTTGAAGTTACGCAGGGGTTGGATATTCCAACAAGACAATGACCCAAAACACAGTTCAAAATCTACAAAGGCATTCAGTCATGCAGAAGGAGAAGTACAATGTTCTTCTGGAATGGCCATCACAATCCCTGACTTGAATATCATTGAAAATCTATGGGATGATTTGAAGCAGGCTGTCCATGCTGGGCAGCCATCAAATTTAACTGAACTGCAGGGATTTTGTATGGAAGAATGGTCAAAAATACCTCCATCCTCATCAAAGGCTATGGGAGGCGTCTAGAGGCTGTTATATTTGCAAAAGGAGGCTCAACTAAGTATTGATGTAATATCTTTGTTGGGGTGCCCAAATGTATGCACTCGTCAAATTGTGTTGTGATGCATATTGCATATTTTCTGTTAATCCAATAAACTTAATGTCACTGCTGAAATACTACTGTTTCCTTAAGGCATGTCATATATTAAAAGGAAGTTGCTACTTTGAAAGCTCAGAACAATGATAAACAAAAATCCAAAGAATTAAGAGGGGTTCCCAAACTTATTCATATGATTGTATATACCTTTTGTTTCTTTAAAATTTCATTTCTTCTACTTTTGCAATATTTCTAATCCAATTCATTTGTTTTTCTTTTTGTGTTGTATGTTGAAGCATTGCCACAGAAATCTACAGAATTTCAACACACAGTACCAAAGTGATTTCTAACTTTCTCAACTAAGCCTTTCACTACATATTGTACTGTATGTCTAAATTGACAGCTGCTTTAGTTCTTTCTTCAGGCAGTGTTGCAGTGCTCAGTGCTATGACCACATTGCTTCAGGAGAATGGGTTGAAATCGAAGCCCAGTCACAGTCCATGAAGTTCTGCTTGTTCTCTGTGAGTCTGCATGAACTATCCCTAGGAATTCAAGCTTCATGTCACATCCCAAAGACTTGTGAAATCAATTGCTTGGCATGGTATGGCTACAGCTCTCTATAGCTGTAATTAGTGGAATCAGAAACAAGTATGGTTACATTTTTATTTGTCTTTTCTTAGTCTTGTTTAAGTTTGCCAGCTCTAAAAGAAAACTAAACTAGAGGCAGGCAGCCTGTTCACAGTCTGCAAAGCATGACGGTGGTATTTTGTGACTCTTTCTAAACACTCTGATCTACTTGGTTGGGCAAGCCTTAATGTTATCAGTTTTTCTAATTTAAGTTATTTAACTACCTTACTCAAAGACACAACCAATGAGCTTGTATATATCCCACCTTTTACTGATATGGAACATGTTTTTTGATTCAGAGAGAGATTGACTACAGATAAACATTGTATGGAAAGTCCATCAAAATCTTCAAATGGTTATGTTTAACAGTTATCTTATCAAAATACTTTGACTATACATAGTTCTCTTTTCCTGCTAAATGAATCTTAGGCTGGAGAGGTCTGTTATTTTTTACATTGAAGATGACCCACTTGAAGGTTTTCCAATGCTGTCTCTGTCCTAATGTCTATATAAATAAACAGGGTTTCTATATTTCAGCCTACCTGAAGAAGGGGCCTCAGTTGCATTGAAAGCTTACACATTGTATTTGGTTAAGTTAGCCAATAAAAGGTGTCATTTTGCTTGACTTCTGATTGGTTCAGTTTATCAAACTGTAATATTGCCTGAGGGGTGTACATGCATGTCATTTCGTGGATCAGCTTGCACAGTGTTATAAAAAGCATTCCATGGCATTCACAGAACTGGATTTATGCATACATAGTGTGTGAATCCCACCTGTGGTTCTTTTTATTAGTTTCAATTGAAAGGCTTGGCATTCTGTTACCTAAAGTAAGAGAGAAGCTTGATTTTTCCACACAACTAACAGTGAAAAGTAAGAAAGAAGAAGTATAAAATCATCTCTCTATATACAGTATAAAACTAGCAAAATACCAGCACTTTGCAGCGGAGAAGTAGTGTGTTAAAGAAGTTATGAAAATGAAAAGGAAATATTTAAAAAATAATGTAACATGCTTGACAATCTAATTGTCGTAGGCTTATTTTAGTGTTGAGAGTGAATTTGATGACTGTAAAGAATTTAATTTATGATTGTAAATGTTGTGTATGAGAAATGCACATTTTTAGGAAGGGAGCCAACCAAGTGGTAGGTGTGCGGATAGCATCCGTGTGGAAAAAGGAAGGGGGACCGGGGGTGGCCCTTGTGTGTCTCTGCCAAGAAATAAATCGTCTGTTAACGGAAATAAGGAATGAAACCGCCAAAATGAGAGGTCAGTTCCAAAAGTTCCTTATGTCATAATGGTGAGAACCACCAAAAAGAAGACGTTATTTTCGAAAGTTCGTTACAGTGCATGGCGCAAAATGAAACATACTTAACATTTGTAAGTACAGTATAAAGGATGAGCATGGGAAATTTGGGCTTCCTACGTATATTGGAAGTCGCAGAAATACTGAGGAGGGGTTTTCCCTATCTATATATACGTTTTGGGGGTACACCCGTTTCCCCCCCTTGTGTGTTGCAATAGGACATGAAACATACCTAAATTTTGTAAGTACACTGTAAGGAATGAGCATGCGAAATTTCAGCTTCCCACCTATATGGAAAGTGAGAGAATTAGTGATGAGTCAGTGTCTGTCTGTATGTCTGTCCGCTTTTCACAAGAGAATTACTTAACGGATTTAGATTGGGTTTATTTCTATAGTTTTAAAACATTCTGGTTGATTTTGCAACTTCTCTCATCTTGCTAAGTATCATAGTTCGCTTGCAGGAGCGATTTATTTGCGCTAATCCAAGACAGAGGCTGCGGGCCGTGGAGAGGGGGAAGCATGACCTCAGGAGTGGGGAGCTGGGCAGAGCCCACCTCACTCAAGCACCAGCCTCCATTCAAATCGGTTTACCTTTGGCCATGTTTTGGAGAGTACCTTGCCTCCACTTAGCTAGCGATACCTACTTGTTTATGCTTTTTTAAAGTTTGCCCTGTTTCACTACTACGCAAGCTGAGCCGTGGGGCACGGCTAGTTAATAATATAACATGAACATTACCTACTGTGAACTTAATGAAAAGTCAAGCAAAATGACACATTTTATTGGCTAACTAAAAAGATTACATTATGCATGCTTTCGAGGAATCTCAGGCCCCTTCTTCAGGCACTCATTACATACATAATGGCTAACACGGTACAACATGTTAGTACTTATTATGAACTTAAAAAATAAACATCATAATTATTGGAACAAATACATTTTATTAAACTTCAAAAATATAAATGTGTTATGTTCAAAGGTGGCACAAAGCAGTGGTTAGTGCTGCAGTCTCAAGCATTTGTCACCCTGATTTTGAGTACTGTGCCTATGCTCCACGCATGATATGTACATACTCCATATTTCTGTGCTGATATTTCTCCCATATCTTAAAAACAAGTGTTTTAGAGGTAGATTAGTAATTGACCCATTGTAGGTATGTGGGTTTGTCCAGAGTTGGCTCCTGCTTTGTGCCTGATGCTGTCAGGATAGGCTCTGGCTCCCTACAGACTACACATGGCTTAAGTTGTTACATTGTAGGCAATAGCTAATTGTAAAATAAAACATGAAAACACCTCTTAGGATTAAAATTCACAAATATGGAGTTTTCCTCAGGGCCTGCTCCACAAACCCATAATTCCAGGAAGCTGTGTCTAGTTGTAATGACCTAGTGCTGCAAGGTCATTTTCAGGCATTACTATACATTTGTCATAGAATGGTACCCCATTCAGGTCTATCTTTTGTCTTGTGCCCAATGCTGACAAAACAGCCATGTGATGTCTCACGTGCCTGCAGCCCTGGCATCTTCCAGTTCCCCCCAGGGCATTGATCGTCATAACCAGGATGGTGTAGTGCAATGAGGACATGAACGGGAAGATTGGTGCAAATGTGCTTAGAGCAAATGTAGTGATAAATAATTCAGAAGAAAATTCAAAGTGCATCTGCACCCCTACATACACTCACAGAGTCTGAGCTGCACTCCGGGACACGCTGCACCCTAAGGCACTGACACTGGCACTTATGACCCTGAATTCGAATAGACAATTTAGAGAATAAATGGCCACATTTTACATAGACAGGCAGTGTGAAGTGGTGGCTAAGGCATTAGCTCTGTAAGTACAGAATTGTTGCTTGAATGCCTGTTATTGCTTCCCTGTGTGATACTGACCAAATCACTTCACCTGCCTGTGCTTTAATTGTTAAAAGAAAATATAAAACAGATGCCATGTATCCTAACATATATAAAGCCTTGAATAATAATAGATAATATTATATTCATGCCATTGTTTATTCATTATTTCCTGCCCACATAGGCAAATAGAATCCCTAAATAAAATAACAATGACATATGGGGAAGTAAGTGAGAAGTCGAAGCTTTATGGCTTACATAGCGTCTGTTCTTATTTTGAGAACTGCAAAAAGTCTGTATATGTTATTTTCCAGGGCATTATAACATTTTTAGCTAAGCATATTTACTTTAATTATATGTTCAGCAAAAACATTTTTACTTTGTTTTGAATTATATTTCAAGCATAGAAGTTAATCTGCACTATCAGTAATCTTCACCAAAACATCCTACATACTTGTACTTATGTACACTTTAACAAAATATATGAAAAAGCAACCAAGTTTAAAACACAGAAAAATCTACTTCAGTAACCAAAGAGAATTTTATTTCACATTCACCAGTTTAGGAGGCCAGGCATAATTTGCATGCAGACAGAAATTGTCACACATTCTTCATACAAAGTGTTTTACAGTAGCTCTGTGTTAACAGAAAACCAAAAATTCTCCTTTGAAATGCAGTGCTTGGCAGACACCTCCTTTCTCTACAGTGCTAGTGACTGGGAATGTTCAAGTTAAGAAATTTAGTGTGGCACAAAAAGAACAGTGTGCCTGGAACTTAAAACTGTTTGTTAAACTTCCTGACCTTGGCAATTTTGATAGTGTCAGACAAGAGCTGAAAGTTAATAGATACCCTCATGACACGAGAATCGGCCTTCCTAAAGCATACTTCTAGCAACTAGTCTTTAAACTACAAGAATGCTGGTTTACCCAGTAACAAATTTGGTCTTTGTAAAAAAAGTATGTGCAAACACTTTTACTACAGCTTTGTATTTGTAAAATGTCTTAGGATGAATTTACTATATAAAGGTGCCATAACTAAGCTATTTGTATTTTTAAACTATCATACAAGTGGCATGAAAAAGTTTAGGCACCCTTGATTAAAATGTCTGTTGCTGTAAGTATTTAAGTGAGTAGAAGCTGAACTGATCACCAAAAGGCATAAAGTTAAAGGTGACACATTCCTTTAATATTTTAAGTAAGATTACATTTTTATTTCCGTCATTCATAGTGTAAGAGATGGCTAAGACACGGAAGGATGGGGGAAGGCAGCTTATTTAAGGCACTACGCTAGATGGGTTGCAGTGGTGCCCAGATTCCCACAGGGCATCATGGGACTTGGAGCTCTTTACTTCAGCCCTGTTGGGTGTCGTGGGTGCCGCCAGGACTTACTGCAAGGACCGAGGAGCCATATAGCATGAGATATCCGCCTTACCCGAAAGTCCATACAGACCTGGGGCCTCATGTATAAACGGTGTGTACGCACAGAAATGTTGCGTAAGAACTTTTCCACGTTCAAATCGCGATGTATAAAGCCTACACTTGGCGTAAAGACACGCACTTTTCCACGGTACCTCATACCTTGTCGTACACAAGTTCTCAGCTTGGTTTTGCAAACTGGCGGCACCCAGCATCAAAGCAGTGCTACTGTTCCTGTGTGGTTACTCCTCATTTTCCTGACACAGCTTTATAAATACACTGAAACTAACCACATATAGTTTATTAGTGTAATGCATCCGATTGTAATTAACTTGTAACAATATAATGGTCCAGGGAATAGCTATAGTATTCCAAATACCATAACTGCTTTAACGTTGTTACTCTAACTGCACCTTCTTCTTCTTTCCACTGCTCCCGTTAGGAGTTGCCACAGCGGATCATCTTTTTCCATATTACTCTCACTGCACCACTCAGAGTATTTATATCACTGTATCTGAGTGTGAATCACAGCAGCAGCTGATCGGAAAGAGAATTATCAGTATACAGCTTCAAGAACATGCTGTCTCAGCCACGGCAAAACATTTCAAAGCCTTTCCTGTACGGACCTCGCGGTTCAGAAACAGTTTCATCCCAAGAACTTTAAACGCACTCAATCAAGTGCTCCTTGTAGAAGAGTTTGTACTTATAAGTACAATTACCTCACTGTAAACTTGCACTACAGTTATAATATTACACAACCTGCGCCACTTTATAAAGCGCGTATTTACATATGATGACAATATCATTTTTAAGATAAAATGCAGCAAAATATGTTTCTTATACAGTATTATACAGATAAAACTTTAACTTCATTTAATCTATATTCTTCACTGGGACTGGCGTGAAGGATAGAATAAACATGTACTACGAAGATATTTTAATGTTCCTTAAACGTTTTGAAGAATCGGCACTCTAAGCTTACAGATGGCTTAACGTCTGTTACAGAGCTGATTGTGTGGCGATCCACCGTGCATAAGATAGAGCCGCCCATGAGTACTGCTGCAATAAATAATATCATCGAAGGTCGCACACAATCACTGCGCCGTAATATCATGAATGTAATGGATTCTGTGTCCTGTCGGAGGAAGAGAGACGGTTTAAGAAGCATGTAGTGATTCACACACATAGAGAACATAGAAGATCAAATACAAAACAAAGCATTTAACATGCTACTTTAATTATGATGTGATTTGAGAAACTAGTTAATTAAACGATTTTAAGATAAAGTTTATGATGTTCTATTTTAATGACAAACTAAACTATGTGATTAAAGTGGAAATTTCGAGATTGAAGTTGACATTTCGTGCTTTTTCCCCACTGTGTGCCTTTTTTGTCTCTGTACCCTTATAAGCTTTCATATCACTCAGATGGTGGGCTACGTCTTGCCTTTTCACAGCGACTTTGCCTCCACTTGGTATTTGCTGAAATTCTTCCATTTTCCCTCGTGCTTTTCCCATTCTCTTTTCACAGAAGGCTGAGCTTAAGGGCGATTTATATTGATTTGCATATTCAAAGAGGCGTAATTCTGGGAGGAGTTGGGGCGTTACATAAAGCGCATGTACGAGCGTTACTTTTCACGTTGACCGGGATTTATGTAGTGGAAGAATGTGGAAGTTGGAGTACGCACAGATTCCTGCATCTGGATTTTTCTGTGCGTAAGCACATTTCGGCTTTTGTGCTTACGCCATGTTATAGTGCGAATTCTACGCACGGCGTTATACATGAGGCCCCTGGTGTGCAGAAGAGCAGAAGCACATCCGGGTTGGCCAAAATAAAAGAAGTTGCCAACCTCACAGAGACAAACCAGAGTCGGGTGGAAGGTGGACAAAGCTTGCTGGGAGGAGCAGAGGAGGCAAAGACCAAGAGACAGAGAGAGAAAGGAATAAAGATAAATAATCTGTGTGTGTTGCCATTCATAAACTTATGCTTGTGGTGTTGGAAAACACTGTTGTGAAGAGTTTACCACACAATAAAAAGACTTTTTGTGTGTTTAACTTGTGCCCTGTCTCTGTTGTGTTGGGTTTGGGGAGCTGGAGTGCCCTCTGCTGTTCACAATATTTATAAAATGCCAAAAAAAAAATAAAAAGGATTGAAGCGAAAGTGTCACAGCTTGTAAATGCTTTTTATAGCCAGCTCAGAGTTTTTCAATTCTCATTAGGGGTTTTGCATGTGCATACTCCTCCACAGACATTTTAAATGAGATGAGGGTAAATGACAAAATTACCTAATACTTGAGTAAACATGGAGTCCTGAGATCAGGTGCTCCCACAGAAGTGAGGATTTCAAGATAATTTAAAAAATGAACCTACTGTCATGTTTAAGGCCTTGTTTAAAAGTGACCCCATTAATTACTATACAGGTCTCAAAGGCTCAATGTACAGCAGAAATTCATATAAGGTAAACCTAGGATGTGTGACCATACCCAGATGGATAGCCGCAGTGATGAGCGATCGTTTTTTGTTTCTCACGGATTCCATGTTCTGGTTTTAAATCCCATATCCTGGGTCGAGTTTGCTTTTTCTCTATATGTCTGCATGTGGTCTTTACTGGGTACTCAGTTTTTTCATCCATGTCTATAAAATAGTGTAGATTAGATTAACTGGCCTGTGTAGGTGTGTGTGTGAGTGACTCCTGCAATGGACTTGCCTTTTTTCCGAAGCTGCCAGACTATGCTCTGCCCTCAGTGACTCTGAATTAGATTGAGGACATTTCAGAATATATGAGGGACAGAAAATGTGTCATTTTACCTCCCTGAAACACTTTCTACAGAAAAAAATAACCATCCATCAATTTTTTTAATTTACTAATTCTGTTCAGGGTTGTGGTGTGTCAACAGCCATCTAGCAAGTTGGAACCAACAGCGCAGTGCACATGCCCACAATCTTTCTCAGTCAACCTGGATTGTAAATCCAAAATTGTTGTCTTAAATTAATGTAATCTCTAGATCTTTGTGTACTGAACAGAACACATGTCCTTGATTATTATACCTTCCTTATATGAGATAAGTGTCAAGGGAAATATGCAAATATATAAATTGTTTTTCTCTGATATATTCAGCACTATAGCCACACAGCTCTAACATATTTAATCTTAAATGATAATTTCACTTGAGTGAGACGGTATTCTAGACACAACATTCTTATCAAGATTAGCTCAGCGGAGTATGTTTTAGCACTTGCAGCAGAACTTTTTTTTCGAATTGTTTTTTTAGATTGCAAACAACTACAGCAACATATACCACATACTTAGAATCCAAATCTCATAACATATACATATTTACAGTGTGTGTGTGTGTGTGTGTGTGTGTGTGTGTGTGTGTGTATATATATATATATATATATATATATATTGTGGCGGGTGGCCGGAATCCTTACCTGGCCAGGATACCCAGTTTTTGGAAGGATCGGAAGAGAAAGTATTATCAGGACAGTTGCCGATAGAGGGCAGCTCCCTTGGTTTCCATTGGGGCCACGGGTTATGAGCATGGGAGCTCAACCCTGTTGGAACCCATGGCCACCACAAGGATGCACATGGACCTTTCCAGGGGGTTATTTGGTCACGCTTCCACCACACCCAGAAGTGTGGACAGAAGAAGCTTGTTAGGCACCTGGAGTCCTTCCATGTACCCTATAAAAAAGGGCCAGTCCCACAATTCAGAGGCTTGAGTCAGGAGGAAGGAGATAAAGTCTGAGGAGGAGTGGAGGCGGATGGACTGGCAACAAGAAGGGACTAAGTATTAGTGTGGTGCAGTGTTGGTAATTTGTGCACTTTTGCTGTAAATAAATACAGATGTTGAGTTGAACCTGTGTCCTGTCTGTTTCTGTCTGGGTTATAGTGACTTCACAATATATATATTGTTTTTATATATATAGTTGGTTTAATGTAGGTTTACAGTTGTGAGTATGCAAAACACAAAGTTTATCCTTGCATTATTATTTATTTAATTATTGTATTATTAATTTGTATCATTTGTCTCCTTATTTGACTTCTTTTTCTTAAAGCTATTGAATTAATAAAGCTATTCTAATGATCATAGCTTGCATGTCTTTTTCCATACAGTAGGTACAAAAGTAAACCTACTTTTGCGCACTACTATATATATATATATATATGTTTGGCATCACTCTTTTCAGAATTTAGCTAACCGTAATGTGAATTTGTTAGATTTTCAGATTCTTATTCCATTTTTAAATTCTAAACTAAAATATCAAGAAAGTTGTGGTTTTTGGATCGAATGGATCATTTATCTAGTCTCTTATAAACTCATCAAGCAGAGTGGACCTCAGTTTAACAGGAATAACAGGAGTAAATATTTTATTCTCCATTACTCCTTTAAATAATAATTCATTTTTCTTTTACATATTTATAGAATTTCGTGATTTTGACACCAATAAATAATAATCTTTCTTTTGTACATTTACAGATTTTACTAAAATTCTGACTGCAACTGGGGGTTGGGTACCAAAGGTGCCAGGGGTGCTTGCCCCTATATATATATATATATATATATATATATATATATATATATATATATATATATAGTGACATGTGGCCGGCCCAGCCAATACCCCCAGGCTGCCAGATGGAGCCATCCCTGCAGTATGGAGGTGCCACGAAGACCAGCAGGGAGTCATGGGACATGTAGTTTTTATACAAGACCCTGCTGGATACCTCAGGGGCCACAAGAGGGAGTTGCAGGGAGGACCGAAGACTTCTTTGTGCCCTTTTTAACCCAGAAGTTTGTCAAAGGAAGAGTGACGGGCTTCCGGGGTGAAGAAAAGAATATTTTTCCTGACCCGGAAGTGATACAAGATCACATGGACTGGGGATTGAAAACACTTCCGGGTCAGGGTATTTAAAAGGACTGTGGGAGCTCCCAGACGGCGAGCTGAGAACGTGTCTGAGAGTAGGAGGATTGTTATTATTGTGTATTATTGGTTTGTTTATGAGAATAGTGGAGGAGAGGGTGCTTTGTGCACTGTGGCGATTAAATAAAGTCAAGTATTGGACTTTTACCTGGTGTCTGGAGTTGTGGACAGGAGTTCAAGGGAGCGATAGCGCCCCCTATCTGTCACTATATATATATATATATATATACTGTATATATATATATATATATATATATATATATATATATATATATATATATATATATATATATATATATATATATATATATATATATATACTGTATATTGGTCCCAAACCAAACCAAAAATTCACTGACCAAACACACTATTGGCAGCTACTTTACGTACCTGTGCAGAGTCCCAAAACTGCCAGCCAGAGGTACTTCCCTAATAAAGTGCAATTGTAATCACTAAGTAAAGTTCTTCAGGGGAAAGAAAAACATAGCCTGTGTGTTGTACTCTCATTGTCTTATTTGTAGTAATAAATCCAAGCAAACCATAAATTACACTTATTGTCACATTGCAGTACAATTAAAAATAATGCTTGATAGTTACACTGTTGACATGCTTAAGCCTAATTAATCCAAGCCAGAGTGCCAGGCATCTATGCAGTGGGTGTGAGATGCCCATCAAAGACAACGATAATAAAAATATTAAACAGCAACGGTTAAAAAACAGAATAAAATCTACATAAATATCAGGTATAAACAGGCATGGATTTTGCACAGCATAATTTTGCAATGAAACGTGAAAATTCCACCCATCCATCCATTTTACAAATGCTAAGTCTATTAGATCATTTAGATCATGTTCAAACTTGGACTTTAAAAATCATTTCATTCCTCAACTGTCCTAATAATAGCAACTAGAGAAAGACAGGACGTCATCTGGAAAGTCCACCACAGTAGCATTTGTACTATTATTACATAGGCAGTCGAGCAAGCATTGCCAACAAGCTGTCAGCATATTCATAGACAATGATAGGAAATTAGAGATCCTATACAAAACCCTTTTGTACAAATAACACAGAGAAAAACAGCTAGATTTGAACTGAAGGTTGTCAAAGAAATTAAACTGAAGCGCTACAGATGTTTAAGGCTGTAAAGTATATTTGAACTTATTGTCAAATACATAGCCAGTATAAGTCTTACTTATAAAGCTTTTATTTAAAATTGTTTATAGTTTAATTAAATTTAAAAATGTAATCTGCAGAAAATGCAAAATCAATTTAATCTTAAATTAAACGATGCTAATATACAAACAGTTATTCATACGGTTTTAAAACTCACTTTTTAGGGTTAAAGATGGCCAAAGCCTATGCCAGCAGCTCTAGACCCAATGTAGGATATCTAGTCACTTGAAGAGCTCATATATGCACAGGGAAAATTAATCTAACATCAGTGTGGAGACCCCGTGACCCTGTAGTTAGGATATAGTGTGTTAGATAATGGATGGATGGATCAGTGTGGAGAATGTGCTAACTCCAAACAGTATCAGGGTGAGGAATCAGTAATGCCAACTAAAGTGCCATCATGCCATCCACACACAAACATTTTAGACTTCTATAATAGAAAGAAAATAGAATTGACACAGCAAAGCAAAATAATGAATTTCCATTTAAAGCAGAGAAAAAAAAAACATTATTAGAGTTTATAATTAATAGTTTAACTGTGGGATGTGTTCTGCTTGTCCAATTCAGAATGGCACCAAATAGGCTAAAATATACAAGGATTCTGTCATTATTAAAAAAAAAAGGAAGAATGGAAAAAGTGAGAACAACAAAATATGAAATAAACAAAATAACAAAACATTCAGCTATAGCCTGAACCTTCCTGCTGAGGTATGGAATCCCATCTACCCAATAAGGTGTAGCCCACTCACCTCATAGGACCATACAAAACACTCTTTTCTCTCTAAGTTGCTCACTCTCTCTCTCTCTCTGTTCTCTATCCTCTCTTTCTGCCAACAGTTAAGTGTTTGTTCTATCTAGTAAACTGGCTCCACACTCAGTAATCTGTTAGTTGGGTGGTGGCTTTACAAATGCATCCCGGGGTCACTTCCAGGAATGTACCGAACCACTTCCAGGATCATGCTGGGTCTATTTCTACTGTGCACCTGAACCTGCTACTGCCTTTAAAGGGTCAGCTCTTTTCAGATCAAACCTTCCCACAAAGAAACAAACAGAGAAGTAAGTAAGTATGAGAAAAACAGTAAGATTAAAAGAGCTACAAAGCTCAACTACTGGAACAAAAGCAAATACCATTCAGTCGGTCATATACAGTCAGAGGCAATGCTCACCGTTGTCCTCTACCTTAGAGTGTCTCACTCAATAAAGTATTTAAGTGAAACAGAAAACTTCAAATTAAATATTTTGTTGATAGAGGAAAGTAGAGAAATTGGCATGAAAGCAAAACTGTTTTTACAATGTAAACTCGTTTAATCTCCCAGTCAAAGCCATCCCGACTGTCAGGTTGAGCAATGGAAGCTTTATGTCACAGGCCGGGCTGTTTTTGCTTAATTCTGGTTTAACAGACCCTTATTAAAATTTAGCAGCAGTTTTGAATAAACACCGTGCACGTGTGGTGAAACAAAACTTGTACATAAATGGATGCGTAGGTGATGCTTTTGAAACATAACCCAAATGGTTAAAAATTTCTCATTTAAAGATTTTTTTTAATTAAACAACAGCTAATTTTAAACCTGTTTTATTCAATTGGGGTTTGTGGGAGGACTGAACCCTATCTAAGCAGCAAGACATGAAAACAGTCCATATCTACACAAATCCCCACCAATATAAAATCAACAATCAAATGATCAAACATGTCTTTGGGGAATGTGTGGCGAAAAACCAAAGCAACCACACTTTGTTAATGCTCTAACAAATACATTCAGACAAAATGACAATTCAGTATTAGACAGGCATACATAATAATGTGGTTAGCAGAGTGGTTCTTCAGCAGCTGGCACAGTTATGTGTAGGAGGGCATTTTGTGACAAGTTCATGCTTTGCATGTGAGGATGCCATGATAGGATTTAGCAATTTGTGCCGCTGAAATGGATAAGCTACATTTATACTTACTTATTTGGCTGACACCTTAAGCCAAGATGACTTACAACAGTTGAGATGTAACTTGTGACATTTTTTTTTTGGGTTTTCCATTAAGAGTGCAGGCAGGTCAAGTGACTTGCTTATGGTCAAACAGTGTCAGTAGTGGGATTTGAGCCCACAACCTCGGGGTCTGAAGTCCACTTAATGTTTACATCACACTGCGTAGTAAAGAATGTGTTTGATTATACTTGTTTGTATTTCTTGGTTTCCTTAGAATTCCTTAAGATCCCTAACACTGTATTTTAAACCTGTGAATTTGAGAATATTGCATTATTGTTTTCATAAAGGTTAACAGCTGTGATTCGTTTGTTTTATGTATGGATAACCACAGACTTCAAACACTGTCATTCTGTTTCCTTGCCTTCTACATTTACGCACGGTATATTACTAAAATATGTTTCCCCAAACAACAGTACGACTGCCAGTATCTGAATTAATCACCCTTCCTGTTTTGATTTACACCGGCAATGCATGGTTTTACACTAAAACTGTTGGTTGATTTAAGCGAAACTACGTGAAAACATCTAAATTTGGAATAACATATGGTAAGAGCTGAAATAATAAAATAACTGTTCTTGCGAAAACAAAAAATACTAATAAAAACAAACAATTTTCAGAAAAAAGAAACAGAGTAACCTTCATGTGCTGTATGTAACACAGCAGGTAAAAGTTCAAAAGCAAATTACAACATTAAGTGCAAACAAAACCTAGAGCTTTACCTTTTTAATTAATACCATGTTTAAGTAAAACAAAATAAACATCCAAATTTTCACTTATCCACCCATTTTCTTTACCTGTTTTATTTAATGCACTTCTTCGAGCTATTCAGCAGCCCAAGCCAATGACCATCCCTATGTGGGACGCCAATCCATCTCATGCACACACCTCTAGCCACTCATGCTGGCCTAATTACAGAAGTCAAAGCCTAGCATACATGTCAAGTGCCTCATTCTCCTGTCAACTATTTTTAGGTAGGTAGAAAGTAATAACTACAAGGATTAAGGAAGACCACAAGATAAAATCACCTAAACAAAACAACAAAACCACAACAAAGAATGGGAGAATGCAGGAAAAGCCAAAAGTATACCAGGGTCCATGCATGCAAAACTGCCAATTTAAAATCGGCAATCAACCTAATACGTGTACAATTTTAGGGGAATTGTGGGAAAGGTTAACTAAAGTATCCAAAGAGAGAAAAATAAATAAATTAAAAGGTTTCTCAAATAGAATCTGAACTTACGAGGCTGTGTAACCACTGCACCAACAGTAAATACAGTAATGCATTCTTTAATTAAAAAGGGAAAGTGTTTCTCAAATATAATGCATTGAAAACTAGCACACTGAAACTATTCCACTAAGTTAAAGCTTCAAGATTAGACAGCATTTCGAAGTGCTGGAATTGTTTTCACCCCAGACATTAGTCAATGAGCTCCACACCATCTTTGTAGATGGTTCAAAGGTTTATGTAATATACTGTTTATGCAGCATTGGTAAAGAAGAGATACTTTCCAACACTTTATGCTGTAAATAAGGTTACCATGAAATTCCTCTTTTTTAATAAGAAACATAAAAAGATGGCAAATGAAGAGAAGACAGTAGCACTGTGGTTAGTGCTCAAGCTTGAATATCAGAACAGCCACTGCCTAGAGTGCACATTCTGCCAATATTCATGTGGATTTTCTCTCGCATTGCATTGGTGTACAGGTTAGAATACTTAACTACTCCTTACTAGTGTGTGTTTGTGTGTGTGAATAAGCGAGAGTGCCAAGCTGTGAACTGGTGTCTCACTTGGTTTTGACTCCAGCTTTACACGTTGTTGTATGCTCTGGCTCCCCATAACCATGTCTCAGAGTGAGTTGGTTTAAAAAGTAGATGGATGGATTGCCTAAATTGCTACCCATTTATTTTTTTATGCTATGACCCTGAACTGGATTAAGTGTGTTCAACTGTGGATCAATTCTTTGCTTTTTCAATTTCCTTTCTCATAATATTGTAATTTTTGGGGATTATTATAATGAAAAACAACTAAATCCACAATATGTTTTGGTTAATGAAAGTATTGTTGGAACATCATTCACTTTTGTATTTTTAAAAGTAAAATGTTCCAAGGGCTGCAGTGGGCAGGCACCCTGCCCGGGGTTTGTTTCCTGCCTTGCGCCTTGTGTTGGCTGGGATTGGCTCCAGCAGAACCCCGTGACCCTGTAGTTAGGATATAGCATGTTGGATAATGGATGGATGGATGTTCCAAGGGGCTATGCTTAGCGTGCATCTGCTATGTTTTTACAAGGGGATGATAAATGAACATGTTAAATGAAAACAAAAATGTCGGGTGTCTAAAAGTGAAATGTGTGTAAATGCCAATAAAGACATACAATAAAATAAAATAACTATCAGTTCAAGCCTGCTTTACTTATTGTTTTTTGACTTACACAAGAGTTGAAAGAGCAGCTTCTCAGATTAAGAACAGTTCAACCTTGTCTGCTCAGACAAATAAAACACAGGAAGATACTCACCTCTATCCACGGTACATTTTTCTTATCTAAAAAAAATGTAAAATTTGGTGTATTGCCTAAGGCAGAACTTGACACAATGACAAGGGAATCAATATCCTTTTCTCAAGTTTATATTCTGAAGACAACAACTTTTATTTATACTGCTTTCTTTTATTTTAAAAGACTATTCTACAGGTATGGAACAATTAGAACAGGCTGAAATTGCCTTTGATTGTAGGCATTGATTCACAAGAACAAAATTTTATATTAACATGTAACAACAGAACTTGTGAATCTATTTTAGTATTATTCACATTCGTGCTGCTGTACATAAAAAGAACAATAATGCATGTAAATGAATTGAGGACTAAAAAGAAAAAAATCCTTTATATCCTATAAAGCAAGAGGCAGCACACCCATTAGGGAATGCCTGGTGAATGCCTTGGACCGTACAAAAAACTTGCCTGCATAAAACTGAACATCTAGAATGATCCATAGACATTCCTAGCTTAATACCTTTGTCCAAAGCAAGTTTCTTAACAGCTGCTAAAACAAAACTGCAAAATATCTGAATAATATTCTAATCCTTCATTATTAAATTTTAACATATGGAGGAGGTTAGGGGCACGCACTGATACACCCACCACACGACAAACCAACTCAGGATCCAGATTAGAACCCGAGTGCAACCATGCAACAAGTGACACCTCAGCACCACACTAGTGGAGTAGAACAGTGTGAGGTTTTTTTATGGTGGCTGGAGTGCCAATTCTGCCACCAACCCCCAAGTTTTTTCCTGCAGGTCGGAGGGCCCACATGCAGGGATGGATGCAGATTAACATCATACCTAGGACGGAGCAATTCCAGGTTAAGGGCCTTGCTCAAGGGCCTAACAGAGCAGAGACTCTTTTGGCATTTTACCTTCCGATTGCCAGTGCAGATCCCTAGCCTCAGAGCCACCACTCCGCCTTTAACATATATCATTTGTAAAATGAGGTGGTGCAGTGGTAGAGCTGCTGCCACACAGTAAGGAGACCTGGGATCGCTTCCCGGGTATTCCCTGTTTGGGTTTCCTCCCACAGTCCAAAGACATGCAGGTTAGGTGCATTGGCGATCCTAAATTGTCCCTAGTGTGTGTTTGGTGTGTGTGGGTGCCCTGCAGTTGGCTGGCACCCTGCCCGGGGTTTGTTCCTACCTTGCGGCCTGTGTTGGTTGGGATTGGCTCCACCAGATCATCGTGACCCTGTGTTAGGATATACTGTAGCAGGTTGGAGAATTATTGACCGACATTTGCAAAATACTTTCTGATTGTGTCCTCTGCAAGAGGTGTTTATATAATGTAAATGACTGTAAAGATCCTTAACTGTACCCTGCATCAAGTTTTCCTCATCACTTTCCTTATGATTTGCAAAGATATACAGTAATTGAGACATGCATTCTGGTCAATCGACACTCCAATTCTTCAGATCCAGATTATTTTGGACAATAGAGTACATATCTACTGTTGCAAAACTGAGATTGTCTTGGAGAAGTCGTTTCATTTCTCTGGGTCCAAGTACATTTATTTTTTTTTTTATTTAGAGTAATTCCTTCTGACAATGTCAGTGTGCTGTATATATTGAAAATTAATCAATTACAAATACAATAAAAACAGGAGGGGCATTATGTTCCACCCAGCAGCTTTTTACCTTGTATCTGTGAGTATAAAAAAAGAAGATATTTAAAAATCGGTAGACTCAAATGCTAAGCATGCATTTGTTGTGATTGGAGAATGCCTTGGATTTTCTCCACACATGAACTAGTGCCATGGTGTCAGAAATGCATTATTTGGCCAAAGGTTTCCAGACACTAGATCATCACATCCATATGAGTTTGTCCAAAACTATGAACATCAATATGGAGTTGGCCAACCCATTGTGGTTATAACAGCCTACACTCATCTGGGAAGGCTTTTCACAAGATGTTGGTGTGCTTCTGTGGGAATTTGTGTCCAATAAGCTAAAACAACATTTGTGAGGTTAGTTACTGACGTTGGGCAAGAAGATCTGTCTCACAATCAGTGTTCAAATTCATCCCACAGATGTTCGAAAGGGTTGAGGTCCAGGCCCTGTGCAGGACATTTGAATTCAGCCACACAGAACTCATCAAACTGTGTCTTTACTGACCTGGCTTTGAACATGAGGGCACAGTCATGTTGGAAAAGAAAAGAGCCTTCCAAAAACTGCCACCACAAGTTGAAACCTCCAGATAAGGTGCATTTATACTATAATCAATTGAAACCTCTTGACAGGTGATATCCATTATCCCATCTAAATTATGGGATTTCTAAAACCAACTTTCTTCGCCAGTGTTGATTTGGGTGTGTTATATTAAACTAGACATTAAGCCCGTTACAATAATAGTAGTGGATAAACATTAGTAGGAACAGTCTACATTAAATGGCAAGGACCTTGACCTCATTCTGTTTCTTGTCTTAATTTTTTTTTTGTCAAAAATATTTTTTCAAGAAGCCTAAAGTAAAATAATAATACAAATAAAATAGAAATGTACATGACAATACAGTAAGTATAATTAATATTGCCTTAGTGTAAAACTTTGTAACGATCTGTAAGACACAATATCTGAAGAAGATATTTAGGTAAAATTTTCCATTTTTTTACCTCATGAAATTTTTCTGTACAATTTCATTATAGACAACATTTCTTGTAAATATTCTGTCTGAGTTTGGCAACAGTTTGCCTTGTTCAGGAATCTCTACAACCTTGACAACAACATCTGGAAAACTTCTAACTCTTGATAATGCAACATAAAACTGACCATGGCTGAATACTGGTTCTGGCAAGTAAATGCCAACCTTTTCTAAGGTTTGCTCTTCTAAATCTTTCTCTTTTAGCGTTTTTCTGAAAGTCATTTTCTTTTGCTTCAATCGATCTATTTGCTCGTATTTTTCTTTTTCTTTCAGCGTTTCTTTCGTTGATGTTTACTTGTTGAGCTGACCGTTCTTCCAGGAGATGCTGCTTATATAGGATTTGATTGTCTGTGTCTTTTGTCCTACTTGACGTGTCCTTTTTTTGGGTGGCATGTTGTTAGTAGATACGTTCGTAATATTTTCTCCTACAGTAATACTGGCTTGTATGTGGCTGTAATATGCATCCTTTAATTTTCTCTCGCAATAATACTGGTTTGTATTTCCATAAAATGCCTGTATTTTTCTCTGACAGTAATACTGGCTTTGATGTCCGTAATATGACTTTAATTTTCTGTCACAACAGTGGGCAATCAGTAGAGTGTCCCCAGCGACTGATGTAATGTGTGGCATGCTGCTTATAATCGTGCCTGTGGCGTCTCCCCAGTAAGTACTGTGCAGTTCCCCAGCAAGTATTTTAATTTGTGGGGGCGTGCAGCTGATTATTTTATGTGGCGTCTCCCCAACAACGGATTTTATGTGCGCTGCCACAACTACCCAATCAGCACTCTCCTCCGCAATGGTGTCTTTTATATCTTATCATGCGCGGTCGTTCACTGTGTGCCCAGCTTCCAGTGTGTGTCCGTCCACGTGCCGAGCGCATGGGCGGGGCATGGTACAATGTGCGGCGCGGCCCGCACATGCGCACTTCACCAGAAGACACACACACGAACACTGGACGCACACAAGGGTTTTATTAAAGAGGATGATGGGGGAATAATTATGTGATCAGTTATTTGGTGTTTTATGTTTGGAAATAATTAAGACCACTTTGCAGAGATCTGTTTTAATTTTGACATTAACTCTGTGAGGGCTGAATATTTTTTCCAAAAACTCAGTTTTCTGGAAAGCACGCAAAGCAATGGTGTCACACATAAATCAATGTAAAACGTCTCTTGCTATGTGCTGTGGCTGCTGTTGGCACATGTTCGGCATCTCTGGCAGCAGTGGCTGTGCAGGGGCTCCTCGATGGTCAGCAGGAATGCACGGTGCACCGGCTCACATAGCAGGTGAGCGGTGGTGGCAGTCGCAGAGTGACACAATATGGTTTGTACCTCTTGTCATCATAAGTGGTGGTCCTCCCAGGTGAATGCTGCTGTAGGCTCAGCAGCTACAAGAAAGTATTCAGCACCACGATCAGTTGGGGACCGATCAGATGATGCTGGTACCTCACTTTTGTTTTCGATATCCATCTCCAGATCACTTGCATCAAACTCAGAGTCCGACAAGTCAGAGTTCCATATTCAACAAAATTACATAAAATATCCATGGAGTATTTTGCTTTGCACATTCGCTTTGGTCTCTTACCAGACGTCAATGCCATTTAAGAGATCGTTTGCTCTTTGCTACTCATGCACGTGTAGGGAATCAAAGTTAAATCAACAAATCTATGTAACTTTCCTTTGAGCAAAGAGAGTTGAACTAAAACATAAGGACAAATTTTTTCACAGTTTACCCCTGAATTTTGACAAAAGTCGACATCAGCCCTAAAAGAGTATTTTCTGATGATCAGTGTCAAACAGACAGATTAAATGCACTGTTATTCAATGTTGTATAACAATAAAATGTGAATAATTACAAAGGGGTCAATACGTTTTATAGGCAATGTATGTCTGTGTGTGATTTGCTAACTCTAATTCCAATCTATTCATGAGCTATCACTGTCAGTATAGATATAGCCCAGCCAAAATGCAACAAGGCTCACAAATAGACCTACATTTCATTAACATCAATAAATTACTTGGCACAGTAGATCAGTACATAGATTGATAGCCACTAAGTGATTTGAACTATTTATTTTCAAGGTTTAGGAGCCTGTTTTAGAAAGTTTGCATTTTTGTCCAAGATTTTCTTGAGATTCCTTGAAGAGGACCCATTTTGTTCCACAGTGGCCATTGGGTCAGTGAATGTGAGTGTACTTGTGTGAGCATGCTCTGAGGTGGACTAATGTCAGATGCTAGCCTAGAATCTAGCATGTGTTCACTGTGTAGACTCCATCTGCGTGTCTGAAAAGGTGGTGTGTAACACTGTTGCACCTCAGGGAACCGTCTGGTCTGCCTGTTTACCCGCTACACAACAGACCTCCAGTTCAATGCCAACACTTGCCATCTACAAATTATTCAAAGATGACTCCTCCATCATATGCTGAATTAATAATGGAGACAAGTTGGACTACAGGAGGGTTATTGGGGAATTTGTCTTGTGGGTCACAGAGAACCACCTGAAGCTTAATATCAGCACGACAAAAGAGAGAGCCGGAGTGTCTTTGAGACCAGTCACCATTCAGGTGGAAGATGTGGAAGTGGTGCAGAGCCACAAGTACTTGGTGATTCACATAAACCACAAACAAGGCTGGTCTGACAACACAGTGGTGGTGTACAAAAAGGGCCAGCACAGACTGTACTTCCTGACGAGACACTTGGGTCTTTTGATGAATGTAGCAAGCTGCTGGAGATGTTTTACCAATCTGTAGTAGCCAGTTTATTGTTTTAAGCTGTGGTCTCCTGGGGAAGTAACTTTAGTTCTAACAACACAAAATGCCTGAACTAACTTTATAGGAAAGCCTACAAAATCACAAGGTGAACACTAGATACATTGGAAGGAATTGTGGAAAAGAGAATGGTGGCAAAATTGGATGCCATCATGAAAAATGCCCTCCAAGCACTCCATGAGGTGCTCTCTTGAAACAGTTTTAGCCACAAGCTCAGGTCACCACTGTGTGCTAAGAAGTGCCTCTGGGGATCTTTTCTGCCCAGTGCTATCAGGCAATCCAATGCTTCCTCCTGACTCCATGGAATAAATCCTAATGCTATTTAATTTGCTATTTCTGTTTCTATACAATACACATGTATTATTTATTTATCTATCTATCTATTGACTGAATGTAATATTTGTCCTGTTTCTTTTCTGTTTTTGTCTGATTCTATGTTTTATTGTTTCTTCTGCTGTATGCATCTAAATTTCTTCTTGAAATTAATAAATGTAACTAATCTAATCTACCCAATACTTTGATCAGAAGAATATTGGTACAAAGAATGAATCAATGTATCAATCTAACTTAATAAAAGGATAAGTTAAGTGTCTGTGCGTTTGTCTGTCCATCAAATTGCTATGTCTCTGTTATTCAAAAAGATTTTACATTAAAGATTTTTAGTAATAAAATGCATTGCATTGGTCATTCCAATAGATGGTGCGTCACACACATTAACACAACTTTTACGAATCACATACCAAATGACATACAACAAAGACATATGCACTGCAAACGTTAACGATGAGTTCTATGTTGATTATTTCGAGTTTAGGCTTTCTTAGACAGGTAGTAACATAGCTAGTCTTCAATAAATTGGTTAAGTACTTTGTGTTGAAAAAAAGAATCACTAGGTGACTTGTAAAGAGAATAATGAGATTAAGATTTAATTTGTTTATTTATTTGATCAAGACAGCCTTTCCTGACATTACAGAGCTTACCCCCGGACAGCACTAATTCAAGATCATTTTAGAGTCGGTAATTAATTTAACATGCATCTTTTTGGCACAAAGGAGGAAACAGCTATTTTGCTGCACACAGTAATTCATCATAGACTGGCAATGGAACTTTATGTTGTTAATGATATAAAAGGCTTCATAGAAATAAAACAAAAGATCTATGGTCAATGCTTCCAAATGCAAAATGCCAGATATTGTACTATTTAGTCTTGTTACTGTGAAAATGATTAAAAACAGATTTTTATGCAGAAATGCAAATATTGTTGTTGATTAGAACAAATGGACATGGCAATATCCATTTTCAGTAGATGTAATTGGAACCAGACAAAAAAATGTAACAAAAAAAGTTATAGAACAATAAAACCATATGTTTTAAAAAAAATATCACCACAATGGCACCACAGTGTGTTGGCAGGACATTGTGAAGGACGATCTGGTGTCAGGAGGCATCCTACTCTCTTGTCTGGCCAGCAGACCATTATAATGGAAGGTCAGCAAGGAAGCTGTGATATTCTCCTGCCAAACCAGGACATAGACATGGAAGGATGCTGCAGCAGAAGTTACATTGGGGTTGGAGTCCCAGCAGCCCCAGAGGGACATCCTGGTTGGGCCTGGGAGGCTGGAAGGACAGGACAGTGGGTGACTAGAGCATCCCCCTGTACACTGAGCAGCAGCATCCTATCTGGCATGCCCCAATATGGATAACCAAAGGTCAACATGGAAGTTGTGGTCCATGTTGGGTTTTGTGGGGGCTGCCAGAGAGAGCTGACAGATATTGACCGCACAAGGGACTGGTGTGGTCCTGACCAGCCCAGAGGTGCCTCTCAGAGGCAATTGAGTGAGCAATGGTAGTGCTTCCAGGTCGAGTGTTAAAAGAAAGACCTCTACCTGGCCTAAGCAATCGGAGTCAGGAGAAGAGCTGGACAACACTTGCCTGGGAAGAGTGAAGGACAAAAGAAAAGGATTGGATTGGATTGAATTGTGCATCACTGAGGAAAAGAAGCCTGTCAAAGTTACTGCTTCAAAATAAAAATAACTTTTGGTTGAACCTAGGACTGTCTTTGTGTGGTTGTGCCTGGGATTTGGAGCTCAGTGGTGCCACCTATTGGTCACAACATGCAACAGAGAATTTCACTGTACTCTGCACTCATTAAAATATTACTACTAATACTACTATTACTAATATTATTTCTGTAAATATAAAAATTCAAAAAGCATTTTTCATATTTCCTTTGTCCATGCTATTTTACCACTTAATATTCTGTCCCTTGTTTTAACTTTCCTCTCTGTTTTCAATGGTTATGCCAGTGTGTCATATTAATTTTTTCTGTCCACTCTAAAATCCATCCTCAATCTGAATTAATTAGTCCTTAGCGTACATGCTGTATTTTTCAAATGTGTGGCACTTGTGAAAGCTGACCTGCTCTCAGCAAGTTCTCAACATGTACTACTATAACAGAGGTCAGTTTCTTCAAATTGGAATAATAAGCCATATGATAACTGAAAAAAAATGCACCCCTTGCACAGTCAGTGTGTGTTGTTATTTAGAAAGTTGAATGGAGTTCAAGTGTGATACGGCAAATAGGTGAGAACTTAAGAGCTAAATTTTAGGCACAAACCAGTTTTTTTGGTTACAGTTGTGACCAGCAGGGAGTGTTTCAGACAAACATTTTAAATGAAAGGTTTATTAGCACAAATACCTTACAAAAGAAAAAACGCAAAAGTTACATAAACACAAGCACAATTCTTCATCTCTCTTTTTCTTTCTCCTTCCACTCCCCTTTTTATTTTAGACTTCCGGTAGTAGGTCACAGTCTATTGGGAGCACTTCCAGGTCAAACAGAAGAACCACAAAGTAGGGATTACTAATCCCAGCAGCTCCCCCTAATGGCCCTCATGGAACTACCGGTCCCAGCATGTCCTGCAGGTGTCCATGTGGGAATCCAAGCTCAGGGATGTTGCCATCTGGCTCTCTACTCCTGTCCATGCATCACACTGGCCTCCTAGCAGAGTATTGTTCCTTGCCCAATACTGGTCATAATACCTATCCATATGAGCCATCCACCACACAGTCAAAAACTTAAAAACCAAACCGTCTCTGACTGGCTGGCTCGAGCTATTATACTGGCGGTTGCCGCCGCGATCGCGGAGTCTTGTTGTCGTGACAGGGTCAGCAGCCCTGACTGTGCATTAGTAAGGAAGCTGTGAGCCAGTGGATAGAGGTGTGCATGAAAGAGATCTGGAAGATGCATTCTCTGTAAAAGAGGATTGGAATATTGGAGATGTATGTGTCTAACGATTCTTTTAAGGAACACAGAAGGTTTCTTATGTACGTAAACCTACCAGCAAAGAGCAGTATTCACGAGTTGGTGAAGAAGTGGCGTAAGACAGGGTCAATTGCAAACTGCAAAAAGAATCAGGCCCCTTTGCTTGTTTCTTGTACAGGCTAAGTAACATACATAGATGTTGGAGTCGGAGATGGTTCAGTTTTTCGTGTGCTACCCTGTACTTCAAGGACATTTTATTTCATAACTAAAAAAAATCTTTTAAACTGTACAGCAAGTATAACAGGCAACATGCAAAACTGTCAATGCTACTGATAAAAAATACTCGCATAGCCTTGGCTCTTGAACCTTCTATGTTAATCTGTCATGTCAGACTATCATTTGCAGCATATATCATCACACGCTCTTAGCTGGGATTAAGAAAAGAAACTTTATTACCACATTAACATTTTCCTTGTTTATAGCTGCGTATCTTGTTTATTCACCTCTGGGAGCTTTTTTGTGGATGTTGTCTATCATCTTATCAGTATGAAGGTTGTTTGGTATGCTTACCAAGTATGTGATCTTTGGACAAAAAAAAAAAATAACACTCCCTATTGTTTACATATCATGAAACAGCATTTGTTTATGATGTTCCTTTTTTATTTCATGACTCCCAGCTGCTGTTCTGACATAAACCATTGTGTTTTTAGATGTGCATCATTATTGGTTTACAGTTATTTGAACGCTTTGCTGTGGGAAGTACTTTGAGATGTTTTCTGGCAAAAGGTATTGCAAAAAGATTAGTTTCATATGAATGTTTTCATAATAAATTCTCTTGCAATTCTTCTTGCAAACACAAGGCACAGTGGGACACTCAGAGTACTGAGCTTGAATCAGAGTCTGGCCGCTGCCTATATGGAGTTTGCATTTTCTGCCTTTAAAAGTGTGAGATTTATCTTTGGATGCACTGGTTTCCTTTCTACCTCCCAAAAGTGTGCAGTTTAGGTTGACTGAACTGAAATGAGTGCTAGCTGGTGGGACAACAGGAATGTGCATTGTGATGTACTGGCTTTAAAGATTTGTTTCTCTTCATTGAAATTAGTGGATTTGAAACATTAATATATTTTTTTTTTTACAGAAGCAAATATTATAGAAATATTTAAGAATTCTCACCATCTAATATGTGTTTAATGTTGAGATTCTCCCTTTCTTTTTAGGGTTAACAACTAGCACCTTCTTTACTGTACTCTTACAAAATGAGAATAAAGGACCAAATAGGAAAAGTAATTTAATATTAAAATTGAGCAATTAAGAAAGCATAAAACTGCACATTGCTGTATTTTTTTCCAGATAAAAATTGCACAGTGATGCTTTATGGTCATCCTCATAAGCAATTAAAAAAAGAGCAGAGAAAATGTGGAAATCAGTAGTAGTGTCCTGGGTACACTAAAGGGAGATTAAGGGAGCTTTATTTTATTAATTTGCTCTATTTATATGTGAAAATAAAAGGGAGATAATAGTAGGGTTTATAATATTGTCTGCTTCTCCTTTGACAAGCATTTCCTTTAAATTTGAATTTTGGATATATGATTATGCATAAGTGGCAATTAGCCATGGAAAAGGGCAGAAATCACTGCAGGATTCCTGATAGGTGGCAAATCTGTTGGCATAGCTGTTTTGATTGAATCTTATCCATGAAATAAAGGGTGGTCAGAGGCAGCCTTCTTCTACATGTTTTTAAATGAGCCACTATCCTGGAACTGGGATGTGCTAATAATTATCTCATACACACAAATAATTTTTATTAGAATTAAACAGAGAACCTATACTTGTTCTTAAATAGGCACTTTGTCAAATTTAATGTGTGGAAAATGCTTAACACTATAAGAATTTAACTCTATAAGAATATAACTCTAATCTATAAAAAATACAATCATTTTGGAAAAAAACTGAGTATTAAGTTAAAGTTACAGTATGATGATTTATTGACTACTTGTATAAATGTGTTTTTGCAGTACAGGGTGGTAGGCAAGGAAGGCTGTTGCATAAAATGTCCCATCACAGCTCCAGGAGACTGGGTTCACATTCCAGTCTGGGTATTGCCTGTATGTGGTTGAAACGTTCTTCTTTAGTCCGTGTGGGTTTTAATCTACATACCCTGGAGTTCCCACAGGCATAAATGTTGTGAGTGTTAGTATAAACTATGATTCATGCCACTTTGTCTGCTGTTAGTTCCCCCCCTTGCATTCAGTTCTGTAGGGATAGATAGATGGATAATGCCATATAGAGTCAAAGTACTGCAGATTTTTACTGTTTCAGTTATAGTCATGAAAAATATTATTTGGCCATGAGGAATAAGAAGTTTAAAATGATTAAACCTACAGCATAACAGCTTGAGGAGACTGGGTTGAAACCCTGGTTCTCACTGTACACATGGATTTTTCTAAAGGTTTGGGTTAGACTTCACATCCCGAAGATATACAAGATTGGTTGGTTTCCTTTAAATAGCCCAAAGTGATTGAATGTGAGTGCCCAATGCAACAGACTGGCCTCCCATTTAGGGCCGATTCCCATCTTGTGACCTTGAACTACAGTAGATAAATAAGCTTCAGATATGGACAAACTCATTAACCATTAAGATAGCATGCAAACATTTATAATTTTCAGCACTTATTAGGAGATGTTGGTGCTGGGGCCAAATCAACAATGTAAGACTGCCTTTTGAATCCAAACATAGGTTTATTAATTCTCACCTAACTAACTCTTGTACTATATCAAAGTAACTCTACCTACCTGAGAAGCTTGGATACTGACCTACCTGAATTTGAGCAGCTCCCACAGTATGCAAAGTCTGCCTGCTAATTAAATTTACAGTATGGCCAGCCAATCAGATCAGCAGTTAGGTAACACTTGGACAAGAGAAAGACAGCAAATAGCATAGCCGTTGTTGAGATGTTTTCAAATGTGAGAATTTAAACAAGTTAGCTATTTTAATTAACTCTGCATTAAGAAACAGTGAGAGAGGCTGAAGCCCTTGACATTTACAGAATCAGATTAGAACGGCAGACTTACCCCCTGGTTCAATTGTCTTCCCGGAAGGTGATATACGATTATGGATGAGTCCATTAAAGTGAAACACAGTGAATACTCTGGTTGCTTAGGAAGCATGGGATGGTGGTCAGGCATTCCTTAAATGTATTTTGGTGAATAAAGTTTCAAAGCTTGTCACATACACAACCACATAATACACAATAGCTGTAAAATGTAAACATGTTGTCCCTAATCATTATGTATGTTAGTTATGTTCAATGAAATTATAAAAGCATTGTGATGGAACCTGGTATCAGCGAGCCCCAAACCAAAAACATAAACACATACTGAGTCCCGGGTTCAAATAAAGAGTGGTTTATTAACCAAAACACCTCAAAAGTAGCACAAAGCACAGATTCAAGTAATATCTTTCTCACAATCTCCTCACAGTTCAATTCTCCTCTCCTTTCACCACTGCTCTGCCTTCCTCCAATCGTGTGTAGCTCAAGTCTCAAGACCAGTTAGTAGAAGCTGATGTTTATGGTACTGCCTACACCATCCACCATACTCAATCCTGTCATTAGTTATTCTCACCTTTTTGGCAGTTATTACCATTGTGAAACCTTAGATTCCTACCATATTAATAATTTGAGGTACTGAAGAGTAGGCTAAGCGAAACTTTTCCCTATTGGCACAGAATGAATAGTGGCAGCTGAAAGAGTATTACTAAATGGGGAACTGTTCCATTTGACAGAATTATTGGTGCCAGACAATACCACAGAGACCCCTTTGCAGTCAAAGAAAGGAAAAAAGTCTCAGACTAGTTATTTTGACACAAACCATGGTTTTGATTAATTAGCTTCAATGCCGCAGAAGACTGCTAATTTAGTTTGGGGTGTCCCATTACTGGTTTCAGTCTGTAAAGCAAAGATGCTGTCATGGATGTGTGACTGTGAATCAATCTCTTGATTCATCCTGGGTAAGCACTCTCACTCTGGGATGAGAGGGAGCACTATCACTAACAGTATTGTCCCTTTCCGTTCCAATAGCCAGGAAAAGATGTCCAATAAAGGCAACCCTCCGCCCCTTCCAGGTGGAGTACTATAAATCCAAGTGCCACGACACTCAAAGGAGATGAAGCTAAGAACCAGACCTAATCGCCTTAGTAACTAGGTATACACTTATTATATGTGCAATCGTGCACTGTTTCTGTTTAAAAGTTACATTTTCTTTTAAATAGGGTGACCAAGCTGGCGTCCCAACATTTTTTGGGATTAGTTGTCATATCCCACACAGCCACAGTGCACGCTACCTTTCTTTTCTAAGGCTAAGAACCATGTGGAAGTGATGATCGGTGAGCTTGGGATTAGATATTTAGTGAAGAGTATTGTACAATGTCATAAACAGCAAGAAGTGGAACATAAATGAAGGAGCTTTACCATGATTGAAAGGAGTCTGACAATGTATGTATGTATGTATGTATGTATGTACTGTAAGGTTTCTAAACTCTTTTGGGAGTCCCCCCAGTGAGATGACTCGCCAAAGAGCATCCTGCCGCATCTGTGCAAAATAGTACTGTGGCAGCTGGTCTCGAAAACAAATTTGTGGTCATGCAATGAGCACCTGCTGTCGATGGGTAATGCAAAGAACATTATAACTGCAGGGAACAGTATTACTAGGCCATGACCCTGGCCATGACCCTGCCTGATTGCTGTGTCTGTGTAAAGGAGATTTGTAGATCCCGCTACAATAAATAACAGTGCTGTTCCTGTTTCATGCTGAATAAAGTTAGTTTTGCTAAAGTACTGAGACTCAGTCTTGTGTTTTGGGGTGCAAGACAGGGACTCACACGTCACAGTACAGAAAAGGTGCATTTCATAGATTAAGATACACTCTTTGCCAGTGGTTTAGAGCAGACCTCAAAGTTCTTGCTCCTTTTTGTGGCATACATATGAACAAAACATGCACTATTTTTTTTGACTTACAAAAACTATGGTACCCAAAGTCATTCATGTTTACCAGGTTCTTATATGCTATGTGGAAAATCATTTAGGAAGGTAGGCTAAATTTTTCACAATAAGACTATTTTGTGATGTGCACCTATGTCCACTGAAGTTGACAATCATGTTTCCCTAAAATTGTACAAATCTAGATCCCTTTAGGAAAATGTCCATAAAGCTTTAAATTGCTTAATTTGGATGGAAGACTTTGACCTTATAAAATGCTTCAAATGGGCCACCTTGATTGTGGCATTCACACATAATGATGGCAGTTTTAGTTTTTGTGCAAATTACCATTGTGCTTTTACTACTATTAGGCCCAATAACAATTAACACATTTGGCTAAAAGAAACAGCCTTCACAATCCATTGCTGTATATCAACTGCTGTTCCTTGCTGAAAATGAGGGGAGACACTCACTATAAATTCACATTCTAAGCTGTTTTAAGTCATGTGCAGCTTTAACTCAATAATAATATTTTATGGCCACCTTAGTAGCAGATATTTAACCTTTTCTTGATGACACAATAATTGCTAAGTGTATATGGGAAGAGCATAATGATCACATTATGGAAATGCTTGCCCATTTTGCTCAAAGAAGATTGAGGCTCCATGAAAAAAAAGAAATTATTGAACTTACAATTGCAATATCCCTGATTGTTTTTTTTAAACCATAGAATTAATCATACCAGTTACAAAATAGCCTAAATGTACTAATAAGACAGAAATCATGACTTTTTTCCTTTTACATTTCTGTAATTGCTTCCTGATAGAATGTTCCCCCTTGACACACCACTAAATAGTCTGTTCAATTAGACTATAAAACTTGCAGAAGGCTGCAAAAAGAATATAACTGGAGTTACGATTTAACAATTTACTAGCATAACATTAATTTATATAAATCAGTTATTGGAAGGCTGGATGTTATTCTAAGGCTATTAGACAGAAGGAAGATGCCAACAAAAATAGGCTACCAGTCTGTCATAAGCACATTCATGCACATACTTACACTGATCAACTTACTAGATCTTCCAGGTATTTGAAAATTTGACTGGCATAACTACAGGAAACAGGAGAAAATGAGATATTAGCACAGAGTACGTACCCAGCCTGAGATGTGAACTCAGGATTCTGAAGCTAGAAGGCTCTTCCCACTGTCATGTTACAATATGAAGAAACCACTGCTCCTTATTACAAATGCTTCCAGTTTTGGTCTGAGTACCTCCTAAGCTACATGAAATCATGAAAACGTATTTTGTGTTAAGAGCCAGGATGGAAAGACACCAAATGAGAATTAATAATAAGAAGGTTCTAACATCCAGTTTCCTCATGATGAAGCTTTACGAAGATCTTTTCAGCCATCCATTGCACAAAGGGCAGAACAAACACATTTGTCAATATATCTTTTGTATAAGTCCAGTGCAAAGCCTAAGCAGAAAGAAAATAAACACTCCTACATCCAACTGACATAGCTAGGACCCAACTTTGTACCCATAGGACTATCTGCCAACAAATAATTTGATGGTGTCATTAAAATATTGCAAATGTCTTTAATTAAGGAAGTTGACCATCCATCCAACCATCCATTATCCAACCTGCTACATCCTAACTACAGGGCCACGGGGGTCTGCTGGAGCCAATCCCAGACAACAAAGGGCAAAAGGCAGGAAACAAACCCCGGGCAGGGCGCCAGCCTACCACAGGGCACACAAACACACACACCCACACACCAAGCACACACTAGGGACAAGTTAGAATCACAAATGCACTTAACCTGCATGTCTTTGGACTGTGGGAGGAAACCAGAGTACCCGGAGGAAACCCACACAGACATGGGGAGAACATGCATACTCCACGCAGGGAGGACCTAGGAAGGAAGTTGAACATGACACTAAATTAATTTTAATAGATTAACTCTGTATTTGTGGTGGCAAAATGTCTGCCTTAAAAGAATTTTAGATTTCACATCATCAGTATTATAGAATTTAATACACCAAACATGCAATGAGACATGGAACTAACTATTCTTATCATTCATTGTCAAATAAATGGGCAAAGTGCATGGTGTCATCTACACAGGAAAGCTTAAAAGAAAAGTTCAGGAAGACTGGCTTACTCTGCCTATGTACCATCTAGATTTTGAAGCAGAGTCACAGCATATTCCAGACCCAAACTCTACTAGGAGTCAAAACTAGTGAAGTGAGGCTACATTAAGGGGGAGAAAGTGTCCCAAGTAGAATTTAAAAGGTTACTGCGTCTTTCTCATATAAAGGGGTAACTGAAGATGCCACAGCGACCAATTTCAAGTGAGGCTACTTTCATATGTTAAGAGTCAAACTATCTACACAAAATGGTTTGGAGATGAAGCTAAACAATCCTTTAGATATTTTATAAAGAATTGGGTCTTTATTACTACAAGTGGCCCTAGCAAGAGGATATTTGTGCTAATAATACACCAGTAAAGTGCAAGGCTAAGAGTTTTTAGAAGATATGCTCATACTTTCTAACAGTTGGTTGTCTCCTTAAAACTGTAATCTGGAACAAAGCAATAATATTGCAGTGAGCCACAAATAATACTGGCAATTACCATAACAGACAGCCTTGGAGGCCCAATTACTTTGAAGAGCCTATGACTGTTATGAATTCAGAAGGTATCCCAGAGAAGGCCTCAGAGTGCCAATTCCAGAATGATTTTAACAGGTTAACTCGCCTATGCTTCTCCATTTTCCATTACATTCTGTATTTCGTTTTTATGGTCTAACACATTTTACTGTAAGACCAGATGTCAATCATTGGTTAAAACCAACAGAATACAATGCTTGTATCCTTAAAGATACTTATTTAGTCTGCGCCATTTGACAAGCATCATTGTAGAATAAAAGGAACAAAATGTTTCCACATGCATAAAAATAGAAACCAGTACTTTTCTTATTTACAGAGCAGTATATGCATGTTATTTTTTATTTGAAAGTGTTATCCAAATAAATATAGAGAATCTTTCTTTCTAATGGCATTCTTGGGCTGCTGTAATTTACATACTGTATGTTATTGCCGTGGTTTGCCTTCTACATTAAGGATTCTTAAGTATGTTTATGTAAATAGTCATTTTAAATGCATCTGGTCTCAACCAAAATCATTTAAACATCCATTAAGGTACATTTAATATAAATATTTATGTTTATTTGCTTGTTTGCCAGGAGATTTCTGAGAATTGTTTTTTTAATCAATAATTGTCAGTGCACATCGTCCAGATGTGCCCACAGAGGCAGACACGTGCACAGCACAGCATCTTCGTGATGGATGGCAGCACAGTGTGTCACTCCTGGTAAGTAAAGCTGGCAAAGATCACCTTGAAGACACTGCAGAGCTGGATGATCTGAAACAAGAACAGACATGACAAATGGACATGTCTATAATCCAAGGAGTGTGGTCACGAGCAAGAGGACAGACATTCCTATACAGGTAGACAGAAACAACAACAAATTTAAAAAGGGGGCAAACAATGCACTGTGGCTCTGCAAATAGATGAATCATGTGTGGGGATCCAATCCAAAGGCACCAATAAAGATCCTGCAGAATTTTTTTCGTTATTATGGTTTCATCTTTCAAACTTCTAATGTTTTGTATTTACCATTCGGAATATGAGTCTACTATGCTGATGATCAGCACTTACTCTTTGTTCATTTGTTCAGACTTGGCATCTCAACCCTTGTACACAACTTAAAGTAGCTGATTTATCACTTAATTGAAATGTCTTCCAATGGACTTTGTTATCGTGTGACTTTGAATTGTATTCTGCTATGTTTGCTATGAAAAATAGATGTAGCCATGCTATACTTATTTTTATTTCCAACACTTTTTATAATACAGTTCTATTCTAAAATTTCACTCACTGTTTTACTGCAACAAAAATGACACCTTTTAACAATTAAGGCAGTACCTGTACATTCTTTCTATTGGAGTAGTGGTGTTAGTGTTTACTAAATTTTTATAGCCTGTACATTTGTTCTCTTTCCATTGCCTTTCTTCACACACAATTGTAACTTTATTATTTATCAGTGCAATGATGGCTTTGAAGAAGAGTTTTTATCCAGAACACGGTGGGCTATAATACCTTTAAATAAGCTACAGATATGATAACAGGACCTCTAAGTTGCCATTTACGTTTCCCATCTATTGGAATTAACCATTGATTTTTTCTGGAGGAAACTGCTGTATTTATTAAGGCTCTATGAATATTTCATAACTTCTCTTTTGAATACTTTTGTGCATCACTCTATTCTTTATGAACTGATTCTTGGTACTATTTTTGTGTTTTATATAAGCAATGCAAGCATTGCTTTACTTTTCTTATACAAAATCTGAGCCATTAAATATCTCTCCATGATTTTTTTATGATACACTATATACTAAGGGGTTCCACTATGCTCGCTTTGCTCGCCAACCCCCCGGCCTGTGCTACACACCAGCCACTTTGCGTCTCTGTCGTTTGCATTGTGAAGAGTGAGGCTGAACGCACCCCAATAATACCCGTTGCTCCTCCGAAACCCCATCTTAAATGGTGATACAATGGGAAACAAATACAGTTTTTTTTTACTTCCTCTTTGCTTGATCAGTTGCCGGCTTGCTGCTACTTCTGTGCCGTGTGATCTGTATCTCACGTTTAAAAGCCTGTACAGCAGCTGTCCTACTCTTTGTCTTTTATTTCCGGCACAAAGTCTCATCTCGCAGGACGCAAGTTCTTGATATTTTTTAGTTTATAACTTAAAAACGGAATAAGAATCTGAAAATCTAACAAAGTCACATTAAAGTTCAATAATTCTGAAAAGAATGATACCAAAAATATATATGTAGGTTTTAAAATAAGCTTGACTTAAAGCGTGACAGAAAACATGACATGAAAATGTCACATAAAATCGTTGCACTTTTAGGCTTAGGATTTTATATATATATATACAGTATATATAAAGAGAGAGAGAGAGACTGTATATGTAAATATATTGTAAGAAGACGATATAGCGTCTGACCTGACACAAATTGACATGGAGGCACGGGTAAAATAAAATAAACTATTTATTTGCTCTCACCTGTGGAGCACATCTTCCCTGTGAACCCCACAGGTAATACACAGTCTCCAAGCACAGTAAAGTACCAAAAACACTCTCTTCTTCCATCATCACTCCTCCTCAGCAAGCTTTGTCCACCTCCTCCCGACCGCTGAGTGGTGGTCACTGGCTCCCTTTTATCAGGCACCCAGAAGTGCTCCAGGTGGTTGATTGCTGACATCCGGCTGCACTTCCGGGTAAGGTGAAACCAGTGTCCAAAAGGAGTCACCTGTTCCTGTTGCAGCAAACCCCTGGTGTCGCCTGTGGAACCCCACAGAGCTGCACAGAACTCCAACCCCCATGAAGCTCTGGGGGAGTCCAAGGCACTGCTGCAACCCAGGGAGGCTGCCATCTAGCATCCAGGAGGAGATACTGGGCTTCACACCATTGTCCCCCTGGCAGATGTGGTGAATTTGTTGTTTGCCTTTTTAATTACCTGTATTTTACTTCAGTTAATTCATTGTTAATACCATTTTTCTTATTTTTCATTTTGGTTAATTTATATACATGCACACCACACTGCCTATAAATAATAGCACCCCTTGGTTAAAAAAATGATAATAAAAAACTACAAATATTGTGTATAGGAAAGCACTTTGTTAGTTACATAGTAATTCTGATATACCTGATAAACTCACAGCACTATAACAGAGGCCCATTGTTTTATGAAATTTCCCAGGCAACCCAGAAAAGTGTTATATATTTAATGTGCATTATGTTACATTTGTTGGTATATTTTCATGCACTTTGAATATAGTAATACCTCTAAATGATATGTAATTGTATAAACAAATCATAATTGTTAACTTAATGTATACTTTTTCTTGTCTACTATTACCGTCAATGGTGTGATCATGTTTTCATAACATAGATTCTATTTGTAATACTAATTGCCAATCACTTATGACATTTTCAAAATTATATTGTTTTATTTTCTTTGTTAAAGGAATCACCTGTACTTATTGCATTTTTTATTTGATCCCCAGCTTATTCTTCCTGTTTAATATTAACATGCTGTATCAAACAATACTGATTGACTGATTATTTGGCTCATTTTTAGAAACACACTAAGGGACTATTTAGAATAATGTCTTTTACTAAAAAATAAACTTAGTGATCAAAAATGTATGTAGACAGATGATAATATATTTTAAAGAAATGGAGATACATAAATATACACTTGGATATTTTTAAAGAAATATCATAAATGTATAGCTTAATGATACCAGAAATTAAGGCATGTTTTGAATAATATCTTTTACATTTACATACATTTTCATTTCAGAAATAAATTGAAATCAGCATTGTTTTCCTCACTAAGATTTAATTAAATATGACTTTCTCCAAAAGAGCATCTATATAAATCAAAGCAGGTGTTCAGCAGCTGCAATGTGAATGCTTTGTTTCAAAATACTTGTTGGCAATAAAAAAAAGGAAAACTGGCAGTCATTTCTTTTCGTTTCTAGACACAAATATTCTCATGCGGTCAAGCTGAGCTACAGAAAAGCTTTGCAATAAACAAGACAGAGAAACTGAAATTAGTCTTCTAGGATAAGGGATGGTGGTTCAGAATGAAAGGACGTGACCTTGTAATCATCATGCCACGTCTGAACTTCACCCATTCTTTTGAAAGTTCGCTAGGAAACTGAAAGACAAGCCAAGAAATTCCCGTTGAGGTTCATTTTTTTTTCTGTTGTTTCTCAGCAGCAAGCAAACTGTGGAAAATGGTATATATAGTAGCTTGAACTATCAAATATTCACAAGATGGCTTTTATCATGAATTTACCTTATTAAAACAGTTACATTTTAGCAGGTTCTTTATTACAATGGAACTTAAAGAAATTAAGCTAAACCATATTTCTTCAAAGAAACAATTTGAGGCTTCACTGTGCTTCACTTTGAGACCTTTCAAGTACACGCAGAAAAGAAAATTTATAACTACTTTAACAAGAAGAAGGCTATCATTAATTGCAGTTTAAAAAATACTATAAATGCAGAAATTATTTTTAAGTGTTTTTTCTTACAGTTAATTAAATCTGTACTGGGTTAAAGGATACAGTGAGAGTATTATAACAATAAATTGTTATAAAAAGAACACAAAACCAGAAGGACCATAAAACCTAAATAAAACCACTAAATCAGAAAGGCAGGCATTGATTGTAATGATTTAGGCCTTGCACTCCAGTTGCTAAGGCTGCTGGTTCAAGTCCTGCCTCTGAAGAAGTCACCAGACCAGCCTGTGGCTCATCTTTAAAAACATACAAGTAAACACCTCAGTGAGTACTGATCACATCTGATTACAGGATAATAGTAAAATACAAAAACTTGCACTTAATTTTAATAGTGCACTGTCATATGGTTTAAGATGATTTGCTCATATATTTATGGTTTATAAATGCAACAAAGGACATTTGACAAATGGCAAAGAAAACAAAGGGGAGAACTGCTCATTTTATATACATAACAAGTGAACGTGGCCAGTTCAATACTTGTCTGCCTGTATTGTTCAGTTGGCAGGCAACAATAACTTTTAACTGTATTTACTTTTACCTACTGTCATTCTTTGTGGTTACGATGGCTCTTAAAGGCACTACATTAAATAAAACTTAATTGATTGTTGGCTTAAGTCTGTACTCCACACTAAATATATGTGGTATATAAAATACTGACTGACAGATGCCGAAAGGAGTATTGGGGATATATAGTGCAAAATCAATAATTTATTTGCATTTAATGGACTTCCTAACTTGTGTTTGTATTGTTGCACACCCACAACAATGCATCCCCTATCTCAGATATCACCTAGACACTTTTGCTTATAGCTTCTTTACAATGTTGTCCTTATTTTCCCAGCCCCAGACAGTTTAAGCTTCTGTTTCTACAGTCCTCCTCACAGCCCATAATGCCTGCTGTCTTCTTAGTCTTCACAGGCTACCTATCTGTCAGGTGACTTCTTTGAAACAGATTATTATTAATATAACTGTGTATCCAGAAGTACTGTATTTTTATTTGTCCACTGTCTTTTCGCATTACTGATGAATAATTTACACATCATTTATTTATTGTTCTATTTTGTTTTCAATACTGTGGAAGTTAACGTTTTGCCACTGTTATTTATTGGTGTTTTTGTGTGCTCTGTGGTATATTGAGAAGCAATCTGAACATAGGAAAGGTACACACAAAAAATACAATGTATTGCTATTTCTGGTATTACTACTATTATTATTGTTAGCAGTAGTAGTAACTGACTATAAAAATGTGATAATGTCTCATTGTAGTATATATGTAATAGAAATATTACTCTTATAAAAGTTTTTCTCCATACTCATACAATGCCTAAAATACTAATAGAGAACAACACTATGTGTATGTATCAAGAACATATCAATACTCACAGACTCAACAGAAATCTTTCAGGGAGACGCATTACTACTCTCAAAGCACAAACCCCACCACCCCAAAGCCGCCATACAACAATGCGCTGAGAGAGGATGGGGTCTCACAGATATACAGAAATCAATTTACACAACACACCGATTAATAATTTTAGAATTTAGGCAATTTTCCACAAATAACAGCATACATCAACTCTACATAAAGTAACTACACACCACGTAATCCTTATACTACAGACATAACAACAACACAAGCATAGACCAAGAAAACACTGCCTGGCAGACATCCTCATGAACATAATTAGCTCATGCATGGATAAAGTTGAATAAAATAGCTGGATAAGCCATGGTGATTTGTTTGTCAAGACAGAAGGGTTTATGTTAGCCATTCAAAATCAAGTTATACATATGAGAAACTACAGAAAATACATTCTTAAGGATGCTAACATTACAGACTGTAATTGCAGATACTGCCACAAGGAATGAGAAATAATTCAGCAAATCACATCAGATTGTTAACTACTGACACAAGCAGATAACATGCGCAGACACAATCAGATGGCAAATATTAGACACCAAGAACTTACACAACAACATAAGCTAGTAAACGTATACAAACCATATTATAAGTACGCTTCCAGCACAAAACTAGAAAATCCCCCACATAAACTATACTGGGAAAGAACCATACCAGCGGACAAAGCTATCCACCATAACAGACCAGATAAAACACTGGCAAAAAAAAAATAAAACAAAATAAAAGTACATATATTAACTGCATTTCCTTACCAAGCACACTCCACTTACAAAACACACACACAATAAAATGCAAGAGTATACAGAACTAACAGAAGAAATATGGTGCTTAGAGAATGGACAAGGTCAACATGGTCCCCATTGTTGTATCCACCACTGGTGTCATCCCACATATGTTACATAAAAGCTTACAGATGTTACTTAAAAACCAATAAACATCCATAAAAATACAGAAAGCAAACATTTAAAATAAAATTAATATGTCACATAGTGAGAAAATTCCATTAACAAAAAAACAATCTCCTAAAACATTATATACACCACATAAAACTGCCCTACATCTTGGCTTAAACCCAATATAGGTTGGTAACAATGGGACTTTCCCAGAAAATATTTTAAATAACAACAACACTAATAATAATAATATTAATAATAATAATAATAATAAAGATGACACCCAATACACCTAAATGATGGGAGTTAAATGGGATGCAAAGGGAGTGTCATTAGTGCAATGAAGGCTGTAGTATTAGAATGCAAGTGTATAATCCAAATTGTCATTTTCTTTCAGCTTCAGTTTGCTATCCTTGCAAAAGGACATCCTCCTCATAAAACCATTGTAACCAAAATCAAAACCACCATTTGTGCATCATGGTGCTCATCTCTCTTCAGGCATGACACTTGGACGACAGCTATTGCCATGTACTGATAGCAGAGCATAGCTGTGATATTTACTTCACTTTAGTCACCAGTCCATCTTCATTTCTCGGTTTCGTAATATGTTTAGGTGGAAAAAGCCACCCCATTTTCTATCACTGCCAGTGGCATCTATAGAAATGTGTCATCACCAATTGAGTTTACTCATTTCTCCAATTCCTGATACATTGGCTTACTCATTTAACCATCATACCTTTGGATTGTCCATTCAGATTTTTTTTTCCCTTTGCTCTACACAACTGTTCTTCTCTGGCTACATCTCTATATGTTTGCCGGCCTGATTTGTAATTCAGATTTTTGGATGCTATTTTGCTGACTCAGCTATTAATAATCAAACATAATAGCCAAAAATTTAATCAGACATTTTTAATGAAAAAGCTCCAGGTTAAAAATGTAGTAGTATTCTTATAAGCACAATGAAAATTATTAACAGATGCTTGAAAGCTTAATAGGTCAAATGGAAAAAAGGGCAAATAAAAAACTTCCTGAATTATATTCCAATAGATACTTAAAAAAATATGTACAATAACCACATACGGTAAGATGACATACAATTACAGTGCAGCTCCCATGCAGCTTTTTATATAATAATGAACATACATCAACCACTGAGAATGGTTGGGTGGTATTAATGAAAATCCTGGGAAACTACTGTACTATAAGAGTGTCCTCTCTATTATTATGTTTAAACTACAGTAAATCTGTCAGTGAGCTATTTTTGTAATTATTTATAATTTTTATTAAATTACAAACCAGTAGGCCACACCATTAATATATGCTTAAAACTCCTGAGCTAGACATCAAATAATAAAGTTTAAGCACATAGTCAAGCCAAACAGAATGTTTTCTGGTAACCATTGCTCTGCGATTTTTTATATTATTTTAGTTACTTTTGGTTTTCAAAAAATACAAGAAAATATTTTCAAGAGGAAGATATGCTGTTCATTTTTAGTGCTGCGTTTTGGGATAGAATGTCCTCATTCATATAGTTAAAAAGGTAAAAGTATCATTGGGTTGAGCTCCCAAAGCTAAAAATTTAAAAGGACTGTCAGCAAGATGTTAGTGTTATGTGAAACCATTCACAGTATGCACCATTACAAGATGCTTTGCAAAGCAAGTAAGATTACAATGAAGTCCTAACAAACTCGCAAGTACTGGAACAAGAGTACAGGTAATTAGAAGGATATTGTAAAGCAGAGGTCCTCAATCACAGTCCTGGAGGGCCGTAGTGGCTACAGGTTTGTGTTCTAACCTGATTGCTTAATTATAAGGCAATTCTTGCCAATAATTTAATTTTATGGCTTGTTAGTGCTTTAACTCTGCTATGTCAAGTCATTCTCAAATCCCAGAATTTCTTCCCCTTTCTAAGGATATCATCCAAATGTTTTGAAGGCTAAAATGGACAAGTAATTGTCAGTCCTTCACTTTTTTCTCTTTACTTTCCTTCCAAGTATTTAATTAAACCCAATAGTGCATGATGAATACACACCGGTGTAAATGGAAACATGCTAAATGGAGAAATGTTGGTCTTTTTTGTCATTTGCATGTTATTGGTAATTAGGGACAATTAAAAAACAAGAATACAGCTATTTAAGACTAAAAAAAGCAATAAGGGTTCAAAATCTTAACGAGCAAGACCACTACAGTGAAGCAGAAGTGTTACTTAAGCAATAAGGGCTTCTTATTAAGCAATTAGGTGGGAGCAAAAACCTGCAGCCACTGTGGCCCTCCAGGACTGTGATTGAGGACCCCTGTTGTAAAGCATAAATTATTGTGTATAGTGAAAAACAGGAACATCAGTTGAAAAAGATAAGGTTTCAGCAGATCAGATTCTATTCCTGAGCTATAATGCAAGAAGAATCTCTGAAGAATAAAAGTGGATAGGCTATAGTTTCAGAAGAAGCCATTGGCTGAGACTGTGATAGAGTATGTAATTTAGTAACTCTATGTAATGAAGTTTTTTTTGTAATAAGCAGCATGGTGGCAACAGTAGTGACAGTGCTGCCTCATATTAAGGAGACCAGGGTTCACGTCCCAAGTACCCTGTGTGGACCATGCATGTCTTCCTCATGGCCACATGGATTTCCTCTAAGTGTTCAGGTTTCCTATCAACAGTCCAAAGACATGCAGGTTACGTGACCTGCTGATGCTAAATTGGCCCGGGTGTGAGTGTGTGTGTGTTTATATGTGTTTATTCTGCAATGGGCTGGTGCCTTATCCAATTTCTATGAACTCCACCTGCCTCAAGACTCTTCTCAGGATAAAGTAAATTTTAGTTATGCATGAATTTCACTACAATTAATTAGAAACAGAACAAATAAGAATTTAATCAATACTACTTGCATAAATGTATGTTCCTTTTCAAGTCAATGCAAAGCAGAACTAGCATCCCTCCTTACTCCAGTTAGAACAAAAGCCCTACTGTATATTAAGTCTTACATCAGTTATTATTTCTTGTCAAATTCTGGAAAAAAAATCATCCCTTATACAGAATAAATCAAATTCTATTTCTAATGCTAAGCAGAAGAAGACATTAGTTTTTTACACTGACTTACAAAGGCTGAAACAAAATTCTTCCTATTGTAAAATAAAGAAAGTCCATGTCATACATTTCCACGATCACTCATTCTTTCTTTCTTTTGGCAACCAGAGGACATTATTTACAGTGAAAGAGATTCTAAACTAAAAATCCATTTAACAATAAACCAAAGCTTGCTATATTATAAAAAGTAAGATTAGCACAATTACATTGAGACAGGTTATATGGGTGTCATCATAATGAACCAGGATTTATTTCACATGAGATAGTCTACCACAGTTAAATTTAGTGGGCTACAAATATTTATTTTCTTTACTAATTAGTATAGATTTCTGCAGCTGGCAGCAGGGGCTTGCTAATTAGCCACAACTGAGCTGTTAAGCTCATGGGAATCCTGGAACTTGGTTAGGATGGATTAAAACCGAACCTAAATAGAGATTTGAGAAATAGTAGGAATCAACTTATAGAGATAACTAACTGCTAATATTAAATATTATACAATCATACTGAATAGAGATCTTTTTATTGCAAAAACATAATATCAAATAAAGTTATAAAAATCTTAAAAATGTGCATTTTTGTTTACTCTTACTTACAATCGAGGCTTATTTTAAAGAAGGCAGGAGAAATATAATTGCAAAATCCTGAAGTACTGAGTAAAAACTGTAAAAAATGATCATGATTAATGCCATTTTAAAAGAAGATTAAATATCCAATAGTTGTTGGAAGTTTGGGGGCACAGTAGGTAGCACTGGTGCCTCATAGACTGAGTGTCTTACAGTCACAGCACACACCTAGTCTTACAGCATGTCAACCGAGAATTCCAAAGTAACCCCGTTATGAGGGAATGTAGCTGTGCACATACAGTGGTGTGAAAAACTATTTGCCCCCTTCCTGATTTCTCATTCTTTTGCATGTTTGTCACACAAAATGTTTCTGATCATCAAACACATTTAACCATTAGTCAAATATAACACAAGTAAACACAAAATGCAGTTTTTAAATGATGGTTTTTATTATTTAGGGAGAAAAAATCCAAACCTACATGGCCCTGTGTGAAAAAGTAATTGCCCCCTTGTTAAAAAATAACCTAACTGTGGTGTATCACACCTGAGTTCAATTTCCGTAGCCACCCCCAGGCCTGATTACTGCCACACCTGTTTCAATCAAGAAATCACTTAAATAAGAGCTGCCTGACACAGAGAAGTAGACCAAAAGCACCTCAAACAACAAATGAGAACAGAAGTAATTGAGATCTATCAGTCTGGTAAAGGTTATAAAGCCATTTCTAAAGCTTTGGGACTCCAGCGAACCACAGTGAGAGCCATTATCCACAAATGGCAAAAACATGGAACAGTGGTGAACCTTCCCAGGAGTGGCCGGCCGACCAAAATTACCCCAAGAGCGCAGAGACGACTCATCCGAGAGGTCACAAAAGACCCCAGGACAACGTCTAAAGAACTGCAGGCCTCACTTGCCTCAATTAAGGTCAGTGTTCACGACTCCACCATAAGAAAGAGACTGGGCAAAAACGGCCTGCATGGCAGATTTCCAAGACACAAACCACTGTTAAGCAAAAAGAACATTAGGGCTCGTCTCAATTTTGCTAAGAAACATCTCAATGATTGCCAAGACTTTTGGGAAAATACCTTGTGGGCTGATGAGACAAAAGTTGAACTTTCTGGAAGGCAAATGTCCCGTTTCATCTGGCGTAAAAGGAACACAGCATTTCAAAAAAAGAACATCATACCAACAGTAAAATATGGTGGTGGTAGTGTGATGGTCTGGGGTTGTTTTGCTGCTTCAGGACCTGAAAGGCTTGCTGTGATAGATGGAACCATGAATTCTACTGTCTACCAAAAAATCCTGAAGGAGAATGTCCGCCATCTGTTCGTCAACTCAAGCTGAAGCGATCTTGGGTGCTGCAACAGGACAATGACCCAAAACACACCAGCAAATCCACCTCTGAATGGCTGAAGAAAAACAAAATGAAGACTTTGGAGTAGCCTAGTCAAAGTCCTGACCTGAATCCAATTGAGATGCTATGGCATGACCTTAAAAAGGTGGTTCATGCTAGAAAACCCTCAAATAAAGCTGAATTACAACAATTCTGCAAAGATGAGTGGGCCAAAATTCCTCCAGAGCGCTGTAAAAGACTAATTGCAAGTTATCGCAAATGCTTGATTACAGTTATTGCTGCTAAGTGTGGCCCAACCAGTTATTAGGTTCAGGGGGCAATTACTTTTTCACACAGGGCCATGTAGGTTTGGATTTTTTTTTCTCCCTAAATAATAAAAACCATCATTTAAAAACTGCATTTTATGTTTACTTCTGTTATATTTGACTAATGGTTAAATGTGTTTGATGATCAGAAACATTTTGTGTGACAAACATGCAAAAGAATAAGAAATCAGGAAGGGGGCAAATAGCTTTTCACACCACTGTATATGCATCCTGCAATGGATTAGCACCCTCTTCAGCTTATTCCTGCTTTACCATCAATGCTACCAGGATTGGCCCTTGGTTTCTTCTACCCGTGAATTGAATTAAGTGGGTTTGAGAACATTACTTTTTTACATGTCCAGCAAGAGAAGCAATTTACCTTGAGTTTTGAATGAGGAAATCGGCAATGCATTAACCTATGAACCAATATGTTCTACATACCGCAAATAAGAAGTCAGCAAAGGTCTACGTTTAAGGTTATGATGGTTTTAATATTATCCTAAAGTGTTCCTACTATTCTTCTGAGTTTTATGTGTCAAGCAACAACATTTATTTATATAGCATGTTTTAGTACAAATGATGGAGCTCAAAGTGCTTTACAACTTGAAGAAAGAAAAAAGAAGAAAAGAAAAATAAGATTAGGTAATACTAAGTAACAAAGAGTAAAGTAAGGTACGATGGACAGGAGGACAGAATAAACAAAACAAAACAAAAAAAAAATCTGCAGGGGTTCCAAGGCCCCCACTGGGCAATCAAACGTGATTCACAGAACACTCTAATACAGTTAATTCTGTAAAACACAAATTTTGTAGCAACAAGAGAACCATGAACAATAGAACAGAATTCAAAATGCAATATATTATGGAGGAAATGAATACTAGAATTAGTCATCAAAAGTTCTTAATGAAAAACTGTATCCCAACAAAGATCAAAGTTGTATCCCTCAATATTAAATACAACATTTTCTACAATATGTTCAATTAAAACATTTTTCTGGTTCACATTGAAGTAAAACAAACAAACAAAAAACCTCAAGTAATGAAGCATTTGTGTAATGTTAGCAAATTCGCATATGGGAAGTACTCTCAAATTGCTACATTGTTCATGAATATTTCTTTCTGTCACAGAGAAAAACGGATTAGATGATACTATATGAAATGTATAACAAATGACAGGACCAAAGAAACAATATTGTGATAAAGACAATTTCCAGTGTGGTTACTATAGCAATATTTTCCAGAGTTTCTCTCAGGGACTTTAACCTTCTGATTTGCTTTACTATTTGTCTGACTTTGCAACTCTTACTTATACAGTATTGCCTTTTTCTTTTTCACTGACAGCCTACACTCACCTGAGGAGATCAATGTAAACTAAAGAAAAGTTCATTTAAACAGGACAATAAGAAATTCTTTGTTTCTATTCATTGGTCATTTATTTCACACATTTTCTAAAGGGATAAATGCAATAAATTGAAACTGTACATAACAGGTATTGAATATACAATAGAGAATATCCTTCCTAGAGATATTATAGAGATAGATGAATGGAGATATTCAATTGTTGTTCTCAATTAAAGGGCACCTCACCAGCAAATATGTGTAAAATGATGAAAAAAGATACAGCAGAAATAAAAAAAATGAAAACTATGAGCATCATAATACCAAAATCCCTCACCTCTACCACATAAGGTGTGCTGTCAGGTTATAGCACTATGTGAAGCATTCAATAACCTTATAAGCAAACTCAAATCAGAGCAAAAGCCAAAATAACCAGCAACTCGAGAGAAATATTCCTTTAGCAGAAATGACGGTCAATGATATCCTAAATTAAAGGATTAGACAACCTGGTGTTGTGTAGGAATCCTAAACGACTCATTTGAGAACTGCCAGTGGGTGAGAAAATCTTCAAATTCTAACAACCCTGTTTTTCTCTCTACATAATATCTAACTGGTACTGGCGGCAATACTGTCTATGACTTTAGCATTTGTCTATTACCAGACTCCAATACACATTTATTTATTTATTCAATAAATAAGCAAATGAACCTAAAATATTAGATTAAAAACATATACATTATTAAATAACTTGCCTGAGTATATTTTATCTTTTCATTGCAGTGCTACAAAATACGTAAAGTGCTTTCCTAGGGTAACATTCATAAGAATTGATGCAGATTTTTTTGTTTTTGTTTTTCTCTGTCCTCCTGGCCCATCTGACCTTATCATCGGACTTATCTTTAGAGACAAATGACTCTAGATATAAGGACACTATTTCTCTATTAATTACTTAGTTCTCTAATGTAAGTGTATATTATTTATTTGTGCTTGTTATTTATTCATTATTATTATCTAATTTTAATTTGATTTCCTTTACTTATAACTATTTCTTTGGCATTTCATAAAGCACTGTCAGCAACACGATGTGCATGAAAATGTGCTATAGAAATAAATGTTGCTGTTGATCACTTTAAACAATAAGTTACATGCAGCAAATCCATGGCTATAATTCTTCTCCATGTCACTTATCTGCTCTTAGCATGTCAACATTATTTGTTACTACATACAGAATGATTCTGCTGTTTAATTAAAAATATATGCATGTGTGTGTGTGTGTGTGTGAACTGATAAAGGTTGTTTAAAAACTAGTAATTCATCTCTCCAAATGATCACTGGAGAGGTAAAGTCTTGAATCAAACAGAAATATGCAGCCAAGATTCTGGAATTGCTTTTTACATTCTTCCAGGCTGATGTCGGGAAGCAGTTTAGATTATTTAACTTCTCATGAGGAAGGAAGTGGTAAACCAACAGGGCTTAATTTGTTTCATGCATAACATTTACAGTGTCCTGGAAGCTCTGGAAGGAGTGTCTGTGGCTACCGTGTCAAAGACAAAGCAGATGCATACACTAAAATGGCTGGTATAGATTTTTTTATCCATAGTTTTTATTATTATATATATTTCATACCATTTCAGAAATTGCAAAAAAAGGATTTACCATCTTATGAATTAGTGATATGTACTGTAGATGTAGGAATTCTTAGTATTTGACATGGTATGTTTTTTACTTTAACATTTAAATTTTTGTTTGGATTAAATTCAGTAAAACAGAACCACCCTCCTTTTCTGCTAACATCTATTTAGTATTCTTAAAAATGTTGGTTTAGAAAGCTAAAATATCCAGGGTAGAAAAAGGCGCAGATTCTTCACAACTCCAGACTCCTAAATTGACTTTCCCACCTGCCCTCTGCCCATGCTGTTTTTCTCAGGTACCTCTCTAATATACGCATATTAGCCTGGCCAATGATAGCCTGGTACAAAGGGATACACATATGTGTTTTATATACTGTAAGTCTGCCCTGTTATGAATTAATGCTTCCATCCATTAAGGCTAGCCAGTCTGGTCTGATTGGATAGAAGATCTACTGTAGCACAAATAGACAAATAACTTAATGATGGCCATGACATAAAGATGTCAGAACACACAGTGCACCACAACTTGCTGCATATGTGGCTGGAGAGCCACAAATTGGTCAGAGTGCCCCATCCAATGCCGAAACCACCTGCAATAGGCAGGTGAGTGTCAGAACTGGACGATGGAGCGATGAAAGAAGGTGGCCTAGTCTAATGAATTGCATTTTCATTTAGATCATGTGGAAAGCCAGATGCATGTGTGCCATTTACCCTGAGAAAAAGATGGCAGCCACTTGCACTATGGAAAGAAGGCAAGCCAGTGGAGGCAGGCAATGTGATGCTCTAGGAAAGGTTCTGCTGGGAAACCTTTGGTCCTGTGGATATTACTTTGACACATACCACCTAAAACATTGTTGTAGACCACATACACCCCAAAGGCAGTGGCCTCTTTCAGCAGGATAATGCATTCTACCACACTGCAAACATTGTTTGGTAATGGTTTGAGGAACATAACATAACAGAGTTCAAGGTGTTAACATGGCCTCCAAATTCCCCAGATATCAATCCGATCAAGCATCTGTGGTATGTGCTAGAAAAACAAGTCTGATCCATGGAGGCCCTACATCCCACTTTAAAGGACTTTAAGATCCTGCTGCTAACATCTTGGTGCCAGATACCACAGGACACCTTCAGAGTCCTGGTGGAGTCCAAGCCTCGATGGGTCAGAGCTATTCTGACAGACCTACACAATATTAGACACGTGGTTTTAATGTTGCAAATGATTAATATATTTCCCCCTTTTCTACTGCGACCTGAAACAATTGAAACAGAATGGTTTCTCCATCTCTTTTACCAAATCTATATCCTTTCCAAAAATATACATATGGTAAAATTTTAGTTGTTAAGTCAGAATTGTTTTTTATTCTGTAACTGGATTTCAAAGTACATGTGAACTTATTCACTGGCATAAACAAACAAAGTTTCCAGTCACCAAAAAACAAAGTAAAACACAGCAACATACGTTATTAACTTCATCTGTGCCATTGATTACAGAAGGATAAAATCTAAATATTGTGTATGAGAACAATTTAATTGGCAGGTGCAGTTGTAAGGTCTGGATAGTTAATGTCTAATGTAAAAAAAAAGAATAGGAAGCAACAGTATTAGTACACTGTGGGACAAGTTCAGCATCAAGTTTGTATTTTATTCTTTATAATTCTTTTTTTTAGAATATTACCAGCAACTACAAAATAATATTACGTATGAGTAGAAAAAAGTGTCACACCTTCACTTCTATTTCAAAAGCCTAATCCTAAACACAGAGGCTGCATTTTTTAGTGGTTACTTCATCCATGAGAGAGAGAGACATGTGACTTTCACAAAACACTCAAACACTTTTTTTGGCTCATCTTTCAACAGAGGTTTCTTTTTTTGGTATGTACAAATATTTGGTGGTATGCCTTAATTCTATGCTTTCATGCCATGATTTATGTCTAGCAAAAGAATGATTTAAAATAGTGGAAAATAAGAAATGAAATATTCAACTCTTTACAAGAAAAATCAGCCTTCAGAAAAACAATAGCATACAAGTCGCATGTTTCCATTTTTAATTAAACTGTTTGTCCTCATGAGGTGAGAGTCAAAGTGCATGTGTTTGTGTGCTCCCTGCAGTGGACCTGGTGACTTTAGCTTGGAGAAGTTCCCAGTGTAGTGGTAAAGCTTGCAGACTCAGCTCTACACTTTTGCCATCTAATCTAGAAAAAAATGCATGAACTGTAATCTGTTGTTTTCTCCATTTTAGTTGATTCTGCATTCATCTGCACTGACTGCACTTAGCCTAAATGATTAGCATTTTTTTTTTTAAAAAGCCTAAATTATATTCTATGTACCTCTGCCATCTGACGTTGTTGTCGCTTTCTTGCAAAATTGTACCATATTCATTAAATCTGGATCTCCCCTAGCTAAACCAATGATAACTGTGCCTTAACAGCCAGGTACCTGTTACCTTTCTAACTTTTCTTTTATAAGCATTTCCATTGCATTAGTCATGATGCAAGTTAAATTAGCTGTCTTGTAAGTACCAAGATCTGTGCAAACTCTACTTTTATATAACAGTACAAGATTGATGCATTTTCAGTTCTTAGCAGGTCTCAAAATAGATTATAAATACTTTATATACAGTGGGTATGGAAAGTATTCAGACCCCCTTCAATTTTTCACTCTTTGTTATATTGCAGTTATTTGCTAAAATCATTTAAATTAATTTTTTCCCTCATTAATGTACACACAGCACCCCATATTGACAGACAAAAAAAATGAATTTTTGAAATTGTTGCAGATTTATTAAAAAAGAAAAACTGAAATATCACATGGTCCTAAGTATTCAGACCCTTTGCTCAGTATTTAGTAGAAGCACCCTTTTGAGCTAATACAGCCATGAGTCTTCTTGGGAAAGATGCAACAAGTTTTTCACACCTGGATTTGGGGATCCTCTGCCATTCCTCCTTGCAGATCCTCTCCAGTTCTGTCAGGTTGGATGGAAAACGTTGGTGGACAGCCATTTTTAGGTCTCTCCAGAGATGCTCAATTGGGTTTAAGTCAGGGCTCTGGCTGGGCCATTCAAGAACAGTCACAGAGTTGTTGTGAAGCCACTCCTTCGTTATTTTAGCTGTGTGCTTAGGGTCATTGTCTTGTTGGAACGTAAACCTTCGGTCCAGTCTGAGGTCCTTAGCACTCTGGAGAAGGTTTTTGTCCAGGATATCCCTGTACTTGGCCGCATTCATCTTTCCCTCGATTGCAATCAGTCGTCCTGTTCCTGCAGCTGAAAAACACCCCCACAGCATGATGCTGCCACCGCCATGCTTCACTGTGGGGACTGTATTGGACAAGTGATGAGCAGTGCCTGGTTGTCTCGACACATACCACTTAGAATTAAGGGCAAAAACTTCTATCTTGGTCTCATCAGACCAAAGAATCTTATTTCTCACCATCTCAGAGTCCTTCAGGTGTCTTTTAGCAAACTCCATGTGGGCTGTCATGTGTCTTGCACTGAGGAGAGGCTTCCGACATGCCACTCTGCCATAAAGCCCTGACTGGTGGAGGGCTGCAGTGATGGTTGACTTTCTACAACTTTCTCCCATCTCCTGGCTGCATCTCTGGAGCTCAGCCAAAGTGATCTTTGGGTTCTTCTTTACATCTTTCACCAAGGCTCTTCTCCCCTGGTAGCTCAGCTTGGCTGGACGGCCAGCTCTAGGAAGGGTTCTGGTCTTCCCAAACGTCTTCAATTTAAGGATTATGGAGGCCACTGTGTTCTTGGGAACCTTAAGTGCAGCAGAAATTTTTTTGTAACCTTGGCCAGATCTGTGCCTTGCCATAATTCTGTCTCTGAGCTCTTTTGGTAGTTCCTTTGACCTCGTGATTCTCATTTGCTCAGACATGCATTGTGAGCTGTAAGGTCTTATATAGACAGGTGTGTGGCTTTCCTAATCAAGTCCAATCAGTATAATCAAACACAGCTGGACTGAATCAATGAAGGTGATCTCAAGGATGATCAGAAGAAATGGAAAGCATTTCTTAAATAGAGTTAAATATATGAGTGTCACAGCAAAGGGTCTGAATACTTAGGACCATGTGATATTTCAGTTTTTCTTTTTTAATAAATCTGTAACAATTTCAAAAATTCTTTTTTTTGTCTGTCAATATGGGGTGCTGTGTGTACATTAATGAGGAATTTTTTTTTTTAATGATTTTAGCAAATGGCTGCAATATAATAAAGAGTGAAAAATTGAAGGGGGTCTGAATACTTTCCATACCCACTGTATAATCTTGAACTTATTTGAATTATCCACAATTCAGTTTACTGTAATTTATAATACTTTATGCTGAGTAGAATGCCTCCCTACAGAGCACCTACAATAACAATACGTTAAATGTAAAGCACAAGGTAAGCAAACAATAAAACAGAAATCAGCTTTAATGTTTAAATATAAAGAAAATAATGTTAATATGAACATTATCCTGGTAATATGAGAATTAAGCTATGGTGACAGAAAAGAGGAAAAGAACATTTCTTGTTATCAGCAATTCTGAAGAAAATACAGTATATCTCCAAGGTAGCCCATGGTCAACAGGCAAAATTATAGTTATGCTAGTCTAAGACTGCTCACTCTTCCCCCATTGGGCATTTTACAATTTTTCCAGTCCACAAAATAGCATATAGTAAAGAAAAAAAAAAATGATCTGGTGTTGTGATCTTTACAATTGCAAATTAAGTTTTTCAAACAATCTGATGACTAAATTAATGAACAGTTACACTGAGAAAACAATAGCACCACGTGCCACAGCAAGAAACTGAGAAGAAAAGAAAAATGCCTTAAATATACAGATCATTCCACAAAAGAGGGCCCTGAAACTAAAAGCTCAGCTACTTACAGTAGTTATCCATATTCTTAGAGTCCAGCATCGTGCATTAGTGGGGGGTGTATGTATTGATCCATCATTAAAGGTTTGGAAATTTTGCAGGTTTCAAGCTGACCACCATCTAGGCTGAATAGCCTGCATTGCAAGTGGAAGTGCTATAACTCTACAATATTTACTCGTGTTCATGAGCAGTTACAGTTTTTAGGCATTATTTCCAATTGGTTGTGATGTTGCAAATTCACAGGGGGCAGCACAGTTGTAATTTAACTGAAGGGACAGAGTGGCCTGCACTTGTTCTGAAAACAATAAGAATGAAACAAGATGATAACTAATAGCCATTTGTAATTATGTAGTAGGCTGACGTTTTCTATATTGATTCAAGGTGTGTAGAGCCACACTTGTATCAGCTACAAGAGAGAACATTTTGTAATGCTACAGTAGATCCCATGCTGTGATTTCCATACATAAGCAAACATTGTTTTTACAGACGTGGAGGTAAGACAAAATTTTCTTCATTGCTGGTTCATGAGGATTCATCACACAAACCTTGTGAGGAGACTAAGACATTCAGCAGCACAAAAATAAAATTACAAATTCTGTAAATATAGAAGGGAAGCAGTTGGAAACTCTTGACCACATATAAAGTAATTTTCCCGAAGTAACCTGGAGATCACACAAGGCAGAATCACACTTATTGAGAGTGGGAAATTCTAGTTTTCATAGAAGGGATTTTTAAAGAACACTTTTTTTTCCCCATGTAAATAACTCCCCAGATTAGGACTTTATCATAGTGGAGGAGTTCTTTGTTCAAGTTGCTAGATGGTCATTCATCTGTTAGAAGATTAAGATAGTAAAGAATAACAATTAAAACTGAATTATCATAATTAAGACAAAAGATAGTGATATATATGTATTGATTAACTGATAGCTAGATGTAAAGCCCACTAAAAGCCGTTCTATTTACCTTTCATTTTGTACTTTTTTTTATAAAAAAAATGGTTAAATATTACAATATTACAACTATTTATGGGTTATACTGGAAGTCTGATAGAAAGCAATGTAAAGTGTTAAAGTAAAATTTAGTATGAGCTCTATAATCTTATTCACATAGCGTTTTGGATTCATCAAACAAGAAAAAAGGGTCTAACTGCAGCCAGTCTGGAGAAGCCCCTGGTCCAAACATCACTGCAGGAGATCTGTGTCAGAAATTGGTTTGTCTCTCCCTTTCAGCTGTTACTACTGTATATACAGTAAGTTGTCACTGGCCCCTCCTATGCATATCACTTGCTATACAGCTCTCACTGCACAACAGTCATGGGATGAAGGGTCAGGGAGACTTCAATTTGGGGAGCTCACAAAGTGCTTTTTCTTGCAGACACTGCTGAGGTCCTATGCTCCATCTTGACCATTGAGATATGCTGATGAATGGCGTTCTGCCACCTCTGCATGGTATAAAATCTCAGTCCAGACTCTTTTCATATATAGCTCCTGGCTGGTGGAACAAGCTCCCCACCTCCATTTGAAACTCTGACTCTATCAATGTGCTCAAAAAGCATTTGAAGAATCTCTTGTTAGGTGAATGTTTGTCTAAGTCAGAGGTTTTTATCGTGTCTTGTCTGAATTTGGGCTGTACAGATTTCAGATTTACAATAGTACTTAATGGGAAAGGGTTGCCTACGTTTTGTGGAGTGTTTAGCTATTGGGTCGCCATAACAGTTTAAGCACACAACATTACTCTACTGTGACCTGCTTTGGCTATTGTCCAAGGCGAAGGGTTGACTGTTGCCAGCAATTCTCTAATGGGGACCCACACTCTAGAAGACTGTGAGTGCTGATTGTCCATAGGTCTATAACATCCCCCCAAATTGAAGGATGACTGCTGGAGGCATTTCTGGGAGACAAAAATGGCTAAATTAAGTTGAGAGAAAAAAGAAGTTTAACAACCAATTGTCTCTGTCCAAATGTTGAATGAGTGTATGAATAAGAGGAAGGTCAGTGGAATGGTGAGGATGCAGGGAGTAGAGTTGGTGAAGGTGGATGAATTTAAATACTTGGGATCAAAACTACAGAGTAACAGGGATTGTAAAAGAGAGGAGAAAAAGAGAGTGCAGGCAGGGTGGAATGGGTAGAGAAGAGTTTCATGAGTGATTTGTGACAGATGGATATCAGCAAAAAGGAAAGGGAAGGTCTACAGGATGGTAGTGAGACCAGCTATGTTGTATGGGTTGGAGACGGTGGCAATGACCAGTAAGCAGGAGACAGAGCTGGAGGTAGGAGAGTTAAAGATATTAAGATTTGCATTGGGTGTGATGAGGATGAATAAGATTAGAAATGAGTACATCAGATTAGAGGGTCATCTCGAGTTGGATGGTTGGGAGATTGCACTGGTTTGGACATGTACAGAGGAGAGATACTGAGTATATTGGTAAAAGGATGTTAAGAATAGAGCTGCCAGGCAAGAGGAAAAGAGGAAGGCCAAAGAGAAGATTTATGGATGTGATGATAGAGGACATGCAGGTGATGGGAGTAACACAACAAGATGCAGAAGACAGGAATATATGGAAAAAGATGATGTGCTGTGGCAACCCCTATTGGGAGCAGCCGAAAGAAGAAGAAGAACAACAACTACAATAAATTGTTTCCATGATAGCTGTTAGGTTTAGTAAATCTGTGGACAGTAAAGAGTTTTATATATTGACTTGTAGAAATTAATTTTGTACCCTTGTCCTGTAACAACTGTCATCCATACTCCCTAGACTGATGTTACTCGATTTATAGTGAATTCTTTTGTAAGTTGCTTTGGATAAAAACATCTTGTAAGCAGATACAGTAAATATAAAGTTAAGAACAATAAATTATTCAATGCTTTTTTAGGTTTACAAATTTTACATCACAGATTTTAGTTTTTAAGGCTGTTAGGAATACTAAGTACGCTAAAATAAATTAAACCGATCTTCTTTTATTATTTTGCATATATTTGTGTACTGAAGAAATGAACTTGCACAACATAACAGGTGTCAGCCTTAGTTAAAAAATTAAATACCTTCTAGATGCTGCAAAGTTGACAAGTGCTAATTGGAAGAAAATGTATTCTTAGCTAACAGTCTAAGGAATCAAGCAAGGACTGACAAAGAAAGGAAGCGATCTCACAGCATAGCCCTTGTAATCTGCAGCCTAGTAACAAGTTTTAGGCAACATCAAGCTCTTTAGAGTCCCAAGCAGAACAAAGCTGTCCATTCAGATTTTGGCTGAAGTGAAAATTTACTTCAATACTGTCATTTGCTTGTCAAAAACAAACCAGGCGCCTGCTCTGAGAAAACACAAGAGGATCACAGATATAAAAAAGCAAAACCCATGTCTCATATTACATTTCTTGATTTCTCTCAGTTTTATTGTCTTCCCAGCTTAATGAACAATGAACTCGTATAGCAAAGAGAATGGAAATGAAGTGCATGCTGCCTGCAGCAGTAAACAGGGAAATCAAACAATACCTAAATGGGAAATGCCAAAAGAGTTTTGGCAGCAGGCACAATTCATTTAACAAGAGGAAAGGAAAAAGGAAATGCACCTCATTAATGAGCCAGAAAAAGGCCAAAACTGGTGTGGTCAGTTTGTGTTTTTTGCACAGCATTTGGGAGAAAAATAAACACACACAAACAGAGCATCCAATGAAGGCATTTTGAACAGCAGGAAAAACTTGCACTTGCATGTGAAGTAATACAGTTGTGAACATTTTTTGGTTTTAGTCATATTCTTTAATAGAACATCTATTAATTTGTAAATTTCACATTTAATACATTTTACCACACTTTATTATACTATTTTATTCTTAACTATTGGCATCTAAAGCTACTATATTAATTATAAACCATATCACGGCATATTTCTACAAGACGCTCATACCTGTATGTGCCCCCATCATGCATATGCTCCAGTTGATTTGGGTGGAGAAAGATATAACCATTTTCTTTTCCTGAAAGGTTTCACTTCAATTTACTTGTTTTATTACACTACTTCATAAATACTGGCAGCATGGCAGAATCACAGATTGCATATAAAATTCATTGTTTTGCTGCCTTCAGTGTGCATCTAAGCTGCAATCAGCTATATATTTTAGAAAGGGAGAGTGTTAGACATCATCATGTATATTTCTAAAAAAAGATAGAGGAAAAGGAGTTTCTAAAATTTCCTGAAGCTGTACCAATACTGGACCACCTACTCAACAAGAACATTTGTGGTTACTTGTATTTTTTTGTTTTCCAAAATGATCTTTTGCATTCATCAGGGTGTTGAATAACAAATTCATCCTCCTCCCCAAATATTTTCAGCTCCTTGGCTTTTTGAACACTCTAGCCAGATCTGAACTGTAAAACTAAACCCTGTCTCCAATACCAAGTACGAGAGATTTTTAAATTATGGTTAGAAAATATAGAATATTTTAGACTAAAATGTTCCAAAAAGATAAATATTGATTTTAACTTTTTTCTTTCAAATATCTTAGAAAAAAATACCCTTCCTTTTATGATCTCCACAAGGTAGAACAGGTAGATCAAATATTTTAAAAAAGGGACTGAGAGAAAGGGATTTTCAGAAGGAAAATCCTATACGCTAAACCTACCTTGCAGTAAAAAAGAAATCAGGAGCAAACCGTTAGCCCACCATAACTTTAAACACACAGTTTTTGCTATGAATCTTCGGACAAACAGAAAATGTCCTCACCAATCTTTGTACATATGATCCGTAATGTCATGCATCATGACCTTCCTATGTGTCCCCCCAAGGAATCAATAATGTGCCAAAAAAGGTTGGAATTAAAAAGAGAAAACAAATTAAAAATGAACCTTAGGGTAACACCTCCCACTTTTTTGGTATGTTAAACTAACTGGAAAAGCTTTGGTTTTATTTTCTCCCTAAATCATAGCAACAAAACATCCTGAACTCATGTTTCTTCTATTGAAGCAAGAGGCAATATTTTTTTGGTAATTTACTTCAAATGTATTTCACTTTTTTCAGTATGTGAATAAATCTGATGTCAGTTCTCACTAATGCCATGTGAAGTTACAGTAGATATGGTTTATTTTGTGCTTGGATTGAAGTATTTTCAGTGTACCAGTTATTATTAGATGACACATCCATCCATCCATTTCTTATATTTGCTTAAAACAATTCAGAGTCAAGAAAAGCCTGAGCTTATCTTTGCTCTCCAGCTATAAGGCTTGAACCAAACCTGGCATGGTACCAGTCTACTTCAGGAATCACTCATGCACACACTTGCCTCCACCCGCTCATTAGAGTCGGCAATCAACCAAATCCACAAATGTTTTCATAACTAGGAGATTAACTAGATTAACCACAGAAAAAAAATGATAAAAAATAAATAATGGGGAGATTCAGTACAGGCAGGGACTGGTGCAATGAGGCACAATACTAAATACCAATTCAATCTTTTGACCACTAATTAGGAGATATTTTTCAAATTTGTTTTTTTACTTATATGTGTATGAGTTATCACTGTAGCATAAATTTGTCTTATTTTATCACTAATGTTTCAGATCAGTAGATGAGTTAACTTTAAAATTCTTGCATTGGGTTTAATTTTAAGTTTTATTATGGAAGCAATTTCATTCATTTTTATAGCAAAATTGACTACTCAGTGGATAGTATGATGGAGTTTTGGTGACAGCTGTCATTTCATGGATCCATTTTCCTGAATTCTGATCCTGCTCCTGGCTGTTTTCTTTGTAGAGTAACCACATTTTCCCTGTATCTGTGTGGCTTTCTCTCTGTAAATATTCTGATTTTCCTCCCAAAAACCTTTGGATCAGGTTTGCTGAGGATTGCAAATGAACCCCATGTTTTTAGGGCCCTGTGACAGATTTCACAGACATCATATCCACGGTTAGTTTCTGCCTTGCATCCAATGCTACCAAGACTAAAGCACACTGTTTGTGACCTTTGATTGGATTAAGCAGGTCTGAGTATGATAAAGCATGGCATCTATACTGATTCATTTACTGCTATCGTGGCAGACATAACTTGGACAAAAAAGGTGAAACAATGAACAATCAAGTTATATTTAAAGCCTGTCTTTTTAAGCAGATAAAAATCAGTTTTAAATATTTATGGTTTAAGGCAGGGGCTTGCACAAAAGGGTTGGTGGCAGTGGCTGAAGCCCCTGCCCTGCCCCTTTCTCTAGACATTTTTGTTGCCTTTTATACTAAGGTTCCTCTTTGAACATATGGCCAATATTTTTTAATTTGGTTTTGTTTTGTTTATATTTGTCCATTTCTTCCACTACAAGTGAACAGGTGTCAGAAAAAATTATTTTTAATGTAATGCACAAAAGATGACAACACATAAAAAGCAAAAGAGTACAATTATTGTTCTTTTGCTTGTGTTACTCACCTTGATAAAAAAGTGCCTCTGTGTCCATTCGGCTCCTATGTCTTGGTCATTCAAAAAGATGGTGCATACAAACATTAACACCGCTTTTGTGAATCCCATACCAAATTGCATAGAACAGAGACCTATACATTGTATTGTAAACAGAAAACATTAATGCTGAGGTCATGTCGATTACCAAGATTTCAGCCCATCTTAAATGTGTAGTACAACTAGCATATAAAATCATTTTATGTTGTTCTTAGTGTTCTGGATCATATTTAACAATATTTTGCTAAAATTATAATTGTGATATATGGTACCAGAAGATCAGTTCTAGTAGCTTCCTGCATACTTGATCAATAACAGGCACTTTATAGAGTAAAACTTTATTTGATGTACTATGATGCAAACTCTTGCTAACAAGGTCCAAATAACTAGTGAAGTTCATTTATTTGTTCTTTTGACTTGTTAAAATGTATTAAGTTAGCAAAATAAACCATACAGTATGTGTACTAGAGAGGGGGTATATTGTCCTTTCTGATAATCTAATATAATCAGCAACTGTGGACAAACATTTTTGCCAAGTTTGTAAATATTATAGTTACCCCCAAATTTCTAATGAAATTAAAAACACAGAAATAAAGATGTGTCCTGCATCAAAATGTAACAAATCCTATATGGTATGGTGCCCCTTCTACCCCTTCGAGTCACTGCCCACCAGAAGGTCTGTGCATGTCATTGGTTTAAGGATACACTGTTATGCTTCTGTTTTAAAATCTTACATTTTTATTATATGTTCTTGCCATCAGCCAGAGAGGCATACTTTAAACAAAAATCAATATTTTTTCTCAATGCTTTGACTAAGTAAATCTCCATGTATGGGTCATTAGTTAAAGCAATCAATGCAAAATTAAAATAGTTATCTACAGTATTAAGGGTTATGAGATAAATGGGAATGTTTAATTTGTTTCCTTTAGGATATCCAGACAAATATATTTAATGTATGTACAGTTTCTGATGTGAGGAAATATTTTCTAACATTTCCCTGAATATTCCTCATGACCAACTTTAGCATGTGGCCTGATTCCTTATTAAATATATTAGTTACTCCACAGTAATAATGGGCATAATTTTTGCTTTTGTGTATGTATGTGTGAGTGTCTTTGGTTAGCATTGTATTAGTGCCAACCTTTATGATGTGACATGCAAGACAGAATTTAATTTTGCTATGTACCAGTGTCATTCCTCAATTAGGAGAAAGTGATACACTACCTCCCATTCTCAACAGATGGCGCTTTTCTAAATAAGTAGTAAACACATCTCGATAATTTAATATATTGTTGAAATGTTTACATGTACACCTAAACACTGATTTTTTTCCTCAATTTCTATGATATGCACTTTCTTTTCTAGAATAAACATGACTTCTTATAGTTTGAGAGATTTGATTTGTGCCTGGCACCTCTAGTCTGTTACGGGGTTCTTTGTGCAGGCCTTTCAAGTTTTGCCTGAACTGCACGCCTGTATATATGTGTAGCATTGTGACATTTGCAGGTCCATATTGGGGCCTGAAAGATTGAGCCCTACCCATGAGACAACTTAAAGTCTTACTACATTGGAATAGTCAACTTTATTGTGAATTACACTGATTAGTTAAATATGATTTAGCATTTTGCCTATTGAACAAAACTGAAAATTAGAGGTTTGGAACCAGCAAAAGCCTAAAGATTTATATTCTATGTTGTTGGATTGAAATTGTAAATGTCTTGAAGGCTGACTGTCCTGTATTACCTGGGCAGTGTACCATTTTCTGAATGAATATTCATTTGTGCTTCTGCTTTCAGCATTGACTATTTGATGTGTTTTGAACTATATTTAATTACTCTTGTTTGGTGGTTATACTGTATGACAAAATACTGTGTTCATATACTGTATCTTCACTTTGTGGGATTCTTATAGGGCCTGATTCGGCTGACATTTTATCATCACTGATGCTGGCATTCCTTCTGACCTTCCATATTTCCCTCCATGCAGCTCCAATGACCTTTCCTCTACCATATCCACTGTTTCACTTGAGGTCAAATGAAATACAACCTGCACTGATCTTCCCAGACTTTGTACTGCCATGGAAAAAAAAAGGCAGTTTAAAAAAAAATATTGCCAGAAGATGAAATAACTAGTACTTCAGTTGGACCAGCAGAATAGGCAAAGTCCACCTGCTGTTTTAATTTCTGACTTCCCCACAACACCAATTTGCTGGCAAAAGGCATAAGGATAGAGTAACATAACCAAAAGACAAGTAAAGATTAAACCTTCAGCAAAGCCCAAACCAAAACTACAATTAAAGTCCAAACACCAAGACAAAAAAAAGAGTTAATCTACAATGAATAAAAATAAAAATGAGTTATTCTACAAGCCGCATGGCCTATTGGCATCGTGTTTTTAAATCATTTAATTATTTCATCAGCGTGCACATCATCCAGGACACTCACAAGCCCAAGTATCTGGGCTTGCGAGTGTCCTGGATAAAAACCAGGATCCAGGCCTGTAATGACCTCTTGGGCACAGCCATCAGCAGTGTGTCTGTTTGCGGAGAGAGTGTTGACCTCGTTGAGAGGTTTACTTACCTTGGCAGTGACATTCATGTCTCTGGTGACTTTTCCTGTGAAGTCAGTAGACGGATTGGGAGAGCATGGGGGGTCATGAGGTCACTGGAAAGGGGTTTGTGGCGCTCCCGATATCTATGCAAAAGGACAAAGGTCCAAGTCTTTAGAGTCCTGGTGCTTTCTGTCTTACTATATGGTTGTTAGACATGGATGCTATCCAGTGACCTGAGATGAAGACTGGACTCCTTTGGTACTGTGTCTCTCCATTGGTTTGACTTTGTGTCGAATGAGCAGTTGCTTATTGAGTCCCAAATGAGGCACATTACCTGCATTGTGAGGGAGCGTCAGTTACAGCACTACAGCCATGTGGCGCGTTTCCTGAGGGCGATCCGGCTCATAATATCCCCATTGTTGGGGACCCAAGTGGCTGGACCAGGCCAAGGGATTGCCCATGTAACACCTGGCTGTGGCAGATAGAGGGTCATTTCCAGAAGATAGGACTGGACAGTGTGTCTGCCTGGAGGGCTGCCAACTGGGATCCAAAGTTGTTTCATTGTGTAGTGGGTGCAGCAACACACTGTACCAGTGCATGCTCCCCAACTTGACTTGACTTGTATATCATGCTACTGCCTTTCCTTGACTTTTTCTAAAATTGCAGCACTGCAAATGCATGTGTTGTTGCAACCCAGAAATTCAATTCAGAAAATGTAGCTGATAAATTTTTTGATTGTTTGTTTAATATGAAAGATCCCCTATCGCCACAAGCAAAACCAGCAAATTATGCAGAATTACAGAACCAATATCACTTGTAATCATTTGCACTGTTTCAGTTCTTGTAATAAAAAAGATTGGAGTTCCAGTTATTGCATTTAGTTAAAAAAACATTAAACTCATATGAAAAAATGAATTGCAATGTTTTCACACAACAAGGAAAACAAAGTACCCGGCCAGCATCATTTTGATGAAGGGAGAGGAGAACATGCAAGATGGCACATTGTGGAAGAAGCATGCTGTGAGTGAAGAGCATAGTGGTGGATGACGGCTTACTTGAAATGTTTTCACAGACACTGCAGACCTGACAAGGTAAATGCGAGAATAAACTGTGGGTTTTATTTGTAAAAATGGAAGAACCAATGGAATATTGTATATTGTAAATATTATATATATATGTATATATGTAAATTCCTGTGAATGAGGCACCTTTTGGGAGGAAAACAATATAATTGGAGTACATTGAAATGCTGGAGTAACTGCTCATAAACCGATGAGCCTTTGTTCATCTATTTAGACATATAACAACTGGTTAATGTTCTTATTCTCAAAGTTTTTATTTTCCCTGCTTTAAAAGCCAGTTTTTCCTCAGAATTCTACACACAACACCTCATAATGACAACGTGAAAAAAGTTTACTTGAGGTTTTTGCAAATTTATTAAAAATAAAAAAACTGAGAAATCACATGTATGTAAGTATTCACAGCCTTTGCCATGAAGCTCAAAAATGATCTCAGGTGCATCCTGTTTCCCCTGATCATCCTTGAGATGTTTCTGCAGCTTAATTGGAGTCCACCTGTGGTAAATTCAGTTGATTGGACATGATTTGGAAAGGCACACACCTGTCTATATAAGGTCCCACAGTTGACAGTTCATGTCAGAACACAAACCAAGCATGAAGTCAAAGGAATTGTCTGTAGACCTCTGAGACAGGATTGTCTCGAGTCACAAATCTGGGGAAGGTTACAGAAAAAATTCTGCTGCTTTGAAGGTCCCAATGAGCACAGTGGCCTCCATCATGCGTAAGTGGAAGAAGTTCTAAACCACCAGAACTCTTCCTAGAGCTGGCCGGCCATCTAAACTGAGCGATCGGGGGAGAAGTGCCTTAGTCAGGACGGTGACCAAAAACCCGATGGTCACTCTGTCAGAGCTCGAGAGGTCCTCTGTGGAGAGAGGAGAACCTTCCAGAAGGACAACCATCTCTGTAGCAATCCACCAATCAGGCCTGTATGGTAGAGTGGCCAGACGGAAGCCACTCCTTAGTAAAAGGCACATGGCAGCCCACCTGGAGTTTGCCAAAAGGCACCTGAAGGACTCTCAGACCATGAGAAACAAAATTCTGTGGTCTGATGAGACAAAGATTGAACTCTTTGGTGTGAATGCCAGGTGTCATGTTTGGAGGAAACCACTAGTCAGGATAAAGAGAAAGATAACTGCAGCAATGTACAGAGACATCCTGGATGAAAACCTGCTCCAGAGCGCTCTTGACCTCAGACTGGGGCGACGGTTCATCTTTCAGCAGGACAACGACCCTAAGCACATAGCCAAGATATCAAAGGAGTGACTTCAGGAAAACTCTGTGAATGTCCTTGAGTGGCCATGCCAGAGCCCAGACTTGAATCTGATTTAACATCTCTGGAGAGATCTTAAAATGGCTGTGCACCAACGCTTCCCATCCAACCTGATGGAGCTTGAGAGGTGCTGCAAAGAGGAATGGGCGAAACTGGCCAAGGATAGGTGTACCAAGCTTGTGGCATCATATTCAAAAACACTTGAGGCTGTAATTGCTGCCAAAGGTGCATCAACAAAGTATTGAGCAAAGGCTGTGAATACTTATGTACATGTGATTTCTCAGTTTTTTTATTTTTAATAAATTTGCAAAAACCTCAAGTAAACTTTTTTCATGTTGTCATTATAGGGTGTTGTGTGTAGAATTCTGAGGAAAAAAATGAATTTAATCCATTTTGGAGTAAAGCTGTAACATAACAAAATGTGGAAAAAGTAATGCCCTGTAAATACTTTCCGGATGCACTGTATATATATATATATATATATATATATATATATATATATATATATATATATATATATATATATATATATATATATATATACTAGCAGAATATCCAACTGCGAGAAGTAGTGTGTTAAAGAAGTTATGAAAAAGAAAAGGAAACATTTTAAATATAACGTAAGATGATTGTTAATGTAATTGTTTTGTCACTGATATGAGTGTTGCTGTCATATATATAGACACAGACACACACACATACACAGACACACACACATACATATATACAGTATATATACATATACATATATATGCATATATATACATATATATATACATATACACATATATACATATGCATATATAGCAAAATACCCACACTGCAGCAGAGAAGTAGTGTGTTAAAGAAGTAATGAAAAAGAAAAGGAAACATTTTAATAATAATGTAACATGATTGACAATGTAATTGTTTTGTCATTGTCATGAGTGTTGCTGGCATATATATATATATATATTTATATATATATATATATATATATATATATATATATATATATATATATATATATATATATATATATATATATATATATATATACACACATATCTACATATATACAGACACACATTTACATACGCCTATATCTATCTATCTACATATGTATATCTGTATCTATATCTATCTTATATATCTATCTACATGCATATATCCATCTATCTATATAATCTATATATATATCTATCTATATATATATATATATATATATATATATATATATATATATATATATATATATATATATATATATATATATATACACATATCTCCTTTGGGGTGCGAGGAGCTGTTGCTGGGGGTGCCAGAATCCACTGAGGAAGAAAAATTTAAAACATTATGTACAAAATCTTAATTTATCTATCCATTCCTAAATAATTAAATGGGCAGGCTATTTCGTATCAGTGCAATATGCTGCTTGTTAAAACGGATGACTCCTAATCTTACGTGCACTTAGTGCTGCGTGGGTATTATGAACTATCGTATTTGTTCAAGTTCTATTTAAATTTTAAATATAAGTAATTTTTATTTGGTCGACAGAAATATGTTTAGTAGGAATGAAAGTTAAATTTAATCATCATTGCATAAATTTTTCTTCACCATAGAAATTTAAAGACTAAATCCAATTTCCATTCCTACCAAAGATATTTCTTGCGACTAAATAGAACCTACTGTAGTATATCCAAATTCGAGCTATTGAGCTGTCGCCTGCCTGCCTGCGTCACCCTCGCTTCACTCTTACTTTTTTCCGTTCATTTAATCTTGGCTAGTCGCGAAATATTATAACATGGAAGGAGGATTACACGGTATGGCTTTACCAAAACAATCATTGATGTCGAATAAAGTATCTATGATTCCTAAAGCTTAAATTGGTGATCTGGTTTTCTCGCGTTAACCTCATATTTTTCATACTTCTTCCCAAAGAGGGGTTGCGAGTAAAATGAATCATTAAGCTGATATATATATATTGAATATATTGAAATAGTTTTACTATCAAATAATGCAAACAGTATGCTGCACGTGCTTAGCGCCTAATTCTGGGCTCATCAGGCAGTACACGCACTGCACCCACTCTCGAATCGAACCTAAGGCGTCAGCGCTAAAGGTGAAGCCTCTCATGTTGTGCTATGTTGTGTGGGTCGTTTATTTGACAGTATTGTAGATCGGGGTGTATATATATATATATATATATACAGTATATATATATATATATATACAGTATATATATATATATATATAACTTTTGAGAATGCAACATATAGTTTTGTCCAGGAGGAAAGCAATGTTGCCTCAAATCAATGGCAACCTTTTGTAGGGTGTGTCCCAGAGACTTATTAATTGTCATCGCGAAGCAGAGCCTTACTGGAAATTTGAGGCCTTTCAATTCAAATGGGAGATCAGAGGGTATAACGGTGATGCCAGCAATACATTCAGAGTGTGGCGCTCTGCTTTTTCTGTGTAGCTGCCTTCACACAGCCTCTCCGCTGCTTTATAAACGAACGCCATAGAAAGCCATCACCTTGTAAATTGTGTAATGCGTTTTTTGAACAGGTTTGATGCCTGGAAGTGATCACTTGTACTGCGTTCAGTAAGTTCTTGTGAGCTGCTATCTTGTGTGATGTTGCGATGTCTACGGCTTAATTTAATGTTATCTAAGACCCGGTACTTAAAAGTTTCTGGCTGCACTCCGGTTGTAATATGACGAAGCTGTGCGAGCTCACTTTTGAGAATGCAAGTATAGTTGTCCAGGAGAAAAGCAATCTTGCCTGAAATCAATGGCATCGTTTTGTAGGGTCTGTCCTTAAGACTTATTACTTGTCATCGCGCAGCTGAGCCTTACTGGAAATTGGAGGTATCTGAATTGAAATGGGAGATTAGAGGGTATAAAGGGGGCGCGAGGAATACATTGAGTGTGGAGAAACTCTAGAGACAGCGTGTATATTAACTTGTGGATTTTTCTGTGAGTATTTGGTGGGAGTGTGATAAAGTTACTTCGGAAGACGGCGTTAGCCGCAGAGCTCAGCTCAGAGCGAAATGAGGTAAATGGAAGGGGATATGATGACGTGACTCCCCCAACCGCGTTAACTGTCAATCCCCCACAAACACAGTCTCTTGGAATTTGCATAAGCACACCCCTTCACCTGCAATTTTAACTTAATTACAAAGTGATCAAAACTCTCGTTTATATCCTGCGTCCTCTCATTAAACTTGTATCCTGCATTACCCGTGGGCATGAGAAACACCAGCGGCACCCTGTCTATTAACTTAATTTAAAGTTTAGGTTTACACCTTTCTTTCCGAAGTAGCAGCACTCATTAATATGGTAGTATATGTCACTCGCTCGCTTCTTATTGTTTCGCTGCCTTCTCAATTATATAATGCATGTTTTCTTCAGCGCGTTTTGGAGCTCTTCCTGGTTTTCTGCGTAGTGTGTTGACAGTCAGTTCACGTGATTACATGGGAGGCGTGATTATGTCACACGAAACTCCGCCCCCCACGGAACTGGCTGAACTCCATTACAGTAAATGGAGAAAAATACCTTCAAGTTATGACCATTACGCGTAGAATTTCGAAATAAAACCTGCCCAATTTTGTAAGGAAGCTGTAAGGAATGAGCCTGCCAAATTTCAGCCTTCCACCCACACGGGAAGTTGGAGAATTAGTGATGAGTCAGTCAGTCAGTCAGTCAGTGAGTGAGTCAGTGAGGGCTTTGCCTTTTATTAGTATAGAAAGATATATATATATATATATATATATAAACTACTCAAAAAATTTAAAAAACACTTTCAAAACACATCAGATCTCAATGAGGAAAAAAATCCTGCAGGATATCTATGCTGATATGGACTGGGTAATATGTTAGAAACAAAAGCGACATTGTTTGATGGAAATGAAAATTATCAACCTACAGTGGGCTGATTTCAAAGACACCCTGAGAATCAAAGTGGAAAAATGATGCGGCAGGCTACACCATTTTGCCAAAATTTCATTGCAGTGACTTAGAATTGTACTCAGTATTTTGTATGGCCCCCACGTGCTTGTATGCATGTCTGACAACGTCGGGGCATGCTCCTAATGAGACGACGGATAGTGTCCTGGGGTATCTCCTTCCAGATCTGAAACAGGGCATCACTGAGCTCCTGGACAGTCTGAGATGCAACCTGACGGCTATCAAATGGACCAAAACATAATGTATATATATATTAAAATCATTCTTTCTAAATCATGCATTAATTAGTTTTGTATTATGCCAAGTTACTTAGGGGGAGGAGCCCCCTAATATATATATTAGGGGGCTCCTCCCCCTGCTCACTTCGCTCGCCCACCCCTGGGTTTGGTTTTCCGGATATACAATTTAAAGAGATTGTTAGATATGCATTATTTTCACTTTTACTTTAAAACCTTTGTAAAAACAATACTTGTCCTTTATTTTCGGCCCCGGGCGTGGTTACATCTGTTTCTTGCAGGACATATAATGCTGCTGGAGTTGTGAAAGGGTTGCGGCTGAACGCACACTAAGGAGATGCCGTCGGATCATCTGCTGCCTTTCTGCTGCTGGCAAGCTGCCTGTTCTGCTTATCTCATTGACTGATCATTTTAAAGCCTGTATAGCAACTGTCCTTTGGCCACTTCATGTCTCTGCTGCTCATGCTGTGAAGGGGGTGGGGGGTTAGGATCGCTGAACGCATGCTAAGGAGAAGTGGTCGGATCATCTGCTGGCTTTCTGCTGCTGGCGAGTTGCGTGTTTTGCTTGTCGCTTGTCATTGTTTTAAGAGCTGGGAGCACATGAAGCGTGTCTGCCAAAAGCAATCCAACAACTGCTAGGTTAGATGTCCTTGGCTTTGTTTTAAAATGATGTCTCATTGCCTTGTCTTGCGTGACGCTCTAAAAACAATACTTGCCCTTTATTTCCGGGCCCGGGCATGGTGAAATCTTTTTCTTGCAGGAAGTATAACGCTGCTCACGTTGAGAAGGGGGTGGTTTTGGTTGAACACATGCTAAGGAGATGCCGTCAAGTCATCTGCTGTCTTTCTGCAGCTGCTGCTGTCGCACTGCCCGTCGATCATTTTAAAACCTGTAAAACCCCTGTCCTTTTTGCCACTTCGTGTCTCTGCCGCTCGCGTTGCGAAGGGGGGGACTGAACACACGCTTAGGAGAAGCAGTCAGATCATCTGCTGGCTTTTACTGCTGGCGAGCTGGGTATTTTGAATGGATTGTTTTATTAGCTTTAGCTTAGTTTGGTTTCAAGTTATGGTCAGCACTATATGACCATACAGTAATATTTTAAAACACTTGTTTAGTGGTATGTCCTGAAATCTGTATTTATGGATGGGTAGAGAGTTTATTTAATGTAAGGTAGCTTGAAGAAGATTTTAATTTGGTGCTGCTACATTTTAATTCTCTAAGTTCAGACAGCTACTGTATGTTTTATATGATTCTTGAATAGCATTGTTGGACACCACCATCTTCCTACCTTTGTACTTTGTGTTTTTCTTTCATTTTGTCAGTAATTTTTGCATAAAAGTGGTGTTTGTCACATTTGGCACATGTCTGGTGTTTTCAGGATTGTCTCTCCTTCCATTTACATACAGCCTGACTACGTACATCTAGGCCTGCAATAGGCCAAGCCACTATAAATAAAAAACATTCACCTATCTGCTTATAATGTTGTTCAGATGTCATAGCTGTGGTTACACAGGCACAAAGCCCAGTTTTTTTTATGGATGTAAGTCTTTTGTAAACATTTTATAGAGTACTATTTAAGCACACTGATTTGATTTTCCCACGTCAAATTAATCAAAGTATATATTACAAATGCTTTGTTTGGTAGTATTCCACATGGAAGCTGGACAAAAAGTACTCCTCCCTGCCTAAAGTCATTGCCTTCCAGAGTTGTTTAAATGTATCTTAGTTTGCATTTGTTAAAGCAACTTGGCATAATACAAAACTAATTACTGCATGATTTAGAAAGAATGATTTTAATTTTACTTAAACTACTTTATTCTTCAGTGAGTGTTGGTTAATTATCCAATTAATGTCAAATCTGCCCACCCAATTTTGGTCTGTACTCAAGTGGGTAGCAGTGGGCAAATCAAAAGATGTTACCCCCAAGTGAATTTCTTTTGTATTAACGGTTACTCCCAAGCATCCACATTTAATTTCTGGAAGGGAAGGAGTATATGTCACATTAAGATTGTATTATTTCATAATAGATTGAAATTAACTATTGTGTGTTTTTACAAAATTAATTTCAAATACAGTGGATTCAGAGAGTATTCAGACCCCTTCACTTTTTTCACATTTTGTTAGGTTGTAGCCTTGTACTAAAATTATTTACATTTATTTTTTCCTCATATTAAGTAGACCTCAACACTCCAGAATGACAAGGTGGTGACAGGATTTTAAAAATGTATTAAAAATAAAAAACTCAAATTTCATATTGACATAAACATTCATAAGCATTCAGCTATAACACTTAAAATCGGGATTATGTGTATTCAAGTCTATTGATCATCGAGATGTTTCTACACCTTGTTGGGAGTCTCCGTTTCATAAATGTAACTGATTGGACATGGTTAGGAAAGTCACACACCTGTCTATATAAGGTCTCACTGAAAAAATGTGTATCAGAGTAAAAACCTAGCCATGAGGCTGAAAAAAACTTGCAGGGCCTAGAGACAGCATTGTTTTCAGGTGCAGTTCAAGGAAATGCTCCAAAAAATGCATGCAGCATCGAAGGTTCCCAAAAGCACAGTGGTCAACATAATTCTTAAATGGAAGAATTCTGGAACAACTACAACTCTTCCTAGATCTAGTAAGAGAGGTGACCATGGACCCAATGGTTATTCTGACTGAGCTCCAGAGTGTGGAGATGTGAAGATGGGAGAAACATGCAGAAGAAAAACCATCACTACAACACTCCATTGATCTGGGCTTTATGACAAAGTGGTCAGACAGAAGCTTTTCCTCAGTAAAAGACACATGGAGACTTGCTTGGAGTTAAACCTAAAGGACTCTGAGACTGTGAGAAATAAGATTCTCTGGTCTAATTAAACCAAAATTATTATAATATCTGGGTGAAATCAGACACTATTTATCAGCAGTTTGATATCATTCCAATGGTTAGGCATTGTGGTGGCAGTGTCATACTGTGGGCTTGTTTTTCAGTGACAGGGACTTGAGACCAGACAGAGGGAAAGCTGATACCCTTAATGAAAACTTGCTCCAGAGTGCCCTGGACCTCAGAGTGGGCCAAAGGTTCACCATCCAACAGGACAATGACCCTAAGTACAAAGCAAGAACAACACAGGATTAGCTTTGGGACAAGTCTGGGAATGTCCTTGAGTTGCCCAGACACAGCCTGCACTTGAACCCATTCAAACAGGTACAGTATGGAGAAACTTGAAAATAGCTGTCCACTGATGGTCTCCATTCACCCTCACAGGGACTGTGAGAATCAAATGGCAGTACATGCCATAAAAAGAAAGATTCCAGGTCATAGTCCCTGCAAAAAGGCGCTTCAATTAAGCACTGAATAAAGGGTCTGCATACTTAATGTCAATGCATTGTTCCGCTTTTTATTTTTTAATACATTTGCAAAAAATTCTAAAATCCAGTTTTCACTTTGTCATTCTGGGGTACTGAGTGTTGCAAGATGAGAGAGAAAATGAATTTAAATGACTTTAGCACATATGGGAGGCATTTTCTGCAATAAAAGGAAATGAAAGTTAAAATTATAAAATGAAAATTCAATTTCTCTTTTGCAATTTCATTTTCAAAGTCTATGCGCAAGAATGCTAACTTTGCTATACTTTCCACAGAGCAGCAACTGACAAGTGAAATCGACTGCGCAAATCTCATCAATGATTTTGCCAACATAAAAATAAGAAATGTAGTACTGTAGATTTGTTGTTTGAATATTTGTGAATATGAAGGTTTCAGATTGTAATTAAATTGTAATTGTAATTAAATTACAAATTACAATTACAGTAGGTATTTGCATGATATGTATTGTGTTTTATTTTGTAATTTGGTGGCAAACTCAAAGACCACCAATGGCAACAAAAACTCTGGCTACTATATGCCTATGGTCTGAACACTTCTGAATCCACTGTACACATTGTAAACAAGATTCAATTTCTTGGCTATAGGACTTGATAAAAGTGTTTAAATCTATTAAAGATGTTAAGTGAGCACCGGACAGTATGTCTTGCCCATGCTAGCTAGACACATTTCCCTTCAAGCAAAGTGCCAGTTTAATGGTTGGTACTGGCTACATGGGACATATGCTGCAAGCTGATATATTAAACACTGGCATTATGGGAAATCAGTTTGGTTTCTTTGTCAAGTTATTAAGTCCCCCACTCTCATGCATTTGGACATTTTGCATAGAGGGCATGTTTCACACTATAACACACTACCAGCCCCTGTCTTCCCAAGCTGGTATACCAAGGTGCTCTCTCATTGTCACTTTAGACTCTGAAGGTTAGAACTCTGCCATTTCCTTGTTACTCATAGCCATGAATTAAAGTATTATTCAAGAGTTAATAAGGAAGAGTTTTAATAGTTTCTAATGGCAGTATAAACACCATCAGGAAGGGTTAATGTCAGTTTGTTGTTTAAATTTGGCATGTTCTCCCCATGCTTGTGTTAGCTTTCTCCCATGTTCCACAAACACACAGTGAAATTGTTTCATGTGAATGTCAGCACTGCATGGGACTGGCTTCCCACCTAGGTTTGTTTTTTTCCTTGCTTTTGTTTCTGTTGGTATAAACTTGGAATCCCTGCAAACCTGAGATGGATAATGAATTTGCAAAATGGACGGTTGGATAATTTCCACAACTGACATTAAGGCAGGATAAATTAATTTGTCATGAAAAGACTTGGTGGAGACATAAAGACTCGATGGTCACCTGACAGTGAGGCAAAATTAATGTGTTACTCTCCTCTTGTATGAACATGCTTTGTCTGAAAGCACTTGCTGCCAATTTTATTTGAAATGCCTCTCTATAATAACCTTTCAGAAAGCAATGCTATCAAGATGGTTAGAGTGTGAATTAGGTCTTGTACATCAATGTTTCACAATATTAAAGCATAACATTGCTTATTTTTTTATTTGCAGATTTTATTCAGAAACAAAAAGGAAAAAAATGAAGTGAACAAATGAACTACAACCCAATATTAGTCTGAGTAACCAAATTTTCTACAATGAAAACTGGAAGCCACTGTCACTTCTTATGTCTCAAGTTTAATAACCCAGTGTCAGAGCGAAGGATGTTAAACTAATCTTCAAAAAAGGAAACACTAAGCACTTTTCTAACCAGAATTGCTCTGAGATTAGCTCACATTGGGTAAACTCCCTTCCTCCTTATAAAACTGAAAAAATAAAAAATGAACTTCCAGAGATAAGTGTTTCTGAGACAGCCAGCTACCACCTGTAAATCATAAGCATCTGTGATAAAACGTAAAGCATCGGCTGTGAGGTTAGTCAAGCTTTCTGATGTGGCTTTTGAGCAAACAGTTGGAGAGCCACAAAAATCAGAAGACTCAAGGGCATGGAAGTCACTTAGATGGAAGGTATATTTAACTTCAAACAGATTCAAAAAATAGGGTTGTGGACTCGTTACATTACTACAGACATTCATCGCTTCCTCATCCTGTTTATGCCACAAAATATTATTACACGTATTTCAAGATGATGGTAATGCTGTTGTACTTGCCACCTGCTACTGCTTGTGAGAGAAGTTTAAAATTTCAAGAATTCAATAAGATAAACATCAGTGTGCCAGTGTCAACACTAAAGTCTGCTATGTCTGCAACAATAAGAAGTGCTTTCACTTGACAACAGGCTACATCTAACCAATTACCCCAGCTGGAAATAAGCAAATGGTGTGACTGGACGCAGATTTTATGCAAATTATTCTCAGACATAAAGGCAATTTGGAAAAATATATAAATACATAAATCTTTAGTACTTAGGTTCATATGATATGATAATGCTGTGCTGGCTCCTATCTTCAGTTACTGGTCTAGTCAGTGCCTGTGTGGTTTGCACCTTCTACTGATGCAGTTTACTTCCACATATTCAAGACGTTTGTGTTAATTAGTTAACTGGTGTTAGAAATCTGGCCCAGTGTGAGTATGCCCTGTGATGGCATGGTGTGTCGTCTAGAGCCAAGTCCTTTGTAACTAGTTCTGCTGGTAAAGTTGCTTGTTTTCCATTAGACCTTTGAAGTAATTTGATGAACAATTCTCACTTTAAAAAGTGACTATTTTTAAAATAGTACTGTAATTAAACAAGAACTTAAAAATTGTAATTGTAGTAGTAAAATAGGTTCAAAACCTGCTGTTTATGCTAATTAAATGTTTTATGGAAACCTTTCTGTAAAGAATTAAATAAATGGCATACTGAAAAATAGCAAAGTCTGCTTACATGTTTTAGTATGGTCTTTACTAAATTAAAGTACCATTAAACAGAGAGTACACAGATGGTAAAATGCACCTTAAATACGTAACAGAAACAACCGTTCAAATGTAACTACATGGTAATCAAAATTATGATTGGCTCCGAACAGCTGTACTTGCCTAATCCAAATAAAATCATGCTACCCTAACCCAACTCACCAAATTAATTTTTTTCTTTGTTCATCATTAGTTCGGTTCATTTTGGCACTCCAGGGCTCCAGTGGCTACAGATATCACTCATACATGATGAAGGCTAAATGTGTAATAAGGCTTTGTTTTAACTGAAGGCCTTACTTCTTTTAATGATTTGTAATGGTTGCTTACATGTGATCACCCTAGCAACTGTGAGGGCTGACAAAAATCAAAAAGTTATGCGTTTGCTTAAATTAACAGTAATTGAAACAGACAGATGTTGGAAGGAATGCATTCCCCTCTATACCGTCTGCAGGAACTTCCTGTTCACTTCTGCATTTTTGTTCCATTATTCTTTTTCCCCATAGTTTAGAATTGGGCAAGTAAAGTCACGCACCTATGAAGTCAGATTTTTCATATTATTATAAAATTGTTTATCGACACTATGTCTCTGTGCTTGCAACCAATTATTCTAATCCTAACAATCTAACTAAGATTTAGCGCACTTCCCAGTTGAAGCAGCCTTGTATTTATTTATTTTCTAGCTATAGGGTTACCATCTCTTTTCCTAATCCCATCTTTTCTAAATAAACTACCAACTGAAATCATGTACAGCCCCATCTCTTAGATTCAGTCAGGGTCTCATCATTCTAACAGTATGGAAGGCTAAAATTAAGTTACATTATGTGTATAAATAAGTCATTTTTAGACTATTACCTGGCTGCTGCTTTATTTTTCTCTCAAGATTAATAAGTTCAATATATTGAAATTTCATTTCATAGTCAAGTTTCTGTTTGTGAACCTATTAGAACAATGTAGATTGTATCATCATGTATAAAATGCACTCATATTGTCTAGTTTAAAAAGTACTCAGCCTCTGTTTGCAACTTTGTAACATATCAGTGGCCTTTAGGTTTAAATACAATTTGTCAAAACAGAACAGGTTGTGTTTATTCTAAGACTAGCTGTACCCCATGGCTGTGTCCACATAGTAATGAAACAGGACAAACTTTAAAAATCAATAGACATTGGCACTAAATCTGATCGTGTTCAGCTCTGATGGGAGAGCGTTCCCCGCATGGGGAGAAAAGCACATAGCCGTGATATCTCTGGCAATCAGCAGCTACCCTCTAAAACACATGGAACTCTGATCTCTCTCTCAAAAACGTTAAATGTTACTTCTTAACAATCTGTAGATGATAATATCTGTTGAACAAACAGGTATCGCTAGCTAAGCGGAGGCAAGGTGCACTCCAACACGTGGCGAGATGTAGACCAACTGGAACAGAGGCTGGCAAGTGAATGAGGAAGCCCCATACCCCTGCTCTTGGCCCACAGCCACTCTCTTGGATTTGCATAAATACATCGGTACTGCAAGCGAACTATGGTACTTAGCGGAATGAGAGAAGTCGCAAAATCACCTGGAATGTTCAAGCAAATTATAGAAAACAACCAGATCTAAATCTGTTAAGTAATTCCCTCGTGAAAAGTGGACAGACATACAGATAGAACGCACTTGGAACATGAAAACCATTTCTTAGCAAGCGCCTATGGGCCAAGGGTAACCTACATTCCAAATTTCAAGTACCAAATCCTCATGGTTCGGGAGAGTTTGTGATATATATCTATTGTGGAACGTGGCCCGGACACAGACAGGTGGACAGCGATGGTTCAACCCACTTAAGTTTATTATACATAATTTATATTTACAAAGGTGCACACAACCCCCAAAGTCCCCCAAAGCCCAGGCCTCACAATGCCTCTTTCACTCTTCAGGCAGCCTCCACTCCTCTCCGCCAAGACCTTGTCCTCTGCACTCCCGAATCCAGCCATCGAATGGAGGGAGGCGGCCCCTTTTATACCCACCCAGACGTGCTCCAGGTGCCTCCCGATTAGCTTCTGCTCGCACTCCCCAGTGTGGCGGAAGTACCGGCTGTGCACCCGGAAGCACTCCGGGTGTCCCTGGTCTCCTTCCCCCTAGAACTTCCGGATGTGGCGGAAGTGCTGCAGGCCAGGGCTCCATAGGCATTGGGGCGCCCCCTGGTGGTGACCATGGGCCCCTATAGGGTTGAGCTTCCAAGCTCAGTTCCCATGGTCCACAAAGCCACCAGGGCGGTCGCCCCGATGTGGTCTGGGGGAGGCGTAAGCCTCCTCTGGTCCTCCTGGGCGTCCCGGCTGGGTACCACCCCCAGCCACCTGTGACACGATAAAGACAGATAGATAGATAGATAGATAGATAGATAGATAGATAGATAGATTCCAAAGGGTATTGGCTGCGTTACATGCAAAATCCACACTCAAGATGTAACAGTAAAATAAATTAAAGTTAATATAGCAGAAACAACATTCCAATAATATGTACCACACACTCTGATTTTTCAAGAAGACACTTCTTAGTATTATACTCACAGGCATACTATGAGTAGCCTACATTTGCCTAATTCCATTGTTCTGGTGTGGACCATCAGTGTGGGATGGACCCCACCTTTGATCAATAGCTTATCCAAACTTGTACTGACAACCTCTATCGGAACTATGTACAAGAAATTAACTTTACATGACCCCCTCTTGCTAGCTTACATCTACATACTGTGCCTGTCCCTTTAACAACTGAATCCTCTATTACCAAAATACCTTTACTTTGGAAAAGGAATACCCACTGAGGCTCACCAATACTGCCCACTATCCCAGATGTATTACAGTTATTGTCCAGATCTGTAAGGAGCTGAAATCAGAGGGACCACAGTTACATCTGAGAGTAACCCAAGTACTACTGTGCAGCACACTGTCCTCTTGAAGGCCATGTGAGGGTTTCTTTTGTAATTTAGGTTAGTTATCTCCTCCTCAACTTCATTTTCCTTCACAAAGAAGGATATTTTAATGCCCTTGTTGCAATCTTTTCTGAGAAAAGCTATTTTTGAATTTCTTTTTTCTAGTGAGAATGTTGTTTAAAAATTTAGATATTTTATTTGGAGTCACACTCCTGGTTCTTCTCTCTTTACACTTATATGTATAGTTGATTATCACATTACACATTTCAGAATTGCATCTAAGAATGGCTTTCTTTCCCATATGTACAGTATATAATTCGATAAGCCTGTTGTTTTGCTTTAGTTGGTTTTGCTATTGCTTGCTCTTTATTCCCACAGATTCCCTTTTCAGAAACTTATGGCAGCACCTGGTTTCTCCTGATTCTCTCTTTTTTATTAGATGCTTTATGTGAGATCCCATGACTCTCACACATATTTAGCTCCCTTGGCTTCATCAGACAACACCTTAATAATAATAATACATTTTTATTTATATAGCACCTTTCCCATGCTCAAGGCACTTCACCTTAATGTACTTGAACCTTGAATTCTTCTGAAAAATGTAACATCCACATGAATGCCAGGACTCAATGTTTCCCAGCAGAACAATGCCCAGAGAATCACACTGCCTGCCTCTGCCAGTTTACCTCTTCCACCTAACATGAAACAACAGTTTCAGCTTCACGTAATCCAGATGTGCTGTCTGAGTGTAGAGCCTGTCCTGGCATTACTGGACACAAGGCTGAAACCAACACTGGGCTGAGAACCAGTCCAGCTCAGGTCTCATACACACACATGTTCACACTGAATATGTATTGTCCATAATTTAAAAAGTATATGCAGATATTTCATAGACAGCAACTGAGCACAAACTACTGTGCTCAAAATCTATTTGTAGATTCAAATAGTGAAAAAATTAGAGATTTACACCAGAATCTCCAAAGAATAGCTTACTACATTCAACTGAAGATTTACATTTCTCTAATGGCCTTTACGATGTCATGTTTAGGCTAAGACCTTGATGTAGGTTTCGTTTTGCTTTAATTTTTTGTTAATTATAGCTATTTATCATCTAAAATAAAACACTTTCTTTCAAGTGAATTCAGTAATTACTTAGCATTATCCTGAAGGTCTTCAAGTAAATAAACAGTTGAGCTCTGCCAAAGGCCATGGTTCTGTCTTTGACGTCATGCAACCTAAGTTGCCTGGTCCTGTGAGTTAGGTTTTTCTCTTCTCTCTTTTTTATCATTGTCTCGTTTTAGAATTATGATTTTGCTCAAAGTCAGGGTCTTACTTATAGTAATATTCTGGCTTATTATATATTGAATTTGTCACAGTTGTTTAGGATTTCTCTATTTAAGTTTATAGTTAAAAATAATAAGATTATTTGTTTGGTTTTTGATTCAGACTCTGGTTTTAATTAATTTAATTAATTAATAATAATTTTTCCTCTCAATTTTTCTCATACCTGGGCTCAGTTTTCTCCTGATTTCCTCTCCCATCTGCTTCTTTCAAAAAAAAAAAATTATTTTTCCTTTTATTTAATTCATTGAATGTTTCTTTGGAGTTAACTTTATTAAAATTATGTCTTTTTCTCTTTTCTATTGAAGTCAATCCTAACAGCTTTTGCATTCCCCCTGGACTTATCTTTTATCTCTGGGGTGTTTTCTGCTACAATATTTGCATTAACCTGTATGGATTTCTAATGGTAAGCCACTGTTCATGGCTACACTTCAGTCTAAAAAATGGAAAAAATCAGTCTCTTGTATTCAGATAAAACATTACTAACCTTTCTGAAGGGATGAAAAATGAAAAATAAGCCATGACTACCAAAAGAACAAAATCTCTATCAATTCACCAATCAACCACAATTTAATAACCCCCTGTCCAATATTATATAGGTCGACCTTTTGTCGCTAAAGTAGCTCTGACCTGTCAAGGCATATACAGTACTCCGCAAGTCCTCTGAAGGTGTCCTACAGGCATCTGGCATGAAGATGTTAGCAGTAAATCTTTTAAGTCATGTAAGGTATGAGATGGGGACTCCATCAATCGAACTTGTCTCTCCGACACAGCCAACTGATGCTTGAGCTTATTCAGATCTGGGGAATTTAGAGGCCAAGCTGACACCTTGAATTTTTTGTCAAGTTCCTCATATGACTCAGAACAATGTTTGCTGTGAGGCAGGGAAAGAGACCACTGCCATCAGGGAATACTCATGAAGGGGTGTATTTGGTCTGAGACAAACTTTAGGTAGTTGATATGTGTTTATATAACATCCACATGAATGCCAGGACCCAATGTTTCCTAGCAGAACATTGCCAACAGCATCACACTGCCTGTCTCTGTCAGTTGGCCTTCTTCTTTTAGTGCATCCTGCTGCCATCTCTTCTCCAGGTTAATGGCGCATACACACCTCGTCGTTCACATGATCTAAAAGAAAACGTGATTTATTAGACCAGGCCAATTTCTTTTAATGCTCCAGGGTCAAGTTCTGACGCTCACGTACCCACTGCAGGAACTTTCAACAGTGGAGAAGGGTCACGTTGGGCACTCTGACACGACTCCCATACGCAGCAAAGCTGTGATGCAGTGTGATCTGTCATCTTTTTATTATAGCCAGAATTAAGTAGTAATTCATAGCAATTTGTGCTACAGTAGCTCTTCTATGGGATAGGACCAGCTTTCGCTACCTATGCATTATCATGAGCCCATGATTGTGACACGTGTTCACTAGTTGTCCTTCCTTCCTTGGACCACTTTTGGTAGCTGTTAAACACTGCATACTGGGAATACCCCACAAGATGTGTTATTTTGGAGATGCTCTGACCCAGTTATCCAGCCATCAGGATTTGGCACTTGTCAAAGTTCAGAAGCTCAGATTCTTACGCTTGTCAATTTTATCTGATTTTAACACATCACTTTCAAGAACTGACTGTTCACTTGCTGCCTAATAAATCCCACCCTTTGTCAGGTGCCATTGTAATGAGACTGTCAATGTTATTCACTTCACCTGTCAGTGGTTTTTATTTTGTAAGCAATTGGTGTATAGCTTTAATTAAGAAAAAAATTACTCTTTTCAGTTTTTTAATGTTTTTTTAATGTTTCTACATACAATGTTGCTAAATGTGTGCAACAAGAAAAACTGAAATCATCCCCTGACATTATCAATTTTTAGGTTTTCACAGCGTTTTTTTGGGAAATTGTCCTTCACTCTTCAGGCTGCCTCCTTGCCTCCTCCCAGACGTTGTCCTTCTTCCACTCGACTCAAGTCATTCTACGAAGGGAGGCGGCCCCTTTTATAAGCACCTGGATGTGCTCCAGGTGTTTTCCGCCAATCTCCCACTGACACGCCCCAGTGTGGCGGAAGTGCCGGCTGCATCCCCGGAAGAACTCTAGATGTCCCTGCTCGTTTTCCCCCCAGCACTTCCGGGTGTGGCGGAAGTGCTGAGGTCCAGGGCTCCAAAGGCATAGGGCGCCCCCTGGCGGTGACCACGGGCCCCTACAGGGTTGAGCTTCAAAGCTCTGTACCCATGGACCCTCCTGGGTGTACCGGCCATCTCCGACACTATATATATATATATACAGTATATATATATTATATGGCTATGGTAAAGTCATGAACAGTCACAAACATATATATATATATGTGACTGTTCATGATTTTACCATAGCCATATAAGAAAAGGTAAAGTACTCCACATGGAGCTCATTTCAATTGTGCTGTAAGGGGATGACTTCTTTATGTATCTGAAAAAGTAAAATCTCTTTAATAATGTCAGGTATCTAACACTACAGTCATTTTTATGATTTGGATTTCAGTTTTGCCTCTTGTACCAGAACAACACACTTCTGTTTCCAGTGTTTTGATCCTTGTCTGAATTCTGACCACAAATTAGCCAAGAGAAATTGAAAATAAAGCAGTCCTCCAAACACTGCTCTGACAAGCACTAAATGATTATAGACAATTTTATCTGGGCACTAGTGTTGGATCCGTGGTAAAATTTTGACTTCAGAAGCAAATAACAGATAACTCCAGCCTCCCATCTCACAGATGCTTTGTTCTCCTGCAAACAAGGATACCACCCTGATCTGCCACACAGTTGTGTACCTACCTGTTACAGAAGGTCCTCCTTGGAGTGTCTAGTGCACGTATAAAAATATAAAACTGAATGTCAAGTATTTGAAAACTACCATTTACTTCCTGTTCCAAAATTATCAAAATGTAGGTACTATATAGTTTTATAAAGTGCCCGACCCTCAGGTTGAGAACCACTGCCGTACACATTCTGACAGCCTGTTGTGGAAATTCTGCAATGCCAATGATTTCCTCTTCAATCCTCCTTTTTAGTTCAGCAATGGTTGCTGGACATGTGCGGTACATTTGGCTTTAAAGATGTCCCCATAGAAAAAAAAATCACAAATATTGAGATCTGGGGATCACAGATAGCATGCAGTGTCACCATTACGTGAAATGAAGCGCCTTCCAAACAATCAACGAATAGCTGCCATCGATTGTCAGGCAGTATGCAAAGTGGCTCCATCTGGGGACTTTTTTTTTAACCCGTTTCTTCGAAATTACGCGCCCATGTTGTAATCACATGAGCAGACTGGACACGATCATGGCGTCCTAACTGGTAATGATGCCGAAATTCCATTTGTACAGCAGTCACACTATCACCATTCTTATAAAAAGGCCTTCACAGCGAATGTTCGTTGCGCACCACTCCATTATAACTAATGGCAAGGGGGTCTAAATGGGGTCACATCAGTCCCAAACAAATGCTGATCCCCCAGGGTCACCAACACCTAATTTCAAAATTTCTTATTTCCCTGCGCCAACCTGTATGTTCATAACAATCATGGAAATAAAAATAAATAAATTGTAAAAGGCGCTATATAGCGCCCGACCCGGCACAGACCACGCAGAGGCAACGTGTACAAAACACACAGGCTTTTATTATTTTTCTTCAGCTGTGTGACACGTCTTCCCCGTGCCACACAGCCCAAACACAGTCCCAAAAGTACAAAGCCACAAACTCACTTCTCCACCTTCTCTTCCACCACTCCTCCGCAAGCTTAGTCCTCCTCCTCCCAACCCTGGCTCTCTGAGTGGTGGTGGCTGGGGCCTTTTATAGCCCACCCGGAAGCATTCCAGGTGATTAACCACCTGGTCCTAATTGAACTTCCGGGTGGGGCTGAAAACTCGTCCAGCCAGGCTGTGGGAAGCAGGCAGCTCCCCCTAGCGGCCATGCTGGGCCCCAACCAAGCTGTGGAGGACTCCATCTCCCATGGAGCCCTGCGGGCGGTTGGGGAATCATCGTCGGCCAGGGAGGCTGCCACCAAGCGTCCCGGGGGAGGTATTGGACTGCCCATGGCGAATCCCCCGGGACAGAAGCAGCAGGGGCGTCCCTGCCGGGCATGGGACCCGGCTGTCCGTCACAAAATAAATAAACGATATGTATGAAAAAACACAAAAAAATGCCTATACTTGAGATATGCACCACCTAATAAATACCTTCATAAAAAATAAAGTATATTTACAGGCCCAGAGAAAGTTGTTCAAATGACAATCCACCCCCTTAAATAAAAACAAAAAAAACCTGGCACAGGGGACGTAGGCAAGAAAATTCTTGAAAATCACTGTCATTTAGGAATGTAGGAATCAACTAACTAAAATCCAAAAAATAATACAAACATAGGAGTTTAAGAAAGAAAATATAACTCAACAGAAGGATAGACAAGTGGTAATAAGATTTTTATATTTAATACTTCAAATACTAAATCTGACTTGCACTATTTTTAACAACATCCATCCATTTTCCATCCTGCTGAATCCAAACACTGGGTCACGTCCCAGGGCAGGAACCAATCCTGGGCAGGGTGCCAACCCACCACAGGACACACACACCTGGGCCAATTTAGAACCGCCAGTCCACCTAACCTGCATGTCTTTGGAAGGAAACCAGAGTGCCCGGAGGAAACCCACACAGACACAGGGAGAACATGCAAACTCCACGCAGGGAGGACCCAGGAAGCAAACTCGGGTCGCCTAACTGCGAGGCAGCAGCGCTACCACTACGCCACCGTGCTGCCCCTTTCAACAACATATTCACAGTAAATCTTAATCAGAATATCTTGCTTGTGAGTAAATCTTTCTCATTCATAGCAAACATTTTCAAGGATCAACTTCTAAAAGAAGGATCAAAGTGTTCTGCCCAAAGGGCACAGATTCAAAGATATGGTTACAGTTTAGTTTTACAAATGTAAAAGGCAGGTTACGTGACAGGCATCTCATTCTTACCCAAAGAAAGAGCAGAATGGGAATTCTAAACCACTAAGTGCAGGAGCACAATAATTTAAAATTATAATCAAATCAAATTTTTTAAAAGTGACATAACCAGTCCTGAATTGAATTATTTCCCTTAATCTTAATAAAAAGCCTGCTTTAAATAACGTGTTTGATGTACTTCTCATGCAGCAGGTAATGCACTGCTTTTTTCAGATTTCAATCAAAGTCCATTGATATTTCACCCAGTGCCCCTTTCAGAAGCGAGTGTTTAACTTCAGCTGATCATGAAATCTGAAACCGAAAAGCTTACACCATACTGTCAAAATGCAATGCCACTCTGGGTCAGACCTGAAGTATGACATCTTGCAAAGAATACCAAGTGATTTCTAGAAACATTTATATATTGCATGCAACTATTAATATTTCTGTATATACTGTAAAATGTACAAAATTTTTTAAAAGATTTTTTTTTAATGATTGTTTAAACTTAATCAAAATTAATAGTCATTAGTCTATTAACTTCATTACTCAGAGTCAACAGAATATTTATTCAATTATGAATATGTTAAATTAGCAAAACCTAATGTTAATTAATTATATTTCTGAACAAACTTTTCTAATTGAGGGTGACATAGCAGCACAGGGGTGGCACAGTGGTAGCGCTGCTGCCTTGCAGTAAGGAGACCTGGGATTGCTTCCCGGGTCCTCCCTGTGTGGAGTTTGCATGTTCTCCCCGTGTCTGCGTCCGGGTGCTCCGGTTTCCTCCCACAGTCCAAAGACATGCAAGTTAGGTGCATTGGCGATCCTAAATTGTCCCTAGTGTGTGTGCCCTGTGGTGGGCTGGCAACCTTGGCATTTGTTGCAGCCTGTTGGCTGGGATTTGCTCCAGTGACCCTGTGTTAGGATATAGCTGGTTGGATGGTGACTGACTGATGGCAGCACAGTGATTAGGGCTGCTGTCTCAATTTGAATCTTATCCCTGGTCGCTGTCTGTGTGGAGAGTTATGCATTCTCTGCCTACTCAGGTTTTGATCCTGAATACTAAATAAATGGATAGTTGGTTAACTAAAATTGAACCTTTATACAATAAGTGTGAATTTGGATGTGTATGTTACTGGGACTGCCAACTTGTCTAGGGTCCGTTACTGCCTTAAGTCTGATTCTGCTGAGATACAGTAGGTACTGGTCCAGAATGTTATGCACCAGTTTTCACCTACAGTCCAAAGTCACACAAGTTAGGTGGATTGCCAATGGTAAATTGGCCCTTGTGTGTATTTGTGTGTGAGTGTGTTCAACCTGCAATGGATTGGCACCGCATCTCTGAATTATCCCTTCCTTCCACCCAATACTTCCTGGGATGGGCTTCTAGCTTCCCCAAGACCCAGCTCTGGATAAGTGGATTTTGAAAATGGACAAATGGATGGATGGATGGATTAATTTTATTTTCCCAATACAGAATAATGATAAGCAAGCATATATTCCAACAAAATCACATGTCAGGTGAGAAAAAAAAGAGTATCTAGAAAAGACATGAAAACTCCACATAAGATATCAGAGAAGAGCACTAAACACTGTACAGCATTTCATATGAATGTAAATCTCACATTACTGCTGTTTTCTAAATGTAAAATAAGAGAAGAAAAAGATCAACTAATTAACAAAGAGATTAAAGGTAGACTGACTCATTGATTGGGAAACTGCTTGGAATAAAAATCTGCAGTCACAGGAACCCCCTAGGGCTGAACCTGGAAACCAGTGCTTTAGAGTAGGGGTGAAAACTCATATCCTGGGGGGCTACAGTGGCTGTAGGTTTTCAATCCATCCAGTTTTATAATTCATGACCAATTGCTGCTGATAATTGAACAGACATCTTTTGCCTTCATTCTAATTGACTTGGTTAATAAGATTCAGAACCCTTGATTTTTCCTTGACCAGCAGCCAAACGATAACAAAAGGCAAAGCGAGCCAACAGACAACTAGTGAACTTGACCCCATATGCAGTGATGTGACCATTGGTTTCAATAAAATATTTGAAAAGAGAAAAAAAAACTGTTGAGAAATGCTGATCTGTTCTGGTTCATAAAACACATTGTTAGTGCTCTCATAAAAAAAGAAAATCAACAGTTTTAAAAATGTCTATTGTGGCAGAACAAGAGAAGGATTAAATAATGTTTTAATAACAGAAAGAACAGGCCTCTAATTAGGAAACTGAACCCTCCAGGTCAAGGTGACAACTACTGAAATCACTCCTTGATATTTTTAACAATGAATAGCCCTAGTCCAGAAAATACCTTCTTGTCGTTTATTGCTGTATGCTTTTTAAAAGATATAAATAGAGTTGTCTAATGACTAAAGCTAGCTACAACTCTCACAATTATGTAAACTTAAACAAACCACTTCACATCTTTACATAATAATAAATAAAAATAATACATTTTATTTATACAAGGCACCTTTCAGAGAACTCAAGGACACCGAATAAACAATAAATAAATAAAAGACACAATTATAAACAACTTAAAACATCAGAAAATCTAAAAATTAAAACCAAACAAAACCACTATAATCAGGAGGAAGAAGAAAAAGCCATTTTAAACAAATATGTTTTAAGTTTACATTTGAAAGATGAATATGATTTGATAGGAGGAGTCAGATGAGGTGGCTCGGGCATCTGATCAGGATGCCTCCTGGACGCCTCCCTGGTGAGGTGTTCCGGGCACATCCAACCAGGAGGAGGCCCCGGGGAAGACCCAGGACACGCTGGAGGGACTATGTCTCCCGGCTGGCCTGGGAACGCCTTGGGATTCTCCCAGAAGAGCTGGAAGAAGTGGCCGGGTAGAGGGAAGTCTGGGCCTCTCTGCTTAAGCTGCTGCCCCCGCGACCCAACCTCGGATAAGCGGAAGAGGATGGATGGATGGTAGGAATATGATTTGATATTTCGGAGATCCGCAGGTAATGAGTTCCAGTGCTTGGGAGCAGAACTGCTGAAAGCTCTGCTCCCCATGGTGGTTAGACGGGCGGGAGGAACGGTCAGATGGGTGGAGGAAGAGGATCTAAGGTTACGAGAAGGAATGGCAAAATGTAGAAGGTCAGACAGATATGCAGGTGCGAGGTTATGGATGGCCTTAAATGTTAGCAGCAGAATCTTAAAATCAATACGAAACTTGATCGGGAGCCAATGAAGCTGCTGCAAGACCAGAGTAATATGATGAAAAGATGGGATTCCAGTGATGACACGTGCTGCAGAATTCTGGACTAACTGAAGCTTATGAAGAGATTTATTAGGGAGACCAAAGAGGAGTGAATTGCAGTAGTCCAGCCGAGAAGTGACAAGACTATGAACAAGAATGGCAGTGGTATGAGGAGTGAGGTAGGGGCGAATGTGATTAATATTACGTAAGTGGAAGTAAGCAGACCGGGTGATGTTATTAATGTGACATTGGAAAGGTAGAGTACGGTCAAGGATGACATCCAGACTCTTGACCAAAGATGATGGGGAAACAACAGAGTTATCAATAATAAAAGAAAATTATTGGTTTTGGATAATGATGATTTTGAACCAATGAGGAGAACCTCAGTTTTATCACTGTTTAATTTAAGAAAATTTGAAGAGAACCAGGATTTAATTTCAGAAATGCAGTCAATAAGTGAGGGTGGTGGAAAAGAGGAGGTGGGTTTACCAGCAAGGTAGAGCTGGGTGTCATCAGCATAACAGTGAAAATTAATGTTATATTTGCAAAAAATATTGCCAAGGGGATAATAAAAAGAAGAGGCCCCCAGGACAGAGCCTTGGGGCACACCAGAAGTAACAGTGGTGGGTTGGGATGTGAAGGTTTTAAGCTGTATGAACTGAGTGCGGCCTGAGAGGTAAGATCTAAACCAATCAAGTGGAGTGTGAGTAATGCCAATCAAAGATAATCTATTAAGGAGAGTGGTATGACAAATAGTATCAAAGGCCGCACTCAGATCAAGAAGGATGAGAATAGTGATTAGACCAGAATCAGCAGCCATAAGGAGGTCATTAGTAATTTTAACAAGTGCCGTTTCTGTACTATGAAGGGGGCGAAAACCAGACTGGAACTTCTCATATAGATTATTGTGAGACAAGTGGGTGTGAAGTTGAATAGCTACTGTTTTTTCCAAGAATTTTGGAGATAAAGGACAAGTTAGAAATGGAGCGAAAATTATTGAAATTAGTAGGATCACAACCAGGTTTTTTTAGTATTGGGGTTATAGCAGCAGTTTTGAAAGATGAGGGAATAATACCAGTAGTAAGAGAAGAGTGAATGATGGCAGAAATAAGAGGGACTAGAGAGGGGAGGCAGGCTTTAACCAAAACTGTAGGCAGGGGTCCAGCTGACAAGTAGATGACTTGGATTTGCAGATGAGATCTGAGATTTCAGAGGAAGTGGGAAGCTGGAAAGAAGAGAAAGAGTGAATAGGTGAGTGTAGTTCAGAAGAAATACAGAAAGGATCTGGACCAAGGTGCTGATGTATCTTTTGGATTTTCTCATTGAAAAAAGACATAAGAGAATTACAGAAGGCAGTTGAGTAAAGGTGAGATGGTAAAGAGTCTGGAGGTTGTGTAACATTATTAAGTAAAGAAAACAAAGACTTGGTGTTACCTGTATTACAAGTAATTAACTGAGTGTAATAATTAGATTTGGTTTGAGCTATACAATCCTTGTAATAGAGTAGATGATTTTTATACATCTCTTTGTGGACAAAGAGTCTGGTTTTTTTAAACAACCTTTCAAGTTGCTTTCAGAAGCCGAAGTTCAGGCATAAACCAGGGGGCAGAAAAGGAAAAAGAAACAGATCTGGTTTTTAGCGGAGCCAGAGAATTAAGAATACCATTAAGACAAGTGTCATAATATGAGACCAGTTCTATGGGAGTGGATAAATTATAAAAGTCCATTTGCGAATCAATTCTAGAAGACAGCAAATTCAAGTTAATATTCTTAATGTTACGAAAGGCTATGAGACGTGGAAGCTTAGGAACAGAAAAGGTAAGTTTAGCGTTGAATGAGAGGAGAAAGTGGTCGGTTATAGTGAGTTCATCTGCTGTAAGATCAAAAGGAACAACACCAGAGCAGCAAATCAGGTCCAAGATATGTCCTTTACAATGGGTAGGAACATCAGTGTGCTGCTGGTATCCAAAACTCTCCAGGCAAGATAAAAAGTCTCTAGTGAGAGGGATATTGATATTGTCCAGATGTATATTAAAATCCCCCAGCAGAATTATATTTGGAGTAATTACAGATAGATTGGTAAGGAAGGTAGCAAGATCATTCAAAAAATTGTTGTTAGACTTAGGAGGACGGTAGATAGTTGCAATGATGGCTGGAACTGGCCCAGACAGTTGACACATAGTCGATTCAAAAGAGCTAACAGCAGGAGCAGGCAATGACAGGACTTTCAACTTCTCGCGATAAATTATCGCGACACCTTCTCCACGGCCAGATGCACGGGGTTGACAAGTGTAAACAAACCCCAGGGGGGTGCATTCATTAAGTTGTAAAAAGTCTTGAGGTTGCTGCCAAGTCTCAGTTAAACAGAGAAAGTCAAACTTACGGTCAATGAGGAGATCCTGAATGAGATGTCCCTTGCTCGTAAGTGAGCGGATGTTCAATAGACCAAAGCTGACAATGTTGCTGTCACATTTGACAGTGGTGCTAGTCGACCGAGCTAAGCTGGCCAACACGCTATGGTCAGCGTTCCTATCTGTGTTATGTGGAGGGTGCCGAAAATCAGACCAAAAAGAGTTAATTCCTTTCGAGGCGTCCGTTCGGAATCTCCGGCGGGACCCACGATGGATGTATCTCCGACGAGACGTCCAGAGAATAAATCGGTAAGTTTCAAATGAAACGGAGGTTAAGCTGAAGCATCAAAATCACTAGTCTAGCAAAATCAATATTCTAGTTACCAGCGAGCAGCGGCGACCAGTCCCGCCAGCGTTCATTCAAACCGGAAGTGAATAGAAGATAGATCTACATACATAAACATTTCATGTTTATATATAAGGCAGTTGACATACTCATCATCAGAGATGCAGTCAGTCAGTCAGTCATTGTCCAACCCACTATATCCTAACACAGGGTCACGGGGGTCTGCTGGAACCAGTCCCAGCCAACACAGGGTGCAAGGCAGGAAGCAAACCCTGGGCAGGGTGCCAGCCCACCACAGGGCACACATGCCCACACACCAAGCACACACTAGGGACAATTTAGAATCACCAATTCACCTAGTCTGCATATTTTTCGACTGTGGGAGGAAACCCATGCAGACACGGGGAGAACATGCAAACTCCATGCAGGGAGGACCCGGGAAACAGACCTGGGCCTCTTAACTGCGAGGCAGCAGCGCTACCACTGCGTCACCCTAGGAGAGATGCAATTTAAAATAAAGATGGATTATTCTGATAGAAAAGAGAGTCAATGTGTATTACTGAACACACACACACATGCACACGCATCCCGGAACTGCTTGAGTACATCCCTACTATGTAATGTGCTGTTTTTCAGTGTGACACTCCAGGAAGTATTGTCCATTAAAGGCCTTAAATGGACATCATGCTTTTATAGAGAATATTTAGCTCTAGCACTTTAACTTTTAAGGTTAAACATAAGAATATTTTAACATAATAGGAAAAATAAACAATAAAAAGCATTTATATTGTGTTTGTAGTCTCCACATCTTTCCACTGTCTGTTTGGTTTACACTGAACATACAATATATACTGTAGATAGATAGACAGGTACAGCAGAAACTTTATTCATCCTCAGGGGAAAATGTGGCTTTTTACAGAAGCTCATTAAATAAATAAATGAATAAATAAATGCACACACCCACAGTCACTATGGTCTGAATGAGTGACTAACATGAAACAAAACTTCTGACTTGGCTTTCACAGTCAATAGCGTTTCTTGACACAATTCTGTTGAATAGTTTGTTGGCTGAAAGTCCTCAGTGGTAGTGTGTCAGAGAGAGGATGTGCAGCATTGCTCATTACGGCACTCAGTTTTGATTTCTTTCTGTCATCCATTACTAAATTCAATCAATCAAGAGTATGTCCCATAAGCCTACTCTTTTTCTTAGCTTGCTGATTTCATGGGCCTCTCTTGAAGTGATGTTACCAGCCCAAAACAGAGCACTGTGAAAAATTGCACTGGCCACCACCGAAATGTAGAAAATGTGAAGGATGTCACTATGCACGTTAAAAAAGAATCCATTCTCCCAAGAAAAAAAAGCCTGCTCTTCCCTTTCTTATATACAGTAGTTTGTCTGCCATGAGACCAGTCCAGCTTGTCACTGATGTGGACTACCAAGTACTTGTAGCAATGGACCACCTCCACATTCACATCCACTGAAAAGTGACCAGGCGAAGAGACTCTTTAGGAGTCCATAAAGTATTGGTGTTCAGTGCAAAAGCATTATACTTTAAAGGATTAAAGGACAACTGAATCCACGTGTATGATATTTTTGTTTTGAGGGTGGCATTTAGGCCTTTTTGTTTTTTGTTCTGGTGGTGTTGCATGCTAATGATAGCATTATGTAAGAAAAAATGTTTGCTATCTCACTGCAGCATAAAATTAATAAAAATGTAATTATAGAACTGTTTACTGAATTAAAATTAGGTTAAGTGCATAATAAAAGTATAGTTAAAAACTGTTTTGAATAATTTGTTGAAATGGATGACCGCTCCATATAGCACAGGTGTAGCAGATCTACCGTTGACTAGTTTGGCTCTCAGTAGTCTTCACAAACACTACAGATAAAAACCTGACAAACCAACTCCATATTACATTATTATGATTGTGGTTAGATCTTATTTAACATTACCTAACAATAGTTATTTGACTTTGGGCTAAAATTCTTAGGCTTGTGGCAGATGTTTGAGAATGCTAGTTTGGTACTGTGTTGATGAAGGGCTGCAATATAATGAAAAATGCTTAATATAAGAGTCACCGAATAGATGTTTTTTACTGACATTTCTTTCATTGTATGCACTTCTAACACCACTAACAATATTCCACCAATATTCCACTTTCTAAACACAGCAGAGTCATGGGGAAGCTGCAGCCAATCCCAGCTAGCATAGAGGACAAGGCAGGAAAAATCCCTAGACAGGGTGCCAGGCCACACACACACCTTAGGGGCCAAATTAGAATTGCCAGTCCACCTGACTTGCATATCTTTTTGCCCTGCCCAGGGTTAGTTTCCACTTTGCATCCAGTGCTTCCAGGATAGTCTTTGCTGTTCCCTGACCCTCAAATGGATTTTGAGGCTTTAAAATAATAATAATAATAAAAATCCATCTGCCAATGGTGCAGAAGAAGCATTTAATTAAGCATAAGTGTATGAAAGAACTTGCAAAATTGGTATCTAAATCTTTCATATCATAATATGTGCTTCTTTATTGTGGCTAATGTTGCTTTATTGCCTAAATAAATGGCATGAAAGTGATGCTATTACTTTGTAGTAGCCTATCTAATAAGGAAGATAATAAAAATATTGCAAGTGAGAAGGAAATGAAACAATTTTTAATAAAAGTATGCTTTTTTCACGAATATGCAGCTGTTTTTCTCTAATATGATCAAGTTTGAAGACAGCTAACAGCTCAGTTATACTGCACTGAAATGCATCAGCTATAAGAGAACACAGCAGGCATTGGGTAATCATTATCACATAAACCATGAGGAAGCCATTTGAAAAAAACTTCCATTACAAAAGTAAAAATGAAATGAAGTGTTCCGATGACTTGAAAATAGGTGCCCTTTGTAAGAACTACACCTGCCAGAAAACCACCAGATGCTGAAAAAAATACCTCAGCTTAATTTTTTTCTTTAAAGAATAAATGCTGTGTTTCAAATTACATGACCACTTGATCCATTCTGTAGAAACTGAGCACACCACACTTTCTCTTTTTTTATTTTTTTTGAATATGCTGGCACTTACATTATTGACTGATTGGAAAAAGTACACATTTCCTAATTCATAAGGGTTTACATGTTCTTTAGAAGTTTGGTCTTTTTAGATTATTGCAGAAGAAACTTGCAGTGACTAGGCAGTTAAAGCAAAGGAGATAGTGAGGTCTAGTGGAATAAAACACACTTTAAAATTGTAAGGTAGCTGATTTAAATCCAGCCTGTGATGCACTATGTGACTATGAGCAAGTCACCCAACCCGCTAATTTGCTTATAACACCCTAGTATTTATCTAGCTCTTTAAGAGGATCTCCATTATAAGAAATTGCTATAAATAAGGAATTTTATGATCTGTTTGAAGTCTTCATCGAATCACATACTGAACAAATTAGTTAAAAATAAATAAGTAACTGTTTCTGAAATAAAGGGACAATATCCATCCATTATCCAACCCGCTATATCCTAACTACAGGGTCACGGGGGTCTGCTGGAGCCAATCCCAGCCAACACAGGGTGCCAGGCAGGGAACAAACCCTGGGCAGGGCGCGCACACACACTTACACACCAAGCACACACTAGGGACAATTTAGAACCGCCAATCAACCTAACTTGCATGTCTTTGGACTGTGGGAGGAAACCCACACAGACACGGGGAGAACATGCAAACTCCACGCAGGGAGGACCCGGGGAGCAAACCTGGGTCTACAAACTGCGAGGAAGCAGTGCTACCCACTGCGCCACCATGCCGCCCAAAGGGACAATATGTAAAACTGAAATCTATAAAATTATGAATGTTCTCTCTTTCTATACCCAGCATAGCTTAACTGATAATAAGTGATATCTTAAGTACACTTTTAAAGGTTTACCAGATTTATTATTGTCTTAAATGCTGCTTAGGCTGTCAGGTGTCAAAGCCTGGGGCTCATACCCAACTCCAAACTGTCCAATGACCCCCTAGTAGTTCTTAACCAAAATGGGCATTTTACCGAGTGACAATCAGGTTCCTTTAGGCAAAGTTCAAAGTGCAAGCTGATTAAAAAAAAAGTCTAAATAACAGAGTACAATGCAGATAATGATTAAAGTTAATAGATAATCCATAAAACAGTGCTCTTGTGGTGGTTAAACCAAACAACATTTTAAAATCTCTTTTAGAAGAACTTCAAGACATCTAGTATGGCTCTGTCTCTCTCTCTTTCTGTCTCCCCAACTCATTCCAGTGGTTCTTCCCAGTTGGAGACAGCTGTGGTCACCTTCTCCTGACACACCTAGCCAGCCCTCTGTCTTCTCATACACTGTTTTGTGCTTCCTGGATCCATGCAAGGGTTACTCCAAGTCTTTGCTTCCACAATTCATCACGGACTCTCTCGAGAGCCATTTCCACTCATTGGGCTCAACTACTTTTCCCCCTCTCTTCCACAGTAATTCACCTTCTCAATTCTACCTTGACATTTCTTTAGCAACCATCCTCCAACTATTCGGTCCTCTTTTTTTTTCTATCCCGTACTGCTCGGGATAAAAGATGTATTAAAAAGATACATGTAGGTGCTTAATTATGCAACTCTGAAGAGCTAATGAGTCAATCGGCCAGGCCGTGTGCATCTGCACACGAATGCATGATCTGCTGACCACTTCATCAACATCACTCAGTCACTCCATCATGTTACAACACACATGCACGCCACTACCAAGCTCTACCGTACTATTGTTTTTTTTTTAAACTTGCAATGATACAGACCTCACTTCATGACATAGTCTTCTTAATGGAGGCGTGACCACGGGAGGGCTGGAATGGGCACTGCCCCCCCAGACACAAGCCATGCCCACCCTGCAAAATGCTCTGTCTGTCCAATGAAAACTCTGGAGAAGAATTTGATTTTCACAGTTCACGTAGCCGCACATTTTGCAGCACGTTTTGAACCTGTTGACCGCATTCTTTAATTAAAACTCTGTATACGTTCCATTCTTCTTTTATTTTCTGGTTGGTAACACCAAAGGCTATGCATAGGTGGCTTATTAAATAGCAGGCATCTTCAACCTCCGTCCCTCCGCAAGCTGCTGGCTCCACAGTTGAGCCCAGCACTGCTGCTACCAACACGGAGCACAGCGCACCCACGCCGGGAACTGAAACTCCAAAAGATGTAGATAAGCCTACACAATCCTCCAGCTCTGCGCCCGTGTCGGGTGCTCCAAACCTGTACCTTCAACAAAATATACAGTTCGGTCTGCATGACTTAAATATGGATAACCCATCCCAGCCCATTTTAATTAATTATCCCAAGCGCACATTCAGAAAGACACTCAGATGTTTTAGTGCAAGCTGGCGTCAGTCTCGACCATGGCTTGAATATTTTATTGTCCGTGATGCCAGCTTTTGCTTTGCCTGCCGCAAATTTAGTGTTTCCAATTCGGACCGCGCGGACATATTCACCAAACACGGCTTCACTAATTGGAAAAAAGCTCTAGAAAAAGACGGTGGCGGCTTCCACAAACACGCGTCTAGTATCCCGCATGTCAGAGCCATGTCTGCATGGCAAGAGTATCGGCACTGGGCAGAGATGGGTGAAAGCATAGTTCAAGTACTGGGTCAAACCCAGATAGAAAAGAATAGATATTATGTGAAAAGCATTGGGGAGGCCGTTCAGTTCCTTTCAGTCAATGAACTGGCTCTGCGGCTACGATCATGAAGGTGGGGAGGAGGGACTATTCCTTAAGTTCTTTGATTACACAATCAAAAAAGATGCCAAACTTGCAGAAATTGTAAAATACATCTCAGACAACGCAAAATACACATCCGATGTAATTCAAAATGAAATAATTGAGACTCTTGCCAAAATGGTGGTAAAAGATATCAGGACCAAATATGAAACAGCAGACTCTCCTGGACTTTGCATTAAAAGTGATGGTACCAGGGATCACTGTAACATTGAGAATTTGTCTGTAGTGATTAGATTTGTCCAGAACTCCATCCCTGAAAAACACCTGATTGGCTTAATTGAACTGAATCAGCTTCATGCTGAATATATCTGTAACCAAATTCTGTCACATTTCTCTGAGCTAGATTACAGCCCAGGCAATTTAGTGTGTCAGTGTTTTGATGGTGCTTCTGTCATGTCTGGGGCAAGGTGTAGTGTCCAGGCTTTGTTACAAAACAAAGTTGGTAAGTACATTCCATATGTACACTGCTACAACCACCAGCTCCATTTAGCAGTGATACATGCAATGGAATCAGAACCTCTGGTAAGAAGTTGTTTGACTGGTCAAATTCATTGAACACATTTTGTCACAAACATTATGTTTCACACACATGCAATACATCCACACTGAAAAGACTTCTAGAAATATGATGGACCAGTCATTATGATGTCACAAAGTCCATTGTCAACAATGAGGAAGCTATAAAGGGTCTTCTCTCAAAGGTAGCAAAGGCTGACACTGCCCCTTTTGACATTTGCATAGAGGCATGTGGTCTTTTGAAAAAGCAGAATTTCTTCAATACAGGAAAATTCCTCCTTCATGTGCTTGGTGTGCTGATACCAGCCAATGCAATTCTACAGGAACATGCAGTGGATTTGTGCACTGCTGTGGAGGTGGTGACGGCTTCACTGGCCACATTGAAGGAGATGAGATGCGACTAATTCTGGGAGGAACATTTCTCTCAGTGTGAAAGTAGGCCTACCAATTCGCTCAAAAGGAAACGGAAAGTTAATTCACAGCGTGATGACAGTATTGTCGTGTCTATACCTAGGAATGGTGACTCTGATGAACAAATTGCTCCTAATCAGACTTTTAAAAGGGCTATGTTCAGCATTGTTGATAGAGCTATTGTGGAAATGGAGACAAGATTCTATCAGAGAAATGTTTAATTATTGAGGGCCACATTGCTTCTCCTGCCAAAATCAGAATTATTTTTTGATCATTCTCTCCTGAAATCACTTCAGGTACTTGCAGGCACAGAGCAAAACAGTATGAGCTTTCAAAGTGAAATTGCTGTGGCAAAAGCAATGTTGATCAATAAACTGCCAGCTGATTCTAATCTCTCTGAAGCATGCAAATGCATTCAGCAGTACAAAGAGGCCTTCCCTATGTTGCATTCGCTATATACTGTATATGTCACATTCTCACTCCACTCTGCCAAACAATGCTGCATTCAAGGAAGAGAAATTTAGTCATTCTGGCGCATGAGAAAAACATCACAGAAAATCTAGACATGAATGAATTTATTTCACAATTTGCCAAGAGTAACCACAGACTGGTCCTGTAGATCATATCCAGGTTAAACACAGGAAACTGATTTCCTATAGCCTCCTTAATGACTACAATTAGCCATGTTTCTGTTTTTTCTCTCATATGCTGTATACATTTGATGTTTACTGATATTTACCTTGTAGATGTAGTTCTATATTTGTTCACAAAAATTAATAATAAAAGTTACATTGTCTCTGTTAATTTTATTGAACAATAGGTTGTGATTTATGCCACAATTTTTGCTTTTATATTTACATAATAAAAGGCAAAGCCCTCACTGACTGACTGACTGACTGACTGACTAACTGACTAACTGACTCACTCACTCACTCACTCACTCACTCACTTACTCACTCACTCACTCATCACTAATTCTCCAACTTCCCGTGTAGGTAGAAGGCTGAAATTTGGCAGGGTTATTCCTTACAGCTTACTTACAAAAGTTAAGCAGGTTTCATTTCGAAATTCTATACGTAACGGTCATAACGGTCGATAACGGTCGACAACGTCCGCCATGTTGAACTTTCTTATTTATAGCCCCATCTTCACGGAATTTGGTAGGCGGCTTCCCTGCGCTAACCGAAACCGATGTACGTACTTATTTCGATGGTATGACGCCACTGTCAGGCGCCATACTGAATTTTCCAACATCATTAATTCTCCAACTTCCCGTGTAGGTAGAAGGCTGAAATTTGGCAGGCTCATTCCTTACAGCTTACTTACAAAAGTTAAGCAGGTTTCATTTCGAAATTCTACGCATAACGGTCATAACGGTCAACAACGTCCACCATGTTGAACTTTCTTATTTATGGCCCCATCTTCATGAAATTTGGTAGGCGGCTTCCCTGCGCTAATTGAAACCAATGTACATACTTATTTCGGTGGTAAGACGCCACTGTCAGCCGCCATATTGAACTTTCCAACATCACTAATTCTCCAACTTCCCATATAGGTAGAAGGCTGAAATTTGGCAGGCTCATTCCTAACAGCTTACTTACAATAGTTAAGCAGGATTTAATTTTGAAATTCTACGCGTAACGGTCATAACGGTCGACAACGTCCGCCATGTTGAACTTTCTTATTTATGTCCCCATCTTAACGAAATTTGGTAGGCGGCTTCCCTGTGCTAACCGAAACCAACGTACGTACTTATTTCGGTGGTATGATGCCACTGTCGGCCGCCATATTGAACTTTTCAACAGTCTTTGTTACTTATGGGCTTATCTTCAAGAAATTTGGTACGCGGGTTCCCAAAGCTAACTGATTCCTACTTACGTACATATATACAGTACATCCATAGCCTGCAGCTCGGTCACTGTGTGAGGCAGCGTTGGGTCCCCCATCCCAACGCCTCCCACGTTGTTGGCTGCCTGCCTATATAAGGCCAGCGGTCGCTCCGGTCTCTACATTCCCTTCCTTGCTACACTACGGGATTCATGTCTCCCTGCTGATAACTACAGCCTTTAAATTTAATCCACGGCTTCTCCGCTGTTTTATTGTTCATTTATTACGATTATAGTTATTGTGTAAGTATTTTAGACTTACTTTACATTGTTCAGGTACCTATTTCCTTTATCATTCCAACTGTACCCCCATTAACATATCTATCAAGGTGATCACCATTGATCAAAGAACTGTCACTTACCGAGTGGTTTCCATGCCCGTAGATGGCACCTGCCATTTCCATTCTCTTTGTTACATATTACATGGCCGTATCAGGCTCACTCTTGATATCCGGAAGAATTTTGTGTCTTATGTATTGAATGACTGGGACAGGTTCAAGGTGTGGACTGATGACGGTACAGGAGATAATTATATCATAGGAGCACTATAAGAGTGAAATGCTTAAGCCCTTCACCTATGGATCTGCATGTGAGTTGGGGCCGCTGAATTGTTCGGTTGTCGCTTTCAAGTGTACCGAAATGGCCAAATATTTTACACCTTTGGACAACCACCAATGCCTCTTAAACATCTTAGATTCACAGGTGACGATTTCAGTAGTGGACACTTTGAAGTTTATGAATGTTTAAACTCTCAAAAGCTGGATGTGAATTTATTGATGAAACCGGTTGTATACTTACAATGCTTGACAGATGCCGAATGTCTCTTCAACACAAGTCCTACAAATACTGTCATAATTGAAACAAACCATGAAACTCAAACCGATTATGACAGCAGCAATCCAAGCTGTGAGATTTGAGACAAGATTACTTTTCACATGGCCAACTGTACGTTTCATGCTCAAGAATAAGCTCAGCACACAGCTTGGTCATATTAAATTCGGAGGGCGGAACTCACAATGCGGTATACAAAGAGATCCATAACAAATAATTATTGGTATAGTTTCCCTCAGTTTAAAAAGGTTTAATTTTCTTCTTAATAAAAATTTTAAGGCAATTTTCAGTGCAGACAGAAACAGGAAACCTATAGACTCATGGGAAAGACTTGAATTGAAGACAGGCCTCTTGACCAAAAAATGACAAGGAGAGGAATGTCTTCAAGTCAAAAAAATCACTCCAGTGATTTGAGTGGAACATTCCTCTAAACAACTTTTTCGTAGGAGGATAAACTGTTCCTTTGACTGCTCCTTGAACTCTGGTTCAAAGTGATTGTGTATTGCCAGTGGTGATTCAAGAAAAAATCTTTTTTCTAATCTAATCTAATCTAATACTTTTTGAAGGTAAAATGCCCATGCAGAATAAAACAGGTTACTTCATGGTGTTGCAATAGCAAGGGGAACATTTCAAATTAACCAAATAATACTTTCCAATCATTTTTTGATAATTATGTCTGAGGTATTACAGTGTGTGGTGGATGGCCGGCATGTTACTCCGGCCCTCACCCCCAGGCCGCCAGGAGGAGCCCCCCCGACAGCATGATCATGCCCCGAGTTCCAGCAGGGCATCATGGACTTTGTAGTGTTTATACACAGCCCTACTGGATACCTTGGGGACCACCAGGCGTTGCTGTAGGGGGGCTCATAGGCTCGCATGTGCCCTATAACCCGGGAGTACGTCATAGTCATGTGACGGTGAGAAACGACATGCTCCTGGGGTGAAATAAAGGACTGTTTGCCCTGACCCGGAAGGAATAAGGAATTGTGGGCTGATTGGACAGGAACACCTCCAGGTCAGGGTGTATAAAAGGATTGTGGGAAGGCCCAGACAGTGAGCTGAGCTGGGAGGTAGGAGGGCGAAGTGTCTGGGCGAGGAGGAAAGAGTATTGTGTAGTGTATTTGTGATTTATGAGTGTGGAGTGGAGGGTGCTTGGTGCACTTTATTATAATAATAAAAATAATTATACTTTCACCTGGTGTTCAGAATGGTACCTGAGGGTGTTAGAGGTGGACCACGCCTCTATCTGCTACAAGTGTTACAAAATCTTTAAGGTAACTCTCATATATTAATTTGCCACTGAAACTAACCTTTCAACTTCATTTTGAGAAAATCAAAGACCCATGTAGATGTAGAGAAAATATGCATGTTCCACACAGACATATATATCAAATGTTGCTATGCCTAAATACAGTATAATAACTCAGTACATCTAAAATTCCTGGGATTGATGCTTACTAGGGAAATGTTTTACCACGTTGATGACATGGTAAGAGATTATATATATATATATATATATATATATATATATATATATATATATATATATATATATATATATATATATATATATATATATATATATATATATATATATTTTTTTTTTTTATTCAGGAGAAGTAAGGGCCAGTGTTCAGTGTGACTGTGTGTTGGCTTATGGAGTACTACACAATACATAATGACCTCTCAGACGTAAATGGAATTGGGAGCAGGATAATACAAAACATTAAGATGAATTAAGGATAGAAATATGAAAAGTAAATGAAAAAACAAAAGAAGTCACTCTTCTATATATTTAAATTTTAAACATTCTAATAACATTAATGCACACTTAGAACATAAATATGTAGTAGAAATGAATTTACTATAAAAGGAAGCCATATGGAGAATTTGGTTTTCTACAAGTACAAAACTTTCATACACATTTCGGGTTTATTTTGCTCATCCATCCTGCAAGTCAAGTATCGTTCCAGAATTGTTTTGCTCACATTTTCATTGCTGGGCTTTAGAGTTTAGTTTAATTCAGTTAATTTTTTATGTACCATTGTTCATAAAGGCCCAGAAGGCAATTGAAGACATTCATTAAAAAACATAAAACACCATATAATATATAAATACCAATATACATCTATAAATACAGATGTATATTACAAAGAGCAATTTTGTTCAGTGTAATTAACTGCTCAGTCAATGGGCGTATCCTACTGTATGTGAGCACAATGCTATTTAAAGAAGTTAGGAAAACACCAACAGGTCGCACACACTAGTGTGTGTGTGTGTGTGTGTGTGTGTGTGCACATGTATTTGTATGCAGTTCAGAAGCAACAAAGCTTAAGGCTGAGATGATAATATCAGGAACAATAACAACTTTCTGGTGGTTTACACACAACAATGTCACAGGAGTATTGAGTATGGCCCATCACTTAAAAAATATCAAGCTACCTGCATTCACATCACTAGAAACAAATGATGTAAAGGGGTTCAAACAGGGTAGAGTAATAAAAGGGAAGCACTGTGGTACCAAAATCAGCTTATCAAAACATATAATTAGTTTTTTGGATCGGGTATAGCAGCCAACAATCCAACAAAGTTTCTTCGTTAGTGACAAATACAAAGGTGTAATTGCAAAGGGGATTGGAACATAAGCAATGGATCCCAGAAGACTGAGAAAACATTATGTAACCTGGTAATTCATACTGATAGTATGGTCAGGACTTTGCAAAATGTCCATGAGTCCAATGGTAATGGTAGTGAATTTGTTTGTGATATCCTTGATATTAGCTAGAAATCCTTTAATGTCACAGTATACGTATTAGAACCTAATTATTCATTTTGTGTTTTTCTTCATATCAACAGTGTATACTTCAGCAATTAAACTACAATATATGGAAAAGAAATCCACCTTCAAGCAATTGGAAAGCAACTATGGAGGATTATATTGCAGACATGGACTCACACCCTTATGCCACACATGCAGCAATTAAGGAACCAAACTTACAGTAAGACATGGTACCTAATAAAGCGACCACTCAGTAAGGTAAAGTTTTTCCCATTGGTGGTTACAGCAAGTTTGTACCAAGTTACCAAAGTTCTGCAGCTTTAAGTTTGCTTCATAGGACAGTTCTGGCATTAGTGTGACGTGTTTTCAAGTAATTCTACAGACCAAATATCTTTGTTTTAAAAGTATTAATAAAATTCAAAGCAAAACAGTTCACACAAAAGTTACAGAAAAGAATTATATTAAAGAAAGAAAAAGTTCTGTTTACGGCTTCTTTATCTTGTTTCATTTCTGTAAATGTGATCATACAGTCATACTTTCAAATGTTTATATTAAAACAGTCAGAAAGCTGTATGCCAATTTACTATTTGCAAACTTATCTGACATTCCAAGCTAGCAACAAGACTAACTGGTTTAATTAGCACTCACTTTTACAGATATAGCAACGGAATTTCTATTTCATGTTAAATTACAAAGGGAAAAAGATTATACCATATTCTAGGTAACTGTAAGAAACTGATTTTCTATTACTGAAATTAAGCAATTCCAACATTAACATTAAAACCTCTAAGATTGACTCTTACAGTGGTAATCAAGGAAATGTAAAGAACATTAATAAGAAATAAGAAGAGCTAAGGCTTGCAATGAGGAACAGAAAGAACACTTATGACAATATAATGAATCTGGAATGCATAAACTTCTGGGTGTCGATGGTTCATGAGGGAAGTCATAGACTTGCTGATCTGTGCAGATCAACCTTACATACAGAAGTGAAGATGGGATATGCTCAAAAGCCACAAAGCAGCAGTGAAACTCAAGTGTAGGGTATACTACATAGTTGTGGCCACTGCACTATAAATAATAAACAGAGAGAGTAGTGCTGGCCAAAAGAAGGACAAAGAATTGTATTTAGACAATGTGATCTTAAAGACAGAAGACTTCACCCAGGCTAATTTCAAGGGGGATGACATTAGACAACAGCTCTTTCCACAAGCAACAGACCATGTTAAACCATACGGCAGCACTAGCCCTTAATGTTCAAAACCAACGTTAAGGTGGGCAGATCAATCAAGTACTGGGTAACTAAATTAAACTTTTAAATTGGCATGCATTTAAACCATGCTGATAAAATAAAATCTCTCAATAGGTGACAATAAATGCAATAAAATTACTATTATAACCCAAATGTGCCCATTATTTTACACTCACTCTTCTAAAGCCATGTTAACCAAGAATTCAAATCATGACATCTATTTGCAGTGAAAGTTAAAAAAGCTAAACAGTGGAAAGGCAAACTGTGGTAAGTGGTAATTACAGATTTAATTTAAAGAGATTTACAGATCAATTAATTTTATAATGACCTTTGCCTTTTCCCTTGCACATAATAGTTTCATTACACCGTAAAACTGATTTGTTTTTGAGGTTTTACAGATGAATTATCATGTAAGTGGAATGCATTTTTCTATTAGCATTTCATTAGAATTATGATTAATTTAGTTTGAGTGTATATTGCACACAAGTGTGCATGTAATATTAGGTAAAGAGTGACTATTTTAATATTTAAAATAAAAGGCAACATCCATTCATTATCCAACCCACGATATCCTAACTACAGGGTCACGGGGGTCTGCTGGAGCCAATCCCAGTCTACACAGGGTGCAAGGCAGGAACAAACCCTGGGCAGGGCGCCAGCCCACCGCGGGGCACACACACACACCAAGCACAATTTAGAATCGCCAATGCACCTAACCTGAATGTCTTTGGACTGTGGGAGGAAACCGGAGCAACCCCACGCTGACACGGGAGAACATGCAAACTTCACGCAGGGAAGACCCGGGAAGTGAACCCGGGTCTATTTACTGTGAGGCAGCAGCGCTACCACTACGCCACCGTGCCATAAAGCGCAACATTCAGTTAATAAACTGTACAACAACGGCATTATAAAGTCTAACAAGAAACGTTTTGAATACAAATTCATAATATTCTTATGAAGACGTTTAACTTTTGAAAAGAACTCCTTTAAAAATTCAATTTTTTATTATTAGCAGTTTAGTGATACTTACCCTGAATTGCAGCAACATTCTTTGATATTAAAAACTTCAGGCTTGAGCTGGATATCTGCAATAAATTCTGAATGTCCTGTCGGGCTGCTATTTGGTACTTCTCCTCCATCCTCCTGGTGCAGCATGTTAGGGATTTGGTAGTGCAAACTTGTAGTTCGGTACCTTTAGAGAGAAAAAAATTATATATAAATGTATAGTACACATACACACATAATTTATATATCCGATTCTGAAATCATTTACTATTTTACTTTTACTACTACTAATAATAATAATACCACTTGTGCTTCAGAACATGTTATCCATCTGAAGCTAAGCATAGTCAGGCAATGGCCAGTACTTGGATGGCAGACCATCTACATAAAGCTAGGGCTCGTGCTGGTAGAGGTGTTGGTGAGGCCAGCAGGCTTACCCTGTGATCTGTGTGTGGATCCCAATGCCCCAGTGCAGTGACTGAGACATTGTGCTGTAAATATGGCACTGTCCTTTGGATGTGACATAAAACCAAGGTCCCGACTCTCTCTGGTCATTAAAGATTCCTGGGCATCTTTCAAAAACAGTGGGGTTTATCCTGATATCCTGGCTAAATTGCCCATCATGGCCTCATCCATTCTGGCCCCCTAATCATCCCATGTTCCTAACTGGCTCTTTCTCTTACACCTTTACCATCTTCAACACTGGCACAATAATGTCTGCTGATGCATCATCCAGATGGATGCTACACATTGGTGGTGGTTGATATGGTTCCCCTCTGTCTATGTAACACACTTTTGAGTATCATTAGAAGCACTATATAAATGTAATTAATTATTATTATTATTATTATTACTTGTAGATGCTTAAATACCACATGCAGGTCTTATAACAGCAAATGGGCCTTCAGATCTTTCTTTTTTTAATTTTTTTTTACCAGAGAGCAGTCTTTCATTCCCAAGGACATCATTTAGAGTCTGAATGTAGCTGCTCTGTTTTTATTGGTATTTTTTACGTTTAATTATTTGTTTAGAATACTCTCATAGTAGAATTATTTTAGCCATGGATGGCACAGTAGCTAATATTACTGCCTGAAGGCTCCAGCATCCTGGTTTCTAATCCCATACCTGGGGCCTCATGTATAAACGGTGCGCACGCACAGAAATGTTGCGTAAGAACTTTTCCACGTTCAAATCGAGATGTATAAAACCTACACTTGGCGGAAAGTCACGCACTTTTCCACGGTACCTCATGCCTTGTCGTAGGCAAGTTCTCCGCTCGGTTTTGCAAACTGGCGGCACCCAGCGTCAAAGCAATGGTACTGTTCTTGTGTGATTACTCATTATTTTCATGACGCGGCTTTATAAATACACAGAAACTAAGCACATATTGTTTATTAGTGTAATGCATCTGATTGTAATTAACTCGTAACAATATAATGGTCCAGGGAACAGCCATAGTATTCCAAATACCATAACTGCTTTAGCGTTGTTACTCACTTCTCCTTCTTCTTCTTCTTCTTCTTCTTTCAGCTCCTCCCGTTAGGAGTTGCCACAGCGGATCATCTTTTTCCATATTACTCTCACTGCACGACTCGGAGTATTTATATCACTGTATCTGAGTGTCAATCACAGCAGCAGCTGATCGGAAAGAGAATTATCGGTATAAAGCTTTAAGGACACGCTGCCACTGCAAAATGTTTTAAAGCCTTTCCTGTATGGACCTCGCGGTTCAGAAACAGTTTAATCCCAAGAACTTTAAATGCACTCAATCAATTGTTCCTTGTAGAACGGTTTGTACTTATAAGTACAATCACCCCACTGTAAACTTGCACTACAGTTATAATATCTCACAACCTGGGCCACTTTATAAAGTGCGTATTTACATATGATGACGATATCATTTTTAAGGTGAAATGCAGCAAAATATGTTTGTTAAATTATACACATAAAACTTTAACTTCATTTAAATAATCTATATTCTTCACTGGGAGTGTCATGAAGGATAGAATAATTAAACATGTACTACGAAGATATTTCAATGTTCTTTAAACGTTTTGAAGAATCGGCTAAGCTTACAGATGGCTTAACGTCTATTACAGAGCTGATTGTATGGCGATCGGTTACTTGGGGAAAGAAAAGCAAGGACTCTTGGGCGCACAATATATATTGAATATAAAACAGAAAGAGAAAATAACAACAAAGCTAAAAGCAGCTTACAAATTTCGACAAAAGATAAATGCTTGTCATGAGCACGAGGCTCATGAAACACATGTTTAATAATGTGCTTTAGCTCCTATCATCATGAAAATGACATCACGTATACATCTCAGTATTTTAGTTATTCAGAGAGCTGTAATATCACAAATGTAATGGATTCTGTGTCCAGTTGGAGGAAGAGGGCCAGTTTAAGAAGCAAGTAGTGATTCACACACATAGATCACATATGAGTAGAAGATCAAATACAAAACAAAGCATTTAACGTGCTACTTTAATTACGATGTAATTTTGAGAAACTGGTTAATTAAACGATTTTAAGATGAAGTTTATAATGTTCTACTAAATGACAAAATAAACTACGTGATTGAAGTGGAAAATTCGAGATTAAAGTTGACATTTCGTGCTTTTTCCCTACCGTGTGCCTTTTTTCTCTGTACCCTAATTAACTTTCATATGACACTCAGACAGTGGGCTTACAACTCTTCCTTTCACGGCAACTTTGATATGTGACTTCTTTTTTATTTCCGGCACTGTGCGATTTGTGAATGTGAGCTTTCAAGTTTCTCCAACACGCTATGTCACTCGATCAACTTCCTTTTGTTGATTATACCACGGTTTATTTGAACAAATAGTATGTTTTTCATTTGCCTCCACTTGGTATTCGCTGAAATTCTTATATTTTCCCCGTGCTTTTCCCATTGTCTTTTCACAGAAGGCTGCGCTTAAGGGCGATTTATATTGATTTGCATATTCAAATAGGCGTAATTCTGGGAGGATTTGGGGCGTTACATAATGCGTGCACGAGCGTTAGTTTTCACGCTGATCGGGATTTATGTAGCGGAAGAACGTGGAAGTTGGAGTACGCACAGATTCCTGCATCTGGATTTTTCTGTGCGTAAGCACATTTCGGCTTTTGTGCTTACGCCATGTTATAGTGCGAGTTCTACGCACGGCGTTATACATGAGGCCCCTGGTCATTGTCGATATGGAATATGCATTTCCCCAAATGTCCTTGGGTACTCACACCCTCAAAGATGTACAGGACTAAGTTTGTGGATTTACAAGTGGGTCTTGCTATGGAGTGGTGCCTTGTCCAGGACTAACAGAATTTTGTCTGGCACAGTGCAACTCAGAATTGCGTTAGGCAAGTTTGGGAATGCTATATTATGCTTAGTATCATGCCACACCACTCATTCAATATGTTACGTGTTCTACAAGTTATCACCTGAAAGAAATTGAAACAATTGAGACAATTCATGGTAAAGATTCTTGAGTTAGTTCCCAGATCCTATGAGATTTACAAATCATTGATAAATGTTTAAGGTACCAGGCAAGCTCTTGTTAAAATAATTAACTATACACCAATTCTGGGTGGTCATCTAACATTAGCATAAATCAACTGCTAAATCTTACAACCTAACAAATACAAATAGATCTATCCATTTTTAGAGTCATGTTTCTCTGTACTTTGTTTAATAACTGCAGTTGCATCTGCCAAAAAGCCCATTTACACCAACCTGACCCACCCAGGACCATGTGATGACAGCTATAAAGACAATGTGTAGCTTTTTCACAAGAAAAGGTCAAGTCACAGTCAAGCTTGTATATTCTATGGATTTCCACTATCCAAAAGATTACTTTCATGAAGCTCAGTTTTTTTTTTCATGAAGCTTATATGAAAATAATTAGATAAAAGTATTTTTTCATGGTACTACCATTCATTCCTAATTCTTAGTAGATTTATTGTTATTAGAGCTGTGCATGCATACCAATGAACAGTGACTATACATACTATACATTTATCCACCATTTTCAAATTTGTTTAACTAACATAACAGTCATGAGGGAAGAAATATTGTCAACACAGGGCATGAAAGTGTCCCTCTGAGGGCAACAATAAAATAAAATGAGTGTAAACAAATGCTGAACTCTAGAAAGTAGGATTTAGTCAGAAGTGAAAGCAAGCCAAAGGGAAATTTAACTATATATACTTGAGATAAACTAGAAGCTGTAAATCAAATTGAATAAATACCAAAAGAGATTAAAATAAAGAGATAAACATTTAAAAAGAAAAAAAATACATTAAGAAATGAGACATGCTTTCCTGGAAGATAAGTAAAAACTAACCAATAAAAGTTACATGGGCCAGATCAAGATCAGCTTGTGTTCGCTTAAAAAAACAAAGTCTGAAGTGTTATGAGGAAGTGGTGAGGGATGAGTTGACAAAAATGAAACTCCATGCAACAGCTGGAACCCTCTCCACGTGTTAAAATCATTGCTTCTTAACCCTGGTCTTGTTGACCATTGTGGTTGCTGGATTTGGTTCCAAAAGTCTTAATCAGATGTCTGCTTCTGATGTTAACTGATGGTACATTCCACTATGTCAACAATCCCATCAGAAATTACTGATATTTTAACTGTATATAGTCGTGGTTTTTGATGCACATTTGTTTCTATATTTATGATCATCCATCAATTTTCCAACCCGCTGAACCTGAACACAGGGTCACGGGGGTCTGCTGGAGCCAATCCCAGCCAACACAGGGCACAAGGCAGGAACCAATCCCGGGCAGGGTGCCAACCCACCGCAGATATTTATGATCAGCAATATGAATGTTCTTGGACTTTAATTCCTTTATTTTTTTCTTAAAGGAACTGCCAACTAACAAGTAGATACAAATAACAAAAAAACTATTATCCTAGCGTAGCAAACCAAAATAAAAAAAAAAAAACTGTTTTATATATATATATATATATATATATTGTGGAGCCGACCCGGACACAGACAGGCGGACATGTTGTTAAATACCACCACACATTTATTTATAATTCTATTTACAAATATAACGGTCACACAGGCCCAAATAATGGTCACTCAGACCCAGTTAGTGCACAATACCCCAATACAAAGTCCTGGCCACAAATGCCTTTCTTTGGGCCGCCTCCACACCTCCTCTGTGCTTCGTCTTTCCTCCTCCCGACTCCAGCCCTGAATGAATGGAGACGGCCCCTTTTATATGGTTCACGGATGAGCACCAGGTGTTCCCTATATATATATATATATATATATATTACTACCTGTGTAAGCTGTGCCGTAAAAAGCCCGGTCTCCTTGAAACTATTGAAATCGTCAGAAAAAAAAAACTGAAATGCAGAGTCAGCAGTTTCGTTTTGTGGATGTGCTCATCTCCCTTGTCTATCAGCGGTTAAGTGAGTTTCTCTCTCCTCTGAGGTTTTATTTGTTTTGTTGATTTGCTTGCCTCACTTGTGTATTAATGGCTAAGCGAGTTTGTCTTTCTGCACCGGCTTCACTTTGGCGATGGAATCGCTTTCTTTAAGCTTCATGCTGTAGCCTTGTACTGTACTTCTTTCTTCTTCCGACTCGTTAACTTGGGGCCTCCTTGCCATCTCTTTTAGCTTCGTGCTGTAGACTTGCACTTTTGGGATGGACAGACACACACACACACTTCCACGCATAGACGTTTATATATAAGATGATAGGCAGCCATGGCCATTACCCCGCCGGGACACCAGCTGGATGGAAGGATTGGGGGAGAAGGTATCTGTAAGGCACTACCTCCCTTGGGATGCTAGTCGGCAGCCTACTATGGATTCCCACAGGGCACACTGGGAGTTGGAGTTTGGCACAGTCCTGTTGGGTTCTGTGGGGGCCACCAGGGGGAAGTTTAGAGCCCTACATTGGGCTTTCACCACACCTGGGAGTGATTCCAGGTCTGATTAATGAGCCACCTGGAACACTCCCAGTGTCTGCGTAAAAGGAGCCATTCCATTTGGACAGCCAGGGTTAGGAGGAAGAGGGATGAAGCTTGCCAAGAGAAGGAGTGGAGGTGGATGACAAGGAGAGAAGAAGATGCTTGGTGCTTGATGTACTGTACTTGAGGGAAGTGAGGGAGACACGCTTCCCATGTGTAAATAAATGTGTACTGTGTTATACTCATGTCTCTGCCTTTATTTGGGGCTGTATGTCACATTGGCCATATGTCGGTCACTAAGTGTGCGGGTCACTGCAACTGAGGCTGTGTGGTTCTGCTGTGGGTCACCAATATTGACACTCATGCCGATATGGTGGGTATGTGTAAGGCAGTGTTTCTTAGACACTTAGTCGCGTCACTGGGGGGGGGGTGTTTCATGGCTTGCCATCGTTGGTCTGCAAATGGGCCATGACAGGTCTCCTAAACCAATGTTTCTCAACCACTGGGTCACTCTGGTCACAGGATGCTGTCATTGGTTTGTCGCCTAAGCGACTGGAAGTGTTGTGTGATATGTTACCTATTTCTAAGTGAGTTTGTTTCTCTAAGTAGGATCCCCAATCATGGTCACTTTACCAAAGGGGGTGGTTTGCAATTGCAGTTATTGAGTCGTCAATAAATTTAAAAAAGGCAAAGATGGGTTGCGGGACTATAAGGGTTGAGAAACACTGCTGTCAGAAAGGTGCTGCAGGCTGAATGTATAAGAATTACCCACATAGAGCAGTGCAAATTAAAACAAACGTTAAAGGGCCCCATCCCCCCAAGAGTCAGAAAACATATGACATGTGTGAAATAATCATAATGAAAGATTTATTACTGTGGCTGAATTTGCCAATTTCTAAAACATTATTCTTCTATTGTTTTCCTATGGCCCTTAGCGATAAGTATCTATAAACAGTAAACACATAATTTAACTATTTTGTTAAAAATGTATTTTCCTTTTTTTAATTGTCTTTGTGTTCTTTTATAAACAGCACAATATGATATTAGCATTATTTCTCATATTGTATTTTTTTGACAAGCTGTTTGATTACTGCTTGATGATGCTATATTATGTGGGAATAGTAGTTAGGTTTTTTGGCGATGTAGTATGTTTGCAACTGTTCCCTTTTTCTTACAAGTTTCAATATATCTAAACAATGTGTAAAGCAGATTTTAGAATTATCGAACAAATAGGAGTCTTATAATTTGACAAAATAAGACCCATACCTGCACATTGCTATAGACCAATGCTTTTAAAATGCTTTAAAAAACATATACAGTAGCAGCAAAATCATTTCACAGGAAGAAGTCCAAAATTGTGTACACAACTGTTTGCATATACGGAATACATATGAATTCTGAAAAGTATTAGTAACAGTCCAAACAGGGTGATGTGCCTTCCACCTCAAAAGTATTTGATAAAGTGGTCACATTAAAAGTAAATCAAAAGACACATTTTATGCCTAGACATGCATGTTATTACAGCACGCATTCCTCAGAAATATGTTAAATACTATTATAAAAATACTGCTAGATAGAAACATAACAATGCCTAATATTTAGGAAAATACACTCACCTAAAGGATTATTAGGAACACCTGTTCAATCTCTCATTAATGCAATTATCTAATCAACCAATCACATGGCAGTTGCTTCAATGCATTTAGGGGTGTGGTCCTGGTCAAGACAATCTCCTGAACTCCAAACTGAATGTCAGAATGGGAAAGAAAGGTGATTTAAGCAATTTTGAGTGTGGCATGGTTGTTGGTGCCAGACGGGCCAGTCTGAGTATTTCACAATCTGCTCAGTTACTGGGATTTTCACGTACAACCATTTCTAGGGTTTACAAAGACTGGTGTGAAAAGGGAAAAACATCCAGTATGCGGCAGTCCTGTGGGCGAAAATGCCTTGTTGATGCTAGAGGTAAGAGGAGAATGGGCCGACTGATTCAAGCTGATAGAAGAGCAACTTTGACTGAAATAACCACTCGTTACAACCGAGGTATGCTGCAAAGCATTTGTGAAGCCACAACACGCACAACCTTGAGGCGGATGGGCTACAACAGCAGAAGACCCCACTAGGTACCACTCATCTCCACTACAAATAGGAAAAGGCTACAATTTGCACAAGCTCACCAAAATTGGACAGTTGAAGACTGGAAAAATGTTGCCTGGTCTGATGAGTCTCGATTTCTGTTGAGACATTCAAATGGTAGAGTCAGAATTTGTCGTAAAACAGAATGAGAACATGGATCCATTATGCCTAGTTACCACTGTGCAGGCTGGTGGTGGTGGTGTAATGGTGTGGGGTATGTTTTCTTGGCACACTTTAGGCCCCTTAGTGCCAATTGGGCATCGTTTAAATGCCACGGGCTACCTGAGCATTGTTTCTGACCATGTCCATCCCTTCATGACCACCATGTACCCATCCTCTGATGGCTACTTCCAGCAGGATAATGCACCATGTCACAAAGCTCGAATCATTTCAGAATTGAACATGACAATGAGTTCGCTGTACTAAAATGGCCCCCACAGTCACCAGATCTCAACCCAATAGAGCATCTTTGGGATGTGGTGGAACGGGAGCTTCGTGCCCTGGATGTGCATCCCACAAATCTCCATCAACTGCAAGATGCTATCCTATCAATATGGGCCAACATTTCTAAAGAATGCTTTCAGCACCTTGTTGAATCAATGCCACGTAGAATTAAGGCAGTTCTGAAGGCGAAAGGGGGTCAAACACCGTATTAGTATGGTGTTCCTAATAATCCTTTAGGTGAGTGTATGTTAACAGGCCTTAGCAGTCCACATACAGTATAGTGCAGTCATAAACAGCAACTTCTTAAATTTAAAATATTTATTGTGTTGAATACTTTGGCTTATTTTAATTGCTAAGACTAATGATCCAGTCATATCTTATTACATTTGACATTTGTACTATCCTCACTTTGATATGAAGTTTAAAAAATTAATGAAACATTACTTTATAAACATAAATGGTTAGACATTTTAAAAAGAAAAAGCAATTTAAAGCTGAATTTTGTCTTTTTTGTGAAAATGAATGTTATAATTTACTTTTCTAATTTTTACTAGACAAGCTGCACTGGGGATGTACTTATTAATGCTGCTCATGTTATCTTCATATTTTTACCCCAGCTACCCAGTTCACAAAAACCTACCCATAAAAACACATGCAACTTTGAATGGAATTTTTGGCACCGAAGCAAGGTGATGTCATGAATATGCTGGCAGATTCACAGGCTTGGATTTGGTCCTTGCGGATAAATAAAGATAAAGGAATTTATACAAAGGGGCTAGATTAATGATGTTAATATTGTTTAATAAAAACAGGCTTACTGGTCTGATTATGGAGAAACATAATCCAGTTGGAAGCAAATAAGAATGAAATGAGTAATAGGTTGTCAGGTGCAGGTACAAAAACAAAATAAAAAATCTGACCAGGTTAAACCAAAACCAGGCAAAATTCACTGACAACAACATGATTAAGATCAAATACAGCACAGATCTCAGGTCTGGAGAAGGGGTGTATGTAAAACTGCATTTTGCACCATGACAGCACACCTGAATACACTGCTCTACTATGACACTGCACCTGCCATATTGTCAGTCCAAAAACAACGCCGTTTTGCATCCCTACCCCTCAAATTAAATTTATCAGCTCTTGATCCCTGTGAGTTTGTTCAAATTAAACTTGAAAATAAAGGGAAGACGATTTGCTACTGTGGAAAAAATCTAAGAAAAAAATCGCAGGAGGCTCTAGAAATGGCAACAAAAGATGAGTTCAGGAAACGTTTCCAGGAATGGAAGAAACACTGGGACAAGTTTATTGCATCTCAACAGAAGTATTTTGATGGTTATGTAAAATGAAATTGCTGTATAATAAAGTTGTTTATATTTTGACCATTCTGAGAATTTTCCGTGAGCTCCCTTCGTAAGATATTCTGACGCATGCAACACAGAAAGCTATGTTTTCACTTTCTGTAGGCAGATTCTTTGCAAAGAAAACATGCTTTCTTATAAACTTACTATAAGTCACAAAGATGGAGATTGCAAGTTGCCTTAACACACAAGTGTAATATCTTACAGTAATAAAAAAATCAGTAAAAGTTCTTGTTTTTCTAAAGCAAGAAGTCTTTCCCCAGTTGAAGTGCGTCTGTCTTTCAGGTCTGTCTCAAACGCAGAATGCCCACCCTTCTTGTGGAGAGCTGCCCCAGATCTGAGACTGAAACAGAGTCAAGTTTTGATTGAGGAATTACTGAGTTTACATTTTCTTTTAGTTCCTATTTAATTTCACAATTGTTTCTGCAAATATAAGAATAAAGTTTGCTTGAAAAATGATTTATTTATTCATTTCATTTGTGAAACTCTGAGTCGCTTTTGCCCCATCCAGTGTTCTTACTAAATCAAAAAGATAACAGAAATCATCTTTGAGCCTCTCTTCATGCAGTTCTTCACTTATTCCATTTAACGTTTCATCGTTGGCAAATTCCTCTGTAATTTGTTCCACGAGGTCATTGTGCCATAACCTCTGAACAAGATTAAGAAGATATTGAGCCTGAGCTCTATCCACTCAAAAGATACATGAAGCAGAATCTGCTGGTACAAAACATAGAAATCAGTCCTATCAAAGAGAATACTATGTATAGCTTGTTGTTCCTTTCCAGCTAACAATGTAGCAAGAATGGCAGCCCAGCCCAGGCAGCTAACTTGAATGTAAATAAAAAACACTCCATCTGTAGGAGTCATTGCCTAAATTATAAATCTACCCCATTTTGACAATACAGTACATAACTTCTTTCTACTGTACTGGCAAAGAAATTATTGTCATCAGTGTGTACTTAAGGAGAATCCTGTACTGCCCTGCCCATCTCCTGTATAACCTCATGCTGCTTAAACATCTACTAATAACCCGGTTTCCTTTTACAGGGTTTATATTAACAAACCATTCTTACCAGCAAGGTAGTGCACACAGAAAAATCAATAAAATATTATTCTGCATCATAAAATTATTGAGCAGAAGGCAAGAATCATTGTATGCAAAGTCTGTAATGTGCTAGGAGCAGTGCATTGGGATTACGGTTGGAAAATCCTGTCCCTAGGCCACAAATACACAGCAGCGTTAAAAGCTGTTCTGAGAGAGAAAAGGAATAAAATCCCTTCAATAAAAACAGAGCATGTCCAACTAACAGTCTGAAGAAACTGAATCTTATTCCTCTGGAACAACAACAACAACACAAACAATTGTTTTCTTGTATAGCCCAAAATCACAGAAGGAATACCTCAATGGGCTTTAACAGGCTCTGTTTTTGACAGCACCCCACCCTTGACATCCTAAGGGGACAACAAAAAACAAAGGTGGTTGCATGAAGACCTCATTTAAACCTCATCTAAACTTTAAATTCTTCAAAACCATTGATAAAGCTGTTTTGTGAGATCTTTTCAGTTACAAAGTGAATCTTATACAGTATTTATAAATATCAGTGTTCATAATAATTTTCATTATTCAAGAGAATCAAAAAATGTAATTACTTCTCAGAGCAACATTAATACAGGTAAACTCACAGTTAAACTTCACTCTTCAGTGCTATTTAATTTTGCCTATGAAATATATTCATTTTTAGTCTTTATTGATTAAATACATAGTGCACATAAACATTACACTTGTATGACATTCTAGCTGGTGTGTCTGTTTTTTTCAAAGCTTACAGGATTTTGTACCAAACATTTAAAAACTGAATTATAACTGACTTTTAAATAAGTCTTACAATGCCTGAGATTATGGTATTTGACAGGTAATGGCCTCACTTACACTCAGACCTTCATGAAATATTGATCTACATGGATAAAAGATATGACTGTTGATTCAAATACCACCATTACAGCAGAGAGTTTGAAAATATGAAAAAAAAAATTAGTTGCACATCATAATTACTAATCATAGCGCTGGATAGTTACATGTTTATTAACATATGTAAGAAAAAAATCACCATGCTCTGTAGAAGTAACCAACATGACCCTATAATCTATAGGCACATTACAGCAGAGCCCAAACAAAAACCTCTGTACACCTCAGACTATAAACATAACACCAGGTCATGTCATTGGCATCTATTCTCTTTTTTTTTTTAATTTTATTGATTTTATTGAAATCACACAACATTCCATAGAAATAGATCAATTTTACAAAAATAGGATTGAAAACAAATCAACCCCCACCCCTGACAAAGAGAGCATGGGCAACAGAATAAAACTTACAGCTAGTAAAAATAAGTAAATAGATGAATTAATAAGTGAATAAAGATAAATTGGCAGCTATTCTCAGATGGCTCTGCACTTATGGGGTACTGTATATTGATAAGGGGGGTGAGACAGAGTATAGGAGTCAGATGGAGAACTTTTTTATGGGGGAAAGAGAACTGTCTGCATCTTAACATCAGCAAAACCAAGAAACTGGTTATTGACTTTCACCGCACCAAATAGCCTCTATGTCTGATCACTATTCAGGGTGTGGATATAGAGGTGGTCCACATCAATGACAGGTTGAACTGGTTTTAAAAGACAGAGGAACTATATAAGGAAGGGCAAAGCAGGCTCTTTTCCTCAGAAGCATGCATTCCTTTAATGTGTGAGTGCTATGGTGTGCTGGGCTGGTATTATCACTTCACAAGAGGCCAAACTGACAAGGTCAGTTACGGTACACACTCTGGACCCCTGGTAGTAGTAGCAAGGGAAGGAATTAAAACAACATTGAGAGCCATTTTAAACACACTAACACTGAGGAATTTCAGCGAACAAATTATTGAGCACAAGTGTGTCAAGAATCGCTAATGGGGCTCCTTTATACCAACAGGAATATGTCTGCATAATGCCTCACAGTGACAGCCAAGTTAAAAGTTGTATTTCTTTTTCATTTTATTGATTTTTAGTCATTCTAGTGTGTGTTCAGACCATAGTATATGTATATATTCATTAGTCGGAATCACAATCTGATTATTTGGATGTTACCTACTAGGTAATACCTGTAGTTGGTCTGCCACATTCTCTCAGTTGTGAGAAGCAGATCATAGATATGTGATACAGTACCTGCCAAATAAGACAAAGAGTAAATGACAAGTGTTTCACCCTAATTGGGGCTCCTCAGTTGTAGGCACCATTGCTTTCCCTTATGGGGATTAAACCCCAGCACCTGAGGCGAAGTCTCTGACGTTTGCCGACTGGCCGACCAACCACAAGTGTTACCTGATAGGGAACCATTCAAATGATTAGATTGTGATTCAGCCTATGAATGTAAAACTCTGATATTCACCCAGTCAAATAAGCCACTAGCTGCTGTGGTGCAGTGTCAGAGTTCGACTCAGGTGCTGACGTTTGAGGTTTGAGCCACATAAGTGGAAGCAAAGGTGCATACACCTGTTGAGCTCCAGTTAGGGCAAAAACATGTTGTGTATTCTTTGTATTATTTGGCAGGTACTGTATCACACACACGCACACACACACACACACATATGTGCATATATATATTGTAGTGGATGGCTGGCAGCTCAACCCGCGCGGCATGCCCAAAGAATGAAGGAAAGGGGGAAGGCAGCTACTTTTGTGCACTGCCTCCCCCAGGACACTAGATGGCGATTTCCCTGCAGTATATCGGTGCCCCAGATTCCCACAGGGCACCATGGAACTATGGAGTTTGGATTCACAGCTCAGCTGGGTACTGTGGGTGCCGCCAGGAGACACTGTAGGGAGACAGGGGGATTTTTGCTTCTCGTATAGCCCGGAAGTACTCCAAGGTCACGGGAACAGAAGCCCCGAAGAAAATTCAAGCCCTCCATTTGACCTAGAAGTGCTGACAAGTCATGTGGGAGGAAGAGCGGAAGCACTTCCAGGTCAACGATTATAAAAAGGAATATTGAGAACCCAGCAAGTGAGCCGGAAGTCGGAGGTGTGGAGGCGAGAATTATTATCTTTGTGGAGAATAATTATTGTATTTATTAATATTGCTGGCCTGTGTATGGTGGTTGGCGTGCTTAGAGGCACGAAGAAAATAATTAAAAAAACCTTTTTGTGCTTTTACCTCGTGTCCTGGACGTTTGTCTGTCAGGTTAAAGGAGCGACAACACCCTCTAGTGTCACATATATATACACTATATATACGTCTATATACACTAATAAAAGGCAAAGCCCTCACTCACTCACTCACTCACTCACTCACTGACTCATCACTAATTCTCCAACTTCCCGTGTGGGTGAAAGGCTGAAATTTGGCAGGTTCATTCCTTACAGCTTCCTTACAAAAGTTGGGCAGGTTTTATATCGAAATTCTACGCGTAATGGTCATAACTGGAAGCAGTTTTTCTCCATTTACTGTAATGGAGATGAGCTTCAACGCCGAGGAGTTTAGTGTGACATCATCACGCCTCCCACGTAATCACGCAGTACATAGAAAACCAGGAAGACCTCAAAAAAGCGCTGAAGAAAACATGCATTATATAATTGAGAAGGCAGCGAAACAATAAGAAGCGAGCGAGTGACATATACAACCATATTCATGAGTTCTGCTACTTCGGAAACAAAGCACGATGTAAACCAACACTTTAAATTAAGTTCATAGACAGGCTGCCGCTGGCGTTTGTAATTTAGTGCCTGCCCATATAAGGCTGTCCGTCAGCGGCAATCCAATAGCAAACTGCCACGGGTAAATATTCATGGGTGAAGGACTGTGCTTATGGAGAGGAAGATGAGATGGTCAGGGTGGTGTTTGACACAAACTCAGCGAAACTGCGAGAGAAAGTTTTAAGTGCCAGGACTAAGGTAACATTAAATACAGCCATGGACATAGCACGAGATGGCACCAGCACAGCTGGGAACCTTCGATGCATGTACCGAGTGGCTCACGTGAACTGATGCAGTGCACAGATAAAAGCAACAGTTCCAAAGAGCTGAACAAAAACGAATTACACAATTGAAAAGGCAGCAAAAATATGAAGCGTCTGATACATACAAGCATATTCATAAATCCAACTACTGCGGAAACAAAGCACACGTTGGAAAAAGTCAATGTCCCGCTAAGCCTGTGCATGCAGTGTGTCAGGTCTCAGATAAAGAAGAAGACGAGCTGTTTATTGATGCAGTAAGAAACGAATTGATGAATGAAACCTGTCATCTTTACAACGATTGACAAACACGGAATGTAACTTGAACACAACACATCCTACAAATACGAACCTGATTGAAAGAAATAATGATAATCAAATCCTTGATGACAGCAACACTCAGTAACACTCACAAAACAAATACTGTATATTGACAGTCATGTTACGTTATTTTTAAAATGTTCCCTTTTCTTTTTCTAGCTTTTTTAACACACTACTTCTCCGCTGCGATATGCGGGTTGTCACACACGTGCGCATGGGAGGCAGCTAAAGGGCTTGAGTGAAGGCAGTTCGGAGGCATGCCGGGTGTGGCAGAGTGCACTGACTCTTTTCTCCTTGCCTGTAGACCATCCCGGGGATTTCACCTGGATCTCCTGACATCACTTCGGGACTGAGCCAATGGAAGTCGGCCCACCAGCTCCAGTCCCTCTGATGTCACCTCCGCTCTGAGCCAATGGTGGAAGACCACGTGCCAGATCCATACGACCTCACTTCCTGTCTCCCCCTTTAAAACCTGCCCCCTTTCCTTTGTTTCCTCAGTCTTGTTTTGGACTCGGTTGTATGCACTTCAGTGCTCTGTATTTTAAGAAAACGACTTTGCAGCCAGGATACCACAATATACGGGTGGCTGCCCCAACTCTTTATCTGTCCATGTCTCGTTCTTGTAACAGTGGCGTAGCCGGCAGGATGGAGAAGTCCCAGAGAGAAGGGGACAGGACCTGCAATATACCCAGGTGGGAGCGCATCGGGCCGAGTCTTCAGGCGGGAGGGTGCCCGCGGTCGGCGTGACCGGTGCGGGCTCCGCCCCAGCACTCATAACTAGGCCATCTGGAGGGCCAGGGAGTGTGCGGGTGGGGCTCACAGAATTGGGCTGCCCTGGAGGGGGAGGCAAAGGGACTCAGTATGCTCTCTCTGGGGAGAGTGCCTGCCTCCCTCGAAACCAAAGCCCCATTTACCACCTAGGGGTGCCCCAGACTGGCAGGTGAATAAAATAAAAATGGAGGTTGGACCCTGAGCGCCACCAACAACAAGCCTGGTCCTTATGGGCAATGGTAGGGCATTGGCTACGGCCATTTGAAAACACGCCCTACCAAATAATAGAGCAGGTAGCTTGCTATCTGCTCCTGGAAGCGCTTCCCCGTGGCTTCACCCAGCCGGTTTGGGGCGAGCAGTTTAAGAACATGTCTGAGCTCATAGAGCTTATGGAGACGCAGAGGGCGGCCTCACACTCTGGGGGAGCAGAACCGTCCTCATGTCAAACCCAGCCGGGTATGCCCAAGACCTAGCCCCTCCCTGTACAATCCGGAGCTCAGATGGCGTCCGCGGCGCTGGCGCGCAAACCGCTTGGGGCAAGGAGGAATGCAGGTGGAGGGCGAGGAGGGGTTGGTGTGCTCGCTAATCCGTTGGCGGTCCCACATACTGGCGTGGTGATCGCCAACGGACACAAGACCACAGGTTTGTTCGACCGCAGCAACATTTCCATTGTTGCCCGCCGCTTTGTGCAACCGCAACAGTGGCTAAAATTTAAGACCGGTATAACCTGTGTCCACGGAGACATCCGCTGGTACAGGTCCGGCGCTGTGTCATCAGTTACGGAGGGTCAGTTCAGAACTCACCGTAGCGGTCCTACCTGATCCTCCACACCCGGTGATACTAGGGCGGACTGGTCTAAAATCAAAAGCGGTGAGACACATACCACTCCGGGGTTAATTTGGGCCTCGTTATGGACGGAGATAACCCGTCTCAAGCTGCCTCCACGCCGTGTAATCAGCCGGCAGAGAGACGGCGTCGCCCTGACTGACGTGGCAACTCCGGGCGTCGCGGGCTAACACGCCATCCACCAACGCGCCGCGGAGCGGGAGAAACCACGCCCATTGAGGTCGGCGCTGACCCTCTCTCCGTGTTGCGGTTCCAATTTAAAGAAACGCCGGCTTCTTTTAGAAGGGAGCAATGGAATGATGACTCCCTGAAGTTTGTAAAAAATGCAGTGGTCCTTGTCAATGGCCAGCGCACTAATCAGTCGATGCCACAGGGCCCCTACTTTGTGCTAGATAATGACCTCCTTTACCGTGTAGCAATGCATGACGGGCAGGAGACGAGGCTGCTGCTGGTGCCGCGTACCTTCCGGCGGCAGGTCTGCGAGCTAGCACACGCCCACCTCCTAGGTGGCCACCTGGGCACCGAAAAAACTCTGGAGCGGATCAAGCTCCGTTTCTACTGGCCAGGAATTAATGAGGAGGTTCGCCGCTTTGCGCTTCCTGCCCGGAGTGTCAACTGCGACAAATTCCTAGGAGGGACCGTGCTCCTCTGTTCCTATTCCACTGATTGACGTTCCTTCCACAGAATCGGGTCGACCTGGTGGGACCCTGGAGCCCTCAGCCCGAGGACACAAGTACATTTTAGTCCTCGTGGATTACGCTACACGATACCCGAAGCTGTTCCGTTGCGCTCAGCTACCTCTAAAGCCATCGCACGGAATTACTAGGGTATTCGCGTGGGGATCCCCAAAGAAGTCTTGACAGACCAGGGGACCCCCTTCACCTCGGAAACGTTCAAGGAGACTGCCAGATTACTGAAAATAAAGCATTTAAAGACCTCGTGTATCATCCTCAAACCGACGGATTAGTAGAGAGGTTTAATCAAACTCTCAAGCAAATGCTGCGTAAGGTGGTCAGCGAGGATGGAAGGAACTGGGATCAGCTCCTCCCCTCGTCCTTTTGCCTATCGGAAGTCCCACAAGCCTCCACGGGTTCTCCCCTTTGAACTACTGTAGGGCGACAACCTCGGGCATATTAGATATTTTGAAAGAAGGCTGGGAAGAAGAGGCTCTTCCCTCCACAAACATACTGGAGTATATCGCGAGTTACGCGATAGATTTGGAAAGATTCGCCTGTCCTTAAAAGTCACATGGAGGAGGCTCAAGCAGCACAGGCCCGGTACTACAACCGCGCACGCCTCTTCGGAGTTCCGCCCGGAGATCGGGTCATGGTCCTAGTGCCTACCTCCCACTCTAAATTGCTTGCCCACTGGCAGGGCCCCTACGGTTAAGGAGAGGAAGGGACTGGTCGACTATTTGGTGAGTCAACCCAATCGCCGGCCAAAGGAGCGGTTTATCATGTGAACCTGCTGAAACCGTGGAAGGACAGGGACCCCGATCCCTCCTCCGCCAGCCCGCTCACTCTTCGCTCACACACACGACCTTAACTTCGCACGGACTTAAGTCCCAGACAGCGGCAGGAGCTGGAAACAGTTATCCGGACCGCTCGGGAGGTAGTCAGTGAGAACCCGGAAGGACCTCTCTGATTGAGCACAACATCGTGACAGAGCCCGGGTTGTTGTCCGAGAACGCCCGTATCGCCTTCCCGAGGCAAAAAGGCTGAAGTGGAGCTTGAGATCAAGCGCATGCTGGAGCTAGGTGTGATTGAGGAAAGTTATAGTCCCTGGTCCAGCCCCATTGTGCTCGCCGGTAAGCCTGACGGAAGTTGGAGGTTCTGCAATGACTTCCGTCGGCTTAATCAAGTCTCCCAATTTGATGCTTATCCAATGCCACGCGTGGGCGACCTCCTCGAGAGGCTTGGACAGGCTCAATACCTGACCACACTTGACATGACGAAAGGGTACTGGCAGGTTCCTTTAACGGACTCCGCGAAGGTAAAAACCGCGTTTAGTACCCCTAGCGGACACTGGCAGTATCGTGTCCTTCCATTTGGGTTACACGGGCTCCAGCAACCTTTCAGCGCCTGGTGGACAAAGTGCTTCGCCTCATAACTCATACAGTGCTGCCTACCTGGATGACGTGGTCATCTATTCCAGCACATGGAAGGAACACCTACAGCATGTCCAAGCGGTATTACGGACACTTGGTGAGGCGGGCTCGGATTAATCCCAGAAATGCTTCTTGGATTAAGCGAGGCCAAATATTTAGGCTACCTGGTGGGTCGGGTACCGTAAGGCCACAGTGCTCCAAAATTGATGCCATTCTGAAATGGCCCGTCCATGAACCAAGCGGCAGGTCCAAGCCTTTCGGTTAGCGGGTACTACCGCCGGTTTGTACCTCGGTTTTGGAGAGAGCGCGCGCCTTGACTGATTTAACAAAGAAGAGGGCCCAACATTGTGGCATGGACTGAAAAACAGGCGCTGCATTTGGTGACTTAAAGCAGGCCCTTACGCCCACACCTGTTTTGATGGCACCTAACTTTTCTTTGCCTTTCATCCTCCAGACGGACGCTTCGGACACAGGCCTGGGCGCCGTGCTGAGCCAAAGCGTCGATGGTGTGGAGCACCCCATCATGTTCCTGAGCCGGAAACTGTTGGACCGGGAGACCAGGTATGCTGCGGGGAGAGGGAGGCTCTGGCGATTAAATGGGCGATTACTCAGCTGAGGTACTACCTGTTGGGCCGGGAATTCACCCTTGTCACGGACCATGCACCCCTACAGTGGATGGCCCTCCACAAGGAGTCGAATCCGCGGGTCACCCGGTGGTTTCTTGACCTGCAGCCGTACAAGTTTTCGCTGCGTTCATCGCCGGGCGCTCCACGCCAACGCTGATGCCTTTCTCGGGTTCACGACCTCTCGGTTAGGTCGCCCGACCCATCGGGTCTGGGCTAAGGGGGGGGCCTTGTCACACACGCGCGCATGGGAGGCAGCTAAAGGGCTTGAGTGAAGGCAGTTCGAGGCATGCCGGGTGTGGCAGAGTGCACTGACTCTTTTCTCCTTGCCTGTAGACCATCCCCGGGGGATTTCACCTGGATCTCCTGACATCACTTCCGGGACTGAGCCAATGGAACTCGGCCACACCAGCTCCAGTCCCTCTGATGTCACCTCCGGCTACGAGCCAATGGTGGAAGACCACGTGCCAGATCCATACGACCTCACTTCCTGTCTCCCCCTTTAAAACCTGCCCCCTTTCCTTTGTTTCCTCAGTCTTGTTTTGGACTCGGTTGTATGCACTTCAGTGCTCTGTATTTCTACACGAAAACGACTTTGCAGCCAGGATACCACAATATACGGGTGGCTGCCCCAACTCTTTATCTGTCCATGTCTCGTTCTTGTGACAGGGTATATATATATGTATATATATATATATCCCGATCTACATACTCGAATAATGGATACTTTATTCGCCATCAATGATTGTTTTGGTATTTATTTATATACAGTGGAATGTATGTAAATACAACTAATCTGTTCCAGACTACATTAACTTTAAGTAAATATATTTTCTTTAAAGATGTTTAAGCACAAAAATAGTTAATTATACCACAGAATGCACAGTGTAATAGTAAATTAATGTAAAAACATTGAATGACACTGAGACAAACACCCAGGCTCCCTGCTCAGCTGCACACGCAGGCTTCCTTGCTCGCTCTCAGCTGCATGCAAGCCTGAGCTCTTTCTCTCTCTCAGCTGCATGCGAGCCTGTGCTCTCTCTCTCTTGCACCGGCTTTATTTATTTAGTTTTTTATTAAAACTGGCCTTTTTGACGGGAGTTGTGGACCCGCTATACCACAGGAGGAAACTGGGTTGAGAGGAGGTTAAAGCTTTGAGGGAGATGCACCGAGAACAATGTACAGTACAGGGAGAGACTGAACACGTGCAGAAATCATAGGCATGTACAAACCGAAAGGAAAACTGGCTTGTTCGTATACCGAGTGTGTGGTCATGAACAGATGCAAAAGTTTGGCAAACTCTTTCATCATAACCCGATTTGTACATGTTCCAAGACGTTCGTGAACCGAGGTTCCACTATATGTGTATATACTGTATATATATGTATATATATATATATATATATATATATATATATATATATACAGTACAGGCCAAAAGTTTGGACACACCTCCTCATTCAATGTGTTTTCTTTATTTTCATGACCATTTACATTGGTAGATTCTCACTGAAGGCATCAAAACTATGAATGAACACATGTGGAGTTATGTACTTAAGTGTTTTATATTCTAGTTTCTTCAAAATAGCCACCCTTTACTCTGATTACTGCTTTGCACACTCTTGGCATTCTCTCGATGAGCTTCAACAGGTAGTCACCTGAAATGGTTTTCACTTCACAGGTGTGCCTTATCAGGGTTATTTAGTGGAATTTCTTGCTTTATCAATGGGGTTGGGACCAGCAGTTGTGTTGTGCAGAAGTCAGGTTAGTTGGACGATCATTAATTTTTCAACAGGACAATGACCCCAAACACACCTCCAGGCTGTGTAAGGGCTATTTGACCAAGAAGGAGAGTGATGGAGTGCTGTAAATGGTCATGAAAATAAAGAAAACACATCGAATGAGGAGGTGTGTCCAAACTTTTGGCCTGTACTGTATATATATACATATACACACACATACACACACACCCACATATGTTTATATGTGTGTGTATGTGTGTATTTATTTAAAGAGCTTTTGCAAAAAGCTAAGTTTAAGTACTATCTATCTATCCATTTGGTGACCCTAATAAGGTAATAAAAAAACAAAAAAACTTGAGGATGACTATTAGCTATCCATAGAAACATAATTGACTAAATGGTCTCCTATTATATTTAACATCTCTTATGTTTGTATTTGTATTGCAGCATTTTTAGTGTGCTGAGTCTTAAAATAACAAAAGCAAAATGTTTTGTGATAATGCTCTGTAACATCTGGAGCTGCTCTTGGCTTGAGTAACACAGTAATAGGCATTGATTTGCTTTTTACATTTGCTGAGCAATGGCTGTTCGCTGAAACACTGTGTGCTGATCAAAGCAGCAATCAAGACTCCAGAGAGAAACAAAAGAGTGTTGAAAAACAGCCTGTTGATCTAAAGCTGCTTATCAAAGTTTTCAGTAAATTTATGCGCATAAACATATGAAAGAACAACTTGATCCAAGGATTATTAGATCAGCTGTTTATGTTCATTTCTGTCAAAAGCATTCAATAACATTAAGCAGATGTCAGAAGCTGTGCTGGACTTGCAGAGTTTCAAATGCTTTTACTTGAAAGGTTTTTCTGCCCTTAAGATTTTGTACAGTAGGTGATCTTCCATGTAACTGACGTTATAGAATGAAAATTGTATCAAGGTCAAGTGGAACCAGGTTAATGCACACCAACTCCAAAAAAGTATTTTTAACCCTTGTCTTAGCCTTCAAGTAAACTCTTAATGAAAAGAATGGTTGCTCTTATAATTTCATTTAAAATATAATTCTCATTATAAACCTTGTTTTTTATTAAAAATGTTCTACTAAATATATCAGTTACTTACTGTCATTTTTGTATGTTGTCAACAACTTTAAGTCAGTAATGCACAACCTTTTCACTCATTTTAACCATCTGGCAATCAATGTGCTTCTCCTGAAAAATAACATTCCTTTAAACAGTGCCCTGGAGCTGTTTTGAGAGCAGATAATATATTAAGGGCAAACAGATATTAAAGAAATGCAGATTACAGCACCACAGGCTACAGTTTAAAACGTTTAGTCAGGTTATTATTTATGGCATGCGCAAAAGACAATTTGATTTGGAGATCACGGCAGATAACCACAAGTCATTCTATTTGCTAGGTGTTTTTCATAGTTTTGAATATGAGATAATTGACCAAAGTCTTTACTGCGTATATAAAGCTTTGCATATTTTTAGAGTGGTTACTTCTTGGTCCAAAATCAATAAACACCTAATCTTAAGAAATGTTTGATGGTAGGTTACAAATGTATTCATTAAAATATTATTTTCCTTCCAAAAAACTACATCTTGTTCTGTCAAGCTTAATGTTTGAACTGTCATGGATGACAATCTAATCATTGTATTAACCTTGAGAATCTGAAAATTACAGTGGTCAACCACAATTTTGTCCCAATGAATGTGTTGGCTGTTCCAAGCCATGCATACTTTATAATTCTGAATCCAAATATGAAGTTTTTTTATAACAGCCTTACAGGTACTTTTCTTGTGACACCATAATCATAGCATAACAACCCGTGGTTCCAGCCATAACATACATTTCCTTGACCAGCGATGCCAATATTGACAAAGGCATTTTTGTTGGTCCTCATATCAGAAAAATGCTAAAAGATGAGACATTTAAAAAAAGAGATGAATGAAGTTGAGGAAGCTGCTTGGCAGAGCCACACAACTGTCTAAACAAATATTTTGAGAAATCATAAAGCTGAAAACTGTCCTGAAACAGTGCACGACCTTCTCAAGGAGTGCAAAATGCCATTAAAAACACATCTCTTAGACTCTCAATTGGACTTTTTCCCTGAAAACCTTGGTGCAGTCAGTGATGAACATGACAACCGATTTAATCAGGACATTTCCAACATAGAAAAGCATTACTGAGGTAAGTGGAGTCCCATTATGCTGTATGACTACTCCTGAACTTAAGAGAAACGTTGGTGAAACAAAGTACAACACAAAATCAAAAAATGCTAAGTTTAAGATTGTCATTTTAATAAGCATGTAAATATACAATATTTTCAAAGTTAAGTTGCATATCAGTCAAAAACCTTCCCTGACAGAGAAATTCAAAAATTATATTTGGATTCAGCATGTATAATACCATAAGAGTCAGGTATTTTCACCTTTAGACCAATTTTATTTTGTTGTTGACCAGTGTTATACATCAGAACTGCTTCATTACTTGCTACATACCTCTGGACTTCTGCTACTAAGATGCTATTCTGGTGTGGGAAAACTGCTCACACTGCAGATTTTATCTTTTAGGATTTGATCATTTTTCCAATTGTTTATACTTAATTTACAAATGACTTTTAAACAGACCTTGCATTTACCCATTTGGCTTTCTAAAATGATCTGCACATACAACTGAGCCATCATCAGACACTATCATTTGTTTTATGCTTCTCAGCAGTGCCGTAAAAGAGAGTGACGTGCAAAACATCAGCTTCAGAAATCGAATTTGACCATTCCTACATGGGTCATATACTAAGAATTACAACCGTATCTGAATTGATATCTCATGTCTGATCCAATAATCAGATTCATTCTGTTGTTTTCTGCTGTTAACATACCAAGAAAATAAAATCTAATTAATCTTAGATATACAGTAATTTGTATCAAAAGATAAAATTGATAAAACTGACACTGTAAATATAACAAGATTTAACAGGACAGTTATGAGTCCATCTCTTCTGATGGCAGCCATAAAGCTCAGCTGCTGTTTTCACTTCTGCATTCTGGGATGAGCAACCAGATCCTTAACATTCGCTCCTGCTGCTTCAGGAACAGCTTCTCTCCCCAGGCCATAAGGTAACCGAATTTCCAGTAACCTGATACTACCTGCCCTGTTCTGTGTACTGTACCCATCTGCTAGTTTATGTGTAATTATACTGTAAATTATTTATTTATTTATTTATTTATTTTCTGTTACACCTGTTTATTTACTTTATTTATGCATCACTGCAACTGTGCCACAAGAATTTCACTATGCTCTAGCAGTGTATATGACAATAAAGATCTCTAATCTCTAATCTAGGACTAAACTAGTTCCTTTTATAGCATTTAATTATAACAAGCATGTCAAACAAGCATGATTTTATCACTCCATATGCCAAAATAATGCTGTGATTTTCAAAACTTCACAGGTAAGAGTGCATATTTTATCTCTTTGCTGTTTGCAGTAATGTTTGTGCTAGAAAACATCCAGATAAAATTTGGGACTAGGGGCCGAGTTATAAGGAGAGACTAAACGAGCTGAAACTTGAGGTGTTGCCACCATACTTACTGACTGTTGGCTGTATTCTATGTAGGTAAGTTACTTAAGGCAATGCATCTCCATCTTGCACCATCTCATACTAGAATGTGTGTGCTGGCAATACTAAAGAAACTATTAAGAAATTAATAAAGAAATATTACCTGTGCTTGCTTTTTACTTGTGTACAGTATTTCATTGAGCCACTATATCTCTGTGGTGGAATCGCCAATCACATTAGCACTTTAATAATATTAAAAAATATGTAAATACATAAATGAATAAAAAGAGATAAAACAGAACAAGAGGGGAGAGAATCTACTTCCTCAATTTAAATGCTTATTCTAAAATGTTATTGATTAGATCCAGTTTTGAAAAGTTTTGTACAGTTCCTCTAAATGAGAATTTGATTTTTCCAATTTTAGATAATATATAACATCAGTTATCCACTGACTTAAAAGAGGTGCGTTGAGATTCTTCCATTTGAGCAAGATAAGTCTATGTGCCAATAGTGTAGTAAAGGCAATTACAGTTTGTTTGTCCTTCTCCACTTCAAGCCCATTTAGAAAAACACCAAACACAGCTGTTATTGGATTAGGAGGAATTGTGACGCCCACGCTGTCTGAAAAACATTTAAAGTTTTTTATCCATAATGGTGTTAATTTGGTGCACGCCCAAAACATATGGCCCAATGAGGCTGCAGTTTTGATACTAACGTTTGCAGGTTGGATCTTGCCCAGGAAACATTTTGGACAATTTTAAACGAGATGCGCTTGTTATATATAACTTTAAGTTGAATAATTGTGTGCTTTGCGCTTATGGAGCTCAAGTGAATTCTATACATTGCTACCTTCAACTTTTTTTCTGAGATGTTGAGTGAGAGATCCTTTTCCCACTGTACTCTGGGATCTTTGAAAGGGAGGGACTTTAAAATGTTTTATATAATACAGAAATGCTGTTTGAGTCTTCAAGACTGATCAATATTTCTTCCAGTATAGAGGTAGGTGGGAGGTGAGGGAAATTAGGCAGGTTTTGTTTAACAAAGTTTCTAATTTGAAGGTAGTGAAAGAAATGTGTGCTGGAAACTTAAATTTGGAGTGTAATTGTTCGTAGGATGCAAAGACGTTGTCGCCTTTTGGATACATTGATGTTTCCAATTCCAAATAGATGAAGTTATGGTATGGTTGAATCTAATTTCTAAAAAAAAAATATTGATGCACTATATTGGAATGTTTTGAAATGAAAGATCAATTTAAGTAAAAGGGAAATAAAGAATGACATGATTGATTTTTTTTAAATTATGAAAGGAATTAGTACAGTGGATTGAGACTATTAGTTTAAAATGAGAACACACACTGTAAACGTTTTATAGGTAAATTAAAGACACATGAAATTAATAAGTATTGCTGTACAGTATTACATTTGGGACCTTCAGAGCTAGACTTGATGCTATTGTGGAAGAAATAAGTGGATAGGATTGGTGAGCTTTGTTGGGCTTAATGCTCTGTACTCAAATACTCAAATTTTAGTTTCGAATATCTATAAAAATGTATTTCATAAAAATTTATCAAGGAAAATGCCCCTAATATATCTCAGCACTGAGGACACAGTGATATTGACAAACTGAGAAAACTGAATCAGGAAGAGTTAAACAAAGAAAGAAGTCAAAGTATCAAAGGAAAACCATATAACAAATAAAGACTTTAATATGTTTTGACCCTGTCAATCTGCTTAGATGACTTCTTCTCTTGCTCAAACACAAATAAAATAAAATAAAATCTGAAAGCTCTGTGTTGGTTTCTGGTAATGCTGAGAACCAATTTTAACTTGCCTCTTTCTCTAGCTCACCACTTGACTCCAGACTCACCACTTTGACTGAAAAGGTGGCTTTATACATCCTGCTGGGGTCACATCCTAAAGCCACATCTCCTTTGCCTACTGAGACAACAGATTACATTGTCCAGTTGCTCTGTTGTTCCTGCACCTGGAGGCTTTAATTTTCCCTTACTGGGCTTCATCTTTAAAGACCCTTCTCCTATAGAACCTGTTTGTGAGCACTGGCAGCCTAAAAGTCCTCCCCATATTCAACAATAAAGGAGAAACAACACCAGGAATTTTTCACTGGGTTCCATACTCTTCTTCATACTGGTGCCCCTGCCTGTTACTTTTCTGGGACAACCATCAGGTGCACAAGGTGTACCCCCCTCTACCTACCTTATGTTCCAACACTGGCATGTGTAAAATCTCTCCTATTGCAAGTGTAATGATCTCTGTTTCCCCCGGATACATTCTGTTGAAGGTAAGTGTACCTTGTGCATTCCTGGTGTTGGCCATATCTATAGTAACTTCCTACAAAATGTGATTGGCAGTTCCACCACAGAGATATAGTGGCACAATGAAATACTGTACACAAGTAAAAAGCAAGCACAGGGAATATTTCTGAGTTTCTTTAGCATTGCCAGCATATACATTCTAGTATGAGATGGTGCAAGATGGAGATGCATTGCCTTAAGTAACTTACCTACATAGAATACAGCTAATGGTCAGTAGGTATGGTGGTAACACTTCAGAGAAACCTAGAATGACAAAAGTGTATAGTATCCTGGTTTTAAGCTAAAGCTATTCCTTCTGGATACAAAGGGCCAGGATATACTTAACGCTCAGAATGATTACGCAAATGCATCATGGCTGCTATGCATCCCCGGTGCTTTTTTGATAGGTCCTCTGAAAACATCATCAGAAATTAATGCAACATGTATGCAAGTTGCAGCACCAGCAAAAATATGGGTGGCGTGTATGTTCAAGTTTTGGTACATGACATCAGCATTTTTGTTTACTATCAACATCTCCATAGTGACAAACATGCCAATCAGAACAGCAGACATCAAATCACCAGCTCTTTGAAATTATGGATGTGGAAATGTGCTAGGTGAAATGGAAGCACATTTGAGGCAGATACATCTGTGCAAAGTGGAAAATGTCCAAGAAAAGAAGTGGGGATTTGGCCATTGCAAGATAATCCAGCTGCATTGTAGCTCCAACAGGATTAATGTGCATTGCATATTCCCCATCTTTTTTTTTTTTAATTCTTACATTGTTTTTTTACACAGAATAAAGAAAAACAGAAAGAAATTACCAGCACTAAAACTATTTAAATTAAATGAAGCTGAAAATCCTTAACAAAGCAAAAGCCTTATTTAAGTTTTTGTTTTGTCGAGATATTCTCCATCGTAATGACACGATACATTTAAAGGTCTCACGCACCATCTTCTGTGTTGTTGTTTCTGTCTTTTTTTTGTACCTTGACAACAGTATCTCACACTGCCACCTGGTGAAATCCTCCAGAGTTACATAAAATATGCAGACATGTATAGTCAGTACACTGCTTGCGTAGGAGCAGCATCCTCAAACGTACTAGTAGCGTAGTGTCAAGTATATCCCGGTCACCAAGGGCACTAGCTGGGCAATTCCAGGGACTAATTGTTTCCTGATAATAGAAGGCAGGTTACCTAGTACTGTATATGCTTGGCCTTTGCTAAGGAGAGTTAGGCCTGATTCAGACAATGCACATGAAGAGCAGCATGTTAATGTAGGTGCATTTTCCATGCATGTTAACACATGTTAACACACATAAGTTTAGGCACTTTTATGCACTAATTCTGAATACATATACCTGTCATTTTGTGTTTAAATAAAAAAGCAACATTGGTGTAATTTCCTGTCATGTGTATGCATTTTGTTGAGCCATTTGATGTGTGTTGTGGTGATCTAGTAGTACAAGGACCACTTCGCAAATTATGATGAAAGTCATGGAGATTGCAGTCCTAAACATGCTTCAGAGACAGAAATCATATGGGATGCATTTCTACACAGCGCTCTGAGCAAACTTGTGCTCAGCCTCCTCTACAGGAAACAGAAAACAAGAAAAAGTGGATGTTAGGGAAAAGTAAACAGCAGGCTTCCTAAGTTGGACATTTTTCTGTGTAAAGCAAACACGCATGTGAACATTTGTGAGGTTTATGTATCTATGTGCTGAAAGTATGTAGTATGTCACATTTTAAAAAAATGCAGTCCACTCTCTAAGGTTGATAGAAGGGCTAATGAATGTAAACCAGTTGATTTTACTAGTGTGCTGTGGATTATCTGTGTTGTTCATTTAAGTAACTAAGAAATGGAAATGCATATGTGAAAATAAGATGTAGGCACTCTTAAAATTCTGTATAAAGCTGAGTAGTGGGATTAGAGTCTTGTTTGTCATGGGTTGGGTGGGTTGCAAATCCATTTTTCAATTTTATTGATTGTTAACATTGGTTTTATTTGCTTTACTCTTTCTTCAGGATTTTATCTCAATAAAAATTTGATCATAAGGAAAAATGTTCAAGAAGAAAATTGTAATGCAATGTATATGCAATGATCTGTCCACCAAAAATGATATTTTTTATGTTACTTGTTTTCTTGCAGAATTAAGAGAAAGAAGTTTATGTCATAAAGGAACTCAGTCCTGGCTAGAATTGTACATTGGTAAATTAGGTGAAAAACAAAAAAACAAAAAAAGAAAAAAAAATTAATGTAGTCTGCATGTCTGTTATCCAGTAGTTGCTCAAAACATGCAAAATGCATGCTTTTCTTTGCTAAAATGTTACTAAATAGTTACTTTCTGATTTATCAGCAAATAAACAGGAATCCTAAAGCTACTGTATATGGCAGACACTTTTTGAATTGAAGACATGCCGTTAGCCATCATTTGTTGGTTAAACACATAACAAACTTCTGAATACAGTAAGCTTCAATGGGGACCAACACTGAACAATAGCAGATATCAAAAAAAAAATCACAAAGAAAATCTCAAATTTCTCATGTTGCAAAATCCACATGTTGGGAATCCCATTATATGTTAACAAGATAGCATCCTAAACAAGTGTATTCTGGCTAAAATATTGTTAAGAAAAATTCTGGGAATTCTTCTCACAAATTTAGAAATATGTGGCATAATTTCCAACTATTAAGTTTTTCACTCACATTTCTTTAACTTTGAATCTCTAATTGTACACCTCTATAAAATCACACTGTGCAATCATGATATCACATGAAGCTCAATAATGAGAGGAGAAGCAAATCTTCAATTCAAAAGCTTGTTCTCGTTTTAACATTCTTTACTATCATGCACCAAAGGAGTTTCCAAAGATGGTTTATTTAACAATATTTTAGCCAAAATACATTTGTTAAGGATACTGTGAGCATACAACTGGATACCTGAGATGAGACTTACTTGATTCATTTAATTTTGATGTCATGTGGTTGAGCTCAGCAATATTGCCGCTTTAATCAAGTCATCCTTAAAAGTCTTGTAATGGGATCTCAGAGCAGAATTAAGGTGTAAGCATTTCTAATAACAGACTCAGAGTTAGACCTTCATTGTCGCCTACCTAAATCATGGACCCTACCCTAAACCATAGTGCAAAAAGTCCATTGAGGCATGTGATCATCTAGTTTGAATAGGTCAGATTGATTTTTCTAATGCATGTGTATCTAACTAAGGTCTTTCTTGCAATATAAGTTGCAAGAAAATGTTTGCACTAGACTTGTGTCTCATCCAAGGTTTTTCTATGCCCTCACTGAGTGCTACTTGGATAGGCCCTTTTACTCATGGTCCCTATTTAGAATTAATAGTCTAGGAAATCAATAGCTGCATGGATGTTAAAAAATTAAGAATACATAATATATGAATGCTTTTCACTTTCTTGTGTATATAGTAGACAGAAAGTATAGGAATCGAATTCAAATTCAAGATTTTCTTAATACATTTTATTTTATTAAAATCAAAAAATATTCCATACATGCAAGTCAAGTTTAACAAAACTGTTTGAAACAAATCAACCACCACCCATGAGAAAGAGAGCTAGGTCAGCAGAGTAGCACTTTAATAATATTAAAAATATGTAAATACATAAATGAATAAAAAGAGATAAAACAAAAAAAGAGGGAAGAGAATCTACTTCCTCAATTTAAATGCTTATTCTAAAATGTTATTGATTAGATCCTGCCAAGTTTTGAAAAAGTTTTGCACAGTTCCTCTAAGTGAGAATTTGATTTTTCCAATTTTAAATAATATATAACATCAGTTATCCACTGACTTAAAAGAGGTGCATTAAGATTCTTCCATTTGAGCAAGATAAGTCTATGTGCCAATAGTGTAGTAAAGGCAATTACAGTTTGTTTGTCCTTCTCCACTTCAAGCCCATCTGGAAAAACACCAAACACAGCTGTTATTGGATTAGGAGGAATTGTGACACCCACGCTGTCTGAAAAGCATTTAAAGTTTTTTATCCATAATGGTGTTAATTTGGTGCACGCCCAAAACATATGGCCCAATGAGGCTGCAGTTTTGATACTAACGTTCGCAGGTTGGATCTTTCCCAGGAAACATTTTGGACAATTTTAAACGAGATGCGCTTGATATATAACTTTAAGTTGAATAATTGTGTGCTTTGCGCTTATGGAGCTCAAGTGAATTCTATACATTGCTACCTTCAACTCTTTTTCTGAGATGTTGAGTAAGAGATCCTTTTCCCACTGTACTCTAGGATCTTTGAAATGGAGGGACTTTAAAATGTTTTATATAATACAGAAATGCTGTTTGAGTCTTCAAGACTGTTCAATATTTCTTCCAGTATAGAGGTAGGTGGGAGGTGAGGGAAATTGGGCAGGTTTTGTTTAAAAAAGTTTCTAATTTGAAGGTAGTGAAAGAAATGTGTGCTGGAAACTTAAATTTGGAGTGTAATTGTTCGTTGGATGCAAAGACTTTGTCTATGTACAGATCTCTAAGTGATTTAATCCCGAATGTTTTCCAGAAATCAAAAACTACGTACGCTTCAGAGGGTGGAAAAATGTGTTTCTCGTGCAGAGGTGCCACAGATAAAAGTTTTTCTTTCTTAAAATACTTCCTACATTGGTTCCAAATTCTGAGTGAGTGAAGCACAATTGACTTGTTAGTATATTGATAATGACTTGTACTTATTGGGGTACAAAGCAAGGAATATAAAGAAGTACTGCTGGATTTTATTTCTATTGTGGACCAAGCCTGTGTCTGTTCATCTGTTTGTGTCCATGTCCAGGTTTTTATAACTTGTATATTCGCCGCCCAGTAATAAAATTGAAAGTTAGGTAGAGCCATGCCACCTTCTTCCTTAGGTCTTTGTAGGGTCGCCTTTTGGATACATTGATGTTTTCAATTCCAAATAGATGAAGTTATGGTATGGTTGAATCTAATTTCTAAAAAAAAAATATTGATGCACTGTATTGGAATGTTTTGAAATTGAAAGAGAAGCTTAGGAAGGATATTCATCTTGGCAATGTTAATTCTTCCAGCTAAAGTGAGATGAAGGGTAGACCATCTATGTAAGTTTTTGCTTAATTTTTTCCAGGCAGACAGCAAAATTTTGTTGATAAAGAGCTTTATGTTTGCTCGTGATGTTTACCCCTAGGTATTTAAACTGATCTGCGATGATAAAAGGGAAGGTGTCCAATCTAATATTTTGTGCTTGAGAATTCACGAGATTTTGATGAATCTTGACATTTTAGACCTCACTGAATCCAAAAATACCATTTTTGAAATGATGTCTGTCTGTGTGTAAACATGATAACTCTAAAACACTTTGACCTAGGTCAATGAGATTTTGTACACCTGCTTTATATGAAAAATAAGGAGTCCTATCAACTTTTGGGCCACTTCTGGCAACCATAAGTGGTACATTAACTGAATACATTTTCAAATTTTCAAGGAAACTATGGTTATAATTACAAATAGATGATTCAAATTTTGTATAGATATTAATAATGATAAAAAGCAAACAGTTTTGAAATTTAAGAAAAATGAGAATCAGAAATAGTATTTTATTTAAACAACCATCCAATTTTATGCATCATTTAAATATAAACGTGTACAAAATATTAAAAACTGTATTCAATAACGCATATTCTTTTAATAACTATGATTGATTTTAATTTAATTTATACATCATCAGTTTAACAATAACATGTAAACATTGAACATGCCATGTAAATATAAAGATGTAATGGGAACAATAAGCTGTTACGTCCCCGTCATGCTCCTGGTAATATATTTAATTTTATGATTTTTATTTTTTTAATTTCTGCCATCATTCCATCCATCCATTATCATAATTAAATATAACTGAATGCAATTTTGCCTATAGCAATTTATTGCAACAAATATTATATAATACTAACACTTTTTCTATGCTTTTAGATGACTATAACTCTTTTTACTTTGCACGTAATCTAGGTAATGCATATGTACTCATGAAAAAATTTCACCACCGTTTTTGACCTTTGTGAAGTGTGAAAATATCATTTTAATATAAAGTTTGATTGTAAATAGAGATAAATGATTGTGTATCAATATTATCATTTAGTTATGATGAGAAACAAAGAGATATGATATTCAAGAAATATTGCGCAACTGGAAGTGGTTCTGAAGACCTTTTCCTCTTTCTCAGTATACAAAGAAATCGAGGGGAGCACACTACCGATTTTTTATTATTTGAATAAGGATAATGCTTAGTTCTACTGCTCTGCAGACCTAGGGTCCTGTGTTTGATACGTTTTTTTTGTAGTGTTTGCACTTTCTTCCTTTGTAAAGTGAGATTTCTCACTGTGTTCAGGTTTTCTTCTAACATGCAAAGATGTTTGTGTTATGTTAAATTCAAGGTCCCAAGTCTGAAAGTGTTGGTGCACACATAGATTAACCTTCCTCTAAACTGATTACAGTGTGTAACATGTCCACAACACTATTAGGAATTTAATAGATCCACTTTTAAATAAAAATGCTAAATATGGGCAGGTTTACTTTTAACAATACAGGTCAGTAAAAAGATCAATGGGGTTTTTATAGGCCCTCATAAAAAGGACTTGTCGTTCACCAATTTGAATGGTTTACTAAGCAAAGAAAGTACAATATGTGATGTGCTCTGGTAAACCAAAATTGGACTGGCTACATTGACTAGATCCGAGTTTTCCACAAATAAAAAACTCTTTTTGAACAGAAGATACAAAGTGTCCAGCACAAAAGTGGAGGCCTTATGGTTAGGGTTGTCTTTGAAGTTCTTCTGCCATTGAGTCAGACATGAAATCCAATTGACCAGCAATTATTTAAGAGGCATATTAGGTCATTTTTTAAAAAGCTTAACTCTAACCAAAAAAATAGATGACAGATAAATAAATCACTTGAGCAAATCTACAACAGAATTTTCAAAAATTAAACAGCCCACATTCAAACCCTATTGAAATTCTGTGGTCAGGCTTGAAGCATGCTTTGAATGCTTAAAGGCCATTAGACATCAAGCATGAAACAGCAGCATGTAGCAGACTGAGCTAAGATTCGTTCCCTTTAATCAATGCAAGTGACTGGTAAACATTTACAAAACAGGCTAATATGAAGTTATTTCTGCAAAAGAAAGTGGTACCAAAAATTGTACCAGAAATCCTTTTCTCTTGTTTTTTGTTTAGTAAATCTTTATTTAAAACGATTTTAACTTGAATGGCAGATTTCAAGCCCCCAACATCCAATTTATTGTCCTCTCCTTCTCTTGTTCTATTTGCAACTTAGATCTGTCCTTTAGGTTTGTAGTATGCCTACCAATCTATGCTTTCTTCCCATTCCCTCAGTAATTTCTGAAGGTATTCATCCTTTTCCTTGAAGCCTGTAGCAGCTATAGTATGCGTGCACTTGGGCAAGGCATCTTACTAAACCCTATGTATTCATTCAGTGAGGCAGCACCATCCTCATTCTATGCTCGCTGTCTCCTGGAAATCTATTTTTAAGAAAAGCCTTCCTCCTCAAGAAGCCCCAATCATCAATTTAAGTTTATATATTTTTCAAATTTCAGAGCTTGTAAGTTATTTGCCATGGATTTGTTTAAGAACCCATTAATGTCACTCCTACTCTGCAAATGCCTAAGAAAAATTTTTATGTATGTCTTTCACTGACAGCCTTTTGGTCATCTTTCGCTTATGTCACATGTGTGCTATTCTAATTATCAGCATCCCAATACTGACTTAAATAATCATCTTGTTGAATCTCTGTTTTCCTTAATGTATTTTTTACCATTCACTCATCTTGTTTTTTGCTAGAAAGCTTCTTTTTCAATCGTGTTCTTCTTGAACCTTTAGTGGTGAAGATGAACACAACATATAGCATTTATATGCCAAAGCAGCAGTACAGTATATGGTTTGGTTAGTTCAATGTCAGGTCATCATTAGTATTTTATCTCTTAATTTCTGACCCTCCAGAGCCTGTTGTGTGCTAAAGCATCTCTTGTCAACTCGCTTCGGCATCATTAGGTTTGTGTTCCTCCTCTTCCATTATTAAGACTCGGTTGGGTGTGGGGGTGGACACCAATGGGGGCTTTCTTTCAAGTTATTCTGGATTTGTTTTGTTCCTTTTCTTCCTTTTTGCATATATTGGTAATTAGATTTGATTATATTAGATTAGATAAACATTAATTGCATGGGGAAATCCAGATGCATACAGCAGGAGAAACATAAAACAACATGAATATGAACTCACAGGATAGATAACACTGCCAATCAATCAATTGCTAAGTAAATAAGTAAAAATAAACTTAATGTGTACTTTGGATGGAAGCACTGAATTGCCAGATAGCAGCTCCACTGTGTTGTGAGACCAGTTGAGTTTGCTGTTCATGTGAACCCCAAGGTGCTTGTAGTTCTGCATCACCTTCATGTCCTCCACCATGAATGGTGACTGGTCTCAGATACTCTTGCCATGTTGGAAGTCTACCACCAGCTTTTGTTTTGCTAATATTGAATTGCAGGTTGCTGTCTCTGTACCAAAAACAAAGTTCTCCACAACTTTCCTGTACTATCCTGCAAATAGCAAGCACTGGTATTGTGCCAGAAGTCTGTTGTGTAGACGGTAAACAAGAAGGAAGACTGGACAATTCCCTGATGTGCTCCAGTATTACTTATTCCTCAGGTTGTTGTTATTTGCTGCTTATTGTTTGATTTCAACATTTAATAACAAAAAAAAAAAGTTTTAATCTAATGACGTTAAAATGAGAACCACATTTTTATGTCTTCAAATATGTTTAAGACACATCACTTTTCTGTGGTTGTACTTACTCTCCCAGTTACAACTTACTCTAACTGCAAGGGTACTTTATGAACAAAACCATGCAGTTGCCAGTTTAGTACAATGGATGTTACATAAGTCTTTAATGTTTTATATGTACACGTAGTTTAGGAGTCCTTCACAAACATCTTGTGCAGACAATGAATGAAGTTAATTAACTGCCAATGAGAAAAGTATCCATGAAGTTAACATAAAGAGGAATAAAGTGTTGTGGGGTGCCATATACAATTGCCTACCTACAATAATAAAAGTATCTCCTTCATTGCACTTCCATACCTTGTTAGCTTTGTGGCCTCTTTCTTTCACCAGTTCAGTTCCTGCATTAATTCACCTTAAAAACAGGACTTTGCTAGCCCTATAAAGAGAAGGTGTTTTTAATGGAATACTCCTACCAGAAATGATTGTTTTTCATATGTTATTTACCCCATGTGCTTTGTTAGTGGTGGCTGAGAAAAAAATGTAATAAATTGACATGCACATCGGTAAACCGAAACCCCAACACAACAAGGCAAGTGTTGCTAAACCAGTCCAATGTGGTAGCCACCACTTCCATATTTTCCCAGCAAAACAATTCAACTATTAGAGTGTTCGACAAACAGCTCCAAGAGGAAGCCGTGGAAATTGACAGCACTATCCAAAGAGGACAAGGCCACCATGAGGGAAAGGGATTGAGTGTGTATTAATTATACTAGACCAAAAGGGGCAATCCATGTTCCAAATAAGAAAAAGTGATTACTAACAGCTAGTTTAATAAAGAAATATTCATTTACATTGGGTGACTAACATATAAACTCACCTCATCTGGCCATTGGAAAGGATAACAGGCAAGCACACCAAACTTAATTCATCTCCCTTCCACCACATGTCGTGCAAATCCAGAAAAATATTTCTAATACACCTTCTATAACCCTGTCACTAACAAGACCACAGAAGCTGCCTATGCCAGTATATAAACCACTCAGGCACCCAACGCCTTGATGTCTGTTCTGTACCCTTCAAAGTTACACATAGCAACTTCTTGTCACTATTTGTATTTTTAAAGAATATTTCACTAGTCCCTCTGCTATAATGTTTACGATTCTGTCAAGTTAATAGAGGTTTAATAAATTTAGTTGGTAATCTGCTAATCTTTATTGGAATCAGAGTTACTAATGAAAGGTAATTTGCTAACCTGTCAGACCTTATATTTTAGTATTAATTGCAAAAACTTCCCCATCTACAAGATGAAGCATAAATTTTCTGCACCAGTGAAACTGTCATGATGAGGGACCTTTTTTGCTCTGTAATTTATATGAAAAGTGCCTCGATACTATTTATCATTTGCATTTTAGGAGGACAAAAGTAAAGAGAAAACAGCACAGATAGCAGAGAACCACATGAATACAAATCATGGGAAACCATGGCAAATAGAAAATTTTCTGATAAATATTTTTAAAAGTGACAGAACTTAATTTCTAAAGTTGTGTTAGTCATCTGCTATATATTTACTTCAGGCTTGTTGTATTGCATTTAAGGCCCCTGTTTACTAACTACCAGGAAATTACTTTTTCAGAGCCAAGCAACCATTTAGTTTAACAAAAGTGGCGGAACAGAAATTCTTTTACTGGCATGGAAAAGCTGTGATGCAGTCCTTGAAATTAACTAGCAATTTCTCAGTCCACTAGCTTTGGAGAAGCACTTCAAGATAAAACATCCATCTCCTTTCCTTGACCAATAGGACCTCAGCCTGAGGTCATTAGTATCAGTTTAACTTGATGTTGCACCCACAGCTTTCCATGTCTTTTTTTCTCCCTGACATAAATTAATTTACCTCTCCAGGCATACATCACTACACAAGTAACTCCCTTTTTTCTTGGCAGTACCATATGTCTTATTGCCAGGAACAGAGAGAGGGAGAGGAAAACACAAGTACTTGTTCCATTATTTATTTTTTTGAATTTAGCAGCTTTCTGTAGTTGTTGGCAGAGGTGAACAAGATTTAAACTAATTAAAAGCTTCCTTTCATTCTCAGTCATGACAAAAAAATCCCTACTCATTACTTCACTTATCAGAGTTGGGGGCTGCATTTGAAGACTTAATTTCATTTTTGGATTATTTTCATTTCTAAACAAACTGATAACAGGAAGAAAGAGAAAAGATAACATACATTTTCAAAATTACATTAGCTTTACTTTGTACTTTCATGAGATTAATTTAATGTGTATTTGACTTAAAGAATTGTCTTCACTTTGTGTTACAGGGCAAGTAAGTATGTAGTGGAGGTATTACATATGAAATCAATTGATCAGTTTTGCACAATCTTCAAATAATGTAGGGACAATTCTGATTCTGTCAACTTTTCAAATGTAGTAAAAGTTTAAGAATATACAGAAATTTAAATTTATAGAGAGAACCTTGGATTTTACTATATATCTATCTATATATATATATACAGTATATGTATGTATGTGTATATATATATATATATATAGTGGAAACCAGGCATGCTCCAGCTCCTCCAATTCCAATCCTGACACAGGCAGGCAGAGACATTTATTCACACATGTGGAGCACATCTCCCCTCAACAGCACAGTACATCAAGCACCAAATACAGTCCCTTCTTCTTCTTCTTCTCCCTGTGTCGTACGCCTCCTCTTGGCAAGCTTTGCACCTCTTCCTCCCAACTCAACAAATATATATATATATATATATATATATATATATATATATATATATATATATATATATATATATATATATATATATACATACAGTGGAACCTCGGGTCACAAACTTCTCAGAACACATACAAATCGGGTTACAACCAAAAAGTTCGCCAAACATTTGCATCTGTTCACAAGCACACACTCGGGTGATGAACAAGCCAGTTTCCCTTCCAGTTCGTATGCGACGATGATGTACGCATGTGTTCAGTCTCTCCCTGTGCATTCGCTGTGAACTCTTTGTGCTCTATTTCGTTTCCTTTCCGCTTTGTACGCACCTGTGATTTACGCACATGTTCAGTTTCTCCCTGTACAGTACATTGTTCTCGGTCAGACGTGCATCGTGCAGAGAGACTCTCCCTCAAAACTGTAATCTCCTCTCCACCCAGTTCGTCCTCACTTCCTTCATGCCAGAACTCATTTCATGCAAGGTTAGTTTTCTTGGTTGTTTATGGTTAGTTTTTGCATAAATTACAGATTTTTCAAATGTTCATTTTTTTCCCTGTGCTTAAAACTCGTTAAAAAAAAGTGTTTACAGCGAGCGGTTCGTAAGGCTGTAGCGTGAACTCTTTCAATGTTAGTTTTCTCTGTTCAAGGTTTTCTCAGTGTTATTCAATGTTTTTACATTTAGTTTATTATTACACTGTGCATTCTATGGTATAATTAACTATGTTTGTGCTTAAAAATCTTTAAAAAATATATATTTACATACAGTTCGTACGGTCCAGAATGGATTAATTGTATTTCCATGCAATCCTATGGGGGAAATTACTTTGAGTCACGACCAAATCGGGTTGCAACCAGAGTTTTGGAATGAATTATGGTTGTGACCCAAGGTTCCACTGTATATATATATATATATATATATATATATATATATATATATATATATATATATATATATATATATACATATCTATACTAATAAAGGCAAAGTCCTCACTCACTCACTCATCATGGCAGGCTCATTCCTTACAGCTTACTTACAAAAGTTAAGCAGGTTTCATTTCGAAATTCTACACGTAACGGTCATAACGGTCAACTAGTCCACCATGATGAACTTTCTTATTTATGGCCCCATCTTCACGAAAGTTGGTAGGCGGCTTCCCTGCGCTAACCAAAACCGATGTACGTACTTATTTCTGTGATATGACATCACTGTCGGCCGCCATATTGAACTTTCCAGCAGTCTTTCTTACTTATAGGCCCATTTTCAAGAAATTTGGTACACGGGTTCCCAACGCTAACTGAATCCTACTTACATACATATATATGTCCATAGCCTGCAGCTCGGTCACCGTGTGAGGTGGCGTTGGGTCCCCCATTACAACGCCTCCCACGTTGTTGGGTGCCTGCCTATATAAGGCCGTCCGTCGCTCTGGTCTCTACATTCCCTTCCTTGCTTCGCTACGGGATTCACGTCACCCTGCTGATAACTGCAGCCTTTTTATTTAATCCATGGCTTCTCCGCTGTTTAATTGTTTGTTTATTACGATTATAGTTATTATGTAGGTATTTTAGACTTACTTTACATTGTTCAGGTACCCATTTCCTTTATCGTTCCAACCGTACCCCCATTAATATGTCTATCGAGGTGATCGCCATCGATCAAAGAACTGTCACATACCGAGTGGTTTCCATGCCCGGAGATGGCACCTGCCTTTTCCATTTTCTTTGTTACATATTACACGGCAATATCAGGCTCACTCTTGATATCCGGAGGAACATTGTGTCTTATGTATTGAATGACTGGGACAGGTTCAAGGTGTGGACTGATGACCGTACAGGAGATAATTATACTACACAGGAGCACTATAAGAGTGAAATGCTTAAGCCCTTCACCTATGGTTCTGCATGTGAGTTGATGGCTGCCGCTGAATTGTTCGGTTGTCACTTTCAAGTGTACCGAAATGGGCAAATATTTTACACCTTTGGACAACCACCAATGCCTCTTAAACATCTTAGATTCACAGGTGACGATTTCAGTAGTGGACACTTTGATGTTTATGAATGTTTCAACTCTCAAAAGCTGTATGTGAAGTTATCGATGAAACCAGTTGTATGCTTACAATGCTTTACAGATGCCGAATGTCACTTCAACACAATAAGTCCTGCAAATACTGTCGTAATTGAAACAAACCATGAAACTCAAACCGATTATGACAGCACCAATCTAAGCTGTGAGATTTGAGACAAGATTGCTTTTCACATGGCCCACTGTACGTTGCATGCTCAAGAGTAAGCTCAGCGCACAGCTTGGTCACATTACAACCGGAGGGCCAAACTGACAACGTGGTATACAAAGAGATCCTTAACAAATAATTATTGGTATATTTTCCTTCAGTTTACAAAGGTTTAATTTTCTTCTTAATAAAAATTTTAAGGCAGTACTTCGCCACTGCGAAGCGCGGGTATTTTGCTAGTATATATATTCAGTTTAGTTTACGAGTAACTTGGTTTACGAGTGTTTTGCAAGACGAGCTAAATTTTTTAATAAATTTTGACTTGATAAATGAGCGATGTCTTGCAATACAAGTAATATGGATATACTTTGTCTGCTGAGCGTCATGTGATCACAACTGAGCTGATGGTTCTCTCTCTCGCACGCGCTTCTCTCTCTCTCTCTCCTTATCTCGCTCGCTCACTCTCACGTCTCTCTCTCTCTCTCTTTCTCTCTCTCTCTTCTCTTGAGGGCAATCGTCTCCTATTCTCCATCTGAGTCTGTGTGCCTCACTTATATAGTTAACATCCGTACGAGTGTATACTGTTTACTACAGCATTGTGACTGTGTGTGTGTGTGCACGCGCGCGCGCACACATGTGTGCTGTGAAGCGTGAGTCCCCATCTTGCACCCCAAAATACGAAGCTGAGTCTCAGTACTTTAACAACACCAGCTTTATTCAGCTTGAAACAGCAACAGCGCTGTTATTTATTGTAGCGGGATCTTTATGCTGTTCCTATCACCCATTGACGGCAGGCGCTTATAGGATGTCTGCGATCTTTTTGGATGCGCTTAGTGAACTGCTACAGCGCTGGGAGACTGCGACTGCTTTGGGACACTCTTCCACGTGTTTTCCCGTTGGGTGGAATCCCACATGAGTTTAGAAACTCACTCACGCCAGCCATGATTCTTTTTAAAGGTGAAGTGCAGGTTAATTTGTTTTATGTATTTTTACTTTATATTTTGTATTAATCATTTTTATATGAATAGTTTTGGGTTGTGGAACGAATCATCTGAGTTTCCATTATTTCTTATGGGGAAATTCACTTTGATATACAAGTGCTTTGGACTGCGAGCACGTTTCCGGAACAAATTATGCTAGCAAACCGAGGTTCCACTGTATATTTAGTGGTAACCTATATCTTATTAACTATTGCCAACGAGCTGGCAATATTACTCTGTAGTGGGCACAAATCCTTTCGGTTTAACGTTGGAGGGTTTCTTTTCTGGTTTCTGGTTGGATGGTTTCTTGTTTTTGTTCAAGTCAAGTTTTGACTTCATGTGCATCTTGCACTCTTGACAGTTAAACAGGAGCACTGTGTTGAAATACGAAATGTTTTATTTTATTTTTTATTAATGAAACACATATGTGTGTGGAATATTTGAGTTTTCAAATGTGCCTGTTGTTCTTTATTTCATGATAAGTTTGTTAATGAACGTGTCTTGTTTTTACTTTATTTTAATAATTTTAATGTGCATGTCTCACGCTCTGACAGTTAAATCCTAGCGATATGACGAGAGAGTGACTGAATAGGCTACACAAAATGTTTCATAGTTTATTGTGTATACCAAGTGCATTCTTTAAAAAATGCTTGACAGAATTCTGTGGCACTGAGACATTTTTTGAGACTTTTGTCTATTGAAGAAATTCAAAGTGATCTTTTTTAACCAACACTTCAAACTTTGTGGAAGAGTATTTAGCATTACCATCCAGACACTGACAGCGGCTTGGCTGTGGAGATTCCAGAGACACAGTTGAAATTGCAAACATAATCTATGCACTGTGGATTCCATTGACAACTACTTTTTGTGGTTCAGTGCTTTTTGCACATTTGTTTTGATATAAATATTATAGAACTACATGGTTTATTTATTTATGATGTGTTTACATTTATGAAGTGTTGTTCCACACTTTATCAGAGGATGTCTTGAGACTAATACTTAAGAGTGAAATGTATGTGTAAAAGCTGAATCTACCATCTCCTCATTCATAAAAAATTCGAAGACAAAATGGTGTTTGTTGGTTTTTTGAGTCTGTGTCTGTACGAGAAAACTGATGTACATTGTGTGGGCTGGGTTAGACTTGGGATTCCCGGCCTGAATAAGTTTCCCAGTCCCACCCTGCTCACATCCATATCAAAATCATAGTTCTTGAGACTGACAAACTGCAGTTTGCATAGAAGAAAAGCTCAAATATCTCTGATCTTACCCCATAACAAGGGTGGCTGGAAATTACTGAAGATACCATGTATTGAAAATGACAAAAATAATCAAGGGTTTAATGTTTTAAAGGAAATATTTGCTATGATAAATTTACAAATACACTTCTACACTTAAGTCAGTATCATTGGTGTCATTTACTTTGGTTACTGAATGTTTAATCGTCAGATGGTCTAACAATATTAGAATAAAAATAAACACTTTCAATCGTTGTCTGTAACCTCTTTGTCCTACTTACGTAACAGGAAACCAGAGCCTGCCTCAGAATGTAGGAACCAGCTCTTTAGGGTGCCAGTTTGTTGAATATTTCACAAAGCAGGATAATGTCAGAGGTCTCCAATGTACATATAATACTGTATCTCTGTAATGAAGGGAAGGACTGAGAGGATAGTTGTGCCCCTTGACACACACTCACCCAGACAATGAAAACAGTAGGGAGTGAAATAACAGGGGTACAGTATATATGCATGCAGGTTTGCTCAGACAGCCTTGTACATAAAACATGTTAAATGAAATGCTTGCCCACTGCAATCCAGTCTTTGGAATGATTTTTAATTTGCAAGAGTTTCCTAAAACCCATTGTAACCAAAGAAGCACTATAAATCCTTTGAAATCTATATTCCACCCTTCGACTCTTGTGCTTTTTAAACAGACTAAATATGCACTAACAGAGCAACAGACACCAGACAAGCCACATTAAATTTATATCATGACAATTATGATTATTATTAATAATAATAATTTTATATTGGAAGTGAGATGCCTAAATGCAAAGCCATTTATAAATATTCAAAAGGATCAAGAGGAATAAAAGCCTAGAAAAAGATCAAATAAATATCACTGGATACAAACTAACATCTGATGTTAAACACCAAATAAAAAAATAATTACACGAACCACTTTCTTCAGAATTACAAAAAGAACCAATTAACATTTTTCTGAACATTTAGAATACTAGGGGGCTCTGCCCCTACTCGCTTCGCTTGCCCACCTCCGTGTTTGGTTTACCAGATACAGTAATCCCTCGCTATATCGCGCTTCGACTTTCGCGGCTTCACTCTATCGCGGATTTTAAATGTAAGCATATCTAAATACATATCACGGATTTTTCGCTGGTTCGCCGCTTTCTGCGGACAATGGGTCTTTTAATTTAGGTTACATGCTTCCTCAGTTTGATTGCCCAGTTGATTTCATACAAGGGACGCTATTGGCGGATGGCTTAGAAGCTACCCAATCAGAGCATGTATTACATATTAACTAAAACTCCTCAATGCTAAAAGATATGCTTCCCGTGTGGCGCTTGTTTTGTTTGCTTCTCTCTGTCTCTCTCTCTCTCTGCCTGACGGAGGGGGTGTGAGCAGAGGGGGCTGTTTACACAGTAGCTGTTTGCCTAGAAGATAGGACGCTCCTCTACAAAATGCCGCTTTATCGCGGTGCTTCTGTATACTTAAAAGAATGCAAACATATCTTATCTTCAAAGGAGCACCGTGAAGAGCTGATAATGTCAGAGAGAGCGCTCGCTAAGAAAAGCAAACAATCAAAAAATCAATATGTGCTTTTAATTGTGAGAAAGAACTGCCATCTCTGTCTTGTAATGAAGGACAGTTTAAACATTTGACTAAAGGGTGTTATTTCATGTCTAGAGGGCTCTAATAATGTTAACAGTGTGGGAGAGTTTATAAGGGCTTAAAATATATAAAAATAACCATACAAACATATGGTTTCTACTTCGCTGAAATTCATTTATCGCGGCAGAGTCTGGAACGGATTAACCACGATAAACGAGGGTTGACTGTATACAATTTAAAGAGATTGTTATTTTCATGGGAATTGTTACATATGCATTATTTTCACTTTTACTTTAAAACTTTTGTAAAAACAATACTTGTCCTTTATTTCCAGCCCCGGGCGTGGTTACATCTCTTTCTCGCAGGACGTATAACGCTACTCATGTTGTGAAAGGGGGTTGAATGCACGCTAAGGAGATGCCGTCAAATCATCTGCTGTCTTTCTGCTGTTGGCGAGATGCCTGTTCTGCTTGTGGCATGTCATTGTTTTAAGAGCTGGGAGCACATGATGCATGTCTGAAAAAAGCAATCCAATAACTGCTTGGTTAGATCTCCGTGGACTTGTTTTAAATGATGGCTCACTGCCTTTTGTCGCGTGACGTTGTAAAAACAATACTTGTCCTTTATTTTTGGCCCGCGTTGTGAAGGGGAGGCAGCTGCTGTTGCGCTGCCCGTCAATCATTTTAAAGCCTGTACAGCCGCTGTCCTTTTTGCCACTTCGTGTCTCTGCTGCTCGCATTGTGAAGAGGGGGGTTTAGGGTGGCTGAATACACGCAAGGAGAAGTTGTCGGATCATCTGCTGCGAGCTGCGTGTTTTGCTTATCGCTTGTCATTGTTTTAAGAGCTGGGAGCAAGTTAAAGTGTCTCTCGTGGGACTTCAAATTGTCTTCTGAGAAGATCACGTCTCGTCTCCCTAGTCTGCCTCCCCTAGATTTTTTTTTTATAATAGAGAGATTAAGATTTAGACCTAACTAAGCAACATAATTTTAAAGAAATGCAGTAATGTGTTTGTGGGATTATATTAGCTAAATCAGTTTAATTTAAACCATTTCTACTGTCTTCTTATATAATACACTACCGTGGCTGTCCATTTGTCTGTCCAGGATTTTAAGTCACCTGTAGATTGCAAAATGTTTGACCTATTGACCTATTTGGTACACATGTACTCTGTGACTTCTACTGTACACTTTTGGGGTGATGATTTTTATTACTCTTTTTATTTTTATTTTATTTTATTGTAGAATCAACTTTCTGCAGCATGCAGTAGGGCGGCCATGCGGCGCATGTGTACAGGCGCCGTTCTCATCCCTACCACCTTCTCTGTCACTTCCTCTACATCTTCATATCTTAAATCGTTCTTGGGGCTGATTGGACATTTAAGTGAAAAATTAAGAAAACGTACTAAGTAATTGCAATACAAACACTGACTTAATCAGTTCTAATGCGAAAAGATGCCGACGGAAGAAGAAGCGGGCCGCTAGAGTGGAGAAAGAGTATGAAACCTATAAGTCAACGTGTATTCAATGCATGTTATCGTGCAGTACACCATAATTGGTTAATAGTAACACATGTATAATTTCATAATATTCCCATATTCTTTCTTTTCTAAGATCGCAGACAGACTTACGTTGACAGAGATGTTTACTGTGTTGCACTGGTTTTGGAGAGAAGCAGGAAGAAAAGAGATGGACAAGAGCTAGGAGTAGAGGTAGTACAGATATAATAACCAACTCAGAAGAATAATCATTGTATTCTGTGACAGTGTATCTGGCTCACCATCTCACAAATCATTCACTTTCAAAAGAATTGTTAAATCAATGGGATATACAGTAGCTCACACCCATTAATACTCCCATCTCCTTGGAGCCTAGTCACACCATCCTGCTTGTCTGCTTGGAACATATGGGTAATTTGTAATCACTGTGGACTTTTTTGTGGATAGAACAGGAGCCAGGGAATACTAACCATGCTTTCATCTGGGAGAAAACTGCAGGTTGTTAGAGTGCAAGATACAGTGATTTTGGTGTTGGGTTTCTACTTCAGGTTATGTTACATAAATTACACAACTATTCCAGCTTTTTACAGTCACTGCCTTCTTTTAATCTTAACTAGTCGGAGGTAGTTGGCAGCACACTTCTGTAAAGCCAATCACCTAACTTAACAAACCCAGCAACTCACCCCAACTAGCCTGCAACTTGTTCCGATTTTGTCTTTAGTCATACGGGTGGCTCCATGTTCATGAGAGTTAACAACCAATGAATGTTCACCCAGGAGTAAAATACATTTAATGTAGCAATGAGGACTAAGGAATGTGGGCATTTTGGACATTACGAACAGAAGAGAAGCTTATCTGTAATATATAACACAAGAATTAAGAATGGGAAAAAAAAGATGTTGAGACGATGGCTGAATTCACCATAGCGGTTAATTTACAGTGTGCCGGGTTCCTTCAGACAGCCATCAGACATATTGGCTGTCAGGATTAAGGGCACATACACATGCTGAAAGAGTGGCATGCAGCCAGTAAAAGTGACATGGGCAGTGATTTTCACTCTTTTAAATTGACAGCAGTGGGATCAGGGACAGCAGTCAGCAATTACTCCATGACTAGAAGTTGTGTAATGTGACAACGGATTTATTGATAAAAGGTATCCCCTTTGTGGACAGCTGTGGGCACCTGTAAATAACCCCAGATGACCGAAAAATAATGCAGCACATTACTAAACCTGTAGAGCAGTCACATGCAATAAAGGTATATTGCAAAAAAAACTTCTGCTGTCTTGATAAATCATTTGTAGGAGGAGAACAGGCATCCCAGATGAGACATGGAAAAACACACTACCCAAACCGGAGACCAGAGCAATGACGAACTGGCCAGCAGAGCAGAGTAATATGTAACTTTTTGTCCAGATGTCTGGAAGATGAGATTTGGGAGAGGTTCCATCCCCCATACGCAAGGTGGCAGTGATCCTCATATGGGAACCTAGTTGGGACACCCATAAAGGTGGTTGGGATATTGAGTTTGAAAGTGCAACCCCATCAGGGCCCGTATGTTCAAATTGAGGGTGTTGCCGGAGGAGAGCTGAAAGTGCTTCCTGGAAGACGTGGCATGACACCGGAAGCATTCCCGGGTCTGGCATAAAAGGAAACCTACTACTGCACATGGACGAGACAGAGTCGGGAGGCAGGGGGACAACACTCAGCAGAGGAAAGGAGGAGGGGGAATATTATTGATTTATTGTGATTTGGTGACCTACATCTGGAGAGTATTGTGTTTAAAGGTGCATGCATGAATAATTTTTTTCTATTCCTACATCATCTGTCTATAGTTTGGGGCTCTATGGCGCCCCTGGTGGTCACACATCAGATGGTATCAGTTTCTTTTATCTCAGCTGTGCTGCACTGTAGTAGAGTAGGTGTATCAGAATGTGAAAATTCTTGACCTTAGAATAAATGGTGTTTGTAAGGCTGGCAGGCTAGCATCACTACCAATTCTATATAATTACCCTTTTTTAATTAAAACACTTTGTTTTTATTTCATTGTACTTTTTTCCATTATCTTATGTTTCTGAAATAAACACACTCTGTGCACAGATAGAAGCATAGTGAGAATTTTTTAAAACAAAAAGAATGTGTTTATCCATCTTCATTTGAGAATTTTAGGGGATAAACTACAGGTATATAAATTAAATATGTATACAAACAATTTACATATTGCCTCCAGGCTGCCTCGGTGGTGTTTATGTGCCTGAAAAGACAATAAAGGTAAGTTGTGATGTGTAGATACTCTAGCTGTGTGAATTAGTAAAAAAACACATTGCTATTTAAAAGAAGAAAAAACTCTTCAATAGATTATATTTCTTGGACAAACAAAAACAATGGGTAACCAGTTTTGTGCTTATTTATATGCTTTGGTTTAATTCAGTGGTAGGAAATGTTGTTTCTTGCAGGCCACAGTGGCTGCAGGTTTTTGTCAATTATTGCTAATGAAGGACTTATTGCTCGAATGGCATTTTGATGCTTCAATCTTGATTGCTTTTTTTCAGTTTTAAACAGCTACATTCACTGTTTTAATGGCTTCTTATTAGCAATAAAAAGCAAATGTCAAAGGAGCCAGAAGTTCTTCATCTAACTTGTTTCCATTTCCACCTTTGTGGATTCATCATGCAATATTTGGTTTAATAAAACACTTAAGAGAAAACTGTGATAGACTAAAATTATCCGTTTTAGGCTTCAAGGAAAGGAAAACAAACCTATGCTATAAAAACCAAACATTACAGACTAACAAGACATAAAATTAAATAAGGTCCGAAGGCCCTCCAGGGCTGACGTTGCCCACCCCAGTCTAATTGCATGTTAAAAAATGATTTTATGTTTACTTCATAATAGTTTACATTTCATTCCAATGGAAGACCAAAAAGTCACCATATAATGGAAGTATTGTAAAAACGTAGGGGGTCAGAAAGGACCATCTTTAGCCTTAATCTAGTGAAGCTGACAGCAGATCCTTCAGTAGTCTGTTGAAGGTCTATTGAGTACATTTACTGTGAGTCCTGGATTTTCTTGTTTAATTTAATTATTTCCTTCAGTTATGTGGATTTTTTCTATTGGATTGCATATTGGGACTTTAGATTGCATTTTAGGCATATCCTTTCTGCCTTTTGCCATTTTGTTATTTCTTAAAAATCTTTATTTTTACAAGGATTTTTGTGGCTTTGTCATTCTTAGCCAATGGGTTTGACAGTCTGAACATTAGAAAAATCCCGACGAGAACAAGCTACTCAGCAGAACAAAACTCACCAATCCTATCCACCTAATTCCTCCCAAATTACATCAAGTCGAGGTTTGAATGTCCCTAAATTCTTACTCTTTATCACATACTTGGTAACTTGTTCTGTATTTCTATGGTTTTCTGTATGAAGAAAAACCTCCTAATGTTTATTAGAACATTAGAAAAATGTATTTTACAGATTTTGGAACATTAAAAAGATTCCACATTTTGCACCTCACTAGCCTGAAGCCTCCCTCTGAGGTCGGGAGGTCAGAATGCTCGGGCTAAGGCCCATTCTAGGAAAGCTGGGAAAGCCAGGCCTGGCGGGGGTGTCACACTCTGTTTGCTAAAGGTGTGCACTCATATCATAACAGTAGGTGATCCTGAAAAGAACTGTTGATCTTTTCACAGCCAAAACTGCTGTCTCCTTCTTCGAATGCCTTCTGCTACTGTTCTTCCCTCGAACAGCTCTTTTCATGCAGCTCCTATTACTCTTGGCTTCCTTACTTTCTGTCTGCACATTCATGCCACCAACTCTGCTTCACACCACTCACTTGAGGTACAGAAGCAACACTATCTGCCACACTTTCCCCCAGCAACATGAGCTGATCCAATCCAGGATCCAGGTGTGAGATTCACTGGCAGCCACATAACCAAGCCAATTAAGCAATGAAGTAACTCCAAAGTTTTTGCAAGTAAGTGCTCAGTATCTGGAGCTCCTTGACAAGCTCATTTTATGTCTGGTTTCTCTGCGTTACTGATTGTCTGCACACAACTAGACTAGGGCTGCCAACTCTCTTTCTCTGGAAATGAGAACATCTGGGTCAAAAGGTGAGGACTTTTGAGGACGCCTTTCCATATGATGCCATAATATGCCTTTATACTATCTTATGGTTTTTTAAAATGATATAAACCTTTAGTAGCAGTATATCACTATAATTAAGATATGATGGCCATAATCTCAGTCACTGGCAAACTAATAACCCATTAAATATTTTGAGTATGTTAAGCCTCTTAAATTAACAGACTTCATTTATTCCAATTCTTATTTGGATAGCTTAACTGTTGTTTACACATGGTAAATTCACTTCTAGTAAAAAAAAATAATTTTACTCTTTTCAATTTAGTTTATTTGCATTTGTCTACATTCTTTTATATTATTCCACTGAAGAATTTTTTCTCAGTAAATCTGAGTTCATAGATAAATATGAATAGAAATCTTTACATAGCATGCTACTGAAATTGAACCTTGTGAGCATTAGGCCCTTAACTGAATCTGTTCCGCCCTTTCGAAAACAAGGATATTTGTTGTTCAAGAAGTCTGTGAACTTGCACTTTCTTTTCTGCATAATGGGTATTCCCAAATTTATGTAAATGAGAGAATTGTGAAAATATTATTAAATTACTTGAAGAAGTGACTTGTTACTTGATCAACTGATAGCTAAAATGATATTGCATTTATATGACAGAATAAATATAACTGAAACTTTAATAGTCTTTTCATTCATTTACAATTATAAATCCATTTTGGAAAAACAGCTGGTAATAACAATATTTTCCATTAAAATATTACAATGTCAATGTCAATTTATTTATATAGCACATTTAAAATAACATACAGTGGTAGGCTGGGACCCTGCCCGGGGTTTGTTTCCTGCCTTGCGCCCTGTTTGGCTGGGATTGGCTCCAGCAGACCTCCGTGACCCTGTAATTGGGATATGACGGGTTGGATAATGGATGGATGGATGAAAACAACATAGGAATGCTGTGGCCAAAGTGCTTTACAATAAAAAAAGAAAAAATATACACAACATAAATAATATAAAAAGAAATAAAATAAATGAACATAAATAAAATACTGCAAATAATAAATAGAAGTAAAATAACATAATCACAAAGAGAAAACCATCAGTATTATTGAAGGTCACGGAAAGCAAGTGAATAGAAATGAGTCTTTAATCTTGTTTTGAACAGTTCAATTGTAGACGACTCCTTTATGTAAAGAGGTAAAGAATTCCACAGGTGAGGAGTAAGCAGTACTTACTTGCACTTAAATACGATGGACTGTACCTGGATGTACGAAATGTATTGTTTGACCGAGCTGCTGAAAGAGGAATCGAAAATAAGATTGCACATAGAAAATGTGAAATTGTAATTTCGATTTTGAATAAGTTTACTTAGTTACAGTGAATTAGGATTACAAATACTTAAGGAAAGGAATAACATTTATAATGAACTGTCTACTCTCCAAGAAGATAAAGATGAATTCGAAAGGTGAAGTGAAAACACTAAGTTGGACAGATATTGACTATTCTCATCAATATCTGCGCTGTTTACTACTGGAATGGAAAATAGTGTACACACTACTTCCGCAAATGCTGATTGGTGTAGGGATTTTAACTTTTACCAATGATAAGGATATGGAGATTTTCAAATTTTAGGAGCCAAAATTCTGGACATTTTAAAAATTTTATAAATTCCTCCCAGACAGTCCATGGCACGTTAAAAATGAGGACATGTTCGAGAAAATGAGGAAGGTTGGCAGCCCTAATCTGGGCGACTTCTTTCTCCCAGGCCCATTACAGTATTGTCAACTGATTGTTTTTCATTTGACTTACAATGCTTTTCGTAGTTAATTTTAGCAGTAAGGTTAACAAAGAAGTACTTTGTACTCACGTGCAAAGTTGCTCATTAAGAAGGGTTTTGGGAAACCAAATGGGTGCTTTTTGAGTTTTGGTTCACATACTGATTGCTTCTCAGTCTGCCATTTGGTTTCTGTTTGATTTTATTAATAAAAAAGTGATCACAACAAAACAATTATACAACCGTGTTCCAAAGTGAATTGCTTCAGTTTTGCATTCTAAAACAACACACAAAATAATGACTTGTTTTAAAAACACAAGGTATTTTTTCATTGCATCAATGCTTATTTTTATCTATGTTAATATCATATAGTTTTTAATGATCAGGTAGCTTAAAAAATAAGTTTCATGACTAGCTTAAGATATTTGCTCAGTACAATAAATATATTTAAAAAAAATTGGTGGCACAGCAATATACTCAAGAATTTGCAATTCATTTTGCAGTTTTACAAACAAAACTATAAATCATATATAAAACAAAAAAGAAACTTTAAATTCTAAAATATGAAAATTCAATTTCCAGTGGCAGTTATTTCAGTCTAAGATGCCAATTTAAAGAGTACAATCATTGATAAACAAATGGAAATAAAATATCTTCAACCCCCTCTGTGAATAGTCCAACATTTTTTGAGATGGAATTAGAATATTGAGTGCAGATGCTGAGGTTACCCATTGAAAAAACAGGGCATTGTAAATTATACATAAATGTCAAAAGTTTTTTTTTTCTTTCCTATTTTGGCAATGCTATTTTCTCTGTTTTAGAAAAACACATGCAGAAAATATTTCTTTTTATGTGTAGTTTTCTTTTTAGTTTTAATTTTGTGGAGATCTGATTTGAAATGATTTACGCTAATGGCAGTTTTAATATGCTGCTGGCCATATGTATTTTTGGTGCCCTCTATTTGTCAGCATTTAAAGCTTTCCCCATTTACTTTGCACATTTAATACCGTTCAGGTCATGAAAGACTGCTTTCTTTATACAGAAATTCCAGAATGTATTCCTTACATTTGTCTTTGTTATTGTTTTCTACAAAGATTCATATAGCGTGTTTCAATTAAGTGCAGTTCTTTGTATATCCATCCATCCATTATCCAACCCGCTATATCCTAACTACAGGGTCACGGGGGTCTGCAGGAGCCAATTCCAGCCAACACAAGGCGCCAGCCCAGTTCTTTGTATATTTTAAATATATTTTGACAAGTATACAATCCTTTCAAGGTATCAGTTCTTCAGGATAAAGAAGAGGATGAAGAAAAGGAAGGTACATAGATAAGCAGTTAAGCCAAAAATGTAGTAAAATAGCTGGCAAGACTGAGGATATTTAATACGATTCACACTTTTATGGTTAAGAGAGATTTTATTAAATTGCCGCCAAACCATAAAGAATGTATGAGGGGTCCTCTGATGAGTTTATTTCATTTTCTTCTAATGTTAAGTTGTACAGTACAACTTGTTCCCATTGTGTATTAGTTAGGTTAGAGTCTTCCAATTACACGAGATAAAATGGTGGGTTTGAAGGGCTTTAGTGTTCCACTGTGAATTACTCAGCCGTTAGTGAGTGATGAACTATGATGCTTAAAAAGATGAAAATGGTTGTCTTAGAAGGTCTAAACTGGGGACAAGAAAAGTGGGCACTTGAATGCAGGGTATAATCCAAGGATAAACAGAAAATAAAGAACTATTTACAAAAATTTACAAGTCCTGCACCATTTGTTCTGCAGTCAAAAAGCAAAAAGTTTCTTCCTTCCACAAATAATTCAGTCTGTGAAGTTCTTTCTTCAAGAAGAAAGGAAAATTATATGGAAAAAAATATTTACAAATTAAAGGGAATTAATGGCACTCCTCCCTTCAGCTTACTGCCTTTCCTTTACAGATTACCTTGATTTAAATCGGAGGTTCACTCCAACACCTTCTCTCTATCCATACTACACCTCTGAATGATCTGCACTTTGGATCAGCCCAAAGACAAGACCTCCAGCATCTACTATGTCATTTTATATTGCCACCTGGTTCTGGGGAATCAGTCTTTAGTCGTAGACGCTATGTGTGCTGTGCAGTGTACATTCTCTGGGAACTTACTATAAGTTTTCTAAAGTTCCCCCATGCACTAGAAATGGGCAACACTCCTATTTTAAAATTGATACTGAAACAAGTATTTTATGTGTCAATATTTCCGATACCGATGCAGACACTGAGCATTTTTTTATTAGCACAGGAATTTGTTTTCAAATGATGATATTGTTTTAGAATGGCTATTATTAATTGGTATACTGTAGGTCAGTCTATATTTAAATTAACTAATATTGTGACATAGTATCAAGGTGACCATAACAAATTTATTACAACATATACATTAACTCTTTCAGGGCTGATGTTGACTTTTGGCAAAATTCAGGTGTAAAGGACGGTAATTGGCTGTAAACTGCAACAAAACTTGCCCTTTATGTTGTAGTTCAACTCTGTTTGCTTGAAGGAAAGTTGTGTAGCTTTGTCGATTTGACCTTTGCACAGTGTTAGGCTATTTAATATTCTTATTTATGGATATTGGTTATACTGTCCACTACATTTTACAAAGAAGAGTACATACAAAATCTGTAACAAAAGGTTCTGACAATGATTCCTTACATTATTGTCTCCTCCATTATGCTAACAATGGGCTTTACATTTCATAAGTATTATCCATCCATCCATCCATTTTCTAACCCGCTGAATCCGAATACAGGGTCACGGGGGTCTGCTGGAGCCAATCCCAGCCAACACAGGGCACAAGGCAGGAACCAATCCTGGGCAGGGTGCCAACCCCCGCAGGACACACACAAACACACCCAGCACACACTAGGGCCAATTTAGAATCGCCAATCCAGCAAACCCGCATGTCTTTGGACTGTGGGAGGAAACCGGAGCGCCCGGAGGAAACCCACGCAGACACGGGGAGAACATGCAAACTCCACGCAGGGAGGACCTGGGAAGCAAACCCGGGTCTCCTAACTGCGAGGCAGCAGCGCTACCACTGCGCCACCGTGCCGCCTATTCATAAGTATTAATGAGTGGCAAAATGTTAAATTGAACTAAAAAGTTTTCAGTAAGCCCCAGTCTACATAAGAATGTTAGTAGCAAACTTACGTGGATAGTATCTAGTGCCTCTTTGAAAACTCTCCTGCAATGGCACTGATGTCACTTGCTCACAGATTCCTCTAACCAACACCTCCATATGTGCCCTCAGAGCAACTCACAGCCATCCTTATCTGTTCCCGGTAAAGGACATGAAAAAGGTATTTCATGTCGCAGTTGCCAACTAGCTAAGGGTAGAGAAGACTGCAGGGATCTGTGGTATCAAGAGTGAACTTCTCCAGGCTGGTGGCAAGGCAGTTCTCCTGGCACTGCAAGCAATCTTTGCTTCCATTTGTGAGGCGAGCGTCATCCCAACTGAGTGAAAAACAAGATTTACTGTCTTGTATGGAAAGGGAAGGGTGATCGCCTGGATTACGGCAACTACATGGGGATAACACTGCTTTCGGTGCCTAGCAAGGTCCTTGCTAGGGTCATCCTCAATAGGATCTGTGATTATTTGCTAATCTACCAGCAACTGGAGCAGTCTGGTTTTACACCTAAGAAACCTATCATCGACCACGTCTTGGCACTGAGGGTTCTCATCAAAAGCAAACACGAATATTGGCAGAGATTCTTGGCAGCCTTTGTAGATTTTTGTAAAGCATTTAACTCAGTTGATTGAGCAGCCCTGTGGGACATCCTGAGACTTTGCAGGATCTCCCTAAAGTTGCTGGATATCATGGCTAGCTTGTACACTGGTACTGTGAGGGCTGTGCAGAGTGGAGGCAGAACCTCTGCATTTTTCCCTGTTTTTTCTGGGGTTCATCAGGGTATGTGTTCTTGCTCTACTCTGTTCAATGCTTGCATGGACTGTGTGTTGGACAGGGTCGTGGGGTCCAGCGGATGTGGGACATCTGTTAGTGAGGAGAGATTCACTGATCTTGACTTTGCTGATGATGCTGTGATCTTCACAGAGACAATGGAGGCTCTGAATGAAGCTCTTGAGAGACTGAGTGTCTAGGATAAAAACCAAGATCCAGGCCTTTAGTGACCTGGGGCCTCATGTATAAACGGTGCGTACGCACAGAAACGTTGCGTAAGAACTTTTCCACGTTCAAATCGCGATGTATAAAACCTACACTTGGCGTAAATCCACGCACTTTTCCACGGTACCTCATACCTTGTCGTATGCAAGTTCTCCGCTCGGTTTTGCAGACTGGCGGCACCCAGCGTCAAAGCAGTGCTACTGTTCCTGTGTGGTTACACCTTATTTTCCTGACGCGGCTTTATAAATACACCGAAACTAACCGCATATTGTTTATTAGTGTAATGCATCTGATTGTAATTAACTTGTAACAATAATATGGTAGAGGGAACAGCCATAGTATTCCAAATACCATAACTGCTTTAGCGTTGGTACTCTTACTTCTTCTTCTTCTTCTTCTTTCAGCTCCTCTTGTTAGGAGTTGCCACAGCGGATCATCTTTTTCCATATTTCTCTCACTGCACCACTCAGAGTATTTATATCACTGTATCTGAGTGTGAATCACAGCAGCAGCTGATCGGAAAGGGAATTATTGGTATACAGCTTCAAGGACACGCTGTCTCAGCCACTGCAAAATGTTTTAAAGCCTTTCCTGTACGGACCTCGCGGCTCAGAAACAGAAACGATATCATTTATAAGGTGAAATTCAGCAAAATATGTTTATTAAATTATACAGATAAAACTTTAACTCCATTTAAATAATCTATATTCTTCACTGGGAGTGTCGTTAAGGATAGAATAATTAAACATGTACTACGAAGATATTTCAATGTTCTTTAAACGTTTTGAAGAATCGGCGCTAAGCTTACAGATGGCTTAACGTCTATTACAGAGCTGATTGTATGGCGATCGGTTACTTGGGGAAAGAAAAGCACTGACTGCAGTGACGGCTACGCCAATATATATTGAATATAAAACAGAAAGAGAAAATAACAACACAGCTAAAAACACATAGACAAATTTCGGCAAAAGTTAAATGCTTGTGTCATGAGCATGAGGCGGCTATGCAGCCATCCACTGTGCATAAGCTACCTTACTGACGGGCGGGCGAAGGAGCCACCGATTCTTCCTCTGCCCAGTGCCACCACAAGCATAGAGCCGCCCCTGATTGTACTGCTGCAATAAATTATTTCATCGAAGTGAAACACATGTTTAATAACGTGCTTTAACTCCTATCATCATGAAAATGATATCACGTATACATCTCAGTATTTTAGTTATTCAGAGAGCTGTAATATCATGAATGTAATGGATTCTGTGTCCAGTTGGAGGAAGAGAGCCGGTTTAAAAAGCAAGTAGTGATTCACACACATAGAGCACATAGAAGATCAAATACAAAACAAAGCATTTAACGTGCTACTTTAATTACGATGTGATTTGAGAAACTGGTTAATTAAACGATTTTAAGATGAAGTTTATGATGTTCTACTTTAATGACAAAATAAACTACGTGATTAAAGTGGAAATGTCGAGACTGAAGTTGACATTTTGTGCTTTTTCCTCACTGTGTGCCTTTTTTCTCTGTACCCTAATAAGCTTTCATATGACACTCAGACAGTGGGCTTACAACTCGGCTTTTCACGGGGACTTTGATATGTGACTTCTTTTTTATTTCCGGCACTGTGTGATTTGTGAATGTGAGCTTTCAAGTTTCTCCAACACGCTACGTCACTCGATCAACTTCATTTTGTTGATTATACCACGGTTTATTTGAACAAATAGTATGTTTTTCATTTGCCTCCACTTGGTATTCACTGAAATTCTTATATTTTCCCCCGTGCTTTTCCCATTGTCTTTTCACAGAAGGCTGCGCTTAAGGGCGATTTATATTGATTTGCATATTCAAATAGGCGTAATTCTGGGAGGATTTGGGGCGTTACATAATGCGCGTGCACGAGCGTTAGTTTTCACGCTGATCAGGATTTATGTAGCGGAAGAACGTGGAAGTTGGAGTACGCACAGATTCCTGCATCTGGATTTTTCTGTGCGTAAACACATTTCGTGTTATAGTGCGAGTTCTACGCACGGCGTTATACATGAGGCCCCTGTTGAGCAGAGCCATCTGCAGTGTGTCTGTCTGCGGAAGGGAATGTCGACCTCAATGAGACGTTTACTTACCTTGGCAGCGACATTCATGTCTCTGGTGATTCTTCCTATTAAGTCAGTAGAAGGATTGGGAGAGCATGGGGGGAGGTCATGAGGTTGATGGAAGGGAATGAATAAGACTCCAAATATCTATGCCTAAGGATGAAAGTCCAAGTCTTTAGAGCCCTGGTATTTTGCTATATGGTGGCGAGACATGGATGCTATCCAGTGACCTGAGACAAAGACTGGATTCCTTCAGTACTATGCCTCTTCAGAGGATCCTTTTGTACCACTAGCTTGACTTTGTGTCAAACGAGCAGCTGCTAATGGAGTCCTCAATGTACCTGACCCAACCTGAATGGCACTGGTGGCAGCTAAATCGGTGTGTTTTTCAGATTTGCATCTTCTTAAAGTTTTTCCCCATCTTTCTGTTGGTGTGCTTTTTAAATGTTTAAATAGAATGCTTGCTATGCTGCACCTTCTTCTCACAAATATTGCTTCAGACTGTATTTTTTTCCATCTGTGAAAAGAAGCATCATGCAATGCTAGACTTTCAGTCAGCTATTGTCATACATGGGTTTATGGCATTCTTGCGTCACAGTGCATCTGCTCATTTCAGTACGTATAAGCAGAAAGTGTGTTAATACAGTCTATGTCTTTGCAGGAACATGTCTTCTGTTTCTCAAATAAAACAATAGTAATCAATATTTTTAATAGTTGTTGATGCCAATTAAGTACAGAATGAGCATTGAAGTGCTGGTATCATTCTGCCTATGCCTACCACACACTTGCTTGAGAGCTTTCCAGCCCTCTGAAGTACTGTCTGGTCGCTGTGGCTCTGCAGAACTCTCTCCCTCTGGCAACCTTTGCAGCCGGCCCATGTCTGCCAATAACTTTGAAACACACGTCCCTTTAGGGTTTACCACTTTTAATACAAAAAAATAAGGGACGCATACTGCAGTGGGGGCCACTTCCCTTGGGGGCCAAGCGCAATTTCATTCTCGAATACGGGACAATTCCGTATTTTAAAGGACGGGTGGCAACCCTACGTCCCTTCCACAACAGCACTTCACCGGGATGACAGCAGCATACAGTAGTTTGCACTAGGATAGGTCTCTCCCAGCACCCTTTCCAGTACAAGCTCCATTGCCGCTATAGACATGGGACACTACCTTAAATGCACCAAACCATGTGCTGCAAAAAATAAAGTAAATAAATAAAAAAAAAAAAGATAAGCGTAACCTTTACTAGTTAACTATCCTGCTATGTATGAAAAACCTTCATCTTCATGAAATTATGGTGAAGTACAAAGGGGCTACACCACAAATTGCTTCCTGACAACATTCCAAATTTGAAGAGTTATAAAATCGAATAACCTGGCATGTAGTTGTCACAAAAAGATAATGAAGCATCTAAAAAGAACATGATGCCCAGTATTCTCACCCAAGAACTACATTAATACATTCTTGCCAAATTCTAAACAAGATTTGGACAGTTCCTTGGATGGAAAATGGTTTTTTTTTCTCATTTCAAATATAACAGGTCATTCATTTCTTACCATGATATGAAGGGTGGACTAGGATTTTGCCATTAAGATAGAAATAAGGTTACAAGCAAGTGACAGAGTATCACAACATGTTTTTCTCCAAACATTATTATTCTATCGGCTCTGAACAATGTTATAAAAGGATCTGGGGTAATAGTTGTTCTAACAGTGCATGACAGGCAAGTAGATTTTTTTCTGAGTATAACTTGAGTTTGGGACTGTCCCAAAATATGTGGCCAAGTGAAGCAGGTGTTTAGTGACATTATTCAAAATTAAGGTCTTGAGTACATTTTTCAATAACCTGGGTCGAAATAACTGTGATGTGTAAGGTTTTTAAATTAATTATGCCACTGATGATAATGAGTGTATTTTGTCAATAGATAATATCTATTATTTATCTAAAATTATGTTTGAAATAGCCCTTTTCAAGCACTGTTGCAAACCTTCTGGAGATTAACACTTTGAGTCAGAGTGATATAAGGTTGAAATACTGCATACAGTATATCTTTATTATTGCCAGATAACAGGAGTTGTGCCACTGATAAAACAATTACACTCTATTCTGTACACACGACAATAAGAAATAATAACAAAACCTATAATCTATGTACATATATATAAAGCAACAAAACTTCTGGCTTTCAGCATCCATGCCTGGGCGTAATGTCATTAGTTGTCCACAAGGGGGCTGCAATTCCCAATAAACATGGGCAACAAGAAGCATAAAGAAAGACAGATGTACTGACTAGAATGGCTGATGAACAAAAGCAACAAGGGTCACAAAGAAAGAGGAACCAAAAGGCTAGCAAATCCGGCAAACAAAAGGTTCCTAAACGCATTATGTGATCGAAACTGACAGACTTACCATTGTGCCGATTCTACTAAACCAGGGGTCCTCAATCCCAGTCCTGGAGAGCCGCAGTGGCTGCAGGTTTTTGTTCTGACCTGGTTGCTTAATTAGAAAGCAATTCTTGCCAATAAAGCACTAACAAGCTATGAAATTAAATTAACTCTGCTATGTCAGGTCATTCTCATATCCTAGATTTCCTTTACATTTCTATCATGCAAATGATTTAAAGGCTAAAATGGACGAGTAATTCTCAGTCCTTCACTTTTTTCTCTTCATTTTTCTTCCAAATATTTAATTAAACCCAATAGTGCAGATAAATACACACAGGTGTAAATGTAAATAAGCTAAATGGAGAAATGCTGCTCTTCTTGTCATTTGCATGTTATTGATAATAAGGAGCAATTAAAATAGCTGTTTAAGACAAAATTAAGCAATAAGGGCTCAAAATCACTAAAGTGAAGCAGAAGTATTACTTTAGCAATAAGTGCTTTTTATTAAGCAACTGGGTTGGAGCAAAAACCTGCAGCCACTGCGGCTCTCCAGGACCATGATTGAGGACCCCTGTACTAAACAGATATTTCACTCTGCTAGTGCATTATATTCCAGAGCATATCATAATAGGTGGAAAAAATTAAATTGTTATATTTCACAGTCCAAAAATTTTTTTAGTCTTAATCTGAATGTAATTTATTTTTCATAACCGCTTGGAATACATTTTCCAAAACTTGTATGAAATGCCCAAATTGTCTTTATGAGCTAAATATCAGTATTGGAAAAGCAAAACAAAATTGTAATCATTAAAATAAAAAGAATATGGACTAAGAAATGAGGAGTTTACAAAGACTACTGTTCCTAAACTATCTGTTCTAAATTAGCACAGTCATCTTAAAGGTTATAAATCAAAAACAGATACAAAATTTCAAGGAACAAAAAATGTTTTTAGATATCACCCCTAGCACAATATTATGATAATATTAAATATAGTCAGAAAAATCCATCAGGAATCCAAAACAATTACACACAGCACTTTATAAGTAATGATGACAGGCTTCTGTCATCAGTATTTGTTTTATTCTGTTAATTTAGAATGCATGTTTGGACCCTTGTCAATGTTTGTAAATTTGTACTTCATTCTTAATAGTCTCAAATAACAATGTGATGATCTGTGTTTGTTTGAAAAAAATATTAGGATTAATGACACTGGCCTCTTCCTCCAGCAGGTTATTAAGTGTTAGCCAGAATCTTGAGTGTCGATCTACAATTTAATAGGAAACATACTTATCTATTGGCACTCTTTTGACAATATTTTAAATACATATGGAATATATTTAACACAAATAACCATTTTTATGGAGTGCACTCAAAGAATTTTATGGGGATGTCCTGTCAATTTCTCATACTACACCATTAAGATGTAAAACACTCATAAAAAAGCATCAAGTTATAAATTTAATACCTATAAATATCAGTGAAATAACAAGGTGTGGAAGCGTTAGAGCCATAATTAAGATAGGGGAGATCTACTGTAAATCTACAGCACAAATGTGGAGGTTATTCAGAATTCTGAATACATTCCAAACTTTTCACTTTGGCTCAGAAGTCTGCAGGAGAAATGCAGTCATCGTCTTAGATTTTATTTAACATCTGAAGCCTGAGACTTTCAGAACTGACTGTTGTGTTTGTGTGTTTCCTTGCCTACGCTCAACATCAGGAGCAAGTTAGGAGCTAACCCTGGACATGGTACCAGTCCATCGGATGGCAAGCTCTTTTATACATAAAAAATAAAAAGGTCTTTAGCTGGCTGTTTAATGGCCACTTACAGTTGTAATGTATATTTATGAAATCAAGCCTTTAGTGATGATATCTAATACTATGGGGAGAAGACATATACAGAAAATGGACAAAGATTTTATGACTCATAAGACTTATAAAACATCCGTTTGGTTTATTCTCAACCTCCATGCAAATGTTCTGGTTGGTATTGAATAATTGTGACCCAAGTTATTCTTTGTTAGAATTTAACAGAAAGATAAAGCCTATACGTTTCTTGGAGTTGTTCTGTAATAATTATTGATTACTAGCTGTCCCCCGTGGTTCCACCCTCATTGTAGTGAAACAGGACAAACTTTAAAAATTAATGAAATAATTTTATTAAAAATTTAATAATTTGTATAGCTTTCATTTTTGAGGGCCTCTTAATATACAATATTTTTAGTTTTGCTATTAGGGTCAAGAATGTATCTGTGATCTCTTTGCAAAAAAGTTGGCAAGACATCTCTGGCCAAGCAGAAGGTAGGATCACTCCAACCTCAAATATTGGCATTGTATCTGATCGTGTTCAGCTCTGACGGGAGGGCGTCGCCTGCTTGGAGAGAAGAGCACATGGCCATGATATCTCTGTCAATAAGCAGGTACTGTCTAAAACACACGTAGCTGTGATCTCTCTCTCAAAAACGTCAACCATTATTATTTAACAATCTTTCCCTCATATCCCACTGCTTACTTTCTCTTTTTTAGTGAGAGAAATGAGCTCTTGCTTGGTCTGCCAGGATTTTAAATCTGGGGCTGGAATGGTGTCAGTGCCATCCTCATGCATGTGTGAAAATTGTCATCAGTGAATGTGTATTTCACTGAATCCACACATATCTGAGGGAAGACTCGTTAGCGAGTTGTTGGCCATTAAAGGAATGTGTTAAAATCCTAGTTGACCGATCGTTAGTTGGCTTTAAGATCGCTTGTTTTCTGTAACCTAACGGGCAAATTTAGTGGGTAACTTTTCTCAAATGTAACTTTGTACTTAGTTTCGTAGTGGTTTCAGATTCCTGCTTTTAACCACTGCCACTGTTTCAGAGCAGATGAAACACAGCAGTTTCAAGCTTCCTACAGGAAGTATGAACATAAACGCCTCGTTTCTTTCTGGATTAAAAGGCTGGTTTTCAGTGTCAAGCTTCTGCCCTTTAGCAAAAGCCATGGCACATTGACTATTTCGTCGCTTTTCTCTCTCTTGTCTTCTCACTCCTGTATATTTTTTTCTCCATGTCAATGCCGCTGCCACAAGAGTGCCAGCTGTTTTCACTCAGAATGCAGGTTTTATGCTACTCTATTCAGTGAACGCCCGCTCTACTCTGCCTGTGATTGGCTGACATTCTTGCCTTCACTTTGACCAATATCAGTCTTCATGCTTAAACTCAACCATCTCGAACCCACGAAGGCAACAAGTATTGGCCAATCAGAGACATGTAGAAGGTCCCTTTCTTTGAGCAGTGGTGTAGAAACACTGTCAGAAAAGAGTCACTGGTAAAAATGTAATTTCCACCAAACTAAATAAAACTCAATGATATTTCTGGGTCCGGACAGAACAGAGTCCGCCTATTAGTGACCTGTGCTCTAGATGATAATGTATGCTGAACAAACAGGTATCGCTACGCTCCAACACGTGGTGAGAGGCTGGTGCATGAGTGAAGATGAAGGTCCCTACTCCTGAGGTCCCACATCCACTTCCCCTTGGCCCGCAGCCTGTGTCTTGGATTTGCGTGAATAAATCGGTGCTGCTACCTAACTATAATACTTGGCATGATGAGAGAAGTTGCAAAATCAAATGGAATGTTCAAGCAAATTATAGAAAAAAACCCAATCTAAATCAGTTAAGTAGTTCTCTCGTGAAAAGCGGACAGACACACAGACAGAAAGACAATGGATTTTATAAATATAGAGATCAATACAATGTGAACATGATGAATGAGTCTTACTAAGGTTTAAACTGTGCCAAAGGAGCCAAAATATAAGACATAATTAATACAAATAAGGAAGGACAAATCAATATACACCTGTGACTGTACGCACCCTGTCTACCTAAAGGGGGTATTGTCCACTTGCCCTTTTGAATGTACCATGCCCCACACACCAAATAGGCCTGTTATGCCCTGTTTCTCTTTAAAGACTGTGGCTTTATGTCCACCCACGTCATCTGCTTCCATATGTATGATCAACTAGTTCCTGGGCTCAAGACCATTTTAATCCCTGGTCCAACATTACTTTCTGCCAAGGCATACAATTACTTTGAGGTCCAGGGGTCGACTCATACACTAACTTCGATACACTAACACAATGTCTTACTGGTATTTCTGAATGGATGAATAGTAATTTTCTCAAACTAAATAAAGAGAAAACTGAAATTTTAGTAATTGGCAATAATGGATTCAGTGAGGTTATCAGAAATAAACTTGATGCACTAGGATTAAAAGTTAAGAAGGAAGTAAAAAATTTAGGGGTAACCGTTGACTGTAATCTGAATTTTAAATCGCATATTCATCAGACCACTAGGACAGCATTTTTTCACTTAAGAAACATAGCTAAAGTTAGACCTCTTATATCATTGAAAGATGCTGAGAAATTAATTCACGCTTTTGTTTTCAGTAGACTAGCTTACTGTAACGCACTCCTCTCAGGACTACCCAAAAAAGACATAAATCATTTGCAACTAGTGCAGAATGCAGCTGCTAGAATCCTAACTAGGAAAAGAAAATCCGAACACATTTCTCCTGTTTTGATGTCGCTACACTGGTTACCTGTGTCTTTCAGAATTGACTTTAAAATTCTGCTTATAGTTTACAAAGCCTTAAATAATCTCACTCCATCTTATATATCGGAATGTCTGACACCCTATATTCCAAATCGTAACCTTAGATCTTCAAATGAGTGTCTCCTTATAATTCCAAAAGCTAAACTTAAAAGAAGTGGTGAGGCGGCCTTCTGCTGTTATGCACCCAAAATCTGGAATAGCCTGCCAATAGGAATTCGCCAGCCAAATACAGTAGAGCACTTTAAAACACTGCTGAAAACACATTACTTTAACATGGCCTTTTTATAACTTCACTTTAACTTAATACTGATACTCTGTATGTTCAATTCTTCATAATAACTATTCACAGTGGCTCCAAAATCCATACTGACCCCTACTCTCTCTTCTGTTTCTTTTTCCGGTTTCTTTGTGGTGGCGGCCTGCGCCACCTCCACCTACCCAAAGCATCATGATGCACCAACATTGATGGACTGAAAGCCAGAAGTCTATGTGACCATCATCATCAGGTCCTTCCATGAAAACCCTAAATACAAAGAGGACTGTTTGACTTATGTTAGGTAGATTGCCCAGAGGGGACTGGGCGGTCCCTTGGTCTGGAACCCCTACAGATTTTATTTTTTTCTCCAGCCTTTGGAGTTTTTTGTTTTTCTGTCCACCCTGGCCATCGGACCTTACTCTTATTCTATGTTAATTAATGTTGACTTATGTTTATCTTCTATTGTGTCTTCTATTTTTCTATTCATTTTGTAAAGCACTTTGAGCTACATTTTTTTGTATAAATATGTGCTATATAAATAAATGTTAATTGATTGATTGCTCATACTTGCAACAATGAAGCCAAGCTAGGGACTCCTTCTATGGTGTCCCAGAACTACATCTACCATTGACCTTGAAGGGTTAGCTCTTCTCGTATGTTGTTACCGTCGGCAATATCATTCCATCTAGTGGTAAGATACCATTTTTGGGTTCCTTTTCCTGGAGTGTAGTCCCTGTTCATGACAGACACTTCCTTAAAACATAAATAATTACATTTAATTTAAGAAAGTCAATGTACATTTTATTAAACTTTTTGTTGCTAGTGGTGTCTTCTTCGTACAGTATCACTGTATACAGACATGATGACGTCCATCCTTAGCATTTGGAAGAATGAACTTACATAAATATTCAAAGAATCTGGAAGCCATCCTATATGGTAGGAAACATTTAATGCATTTATTCTTTTAATGTAAATTACACCATTATGACAGGGCATTTTTTAAAATATAAGCTAATGTACCTAAAGTGCAAATGTAGTGAATTATACTTTACTTTGGGTTTAACAGAACATTTAGCATAATTGGGTTTAAAAGGTAGTGCTACGTTTTGAAATTAAATTCAGAAATACCTTCAAATGAATTACAAAACTCTTAAAATCAAAAAACCTTTGTATTTATTGCACTCATTTAATATATTTAATACTGTTTTGTAAAAACAATAACTCTGTAAAGCATGTTCTAATGCACACTGTAAATAGTGGTATACAAAAAGACTGATTGATTGAGTAATTTATTGAATGATTAATATAATTAAAAAACAGTGTGTATTTTCTGATTAGTGTTTTACAGATTTACATTTACAGTACATGTATACTATTTTATCCACCTATCTCTCCATTTTCTAACCCACATATCCAGTTCAAGGTTATGACAAAGCAATGCCAAAATTGTCAGAATTGGATGCAGAAACAAATCCCAGACTGGGCAGAGCCAGCCTCTCCAACAACTGCGCCACTCAGCATCCCATAAACAGTCAATCAGTGTTTTAAAGCAGGTTTGTATTAAAAAGAACCAACTTTTATTCTATTAATGCTTAAAAGCATTAGCTGCTTAAACCACTGACTGCATGAATACTGTCACGAAATAAAGACCAGGTATTTACAAAACTGTTTGGAAACACTCTGCCGAGAGAATAGGTCTGCTGATGAATAGTGTTTTTGTTCATTATCATCACATTTGACATTCTTAAAATGCACCTGCCTAGCCACCTCAGGACTACTGTTCAGTCAATCAACACACGTCTAAATACAATCCATTCTTGTATTTACTGTAATCTGCTCTGCTGTATGTGCAAATGTAATGAGGCCCACTATTTGACCTCATTAACATATTCTGGCCTCTAATACTCCGTACAAGAAATAAAGCATTGCCCTAACTAGCTTACTTGTAATGCAATATTCCTTTCTTTAACACACCTTCAACCCAGCTAAATCATCAGGCTCAGCATCAGTACTCAATTCTCAATTGCTCTGAGCTTAGCTGACAATGGCAGAATATTGATTTCTCTGATGAACAACATCTCTATGCCTGCAGAGCCATGTGAGAATACGAAAAAGCATGGAAAGCATTTTAATAAAGTCTGCATTGTGAAACACTGGGGAAGATCTTAAACGATAATGTCACCCGGCATCATTTGGAGATGGAAGGAAAGGCAGGTGTCCTTCAAGAAAATTGGCAAGGGCATCTCCAGTTTGAGTTGTGATAGGTTCTGGACTTCAATGTTAAAAATATGATTGTGATTTTCTTATAGTACTTGCTGAAGAATGTACAGAAAAAGTCCAAATGCTAATCATTTATAATATGTGCATGCTTATAAGAAGTTATATTAAAGAGGATTGCACAATTTAAGATGTCAGAGCCATGCCTTTCTCAGGAATTCATTTTTCTCAAACAACTGATGGTGTGCAGCTGTCACAGCTTGCAATAAGGAGCACACCCTTCTAAAAAAAATCATGCAAGAATAAAGAAAGTATCTGGAAAGACTGCAACACACCCAACAATGATTTAAAGTAGACATGTAGTTTACTGGCTTGAATATATTTTTTATTGTACTCTAGTGGAGTCAGTTTATATTTCAAAATTGCAAATGGTTGTTCTCAAGTCTGTTATACAGTATATTACTCCTAAAAGAGAAGTCTTGGGAAATATCTCACATGGATAACATTAAGTTTGGAGTGGTGTTCAATGTATATGAGACATGGGTAGTCTTAGTAAACCACATTTATCCCATAAGAGATTCACGGTTCCTGTTTGTAAATTATGCCCTTGTCTGCTCGATGGTTGCGAAAACTGTCAGTTAAACAAAGCCTCTAAACTTTGTTTTACACTTGTAAGCTTCATATTAAAATTTAGCTTCCATTTTTACCCTCTCAAACATACAAAGTATTTAATGTTTGCAAAACGCCCGGGATTAAAACACTTAGAGAATTGTATATAGATAATGACTTTGCATCTTGTGAACAATTACATTTCAAATTTAACTCCCCATCAACACAGATTTTCCACCTCTTTCATATCAGAAACATTGCAAAAGGAACCTACCCTAAGACTCAGACAGCATCTTAATAATATATAAAAACATTTTAAAGTCTCTTCCAGTCAAAAGATCTCAGGTTATGGTGGGGAAAGGATCTTTCACTTAATATCTTAGAAAAGGAGTGACAGGCAGCCATGCATAGAATACACTCCCGCTTCATATGTGCAAAGTATTCAATCATTCAACTTAAAATCTTTTATCAAGCACATTTATCTCGTTAAATATTGTCCAAAATGTTTCCAGTCCAAGATCCAACCTACGGAAATTGCTAACAAGCTCCCACCTCACTGAGCCACTGAGACTCTACATGAGCAATTTATTTCCATTGAGTGCAGCTACTACAGAAACAAACTAATCTGCCAGTCGGAATTATCATTTGTCACACACATGTAATTAGGAGGAAGCTGAGTGGACCAAGTGGAGGTAATTATCTGACAGGCCAGGGAGTCACAGGGTGCGCCAAACCTTCTTCTGTTGTCTCTGCCAAATACAGGAAAACCTACCTTATTTAACAACAACGTCACTTCTGGTTCCAGTGCAAAACATGATGTCACTTCTAGTTCTGGTGCCAAGAAAGACGTCACGTCTGGTTCCGGCACCAATAAAGACATTACTTCTTGTTTTGGTGCCAAGAAAGATGTCACTTCCACTTTCTTGTCTTAGATAACATCACATCCGGTATCACCCTTTAAAACCCCTATCTGTTCCACCACTAAATTAGTTCAGTCTGGAACTCACCAAGGACAGTTGTATCAATTTTTCATATCTTATGCAGCCAGGGACAATATACGGGTGGATGCCCCATACCTTTCCAGTGTGTTGAGACTATTTTACAAGTGTCACATACTTTATCTCTCTTCTCAATACTCTTGGCAAATTTTTCTTTCAAAATTAAAAAAATAAAATAAACCTTATATTGTATGAGAAAGTTTGTGCTATTGCATGCAAGTTTGTAATTCTCCAGTTACACATTACAGAAAAAAAGTGTTGGAACAAATAGGACATTCTTTTTTGTTTGTTTGACATTTAATCAGCTTTTTTAAAAACAATTTTTAATAAAACTTTCAACAGAATTGCCATCAAAAAGTTATGTTGCAGGGTATGTGCACTTCTAGAATAATGTTTTGCAAATAAACATAGAATTTTCTCTCTATGACTGGATACATAACATTAGGAAAATAAAATTTTGTTTCTTACATGGCACCCTTTCTTGCTAATTGAAACCAAGTTTTGCCATATGCATTCTCTCCATGGATTAGACAGATGATGAGATAAAAAAAAATCAGATACATATTGTAGGTCTCATTTATAAACTGTATGGATTTGTCCATGAAAATATGCTTATGGCAAAAAACTGGAAAATGCTTACAACAAAAAAATATACTGATTTATAAAACCTGCCATTCACACATTCCAGAGAAAATTACCCTTTATGCATCACAATCATCTTGCAATTATGCATACATGAACATGCCTCAAACCACGATCGGTTACCTCCATGAAACAACCATATATGGAGTATCCTAATGAATCTCAAATATATGCAAGCACGATGCTGCAGACCTTCATTGGCTGTTAGAGCAGCCTCCCACCTGACACATGAAGACACTGCCACATGCATTTGAGGAGAGGAGTCCTATGGTGTGCTCTATGCTGCACTTGAAGCACTTCTTCTCTTTGCTCTGGGGTTGAGGAAAGTCGTTAAGGAACCAGTGTTTGAGGGGGTAGTCAACTGGTTTGTTTAATGACATGATTGTTATTACAATGAGGTATATAAAAGTAATAGTATAGGCTATATGAAACACTGAGGATTCAGCCAGTTACTTTACTAACAAGCCAGCCATCATGTACAGCACTTTCAGCAAGTCATTTGATCAATGCTGCTTTGCATCAAAGTAAATGAACCATGGATGGACCCAGGTCACCGAGCCATGTGTTTGTTAGTCTCATCTTGACACAGATGACATTACAGATCACAGATGACATTAACGGAATGTAACTGCTTATGATTAACAAAATTTTCTATGAAATAATAATAATAACAAAAGATTTATTACTATTTACAAGACATTTCTATCCTTGTGATAGAAAAAAAAGTCCAAAGCATCAGCATGGACAGTTTGGAGAGCCAGGGCCTTTAGGGCAACATCAAAAAGAATGAGCCATCGTGTGGCTTCAATCACGACTTAGCTGCAATAAAAGATGTATTTTTTCTTCTTTGATCTCACAGAGGCACAATGGTACAGTGGTTGGCACTGCTGCTGCACAACTTGGGTCACCTTTTTGGCCACAATCAGTCCAGTATAGTTGGCAGACATTTCCCTAGCCCTCAGGGACACTTTAAAGATGATTGCACCGTTATAATCCTGTCAAATCTAGTTCAGTTAATCCTTCACCTGAATTCTCTGAACTTGAAGCGAATCTCTCATCACTAATGACCATTTGCATAGTCTTCAAACGATGCCAAATAAGCCATGTTATGTCATACTGTTAGCCTATCAAAAGGTTATTGAGCATGAGGTTTTTCTGCAAGTAGGGAGTGAAACACCATTGTTTTTACTGCACTTTGTTTCTATTCCTGAGAAGTGACAACAGGTTGCTGATATAAACTGATGAAAAATCAAAACAGTTTTTCAGTGCAAATATCTATACATCATATTCATTATATTTGTCATATAATATGCATTTCCTTGCTTGATTGAGGGTTTTCTCATTTCCCAGTTTCTAGAAAATACTGTGTATGGATGGTTCAGAGCTGCTGTAAATAAGTGGAAGTTCTCTTGTCAAGTTTTGTTTTATAATTCCCCAACACATGTGTGAAAAGCAGTATACACACATTTCAAGTATGTTTTTCTGCATATGCAAATTTCATAAATCTAACTTCTGGGGAGTAATCTATTAGGATCGATGAGGACTTTTAGGAAGCAGTTCTGATCTAATTAAAGACTATCAACCTCCATCCTCTGCAGCTAGAGCTACACTCTATTATTTGGCCACTCAGTTCATATCTAAAATAACTGGCTCCTTTACCCAATTTTCTGATATTTTTTTCCCCATTTTAAAAAGAGTTAGAAAATGAGTAAACATTCTGATTACTATAAGCATAAAATATGTATATAGCAGACTGGATTAATTACATATAAAAAAAGATGATGATTTTGTTATAATTCAGTTTTAATAATCTTTAAAATTTATTGACTTTGTTATTGCCAGTTTTGATTGTAGTAAATCCAATTTCATTTTAAGGCCACAAATCACTAGTTTATTAAAAAAAATGTACCGTATATGTTAAGAGAAATACAATTGCCTTGTGCTAGACTTGAACCCTAACTTTTAGAGATTATTCTATTTAATTGCTGTAGCATTAAGGTTCTTGTCTAAAAGTAGTAACTGAATGAGTCAAATTCATGGCTATGTTTGCAAAAAACTAATTTATAGTAATACTTTTAGTAGCAACACTGTATATATTTATATAAGATCTTTATAGATATATATTTCTTTAAATTGGCAATTCCATATTATCTTTCCAAAACATTTGTCTGCCTCATTTTGGCATCACAGATGACTTTAATGGAATGTAACTGCTTACGGTTAACACTGATAAGTGTTTTTTTCCCACTGAAACATAAGTGTTCAGCGAAAGTGTAAAGCAATATAACATTTTAAACACTATATAAATTAAATATAGTCAGAACATACTTCAAATGATATTCCAAAACCATAGCAAGTGACCTAGTAGCTGTAAAATTCCCTCTAAAATGGAGTTAAACATAGACAGTGACAGATTAAATGAAGCAATCTTATCACAATCAAATAATACATCATGAGTGTCATGTTTTAGTCATTTCTGCTAGCTAAATAAGTTAAGGGTTTACATGGTCACAAGACTGGGTTACTTGCAGGGAAACCTATATGTGACCTCAGAGACCAATATCCTGGTTTCTCTAACTAGAATAAAAGTATACATGGCATTTTCGAAACTAGATTTCTAGGAGTAACTGGGTTTTTAAAGCACATGTAAACAAACTTATTGTGTACAGATTAATAACACAACAAAAATAAAAACTGTGCGTCAGTTTCCATCTTCACTTGAATGGGGCACCTTTTATATCTTCTCTCCAAGAACTTGGGGGATTAGCTTAACTCACGTTAAACACATTAGGATAGGTTAATTTACATTACATTACATTATTCTGGCAACCCATAAACAGTTACAAATTAATAAAAAGACAGGCAAACATAACATATCTGTTAAAATGTAATTTAATTGCCTATAGGTTTTTCAAATCAAAATTTATCAGAGCAAAAATGACTAACAAATCCAGACAGGTTGTAATGTTTTGCCACACTGCATTTATTCAAAGAAAAGGATTCCTCAAGTCACATCTTCTTTAGAGCTATCTTAAAACACTGCCAGTTAAAATACAATTTAATGACTTTTAATGGAAACGTTACTGATGTGATTAACGCAGAAAATGACAGTCAATTTAGCTCTAGTTAGCAGGGCAGGTGATGGCACTTTTGCAGACTTAATTTATTGAGCTAAACAGGAACCACTGTTGATTATGCAAAAGCCACACATATATTCCTTTATTCCTACAGTTTCATCCATCCATACACTAGTTTAACGTGCTTAGCATAGACTAAAAGTCTGAAATGGTCAAATGTTATACTCCTAAATAGGGTACAAGGAAACTTGTGCCCTTCCGGTTTAAGACACCACAAAATAGCAGTGATTTTCATGACTGCCAACATACCATTTTAAAACTTGTGTTTCAGAGAATACAGATTTATGGTACATAAGTTAAATATGAATCATTACCATCTTCTTGAGCAACAATGACTTCTCCCTTAGTCCCGACACGAAGAACAGACGTTTCTGGCTTTAGAAAGAGAAAACTGAAGATATTTATCATTTACCACATACACACTACTAATTGGCACTTGTCCTGAGCTTCACCATACCATCAGGTTGCAATCTTTCCTTATTCTGTGTTTTATTTTGTTTTTCCTTATTTTCAGTATTTTCTGGCTCATACAGATAAAGTTCAGTAGCGAGGCTAAAAATTTTCTCATCTTTATAATTGGAAATACTGATTGTAAACTGATAGATTTATATCTTTTAGAAAATTGGAACTGAGTGCTTGAATCTCAAATTTCAAATGCACGCTTCATGAATCAAGCTACAAACCATGTTCCTGGGAATAAAAAGAAGAAATGTCTGGGGTAATCTTAGAAAAAAATGGAGGTGTAAGCTTCAGAAATAGTACCACACGGGAGAACATGCAGGGAAGTTAAGAGAAGTTGAAGGAAATGGACCTAGTCAGTCCTCTTTATATCGTCCACAAAAGCTACCAATTTTAGAGTAAATCCTGACTTTGGACTTTTTTCAGTCCTTTCATGTCATTTTTTAATGCAGCTCCAAGCTACACACATTAATCTATATATGCCAATGGATATGTGAAGTACATTTTACACATTACATCTCTTCATCTGAACATAACACAGTGTAGTATATAACCAAGCATCTCATTAGCCCTTTTAATATATCCTCCATATGGTCTGAAAAAATTTTATATTTTTCACCCCAGCTCCATATTTCCCTTCCTGTATATAATATATGTAGCCTGGAGGTGCACAAGTTAGGGGTGCTGTTGACTCACACTTACACAAGCAAGAGTTTGATTCATGCCTGATCATTGTCTATGTTTGCAAATTCTTTCAAGGTACATGTGAGAGTGTGATGGCCTGTACCAGCAGCCATGGGCACCAACTGCTTTCAGGACATCTTATAATCATAAACCAAGATGGACTAAAGGAAGTAAGAAAACAATTACAAATTACAGTGCAAAAGTGCAAACAGTGTGTGTTTGTTAAAAAGCAAAAAACAACAGTATCATGGCCCAATTGTATAAACATTCTCCAATAAATAAATAATTTTAATTGACAAATCCATAAAGCAATCTGGTGGGGAATAAATCCAGTAGACAGTTAAAACCCACGGCTAAAATCAGAATTAATTGTCTCATATTTTCTTACTCTAGTCAGTCTTTTGTCTTCCCTGCTCTCGCTCCAAGTTTGACCAGCATGTGCGAGATACCACTGAACCTGATCTCCTTGGCTCTCTCCTGGCCACCTCCATCGGTAATGACAGCGAGTTCCCTAGAGCTCTAAATCTCCCCTGCTACTTCTCACTCTGTAAGCTTACATCATATTCCTGGAAAAGCACTCCTCACTCTTTCACACACTGGTTTACCCTGTTGATTCTGTTATTTTCATCACTGTCTTTTGTTTCTAACCTTCATCTCCACCCTGGACTTAGTTTCCTTATATGCTTAGTACAGGCACTATGCTAATTGACCAATGGAGCTACTTATGAAGGCTAGCTGTGCTGATCTCTCACCCACAAGAGAAATAATAATTTAACCCTTTCCCCCATTATGTGCTCTGGCCACAAATCTTTCCTTCAAGTACTTACACTCAGACATCTGTGTTGCACCATATTTTAAAAACTGCACTATGACATTTTACCACGATTCCATGACATGCCATGTCTCAGAGGGCAGGCAAATTTTCCGTTCACATCCCAAAGACGTGAGTGACCCTTTCCATTAATTTCTATTTTTGTTAATTTTGTAATAATTTGATATCATTAAAGGTGAACCCAGAAATCTTCATTCAAAACAAATACTTTGGTTTTATTGAAATGACAGAAAATTGCAGTGGCTTAGAGCATAGAGGTGACTTTAAAAATCTAATCTGAGCTGTTATGATCAAGTTCTGGTGTGTATTTTTACCTTGTACCTGATGCTACCAAGAGCAGCACGGTGGCGCAGTGGTAGCGTTGCTGCCTTGCAGTAAGGAGATCTGGGTTTGCTTCCCAGGTTCTCCCTGCGTGGAGTTTGCATGTTCTCCCCATGTCTGCGTGGGTTTCCTCTGGGTGCTCCGGGTTCCTCCCACAGTCCAAAGCCATGCAGGTTAGGTGCATTGGCGATCCGAAATTGTGCTTGGTGTGTGGGTGTGCGTGTGTGTGTGTGCCCTGCGGTGGGCTGGCACCCTGCTCAGGGTTTGTTCCTGTCTGGGATTGGCTCCAGCAGACCCCCGTGACTCTGTGTTAGGATATAGGGGGTTGGACGATGACTGACTGATGCTACCACACAAATCCTGTAAACATGTGTTGGAAAAAAATGAAAAAAAAAGATTAGATATATAATTATATCTTGCTGCTAATTATATATTGCTAAAATTTATTTTTTCAGATTTATTTATGTAAATAAATAAAAAGATCTCTCCAAGACCCAATTAATGCCATTTCATTATTCACCTCGTACCATCACTCATTGATATTCTGTTCTTAAAGTTAATTCTTCACTCATCTACACACCATACTCTAAATTGTTATTGCTTAGAATTGGGTGATTAGTGACTCATCAACCGTTTGGCATTAATCTGCATCAAACACATTTTGAAAATCAAAGTAGATAACCTCAGACACGCTATGCTGCTATTCTTTGTAACTGTGGTCTCCTCATTAAAACACCAAACCTGTGCTGGCTGTGTTTTTCACAGAGCTAAGTATTTTCTGCTTGTTTTTCAGAATCAATTCCAAAATATCGTTTTGGGTCATTGTGATGCCTGGGTGCCCACAGCCATGTGAACCAAGCTTTACCAAGACATCAGTAGTCATGAACGAAGATGGGCCAGGGCAAGTGAGGTGACAGGCAAGACATTTTAGTCAAAATTGTAGGCAGAAGTATATGAAAAACAAAGAATTAAAATGACATAGTGCATAATTTAAGTCATTTATTAAATAAGTCTTTGTAAAATGGATTGGATGCAAAATAATTAAATAAATCCAAATAAACAGATACATTTAAAATCCAAACATTCCTTCATGAGACATTTTCTTTGTCATTACATCCCCAAAAATTCTTTATGCATAGCCTGCCACACTGCGGTTTGCGACCTCGACTGCTGCCCCACAGCTGCTACACTACACCTCAGTAAGTCACTGCATCTCACCATGGCATTGTGCCTCTTTTGTGCTCTGGTTGCATCCCCAGGAGACTGCAGGGTAGAACACCACACTGCCTCCCTTATCTTGTGATCATCCCAGCTGATATTTGTTAATACTCCAATTCTCTCATCCCCTGATTAACCAACACAGAGCGATCGCAGGCATTCACATGCAAGCCACTTGTTGGTGGTTGAGTCACTGGGCCATGCTTAAATACCATTAAAAGCAATAATAAATTCGACCTTTAAACACCCTCAGAAAGAACTTACTTCAGGGACCAGGCAGGACATTTGGATCCTGCCACACACTGGTGCTACGGAACCATGTGACAGGCTTGGCTCATCAACAACAACAACAACAACAACAACAACATTTATTTATATAGCACATTTTCATACAAACAGTAGCTCAAAGTGCTTTACATAATAAAGAATAGAAAAATAAAAGACACAATAAGAAAACAAAATAAATCAACATTAATTAACATCGAATAAGAGTAAGGTCCAATGGCCAGGGGGGACAGAAAAACAAAAAACTCCAGACGGCTGGAGAAAAAATAAAATCTGTAGGGATTCCAGACCATGAGACCGCCCAGTCCCTCTGGGCATTCTACCTAACATAAATGAAACAGTCCTCTTTGGATTTAGGGTTCTCATGGAAGGGCTTGATGATGATGGTCATGTAGACTTCTGCCTTTTAATCCATCCATCATTGTTGGAGCATCATGAAGCTTTGAGTAGGTGGAGGTGGCGCAGGCCACCACCACAAAGAAACCGGAAAAAGAAACAGAAAAGAGAGTAGGGGTCAGTACAGATTTTAGAGCCACCATGAATAGTTATTATGAGAATTGAACATACAGAGTATTAGGATTAAGTTAAATTAAGTTAAATGAAGTTATAAAAGGCCATGTTAAAGTAATGTGTTTTCATGTTTTCAGCAGTGTTTTAAAGTGCTCTACTGTATCAGCCTGGCGAATTCCTATTGGCAGGCTATTCCAGATTTTAGGTGCATAGCAGCAGAAGGCCGCCTCACCACTTCTTTTAAGTTTTGTTCTTGGAATTCTAAGGAGACACTCATTTGAGGATCTGAGGTTACGATTTGGAATATAAGGTGTCAGACATTCCGATATATAAGATGGGGCGAGATTATTTAAGGCTTTATAAACCATAAGCAGAATTTTAAAGTCAATCCTGAATGACACAGGTAACCAGTGTAGTGACATAAAACTGGAGAAATGTGTTCGATTTTCTTTTCCTAGTTAGGATTCTAGCAGCTGCATTCTGCACTAGTTGCAAACGATTTATGTCTTTTTTGGGTAGTCCTGAGAGGAGTGCGTTACAGTAATCTAGTCGACTGAAAACAAACGTGAACTAATTTCTCAGCATCTTTCAGTGATATAAGAGGTCTAACTTTACTTATGTTTCTTAAGTGAAAAAATGCTGTCCTAGTGATCTGATTAATATGCGATTTAAAATTCAGATTACAGTCAACAATTACCCTAAGCTTTTTACCTCCGTCTTGACTTTTAATCCTAATGTATCCAGTTTATTTCTAATAGCCTCATTGTATCCATTATTGCTAATCACTAAGATTTCAGTTTTCTCTTTATTTAACTTGAGAAAGTTACTATTCATCCATTCTGAGATACAAGTCAGACATTGTGTTAGTGAATCAAGAGAATGGGGTCATCAGGTGCTATTGATAAGTACAGCTGTGTGTCATCAGCATAGCTGTGGTAGCTCACGTTGTGCCCTGAGATAATCTGACCTAACGGAAGCATGTAGATTGAGAAGAGCAGCGGACCCAGGATAGAGCCTTGTGGAACACCATATCGGATATCATGTGTCTTCGAGTTGTAATTACCACAACTAACAAAATATTTTCTCCCTGTCAGGTAGGATTCAAACCAATTTAAGACACTGCCAGAGAGGCCCACCCATTGACTAAGGCGATTTCTAAGAATATTATGATCAATGGTGTCAAATGCAGCACTCAGATCTAAGAGGATGAGAACAGATAAATGGCCTCTGTCTGCATTCACCAAATCATTTACTACTTTAACGAGTGCAGTTTCTGTGCTGTGATTTGTTCTAAAACCTGACTGAAATTTATCAAGAATAGCATGTTTATTGAGGTGGTCATTTAACTGCATAATGACTGCCTTCTCCAGAACTTTACTTAAGAAAGGCAGGTTAGAGATGGGTCTAAAATTTTCAAGAGCTGAGGGGTCAAGATTATGTTTCTTAAGAAGGGGTTTAACTACAGCAGTCTTAAGACAGTCTGGGAAGACCCCGTATCTAATGAGAATTTACTATGTCCAGAACATTATCAATTAGCACGCCTGATACTTCTTTGAAATACCTTGTTGGTATCGGGTCAAGGACACAGGTGGAGGGTTTTAATTGAGAGATTATTTTATACAAATCAGGTAAATCTATCCTAGTGAAAGAGTTTAATTTGTTTATAACAGGATGCTGGGGTTTAGGAGGATCCTTAGTGTTGGAGGAATATACTATGTTATTTCTAATATCATTAATTTTTGGATTGAAAAATACAGCAATAGCCTCACAGGCTTTACTGGAAGCACTTAGGAGGCATTCCTTTGAGCTACCTGGGTTTAGCAGGCGATCAATCGTAGAAAATAAGACTCTGGGATTACTAGCATTGTTATTTATAATCTTGAGAAATAGCAGCCTCTCAAGACGGACAGTGTTATTGTATTCTGTTATTTTAACTTTTAATATTTCATAGTGGATAGTTAGTTTAGTCTTCCTCCATTTACGCTCAGCTCTGAGGCATGTTCTCTTTAAATCAGACACTCTTTGGGTCTTCCATGGTATAACAATGCTAGAAGATTTTTTCACTGTCTTTTCAGGTGCAACTATGTCAACAGCAGCTCTCACTTTAGTATTAAATCTTTCCACCTTACTATTTACATTATCCTCACTATTATAGCTGGCACTATAAACGGACTGATTGCTTAGAATGTTTGTAAGTTTTAAAGCTGCTGCTGAGTCAAAGAAGCGTTTTTTAACAATATGCTTCTCATGGTGTTTTTATCATTATTTCTATATTAAAAAGTAGAAGAAAATGGTCTGATAGACCAATATCAATGATCTGTTTTATATCAACTTTCAGTCCTTTAGTAATCACTAAGTCTAACGTATGACCTGCTTTATGTGTAGGCTGATTAACGAGCTGTCTCAAATCAAAAGAATCCAGGAGGTTCATAAATTCTTTTACTTTTAGATCACACTGATTATCTATATGAAAATTAAAGTCGCCAACTATTAGGAGTGTGTCATAGTTAGTAATTAAAATTGACATTAAGTCAGAGAATTCCTCAAAAAAAGATGCGTTGAATTTTGGAGGTCTATACACGGATAATACTAGAACTTGAGAATCTCCATGGATCATGAGGTAAACTGGGGGATAGACGAGAGTAAAACACAGCTACTAATCTCTCTCTCTTCCTCTCCCAGCCTTAGTGTGAAGGAGGACCCCTTTCCAAAGACGAGTTATCCCCTTTTGCTTTGCCACAGAAATCCCACCCTTTCTGGTCCCCCTGCCACAAAAGAAATAACACAACCTGAAGTTTGTAATCATTCCAAGGACCATGACTCTTGAAGCTAGACCACTTGCAGAAGTATTGGAAATATGATTGCTAATGATAAGAGAATGTTTGGCATTAAGCTTTTTTGAATTATTTTTCTTTCTTTCAAATTATTATTAAATTGGGATCTCACTGGGATGTCACTTCTTCACTGTGTACTGTCTCTTTTCTCCTCACAGTACACATCAGAGAACATTTAGACTGGGTCCCCATATACCCAAGGAAAATTATGAAAAATTTAGGGCATATCTTACGCTATATACACTACCGTGGCTGTTCGTTGTCTGTTTAGGATTTTAAATCACCTGTAGCTCTCAAACCGTTTGACCTATTGACCTGAAATTTGGTACACATGTACCATGTGATGTCTACTATCTGCTTTCAGGGTGATGGTTGACCTCCAAGATTATTCATCTTTTTATTTTTATTTTATCTTATTGTAGAATCAACTCTCGGCAGTGGCCAGCAGGTCTGCCGTGCGGTGCATGCGTATGGGGGCCGTTCTAATCCCTACCACCTTCACTTCTCCTACTTCATCATATCTTAAATCATTCTTGAGGCAGATTGAAAAATTAAGTGCCAATTTAAATGAAAAATTAAAGAAAACGTACTAAGTAATTGCAACACAAACACTGACTCAATCAGTTTTAACACAAAAAATCCATACGAAAGAAGAGAAGCAGCAGGCCGCTAGGGTGAAGAAAAGAAGAGTTGCTCAGGAAGCAGCAAACACATCAACCTCTGAGCAAACAAATGCTAAACGTACAGAGAAAGAATATGAAAACTAGGAATGCACAAATCAAGTGTATTCACTGCACGTTATTATGCAGTTTTCTGTTACTGGTATATTTATAATTTATATACAGTATATAAAAGAAAGCAAAATTAAACTTAATTTAAGCTTTGCATGTGAAATCAAGCACGACAATGAATTCTGCTTTTGTAAAAATAGTATAAATATTCACGTTTTTTACATTTATTTAACCAAAAAAGTTGTTGGGTAGCATATTCAGGCCACAAATAGATTCAATTGATATGTCAAGAATAATTTTACTACTGTTAATCTGCTCATCAAAAACTCAAAACATGGTCAGCACTGGTCGTGATTTTGACAATAGACACTAAAACAACAGGAATTAACGTGTTCTCTTTGCTGAAGGAATGGAAGAATTATTTCCACCATCCAGAGATAAAATTGAAGCCTATAACAAGATAAATCTGGATATATTTAGGAAGCTGCCCGGCTACTTTACATTAAGCTCTGCCTCTGCCTTGTATGTTGACATGCTGTTACAGCCACGCTGACATTCAAAGCTAAGAAAGAAATGTTTAATGCATCATTTAATGAAGGACTGGGGAGCTTTTCAGGAGTTTCATTCCCTGATATTTCCTACCCTGCTTACATGACTGACTTTTATATCAGTGTTCTGCTTATAAATTTTAAAGACTGATTCCTAAATGTCCAAACCCTGAAAAGTGTCTCCTTTTAGATTTTTTCAACTGCATATAGCAAGAGAAAATGCCTGTTTTAATTTCTTATATACAATAAAATTGTGTTCTCAGCTCTTAGTTCTTTTTTAAGCATTTATCCAGCTTATCTTATCACAGATTTCAATAATGTTTTTCACAGTCAGTGGATCTTGTCAAGATAAGAACAGATAACATTATTTCCAGTGGTCCACAAACCATCATCTCTTGATTTTGCATAATGCATCCTAAAACTATTATGTTTTCAAATATAAATGAAGACTTTAAAATATTCCCTCCATTTTCAAACTGGTTTAATGAAACATTTACGGCTACAATGCCAAAGTCAGGAACCAATATAGCGTAAGGAGGGGGAGTCACCAGTTTATTACAATACAACAGAATACAATTTATTCTGTATAGCACAAAATCCCACAAGAGTGCCACAATGGCCCTGTTTTTTGACAGCCCCCCAAAACTTGACTCTCTAAAAAGACAAAAAAAAAAAACTCCCAAAAAAAATGGAAGAAACCTTGGGAAAGGCAGTTCAAAGGAGACCCCTTTCCAGGTAGGTTGGGCAAGCAATGGGCATCAAAGAAGGGGGTAAATACATTACATTACACAGATCAGAACACAGTAATCCTCAATATAATACAATTTTACAATAGTAATATTATAAGTACAGAGCAAAATGCAAGAGTAGATGATGTCACATAACATGATTCAGATTTAGAAGGCATATTCATACGCACTTCACCCTGAGCCAGCTGAGAGGGTCTAATTAACTGAAAACTCATGTCCTTGGGATATAGAAGGAAGACCAGAACACCCTGACAAAAATACATGCAGATGGAGACTGGGAATATGCAAAACTCCACGTAGATAGTAAGCTGGTAGTGATTTGTACACAGCTATCCAGGGCTTAAAGACTGCAGTACTGTCTTATATGTGGGTTATTCAGCCATGCCATGACAGTACTCAGTAGTAGCTATGCCTTCCACTTACTAAAGCTGCGTGCATAAGTAACATAAGTGAAAGGTGGGACAGTTGATGCTACACAAACTAGAACCTTGCACACTAAAATGGAATTTCATTTTTTTTTTTCCTTGAAATAAATCAGTATTTGTTTTATCTCACATGAACTTCTAATGTGCCTGCCTTAACACAATTTTTTTTTCTTAATAAATTTTTACCTTAGTACATAAATAGAATTTTCAAATACTGTAATTTCTATACAATACTTTAAATAAGATTCTTGTAAAGGTTCAAGTATTTTAAAATGAAATGTAAGCACTTATTTCCCTTTAGATATTGCATAAATTGAACATTTAAAAGACGGGCACAGTTAATAAAAAGCACCTTGTAGGAATTTGACCACCATCCAAGATTACTAATATGACTTTTTTTGTGGTTTTTTTTTCTGTTTCAAAAGAGGCATTTAAGTGTGCAGTACAATGGAAAAACTAAAGGCTGGATTTAATTAAATCATCTGTATAAAATGGAAACATTTTCTTTGACTTTTATGTAAGCATTTAATTTAACTGCTACATGATAGGAATGTTGCTACTCCATCATTATTATTGCAAGAATTTGTGGTGGTGAGAAAATAGGAGACCTTTCAAACAACATAGTTCACTAATTCTAAAAACAAAAAAAGGTCGACACTTGAAGGTCCCAACAAACTCTTATCTACTGCCTAGTAACTTATTTAACGCATCTGTGGTTTTCTGTGTGAAGAAATCTCACGTTAGCGCAGAACATAGACTGTGGTTCTTAAATTAAGGGCATAGACATTAAGAAAGTAAGAACATAAAAAAAGACTAGACAAAAGCAGCACATAAATCGTTAATTCCTTTTTTCAAATGCAAACTAATACTTCCTGCTATTCAGTGTGGTAACTTGTGCATGTATCTTTTGTTCTCTGTGCAAAGGAATAAAGTCAGCGTTGGTAGGAAATTTTTTCTTACCCTTAACCAATTTTCATTTGTGTTCTTGTGTTCATGCTGAAGAAGTGAGAACTTACATCATACTATTTCCCTTAGTAATATTAAACACTTCTATCATGCCACCGTTTAATCTCCAATAGTGAAAACTGACAAGGTTTAACTCCTTCATTCTTCATTCTTAGAGCTTATACCCTGCAGTCCAGAAATCAGTCTGGTCATTTCTCTCAAACACTGCTGTGAGCAAACTGTAAGATGCAGATCACACCTGCACATAATATTTTAAATAAGAATCACAGTGGCAATGTACAACATAGGCATAACATCCCTTCTTTGTACTCGACACAGTGTACTATGTGTTAGCCTTCATGATGCATTATATACACTGTCTAGTTGTGTACAGTAATTAGTCAACCACAACTCCTTAATCCTTTTCACAAGGTTACATTTTAGGTTTCAAATTAAGGGTGTGTGATATTAGAAAAAATTATATCTTGATATTTTCTGGGAGTTCGATGATAACAATAATTAGATAATATTCTGTATCATTTAAAAATGTGTTTGTAAAATTCTTAAAAAAAGTCTTATTGATCTAGCTTGATTTTGATAATCATTAATTGCAGCTTACTAATGAGATTAATGGAAACAACAATTAAGGAAAACAGGTCTTATTTGTTTACTTAAAAATGAAGTAAAAACACAAAAACATTAAAATCATCAGTTAAAGTATTACTGAGATCAAACAGTGCAAGTGTGAGTAAACCATTTCAAAGTGGCCTACGGGATTTACACAAACAATTGCACTGTTATAATGAGATTTTTGTATATTAAACACTTACCCTTAATGTAAACAAGATATGAATACAAAGAGAATAAAACACTAATCATAATTGAACTACAGGGCATGAACATTACAGTCTGGACAAATATAAATTGCTCTGCTGTAAGCTGAACTGCAGGGAAATCTAACAAAGTGTACTACCAGGCAAAAATCCAAAGTTTGGTCAAATACAGGAAAAAAAAACTATTTCATTTTTAAAGAAATTCTGTCATATATTGCACAAAGATACAAAAACCCCAAACCCATAACATTTTTAAACAAATTACATATCTTCAAGTTCTGTCCAATATTGCACAAAGATATCAGAAAAAATAAAACAATTATAAAATTCACCTGAGGAAACTTCAGGTTGTCTGACAGAAACACCAGTCTGGCCACAGCATCTGGCATCAGAGGAGCATGTTTACATGTTACAATATTTCCTTCAGTGCTGAAAACCGTCTCAGAAGGGTTGTTTCAGGCACAAATGTGCAGGTACTTTTATTGCAAGTTTCCCAATCTGGGAGGACTACTACTCAGGTGGATTTACATCACTGTTCACCTCAGGTATCATCAGGTAACTCTTGATCTGTTTTTCAGTGGCAGTGTGCAGAGACTTGCCTTCTGTGCATTCCTGTGTGTTTTTGAAATAGCTGCAAAAGGACTTTTTTGTTGCTGCCTCCCTTCTGTCATCACCTGCTCCAACTTCTGAAGCCATTGCAGCGGGATGGAGTGGGGCAAGGAGGCAGAGATGCATGAGAGCATTTTAAATGATAAAAGAAAACAATGTGCTTTGGACTCTAGGACCCCCAACCAAGATGGTTTGTAAAATAAAATGTACATGATAGACATATGCTTCTAATGGAAATATAAATAGTCTGTTCGAACAAATTACATAATTCGTTTGAACAGATTAATAATTCATCTAGACTATTTTAACCTTTTTTTGCCTGACACCTATGGGGCACTGTACTAGAGGAACACAAATTATTCACCAATACAATATGAAACCTATGTCCAAAACAAGGAAGCCTCTTTCAGTTGTTAATCTGAAGTGGACTGACATCATTAGCCCCTCTCTCTGTTGTTATGCAAACCATGCAGTCTTCTCACAGTGACCATGATTCCAGGGCATCTTTCAGACCTTGCACAATGATGTGGTTTTTTGGGAGGTAGGATGTTTGCAAACAGTAGCTTTACAATTGCCAGATTTTGCCAATGAAATGCAGTGTCAAGGAGAGGTATGGCATGGATGTTCAGCTTGAACATAAATCTGTTGTTGTGGCAAAATGTGGGAGCAAAGAGTTGTGTAACCTCAATCATACAATTTAGAGCTGTTTGGCTGAAATATTTTTGGCCAGGTAGTGTGTATCTTGGATCTAAAGTATTCAAAACTTGTTTGAAACCATCCCTTTCAAACACTTTTACTGGAACCTTACCTTTTGTGATGTAATTGGTGACACCATTTGTTATGTCATGCCATCTGTTGCTTTTCTTATCGTATGGCATTTTTTTGCAGAATGATTCCGCTAAAGTTTGCCAAGTGAGTTATTGTGCTTGTAAGCATGGGTGTTTTAGACTTGTCGTGAACAGCTGACTCCTGAAGCTTTTCATATTCTTCATATTCTGCACAGTGGTTAGTTCGCAGATGACAAAACAAGTTAGTTTTTGACCTGTTTTAAATGGCAACCAATTTCCAACATAGTTTGCAGATTGTCGCCTTTTGAGCAACATCAGTCTTTTCAAAGCCAAACTACCTCCATGTGAGTGAGAATGATCAATGTCTTGCAATTAAATCTAATGACATAGATTGCAAGGCTGTTTCTGCCCCTGGTGCTGTTTACTCACAAATTTTTAGGCAGCTCTACTAACTTGTGGTGCACTGACTGAGAATGCCTATACACTCACTTTGCACACACTCAGTAGTCTGTCCTGTTAGGTTACATGAGACAGTGAATGTAACCTAAATCTATATCTAAAACTTCGAAGGCGTTTTGATTGTTTTTTGCCAAGTGAGTGACATACTCGTTAAAATAACAAGATATTATCGTAAACAATACATATCGCACAATCCTATTTCAGATCCTCCCCCCACTATGTTATATCTAGTATTTTTTAGTTCCTGCAGGATCCTTACATATATTTATATTAAACATCATCTGCCACATATCTTCCCAATACTTAATTATATCTAGGTCTACTGTACCTTTAACGATTTTGCTGATTTTTATAGCATCCATCAATCCTTAGTTTAGTGCTATCTGGAGATTTAGCAGTTTGTTAGTTACATTCTTATCTAGATCATTTATATCCATTAAAAAGAGCTGTGGCTCCAACACTGATCCTACCTTTAACATCACTTAAAAAAAACAAAAATGTTCCTCACACCATAACTGCATCTGCACCCTGAATTTTCATTTTCATCACTAGCCACTCATGTAGTACCTTTAAAATCCATTTTGGCTTTTCTCTAATATAACTGCACTTTATATGTGCTACTCACTTTGTTATTAGTAACTGCTCCCAGTTTGTGATTCCACTATGCATGCTATGCTAGCTGGCCTATAGTTAGTTGGTTCAGCCTGAATACCTTTTTATTTAATGGAAAAATGCTTGATGGCTTACCATCTTTAGAAACATCCCCAAGATGCAATGATTTCTAACAGATATGTGTTAATGATTTATACATAATCACTTGCCTCATTTAGCACCTTTGAGTAAATGTTATCTGATCACAGCAATTTGATGTTAGCTTTTTTAATTGCAGCAGTAATTCTTTATCTGTAATCTCACAATTATTTTAAATTAATTACTGAATACTTCAGTTATGTTCCCTGGAGATCGTCATGAGTTTATGTATAGTATAATGCACAATTATTGTTCACTGTCATTCTCCAACTCCTGTTTCATATACTGGAAAGCATGAGAACAGCAACAAAGGCATAAGGCCATAAAGAGAAATAAAATTCAAGCAAACTGTCATATACATGTAGGCAACAGAACATCAAACTAAATAAATTCTAGAAGGAATCAAAACATCTAAAATCCAAAAAACATTAAAACTAGAGAATTTCAGGGGTAGATTCTCATACAGGTATAAATACACAATGCTCAAGTAAAAAGCCTCCTCTGAGCTTCACAGTTTTATTTTTCTGTTCTCCATCATTTAGGTGTTGCTTAACAGAAGAAGTGGGGGGAAAAAAAGGAGAAAACTAACTTCAGGATACTAAAATAGGGTGCAAGGTAGAACCACTGTGTATTTTTGGCCTATATATACACAGAATGATTATGGTTGGAGACTAAATCCATTCCTGACAGCACAATAATGGCAAGAACATACATAGTGTAAAATCTATGTAAATTACTTGAATGAAAAATGGTGAGCGGTTAAGCAAATGACACTTTTTATTGGCTAACTAGAAAGATTACAATATGCAAGCTTTCAAGGCAACTCAGGCCCCTTCTTCAGGCAAGATGCAAGCATAAGATATAAGCAAAAGGTGTCATTTTGCTTAACTTTCCATCCATAATGGCTAACACGATGCAACACTCTAGTACTACAGACATACCAGACACTTGAATGAGAAATAAATCACATGTAAAGTACAAAGGTAATAAAGACTGTTTGATCCTTTTAATTAGACATGTGCAGTGTGAGGTCAGGGAGATCGAGTCCAAATGGACCCTGCTGAAGACCTCAGTTGTAAATGCAACTGCTAAAAGCTGTGGTCTTAAAGTAGGTGGGGCATCTCATGGTGACACCCCTAAGACTCGATGGTGGACACCAAAGGTGTGGGGAGCTGTCAGACTGTAGAAGTTGGCCTTCAGGTAAATGCTGTCTGTGGGATCTCCTGACTCATATGAGAGGTACCAACAGGCTAAGAGGGCTGCTTAAAATATGGCTGTGGAAGCAAAGCTCAAGCATTGTAAAAATTTGGAGAGGACATTGAGTAAGATTATTGGGTGGCCTCAAGACTTTTCTGACAAATTGTTCCATGTCTTAAGAATGAAAATCAATACCTAAGCCAGACTGTGTTAAGCCATTTCTGGGGATATTGCTGAGCAGTGGAATAAACACTTTGAGGAACTTCTCACCCCAGTGGATATGTCCTCCTATCTGGAGGCAGCATTGGACACATCCGGTGTGAGTTGGGACCCATCACTGTTGCCAAAATCACTATGAATGACGAGTCTGTGGTGGATGAAATCTGATCAAAGATAATGAACGCACTGGACACTGTTGACATAGCATGGTTAATGAGTCAATTTAATGTTGCATTGGAGGCTAGTAAAGCACCCTTGGAGAGGCAGACTGGTTGTGGTGGTCCCCATATGAAAGGAGACCAGAGGGTGTATTCCAACAACAGAAGGATCACACATCTCAATTGCCCTGGTAAGGAATATGCAAGGGGGCTGAAGGGAATAATTAGTCCAATAATTGATCCAAAGATACACTGAGGACCAATGTGGATTCTGTCCTGGCTATGGAACAGTAGATTAGCTCTATTTCCTGGCACACCTGCTGCTGGATGCGTATGTGTATGATAACACAGTACACATAAGTTTTGTAGATTTAGAAAAAGCATATGACTGTGTCTCTCAGCATGTGTTGTGGGAGGTGCAGCAGTAATATAGGGCAACACGGCTGTTCTTGCATGCTATTCATTCCCTATATGAATGCAGTTGAATTTGTTCACTGTGGGTGTCGAACTTCACCAAGGCAATCCATAGTTACCACTCTTTCTGGTTTTAATGGATGGGATATCAAGGTGCATCCTGAAATCATGGTTCTGATTGTTGTGCGGTCAGGACTTGAAAAGGTGATTGGTGCTGCGGCACTGAGTTTGTGCTCACTAACCTGTACATTGTAGTTGTAAATAAATGTGTGTGTGGAGAAAGATCATGTCTACCTGTCTGTGTCCGGGCTGTACCCCACAATATATATATTGAAATGTTATAAATGAAACTTGATAAACTAATGTTTTAAGAGGACAGCCAGTCTACAGGTATACTCTTCACTTGAAGATACTTATATGAGAAAAGCAGGTACATGCTTGCACATCAGTTTATTAATACTGTGAAATACTACATTGTGAAAATGTGCTCAATAACTCCATGCAGATACAGTGCGAATGTGCAGACTCTATAGTGACAGTGCTCATGCTGAGATCTAAATCAACAAGACCTGCAATATTCAATTTAAAATTTTTAAAATTCAGTGTTTTTGTAAAAATAAAATATACAAATTAGAAATTAAGAAAGACATCTGGCAAAAATCTGTTCATGAACTAAAAGAATTGCTTTCAAAAACTTCAGAAGCAAAGATTAAGCCTTTATGTTATTCAGAAATACACACTGAGGAAACTTTTTATTTATTTACTACATAGTCTGAAATAATTTTGATGAAGATCTTATCATTTGCAGATGGACATGTTTCTGCCTAAACACAACATATTAACATAATTCAAATATTTTGCCATTTATGGAACAATCTAGTTACCAAGGAGGCAAATCATCCCAACCTGGTGCTGATCCCAAGCCCAGATGAATAGAGGGGGTCAGGAAGTGCATCCGACTCTAAAACTATAGCCAAAACTTTTAATAATGGAATCAGTCTAATTAGCTTGCATCAACCGCTAATAGAAGTGGTAAGAAGAGGGAGAAGAACTTTAGTTTGTAGAATGGTAACAATGACCAGCCACTGAATGCTGAGCTTGTAGTTAGAATGGAATAAAAAGTGAGCCCAATGTGAAATTTTGGAGGCATCCCATCAATGTTGCTATGCAAGTCAAGGTTGGGAGAGACATCAGCTCCCTCTGAACCTGAACTCAATAAGCAGAAAATAGAAAGATTGATTAGCAGATGAAAGGAAAAACTATCATAGCAGTCACAAATGCAATAGAAATTAACTAGTCTGGGATGAGTGAGTTATACTGTACGCTTTATTAAAATAAATAAAGATATTCTCTTTTTATCCCAAATAATTAATGTTTACCCAAGTTAGTGCACCAGGTGGTGTACTAACAAAAAAAAAAAAAACTTTAAACTGTTTTTTTTTTTAATTTTTGGCTTGTGATCGGCTGGTGAAATAGGCATACTGCATTCAATTACTGAATTTGGGGGTAATTATTGACTCTGACCTGAATTTTAAAATAACATATTAATCAGATCACTAGGACAGCATTTTTTCACTTAAGAAATATAAAAGTTAGACCTCTTATATCATTAAAAGATGCTGAGAAATTAGTTCACGTTTTTGTTTTCAGTAGACTAGATTACTGTAACACATTCCTCTCAGGACTACCCAAAAAAGACATCAATCGATTGCAACGAGTGCAGAATACAGCCGCTAGAATCCTAACTAGGAAAAGAAAATCTGAGCACATCACCCCAGTTTTGATGTCAATACACTGGTTACCTGTGTCATTTAGAATTGACTTTAAAAATACTGCTTATGGTTTACAAAGCCTTAAATAATCTCGCTCCATCTTATATTTCAGAATGTCTGACACCTTACATTCCAAATCATAACCTTAGATCTTCAAATAAGTGTCTGCTTAGAATTCCATCCATCCATCCATCCATTATCTAACCTACATTATCCTAACTACAGGGTCACAGGGATCTACTGGAGCCAATCCCAGCCAACACAGGGCGCAATGCAGGTAACAAACCCTGGGGAGGGCGCCAGCCCACCGCAGGCTTAGAATTCCAAGAGAAGTGGTGAGGCAGCCTTCTGCTGTTATGCACCTAAAATCTGGAATAGTCTGCCAATAGGAATTCACCAGGCTGATATGGTGGAGCACTTTAAAAAACTGCTAAAAACACATTACTTTAACATGGCTTTCTCATAACTTCATTTTAATTTAATCCTGATGCTCTGCATATTCAATTAATTATCATTACTATTCATGGTGACTCCAAAATCTCTCTTCTGTTCTTTTTCTGGTTTTCTGTGGTGGTGATCTGCACCACCACCAACTAATCAAAGCACCATGATGTCCCCACATTGATGGATTAAAGGCCAGATGTCCACGTGACTGCCATCATCAAGTCCACCCATGAGAACCCTGAATACAATGACTGATCATTTATGTTAGGTAGAATGCCTAGAGTTGCCTGGGCGGTCTCATGGCCTGGAACCCCTACAGATTTTATTTTTTCTCCAGCCATCTGGAGTTTTTTTTTGTTTTTTCTATCCTCCCTGGCCATTGGACCTTACTTTTATTCTATGTTAATTAATGTTCTCTTATTTTAAATCTTACTTTGTATTTTCTTCTCTTTCTTCATCATGTAAAGCACTTTGAGCTACATTATTTGTATAAAAATGTGCTATATAAAGGTTGTTCTTGTTGTTGTTGTTGTCTGAATTCGCTAAATTATTTTTCAAATCCATTCAGCTCAGAATAGTCCCACAAATCCAAAGTCTCATCAAGAGTGTGTGTGGCTCAAGACAGCAACCACAACAACGTAGGACACCTGGACAGTGCAGAGCACACTTACTCATAACAGGCTAATTTAGTGGGGATTACCACACACATCTATGAAATGGGAAAGAAAAACTGGAGGATCTCAAGAAAAATCAGTGTTCACATCGGGTGAACGTGCTAACTTGACACAGACTAGCCAGGGATTTGGCCCCAGGATGGGGCTTGGAGGCAATGCACCAAACACTGTACCCCCATGCCACCTTGCAAATATTATTGTTAAGAACACTTGATTTAGTTGAATTTAAACAAGAAGCAATAGCAACTTAATGGAGGGGTTTTGTTTGCAGTTTAACAAATTTTTGGTAAAAGGAGACTTTTGACAAAAGTTTATATACAGTAATCTTTCTAGTGTTGTATCTTAAAGGGTATTTTTGAAAGTTGGTTACAACACTTTATATGCACTACCAATAATAAGTTTTTCACATTTTTGCCCTTACATAAAGATTATTGCTGAATTGCTAAGATGGAGCAGCCATGTAGTCATGTTGCATTAAAATCAACAAAATAAATCCCAGATGAAAAGAAAGTTACTTTTGTGTGCCTAAATAAATATTCTAATTATGCATACACACAAGTAAACTAATACCATGCATTCTATAAAAGAAGCTGCTATGTAGCCTCCAGCATTTAGAAGATCTCTTTGGTCTCTTTCTCCAGCAAGAACAAATTAAAAGCAAATTTATTTTCTTGTAATACACAAGTGTAAGTCCGGCATCTCTCCAGCCAAAATAATAGAAAGAAAGCCAATGACTTATCAAAAGTGTTGTACGTGATAAACAATTTCACAACTACATGGAATTCTTTGTTTCTGGTGTTCATAGCCTGTGTAATACCTCAGTCTGTTTCACTGTCAGACTCATATACTTATAGTACAATATGCTCATTGACTACTAGTTTAAAAATTGATTATTGCTTTAAAAATTAGTCAAGCATATAAAATCTTTAAAGAATGCCATAATATATTTATAGGCTTGTAAAAATCAACATTCCCACACTGTCATCACAGAAAGAAAATCTCATGAAAGTCCCAATTCATCAAATCAATGGTCTTTTTAAAATATAAATGAATGCATTAAGCACATCAGTCTAGCACCAGACAAGACATTCTGAAGATAAATTTCTAATTTACAATTCATGGGCTCTGGAATATCTTGCAATAATTGCATCTTAATATGAAGGTGGATTTCAAATACTGAATATTCCAAATTTTCTAAATAAAGTTTATTTAAAAAAAATGAATGAATTGACATGCAAATGACACTCTTTTTGCAGCCTTTAAACAATTGATGACTTAGAATTCAATTCTTTCAACAATTTGGAGAATTAATTCTTATATTGGCAAATCTGAAGTAAACACGGTATTTCACCAATATTAGTCGTGTCATCTTTGTGGGCCTTAGCTACACGATAGAAAATCAATTTTGTAATTTACTCCTTTACTTTCCAAAAATACTTATCAGAGCACCATTAGGCACAAGACTGGACAAGCCACCAGTCCATGACTGCACACTTACAAACATACTCAATCATACCACAAGGGCAGAGAGTCACTAGGATATGTAGTCTGCATATCTTTGAAACATGGGACTACAAAGTGATCACTTTTATTTTTGTGCGGAATTATGAATATTCTGAGAAAGTTATCAGCATAGTTTGACCCACTGTTATTCCTGAATTAACATTAGTACATTTACAGTATAGGTACAATGTCTACTGCATGTGTCACTCATATGTGAGTAGAAGGACATTGTATAGACCAAGCGAAGGTAATTCCACACCAGGCCAAGGAGTGGCAGGGTGCACTAAGCCTTCTCCTTTTCCTTTCTGTCTGACTTAACACTGAAGACAACACTTCTGGTTCCAGCACCCAGGATGATGTCACTTCCAGTTCTGGTGCCCAGGATGATATCAGAAGAAGGTCACTTCAAATTCCCCTACAGCACTTCCGCTTTGAGCACTTAAAACCACCATCTTGCCAAACCCTCAGCAGTTCATGTCTGGACTCCAACTGAGACACTTCTGTCTAAAACCAAACACATTGCACGGGTGGCTGCCCCAAACCTTTTAAGTGTGTTGAGTCTGATTTTTTCTCACATGGAAATCAGGCTTAATCAATGGATGAAAATGATGGGGATAGTTGTTAGTTTACTGAAATGTTATTGTAATGGCTTCTGCTCTTATTTTTTCCATTTTCATGTCTATCTATATAATTACAGCATAGATTAAAAAAGTAGTGGTTAAGTACTGTATAAAGGCTAATTTTGTACCATATCATAATAGTATTTACATCAGACCTATTGATGAATAATCTTGAATGATATGCTGATGTTTCATATAAAAATGGACAAAACCCAAATAATCTTCATGATGTGGATTATTCGGATTGTAATAAGTCTATGTGTATATTGGCTATGCAGATGAAGGCATGTCCATTTCTTATATCAGCACTGCACCAATTTAGTTGGATTTACAACAGCATGTGATCATTTTATCTGGCCTATTTAATTTTGTATAATACAAAACAGATATCTACTAATTACATTATATTTGTATCTAAAGTAAGAGTTTATTTCTTTGAACAAAAAGTCTTTAAACTGAAAGAAGAAAAAAAAAAACATTCTGAAGTTATGATAATCGTCGCACTTCTTTATCTCGAACCTGAGTGCAAGATGATATAAGATTGCAGTGACAAAGTAAAGGTGATCACTGAACCTTGATAATGAATTATGACTCTACCAGACTGAAAAAGAAAGAGTTTAGAAGCTTTAAATTACAAGAATTATTAAACTAATTATAAAAGTAATTAGTTTCTGTTCTGAGTAAATGGATTATTTAAAGCTAAACTAAAGGTGGTAAAGTGAAACAAAGCCCAATCAGGAAAATCAATAGCTTTATTTGATGTATTTAAGAATTATTAACCAAGAGCACCCAAGAATAAAAAAAGCAAAATGCCATTTTATATTAATGCAGTCTGACATTGACCAAATGGTCCTCCGGCCTCTTCCTAGGTACTATAATAATGCATTATTACTAAATATTGATGACTTTGGCTAAATAAGAAATATTCTAATGCTACAAAACCTCATCTGAAATGCTGTGCTCCCAAGAGGTACCTCAGGACTTGGAAGAGAGAAACAGTTATTCACAAAGATTACATGAAACCTTACCAGTTTTGAATTTGTAGGGTTTTCCATGTAAACATATTCATTTGCTCTGCATCTTTTTTAAAAATAGAAGATATAAAAATGACTTGTATGTAATCAATCCACTGCTTCTATAGTAATTTTTATTTTTTTCTTGGTTTGTGTGCAACAGTTTTTAAAAGTTAAAGAAGTCTGGTCTATTTGTCAACTTTAAAGACACTGAAATGTTAATAAGACGCTGTTTAAACCATAACAAACTCCTCTGTCTTCACTTTTACTTGCTGTTCCAGGCTTAAATTTCTACTTTAACCTATTAAATAAACTGTGCTTCTTTCAGTCCTTGTTTTGTATTTTCTGGGAGCCCATCTTCTGCTTGTGCCTAATGTGAAATTATGTGTTTATATTTTTTACAATGACAAACAGGAATGCAGACTAAAGTGGAGGGAGCAAACTACTCCTGAGAAACACAAGTACAGTGGAACCTCAGTTCATGAACGTCTTGGTACACGTACAAGTCGGTTTATGACCAAAAAGTTTGCCAAACTTTTGCCTCGGTTCACGACCACACACTCGGTATGTGAACAAGCCAGTTTCCCTTTCGGTTTGTACATGTTCAGTCTCTCCCTGTGCATTTCCTGTGCAGCGAGCGAGCAAGAGAGAGAGAGAGTGCGACACACACACACAAGCGCGCAAGAGAGACACACACACACAGGCTTGCAAGAGAGAGGCGCACACACACACACATACAGGTGCACAGGAGATATGCGCACACACACACAGGTGTGTGCTAGAGAGAGGCACACATACAGGACTGCTCTAGTGAGAGACACACAGGCACTCCAGGCTCGCGAAAGAGAGACACGCGCACACACGAAAGAGAGAGCGAGCGAGAGAGGGAGGCCTAGATGCATAAGGTAGAAAAGGCTTGTTTTTGTTTTCAGTTCTGTTTACAGCGATCGGTTCATAGCGTGCATTGTGGCAATGTTACTTTTCTTGGTGATTTATTAAATTACGTATTTTTCAAGTGTTCATTTTTTTCCCTGTGCTTAAAACTCATTAAAAAAAAGAGCGGTTCCTAGCACTATAGCGCATACTCTTGCAGTGTTAGTTTTCTCTGTTGTTCAAGGTTTTCTCAGTGTTATTCAATGTTTTTACATTTAGCTTACTATTACGCTGTGCATTCCATGGTTTACTTAACTATATTTGTGCTTAAAAAAGAAAATAATATATATTTACATACAGTTTGTATGGTCTGGAATGGATTAATTGTATTTAAATTAATCCTATTTTCCTATGGAAATTGTTTCGGTTCACAACCAAATCGGTTTACGACCAGAGTTTTGGAAGGAATTATGGTCGTGAACCAAGGTTCCACTGTACTGTATATAAGGACTAACTGTGAAATGCTAGCTATAAGATGGATTTCTGGAGTAGGATTCAATGGAACCGGACTTCATCCATCACCTTCATCAGCAGAAGTCTGGGTGTCTATTTGGACTTCTATTTCCAGATTTCCAACAAGAGGGCCTCTTTTTTTTAAGTGAGTTCACAATTAATCTGGTCATGGAACATCAACTGAGTATTGAGTATAGTCTGATTAAATTGTAATTTCTACAGTAAATCCAAGATTTGAGCACATTCTGGCAAATTGGTCACACGTTCTATTCAAGGAGTACACCTGCAATAAACTAATATTCAAACATAAAAATAAAAAGCATAACATTTACACATAACAGACATCTATCTCATCTAAAAACATTCATGTAGTGTATGTAAAGGTATCAAAACAACACACATAAAAAACAAGTTTAAGTTCATAATATTTTGGATTAATCCATTCATTTGCTTGGATTAGATAATGACAAAAACTGATTTTTAGAAACCTGAATTCCACTTAGGGCTGGTATACTAAAAAAGGCCAATTGAAAAAGAACCAGAAGATGGTAGAGAGAAAGTATGAAAAGAATCAGCAAAACGCACACATTGGTCAAAACCTGAAATTCAAGAATGACTAGCCAAAAGCCAAAATGGTGTATTGACTGCACGAAATGAGAACAACTCAAACTTCAAACTTGGACAACCAAGAAGTGTATAACACTGACCATTATGCTTTTGACCCAGTGATGTCATGTACACACACTTCAGTTGAGCGTATCTAGCAACAGAATGACAACTGTAAACAGAAAGGTCTCAAACTTGCAGCACCCATAAGAAAGATGGTGCTGTGGAAGAGCGTGTCAAATCTAACATTGCTATCAACATAATGAAGCATAAAAATAATCTTAATCACTGGATTACTTGACCTCTAAAATCCCAAAGGCATATTTTCAAATGTTTTTAAAGACCAACTAACAGATTAAAAACATTTAAAATCAAAAGAAAGTTCATAACAAACTGGAACCAAAAATCAAACTAAAACAACTATTTGTAAGGTTGATGGCCAAGACATCAAAAATAAAGATTTGCAAATAAACTAAACGAAAAATGTTAATAAATATCCTAAAACCGACCACAGTATTATGACATGACCTTTCCTTCAAACTTGGCTCACAATGCCCATCAACTGAATGCCTCAGATTAAACAAAATTGCTGTGTCCATTACCAATCAAAATGCTGTTGTGAAAGATGCAAAATAATAATAAATGGATAAATAAAGTTTGCGAGCATAAACTAAAAGACGGAAATAATCAGAAAATCACAAGATCACCTGTGTCGCAAAGTTTTTTATTTTCACTTTTTCTTTTTGTTTCATTTGTTTCTCTTGTATTTCATCTTTCTTTCAACACAGGCCACTTCAACATCAGTATTACAAAAGCCCAATGCTATCATCACTTCGCAACATAGCACCAGCATTAACAAAGCTTGTAATGGCAGAACAATAAAAGAAACTCTGATAAATTGTTAGTCTGTTTCTACCATAACAATCACTTTGGAAACTGATAATTTAACCCCTACCTATTGAGAATACTCTCTCAATTAAACAGAGAGCACCTGGGAATTCTACCTATGGAGCCAGAGACTGCTGTTGAGGTTAAATATGTCTGGACTGATCAGTTCTTCGGTGAAAAGGGACAGATATAACATGAGATGACATTTAAAACTGATTTTCTGTATATGAATTATTGTCAGATTACATAGCCTTCATTTCAAAATGTTGCCACTCTCTAGTATTTAATTTTTGTACTTTTTTAAATCATTTTTTGCGATCCAGCACATATTTTCAAGTTTTGTTAAGCCCTAAAACTTTATTTTTTGTTTCAAACCTTACCTTTGATTGCGTTAAATATTTTGTGCCATTTTTGGTGCCATTTTCTTTATTTACAATCCTTCCTGTCGTTAGGACAGCCCCCACGTTGTTAGGGGTGTGTCCTTAGAGGTTGTTCCTGTGGCTTTTCGACACCAACCCATTAAAAGTCACCTTGGGAATCACTTCCTAACCAACCCTTTTTAAAACCTTTTTTAAATCCTTATTTCTAAATACTCACTTTTTATTTTCATACCTGAATTCTTTTCTTGTGTTTTTGCTTTGGGATTTATAGTGGTGGTTTTCTGTATTTTACCTTTTTTTTTTTACCTCTCTCTGTTTCTTGGTTTCTTATTAGAATCCTTCTTTCTAGTTGACTAGTTTATATTAAAATGATGTATTCCACTCCTACAATATATTTATAACATCACGATGAAGTTCATTCTATTTGCTAACAAAAAAAAAAAAACTATTAGGAAACAGCGTTTATTAGTTTAAGATACATCAAACTGCATAAAATAGTAGAAAAAGCTTATTTTTTTCCCTTAAATTAGAAATTCTTTTCATTGTCATTATGCATACTGCATTAAATTATTTAATTAAATGTACTCCACTTTATATGTTGACCCATCCACTTTTAATTTGTCAGTCTACTTTCTGAATGATTTGTTACATTATTTTAAAATATACCTCTATGGATTTTTTTTCTTATATATACAGTATTAACCATGGCCCATTAACTATATCATGTTCACAAGTCTCTAGTTGTTCAGGGGCCAGTGTTTATTACAAAACACAATGTCCCAGAATCAAATAATAAGGCAAGTCTAGCAGCTACACTTTCATGATTTACCTGTCGACTGTTGTTTCCTACTTTGCACTGTGGGCAGCAGAGGTCGGGATTGGGCAACTGGATTAAGCAAATTTGAGAATGTTAAAATGTATTAGTTGACCTGGAAACAGCAAAAACATTGAATTCTGAAGGATCAAAATACTTCCCTTATGCTATTATGAGTCTAACTCTGACCCTTTAATGGAATACTAACCACTTTAGGATAGAAAAGTGCACTTCCCTCTTACTTTTGCCATTTTCTTTATGCAAGAAGCAAAGTATTAAATGCAGTGCCTACCAAGGTGTTTAATGGCCATGAACAGCAGATAGAAATGCAGTTATCAGACAGAAACAATTACAGAGAGAGTCCATTACCAACATACAATTCAAAAGCAGGTCCTTTAGTTTCCATAAGAATGTACCTTCTCTAATGTGGCATTTTTTTACTGGACATGCTATTAATCTTATTGGAATATTGGCCACATAATCCAAAAAAGCAGTATATTTTAGTAATTTTTGACCGCTCATTAGTTCATTTAGATCTTCCAAATGCTTAATTTACCCATTTTAATATATAAAAACATAATTCAACTTTATTTATCTCATCAGCTTAATTAGCATTCTTCCACTATTCTTTTGAAAATTATTTCATGTCCCTAAAGACAGACCATAAAAATAGCCTTTATTTTATTTTACTGATCACTAAATTGATTTGTGGTGTATTTTTTTTTCTCACTGTTTAAAGGGGTTTTGAATGGTCACATGCCAAACATATGCAAATGAGATCTATCAGAGCCCTCTATTGTATATCCATCCAGCATGTCAACAAGAAATTCGCTGACATGAGAAATATGCTACAAAAAACAAAAATGTATAAGTACATAAGAAGTAAGTGTTGAAAAAATTCACTTTTCTTTACTAATTCACTAAAATATGCCTGAACAAATTGTCAGGAGACATCTTATCATAATCTACTAAATGGCAGAATTGTGAGACGGCACGCTGCACTTGTTAGTCCTATAAGACATTCCAAATAAATCAGTAATGCTGTAAATTGGTAAAAAAAATGTTTTAGGATTAATGTTTTGCATTAGAGGTGACGTGGAATGTCACCTCTCTGAAGGGGAAGGAGCCTGAGCTAGTGCGCGAGGTCGAGAGGTTCCGGCTAGATATAGTCGGACTCACCTCGACGCACAGCTTGGACTCTGGAACCAATCTCCTTGAGAGGGGCTGGACTCTCTACCACTCTGGAGTTGCCCCCGGTGAGAGGTGCAGAGCAGGTGTGGGCATACTTATTGCCCCCCGACTCGGAGCCTGTGCATTGGGGTTTACCCCGGTGGACGAGAGGGTGGCCTCCCTCCGCCTTCAGGTGGGGGGAAGGGTCCTGACTGTTGTTTGTGCGTATGCACCGAACAGCAGTTTGGAGTATCCACCCTTTTTGGAGTCTCTGGAGGGGGTGCTAGAGGGCATACCTTCTGGGGATTCCCTCATTTTGCTGGGAGACTTCAATGCTCACGTGGGCAATGACAGTGAGACCTGGAAGGGCGTGATTGGGAGGAATGGCCCCCCGATCTGAACCCGAGTGGTGTTTTGTTATTGGACTTCTGTGGTCGTCACGGATTGTTCATAACGAACACCATGTTCAAGCATAAGGGTGTTCATATGTGCACTTGGCACCAGGACACCTTAGGCCTCAGGTCGATGATCGACTTTGTGGTCGTGTCGTCGGACTTGTGGCCATATGTCTTGGACACTCGGGTGAAGAGAGGGGCGGAGCTGTCAACTGATCACCACCTGGTGGTGAGTTGGCTTCGATGGTGGGGGAAGATGCCGGTCAGACCTGGTAGGCCCAAACGAGTTGTGAGGGTCTGCTGGGAACGGCTGGCAGAGTCCCCTGTCAGAAGTAGCTTCAACTCCCACCTCCGGCAGAACTTCAACCACGTCCCGAGGGAGGTGGGGGACATTGAGTCCGAATGGGCCATGTTCCGTGCCTCTATTGTTGAGGCGGCTGACCGGAGCTGTGGCCTCAAGGTGGTCGGTGCCTGTCGTGGCGGCAATCCCGAACCCGTTGGTGGACACCGGCGGTGAGGATGCTGTCAAGCTGAAGAAGGAGTCCTATAGGACTTTTTTGTCCTGTGGGTCTCTGGAGGCAGCTGATAGGTACCGGCAGGCCAAGCGAACGCGGCTTCGTTGTTGCTGAGGCAAAACTCGGGCATGGGAGGAGTTTGGAGGCCATGGAGAATGACTTTCGGACGGCTTTGAGGAGATTCTGGTCCACCGTCCGGCGTCTCAGGTGGGGGAAGCAGTGCAGTGTCAACACCGTATATGGTGGGGATGGTGCTGCTGACCTCGACTTCGACGTTGTGGGTCGGTGGGAGGAGTACGTCGAAGACCTCCTCAATCCCACTAACATGCCTTCCAATGAGGAAGCAGAGCCTGGGGACTCTGAGGTGGGCTCTCCCATCTCTGGGACTGAAGTCACCGAGGTGGTCAAAAAACTCCTTGGTGGCAGGGCCCCGGGGGTGGATGAGATACGCCGGAGTTCCTTAAGGCTCTGGATGTTGTAGGACTGTCTTGGTTGACACGTCTCTGCAACATCGCATGGACATCGGGAACAGTGCCTCTGGATTGGCAGACCGGGGTGGTGGTTCCCCCACTTTAAAAAGGGGGACCGGAGGGTGTGTTCCAACTATAGAGGGATCACAATCCTCAGCCTCCCTGGAAAAGTCTATTCGGGGGTTCTAGAGAGGAGATCCCGTCGGATAGTCGAACCTCAGATTCAGGAGGAACAGTGTGGTTTTCGTCCTGGTCACGGAACAGTGGACCAGCTCTTCACCCTTAGCAGAGTCCTGGAGGGTGCATGGGAGTTTGCCCGACCACTCTACATGTGTTTTGTGGACTTGGAAAAGGCGTTCGACCGTGTCCCTCGAGGAATCCTGTGGGGGGTGCTCCGGGAGTATGGGGTACAACCGGTGTCAGAGCCTGGTCCGCATTGCCGGCAGTAAGTCGAGCCCATTTCCAGTGAGAGTTGGACTCCGCCAGGGCTGCCCTTTGTCACCAATTCTGTTCATAACTTATATGGATAGAATTTCTAGGCGTAGCCAGGGTGTTGAAGGGGTCCGGTTTGGTGGACTCAGGATTGGGTCACTGCTTTTTGCAGATGATGTTGTCCTGTTTGCTTCATCAGGCCGTGATCTTCAGCTCTCTCTGGATCGGTTCGCAGCTGAGTGTGAAGCGGCTGGGATGAGAATCAGCACCTCCAAATCCGAGAGCATGGTCCTCAGCCGGAAAAGGGTGGAGTGCCCTCTCAGGGTTGGGGGAGAGATCCTGCCCCAAGTGGAGGAGTTCAAGTATCTCGGGGTCTTGTTCACGAGTGAGGGAAGAATGGAGCGTGAGATCGACAGGCGGATCGGTGCGGCATCCGCAGTGTTGCGGGCTCTGCATCAGTCTGTCGTGGTGAAAAAGGAGCTGAGCCGTAAGGCAAAGCTCTCAATTTACCAGTCGATCTATGCTCCTACCCTCACCTATGGTCATGAGCTATGGGCAGTGACCGAAAGAACGAGATCGCGATCGGTGTCTGGGCTATCCCTTAAAGATAGGGTGAGAAGCTCAGTCATCCGGGAGGGGCTCAGAGTAGAGCCGCTGCTCCTCTGCTCGGGCATCTGATCAGGATGCCTCCTGGACGCCTCCCTGGTGAGGTGTTCCAGGCACGTCCAACCAGGAGGAGGCCCCAGGGAAGACCCAGGACACGCTGGAGGGACTGTGTCTCCTGGCTGGCCTGGGAACGCCTTGGGATTCTCCTGGAAGAGCTGGAAGAAGTGGCCGGGGAGAGGGAAGTCTGGGCCTCTCTGCTTAAGCTGCTGCCCCCGCGACCCGACCTCGGATAAGCGGAAGAGGATGGATGGATGGATGGATGGATGTTTTGCATTAACTGGTGTTTATTGCCAATTCAAATTACAAATAAAAAGAATTGCTGGATAGATCCTGATAACATCCACCCTAAAAACACATTTTTAGGGTACTGTACTGGTAAAAGTAATGGATTTTCTATCCACTCATAAGTACAAATTCTTTGTTCCTTTTTTTGTTTCCTGTTGATGATCAAAACATAAGTAATGTCAACTTGCAACAAAATGCAGAAGCAAAAATTGCAAAGTACTGACAGATCTGAAAAATAAGATCAAGAGCAAAAACGTTCACATGCAGAAGAATTAGGACAGATGTACAATCACTAGCAAAAGGATATGATATAGCCCTGGCACCATTAACAAAACCAAAATTTTTGTGTTAACCAAAATTTTAATTGAAAAGATTGTAAGCAAAAGTTTGAACAATAACTTTCCCTAATGAAACACTATTTTAAAGTTTCATTATTGTTTGTTTGAAATTAAAAGGTGTGAACATTGAACAATGCTTACTGCCATTTTAAACAACCTGTGGTGCTCGAGGTAAGGAGGGCTGACAAAGAAAAAGTAGTTTGAGGTACTAAACCAGCCCTCCCCGTTTGGCAATGTAACTTTCAAATGAAAATAAAGCACAATGTTGTGAAATAACAACAAAAGCAGCTGCCATGTAACAAAGTGGCCTTGATAGCCAGTCTTCCGCTGATGATGCATGTTCTCTTAAAGGAGGGTTTCTCTCTAAATCATCTCCTTGGTGAAAGATTCCTCCATTTAACCGGTGGTCCTTTTAAAGCCTCTGGACGACCATGAGGGGCAGGGTCAATTACTCCCGATGGAAGAAGAACATGACATGGCTGTTAGGGGCAGCACCACCTATTGGCCTTTGGTGGTACTACATACCTTTGAAGAGATTAAATGGTGATCCTCAGATGCACATGCTCTTCCCATTTTAGAACTTAAATGGCTATTCCCTACCAAGACGTTCATTGTTGGTGATTAAGACCAGTAATTTTATAGGAGTGAGACTTGACTAAATTTTGCAATTTGATTTTTTTTATAAAGATCAACATAACTCGAGATGTATTTAGAGGAACACGTTAGGAAATACAGAAAACACACCTTAGGGGAACAATGATTTTATATGTCTCGAAAAAAACTAAACTGTATACTAAAGGATATCAGAATAAATTACTGAAATCTCCAAAAAATGCAAACTCACTTATTTAAAGATGATTGTCATTATAAATAGAATTTTAACTCTCTTATATGGAGAGAATGATAATTAGATTTTAGTTTAATAGATACAAATAAAGTAGAGCAAAATGGAATTACAGAGATTAACAATGCAGATAAAATCAAGTTTAGTGACTATACAGTAATAACTAATATACTTTATTTAAAGAATATTATAAGTCTCTCTACACATCAAGGTATAATGAAGTAGAAGATTGCGGTAACACGATTTCAGATAAATAAGGAATGGCACAGATTAATGCAATTCTTATAGAATCACTAGACAAACAACCAAGGCTCATCAAAAGCTGTATGTCCACTTTGTTATTCATGTTAAACTAGTCCAACTAATGCTGTGTTTTTTAAGATGGTAGAGAAAACTTTATACCATACACTTTACGCAGGGCACTAATTACTGTGTTTCAGTAGAAGAATGAAAACCCAGTGGAATGTGCAGTTGAGAATTATACACCTCTTCCAAAAGTCTCAATAGTAAAACTCAATCAATGCAATAGAATGCGGATATCTTTTTACCATATTGTGCAAATTTGGCCTTGGACCAAATATTTGTGCTTAGATCAAGTTACATTGATCAAGCCCAGTAGACACTAGATAAAGAGTACATAATACATTGAATGAACACCCAAATAGTTATTAGTAGCAAAGACAGAAACAGAGACCGCCTAGAACAGGCCAAATTTGTTACCAAGGAATCAAAACATTTGTCAATGCCAAATCACTAACCAAAAATCGAAGTCGACATATCACAGGAAAAGAATCTAGGGCAAGAGAAAACAACTATCAATAAATACATCCAAAGTTATATAAATCACTTTAGGACAGGATTTTTTGATTGAGATTATTGGTTTATGTGTTGGACTTTCTTATTGCAATCTGTCTCACCTCTTAGCTTTAGACTTTCAATTTATTTCTGACATATAAGTATATACGTTTTTCCCTCTGATCTCCAGATACACACACTTCTGTCTCTTTAAACATGTCATTTATTCATCCTGACAGTATGATAGAATTGAATTATCACAAATCATCTAAATAATTTAACAATAAACTATTAGTGATTTCTTACACCACTTTCTTGCGTTTAAGAGGCGACCGCATCTCCTTGGCTTGCGTTCAGCCCCCCTCTTCACAATGGCGCATAGCACAGGCTTTATGGTTGGTGAGTGAAGCCCCCTAGTTTTATAAAAGGTGTTATATATCATATACAGTATATATATATACACACACACACAATACCAGTCAAAAGATTAATAGAAATGTTCATGTTTTTGATAGAAATGTACGAGCTCGTATACCTATCCCTTTTCAGCAGCCTTTCCTTAAGACAGTCCCTTAACTTATTATTCATTTTTCATGCATAAATTCTACTTGGCTATTACAGAAACCTTTCAAATTCTATTAGCACCACTGAAACTTTTTATTTTGTTCACTTGGGTTGCAAGGTATTGGCATTCCTATATTTTGAGCTGAAACAATGGGTTATAACAAAGAAAAATGAAAAAAGTGAAAAATATAGATAGAGCATCGGAAAGTAATTCACAGGGGACAAATTGTCAAGAAACAGATCTCTCATCTCTGCCTGTTGTTAACAACGTATCTGATAACATCTGGTTCAGCCTGAGCTGAGCCATGAATCATCAAGGTCTTTAAAAGAGACCAAACAAGAGACTTCTTATCGGGATCTTATCAGAGAAGTTAGGAACTTGGGCTTTACACATGAAAGAACTGGAATGCAGTCAAAAGCAGACCTAATGCAGGTCAATGCAGCTGAACATTTGATAAATTCTTGAAATTATTCACTTTCTTAATCAACAAAAATACTTTGTAAGGCATAATACATCCACCCATACATCCATCCATCCATCCATTCATTCATCTTCTCGCTGATCCAGGTCAGGGCCATAAGGCTGCTGGAGCTCATCCCAAAAAATGCATGCCATTCCTGATTCAGAAAAATAATGAGTTACATGCTAAAGCAAGCACCTCACCCAATGAGAAGTTAAAACAAATGAAAAACACCTAAACAGCCTTTAATAACATTTTTGCATTTGCATTTGAAAAACAGGCAAAATAATAAAATTAATTTGGGAAATTTTTAAACTGCTCAAAGTGCAAATGAACTGGCAATCAGCAGTGTCTAAAGTTCAAAACACATCCATTACTAACTTTGAGAAGGCAAGTGCAAGAAAATAAAGTTAATGATCACACAGCTGGCACATTAGTGTGCAAGATGTGCTGGGAGAAATGCAGAAAATATATACAAATTATTTTTAAATTATCCTATTATTAGAAAAAAGGGTGAGAGGAGAGAAGATAGAGGGAACACAAAAACTATAAAAAAAAGAATTAGAGAGAAGCACAGAACTGAAAACTGTAAGAGTTTAAGAACCAGTTTACTATTGCTTATATTTGATTCTATAATAAAAAAATATCTTGCTACTGTTACCTGATTAAATTAGTAAGAGCTAATTATTTTACTATATCACTTGTAATTTAAATACTGAAAATGAGAGTTGTGTTTAAGTTGTTTTTATAAGAAAGATTTTAATACAGTATAATTCTAGCATGGTGTTTAAGTTCAAATCTATTGCTATGAAAACACAACCTGGAGTAATGGAAAGAATACCTCAAGTGATTTTTTGAGTTCTGATAAAATTAACAGTAAAGTTTCTATAAGAGGCTTTCAACCTAAGATTCGTCATCAACAGCTATAATTTTCAACCAGTTTGACAAAAAAAGGATTTATTTTTCTTTCCTTCAGGCCATTATTGATTTTAAAAGACTTATTTGTTCTGTGGCCTAAATTTTCTTTAAGTGTGTCTCAAGTGCTCTTCAAGCAAAGAACTGAGAAGAAGACAAATTAGTATTCAAAACAAGCAGTTTAAACTTATTGAAACATTTGAATGCAAAAAAATCTTTAAGGAGGATCTATTTCAAATATTATGAGAAAATTCGGCCAAACTTATCAAATCAGTCATGTTAAGACTACAAAAACTACACTGTAAATACTGTTTTTTAATCTCTACTAATGCCTTCAGCAAGCTTATTAGTTTACTGGAGATAACTTGACAGATAAATAGAAATTTCAATTAAGAATGAGATACCCTTAAGCAAGAGACTCTACTGTATGAACATTTACTTGAAATGATTTCAAAGGACAGCCTTTAGTAAAAATGTGACTTTTTCAGAAGTAGTAGACAATTTTATTTGGAAAGGACAAAATGTGCAGGTTTAGACAAAATGTTCTGTAAATCTAAAAGTAATTGTGCCATACCTTCATGTTAGCAATAAGTAATAAATTCCTAGAAATGTTAGACCAGCCACAATTGTAACAATAGTGTAAAAATCTGGTTTATGTTTGACAATAATCAAGCACGTATTCAGCAATTTCCTTCTTGACTTCTTGAAGACCAGTAAAAACAGACATGACTGAATTCTTGAGTGCACTTAATTCATGGGTTGCCAGCAATAAATAAATCATGCATCCACTAATATAAATTATCAGAAAACCATAAACATAACCTTCATGCTCACAGTTTACCCACCCAGGTGCCTGGGGAATCTGTGAGGTCCAAGTCCCCCTGTGCTCCAGCTTCACTCCACTTTACTCTGAAGGACCACATACTGTACCTCTATCCACACACCTTCCCTCCCCCTCAATTTCCATTCACACTTCTGCTTTCCAACTTCAAGTGTCTCTGTCCTCATACATCATTTACAAAGACTTACACCGACCTATTTGCCAACATCTCAGCTACCAAGGACTGACTTACACATAATGCACTAGGTGAAAAAGAAACTATGGACACGCCATCAACACAAAGCCAATGGACCTAATGGTGTTAATCCTAAGGTACTGAAGAGGCATACAGGGCAACAGTGAGTGGTTATTCAGCATATCGTCAATCTGAGTCTGATCTTACAAAGGGTTTCAGCTTAATCAAAAACATCTTGTGTGGTACCTGTTCCCAGCCAAAAATCATAAATGACAATCAACCAGTGGTTTTGACCTTACACATTATGAAGACATTGGAAAGGTTCACTTGCAACCCCTAGTCAGAACAGCATTGGACCCTCTTCAGTTTGCCTATAAGAAATACAGAGAGGTGGGCGATACTGTCATTTATCTGCTGAATAGAGCCTACTCCCATATTGAGAAATAAGCCAGTTTGATGACACTTCAGCATGTTTTTTGACTGCTGAGAGAAAAGATCTTGTCAATGAGAGTTGATACTTCCATTATGTCCAGGATATAAGTGTAATTAATCTAATTGTTTGATTGGATGATCTTTGATTTGACTTGTTTTGCATAAAGAAAAGTAAAATTACATTTAGCATTTACATTTAGCATTTGGCATTCGGCAAAGCATTTTCTGCATATGTTGTAATCGCTGGTGACCTTCCCTGACCTCGGGACTCTCCCCTGTTCCAGGCTCAGGTTGAAGATGCGCTGTAGAGGACTCCTCAGCTCCAACGCACAGGCCTTCAACAGTCATGGCGATATTCCATCTGGACCCACTGCATTGCTGGCACAAAGTCTCCTCAGCTCTCTGCTCATCTGGGCTGCTGTAATTGTGGGTGGGGGTAAACTCTCTCCTATGCTGGTATCAACAAAAGGATGGGTGGAGGGTGCAGTACTCCGAAGTGAGAGTGGGTTAGGGTGGTCAAACTTGTTAAAGAAGTTGTTCATCTGATTTGCTCTCTCCACGTCTCTCTCGATGGTGGCACCACGCTTCGAGCTGCAGCCAGTGATGATCTGCATCCCATCCCACACTTCCTTCAAGCTGTTTTCTGCAACGTCTCCTCCAGCTTTCTCCTGTACTGCTCCTTCATCGCCCTGAGCTGGACTCGGAGTTCCTTCTGCATGCGCTTGAGCTCATGCTGATCACAAAACACAACAAACTGCATTCTCTGTAGGTCCTGAAATTTTTCACCAGCACAGCCAGTTCGTCAATCTTCACATTTCCCAGGATCACAGAAGGCACCGAAGGCTTGTATCGCCACTTTCTTGCTAGCCACTTAGTCTAGCTTAGCGCCGGCTCTGCTGCTACGATACCGCCTTCTTACCTCGTCAAAGGAAATAGGATTTTAGTGCAACATGATGGACAATCTTTCAACACCAGCTTTTCTGAATACATCAAGTATGGTATTAATTGTGAGAAATATATTCAGATCTAGCTCTTCTACAGTATATAAAGTCAGTCAATAAGCATCTAATTCAGCTTAGGGCTTGGTTAAAAGACCAAGACCTAAATTAAATGATTCATTACTGATGACTTATGTGTCACTAGACTGATCCACACTACTGCCTCACTGCAACTTATAGTCTAATAATAATGGTAGTTGCTATTTGTTTAGAGTATGCATATTCACTTTGGGTTTGCAGAAATTTGTATATGAACTATATACTGCATATATGCATATTAACAGTATACAGAAAATAGACATACACTATACATACATATTGTGGCAGGTGGCTGGGGGTCAGACCCAGCCAGGACGCCTGCAAGGACCTGGAGGGGCAGACTATACATTCCCTGGGCCACGAGGGGGCAACCGCCCTGGTTAGTGTGGGGACCACGGGAATCTAGCATGAAGGCTCAACCCCACTGGGGCCCGTGGCCACCGCCAGGGGGCGCCCCGAGCTTCATAGAGCCCAGGATGTCTACACTTCCGCCACACCTGGGAGTGCTGGTGGAGGAACTTCCAGGGATGACGGAGTGCTTCCAGGTGTTCATGCAGCACTTCTACCACACCAGGAAGTGCCACCAGAAGGATGTCCGCGAGCACATGGAGCACATCCGAGTGAATACAATAGGGGCTGCCTTCCTACAGTCAAGGAGCTGGAGTCGGGTGGAAGAAGGCAATGCTCGGGAGTGAGGAGGAAAGGAGGACCATTGAGAGGGCAAGGAGGACCATTGAGAGGCACCAGGAGGACCATTGAGATCATTGAGAGGCCCAGGGATAGAAGAGTGCTTGGTGCTGGAGCACTGTGTGTTGTCAGGACTTGTATTTGAGGACCCTGCCAATAATAAACTTGTGTGTCCATCTGGTTGTGTCTGGGCTAGCGTCTGACAACGGCATCCCAGGTGGGACTCTCCACCTGTTATAAGGCGGGGACCCGAAAAAATCATTTTGTGACCAGCCCACACACGCACCACGGAGGATTGGCGACTCACCCAGGGACGGTTGCCGGTTCACGGAAGCACCATCTCCGACCTGATGGGGAGAAGGAAGACCGGGCAAGGCACAAGAGTAGCAAACTCCCTGACGCTTGCTGTCATGGTGGATTCCTGGGTCGGCTTCATGTCTCGAATGGCCACACGGAGGGAGATTACTCCAGAAGTCGCTTCCAGGAGGTAAGTCCGTTTCCCAGAGGCAGTCGGCCCAAGGGGGCTGGTCGTTCGGGACCCTGTTTATGCCTTGCAGGGAAGGACATCCTGGATCCGCATCGGTGACCGAGACAGGCTGATCCGGGGAGCGATGCTGTGGCAGTGGCACCGGAAAAGACAGGGGTGGAAAAATCGCTGCATGTCAGGGGGGCGGAGGAAGGAGATGGCGGAGGACCGGAAGTCCGAGGCTGGCGAGGGATTGGATGGTGTGTGTTGCGTTCCCGTCAATGATTGCGGGACCAACGAATGTCCGTCCCGAGCCAGGGGAGGTCCCAACGGAGCCAGGAAGGAGGCTTCGTGGGGTACAGCCGGTACATAGGACCGAACAATCGGTAAGTCCACCACCGGCTGATGTTCCTTTTCTGCTTGTGGCTCGGCGTGAGTCGGAGGAATGCCTTTGGCTCACTGAGTCGCTCCTCCAGGTGATACTCACCCTTTGTGAGTTGATAGATGAGCTGGAGGAGAAGGCGATCGCGCCTCTGAAGACACTGCGACAGTGGACTAAACGGTGCGGCACTGGATTCACCGGCTGGAAGGACGTGACGGTGCAGATAGGTAATACCTGTGCCATAAAGGGAAATGGAGAAGCATGCGAAAGGGTCCCGGTATCGTTTGGTTCTGGTAATCAAGTAGCCGTATCTCCGACAGTGGACGCGACGTTGAGGTTTAATCGCGTGGAAGAGGTAGGGCTAAGACGCCAGCTGATGAGTGCCATGAGTCTAAAGGCCATACTCCCAGAACTAGCGTCAATCTCATGCCACTCTACAGGGGCACAGAAGACACAGGGTCTCTTCCTTTCTCATAGGGAGACTCAGACCGTCAGGGTGCCCCAGAGAAAGAGGAGGACCCATAGGAGGAGAACCAGCTCATCCTACAGAAAAAGACGTGAGCCCGTGACCTCATGTACGGTGATGGGCCGTCCTCTGCAGTGGCAGAGGGAAGCCCCAAAATCACCGGAGAAGACAGTGGTGTGTGCAGTTCCATTGGACATCCCAAGAGAGGGGGCATGAAAGCCGTGGAGTGCCAGTCGACGGGGGAGCGTTGGCCATTTGGAATAATGGAAGACATCAGGCAGTGGCGTTAGAGCGACACCTCTGCCCCTGTTTCCAGTTTGTGGTTTTCTGGAGGCCTTCCCTCGTGGGATGGGCCTCTGTGCCCCTACGGGTCTCCTCTGATGGAGGGGCAGGGCAATGTGGCAGGCGGCTGGGGGTCAGACCCAGCCGGGATGCCTGGAAGGACCGGGAGGTGGACTATACATCCCCCAGGCCTCGAGGGAGCAACCTCCTTGGGGACCATGGGAAGGGAGCATGTGTGTGTTTTTAGATCTGCCAGTGTCCGTCTGGTTGTGTCTGGGCTAGCGTCTCACAATATATATAATGCCCATAAAAAGTACTCACACCCTTGTAAGTTTTATTTTTATACAACATTGAAACACAGTGGAATGCATTTGGCTTCTTTGACACTGATAAGCAGAAAAAGACTCCTTAATGTCAAAGTGAGGACAGATATTGTGAAACTGATCTAAATTAATCACAAACACAAAAAACTCAAAATAACTAATCCAGTATTAATTTACTATGACACACTTAAATAATCACTGGTGCAGCCATTTACATTTCCTTTAGTTTTAGAAGTCACATAATAAGTTCAATGGAGATCACCTCTCTGGGGTTGCAATTGATTGAGGTATGAATGTTCCTTATCTGTAAGGTGGTGAAGTTTTTGGTGAGTCAGTATTGTGGCCTAACCTACATAATGAAGACAAAAAGAACACTCCAATTAACTCCTTGAAAAGATGACAGAAAGCACAAGTCAGGGGATGAAAATCTAAGTCAATGAATAAACAGTTAAATCAATAATTAAACTAACAGAGTATGTCACAGCTCTAAATCTCCTTAGATTACATCATCCACCAAAATGAAGTTATTGTGCAAGAAAAAGAATATGGAAGGGGGTCCACCAATAGGCTGTCATGCATACGTGTCAGAGGAACATCTTCCGGGCTCATCTAAGGTAGGCAATGCTCCACTGTGGCTAATGGTATCATCTCTTTTCTTCCCTACAGCACCAAGAAGACACCCCTTGAGGGCAGCTGCCCGTGCCCAATCTGATCAGAAGACTATAAAATCCCAATGTGTCTCATTTGGACTTGGACTTAGAACACAGAGCTCCTCGAGCCAGTCATGCTCTTAAGCGCTAACCTTTTTGATAAGCCAGGAAGGCTATTTGTGTTTCGTTACCTTCTGTGCCATTATGCAGCTGACAATATGATTAAAAGGGGCAACCTGGCTGGCATCCCAGTACTTTCTGGATTCAACCTGTGTTCCTTCCACTCGTCCACATGACCTATGAAAACTCTGAAGGACTTACAGGCTACAGTGCCCGAGATTGCAGGGACTGTAAAGACAAGAACTGTTGCCCAGGAGCTTCACCTGACAGAGCGTTATAGAAGGGTATCAAACAGTAAAGAACGTACATGATATCTTGCCTATTGTTTGCCAGAATGCACATTGGAGAGTCTGAAGTCAGTTGGAAGAAGGTTCTATGGTCTGATGAGACCAAAAATAGAGTGTTTTTGGCCAGCTGACTAAAAACCAATACAGCACTTTATCAAAAACACACCATTCCCATCGTTAATGATGGTGGCAGCATTATGCTGTGGGGATGACTCTCTGTAGCAGGCCCTGGATGACTTTTGAAGGTAGAGGGCACAGTGAAGTCAGAAAAATACTGTAAAATCCTGGAGGAAAGCCTGAGGCACTCTACAAGAAGTCTGTACCTTGGGAGAAGATGTGTCTTCCAGCCAAACAACAACCCCAAGCATAAAGCCAACACTACCCAGATTTCTCTCTCTCTCCCTACTACCACTCACTCAGTTTTTACCTTCACTTTGGTGTTTTCTGCACTCCAATCAGTCAGACATCTGCTAAGTACATTGGAGTTTGACCCCAGGAAACTCAGCTGTTCACTAGTTACAATATTTTATGAATAACAGTTTTTAGATTTGTATATATCTTTGAAAATACTTTAAAATTATAGGATAGTAACACATTTCCAAAAATGTTGTAATTCAATTATCAAGGTGTTAAACCTTTATGTATGGTATACCCACAATGAAAGCAATATATTTAAATTGTTGGAGTATAGAGTTGATTTTAGAGGTGGAACTTCTAGGCTGTCCATATATTTACTGAGCCCAATTTATCTAATTTCAGGGTCTCAGGGACAGGGCGCCTATCTTGGCAATATTGGGGGCAACACAAAAAACAACCCTGAAGTAAAGAATCTATGTTTTACTATCAAAGTAAAAATGGTTAAAAAAAAGACAAATTCTACACACATTTCTTGTTTTTTTTTTTTTTCCTGAGGTGCACAGAGGCTGTATCACAGATGGTGGTCTAAGGAAATGAAAGCTAGTGATATTTAATTAAAAAATGCTTCATGTAGGTTCGGAGATAAAAGCAAATACAGTTTTATTAAAAATGTAATGAGGCCAGAGGCTAAAAAAGAACCCAAAGAGAATTGGGTACAAACTGAATTAGACCACTCTGTGATCTTTTATCCCATTGGTCTTTCCCAAATTAGATCAGTGCTTCATTAGTGAATACACTGCAAGGCATAAACACATTAAATTCCCTTATAGTCAGACCTTTTAGATTGTACACCACAATAAAGATTTCTTCATTTTAAACAATATCCATTTGTCAATTTTTCCTTGAAATATAAAACAATTCAACTTTTAAAAGTAATGCCATCAGGACTGATATCTAATTAATAAAAAATACTTTTTTACTAGTCAAATGTTTTCCTATCACATGAAAGAATAGATCAGATCACACTGGCACTACCCTTCAGATTTAATAACACTATAAAACAAATGTTAAAAATACAAAGGCCAGACAATCTTTCTCAGTGCTATCATTCTACAAGCTCTAGAGGAATTCATTTTTGTGATTGTTTTTACAAGCTTTAGGGTAGCAGAGTGAAGCAGTAGTTAGTGCTGCTTGACTCATATATATAGATCCAGCATCCTGAGTTCAAAGCATATGCCTAGTCATTGTTTGTAAGTAGTTTTCAGATTCTCCCTGTGTCCATAAGGGGATTTTGACTGGAGACACTGGTTTTCCTCCCACACCCCTAATGATATAATGGATATCAGGCGAACTAATGATTCTAAAAGGGTCCTGAATGTGTATGATGGTTGTAGGTGTGTGCACGAGAGGGCTAATTGGTGGACTGGCGTTGCAACTATTGTTGTTTCCTGCCTTGTGTCTACTGCTGGGGGGGGCTGGTTGTGAACCCCTATGACCTTGAATTAGGTTAAGCAGGGTAATGTTATTAAAAAAAGGCTAACCCCCTAATATTGGATGCACACATCTGCCTTAGCTAGATCATACATTTTGAAAAATAATGCACATGATCAAATACAGCTGGTGATGAAAGTAAAACACATAGAATGTCTGTCAGTAATGTTCAGGTCTGACATACTGCCACAAGAATGACATTTATACTTGTGTAACTGGGATTTAATAAAGGGGTATTGTCCTTCACAAATAACTTCAATCACTTTGTGAGAATTAGAAGGTGTAAGCTGCTATCACTACTGGAATTCTAGACATTCTGGAAGAGTCTGGAAGATGAGAAGAAATAAATCTGGCAGCACATTGACGTTTTACTAACCATTTATTACAAACTAGTGTCTTTTACTGCATTATAAAATGGGGAAGATTATTCAATATGAAAAACTTAGAATTCTGTTCTACCAACTCAACAACAAATTTACAACAACATGGCTCAACAAATATTATGCTTGGAAAGTCTATTAATTTCTATGGGAAAAAATATCATGAAATTTACTACTATAACTAAGCACAATGTGAGCTTTATGCCTGCTTGGGTTGAGCTACCAATTGCGTTAGCATTGTGGAAAACAACTTATGAGCTGTATCATAATCTTCCAGTGCTTAAAGTCCATTATGACTATGCAGACAAACTACTATCAAAGGCAAGAAGTCACTGTGGTCCTCACCTCTTTCCATTTCACTTCCTCACATGGATAAGTTGTCCACAAACCAAGGGCCATTAAATCAAAAGTGGTAACTCATCTAGTTAGTTTAGCCCAGCAAAGCTTACCAGTTCCATCCATCTAATCTTGTCTTTCTAGTTGAGATATAAACGTACCTAAAGTTCTACTTGGTAAATTTATTTCATGTGTTTATGGTTTTCCATGTGAAGAACATCTCTGTATAGTTTTGTGACATTTATCCTTAACAATTTACAAACTGTGTCCCTCTGTTCTCCCCACCTGGATCCACTATACTAATTCCTTTCAAGATCTGAAAAACTTCCAATCGTGTCATCTTTAAATATTCATTAAATATTCAAGGCTCAACTCCTTTAGTCCCTCCACATGGCTCATACCTTTCAGTCCCTAAATCAGCTTAGTCACTCTTCTGGATTTTCTACTGCCACTATATGTTTTTTGGAGCCTGGAGACCAAAACTGGTCTCAGTATACCACATGAGTCTTCACCAGTGTGTTATAAAGTTTTAGCACAACCTCCCTTGACTTGTAAGCCATAAACTTTGATACATAACCTAACATCCTATCAGTGTTCCTTATTGCTTCTGTACACTTTCTAGATGTAGATAGTGAGAAGTCCACTTTGACTGCTTGGTCCTTCCTAATAAAGGATATTTCAAGTTTCAGACCACCCATTGTGTATTCAGATCTAATATTTCTACTTTCAATGTGTGATACCTTTCATTTAAATACATTAAATTTCATCTGTCAAAGCCTGTACTTTTTCCAAGTCCCTCTTTAATGTTGATTCCAGATTAGCTGCCATTCTGCCAATTTAGGACATCGACTTCAACTAGCAGAATACTACAGTACACAGTGGCATGCTCTCCCTCTCAGCCTCAGTGACCTCTCAGTGACTGGCAAAGTTCACTTTCACTGTAGGATTTTCCAGAAACAAAAAGCAGAAGGATGTCCATCATTAGGGTAGGCTCTCCTTCCCCATTAAGCAGTACATAGCATCATGCCAAGTTGGCAAAGTGATTCATGCTACATCCTCATTGTTTAGGACACTGGGTTTCAATCCTTGCCCAGACACTGCCTGTGTGGAATTTGTACCTTCTCCTTGTTTTTAATGCTCTCCTACACCCAATTGACATGCAGTGGTTGGTTAATTAGTAACTTTAAATTGGCCCAGCGTGAATCTGACTGCATCATGTGCTGAACAAGTCCTTCATCCAAGGCTGGTTCCTGTCTTGAACTCTGCGTTGCCAGAAGCAATCCTGTCTCTCCACAATCTGAAAAGTGGGTTAAGTCTGTTCACTAGCACTTTTTTCCATAATGGCACCATTTATTGAATTTATTCACAATTTCCTCTTGCAGTTGGGTAGAACTGTGTTATCAGCATTAGGATGTAAAGTACAATTATTGATCTCAATTGCACTCTGTAACTCATCTTCCACCATGGACTGAACGCTAACCCTCATGCTCTCAAACTACAATGTGGGTTGGGAAACAAACTGCTTGGAAGGCTGACATTTTTATTATCTGTAGGCATAGTGCTATAACTGTATTATAGCTGCATTGCATTTCAAACTGTATTGCAGCAGTTGAAAAGTGTGCACTAGTTTTATACAGCACCCTTCATACAACACTCCACATAAGAAAAAAAAAACAAATAGTGTCCATTGATATGAACCTGAGACTCTCTGGCTATTTCTAGTGGAGTCTTTTCAGTGTGCGTTATCTTACTATGTACTTTTGGTAGTGGTAGTAAACAAAGAACACAAAGACATTTATGGAGTATTTCTTAGGGTTATACAGGATATTGACATTGGCTATTAAATGAAAAACAAAATAACAATGCCGGCACATGCCTCTTCTATGTCATAGAGCTCCTGCCTGAGTTTTAAGAATGGTTCTCACAGCACTTCTGTATATGCATCGAAGGCATTTAATTTCCTTTCTTTTTTCGATTCAAGCACAAATGGTCTATTTTTAGAACTCTACATCCTTTCTTTCAAAAGCCACCAAACAACCAATTGCCAACTGCTTAAAGAACAGAAGCACTTACATTCAGTGACTAGGATTAAGTTACTTGCCTTTTATTACACAGGATTCCACCGCAAAAGGAAACCTCCACTTCCCTACAGAAGTCTAAACTCAGTGGCTGGCAAGCCCCACCTAGATACTGTGAGACATTTTCAAAGTGGTTTTATGATTTAGAGATAATAGTAAAATAAAGTTCCCAGATAATACTAATATGTTCATAACTGCACATATACAACGGACAGTATAATTATATTTGTTAAATAAAAAGGCATTCAGAATCAGAAATAGAATCACTTTTGTATCGCCAGTACTGAATATATAGGAATTTAACTTATGACAGAATACAATGTTGCATAATACGTAAGCTAAACAACATACATTACAAACAGTTTAAAAACAGTGCAATTATGAAAGAGATGTGTAAACGTTATGCAAATCAAAGTGTGTATGTGTAGTGCGTATACACTTGCACACCCCTACATGTACATATACTGTACATACTCTCTTGTGCAAGCGTATAGAATACAGCTTAAGGGCTCTGGTAATTGTAATTCCCCATTGCTCCTGAGGTTGGTGCTGTGTCCTAATTTTTCTCTTCCTCCTTCTGCAAACACAAAGATTGACAGCTGTAACACCACTAATTTCACTTCCAATGTCCATCCACTTGGACCAATCCCTTTCTACTAAAAAGACTTAAAAGCAGAAGACCAGCCATATTGAATCAGTTCTATTATGAACTTATGTCTATGAAGATGTCTTCTCAATTTCATTTATCTTCCAGTCATTGAATTATATGGGGTTACCAGTGTGGTACCGCAAATCTTTATCATGGGTTCATCTTTCTCATAATGCTTATATCACACCTTCATATAGTATACTAGCCATCCTCTGCAGCTCCACCCGCATAGTAGTGACAGAGGACAGCAAGAGGGGCTCTGTCTGGCTCCCTACTCCTGACGTCACGCCTCCCCCTCTTCTCGGTCTGCAGCATCTATCTCGGATTAGCACGAATATATCGCTCCTGCAAGCGAACTATGATTCTTAGTGTGATGATAGAAGTCGCAAAATCAACCGGAATGTTAAAGCAAATTTAAGGAAAAAGCCCAATCTACTGTAAATCTGTTAAGTAGTTCTCTCGTTCGCTAGCTAAGCAGATGTAAGATACACCCCAAGGCTGGCACCTGAGTGAGGAGGGCCCTGCCCCCCTCCCCTCAGCCCGATGAGTCTTTCTCAGATTTGCGCAAATAAACCGGTATCACGAGTGAACTATGATACTTAGCGTTATTAGAAAGGTTGCGAAATCAACCGGAATGTTCAAGCAAATTGTACAAAAAAAACCTGATCTAAATCCGTTAAGTAGTTCTCTTGTGAAAAGTAGACAGACAGAGACAAACAGACGATGGATTGTATATATATAGAGATGAAAGAAATAAGCTGGGATAAAGGGGTACATTACCAGTTTGCGGGGGCTATGGTGTGGGAAAGAAACTGTTTAGATGTCTACTAGTTTTAATATTAGTTGACCTAAGGGGGAGGTTTTAGAATAAGTGATGACCTGGACGAGATGAATCAGTGATAATCCTTTACACGTTGTTTATGACAATAAATGCTCATAGGTCTTCAACAGATTGATGAGCACAGCCAATTATCTTCTAAACAGACCTCACAACACATTGGAATTTATTTTTGGAGTGGACCATTGCTGAACCAAACCATACATCAATGAAGAATGTGATCACAGTTTCAATGATGGCTTTGCAAAACTGTATTAGGATGAGCTAGAAAATATTAAATTTATTTCATTGGAGTAAAAAGTATATCTGCTGCTGAGCCTTCTTAGTGAAGATGATGGTGTTAATGTCCCAGCTGAGAGTGGGATAGCTGTGCCCAAAAAAATGAATAATTCCAACAAATTAGCTAGAATCATTGACTCCTTGAGGAAGACGTTGTAACTGCTGTTTGTGATTGTGAATTAACCTTTCCATTGTCTTGGTAGCATTGACTACCAGGTTATTGGTAGCACAATAATAGAAAAGACAAGTCACTTTCTTTCTATATGCTGTTTTAGTTCCATTAGTAATTAGTCCAATTATGGTGGTGTCATGGACAAATATAATGATTTTAACTAAAGGGTCAGTAGATCTACAGTCATTGTTGTACAAGGAATAGAGTAAGGGGAACAAGTAAACAGCCTTGAAGGGTACCTATGCAGATATAGAGACAGTCTGAGAGGTGGAAAACCACTTGAGGATAATGTTTCCTGATTGCCAAAAAACTGTAAATCCATCAGTTCAGTTTGTAAAACTTTAGTTAACAACATTTCAGGCACAATGGTGTTAAATGCTGAACAGAAGTCTATAAACAGTATTCTGGCATAAGTTCCTTGGCATACTAGACACTCACTCAAACTGAAGGCCCATGTTTACGGCATTATCCACAGATCATTGCAGGATTTAGAAAATCAATGTCATTTATTTAACTTTTTCTGGAAGGAATTTGAAAATTCTGTAATTTCTGAAACCCCATTATTACTCCAAGAGTATCTCTTTTGCTGTTTACCAAAATATGTTCTGTAGAACACTGTCCTTGAATTTATATTGAAAAAAAAAAAACCTGAACTATAAAAAACTTTGGATGAATACAAAAGATTGAGATTTGGCAGGAAACTGGAGCAGGGAAGGAGCAATGAGAAATGATAATGATGTGAGTGAAAGATTGAGAGGAAAACTGACTATATATGAAAATTCATTAAACATACAATAAATAAAGCATTTTTCATACTAGTAAAATAATTTGAGTGCTGTCTGGTAATAAAATTAATATTCTGATAACAGAGAAACACTGCATGTGATGACTGATAACAATTAATGTGATACAAAACTGATATTCAATACCAATAGCAGGAAATGAATAAGCCTTAAAAAAGTGAGGTGAACGAATAATAGAATGATGACATGTGTCAAGTGATCAGTGTAGTACTGGTGAAGAGTAACATCCTTACTTAAGATGCATGTATTTTTCAAAAAGATCATTTAAAACTGAAAATAAAAAAATTATATATTCTTATTAAAGAGCTTAATTGCACATTTTTTTCTATTTATTTCTTAGTATCGTCTGCTCAAAGGGCACCAAAGGTTGATCCAGTTTATCTCAAGACTGAGTCTGGTGTGTTGACATGTTGTCTGCTAATAAAGCTATTTGTCAAAGCTGAATATTGAATTCAAATGATGAATACAAATACAAATATTTATTTCCTTTACTTTAATACGTTTTGAAACATACCATCCTCCTTACTCACTGGCTCCACTTTGGCCTCACCATTTTATCTACTGTATGTTTAAGACAGTAAGCCACAATTCTAGTTTGCAAAAAAGCACCATTGAATGGACCTTCTGTTTTTTGAAGTATTTCAGATATGCCCAAATATGAGGCATACTTTTTTTCACTTGTATTTCTGTATTTCATACCCACCATACAATGAACCACCTGGATTTGGACCCATTTTCTAGAAATGCTTCATTTTACAATATTTTATCAAAAATTCAGTACACGTGTTTGGGACGTTGCTAACATACAATTGGATACATGGCATTTGGATTATGCAACAGGAGTAATCAGAGATTTCGGTAACACTTTAGCTTATGTACTACAAAAAGGCATCTTACTCATTTACTATTATGTAACAAGACCTTAACAAACTCTTCTTTGGGTCTTCATAACACTTGGAAAGCAGTAAACACAGTAAAAGTGTTTATTCAGCTCTACAATGTGACCTACTAACACAACTTCACTTTGGAGTGGTCTTGGTGCTCTAGCTGAGATACTTTTCTCTCGATATTACATATTTAGCCTAGGACCTGTGATTCCATCACATTAGCAAGTAATTTTATCATCGTGTCAACATGCTATACTACACAGAGATGAACAACCTATCTACGGATGGTTTATAAGTGTTATGAAGTCCAAAAGAAGCCTCTGCTAAGGTCTTAATACATAAGAGTACATTAGTAATTGATGTACTTTTGCAGTACCTAAACTAAACTGTTACCTAGATTTTTTTATGGACATTTTAGTATTGTTTGTTTTTGTTGAAGCTGGCTCCCAATTCAAGCCCATTGTCTCAGGAATTATGTTATTTCTGTTCTACGAAAATGAGATCACTACCAACAAAACAGGGTTGAGTGATAGATACAAAAGTTACTATTTTTGGGTGGAGCATTTGTTTACTGTGTTTGTATCTTATTATCCTTGTCTGAGATTTCAGAGAGTACTGCTAAATTTGAAAGCACTATTGAAGACTAAAACTTGTTTATGATAAAGTACTCTTTCATTAGAGAGAAAAACTCTGTATTTAATACTCTGTGACCTGATCTTTTTGTTGTATAATACCTCATAATCAATCATAACCTTAGCCATGTTTACTGCTGCGGACCACAGATGTCTCATGATCTGACCGGCCAAAAAAGAGTTTTTCTCTTATTGGGCAATAGATTGTATTATTTGGAGTGGTAGAGATTAAGCTCCTTAATATTTGCCAAAATAGAAAGAGAAATTCTGATATTTTGCCTAATTAAAGAAGAGATAACAGGAGAAATGATTTAACACATATGTAATACCAGTAACGGTGCACTGCACGATAACGTGTTATGAATACACTTGACTTGAACATCCCTCGTTTTCATACTCTTTCTCTGTACGTTTAGCATTCATTTGCTCAGAGGTTGATGTGTTTGCTGCTTCCTGAGCAGCTCTCTTTTTCTCCACCCTAGCAGCCCGCTGCTTCTCTTCTTTTGTCGGCATCTTTTCACGTTGAAACTGATTAAGTCGGTGTTTGTGATACAATTACTTAGTACATTTTCATTAATTTTTCACTTAAGCTGGCACTTAAGTCTTTAATCTGCCTCAAGAATTATTTACGATATGAAGAGTTAGGGGAAGTGACAGCGAAGGTGGTAGGGATGAGAACTCATGCGCTGCACGGCCGCCCTGCTGGCCGCTGCCAAGAGTTGATTCTACAATAAAATAAAAATAAAAACAGGACTAACCTTGGAGGTCAATCATCACCTCAAAAGCAGATAGTAGACGTCACATAGTATATGTGTACCAAATTTCAGGTCAATAGTTCAAACGGTTTGGGAGGTACATGTGATTTAAAATCCTGGACAGAAAAACGAACAGCCACGGTAGCGTATTATATAAGAAGATCTATTGAATGAGTATGGGTTAAAAACATCCAAAACATTAAAACAAAATAACCATTTTTGCAACTAGGAACAAACCAATTTGCTCCTTTGAAATGCCACTAATAACCTTTTTACTCTCCCAATAATTTTTTTTTTTTTCAAAAACTAAAAGAGTGGCTAAAGCAGGCAGAATCTTTTACTTCTGGTAGTGTTCTCCATGGCATTGTGTGATTTTGTTATGCCTTACATGGTGTACCGATAAAGCCAAGGTATCAAAGAAATGTCAGAAGACACCATCAGAAACTGACAAATCATTTGTACCAGCCAACAGCAATTACACCATAGTCTAAGAATGCTTAGTAATTATTGCAAAGTATTTCTTCAACCTCTACTCATTGACGGATTACATATTTTACCAGACATTTCTCCTGTTATCTATATTTTCATTAAATTCTCTAGTGTTTCTAAAGTTCTGTTATTCTCCTAAAATTTTCCTTTTTTTCTGTCATTCACTTTTTCTGTCATTCACTTTATTTCTAGTACCAAAGTGTAGTTGTTATAGCTGTCTCCTATTCTTCTTCCTAGAGAGTTAATGACATTTAGTTCATCTGCCATTATTCTGCATCATCCACCTGAAAACTGGAATAGAACATGAAAAAACTGAGAAATGGGGAGAACATGCAAACTCCATTCACACAGCAAACAAATATGAGATTTGAATCCATGTTGTTAAACCTGCGAGGCAGAAGCACTAACAGCCTTACCACTGTGCTGCTGCACACACACACATTTTATATATATATGTATATTTACGCAGGTGCATCAGAGGATCTCCTCAAAGGGTCAATTGAGGTATGTGATAACCTGCTGATGCGAGACGGGCACAGTCATAAACATTCTCTTCTACTTCTTCTCTCCCCACAGCTCAGAGAAACTGCCTGGTGAGGGCACTTAGCCTCATCCCTTCTGGTTTGTCTGCTGTAAGAAGCCATGTAACAAGGAGGCATCTTTTGCAATGAGAATGACTGGTCGGGCAGAGCTCCAGTTAAAAAACCATCAATTCTGGGGCTAAACGTCGAATACTTTTTGTTATTATTTCGCCCAAGTGCTGGCTGTACAAATGGCAAGAGGTGCTTTTTGTTGGATTTTGTTCAATTAAATGAGGCAACCCAGTTGGTATTATAAATATACATATACTGTATAAAACCACATTATGCTTTGTGATGGATGGCCGGCCATTTATCCCGGCCAATACCCCCAAGCTGCCAGGTGGAGCCCTCCTTGCAGCGTGGAGGTCCCCAGAAGACCAGCAGGGCATCATGGACATTGGAGTTCTTATGCAAAGCCCTGCTGGATGCCGTGGGGGCCACAGGAGGGAGCTGCAGGGAGGACTGAGGGCTTCTTCGTGCCCTGTGACCGGAGGTTCGTCAAAGGAAGAGCGACGGACTTCCGGGTCAGGAGGTATAAAAGGAATATGGGAACTCACAGACAATGAGCTGAGCTGGGTGGAAGGGTGGCAACGCGTCTGGGAGCTGGAGGATTGTTTAGTATTGAGTATTTGTGAGTTTAATGAGTATTATGAAGGAGAGTGTGCTTTGTGCACTGTGGCAAGAAAATAAAGTCAATTTGAGGACTTTTACCTGGTGTCTGGAGTCGTGGACAGGGGTTCAAGGGAGCGAGAGCGCCCCCTATCATTCACAGCTTATTAACATGCAGCCATCTACCTATGAAGAAGTATTTAAATCTACTTAAACCTAGAAACTGTCTAAAAATGTAATAAAGAAATATTGCTGCATCAAAGATACTTCTAGCAAATATCATCAAACAAAATAAACATTGATCTCCAAAATTAAAATGGAAGTAGAAGCTAGCATTCCAAATACAAATGTATAATATTTACAGTACTTCAAGGGTATAGTTGATCAAAATGTAATATATATAAGATTATCAAAGCTGTGTAAAACTGGAAAAACAAGTTTTATTATTAAATGTCTGACATACCATGTAATTTTGAAAGTTGAAAATGTGAAGATAATAAATTATTCATTGTATCAAAAGTTGTCATTCCCTTGGATAAAGTTACTTGAAACTTTCCTGTTATTATGGCTGTTCTGGTGAAGCAACAGCAAACAACTAGGCCTTTGATTTTTTACAGACTGAGAAATTAAGAGCTTTCTTTATGATGGTAAGACAAAGAGGTGAAGTCAAATGACAGGAAGAAAATGCTCAAGTTTAAAACATCTAGTAATAGTTGTAGTCAAAAGTCAAAGACAGTCCCAAAAGGTAGCCCCTAGTATAATAACTTGTTTCCATAAACAACTTGACACCATGAACTGTTTATTTGAGAATAAATCCAAAGCAAAAGCTGCATTCACTTGCTCTGGTAGTTTTTTAGAATGTTCACTCATTATATTTCACCTCCCTGTTTTGATGCGTTTATGTTAATTTCGGGTCAGACTTCTATTGATTTGCTACTTGGTCCACACAGAAAGCAATTAAACATAACCTCTAATTCTTTCATGAAATTTAACAGCAATTTAAATGTATTTATTGTGTATTGCATTGCTACAAATACATTTGAACCACAAAAATGTAATCTCTTCTTGAACTGATTAGTTTTTTATTATTTTATATTATCAAGCTATTATGATGCAATAGATCAGAATGACAAGCAACTACATTTACTTTGTATTATAGTTGTACTATATTAAAAATAAAACACACATAAAAGCTATCTTTCTTGTGCTTTAAATAAACAGCAGCATTGGAGTAAAGTAACAAGTGGTATAAGAAACTAATTAAAAGCAATTTTAATTAGTCATCTGAAAATACATCCTAAAACATATATTGCTTACCTCAAAGCTAAATAGCAAAAACCTGCACTGTATATACTAAACCTGCTGATCCTTTGTCAGTTGAGCTGTTATTTGAGAGAGTTATTAATTCAATCAAGACTGTCTGAAAGCAAAATCCATTACACTTCTATTCATGTCGGCAATAAATCATGTTTTAATGTGCAACAAATGGCAAAAAATGACTTGTTCAGGAAAGTAAGCTAATTGTGCTATATATATAGTGTGTATATATATAGATAGATAGATAGATAGATAGATAGATAGATAGATAGATAGATAGATAGATAGATAGATAGATAGATAGATAGATAGATAGATAGATAGATATGTTACAGCCTGGGTTTCTCCATGGCCTGTGTTTAATTGCCTTTTGTGTTCAGTTTTAATAATTTTATTTATGTCAGTATTATTACTTGTCTTTATTAGTTGTGGGGCTATATTTTACCAGGTTTGGCATAAAAAGGTCCAAGTCTTTAGAGTCCTGGTGCTTCCTGTTTTGCTATATGGTTGCTATCAACTGACCTGAGACAAAGACTGGACACTTTCGGTCCTGTGTCTCTCCAGACAATCCTTGGGTACCAATGGTTTGACTCGGTTGCTCACGGAGTCCAGAATAAGACACATTACCTGTATTGTGAGGGAGCGTCAGGTATTGTACTATGACCATGTGGCCCGATTCCCAGAGGGTGAACCTGGTCACAAGATCCTCGTTTCTGAGGATCTGTGTTTCCTGGGACTTGTTCGCAAGTGGATTGCCTATTGTGTTAAGACAGCATTGTTGATAAATAAATCTTTTATATTATAATTCTTTGTTTGTCTTTTTTCAGTTTAGAAGCCAATGAGTGACAGCCAGTATGAACCTGGGTACCGGGAAGGACAGCACAGAGAATGACTGCCTGCTATAGTCAGAGTATCCCCCTTTACACTGGGTAGCAGCATCCTTCTTTCCCCATTACAGATGCCTGCAAGCCTGTTGTGGTCCTAGGTCTGGAGTTTAAATAGAACCCTCCACTGTGCTCAGGGAGTCAGAGTCAGGAAAGGTGACAGACAACACTCAATGGAGGAGACTGGAGAGAGTAAAAGACTGAAGAAAGTGCCATGCTGTACTGTCTGGTGTTGGAACCATTTGCGGAATAAAACCTTACAAGGTACATTTTAGTTGTTAAATAAAAGAACTGGATTTGAAGCCAGCACTGTGTGTATGGCAGTTGTGTCTGGTATTTTGGGTGCTTCTATGCCCCCCTATTGGCCACAATATAGCCGAGGTAGTGGCTTTGTGGTGTTGGGCAGGTAAGACAGATATGGAAAGATAGTGCTGAAGCACAGTCCTTGACAGCCCCCAATTTGTTTTACCTAGACTAGAGTAAGACTGCAGATCTTACCTGATGCACCTTGCATTCTGTGACTTGAAGATCTGTGCCTTCCACCCAGAACTCTATATAAACCAACATATCACTAGAAGTTGGTGTTCACTTTGGATCCTGATCCTGACAATGACAGACATCTTTTGTTTAAGAATGGAACACCTATTGTTAAGGGCTGATGTATTGTATTTGGCTTCTTCGCTTCATTAATAGTTTATCCTTTCCAAATAATTGGGGCACCCTTCCTTGGCACCCCAATACCCTGATACTCTCTAGTCTCCTCTTTTTACAATATACATTATAAATAGTAGTGACTTTACTGAAAATAAAGAGTATACTAAATTAATGAAAACATGAGCAAAACAATAGCAAAATAAACAAATGGAAAACAATAAATCCACTGCTTTGGTTAAATGGCTTACTTTCACCTCTGTACCAAGCCAAGCACTCACTCTCTCTCTCTCTCTCTCTCTCTCCCCCTCCTTCTCTCGCCTCCCATAGCTTTTTCTATATTCTTCTAGCCTTGCCACCTCTCACTCCAAGCTCACTGGTGCTTTCAGTCCCAGGTCAGGAACTACTTGAAGGGGCATCGAAATAAACACTTCCAGGGTCAGGAATGCTCTCTGTAAAGTCCAATGGCCGTGTTCCTAGAATTTCCACTACTAGCCACACATGTCCCTGCAATCATGATCCCCGTCACAATTAAAGGGGTACACAGCCCCATAGAACATCTCAAGCATAAATCATTGACCTAAATAAACTCTAATTGGCTTCTCCTGACTGCAGCTCATCAAACCTGCAAACATATAACCTTTTAAGTAAAGACTTTTATAGCCATCTTCTAAACTCTGTGCCCCAGGGACAAGTTGGGCACTCTCTTCACCAGAGAGAGCTATTCAATCCAAACCACTGGAACACTGCCCTTGTCTAAGCTTACTTTCCTATTATTGTCAGGGATAAGAAGGACTCTATCCCTGCCAAGTAATGCCTCTAATAGACTTTCAGGGATCCTTCCACTGTACACATATTTATAGGCCACATAAGAAATGATTTTTAAAGCTGTAAGTGTCTAGGCAGTAAGTGTTAATGTGCTTGTGCAAAAACTATGTAACAATAATGCAAACTAACATGAATACAAGAAAAACAAGTAACAAAAACTATTCTGAGGTGCTACAGTCATTCCATATATTTGTTGAATTCCAGCAACTGCACACTAAAAAATAAGCAATTACTGCTTAGAAAACTATTTAATTACTCTAGATTTTTTACATAAAGTTAGATGTTTATTTTTTGCCTCCTGCATTAGTCATTTAGTAGAAAAGAGCATTACTTTTCCAAATAATTAAATGCTACAGAGAAATGTTTGCGTTTCATTAAATTAATTCCTTTGTATTTATATAATCTAGCGCATGATTAAGCAAAGATAGAAATAAGTACAAAGGATCAGTGACATGATTAGCTGATTGAATCAAACTGCCTACATGAAACAAATACGGGTGTAGAAGAAATCAAACTGGGTGAAGGACAACTAAACTAAAAGGTGAGAGGGGAGGCAGTTTGAATACTTTTACATTCAAGCTGTCAGATTGTATACTATGGTAAGAGAGAGCATCAAAAAAAGACACACGGATGTCATTTTATATGAGAAAGGCTTCTCCCAAGCAGAAATTCCATGTCAGACACGAAGGCTGTGGACCAACACAGTGGCTGCCTTTAGAATCTGGATAAGTCCAGCACTGCTATCAGCTCTAATCTCACAGAAACCACTGAAACCCAAGTTTACCTCTATACAGTCCACAGAGGTCTTTCCAAAAGTGGTCACCATGGTGCCAAAATGTACAAACAACACCAAAAGACTAACCAATGCACAAAAACACAAAGGCTGGAGTGCTGAATGATGTCAGAAAGCATTCTGGACCGATATATCCAATTTTTTGGCTCAAACAGGAGACAGTTTGTCTGTTGAAAAGCTGGACAGTGCTATAAGGAGCTAACAATAAAGCACAGGGGAGGTTCAGTGCAGGTGCAGGGCTTCATTTCTGTAAATGGAGTTGGTGATCTGGTCAGAATTAATTGAATCCTCAGTACTGAGAATTACAGGCCTCTCCTCCTTAGTCATGAAGGCTGGAGACAGGAAAGGGGTAGAGACAAATGCTCACTTAAAACAGAACAGATGAACAAAGCATTAAAGTAGTTAAAATGTTGGCATTTTGTAACATTTCCAAAATGAAAGTTAACTTTGTACCAGAGACCTGGGTTGGAGGTCCAATTCCATCAAAAATATATATATTTATTTACATACAAATGCATGTCATATGCTTGTATGTTCTCTTGGGGCTATGCATGAGACTGCATGCAATGATAAAAATGTACATGTTATCTTAATTCAATAAATTTTTCTGTGAAAAACCTTCAGAATCAAATACCTGCTCTTTTATCAGGTCTTATTCATTCCAGGCCAACATAATACAATAAGTACAAGTCAGCATTCTGCTTTCAGGTTGATCAGATAGCATTTTGCCATACAGATGCATTGCACACTAAATCACATAAATATACGGTGACAGAAGGTGTGGGGTTGGTTCTCTTCAAAACTATACGAGTGTTGTATTACGAATTTCTATTATCACAAGATATTCAAGCTCAAACTGGCCAGGGTTTGGAAGGTGGCCAAGATGGCTTACGGGGTGCATATTGCTTTAGTAATCTCAATTGCCATCAGATTCAGTTAAGTATGAATCAAAATGATGTGTTTATTACACACAAAACCATTGACAGTAGGTAGTTAAGCATGGTCTAGAGGCAAAAGCCACAAGGACACATGTTCAGACACTACATTGGTTCACTGTATGTCCTAGAGCAGGCTTATTAGCATGCCTTTTTAATTTTAAAAATAAGTTTTTATGCAACTTGCATATTTAACATGCTTTGGGGTGGTGTATTAAAAAAGGCTATTCATTCTGGACATAACCAAACTGCACCACTTAAGACAGAAGGCCCATTTTTTTCCTACACTTGAATTTAAATGGTTAAAAACTAAGGATGCAACAGCTTTGGAATTCTTAAAAGAAGTAACACAAGTGCAAGTGAAAACTTTTCTTTGTGCGTGGTATTTTTAATCAAAACTCTTATACATTTAATGTGAAGAAGAGAAGCCCTCCTACAGAGTGCCAATTGAAATGAAGAAAGAAGTAAATGGAATAAGCTGGTAATTAATGACTGGACCTGAGTTCTCTCTAAAAATAAGCAGGACTTTAATACCATTTTCCTAAGACTGCCAGGGGCTTATGTTTGGCATTACAACAATGACATCCTCTTGGATGGAGTTACTTCATGACTGCTACTATGAAAAGCCTTTTTAACTGTTGTAGCATGAACAATTTGAAATATCGTAAAATGAGAATTACACTATTCTTGATACATATTTCACTCTATGTTGGTTGGAGAGGAACAGGAACAGGATTAGATCATAGCAAGAAAATATACTTTATATGGACTTTATATGGAAATATAAAGTCCCCAGTCGCTAACAGGAGGTACATATATAGAGTATGTATGACCCTCAGCTACATTATATGGAGGCCAGGCCACCTGGGTGTGACCAAAATATTTAAGACTGTAGGGATAGTTGCAAATGGCAGGGAATATGCTAGGATGACGGTCCAGAAAAGTTTTACCCAGAAATCTGGTGACTGGAAATGGTGGGGAATGGCTAAGAATGGTTGAGAAAAGGTGCAGAAGGTGAGAAGGCAAGTAGTTCCCGGGTACGATATGAGAGCGGATGGCTCTGCACTTAGTGCACAGGTGTAGGATCATCCGCGACCCTAATTGATACCGGGAGCTGCTCATTGCCCAGCCGTGCCATGTCCTTGTGGAGGCTGGCCCGGACACAGACAGACAGACACGTTCATGTCACCCACAAACATGTTTATTTACACTATTTACAGTTCAAGGTGCACCACAAACCCCCAAAGTCTTGACCACACAATGCCTTTCTTCAGAGCGCCTCCTTCTCTCTTCTCCAGCTAAGTCCACTCCACTCCCGACTCTCACTCTGAATGAAGGGAGGCGGCCCCTTTTATCATCACCTGGATGTGCTCCAGGTGGGTTCCGGCAATCTTCCACGGACACACCCCCGTGTGGCGGAAGTGCAGGCTGCATCCCCGGAAGCACTCCAGGTGTCCCTGCTCCTCTTCCCCCCAGCACTTCCTGGTGTGGCGGAAGTGCTGAGGTCCAGGGCTCCAAAGGCAAGGGGGCGCCCCTTGGCAGCGACAACGGGCCCCTAAAGGGTGGAGCTTCAAAGCTCTGTACCCGTGGCCCCCAAAGGAACCAGGTCGGTCACCCCCAGATGGTCTAGGGAAGGCACAAGCCCTCCTTTGGTCCTCCTGGGCGTCCCGGCCGGGTCGTCACCCCAGCCACCTCTGACATCCCCATTTTAAAAGGGAAACATGAGTGCAAGAGAGGGGAATCAAAAATCAAGAAAAGATGGAGGTTAAATGGAGAAAGAAAGAGATAGGGGCAGGAGGCGTTAGGAGCCGGTGCAAGTGAGCAGAACGGAGCAGGCTTGAGAGAGAGAAGCAGGCAGCTGGGAAGGATAGCCCCTTGTGCAGTGTGAGAGACTGATGCTCGGGGGACCGAATGAGTGATTGCTCCGGCTGAGCAACTCAGGGAGCCAGAGTGATGTTTACTAAGAAGAGCGACTCACCATGGAAGACTGGGAAGGCAGCGGGTGTTGAGGAGGCTTGGGAAGAGAGCTCCAACGTGGTGAGCGCCATTGCCATTGGGGTCCCAAGCCCAGGTCCGGAGAGGAAGCCAGGCCATAGCCATAGGATGGCACGGACCCAGACCTGCGGAAGGTCAGCTGCGTGTGTCAGTAGGGCAACTCCTCTGCTGCAAGGCCCATATGGGATAAGAAGAGGAGCCATCAGTGAGAAAGAATGCACCGTTTTTTTTCAGCAAAGACAGTTTCCTGACAGTTGATTTTAACCTCATTTTTAATGGATTCTTTTTACTATTTATTGATTTTCACCTCCACAGTTCATTTTCCTATGGATTATTTACAGTATGCCTTGAACTATTTTCTAAGAACTGCACTTTTTGAACACCATCCCCTTCCTTCATGTGTGCTTTGTTCTCATCAGCCATGCTCACATGGTTACGTTATTGATGGTTTCAGGTTCAAGAGGCTCCCAAAAGCGAAGAGGGAGCAAGCAGCTGACACGCACATCACAGCATTGCGATGCAAAGTATTGAACTACGTGAAAGTGAATAAAAGTTAGCAAAAACTTTTCGAGTGTGAGTAAAGGGCCCAATATAGAGAGGAGATTACTTACCAGAGAGCAGTCGAAGTTCGAATGTCTGTAGCTATAAATGTGCATGCAAGTGTGGGTACAGATTTCAAGGGTCCCATTTTGGATTACTGAGCACTGAACAAACTGTGTAAAGGTGCACAAGGTAATTGGAAGGTGCTAGATGAGATTCTGCGGGAGTATAATTGAAGATGGATGTGTTATGTTTGAGTTTGTCAGCACAGAGTCCGTTGTTGGAGGTGAGTGCTTTAGAATCCCTCTGAGCAGCTTGGGAAATGGTACAAACTCTTTGTTTATCCCCTAGAACTGGGGTGTCCAACTCCAGTCCTGGTGGGCAGCAGTGGCTGCAGGTTTTCATTCTAACCATCTTTTTAATTGGTGAGCTGTTTTTGCTGTTAATTAAATTCTTTTGCCTTAGTTTTAATTGACATGACTCAGACCACTTAGCTGTTCTTTTCCCTTAATGAACAACCAAACAATAATGTGACACAAAACAAGCCGCCACATGACCAGCTAACGTTAAAAAACATCTTGACGGTGGTCTTAGAAAAAACAGAAAATCAACAGTGTGCTATGGCAGAATAAGTGCAGCAACAAGTCATGTTATTCAATAATGCCTTTAATTAACAGCAAGAATTGGCTTCTCATTAAGAAACTGGTTGGAGTAAAATTGGCTGGAGTTTGACGATCCAATTTAGCTGGTCATCTGTTGGCTCGTTTCACATCTCATTTCTGTTTGGCTGCCATTTAATGAAGAAACGAATCGATTCAGAGCACTGAATCCTTAAAAACAGGGCTACTAAAATGAAGGGAAAAAGAGTTAATTAGCAGTGAAAACTGGTCACTGGTAAGTAAAAGGGTTAGAATGAAAACCTGGCACCACTACGACCCACCAGGACCGGAGTTGGACACAGTGCAGGATTTACATATAAGCTACACAAGCTATCGCTTAGGGCCCCCGCCTTCTTGGGGGCCCCCAAAACAAATTGTGAGCAATTGTCATATATACTTATAAAGGGCCCCATGTCTCAAATAGCTTAGGGCAGTGATTCCCAAACTCGGTCCTGGGGACCCACTGTGGCTGTAGGTTTTTGTTCCAACCAACTTCCGTTTTGCATTGAATTCTCAGCCTAATTAAATGAGTAATTATTTCCCAGTTTCTGAGTTTTTAAGTCAATGTAGAAATTACAAACTAAGTTGATTTTTTTTTTAATTTTTATTAAAATGTAATAAGCAGTTATATGGGGAATATACAATTTTTTTTTAAATCATTAATCACATTTTCAACCTAATTTTCATTCTGCTTTTCTGGTTATTTAATTGATTTTTTACTAATTAGCGGGTCTGACACTGAATTTGTTGCTGCATTCATCATCCCAGGTGTCAACTGGTTGTTAATTGTCAATATTAGGGGTAAATGAAAGGAACAAACTACACAGGAAAAGGAGAAAACAAGAGAATTAGTTCTACTTATTTATTTATTTCTACTTAAATCACATAGAAATATTTCTAAATGTCTTATAAATGTAAAAAAACATACTGTTTAGAGTAAAAAAGACAACCTAATTAAATGAGATCAGTTGTTATTGATTATTACCACTGATTGTAAATCTGGTTGGAACAAAAACCTACAGCCACAGTGGGACCCCAGGATCGTGTTTGGGAACCACTGGCTTGGGGCCTTATCAAGTCTAAATCCGGCACTGGTTGGACACCCCTGCCCTAGAGCTTGTGAAAGTGAGGATAAATGCAATGAGCTGGACATTAATGTGGTTACATTTTCTTTTTGAAACAAGTCCTTTATTTCATTGAGCAGCCTTAGAAAAGGGAAATAGACTGGGATTATACTTGTGTTTTTTTTTTGTTTATTTTTTTTTTTTGGTTCCCTTTGAGCAGCCTGAAGAGGGACGAAGAAAGGGGTTTTTGTGTTTTTTTTTGTTTTGATTTTTTTTTTCCAATTCATCGTATTCATTCCTGCACTGAACAAATACGAGCTATGATTTTGATGGACTTGTTCTGATATTTTGATATTTTTGGATATCACCTGTTTTTAATAAAGAGCTGTCTTTTACTCGCCCTGGGTTATCCTAGGTATGACTACTAGATGACTCCTGGTTTTACTACTGTGAGATATATGGTGGGTATGGGGCATCAAAGGAAGACAGTGAAGTAATACTGATGATAACTACTGGTAGGTGAGTGCATAAGGCATCCCACCAAACAAACAGAAAGGCACATACTTTGATAGTTGGGCCCAGGGGTGTAACCAGAATTTTTTTTTTTTTTTGTCTCATGTTTATCCCCTTCCTTCACTTTTTAACAATTTGTGTTTAATAAAAATATTATTTTCTATCTCCTTAGCATTTAGGCCAGGTTCATGGACAGCATCCCCCTGCCCTTCTCAATGTCATGTGCTGTGTGGCAGCCATAAAAACAGCATGTGATTGCCTCATAAGAAGGCACAAAGCTGGAAGATGCAGAATTGGTCTTGTAATATTCTTTCATTTAACTTCTACATTGAGTATTACAAGTTGTTCACTTACTGAAATCACTCTCAAATAAAAAATAAGACTGAGGATTCTATTATGAGCTACACCTATATACCATTGCAATATTTTAACCAATTGATTTTTAATGTTCATTTATTGTTGTGGCTGTGACATCCATAGTGGTCTTGTGACTTTTCCTAAAATCTCAGCAGTTTTATTTGCTTCATAACCAAAAATATGAACATACAGAAGTACATCCCATCCTCTCAGTTTTTCCTAACCTTTATGGTGACTTGTCCCACTTTTTCCCATATAAGTGTCTTTGCAGCCCACTGGAGGTACCCCCTGGCAAATCAAACTTGATCGTCACAGGAGGGGGTGTGATCATTAGAGAGGAGTGTGAATCAAGTGTGATCATCACAGCAGCGACTCATTATCATTATAAACAATAGCAACTCATGACCCACTGGCAGGACCACAAAACTCAACACTGGGTTGTAACCCATGATTGAGAAACACTACTCTGTCCAACACTTTTGGAACCATTAAAAAAGATTTGTTTTTTGAAAAAGGTTTGGCCTTATAGTATTTACAATTTTAGTTCCTTAAAACTCCTGACAAGCATTGATTGGCGAAATTCGACAAAGTGTTTTTTGCAATGAATATGCAGTGTTTGACTGTTTTCCTGGAAATTCCCTGTGCAGTCAGCTTAGAGAATATTTTTTCCCAGCGCCTCAAGATGCATTGTGAGGCCAGTGTCACATCACATAGCTGTAGCAGCCATGTACAAAAACGTCATGCTTACATACTGTAAGATTGCTGCCTAATATTCTTTGTGCATGCATGAAGTCACAACCCAATATAGCCGATTTGCATCCTGCATGTGTTTAAAAAAAAACTTAAAAACTTTTACTATTTCCATTTCAGGGGTACATTAGCTAACCACAATAAGAATAAAAATAATGAGAATGTTATGAGTACTGCCACTTATCTATACGAGGTGAGACACAAAAATAACCGGAATGGGCTTGGGGCTTTCCTGGAAAACCATCTGGAGGTCGGCCGGATGTGAATTATAGAACTATATCCCCTCCTACATGCCCTCTGAAAATGCCAACCGGCTAGGTATATCTTGTGAATAGCTCAGTCAGTATCTGCACAACAAATGCTACACGAGTTGCCGCGATAATGTCAGGTGAAAAAAATCAAACAGCAAATCAACATCAAATTTCTCGTGAATTTTTTTTTCCGTAAAGCAGTTTTTGATTGACAAAAACATTCCTGGCCTTTATCACCCTCCATATTTAGCTCCCCGTAATTTTTACTTGTTCCCAAACATCAAAAGTGACCTGAAGGGAACACATTTTTCTTCAATAGATGAAGTGAAGACAAAAATGGCAAGCCTGTCAAAGAGCCTCAAGCAAAAAGACATCCAGCACTGTTTTAATCAATGGAAGATACTTACGGAGTGGTGTAGAGATCAGGAGGGGGAGTATATAGAAGGTGACAATGTTTAGAATGCTGTAATTCATCAATAATTTTTTCTTTTTTTATCAATCTGGTTATTTTTGTGTCTCACCTCGTATAACTTTCAACACTGTGCATAATAAGCATATGCACCTAGTGCACCTGCCACATTTGAATCAGAATGAGGCCCTGTGAAATAATAATAAAAAATGAAAGACTTATTTCAGTTTACAAGGTATTTCTATTGTCTTGAAGGAAAAAACAAAGTTCAGAGTATCTGCAAATATAGCTTGGAAACAAAAAAATCACTGTGCTAAGAAGAGCGACTTCGAACATTGGGAAGAGCCAGTCTTGGCTGCTTTCTGGCATGGAGAATGAATGTCCCAAGATTGGAACTCTGTGAGCACAATGTATTTTTATTTACTTATCATTAGTTTGTGGCCAAGTGCTGCATTTTGTTTGTGGTATTTGTTCCATCTGCATCTTTTACTGCTTGATGCCCATGGCACAGTGGTTAGTATTGCTGCCTCACAGCTCTGATTTTTGGCCAAAATAATTTGTCTACTAGAGTTGGCAGATGCTTCCTCAGCTGTATAGGACATTTAAAAGACCTTTGCACTATAATCTAGTCAAATCATGTTCCTCCTTCCCCATTGACTTCAATGTATTTTGCAGAGTTCAGCGATGTCCCTGAACATTTCCATCATTTCAACAAACTCAGGGCAAAGAGAACCATGGTGTTCAATCATTACTAGCCCTGACTATGAACAGTAAATATCAGCTTAACTAATCGCAGTATAAACAATTAATATGAAGTAGTTTGTTTTACTGTAATTTCCCGCTCTTGTAGAACAGCTGTTTAATCGCATTGTAACCACAGTAAATGTAATCATTTTAAATGTGATTGTGTAAGCCTTTTTCTTATGTTTTTTAAAAAAATAATTGTGATAAAGTAGCCTAGAACCCATTCTAATGACATCTTTTCTTCTTGTTGTGTGGTGATATTTGCAAAAAAATGATTGCTTTAAATTAAACAAGTTACATAAATTATTAAACGTATACTTGCTTTTACTGAAATTGAAATCCGCCTACTCTTTCCACGTTATACAGAGTGTCAGTATGAAAAGCGGACAAGTAATCCTTTGGCTCAAACACAGGAAGCAAAGGGTTATGGTGAAGGAAACCTTTTTTAGAATTAGTTGATGTTTAAAGTGGTGTACCTCAGAGATCAGGGCTGGGGCAGCTGTTTATTTTAATATGCATAATCAATATGACAAGAATAAGATCTGAAAGCTGGTTTGCAGATTTTATTAAATTAGGTGAAAGGACAAATAAAGTACAAGCTAAATTGTTACAGGGGCATTTGTACTGTACATAGACTTGGGCATATTTATGGAAGATGAAATTGAAGGTAAGTAAATGTTAAGTATTACAAGTAAGAAATAGAAACATTAGATTTGAATACATAATGGTCTGAATCTTGAAAATACAACTAGGAGTCGTAGTGGTGTATCGTATACAATAATTGATTAATAAAAAATTGATTGATTAATAAGTGATTAATAAAGCTATTAGGATGTTACTTTTGACTCACCCTGTATAACCTATGTTAACATTTCAAAGGTGGAAACAATTTATTCACAAAACATACTTCATAAGTGCAAGATGATTTACAGGAATGTCCCAACCTGTTCGCCATCATATTCAACACGTGTACCATATGTGGCACATAAATTGTTCACAAAAATTGTATACAAGTATATACATAGCAGTACCATTAGTGTTAACATAATTTTGGCTCAACCTGTATATCATGATATGTTGAGTACAAGTTAAGGGAGGTTATAAAACATACTCATGAAACTTCACCTGGAGGATATGTACAGATTTGGCCACCATATTACAAAAAAGACAAAGCAGCACTAGAGGTAGTCCAAAGAAGAGTGACTAAGGACTAAGAGGTATGAGATATGAGTGGAGATTGAAGAAGTTAAACTTTTACAGTTGAAGCAAATGGAAATTAAGTGGAGACATGATCAAAGTGTTTAAATCATGAAAGGAATCACTACAGTAGATTCCATCTATTACTTTAAAATAAATTCTGCAACAAGAACACAAGGACATGTTTGGAAACTTGAAAAGGGAGGATTTCACACAAATGTTACAAAGGTTTTGATTCACACAAAGAATAGCAGACAGAAGGAATAAATTGCCAAGGAGTGTGGTGAGGTGGCGGCACGGTGGCGCAGTGGTAGCGCTGCTGCCTCGCAGTTAGGAGACCTAGGTTCGCTTCCCGGGTCCTCCCTGCATGGAGTTTGCGTGTTCTCCCCGTGTCTGCATGGGTTTCCTCCGGGTGCTCCAGTTTCCTCCCACAATCCAAAGACATGCAGGTTAGGTGGATTGGCGATTCTAAATTGGCCCTAGTGTGTGCTTGGTGTTTGTGTGTGTCCTGCAGTGGGTTGGCACCCTGCCCAGGATTGGTTCCTGCCCTGTGTTGGCTGGGATTGGCTCCAGCAGAGCCCCCATGACCCTGTGTTCAGATTCAGCGGGTTAGACAATGGATGGATGTGGTGAGGTGTAGGCAGGGACCTTCAAGTCTCAATTCGTTGCTATTTTGGGCAATCTAGGTAAACATGGTGGTTGTTGTTGGACTGAATTGCATGTTATTGTCACAATTGTTCTAATGATCCTATGTTCTAATAGGTGTAAAAAAATGATCTAATGGAACAACTGATTTCTGCCAATAGCTCTTCCTCAGAGGTTGAGGCAAAACAGGGAATAAAGTTATCTGTACTTTGAAGTTTACTTTAAACTTTTATTTAATTCTGCATTCTTTTATCATCTTTTTCAATTTATGGAGCGACCTAGGAGAGTCACTAAATAACACCAACAGCAAATAACAGCTGAAAGAATCTTATTTTTTTGGTAATACTAGGATGTTTGATAGTTATTTTATATATGTGCTGTAAAAAGTTTTATTCCATATGTGCATGTATATATATTGTATATAACTAATTAGTCACTTTGTTTGCAGTTGAATGGCAGGAAGATTTGGCACAGGGCTGGTGCAGGGCTCAAGATAGCATGCACTGTGAGAGATAACCAAGGGCATCATCCCAATAAGGAACCACTGGCACCACAAGGGAAGTGCATGCTCAACAGGGTCCCCCAAGACATATGGACTGATTTGTGGCATGAGTGGATTTATGTAAAGTTTCCCCGGGATGCTAAAGTATGAATAACCTAGTAGTTGCCAGGAATGCCAGGCCCTCTTGTTAGAAAAACAGCAAAGTCACAGAGAGCTGACAGAAGGCTGACAAACAGCAACACATGTCCCCAGGCAGGGACAGCAGTGATAAAAATGTAATGCAGCAAGAAGACTGCCTCAGGGACTTAAATCACCTAATGAACATATGGTTTAGGGGTGTAGGGGCAATAGAAAATCTTACCTGGTATAGCACTACACCTAACCTCGGATATCATTCCAGAAAAGTCCTTATGACAGGGTTTACCATCTCAGCTCCATAGAAAGGTGTGCTTAGTGTTGGAGAGGTAAGTTGGGGAAATGGCTCAACTTTCAGTAGGAAGAAAGAGGCCAGGTGAGAAAGTGAGAAAGACGAAGACAGAGATGATTTGGGAATGCTGTGTCATGGTACTCTGTCGTGAAACAGCCACCCTGGTATGTAGACATGGCTCAATGTTTATTTAGTTACACATCTAGTGATTTCCTTTGATTACTTAATTGCTCTCCTATGTATTCTGCATTTTAAGTTAATAACATTTCCAATATAACTAATGAAATCAGAACCATCAATGTCTCCAGCTTATTTATCCAGAATTGTTCTTTAGCTTAGATGAGAATTTTAAATTATCATTCCAGTCCAGCAGTATGCATTTGTTTCTTATATATTTGTCTGCTTCAATATACAGTATATTAGCATGATAACTGCAATTATTCATTTTACAAGAAAAACAAAATGGCCTGCAGAATGCAAGCCTTAATTAGTATGACACAAACGATATTCTTGCTCCATTACCTAACATCTTACATTGCCAGTTATACTGGTACAATCAGAGAAGTTATGCTGCCATTACCAGCGCATCTCATGGTCCAGATCCTCTTCTCCATTATATAGAAGCATACACATCCCCAGTCCTGACAGGATTCCCTGTGACTATATTAAATATAAACTGCTCAAAAAAATTAAAGGAACACTTTTTAATCAGAGTATAGCATCAAGTCAAAAAAACTTCTGGGAAACTGATCTGGTCAGTTAAGTAGCAGAGGGAATTGTTAATCAGTTTCAGCTGCTTTGGTGTTAATGAAATTAACAACAGGTGCACTAGAAGAGCAACAATGAGACAACCCCCAAAACAGGAATGGTTTAACAGGTGGAGGTCAGTGTCACTACTGGTAGCATGAGGCGATACCTGGACCCTACAGAGGTTGCACAGGTAGCCCATCTTCTCCAGGATGGCACATCAATACATGCCATTGCCAGAAGGTTGGCTGTGTCTCCCAGCACAGTCTCAAGGGCATGGAGGAGATTCCAGGAGACAGGCAGTTACTCTAGGAGAGCTGGACAGGGCCGTAGAAGGTCCTTAACCCATCTGCAGGACTGGTATCTGCTCCTTTGGATAAGGAGGAACGGAATGAGCACTGCCAGAGCCCTGCAAAATGACCTCCAGCAGGCCACTGGTATGAATGTCTCAGACCAAACAATCAGAAACAGACCTCATGAGGGTGGCCCAAGGGCCCGATATCCTCTAGTGGGCCCTGTGCTCACTACCCTGCATGGCGCAGCTCGATTGGCATCTACCATAGAATACTAGAATTGGCAGGTCCACCACTGGCGCCCTGTGCTTTTCAAAGATGAGAGCAGGTTCACCCTGAGCACATGTGACAGTATAGATATTAAGCATGATTTTTTTTTCCCCATTGAGATCTGATGTGTTTTCAAATCGTTCCTTTAATTTTTTGAGCAGTATATGTACATACAGTATGTCTAACAAAAACACATTTTACATAACACTTATCTAGCAAACACAATGAAAAATGTTTACACTGTACATGATGCCAAAGTACTTAGGGAAATAAACATTTATAATGTGTATATTTTGTGGTTTTCTGACCAAATACTAAAAGACCAACATATGTCTGGGTCTAAGGGATTTATGCAAAAGAAACATTCTGAATTGTGTTCCCTTATTCTGGCTAAAAGAACAGCTATAAACATTTTTTTGTATCTCTGAAGTTGTCATTGAGTTTTTCAAGTTATTGATGAGTCATATGCATGAAAAATATTATCAAATATGCTAAATATCTGATTCCACATTTTTAGGACAGGCGATCTTGTGTTCAATTTCAAGTTTATTTTATGTACACATTGTAATGATCTTCTTACTTGCATGTCTCCTTTGAATAGTGACAGTAATACAATACCAACACAAGGTTCAAAAAATACAACAAACTACTAAAATAAGTGCAAGAACACATACAGGATTTGTTTTTATGACTGGCTGTTAAGTAAAGTTATGAGTTTTGTATGGAAACTGCCTCTGAGTCTAGGTGTTCAAAGCTCTACTAACATTTGCTAAAACAGAATGGGGAGAGATGTGACAGTGAAGGCTGGCTGAGGTCTTTAAGGACTTTTTGCCTTTCTAAATCAGCATGTCTTAAATACTGTTTATCTTGAACAGGAAGCAGTTGAGTCCTAGTAATATTCTGTGCTGCTGACATGTAACTCTGCAGTGCCATACCAAGATGTTACACAGTCAGTGACAATGGACTCCACTGTGCACCTGTACAAGTCATTGAGAACAGATGGAGACATCTGAGCTTTTCTCCAGACTTTAAGGAAACAGATACATTAATGAGCTTACTTGACAATGCTGAAATGTGCTGTGCTCATGTCAGTTTATCAGTAATAATTATTCCAAACAATTTAAAGCTACCGACCCTTTCAACAAACATCTTCTCCATTCTTGATAAGAATGTGGTTTGATTTCTGCTTCCTAATGTCTCATCTCTCCTGACACCCCTGAGTCAGCAGTGGGACGCTATCTCTGTAGGATATCTCATTATTGTTGCTGATCAGGTCTATGATGGTTGAACTATCAGCAAAGGTGATCAAAGAGTATAGAAGGGAGCTCAATACATTACCCTGTTGTGTTGAGTGTCAGTGTGGAGGTTGTAATGCTGTTGCTCCCCATATGCTGAAGTCTGCATGGTAGAAAACCAAAGTCCTGTTACAGTAGGATGCTCTAAATTACATGTCAAGGAACTTGATCATTTTTGATGGCACAACAGGATTCTGGCATAGAAATTTTTATTATCTACTAGCAGGAGTACCCCGCCCGGGAATGTATAATGAATTTCCCAAATGAACAAAACACAACATAGAAATAGAACAAATATTTTTCTGATTCACATTTTATTGTAATAGGTAATACAAGTGGTCATTCCAGAGCCTTTGGATGTATTATATTTTTTTTCCTTGTGGTGTGAAAATGAACAAATTCTGAGGATTGTCCACTCTAGAACATGCTACATAGAGTTGTCCTTGTGAAAAGCATGGATTTTCCAATATGATGCCGGCAACTTGCAGTGATTGCCCTTGAGCTTTATTAATTGACATAGCAAAAGTCAAACGAACAGGAAATTTTAGCCGTTTGAAATCAAAAGGTAAATCATTCGGAATCAGCGGTATTCTTGGTATGAAAACATTTTCACGTCTTGCTCAACCTGATATAACAGTTGCTTCTATAATATGTATTGATGGAAAAGTTGCCGGCATTTCAAGATGTGATTCTCTTCAGAAACTCTACTCATTAGTCGGTAAGCATAAAAGTTCATTGCACTGAGTTTCTTGCCAGCAACAGAGTTGCCCGTAGATGGATCTGTTTGTGGAATTCCCCATCTTCGCCTTGCCAAAAGATCACTGGATACTGAAGGGCATCATACGATCAGTGTGTGTCAGCCACACGCTGAAGACTTCTGTTCCTTTTCTCAATGATAATGTCCCGCTTCCCAAAGTCATTGCCTACCATTACAATGGCAACCTCATCAAGTGTTGGAGCATTGAATCGTCAGTGATGCTCTCCTTGTGGCATTTTGTCAGCTCTTATGACAACTTTATAATAATCTGTTGAAATACGTTGAAGTGCAGTCTTGAAAAGGGTGACATATGCGTTGTTCTCATGAAGGAATCGTTCTAAATCCATCACGATGTCCAGTCTCACGTTTGGTATTCTGCTGTGTCTATGATGAGCTGTTATGGAAATATCTCCCATGAAGTAGATCTGAAGGAACTCAATTGTCCCATCAGTTAATGGAAGTAATGATCCTATTCTATGGTAAACATGACCTTGCACTTTGAATGTAGGCATGAACTCATCCTCTCGTATTTGTTTAGTTGCACCAAAAGAAGTTATTTGAAAACAGGAATTGTAATTCCTGATGTTGTTCAAGAAATGCTTTGAAATTGGTGTTGAACATCAAAGAGTGTAGGTGGACAAAGTAGAGATGGCAATTTCACCTTCCCATTTGAGCAACACAATCCCGGTGACTCTCCTTTCCATTTTAGAGCTCTACAATGAACACAGATATGATCCATTCGGCCAATAACAGAGACAAGATGTTCATGATATGCTACCTGTCGGTTATATGCGAAAGCCATATTTTTTAAATCGTGCTGCATTTGTCCACGTGTTACATCAGCAGCCCTTCGCTTGTTGGCAGACAGCCTGATTTCCCATTCTTGAAATGTTTCATCCGCTCTTGCATCAGACATTTTTCCCAACCAAACATACCCCATGACCTCCTCCTGGTCACAAAGTAGCCCCATGCCCAATTTGGTGGTTATCGGACACCCAGTGCAGATTTGTATGGTGGACAAACAAACATACATCGACTACAGCCTCCCTTCCCTTTCTTCAGATGTTTCATCCGGTCTTACATCAGCAGCCCTTTTCCTGTTGGCAGTACGGGGATGTGTGGAACTGTCGGTGAAAAGATGCCCTGCGCTTCACCCCGAACATTTTTCCCAACCAAACATACCCTATGACCTCCTCCTGGTCACAAAGGAGCCCCATGCCCAGCTTGGTGGTGATCGGACACCCGGTGCAGATTTGTATGGCTGACAAACAAACAATCGGATGCCTGGTGCAGATTTGTATGGCGGACATTTAAATCGTGCTGCATTTGTCCACATGTTGCATCAGCAGCCCTTCACCTGTTGGCAGACAGCCTGGTTTCCCTTTCTTGAGATGTTTCATCCGCTCTTGCATTAGACATTTTTCCCAACCAAACATACCACTTGACCTCCTCCTGGTCACAAAGGAGCCCCATGCCCAGTTTGGTGGCGATCGGACGCCCAGTGCAAAGTGTATGGCGGACAAACAAACATACATCGACTCTGCTTTATATATTAGACATGCGACAGGATGGTATTTTGTGCAAGAGATACGGTGTCCACTGTTGATACACTGTGTGTCTAGGTAAGACATGTATCTTTGTGAGCAGGGACATCTTTTACACCATATATTTAACAACTATATATCTTATTGATGTATCATGAAAGGTTTTTTGCATTCACAACAGAGGGAGGTTTTGAATACACCACAGTGTGGACTGGCAGAAGTTCACTGTCTTGGGTCATTAAAAAAGAATGATTTGTATTCACATTTCCTATTTATGACACCAGGCATTTGATATTGGTGCTGTAGTTGTCCTCCAACATCCTAAAGATGGATGTAACTGAATATGTGAGTTTGTATGAGTGTTCCTTGCAAAAGGTGTGGCACAATAAAGGAAGCTGGCTTGTGTATATCATAAAGCTATTATGTTACCCATCTTGCTCAAATTTTACAGTACCCCAGGTCATCATGCACTATGACTATGGTGTGTACAGATCCATAGCCGATATCCAAAAATGCAGCAACAGATGACAACCTGATTCATCAGTCATCTCAGATGAAGGCATTTATCATTTTGATGTGGGCTTGTCTGTGCAATGTTGATGGCTGACCAGATCGAGCTTCATCTGTTACACTTATTCTTCCTTCTTTAAACCTTTCTTCCCATTCATAAACTATTTATTGAGTCATGCTATTTTCATTTCTGCACTGAGCCTAAATCATTTGGTGAATTTCAGCAGGCTTTACTCCATCTGCCCTAAAAAATCTTACTGTGGTGCATTATTCAACAATGATGCAATCCCACAGCATAGCGTCCATGTTAATTTGACCTTGACTTCAACAAGGCTAACGCCAGGGCACTGTGCTGTGCAACGTTTAAACTACCCATAAGCCATTGTGAACATGTTGTATTGAGTTAGCTTCTATGCATTGCAGTTTGTATAATTTTCAAATTGCCTTTACTTTTTGATTTACAGTCATAATAGAATGTTTTGCTAAAGACTTTTAAGCAGTCAGACTATTTTGGTATCTTTAGATTGATAAAGATGTAAAGAGTGTTATGGAATACACAATTTATTTGTACGTTATTTGATGTAAACAGATTACTTTCAAATGTCTGTTATGAAAATTAGCTTACTTTTTTTTTTAAGCAAAAGTTCTACCTTAGTTTACTCAGACTTATCATAGCGAACAGAGCTTGTTGTAATAAAGGATGTCCATCTTGGAAAGATTAGTGATCTCAGTTGTTATTTAGGAATTCATATTTGCAGTTTATAACTAACCTTAATAGCAGCAACATATCTTTGGTGTAGTTCAAAAGCTGTATTTAGAATTATTATCTTTATATATAATGTGCTACTGTGGCTGTCCATTTCTCTGTCCAGGATTTTAATTCACCTGTAGCTCGCAAAATGTTTGAACTATTGACCTGAAATTTTGTACACATATACTATGTGACATCTACTATTTGCTTTCGGGGTGATGATTGACCTCCAAGGTTATTCCTCTTTTTTTTTATTATTTTATTGTAGAACCAACTCTCGGCAATGGGCAGCAGGACGGCGCATGTGTAAGGGCGCCATTCTCATCCCTTCCAACTTCGTTGTCACTTCCTCTACCTCTTCATATCTTAAATCATTCTTGTGGCAAATTGAAGACATAAATGGAAGCTTAAGTGAAAAACTAAGAAAAACATACTAAGTAATTGCAACACAAACACTGACTTAATCAGTTTTAATGCAAAAAGATGGTGACAAAAGAAGAGAAGAAGCGGGCCGCTAGAGTGGAGAAAAGAAGAGCTGCTCAGGAAGCAGCAAACCCATCAACCTCTGAGCAAACGAATGCTAAACAAACAGAGAAAGAGGATGAAAACTATTAATGCTCAAGTCAAGTGTACTCACAGTGCACCATTACTGTTTTTTTTTTAATAATCTGGATGATAACTAATAAGTTGCTTCATTCTTAAAACTTGACTGTTGGTTTAAAAGCTTTCACAATCCGTGCAACCTCACGCCTCTAACATGAGGCTTGTCATCACTTTTAGAGGCTTTTTTTAAAAGAAATTTAGTTTGCATAGAATGAAAACAAACTGTAAATTATGCAATCAGATAAGGATTATGAATTCTGTCCTTGCAGCATTCATTAAGCAAAAACAACAAATACCTTAGTATAAATACAATAAGGACTGGGAGCAGCAGCATTTTCGGTAGTCATAGAAACCAGCTCACTAGTTGCCGCACATGACATCATGGTCCTGATAAAATTAAAAGAAATGTTTGTGGACTGGAAATGCCTTCAACAGTCCTAATAGATTAGCACAAGCTTTAAATCACAGGGGAGAAAGTCAACATGCAGTAGAAATTTGCAACAGCTGGACAAATATCACTAGCCATTATACTGTACATGAATCAAATACCAAGTAATCTACTTGGAAACTACTCATAGCATCCGATGAATGATAATATAGATGATGTGGGATTGTATTGCTGTAAAAGATGCTTGGCTCTTGAGCATGAACAACAAATAAAGAAAGATTGACTAAACTTGAAAACAGAGTATAATTCACCAAAACAGTTACCATAAAGCTCTTTAAATTACCCGTGAGAACCATTTAAATAAATACAGATCTGTTCTGTCCAATTCCAGGGTGACGGGCACCCAAAGCATATTTTATCAGCACTGGACACAAGGCAGGAAACAGTCCTGAACAGAATGTTGGAAACTCATAAACAATATGGCTCCTTAAAGGCATTTTACTAGGCTGTATGGCTCCTCATTGAACCATTTCTTGATGAAGAACCACGTCATTCTGTTAAGAGTTCTTTGCAAATGAAATTGGTTCTTTGGGCTTTGAAAAGGTTCCTAATAGGTTCACATAACAGAAACATTTAGTGAACAGCAGGCTATCAGTTTTAAAATATAACATTCCTTTAATGGCAATTTATGTTTCTTTACTGGATTGTGTGGTTTCTCAAAGAGCCGTTGCTGGACAAAACATCATTTCATTCTGTGATGGATTCTTTGCGCTTTGAAAAACTTCCTAAACTGTAGAAGAAACCTGAAATGTTTAATGTTTGGTAGGCTAACCAGCAGGAAACTAACAGGTTAAGAAAATCTGGACTGTCTGTGGTATTGTATGCAGCCTTTTAAAATCAGGACCCATTGCGATTTCACTGCTTTGTTACCACCTTTTTGTGGTTATTCGCTATATGGAAGCCTGTTGTAGATCTAAATAAATAATAGTTCTTTCTGGAACCTTCATATGGGTGGGTCTTTTAGAAACCAAAAATGGGTCCCCTATGGTGGTGGTGGTGGTGGGCAGAGTGAGTCCTGGAGGGCCACGGTGGCTGTAGGTTTTTGTTCCAATCTAGTTTCTTTATGAACAGTCATTATTGCTGAATGAGCACTTAATTCTCAAGTGACATTTTGTTGTTTCCTTTAGTGGTCTCTCTTATTTAGATTCCCCACAGTCAATCGCTTATTTCAGTCTTAAAACTGCTGCATTCACTGTTTTTAATGGCTACTTATTAGCAATAAAATGCAAATGACAAAGGAGCCGCAGTTCTTCATCTAACTTGTTTCTATTTACACCTGTGTGGATCCATCATGGACTATTTGGTTTAATAAAACACTTAACAGAAAAATGTGACAGGCTGAAAATGATGTGTTTTAGGCTTTAAATCATTTGGATGATATCATTTGAAAGGAAACAAAATTAAAACTAAGAACCTAACACTGCAGACTAGCAAGCCATACAATTAAATAAGGTCTGAGACTGGCAAGGATTGGTTTCTTATTAGGCAATTAGGTTGGAATGAAAACTTGCAGCCACTGCAGCCCACCAGGACTGACATTAGCGCCCTATGGCACAGGTGTCAAACTCCAGTTCTAGAGGGCCGCAGTGGCTGCAGGTTTTCATTCTACATTTAGGTCCATAAATATTTGGACAGAGACAACTTTTTTCTAATTTTGGTTCTTCATTACCACAATGAATTTTAAAGGGTGCACTGCAAGGTGCAAGCCACTCATAAGCCTCAAGAATAGAAAGGCTAGATTGGACTTTGCTAAAGAACATCTAAAAAAGCCAGCACAGTTCTGGAGAAACATTCTTTGGACAGATGAAACCAAGATCAACCTCTACCAGAATGATGGCAAGAAAAAAGGATGGAGAAGGCGTGGAAGAGCTCATTATCCAAAGCATAGCACATCATCTGTAAAACACGGTGGAGGCAGTGTGATGGCTTGGGTGTGCATGGCTGCCAGTGGCACTGGGACACTAGTGTTTATTGATGATGTGACACAGGACAGAAGCAGCCAAATGAATTCTGAGGTATTCAGAGACATAATGTCTGCTCAAATCCAGCTAAATGCAGTCAAATTGATTGGGTGGATTTCATGATACAGATGGACAATGACCCAAAACATACAGCCAAGGCAACCCAGGAGTTTATTAAAGCAAAGAAGTGTAAAATTCTCGAATAGCCAAGTCAGTCACCTGATCTTAACCCAACTGAGCATGCATTTCACTTGTTGAAGACTAAACTTTGGACAGAAAGGTCCACAAACAAACAGCAACTGAAAGCCGCTACAGTAAAGGCCTGGCAGAGCATTAAAAATGAGGAAACCCAGCATCTGGTGATGTCCATGAGTTCAAGACTTCAGGCTGTCATTGCCAGCAAAGGGTTTTCAACCAAGTATTAGAAATGAACATTTTTTTTCCAGTTATTTAATTTGTCCAATAACTTTTGAGCACCTGAAATGAAGGGATTGTGTTAAAAAAATGCTTCAGTTGCCTCACATTTTTATGCAATCTTTTTGTTCAACCCACTGAATTAAAGCTGAAAGTTTGCACTTCAACTGCATCGACGTTGTTTAATTTAAAATTAATTGTGGTGATGTACAGAACCAAAATTATAAAAAAAGTTGTCTCTGTCCAAATATTTATGGACCTAACTGTAACCATCTTCTTCATTAGTGACCAGTTTTTAGTGCTAATTAACTTTTTTTGCTTAAGTTTTAATTAACTTGACTCAGGCCCCTTAGTTGTTTCTTTTTTCTTAATTAGCAGCCAAACAATAATGAGCCACAAAACAAGCTGCCACATGGCCAGGTCACCTGTGCCCATCACACAATATCTGAAAATAAAGAATGGTGATGGTCTCTGTAAAGTTGATCTCTCAAGTCACAAAAACATTTCGATGGTGAAAACAGAAAATCAACAGTTTTGGAAATGCATGCTGTGGCAGAATGAGAGCAGCAACAAGCCATGGAATTAAATAACGAGTTTAATTAACAGCAAGAATTATCAGCTTCTCATTAAGAGATTGGTTGGAGTGAAATTGGTTGCAGTTTGAAATCCCAATTTAGCTGGTCATCTGTTTCACTTCTCATTTCTGTTTGGCCATCATTTAATGAAGAAAGGAATAAATTCAGATGACTGAATCCTTATAAACAGGGCTATTAAAATGAAAGGTAAAGAAGTTAATCAGCAGTGAAAACTGGTCACTGATTAGGAAAAAGGTTAGAATGAAAACTTGCAGCCACTGTGGCCCTCCAGGCCCAGAGTTCAACGCCACTGCCCTATGGGGTGAACTACTCTGGCACCTTTATTTTTAAAAGTATAGCAGGATGCAACAGATCAAGAAAAATGAACTGAGCCTGTGATACTGCATGCAGTCTTTTTAAAAACGCAAATCCATTGCTGTTCCACAAGTCTGTGATCATCAGTCATCATCAATGGCTTTTTATGGAACCTGTTTCAGATCTAAATAAATGAAGGTTCTTTCAAGAATCTTCCTGTGGATGGGCCTAGTGACACACAATAACATACCCTCCCACACTGGAGTCAGTCTGTTCTAAAGCTGCATATCTTTGGGGATGTGGGTGGACACATGGAATATTTGGAGTAAACCTCACACAGACAATAGAAGAGCATGCAGAGAACATGAAAACTCCACAAAACGAATGACCAGGTATAACATTCAAACCGAGGATGTTGGTCAATAAAGGAGCTGAGCTACGCACATTTCAAACAGACTGTTACAATCTGGGTTAAGAAAGCTCTTGTCTGTAACATTATGATTAGCAGAATGAAGATTTAAAACGGGTAATAATTATATTAAGGTAGTAGCTTATTACTGCCGATTTCAGAAGGAAGCACCAAGTTTTCATTTTATCATCTAAGCTTCTTTACAGTATACATGTTTCTGTTGGTGGATCTGATCATTTTTCTAATTTTAAATTCAGCAAAATACAACATAATCTCCAATAACAACCAGTGTATTTAACTCAAACATAAGCATATATACTGGAAAAACAAATCTTTTAGCACCAAACACCTGCAGAAAGTAAAGAAACTCACCGCTGCATCTCTTCACAAGGCTGCCAGTGATCACCGAGGGCTTTGCTTGTTCACGTCAATTATCCGTCTGATCTACAGACACTATTCTGTGTTAGAGGGGTATTGCATAAGTGTGTAAACTGCCGAGTTCTGATGGTACAAACTTTCCATAATGATCTGAGAATTTAATAGTTCTGCAAAGATTCAAATATTTTAATAAGGACTGGTTAAATCGAATAGAGTTAACTGTCAACTCCGTGGTATTCAAAACAAGCGGAGAAGATTTAAAAAGGGACATATTCTGTAGTGTACAATGAACGCATCGCTTACGATAAAAAATGACAATTATGAGTTGCAAATACCTCTCCTCCTGAATATGCCGACATATATCAAGCTCAAAGTAAATTTCCTATCCCAAGGCGACGTTCATCGCAGATGCAGCCCTCCGTTTGCCCGATCCGCCCTCTCAGTTGTTGCTCTTACGATTCATTAAAGCGAGGGCTGCGTGAGCTGCATTACGTTCTCCGATTTTTAACTATTTTTGTAATTTTACTTAAGAATAATCAACACCTTTTCATAATAATTTGTGGATCCATTTTAACGCAATACATGATTGTATATTGAATACTTTTTTCCCCGTACGCTGCTCTGTGAACTTAGATTTGAATAAATGAGTGTTCTGGATGTTATGTGATCATTAATTCGTATTGTTCTCTAGTGATGCTATGTAATTTTCTATGTCTTATACATTTTATGGGCAACATCTAAAAAAAACTGAAAAAGATGAAATGTGTGTCAATAAAAATGACTATTGCATTTTCTCAATTTGCGCAATTAAAACACCCTACTGGTCTGTTTGGGTGTTTGTAAAGCGATTATTCCGGACAAGAAATGATAATTCAAATCCCCCTTTTTTTGGCTCAGTTATACTGTGTAAAGCAAGATCGCTTTCCATCCATTTACTGATCCCACATAATCCACTTTCACGGTGGCGGAAATCCGGAGCCTGTCCGGCTCCCAGTCCATCGCGGGGCGCCCTCACACTGAGCTCATTTTGAGCTGTCAACCCCACCAGACACGCATATCTGTGGATGAAAATCTCACAAAGTGAAGGGCTGATACTGCAGACTTCACACAGAAGGGTATTTGAAATGCAGCTGGGATGCAGTTCCGTTAATCCACCGTACTTTCCTCAGTGAAATCGGGCTCTGCCTGTCTTTAACACTTTATTAATTAAATTCCCCTATTCCATTCTTCATGATACAATGCAGTAATACGTACTTAACAACGTGACTGCCAAGGATATCTTTCACTGGTGTAAAACAAACAGTGTAACTTCAATTCAGGTTGCTGGGGCTCTAAATGACCGGATCGATGCGAGTCAGTGCCAGTGCTTATTCAAACTTAATCTAGTGCTGATTTACAGCAGCCTCTCTTATTTTGACGGATTCGTTATTTGTTACCAGCGAAAGTTTCCAATCTGCGCAAAAGAATACAAAAGAAAGCATAGGGAAATGTCAAACACCCCCGATCTGCGTCACTTTAAAAGTTACGTCTTCTTGTTGCCAGGGCGGCCGATGTGTTTGCATTCGCGTAAGTTAAAGAAAGTTTGAAATGCCCAGCTGCGCCAGCTTACCTGTCCTCGGCGATTCCGGCAGGGACTTGACAGGTCCAATCTGGCGCTGCTGAAAAACATTGCGAACTTGCCCGCAGTCCAACTCAGTTTGCAAAGTGATCTCGAGGAGCGCAAAACACACAACCCTCCACAGCAGCCTTCTCCTCCACATGATTAACACATTGGCTTCTCTTTGACCGATGCGAAAGTGACCAAAAGTAATAATTCCAAGGTATATCCAGAAAAGGGAAGCGTCATCCAAGTAAGAAATATAAAAATCCAGAAAGGTGCAAACTTTATTCAGGTAGCTCTTACTTGATAATCTGACGTGGGCAAACGCTACACTCTTTTACTTCTGCATAAACGAAAAAACAAAGTAAACTGAAGCCGAAAGCACGGGAAAGCTGTTTTGCCGTTCAATCAGCCGTTCCTCCGAATTCAGTTTTTAAATGTGACAGGCCTGACTTCGCGACTCTACTTCTAAAGATATCACACCGACTCCTCTCGCTGACTGGACATCGGTGCTGCAGGGGCGGAGAATAGCGGCACGGCGCGCTGGCTCCCTTACTGCTCAGTAGCTGCTTGTCTTCGCGGTAGTCGGAGCCACCAAGTGGATGTATGGAGTAGTCGGTAGTTGAGGGTGTTTGCCAGCGTCGGCTGTCTAGAAATTAAAGGGTCGCATCACGTGTTTGAAGAAGAGCCGGCGTTTGTCACTGTGTCCTCTTTATGTGAGCTCAAGAGTGTGAGGGGTGATCTGATGCTTATGAAGATTAGGATATAGCACGTGTTGACGTGAATATAAAGAGTAACGGGCACTGACAAAACTTGCTGCTATTTTACAAGATTACTCTAAAGGTGTTTTTGTAAAGTTTATTTCAATACATAAAATACCCACGTTTTAGTGCACATTTAATAAAGAATTGATGTGTTCATATTTCATAAACTGTATAAATGTTACAACTAACATGATACCAAATAATATTTTCCACGGAGCGTAGGTTATAATATTGCAAAAATGGGCTTTAAAAATGGTCGTTCTAATAATTTCAGCTGTTTAGGAACCAAGAGAGCCAGCTATTGCTCATGAGCAGAGCCGAATAACTTGATTTGTGGAATTTTGTAAAGCGGTTTTCATTGAGCGCAGGCGCAGAGCGATGTAACAAGTTCTTTTGTGAAATGCAAGTACCAATTTTACAAATAACTGCATATTGAATTAGTACACGTGAAAAAAACAAAAAAACACATTTGTTCAAATACACAGAAAAAAATAGAAAATGACTAGCATGAATGGAAACCAAGAGTACTTCCCAATGAATTCATTGTTGAACTGAAGAGCCAATCATCCACCGATAGTTGTAGGAGGAGCGCAAAGTACGAGTGATAGCTCTGTCCCACTCAAAACACCTATTCATTTGAACCCGTTTGCTCCAGGTTTAGGCACTATATGATGACAGCTGATCTTGAAGATACACATAGCGAATAAATATTTCTTGTACAACTTCTGGCAATATTTATTCATAAAGTATTCATAGCCCCTAACTCTATGCACAATAAATTGTGTTGTAGATTCAGCAGTTGAAGTACCAGCAGGGGCGAATCTACCGTGAAACGTAATGATGCTTAAGATTCAGGATTCCTTAACCCGGAAGGGTCCCTGAAGAAAATGTAGTCCACATTGCTTAAAAATTGGAGTGCGTCAGGCATGCGTGTCAGAGAGTCATCCTTTCGGTTCCTCCCAATGTATACAGTTCCACCACGGACGGAGAGGAGGCGCTGCCGCTGTGTTGTCTTTTTTCCCTCCATAGTACAGAGAAATCGACCATTTAGGGCAACTGACTCCGCCCCTTCCAACCCCTGGATTATAAAAGCACAACTGCCTGGAAGGAACCGTCACTTCACAACTGAGTGACCAAAAAGAAGAATCCACTGTATAACTTAAAGGCATTCTTAAAATTGGTCGTTCACACTTTGGAGGCTATTATTTTGTTCAGTTTTGATGCTATTGAGCATTTGTTTTTGTTTCCCTATAAGGTAAATAGTTTGGCACTCCAAAAAATATTGTTGTCAAGTCATTCCCTCAGATGACTGCAGGTGTCTAATGTATAAGAATGTTTTTTTTTTTTTAAATAATACTGTAATAATATAATGTAACTCAATTAAATAATTAATAGTTAAAATAACAATTAAAAGGTTATTAAAGTTAAAAAAAAGTGGTAATCGTTTGGCTTCTACAAAGTATTGAATCGTGAGTCTGAATTGTTATATGAGTAAGAGATTTCAGTTTTGGATTTTTAATAAATTTGCAAACCTCTCTGCAAACATGTTTTCACATTGTTATTATAAGTTATTGAGTGTAGACTGATAGGCAAATTTATCCATTTAATATTAAATCAACAGCACAAAGTGTGCAGAAATTGAAGGTTTCCAAAAACTTTCTGAATCCATTGCAGGTAGTAGTCTGTTTAAATGATGAATGTATGTGTATTTCCCATATATACAGCATATGTATGCTTAGATAGATAAACTAATGTTTATCATTGGGAATCCTCATATATACACCTGTACTCACATGCAGTCAATTTAGAATTGTCAACTTCTTACTCTTACCTTGCTTGTCTTTACGAATATGGCAAGCCTAGAGAAGAATCTATGCTAGTATCTGAAAGGTCACCGGTTCAAATTCTATTACTGCCAGAAGGGATCCTACTCCACTGGGCAATTGAGCAAGACCGTTAAACTGAAAATTGCTTTGGGCACTGAACAAAAACTGATCCTATGCTGTGATTTCCATAGGCCATGAGAAAAGACAATTTCCCCTTAGGGATTAATACAGTGTACCAAATATAAAATACCAAAAAAAGTCCTGGGAGAAACCCCCACATTGAAATGGGAAGAACATGCCAACTTAACACAGAAAGCAATGCAAAATGAGATTTGAACCTAGCATGCTTGATCTATAAGGCAACATGGATTTGCGTAACTGGGAGTCATTTAATACTCGCTGGCCTAAAATTTGATAAATATATAGATGATAAAAAACACATAGCAAACTTTATTTTATAATTATTTATTCAAGAAGCCAAGCTAAATGTGAGAAAGTAAGTACACCCACCATTCAACAATGTGTTGAACCAACTTTAGCAGGAATAATCATTTTCATGGGTTTATTAGTCTTATGCATTGCATTGTGACTGTTTTGGTCTGTTCACCTTGATGATATTCCTTTAGGTCCTTTCTCCTGCATTTAATGGGGTTGAGGCCTGAACTCTGATTTAGCCATTTTAAAACAACAATACTTTTGATTTTCAGTTTGTAGATTAACTGAAATGTTTTGGATTATTGTCCTGCTGCATGATCCACTTATGTTAAAGCTTGAGTATTATAACAGAGGACCTTATATTTTCAAGTAGAATACTCCAAACATTACATCATGCCTTATGAACAACTACATTTCGTCTATTTTGTGTCGGTTGTCCAGCAGTTTTGTGAGACACGACATTGCAAGCCAAAGTCATGCTGCCATATTCTTTTTGCAGAGAAGGGATGCTGTCAAGTCTACACTCCCACAAGAGTCATACCATACATGTTCGGTCTTACAGCATTTCTGATTGTACGGTCATGCAATGTAACATTAAAAATGTAGAGAGGGACTTGTAAATTCTGGATGTAAACATTAATATCACTATTGTTCATTTTACAAGTAAATATCCCAAATACACCTCTTAAGTATCAGTTTGGTTCAATACGTTTAACATCAATGACTTATAGCTTTTGGATTATCACATGATCTTTTGGTAAAGTTGCTTAGATGTCATCTCTCGAAAAGACTATTAATTAGCTTGAATTACAGCTGGGGTAAATAATTCTGCTCAGTTTCAAACAACTTCAAGTTATTTAAAAGATTGCCTTAAACTGCGAAGACTGACAAGTAACAGGAATTGCTTTCAGGTCTCTGGAGTTGACTTTTTTCCTTAGTGTTGCCACAAACCTAAAAGCTCCAAACCCAACTGCCAGAGGTGGTGGTACTGATCATCAACAAATCCACACACATGACTTATACAGGTTGACATGTCTGTTCTTGAGTAAGTAATGAAAAATTGAAACAAAACCTTATGTGCTGCTTCTTATCTATGCTCTAACTTAAGGACCTGGGGCCTCGTGTGAATTCTACGCATGGCGTTATAGAAGGCCCCTGGTGAGGACTTGCTTATTTTTATGTTTATCATAGAATATAAAGACATTGTGCTTACATTTGCAAACCTATATGCATCAATTCTACATAAAATACCTAGATATCCAGATTGACAAAATGGCAGAGAACTAATGACATACCTTTTCATTGGAACCCTGTGTTATAGGAAAATGTATTTAAAGATACTGTTTGTTGTTTAATCTCTTAAAATGAATTACATGTCAAAGCCAAAAAAAAAATAAATTAAACATTAAAATAAGACTTGAAATATTAGGGCTGTTAACTATTTCACACTAAACATGTCTCGCATAAGGTTTTTAGAGTTGTGTTTTTTTTCCTGGTGTGCATATAAACCCCATTTCTGCATCAGACCTTTCCTGAAGAAGGGATCTGAGCTGGGATAAATGCTTGCTTATTGGAATCTACTCAGTTAGCCTATAAAAAGTGTCATTTTGATTCACCTCTCATTGCATTGGTGTCCCCATTGGTTTTCACACAAGTCCATAAATAAATAACATTGTAACCACTCTACTACTATATTACACTTGTAAATTATGATATATTTAATTTGTTTTGTTCTTTAGGCAACTGCCTAGTCTTGGGTTTAAAAGACTAAATTGACATCAGTAGGTAGACAACAGACAGATTAGACACTCTGGCTGTATGAATGAATGTAGATACAGCTCATTAAAACATGGAGTGTTTTGTTTGAAACTTTAATTAGAAATACAAATAAACATAAATAACTTTTACTTTGGCATTCAATCAGAGAAGTACTTTATCTAAGAATGATCCATAGTAGGCCGTGACCTATAGTTATTGTATACTAAAGTCAGAAGATGTGTAAAATAATAGTGCACTACCATTAAATGGCTGAATACATCATTCTCATGTAATGCTATATAGTATCTAAAAATTTTTATATTTATACAAGAAAAGTAAGCTAACCCTGTGATGTGAAATAAATGAATCAAAACAAAACAATCCTGCTGCAACACCAATAAGTAACACGTCAAAAACAACTGCATCAAGATAGGTCTGAGCCACACTTCTCTCCTCCAATGTGGTAGATGGCCGGCCATTCATCCCAGGCTGTAGATGGAGCCCTCCCTGCAGCATGGAGGTGCCCTGAATGCCAGCAGGGAATCATGGACAATGGAGTGTTTATTCACAGCCCTGCTGGATACCATGGGGGCCGCCAGAGAACACTGCAGGGAGGATCAATGACTGTTTTCCCTACAGCCCAGAAGTACATCCCAGTCACGTGGACAGAAGAAATGACGTACTTCCGGGTTGAAGAAAAAAGGAGATTTCATCCGACCCGAAAAGTGTTGCCAGTTACATGAACAGTGAGAAGAGAAACACTTCCGGGTCAAGAACTATAAAAAGGATTGTGGGAGATCCCATTGTTGAGCTGAGTCGGGAGGCAGGGTGACAACGCATCTGGGAGTGGAGGATTTGCATTGTATTAGTGATTAGTGTATTATTTATGAGTATTGTGGAGTGGAGGGTGCTTGGTGCACACTATTGTCTAAATAAATTTATTATTGGACTTTTATCTGGTGTCTGGTCTGAGGGTTCAAGGAGACAACAGTGCCCCCTATCTGTCACACCACTTCATTCTTCTTCAGCTACTCTCCTCATCTGCCCATATGTCCTTCCTTTCTGAGAATCATACAAAAATTGTTATCCTTTTCCTTTCTTTTGGTCTTCTCTTGATCACTTCCTTCATCAGGCCATACCCTCTCAGCACTTGCCTAATCCATATTTTGTTTTCTTCATCTCTAATAGTATGAGGCTATGCTCGTCTCCTAAATGAAGTTGTTTTCCTTTCCTCCAACTTATTTTCATCATTCTTTACCAGATTATCAGTGTGGAATCTTCCAGTCTTATTCAGTCTTCCTATTACATTCTCCACAACTGGCATTCATTAATTTGTCACACTACAAATGTAACTTTTGTATTATCCTCCCCTTTAAATGTTTGCCAAAGGGTATAGTTAGTATGTCTTTTTTCCTTTCAGATTGTTCTTTTGGCCCTTCTAATTTTACCTCTGATTTTTTAGAGCAACAGCCATCTTTTTTAATAAGGATACCCAAGTAGCAGAATTCTTCCACTCCATCCAACCTTTTGCTTTCAGCAGTGATATTTAGTCTTCTGCTTTTTAATTTTGATATCCTCATCACTTTCAATATGATAATACAAATGCTAAACAGGTATACCATAAAGGACATATGAACTCTGTCTTGGTGTGTATCTATTTCTTTGATTGGTGCCAAAATTTTACCACCATTGTTCGTTGAGTTTAATACGCATTGCTGTAAAAAACATTACCTAATTTATGAGGGACGAATATTGCCAGGGTCCCAGAATAGAATATTATCCCAATACCTCAGTCATAATACTTTAAAATAAATAATTACAAAAAAAAAAACTCTAGGACATATAATTAAAAAAGTCCTTACTCAAGTGATTCCATTTAAATATTTTTTTGAATTCTGTTGTGGAATATTAATTTTGGAAATATATTAAAGAAAGAAATTTGTCCTCAACTAGGACCTCTTTGAGTCAGGAAACGGGAAGAAGGAAGCTTGTCCATTGTGTCCTATTATTACAGGGTAAATTACTGGGAACATGATAGTCGGCCAACTTTTTGAACCATCACCCAGAACATTCTTGTTCATTGTTGTCAGTTTTCAGTCAGTCTTTTTCCGTTGTTCACTTGACCTTTATCTTATTTCCTGATATACTTAAACAGCAAATATGTGTAGAGGAAGCATTCCTGTTACAGTAATTACTAAGGAACAATGACCTGGGGCAGAGGTTGTCAGCAAATATTCCAAAAGTAAAGACAGAGAGCTATATTTTTAGATAATTAAATTTACAAAACAGTGCTGAATAAATGCTTATATATTCATCTGACATTTACTCTGATTGGTTCATTGGCTCATACCATTAGAATATTTACTCTCATTTGTTTAAAGACATGAGATGAACTCCGCAGAGAGCATGACCAGCTTACATACCCCAAAATAAAAGTCAAATTTATCTGTGTTCTAGGTTCTTCCAATACGAATACTCCTTGAGTTCCTGTGTACATGAGATCTGTTAAGTCTTGCTGGGTACATGATAGTCAGCAAACTTCTTGAACCATCACCCAGAACCTTCTTGTTCTTTGTTGTTCTATTGACCTTTATTTGGTTTTCTGATAGGCTCAAACAAGTTTTTACAAGTATTAACCCTTTCGTACTACTTTTAAGACAAAATATATACTTTAACTTTCAAAAATACGTGATGCACAGTAACTATATTACCCCTAAATGATTATGTAACCCCTAAGTCTAATTTTTCTTCCACAATATATTCAATTATACTCTGTACATTACAATAATGACCCCATAAACCTAACAGACGTTATGTTTGTAGTTGTGATGTCAAATAATACACAAATATACATCTAAAATCCAGGGTTCACATAAATGAATGTTGCCATGATGTGCATGTGAACTGGTAATGCAATATTTTCACAATAAATTATTCAACCTACATAGTGAAATGCAAATTGACGAACATCAATCATTTCTAGTTAAAAGTCTACATTAACCATGGAATTAAAAAAAAAAACAAAAAAACTGTGATGATTTTCATCCCTGTATTTTCATAACTCAAGCTACTTTATTTTTGCTCTATTAGCTTTATTGCGGCTGCAGTCACATTTGCACACCTAGATAAAATGTGTCTAATCAGGATGACAGCAAACAAAGTTTACACACAGGCTAACAAAAATGTGCGATTTTGGCCCAAGATGTCTTACTTCTCCACTTCCTGTTTGATTACAGTTCTAAATTCAGTATAAATCAGCTTTTCAGGTTCTTTTTTTCTGTTAGAACTGGAGAGTGTGTAGTGTCCCAGAGATTTTAATGACAAAGCCTGAAAGTTGCATGTTTCATAGTAAGTTCATTGTTTACTACAGTATACAACTGAGAAAAGAGAAAAGTAAAATGAACTAAAAATGGTGGGCTTAAATGTGTACAGAACATGTGTTAAAGAAGTCTTAGTGCAGGAAAATGAGGACACACACATTTAGCAAGGGGTTGGTGCAAAAGCTTTAATTAAAACCAAACAGCCAAACAAACAGTATCTAAACAGTGCAGTGCTTTAAAACTAGTCCTTAAATAACTAAATAATCCATAACAATCAGTGAAGTCTGTGAGTTAAATTCTGGAAATAAAATCAGAGTAAAACAAATATTTATCTGGTTCTTAATGTTCCTCCTATATAAGCCCAGCACAACTCCCTCTCCATCTCCCCAGTAACTCACTCAGTTGGCAGAGACTCCAGCAGCCACAGTCCTCTTCACCAATCCCTATCTTGCCTGACTCCATCGGCGTCTGCCAGACCACTTGGGATTAGTTGTCCTCCCATTTTCCTTCTTGCCCCGCCATACCTCGGATCCCTTAGGAGGACTCTATAGCCAGTACACCTGCTCCACTGTAACTTCAGCAGGGATGCTCTGCCCCCCTAGAGCACCAATCCTGTGCCCTTCCATAGGGCTAACAGTCGTGCTGCATCTCGCTCACTTGCTGGCTGGCTCTATCTGCTCCATCACCTGATACTGTTCTTTCACAGTTCTCTTTTGATTCCTGTTCTCCTTCACTGCCATGCAGACTCACTTATATCCTGGCTGACTGGATGCAAGTGTGACCCTCTTCCTGCTCTGAGATGTGAATGAGGCACCTGACTGATCCTTTGGCATTTGCACATGAATGCACAATCAGCCAAGCACTCCAATCAATCTCAGAGCAAGTGCCGGCATGTGCACACCAACACCCGATCTGAACCTGCATGCACTGGGTCTCAATTATTTATTTAAAAACTGCACTTCACCACAGAACTCTTATCACAGTTCCTTGTGGGATTTCATGCAAGTTGTACATGCAAGACAACTCAAATAATGGCAGGGTGTAGGTGTCCACATGGGTTTTCACACAAGTCATACATTAGTGTAGATTGAAAAAGTTTTCTGCACAAAGATCAAGGGCTAGAATGGGGCTTAAGCTCCTGAAGCCATCCCAATGACACCACTTGACCTTCCTAGAGTACCGGCACCTTTTCTAAGCATACCAGTGAATACTGCCAACTCTTCTTAGCATACCATCATAGTGCTAGAAGTTTCATGGGGGATCAAATCCCATAGACCCTTCAATTAAATATTATTGTATAGATACAAATAGAACATTGCCAGTGATTTCTTTCCACTTTAAACACTGGTTTCTGGCTTTGAGTTCTGTCATTTTGTGGCTCTTTGGTGTAGGTAACACCATTCAGTTTTCCTCACATTGATACAGGAAGTTGTGGCATGTGATTTCATCATACTGACAATATAAAACACCTCTTTCTTGTCCAAGTTTCCGGATTTTTTTTCACACCCTTTCCATGCATTAGCTAAGACTGTTAGGAAGCAAGGAGTTTTGTGTGTCTTTCCTGTGTGACTTTTGTGTAACATTTTGGGCTTTTGCGTTTTAAACTCAGTTTATTTTTTTTAGAAGTTCCTTGTTCATCACCTGGTCCAGGTACTTAGCCTTTTCACCTGCCATTCCTTGGCAGAAAAGCACCAACAATACATTTTGACAAGCTATTACCAATAAATGTTTATGGTAATATATCCTTGACACTTTTGCTGCCTTTCTCAATTAAGCTATTTCAACATTATAAATAAAACCAATGGTATTTAATGAATAGGTAAATGAGTTTAGGGTAGCAACAGTTCCTGCCCTGATTTCCAGTGCTCACTGCCCTGCACTGAAATATCAGGCTGCCAAGGTGGCAATTGGTTTGTGTGAAGAAATGAATAACAGTAATCAACAGTGCTGTACTGCAGTGCACAAGATTAATTAAACAGACGTGTACTTGATTTATATTGTTAGCCGATTAAAACATGTATTCACTGATATAGACAAAATTCAATTAGTTAATTTCTGAAATGGGCTTAATTTTAAAATAAATAAATAATATCTGAAATTAGTAGTACTGCACATTCTGCAAAAGGCAAGAAATCCAAGAGACTAAAACACTAAAGGAATTCAAGGCTCTGATTAACACAGATGCAATTCTCAACAGATGCAATATTCAACATTTTATATACTGCCTAAACAACTGTTGAACTTACTTGGCATTTGTTTTAATTACGTACACCTATGATGTTATATTACTAGTAAAAGCTGAAGCAGAATTTAAGAAAAAGAAACTAAACAGGAAAGCTAGTATGGAAGCAAAGGGTCTCATGGTAAATAGTGAAAAAAAAACAAGATGATGGCCACAGGTGAAGAAGCCAGTCTATGAGTTGTCGGACGTGAATTCATTAAAGATGTAGTGCAGTGATTGTTTGTCTGTAAAGACTGCTCTCATCTGTCTGGAGACTGTGTGTGTGAGAGATGTACAGAAAACTGACTTGGTAAGTGTACATTTAAATATCAGCAATAGAATTATTTTGGAGAAAATAGTAAAGTTTTTTACTTAAGTGACACACTGAGTGCAAATGGAAGTGCAGGCACATCAATGATAGTGAGGGTGAGAGGTGCAGGGAAGAAATTCCTGGAGCTGTTCCCAATTCTGACTTTTTCCTTTGGCACTGAAGAGAAACATTTATGAAATCTGTGTGAGGGATAGATAGTATGCTCTGGGGGAGTGAGAAGTGGCTAATGAAAGGTAAACGCAAAGCAAAGCCAGAAAGAACAGAAGTGACAATCATTCAATGGATGTGTGGATTGTCATGAAGTAACAGGAAAGTAAATGCTATTTTAGGAGAAGGTTTTGGGATGGTGAACAATATGTGTTTTGTGGTGGAGAAACAAGCTAAAGTGGTTTGGCTATGTGTACTGAAAAGGCAGAAGATGATTGGACGAGGATGTACACCAAGATGGAGATGGATGAGATGAGGTCAAAAAGGAGGCTGAAGAAAACATGGCTGGAGGTGGTGTCAGATAATATGAAAAGAACTCATCTTACTACAAAGGATGACCAGAACAATGGAGACTGGAGGGAAAAAAGATCTATAGGGAAAAAGATTAAACATAATAAACCAAATAAGTGGCTGTGAATTAACCTTTTCTATACTTTATGTTCTTAACAGCAAAGTTGCAGAGTGTGCATTAATCACACAAGTCTCAGTTGGCCTTTGTCTTACCCACCAAAGAGTTCCCATGGGTTTTACACAACTAATCTGTCAGCAATACTTACAAAGCAGCATGTTGAGCACCAGCCCAATTTTCCAAGATGATCCGCTCTCTAAATACCTCATTTTTCTTTGTTGTTCTTCCTACAATACACTCTATTTTTCTTTGTTCTTTTCCAACTAGATTCTGGAGTTTTCCATTTGTTCCTTTTATTTCATAATTTTTCTTTATTCATGTTTCCACCAGGCAATAAAGTCCTCATAATTTCTCCACCTCAACTAACACAGCCCTCATTAGCTTTCCCACTAAAAATCTTTGTTACTCCTCAGCAAGAAAAAGAACAAATTCTTCATTTACAGTTTGTCTTCTTTTAAAAACATTTATGGGTAACAAATAGTGTGATAGACACATCTTTATCTGTCCCAGGGAAAAATCTATCCTAAAAAGCAAAACTATTTTTTCCAAATCAAACGTGCACCGATAATGTCAAAGTCAGATCATGTTTATTTTTTTTAAGTGGTAAACTTATTAATGCAATGATAAATGAAAATGCTCTAATTGTATGCATATATTTTGTTTCATTTATGTTTAAGAACTTAGTTAAACCTAAAAATCCAAGACTTCTAATTCTTTTTCAAATCTTAACATTTCCTACATTTATTATGTCTGCACCGTACAAAGGGATACTCACTTGCTTGTTTCTTATACACTAGTGACTGTACTATGACAGCTCAGATAATAAACCTAGCTGAAGAAAATGAACACAGCAAAAACAATATTAAACAAAATGTGAGCAGAAAAGGAAACTAAATTTGTAATCACTGAAGCAATAAAAGTCAACTGATGTCCTCTCTAGGGTTGATTGTTGCTTAGCATCTTTCCTGGCATAGACCCCCAACAGACCATGAATTACATTAGGTTGCTTTGGGAGTGTTGTGTTAGGAAGTACAAAATATTATATAATACATCTCACCATTATATCAAAAGTTATGTTTGAGAAAGAACATATTAATCTAACACACATTATAGTGCTAATATATGATGGTGTAAGTTGTGCGTGCACATATATAAAACAAAATAAGTGCCTGACTATGTTTTGCGATAGCAGCTATTTTTGATTTTTTAAATTTACTAATTTTCAATTCAATATTCCAAATAATGCTTAGCAATTTTAAATAGTATGAATGCTAATGTAAGGCCAGAGAAGCACACTAATGTTAGAGTTATTTTCTAGAACAAATCAGACATTATTTACTTTTAAAATAAACTATTATGATTGGCTTCTTTAATCATGATCATCCTAGTCCAAATAAATTCAGCCACCAGACTTGAATCAGTACTATTTGGTAAACCTTATCTTTAATCTTCATAATCTGTATATATAATTAAAGTTAAAGTACTTCTGTGAATACCATAATGAGTTAGACCTATTTTTCCTTTTTTTTTATAGTGTGAATAACTCCAACTCCTACACAGACAGAAGAAGAACCAAACATGAAAAAATAAACACAGGTCTAGTTGCTCTATGCAGGAGTAATCAGACTAGGCGGCAGGCTGTCTATTGGCCCCCTTTTTTAAAATCCATACTTTCTTTTACTCTTAACTTCATTCTCCTGTTTCTCTGGCTAATAAATTTCCACCTTAGTTTTCCACAGACATAAAACTCATAAATATTTGGCCATGGCTGTTTCAATAAACTTGATCAAACTCCGTGGTTATCCGCTAAAGAATGAGAGCCCACCGTCAGTCATCATTATATCTGCTGCCAGCGAAGATATCTGAATATATCCTCTACAGTCACTGCTTCACTGCTTTTTCTTGACTCTGTCCAGATTAAATACACAAATACAATAAATAAAAATCCCAAAATCAGTCACACATCCCATTTTTCCAGGGCAATAAAAAATTATAATTTTACTACACGAGTTTTAGGCCCAATTGTAAATGGTAATAAAATTACTGTGAAAGAGATTAATGAACATTTGTGTACACACGCACACATTAAATATACACTCACAGGTCACTTTATTAGGTACACATGGACAGCCATAATTCTTCATGGCATAGATTCAACAAGGTGTTGGTAATATTCCTCAGGGATTTTGGTCCATATTGAGATCATAGCATCACACACTTGCTGTGGATTTGTTGGCTGCACCTCCATGATGTAAATTTCCCGTACCATCACATCCCAAAGGTGTTCTGTTCGATTGAGATCTGGTGACTGTGGAGGCCATTTGAGTACAGTGAACTCATTATCATGTTCAAGAAACCAGTTTAGAGATGATTTGAACTTTGTGACATGGTGTGTTATCTTGCTGGAAGTAGCCATTAGAAGATAGACTGCAGTCATAAAGGGATGGGCATGGTCAGCAACAATTCTCAGGTGGGCTATAGCATTTAAACAATGCTCAATTGGTCCTAAGGGGCACAAAGGGTGCCAAGAAAATACCCCCACACCATTACACCACCACCGGTAGCCTGAACCATTGATATAATGTAGGACTGATCCATACTTTCATGATGCTGATGTCAAATTCTGACCCTACTATCAGAATGTTGAAGCAGAAATTGAAACTCATCATACCAGGCAATGTTTTTCCAAGCTTCTATTGTTCAATTTTGGTGAACCAATCCGAACTGTAGCCTCAGTTCCCTGTTCTTAGTTGACTGGAGTGACACCAGGTGTAGTCTCCTGTTGCTGGTGCCCATCTGTTTCAAGATTTGACATGTTTGTGCGTTCAGAGAAGCTCTTCTGCATGCCTCGGTTAAACTGGTTATCTGAGTTGCTATCAGGTCGAACCAGTCTTTCGCCTAGAGAACGACCGCTCACTGGATAATTTCCCGTTTCCGGACCAGTCTCTGTAAGGCCTAGAGATGGTTATGTGTGGAAATCCCAATAGATCAGCAGTTTCTGAAATATTCAGACCAGCCGGTTCTGGCAACAACAACCATGTGACGTACAAAGTCACTTAAATCACCTTTCTTCCCCATTCTGATGGTCAGTTTGAACTTCAGCAGGTTGTCTTGACAAAGTCTACATGCATAAATGCATTGAGTTGCTGCCATATGATTAGTTGATTAGATATTTGTGTCAACAAATGTAACTAATAAAGTGGCAGGTGAGTGTATTGGTATAAATAAAATCCTAATACCATCTGTCTTTTGAATTTTTTGTCTTGGTCTGATGTTATTTATCCATTTTGCATGTTAAGGATCTCATTTCAACCCTCAGATTGCAAGTTATCTGTTTGTTTGCCAATCATGCAAAAATAGCTAAATGAATTATCACGAAATTCAGGTTAATTAATATAGGTTACTGTTGAAGTAACTTAAAATACATGGTATATGGCATTAAAATTATTAAGGAGCAGAGTAATAATTTAGGGCAATTTAAGAATTGTACATTATTACAGAAAGGCTGAGTCAATCTTAATAAAATTTTGTATGAATAATAAAGCTGAACTAACTTAAAATTCATGGTACCTGGTATTTCAAAAATTTCATGGGTGGAGGGGTGGAATGCATTGGTATGTTCATGAAATTTTACATGCATATTACTGCTTTTACAAGTTAAAATATGGACTTCAGGGGTTGCAGTTAGATGGTGAGTTGACGTGGATGGGAGTTAAGCCCATCATAATGACTTTGGCTTATTGTTTATATCTAGCTCACTTACAGTGAAGACTATATTCCACATTAGTGGTCCAATGGAAACACGCATCACTCAAAAACGGTTGCATCTGCTTTCACAGAATGCTATATTTGCATATACTGTTCATGAGTATCGGCTTCATGGAGTTTCAAGAATTTCACTACGAAGTTGTAATGGGAGGACCAACACCACAGAAACGACACATTACTCCAAAACAGCTGAGTGGGTGTCCATGAAATACTGCTTGTATATTATAGTTAACCTAACTGACTATAAAGTATTTCATCATGAATAGTAATTCAATAGAGGGAACAACACAAAAAGTGGTAATTTTGCCCAGCTTACATGCTGTATACAGTAAATGTTTTTTATTTAATAGTAAATTAAATTTATTAATGTGGGATTAAACATCTATCTGTGAAGCCACAGTTCATGGTTCTAACCCAGCAAGGAGTCACCACAATTATAGAATCCAATCATACCCAACAAGTCTGAATTTCTGACTCACAAGAGCAGAGAAGTTGACAGTTACTGAGTAAGTAGTGTACAGTAGATGACGGATGGACACTTGCATTTCTGCCAACAATGACAAAAAAGTGTCAACACTGAAGAAAAACGCACATACTGTATATAACAAACAGAAATAGAAATATCTCTTTCCTGATCTACCTATCTATATCCCTATATCAAATTCTTCTAAGTGTTAGGACAGGAAGACAACCAGTTCATAACATCTTGTTTAATACACTCTGATAGGTTGCCAAAATTAAATTAGAATACATTTGTATTGGTCTTTAAATTGTTATGTAAATATTAGTTTTATGTATGTGAGCTGCTGTGAGACAGAAAAAAAACACTGACTTGAGATGACATGCTAGGATATTTAAAATAAATATGCACTTGGGGCTACACTTTCACACTCTTGAAGCATAAAGCAATGAAGTCAATATTACCATGTCATGCATAAAACATACACTGAATCCTATACACATTTTCAATCAGCATTTTTTAATGGATCACTGCCTGTGCTTTAAAAATCAGAACATTCTCGAAAAAGAATTAGTAACACATTTGTAACACTTTCAAAATAAGCATAACAGTCTAAAATCCATTTAATCTAGTTCTGGGATGTTAGCAGCGCAAGGCAGAAAACAGCTCTGAACAAGATGCCAATCCATCACAGGGCCATCTCACAGCCCCATCAATTCACACACAAGCTTAGAGGGGCCAGTATGGAATCGCCAGTTAACCTAACTTTAATGTCTTAAGGGATGTGGGAGGAAAACCTCATGAAGAAATAGATAGGGTATGCAAAACTGCACCTAGGCAACATATGGGTATCACTTTAGAACGCAGGAGGCATCTATATGTTTTCATTTTAAGCAAAATTTAAGTTGTCTGTCAATGTCTCTAAAATAAACTGCTCAAAAAATTAAAGGAACACTTTGAAAACACATCAGATCTGAATGGGAAAAATATCATGCTGGATATCTATATTGCTATGGCCTGGGTAATGTGTTAGGAACAAAAGGATGCCACATCATTTGATGGAAATGAAAATTATCAACCTACAGTGGCTCAATTCAAAGACACCCCGCAAATCAAAGTGAAAACATTACATGGCAGGCTAGTCCATGTTACTAAAATTTCATTGCAGCAACTCAAAATCGTACTCAGTAGTTTGTATGTCCACCACATGCTTGTATGCATGCCTGACAACGTCAGGACATGCTCCTAATGAGATGATGGATGGTGTCCTGGGGGATCTCCTCCCAGATCTGGACCAGGGCATCACTGAGGTCCTGGACAGTCTGAGGTGCAACCGGGCGGCGTCAGATGGACCGAAACATAATGTCTCAGAGGTGTTTTATAGGATTTAGGTCAGGCAACAATGGGGGCCAGTCAATAGTATCAATTCCTTTATCCTACAGGAATTGCCTGCATACTCTCACCACGAGGCTGGTCATTGTTGTGCACCAGGAGGAACCCAGGACCCAGTGCACCAGCATAGGGTCTGACAATGGGTCCAAGGATCACATCCCAATACCTAATGTCAGTCAAGGTACCATTGTCTAGCCTTTATAGGTCTGTGCATCCCTCTATGGATATGCCTCCCCTGACCATCACTGACCTTCCACCAAACCGGTCATGCTGAACTAGGTTACAGGCAGCATAACATTCTCCATGGCTTCTCCAGACCCTTTCACATCTGTCACATGTGCTCAGGGTGAACCTATTCTAATTTTTGAAAAGCACAAGGTGCCAGTGGTGGACCTGCTAAATTCTGGTATTCTATGGCAAATGCCAATCGACATCTACGGTGCTGGGCAGTGAGCACAGGGCCCACTAGAGGATGTCAGGACCTCAGGCCACCCTCAAGTAGTCTGTTTCTGATTGTTTGGTCAGAGACATTCACATCAGTGGCCTGCTGGACGTCATTTTGTAGGGCTCTGGCATTGCTTATTCTGTTCATCATTACCTAAAGGAGCAGATATCGGTCCTGCTAATGGATTAAGGACCTTCTACGGCCCTGTCCAGCTCTCCTAGAGTAACTGCCTGTCTCCTAGAATTTCCTCCATGCCCTTGTATGTATATAGCACTGTCCTCCAGTTATAAAATCCTTGGTTGAATGACTGCGCTGTATTTTGAATATATATAATTACAAAAATTTACTTTTAAATATTTAAACAATTTAAAGCCCCAAGAATGAATCCATACTTGGACACTAACTCTCTGGAGTTTGCCAATATTCCCAGCGTGTGTGTGGGGTTTAATCTGGCTACCTTTGTTTTCCTTGCCATTCCTCCTTCTTTCCTTAAGATGCACATGCTAGTCTTACAATTACTTCAAAATTGGCCCTGTGCAAGTGTGTGCACATCAATGGATTGGTACCATGTCCATGATCAGGGCTTTCCATGCATTCAATGAGGCTGACATTGTCTCTAGTTCCTAAAATTTCTGAGCTGAATAAGTGGATTATAAAATGAATAGACAAATTGATGTATCATATCTATGGAAGATTTGTGCCATATTTAAATGTAATCAAACATGTCAGCTACATTGCAATGCAATGTTTATGCATATGGTGCATTTAATTTTGTCACACATATATTAAAAACATATATACCAAATGATCAATTGCTTTTCGCTACAGTATAACATAATTTTTGTGTCAGTTAAAACTGTATGTATTGCATTTAAATTCATGCCCATGGATCATGCGTCTTAACTTAAAGCAAATTAAACATACTGCATTTCATCTAGTAGCTTTTCAGAGTGTTTTGCATTTCCATTCAACACCACACATTAATCATGACAAAACTCAATGTAATAAAATGACGATTAATCAGCGTCAAAGAGCAGGGCAAGGAGCGCCCACTGTTGGGGTATGAGACGTTCCAACAACAAGTATGTGCATGCAGAGCTAAAGACAGGCGATGGAGACTTGAAGCAAAGGCAGGTGAAATGACTTGCCTTTGCTCCACTTTGAAGAACGAAAAGGAAATATAACCAGTTGTATCTCAAATGTTGTAAGACGCCTTGGATAAAGGTGTGAGCCAAATAAATGGAAAGGGATAGAGCATAAAAACAAATTTTCAACTGCTACAGTAGTAGAGTGTTGTACCGTGTTAGCCATAGATTGATACAGGAGAAAGTAGGGTGAAATGACACCGTTTATTGGCTAACTAAATAGATTACAAATGCAAGCTTTCGAGGCAGCTAAGGCCCCTTCATCAGGCTATTTCAATACCTCTGTTTCCTGCTCCCCTTCAGTCGTTACATTACGCAAGCTGCCAAATCACAGAAATGTTTAGAAGCGGAACTGTTGGAACCCCTTGCACAGTCTTTTAACAGTGAGTTGTCATTTGATTACATTCAGCTTTGGAATGAATAATGTGTGGTCTTATGACATGAATTATAATATAATATACTGTATTTCTAATGGAAACAAAAATTGTATGCCATTGAGAAAAATCAAATCGATCAATTGATTTGTATGTTTTTAATTATACAATTAAACTGCCAAAATTAAATGCAATCCATTGTGTTAACTACATTGCAATGAAATACATATATACACTAGAATCCCTGAAGTCTACGAAAAAACTCGTAATCCCGGGCCACCTTAAATTCCTTCGCACATCAGCATATTTTGTTTTGTAAATGTGTCAATCAGCACAAGCACCCAGTTATCTCTTCCCCCACCCCTATCCCAGACGGAGCTCAACTCGGGCAAAAATTTCTCCCTGCTCAAGATTCTTTATCTGCGTACTAGGTGCTTGGAGTTGTATAAGGTAAATAAAATATTGTTATTTGGAACACATGCATTTCATGTGTGTTCTGTGTCTAAAACGTAAGTGTAGGAAGAAAGGAAATGCGAGGCAAAAAATTCCAAACACATACCTAAAGCAGAAACATTTTCCATGTTATACTAATAATGACATAAAATGTATAATGTGTGAAAACTTTAGTCCAAATATCAAATAAACATAGTAAAAAAAATAATAATTTGAGTTACATGATGCTGTCAATGACTTAAAAACCCAAGCTCAAATGTCAGTCGACTGAGATGTATTCTTGGATGATGCAGAGGTAAGAACTGCTGCCTTATAACCAAAAGGTTCCAGGTTTGAGTCTGGGTGCTCCGTGTTTTGAGTAGTGAGTAGTTACACCGGGTGTTACAGACTCAAATCAAATGTATGTTTTAACTATATTATAGTAATAATAATAGCAGCTCACTACTCAAAACCCGAGCTTAAATTGACAAGTGAAGAAGAACAAACAAATCATAATTGCCTTTACCTCACTACTAGCACACAGACTTATCTTGCTCAACTGGAAGAATCCCAACCCACCACGTTTAAGTCACTGGGTAACTGATGTCCTATACTATCTGAAATTAGAAGAAAATCTAATTCTCACTCAGAGGATTTGTTCAAACCTTTTTTAAAATATGACAAAGTTTAATCAATAACATTTGAGAATAATCTTCTATATTGGGGAAAAGTATACTCTTCCTTCCTTGCTGTTTCAAAGATGTGTTCTGTTGACTGGCTCTCCTCTCTTTCTATCTTTTAGGTAAAGGGTTGAATTTGATTTTGCTAAGTTGGATTTGATTGTATGGATTGTTATTAGCCTTTAATTAAGATGAATAAATACAAATGTACAATAAAGTTGTTTTTTTGCCAATGCTAAATATTACTTGAATTAAAAGAACTAGGAGACCTTACAGAGCATCTCAGATCATACAGGTTACACGTGCACAGCAAACAACCTAAAATGTACATGGAAAAAGAAAAAAGAAAATCGATTTCCTCTTATTTACAAGTACAATGTAGCGTGAATCTTCCAAAATATATGCAATATCACTGAAGTATATTTTTCACATTTTTGCCACTTCAAAGGGCAAATTTATTTTGGATTCACATTTATATATAACTAAAAATGTCAAAAAACTTTGTCCTACATTTGAACAAATAACTGATCAATGAAGTCACTTGTAATTACATGAACTTTGTGGAATGAGTAGAAACCCATACCCTTCATCAAGCATTTGGTATGGTCTGGGGCCGAGCACCCACAACTGGTAAACTTAAGGTGCAAATTCAAAACACACAGTAGATTTTTTATTTGTCTTTAAACAAAGATAGAAAGTACCTTCCACAAACAGGCAGATATCCAGGCAATTTAATCAAGGCACACTGTTTCTTTGTAAGATGCTCTGACTACTGTGTTTAAAAATTTAACTTTAAAACCTCAAAGGTCAAGCTTTAGATTGAACAGAAATTCCAACATTGTAAATGTGTGTGTCAAGTTTTGTGAACTTCTCAGCAGACATAAACTCACATCATTTCAAGACATCTCACAGCATGTTATAGGGTTATCTTTATTTTTTTCCTAATTCAAAAAGGGGCAGAGCAAACCAAAAAGTACACAACAAATGAAGAGGTAACATAACTATCCCAAGATCTTTCAAAACTGCAGCAAGAGATAATCCTGGAAAAGACAAAGTAGCAGGTGGAGAGTTGTGTGCAGAGTGAAAATTAAGGTGCGCATTTCAGAAGTGACACTGAATATGATTAATATGACAAGCATGGAGACCCAGTAAGGACAGGACTGACCAGTGTTAAGAATATATTCTAAAGGCCATCAGGGAAGCTGGGACAAATGTCATGCATATCATTGACATGAAGTACATGGGTGTAAAGAAACGTCAGCCTGTGCGAGTGTGGGTCTGAGAGTGGATGGGTCCTGTTGTACCCAGTGTTTCATGGATAGGTCCCTGAATACAGTTAACCGGGATTGAGAACATTATCCTAAAATGGTTTGCTAATACTTTCATTTTATTGGTATTATGGGAGGTGTTAATCTTTTGAAATAAAAACCAAATACATAATTACTGAGGTGACATTTTCAAGAGAGGGTAATGTTACATATTCATGCTTTATAGAAAGGGAAAAAAAAAGATTAAAAAAACACAATAGTTGTTCTAAAGCAGATCTCAAAATAAAAGGTTCATAGATGAGCTGCCTCTTTGAGGGTCATTTGGAGAGTGCAACATACAGCGTGTTCTGCTGAATCCCATTTTAATAAATTATCAAATAGCATATAATTACTGCTTTGCTTTACAGTACTTTTGATATCTAAAAAAAGCTGAAATTGCTCCTTTTAAACATGTGGGTGAGGCAGACATTATAGTACTCCAATTAAAAGCAAATATCTTCATAGCCACTAAAAAAAAAATGATCTCAGCAGGAGGCATCAGAATTATTAAGACAGTGCTTTTGAAAATGAATGCTTACATTCAGCATACAAGATTCTGTTAGCATGCATTTGTTTTCAGTTAATATGAAAACAGCAGGGTGGCATTTATTTTAGCAATGTTAGTTTATCTCTGTTTTACAATATGAAAGATATTTTGGCCATTTTTGGTTAATTTAATGCCAGTAATAAGAGAGTAATTTGTTAAGGTTCTATGATTTAAATTCCTTTTTATAAAGTGGTACTCTCATTAAATTCATTTCAAATAAAACTGCATTCTAAATGATGATTAACACTACAAATTGAGCAAATTTATCATTTAGTGGCAAGGAAAAAAACACAAACAGCATTTAAAAGACACCATTTTCTTCTCTGTGGTAGGGTAGAAATGATTCTCCAGAAATGACTGTGGAAAATCACTCCAGACTAAATCGGGCTCAGGGCCGATCACACTTCACCAAATAGGAAATGTATTTAAATGAGAGGTGAGAGCAAGAAGAAGGGGTAACTTTTCAGAAAGACATAAGTGAGGAAACAGCAAGCAAAAGAGCCTACTTCAGTACGTGAAATAAGATAGAAAACCCACACATTAGGCACTGCAAATCCTGTAAATTTCTGAGGTTTGATAAAGAAAAAAAATGTAAACATTATTTTAAAATAGTTTAATGATTTTGTATTTCTAATGCACAAAGCATTCAAATACTTTCTAAACAGCTGTTTCCATTATCATGTGATGGACTGGTGCCCTGTCAAGGGTTCTTTCCTGCCTTGCGCTTTATGGTAGCTGGGTTTGGCGCCAGCATCCCCCTGGACCTTATTCAGGACTCTTTCTAATATCGAGTAACAGGAAGTCGGCGGCCACACTAAAACCAATGAATTCAAAGTAGGAACGATTCAATAACGGGGAGCCAATCCACGGCAGGGTACACTGACATACAAATCTAAACTTGTTCACATGGTGCACTGCCAAGCAAATGTTTGTATCAGAACAGTAAAGTGAAACCAGTTAACCCAATACATATTGTACACACACTTTAACATACAAGTGGGGGCTAGAATATGTAGAAACCAAAGGAAGAAAATGGGGAAATTTTGGGAGACTCAATCAGGTAGTGAACAAAACCAAGAATCAACCTCATGTCTCTACAGCCAAAGTAGTGAGACTAAAACACAATTTACAGGGCCATGTCCTTTGTATTTCATTGATTAAATAAGAAAGTCAAAAATCCGAGCTAAAAGTACATGAAGGCTATTTTGTCATACAGGAATGATAATTAAATTTTTCCTTGATTTACTGGAAAACACTTGTTAAAGTGTAAAAAGTAAATTACTAAATACTTAAATCCATTTAAAGGCATGGTATAAACTGGAACTATATATTTTCGGACAAAGTACAGTGCGTAAGCTGTAGTGCTAAGTACATTGGAAATTAAAATGTCACATGTATGAATCCTGTGGATGCATCAACTGTACTGTATATATGTTTTGTTCAAGTAAATGTCTTGGGAAATGAGCTCATCAATGGAACCAAGTTATACAAAATTTCATTACCCTCTTTAAAGCACTTTGAGCATAGTTGTTATATAAATAAAATGGATTATTATTTTTGACACTGTATGCTGTTGTAAGGGATATTCTAAACTGAAACAGTGAGGTATATTTGCAGACATTTTCTGTTCCTGCAAATCAACGGAATCCTTGAAATGAAGAACTCTAAAAAGTATGTGGGGTCAAACCCCTGCCCCCTTATGAGAGCAATAGCATCCTTTTGTTGAAACAATAGGCTCAATATTGAAAACAGACGTGGACTTCCACTAATAGATGGTCTTCTCTCATTTTCTTGTCTCTCATTTTTGCACTTTTTTTAAAAAAAAAAGTAATTTTTCTGATAGATAGAACAAACTTCTTTTGTCCCAGGAGAAATTTAGCTTTAGCATAAGCTCAATAAATATCAAAATATAAAGCGTATAAGGACAATACGTTATAAATGAAACGTAGACGACTAAGCGTACAAGAAAGCAGCGTGGAAAAAAGAGACTCAAAAGCGTTGGAGAGACAAAAAAGAAAAAAAATAATCTAGGTGCAAATTCAGAAAATAAGGAAAGTAATTATCAGCCCGGAACAAGTGGAATTGAAAAAAAAGCATGTCCAATCCAGACGTTGGAGCTATACACATGCATAGCAGGTTAGAGATTATGAAAGCAGTGGAATTCGAAAGGCTCAAAAAAAAAAATGGCGCGATACACATGTGGAGAAAGTTAAAGAATATGAAAGTATGAAAATTAGAAAGTATAAAAAAAAAAGAAAGTAAAGATCGCAGGAGCACAAACAAACGGAAATTATTACTCAAAAATGGGAAAGTAATCACCACGGACCAGGTGTCATTTAAACAAAAGCAGGATAAAGTGAGGTCAGAAATAAAAGACAGAGTAGAAAACAAAGTAAAATGTCATAAAGAGGTTAAAAAACAAGGTGGCCAAACACATGCAGAGCAGGTTACAGATAATGAAAACTGTAATTCAAAAGACTCAAAAAAAACACAGGCACGACACACATGCAGAGCTAGATACAGAATATGAAAGCAGAAAAAAAGGACAGTGTCAAAACAAAGAAAGCAAACATTGCATTAGCGCAAAGAACGAAATAGAGATCGAATATATGGACAAAGGTGATATGTCAGAAGTATGTAAATATTGTAAGGCTTTGAAGTTTAAGTCAAGAGAATTTCAAAAACGGAGTTTACCTCATTTATTAGTTGCTCTGCAAAAAAAATTATTAACTGCTGATGATGTAGATCATTTTGTCTGCAGAAATTCCAAACAGAGAAACCTACCCTGAATTATGGTACAAAGTCATTAAACACATGTCTCACTGACCTCATTAAAAAGATTCAGCACATTGGGACCTGAAAGATTTCAAATTTTGTTTTAACGGAAGTTCTGAAATAAAAGTGAAACTAATGAAATGGCAAAAAATTCAAAGAAAAAATAAATCTTAAGTGTATCCGGAAAAACAAAAAATTGGGGTTGGCGAGCGAAGTGAGCAGGGGGTGAAGCCCTGTAGTTACCAAAAAAAAAATCTACTCTCTCTCTCTCTGTATATATACTGTATACTATATAAAATCCTAAGCCTAAAAGTGCAACTATTTTATGTGATGTTTTTATGTCATTTTTTTTGTCACGCTTTAAATCGGGTTTATTTTAAAACCTACAAATAGTAGGACAGCTGCTGTACAGACTTTTAAATGTCTGATCGAGCAGGTGAGGGGACGCTGGTGCACGTAAGTTGCTGCCGCTCCTCCCAGTTAACAACACTTTGCAAAATTCGCCTTAATTTTACACTTTCTCACGTTTGTTTTATTTCTTTTATTGTATGTATAGTTCGTGGATACAGCCGACTAGAATTACATGGATTTGGCTTAATATTTACAGATTTTATGGACTCTACTTTGACTGGGAATAGCTGAGTCTGTGGATCACGGGACGAGACCTACGAACATTTCTTTGTACCTGGTGATCTAGGGCCTCGGGATGATCTGTCTCTGTGATTATATTCGCTATGCTGATCTGCTCCCTTATAATACTCTACGACTGGGAACTGATCTGATGTTCATACTAACCTGGTTTATGGCTCTGGAGTAATCACGCCTGGAATTACCAAACGTTACTGTTTGTGGCTGTGTTTTGGAACCTCCAAATCCTGCTACCTCTTTCTGCTGCTTTGCTATCGCCGCTCATCTCATCTATGCTACCACACCCGCCTGTCCTACCGGTTCCACTGTGCTGTGCAGCTTCTCCACTGCTTTTCAGAAAAGTATTGCTCAGTATCATGCTAAAATACTCTCATGACAAACTCCTTCCTATTAAACAGTTTGTCCAGAGCAAATGGTCTGACTGGAACATCCTAAAAGACGCCGGTATTTTGCAGCGCCCAAAATATGTACATCATGGGTCAGGTCGCCGCCAACGCCGGGCTGCGAATGAAAAGACAACCGGCAGCATTTGCTCAGGAATAAGCCGCCCTTCTCATGGCCCTGGAAATAGAAGTGTCAGTGTGCCAAATTTAAATCATGTGGAAATAAACCCTGATCACAGCTCTGTGCAAAAAGAAGCCTCAATAACTAATATTGCACTGTTTAACTTGAGATCTCTTAATGGCAAAGCATTGGTGCTGTCAGAACTCATCACTGACACCAAACTTGATATATTGTGTCTAACAGAGACTTGGCAAAACCAAACAATTTACGCCTCTCATGGAGGCGACTCCACCTGGTTTCACTTTCCATACAGAACCTCGCAGCTCTAGACAAGGAGGTGGGCTAGCAGTAATTATCAGAGCAGACTTAAATATCAAACGAATCCCAATTGACTGTCCACTGTCTTTTGAGTGCCTGGCTCTTAAACTAATAACGGAATCAGGTCCTGTCTCACTCATTGTTCTTTATCGTCCCCAAAATACAATGCATCCTTCTTATCTGATCTGATTGAACTTTTAACCCACCTTAGCTCTTATTCTCACAGAATTATCCTTCTTGGTGATTTCAACATCCATATTGACACTACTACAGAAATGAATTCCTATCCTTACTGGTCTGTTTTGACTTAACACAGGATGTTGATTTTCCCACCCACTCTGGTGGTCATATATTGGATCTGATCTGCACTTCTGGACTATCTGTTGCCAACATTTACAGCACTGATTTGGGACTCTCTGACCATAAAGCAGTATTTTTCACTGTCTCACTACCTTTCCCTCTTACCTGTAAATGACAAATTTCTTACAGAAACCTTAAAAATATTTGTCCCTCTATCCTTTCTGGATCCATTTCTGATCTTTTACTGTCTGCACCTATTCCGTCAACACTAGATAGTCTTGTTGACCACTATAACTCAGCCCTTCATTCAGCATTAGATAAAACAGCTCCTTTAAAACATAAGGAGGGTTTCCTTTAAACGTTCAGCTCCTTGGTATAATTCAGAATTGCGATCTATGAAAGCAGCTGGCCACGCCTTGAGAGAATGTCACGTAAGACTGGCCTCACTGTGCACATCCAGGCTTTCTCTGACCACCAAAGAGCTTACAGAGAAGCACTAACTGCTGCTAAGAACACCCACTATGGCAGAATAATAGAAAGTGGCCACGATAACCCAAGGGTTTTGTTTTCTGTAGTTAATAAACTACTCGAACCTGCATCTGGCCCAGCTACCTCTTCTACTGAAGTCTGTCCACTTTTTCCATAACAAAATTAAAGATCTAAATAATTCAACTAACATAAATACATCATCTGTTTATATCTCTCCCTGTTTTCCCACTCCATCCAGCTCCTTCTCTAAGTTCTCACCAGTCACATCTGCGTTTGTTAATAACCTGCTTTGTAAGATGAGGCTGACTACTTGTGTACTGGACCCCATCCCCAGCACACTACTTAAATCCTGCCTTCATGCCATAATCCCGACTGTTACAACAATAATAAACTCATCCCTTGACACTGGCTCTGTGCGCTCACTTTTAAAATCGCTTCTGTAACCCCAATGTTAAAAAGTCTGGTCTTGATGCTGACAGTCTTAACAACTTTCTGCCTATTTCCCACTTACCTTTCCTGTCAAAAGCTCTTGAGCGTGTTGTAGCCTCCCAGCTCACCAATTACTTAACCTAATAATTTGATGGGACCCTTTCAATCTGGTTTCAGGCAGCACAGCTGTGAAACTGCTCTGCTACGGGTAACCAATGATTTGCTTATGGCAGCAGACTCTGGACAAACCAGCATATTAATTCTATTAGACCTCAGTGCAGCATTTGACACTGTCAGACATGACATTCTACTGTCCAGAATGGAGAACATGCTGGGTATCTCTGGCACTGCCCTCCAGTGGTTCAAGTCCTATCTGACTGATAGGCAAGAGTTTGTTAGTCTTGGCAACAGCAGATCCAGCTCAGCACCAGTCACACAAGGAGTTCCTCAGGGCTCTGTCCTCGGCCCTCTTCTCTTCTGTATTTATATGCTTCCCCTTGGCCATATTATTCATAGCTATGGACTGGGCTATCATTTTTATGCAGATGATACTCAACTCTACTTCAATGTTAAAAGTGGAACTTCATCAGAGCTTTCTCAGCTCACAACCTGCCTTAGTGAAATTAAAACCTGGATGGAGCAGAACTCTTTAAAATTAAATTGCAACAAAACTGAACTCCTGCAAATTGGGACTAAAATGCAACTTAATAAAATGAGCTCCTTCCCAGTCCATCTTGGGGTGATCTCATCAGACCTGCCTCTACTGCAAAGAATCTTGGTGTCATTTTTGATTCCTCCCTTCTTATTCCCCACATAAATCACATTAAGAAACTTTCTTACTTTCACCTCCGTAACATATGCCGTGTTCACTCCTTCCTCTCCTTTTCTAATGCTGAGAAACTTGTCCATGCTTTTATCACATCCGCATAGATTATTGTAACTCCTGCTGGCAGGTGTCCCTTCTAATCTTATATCACAGCTCCAGCTTATTCAAAACTCTGTTGCAAGAGTCCTTACTCGAACCAGCAGCAGCGAGCACATCACACCCATCCTGCTCCGTCTTCACTGGCTCCCTGTGTCTTACAGAATCGAATATAAAATCCTACTAATAACCTACAAAGCCTTAAATAACCTCGGCCAAACTACATCAGTGACCTTCTCCATCACTATGTGCCTGCCCACCCACTAAGGTCCTCTGATTCTGGCAATCTTGTTGTGCCCCACACTAATCTACACTCCATAGGTGACAGGGCCTTCAGCTGTATAGCGCCCAGACTCTGGAATGACCTACCGAAATTAATTAGATCAGCTAAACTCCATGAATTCTTTTAAAAAACAACTCAAAACTCATCTGTTCAGGAAGGCTTTGAGCTCTACTTGACTTCATTCCCCTTCTCTCAGTTTACCTCTCTGTCAAGATGCTCATGTAACCTGTGTGTGTGTGTGCTAGACCATCAATTATGTTGTCTGTTAGGCTTTTCTCTGAACTTACTGTCTTAATCTTCTTTATTTATTTATTTGGTTTGTACAATTCTATATACTGTTTGCCCTGCCATTCTTTCTTATATTCTGTAAGTGCCTTGAGCATGGGAAAGGCACTATATAAATAAAGTGTATTATTATTATTTAGTATTATTAATGTTCAAAACGCAGTGAAAGATGCAGATCACGTGGCACAGCAGCAGCAGCTGATCGAGCAAAGAGGAAGTAAAAAAAAAAACTGTATTTGTTTCCCATTGTATCACCATTTATGAGGGGGTTTCGGAAGAGTGATCGTGTCTCCTTGGAGTGCGTTCAGCCTCCCTCTTCACAACGTGAATGGTAGAGGCAAGAAGTGGCTAACGCGTAGAGCAGGCCGGAGGGGGTTGGTGAGCGAAGTGAGCATAGGGGAACCCTCTAGTAAGTAAATAAAAAATTGCTAAAGATAATAGATCATTCATAGTCAGGTATTACAAAGCCACACTGCAGTAGATGTGAATGAGTCCCAGTAGCATTTCACAATACACCAATCATCATTATCTCTGGCTAAATGTCCAAATGAAATATAGATTAAGATGAAATTTGTTAAACTTACTCTTCAAGCTATTTTTTGAGCAATGTGCCAGTATTTGAGATTTTAAAAACTCCCACTAAAAACATGGATGAGAAAAAATAAAAAATATAGGACATAAAATCACCTGGATGATATCCTAAGAAAGGTACATTTTATAATACAAGAATGACCTGATATGGCAGAATAAATACCAAGCCATAAAATAAATTATTAGGTATTGGCAAAGTCTCAATTCTAAGAAATTTTGTTGGAACATGAGTGCCCCGATAGAAACCTACTTCACGTTGTAGAAACTAGCTTTCCTAAATTTGCATTGTGTCTCTGGGTTAGAACAGGGATGCTACAGTTCAGTACTGTTGGGCTGGAGTAGCCCGCAAACCATTTTATTAATTAGAAGCCAATTCAGTCATATAAGGGAACTATTTAACTTAGTCGCTTTCAATCTGCCATGTCAAATCATTTGTATTGCTGGTTTTTCTATGTGGATTACTTGTGGACAAGAGAAGATTAGTAATTCTCAGTCTTTTTTTCTTCTTCCACATACTGTATTGGCAAATTTTTAATTAAAATAAACACACACATGTACTGTAAATGGGCCAAGGCAAATAGTATAAACTGTTTTTTCTTTTTTGTCATCTCAATGAAAAAAAATGTACTAAGTAATTAAAACAGTGAAAGCAGGTTAAATGGCAGATTAAAGTTAAATGTAGCTATTAAAGGTTGGGAACCTTAGAAAGTGAGTTATCTGAAGAGATGCACAAAAATGGATCAACAGTAACTCCAGTAACAATTGGCTAATTAAAGAAAAACCCTATAGTCACTGAAGTTCCCAGCATTGAACTTAAACTCTGGCTTAAAAAAATAAGCTTAAAATGTGTGTTTTGCTTTTCAAGTAAATTAAGAAAGGATTTTTTTTTCCATACAACGTGTGTGTCCAATTACACAGAAACTACTAACTTAAAAATTGTAGCTAGGTACTTGGGTGACAAAGAGTACCACAACTGAGATAACACGTAGTCAGGCTTAGGTAATATATGATGAATTATTACAGGCAAATGGGTTTGGTTTCCAAAAATGTGGCAGGAAATTGGAGTTGATTCTTTTTTCAAGACACAAAGTATTAATCAACCAAATGAGGAATTTAAACCAGGCAGCAGAAATGAGCTGTGAACTATTTTAATCCTTTGTCTTAAAGAGACAAATAAATTTAAAACAAGTCTAATTACTGATCTGTCCTCCTAAATGCATGTTTTTGCATTACCAGATATGAAATACACAGTATATATAAAAGAAAATAAATTTATCAGGTTCCCCCAACTTATCTAGTAATTACTTTCTGCTTAAGATGCCTGCTATTTTTATTTATAGTTTGTCATTATGCATGTGACAATATAATGTTTGTCCACTTTCTAAGTCATTAAAAAGTAAAACAAGAAAGTACTACACTGAAAGAATTGTGAGGAAGATACCTGCTCTGAAGTTGACACTAATCCATCACAAGACATATATTCACTTATACTAGTTAATTTAAAGATATTGATAATTTTAAGTGAGAAAACTGAACTGAAGGTAGAAATTTTAAAACTAACAAATATCAGGTGTACAATTAAACCTAAAGGCTGCTCACAATCAATATGCATTGTTATTTAACAGTTAGCTTTCAGATTGACTTTGCCACATCAGTTTTATCTTAATATGCTGGATTTTAAAACCCTCCTATAAAATAAAATATAATACTTGTCCAGATTCAACTGCTGTGATAATGGTAAGAGCAACCTCATACTAAAGCACATACGCATCAAATCATGGAGAACCCCATTTTTGAATTACTTCAGATGTTAATAAACTTAACAGAGAATTTTAGGTCTTTTCCTGAAGCTAAAACAATAAATATTTTGAATAACTAAATAAATTAAGTTCAGCCATGGAATCCTAGATAGATTACAAACAAGTGGTCATATACTTACTTTTTTTTGGTTTTCTAGCATATCTGATTAAATTATTTCACCAATGACAGACACAGATCATGTAAGTAGAAAAGACTTAGATAGATGAAATACAATAGATAACACTGTTCCAGTAGTTGTGGTTTCATTCAAAATACAATTTAACATACATTGTTGGGGAAAAAAAGAATGCAGAGCCACCTGTTGGTTCTAAAGCAGAAATGCAAGCAAGGGCTAAACTTGCATTCTAGGCAATTCTTGCCATTTGTCCCAGATTTATATATAGTTGTATTATTTTTCTATATTTGAAAATTGTCATTAAAGAAATAAAAGTTTAGAAAAATAGCAGGAAAATTTTCTGTTGAATCAGGAATGCTTTTTCATCTTAAATATATACTTAAAATATCAATTATGTATTTTGTATAGCCTGTCTTATTATCGATCATTTCACTTATGAAATAAACTTAATCCAATTTAATATATGGGAGAAAACTTGAGTAACAAGAAAGAATGAAAAGTTTGCAGAGCCTCCAGGAGTTATGAGGCAGAGGTAGAATGCTGTCAATGCAAACAGCAATTGCAGCAATCATACTTTAATTTATCCCTTTCTCATTCCATTCAATAAATCTTGAGTCATGTATTGTATTAAAAGGTATACTTAATATACTATCCAGATATATGCAATATCCTTACCATCAGATCAAGCAAGCAGAGATCAAAAAGTAATTTATAGCAATTGCTGAATTTCCTATATGTAATCAGTGCAATTTACTGCACAAATATTGTAATAAAGGCACCATCACAGAATAATTTTCTTTTGTAAAGAAAAAGCATTTCAATTATGTTAATATACAAATAATATGTGATGTTTGAATCTGCCTGACTAACACAATACAGTTTAACCCCCATTTCCTTTATTTTACCAAATAGTAGTGCATCATGGTGGGATTATTCGTAAGTAAGCCTAATTGATTAGATTAGATTCAACTTTATTGTCATTGTACAGGTACAACGAAATGCAGTTTAGTAGACTACGATGCAATAGTCAGTTGGTGCAAATAGTACATTAAAGTGCAATAAACAGTAAGGTGCAATAAGGCAGCACACAGATGAGAATATATATCTATGATGATATTTGAATTTACAGGTAGTAGTATGTAAAAGGAAGAGTACATAGATGTCAATACTTATCAGTAGTACAGATACACTGTATGAATAAATATAATGTAGATAGTTGAAATATTTTTATATACAGAATATATATATATATATATATATATATATATGCTGTATATATTTTGTTACAAACTCGAACAAGGATCATAGCAAGGTTTGGGGCAGCCACCCGTATACTGTGTATCCTGGCTGCAAAATTGAAAAACAAGTGATAGCACTGGCGTGCACAGATCAGAGTCCAAAACAGAACTGAGGGAATAGGGGAAAGGTGGAGGTTTTTAAAGGTCAGTATAGGAAGTGACGTCAAAGGGGCCGGGAGCAGAAGGATCTTCAACCATAGGCTTGGGCCCAGTCATGACATCAAAGGGGCTGGAACCGGAAAGGTTTTCATCAATTGGTTCTGACCCAGAAGTGATGTCAACAGGGCCAGGCAGAATTTCCCGTGAATGGTCTGCAGGAAAGCAAGAAAAAGAATCAGTGCACTCAGTCCACATCCTGGTCTGATTTACCCTGAGTTACCTTCATTCCAGCCCTTTAGCTGCCTCCCTTGCGCACGTGTGTGACAATATATATGTGTATATTAATTTTAAGTTTAAGTAATTAAGTTTATATATAAACAGGTGAAAATATACATAAAAGTACAGTCAGAAGTTATTGTTACTTAGAACGGTCAGCTATTGAATGGTGAGGGTTGAGAGTTCAGAATTGTGATGGTGCTATGGAACTGTTCCTGAGCCTGCTGGTGTGGGACCGATGGCTCCTGTAGTGCCTTCCTGATGCAAGGAGGGCAAACAGTTCATGGTTGGGGTGTGAGGCATCCTTGATAATCCTACGAGCCTGTCACAAACACCGTGTATGATGCAGGTCAGAAATAGCTGGAAGTGGGATGCCAATTAAGACCTGGGTAGTTTTTCACCACCAGTTGCAGGGATTTTGTGTCAGCTACAGAGCAGTTGCCATACCACACCATAATGCAGTTTGTCAATATGCTCTCAACAGTGCAGCAGTAAAACTTAATCAGAATCTGAGGAGACATGCAGGCTTTCTTTAGACAAAGAAAGTAAAGTCATTGTTGTGCTTTTTTAACCAGCCTGGAAGTGTTAATTGCCCAAAGAAAGGTCCTTGGAGATGTGGACGCCCATGAATTTGAAGCTGGAAACACACTCCACCTCAGTCCAATTTACATGAATGGGAGCATGTCTGCTACCTTTAGTTTTCTGGTAATCTACACTGCACTCTTTAGTTTTATTAATGTTGAGGGCAAACCATGGCATGTTGAAGGGTGCTGAACCTCTTCTCTGTAGGCTGACTTATCATTGTCACTGTTCAGTCCTATTACCATAGTGTTGTCTGCAAACTATATGATGGAGTTGGAGCCATATAATGGGACACAGTCATGGGTGAAGAGAGAGTAGAAGACTAGGGTGAGTACACAGCCCTGTAGAACACTATTCAGGATCAGGGTAGAGCAGGGATCTCAAACTCCAGTCCTGGACAGCCGCAGTGGCTGAAGGTTTTCATTCTAACCCATTTCTTAATTAGTGACCCATTTTTGCTGCTAATTAACTTCTTTTGAATTATTTTTCATTGACTTGCTCTTAGCAGCCAAACAATAATGAGATACAAAATGAACCAAAACATGATCAGCAAACTGTGGCCATCATGCAATATCTGAAAATAAAAAGGCTGGAGGTCTCAGGAATGTGAATTTGCTCAGGTCCCCAAAACATTTTAACAGTGCTCTGAGAAAAGAAAAGAAAAACATCAACAATTTTGAAAATGTATGCTATTGCATAATGAGAGCAGCAACGAGACATGGAATGAAAGAACAGCTTTAATTAACAACAAGACTCAGTACGTAATTAAGCAACTGTTTGGAATTAAATTGGCTGGAGTTTGAGGACCTGACTTAGTTGGTCTTCTGTTGGCTCACTCATTTCACATTTCTTTTTAAGGAAAGAAATGAAGCAATTCAGAGGAATGATGAAGAAATTCTGGGAAACAAATCTTAAAAAACAAGTCAAATAAAATTAATTAAAAAGAAATTAATTAGCAGCAAAAACAGGTCACTAATTAAGAAAAGGGCTAGAATGAAAACCTGCAGCCACTGCAGCCCTCCAGGACTGTAGTTTGAAATCTCTGGTGTAGAGGATATCTGGTTGGTTAGCCTGACAGACTGGGGTCTGTTGGGTAGAATATCCAGTGTCCATTTACAAAGAGAGGTGCTGATGCCGAGGCTGCTACGTTTAGTTACCAGCTTGGAGGGGATGGTGGTGTTAAAAGGGATTGCCATTAAGTTTAGAACATTATAGAAAAATTGTATAATTCTTCTTTCATTTGATAGTAGGTACACTATAAGAGAGGATATAGTGAAAGGCATTCCTAGTGATAGAATGGACCATTTGTGCATTAAAAGGTAGATGGCAGTGTTTGGACTTGTTGGGAGGTACATTGCTGTACAACCCTACACAGGCTTGCTATACTGTGATGGTTTGTGCAGTACTGCACAACATAACACAGAAACATGAACGGCTTCAGGATATCAACACAATAGCAATTCAAAGACATCTGAATGTTGTATGTAGAATGTAAAGAGATTAGCAGTGTAACATTGACATTTACATGGCAAAATTATTATTTTTTTAATTAATAAGAATGCTCTTAGTATCTCACAGTTCTGTGCATACAACCTGCATCAACTCATGCTGTGCACTGCCACCGATTGGGGCACTGTATGATGGCACACTGCTATTGCTCTCTTCATTCACCTGCTCCAACCTGTCCTTCTCCCTTTCATTGGCAACTCCTGGCAAGAGACCTGTCAAAAGAGAGTGCAAGAGAGGACAGAGCCAACTATACTTCCTTACAAGACTGGCATCCTTCAACATCTGCAATAAGATGCTGCAGATGTTCTATCAGACGGTTGTGACGAGCACCCTCTTTTACGCGGTGGTGTGCTGGGGAGGCAGCATAAAGAAGAGGGACGCCTCACGCCTCAACAAACTGGTAAGGAAGGCAGGCTCTGTTGCAGGCATGGAGCTGGACAGTTTGACATCCGTGGGAGGGCGACGGGCGCTGAGCAGGCTCCTGTCAATCATGGAGAATCCACTGCATCCACTGAAAAGTATCATCTCCAGACAAAGGAGCAGCTTCAGCGACAGACTGCTGTCATTGTCCTTCTCCACTGACAGACTGAGGAGCTCGTTCTTCCCCCATACTATGCGACTCCTCAATTCCCCCCGGGTAAAATGTTAACTTTATACAAAGTCATTGTCCATTTTTACCTGCATTTTTATCACTCTTTAATTTAATATTGTTTATTTTAATCAGTATGCTGCTGCTGGAGTATGTGAATTTCCCCTTGGGATTAATAAAGTATCTATCTAAAAGAACATTTCTGCATTCTCTATTTCAGTCAGTAATATCTTAAGATCACATTCATTTAAGTTTCATTTTGTGCCTTTTTTCCTCTGTTTTTCTGTGGTTTGTAGTGAAGAGGTCACTCATGAACAGGGGCAAATTGATATGGTGATTAGAATGTGAATATTCAAAAAAGGTGTTTACACATCATACACTGTCTGGGTAAAATCAGGCGGTGACAGGGAGTGGCTAAAAGCACATGCAAATAGTTTTAAGTTGATTTCAGATTTATAAAGGAACTTGGCAAGGCACATGGCATACATACAGTTTTGTAAAACTTAATTCTTTTTGTGTAGGCAATTTTTGCCTTTTGAGTGTAAGCAAAAGTTTTAGTATGGAATTTGAGCAAGATTGTATACAGTACTGTACAGGAGGCCCCTGGCCCTTAAAAATGAGTAGTGCCGTTCTTACAGGGTCTTCTCAATGTCACTGCAATCTACTTGCCACAGAGATGTGAACACGTCTCATTTCTAAGAGAAAGTAAAATTAGAACGGGCTATGGGCTTTAGAGGAGTTGTGGGAAGAAGAGAGGTAGGGTTTTAAAAAGGACACCAGTTTAGGAAGGGCCAGTGGAACAACAGGTTTTGTTATTTCATTTAATTGTGATTTTTACAGACGTGTTTAAAATAAATAAAAAAATAATAATTTTCATTCACAAAAATAAATTGGATGCATAATTATCATCAACATTTGGAAGATACACCCTTAACAGAAGTATTTGTTTATTCTTTACAAATTAGCACTTTTTTTTCATTTAACCTTTGCTGAATTTCATAAGCTGTCTGCTCATATTATTTTACAAGTTAAAACAAATAAATGAAATTTCCAATTTAGTTCACTGTAAGCAAGTTTGGTATACCCTGCAATAAATTGGCCAGTTTCCACATGATCTACCAAAATAAAGGACATCATTGATCTTGAATTTGGTTAGGCAAGTAAGGACAAGGCGTAAATAGATAGTGCCAGATTTGTTTGCTCCATCCAATTTAAATTTAGGCTAAACATATAATGGGTTAGATTACTTTTAACTATATAAATTCAAGTTACTGTCTGTAGTGTTTCTTTCTAATCAACATACTCTATACTAAAATTTTTATAATAGCCTACTAATAGTTACCTCATGCAAGATTTTATGACTAAGAATAGTAGACACATGACACCTGAAAACAAGAAAAAAGGTGTAATAAGAAACCTTATTGCTACAAACACTATCAAATATAGCTAATTAAATTCATTTTAAAGTCGGTAAAAAGCAATCAGTTCTGCTTATGTGTATAATATGTACAAATATTCACAATTTTAACTGATAATCTGTGCAGTCTTGATAATACTATGTAATCCTTAGCACAAAAATATGACCTGAATGCTGATGATGTGAATTATTTATAGTATGAGGAGATTAAAGTTTCAGTATCTTGCCACTTGTGAAGTTAATCATTTAAGTTTCAACCAAGGTAAATTTGCAGGGAGCAGAAACCGAGTAGGAAGCCATCAAGCTTTTTCAATAAAAGTAGAGAACCCACAGTAGCAACCACAGTAGTTTGGTGCCCCGTCTTTTGTCTGTCTGGATTCTGATAAGCAGCTAGATTTTTTTTAGATAATTGCAAGACTTTAGAAGGCTTTTATCTACTGACGCCAGCACCTCAGGAAGGTAGGTAGCTTAATTCACGTCTCTGGTGTGGACTACACCAACGAAATGTAGACCTTATATAGTTTGAGCTTCTGGTGGACACAAACCACAAGAAATAAAGATTAACAGGTTTTACTTATCAAAATGCACTTAACACAAGCAAGATTATACACTTAAATCTGAGAAGTATTTTAGCTTTTACTGTTGGTCAGTAGCAAATTCGGTCTTCCTTTTCACCAGTCCTTCTAGAGGAGAAGTACTTCAAACTTTGCCATACAACAATTTCCAAAATGTTGGAGGTTAAAAACTATTTTACCTCCACCATATAATACATGAATAAGAAAATGTATGGATAATGCAACAAGCAAAACAAACTTATTAAAAATCACTTAAGTCAATTTTCAGGTGGCATGGACTGCAACTTCAAACACTTCATAAACCTACAGGCAGAGTACTATATAAAAACCTTCAATCATGTGCGAATCCTACTGGATTCAGCAACTTGAATATGCAGCATTTGGTAAACAGGAACAAGAGAAAGCTGCAGGATTAAACATTCTGAAAATGCATATAAGTTAGATTAAAACAATTACTTCATAGGCATTATTCTTGTACAGTGAGTAGATCTACCAATTAGAATACAAAAAATGCAGTTGTGTTGATTGTATAAACTGTTAAAACACTGCACACCACCATCTAAGGACTTCATGTCTATAGCTAAAATGTGGGGAAGTTTTATGTAAATTTAAAAAACACACTTAGAATTAAGTGATTTTTAATTGCTATCAAGTAAAATCTACACATTGAATATATGCTTTTTGGTCTTCTTTAGCATTTATTAAGCCTTAACTGGGCTAGTGGCACCACCCCTCTATTGCAACAAGCTCACTCACTGAAAGCTGCTATATTCTACATGGAGACTGCTGGTAGTGAGGGAGAGCATAATGCAAACCTCTGCAGGATTGTACTGCCATGACATCACAACTGGGGGGGCACTTAACTGTGGAATTTAAAAAAAAAGAGAGACAAATCAGTCCCCCTACCCCAATCTTAATAGCCATGTGGTAAAAAGACCTGGGACTACAAGAAATTCAGCATTAGAAGATGGTTTGTGCAGGATAACAAAACAAAGCAGCGCACTATTAAAATCCACTTTTATTAGGCATATACTAATGATATGAATAAAGGTAGTCACTTAATTGAAAAATGTATTACATCTAAAGTAAAAAAAAAAAAAAAACAGTTCTGTTTATAATAAGAACTATGTTTAAAATTATATTTTATATAGTATAGTCTAACATATGCTCAAAAACTAAATGGAAACCACATTTACCTCTAAAAGGCTTAAAATTTTATTTCAACAGTGTTATTTGTATGTAAACTTCATTAAATATTATTAATTTAAGGTTAATTAGCATGCGTGCACTGCACATCACTAGGCTCAAAAAACACCTCCAATCCCACTGCCATGCTGATAATTTATAATAATTATGTAAACACTTAAAACAACTAAATCATTTATTTACAGACAGCATTTAATAAGTAATTAGTTCAATATCCACACTAATTGTATTAGAAGGTTAGGTTCTTAACCTAACTGAGAATAAATTTACCTGAATTAAAAACAAAAAGATACCTAAACATTTCAATGGGCAAAATGCTTCATGATTGGTTATGCAAAGTGAATGAAGTGATACAGAAAGCCCTAAAAAACTACTAGACATATTCTGGAAGAGCTATATATGAATTATGATAAAAAAAAAAGTGAAATCAGTTTAAAATTATGAAATTGGAAATAAGGAGAATGGGAGCTGCTACTTCAACAGGAACACAAGGGGAATAATTAGAGTTAGGTAAACGATAACCAGTTCACCACTGTGCTACCCACACTAAACTCTAGCAGAACAATTTTGGGGCTCTATAGATGCTCCATATCCCACCTTTCAGCTCTTTACACAATCTGGTTTACTTGATACTCTACATACTGTACATGCTTACTGTCCTTGCCAACACAGACTGAACATCAAAATGGTTTGAACTGCATTACTGATGTAATGTAATCTGATAATCCAAGCAAAGACCCAATCGGCACACTTTTGACAGGATTTCTGATCTTGCTCCATCCTCCTCATCACTTTCTGCAAGGACCTGATCACCTCTCAGTAGTCACAAATCAATGAACAAGCCCCTTATGACAAAAATGCTTCCAAGATTAGCCAATTATCACCTTGCTATTCTCCAGCATAAACTGACATAACAGCACTGAAACACAATGGATTTTTAATTCCTGGTGTACCATCCTAATTGATGCATTTCCTTTCACATATTGCATTATTAGCCAATAAAATTAATATAACTAATTTAGCTGTATTCTAATACACTGAAATTCTGAAAAATAATTTTAATATTTATGACATAGTGTACTGAACTGGTCTTTTTATACTAGCATATCTTTCTATAATGCTTAGTAAAATAAATTTTTGACCCCAAAATCATCTCAAACCCACGAAAGCTAATTCAGGGTCACTGGGAGCAGAAAGTGGGATGGGGTTTTAAAAGATTTTCTGGCACTACAAGACACAAAGTGGGACCAAATCCTGGAAAGACACCAGGCCTTTGAATACGTGAGGGGACAACTTCATGTGAGAAGCAGGGTGGGGGTAATGTGCAAACACCACATGAATGGTGGGAGTGGGATTCAAACATTTTTAAACTATGTTAATCCAGTGCAGGGTTATAGGAATTAAAGGCTATCTAGACAATATAGGGTATAAGGTATGAACTAATTAGTTAATTGTAAGGCTTACAAACACTTTAGAATCACCAGCCCACTGAAAACACAAGGTGTCTATATATAATGTTTTGTTCTAAAACAAACTATGACCCAGAAGAACAGAAATGAACACCTAATATACAGGTTCTTTCTATGCTATTAAACATAGCAGCTGTTAAAACATGTTAACTAGGCTCTCTAATTTCTCTAGAGAAGTACATTTTCAAAACGTAAAGGTAAAAGGCATGATGGTTAGAACTACATCCTCATAGTCCCAGGTTCATGTGCTGGACAGGGTATGCTCCTTTGCACCTGTTCCACATCTCCAGCTGAGTTTCCCATGGGATACTTCAGCAACCTACAATCCATAATAGACCCACACTCTTCAGAGTGATCAGAAAATAAACTGGACCAGTTTGTACATGCAGCCTGAATTCTCAACATGAACTGCTTCCTATTATAATGGTAATGCTTTGGCGGTACAGTAGCTCTGGTCTCCACTATTTTAAATTGGGTGTATTTCTTTATTTTAACAGATGGGTGGATGAAATTAAATTAGATAAAATACAGAAAGTAAAGACAGGGTATTAATTCAAATGAAAAACATATTTTTGCTTATAGCATATAAATCTATATCTTTGTATTTTTTAACACAAATATTCAATAAAGTGAAGTATACTGATAATCACAACTACTGGGACGCTGGGGATACATACAAGGATTTTTCATGTAAAGGCTTAAGAATAAATGCCTGAATTCATCTACTATCTCCACAAAGTACGGTTTTAAAAAATGATCACACACTGAAGTAGAACATTAGAACAATCTACACAAGAACAGGCCATTCAGCCCAAAACATCTTGCCAGTCCTATTCACTTATTTCTTCAAAAAAAATCAAGTCGAATTTTGAAAGTCCCTAAAGTCTTACTGTCTACCCTACTACTTGGTGGCTTATTCCAAGTGTCTATCGTTCTTTGTGTAAAGAAAAACTTCCCAATGTTTGTGCGAAATTTACCAATTTAACAAGTTTCCAACAGTGTCCACGTGTTCTTGATGAACTAATTTTAAAATAACAGTTTTGATCCACTATAGATCCTAGATTACATCTACAGTAGTGGCCAAAAGTTTTGGCAGTGACACAAATATTGTGTTTTGCAAAATTTGCTGCCTTTTGTAGTGGTTGTAATTCACATTGTTTTTATATTATTGCGTAAAGTGATCTGATACATATTAATCATTTGCAAAGAGCTTTATTAGCATAAAAAGTTAACTTTATAACAAAACCAATTTTCACTTATTTTGGGCCTGGCACAAAATGATCAGCTAAAAGTATCCTGCAAGCACCAGAACCGTCTCCTGAGGAGTCAGCTACAAAATTTGTGTTGCCACCAGTGCAGAGCTTGTTCAGCTCTCTTAAAGCTCACTCAGAATACTATTCTACAATAATAGATAGCAATAATAAAAACCATCGGGTACTGTTTAGAACAATTGCTAAATTAACAAATGGGAGTTCAGATCTACAGTGCAAAATACCAACATATATTAGCAGTACAGACTTTATGAACTTCTTCGATGAGAAAACTAAAAATATAAGATCCCAGATCTCAGCATCACAGTACAAACCGCATACTATCCTGTAACTGAGCAGGAAGTCTTAACTTTAATTTCTAAAATGAAGCCCACTACTTGCTCCCTAGATACCGTGCCAACATAAATAGTAAAAAGTGCAATGGATGTCCTTGCAGCGCCTATTCTAACCGTTATCAATAGTTCATTATTGCATGGCATACTGTAGTACCTGATGCACTAAAAGTGTCAGTCATTAAACCTTTATTTAAAAAGTCAGATCTAAACCCACACATACTAAATAATTATAGGCCTAGTTCAAATTTACCGTTTCTCTCTAAAATACTAAAAAAAAAGTAGTTGCCAAGCAGCTTCAGTCACACCTTACGCAATACAATTTATTTGAGAAATTCCAGTCTGGTTTCTGCACTGGTCATAGTACAGAAATGGCACTAACATTGGTTGTAAACGACATTCTGATATCCCCTCTGATGAAGGAGACTCCACTGTTGTTAGACTTAAGTGCTACATTTGACATGATTGACCATTCTGTTTTAGTGCACAGGCTAGAAACTGATGTTGGGCTTACAGGCACTGTGCCCATTTGGTTTAGTTCTTATTTATCAAATCGATTCTAATATGTACAGAAATGTGCTGACAGTACTCCATCATTATACTGTACACAGAAGTGAGATATGGTGTCCCGCAGGCTTCAGTACTAGGACCTTTACTGTTTTCAGTTTACATGCTTCCATTGGGATCTATCATTAGAAAACGTAATGTTAATTTTCACTCGTATGCAGATGACACCCAGTTACACCTTATTATTTAGATCAAATGAAGTTTCTCCGATGTTTTCTTTAATTAGTTGTGTTAGTGAATTAAAGGAGTGGATGGGTGAGAACTACTTTTCTTTAAACACAGATAAAACAGAGATGTTAATTATTGGAGGGAATGACGCTGATCACAGCAATATTCTGTCATCATTTAACTCAGTTGGAACCACCATTAATTTTATTGAATCAGCCCACATTCTAGGAGTTATCTTTGACTCTAGCATGTCATTTAAAGCGCATATAACAAAGTTGTCCAAATCATGTTTCTTCAATCTTCAAAAATGTTGGGAAATTAAAGCACTTTCTAAATAAACAGGATTCTAAGAAATTAATTAATGTATTTATTTCTAGTAGGATTGACTACTGCAATGCGGTGTTCACTGGATGTTCAAACTGTTCTTTATACAGCCTCCAGTTAATCCAAAATGCGGCTGCAATAATTACGTATTACAAGAACAAGAAAGTATGAACATATAACTCCAGTTCTTAAATCCTTACATTGGCTCCCGGTTAAGTTTAGGGCAGATTTCAAAATCCTCCTGTTAACATATAAAGCATTAAATATCCAAGGTCCAGCTTACTTGTCTGAACTTATCATGATTTACAAACCAGAGCGCACATTAAGATCTCAAAATGCCGGTCTGCTTATGATTCCAAGGATTAATAAAATAACAGTGGGAGGTCAAGCTTTTACAGGGCCCCTAAACTGTGGAATGGTCTGCCTGCTAATATAAGAGATGCCCCTTCGGTCTCAGCTTTTAAATCCCGGCTGAAGACTCACTACTTTAGTTTAGCATATCCTGACTAGAGCTGCTGGTTAACTGTACAGTCTGCATCTCTGTTGTTAGTCATTAGCACTAAAACATAAGTAACATGACAGTTATAATTGGATAGTAACCCTCACCTATTCTGTTTCGATTCTCAGTACTCAAATGTGGCACTCAGTGCCACGGCCCACCTGCCAAGTAATTTTGCCTGCCTAAGGTAAAGTCATCCCTGATGGAGGATCGCAGGAATTGTGGGGTAGAGGGGTCCTTTCATTGGATTGGCTGGCCAAGCAATGTTTCAGCTGTGGAATGGCCAAATGGGGGAGACAGCTTGATGGCTGAGGTCTGGTCTCCATTACTCTAAACAAATCCAAATCATATTATGTGATATCATCTACTGTTAAATTCTGCTCTGTACTTGTAAAATTTTTATTTTTATACTGTATTGAGGATTTGTTCTGATCTGTGTATTGTATTGACCCCCCATCTTTTTGACACCCACTGCATGCCCAACTGGAGGCGTCACCACGGGGCTGGGGTGGCCACTGCCCCCAATCCCCACTCCCCACCCCAACAGATACAAGCCGTGCCCCTGCGAAATGCTCTGTCTGTCCAATGAAAATTCTGGAAAAGAATAACATTTGATTTTCACAGTTCACTTCACCAGACATTTTGCAGCACGTTTTGAACCTGTTGACCACATTCTTTAATTAAAACAGTGTATACGTTCCATTCTTCTTTTATTTTCTGGTTGGTAACACCAAAGGCTATGCATAGGTGGCTTATTAAAAAGCTGACATCTTCAACCTCTGTCCCTCCACAAGCTGCTGGCTCCACGGTTGAGCCCAGCACCGCTGCTACCAACACACAGCACAGCGCACCCACGTCGGGAACTGAAACTCCAAATGATGTAGATAAGCCTACACAATCCTCCAGCTCTGCACCCGTGTCGTGTACTCCAAACCTCTGCCTTCAACAAAATATACAGTCCGGTCCGCCTGACTTAAATATGGATAGCCCATCCCAGACCATTTTAATTAATTATCCCAAGCATCGGAAAGACACTCAGATGTTTTTGTGCTGGTATCAGTCTAGATCACGGCTTGAATATTCTGTTGTCTGTGATGCCAGCTTTTGCTTTGCCTGACGCAAATTTAGTGTTTCCAATTCGGACTGCGAGGACATATTCACCAAACAAGGCTACACTAATTGGAAAAAAGCTCTAGAAAAAGACGGTGGCGGCTTTCACAAACACGCGTCTAGTATCCCGTACGTCAGAGCCATGTCTGCATGGCAAGAGTATCAGCGCCGGGCAGAGATGGGTGAAAGCATAGTTCAACTACTGGGTCAAACCCAGATAGAAAAGAATAGATATTATGTCAAAAGCATTGGGATGGCCGTTCAGTTCCTTTCAGTCAATGAACTGGTTCTGCATGGTCATAATCACAAAGGTGGAGAGGAGGGACTTTACCTTAAGTTCTTTGATTACACATTCCATATGTACACTGCCACAACTTCCAGCTCAATTTAGCAGTGATACATGCAATGGAATCAGAACCTCTGGATAAGAAGTTCTTTGACTGGTTAAATTCATTAAACACATTTTGTCACAGACATTATGTTTCACACACATACAATACACCCACACTGAAAAGACTTCTAGAAATATGATGGACCAGTCATTATGATGTCACAAAGTCCATTGTCAACAATGAGGAAGCTATAAAGAGTCTTCTCTCAGTGGTAGCAGAGGCTGACACTGCCCATTTTGACATTTGCATAGAGACATGTGGTCTTTTGACCCAATTAAAAAAGCAGAATTTCTTCAATACAGGAAAATTCCTCCTTCTTGTGCTTGGTGTGCTGAAACCACCCAATGCAATTCTACAGGCACATGCAGTGGATTTGTGCACTGCTGGGGAGGTGGTGACAGCTTCACTGGCCACACTGAAGGAAATGAGATGCGACTCATTTTGGGAGGAGCATTTCTCTCAGTGTGAAAGTAGGCCTACCAATTCGCTGAAAAGGAAACGGAAAGTTAATTCACAGCTTGATGATAGTACTGTCGTGTCTACGCTTGAACATGGTTACTCTGATTAACAAATTGCTCCTAATCAGAATTTTTAAAAGGGCTTTGTTCAGCATTCTTGATAGAGTTATTGTGGAAATGGAGACAAGATTCTCTCAGAGAAATGTTAATTTATTGAGGGCCACTTCGCTTCTCCTGCCAAAATCAGAATTATTTCTTGATCATTCTCTCCTGAAACCACTTCAGGCAATTGCAGGCACAGAGCAAAACAGCATGAGCTTGCAAAATGAAATTGCTGTGGCTAAAGCAATGTTGATCAATAAACTGCCAGCTGATGCTAATCTCTCTGAAGCATGCAAATGCATTCAACAGTACAAAGAGTCCTTCCCTATGTTGCATTCGCTATATGTCACAGCACTCATCATTGGTGTGTCTTCAGCTGCATGCAAAAGCTCTTTCTCTACTTTGAACTGCATTCTCACTCCATTCCGCCGAACAATGCTGCATTCAAGGAAGAGAAATTTAGTCATTCTGGCACATGAGAAAAACATCACAGAAAATCTAGACCTGAATGAATTTATTTCAGAATTTGCAAAGAGTAACCGCAGACTGGTCCTGTAGATATTATCCAGGTTAAACACTGGAAACTGCTATCCTATAGTCTCCCTAATGACTACAATGAGCCATGTTTCTGTTCTTGCTCTCGTATTTTGTATACATTTGACTTTATTGATATTTACCTTGTAGATGTAGTTCTATATTTGTTCACAAAAAATAATACAAGTTCCATTGACTCTGTTAATTGTACAGTAATCCCTCATTACTTCGCGGTTCACTTTTCACGGATTCACGACTTTGTGGGTTTTTAAATATAGTAGTAGTATTTCCTAGTCTAAGAACAACAAAACAAGTTTGGTGACTAAGTGCGTTATAACACGGGCTGTAATTGGTACATGGGAGGGAGACGACAAATCACAGCTTCCCGCTTTCTAATCGGGCCCGTGATTGGTGCTTTGACTGATGCCCAGATCCCACAGCATCTCCCCTTGCATCTCTGTCGCGGCCATTACGCTTTAAGCTTTCTCGCCGAGCGGTTTACTTTACACTGTACACTGTGTGTGATTTTTTTGCGGTTTCTTTGTGTTGAACTTCGCTTCAATTTTCACCCCCTGCAATGGCTCCCAAACGTGCTCCTTCTTCCAAGGCTGGTGTTGAGCCTAAACGCCAACAAAGAATAATGACGATTGCTGAGAAGGTGAAACTTCTGGATATGATGAAGGAAGGGAGAACGTTTGCAGCTGTGTCTGCAGACTGGCTAAGGATCTGCAAAAGCGGTCACAGGAATGGGACGACGATATGGTTTGATCGGTCCAATTTTGCAACAAGGTCGACGACGTCATTACCGCCTACAAGCTGCTCTTCGAAAAAAAAGCAGCGGCAGCAACTGCCAATCACAATGTTTTTGCAGCCTCGCAAAAAAGAGCCAGTTCCTACTACTACTACGGATACACATTCGGAAACCGTGGAAGAGGTGCCCCAGGAAATGGCAACGGCGTCTGAAGAGACGTAAAATACAGTCATCGGCTGCGCAGTAAAAGTCATAATCACCTTCATTGTCATCATTTTTACTGCACAGCATATTCATCACCATCATCACGTCATATATAGGTATGTGTACTTCGCTATACAGTAACTGTAAACTTATCTACCAATTTTATATTGCTTAACAGTTGTCCCTGTTATTAATAGAGTAAAGGGTGGGTTGTAAACAGTACAGGGAGGGTTTAAAAACGTCCAAATACGCGTTAAATAATTAAATAAATATGGTGTCCCTACTTTGCGGAAATTCAGTTATTGTGGCTGGCCTTGAAACCTATATCCCGCGATAAACGAGGGATTACTGTATTGAACAATAGGTTATGATTTATGCCACAATTTTTGCTTTTATATGTTATATAAAACTATGTTGTTATTATTATTTGACCCCCCTACAAAAATGGGGATGGATGGATGGATGGATATTTTTTGCCCCGCCCCCGACAAACCAAATGCCCACCAACACATGATGTTCTGGTCACACTTCTGCACCCAACCTACCTGGAAAGGGGTCTCTTTTTGAACTGCCTTTCCGAAGGTTTCTTCCACTGTTTCCCTACAAGGATTTTTTTGGGAGTTTTTCCTTGTCTTCTTAGAGATTGAAGGCTCGGGTTTGGGCTGTAAACATGCAGGGACTGTTAAAGCCCATTGTAGCACTTCTTGTGTGATTTTAGGCTATACAAAAATAAATTGTATTGTATTGTATTGTATTGGGGTGGCACGGTGACGCAGTGGTAGCGCTGCTGCCTCGCAGTTAGGAGACCTGCGTTCGTTCCGCGGGTCCTCCCTGCGTGGAGTTTGCATGTTCTCCCTGTGTCTGTGTGGGTTTCCTCCAGGTACTCTGGTTTCCTCCCACAGTCCAAAGACATGCAGGTTAGGTGGATTGGTGATTCTAAATTGTGTGGGTGTGGGTGTGTGTGTCCTGCGGTGGGTTGGCGCCCTGCCCGGTATTGGCTGGGATTGGCTCCAGCAGACCCCCTGAGTTCGGATTCAACGAGTTGGAAAATGGATGGATGTATTGTATTGGGAGCAGGTAGGTAGGAGTGCATCTGCACGCACAGAGTGGCAAAAACCTTTGGACAATGGCCTTGTGTCAAGAAAGGCAGCAAAGAAGCCACTTCTTTCCCAGAAAACATCAAGGACAGACTGAAATTCCATAGGTAGTACAAGGATTGGACAGCAGATGACTGGTGCAAAGTTATTTTTTTAAAATAAAACTGACTTCTGACTTTGGGACATCAGGAAAAGCGATTGTCCAGAGAAGGAAAGGGTGAACACTACCTGTGTCATGCCAACAGAGAAGCATCCTAAGACAGTCGATGTGTGGGGTTGCTTCTCATCTATGGGAGTGGACCTACTCACAATTCTGCCCAAGAACATTGCCATAAATAAGGAATGGTATCAAAACAATCTGTTATTTTCCAGCATGACGAAGCACCATGTCACAAGGCAAAAGAGATAATGAAATGGCTTGGAGAGCATTGAAAGTTTGGACAGATGGCCTGAAAACTCCCCAGCTCTTAATCCCATTGGCAACCTGTGATGAATTCTCAAAAAGTAGGTGGACAAGAAGAAGCCCACAAAATGTGATCTTACTCTCCTCTTTTAAGTCAGTGGGAAACCGATGTGTTATACTATTTGAAATTGGAAAAAATCAAATACTCAGTTAGAGGATCTGTGCAGACTTTTTTCAAAACATGGCAGGATCTAATCAGTAATATTTTGAAATGAGTTTATAAAGCACAGAGAATTTGTTGATTTAGGTATTTTTTACAAGCCTTAAATTTTACACCATTTGGCTTGCTCTCTCTCTCAAGGGTGGGGATCGATCTGTGCTTAGCATAATTCTTTTTTTTTTGTAAAAACTTGATTACTATGTATTGATTATAATAAAATTAATAAAAAAAAAATGTGATCTTATCCAAACACTAAAAAGGCAAGAAAGGATCACCATCAGCAAAGATATGGCCCAGAAGCTGATATCCAGCATTCCAGAGGAAATCGCAGAAGTTATGAAGAAAGGTAAACAGAGTAAATATTGACTCTTTACATACATTTGATGTATTTGCCAATAAAAGCCCTTTGAAATTTATGAAGTGTTTATAATTGTTCTTCAGTATACCACAGAAACGTGTAAAAAAGTAACCTGAAAACACTAAATCAGCAAAATTTGCAAAACCCAACATGTATGTCACTGCCAAAACTTTTACACACCACTCTATATCAAGAAAATAGAACTACTAGTTGTGTTACTAATTTCAGCACAGATGTACCGAGAGTTAGGAAAATCGTATTACAAGTTCAAGTGTACTGTTATCAGTCTGTACATCCTGCCATTTCTTATATCACCTTAAGGCAGTGTGACAATTGTGTAATGCTGGGAAAAACTGAATTCATTGTTTAGTCATTTTTCAACATAACAGTTTGAGATCTACTTGTATGGACTAATTTTTACACGTCTGCATAACCATCAATTCTGCCAAAACATTTATTCCCATTAGATGCTCATTTTGACAACTGATTACAGCTCAATTGTGTATAACATACAGTATATTTAAGCATGTAGCTTTGGATACAGGTTTTATTACACAGAGCAATACACATAATGGAATAGTCCCTTCTCACATACAGGACATGTGGGACATTGCCTACAGGTACATTCTACAGTACAATGTTAAGTACACTGTGGTCTGCAAATACGCTTTTCTTCCAGGCTACTTTCTCTCTTGTGTAATAAACAGTGCCTACTCATAACCTAGTAGTGAATCCATTGGGATTTAGTTTAAAGCCATCTTGAGTCGGAGGCCTTCCAGGAATGGAACAGAAAAACAAGAATTCTGTGGCAAAATGGCAAATTGAACAACAGAAATGAGGAATAGAATTTTGCTTAGTAAGGGGTTTGCCCAATTAGCAGCTTCCAAGACAGGGCTTAGAGCTACAGATAGGGGTTTGTTTTGCGTTGTTTCATTTCTCCTTGTCTCAACTTGCCCCAATTTTATAAACATCACTTAATTTCTTACACTGCTTAGGGGACCGGGAATCTCATTTCAGGATAGAATGAGACACGTTGTTGTGTTACCCGTATAATATGTTGCATGGTCAGCAACACCATCATATGGGCAAGCAATGTTATTGAAGCAGGGAACAATGCACAACACATAAGTGCAGTACATCAGGAGCAGCAGCCCTGAAGATATTTTCACTTCAAACTTTCAGAGAATCCAGATTGAGTCACCACTAAAACTTTAGCCAGATAAATACAACTGTTTTACGAGAAAGTGCAAATCGTTGTACTCTGTCTCTATTTGGGAATGTCAACTGATGAGCCAACAGTAGTCCACCTTTATCTGTGAGAAACATGAAGTCAAAGTACAGTGAACTGAGGCCCCACCCACACTAATGGACATATGTGTCTTATGTTTTGACCTTTTGTCAACACTACCCAGTCCTTTTGACCACTGAAAGCACTCTCCAGAGCATATACTTATGAAAAAGTAGCGTTAGAATTTTGGTGTGGAAGAGTAAAAACAGAGATTTCCTCAAACATGATATCCTAATTAAGCTTCAATTAGCTCAACAAAAAGGCTCACTCACTGACTGGTCACCCTTCATGCTAGAAAAACATTTTCCAACATAGCAGGCACAAGAGTTGCTTTCCATGGCACTTACTGATATTGCCAACCTATAAAACGTTTTCAGTAAAGTTATAATGTATAAATGCATAAAAAGCTAATTACTTACCAGTCGCTAAAGTTTTGTGATAAATCCCTTTGCCAGATGTGTTTCTGTCGTAGAGAAAAATTCAATGCCCCTATAAAAAAAAATAATAATAATAATCAGATTTTAAGTAACTTAGATGACAGCTTCTAATCAATATTTATTACTTAATCTGTTCAGTAACAAGGAGTGGATTTCTCCACAAAATTAATAATAAGGCACTTAAACTGGAAAGTACAGCCAAGCTCACAGTATTACAAGACGGATAAATGAAAGCACAATGCAGTAAATCAATGATATACATGCACACAACTATTTTCTCTATTGATTTAGTTTTACAATTATTGTTTGGTGCAAGATGAGCACAGATTGGTGTGGACCGCTTTTAATCATCTTGCAAATTAGTAGAATTAGATTTTTATTTTAGCGTTTTAACATTTGCTTTGTTCCTAATGATGAGACGATTATCACCAAATCTTAAGACTGTTACTTCAAACTGTAATGAGCACATGAACATGACACAAAGTGATGATGTGAACTGTGAGTCCCGCATGGCTGGATAGTGCATAAAGCATCCAGGAATCCAATTTTCAAGGGGCTCTGAATTTTTCATTGTCCCATGAAGGCATCTGCCACCGATGCCCACGTCTAGTGTAGACAAAAGTTACTGTCAAATGCAGTTTTGGACATTTCAGTATGGACAGGGAATCTTTTGTAAATACTGTAATGTTAAAACACCAGTGTGGATGTATCCTAAGAGGCAAATACTTGAGGATTTAGGGGATAACACTGTCTTGATTAATCCAGTTTTTGGCAATGGACACTGATAAAAGGCCACAACGAATCTCCTGGAACCTCCTGGTACATTTCAACAGACTAATGGCAGTAACAATTTAAGGTGTTAAGTGAAATTCCAGGATACAAACTGAATCCTTTACGGTTTCTTTTGTGCATCTGTTCAGGCATCACCCAAAACGGCTGCACGTTTTTATGGAAAATAAATGATACCTCAGTGATATTTCAATTTACAACACTGGCCTTACACTATCTCAATAGAATGATATTTTCAGTTTTCTGGTGTCAGAAATCAAGTTGCTAGGCTAACTTTAAAGCAGATTGGTTAAAAGTGAACAACTGTCCAACCAGAGTGGCTCAGGGCCAGAACCATAATCTTAATGGGACCGGATTAAAAAAAAAAAAAAAAGTTTTGTAAGGAGCTGTCACTGTATCCACTACTTCTCTAAAGGGCAACAGTATACCTATCACTTTTAAGACAAGTATAAGTAAAATTTGCAACATTCTGAATTAAAACCTGGGCCATCCTGGGAAAACACAGGTAGTGCTCTGTATGACTGCGAAAGGCCTGGGGCCTCATTTATGATGCTTACATACACAGAAGGGAACATTGGGATTTATAAAAGAAAACTTGATGGGAAGGAACATGCATATATTTAAGGCAACTCTGATCCATGGATACACAATATTTTGGGTAAAAAACTGGGATATGGTGACACCATTGATCAGGCTGGGAAATGCAGCCAAATTAGTTAAATGAGCCATATGTATAATAATTCACATCACCAAACCATTATTTGAATGGGCATTGACATGTCAAACATATTAAACTTCAAAAATGATTAACATGATATACAGTGTATGGAAATGCTACATATTTGGGCTAACATTTTTGATCTTTCATCAGTTTACATTAGCTATCTGATATCACTTCTCAGAGCACTAGCCAAAACGTCAGGAATATCTCAGCCAAGCTTCACTCCGTCATGTCCACATTAACTGATCAGTGAGGGAAAACATTCAGGTTTTCATATGGTATGGGTACACAAATTTAAAACATGTTTTAGCTAACATAAAAAGCCAATTTGCAGCCAGTTCTAAAATTAACAGACTGCATTAATATTGAAATAAGGGCACCTAGCAAAGACCAAAGCTACTTTTATTAGCCATAAGCAGTTAGATTTCATTAATGCACAAGTCATCTCCGCAATACCAAGATCAGACAAACCTCATGTGTTGCTGACCTGGGTCAACTCGTGATTCATTCATTTTGAGGCCAAATAGTTTTGGTCGATATGACAGTACTGTACTAGGTGAATGGCTTGTTGGGAAGGTTAACTGGTTGAACACTCATTGTTTCATATGACTTATTCATTATAACAGCAATCATGTCATTACAAGCGCTAGTCCAGTCAGGATACTCAGAGTATGGAAGCGAGGCACTAAAATGGCACACATTATCTTGTGCTCTCTGTTTTGAAACAGCCAGATAAGCTTGAATGCTGGTGGCTTGGTCTCAGAGGGTCTGGAGGGAGTTCTGCAGGATCGTGATTGCACTTGTACAAGGTTGATTAGCATTATCCATATATCAGTGGTTCTGGGTAGCATTTAAAGCACATTTATATACTGTATTTACAATGTGATTGTGATTTATAAACTGTAAATTATGTAGAAATGTGCCTATATTAAATTATTGGCAGACAAATTCTCAAATCATGCAAAGTTTTATAAATGAGAGCCAAGGAACAGTTCCATGAAGAATACTCTAGTCAATGGAAATGTCATAATGTTATCAAATCAGCCATCAGAATAAGGATTCTCTATTAGTTAATATGGTAAGTTATGTGCCATATTGAAGATAAAGTGTGGCAAGGGCAGGCTGACAAATCTCACATTATTGAACCCAACTTTCCTACTACAACTTATAGATATTGACAGCAAATGAAATCTCAACTCACAATCGGTTACAGGCATCATATTAAAACAGCCAGTCACTATATTGGACAAATTAAATATGGTAGTACCAGTTTCTTTTTTTGCGGAAACGTCACACCATTTAACTGTGAATTGTTACATTTTTATTACCTGTTGGAAGCAGATTGTTAGAGCTGTTTATTCCCACATCAAAACGCTTTATACATGTGGGTCAGTATGGGTATGTGGCCAAGTGGAGATATTAGAATAGTGGTTTATTCAGAGGACAGCTCCTCCCTTGCATCTGCCACTGTTAGGATAATTCATTGCCCACTGCATTTCTGAATTAGATTAAGCAGAGTTGAGAATGTCGTTTATTAAGACAAACATCACTCCACCTTACAACAGATGTGTCTTTTGGTCTCAATTATGTCTGCAGTTCAGTAGGCAGTACAGGCCTTTTTTCCCAATTTGTATCAAGCAGGTTACTAAACAGCCTGCATTCTTTTTCACTCAGCTTACAAATAACATTTCCAATATCTTCACTAAATATTGCCCCCCCTAAAGATTTTAAAAGGCACACCATCTACAAGATGAAAGGAACTAATTTGCAAACTGCATGGCACAAGACAAAGCAGATACCAAAAACGGTGGTCTTAACCATTAAAGTAGTAAGTTTAAAGAGGATAGGGTCACCCAAGGGTCAAATGATTTTTGGGCAAGTCAACCCTCCAAGCTGTGTGAAACTTACCCAGTACAAAAATATCATGGATGATTTTATCCAATGATCTCATGGAAGTGCCTCAAGTGATAGTATCGCAGCAAAAATCACTCTGCATTGTGTCTCCCTCTTAACCTTTCAACCTCTGTCTCACTGCATACAGACTGTAGGGCAAGACACCTTGCTGTTGGTCACTCTCCTCATTCTTGCCCCTGACATTCATTGCAGAAAATACCTTCAGGATGTCAATTGATGTATTTCATACAGAAGATTAAGACGGCTTTACATAGTTTTAATATTCCCATATGAACTGAATACATCCTGAAATGTTGCATTTTACTTCATTCCAGGTTTGTACACTACTTACTACGCACTACTTTGGGGTTTACTGAGGACACTTGGCTGATCATGCACTCATGCAAATACAAGTGAATGACGCACCTGACTGAGCCACACCTCAGAGTGGGCAGAATAACACACCTGCACCAACTCAGGCAGAATATAAGAGGCACACACAGCAATGTAGGGGGTGGAGGAAAATCAACAGCGGGAAAAATCAAGGGAGAGAACCAGGAGAGCAGTTATTGGGTGCCAAAGCAGAACTTGTCAGTAAGCACTCTAGGGGAAGATCATTCCCACTGCTCTTTTACAGTAGTGGATGTGATGACAATGGAGTTGGTTTGAGAGATGCCAGAAAAAAAAGGAAAGATGGGAGGACAATCAACCCCAAGCATTCTGGTAAACAACGGCAAAAGCAGCCAAGACATGGGTCGGTGTAAGAAACCATGACTGTCGGAGGCTTCGCCAGCTGAGCACGCTGTTGGTCAGCCAGGGAGAAAGTGGTGCTGGGCTCAACCCAGAATACAAGAAGAACACTGAGGACCAAAGAACTGTGTTTTATTCTGGGATTAGTTATGTTTTTTAACCCACAAACATCAGTGGGTTTATGGATTATATATTAATTTTTACACTGCCCTGGATTTTGAACATGCTCATTGGTTTAAGAAAGAAAGCACCGAATATTGCTGCACCAACCCCTTGCAGAACACATCTCCCCTCAGTTGCCAAGCTCATCTCATTTCAGGACTAATCGACAATTATGGGTTGAAGAGACTCATGGAAGCACTAAGACACCAACCTGGACAGTCACAGTGCCACATGCCTATGGTGAAACAAGACACACTGGTTTTAGGGAAGGTGGTGCATGGAATACCTTGCCTTGATGGAGATGACGAGACCAACTTCATCAAATATGATGTGTATGTACTACTCAAAACACTTGAAGGAACACTTTTAATCAATAGTATAGCATCAAATCAATGAAACTTCTGGGACATTGATCTGGTCAATTAACAACATTTATTTATATAGCACGTTTTCATACAAATAATGTAGCTCAAAGTGCTTGGTAGCAGCAGGGGCTGTTAATCAGTTTCAGCAGCTTTGGTGTTAATGAAATGAACAACAGGTGCACTAGAAGGGCAATTATGGGACGACCTCCAAAACGAGGAATGGTTTAACAGGTGGAGACCACTGACATTTTCCCCTCCTCATCTTTTCTGTTTTTTCACTAGTTTTGCATTTGGCTATGGTCAGTGTCACTATTGTTAGCATGAGATATCTGGGCCCTACAGAGGTTGCACAGGTAGTCCCACTTCTCAAGGATGGCACATCAATATGTGCCATTTCCAGAAGATTTACTGCATCCTTCAGCACAGTCTAAAGGGCATGGAAGGGGATTCCAGGAGACATCAATTACTCTAGCAGAGGTGGACAGGGCCATAGAATGTCCTTAACCCATCAGCAGGACCAGTACCTGTTCCTTTGGGTAAGAAGGAACAGGATGAGCAAATCCAGAGTTCTACAGAATGACTTCCAGCAGGTCATTGGTGTGAACACCTCTCCCCAATCAATCATAAACAGACTTCATAAGGTTGACCGGAGGAGGAAAGGTCCTCTAATGGACCCTGTGCTCATTGCCTGGCACCATGGAGCTCGATAGGCATTTGTCATTGAACAACACAATTGGCAGGTCCACCACTGGTGACTTGTGCTTTTCAGAGATAAGAGCAGGTTCACCCTGAGCACATTGCAGATGAGAAAGGATCTGGAGAAACTGTGGAGAATGTTAAGCTGCCTGTAACATCATTCATCAGGACTGGTTTGGTGGTGTGTCCGTGATGGTCTACAGAGGCATATCCATGGAGGAGTGTACAGACCTCTACAGGCTAGACAACACCACCTAGACTTCCATTAGGTATTGGGATGTAATCCTTGGACCCATTATCAGCACCCTGTGCTGGTGCATTGGGTCCTGGGTTCCTCCTGGTGCACGACCATGCCCAGCTTCATGTGGTTAGAGTATGCAGGTAATTCCTGAAGGATGAAGAAATTGATACCACAGACCAGCTCCCACACGCACTTGACCTAAATCCAGTAGAACACCTCTGGTACATTGTTTTGACCCATCCAACGCCACCAGGTTGCACCTCAGACTGAACCTGCTGCATTCATTTTTTCACTTTGATTTTTGGGGTATATTTGAATTCTTCCCGCTGTAGGTTGATAATTTTCATTTCCATCATACATCTTTTCATTACCATAGCAGCATAGATATTCAGTATTTCACATTGTCATATTAACCACAGGTAGATCCATCATTACACTAAAACCCTTTATTATTTTTTTTTTGCTGCCCTATGTATTTCAATAACTTTCTCACATATGCAAAATGCTCCTTTGTCTTAATTTTTGCAGCGATTGTGCAACAAAGACTTTGGCACTTACAAAAGGGTGTTTTTTATATCCCGTGAGATTAAAGGACTTACAAGTAGTACCTAATTGTTTAATTATGGTCAAATGACTGTCACCTTTGTGTAAACCTGAAGCTTAAAAGGACAGGTTTAAATATTTGTACAGAAACAAGACTTTTTCCTTCTACAGTTAGTTAAATATCTACAGAAAATGGTTTACTTTGCCTTTGGAAATGTATTGTTACAGCACAAATGTTCATATTAAAGACTGAATGGATAAATATGCACAAATCTTGTGTCATGCAGAATAGGTCTTTCAAGGGGAGGGAATACTTTGTCCATGTAATTGTACCCATGATGCACATTAAGCTTAGAATTACTTTTATCAACCAAATCAAATTTTTCAAATAATTACTAAACTACAGCATTACTGAGGAAATGTCCAAAATGTAGAAATACATACATACATACTGCTGTCCCCTCCCAGAATGACACCTCTTTGAATACACAAATCAATAAATTGCCTTTTCACAGAAGGCTAAGCTTATGGGCTATGACAAAAGCATGAGGGGAAAATAGAACTTCAGCGAATACAAAGTGGAGGCAACGAAAAACATACAATTTGTTGGTTTTAACAGTGGTATAAAACAACAAAAGTTGTTCCGAGTGACATAGCATGTCGGAGAAACTCGAAAGCTCAAGTTCAAAGTCGCACAGTGCACAAAAAAAAAAAAAAAAGTTGTCACATATCAATGTCGCCGTAGAAAGGAGAGCTGCAGCCCACCATCCGAGTCATGTAAGCTTATTAGGGTACAGAGACAAACAAACAGTGTGCCTTTTTTAAAAAAAGCATGAAATGTCAAATTTAATCTCTAAATTTCCACTTTAATCAGTTTATTTCGTCATTACAGTAGATCATAAACATTTTAATCGTTTACTAGTTTCTCAAATCCCATCGTAACTAAAGTAGCACATTAAATGCTACTTTTTTTGTTTTGCATTTGATCTTCTATGTGCCCGGGGTGTGTGTGAATCAATGTGGTTCCAGGCTTTCTCTTCCTCCGTAGGACATAGAATCCATTACATTCGTAATATTACAGCTCTCTGAATAATTAAAAAATTAGAGATGTATACATTATATTTTCATGATGATAGGAGTGAAAACATTAAATATGGGAACACAGTGGTGCAGCGATTGTTCACGTCTCACGCAAGATGCTTGCTGCACCATGCGTGACCTTCGACGAAACACTTTATTGTAGCAGTACTGCCTCTTTCAAAAAACGTTCTAACCCCCAATTCCTGTCCTTACTTTTTTCTCCAAATACCCAATTGCCACACAATCAGCTAACATTATAACATTTTGCTGCATTTCACCATAAAAATATATGTAAATATGCACTCTATAAAGTGGCTTAGTTTGTGCAATATTATAACTATCACAAGTTTACAGTAAGGTATTTGTGCTTAGACATACAAAAGGTTCTACAGGGAGCACTTGGACTGATTGAGAGCATTTATAGTTCTTGGGATGAAACAGTTCCTGAACCGCAAGGTCAATACAGGAAAAGTTCTGAAGCGTTTGCCATGCAAGAGCAGTTCAATGGACAGCATGGCTGAGGCAGCATGTGCTAGATGCTGTACACAAAGTGCTTTCCCACTCTGATACAGCGATAAATACTCCCCAGTGGTGCAGTGAGAGTAATATGGAAACCGATGATCCGTGGTAGCAACCCCGAACGTTAAAGCAGCTATTGTATTTAGAATAGTCTGAACATTCTGCGGACCATTATATTGTTATAGGTTAATTACAATCAGATGCATTAAACTAATAAACAATATGCAAGTATTAGTGTATTAAAAGGCCACGTCAGGGAAGTGGAGCTTTTAAAAAAAAAAAAAAACCACAAAAACCTAGCCCCACAGAACAGCAGCACTGCTTTGACGCCGAGTGCCGCCAGTCTGCAAAACCGAGCACAGAACTTGTGTATGACAGGGTATGAGCTACCGTGGAAATGTGCGTAGGCTTTACACCAAGTTTAGGTTTTATACATCGTGCCTTGAATGTAGAAATGTTCTTGCGCAATATTTTTGTATGAATGCACCGTTTATACAGGAGGCCCACGGTTTTGATGCTTTAACAGATTTCAGCCTCTTTATAATCAATTCTGTACTTTTTCCTCTATTGTATCAACTCATGAAGTATGCAATAGTCCCAATTACTTTTATGGGGATAAACTCAAATTAAAAATGTGAGAAAGTCATGTTCAAAGCATTTGTAATATCACGGTCACCTTTACAGTCCAAAATACACTTCACCTACTAAATGTTCAATTCCTTTACTATAAAACCTAAAAAAAAAAAAAAAAAAACACACACACACACACACCACACACCCCCCCCCACACTTTAGGTCATAGTCTATTATCTGAAATATTTCCCTTCAATCACCTTTTCACTTTGCTAATGTCCTTTTCCACTGTTGCTCTCACAATCCATACAAAGTGTTTTACACAGCAGCCCAAACGAACCAAAATTCTATCTCCACTATACCCCAAGCCAGTACCTTTCAGCCAGTTTTCTGTTAATCCTACTAGGATTGTGTGGCCACACAAACACAACTCACTTATTCTAACACTCAAACATTGCAAGTTCTTGTATAATTGTATTTATACATGTAAAGCTCTAAGCCTGGCCCATTCTAAAAACTCTACCCAAAACACCACCATTAGAGAGTTTACAGTCCTTAAATACCCTACTCTCATTCATCCCACTGCCCCGAGTTATTTGAACAAAAAGTCTAAGTTTTTAAAGGAATCCCAAAACCCAATAAACCTATGCTTCCTCTACCCAACACCAAGATTTAAGACGTGCGTGAAACTCAGACCTCATCAATCTGAGCTGGACTGGCATGTAGCCACAAGAGACAAACCCAACCTTGCCAGCTGTGCACCTAAGCTTGGCACCTGCTTAAACTGGGATTGCAGAATACAGCATTTACTCCAATACTAATTCATGGCAATAGTAAGAATTTCATTAATGGTAATGGTAGTTATTTTTACCATTAAACAACTGATGTGTTAAATGTGGAAAGAGAAGGCAAACAAGTGTTAGAAAATGACAGTCTTTAAGCATAAGAGGAACTGAAGTGATGAGTTGAAATCTGAAAACTTCATGTAACTATTGACTAAGCATTGAAAGTTTACGTGAAGCACCAAACTAGCGCAGGACATTACCTGTACAGCCACACTAGTAGTGTCAGTACTGCTATCCTTCAGCCATGTCCAACTTTTACAGTATAAATTATACAATCCCATTCATATTTAAACATTAACATAGATCACGAGTGGCAGAGTGAACATCTGATTTTCAACTTATTCCCCTTTCAAATACAGGATTTGTCGAGTTATTTTCAACTACCAACAAATACACACACCCCCGATTAAAAGTTTAAGATCACTTGAAAAATGGCAAAAAAAAAAATAATCATATTTTGCATGGTTGGATCTTAAGGTTTAATAACGATTAAATTGAAACAGGCTGTTTTACAGCTGATCAAGATTTTAGGACCACATGCCTTTAAAAGGCCAAATCTGTGCAAAGATGTGGATTCATTGTCATTTTCTGTCAGATAGTCACATGTTCGGATGGCAAAGGCAAAAAAAAATCTCCCTTTTTTGAACTGCATAAGCAGGGTCTCTCACAGTGCGCCATCGCTGCTGAGGCGGGACGCAGTAAGACAGTCATTTGGAATTTCTTAAATGATCCGGAGGGTTATGGAACAAAAAAGTCAAGTGGAAGACCCAAAAAAATTTCACCAGCACTGAGCCAGAGGATCCAATTGGCTGTCCGTCAAGACACTGGATGATCCTTGACCCAAATTAAGGCCGTTACTGGTGATGACTGCAGCCCCATAACCATCAGACGGCATCTGAGACTGAAGGCCTTCAAAAACAATGTCTTCAAAGACCTTGTCTCCTTGAACGCTACAATACTGCTCATTTGGACTTGGAAGAGAGCACCAAACATGGGACATTCAAAAGGTGGAAGAAAGTTTTATTCTCTGATGAGGAAAAAAATTAACCTTGATGGTCCTGATGGTTTCCAATGTTACTGGCATGGCAAGCAGATCCCACCTGAGATGTTTTCTACGCGCCACATTGGAGGGGGCGCCATAATGGTCTGGGGTGCTTTTTCCTTCAGTGTAACAATGGAGCTTCAGGAAGTGCAGGGGCGTCAAACAGCCGCTGGCTATGTCCAGATGTTGCAGAAAGCATTCCTCATGACCAAGGGCCCTCGTCTGGGTTTCAACAGGACAATGCTACAGTACACAATGTCCACAGGACTAGGGACTTCTGCCAGGAGAACATCACCACTCTTTTGGCCCATCCTGCTTGTTCCCCTGATCTAAATCCAATTGAGAACCTTTGAGGATGGATGGCAAGGGAAGTGTACAAAAATGGACAACAGTTCCAGACAGTAGATGCCCTTCGTGCAGCAGTCTTCACCACATGGAGAAATGTTCCCACTCACCTCATGGAAACGCTTGCATCAAGCATGCCGCAAAGAATTTTTGAAGTGATCAACAATAACAGTGGAGCTACTCCGTACCGAGTTCATGTTTGGAAGTTTGATTTCTGTTTTGGGGGTTGGGGGGTTACTGTTTTTTGGAGGTGTAGTCTATAACTTTTGATCAGCTGTAAAACAGCCTGTTTCAGTTTAATCATTGTTTTCATTAAATTGCATGGTCAAAAAATGTTGTCTCACTCCCATTTCTTCTTGTTGCATGTTGAAGCTCTACTTGGAACCTTGTTAAGACCCAGCCATGCAAAATATGATTTTGCCATTTTTCCAAGTGGTCTTAAACTTTTGATCGGGACTGTATCTATACCCATTTATTATTGCACCATATAATGCCCTGCATCTTTATCCCATAAACTATATGGGAATATCCACACAAGATTCTAATCTGTGCAATCTGAGGTACTATCAATCAGCTATAGATTGAGGAGTTTCTGTAAATGCACAATTGTACTTGTGCTAGGAGTCAAGTTTCATATTTAAAAAAGTTCTAAATGCTATATACTGATAAGAGCCTAGTTTCTTATTAATGTTCTAAGCTACAAATAGTTACATTTCAACATTTTGCATTAAATATACCCAACATGTCTGTCCATTGACAAATATTGGGACAGTCTGACTTACACTAGAGTACAAACATTTAAAGAGTGCCCTGCATTTTAATCAAGCAAGTTAAATTTACATGGCACAGGTTTTCCAGTTGTGTCAAACAGCAAGACACAGAAGAGCATACGCACCTTAAATTGGGTCACTCTGCAGGTTAGTAATAACTGGCAAAGGGGGTGTTAATTTACTGTAGGAGACAATACTTAGAATTTTACATTGGCATTACAATTTATACTTGTAATGACTACTGTAGGCATACCCCCTACCACTACTAGTAAGTAACAACTTGAAAATTCTTTGGGCAATGTGATTTCTTTAACCTAATTTTAAAACAAACCTACATAAAATAGGCCATACATCTATGTCAAAAGCAAAGATTTTTTAAACCCACTTAATCCCAGTCAGGGGTGTTGGAAACCACTTTGGATGGGGTCACAGAGCCCTTTGTATAGTGCAACAGAGCCCAGTAATAGATACCCACAATGGGACCAGTTTGGGGTCAACAACCAGCCTAACCTGCAGGTTACAGCAACATGCGAGGAAAACTCGTGGATGCAAAATTGAACTGAATACTGTATCTCTGTGCTAACCTCAACAGAAGGGTTATTAGTCAATAAAGCAAAAGTTAGGTTTAAAGAAAAATCAGCCAACATATTGCATACATTAGAGAAAAACTACAGTGCTCAACCTTAATAAAGCACATCCTTGACTAAATATGCATACTATTAATACCCTGTAGTCCAAGATGATACTGTAAACAGTATTAACCAAACAGATCAAGTACAGTTCTTGGGTTTAACAGGATCATAATAGTAATCAGGTTGTGTAAATATCAAGTCAAAAATATAGAGCACATGAAGAAGAGGGGGTCCGTCCAAAGGGGCTATACATATAACAAATCAAATTCAAAGACCGATAGATAAAAAGTAAACCATTAGCCGAACAAAATTTTTCGGGAGCAACTAAAAAATGCCAGGGAGAAAAGGGTTTTTCAGACTTAAATTGACAGGTTGGAGCTACTCTTTGAAGCAGAAGGCCGTTCCAGAGGAAAGGAGCAGTGACTGCAAAAGTACAATCACCCATTTCTTTTGCTTTGACTGTGATAAACCCAGTAGCAACTGGTCAGACTCTCTCAGGGATCATAAAGGGACACAAGAGCCAAGGGGGTCCGACAAAACTGTTTAAATGGTCTTGCTCCAGCTTAAGTGTGAAATAAATTTATTAAAAACGTCATGTCTAAGACAGATGGAGGCAATGAACTGAAACAAAATAGGAGTGATGTGCTCAAGGTTATGTAACCCAATTAAGAGAATTGCAGCAGGGACGAGAGTTTGAATGACACCACTATAGAATGAGTCGTCAATAGTCAAGACGGCATTAAAAAGTTTCCAAATAAGCATCCAAACAATTTTGAAATTCATAACTGGTGAAAAAAAAAAAATTCTGGCAGAGTGTTTCTGCTTATCCAATTTAAGACAATTGTCTTGGATAACACCCAGCCTGTCTTTAGATGTCCTGCAATAGGCCTAGGTTAGTGGCAGGCATACCAGAGACACTGGATGGACTCCACAATCTCAGTTTTACTTTGAATCAAGAAAATCTGACAACATCCAGTTCTTTACATCATCCAAAGGAATTGTTTCTAGGCAGTAGACAAAAGTTGGGTGCCTTCCATAAAACAGTGGAAGGATATTACGCTTATGAAAGAGAGCCAAGAGGAACCAATGTATAATGGAAACAGAACTGGCACATGTATAGAATCATGTGGGATTCCATACTTTAGGCGAGTATGGGAAAATTAACCCAAATTAACTGAAAGACCTTTCACAAAAATAATTTGAAGCAGTACCTCAAATGCCAACATTCTCCAGACAATATAGTAAAACACTGTGCTCAATTGTGTCAAATCTGAAAGTGACCCAGAATCAGAAAAAATATAATTAAGAACTTCACTTGTTTCAGTACTGTGATGTTGTGAAAAACCAGATTGGAAATTTCATGTATGTGATTATTCTCTAAAAATGATTGCAATTGATCACAACTTTCCAAGATCTTGGACATCAAAGGTGGCAGATACTGGTCCATAAATGACAGTACTGTCACGTAAAGGTTTTTTTTATTTTTTGGGAGACAGTGCACCACAGGATGTTTAAAATAGGCAGGTACTGAACCAGTTGAGGGAGTTAATTCAGGATAAAAAGATCCAAGAGTTAAAAATAAAAACTTTAACAACCGTGTAGGATATATACCAGAGGGACAGTTTGTGAACAGCTAGGGAAGTTTATTATAATAAGAGTGGTGAAAAATTAGCTCAGACTATACCAGCTTTACCCACAAAGAAATTTAAAAACTTCACATCGAATGACAACTCAGAGCAAATGGGAGTAGGATTTAGAGCAGCAGTTATGACATTAACAAGTGTCCAAGGTTAAGATTTTTTTTTTGCTGTTAACTTTGGTTCACGTTTAGCCATATCATCAATACTGGTTTCTGGGTGATGGGAAGGATAGTCAATAAAACTAATTAGAAGCCGAACTGAGAAAAAGGTATGAAATTTCAAAATTTTGATAACCGATAGTGAGTCTGCCTTATACTAGGCAGCATATTTTAGCTTTCATACAGACTTCATTTCAGACTGTAGTGATAGCCTGTTAAAGTGCTCCGGCAACAGGTGTCCAACTCAAAAAGGAGCTCAATTAAGCAAGCGTTTTGGCTTGAAAATATATCCAACAGCAACTGTGGGTAATGAAGCAGAACAAGTAACAGGTACTAGTTATTTTGAATAAAAATTTAGACAGCACAACCAACAGTAAAAGATTTACCTTTAGGAAATATTAAACAGCCTGCTACAATAGAAAATGTATACCGTACCCTGATTTACCAAATTCCAGACAAATTATATAAAGCAAGATTAAAGAACTCCGACAGATCTCTTAAGAAGCTGCAACATGGTTTCTGCAATGATGTGCATCTAATGGCCAGTTGTTATGGCCACCTCCAGATCTCCCTGGAGGGCCAGTCAAACCGGCCTTTTCACCCTAAGACTGTGTGCTTCCACCCAAGGTATCAGCCCATCTGTCTCTCATGCTTGTTCACCAGATTCAAGGTTAGGTGTAGAACACATCTGACTGATTACCAGAGAAAAAAAACCTTTACCAGTCAAGACATCCATACACAAACCTTTACCATAATATTCTCACACCAACATCAGCACAATGCAGGGACCAACACCTGAAAAGGTTAAACCCAAATCAATAGAATCCTTGGACCAGGTCATGACAAATAGTTACTGCCTGTCCTGAAACACCATGACTTCGTAGACAGTAGTGTTTAAACATAGATGTCACTTGCCTCATCTAGTTACCACTGCTTGGAATTCATTTGGAGATTAACTTAATGCTTGAGGAAATGGAATGTAGACTTTATTAGGAGTGTAGATGTTAAAATTGACATTTAGACTAGGACACAGTACCATTTTAACCTAGTAAAATAGATACTAGTATTCAATGTTTCAACAAAAATACTTCAAAGAGCAGAGATTAAAGGGTTGTGCGACAACTTGCATCATGGCAATGAAAGCAAGCAGTTACGTCCGACCTAGTTAAAGCCAAACACTAGCCACCAGCATAGAGGAGACCAAGTCTAAATAACCAGTTAGAGTGGAACAACCGTTCTCTATGTAGACAGATCTTTGGGCACTTCAGTTTCCTTCCACACTCTAAACACACCCATCTTGTAGAAACAAGACAAAACCACCAAGACACCAAACATACTCAGACAAAACTGCAGCTTCATCCAGCACTAGCTTCTGTCCAAAATCTGGTGCTGCCAATACTTCAATTACCGACACTACATTAAAATGGGCCCAAAGTGAATAGTTCTTCTCTTCAACTCCTAGAGCCTTAGGAATCATCTTTAGCACATCGTCTTGGGTAGAAGCGCACAGCAACATCAGTTTAGAGGATGGGAATCTGTTCAGTTTTCCTCCAATACACAATTGTGCAATTAGTGTAAAGTACACAATTTGAATGTAAAGTTTCTTGTGAAGTACCAATTGGGGGTGGAATTGCTTAGTTTACAAAGTGGGAAGAGGATTTAAAAGGATACTTTAAGCCAAGGCCAACACAGATTTTTATCAAAAGCTTTTGCAACAGAGTACTACAGAGTGCTCTGGAACACTTAACAGTAATGACGATGAAACCAGACAGTACTCCACTTTGAAAGGAAGTGCCCTATCAAATGTTTGGTGCCTATTTACAAAACCTGAAGCAGGCCTAACTCCTTTTAATAGTACATATATCTCTATGGTGAGTGAAATCCAGAATGTTAAAGTTCAGCAGCAACAATTACAATACATAATTTTAGGGCCTCCATTACGTAAAACACACACACACACACAAATGAAGTATTCTGTGACTAATATTTGAAATAATCCACAGTTGAATTTACAGTAAGCACCACAGAAATGCACAACAATCGTTACAGAACACCAAGCTCACCCAATATGGCTTCAGGGAAAAATTCTAGTTTACATTTAACACCTTGACATTTTAAAAACGCTACAGCTGACAAGATCAATAGGGGGAAAAAAAAAACACACCCCACACCCCCCCCTCTGGGCAGGAAACCACTGGAAGATCTAGAGTTTTGTTTGGGGGCATACACACCATATGTTTGTTAGAAGCTTTGTAAACTGAAATGCCCTAAATGTCTGCCTTTGTTACACTGGTATTACACAGGACATTCACCAATAAACTTTGCATAATCCACGCTCTTATATGTATGCTCTCCTACCATGTCACAAATATGGAGTTCTGCTTTACAAGAGTGTGCGCAACACATTTGATAGTTCATGTTCCAAAAGACAACTTTTTCTAGTAAATCCCACCAAAAGGCTTTATACCAATCAAATATAGGAAAGGATCACCATGCAACATTTGCAGGCCATGCTAAAAACAGACAAAGATCTTCAGAAAGCAGCATTAACATCCATTTCTAACCAGAAGACAAGGTGATCTCACCTATGAAAACCAGAAACCTATTCCAATATTTTTCACCAATTCTTCACAGTGAGCATTAGACTGCAACATCTCTCTACTTAATCCAGAATTAACCATCTTAGGCTAACAGTGGGATGTAGCCTACCCCAGCAGTACGGGTCACATGGCAGCAAGCAGCCTTGATTGTGCACCAGTCCAAAGAACCTGCAACACGTTTTTGGAAAAGAGAACCCGAGAGGCATGAACAAAAGCTTTGCTTGACTGCATTACTACATCTAACACTCCATGGACTTGATAAACAACGTAAAACAAAGCAACTCCATTAGTTTTACAATGAATTGCACTGTAAATTTTAACCTTAGGGTTGTAGTCTTGCAGTATTTCCCCCCCCATTTATGAAATATGGAAAGTGTCACGATTTCTCCCTCAAAAACCACCACACACTTTCATTACATGGCCCACCAACAGACTAAACAGCTGGTCTGAAAAGTACACAAGATAAAATTATGCAAAAAGACCAAAAATGTAGATCAAACTTCGCAAAAAACTTACACTAGCACTAAAGGCACAAATTAGGCAAACAAGTTCAGCTCAGTCAATTTCCAAACAAAATCCAAGCCATGATCCCTTATACTATGAACCAAATTTTAACATTGGCACTTAAACACGATCCCTTTGCACAAGTTTGAAAGTTCTATGAACAATTTTAAGAACCAAAAGCTAAGATTTCAACCAAAACTCCATACTCTTCAGTGACATACTGTAGGATTTATAGAAAAAAAAAAAAACCCTAGTAAATTTTCCAAAAAAGCATAATCTACTGGAGAAAGAGGTATCTAACCAAACCTTAGCAGCACACCACTATGTATTAAAACTATAGTCCTACTCGTCTAAACTTCACTAATAATTTTGTATGCCCAGAACCAGACCAACATTAGTAATTAACCACAAGTCATGTAGTACAATTTGGAACTTCCAACAAAAAAAGCCGATTTTTTTTTTTTTAAAATATAAACAAGCCATAACGGTAAACTCAACAATGTTATATCACAATAGTCTATGAATTTATATAAAAAAAAAAAAAAAAAACCACACTACATGGTATGCATGAGCAAAAGGTTTTTTTTAAGCGAGACGCTAACAGCATGCTTATAAATCAGTTATGTTACCTTACAGTAACTAAACTGAAGCCATGATCAGGAGACCGTTTTCAGTTGACACTTAAAAAGGTCCAGTCTAAAAATGAAGGCAAAGTGTAAAATGTTGACTAAAGTTGAGTTTATTTTGAATACAGAAATAAAAACTAGACAATGTTTAGTCACAATCTCATTTCATATTGATAAACTGGTTAATTATTCTACAACCTAAATTGCTTAGGGGTTAAAATCCCCATCCTCAACAGGCCGGGACAAGTGCAATACCTCCCTAACAAACAGCATTGCAACCCATCCCAACCTGCACAGAAAGGGGTTCCTTCAGGAAGGCTTGGGGGTTGGTTTCCATAAAAAAAAAAAAATTAAAGCGCATTTTCACTGCTTTAGTCAGTTTTGCATGGATTTGCACAGCAACCACTTATAAAGCTGGATGCAAACCAGCAAAACTAACCCAAGACCAGTACAAAGAGAAACAAAGATTCAGGAGGTTGCACACAGCTAGAAGTACTTCAAGTGCTCACACTGCAGTAGATTAATTAACACTACCTGCACTATAAGCACTTTAATACTGCTTAAACCAAGTCCACGTCGACACGTTCCATTCGCAACTCAAGCACAACTGGAAGTGCAAAAAAAGTGCTAAAACTGGGCAAAAATTCTGAAATCTATCCATTAGATTGTGCAGTAGAACAAAAAATGGTGCTGAAGCTGGCCACTGTCAGTTTTGCATAGATTTGCACAACTCATTTTTTCTTGTAGTGCAACTATGCAAAACTAACAGAAAACCGCAAACATTACTAATTTAGCCCATTCTTGAAGACCATATAGCTCCTTATGCCAGAAGGAGCACTTAGGGCAGTAGGTGCTAATCTACTTCACTATCTGCACTAGATGCACCTTAGCACAAGCAATGCCAGCAGATTCAAAACCTTGCTTCTTCCAGAAAGAATCTTCAAGGACTTGTCACCATAATGCTAGAAGTGCCTCCACTGCAGTAGGTGCAATATTACTACCTGCACTGTAAGCACTTTGACATTAGAGAGACAGTGGCATTTTGGCGAAGATGCAAGCAGTCAAAATCCTGTAGAAGACAAAAAAAAAAAAAGTTACATTTCATTCCAAGCTCATATTTAAAGGTCAGGTGACATTAACAAAATTTAATAAGGCAATTCTAAACAGGGAACAAAAAAGCTAATTAAAATGCTACTCTTTGTAGTAGAGACGCAAATATGAGGGTTAAGTCAACATTAAACCAATATCAATAACAATTTCAATCTAAAATTTTGATACCCCCAACAGTCCCCATCCAACTCTAACAATGCAGCAAGTAATTCATACTACAGAATTCAACACCGCCCTGGTTCTTGACCAAGTTACTAATCACACTTAAGATTGAGAAAGGTTTGAGGGTAGTGAAAGTGGTGCAATAAACTCTTGGTGGAATGGCAAACAGTGTGATTATCCACCAAACCACGCAATCTGATTTAAAAAAAAAAAATGGATGCTACCTCCTGCAAAGATCAGCACATGTCCAAAAACCGTGCAACTCGCCTGCGCACTGCAGGAAGCGCGTTTCTGTAGACGCTAGTAGTACTGGTGCCTCATGGTGCAGCACATGCTACTAGCAATTCTGGCGCCTCCTCGTTTAACAGCTAGGTGGCGCTGAGCGGGTCATTGTCCGGTCAAAACGTGACGCATTCCGACCTTAGTTTTGGATCGTTCAACCCATGTCTTTTTCCGGTTAAACAAACGACAGATTTCTCCGATTTGCCTCTTTGTAGGCGCAAACACCCACATTTCCAGCTCCTACTGAGGCGGCTCATCAACGCGGGGAACGGTTTTCGAGTTTTAGGCAGCTTGCGGCCTTCGCTACCTTGCGGGGGCCGAACACGCATGCGGCCTCCGTCAACCAAACCGTCCCCTCCCCCCCACGGTCCGCACTAACATGGCGCCGACAAGCCCGCAAATCCCAAGGTTTCGTAATATATTAAAACGATACATTTCGTTCAAAAGGTAAAAACTTTTCAGAATCGCCCGTTGTTCTCGTTAAGGTACCAAAGAAAAAAGAATGTATTCACCACCCATCGCCCGGGACGCTTCTTCCGAAGCGAGTCAAGCCACGCGGAATGAGGCTCACATTTCATACAAAGCATGCCCACACCACTCCGGATCGTAGATTAAATATCAAAAGGCCTATACGATCAAATTAGGCTCACACGAGTAGTTTAGTACAAAATTTAAAAGGCGCCGTGTAAGCTAAGAAGAAAAAAAAAATCTATCGACCACATTTTACCCAAAAACATAATAAATCGCATAAAAAATCTGCTATTCGGCCTTCACAGCAAATCGCGCCCTTATCGTTATTTAATTCATATACATCATCATGAACAATAAAATGGTTTCCACGAAAACCGCCGTTTAATCTTTCGTTAGTTTTGAACGAAACGATTCGCTCACATTACGATGCGGCCTATAGCTGCCCCATGTGCTGCCGCTTTGTTCTGGAGGCACTTTAACTCACACGCCAGTGCACACAGTCCGCAAAAATTGAGTTAAGCAAAAAAGTTATTTTCTGAAGACCTTCTTAAAAATATAGATTTTACGAGAACATGAAGCGTTCAAAAAGCGAGTAAACACCGAAGCAACAACTTATAAAATTGAGTACTAAAAGACACTGCAGGGAAGCCGCGGCAAGCTTTTCAAATCTCCCACATTACAACTATGGAGGAAGAGAGATCTGCCATGCGCCCACTTTACTAGGTAAACAGGGGAAAAATACGCTACCATTCCTAAACGATAACGGAGAACACTTGTATAACTTTTAAAATACAATCAGCCGGGCTACCGACTCTCCACTCCCTCCAAAGCTAACAACAGGTCCATTGTCAATAACGTGCGCGTAGTAAAGACACTCACCAGTGAGATCCACCATCTTCACTCACTTGCAGCCACTTACCCGTACGCTGTCACAGCTCCAGGCAGGGCTGCAAAAGTAAATGCTTAACTTTCACTTTAAGGCAGAGACTAACACTAGGAGTTCCTTCTTCACTTATATCTATTTTACACTATACAGAAGTTAACATCAGAAATTAAAATCATCGAAAAAAATTACGAAAGTGGCGCGAATGCAGCTCCCTTGTAACCATGTGGGTGAATGAAGGGCGGCTCCCGCTCAACGTAAATATCTACAACCCCAACTCCTTCATTAGCATAAATAAGCCACTTCCGATCTTTAGTGAGTCTCCGCCAATCGAAAGAAGACCCGGTGCATGAAAAAAAAACCTCTTAAGCAGGCAAATCGCCAGGAGAAGAGAGTAAATAGTGACCACGTTATCTTCTTCGCCAGCACGCGTACGCGTTAATGTTTTAGTGGGGCAGGTTTTCACAGAAATGACAAAAGTAGGCTCGTCAAAAGATGGCTAATTAATTATGCTAAAGAAGTAAGGCGATGCAGAAATCAACACGACGATAACGCGAAGAAAAGTCAACAGATTAGCACCGCATTGAGCACGCTCGTCCGTGCTTTCGATTTCAGTTAGCATTAACACGAGGTGATAGGAACTCGTGCTGCCCACAGCATGGTCAATTGATTACCGTTGATTTTATTATTATTATTATTATTATTATTATTATTATTATTAATACTTCTTTTAGAATTGTTATATATATGATCAGGCTAATTTCATTAATATTTTATTAGTATCTTAAATCTGTAAAAAATATGAATTGATCTTTAAAGCAAGAAAATCTGAAAACTTCAAAAGAAATGTTATTTGAAATATAATTACATAGTGTTAACATTTTCTAAAGTTATATCAGACTTGATTTACAAGTGATTTTTGAAATATATTGTTTTGTGATAATTATATACGTTTGGACTTAACTTGTTCAATAGATGTATTTTTTGTGAACAACCATTTTCAGTATACTTGTCTGGTGACGTTAATGAGGATTCAACAACAACAACAACATTTATTTATATAGCACATTTTCATACAAACAGTAGCTCAAAGTGCTTTACATAGTAAAGAATAGAAAAATAAAAGACACAATAAGAAAACAAAATAAATCAACATTAATTTACATCGAATAAGAGTAAGGTTCAATGGCCAGGGGGGTCAAGTACAGCTCTTGTTTTTGAATAAAACTATCGTTACGTTTCTCTACCTTTTATCAAACTGGGAAAAATGACTAATATTCTCGAATACAGTTTCCCAGTTTTGACTGAGTAATTTTAAACAAAACTAATATTTAGAACATTTATGTAACTTATAAAGTATGTGCTGTTCAAATCATTTTATACTTAGTAAATCACTACACTTTATTTTACTTTTAGATACCTCATGGCCAATGTCTATTTGTGTCTTATTAGCACACTCAAGATTACTATGATTATTGTTATATGTATGTTTCTTCCCTTTTTGTCTGTTACTGAAACCCCACAGATTCGCTCGGAATTAATAAAGTATCTATCTATCTATCTATCTATCTATCTATCTATCTATCTATCTATCTATCTATCTATCTATAACATTTGTTGTTTGGTTTTAAAATGCATTATTAAATTCCAAATAGATATACTTTCATCATACAAGGATACCTAGGCAGAGGTTAAGTTAATTAAATAAGGTTAATTTTTAAACTGTTAACTACTCAGAATTTTACATTTGTTGCTTTCTAAATGAATACGTGGTACATACTTTACATCCTTAATAATGTTTAACTAGAAAAAACTTTAATCACTAGTCAGTTTTTATGCTACAGAAAAAGTTGTGTCAATTTTATAAAGAATCAGTTCTTTATTAATGGATAAATATATATAGATTCATTAAAGTAATTAAATTCTAAAATGTAACACATCTATAATTATTATTAGCTGCATGTACACATGTATATAATTTTGTTTGTTTATTCTATTTGCAATTGAACACCATATGTGTAAAATTAACCTGCGTTAATTGGTAATATGTTTTGGACCAGAAAAGGATTTTTGAATAAGGCTTTGATCCAAACTGCCCTGTTTTCTTTGAGGTATAGGCCTCAGACTAAGACCTTGCACTGAAGTGAAGACTGATCAAATGAAACTGAGGTGGCAAAAAAATTAATTCTAATTCCTGAAAATTCTAAATGCCTAACCTCAAAGTCATTAAACTATGTATTAATTTAGAAATCTGTAACTTTAATAGACAATCTATATCTTTCTTAACAAACGTATTAGAACTCAGTTGATTTTGGAGTTAAAAATCTTTCATAGTCATAAATGAGCTTTAAGGAGAGTCACTTAAAGAATCAGCTGTTAACCTATATACAGTACTACTTCCTATTCTCATGGGAAATGTAATAAAATTTATGTATTCTCTACTCATTCTAAAATTTTTAAAAATGCAGATCCCACCGTTTTACAATGTAAAATCTAATCTAATAGGTGTTTGGCAAAGTATGTTTGATTTTTTGCAATTTTCTAATGGGTCAATTACGAGACGTTGAATTTCTTGCACAGTGCTAGGCTAGCAAATATGTTCAAATACGCTGCTTCAGATTGATAGTTGTGTCAACTCCAGGAATTTACTTTACTTGCTGATTTACCCTGTGAAAACATTTGTTGCTGCATCTAGGTTTCCAAAGTTACCATGATTATACAGATGGGTTGTTAAACTTTTATATTTTATATGGTCTACACATTATACAAAATGTTACATTAATTATTTTTTTTTCTATCTAAGATTGCAATTAGTTTGACACTACTGAGCATTAAAAAGGCAGCAAGCTGTGATATATGTGTTGGATACAATATTTAAACTGTTATTTACATAGAGTGATATACAATCGGATTGCCTTGGGATACTACACCTAAAGTATACTATTATTACATGATAGTTTTATGAATTTGCTTACATATTAGAATGTGTTGCAAACAAAAGTAGAAGTAATCCTATCAATTTTTTCATATATATATATATATATATATATATATATATATATATATATATATATATATATGCAAGTTAATGTCTCATTATTATTTGCAAATTAAATTCATTAGGGCAATTAAAAGTTATTTCATCCTTATTTCTGTTTTTAAATTTCATTAAATTTGTGAACAATACACTGCATTACAGTACATTGCATAATGGATAGTTATGTATAATTCTACAAATACTGTATTTTTAATACATTATTCATATTCAGATCCTCATCAATCTCCTAAAAAGTTATGCAAGCTTCATAATTACAATTCTTTTTCTGAAACATTAATTCATTAATAGGAAATACATTTTTAAATGCATTTTCGGTACCAGAGCAAAATTGCTGTTTTAACTCTTGTGTTTAGTATATAAAGGTATATGGGAACATTTATTTTATACATACATTTTCAAGTGTTATTATAACATGACTTTGCTGTGAAAATTTACACACAGATCTAATACTGCCTTCATGTAATATATATAAGAAATGTTTAATTTACATTTTTACAATTTCGATTAAAATGGATTGTTACCTATTGACATTTACAGCAAGTGTCCTTTGAAAACCACAAATTAGTTTTTCTAGGCTGGACTTTTAGTTTAAAGAAATATCACACATTTTGTATATAAATTTCATTTTTGTTTTTCTAAAGCACAATCAGTTATATTATTACTTTTAGTAAAACTGTTAAGAATTTTGGAAAGTCAACAACAGATGCTCATGTAATACACTGCTTGAAAAGTGTTCTATAACCAAGGCTTCTTCAACTCAAGGACCATCCTTATGAGTTCTGGGGGGTCTGCAAATTTGGTTAAGCCAATTATATTTTATCAAAATGAATTAATATAATTTATTTGAGTCCAGTAATTGATAAATATTAAACACAATATTTTAAAGTTTGATTAAATTCTCTTAAGACTTTTAAGTAGCAAAGAAAATAGATGCAGTATTAAAAATAAAAACCTCCAAGACAGGACATTAGTAACTGTAATTTTCATGCTATGTTCATTCAATGTGATATAGCTACTGAAGTTTATAACACAAATGGTGTTTTGTTTTTCAATTTTAGGACTACTGTTTAAAGAAAAGATTATTTATATTCACAAAATGTTTAATTTTGAATTGAAATAATCATGCTGTTTTCAGCACAGTAATAATCAGTATAGTTCTTACAGAAATTACTACAGAATTCTAGAAAAGGATAGTAAACATTTCTAGGTTTGACCTAAATTAGCAATAGCAGGGTAAGGTAGGGATAACAACAATAATCAATTTTGACATATTAAACTAAATGCTGGACCTTGCTCAAAATATAAATACATACTTATGCAAGACTACTCAAGAATGTTGCGGAAATTTGTTATTTTTACATGAAAATATACATTTTGGCATCAGATATCCCATGTCCCCGAACTGGATAAGATGTTTAGGAAAAGTATGTACACATAGCATTAGATTTTTTATATTACAAAAATATAATTTAGCTTATTTATATTTTAAGATTGATATGATTTATGTAACTTAAAATTGATTTGTTTAATTGATGTGATTGCAATGTCTCAGATTAAATCTAGTTTTTGTTTACACAATTTATCACAATATATGTAATGGTCAGTAGAAATCATTTAGATGAAGAACCGTGTCAAATAACAGCTAAATCAAAACATTTCATACTATCAGAAGAAAGACTGTTAGTGTAAACCCTAAAAGCTAGTTTTTGTTCATTCCCATTCATACAAAATTAGTCAGTTAAATAAATAAAAACTGCTGTTTGATTTATCCAGGGTTACCATGTAGATTTCATCCAAGCAACTTACAATTACTGTAGTTTTAATTATTATTTTTTTTAGAAATCTTACTGTGATTAAGCATGAATGATTTTGCTGTGGTTGGATTTGCCATTTTTGAGGTTTCAGAAAGAAGATACGACAACAGCTGACATTTTCCATGAGTCGCCGTGATTTTAAAGACACAAACACATACTGAATTAGGGATAAGAATCAATCAAGTGTCTACAGGTAGAAATCATTATTTCACATATTCTCGGCTTTTAAGTCTGACAAGTTCTTAAATTGTTGATTGTACTGTTTTATGAGACAAATATGACTGACCATTATGTGTTTTTTGGAATTAGTTATGGAAGGGGAATCTGGTCATAGTTCCTACTCACTGATCTGTACAATATATACAGCACATCTTTCTATTATTATACTTTAAATGTGTCTACTGGAAATAACACAACAGAAGGGAAAATTGAATTTATCCAGCAGAGTTTTTGGTGTTGTGAGAATAAAGATTTGACAGTCACATATATATACTTCGTAAGAGAGGCACCCAAGGAAAATAAATGTTTAGTTTATATGTAAAGTTTCTTATTTTATGTGGTTGACTTTTAGAAAAAAAACTAAACACAAATATTATAAGCCTCCTTACTCACCCCATTACAAACTGCCATGCCCAAGTATGATGAGTAACTGTGAGGAAACTGTTGGGTCAAAATACTTAAGGACCTTAAGTAATATTAATGCAATTTAGGAGGATTTTTAATATGCATAAATATTACACAGTAAACAAAATGACACACTCTGTTGACTCTAAAAAGAAAACTGAAAAATGACCAGTATAAAATCACAATACAAGACTACAAAAAAGATTTCAAGAAATTTAATTGTGATAGATCATTGATCTCATTGTTTATTATCAAATTTCATATATTTGGAAATTACACAGTTTATGTATATAAGAACATTTTTGTCTGGTTTCGAAATTTTTATATGTTTATTAATATTTTGTACATGTAGCATTTCCTATAGAACTTTTCTTCACAATACATTTTACAAAGCAAGCATAAGTACATTTCAGTATACAAATATTTTCAGTATTTGACACATCACCGGTAAAAATAAACATTTTATTGAAATTCTTCAGAATAATTGAAAGAGGTCAAATATGTTCCTGCAGTTTATAATAGTGGGACTATTGAAATGACAATCCTGTTGCATGGAGGATTTAACAATTTGCCTCCTAAGGAAATTATGTCTACAAGACCTCTAAGCTACTCCTACATCTTAAAGTCCAAATTTATAAACTTAGGGTGGAGATGGTTTGCAACAGACATTTACGGCCAATAACCAACATGTTCTTAAAGGAGACAATGAACAACTCATGTTCAATGAGGATGCTCCATTCTGGAGATTTAGAGATACATGGATCAATGTCTGTCATTAATATGCAGAGTTAGAATACCTTCACATTCTTACAGTGCTTAACATTGTATTTGTTACCTCTTACATGGTAGGTAGAATTGAGGAGTCCCATTTGGAGTCTTTTAAAATGATTTCCAGAAAAAAGTAAGTCAAGTAGTAGATGACTTGGTCATTAGTTTTATTAATCTTTTAGTTTTCATTATTGTTTTGTGCAGTTTTATATATAGTGTAGAATATTTCTTGGACATGTGCATACAATCCTGTCTAGACACTGGATTGGATAAAGTCATTATGTACACATACAACAAACCACCAGTCCTGGAAAACATCTGTAAACATCTAGGTGAAAGTTTTTGAGGCAGAGAAATCACAAGGTGGTATTCTTGGAACTCTGCCTCTCCCATAGATTAGTGTGTATGTCTGAATGAGGTAATGAGATTATCATATGTTGGTATAAAATAAAAATATATATATATTTCAGATGCATTACAATGCTTTTTAGAATACATAAGACCTGGAATACCAATATTTTGCATTTTATCTTAAATATCTGCGGTATTTTGGGCATGTAGTAATGCATAACCCTAAAATATTAGACTAGACAGTAATAGTAATGCTTATGCACAAATCAAGAAATAGTTTGATAAAATTAAACATAACAATGATGAAGTTCATAAATTGCAGGTGGAAACATAATGTCAGTAACAGTCTAAGAATACCTCTGTTAAAATAAGTTAAATTGTTTTGTCGCTCAAATGTGCCTAACATTTTACAAAAAACAAAAGCCTACCAAAATCCAGGACATGGAAATTAGTTTTATGTTAAAGGATACAGCTTAATAAAATACAAAGGTAAGGAAGTAGCCATATACTGTAGATAAGAGTTTAAATCTAAGACTTTAAATGGAATATGAGACACACCTCATTCAATATAGAAAACAGCGAACATAGAATTGAAAGTTCTATGGATACAGATGTAAAATTGTGACACTGTTTTGGACCACCTCAACAGAGATTTTAGTGCCCAGTAGTTAAGCATTTCTAGTGTATATCGAAATATTTTCTTCATATTTTCTGAAAATTCAAAATTTGCCTCCCATATTTCTAAAATGTAAGAATTTTCTCCAGACTTTTTAAAAAGGCTTCAATTATTCCCCCAACATAATTATATATATACTGTATATACTCATTAACAAAGAAATCATAATCTCTATAGATTTCTTTAAATATTATATTTCATACATTATCTCTCTATTATATGAAAAAAAATATGAGACAATACTTTTTAAGTCCTGCGAGACAAGACTTTGGCCATGAGATTTTTTCAAGTCATGCCCTCCTCTCAACCATATTCAACTATGCACACGGTACTCTCACCTCTCATTCATGTGAATGCTTTTGACAGACACAGTTCTTGCTCTCTCAGCTCTTATAAATTTTAACGTTTTCCTCACTTTAAGTTCTCAATTATTTCATTACAGCTTTACAAAGAAAACTAGAGGTGTGGGAATTCTTATACATAGAACAGTCTCATTTGTAGTATCAGATGTAATATCTGATTCTGAAAGGAGATATGTGATTGTCATGGGTAATTTATTTAACTGTAAAATGATTTTGATGTTTATGCACCCAATGTGGATGATAGGTATTTGCATCCATTCCCAATGTGAACACTCACAAAATTATAATGGCTGGGGACTTTAATTGTGTTTTAAACCCAGACTTAGATAGGTCTCCTGTCACAGGGGTGATGACATCTAACACTGCAAAATCAATTACACAGTTTGTAACTGATCACAACTTATCAGACCCCTGGAGATTTCTAAACCCAAATTCAAGAGCATATTCCTTCTACTCACCAGTGCATCATTGCTACTCAAGAATTGATTATTTCTTTGTAGAGAACAATTTCTTGCCTAAGATTAAATCTTACAAGTACAACGCTATTGTTATCTCCGACCATGCCCCTTTGATCTTGGAGCTAAAATCGTTATGCCCCACATACTCATCTTACAGATGACGTCTTAACCCACTTTTATTAGCAGACAAGAACTGTACAGAATTTGTATCCAAAAAAATCAGTTCTTTTCTAAAGACAAATACGTCCTCAGAGGTCTCTGCAGGAATACTCTGGGAAACCCTGAAGGCCATTTTAAGTGGACAGATTATCTCATACCTTTCCCACATAAATAAACTGGAAACCAAGAAGGTATCAGAGCTAATCAACGAAATTACTAGAATAGACCAAGAACATGCCAGATGTCCAAGTGAGGCTCTTCATAGGAAAAGGCAGGCTCTGTATTCAGAACTCAACCTCTTGACAACTAAAGAAACAGAACAACTCATTTTTAAATCAAGACATCATTACTATGAACATGGAGAGAAAGCTAATAAGATCTTAGCTTAACAAATCCACAAGCAAGAAGTTCGCAATGCAATCCCAGCAATCACAAACGGAAACAAAATCATTAACCATAAAAATACAATGCACGCATTTAGAGACTACTATAAATCCTTGTATTTTACTGAGTTTAAAGAACGCAAGACAAAATCTAATGCATTTCTGGATACATTACATATACTACAAATATATACTTTCAATGCAGAGGAATTGGATAAACCTCTGGTGCTATTAGAATTACTAGATGCTATAAAGTCACTTCAGACTGGGAAAGCAACAGGCCCCGATGACTACCCTGCTGAATTTTATATGAAATTCTCCATTCAGCTAGCTCCCCTCTTATTAGCAACATTTACAGACGCTAGAGAGAATAAAATTCTACTTCAAACTTTTTGTCAACCATTAATCACCGTCTTTCCTAAACAAAATAAGGACTTATTACAATGTGCATCATACAGACCAATTTCACTTCTGAATAATGATGTTAAGATACTCTCCAAAGTCCTAGCTAGAAGGATGGAGAAAGTGCTTCCTTCATAATATCACAAGATCAAACTGGATTTATTAAAGGCTGACACTTAGCTTCCAATCTTCGATGCCTGTTTAATATAATATATTCACCCGCAAAGTCAAACACCCCAGAGATATTATTATCGTTGGATGCTGAAAAAAGCATTTGATATGATTGAATGGAATGACCTTTTCACAATATTGGAGAAATTTAAGTTTGGCCTGAACGTTTGTGCATGGCTCAAACTACTGTATATCAGTCCAGAAGCTTCAGTTTGTATTAACAACATTAATTCAGACTACTTTAAACTAAAACGTGGTACCAGACAAGGATGCCCCTTGTCACCATTGCTTTTTGCAATTAACATTGAGCCACTGGCAGTTCACTGAAGAAATGCTTATGAGATAAAGGGGATTATCAGAGAAGGACTTGAACAGAAAATTTCTCTGTATGCAAATGATGTGATACTGTATATAGTATCCACAAAATACTGTGCCTGCAGTTCTAACAGCATTTACAGAATTTTGAAAGATTTCTGATCTCAGAATTAATCTGACTAAAAGTGTGCTCTTTCCAGTAAATTCTAAAGCACACAATATTAGATTGGACATCTTCCCTTTTATAATTGCAGATCAGTTTAAATACCTAGTGGTAAATATCACAAGTAGACATTAAGCTATCAACAAAATTTTTCTGTCTGTATGGAAAATATTAAGTAAGACTTGCATAGATGGTCAACCCTTCATCTCACTTTAGCTGGAAGAATTAACATTGTTAAGATGAATATCCTTACTCTTTTTATTTCAAAACATTCCAATATACATCAATAAATTGTTTTTTAAGAAATTAGATTCATCCATAACCAAATTTATTTGGAATTCAAAACATTCACGTATCCAAAGAACAAGACCTAAAGCAGAAGGTGGCATGGCTGTACCTAACTTTCAGTTTTATTACTGGGCAGCAAATATACAATCTATTAAAATATGGACATGGACACAAATAGAAATAAAATCCTGCAGTATTTCTTTATATTCTTTGCTTTGTGCCCCAATAAATGCAAGTTATTGCCAATATACTAACAACCCAATTGTGCTTCTCTCACTAAGAATATGGAACCAATGTAGGAAGCATTTTAAGGTAAAGAAGCTTTTATCTGTGGCACCTCTGCACGGGAACCACCTTTGTCCATCCTCCCAAACATATGCAGTATTTTATGTCTGGAAAACATTTGAGATTAAATCACTTAGAGATCTGTACATAGACAACGTCTTTGAATCCTATAAACAATTACATTCCAAATTTAACTTTACAGCAATACATTTCTTTCACTACCTTCAAATCAGAAACTTTGTTAAACAGAACCTACCAAATTTTCCTCACCTCCCACCTACCCCGATGGCGGAAAAAATATTGATGAGTCTTGAAGACTCAGCATTTCTGCAATGTATAAAACCATTTTACAGTCCCTCTCTTTCAAAGAACCAAGAGGAGAGTGGGAAAATGATCTCTCACTCAATATCTCAGAAAAAGAGTGGTAGCAATGCAGAGAATCTACTTGAGCTCCATATGTGCAAATTATTCAACTCAAAATTATATATTGAGCACATCTGTCTTGCTTAAGATTGTCCAAAATGTTTCCAGGACAAGATCCAACCTGCGAACTTTGCAATCAAGTTGCAACCTCACTAGGCCATATGTTCTGGACCTGTTCCAAATTAACATCATTCTGGACCAAAATCTTTAAATACCTATCAGACAGCCTTGGTGTTACAATCCCTCCTAACTCATTAACAGCTGTTTGGTGTACTCCCAGATGGGCTTAAAGTGGAGAAGAACAAACAAACTGTAATTGCCTTTACTACACCATTGGCACACAGACTTATCTTGCTCAACTGGAAGAATCCTAACTCTTCTATTCTAAGTCAGTGGGTAACTGATGTTATATACTAATTGAAAATGGAAAAAATCTAATTTTCACTTAAAAGATATGTGCAGAACTATTTCAAAACCTGGCAGGATCTAATCAATAATATTTTAGAATAAGCTTTTAAAGCACTAAGGAAGTAGATTCTCTCCCTTTTTTTCCTTCTTCATTTATCTTTATTCACCTATCAATTCATCTATTTTCTTATTTTTACTAGCTTTAAGTTTTACTCTGCTGGCTAAGCTCTCTTTCTCAGGGGTGGTGGTTGATTTGTTTTCGAACTTATTTTTGAAATAAATGATTTATTTGTATGGAATGATGTGTGATTTTAATAAAATCAAAAAAAAGATGAATCTCAAAATTTTAGACCTCCCTGAGTCCGTAAATACCATTTTTTGAATTATGTCTGTGTGTCTTTCTGTGTGTATGTGTGTGTGTGTAAACACGATCACCTGAGTACACTTTCACTTACTGTAGGTCAACCAAATTTTGCATACAATTAGGTACAAAATGTAGATTTCTATCAACTTTTGGGCTCTTTCTGTTAACCTTTTATTCATGCAGCTGCAGAGTCCTATTTATTCATCTTTACTTTTATAATAATTGTTCAGTATATTATTAATTTGGTTTGATTTGTTATTGATGTTTTTTTAATGTACATAATATAAAAAAATATAATCATTGTCTTGCGGTTTACTCCTCAAATATCAATCCCCATATCTGAGTATACGAGAAAGTCTATGGCAGACCACTTTGGTTATGCATTGGGCTTAATCATTTTAGTACATTTTGAATTTCTGATTTGGAACCATGGCTTGATTTAACACAATGATTCAGTCTCTTTGAAGAGGCTCGGGCCAAGAAAATCACCAGAAGTGGACTAGGAGAAATCACTTCCTATAAGGTCTGCAAAAGACCAGATACTGCATTTGGTCAAATGACCCATGGGCCAGTTAAAAAGAAAACTAAGACAGGTACTTGGCAGTCCACTACCTACAAGCAACCTGGATGAACACCACCATTAAAGACAGTGATGAAAGAGAACATGAGGGTGCTTATCCTTAATAAAATAGGATAATTCATCACACAGAGGGAAAGAGATGTTATATCATGCCTCCTTAGGAAAAGGCTTGTGTTTGTAAAAACAGTCCTACTCCACTGACTGAAACCAAGACTGAATACATTTGTTTATTTTGTCTGATTCAAAATAAACGCATCCTTGTGCTTAGGGATGGTAAAATCTATGCTTAAGTGATTTTCCTGGTTTCTTGATATGCCCTCCTCAATCACAATATGTATAAAAAAACTATTTATAACTTGGTATGTTGTTAATTTATGCCGCAAATTTTGCTTATAAATTACAGTATCTATTGATAGCACTTGCTTTTTCTTAAAATGTTTATTTGTGTTTATAAATGTTGTAAAATGGGCATAGTTGATTAAAAAAAAAGATTAATAAATTTTCTTTTGCAACATCTGTAATTAATAAACAGCTAAGTAGCAGGAATACCTACTAATTGCCTGAAATGGAGCCAAAGAGTGCAGGATTGCCAAGTCTTCAGTACAGTGAAGTAGAAGTTCTTCATTTGGAAAAAGTCTAGCCCTTGACTCTAAGAACAAAACAAACTTTATAAACTTGTAAGCGAGTACTGGGGAGTATCCATAATGTGAATCATTAATGCATACAAAAATAATCATAATTTTGTCTGATTTCTTAAAATGTTATTATATTAGTTTATGCTCTATATATAAATTTACATGTAATATTTAATTTACTAATGCACTGAAAATCTACTTTCGCTTTGTTTATTTTTAAAATAATTTGCAAAATACTAACACAGTTTATACTGTATATTGGAATTGATGCAATACAGACAAATATTCATTTTTGCTAAACACAGATTAAATATATAAATAGATAATGACAAGAATTCTTTTTGTTCAGTTGTATTTGTGTATTGTGCTCGTTTTTAACAGTATTTCTTCCTAATTTTGTATGTTGGTGCACATATTTATGCTTTTAAATTATATGACATGGAAAGTAAAGCTTTTATGTCATACACAATTGGAATTAACTGTATTTTATATATCATTCTCAATATATTCCATATAAACCATGTTATACTCAGTTTCCTTTCATTATAAAATATACAAAAATATATTTATTCAGCTATAATTAAAAGTTATTAATATTTTTTCTGCTGACATTGAACAAAATATAACATTTTTACATGTTCTACATCTGTGTGACAGCCAGTGCAATTTTCTATGATGTGGTGTGCTGGAGTAGTAACACCAGATTAAGAGAGGCCCACCAAATCAACAAGCTAATTAAAAAGTTGTGCAATTTTCTCTTAACCCCCAGAAGGTAGTAGCAAAGGAAAGACTGAAAACAAAATTGAGTGTCATTATGAACAATGCTGCACATCCTTCCTCTGACATAATAACACTGAGTACTTTTGGCCAACAGATTATTCAACAGAAGTGTATCAAGAAGCACAACTGGGGCTCCAACATCTAAATACCTGCATAATGCCTCACTATAACTATAACTGCAAAGTCAGAAGTTCTATTGATTGATTGATTGATTGATTTAATTAGCTTTTGTACAGATCCAAATTTCCCTCAGGGGACAAAAATAGTTCTATCTATCTATCTATCTATCTATCTATCTATCTATCTATCTATCTATCTATCTATCTATCTATCTAAAAAATTCAAGCATTTACATGGCAATCTCAATTGAGTATGCAACATAATTTATACTGTATCTCTCATGTGCGAAAATTCAAATTATCTTTAAAATTAAAATACTCTAGAAAATTGCATAAAATCTGAGACAAATATACAGGCTATATGTACAGCATGTATATGTCATTTTTTCAGGTAAGAAAGACAGACGTTTCATGGCTCCAGAGAATTTGCATGTTGATGAGCACATAATTGTGACAATGTGATAATAATTACTTTATAAGCAGCAAAATGTAAATCATTAAGTTCTACTAGATTAAGACAGTAAGAAAAGTCCAAAGGGAACAATTCAGAAAGCCTACTATAAGAATAGTAAAAAATATATTTTTTATTTGTTACTTTTGATATTCTAACACACACAACTTGTGACAGTTTATATGTCTACATAAGCCTATAGTGGCCACCAAGGGTCACATATCCTGGACTTGCATTGTTTTCAGACTAGACACACAAAAACCTATCCAGCTGAGATACAGAAAATCCTAAACAATTGTGCTAAAAAGGAGAGAGATTTTCCTCTTCCTATAGGGGAAAATAAGCATTACTTTGTGATTATCATCACTTTGACATGGATGTATATTAGATAGATAGATAGATATTATTTGCATAGACAAGAAAGAACGTCAACATTAAAAGCCATAATACATCACGATTTTAACAGAAAGTAGCAATGCTGCCTCACTGTATTATAGAAAATCTACTTTATCTGAGATATTTTGGTTACTTGTTGGTCCAGTGCTCATTCGCATACTTTGGTCACCTGCAGAATATTATAATAAAATAAAACATTATTTTATGAAAAAAAAATTTTTTTAATTAAAATCAAGGGATTTTATTGTTAAATTCTATGATTTACTCATGAAGCTACCAATGACCGATTTTCCAGGCTACACCTGATCCTGCAGTTTTTTTCAATGGAATATTAAATTGGGACTCAAGAAATCAGTGGAAATGAAGTAAAATGCATTTAGGAGGGAATTCAGGAAACAGTTCTTTACATGCAGGATGGTGAGAAACTGGAAAAGACTAATGACTAATAGATCATGTAGCTGAAGTGGAAAATTTTAAACAACATTTCATAAGAACCTCAATTAAATATTGGGACAGCTCAATTATTAGATATATACAGTACATGGGCATGGCAAATAATATCCACTTACTTAATTTCTTATGTTTTTATATTCATATGGTGCTTAATCCTTGCTCTGAATTACTTTTTCAATCCTTTCGTACTGGAGTGTAAACAAATTAATTTAAATCTGGTGACTGGGAAGAACACTGTTTTAAGCTGAAATCACTGCCATCTTGCTGGACTTCTTCCAAGAATTTCTGAGCCTTTTAGCATGGAAGCTTACCTATCTGATAAACATATTCAGAGATGGATATACTACTACTGTGAGGGGATGTACCTTTTTATCTATAATGTGTCTTTATTTCTAAGTATGTAAATACACTTTTCACAACCATTATATCACCACAATGTATTTTAGACACTAAAATGCAGATTCAGGGACTCACGAGGTTTCAGGAATATCTGATCCTCCCATCAAAATGAATCTCTGCGACCCGATAATTTATCGGACTATGCAAAATCTTTGTAGTCCTCTAGTATCTGTGTTGTTTAGCCCAATACTACCGCACCTTCTTTTACATTTTGCACACAGAAATTAAATTTGGTTAACTTATTGTCTTTTATGACCTATTTATGACAAGTATGACATTCTGATGTCCCTTTTTTGACACTAAATTTGTTTTCAGATCAATCATATTTCATTAGCTAATTGGCACCATTTGTTTTACTCATCATGCCACTTTGTTAATCAACAAAAACGACTGAACTGCTTTAAGTAAGATGTTTTTGTCTGGTGGCCATTTTTTTTTAAGTTTCTTTTTTTTAATTTTATTGATTTTATTGTAATCATTCCATACAAATATATCAATTTTTACAAAATTCTTAATACAACACTGTAGTTGAAATATGGTACTGCAGGTCCAAGAAGAAGTATTGGGGCGCCAGCTCCGTCATCCCCATTTAATTATAGTCCTACAAATGATACAAATAGGGACTCTAGTGCACCTCTCTAAAAAATAATTGAAAAGAAATAATCAAATCCTTTCTGGCAAATGGTCCTTAAGATATTCTGAACTCTATCCTTCAGCTAAAACTCAGTGCCTCTCTCTGGCAGCAGAGGGCTTTAAATATGGAAGGGAAAGGTGTCAGTTCCCCTTGCTGGGCGTCTTCTGACTGCTGTGGAGGCAAAAGAATAGAAAGCTAGTGCGAGTGCCCCCTCTTGGCCCGTGGTGGTATTTCCCGCGTTAGAAAAGTCAGGAGGGTGATCCACTAACATTATGAATATGTACAGTATATATGTTAGTCAGGGAAAGACAGAAATATAGTACATAATAATCAATAAGAATTAATGTGTGTGCATACGTAAGCAAATCACTGGATCTGCCATCTCCTAAATGGATTACAGTTGCAATTACAAAGAACCATTTCATAATTTTATGCACTTAATGCAGAAGAAGAAGAATGCAGATGGTGTTCCAGATGCCTTCTAATTTTTAAGTAAAATATCACTCAATAATTCTTTATATTTACTAAAGACAGAGATGATTTATTTATTTATAAACATGAAAATTACATTGTGTATGAAAATATTGTACATTGCTTTGATAAGTGGATATAGGAATCTTTTTTCTTTTTTTGTAAATCTTTAGACTTTTTTGTTAATTCTTCAGTAATCTGAAAATGTATATTTCAAAATTTCACCATTTTGTCTAATATAATATTAAACCCAGCCACAGGGGATGCACAAACCAGTGTGTTTCTTCATGCTGGTCCCTAGCCCAGATAAATGGGGAGGGTTATGTCAGGAACAGCATCTGGTGTAAAATTTTGGCAAGCCCGGTTTAACAACGACTGGCACCAGTACTCAGCCAACAGGGTGCTGCCAGAAAGTAGGCTACTGTTGGCCACATAAGGATGGGGGTTTGGGTTGGGTTTGGGGGTAGTGATTTGTAGGGAGACATGTCCAGAGCAAAGAATGTAAAGAGACTGGAACTGAGGGTAGAGAATTTGAATTTTGGCAGAATGACTGGTAGGGGGAGAGAGTTATGATGCAGACATGGAAGGTTGATATATTGTGTGTGCAAGAGACTAAATGGAAGGGTAGTAAGGCCAGGTGGATCAGAGGTGGATTCAAATTGTTCTATCATGGTGTGGATGGGAGGAGAAATGGGGTTGACAAAGTGGTGATGGGAATAGATTTCAATGGACATTTTGGTGAATGGAACAGAGGAACAAGGAGGTGATGGGTAGGTATGGTGTTAAGGAGAGGAATGAAGAAAGTCAGATGATAGTGGATTTTACAAAAAGGATGGGCATGGTTGTAGTGAATACGTATTTTAAGAAGAGGGTGGAACATAGGGTGACGTACAAGAGTGGAGGTAGATGCACTCAGGTAGATTATATCCTATGCAGAAGAGTCAATCTGAAGGAGATTAAAGACTGCAAAGTGGTAGCAGGGGAAAGTGTAATTTGACAGCATAGGATGGTGGTCTGTAGGATGATGTTGGAGATCAAGAAGATAAGAACAGTGAGAGCAGAGCCAAGGATCAAATGGTGGAAGTTGAAAAAGGAATGCTGCAAGGTTGAGTTTAGGGAGGAGGTAAGACAGGCACTGCGTGGCAATGATGAGTTAACAGACAGCTGGGTAATTACAGCAGAAGTAGTAAGGATAACAGCAAGAAGGGTGCTTGGCGTGACATCTGTACAGAGGAAGGAGGAAAAGAAAACCTGGTGGTGGAATGGGGAAGTACAGGAGAGTATACAGAGGAAGAGGATGGCGAAGAAGAAGTGGGATAGTCAGAAAAATACGGAAAGTAGGCAAGAGTACAATGAGATAAGGCGCAAGGTGAAGAGAGAGGTGGCGATGGCTAAAGAGTAGGTGTATGATGAGTTGTTTGAGAGGTTGGACACTAAGGAGGGAGAAAAGAACCTGTACCGATTGGCTAGACAGAGGGACCAAGCTGGGAAAGATGTGCAGCAGGTTAGGGTCATAAAGGATAAAGATGGAAACATACTCACAATACAATACAATACAATACAGTTTATTTTTGTATAGCCCAAAATCACACAGGAAGTGCCGCAATGGGCTTTAACAGGCCCTGCCTTTTGACAGCCCCCCAGCCTTGACTCTCTGAGAAGACAAGGAAAAACTCCCAATAAAACCTTGTAGGGAAAAATGGAAGAAACCTCGGGAAAGGCAGTTCAAAGAGAGACCCCTTTCCAGGTAGGTTGGGCGTGCAGTGGGTGTCAAAAGTAGGGGGTCAATACAATACAATATACACAACAGAACAATTCCTTAAGACAGCATAATAAAAATTTTAGAAGTACGGTTTCACAGTAGATGATATGACATAATTAGGTTTGGATATTTTTAGAGTCCTGGAGACCTCATCCATCTAGCTGCCTTCCATTTGGCCATGCCACGGCTGAAACGTTGCTCCGATGAAAGGACCCCTCTTTCCCATGATTCCTGTGATCCTCCATCAGGGATGACTTTACCATAGGCAGGCAAACAACTTTGCAGGTGGGCGTGGCACCAATTGCCACATTTGGGTACCGAGAAAGAAACAGAATAGGTGAGGGTTAGTATTCAAATATAATTATCATGTTACTTATGTTATAGTGCTAATGACTAACAACAGAGATGCAGTATGTACAGTTAATCAGCAGCTCTAGTCAGGATATGCTAAACTGAAGTAGTGAGTCTTCAGCCGGGATTTAAAGGCTGAGACTGAAGGGGCATCTCTTATGGAAGCAGGAAGACCATTCCACAGTTTAGGGGCCCTGTAACTAAAAGCTCGACCTCCCACTGTTATTTTATTAATCCTTGGAATCCTAAGCAGACCGGCATCTTGAGATCTTAATGTGCTCAGGTTTGTAAGTCATGATAAGTTCAGACAAGTAAGCGGACCTTGGCCATTTAATGCTTTGTATGTTAAAAGGAGGATTTTGAAATCTGCCCTAAACTTAACTGGGAGCCAGTGTAAAGATTTAAGAACTGGGGTTATGTGTTCATATTTTCTTGTTCTTGTAATAATTCTTGCAGCGCATTTTGGATTAACTGGAGGCTGTATAGAGAACAGTTTGAACAGCCAGTGAACACCGCATTGCAGTAGTCAATCCTACTAGAGATAAATGCATGAATTAATTTCTCACAATCCTGTTTATTTAGAAAGCGCCTTAATTTCCTAACATTTTTAAGATGGAAAAACATGTTTTGGACACTTTGTAATATGCGCTTTAAATGACATGCTAGAGTCAAAGATAACTCCTAGATTGCGGGCTGATTCAGTAAAATTAATTGGGATTCCAACTGAGTTAAATGACGACAAAATATTGCTGTGATCAGCGTCATTCCCTCCAACAATTAACATCTCTGTTTTATCTGTATTTAAAGACAAGTAGTTCTCATTCATCCATTCCTTTAATTCACTAACACAACTAATTAAAGACAACATCGGAGAAACTTCATTTGATTTAAATGAAAGGTATAACTGGGTGTCATCTGCATACGAGTGAAAATTAACATTATGTTTCCTAATGAGAGATCCCAGTGGAAGCATGTAAAGTGAAAACAGTAAAGGTCCCAGTACTGAGCCCTGCGGGACACCATATTGAACTTCTGTGTATAATGATGGAGTACTGTCTGCACATTTCTGTACATACTGGAATCGATTTGATAAATAAGAACTGAACCAAGCGAGCACGGGCCTGTAAGCCCAACATCGTTTTCTAGCCTGTGCAGTAAAATAGACTGGTCAATGGTGTCAAATGCCTGCACTTAAGTCCAACAACATAATTACAGTGGAATTTCCTTCATCAGAGGATATCAGAATGTCATTTACAACCCGTGTTAGTGCCGTTTCTGTACTATGACCAGTGCGAAAGCCAGACTGGAATTTCTCAAATAAATTGTAATGCGTAAGGTGTGACTGAAGCTGACTGGCGACTACTTTCTCTAGTATTTTAGAGAGAAATGGTAAATTTGAAATAGGCCTATAGTTATTTAGTATGTGTGGGTCTAGGTCTGACTTTTTAAGTAAAGGTTTAATGACTGACACTTTTAGTGCATCAGGTACGGTGCCATGCAGTAATGAACTATTGATAACGGTTAGAATAGGCGCTGCAAGAACATCCATTGCACTTTTTACTAGTTTTGTTGGCACTGGATCTAGGGAACAAGTAGTGGGCTTCATTTTAGTAATTAAAGTTAAGACTTCCTGGTGAGTTACAGGATTAAAATTATTAAAGTGCTGAATGCAATGTGCGACAGGGTCTGCTAAGCTAGTATTTGGTTTGTACTGTGATGCTGAGATCTGGGATCTTATATTTTTAATTTTCTCATTGAAGAAGTTCATAAAGTCTGTACTGCTAAGATCTGTTGGTATTTTGCACTGTTGATCTGAATTCCCATTTGTTAATTTAGCCACTGCTCTAAAATGTACCCTAGGATTTTTATTATTGCTATCTATTAATGTAGAATAGTATTCTGAGCGAGCTCACAAGCGAGGAGGGTGTGTTTAGAAGATGGAAAGAGTACTTGGACAGGCTGATGAATGAAGAGAATGAGAGAGGGAGAAGGTTGGATAATGTGGAGATAGTGAATCAGGAAGTGCAACAGATTAGCAAGGAGGAAGTAAGGGCAGCTATGGAAGAGGATGAAGAATTGAAAGGCCATTTGTCCAGATGACATACCTGTGGAAGTGTGGAGTTGTTTTGGAGAGATGGCAGTGGAGTTTTTAACCAAATTATTTAATGGAATCTTTAGAGGATGCCTGAGGAGTGGAAAAAATGGTACTGGTACCATTTTTTATGAATAAGGGGGATGTGCAAAGCTGTAGTAGCTACAGGGGGATAAAATTGATGAGCCACAACATGAAGTTATGGGAAAGAATAGTGGAAGCTAGTTTAAGAAGGAAGGTGAAGATTAATGTGCAGCAGTATGGTTTCTTGCCAAAAAAGAGTACCACAGATGCAATACTTGCTCTGAGGATGTTGATGGAAAAGTATAGAGAAGGCCAAAAGGAGTTGCATTGTGTCCTTGTGGACCTGGAGAAAGCATATGACAGGGTGCATCGAGAGGAGCTGTGGTATTGTATGAGGAAGTCGGGATTGGCAGAGAAGTATGTAAGAGGTGTACAGGATATGTACGAGGAAAGTGTGACAGTGGTTAGGTCTGCAGTAGGAGTGATGGGTGCATTCAGCGTGGAGGTGGGATTACTTCAGGGATCGGCTCTGAGCCCTTTCTTATGTGCAATGGTTATGGACAGGTTGACAGATGAGATTAGACAAGAGTTCCCTTGAACTATAATTTTTGCTAATAACATTGTGATCTGTAGCAATAGTAGGGAGCAGCGTGAAGAAACCCTGGAGAGGTAGAGATATCCTCTAGAGAGTAGAGGAATGAAAGTTGGTAGGAGCAGGATACATGTGTGTGAATGAGAGGAAGGTCAGTGGAATGGTGAGGATGCATGTGGTAGAGTTGGTGAAGGTGAATGAGTTTAAATACTTGGTATCAACAGAACATAGTAACAGGGATTGTGGAAGAGAAGTGAGAAAGAGAGTGCAGTCAGGGTGGAATGGTTGGAGAAGAGTGTCAGGAGTAATGACAGGTGTCAGCAAGAGTGAAATGGAAGACCTACAGGAAGTTAGTGACTCCAGCTTTGTTATATGAGTGGCACTGACCAGAAAGCAGGAGACAGAGCTGGAGGTGGCAGAGTTAAAGATGCTAAGATTTGCACTGCGTGTGACGAGGTAGGACAGGATTAGAAATGAATACATTAGAGGGTTGGCTCAGGTTGGATGGTTGGAAGACAAAGTCAGAGAGGCGAGATTGCATTGGTTTGGACATGTGCAGAGGAGAGATGCTGGGTATATTGGGAGAAGAATGTTAAGGATAGAGCTGCCAGGCAAGAGGAAAAGAGGAAGGCCTAAGAGAAGGTTTATGGATGTGTTGAGAGAGGACATGCAGGTGATGGGTGTGATAGAGCAAGATGCGGAGGACAGGAAGATATGGAAAAAGATGATCTGGTGTGACTACCCCTAACGGGAGCAGCCGAAAGAAGAAGAAGTTCTAATATAATATTTTGATTATTAAGATGGTATTTTTCACTCTAGCTGGATATTTATTGTGTGCAAAGAACATTTTTGCAGAACAAAATAAATGTAAAATTCAAAACAATATAAAAACGTTTCAAAGACATACAAACAATAAGACTGAATGCAACATTTTAAATAATTACAATAATTAAAACAAAGTAAAGGTATTATTCAGAGTCCTTCCATCCATGCATACATTTATTATTTTACCCTACATTTTACTGCTACAGGGTCACAGGGTGCTTTAGTTTAAGATGGTAACACTGGAGCCAAGACTGGTGCTAATTCTGGATGAGACACTAATTCTCAGTTGAGCACACTAACACGCCCAACTCACAGTGTCACATATACATTCAATATAAACTTGGCAATCAACTTACAGTCAGTATTTTTGATAACCTGTGAGGAAATTCAAGTACCCAGAAAAAAAAGTCTTGTGAATATTGGGAGATTTTACAGACTCCATGGTTGGAAATCACATTCAAGTTCAGATAACTGGTTGCCATTGCACTCCTCTTACCTAAACATTTATTTTCTGAAAATTCTGATTCATAAGAAGTGGTATCCAAATTAACACCTTGCAGCTTTCAGATGTTGTAAGTCCTTATTGTACAAATATTTTTATGACATTATTCCCCATCAACAGGATCAGCCCAAAGTAGGCATTGGACTTTTAGAGAAGTGAATGTATGAAATTACATGAAACATAAAATATTTGTACGTATTATTGTAATATTTAAAATTAGCTCAGAAACAAAAACCTGAAAGCATAGCTTCTGTTCAGCAGTTTTACAGGGCAGTTTAATATTTTATATTAAAAATGAGACTACAACATTACAAAAATAAAATCAGTATTTTTATTAGGTCTTTTTATTTGTATTTATACCAAATTCTGTATTCTGTATTTTAACTATAATGTTTATAACAATATCAAACACCTCCTTTATTATGAGCAAGTTGGCCTGGTATTTATTTGATCACTTATTTTAAGACTAGGTAAATAAACAGAGAAATGAATAGATTTCCTTAAATCTACATTCTTGTTATCTTGCTCATAAAATGTTATTTGACTTTTGTTTTCTTGAAGTGTTTCTCAGCATTTTCTTTTTAAAGATTATCATTTTAAATTTGTGCAAGCAATTGTTATTATAAGCCATTAAAACCTCAAAGAACTAATTACATTTGCTTTCCTTCAAAAGACTTATCCATCTTAGGTTTATGACCCTTTGATGATACCTTAGAGAATGCACAAACACATGATGCAATCTGGTATTTGACAAGCTTTTCTCCTCAGGATTGCACATACATCTCAGGATTAAGCTGTTGCTTCCACACCACCATGTTTGCTGTGTATTTAGTTTTATTTTGCTCACCAGAACAGCAAGTAGTGACTGACACAAGATTCATTTCTTCTAAATGGCAGTTACTCTGACTCCTCCCATGAAAGGGGCCATCGAAGCATGCTTTTTTTTTATTACCAGGGTTTGCAATTGTCTTGCTATGCGACCTTGGGGCAGGCCATTTCACCTCTTTCTGCCTGAATCTACCCATCTGTAAAATTCGACATAAGGATTGTCCAGTAGAAGCAGGATGTGTGGGAACATTTTTAACATGTTATTTTGGTGCATGATAATAATCCCTGTCATGTAAATAAGGCACCAAATGACATTTCTTTCCAGACAGGATTACTGTTTTCACAGCTAAACAAACCCATCCAGAATAGATATACTGTAAATCCTATTCATGGAATTTTAAATAATCTACTTTGGGGGCTAAGAGTCAGCGTTCTGTTACCCATCAGCAGTATTCCTTTTTGACTGCATAAAACAGTAAGAAACATCATTTTATAGTCACCTTTACCCAGATTATTATTATTAAGGAAAAAATGCCACTTTAAATTACAGCACATTACATGTGAATATTTTGAAGGTTTTTAAATTTGTACTTCTTACTTATATCCTAGTTTGATATTATTTTTAGTTGCAAGGTAATAGTAGGAAATCGTTTGCTTAAACTACAGTATTTAAGTTAGATAAACTATAGTTTCAAGAACATATACACATTTATATGTGACTTGCATGCTTTTGAAAAAATTACATCTACAGTTTGATTTTGAACTACATAAAAGTATGTATCTGTAATTAGTATTTGTTTTAAAGTAATAAATATCTGCTCAATACTGCATTCATTAGTTAAAATAATCAAATTGACTATTGTTTCACATTAAATTCTTTTAAAATTAAATTAACAGTAAGAAAGAAGCATATTATACTTTATTGAGCCATTTAGCCAGTAAAAACAATACCAGATACCCAACAGCACAATGAGCCAGGCATGGCCAGGGTAACCCGGATCCTTTTTTTATTTCCGTTAAGTTTTTTTTACTAATATGGCCAGGCCAAATTGTGAAATTTAGCAACTCATTTTGTTCTTTTACTGTGTATGAAACCCATGTTGATCTTCAAATGCCTCAACAAGTAATGCTGTTTTAGTCACTGACTAGTTTCAGTTTGTGTCATCATGAGGATGAACAGCCAAGGCTGGTGTTTGAAGCATTACTGCTCTATTTCCCCTTTTTTAAAGACCTTTTTTTAGCTTGGGTATATTTTAATGTGTATAATGCTCACATTTTATCCAGAATTAAGTTGTAAGCATACTGCATTGCACATGTTGTGAAGTTACTTATTGAAATTGTTCGACATGATTTATAAACTTTGTTCCATATTGAAGAAATGTATACTGGTGAATCTCAAAGAAACTGGCCTAAGTGGACATCCTGATCCATGTAGAATAGTACCAAGAAAAGTAAAAAAGAAAACAAGAATTCAAAAACTAAACTAAAACAACCATTGGCAGTAATTATTTTGGTGACTATATAAATATCTGCCTTTTAACATAATCAGTATGCAACTATTACAGTATTTAAAGTTCTCACTTATAATGGAAAAAATCTTTTTTTTTTTGCCAGTGGAAAAGAGGAACTAGATTGCCCAGCATTAATTCATAAAGAGTTATTGACTTTCCGTCAATATTAGACTAATTTTTTTTAGCTGAATAAAATAATAAATATGACACAACATGTATTTATTATGGAAGCTTGTGTATAATTGTATGGATTCCAACAAATATCAATTGTAAGAGGCAAGAATTATACTGTATCTTCCATACATCTAAAAATAAAGTATGTTATCATCTTGAAGCAGAAATAAAACCAGGCCTTATGGATACTCACAAGGATGTGCATTAGTGTTGTTGAAAATAAAAACTGATAGACTGAATTTTCTATTCATGTTATGTTCCTCATGATTTGCACAGAAACTTTTTTGTGCTTCAGCATTTAATTAGTTGAGGTTATAAAATTTAAGTTAAAGAAGCAGCACGTGCAAGGTGAGCAGCTGTTAAAGCATTGTGATGTGGACCTAAAGGTTGTTAGTTCAATTTATGTTTTTGAGTCATTTTGTGACCCAGAGCATAATACTTAACCGTTCTTTGCTGCAGCTATAAATGTAAAATGATGATTAAGGCATCAGTCATGTTTAGCTCAAGTTCAAGTTTATTTCCTCCTGCAAATAGTTTATGGTGTACATAGTACAATGAGGTTCTTACGTGCATGTTTCTTTAGAATCATAATAATATAATAATAACAAAAGACAAATACACAAAATATATATACTGTAAGAGTACAACATATATAGTATAACAAGAATATATATGTATATATATATATAAATATATACTATAAACATATAAAGATATATAAATAAATATACAATATATTTGTTTATTCTAGCTATAAAAAAAAATAACTACTATGTACTAAGACTCTACCACTTTTTGAATGAGACAGTTCAAGCATGAATAACTGAAAGTTTTCTGTGATTACTCACGTCACTAATATGGAAATGCAATTGTTGATTTCTGTTGTTCCAGTAAATATACATTTTTATAGGACAGATTACAGGTAGCATAGTTTTCATTTTAAAAGCTGTTAATGCAAACAGAAAGGGAAAATGCATAGTATCTAGAGCAGATGTTTATCAGTTTTTGAATTTAAGATTGATTCCTTTAGACTTTGCCTTAGTGGCCTGCACTTGCTAATAGAAATGTTTGCTTTAATTCCTCTCTTTCAATAATGTGCTTTTCATTTAATAATAATAATAATAATACATTTTATTTATTTATAGGCACCTTTCTAAACACTCAAGGACACTGAACAATAAAAAATACAGATTATAAACAAAACTAAAATACAAAAATTAAAATCAGACCGAGCAAATTGTAATCAAAGAGAAAAAGCAGTCTTAAACAGATTAGTTTTAAGTTTAGATTTGAAAGTGAAAATGATTCAATATTTCTAAGCTCAGATGGTAGTGAGTTCCAGAGCTGGGGAGCTGTGCTCCCCATAGTGGTAAGACGGACGAAGGGGACAGTGAAGTGGATGGAGGAAGAGGATCTAAGGATACGGGAGGGAATGGCAACATGGAGGAGGTCAGACAGATATGATGGGGCAAGGTTGTGGATAGCCTTAAAAGTTAACAGAAGAATTTTAAATTGAATGCGGAACTTAACTGGAAGCCAGTGAATCGGCTGCAATTCAGGAGTGATATGGTGAATAGAGGGTGTTCTAGTAATGATGCGGGCAGCTGAATTCTGGACCAGTTGAAGCTTATAAAGAGATTTGCAAGAAAGACCAAAGAAAAGGGAATTGCAGTAATCCAGACGAGAAGTGACAAGGCTATAAACAGGCATAGCAGTGGTGTGAGGGGTGAGGGAGGTGCGAATTCGATTAATGATACGCAAGTGGAAATCTGCAAACTGGGAGATGTTATTGATGTGGGACTGAAAGGATAAAGTACTGTCAAGGACACCCAGACTCTTAACCTGTGGGGAAGTGGAGACAGAGGAATTATCAATAACAAAGGAAAAATAATCAGTTTTGGATAATGTTGATTTTGTACCAATGAGGAGAACCTCAGTTTTGTCACTATTTAATTTAAGAAAATTTGAAGAAAACCAGGATTTAATTTCTGCTATGCAATCAATAAGCGAGGAGGGTGGAAAGGAAACAGTAGGTTTGCTAGTGAGATAGAGCTGGCTAGATAGATGGATCGAGTAGATTTAAAGGGGTTCTTCTTTGTAGTTGTTATTTGCCTGTACTACTGTCCCATCCCATCCAGAGTGTCATCATTCTCTTCAGCTCATGCACTCTGTGTTATTTTAGTTTCTTTTTCACTGTGTCTTTGACAGTTAATATAGTGAAGGATTTTAGAGTCATTGGGTACATTAATATGCTTTAATATGCTTTTATTTTATAACCTTGACTCACACAAACACAAATAAAAAAAATTCAGTGTTATTTTATGTGTGTATATTAAGTTAAATTTAAATAACTACATGGGGCAAACATAAATAGTTAACCAACAATACACATGCTAGAATGAAATAAAAATATTTAATTAACCTTTTTTTGTTATGGAAGAAGATGATCCGCTGTGGCAACCCCTAACGGGAGCAGCCGAAAAGAAGAAGAAGAATTAACCTTTTTTTGTACAGTACAACCCCTGCATGTCTTAAAAATTGCAGTCACTCTTATCTTTTAGGAAAGAAAAATATCAACAATACATTTACATTATTAAAGAACATAATGAAACCCACATGCATAATTTACTACATCATGCTTTTTATTCCCAAAGGCATACTATCCAGGTCACTGTGAATAAGCTTATATGATTTTTACAAATATATTATTTTTTGAAGATATTGAAGATCAAAGGTGTTTTAAATGATTAGCACATCCACATCCACATTTTATTTTAACATTACAGAACTGTGAATTAAAATATATATATATATATATATATATTTTGGTATGCTCCTGTTTTCAGCAGTGTAAGAATTGATTTAAGCTGCTTCAGTAAATGAATGAATAATAAAAATGACAGTGTTTTTTTTATTAATGGTAAAGGATTTATCTGTATTTGTTAGACTGTTATTTTGTATTCCAGAAATGTTAGTTTTTTGTTTTTTTTTACGTTATATGGCAAGTAATCCAAAAAGAGATTACTGGGGGCATTTATTTAGCATTATAGCAGTGGACTCTTAAGGGGACACTTCTTTTGTGAGCCTTGGCTGGAGGGCTTGAGGTCGTGGAGTGGACAATTGCATGAGTGAATGATGGAAATCGAGGCCATTGTTTTCACTGAGCATCTAGTGCCAGCAAAAAGATTATAAATGATCTGTGAAGGGTCACATGGGCTATAAAAGCATCTGTTGGGTCAGATTGGGCTGGTAGATACCATAGTATATGCAAGTACAGGGTGATGTACAAAAACAGAGAGAATTTATTTCAGCAGTCTGTGAATTCAATTTTAAAACACAGAGGCGATAGGATGGAAAAAGGCGTATATGCAGTCTATTTTATACATATGCTGGTATGTTTTTCCAGTAGAAATTACATTATAAGATGTGCTTTTCAGACAGCTGTAAATTAAGCATTTTTTCAAAAAATCTGTTTGAAACATGGTATCATATAATATTAAGTAAGATTATTGCTGCATATTAAATTATATATTACAATTATAAAATGTCAATGGTTAATTTGGCTGCCTGAAAATCTTTAATCCAAGTCTGAGCCCAGTTACTCTCTGGGTGGAGTATTCACATTTTCCCCAGGTTATCGTGTTTCTTCCTACATTTTAAAGACATGCATGCTATGGTGATTGGTCAAGGTATGAGTGACTATAGCCATTGACAAGATTCCTGGAATGGAATCTTGTCCAGGTATGGGTTTTTCTTAGCACCTCTTTTGTAATTGCATGTGAATTGGCTTTAAATAGATTTGTATTAGCACAGCACCTTACTGATTTAATTAATTAATTACTGCCAAAAATATTTAACCTTAGTGTAAATATTTATTAGGTCATCCTTCTGGTGCATTGCTGCCTCACATTTCCAAGGATCTGGGTTTACAAATCAGCTAGATCACTATCTCTATGGAGTTCATATGTGCTCCCTGTATTTGAATGGGTTTTCTCTGTATTTCTTACCACATTCTAAAGACATCCATGTTAGGATCACTAATAACTACAAATTTTCCCAGTATAATGTGCGTGCAGTTTCTTACAGGTTTGATAAGATTGAATCCGGCTTCCTGTTACCTTATGTTGCATGAATGGAACTGTAAAAACAGATATCCATTGCAAAACCCACAATCATGAAATCTGACATCTTTAAATATTTATCTTTAATCTTTTTAACCCAAGTAGCTTAAGATACTTTTTATTTTTATGTATGAAATCATAGTTTTTGTTACTCAGGACTTCATAAACATTGTGTTTTTCAAAACTGTACTATTGCTACATCAATGAAAATTATTTAATTTTAACCATGTTACAGAAATGTATAGTGAGTATAGTGAGTTCAATTCATATGTTTCATGGAACAGATATTCGAAGTACTATAACATAGTTTTAAACCCATTCAATCCAATTAGGAGTTATTTGGAGCTGGAACCTATCACAGGAGCTCTGGATTGAAGTTTCTTGTGCATCAGTGACAATCTGTCTCAGTTTCGCTGTTCACGTTGTTGGTTACATTATCAAAGGACCCATTCACACAGACATCCACTGAGTCAATTTGGATTTATAAGTTAACCTAACATGCACATCCTTGGGGATGAGAGATGGAAAACTGGGCACTTAGACAACTTCCAGGAGCAGATTTTAACTTGGATTTCTGGATTTGTGAGGTAGTAACATGTCTCCCAATACCTTATATTATAGAAGTAAAATGTCATATATTAAACATGACTAATTAAATCAAGACTGGAAATAAAAAATTTGTATTTATAATAAGTTTAATTTTTTTTTCAAAATATTTCACCATCTTTATGTAGTTATTTTTGTACAACTTTTTGTTTGTGTGGTTAGTTTAATTATTATATTTTTCATACTTAAATAATGCGTTAATTTATAATTGATATTCACAGACCAAGTAACGACTGCAGACAGATTTAAAATGGATAATGAGGAATCCAGACATGTGCATGCATAGACTCCACTCAACCACTTCCTGCTTAAGCACCTACACCTTATTCATAACCAAACCTGTGTGGAGAGAGTCCTTAAGTTCAGGAAATAGCTGGTAAGAGAAAGCAGATGTGCTGTAGATATCTAAATCATTACTTCACATAAGGCATTAAATGACAAATTGCTAGTAGGCATAAATCTACACTTCACTATTAGACTTCAACTGCAGTTTTAATGAGCAACAGAGACCTCCTACATGGCCCAACAATGTTCTTGAATAAAAAGTATTGTCTGAAAGCCATCAAAGTGATAGATGTAGAATATTTCTGGTATACAATAATCACAAATCACAAAGAAATAGCTATTATCACTTTTGGAGTGAAAACCATAAGTCACATACCTATGGGTCAAACTTTTTAAAAACACCTATCTTGTAATAAGAAGAGGTCCTTGTGGCATCCTTCCACACCCAGAAAACCGCACAAGATGCACATGGTACATAAATATACAGGTCTTCATTTAGTTAGCTTAAATACTACAGGGGCGCATACACAGAAGGAAGAGCATAAAGAACATATAAGCAGGGTAGAATCTATATTCTGCTTTATCTCTGGGCCTAAATCAACTCTACTTACAAACATTAACTTATCCTTAAAGACTCAGTAATCCAAGGGACTTCCTGAGCTTTGTGACTCAATCATGGTGTAGAACAGGCCCAGGGCTTCCAGGACTGTGTGCTCTCCAGTGCATAGGTAGTGCCACTGCCTTTTGTGTATTCTCCTCACAGCAGGTACCACTACCTCTTTTGTTTTCTCCTAGTCCTCAATCTGTTTTTCTAAAAAGGGGAATATCTGCCCTCTAGTGCTATGGGGGAGTGTTGCAAATATCTACCCTACCTCAAATTTCTGTACTCTTCCGTGTCTCTTGTTCTGTTACGTTTGTGTATTGCTATTTTTAAGTCATGCGGTAAAATAAATAGTATAGCGCGTTCATATGCAGGACCCTGCTGCCAGTGTTTTTCTCTTATTCCTGGAGGCTACCTGAATGGCTTTCACCTGTCCAATGCAATCCAAGAAGTACTTCTTGCCTCTCCCTCTTGTCAAATGACAGACTCTGCACTATATAGAAGTAGGATCTTATTTCAGTTTAGACAGTGCTGTTGCAAACATCCCCTTAACTTCTACAGACAGTAGAAACAGCAGCTAGAGTAGAAGCCAAGGGAGCTTGACTATTAAAAATCAAAATGTTGTAATGAAATAAGAGGGATTAAATTGTCTATACAGGACACACACACAAAAATAGAAATATAAGGGATGTTCAAAAAGTTTCCTCACTTTTATATTTTTGTTAGAAACGGTGAAGGTGGGAGGAGTAGTAATTAGGAATTAAAAAGTTGGTACAACGCTAGGAAAATTGCATCACAAACAAAGGTGACTATGTGATGTAATTTGTTTTTAAAATTCTTAATAAATAGAGTTAAAAAAAGTGCAGAAACATTCTGAACATCCCTCGTAGATTCAATTGTTGTCTTTCAGAGAACTGAGGATGAGCATAGCAGCAGAACCCAAATATAATGAGGATTTAGTCTTTAAGGTGTACAGGTCTGGGTAACTGCAGAAATGAGAAAGAATTCCTGCTCTACTCTAAAGAGTTTGATTCTTTAAGATTTTCTTCCTGCATTTGCTCAGATAAGACTTCCACAATGACTCATAAGTTTCAGCCCCAAACTGTGTATAAAATTTTTTTTTTACTTTCTTAATATTAATTTAGGCTCTGTTTCATCTACATATCTGCCTAAATGCCTAAACCTTAATTCTTTTCAGGCCAATCTAGAACTGGTCCATCACCATTTCACTCAGTTTAGTATCATGTGTAAACGTAACCAGCTTGTGAGTTATATTTTAATTGTGATCATTTACATAAATTAAAAACAGCAGTGGCCCCCAGCTCTGTTCTGCAACAGATACCACTTTTAATATTATCTCATTTAAAAAGTTCCCCTGACATAGCCCTTTACTATAGCTCTTTGTGTATGTATATGCCTCTCATGCAGTGCCTTATTAAAATCTTTTAAAAAATAAAATAAATAATGATTTATGCACCCCTCTGATCAAAAGCTTGTTGCTTTCTCCAAAAATCAAATATATTAGTGAAATACAATCTAAATTGGCATCCATGATTGTAATTGGTGGGCACCTTCTACCCTGGAAAACATAAAAAAGTTATGTTTTCTCAATATTCATGTCTGTACACTTATGGATTTGCCTGACTTTACCCTGGTAAAATCATGAATTATTCTAAATGTTCATATTTCCTGCTGTTTTACAATTTTTATATGCTTTGTATATTTATACGTCTGTTCTTCCATTGCTGGCTTTTACAACTTAGCTTTATTAAGGTGGTATCACACTGGCAAGTCAGAGAGCAGGTCAGTTGCTGAATCTCATTGTCTCTGAGGCCGTGAGTCAGATTTTATGGGTAGGAATTGCAGGAATTGATGGATTACATAACTTTGTAACAATTTCTGAGGACAGTTTCAAAAACATCTTTATCTCAATGGAGTCGGCAGTTGGAAATTGTCATAAAAGCATTGTATTACAATTTCCTGCCTCTTGTCATCACTTAACTTTGATTGTTTATCATTTGTGCATAGTTTTTTGGAAGTTACCATTAATTATTTTTTATTAAAAATCCATGAATTTTGCTTATTTTACAAGTATTCAAATGAATAACAGACATGTGGATTATGAAACATTAGTTTCCGGAGCATTTTTTTTTTCTATGGATGTTTATTACATCATCTTCTGATGTCCAGGGTTAGTCCAGAGTTAGATAGATAGATAGATAGATAGATAGATAGATAGATAGATAGATAGATAGATAGATAGATAGATAGATAGATAGATAGATACTTTATTAATCCCAAGGGGAAATTCAAATAATTTTAAATAAAGTTAGTCACTTTTTGACACTCACTGCAAACTACATGAGGCAAGTAACATATAAAAATACAATTTTTGGCAGGAATTTAACTTGTGTGTTTATTTTTTTTTAATCACTTCCTGGTTCTGGACTCTGCGTTCTTTTTGTCCTTCTATTTTTATTTCAAGGCAGAACAACAGAATGAGCATACCAGACTTTACCTTTACTTTACGCATTGATTTTTGTAATTCTGCTTATGCCTCTGTAAGCAAATCTGGTTTAACTCGCCTTCAGGCCAACAAGGCCTTCTTTCTGTCTCCTGTTCCAGTCTGAGGACACGTGGAGGCTAAGCATTTCAGTCAGTTGCTCTGAGATTGGTTGAAGCTTAAGACTTACCTTTCTAAACAAGCTTTTGGGTAGTTTTTGTTAATATATTTTTATTTTATTTTTATTAAAACTTCTTTGTTCTTTTATTTTATTGTACAGCACTTTGTGAAGCCTGTCTGAGAAAAGTGCATCCTCCACTGGGTAATTCTGGTCATGTAACACTAAAGTTGTTATCCAATGATAAGCAAAAGTTAAAATCAGCTAAACAAATGAGAAAATCTGAATGCTTGTGGTCTTCTGTGGCAGTTAAAAAAATTACAAGATTGTTTGGATTGCAATGATTGGGATATCTTTAGAAATGCTTGTGAGCTGACAGACACTCAGTGTGTTTACATGCACACACATAACCAGGTTAAAATTAATAATCAGGTTACGGCAGAAACCTGATTTCTTAAAAATCTGCATTTACAGATTGCATTATACAGTAGATTGGTCTTCTGTAAAATAGTGAAATGTCATCATTGGGCAACATGAATCTGAAAATAACCATAATGTCTGTGATCATTTTGTGTTTAATAAATATGTTTAGTCCAATTGATTCTTTATTTGTAGTTTTCTGTTACCAGGCAATACAACACTCTCTTTTCTGCTTGGCTGTTTGACTTACTCAACAACAACAACATTTATTTATATAGCACATTTTCATACAAATAATGTAGCTCAAAGTGCTTTACATGATGAAGAAAAAAAAAAGACAAAGTAAGAATTAAAATAAGAGAACACTAATTAACATAGAATAAAAGTAAGGTCTGATGGCCAGGGAGGACAGAAAAAAACAAAAAAAAACCCAAACGGCTAGAGAAAAAATAAAATCTGCAGGGGTTCCAGACCATGAGACCGCCCAGCCCCATCTAGGCATTCTACCTAACATAAATGATCAGTCCTCATTGTATTCAGGGTTCTCATGGAAGGACTTGATGATGACGGTCACATGGACTTCTGGCCTTTAATCCATCAATGTAGGGACATCATGGTGCTTTGATTAGGTGGTGGTGGCACAGGTCGCCACCACAGAAAACCGGAAAAAGAACAGAAGAGAGATTAAGGGTTAGTACGGATTTTGGAGCCACCATGAATGGCAATGATAATTAATTGAATATGCAGAGCATCAGGATTAAATTAAAGTGAAGTTATGAGAAAGCCATGTTAAAGTAATCTGTTTTTTGCAGTTTTTTAAAGTGCTCCACCATATCAGCCTGGCAAATTCCTATTGGCAGGCTGTTCCAGATTTTAGGTGCATAACAGAAGAAGGCTGCCTCACCACTTCTTTTAAGTTTGGCTCTTGGAATTCTAAACAGGCACTCATTTGAAGATCTAAGGTTAAGATTTTGAATATAAGATGTCAGACACTCCGATATATAAGATGGAGCGAGATTATTTAAGGCTTTGTAAACCATGAGCAGTATTTTAAAGTCAATTCTGAATGACACAGGTAACCAGTGTAATGAAATCAAAACTGGAGAAATGTGCTCAGATTTTCTTTTCCTAGTTAGGATTCTAGCAGTTGCATTCTGCACTAGTTGCAGTCGATTGATGTCTTTTTTGGGTAGTCCTGAGAGGAGTGCGTTACAGTAATCTAGTCGACTGAAAACAAAAGCGTGAACTAATTTCTCAGCATCTTTCAATGATATAAGAGGTCTAACTTTTGCTATATTTCTTAAGTGAAAAAATGCTGTCCTAGTGATCTGATTAATATGTGATTTAAAATTCAGGTCACAGTCAACAGTTACCCCTAAATTCTTCACCTCCATTTTGACTTTTAATCCTAATGCATCAACTTTATTTCTAATAACCTCATTATATCCATTATTGCCAATCACTAAAATTTCAGTTTTTTCTTTATTTTGCTTGAGAAAATTTCTACTCATCCACTCAGAAACACAAGTAAGACATTGTGTTAGTGAAACAACAGAGTTGGGGTCATCAGGTGCTATTGATAAATACAGTTGCATGTCATCACCATAGCTGTGGTAGTTCACGTTATGCCCCGAGATAATCTGACCTAACGGAAACATGTAGGTCGAAAAGAGCAGCGGACCCAGAATAGAGCCTTGTGGAATACCATATAGAATATCATGTGTCTTTGAAGTATAATTAACACAACTAACAAAGAATTTTATACCTGCCAGGTAGGATTGAAACAAATTTAATTTCTAAGAATATTGTGATCAATGGTATCAAATGCAGCACTCAGATCTAAGAGGATGAGAACAGATAAATGGCCTCTGTCTGCATTTACCCGCAAGTCATTTACTACTTTAATGAGTGCAGTTTCTGTACTGTGATTTGTTCTGAAACCTGACTGAAACTTATCAAGAATAACATATTTATTGAGATGTTCATTTAGCTGCATAATGACTGCCTTCTCTAGAATTGTACTTAAGAAAGGCAGGTTAGAAATAGGTCTAAAATTTTCAAAAGCAGAGGAGTCGAGATTATTTTTCTTGAGTAGGGGTTTAACTATAGCATATCTAATGACGAGTTTACTATGTCAAGAATACTATCAATTAGCACGCCAGATACTTTTTTGAAAAAACTTGTTGATATTGGGTCAAGGATGCAGGTAGAGGGTCTCATTTGAGAAATTATTGTATATAAATCAGGTAAACCCATCCTGGTGAAAGAATTAAAATTTTTTTTTTGGAGTACTGGGGCTTAAGAGGATGTGCAGTGTTGGGGAGATATACTATATTATTTCTAATATCATAAATTTTTTGATTGAAAAATACAGCAATAGCCTCACAAGTTTCACTGGAAGTATTCTGGAGGCATTCCATTGAGTTACCTGGGTTTAGCAGACGATCAATTGTAGAGAATAGGACTCTAGGATTACTAGCATTATTATTTATAATTGTAGAAAAATAGCCACGCCTCTCAAGACGGACCATGTTATTGTATTTTGTTATTTTAACCTTTAATATCTCATAGTGGGTAGTTAGTTTAGTTTTTAATATTTAATGCTTCTTGTCTTATACTCAGTGCTGCTGGAATAATATCGCAGGTATTTTTACTTCAGGCAGATTAATATTGCATTAGGTTACTTGTTACTTTAAAAAGTAATTTGACTGCACAACACATCACTTTTAATGTGTTACCCTACTGCTCTAAGAATGTGTTGCTGAGTTTATCACTGTACGTTCAGTTCATCAACATAAATTTAGAGATTTCTGAAATACTGAGACAGATAATTTAAGCTAAGGAGATAAGGAGAAGGAATAATGAGGTTATTTTCTCTGAAAATGATTTTGTCGATGCTTCTAACCGTGACTACTGAAGTGTGTGCAAAGTAAATACATGTTTAAGCTGACAAAGTGCAATGGATATGTGCAGACTATAACATCCTTAAAGGTAACCCAATTAAGGGTTTACATTGCCATATAATAAGGTTATTTTACCTCTGTTAACCAGGTTTCTCAGAAGCCAATAACCCTGGATCACTCAAGAATTAAGGGTTCATCGCCAAGCAAAGGTAACACCCTATAATACTGGTTATAAGGAAGCCTACAAATAGGCCAGGGAATAGAATATTAATTCAATCAGATATGCTATATGGAAACACAAAAGTAAGCTGGAACTTCAGCTTTCAGCAAAAAACAGCAAATCTGTATGAAGGATTCTAAAGATTTGAAAAACAAGGAGCTTATTATTAACAATTCCTTTGATCCTCCCATCCGGAAATGGTCCTGACAGCAGTTATTTCTTTGATAAAGCTTCACTAGGTTGCCAGATTAGAAAATTAGAAATACGGGACACTATTAAAATCTCGCTCTTTATTACTATTTACTGTATATAAATTTATACATGCCCCCACACACCCAGACCCATTTTATATATCATATAAAAGTAAAGACATAAGTTAAAAACATAAAGCAAGGGTTTTAATGGGTTATGAGGAAATCATTTGAAAATCATTTAATTCAAGCTAAAAAAAAATCTGTAAAAGTGAAACATTTTAGAATATTTATTTAATACAGAAAACACAGAAATATTATTATTATTTAATACAGGCAGTTAGAAAAAAAGTAGGCCGTGGCAAGTAGTAACAACACACTTTGTTGACACTGTATGTTGCAATGCTGATACAGAACTGCACAGCAGCGTGGCTGGAGAGCAAAACGGTAACAATGTCCCTGTCCTCAGCCAACCATAGCAACTGAACAAGTTGCAAACAGGCAAGAAGGTAATAAAAGTATATTGTTATTATGAAATTTGAAAATGAACTAAATACGGGACATTTGGGTATCCCTGAAAGGTCAGGAAGGGACAGGGGACAAAATTATCAAATATGGGACATGTCCCATACATAAGCAACGACTGGCAACCCTAAGTTTCACTCCTCTTCTTCTTTTCTATCATGGAATGCAATGTCTGAAAGCAGTCTGCAAAACAATACTACAAATGGTCTGCAAGTCCTGATTCAGTCTCATCCATAGCAAACACTGTGTTACACAAGTTAGCTTTCTCCTTTCATAACTGACATCTCTAACCAACCTCTTACACAGTGTACAGTTCCAGATTTCTTTAAATCTTCTGTTATTGTGCTGACTTTCACAAACAGCAGTTACAACCTCTCCCTCTAGAAACAAATGGTTCTTCCATCAAAGGGTGGAACCCTTCTATTTTTTGGGCACAGCTATCACAGACACTCTCAGCCTGACATTAATACCATTTAAATTGCTAAGAAGGCTCAGCAGCAGACATATTCTCGTCACCAACTAAAGAAATTAAATATTTCCCAGCTCATCCTAGTTCAAAATCATAATTGAAAGTGTTATCTGGTTTGGTTCAGTAGCAGTCATTTAAAAACAAAATATAGTGTTAGAAAGTTGTAATATTAGAAAAATTTTGATGAGAACGAGCCTTTTACCCCAATAGTGCTTGGCAATCTTATCCAGTTAATTCCTCTTAAATGACATAAGTCAAGTATTGAAGGAACCTGAAGTCCCACTGTGTACCACACAACTTGGTAATTTATTCCATGTATCTATGGTCCTCTGTGTGAATATCTTCCTAAAATTTCTGTGCAGAATTTACCTTTAACAAGTTTCCAAGTATGCCCCAGAGTTCTTGTTGAACTCATTCTAAAGTGACAGTTTCATTCCACTGTACTGATTCCTTTCATAGTTTTAAATACTGTACTTTAACCATGTCACCTCTTAATCTACTTTTGCTTAAACTGATAAAGTTTATCTCTTTTAATCCTTCCTGATAACTCATCCCATGCATGCCTGCAATTAGCCTAGTCACTCTTCTCTGGACTTTTCCTAGCACTTCTATGTGATTTTTTTAGCCTAAAGACCAAAACTGCACACAGTACCCCAGATGAGGCCTCACCAGTGCCTTTTAAAGCTTGAGCATAACCTCCTTTGTTTTTTATTGTTCTTTAAAAAAATAATATCATATGTATCACTCTGATTATAACCTTTTGTTGATTCCTCATAGAATTTCATCATGTGAGTAAAACACAACCACCTTCATCTGAACCCTGGCTCACTGGCACTTTTGCTCTTGCCAAGCGTTGCTCAATCTTTACCTTTATAGCTGAAAATATAATTAGCTGTATTTTTCCATCTGTTGCAGACCTATATGCATCTAAAGTCATAACCTATGACAAAAGGATCACCACTGACTCAAATATCCCGGATCATCACTTGTTCCAAAAACTCCCCTCTGATAAATGCTTTAGATCAAGTAAAACTACAACTAATGAATATCTAAACAGTTTCATTCCCAGTGCCATATCCCTTGCAAACCAGTAACCTGGACTGTCTTTCTCGCTTATTTGTGTGTTTTTTTTCTTATATGAAGGTGTGAGATATGCATATGCATATCACACAAGGAGTTCCTCAGTGCTTTGTCCTCTTTCCTCTGCTTTTCTGTATTTATATGCTTCCCCTTGGCCATATTATTCGTAGCTTCGGACTAGGTTATCATTTTTATGCAGACGATACTCACCTCTATTTCAATGTTAAAAGTGGCACTTCATCAAAGCTCTCTCAGCTCACAACCTGCCTCATTGAAATTAATACCTGGATGGAGCAGAACTCTTTAAAATTAAATTGCAACAAAACTGAACTCCTGCAAATTGGGACTAAAGTGCAATTTAATAAAATGAGCTCTCTCCCAGTCCGTCTTGGTGGTGATCTCATCAGACCTGCCTGTACTGCAAAGTATCTTGGTGTAATTTTTGATTCCTCCCTTTCTTATTTCACCCACATAAATCACATTAAGAAACTTTCTTACTTTCATCTCCGTAACATATCCCGTGTTCGCTCCTTCCCCTCCTTTTCTAATGCTGAGAAACTTGTCCATGCTTTTATCACATCCCGCATCAATAATTGTAATTCCCTACTGACAGGTGCCACTTCTAATCTTATATCACAGCTCCAGCTTATTCAAAACTCAGCTGCACGAGTCCTGACTCGAACCAGCAGCAGCAAGCACATAACACCCATCCTGCTCCGCCTTCACTGGCTCCCTGTGTCATACAGAATCGAATATAAAATCCTACTAATAACCTACAAAGCCTTAAAAGACCTTACACCAAACTACATCAGTGACCTTCTCCATCACTACAAGCCTGTCCGCCCACTCTGATTCTGGCAATCTTGTTGTGCCCCACACTAATCTACACTCCATGGGTGACAGGGCCTTCAGCTGTATAGCGCCCAGACTCTGGAATGACATACCAAAATTAATCAGGTCAGCTGAGGCCAGGAATTCTTTTAAAAAACAACTCAAAACACATCTGTTCAAGACGGCTTTTAGCTCTACTTGACTTTACTACCCTTCTCTCAGTTTACCTCTATGTCAAGATGCTCATGTAAGTGTGTGTGCTATACCATCAATTATGTTGACTGTTACGCTTTTTCTCTGAATTTACTGTATTAATCTTCTTTATTTATGTATCTGGTTTGTACAATGCTATATACTGTATGCCCTGCCGTTCTTTCTTAAATTCTGTGAAGTGCCTTGAGCATGGGAAAGGTGCTATATAAGTAAAATGTTTTATTATTATTATTATTACACTCTTTGTGTGTACATGTGCATACACACTATGCACAAACATTTTCATTTTCCTATCATCTGAACATTTCCTGTACATTGAGTACTAGTGAATAAAAGTGATTTTGATTCTGACTCTATGGGTAAAGGTAAGCTGCACATGACAAATTTAAAGAGCCAGGTAAAGAGCTGAAAAGGATAACTAATGTACTGTAAGTTGTCTCTGAAGTGCTGCCTGTGCCACGCACCAGGGGCCTTTATTAATGAAGCTTGGCGTGGATTTGAGTATGAAAATATGCATGAGCTAAAAAACAAGAAAATATGTACACCAAAGAAAAACATTAAACCTTGCACATGCACATTTTTAAGGAATGTATTTTTTATAAATATGTTAAATGACATTGTGTTACTGCTGCTGTGAAGGCGGTGAGCTCTGCTGGTTGCACCATACCAGAAATAATAAAATAATAATAATATTAATATGGAACGGGTGCATCTTAATGGTAAAAAAAGCACATCTTCACTCTCTGATTTTGATCTATGAATGGTATCTGTAATTAAAGATGCCTAATTATGATGCATTATGCTAGAGCATACAGACATGTCAGATGAGGGAGCTGCAGAGGAATCAGGTAAAACATTTTGCATATACCTTAGGGAGAAACAACCACCCTAGTGCAATAAATGCAGTTGTCAGTGGGTGGGTGGTAATTCGGGAGTGGGGTCATCTAGCTCCACATCAGCAAGGTCATGGGGTGGAAAAATAATATGCTGTGCTATGTTATGCAGCACAGCAAATGCAATCACGTTGCTGCAGACCTTCAATGTCTGGTGGAGTAGCCTTCCTTATGATGGATTCAGACACTTTCACCTGCACTTGAGGAGATCTATGATGCACTACACAACTGAGCACCCTAGAGAATATGAACAGGTATAGCCCGATTTGGACAGTCTTTCTCTTCAATACTTGGAGCAATTCAGCACATAGTTCCAAGACAATGGCTATTGGGAACCTAAATTGCCTCATTATCCAATGCCTGCCTGTCCCTAAAAGCATGTTGATGATAGAAACTGAGGAAAACCAACAAAGTTCTTTATTGCAAATATACAATATTGGCCATAAAGTAAATTAAAATATAGTCAGTCAGTCATTATCCAACCCGCTATATTCTAACACAGGGTCACGGGAGTCTGCTGGAGCCAATCCCAGCCAACACAGGGCCCAAGGCAGGAACAAATCCCTGAACAGAGTGCCAGCCCACCGCAAGACACACACCAAGCACACACTAGGGACAATTTAGGATCGCCAATGCACCTAACCTGCATGTCTTTGAACGGTGCGGAGGAAACCCACACAGACACGAGGAGAACACATATTATACAAAAGACTCAGTGATATGAATTTGTATGCTTGTGAGCTGTCATTAAGCTGGTTTGGCAGGCCGCCACCACAAAGAAAACGGAAAAAGAAACAGAAGAGAGAATAAAGGTTAGTACGGATTTTAGAGCCACCATGAATAGTTATTATAATGAATTGAACATACAGAGTATCAGGATTAAGTTAAAGTGAAGTTATGAAAAGGCCATGTTAAAGTAATGTGTTTTCAGCAGTTTTTTAAAGTGCTCCACTGTATTAGCCTGGCGAATTCCTATTGGCAGGTTATTCCAGATTTTAGGTGCATAACAGCAGAAGGCCGTCTCACCACTTCTTTTAAGTTTTGCTTTTGGAATTCTACGGAGACACTCATTTGAGGATCTAAGGTTAGGATTTGGGATATAAGATGTCAGACATTCCGATATATAAGATGGAGCGAGATTATTTAAGGCTTTATAAACCATAAACAGAATTTTAAAGTCAATTCTGAAAGACACAGGTAACCAGTGTAGTGACATAAAAACTTGAGAAATGTGTTCGGATTTTATTTTCCTAGTCAGGATTCTAGCAGCTGCATTCTGCACTTGTTGCAAATGATTTATGTCTTTTTTGGGTAGTCCTGAGAGGAGTGCGTTACAGTAATCTAGTCGACTGAAAACAAAAGCGTGAATTAATTTCTCAGCATCTTTCAATGATATAAGAGGTCTAACTTTAGCTATGTTTCTTAAGTGAAAAAATGCTGTCCTAGTGATCTGATGAATATACGATTTAAAATTCAGGTTACAGTCAACAGTTACCCCTAAGTTTTTTACTTTCGCCGACTTTTAATCCTAAGGCATCAAGTTTATTTCTGATAACCTCATTGAATCCATTATTGCCAATCACTAAAATTTCAGTTTTCTCTTTATTTAGTTTGAGAAAATTACTATTCATCCATTCAGAAATACCAGTAAGACATTGTGTTAGTGAATCGAGAGAGTCGGTGTCATCAGGTGCTATTGATAAGTACAGCTGTGTGTCATCAGCATAGCTGTGGTAGCTCATGTTGTAACCTGAGATAATCTGACCTAACGGAAGCATATAGATTGAGAAGAGCAGCGGACCCAGGATAGAGCCTTGTGGAACACCATATGGGATATCACGTGTCTTTGAGTTGTAATTACCACAACTAACAAAGAATTTTCTCCCTGCCAGGTAGGATTCAAACCAATTTAAGACTGTGCCAGAGAGGCCCACCCATTGACTAAGGTGATTTCTAAGAATATTGTGATCAATGGTGTCAAATGCGGCACTCAGATCGAGGAGGATGAGAACGGATAAATGGCCTCTGTCTGCATTTACCCGCAAGTCATTTACTACTTTAACGAGTGCAGTTTCTGTGCTGTGATTTGTTCTAAAACCCGACTGAAATTTATCAAGAATAGCATGTTTTTTGAGGTGGTTATTTAACTGCATAATGACTGCCTTCTCTAGAATTTTACTTAAGAAAGGCAGGTTAGAGATAGGTCTAAAATTTTCAAAAGCAGAGGGTCAAGATTATTTTTCTTGAGTAGGGGTTTAACTACAGCAGTCTTAAGACAGTCTGGGAAGATCCCCGTATCTAATGACGAGTTTACTATGTCAAGAATATTATCAATTAGCACGCCTGATACTTCTTTGAAAAACCTTGTTGGTATCGGGTCAAGGACGCAGGTGGAGGGTTTCATTTGAGAGATTATTCTATGTAAATCAGGTAAATCTGTCCTGGTGAAAGAATTTAATTTGTTTATAATAGAGTGCTGGGGCTTAGGAGGATCTGCAGTGTTGTGGAGATGTACTATGTTATTTCTAATATCATTAATTTTTTGATTGAAAAATACAGCAATAGCCTCACAGGTTTCACTGGATGTATTTTGGAGGCATTCCTTTGTGTTACCTGGGCTTAGCAGATGATCAAACATAGACAATAAGACCCTGGGATTACTAGCATTGTTATTTATAATCTTAGAGAAATAGCAGCACCTCTTAAGACGGACTGTGTTATTGTATTCTGTTATTTTAACCTTCAACATCTCATAGTGGATAGTTAGTTTAGTTTTCCTCCATTTACACTAAAAATACACTATTGCAATAGACATATGAAAAGTAATACTTTAAAATTAACAAAGAAGACACAGAAAAGAAAAGAAAAATGAAGAAGTCAGGGAACACACCCTGGCTGAAACATCACAGGATGCACTTGAGTGCTCTCCTTTGCACAGCAGGTTGTCTTAAAACCTAAAGAGCCCTTTCATCGGATATCCACAAAGTCAAACATAAAAAATATATGTAATTTTTGCAAAAAGAAAAAAAAAGTGTGTATATTTAGACAGAATGAAACAGTGAAAAAATGGTGTGTCACATTGCTTGATATTACAGGCAAACATCAGAAAATCTGCATAAGATAGCTAGTCTGAAACGAAGTGATCCATCATGTCAGGTGAATCGTGTATCAAAGTGTGACAGAAAGGGCTTCTTCTGCCTTTATTCTTTTCTCACCTCTTCCCATTCCGAGAATACCACAGGCTTATTTATAATGATATGCTAGGCAACCTGACAGCCCCAGATCCAGGAAGATTTAAGGGTATGCAGTATTTGAATGGAAATAAGTAAATAAGAACATTCCTCCTAACTGTGACAAATTGGCCAGGCACAGTGTGGGTTTAATTTAGACTTAACATTAGTCTGAATAGTTTCTGACTTTGGGTGTGAAAGAAACAAATTTGAGATACAGGAGAACATCCATGAAGAGTTTTCTAGGGATCAATGGAAAAAAAACGTTACGTGCAGGAAATTCCCTTAGATTGTTTAGGGTTCCAATTGTGCAGGTCTAGGTTTGCTGTGTTTAGGGTTGCTTGTATATATTTTTAGGATTAATAATAACCATCCTATTTGAAATGTCCTGAATTGGTCTGTTTAATCTACTGAATTATCATTATAATTTTTGTCTGATTTTTATGTTGCAGTGTTGTCCAGAACAACTGCTCTGTTGTTATAAACTGCCACGTACAACCTACTTTTGATGTTTGAAATCAAAAAAGGCTATTCACACTGTAGCTCAATTCCCATTATTCACTCATATGTGACAAAGATATGTTTTTTTAGAGAAATATGACTAGCAATAAACATCATGGAATCAAATCTTCTCAGAAAGTATTTACATTGCTTTTGTAATGATGTTTTGCATTGAAAGTTTCCACATCGTTCTCATCAGTCCTGTCACCTGTCCTATGGGTCACTTGTTTCTATGTATAGAATACCAGCAGAGATAAATGCATTCAAACCAACAGCTACAGTATGATCTTTCATTTTTTGATTCTCTTCCTTGCCATAATGAGTTGATCAATTTCCATGCGTCCTTCACTGAAATTATATGAAGTAGAGCAGCAACCAGTATCTTTTAGTTTGCATCGGACTGACAAAATTGTTTCATTCATTTTGTGTAAGGCAGGGCACATTTAGGATAGACAGATTTGGGTCATTTGTAAAATTTATCTAAACAGTAAAAATAAAAAACATATGAGACAAAAATCAGGACAGAGTCATTTTTAGCTATGGTGTGAGCCTTAAAAGACTTATAAACTTCTTCACACAAGAGTTTTTTTATGTCAATAACAGCATCTAAAAAATGTTAAATGCGTGAAAATGATAACTATGGGAATGTCAAATCGGGGCATGAATTCTGCACAATGCAACTGAATGTTGCTGTATCTTTTTTGTAGTTTGATGACTAGAACCCCATACAGTACCCCAGATGTATTCACAGTAGGGCACTAATGCAGTCTGAGTATAGCATTCCTTGATCTATATTCAATAATTTTTAAACTATAACCTAACTTTATATATGTCTTTTCTAATTGCTTCTACACATTAGTTAGACGATGAGAATGTTGTGCCAACATAAATTCCTAAATTCTTTTCAGAAGTTGCTTCCCGTAATTTAAACCTGGAGGCTTACATTTTCCACTCGCAATGTGAAAAATTGAAAGCATCAGCCGGTTAACAATCGCTTTTATGACATTATTGTATGTAGGAAAAAGACATTATGGCAATGAAGTATAAAACCTAAGGCAGTAGTTTCAAATACAAAGTAGGTGTTAAATGCACAGAGTTTGCTTTTAAATAGATATGGATGTGATACTTGAAACAATATAGGACTATCTGAGACTGTCACCAAATTAGTTATTGAACAACTGAGCAATTAAGAGGGTCTATTTAGATGAGATCACATCTAAAGTTAAATTATTGCTTCTGTTAAATTAAGTGCTTCTATTTATAAGATATGTTGTGAAAGAAATGATTATAAAAAAGGTTTGGCAAAAGAAAGGAATGTACAGTACTTCAGCTGAATGTGTGTTAGTGTGTCGGTCTAGTATGTAAATCCACAGTGTTGAACCTATCTTGGTGAAATTTTGCACAGAATCCCCAATTGTACAAGTAAATTTCACAAGCTATGTTTCTTTATGAAATTTTCTTCTTAGGAAACTTTATTTAATGATCACACCTACTGAGCAATTTATTAAGAAAATGTCCCCGTGAGACTTTTTTGGGACTTGGTAAAAGTATGCATGTAAGTGGATCAACATCATGGGTTTAGTCACTACAATTTTGGTTTGGACGAATAATTTATTTAATGAGCACAGTTGTACTTTATTCTATTCCAGGCAGTGGCGGGACCCTTGCTAATATACTATAAAAGTGACATATTCATCCATCCACTGACCTGCTTAATCTAATTTAGGGATTTCAGGATTTGGAGATCATCTTAGCAGCATCAGGTGCAAGGCAGCAACTAGTCCTGTATTGGACGCCATTCTGTTATGGAGCACACTTGATGCACATTCACTAAGATTCACTCAGAGTTTTCAGTTAACAAACTGAGAACATCTTTACTATGTTACAGTAGCAAAAGAGTACATGGGAAAAAAAGACATGGAAACTATGCAAATTCTATACAGTCAGTGGAAGGACAGGTGTCCCACTGCACCACCTTTACATAAGGTTATAATACTGAAGAAAGTCATGCTTAAAATAAACTTCCATGAATAGTTTTAATGTACTTTATGGCTTTTAATTTAATTTTGCATATGATTGGATATGAACTCAATTGATTACAGTAACTGTTTAACCTTATACAATCTATTACATCACAGTCAGCTAACTGCAAAGAGATTATAATTAAAAATAAACACATATAGCCATAATGTATTTGTTACCACTTGTGCTTTCTCTGCTATGCAAATTGGACTGACACACTGTAGTTTTGTTCTCCTGATGTTATCAGAACATTTAAACATTAGAACAATCTACATAAAAACAGGCCATTCAGACAGCGTGATAGACAGTAAGACTTTAGTGACCTTCAACATTAAATTTAATGTTTTTTTAGAAGAAGTAAGTGGATAGGACTGGTAAGCTTTGTTGGACTGACTGACCTGTTATTTTCTAAAATTTTCAAATGTTTTCTAATGTTTTAAAAGACAAGATAATGATCCTTCAGAATACAAAATACAGGTATTTGTCATGCTATTTGATAACTTAATGTATGTATCTATGGTTCTTTGTGTAAAAAAATATTTCTAATGTTTGTGCAAACGTTTTCCCATTCTGCATCCATCCAGCTTGTGCCCTTCATACTTTGAATCACTATTATCATGTCACATTTAAAACCCTGTCACATTACACCGCTTTTCCAGAGATTTTTAGTTGTGGCCTTCATTTACAATCAATTTTAGTGAGTTAGGAGCAGTTGTGGTGCATTCCCATGACTTCTGTCATGTAGTCTGACATCTTAGTGAGGCAGTCATACCAGTTTGTGATTCACTCTGACAAAATCAAAATTGAGTGTGGAGTTGGGGAGGGTGTTTGGGTCATGGATTAACTAGCAGAAGGAAGATAAGAGATACAGCACAAAACAGAAGGGGAAAGGAGAACACTTTTATGTAATTTGGAAAATGGACCAGCAAGCTACCCTATTTGATGAACCGGTGCAAAATCTGTGTAATTAAGTAAGAAGGGTAGAAGGATGTTTTTTTTCTTATCAGATCCATCTATGTTCAGTTCTTGACCTCTCCTTGTGTTTTTTATTATAGAATTTTACATCTACTGGCATTATTCTTAATGTGCAAAAAACAAGAATTATATCATATGTGGCATAGCCTTCTAAGAAAAATTTAAGAGAAAAAAGTAATGTCAAAGTGCTAAAATATGCATACCAGTGTATTTTATTCTTCATCTAGCAATCCTGTACCTTGCAAAAATATTCATTCTGTTGATAAACTCTCTAATTTAACTTAATTACAAAGAGAACAGAGATTTTGTTTGCAGTGATATTTGTATTTTAAAGCACTATTTACAATTATTTTATGTAACTTTGTTTACATTAGAAAATAAAAATTAAAAAGAATAAAAAGAAAATATGATTTGCATGTAAGAATCTGATCCCCGTACTTTGGAAACTACAAGTTTATATATTGAAAAAACATTTGCCACTTGAACTGGTCTCCACGAATGAATCATTAAATAGCTGACACATTTTCTGGATAAAAACCCTACTGATAAAAGATCATTGTTCAGGTTTAAAATCTGAAGATCAGTTGTGGAAATGAAGATTAAAAACAGAAACCAAAAAATACAAATGCATAAATTAGGAAAAGGGTATGAAACAATATCTTTGTGTTTGGATATCCCAACGAGTACTGTTGGCTCAGTTATCAGAAAAAACAGATTACTGTACGTCACACTACGTTAAAGTTCTGTACAGGAAAAAGAAACAGAGTTGTGAGAGAATCCAGAGTGAGGCCAGAGGCGTAGCTAGAGCTCGTGCCGCTCGGAGTGGAGTGGTGCTTCAATTTACCGCACTCCAACATATTTGAATATGTTAATCTATTTAAATAGAAAATTAAAATAGCGTATATTTGTGACATGTCTAAATAATGTGCAGATAATGTAAAGACCTGAATACTTTTCCAAGGCACTGAATTTGATAATTATTTAACATTCAAGTTTCTTTGCATCATTTTAATTTTCTTCCATTACTTGTTCTTTTTGCATGACATACTGATGCTGACTGTGTTCTACTATGTGTTACCTTTCAGTTGTACAGATTAAGTTAACTTTGGTTTAGACACTAGCAGGATTATTTCAACTTTTCATGAAATGTATTATATAAAAGAATGATTGTTTAACAAAGATAACAACTGACTTGACTATAACTAATAGTATATTTATAGGTCTAGAGTCGGCAAATGGAAAAAATATGCTAACATTGTACATTGTGATGGATGGCCGGCCATTGATCCCGGCCAATACCCCCAAGCCGCCAGGTGGAGCCCTCCTTGCAGCGTGGAGGTCCCCAGAAGACCAGCAGGGCATCATGGACATTGGAGTTTTTATGCAAAGCCCTGCTGGATGCCGTGGGGGCCACAGGAGGGAGCTGCAGGGAGGACCGAGGGCTTCTTCGTGCCCTGTGACCCGGAGGTTCGTCACAGGAAGAGCGACGGACTTCCGGGTTGAAGAAAGGGACTATTTACCCTGACCCGGAAGGAATAAGGACTTGTGGACTATTGGGCAGAAACACTTCCGGGTCAGGAGTATAAAAGGACTATGGGAACTACCAGACAACGAGCTGAGCTGGGTTGAAGGGTGGCAACGCGTCTGGGAGCTGGAGGATTGTGTTTATTGATTGTATTGGTGATTTATGAGTATTGTGGTGGAGAGTGTGCTTTATGCACTGTGGCGACAAAATAAAGTCAACTTGAGGACTTTTACCTGGTGTCTGGAGTCGTGGACAGGGGTTCAAGGGAGCGAGAGCGCCCCCTATTGTTCACAACATCCATTTAGTCATTGACAAGAATGAGCAGAGACACATGAAATTATTTATGCCAAGCAGGAATCGCATGTGAAATATTGCATTCCTTACTTATTAATTTTTCTGAACAACAGTTAACTCAGAACAATTAACTATTGGCCCAATATTTACATTATTATTTAATTAAAGGAATCATTATTTCACATTACATGGTATTTTTCTTATGGTTTTCTGGGATATTAACATTAGCTCAGGGGATTACTGAATAAACTGGTACAGAAGGCCATTATGTGACTGACCCTAGACTCACAGAAGCAGAAAAGTAGATGGTGATAAAATTAAACTCCATTGTGACTTATACAGGCTTTCATCTCTACAATGCATTGTTCTGGAGCACTTTCTGCTCCCTACTCATTCCAGTAGCTACATCCATCAGATTCTATAATTCCTATTTCCATTGTACTCATCTTCACTTTTGTCAGTTACAACAGACAAATTAGCATAGATGCAGTATTTTTTCAGGAATGCTAAACATTAAATGTACACTGGACATACCTGTGATGCTAGTCTGGATCTTATATAATAGAAGACGTCTTGTGTTGTACTATTTTGTACTGTGAGTTTACAGTAATTTCTGTGTTGTTTCTAGAGATTTTGAATTCTCCCTTGAGAGTTAATAAAGAACATTCTATCTGTCACTGCATTCATCTATCTTGACCATTCCTTTTCATGTGCAGTTTCTATAATATTAACATTTTAAAAAGTGTAAATGTTTTAGTATTTTTACAATTTTACTGTATTTTATATGTAAGTAAATGTTAACATGTATGACTAAATTATTTCATACTCCTCCTTGTGCTCCTTAAGATTTGTCTATTATGATATTCCCTAGATCTTTACTTTGCTGATTTGTACAATCACCACAGCTGGAATTTTTTTGATTATACTGGTTTCAAATTGCACAATTAAAATGGTTTAGTAAGCCAAGCAAAACTGAATTCACCTAATACAAATGAAACCTATGGCACCTACCTATCAAAAAAATGAAGTGTCTTTCTGCATTAAATTTTACTTTCCAACCTTCTTTGTTGTTAGTTTAAATCAAAAATAGTAAACATAGCCAGCTCGTATCTTTGTGTCTTCTACATGAGCATATTTCTTTTTAATTCTCTTCTCTATGAAAGAAGTAAGTGTAAAAGAAAGGACAAATTTTGATTATTCATCTATGAATATTTAATCTTTAGTAAGTCACATGTTAAATGTTTTTATTTTTTTTACATGTCTACAGCAACTTGAGGGCACATAAGCAATAGGGTTAAAGTTAGGTATGGAGAGGTCTACCCTTTGCTGCGGTGGAACATCTTGGTCAACTGCCCTTGGCCCTGCAGTTGTGGGACCCATGTGACGATGCACCCTACTCCACTTTTCTGAACACTTAATTTTGAAATTTTTGTCATTATCAATATACCAAGGGATACACTGGGGTAAAAGAAAGTTTCAAGCTTCCATTATTATCTCTTCATCAAATAAGTTTACATGTTATGGTGGCATCATACCATGTGTCTAGCCCCTGTATTTGTGCTGCAGGACTGCTATTCAGAGTCTTTGGCTTCAGACTGAATGGACTGTGGTTCATGCTATGACCATTAAAACATGGATTAAAAAGATTCAGTTTTGCTAGAAACCAAAACGAAGAAAAACTGTTAGCTGGTGTTTTTGCTGTTCTCACCCTTGTCGTCAACCTGCCATATGTTTTATTAGCATGATTTCTGACAAGGCTAATGTCACTGATTTGACTAGCTGCATATTTGCACAAGTCTGTAGAGACATGAAGAATCAAAATTTTAGAAGTTATACACTGATATGTCATTAAACTGGTTTAGTAAATTCAAAGAAAACTACATATTTTAATTTCATATCACTTTTTAGATGGAACTCTTGTTAAATTAACTGACAAACATGGAGTACTCTCACGTCAATTGCACTAGACTAAAATAAATGCAATGCTTAAACGGCACCCTAAATGGTTAAATTATGTTGGGCTACTTTTATTTTTGTGAGTCTTTGACAAAAGGGAACTTCTGTGTTTAAAATTCTTTATGAAAAAAAAATAAAAGAAGGCTTGGGTTAAGAGAATTTTAAAAGAGAGTTCGCTGCTGTGAGAGTTAGGAAATTATCATTTTTAAATAATCAGCCATGGTTCTCTTGAATAAGCAGTATACTTTGCATAAATTATACTGATATTTTACTGGTTCGTAATATGCTGAGAGCATTTCACTGTTATATGTATTTCATGACCAAAGCTGTTTTCTTGATAATTAACACATAAAAGTTACCATTTCCAATTATTTCATTATTTCTAATAGATATGCTTAAGTCTGTCTGAAAAGAAAATTGACACCTTATTTTTTATGACTTGTATTTCGTAATTATTTTTTGCATATATTTGCTATATATATACAGTGGGATGCAAAAGTTTGGGCAACCTTGTTAATAGTCATTATTTTCCTGTATAAATTGTTGGTTGTTACGATAAAAAATGTCAGTTAAATATATCATATAGGAGACACACACAGTGATATTTGAGAAGTGAAATGAAGTTTATTAGATTTACAGAAAGTGTGCAATAATTGTTCAAACAAAATCAGGCAGGTGCATAAATTTGGGCACCGTTGTCATTTTATTGATTCCAAAACTTTTAGAACTAATTATTGGAACTCAAATTGGCTTGGTAATCTCAGTGATGCCTGACCTACATACACAGGTGAATCCTATAATAAGAAAGAGTATTTAAGGGGGTCAATTGTAAGTTTCCCTCCTCCTTTAATTTTCTCTGAAGAGTAGCAACATGGGGGTCACAAAGCAACTCTCAAATGACCGGAAGACAAAGATTGTTCACCATCATGGTTTAGGGAAGGATACAGAAAGCTGTCCCAGAGATTTAAGCTGTCTGTTTCCACAGTTAGGAACATATTGAGGAAATGGAAGACCACAGGCTCAGTTCAAGTTAAGGCTCAAAGTGGCAGACCAAGAAAGATTTCGGATAGACAGAAGCGAATGGTGAGAACAGTCAGAGTCAACCCACAGACCAGCACCAAAGACCTACAACATCATCTTGCAGCAGATGGAGTCACTGTGCATCGTTCAACCATTCGGCGCACTTTACACAAGGAGATGCTGTATGCGAGAGTGATGCAGAGGAAGCCTTTTCTCCGCCCACAGCACAAACAGAGCCGCTTGAGGTATGCTCAAGCACATTTGAACAAGCCAGCTTCATTTTGGAATAAGGTGCTGTGGACTGATGAAACTAAAATTGAGTTATTTGGGCATAACAAGGGGTGTTATGCATGGAGGAAAAAGAACACAGCATTCCAAGAAAAACACCTGCTACCTACAGTAAAATATGGTGGTGGTTCCATCATGCTGTGGGGCTGTGTGGCCAGTGCAGAGACTGGGAATCTTGTCAAAGTTGAGGGACGCATGGATTCCACTCAGTATCAGCAGATTCTGGAGACCAATGTCCAGGAATCAGTGACAAAGCTGAAGCTGCGCCGGGGCTGGATCTTTCAACAAGACAACGACCAAACACTGCTCAAAATCCACTAAGGCATTCATGCAGAGGAACAAGTACAACTTTCTGGAATGGCCATCTCAGTCCCCAGACCTGAATATAATTGAAAATCTGTGGTGTGAGTTAAAGAGAGCTGTCCATGCTCGGAAGCCATCAAACCTGAATGAACTAGAGATGTTTTGTAAAGAGGAATGGTCCAAAATACCTTCAACCACAATCCAGACTCTCATTGGAACCTACAGGAAGCGTTTAGAGGCTGTAATTTCTGCAAAAGGCGGATCTACTAAATATTGATTTCATTTCTTTTTTGTGGTGCCCAAATTTATGCACCTGCCTGATTTTGCTTGAACAATTATTGCACACTTTCTGTAAATCCAATAAACTTCATTTCACTTCTCAAATATCACTGTGTGTGTCTCCTATATGATATATTTAACTGACATTTTTTATTGTAACAACCAACGATTTATACAGGAAAATAATGACTATTAACAAGGTTGCCCAAACTTTTGCATCCCACTGTATATATATATATATATATGGTGTTTATGCATATACACCTGAATACCTATTTAAATGAGAAATTTTAGTTTTTGATTTTTAATAAATTTATAAAAAATATTTAATTTTGTCATTATAGGTGATTAAGTGATCTATTTAAAATTAAATCTGCAACAGAAAGTGAAGAAATCTAAATACTTTCTGAATTTACTGTATGTATATTTACATAATGTAATATAATGCAATCTATATATATATAACATACTAACGTCTAACTGTCAGTCACATGATTACTTATGAACTATTGAGACTAGAACCTTGATTTTGGTCTTTTTTTATGGTTATTAAGAGCAAATAACATTCTAAACAATAAAGTTGTTCTAACTGGCCACACCCTATAAGCACTGGAGTTTCTGTTATATAGCAGAAGTTACAAACAAATCAAGCAGTGAGCTTGATGTAGAAAGAAACAAACTGGGTCCTACAAGATATTTTAAGGGAAGAAAGCAATAGAGATCTTGCCATTGGTGTTCCAGCCTGACAAAATGCATAATGCCAATTTGTCCTACAGCAGCAACCTATTGGGATGTTGTAATTAAAGCACAATACTTCCAAGCCCATCTCTTGATAATCCCCCAGGACAAGGTAAATATGTCCTCAGAATTCATAAAAAGGAGTAAATTCTTACATTTGTAAATAATTTGGAGGGAGTTTTGTAGCATTTTATTTTAGGATTGTAGGTGCATGAGTTTCACTAATATAATATAATATAATATAATATAATATAATATAATATAGTGGCGCAGTGGTAGTGCTGCTGCCTCACAGTTAGGAGACCTGGGTTCGCTTCCCGGGTCCTCCCTGCGTGGAGTTTGCATGTTCTCCCAATGTCTGCATGGGTTTCCTCCCAAAGACATATAGGTTAGGTGCATTTGAAATTATAAATTGTCCCGAGTGTATTCTGGTTTGTGTGTGTGTGCCCTGCCCGGGGGTTTGTTTCCTGCCTTGCACCCTGTTTTTCTTGGATTGGCTCCAGCAGACGACTGTGACCCTGTAGTTTGGATATAGCGGGTTGGATAATATAATATAATATAATATAATATAATATAATATAATATAATATAATATATTAGGCAAATGAGTGTCAAAGATACCAGGAGAATAAGCAATACAAATGACAATAATATAAAGATGTAAATGTGAAGAAAATGTAATGTAAAGAAGAAAATGTAATGTAAAGAATAAAAAGTAGAACAAAGTTATTTGCCTTAAGTGTGTCGGGATAATTAGGGATCCATATTTTTCTAAAGATACCCCAACTATCAGATATAAGATATCAAAAACATAACCGATCCTGTATGTGATATCACTCTATTGCAAGGCATGCTTCCAGATGCATCAATATCTACTCACAAAAGACCAGCTTTAGAATCCCATATTAACTCAACAGGCTTGATTTTGGATTGAAGATTAATGTTGAAGAACCCATAAAGACGCACTCAGAGCTGTTGTGACCTTGCAAAATACACATAGACAGAGAGACACTCAAACCCTGGATTTGTGAAAAACACCTTTAAATGTTGCAACAGAATTAAACCTAATTACAAGTATAACAAATTCTGACACAAGCGTCAGTAGGCTATGTGCCCTAGGAACCAAGTTACCTAAACTACAACATTTCAGTAATTATTTACTGCTCTGATGGTGATCTTTCTGATCATAAAATAGGCCATTACGATAACAATTGATGAGAACAATTTATTATTAATTGCAGAATTACAGTATTGGAGGGTTCCTCTAGAGTGCCTCTTTCTGTTGCACAATTTGACTCAATAACTAATAAGCACATCATCATCTCATGACAGGCTTGTTTTGAGTTTGGTATTTTTCCATCCAGCTATTTTACTGTAACTATAGATCATTCTCAGGAAACAATTACACACAGAAACACACAGAAAGACACACACCCAACATCAAGATATCAATGTTTTTGGTATCAGAGGAGCCTAAAATGTCGAGTTTCATCGAAAACCAGACATTGTAATATTTGACGAATCTAAAGCTTTCATTCCTCCCCATAGATGATAGGTTATGGTGATGGAGGGAGCAAAGCAAAATATGTAATTTACTACACTACTTGCCACAAATGTCTATTGATTGCAATAGCTGCTCACTGCTGGCCATTTTATTAGATACACTTTCCTTCAAATGTAATTGACTACTCTTCAATTTGCAGACAATTCCATTTAAAGTAGGAAGATAAACTGTTGTTTGATATTACTGTACAATTCAGAAAAAAAAGTCAGCAACACTAAGGATTTGTTGTAGCTGGTTTTAAAGGTGAAATGGTTCTGTGCACCAGATAAACAGATGTGAGTGGATCAAAAATAGCAATGTCGCTGATGTAATCATGTGTGGCAGTTTCACAAATGAATCAAGATTAGGCCACTGCCCAAAAAACATTTAGCCTTCAGCAGAAATACTCGTACAAATAGACTATTGACAAAAGCAACCAATGAAAGCTGACGTAACTTGTGCAGAGTAACAGATGAATTACAGTCAGTCAGCTGTTAGCAGAATGCAGCAGTGGTAAGAAAACTGTTATATCAGGACACAAAAAAAATAATCTATAGACTTCATTGCTATCAGAGGTCTAGCCGAAGGTGCAGCTGCAGTAGGCTAAAGAACACAAACACAATGGAAAGGGAAAGACATTGTAGTCTGATGGTTCTCAGCTCACATTCATCCATGCTGAAGTGGGGTTCCAGAATATGGTAAAGGCATCAGAAGTCCAACACCTTTTCAGGTGTTAACAGTGCAGGCTGGTAGTTTTGCATGGCAGAAATTGGACTCTGTTACATGACTAGATCATCAGGATTTCATTTAAATAACATAAGGTATTTGAATAACATTATATATTATTTGTGTTTTATCATTACAACAGCATAGCAGAATTCATCCTCAGTCAATAGGTTCCAAATCAACAAAGTATATGGGGGATAAAATATATTAACATATTAAGGGTAGTGATCCAGCACTGACTAATCTGTATAGTTGGTGGACACAATGGAGAAAGATGGGCCAGCCTTCCTTCAGCTGCTTCTTGATTCAATGCTCTAATTTGTTTAGCCAAATAGAATAAGGGGATAAATCTCTATTATGAAAGTGTATGTAATGAAGTGTCCACTTAGTATACAGTAAAAGAATATGCATAAACTCACTACTGAGTACTTCTTTAAATGTGCAGACGCAAGTTAATTTTTAGTATTTCAAGGCATACAATACAGTTGGCCTGATGACAAATCTCATTTCTTGGTTTTCTTTTCATTCGTGGTTTGTGACATAAAAGCTATTAGTGTATAATGAGCATTTAATATGTGTGATAGACTCAGAAGCTGAACATTTACTGTTTGTAAATGATAAAAGATATAAATGATGTATGAAGAAGTAACTTATTATATTTTAAAATTATAAAAGTCATTTTAATCTCTCTATTATAAAAGAAAATCCTGAGACGAGAAGGGACTATTTTCAAGAGACTATTTTTTCAAGTCCCGCAAAACGAGACTTTTGCCATGAGAGTCCCGCCCTCCTCTCAAACATTTTCAACCATGCACACAGTCCTCTCACCTCTCATTTGTGTGAATGCTTTTGACAGACAAGCAAAAGTTTTCTCAGCTTTTATAAATTTTTACGTTTTCCTCACTTTAAGATTCCCAAATAAAGAAGACTTATTATGTCCAAATCTTATTGAAGAATTTTATCTTGAAGGGCTATCAACCAAAGAAATGAGTACACGGGCAATCCTAGCACCGAAAAATGATGAAGTGAAACAAATTAACACAAAAGCTGTCGATCGGTTACATGGCAGATTGGTTAAATGCATATCAATAGACTATGCTGAAACAGTTGGTGGTGATGGTCCGGAAGATGAAAACATCAACTTACAATATTCCAAAGAATATCTACAACCGTTAACACCATCAAGTGGCAGAAACACAAGCATTTGCCCCCTAGTTTTTAAAGAAAAAAAAAAATTTATTTTTTATACCATACTATTCCTCTATATATATATATATATATATATATATATATATATATATATATATATATATATATATATATATATATATATATATATATATATATATATATAAATATAAATATATACAGAATACAGAAGCCATAGTGGATAGACTTCAGGAATGGAGGGGCATCCTAACTGGGATGGCTGTTTTTTCCTTTCCCAATATAATGGGAGGCCAGAGAGGGGCTGCCTATCAGTTCCTTCTGTGTTCCCAGTACAGTGGATGACAGCATCTCTCTGGTAGGGCTATTATTTGCAGGGCTGCTCAAGAGTTGTAGTGCTAATGAGCAACATTGGAGCAAGATACATTTTGTAATGTAGTGCTAAAATAGTGTTTGTTTGAAATCTGCACTGGTTGTCATAGCAATACTTTGAATTGTGTATAAAGAGTGCTTAGTGCCTTACACAACTCTGCTTTATTTTCCATCCATTCTCTTCCGCTTATCCGAGGTCGGGTCGCGGGGGCAGCAGCTTAAGCAGAGAGGCCCAGACTTCCCTCTCCCCGGCCACTTCTTCCAGCTCTTCCGGGAGAATCCCAAGGCGTTCCCAGGCCAGCCGGGAGACATAGTCCCTCCAGCGTGTCCTGGGTCTTCCCCGGGGCCTCCTCCCGGTTGGACGTGCCCGGAACACCTCACCAGGGAGGCGTCCAGGAGGCATCCTGATCAGATGCCCGAGCCACCTCATCTGACTCCTCTCGATGCGGAGGAGCTTTATTTTTTATAAATAAAAATAATGTTGTTTGGACTTCAGTTAACTAAAACACTGCATGTGACACTTTAGAATGTTTTCATATTATCCTGGGATAACTTCAATTATTCTGAATTTATTCTGTAAGCATGTAAGTAACTGTATAGAACATTTTTTCAGTATTGTCTACATAAATAAAGCCTGTTTATACATATGTTTGCATGTTTCTTCCAGCATCACACAAAAACTGCTGTATATATTACCATAAAAACTGAAGGATAATTCAGGGATAATCCAACTGAGAATACAGGCTACAGTACATAGAATCTTGATACTGTGGTTGGTAGGGCTTGCTGAATCTGTTGTTAAGCATTAAGTCCTCCCCTTATTATGGCAGAGGCTACATGTAAATCTGATTGGTTGAAAGCAAATAACAGTCTGACCAGGTTGGCCACAACTATAACAAGATGTGATAAGGAATAATCTGTATTTACTGTATATTGTAAAATCCTCTGATCTTTTCTGATTACCCCTTCCATTTCAAACAGTTGCAGTTTCCTGCCAGTCTTTGTTTTGCAGCCAGACAATCCTGGTCAAATGTTGCCTGCTCAGATGAGTGTAGAGTAACATTTACAGCAAACGTTTGAAGTGAAACACAGTCAATACACAGCTAGTTACAGTTATATTGTAGTTTTGAACAGTAGCCTAAAGCTGCTAGATTAGGCTTCCCCTGTGAACCTAAACTGGATTATTATATGTAAGGATAAATATATTACTGTAAATCCTTATTCATACTGCATATTGTTTAACAATGATCTGTGAATAAAATATAACGAAGATGGTAACAATAATTTTTAATATATGTAAATGATTTGGATAGGAATATAAGTAACAAGCTGGTTATGTTTGCAGGCTAGCTGGGTTAGCACATAATTTGGAATCTGTTAAATCATTACAGAAGTTGAATACTTGAATAGCATACAGGCTTGGGTAGATTTGTGGAAGATGAAATTTAATGTCAGTAAATGTTAAGTATTACACATAGGAAGTAAAAATGTTAAATTTGAATGCACAATGGGAAGTCTGAATACAACTTCTCAGTATTTTGTAAGAGTGCAGATGCAAAGACTAAAAGTTGAATTTTGGTAGGGCTAATTTTGACCAGATGTGACAAAGTCTAAGTAGGATACACTGGGATAAGCTTTTAAATGTGGAGACAGTCGAGGAGCAGTGGAACAGGTTGAAAAATGTTTTACATGTAATGCAGGACAGATACATACCTAAATTTGGAATTAGTAGGAAATTTAAACTCTCATGGTGGATTAATAAAGATTTAAAAAAGAAGTTGCAATGGAAAAAACTGCTTTATAGGGCATATAAGACTAATGACTGCAAAGTGAATCGTAGAGCATATAAGAACATGAGGGCAACCATTAAGAGACAGTTGGAGAGGAATATAGCAGATAAGGTAAAAGAAGACCCTAAGAGATTCTTTCAGTATTTTAGTAGTAAAAGAACAGTTAAGGAGGAGGTCAAGTGCATCAGGAATAGTAAAGGGGAAATAAAAGATACAGGCAATGTAATAGCAAATGCCCTAAACTTACATTTTTCTGAGTTCTTTACAAGTGAGCAAGTGGATAACCTCCCAGAGGTAAACGCGACTACTAAGGAGGTACTGAGGGATTTGGAAACTGTAGAGGGAGAAGTGCTACTCAGATTAAATAAACTGAAATTAAACAAATCACCAGGACCAGATAATATTTATCCTCATGTTCTTAAGGAGGCTAGTGAGTACATATATAAACCCTTGACAAATTTTTAGGAAGTCACTGCACACTGGAGAGATTCTGAAGGACTGGAAAATGACAAATATCGTCTCTTTATATAAAAAGGGTGGCAGGGCAGATCCAAGTAACTATAGGCCAGTAAGTTTAACATGCATCACAGGAAAGTTAATGGAAGGAATTATTAAGGATAAGATTGAGCAAAAACCTGGCAAGGACAGGAGTTATTCTGAACAGTCAGCATGGGTTCAGAAGAGGCAGGTCGTGTTTTACTAACATGCTGGAATTGTATGAGGAGGCAACAAAAGGATATGATCAAAGTGGAGCATCCATCCATCTATCCATCCATTATCCAAACCGCTATATCCTAACTACATGGTCACAGGGGTCTGCTGTAGCCCATCCATGCCAACACAGGGCACAAGGCCGGAAACAAACCCCGGGCAGGGTGCCAGCCCACCGCAGAAAGTGGAGCATATGATATTATTTATCTTGACTTTCAGAAAGCATTTGATAAGGTGCCACATGAGAGGTTGGGCATGAAATTAAAAGAAGTGGGAGTTAGGGTGATGTTTTTAGAAGGGTGTAGAATTGGCCTTTAATGACCTTTTGGGCACAGCCATCAGCAGTGTGTCTGTTTTGAGGAGAGAGTGTTGACCTTGTTGAGAGATTTACTTACCTTGGCAGTGACATTCATGCCTCTGGTGACTCTTCCTATGAAGTTAGTAGACAGATTGGGAGAGCATGGGGGGTCATGAGGTCGCTGGAAAGGGGTGTGTGGCGCTCACAATATCTACTCAAAAGGACAAAGGTCCGAGTCTTTTGAGTCCTGGTGCTTCCTGTCTTGCTATATGGTTGTGAGACATGGACGCTATCCAGTGACCTAAGATGAAGACTGGACTCCTTTGGTACTGTGTCTCTCCGGAAAATCCTTGGGTACCGTTGGTTTGACTTTGTCGAATGAGCGGTTGCTTATGGAGTCCCGAATGAGGCACATTACCTGCATTGTCAGGGAGCATTAGTTACGGCACTACAGCCATGTGGCGCGTTTCCCCAAGGGTGATCCGGCTTATAAGGTCCTCATTGTTGGGGACGTGAATGGCCGGACCAGGCCAAGGGGTCGCCCACGTAACACCTGGCTGCGGCAGATAGAGGGTCATTTCCAGAGGGTGGGACTGGACCGTGTGTCTGCCTGGGGGGTTGCAAACCGGGATTCTGAGTTGTTTCGTCGTGTAGTGGGTGCAGCAAAACACTGTACCAGTGCATGCTCCCTAACTTGACTTGACTTGCAGAATTGGCTCAGACACAGAAAGCAGAGGATGATGGTGCGAGGAGCCTCTTCAGAATTGGCTGATGTTAAGAGTGGTGTTCCACAGGGTCAGTGCTAGGGCTGCTGCTATTTTTAATATATACAAATGATTTAGATAGAAATATAAGTAACAAGCTGGTTAAGTTTGCAGATGATACCAAGATAGGTGGATTAGCAGATAATTTGGAATCTGTTATATCATTACAGAAGGACTTGGATAGCATACAGGCTTGGGCAGATTTGTCAGGAGATGAAATTTTTATGTCAGTAAATGTAAAGTATTACACATAGGAAGTAAAAATGTTAGGATTGAATACACAATGGGCGGTCAGAAAATTTACAGTACAACATGAGAAGGATTTTGGAGTCATAGTGGACTCTACGCTATCAACTTCCTGACAGTGTTCAGAAGCCATTAAGAAGGCTAACAGAATGTTAGGTTATATAGCACGATCTGTGGAGTACAAGTCCAAGGAGATTATGCTCAACCTTTATAATGCACTGGTGAGGCCTCATCTTGAGTACTGTGTGCAGTTTTGGTCTCCAGGCTACAAAAAGGACATAGCAGCACTAGAAAAGGTCCAGAGAAGAGCGACTAGGCTGATTCCAGGGCTATAGGGGTTGCATTATGAGGAAAGATAAAAAGAGCTGAGCATATACAGTTTAAGCAAAAGAAGATTAAGAGGTGACATGATTGAAGATTATGAAGGGAATTAGTACAGTGGATCGAGACTTGTATTTTAAAATGAGTTCATCAAGAACACGGGGACACAGTTGGAAACTTGTTAAGGGTAAATTTCGCACAAACATTAGGAAGTTTTTCTTTACACAAAGAACGATAGACACTTGGAATAAGCTACCAAGTAGTGTGGTAGACAGTAAGACATTATGAACTTTCAAAATTCGACTTGATGTTTTTTTGGAAGAAATAAGTAGATAGGACTGGCAAGCTTTGTTGGGCTGAATGGTCTGTTCTCGTCTAGAGTGTTCTAATGTTCTAACTTATGATAAGGAGTCGTAGTGGACATTACGCTAACTTCCAGATAGTGTTCAGAAGCCATTAAGAAAGCAAACAGAATGTTTGGTTATGTATCTGACCTGCATTATATGCAAAACATTTTTAAACCTGTTTCACTGATCCTTAGCTGTCTACACACTTAAAAGCTTATTCCATTCATCCCTTTTAGACTTTGCCATATCTGTTCAAAATTTGCCTTGCTAAAGTTAAACTAAACAGTTTTAGTATTTGCACGCTCTCCGAAAATACTGAGAATTGTAACATATTATGGTCACTTGACCCTAGTGGTTCAATCACTGTTACACCACAAATTCTATCCTGGTTATTAAAAACTATTAAATCTAGATAGGCCTCCCCCACTGTGGGTCCTTTATCATTCGGTGTTATAAACTGATTGCAATGATAAACTCCTGCTCTTGTACTCCACTATTTGAAAGGTTAGCTCAGTTAATATTTGGGTAGTTTTGCTACATTCTTAATTCATATGATCTCAGGTTAGGCCCTAACCTACTAGCCAGTGGTATGCTCTCAGGTCACTGTGCAGCACAAGTGTATCTGTAATTGTCTGTAGTAAAAGACAGTCTGGAATAAATCACATATTAGACCTGGCAAGGCGATAAAGCAGTAAGCATGAATCAGGTGCTGGGTGTTCTACTTAAAAAGCAATACATTCAAAACAGGTTCTATTCAGTAAGGAAACTGGAGTTGAAAATAGCAGCCAAATGCACACCATGTTTGGTAGAATAGGCATTTTAAATATATCTAAAACCTGAAGATTCTAGATTTATAGTAATGTTATCATTCAGCTTGTACCAGGTCTGTGCTATCAATTTTTTCCATCCATTACTAAGTTAGGGTTATAAAGAAATATTTCATACTTTTGGTAATAACCCTACACTTCGCAAACAAACCAAAAAAATAAATAAATAACAAACAGTAATTGTGAGCATTAATTTAAAGTTTTTTTTTATTTACAAGTTCAAGATATCTTATATCTTGAATGACAAGAAATTTTTCTTAAGTATTCCATGGATTGCATGTTGATCATTCTTATTATTACTGGACAAAGTACACCAGATTGTCATAGCTCTGGTAAAGTCTAAAACTGCTTATACCCATGCTTGTGTTCTCTGTCAGTGGCTTCTGTTAACATTTTCCAGAATAATTATAATCTGTTTCAAACAGTACTTTTCATTAGTCTCTAAATGAGATCCTTCATCACAGAAATATACTTACTTCTGAATTTGGTCTTATGTGGCGTACACATCTACAATACCTTACATTTCTAATAAAACATAATATAGCATGTAAATAAACACCATGCAATATGTTTACGAACATTTACACATATACATGTATTTCCATGCATATTTTTTAAGGCAACTAAAAATCAATGAGTAATTGGTGTCATATGATTGCATTAAATCTATGTGTTAACAATGTGTTAACAGCAAAAAAAGTAAAAGAAAAAAATAATCCAGTCTGCATAGTTTCTATTATAAACAAACTGAAACTGATAGTCATTAGTAGAAAAATTATTGTTAAAATCTATTCTGGATCATTTTTTAATTACAATACGCTGTCGTGTAGGCAAATGTTGATGACTTAGGAAGAATATACTGATGGTTTAATGTTGAATCTGACAGTGGTAATGAAGACATTCCTTTTATTATATTCTGTTAGAAGGTTACAGAGAAATAACTTGATACAAAAATGTAACTCTTTAGTGACATAATAAAGTCAGCCTCATGGAAGCTAATTTTGTGAAAAATAAAAAGATCAGTACAAAACGTACAACGTAAAGACAATAGTACCCCCATCATTCATCAACATTTCTCAAATAAATATTTTAACAGAAGCACACTAAAGGTATTTATCAAATCTTAAGGTCAAATCTTAAATAAATGACTCAATTACTGACAACAGTTGCTACAGTTTCTATAAGTAATATGTTCAGTCTCACTAAAAGTTGTAACAGGAAAGTAATGTGAGCCCAAGCCCTTGAATTAAATGCTGAAATCTGAAATCAATTTATATTAATACTTTATTAAAAAAAACATATTTAAAGAAAATAAATGTTGACCAAAGAACTATATATAAACACAGAATAAAAACAACTTCAGAATAAAATGAATACATATATTAAACATAATAAAATATTAAATTAAAAATAAATAAATAAATAAACAAACCAACAAATAAATAAAATAAACACAAATCTTACCAAACCATTAAAAGGCTATAATAAAAATCTGACACCACTACGTTTAAACATCTCCATATGCCAACGAGAAAAGAAAAGATTTTAATTGAGATTTTAAAATATAAATTGTGTTTAAAGACATAAAAGGACAGATTTTTCTATAGAATAGGGGCACCACAGAAAAAGCACGCTCACCCTTAACCTTCAGCCAGGACCACGGGATGGACTGAAATTTTTGATCAGATGATCTGAAAGGCCTAGTGGTGGAGTGGGGGTGAAGAAGGTTTCAGATAATTGTTTTTACCAAACCAGTGCTTTAAAGAGAATCAATAAAACTTTAAACTGTATTCTGTATTTTACTGGCAACCAATGAAGTGAAATATGTTGTGTCCTCTTTGTATCAGTCAGGAGATGATCTTCTGCATTTTAGTCCAGCTACAAACAGGATAGGGAAGATTGACTAACCCCTAAATAAACAGAATTACAATAATCAAGATGAAAATAAATACATGCATGAAAAACTATTTCTACGTCTTTGAGCAAAAGCACAGATTTCAGTTTGGCAATCCTCTTATGCTGCACAAAATGTTTTTTTTTTACCACAATTGTCAAATTTAAAACATTGATCAAAGATGACACCAAGATTTCTGACATGTGTGCACACATTGGCTGATAATGGTCCTATATTATTGCGTATATTGCCGATTGAATTTAGGGAACCAAATATAACTTTAGTTTTAAGTTTATTTATTTGAAGGACGTTTTTGATATCCACTGTTGAACATCATCTAAAGAAGTAATAATGGTGTTTACAGTTTCATCAGATTTTAATGGCAGATATAAGTGAATATCATCTGCATGACCTTGAAAAAAAGTGATATTTTTGAAAAACTGAACCTAAAGAAAACATATACAAAGAGAATAAGACAGGGCCAAAAATGGCACCCTGAGGAAACCTATAGGTGATAGGTGCTAAAGTAGAAATAAAGCCACCCATCCTCACTGAAAAAGTCCTATCTCTAAGGTAGGAACTAAACAATTCTAAGACATTACCACAAAGTTGGTATTCACATGAAATGTAAATAAGAGAGTGTAGATGTTGGATGACCATCATTGTACTTTCTAACCTTACTCATGAACTTTGTTGTCTTCATTATAATTTACGATAGAAAAGCTATCAGATTATTTCAACTGCCTATAAAGCATTAACGGTGTTATATTTAATACAGATGATTGGACTACTGCAGCATTTCTATGCTAGAATATGTAAGAACACCAATGGCATGTCGATTTCACGTGGAATCAACCAAAGTAGAATTCAAGTTTTTCAAATCAAGAAGTTCTCATTATCGTCTTGTTATTGTAAAACTGCTACCCACTGAAAGAATTTCAATTTTATGTTTTTTTTTTCCAGAATTTAATGTCAAATTTAGGTTATTCTCATGAGTTCACCTTACTAAAGCAGTACGTTAGTGACAGAAGTAATACAGTACATCCTGTTTTATTAATAAATTGATAAATTGATGACATTAGTACACAAATAACAAATAAATTTGAGTTTTTCAATTAGGTCTACAGAAAGCAACAAATAAAAATAACAAAGAACTGTTTCCCAACCTAAGAGTCACTTTTTTTATCTGCACATATACAGTAGCTACTCGTATTGGCTCATTCTGAAAGGGATTTCATAAGTATGAAATAACAAAGTTAACAACAGTTTCTGATACTTCATCTAAATTCTAAAGCCTGTCCTTAGAATGCTTTATTAAAAATCTAAAGCTACAATTTTGGCAGCTTTTCCTGCATCAAAGGTATCAGAGTATCAATTACAATACAAATCAAGGATGTTTCTGTTCAGTGAATAATGCAAAAGCTGGAATGAAATTTTTCATAAAAAGTTGAGCTTTTAAAAGTAAAACTTAAGTTGCAAGATGTCAGTTGTCTCCCACACTGTAAAAAAAGATATAGTAAATTTAAAATTAGAAAATCGTTTTAAACAATGTAACTTTTTTTTAAGGTCCAACAAAGGTTGCATTAGAGGAAACACATATGAGCAACTCAGTAAAAATGCATTAATTATGTTTATTATGATCATTCAGCTGTTTCAAGTATATTTTTCAACAAAGTGTGTATTTGAACTCATTCTTAATGGACAGATCTAGCAGAATGAATAAGTTCTTGTTACTCTCTCGTATGTTTTAATTTCAACCAATTGAGTACTTATAATACAGTTTGGTTATATGAAATGAAAAACAAGATTCTTGGACTTTTTTCTGCAGATTAAATACAACAAACCTTAAATATGAATATATTTTGTTAAATGGAATGCAATATCTTAAAAACAACATTTTTCATATTTGAGAAGAACTTTGAACACAGGGACACAGTTAAGGATTGGTTTCACACAAACATTAGAAAGTTTTTTTTACACAGATAACCATAGACACACAGAATAACATACCAAGTGGTGTAGTAGACAGTAGGCTTTCAGACTTTAGGGACCTTCAAAGCTAGTCTTGATCTTATTTTGGAAGAACTCAGTGGATAGGACTGGACTTTCTCATTAAATTGTTCTAATGTTCTAAAACAAACACGTGTCCTCTGACACCTTCACTTCCTTATTTGTAGTTAAGAGATTGAAATTGAGGATTTGTGGCCACAAAATAACAAAGAAAAGCTTATTGTGAAGCAAGTGTCACACCCAGTCCACCCCACTGCTGTTTTCAGGTTACCAAAGTTAATTTTATTTACACACTGCTAGCTAAAGAGCTCGATGAACAATAAATGCAGTAAACAGCAAAAATAGATGTTTGTTCTGATCTTGTACTTAACTTTAAATTTTCCATCCTGAATTTTTAAAATTCCCCACTCATGCATAGCAAAACCCGACACTTTAGGTATAAATCAGACAATTTAAGTGGAAATTGTGTACGTTAGTTATTTATTACGTTGTTTGCAATCACAGCAGCAGTGTTTGTGTCACACACTATAACAAACATATTCAGTATAGTGAAGTGAATAAGTTTATGTCATTATTTCTCTTTTGGAAGGACTAACCTTTGGAGATATTTTGCAGAGTAATAACTGTTGATCATGGCATTTTTATTTTAGTCATGTAGTCTCCTTTTTCTGCAAAACCTTTACAAACAAGTCAGATCTCATTTTGTTAGATAGTCATTTAATGAACTACAGGTATTTTACATCTGGTTCTGTTGGTCAGTTATTCCGGCTTGTCAACATGTGGGAATTTTCATTTATTCCTCTCATATTTTGCTTTCAGTTCATTTCATTCTGCTTTCACTCTTACCCATTGGCACTGTGTTTGATTTTTTTAAAGCAAATATATCCATTGTGTTCATTGGACCAAACTAATGCTTGGTTTCAATTTCCAAATTGTGTTATCTTGATACAGTTATTCTTTTTAGCTGAAAAAAGTTTTGCTTTAACAAACTGAATGCCCCGTTTTCATCAAAATCTTTCTGATATTCTGATTTTGTAAAGGAAATATCGGTAGGTAATCCATCCCATCCATCCATTATCCAACCTTCTATAACCTAACTACAGGGTCACGGGGATCTGCTGGAGCCAATCCCAGCCAACACAGGGCGCAAGGCAGGAAACAAACCCCGGCCAGGGCGACAGCCCACTGCAGTCGGTAGGTAATGTTAAGACAAATTTTTGTACAGCCGATAAAGATTTTTAGATATCTTAAAATCATAAATATTACTGACAATATTTTCTATTTTCACTAAGAAATGCAAAATCCCATAGCATTGCAGGTCTTTGCAAAAAAGACAGTAGCAAGAGTATCAATAAAAACAATTACCTGTTCTTTGCTGCCATCTTATGCTTATAGCAATGTGTAGCCCTAGTAATTATAAAAACCTTTTACGTGCCATTTGAATTCTGCTATAAAAATAGTGTTACTATTATTGACACTTACTATTATTGACACTTACAGCTAGTCTTTAACAGCCTGTGTGAAAATAAATTCTTTCCCTGCTGATAGGCTAAGCTGGCCAACATAAATGACACCTGACATCTTGTCACTCAGGTGACTCCTCAGATTGCGTCTCCTGACAGCCTACAAGCGTTTAGGCACAACAGTCCACCTGTACCTTCAAAGGCCCCTCTAAACTGTCTGTTTTAACTGTTTCTGCTAAAACATCAAAGGTAAAGCATTTGTTCAGCTACCAGTAAAGAAACGATGTGTGGCCATCACTGCAGTAATTTCTTCAAGCAATTGAATTACTTTGCAAGTTGGAAAATCAAATATGTGAGAAACATTTAATGACTTCAAACCAGGCTTTGAGGTCCTGTTTAGAGGCAATAGATTGTTATTAAATCTGTCATACTAGTTTACTAGCTAACCTCAATCTCGTGTGGCGGACAAAAATTGGTAGTTCATTAAACAGCAGTTGGTAATACTATTTTACATTAACATGTCTTAAAACAACTGAACAGTCTTTCTATTATTATTATTGGATTTTGTGGAGCCTCACGCCTCCTACTGTATCTTCAATTGTGGTAAAATAAGATGTTGGGGAACTTAAGCTTCATGTACCAAATACTGATGTTGGCTATAGTCACATAAATTGTCATAGAATATGCCATTGTTTTTTGATTGAAAGTACACAGATTAGATCGGGGTGGGTAGTGTCAGTTCTGGAGGGCCACGGTGGCTACAGGTTATTTACTCTAACCCAGTTTCTTAATGGGAAGCCAATAACTGTTGATGAAGCACTTATTGCTCAAGTGACATTCCTTTAGTGGCCTATCTTATTAAGGTTATCCACCTTTAATTGCTTATTTCACTCTTAAACAGCTGCATTCCCTGTTTTTAATGGTCCTTATGAGCAGTAAGATGCAAAAGACAAAGGAGCCAGCAGTTCTCTATCCAGTTTGTTTTCATTTACATCTGTGTGTGTTCATCATGCACTGCTTGGTTTAATAAAACACTTAAGAGAAAAATGTGACAGACTGAAAATGATCTGTTTCAGGCTTCAAATCATTTGAATGATATCCTTGGAAAGAAAAAAAAAATCTATGATAAAAGAACCTAACATTGCAGACTAACAAGCCATAAAACAAAATAAAGTCTGAGACTGGCAAGGATTGGTTTCCAGTTAAGCGATTGGGTTGGAATGAAAACCTGCAGCCACTGCTGTCCTCCAGGACTGACGCTGCCTACCCTGGATTAGATTAAACCAATAAGATTGTAGCAGTCAAGTGCCGCTAAGATTCACACTGTCAAAGTGATGATGATTGATTTATTTTAGTGGAGGAAATCCCAGGGACAACCCCAGCCTTGGATCGACTCATACACACTCGCTACAGAGACCAAATAAAGCACGCTGGGAACATTAAACAATAAAGAATATAATGAAATTAAATTAACTAAATGCAAACAATAATACCACCCCAGACCCCTTTGGCGATATTACATTTAACATATAAACACAAACACCACACAGCAGAGTCCATGGAAAAACCAAACCGGATGAAATGGGAAATGACGAGATTAAGTCCAGAGATCTGTATGTTGAAAGGGAAGGGAAGACACAGTCCTACCGGTAGTTGCTAAAAGGATAAAGATGGATGGATGGTTCAGGAGCACTCCTTTTCTTGCGGGAAAGCCAATGAATCCAAACACAGTCCTCAGTACACAGGTAGACAGACGATCCAAACCCCAACAAACGAATACAATTCAGGAACACAATGATTAAATATGGCTGAATTAATGGCAGGCAGTCCAACAGATAAATGCAACACACAACGTACAACAACAAAAACAACCTTTTTTTCCTCCTGACACCTGCCCTCCTTTTAATCCCCTCTGGCCACCTTTGACCCCAACAGCCCAAGCAAGTTTTACTTTTGAATAACTTAACAGCATTTGTTACACAAATAAAATGACAGTAAAGTAATTTTGGTGAGCCAGATCACCAGTTGAAACAATGGCTTAGAAGACTGATTGCCTATCTTCACCATTTTCAATGTATCTAGGCAATAGATTCAAAAAGTACAGGTTACAATCTGATGTAATTTGTCATTTAAGTATAAAGTTAATGGCAATGGTTTTGATTGTGTTGTGCATTTTTTGAAACCTTGTTCACTTCATATGCTGGCCCTTATATCTCCCTTTCTTTGTGCATCTTGTTGCCTTTGTTTATTGGATGCTTCTAGCCCTTGCAGCCATCATTCTGTGTTCATTGAACATTGTCACCATCTTGTGGATGCCAGATGACATTACGCCCAGGCACTAACACCAGACATCCCTTTATATAGAGAGAGATTTCTCTGACAATTTTACACTCATTTGTGGCCAGTCTGAACCTTAAGCAAACTTCACTTGGCCTAGCATTTAAAGGCTGATGTCTACTATTTAATAGTGAATAACATGGTAATATAACCACTTTCTAATAAACACTTTTTTCATGCAGCCACCCTTGCATTTTCTTTTTCTTTTTACAAGAACCATATACAGTACTAGAAGTGTATTTTTTTCCTCTGCTTACATTTTGGTTAGCAACTTTGGTGCACATGTATTAAACTACATATGGAAACAGTGATGTGTTATAATGCCAAGAACTTGTTAGAAGAGCTAATGCATCCTTTTGTTTCTGTGTTTCTGAGTTTATCTTCATTGTTGTTTGCTAATTTTCAATGAGTTTTGTTGTATAATGTTTTTATGTGTGGCCAACATATTGTTTATAACAATTGCATCCGTTGCCAGTCGCATGTCATCAAGCTTCACATATAAAACATTGAAGCATCCAGAAGGAAATTTCTGCACTTTAACTAAAAATCAATGGTTATAACCCATTTGTTTTTGACATGTTTTGCTTCTTGATTTTGTATTTTGACTTTTGTTTTGGTTTTGGCATTTTGAATTCCTTGTAAGAGTGCTTCAAGGCCAGCTTGATTCCTGGACCTATTGAATGTCACTTAGTTAGCCCTGCATTTCTGTTTCATAAATTATCATAGAGCCATCTGAATGACCTTTTCTCACAAGTCATCATAACATTGGCTCATGACTGAACTACAGTAATCCATGACTTTACCATGCTGTTTAGAACATGTGTCCCTAATCTTGTTTCTTGCATAGTAAAATATATTGACATTATTTATTCAACCACTTACTTTAAGAACTTAAGTTCTTGTTATAGAATGTGCCATTTAATTGGGCAGCCTGTTCCTACTATCAATTGGTAACATCATTTTAATTTTCCTGACACAGTCAGCAGAATATTTTTTTGACCAGAGAGGATTATTAAGCCTCTGTCCCTAAAATGATGTATTGTTTGTGATCTATTTTATTTTGTAACAGCTACTTTATGAAAAGTGCAGTACAGTGGTGCAGTGGTTAGTGCTCCTATCTAATTGATATGCTGGCTTCAGTTCTCAGAGCCAGTCCGTGTCTTTGTAGAGTTTTATGGTTCAGGACTTATTCCTGCTTTGTGCTCAAAGAGGCCAGGATAGTCTGTGAGGCTAAATTGGATGAAGTAATTTTGAGTATGTTATGCTATTTTATGATAAACCCAGCCAGTTACTAATTACTTGATTAATTAAGTACTTTATTGTTTTCACAACTAGTCCGTAGTGTGTGTTTGTGTGTGTCCTGCAGTGGGTTGGCACCCTGCCCAGGATTGGTTCCTGCCTTGTGCCCTGTGTTGGCTGGGATTGGCTCCAGCAGACCCCCGTGACCCTGTGTTCAGATTCAGCAGGTTGGAAAATGGATGGATGGAGTAACAAAATGAAGATATTCTAAACAAGCAAGTAAATTTAAATGAAATGAAAATAATGTGAAGACTTATTTGAGTCCTGTGCTCTAAATTGTGTAAATATATAATAAACATTTTTATATGGAAGTAAAAATTTCATTATTAATGCTGTTAACCTAGGTTGGCATCTAATTACATATTTTGTTCCATATGCAGTGAAAATAAGAACAAAACCCCCCAATTTATGTCTGAACCATCAGTGATGTGCCATTCATTTATACGTTGCTGCCACCTATTGGCCTTCCACTATACTGCTCAACTTTTAATTATTGGCAAATTGACCCTTGCATGTGTTGCTACTGGGAACGGCTCTGTTTCTACTCAAGCTTGAATTGGACTAAACAAATTCAGAAGTACATTATTCAAGCCAGAAATATAATTCACTTTAATTGGTTACTAATTTGTGATTATTACTGTCATTTATGTTAGTTTATAGAAAGAACACTTCAATGTATTAAAACTCTGTTTTCTGCTATTATTTGAACTAATTTGTTGGGCAATGATTTATTTCAGCATGGTAATAATAACCAATAATTATAATAACACAACCAAGAATCCCTTAAGTTTCAAGACGGCCAAGATTTAGATGCTGGAATGGATTTCTTGGTAACATATCTATAAATAATAAAAATTCTAATTTAAATACAGTGTGCAGAATTCATGATGATCTCTTTAAGCAAATATGTAAAGTTAAAGAATTTTAAAAACCTAATAAAACAACATTCTAATAAAAACAAAATAACACAACATTCTCAAACTTGCTTTATCCTTTTCAAAGTCATTGGAGTTTGAGCGTATCCCAACAACAAAGATTGCCAAGCAGGAAACAGCCCTGGACAGAGTACCATTTCATTGCAGGGCTCAAGGACATATGTACTGTATATACTGTATTACACATGGGCTGTGATGCCGGGCTTGCTCCCAGCCTTGGCATCTTCTCTTTGAACCTACACATCGATAGTCAGAATCAGGATGGCTGTGGCAGTGAGAAGTGCTCAGTGCATTTTATTTTAAATACTGAGAGTCCATTAGGTAAATTTCAATGCAGTCAATTCAAATAAATACCAATTTCTCTATACAAGCAAGTGCATCTTCAGTGGGAGTAAAATCAATTAATAATCCAAAGGAATGTAAAAAAAACCAAAATAAAACCAGAAGGATAATATAGGGTTGCTTCTCATTGTTCTGTAAGCCTCAGTACTTCACTTTTCTTCTTTACCAATCCCACTCACCCATCAGGTTGACTCAGAGGGTGCTGAGATACCAGCAAGATCGGTCAACCTTTAACATGGCGTGTGTCCTAGCCACCTAGCCAGTCATCCACCAGAACAACCAAGCCAGGCACCATCATCCCACCACCATCCTTTGGCATGCATAGAATGATCTTTAACTCTTTGAGGGCTGAATATTTTTTCCAAAAAGCTGTTTTCTGAAAAGCACACAAAGCAATTGTTTCATACATACAGTAAAGCAACACAAAACGTCTCTTGCTGCGCATGCTGTAGTGGCTGTTGGTGCCTGGTCACCGTTGTTTGGGCCAGCGGTGGCAGGTGGTTTGTATCTCATGTCATCGTAAGTGGCGAACATTGCTGTAGGTGCTTCAAGTTGCACAAACGTGTTCAGCACAACCATCAGCTGATGCTGGTACCTCACTTTCATTCTCAGTATCCAACTCCAGATCCCTTGCATCAAAATCGGAGTCTGAGTAGTGCGAATTCAATGATAATACACAAAACGACATCCACTGAGTATTTTGCTTTACCCATACGCTTTGGTCCCTCACCAGATGTCAATGCCATTTTAGAGGTTTATTTGCTCTTTGCAGTTGCAGGGAATAAAGGTCAGATCACCAAAGGTAACTTTCCTTCTAGCAAAGAAAGTCAAACTGAAACATAACATAAGTTTTGTTGCAGTTTACAGCTGATTACCATTCTCTTTCCCTGAATTTCGACAAAAGTCGACATCCACCCTGAAAGAGTTAAATCCCTTCAGCTGCTCCTGCTCCTTGAACACTCAACAGGAATGACCTGCCCCTGGAATGCCATTCCCTTTACTCTCTGCAGGGCCACCCCCTGACTGTGAAGTCTCCAATCCATTGTACCAACTCTCTTGTCCGATCATGCTCACTCTTGCAAAACCAGATTACCAGTCTTAATTTTACTCATTTTCTTTCCTTTCTCTCTCCTTTTTTTACTTTTCAAAATGTATATTTCTTGTCCTGCTCAAGCTCTTTCATATTTTGTGGGTGCAGGTGTCCCGATTAGCAACCTACAGGGTGTCAACAAAGAAATCAGCTGAACCAATCACACTTTCACATGTTAACACAATTAATCAATTTCATCATCAAATGCTTTGGGGCCATGCGGCTACTCTACTGCCCACATCCACACCCATGGAGCCTGAGCCGCACTGTTTTTCTTTTAAAACTCATGCACCACCTCATGTGCTCCACAAAACGGTCGTTTTAGAATTGCCAATTAACATAACCTATAGATTTTTGGAGATGAGGGCTAAAATTACAAAACTTGGAGAAAACCCAAGCAGATAATATCTGGGCATAGGAATTAAACCTAAGATAATGGATATGTGAGACAGTGGCACTGTCAATTGTGCTACCATGTTGCCAATAGTAATAAAATAATATTAAAAATAAAATATGAGAATCAGTCGACATTTTAAAAATAGACCTGTAAAATTTGAAATGGTTGGAGAGACAAGTCTATGTACTGACTGGCTATAATTTATTAGCACTAGCAGCTAATTGAACAGTTGTTTTTATTGATACTCCTGTAAAAAGCCCTCCTAAAATCCACTTTGTCTTGAAATCGATCTTATCTTTCAGTCATTTTAGTCAACAAAATAAACAAAGTGTATTGGCTTAATATTTTACATTGCTTCCTTATAAAATATTAAAATATTAGTCAAACACAGTCTCCTCTTTCTGGTTGATTGTGATGTTTTTAATATTCATATTCATCAATTTAACAATCATAAATGTTAAAGTAAACAATTAACTCAGCAAGACATCTCCTAAGTGTTTGAGTTATTTGTCTTGTTTCTTTTAAATGTTCTTAGCGTATGACAAATGTGTTCTAAGGTAAGGAAGACAGAAGTTTCAAGGTAAGGTGATTATACTCATTAATTATGGTGCCAGAGAGTGGAGTTGTGTTGCATGTTGATTGCCACATACAATTTAGAATTTCACTGTACTTGCAATATTGACCCTCTATACCCATAAACCTATAATTAAAGGGTTTGCTCTTGAATGAATAAACCCCTCAAAACCTAATGTGAAATTTTAATTTAAACTTTTTACTTCTACCATTCCACGTGCATAAGATTTTCTAGGTGATACAATTTTGTTCATTTGACAGAAAGACGATAGCTGTATCAACAACATCTGAAGGTTTGTATCTCCTACATAAATATTGTAAAATAAATAATACAAAAGAAGTATTTTGCTGCCACCTAGTGTTACATTGGACATACTGCACTTTTTTGCCTTCTAGTATTGAGAAGTCCTGCAAAATGACACCTTTTATTGGCTAACTACAAAGATTACAATATGCAAGTTTTTGAGGCAACTCAGGCCCCTTCTTCAGACAAATCTTGAAGAAGGACCCTGAGTTGTCTCAAAACTTGCATATTTTAATCTTTTTAGTTAGCCAATAAAAGGTGTCATTTTGCTGGACTTCTCACTACGTTCAAAATGGCTAACACGGTACAACACTCTAGTACTGCTTCTAGTAGGGAAAAAAAGCTTGCAAGCTTTTAATCTTACTGTCACTAAAGGAAACACTCATATTTATGAATAGTATGGAACATCTCAAAACAGAAACTATTTATTATGATTATTACAGGTGTAGAAAATTAAACGTACGTTGTAATTTTGTTGTTGTTAAGTCCTTGACTACAGGTTTTCGTTCCAACCAATTTTGCTTTAACTAAACTCCTGTCTTAAATTAAACAAGCATTACTATATGACATATTTAGTATAATTTAATGTTTTAATCTTGCTTTTAAATATTTTCAGCATCATAAAAATGATTTAATTTTCACTTTTCCAGGTTCTCTTGTTATTTAAGACACTATTCTACTAATAACCTCTGTAGCTGCATTTACCCAAAATTACCAAAGTTCTGCAGTTTTAGTTTGCTTCATGGGATCTGGCAATAATGTGACACATTGAAATGATTCCACAGACAAAATATCTTCATTTTAAAAGCTTTAGTAAACATTCAAAGTAAAACAATTCACACAAAAATAGAAAAAAAGTTGGTTTTGCAAAGTAAAGTCCTTGTTTAAAGAAAACTCAGTTTATGACTATTATATTGCTTGTTTCTTTATGTTTGCTCATACAGTGGAACCATTTCTAAACGGTGAGAAAACTGTATGACTATCCCATTTACAAACTGCAAATGGGTCTTTCAGTCCATGCTGATAATGAGGCTAATTCCCAAAGACAGACTTAATTAACACAATGTATTACAGATGTAGGTAAGAAGGTTCTATTTCACGTTAAGTAAAGGGGTAAAGGCTATACCATAATCTACAACTATGAAAATAATTATACTCTATTCAAATTAAGCAAACACTAATATGAGATTAGCTTAAAGGAGTAACTTTCTAAGATTGGCTCTTACAACCGCTCTAGTGGGTTTGACACTGAAATAACGGCAGACTTTCAGCATTCACAACTAAAAGAGCAAAGTCCACTGAAACAAGGTAAACTGATATAAAGAATAATGAGAATAGAGAGGCAAACAAACCAATGGTGAAAATCAAACATTTTCAAATTGCTTATGGAAATCTGACACCACTGTGATTTTTAAAGCACAATACAAGAAGAAGAAAAAAGCTCAGCTAATTCAATAATGAGACCAATTAAAGGTAAACGAACTCACTAATTGTAAAACTGACTGGAACAAAAACCTGCAGCCACATTATCATAAAATATTCTAGTATACTTCTTAAAATGTACTATTACCCATGTCAACTCAGTATGCTATATATGCATTGGTGTGTTCCAAAACAATCGATAAACTATCTCTCAAATCATATACTCTATGTAGTGTATACTCTACTTTAACACTAAAGGCAAAAATAAATAGTGCATATTTTTGGTAGCCAAATTTGAAGACAAAAGCAATTAAGTTTTATATGACATGAGTAATTCACTCTCTGGTTGAGCTGGGGAGACTAGCCACATTTCCCCCAGCAACAATTTCCATCTTCTCCACTAAAATTCCCAATGTTCCTGGGCCACCTGAGATGTATAACTTCTTCAATGTATACTGGGATTGTTCCTGGGTCTTCTTTGTCTGAGCCATGACCAAGACACCTTCATAATAGGCACCTAAGGGAGTATACCCAATATGTTGGCTACATACCAAAACCACCTCATGTGGCCCCTCTTTATGCACAGAAATATCATTCCTACTCCAAAGCCCCCACCCTGTATTGATGAGCCCAGCAGTACTCTACTGGAGAAAAGCTCATGGAATTTGGATTGAACAGTAATTCAAAATCATTGACGAAAGAATTATGCTATAATATAACAATTTGCCTTCACACTTTTTTCATTGTCACAATTAACTCTATCCTATACTTGTAAACCAGTAGAGAATGTACTAGAACCACAGTGGTTGGGGCAGTTGCTCCTCTGAAAGAGGATTACTGTATGACTTCAGACTTGGAGATTCTAACTTTCATTGTGGCTGCATCAAACTCCACTGTGAGTGTAATCCAGAGGTTACAGTCTTATGTGTTCAGTGCTGGATTTAAACATAAGCTAAACTAGACTCAACTCAGGACCTCTCAATTTGCAAGGTCCTCACAAAATTTCAGGATTTTTTTAGTTTTTGGCTTTAAAATTTTGTGACTTTTTATGTGAACTACAGTTTTAAATGTTTAATCAGTAAATGACACAATTTGAAAATATTTAGTATTTTCAATTTTAATGCCTCATTCTTAAATAACTAAAAGTCATATATTTATAACATATATAATTTGTTTTCAATTTTATTTGGTGACCCAAGGTCCTCTTTGGTGCACACCTTTGTGAAACCTTCTGGATGACTTTATAATAAGCTTGAAATAGATTAGGACATCCCCAAGTCTAAATCTGGCACTGTGTAAGTCTTAGAGGACAACATTATCCTCAAACAGCAAAAACAGGTTGACCAGGTAATCTCCAAACTTTGACAGAGTCTTGATATCCTATTTCTGAAAATCCCTTAATATCATGTCCATATTAAACAGACACAAGTTAATGCTAAATATGTGAATACAACTCAGCAATACAGAGGTCTGACTGACCCCATATAATCTGAAATTCTTGTAGTACCATATGCAAGATACCACAATGCACACAGTTTTAAGTCTTTTCCTCAAAACACAATTAGAAAAGAAAGGCAAACTCCCATGACCCTGCAAATATCTGTGCAAGGATAAAGATCTGGTTCATTGTTCAGTGTTTAGGATGACATCCACACATACCCAGAACCTCAGGTATCAGGAGCTGACCCACTGTTCCTAATTTGCTAAATGGTTTTCTAAAGTTTCTTCATGGTTTTTTTCCCATGGTATTACCAAACTCTTCCTACACTCCAGCCCTTTCAGCAGGCACTGCTACATATACCTGCTGTTTGGCCTACTAGTATTTCTAATTCATACCTCACTTTCCTGCTAAAAAAATATGTTGATTCCTTTTCCTTCAGTTTGACAGCTCACTTTACCTTTGACTGCAACCCTTCCAGATCACGATGACACAGGAATTTGGTCATATAAGTTTGCATGTGACATCATAGCAGTCATTTTCTTCACGGCTGATCCAGGACTCATTCATTTTTATAAAGTTCAGTCTGTCCACAGAATCTGTGGATAACCAGGTCCTCTTGTCTGTGACCACAACACCTGCAGCACTTCCAGCACATACAGAGCAAGTCCCCGCTTTAAATCCAGCCTTATCACCCAGAACTCCATGGGGTCGTCAGTGCACATAGAATCATTTGCACCAGTGCATCCCAGGTTGACACTCATCACGTGATCCAGCCGCTGGCAGTGACTGCTGCTATTGCCACCCTGTGTCAGACTGGGTCGTTAAGGCTGGAAAAAAGTCTCTTCACACATTCATCAGATTGCTGCCACCATGGCTCCTGCTGCTGTTGCTGATACTAACAGCCCTTTGATGGACATGTGGAGAGGTGGCGGGTATGCGAGGGTGATGGTATGCCTCAAGCAGCTTATTGGTAAGGTCAGAATGGAGGTAATGTATCCTCCTTTCCTGCTGGCTGGGCTCCATAAATTCCCCCATCTTGACTTTGTACCAGAAGTCTAGTAGGGTGGTCGACCAATTTTCATCCCTCTGTTTTATAGCTTTAATCCGGGGGTCTCTCCTAAGGCACTGCAGCATATCAGCAGCCATGTTGCAGAGGTGCCCCCTGCCCACCACTTCCTGACTATCTTCCTCCTCCTCCTTATGCTGCTCAGTATCCTCCCATTACCTGACAATAGGCACTGCCCTCTGCACCTGCTCATCCTCCTGCTGTAAGCTCTGTGCTTCCTCCTCCTTCTACTCTTCCTTCAGGAGTGCCCCTGCCCTGCTAGGGTGCCTACTGGGCATGTCCTCTTCCTCAGCAACCTTCCTCTCCTTGAGCAGGCCACCAAGTGTCCTGTCCAGCAGGAACACTGGTGAGAGCTCATCATTCCAGCCAGCATTCCCCCAGCTGACACACTTAGTGGCTTGCTCAAAAAAATCCATGCACCTTGCAGAGCTGCCACATCTGCTGCCACTGGTCCCCAGCTCAAGTAGGCAGTGATTCACTGCCTAGCCCACAGCTGCTCCATTATGTACAGGGTGTAGTTCCACCACGTTGTTGCATCACAAACTAACCTGTGGGGGGGTAGCAGGTGGTGCTGCTGCTACATTTTTATCAAGCAACGCGCTAGCATGAGGAGAGCGGTGAAAATGGCTGCAGACCCTCCATGCCTTGCTCGGAAGCTTGCCCAACCCCGGGTAAGTTCAGAAGAACCTCTGCACTACGAGGTTGAGCATGTAAGCAAAACATGGCATGTGGGTCAATTTTCAGAGTTACAGGGTTGTTAGGAGGTTAGTACTTTGTCTGAACCCACACTGCCCTTAAGGAGCTGCCTGGGGTCATCCAACACAGGATCTGACCCTGGAAGGCAGCCAGGATCACAACTCAGTATGGCTCCCCTCACATAGACACACCAGCTCAAGCACAGCCTGGCACTGGTTGTGACACACAATAGCATAGCTGCAGGGGAGTTTGCTGGATGGCTCAGTGCAGCTTGTGTCTGGGTTGGAGGCAGCTATGAAGAAGGAGGAGGTGGAAGTGGCAGAGAAGGGGAGTGGGTCTGGTCTCCCCCTGATCCCATAGGATGGCACCACCAACTCTAATTGTGCCCCTAATGGCACCCTCCCAGCCTGTAGGAGGGTGACCCAAAGGGCAGTAGATGATATGTACTGCCTCTGCCCATCCCTGCTTGTCCACGTGTCAGTGATAAAGTGGACCCTTCTGCCCACACTGTGTTTGAGTGACAGACCTACATTCCATGCCAAATGCCAGTGGATGGTTGGGACAGCCAATATGGCAAAATAATAAAGGCTGGGGATCTGTCAGGTGGGGATGCCCCAACTCATAAGCTGGCAGGCCTCTTTCACTCCAGCACCTGGGTGATGATAGACTGTTGCTGTACACTAGCAGGAGAGGTAAAGTAGGGCATGGAAGAGGAAGAGCTGCATGCTGGCTATTTCTGGCAGTGAGGTTCTGCACCTGAGGACTGCCTTCCAATGGCAGACACTGATACAAGGGGTGCCATGGAGTGGGAGCAAGCAATTCATACCACAGATGAACTGGTGGAGGCCTGCCATCCCTGCCTTGTGCTGCCCTGATAGTGATTCCACAGCAGCCTGTGGTGCTTCTTCATATGGTTGATGAGGGGAGTGGTGGCCTTTATTAGTAACTAGGCTACCCTCTGCGCACCTTCTGCCTGCTGTTAATATGCTAAAATAGGTGCAGACAGGAGATATGCGCAGCACCACTCTGGATGACATGGTAGCAGCAACATGTGGCACATCGTGGATCTGGGTGTCTGCTGCCTGCCAGTGGCACTGCCTATCAAGACAGGAGAGTGCTTGCACTGGGCTCTATGGTGGCCCTGCACCCAACCCCCCAGCCCCCCCTTCCCATTGCTGCCTCTGACACTGGTGCCTCTTCACCTCACTGCCTGAGCTGCCCCTCTGCAATTGGGTGGCTACCAGGGTCTGTCACTTTCATCCTCCTCCTCTTCCACAGGGTCTGGTCCTCAGCAGGTGCACTTCGTGGTCTTTCCTTGCCTCTTTTGAACTTCTTCCCAAAGATCCCCTAAGGTGTGATCAAAGAGCATGGGGGATTCCTCCTCCAGGGGACTTGTTAAGGATCTGGTGCCCTGGCCAGAGCTCATTGGCTGCACAGAGTTGCTTTGGCTGCACAGCTGTTTGCTGCAGCTGTTACTGGCCGGCTCCCCAAGACTTACAGGTACTGATACAGGTAGCTGAGATGATGTGAACTGGTTGTGGTACTGAACCCTCAATCAAGTCCATGGCCATGGCCACAACCAGCTCTCCTTCTTCCATACTTTATTGGAATGGAATTATTTTATTTGGGGGTAAAAATAAAATATGAAAACACACAAAAGAAATGGAGGACAGATACTAGGTTTTTTTTTAGCCCCACAGTGCCGCACTGAAAGCCACCCACATACATGTGTCTTTAATAACAAAACATGTATATGGAACAATAACTAATCAGACAATCGCACTGACTGGAAAACGGGACTTATCTCTAACTGGAAAGGGAAGGGTGATCGTCCGCATCAGGGGGATAACACTGCTCTTGGTGCCAGGCAAGGTCCTTGCTAGGGTCATTCTTAATAGGATATGTGATCACTTGCTCACCTACCAGCCACCAGAGTAGTCTGGTTTTACACCTAAGAAGTCTACCATAGACCGCATCATGGCACTGATGGTTCTCATGGAGTGCAAACGCGAATATTGGCAGAGTCTCTTTATGGCCTTTGTCGATTTTCATATAGCGTTGATTCAGCTGCCCTGTGGGACATCCTGAGACTGTGAAATCCCCTCAAGGTTGCTAGATATCATAATCAGCCTCTACACTGGTACTGTGAGTGCTGTGCAGAGTGGAGGCAGAACCTCCGATTTTTTCCAGTTGATTCTGGGATTCATCAGTGGTGTGTCCTTGCTCCTACTCTATTCAATGCTTGCATGGACTGTTTTTTAGGCAAGCTTTTGGAGTCCAGTGGCTGTGGGGCATGTATTGGTGAAGAAAGATTTACTGATCTTGACTTTGCTGACGATACTGTGATGTTTGCAGAGTCAATGGAGGCTCTGATTAGAGCTCTCAAAAGACTGAATGAGGAGTCTGAGTGTCTGGGCTTGTGAGTGTCCTGGATTAAAACCAAGATCCATGCCTTTAATGACCTCTTGGGCGCAGCTATCAGCAGTATGTCTGTCTGAGGAGAGAGTGTCGACCTTGTCGAGAGGTTTACTTACCTTGATAGCGACATTCATGTCTCTGGTGACTTTTTCTATGAAGTTAATAGATGGAGTAGGAGATCATGAGAGGTCATGAGGTCGATGGAAAGGGGTGTGTGGCACTCTCGATATCTATGCAAAAGGATGAATATCCAAGTTTTTAGGTTCATGTTGCTTCTTGTCTTACTATATGGTTGTGAGACATGGACACTATCCATTGACCTGAGATGAAGACTGGACTCCTTTGGCACTGTGTCTCTTTGGAGAATCCTTCGGTACTGCTGTTTTTACTTTTGTATTGAAAGAGCAGTTGCTCACAGAGTCCTGAATGAGGCACATTACCTGCATTGAGAGGGAGTGTTGGTTATGGAACTATGGTCATGTGGTACAATTCCTCAAGGGTGATCCGGTTCGCATGATCCTCAATGTTGAGGGCCCATGTGGGTGGCACCAGGCCAAGGAGACATGCACGTAAAACCTGGCTGTGGCAGATAGATGGTCCTTTTCGGATGGTGGGAGTAGACTGCATGTCTGCATGGGGGGTTGCCAACCAGGATCCCAAGCTGTTTCATCGTGTGGTGGGTGTGGCAGCGAGCTGTACCAGTGCATGTTCCCAAACCTGACTTGACCTGACTGGGGTGGTCACATCAAATGCTGGCTGTGATTTTTACCGGGGGATTTTGCAAAGCATTATGGGGCGCTGGGAAAAAAAGTTAATATAACAGCCAAATTATCAGTAAATAATTCAATGAACAAGGGCGAATGCAGTAAATTCACTGTGAATAACACTTTGGTGAAATTTGCTTATCAACACTACTAAGCATTCTCATACCATATACCTGAATTATAAATTAATCAAACAGTAGTAAATAGTAATATGCCTATGTAGAATATGCCTTGTAAAAATTCTTACTTGTGACTTCTTACTTGCATCTTCCTGTACATTACGAATGCTTGTTGGGGTAATAATTGTTGTTTTCTCCCAGTATGTGGACTGTAACACCCGGGGAAATAGGACTATTGACCTACTGTATGCAAACGTTAAAGACGCATACAGCGCCACCCCGCTGCCTGCGCTTGGGAAAGTAGATCATAACCTGGTTCTGCTTCAGCCTCACTACAAACCAAGAGTGAAGGCGCTATCTACAACTACACGATCATTCAGGAAGTGGTCCCCTGAGCCAGAGCAGGCTCTGAGAGACTGCTGTGGAACCACTGACTGGGATATCCTGCAGGGATCACACAGTGAGAATATTGAAAAGGCTGTTGACTGTACAACTGATTACATCAACTTCTGTATGGACATTGTAGTTCCAGTAAGAACAGTATGCTGCTATGCTAACAACAAGCCATGAATTACAAGTGACATCAAGGGCCTTTTGAACCAGAAGAAAAGGGCTTTTAAAGGCGGTGATCAGCATGAGCTCAAGCACGTGCAGAAGGAACTCTGAGTCCCCAGCTCAGGGCGCCGAAGGAGCAGTACAGGAGAAAGCTGGAGCAGAAGTTGCAGAATAACAGCATGAAGGAAGTCTGGGATCTGGCTGCAGCTCGAAGCGGGGTGCCACCATCGAGAGAGACGTGGAGAGAGCAAACCAAATGAACAACTTCTTTAACAGGTTTGACCACCCTAACTCACTCTCACCTCGGAGTACTGCATCCTCCAACCATCCTTCTGCTGATACCGGCATAGTAGAGACATCCCCACCCACAATTACAGCAGCGCAGGTGAGCAGAGAGCTGAGGAGACTTCAGGCCAGCTAAGCAGCGGGTCCAGATGGAGTATGGCCACGACTGCTGAAGGCCTGTGCGCTGGAACTGGGGAGTCCTCTACAGCGCATCTTCAACCTGAGCCTGGAATAGGGGAGAGTCCCGAGGCTTTGGAAAACATCTTGTATCACCCCAGTCTCAAAGGTACCACGTCCTAGTGAGCGGAACGACTTCCGGCCTGTTGCTCTGACATCACATGTGATGAAGACTATGGAGCGACTGCTGCTTCACCACCTGAGGCCACAGGTCCGTCACGCCCTTGATCTTCTGCAGTTGGCATACCAGGAGAAGGTGGGAGCGGATGATGCCATCATCCATATACTACACTGATCCATCTCCGACTTGGACAGATGCAGTGGTGCTGTAAGAATTATGTTTTTGGACTTCTCTAGCGCCTTCAACACCATCCAACCTCTGCTCCTTAGGGACAAGCTAACAAAGATGGGAGTAGATTCACACTTGGTGGCATGAATTGTGGACTATCTTACAGACAGACCTCAGTAAGTGCGTCTCGGGAACTGCAGGTCTGACATTGTGGTCAGCAACACAGGAGCACCGCAAGGGAATGTACTTTCTCCTGTCCTGTTCAGCCTATATATATCAGACTTCCAATATGACACAGAGTTCTGCCACGTGCAAAAGTTCGCTGATGACACTGCTATTGTGGACTGCAATTAGGAGTGGGCAGGAGGAGGAGTATAGGAAGCTAATCAAAGATTTTGTTAAATGGTGTGACTCAAACCACTTACACCTGAACATCAGCAAGACCAAGGAACTTGTAGTGGATTTTAGGAGGCCCAGGCCCCTCCTGGACCCTGTGATCATCAGAGAAGGCTGTGTGCAGAGGGTGCAAACCTATAAATACTTGGGAGTGCAGCTGGATGATAAATTGTACTGGACTGCCAATACTGATGCTCTGCGTAAGAAAAGTCAGAGCCGACTATACTTCCTTAGAAGGTTGGCATCCTTCAACATCTGCAATAAGATGCTGCAGATGTTCTACCAGATGGTTGTGGCGAGTGCCCTCTTCTACGTGGTGGTGTGCTGGGGAGGCAGCATAAAGATGAAGGACGTCTCACGCCTGGACAAACTTGTTACGAAGGAAGGCTCTATTGTAGGAATGAAGCTGGACAGTTTAACATCTGTGGCAGAGCGACGAGCGCTAAGCATGCTCCTGTCAATCATGGAGAATCCACTGTATCCACTGAACAATGTCATCTCCAGGCAGAGGAGTAGCTTCAGTGACAGACTGCTGTCACTGTCCTGCCCCACTGACAGACTGAGGCGATCTTTTCTCCTCCACACTATGCGACTCTTCAATTCCACCCTTTGGGGTAAACGCTAACATTATTCAAAGTTATTGTCAGTTTTTACATGCATTTTCATTACTCTGTAATTTAATATTTTTTTTATATCAGTATACTGCTTCTGGATTATGTGAATTTCCCCTTGGGGTTAATAAAGTATCTATCTATCTATCTATTATAAACTGTGTAGTTTTCATTACACTTTACTCATTCAAAGCCTTCCCCACAGATTTCAATTAATTTAAGCAAATACTAATAACTGAACTAAAAATAAATCAATGATTATTTTGTTGCTATTTTTTAAATGACCTCTGTAAATTTAAAATTTTAACATTATTGGCATTATTTAAGTAGATTTTTTAAAATTGTTATTTGCAAGTTTTTATTATTAATGATTATTGGTATACAGGTAGATGAATTTGCAGATAAACTCATTGTTTCATTTGGAAAATAAATCACAAAATAAATACTTCCACTGAAATTCATACCATTCACACAAAAAGAAAGTCTTTTAGTTTTTTGTCTTAAGTCATTTTCATGAGTTAATTCAGTATGTGTCTGCCTGTCATATAGTGTTTAAATAATGATCTCTAATGTAAAAGAATGCAGTAGTGGAATGGATGACATGTGTTTGTGAATTGTCAACGGTAACTTTCTGTTTACTGTGTTTTCCTGAAGGGAAAATATATTAATGCATACAACAGTACTCTCTGGTGTTTTTTCATGTGTAAAATATGTAGCAAGATACACAGTGATGTGAACAAGAAGTATACACAGAATTGATTTTACAGTTGGTACAGATTACATTTGTTATGCAGCTGCAGAAAAGAACACAAGCAAACATGCAAGTGTGAACAAGGCTTTAGGGAGCAATATTCCTTTTTTCCATCCGCAAAAAACCCTTAACACTTTTGAACAACTTTTTGTGGTGAATTTCTTGCTTCACAATTGTTTCACAATCGATTTCTTGTTTCACAAGTGTTTAATTGGCTGCATGTTTTATTTTAGTTTCAAATAAATGTTTAAGAATCTAGACTTACCTCTTTTTCTCATTACTAGTTATGGCCATTAGAACGCAATTTACAAAATTAAACCTTAGCTATTGCATTATAAATAAGCACCCACTAACCTCTTTACAATGGGTCCTGTTGCTTTTGTCTACCATAGTAGGTGCCATTGTACAATAACATTTTCTAAAAAACTATTAGATTGGAACAGAGTACTTTCACAAAACACACATTTCAAACTTTGTTTATTAAATAATCAGTTTCAATTTGGCTTTCGAGTTTTGTTTATTATAATAATTCCTGTAATTGTAAGATAAAAATTATGAATCACTCAAAAAAGTAAAACTGGAATATATTAAATACTACAAAGAGTATAATTAATCTTCAATCCCTTTAAATAAATTTGTTACTTAATTGATCATACTGAGAATTTTTAGTTTGTACAGTAGGATTAGTGGCAAACACAATAAACATAAAAATCATTTATTTAATTAAACTTCTATAAATGCACACATAAATAAAATATATAATTAATAGATTGGTAAGTACATAAATTAATGAACAATGTTGTGTAAATTAATAAATAAAGCATGCTGGTTTTCCATCAAGGGTTTGTTTCTGCTCTGTTCCTGATGCTTCAGGAATCAGTTCTGCCTGATCGCAACCCTATACTCGATTTATGCACCACCTGCATGTGTGTAGTGTCACACATGTGCGCATAGCAAACATTCTAAGGCCTTAGGTGGGAGTAAGACACAGAGTCTTGGTTTGATTAACTGCACTAATGCCTTTTCTCCCTCTTCCATAGACCTCCAGAATGAAAGCCAGCCTGAAAACTCCTTCCACATCCGGTATCAGTTCATACCCACCTTACTGAGTCCATTTCTGCCTGAGGACCTGCCTCTTCCTGCCCCCCAGCTATAAAACCCAATCATTCCTCTCCTTTAGTCAGTTTTTGTTAGCTCTCAGTCTTGGATGAGTACTTGTTTGAATTTCTTTTTTCTTTAACTCTACAGTATATGGGGTGGAACCCCAAAACTTTATCTTGTTTTTGTCTCTTATTTACATTAGATGAAGGAAAAGTGACATGGAAAGCACCTCATATGCAAAACATAGGTTGAAATCCCAGACTGACCATTGCCTGTGTAGAGTCTGCACATTCTTCCTTCATGGCTTTTCTCTGATTACTTTATTTTGTCCCAGTCTCCAAAGATGTGTGTGTTCAGTTAATTGCAGATTTTATTTTTTTCTCCAGCCGTCTGAAGTTTTTTTTTTTTTTTTTTCTGTCCTCTCTGGCCATCGAACCTTACTTTTACTCTATGTTAATTACTGTTCCCTAATTTTAATTATTAATTTTGTCTTTTTTCTCTTTCTTCATCATGTAAAGCACTTTGAGCTACATTGTATGAAAATGTGCTATAGAAATAAATGTTGTTGTTATATCAGTATGTCTTATGATGAACTGGTGCCACGTCCACGTTTTTTTCCTTTCTGCCTAAGGCAGGGGTCCTCAATCACGGTCCTGGAGAGCCGCAGTGGCTGCAGGTTTTTGCTCCAACCCAGTTGCTTAATAAAAAGCACTTATTGCTAAAGTAACACTTCTGCTTCACTTTAGTGATTTTGAGCCCTTATTGCTTAATTTTGTCTTAAACAGCTATTTTAATTGCTCCTTATTATCAATAACATGCAAATGACGAGAGAGCAGCATTTCTCCATTTAGCTTATTTACATTTACACCTGTGTGTATTTATCTGCACTATTGGGTTTAATTAAATACTTGAAAGAAAAATGAAGAGAAAAAAGTGAAGGACTGAGAATTACTCGTCCATTTTAGCCTTCAAATCATTTGCATGATAGAAAGGGAAAGAAAATCTAGGATATGAGAATGACCTGACATAGCAGAGTTAATTTAATTTCATAGCTTGCTAGTGCTTTATTGGCAAGAATTGTTTCTAATTAAGCAACCAGGTCAGAACAAAAACCTGCAGCCACTGCGGTTCTCCAGGACTGGGATTGAGGACCCCTGGCCTAAGGTAACAGGATGGGCTTAGAACAGCAGGTTCACAAAAATAAATTGATGTTAACTGCATTGTACTAGAAACATGTAATTAATGCAGTTTTTCTCAAAGTGGGATCTGTGATACATGGCATGGAGGTCCACAAAAAAGCTGCTACAATTTGGTAAGCAATTCATAAATATATATAATACAGGGTATATGTACTAATGGTATGGTTATTCTCTGTTTCACTTATTTTAAACAATCAATACGAGACATCCGATTAGATAGCAAAAAATAATCTCATTTACTAAACAAACCAAAGAAGTATTAAACGACGTAACACTTTCCAGACAACCTGACCGTGTGTGCATGCATCAGCATCAATATATCCCAGCTCTTAAGGTTCTTGGGTCAAGCATCTAGACCATCTAATGAAAATACGGCAATTTCTGCTGAAAAAAGAAACTATGATGACAATTATATAAAGTTTGGTTTTATGAGTCTTCATTCTTAGCACTGAATACTATCAAGACAAAGTAAAGGACATGATTACATGTGGAGGATGATGTCAGAATCTGCCTATTACTCTGAGAACTGAGAGTTATATGTGGTGTCGCAGGTGGCTGGGTGTGTCAACAATCAGCCACTTACTTAAGGAGCCGCCGCCCTGCAATCAATGCTGGAGTCGCGTGAGGACGAGGACGAGGACGAGGCAGAGGCAGCAAGGAGAGGCCCGAGTGTTTTGTGTCTAAAGAAAGTGGCTATTGAGAGCCTAGACTTTGGGGTTTTTGGTGGCGGTGCACTTGACTTTTATAAATATGTGTAAATAAATGTGTGGTGATGGCTAAATCGGTGTCCGCCTGTGTGTGTCCGGGCCGCTTGGTTTCACAGTGGCGTAGCTGGCAGGATGCTCCACCTGGGTCGAGCTGGGGACCTGCATCTCAGAAATTTTCTGTGAAAGGCCTGGCACAACAGGGGAGCCCAACCACGTGCTGCAGGGGTGGCGTGCACCCAACCCCACAGCAACGAAGTGCTGTTTGGACCATTGGGTGTCCATTGACGGACTTTGTAGTTAAGGGGCGGCTCACCGACGTGGAGCCCAGGAGAGGGGCTGCCGAGAAGGAGAGGCTGAGGCTGCAGAAGCCGCAGCAGCAGCGGAGCTGACCGGAAAGATGCTCTCCAGTGCGAGAGGAGAGCTGAGCTGGCAGGTAGAGAGGTGAAGTGTCTGGGTGAGGAGGAGAGATTATTGTGATTGGTATTGGAGTAGTGTGGAGGGTGCTTTGTGCACATTGTTGATAATTAATAAAGAGTCTTGGACTTGTATCCGGTGTCTGGAATCGTGCCTGAGGGTTCAAGGGAGCACTAGCGCCCCCTACTGCCACAGTGGTCATGAGGCAAGCATACCCATCTTACTTATTTACCAGATACATGATTATTGAAAATACTGTATATGCAAAAACAATCTGAAAAGGTGTTTTACTTTCAAGACCTCTATGAAATTTGTGATAATAAATTATTTGTTTGGTGCTTCTCCAAAAAAAAGGGTCCATAATTTTTTTTCTACTTTCTAAGTTGTCCCTTGTCTGACAAACTTTTAGAATCCCAAATGAATAATATGTTTTCATTTTATTTTTTAATCTTCAGATTATCTATTTAATTTATTTTTATAATTCAGTTTTCATTTTCATTTTAAAATTTTACCTCAGTATCAGGGTGTCAATGTTCATGAAAGCATACCATGTTATTTGTTTGTTTTTTAAATTATTTAAATCAACTGCACTGCTGTTTTTAGGAAAAAAAGTAGTTTTTCTTGTGTTCTTATTAGGCTTGTATAGTAGTTTGTGTTTCTATTTGGTTCAAAATAAAATAAATACTGATTGATTTAATGTAAAGGAGCTAAAACATTCGAATGTCTGTGAATTCTGAATCCATTCCAGATTATCAGATGGACTACACTACGGGTGTCAAACTCTGGTCCTGGAGGGTCATAGTGGCTGCAGGTTTTCATTCTAACCATCTTCTTCATTAGTGACCATTTTTTTGCTGTTAATTAACTTCTTTTGCTTTAGTTTTAATTAACTTGACTCAGGCCCCTTAGTTGTCTCTTTTTCCTTAATTAGCAGCCAAACAATAATGAGACACAAAACAAGCCGCTAAATGGCCAGGTCACCTGTGACCATCACACATTATCTGAAATATAGAATGGTGATGGTCTCAGTAAGGTTGATCTCTCAGGTCACCAAAACATTTTGACGGTGTTCTTAGAAAAAAAAAACAGAAAATCAACAGTTTTGGAAATGTCTGCTGTGGGAGAATGAGAACAGCAACAAGCCATGTAATTAAATAAAGAGTTTAATTAACAGCAAGAATCAGCTTCTCATTAATAGATTGGATGGAGTGAAATTGGTTGGAGTTTGAAATCCCAGTTTAGCTGGTCATCTTTTGGCTCGTTTCACATCTGATTTCTGTTTGGCTGTCATTTAATGAAGAAAGGAATACATTCAGATGACTGAATTCTTTAAAACAGAGCTATTAAAATGAAGGGAAAAGAATTTAATTAGCAGTGAAAACTGGTCACTGATTAGGAAAAAGGTTAGAATGAAAATCTGCAGCCCTACAGGCCTGGAGTTTGACACCCCTGGGCTGCATTATTAAAAGACAAGGTATCAAAAAATAAGGATAATTAAGGATTGGTTATGAGTGAGATGAATCCATGATTAATGAGCAATTAAACATAAGGTGCCCAGAACGCTGACTCCCAGAATTTCATAACCTTTCATAACTTGGATGAAACTTGGTCACGTTGCCATGACTCAAAGTCCAAACCAGTACCAAAACTATAGAGACATAGTGGCTATGCACCACCAAAGAAATACAAGGTAAAAAACAATTCCTGCAAATTCATGTGTACAATTTTTATGATGTGAGGAGTATAATGCAAATTGATTACATGTCTCAAAAGACCCATATAACCTGTGAACTATGCTGTTTTCCTTTGATATTGGTGGCAGTCAATCAGGGAAAGTCATTCACCTTAACAAAAATACCTCTGTATACACTGCACGGATTGCAAAGGTTGCTGTTCTGTAATCTGTAGGCCGATCTACGTGGGAGGCACTATGTTAATGATAAAGCTGTCAAGCCACGTACAGCAGAGTGGTTGCATAAGCAACACAAAAAAATGTTACTTGAATGTAACAGTTAAAGTAGTGTTCATTGGAATTGTATTGAAATATATGATCAGAACCAAACTGGGATTAAAATTCAGGCCGAAAATTTCACAGCCAGGCCACACCACAGATATATAAAAAAAAAGCCATGCCATGAAAAAGACTGTTTAGCCTGACCTAGAAAATCAGCAGGTGAAGGGTTTATTATACATGTCAATTATACTGTCAGTGTCAAGTCCAACAAGAATTGCCCTCTCTAATGATATATATATATATACAATATAATGTTACTGCTCAAAGGTTGATCTTTGAAGGCTCATGACACTTAAAAGGTGTTCTCATTTATGTTTCTTTTAAGGATCAACTTTGTCACAGTTGTTTCTCCTACAAATTCCTTAGGAGAAGTAGCTTTAGACAAAAACAACATTTATTTATATAGTACATTTTCATACAAACAGTAGCTCAAAGTGCTTTACATAATAAAGAATAGAAAAATAAAAGACACAATAAGAAAATAAAATAAGTCAACATTAATTAACATAAAATAAGAGTAAGGTCCAATGGCCAGGGTGGACAGAAAAAACAAAACAAAAAAAAACTCCAGACGGCTGGAGAAAAAAATAAAATCTGTAGGGATTCCAGACCATGAGACCGCCTAGTCCTCTCTGGGCATTCTACCTAACATAAATGAAACAGTCCTCTTTGGATTTAGGGTTCTCACGGAAGGACTTGAAAATGATGGTCACGTAGACTTCTGCCTTTTAATCCATCCATCATTGTTGGAGCATCATGATGCTTTGAGTAGGTGGAGGTGGCGTAGGCCACCACCACAAAGAAACTGGAAAAAGAAACAGAAGAGAGAGTAGAGGTCAGTACGGATTTTAGAGCCACCTTGAATAGTTATTATGAAGAATTGAACATACAGAGTATCAGGATTAATTTAAATTGAAGTTATAAAAAGGCCATGTTAAAGTAATATGTTTTCAGCAGTGTAAAAAAAGGAGACAAAAAGGAGACATGAAACACAACTGAGTCAAAATGGAATTTGGTTTGAAAAGCATGTTACATTTTGTGATAAAGCCCTTTCTAATGTTATTGTAATCTCTTTCAAGAATTCATATTCTTTTATTATTTGACTGATGCATTTATCCAAAATGACTTAAAACAACTGTGATAAGATTGGTTACATTTCTTTTGTTTACAGTAGGAGCACAAGCAGGTCAACTGACTTGCTCGTAGTTACCCGGTGCCAGTGGTGGTATTTAAACACACAACCACAGGGCTTAAAGTCCAATATCATATTTCCTACCTTATCTTCCAGCATGACTATGGTCTAATTGGAATACAGCAATATAAATTAGAGCAATAGTATTATTCAGAAGGACTGCAGTTTTGTTATCGTAGTAAAAGTGTTTTTATTACCATAAACTAACACAAATACATTTCACCATATTACTCACTGCCTAATGCAAATACCTTCAAATTGTAAAAAAATGTCAAGACACAAATTGAGTGACTTTCCTGAGATAAGAAGAAGCTAAGACACAGGAGGAGACCCTTGTGAAACTACTTGGGTATTTTTCCTCAGCAGAAAAATCTGAGAGGCATGAGACAAAAGAACATGCCTCCATTTTATTTCTGTCTAATCATAATTGTTGTCTTGGAGAAACCAAAAAGATATGAAAGAGATCTTGTTTTTGATTTTTCATTGCTATGGTTATATATTTTAATGACCTAGCAGCTACTAGTAAGTCAAATATGTAACACCTGAGCAAGTCTTATGCAGTTGTTTAAACCACTGCCAGCTATGGGAAAATTGCTATTACAAACAGTGCAACAACATTGTATAATGTAACACTATTTTTAACAGGTATAAGGTAAGGGTAAACCTTTGTGTACTCTGACGAAAATTTCGTTTAGATTTTTTTCTTTATAGGGTGCTCCTCTTGAAAAAGTAAAATACCACACTTTGAATGCATGACGTACTTGCAGTGACATAATCGTCTTACAAAGGAGCTTAGAAATGTTCAGAAATATTGCCAAAAAATGAGAGGAAAATGGATTTTTGGGAGCAAGGGAATAGATAGCAGGAGTCAGGGCAAAGATGTGGATTTCCAGGAAACTACTTTCAGCTTTGTCTGGCAGCCGTTTTCTCTTCACTACCTATTCTTTCAATCCATTAGCCTACTCTCCTTTCCTAGTATCCGGCAATGTTCTGTGTTGTGTTTAGTTTGAAAAAAAATAAAATAAAACTGGTCACATGGCAGGCTAAATCATTTAAAAGACAGGCCAGACCATCAGGATTTTTGCTGAACCTCCAGGTGGCCAATCCGGATTTGACAATGATAGATAGATAGATACTTTATTAATCTCAAATGAAATTGCATAGTTACTGCAGCAGACAAAAATAATTATAAGAATCTTAATATACTAACAAGGTACACATATACATATACCAAGAATCTCCTACAAGTTAATAAACGAAGCGTAGTTATGTGCTAAGTGTAAAATGATTAAGATTGCACATGCTTATCAGTTACAGTTTCATACTACAGGATGTCAGTCATTGGCACAGTTTATTGGCATAGTATATTGCATATTGCATCATTGTCTAAGATGTCTGGTAGGCCAGCTTACTACTATTCCATATTCAGGGAACAATACCTTCTCGCCAAGGAGTCACTTATTACAGAGCTTCAAAGCTGAAGGTTGAAATGACCTTACATAGTGCTCCTTGGAGCAATTCAGTTGTCTCAAGCTGTAAATGAGTGTGCCCTTCTGTTTAGCCAAAGCCTCATACAGGGGTTTAGAGTCATTGTCTAGGACAGCAAGCAGCTTCCAGAGTGACCCTGTTGTACCGCTTCCTCCAGTCACTCCAACCTGCCTCCCAAGGCTGAACCAATTATAGTGTATGCTCCATGGAGAGCACCTGAATGTTACAGTAGCTTCATGAGATGACTTGCTTTGGTTCTTTAACTTATGTTTTAATCATTCTCCAGTACTTAAATGCTTGTTGAATTATTTACTGTTTTATTAGTGGTCCTCTTTGAAATTTATTTTGTGTAAGTTATTGATGTTAAAAACATTAAACCTCATCTATAACTACAGTATAAATTTCTTTTCAAGATGTATTGTGTTTTAGAACATTAGAACAATCTGGACGACATCAGACCATTCAGCCCAACAAAGCTTGCTAGTCATATCCACTGAATTGTTATGTTCATAACTGGACTCTTACGTTACTTCAGTTTCACAGTTAAGGAAATTAGCATTTTTTCTGTTTAGTCTTTATAATTTTGTCTGTTCAGCAGATTCCAGGGTAAAAATTAGATATTTTATAGATTTTCATTTCTGCCTTGCATTGGAGGATGTTATCTTAAATTGGGATCAATAAAATTATCTATCTATCTATCTATCTATCTATTAGTAACAGAGATGAAGTTACCAACTTACAACTATTCCACCAACTCCAAAAAGAAAAGTACCAAACTTAAGTAGCTGTATATATATATATATATATATATATATATATATATATATATATATATATATATATATATATATATATATATATAAAAATAAAATTCACGCATTCTCATTGTATTAAGAATATCTGTTATCTTTTAGTTCATTATGTCTCATGTGTCAAAACATGCATATCCATTTTTATATATGTGTCTGCTCACTCTGACAGGAAAACAGAGGGCTTGATTTTGGCAATACCATTCGAAATCAGTAGAGTCATGTCTACTGACAGAGCCGAAAGTATTTCATTCTGCATACACCTGCCAAATAAAAAGTACCCAAGCAATGCTAGAAATGTTTGAATGCTGCTCTCGTATTTATCAAGTAGGGAAAACAATCCTAACTGGCTCAAAAATCTCAGAGTGACGCCAATTTTTTCCAATGTTTATGAGTAAGAATAATAGCATTTTATCAGTTCTCCTAATATAGGAAACATCTCCTAGCTTCACCAGGATTGAGAGCTTGTGAGCTGTCCTAACTTGCTAGGAGCTGGTTCATGTAGAGATCAGCACGCATATTCTGGGAAAGGCAGAAAGTTTTAGAAATGCTGGACAACAATGATCTTGTGAAAACATATCAGTTTGACAGAGATAGAATAATAATAGTATCAACACTTCAGCTGTTATTAGTGTTATTTTTAACCCTTGTGATATTGCTCCATCACATAAAACACAACAAAGACATTCATTGCCTTTTCTATCATTTGTTTTAATATAAAAAGACGCATTTGGTGGGTTTCACGTTAATAAAAACTGCTAGAAAAAAAGATTTTTATTGTATTCAAATGGTTGTATATTTGTAAATAAATCACCTAGCTGAAATTTTTAAACAAATATTTAAATATGTGCAAGGCATTTTAGATGAAGAGCAACTTGCATTGTACAGAAACAGGTAGAATTCATGCCTGGATACTTACTGTTTTAAACCAAATCGACTTCTGAAAATTTTTTGTAGAGAGCCAATAGGTTTCACATGGTTGCAAATAATAGCCACCGTATTTTGGATTTACCTTAAAGTGCATACGCAACAGACCACAGAAAGCAGAACTTCATCCAACATAACACGATAGGTTCATGTGCTGTTGCTGACCAGGGGCCTCATGTATAAACGGTGCGTACACACAGAAATGTTGCGTAAGAACTTTTCCACATTCAAATCGCGATGCATAAAACCTACACTTGGTGTAAAGCCACACACTTTTCCACGGCACCTCATACCTTGTCGTACGCAAGTTCTCCGCTCGGTTTTGCAGACTGGCGGCACCCAGCGTCAAAGCAGTGCTACTGTTCCTGTGTGGTTACTCCTTATTTTCCTGACGCGGCTTTATAAATACACTGAAACTAACCTCATATTGTTTATTAGTGTAATGCATCTGATTGTAATTAACCTGTAACAATATAATGGTCCAGGGAACAGCCATAGTATTCCAAATACCATAACTGCTTTAGCATTGTTACTCTCACTGCACCTTCTTCTTCTTCTTCTTTCAGCTGCTCCCGTTAGGAGTTGCCACAGCGGATCATCTTTTTCCATATTCCTCTCACTGCACCACTCGGAGTATTTTTATCACTGTATCTGAGTGTGAATCACCGCAGCAGCTGATCAGAAAGAGAATTATCGGTATACAGCATCAGGCACACGCTACCTCAGCCATGGCAAAACGTTTCAAAGCCTTTCCTGTACGGACCTCGCGGTTCAGAAACAGTTTCATCCCAAGAACTATAAACGCACTCAATCATTGCTCTTTGTAGAACTGTTTGTACTTATAAGTACAATTACCTCACTGTAAACTTGCACTACAGTTATAATATTGCACAACCTGAGCCACTTTATAAAGAAAATTTACATATGATGACGATATCATTTTTAAGGTGAAATGCAGCAAAATATGTTTATTATATTATACAGATAAAACTTTAACTTCATTTAAATAATCTATATTCTTCACTGGGAGTGTCGTGAAGGATAGAATAATTAAACATATACTACGAAGATATTTCAATGTTCCTTAAACGTTTTGAAGAATCTGCGTTCTAAGCTTACAGATGGCTTAACTTCTATTACAGAGCTGATTGTATGGTGATTGGGTATTTGGGGAAAGAAAAGCAAGGACTGCAGTGGCGGCTACGCCAGTATATATTGAATATAAAACAGAAAGAGAAAATAACAACACAGCTAAAAACGCATGTTATAGTGCGAGTTCTACGCACGGTGTTATACATGAGGCCCCAGGTCCAGAGGCTTTATCTATAAACCATTGGCATATGGGCTTATGCATTCAGAAAGCCTGACATACAGCATTCATATCACTCAGTGCTGTGGAAAATCGTAACATATACATATATAACTCAATGCAATTAACAAGGCTACTAAACTAATGCTGTTATTGCACTGTCAGCTTAATATTCACTGAAAATAAAGTTAATCTGCACCAAGTCCATTGTGTGGAAGAGTCTAAAATCAGTGAGACTTGAAGCTGAATCTCTGCATGTGATCAAAATCTCAATGAGTTAATGTCCAGAAAAACCAAACAGTATTTTTAATTAGGTCATTTTTATCAAGAAAAAAAACATGCTCTGAAGCTTACATGTACATAAAAAATATGTTTAAGAATTTGTGTGAAGATGGGAGAAATTGTGCAGATTGAGGGGCCTGATCCTCTCTAGCCATTATATGGTGCTGGCCATGGTTCTAAAGTAAACTCCTTAGACCACATTATCTTTTGTAGACTACTGCAGAAAAATATTATTTTGATAAAAATGTGGGTAATATACTATTAATTGATTGAATGGTTTAAAGAACAAGCAAAATCATCTGAAAAATAAACTCATAGCAGTAAGCAAATCCATCTTAGCCTGGGGGTATAGCAAGCAGTTACTCCGAGCCTTGTGCTTTTTGTGAGTTCCTGCACTGTCCAAACATTTCTCCAGTTCCATAAACCACAATCCTTCTTCACACATATTTAAATGGGTTGAATGGGACTACCTATTCACCTCATTGCACAAATTTGGGTTTTGACCATACATATGTGCCTGGATAAAACTACTTTATAGCAGTCCAGGAACCTCTCTTTGCATTAACAACATTATTTTAAACTACTTCAAATTAGAATGTGGTATTCAACAAGGATGTTCCCTAGCTTTTTGCAAGCTCCAACAAGTCCTTGGCCATTTACTTCAGAAATGCATCAGAAATGAATGGGATTACAAGAGAATGACATGAATAGAAGCTATCACTATATGCAGATGATATGACACTTAATATATCAGACACATAGACATCTGTACCAGTAGTCCTTAATGCAGCAGCAGAATTTCAAAAGATACTGAGACACAAAATTAATTTGAATAAAAGTGTGCTTTTTCCAGTGAACTCTCTTACACACAATATTAGACTGGACACCTTCCCGTTTATTTTAACAGATTTTATTTTAAGTACCTAAGAATAATCATCACAAGTTAATATAAAGATATTTTTCAACAAAACTTTGCCATCAGCATGGAAAAAAAATTAAAAAGATGTGAACAGATGGTCTACCTTCCATCTTACATTAGCAGGGAGAATCAACACTGTCAAGATGAACATCCTTCCTAAGTTTCTTTTTCTATTTCAGAGCATCCCCATATACATTAACAAATTGTTCTCAAATATACTGTAACCTAATTAATTTGGAATATGAAACATCCACACTTCCAAAGGGTGACTCTGCAATGACCTAAAGCATCAGGGTGCATGGCACTTCCTTACTTTCAGTTTTATTACTGGGTGGCAAATATACAAGCTATAAAAGCATGGAATTTGACACAAACTGATGAATATACACAAGCCTGGTCTGCAATAGAAATAAAATATTGTTGTACTTTTTTATATGCCTTGCTCTGTGTCACAATAATAATAGAATTGTCCATCAATTACTCAGAATATGAGAGAAGGAAGCACTTTAAGGCAGAGAATTTGTATATAGATAATATCTTTGTATCTTATGAACAATTATACTTCAAATTTAATTTGCCATCAATATAATTTTTCCACTACTTTCAAATCAGAAACTTTGCTAAAAGGAACGTATTGAATTTTCTTCACCTCCCACCCAATTCTATTCCAGAAGAAATATTGGTCAGTCTTGAAGACTCAGACAACATCTCAATAATATGCAAAATATTTTAAAGTTCCTTCCTTTTAAAGATCTTTCACTTAACATTTCAGAAAAGTTGTGGAAGGCAGTCATGCATACAATACACCATAGCTCCATATCTGCAAAGCATTCAATCATTTTGCTGAAAATCTATTGAGCACATTTATCTCACTTACAATTGTCCAAAACGTATCCAAGCCAGGAATCAACCTGTGAATGTTGCAGTGTAGCTCCAGCCTCACTGGGCCACATGTTTTTGGGCGTGCACGAAATTAACATCATTCTGGACAAAAATCTTTGAATGCCTATCAAACAGCCTTTGTGTCACAATCACTCCATATTCATTAACAGCTGTGTTTGGCGTATTCCCAGATGGCTTAAAGTGGAGAAGGACAAATTGATTGTAATTGGCTATACCACAGTACTAGCATGTAAACTTATCTTGCTTAACTGGAAGAATCCCACCCCACCTGTTATAAGTCAGTGGGTAACTGATATTCTATACTATTTGAAATTGGATAAAATGAAATTGTCACTTACAGGATCTGTTCAAAACTTTTTAAAAAATATGGCAAGGTATAATTATTACAATTTTAGAATAAGCTTTTACACCAGGGGAAAGGACGTTCTCCCTTCTTTATTGCTTTTAAAGATATACTCATTCTGTTGGCTCTCCTCGCTCCCTCTCTAGGACTGGGGGCTGAATTCAGGTTTGTTATGTTTGACTTCTGTATGTATGTAAGTACTGCAGTGGGCTGACACCCTGTCTGGGGTTTGTTTCCTGCCTCACGCCCTGTGTTGGCTGGGATTGGCTCCAGCAGACCCTCGTGACCCTGTAGTTAGGATATAGTGGGTTGGATAATGGATAGATGAATGTATGTAAGTATGTAATGTTATTTTCTTTGTTGCAAAAGTAAGTCCTGATTATGTGGAATGTTATTTTCTTCAAATAAAGTCTCTCTCTCTCTCTCTCTCTCTCTCTCTCTCTCTCTCTCTCTCTATATATATATATATATATATATATATATATATATATATATATATATATATATATATATATATATATATAATCACACAGGTGTGAGTAGGAGGCAGCTAAAGGACCTTTCCTGAGAAATCCTGCCAGGTTCTGGCACCTCCGAAGACCTCACTTCCGGTTCCAGCCCCTCCTATGATGTCACGTCTGGTCCAGATGACGTCACTTCCGGCCCCTTCGATGACATCACTTCCTATATGGGCCTTTAAGGTCACCATCTTACCACCAAGGAATCAGTTCTGTTTTGGACATAGTCGTGTGAACAACTCTGCTATTTTCAAAGGCCTTTTGCAGCCAGGGATATTATACGGATGGCTGCCCCAAACCTATTCATGATGTCTGGTCTGTGTTTATATATATAAAAACATTATATACATATGTATTATATATACATTTAAATAAAGTTTACAAAGTTCATAATGAAATCAAAATTTGTGGGCAAGCAGATGTATTGTTCAAAACTTGTAATATGTTCATACCATACTAGCATTGCCATCAGTTGCCGGAGTTAGTGAGATTACTTAAAGAAAGTCATCCAGTAATTCAGCATAAAAGTAAACTATATGACTTATACAGTATTGTACCATTTCAAACATATAAACAGCAAGTTTATAAGGTAAACAAAATGAATTCTTAATGTGAAAAATCTAACTGGGCAGCACGCGCTTCCTGGGTCCTCCCTGCGTGGAGTTTGCATGTTCTCTCCGTGTCTGCGTGGGTTTCCTCCGGGTACTCCGGTTTCCTCCCACAGTCCAAAGACATGCAGGTTAGGTGCATTGGTGATCCTAAATTGTCCCTAGTGTGTGCTTGGTGTGTGGGTGTGTGTGTTTGTGCACCCTGAGGTGGGATGGTGCCCTGTCCGGGGTTTGTTTCCTGCCTTGCACCCTGTGTTGGCTGGGATTGGCTCCAGCAGACCCCCGTAACCCTGTAGTTAGGATATAGCGGGTTGGATAATGGATGGATGGATGAAAAATCGAATTAACTAATTAAAAAATAAAATATGACTTAACCACTCAAAGACGTGCAAATGTGAAGTCGGTAAACAGTAAAGTTATTGCTAGTGTAGCAGCTAGAAGACGAGAGCACTTATTGATCTTTATTTCCATGGGAAAATTAAAGAGATATGACTAGAAAATTGAAATGCATATCTGGAAACAAGTCTATATTTTATGGCATATGATGATTATAGTGCTTTCATTTCATTGGATATTAAATACTTTTTTGCCATGTAAATCTAATTCCTTATGAGCATAGTCATCATGCACCACATAATGGAAACAATATTAACATAATTATTAAACATTTAATTGTAAAGTTTCCAGGACACACAACTCAGTTTACTTCGCTGCATTTTGCACACAACTTTTACAGTAAAACTTAAAATCTTTAATTTTTAATAAGGTATAAGTCAATACATTCTCCAATTAAAATGAACTATTATGTTGTAAAATAACATACATCTCTGGTACAGATCTAACAATATTGTAATATTTAACATTCTGTATGCCTGGATGAAAAAGTGCACATATGCAATAAAAATCAGTTTGAAAAGTAAATTGGGTAGCCACAATTATGTGAAATGGAGTGCCTTTACTTCAAGACATTTATCACATGTATGTATTATCTGGTTTTAAACATATGTGTAGGGTAAGTAATGAAATACATGATAGGTCAGTAACTGTACTGTGATTAGAAAAATTCAAACAGTAATATGTTACATGACTTTGTTAGTGGGAAATTTAATTAAAGTAACATGTTACTTTGTTCTGGGTTCTCAGTTTTCTTATTTGCTGCCTAAAAGTCACTCTAGAGTATGGTATAAGTATACTGGCTTAGAAAACAGTTAGTGGGTATGAAAATGATGAGCTCAAGTGGAAAACAATTACTACAATTGATGCAAAAAAGCAACGGAAGAGAATGGAAAAGTGTCACTTAAAGGGTCTTTTAAAAGCTTCTTTGTAAAACCAGACACAAAGAAGAAAACAACACATGTAGTAATCTCAACAAAAAGATGGTAGGATACCTGAAGGTATCTATAGCATTATCAAAAACTGTGCAGGCCAGTTAGGTTGTTTTTTTTTATTACCTCACCACTGTTCCCTGCTACCACAACTCCACACAAGAATCCAGCAATACTTGTCCAACAACACCATCCCCTAGGTTGATCCACTCCAATGGTATGCCTGGAACTCAGAGGCTGGGGTTTCTGCTTACAGAAAAAACACAGCAGAGCTAAACAGAGGAAACACAGTCATGTTATATGATAAGGAAAGAGAGGAATCACCAGCAGGTAACCTCAAGTATTATGGTGGACCTCAGACCAAGTGATGCAGTAAGACTGTGAGTGCATATTGGCTCTGGGACCATACCAATTCAGTACTGTCAGGAGACAATGGGTGTTAAAAGATGACTTTAGACTCCAGAACTACCTCAAGCTTTAATTGAAGCTGTAATTTCTGTGCCTAGTGTCATGCATGTGCATCAGAGGATGCACAATTTCTTCCCAGGTAATGTGATACCACCCCGGGCCAAGAGGGGGCACTGACAGGTGGTCCTGCCTCTTGAAGACCCACAAACACAACATACAAGGGACATGGCAGAAAACTGATCCACAAAGAGAAACCAAACAATTAACAAAAGTCACAAAAATACATAATTATTTAAAGAAAACACATAAATAACAATAATATGAACAATAGTAATTAAGGAATTAAAAATAAATGAAAAGGACATAAAAAAACGAATTTAAACTTAAGACAGAGATAAGGTGATCCCTGGCTTACACATAACAGTCTTTTCCCAAAATGTGCTTTCCATTCCCTGGTACAAATCTAAAAAATATTTAAAGATTCTAGTTCCTTTCAGTCTTAGCCATAATGTGCCCAAAACAAATATGTTTTGTATTTGGATGATTATTTTATTTTAGAAGAATGTTGACTATTGAAAATATTTGGAATGAAGGCTGGTTTGGTTCAGAGTTGCCAGGTCCATGGTTTTCTCGCCCATTTGGACTGCTTTCAAAAGCTAGCTGCGGGAAGTTTTTAGCATCTGCAGGTTGTGGTTTTTTTGGGCTGGTCTCTGATTTGTTTTGCTTTAACTTCGGCTGCAAGAAATATTTATTACATGTTTGGCTTTCCACTGAAAATCAGCACTACAAACACACACTGTGTTCAAGTAAAAAACCTAGAATATGTAATTATTATAGATGAGTAATGCCGTTTTCGATCTATTTTACTGTTGAAGGTTTGAAGGCAACCCTTGGGCTGTTTTTGGGCTACTTTTTCTAGACAAATGGGCGGGATTTGAAAAAAGCGCCTGGCAACCCTGGTTTGGTTAGTCAAACAGATTTGACAATCAGATAAGCATGAGAATGCCCAGTTTATATGAAACAATGTGTAATTTAGAGAGATGGGAGCATGTGCTGATAGCACGTTGCTGTACCCACCACACGATAAACCACCTGGATTGGGACCTGAGTGCAGCAGATGACACCTCAGCACCAAACTGGAACAGTGTGAGGTTTTTATGGTGGCTGGAGTGCCAATCCTGCCACCAACCCCCAGGTTTTCCTTGTAAATTGGAGGACCTGCTTGCAGGGCTGGATGCAGATTAATATCATGCCCAGGATGAAGTAAATGCAGGTTAAGGGCCTTGCCCAAGGGCTCAATGGAGTAGAGTCACTTCTGGCATTCGAACCAGCAACCTTCCGGTTCCTGGCACAGGTCCTAGCCTCAGAGCCATCACTCTGCCCATTGTGTAATTAGGGGCACAAATAAATTATATGTAAGGCTGTTACTACTATGTTTTGAAATATTTATTAAAATAATTGATTTAGAAAATGGTTTGCAAATAATAATCAAAATGTTTTGAAGAAACAAAGTATGCTACATTATATTTATTTTGAGCTCACCTAATTGTTTTTCATGGTTCAACTATAATCCACACTTTATTTACTTAAACAGAAATAAACAAGCACAAGTAACTGCACACAAATATAAGTATAAATAATCTTTGGAAAGTTTGGGTTTTATACTGCAGTATATAATCTTGAATCTTCCTTTGAATTATGCAAGATTGCCTTTTTTCACGGGTCTCTCATCCTCTCTTATGTAGTATCTCAGTAGCACTGCATTCAGACTGTTACTCACACTCAGCGATTGCAGTTTCTAACCATTACCACATATACTATTTTATATCTCATCTGTAGCCTTTTTCTCAATGTAGAAAAGAAGGGGAGATTTTAATCTAGTTCAGAACATGGAAAAGAGGATGCAAACAAAGAAGCATATACCAGTACTCAATTCAGGGGGTTTCTTCTCTGTGAAACTCCATTGGCCTGAGTGCATGGCTGCTGACATGCCTCCTGAATGATACTGGCTTGGATCAGCTTATGGAGCTGGGAAAGTAAGCACTGACAGTGTTACCTTTGACTTAAGATGAGCATGAGGCCAAACAAGTGGTATGAATCGGCAGGTTGGCAGGCAGAGTTGGAAATAAATTTGTGCAGAACTAGAGGGCTATGCCACCTGCTCATTTCGCTTGCCAACACTTTGTGTCTCTGCCGCTCGTGTATGAGGATTTCACAAATTAGACGATCTACAAGTCTCCGACTTAAAGTTTAAATCCGAACAATATATTCAATCTCTTTTCATTGTTTATTTTTTTGAGATTTTCGTATTTTACTACTTTCATTATCTCTAACCCCCTCTGCATGTGTATTGTGCCAATGTTTTTGAACCTCTTTACGATGTTTTACTTTGTCATCTACTCTTTATCTTTTATTTATGGCCCCGGGTGTGGTTAAATCTCTTGGCACAAAGTCTTGTCTCGCAGGACTTGAAAGTATTTCTGTGAAAAAGTCACGTCTCGTGTCACGCTAAAAAGTCTCATCTCATCCTAGGATTTTTTATATAATAGAGAGACATTTCTGTACATATCTCATTTCAAATCATGTTATTTATCAAATATAAAGGAATGTTCTTTGTAAAAGTATGGCTATAAAATGATTGGTCCTGAGGAACAATAACTTTACCCAGTGTAGATATTAATAAACAACCGATGATATAAATTTTATAAAAATAAATATATTAAAAGTTGTGGTGGACAGTTGCACTCTTCAGTATACAGAGAACTCAGAGTCACTAAAAGGAGGCAAAAATAATGAAAAGGGGTGTTTTCTCAATTAAAAAAAATAAAGGTACAAGGAAAGTCAAAATCTTAAGCATTAATCTATAAAAATAAACAGACAAAACAAAATCTGAGCTGGCCCACCCTTAGTTAGTCACATAATAACTACTTCCTGTTGTAATCCACCTTTTATACTCCATCACCAGAAAAAATGGAACTAGAAGCAGGGTGGAAGTGATGTCAGGAGCTCTGATGCATTCTCTTAATGGCAGAAATGGAAAACAAGTCATAAACTTTACAACATTTTTTCCCTTACCCCTGTACACATTTAATAATTCACCATAATATTTACCATATTCACATGTTCATCAAGTCCAGGAGAATCGCAGATTATTTGCTCATTACATAAAAACTTAGAGGGTCATGTATAACCTCATGACCCTCTCTGTGCCCACATACCTGCTTCTTAGTTTTTCCCCCAAGAAGCTGGGGCCAAGGAGCAATTATATTCTTCTTAATAAGTTGAATCATAAAGTCTCTGTCGGTATACTTACCTCCAGGGTGTCTTACGGCATGACTCCTGTCTTGCATTACCTCAATTTATTTGCAGTTGTGGTTGCTACTGGGTCCTCCTGTATAAAGTTTGCAGTGTTAGAGATGTCAATTGTTTTGAAGTAGTAATTTTGGGCAAGCTGCCTCAATTAAAAAAAAATCTATTTTTTTAACTTTTAGGCTAATGGAATGCTGTGGTATTAATGTTCCTAACATATACACATATACATATATACATATAAACATACATACATACATACAGATAAATATACATATATATACACACATACACATAGATATATATATACAGATACACATATATATACATATATATACAGATCTACATACACTCACCTAAAGGATTATTAGGAACAACTGTTCAATTTCTCATTAATGCAGTTATCTAATCAACCAATCACACGGCAGTTGCTTCAATGCATTTAGGGGTGTGGTCCTGATCAAGACAATCTCCTGAACTCCAAACTGAATGTCAGAATGGGAAAGAAAGGTGATTTAAGCAATTTTGAGCGTGGCATGGTTGTTGGTGCCAGACAGCCCGGTCTGAGTATTTCACAATCTGCTCAGTTACTGGGATTTTCACGCACAACCATTTCTAGGGTTTACAAAGAATGGTGTGAAAAGGGAAAAACATCCAGTATGCGGCAGTCCTGTGGGCGAAAATGCCTTGTTGATGCTAGAGGTCAGAGGAGAATGGGCCGACTGATTCAAGCTGATAGAAGAGCAACTTTGACTGAAATAACCACTCGTTACAACCGAGGTATGCAGCAAAGCATTTGTGAAGCCACTACATGCACAACCTTGAGGCGGATGGGCTACAACAGCAGAAGACCCCACCGGGTACCACTCATCTCCACTACAAATAGGAAAAAGAGGCTACAATTTGCACGAGCTCACCAAAATTGGACAGTTGAAGACTGGAAAAATGTTGCCTGGTCTGATGAGTCTCGATTTCTGTTGAGATATTCAAATGGTAGAGTCAGAATTTGACGTAAACAGAATGAGAACATGGATCCATCATGCCTTGTTTATACCTCGTGTCTTCTCATTAAACTTGTATCTCGCGAATAAAGTATTCGACAAAGGCATGACAAACGGCAGCGGGAGCGTGTCCATAAACTTAATTTAAACGTACACTTTACACCGTGCTTTGTTTCCGCAGTAGCTGCACTTATGAATAAGCTTGTATGCGTTTTTCTTCAGCGCTCTTTGGAGCGCTTCCTTGTTTTCTACGTACTGCGTTCACAGTCAGTTCACGTGATTACGTGGGAGGCGTGATGATGTGACATGCAACTCCGCCCCCCCCACGGCCATCGACCTGCACTCCATTACAGTATATGGAGAAAAATAGGTTCCAGTTATGACCATTACGTGTAGAATTTCGAAATGAAACCTACCCAGCTTTTGTAAACAAGCTGTAAGGAATGAGCCTGCCAAATTTCAGCCTTCTACCTACACGGGAAGTTGGAGAATTAGTGATGAGTGAGTCAGTGAGTGAGTGAGTCAGTGAGGGCTTTGCCTTTTATTAGTATAGATCTACTGTATGTAGCACCTGAAAAGAGAACAATGACAGAAAAAAATTAAGCAAATTGGGAATATTTTTTGTTTTTAAAGTATAATAGTACCTTTTATACAACTTCTTGTAATTATCCACACTAGGTTTGATACAATATTTTAGCTATGATTTTACACAACTTGTTTATGATTATAGTTACAGATTCAGCACAGCAACTATGATTTTGTGGTTCTATTAATACAGTACATGTTTATTGCACTTTGTCGTATGTACTGAACTTGTGTTTGATGAAGGAATAAATGTAAATATATAATAATGTTCTTATAAACAGATATATAAATAATGTGCTTGTCTATGAAATTTCAGGTAATCAACTTTATCAACAAGAGAGTGTTAATGTGGTTGTACCTTAAAGACAGTGCCACAAGAAGCCTTCTACCAGACTGACAGAGGATAATTTGAAGCCCCATCACACTGGAGTTCACCATATTATCATTTATATGATGCTTGCGGCTTAGACGTGAACAAACACCTGGAGCTCTTTCTCTGTACCCAGAACATTTCTATGGTGCTAGCAACCCCTGAAGCAGTTCACTGGATTTTATTGGAAGTAATTCAGTGTTTTGGTTTATGCATCTAAACATTTTCTTGCAGCTATTGGAGTTAGGAAGATTGTTAGACAAGGGCTGAACTTGCGAGAAGGAGAAGTCGAACAGTAGAGGAGGGAGTGCTGTAGAACATCAGAATGTAGTTGTTATTTGAGTAGGTAATACAACCAGCAATGCCACATAGCAATTAGGGCTCATAATTTTAGGTCCAAATGGGATATGGACTGTTTGTTAATTTACCTTTCTGTGTCAGATTTTGTGCTCTCTATTGTGTATCTAAGCACTGTTATTTTTGAAATTTGGTCTACATGGGCACTTTTAGATTTTAATTATGGCTTGTGAGTGCCCTGTACAATCCATTAATGATAGAACATTATTGATCAACAGTGGGCAGTGGTCAAAATATGAACTTCAGTTGAAATATTTTAGATATCTCACAAGTCTGAACACCTGGCATTCTTGAAATTATTCACCATAAAATGTTTCTTTAAAATGTGCCAAACTTTACCTATCAACTTCCAATCTGATTCTCATTTTCCGCCCCGGGAATTTGTCACTGTAGGCATGAATTGGGTTTATCATCATTTGTGCAGCGTCCTCACCAACAAACTAGATCACGCTAATTCTGAAGGTTTATAAGCATTGTCACGCATGCGTGCATAGGGAGCCGTGTCAATACCCGAGGTGCAATGCAAAAACTCACGCCAAAAGGGAAAAGCAGGACACTAACCTTCCTCTCTTTTTTCCTACAGAAAGTAAGAAGCCGCGCCGCCATGAATGTGCCCAGACTCCCTAATCCCGTATTGATACTTCCACGTTTTTCCCCTTGCTTCCGTCTACCTCAGATGATGTCATGGTTCCCATCAATCACCTCGGTTCCTTCCCAGCATTCCATCTGTGTCATTTCCGGCCCCACTCCGTAAATGCTCCCCTGTCCACCATTACAAACTGTCTGTTGTATTTGTTTTGAAAAACCTCTGACCTTGGAGCAAACTGTACAGTATACGGAGCCGGACAACCCCAAACCTTTATGCTGTGTTTGTTGTTTATTTATAGTGCCGTAGTCGGCAGGATAAATTGATCTGAAATGTCGGAAGGACAGGACCTGAACACTGTGCTGATGGGTTTGGCAAATCAGATCCAGGCTCTACAGCTTGGACAGACCGTGCAAACCGTTAGTTGGAAGAAACCAAAGCACACCTGGCAGCAGCAGAAGCGGTAAGACAGGAGCCCGCACGGCCTCCAACACCTCCGATAGTCACGCTCCCTGAAGCAGGTGACATAGAGTCCTACTTGGGCATTTTCGAGAGGACAGCGTCCAACCAATGGCCGCGGACGGAATGGGCGTTCATTCTGGCGCCGTATTTGAAGGGCATCACGCAGCGGGCCTATCATGACCTCCCCGAGGAGGAAGCCGTGAGCTATTACCTCCTGAAAGCGGAGATCCTTAGTCGCTACGGCGTCACATCAGGCCAGCAGGCAAGTGAGTGGAGACACTGGCAGTTCGACCCCGATCGCCATGCCCGAGCCCAAGCTTTTGAGTTCTGGTGCAAGATGGGCCACTGGTTACGGCCAGAAGTCACTCAAGCCCGCCAGGTAGTCGAACAGGTGGCATGTAAGGGCCTAGTTAATGTCATGCCAGATTATCTCGCCCTTCAGGTCTGGTGACATCCATATCAAGACATGAAGGGTCTCCATGAGGTTCTGGAGCGTAAGCTCACAGTGCACTGAGCAGGGGGGTCGGAGAGGTCTGCTCACGGGGCCCGACAGGGATGTATCGCCAACCCTGAGCCCACCTTTCATGCAGCGGAACCTCCACTGAAGCCAAGAGAAAGACTGCCGGCCCCGCCACACTGTTTCAAGTGAGGTGAGGTTGGGCACCTACTACCTGCCTGTCCCCAGAATGTGGAGCCAATGGACTGCAGTTGGGCGAAAGGAGAAAGGTACTGTGCCCTGTCTAATCCCCTGGGAGTCCCAAACGTGGGAGTGGTACTGGTAAATGGACAGTCAATGGTCGCGTTATTTGACACCGGAAGTAACATAACCATTGTTGCTCGCCGTTATGTCCTACTGCAACAGTGGGTAAACCAACATGTGAAGGTTACCTGTGTACATGGTGAGACCAGGTCATCGGTCCGTGAAATGTTATATTACCTGGAAGTGGGAAGTAAGTCGATTAATCATAGCCGTGTTACCTGAACCCCCCTTTCCAGTAATTTTAGGATATGACTGGTCAAAAACTAAAAGCAGTAGGGCAAAAGCTACTTCTGTAGCCAAATTGGGTCTTATTATGGGTGGACGGGGCGCCCTCCCCGTGGCTCCCACGCCGGGCCGCTTGGCGCACAATGATGACATAAGCGAACGGGGGAAGATTCTCTGGCGACGGACTCTGACCCGGATGAGAACCCAAGCCAAGTAGATGACCCCATCCTGACACTATTAGATCCCTTAGACAGCATGAACTACCAATTTAGGTCCACGCCAGCATCATTTAAAAGGGAACAGTGAAACAATGATTCCCTCAAGTTTCCTAAGAATGCCTTCATTTCCATTGACGGCTGTAGGCCAGACAGTTCCATGCCACCGGAACTCTACTTTGTGTTAGAAAATGATCTGTTGTATCGGGTCACCTACTGGTGGGAGGTCTGTGAACTGACTCACACCCACCTCCTAGGCGCCCATCTAGGAGTTGAGAAAACTCTGGAAAGAATAAAACTCTGCTTTTACTGGCCCGGAATAAATGAGGAGGTCCGACGTTTCTGCCAGTCCTGCCCAGACTGTCAGTTACGTCAGATACCTAGGAAGGACTGTGCTCCTCTCTTTCCGATTCCCCTTGTTGATATTCCCTTTAAAAGGACCGGAGTCGATCTGGTAGGACCCTTAGAGCGTTCGAACCGTGGACACAAGTATATGTTAGTCATGTTGGACTACGCGACCCGATACCCAGAGGTGGTTCTCCTAAGCTCCGCCAATACAAAAAATATCGCACGGGAATTGGTAAGCCTTTTTTCTAGAATGGGATTACCTAAAGAAGTCCTCACAGACCAAGGTACTCCCTTTACTTTGGATACGTTCAGGGAGGTTGCCAAGTTACTCCATATAAAGCATCTAAAGACGTCTTTTTACCATCTGCAGACAGAACCCCTATGTTCTAAAATCAAAGACATCCTGGACATCCAAGTATGAAGAGACAGGTGCAAGCCTTCTTGGGGTTAGCGAGTTAGCATTTCTCTGAGAAAGCTGCACCCTTGACAAATTTAACAAAGAAACGAGCTCCTCTACATGTGGTATGGAACAATGAAACGGAACAAGCATTTAGTGACCTTGACGGCCCTGACAACGGCACTAATATTGAGAATTCCTCTAGACCGATGCTTCGGACACAGGTCTAGGTGCCGTGCTGAGCCAAAGCATCGATGGTGCCGAACACCCCGTGATTTACCTGATTTGGAAACTGTTGGACCGGGAGACCAGGTATGCATCAGTGGAGAGGGAAGCCTTGGCTATTAAGTGGGCAGTGACTCACCTGAGGTACTACCTGTTGGGTCGCGAGTTCACGCTGGTGATGGACCATGCCGCTCTTCAGGGGATGGCGGTTCACACGGAGACGAATCCCTGAGTCACCAGGTGGTTTTTGGACCTTCAGCTGTACAAGTTACCGTCACTTACCGCCGGGGTAACCTTTAGGCCAATGCTGATGCCCTCTCCTAGGTTCATGACCTCTCAGTTTGGGACGCCTGACTCAGTGGGTCTGGGCTGAGGGGGAGGGGTCATGTCACGCATGCACGCATAGGGAGCCACGTAAAGACTTGAGGTGCAGTGCGAAAACTCATGCCAAAAGGGAAAAGTGGGACAGTAACCTCTCTCTTTTCCTACAAGAAGAAAGAAGCTGCACCACCATGAATGTGCCCAGACTCCCTAATCCCATATTGACACTTTCGCGTTCTTTCCCTTCCTTCCGTCTACCTCAGATGACATCATGGTTCCCATCAACCTCCTCGGTTCCTTCCCAGAATTCCATCTGTTTCATTTCCAATCCCACTCCATAAATGTTCCCCAATTCACAAATACCAACTGTCTGTTGTATTTGTTTTGAAAAATCTCTGACCTTGAAGCAAACTATACAGTATACAAGCCGGGACAACCCCAAACCTTTATGCTGTGTTTGCTGTTTATTTACAGCATATACTGGTAGTTACGTAGTATTTAATTATGGAAAAATATATAAGGTGTGTTGAATTTTTGAAAATAATACTAGGTCAGTAGGATGAGTATATAAATCTTACAGAAGTGGTATCTTAATATATATCAGCAAGAAGATGAAGAACATTTTATCTGAAGAAGAAAACATTAATGGAGAAAGTAGCAAGTAATAAATGCTGTCAGGAGCTAAAGGCATTTGAGAATGTTTGTAAATGTGTTTTTCATCTTACATGTGCACAGTTTTTTTTACAGTTTTAGCTCTCTTGTCTGTTTAATTGGGCACCCCAAAAAAAATCAACAGATATCTTGTTTCTGCTTGCTAGTGTAGTCACCTTAGTTCTACAAAACTGGTCCATCCACAAACATGCCCCTTTTTTTTGTCTGCATAGCAAACCTGTCCTACCAGGACAGCAGCTGTCATATTCCTGTTTCCTGTCTTCCTGCATAAGCTGAAAAGTGGCTGATTGTCTATGCAGCCTGCAGCTGTTTAAACAAGAGCACAATGTAAATATCTGACTGCCCTACTGACGGACTGACATGCTGCGGTTTTGTCCCCAATTTTGTTGTCCCAAGTTCACAGATGTCCCCGGTTTAACCCAGTGTTGCATCTGCCTAAGGGTTTTTCACACAAATTTGTATTAGCATATTTATAACTAACAATTGATATGGATTTATGTTTATTTTCTGAAATGTATATTTATGTGTTTAAATTTGTTTTTATGTACGTACAGTGCCCTTCATAATGTTTGGTACAAAGTCACGTTTTTCCTTGATTTCCCCCTCTGCGCTACAGTTTAAAAGTACAAATCAAACAATTGCAGACTTCTGTTTAGGGGATTTGCATATATTTTGGTCTCAGCATGCAGAAATTACAATACGTTTTCTACATGGCTCTCCCCATTTCAAGGCACCATCATTTTTGAGACATCTGGCATCAGAGGTGATTACTCAGATGCAGTGACGTAGCTATTGGCGGGCAGAGGGGGCGGTCCACCCCGGGCGGCACATTTTTGGGGGTGGCATTATTGACCAAAAGGCTCAGTACAATTCGTGTGTAAGCAGCAGGGTTCAGAAAAATATCACTCATGAATGAAAAAAGTTAAATTCTCTGATTTTTATTCACAAATGCTTCAAAAAAAATTTTCAGACTGTTCTTCTGTGATGGCATCAGACATAACACAACATAAACACTATACTGTACTGATAATACTTTCTAAGAAGATAAACAACTAATTTACCATTTATAATTTCATTTTGTTATTAATCCAAATGCATTCTTGCTCTTCATAGAAAACATCCCCACCTATCACTTGTAAACTACACTAGTTCTGGTTTTCTCTGCGTAATTATATTAAACTAATAATTAGAATATGGCTTATTAGTGCGTCTATACTATATTCTTGTCAAGTTGATGCTTATAAAAAAATGATTGCTGTTTCTCTATATATGAATAAATCTATACAAAATTTATCTTAATTTTTCTCTATACATCATTTTAATTTTCTACTTAAATCGGTTAACATATTCAGATATGTTGGATGTTGGCAAATTGAAGCACCGGCCACACGAACTCTAGCTACGCCACTGCTTAGGTGTCCTTCATGGCTTCATTTGTGCAGCCATGAGATACATGGGCTTGCTTCTAACTACAGACTACTTTGTCATTGTGAGGCTGACAAACAAGAATAAAACCATTAGACATCAGTAAAACCTTAGGATTACCTAAATCAACTGTCTGGAATATCATTAAAAAGAAAAAACACACTGGTGAGCTCAGTAATACAGTGCTGATGGCAGAGGGGTCCTCACTATGATAAAGAAAATGCCCCAAATGCCCCTTCAACAGATCAGAAACAGTTTTCAGGAGGCAGATGTCTATGTGTTAGAGACTACTATCCTTAGATTTCATGAACAGAAATACAGAGGTCACGATGAAAGAAGCAAACCACTAGTCAGCCACAAGAACAGGATGGCCAGATTACGTTTTGTGAAAAAGTACTGAAAATAGCCAGCAGAAAGCTGGAAAAAGATCTTGTGGACAGATGAGACAAAGATGAACCTGTATCATAGTAATAGCAAGAGCAAAGTGGGGAGACCAAAAAGAGTTGCCCAAGATCCAAAGCAAATCACCTAATCTGTTAAACATGGTGGTGGGGTGTGTTTTGGCTTAGGCCTGTATGGTTGCCACAGGTGTTCAGTCAGAGCGAGAGCGCGAGTAGAAGGGATGGAGCAAGTCCAGAGGAGAGAGGGCAGATGGTGCAGAAGGGGAAATGGTCCACTGAGAATGCTGTCAAGATCATTCACACTGAGCGCAGGGACTTGCAGGCAGACAAGGGTATGTGGCTGACAGGACGCAAGGCACATGGACAATGACATCTACCTCCAGGGACAAAGAGTTTCTTATCTTTTGTTAGACATGTATCTATTTTTATCTTCTTGGTGTATTTTTATATTGTCTTGTGTAATACAAGTTACTGTTGTTTCTCTTGAAATTGAGCGGTGTCTTTCATCATGTGTTTACTCACAGTTCAATTTAAAGAAACGTGTGTGCTATTATCTATAAATTTCAAGTGTTCCCATACTCTTAATAAAACTAGGTGGTGGTGTAGATATTTTAATTGTGTTTAGGTTCGATTACCTATAAGTGTGACCAGACACCTCTCACACAGGTTCCGGTACACTTATATTCATTGATGATGATGTAACTGCTGACAACAGTTGCACAATGAATTCTGAGGTGTATAGAAAATTCTTATCTGCTCAAGTTATAGTAAAAGCCTCCAAACTCATCAAATGGCAAATCATTCTACAAGATAATGATCCCAAACATACTACTAAGGCAACACAGAAGTTTTTCAAAGCTAAAAAATGAAAAATTTGTGACTGGCTAAGCCAGTTACCTGTTTTAAATCTAATTGAGCATGGCTTTCATATGCTGAAATGAAAACTTAAGGGGACAAGCCCCCAAAACATGCAGGGGCTGAAGATGGCTGCATTAGAGGCTTGGCAGAGCATAGCAAGAGAAGATACTCAGCCCCTGGTGATGTCTATGAATCACAGACTTCAAGCCATCATTGTATGCAAAGTACAAAATGACACTGCTTTAATAGACCTGCCATTGCTATGCCCTAAACATTATGATGCTCTGAAATGGGGTGGACCATGTAGAAAAAGTGTTGTAATTTCTAAATGATGTAACAGAAAAGTATGTCCAAAACATTATGGAGAGCACTGTAACCATTGTAAGGTTTTGTGCTTTAATGTTTTCATATAGTTATAAACATATTGTATGTAAACACTCAAAGCCTGTACTCAGTGAAGGGCACTACAGAAGAAGAAACTGAATTAAAATTTAAAATCATGCCTAAACCATAGGGACTGCAACTAAAGACTGAGCAAGTTTTTAGAGAAGGGGCTGTGGACTTTTTGTTTGCTTTGCTTTGTTTTTTTAGGTGTATCTCTGTCCTGTTATTTGTATGTATTTTTGTTCCTGGGAATTCTCTACTTTAAAAATTAAAAGTTCTACTGGTTTTTCACAGTCCAGTCTTGCCATGCTATCTCCTGCCATGTGGTGCCTATGGCTTTTCTCCTGATGACTGTCCAGGAATAAGGTGACTGTGATTGTTTCTGTTCTGTCACTTGTCTGTAATGACATGATTGTGGTCTCATACTTCTGTCCAACCAGCAAAGACGCAGATGACCATATTTCTGTTTTATTCTGGGCAGCTCCCAATTACTACTTTATCCTCTACACTATATTTTATAAGCATTCTGACTCTCTCTGTAATCTATACACCTGCCTACTAGCTGCTTGTCTCTGTCTTATTTGTGTGGCTTACTAACTTGTTAAATGTCTGGTTTCTTCTTGTTTTTGCAGCCAGCCAATACTTCCTGTAGAATGTTTTAAAAGGATATTCCGACTTCATTGCCTTTTTTTTAACCAAATGGTACAATTAAACAGTTGAGCAAACACCGTATTTTAATCAGCTGGTCAACACTTTCACATTAAAAAAAAGCTGAAAGAAAGAAAGCTGAGTCCTGACAAGAAGCGCAGAGGAGCTCCATCAGCCCACTCTTGATGCAAAACAGAGATTGGGGATGAAAACAGGGCACCAAGGGGAACTGGCACGTTTTTCAGTTTGCCACAAGCACTCTTTGCCAGAGTTGTTAGCAGAATAGCGACACATAAAGCTCCCATGGACTGTCATTTCTTGGAAACATGATGCTGAAAGTACAAATCGATAAAAAAGGAAAGTGTAAGAACCTAAGTGATGGTATCTCCCGTAGCCATAACCATGGTAGGGTTCTAAATTTTTACTGATTGCATTACTGTTTCTTTGAGTGTATTTGATGGTAGAAATAATCCTGCTTCATTTCAGAACAGTGAACTGTCAGTGCGGTTTTGTTCCTTGTGTCCAGGAAGGGGTAATGTGGTGTAGAGGTAAAGACTTAACTTCAAGCCCTAAGGTAGTGGGTCCAAATCCCAGTACTGACACAGTGTGAACTGAACTTCCTGTGCTCCAATTGGAAAACCAAAAGAAATGTAACCAATTGTATCATAAATGTTGTAAGTCACCTTGGATAAAGGTGTCAGTCAAATAAGTAAACGTAATGTAATCCAATGAAAGTTTGTAATTTTAAGTGGGTTGTTGGGTATTGGTTGAGATATGAAAGATTGTCAGACAAACTAAAGTAAAGTGCAAAGTTTGCAAAAAACATGTTAGCAGTTAAAAGTGGCAGCACATCCAATTTATTTCAGCACTTACAGTAAAATGGTAAAAGCGGAATGGATCTAGTGCGAGAAAGCATGGGATGAAGGAAAAGCCTGTCCCCAACCAACAGCTCTAGTGTGTTCTTTGTTCTGCTTTAGCATGGACCAGAAAAATTCATGCTGCTTGTTAATAAGAATAAGTAGGCTGTCTGTAACAGTTGATCTGAGGGCTGTCACAGTACACTTGAAGGAAGAGACTCTTCTACAGGCAGCTCACACCACAGTCCAGAAGTTATAGTAGAGGGAAGAAGCTGGATGGTGTGCTCTGCAAGCTAAGCTGTTAGTATACACAAGGAAAAAATGAAAAGAATGTGTTAAGTATAGGGAAAAGCAGTGAGAAGCTGCCAAAAAAAAATGTAGAAAATTTAAGGAAGAACAATGAGCAAATGGAAATGGAAAAACAATTTACAAAAAATAAAAAAAGTACAGAAAAGTCTGCACAGAAAGACATGCTGTTATTGTGCACCTTTTCTATTTGACAATAAAAGTATAAATATCTTTTTTATTTCTTAAGGTTGCAGTTGTACTGTATTTTCAGTTTGTAACCTCCTCATCTTATGTTTCTTTTTAGTTGAAAGTGATTTCTGTTTTAAAATAATTAAATAAATTGTGAATAAATAATAAATCATCCATAAATATAAAATATCAATGTTTTATTTTTTTTCCATATTGCTCAGCCCTAACCTCCTATAGGGTGGTCCAGATCTAATTATGCAATTTTCATTACGCTATAACTTATTAAGTTTATTACATAGAAAATCACGGACCATTGAGAAGTGTGCGAACTGACAACATGAAGAATCGTCTTTGTGCCGAACTGGAATCGTCCCCGCATAAATCAAAGACACCCAGACGATCTGGATCTGCATAATTAGATCTGGACCACCCGGTATATGTAGTTGCTTTATTTCCTGCCTTTCTGTGGCCTATAGCTGTATTTTTGGGTTACATGTGACTCTCAGTTCCAAAAACAACTCATTTGTTATTGGACAGATGCTCCTGTAATAAATAATAAATCTAAGGAGACACTGTTTGTAAAAAATGTTATAATAAAGCTCAAACTAAAGTTGTGCTTTTACTAAACCATACATTTTATTCAGATCATTTATGTAAATTAAAAAGCCATTGGCCCAACACTGATTCTTAAACATCCACTTGTAGCAATAAATAATTTGGAAAAGTTCCTTTCAGCAAAATCTTTTATTTCTTAGTTTAATGTAATTTCTGCAGCCATCTGAACATTTCTCTTTGAATTTCCACCCCATTTAGTCCGTTCTTTAGCCTCTCATAATGTCATGTCATTTTCTAGCCACCTTAATCCAGCCTGGGTGGCAGAAGAATACCCCAGCCAGCATAGCATGCAATTCAAGAATAAATGCTAGACAGGGCACTAGTCAATCACAACCTCTCATAATGTACTTTGTGAAAATATTAATGAAAATCTGGTTAAATAATATCACATGTCCTACTATAATGAAATGTTTTGGTGGTTTCTTGTTTAATTCTGTCTTTTGATCCAGGATTAAGGGATACACATTTTGCACAGGAGAAGACATATAGGCTGTCATGGGCACACAAAGCTCCTTCTCCTGCACTGCGTGCATCGAGTTTACCTAAAAATGTTCACTATAGTTCCTTTGGTGACTCTGAATGTAGCTGGTATAACTGTGTGTGTGTGTTTGTGCCCTTGTATGCCCAAAAAAAGACTTACGCACATTCCAGGACTGAATTCTGCTCTGTGCCCAATGCTGCCAATACATGTGGGTTTTAAAAATGAAAGGAAGAATTTATTTTTTCATTGAAATTGTAACTAACGGACTAATACTGATTATTTTTTAAAATAATACACTTATAAATATATATTGTCTTAACTCGTTTTTTTTTCTTACAGATTCAGTGGGAGCTGGAACTTGTGCCAAACAACATCAAGTGCACAGCAGGAACCAATCCTGGATGGGACACCAGTTGATTGAACAAAACAAGCACTCTTACTCATAATCTTATTATCAATCTTTATCAATATATTAGGGATGTGAGGGAAAATTGAAATACATGGAAAAAAGGTACAATAACACTGAGGAAACATCAGCAAGCTCCACATATCCATGTTATATCTGTCATAAAATAATTATAATTTCCGTAAAGGAAGGGTAAGTAGTACAGTTTCACAGCTGCAGGAGACCTGTTGGGAAGCTTGACTTGGTATCTAGCTGTCTTGAGTTATCCTTTTCTACTTGTATCTGCCTGACATGAGCAGAAGGTTTAGTTTTGTATCTGACTTTGCCTTACAGATTGAAAATAATTGACTGATTGTGGGTGTGCAAAACAGTATGCCCTTCATGAGATGGTCATGCCATTCTGGGTTGAAAATCTCAGATGATTCTGCAGTAATGGGGTGTATTGACAAGGACAATGAGAGAGAGGGGACACAAACGGTGAACTTTGTTTCTTGGTGCAAGGACAATTGTCTGCAACTTAACACCAGCAAAACCCAGCAACTGGTACACTTGGTTCCGCATACACGGATTCAACCAACTATGGTTTGACAGTATTCAAAAAACAATTACATTCCAGAAAGTTCCAAAAAGCAAAACTTGACTTTGCCACCCACCAAACACTGCACTGAATCCATACAAATTAAGTGTTCTGTAGTCCTACCTTACGTTTCTGGGAGTGGATGTGGTGCAGCACTATAAGCACTTGGGTGTCCACATCAATGACAAGCTGGACTGGTCTTGTACCATAAGAACTGTACAAGAATTGGAAGAGCAGATTCTTTTTGTCTTAGGAGACTGCATTCTTTTAATTGTGGGTAGTAATATAATTTACATACTCTAACTCTGTGATGGCTAGTGTGATTTTCTAAGCTGTGATGCACTGGACGATTAACATCACTTCAAGAGAGGCCCATCGAATCAAAAAGTTTATAAAGGAGGCAGGTTCAGTTTTGGCACATACTCTTGACCTGCTGAAGGTCAGTGAAGGAGAGGTCAGGTCAGGGTCAGGTTGGGGAGCATGCACTGGTATAAGGTGTTGCCACATCCACCATACAACAAAACAGCTCAGGATCCAAGTTAACAACCCCATAGGCAGACATGGGGTCCAGTCCCACCATCTCGAAATGACTCACTATCTGCCGTAGCCAGGTGTTATATGGGTGTCCCCTTGGTCTGGTCCAGCCACTTGGGTCCTCAACATTGAAGATCCTGTGAGCTGGATCACCCTTGGGGAATCGCGCCACATGGCCGTAGTGCCATAACTGACGCTCCTTCACAATACAGGTAATGTGCATCATTCAGGACACTGTGAGCAACTGCTCATTCGACACAAAGTCAAACCAGTGGTACCCAAGGATTCTCCAAAGAGACACAGTACTGCAGGAGTCCAGTCTTCGTCTCAGGTCAATGGGTAGCATCTATGTCTTGCAACCATATAGCAAGACTGGAAGCACCAGGGACCTCATGCATAACGGCATGCGTAGAATTCGCAATATAACATGACGTAAGCACAAAAGTGGAAATGTACTTAAGCACAAAAAAATCCAGATGCATAAATCTGTGTGTTCGCCAGTTTCCACGTTCTTCCGCTACATAAATCCCGGTCAGCGTGGAAATGATGCAAGTGCACGCAGCTGCTCTCCCACCCTATCTACTCCCAGAATTATGCCTCTTTGAATATGTAAATCAATATAAATAGCCCTTAAGCTCAGTGTTCTGTTAAAAGACAATGGCAAACCATGAGGAAAAATAGAACAATTTCGGCGAATACCAAGTGAATGCAAGGAAAAACCTACTATTTGTTGGTTTAAACAATGCTATAAACAAGAAAAGGAAATTGATCGAGTGACATAGTGTGTCAGAGAAATTCGCAAGCTCAAGTTCACAAAGTAGCACAGTGCCCGAAATAAAAAAAGAAGTTGTCAGATATCAAATCTGCCGTGAAAAGCCGAGTCGTAGCCCACCGTCTCAGTTTCATATGAAAGTTTATTAGGGTACAGTGTAAAAAAATAGGCACACAGTAGGAAGAAAGCACGAAATGTCAACTTTAATCTCGAAATTTCCACTTTAATCACGTAGTTTATTTTGTCATTAAAGTAGAACATCATAAACTTCATCTTAAAATCATTTAATTTACTAGTTTCTCAAATCCCATCATAACTAAAGTAGCACGTTAAATGCTTTGTTTTGTATTTGATCTTCTATGTGCTCTATGTGTGTGAATCACTACATGCTTTCGTGCTTTGTCTTCCACCGACAGGACACAGAATCCAATACATTCGTAATATTACAGCTCTCTGAATAATTAAAATGCTGAGATGTATACTTGATATAATTTTCATGATGATAGGAGTTAAAGTATGTTATTAAACATGGGAACACGGTGGCACAGTGATTGTGCATGACCTTCGATGAAATAATTTATTGCAGCAGTACTGTCTCTTTCAAACGTACTAACCCCCAGTTCCTGTCCTTCCTTTTCCTTCTCCAAATACCTAATCGCCACACAATCAGCTCTGTAATAGACATTAAGCCATCTGTAGGCTTATAACGCCGATTCTTCAAAACTTTTAAGGAACATTGAAATATCTTCACCGTACATGTTTAACACTAGATTTACCAGAGCCTACGAAAAAACTCGTAAATCCGTCCCACCTTAAATGGCTTCTTAAAATCTTTCACAGCTTTCTTTAGAGTGGAAATAATAGATATTTGTTTGGAACACACGCATTTCATGTCTGTTCCGTTTCTACAGTAATCTGTGTAAACACATTGTTAAAAGAGAAACGTTTTTTATATTCTACTAGTAGATGACAAAATGTAGGCATAAACTATATAATGTATGAAGCCTGAAGTATCAAAGAAATACTTTCATAAAAGATACAAATTTAACACAACAATTGCACTTTTATTCAAAAATATAACTGCAGAAACAAAAAGCCGCCTTAACACGCGACATTGACACTTGTTTATTATGACTGCCTCCATGGCGTAATAGAATCAGCTGCCGACTGGGAATCAAAAGGTCACAAGTTTGATCCTGCACCACTCTGTTTTGAGAAGTAAACTGCTCTTAGTCTTACTATTTTAGAATAAAAACATACAGTACATTTGATTTCAGTCTGTAACAGCCAGTGTAATTTATGATACTTGTAAAGGTTAGCTTTGGTTTTTTTTTTTTTCTAGTCAGTTTTATTATCTCAGCCGCATTCATGAGCCCAAACACACCCCACCCCCGCATCTGACACTGCTGTTTTCACATAGACTCGCTGTAACAGAGGTAAACTCAGCTCCCTTCTACATCGGAGCAAGAATGCACATACCATTGCTTGCATACTAAAGTGTCAGCAGGCACTTTTTGTGGCATTACACACATTTTTGAGTATGCCCTCTGCACACTACTTGTGACTTTAGGCTTTAGGAAGTAAATAAATAAAGGTAAATCGTTTCATAAAATGATTTCTTCAAAATGTTGAATGTTATTTATTGGGCAGACAAGCACTTTTTGTGGCATTGCACATGTATTTTTTGAGCATGTCCGTGCCAAATAAATAACAGACTGAAATCAAATGTACTGTATGTTTTTATTCTAAAATAGTAAGACTAAGAGCAGTTTACTTCTCAAAACAGAGTGGTGCTTGATCGAACTTGTGACCTTTTTATTCCCACTCAGCAGCTGATTATATTGCGCCACAGAGGCAGTCATAATAAACAAGTGTCAATGTTGCATGTTAAGGCGGCTTTTTGTTTCTGAAGTTATATTTTTGAATAAAAGCACAATTGTTGTGTTAAATTTGTATCTTTTGTGAAAGTATTTATTTGATATTTCAGGCTTCATACATTATATAGTTTATGCCTACATTTTGTCATCTACTAGTAGAATATAAAAAAGTTTCTGTTTTAACAATGCGTTTACAAAGATTACTGTAGAAACGGAACAGACATGAAATGCGTGTGTTCCAAACAACAATCTATTATTTCCACTCTAAAACTCCACTTCACTCCCAGAAAATCAATCAAGGCATGAGCTGGAAGAAGTTTGTGCACGTTCTAAGTCGGTGGGGGGATGGAATAGTCGGCTACTTGCAGCCTGATTTTTATCAGCACATTTAGATGACAAAAGACGCTGGTGGAGAGCTGTGAACGATTTTAAGAAGCGATTTAAGGTGGGACGGATTTACAAGTTTTTTCGTAGGCTCTGGTAATTCTAGTGTTAATTATTCTATCCTTCATGCCAGACCCAGTGAAGCATACAGTGCAAGGCAGGAGCAATCCATAAATGGAGCGCCAGATCCTTGCTAGCTTAGCAACACTGTGTCCTTTAATTATTAACAATATAGATTATTTAAATGAAGTTAAAGTTTTATCTGTATAATATAATAAACATATTTTGCTGCATTTCATCTTTAAAATGATATTGCCATCATATGTAAATACACACTTTATAAAGTGGCTCAGGTTGTACAATATTATACCTGTAGTGCAAGTTTACAGTGAGGTAATTGTACAAAGTACAAACAGTTCAACAAGGAGCACATGATGGACTGATTGAGTGCGTTTAGAGTTCTTGGGATGAAAGTCTTTCTGAACTGCGAAGTCCGTACAGGAAAGGTTTTGAAGCGTTTGCCGTATGAGAACAGTTCAAATAGGAAGCATGGCTGAGGCAGTATGTGCTTGATGCTGTATATCGATAATTCTCTATCCGATCAGCTGCTCCAAGTGGTGCAGAGAGAGTAATATGGAAAAAGATGATCCGCTGTAGCAACCCATAACAGGAGCAGCTGTAAGAAGAAGAAGAAGGTGCAGTGAGAGTAACAACGCTAAAGGAGCTATGGTATTTAGAATAGTTTGACCATTCTGCGGACCATTATATTATTACAGGTTAATTACAATCAGATGCATTAAACTAATAAACAATATGCGGTTAATTTCAGTGTATTTATAAAGCCGCATCAGGGATGTGGATCTGAATAAGAAAGATAAACCACACAGGAACAGTAGCACTGCTTTGATGCTGGGCGCCTCCAGTCTGCAAAACCGAGCGGAGAAATTGCGTACGACAAGGTATGAGCTACCGTGGAAATATGTGTGGCTTTATGCCAAGTTTAGGTTTTATACATCGCGATTTGAACGTGGAAACGTTCTTACGCAACATGACCTTCATCCTTTTGTATAGACCTCGGTAGCAGCACACACCCCTCTCCAGTGACCTCATGACCTCCCATGCTCTCCCAATCCATCTACTGACTTCATAGGAAGTGTCACCAGAGACATGAATGTCACTGCCGTGACAGTTTCAACACTCTCCGCAGTTAGACACACTACTGATGGCTGTGCCTGAAAGGTTATTAGAGGCCTGGATCTTGATTTTTATCCAGGACACTTGCAAGCCCAGACACTCAAAACAAAAATCATTATTATTATGAACATTGCTGCACTTTCTCTCAAAATGTATGCATTTTAAATCATATACAGTGGAACCTCGGTTCACGACCATAATTCGTTCGAAAACTTTGGTCATGAACCGAAGCAATTTCCACCATAGGATTGTATGTAAATACAATTAATCCATTCCAAATATATATATTTTTAGTTTTTAAGCACAAATATAGTTAATTATACCATAGAATGCACAGCGTAATAGTAAACTAAATGTAAAAACATTGAATAACACTGAGAAAACCTTGAACAACAGAGAAAACTAACTCTGCAATAGTTTGCACTATAGCACTAGGAACCGCTCGCTAAAAAAAAACTTTTTTTTAAGTTTTTTTTGAGTTTTAAGCACAGGGGAAAGAATGAACATTTGAAAAATCCGTAATTTAATAAACCACCAAGAAAAGTAACATTGCCACTATGAGCCGATCGCTGTAAACAGAACTGAAAACAAAAACAAGCCTTTTCTACCTTATGCGTCCAGCCCTCCCTTTCTCGCTCGCTCTTTCGTGTGTGTGTGTGTGTCTCTCTTTTGCAAGCCTGGAGCGCCTGTGTGTGTCTCTCTCTTACGCGCACACCTATGTGTGTGTGTGCCTCTCTCGCATGTGCGCTTATGTGTGTGTGTGCCTATCTCTCATGCCTGTGTGTGTGTGTGCCTCTCTCTCACACATCTGTGTGTGTGTGTGTGTGTGTGTCTCTCTCGCGCGCCTGCGTGTGTGTGTTGCGCTCTCTCTGTCTATTGCTCACTTGCTCGCTGCGCAGGAAATGCACAGGGAGAAACTGAGCATGTACAAACCGAAAGGGAAAGTGGCTTGCTCATATACTGAGTGTGTGGTCGTGAACCGAGGCAAAAGTTTGGCAAACCGATTTGTATGTGTACCGAGACGTTTGTGAACCGAGGTCCCACTGTATTATACATATTGAATTAAATGAAGAATAATTTATTAAGGAGACCTGGTTTCGCTTCCCGGGTCCTCCCTGTTTGGAGTTTGCATGTTCTGACTGTTTCTGCGTGAGTTTCCTCCATGTGCTCCAGTTTCCCCCCACAGTCCAAAGACATGTAGGTTAGGTGTATTGGCGATCCTAAATTGTTCCTAGTGTGTGCTTGATGTGTGGGTGTGTGTGTGTGTGTGCGTGTGCCCTGCGGTGGGCTGGCACCCTACCCAGGGTTTATTCCTGCCTTGTGCCCTGTGTTGGCTGGGATTGGCTCCAGCAGTTCCCCATGACCCTGTGTTAGGATATAGTGGATTGGATAATGGATGGATGGATAATTTATTGCAGGGAAGAATAACAACCATGAGCAAAATATTATTTTCATGTAAAAGTCCATCTATACGAAATCATGTTTGCTGTAAATTAATAATTTATTTTACCAATGCATGCTGCTATGACCTGAATCTATTAGCTCAATGAGAATGATGCCATAAGTCTTGAGCATTTATAGCACTAGAATTGATATTTCTCAGCAGTGACAGCCGCTTCCTCCCCCTGTTGGTTTTTCTTAAGACACTCTGGTCTTCCTTCCCCAGTCCCAAAGACTGTTAATTGTTGATTCTAAACTGGTCCCATGTACAAAGAGAATGTGGGGGAGTGCACAAATTGGTCATAATATTCAATGACGTGATTGAGTACTGCTTCTTGCCTTGCCCCCGAGTTCTACTCTGAATTAGATTGAGTAGGTTTAACATTGTCATTTTATTTAAGGAAATCTCTTTAAAAAAGACCTAATCCTTCAAATAAGTCCTATACACTTTGTAAAACAAAAATCCACAACTTCAGACTAAATGTAGTTCAGTCACACTTTATATATATTGTATATGCAATAATTTCCTTCCAAAAATAGCTGCTATGTTGGGGTAAGAGGAGTTGTGAAGTATGAAGTTGGAAGGCTAAAAGTTTTATTTTTGATGTATTACATTTTTATTTGAATAATTTGCTCCTGTGAAAGAAAGTTTACTCGATCAAAAATAAAAACCACAACTTTCTTGGTATTAAAAACCACGACTTTCTTTTCTTTTTAGTTAATAATTTAAAAACGGAATAAGAATCTTATTAAAGTTCGATAAATTCTGAAAAGAACGATACCAAACATATACTTAGGTTTTAAAATAAGCCCGATTTAAAACGTCACATAAAATCGTTGCACTTTTAGGCTTAGGATTTTATATATAGAAAGTAGATATGTGTGGGGTAAGAGGTATTATGTAATTTTTTTCTGAGATTATTTTATGAAAAAAAGTTTAGTTTTTGTTTAATGTACGCAGAATTAATGCTAACTGAGTGCACTGAAGTTTGTATTTGTTCTTATTACTTGATTGAATAAAGATTACTTTAAAAAAATGTTTGTGTTAGGGAATCCCTATTTCTCTGAACGCAATGCTAGATTTTTACCAGAAGATGGAGACTAAAGGCTGCAGAATTAGCTAAATGAAGCATGCTTGAACTTTCCCAGACTACAATAAAACACTTCTCTGTTGTTCAGTACTTTTACAGACTTAATTTCCAAAACAGAAAAAAGACTTGAAAGCTGTTTCAAAGGACGCTGATTTAAATACAAAAAGCATGACATATTTGGAAGCATTTCAGATTTCCTCTTCACTTAGTCAGTCATTTGCATTTGCTATATGGTTAAAGACATACTGTATTGACTTTTCCATCTTTTTATCTATGACTTGAATTGTTGTGCTGAAACTTCTTAAAGGTCTGAGGGTCATGGTTTGTAATTCTTAATTGAGCTCGCTCCTATACAGTGGCTTTAACAGTATAAATAGAATTTCTGTCTGAATCTTTGGATTTCCTGTAATGAGAGCTAAAACTCTCTCAGGGCACATTCATCAGCTTTTATCATCATTCTTTTCCCAGGCCATAATTCTACATCATAAAATATCTATAAGAGTACAATAGCTGACAAAGCCAATTTAGCAAATAAGTTTTGATTCACAAAGTCCTGCAATAACTTTTAAAATTGCCTTTTAATGAGTGGAATGATTTTCTGTCCATAGATGATTCATTTATTATGGGGAGGTCTTTTTAAGGAGCTTTTTTATGGTCTCCAAAGGACACACAATGAATACATTTTTTATATTCTTTACAATTCAAAAGAAAGTATTAAATGTAAAGATGACATCTTATTCAAAACGATTGTCTTCATCTTCATTAGCACTGAAACGTATGATGCATTTACCTAAAAAATAAAACTTAAAGAGGTTTTGAATTGCTGCAAAAGTAGCAAAAATAGAATGCCTGAATGATTTATACATACTATACTGTATGCACGCTCCCATTATCTCCAAATACAGAATGATTAGATCTGAACTAATATGTAGAAAAATAAAATTACTCTTAACCATGATAAGGAGAGCACTCTATGGATAAAATTAGGAGACTGGAGGCTAACTGAACAAGACTCTTCTGTTTGAAAAAAAAAGATGGCAGAAAAATATTACAGCACTACGGCATAATATCATCCTCAACTATTAAATACACTTTTTAAACCTTGAATATGATACTTTTATTAAATGAATAAACATGATTTAACAGTTTACAGGATTATGTTCAAAATAATATATTCATGACATTTATTTATGGCTGGCCACTCTAAAATAAGTCAGTATGAGTGCCCCATTCACGATGGGCTCTTACCTTGCCCTAGAGTTTCTGAATTCATTACAAATTCTCCCTGAACCGGATAAGAGGTTAATAAAATGGATAAATCAGTTTATTAATTGGCATTTCATCTTCATAAGCTGCTAGCTGCCAAAAGAAAAATGCAAATCATGTGTTGCTTTCATTGTTCATAGCCCAGTTTACTCTGAGGTTGGAGAATGGCTCAGATTCCAAAAAAGCTTACAATAATATTCTCAGGCATGATTAGTCCATATTGGTCAAGTGCAAGGCAAGAAGTAATCGTGGATTGGACAAGAATCCATTACAGGGCATATTCATACACATCCACTTTCAGTTTGCAGTTTGGAATCAGTAGTTAATATAACGTGGCCATTTTGTGGGAGAAAAGCTAAAGTGCTTGGAGGAAAGCCCATGGAGGTACAGGGAATAGGTTCAACCTCCACACAGATGTCGAACAAATGCGGAAGGCTCAGTGCTAACCGTCTGTGTCACTCTGTTTCCCAAAAGCTCATCACAATTTCAGAAAATTTGCATGAAGATAAAATTATAAATTCATTCTTTGTCATGGTGTTAGTTTTAGACATTAAGATTATTAACCTAGACACATGGGAACTATTTTATTGTGCCTTTGACCATGAAATAGTATTTCAGTGTTGACTGTTTTATGTTCAGTATTGTTTGTGTTATGCCTTTTTGTTGCACTTTTTTTTTTCATTTAATTATCACTGCATTTGTAATAGTGTATAGCGTTTCAAGCTCTTTAGTAAAATTACCTAAATTAAGACAAGCCTTTTAATCAGCTGCAGGAGGACCATATTGCAATTGTTGAGATGGAATATTTTCTGAATAAATAAAAATTTGAAGTGGTGAGCCTCACAGACATATGTGCAAGACATGGTCAAAAATCTTAAATCAAAATGAAATTAGGAAAGAGGAAAGGTGTTACCTTTGAGAAAACTGGCTTATTTGATGCTACACATTAGCAAGCTCTACATCTAATCTGCTAAGGAATGTACATGCAGTCAAAAGCCAACATGTACAGTGTCCATTTTAGAACATCCACTTACATCTGACAAAACTACATTCTTCATTCTGCCTCTTTCAAAGTGGCATCCTCCTTCTCATATAGTGACCAAAACGTCCTCTGAGAGCACCTTCTCCCAACCATCCAAGAACAGTTTGGTGATAAATAATGCCTTTTCCAGCATGATGGAGCAAAGTGCCATAAGGTGCCAAAAGTGATAACGTACCGCCTCTGGGATAAAAACATGACCAGGAAACTGCCCAGACCTTAATGCCATTGAGAACTTGTAGTCAATCCTCAAGAGGTGGGTGGACAAATAAAAAACCTCAAATTCTGACAAACTCCAAGCATTGATTATGCAAGAATGGGCTGCCATCAGTCAGGATTTGGCCCAGAAGTTTTAGACAGCATGCCAGAGGACTTGAAAAGGAAGGGCCAACACTGCAAATATTGACTCTTTGCATAAACTTAATGTTATTGTCAATAAAAGCCTTTGAAACCTATGAAATGCTTGTAATTACTCTTCATTATACCATAGAAACATCTGACAAAAATATCTAAAATCACTGAAGCAGCAAATTTTGTGAAAACCAATAATTGTGTCATTCTCAAAACTTTTCACCATGACTGAACACTAAACATACTAGCTTGCCATAAGTATTTGCTTAGCTATATTTTAAATGGACTTTTTTTTTTACTGAAACATGGGAATAGATGTACAACACACAATGTACTACTCCAATTTTAAATAATAAAAAACAGGAAAATAAATGATGCTTTGAACATCAAGGAAGTAAATGCCCGTATTATATACTTTAGAGTTGATGAATGCGATTGGCTATCTAAAATGTATTCTCATCAAAGTAAAAATGATTGACAGGTCAAATTACTTCCTTCCAAAGCACCCAACTCTCATTTTTCTCATTTCTGTGTCAGAAGAAGGAGGGAGGAGAGAGATTACAGTGGAGGTCACAGGCAGGACAGAGGACGGCATTTAGTTGGACTGCAGAATGCAGAAGCATTTTTTGTCTGAGGTCAGAGGATGAATGCCATTTTGAAAGAGGTAGGAGGGAGGATGGAGTTTTGTCAGAGGGAGGACGATGTCCAAAAATGGATACTTGACTACATCTAGTGGATTAAAGCAAGGCCAAATCAAGTTCTAGACATGACTTGAACTTACTGTAACTGTCCTAAATCTCTGAATTCTTTTCATGGTAAAAGAGAAACGACGACCTCTGCTTCATTTTCAAATGCACCCTTTCCACAAAGTTTGTTTGCATTAATGAAAGTTTTATCTATTATTATTTGACTGGAAACTTACTATATACTGTATGCAAAGGGTGTCAAATATAACAATAACCAAAGCAGAAATCCCTTAACACCAAAAGACTGTATTCTGAAAGGTCAGGTGGAAATTAAGTACAAATAAAAATGACTTATTTCAACTGTCTGAACAATCAATAAAGGAATGGTGAGCAAGAAGTAGCTACAAACTGAATAATCTTCTCAGCTCACATCATTTGTGACTTTTCTGATAGCCAAGGCCCCTTGTGTGAATGTGCAGTACTGGATAAATTCTACTCTGCAAATCTCTGTTAGGATTTAGGATAAATAGCACAACTCAGAATCAATAAAACAAAAAATAGTGCTGTAGTTTACAGCATTTTATCTTATTAGTTCAATAGTTCATAGAAATGTCCATCTAGTCATTCATCCATTTTTTGTCACAGGTAAAATAAGCCTATCTTTAAAATGTAGGTGTTGCATCTTGTTATGGTTTTTGGAAGGTCAAATTTGCAAGGTGGAATGGAAACCTTAGTTGGTCAACTGCTCAGTTGTTTACTGTATGTAATTTAAAGCTGAAGCCTTAGACCCACCACATCGATTTTTTTCCTTATCTTGTGCAGATCATAATTTATTAAATTCTGATTTATATAGCATTTTTCATACTAAGTCAAGTGGGTTACAGAGTTGAAAAGACTAAACAAAAATCAACCCTTATTTTCATTCCACTTTTAGCGCCTGCTCTATCTCATTCAGTGTTGCAGGAGCCTGGAGCCTATCCTAGAAGCAATGAGCATGAGAGGGAGGAAGGCAAGGAGATGGGAGGGAGACCAAAAATAAAATAGAAAATTCTATAAATAGTAGAAATGAAGAAAGGAGCATCACAGAAGGGGTGTGTTAAGTGTCAAATAACTAAATTAGGAATAATAAGTTAGCAGCTTGGGATGTGGATTTTGCCTTTTCTTCAAATGACTACATGCAGCTTTTCTCCAGGCAATCCCTAACCCTAAAGAGTTTGATAGTCCAAAAGCTTAATGTGCTATTTTCACTGGCCTCATGTGGATGTGCGAAAGGGCTCTGCAATGAACTGGTGGCCCATCTGGAGTTGATTCCTTCCTTGTATTAGATAGGATAGTTCCTGGACCTAGTGATCCAGAAATTATTTAAATGGGCTTAAAAATATTATATTATGAGACAGGATACTTCTTATTCCACATGACCTTAGAAAAATAATTAAATGGGTTTAAAAATATTGTATTATGGAATACAATGATTGAGTGGGTGCCTCATGGATGAAGACGCATTTATTGATTACAATACAAATACTCCACTGTTATTTTTTTAATTAAGCATGAGTGTAGTATAAAACACTGTTTTCAATAACCTGTCTTGTTCAGAGGATGTATTTTTAGCAGCATCGACCCACAGTGCCTAATACTGTATATACTGTAATAGTTAGCATTTCCAACCTTGTCTGTCACACACAGAGCCTATAAAAACCATCAATATTTGTGAGTCAGATTGAAATGTTTTGGCCTGCTAGGTGGTGGTATAAATCCACTGTATTCTGGCAACGATATGGGGGTATTATTTGTAATTTACAGATCTAGTGTCTCTGAGTGTGCTCTCCTACTCCCTTTTGTGATAAAAGAAAATCAAGTAAAGTCTGTTGATAGATCCTTTGTTTGTTTTGACCTAGTCATTGCAGTCATTACAGGACTTGCAACCAGTGGAGCACCAACATTTCTTATCTATATAATAAAAGCCCAGCGCGGTGTCCGTGTCCGTGTCTGGGACCGCGTTCCTTTTGGCTGTATAGCCGCCCCATAGAAAAGCCCCAGTCTGTCCCCTCTCAGAATTCCTGCTTAACCTCTCCGTTCTTTCCCCTTTGCTTTTATTTTTCCTGTTCCCGAAAATCTTTTCAAAACAAAAGTAAAGAAATAGACAGAGTGTTACATTAACGTCTTCTCCCCTCTGCCTATTAAATAATCAATAAAATGAAATAAAAAAACACGAAAGAAACAGAAACCACAACCTACCCTTACAGCGTCCACCAGGCTTCTTGCGTTACAGCCAAACACGTGGTGTATGCAGGTTATGAGGTGTGACGCTAATTAACGCCCGTACTACAACAGATTATATTGTTCATATACTTTTAACTATTTACAGGGATCAACTCTTTTGGGGAAGTTCATAACAAAAAAAAATTTAAATTAAAAATAACATGTGCACTTGAGTATTTCGAGCCCCGCGTCTGAGTCGGATGGTTCCCCTGGTCACCAATTCGTGTGTTTCACTATGCCCACTATGCCTTTCTGTCTTCAGCTACCCATGTGTACGGAACAATGCCGAAACGAAATGCAACTAAACCTGCTGCTGCGAGAGAGGACACATTACAGCGTGATCACAAAGCAAAGAGGCAAAGGCGTGACAGTCGCTCGCAAGAAACGGACACTCAGCATTCACACAGATTAGCTCAATGACGCGTCTCTGCCGCACAATGAAAGGCAATTGAAACCCCTACAGAGAGAGAAGACAGATTATGCCATGATCGCGAAAGAAAGAGGCAAAAGTGTGCCAATGAGACACCCGATGAGAGGTCCTTACGATTGAGTCCTTCAACTGTGGTCATCCAACGCGCAGCGTAGCGCGCGCCAAGTTGCTAGTTATTAATATTTGTGCATTTAGGGCTGATAGTTGGTTGGCTGTAAGGACATTTAAAAAGTACTCTGAAGTCTACTAATACTCTGTTTCTGGGAAAAACTTTGCGAATAACATTATGGTTATCTTTCTGGGAAGTAATTAGGCCATGTCCAATTCTTTTGGATAAGTTCCAACTTGCTGTGGGCCAAAAGATGACTTGTGTGATGCAGATAGTAATTCTGTTTAAAGACATTTAGACTAGAAAAGATTCCATTTTTTTACATGAAAATGTAAAAATGCTATGCTTAAAGGCAGGTTTTGGCAGAACTTTGTTTGTAAGGTCATTCTCCTGGAAGGTAACATAGTACTAAAGCTAACTCTAGTACTTGACTCATCAGGTATAATTTATCTTCTTGATCCAACTTCCTATTTTTTCATTTTAGATGATAGGTGGTGCTCTTGAGTTGACCCCCAAACCCAGATAATAACATCAAGGAAGACAAATGTTCCCAAAAAACGATATGTTTATTAAATGAATAAGCACACCGGAGAGTGATAAATAACCCAAAGTACAACATAAACAACACTTCTTCGCCCAGATTTGTACCAACTGTCAGATGGATTTATCCTCCTTCCAGGTGTTGCATCCAATCATGTCCCAGAGTTAATTTGGGTTACATGGATGAATAGTGCTCCAAGCTTGCCAAGCACTAAAGCACAACTTAAGATAATGAGCTCCTCCTCAGTCACTCTTGACAGTGATCTAATTAGAACTTCTTCTAATGCAAGGTGTTATTTTTGAAAGAAACTTTGCTACTTTTCCCTCCATAACATATCCCGTGTTTGCTAATTCATTTCCTTTTCCAATGCTGAGAAACTTGTCCATGCTTTTATCACATCCCACATTGATTATTGTTAACTCTGTACTGGCAGGTGCTGCTTCTAATCTTATATCACAGCTCCAGATGATTCAAAACTCTGCAGACCAGCAGCAGCGAGCACATAACATCCATCTTGCTTCATCTCCACTGACTCCCTGTGTCTTACAGAATTAAATATAAAATTCTATTATTAACCTACAAAGCTTTAAATGACCTTGCAATAGACTACATCAGTGGCCTTCTCCATCACTATGCTCCTAGTCACCCACTGAGGTCCTCTGATTCTAGCAATCTTGTTGTGCTCCATACTAACCTGTACTCTGTGTGTGACAGGGCTTTTAGCTGTATAGCACCCAGACTTTGGAATGTCCTCCCTACATTAATCAGATCAGCTGACTCCATTCGTTCTTTTGAAAAACAACTTAAAATTCAGCTGTTCAAGAAGGATTTTAACTTAACCTGTGTCGAGGATGCCAGGGGCCACGACCTGGCCGGGACGCCTTGGAGGACCGGAAGTGGGCGTGTGCCCATCCGCCTTCGTGGTTGCTTTGGGGGCCACGGGTTCAGGGCATGGAGGCCCCACCCTGTAGGGACCCGTGGTCACCGCCAGGAGGCGCCTCAATTCCTTGGGGACCCTGGACCTCAGCACTTCCGCCACACCAGGAAGTGCTGGGGGGAAGAGAAGCAGGGACACCCGGAGAGCTTCCGGAGAACAACCTGCACTTCCGCCACACTGGGGCGTGTCAGCGGGAGATTGCCGGGGAGCACCTGGAGCTCATTCGGGTGCGGATAAAAGGGGCCGCCTCCCTTCATTCAAAGCAGAAGTCGGGTGGAAGAGAGACAGAGCTGGAGAGAGGACTGGAGGCGGCCAGAAAGAGAGGCACGAAGGACTGTGTGGCCTGGACTTTGGGGGATTGGTGCTGGAGGCACTGGGGGTGCACGTGAAGTATTACTGTAAATATTGTAAATAAAGGGTGTGTTGGGTGAACATAAGATGTCCGTCTGTCTGTGTCCGGGCCAGCGTTCACACCTGGCATTCTGCCTGCTCTTTCAGTCTTCCTCTCTGTCCAGATGCTCAGTATAATTTGTTGATGTTATAACGCAAATTACATTATTTCCTAGGCTTTCTTTTAGTATTGAATCTAGTATTTTACTCTGGTTTATTGTCTTTTATTCTATTTAATTCCTTTGTATATGGGAAAGGTGCTATATAAATAATTTTTTATTTATTTTATTATTATTATTAACACAGGCCACTACATTCTGAGTCATTTGCAGGGACTTGATTTTGCATGCAGGTACTCCTGCCAGTAAGGAGTTCCAGTAGTCCAGACTTGATAGGACCAAGGCCTGAATCAGACGTTCTGGGTCTTCAATTGTCTTCAAAGGCCAAGCTCTCTCGAGTAGATCCACAACTGACAGTACTATTTGAGGTAGAGCATGTTGTCCCAAATTGTTTTTCTGTGACTGCGTGCTCCCCATTATTCAAAAGGATATTCCACTCAAGGACAAAGATTTTCTCTTAGCATAGAAGGGCCTCAGCATTTAGCATTTAGCCCTTTCATTGTCATCCATAATCCACAATGCTATCCACATTTTACATGGCAAGTTAAGAGTGCCATTGTCAATGTGTATCTTAAAATGACCTAGAATGGTCATGTCTCTGTCTTGTGGACACTTTCCCTGCCTGTATATCCTTCCATGACTAATATTTCTATGACATCATATAAAATAAATCTGAAATAGTGTCCAGTATGGAAAGTTTAGCTGGAAAGGTAAATATAGTAAAGAGTTAAATTCTTTGAAGTGATGTGCGAAGTTCCAGTATCTCACTTCAGAAGAATCAACTATCCATTTTTAAGGCTGCTAATCCCATCTGAGGTTGCTGAAGAGCCCAAGTCAATCCTTGTACTGAGTCTGCAGCACACTCATGATGACAGTCTGCCGCAGGGCACACATACAAACCTCTCAAACCTAAGCATACTGTGACACTTTAATGATGCCAGTTAGCCCAGGAGCCTTCTACATGTTCAGCTGGAATCCCTAGAGAAAGAGAGAGCACTTCTAAACTTAACAAAAGAGATATCCCAGTCAATCTTTGAACTGAGCAACCTAAAGTAAGCATTACATAACAATGCTTACTGAAGCACTCTTCATGAAAGGACCAAGTAATGACAAAATAAATGCATGCTCCAACTAAGTATAAAAGGGCATACTGTATGATGCCCAATTTTAATGATAAAAATAGGGGCTGAAATAATGTGCTTGTGCTTATGTGTGGAGCACATAAAAAGTGGCACTTGCTCTTACAGAAGCAGCAGGTCTACTGTATGAGAACTTAAGAAGAGCATTGGAAATGGTTTTGAGATGATAACCAAGAACAATTTGTTAGAAAAGTCAGCACTGGTTTTGAAAATAAAACTTTTGATAAAAAGAGAAGTATTAATAGCTTAACATGCTGTCTGTAAAAAATGTAGTTTTAAGTAATATTATAATATTACTCTGTTAAAAAACAGTACCTTGTATAATTTTCAAAACAATTTCAAAAATTAGAGATGTCTGACCTTTAGAAACTTTCTCCTAAATCAAATACAGTACTTTGAGCTTCAGGTTACATAGTGGAATAATACAGGTACATGTTATTCATCCATTTGGACTGCCAAATATTTCTTCTTCTAACTGTTCTTACCTATCACTGTCTCTGTTAGCAGTTGCCTGCATAGGTAAGCCCCCTCCATCTTTGATCTACTCCATATCTTAATTCCTCAACCCCTTCTCCATCATATTCCTGTCTACACCATGTCTCTACCTGAGCTTCTATCTTCTCCTCAACCTTCTCCTTGGGTCAGTCTTCATCAGGTTCTGTCAGTCATTTACTGTACCACCTTGTTCCTCCTTATCACATGTTCATATCATCTCAATCTAGCTTCTCTAATTCTCTACAACTTCTGTCCTTCTGTTAACCTTTTCATTCTATTATCTGTTTCTCAATGAGACAATAAAAACCCACCTTAGCTTTCACTTTTTTCCTCTAATTTTTTCTATTGTTTATGTCTCTACAGTGTACATTATCACTGGTCTTATTACTGTTTAATAGTTCTTTTATCTTTTCTTTGTGCTCAGTGCACAAAAACTATGTCTGATGTCAGAAAGGGCATGCAGTCATAAGGCTTGAGGTCAAATGCAAATCATATCGAAATATGAGAAATTCTATGGCATTCTCTATAGGCAATATGTGCTGGGATCTCCCCCACCAGTTATGAGAATGTGACTAGGAGTACTCCAGATGACATGACTATGTGTTAGAAATGGATGAAAGAGAGGATTATTAGGGTGTTTACATGGAATGTAGGATCTGTGAAGAGTAAGGCAAGACAATTTCTTGATATGTGGTAGGATTTGAAAAATCAATTATAACTTGATTAATTAATTACTGCATCACCAGTAAAAATTAATTAAATAAATCATTCGGCAAGGCTCCTATTGATTTACCTTACTTTCTCTGTAATAGAATGGGATTTCTGGCCTTTAGGCTTATATCAAGGTAACTAAGGCACACTCGTTTTAAGAAACAAAATAATGCAATTTATTGATAAACACAAGGATTACAAAAATATGAAAAATGCATATATATATATATATATATATTGTGATGTGTGGGTCATAAAGAGAAAGACGTGAATCCCATGTTTCAGAGAAAATCACCTTTATTATAGTGAAGACAGGAACAGTCTCAGCATTTATTCAAGTGGGAACTGTCACTTCAGCACACAAAAACAGAGCAAGCAAGCAGTGACATTGTCAGTCATCCTGCATTAGCTCTCTTCTTCAGATTAAAAGAACAGATAGCCTTCCTCGTCAGCCTTCTTCATTCTGGAGGAGAGAAGACAGAAGGAGAGCCAGGTCAGTGGCCAGTTTTAAATGTTCCCAGCAACAACGATTGGGTGACAGACACATTACTCAGTGAGCCTGCAAACTTGCCATTGAACCAGCAACAAACAATTACCCCTGTCTGTTTTAACAGAGTTTCAGTGGGCAGCGCAGATAGGGTTTTGTTGAGTGCTTTTGGGGGGGATGCAGTGATCACATATACAGCATAATAACATATAAAACTGGACAGTCTAGACAGAAAAAGTATTTAACATAGACAGTTTGGTGGACAGCTGGGGCTTTTGCGCAGCTGGGACCACTGGAGGATGAGAAGACCAGGAGAGAGACAATACCTCCCCAGGGACACGAGAGGACATTTCGACAATTCCACAGCCATGGACTGCAGCACTTCTGCCATACCAGGAAGTGCTGCAGGAAGATGGTTAGGGAGCACATCTGGGAACAATGTAAAAGGAGCTGCATCACTCCATTCTGGGAGCTGGAGTTGGAGGTGGTGGACAGAGCTTGTCAAGGGAGGAGTAGAGGCGGCAGAAGAAGAGAAAAAGAGAAAGAAAAGAGAGAAAAAGAAATGACTGAGTTATTGTGGTGATTGGGGCACTGTGTAAGGTTCTCTGTGCTGAATTGGAAAACAAGAAATAAAAAGCGTGAGTTTTGTAAGTGTGCCTCTTGTGTCTGTCTGTGTCTGCTTAAGTGGCTGCTATGCCCTCTAGAGTTGTCACAACAGGTTGACTGTTTCCTGGTTATTTAGAGTTCTACTTTATCTTGGCTAAGATAAATAGTTTTACGACACTAAGTCTTTATGGATGATGTCCGATGTTATGTGGAGTTGTGGCTTTGTTGTTGCTCTGGGTTCAAGTAGAGGGTTCTTCATATGTTGGAGTGCACTCTTTCTCTTTGGTGCATGATCCTTGTCAGTGCAATGCTGCTGCTTCCTCAGCTTGCCTACTTCTGTATTTTGCCATTTCATAGGGAAAAGGCGTTACTCATTCTGGCCCAGGAGTTTAGATGCTGAAGTGACCTTTATGAAATAATGGCTTCTCAGCCTCGGCAGACTACTAGCACACAGCTTTGGCTTGACAGACTGGGTCTTAGCTTCTGGTCCACAATGAGAAGGGTTTTTCAGCTTCAGGCACTCCAAGGAAGAGAAGCTCATAGCTTTTAGTGTGAGAGAAGATTTTAGAAAGTCATTTTGGGGAATATGCACAGAGTGCCACTGGGAAGAGTCCCAGAGTTCTCTAGGGTTCCCTGAAGAATGTTAGTGCTCGATTACCAATTCCCAATTCTCCAAATTTCTATTTCTCTCCATTCTATGTTCTTTTTTTTAGCTTTTTCTCTTTTAAGAGATGGGGTTCATGTGGTTTTAAAGGAAGGTTGAATCTTCTGCTGATTGAATTAAAGTCACTTCCAGTTAGATAGATAGATAGATAGATAGATAGATAGATAGATAGATAGATAGATAGATAGATAGATAGATAGATAGATAGATAGATAGATAGATAGATAGATAGATAGATAGATAGATACTTTATTAATCCCAAGGGAAAATTCACAAATTACAATTACAAAATCAGTGTCTTCTACTAGGTGAGTTCTACCGTCCATGTCCCTTGATTTATAGGTCTTTATTCTTGCTTGAGTCCATTTCATGCCTTCTGGCTCAAGCGGTCTGCATAGGGGCCTCTGGCGAGATGTCAGTGCAACTGTGATTTACAACTTTGTTATCAGATGAGGTCCAGACAGATGTTGGTATGAGCTGGAGTTCAGTCACTTAGTAGCACGTAGAGGAAGGCGGAGATGGATGGCTACGTATCTGCTTTCTTAACAGGTCTGGTATTCCACTAAATCCCAGCAGAATAGGTAATGCTCACTTTGTCCTAGCGTTAAAGAAATAAATGTTTTGTGTGCAGGACACAAGGTGAAAAGGGAAATTTCTAGGGAACTGGATAAGGTGATGAGAGTTGGAGAGTTAGTGATAGATTAGGTAACAAAAGATTATTACTGGGAAATTAAATTGCAATGTAATATCAGTAGATGCACCTCAGATGTGGTGTCAAGAAGACCAGAAGGAGTCATTTAGAGAGAAAAGTTGGGAGCCAAAGCATGGGATTAAGGGGTGTTTTTTTGAGAATAACCCTGGCTGTGAATATGAACAGCAAAGAAGGAATGGGGAGTAATGGTTATAAGGATAAACTTGGTGGATATTCAATCCATTTGGAAGATGAAATTAATAATATGTTTTGGAAATAGCTCATAGTTTTTTGGGCAGGTGTACTTGAAAGCAAAGCAGCATCTGGTAACTTGTGAGATATGTGGAGTTCATTAAAATTCATTAAATACATTATTATTTACAGGGAAACTATATATGGCAGTTATGTACTGTATATAAAAAAAAACACATTTTGAAATTACATCTTTACTTGTATCCTCATGTCATGCCCTTTAAACATCAGATATTTTATTAAAGCACCTAACGTTGCACAGCAGCACACAGTAGCCAACCCAGCATCTGTGTGCTTCAAGGAGTTTTTGAGGTTGTGCGCAGAGGTGAAGAAGGGAAACTGTCATGCTGTCAAATAAGGATTGAGAGAATAGTGAAACTCCATTGTGTAACAGTCTACAACCCATAAAAACTTGACCTCTATATACAATCTGCCTGTTTCTGGAATTCAGTTATAGATTTCAAAATTCTTTTACAGAACTGGTGTGGACAGTTGTCCTCAGCTTCCCACACAGCTGTTAATTTTCCCATGCCTTTTGCTTTTGTTTCCAATTTTCTATGACTCTCTTCAGATTCAACTCCATCTACTCATTTTATAAAGATGTGTTTTCTGCTTCATAATACCAGAGTGTTGTAGACACACATTGGGTGCAAGGGAAGAATCAGTCCTTTAAAGGGGAGCAGTCATCAAGCATACACATATTCACGCAAGAAAAACAAAGTTAGCATTTTCATTTGGCACAACATGCTCACCTTAGGAAATGAATATATTGCAAAAGTATTCAAAAGAAAACTCACAAAGGGAGAGAGGTAACATGCAGCATTAAAGGAACAATGGCAATAAGTGAACCCAGGTCCCCATTGCTATGAGGCAAGAACACCAATTAGAATGCCACCTTCAAAATGCACCAATTTTACATAACAAAATACTTAGTGGGACTAATACTGTAAGTGCAATGTTGCTTAATACATTTGACCTTGAGATGCTTTCAAAAACAGAGGATTTGCTAAAAAAGTTGATTTGATAATACAGTATTTATGAAGTGACTGTTATACAGGCCAAGGATAACTTGTTGCTTAAAAGAAAAATACCAACTCACATTAGAATCCTGTGGATTGATGTTAATAATACTCAATATGGGGTCATATTTACATAAAGACAGAGGTAATCATAAAATCAGAACATGGCAAATTAAATTCATTTTAAATGCTTTCAGTAGCTGAGATTAGAGATGGAAAATGAATTATTCTATAGCTAAAATGAAAAAATACAATTAGCTTTTGGCATTGCAATTAAAGATTGTGTTCAGTCACACGTTACTTTTGTTGATGTAAAGGAAGAATGACTGGGGTGCTCTGTCTTGCTTCATTTTATAACAATGTGGTTTTCTTTGGTGATTTAGCATTTATTTTATTGTACTGGAATGCCCTGTTCTAATAAACTTTTAAGAGTCAAACTGAGCTATTCCAATAAATTTAACATAAAGAGTTGGGGGAATAATCAAACATGAAGGCAAACTGCATACTAGGTCTTTTGACTTTAGGCTTCCTATCATGTTAATTAACCTGTTGTGAGTCACACAAACACATTTTTATAAATATAATTGAATAAAACTGAAGTAATAGTCACTCTTTACTAAAATGTACACAGTTATCACTGATAAAAGACCAAATGGCTATGTTATTATACTGTTGAATTGACAATATCACTGTTCATTAGTCCGATAAAAATAGCCCACTGGGACATACCGAAACAACTCAAATTATTATGTGCAACATAATAAAAATGCTCATGGGCATCAAAGAGTTTTGACTATGATCATGAGCACACTCTAAATTTGTATTAATTTAATGATCAGTATAAATCAATATTATTTTGAAAATGCTTTTTAAAAAATGGAACACTGCTATGCATTTTCCCACGAACATGCTTTCTTCAGCATGCTGTAATATCAAAAGCAGTTGGCCTACGACTAAGGTGGATTTTTCTATTAAGCTGAAACTTTTTATCACATGAAGAAATATCATAATTTTATTGCTGTCACTTAAACATTTACTTCCTGTTAAGCACATTCGCTTATTTTCAGACATTAACTCACTGAAATAAGCCATGCACCAATTCCACCACTTGTATAGATAGATAGATAGATAGATAGATAGATAGATAGATAGATAGATAGATAGATAGATAGATAGATAGATAGATAGATAGATAAAAAGATGCACTATATAATATCTTATATTAAAAGATAGAATAGGCACTTGTCACACATGTGCGCATAGGAGGCAGCTAAAGGGCCTGAATGAGAGTAATTCTATGCCTGACCAAGGGGTGGCGGAGTCCACTAACTCTTTCTCTCACTTCTCTCAGACCAGTTACAGGAAATTCTGCCTAGCCCCGATGATGTCACTTCTGGTTCTGGCCTCAATGACAGCACTTCTGGTTCCAGCCCTACTGATGAAATCACTTCCCATTCTGGCCCAACTGATGACGCCACTTCCAGTCCCAGCCCAAATGACACCACTTCTGTTTCTGGCCCCAATTGTGAAGTCACTTACTCCACTCTCCTTTAAAACCACCATCTTTGTGCCAGCAAATCAGTTCTGCTTTGGACTCAAGCCTGTACACAACTGTACACCATTGAAACCAATTTTGCAGCCAGGAAACAATATATGGGTTGCTGTCCCAAACATTTTTATGTCTCTTGTCAATTCTTGTGACACACTATATAATAGATTAGATTAGGTTAGTTAAACATTATTTATCCCAAATGGTAAATTTAGATGCATACAGCAGCAGAAACATAAAAAACAGTGATACAGACTGACAAGACTAATAATACAAGCAATCAATGTATACATAAATAATACATAAATAAATTATTGTACAGTAGTGCAGTATTAGCAAAATGAATTTAAAGAGTTTAAAGAGCATTTAGTCAAAGACATTGGGAAGAAGTACTGAATTGAACTGAAATGATTGGTGCTTCTTAGGATAAATGAGCCTGAGGCTAAAAAAACTTCAACACAGTGCCTCCTGATGGGGATAGAGGGGATTTTTTTATGATGGCATCCAGTTTTGCCACCATTTTCTTTTCCACAAAAAAGTGACATTCAAGAAAGATTATAGAAAATAATAACAACTGCCCTGCCCTGAAACGCACACAAGAATTACAAAAAAAGAAGAAAACATGAGGGATCAGTCACAGTGCAGCATTACACAAGCGTATTGCCATAAGTATAAAGAAGACCCAGCAGCATTCCTTGACACTCTTCTACTAAATAATTTGTTAGATGCAAATATGTAATGCCAGTGTGTCATAGAGAGCATGTGCAACATTGTTCATAACAGCACTCAGTTTTGTCTTCTACTTCTAGCATTTTGAGTGTGCATCCCACAATTGAACCTGCCTTCTTAGGAGTGGGATTCATTTTAAAGAGTCTTTTTTTCTTTTAAACAATGTCAAAAAAAGCCAAATTAAATCTACTGTGATTCTATTTTTTGTAATAACGAAATGTGAAGAGGGTGAATGCTTTATAATTTATAGATACTGCAGCTCTCTCAGTGACAGTGCAATTTACAGAGAATATGTTAATGGAATTCTGTCTGTCTGATTGCATTGAAATTTGACTGGTGTTGTGATGGATGGTGGAGACATACTAACATCTCAGTTGGGATGAAACCCCTTTCCCTAACCTGGCCAGGAGTCCGGAATAATTGATGTACTGGGGAAGAGATCCTCCAAAACACTGAATGGAAGCATATCTGGGCTAGTATGCCCATTCATGCACCCACAGGGTGTACTGAAAGCCGTAATCCTGTGGCGGCAGGGCTGTTCCTATTTTTCAGAGTTTATGCTTGACCTGGGAGTGCTTCCTCCTTGTAATGTCCTGGCACCTCCTGTACTCCTGGATCAGGCATAAAAGGGGCAGACTCATCTCACCGGGTTAGTCAGAGTTGGCAGGAGGAGGACAAAACTCACCTGGGAGATGTGGATGAAAAAAGGAAAAGAAAGAAATAACAATAGGAGACCATGCAGTAATTGTGTCTGAGGTTTGAGGCTTGGTGATGCTCTTCCATGGGCACAATCTTTACTTTAAATTTTTTTGTGAATGTGTGCATCAGAGCGTTTTAAGTTAAGTCCCCCAAGTTTGGAAGTTACAGCTACGTAACATTTTCTTTTGAATAACTGGAAAAAGAGAAGGGAATGTTAAGGTCACAATCTATACCAGTTAAAAAATTGCTGTTAGCACTGAAGTAATGAGAGTACTGCCATTCTCAAGCAGCATTAGCAGTGGTAGCAGTGGAGTTGTCACATGTACAGAGTACAGTGACATTTTTACTTACATGTTCTACCATGCAGCACATCACTACTCTCTTTTCAATGCCATGATAAACAAAACTGCACTAAATTAAATTGTCAAAACAACATATAAAATAGCCAACAACATGTGTAGACCATCTCATTCAGATGACCATTTCCACTTGCCACTGAAAACATTGTCATTGGAAGCTACTAAGACAAATGTCGTCCAATTGGAGATGCGAGATGTGGATAAAGGATGTAGTTACAGACCTGGACTGCACACAAATCTCTCTAATCAAGATTGGCTTATTGGCCTTAATTTTAGACAGCACATCCTCACAGCCCTTTGCCAACCTGACACAATATCAACAGCTGGGCTTCAGCATGACCCTGCCAACATTATAACTGACAGCTTCTTTCATCCTAACTGCCATTTTTGTTATTTAGTTTTGCCTCCATGAAGTACTTCTGCAGCAGTCTGGCATTGTTATCCTTACTGTTTGGTCACCACCAACTGTTCTACAGCATTATTGACCCATTTTGGGTGTGTGATTGGAGTTGTAAATGAGGAAGCCAATATGGAGTCAACTACTCAATTTTCTGATAACATTCTAAATTAAATATGATAGAATGCAGCTGTAAGGTTACCTCCTAAAATTATTTCAATTAACTGAAAGTATCATTTGGATAATTCAGATAAAAAGAATTAATACGTTATACAAGCAGTTTTCAGATAGTTCTTGGCTATTTTTGTACGGTTACCTGACTAAGATTTTCACTCTGGAGCCATTTCATTCTTGCGATGGGCTTTGTAGTGTGCTCTGAAGTCACTTATCTGTCTGTGACAAAGCTGAGCATCCAAATTACTCAATTGGATAAACATTTAATACTCCTTGGGACAGTTAGACGTGAGATGAATTATAGTGCTATAAAAATCAATAGAGCGTCTCAGGCCTGAATAATAAAATATAGAACCAATGATTCCTAAGTACTGATACATAAACACAATTCTAAAACTTGTCTGGTAATCACTTGAATATAATTGCATTCATCAACTAGATATTTTTTCATTGCTGTTTATGGCTTTTTTTTTTCCTTTTAATTGATAGCATTTTATATTTAATTAAAGTAAGGCCCTGATGGATTGTTAGTTATTTTTCATTGGATTTAAATCAATTCAGATCTTTATTTATACCTCTGTTAAAAGTAAACTTGGAAATCATTAAATATACATTAATAAACAAAACCCATCTATACTGCACAAGAGATCTTGTGACAACAAGCAGTTCTGGTGTTGCTGAAAATGAAAAAAACAAACACACATTGAAGCAGACAATCTATTTTTATGAAGTATTGTATCTTTTGTGACAATCACAGTTTAAAACTACAGTACATCAAAACAATGATATAATCCTTTGATCTGTTTCCTCAACATGCAATTTCCACTACACTATCTTAGAGAGATAGACACATTGCAGGAAGCAATCCTGGATAGAATGCCAGTTCAGTTTAGGGTCATCATTTAACTTATCTTAAGTTTTGCTTCCCACCTTATTCATCCATATGCCAATTTGTTGAAGCTTCACAGTCCATTTCAAGGTTATTGGGGCCAAAATCTTATCTTATCAGCACTGGGTGGACTGCAGGAAACAGATCCGGACAGGATGCCAGACCATCACTCGGCATACTCACATACATTCAGCCAGTTTGGAGTTGTCAATTAACTGAGCATAAGCTAAGAAGCCCCAGCTTATTCAGACAAAAGTAATATATCAGAGGAATTTTAGACTGTTTTTGTTTGGAAGACATCTTTCTGGGATAATCCTTACAGAGACTGCACACATATCTGCGATAACAGACTTGAAACAAACGTATTTGATCCTCTTCTTAGCCTGCTGGACCAAATAAAAACTCTCAGTAATTGCACACAGTACAGTGAACAGGCACACAGCACAAAAAAAGGCAAGTAGAAATGGGATTGCCTCTGACAGTGATTAAAAACTCTTAAGAAAATCTTCATTTATTAAAAAGATGTCAGTTTTTAGTCAATTTAAATAAACTTGATAATTATATTGGTCTTTGTCTTAATTAGCTTTTTGGTAAATTAAGTATCAAGAGCCCAGCCATTTCGATAAGAGCCTATTTTTAAGAACTGGATAAGATAGAGAAATAATAACAAAAATACACTAGAAAAAATCCACTTATACATATAGTATTAAAAGAATAAGCTGCTAGCTCAGCACATAAATATTGTATTGTTAACTCAGCAGCTGCATATAGCTTTCAAGTTAACTTAACTCAAATAATAAATTATTGGAAACACAATGATGTCCCACATCTTCATGTACTGGGTTAGGCTGATGGCCTGGTCACTATGTGTGTGGAATTTGCAAGGTTTCTTTGCCTTTCCTAACTTATATTTCAAAGTGTTCAACATCCTAATGGTATGCATCTTACATGTATTAAGAAGAAGCACTCCTGGAATGAGCATGGTGATACACAGGCATCCTGCTGCTGTGATAGGTCCCACTTCCTCACGACCTGATAATCAAAAAAGAAGGATCAGAAACTGAACTGAGAGAGAGAGAAAGAGAAAGAGAGAGAGAGAGAGAGAGAATGATCACATTCACCATAATTACAAAAGTGTCAGTGGCCAAACAATAATGAAATATCCAGCTTTTGACAAGCAATTGAAGCTCAACAGCTTTGCCTTTTCTTGAATGACATAAGTTCCAATTAAACATTGACACCAGGGAGGAAGCAAAAACAACAAAAACACACAAGCCTTAAAGCATGCAGATTGAAAGCATACCCTGAAATGGGGTGAAGGTCACAAGGTCTACATGGCTTCTCAGTTTTCAGAGGGCATGTTGCCTGTCACCTTAAACTAATAGAATTCTTTTAGATTGCTGCACCTTCTTACTAACATTCTATTTTCTATTTTAATACAAATTTAGAAGTCCCCCAAATTTTGACAGCAAGCATATCACATTATTGATCGAGGAGGATAATAAGAACTTCCAAGTAGACACAGTCTTGACTTCCCTTTATTTTTGTTATTGACTTATTATTTATTAATATTAAATGTTTCTATTTCCATGTGCCACATCATACAGCAGCCTTTTTACAGAAGCTCTCTCTCTTTTCTTTTTTTGCTTTCAGTATACATTTTTTATAATGAATGTTATTAACTAATAATGTAAAGATTTTGCCTGATTTGTTATTTGTTACTATAAGCTACTATTAATTTATTAAATGGATTTTTAAATTGAAGATACGTATACGTCTTCAGTCCGTCTGAACTTCCTTTCAAACAAGCTGTGAACTTGAGAAATGTCAGAGGTTGATGATAGTGGATCTAAGGATATCTTATGTTTACAATATCTGAGTAACATAAAGTGGGATATATTATATAATTTCCGTATTCAGATGGTAGCACTGCGATCACTACTGGCAAAGGAGCTATTGCACACCTTTTCGGAGGAGTAGCTTGTCTGAGGATGGAAAGAGTGAAAATCCGGAGTAAGGTGGAAAGAATTCAGCAAATGGCCAACCTTCATGTAGAAAGAGATGTCTGATCTCTTATAAGGTTGAAAGAACTTCCACTTCTAATGGCGAGTTATGGCAAGTTCAGATACTGTGGCATTTCTGCTACTGTGGCAAGCCAGCTTAAACCTCCTATTTCAGATGCTATTTATTGCAGGATGCGTTTCATCTGATATAATCAGATGGAGTGGAAAAAGCAGGAGGGCGTCTGCAGATTTATGTGAATGAGAAATATAAGGAGCGAACAAATTACTATTAAAACTGATATGTGTGACCTAGACTTTGAAATGCTGAATGAATTTATCCACGTAGCAGAGTAACAGGGGTTTGCATCATCCTGTTGATATTTATTTTTAAACCCTGCAATGGAAATGATTTAATCTGTTATTAATGACCCATTCTGAACAAACTTCTAGTGCCCTGTTCCTTTTGTGGACACCACAAGTTGGACCTGCTGCATTGAAATGTTAATGCCCTTAAACATATATCTGGAGGTATCTGATCATCTTGCCTGTTACTGACAAAAGCAGCTCTCCAGTATCCAAAGCAATTTCTCTGTGTCTCTAGTTTCAGTAAAGTTTTTAATTTCCCCTTGTGGATGAATAAAGTCTATCTATCTATCTATCTATCTATCTATCTATCTATCTATCTATCTATCTATCTATCTATCTGTCAAATTTGGTGTTGTCTTCTGTTTTGCACTTTCAGTATCACCCTTTTTTCTTATAGTTTGTAAAGGTTTAAATAATGAATAGTGTGTGCACTGATCATCAGTCTCTTAAGCAGCAGCAATGGTCACCTAGCACTGGAAATGTTTTTGAAGAAAACAGACTTCAAGGTGCTTTCATACTGTGTAACACGAAGGTCTTCAATGGATCATACATCCTTGCCTAGCCTGGTTCAGAACATTATCAAATAAACCATTCATTTGGGACATCAGTGATGAATGCTATTAACCTTAGATTTCAGAGAGTACCTCTACATGCACAGTACACTGTGTGCATCCAGCTTCTGAATCTCTAAAATATCTCTTCAATGAATTTATCCTCTGTAAAGCCCTTCCTCACATGGTTCACTAACTTTGAGGGTTTTATAATAATAACAAGTGAGTGCATGTGCACATACACTAAGAACTGTTGTACTCTGAGTTGTATATATAGGTCTTTTCTAATTTAATACAGTTAACCACAGACAACCATTCAAATTCCTTTTTACAAACTGTATTAAAGCCTAAAGGGTAAACTGGAATAAGTAGGATGAGAATGAAGCAAACATGTAAAACTAATTCCTGAAGTTTAAACATCAACCAGCTGCACATGCATATTTTCAGATTATAGTTTTTGTTTTCTTTTAATTTTTAAATCTTGGCTTTCAGTATCCTACATTTCATCCACGCATATTTTCTGCAAAAACTGCTCACTTTGCTATAATGAATGTTGAAAACTTCTGCCTGTTTAGTTGTTTGCTCATCCATATTAAACAAATCCATGACCCTTCACAATCATCCAACATCTGGCAACAGAGTATTCTTGAATCTTTCAGTACACTCAGTAGTACCATTGCTATCTTTGTGTCCAAAGGAGCGGTTGAGAAGGCAGGACTCAGGAAATCTTAGGAATCACATGGGGGTGATGAGAGGGCCACTGATCGGCAGGTACATGACAAAGAATGGCTTGCTTGTAACAGTGGGTACGTTTGCCTACTTGTGCTAAGTTTTAGATATCTAACAGATTTTTTATTAAATAATAAATATACCAGTTGACTGAGGGCTCGCCAATACTTGTTGTGTACCTATGTCTTGTTACAGCCTATCCTGTCTTTGCACAAATTGCTATATTTTAATCATGGGAAATGCATATTAAAAAAATCTTGTATATAAGAAAAAAAAGCTAAGCTACTAAACCTCTTGGGCCATTGGATAAAGCGGGTAGGCCTAGGCCTACCTGGGCCCAATACTGACGCAGTGCCTACACTCTTAAAAATGTTTTTTAACAGCACTAAATGAGTCTTTACTGAGTTGTGTGGCTTCTCATAGAACCATTGCTTGACAAAAAAACATTTCATTATAGAAAGGGTTCTTTAGATATGAAATTGGTTCTTTGAAAAATGTCCTAACATGTAGAAAAAACCTGAAATCTTTAATGTAAGATAGGCTTCCTAGGCTGTGATCCTGTAACTATGTAACAAGAGTCCTTTAGAAAGCAGAACTTATTGGTACTTCACAAATCTGTTACCATCGATTCATGGTTATTTACTGTACTTGGTTCAGTTGATTGCCGTGTCAAGCCTATTAATGATCTAAATAAATAAAGGCTCTTTCTGGAAACTTCATGTGGATGGGTCTTTTGGGAATCAAAAATGGATCCCCTATGACATTGCTCTGAAGAACCACTCTGGCACCTTGATTTTTAAGAGTGTTGGTTTTAGCAAAACCAGACAGCTATATTATACTTATGGCTTCATCCTGCATTTGCTTTTTTTGGTCCATGTAGGAACAGTAGAGTGGGCATAATCATGACACTAGATTTAATGCTTTTCACTTGACTGACTACTGGATGGCAAAATACGGACTTCTGTTGTCCTTCAGATAAACAGCAAATAATAAAAAACTATTTCAATCAAAAAAAATAAATAAATAAATCCCATCAAAGTATGGAGAAATGAATGTTCCTGAAAGCCAATTTTTGCTTTATTGAAAAAAAATCTTCCACTGCAGATCCCCAATATGTTTACATAACTTCATCACTCATACATTAATAAACAGCAGTTACTATGTGGGATAAGCACATCAAGTAGTGGATATATTCTGTTGATTATGTTCATTTTATAAATGTACTTGCTGTTCCACGCTGCTCTGCCTGCGTATTAGTGAAACAGGACAGTAAGGTTGGCCCTGCTCAGCTCCCTACTCCTGAAGTCAACCTTCCCTCTCTCCTTGGCCAGCAGCATCTGTTTCAGATTAGCACAAATATATCGCTCCTGCAAGCAAACAATGATTCTTTGCGCAATGAGAGAAGTCACAAAATCAACCGGAATGTTCAAGCAAATTATAGAGAAAAAACCTGATTTAAATCCGTTAAGTACTTCTCTTATTTACTAGCTAAGCAGAGGTAAGGTACACGCCCTGAGGATGGCGAGTGAGTGAGGAGGGCCCTGACCCCCTCTCCTTGGCCTGCTGCTTCTCTCTCGGATTCACGCAAATAAATCAGTACTGCAACTGAAATGTGATAATTACAACAATGAGAGAAGTCACAAAATCAACTGGAATATTCAAGCAAATAATAGAAAAAAAAAGGATTCCTAAAGGAATCCATAAAATTCTTAGAATTAAAGTGTGCTTGAGCCTGTTGGTTTGCAAGCCTATCACTGCACCACCATACTTCTCGGTTTTTCATTTTTGAGCACATGCAATACATCCTAAATATATCGTACATATATACTCAGATACATAACAAGCCCCACTGAGCCGTTTTATTGCTAAAAAGTATTTTTTATTAATTTAGGGATAAAAGTTAGCTACTTTATTGCTAGTAAAGCAGTAAATTTTTTAAACTTGTAATCTTAACGCACATTTCACAAAGACGAAGAAGTGAAATGTCAGTCTTTAAATGAACAGAACAAAAGTACATGATGACACTTCCAATGCACATAAAATTGAGGAATTCTTAATAATGTGGCAGCGTTGACATTCTTTATTTATTCAGCCTTGCTTGGAGCTTAAGAAAATAACAACTAGCTTAGCTTATTTCTACTTTTTACTATTTAAGTAGCAGACATGCTGCATTACTGGGTTTATGATGGCTAATTGTCCCATTTTAAATAAAATACACATAATGTTCAGATAAATAACAAAACACTAAGCTTTTTAAATAATTTAGGATTTTTATTGTTAATTTGGTAAAGTTTTCTATTTGCTGTTTCCACAGTGAATTACTGGTACTATTACATTTAACAATAATTTCCAGGAAATAATTTTGAGCTGTGTTAATAAAATATCCCAGCAAATGGTAGCTACTAATATCTGCCTTTCATTCTGTTCAGGAGCCAAAAAGCCTTTAACTAATTACAGTTTTGCTTTGTTAATTCTTAACTAATGTCATGTTTTTCCAAACTACTGGAAAGAAATTATAATTTTATAAAGTACAGTGCTAATAATCAACCTGCAACACATTGTCACTATCTGGTTCCATGATTAGTGAGCATAATGACCTTACCTTGAAATTCCTGCCTTCCTTACCTGAAAAATAAATATTATTAAGAATATATTGTGAAAAATTAAAGTTTCTATATACTGTATTACTCTCAAGTTTGTTAAAAAAAGCTAAAGACAAAAATCTCATCAAACTAATATGTGCTATGTGCCAATGTCGTAATAGAGTACAACATGAAAGAAGGGCTTCCTAAGAAAAATTAAACATGGGTCTAAAATCATTCTGTAATATATCTTTTCTCTAGATGCAATTACCAGTCATTTCTGCAGCAATAAAATAACCAGGATATCACTCTTACAAATATGTTGTTATTTCCAGAATAGCTTTCATTGAAGTTTTTCAAAGAAGCTTGATATATAGGCATGGGACAGAACATTATGAGAATGCAATTACTTGCAAGAAACCTTGTGATAAGTGCTCTGATGTTGCCCCAATCTTTCAGTTACAGTATTTTATTGGGTACTCATTACCTTTATTTACGGTAAATAATTTGTGCTAGAGCCAGATCACTTTCATTTACTATTGTTCAACTAATATGACACACTTGTTTTTCTATAAATTATTTCTCTTATAGGTATTTTAGATGGATAAGAAAAGAAAAATGGTTGCAAAACTGTGAGTCTGAGTTTTTTTTATGTGCAATCCTCTTTTGACTTTTCAGTTGCTTTAAATTCTGCCATTATTTCCACTAAAGTAGCTTTCCTATTCTCTTTCTATTGACCTTTTCAACTGAAAGTAATTATTCCTCAAGTAATAGCTGTCTCTTAACCTTTAAAATCACTTTAATTTAGATATTTTGCAAATCCAAGGATTTCATCTTTCATTGACACATACTATATTTTACAAATAAATATTAAGCCATAGTTATGATCTGTAGATTGAAAATCCATTTACAGTCTATATACTAAATGTTTTTAATCTTATATTAGCATCTCACAAGCTTGCAGCCAATGTAAGCATCACTGGTAGTATTCCTAGTGTAACGTATGGAAGTTAATTCTACCACAGAAAGACTAATGCTTCCATTTTACATTTGTTTTTTAGCATCCATCTGTATGTTTTCAAAAGTCAAAGCTGTACAAGATTAAGATTTAAATGATGGCCCTGACCAGCCTTTGAATAAAGTCTTTAATAAAACTGATCTAATGTTGTTGGTAAATATTTTCTAAGCCGATTAGCTTCATTTTGTGCGACACTTGAATTTAAATGTGCTGGAACTGATGCTTAACATAAAGTGAACATCACAGCATTGAGACATTCAAACTGAATAAAATCTATAGCAACTAGTGTTGATTTTGTTGAAATTTGCTAAAGCTGTGTTGGCCGGTGAAAATTTTCCTAGAAATTTAATTTGTGGCTGGCTATGACAAAACATTTTTTCACCAGCACCCCATGATTCTGTATGTTAGTGGACCATAAATGCAATATTATGAGTACTGCCACTCACCCCTGTATTTTAACTTGCTGCATAATTAGCCATGTGCCATAGCTTCTGGCCAAAACAAGCTTTAAATGATTTTTACTATTTTCTTGATGGAAGAAAAAAGCGTAAAGTATCTGTACCGAGATTGAAAACAAAAAAGACATTCTTGTTGTGCTCAGAGCTGCGATATCCAACAATGGAATATATATATATATACATATTACACCTGGGAAAGTTAACGCATGCATTTTTGCAATTATTGTGGTCTGTTTAATGCCTTAAAATATATTGTTGCATCCAGGGCCAGGAATGAGGTGATCATGTCAGGCAGTACTTTGATCAGTGCAATATTTTCATGTAAGTTTCACAATTCACAATGCTTTGCCACACGTCAATACAAAAACATAACACAAATGCATTAAATCTCATACACTTTCTAAACAGTCTGAAGGGACAAGACTACCAAAGATGTCTTTGGATATATTTCCCAGCTTCTTCGTCCCTTTGCCTGCTCATAAAGGTGATCCTCTCTCTACCTCATTCCACTGTCCTGGGGTCAGAGGTAACTCATATGCCCACTGTCCCTCAGCTCTGTGAGAATCAGTGGTGAACATGCACCCAGATGGACTCCGAACATGTATTCTGGCCGCTAAAGTGCTCTTCAAGTGCTGTGTCCCCAAAATGGTAAATCCAGAAATGCTTTCATATTGGCTTCTCCAGGTAATCTTGTCCTTCTCAGACAGGTCAAGACCACTTGAGGAGCATGTCTCTGTCAGGTCTGCACTCAGGGGCAATACACTATTATACTGTACATACCTAAGTAGCTCTTATAGCGCACCAGTTGAAAAACACTTGTGTAGAGTATAATTATAAAGTTGTTGATGGTGAGGAACAATTGAGGATGGCATTTGAAGATTTTTAACACAAGTTTTAATATATGCCCATTTAAGAGGTGCTTGTTTAAATTAAGTCAGTCTTTAGGAGTGCATTCAAAGCCTACAGTCGTTTTGATTGTCATTTAATTTTACTTTGACACGTCTGTGTCTCATATGCTATACCGATTTGATAGTAAATGCATTGGTCTTCTTATTACCTTCTTTTTATCTTCCCTTTTAGGAAGGCATTCAAATTTAGGTTTTTCTTTGTGAAGTAGTATTTTGCTAAAAGGTCAGGTTTCAGGTCATTGTTTAAGTTCTATATTCATTGTGTGATTCAGCATGTATTTACTTCATGATTTATATACTTATTTTATTGCATGTTTTAATGTTAGATTAATCCCATATAATTATGCAATTAATCAGCTAATTTTTAATTGATTTCCAGCCTTAATACACACACAAACACACACACACACACATATATATATAGAGTTGCTGTCAGAGGAACAACAAACTCATACAATAGCAGCACTTTCAGGTGCCAAGACAGCTGTCCACTTTTATTGAACAAACATACAAAATAAAAGAAATGAATGATGGTGTTTTAGCAATAATATAAACATACTAAAGTCATCTCTTTGTAAATAGGTGGATGAATCTTCTTTCTTCAATGTCAATTTGCATAACGTCTGGAGTTCCTCTCCTTGGTTACTTTAAGCTGCAAGTGACATTTTCTTATATATATATATATATATATATATATATATATATATATATATATATATATATATATATATATATATATATATATGTGTGTGTGTGTGTGAAGTTTTGTTTATTATGAACATGTTATTCTTAAGTTTGCATATACTGGATTTATGTCCAAGTGTCTGTTGATGGCATTCTCATTTTATAGCCAAGATTCGGCCAGCTCTCTGGCACTTTTAGTACTGGTTTTAAATTTTACTTGTACAAAAAACCAGTTCATTGAGGTACAACAAATAAAAAATTGATTTTTCTTAATGAATCAAAGACTTTTCATTTATTTAATCCCCTTGATGTATAGCCATTTCAATTTTAAACTGCAGTTTGACATTCACTTGAAGAAGTGTGGGTCACAAGTTGCAGCATTTCAACTGTGACCACCATGGGGCATATGGCTTCCTAAACACTTTAACCCACCAGCCACAGGCACAAATGTTGTACCAAACAAGATTTTTATTTCTGTCCTCTTCCAGATAACCATTCCCCTCAGCAACAAGCACAGTCCGAAGCACAATATAGCACACAGCACCCTTGGCTTTTACTTCTTTCTTGTCCTTCCACCTTCACTCGTCCACTGGCAAGCTTCGGTACTCTTCCTCCCTGCTCTGGCTCCATGAGTAGTGGCAGCTGGTTCATTTTATAGAGCACCTGGAAGTGGTCCAGGTGTCTGGTCTTCTTCCACCAACATTTCTGGGTGTGGTGGAAGTGATGCAGCAAAGGGTTCAGCTGTTCTTGCAACGCCTCCTGGTGGCACCCACGGAAACCAACAAGGCTTCACCAGACTCCAACTTCCATGGAGCCATGTGGGAATCCAAGGCACCGCTTTAACCCCAGGGGCTGCCATCTAACATTTTGGGGGACGCAGTGCACTAAGAAAAGCTATCTTCCCCCCTCCTTCCATTCTTTGAGCACCCCAGCTCAAAGGGTTGGACTGCCTGTCATCCCTTACACAATCTAAACCCACAGACTTTCTTTAAGATCCAGGTGAGTGGTAAACACATATTCATAAGTCATACAGCTGATTCAGGTCCAAAACTGTAAACCTAAGTCTCTGAACCACAAACTAAAATGTATTAATGCCTGTCAGTCTTATGTGATTCCTGAAGACATAACATGAGCAATAATATCACAGTACATAAAACAAGGGTCAGCTAAGGAGCAGCATGCAACATCTCTCTGTCTCTCGCTGTGCCATGTTAGGAGCATATATTTCAAAGAAAGTTTATTGTTAATAAAGAATGCTTTAAGAATGGCTTTTCTAAAAATAAGCCATCTATTATTTTTATACTTGCTTTATTATATAGTCATTTTCAATATATATGAAAAGATTTACAGAATATTTCTAGAGAATTTCTGTTTTTGTTCTGTGTGACTGAATGGAATAACTGACAGACAAGTTATCAGACTGTGCAATGACCTGTTAATGGTAAAAACTAAGAATATGACCTGGCTTATTTTCTCCTGTGTCTCTTCTAAAATTTTTAGCATTCTTAGTACACTTGATTTCAACATCTTTATGGTTAAAATGTATAATGCCATTAAGAATAATGAGATAAGACCAAACGAATAGGCCTGATTAAATACTTCAAAATTGTACATCACTCTGACCTTTCTAAATTCAAAAGTCAATTTTCTTATAAATGTCAAGGATATTTAACATATGAATGGGATATTTTGAACGATTCTATATCATATTCTGAAAATAAAGATGCATGAGAATAAGAAATTATCCCATTATCAGTCACTTGTCACACATAATAAAAATTCCAAGAAAGGCCATAAACATAGCATACCATAACATTCTCTAACCCATTTGGCTCCTTGGAGTTATTGAGTGCAAGGCGGGAATCCACTTTGTACTGGGTTCCAGGCTCTTTCATGGCCACACACACACACACAACCACACACAGCGGGTCAATTTGGAATCACTTATTAAATTTTGACGCAGGGGTTTTAAAGAAGTAGCAAAGAGTATTTAGATAGAAATGCACTTAATATATCATAATGTTTTTTTCATTTTTACTTTTACAATGTATATAACAATCGTCTGTAAGACAATCCACAAAACGGCTCCCACTTATGTCAGTAGCCCTTTATTTCAGAACCAAGAAAGGCTTTCATAAGAGAGAGATTTGTCTGCTTCCCACACAAGCAGGTTTGGCTAACTGTTGATTCCAACCCGTGTGCTACTGTGTAAGTAAGCCTTCTGATGGATTGGGTTCCACATTGGACCTAACGCTGTTAGGATAGACTCTGGCCACCCATGACCCTGAATTAAATGGGTTTGAGAATGTTACTCTTTTGTATTTGGGATTCCTCACCAGACTAATAGAATATTAATATATGGATTTTACTTATGGTGAGTTGGGATTCTTCTCTGGATTTTCCAAGGATGAAACCACTGGCCTTAAATCAATTACATTAAACCATCTGAAAATATTGCATTTGAGTAACTGATACATCTCTTTGCACCTACTTGATATCTTACAGACTACTTTGACTGTATGACCAGTCAACAGACAAAAAAAGAAATTACACAATCATAAATAGGCTGATTATATGTACAGTATACAACATATCTTCACAAAAGTAAATGATTTCATGGGGAAAACTTTATTACATATATATGTTCCTCCATTCAGAGTATATGAAGTCCTGTCAAAGGGAACTCTGGTATTGGCTACTTATGTGTCAGCTGCCATTGATGCTATGCTACTTTATTATTTAGGATGACCTGGAAGTGCTAGTACCCAAGACATAAATTAAAAACAGGGCACTAGTGGCCAGTTAATAGTCTGCTAGGTATGGCCACTGGGGAGCACATAGAAAATTTATTCTGGAAGGGAAAGAAACAAGTTTTGAATGGCTTATAATGGTGCAGTGGTGATTAAGTGTCCCTGAGGGATAGAGAACCTTCTGCCAACTATGCCGAAAGGATTATTGTCACCAAAAATATGATCTGAGTGAGATGTGAGGCAGTAGTTGTAACCACTGCACCACAGTGCCTCAAACAACAGAAAACACGAGCGGAATGATTACCAGAAACAGAATACAATAAATTTCCACAAACTAATAAGTAAAAAAAAAAATGATAAAGAATCCACTCCAAACATTATAAAGGTTTGGGGCAGCCACCCATATATTGTTTCCTGGCTGCAAATGTTTTAAATAATTGAACAGAGATGTTCACAAGACTGAGTACCAGACAGAACTGTCTGACTGGAAGCAAGATGGTGGCTTTAAAGGCCCGTAGAGGTCATCGGGACCGGAAGTGACGTCGTCTAAGATGGCAGGGCCAGAAGTGACATCATCAAAGATGCCGGAACCTGGAGGGATTTCCCAGGAATGTTCTGCAAGGAACTGAGGAAGACAGTCATTGCACCCTGCCACCCCCTGGTCTGATGTGGTATTACCATTACTCAAGCCCTTTAGCTGCCTTTCATTTGGACGTGTGCGACAATATACACACACACACACACACTTATATATATATATAATATCAGTGTGTTCACAGAGTTCCAATCTTGGTGCACACATTTTTGTGTGATGAAACAGCTGCCATGAGACTGGATTATTCCATTGTTCTCAGTAGCGATTCTGGAATGTCTTTTTTGTTTCTCATCTCTGTCCAAATGTTTTGTATTTTCCTCTTCCATGACGGAGATAGAAAGTAATAATAAACCATTCTTTATTGCTGTTATTTCTCAGAGAAGGAAATGAGAGGGCTTATTTAAGGCTTGTTTTGGATCATAGCTTCAGCACGTGGCTAATTATGCATATAAAATAGCCATGTGGTGCTGTGCTGCCAAAGCATAGGGGTCAGTGTTCTATATCTGGTGGCAGTACTCATAATATTATCATTATAATGAGCTAATGTACTCCTCAAATGAAAATACTGGAAGTTATTTTTTTTTTCAAACCAATGCAGGGTAAAAGGCTAGAGTACTTAATGGGTTGTGACATTATGCATGCCCAATGCAGCTTTGCAAGGATCTTACTGTACGCATGCATAATAGTTCTGGACATGGCTGCTGCAGCTCTGTGAAGTCATACTGGCATCACAAAGCATAATGGGGCAATAGGAAAAAATGTTTGTCTAAGCCAGCTGCAAGACAAATTTACAGGAAAATATTCAGTGAACAAGGTTTATATTCGCTGTGAGAAATGCTTGATCAAATTTTGCAGGTTAATATTACCAGTCAGCTTCTGTGAATATTAAAGTCAGCAGGCATTCTTAGAACACTAAACATGGTTATGTGATGCAGCATGGGTGAGGAGACAGACTGGCTCTAATCCATACTCATTAAGACATGGCTACAGATGTTCAGAAGGCTAAATAGTAAAATAAAATTTCAGTTCATGAAAAGAAAAATGGCTTAACTGCTGAAATAAATAAAACACCTTACCTTCTATACTTGTCTCGGGATTATTGTAAATAATCAGCTTTTTCAATTGAATCTATGATATTAAATTTATTAAACTAGCCAGAAGTAATTTAAACCAAAATCATCTTTTCAAACAATAAACAAAGACAGTTCAACATTTTTGTTTCTTTATCCATACACACCAAAATGATCTCTCACATTAAACAGCATCACATTTTTTCTAATCCAGTGTTGAGCATTCTGGGGCAAAAATAAATCTCAACCCAGTCAAATGGCTGGTTGTAGATCTGATGTTTTATTTATTTATTTATTTTTTAATAATTGTGCAGACTGGTACAAGAAGTGTCAAACAATACATGATCTTTTAAAACAGCAAGTAAGTGATGACAGACTTACTAATATCCACAGGAATAAATAATGATTCTGATTAATTTTGTATTTAATTTAGACTGAGTATAATGACAAGATGTATAGTTTTTCCAAGATTATAGAAAAAAAAATCAACTTTTTAAAATTCATGGGGATGTTTTTAATAACCACAACTTGGAAAGGTCGGTGCCCTGACACCCATCTGACTAATAAAGCCCCATATAGCATAGTATTTCTTGTTATTTTTGTTATTGGTATTGATTTTCTCCTCCATAGGGGCAGTCATATGTATCAGTTCACGGAGGGTAAAGACTTTAGAAGTTATCATTTTTAGACCTTTTTTTAATGGTTTGGCTTGTCCTCAGTTACCAGAAACTTGTTTTATTATACAAGATCTGCTGCTAGCTGTACTGCCAACTCACTGCGTGTTGAAACGACTTGCATAGGTCATATGTACATTTTGCTAAAATAAAGGGATAGAAAGTGAGTGGTAGAAATCTCTTCACTTGGTACAGGCAGGTCATTCTGGTAACTGTCATTTTGAACTGAGGAACCGCAGGTTGACAAAGAGAAGCCTGATGCCTGCGTGACAGAGGCATCTCCCTAAAGGGCACAATTATGTAGAAGGATAAGGTCAGAGTAGTCAAAGGAAAACAAGCACACTGGTTTAGGACAGTTAAAAATACCAGTGCTAAAAATGTAATACTGAAATGTAATTCAGCTCTTACCAATGGATTGTGACTTACCTTGATATTAATTCCTTATTTTAAAAAGAGCAAGTCCAGTGCAAGCTGTCAATTCTTTTAAACTCAAATTATATGTGGCAAAAAAAAATATATATATATATACACTCACCTAAAGGATTATTAGGAACACCTGTTCAATTTCTCATTAATGCAATTATCTAATCAACCAATCACATGGTAGTTGCTTCAATGCATTTAGGGGTGTGGTCCTGGTCAAGACAATCTCCTGAACTCCAAACTGAATGTCAGAATGGGAAAGGAAGGTGATTTAATCAATTTTGAGCGTGGCATGGTTGTTGGTGCCAGACGGGCCGGTCTGAGTATTTCACAATCTGCTCAGTTACTGGGATTTTCACGCACAACCATTTCTAGGGTTTACAAAGAATGGTGTGAAAAGGGAAAAACATCCAGTATGTGGCAGTCCTGTGGGCGAAAATGCCTTGTTGATGCTAGAGGTCAGAGGAGAATGGGCCGACTGATTCAAGCTGATAGAAGAGCAACTTTGACTGAAATAACCACTCGTTACAACCGAGGTATGCAGCAAAGCATTTGTGAAGCCACAACACGCACAACCTTGAGGCGGATGGGCTACAACAGCAGAAGACCCCACCGGGTACCACTCATCTCCACTACAAATAGGAAAAAGAGGCTACAATTTGCACAAGCTCACCAAAATTGGACAGTTGAAGACTGGAAAAATGTTGCCTGGTCTGATGAGTCTCGATTTCTGTTGAGACATGCAAATGGTAGAGTCAGAATTTGGCGTAAACAGAATGAGAACATGGATCCATCATGCCTTGTTACCACTGTGCAGGCTGGTGGTGGTGGTGTAATGGTGTGGGGGATGTTTTCTTGGCACACTTTAGGCCCCTTAGTGCCAATTGGGCATCGTTTAAATGTCATTTGCTACCTGAGCATTGTTTCTGACCATGTCCATCCCTTCATGACCACCATGTACCCATCCTCTGATGGCTACTTCCAGCAGGATAATGCACCATGTCACAAAGCTCGAATCATTTCAAGTTGGTTTCTTGAACATGACAATGAGTTCACTGTACTAAAGTGGCCACCACAGTCACCAGATCTCAACCCAATAGAGCATCTTTGGGATGTGGTGGAACGGGAGCTTCGTGCCCTAGATGTGCATCCCACAAATCTCCATCAACTGCAAGATGCTATCCTATCAATATGGGCCAACATTTCTAAAGAATGCTTTCAGCAGCTTGTTGAATCAATGCCACGTAGAATTTAGGCAGTTCTGAAGGCGAAAGGGTGTTCCTAATAATCCTTTAGGTGAGTGTATATATATATATATATATATATATATATATATATATATATATATATATATATATATATATACTGCTCAAAACAATTAAAGGAACACTTTTTAATGAGAGTATAGCATCAAGTCAATGAAATTTCTGGGATACTGATCTGGTCAGTTAAGTAGCAGAGGAGGTTGTTAATCAGTTTCAGCTGCTTTGGTGTTAATGAAATTAACAACAGGTGCAGTAGAGGGGCAACAATGAGATGACCCCCAAAACAGGAATAGTTTAACAGGTGGAGGCCACTGACATTTTTCCCTCCTCATCTTTTCTGACTGTTTTTCACTAGATTCACATTTGGCTACAGTCAGTGTCACTACTGGTACCATGAGGTGATACCTGGACCCTACAGAAGTTGCACAGGTAGTCCAACTTCTCCAGAATGGCACATCAATATGTACCATTGCCAGAAGGTTTGCTATGTCTTCTAGGACAGTCTCAAGGGCATGGAGGAGATTCCAGGAGACAAGCAGTTACTGTAGAAGAGCTAGACAGGGCCATAGAAGGTTCCTAACCCATTAGCAGGACCGGTATCTGCTCCTTTGGGAAAAACTGAACAGGATGAGCACTGTCAGAGCCCTACAAAATGACCTCCAACAGGCCACTGGTGTGAATGTCTCTGACCAAACAACCAGAAAGACTTCATGAGGGTGACCCAAGAGCCCCATGTCCTCTAATGGGCCCTGAGCTCACTGCCCAGCAGCATGCAGCTCGATTGGCATTCGCCATAGAATACCAAAATTGGCAGATGCACCACTGGTGCCCTGTGCTTTTCACAGATGAGAGAAGGTTCACCCTGAGCACGTGACAGAAGTGAAAGGGTCTGGAGAAGCCATAGAGAAATTTATGCTGCCTGTAACATCATTCAGCATGAGCACTTTGGTGGTGGGTTAATGATTGTCTGGGGAGGCATATCCATTGTGGGTCACATAGACCGCTACAGACTTGACAAAGGCACCTTGGCTGCCATTAGGTATCAGGATGAAATCCTTGGACCCATTGTCAGACCCTATGCTGGTACAGTGGCTCCTGGTGCGCGACAATTCCTGGCCTCATGTGGTGAGAGTATGCAGGCAGTTCCTGGAGGATGAAGGAATTGATACCATTGACTGGCCTCCACACTTTCCTGACCTAAATCCAATAGAACACCTTTGGGACATTATGTTTTGGTCCATCCAATGCCACCAGGTTGCACCTCAGACTGTCCAGGAGCTCAGTGATGCCCTGGTCCAGATCTGGGAGGAGATCTCCCACAACACCATCTGTCATCTCATTAGAAGCATGCACCGATGTTGTCAGGCATGTATACAAGAACACAGGGGCCATACAAACTACTGCGTACAATTTTGAGTTGCTGCAATTAAATTTTGGCAAAATGGACTAGCCTGCCACAATTTTTTTTACTTTGATTTTTGGGGCGTCTTTGAATTCAGGGCTCTGTAGGTTGATCATTTTCATTTCCATCAAACGATGTGGCATCCTTTCGTTCCTAACACATTACCCAGTCTATATCAGTATAGATATCCAGGAGGATTTCTTTTCCCATTGAGATCTGATGTGTTTTCAAAGTGTTCCTTTAATTTGTTTGATCAGTTTATATATATATATATATATATATATATATATATATATATATATAAGAGAGAAAGAGAGAGAGAGAGACTGTATATAGATAGAGTTATATAATTTCATGAAAAGATTTTTTAGGTAGATTTTAAAGACTGTTAGTTCTTAAGTAGTTTCTGTGACTTTTGGAAATGATTCTTTTTATGAACTTAACTCTTGCTTTTTGCAATAAATGACAATGAAAAAAAAAAGTTATTCATTTTAATACCTACATTACTCGATCGCCCATTCCATATTTTTTATTCTATTAGAAATAATACATTCTTAGATGTACAGCATAAACTAAATTTTTTCATGCACAATTTTCTGCTATTTAAGGCCCTTAACCTGCATTTGCTCTGTCCTGGGTATGACGTTAATCTGCATCCATCTCTGCATGTAGGCCCTCCAGCCTGCAGGGAAAAACTTGGGGGTTGGTGGCAGAATTGACACTTCAGCCACCATAAAAACCCCATACTGTTCCACTCCATCTGAACTAGTGTGGTGCTGAGACATCACCCGTTGCCTGGCTACACTCGGGTCCTAATCTGGATCCTGAGTTGGTTTGTCATGTGGTGGGTGCGGCAATGCATTGTATCAGTGCGTGCTCCTAAACCTCCTCCTCCTCTTTAACTGTAAGTGTAACCATTTCAGACATTCTTATTTAAATTATGCTCATCCTAGAATCTAGATTTCCTACTGTCTCCCATTTAAAACTTACATTTTCTAGTCATTATTGTAAGATCTGTCTCTGCTCTTACAGTTATGTATTATAAACAAATAAGGGTATATTTTCACTTACAATATTTCAAAACTCCCACAGCTAAAGACAAACATATGGTGAAATATTAAATTTAGGCCATGTGATACTCTCTTGCAGAAATGTTGGCTAAAATTTCATACACCAAAATTCACTGCAAGTCTTGGAACTAATAAAGAGTTGTTTTGTGAATGCCTAGTTATTTTACATAGAAAACCGTACTTTGCACATTGTCAATGCATTTATAATAAACTAGCTGTGCAAGCCCGTGCTGTAAAAAGCCCAGGGTCCAAGAAACTATTGAAATCGTCAAAAAAGAAATTGAAATATAGAGATGTCAGTTAATTGAAATGAACTACTCTCTCTCCTAGGAGAATTCGTTTTGCCGACGTGCTTGCATCGCTTGTGCATTAGCGGCGGGAAGAAAAGTAAAAGGGAAGCCGGAGAAGTGACTTTGTCTTTCTTGTGAGGTTTCGTTTTGCTGATGTGCTAACATCACTTGTGTTATTAGCAGCTAAGTGAGTTTTCTGTTTCCTGAGTGAAAAACTATCACTCACAAAAGAAAAACTGTATAAGTAAAGTCAATTAACAAATAAATAGATAACCATAGTAGCTTTTTCACTTTACAGATAAATGCACTAACTACAAAATAGGCAGTTAGTCAGAAATAGAGAGTGAGGATAAGGAGAAAGAACAGAGTGAGAAAGGCAAAATAAGGGTCAGAACCATAAGTCAAAAGAAAGAACCATCATATCGCAAAACAAAAATTGCATCAACAAAAAAAACAATAATCAAAAATTGACAAAAGTAAATTTGCAATATTATGTCCAGTCTCGAATACTGAATGACTGTCTGGGGGACCTTTATGCTGGTGCACCTTGTGATGTTATAAACGGAAAAAGCTGGGATAGAATTCTATTTAGATGACAAGGCAAACTCCTCAAAATGGTGACACTAATCTCCAAAACAAAATGGTGTTGGAGAAGACAGTAAAAAATAATAAACTTCGAAACAAACGACAAGTCTTTGCAAAATCCAAGCTAGTGAAATTTTAAGACCCTAGTTTCTTCATGCCCAATTGAAGTAGAAAGACGCAAATCACTCTCATATAAAAATAAAACTTTCTCAAAATAAATTGAAACAAAAATAAAACCTTTAAAAGAGAATATGCACAACTCAAAACTATAGGCTAGATCTAAATTTATACATATAAAAAGCAAAGCCCTCTCTGACTCATCACGAATTCTCCCACTTTCCATATAGGCGGGAAGCTGAAATTTTGTGTGCTCATTCCTTGCTATGTACTTACAAAAGTTAGGTATGTTTCATGTCCTATTACAACACCCAAGGGGGGAAACAGGTGTACTCCCTAAACTGTATATATAGATAGGAGAAACCTATGTTTCATTTTGCGCCGTGCCCCATAACGAATTTTTGAAAATAGCGTCTTATTTTTGGCGGTTCTCACCATTATGCTGTAAGGAACTTTCGGAACTGACCTCTCCTTTTGGCGGTTTCATTCCGTTAGGGGAACTCCTCCTCACTATTTCTGCAACTTCCAATATACGTATGAAGCCCAAATTTCCCATGCTCATCCTTTACACTGTACTTACAAACGTTAAGTATGTTTCATTTTGCACCGTGCCCCATAACAAACTTTCAAAAATAATGTCTTCCTTTTGGTGATTCTCACCATTATGCCATAAGGAACTTTCGGAACTGACCTCTCCTTTTGGCGGTTTCATTCCTTATTTCTGTTAACAGATGATTTATTTCACAGCAGAGACACACAAGGGCCGCCTCCGGTCCCCCTTCCTTTTTCTACACGGCTGCTGTCCGCGCCCCTACCATGTGGTTGGCTCCCTGCCTAAAAATGTACATTTCTCATGCACAACATTTACAATCATAAATTAAACTCTTTACAATTATCAAATTTCATTCTCAATACTAAAATAAGCCTACGAAAATTACATTGACAATCATGTTATGTTATTTTTAAAATGTTTCGTTTTCTTTTTCATAACTTCTTTAACACACTACTTCTCCACTGCGAAGCACGGGTATTTTGCTAATATACATATAAACTGCATTAATTACTACAATGTGTGTATTTTTGATATTTGGCATGTATTTATTGAAGAGGTCAACTGAGGACTGTCACACATGGGCGATTAGGAGGCAGTCAAAGAGCCTAAAGGTGAGTAAAACATTGCGAGATAAGGGGTTGTCACGTGGTACTTACCTGAACTCTTTTTTCTCATCAACAGAAAACACGAAGAAATCTAAGTTCCACAACTTCTGGGTTCCAAAGTGGCCGCGGTGACATCACTTCCGGCCACCGTTGATGACGTCACTTCCGGCTCCCACAAAACACCTCACTTCCGGTTCCTGTTGCCACATCACCACCTTGCCAACCATTTCCTGTCACATATCTATTACTTCCTATATAACCACCATTTTGAAAAACAGTAAATTGTTCATTGTACTTTTCAAAAGACTCTGAATCAATTCTTTTCTTATTGTCTGATGACAATATACGGGGACGGTCCCCAAATCTTTATTTTTGTTTTGTGAAGTTATTTGGATCACAGGACCCATAGGTGTTTGTTTCTGAAACTACAGACTCTAGTGTTCTTATCCACTTATGCAGTTTCCCATCTGGATCTTCTCCTTATTTTTTCTTTACTGGTCAGATCCAGCTTGCATTCTTCTCTCAAGTCAAATGGAATAACCTTCATTATGCAAATAAAAATATATCTTGAGAAAACTGTTACAATTTGACCATTTTTGAATCCAGAGATGAACTTTAGATAGAACTGGAATACCAGTATCTTGCAACCCATGTCGTCACAATAAAAGGCTTTAGCAGTGCTACTAATAGCCTACTACCATTTAAACCTGACTAATTAAAGATAAGCTAAGAGACTTGGCCATCCGAACACTTGAGGAATGGCTGCTGAAAATAAGGCTTTGTAGTTCTATGAGAACAATACATTTAAAAAATCTGTTATTTCAAGGAGTAATAGCCATTAGAGATTAATTACATTAGTAATTTTTAAATCAGTTTAATGATATCATGACAAAACAGGCATCCATTTCCAGCAAAAACTTGAAACTTTCTGGGTGTGTCCAGACTTCTGATTGGTAGTGTAGTTCTGCTTATATCAAATTACCATCCTGATAGTGAATAATTTAGTTAGAATTCACAAAACAAGAAAGTGGGGTATTAAATCAGAATCATAGCACAGTAACACAACATTCCTCAGAACAATACATATTTGCAAACAAGTTTTTTCCCAGGTAACTTTTCCACCATCTGATTACAATTCAGTAAGATCAGAAGAACAGCATGAACTTTCTTTTGGCCTCTTGTAGTAAACAAAGTTCCTGTCCTCCAGGGCTGGCCTTTAGATGACTGTGATAATTGTACTCTGTTAATCAAACTTGCCATTTTTGTTTCAATGCAGTGTATTGTATGCCAGTAGTTTAGTAAAAAGGAGAGCACATTGGAGTTCATTCTCCTAAGGTTTTAAAGGTGAAAGTGAAAAAATATTTCACAAATGCAAAATAGTATTATTTCATGCCCTGTGTTAAACATGCAATCTAATTAGGAGACTTTGAATGTGAATAAAATACAGTTCTACTTGATATTATCATTCCTGTATTTTCTTCCATTACCACATCTCAAATTCATCTCCCTTTTGGTCTCATTTCATACTTGTGATGCATTTAAAACATTATCTGCTCAATATGTTGCCTTTTAATTTAATCTTCAGGAAACTTAGAACTAACTGGCAAAAATTGTCTATATTTGTATTCCATATGGAGTGCATTTTTTCCTCCTGAAAAGGTTTAAAAAGAGCACAGTAAATGGAAACCTCCTTTCTTTAAAGGCCATGCAAGACTAGAAATGAACACTTAAAAGCCATTACTTTTCTGAATCATTTATTTCCAATCTTTAACCTACTTCACCAAGTCACATTTTCATTGCACCTTGAAGTAATGAAAATGTTCAAAAACATAAAAGGTACACAGAAAATCATTCACCATGCTATGGACAATTGCCATCCAAATCATTTTTCTAAAACCTTGTTTTCCTCTAACCCTTCCATAGATAGCCTTCAGTTAGAGAAACGGAACAATACAGCTTTTACTGAAAAAAGAAATAAAAGTTCTTATTGTGCAATAGTTAGCTAGTGTCAAAAAAGAAGCTTATTGTTTTTCAAGGCAATTTAAGCACAGATAAAGTATAAGTTAGCTGAAAATTACACCATGGAATGCCACAAGCAGAAATCAGGATCACAGTCAGACTTGAAGAATCACCTTGTAAACATGTAAAACTTTCAGTGAAAGAAACAAATATTTATATGAAAGTGATCTCCTATTGTTGGTTTAATGAAACCCAAAAGGCAGGGTGATGAACTTTGTTTATGATCGTGAGGTACAAGGAGAAAGAAGTGGAGGAAATCTTTAACCACAGAAGGAAAGGAGAGAGAAGACGGAAAAAATGATTGTTTTTAGTAACTAAGGAAACCTTTTTAAAGGCCATTACAATATTAAACCTTGAAACAGAATTCATTAGTGCTACCAAGGAATGTTACACCCTGTTTGTGTATCAGCTCCTCGACTTTATTTTTTCATCCTCAGCATTGCTCATTGTTGTATGCATGCACCCCAGTTTTGCATCGCATTGCTGCCACATTCATATTCTCAAGGATGCTATTGCTATATTTACACATGGCATTCTCGCTATTGTTGTCTTTATTGTTTAGAAAAGACAGCAGGTGAAGCATTAAGAAATCCTCTGCACACCATGGGAGTAATTTTTGGCTGACAGTCTCAAGGAAGTTGTCTATAGCCTCCTGAGACCAGTGGTCCTTTGAATTTAGGGTCAGGAGGAGAGATGGTCAAGGGTTTACTAAAAAAAGGAAAGAGGACCCAGACTAATAAAAGAGAAAGGGGGTAAGTGGGGGTTGGGATTGTAATGGGGGAATTTAAAAAGTTTCTTAATGTGGTATCTAAGGTTGGCAAGTATATAACTGCCCTGCCAAGCAGACTGAATTGATAAACCCAAAAGGACTGCATGGTTTTGTCTTCTGTTCTGGTCACTTAGTTAGTTAGTTCACCTTTGTTGCCCACAAGTGGAAGTTTTCTTTGATCCATTCAGCAATATGCAAGAACACATTCATACATATAAGGCATGCAATAAACTACAAATCAGTAACATATTTACATACAAAAAACAGAATTCTAGAATAATTACTTATTTCATGAAAACTGAATTTGGTCTATTTTATTTTCTATCTGTTTTATTTTCATCAATATAAAATGAATTCTGCTTCTGTTTGATTTAAATGGCAGCATGCTTCACCTCCCAGAAGATAACATTTGGAAACAATTTTTTAATTACTATGTCTGAACATTAGAACAATCCAGATGAGAATAGGCCATTCAGCGCAACAAAGCTTGTCAGTTCTATACACTTAATTCTTCTAAAAAAACATCAAGTCTAAGTTTCAAAGTCTATAAAGTCTTACTGTCTACCACACGACTTGGTAGCTTATTCCAAGTGTCTGTGGTCAAGTGTCTAAGTTTACAATTGTCTGGTCCTTTACAATTTTATGTGCTTTTCTTTCTGTTGTGTGCTTTCATCAACGTATAAACTATTGCCCAATATGGTTTCTAAGTACTTAAAGGTGCTAATTCTGTGAACTTGTTCCCCATTAAGGACCACTGGTTGAACTAGTTCAGCATTCTTACTAAAATCAAAGAGAAGTTCTTTTGCCTTCCTCAAATTGAATTGGTGGTTCTGCTCCTGGCACCACTTCTGCATCCTCACACACTTTTCCTCAAAATGAGATGTAAGCAATGCTGTCAGATCCTTTCAAGATATTAGTTTGCAGTGTAGCATTTCTGATGATTAATAATCATTAAGACGCCCACCCAGGGTTACACCATAATAATGTGAGCTTTTGAAAAAGATATTTTAACTTGGTTAACTGGTTGACAGTTTTGCCTTCGGCAATACCGGCAGTTAATCCAATAATTCTCAAGGCTCCTACTTGTATCAAGGTAACCAAGGCACACTTGAAAGAAATATGATAAATGCATATATATATATATATATATATATATATATATATATATATATATATATATATATATATATATATATATATATATATATATATATATATATATATATATATATATATATATATATATATATATATATATATATATTGACATATAAGGCAGAATGTAGACACACTAGACCAAGAAACATATGAGATGAAGTCTGGCTGTTTACTGGTATTTTGAGTTCTACTTTATCATGGCATAGATAAATACTTTTACAATACCAAGTCTTTAAAGATGATGTCTGCTATTGTATGGAGTTGTTGCTTTGTTGTTGGTTCAGGATCACATGGAGGATTCCTCATGCGTTTCAGTGCACTCTTTCTCATTGCTGCATGATTCTTGTCAGCGCTATGCTGCTGCTTCCTCAGCTTCCTTCTGTTGTCTTTTTCCACTTCATAGGGGCAGGCCCATGAGATTAGGTATTGAAGTAATGGCTTCTCAGCCTTGTTAGACTACTGGCACGTAGCTTTGGTTTGACAGACTGTATCTCAGCTTCCGGTTCTCAAAGAGAATAATTTGTCAGTTTTAGCTTTCCAAGGAAGAATGTCTCATATCATTTTGTCTGACAGAAGATTTTAGAACGTCACTTTGAAGAATTGCACAGTGGCCAGGAAAGATTACCAGAGATTTGTAGGATTGCCTACAGAATTTCAGTGAGTGTGTTCAGTTCCCAGTTTTCTAAGCTTCTCTTTACTTCTACCCATTCTCCTTGCTTCTTTTTGCTTTTTCAGTTTTGAGAGATGGGGTGCATGTGGTTTAAATGGAAGTTTAAGCCTTGAGTTAAAGTCACTTCCATTTATAAAATCAGTGGTACTCCTAATACATAAGTTCTTTTGCCCATCTTAGTTGTGATTTGAATTATTGGTCTTTGTCCTTGCTTGAGTCCATTTCACACCTTCTGGTTCTAGCGGTCTATAGAGGGGCCTCTGGAGACATGTCAGTGCAACTCTTATTTAAATAATCTATTGCTGGACTTACAGTATATCATCAAACTGGCAGATGATACCATATCTGTTTGTTTATCCCTTTCTTATGTCCATTTACTTGTTAAATTAAAGATATAATACGGTATATATGACCCTATTCTGGGGAGAATGGGAACTGAGCTTTTCACCCATCTTAAATTGATTTCTGTAGAAATCTCACGCATTGATTTGTTGTTGACATGGATTAACACAATGTTCAGCAGAGGGTGTTTAACATGTTTTGGCACCTTTTAAAAAATTACTTTTACCAGAGCTTCAGTGAATTGTCACTTGTGTCATTGCTGTGCCCCTGAAAACATAGTGTTTTCAGTTACAGAATGTCTTGCAAATAGCTCTGTCATTGGAGTTCCTTGTCAAATATCAATTACAGTATACTGTTTTAGATCTGCTTTATTCAGTCCAAACTAGAGCTTCTCCTGTTAGAGTGTACAGGATAAAGAGAAAACTTCATAGGGAATACTCATACATACACAGACTCACTTTAGTCATCCCAACATCATGTCTAATTAAGAGATGTAAGTGCTCAGGAGGATGGACGGGTATCCTGGCCACGATGGAGGAAGATTTCTTACTCATCCAGGAAGCTATAATGGAAGGATGACCCGGTTAGAAGGGACGTCCTTTTGATTCCTATCCTGAATGGGATCCCAGAAGGACTCCTGGACTTAGGAGAGCTGGAATCCAGGAACATTTTATCCTCCAAATAAATAGTTGGCAGTGTTCCTCACCAGTGGTCCCAGGCTAGATACCTGCAGGGCTGCATGGGACTTAGAGTCTGGAAGTGCAGCCCTCTAGGAGTCCTTGGTGAATTATAGATGGTGGTGCCAGGGCAGGTCATCCCTGGTTTCCAGATTACCCAGTAATGCTTCCAAAAAGCCAAAACATATTCTTGGGTCCATCTTGCAAAGATCAATTATAAGTTTGGGCCTTTTTTTATAATATTCCTTTTGTTTCCCCTACTGTGCTCTTGCCTTGAATGACCATCCATTTTATCATTTTCTGTTTTGTGCTATGGTAACACCTCAAATGTTCACTCTCATAAAAGTAAGCTATGAGTCTCCTGCTCTGAAGATGCCATACTCACTCATATTTTTATCTTAAAAGCTTGTTATTTAGGTTTGATTGGATAAGTTTATAATCATGCAAATCTAACTGGAGTAGTGATGGGTCCTGGAAAGCAGGTTGCTGTGAGTGCTCTTGGTGAAATTTGGACTTTTTCTGTTAATAGATTTTTTTTCACATATGCTAAGACCCATTTTGCAAGCAGTGCCTCAGAGTGTACCCCCAAGACACCCTGATGGTAGGACTGGCCATATCCAGGGGTTTAGTAAATTACTTTCCTGAAATGTTTGCAGAATGATTCCAAATATACTTCAAAATTTACTATGAAATACCTCCAGAAAGACTAGGTTCTTATTATATTTTATTTTATGTCAACAAAATATGTAATTTGGTGAGGAGTGTCCAAACATTTGCATGGAACTGTTACAGAATTTTGGGAGCTGTCAATTTTTCACATTTAAAGGGAGCTTTAATGGACTGCAGATTGTATGAAAAAAGTGTATGCCGTTGAATATGTAGAGTGTTATTGAAGATCAGGAAATGAAAACGTTGAGAAAGAACTAGCACAGAAGAAATACAGTAGATACGATGAGAAGAATGAACCTTATTTGGGCAGGCAGAGTGAATGATGAAGAATTAGAGGGTGAATCTAGTTTGTGGCAGATGAAGTGAAAGAGTGGTATGCATACTTGTATAGAAAGTGAAATGGAATTTGCATAGCATATGTTGTTGTTGAAAAACAATCTAATAAGTTTATACTGATAAAAATCAGTTATTTTATTTAATCTTCTTTGTGGTATGCATAGTGATGTGAGGGGAAGGCTTGCTGTCCACAGTGCAAGATTTGGCTTCAGTTTCCAGCATGGTTAGTGTTTATATGGAGTTTGGATATTTCCCTATGGTCACAACTCGGTCATATATATTTATCTAGTGTTTGATTATTTTCATTTGTTGGGCTGAGTGGTGACCTGGATTACTACTACTGGATTACTCATATTATATGTAAGTGGGAGATTGGGAAAGCTTAAGAACCTAAGCATTAGCGTCAGTTGTAGTCAGAGACTGAAGCTATGGGATGGTAGCCAGAAAATACACACACAAGTAATATTTAAGGCCAGTAACGGCGCGCACTGCACGATAACATGCAGTGAATACACTTGACTTATAATTTTCATACTTTCTCTGTATGTTTAGCATTTGTTTGCTCAGAGGTTGATGTGCTTTTTGTTTCCTGAGCAGCTCTTCTGTTCTCCACCCTAGCAGCCTGCTTCTTTTCTTCTTTTGTCGGAATCTTTTCACGTTAAACTGATTAAGTCAGTGTTTGTGTTACAATTAGTACGTTTTCCTTCATTTTTCATTTAAACTGGCACTTAAGTCTTTAATCTGCCTCAAGAATGATTTAAGATATGAAGAGACAGGAGAAGTGACGGCGAAGGTGGTAGGGAATGAGAACGATTTCTTTAAAACCCTGGACAGACAAATGAACAGCCATGGTAGCGTATTATATATAAAGATAGAAAGCAAGAAAATATTAATTGACCAAGACAGAAGTATATCTTAGACTAAAGGGAAAAAAATAAATCACAAGTATTAAATGGCTAAGGTCAAGGTCAAAACCTGATATTGTCAGAAAGGATATGGCAGGTCTCGAATTGCTGTCACCCACAAGTAGCAGCATCCAAACCGATAAGACACGTCTGGGACAACTATAGATACAACCAGGAAAAGGGTGGTTGCCAATTGGTGGAATTTGACCATCTAGACAGGAAAAACAGGAACAAGATTTGCTTGCATTCACAGTGATTTACTGGCTACGCAGTTCAAACAGGACAGCACAATACTCCTACTACTACTACAGTTGTCTTTGGACTAAATGAGGTCACACTGTGAAGTCAGCACTGAACACTAGCAGTTGTTGCCAAGTTGTTGGGTTGTCTTCAAAACCTCCTCAAAAACAGAAACCAGTAAACAAAGGACCAACCACAAAACTGTTGTCAATTCACAGCCAAGAAACCAAACAAAATTCAACAAACTTAATTCTGCTATTTGCTTCATGGTTGTTGAGTCTCCATGGCAGCCCCATGAATCTTCAAATTGAGCCTGAGAAGGCCATGTTGGTCACTCTGTCACTGGGAATTCAACAGTGATCACCAGCCCAGTCTAAGCTCCTGGCCTGGGTTCCAAATCCCTGTTAAAAGTGAGGTTCAATCATATGTTTTGAAGACCATTGCTGAAATTGTATTTTTCTATTGCTCTTTGTATTGCCACTTCTCATTTGATATAAATGATTCTAAAAGGAGTTTAAGGCTTTGGAAAACATAGAGCAATGGATTATTGAGCCAAACAAGGTCTGCAGTTACCTTTAGGTCACATTGCTAGGAAAGGTAAATAAGAATTTCACCACTGAATCACACAGTTCTTATTCTTGACCAAGAGTAACTGAAAACATTAAAAATTCACAAGTGTTTTGAGGGTAGGTGCCTATGAAATTTTTATTAATTTATTATCATACATCAGAAGTATGCAGTGTTATGCCTGAAGACAGAACGTAAGTTCTTTGCAAAATAAATTCAAATTGAAGACACCAAGAATGATAAATTATTTCTCAGTAAATAGCATACTGTACATGGTGTGCTTAGAATAGTTTTCTTGCCTTTTTATTATTTTGTACTATAAAGTACCCATAATTTCTATATGGGTGGTTGCATGTGTGTCTCAACAGCAGGTTTACATATTTTTGAAACAAACCTACTGGAATAACTCACCATTCAGTATTAAAATAAATATACACTTAGTGCTTTATTTGTCTAATTTTTGAGCAATACAAGTGCTGCAATAATTCACTGTATCTCTCAACAACTGTAATTTATCATTTGAGTCACAATCAACAGAGATGACTAAGAAAACAAAAGGTCTCCCAGGATTTTTCTTTTGTCTCTGTATTTAGTTATTGGGCTGTTTGTTTTTTGTTTTAGAAATAAATCTGTTTTGTCTTCTTTAGTTAGATTGTTCTTATATTCTGTGTTTGAGACCATTGCTGCCTGGTTACGCTCCTGCTCCTGTGACTGTGAAATAGAAGAGCCTTTAGAATGATATTTTATGATCTATTGTATTATTTTTCATTGACATTTGCTATTTATCATGACCATTCAAAATCGTTTTCAACACATACTGTATATTTTATTATCTTTTTGACTTTAAATGAAGAGTGGTATAGACCATAGTGCATTAAACTTAGTTATGTCTATGTGTAAAAATTGTTGTAATAATAAATACATTTTATAAATCTAGTATACAGCCCAAAAACAACACATGTAATTTAAAATTACATCTTGAAAATAGCACATGTGATTAAAGAAATATTAAGTGATGCCAATGATTTCTCAAAATAATATTCTACTAATTTGAAGTTGCACATTAAAAGACTTTCTAACTAAAACTATGCAATATAACTACTACATTGTTTTATACTTGTATTCAAGTTTACATTGTTTACATATACATTTTATACTAGAAATAAATAGGAGCACCTTTTAGAAGTGTGGGCACCAGTACTGCTGGCACAGGCTATACTTGAGCAGAAGGGCCCTAAACTACTGGAAAGGCAGATATGTATGCTAGCCAAGGACTGTTTAAACTATGAACAGAGGAACAGAAAGTGTGGGAGAGGCCAGTTTAAACATCCATTTATAATGCAGCAACAGATTGTAATAGTGATAGAAATGCAAAAGATACTGATGAAATTACTAGGTAAAATTAAAGAAAATCCACCAGTCAATCTATGTGTTAGCACCATTAACAGCATACACAGTCACATGTAGCTTTACAGGGCTATTATTAAATTGGTGATAGTATGTTATTAAAATGGAACAATGAAACAGTATAATATTGAGGATAAAATATAAGAAATATACTACAGGTAGACAGCAGAATGACCTTGAAAATATGGATTTTGCACACAAAGCTATATAAACTCAGGATAGCTTTGATGTAAAGGTACATAAAAGCATACACAACAATAATAATGAATAAAGCCATGTGAAAAGTAATACAGAAAAGGTATAGAAACAGAGCAAAAAATAACAAAACTGTAAATTGATAAATAAATGGAACTTGCTTGCTTTAATTCAAGAAATGTTCTAATTTTAAAAAATGAGTTGAAGTAATAGTATATGTATCACCACAGAGATGACTTCTACCTGGGCTGAGCAGAAGAGGTGGAGTTTGAGGAGGAAATGATGTGACATCTCTTCTGGCCACTGTTCTTCCATTCAATGAAGGGAAACTGAGACTGCTAAAGCAAGCATTCCACCCAAAAAAGTTCATTAAGAGACTCACCGTTCCTGCATGCACGATACAGAGTATTGTGTTCAAATCCTGGCCCAGGCATTGTTTAAATAACTTACTAGTAACTATAAACTAGGTGTGAGTAAATGAATATGTTGAGACAGATTGTAATGTTTGATTTCCTGCCTTGGGGTTAATGATTATGGAATAGATTGGCATTTCTGAAAATCAGTGAAAGAATAATCAGTCTTGAGAAAATTCTGTTATTTTAGTTTGTTATAATATCTAATTCTAAAAGAATTCATCCATCCATTCATCCTCTTCTGCTTATCCAAGATCGGGTAGCGGGGGCAGCAGCTTGAACACAGATGCCCAGACTTCCCTCTCCCCAGCCACTAGTAAACTAGTAAATTGAGAGCTTTCCCTTACAGCTCAGCTCCTTTTTCCCCACGTCAGACCGATGCATAGCCCGCATCACTGCGGACGCCGCACCGATCCACCTGTCGATCTCATGCTCCATTCTTCCCTCACTCGTGAACAAGACCCCGAGATACTTGAACTCCTCCACTTGGGGCAGGATCTCATCACCAACCCTGAGAGGGCACTCCACCCCTTTTCGGCTGAGGGCTATAGTCTCAGATTTGGAGGTACTGATTCCCATCCCAGCTGCTTCACACTCAGCTGCAAACCGATCCAGAGACAGCTGAAGATCATGGCCTAATGAAGCAAACAGGACAACATCATCTACAAAAAGCAGTGACTCAATCCTGAGTCCACCAAACCGGACCCCCTCAACACCCTGGCTGCACCTAGAAATTCTGTCGATAAAAGTTAGGAACATAATCAGTGACAAAGAGCAGCCCTGGTGGAGTCCAATTCTAACTGGAAACGGGTTCGACATACTGCTGGCAATGTGGACCAGGCTCTGACACTGGTTGTACCCCATACCCCTGGAGCACCCCCCACAGGATTCCCCGAGGGACACGGTCGAACGCCTTTTCCAAGTCCACAAAACATATGTAGACTGGTTGGGCAAACTCCTATGCAGCCTCCAGGACCCTGCTAAGGGTGTAGAGCTGGTCCACTGTTCCACGACCAGGACGAAAACCACACTATTCCTTCTGAATCCGAGGTTCAACTATCTAACGGACCCTCCTCTCCAGGACCCCCGAATAGACTTTTCCTGAGATGCTGAGGAGTGTGATCCCTCTGTAGTTGGAACACACCTTCCGGTCCCCCTTCTTAAAGAGGGGGACCACCACCCTAGTCTGCCAATCCAGAGGCACTGTCCCCGATGTACATGCGATGTTGCAGTGGTGTGTCAACCAAGCCAATCCTACAACATCCAGAGCCTTGAGGAACTCCGGGCATATCTCATCCCCAGGGCCCTGCCACCAAGGAGTCTTTTGATCACCTTCAGCCTCAGAGATGGGGGAGCCCACCGCCGATTCTCTACTTCCTAATTGGAAAACATATTAGTGGGATTGAGGAGGTCTTTGAAGTACTCACCCCACCAACCCACAATGTCCCGAGTCGAAGTCAGCAGAGCACCATCCCCACCATATACAGTGTTGACACTGCACTGCTTCCCCCTCTTGAGACACTGGATGGTGGACCAGAATCTCCTCAAAGCCGTCCAAAAGTCGTTCTCCATGGCCACCCCAAACTCCTCAACGAGTTTTTTCCTCAACAACCACCGAAGCCACATTCCACTTGGCCTGCCGGTACCTATCAGCTGCCTCCAGAGTCCCACAGGACAAAAGGATCCTGTATGACTCCTTCTTCAGCTTGACGGCATCCGGTTTGGGGATTTCTGCCACGACAGGCACCGACCACCGTACGGCCACAGCTCCGTTCAGCCACCTCAACAATAGAGGCTAGGAACATGGCCCATTCGGACTCAATGTCCTCCACCTCCCTTGGGACATGGTCAAAGTTCTGCTGCAGGTGGGAGTTGAAACTACTTCTGACAGGGGATTCTGCCAGACGTTCCCAGCAGACCCTCACAACATGTTTGGGCCTACCAGGCCTGACCGGCATCCACCCCCACCATTGAAACCTACTCACCACCAGGTGGTGATCAGTTGACAGCTCCACCCCTCTCTTCACCTGAGTGTCCAAGACATGTAGCCGCAGGTCCGACGACACAACCACAAAGTCGATCATCGAACTGATGCCTAGGGTGTCCTGGTGCCAAGTGAACATATGAACACACATGGTGTTCATTATGGACAATCCATGACGAGCACAGAAGTCCAATAACAAAACACCGTTCGGTATGGGCATTCCTCCCAATCACGCCCTTCCAGGTCTCACTTTTATTGCCCATGTGAGCATTGAAGTCTCCCAGCAGTACAAGGGAGTCCCCAGGAGGTATGCACTTTAGCACCCCCTCCAGGGACTCCAAAAAGGGTGGGTACTCCAAACTGGTGTTCGGTACATACACACAAACAAGAGTTAGGACCCGTTCCCCCACCCGAAGGAGGAGGGAGGCTACCCTCTCGTCCATTGGGATGAACCCCATTTAACAGGCTCCAAGTCGGGGGGCAATAAGTATGCCCACACCCGCTGGGTGCCTCTCACCGGGGGCCACTCCAGAGTGGTAGAGAGTCTAGCCCCTTTCAAGGAGATTGGTTCTAGAGTCCAAGCTGTGTGTCGAGGTGAGTCTGACTATATCTAGCCAGAACCTCTCGACCTCGCGCACAAGCTCAGGCTCCTTCCCCTTCAGACAGGTGACATTCCAAGTCCCAAGAGCCAGCTTCTGTAGCTGAGGATCGGACCACCAAGGTCCCTGCCTTCGGCCACCACCCAACTCACACTGCACCCGACCTCCTTGGCCCCTCCCATAGGTGGTGAGCCCACCAGGCGCTCGCCATCAAGCCCCACCTCCAGGCCTGGCTCCAGAGGCGGGCCCCGGTGACTCCGCGTCCGGGTGAGGGAAACTTTTTTGTTCTTCACAGGAGGTTATGTTGAACCGCTCTTTGTCTTATCCCTATCCTAGGACCAGTTTACCTTGGGTGACCCTACTAGGGGCATAAAGCCCTATACAACAGATTTCCTAGGATTATTGGAACACGCAAACCCCTCCACCATGATAAGGTGGCGGTTCGAGGGGGGGTAAAAGAATTCAGTACAATATAAAAAGATTAACTACATCCCAGTTAGTCCCCCATCTTATATTTGTGCAGAAAAACATCAATTATTTTGTTGTACTGATTTATTTTGTGAATTGCGTTCAGTTTGCATATATTTTTCATTATTTTGTATACTGCATTTGCCTCCTCAGAATAAAATATGCCGGGGAAAACCAGCTTTTAGAGGAACTGAGAACTGGTGCATAATTTAATTCTGCTTTTCTTACAGGAGGAATAGAGGTCTCTGCTTCAATTGACACTGTGAAGTAGCACTACTCTAACTTAGCTCTCTTACTCTTTCACAGTTCCTTAGGCTCTGTCGCCTCTGCAGTAATGACGTTGACTTCTGTATTGATGCACTCAGAATGAGGTGTTTCTTCATCGATAGATGATACTTGTCTCAAGTTGTTGATAGGGCCCTCAATTAAGCCAGAAGCAGACCTTATAATATCCACTCTAAGAGAAACCCCAATATCGAAACCTATATCCCACTGGTCGTTCCATTTCGCCCTAGATCTCTTTTTCTCCCACAGGTCATCAAACTAAATTTTCTAACTTTGCAGACTCATCCATCCAAGGGAGCCTTTTTTCCTAAACCTCCCTTGATCTTCTTCTGTCAATTGACAAATGTACGCAAACATTTTATCTACAGTTCACATTCCTCACCAGGGACTTTAAGCTATAACAGGAGCTGAAGGGTCACTTGTACAAATATCACCAACAATATCCCTGTATCTAGTGCCTCTGGCAAATCCAACATTAAACAGTGGGCCTATTGTCAGTCTAAAAATCTTATTTACTGCATTACATGTAGGATGTGTATCTACATAGGTAAAACAGGAAAATATCTGGCAGATCACATTCATTCCATTAAAAATGAAAGACCTTTCAAAGAATACTTTACCTCAGCTGGTCATAGTCACACTGATCTCTCTGTTTGTGTTCTTTCACCTGGTTTCAAAGACACTTTTCAAAGAAAAACAGAAGATAATAAGCTCATTCTTAGCCTGCATCATATATTTCTTAAGGTTTTAATGGGGAGGATGCCAGTCAGGCCTGGTAGGCCCAAACGTATTGTGAGGGTCTGCTGGGAACGTCTGGCAGAGTCCCCTGTCAGACGTAGCTTCAACTCCCACCTCTGGCAGAACTTCGACCACGTCCCGAGGGAGGTGGGGGACATTGAGTCCGAATGGGCCATGTTCCATGCCTCTATTGTTGAGGTGGCTGACCGGAGCTGTGGCCATAAGGTGGTCAGTGCCTGTTGTGGTGGCAATCCCCGAACCCGTTGGTGGACACCAGCAGTGAGGGATGCCGTCAAGCTGAAGAAGGAGTCCTACAGGACCCTTTTGTCCTGTGGGACTCTGGAGGCAGCTAATAGGTACAAGCGGAATGCAGCTTCAGTGGTTGCTGAGGCAAAACTCGGGCGTGGGAGGAGTTTGGGGAGACCATGGAGAACGACTTTTGGACGGGTTCGAGGAGATTCTGGTCCACCGTCCCACGTTGTGGGTCAGTGTGGGGAGTACTTTGAAGGCCTCCTCAATCCCACTAACCAATGAGGAAGCAGGGCCTGGGGACTTGGAGGTGGGCTCCCCCATCTCTGGGACTGAGGTCACCGAGGTGGTCAAAAAACTCCTTGGAGGCAGGGCCCTGGGGTGGATGAGATAGGCCCAGAGTTCCTCAAGGCTCTGGATGTTGTAAGACTGTCTTGGTTGACAAGCCTCTGCAATATCGCATGGACATCAGGGACAGTGCCTCTGGATTGGCAGACTGGGGTGGTGGTCCCCCTCTTTAAGAAGGGGGACCGGAGGGTGTGTTCCAACTACAGAGGGATCACATTCCTCAGTCTCCCTTGAAAAGTCTGTTCGGGGGTCCTGGAGAGGAGGGTCCATCGGATAATCGAACCTCAGATTCAGGAGGAACAGTGTGGTTTTCATTCTGGTCGTGGAACAGTGGACCAGCTCTACACCCTTAACAGGGTCCTGGAGGGTGTATGGGAGTTTGCCCAACCAGTCTACATGTGTTTTGTTGACTTGGAAAAGGAATTCGACCGTGTCCCTCAGGGAATATTTGGGGGGTGCTCTGGGAGTATGGGATACCAGACCCCCTGATAAGGGCTGTTCGGTCCCTGTATAACCGGTGTCAGAGCTTTGTCCACATTGCCGACAGTAAGTCGAATTAGAGTTAGAACTGTTAGAGTTACAGTTAGAATTGGACTCCGCCAGGGCTGCCCTTTGTCACCGATTCTGTTCGTAACTTTTATGGACAGAATTTCTAGGCGCAGCAGGATTGGGTCACTGCTTTTTGCAGATGATGTTGTCCTGTTTGCTTCATCAGGCCGTGATCTTTAGCTCTCTCTGGATCGGTTTGCAGCTGAGTGTGAAGCGGCTAGGATCCGAGACTATAGCCCTCAGCCGAAAAGGGGTGGGGTGCCCTCTCAGGGTTGGTGATGAGATCCTGCCCCAAGTGGAGGAGTTCAAGTATCTCGGGGTCTTGTTCACGAGTGAGGGAAGAATGGAGCGTGAGATCGGCAGGTGGATCTATGTTCCTACCCTCACCTATGGTCATGAGCTATGGGTAGAGACTGAAAGAACGAGATCGCGAATACAAGCAGCTGACAAAGAGTTTCCTCCGCAGGGCGTCTGGGCTTTCCCTTAAAGATAAGGTGAGAAGCTCCTTTTCCTTTATCTTCTCTAATGGCAAGACTTTCTCCCTACACCCAATTTTCCTTCTTTCACATGCCCTGGCTTTGTTGGCTCTTTCACCTCTTTTATATCTTACCTAGACTCCTGGCAATAGCCTTGGTGATAGTTTCATTTGTTGAATCTTTCCCCAAATAAACTAGCATGGAATATTTAGGTTATGAGAATGAGTAAAATGGAAGAAAAATACAGACTACAAGTGACCAGTTACGAGCCCAGGACTTTTCTGCTGTCTGGAGAGGTGAAGTGGCAATCACTTTACTGCACCGATCCTAATCAATATGAGTATTGTCACAAACTTGACAAGATGACACAAAAAGGTTTGGGGCAGCCACCCGTATGTTGCTTTTTCTATCTGCAAAATTGTTGAAAAAGTAGTAATTCAGGTTTAAGTCCACAACAGAACTGACTTACTGGCACAAAGATGGCAGCTTTAAAGGAGATTGGAGGAAGTGACGTCATGGGTCCCAGGACCAGAAGTGATGTCATCATTGGGGGCTGAACCGGACGTGGTGTCATGGGTGCCACGACAGGAAGTTACATCATCATTGGCCTCGGAACCGGACATGACGTCATCGGGGCCAGGCAGAATTTCGCAAAAATGGTGTGCAGAGAAGTGACAGAGAGAGATTTATTGCACTTTGCCACCCCTTGGTCTAGCACAGAATTATTCTCATTCAGGCCCTTTAGCTGACTCCCATGCGCACGTGTGTGACAGCATTTAAAAATATCAGTACACTGACAATATGTTAAAGGTGAAATAAGAGCACACATTTACAATTGCCTTAGTTTTTAATTTTTTAAATAGTTTAAATTATTTTGTACTATTTCCTTTTGTTGAAGATTTCATCACACTGTTGAATAAGTAAGTGTAATGGAAGTGAATTTATTTTCTTCATATGGTTAAAAACCTTTTAAATTGCACACTAAGTTAAATAAAGGTTAAGCCATATAAAAAGAATATTCAGACTGAAATTGGAAATACTACATGTGTTGCTGGCTGATTTAAATGGAAAATAAATATTTCAGAAACCTTAGATAGAAATGAAGTCAGTCCTAATACATTTGAAAGTTCTTTCAATGTTCCAAATTTACCTGAATAGCTCTACCTGATCTTTTAGAAATGATGTCAAGCTGCCTCAATTCAGTGACAACTCTCTCCTTCAGCACAGTTTCACTTCACTCTGCTCTGTAGAGATAAGCCCCCAAGATGTAAAAGAAGACATTCTTGTACTTTCTTACCACATATAAAATGAAACATTTGCACCTTTGAAGTTATTTTTTAGACCCTGTAACAAACAGTAATACTGTATCTAATGCAAAAATTAAAATGATTATTTCTAAGGTAAATTCCTGTTAAAATCTCAGCAATGTGACCCCACTAAATTAAAATACTCTAGTAGTGGTTACTGCAGCTCTTGGAATGAATTATTGAACAAGACTGTCCCAGATGCATTCATTTTATCCTGACTTAAAAGGCCACCACATTGCCACTTGTTCAATGCTGCCCAGATGTTCCCTGGTATTTATTTTATGCACAGCATTCAACTTATTTAGACCAGATGGAAAACTGCAGGTGAGTATTCAGCCATAAAGGCGTGGCATCCAACTTTGTAAGATAAATCTCTTTTTTTTTGTTTGGCATCACTATCCAGCCACTGAACTCATTAATTCTGTAACTTTGGAAACAGTGACTGCTTGATAGCTTGCTCTGAACCATGAATTATTCTTTTTGGACGCATAATTAATATCAGAAAATGTCCCTTGCCAACAACCGTTCCTTTGGAGAGCAGGACAGAGGTTGTGACTAAACAAGAGCATATTAACATTCAGATCTGTTGTGTTCTAATAGGGTGCTTAAACTGGAGCATCAGTTATGATTTTTCTCTGTTCCTTCCAACATAATTGGTCTGATACCCTTGGGATGTTATCATATAACTGCATCCCAGGTTTAAATTCCAGATGCCAAGTGAACAAGTGAAAAGGAAAACAGTTGGCAGCAAAAATAATAATAAAGGTCATTTGCAGGAGAATGAGCTGGAAGTAATGATTTGCATTTGTTTTATTTAGCAATTTCCTCTGGTCATGTTTTAGAAATACTACATTCACGCTCATCTTGTGTGGAGTCCATGTTTCTAATTTGTTTCAATGGGAAGCTTTTGGATGTCATCAGCTTCTGTTGAAAAATTCCAATTGCCAGAATTTTTAATATGAATTCTATACATAATTAAATCATTTTTGAATGCCAAGCTACAATGCAGCATAATAAATAAATATAGTCTACCAAGTTGTTAGATATTTATCACATTCTTAAATGTCAATTGAAACCATCTCAATCAAAAATTATTAAAGGTTTGCTTTTTATAAGTGATAGTTTTGTTTTTAATAATGTTAAAAGCACATACCTGTATGATGGAAATAAAAAAAAACATATTTCTTATATTACTTTCTTCCCTGGGGCAGCATGGTGGCACAGTGGGTAGCATTGCTGCCTCGCAGTTGGGAGACCCAGGTTCACTTCCCTGCGTGGAGTTTGCATGTTCTCCCTGTGTCTGCGTGGGTTTTCTCCAGGTGCTCCAGTTTCTTTCCACAGTCCAAAGACATGCAGGTTAGGTGCATTGGTGATCCCAAATTGTCCCTAGTGTGTGTGTGCACACCCTGCAGTGGGCTGGCACCCTGCCCGGTGTATGTTTCCTGCCTTGCGCCCTGTGTTGGCTGGGATTGGCTCCAGCAGACCCCTGTGACCCTGTAGTTAGGATATAGCAGGTTGGATAATGGATGGATGGACTTTCTTCCCCTCACAAGTACTGAAAAATTACAAAAAAATGTCTATCCAGTTTCTTCTTCTATTTTATTACACAGTATCATGGATCTGGAATGTAAAAAACAAAACAAAACAGCAGTTCAACACAGGACTTTTTATTATGGAGTAATGTAAAAGTCCAAATTATTCCAACTAGAATGAGCACATTAGAAGAAATTGATAAACTGCATCCAAACACAGGGGCAACATAAAAACTGCACGTTGTCACTGGGCCAAAAATCAAACCCTCAAAGTAGTGAAACACTGTTGCAAATATAAATTTGATAAAGAACTGCTATTTAGCTGAAGAATATTTTGCACTCTTAATGGTTCTTGTATTTTTTTTCTGTACACATTTCATACATTCCTGTTGCTGCTTTTGTTTCCCAAATTCTGCAGCTACTGGAAAGGTTGCAAGCATTGAGTGATGTGCACACAAAAAAAAAAATAGTTTCATCATTTTAAAAGTTAGAGAGTAAGTCAAACCAAAAACAGACTATTTAAAACTCAAAACAAGGCTCAGAGTAGTCCATAGTAAGTTGGCTTTGAGTGTGGCAGAAAATGAAATTCAAATAAAAAAATATTTGTTCACACAGATATACATATACATAGTAAAGACAGATAACATGCTCCTTTTAATTTTACAATTGTACAATATCCACAATGATTAATAAGTTGCATCTCGTAGTCGTCAACACCAGTCTACTGAAAAACTGTTAAATTCATATTGTTCCAACATAAATATACAGTACTTATGAGAAAATGAAACATATGATGAGAACTAATGAGATAAGAAAATATTTTCCAGCGTTGCTAGAAGTCTGCATATCTCTTTGCAAGTCCGGCCTTAAGTTTATTGTTTATAGTATCACAAGGGTTGGTTTGGTGAGCCTTTTACTGAGACCAATTTTATGGGTTTCTGAGGGAAGGAAATGGATGTTATGTAATTACTGATTATTTTTTCTTATTTGCCCTGAGAATGGAGGAAAAACTACTGATGTTACATTGGTCATGCATCCAACTTCTCATCTTTTGGCTCCAGAGCTGAACACGGAAGTAAGTTGGAATCAGAAGACTAAGCACTAGGAAAATAGGCAGGGTGCATTCACCACATCTCAGTATTTTTCCACACTGTTTTCCACCTTTCGTTGCAGAGCAACAATTAAGCTGGGGTTTCTCTCTTAAGACTCCAACACTTTTTGCAACAAATGTTCTAATTCTGTTTAATAGTGGGATGACGTTTTTAACATTGATAAAATGATGCGTTAACATAACTTTCAGATATTAGAAGGTTTGGTGATAAATACCTTCAATATATCAATGATATCAATGAGAGTTTGTCGCACACACCTTATAAACAGATTAAGATGTTCTATAATACTCAATGCCTATAAAACATATTCACACCTTATTTAATTTGGCTTTATTGATGTTTATCAACAGAAAAAGACTCTTTAATGTCAAGGTGAAAACAGATCACAGCACACAAATGTGAAGCCCAAATTAATTGAATGCGTAAGTATTCACCACCTACAAGTCAGTATTTAGTAGATACACCTTAGGCAGCAATGATATCTTTGAGCCTGCGTGTACAGGTCTCTGGACGCTGGAATTTTTCCTCATTCTTTTTCTGTTTTCATTTTGACATTAACGTCTTTTACTGTTGATCAGTGGCAAAAAAGTCAAATTTAATCCACTGTGATTCAATTTAGAATAACAACAAAAAGTGGAAACGGCCAAGGTGATTAGTAATTTTTAGAGGCACTGAAATTTTAAAAAATAAATAAATTACTCCATACATTCTAGTTCGTGTTCTTTACCTACAAAGGATCTAAGGGCATGAATATAACTTTCAAACAGGTACAACATTTTCCCACAAAACAGTCGTCTAGAGTAAAGTAGTATATTTTTATATTTTCAATTCTTTCTCTTGAGCAAAGTTTAGAATTGGCTGTGTGTCAGAGTATTCAGAAAATTCCATACTTTCCTAATAGTTTACATATATTTGGTCAAATATTTTCCGGGTTTATGATGTAATTATAATATTACTTTTTTCAAATTTTTTCTGTTCAGAATATTCCAGAAATTATTTAAGTGACCCTTCACATCGTACTGAGGCATGCAAATAGTTATGTAGTAAAGCTCCTCTGGTATCCACAAATTGTTGCAAATCCCTTTAAGAAATGCTAAATATGGCCAGTCATAAAAATCCAAATTATCACTACCAGTGACAGAAAACTAAATCAATATAACAGTTTGTTGATTCAAACAAATGGCAAGTGGATGATCCACCCTGAATTATAGGTAACATTTTCATTGGCTACAAAACCCAAGGAATTAATGTACAGAATTTTAAGAGTTTAGGGATTGTTAAGTTCTTTCATTTAAAAGTAAGTAGTAAAATAGTCAAGAGGTAGCTGAGTTCATCTCACATAACCCATATCTTTACATATAATACGCTACCGTGGCTGTTCGTTTGTCTGTCCAGGATTTTAAATCACCTACAGCTCGCAAACCATTTTACCTATTGATCTGAAATTTGGTACACATATACTACGTGACGTCTACTGTCCGCTTTCAGGGTGCAAATTTTTTATTCCTCTTTTAACTTTTATTTTATTTTATTGTAGAATCAACTCTTGGCAGCAGCCCTTGCAGCGCATGCGTATGGGCGCCGTTCTCATCTCTATCACCTTCGCCGTCACTTCCCCTGCCTCTTCATATCTTAAATCATTCTTGAGGCAGATTGAAGACTTAAGTGCCAGCTTAAGTGAAAAATTAAGGAAAACGTAAAAGTAACTGCAACACAAACACTGACTTAATCAGTTTTAACTCGAAAAGATGCCAACGAAAGAAGAGAAGAAACGGGCTGCTAGGGTGGAGAAAAGACGTGCTGCTCAGGAAGCAGCAAGCGCATCAACCTCTGAGCAAATGAATGCTAAACATACAGAGAAAGAGTCTGAAAAGTATGAATGCTCAAGTCAAGTGTATTCACTGCACATTATTGTGCAGTGTGCCGTTACTGGTATATTTAAAAATTGTGAGACCTGTTGAGATCCTCACATTGCTGAACAAACACAGGTGATGCATCAGTCGACAGTTGTTTGTCCACCCGTGAGGCAGTGGTAGGTTTGCTGTGCCACTGAGGCAACTATGAGTTCATAGCCCCACCGTGTAATGCATTCCTTGGCCAAGGGTTGATGTGGGGAGTATTTTAATATGGCCACTGACCTGGTCCACTTTTTCTTTTCTGTCTCCTCCCTTAAAAGATAACCCAATCCAAGACGCTGATGCACAGCTGCTGGACCGACCTGCCAGAGAGGACTATCTGTTTCTGAACTGAAGAAGGGAGCTAAGGCAGGGCAACCAACAATATCACTGCTTATTTGCTGTGTCTATGTGTATTGAAGTGGTAGCTCCCATTTCAATAAATACCAATGCTGTTCCTGTTTGGAAATGAATAAAGCTGGTTTTCCTGAAACCCTTGTACTTAGGCTTGTCTTTAAGGTGCAAGACAATGGAGCAAGATAAGGATCCTGCGAGTGCTCCTGCCCTTGCCCATCTGTGGTAATGTGCCTCACTGGCATTACCAGTGGTTAAATAAAGTTAGTTTTCTGTCCTCTGCAGTATTGATAGAGAGGCATTACTTTGGAAGAAAAAGGACAAATAAAGTATAAAGAAATAACGCTTGCCTTTTTTGTCCTTTTGGAAAGTGTAGAGGGACCTCTTCACTGATATTAGATTTTTGTATGTACTCAGTTTTCATTTTCTGTATTTTTAATATTTTTGTGGTTAGACACTGTATTGTACAGTACATTATTTGGTGGAGCAGCTTCCTGACTTGGATTAATTTGGAGGAAGGCAGCTTTATTTTTGTGTCTATATTGGTCTCACTAGTTTTTGTGCATTTTTCTTTTTCATTTGGGGCTTTCACTCAGCACTTTAAATAGCTTCTATATTCATCAATGTTTGGGCTCAGTTTCATAAGTGTTATTGTGTGTCTTTTGCAGTATTGGACTGTGTATTTAAATATATATTTTCCTCAAACATTATTTACTTATTTTTCTTTGTGTGCACCTGTAAATAAAACCTCACTTTGTTTTTGCAAAACCCAACCCTTTTGGTGTCCATGTCTTCCTGTCTTACACCATCATCCTGGTCCCATATACTAGAAACCTAGAGTGTAGACTGGTGCCCCCATTTCCCACTGCACGGGGTGTCACACCATCCCAGGGATGTGCTGGTAAAGATTTCACCTTTGGATGATCCCGAGTGTTTCCTATTCTGATTCAAACATTTGGAAACACTGATGCGCTGGGACAGGGAGGCTGGGCAGCTATTTTGGCTTTGTTTTTGATTGGAGAGGACCTACAGGTCATGCAGAATCTCCTTCTCAAAAGGCTCAATGATTATGAATTCCTGAAGCAATAAATCCTCCTCCATACAGCTATGAGCCCCTTGGCCAAGGGGTGCCTGTTTTGTCTGTGGCAAATTGATCCAGATTGCCCTACACGGTGACAAGTCCAGGACTTAGTAGACCTAATTCAAAGCTGGTTTTTTGGTGACACCTTTTGAGCGCAGTTCACTATTGACGTAATCCTATCAGGAACAAACAAGGACCTTTGTGATGAGATACTCCAGAATGATAACCCTCGCTGATAGACCTGACCTGCAGACTGGAGGGCTCCCAAGCCTCCTGGAAGCAGAGTGTATATCCTGACATGGCACCAACTTTGAACCAATCATCATGTCTCAACCAGATGACCAATCGCTGAAGCTGCGGGTCTCAGACTCCACCTCCAACCCATCCTTGCCTCTCTTCAGGACAACGTCTGCCATCATATTCTGCTGTGACTACTCCTATTCCAGCCTACATTGGAACTCCACAGCTGAAATTGCACGCAGGTGCTTTCTCTGTGATCAACCAGGACATCTGGCTCGGGAGTGCCACTTTTCACCTGCACAGTCTATGGACATTGGTCTGGCCCAGGTGGCACACAATCCTTAAATAGACAAAAGACTTGACTCCGGCTAAACAAGCATTTCTTCAGACCATGCATGCTAAAAAGTTAAAGCTGACTTTGTCTACTGGTAACCTTCTCCTCAATGGGAACAAAGTTGTGATTCCTTCCTATTGCACAACTGAGTAATAGAAATTGCCCATGAAACTCACCACGGAATGGTGAGGACCAAAAAGCAACTTTGAGAAATGTCTGGTTCTCAGGCATTAATCAGGGTTGAAGATTGCAACAAGTCCTGTCATGCCTGCCAGGAAGTGACTGACACTGCCCATTCTCATGCACCATTACCATCAACCTCACTGCCAACTGCCCCATGGGCAGAGGAAAGTGTTGATTTTTGTTCATTGCCTTGTGGTGAATACCTGTTAGTAGTTATGGATAATTACGGTTCTCAGAGGTAAGACAGTGCCTAGCACATCTGCAAAGGCTGTAATACTAAAATTATACATTTTTCCTCTGCCAATGGTATTCCTGAAGTTGTCAAAAGAGACAATGGACCTTGTTTCAGTTCAGAAGACTTCTCACAATTTTCACAAATTTAGGATTTCGTCACACTGGCTACAAGCTAATGGAAAGGTCAAATGAATCATGCAGGTATTAAAAAAGACATTAAACGTTGCATTACTACATAACAAAAACCTCCAACAAGAACTCTATTGCATCCTAAGAGCCTATGGGTCAACTCCACACTACTCTACTCTACTAGAAAACCTCCTGCTACAGCTTTGTTTGGAAGATTAGTCCGTAGAAGATTACCAAGCCTCTCATCCACAAGGGTTAAAAGACACAAAGTGTAAACAGAAAAGGAAGGAATATTATAATAAATATTTGTGCAAATCCTCTCCAACCCTGGTTGTGGGAGACAATGTATTAACATGACTGTGTCCTGCTTATAAATTTCAATCCCCATTTCGCCCGGAACCCTACAGAGTAACTGCAATCAAAGGTACAATGATCACAGCACAGCGTGGGCAGCATGTGGTGACTAGAGATATAACACACTTCAGAAGCTTGCCCCTACAGTAGCCCTGCCAGAAATGCTTGATTTTCCTGATCGAAATACTATCACACCTCCTCAATCTGAATCTGAAGATGCAAAGCTGGTAGGAATGCAATAGTTCTGAAGATCCCTTACAGCAAGTAAGATCAAACTCTGAGGCCCTATGTGCACCAAGATACCCCAGGAGAATAATTGTAAGGCCACCTGAACATCTTAAGGATTTTATTGTACATTAATTAGTTAATGACAAAAGTGAAAACAGTTGGATGAAAGGGAACTGTGTTCTCATGTTCACCTTTATTTGGAAGTTATATCTAATTATCATCCATGTTCCACTGAGATTAATTTAATTTTGGTATGTTGAGATGTAGGATCTGAGTTGGAAAGTGACTAAGGTTCCTTTAATAAAATGGGAAGTACAGTATGGGCTAGAAAGGAAACAAAAACAAGCACTGAATGGAGCTTTATGTTGTGCACCTGTGTCCAGGTCATTTATAACATGTAAGATGCTAAAACATCCTAAGTGTAAACTAAAAAAGGTCCATGGAGAAACAGATTGTTTTCCAACTAAGTAATTTGTTTGGGGAAAAAGAGAAGGGCGATGAAGATGAACTGACTTTCAGACTCCAAAGATCACAAAGTCAGAATTATACTAAATTAGTTTTGCTGTTGCATAATGTTTGTTGGACCATTTACACTGTAATCAGTATAAATGTGTGTGATAATGATGATTATAAATTATTGTATTATATTCATGTGCAAAGAGATCACATGGAGCAATGTGAATTTGAGTTCTGAGCTCTTCAGAGACTACTACACAGATGGTTTCCTAGAAGTAATCTGCTTTTTTGGCTGATACATGTAAAAGCAGACTTGGAGTCTGGTTGAGATGTGTAAGGTCTCTCTGCCACTGACTAAACCTTTTTCCTATAATTCCACATCATGCAAGGATTTTTTGCCATGACAATAAGAATTATTTAGTGGCATTATTTTTTAATCACATATGTATAACTTCATCAGTTGAACATTTTAACAATGAAATTAATTTATTTTAATGTGTAAGGGATAGTTATTAGGAATTCCTTTTTTAATTTGTTGATATTAATGCTAATGAGCAGCTGTGATACATACAGCTGGTCTAGTGACAGATTTTAATTGTCGAGAGCCAAGCACCTGCCTTCTGTTTTGTGTTACGGGAAGATCTCATTTTCTATAGACAATTTATTTCACTTGTAATATAAATGAGCCTCCTTTTTCTTAATAAATTTTTACATGGTTTATTACTTTTATTAATTGGGTTCTCTTTCAAGTCAAGAAAATAAGAGGAAAATAAATTGTCCGAATAATAAAAGATTTATTACAGTTGTGGTGTACCTAGGTTAATGAAACAGTAGCTTCCTTCTGATAAATGAAGAAGTACTTGGTTCACAGAGTATATTAAGAGTTCATGAAGTATACAAGGAACAATTAAAAGCACATTATAAATCTGTACTGCTTCAATCCAGGAGAAATACAAATATGCCAAGAAAGGATTTTCCTTCCATACAGATTATGAAAGGAGAGGCCAAATGACTTTTAGAGATGGAAGCCAATCACGAAAATGTATATTGAAAATTAGCAAATGGGCTAAATCATTACAACCTTGTAACCTAAGCAACAACACTCAAAGGTTTTTTTGGAACAATTTTGATTTTGGTACAGCACTTTGTATTTGGCACTATGAAGAGATGAGGTTTATATTATTTGCCTTTATAAATGACTTTATCAGCTCCTTTCTAATTTATTGGAACTTTTTTTATTTTATTGTTTTTTATTGTTATTTTTTATTAATTCTACTCACATATGTTCAGGCAAGTGTCCTTCACCAAAAGGTTTTAGGGCCAAATGGCTACTAATATAGTATGTTCATATACTTTAGCCAGGGCAAGCAAATTAATTTGAGTGCTGTGTTGTTGTCATAGTTTCATGAAGTACGGATATGTAAAAAATGAAATAAATTATTCTGTATTTAAAAATGGAAATCATTTTCATGCAAAGATAGATAGATAGTAAAAAAAAAATAAAAAAATTAAGAAGCATCCTAACTATTCAGAGGATCAATGAGTTTTAAGAATGCATAAAAATGATTCTTCCATGACCTTACTAAGGTATCAGGATCCTTAGGTGCCATTTTTCTTTACTCTCATTACTTTACATAGCAATGTGACTTCCCTCTTCTCTAGGAGATATTTTAGGAATAGGAAATGACAAATCATAGACGTGACAAAAATGGTGATCATCACAGGATGCTACACTAGAAGGACAAAATCCTTTTAAACACTAATGCCTGTCTAAATCACCTTGAAGTCTACTTTCTTTATTTTCTTTACTCTGTTTAGCAGATTTTAAACTCCTTTTTTTACAAATGTAAATCTAAAAAGGGATAGTATTCTAGAAGAAACTGGAATTGTTTATCTTTAGGTTGTTTTAGTACCTTCCCTTAACAAGTGCTTTGTTTAATGACATTACTGGATGTGCACTGCCAAGTGAATACATTTGTCCATTTCATTAACTAAGTAAATGAACATTAACATAAACACCCACACAAAGGGAATCACACTCACTGATGCAATGCATCATGGTCAATCAATGAAGTGCTTACTGGCAAGCACTACTCAGGTGACTTTCCTAGCTGCTGTGCTGCTATAACATTTTTAAGGTTATTGATACCTTTTAGTTTGTCTTATTTATGTTGTGTTTCCTGTACAAAAATAATGCAGAGATAGAAAATGATACCTTATAAGAAACTGAGCATTTTTTGTGATTGCTTTACATGTATAATCACTGGTGCAGAACTGGAAAATGAGTAGGCAACATTTGTTGCTATTTGTGGGCAAACATTTAATTGTTTCATTGATTTCAGGTAAATAGATTAACCCACATGTATCATTATATGATATTGCATTTTTGGAGAGCTGCAGTGTGATTTAGAGATATATAGTATGTATTAAGCATTGCAGAATTGCAAAAATACAGTAAGTAGGCTACAACAATCTAAGCTGTCAATTATGATAATAGCCATATGCTTTGTATGCAGTGTTTAAAAATCATAAAATGCACCATGATGGTCTTAACTTACAGCAAACAAATACACAACAGGCATATTGTGTTATATGCCATTCTTAAAAAATGGAAGAAATTTCATAATATCTTTGTTGCTATTATTATTACATTATCATATTAATATGGCTTGCATTTCACTATATATTCTCAGTACAGTATATTCTCAGAAGGAGGGCATAAAACAAATGTAACAGCATTAGAAAAGTAGGTCATGCATCTAGTTACTAATCTGAAAAGAGAGCTACCTTGAGAAGATATGTAAAAATGGAAGATTATTAGAGACTTGCACTATTAATACACATATAAATATTCAATTCTCTCGCCAATAGCAGAAGTCAAAGAAACATTTATTTTACTTTTAGAACAATTACAGTTAAAGGTACATTTTTGAAAAAAACAATCATTTTATACATTTGTTATTATTGGTGTTGACACTTTTGTTGCAAAAAATAAAGAAGCAAAGATCATTATAACACACTGTAGTAATGCTGAAGTGGAACTCTGTAACTTTCTCAACTGACGTCTGCTTAGTGCAACAGTGAGGAGGAATAATAATAAAGTAAATTTAAAGCATGCTGATCCTTGACATTAAATATAAAATCTTTTAAATATTTGCATTAATAAATGTGTTTTGTATTATCGCACCAAACTTCTATCTAAAGTGCTTTGAAATAAAAGCACTTATGGAGAATGGTGAATTGATTAGGGTCACATAAGAGCCCTAGAATAATATCCATCCATCCATTTTCTAACCCGCTGAATCCGAACACAGGGTCATGGGGGTCTGCTGGAACCAATCCCAGCCAACGCAGGGCACAAGGCAGGAACCAATCCTGGGCAGGGTGCCAACCCACCACAGGACACACACAAACACATCCACACACCAAGCACACACTATAGGGCCAATTTAGAATCACCAATCCACCTAACCTGCATGTCTTTGGATTGTGGGAGGAAACCGGAGTGCCCGGAGGAAACCCACACAGACACCGGGAGAACATGCAAACTCCACGCAGGGAGGATCTGGGAAGTGAACCTGGGTCCCCTAACTGCGAGGCAGCAGCGCTACCACTGCATCACCGTGCCACCCTAGAATAATATGACAAGCCAAATTAAATCTCAATCTGCATTTTTAGTAAACTTTTAACAGGCTATTCACATTAGGCTTAAATAGACATATCAGATAAAACGATCAAATGTGCTTAATCCAGTTCATGGTCATTACAGCCTACCTTGGCAACAATGTGCACACCCTGAACAGGGTGCCACTTTTATCATCAGAGCCACTTACAATGTTCTGGGCTCTCCTATGAACATATATCAGTGGTTAGGGGAGGATCCAGTCTGTCCCTTGTCTGCATGCTCTGCAAACATCAAACACATCTTGGTTGGGTGTAAAACCACCCTTACACAAAGCTATAAGAAGATATACCTGTCATCAAAACCAAGTGTTTAGGGATATGACAGAGGAAATTGAAGGCATAAGGGTGACAATCATTGCCAAGCCATTCAATACCCTGGCAATCCTTCTGCATCTAACAGCATCAATCAGAAATGAAGGAAAGAAACACAGTGCGCACCTCTGTCACTAAGACCCATGCCCACTAAAAACAGCCAGAGACTGGGAAATTAGGCCAAAGATTCATCTTCCCAGTAGAAACCAGTTTCAGAGTCAGAGAGTTTTCATCATAGAACTTACAGTCTTTTGGAAGGATGCAGTAGAGGAGGCCTATGAATGGAAAAAGCTGCAGTATTTGAATCTCACAGCAGATGTAGAAGATCGTGGTAGTAATATACTGAAAAGATTGGCCTAGTGTAACCACTTCCACTATAAAGCTCTTTAAAGAGCTAGGGGTTAGAGGACAGGCCCAAAGTTAAAGGGGTGAAATAACTTTAGAATGCTGGCAAAAAGTGCAGTCACTGGTTGGCTTGTAGGAAAAATCAGTTGCCTTCATACTCTCCGATCAACCTGTAGTGGACCTGCCTTAGCTGAGGGTGTCTTGTGATTCAAAGGCTGAAACACCTTGGGATTCCGAGGATCACATCTAAAGATGCATCTTAAGGGTATCTACTCCAAGTAGCCACCAACAGAATGCCACTCAAGTCAATGTCAGTGCAATGTGTCAGGGGTTATAACAACCAGTTCTATAAATAAATCAAGACAGAATACAGTAAAATTCTTGCATTACCCAATATGTCACCCTCTCCTACTCTCCAGAGCACATAATGCTTCCTAAACAAGTGCTAAAAGATCAGTCTAAACTAAACAGGACAGTAGTTTAAACTGGCCACTTAGGAGCAATGTGAATCCTGAAGGAATGGAGACAGGCTTGATGTTAACAACACTATTAGATGTTGCCCAAGAAACAAGCACTGTAGTAAAATGAGTCGTCGTGAGTAGGACAAGGAAAGGTGTTTATTGTTTTAATTGTTATTCACTTAAGTTGTTTTACTGATTTTAGCACAACTTGTTTTTGCTCCGGTTAGTGTGAGGCACGCATGTGAATATGTGCACCAAGGTTAATTAGTGACTGTTGGTTGACAGCAGCATGGCAATCAGAAAGTGCCCACTGAGCGTGAACTGCAGTAAAAGTGCAGGGTTAGGGCAGAGAGGGAGTATGTGGAGTGGAGAAAGAAAGAGAGAGTGGGATTGGTAGTTTGGAGGAGTAACAGTTGGGCAGCATCCATTTGTCTTGATTAGTCTGTGGACATTAGGACAAATGGATGGTCGAAGGCTCCATGAGGTGAATACTCTGTCATTAGTTGACTAGCTGAAAAGTGTAGCATGCAAGATGAGGAGAGGCATTGGGAGCTGGTTGAAGTTGGGAGTGAGAAAACCATGATGCCCTGGGAACTGTGGTGTCAAGATAAGGATGCAGTTCAGGTCTGACAGACTAAGATGTGATGGGCTGTGTCAGGGGGAACTTCTATTGCCCTAGCAAAGACACTGCAAGTGTAAAGAAAATAACAAATTGGTATTACCTCTCCACTCTGGAATTTAACCTAGTGTAGTGACCTCAGGGTCTAGGCCCTAGGGTGACACACTCCTCAGGTGGCGGCAGAGTGTCTGAGGTGGTGGGAATACCCAGGAAAGATGGATAAAGATAATCTCACACCACAAAGGTGACAGATTATTTTTTAAATTAAGAACCAGAACAAGAGTCACAAGCCAGTAAAACAAGCAAAGATTCGTAACCAGGAAGTCAATTAAACACTAATGTCAAATCAAAATCAAAAAATAAAAACTTGTAGTCAAATACATATAGATAAGAAGTCTTTTGCCATGGCTCTAAATATTTAAACACACAATTTTCTTTTTCTGTTTGTCCGCAAACTTGTATAGGAATTGTTTATTAAGAACATTACACCTTTGATCCTAAAAGTGAAATTCAGACATTTCTATTAATACCATAGCAAAATTCCACAAAATGGAGACAGAAAAGAATTCAAAATGTCATCTAAGAAAAAAGACGACTCAAAATAGTTAATCTATCCACCTGAAATTAATAAAATAATTTAATTCTGGCCCACAAATAGCAAATCTCTTTGTGCTACATTCAAGCTTGCCTGATATGAGTATTGAGTGCATTTTATTTTTTAGAATTCCTGTAACAGTAGCAACAAATGAAACATCTTTAAGTAAACTCAGTAGGACATAAGGAAAGACTTAAACCTAATGTATCTCTTTTGCCATAAAACATGGTGCTCATTTTACTGATCCAAACTCCTCACTTTGTTGCCAAGTTAACATATTGGAGGAGACATACAAATTTCAGAGTTAGATTTATTTAAATAAAAGTAGATTATTGCCTGTGAAGAGTCTTGCTATCTTAAATTTAGTCAGTTTCCTTAATAGTTTCACAGTAGATCACATATCTAAGAATCATAGTTACAAAATGGTGCAAGCTCTAACTTAACTTTATGTATAAAAATATGATTCATCAAAGATCAATGGTGGATTTAATTAACTTTGAATAGTAGTTGTCAATGAAACTAATCTAGCACTACTTGTGTTAAACAACTAATGCAGACATGTATCACTGAAGACCCATGATTACACAGAAATAGTATTATTGATAGAGCTAAATTGTTGTCCAAATCACCAGACAGCAATATTTTGTAGCCTCACCAGGAACCTGGGGAGGACAGCCAATCTTGCTCACCCATTGAAGCTCTTTGGTGAGGGGACACAGACAGGAACACATACTGTTACTTGAAGAACCTCTGCACAGACAGCACTAGGACTTTGGATGGTAAGCAGGTTACCCAGAAGGATTCACCACAGGTTACCAAGTGGCCAGCGCTTAAATGAGCCTGAGGTGCTGTAGAAATTGTAGACTATGGCTAATATGGCAGGAGGAAGGAAACCCAGAATCAGAGAAAAATGGAGGCTTGTGTTGAAACATAAGCAAGGGACTGCAGACTTTACTGGGTTGTTAGGGACCTTATTGTATCAGAAGCCCCTGAGACTTAGGTGTTTGTTGTTTTACCTTCCTTCATAGCATTCCATTTTCCACGACTGTAATAATTCCTTCATTTGTTGTTAAGCCCCCACTTTATTTGGTACTTTCATTTCAACTATCTTGTATGGGTTTGGGGTCAGTGCATGAGTACCTATAAAGTCCACACAGTATATGTAATTCTCTTTATGCTACTTTGCTTATCACAGTGTAAAGAAAGCACAATAAATCAGAATGTTTTGCATGTTCAGAATTCTAATCCCCTGTTCTGAAAAGTACAGTTAAACTACACAGAACAGTTTTACAAATTCTCTTCTTTTACTGTTTAACAGGAAAATGATCCAGTTGACCTTCAAGAGAAGCAGATCAATAAATCGGTGCTTGTTTCATGTGCAATTGGGTTGGCACTTCCTCTGTCATGGAACAGCATTTTGCATTAAGTAAATGGATTTCAGCAAATTTTAGCAGTGCTTCAGGAACATCATCAATAATATTATGATGTGGGAGAACTAATAATATTTTTAGATGCCCCTGGAGCATTACATGGCATTTAGCAATGCTCCGGGAGTATTACATTTAACATTCCACTCAACCACCCACATTACTAAGCGCTTCAGGGACATGCAATATGAGAGGATCTTAACACATCACACAGCTGTGAAAGAGGCTCAGACACATACATATTACTCTAACTGAAAAGACAATAGCTGGTCTATAGATTGTGCTTCATAACAGCCCAGTGTCCTTGTTTTAGTACTACAGTCTACAGAAATGCCTGGTTAATAGATTATTCTGACTGAGCACAATCATAGTTTCCTTTGGGATGCATATTTTAAAAAGATATTAAATCTGGGCAATAATTTTTCAAAAACTATGTTCTCAATTGACTACACTTATGTTTATTAACATAAACTAGTTAGTAACAACATTAAAACCACCTGCCTAATATTGTGTAGGCCTCATGTCATCAAAATAGCTCTGACCCATGTCACAGACAGATTCTCGATTGGATTTAGATTTGGGTAATTTAGAAGCCAGATCAACACCTTGAACTCTTTGTCTTGTTCCTCAAACCATTCCTGAACAATTTTTACAGTGTGACAGGGAGCATTATCCTGCTGAAGGAAGCCACTGCCATTAGGGAAGGGTGTATGTGTCATAGCAACATCCACAAGAATGCCAGGACCCAAGGTTTCCCAGCAGAACATTGCCCAGAGCATCACACTGCCTCTGCTTTCCTTTTTCCCATAGTTTATACAGCTGCCATCTCTTTCCCAAGTAAACAACACACACACACAGCTGTCCTCATGATCTAAAGAAAGCAAGATTTATCTGACCAGGTCATCTCTTTCCATCTCTCCATGGTCTACTTCTGATCCTCACGTGCCCATTGTAGGAACTTTTCAGTATTGGACAGGGGTTAGCATGGAAACTCTGACAGGTCTGAAGCTACACAGCCCCATATACAGCAAGCTGTGATGCATTGTGGGTTCAGACACCATTCTTTAATGGCCAGAGTTAATCAATGAACCTTGGGCCCCCTATGATCGTATCACTGGTTCACTAGTTGTCCTTCCTTGGACCACTTTTGATAAGTCCTAACTACTAAATACTGGGAACAACCCACAAGCCCTGCCATTTTAGAAATGCCGTGACCCAGTTGTCCAGCCATCACAATTTGTCCCTTGTCAAAGTCACTTAGATCCTTAATGCTTGCATGTTTCTCCTGCTTCTAACACATCACTGTCAAGAACTGACTGTTCACTTGCTACTTAATATATCTCACCCCTTGGCAGGTGCCATTGTTACAGAATAATCATGTTGTGGCTCATTGGTACATACTATCCTGAAATGATTGTTGTTGATTTCTGACTTATAAATTTAAAAGTACATTCATAAAATGACACTGTATTAAAATTTAAGCATTCACATAAAACCAGGGGCAAAAAGAAGCTCTTATTTCAATTTCCAATCAGTTATTCAGAATATTAGACACTAGATGGCAGAAATGCATCATCTAAATAATAATTTACTTTTGTATTTCTGCATCCTATATTTATTACAGCAGGACATAAAACACTGTATTTTTAAAACTGACATGAACCGGCTAAAAAATGCAATGTTTTCAAAAGACTGTGCAACCATTTGTTTCAAGTTCCTCTCTATAATCTCACATTTCTGGAAAAGAGATATCAAGCTTAACCTTTAATAGTTTGTAATACCTAGAAATACTGTAAGGTAAAGGAACAGGGAAGAGAGAAAAATGGGCAAAATGATCTTTGTGTTTTCTGAAGATGATTTTTGTTGCATGAAAAAAATCTATCTATCTATCTATCTATCTATCTATCTATCTATCTATCTATCTATCTATCTATCTATCTATCTATTCCATTTTTAAACTTAAAATGCACCTTACAACTGAGTTATGCTTCTTTTGCCATATTAGATAGAATTATAACTAGTTATCCTTAAACTAATAATTAGGCAAAGTAAAGTAAGTCAGACTAGAAATCTGACTTACATTACTGACTTTCATTCTATTTGTAAAAATAAATGCATTTTAATTATACCTGCATAAAAAACAGAAAAAGCAAAATGTACAGCATTTGAATATCATAGTGCAAAATAAGAAAAATGCAAATGAGTGACATTTGAGTTGTATTGTTGTCATCAGTTAGAGATTTACTACATAGAATATGGTGTTTATCTTTTATTTATAATTTATTCTCTGCAGCTTTAAATGCACAATATGCTTGGAAAAATATGACTTAATGTGTTACAGTTATGTAATGCTTACCCAGCTAGGTCTATTTGTGAAGCCTGTAGCCCTTCACATTCCATTTTACAATTTAAGCAACATATCCAGATGAAGGTTGATGCTTCATAGTATGCCCTTGTATGATGTGCATGTGGACATGAAAGCAATATCCTCTTTAAACAGAATGTATTTATATGAATTGGCTCTGTTGAGTAAATAACAAAATAGTGTACACACTTGTACTGTATAACCAGTTGTGTTCTTCTTCATGAAATGGTAGTATTTTAACCAGACTTTATTAGTCTAAGTAGGCCAGACATCATTCTCAAACAAAAATACACATTTGAGGACAAGTCTGTAGTGAATAGCGACAAACTCCAGTGCTGCAAAGACTATGCCCAAAGGGCTACTTCTTTGAAACTCCCGTCCCAGTACCTCCAGTCCCTGAACTTTAACTTCCTGGAATTCTGGGAGTGAGCAATTGAAACAGAGAGAAACTATAAAGCAAAAATTGCTGTTTTCATTTTAGGAGGTCAGAAGTACACAAGAAACTGAAGCTCAATAATTGCAATTGTAACTTCTGCAACAGAGAAGAGAGAGACACACACAAAATGTTCACCGCAGTTACTTGACTCCATGTTTGAAAAGTGCTTCTGCCCGCTACAATATCTTTCTATCGTTTTAACTATTGCATCATTATATGGCATAACAACAGCAAATAGATTTTAAATAAGCATTGTGGTATATGGATATACTACATGTTAAAATGCTGCAGCCATATTCTGGCATGGCATGTTTGGACTTCCAGTTATGCACTTGCAGTAATGTTAACTTCCTTTAGTTACACATTCAGGCACGCAGTCAGAAGGTGGATGCTGTGTAGCCTTTTCCGTGCTTTACTGTTGTCGTTAGGTAGATTTGTTGACTTGTGTTTTTTGAGTACTGAAAACTGCATCTCCTGTAGCTCTTCGTTATCAGCTCTCTTAAAGGCAGTGACACATCGTTTGTTTTAAATGCATATTTTTCTGTTCATGTTTTCATGAGTATAGATGCCAATTATCTTTCAACTTTAAAATTGACTCCGAAACTATTGTTGTAAATGAAAATCAGAAAGCCCACACAACACCTGCAACAACTATTGTTCATTGTTACCACCTGTCCATTGATGTCTTTGAATGTGAACATATATTCTGATGTTATAGAAAAGTTATATTTATTTCTAAAATGTGCAATGTGCCCTCTATGCATATGACACACATTTATACAGTGGAACCTCGGTTCACGACCATAATTCGTTCCAAAACTCTGGTCGTAAACCGTTTTGGCCATGAACCGAAGTAATTTCCCCCATAGGATTGTATGTAAATACAATTAATCCATTCCAGACCATACGAACTGTATGTAAATATATATTTTTTAAAGATTTTTAAGCACAAATATAGTTAATTATACCATAGAATGCACAGTGTAATAGTAAACTAAATGTAAAAACATTGAATAACACTGAGAAAACCTTGAATAACAGAGAAAACTAACACTGCAAGAGTTCGCTCTATAGCGCTACGAATTGCTCACTAAAAACACTTTTTTTTTGAGTTTTAAGCACAGGGGAAAAAAATGAACATTTGAAAAATCTGTTATTTAATAAACCATCAAAAAAAGTAACATTACAACAAAGCACGCTACGAACCGATCGCTGTAAACAGAAGTGAGGTGGAGGTTAATATCCAATAGAAAAAGTTTTCATTAAATACAACGAGGTTAAAACAATGCTCGGATCTGTCTCTTTAAAAACAAGCCTGGTTCATTGTTTAACTGCCTTCTCGGCCTTATGTGTCCAGCCGTCTCTCTCTCACTCACGCGCGCGTGTGTATGTGTGTATCTCCCTCTCTCGTACATGTGTGTGTGTGTCTCTCTCTCACGCATGCGTGTGTGTCTCTCTCTTGTGTGTGTGTCTCTTGCGCGCATGTGTGTGTCTCTCTCGTGCGCGTGTGTGTGTGTGTGTCTCTCTCTCTCTCTTGCTCGCTGCACAGGGAATGCACAGAGAGAGAGTGAACACGTGAGAAAATCATCGCGCACAAACCAAAATGGAAACTGGCTTTTTCATATACCGAGTCTGTGGTCGTGAACAGATGCAAAAGTTTGGCGAACTTTTTGGTCGTAAACTGATTTCTACGTGTTCCGAGACGTTCGTGAACTGAGGTTCCACTGTAGGCCCTATGTCTAATAATATTTATTAGGAGACTTTTCAACTGTAGATGGTTCATTGAAATCAGAAGCTTGCTATCGATGGGACCAGGTTAACTAGAGCGCCTTTGATCTTTGTGGTTCAAAATCAGCGCCCCTAATTTGAGCACAGTCTTTATGAGGTATTGGATAGGTTTAGAAATGTGACACGCAGTGAGCTGTCTAATTGTTCCCATCCAGTTTTAAGCCAATCTCTTGGTTGTCTGCAGTTGCATATTTTATACGTCTGGCGTCAGAGAGGCTAGACATTACTAACACATATTATTTTATGGATCCTTTGTTTTGCAGCTTCACATCATTCCTTCTTGTTAGTATGTAATTTGTTTTATTTATATATTAGAGGGTTACACAACAATGACTTAGAACATAATACAGATCTAAAAGTTGGCCAGAGTTAAGTAGATGGCTAGTATTCTGTCATACAAATGTGAGGCCACCAGCATAAGTATCATATTGAAAAAAAGAAGTTCTTAACATCTGGCACGAGAAAATTGGAACAGCCATAAGAGTAAAAGATTACTAAGCTTGGTTAGTCTTCACTGTGGTGGGCTGGCGTCCTGCCCGGGGTTTGTTTCCTGCCCTGCGCCCTGTGTTGGCTGGGATTGGCTCCAGTGGACCCCCGTGACTCTGTAGTTAGGATATAGCGGGTTGGATAATGGATGGATGGATGAGTTAGTCTTCATAGAGTGGTCTCATGGTGTGCCATAGACACATGATGCTGATATCACAATTATAAGAGAATATAACAGTCTGGATACAAATCCTGTAGCAGCCATTTTTCTTCTTCTTGTTAATTTTTAAATCATCTCCTTGTGTCCATGTGGGTTTTGCTCCAGACCCTTTGTTTTTTTTCTCCTACATTCCCAAAGATATGCATTAGTTTAAAAGGAATTCCATACTGGCCCATTGTGACTGTTGGTTTGTTTATGGGCAGTGTGATGGACTGGCATTCTGTCCAGGGCTCCTTTCTGCCCTACAGCATTGCTGCCAGTATATACAACCCCAAATTAGATTAAGGCTAGTTTCACAACTTTTCCTATGATTTTAAGTAGGGCTCATACTAATAATAATTGAGAAAGTTAATTAGTTAGGTATCACCTCCAGTTATTATTTAGTATTAATTACTAGATTTGTTTATTGTGTTTTAGTTTTTTGTTGTGTTGAAGAATGTTTATGTATTGTCTATTTTAATATCATTATGTTCCCTATGTTTTTGGGGTGGACCCCCCCAGGAGGCAGGACCACCCTATCTTGCACTGCTTAGAGGCCACCACAGCCCATAAAGGAAAGCTAAGGAATAAATCCTCTACGGTTCATTTGAATGTGCTTTGGTGAAGCTTAGTCAGATTATTGCAAGTGCTGTATTTTCTTCGATTTTGATTACTAGTCTTTGACTTTTTCTACTCTGGTTACTAGATTCTTCTTTCTTTTTTTTTTTTTTGTAAATAAATATGCTCTTTTATAACATTTTATGTGGAACTTGTCTCTTAACCAGCCTAGGGTTCCACAGTTCTCCCTCATGCAAAACGTATTTCAAGATATTGAGGCTCTCGTGTGATTCTGGAACTTTAAAAGCCCGTTTTCCATTTTGAGGTCTAGACAGACCCAAAGCCTCCCATTTTCCTAGACAGTCAGGTAGCCTGGAAGAGAGATTTATCTGGACAGGCTAGGAACGGTTCCTGGCCAGCTTTTTAGCTCTGTTTTGCAGGCCTCACACCTTTTTGATAGCCTTGTGTGTATGAATCATAACAGTAAAAGAGCCATCACCATTACCAATGTGTTTTCTTTTCAGATGCTCTTGCATCACTATGTTGGGATCTTGTGGAAGCCAGATTTCTTACCAGATGTAAAAATGAAATGACTTTACACTTTTAAGTTCTTTTGTCTTCAGTCTTCAACGGTATTTGCATCCTCTATCTGGGTTAGCTTAAAAAGTTATTAATTTTGATCTTCGTCAATGAAGTGGTTATGTAATACGTAAAAGGCTTGAATTTCATGTGTGATAGACAGGGAGAATTCCCCCAAAGGGGAAAATTATATTGGCTTGGGTTTATTTTCAGGTTATAGTCTATAAAGAATTTTACGACCATCATGGACTAACTGATTTATTCAATGACATTTTCTCTTCATTAACAAAAATGAATTCTGCTTAAATTAATTTTAAAAATATAAATTCAAGCATTATTATACCATTGCCACATAAATTGCTGAATACCAAGATTATTGGTATTAACTATACATAACTATACATTTTTCAAAACAGAAAATAACTTTATATAGTTTATGACATTTTATGTAATGACATTAGTATTTATGTGTAGGAAGTATGCCAATGTCTTCTTAATACATTATACGGAGAAGACATTAGCAGGTAAATAACAGTCGTGAAAGGTAATATTTAAGGGAGAAGTCAAATTAATTCAAATTTCAAATATCCTTTGTGACATACTGGGCAAATGCTATTACTTTAGAAAATATCAAAAATCAGTATATTATGTGTGAAATGACTAAGCACACATATATGATAAGTTTGCATTCTACAGTAATCAAAAGTATCAATGATGTTCTGTACAACAATTTTTCCATATAAGATGTTGCATAATGACTTCTACAGGACTCTTTTGGACAGATGCTTGCACATACGCCATAGCATACTTGATACTAAAATTCATTATGAAGCAGTTTTGTTCACATTTGTAAAACTTGCATTGTGGCTCTGTTTTCAAGTCTGAATCAGCTTTTTGATGAAAAAAGGAGGACAATATGCAAAATATATAAGATGAAGCAACCTCTCTCAAGATATACTAGAAAAAGTAAATTAATCAGTGATTGATGTCACACAGGATGCTTCTCTCTTTTATGGAAGACCATTTTGAAAATCTCTTCAGTTCTTTTTAATAGGAGGTTTGGAAATCTGTAAACTCCGCACATCACATTCTATTTAAGATATCTTAAGTTTCATTCAAATTTCTTTGAGTAATAAGTAAATCAAATTGTAAAAAAAATTACTTCAGCTGTGAGAGTTATTTCATGTGGATAGACAGACAGAAACAACAACAACAGTAGGTTCTTTTCACATGTTATGCAAACACAACTATAAAGATGGGCCATGACTGTAGCTTATTTTGGTGTGGTCCAAGTTGATTGGCTGTCTAAATGAGGTGACATTTCAGTTCTTTCACATTGCATTGAAATAATGATACAAACCCATGAGGAAATCAGACAGGCCATGCAATCCCCAGTCATATGATATGACACACTCTGAGGCAACAACATTTAGTAGCTATAATTTTTAAATCTGACAAATGTAGTGTTGGGCCCTGTGATGTGATACCAACCTTAGTACATCTGACAACACTGGGACTGATATCAGGAAATTAAATGTCTGCTTTGTCTACATTTGCTACATTGGTATTGTTACCAAGATTCAACATATCTGTTGAATCTTAGGGTCCCATTAATATAAACTGTAACAATCAGCAAAGAAGAGCAGAAAAGGGTCAACTAGGCAATGTAATCTATTTGTTTTTACTCATAAGACTTTCTCAGGGGACAGACTACAGTATACCCTATTAGACACTCTACAAATACCAAATAACAAACAAAAACAACTTTTAATGTTGTTAGCATGTTTTCATACAGAAAGTGTAGTACAAAGGGCTTTATAAGAAGTAAAAGAATTACAACAACAAAGAAAAATAAATATGCACTTGCACAATACAAAGAAACAATTAAGCAGAAGGAATGAACAAGTCCCTAAGCTGAGCTATAGGGATTCACATTTGTGATTACCTGAATGTGGTAATTACTCATTACAGCCCAAGTGGAACAAGCATACTGTGGAGAAAACACACTATTTCAGTCAGAAGCCTGATTAGTCTCTCTAGTTGACAGACATCTACTTTGGCTCGAGTTGTGAAGATGGTTGCTTTCTGCCAAGGGCAGATCCGAGTTTGTATCCAGCCTACAATGGGAACGCCTGGGTGAACAGAACCTAGTTACAAAAGTATTAGTTGTAGTACTAGCTGTAGTACATTTTGTAAGACAATGAGCCTCCGTAAAAGTGCCATTGGTTAATCAGATGTATCAGAAGTACTGTGTAATTAAGTACTTTTCTGTTTACAGTTCAATATAGTATTTTTTACCAAGGGCTAATATTCATGGCAGGCAGTTTGGTGTCATAGTTAAGGCTTTGGACCTAGTACTTTAAACCCTACTGTTGTGGGTTTAGATTCTGCTATGGCTGCTGTGTGATCATGAGCAAGTCACTTCACCTGCCTATGATCCAAATGACAAAAGCAAAGGAAATATATCCTGTTGTATCTCAAATGTTGTAAGCTGCCATGGACAAATCCATCATTCAAATAATAAATAATAAAAATATTATTAGGTCACTGCAGCTGCTTACTCCTGAACATGCTATACAAAATTGTCCATGAGTTGACTATATCGTCCACTGACTGGTTCTCTCGACAAGCAACCTGAAAGGGATCCAACAAAGGAGCTGTGATGTCCTTCGGGTGAGGTAACACTAGTCTCTCAAAGGTCTTCATGACCACAGATGTCAGAGCAACAGAGGCCTGTAGTCATTCAGTCCTGTTATACTGGATTTTTGGGGAACTGGTAAGATTGTGGCTTTTTTGAAGCATAAGGGAACTTCACGCAGCACTAATGATGTGTTGCAATTCTGAGTAAAAACAGGGGCCAATTGAACATCCATTAAAGTGGGAGTGTGAGACCCCATCCAAACCTGTTGCTTTCTTAGTGTGCTATTCTTTGAAGAGCTGACACACATCCTCTTCAGAGTTATTTAATGCAGGATGAGCGGGAGATTGTGTGGGGATGAGAGTCATATAAGTCTGTAGACTGAGAGGACTGGAGATAATGTCATTTGTATTTTGGGGCTTTTCAGACCTGCAGTAAAATGCATTCAAAATGTCAGCCAGCTGGTAATTTATTGTCATATTGGGGGATGGATTCCTGTAATTTGTAATACTTTGTAGTCCTTTCCACACTGATGCAGGGTCACTGGCTAAAAACTGATTTTTCAAGTTTTCAGAGTAACTCTTTTTAGCCAATCTGATTTCTTTTGTTAGTGCATTCCTTGCATGTCTGAACAGTGTTCTATCACCACTTCTATAGGCAGTTTCATTGGCTTGACGAAGCTGCATGTGTTTTGCAGTGAACCAGTGGTTTGCCTTTTGTTAAATACTTACCAGATCTTGGTGGAGACACATATATCTTCACAAAACCTAAATGCTCTCAAAATTCTGGAAATAACAGTGGACTTTAGGAGAGGTCCCACAATGGTATCAACCGTTTCACTTTCTGGGATCCATAATCTACCGGGACGTGAAATGGGAGACCAATGTAGGTTTCATCATAAAAAATGCACAAAGATGAATTTATGTCCTGCAACAGCTGAGGAAGTTCATCCTTTCGCAGGAGCTGCTGATTCAGTTCTACGCAGCAGTCAATGAGTCTGTTCTCATTTCATCCATAACAGCCTGGTTTGGATCAGTGATTAAACATGACAAAAACAGGCTGCACCGAATAGTCTGGTCTGCCATATCACTGGTTCGAGTCCGTCCACCTTACAGAAGCTGTACTATTCCAGATTCATGAAACAGACAGGAAAAATCATCCCCTACCCCTCACATCTAGGCCATAAACTTTTTGAACTTCTTCCATCGGCCAGCCATTACAGATGAATAGAATATATGTCAAAACAAGCAGATATAAGACAATTTTTTCCCACAGGCCATCAAGCTCACAAATGGTTAATTCAGCTTAATCAGGCTGGGCACCCAACTTCAGAGGCCTACCATGGCCTTGTAATACTGTTTACATACTGTATTTGTTAATACTTGTTTATCAATGTTTATTGCCGCATTTATTGAATTGAGTTGCACTCTATATTTACCTTCTCAGTCTTGTTTTTTAAACTCAGGTATGTAATTAGCAGTTCTGTGTATGTTTATAATGTAGATTGTCCTTGGAGAATCATCAAAACCAGAGTCAAATTCCTTGTATTCGTGCCTACTTGGCCAATAAATGTGATTCTGATTCTGATGAGTAAAACATTCCTGAATTAGATCAATTTCTGCTTTTCTTAGAGACTAACCTTGGCAAAACATAATTCTATAGGTAACTGTTTTCTTTTGAAATGGGTAATCAGTAATAATAACATAAAATCTGATTGTATATTATCATTATCAGATGTTTATGATTTTCATTTGGTAGCATCATTCGCTGAAGTCTTTCTTTTCATATTTATCATTTGTTGTATGTGGTCCCAAGTAGGTATGAATGTATATGAAAAGAATTTCAGAGATACAGGCGGGGCATCCCTGTTTAGAGTAAGCAGACTAGCATGTAAATGTAAACCATTTAGGAGGTGTGGGGGTTGTCTTTCAAAGTCTGTAGATGCAAATGCATATATACTCATGAGTATTGGTTACTTGGAGAAAGAAAAGGAAGGACAGGAATTGGGGGTTAGTATGCTTGAAAGAGACAGTACTGTTGCAATAATTATTTTATCAAGGTTCACGCAGAGCGCAGCAAGCATCTTGCGGCAGGCAGGAACAATCTCTGGATGGGGCGCCAGTTTGTTGCTACCCCTGCACCACCATTCCCACATGTTTAATACATGCTTTAATTCCTATCATGATGAAAATGATGTCAAGTATACATTTTTATATTTAAATTGTTCAAAGAGCTGTAATATCATGAATGTAATGTATTCTGTGTCCTATCGGCATAAGAGAAAGCCTGTTTAAGAAGTACATAGTGATTCACACACATAGAGCACACAGAAGGACACACAGAATACAAATCATTTATGTGCTACTTTAGTTATGATGGGATTTGAGAAACTAGTAAATTAAACGATTTTAACATCAAGTTTATGATGTTCTAGTTTAATGAGAAAAGAAACTACATTAAAGTGGAAATTTTGACCTTTTTTTCCACTGTGTCCGTTTATTTTATTTTCTCTGTAGCCTAATACGCTTCCATGTGACACATTTGATTATATTTTGTGTTCTTTAAACTGAATACAATATAAGGATTTAGAATATAAGGTCTCTAAATATGTGCATGATATTTTTACGGCCAATAATTCTATCTCCGTCTGTGTTGGTGATTACTGATATTGTACTGCAAAATTCTTGGTTGTGAATTTGTTGAGCTAAGATCTTATTAACCTTCTCTCTGTGTTCATAGTAATGACATTGCGATTTAAAAATTGTTCTGTTTCTTTTGTTGTCAAAAGGTTGAATTTTGATTGTAAAGCCTCTCTTTTTCTAAAAAGTGCCTAATTTGGAGACCTGGCATGTTCTTGATCTATTCTGGTAATTTCACTGATTAACTCTGAGGCCTTCTTGGTTTCCGATTTATTTTTGTGGAAGAGATATGAGATAATCTTTCCTTTTAAAAAATTCGTTCAGAGTTTCCCAGAGTACTCCTGCAGAAACCTCTGAGGATGCATTTGTGTCTAAGAAAATCAGTTTGCTTAGATATAAATTCTGTACAGCAATACTTTAAAGGACCTATCAGACTCATGATATTTTGCCCTCTGAATAGAGGTTGACAAGGTAAATAGGACTAAATTGCCTGTTTTTATTCAACATGTTCTTAGGCAAACAGGTCCACTAACTTTTTTGTTATATGATTAAGTTCACTTTTCTTTGCAATATTCCATAATTACTTACATATTCTACATTAATTACTGCTTTCAATATTAGCTGAGATTCTTGATATCCACATGCAATTTTAGTAAATCAAAGGTTATGATTGATATTAGTCATGTTGGTGGTTGAAGCTGTTTCTTTGCTAATTATTAACATTAGCATATTTGTTCCCACATACTTTCAAATGTTTCCCCAGTAAAAGAATTTCATAATTTTCTCTCAAGTTTTAGCAGAAAGAACATACAAAATATGTATATGTTTGAATATATATTAAAGAGTTGAAGTCAGATAAATATAATAAACTGGCTGTTTAACCTCATGCTGTAAAAAGCCCAGGATCCTGGAAATTATTGAAATCGTTAGAAAAACGAAATGCAGATAGAGATGTCAGGTAGTTGAAAGGAACTGCTCTGGGCGTCTCTCTCCTAGGAGGATTTGTTTTGCCAACGTGCTTGCATCGCTTGTGCATTAACGGCAGGAGGAAAAATACATAGGATACCGTTTTTTTGTGATGTTTGCGGCTAAGCAACTTTGTCTTTCTTCTGAGGTTTCATTTTGCTGAAGTGCTGACCTCGCTTGTGTTATAAGCAGCTACATTTTCTGTTTCCGCAGAGACAGAGCCCTTACCCCAACTACACTTCTCACTTCCGGGTTGGACAGACACACACACTTCCATGCGTAGACGTTTATGCATAAGATAAACGTGGCATGTGACACAAAAACTTACTGGACAAGCTTCAAAAGTATTGGACAAACACTTGGAAAATGCAGCTTAATGCAGACAAGTGCAAAGTCTTTGGAACATGAATTATAAATACAAGATGGGTGATGCAAATCTACAGGACATTTACTCCGAAAAGTATCTGGCCTAACATTTCTTTTCTTGTCTTGTCTTGTCTTGAAGTGTTAGATTATCATAAAAATTGTTTAAATCAAACAATAGTTAGCTACTGACATTGCCTCAGGTGTACAGTGTACAACTCTGATCATAATGCTACAAAAAAGACAAGTATCTAGAAAGCTACTCAGAGAAGTGCAAGTAACTGCATGTTTATGGTTGTGGCTTTCCAAGCATGTTAAACTGTGTCTGCTGCACCATCTAATGAATTGGACATGAGGTATTCCCTCAAGCACATGCTAACCAGTTTCCTGCTGGTATCAGGCATATTTGGCATTGATTAACTGAAATGAGGAAAAACTAAATAAACCAACAAAAAAATGGTTAATTATTAAGCCATAAAATTATGTGAAGAATAAAAAGGTAATTACAAAAAAGAATAATAAAAAAAACAGTAGCCTAGATTTGGACTTAAGGTTGACAACTGACTGTGAAAACTTTGCATCTTCTTCCTAGGACTACATTAGTTTTTTTTTCTAGTACTTCAGATTTTCTCCCACATCCCAAACAACGCTAAATTAGATCTTTATGAGTGATTATAGCTTGATAAGGATCTCCTGCAGTGGACTAGCACCTGGTCTAGAGCTAGTTTCTCTCTTGCACCCTATGCTGCAGGAAAAGGTTCCTGCCACAAGGCAGAGAACTGCAACCTTTGTGCGGTCCTATTGATATCTGTTAAAACAGAAGGAGAAATTTTTGCCTTCTTTCTTTTATAATTTCAAAATTCCTTTGTTCAACTTAAAACTAAGTATTCTTCATTTGTCATGAAAAGCATTTCTTATCTTGTTCCAAGATGTTTGCTGTGCCAGTGACATTACACAGTGATTAATTCACTCTGCAATTCTTATGACTTCTCTCTGTAATTTTAATCAGCTGTTCACAAGCGTAGGTGGAAGTTCTCTGTACTTCAAAGGAAAAAATACATTAAAAAAGGTATGGAAAAACATAATGAGTAGAAGAAACCAAGCACATCCCCAAATTAAAAATGATTGTTACAAAAATAAAATCTCTAGTCTGTCATCCAAGTCTCTCCACTGACCTTGTGACCATGTGATTTGGTCAACATCCTTTGTGACTCCTTCAGCTCATATCAGCTCTGTGTCACTCATGTGCCATATCTCATCTTCGCCCACAACTTTGATTTGTTCTGTCAAAAACAGTATGACATGACAGAAGATATGCTATTAGCAAAGAATCCCTTTACCTTAGTGTGGCTCTTTTATTCACTAGCACTTATTCCTGACATTTACATTTATTGATAATTGTATATCGAACATTGAAAAACATAACAAATTGAGATTGAAAGGTGCAGAACAGATGTAACTGTCCCCTACACCTCTCCACTCCCATCATTAATCAGGAAACTAAATTTTAAGTGGCTAAGACTAGGAGCACTGACCTAACAGCTGTGCATCGTTCAGAAAATGGATTGTGTGAAAAGATAAAGCAATAATGCAGAAAACAGGGCAGCACCAAAGAACAGCAGATACCTCGGATCTGAAACACTGAACACAGCTAGCTGAGTCCTTGTTGGCAACAGTGGATGATGTGTTGGTATGACACACGTTCCCAGCGTTCATTTCATGCGTCCTCTGAGCAGGTCCTCAGAAATTAACGCGACGCATGCGAGAGTTGCAGTACCAGAAAAAGTCGGGGGGCGCAGTGTGCTAAAAGTCGGAACGTGACGTCAGAGTCTCTGTTTACTTTCTACATGTGAAAGCAAGCCTCTATGGAGATCCTTCACGGATCGATGTGCGTGTTTTGCTGTGTGATGAATAGTTCAAAGTGGTGAAACAAAATGCCGACATACAGATGCATTTGTGGTGCTTTTATATTCAAGCGTCGCATATTCCCGATTGTAATGACACGATACATTTTAAAAGTCTCACATACCATCTTTTGTGTCGTCTTTTTTATTTTTTTATTTTTGCAACCTAACAACAGCATCATAATGTATAGCGTTATACAGTATTTGAAAAAAACTAAGGACACGGTAAAACCTGTATTTTGAGATTAAAGTAGAAATTTCGGCTTTAATCTCGAAATGTCCACTTTAACCTCGTAGTTTACTTTATCATTAAAGCAGACCGTTGTAAACGTCATCCCAGTTTTTAATCGCTGCGAGCTTCTTGGACCTGACAGCAGCGGAAAGCAGCAATAGATCGCCACACAGAACAAATTAAATGTATGATATTCCAACTCTCTGCACATTCAGAATCTTTAGATTTATACTTGATATCACTTTCATGATGAAATGCATTAAAGTGTGTATGTTACATTTTACATATAATTTCATTTAAATAATGAATACTGTTAATTACACACATGGGGGTGTCACGGTGGTGGAGCGATAGCACTGCTGTCTCGCTGGGAGTTATGTTGCTGGTATTTCCTGCTTGTCTTCCACACTGTGCTCTGGTTTCCTTCCAAAGATATGCAGGTTTGGGGATCTGGTGCCGCTAAAATGACGCTATTTTATGTGTGTGCTTGCACTCACCATGCGATGAGCTGAGGCCTCGTCAAGGGACAGTTTCTCACTCGTGCCCAATGCTTGCTGGAATGGACACATCCCTGAATTGATGGATTTAATCAATAAACATTCTTTTCAGAGATATTGCGGTAAGGTTTCATCAGAATTTAATAGGTGTTCTAGGCAATTCACAACACAGAGAAGCCGAACATGTTCTCACCGTGATAATATCTCGCACTGCCACCTGGTGGATTCCTCCAGATTTACATAAGTACGCGTGCAAGTATGAACACTACAACGCTTGCGTAGCAGGAGCGTCCACTGCAGCATGCGTCGCGTCACGTGAAGTATAACTCCGGCCCTATGCGCCCGTTCAAAAATGCGACACTTACATTTTTTTTGTACATCTTCTTGCCTCCTCCAATCTCGCATGAGTTTTTCAGACAAGTCAAATTTTGTTACAGCAGCACAGTTACCAATTTCTTTTGCCACTTTTAACGACTTTTAATTTAAAACCAACTTCATATTTTGTTCTGATCGAACACTCCATCATAGATAAGCGATACTCTTACGATAAAGGTCTATGATGGTGTGAGATACAAAAACCACACAACAGTGCAATCATTGCTTCGGAATAGTTTGGGTATTACCGCGTGGCCACGTAGGTACAATACATAGAAAAAAAAGGCAGTGCGCTCTGTGGTTACTCTCTCAGGTGATTAGTATATCAGTCTCTTGGATCAATAATGTGTTTTCCACATTCGACTTATACGACTGACATTATACAATACCGGAAATTATTCGGTAGAATCAAGCCCCGACTTATCCACGGGACACGAGTATATACGATAGTTTCTTAGTGTCAGCCTGTCTTGATAGCAAAGCAGACCTTCTTCACAGTGTGTCTGAACTCACTAATCCTCACATCTCTTTTATAGAAAATGTGTGTTAATGTGCATGTGTGGAACTGTTTTGCAGGCCACCACATGCCTGTGCACCAGCAGCTGCTGTGACCTGTTTGAAGATGAGTTTAGTTCAGTTATTTAGGAGAAGACATTGTCAACACTTATTCTGGACACTTGTTACTATTTTTAGTTACCGTAATATTGATAACCACAAATACATAAACTTTTATGTTTGTTGTCTTTACCCTATCTACAAGCTATAATGAAATTTTAAGGTCGCTGTGTATCTTTGGGTTGTTTGATTCCTTCCATCTCCAGGAATGGAGGAGATACTTTGTTCAATTCCCTTAGGGTCTATGGAGAGCTTTCCTGTAGCAGACATAGAAGGATGCTTTTCTCTCTCTCTCTTAGCTTTGGTTACACCTTGTGGTTGCTGACTATGCTGCAGTTAAAATCTTCAGGATTTCACACTAAACACAGCAGTCTTGCTAGTTTAAAAGTTTGTGATCAGCCATACCTTGTCTTCAGAGATATGAATGTGAATGGGTTGTTTTTGTTCCTTGTGCTTGTGCACCTCACTGAGGCTGAACTGAATGTGGTACCCACATCCAAATTTGTTATAGATGGTCTTCCAGCTAGACCCTAGGCCAGGTCACAGTTTGCCACCTTTTAGGCTGCACAGGGTTGGGACTCAATGTTGTATTCAATGGCAAAAGGGTCATACTGCTGTGGATAGTTTGGCAATCAACATTGCTCTTCTATGACTGTCGATGACGATTCTCCAAGGTGAAACCTCCCATGACTGTCAAGAAGGGCAAGACTGGGTTACAAGAAAAAAAAAGCTTTAAGAAACACACATCAGAAGATCAGCTATAAGAGTAGCAATTAACACCCAGCGGACAGCAGGCAAAGCGGCCTGAACAAGTGCTAACACTGGATTTTAAAGTAAGTATTAGACATTTTATCATTGGTTTATATATATGTAAACCTGATCTTTCGGTTGATAATTGCCATAAAGTTTTATCCATCACAGTTGTCAAAGTTGGAATTGTAATTATCTGGTTCATTCAACATGATTATAAAAAGTGCAAGATGGAGACATCTCTGTTCCTTGGACTTGCCATTAGCATAGCCACTTGACTGCTATTAATGCTGATTGAGACACAGATACTGCATTCCAATGAGAGGACCAAGGTGTACACATTCTGTAAAATAAGCACTTTGAAGTTAAATGTCAGTGATGGGGAGCTGCAGCTTATACTTGCAGCTGTAAGTTTCATGTTCCGTGCTCTAGAAAAGATGGATTTGCCACTTTGTTCTACAGTTACAAATGGAACAATGTGAGGCATTTAAAATTCCCAAAAGCATTAATAACGATGACCCATCAGAAGTTTAAATAGTGAATCATGTGCTCAAGAAATCTTGAAGAAATGAAGGGCTTGTACACTCAAGATGGAAACCAAGAAATAAGTAACTAAACCCCATGTCATGTAGATGAGAAAATGATGTCCTGGAAGATGAGAAAATCTGTTTGCAAAAAAATAAGATTGATAGACAGGATTATCTTCTCTCACCTATGAAATTTCTTATGTAGATTGTTTTGATGTCTATAGGAAAACACCACTCTTTACCATCCATAGTTAGTATTAAAAATAAAACACAGAATAAGATAGCATGGTATAATCTTCTTTAAATTTAAATTTAATATAGCATCTCAACATGCAGCTGCAAACTCTGAATTCAGAATAATTTCTCTAACTCTGAACGATTGCTGTTTCCCTCACTTTTACATTTTAAGTCTGGTTCTGCTCTGAGAATTTCTTATATTTTTGACAGTTTTTAAATCTGTCTTGGAAAGTGAACCTAGGGTGCCAATCAAAACTTGGACAGAAAAGGTATCAAAGAATACAGTGCTAAAGTTTTTTATTATTATTATTATTGCTTTGTATACTTTGATTTAGAAACTACACTCTCATGGAAATATTTGATTTCCGCCATTTTATAAGGTTTTATGCTTTATATGATGTACAATATTTAATCCTCCTGGGATCAACACCAGTGTTGCCCAGAACCTTCTCTGTTTAACTTAAAAAGCCAGGGCTGTAATGCACAAGTCTATATGGCTGCAGAAACAACACTTCAGGGGCTCTTGTAAATGCCACTGAATTTTATATGCATGGAAGATATTAATTAATAGAAGGTTATGGTTGTCTGTCACAATTTGGTTTAATTTTACTTCAGGAAACACATTTCTGTAGGAAACAAAACATGCTAGAACTTACAGTTGACTTGTCTGCTGTGCTACTGTGACTCATTCTAAAAGCCTGAAAGATAACTATGAAACTCAATTAGAAAATCATGTGCAAAATATTATATCCAGTGTTGCTTAGTCATACTTTCCTTTTTTAGCATAACTGCATGTATTACTGTCATTAGAATATGCATTATAAATTTGTTTTTTCAAGTAAAAGTTATTTCTTCACAGTCATGTTATAAATTAATTTACCATGGGAAATTGTATTCATAAGTGATGCTTTTAGAAATGTTAAAAAAATACCATACCTTTTCTTGAGGTTTAAAATGGGGTCTATGGGGCACCAATCCAGATGTGAAAGATAAATCCTAAAACTTAATGAATAAGTATATTTTAAAGAAGAAAAGGGTTTAATTTCAGTAAACATGCCTTCCACATTTTTAACAACAAAGGGAAATTTTAGGTAATACATTTTATTGCAGATTCTTGGTACAATGACCATTGTGGATGGTGTTTTCATCTATATAAGGAAGTAAAACTGCACAAAACCACACACGTGTCTTGTGATGTTTAGCATGATATTGCCATTCTATGAAGATACTTAAAAATGTTCAAGTCTCAGAAATGAAAAAAAATAATTCTATAATTATGAGTTTACATGTTTTCAAACATCATCTAGGTGAGTCATTGCACACCAGCTAAAAAGTGAAGTAGAGCAGAAAACAGAACCATTACTAATGGAAATATTGTACACTTTTTTTCTAAATTTACCAAATCCAAGCTTAGTGTCTCTTTCATAGAAGTTTACTAGCTTTAATTTTAAATAAAATCCAATTCTCTGTAATATGATTTGTGTTCTAGGGCACTTTTCAAACCTATTCTAAACAAACAAACAAAAAAATGTATGCCTGAAGCTACATGCATAGGCTACACCCCATGAATATATACAAATTAATAACTATTTTCTGCCACCTTTAATCTTAAGAAAAAGCTTATAAAATGTTGTCAAATTAAGAAAGAAGTAAGTGTAAATAAAAATCAGTAATGGATTGATGGAGAAGTCAAATTAACTTGCAAATAAAAAAATGTTTTCAAAGAAAATGAGCAATTTCAGGGTGTGATGTGAAATCAGTTAAAAGCTTCTTCCTTATGGCACTGTTTCATTAACACTAGATAGCTATATGATTTGTCTCCCTAGAATTTGTCAATGAATTACACAAAGGACACTTAAAAGTCAGTTAATATATAGAAACATCAGCATCTTTACTTTGACAACAGTGATTTCCATTTTAATTACGGTAATCACTGTGTACAATATAAAATGAGTTTAAGTAAGAGTTATGCTAAAGCCATGTGAAAGCACAAATACATTGATGTGATGTAGAACATAAAACATGACCAGAAACATGACTAATGGTTGGTCGGTATGAAAAAATACTGTATGTCATTAATTAATACATAAAGATAAGAGATTAGAAGTAATGCAGTTTGCTGTAAAACTTAATGAAAAGGGTTTAAACAAGACAAGAAGGTTTAAAAAAAATCAGGAATTACAGTGAGGTGCTGTCACCTGAGAAAACAGTCAATTCATACAGGAGATGATACTATGGCCAGTAAAGAGGAAGGAAGTTTGTGCTCCAAGCAGTACATATACTAATTAGTATCGCCTCTTATTCACCATCCATAATTCTTCTCTTGGCCACTTTCACATTGTCTGAAGTAAGTAATATTAATACAGTCCTTTAGTTTTTAGCCACTAGAGAGATGTTTAATGAGTAGATGGGTTAAGTATCTTCTTCTTCTTCTTTCGGCTGCTCCTGTTAGGGGTTGCCACAGCGGATCATCTTCTTCCATAAGATGGGTTAGGTATCTAAATGAAGGGAAAAAGTAGGGGTTGGTGGCTAGATTGGCACTTGAGTCATTGCAAAAAAACCTCACACTGTTCCAGTGTGGTGCTGAGGCGTCTTCCATTTGGACACCTCGGGTCCCAATCCAGGTGATTCATTGTGTGGTGGGTGTGGCAGCGTGCTGTAATCAGTGCATGCTCCCAGCCTCCTCTTAAAGTTGTCAAGTATTATTTTTATATAGACATACCCTTCTACAGAAATAATTGGAAACTTTTTATGTATTATTTATCAAGAGAAGCTACTTTTATTTGGTCACGACATGATATTGAGGATGAAATGCTATCATTTCAATATCAGTATCATTTATGCCAATGTAAGGTTAATTTCCAAGAATGGTAGATTATTCTCAAAATGTTATTTTGCTCACTTTCAAGCTCTCTGCTACTTTCTACTAGTTTTTTTTTTTTTTTCAAATGTATACCATAGCTTTTCTGTTCAAGATGTCTTGAGGCAAAGATGTTCTTAAAAAAAAAAACTAAGCATGAAGTCCCTTTTTGATGAAGACTCAGGAAAATAACAATGGCACAATGCAATTTAATGATTTAAAGTGCATTGTCATTCATCCTGTCCATTGCAGTAGAAGTAAGAGTGGGCCAGGTTTGTCAGTAATTTGGAACAGATACCAACTGCCCTAGATGTATAATCCTGGCAAATATTGTTGTTTTAGCTAAACAGGAAAATGTTTTTGTGGATGAGTGAGTGAGTGAGTCAGTCAGTCAGTCCGTCTATTTTGTGTGTGTGTATGTTTGGAAATAGATTTTCTATTTTGCATTTTTTAATTTACACAGTATTAGTGTGTGCAGAACATACATGGAATTAAATGAGTGCAAATAGCTCAGTAACTCGAAAGATTCTGCTGCACGTTCACGCAGATACTCATTACAATTACAGAGCTGCTGAAGATCATCACGTCAATTTAGCTACATTAGGCTTTCTTTGATAATCATGGCAACATTATTTCAGTACCTTGTATCTTACTATTGTATGCAAAGAAGTCCTTGGTAATTAATTTCACTGTATTCAATTACACTGTTCAGCATTTTGCAGCAGTTATGTGTAAATCAATTTAATGGCTTTTTCTGTGTCATTAGTCAGTATCGTTTACTTTCTGCAGTTTCATGAAAAGGAAAATGTTGAATTATTAATATGAGTTTCACTCATCTTAAACATTTTTAGCTTTATAACACTATGAATTATGAAAAAAACTAATTTTCCTGATGTTTACTGTGTATAATAATATTACAGTTAAAATGGGATTTCTTAGTAGCAACTGTATATTTGTTATGATATATTAGAATTCAAGTGCCGTAAACATTTATACACATGCTGTTCATCAAATGAAGAATTTTTTCCTTTTTTCTTGGCCCTTTAAGTAAAAAAAATATATATATATATATATATATATATATATATATATATATATATATATATATATATATATATATATATATATATATATATAAATTAATTTAATAAATCAGGATACAACAGAATCATACAAAAATATAAAATGTGTGATTTTGAAAAAGCCTTCAGTAACCCTGACTTTGACCTGTGGGGTGTCAGAAAGATGATTTCAACCTGAAATTCCAGATATTAATTTCAGTGGAATTTCTTCCTTTCTGTGTGACTTGGTTTAGACAGTACTTGATGGAAAATTCTAAATTGACTCTGTATGAGTGGACCCTGAATTGGGGACCCTGGAGCCCCATCTGGAGTTGGTTCCTGCCTTAGGTATAGGCTGCACCCCCTTATGACTATGGATAGTTTAAGGCCTGACCTGAGAATGTTATTTGATATATACTTATCAAAAATGCTTGTTTTTTTCTTCTATGATCTCCCAGTCTAGGGTTTATTAATTGCAGATTATATCTTCTGAATGTATTGATCATATTCCAGAATTCAGACTTTGAAAACTAAGTAATACAAATTTGTGAATTTCTTAATCTAGTAATTTGTGTGATTATGCATGCTTCATTATACAGGAATATCATAAAAATAACATATAATATATAAATGAACACAGAATTTAAGTTTATACTCTACACCATAACAAATAAAGACTTCTAATGCTTTTGTGTAAATATCATATTACCATATATTTAATACACAGTCATTACACCCTAACCTAGAACAGAGATAGTATTATTAAAACACAAGTTACACCAAGGAGAGATAAATATAGGCATAGCTCAATGTATCAAAAGAATATTCAAAAAACAAAAACCTGATATTTGTCTGTGCCTTAATAAACAGGCTGAGGTTTTCTTCCACACAGTACAGTAGCTTAATCATTATCCACTTTCTAAAAACACTGCCCTTCAAGCATCAAGCAATTCTCCCTCTAGCCTGAAAATTCTGAAATTCTCTGTCTGTCTCTCCAAATTCAGGGGTTTCTCTCTCTCTCTCTCTCTCTCTCTCTCTCTCTGTCAGTTCAGTCCTTTGTTCACCTTCTAACTCTAAGCTCACTAGTCCATTTACAATGAAGCAAACCCCATTGTTATTTTCAGTTTAATCTCTGGAATCATGTCCACAGTCAAGAAGAGCCCCAGGAAGCCCAGTAGCCTTATCTACAGAGCTCTCTCTCTCTGTGGCAGTCCCAGGTCTTCTTACACCTTTGTGCCACATTGTATATTTAAAAGACCTTACCTGGACTGGTACTGCTTGTTCATCATTACAGAGCACATCTTCCATTTAGGTGCTATTATCAAATGGAATTGGGGAACACTTCTGGCCTCCCAAACAAACTCTATGACCTTTATATTACACAAGGATGCTTGATATAATACATTTCTCAACTCTCCTTGTACCAATGGACCCCACGTGATCTTTTTACTTTAAATTTAGAAACACCTGCCTTGTGGTAACCATAGATCCTCCTAATAAGACATAGACTAATCTTGATCTGTGTCCTTGCCCTTACTAACCCTGGTACCACCTTGCCAGCCTGACATCTTGTCAGCAGCATCAAACACAGAATTTATGAACACAAAATTCAACCAAATAAAACAGTAAGTTTATAATTTCAACAACGTTATCAAAGCTACCTAATCCAATTGAGGATGGCTGACATATACAGCCAATAACAGAATATGGATACATGGCAGGCACCAATCCAGGGAAGAATGCCAGACCCTCACAGATCCCAGTCACACACATATCCCCACAGGCCAATTTATAATAACCAGCTGACTCAATATGATGTGTTAGGGATGTGGAAGGAAAAACTGCAACACCCTGGGAAAAAACTGACACACATTCAAGTCAAATAGACACAAGGAGATACTGAGATACTGACCAGGCATGGGATTCGATCCAGTATTCTGGACCTGTGAGATAGCAGCACATCCCCACACTTGGAATTTTTTTTTTTTTTTGCTGTAAATTAATTTTAAGTAGTCATAATTGCTGATTTACTTAGTATTACTAGATGAGAATGTGGAGAGCCAAAAGGTAAAAAGCAGTTGTTTGTACAGGAACGTTTCTTTGTATAAAGTACAAAGTACTATTGGCCTTTCTTTTCAGTGCAAAGAATCCCAAATTGCAACAAATAACTATGGAGATGCCCAGGGTGACTTGTGGCCATGACACAAATAGTGTGGGAAATGCCTGATTAATAAAAAAAAGTTGAAAGTAATGAATATGAATCCTACTTTGATTGTTTGGTTGATAGGTATCTGTGCTAAACACCATACCCCGTGTGACACTTGTTATGTGGTGGTACATCACAGAGGAATATTTCATACATCTTACTGTTTTGAAATTGTTGCTCTGTTTCTTGTCTATGCCTGTGTATTATCTCCAAACTTTGCAATAAAATGAAAGTGGGAAGAATTATTGTGTTTAAGATAAACACAGCTGGTAATCCCAATTCATTATGAGATCTGACTTATTTGTGGGATTATGACTACTCATTCTGAATTCAAGCTGCCTATACAACCTCCAGTGGTGGCGTATATGTTAAAAATTTATTTTTAAATTAAATATTAAATAAAATATTACTTACCTGGCTTTATCCAAGGCAATTTACAACATTTGAGATATCCATCCATCCATTTTCTAACCTGCTGAATCTGAATACAGGGTCACGGGGGTCTGCTGGAGCCAATCCCAGCCAACACAGGAACCAATCCTGAGCAGAGTGCCAACCCACCGCAGGACACACACAAACACACCCACACACCAAGCACACACTAGGGCCAATTTAGAATCGCCAATCCACCTAACCTGCCTGTCTTTGGATTGTGGGAGGAAACCGGAGCGCCCGGAAGAAACCCATGCAGACACGGGGAGAACATGCAAACTCTGGGAAGTGAACCCAGGTCTCCTAACTGCGAGGCAGCAGCGCTACCACTGCGCCACCATGCCACCTACATTTGAGATACCGTTGATTTAATTTCTTTTGTTTCAACAATTGGAATACAAGCAGGTGAAGTGACTTGGTCATGGTCACACAGCATCAATAGTGGGATTTGAATACATAACCTCAGGGTTTGAAGTTCAAAGCCATAACTTCTATGGCAGACTAAATTAGACAAGCTTCAGGTACAACAGAGAAGGAGTACATGATGCAATGCCGGTAAAATGGTAAGAAATAACGCTTATGACCCCAAGTTGCAAAGAAAAGACTCGGGAGACAATAGAGCTCTTACCAGGGCTAGCTAGGGGTCATAATAAAATTAGTGATTGAAACAATTAATTAAAGAAAAACATTGCATGTAACTGTCAACAATTGAACCCAATCTTCTTCTCATCATACCATCATCACAACCTGCCTGAGACTCTTTTCAGTGCTGATAAATTACACCATAGAAGTTCACTCACTTTAACACTATTCTGACTGCACCAGCAATTATATGTCAAAAAATCAGGACTTTCTCGTATACTCAGATATAGGAATGGATATTTGAGGAGTAAACCGCAAGACAATGACTATAGTTTTATATTACATGCATTAAAGAACCATTAACAACAAATCAAATCAAATTAATATTTTATACAATTATTATAAATGTAAAGTTGAATTATTTGCATTAATAGAAGGTAAAGTACCACTTTTGGTCAAGGAAAAAATATACCCAATGTTGATAGAAATCTATGTTTTGTACCTAATACTTGAATGAAGATTTTGGTTGACCTGAGTGAAAGCAAACTCAAGTTATTATTTTTACATTGTCACACAATTAGGAGGCAGTCAACAAACCCTGAGGTGAGTGAAACATCGCGAGATGAAGGGTTGATATATGGTACTAATGCCACTCTCTCCTTTTCATCAGACCAAAAGAACAAAAGTAATTCCATTTACTCTCCACTCAAACTTCCAGATTCACAAGATGGCCGCCCAACATCACTTCCACTTCTGACTCAAGATGACAACGTCACTTCCGGCTCCTAATGATGACATCACCTCCAGTCTCCCAATGATGATGTCACTTCTGTCACAACCACGATGACATCATCTCTTGCCACATCACTTCCGTCAGTCATATTTTTGTATAGATAATGCCATGTCACTGTTACAGTTTTTCAGTCGATTTGGTTTTTGATCAATTTTTGCAAATATGTTTTTGCTTCGTCTGCTGGACATTATATGGGGGGTCATTCCCCAAATCTTTTTTGTTTTGTGGCGATTCTTTATTTACGACAATATACACATACACACACACAAACAGACACACAAACATAATTCCAAATATGGTATTTTCGGACTCAATGTCAAGATTCATCAAAACATTGATATTGAATCTTTGGACGATTACAATACTTTCCCTATGCTTCGAATATCAGAAAGTAAAAACTAACTTATGATGAGAATGCCAAATGTCAAGTCTGTTAAAGAACAAAGCTGTACATAAAGAACAAAAAAGCATACATTTTGCTTTATGGATGCAGAGATACTGTACTTCTTTGTTGTCTTCTCAATTCAATGTATATTTGAGTCCACAGATTCCATGTCAATTTTTAAATCATTGCATTCAAGGGAAGAACTGTCACATAAGATTATTTTCTATAATAGAAAGAGCTTCTACAAGAGCTTCTACATTTTGTGAATTTCCCCTTGGGATTAATAAAGCATCTATCTATCTATCTATCTATCTATCTATCTATCTATCTATCTATCTATCTATCTATCTATCTACACATAAATATGGCATTAAACAATGTAAAAATAAAAACAACAGTCTTAAAAGTGATCAACAGCTGAAGTTTTGATGTTTTCTGAAATACATTCCATATTTCATTAGTCCTAAAATAAAATGCCTGTTATACTAAATTCTGTAATATTAAATGAAATATCAAAAATGTAATCATGTAGGTAATTCTCTACATTGAGCTAAGGTTCTTCCTGAAATCTAAAGAATAATTTGCTTTTGTAACTTTACCAATAAGGGTCTGCAAATGATTGTGGTGTCAGAGAATGGCAACATTTTGCATGTTGTTTAGCACTTGCAAGTAAGAATTTTACTGTATCCTGTTTACGTGACAATAATTACAAGTGTTTGAAGTGGGACAGTACTCACCATTAATATGGACTGTGTGGAACACTAAGGGGCATTGCAGAACCCTAAACTCCAGACAGAACACTACAGACCCAGTTCTTGGTGCAAATAAATACATTTATTGCCACAAATACATTTATGCAGGTTTCTTTTTTCACATAGTCAGCATCTCCAGCAACACAACTGTTCCCTTCTCCAATCCTTCCAGGAGAGCTTTGTTTAACTATCCAACAAATCCCCTGATGCCCTGGGTGAAGCGGAGCAACTTTCTTTATACCGGACCTGGGAGTACTTCTGGTGCTGTCACATTGCATCCAGGAAGCACTTCCTGGTCAGACGGAACCTCCCCATGACAAGACAGCCTGCCTCCAGCAGCTCTAGCCCAACAGGATTATGTCTCCTATGCAGCCCTATGGGTGTTTGAATGTGGATCATGCCAGAGGGATGTCACCACCCAGTGTACTGGGGAAGCACATTGCCCTAAGAAGCAGTCTCCCCCTGTCCATCCATTATAGCAGCCAACTGACCAGGAAAGGTACCACTCACCACCCTGGTCAAGATGCCAGCTCACCAATATCCTTCCATTAAAAAAGGCCTCCTGGCCAGGTAATGGCCTCCCTCACAGCCAACTGATGCTGACTGTTACAAATGGCACTTTTACATTTTGCTGTATAGAGTTTTCTATGTGTACAGGCAGTGTATGAAGCTATTTGGTATTCACCAATATGTTGTAATATAATGCCATACGTGTTAACTAACTGCTGTCTCCTGAGAAGTGTAGCAATGGGGGAAGAGGTCTTCAGTCTAAAATCAATGCATCTTAGAGCTTATGTATCTACAAGAAGGGATGCCTGTCCCCAAAGAAAAGTGAAGCACCTTGAATACTGTCTCTTCTTTTTATCAACTTCAACCATTGATAATGACTTCATAAACTTATAAATTTATGGTGATGAATTCTTGTTAATTACAGAGTGCAATGAAGGGTTTTATAAGAAACTCCAGAAATAAAGCAGCAAGCACTTTAAAAGATCATGGACTAGGGATTTCTGTATTGTATAAGAAACCTTTATATTAATTATGTCATCATAAGTAAGAGCTGATGAAAAAGTAAAATGGGTAAGTCTTCTTTCATTCTCCACAGTAATGTACTTCCTGTTGCTGTAAAGAAAACCCAGCGTACTTCTTTACTTCTTTGTTACTTTCTCAATATGGGGTTTAAAAGGAAGGCCTGTCATACAGCCAAAATATCAAAGTACTTAAAGGAACTTACTCATTCAATAAGGGTTCAATTTCAGGTCAGAACATTAGTCTGTGAAAGAAAAAAAAAAACATTTTATTTCAACTTACATTTAAAACTAATTTAGGTGTGCAGTTGCTTTCTGAATATTTCTGAATGCAGCTTGCAGATCATAAATAGTCTGGTTTACAACTCGAGCAGACACATATAAAACATTATTATCTTCACTAAGATGAATCATACAATTTTTAAACTTGCGGCAAAATAAAATTTACATATAATGCAAACAGAATAGGCACCAACATTCAGCCATGGGGGACACCCTTTTTGTTTAATAAATTTAAATGCAGTATATTCTGTGACAGCACAATGAATTCTATCACTAAGATACATGAAACTGTTTAAATGATTGTCTTCAGGAACAATGCCAGCCAGTCTTTTCAGAAGAAGGTTAGACTCAGCTGCAGTTAAAGCTTTAAATAACTATTAATAACTTTAAATAACTCTTAAAGGTTTTATTTTTGTGCTATGCCAGTCACTTTATTCAGGGTAATCTGCTGGACTGCAACACAGGCAATGCCCACCAGCAATTTTAGATCTAGCCAGTTTAAATGAATTACCTGCTCACAAGTGGGAAAGTTGCCAACCAGATATGAACTTCTTCAGGAAACTACAGTGAGGGCTGATATTGAAAGTTAGAGAAACTAATCCTAACGTGTGAAGCATTAAAACTAAGAGGCTTGATTTAGGAACACATAAGTTAGGTAGTATGCCCAGTGGTGGCTGAATGTGCTTTTGGCCTTGGAACCCCTGCAGATTTTTTTTTTTTTTTCTGTTTTCATGGCCATCTGACCTCATCTTGTTTTGTTTTTAATTATTTCTTTAATATTATTACTTAATCTTAATTTTTTTCCATACATTATTCTACCCGCTATATCCTAACTACAGGGTCATGGGGGTCTGCTGGAGCCAACATAGGATGAAAGGCAGGAAACAAACCCCGGGCAGGGTGCCATTCCACCACAGGGCGCACACACACACACACCAGGCACACACTAGAGACAGTTTAGGATCACCAATACACCTAACCTGCATGTCTTTGGACTGTGGGAGGAACGGCTCACCCGGAGGAAACCCACGCAAACATAGGGTGAACATGTAAACTCCACACAGGGAGGACCCGGGAAGCAAACCCAGTGTTGACCCACTGCACCACCGTGCCACCCCTTAATTGTTTTCACTTCTTGTAACTTTCTTTTTGTCATTTTGTGAAGCACTTTGAGCTACATTGTTGTATGCAAATATGCTATATAAATAAATGTTGTTGCTGTTATTGTCAAATTCAAAGCACTAAACCATGGACATGGCCACAATTTGAATAAGCAGAGGTTGGTTACAAAAGTTATATTGTCACAGAACCTAAAAATGAAAGCAGCAACACAACACAGCCAAATAGTGAAGAGCCAGAAGTTGGTTACAAGAGACTTATTGTCACAAAATACAAACACAAAACTGATATTGAAGTCAAAATGTTAACCACAGTGAGTCAAAATTTAAAAATGTGTTGTTGTGATGTGGGATTTTGCATATAACTTGATAAATGTTTTGTATATCTTTATTTACAATTTAGGCAAACCAAGTGGTAAGAGGTATTCGTGTTTGCACCAATTTTACGACTGTCTCTTTGTAATTTTATGACAGGATTTGGGGGGATATGTCTTAAACCAGTTTGATGAGTTTTCTTTGCTAAAGTCTTTGTCTCAACCCCCACACAAAGCCAGGTTAGCTTAACATATGGTCTTGGGGGGTTGCAGGTGTTAAAATGTACTATTTCTCCTATTGGTCTGAGATATGGCTGTTTGGAATTGGCTTGTCTCAGAGGCCTTTAGTACCATGATGTCCTATTGGTTCTAGGAATTGGAGAGAACATCTATAAATGTACTTGCTCAACCACATTCTCTCTCTCTTACCAACATATGATGAAAGAAGCATCTCTCTTGCTAACCTGTGATGATGAAGACAACACAATAAAGAGCACAGCTCAGCAGCCATATTGAACAGACATGTGGCTGAAGGCTGAGCACCAGCAATGCTTTAACTAGAGACATTTTAAGTAACTACAAGTCTGTGTGCCACCTGAATTACACATCACCATTTTATCAGGTTGTATGGTTGCCAATATTCAAATGTACTTTGCATTTTGTTATTATTTATGAATATTATCAGTAATACATTATTTTATGTGTAACTTAACTCCTGCTTCTCTTTTTACTACATCTAATTGCCTGAGGTTATAGATATAGAAGGGAAGGTGGGGAGAAGTTATATAAAATAATATCTTATAAACAGTGGTAAGTCTGTGAGATTAGGCATTCTAAGGCTGCATATTAATAATACAATAGGGGAACGTAGAGCAATACATATATTACTCTACCAAGATAAAACATGTGTTGTCACCAAAACTGTTAGTAGACTTAGAGTAGCACTGCTATGAGCTGAAAAACAAATAACCTTCAACATTATGAGTACACAAATGAAGTTATTTGAGGGCTGAATCTTTAAATCTGAAAAGCTGTAGTCAAAACAGAAGTGAACACCTTAATTAATGCCAAAATGATAATTGCCAGGAGTTGATAACGAGAAGGCATACTACAGCCAAATTCCAGACTTGAAACCTTACAAAAACCTGAAAGAGAGAGCTGCCATAAAAATCTAGACTCAAAAATGTACAAGAACCAGAAGGTGTAAAGCCACCAAAATTTTGACATAAAGACGGTTACAGATGCCAACACAGAATTGTTGTGAATCAGAAACCAAAAGGTGATCATCCTTTAAGGCTCACGTTGAAAATATTTGATTGTTGGATCCAGAAACTTTTACGCTTCACTGAATGCTGCTTGTGGGTATGCTGGTCATAAAGTCGAGTGTCCATGACATGTTGTGTGGTATCTTTTGGGAAGCAGCTTCCAGCAACAGTGCAACACATCCTAGCAACATAGTCACAAAATGCTGAAACTTCAAAATGGCAATGAGACGCACTTAAACATTAACAATAATTGCATTAATTTAACTTGTAATTAAAATATTAACACAAAATTCCCATCTTTATATATAATACACTACCGTGGCTGTACGTTTGTCTGTCCAGGATTTTAAATCACCTGTAGTTTGCAAACCTTTTGAACTGTTGACCTGAAATTTGCTACACATATACTACATGACAACTACTATCTGCTTTCAGAGTGATGACTGACCTCCAATGTTATTCCTCTTTTTATTTTTATTTTATTTTATTGTAGAATCAACTCTCGGCAGCGGGCAGCAAGGCAGCCATGTGGTGCATGGGTACGGGCGCCGTTCTTATTCTCTACCACCTTCGCTGTCACTTCCCCTACCTCTACATATCTTAAATCATTCTTGAGGCAGACTGAAGACTTAAGTGCCAGCTTAAGTGAAAAATGAAGGAAAATGTCCTAAGTAATTGCAACACAAACACTGACTTAATTAGTGTTAACGCGTGTGGAAAAATAATAAACAGTTTGATCAGTTTGATCAATCTGGTGTACATGACAAAGCCACGCAGACCCTGTCTTGTCCATAGTGCACATGACAAGTGCAACTTCTTGTTTCTCCTAACGAACAAAAAACCACAAGTGACCAACTGATGAACTTAAAGGATGTGGTAAATGCTGATCCAAGCAAAATGTTGTAAGATGTAACGGTTTGAAATTCTTGTGCAACTAAAGTCATAAGACAAAGGCCCTATAAACGTTTTGGGATACCGACCCCTCGAGGCAGATGAAGGGCAGGTGTCCTAGGACTGTGCTTCTCTGTCATCTTACCTTTGCCTGGTGTGTATTAATAAAAGATTTTTTACTAACTTTAATTATATCTCTCTGTCTTCAGTCACAAGAAACGACACTATAGAAAAAGTGTCAACACGCGAAAAGATGCCGACGAAAGAAGAGAAGGGGGCCAGTAGGGTGGAGAAAAGAAGAGCTGCTCAGGAAGCAGCAAGCACATCAACCTCTGAGCAAACGAATGCCAAACGTACAGAGAAAGAGTCTGAAAACTATGGATGCTCAAGGCAAGTGTATTCACTGCACGTTATCATGTGGTGCACCATTACTGGTACTGTATATTAATATTTACTGACACATGGAAACCTCTAAGAAACCACAGCAAGACTACAGGAAAAATTATAGGAAGTAAAAAACAATTAACAACATGTCCTAAATCATAACAACTCAAACAAGCATTGACTAAATTTGGTTCACTTTATAATGTGGATTTGCTGGACTAGGTGATGTAAATTGTGGTCTGTTATTGTTTCAGATCTATTATTCTTTGCTTTGTACATCTGCTACTGCTAAATTTAGCGAAGCCCGTTTAAAATGAGACTGTAATGAGACTGTTACACAAAATTAAATTTGGTTAAACAACCAGCCACCATTGCTTTATACATGTATGCTAGGTTTCAGGTTTTCTTCTTACTAAGCATAAAAATTAGTCACAAAAGGGAAAGGTTTCAAAAAAATTTTTTATTTATGTTATTTACAGTATGTTACGATTAAGACTTTCACTGTATTCTGTATATATGACAATAATGACCTAATAAAGCAATAAATGTATATGGTCAATCCATAGGTTATAAGCACGGTATAATTTGTAAAAAGAACTATAGATTTATGACAACATTTAAAGTAAGAGCAAATGCAGAATAATCTGAGGGATTTCAGTACATGTATGCTTTTGCATATAAGTTACATTACATTATGGAATAGAGTGGTGGCATACCAGGTATCATTATTATTTCACAAGGCTTAGAATCTGGTTTAAATACTAGCTGGAATTCATTCCGTGCTTGTATATCATCTTGTTTTATTGTTATTATAAATAAGTATAATATACAGTACATTCAAAATAATTAGGTGCTATGGTGGCACAGTAATTACTATTTTTTGTCTCAGCGTACACACAGGTTTGAATCAAAGTGTGTGGTTTTCAAGTTACCCAATGGACATGAGAGTTAACACCTCCGTTAAATCTGTGTTAAATTCTGGGCCTCCCACATCCATCTTTGTGTACACTTTAGCTTTCAGATGATATCCACAAAATTTCTGAATTCAAGCAACTGACCCAAAAAATCCATCTTCATTCATATTCAGGAAATATAAGTCAGAAAATGGCATATAATTTTTTTTCACCCACATTTACAAAAGATTAAGTGTCTTTGTGTCTGTCCGGTGGCTATGTCTATGTTATTCCAACAGATGGCATGTCACAAATACTTGTAATAAAATGCATTTCAATATTCCTTCCAATAGAGGGAACATCTCAAACATTAATGCTGTTTTTACGAATCTCAATCCAAATGGCATATAACAGAGACATATGTCTTCCATGTGTCAGTCCAACAGACATTACTTTACATTACATTATAGACAGGACATTACTTCTGGGAACTGTACAAGCAGCTGCCTTTTTAATCTGGTGAAATCTGGTGTATGTTCAAACTAAAGTATGCGTGTCTATCTATCTATCTATCTATCTATCTATCTATCTATTTCTTTATTTAAAGAGCTACTGTAAAAAGCCAGATTTCCCTTTGGGGACAAATAAAGTTCTAAAGTTTATCTAACCACAGACATTTGTAGCAATGCATTTTATTAAAAGAAATGTTTTTGATGTGCCATCTGTTGGAATGACAAATCCAATACTGTTTATTACTACAGTACATGCATTACAAAATATATTCCAGTGGATGGTGCAAAAGTTAATGCTTAGATAGATAGATAGATAGATAGATAGATAGATAGATAGATAGATAGATAGATAGATAGATTATTGATCCCAACGAAAATTTAAGAAGTCTCTGTTGATAGCTTAGATTTCAACCTGTCTTAGATGGGTAACACAGCTAGTACTTTTTAAATTAAATAAATTAAATTAAAGGTTAAATGGTAATTACAATTTTTAGCAAGAAAAGTGTAGTGCACTACCTACAAATTGGCTCACTCACAGTTAGGAGACATGGGTTCGCTTCCCGGGTCTTCCCTGCATGGAGTTTGCATGTTCTCCCCGTGTCTGCATGGGTTTCCTGCTGGTACTCCGGTTTCCTCCCTCAGTCCAAAGACATGCAGGTTAGGTGCATTGGCGATCCTAAATTGTCCCTAGTGTGTGCTTGGTGTGTGTGTGTATGCCCGGCAGTGGGCTGGCACCCTGCCGGGATTTGTTCCTGCAATGTGCCTTTTGCTGGCTGGGATTAGCTCCAGCAGACCCCCGTGACCCTGTGTTAGGATATGGCAGGTTGGAAGATGACTGACTGACTGACTTCCTACAAATACAGTGGTGTGAAAAACTATTTGCCCCCTTCCTGATTTCTTATTCTTTTGCATGTTTGTCACACAAAATGTTTCTAATCATCAAACACATTTAACCATTAGTCAAATATAACACAAGTAAACACAAAATGCAGTTTTTAAATGATGGTTTTTATTATTTAGGGAGAAACAAAATCCAAACCTTCATGGCCCTGTGTGAAAAGTAATTGTCCCCTTGTTAAAAAATAACCTAACTGTGGTGTATCACACCTGAGTTCAATTTCCGTAGCCACCCCCAGGCCTGATTACTGCCACACCTGTTTCAATCAAGAAATCCCTCTTCCACTCTCTTGCTTTGGTGTTTCTGCCTTTTTTTCCTCTTCCTGGCTTCATGCATGGACAGGGTTTACTGCTCCCTAGCAGCACTAGTCCACCAAAATCGTCAGATGCAGATTCTGTCATTGAGCTTACGTGACACACTCTCTCACTCACTTGCTCAAAGTCTCTGCCTGATTTGGATGTCCCATGAGACTTGAACCCTTGTCTGCTCTGGTCAAGATATTTTGAAGATACACCATGATATGTTTGGTGTGTGAGTGTGTGTGTGCATTCACTCTGTGATGGACTGGCACCCTATTCAAGGTTTGCTCCTGCCTTGCACCCTATTTTTCAGCAACCCCTCCTCCCACCCATGTGACCCTGGTCTGGATTAAGTGGCATGACATGACTCTCCTGTGTAACTTATGGAAATTTTAAGTGTTTTGTGTAACATTTGTTACAACAGTCAGCCTTTTATGGTATTTTCAGTTGTTATAGTATATGTGAAGATTTTGTTAGTGCTATAGAAAAATACCCGGTAATTTTACATCTTTCTTCTAAATAGCACTTTGGTTGATATTATAACTAATACTGGCACACTCTACATTGTTCACTCATTTATTTAAATATCTTTTCTAAAATTGGAATTTTTCATAGTATAACAACCAAGCAAATATGTCACTTGCACTTAAACTTTATAGCCATATGTTAATCTATTTAAAACAGTAGGCCCATGAAAGGTGCAAAGAAAAATTAATATTGTATTGTTTTGAAAAGTATATTCAAATTTAAGATGACTGTTCAAGCAAAGTGGTTCAAGTATTAAAAACATGTATTACTTTTCACTTTTAAAATGCAGAAGAGACCAAAAGTAATGTGCTTAAAATGTAAGAACATGAAAATGAAAACCTTAATGGTTGAAGAAGTAATGCTGATTGAAAATAAAACTATGACAATATTTTTATATACAGTAAACCATGTAGAGATATGAAGTCTGAGGAACCGTATGTGTTGTTTATTTTAAGTTTGTCAATCCACCCATTCAACCATTTTTTAAAATGTGTTTATCCACAGTTAGGACTAAATTGGTGTTTTCAAATAGCATTAAGTATACAGGAGGAGGACCTCAGTGGCTGCAGGTTTTCATTCTCATCTTTTTCTTGATTAGTGACCTGTTTTTGCCCCTAATTAACTTCTTTTGAGGTACTTTTATTTGACTTGCTCCTGAAGACTCAGATCTCTTAATTGTTTCTTTTTTCTTATCAGCCAAATAATAATGAGATACAAAATGAACCAAAACATGACTAACATTGTCAATCATACAATATCTGAAAATGAAGAATGTTGATCTGCTAAGGTCCCCAAAACATTTTAACAGTGCTCTTAGAAAAGAGAAATTCCACAATTTCAGAAATGTATGCTATTACACAATGAGAGCAACAACAAGCCATGGAATTAAAGAATGGGTTTAATTAACAACAAGAATCGGTGCCTATTTAAGCAACTGGTTGGAGGTAAATTAGTTGGAGTTTGAGGCCCTGAATTAGTTTTCTTTTGGCTCACAACTTCACATTTCATTTCTGTTTGGGTGCCATTTAAGGAAAATTCAGAGGAATGGTGAATAAATTCAGGGGAACAAGTCAATTAAAATTAATTCAAAAGAAGTTAATTAACAGCAAAAATAGCTCACTAATTAAGAAAAAGGTTTGATTGAAAACCTTCAACCACTGCAGCCCTTCACGACTGGAGTGGGGGACCCCTGTTATACAGTATAAGTTGTAAAAATTAAAAACCATTTGTTTTCATATAGTAGAAGAAAAGAGCAATACAATCTAGAAATTAATATATTTATGTTTCTAAATAAAATGAAGTATAACATCTTGGTAAAATTTTAATCCCTTATACATAACACATTCCTACCAGTCTGATAATTGTTCACTAGCACATACTTTTGAAATAAGCTTTTTTCTTGCATACCCTTTTTTATGCTAGTTTGAATCTGAATAAATAAACTGTTATATCTGAAATCCAATTAGTATACTGTCATTAATTTCTGGGTCATATTTGCAGCTAGGAATGTCACATTGGTGACTAAGTTTTGTAATTTCTTTTTAATTATATTTTGTGAGTTTAATGATTGATAGTGTTACCTAATTAATAAGCGGGGGAATCGCATACTTTTCATTATGGTGTCACATGATTATCAGTAGAAATGGTTTGTTACTCTCCAGAATTAAACATGTCTAAGTATGTGCCAGGTCTACTGTAATAATTTGTATAAAGGCAAAAAGCAATTTTACTGGTAATTAGCTAATGAGACTATGCATACAACCTTGTAACTGCTCTTTTTACTGCAGAAAGTTGTTTTGTTTTGATAAATCAGAGGTTAAGCTCTTTATGAAATACATCAACTTTTATGCTTTACAGTGAATAAAAACAGCTCCATCAAATTTTGTGTTACAACACACTCTAGCTGGACCCTACATATGTTGGAGCCATAGTAAGAACAGCACCTACAGACACTTTTATAGAATTAGTACTGTACTCTCATTTCATTTTTTATAATTTTAGCATTCTTCAAAATAGCATCAGTCAAGTTTTGATGATCCCTAAAGTCTTACACTCTAGCACAACACTTGGTAACTTATTCCATTTGTCTATTGTTCGGGTGACATGGTGGCGCAGTGGTAGCACTGCTGCCTTGCAGTTAGGAGACCCAGGTTCACTTCCTGGGTCCTCCCTGTGTGGAGTTTGCATGTTCCCCCCATGTCTGCATGGGTTTCCTCCGGGTGCTCCGGTTTACTCCCACAGTACAAAGACATGCAGGTTAGGTGCATTGGTGATTTTAAATTGTCACTGGTGTGTATGTGTGCACCCTGCGGTGGGCTGGTGCCCTGCCTGGGCTTTGTGCCCTGTGTTAGCTGGGATTGGCTCCAGCAGAACCCCATGACCCTGTAGTTAGGATATAATGGGTTGGATAATGGATGGATGGATGTCTGTTGTTATCTGTATGAAAAAAAATGTCTGCTTGTGTGAAATGTATCCTTACTGAACTTCCATCAGTGTTCTCATATTCTTGATGAAGAACTTATTAAAGTAATAACCAGGGATTCACAATACTGATTTTTGTGATATTTTAAAAACTTCAATCATACTGTCTCTTAGCCTCCATTTGCTTAGATTGAAAAGGTTCAGCGCCTTCCTTGCGGTCCTGGAATCAGAGAATTTGCTTTTCTTTGAGCAGTTTATAGAACTGATATATCTTTTTTGCAGCCTGAAGACCGAAACTGCATGCAGTATTCCAGATGAGGCCTTACTAGTGCATTATAAAGTTTAGACATTACCTCCTTTTACTCTGCATGTTTCGAAACTAACATACTGTTAGCCTTCTCAATAGTTTCTGTACTATAACTCTTGGGTCCTTCTGATGAGGTGTAGTTTCAAGCTTCAGACTTCCAATTGTGTATTCAAATCTAACAATTCAACTTTCTATGTGTAGTACCTTACATTTAGTTACATTCAATTTCATCTCCCAACAGATTTGGCCAATCCTGTCCAAGTCCTTCTGTAATGATTTGGCTGATTCTAGATTATCTGCTTCCTGCCTAGTTTGGTTTCCTCTTCCCCAGTTGTTATTTATTTTTTATTTATATTCCTATCCAGGTCATTTATAAATATTTAAAGGAGCAGCAGCCTAGCACTGATCCCTGAAGGACACCACTTTTGTCCTGAGCTTGTTCTGATGAGGTTCCTCACACAATACCCCTTTGCTTCCTGATTTTAAGACAGTTTTGCACCCAATACGTACACTATGCCCTGAATTCCCACTTTTATTAGTCTGATATCCAACGTCTCAAGTGCTACCTTATGAAATGCCTTCTGAAAATGAAGGTAAATAATATCATACACCAGTCTTGAATTATATCTTTTTGTTGCTTCCTCATAAAATTCCTCCATATTAGTAAAACACAACCTGTCCAGCATTTGAAAATCTCAGATTAATGCAAGATGAGAGCATTTGCTATTTCAGGGTCTTAGTGTTCCTGAGCCATTTCACCTCCTTGACTATTCTTTTATTACTATAATACTAAAGGAATTCTGAAAAAATCATGTTGGGGTCATCTTTCATCCCTCCAAGTGCCTTTTTTGCTTCCCTAATATTATTTATAACCTTTATTTATCTTTAATATCCTAATAATCATTTACTTTCATATGTCATATGGTTAGCACTGGAGCTATTAGTCTTATACAGCTTATATAGTTGGCTTTTTCTATAGAAGCTCCCATTTTTCTTTTTTTATTTATCCACTGTTGTGTTTCTTTAATCGCTTACTGCTTCTAGGTTTTGGGAAAACCTTGTCCTGCATTATATGGTGTATAGTTAACCTCATAGGTTCTTTCTTGGGAATGCATTTTCTGGCACTATTTACCACTTAGTCAGTGAACAAAGAGCCATAACTCAGTCACTGGTAATCTCGATGGACAAAACTATGCACCATTTATAAGCCAAAAGATTGACATCATGTGCACCCACAAAACCACCGACAAAATGTCTGCACCTTTCTTTATAACCCATCCCAATTACTATCTCTTTGCTCTCTGTCTAGCCTTAATTTTCTATTCTTCAGCAAGACTCATTACTTTCTCGGGTGTGACCACAGCAGAAGCTGGAGCAACCCTTCCCCTCAGGAGAAGAGCGGAAAACCATCTGAAATGAAGTGAACATGGGTGCCACGTTATGTTCGGCTTTGTTAAAAGAAAGAAAGGTGCATAAGCATGAGCAATTGTACTTAAAGCAGTGTATTCATATTGCTGAAGAGAGGTGTCAAATGATCAATGACTTTCTAGCAGAAATAACTTTTATGCTAACAACTGGGGACCACTGTATGTGAAACCTCAATGACTACAAACTGCTATACAACCTGCAGACAGAAGGTATGAGAAGCCAAGAGGGATAAAAGTATCAGGACAAAGAACAACAAAGTACGTTAGACATCCTTCCAAGTGTGCCAGAGAATCTCTCCATAGATCAGGAAGGAATTGAAATAAAGCATTACTTTCATTCCAAGAACTTGTCTGTAACTTGGTGGTTAGGGTAAAGCCAGCTAATGTATCCTGATATGGCATTATTGTAAGTGAAATTAATAAACCTGTGAGAAGGATAAGTATTTATTTGTACAAAGTTTATCTTCCTAAATTTAGAACTTTATCAGGAAGTATCTGGTTAATCTTGAAAGTAAAAGCCACTGGTGGCTTAGATAAATGTACCATTTGGACCACCAAAGTAGGAGATCATTTTAGCAGAACACCTAAGGGCTAGTTTATACTTAGAACGTGCACGCATCATGGCTACCACGCATTCCCAGCGTCCATCTGACACATACTCTGAACATGTCCACAGAAATTAATGCAACAGGTGCGCATTACCAGCAGTTGCAGTACCAGCAAAAAATCAGGGGGCACAGTGTGATCAAGTTGAAACATGACGTCAGAATCTCTGTTAACTATCTACATGTGACAGAAAGCAGCTTTGCAGATCCTACAGGATCGATGTGTGTACTTCAATGTTTGATGAATGGTTCGATGTGGTGAAGCAAAATGCTGACATACAAATGCTTTCATGGTGCTTTTATATTCAAGCATCGCATATTCCCCAATGTAATGACACAATACCACCTGCTGTGCCATCTTTTTTTTTTGCACCTTCACAACAGCATCATAATGTATGGCAGCGTATTTGAGCAACAGAAAAAAAATTAAGGACACAGTGAAAAGGTCTATTTTGTGATTAAAGTGGAAATTATGACTTTAATCTCGAAATGTCAACTTTAATCTTGTAGTTTATTTTGTCATTAAAGTACAATGTCGTAAATGTCATCTTAAAACTGACCCAGTTCTTAATTGCTACTTGCTTCTGGGGCTTCCTCCTGAACTAACAGCAGTCACAAGCAGCAATCACCATACAGAACACATTAAATTTATGATATTGCAGTTCTCTGTACATTTAGAAACCTTGGATATATACTTGATATCACTTTCATGATGAAATACATTAAAGCATGTATATTACATTTTACAGATAAGTCATTCATTTAAACAATGAATAGTGTAAATAATTAAACATATGGGGGTGGCATATTGGCGGAGCAGTAGTGCTGCTGTCTTGCAGAGAGTCACATCCCTGGTGTTCCCTGCCTGGAGTTTGTATGTTTTCCTGGTGGGTTTCCATAGTGTGCTCCGGTTTCCTTCCAAAGACATGAAGGTTTGGGGATTTGGTGACACTAAAATGACGCTAGTGTATGTGTGTTCTTGTATTCACCTTATGATGAGCTGATGCCTTGTCCAGGGATTGGTTTTGTCATGCGCTCGATGCTTATTGGAATGGGCGCATCTCTGGATTGATGGATGTAATAGTTATACATCCTTTTCAGAGATGTTGTGGCAAGGAGTCCTCAGAAGTTAATGGATGTTTCAGGCAGTTCACTGTGATGACATCTCGCACTGCCACATGGTGGAATCTTCCAGATTTACATAAAGTATGCGCACAAGTATAAACAGTACAACTCTTGCGTAGCAGTAGCATCCGCAAGAGCATGCGTCGTGTTGCGTGAAGTATAAACACGGCCTAACATAACATTATGAAAACAGCTTCAAACAAGTTACATTTGGGCCAGTACTTTCTTCAAAGGTATTGAGTCATCTATTAGCCTAAAACACACGCACACATCTTTGTGCCCTTGGAAAAGAACTGGAATTCTCAGTAGAAAAAACATGCAGGCACAAGTAAAATGTTAAACTCCAAACACAGAATACAACAGGATGTGGGATTCAAACCCAGGGCATTGGATTTATGAGGCAGCGGCACTAACACTGCTTCACAAGGCCGCATTTAAATATTTTCTCTAACCAGAAAATACATTATATTACATTTTCTTTAACCATTACATTAAAAACGCTAACAATTCAGCTCATAAAGTGTATTCCTTCAGGAAGAGTAAGAGATATGTTCATTTTGAGTTTTGATAATAAAAGTGATTAAAACCCCTTAACATGCACACGTACCGGTTCCGGTACATAACGACGATTGGACGACGTCACAATCATGTCACAGCCATGTGTGCATGCCCCTCTGTCATGCACCTCGACATACTACACATCAAATGAAAATTCAGAGTCTCGTCTTTCCGATGATATAAACCATTTTGGCACACAACAACCACAGCACTGACACTAAATCCTTTTTTACAGAGAAGTAAATACTTTTAAGAGCTGACTTTTCCTACCTTTGACTACCTTTGAAGGCTCTCTGCAAGTCAAACATCAATATTTCCGAGCAATATTGATCTCATTCTGTCCGTAAGGCTCCAGGGAATATAATCCAGTAAAACGATTAGGTCCAAAACACACGATAGATCCTCAAAGGAACAAAAACTCCAGAAAACGTTTCTTAACTTGAGACTAGCTCCGACATTTTTTTTCATTTCTATTGGTCATATCAGATGTAATTTGTTTCTGTCGGCAATAACCATGCTAAAGCATGTTACACGGAAGTGTTAGCTTCTGATTGACACCTAAGTTGGCCAATTACGAGGGGTCTGGGGGGTGACTGGCACCTCGTATAGCCAATGAGTGTCACAGACAGCTGAACGATGACGCACAACTCCAAACCCTGGTAGAATCTACCAGTTTGATTGGACGCTGTGAGTGACACTCCAAACTTACAGCCAATGAGCAGCGATATGTAACTTGCCATACCAACTTGTAAACAAAACCGATTGGAGCTGCGCGAAGCTGGCATTTGTGCCAGTCTGCAGACTTGGTGCGTGGTTGTTTATTGTGATTTCACCTAGTTTTTTCGCATTTTAAATATGGATCAACGTACAGATAAACGTAAATACACTCTCGATTAAGTCGTAGACGAATCTACGCGGCGTCACAGTTTTCAATCTGACAATGGATATGTCTGAGGCAGAGAGCGACATGTGACACGCCCTTGTGCTTTCTGCCTGCTAGGGATTGCTACAATCAGTGGCACATGGAAAAACGCTGAGCTGTGTTGTAACAGTTTGTAAAAAATGTATATAGTTTGTGTGCATTTTATTAAAAAAGTAAAAATAAAATATATATTTTTTGGCCCATAAGACTTGTTTTGACTATTTTTATATTGAAATGTGTATTTTTTATTGTTTTTATTATGGAATATGAATTTCCATAACTAATAGAGTGACACTGTGTGTAGATAGATAGATTCATTTAGGTGTAAGCTTTCAGTAGAGCCCTCATTGATATCTGTGGGTTGAAGCATTCAAAAGTTATTGCACTTTTTCCATACGTTCCAAAATGTGGATAATGGATAAACCATAGGTCCCTCTAAAAAGCACCTGGACATGCCCACATAAAAACTGGTGTAAAAATGTCATTTTTACAGGTATTCTTTTCAAATTTGAAATGTGAGTAGTCAACAAGTTATTCTGTTGGTACATAGTGTATTTCTGTTCCCATCTACCTACTGCAGCTATAGAGGCCTTTATTTTCACAAAAAAACTTAGGCTAAAACAAAAAAAATCTTTTTTTCTGTGAGTTCTAATGTGCATAACTTTTGATCAGTCACACCTACAGTGATTCTGACTACTAAGGGTGAAACTAGAGAATGTTACCTTTACAAAGAGACCAAACATGTGTTTATACTCCAGATAGTTCAATAACAGCAATGATTGTAATTTGGAGAGGTCGAATTACAAGCGATTTAGCAAAAATGACCCCGCTTGATAAGGGGTGGCCCTTCAAAGCACTTTAGAGTAAGTGGAAAATGATAAAAACCTATAATGTCCTCTGGGGAATCGAAAGAGACAACACTGCTAACTTTAAACAAAAATTATAAAAGTATATTTTGAGATAATAAGTAATTGTTATGCACTGAATATGAGGAACTATTTAAACTAAGTGAAGTTTAGTTAATAAAGACATAGCACCAGTTTTTATGGGCTGCATGGGGCCTGTACAGTATAACCAGCTACCATCTTTACTGAACCTAGTGTGTAGTGCATGTTAGGACTCTATCAGCAGTGTATAAAGGAGCTGCAGCAAGCACTGCCATGGTCTTAGACATGATGAGCACAGATATGAATTATTGGCTTACGTTAATGAGTTAGCCAACTGCACTGAGCGACAGCTTGTGAACGATATTGAATGGAGATAGTGTGAAACTCTAACTCCAGAAAATATTCAGCTTCATGTGGCTTAGACAATAAAATATTTGTAACTAGCTGGTATTTTTAAAGAAATATAATTATTAGAAATATTTAAAATTATTTGAACAGCCTTCTGTAAAAGAGTTTATTTGTCTCAGTGGTTAACACCCAAAGCTCTAAAGAAACTCATCAACAGAATTTGAAATTATTTAGTAAATTCAATGCATAATTTATGTGGGATACATTAAATGATTATTGTATTTGTTATATGGAATGTAATAAGAAATAAACACCATCCATAAAGGGACCCCTCATTTTGAAAAATCAACTATTAGGAAATTATATGAAGAGTATTTATTTACTATATAAAGTATTGCATTCCATTACTTAAATCCATGCATAAATATAAATTAAAAGCTTTGCATTTTGTACCAGTAGCTTATCTACACTAAGCCCTCAGCATAACTGTCATGTTAATAAAAGGTTTTGCAATAGTACATCATAAGATTCTTTTTAATACCCATAGTTTTTGAAATAATCCCTAATTAATTTTGAATGACAGCAGATTTCCTACTGACTTGCAGAACAATATAATTAACACGTAAGTAGCTTATTATTTTTCTAAAGGATATATTGTAGTAATTCTGATTTTATTTTAAATGTAATATATGCAAGTATAATATACAATTAAAACAGTCACTTATGTAAGTTGGCAAAATATATAGAATCTTTAGTACTTTTAACAATTTGATGATTCAACATGTTTTACTTTTTCATTGTGGGAGTTCTTTCATCTTAGAGTTAATAGATTAACTGTAGGTTTGGTTAACACTTTTCCAGAGACGGCAAGGCCTTTTTCAGTTTGCATGTGGTCTGCATTATCTTCAGGATTTCGACAGCTTTGTGACCCTATGCACTAATCGGGAAGCAATTCCACTCACACCTGTTAGTCATCAATTTTAGTGCTTGCTGCTGGTCTTACGTTTGGCTGTTTTTGAAAACGAATGAAGTCCAGACAGTAACAGTACAACACATTAATTTTTAGGCAAGTAATTAAACACTTCATCAAAGAATAATCTGTATCACTATAATTATATATTTAATGTTATGAATATAATTCATGTATACATGGTTATTGGGGCTGCCCTCATAGATGATAAATAGTCCATTAGAATATGATGCAACTGTCTATTTAAAACATAACCTGGCAATGCAATAGCTTTACGACAAAAGATCAATTGGCAGGCTAATAATTTTAATTTGTTTAGTTCAAATTAGTCAGAACCTAATTTACAAAGTGTGTCTTCTTAATTAATGACCTATGTTTTACTTATATTTAAAAGTGTTTCAAGATTAATAAACAAACATTTAACATCTGAATGTTCATTTAATTAAAAAGGTCTGAAATATTACAGAATACTTTCGATAATCCCATAAGCCGTTTTTTTTTTACATTTCTGCAATTACTTTCAATGTTTCCTTGTCAATTCCCTCTGGGAAAATTTGAAACATATGTTTCACATTTTTGCAAAGGAAATAAATGATTTTGAAATGAGAAAATAGTTTAGTCAAGCCTTAACAACAGCTGATTTTATACGGCATTATTCGCAATATGTCCAGGCTCAAAGTAATGAACAAAACCTCAAATGTACTTTAGCTGTCAAGGTAGAAAGTCACACAGAAAAGTTACAACTGTACAGCACCTCTTGAAGTGCCCAGACACTGAGGAAAAGAGAAAACTCCAGCATTACGCATATCCTGGAGAAAAGCAAATGTGCTCACACATAAACTATACTGTATGTGACAAACCAAATATAATGGCTGTTCACTCCCCACAACTAAATTCACACTTCGTTAGAAAGGGAAATTAAATAAAAAATAATAACCAAATATGCATATTGTAAGACCGGTTTCTTTGATGCTTAAAAGCCTTCAAAGTGAACTTCTTTTTGAATGCCACACTCTCATATTTTATGTCAAACTTCAAAGGGTGTTAAGAAAGGCAGGAAAAAAAATTAGTATTCTGGACAGTAGAAATGACAGAGCAACATGGCAGAACTTATTCTGCATTTTACAGAATAACAGTGCTCTCTCAGCCAAGCAAGACTCAATAGAATTCTATCTAATTTTTGTTGCGGCCAGCTTTGCTTGGATCTTGCACCAGTTGAAAGAAAAATAAAGCTATACACAAACAATTCCTCTTCCTGATCATTGCAGAAAAGTTTTATTTCTCCCATAAAGTTAGAAATTCAGCAAATGAAAATTTCTGGCAATTTGTTGCTTCCTCAAATCATTTCTTTTAGCTGGGTGTCTGGCAACTTCTGTCTTAAATGGGAGAGAGAGTTAGCAGGAGGTGTTTTGGCTGGCCGTGTCGAGCTCACACACAGGCTTGTGCTGCACTCTTCATTTATTCTATACATATTAGATAAGGGGATTATTATTTTTGTCCATATCCTCAGCTTTGGTAGTTGGTGGGGGGAATGTGAACTGAGAAGGAAAAGGGGAAAAATTAAAGGAATCACCTAATTAGAAGAGAATTTGTGTACTTGCCTTTATAATACCAGTGTACAAGGAGTGTCATCAGTCACCAGAATGAAGAGTTGTCTCAAGAAATAACAATGGAGAGACTCATTTTCCCTTTTGACTGCATTCTTATTCAATAGTGGACTACTCTGTCTTTCTAGGAATTAGTTTTCTGCTTAAATACATGAACAGATGCTCTTTACTGGTAAATACTGTAAATACATACATTTTAAACAGTGACAATACTGTATAACAACTAAGTCATAGTGTAAAATATTTACCTCTGCTATAAATTCTTACACAGAATAACTTTTACTAATGGAGACTTAAAAGAATTTTCTTACAATATACATGAGATATAGAAACATTTTGTCTCATATTTTTTCAACTCACAACATCTTTTATTTTATCATATTATTGACTTCCTTAGCGTTACAGTTTTTCTCAAAAAAACTTGTTAGAAGTGTTGCATTTTTCGGCTTGTAAAAATCTTTATTAAATTTGATCTTTCTTATGTAAAACATGCAAAAAACTAAAGTACAGAGTCAGAAATGTACAAATAATAATAATAATAATAATGAAAAATAAAAAATAATGCTAATACTGTAAATACTGTCAAAATGTGTCATTTGTATGGTATATTTTGAAGCACAATGAAATACACAATCCAACATTACTGTTGAGACAACAGCACCATGATTTCTTGTGCATTTCCTTTCCAGACTGATCAGCTTTTGAACAACACACTCCACATGCACAATTGACATGAGTGTCACTTTCGGACTCATCAGAATCACTTTTGATTTCACTGTCCGTTTCAATTTCACTGCCTGAAGACAGATTCTCTATATTTTCACTGCTTGTTTCACTGTCAAGAGCATGCAACACCTTGGCTCCTGAAAAGTGTTTTGCACGAGACCCCATTATGAGGCTAGGACAAGATATGTCTGCACCATTGCCTGGGTAACGCTCAGGCCTGCTGCTTATGCCTATATAGTTTCATGAGCATCACTTAGCACTAATGCTGTTGGCAATTTCATAGCCCGAGTAATCCTCAGGTCTAATGCTTATGGGAGACATGTCTATACAGTTGCCGAGTGACGCTTAGAACTAATAGTATTTGTGACAGCTTACGAAGCCACACTTGAAGATCTGCTTCCCTCTTTTATTCACTTCTACTTAAGTTAAGCGACTTTCTAATTTCATTGTTTGCATTTTTTAGTTTTATGCTTGTGAAAAACATTTAACTGGCCTGGTACAACTTGAAACAGCATGAGAACTTAGTTGGTGTTGCAGCAGTTTGTACAAGTCACTGATGGGACACCATACTTCTGGCTGTGTACATTTCTATGCTGCTCTTTCAATAAATTTCATTGGGGATCAGCTTTTCTACCAAGAACAGCTATTAGACAAGAAAAAAAGGAGAATATAAAATATACAAGTTGAAATAACCTCTTTTAAGTTAAATTTGAAACAGTAAACGCTTTAGTAATCAAAGTCTCACAGACAGCTTCTCTATTTTAACAATATTTATTTCTATAGCACATTTTCATATAAATGATGTAGTTCTAACTGCTTTGCAAGATGGCAAAAATAAAATTAGATAAGGAAAGCAATATATAAGATACAATATGTTATATAAAAACAATGAAAACACCATTAATTATTTAATTAATTGTTAATTAGTAATTATATTTCAATGTTGAATTCAAATACTTTGACATTATAACCTAAAGAAACAAGTTACAAGAAACTTTTGTCTAAGTGCAATACAGTTTGAAGAAATGTGAAGAACTGCTGTATCGTATAAGACTGTTTTGTAAGTAGTTTATAAAATAATAAATCATCAATACTTAATAAAAAATATTTAACTGGATATCTGAGCTTTATGTTCAACAGCTCAACAATGTTAATGTACAAATATTGTTACATTACATTTCCAATATTATTTAATCAATTCTGTCCTCTTATGTGCATACATTATTTACTTATTAATTTGCGAAGTGGTAAATTGCATTTTACCTGTGAACTGAGCCTATATTCAGGAAAGATGAATGACTTTGAAAATTTGCCAATGCTCTTTAATTAAATTTTGAAATTTCAAAAATGTGCACAGCACCACTCGATTTGATCTGTTTCAACAAAGCAAAGTTCCCTGAAGATAAAGTCTACCAAATTTTAACAGCTTCAGTTCAAAGGGAGCTCATTTTTTTCATTTGGGCCAACAGACAGACATGGCAACAAGAGTAAGTGCTTTTTGCATACATGTCAACTTACCTAGAAATGATAATTTTTCTCTTAAAAAAGAGGAAGGAAATATTTTTGTATACTTGACCTTAAGAATTACATTAGACATATATTGCTACATTTTATTCAAATTAGATCACATACAGTACCATTGAATTTGAGGTAATAACTAAATGTATCGAAATCACCAAAATGACTCATCAGGATTAATTGACTTAAAACAATGCTGACTACTGAATAACCTTTCAGTCCATGCATAATGCTTTTTTTTTTCTAATGCTAAGTGAAACAGGACTTTTTTTCCTATTCAATCAATCAATCAATCAACATTTATTTATATAGCACATATTCATACAAAAAATGTAGCTCAAAGTGCTTTACAAAATGAATAGAGAAATAGAAGACACAATAAAAGATAAACATAAGTCAACATTAATTAACATAGAATAAGAGTAAGGTCCGATGGCCAGGGTGGACAGAAAAAACAAAAAAAAACTCCAAAGGCTGGAGAAAAAAATAAAATCTGTAGGGGTTCCAGACCACAAGACCGCCCAGTCCCCTCTGGGCAATCTACCTAACATAAATCAAACAGTCCTTTTTGTATTTAGCGTTTTCATCGAAGGACCTGATGATGATGGTCACGTAGACTTCTGGCTTTCAGTCCATCAATGTTGGTGCATCATGATGCTTTGAGTAGAAACAGAAAAAGAAACAGAAGAGAGAGTAGGGGTCAGTACAGATTTTAGAGCCACCATGAATAGTTATTATGAAGAATTGAACATACAGAGTATCAGTATTAAGTTAAAGTGAAGTTATAAAAAGGCCATGTTAAAGTAATGTGTTTTCAGCAGTGTTTTAAAGTGCTCTACTGTATTTGCCTGGCAAATTCCTATTGGCAAGCTATTCCAGATTTTGGGTGCATAACAGCAGAAGGCCGCCTCACTACTTCTTTTAAGTTTAGCTTTTGGAATTATAAGGAGACACTCATTTGAAGACCTAAGGTTACGATTTGGAATATAACGTGTCAGGCATTCCGATATATAAGATGGAGCGAGATTATTTAAGGCTTTATAAACCATAAGCAGTATTTTAAAGTCAATCCTGAATGACACAGGCAACCAGTGTAGTGACATCAAAACTGGAGAAATGTGTTCGATTTTCTTTTCCCAGTTAGGATTCTAGCAGCTGCATTCTGCACTCGTTGCAAATGATTTATGTCTTTTTTGGGTAGTCCTGAGAGGAGTGCGTTACAGTAATCTAGTCGACTGAAAACAAAAGCGTGAATTAATTTCTCAGCATCTTTCAATGATATTAAGAGGTCTAACTTTAGCTATGTTTCTTAAGTGAAAAAATGCTGTCCTAGTGGTCTGATGAATATGTGATTTAAAATTCAGATTACAGTCAACGGTTACCCCTAAATTTTTACTTCCGTCTTAACTTTTAATCCTAGTGCATTAAGTTTATTTCTGATAACCTCGCTGAATCCATTATTGCCAATTACCAAAATTTCAGTTTTCTCTTTATTTAGTTTGAGAAAATTACTATTCATCCATTCAGAAATACCAGTAAGACATTGTGTTAGTGTATCGAAAGAGTCGGAGTCATCAGGTGCTATAGATAAGTACAGCTGTGTGTCATCAGCATAGCTGTGGTAACTCACGTTGTAACCTGAGATAATCTGACCTAACGGAAGCATGTAGATTGAGAATAACAGCGGACCCAGGATAGAGCCTTGTGGAACACCATATCGGATATCATGTGTCTTTGAGATTTGATTACCACAACTCACAAAGAATTTTCTCCCTGCCAGGTAGGATTCAAACCAATTTAAGACACTGCCAGAGAGGCCCACCCATTGACTAAGGCGGTTTCTAAGAATATTATGATCAATGGTGTCAAATGCAGCACTCAGATCTAAGAGGATGAGAACAGATAAATGACCTCTGTCTGCATTTACCCGCAAGTCATTTGAATTAAGGAAGCTGGGTTAAAATACAGACTTGAGTAAAATATGATTACAAGTTTTTTTCATTGGGTATTACCACAAAGAGAGTTGTTAGTAGATTATTGTGAATCCATGTCTGTATGATAAATAAGCAAAACATTTATTCTAGGAAGGGCTGATCAGAGAAGAGCTCTTGAACATCTGATATAGTTTAACAAGGGCCTGATAACATTTTTTACTATTAGGGTGTAGACCGAGATACATTTTGATATGAAGCAGACCACGTTTCACACAAATTAGCTGTTTTTTTGCTTTTTTTGTTTTTTTATCTAGAGCTGACTATCCTTTATTAACTGAAAATCTAGTAAGAACTTTATGTTCCAAAATATTGTGTAGCTAGAACTGTATCTTTTTGAAAACACTGGAATAGTTTGGAGATATCATCTATTATTGCAGCTAGAAAGTATAAATGCTACTGTAGACCGTGAAGGAAGTTATGAAAGCTGGATGGGCCTCCTTTAGCAAAGTCTATGGCTTGCATGTAGGAAAATAAATATTTGAATGAGTGTTTTTAATCAAAGTCTACAAAAAAATGAATCTCCAGTGAAGCTTCATTTATGCATTTTAATCCTCCTTTCTCAGATGTCTCTTGTAATTCCTCCACTAGTGTGATTAACACATGTTAATTCATTCACTGTTATGCCTCAATGTTTATTTCACCCTTGAGTTCAGAATAATTAAAGAACAAAATGGCACCAGATCAATATAATGTGTATCCTCGTTTTGTGTCATGCAAATAAAGCAATCGTTCCTCTCTGTGGTTAAGAAAAAAAGGAAATCTCTACAAGCCAAAATAAACAAGTGACATGTTAATGTTATATATAAATATAATCAATGTCTACAAAAAATTTATCATGTTGAGCATGAGTGGAGCATAATGTAATTCAGAGGTTTTCCCTCTTGCTGTTGTGCTTTTTGAGATACGTCTACTGGATAAATAACAGATTAAAAAAATAGGTACTAGAATGAAAAACAACTTTCTCAATACAATCTTTCTGACGGCAGATTTTATTTAACAAGCAAAATTCTATCCTCGGTCATAACTCACAGGAAGAAATGTTTGGGAATGTGATTATACTCTTAATTGGGAATATCAGAATCATTTAAGACATTTCTCTTACTTTATGAATGGCTTAATAATAATAAAATGTCAATATGGTAAAGAGTACTATCAAAAAATACCATTATTTCTTTTATACATTTTATTGATTTTGTTAAAAGTAAGTCAAGTTTAACAAAACTAGGTTTGAAATAAATCAACTCCCACCAAGTGATTTCTGATTTCTAAATTGGTTTATGCCATTGACAGTAGTATTAATAAAATCTTATCTTATATATAAACAGCTACATGTGAAAGTGTGTGTGTCTGTCTGTCCGACCCGGAAGTGAGAGGTGGAGTCGGGGTAAGGGCTCCACCTCCTAGGAAACAGACACTCACTTAGCCACTAATACACAAGCGAGGATAGCACATCGGCAAAATGAAGCCTCCAAAGAAAGAGACACTCGCTTAGCCGCTAATACACAAGCTAGGAAAGCACACTGGCAAAACAGTATCCCTTTTACTTTACCTCCTGCCGCTAATACACAATCGAGGTGAGCACATAGGCAGAAGGAAACCTCCTAGGAAAGAGATGCCCAGAGTAGTTCTTCTCAATTACCTGGCATCTCTACATATCTTTTTTTTTTCTGACGATTTCAGTAGTTTCTAGGACCCTGGGCTTTTTATAGCACGGGCTTACACAGCTAGTATTTTAATAAAGTCATTGATCTTTAGAAAATATCATATACTAGCAAAATACCCGCCCTTCGCAGCAGCAAAGTACTGCCTTAAAATTTTTATTAAGAAGAAAATTAAACCTTTTTAAACTGAGGGAAAATATACCAATAATTATTTGTTAAGGATGTCTTAAGTGACATTGTCAGTTTGGCCCTCCGGTAGTAATATGACCAAGCTGTGCGCTGAGCTTACTCTTGAGCATGCAACGTACAGTTGGTCATGTGAAAAGTAATCTTGTTTCAAATCTCACAGCTTGGATTGCTGCTGTCATAATCGGTTTGAGTTTGATGGTTTGTTTCAATTACGACAGTATTTGGAGGACTTGTGTTGAAGTGACATTTGGCATCTGTCAAGCGTTGTAAGCATACAACCGGTTTCATCGATAACTTCACATCCAGCATTTGAGAGTTTAAACATTCATAAACATCAAAGTGTCCACTACTGAAATTGTCACCTGTGAATCTAAGATGTTTAAGAGGCATTGGCGGTTGTCGAAAGGTGTAAAATATTTGGCCATTTCGGTACACTTGAAAGCAACAACCGAACAATTCAGCGGCAGCCATCAACTCACAAGCAGAACCATAGGTGAAGGGCTTAAGCATTTCACTCTTATAGTGTTCCTGTGTAGTATAATTATCACCTGTACCGTCATCAGTCCACACCTTGAACCTGTCCCAGTTATTCAATACATAAGACAAAATTTTCCTCCGGATATTAAGAGTGAGCCTGATATGGCCGTGTAATATGTAACAAAGAGAATGGAAAAGGCAGGTGCCATCTCCAGGCATGGAAACCACTTGGTAAGTGACAGTTCTTTTATCAATGGTGATCACCTCGATAGACATGTTAATGGGGGTACGGTTGGAATGATAAAGGAAATGGGTACCTGAACAATGTAATGCAAATCTAAAATACCTACACAATAACGATAATCATAATAAACAAACAATAAAACAGCGGAGAAACCGTGGATTAAATAAAAAGGCTGTAGTTATCAGCAGGGAGACGTGAATTCCGTGGCGAAGCAAGGAAGGGAATGTAGAGACCGGAGCAACAGACGGCCTTATATAGGCAGGCAGCCAACAATGTGGGAGGCGTTGGAATAGGGGACACCACGCCGCCTCACACGGTGACCAAGCTGCAGGCTATGAACATATATATGTACGTAAGTAGGATTCAGTTAGCGTTGGGAACCCGCGTACCGAATTTCTTGAAGATGGGCCCATAAGTAACAAAGTACATTGGTTTTGGTTAGCGCAGGGAAGCCACCTACCAAATTTCGTGAAGATGAGGCCATAAATAAGAAAATTCAATGTGGCAGACGTTGTCGACCGTTACGCGTAGAATTTCAAAATGAAACCTGCTTAACTTTTGTAAGTAAGCTATAAGGAATGAGCCTGCCAAATTTCAGCCTTCTACCTACATGGGAAGTTGGAGAATTAGTGACGTTGGAAAGTTCAATATGGCGGCTGACAGTGGCATCATACCACTGAAATAAGTATGTACAACGATTTTGGTTAATGCAGGGAAGCCGCCTACCAAATTTTGTGAAGATGGGGCCATAAATAAGAAAGTTCAACATGGTGGACGTTGTTGACCATTATGACCGCTACGTGTAGAATCTCGAAATGAAACCTGCTTAACTTTTGTAAGTAAGCTGTAAGGAATAAGCCTGCCAAATTTCAGCCTTCTACCTACACGGGAAGTTGGAGAATTAGTGATGAGTGAGTGAGTGAGTGAGTGAGTGAGTCAGTGAGTCAGTCAGTCAGTAAGTGAGGGCTTTCCCTTTTATTAGTATAGATACCTATAGTACAGTTCTGTTGGATTAAGCTGCCAGGCCAAATTAGGACTTTGTCTCTTTCAGTGGGTCTCTAGATTCAAATGTGGTTTTTTTTTTGGATGCTCTGGTTATTCTTTTATTTCCCAAATTCACATTGATTAGGCCAAAAGTGACTGACTATAAGTATATACATATTTGTGCTCTTTGAATTGCACCCTATCCAGGTTTGGCTCCTGCATTGTGCCCATTTGCAAGAAAACAAATCACTTAACAGTTTAGCAAGCTTTACCTTAAAAAGGAAAACACTTTTAACTTCAGAATAAATTATATTCAAAGACCAACTTAATACAATTGAGGGTTTTGGAATGTCTGGATTCTGTGCTAGCAGCAATGGACACAAGGCAGGAAACAGCTTTAAATGGAGTACCACTTCATCATATGTCCCACTCATGCACACCTCTGTTATTACTGGGAGTCCCAAAGCACTTTGAAAATGCCCACTAAAGGGCAGTATTACCATCAAACCTTGGCAAGTAATAAGAGCAAACACAGAATCTTTATAAAATTAAAGTTTTAGTTTCAAATTCTCTATTAAACAGTAAGGCTCTATAGAGCACAAAAAAGGCAGAAAAAAGTTGCCAGAAAGGTAATCCCAGGCAATATGAAATCCCAAGGCAAAGTCTAAAAACAGAACACAGAGGTCAAAAATCCACAAGGAACATAACAAAGACAACTGATTTGCATAGATCAACCCAAAACTAAATAATGATGTACTCAATAAACATAAATAAAAGAATCAAAAATGAACAAAAGGGAAACAAAACATGAATTTGAACCCCAGCCAGAGGAAGAACCCTTATTGAGATATTACAGCATCCACAAAGGTCCCAATTTGGAATCACCAATTCACCTACCCTGCAAATCTTTGTGGATGCAGGAGAAAGCTAAAGACCAGCTGGAAAACACCTGCGGACATGTCAAGAATGTGCAAATTGTACAAAGATGGAATTCACACATAGACCATGAGATCACTTCCGACTATATCATCATTTCACAGACTTTTTTGACACTGTACTTTTTTACAAGTTATTTACTCAGCCACATTTTCCATCAGACCTTTCAACTGTTATTCTAATTTTAGGTTGAGGTACATAGTACCAACTAAAAGGACAGGAAAAATAAATCTGTCCCATCACCATAAACAATCTGAAGTTATCAGACAAGGACACTAGCTAAAACAATCAATTCAACATTCCCTAGATCTGCTCCATATTGTTCACACAATGAATTGTACCTGATCCTGTATATCTCCTATGAACCACACTCTCAAATGATATTGAAAGTAAGTGAACTGGTGGAGAAGCAGCAGCTCTTTTTGGAAGTTCAACTAGGATGCTGATTTAAATACCTTGTTATAAATAAATGAAAAAAACTTGCTTCTGCCATTCTACTGGAGGTCTCATCCTTTCAATTAGCAATAAATGTGAATCTAACGCTAATGGCCATGACAAAGGAAGGGAAAATTACTTGACCAGTAATGTGGCTTTGCATTCATTTTCTTAGCCCACTCTATACCTGACAAAACAGCCAATACTTACCTCAACATCATGAAGTGCAAGACAGTAACAATTGCAAATGGGATACCGGTCCATCTCATGGTACATGCCTACATTCTCTCAAACTGGGCCTTATTATTGGATTTTAGCAGGAACCTGAAAGAAAACAAAATTAAAAACCGGGAGGATATTCCCAACTCAACCAAAGACAGCAATCCTGCTGAGAATCAGGAGCCACTCTGTCACCATGCTGCACTTATTACAGACCTGACACAAACAACTACTGTATGGGTACATTCAGTTTATGTAGTTATTCTTTGCCTCCAAGAAAGATTTTTTCAGGGATGTTAAGAATACAAAACAGAGACACAGGGATTTGCAAAATTAGTTTGTTTGACAGCGTACTGTATAATAAGTCACATAATTAAATAAGTGGAGTTTAATTTTACAAATCATTTACGTTACATTTAAGTTTACAATTTATTAATGAATATTTCAGTCATTATTTGAACTTCTCATAAACACTTCCCATTTTTATATTGTAAACAACACAAGTATGAAGATAGATGTATGTATAAAAAGTCTACTGAGATATCTGTAACTGTCATCTTGTCTGAGGCAAAGTTCTTTAAAATGCTCATCCATAATGGATGAAAGTACCTTGAACCCTTAACTGAACCTCTAATTAAAGTGACTGTAATTAAAAATGGCAAAAGTAATACATAAAACATTTCTGCCTAATGAATGTGAACCTCATTATCAAAGATGTTATACTGGAAATATACTAAAACAGATGTTTTTGTTTACAATATTTTACATTGCTCTTATACATATTTATTTCGTTGGTTTTGCTCATTCTTATTCATCATGTTGTCCTACTGTAAGTACTGTGGTCTACTTAACATATTATGTATACATTATATATATATATACTGTATATATATATATATATATACATATATATATATACTGTGTATATATATATACATATATATATATTGTATATATATATATATATATTAGGCTCCCCGCCGGGCGGGAGTCGCGGGACGCCTAGGAGGACGTGAGGAGGGCTTGTGCCTCCTCCAGACCGCGAGGGGGCGCCCGTCCTGGTTCTGTTGGGGGCCACGGGTTGAGGGCATGGAAGCCCTTCCCTGGGGGCCCGTGGTCACGCCAGCGGCGCCCGATGCCGGTTTATCCCGGCGGTTGCCGGTCGGGCAGGAGCCCGCCGGACGCTTGAGGACCGGAGGAGGGCGCAGTGCCTCCTCCAGACAGAGTGGGGGCGTCCGTCATGGTTAGGCAGGCCTCGGGTACAGGGCTTTGAAGCCCAGCCCTGGGACCTGTGGCCACCGCCAGGCGGCGCTCGTGCCTAATTATCCCGGAGCCCGCACTTCCGCCACACCAGGAAGTGCCGGGGAAGACTTTGTGTGACGCCGGAGAGCTGCCAGGAAGGCAGCCGACACTTCCGCCACGCTGGGGCGTGGGCCAAGGAGCAGATGGCGGAAGCACCTGGGGCTCATCCGGGAGCCTTATTTAGGGCCTCCTCCAGTGATTGGTGGAAGTCGGGAGGCAGAAGGACTGAGCTGGAGAGCGACAGGAGGCGCCAGGAAGAAAGGCACAGAGACTGTGGGCCCTGGACTTTGGGGATTGGTGCAAGAGGCACTGGGGTTCGTGAGTGCACGTGACTTTGTATATTTGATAATATTGTAAATAAACGGTGTGTGGGGAGCAAAATATGATGTCCGTCTGTCTGTGCCGGGGCCAGTGTTTACACTGGCGTAGTCGTGCGGATCCCGGCCCGTCCATTTGGGTCGGAACCTGCGGTTTTTACTCTTGCTGACCCGCATAGCGCGCAACAGCGCTGGACGGTTCTCGCTCAGCGGCGCTGAGAGCGCGCCCCGACGCAGCTACAGGCAAGCAATCGGGCAGGACTGCACAGCACAGCGCACTGAAGCGCGCACACGCGGCAGGAGCCGCAAGCCAGCACACGCAGTACAGCGCCGGCGCGCGCACACGCTGCAGGGGCCGCAGCAGGCACGCGCAAGCCAGCGGGACTATCCAACCGCCGCCGAGGAGCGCTGCAGGCGCTTTGTCATGGGGAAGAAAAAGCCGGGCGGACACAGAGGCCAACTGGCAGACGCCGCCACGCTTAGTCCGCCAGACGGGTTGCAACCGGAGGTAGGTGACGAGTTATGGTATGTTTTTCCGCCTGCGGGTCATCCTACCTCCTGGACGCCGAGGGGCGGCACCCGTGCGGCAGGGGACGAGTGTCCATGGCGTGACGACGGAGCCAGCTCAGGGGTGAGCGCAGGCGGAGCTGTGTCTTTCCTCGCTTGAGCCAGCGGCTGGCGGAGGAGAGCCCGGACGAGCTTCCCAGCGCGCCCTGCAAGGGGGCAGGAGCGGCTCCAAACAGGTAAACGGGGGACGTGGTCAATCACCCGCCGAGGAGGATCGGCAGGCGGGATGACGGACGCCTTCCCTCTCCTCCAGACTACCCGAAGGGCCCTGTGGGGATCCACAGGGTCTTCTTGGCACGCGGGGGCGGAGGGCTTACACGAGAGCCCAAATCCACCGCCGCCGCCATTATTAATGTTTCTTGGGCTGTAGGGTAGGTGAAGTCCTTTGTCCTCGCCCTACAGTCCCTTTTACAAGTTTTTCAGGTCCTGTCGGAGGCGAAGGAGGGGCTGGAGAAGAAGCTCGTATCCCGCGGGCCCTGGCTGAATGGCTTCGCGGACGCGGGTGGCCAGCCTCCCACCGGCAGGACAGAGCGGTGCAGGTAAGTGAAGCCGGCACCGCAGAGAAAGGGGCGGACGCCACGGCAGCAGTGTTGCTTAGTACTGCCTGTCAGGCGGACCCGCCCACCACACGAGAGGCTGCTGTGATGACTGACAGCAAGGCGGACGAAGCGCGGGAGGCAGCAGGTGGAAACCGGCTGCCAAACAACCCGCCCGACCGCTAGCGCCAGTCTTGGCGGCAGTCCAAAGGGACGAGGCGCGGTGCGGGTCCCTCCTTTTCTCATAGGGGACTCAGACCGCCAGTGCGACCCAAAGGAAAAGGGGAACCGGAAGAGGAAACCGAAACCCCGCATAGAGCAGTGTATGCCTGACGCTTGGAGCCGGGAGGGCTGCACTGCAGGGGCGGAACTGTCACAAGCCCTCCTCGGAGGGGCGAAGGGCAGATGTTCCCCTGCCTGCTTCCGATGCAGAGGGGCCGCACTGGAGGAGTCGGCGGTGTTATGACTGTGGTCAGCGGTGGCCATGTCTGGCGGGCTTGTCCCGAGGGACATCGGGCAACGCCCCAGACCTATTTATTCTGTTTTACAGGGCGCCGCGAACCAGGAATGCCGACTCCCCATCCTGGAGAAGACCGGCCTCGCTGGCAGGCCGATGAGCCCCACAAGCCTCATCTGAGGGAGGGGCCATGTGACGGACAGCCGGTCCCATGCCCGCCGGGACGCTCTGATGCATACGCCCGGGGAGCCATCATGGACTTTGCAATACCTCCCCGCGCTGGGGGCAGTCTCCCTGGCACTGGATTCCTCCTCAATCTCCCCGCGGGCTCCATGGGACATGGAGTCCACCACAGCAGCCCGGTTGGGAGATGGGGTGGCCGCTAGGGTGCTGCAGAGTTCCAGCCACCACACTGGACGGTTTATCAGCCCCACCCGAGGTGCAATTAAGACCAGCTGGTCAGGCACCTGGATCACTTCCGGTGGGGCATAAGGGCCTGCCTCCCAGCAATCGAGGCCAGAATCGGGAGGAAGAGGACGAGGTTGCCTGGGAGGAGTGGTGGAGCAGGAAAGTGTGGGTTTGTGTTTGGCTTCTTTGTGTTTGTGTTTTGACTGTGTTTGGGCTGTGTGGCACGGGAAGACGTGTCACACAGCTGAAGAAAAATAAATATTTGTGAGTGTGAACACGTGCCTCTGCCTATTCTATGCCGGTCGGGCTATAAAGCGCTTGTTTACAATATATATATATATATATATATATATATATATATATATATTGTAAAGGACCGAGAGAGACAGTAGCAAGGGTTGGGGTTTTCCGCCCCGTATATTGTACAGAAAAAAAAACAGGTCAAAATCATAAACAAACAGTTCATATCGCGCGCCGACTCCTGGCGTCGCGCCATTTTATTGGGGAGGAGCCGGAAGTGGAGGAATGTCGGGAAGGACCGCAAGGGAGGATGGGAAGGATGACGCCAGGGCAAGATGGCGGAGGAAGGGCGGAAGTATCGCACTGCGGTCATCCATGCCTATGGTGCAGGAAGGTCTTTTTTCCTATGAGGAAGCAGAGGGAGAAAGTTAATACCCCACCATTCCCTGGCGCGCAGTGGTTTCCCAGGTGCTGTCGAATCAATCCGCTGCCTCCTACTGCGCGTGCGTGACACGATCCCCCTTAGCCCAGGACCGCCAGGTCGGGCGGACCTAACCGAGAGGTCGTGAATACGAGAGAGGGCATCGGCATTGGCCTGACGGGTGCCCCGCCGATCAGTGACAGTGAACTTATACGGCTGTAAGTCCAGGAACCACCTGGTGACCCGCTGGATTCACTCTTTGTGCAGGGACATCCACTGAAGTGCAGCGTGATCAGTCACCAGAGCGAACTCGCGACCCAGCAGGTAGTACGGAGGTGGGTCACTGCCCACTTAATGGCCAAGGCCTCCCTCTCCACTGCCGCTGCACGGTCTCCCGTCCATCAGTTTCCGCTAAGGTACATCACAGGGTGCTCGACACCATCGACGCTTTGGCTCAGCACGGCACCCAGGCCTGTGTCCGCGCCGGTCTGGAGAATAAACGGAGCCCAAAATCGGGCGTCCGTAACACAGGTGCCGACGTTAGGGCCTTCTTTAGGTCACTGAACGCTGTTCTGCTTTGTCGGTCCACACCACGATAGGGAGCCTTTTGTCAGGTCAGTCAAGGGTGCTGCTCTTCGAGAAACGGGAACAAACCGGCGGTAGTAACCCGCAAGCCCCAAGAAAGCCTGCACCTGTTTCTTGGTACTGGACGGGCCATTCTAAGATGTCTTTAACTTTGGAGCTCTGTGGCCGCACCTGTCCTTGTCCCACGAGGTAGCCTAAATATTTGGCCTCCTTTAATCCAAAAACACTTCCGGGGTTTATGCGGAGGCCGGCTTTAGCCAGTGTTCGGAGGACAGCTGCGACCTGCAGTAGATGCTCCTCCCAGGTGCCGGAATAGATGACAACGCCATCCAGGTAGGCGGCGCTATAGGACTGGTGAGGCTTCAGCACTCTATCTACCAGACGCTGGAAGGTCGCCGGGCCCCGCAGCCCAAATGGGAGGACCTTGTACTGCCAGTGCCCGCTAGGGGTGCTAAAGGCCGTTTTCTCCTTTGCGGATGCCGCTAAAGGAATTTGCCAATACCCTTTGTCATGTCAAGGGTAGTCAGATATCGAGCCGCACTCCAGCCGCCAAGGAGGTCGCCAATGCGGGCATGGGGTAGGCATCGAACTTGGAGATCTGATTCAGACGCCTAAAGTCATTACAGAACCTCCAGGAGCCGCCTGGCTTGGAGACGAGGACAATAGGGCTGGACCAGGGACTATGGCTCTCTTCAATTATGTCCATGTCCAACATACGCTTTCACCTCCAGTTCGACCTCTGCGCTGCTTTGCCTCCGGAGTCGGTAGGGCCTCTCCCGGACGATTACCCCGGCCCGGACTATATCGGCTCAATCAGCGGTCCGCCGGGTGACTCGCCACTACCTCGGGATGGCTCGGAGTGTTTGGGCTAACTCCTGCCGCTGCTTGGGGGTCAGCTCTTCGCCGAGGTTAAGGGCAGTTGTGCTTGTAAAAGGGAGAGTGACCTACGGAGCTGGGAGCTCCTCTCTATCTCTCAGGGCTTTAACAGGTTGACATGATAGATCCTCTCACCGGTCGACGGTTGGGCTGTTTTACCAAATAGTCGACGCAGTCCTTTCTCTCCTTAACCTCGTAAGGCCCTTGCCAGTGAGCGAGCAGCTTCGAAAGTGGGAGGTCGGGCGAGCACCATAACTCGGTCCCCGGGCGGAACTCCCTGAGGACGGAGTTGCGGTTGTAACACCGGCCTGCGCTGCTTGCGCACGTCAGTCACGGCTTTTAGGAGGGGCCTGATCTTTGTGAGTCGGTCGCGCAGTTGCGCACGCATCAAAATATTAGAGGAGGGAAGAGCCTCGCCTCCCAGCCTCTTTAGGATGTCGAGGATTCCCCGGGTTGTCGCCCGTATAGTAATTCAAAAGGGGAGAAGCCCGTAGAGGCCTGGGGTACCTCCCGTAGGCAAAAGCACGAGCGGGAGGAGCTGGTCCCAGTTCCTGCCGCCCCGCTGACTACCTTGCGGAGCATCTGCTTAAGCGCCTGATTAAATCGCTCACCAACCCGCCAGTTTGCGGGTGATAGACTGACGCTTTCAGGTGCTTTATCTGCAGTAATTTGGCCACCTCCTTGAACGTATCCAAGTGAAGGGCGCACTGGTCCGTGAGGACCTCCTTGGGTATGCCCACGCGGAAAACAAGTTAACCAGTTCCCGCGCGATGCTTTTAGTATTAGCGAGCGCAGGGGAACCGCTCTGGGTACCGGGTGGCATAGTCCACCATGACTAGGATATACTTGTGGCCACGGGTTGAGGGCTCCAGGGTCCCACCAAATCGACCCCTATCCTTTCAAAGGGGATGTCCACGAGGGGAATAGGGACTAGAGGAGCACGGTCCCTCCTAGGAATCTGGCGGGTCTGGCACTCCGACAGGATTGACAGAACCGCCGGACCTCCTCATTGATCCCAGGCCAGTAAAAGCGGAGCTTAATCCTCTCCAGTGTTTTTCGCCCCGAGGTGGGCTTAGGAGGTGAGCATGTGCCAACTCGCATATCTCCCGCCGGAAGGTACGCTGAATTAGCAACAACTTCGCACCTCGCCTCATGGGTAGCCACCGGTACAACAGATCATTTCAAGGACAAAGAAGGGTTCCCGGTGTGGATCCGCCCGCTGTCGAGCTGTTAGGCAGAACAATCGCGTTCCGGCAAAGCGCAGGGAGTCATCATTCCACTGCTCCTCTTAAAGGAGGCCGGCGTGGACCGAAATTGATGGTCCAGGCCGAGAGGGTCTTGGGGCCTGGGCCCGGGAAGTTCCCTGGCTAGTCCCTTCTCCGCGGAATCTTCCGGTCAAGGTCCGTAGCCACGAAAGGTCCCCGAGACACCAGCCCCATAGGGCCTGCCCTTGTGCACGGCGTGGAGGCCGCGGGAGGGTGCCTTTTCCCCTCATGACAAGATCCAACGAGGCCCCGGAGCGCGAATGGCTTACCGCTGATTTTTAGACCAGTCTTGTCCCAGAATCACTGGGAAGGGGGGTCAGGTAACACAGCGACCGCCATTTGATTGGTTCCCCTTCCAGGTAAGATAGCAGTGAGCGGAACGATATGACCTAGTCCCCCATGTACACAGGTAACCAACAAATGCTGCTTTAACCACTGTTGCGTAAGACAAACGGCGAGCAACAATGGTAATGTTGCTGCCGGAATCAAACAAAGCCACCACGGCGCGCCCATTTAGCAACACCACTCCCGATTCGACTCGCCAAGGGATGCGGCGGGTACAATACCTCTCCGCGATGTCCAGCTGCAGTCCATAGGCTCCGGGCGATGTGATGGGGCAGTTTGGCAGCAGGTGGCCGGTCTCGCCACACTTGAAACAGCGCGCGGACCCGCCTCTTTTGGCTCTGGCTGGCGCTTCTGCAGCGCGCCGAGGGGCTCGGGTGGCCGCCCGTCCCTGCCGGTTCCCGCAGCAGGCTTTTCTGACCCCCAAGTCGGAGGACCGCCAACTGACGCTCCAGGACGCCGAGGAGGCCCGACATGTTTGATAGGCGTGCCCCGACCTGCTGGGCGAGGGAACTGGGCATTGCGTTGACCAGGCCTTCACAGGCCACCCGCCGACACTTTCCGCCTGCCGGGCTCTCTGGCCGTAGCCAGCGCCCATCTTGCCCCAGAACTCAACGCCTGGGCGCGAAGGGCTTTTCGGGTCAAAGACCCAGTTCCGCCATTCGCCGCCTGCTGGCCCGGCTAATGCCGAAGGGCCAATATTTCGGGCTTGAGGAGGTCGTAATTAGCGCCTCCTCCTCAGGGAGGTCATAATAGGCCCGCAGCTGGTCCTTTAGGTATGGCGCCAAGATGGACGCCACTGACCGCTGCCACTGCTCCGGTGGCCGCCCTCTCAAACATGCCCAGGTAGGCATCGACCCTCCCGGGCCCCATCGGTACCATAGGATGAGGCGGCTGCCTGGGCGGGTCTGGTCTCGCCTGGGCTTCCACTAACCTGGCCTCGTGGCCTCCAGCTCCCGGTTGGTAGCGGCTTGCGCTTGCTGCAGGGCCTGGAGCTGGGCGTTCATTCCCTGCAGCACGGTGTTCAGGTCCTGTCCCTCCGTCATTCCGGGATCTCTGTATCCTGCCGACTACGCCACTTGTAAAAGACCGAGAGAGACAGTAGCAAGGGTTGGGGTTTTCCGGCCCCGTATATTGTACAGAAAAAATAAACAGGTCAAAATCATAAACTAAAGAGTTCATAATGCGCGACGCCGACTCCTGGCGCCGCGCCATTTTATTGGGGAGGAGCCGAAGTGGAGGAATGTCGGGAAGGACCGCAAGGGAGGATGGGAAGGATGACGTCAGGGCAAGATGGCGGAGGAAGGGCGGAAGTATCGCACTGCGGTCATCCATGCCTATGGTGCAGGACGGTCTTTTTGCCTATGAGGAAGCAGAGGGAGAAAGTTAATACCCCACCATTCCCTGGCGGCGAGTGGTTTCCCAGGTGCTGTCGAATCAATCCGCGGCCTCCTACTCGCGTGCGTGACAATATATATATATATACATACAGTGCATCCGGAAAGTATTCACAGCGCATACGTTTTTCCACATTTTGTTATGTTACAGCTTTATTCCAAAATGGATTAAATTCATTTTTTTCCTCAGAATTCTACACAAAACACCCCATAATGACAACATAAAAACGTTTACTTGAGGTTTTAGCAAATTTATTAAAATTAAAAAAACTGAGAAATCACATGTACATAAGTATTCACAGCCTTTCCTCAATACTTTGTCGATGCACCTTTGGCAGCAATTACAGCCTCAAGTCTTTTTGAATATGATGCCACAAGCTTTGCACACCTTTCCTTGGCCAGTTTCGCCCACTCCTCTTTGCAGCACCTCTGAAGCTCCATCAGGTTGGATGGGAAACGTTGGTGCACAGCCATTATAAGATCTCTCCAGAAATGTTCAATCGGATTCAAGTCTGGGCTCTGGCTGGGCCACTCAAGGACATTCACAGAGTTGTCCTGAAGCCACTCCTTTGATATTTTGGCTGTGTGCTTAGGGTCGTTGTCCTGCTGAAAGATGAACCGTCGCCCCAGTCTGAGGTCAAGATTGCCCTTGCACAGGTTTTCATCCAGGATGTCTCTGTACATTGCTGCAGTCATCTTTCCCTTTATCCTGACTAGTCTCCCAGTTCCTTCCGCTGAAAAACATCCCCACAGCATGATGCTGCCACCACCATGCTTCACTGTAGGGATGGTATTGGCCTGGTGATGAACAGTGCCTGGTTTCCTCCAAACGTGACACCTGTCATTCACACCAAAGAGATCAATCTTTGTCTCATCAGACCAGAGAATTTTGTTTCTCATGGCCTGAGAGTTCTTCAGGTGCCTTTTGACAAACTCCATGCGGGCTGCCATGTGCCTTTTACTAAGGAGTGGCTTCCGTCTGGCCACTCTACCATATAGGCCTGATTGGTGGATTGCTGCAGAGATGGTTGTCCTTCTGGAAGGTTCTCCTCTCTCCACAGAGGACCTCTGGAGCTCAGACAGAGCGACCAGCTGGTTCTTGGTCACCTCCCTGATTAAGGCCCTTCTCCCCCGATCGCTCATTTTAGATGGCCGGCCTGCTTTAGGAAGAGTCCTGGTGGTTTTGAATTTCTTCCACTTACGCATGATGGAGGCCACTGTGCTAATTGGGACCTTCAAAGCAGCAGAAATTTTTCTGTAACCTTCCCCAGATTTGTGCCTCGAGACAATCCTGTCTCGGAGGTCTACAGACAATTCCTTTGACTTCATGCTTGGTTTGTGCTCTGACATGGACTGTCAACTGTGGGACCTTATATAGACAGGTGTGTGCCTTTCCAAATCATGTCCAATCAACTGAATTTACCACAGGTGGACTCCAATTAAGCTGCAGAAACATCTCAAGGATGATCAGGGGAAACAGGATGCACCTGAGCTCAATTTTGAGGTTCATGCCAAAGGCTGTGAATACTTATGTACATGTGTTTTCTTAATTTTTTTTATTTTTAATACATTTTGCAAAAATCTCATGTAAACTTTTTTTCACATTGTCATTATGGGGTGTTGTGTGTAGAATTCTGAGGAAAAAAATGAATTTAATACATTTTGGAATAAGGCGGTAACATAACAAAATGTGGAAAAAGTGATGCGTTGTGAATAATTTCCGGATGCACTGTGTATATATATATATATATATATATATATATATATATATATATATATATATATATATATATATATATACACTGTGAAATAAAGTGCCTTGACACACAACAAAGGTTTGGGGCAGCCACCCAAAAAATATTCAGCACAACAATGTATAGAACGGAGTCCAAAATAGAACTGATTAACAGAGGAAGGGAGTGGGGTTTTATAGACAGGTTTGCGGAAGTGATGTGGTCCTTGGGGCCAGGACAGGAAATGATGTAGTCTTCGGGGCCGGGACAGGAAGTGACGTCTTTGTATTCAGGTGGAATTTCCTGTGTCTGGTTTGCGGGGACAAAATAAGAGGTTGAATGCACCCCACCACTAACTGGCTGGGAATGGAATTCCTTTCTTTTGGTCCCTGTGGCTGGCTCCCATGCACACGTTTGTGACTATCTATATATATATATATATATATATATACATATATATATATATATATATATATATATATACAGTATATATACAGTGATCCCTCGCTATATCATGCTTCGACTTTCGCGGCTTCACTCTATCGCGGACTTTAAATGTAAGCATATCTAAATATATCACAGATTTTTCGCTGGTTCGTGGATTTCTGCTGACAATGGGTCTTTTAATTTATGGTACATTCTTCCTCAGTTGGTTTGCCCAGTTGATTTCATACAAGGGACGCAATTGGCGGTTGGCTGAGAAGCTACCCAATCAGAGCACGTATTAAATATTAAATAAAACTCTTCAATGATATACAACGTTATCCCGCACGGTGCTTCGCATACTTGAAAGCCCGAACAGCACGTATTGATTTTTGATTGTTTGCTTTTTCTCTCTCTGTCTCTCTGACATTCTCTGCTCCTGACGGAGGAGGTGTGAGCAGAGGGTCTGTTTGCACACTGGCCTACAGGATATGGACGCTCCTCTAAAAAATGCTGAAAGACTACCTTCACATTGCTCTCTTCCTTGCAGCTGCTTTCTCCGGCGGTGCTTTGCATACTTAAAAGCCCGAACAGCCCTATTGATTTATGATTGTTTGCTTTTCACTCTCTGTCTCTGTCTCTCTCTCTCTCTGACATTCTCTGCTCCTGACGTGCACTCCTTTGAAGAGGAAGATATGTTTGCATTCTTTAAATTGTGGGACGGAACTGTCATCTCTGTCTTGTCATGGAGCACAGTTTAAACTTTTGACTAAAGGATGTTATTTCATGTCTAGAGGGCTCTAATAATGTTAAAAAGCGTATTTAGAAGGTCGTAAACAGGTTTTCTATGCTCTAACTGCGAAAATATTCGATTTATAAATAAAGAATCCTACTTCGCGGAAATTCATTTATTGCGGTAGAGTCTGGAGTGGATTAACTGCGATAAACAAGGGTTTACTCTCTCTCTCTCATTCTCTCTCTCTCTCTCTCTCTATATATATATATATATATAGTATATATATATATATATATATATATATATATATATATATATATATATATATATATATATATATATATATATATATATATATATATATATACACCAGTAATGGTGCACTGCACGATAATGTGTACTGAATACACTTGACTTAAGCATTCATAGTTTTCATACACTTTCTCTGCACATTTAGCATTTGTTTGCTCAGAGGTTGATTCGCTTGAGGCTTCCTGAGCAGCTGTTCTTTTCTCCACCCTAGCGGCCCGCTTCTTTTCGTCGGCATCTTTTCGCATTAAAACTGATTAAGTCAGTGTTTGTGTTGCAATTACTTAGTACATTTTCTTTAATGTTTCACTTAAGCTAGCACTTGAGTCTTCAATTGGCTTCAAGAATGATTAAGATATGAAAAGATATGGAAAGTGACGGTGAAGGTGGAAGGGATGAGAACGGCATCTGTCCACATGCGCCACACGGCCAAAAATAAAAAGAGGAATAACCTTGGAGGTCAATTATCACCCCAAAAGTTGACAGTAGACGTCACATAGTATATCTGTACCAAATTTCAGGTCAAAAGGTCAAACAGTTTGCAAGCTACAGGTGATTTTAAATCCTGAGCAGACAACCGAACAGCCATGGTAGTGCGTTACAGTAATCCCTCCTCGATCGCGGGGGTTACGTTCCAGATAGGTGAAAATCCGCGAAGTAGAAACCATATGTTTGTATGGTTATTTTTATATATTTTAAGCCCTTATAAACTCTCCCACACTGTTTATAAATATTCCCCGCACAGTTATACAGCATAATCCCTTTGTATTCTCTTAGATATTAGGTAAGATTCATTGAAATGATGTATATAAACACACTGTTTATATACAGTAAAACCTAAATATTATTTTAAAGGTATCGAGTTTCTCCGATATCACATATGTTACAGCCATTAAGATAGACAGGCCACCAGCAATAAATACGTACAATGCAAGAAAAATAGTATACAGTAAATGTGTGTACAGTGACACTAAATGTAATGCACATGTACTAAGTACTGTAAGTAGAAAATTAATTATGGTTACTCACCAACAATGACATGATGACTTGTCCGATAACAATGAGTTTAATTTTACTGCACAACAAAGGAGAGCGTTACAGCTCTACTAAAGGAGCCACTTCAGGTGATTGTGTAGCACTGCCGTTGTTGTTCTTCTGGCAGTCTTCAATCCAATTCCCTAAAGCAGATTCCATCCAGACTACTGCCTTATTACATCCACTTACAACTCGTTTTGCACTGCGGCCGTAGATCTTATATTCCTTTCCTACTTTTTAAATAAAAATAATCGTAGCCACATTGATGCCGTAATGGCATCCTACTGCGGTGTAGCTTTTCCATTCCTTCAGCATATCCAATACGTTTACCTTTTCGGCAATCGTTAACATCTTCCGTTGGCGCTTGGGCACGGCCCCTGAAGCAGCAGCAGGAGCAGATCGTTTTGGAGCCATAATGAAGGGCTTGACTATGCACAAACATAAACACAAAACAGCACAAAAGTTAACTCTTTACACAGCGAAACACGTTGATGCTGAATGAGCGAGACGAGACTTCCTGGTTAACACTGCATGCAGCACACAGGAACTTAACTGCGTGTTCTGATTGGTTAGCTTCTCAGTCAGGAGAACTTAACTGTGTGCTCTGATTGGTTAGCTTCTCAGTCATCCGCCAATAGCGTCCCTTGTATGAAATCAACTGGGCAAACCAGCTGAGGAAGCATGTACAGGAAGTAAAAAGACACATTGTCCACAGAACCCGCGAAGCAGCGAAAAATCCACATTATATATTTAGTTATGCTTACAATTAAAATCCGCAATAGAGTGAAGCCGCGAAAGTCGAAGCGCGATATAGCGCGGGATTACTGTATATATAAAGATATATATATATATATATCTATACTGCTCAAAAGAATTAAAGGAACACTTTTTAATCAGAGTATAGCATAAAGTCAATGAAACTTATGGGATATTAATCTGGTCAGTTAAGTAGTAGAGGGGGTTGTTAATCAGTTTCAGCTGCTGTGGTGTTAATGAAATTAACAACAGATGCACTAGAGGGGCAACAATGAGATGACCCCCAAAACAGGAATGGTTTAACAGGTGGAGGCCACTGACATTTTTCCCTCCTCATCTTTTCTGACTGTTTCTTCACTAGTTTTGCATTTGGCTACAGTCAGTGTCACTACTGGTAGCATGAGGCGATACCTGGACCCTACAGAGGTTGCACAGGTAGCTCAATTTCTCCAGGATGGCACATCAATACGTGTCATTGCCAGAAGGTTTGCTGTGTCTCCCTGCACAGTCTCAAGGGCATGGAGGAGATTCTAGGAGACAAGCAGTTACTCTAGGAGAGCTGGAGAGGGCCATAGAAGGTCCATAACTCATCAGCAGGACCAGTATCTGCTCCTTTGGGCAAGGAGGAACAGGATGAGCACTGCCAGAGCCCTACAAAATGACCTCCAGCAGGCCACTGGTGTGAATGTCTCTGACCAAACAACAAGAAAGACTTCATGAGGGTGACCCAAGGGCCCCATGTCCTCTAATGGGCCCTGAGCTCACTGCCCAGCAGCATGCAGCTCGATTGGCATTCACCATAGAATACCAGAATTGGCAGATGCACCACTGGTGCCCTGTGCTTTTTACAGATGAGAGCAGGTTCACCCTGAGCACGTGACAGAAGTGAAAGGGTCTGGAGAAGCCATGGAGAACATTATGCTGCCTGTAACATCATTCAGCATGAGCAGTTTGGTGGTGGGTTAATGATTGTCTGGGGAGGCATATCCATGGAGGGTCACACAGACCGCTACAGGCTTGACAAAGGCACCTTGGCTGCCATTAGGTATCAGGATGAAATCCTTGGACCCATTGTCAGACCCTATGCTGGTACAGTGGCTCCTGGTGCACGACAATTCCTGGCCTCATGTGGTGAGAGTATGCAGGCAGTTCCTGGAGGATGAAGGAATTGATACCATTGACTGGCCACCACACTTTCCTGACCTAAATCCAATAGAACACCTCTGGGACATTATGTTTTGGTCCATCCAATGCCACCAGGTTGCACCTCAGACTGTCCAGGAGCTCAGTGATGCCCTGGTCTAGATCTGGGAGGAGATCCCCCACAACACCATCTGTCATCTCATTAGAAGCATGTTGTCAGGCATGTATACAAGAACACAGGGGCCATACAAAGTGCTGCGTACAATTTTGAGTTGCTGCAATTAAATTTTGGCAAAATGGACTAGCCTGCCACATAATTTTTTCACTCTGATTTTTGGGGCGTCTTTGAATTCAGGGCTCTGTAGGTTGATCATTTTCATTTCCATCAAACGATGTGGCATCCTTTCGTTCCTAACACATTACCCAGTCTATATCAGCATAGATATCCAGGAGGATTTCTTTTTCCCATTGAGATCTGATGTGTTTTCAAAGTGTTCCTTTAATTTTTTTGAGCAGTTTTATATACTGTATATATGGAAGAGAAGGTCTGTGATACGGTTTGCATATTTGCAGCTGGAGATCCACAAAGGGAGAAAATAAATCACGTATCAAAAGTAGTTTTTTATTCCTGAGCTTTCCCTGAATTTTACAGACTCCCAAAAATACATAAAACACCACTGAAATTCAGACCAGTGGTCAGCCTAATAGGCTGACCATTTTACAACTTGTCAAAAAGACTTTTCCAGTTACTCAAACATTTAACTTATGACTCAGAATATTCGGTGAACAGTGCTGATTTGACAGTACAGCGCTTCAAAGATGTATCCATCGCCGAGGACAAGATCATGGTCTTGTTTGACGCTGTGTCGCTATACACAATGATACCGATTCATCTGGTGGGCCATCTTACAACTTGTCAAAAAGACTTTTCCAGTTACTTAAACATTTAACTTATGACTCAGAATATTCGGTGAACAGCACAGAGTTGGCATTACAGCGCTTGAAAGATGTATCCATCGGCGAGGACGAGATCATGGTCTCGTTTGACGTTGTGTCGCTATACACCATGATACCGATTCATTTGGCCACAGAAACACTATTAATGAGACTGAAAAGCGACCCCAACATTGAGAAAAGAACCAAACTGTCCATTAAAGACATAATGCACCTAATATCACTTTGCCAAAAAACTCACTTTCATTTCAACAGCAAATACTACACTCAGAAAGAAGGCATGCCAATGGGATCACCGTTATCAGGACTTGTAGCGGAACTGTTAATGCAGCGATTTGAAAACGTGGCTCTATCCCAGTTCACACCCAACATTTGGATACGCTATGTAGACGACATATTCGTCATACTAAAAAATGATCAGCTGAATGAATTCTACAACAACATCAACACAATATTCCCTGCAATCCAATTCACAATAGAAATTTGAAATTAACCTACACGTCAGCTTCCTGGACATCTACATCGAAAGAAATAATGATCCCACCCTGACCACTAGTGTTTACCATAAAGGATGCTACGCAGACAAGATATTACACTTCATCAGCAACCACCTGGTATCTCATAAACGGAGCTGTGTTAAAACTCTATTCAGAAGAGTCCACACCCATTGTAATATGAAGGAAACAAAAATGAATGAGAGACGCTGTCTCTTCCATCTTTTCACTTCAAACGGATACTCAAAAACATTCATTAATTAGTTTGTGGGAATGGGGCTAAATGCTTTTTTTTGGATTGTCTTCAAAGCATACAGTATTATTGCACTTTCTATGTTATTCTCAATTATTTGTTTGAGTTGTTTCCTGTTATAAAAAACATTTGTTAGTATCTTCTAGAGAGAGTCAGGAGAGGTTACAGCTTGTCTTAAAAAGTAATTTTTCTCAGAAGATGTAGAGTGAAGAATTGGAGTTTTCAGAAGATATATACTGTATATACAGTGGTACCTTGAGATACAGGCTTAATTCGTTTCGTGACAGAGCTTGTAAGTCAAACTGCTCATATCTCAAATCAATTTTCCCCATTGATTAATTGAAATGAGATTAATTTCACTTCACTTTTGCTTAACTTAATTTTTTTCTTCATTAGTTTTTTTCTTTTTTGCCACGCTTTCGTCACTTTCATTCTCAAGGCGTTTCAATAGAAACATATTCAAGGAATTTTGTTTAGTCCTCCCCTTTAGAATGTTTCTGAAATGAGTTAGGCAAGTGTCATTAAATAGCGCTGCTGCACGACCAGTTGCAACTTTTTCAGGGTGTTTCTTTTCAATAAAGTCAAGTGTTAGGCAAGTGTCATTAAATAGCGACCAGTTTTAACTTTTTCAGGGTGTTTCTTTTCTTTAAAGTTCAAAACATTTTCCCACCTTGCAAACACTTCCTTTATCTCACTTTACGAGATAACCTCCTCCGTGATACCGATCTCCTACAGAACCTACGTATGTTGCCGGGTCTGTAGTTCCGTCAACTCCTCCGTCGTCAGTTCCTCGGAATATACGGTGACAAGCTCCTTGATGACTCGTATTTTGAATTTTGGCTCGTAACTCAAAGTAAAAAATCGACCTAGTGATGGCTCGTATCTCAAAAAACTTGGATGTGATCATGTAACCCTGGAGCTTGTATTGGCAGTGCCTCTCAAAGACCACAAATGTTGACTCTACCCAGGATTCCTTAACTTTATTTTATACTAAACACTTTACTTCATATGTACAGAATATATTCATTGGGAGGAGTGTGACCTTTCTGCTGCTGCTATGAGGAGAAAAACATATGGAACACCTTAAAGGAAATTACCTAAAAATATGTTTACTTTATTGCCAGAAACTGGCCAACCCAGAAGAACTTTGGCCTTTAGGCTGACTTGTTTCATCAGTACTGTATATCTTTTAAAAAATGTTTCCATATCAACAATAAACAGCCTGCAGATCTGGGAGGTAGAAAGGGCAGGTTCTGATTCAAGGGGATCATGTGTTTAGAAATTCATTAACTTCCAACAGTATATCATCCATCTTTCCCAATATGGAAGTTAATTGATGTTTCTTGGGACCCCAAACCTTTGCGTTTATTTTTACATTAATCTTGTATGGTGTATTTCTGTTTGCAAATGTGTTTTTGTTTTATTTTCCTTGTACAAGATTTTCTGTTTAACAATGCTACATTTATATCAGTATGTAGCAGTATAGCATCCTGAGCTCGACAGCAGATGTGTGCCTTACACAACTAAAGCAATATAAATAGTATTGTATACTTATTTACATATTTCCACGTCTAGACCATAGGCATGTTTATTGACTTGATCAGGGTGACATAGTGAAACACTAGAAAAGGAATTAACAGCTTTGCGGTTTACCACTTTGATAACACTATCCACAAATTATTTATTATTAAATGACATAGAAGAAGAGAGTACAATTTAAAATACAAATATTTAGTAAACTGGCTTCTAACTACATCTTTGAAGAAGTCCACTGACATTCTGTTTAATGGACATACTAGTCTTCATAATAATCTTGTGTATTCTATTTAGTTATTAAAGTACCTCCCAAATCCTTTTACACATCAGGCTCACCATAAAGTAATTTAGCTTGGATTTTATGAAGAGTAATTACCTGCAATGGGCTTTTTGTCTCTGAAGGAATTCTTAAAAAGCTGGAAATTCAACCCATGCATTCAAATTAGATGAATTACATACTCCACTCCCACAACAGTTTGGTATTGATTAAAACAAAATAAAAAATAAATCTGACAAGTTGAAAAAGTGAGGCTACCTAACAACATTGCAGAACAACAGAAAAAGTAATTTATGCATCAAGAATATATTCCTGTTGGAAAACATTTCAGTGGTCATATACACAATTTACATAAAAGTAAGACATCAATTAGAAACATGGCTATAATGCGGCATGTGATGCCAAACCACTCCAGGATAATTTGTGAATCTGTACTGACGCCTGTCTTTCTCTTATTTATAAATTTTACACTGAATGTCTTTCTTTTTTCTTTAATTATATTATGTTCCCAAAAGTGTATCAGTATACTTAATTTTTTTCTATATTTCAAACAAATACAAAGGACCAAGATTACAGTGTACAGATGCTTTAATTATTAGTGTTGACATCTAAAAAATGTATTTCATTTTTCCAGAGCACCTATGTTGAGTGTAAACTGAAGAACATAACTAGGTGTGATACAGCAAATTAGGGGTCTATGGCAGTGCGCAAATTTGTGATTAAAACAGTGCAGCTTAGCATTGCAAGTGAAAAGACATGCAGCTCCGGGGTGTGCAGTGAGGGAAATGGCTGATTGCTTATTAATGTGCAAAAGTGATCAGCACAGGCATTACTCATTGACATTACGCAGGTAATTGGGGAAAGCACCAACAACCAAGAAGTATAAAAAAGGGTCTGTGTAGGAGAGACAAGACAGAGAGAGAAAGAAGCAAGAAATAAACAAAGTATGGGAGAACAACAAAGAAAGTTTGTGAAGAAACAAAGGGGAGGAATGGGAGTGTCAGCTGGTAAGGTGGACCAGAGGTCAAGACAGTTGGGAGGCCACGCAGTGAGCAGGACGAACGATGCTCCACGGGGATGGTTGCTCATATTGAGCATTTGTGAGAAGCATGAGCGACTGACAGCTCTGAGGATCTTCTTTTGAATACCAAGGGATGGTGATGAGATGATGGAGCCAGGCTTTGGGGGTCCCAGCAGGTACTGATCAAGGTGAATTGTTCCAAAGCCTCACCAGCGTCTCAGACCCACTGAGAAGACACGATGATTGAGCAGGGTAGACAGGAAAGTGAGATGCACAGAGGTTCGCAAGAGAAGAGAGAAGATAAATAACTTAATTTTAGTTCTGTGTTTTTAGACTTGATTTTTTTGTGGAATCTGTTTATTTGTATTTGTTCATTTATTGATTTTTAATTTCCACATGCTCTTGTTTTTATTTAAGGAAGATCTTTATTTTTTGACTGCACTGCTTCTTTGGTGAGACACTGATTTGGAATAAACTGCACTTTGCATGTATGCACCAACCTTGATGTTCGCATCCCCATTGAACTATTCCGTCTTGGTACATGACTATCAAAGATGAAAAATTCCAAGGATTTGGTCACTTGAGTCATCACTCTAGGCTATAACATCCTCAAATCCACTTAATCCAGATCAGAGTCATGTGAAGCCAGAGCCTACCCTGTTAGCATCAAGTGTATGTGTACAGTTCATATGAAAAGTTTTGGGGACCCTCTCAGCCTGCATAATAAATTACTCTACTTTCAACAAAAAAGATAACAGTCTTTCATTTCCTAGGAACATCTGAGTATTGGGGTGTTTTTAGTGAAGCAGCATTTAGTTGTATGAAATTAAATCAAATGTGAAAAACTGGCTGTGCAAAAATGTGGGTATCCTTGTAATTTTGCTGATTTGAGTGCTCCATACTGATTACTTGCGACACCAAATTGGATGGATTAGCTCTTTAAGCCTTGAACTTCATAGACCGGTGTGTCCAATCATGAGAAAAGGTATTTAAGGTGGTCAATTGCAAGTTGTGCTTCCCCTTGACTCTCCTCTGAAGAGTGACAGCATGTGAACATCTTGCTGCAGATGGTTTATCTGTACATCGTTCTACAATTCAGCACAATTTGCACAAAGAACATCTTTGTGGCAGGATGATAAGAAAGAAGCCCTTTCTGCACTCACGCCACAAACAGAGTCACTTGTTGTATGCAAATGCTCATTTAGACAAGCCAGATTCATTTTGGAACAAAGTGCTTTGGACTAATGAGACAAAAAAGGAGTTATTTGGTCATAACAAAAATGCTTTGCATGGCAGAAGAGGAACACTGCATTCCAAGAAAAACACCTGCTATCTACTGTCAAATTTGATGGAGGTTCCATCATGCTGTGTGGCTAGTTCAGGGACTGTGGCCCTTGTTAAAGTCGAGGGTCAGATGAATTCAACCCAATATCAACAAATTCTTCAGGATAATGTTCAAGCATCAGTTGAAGTTGAAGTTACGCAGGGGTAGGATATTCCAAGAAGACAATGACCCAAAACACAGTTTGAAATCTACAAAGGCATTCATGCAGAGGGAGAAGTACAATGTTCTGGAATGGCAGTCACAGTCCCCTGACTTGAATATCATCGAAAATCTATGGGATGATTTGAAGCAGGCTGTCCATGCTCGGCTGCCATCAAATTTAACTGAACTGGAGAGATTATTTTATGGAAGAATGGTGAAAAATACCTCCATCCAGAATCCAGACACTCATCAAAGGCTATAGGAGGTGTCTAGAGGCTGTTATATTTGCAAAAGGAGGCTTAACTAATTATTGATGTAATATCTCTGTTGGGGTGCATAAATTTATGCAGCTGTCTAATTTTGTTATGATGCATATTGCATATTTTCTGTTAATCCAATAAACTTAATGTCACTGCTGAAATACTACTGTTTCCATAAGGCATGTCATATATTAAAAGGAAGTTGCTACTTTGAAAGCTCAGCCAATGATAAACAAAAATCCAAAGAATTAAGAGGGGCTCCCAAACTTTTTCATATGACTATATTATAGGATATCTTGGAAAAGTTTAGAGTTTTATTTAATTGTCATAAAATAGAAGGGCATATAACAGATACAGTGGTGATCTTTTTAGCAAGTGCTCAAGAAATAATAGTTGATTTATAATAACACATAAAAGAAAATGTGTCTGCTATTAAGAAAGTGTGAGAGGCTGCAGGTCAGTCTATAATAGACTGATACCTAAGTACATTACAGTTTTGAATTTGTGCAATGCATAACAAATATGATTTCACAAAATGTAAATGTATGAGTTTGTGAATGTCATACTTCAAACCACTTAAAACAAGAACATACTTTAGAATACTAAAATACATGAGAATATTTATGTGCAAAGAAACACAGTTGCTTCTGTTCCTGATACAATGCCCCAGTGTCACTCCCACTGAAGTTGTTTGCCCTCATCAGAATGTCAGATTGAACAACACATCAGTGTCATTTAAAAGGACTGACCTGTGTATTAATGAAATGGAATTAGATGCTAGAATACATAGCATCTAATTAGCTTGGCGTTGTCATTATTTGCACAAGAGTGCAGTCTATTGCACCTATGATGATTGGGAAGCTTAAATAATATCATCTACTGTCACTAATACAACTTTAGCTAAAAACATTTTACACAAAAGGTCAAATTGATGAAACATGTAAGATTAATTTAAATAAGTATTTAGCAACATTATCCAGGGTTTGTTTCTCATTGAATGGGAATTTCATGATGTCTCAGTCCACAACACTACAATAAGCTTCATCTTTAGAAGGCTAAGAGCTGATGCTTAGTTGCCTCACCTAGCAAACACAGCTTGCCCTAATCCTCTTTGATAGACCAGTAACCAGCTCAGATAAGCCCTGCATTTCAATTTAAGTGAAGTTTACTTGATAAGCATGATTTCTGTAATAACACACTGAGCTGCATGGTATGAATCTGTGATACAAAATGATAAATTCCATTGTCCTTTAGTTGTATTAAGATCTTGTTATGTTTATTTTAGATTGTATTAGTCCTTATAATTGTGTGTGATAAGTGATACTGACAATTGGTACTACACATATTCTATTTTTAATGTATGTGGTCTATGTGTAGCACTTAGAACTTATCTTAATTAGGTTGTGACCAACTTATTTTGAAAAGTATTTTGAAAATTTTGCTATCCTAGCAATACTGTTTTTTACTTGTAAATTTCACATGATTATTCTCAACATCTATATTAGTGTCTTATACTGTCTTATTATACTGTATATGAAACAGCAAATCTAATATATGAACAATCAAAAAGCACACACTGTATTCCATTTTTTTCCACTATGATATTTAAAGCACTGTAGCTTTGTAACAAAAGATTATTAGCTAATTTGTAGTGTTTTAAACACCACATACTTTGATTATAAACATGTTCTGTGCTAATATTTTGGAAATTCATTGTGCTTTTATATATTTTTAAACACTCTCACCAGACTAATTTCTATTTTTTTACTATTGTTAATTGCAAAAAAGCCCCTCTGATTGATATTTTTTCCTTGGGAAGAAATACCTCGGTTACAACAGTGATGCTGTTTCCAGAGTTAAAAAAAGAAGCAAGAAATGGCCTTAAGCTTTCAATGTTGCAGATCTAATACTATAAGCATAAAAGGGCTCTGCCTGAGGACACATGGGAAATAGTATAGCGAATTCCAAAGGAATCATGTTTATGAAAGTAAAGAGTAAGAGTACAGTAGATAACAGCAAAGAGGAAGAAAAGGAAAGTAAGAAATTTAATAGCAAACTGTTTGAAGGACATAGAAGATTGAAAACACAGAGGGAAGTGGATGAATGAGAAGTTTTAAAGGTAACAGCAGACTTGCTTCCTATGATCATACAGATGGAGCATGTCAGGAAAGCAGTAGTTGTTGGGGTGATGAGATGAAGAGAAATGGGATCCAATTTAATATTCCTGGTTACTGAAAGACAAAATAAATTAACATTAGAAATGTTAAGGTCGTCAATAAGATGTAATTTAGGGGCCAGAAATGTCAAAGTGAACGCTTCAGAGGCATAGGCCTAAAGGCAAGGTTTAGCAAAGTTTATTTAGCTAGTGTTTTACAAGATTATGGAGAAGGAATGGCAGGAGAACAATCTGGCTCAGTACAAGTAAAACAATTGTTAGTTGTTTGGCTAGGGAGACAACTCATGTCTACCCACCAGAGTACAGCAGAAATCAAGCATTCCTGACTCACACTACCATACTGATACAAAATTTAAAAACAGACATTTCAGACACAATTGTATTTTAATGTGATTTAGAAATATTTTTTGCTGCAGAATTTCAGTGTTTTCTGTACAACTTGATAGATGATTCACCTACACATTTGATCAGATCTTTATTGCCTTAATGTGGATCTTGATCATTGCCATCAGTACCTTTCAATCAAAAATGAAAGCTTGGCATTTATCGAAGAAAGTAATTTGAAATACAGCCTGATAAGTAACATACGTATACTGAAGGAGCTGACAATCTGTCAACTGACAGACAGAGGGTTTCACACACAAGTAAGTTAGAAAGTTTCAAAAGAGTAAGAAAAAAGATGAGAGAGCAAGTGGCACGTCTCCTTCCTAACATGTACTGTAGTGTTACTCATTGGAGGCCGATGTCACAACATTAATTGTTACCTAGCAACTAAGAAAATGTTGAATCAGCTACAACATATTTCCTTTAAACTGTATATGGACATGCAGATGTAAGTAACGTAACACTAGGTGTTGTTAAAAATTTAAGAACATTTTATTTTACTGAAGAAATTGTTCTTTTGAAGCACACTTCTGTTGCATTAGTAAACTCTGCAATGATCTGTTGAATCTCAGTTTTAAACCATGTGCTTAATATTTATATTAAAGTGGGTCATTTCTCATAGATTTAATATAATCAGTTTTGAAGGCCTAGTTCCCGTGTGTGTGTGTAGTGTATCTGAATTTTTCTGGTGCTTTAGTTTGCTTTTCTTTCTTTCAGTGATTATGAACAGCTGCTCGAAATGCCAGCTCTGATGCGTCCACTGCTGCCACTCTGTTTTTTACACAAAAGAACAGATTCGATTACTGCTGATACTCCCATTAGCCTGCAACAAGACCTTCTTTTGCTCCCTGTTTGGCTGCTAAAGCCTGTTGGTCCTAATCTTGTTTAGCACATTGAGATAGGAAGCTATTAATAGTAAATGGCCACTTACTGTACACACCTAATGCCGACTGTCTTAAAATTGCTGTGAATGCTGCATGTCTTTTAAAAATTAATGCAATTTTATCACATTATAAAAATAATTAAACTGAATGAAATAGAGAATATTACAATATACTGAAAACTAAGGATCTAATATGTTTCATTTAGGCAAAAAATGTAACTGTATGCATAAATATATCAGCTGGAGAAATGTGTATTGGCATTGTGTTTACTTAGTAACCATGGAAACCCAACAGCAAACGTCTGCAGTTTTATTTAAGTTCAAACTAAACAGAAACTAAGGTAAATTTACCATTAATATTAAAGGATTTGGGTCTTACAATTGCTGTTTTATAATGATTGGTACGTTGAGGTCTTTTTTACGAGTGAGAGAAAAGGAGATAGTGAGATCGACAGTTGGATGGGGCAGTGACCTCAGTAATGTGGTCGCTATACCAATCCGTAGTGGTGAAAAAGGAGCTGAGTCAGAAGGCAAAACTCTCAATTTATCAGTCAATCAACGTTCCTGCTCTCGATTTACCAGTTGATTTATGTCCCTGCCTTCACCTATGGTCATGAGCTTTGGGTAATGACCGAAAGAATGAGATTGTAGATCCCTTAATGAGCTGCATCGAGAGGAGCTAATTGAGGTGTTTTGGGCATCTGAAACGGATGCTGTCTGGGTGCCTCACTGTGGAGGTTTTACAGATAGGACCAGCTGGGAGGATATTCCAGGGAAGACACAGGGCTTGCTGGGAGGATTATATCTCTCAGATGGCCTGTAATCCCACAGTATGAACTGGCAAGTGTGGCTGGAGAAAAGGATGTGTGGGCCTCATTCTTAAGGCTGTTGCCCCTGTGACCCGGTTTCAGGTAAGTGGTAAAAAATGAATGAATAATGATAGGTTGGTAGTAATTCATTTAAAGTATTGCACATTTTGACACTCACTTTTACATAATATATGGAAAATAAGGGTGCTAGTGAATGAAGATTGCATTAGAGGTGTGCATTTAGATGAGGATATCATATGGATAATGGGACTTTTTCACTCAAATAAAAGAAATAATTTGAAGTCAGCCTTGAAAAATGTGGGATGAGAAGTTGCTGATATTGTTTAATAAAACTCTAGCAAAAGTGCTATTGTTTCATATATGAACAAACAACATTACGTTACAAAAATCCAATCATAATACCTTTATTTTTATTATGTTATTTCTGAGCACCAGATATACTGATTAAGTAGAGCAGGCTGCAGACAGACATGCAAAGGCAAATCAAAACCAACAAGTATAGCCCAGTAAAAACACAGGGAAGTGAGGCATTCAAAGCAGGTTTTTTACTGGTCTTAGATTCAGATGAAAAGGAGCTGAACTATCTGAGCCGTGTTTAATGCTCCCCTGCCAGACCAAATTGTGTTATACAGAGAAGCAAGATATGATCCCTGTTAGCATTAAACCAACAAAAAAAGTAAATTGTGTTAAACTTGTGTGTGAAAACACTTGTATCTATGATCTCATAGTTGGTAAAGGATCTGTACAACTTGCTTGATGCTTTATTGATACAGCTGTGAAATACAACAGATTTGTTTTTGTTAAAATAAAATGTATATGTTATTAAATGTCAAATTAATTTTAGTATTTGTTTATTTGGGCACATTGGTGCTAGTCCAATAGAAAGCAGTTCAGTGGAGAGGCAAAGCCAGGATATTTGTGGGAAACAGCATTAAAAAACAGTCCCACACACTGCACTAATGTGTGAATAGCATACACACAGTGGCAGATTTAGGTGTGGGTAAAATGGGCAACCACCCAGGGCAACATTTTGCTGGGGGTGGCACAGGGCATCTGCACCCAAAAATACAGAATAGTGGCTACAGCCTGAACTGGTCAATCCATAAGGAACACCATTTAAGATAGCTAAGGGGTGCACACTATATACATGACACAAAATATACACAGAATGATGGTAATTGAAGGGATGTACACTCTGGACACTGACGGAGACCAACCCACCCCCAACTGTTGAAGACTAACACTGACTACCCGCTACGGACACTGATGAGTGCCATCCTCCACCCTACACCTTGGACTCCAAATGGGCTTTGATCGGCTCTGCATACACGTACCCTGTTCCTGCAATGGCACTCACTTTTGCTCCATAACTTTATTTGCATGTCCTGTTCATTAACCTCATTAGAGTTAGACTCGAACATCACTCGGGCTGTGAAAACAGTGTTAAACGTGTTTGTCCTGTGTGTAACTTGGGAAACTGTATAGGCGTGCCTTATGTAAGCATCAGGCCCGAGCATTACCCAGGCAGTGGTGTGGAGGGATCTTCTGTTAGCCTCATAATGGTGTCTCATAAGAAACGTTTTTCAGCACACTCTTGACAGTGATATGAGCAGTGATGCTGAGGAGCATCTCATCAGCACTGATGATTAAGTAAATCTGTCTTCAGTCAGTGAAACTGAAATGGACAGTGAAACTGAAAGTGATTCTGATGAATCCGAAAGCAATACTCACGTTCGGGTTTCTGTTGACCCTACTTCAAATAAACCAACACAACTTCATTTTGATTTTGTGGAGCAGCCAAGAACAAATGTGAACATTGACAGCCAAGATTCACTTACTTACTTAAAGTTATTTCTTGATAATGACTTAATCAAAAGAATTGTTCTTGAGACTGTTAGGCTGAACAGTGTTAGGTAAACGACCATACACCAAAGCAGTTTTCACATTTAAAAATATACCTCACAAAAGACATATTTTGTCAGTACATACAGTATTAGAATCATTATTATTATTATTATTATTATTATTATTATTATTACCAGTAACGGCGCCCTGTACGATAACGTGCAGTGAATACATTTGACTTGAGCACTCATAGTTTTCATACTCATTCTCTGTATGTTTAGCATTCGTTTGCTCAGAGGTTGATGCACATTCTTCTCTTCTTTTGTCAACATCTTTTCGCGTTAAAACTGAGTAAAGTCAGTGTTTGTGTTGCAATTAATTATTATGCTTTCTTTAATTTTACACTTAAGCTGGCACTTAAGTCTTCAATCTGCCTCAAGAATGATTTAAGATATGAAGAGGTAGAGGAAGTGACGCAAAGGTGGTAGGATGAGAACGGCACCCGTACGCATGCGCCGCATGGCAGACCTGCTGGCCGCTGCCGAGAGTTGATTCTACAATAAAATAAAATAAAAAGAGGAATAACCTTGGAGGTCAATCATCACCCCGAACACAGACAGTAGAGGTCACGTAGTGTATGTGTACCAAATTTCAGATCAATAGGTCTAACAGTTTTCGAGCTACAGGGGCCTCATGTATAAAAGGTGCGTACGCACAGAAATGTTGCGTAAGAACTTTTCCACGTTCAAATCGCGATGTATAAAACCTACACTTGGCGTAAAACCACGCACTTTTCCACAGTACCTCATACCTTGTCGTACGCAAGTTCTCCGCTCGGTTTTGCAGACTGGCGGCACCCAGCGTCAAAGCAGTGCTACTGTTCCCGTGTGGTTACTCATTATTTTCCTGATGCGGCTTTATAAATACACTGAAACTAACCACATATTGTTTATTATTGTAACACATCTGATTGTAATTAACTTGTAACAATATAATGGTCCAGGGAATAGCCATAGTATTCCAAATACCATAACTGCTTTAGCGCTGTTACTCTCACTGCACCTTCTTCTTCTTTCAGCTGCTCCCGTAGGAGTTGCCACAGCAGATCATCTTTTTCCATATTACTCTTACTGCAGCACTCGGAGTATTTATATCACTGTATCTGAGTGTGAATCACAGTAGCAGCTGTTCGGAAAGAGAATTATTGGTATACAGCATCAGGCACACGCTACCTCAGCCACGGCAAAACGTTTTAAAGCCTTTCCTGTACAGACCTCGCGGTTCAGAAACAGTTTCATCCCAAGAACTATAAACGCACTCAATCACTGCTCCTTGTAGAACTGTTTGTACTTATTAGTACAATTACCTCACTGTAAACTTGTACTTCAGTTATAATATTGCACAACCTGAGCCACTTTATAAAGTGCGTATTTACATATGATGACAATATCATTTTTAAGATGAAATGCAGCAAAATATGTTTATTATATTATACAGGTAAAACTTTAACTTCATTTAAATAATCTATATTCTTCACTGGGACTGGCGTGAAGGATAGAATAATTAAACATGTACTACGAAGATATTTCAATGTTCCTTAAACTTTTTAAAGAATCAGTGCTCTAAGTTTACAGATGGCTTAACCTCTATTACAGAGCTGATTGTGTGGCGATCGGTTACTTGGAGAAAGAAAAGCAAGAACTGCATGGGCGGCCACGCCAATACATATTGAATATAAAACAGAAAGAGAAAATAACGACACAGCTAAAAATGCAGCGACAAATTTCGGCAAAAGTGAAATGCTTGTGTCATGAGCACGAGGCGGCTATGCAGTGTCTGCAACGGACGTTGTGCATAAGCTACCTTACTGACGGCGGGCTAAGGAGCCACCGATTCTTCCTCTGCCCAGTGCCACCACAAGCCTAGAGCCGCCCCTGAGTACTGCTGCAATAAATTATTTAATCGAAGTGAAACACATGTTTAATAACGTGCTTTAACTCCTATCATCATGAAAATGATATCACATATACATCTCAGTATTTTAGTTATTCAGAGAGCTGTAATATCACGAATGTAATGGATTCTGTGTCCAGTTGGAGGAAGAGAGCCGGTTTAAGAAGCAAGTAGTGATTCACACACATAGGCACATAGAAGATCAAAGCATTTAACGTGCTACTTTAATTACGATGTGATTTGAGAAACTGGTTAATTAAATGATTTTAAGATGAAGTTTATGATGTTCTACTGTACTTTAATGACAAAATAAAATATGTGATTAAAGTGGAAATGTTGAGATTGAAGTTGACATTTCGTGCTTTTTCCCCACTGTGTGCCTTTTTTTCTCTGTACCCTAATAAGCTTTCATATGACACTCTGACAGTGGGCTACAACTCGGCTTTTCACGGCGACTTTGATATGTGACTTCTTTTTTATTTCCGGCACTGTGCGATTTTGTGAACGTGAGCTTTCAAGTTTCTCCAGCACGCTATGTCACTCGATCAACTTCCTTTTGTTGATTATACCACAGTTTATTTGAACAAATAGTATGTTTTTCCTTTGCCTCCACTTGGTATTCGCTGAAATTCTTATATTTTCCTCCGAGCTTTTCCCATTGTCTTTTCACAGAAGGCTGAGTTTAAGGGCGATATATATCCATTTGCATATTCAAAGAGGCGTAATTCTGGGAGGAGTTGGGGCGTTACATAAAGCGCGTGCACGAGCGTTAGTTTTCACGCTGATCGGGATTTATGTAGCGGAAGAACGTGGAAGTTGGAGTACGCACAGATTCCTGCATGTGCTTACGCCATGTTATAGTGCGAGTTCTACGCACGCCGTTATACATGAGGCCCCAGGTGATTTAAAATTCTGGAGAGACAAATGAACAGCCACGGTAGGGTATTATATACAGTATAAAGATTCTTTTCATATTATTACTAATCATTATTATTTGCATCATTATTATACTTTTTACACTTCTGACTTTGTACTATTAATGTTTTGCACATTTTACAGTTGAAAGATGAGATTTAATAAAAATTGAATTTTTCAAGCCAAAAAATGTAATGTTATGGCATCTACTGCACAAAACCATTGCAGCCTAGCTTGGTGCATGTGTCAACATTCTTGAATCAAGTTTAAATCAAATTACATTTGTAGTTGGTGTATTGATGTGCTTTTATTAGCATGTTAATGTCTAAAAAACTGTTATATGGCACAGCTGGAGTTGTACTCCTGCTCATTAAATCCTTTGGGGATAATTTTTCAGCATAGCAGTAGGCCTATTTTTTTTTGAGAACAAAATCTTGTCTTTTTTTATATCAATTTTTTCTTACTCTGTGGAAAACATATAACTAAAAATATATGAACACCTCTATACTTGATCATTTTGAAGTGTATGATATCATTCAAAGCAACCAACTACTAAGTTGCTAAGTCACACTGTTTGCAATATGTGTTGGACTAATGATGCTGTTTTTCATCCAAAATTTCAGTTTCATCTTATTCTGATAGCTCAAAATCCTTATCAACAATACTTAAAACATTTCGTGCAGAAGAAAGAGTGACTGCTAATGCCATGCTGCAAAAAAAAACAAACAACTAATGCTAATATTTGCATGAGTCAATTCACCTTGTCATCTTTGCTGCCATCTAGTGGATAAGAGTAAAAAAATGCATCTTAGGCCATTTTTGTCAGCGTTTATTCATCTACCCCTTGATATTGTCCATCCATCCATCCATTAGCTAACCCACTATATCCTAATTACAGGGTCACGGGGGTTTGCTTAGAGCTAATCCCAGCCAACACAGGGTGCAAGGCAGCAAAAAACCCCAGGCAGGGCGCCAGCCCACCACAGCTCTTGATATTGTACTGTAATCCCTCCTCGATCGTGGGGGTTGCGTTCCAGAACCCCCCGCGATAGATGAAAATCCGCGAAGTACAAACCATATGTTTGTATGGTCATTTTTATATATTTTAAGCTCTTATAAACTCTTCCACACTGTTAACATTATTAGAGCCCTCTAGACATGAAATAATACCATTTAGTCAAAAGTTTAAACTGTGCTCCATGACAAGACAGAGATGACAGTTCTTTCTCACAATTAAAACAATGCAAATATATCTTCTCTTCAAAGGAGTGCGCGCGTCAGGAGCAGAGAATTTCAGAGAGAGAGAGATAGAGCGCGCGCTAAGAAAAGCAAACAATCAAAAAATCAATATGTGCTTTTGTGCTTTTAAGTATGCCAAAGCACCGTGATAAAGAGGCATTTTTTAGAGGAGCGTCTGGATATCCTCTAGGCAAACAGCCTCTGTGCAAACAGCCCCTCTGTTCACACCCCCTCCGTCTGGCAGAGAGAGTGAGAGAGACATAGAAAAGCAAACAATCAAGCACCACGCGGGAAGCATATCATATATCATTGAGGAGTTTTAGTTAATATGTAATACATGCTCCGATTGGGTAGCTTCTAAGCCATCTGCCAATAGCGTCCCTTGTATGAAATCAACAGGGCAAACAAACTGAGGAAGCATGTACCATGAATGAAAAGACCCATTGTCCGCAGAAATCCGCGAACCAGCGAAAAATCCGTGATATATATTTAGATATGCTTACATTTAAAATCCGCTATGGAGTGAAGCCGCGAAAGTCGAAGTGCGATATAAAGAGGGATCACTGTACTTTTGTTAACACCTGCCTTGAGATAAAGCACATGAGACTCAAGAACTGCAGTAAGAGAATTTTGTGACTCTGATTTCACTAAACAATAACTGACTTCACAACACTGATTCTACAGCCCTGGATACCAACTTAGAGTTCTTCTAGTTAATCCTGGTCTCCAATGATCTTACTGATCAGCCTTAAATTTGTTTGCCATCTCACATCTTGAGGAAATATAACACATTTCAAGTTAGTTTGCACATCTATACTTAGCTTAATAGTACTCAGCCTGCAGCAGACCAGCGTACCTCACATTCCTGCATGGCATAGTGTCAGTGTTAGTGCCCATTTGTCTTTACCGTATCTACTGCCAATGCATATAATTATGTAATCCCAAGAATTGGACTGAAAGTAGGTATTGACAAAGTGGTAATAAAATGTAAAGATAGTGGTTAATGATAGAGGTGTCACTTGTCCCTTAAATCCTACATGGGAGGTACTCATTGGAATAGACAGGCTCAGACTTGCAATTATTCCTTCCTTGGACTATTATTAGAGAAGTTATTCCTGGACATTCAATCCCAAAGTTAGTCCTGATACCACAATTTATATTCATGACACATACAAAGTGCTTCCATGTCCAGGCCAGTCAGTAGTTAAGGGCTGTTGGTAGCAAATGTTCAAATGCTAGGAAAATGCATAGCAAACCTTACTTATTAAACAGGGGTTTAAATCCTTTTTACATAGGCTTAGGGGACAGCAAATTGCTTCCTCTTTTTCAGAATTTATTTTATTACTTGGGCGGCATGGTTGTTGCAGTGGGTAGCGCTGCTGCCTCGCAGTTAGGAGACCCAAGTTCACTTCCCAGGTCCCCCCTGCATGTTTGCATTTTCTCCCAGTGTCTTCATGGGTTTCCTCCAGGTGCTCCGGTTTCTTCCCACAGTCCAGAGACATGCCGGTTAGGTGTATTGGCGATTCTAAATTGTCCCTTGTGGGTGGGCTGGCGCCCTGCCCGGAGTTTGTTTCCTGCCTGACGCCCTGTGTTGGCTGAGATTGGCTCTAGCAGACAACCATAACCCTGTAGTTAGGATATAGCAGGTTGGATAATGGATGGATGGATTTTATTACTTGTTTATCCTCTGTGGCAGGTGGCCGGAATCCTTACCCGGTCAGGACGGCCAGTGTGTGGAAGGACTGGGGCAGAGAGTATTATCAGGACAGTTTCTACCCTGGGCTGTTAGAGGGCAGCCCCCTTGTTTTCTTGTGGGGCGCATGGACCTTTCCAGGGCCTTATTTGGTCACGTTTCTGCCACACCCGGAAGTATGGCTGGAAGAAGCTCGTTAGGCACCTGGAGTCCTTCTAAGTGCCCTATAAAAAGGGACCAGTCCCACCATTCAGAGGCCAGAGTCGGGAGGAAAGAGTGGACAAAGCCTGAGGAAGAGCAGAGGCGGATGGACTGGTGGCAAGGAAGGGAATGGACTGTGTATTGCGGTTTTGGTGGTTTATTATAAATAAACCAGGTGATGTGTGTTGAACCTGTGCCCTGCCTGTCTGTGTCTGGGTTAGGGTGGCAGTAGGACCCCTGGTGGCTTGTCACACCCCCTTTTGTTTACTTTACATTTATGGTAATTTTGTTTTTATTGTTTGATTTTGGGCCATGGTGTTATTTAGGGTTAGGGATGGATCTAGAGTGATTTTATATTCCACAACAGTATAAATAGTAGGTTTAAGTAAAAACAACTTTGTTCTTTTTTATTTGCAGTGCAAAGCAATCCAAATGTGATTCTAATTGCAAAATGTAAAAATAAAAATTGAATGCTCCCTCTGTCCCCAAATTCTTTCAGTCTAAAAAGATACTCACGGTCAGCTGTGTTAATACTTGAGCAAACAATCAAGGCTGATAAAAAAATATTTTAGATGATAGCACCAATCTTTGCAGAGTACAACTAATCAACAAAGTTTAGTCTGAAGTGTTTTAAGAGCCCTCTTTACTAACAGTATGTGTTGTTGATGAAGGGCTCCCTCTAAGACAAGCCACTAGATATATTAAATAAAAGTGTGTTTATTTATTTATAAATCCTCAGGACAGTGTCACACAACGGAGAAACTGAAGTCCAAAAAACATAAAACTAACAGCCACTCTGCTGTTGCAGCCATCATTTTTGATCTTTTTAATGCCTTTTGTTCAACTGTGTTTATGATTTTGACCTTTTTTGGATTTTCTGTCTGTATTTGCCACTATTTTGTATTTTGAACGTTTTGCTTTATATTTGTACTTGCTTGTTTGTTCCTCCATGATTTCCTGTGTTACCTCCTGCCGCCTGATAATTTGTTATATTGTTAACATAGTGATGTGGTGTTGGATAATTTTGTTCAATCAGTAAATATCATTACTTAATAAAAAGTGTCATTTGTTAACTGGGGTGCCCTTTATCCAACATTTGTCATGACATATAGTTAGGACCATAAGGGGAAAAAAAAATCTAATAAAAATGAATATTGTTAAAACTGTTGAGTAAAGATCGAGGAATGTTATGCTCAGACTACAGTATATAATGAACATTTCTTGAGTATTGTGTGCAGTTGTGGTCACCACGGTACAAGAAAGACATACAGTAGCAGTACTTGAAGCTATGCAGAGGAGAGCAACCAAGTGCATCCCTGGGACTTAAGGACATGTCATAGCCTCGAAAGAATTAAACCTATTTAGTCTCGCACGGAGGAGACTGTGTGAGGATCGCATTTGGGTTTTTATTATTCTCAAAGCCATTGATAAAGTAGATCTAGCAAAATTCAGCCATCTTAACAGTGAACCACATACTCAAGGACACCAGTGGAAATTAAGGGAAGGGGCATCTAGGACTGAAGTCAGAAAGCCCTTGTTTACGCAAAGTGTTGTGGGAACCTGGAACAAACAACCGAGACATGAAGTTGAAACTATAATGTTAACAACCTTTAAGAAGTATCTAGCTTAGATATTGAGACAGCTAACCTATTAGTTAAACAAATGAGCTAGTTTATCATCTAGTTTATCTTCTGTTCTTATGTAAGTGTGTGAGCCTTCTTAAGGTTTACAAGTGTGGTTCGACCTTCTTTGCCTCCCTAGAATAGGCCTCACCCAAAGGGCCTAGCCCCAAATATAATGGCTTGATTTGGCCTACACAAACACAAGAACATTAAAAATATACTAGAAATGTCCCAAAAAATCAAAGTGCCTTGCGAGGATATGGAAACCGTACAGACCTTTAAATTGCAAAGATTAATCCATCCAATAATCTTTATAAATCAAAATGTTTACTCCAAAACCAAAAAAGAAACACTGAATGAGCAAAAAGCAGGTAGGAGGAGCTACAAGTATACAAGTCTCAATACACAATCTGAAAGAGTAATCCAAGACACCAAGAAAACCTAATTGAAAATGCAGCAATTCCAGGATGAAAAAAAATACTAACTGAACTCCACAATGTCCCACTGACCTGAGTTTCATTCAATCTGACCTAAGCAGCTAGAGAGAGGGCTCGAATGGTGACATCACAGTTGCCCCACTTTTTGGGCTACTACCCACAAAATTCAAGGGACACAGGAGAACTTACATTTACACATAGAAACATTATAGTTATGAATAAGGTAATTAAAGAGAAGAAAGAAAAATATTACCGTAAAAGAAAATAAAACAATGAAATAATGAAATATGTAAAGTTAATCAACAAGAAAAACATGAAATATCTCAAAACTAAACTTAAGCAAGGGCAATACGTTTGGATGAATCATAACAATATTAGATTTTATCTGAAGACCAGAAAACATAAAGTGCATTATGCATTAATAGAGGAAATCAGATAGGCAAAAAATATTTTTTCATGACACTATATACAGTTTAGCTGGACTAAAAAACAGAATAAAATCACAATAATGTCAGTAATTTCTGTTACTTTACATTGGTTTTTGCGGCGTTATTGTATTCGCATGAAATAAACACTGAACTGGAATGTAAAGATATTATAGTTTTAAAGTTCAAACTGAGGTTTCATGGGTCATTTCACACCTCAGAGAGGAGGAAAAAAAGTCTGACTGCCAGAAAAAAGAAGAAAGCGTGGATTGTCTGTGTGTTGTGTGACATTAGACATCAAACTGAAGATGTATACCAGCCTTGACTTGTTGAATCTCAAGGGAGAGGTGAATTGTGCTCAAAGAGAAAAAAAAAATTAACCACAGAAAAGCAACTATTTGCAACAAGTCTCCATCTTGGGCCAGGCAGACATTAGATTGAGTATTCTCAGCAAACAGGAATACATTTTGTTAATATACTGTATCTAATATGAAGAATACAATGAACGTCTATGTGTCTGTTTCTATTGCATGCATTCCTACATGAAATACCAAACCTCCCAAAATTGCCCAGATTAATCCAAAATGCTTGAATCTTCTAATTAGCCTGTACAGAGTAATTGCTCGTTATTATTTTCTATTCCCTCATCTATTTGTAAAATGCTGTTCTGCAATATTTTGACTTTTAGAGTAGCTGGAAACAGCAATCAAAAAAAAAAAGATCTAATTCTTATGAAGACATCAGTGTGTTATAAAATATTATTTATGGAAAACATTTTCTACAAATTTCCAAAACACTGCATCAAATGAAATTTATAATCAAAGTTACATCACCCAACCTTTTTAAATATTTATAAAATAATTAGGTGTTTTATTCATCCCGGACTCTACTGTATGTGTCAATATGTCAAATGTTAAGCATATAGATGCCATCTTGGGAGAGCATTGGGTCAATTGCCCTTCCTCTACTGGTAAAGTTGGGGGGAATGGAGTGAAGGTAGAGAAAAATCACAACTTGATATTAAGTTTGTTCAAGTCTGTACTTTATTGCTGCATACTTTTAAAACTTCATCTATGTGCCTAACTAGTAGCCTACACTTAGAATAAAATCACAATCTTACCAAAGCAGCCCCATTTGGTTGTGTTGATTGTTTAATTTTACTTTGCCTGCCTGTGCTCTGTGATACTCTGTTTAGAAGATTATCATTATTGTTAATATTATTAGGAGAATTACTGTTATTGAGGTTGTTATTGTTGTTTATTGAAACAATAAAAGTTTAAAGAAAAGGTTTTACAGTAACCTTGTTGTTGTTCTAAATAACATAAATGGTCCCCGTGAATAATAATAATAATAATAATAATAATAATAATACAAACTCTAAGGTAGTCCACAAAACCTTTCAACAAGTACTCAAAACCACTGCATCAGACTGTTTAATGATTTGTTTAAATAAAAGCATTATTGCATTTTTATCTGCTGCTGAATCTTTTGATACCAGTGACCAGTCTGTGAAAAAATGCAATGTGTTGTTAAGAACAAGCTATTGAAAACAGCCAAATTTCATTATTGTTATTTAAGTTGTAGCCTATAATATTTAATCCTCTCAATGCTGATGGCAAATCAGCACCAATGTTTAAGGATCTGCTTTATTAAATAGAGGAGTTATGAGATAATTCATCAAGATATTAAATTCACAGAAGTAGACTACTTTTTTGCATACAAGATCATTTGCTTTTCAGCAAAGCAATCTGACATATGGAAAAATGTGTCACGAAATACAACACATCAAACTGATTTTACTCCACAGTAACTAACATTTGTGTGCTACTGTGTAAATTGCCCAAGTGTACTCATTAAAACTAAAACAAAAAGAGTGCGTGAGTGCTAAAATTTGTGGCCTCCAGGTGGCATCACTGTGCCCAAAACCCCCAGACACAATTATACCACTACAGTCCTGGTTCAAATTAATGTTTTATTTTCTGAAAATACCTTCAAACAGATCTTTTTCTTCCAAATACAACACAATATAATTCCTTTCTCTTTTCACCACCTCCATACCTCACAGGCAAACTTTGTCCTTACTCCACACCCAATTCCAAATTGCCTGATTGAGGTGGAGTGGGCTTTCTATATACAAGACCTAGGAGTATAGGGAGTGTCATCACCCTATACCCAGGAAGCTCTTCCGGACCAGGCAGAACCTTCCTAAAACAAGGGATGCTCCATTTTGCAGCCACCTCTGGTAGCTTTAAAGAATCCTAGTAGGGCCACCCATTGTGGCTGCAGCTCCCATGCTGCCCTGAAAGTCTGCACAAGAGAGATCCAGCAGAGTGATGCTGCCACATATCACCCTGGCAGAGAACATGGCCCAGGAAGGCTACTTCCCTCCATCCATAACAAAGGCTTCCTAGATGAGCAAGGAAACATTCGTTCTGGTCAGGATCCCAGCCAATCCTTGTCTTCTGTGACAACTCAGTATTCTATACTGAGCAGGACCCTGTTGAATTTCCTGTAATAAACATTTCATCACACCTTGACCCGAAGCTATTACAAATTCACAATTGTTGACAAAGGTCCCAAAATGCATTTTAAGTTAACAGAATAAAATAAATAGTGACAACAGCTGGGCATAATTATTTTTGATTCCTGCTGGATTATTTTGACCATATTTAATCTTCTTCTTTCGGCTGCTAATGTTAGGGGTTGCCACAGCAGATCATCTTTTTCCATATCTTTCTGTCCTCTGCATCTTGTTCTGTTACATCCATCACCTGCATGTCCTCTATCACCACATCCATAAACCTTCGCTTAGGCCTTCCTCTTTTCCTCTTCCCTGGCAGCTCTATCCTTAGCATCCTTCTCCCAATATACCCAGCATCTCTCCTCTGCAAACCAACCGTCCAAACCAACGCAGTCTCGCCTCTCTGACTTTGTCTCCCAACCGTCCAATTTAAGCTAACCCTCTAATGTACTCATTTCTAATCCTGTACATTCTTGTCACACCCAGTGCAAATCTCAGCATCTTTAACTCTGCCACCTCTAGCTCTGTCTCCTGCTTTCTGGTCAGTGCCACCGTCTCCAACCCATATAAAATAACTGGTCTCACTACCATCCTGTAGACCTTCCCTTTCATGTTTGCTGATACCCTTCTGTCACAAATTACTCCTGACACTCTTATCCACCCAATCCACCCTGCCTGCACTCTCTTTTTCACCTCTCCTCCACAATCCCCATTACTCTGTACTGTTGATTCCAAGTATTTAAACTCATCCACCTACACAATTATTCTGTCTTGTTCCTACTGACCATGATTTCTCTTTTCTCTACAGCATATCTCCACCTCTCCAGGGTCTCCTCAACCTGCTCCCTACTATCGCTACAGATTACAATGTCATCAGCAAACATCATAGACCACGGAGACTCCTGTCTAATCTTGTCTGTCAACCTGTCCATCACCATTGCAAATAAAAAAGGGCTCAGAGCCAATCCCTGATGTAATCCCACCTGCAAATTGAATGCATCCGTCACTCCTACCGCAGACCTCACCACAGTCACACTTCCCTCCTACATATCCTGTACAACTCTTACATACTTCTCTGACACTCTTGACTTCCTCATACAATACCACAGCTCCTCTCGAGGCACCCTGTCATATGCTTTCTCCAGGTCCACAAACATGCAATTCAACTCCTTTTGGCTTTCTCTAAACTTCCCCATCAAAATCCTCAGAGCAAACATTGCATCTGTGGTGCTCTTTCTTGGCATGAAACCATACATCTGCTCACTAATCTTCACCTCACTTCTTAACCTAGCTTCTACTAATCTTTCCCATAACTTCATGCTGTGGCTCATCAATTTTATTCTCCTGTAGTTACTGCAGTCCTGCACATCCCCCTTATTCTTAAATATCGGCACCAGTACACTTCTCCACTCCTCAGGCATCCTCTCACTTTCCAAGATTCCATTAAACAATCTGGTTAGAAACTCCACTGTCATCTCTCCTAGACACCTCCATGCTTCCATAGATATGTCATCTGGACCAACGGCCTTTCCATTTTTCATCCGCTTCATAGCTGTCCTTACTTCCTCCTTGCTACAGTAATCCGTTGCATTTCCTGATTCACTATCTCCACATCATCCAACCTCTTCTCTCTCTCGTTCTCTTCATTCATCAGCCTCTCAAAGTACTCTTTCCATCGGCTCAACACACTCTCCTCGCTTGTGAGTATTTTTCCATTTTTATCCTTTATCACCCTAACCTGCTGTACATCTTTCCCAGCTCGGTCTAGCCAATCGGTACAGGTCCTTTTCTCCCTCCTTAGTGTCCAACCTCTCATACAATTCATCATACGCCTTTTGTTTAGCCTTCGCCACCTCTCTCTTCACCTTGCGCCTTATCTCCTTGTACTCTTGTCTACTTTCTGCATCTCTCTGACTATCCCACTTCTTCTTTGCCATCCTCTTCCTCTGTATATTCTCCTATATTTCCTCATTCCACAACCAGATTTCCTTTAACTCCTTCCTCTTTCCAGATGCCATGCCAAGCACACTTCTTGCTGTCACCCTTACTACATCTGCTGTAGTTTCCCAGCTGTCTGGTAACTCTTCACTGCCACCCAGTGCCTGTATAACCTCCTCCCTAAACTCAACCTTGCAGTCTTCCTTTTTCAAATTCCACCATTTGATCCTTGGCTCTGTCCTCACTCTCTTCCTCATCTTGATCTCCAACGTCATCCTACAGACCACCATCCTATGCTGCTTAACTACACTTTCCCCTGCCACCACTTTGCAGTCTTCAATCTTCCTCAGATCAACTCTTCTGCATAGGATGTAATCTACCTGTGTGCATCTTCCTCCACTCTTGTACGTAACCCTATGTTCCCCCCTCTTCTTAAAATATATATACACCACAGCCATGTTCATCCTTTTAGCAAAATCCACTATCCTCTGACCTTCTTCCTTCCTCTCCTTAACACCATACCTACCCATCACCCCCTCGTCCCCACTGTTCCCTTCACCAACATGCCCTTTGACATCCGCTCCAACCACCACTTTCTGTCCCTTGGGTACACTGTTCATCACTTCATCCAACTCACTCCAAAAATATTCTTTCTCACCCATTGCACACCAAACTTGTGGTGCATATGCACTAACAACATTCATCATCACACCTCTAATTTCCAACTTCATAATCATTATTCTGCGTGACACTCTTTTCACCTCCAAAACACTCTTGACATACTGTTCCTTCAGAATTACTCCTGCCCGATTTCTCCTCCCATCCACACCATCATAGAATAATTTGAATCCACCTCCAATCCACCTGGCCTTAATCCCCTTTCATTTAGTCTCTTGCACGCACAATATATCAACCTTCCTTCTCTCTTTCATATCTGCTAACTCTCTCCCCTTACCAGTCATACTGCCAACATTCAAAGTTCCTACCTTCAGTTCCACTCTGTTTACTTTCCTCCTCTCCTCCTGCATCTGGACATGTCTCCCCCCTCTTCTTCTCCTTCTTCGGCCAATAGTAGCCCAATTTCCACACCCTGTTGGATAACAGTACTGGTGGCAATCGTTGTTAACCTGGGGCTCGACCAATCCGGTATGGAAATTTGTATTGTTGTCCGCATATTGATTTGGCAAAATTTTGCACCAGATGCCCTTCCTGACATAACCCTCCCCATTTATCCGGGTTTGGGACTGGCACGAAGAAACACACTGGTTTCTGCATCCCCTGTGGCTGGGTTTTTGACCATATTTAATATTATTATAATATTTACAAGCTTTAAAGAAATTAAAAAAAAATGGTTTTAGACAATATATATAGCAATTATTATGATAATTTGACCATATTTAATATTATCATAATAATTGCTAGATATAATATCTAAAACCATTTTGTTTTATGTCTTTAAAGCTTGTAAATGTTTTTGATTTATAACGTTTAAGATGGGTATACTACTTAACCCAGCCACAGGGTTGCTCCCAAACCAAGATAAATGGGGAGGGTTACATCAGGAAGGGCATCCAGTGTAAAATTTTGCCAAATCAATATTCGGACAACAAGGCCAGAAGGAGTTACTTTGCATCTTTGTGGACCTGGAGAAAGCATATGACAGGGTGCCTCGAGAATAGCTGTGGTATTGTATAAGGAAGTCAGGAGTGACGGAGAATTACGTAAGAGTTGTACATAATATTTACAAGGGAAGTGTGACAGTGGTGAGATCTGCGGTAGGAGTGATGGATGCATTAAAGGTGGAGGTGGGATTACATCAGGGATCGGCTCTGAGCCCTTTCTTATTTGCAATGGTGATGGACAGGTTGACAGATGAAATTAGACAGGAGTCTCCGTGGATTATGATGTTTGCTGATGACATTGTTCAAAAATTCAAAGTTATTGTCTGTTTTTACCTGCATTTTTATTACTCTTTAATTTAATATTTTTTTTTGTATCAGTATTCTGCTGCTGGATTATGTGAATTTCCCCTTGGGATTAATAAAGTACCTATCTATCTATCTATCTATCTATCTATCTATCTATCTATCTATCTATCTATCTATCTATCTATCTATCTATCTATTATGATCTGTAATGAGAGTAGGAAGCAGGTTGAGGAACCCTGGAGAGGTGGAGATATGCTCTGGAGAAGAGAGGAATGAAGGTTAGTAGGAACAAGACAGAATACATGTGTGCAAATGAGAGGGAGGTCAGAGGAATGGTAAGGATGCAGGGAGTAGAGTTGGCAAAATTGGTTAAGTTTAAGTACCTGGGATCAACAGTACAGAGAAATGGGGAGTGTGGAAGAGAGGTGAAGAAGAGAGTGCAGTGAGAGTGGAATTGGTGTAGAAGAGTATCAGGAGTAATTTGTGACAAGACGGATATCAGCAAGAATGAAAGGGAAGGTCTACAGGACGGTAGTGAGACCAGCTATGTTATATGGATTGGAGACGGTGGCACTGACCAAAAAACAGGAGACAGAGCTGGAGGTGACAGACTTAAATATGTTAAGATTTGTAATAAGATTTGTGACAAGGATGGATAGGATTAGAAATGAGTACATTAGAGGGTCGGCTCAAGTTGGACGGTTGGGAGACAAAGTCAGAGAGGCAAAATTGTGTTGGTTTGGACATGTGCAGAGGAGAGATGCTGAGTATATTGGGAGAAGTATGTTAAAGATAGAGCTACCAGGAAAAAGGAAAAGAGGAAGGCCTAAGAGGAGATTTATGGATGTGGTGAGAGAGGACATGCAGATGATGGGTGTGACAGAACAAGATGCAGAGGACAGAAAGATATGGAAAAAGATGATCCACTGTGGTAACCCTTAATGGGAGCAGCCAGAAGAAGAAGATGGGCATCTTCAGAGCACATCATTTTGGTATAGTAGTCTTTGTAGACTCCCATCTCTTTTCCTAGAAGTCCATGTCCTTATCATTTTCATGACTACAGTGAAGTTTTTTTTTTGTTCTTCTAATACTGATGTTTAGTTTGTATAGATAGTTTATGCACTTCAAGTTTTGCAAAATGTATTTCAAATGGTTATGATTAATGAATTAAAAATCTTTTTTGGACTGTCACTCATGTAAAATACAACCATTTCTTTCTCTTTATTATAATGTGCTCTACAATATAAAAAACAAGAAGGCATTACATATATAGTGCTTTTCTCACTGTTCAAAATGCTTTAAATATTAAGTGGAGAGCCCCTTTTACTACCACCAATATCCATTATCTACCTGGATGATGCAGCAGCAGCATTTCTTATACCAGTAAGTTCCTCACACATTAGTTATTAGGTGGTGAAGGACTGAGAAGGAGAGCTAGCCAATCAGAGACAGAGTATGATTGAGGGGTTGCAGAATGACTAGGCCAAGGTGAGAAATGTAGCCTGGACATTGGGAAACACTCATTACGAAAGATGTCTAGACATTTTTGATGGCCACAGAGAGTCAGGGCCTCGGTTTTACTCATCTGAAGGACAGATATAATAGAGCACATTATAGTTTGTATATGGTCATTATTGTCTCAAGTAGAGAGTATAATGGAATTCTTACTGTTATGTGCTAATTGAAGTATAAACTTGGTGTTTTTCTAAATTATTTCTTCACATATTTCTATTAGCTTGCCATATGAAATCATGTTCTAAACTTAAGCAAATTTTTTTAATTAAAAAAACTATATATAACTAGGCTGTTCTTGACTTTTATAATGGAGCTTATTGGTACTGGGGTCCCATTGTAAAAAAGGAATGCCTTAAAACTTCATTAACACATCCATTTAAAAAAAAATGTCATCAAGAATTGATCTATGTCTTGAAAATACATACAAACTAGTGATTCCATGTTGTTTCAAGAAGGTAAAAAGCAAACCATTGTGGGACTCAACCATTTAAAAAAAAATGGCCAGGTCTGTGTTTCACTTCAGGACCATGAGTTTGGACTCACCTCAGAAAGGCATTGCTAAGTGCCATTACTTACAGTAAATGTTGATGCCCTGATTTCAATTGCTGTCCCTGTTCTGTACACAACAATAACTGAAAAAGACACAATTAGGATAATTTATATTCCTTCACTATTCAGAAGCTTACTTAGTTATTTCTCAAAGATATTGTCTGTAGATGCTGGAATTAAATGTACAAGGCAATACAATTTTTGTATATCCCAAATTTATACAAGGAGTGCTACAATAGGCTTTAACATGCCCTGCCTTTTGACAGCCCCCCAGCCTTGACTCTATATGAAGACAAGGAACTCCCCAAAAAAAACACCTTGTAGGGAAAAAATGGAAAAAACCTTGGGAAAGACAGCTGAAAAGATAGGTTGCAGATAGGTTGGGCATCCTGTGGGTGTTTTAAAAAAGCAGAGTAAATACAATAAAATACGCAGAACAGAACTAAAGTCATCCTCAATACAATATAATAGTGCAACAGAAATATTACAAGTACAGATCATAATTCAATAGTAGATGATATTACACAATATGATTTGGATTTGTTCAGAGTCCTGGAGACCTCAGCAATCAGGCTGCCTCCCCCTATTGGTCCCTTCACAGCTGAGTCAGCCCTGGACCAGCCAATCCTATGAAAGGACCCCTCCATCAGAGATGACTTTACCTTAGGCAGGCAAAACAACTTGGCAGTAGGCAGTGGCACCTTGAGATCTTAAGTATGTTCTGGTTTGTAAATCATGATAAGTTCAAATAAGTAAGCTAGACCTTGGCCATTTATGGCTTTATATGTTAAAAGAAGGATTTTTAAATATGCCCTAAACTTAACCAGGAGCCAGTATAAGAACTTGCAGCAGCATTTTGGATTAATCGGAAGCTGTATAAAGAACAGTTTGAACAGCCAGTGGACATCACATTGCAGTAGTCCATCCTATTAAAAATAAATGCATCAATTAATTCCTCAGAATGCCGCTTATTTGAAAAAGCCTTAATTTCCCAACATTTTTAAGATGGAAGAAACATGATTTGGACAACTTTGTAATGTGCGCTTTAAATGACATGCTAGAGACAATGATAACTTCTAGATTGCAGGGCTGATATAGTAAAATTAATGATGATTCCAACTCAGTTAAATGATGAAAAAATATTGTTGCGATCAGCATCATTCCCTCCAATAATTAACATCTCTGTTTTGTTGGTGTTTAAAAACAAGTAGTTTTCATCCATCCACTCATTTAATTCACTAACACAACTAATTAAAGGCAACATCGGAGAAATTTCATTTGGTCTAAAAGAAAGGTATAACTGAGTATCATCTGCACATGAGTGAAAATTAACATTATGTTTCCTAATGATAGATCGCACTAGAAGCATGTAAAGTGAAAACAGTAAAGGTCCCATGACTGAGCCTTGTGGGACACCATATCTCACCTCTATGTATAATGATGGAGTACTGTCAGCACATTTCTGTACATAATGGAATTGATTTGATACAGTGGAAGAAATAAGTATTTGATCCCCTGCTGAATTTGTAAGTTTGCTCACTTACATAGAAATGAACAGTGTCTAATTTTTATGGCAGCTTCATTTTAATGGAGAGAGACAGAAAATCAACTAAAAAAAAACAGTGCCTGTAAGCCCAACATCATTTTCTAGCCTGTGCAGTAAAATAGAATGGTCAATGGTATCAAATGCTGTGCTTGAGTCTAACAACATAATTACAGTGGAGTTTCCTTTATCAGAGGATATCAGAACGTTGTTTACAACCCACGTTAGTGCAGTTTCTGTACTGTGACCAGTGCGGAAGCCAGACTGGAATTTCTCAAATAAATTGTGATGTGTAAGGTGTGACTGAAGCTGATTGGTGACTACTTTTTCAAGTATTTTAGAGAGGAAGGGTACATTTGAAATGGGTCTATTAAGTATGTGTTGGTCTAGGTCTGACTTTTTAAGTAATGGTTTGATGACTGAAACTTTTAATGCATTAGGTACTATGCCTTGCAATAATGAAATATTAATAATGTTAAGAATAGGCACTGCAAGAATATCTATTGCACATTTTACTAGTTTTGTTGGCACTGGATCTAGGGAACAAGTAGTGGTTTTCATTTTAGAAAATAAACTCAAGACTTCCTGACCTGTTACAGGATTAAAATTTCTAAAGTATTGAATGCAATGTGAGACAGGGTCTGCTAAGCTAGTATTGTGGTTTGCACTGTGATGCTGAGATCTGGGATCTTTTATGTACAGTACACATTCTTCCGTGACAGGCAATATTGAGCAGGCCCGTAGCATGAAATCAAGAGGCAAGAACTGAATATGTTATAGGCATCCATCCATCCTTCTTTCTAACCTGCTTATTCAGGGCAGGGGCAGCTTGAACCTATCTCAGCAGCCATTGGGTTCAAGGCAGGAGCAAACCCAAGACAGGGGCATCAGTCCATTGCATGGTGAATACACACACACGCACACACTAGGGCCAGTTTACTAATGCCATTTCACTTAAATTAAATCAGTTTAAAGTTTATTTAAGTTGGTTTTTTTTTTTAAACAATGATTTATTGATTTTTTGGAACAACACAAACAGCAACAAATCAGCACAGCCAAAAAAAAACAACAAATACAGGTACATGAGTTACAGATATACATGTCTGGATCAGAATATGTACAGCATTTCACATTTGAAGTCAAGGGAGATAAGAAAAAGAAAGAAAAAAAAAAGGGGGGAATACAGACATTAATTATTGTGTTTAAAAACAAAATGTGATCCCCTTTATGTAATAGCACAGCAAGATCACGAGGTAGGTAATCAAGCAAAGGCTGCCATATCCTACAGAATGCATTACAATTGCCCTTTATAATGGCACTAAGGCGCTCCATTGGCAACACCTTAAACATTTCTCTGTACTATTGTGTAACAGTGGGGGGCTGTCTCTGAATCCATTGAAACAGTACACATCGCCTCGCTAAATGTAAAAGTTTACCTAACAAAAGCATCTGTACAGAAGACAGAGAGTGCCCTTCTATAGATAGACCCAAAACGAACAGCACAGGGTTCAGTGGGATCGATTGGTGAAAAATGGAGCGAAGCTCTATAGCAATATTTTTCCAAAATCTAGTAATTAAAGGACATTGCCATATGCAATGGTAGTAGGTCCCCACATCCATATTGCACTTTACACAAAGAGAAGAAATCTGAGGATGAATTTTATTTAGAAACTCTGGCGTACGCTGAAGTCTATGTAAAATTCTGTAATGGCTTTCCTGGAGTCTGTTACAGGAAAACAATTTCTTGGCAGATCTAAAAGTTTTGGGCCATACTTCTGCACTAAGCTGAACTTCGAGGTCTGTTTCCCACCGAACCCTGGCCTTATCAGTGGTTACAAAATTCAAAGACAATAATTTCCCATAACAAAGAGAGATAAATTGCCTTTTTGTGATTATTTCCTCATTAAATTTAAGAAGAAAGCTTTCAATAGAGTTCAAAACTGGTTGATTGGCTGGAAATTTAAGGGAATTTACTAAATGTCTTACTTGTAGGAACCCAAAGAAGTGTTTCTGTGGTAAATTATATTTAATTTGAACTTGATTAAAGGCCATAAAACTACCCCTTTCAAACAGATCGCAAATAAATCTTATATTTTTAGAATGCCAATCATCAAATATACTAATGCCAATACCTGGGGGGAAAGCTTTATTCCTAATTAGAGGCTGCAGTGCACTAGGAAAACCTCTTCTTCCAGCGTGGGCAACAATATTATGCCAAACCTTAAGTGTAGGCATCAAAATGAAATTATTTCTGACACCAAGAGGAAGGTCAGCCAGATCAATAGATAAAAGACTAAGAAGCGAAAGAGGGGCACAGCATCAAGTATCTACAGGTGGCTCGCCTTGGTATAGAAAGGAATGTAACCACCCTGAGATAATTTGTGCATGGCAAGCCCAGTAATAATATAAAAGGTTAGGAAGTGCCTGCCCCCCTCATCTGTAGGTAGTTGTAAAATCTGTATCTTTAGTCTAGATTTCTTCCCATGCCATATAAATTTAGAAAGATATCCCTCAATCTCTGAAAATGTTTTTCTGTTGATCCTGAGAGGCAACATTTGTATGGGATATAATATTCTGGGTAAAACATTCATTTTGATTAAACTTATTCTACCCATCCAAGACAGGGGGAGGTCAAGCCACCTATTGAGGTCATTCCTGATTGAGGCCACAATTGGTTTAAAGTTCAACTTATACAACTCTGTTGTGTCTGCGGACACCCTAATACCTAAATATGTAAAACCAGTGGTCGACCACCTGAATGGAAAATTAGGAGGAATATCCCACCTCCCCCCATCACCCAGTGGCTTCAGATTTATCATAATTTATTTTATACCCTGAAAAAAGGCCAAATTGATTAATGATATGTATCAGTGCAGGAATAGATGTTTCTGGCTTAGTGAGAAAGAGCAACACGTCATCCGCGTAAAGGGAAATTCTGTATTCAGTATTCAACAAGGTTACCCCACAGATCTCAGGGTCAGTTCTTACAGCCTCTGCCAATGGCTCCAATGCAAGTGCAAACAGTAGGGGAGAAAGGGGGCATCCCTGACGCGTTCCTCTACCCAATGGGAAAACATCTGAGACCGAGCTGTTAACTAATAACCTTGCAGCTGGGGCCCCATACAACAGTTTGACCCACTTGACAAATTCAGATCCCAAACCAAATCTTTCCAAAACATCAAATAGATACTCCCACTCTACCCGATCAAATGCTTTCTCAACATCCAATGAAATTGCAAACGCCCTATAATTGGTGTTCTGAGAGAACTGCACAACATTTATGAGTCGGCGTACATTGGAGCGGGAACATCTATTCTTGACAAAACCTTTTGGTCAGGCTTTATCAGAACTGGCAGGACCTCCTCGAATCGTCTAGATAAAATTTTGGACAGAATCTTGCAATCCACACCGAGTAAACTTATAGGTCTGTAAGATGTACACAGATCTGCAGGTTTATCCTTCTTTAAGATCAGGGATATATGGGCAAGGTTTAAGGTGGGTGGAAGTGTGCCCCTCTCAAGAGATTCTATATACATTTTTAATAAAGGACCCACCATGTGTTTGGCCATTTTTTTTATAAAACTCTGGCCCAAACCCATCAGGGCCTGGAGCTTTTCCACTCTGTAAGGATTTGATTGCATCTAAGACCTCCTGCCCTAATAGGACTGCAAAGATCTAATCGACTTTCCTCTGATAATATAGGAGATTAACATTATCAAGAAACAATTTCCTAGCGTCTACAGTATTTTGACACTCAGGAGAATATAAGTCCTGATAGAACTCTTTCATTATTTTGCTGATAAGTTTAGTCTCAAATTGTACATCACCTTTCTTATCTTTTAGAGAGGGTATTGCATAAGAGCCCTTTTTCCCCTGGGCAAGTCGAGCAAGTAAGCGTCCAGGTTTGTTGCCCAATTCAAATAATCTATGCTTTGCATAGAATATTGCAGTTTCCGCTTTCTGAGTTAGTAATTGGTCCAGGGCTGATCTAGCTGCATCCAATTTCTTAAGCACAGAAACAGACGAGGATTTCTTAAACTTCCTCTCCAAGTTAGTAATGTCGCGTTCAAGTAGTAATTGTTTGGCTAAATTGCTCTTCTTTTTCACTGAGGTGAAAGAGATAATAGAGCCCCTGAGAAATGCCTTACCCGCCTCCCATAGAGTAGAAGCACTAACCCCCGGTAAGTCATTTGTAGAAAGAAAAAGTTCCCACTGATCTTCTAAATATTTTACAAATTCAGGGTCACTAAGAAGAGCTGGGTTTAGCCGCCAGTGTCTAGACAAGGGGTCATAATAAGGTGGTAATAACTCCATTGAGACTGATGAGTGGTCTGAGAGAGCGCATGTGTTAATCAAACAACCCCGAGTTCTGTCAAGGACAGATCTAGAAACAAACATATAATCAATTCTGGAAAAAGAAAAAAGGGGGCATGAGAAAAATGTAAAGTCTTTCACATGTGGATTACAAACTCTCCAGGCATCAAATAAACCAAGATCTAAACAGAAGTCCATTGTAGCCTTTGCCATTTTTGAAGGTGGTTGAAATTTTGGTGGATTATGATCAGTTTCAGGACTCAAACCACAGTTAAAATCCCCACCAATTATTACGTGATTCGGACACACAGAAGAGGTTTTTGCCAGAAGGTTTGAATAAAACGATCTATCACAAGTATTTGGGGCATAAACACTTCCCAATAGAATTTGTTCCCCATATAAAAACCCAGTAATCAGAATAAATCATCCGTCCGTATCCCTTACAATAGTACTTAGAGTGAATGGTAGATTTTTATGGATCAATATTGCAACGCCTCTACTTTTAGAGTTAAAAGAGGAATAGTAAATTTGTCCCACCCAATCACGCTTGAGTTTTAAGTGTTCAGAATCTGTGAGGTGAGTCTCTTGCAGTAATGCAATCTGCAATCTTTTTTGAGTGAGGAAACTATTTTGCGTCTCTTAATAACGTGATTAATTCCCTTGACATTGAGAGTTATAATTTTAATGTCACTCATTGTAAAAGTTGTCAGTCATTGAACAAAAATCGTCAACCCGAAACAAACAAAAAGAGCCATCATAATAAACACACTGTAAAAAATTTAACCCATGGCCTGGACTGGCCGTGCTGACATGAACAAAACCATCGTAAACGAATGGTAAAGGAACCCTTACACACACAACAAACTGCATAAAAGTATAAGAATTAGGATAAATGTCAAAATATCACAAACTAGAAACAAACACAACAAAAAAAAAAAAAAAAAAAAAAAAAGGAAAACAAAAACGAAAAAGCCACTCACTGGGTGGTATTACAAGACCAGTGTAGCCAAAAGAAGTTTCACTCCACGGGAGAAAAGAAGAGAAAAAACAAAACAAAACCCCATCCCCGCTTCCCAAACCTGAATAAAATCGGGTTACTGTCAGTTGTGAAACAAAATTAAAGACTGAGTAAACAATTAGTACTGTATACTAGATATTGGCCCCAAAGCCACTTTAGGTACAAAAAATGAACAAATCTCTATTTTCCCTTTAAACTGTCTCTTTTCCCTCAAGCTGCATTAAACACAGTGGACCTACGCATCCTATGGCGTGCTAAACCCATATCATGTTCTAAGTTAAATCCAACAGTGCCACAATTTGTACGGGACAAGTATCAGTTGTCTTTTAATCCAGCGCATTGATGAAACTTTGTGCATCTTTAGGTGAATCAAACTTGTGCTCAGTGCCATTATAATTCAACACGAGCGTCGCTGGGTAGCGCATTCTGAAGCGGATGCCCTTGTCAATTAAGGCACGACAAGAAGCATTAAATCCCTGTCGTTTCTCATGGATCGCGTAGGAAAAATCCTGGTGTATAAAGATCCGCTGTCCGTCGTAGTGAAGTTCCGGGGCCGCTCTCACTGCTGCCATGATCCGCTGTTTGTCTCTGGAATTGTGGAGCTTAATAGCTTAATAATCACCGGCCTGGGGTGAGCACCCCACGGGCCGAGGCCCCGGTGTGCACGGTCAATTTTAATGCGGGCTTTACCCATGGAGCTGTTTCCCAGCCCGAGCGTAGCAGGCAGCCAGGCTTCAAAAAACTGAATAGGACTCTCACCCTCCGCGCCTTCTTTCAGATTAATAATGCAGATGTTGTCGTGCCTACTGCGGTTCTCTAAATCATCCAAGCTTTTTGCCATGATCTTAATCTTTCCCTCAGCTTCAGCCAGTCTTCCCGCGAGGTCAGTCACCCCATCTTCCACATCTGAGATTCTCTGCTCTACCTCCGTGACGCGTTTGGAGTCGTTTTCCAGCGAGGACGAAATTTTCTCCAGTGTCCCAGACAGTGTAGACAGTTTTTGGTCAATTACCTCACTGATGCTATTAGTCACCTCACGGATGAGATTTGCGGTGTCCACCGGGGCGAGGGCTGGTCGCCCACTGCTACTAGCATGTCAGTTTGGCTAGCACTGTTCGTCATGGCGGCCGTCGTCTTTCGAGTCTGTATCTTCGTCTGTTTCGACATTACTTGTCATCCAAAAAGCGTATTTAGGGCTGTTGCGTATTCCCAAAACTCTCAGTCAATAGCTTAGATAAAAATATAGACAGTCGCGCGCATTACACTGTAATAAATACAGGTGGGAGCGGGAGCACAGTGAAAGCAAGTCTTCTAGCCAACCATTTTCACCGGAAGTCCAGTTTATTTAAGTTTAGCACAGATGTTTTAGCATAGGCAGAATGGTAGCACAGAGCTGTCATTCCGTTCACAGCACCAGGTTTAGCCTGAAGTTTGCAAGTTCTCCCCATGAATGTAGATGAATTGGTACTAGTGAGCGTCAATGAATTAATTGTCCTTGTTTCTTTTGTTACCATAGCCTCAGCAAGAGCAACTTATCACACATGTTAAAAATTAAAAACTGGTCTGTGGCATTTCAATTTGCCCTATCCAACACTCTGCCTTTTTCATTTTCTGAGAATTTTTTCAATGTGCATCAGAAGTCAAGCAAAAAAATTAGATGCTGATGGAAAAGTCTCAGAGTAGAGGATGTACAACCAGACATTTGTAAATATTTAATTAGGTCAAAGTAATAAAGTCAATAACTTTCATTCCATTCATTTTTGAACCCATTTACTAAAATCCAGATCAGGGTTTTAGGTATCTGGAATACTAAAAGCAAGGCAGCAAATACCCTTGGACAAGATATTGGTATATATTAATTTCTGTACATATAAACATACAGAAGGATTCACTCTTAAGGATTCAAGGCCATTTTGGAGATGTGTGAAATGTCCAGGGAACAGCTTGTTACCTGTCTTTAACTGTTTCAATATCAACACTCGATTTCGATTTTCTTTTTATTTCAGTCAAATAAATGTTTCCAGTAGACTATTGACACCTAAGACATATTTTAACACAAATGAGTGGAATTACAAGGCGTGGTTGAATATTTACTACAATGCCAGACAATACTGATTCCTGCCTGTCTCCAGACGCTGTACGAATGGGGTCCCCATACAAGCCTGAACTGAATTAAGAGTGTTTCATGATGGACAGATTGATGAATGTAACCCCATATTTGTCTGGGTACAAAATTAGATAACTCAAAACTACATTATCAGTATGGCAGAAGCATACTCACTGACATTTCAAAAGGAGATCTAAACACTTTAAAATAAAATGTAGTTATGTATTAAATAATTCATCACAATGTGTACAATCAATCATTTTAATGCGGCACCTTTCATAACAAGCAGCATTTGAAAGGGCTCCATAATTATGTACAAAAAAAGCTCAATCATTTACATTTATTTATTTAGAAGATGGCTTTTATCAAAAGACACCTACATCCATAGAATGCTTTGCATCTAAAACTGAGTAGATATTTAAAATGAGGTACAATTCTTATGATAATAAAGGAAAAGATTAAAAGCAAATAACATCAAACGTTATAGATTTTTCCAACACAAAGTAAACAGAATTTGAACATTCAGATACAATTTCATAATGTGGAGTAAGTGACATTCATTAATTGACTTACTGAGAGAATTCCTATACTATGGCTGATTAACTAAGTCTCCTTGTATGTCACCTGGTGTTGTTACTTAAATCATTGAATGGTATCTGTGCTGACTTCATAACGAAGTATTATGCTTGTCCATTAACCCCAAAAAACACCAGCAATCACGACCAAGCTGATGAGCTGGTTCCAGGTATTGTTCTATTACATTTTGATTTATCATGGAAGGATTTGGGGTGATCTCTCCAAAAACATAAAATCCTTCATCTTTATTGTGCACTGTGGACTCACAGTTATACGTCATCTTCTTACCCCTCCTACACTTATTAATTTCAATGGAGACATAGCCTGTAGCCACAATGCACTACAGTCCCGCTTCACCTAGAATCAGCTACTACAACTTTTTTTTCTCCCTGATTATCAGAATAAGGCAAAAAGGGAAGCAGGTACTTTATTCAGTCATAATAGTTTTTAACATTACTTACAATGGCAAAAGTGGAAGCAAAGTAAATAAGTGTGGCAGTAACACCATACATTAGGAGCTGTTACAAATATCACTGGCAGAAAGCACACCATTTGTAACAGTGTTTGAGAGGTTTTCAGCTTTTGCCGAAACAAATGTAAGCATTGAAAAACAGGTGTAAAATAAGCTTAAAAACATGCGATAATAAAAATGAGGATTATGCAAATATTAACTTAGAGAGCCAGAGGAGTTCAAATATATTCATATTCCTATAATATGTATATGATGTAGGACAGCACAGTGGCGCAGTGGTAGCACTGCTGCCTCCCATTTAGGAGACCCAGGTTCACTTCCTGGGTCCTCCATGTGTGGAGTTTGCATGTTCTCCCAGTGTCTGTGTGGGTTTCCTCAGGGTGCTCTGGTTTCCTCCCACAATCCAAAGACATGTAGGTTGGGTGCATTGGCGATCCTAAAGTGTCCCTAGTGTGTGTGTGTGTGCACTGCGGTGGGCTGGTGCCCTGCCCAGGACTTGTTCCTACTTTGCGCCCTGTGCTGGCTGGGATTGGGTCCAGCAGACCCCTGTGACCCTGTGTTAGGATCTAGTGGGTTGGAATATGGATGGATGGATGGATGGTATATGAAGTAAAAAAGGAACTACAGTAGTTAGATGGAAAAGTTGTTGTACTAAATTTAAAAAACAGATGCATGATAAAATTATCTAGATCTTTTCACAATAAGGGAATAATTTAGCAGACTAACACACCTTTTTCTGAAGATTTAAGTTTTTTGTTTGAGGCTTTTATATATTTTTTCTGATGTGGTATTAGTGATATTTCATACTTATAACATCATAAAATAGATGTATACTATAGCAAGATGTTAAGACAATACTGCCTATGAATTTATTTGTGTTAATTTACTAAGTCATTTTATCTGTAGGGAGGTGAAAACCATAGCATTCTACCAGATTGAAGACTCTGCCATTTTGCCATAAAACTATAGCGATCAAATAAAAAAAAAAAATGTTTAAAATAAAAGCAAAAGAAAAATAACCACAACTTTTTACTTAATATTTTTTCATTTCTCTTACTGTTTCTGGAACTGGTTGAAGACAAACTTAGGCTTTAGTTTTAGATTTATTGTTTATGGTTTTGACTTTGCCGTGTACGTCTCCCTTCAGCCTTGGGTCTTTTTGATTGAAATGCCTGGCTTTGAACTCACTTTGTACCTTTGACTAATGAATTTGAAAAACTCAGAGGCTGCCTCAAAAAAGAAGAAATAATGGCAAATTAGTGAGCCTTAAAAGCAGGATCATTTATTTAACTTTGGCCCGATTATGGTAACACAAATTATCTATAGGTGGTGCTTGCAACTGTAATTCAGACTTACTGCTTTCCAACAAAAAGGTTAATATAATCATTTGTAGTTTTGTATATTTTTTTGTTTTCATCTCAAGTCAGGGAGCATGTGCACTTTATTTTCAGTTTAGTGAATAATGGTGATTTTTAGTTGCCTGTTCATCTAAAAATACTTTTATTGATTGTGCCACTGATCTAACAACTTACTAACAAAGTGTATTCATTGCCAAAATATCAGCATTTGATTATGATGTGAACCAATTGAAAGGATTTAGGAGGAAACCTGCGCTTGGATGTTTGTGCACAAGGGAGTGGTGCTTTAGGCGTGCCTGCTTATGTAAGATGGACTGCACTAAAATGTTATACAGCAGTAACGTTTATTTAAGTTTCTCATGCTTTTCTTGCCATTTAAACTCTCTCAGATTTATTTAGGCTTTACACAGTGTTTGAAGTTAGTAATGATGTTCTCTTGCTCCTAACATTTTAATTTAAGCATTCCCCCCACTTCTCATGTTGCTTCCTTACTTTCTGGTCATGAACCATGCAGTTTTAAGATTTCCAGCTTTTTTTCTTCTCTACGGATGACAAAAAAACAACCTTTAAGTATCACATTCATTCACAGATTGGCAGATTTTGATAATGTGGAAGCCTGAGGGGTTCAGATCGGTCAGTTAAATATCAGGGAAGGTAATTGCTCAGTATATCCAATTGTTCAGTATGTAAGTGTATTGTGAGCTTCAACACATTTCAAAAAGACAACTACTAGTTCATAACATTAGGATGAAGCATATGCAAGTCACTGAATTTGCTGGACTCATCTACAAGCTAAGAACTTAGGTTGCCAAATGAGTGGAATGGGTCAACTGTCTTCTGCAGAAGGACAGACAGAGTTAGTTAGTAAACTTTACAAAAATATTCACAAATAACCCTTTAACAAAAACCTTAAAAACATGAAACATATCTCTTGTACAAGTACCGATTACTGTTTATTCTGTATGTTTTTGGCTACATGATTGGTTTGGGTTTTTGTTTAGAAGTTTTAGTTTCAAAAAACAGTGCTGAAAAAATGTATTCAAGGCCAATGATACATCAAGATGAAAAACTCACAAATAACAATTATTTAATTAATAACAATCATTCTAAATTCAGTGGCAAAGGTAGGTGTATTCCAGCCTACTCCACCACATTGTGTTACTGTAACGTCACATTGTTTGAGAGTTTGTCTGAATTTGCAACTCACGTTAGGTCCCAAAGCATTATTTGAGTAGTATTTAGATCTGATAACTGACTCAAGACATTCCACAACTCTCCATTTGGTCATTTTGCATCATTCATTCATTTGTTTTAATTGTTGTTTTGTTCCACAATCCAGTTTTTGATGGATTCTGCTGAAGTATATTTTATTAAATTACAAAATTCATAGTTGATCCAATGACTGCACTATTGAAGCCCTAAACCATAATGCTCCAACCATTATTATTCATAGCTTCTAATAAAAATAAAAAAAACGTTTTAATTTGCGATACACGATGCTTAGCACTGCTGCAAAATAACTGTGTTCCTTTCTTTTGATTTATATGTATGATACTTTTGTTCTGCTTTGACAACTAGACACTTTTAGATGCCTAAAGTGTGTTTTAAGTTATTTCAAAAGCATTTCCAGAAATATACTTTAAGAAATGTTCTAAAAGACAAAATGTTATCTGAATATTATTTTTAGACACATGAGATGGAATAATAGATACCCCACATGCATGTTTAGATATCTTAAAACATTCAAAAAGAATAGGACACATTACAGGAAGAAATTCTGAGATATTCCAAAATTAATTTTAGATACCTTAAACTGCATAGAAGGCCAACTAGAAATGCCTTAAAATGTATCTGAAATATCTCCAAATGCTCTGCAGAAATCTTAAATAAGTAAAGGGACTTAAAATATCTGAAATTCATTTTGAGACATCTGTAACTGATAATTTGGCTTGCCACACGTAAATATTCACAGACATTTTTTGTCCCTAAAGGCCTATACGATGTCATGATGTCTTACTTAACGTCCTTTGCATTATGCCTTCCCCTGGATAAATGACCCGAAAGCATTGAATTCTTTTCAACTACAAAACATGTTATTACATTAACAAAAACGTGAAAATAACAAACAAATCAATATAATCACAATAGGAAAGATATGTCTAGTGTCCACTGCTGTACTGATGCAGATTTAGTACACGTCTATCATGTGATACATTTCAAGAGAGTCGCCAGTGCACACAGGCACAGTTTGAGCCAACGTTGAAAGATTTTTTTTTTCTGTTGTTCATGCATGACAGGGTAGAATGTCAGTGCCTGAATCATATGATTATATTGAATTACCAACCTAGTTGGTCCCTCTACTAGTGTAAAGTATCAAGTTTCAAGATGTACCCAGAGCTAGCTTTGCACAGCATGTACAACTTAATACTGAATCGAGTCAGTTTGGATGTGATGATTATATCAACAACAGCCTTCCCTTGTAACCCATAAAACTTTCTTAATACTTATGTCACGATTGGGTACCTTCTGCATATTTTTGATGATTGCCTGATACACATCCCACAGTTTGTACAGATTTGGTGCTGGGTGATTATCTTCATGATAGTCATCATTGTTAGTGAAATGGACATATTTCATAATTAGTGAAAAACAGCACTCACTCATAACTTTGCTAAAAATGAGCGTATGCAACAATTAGATTGCTGACCAGTACCATCTTTGGACTGGTTCACCCACTATGCCCTTTGTTAGCAGAAGACCAAAAAATACCCACTTGTCATCTGCATTGACAAGCTGCCAGAAAATGCGACAAGCAAATGGATTACTATGACTTTTCTGACACTGCTAAGCATAACAGTTCCTTGGAACTTGTTTTTTCAACACCAGATTATCATTGACATTGTAAATTGTCCAAATAATCATAATCAACAGACATCTTTAGACCAGGGTCACCCGTAAACGGGCAACGATAAGGTGCAGGATTGCCAGCAGTAATATGAATCAGACATCAAACATAACCATTACAGAAATTTAGCAGGACAGAATCTACCGAACAGCTGTCAGCTTCTCTGTCTGTATTAATGTCTGATGAGCACTTCACATCGTCATCATTATTGTTTGATTCAAGAAATCATTCAGTTTCAGTTTGTTCTAAAACTGGCCTTACAGCTTTTTGTTTGTTATTGTGTTTTATGTTTGAAGGCTCATCCCTACTCATGAATATTGATGAATTACAAGTTACCATAAAGCGTTAGAATGCATAGAAATATGAATGATATTTTGTACATGATGTTGTTTCATCTACTACTGAAAATAACAGCAAAATACTGTCCGTAGAGTTATTTGGGCTTCACACTGTAAAGTAGTGATTTGTTGATTGTTGATCCCAGGTTTTGGGAATTTTCAAAAGGTTTTTAGGAAAAATTAAGCAAAAAGTGAAGAAACTTTTTTCTTAAAAGGTGAAATGTTGTTTTTTTTTAAACTAGCAATTGGTTTAGATGTTAAATTAATCTGCTAATGTGTTATATTTAAAATGTTTTCTGTCATGTCTGAGATATTCAGCCTTGACCACTCCCCTCCATACCTCTCGCCCAATCATTACTCCTACTGGGCACATCCTCCCTCCATACCACCTCGTGACACTCTCAGTGTTAACTCACACTTCAACGCAGTTGGTTATAGTGACAGAAAAGCAAATCATCTATTCAATAAATTTTTAATTAAAATTTTAAAACGCAATAGAAAAAGAGTGGCAAGAGCTGATAAAGAACGTCAAAAAATGACAACAAAAAAGAGCTGCATATAATAAAAATCAGAAACAAAGAGAATTGTCCAATAAACGAAAAAGAGAAAAATATCCCAAACGATATTCTAACAGAAATGCAAAAAATCAGTGTGTATAGAATGTAAGTTAGAGGTTAAAGTAAAAAATAATATTGTTTTTGACTTTTACTTTTTTATTTTTACTTTTTACTACTTTGTACTATTCATTGGCATTTAAAACAGAAAGTAGTAGTGAAATAGTCAAGTAACTGATTTTCTATCTATAATAACTAAGCATCAAACAACCTTCCTCATATGGCCCGCATACTCTTCTATATATCATCTCTTTAAATGCAATTGCTCTTCTAACAGGAGAGTGCTCTGATGCCCTTTGAGCAGCTCAGCCATGAGATAGCGGGCACTCAGAACCTGCTCCCAAGGGATGGCAATCGAAGCGAGCAGGGGATGGTGTCCCCTAGTGATATTGAAATTAAGTTTTCTTTTCCACATAACTGCATAGGTTAGAAATGTGGAAGTGAGCCAAAACACATGCACTCACATGAACCTACAGGTGTGATTTGTCTAAACTAGCAAGTACGTGTTTTGGCTGTAAAGCTCAGGTGTCAACTGAAAGGGAAAGAGTAGGTAATGTATGTAGGAAGTGAAACAGGGAGCAAATCTATGGCTGAAAAGGAGAGAGGGTAATGAAAAAGCTGCCATTAGAGAAGAAGAAGGGAGATATTAAATAGTTATTCTGCCATTACGAAACATGTGATGACAAAATGAAAAAAGCTTTGCTTTCCTCTGTGTCTTTGAAGTTCTGTGAAAGAACACAAAGAGGGAGAACAGTGTGGTTACAGTCTAAATGACTATAAGCCAGTAGCACAGACCTCTATGATAAAAAAGTCAATTTAATGTCTGATTATTCATCATTTAACATTTCTCACAAATTCTCAGTTTTGTTTACTGGGCTCTCCACTTCCCTGAGCTTGCTTGTCCCTTCAAAGGTCTGAGAGTCTGAGGTAGTCCTTAAACTCAGAACATTTCTGCTGCAGTACTTTGTAATGGCCTGAATGAGTGTAACTGGCCTGATATTCACAACCTTATAAATTCCATATTTTGCCTTGAATTCATTTACTGTTTCCTGTCACACACTCACTATTTTACAGTCTGTCTAACATGGATAGACATTGTGCTATTATGCACCATAATGGTGTCCCCCTTCTCTTGGCAGGATCTTGCCAACATGGCACCTCTTCACAACTCCTGAGTTGACAGTAATTTTATGAACAGCTTACTTTCAACAATATTTACATAACACGTGGAATGCATAGCTAAAACAACTTGAATGTACTGTTGTTGTTTCAAATGTAAGCACAATGATATTTGAATAACCCCTTAATTCACGTCAAGGCTGAAGGCTGTCATTGCCTATACTTGCAGCACTGGGTGAAGAACAGAAACCAGCCCAGGACAATGCACTGGTCCATGCAGACACCCACAAGGCACCTAATCATCAAATGTCATATAAAAATTAAGTGTTTGCAATATGGGAGATGTAGCAGATTACAAAAGAAAAAACTGTTGCTGACTCATTCAGACCTTGCAAACTCCGCACAAACAACAATGAAAAGATGAAAATATTCTGCTATATTTGGTAGCAGCAGTAACTACTGAATCCACCATCAAAATGTACAGTTAAAATATATATATATATATATATATATATATATATATATATATATATATATATATATATATATATATTTTTTTTTTAATCAATTTGTATGAAGCGGCTTTTATATAATTATAAATCAAATATTGAGAATTCAAGATATAAAGTAGAGTAAAGGTTGCAAGGAACATTTGGAGACCGGTTGCTTATAAAGTTAGTTGTGAGGTGTCCAGAAAACTAGAGTGAGATGCTATTTCTCCAAAAAAAGGACAGTAGAATAATGCACAGATCATATTAATTGACATGTTATTTATGGGAACTATTGATGCAGGATCAAGTTCATGACCAGTTTAGCTCTGTGATTAACATCCATGTGGCAATTGTCAATAAAAATTGCAAATAACTTTTAGTTTATAGCTAGCTGATGGAGCAAGATAAGGAAAGCTGTGGTACATGCTGTGTTTGAACACCGGGCAGACTTCCCCAGTCATAAACTTTAATGAGTGAGGAATTATATAAAACCACAGGGACTGCACTTTCCTAGTTAGCAATTAGCTACTGAAGCTATCACAAGTCCGTATGGTTCTCCATGTGTATAAAACAAAGATTAACTTTCTACTCTGAACAGTTGTTTGCTCATGGTGTATGCCTCTATGAACACTATTTAGACATCAAAACTATTTACTGTAGCTCTTTCACACAACTGCATTATTTCTATTTATGTGTAAGACAGGTATTACAAAGCAGTAAAATGAAGCAGGCAGCTATACAACATTAAACTTACATTCAAATCAAAATTTAAAGAAAATAAACAAAACCAATCAAGCAGCCCGTTATTTGAAAGACAGTATAATGACACTAGCAACACTTCACTCTCATTATACTGTATAATCAACTTTTAAACATTTCCAAACTTAGATACAACAAGAATGTCATTATTACTTTTTTACTAAATCTCATTACAGCTGTTACACACTTAACAAAAATACTTAACTTATTGTGCGATACTCTTTGCCCAAGTAGGAACAGCTCTTCAAAGTTGTGGCCACTCTCTGTCTCTTTGTCTGTCTTCATGTTGCTTGACTATTGAAATATTTAATTTCAAGTGGTGTAGCAGCAGATTCTCTTTTCATATTCTTACCAGATTACTCCACAGATGTGTCTCCTGCTGGTATGAGAAGTCAGTTTGTGATATCTTAGTGCTGGTTGACGTCAAATGACTCTACTATGTGTGTGTGTGTCCCATTTTCTGCTTGCCCATTTGCCTTTAAGTACAAGCAATTGACTCTTCACACAATTTGCTCACATTAGCTATGTAATGCACATGCAAAGCATTTTTTTCACAGAATACTGACCTGCAGATTTTGGCCATAACTGCCGAACATCATAATACAATACAATAATATTTCAAGAAATATACAAAGACATCAACAAAAATCTCATAAAGGTGCAACATCTGTATTTGGTCAGCTGTTCTGAGGAGACATGCATGTAAGAATTTCATTGTGCTATGTACACAATAAACTTGACTTGACTTGAGAGAAAGGTAAACAAAAGTAAATATTGATTCATCATCTATGACAGTATGCATTGAAGTGTCTGTACAGTTTTATTTCAGCAACAAATGAATGTATTCCCTCTGAACTACACTGACTATTACAATACTGTTTTTATTGATTTCATTCATTACCTCTAGTCATCTTATCCAGTTCTTGAACATGGGGGCCTTAGCACATCCTGGTATCATCATGTGCAACGTAAGAACCAGCCCTGGAGAAAGGGACTAGCCTATTGCGGAGTGTACCCAGAAACATGGTTACACTCACTTACTTCAGACCAGTTTACCACAATCACTCAAGCTAAGCTTTACATTTGGGATGTGAAGAGAAAACTGGAATACTTGAAGAAAAACCCTGCAGACACATGGAAAATATTCAAACTCCAAACAATGACCAGGCCTAAGACTTCAACATTACACCACCAATCTAGCCTACTTTTTCTTTTTGGTTAGTAAAATCCAGTTCTTACCCAACTAATATATCCTATATTTTATATAGTGCCTTTTTATTGTTAGCACCATTCCAAGGTACTTTCAGATTACAGCAATATAATACAACTGTTGCATGTATTTTCAATCAAAGTTGCAGGCACTGAACTGGCAATCATTGGGTGTAAAGTCCACTGAGTTAACTTGGTCTAAAATTAAAATTCAGTACAAAGAATATAATGAAAACTAGCGGGTATGAACTTACATCTCAATTTTTTAGAAAATGTCTTTGATTGTAGTTTGAGGCTGCTTTGAAAGCCTTCATATTTCATAAGATTATGACTATGTTCGCCAAACATATTAATACTTAAACATCAGTTTATACTTTTCAGCCACAGCACCAATGCTACTACATGAATCCAAGGACAAACAAAATTGCTGCATGAAGCAAGGACTTTAATTATACAGACGCAAAACTCTGCAGCAGTCTTCCAAATAATACAAAAAATGATCCTTTGGAGTCAGCAGTTCTCAGTTTCCAGGTAAGCCATAAAACCTTCACTAAAATGGCTACCCCAAGCTAAAGAAGAAGATGCCTTTGTAGGTTAAACAAGTTCATTACAGTGCTAGGCAGTAACTGTATAGTGATTACTCACAGAGTGCACTATTAACTCTAATAATGATACCCATTTTGATTACTCCCAATTATTTTTCAAAAGAACCTACATTTTTTTGTCAAAAACATAGATTTTCCCAAAGCCATGTACTGTATACTTTTTCAAATTCAACTAGATACACACTTCAAAATAAACACTTTTCTCTAACAATTTTAGAACATCTAATCAGTCTTTCAATTTGGTACTTGCCCTATACTAAGAGTAAATGACCTTACTGTTAATCAGAAAGACAAGTACTGTACATCCCTATCACACACATGGTGATTATTGTCCACTCTTTTTAACAAAAGTGGCTACACAGAAAACAGCGTCTAGCAGCCCTTGTAGTCATTCACACTTCTGCAGGTTTAATTTTGAGCTTCAAAAACCTCTGATGGTTTTTCAATGTTGGGTGGATATGCTGTTCAGACCTGACAAGTGATGTAGTGTAGCACTGACAAATAATGTTGCACTTGGAAAGATCATTTACTCAACATTTGAAAAACACCCTGAAATCCTAAAAGAACGCTGGACTCCACATTGTTTTAGTTAAGTACTAATTTGCCATCAAAGTGGTAAACTGCATGGTTTATGGAAACCAAGGGTTAGCTAGAGCCCCAAATGTCCAAGACGATAGTAATCCCGTCTTGCATAAGGTGTAAAACCAAAAGACAGGAGCAAATGTTTTTTCAGTTAATAGAGTATTATTGGAACTTTATTTCCCATTAATCAAGGAAGGCTACTTCTTTAATTGAGCTGATAAGGTAAGGAGAACAAAACTTTTGTGTGAGTTCCTAGGCCGATATATCTGTCAGAAAATTGTGGCCAGCTTAAGTTCAAATGACATTTTGTTTTCCAGAAAAAAAAACCCATCTGTGTCTGAACGAAGAACTGTTTAACAGATTGGGCTTCCCTGTAATGTACCTTACTCACAAGTGGACTCTTGCAGGGGCCAGTACACTACCACGGGAATACAAGACTTTGGTGATGATACAGGGCAGGTACTATTGGCCTAGTCACATTTCAGAAATATAGACACATTGTAGTGTGTATGACCCTGCAGCTCAATCTGCTCCAACTGTAGTTGTGTTTATCCAAAATTACCAAAATTCTGCTGCTTCATGGGATTCTGGCAAAAAGCTTGACGTGTTGAAATGATTCCACAGACAAAGTATCTTTGTTTAAAAAACTTTAGTAAAAAGTCAGAGTAAAACAGTTCACACAAAAATAGAGAAAACGTTGCTATTGAAAGAAAAGAAAAGTTCTTGTTTAAGAAAAATTCTGTTCAAAGCTTATAAATCTTGTTTTATTACTATACGTTTGCTTACAGTTGAACCATTTCTAAACAGTCAGAAAACTGTATGCTTATCCCATTTTCATACTGTAAATGGGTTTTTCAGTCCCTGCTAGCAATGGGACCTATTCTAAACAACAACAACAACTGACTTAGTTTACACACTGCATCACAGATAGAGCAAGAAAATTCTCATATTATCAACTTACAGGGGGTTAAAGACTATACCATTGTCAATGGCAATGGAAGAAAATTATATTCTATTCAGATTAAGCTAACACTAATATGAGTTTAACTTAAAGCATTAACTTTCTAAGAATGCCTCTGACACCAACCATTGTGTCAGAGTTTAGGAAAAGTATGTGATGTCACCTTTTGTTCCATATTTTTGTGTGGAATATTGTGACATAACTGAAAAATAATTCAAACCCTGTTCTGCACTCTTTCTGGAGTATACTGTAAATAAAATGTATTATTATTATTATAGCAATACTCCCCAGAAGGGAAACAGGATACACAGCGCAACCAGCTTAGCTTACAAAAGGTTAAAACACAAAGAGGAATCTGCCCATTTTGGTCACGTCCTCCCAAATAAAATAAAAAAAGATCAAATGAGATGTATGGCAGGTTAGTTACATGTTTAGCTACATAGTTACTAATGTAACTGGCAGCATGTGTATCCACACAGAAAGCTCAGGCACGCGAAAGCAGTTTAATCGGCAACTAGCTTTAATTCCCAGCATCCCATGTTCCAGCTGTGCCATCTCAGGGAGTGAAGCAGCTGGGGAGTGACATTCTTAGAAATCACTAAACAAAAAAAGCAGGTGTCATTGAATATAAACAACAGCACACACAGCCAGGCAATGCGTTGGGTCAATGGTAAGCAACTGTTGTTTATCTAAATAAATTTCGATCCTGCTGCTTGTAATGCCCAGCATCCCGAGTATGTCTTGCAGCCATGCCATCTAAGGAAGTACAGTTACTGGGAAGAGAGGTGACACTCTCAGTAATCCCTCAGTAAAGACAGCACATCATTGTTGAGGTATCAATTGTCACTTATCGGTGAGTTTTTGTGCCATCATTATGCCTTTTCCAGCTTTATGAGGTACCAAGTCACTATGAAAAATATTACAATGTTTAAGCATAAGGTCAACATACCGTATATATATTTTAGTATATTTTACAAACAATTTGTGCTTTGTGATTTAAAGTATGATAATATACTGCTTCACTGTCATTTTACTGATAAGTCTGAAACATTGTTTGGTAAAATAATTACCATATATACTTGCAGATAAGTTCTCCTGCGGATAAGTCAGGACTTCATTTTACCGTATAATTTCTGGTATGTCAGTCGTATAAGTCGAATGTGGAAAACTTACACTATTCGTCCAAGAGATTATGATCTGCTAACGCCCATCAGGGAGAGTAACCACGTAGCACACCGCCTTTTTATCTCTGTGTATTGGGCCTACGTGACCACATGATAATACCCAATCTATTCCGAAGCAACGTTTGCACTGTTTTGTGTTTTTTGTATCTCACACCTTTATCTTAAGAGCATCCCTCGATCAGAAGAAAATATGAAGCTGGCAATTAAATGTCATTGAAGTAGCAAAAGAAATTGGTAACTGCGCTGCTGAAACAAAATTCGATGCATCTGAGAAACTGGTGTGTGATTGTAGGAAGCAAGAAGATGTAAAAAAAAAATATATGTGTTGGATTTTTGAACAGGTGTATAAGTCGGGATCTGATTTTCTGATCAATTTTTCGGGTTTCAAGACCCGACTGTTACTGTTAAGGAATATATTTATTAATGTTAAAAATGTTTTTAATTTTCTTCTTTCATTCTAAGATGTTTGTTAAAAATGATTTTGTTTTTTACAATAAGTGCAGCATAGAGCTGTCTGTTACAATTATTATCTTAATTTGAACTTAATATGTTAATACGGTGGCTTAGAAGAGGAAAATCCGAGACAAAAGACTGAGGGCTAAACTAGCAATAATGAAACTATAGGAAAAAATTGTGCAGTCTGGCAAGAAAAGTTTAAAACCTTAAATGGTGAACTAGTCATTTTTTCTAGGTTTCCCACATGTGTGAAAGGAAAGCCATTAAACCACTGGATACCTTTCTGCATGCACACCCTGTTCACATGTACTGACATAGTCTGTTAAAATGACATTGGACAGAAAGGGGCTAGTGGTGTCTTATCTCAGCCCTGACAAGCATTTAAAAGTCATCAATTTCAACTGAAACCAGGAAGAGAGAGCTCCAAAAATCAGAACACAAAAGTGAAGAATGCAGACACACATTGGGTACTGGACAGTGCCATTTATTACAACTCCTACAAATATCAATGTTATATAGTGTAATTTTGCCACATGTAATTACCTTTAATTTTGCTTTCACTTTTTGGCATGTTAATAATATTACATTTTTAGTGAGTGAATAAATTAAATAATTATTACCTGTTCCCCTTTATTTTATTAGTATTTTGCTCTATCTTGCTGTTTGAGGTATAGAGAAAACAGAAGACGTCCACTAACAGGTGAAGTGAAGCTCAGTAGCAGTGAGTTCAGGATGAAGACAGATCCACAGCTCTAGCTGCAAGTGCACTGTGACTGTTAGGCTGTGCCTCTTTCCAGGCCTGGAGAGTACAAGTATAAGTGAACTAGAGCAGAGGTAGAGGACATATGTGTGAGTCTATATAAAAAAGAAACTAGCCGATGAAATAAAAATACTGTATCTGTTTTTAGGATAGGGTCACCAAAAAACCTTTCCACAATGTAACACCTCATACATACAAAATCAGGTTAAGAATGTAGCCAAGAATGGAACTTGTTCATTACCTATGTAATTACCTATTACCTGTATTCATTTTCCTCCAAAAACTTATGAGCACAAATAATATTCACTTAAATTTCTGATGATACTAGATGGGGCTGTTGAACTTATGTCTTATGTCTCTTATGCCTGTGTTGGGGACACTGGGAAGTCAAACTCCATTGTAGAATGAACAGAAAAATAAATGGTATAGCACAATGTCTGTGTTACATAAGAAAATCTGCAGTGGATCACAGATTCTAATTATTTTCCTCTCCTTTCCGTTGAGTTATGATCATATTATGCCTGGTTTTGTACTGAAGCTTGTTTGCAAAATTGTACCTTTCGGATGGCTTAAAAATCTTTACAGATCTTTCAAAAACTAATTCTTGGACATGATCTAAAATGGAGGCAGCACCTGAAACTGTTTTGTCTACCACTTATATTCCTGGTAATTGTTACTGTGTTTGGGTGTGGTCCATGCAGGCACCTAAGGAAATGACATTTGTTTAGAGTTTTATGATGTAATAATTAATCCATCTGTCCATTGTCACAGTCAAGGTTCTGATCCACCTCTTGAACCCTCAGGTACCACTCCAAACACCAGGTAAAAGTCCAAGACTCTTTTATTTTATTATAATGCAGTGCACTAAGCACCCTCCACTCCACACTACTCATAAATACCAATACTCCAATAATAAATCCAATAACTCACAATCCTCCACTCCCAGACGCGTTGCCCTCCTACCACCCAGCTCAGCTCACCATCTGGGAGCTCCCACAGTCCTTTTATATTCCCTGACCCGGAAGTGTTCCCAATCCCTGAGTCAGGTAAAAAGTACTTTTCTTCACCCCCGTCGCTATTCCTTTGGCGAATTCGGGTTATAGGGTAAAAATGAGTCTACTGGCCTCCCGACATACATAGTCCATGAGGCCTTGCTGGAATTCGGGGCTCGTCCATGCTGCGGGAGAGCTCCTCCTGGCGGCCTGGGGGTGGCCGGGATATGAAGCCGGCCATCCATCACAATTTCCCCACTTAGCGACGACAACTGGGGTGGAGAGTCCAGCCCCGCGAGGGAAGTCCTCCTCCAGTCAGGACTCGGCCGTGTTGTCTAGGTCCCCCAGAGAACCTAGGGGGAACTGAGTGATGACAGTTATAACAACACCATCGTCCTCCTGGTTGTCTTTCCCGTCGAGACCAGAAACATCTCAGGAATTCCATTAACTCTGCCCTTTTGTCTGCCAAGGGGGGTTTTCCGGCCGCCTCGTTGCTCTCCACCCATTTTTCCATCTTGTCAGGAGACACACGTTTTACTTTGGGGATCTCCTGCTTATTCTGGGCCTTAGACACAGCTGGGGACTCTCTACTGGAAAAAGAGAGCCCCTTTGCTGTCTGCACGCCCGTTGACCTATGTTTCTTAGGAGGCAGCGTCATCAGCACCGTATCGCTCCGGGAAACAGCACTGTTCAGCTGTTCCGGTACGATCCGTGCTTCCCCTGCCCCTCCAGTCACCAGTGACAACCGCTCAAATCACCGGTCGGGGTCTTGAGGTCTGAACCGCTCCGGGAGGCCATGTCATACGCATGCCCCGGCTCGATCGTTACTCCCCCCGACCACTCGGATATCATGCCACAATTCCCTTGTCGGGTTCGCAGTGACTTGGCACCCGCTACTTTTTAATGGCGGGCAAAGATCGTACTGCGTTCCCTTACAATATACGATACGGCTTACCTGTACCACCGAATCAATCAAGATCGGGGCTTCTCGACCTAATCGTCACATATACTCTTGTAGTCCTTTCAGCGGCGCCTCAGCTGTAGCTCCCAGCTCCTCCACATGTGCCTTCAGATCCTTTAAGTCCTGAAAGAAATTATATATGGGCTCGAGGTATTTCTCGAGATCCCGTAAGACCACAAAGTTGCTTAATTCTGCTTCCACCTTCTCTTTACCAGTCGGCTGGGAGCCAATGAATACGTCCACTCCAGGCACATGTTCTGCTGGGCCGCGCAAAGCCTCCTGGGACTTGGAGTCTTCCGAGGGTCGGGTGGCTGTTTCAAGCCGACTGTGATCTGCCCTTTTTACTTTAACGGCAGCCCATTCAGTCACATCCCGCCCCTCTTTGTCTTTATTTTATTTCGGCGCTGCTTCGCTCACCTCCCCCTTCCCCATCAGGGAGCTCGGAACCATCGGGGAAATAATGACCTCACCTGTGGTCCGACTTTGACCTTCTCCGTCCCAGCATCCCTCGTGTGAGGTCACGTGTTTGTAGTCCTCGAAGAAGTTCGTCACTAGCCGACTCCTAGCCTGGCCTGCCTTTTGGGTTTCGCGGCCATCTTGCCGAGGTGTGAGGCAGGCATCCGACTCACCACTTGCTTTCTGGAAGTAGGCCTCTGCAAATAGGAACAAAATGTTTTCCCCGCACATACCTCCAGACTTGGCAGCAGTGTTCCCAATCTCTTTGGGGATTCCGCCACGTCCGATGGCTGACAGCGTTCCTGCTGTTGCGCCACTCGAGCTCATTCAACCTGTATCAGTGCCCGGTCCTCCTCACTCCCAGTCAGGTAAGTCCAGGACATCTTGGCTTCGGTTAGGCTCTGTACCCAGTTGGTATTGTCCTTCTTTTTTCCTGACTTCTTTCCCATTATGGCCCAAAATAACAGAAGGCTCACCGACACAGCATTCTCCGTAGTGGGTGGTGCTTGTACCACTGTGCGTTGAAGCGCGACCTTCCTAGGGTTGTCTGCCCACACAATATTTGTTTGAAATGCAGGTCCCCTGCCAACAGACGGCCAGAGAATCCTGCTGACTACGCCAGTGTCGCAGTCGAGGTTCTGATCCACCTCTTGAACCCTCAGGTACCACTCCAAACACCAGGTAAAAGTCCAAGACTCTTTTATTTTCTTATAATGCAGTGCACTAAGCGCCCTCCACTCCACACTACTCATAAATACCAATACTCCAATAATAAATCCAATAATTCATAATCCTCCACTCTAAAATGCGTTGCCCTCCTACTACCCAGCTCAGCTCGCTGTCTGGGAGCTCCCACAGTCCTTTTATATTCCCTGACCCAGAAGTGTTCCCAATCCCCAGTCCATGTGATTCTGTATCACTTCCGGTTCAGGTAAAAAGTACTTTTCTTCACCCCGGGAGCCCGTCGCTCTTCTTTTGATGAACTTCCGGGTTTATAGGGTAAAAATGAGTCCACTGGCCTCCCGACAGCGACTCCCAGTGGTCCCGAAGGTATCCAGCAGGGCTGTGCATAAAAACTACATAGTCCATGAGGCCCTGCTGGAATTCGGGGTCCGTCCATGCCGTCGGGAGAGCTCCTCCTGGCGGCCTGGGGGTGAGGGCCGGGATATGAAGCCGGCCATCCATCACACCATTTATTCTTTTTGTGAAGTCACTTATTCAAATTACACATTTGTGGATTATTGGAGCTGTCACACCATATTCACAAAACTCACAGCTAAAAGTAAAGATTACTATTACTACTAGCAGATTAATACAAACAAACTTTAAGGATGATTCAATTTTCTGGAGTATGTTAGGAAAGCAGAGCAATAAAAACTACATTATATGGGCTGCTGCTGATAAGACTGACCTCTCATATACTTTTTTTTCTGTATCTCTGATCAGGTATTCATCAACTCTCAGCTTATTGTCCCTGAAATAATAGTTGTTGGATGTGATCTCAGGCTGCTGAAATACAGAACAGACTTCTCATGTGCTAAAGGTGAACTCCCACAACCCAAATGGGTTTCTAACTGCTAGAGTTTTTTTTTTATGTAGTGTGCTCTTTCTTTAAAGAGATGAGTAGGTGCAGTGGAGGCTGAGGGTTAGAGAAAGAGAAAAAGTTAGAAATAAAAACAGCAATTAGGGACTTCTAGGAGCTTTTTTTGAAATCCCATATTAGCATTTGTATGTCTGTGTTCTCATTCCCCTGCAGAGATCTTTAATCAGAGGCAAAATCAAACAAACTGGCAAATACTGAAACTGCCTACAAACAGAGTACATATATTAATTGCTTAATAAGTGTCTGGCTGTTAAATGCTATGCTTTTTTTCTGAATATGCTCAAAGATGGATATCCCTGCTATAAATGAAATTTGCCCACCTTGAAATTGCTATAATGTGAAAATTAAATTAGAAACATGAAACAAGAAAATGGATAATTGCTATATCAGTTTTCTGTATTTATTATCAGATGGAAATTCATTCTTTATATTTCACAACATCTTATATCATTTTATTTACAAGGGGATCCAATTATTGTAATATTTTTTTCATTTCTGATACATACAGAAAATCCAAAGTAAATTAAGAACTGATTAATATCACGGTTACATACTGTAAACACAGTGAATCTAAATATTCATGTTTCACAAAAAATGTTTAAGCATTTTTCAGTGCTATAATAAATACATATTGCTTATAATTTGCATGGATCTTTTTGAACTTGGAACATAAATAGGAAGATAGAATACTGGAGGTTCAATTGTGATGAGGATTCATAAATTAGCCAGCAGGGAGATGCTACATATACCTTACTGTAGCATGGATTTGATGGAACAATTGGAAGAAGGTGTCAGGAGTAATGCATGATCGAAGAACCATGGCAAGGGTTAAAGTTAAGGTTTTTAAGCCACAAGTAAGACCAGCAATGATGTATGGAGCTTAGACAAGGACAGTAAAGGGAGTGCAGGAGAATTTAGATGTGGCAGAAATGAGAATGTTGAGATGGATATGTGAAGTGATACAGGAGGACAAAGTAAGAAAAAAGGCAATCAGATGTACAGTATAACAAAAATGGCATGGACATGTAATGAGGAGAGATAATGAATATGTGGGCAAAAGAGTGATGGAAATAGAAGTACTGGAGAAAAGAAAGTGTGGGAGGAAGAAGAAGATGTGGATGGATACAGTAAAGAAGACCTGAAGGTGCAGGACTGAGCTGTATAGAGAAGGTTGGTTCAAAAACATCGACCCCACACATGGTGAGAAAAAATGAAGATAAAGAAGAAGAAGATTATTGTTACAACTAGTCTGGGAAATGATACATATTTTTTTGGTGAGGATAACTATTCACATTAAGAATGATACTCAAATTAGCTTAGTACTTCAACATCTTATTATTGCAGAATTTGTTATGTACCTTATTACACATACTAACTTGGAAAGGCAAGCATGATTATTAAAGACTTCAGCCATCCTGCACAGCTGCATTTCTCACTTCTTCCTTCTGGCAGATGTTACACTGGCACTTGCACCGATAATTTCAGGGGCAGTTTCACCCCACAGGTTGTAAGTTTACTGAACAGCCAGTCATGATACATGTTTTTGTTTAATGTACAAGGGGAGACAGAAAAAAACAGAATTTGTGTATAAAAAAAGTATTTATTTTTACACTTTCAGACTTCAGTCACCTTCAAAGTACTCTACACTTGACGCCATACACTTATAGAGACATTTTTTCCACTGCTCAAAACAGTTTTGGAACTCCTCGATTTTGGTCCTTTTTAGGGATTCTGCTGTTTTTTGTTTCCCCTCTTCCACATCAGCAAAACATTTCCCTTTGAGAACTTTTTTCATCCGGGGAAAGAAAAAAAACCCACACGGGGCGAGATCAGGTGAATAGGGAGGGTGACGAACGGGGATCATGTCATATTTGGTGAAAAACTGCTGAATACTCAGTGCGGTGTGGGCAGCTGCATTGTCATGATGGAAGAACCAGTCACCTGTTTGCTACAGCTGGGGACATTTCTTCCGCAAATCCTTCCAGATAAAGGCTTCGGTTAATGGTTTGACTGTCTGTAGCATAACAAACTTTTCAACCACATTATTTTCTAACAGGATACAAAATTTCACTGCAGCACGTTGTTCATGTAAATCAGCAATCACAAAATAGACAAATTATCCGAAACAGTCTTCAAAAAAAATTCACTAAAGCCAAACACATCACCTCACAACAACGGCAGTTGGCACAGTGATGCAGAAGGGTTTCTAGAATATTCATCTAGCAAGGAAAACATGTACTAAAAGGGGCCCGCCCTCCAGAAGATAATTATGTTTTTTGTTTGGGACCTCTCCTCGTATATACTGTACATGCAATACATTTTATAACTGTATATATGCTTAGTTCTGCATGCATACTCTTTGTGTGTGTGTGTGTGTTTGTGTTATATTACTGTCAGTTTTCTGAGGAGACATGGAAGTAAAAATTTCAATGCATTCATTGCAATAAACCTGAACCATTTTAGCATGATCTTCAGTTCAAATCAGATTATTTTTATGAAGCTTGCTTCTCACTGATATATTCAAAACACTCTATTTACAAATATAATATATTAACTAAAACAAAATGCAAAATAATATTCAATAAATGCACAATGGCCTTGTTGAAATAAATGTGTGTATATCATACATTATAATATGTTTTTATTACTTTACTAAGCTTGTTAATAGTAATAATATAAGTAAACCATAATCGCTTGGCTAAAAGTTGGCACAAATATCAATTTTCACAAAGTTTGCTGCCTCAGTTTTTATGATGGCAATTTGCATATCCACCAGAATGTTATGAAAATTGATCAGATTAATTGCAATTAATTGCAAAGTTCTTCTTTGCCATGAAAATAAATTTAATTCTAAAAAACCCATTTCCACTGCTGATGTGAAGAAGGCTTCAGGGCACCCGAAATAGTACAGCAAGCGCCAGGACCGTCACCTAAGTTGATTCATGTGTGGGATCGGGGCACCACCAGTGCAGAGCTTGCTCAGGAATGGCAGCAGGCAGGTGGTAGTGCATCTACAGACACAGTGAAGCAAAAACGTTTGGTGGATGGCCTGGTCTCAAGAACGGAAGCAAAGAATCCACTTCTCTCCAACAAAACCATCAGGGACAAACTAATATTCTGCAAAAGGTACAGGAATTGGACTGCTGAGGACTAGGTAAAGTCATTTTCTCTGATGAATCCTCTTTCCGATTGTTTGGGCCATCCAGAAAAAAGATTGTCCAGAGTCCTGTGTCGCGCCAACAGTAAAGCATCATTCACAATTTTGCCTAAGAACACAGCAAAGAATAAAGAATGGTACCAAAACATCGTCAGAGAGCAACTTCTCCCAACCATCCAAGAGCAGTTTGGTGATGAACAATGGCTTTTCCAGCATGATGGAGCACCATGCCATAAGGCAAAAGTGATAACTACAATAAGTGGCACGGGGAACAAAACATTTTGAGTCCATGGCCAGGAAACTCCCCAGAACTTAATCCCACTGAGAAGTTGTGATCAATCCTGAAGAGGCGAGTGGACAAACTCCAACCATTGATTATGCAAGAATGGGCTGCCGTCAGTCAGGCTTTGGCCCAGAAGTTGATTGACAGCATGCCACGGCAAATTGCACAGGTCTTGAAAAAGATTGACTCTTTGCATAAACTTGATGTAATTGTCAATAAAAGCCTGTATGAAGTGCTTGTGATTATACTTCATTATACCTTAGGAACATCTGACAAAAAAAAAAACACTGAAGCAGCAAACTTAGTAAAAACCAACACCTGTATCATTCTCAAAACGCTTGGCCGTGAATATTGACTAAAACCAACTGGAAAATATACCTAAAATTAACAAATGAAGCCCACTGTCATTGGTCCAGTGTGGGCATAATCATAAAATGCAGGCCTTGTTAAATGTAGAAAAAATTATATAAGTAGGGAACAAATACTGTAAAACACCTGTTCTGGCTATTAATGTTTCTATTTTCATTTCTATAACTGCCATTCATCCATCATCTACCTTACTTTGTCTAATTTAGGTTTGCTCTGAGCCACAGGGTTTCTTGACAACATTATACACAGGAACCTAACTAATCCATTGCAGGGCACACATATTTACACACTGTCACTCAGTTACATAGGGCTGTCACCAGTATTCATTCATTAATAATTTAAAATGTACTGACATCTTTAAACAAGAGGACAATCAGGAGTAACAATGTTGATTAAGGGAAAACCTGAAACTTCACACAGACACTGACCAGGCCTGGATTCAAACCCAGATACCCCTGGGTGATCCCCTCTCTGTAAAATAAATAATACTGTACAGTAGCAATATTAAAGTGTTTGGCTGGATATGATACTGTAAAACCTACTACAGTAATTTGTAAAAAAAGAACATTTTTTATTTTATTTAGAGCAGGAGATAAGAGGGGAGCTAAGTAGGCCATTTACTTTGCTCATTCTTCATAGCAGTCAGAATCAGACTCTTTGGTATTATAAAAAAGGATTTGGTGCCATGGAAACCTTGTGGGAATAGAAACTGGCACATTAATTAATGTAGCTGCAAAAGTAAATAAAAAGGAATATATTGTAAAAGAAAAAAGCCTTTATTTAGCTCTAAACTTAAAATATCTTCATCTGTGATATTTTTATGAATAATGTTTATAGTGGTAAGCCATGACTAAATCTCAGTGTATTTATTAATCAATATGTGAATTACAATGCAATGTTATTGGCAATAATTGTTTTAAAATTATTTTTATTCCTTTACTCTATTATCGGTAAATCTTTATTTTAAATTGCATCATAAATAGCATGTACAATCACAGAATGTTTTACAATCCAAATAAGATAAAAATACACTCAACTCTTTTGCACATGAATAACATTTTAAGAATAGACATGTTAGTAGTTTATTATAATAGAGTGCATCTTATACAGATATTAAATGGAGATTGCCCTCCTAGCATTTCCCCACTCTAGGAATAAATCTCCAGGTCCCCAAGCAAGTAAAGCACAAAGAGAATATAACAGGGAGTACACAAATTCCACTTCTTTGAACCTCCAGCACCGTAAAAAGCATTACATTTCCAAGGCAGCTTTTCTGTTGTCACAAAAATAAAGTTTTATTTCATTTGCTTAATTAGCTATGACTCATAAATGTACTGTAAAATACATTTATTATGGGGCTCAAAGCTAGCATGTCTCCCATGTCATGGGGGTTTTCCTCTGGGATGCCAGTTTTCTTAGCACATCTCCAAAGACATGCAGGATATCTTAACAGGTAATTCTAAGTTGGTTACAGTGTGAATGTGTGAGAGTGTTTGTGTGTGCCCAGTGATGTACTGGCATTCTTGCACCCAATACTTTTAGGATAGACTCTGTACCCCTGCAACCCAGAACTGGATTAAGCTGGTTTGAGAATGTATGCATGTATGCAGCTTTATTCTGGCTGACACTGTGGCTTGGTAGTTATCGATGGTGCCTCAGACTATATGCCTAGTTCTAAGATACATGAGGTTTGCTCTAGATGTTAATGATTTTCTTCTTTCTATGAAAACAAATGCATGCCTGGTCGATTCTAAACTGGAGAACTCTGACTGCTATGTATGCTTAAGCACCAAATTGCAACTCAATGTACCAGGCCTTCTTGGAGTGCCTTGAGGGAATCCTGAAAAGGGTCCTAGCTTAGGACTACATAGTTCTGCTGGGTGATTTCAACCCCCACATGGGTAAACATGGGGACACCTGGAGAGGTGTGATTGGGAGGAGCGGCATGATGGATTTAAACATGAGTGGTGTTTTGGTTTTGGACATCTGTGCAAGGCATGGCTTATCCATAACGAACACTATGCACATAAGGAGGCTCATAATTGTATATGGTACCAGAGCACCTTAGAGCAATGATATATGATTAACTTTTTAATAATTTTATAAATTTAAAGTAAATTTATTTACAGCCATTGGTTCTGGACACTTGGGTAGGTGCAGAACTGTCAACTGATCACCAGGGGCCTCATGTATAAACAGTGCAAACGCACAGAAATGTTGTGTAAGAATGTTTCCAAGTTCAAATCACGATGTATAAAACCTAAACTTGACGTAAAGCCATGCACATTTCCACGGTAGCTCATACCCTGTCGTACGCAAGTTCTGTGCTTGGTTTTGCAGACTGGCGGCACCCTGCGTCAAAGCAGCGCTACTGTTCCTGTGTGGTTATTTTTTCTTTTTCAGATCCACATCCCTGACGCGGCTTTATAAATACACTGAAATTAACCGTACATTGTTTATTAGTTTAATGCATCTGATTGTAATTAACCTGTAACAATATAATGGTCCACAGAATGGTCAAACTATTCTAAATACAATAGCTGCTTTAGCGTTGTTACACTCACTGCACCTTCTTTTTCTTCTTTCAGCTGCTTCCGTTAGGGGTTGCCACAGCGGATCCTCTTTTTCCATATTACTCTCACTGCACCACTCGGAGTATTTATATCACTGTATCTGAGTGGGGAATCAAAGATCTACAGAAACTGAGAAAGAGAATTATCGGTATACAGCATCAAGCACACGCCTGCCTCAGCCATGCTGTCTATTGAACTGCTTTGACACTGCAAACGTTTTAAAGCCTTTCCTGTACGGACCTTGCGGTTCAGAAACGTTTTCATCCCAAGAACTATAAATGCATTCAATCAAGTGCTCCTTGTTGAACTGTTTGTACTTATAAATACAATTACCTCACTGTAAACTTGTACTACAGTTATAATATTGCACAACCTGAGCCACTTTATAAAGCGCGTATTTACATATGATGACAATATCATTTTTAAGATGAAATGCAGCAAAATATGTTTATTTTATTATACAGATAAAACTTTAACTTCATTTAAATAATCTGTATTGTTAATAATTAAAAATGTGAGGACACTGTGTCGTTGCGTTCATCAATTGTTTCTGCCTCGCGCAGAATTCTTGCTGGGGCTGGCATGACACTGGAAGGATAGATGGATAGAATAATTAAACACGTACTACAAAGATATTTCAATGTTCCTTAAAAGTTTTGAAGAATCGGCGTTCTAAGCTTACAGATGACTTAACATCTATTACAGAGCTGATTGTGTGGCGATTGGGTATTTGTAGAAAGAAAAGTAAGGACAGGAATTGGAGGTTAGTACGTTTGCAAGAGACAGTCATTGAAGGTTGCGCATGGCGCAGCAAGCATCTTGCGGAGACATGAACAATCACTGCACCACCGTGTTCCCATGTTTAATAACATGATTTAACTTCCATCATCATGAAAATTATATCACGCATACATCTCAGTATTTTAATTATTCAGAGAGCTGTAATATCACGAATGTAATGGATTCTGTGTTCTGTCGGAGGAAGAGAAAGCCGGTTTAAGAAGCACATATGATTCACACACATAGAGCACATAGACGATCAAATACATAACAAAGCATTTAACGTGCTACTTTAGTTACGATGGGATTTGAGAAACTAATAAATTAAACAATTTTAAGATAAAGTTTATGATAATCTACCTTAATGACAAAATAAACTACGTGATTAAAGTGGAAATTTCGAGATTAAAGTTTACATTTCGTACTTTTTTCCCACTGTGTGCCTTTTTTTTCTCCTCTGTACCCTAATAAGCTCACACGGTGGGCTACGACTCGCCTTTTCATGGCGACTTTGATATGTGAAAACTTCTTTTTTATTTTGGTCACTGTGCAATAATAATAATAATAATAATAATAATAATAATAATAATAATAATAAAAATAACAACAATAATAATAATATTACAATATCTTAAACAGGTGCTTTGTGGAAAATGCACAGTTAAGAATATATGAATGTAAGAGTAAATTAAAGAACAATTATCTCTGGAATGTTGTACATTATACATTATATCACTTTAATATAGCCCGATAATTGTAGAGTCTTCACAACTGACATTTAACTAAATTTAAGGACTGGGATGACATTGTCCTAGACACCTGAGGAAGATGTGTTTGTTGAGGGTGACTCTAGATATAGTTAATTTGCATCTGAAATTATATAAATGACATTGCTATAAAATACACCTAACAAGTTGCCTTTGATACCTTTTATTATAGCATGACTATCCCTTGATACTGACTGCACCTATTAAATGATAAAGGATATAAACACAATCAAACCCTGGGGCATATTCCCTGTTGACTTAATATGGCTATGGAGACATGCCTAGGTAGTAAGATTAATTAGATAAAATGTGCAATCTTTTATTTAAACCTTTTCTGACTACTACAGAATTTGGTGATACTCGTGATGTCTACAACGCAACTTTATTCATATAAAGAAAAGAAAATACAAGTGGCTAAGTGCAAGCAGGTAGTTAACAGCCTGGAGGTTAATTTTGCACATCCATTATTCAGCATAGAGAGCTTATTTGGCTTACATTTCTGCTAAAAGTGATTGTGACACCATCAGACTTTGGTAATCAAACATATGCAATTTATGCAATGATAGAATTTTATTAACCCTATGTCTAGTTCATCTCTCCTCTTCTTCATATTCCGTTATTGAGCGGCTGATGGCTTTGCCCTTTTAAACACTCCTTGATGAGTCCTTGTCCTCCTGCTGCCACCAGTTGTAATGCATTTTTTGGTGGGGTTGGAAGTGTCACACCAAACTAATTTAACAGGGTCTTTGACACCTTCCACCCACATCACATAGCATTTCTGTGCTGGAACCACAGATGCATTGTTAAGAGTAAAGAGTAGGAGGAAATGGAGAATGTGGTCGGCGCCATCCAAGAGAAAGTGAAATTTGCTTGCTAAATCAGTGACCACCCAAGAAGATGGCACTCTGTGTGGCCACCTATGTCATCTAATGGGTTGACCAGCTCTAATCATACCCTGATCATATACACCTTCTATTATATAATGCTGAATATGTTTTTTGAGTATCTGTCTTGTGTGCAGATCCACACTTGAACCTGCCACTGCCAAATTTTGCACAGACTCTGTGTTTGTACAGAGGGAAGACCATCTCTTATATATATATCTTTTCTGGTTCAGCCTGCTTCCAGCTGAAAACCGGTCCCGCCCACATGCAGCCGACACGGCATTTCTCGATTCCTATTCGTCCTCTTCCAAACCCCTCCAAATGCTGCCAGTGGCTCCTCTTTAAAACCGGTCCCGGCAAGCTTCTGAAGTACGCTTACAAAATAAAGCAAACTGCATGCAGCAAAAATTTACTTCTACAGCTAGATTCCATGCTCAGAACCATCAAACCCTTCGCTAAATCATACAAACACATGCATGACATCGCTCAGTCCAATCCAACAGCATCTGTACGAATGATTTTCGAGGAAAACCTAGGCAGGATTTATGAAGATACAATGCCCCGACATGTCACACCAATGTTGCAGAGATTTTCGTCGGAGAAGATTGCAAACCGCCTGCCGAAAGGGACATTTGCATCTATCCCAAAGGCAACTCCTGTAAACAGATTTCCACGCTCAATATAAACTGAGATCCTATGGTTTACCCACTTTTATTCCCTTATGGAGACATTGGCTGGCACAAAGATTTACAACATGTTCCCGATAAAAGATCCGCCAAGCGAATAAGGCTTACTCGATGCCAATTTTACGCGTACAGATTAGCAATGAGGAATACATTTAGTATTTTGCACTCCAGCGGCGAAGTATTCCAACATTACGTCTTAGATGCGTATGTTAAAACAGAGGGCGTGCGTCTCAACTATCTCAGATTCGATCAACAAGATTTGCACGTGGAACAATACAAAGGACTGTCAGACGCACTGCAAGTAAACGCTGAAAATAACAACGTACATGTAGGCAAAATTATCATATTACCGTCCACATTTCCAGGAAGTCCAAGATACATGCAACAAAACTAGCAGGATACCATGGCTATAGTACGTAAATTCGCACAGCCTCATTTATTTATCACTTTCACATGTACTCCTGCTTGGCCAGAAATTCTACATGCACTGTCGGATACCCAAAGACCGGAGCACAGACCTGATATTGTAGTACGAGTCTTTTGGATTAAGCTGCAGGAATTACTTAGAGACATTCTACAACAACATCTTTTTGAGGTTGTTATTGATTATATTTACGTAATCGAATTTCAGAAGTGCGGCCTTCCTCATACCCACATGCTGTTTATTCTTCACAATAATTCTAACAACCAGTCTTCAGCCACGGTCAGTTGTACGTGGCTTTTTCTAGGGTTAGATCTTTCGACTCATTATCTGTCATCACCACCAAAACACCTATTCACAACTGCATCTTTCAAGAAGTATTAATTTCTTCTTGATTTCTAAATTCCTTTCTCAACATTTCCGTTCCTGTTCTTACACCGCCATATGCTATGGCGGGCTTCGGCTAGTACATTATGTTTGTTCTACTCTTTATTAGGTTTGGTTTGGTTTTTCTCTCCTGGGCAGTGCTGGGTACTCCTGTTAGTCTTGTAATGTTTTAAGATGACAGTCAAGTACTGAATAATACAGTATACAGTAGATGATCTGTTGCACTAAGATGTCAGGTCACTTTATTCATTACAAAAAGTTTCAGTTAATGTTTGGGCTTTATTCTCTTTCCTTTTGCCTTTGCTGTATACTTCTCTGCCTCTCCAACTATGTTAATTACAAGTCTCCAACTTTATCTAATTTAATTGATATTCTGCAGTGTTAAGTGATATATTGCACATTTCTTGTTGTTTACAGAAGCCCAAATCATAATTTAAGCTCAGAACTTAACCAGAAACAAATATAAACTAATGAGTGATAAGGGTTTTCAAATATTCAGGTTATCAGACTTCTGACACTTAATTCCTTACAATAGGATAGACTTTCACTTACTGTTTTGAAAAGAAATTAAATCTAGCCAGCTATGACACTAAACTAACACCAATTACAGAGAGACTTGTGTATATTAGTATATGCTTTGGTCAAAGTGTATATTATAGATTATGTAATTAAAGATTGAATGAGTTAAATACAAAATTTAGAAATGAAAATCATTGTGAAAGCAAACAGAAATGCATAATACTGACAGGAAAAATGATTTTGTATGCTTTGCATTCCTAATGGTATAGTACTCAATGCCACTTTATTTGATAACCCATATATACCATACATGGACAGTGGCCAGCTGAGAGACAAGTTGAAAGGAGACTGTTCCAGACAAGCTAGGCGGTGCAAATTCAATGGCAAAAAATAAAAGATGCACTGCATTACATAGCATAGCATTGCCCCTAAAAATTGACTTCATGGTTGAAGGCTGACTCTCTCCTATTTTGATCGTGTTCAGTAGAAGATGCCCCAGAAGACTGTTAGAACACCTCAATGGCAAATGCTAGGTGTAATGCAATTGGAGATTTAATTAAATGGTTGCCATCAATTAAACTTTGACTTTCAAAAAAGAAAACTTTGACTATTATTTGCAAGTGCTACAATGGCATGCAAAAGTTTGACCACTGCTCACTTCTTGGTCACAAAATACTCTGTGTCATCTCATTCAGTTTGTTATTTTGTCTTGATTGTTTTGTAAAGTTCGTCTTTGTAAATGTTTTTGCTATTTTTTTATCTACCTAATATTTTGTTTTGTTTTAAATCAGAGGATCCCAAACTGTGATACAGGGACACCGCAAGATATTCCAATATTAGACATCTTTTACAACCATAACAAATCTAAAAATAATTAAAAATATATACAAATAATAAAACCACAATTATAATAAAAGTATACAACCCTTTTTCTAAGTTAAGTGTTTCTTCTGTGCTGTGATTGGTTTATTCATAATAAATTATGCCACTGACGAGACTAAACAGTATCGTATTGAGAATAGACTCGAATTAACTCATCCAGACGTCAGGCAACAAGTGTACATGCTTATGAATCAAATGAATACAGCAGGCTTGTTCCATTCATGATGCATGAACTAGTCAGAGCCAATCAATGTGTGTAAATGAATTCACATGGTCGAAATTTGTGTTTTCTGATTGGTGTTTGTACTCGTATATTAATCACCTGTGTTCTTATTTATTGAAGATCGAACCCCCTCCATATGGTGATGTGATCAAAATAGCTTTTAAAAGTTGTTGTTCTTATCCTCCTAGAAATGGACAGGTTTTTTATTAACTTTAATAACCACACTAGGACTGAAAATGAAGAAGATGCTCCACAAATGAGTGGCGTGTGCGTGAAGAAGCAGAGACATCGCAAATATGACAACAATTATATGGATTTTGGCTTTATATCAACAAATGTTAACGGTGAAGAGAGACCACTATGTGTAGTGTGTTTGAAGATTTTGGCTCCAGAGTACATGCTTCCAAGTAAACTAAAAGGCCACTTAGAAACCAATTATTCAACATGGTTGGTAATCTTGCGACTTCTTTACCAGAAAGTTAAAAGATTTAAAAGAACAACAAGGTACTGTACTTTTTCTCTGCATTTGTCAATATCAAACAATGCTCTACTAGCCTCATACAAGGTTGCACATAGAATTGCAAATTGTAAAAAGCCCCATACCATCAAAAAACAACTACTTTTACCGGTCGCTATAGATTTAGTGGACTATACTTTGGTTTAACTTGGGGCGCTCAGGAAAAATCTTGGAACATTAAGTAGATAGATAGATAGATAGATAGATAGATAGATAGATAGATAGATAGATAGATAGATAGATAGATAGATAGATAGATAGATAGATAGATAGATAGATAGATAGATAGATAGATAGATACTTTATTAATCCCAAGGGGAAATTCACATAATCCAGCAGCAGTATACTGATACAAAGAAACAATATTAAATTAAATAGTAATAAAAATGAAAAGAATTAAAATAAAATTAATGTTCGCATTTACTCCCCCGGAAAAAAAGTTTGGGAACTGTTGCTTTAATTGATTGTTATCATTTTCAATTTTGTAATTGTTAAGCATGTATGTGTTGTTGTTAGTTTGTATCGTGAGCCCAAGAGGGTGGGGCCCCCGACACTGCATTGTATAAGGCCTATTTAAGGACATAACATGCCCCAGGGAGATTAATAAGGCATTATTTTAACTGTATATATCTTTAGCTTACTGTACCAAGTTCTGCTTTTGCTGTTTTGAGTTTTTGAAATTATCACATATATTTTTATTTTGGATTATTTTGGATTTAATTGCATAAATTAAAATAAAATTACATTATCAAAGCTTTGTTATATTAAGCTAGGGAGATTATATATACTTCTCCTTTCTCTTTTAAGTGGTTTCTGGGATTCAGGGGCCTCATTTAAAAAAAAAAATTGTGTGGATTTGACCTTGAAAATATGCATACATCAGAAAAAAAGGAAAATGTGTGCACCAAAAAAAAAAATCTGATTTATAAAACCTATGTATTTTATCCTTTATAAATCACAATCAACTTGTAAAGATGCATATGGGAACACACGTTGAATGCCACCCTGAATCATCCATATATGAAACATGCTAATTAACCTCAAACATACATTTACAAGGCCACAAAAATTCATAGGTTTGTACTGCAGCCTCGCTTCTGACACACCAAGAACTTGAATCCTGAATTCAAGAATAACTGAGTGCAAGATCTTGCATTATAGTGCATCTCCTTTGTATTCTGAGGGTCAGGGAAAGGCAAAAGGTGACAGCATCTGAGTGGGTAGCCACAGCGTTTCTCAGCCACATCTTGGCATGACAGATAACTTGTGCATTAATGGAATGTAACAGTTTATGGCTAACAAAAGCAGCTTCGTTCTCTCTTGGTTCTCTTATTTCAATAGGAGTAAAGTAAGTTGCTCCAATTATGTTAGAACTAGACACTGCTGCAAATTGCCTTTTTCATGTTAGCAAAGATATTTTGTTTCATCTTATGAAAACTAGATGTAGCGCCCCATCAGTGAGTTAATGGCTTCCTGCATAGTGAGCATGTTGGAGAGAAATTCATGACCTATCAACCAATTCACTGTGAATTGAGAATAGGTTGCTGATATAAACTGCCAATAAAAAAAAAGTTCTTAAGTGCAAAGACACAGCATTGGCCCCATTTAAAAGGGAAATAAATGCAAGTCCGTGCACCATCACGTTTGTCACGTCAATGCATATAATAACAACAGTTTGGTGATATAAATTATTATGCATACTAGTTGTGATTTAGCTGGTTTGACTGCATTTCCCTATTTGATTGAAGTCGTTGTCACTTCCCACATTCTTAAAAGTAATGGTTCTTTAATGGCATTTTATGATTCTCTACTGGGTTGTGTGAATCTTCATAGAACTATTGCTTTACACAGAACCATTTAATTCTGGGAATGGTTCTTTGCATATTAAGTGGATTCTTTTTGCTAATAATAATAATAATAATAATAATAATAATAATAATGCATCTTATTTATAAGGGCACTTTACTTTAGTAGTAAATCTCAAAGTGCTACATTAAAAAAAGTTTAAACCAAGTCTTTTTTTTTGCTTTGGAAAATATCCTGTTATGCAGAAAAAAATGTACGGTAGTCTACCTAGCCAAAGGCAAAGGTAATTTAAACCTTTTGCATCAATGAAAGAAGTGGATTAGGTCGACAAAGACACCTTTTACAACCAATTGCAAGATACCCTAGTAGAGATAGCAAATCACAACATCACCCCATTTGATGATCGATGAGTGGTGATCGAGGAGGAATGGATCACGTGATTGGTCAACATGATTCAGCTACAGAAACAAATGACAACAAGTGAACAGTTACTCCTCCCAAGCAGCCTTAACAGCCCAAGATATCCGTTGGGTCGAAAACTTTAGGGAAACACTGAACCAACTACCACCATTGGCGACATGCAACTTTGACACCATATCTCCCATGGAAGAGCTCCAAGTGGACACGGATGAGATTACACTGGCCTAAGAGTGGAAGGTGGTGAAAGTTTTGAAGAACAACAAGGTGCCGGGACTAGATCAGATCACAGTGGGGATGCTCAAATATGGCAGTTTACACCTAAAGGAAGCTCTAACAAGACTGTACAATGACTAATGGCAATCGGAGACAGTACCTGTTGATTGGTGACGAGGTGTAATAGTCAAACTACCAAAGAAAGGTGATACCAAAGATTATAGGAGTTGGCAAGGCATTACATTGCTGTCAGTCCCGGGGAAGGTTTTTGACTCATATTACTACAACTCCTATGTGAAGTGGTAAATGTCACACTGCGAGAAAAACAGGCAGGCTTCTGAAAGGGACAAAGATCTTCTGCAGTGAGGGGATTTTCAAACTACAAAACATTATCAAGCAGAGTATAAAATTTCAGAAGCCAGTACTGATGAGTTTCATCGATTACAAGAAGGCCATTGATAGCATGTACTGAGACTCATTATGGGAGATTGCACAGCACTATGGCCTTCCACGTCAGTTCATCTCCATCTTCTGAAACTAGTATCTGAACTCCAGCTGCTGCATTAAAACCAACGAAGAATTTACGAACAGTTTCGCTATTGAGACTGATATATGACAAGGGTGCATCCTATCACCTTTGCTATTCACACTTGTGATGGATTCGTCATGAAAAGGGTGGCAGTGAGTACACGTAGACCAGATGAGGATGTCTGACCTGGACTTCACAGACCATGTGGAGCTATTGGCAGAGACCCAATCATTATTGCAAGATGTGACCATACGGCTTGAACACGAAGCGGGACAGGTTGGCTTATCGATCAACATTAATAAGACCGAAGTTATGGGGATTAGTCGGAGTACAAAGCTATGCATCAGTGTTACACAAGAAACAGCAGGTGAGGTGAATGAATTTACCTATTTTGGTAGCATCATTGCAAGGAATGGTAGCATGGACAGAGATATCAAGTATAGAATTGGAAAGCATATTCGGTCAACTACATTGATCAACAAGGCCGTGGAATTGCACCTCTACAACAGCAATGTGGTCCCACAATACACCAGCAAGACTTGGGGAATGATGAGGGGCATAGCCCAGAAGCAGAATGTCTTCCATAAACGGTGTATACGATGGATCCTAGTTATCACCTACCATGATCAAACCATGAATGAGGAAGTGCTGAGTCGTCACCTCTCACCATATGTGCCTAGGAGGCCATGTGTTACGTCTGCCTGAATCCCAAATTAATTGGAAAACAAGGAACGGTAAATGGAAGTAAGGATGCCCATTGAAGACCTGGCTGGAGACTTTTCAAGAAGATCTTGCAGCCCTCAACAAAGAATGGAATGATGCTGCAGCTGTGGCTCAGGTCCGGACCCTATGGAAAACACTTGTTGCCCAATGCAAGTCTAAGTCTAAGGCTGCCTAGCAGGACACTAGCAGATTAAGAAAACCTGAACTTGGCCTGTGTTATTGTATGCAGTGAGAGTCCTTATAAAATTATGAATCCACTAATTCACAAATCTGTTATCATCTATTCATGGTTATTTAACATAAGGAGCCTGTTACAGATTCTAAATAAATAATGGTTCTTTCTGGAACATTCATGTGGATGAGTCTTTTGGGAACCAAAAATGGTTCCCTAAAAGCATCACTTTGAAGAGCCATTCTGGCCGTACTTATTTTCAAGAGTACGGTTTCTATAAAAATGCTGCATAAGCATGGTTCACATTTTCTATAAATCTATGTACATTTTCCCTGAAAGTTTTCTTTTATAAAACCAGATCTTTGCATGAAAAGATGTGTATGCACATTTCAAACCTCTTTTTGTGCATATGCAAGCTTTATGAATGAGGCCCCAGGTCTTTACGGAAGTATTCAGGCTTTTTTGGTTCAAACAAAGTTTGGATAATAACAGAGTACAACACTGAGTCTTAAATAAGCCATGCCCTTTGGTGATATGCAGCATCAAAGTGAACAGAATCCAAAATGGAAGAACCATTATATCTTCATCATGAGACATTTAAATGTTAAAAAAGAGAACAAATCATAAAGAAAAAAAAATATGAAGTAATGATTTCTAACCAAAATTGTGACAAGTAAAAAAGAGAAGTGTTGAAAAAAAAAAGATTAAATACAAGTATATTTATTTCCTGATAAAAGAGTATAATTAAGAGGAAAGGCATATGTGATCTGATACTTGGAGAATTGTTATTTCATTTTTATGTTAGTCATGAATTGTTCATAATAAACACCATATTTGAACTCAAGGCTGCTCATCTGGTACTGTTATACTTTTGATGATTTTTTTCTTTTTGAGCTGCAAAACATCATTACTCAAGAAGCTCAAGAAAGCTGCCTTATAAACTGATTAAATTACAGCTGCAGCTATCATTTTATGATTAGGTTTGAATGTCTGTAGGGCTGTGGATGAGGGGTAAAAAGTATACAAACTATACTACTTGAATTCCAGAAGTGGCAACAAACATAAGAAATAAATCCATCCAAATGAGTTCATTAAGTAAGCATAGGTAATTATTTAGTTTATAATGTAAACTACATGTCTTTTTCATGCTTTATTTTTTTTCATCCATCCATCCATTATCCAACCCACTATATTTAAAACCTTTATACATGCCATCTGAACTCTGCAGATGCCATCAAGTATTCTGTGGAGAATTGAAATTCTCTGGGTGTACACTTGCAGTGTGAGCAGCCTGACAAGGGGAGAAAATAATTTCTCAGTTCCACCTTTATTGCCTACATGAGCATAGTAGCTTAAAGCAGAACTTGGCACTGATATCACTGACACACTGACAAACTGACATTTAGTTTGACTAGTCTACTGGCCTGCAACTTTTGGATAAGCAATTATTTATTTTATGTTTTAACTTGGTTTGTCTTATCATTTATTATGATACATTCCTTAAATATGAAAAGATAACTATAACATATTAAAAAAGTACCAATCTCAAATATTCTGTATGGAAATGCAAAGTCTTACAGTTGCATTATTAATTTTCATTTATCTGCAATAACAACTTGTAATAAATACATGCATACATACATACTTACATACATACATTTGTACGTGTGTAGAGCCAACACATTTTGACAAGTTTACTCATGACACCTTGACAGGGTAATTCTGGCACCAGGAAAGTTCCATAAGCTGTATGTTCAGCTGTTATATAATTATAGAGCTCCCACGTGTGAAATATTAATCAAGAATTTATAGGTTGTGCTTTCAGTTTGGGATTGTTTGTAAACATCAGTAAATGTTAAATAATTAGTTTAGTTCTATATATGTGGAAAACACCCTCACCAGTGGGATTACTCACCACAATTAGAAATCAGTGATTAATAGCACAGCTACTGCTGCAGACCAAAAGAGTTCCTGGGACTTACTGTAAATAAAGTGCGTTTAATTCAATAGTACAGGTCCACAGACAAGACAGACCTTAGTATTATGTGCACAGACTGCTATTGAATGAAACGTTGATTAAGAAAAAATAATATTTTTTTTTCACAGGGCAGCGTGTTGTATTTTGGTGAGGATTTTTGATTTGATTATTCAATTGTCTTTTTCTTCTAATAAAAATGTGATCACAAAAAACATATTACACAAAGAGTTTGTTAAATTTCTATTTCCTTTTTAAAAACAAAATCACTATTCTGAAAAGCCAAAAATGGGACATATATTCTTAAGAAAAAGCTGATAGAGGTTTAGACAGATGTTTCAAACACAAAAGAAAAGCATTTCCAAACCAGAATCAATAAAAAAACTAGCTAGAGTAAATTGCTTGCTTATTCGTTTATTTATGGTTAATTTTTTCAATTGTTCTTCAGAAACAATTAACATAATTTTATTTATTAATTTTACAAAGCCTATTTTTTTTCAAGGCATAGTTGCAAGGGGCCAGTCTTAGTAGCTTTAGGCATAACGCAGGAAACAAACCTCAATGCAGAGCACAATTACCCATACAGAGATTATCTGGAGCCTCCAACACACAGTATATAACTTAAATGTCTCTGCTTAAGGACACTAAAATACCCCTAATACAAACCCCTATGAGCACAGTGAAAAAATACAAGTTTTATAGAAACAATTACTGAAACAGAATTGCAATCACCACTATAATGAAATGCACTGAACTCTACCTTTCAAATTAAGGAAGCATGCTGTAATCTCACTTAAATAAAAAGCCATTTTTACTCTTCTTATAATGATCTAATGATGTCCTCATATTTTAGAGTCAGATTGGTTAAACTCATTCTTTAGAGTCAGATTGTGTTCAACTCCAGTCCTGGAGGGCCACAGGGGTTGCAGGTTTTTCCTTCATTACTTCGTAATTCGTTTTTCAGGTAATTAACTTCTTTTGCCTTAGTATTAATACATTTGACTCAAACCTAATAGTTGTTTCTTTATCTTTAATTAACAGCCAGACCATAATGAGACACAAAACAAGCTGCCACATGACCAGCTAACCACAGTATCTGAAAATAAAGAAAGTTGAAGGTCTCAGTAAGATTCATCTGAACAGGTCACCAAAACATTTTGATAGTGTTTAACAGTTTTGTAAGTGTCTGCTGTAGCAGAATGAGAACAGCAACAAGCCATGGTATTAAATAATGGGTTTAATTAACAGCCAGAATTAGCTTCTCATTAAGAAACTGGTTGGAGTAGCAGTAATATAGATACTTTAAGGGATACTTTCAGAAGAAAGAGGGTACTACAAAAATGTCTTGTTTGGATTCCAGCACTTTGCCCACTAGTGATTCTATGAAAGAGCTCATATTCAGCCATGGAGTTCACTAACAACAAGAAAATGTTTGTGTGATACATCATGCCTCATGTGAAATATGAACAGGCTGCTGAATTTGATCACCTATGCCCAAGGGGTAATTAGTGCAGAACCCTGTATGTCACTGCAATTGGCGTAGGGACAATCTTTTTTCAGCTGCTTCCATTAGGGGTCGCCATGGCAGATCACCTTTTTTCATATCTTCCTGTCTTTTGTATCTTCTTCTGTTACATCCACCACCTGCATGTCCTCTCTCACCACATCCATAAACCTTGTCTTAGGCCTTCCTCTTTTCCTCTTGCCTGGCAGCTCCATCCTTAACGTCCTTCTCCCAATATACCCAGCATCTCTCCTCTGCACATGTCCCAACCAATGCAATCTTGCTTCGTTGGCTTTGTCTCCCAACCATCCAACCTGACCTGACCCTCTGATGTACTCATTTCTAATCTTGTCCAACCTTATCACTCCCAATGCAAATCTTAACATCTTTAATTCTGCCACCTCCAGCTCTGCCTCCGGTCAACAATACCAGTGCCACCGTCTCCAACCCATATACGGTAACATACTATAGCTGGTCTCACTACCATCTTGTAGACCTTCCCTTTCACTCTTGCTGGTATCCAAATGTTACCAATCACTCCTGACACTCTTCTCCACCCATTCCACCATACTTGCACTTCTTCACCTCTCCTCCACACTTCCTGTTACTGTGTACTGTTGATCCCAAGTATTTAAATTCCTCCACCTTTGCCAACTCTACTCCCTGCATCCTCATCATTTCTCTGACCTCCTTCTCATTCACATGCATGTATTCTGTTTTGTTCCTACGTAGAAGCAAGTGCTTTAATACTTCAAAGACTGGTTGAATGCTGGCAGAGAGGGAGAACAGATAGAACAGAGAGAGCAGTAAGTGGACAACCAGTTCCAAATGAGAGGAGAAGGTAGTCTGACTGAGAAGGGCACAGCAGTGGTCCTGAAGTGCTGAAGCCATGGCTAGTGAGCAGGAATCCAGACTGTTGACTTACCTTTGAAGGTGTAGCAATGTATCAAGGGCATGGCTGAGATGGAAAAGGTTAGTTTGAGGTGGAATTTTTGGAAGCAATGCTGTAATCTGGCAATCCAGTTTTAGTGGTTAACTAGGGATTTGAATCTTATAGTGTGTGATCTGTATTTCTGTTCTTTGAGTCTTCTGCAGATAGTAGTCTCTGACATATACATATCTGTCTCATTAAGACTGTTTCTGATCTGTCTGACAAGCATTTGAGGCTTTTTCTTTACCATACCTCTGTTATCAGTAATGGAGGTCTTCCTTAGTCTACCAATCCCTTAGTGATTACTGAGCTCACTAGTGCATTCTTTCTTCTTAATGATATTCCAGAAAGTTGATTTAGGAAATCCTAAAGTTTTCCTGATGCCTATATTGGTTTTATTCTTGCTTTTTAGCCTTATAAAGACTTCTTTGACTTTCATTGGCATGGCTCTTGCAATCATGTTAAACAATGGCACTACAGACTCCAAAGGGTAAAATCCGAGGTATTTATGCCTGCATTAATGAAACAATGAAACACACCGAGTGATGACAATCACCCCTGACGCCAATTATCCCAAACATTATGGTGCCCTGAAATGGGGGGACCAGATGGAATAAGTGTTGTAATTTCTACATGGTTTGGCTGAAATATATGCAAATACCCTTAAATTAATCACATCTGTATTGTCTGATTTGTAATTTTAAACTGTGGAACAGAAGGCTAAATCAAGGAAAAATATGCTTTTGTCCCAAACATATGGAGGGCACTGTAGATTGTACAAATACTGGATTATAATTAACAGTTTGCTACATGCATATTGGATATAAAAACTATAACACTCTTATTGAAAAATCTTATTCTATTGACGAAAAGACTGAAATCAAGTTATATAACGATAAATATTAATAAAGGCATGTAAACATTTGATATCCACAGCAAAAGATAATAATTCAAACAATTACCTTAGAGCATTTCTGATAAATCAAGCTGTTAACATGATTATATTATATTAAGCATGAGGTCTGACTTTTTTTTGCTGAACTCTGATATACAGGCACCATCCTCTTTGAACAGCTTCATTTTATGACTTTTGTTATCAGTAAATGTTATGGATTTGTACAAGGACAAATGTTTAGAATGGTTCAAACCTGTCCACAAATTTACATATATTGATATATTATTTGTATTTTGTAAAGTTAACTGTTAAGATCAGAATGTTTGTGCTTATAGCAGGTATAACAGGCTGTTGATTCGTAGATACATTAACAAAGTCACTTCAGACAGACTCTGACAAATTTAAGATCTGATAGATATGTGGAAAAAAGTATATCAGAAAAAAGCAAACACATTACACATCATTTCACAGGAGTGAACCAGAATGGAATATACGCTGTCACACACACTCTTGGGGAGCAACAGCTAACGGGCTCAACGATGCAGGATAACACAAAGAAAGTGGGTTTTGTACAGGGCAATAATGTCTCTCCCTTTCGTTCAACAGAAAAACAGAGGAATAAAACGCAGCGTTTGAAGACTGGCAGACGATTCCACACACATAATAACAAAGCCTTTACTTCCGACCTCACCAGGGGCCTCATGTATAAATGGTGTGTACGCACAAAAATGTTGTGTAAGAACGTTTCCACGTTCAAATCGCAATGTATAAAATCTAAACTTGGTGTAAAGCCACGCACATTTCCACGGTAGCTCATACCCTTTCTTTTTTAGATCCACATCCCTGACGCGGCTTTATAAATACATTGAAATTAACCACATATTGTTTATTAGTTTAATGCATCTGATTGTAATTAACCTGTAACAATATAACGGTCCACAGAATGGTCAGACTATTCCAAATACCATAACTGCTTTAGTGTTGTTACTCTCACTGCATCTTCTTTTTCTTCTTTCAGCTACTCCCGTTAGGCGTTGCCACAGTAGATTATCTTTTTCCATATTACTCTCACTGCACCACTTGGAGTATTTATATCACTGTATCTGAGCGTGAATCACAGCTGAACAGCAGCTGATTGGAAAGAGAATTATCGGTATACAGCATCAAGCATACGCTGCCTCAGCCATGCTGTCTATTGAATTGCTCTCATACGGCAAACATTTCAGAGCCTTTCCTCGCAATTCAGAAACAGTTTAATCCCAAGAACACTAAATGCACTCAATCAGTCCATCAAGTGCTCCTTGTAGAACTGTTTGTACTTATAAGCATAATGACCTCACTGTAAACTTGTGATACAGTTATAATATTGCACAACCTGAGCCACTTTATATAACGGATATTTACATATGATGACAATATCATTTTAAGATGAAATGCAGCAAAATATATTATATTATACAGATAAAACTTTAACTTCATTTAAATAATCTATATTGTTAATAATTAAAAATGTGAGGACTTGGTGCTGCAGCGCTAGTGAGTTGCTGGCACTCTGTTCATGGATTGTTCCTGCCTTGCACTGTATTCTTGCTGGTGCTGACGCGACACTGGAAGGACAGATGGATAGAATAATTTAACATGTACTACAAAGATATTTCAATGTTCCTTAAAAGTTTTGAAGAATTGCCGTTCTAAGCTTACAGATGACTTAACGTCCATTACAGAGCTGATTGTATGGCAACTGGGTATTTGGAGAAAGAAAAGTAAGGACTGAAATTGGAGGTTAGTACATTTGAAAGAGACAGTACTGCTATAATAAAGTATTTCATAGATGGTCGCACATTGGTGCAGCAAGCATTTTGCGTGAGACATGAACAATCACTGCGCTACCGTTTTCCCATGTTTAATAACATGCTTTAACTCCTATCATCATGAAAATTATGTCACGTATACATCTCAGTGTTTTAATTATTCAGAGAGCTGTAATATCACAAATGTAATGGATTCTGTGTCCTGTCGGAGGAAGAGAAATCCCAGAAGCACACAGTGATTCATACACATAAAGCACATAGAAGATCAAATACAAAACAAAGCATTTAACGTGCTACTATAGTTATGATGGGATTTGAGAAACTAGTAAATTAAACAATTTTAAGATGAAGTTTATGATGTTCTACTTTAATGACAAAATAAACTACGTGATTAAAGTGGAAATTTCGAGATTAAAGTTTACATTTCGTACTTTTTTCCCACTGTGTGCCTTTTTTTTCTCTATACCCTAATAAGCTTTCATATGACATTCAGACGCTAGGCTACGACTTGCCTTTTCACAGCGACTTTGATATCTGACAACTTTTTTATTTTGGACGCTGTGCGACTTTGTGAACTTGAGCTTTCGAGTTTCTTCGACACACTATGTCACTCGATCGACTTCCTTTTATTTTTATTTTATTTTTCCTTTCCGTTTATACCACTGTTTAAACCAACAAATATTACTTTTTTCCTTGCTTCCACTTGGTGTTCGCTGAAATTCTATTTTCCCTTGTGCTTTTGTCATTGCATTTTCACAGAACACTGAGCTTAAGAACTATTTATATTGCTTTGCATATTCAAAGAGGCGTAATTCTGTGAGGAGTTGGGGTGGGGTAGCAGGCGCGTGCACATGCGTTCATTTTCACGCTGACCAGGATTTATGTATTGGAAGAACATGGAAGGTGGCGTTAGCACAGATTTACGCATCTGGATTTTTTTGTTCATAAGCACATTTCCGCTCTTGTGCTTACGTCATGTTATAATGCAAATTCTACACGTGGCATTATGCATGAGGCCCCCGATGACTACACTTGCAGCCTCAACGTTCCACGTCATTTCCACTCAACCTTCTTCCCAGCATTCCCTCTGTATTCAATTTCCTGCCAGCTTCACTATAAAAAATTCTCTTACTCACTGTAATGTTGTCCTCTGTATGATTCTTTTAAATGTATTAGCCAGGAAAGGCAACTTTGGACCTTACACTACACGGGGCTACAACCCCAAACTTTTATGAGCGTGTTGTCTCAATTTCTTTCTTCACAACACCTTACTGAAAACATCTGGGTTTTCAATTGGTCTTGTAATGGTCCACAGACACACAGTATGTTAAAGCTACTAACAATTTCTAAAGGAATTTTATATTACATACCATAGCATGCTTTTTGAAATACCATCCTAAAAGGATGATCTTGGACATGCACTATAAAATGTGTATATATAATGTATACATGGTGTATTGTGTGCTGGCAGAATTAAGATCATACAGAGACAGTCACAGATACATGTAAATTGTCTCCTGCTGGTTTGCTATTGTAAGTGTAAGGCCTGCTCAGTCAGGCACTTCTAGCATTCTAACAGAAGGTGCCTATTATCTATTGCTAGTCTTTGACTTCAGAGTGAGGAGCAGCAAGCATAATTATTGAGTTTCAGTCTTTTGCCTACTGCTCATGAACAGAACAGGCTGTAAGCTAGTTGATTTATTGTTTTTATTCATATCATTACACCTTTGTGTGCCCTTTCATGCAGTATGTTTATATGTGCTTCAATAACCCAGTTATTCACAGAAACCTGATTTCTAAAATGCTATGTAAATCTTATTCCTGTTAAGAAACTGGGTCATTGGCCTCTGACAAATCTGGTTAATAGAGGCAGATTCCTCCAAGAATAATCCAGTTACTCTATGTGACCATGTAAATGCAGGTTTTTGTTAAGTATATTGTAGTCTGTTCATGTGCATTAGTAGTATGTCACTCTGCATATGTATTGGCTTCACACACGCATACAGCAGCCATGACAAATATTTTTGTGATCGCATTATTCCTTCTCCTGGTTTAAATAATTTGTGTCATAATTTCAAAAATGGCTAAATGTACAGTATGTTGTTGAGCTGAACGTACAATACTAAACTAAGCGACAAAATCTCAAGAGTATGTTTTAAAGTAACGCAAGTTACATAGTCTGATTGCTTTTTAAAGTAAAAAGTAATCTAATGCAACCCTTATCTTATTGAAGTAAAAATACCTGCATTATTATTATTCTAGGAGGGCTCAACTGCACAACCAAGTAAAAAAAACGCAAAGTCTGCAGTCTGTTAACAAAAACCTATAAATAACACATTAACTGGACTAAACATAACTAACTAATTGCCACAGGTTTCATGTTTATTTTCAAAGTCATGGTGACCGATGGTGACATTTGAGACCTTTTTGTGCAGTTTAATGATGTCAGTAAATGCAGATTTTTAATTTGTTTATGTGTGTGCATATAAATACACTCTTTGTGTCTTTTTCCTCCCACCAAGAACATTTAAATTGAAAGAAAGTGGATTTTTGGGTGTGGTCCTAAATGTATCAAATATGTCCTAACTGGCACCCTCAAACTCATGATAACATTTAAAGATATATGGCACAGATTATCCAGCTCTCAAACTACAAAAAAGGCATGCTGGGAAACCTGTGAGAGAGAAGGATAACAAGGACAATTCTGATGTTCTGGATACTGTTGGTTTGGCCTCCTCCACTTTTCTTTAACTATTAAAATCTATGAATGTAAGCAGAGAACCTAGAAATCCCCTTTTCAAGACATAACCTAACATTCATTGGAACTACTGAAAAATCCTGTTTTATTTTTCAAAAACAGGATTTTAAATGTTTTTTTTCTTAAGTGGAGGTTCTAAACTGAGCATCCAAAATACAAGAGATGCAAGATGCCTTTATTGTCACTGTTCAATGCAATGAAAAGTTGTTTAGAGCAAGCCTATAGATGCCTTAGATAAAAGTATATAATAAACTAAGTAAACATCAAACTTTAAGAAGTACAGTTACTATTATCAGTCCCAAATATGCACAGAGTAAAAGTCAAGGGAAACATGTAAGCATTAATAGAAACATAATAAATAAAGTCACAAATAAATTAAATCACATTGAAGATTACAGTTAATATAATGGTCATGAGTACTACATGGGTCATGTATAGGTGTGTGACTATGTGTGGTTGATGCAGATGTTCAGATGTCCTCTGCTTGAATGCTGCATATTTCATTGGAATTGGTCATTTAATGAAGTGGGTTTTATAATGGATGGATGAAATAAAATTAAAAGCGTGTTAAAATTTTAACAAAGCCCTACTGATATACTGCTCATTAATGCTTGAAAGTAAAAGACCTAAGCACATTCAATTGTACTGTTTCCACTAACTTACTCAACCCTGAATTTTTATTGGATACTTATTTGAATAAATGTTAAGGTTATTATGTAAAATAGAAGAACTCTTTTTAAGCTGACATATTGCTGTTCAAAATGTTAATATGCTTTTGCTAAGAAATGGTTTGCTAAGCACAAAGCAATAGAAATAATGAACTATGTGACATATAATTCATATTACTCTTTTATCACTCCAAAGAGCACAAACAAATTACATGTATCTTTCTTATAACTCACTCATCCGAAAAAAGCCTTTATAATTCAATTCTAAATAAAATGCCATGAGATGTTAAAAAATTCTGCATGGCTCTTCAGCTGACAGCTTAGAAGGCAGGCTGATGATGCTCATTCTGCATTACAAATTTTTACCATCAAATAAGTCAAATTATAACAAAACTGATGAAATTGGAATATTTGATAAAGAAAAAAAAAAACCCTGTGAGTTAAATATAAAAATTCATTGGCCTTTTTATAACACACACCTAACAATCTAATACCAGGTCCAATTCCATTTTTCCTCCAGAAAAGTCTGAACTTTTTGAGGCATGCATTGAATAAAGTAAAGGAAACATCACACAGTTATTTCAGATTTTTTTGCCACCTGTTCCTGCTGTTAGCCTCAAGTTTCAACTCATTTCAAAGATGCCCTCTAAGATTGAAATGTGTGGAATGACTAAACTACAGTCACTAAAGTCACTTTCATGATGTACCTGTAGATTCATAATCTGGTTTCGAGGTAGGTGTACAAAGTTGTTGAAAAGGGCATACATATAATCGAATGTAATGGCAAAGCCACAAGACATGAATAATGAACAAGCTAATAACTCAGTATAAATACACAAAATTTTTAAATCCTTCACGGCTAATAAAAATGAATTCACACTTAAATCTCTTGCAGGCCCCTACCCCAAACTTATAAAACACAGTTTTAAAAGTGGTTCAAATTCAATTCAATCTCAACATTTTAGTCTCAACTGACGTGCAGGAGACATTACACCCTAATTTAAGAACCAATAAATAATTAAAACTAAGAGAACAGAGACTGACAACCCCCCGCTCTTAGAAATATAGAAAAAGAATGTATCATTCCATTAGTCATTTATAAATAGTTATTGTTAACATTTACTGCTCCAATGCTTGCTGAAAAGGTCAATACCAACTTTTATCTCCAATCCACAAGAAAACTACCTAAAAAGTAAACTTACAAAACCGGAATCCTCATAAAAATAAGAAAACAAGCAAGTCAAGCTGTTAAAATGCCTACCTGCCTTGGCCAAAGAGCAGAGCGTCTTAAGGACAGCACAGCGACTGGCTCTGAAGATGCACACCACCTCTCGCACTAAATGCTGTCCTTTTTAAATCAATCAATCACTCAATCAACATTTATTTATATAGCACATATTCATACAAAAAAATGTAGCTCAGAGTGCTTTACAAGATGAATAGAAAAATAGAAGACACAATAAAAAATAAATATACGTCAACATTAATTAACATAGAATAAGTAAGGTCTGATGGCCAGGGTGGACAGAAAAAACAAAAAAAAACTCCAAAGGCTGGAGAAAAAAAATAAAATCTGTAGGGGTTCCAGACCACGAGACCGCCCAGTCCCCTCTGGGCATTCTACCTAACATAAATCAAACAGTCCTCTTTGTATTTAGGGTTTTTCATGGAAGGAACTGATGATGATGGTCACGTAGACTTCTGGCTTTCAGTCCATCAATGTTGGTGCATCATGATGTTTTGAGTAGGTGGTGGTGGCGCAGGCCGCCACCACAAAGAAACCGGATAAAGAAACAGAAGAGAGAGTTGGGGTCAGTACGGAAAAGAAATAATTTTGAAAGAATATAAACTCGAGCATTCAACTTATTTAAACTGCTCAAACAGACCAAAGATCACATGTGTTAACTGTCTCTTACAATACATATGAGTTGAGTTTATAAAGATAAGAATATTTGACCAAGTGATATATTCTGTATATTAACTTAAAGTTATGAGCTGGATGCACAGGCAGCACACTTTTTTCTCTAATAATGATATCACATAAGTCCAGCTTGAAAATATTAGAACTTAAGTGACAAGAGTTCCATTAATAAATACATTGAAGTGTTGTAGAAATCATCTTACAGCCTACTTACGTCTAAATGAATTAAATAAATGCAATAAGAAAAGACAGAACAATAGTTTTCCTTGTGGACTTTGGCAATCTAGTATCTTGTTAGTCAAAACAAGTTTTGACTGCAGCAATTTTTCCTTCAGACATTATCTCCATTAAGGTCAAATATGTTTTTGCTTTTAGCGTCATATTTGTGTTATTCAACGTAGCCCTATGCAAATCCCTAGATAGATTAGTCAGACCTGGACTCAGCCTAGCAGTCACAGCTGTGCATTAAAACAAGGACAAGCTGACTGCTTCAAATCAAATTCCCAAAGGGTAGCACTAAATGAAAAAGCGTACTAAACCAATGAAACCCCAAAAACCTCTGAATGAGTAAAGAACAGCACATTTGCCTGTCTCATCTGTCTTGGGTCCTGTCATTTATGTCTTTATATAACTAGCTTTCATATTTCTATAATCAAGATGTTTATCAATAAATTTTATTCTGCTTCTTAAAACTAGAGTGTTTCAGTTAGCTTAGTATTAGCCTAATTACTGAAACCCCCACTTACAGTGAAATATAAGAAAATGAAGTGTAAGCCTTACATAAACATTTTATTAGTTATTACCATTGTCAAAGGCAATTCCCTGCATTAAATTAAACAAGTTTGGGAATGAATGAACTCTATAAAAAATGGAATATAATTTAGCAAAATCATACTTGGTTGTATGTTTTTTCAATTTTTTTTTTCATTATGCTCTTGTAATAGTTGTTTAGAAAATTCAAATTTTTAGGTAAGATGTTTTATATGATTCTGAGTTTGTTGTGAAAAGCAGACATTTGTCCTTTCTTACAGTTTCCACACAACATACATGTTTCTCAAAAGTGTTTATGTGTGTCTCATGCAGCACATTGCCCTTTGACGGACGGCACAATCTTAACTAACATTGACAGAAAAAGTGCTTGTTTAGCCCAACTTGTTAGTCAGTCATTGTCCAACCCATTATATCCTAATATAGGGTCCCGAGGGTCTGTTGGAGCCAGACCCAGCCAGCACAAGGTGAGGCACCAGCCCACCACAGTTAGCCCAACTTGATAAACTACTAAAAATGCTTCTTTTTATGCAGGGCTGCTTGCAGTGGATTTTCTTCAACAAAGAACAAAAACATTTAACTGCAGTATTACTATAATAACTACCTAAAAATGCAATGTTATATGTGTCCTTCTTATTTTTTGTCTGTTGAAAATATTGTGGATTTTAAATTATACATCATTACATGGGTTCATTTCTCTTGTGTTATGATTTGTAAGTTGTAAGGAAGTATTCTGGCACATGAATTTAGATTTTTAATTAAGAATAAGCATTTTTATTATTTTTGCTAATGTAATCGTAGCATCATTTTGGATTTACAAATACCAAAAATCACTGTATAAATGGCCTTTAGTTGTTAAACTATAATAATTACTGTATATACTTATTTCTTCAGCACAAACTAAATATGCAAATAGGTAAATAGATTAAAAGATGAAGGTTACTCAGGGACTGACTTATACAGCTGAGGCAACCGAACAATATTGCGCAATTTATGTTGTATGTTTATTGCTATAAGGCATGGAAGCTTACATCTAATGTGTGTCAGCTTTTACTCTTCTATTCTATTTTGTAGGGTGCTTTACAAAAGCAAATAGGCTAAAGAAAATATAAATTGGGTCACTCTGAATGAAAATGTAATGGCTAATGATAGTAACTTTCAGCAACCAGACCTTACTAGTAAATTGTATAATTATTTAGGGGTTATGGAAATTATGTATGTCATTTTTGTACTGGTTTGGTATTAAAGTTTTTATTCTTGTGAAATGTTATTATTACTTTTTTTGTTTCCACTTGACCATTTCGTTATCATGGGTGTCACCATTTTGAGTATTTTTCATACAGACGATAATATTGTTGTTTTCAATAACAATGGTAAGAATCTGGACAGTAAACCTATTTAAATTATTGTCATCTGGCAGTTGTTTTTAGAACTTCAAGGTCTGTGAAAAAATACTGATATATAAGTCTCCAATGACTTAAAGGGAATATGCAGCGAAGAGGCAAGACGTAGCATGAGGAATTAAATTGTTGCAGCCAAGTGTGACATTTCTATGAGCCCAGTTGTACAAAGGATGATATTATGTTCTTTGTAAGAAGGAATGTCACTGTTAATTTCGAGTTTTACTTATAAGTGAATGTCTAGCAGTGCATCAGGGTACTTAGTTGGCAATTGTATGTCTCAGACTGGTCACCTTCCACTGTCTCTTTAGAATGTATATTGCTGAGCAACACAATGTTCTACAGCATGTTGGGATAAAAGTCATCAAAGGAGATTCAGAAAAGAAAAACTTGCAATTAACCAGGCAACATTTCCCCAGGACAATATAAAGCACTCAATCCACCAACTAGCTGGAATGCATGACTCTCTGAAGGTGAGAAAGATGCTTAGGAGGATTAGCAGGACAATGAAGACCCCCAAAGTCAAAGGTATCAGATGGACATAGGATGAAGCCATGTTACTTTTTTAATGGGTTAAACAGGTAAGGAGATAGTTATTTTACTGTAGAGTGTCTGTTAAGTGCATGAGAGCCCCAACAGTCATTTTCTGTTCAATGATTTTAAGTCTCTGTGCTTACATAACATTCTTTTATTAATGTCCTAATTGTTTCTGCTTTAAACTTTGGAGATTCATTTTTGAGAGGAGCTTGAGTAGGTGACCAGACATATTTAGTAGCTGTCTAGACATGGTTTACTTGAACTGAGTTTACTCTGATAGGTAAGTGTGAAGAATGGTAATGTTATATTATTTTACAGAACAAAGTTTAGTGCACAGGAAAAGAGTTTGAGAATATTATTTCTGGAGCATACTTAAAATTTCAGCTACTACTTGATCAGTACCAATGCAGTTTCTATTGTTCATGTGGATTCAGAAAGTGATAAATTATGCACAGCTACAGTATAAGAGTGACATTCTCTATATCCTGTGGAAGTAAAACCCAGAGGAAGACAGGAATAGTTCAATCAAACAGTCTTTATTCAATTACAGATGAGTACATGGATTTCACGGTGCAATCGGCTTTTAATATTTTTCCTCCCTCCCCCTTTCCCCTTACTTATCAATAAGCACAATATGTTTATCTAAGCATTTCATCTTACATTGCGCGAATCAGCTAACTGTTTCTATTTTGTGTACATTGCAGATGGGGCCCTAAAGAAGGAAAAGTCATCTTTTCTGTGTCTAACGAACACATTCTAAATAAAGAAGTTGTCCTAGGCCAGCTTACTGCACCCTGTCTTACGACAGACACCTGTATGAATAACTTGTCGTTATAGCAAAACAGATATGTCAGCTTTTAACCCTTTCTAGCTTGCAGGCAGTTATTTTTCTTTCACAATCCGCAACATTGACTTTAGTCTAATGAACAATACCTTTGTTTATCTTAAACATTTCTAGTAAAGCCCATTTATATTTTTGCTACTTAAATTTGCTGACAGAAGAATTCAATATGCTGAGGTTTTCATTGGATAATATAGCTCTGAAAAGAAATGGAGCGAAATGCATCTAGTAAGTGAAAAATGGGAGAGAAAAGAAATGAAAGATAAATTATACAATCAAACATACATACACCAATGTACATTAAACATTTAATCTGATCCTAAACACAATGTTGTTAATCTCTATAATCTGAGTTAAACATCAAACATCAAATGGCAGAGTTTTTCAGCTAATACAGATAAGATAGCAAAGTGTTTTAATTAAGAAAGTCAAAGCAGAAATTTAAAAGTTAACAAGGATTGTCAGTGATAGTGAGATTCAAAAGAAATACCCAGTTTATGTAAAAGAAATAGAGTCATGGCACACAAACAATTCAAATCATGAAAGATCACAAAAAAGTGTGGCGAAAATTGTAATTATGGAAAAATCCTTGAAGAGAGACCGTTGCAGAACATAAATTTGCAGATCTGTTTTCTAGTTTTGCCATCTGGTGTGTGAGAGAGCTTGTTTATTTAGTTTCCTTCTCTGAAATATATTAATATTTACATATATTTTATATCTGATCTGTTTGTAATAGATATTATTTTGCATCCTTCAAACACAAGTAGACTTGTATTACTTTTAATACAGTACAAATGGTTTTGCTAGTTCTAAATTTCTTTTAGACATAATTGGACATATCCTCACCTTACCCCATTCAATTCCATGCAGTCAAAGCATATACATATTACCCCTTCAGTGTGTTTCTGTACCCCATGTGAATAACTGTGCAGTTTTTAAAACGATTAAAATTAGCCTGTCATGTGTCTATCTACGCATATACTGTACACTCATCTCTGTGAATAGCAGCTGCTGCCTCAAAACTCTATGCTGCACCTCTAAGCCTGGTGTCATCTTTCTCAGTTTGATTACAGTATTATTGTCACTGAGTTAGAATGGAGGGGGTTAACTAGACAAAAACAATGGAGATCACTAGGGAAGGCGATAAGCTTTATTTAAATTTCCAGTAATTGTTTCATGGCTGTATCATTTTAGCCAAACGAATATTTAGGATAAAGTAGAAAACAGGGTCTTAATGACATTCTACTGCCATGAAAGAAATTAAGCATTTTGCTGTATTGTAAAAAGCTCTCGATTTTGTGTGGTTCTAAAGAAATATATGAAACTGATAGTAGTGTGATAGTATAAAATATTACTTTATCTTTATTTGGTAGGATGTAGTATAATTGCTGGTAACACAAGTGAATACATATTAAACCTGATTAAAAAATTATAACTTTATGTGCATGGAGAAAGGAGATTTTAAACACAAACACATGTTGAAAAAGACAAAAAACGTTCTATGGAAAGAAGAATTTATTTAGGCCAGAGAAAGAAGCTAAATGGATTAGGGGGAGGTGTGAAGAAAAGACAGAGGAAGAAAGAAAAAGTAATCTGGGACAGCAAAAAATTAAAAAGAAATGAATGGCTGGTAAATATAGCAAAGTGATCAGTAAGACTTTTATTAATTGAGCTTGTTTTTAATTGATCTGCAATGTTTCTTGAATTGTTCAGCAAATCATGTTGCTTTGTTCACTGTGTAAAGTATCAAATTACTTAGAATAAAAAAAAAATATTTTATTGCATAAAAAAAAAAAAATTACTCTAAAGAAAGAAGTAGTGGAGCCTGTTCACAGAGTTTAACAAGAACTCAAAATGCTGGATTCCTGCTACTGGAGAAAATATCTTCTGCTTGGATTGTAAGTTTCAAACTGAGTTAGAGTTGTTTCTTCTATTTGACCTGAATGGGCAGACTATTGAGCATTCCTGGTAATACTGAAACTTGAGTCTTCAACAGTTTTTGGAAAATTAGAATGCAAGGAGTGTCTTCTTGCTTATAATGCTTTGGCTATTTTTGGTGTGTAAACAACGCATTAAACATACTTGCTAATATTGTACACAATTCCCAAATAATTCTCAATGACAGATTTTACTTTTACTTTACTTTACTCATTAATTTCCTTTCCTAGCAGACATTTTTTATGTTAGGGTAATTTAGTAGCACTGATACAAAAGTGTAAACATCATGCTTGTTTTTGCAAGAACATTTTAGAAGCTGCTCTGACCAACTGACAATTTGGTTTTATGCTTATGGTCAAAATGTTGCAGTTTCGAGTTACACACATTGTTCTCTAGGCAATCCACAGGCAATTATAATTAAATATTAAATACAGTGTATGGTATATGTTTTTTGTCGGTGGATATTTACATTATTACTTCAATCTGTCTATCAATTTGCTACAAAAGGATCAATTGTATTATTTGGAGAAATCCTTAAATAATGCCTGTCTCTACTGTAGCTAGTCAAATTTTTTGTATTAAATGACTCCCTCAGATAGGCTGATTGTTATCTTTATACAAAAGTGTCACTTTTACTGTAAGTTGTTGTACTGCTTAAAAATTTTAAGATCACATCCTGGTTCAATTACTGGCTATAATATTTTCAGTGTGAATTTGGCATACCCTTGTGTACCTGTGAGTGTCGTCTTTGGATTATAGTTTTCTCTCTATATATAATTCTACAATGTAAAGTTGAATGGTAATGGTGCTATAAAGGAATGGTAGCAGTATACATTTACTGCCTCTAATGACTCAAGGCCACATCCAAGACTGGTTTCTATTTTGCACTTCTAACAACTCCTTAATGCAGTGGTTCTCAATCTGTGGGGGGCCCTAGGGGCAAGCAACAAAAAGGGGTGCGAAGATGTGAAAAAAAGAAAACAAGAATCGAAAATATGAAAAATACATCTATTGAAACCAAAACAAATTAACTTAAACTACATTCTGATACTAGAAAAATAAATATAGAGTTAGATAAATGTCAATAAACATTACGTAGGTATAATAAAATATGCATCTATGATATATCATTAATTAAAAAAGAACAAATTGGTATTAGTGGGCTCCTTTCAAAAAAAAAACATTACAGACGCACAATTAAAACTGTTATGAAACTCGGGTCGCAAACACTTAAAGGTTGAGAAACGCTGCCTTAATGAAAATATTAGATTTTTAAAATATGAAATGAAAATATTACACTTTTTCTTATGAATAATATGATCTTTATCGGATATTGTCTAATTTACATATACTAAGCCTGAATCATAAAATATAAAATGTTAAATGTCTAACATGTAGATTCATGTGTAAATAATGATATCATTATGAATATCTGTCATTCATCTCTGTATCAGCTAGTCAGAACTCACCTTTTTAGAAATTCCAGATTTGACCTAAACTAAACAGGTTAAAATCTACTTTTTAAAGTCATGAGAAATCCACACTAATGCCAAGTTCTTTTTGGACCTGATCAACATGTCAAATTGATTAACAGTTTCCCATTTAATCTATAAGGTTTTTTTTTAATGTTTAGTGATGTTAGTGAACTTTAGTTCCCACCGTGTGCTTAAGGTGAAATCTTAAAAAATAATCTGTAGTAGGAATCATTTAAAGGTGTTTCTTTTACTTGAAAGTGAAAATAATAATGCTGCAGACGTTTTATTTTTCTGTAATGAAATCAAAATCTCAGACTTTGACATTGCCATTTCCCCTTGTGTGCAGATGCATTGCAGATTAAAAGGGAGAAACAGGAGACTGAAAGCTGCAGTCTCAATGCTTAAAAATAAATAAATAAATAATCAATTTGACCTTCTCTTTCTGTGATGTCAACTTTGTGCATTGGTTTTCTGTTTCTGTTTATGCACTGGCGGCTACATATAGCAGGTTATTATTAGGAGAAGCAAAGCGATCCATCATGTACATCATGTAAAAATTGATTTTAAATAGCCAATGAGTGTTTAGATTTCTTTTCTTACTGAACAGAATATGTGTGAGTCCTAATGCTCACTTCAGTTCTCTCTGCATTTCCTTTTAGGTGAAGGTTTAAGCTAAGGTGACTTACAATCCAGATCTCTTTAATCATCTGTACAAATAAAGTACTGGTACATTAGGAGACTCACGCAATGTCATAGAGTGATTCAATATCGTACACTAAACCAGCAACATTTTTCCTTACTGTTGAACTTTTTGGTAACAAACCCACACTGGCTAAATGCGGCAACAATAAAAAAAATATAAAACTGTCATGAAAATTTCAATATTAAAATAAGATGAATAATCAAATGTTTACAATTTTAAAGATATCAAAAGGTGTCAATAGTGCACCATCTCATCTTATTATCTTTCCTGATTTATCCATTAGGTGGATACAGTATGTGTTGTGAATGAATAAATACCAAGAGTCAAGGTTAGAAAAAATATTGGGACCAGGGAAAAGTGTACAGGGAATAAAAGCAGTATGGCGATCAAGAACTAGCAGATGATCTAAACATGGAGAATCAAGTGAGAAATCAATCTTCAAATCCAAAACCACCAGCAAGAAAACATAAAGTAATGATCCTAACACTGTTTTCTTCCTGGAATTGCCTTTTATGTTTCTCTACTTTAAAGAGAGGCAGATAGAAATTTTAAAATAGGATTCAATACATGGATGATTGAACGTGTGTGTAGCCATGTTTTACAAGACAACCTAATAAGTTGCATGACTTGTTTCTCATGACTGAGAAAGGGCATTGCAACCTGTAGCCTATATGGGCACAGTCATGCAAAGGATCAACACAAAATGGTAGTCTTCATAGAAACAAAATGACATAGCCTAGAATATTAATTATAATAGAGGTGAGAGAAGGAGACAGAGAAACCTGCCTGTCATGTAAATGAGGGTTGTCAGTATGAATGAGGGCAACATGTAAAACACACACTGAGAGAAAAACTTGATTGGATGAAATAAAAAGGAAAGGCTGAAGTGATTAACCTAAGAGAGTTATCAGGCACAGTGGCTAACAAACACGTCAGTAGAATTAAAATGTTGTGCTGTCCTAGCATGTTTTTTTTCGTCATGTGCAGTTCTGCTGCACAGTGAAAAAATAAGGGAATATGAATGAGGGAAAGTAGTTGGGGAGTCAACACGGCCAGAACAGTGAGGGGTTTTATAGTTAGGGATGTACATAGTTCACAGTTCAGTTCCTCTTATCATTGTCTTGTAGTCTGTTCTTTTGCATTTGTTGAATAAAATGCTTCCTGCAACTGTTGCATTGTCCACTGCACCGTTAGAAAAGCAAATTACTGGGATGCAACTAAATATGTACTGTATACATAAAACTTCAATGATCTCTTTCTACAGTAGCTTTATATAGCTTCCCATCAGTAAATTCTGTGAGTTTCTGGTTCTACTTAAGAAATATAATTTCATGGATATACCCATTGGGTCTCCTCCTACTAAGACATGCTTGGCTCACCTAACATAGTTGGTCATTCTTACTATATTTTCATATAAAACTTGCCTTAAGGTGCAGCGGCTGTACTCTATGGCTTTCTCAGGTTGCCAAGCGTCCTATTCTAACATGCAGAGTGACTCTCACAGCTCCAAGGGACTACTTCTACACAACTTCTCAATAATTAAGTCACTGTACAAAGCTAATAACCATAATGGAGGATGGGAGATATAAAATGACCAGCAAATCAAGAGTTTTCTTTGAAGACCTATGTCTTGATTTACCAGCATTGTTACCCATAGTACTATCATCACTACATAATCCACTAGTCAAGCATACCATGCCCTCTACTCTCATTTCTGGACAAAATACGACATATTTAAACCATTCCAGCAGGTACAACTTTTGCACAATGACTAGAAAAGAATTCACCATTTTCTAGTAAATCAGAATGAATTCAGAGGTGTGAAATGTTACCTGAGATCATATGGCGCTTTTCCACTGCATAGTACGGTTCAGTACAGCTCACCTTGGTTCGGCTCAGTTCGGCTCGGTTTGCGTTTCGACTGCAGTTTAGTACCGCTTTAGAGTGGGCGGGATTATTCACGTGTCGTTATAGTTGCACCGCCACTACTGCCGTGACACCGTGGAACTTTTACAACAACATGCAGACAACGACAACACTTTAGCTCGACGACGCGCAAGGGTAAGCATCTAAAAAAAGCACATCATTAGCTAACTTTTATCACTGTTGCAAAGCATAAAATGAACTTAACTGTCAGTGTAACATTAAAATGCTGATTCTGTATATTACAGATCTTCCACATTTTACAAAAAAGTTGCCGCAACAGACCATCTGTTTGGACATTTAACCATGCTTCAGAGTGGTGGGATGTGATTGTTCCCGGTTTTACAAACACTCAGTGGCTGGAGAACTTTCGAATGTCTAAAGAAACATTCATCCACTTATGCAACAAACTGCATCCAGCGATGGAGAGACGGGACACAAACATCCGCGTGTGTGTACCTTTAAAGAAAAGAATAGCCAGTGATGCAGTAATGACGATTTTCTCCGGCCAATCAGTGACCAGCAGAGTTTACACGCCACGCTTTGGTAACGGTTCGGCGCGCTTGGAACCTCGGCTGAGGTGGTACTAAAAAAAGGACCAGGTACCAGGTACTGTTCCCAGTGGAAAACCCCCAAAAGTGAGCTGAACTGAACCGTGTTGTATTATGCAGTGGAAAAGCGCCAATAGGCAGATAAAGAGAAGAAGACCAAATAACATAAAAGTGACTCTGGAATAACATACTCTTGTCTTAGTACCTCATACAATGCACCTGAGAGGATATGCAGGGGTTAATTAGCCTTCTTATGATGCAGAAAACTGTTGTAGACAAGATTTTGTAAACTCTGATAATACAGTAAATATACAAGCATTGTCAGAGTTGAACCACTGTTCTGCTGCCATGAGAACATCAGTATCCACCTTCTGAATCCAAAGTTTAACCTTAGAATGGACTCTCAGATGTACCAAAATAAAACATATTATGCTGCGTATACTGCATAGTGCGATATCTCAGGGATTACAGCTCAATTTTTAAATATACATTTTCAAACATACTGTATATACACCAGTCAGCCACAACATTAAAACCACTGACGCATAACGTGAATAACATTGATTACCTCATCACAATGGCACCTATCAAGTAGTGGGATGCTTTAGGCAGCAAGTGAACAATCAGTTCTTGAAGGTGAAGGTCTTGGAAGCAGGAAAAATGGGCAAGCAAAATGATATGAGCAACTCTGACAAGGGCAAAATCTTGATGGTTAGATGACTGGGACAGAGCATCTTGTAGGGAGTTCCCGATATGCAGCAGCTAGTACCTACCAAAAGTGGCCAAAGGAAGGACAACCATTGAACCGCCAATAGCGTCGTGGGCACCCAAGGAAGATGCAGTGTGATGCTCTGGGCAATGTTCTGTAATGTTTGGTAAATACATTTTGTAAAATGTTTTATAAATGACAAGCAAACTGTTTGTAAAGGTTGGTACAGTGGTAGTTTTACTACTACACAATTCATTGATAATAAAAACAGAAAAAATTAAATATGTAACACATTCACGACACTGACGTCATTATCACCAGGTTAATTACAGCCATATAAATTAAAATGCTATGTGAACAGTAGGGAGCGCCACCGAGCCCCCATACCCCTCACACACATGACCTGGCAGATCTCCAAGTTCAAATAAAGGATTTTTAATCAACACAGCTCAGAAATAACAACAACTACAGCCATATTTAAATGCTTTCTTTCTCTGTTCTCTCTATCCTTCTCTCCTCCAGTGAGTTCCACCCACTGCCTCCCGACTCCAACTTCATGAGGTAAGCAGGCTCCTTTTAAGATGGACCCGGGAGTACTTCCAGTGGCATGTTGTGGCTTCTTGGAGTCATTTCCGGGTCATATGGAAACCAGGGACGTCCTCTGTCCAAACTGGGACTATTTGCTAAGAACACTGACACTTATTAACTTGGAGTAAGAACTGCTCCTAGTGTTAAGCTCTCATCAGTCCATTCATCCTTCCAGCATCCCTGCCTGGACTGGAATTAAGAAGTGCAATCTGGCAATCCTTTCATTATTGCTTCAGAGTCGGGCAAGAAATCTTCCTTCATCCTGGCCGGGAAGCCCACCTGTCCTCCTGGGCCCTTAAAGTTATTAAAAATGTTAAAGCCTTCCAACCACTTGCTACTCAGGATTTCACTATGAAATGTCTAAATTGAAATGGAAACACATCAGGTTTACAATCAAATGGCTTTGAAGTAAAAAAGGATAAGCCATAATAACCTGGAAAGAAGACACAGATTCCACATACTGCATTACTCTGCCGATCTGCACACTGCCCATCTGGTAGCAGTGTTTACTACCACATGATCAGGTGTTTGTTTGGCAGGTTGAGACTAGTAAACAATTGATAAAAACAGTTATTTACATACACATGTGCTTTTGCCTCACCAGAATTCTGTATTTTTTAAAAAATGACAATCATATTGCTGGCTTCTTTTCCATGAGGTTGAAGGATCAGAGATATTGTTCCTTAGAAGCTTTTTCAAATTAAGTGTCATCCTTCTCAGTGGTGGGTGAAAATCAAGATGTAGCATAAGGTCTTGTGAATGATGCTTTTTGATAAGGATTTGCCTTGTTTTTTTCAAATTACTTTGGCTACCTTTAATAGAGCAATGGCATGTGAGGCAAGGTCTCTACTGGGAAAAGTTTGATCCATAAATGGAAACATGCAATTAAAAAAAAAAAAAAACAGGCTGTCTTCATTTTATTCTGGGCAATGCTGCAAGCCCATGACTAAACTGGATAATTCAGGTTGGACATGCATTTACACACATGCATATCCATGGGTATCAAGAACAATGCAGGTTCCAATTGGTGCAGCCCATCAGCCAGAGACAGGAAGGCAGAACCATGTTGGAAGGCAACTTCACAAACGTAATTAAACTGAGTATATTATAGAAAATAGGAAAAAAAATGTTAATGACGCCAGAGATGAGAGGTGTTGTAAACATTATAATAGGCTAAAGTACAGAGGGAAGCTTATTGTTTTGCAAAACATTTGCTGCTTAATTCAGAAATGCCACTGTTTATTAGATGTTTCTCTCCACCAATTGTGTCATACTATAACAGTTTACTAATTTTTACTAATAAAATTTGCATCCCTACAGTACTTACCCATATAATAGGTTCATAAGGCAAATGCCTATCCAGCCAGTTTCAAGTGCAAGGTAAGAACCAAGGAAGACAACTCCCACACTGGTTTGAGTTTGGCACTATTATTTTTATTGATGAAAAACAAATAAAAAATTGATACAAACACTAATAGGCTTAAGATCTGAGCCTGGGATTGTGGAATTGTGACAATGCACCACCGGCATTGCAGCCTTGTTGATCAGATTAATGTTCTTTTTATTCTTGTAGCTTTGCTTACATATATTTGGCCATATATTCTAAAAATACTACACTGATTTCTTCCTTCAGTTATTTTCCAGTAAAAAAGTTATAGAGAGTAGGAACCTATTGTATCATTATTGGCATAATGCAGGAAGCAACACACATGTACAATCCCTCATAAATCACCAATTTATAGTTCCCAGTCAAGACAGCATGCAAGTCTTTGAGGAAAGTCTGCCCAGAAAATATCGGCACAAACACAGAAAGAACATGCAAGCTGACATAAACACTGACTGGGTCAAAATTCAGACTCGGGTCTCTAGAGCTATGAGACAGCAGAACTGATTGCTTTAGCACCCTATCCAAAACAACAAGACAGGAAATCCTGTTATATTTGAGTTTAACAGTTTTTATTCAATATGATTAACAAAGTAAAAATTTTAAGCATGAATTATAAGAGCAACAGAGTTGTGTAGTTACAGGTTTCGAGGTTACTAAACAGAGAATCATGGTCTAAACATTAAACTAAACATCCTGTGTGTCAAGGTCAATAGTACCGTATTGCATGAAGTATAATTAGAAGGATATGCTATCGGCATTATCAGCTGTCATTTGGCAAAGACTCGGGTACAGATGTAGCTTTCAGATCTTTCATTTCATAAGAAAAAAATGCATTCTGCCATTCCAGTAAATATTCCTCTTGAATGTGCTTTAAAAAGACTTTTGATATTTCCTAATTGTAACAGGATTAACTAAATGCATCTCCCATGAAAGCAAACATCATAAAATACCTCTTGTATTTCTATGATGAACACATTTGCAAGAGACAGAACATCTGAAGTGTTTCAGAATAAGTGTTGAATTATCCATAATGGGATTCAGGATTGTTAAGTTAAATATTTAAAAGTGCAATTAAGAAATAAACATTTCTTGCAATGCAACAGCTGCCAGCTTCTTTGCTTTATGCCATTTTTAATTTCAAGCATTGCAAATACAGACATGCATTATATATACATATATAGAAAGGCTTATGATAATGTTTCTATGTTTGGAATTCTCTTAAATACTTTTAATTTGCCCTGGTAATATAAGAAGGATGTTAGAGCTTTTTGTTTTCTTATTTTTAAATTTCTAATTTAGTCCTCATTGCTTTTATTTAGTTTCAGTGCAATAAATATACTGTAAACAGTAAAGCAAGGTCAATGGCATTTATAGAAACATTAATGGTAACTTACAAGACCAAAGGGACCTTCTATAAAATTTTCGTCATCTATAGATCTTAAAAAAACAAGGCTACTTTCTTTATTGTATTGGATTTTCTACTTTAATAAACCAGTATTCGGGTACTATAAAAAACTCAGGTGTCCAATGTTGGATTGGTAAAAGGTTATTTATTTATTGCTGCCCCAGGCACTGTATTGATAGTATAAAAGAAAGATCAAGGTAAGAATAAAAGTCACATGTATTAAAAGCCATAAAAGCCTGACAGACTTGACTAGGGGCTTTCCCATCTGAAAATGCAGGATGGTTTTCAGAAATTTGTGCCAAACATCACAACAATCTTATGTAAAATGCAACACCATGAATGGGAGTGAACCAGATATTAGAATCTCAGGTAATGATTAATACAAATCTGCTAAAAGTTTTTTGTTTTTTGCAATATTGTTTAAAGAGTTTCTCTTGGTTTGGTTATATTTTCATGATAATGATGTCATGCATTATGTTATAAGTCATGCTTAGGCTCGTGCCATGTGTGCATATGAGTAGGCCTCATTTTGCATATAAGCAGATGGAAAGTATACTATGCTAAAGATGCATGATATGAGGAAGTGGAGCCAGCCAGGTCAGGCAAAATATAAGGAAAAAAAAACAAACAAACAAACAAAAAGAAACTGTAGTAAGAGAAAAGAACAACAGAAAGGCAAAAACCTAAAAAGATAAAACTAATAAAACTTTTTTTTTTGTTATTACCTACACTACTGGTCAAAAGTTTTAGAACATCACAGTTTTTCTTAAAATTTAATCAGTTCAAATGCAATGAATGATTTAAAATGGTGAAAAGGTAAAGGGTACCCTGCCAGAGGTTTAAATTTAAAGTTTAGGTTAGCAAAAATTGAAATAAAGGAAATTTCAGAATATTTCAACTGGACCTTCTTCAGGGAACAACCAATAGGTTACAACCTAGAGATGTTCTGCAGCAATTAAAGTAAATTAAGCCTTACAAGTTGAAGGAAACAATTTACACAGGTGTCCCAACTGCTGTTGATTACTTAAAAATCCTCTGTCTGTCTTAAAGCAGAGTTGGAACAGACTGTGTTACTACATCCTCTACGCCCTAGAAAGTTGTACATTCCAATGATAATGCAAAGAAAATGGCAACAAACAAATACAATGACACAGAGAATTATTACCTTAAGAAGTGTAGGCCTTATTTGCTCTTATTTGCTTTAAATGAAATTTGATAAAAACGAATGTTAAAAAAAGAAGTGTAGACCTTTCATTTAGAGAAATTGCAGAAACAATCAAAGTGTCAGTGAGCACAGTGTCCTACACAATCCAAAGGCATTTAGAAACTGGAAGAAACTCTAATAGAAAGAGATCTGGCAGGACCAAAGTCACAACCCAATCAGAAGATAAAATTCTGAGGGTCACCAGCTTGTGTGACAGGCACCTCATAGCACAACAGCTTCAAGCACAAGTTAGCAGTAGTCGAGAAAAGCAAGTCTAAGTTTCTACTGTGAGGAGACTTTATGCTGCAGGTTTGACAGGTCAAGTGGCAGTAAGAAAGCCGTTCTTTACAGGACAAAATAGGGCCTTGAAATACCGGCTGCAAGACTGTAAGAAAGTCTTACAGACCGATAAGTCAAAATTTAAAACTTCAGTTCACACGCAGGGTGTTTGTGCGACATCAAATTGGTGAAAGAATGCTTCCTCAGTGTGTGATGCCTACTGTCAGACATGTAGGAGGAAAAAAACTGAGGTGTTCTAAAACATTTTACCAGTAGTGTATGTATTCTTATATTATAGCTAGGGTTTTGCCCCTGAATGAAGTTTGTTTTCCTTTCATTTCATTATTTATTGTTCTTTGTGTATTTTATGGATGATCTTCCTAAAAATGTTTTAGCTTCCTCCTTTTTTGTTCTTTTAGTACATGTATAATTACACTCACATATTTATCCTATACTTCCATTGAGGTAAAATTTGCCGCATTCCTTGTCAGCCTTATATTAGCTGGAGTTTTACACAGAATTAGTGCTGTGACATTGGCTTATACCTTTGTTATTGGATCTCTCGTTTGTGAATTGTTTTGAATAGTACTTTTTCTAATTCTTCTAGTTTATGAACTTTGCTTGTGTTAAGGATCAATTTAGTTTTCAGTTTATTTTTGTATAGCACTTTTTGCTGCATGTAGTGGTAGGGCACTGTGACAGGTTCTCAGTTATAATACAGTTACAAACTATACTAATTGCATAATGAGTATATAAAGACACACACTAGTTTGAAACTAACTAAAATAAATGGAACCCAGTGCAATCTTTTGATTAATTAATTGCTGAACTATGGTAAGTTGACAATGGAAAAGAGAAAAACAAAAACTCCAGTCAGGAGCTTCTCTGGAAAACACAAACCTCTGGAGTGTCCACAGTTAAATATAACAGGGAAAGTCAAAGACAGAGTAAGACACTATTGGCCACCCCACCCATCCACCCCTTCCTGAGCATCCCATAGTTAGTGCTGTTTCATTCAATCTGACAAAAAAAAAATCTTTCCATCTGATGATTCCATGGCTACCGGTAACTAAAGTGTCTTTCCATGGGCAGGACAACAGCTTGGAAGTATAGTAGTAGCACCGAGTGCCACAGCATGAAACCAAGAAGGTAAATAGAATAGAGGAGGGTTAGTAATGGTTTATAAATATTTTATTACTTATATTTTGTGACTAACAAATAGAGAAGCAATATAATAATAATAATAATAATAATAATAATAATAGATTTTATTTATATCGCGCTTTATAGTTTACAATCTCAAAGTGCTACAAAATAAGAATAAAATTAACAAACAAGAAATCTATAGAAATAATTTAACAAAATGCCTTTCTAAAAAGATAAGTTTTTAGGTTTCGTTTGAAGGCATCGGTCGACTGTGGGGCTCTCAAATAGTCAGAGAGGGAATTCCACAGCCTCGGCGCCACCGAAGAAAAGGCCCTATCACCCATACTGCTAAGCTTAGTTCTGGGAACTTGAAGAGTGTTGGTATGCACAGAGCAGAGGGTGCGTGAGGAAGTTCCTGTAAATACAGGGGAGCAGATCCATAAATGCACTGATGAGTAAGGAGGGAAACCTTGTACTCAATTCTAAGTGGTACAGGGAGCCAGTGAAGGGTTTTCAACATAGGAGTGATGTGGCTATGCTTTCGTACCCTCATCAGGATCCTGGCAGCGCTGTTCTGAATGTACTGGAGTCTCTGGATACTCTTGCCAGGAATCCCAATGAGGAGCGCATTACAGTAATCCAGCCTGGACGAGACAAAGGCATGGACAAGCCTCTCTGCATCTGCCAGGGTAAGTGTTGGACGGAGTTTAGCAATGTTCCTGAGATGGTGAAAAGATGACTTACAGAGATGTTTAATGTGGGTGTCAAAAGTAAGTTGAGAATCCATTTTAACACCCAATTTTGTAACAAATGTAGAAAGAGGAATCTTTTTATCAGAAAAAGTGATACTGGTGATGGTAGAAGAACGAAGCTGGTGTGGTGTGCCAACTAAAATGACTTCTGTTTTAGATCTGTTTAGCTGAAGGAAGTTGAGCCTCATCCATACCTCTATTTCCTCCAGACAAATAGTCAGTGTAGATGTTGGTAGAGGAGCAGTAGAGGAGGTGGGCGTAGTCCTAAGATAAAGCTGAGTGTCATCTGCATAACAATGAAAAGAAAGACCATTTCTGCTAATGACACTTCCAAGGAGGAACATATAAATGATGAAAAGGATGGGGCCCAACACAGAGCCCTGTGGAACACCACAGGTAACATTATGGGTGTGAGATTTGGAGCTGCCAAGTGCGACATACTCAGTTCTACCGGTCAAATAAGATGTAAACCAATTTTGAACAGTTCCTGAAAGTCCAATGGTGTATTGCAGACGGTGAAGAAGAATATTATGATCAATTTATCAAAAGCAGCTGTCAGGTCAAGGAGGATGAGTAAAGAAAGAGAACCAGTATCTGCTGACATCAGAAGGTCATTTGTGACCCTGACCAGGGCTGTTTCGGTGCTATGGCCAGGGCGAAAACAGACTGAAACTTTTCAAACAGGTTATTCAGTTTGAGATGATCACGAAGTTGTACTGCAACTATTTTTTCCAGAACTTTAAAAAGAAATGGAAGATTCGAGATGGGTCTATAGTTAGACAGAACTTCAGGATCCAGGGTGGGCTTTTTCAGTAGAGGTCAGATGACAGCAGTTTTTAGTGCTGAAGGAATATGGCCAGCCAAAAGGGATTGGTTTATAATCCTGGCGATAAGTGTAGAAATAGCAGAAATGTTGGCCTTCAGCAAGACTGAGGGGAAGGGGTCCAGGGAACTGGTGGACGGTTTCATTTTCCAGATGACATCCTCCACCTCTTCCCGTGTGGCAACAGAGAAGGAGTAAAGGGGCTGGACAGTCTCAGGCAGCGGGTCGACAGTTGGGGATAACAGAATATCCATGGTAGAGAGGTTGAAGCGGATGTTATAAACCTTTTGTCTGAAAAAATTAATATGCAAATCACACCTCTCATCAGTGGCCTCGGAATGAGCACATGAAGGAGGTTTAAGAAGATGATTTATAGTAGAAAAAAGTTTTTTTGGATCCCTGGAGCCATTTGTAATGATGGTAGAATAGAACCTGGACCGTGCAACCTTCAAAGCTTCTGCATACGCCCGCCTATGTTCCTTATAGGCCTGTTTGTGAACAGTCAACCCAGAAGCCTTGAGTCGCCGCTCAAGGACACGCCCTGCCGCCTTCATTTTTCGCAGCTCGTAGGTGTACCACGGTGCTGAGCACGAAAATGAGACAGACCTAGATGTTAAAGGGGCATGAAAGTCAAGGAGACTGCTCAGAGACTGGTTGTAGAGATCCACGAGGTCAGCAACAGAGCTGGAACTGGTAAGATCAGTAGAAAGAAGTTTAAGGCCCAGGGCCAAGGCATCCACATTGATGTTCTTCAAATTTCTAAAATTAATCTGCCGTTTTGGTTTGGTACGAGGGGAGAAAAAGGGTAGCTTCATTGACACTACTTTGTGATCTGAAATACCAAGATCATAAACCTTGTCACGCACGCGCGAGTAGGAGGCCGCGGACGGATTCGAGCGCACCTAGGAACGTGTTCGCCGGCAGGGAATGGCGGGTACTAACTTTCTCCCTCTGCTTCCTCAGAGGAAAAAAGACCTCCCTCCGCCATAGCTGATGGCTGACCGCAGTACGGCACTTCCGCCCTTCCTCCGCCATCTTGCGATGACGTCATCCTTCCCGTCCTCCCTCACGGTCCTTCCCAGCATCCCTGCACTTCCGGCTCCTCCCATATAAAATGGCCACGGACGCCACGGTTCGGCGTCACGCTTATGAACTGGTTCATGGTTTAAATGGTTTATAATTTTGACCTGTTTTGTTTTTTATTGTTGCTACGGATTCGCGACAATATACGGGGCCGGAGAACCCCAAACCCCTTTGCTGTCTCCTGCTCCATTTGTTACATTGGCGTAGCCGGCAGGATTACAAAGTCCTGGAAATGACGGAGGGACAGGACCTCAACACGGTGCTGCAGACCATGAACACCCAACTCCAGGCTCTGCAGCAGGCGCAAGCCAGCACCACCAGGGAGTTAGAGGCCACGAAGGCCAGGCTGGCCGAGGCCTAGCGCACCAGACCAGAGTTGGCCAAAGCAAAGCTTCCCCCACTGGTAACTATGACCAAGGCGGACGACATTGAATCCTACCTCGGGATTTTTGAAAGGACGGCCACCCGGAACGAGTGGCAGCGGTCCGAGTGGGCGTCCATTCTGGCGCCCTACCTCAAGGGACCCGCGCAGCGGGCCTACTATGACCTCCCGGAGGAAGAGGCCGCGGACTACGACCTCTTGAAGCCAGAGATCTTGGCCCGCTACGGCATAACGCCAGGCCAGCAGGCGGTAGAGTGGCGGAGTTGGCAGTTCTCCCCGGAAAAGCCTGCCCGTGCCCAGGCATTCGAGTTCTGGTGCAAAATGGGGCGCTGGCTACGGCCGGAGGGACCCCAGGCTCGGAGAGTCGTGGAGCAGGTGGCCTGTGAGGGCCTGGTGAACGCTATGCCCAACTCCCTTGCCCAGCAGGTCCGGCGCCAACCCTATAAAGACATGCCGGGGCTCTTGGAAGTTCTTGAGCGACAGCTCGCGGTCCTCCGACTTGGGGAGGCAGAACGGTCCGCCGCGGGAACCGACAGGGACGGGCGGCCAACCCCGAGCCTACTCGTCGCGCTGCAGAAGCGCCTCCCAGACCTAAAGACAAGCCGGGCCCGCCTCGCTGTTACAAGTGCAGTGAGCCTGGCCATCTGCTGCCAGCCTGCCCTTTGAATGTCTCCGCAGAACCTATGGACTGCACCCTGGCGTTCACCGAAAGGTACTGTACCCCGCCGCACCCCTTGGCGACTCCGAACACGGGAGTGGTTTTATTGAATGGGCATATGGTGATGGCTTTGTTTGACTCCGGCAGCAACATAACCATTGTTGCTCGCCGTTATGTGTTGCCGCGACAATGGCTGACTCGGCATTTGCAGGTTACCTGCGTGCATGGAGGGACCAAGTCTTATCGTTCCGCACAATGCTATATTACCTGGAAGGGGGACCCAGTTAAACTGACGGTCGCGGTATTGCCCGAACCCCCCTATCCAGTGATATTGGGACATGACTGGTCAAAAAGAACATGCGGTAAAACACTTACCACTCCCGGGGCCTCGCTGGATCTAGTAATGAGGGGGCAGGGCGCCCCTCCCGCGGTCTCCACGCCGTGCTCTGGGGCACGTCCTACTGGTGTTGGCCCTTCAGGAAATGTTTCCTCTGCGACGGGCCCTGACCCGGACGACTCCTCCGGGGAAGGGACGAGCCAGGGAACACTCCCGGTGCCCCGAACACAAGACCCTCTCGATGGGCTGGATCACCGGTTTCGGTCCACGCCGACATCGTTTAAGAGAGAGCAGTGGAATGATGATTCCCTGCGGGCTGCCCGGAATGCCGTGGTTCTGCCTAACACCTCACTGGCCGACGGGTCCTCACCACGCAAGCCCTTCTTTGTCCTCGAGAATGATCTGGTGTATCGGGTGGCGACCCACGAGGGGAGGTGCGGAAGTTGTTGCTAGTGCCGCTGCACCTTCCGGCGGGAGGTATGCGAGCTAGCCCACGCCACCTCCTAGGCCCATCTCGGCGCCGAAAACTCTGGAGAGGATTAAACTCCGGTTTTACTGGCCCGGGGTTAATGAGGAGGTCCGGCGTTTCTGCCAGTCCTGTCCAGACTGCCAGATTCACCAGATTCCTAGGAGGGACCGCGCTCCTCTTGTCCCTATTCCCTTCATTGATGTCCCGTTTAACAGAATAGGGGTCGACCTAGTAGGACCCTTGGAGCCCTCTACCCGTGGCTACAAATATATATTAGTCATGGTGGATTACGCCACCCGGTATCCAGAGGCGGTTCCCCTGCGCTCCGCTAATACAAAAACCATCGCACGGGAGTTAGTTAATGTATTTTCCAGAGTGGGTATACCCAAAGAAGTCCTTACGGACCAAGGTACACCCTTCACCTCGGATACGTTCAGGGAAGTGGCCAGGTTACTGAGAATAAAGCACCTGAAAGCGTCTGTCTACCACCCTCAAACAGACGGGCTGGTCGAGCGCTTTAACCAGACGCTTAAGCAGATGCTTCGCAAGGTAGTCAGCGCGGACGGTAGGAACTGGGACCAGCTTCTGCCGCTCGTGCTGTTTGCTTATCGGGAGGTACCTCAGGCCTCCACAGGCTTCTCCCCATTTGAGCTGTTATACGGACGTCAGCCCGAGGAATTCTGGACATACTAAAAGAGGGCTGGGAGGCGGAGCCCCTCCCTTCCTCCAACATATTGGAGTACGTAGCGCAACTGCGCGACCGACTCACAAAGATCAGGCCAATCCTCAAAGATCACGTGACTCGTGCGCAAGCAGCGCAGGCCCGGTGTTACAACCGAACTCCGTCCTCAGGGAGTTCCGCCCTGGGGACCGAGTTATGGTGCTCGTTCCAACCTCCCACTCCAAGTTGCTCGCTCACTGGCAAGGGCCATACGAGGTTAAGGAGAGAAAGGGCCTCGTCGATTATCTGGTGAAACAACCCAATCGTCGACCGAGTGAGAGGATCTATCATATCAACCTGTTGAAACCCTGGAAGGAAAGGGAGGAGCTTGCTGATTCCCACAGGTCACTCTCCCTTTTTTCGAGCGCAACTGCCCTTAACCTCGGTGAAGAGCTAACCCCCAGGCAGCGGCAGGAGTTAACCCAAACCCTCCGCACCATCCCCGAAGTAGTGAGCGAGTCACCTGGTCGGACCTCGCTGATTGCCCATGACATTGTCACGGACCCCGGGGTGATAGTCCGGGAGAGGCCCTATAGACTCCCGGAAGCAAAACGCGCGGAGGTAGAACTAGAGGTACAACGGATGTTGGACATGGACATAATAGAGGAAAGTCATAGTCCCTGGTCCAGTCCTATCGTCCTCGTGTCTAAGCCCGATGGCTCCTGGAGATTCTGTAATGACTTTAGACGTCTGAACCAGGTCTCCAAATTCGATGCCTACCCTATGCCCCGCATTGATGACCTCCTTGAGAGGTTGGGTACGGCTCGATATCTGACTACACTGGATATGACTAAAGGGTATTGGCAAATTCCCTTAACGGCATCCGCGAAAGAAAAAACAGCCTTTAGCACCCCTAGCGGGCACTGGCAATACAAGGTACTCCCATTTGGACTGCACGGGGCCCGCGACTTTCCAACGCCTGGTAGATAGAGTGCTGAAGCCCCACCAGTCCTATAGTGCCGCCTACCTGGATGACGTCGTCATCTATTCCGGCACCTGGGAGGAACATCTATTGCAGGTATCGGCTGTCCTCAAAACACTAGGTGGAGTCGGCCTCCGCATCAACCCACGGAAATGTTTTTTTGGCTTAAAAGAGGCCAAATATTTAGGCTATCTAGTGGGACGGGGACAGGTGCGACCCCAGTGCTCTAAAATTAAAGACATCTTGGAATGGCCCCGTCCGAATACCAAGAGGCAGGTGCAGGCTTTCTTGGGGTTAGCGGGGTACTACCGCGGTTTGTTCCCGCTTCTCGAAAGAGCAGCACCCTTGACTGACTTGACAAAGAAGGGTGCTCCCCTGTACGTGGTGTGGACCAACAAGGTGGAACACGCATTCAGTGACCTAAAGAAGGCCCTAACGTCGGCACCTGTGTTAAGGTCGCCCGATTTTGGGCTCCCTTTTATTCTCCAGACCGACGCTTCGGACACTGGCCTGGGCGCCGTGTTAAGCCAGAGCGTCGATGGTGTCGAACACCCCGTAATGTATCTAAGCCGGAAACTGATGGACCGGGAGACCCGGTACGCGGCAGTGGAGAGGGAGGCCTTGGCCATTAAGTGGGCAGTGACCCATCTCCGTTACTACCTGTTGGGTCGCGAATTCACTCTGGTGACTGATCACGCTGCTCTTCAGTGGATGTCCCTACACAAGGAGTCGAATCCGCGGGTCACCAGATGGTTTCTGGACCTACAACTGTACAAGTTCGCTGCACTTATCGGCGAGGTACCCTTCAGGCCAATGCCGACGCCATCTCTCGGGTTCACGACCTCTCGGTTAGGTCCGCCCGACCTGACGGGTCTGGGCTAAGGGGGGGATCATGTCACGCACGCGCGAGTAGGAGGCCGCGGACGGATTCGAGCGCACCTAGGAACGTGTTCGCCGGCAGGGAATGGCGGGGTACTAACTTTCTCCCTCTGCTTCCTCATAGGAAAAAAGACCTCCCTCCGCCATAGCTGAGGGCTGACCGCAGTACGGCACTTCCGCCCTTCCTCCGCCATCTTGCGATGACGCCATCCTTCCCGTCCTCCCTCACGGTCCTTCCCAGCATCCCTGCACTTCGGCTCCTCCCATATAAAATGGCCGCGGACGCCACGGTTCGGCGTCACGCTTATGATCTCTTAAATGGTTTATAATTTTGACCTGTTTTGTTTTTTTATTGTTGCTACGGATTTGCGACAATATACGGGGCCGGAGAACCCCAAACCCCTTTGCTGTCTCCTGCTCCATTTGTTACAACCTGTAAATTACTAATTAAAGCAGAGTTTGAAATAACCAAGTCAAGTGTATGACCCCTAGAGTGTGTGGGGACATCAGCATATTGTTGTAAGTTGAGGGAATCTAACAACTCAAGAAAATCAACAGTGAGATAACCTTTAGGATTATCAATATGGATATTTATATCTCCCAGGATTATGATGCTGGCAGAGGTAGCACACAGTGTTGTGAGAAGATCAGTCATTTCCGGAATAAAAGCAGAGTTAGGTTTTGGAGGTCGATAGATAAGAAGAACAGTGATGGGAAAAGGGGGCTTGCATTTAAATGCAAGACACTCGCAGGAAGATGTTACAGGTAACGAAATAGGGGACACCCCCATTACCTGACGATAGATGATGGTTAAACCACCACCACAAAGTGCTGCGAGCTGCTTCCAAATAACTGTAGCCAGATGGACACGCTTCATTTAAGGCAGCCTCTGACTGGTGGCAGGTTTCTGTCAGACACATGAAGTCAAGTCCCTTCTCCCTGATGTGTTCTTCAATCAGTGTGAATTTATTGCTGATGGACTGAGAATTGAACAATTCAAATTTGACCAGCGATTGTGGAGTAAATCAGGTCTCAAAACATTAAAATCCACTCCACGCAGCTTGGAATCCGCTCCACAAAATAAATCCAGCTGGGGATGTAAGGATCTCGCGGTATTTCTCACAGTGGCTCGGTTGTTTCACACGCTAGAGTGCAGAGATCTTGCGATACTTCTAATGTTTATAGTATTTGAAACAACGGTGCTCTGATGACGCATCACACGTGACAGGTGACCAAAAAGATGGAATGTTAGTAGCAGAGCACTTTTGCTGTTTATTGAAAACTAGCAAAATACCATCGTCCTCGTGTCTAAGCCCGATGGCTCCTGGAGATTCTGTAATGACTTTAGGCGTCTGAACCAGGTCTCCAAATTCGATGCCTACCCTATGCCCCGCATTGATGACCTCCTTGAGAGGTTGGGTGCGGCTCGATATCTGACTACACTGGATATGACTAAAGGGTATTGGCAAATTCCCTTAACGGCATCCGAAAGAAAAACAGCCTTTAGCACCCCTAGCGGGCACTGGCAATACAAGGTACTCCCATTTGGACTGCACGGGGCCCCGGCGACTTTCCAACGTCTGGTAGATAGAGTGCTGAAGCCCCACCAGTCCTATAGTGCCGCCTACCTGGATGGCGTGTCATCTATTCCGCACCTGGGAGGAACATCTATTGCAGGTATCGGCTGTCCTCAAAACACTAGGTGGAGTCGGCCTCCGCATCAACCCACGGAAATGTTTCTTTGGCTTAAAGAGGCCAAATATTTAGGCTATCTAGTGGGACGGGACAGGTGCGACCCCAGTGCTCTAAAAATTAAAGACATCTTGGAATGGCCCGGTCCGAATACCAAGAGGCAGGTGCAGGCTTTCTTGGGGTTAGCGGGTACTACCGCGGTTTGTTCCCGCTTCCGAAGAGCAGCACCCTTGACTGACTTGACATATAAGGGTGCTCCACTGTACGTGGTGTGGACCAACAAGGTGGAACACGCATTCAGTGACCTAAAGAAGGCCCTAACGTCGGCACCTGTGTTAAGGTCGCCCGATTTTGGGCTCCCTTTATTCTCCAGACCGGCGCTTGGACACTGGCCTGGGCGCCGTGTTAAGCCAGAGCGTCGATGGTGTCGAACACCCGTAATGTATCTAAGCGGAAACTGATGGACCGGGGACCTGGTACGCGGCAGTGGAGAGGGAGGCCTTGGCCATTAAGTGGGCAGTGACCCATCTCCGTTACTACCTGTTGGGTGCGAATTCACTCTGGTGACTGATCACGCTGCTCTTCAGTGGATGTCCCTACACAAGGAGTGAATCCGCTGGTCACCAGATGGTTTCTGGACCTACAACTGTACAAGTTCGCTGCACTTATCGGCGAGGTACCCTTCAGGCCAATGCCGCGCCATCTCTCGGGTTCCACGACCTCTCGGTTAGGTCCGCCCGACCTGACGGGTCTGGGCTAAGGGGGGGATCATGTCACGCACGCTGCGAGTAGGAGGCCGCGGACGGATTCGAGCGCACCTAGGAACGTGTTCGCCGGCAGGGAATGGCGGGTACTAACTTTCTCCCTCTGCTTCCTCATAGGAAAAAAGACCTCCCTCCGCCATAGCTGAGGGCTGACCGCAGTACGGCACTTCCGCCCTTCCTCCGCCATCTTGCGATGACGTCATCCTTCCCGTCCTCCCTCACGGTCCTTCCCAGCATCCCTGCACTTCCGGCTCCTCCCATATAAAATGGCCGCGGACGCCACGGTTCGGCGTCACGCTTATGATCTCTTAAATGGTTTATAATTTTGACCTGTTTTGTTTTTTTATTGTTGCTACGGATTTGCGACAATATACGGGGCCGGAGAACCCCAAACCCCTTTGCTGTCTCCTGCTCCATTTGTTACAACCTGTAAATTACTAATTAAAGCAGAGTTTGAAATAACCAAGTCAAGTGTATGACCCCTAGAGTGTGTGGGGACATCAGCATATTGTTGTAAGTTGAGGGAATCTAACAACTCAAGAAAATCAACAGTGAGATAACCTTTAGGATTATCAATATGGATATTTATATCTCCCAGGATTATGATGCTGGCAGAGGTAGCACACAGTGTTGTGAGAAGATCAGTCATTTCCGGAATAAAAGCAGAGTTAGGTTTTGGAGGTCGATAGATAAGAAGAACAGTGATGGGAAAAGGGGGCTTGCATTTAAATGCAAGACACTCGCAGGAAGATGTTACAGGTAACGAAATAGGGGACACCCCCATTACCTGACGATAGATGATGGTTAAACCACCACCACAAAGTGCTGCGAGCTGCTTCCAAATAACTGTAGCCAGATGGACACGCTTCATTTAAGGCAGCCTCTGACTGGTGGCAGGTTTCTGTCAGACACATGAAGTCAAGTCCCTTCTCCCTGATGTGTTCTTCAATCAGTGTGAATTTATTGCTGATGGACTGAGAATTGAACAATTCAAATTTGACCAGCGATTGTGGAGTAAATCAGGTCTCAAAACATTAAAATCCACTCCACGCAGCTTGGAATCCGCTCCACAAAATAAATCCAGCTGGGGATGTAAGGATCTCGCGGTATTTCTCACAGTGGCTCGGTTGTTTCACACGCTAGAGTGCAGAGATCTTGCGATACTTCTAATGTTTATAGTATTTGAAACAACGGTGCTCTGATGACGCATCACACGTGCGACAGGTGACCAAAAAGATGGAATGTTAGTAGCAGAGCACTTTTGCTGTTTATTGAAAACTAGCAAAATACCCGCGCTTCGCAGCGGAGAAGTAGTGTGTTAAAGAAGCAATGAAAAAGAAAAGGAAACATTTTGAAAATAACGTAACATGATTGTCAATGTAATTGTTTTGTCACTGTTGTGAGTGATGAGTGTTGCTGTCATATATATATATAAATATAAATATATATATATATTTACACACACACAAACATATATATATACATATCTATACATAAACACATATACATACACACATACATACATACACACACATATATACACACAAATACATATATATATATATACATACACACACACATATATAAACATATATATACAGTACATATACATACATATCTACATATATACACACACAGCTATTTCGTATCAGTGCAATGCGCTGTTTGTTAAAATGGATGACATCCGCTCTTATGTGCAAGTCTGCGTGGATATTATGAACTATCAGTATTTGTTCAAGTTCTATTTAAATTTTAAATAGAAGGAATTTTTATTTAGTCGACAGAAATATCTTTGGTAGGAATGGTAAAAACAGACAGGAATATTATTCCTGAATAAATCAACTCAAACCTTAAACAACTTATAATATTTTGCTCTCCATAAAAATATATCCTGTCTAAATTATACAAGTTAGAAATAAAGTAAACATTAAAAGAACAAACATTCAAATTTCTTTACTCTTATGTAATTTTATATTTTATAAAAATAAACTTAGATTTTAAATATCCCAAAAGATTTTGCTCTCCATAAAAATATATCCTGTCAAAATTATACAAATTCAAATATGAACATGCTGCATAACAAAACCTGGAAATATAAATAAAATGTGTTCCTTTCAGCAATAACAAATCAAATCATTCAGTTGTCTTTGCTCATATGTCATTTTAGAGCTGGACGCCTGGCATCTTTTTTTGGCAACAAGTTCGTTTCTGTTTGGTGTGAGGTTCTGTGTTGTGGAGATTCTCAGGATGGATTGCAGGTGCTCATCAGTGAGGCGACTCCTGTGTGCTGTTTTGTTAGTCTTTATCACTGAGAAGAGCTTCTCACACAGATATGTGCTACCAAACATGCACAAGGTTCGAGCCGCATGTAGACGGACTTTTTTTGTTCTTCAAAGTCACCAAAGCGCCGTGCAAACTCAGTGCGCTCAGTTTATCAGCAAAGTGCATATTTGGGAACACCGTAGTGACGACTTGGTTTAACATTACTTGGTAACAGGGAAAGTGGGGCAAGTGGTTGTGTCTCCCATAAAAGCAGCCTCAATTGAAATCACTTTGTGATTGTGCACGGGTAAAACATTCGCTGAAGTGTCAGATTCTTATTTAATTCTTCTGCTTTCTGTATCTTCTGCATTGCATTCAGGTCTTTCAGGTTACCCTGATGTTTTGTTTTATAGTGCCGTCTTAGATTAAATTCTGTAATTACAGCCACATTAGCTCCACAAATGAGACACACGGGTTCAGTAAACATATACTCAGCCTCCCATCGGTTTTTAAAGGCACTATTTTCAGAATCAACTTTTCTCTTCAGCATCGTGTGAGCTAGCTAGCAATAACTTGCAGCATCATAAGGTAGACTTGATTAACGCGGTAAGTGTTCGGCAAGGCAGCTGAAGCGCTGCATTATGGGATCTGTAGTTTATTGTGTTACCAGCGCTTCATATACCGGGCTTTAATAACAATAATACAGTATATAAAATGATCTCGGGGCGGATATAATTACATGCCGGGCGGATGTGGCCCGCGGCCCTTGAGTTTGACACATATGGACTAAATAGAACTTGAAAAGATATATTTTTTCAAATGTGATCGTGCAATTCAGATAGAGTTGACGCACATTACAGCCTGCATGCCTCAATAAGTCATCCTCCCTCGCTCTTACTTTTTTACCGTTCATCTAATGAATACACTGAGTATGGCTTTACCAAAACAATCATTGATGGCGAATAAAGTATCCATTATTCGAGTATGTAGATCGGGTTATATATATATATATATATATATATATATATATATATATATATATATATATATATATATATATATATATATATATACCCGCGTCGCAGCGAGAAGTAGTGTGTTAAAAAGCTAGAAAAGAAAAGGGAACATTTTAAAAATAACGTAACATGACTGTCAATATACAGTATTTGTTTTGTGAGTGTTACTGAGTGTTGCTGTCATCAAGGATTTGATTATCATTATTTCTTTCAATCAGGTTCATATTAGTAGGATGTGTTGTGTTCAAGTTACATTCCGTGTTTGTCAATCGTTGTAAAGATGACAGGTTTCATTCATCGATTCGTTTCTTACTGCATCAATAAACAGCTCGTCTTCTTCTTTATCTGAGACCTGACACACTGCATGCACGGGTTTTTTACACTGTCTTCCTTTAGCGGGACATTGACTTTTTCCAACGTGTGCTTTGTTTCCGCAGTAGTTGGATTTATGAATATGCTTGTATGTATGAGACGCTTCATATTTTTTGCTGCCTTTTCAATTGTGTAATTCGTTTTTGTTCAGCTCTTTGGAACTGTTGCCTTTTATCTGTGCACTGCGTCAGTTCACGTGAGCCACTCGGTGTACATGCATCGAAGGTTCCCAGCTGTGCTGGTGCCATCTCCTGCTATGTCCATGGCTGTATTTAATGTTACCTTAGTCCTGGCACTTAAAACTTTCTCTCGCAGTTTGCTGAGTTTGTGTCAAACACCACCCTGACCATCTCATCTTCCTCTCCATAAGCACAGTCCTTCACCCGTGAATATTTACCCGTGGCAGTTTGCTATTGGATTGCCGCTGACGGACGGCCTTATATGGGCAGGCACTAAATTACAAACGCCAGCGGCAGCCTGTCTATGAACTTAATTTAAAGTGTAGGTTTACATCGTGCTTTGTTTCCGAAGTAGCAGAACTCATGAATATGGTTGTATATGTCACTCGCTCGCTTCTTATTGTTTCGCTGCCTTCTCAATTATATAATGCATGTTTTCTTAAGCGCTTTTTTGAGGTCTTCCTGGTTTTCTATGTACTGCGTGATTACGTGGGAGGCGTGATGATGTCACACAAAACCGCCCCCACGGCGTTGAAGCTCATCTCCATTACAGTAAATGGAGAAAAACTGCTTCCAGTTATGATCATTACTCGTAGAATTTCGATATAAAACCTGCCCAACTTTTGTAAGGAAGCTGTAAGGAATGAACCTGCCAAATTTCAGCCTTCCACCCACACGGGAAGTTGGAGAATTAGTGATGAGTCAGTGAGTGAGTGAGTCAGTGAGTGAGTGAGTGAGTGAGTGAGTGAGTGAGGGCTTTGCCTTTTATTAGTATAGATGAACTTCCGACCAGAGCCTCTATGAATATAACGAGGACGGCGAAGAAGTCCAAGTTCTTTAATGATGTGGATGTTAATTCCAGAAGTGGTTACAGGATTTAGTCGGCGAAGTTATAAACTGGAATAGCTGAGCACCATTCCAACCGAAGAGGAAGAAAAAGATGCCATCCAGATAATGCCGCAAAATCCACAACAAATGGTAAAGCAGTATATCCCGACGGCAGGTGAGTAGACACAAAATCTTGATAAAACTTGATAAAAATCCGTAGAATCTATGGCAAACAATAAAAACAGTATGTCCAGGCAACAGGTGAATAGACAACAAAAACTTGATAAAATTGCGTAAAATCCACAACATACGATAAAACAGAACAGGAAAAATTTTCTGAAAAGTACGAAACTTATTTACTATTGCTAAAAATAGTAAATTAGCAATATTAAACTACAGACTCAGAGGGAGAAGCGGCGAACATTCAACGCCAGCGTCCTCTCCCCTGAACTTCAACGAGCCAATGCGTGTAGACATTATTTAAATGCAGTGAGTACAACTGCAATGGTAAAAGTCAAATATGTACAGCTAATCAACAGCTCTAGTCATGGTATGCTAAACTAAAGCAGTGGGTGTGAAGGGACGTCTCTTATATTAGCAGGCAGATCATTCGAAAGCATCAGGACATTGCAACTAAAAGCTCTAAAGTGTTATTTTTACTTTAGCTGGTTGACATCTTGACAATATAATGGTTGCAATGATTTGTAAGTAACAATACGTCCAGATAAGTAAGCAGGGCACTGGCCATTTAAGGCTTTATATTTAAGAAGGTGGATTTTGAAATCAACTCTAAGCACGTAGATTTCTGGATTACAGCCCTGCCATTGTGTACTTAGGTTTGCCTTTTAGTCATATTGTTTAATTTATTTTGGTTTTCTTTTTATCTTGTTTTTAGATAAAGTTAATAAAATCTTTAAAATATAAAGGAAGTTTATTTTAGTTATTGTGGACCAGGGATTTTACAGTTCTCTTCTTCCCTAATCTGAGGTTTGAGTATAAAAGCCTTTGTGCCTGTTTGTGAGGGCTGTGCATACCAGAATCCTGCTTCTGGAGTTTGGGGACAAGTGACTTTTGTTATTAAGCTTCATCTGAAGCCTTGCAGCCTAACTTTATAGATAAGCCTGGGTTCTGACTTTTGTAGAGCCCAGCAGATCATAATAGTGCCTGATTTTGAAGTTGGTTCTGCCTTTGTTTTGAGTCCTTGCTTTTAATTTAAAAAAGCAGGGTTCGGCAAGATATAGCAGTTCTGACTACAAGATTTTTTTGTGTACAAAATACTGTCGCTCAAACAATTAATTCTATTTAAATGGCAGAGAAATCACTATTATTATTTTCATTTACATTTGTCTAGATTTACAAAGGTTAGAAACTTGCTTCTTTTTTTGAAAGATCTTGAAATTTTAATTGGCTCTAAATTAAGAGATTGTCTTCCACTGAATATGGCCATATTTTCTCAGATTCATTGCCTATTCAAAGTCATTTAATTTAATTATTTTCCATCAGCAATGCAACCAGTGTTGTCTGCTTCTGGTACAAAAAAAAAAGAATATACTAATGAAACAAAACACCAGTGAAACAGACAGAGTGAAATCCAAACTGTATCATTTTAAGATTATAAAACATACAGTATTATGCGTCTTCAGATCACCAATGCTTCTATTTTTGATTTTCTCATACAGAGTTTTGTTTGAAATCTTTCAGATTTCAGTTTACTGTATAAAATAAGATGCTATCTGAAAAACAGTTTTAATTTAAAAAAACAAAGCAACTTGCCTACCAGAAACGTTTATTTTCAGAAAGAAAAAAAAATCAATGATTGTAAACTTCCAGGATCTCACCTCCTTACATAAGACTGTAATGTGTCAATGCTACTGACCCAATAAAGTCACAATGATAAATATGATTAAGTGAATCTTGAAAAAAATCCCAGGATGAATAATCTTGCAATATTTGTGATTCTATATGTGAAAAAGGCTTGTTATACATGATGCTTGAAAGTTTAAATGGGCAAACGTAAAATTGTTTTCATAATCAGCACAGAACTGATATATCTGGTCACCCAATATCTATTCATCTATTGCAAACAAATTTAGAAATATTTAAAAGCTTTTGCCCTATGTGTATTGTCAGTGTTACTCATGTACCTTCCTCATTTGTCTCAACCTCTTTTGCCCGGCGCTTCCTTTCTAGTCTGCATTGATGTAAAGCCTGCTTCTTATACTGGGTAATTTTGAGGCATCTTGCTCAAGTCCTGTCCACTTTATGACTACCATCAATGGTAGGCAGACCCCCCTCCCATTACCCACTGTGAAAACATCATTCATATTCCATCTTTGAAGGCAGCTTGAGTTACATCTTATTATAGTTTAGCAGTAATGTTAATGTTGCTCTGTACGTTATTCATTTTGTTGTTGTTCAGCTGCTCCATTTTAACACTTTTTTTGTAAAAATGAAAAAAAAAACAATTGTCACCATCAGGAATTCAATATCACTTCCTTAGCGTATCGTGTCATCATCCCTACCACTGAGTCACCAATCAGACCAAAGCCAAACCAAGTAATCAGATTGTTTGCGAGGACTGGACACACACACACAGACACACACAGTTGTGATATATTATAGTAGCTTTCTTATTTAAACATTTGATAGGTACATATCAATTCTGATGGTATTTTGAATGAGAAAAACATTCGTTAACAGGTTTATTCACGTCTCTCTATAGATTTAGCTATATTAAGAATCCACTTAGGCTGTAACCAATTGAAGTACTTTTTAGAAAGAAAATCTGAAATGTGGTTGGGAGTGGAATTTAATGTTTTGCAGGAGTGAGAGAAAGCAGGCATAAATGTGATGGAATTTTGTCAGGAGTTGCTGGGAGCAGGATGAAAATCCATTGGAAGTGGGACTGAAAATCAGTATTGTACTGACCTCTGTCTCTTACTGTAGCTCTTTATTGTAGTTGTGCCAAAGTTGATTGAAAAATGCTAAATAAAGCTTCAGTAAACAATGGAAGTCTAGTGGGCAAATGACAACAGCACTAGCATATTTCTCATGAGTTTCGACCAGTTTTGTTTGATCCTAGTTAAGTAGGCAGGGCCTCCTAATGACCACATAGTGTCAGGTCATTGAAATATCAAATCAAATAATTTTTCTTAGCTAGACAACACATTAAGGACAGTAAGTATAAAAATTAAACACAAAATGCATTGTCCAGTAAAGGATAACATGATATACAACATACAGTATAAGCAATATACTTTTATATATATAATATATAAAATCAAAAAACATTGTATATGTTACTTGATGTAGGCATAATACATGCTTGCGAAAGCACAGATTAATCAGTTAACCCAAAATGACATATAATACTTAAAAATGCTATCTTTATTATAATGCTCAGGAAATGAAAACCATTTTCAAATCCTGCAATGAAATGTCAAATAACATTCAGCTCTGAGGAATACAATTTAAGGTAGAAATTAGTAGATAGGTACAACCCATATATAATTCAGATGACTATAACCTTCTATTCTGAAAAAATGTTATTTTTGGTGCAAACAAAAATCACTCTTGAGCAGTAACATGCAAACTAAATTTACTGTCAAGACATATAATGAAATGGGTGTGATGAAGTATAAGCTCTCCATAATTGCATTATCTCTTGTCAGCAGGAAACCTTTTTTCAGATGTTCTCTACCATGCCTGAATTACAAATAATTAAACTAAACATATTTAAGTTTTTAAATGAAACTACAAATGGACAAATGCAATTAATTCTAAAATGTGGACAGCTACATCAAAAGCATCTTTCTATCACACTGTTCTTTTCCTGTCAGAAACACAATACATCTGTCAGAAGTATTGCATATCAGCATAATCTGGCTTTTGAGCTCTTTTAAATTAATATTTTACATTTTGTTCATTGTGTTGAAAAAACAGTATGACCTAATGCAACTCTGGGAGAGTGTGATCCAATTAAAATGATGGAATGAGTTGCTTTCTGTGGCATTTACTGTACTTTGCAGCATGTCATTTGTTGCATTATAATCTATTAAACTCCTTTTTATTTACTTGCAGCATGTCATTTTCTGCCTTATAATCAATTACATTATTTTCTTATTTACTGTCAGTACTTTCCTTCATCTTGGCTGTGTCCTTTTAACACTATCAGAATCAAAGTGAACTTTTAAGTATACACTGATGCAGGGCCAGAATTGTGTGAACCTGCTGATTCCATATACAAGTCACCAGTCCATTGCAGGGCCCATTTTGAACTCACTAGTTAACCAAACCTTTAGTAATGTAAGAGGGAAACCAGAGCACCTGGAGAAGGATTAATGCAGACATGGAAGGAGCATGTAAGTTCCACACAAGCAACTGTATGGGCACAGGATTCAAACTTTGAATTTGTAAGGCAGCGGTGTGATCCACACGTCTTTATATTAGTCAGAAATGTAATCTTTGAGCAAAAAACTAACATTTGATTTTACTACTCCATTAAATATGTATCATCCAGATACTTCATTTGGTAAAGAACACACTTTGTCCCACTTAGAATTTTGTAAATCCCCCATGTGGCAGTAATTCTAACTTTTATATAATCTGAAGTAAAGCCCATCTGTTTTGTTTTGTTTAATGAATCATCTTCTCACATTTCAACTGTGTTATTTTTTAGCATGTTTATTTATTTAAATACATTGCATTTACACTAACATTCAAAGGTTTTAGAACACCTCATTTTTCAATAGTTTCAGAAACTTGTGATTTGATTGGGTTGTGACTTTGGGTCTTCCAGATCTCCCATCAGAGTTTCTTCCAGTTTTCAAATGGGTCTTCCAGATCTCCTCCCATTAGAGTTTCTTCCAGTTTTCAATTGCCTTTGGATTGTGCAGGACACCAAATTCACTGACACTTTGATTTTTTGGCAGTTTCTCTAAATGAAAGGCCTACACTTCTAAGGGTAATAATGCTCTGTCTTATTTCATTTGTTAATTGCCATTTTCTTGCCATTATCACTGGAATTTTGTCCAAACAGTACTTTAGAGGGTCTAGTAACACAGTCTGTCAAGACAGACAGAGGTTTTTATTAACATTTATTAATATATCACATGTTCTACAAGATGGAACAGGACACTTGACCATTGCTATAGTTTTTTAAAAGACGTTACCTCCGTTTGGCAATCTGACCTTGCTACCATCTTTCTTATGCCCAGATACAAACAAATAATAAGGCGTGTACAGGTCATTCTCTAATAATAATAATAATAATAATAATAAGTTGCATTTATAGAGCGCCTTTCACAAACCCAAGGTCGATTTACATACAGAGTAAAAAAAAAATTCTCTAGGATGTGCTCAGTGCTGCTAATTGGGAAATGTTCAGACGCAGCTCTGATAATGACATCAATGTATTTATGAAAGCTGTAACAAGTTGTCTTGGATTTATTACAAATTAAATCACACCAAAAGTCATTATCAAGACTTACCCAAACCAGAAACCTTGAGTGGACAAAACCATTTGCAAAGCAATTCAGGGCTCATGTCTGGGAATATGGATGATTACAATGCTGCTATCAACAGTCTAAGGAGGGCAGTGGAAGCCGCTAAGCAGCAATATGGGGAAAAAGTGAAAGGGCGTTTTGAACAGTCCAATCCTAGGTGCATGTGGCAAGGCCTGCAGACAATAATGGACTATAAAGCAACTACTCCCAGCAGTGTGAGTGCCAACATCTCTCTGGCAGATGAGCTTAATAATTTCTCTGTGTAGTTTGATGCGAATGCAGTCAATGGATGCCAGCAGTCTGACATATCTGTGGTGGGAGAACTACATAGTGAGGAAACAGTGCGCACTTTGTTAGGACATGACATGAGGAGGACTTTTAAGAAAGTGAACACCAGCAAGGCTGGAGGTCTAGACGGGATTCTGGGATGCATTTTCAAGATCTGTGCTGATCAGCATGCACCAGTGTTTACTGTTTAATCTGTCCTTAACCAACTATCATACCAACATTCTTAAAAAGGTCCACTATTAACCCTGTAACTAAGAAATCACATTCAAACTGCCTGAATGAATATCGCCTTGTCACACTAATGCCTATAGCAATGAAGTGTTTTCGAGAGGCTGATTAAAAATCACATTTGCTCTTTTCTGCCTAAAGAACTGGATCCATTACAGTTCACATATCGCTCGAGTAAATCCACAGAGGATGCCATAACCTTGATCCTTCATACAGTACTGACCTACTTGGACAACTAGAGAGGGAATTATGTGCGAATTCCATTTCTTGACTAGAGCCCACTAAGCTCATGACTAAGCTCGTTGACCTGTGGCTAAGCACTTAATTTTAATGTTCTGACAGGCAGATCCCAGGTGGTTCGACTGGGTGGCCACACCTCATCATCTCTCACTCTCAGCACAGGTACTCCTCAGGGGTGTGTCTTGAGACCACTGTTATACTCCCTCTACACGTATGACTGCATAGCTGTACACGACTCTAACATCATTGTGATGTTTGCTGATGACACAGTTGTCTGATATCTAACAACAATGAGCAGGCTTACCTGAATGAAGTGGAGAGTCTGTAACAATGGTGTCAGGGCATCAGTCTTCTACTGGATGTCAGCAAGACAAAGGAGCTCTTGGATTTTAGGCTGCCCCCCAGATACTAAAGAACTTCTATATATCAACCCATGGTTTGGGAGGGACCTCAAGGCTCTACAGAGAGTGGTGCGGTCAACTGAACACAGCACAGGGTGTACACTCACTAACCTCCTGGACAACTATGTGTAGTGATGTCTGACCAGAGCAAGTAAAATTATCTATGACATCAGCCCTCCCAACAGCTTCTTTTGTGTGCTAGAGTAAGGTAAACACTAATGCTGCCTGCCTAAAATCTAGTTCAGAAACACTGAGGATAAGCTTTATCCCACAGTCCGTCTGCATGATAATAAGGAATGTGTCTAGAAATAAATGAGCACTATTGCCAATTCTCTCATATGAGGCTATTTAAGTTAAGACATCTATTTAGTTATTATAATTACTATTATTATTATTACATATTTATAATTCTATTATTTTTGAATTTATAAAGTTATGTATTGTTGTTGTTCCTTTATATTCATCTCAAGTCACAGTCATAGGAGTTGAGCAACTAAGCTTTTCACTGCATATTGTACTGTATGTAGAATGTGTATGTGACAAATAAAAGTTGATTTGATTTGGCTATCACAGACTGGTATAAACAAAATAAATAAATAAAAAGTGAGCCCAATCAGAAATACAATCAATCTCATATATTACAGAAAAGGTTAGGATTTGTAATCATAAATTAGATTTTTTCTAGTTTTAGATAATACATCATTTTCCCATTGAGCTATGTATGGTGTGTGGGGATTCTTGCAAATAAGCTGGATTTATTATCACTATAACAATGTAGTGTAGGTTTATTATTGGATAGTCAAATCCTGTCCAACAAACTCCAAACAAATCCATAAGAGCTTAAAAATACTACACTGTCTGAAAGGCAAGAGAGTATATTTGCCCAAAATGATTTTAATTTTAGGTATTCTCAAAACATATGCCTTAGCAAGGCCAGATGTTACCTCTTAATTAGGTTCTATTACATCCCTGAGATATTTTAGATCATTTTAATTTTGAGCAGTGTGTATGATACAAAATGTTCAGCTGAATTACAGCATGTTTTGTACAAATTGTTGAAGAATGCATATTATGAATTGTCAAATTTCACTCCCTGCCAAAATACTGATAAAGAAGTCTCTTTCCCAGCATTGCCTAAGGTCATCTAGTGGTGAGCAATGTGACAGTGTTTGATAAAGTCTTGAAATACTACCAATATTTTCCTCATTACTACTACAATATTTGTGTGAATTCTGGTGAGAAGGACCTTTACAGAAGCTTGTAACTTGTAAACAGAAACGTGTGTATATGGAATTCCTATTTACAACAGAGTTGATAAAAACATGCAAACGTTATCAATATGAAGATCTCTAAAGGCTGAAATACCTAAAAGACCTAAATATTGTGTAGTCGAGGGAGGGCTCAGATGAAACGGTATCTTGTAAAAGAGCTACAAACTTTAGTGTCTTTCCATAAAAGATTTCTGCAATAGAGTGAAGCATAATCTGCTAACTTATAAATTGATGGGAATTATTAACGACCAGAATACAGTGCAGAGCATACAAAGAGTTCTTCTGAGATTTTCTTTCCAGAATCAACCAGGCAGGAGTGTTTTCAGAACTATCTTCTTCTTTCCATTGTCTCAAATTATGAACATTCATTACCCAATAGTAAAGAAAAAAGACTGGCAGTGCCATTGAACCTTCTGTTTTCAATTAAGTCTTTTTGATTCATGGTCTTTTTATCTACTATATACTGTAAAAAGCTTCAACAGAGTCAAGAGTTTTAAAAATAAATGATCTGTTAATATTTATAAGACTGCTCTGAAACAGAAATGCAAAATTTTGGAGGATATTCTTTTCAATTACAGTACATTAATTCTGGCAGCTAGAGAGATTTAGAGACTTCTTGTTTAGTGCTTTCTAACAAACTGCCAAAAGCTGAGTTTGACAGAACTGCCAAAAATTGAGTTCAGGTAACTTGCCTTTTCAAGATATATTTTTAATTTGTTTAAATGAGTATTTGCTTGTTTTACTAATACTTTGTTATAATCCTTTTAGAATGTTTTAATATGATTGGCAATCATTTCTAATGCTGAGATGGTCTGCCCTCGTAGAGATAGCATCATTAGAGGATGAATTATTAGAAGTTTTGCTGTTGCACTCTGAGTTTCTTGCTTTCTCTATTCTTGTATGATTTAAGGTGTTTACTGATTAATCAATTATACTCATTTTTTGGAATATATGCATTCCTGGTCATTTCTGTCTTGAGCATATTGAACTCAGCCCTGAACTGGTTATAAAGAGATCGTGAAAAGTGTCATCCATTATTGCATCCTTTACGTCATCTCTTGAGATGGACTTTCTATTATGTACTTTTACCTTGCCATAGATTTTGTTGGAGTGGTAGCTCTGAGGCCGAGGATCTGCACCTGTATCTGGAAGGCTGTCAGTTCAAATCCTGTTACTGCCAGAAGGAATCCTACTCCATTGGGCCCTTAACCTTAAAATTGCTCCAACTGCACAATGGCTGACCCTACACTCTGATCTCCAAAGGTCATGTGAAAAGACAATTTCCCTTCAGGAATTGATAAATTACTGTATATCAGATTGAAACTATCCGAATCTGTTTTTCTGCAATTTTTAATTTCAGGACTGACGACTATATACAGTATACTATATATACAGAGTCCTGACTAGAAGGAGTGCACTGGAGCAAACTTTATACCCAGGAAAACATTAGCACAGCCACATAATGACAATATATACAAAAGGGAGGGTAAAGATATACACTGCATAAAACAGAAAACAAAGTATACTGGCTTCCATTTCCTCCTCCTCCTCGCTAGGTGAGCCCCTGAATCCCACTGTCTTCTAAAACCAAGCTCATCTGACTATAATGTGGAGCCTCTTAAAAGTTTTATGCCAAGAGTACTTCAAATACAACTTCAATCTGGCAGTAATCAATTCTGGTTCAACTCTGTTTCCATGAAGACTGTGGCAAACACTACACTTCCTGGTAGCCTCTGTCGGATCTTCTAGTATAAAAGCAGCACATTTCTGCTGCTGCTACTGCCTACTAGTGAAAAGGGGTGGTAGAGTTCCTTTTAAAGAGGTGTGGGCTCAAAAACATGTAAGTTGGCATCCCAGTCAGGAAGTGCACTGCTGCTTGACTCTGACCTAAGTTTTAAATCACAGATAAATCAGATTACCAGGGTAGCATTTTTTCACTTGAAATATATAGCAAAAGTTAGATTCCTTAAAACTTTGCAAGATGCTGAAAAATTAGTTCACACTTTTGTTTCACACACTTCTCTCAGTACTACCCAAAAAAGACATCAATTGATTGCAACTAGTGTAGAATGTAGCTGCCAGAATCTTAACTAGGAAAAGAAAATCCAAGCATGTCTCTTCAGTTCTGATGTCACTACATTGGTTACCCATGCCATTTCGAATTAACATTAAAATACTGCTCATAGTTTACAAAGCAATAAATAACCTTACTTCACCCTATATTTCTGAATGTCTTACGCCTTACACTCCAAATCGTAACCTTAGATCTTCAAATGAGTGTCTGCTTATAATTCCAAGAGCTAAACTTAATAGAAGTGGTGAGGCGGCCTTATATTGTTATGCACCTAAAATCTGGACTAGTTTACCAATAAAAATTTGCCAGGCTAATAAAGTGGAGCACTTTACAACACTGCTAAAAAACCATTATTTTAACATGGCTTTCTCATAGCTTCATTTTAATGTAACCCTGATATACTGTATATGCATTGAATTATCATTTTTATCATGACTCTGTAGTCTGTACTAATCCCTACTTTCTCTGCTCTTCCTCTTCTGGTTTTTCTGTGGTGGTGATCTGCGCCACCACCACTTGTTAAAGGCACCATGCAGTCCCTACATTGATGGATTAAAGGCCAAATGTCCACTTGACCATCATCATCTAATTCTTCCACGTGAAGCCTGAAAACCATGAGGACTGATTTAGACATTTAGGACATTTATGTTAGGTAGAATGCTCAGTGGGAGCTGGCCTTGGAACCCCTGCAGATATTGTTTTTTTTTATCTAACGTCCTCTGGAGTTTTCTTTTTTTCTGACCTTATTTTATTCTTTGATATTTAGTACAGTATCGCCTAATCTTACTTTTTTTTTTTAAATGATTCTCTCTTCATCTTGTAAAGCACTTTGAGTTACATCATTTGTATGAAAATATGCTACATAAATAAATGTTGTTGTATGTTTCCTTTATTCTGCCTGCTTCTCTTTAGTATGTGCTCTTGTTTTGTCTAATGTTAAATATGTTTCCAATAATCAAAAAATGATACGTGTGTGACAGGTGTCTGGTCACACTTACAGGTAATCTAACATAGACACCATTTAAATATCTGACTACGCCACCCAGTTTTATTAAGAGACTAGGAACTCCTGAAATTTACCAATAATAGCACACAGGTTTCATTAAATTGGGTGGTAAGTAAACACACAATGAAAGACACAACAGTAATTTCAGGAAAAACAACAGCAAATTCTATTACACTAGACAATAATAAGTACATGAAAAAGATAAATGAACATAAGCAAAATCTAACAATATCAAGAACGAATTTCCTTTTTTTAAAAGGAAAACACACAGTCCACACTCTAAAAGTCTGTCAAAAACAAGGAATGGAGGGTACAACCTTTGGTGGTGCAGAGTCCAGTTTTTGCACTGTGTTACCCCAACATTTAATCGTTCAACTGTCCATGGATGTTCTCTGTTCACCGGACACTCGTTTCACAACAGAAGTTTTGTACAATCGTTGAATGCCTGTCAGAGTCTCTTCGTCATTCCTTTTTTTCCACTCTGAGCTCCTTGTGTTGCTGTGATCTAGGCACGCCTCATTTCACGGCTGCCAGCTTTGTTCGGTCCTTTCATGCAGCTTCCCTCTCTCGCTGGACCCACAACTGGCGTCTCCTTGTGGAACTGTCTCTTCCTCCCTGGAAGTAAGTGTTGCCGTCCTTGTGCCTCATGTCGTGCCAGCCACTTGCCCCTGTGCTCTGTCTGAGTGTCTTGGTAGCGTTCTCAGTGGACTGTCCCTCATTTGCCTTCTCCTGCCCAGAAGCTTAAATCTCCTTCAAGTCCCTGCCATTATCAGTTCTGGACAAATGGATTAAACAATGGCACATCTAAATTTCCTGGGTTTAACAATTAATGAAAATACAAGTTAACAAAATGTATTGTTACCAACCATTAATGAGTACAGATCTGCTGATTAGAAGCCAATATTGTCTAACATGTTAATTTCCAAGTCAGGTAAATACAGAAATCCTCCATGGAAGGAGCAGTTCTCTTATCACAAAACTGTATTGTTTGTAATCTGAACCATCCAAAAACTTCAAAGTGGTGACTCCTTTGCAATACAGCAAATACCTACAATGTGCAGACAGCCTTTTAACTTCTCACCCCCAGTGCCAACAATGGGTGCCTATTGCCTGTTCATCTGCTGGGTTTTAAATGTAATATTGACATGTTTCTTTTCCTAAGAGAGAAATGGAATGACTCAGTGTACAAAAAATGTCCCCCTCTGACACGTCTCCAATCTTCACTCTTTGTATAAAATATAAACTGAATATTTTTAAAATATACAAAATCAAATTTTTAAAATTTCAGCATTAAACATCTGTAATAAAATCTATATTGAAAACAAAAATCAGCAACAAGAAAGACAATATTCAACTTTTAGACTATAGTTTGTTGCTTTATTGACTAAGCTTATGAATTTAGTAAAATCAACTTACTTGTATTATTTCAACAAAGATTTGTGAGTACAACAAAGGAGAACCACAGTATTCTTTAAATGATTTAATCATGAATGTTTTGTGGATAAACAAGTTCTAATCTTAAACAATGTGATCAAAATGGCCTTTGGCTTATTGAACAGTAAAGTGTTTCAATCAATTAACTTTTCATAGTGCTTTAGATATATCAGTATTGTTACAATGTTGAAATGTGCAAGATCAGTCATAAAGAAAGCCTACACCAACTCTGTGCATTGATCTTTGTAGACTATGAATGGGTTCCAGATGAACTACTTGGTATAGTCATATTCAGAAAGGTTATGGCTTAGGTCAAGCTATTATAAAATAAACTCCACATAACTTCAGATAAAACCTTGCTAACTCGTAGCAACAACTTGAAAACTGTATTATAAAAGTACAGTTCTATGAACTTAATAATGCCTACATTAAAAGCATAGCTACAAAAATTTTGAAGATCATTTTTCAATGCACGTATTTCATAACACCAATGTAGTCCATCCATGGGTTGTGGGGACAAAGCAAGTTCTTTAGAGGGAACACTTATACTCCCTTATCCACAATCATCCTGATCGGGTCAATTTACAGTACCCAACTAACCAACGACACAGTGGTATGAAAACCGGAGTACCCAAAGCAGAAGACATGTTGATACTATAAGAACCAGAAAGCTTTAGAAAGGAAGTGCTTTGTCCAAAATTTTAACCTAGTCTCTTAGAGCTGGGAGAAGGTAGAGACAACCACTGTTTTACCAGCGTTTGCCCCTCGTAACATCCCACTGTGAGCTGGTTCTACATTCAGATCACATTTCATTAGCAGAATGCAAGTGACTAATGATGAGTTTAGGAACAATTTCAATTACATATATCAATTAATAATAGTTTGCTGTTCTAAATTTCAATGAACTGAAATCATATATCAAACAAAAGAAAGTTAACACATTATTTTCTGGATGGTATGGTTATTGCTACTGCCAATTAAATAATCCAGAATCAAGAGTTATATTCCTAGATCGTGGATGTTGTCCATGTGGATTTTGCACATTCTTGATGTATGCATGTAGGTTTTCCTCTGGGTTACTCTTGCTTCTTCCCTAATCCTCTGAAGCGTGCAAGTTAGGTTAATTGGTATTCCAGACTGGTCTATGTGGGTGTGTTTACTGGTGCCCTGCCTCAAGTTTAATACTACAGAGATAGGCATTAGCCCCCTACAAAGGTGAACTGGTTTAATTTATGTTGAGAATGATATTATAATATTTTTTTAAATATTGCAGTGTGGTGGCTTAGTAGTAAACAATGCTGCTTCATAGCTAAAAGGACATGAACAACTCTCATTTTTAAATTGGCATTTTACAAATCTGTGTGTTGTAGTTTTCATTAAAAAAAAAAAAAGGATCATCTGAATAGTCATGTAATTTTCCAACCAGCTTAATCCAGACCAGGGTCGCAGGGGGTGCTGGAGCTTATCCCCCTAGAAACACATACACACACACACAAAGGTTAATGTAGTGTTGCTACTCTCTCCAAACCTGCATGTCTTTAGGCAGTGGGAGGAAACTGGAAACACCTGGAGGAAACCCACACAGACACAGGGAGAACATGTAAACTCTATTCAGGGAGGACCCGGGATTTCAAACCCTGCTCTCTTTACTGTGAGGGAGCATCACTACCACTGTGACACTGTACTGAATAGCAACTTAAGACTTACTGTTTAAATCTGTAAATTTCTTTAATTTTTCATTTGATTTTCAAGGGATTCTTTTTTGTAGTGCAATTTATGTAAATGTCTCTGTATGCTTATAGCATAAAAATAATTACAATTGACCAACTTGAAAAATGATTCAAAATTAATATTTCATTTTTAAATATCCTTAAAAATATTTTTTGTCATTCTCAGATCTGAGTGTATTATTTGTTATGTTATATTCATATCTTTTTGAATCCAAATACTACCTAACTGTACAATATTTATTACATAGAGTGCATGCATCTTGCTTTTCAGATAATTACAAATATTGCCATAGTATTTATGGCCACTTGAGCGTTGTGTTTAAACCAATTTTCAGTTAATCTTTTGTAACACAGATCCACAATCTCTAGCACAACTGCTGTTTTTTAAAGCAAATAAATCACACTAAGGTATGTTTATACAGAAATGTATGTATTAAAGATGGAACAAACTAACTGAAATGGGAAAATTACATTGTAATAGAAAACATACAGACAATGGCAAATAACAATAAATAACTAGTAATTCCCAAACTTATCACCTTAATAAATTTAAAATTCAATTGAAAAAAACAAAATTTACCTATTTTAAATGGTACATAGACAAGGTAGGCATAATGCTAAATACTGTAGTGGAAATACATTATTAGTCTATTAAGCCTTTCAGTTATGTTAAATTTTGTCTGACTGCTTGTCACACGTGTGTGCATTAGGAATAGCTTAAGGGTTTGAATGAGTACAGGTATAATCTTCCACAGAAACATGAGGTGACGCTGTCTAATAATGATCTCTCTTCTCCTCCCTCTGCAGAAAGGAAGTGTGACACAATTCCATCTGTGATGTCACTTCTGGGATCCGACCATCAGGACCTGCCTTTTCCTCCTAGAATTCCTTGTAAACAGAAACAGTCTACCTGATTCAACCGTCAGAACAACTTGTTTTTGCATTTACCACGTGCTTATTTTCATTTTTTTGACATTTAATTATACAGGGTTGGCTGCAAGGTGCCTCAAAACACTTCACTTGTCTTGTGTTTATCTTACACTGCTCTAAGCATCCATCCATCCATTATCCAACCCGCTATATCCTAACTACAGGGTCATGGGGGTCTGCTGGAGTCAATCCCAGCCAACACAGGGCGCAAGGCAGGAAACAAACCCTGGGCAGGGCGCCATCCCACTGCAGGGCGCGCACACACACACACTCACCAAGCACACACTTGGGACAATTTAGGATCACCAATGCAAGGATATGTTTATTCTATTATGCAGCCACTCAAGGTCGCTTCTGACTTGGAATGATGGATCAGGTATCACTCCATGTAACCTAATACAGGATGATCTAATATCCTACAGTGGTGTGAAAAACTATTTGCCCCCTTCCTGATTTCTTATTCTTTTGCATGTTTGTCACACAAAATGTTTCTGATCATCAAACACATTTAACCATTAGTCAAATATAACACAAGTAAACACAAAATGCAGTTTTTAAATGATGGTTTTTATTATTTAGGGAGAAAAAATCCAAACCTACATGGCCCTGTGTGAAAAAGTAATTGCCCCCTGAACCTAATAACTGGTTGGGCCACCCTTAGCAGCAATAACTGCAATCAAGCGTTTGCGATAACTTGCAATGAGTCTTTTACAGCGCTCTGGAGGAATTTTGGCCCACTCATCTTTGCAGAATTGTTGTAATTCAGCTTTATTTGAGGGTTTTCTAGCATGAACCGCCTTTTTAAGGTCATGCCATAGCATCTCAATTGGATTCAGGTCAGGACTTGACTAGGCCACTCCAAAGTCTTCATTTTGTTTTTCTTCAGCCATTCAGAGGTGGATTTGCTGGTGTGTTTTGGGTCATTGTCCTGTTGCAGCACCCAAGATCGCTTCAGCTTGAGTTGACGCACAAATGGCCGGACATTCTCCTTCAGGATTTTTGGTAGACAGTAGAATTCATGGTTCCATCTATCACAGCAAGCCTTCCAGGTCCTGAAGCAGCAAAACAACCCCAGACCATCACACTACCACCACCATATTTTACTGTTGGTATGATGTTCTTTTTCTGAAATGCTGTGTTCCTTTTACGCCAGATGTAACGGGACATTTGCCTTCCAAAAAGTTCAACTTTTGTCTCATCAGTCCACAAGGTATTTTCCCAAAAGTCTTGGCCATCATTGAGATGTTTCTTAGCAAAATTGAAATGAGCCCTAATGTTCTTTTTGCTTAACAGTGGTTTGCGCCTTGGAAATCTGCTATGCAGGCCGTTTTTGCCCAGTCTCTTTCTTATGGTGGAGTTGTGAACACTGACTTTAATTGAGGCAAGTGAGGCCTGCAGTTCTTTAGACGTTGTCCTGGGGTCTTTTGTGACCTCTCGGATGAGTCGTCTCTGCGCTCTTGGGGTAATTTTGGTCGGCCGGCCACTCCTGGGAAGGTTCACCACTGTTCCATGTTTTTGCCATTTGTGGATAATGGCTCTCACTGTGGTTCGCTGGAGTCCCAAAGCTTTAGAAATGGCTTTATAACCTTTACCAGACTAATAGATCTTAATTACTTCAGTTCTCATTTGTTCCTGAATTTCTTTGGATCTTGGCATGATGTCTAGCTTTTGAGGTGCTTTTGGTCTACTTCTCTGTGTCAGGCAGCTCCTATTTAAGTGATTTCTTGATTGAAACAGGTGTGGCAGTAATCAGGCCTGGGGGTGGCTACGGAAATTGAACTCAGGTGTGATACACCACAGTTAGGTTATTTTTTAACAAGGGGGCAATTACTTTTCCACACAGGGCCATGTAGGTTTGGATTTTTTTTCTCCCTAAATAATAAAAACCATCATTTAAAAACTGCATTTTGTGTTTACTTGTGTCATATTTGACTAATGGTTAAATGTGTTTGATGATCAGAAACATTTTGTGTGACAAACATGCAAAAGAATAAGAAATCAGGGAGGGGGCAAATAGTTTTTCACACCACTGTATATATAGATTAACAGCAGCTATATTCTTAATATTCTCTTGTATTCATACACTACAAAGCCTTCGTCTAACAAATGGCTGGCAGCGCATTTCTGATTTCAATGTGAGATGCATGGGATGCTTGGAAAGACTCTGTTAAATAAATTTCTTATACTGTATATTGTTGAAGTCTGAAGAATTTTTTATGAGTGCTGAAATAGTGGATCAGAATTTTATTTTTCCCTATCAATACACAGGCAAAAAAGAAAAAAAATCATAAGCAATTGCAGGTGAGAACAACATTTGAGTGCAAATTAGATCACATTGCATAGCAAGAAGTGGGAATTTCCAAATCTGTAGAAGAATAAAGGGAAGGTAGGATTGGGTCACTCTCTGTGAGAATCCACAAATCTTATGGTCAAACAATCCAAAAAAAACTACAGAAGCTACCTCTAGCTTCACAGATAAGCATTAATAAAAAAAAATCACAGGTTCATAGATAGCAGAAAAACAACCAAGTGAGAATGGACTTCATTGTGCCCCCATAGAATTTGATGAGAACATATATAGAAATTTGAGCTGTCCTCAAATATTTGTGGAAATAGAGGCACTGGGAGAACCTTTTTGACAAGACCCAAAATATGTTGTGTGCACTTCACTAAATCAATGATTGTCACTCCAGGGAATTTAAAAGTGATCACCTTCTCAACAGCGTGCTGTATGATAGAGAAAGGAATGTGGTTTACCTTCTACTTCCTGAATTCCATGAGCAGCTCCTTGGTTTTCCTGACATAAAGAGTGAGATTATTGTTCTGGCACCAGTGAGTCAGCAGATAGACCTTTTCTCTGTAAGCTGTCTCATCAACCTGAGTTGTTTACAGTGTTTTCTGATAAAAAAAAATAATGTCATGCTGTTATGGAACACAAAGATAATAAAATTGCAGATGTAGTGTCTTGAATGTGTACAACAACACTAAACAATGTCAAAATTACCTAGGTCAGATAATCCAAGTGTAATTTGGTCAAAACACCAAAAATGTGTTTTTTTCAATACTACTAAATAATGCATCTCCAGAAAATTCTCTTATGTATAAAAGTAAAGCATAATCATGCAAGATCAAACATTTGACCTGAAGACCCACCTCGCCCTTATTCTTTTGTCAGAACTCCTACCCAGTAATAGCTTGTTTATTGATTATCTGCTGCTTCACATAATGTCAAAATTTCAAAGCCTGGTCTGAGAGAGGTGTACAGTTAGAGACTGAAAGTTAAAGAAAGTTGTATGAAAACAAATATGCTTTGTGCTTGTGCATAACCAAGACTTATAAAGCTGTCATTGAAATGCAAGCAAGATGAGTGAGCTTCCAAGTTGAAAGTATCCTTGCATGATGCTACAAGTCAAAAACTACAATTCCCACTGAGATCAATGTGACAGAAATACCCTGATAAGTATGTTACATAGGTCACAAAAAAGAATTTGGAAGCTACTAAGTATGTGTATGCATTAAAATACATTTTTGTATGAATATTTCTACTTTACTGGATGGAGCTGAATCAGTCTTCAGTCAACTGTTAAATATCTTATTTAGGACAGTTGCTGTTTATGCAAGGAATTGACAGACTACACACATAACTTTAACTAAATCAGATCAGAATAACACCTATATCATTACTTTGTATAATATCTTCAGCAGAAAGAAAGTTTAAGTTTTGAAATCAGCTTTATTAATCAAAGGATAAGTGTCTGTGTCTGGTTGGGATGTCTCCGTCATTCTAAAAGACGGCGTGTTATAAACATTAACCACAATTAAAACTGGCACTTTCTCCCATCAGTATTCAAGGGTTTAGATACTGGGAAAGAGAAGAAAAAAGTTGCCCAGAAACACTGTGCAAACCATCTACTTTAAATCAAGAATTTGTGAATTCATCATCCTCTCAGGAGTCTGCATCTGCATCACTCTAAATGTATCACTTGATGACTGAAGAACATCCACACTACCAATGATTCACCAATCAAAAAACAGTACTAGTTAGAGCCCACCCTCTCACCTTTGACAGGTGAAAATGACAGTTTTCATTTCAAGGCATATGTTATATTCTGTGCTATGCCAATGAAATAAATAAATGAAGAAATAATTATTTAGATAAAAACAAAATAAGCAACAAAATACATATATTTCAGATAGTTATTTTCAATGCTCGCTTAGTCATGTTAAAATTGTTTATGTATTTATTTAAAGCTGTTTATTTCTTCAATAATTTGTTTATTTAATTACCCTATATACTTGCATTTAAGTTCTCCTGCAGATAGGTTGGGGCTTGATTTTACCATATAACCATATAATTTACAGTATTTTATAATATTGGTTATATAAATTAAATGTGGAAGACTCACGGTATTGGTCCAAGAGATTATGATATGCTAATGCCCACCTGAGAGAGTAACCATGGAGCACACTGTCTTTTCTTCTATGTATTGTGCCTATGTGACCACACGATAATATCCAAACTATTCCAAAGAGCTGTTTGCACTGTTTTGTGCTTTTTGTATCTCACACCCTCATACACCTTTATCGTAAGAGCATCCCTTATCTACGTTAGAGGGATCGATCAGAAGAAAATAGGAAGCTGGTTTTAAATTAAAAGTCATTTAAGTGACAAAAGAAACTGGTAACTGCGCTGCTGCAACAAAATTCAATGTGTCTCAGAAACTGGTGTGAGATTGGAGGAAGCAAAAATTGTCGCATTTTTGAATGGGCATGTAAGTTGGGGTCTGATTTTATGATCAGTTTTTCAGGTTTCAAGACCCGACTTATACACGAATATATTCGGTAATTAATTTAATGGTATCCTAAATATTCCTTCATACGCAGGGTCTGCAGCTTACAGCACTCATTAAAAATTGACAGATGGTGAAGAATATATTGAAATAAAATAAGATACTAAACAAGCTAAATTAACCAAAATTAAACTAAAGCAGAATATTACAAGAAAACAAAACAAAAAAAATGCAATGGAAACAAAAGAGTTAGATGCCAGCCTAACAGAGAGAGAGAGAAAGTAGCTGCAGTAGATGAAGGGGACATTATTTTTGGGCACTTGACAGTCAAGAGTAAATCCTAAATAAGATCAAATAAATAAATAATAATACATAAGGTCAAATGGACCCATCAGACTTTTTTATTATTATTATTATTATTATTATTATTGACACATTTTTTGATTAACAACTACACTACCTTTAATACTTTAATCTCTTTGTGCCATTTTATTTGGGTTGTGTGACTGCACATAAAATTAATATCACAACATATAATTTAATAAACTAAATATATAAACTTCTTCTTCCTCTTTATATTTCCCACTACTTTGTGGGGTCAATGTGCTGACTTACTTTCTCCATTCAGCTCAGTCCTTCACCTCCTCCTCAGCCAAGCCTTTTTCTTTCAGATCTTCTTTCACTTTATCCATCCATTTAACAAACTTGATAAAATGAATATGCTTGCACTTAATACATAAAAAAGACTATTTCAATACTGTAGTAATTTGAAACAATACATAAAATGTGTGCTTTTATAAGACGAACCTTCAGAAACTGAATAGTAACCCCATAGTGTTTAAATTCCTGACTGGCATACTGTAAACGTGATCTGTTCCAGTCATAAATTGAAAGCTGCAAAAGAAAAAGCAAGCTTAGGGTAAAGACAGACCTGCTTCACACAAGCAGTTGTTAATAAAAGTCCTTTAAATGGACAGGCTTTATTTGTGGTTCATGTCTAACATGGAGGAGAGGTGATCTTTAAGAATAGGTGAAGCCTGATTTTGTCTACCAGTTTTTTTCAGATAGATTAACACTTGTGAACCTAGCATGGACAATACTATTTGAATCAGCCTGGAGAGAATTTTTCAAAATGTATTCATTTTATTTTTTATGCCTCTGTCTATAATGTAAAATATTTGTCTCTGTGTTTCTGGCTCTAATTATATTCTGTCTAGTCACTGTGTTACATCTGAGTTTCATACTTTTAGCATGACATTGTCAATCAATTAAATCTTGACAGGTGTAGTGAACATCTGTGGATGCATTGCACAGGATTATCGTCTTCAGCTCTCTTAATTACAGTACCTTGCAATTACGCTATCTGAAGGTTTTTATTTAAATAAATTTATAAATGTTTCTTGAACTCTTGGGGTACATTTTCTACAGTATATGTTTATGTTAGCACTGCTCCGATTTTGCAAAACATCTAGTCAAGAATGACTAACTAATGACCAACATTATCTTTTGCTTTCTTTTTTTGATAGTATGCATTTATTTCAAATACAATTTTCAGTGCAGAACATAATTAGAGATATTCTTAAATCTCCCAATTATAAATTAACATTATTCCATCGATCCACAATTTACAATATAAAAGCAAGTGTGCACTAAATTCTGGACTCATTAATGAAAGACATCCATTACTGTCACACAGTAATGGAATTAATAGATACAAATGAAATATCAAACTCACTTAACTTTGTTTTATTATGCGTAAGCAAGATGTAGCTTATGTTCAGATTTGTTTAGATTAATTTAAATGTTAAGGCTGTACTACTTATTGAGCAGCATTGTGTGATACGGGAATACTTCACTGAGCTTATTACTGCTTAGGGTAATTTCATTAAATAGGAGAGCACATTTATTATACTTAAGGAAATTATTCAACATCTGCTTGAATATTACACCATCTGTTTCTAGAAGAGAAAAAAATATATCAATTAGGATTCTACCAGTAAAACTACTTTGGGGCTTCAAAAATTAATTTCTTAGGTTTTAAAGACTTGTATTTTATTTTGCTTTACCCACTCAAATCAGTGTTAACTTGAGAAAGTCATGTTAAAAGAACTATTTTTTTTCAAACCAGAAGAGTGTACACCTAAAATATGGAGTTCAAACAGCTTCTGAATTGTTTTATATTGATGTTACTAGCTTCATGTTTTCTTAATAAATGTACAAAGCTAAAAAAGAAAATGGTGAGACGTTGCCCATTTTAAATACAGTTGTTTTATGGTTGTGCATTTTTAATTTTCAAAACAATAATTTATATTCTGACATCAATTCTGCTATTTCCTCCTTACTAAACATAGATTTTAAAATATTACGTACTGGTGTGCATCTACAAAATTCCTACTGAAGTGGTGAGGCATTAATACTTGTCATAAACATTTGTACTTTCAGCATTTTAGCATCAGTGCATTTCATTCACTTTCCAATCCAGAGCTGCGGCCTACTGTATGCTGTCAGCATTGAGTGTAATATAAGAACCCTCCATTAACTGCATGAATAATCCAAATTGCCTAGAGAAGTTGACGCGGATACAGAGAGAATGTATAAAATGTGCCCACAGACAGAATCCAGGTTGTATGTTAGAACCTGCGACTCTAGATTTGTGAGGAAGCACTATAATCCACTAATTACATATTTAATGACCAAATAAAATACATAACCTTATGTTTGGTTTCATAGCCCCCCTGTGTATATTTTATGCAGGTTTGTGGCTTTTTGTCATTATTTTTCATTTTATATTTTTAACTGACTATGTTACATTGCTGTAGTGATTCAAGGTGCAAAAAAAGAGAGACAAGAACACATATAAAGGGTCTGGGGCACCCGTAGGAAAACCCTGTATATTAAAGATCGGCACACAAGGCACAAATAAAATACGTGTTAGGCTCATGGAGACTAGTTCCGCTGAAATTGGACAGTCTGCCTCAAGATGGTGGTACTTCCAGTTAAATTGAATTCTGGGAGGAAGAGACAGGCACAGGTGAAACAGGTTCCAGAAGTGATGTCACAGGAGTCGGCATGTCATTCATTTCTTCTGCAGAGGGGAAAGAAGGAGAGATAAGTTACTGCTTAACACCCTCAGCTGGCCCAGGGCAGTATCACTCTTATCTAAGCCCTTAAGTTGTTCCCCAAGCACACACATGTAACAATGGCAACACCTATATATTCTTTCCTGAAATTTTTGCCCACTATAAACACATTCCTCCACAACAAATACATTTAATTGCACTTACATTGTGGGGTATCATCTCCAAATACTGAATGGAACTGAATGCTGAATTCAACACGTAATCATAAGTGGCTTATGGATTTATTTATGCCACAATAGTTACTACTGCCTTCCCACAGCTCTAGACCGCTGGGTTTTCATTATCTGTCTAGTCTGAACATTTTCCATGCACTTCTGAAACTCTGGCCTCGTCTATAGTTTATCATTCAGACTAAAAATTGGTCAATTATAATGCTGCAAATATCTTTAAACAGACCTTTTGCATATCTTCCACCTTTAAAAATGTAATTCTCGCTTTTCCTTTATTTCCAATGTGTTCTTTTATTAACATGCCCCGCCTGAGCCTACCACAAATTAATTTTTGACTGTAAGCACTGTTATCTATCTGTATATGTGAGTAAATAAAACTTACATCAAAAAAATTGTGGTCACATATAATCCTGCTGTGACTGCTTTGATTGTGTTTTAAGAGCACTTATTACACAGATTAATATTACCAGGCTAATACAGAAATCTGAATCATAATTGATATGAATTTCTGTTTCATTGGATTGCAGTTTTAATTAAGAGTCCTTCATACTTTAATCTTGTATAATAATCTTGTATCTTGGAATAACCTTTTGCTGAGTTCTGTGTCCCATTAGAATGCATTTTTAGAATACCAGCCAGAACCAGAAGACAGTTTTCTGTAGAAATTAATTTTTGACAGTAATCACCCAGTGATCGCTACTACAAAACAAGGAAAGGAGAGTGTTCAACTAGGATGTGCTCAGAGCGGAAAGATTTGATTTACCATATTGGCTCAACTGTAACAACAGACTGAGTTTCAGGTGAGGTGTGTAATGAGTACTACTGAAAACAGTCCAAATCATTTTTTACAGTTTACATTGTAGTTGGTCTCTGACTATTATTATTTTGAGCCTAAAGCAAAAAAAAAAAAATATTCAGCATTTAGCATGCTTATGCAGCTATGCACTATTCAGATAAATGTTACTGAATATTCAAGTTTAAACTGTAAAATCATCAGATTTCAGAAAATGTAAATACACTTACATTTGCAATCTGACAATTTGCTGTAAATTATTTATTGCATCTTGACAAGTAACATAATATTTTAATGTAAAAAATATCTATTTTAAAAATGCATTCAAAAAGAATAAGGAGTTCTATAAGAATCCATATTTAATAAATAACAACATAACAGTAATACAACATTCTGAAACCAATTTAATCATATTCATGGTGGCAGCAGAAATCATTTCACCAGCTTTTAAATAAATCAACACACTGGCAGTGAATGGATCGCTGTGCAGTGGTTTTAATAAATGACACAATAATGATGTCATAACCCGGAGCCCCCACCCACCTCAATTTAAATACACATGAATACATCATAACCATAAAAATATACCTAAAAGGAAATCTCAGTATTACCTAATATTAGGAAAATGGGGTTGGCATAGTGGTGTGGGTTCTAATTTTAATGTCACAGTTTCTGATGGTCTGCATGGTTTTTTGTCTGGGTACTCTGGTTTTCCTTTCACCCTATGTAGAATGTAATGAATGAAAGTGAACATGGTGAATTTTTCACTATATAAGAACCATCTACTTAAAATCTTTACATTTTATACTGTTTACACATTACCCTGTGTCTTGTCTACTCTCATTTTCTACAATAGCCCACAGATGTGATGTTAGGTTAGCTGAAGACTCTAAGGGGGTGTTCACATGTTCATGGCATTAACACTAGAATTACCAAAGCCTACGAAAAAACGTGTAATCCTGGCGCACCTTAAATCCCTTTGCACGTCTCCATCAGCGTCTTTTGTGTTGTAAATGTGTCGATCAACACACGCAGCAAGCAGCCTGCTATCCCATCCCCCCACCAATGCAGAAAGGGCAGAAAGTTCTCCAAGCTGAAGTCTATTTACCTGCATGTGAGTTGCCTGGAGTTGTATAGGGTAAATGATGTATTGTTATTTGGAATACATGCATTTCATGTATGTTCCGTGTCTACAACAATCTATGTAAACACATCGTTAAAACAAAAATGTTTTTCATGTTTTAGTAATAATTGACAAAATATAGATATGAAGTGTAATATGTGTGAAGCCTGAAGTCCAAATATCAAATAAACACTTTCACAAAAGCTACAAGTATAACAAAACAAGTGCGCTTTTATCCAAGAATATAACTGCTGAAAAAGAACTTGCGTTAGGGTGAGACATTGACATGCCCTTTTTTTTTTTTATATTTTCTCTCCTTTGCAGTTGTGAAATTTATACTGTTATGCTGTGTGACTATGCTTAATTTGTGTTGAATAGTATCTACATGACTTGCAATTACAGAATCATTTAAGCAGACTATCGATGGTTTAGGTTAAGTTAGACAGGCATTTATTATCCCACAGAGAAATTTTTTTACAAGAAGATAGCACAAAACATACAGTAGGTGACTGATACAGACATACAGGATAAAGTGTATTTAGGGTTGGTACGGTTTCCGTCTCTTTTGTCTTGCTAGTACCATACTTTAAATAAGAGTATCAGTGGCGTATATGAAAACATCACTCAGACAGTAACTGAGTCAGAAAGTAAGAGCATTTCCCTTGAGCCATGAGGATAAAGTGCTAAAAACACTATTTTCCATAAACCAAACAATACAGATAGGTTATTCCAGGCTGAAATATCTGTAAAATAAAATCCCATTAATTTTGTCAAATTCTTTCACAGATCTACCTCCTTGAATATATGGTAGCAGCTTAGGGAACAACATTGATAAGCATTTCAAAATTGAAATATTTGTTTCTACCTTTTTTGTGAAACAACTGAGAAGAAGAATATAACTAAGAATTTGAAGTTAGTTTTGCTAAACAGGGTAGAAATAACTTAAACGAGATGACTCGGAAACAAAGGCTTATCAACCTGTTTTTATTAATGTTCAGTCTATTCACTTTCATATTAACACTACAGGCCATAGCATATATTTGCCTGTAAACAAAAATGCATTACTCATGCAAACTGTAACCACAATGGATCACTCAGCTTCTGCAGAACTCGTGAAAAACAAGAGAATGTACCTTTCTCTATGCCTTAGATTTATTGACTATGACAAGATATTCAATTTAGTCTATATATCATTTTTTGCTCAGTGCTCAAAGGAATCAAAACATCATGGGAACATGCAAGAGTTCCATCAAATATAAAACTCAGATTCCCTTAAGACATAGATAAAATCAGGATGTGCATGGCAGTGTATCAGAAAGATAGACTATAGTTCATCGAAGGCAGCTTTCACAAAAATATTTCAAGGTATGAGATTATGAAATATAGAAAAGAAAAAAGAAAAGCACAGTGTAACCTGAAAGCTCTTGTACCCATGATGAAGCACTGTTAACACTTTTGCTTATTAGAATGATCTTCTTATCATATAGGATGTGGGCTGAGAACCTTGAATAGTCAGTAAAATTATATTAAAATGGTGATGAGAGCTAATCAGTTGTCTGTAACTCAATATGATGTGAATCAGCAAAGACTACATAAGCAGTGATAGCTTTTTTTAGCCAAGAAGACATTAAGACAGCAGCCAACATTAATGAACAAGAAAATGAAGGTAAACTGTAATCGTCATATAATTTGTTTAACATACCCTGACATTCCTCTCCTGTTCTCTTCAGGCTGCTTCAAGCTATCATAGAGGTAACACATACTTGCTATCTGGGCAGCTGCCATGAGAGCACTTTGGAATTTGACTTCAACACATCATGTCAGAATAAATAATCAAATGTCTTTTGCTAGTATTTTGAAATTTTAAAAAGGATATTTTGAGGTGTATGCACCAATCAGCTAAGTTATTTTAAAAATACGTCCCTTCTGCAAAGAACTTAAATGTATCCATCCAAGGTTCATAAATTATGAGTATACAGAAAGTGACCATGATTAGTGAGATATTTGTGTCAGTTGGTGTTTTTCTATATGCCATGTCAAAAAAAAATCTTTACAAACCAAATCAACAAACAAGATAAAATACCAAAAAATCATTTAGGCAGTTTTTTATGAACAAGAACTTTATTTAGCCTAAAGTTAAGTCCCATAGTAAAACATACCATAAAATTATGTAGTATTATCTTTTATATCTGCATTCTTAATGGCATCACTACCCTCCCATCGTCCATATGACTCAAGATCTGCATGGAATTGAGCCTGTTCTTTTTTCCATTCCCTAAAATAGCCTTTTTTCTTTATGGGGTTGTCCCCTGCAGCTACATGGAAAATATTTCAGCAGATAATGCCATTATATTTACTATATAATAATATGCTAAGGTCTGTTTGCCCAGTCTCTGATGCAACAAAAGAGGAACTGTGAGTGTGAGAACGCATGGAGGACTAACGGCATATGTGCCACACAGTAAGAGTTGCCTTCAAAGATGGTAAGTGCAAAACCAGACAGGAGGTGAGAAAGCTACCTCACAAATAATGAAAGAGAATGAGATGCAGTCTTTACAGGAACACACTCAAGAGAGTGAGGTGAGGATGTGTTCACACACACACAAATAAAGAAGAAAGGCGCTGAAGTATATGGTACATGTAGGGTAAGAGATAGCAAATATTTTTAAATTATTCTTTTACGTGTCTGTGACAAACACCATGGCTAGCATGTCAGGCACGCATGCACGCACATGCAAATAGGAAGCATGCTCAAGGCTCTGCTCAGGCAAGTAACACCACCCTGGGTTGAGAGCGACGGCACTCCCTGATCCATTGCGTTAAGAAGCATTATATATATATATATATATATATATATATATATATATATATATATATATATATATATATATATATATATATAATATAAACTGCTCAAAAAAATTAAAGGAACACTTTGAAAACACATCAGATCTCAATGGGAAAAAGAAATCCTCCTGGATATCTATACTGATATAGACTGGGTAATGTGATGCCACATCGTTTGATGGAAATGAAAATGATCAACCTACAGAGCCCTGAATTCAAAGACGCCCCAAAAATCAGAGTGAAAAATTATGTGGCAGGCTAGTCCATTTTGCCAACATTTAATTGCAGCAACTCAAAATTGTACGCAGCACTTTGTATGGCCCCTGTGTTCTTGTATACATGCCTGACAACATTGGTGCATGCTTCTAATGAGATGACAGATGGTGTTGTGGGGGATCTCCTCCCAGATCTGGACCAGGGCATCACTGAGCTCCTGGACAGTCTGAGGTGCAACCTGGTGGCATTGGATGGACCAAAACATAATGTCCCAGAGGTGTTCTATTGGATTTAGGTCAGGAAAGTGTGGTGGCCAGTCAATGGTATCAATTCCTTCATCCTCCAGGAACTGCCTGCATACTCTCACCACATGAGGCCAGGAATTGTCGTGCACCAGGAGCCACTGTACCAGCATAGGGTCTGACAATGGGTCCAAGGATTTCATCCTGATACCTAATGGCAGCCAAGGTGCCTTTGTCAAGCCTGTAGCGGTCTGTGTGACCCTCCATGGATATGCCTCCCCAGACAATCATTAACCCACCACCAAACTGCTCATGCTGAATGATGTTACAGGCAGCAAAATGTTCTCCATGGCTTCTCCAGACCCTTTCACTTCTGTCACGTGCTCAGGGTGAACCTGCTCTCATTTTTAAAAAGCACAGGGCACCAGTGGTGCATCTGCCAATTCTGGTATTCTATGGCGAATGCCAATCGAGCTGCATGCTGCTGGGCAGTGAGCTCAGGGCCCATTAGAGGACATGGGGCCCTTGGGTCACCCTCATGAAGTCTTTCTGGTTGTTTGGTCAGAGACATTCACACCAGTGGCCAGCTGGAGGTCATTTTGTAGGGCTCTGGGAGTGCTCATCCTGTTCCTCCTTGCCCAAAGGAGCAGATACTGGTCCTGCTGATGAGTTATGGACCTTCTATGGCCCTCTCCAGCTCTCCTAGAGTAACTGCTTGTCTCCTAGAATCTCCTCCATGCCCTTGAGACTGTGCAGGGAGACACAGCAAACCTTCTGGCAATGACAAGTATTGATGTGCCATCCTGGAGAAGTTGGACTACCTGTGCAACCTCTGTAGGGTCCAGGTATCACCTCATGCTACCAGTAGTGACACTGACTGTAGCCAAATGCAAAACTAGTGAAGAAACAGTCAGAAAAGATGAGGAGGGAAAAATGTCAGTGGCCTCCACCTCTTAAACCATTCCTGTTTTAGGGGGTCATCTCATTGTTGCCCCTCTAGTGCATCTGTTGTTAATTTCATTAACACCACAGCAGCTGAAACTGATTAACAACCCCCTCTGCTACTTAACTGACCAGATTAATATCCCATAAGTTTCATTGACTTTATGCCATACTCTGATTAAAAAGTGTTCCTTTAATTCTTTTGAGCAGTATATTTATATATTTGCATATATATATATATATATATATATATATATATATATATATATATATATATATATATATATATATATATATGCTGAACCTTGCACGATGCATACGCACAAAAACGATGTGTACGAATGTTTCCATGCTCAGATTGCAATGTATAAAACATAAACTTGGCATAAAGCCACACACAGTTTCACGGTAGCTCCAACCCTGGAGTATGCAAGTTCTCCGCTCGGTTTTGAAAACAGGCAGAACCCAGTGTCAAAGCAGTGCTACTGCTCCAGTCTGGTTTCCCTTTCTTTTTTAGATCCACATCCCTGACACGGCTTTATAAATTCACTGAAATTAACCGCATATTGTTTATTAGTTTAATGCATCTGATTGTAATTAACCTTTAACAATATAATGGTCCACAGAATGGTCAAACTATTCCAAAACCATAGCTGCTTTAGCGTTGTTACTCTCAATGCACCTTCTTCTTCTTCTTTCAGCTGTTCCCATTAGGGTTGCCACAGCCGATCATCTTTTCCATATTACTCTCACTGCACCACTCCGAGTATTTATATCACTGTATTTGAGTAGGGAATCACAGCTCTACAGCAGCTGACTGGAAAGAGAATTATCGGTATACAGCATCAAGCACACGCTGCCTCAGCCATGCTCTCTGTTGAACTGCTCTCATATGGCAAATGCTTCAGAGCATTTCCTTGCAGTTCAGAAACAGTTTCATCCCAAGAACTATAAACACACTCAATCAGTCAATCAAGTGCTCCTAATAGAATGGTTTGTACTTTTAAGTACAATTACCTCACTGTAAACTTGCGATACAGTTATAATTTTGCACAACCTGAGTCACTTTATAAAGCTTGTATTTACATATGATGACAATATCATTTTTAAGATGAAATGCAGCAAAATATGTTTATTATATTATATAGATAAAACTTTAACTTCATTTAAATAATCTATATTTTTAATAATTAAACATGTGAGGACACAGTGCCGTATCGCTAGCGAGGAGCTGGCGCTCCGTTCACAAATTGTTCCTGCCTCGCGCTATATTCTTGCTGGGGCTGGCGCGACACTGGAAGGATAGATGCATGGAATAATTAAACATGTACTGCAAAGATATTTCAATGTTCCTTAAAAGTTTTGAAGAATCGGCTTTCTAAGCTTGCAGGTGGCTTAACGTCAATTACAGAGCTGATTGTGTGGTGATTGGATATTTGGAGAAAGAAAAGTAAGGACAGGAATTGGAGGTTATAACGCTTGAAAGAAACAGTATTGCTGCAGTAAATTATTTCATCGGTCGCGCAAGGCGCAGCAAGTATCTTGTGTGAGACATGCACAATCAGTGCATCACCGTGTTTCCATCTTTAATAATATGCTTTAATTCCTATCATCATGAATATGATATCACGTATACATCTCAGTATTTTAGTTATTCAGAGAGCTGTAATATCATGAATGTAATGGATTCTGTGTCCTGTCGGAGGAAGAGAAAGCCTGTTTAAGAAGCATGTACTGATTCACACACATAGAGCACATAGAAGATCAAATACTAAACAAAGCATTTAACATGCTACTTTAGTTACGATGGGATTTGAGAAACTAGTAAATTAAACAATTTAATGATGAAGTTTATGATGTTCTACTTTAATGAAAAAATAAACTATGTGATTAAAATGGAAATTTCAAAATTAAAGTTGACATTTCGTGCTTTTTTCCCCACTGTGTGCATATTTTTTTCTCTGTATCCTAATAAGCTTTCATATGACACTCAGATGGTGCGCTAAGACTCGCCTTTTCATGGCGACTTTGATATCTGACAACTTCTTTTTTATTTCGTGCACTGTGTGACTTTGTGAACTTGAGCTTTCGAGTTTCTCCCACACTCTATGTCATACGATCAACTTCCTTTTGTTGTTTATACCACTGTTTAAACCAACAAATAGTACGTTTTTCCTTTCCTCCACTTGGTATTCACTGAAATTCTTCTATTTTCCCCCAGTGCTTTTGCCATTGCCTTTTTACAGAACGCTGAGCTTAAGGGCTATTTATATTGATTTGCATATTTAAAGAGGCGCAATTCTGGGAGGACTTGGGGAAGGGCAGCAGGCGCGTGCATGTACGTTACTTTTCACGCTGACCGGGATTTATGTAGCCCAAGAACGTGGAAGTTGGCGTTCACACAGATTTATGCATCCAAATTTTTTTGTGTGTAAGCACATTTCCCCCTTTGTCTGTATGCCATGTTATAGTGTGAATTCTACGCACAGCGTTATGCATGAGGCCCCAGCTGTTCTGTTCTTTCTCTATCCTGTGCATACTGCATCTGACCCTGCCCCAATCCCTGCTGTGTATCCCTCGCTCTATAGCCAAATCGCAGAAGACACCTACAAGTTCTTTTAAACCCAAGAAGTGGAGCTAAGTTATGGAGACAACTAGGGGGGTTGTCTTCTTTACTGAGTGTTTGAATAAAGTCTCTGATATTGGATAAAGCTTCAAGTACTGTTCAACCAAGTGATAGGTTCCACCACTGCCTCTTAACTGCGAGAAGCAGGTCATAGACATGCTATATAGTACCTGACAAATAATATAGAGTACACAGCACATGTTTCGCACATCCAAATATCAGATTGTGATAAGACCTATGCATGTAATAATCCAGTCCACACCCTGTCAAATTAGTGAACCAAGCCACCGTGGCTTATCGTCTGAGGTTTCACCTCAGGGACTGACATCTGAGGTTCGATCCCCACAAGGGGAAGCAAAAATGTGTATACCTGATAAGCTTCAAATAGGGTGAAACACATGTCATGTACTCTTTGTATTATTTGGCAGCTACTATATAACATGTTGATGATCTGCTTCTCGCAACTGCGAGAATGTGGTGGATTTTTGCAGGCTGGCCGACCAACCACAAGCATTATCTGATAGGTAACCACCCAAATATCTGATTGTGATTGTGATGCACATTTTTATCTCCTTTTGTACCATATTTCTCCTGTCTGATTATTTCTACTATGGTTACTGAAAGGGTGTATGTACAGATTCAAGTTTGTTCTGCTTTTCTAAAAGAAAACACATTTCCAGGGGGCAAGCGCTCTTGTTCGACACATCTTCTGTATACTGTACATTGTTTAACATTAATTATCATGTTAGACCTCAAATTCTGACAGCTCTAAAGACTAGGGTTCCAATATTGGTTTGATCAATGTGTCTAGTGCTTGCATGATCTCCTAATGCTTTTGTTTTCTCTTTTTGCTCTTGCAACATGCTGAACAGGTTGAATATCACTAAGCAAGTGTTAACTTATGTGGAGAGCTTTGTGTGGACTTGCTCCATTAAAACTGGATTGGTTTGAACTTAAGCTGCAGATCTGATATGGAAATCAACATGCATTATATTAAAAGCAACATAAAGCAAAATAAAGAAAACCTTTGTCTAAATCATACAGTGTCTATTTTACAGGAGTCCCTAATTAAGCCAAAATCTTTGACAAATGCCAAAAATAAGCACAATTTTAGGTCTCAAGTGCAAGTAACAGGTTTAAGAAAGTGAGAAAAACACCTGCAAGAACCCTCAAAGGTATTCTCAGGGGATATAATGACAACTGAAAAAAGCAAGCATATGCTCCTAAATTGTATTATATGTAAATCCCTGTATATCGTACTGAGAAAGTAGGGCAAGTCTTACCTTTTGAACTATGAAGGTGCCTAGCACAATTTTTTTTACAGTAGAAAGTTCACAGCATATGTAAAAAAAGGGGAAAATGTATTTTGTTTGTTAAAGTGCTGAATGTTCTTTTTTTATAATCAATAAGAGCTTTATATAATACACCATAACATCAAACAGCGCATCAACAAAGGCTTGAACATATTGTCACAAAAATCCTGCCTTGTTATTTTCTGTTGCAAAAATGATATCACCATGCTCCATTTAGCCTCCTCACCCCACTTCAGAAGTGCTCTCCAATGGCTGAAAAATGTTCATCAGGCAAGCAAACACTACAGATACAAAGGAGAACTTCAAAAGTGGAACAAGGAGGGAGCTTGAAGAAAAGTGTGATCACTCATAAAAGCTTAACATCATGGAGGTGCTAAAGGTCATAAATTGGCTGTTAAGCTCCACAGGTGTACTAAGCCACCAACAGGAGACTAACATGAGACTTGTCTAACCAATTGGAAATTGGCTCAGGGGCCTGTGAAAAGGCACACAAAGTCAAACAATTTGAATGCAATTACTGGAGACATCAGAGTGAGCACTTCATTTAATTAGAGCAGCTTCCTGCTGACATTTTGAAAATTTGTGAAATATGTAAACTAAAGGCCTCTCTCTCTCTCTCTCTCTTTATCTTTTCTTTGTGCTTGAGGCGCATGATGAACAGTTGGTTTGTGACTAGACAAGATGCATAGTGAACATCAGGTTCTTCAGCTACTAGCATAAATAATCATGACAATGAAAATAACAGCACTGATTTTCAGTTACTTGATTTGTCCTTAGTCCAAAAGTTTTCTGCCAAGTGACATTTTGTTGCTGGAACATGAATATCATATTAATTATAATCCAGTAGCACATCATAAACAAATGGAATGTCGATACATATCCATCCATCCATTATATCCTAACTACAGGGTCATGATGGTCTGCTGGAGCCAACCCCAGCCAACAAAGGGCACAAGGTAGGAAACAAACCCCAGGCAGGGGACCAGCCCACCACAGGGCAAACACACACACCAAGCACACACTAGGGGCAATTTAAAATTGCCAATGCACCTAACCTGCATGTCTTTGGACTGAGGGAGGAAACTGGAGTACCTGAAGGAAACCCACGCAGACACAGGAAGAACATGGAAACTCCACGCAGGGAGGACCTGGGAAGCGAACCCGGGTCACCTAACTGCGAGGCAGCAGCACTACCCTCTGTGCCACCATGCCGCCCTGTCGATACGTCTAATTATGGATAATAATTCCAGGGACACAGTGAAGTTTACATACGCTTTTGTGATCAATTGAGTGTAGTAGTTTAGTAACAAGGTTAAAAATAAACATGCTGTGAGTGAATATAGTGTGTTCTTTGAAAAATATACATCTCATCTATAGCTGGATTTTGTTGTACTGCATCATTTTTACAACATGAGAGAAGGAACTGAAAAATTGGCCGTTATTTTTCATATACTAATTAAATGCATTTTGTTATTGAAATAAGCTCACAATAAAAATTAACTTTCTCTAAAAAAATCGATTAGAGTTACCTCTTAGTTGGTACATGAAACAGAAAATTCTTTGTTCACATTAACTGTGAGATAACTTGGCTGTGTGTACACCATAACTCGGTTGGGTCTACCAAGTGAGATCTTTTACAATTTGTTGCAATCAAATGCCACAGTTTCCATTTTAATTTTTTAGTGGTGAGATCCTAATTGCTAATCGCTGAGAAATATTAAAATGTTTATGGTTCTACTATGTAAATTATTTTAGTGAAAAAATTAACCAAAATAAGGCTTATTAACAAAAAGATACTGAAAGTGAAATATTCCATTCTGTGACACCATGTTGATTTTTAATTCTTATTCCAGATGACCACTTTTCTCTGTTTATATCTGTTATACACAAATCTGCTCATTTTTAGTGCTATAGCCCTGAAGGTGGTTTAAGAAATAATTTGTAGGTGCATCCATCTATAGATCGACAGCGGGAGTTAACTTTTATTTAGCAGTTAACGTGTTAACTCTTTGGTTTCAAACATTGGCTCTGCCATTTCTGTCTTTCAGTTTCATGACCTTAATGCTTAATGATGACATGCAAGTTTCCAGCTAAGCAAACTGCTTATTAGGATGACTGATAGTTTCCATCAGTGTTTTAAATCCCCGGAGGTCTGCAGTGGGCGTTCCTCCCTTCCAAACCCAACACAGACAGCTGCAGTACACAAGTTCAGCACACACATTTGTTGTTTTTTTTTCTTTTTCTTGTCTAAAACGTCTTCCCCATTTCCCACCTACATGGCACAGTTCAGAGCACAGTAGACCGCACAAAACACTCCTCTCTCATTTCTTTTTCTCTTCCTTTCTGTTTGCCTCCCCTCCTCCTGGCAATCTTTGTCTCCCTTCCTCTAGGCTCTGGTTCCCGTAGTAGTGGCAGCTTGCTCCTTTTACATGGCACCCAAAAGTGCTCCAGGTGTCCAGTGATCTTTTTCCGGCAGCACTTCTGGGTGTGGTGAAAGTGTTGCATCAAAGGGCTGAGCCATTCCTGCAATGTCCTCTGGCGGTGCCCATGGAACCCAGCAGAGCTGCTCCAAACTCCAACTCTCAAGGAGCCCTGTGAGACACTGAGACACCACTGCAAGCCAGGGGAGCCGCCGTCTAATGTTCTGGGGGAGGTAATGCCCTGAATATGCTCTCTCCCACAGTCCTTCCACTATATAGGAGCCCCAGCCGAGGCAGGGCCCCAGATGTATGCCCCACCCCGAAGGGCGAGTGAGACTTTCTTAAACCAGACTCCAAGTTTTAGACAATGAAAACCAATCATTCCTTGTCTTCTGCTTTTCTTCAGTTCAGTAACACAAAGTCCAGGAACACATTAGGATTTGACACATACTGCTCCATGAAGGGGAGGCACGGTGGTGCAGTGGGTAGTGCTGCTGCCTCACAGTAAGGGAACCTGGATTCACTTCCCGAGTCCTCCCTGTGTGGAGTTTGCATGTTCTCCCCTTGGGCTCTGGTTTCCTCCCACGATTCAAAGACATGCAGGATAGATGCATTGGTGATCCTAAATTGTCCCGTGTGTGTGCCCTGCCTGGGGCTTGGACTGGCTCCAGTGGAAACCCTGTGTGAGTGGGTTGGAGATTAACTAACTATTCCATGAAGAGAAAAAAGTAAAGTAAAACACCTTTTGTGAACTGAGAGGTACCTCATAACTTCAAAAATGAAACCAGTGAAAGTGTGCTTTGAGCAAGGTTGCTAAGTCTTGCAAAACCTCCCAGCCCAATGAAAGCTCAAGACACTCCTATTGACACTAGATGTTAGCCCATAATAAACAATTTTAAATTAATTAGTTTCCCTTGGAGTTTTGAGCACAACATTATGTGTATATGTCAGTAAATTGCGGTGGCCCCCCTTTAGAATGTAATATTGTACATATACTGTATAACATTGGAGACTGAGGGGGGCGGTCCCCCTTGGAGTTTCAAGTGCGCTGGTGGACTGGGAGTGGGTGGATGGGGGTATAATAATAATATAATATAATATAATAAATAATCTTGACCCCTCTGCTTTTGAAAATTTTAGACCCATATCTAACCTGCCCTTCTTAAGTAAAATTCTAGAGAAGGCAGTAATTATGCAGTTAAACGACCACTTAAATAAACATGCTATTCTAGATAAATTTTAGTCAGGTTTTAGAACTAATCACAGTACAGAAACTGCACTCGTTAAAGTAGTAAATGACTTGCGATTAAATGCAGACAGAGGCCATTTATCTCCTCCTCGATCTGAGTGCCGCGTTTGATAGCATTGATCACAATATTCTTAGAAATCGCCTTAGTCAATGAGTGGGCCTCTCTGGAAATGTCTTAAATTGGTTTGAATCTTACCTAGCAGGGAGTAAACACAACTCAAAGACGCATGATATTCTATATGGTGTTCCACAAGGCTCTATCCTGGGTTCGCTTCTTTTCTCAATCTATATGCTCCCGTTAGGTCAGATTATCTCAAGTTACAACGTGAGCTACCACAGCTATGCTGATGACACACAGCTGTACTTATCAATAGCACCTGATGACACAGACTCTCTCGATTCACTAACACAATTTCTTACTGGCATTTCTGAATGGATGAATAGTAATTTTCTCAAGTTAAATAAAGAGAAAACTGAAATTGTATTGATTGGCAAAAACGGATTCAGTGAGGTTATCAGAAATAAACTTGATGCATTAGGATTAGAAGTTAAGACGGAAGTAAAAAACTTAGGGGTAACCGTTGACTGTAACCTGAATTTTAAATCACATATTTATCAGACCACTAGGACAGCATTTTTTCACTTAAGAAATATAGCAAAAGTTAGACCTCTTATATCATTGAAAGATGCTGAGAAATTAATTCACGCTTTTGTTTTTAGTCGATTAGATTACTGTAACGCACTGCTCTCAGGACTACCCAAAAAAGACATAAATCATTTGCAACGGGTGCAGAATGCAGCTGCTAGAATCCTAACTAGGAAAAGAAAATCCGAACACATTTCTCCTGTTTTGATGTTGCTACACTGGTTACCTGTGTCTTTCAGAATTGACTTTAAAATTCTGCTTATAGTTTACAAAGCCTTAAATAATCTCGCTCCATCTTATATATCGGAATGTCTGACACCCTATATTCCAAATCGTAATCTTAGATCATCAAATGAGTGTCTCCTTAGAATTCCAAAAGCTAAACTTAAAAGAAGTGATGAGGCGGCCTTCTGCTGTTATGCACCTAAAATCTGGAATAGCCTGCCGATAGGAATTCGCCAGGCAAATACAGTAGAGCACTTTAAAACACTGCTGAAAACACATTACTTTAACATGGCCTTTTTATAACTTCACTTTATCTTAATACTGATACTCTGTATGTTCAATTCATCATAATAACTATTCATGGTGGCTCCAAAATCTGTACTGACCCCTACTCTCTCTTCTGTTTCTTTTTCCGGTTACTCTGTGGTGGCGGCCTTTTCCACCACCAACCTACTCAAAGCATCATGATGCCCCAGCATTGATGGACTAAAAGCTAGAAGTCCACGTGATCATCATCATCATCATCATCATCAAATCCTTCCGTGAAAACCATAAATACAAAGAGGACTGTTTCATTTATGTTAGGTAGATTGCCTAGAGGGGACTGGGCGGTCTCATGGCCTGGAATCCCTGCAGATTTTATTTTTTTTCTCCGGCTGTCTGGAGTTTTTTTTGTTTTTTCTGTCCCCCCTGGCCATTGGACCTTACTCTTATTTTATGTTAATTAATGTTGACTTATTTATTTTCTTACTGTGTCTCTTATTTTTCTATTCTTCATTATGTAAAGCACTTTGAGCTACATTTTTTGTATGAAAATGTGCTATATAAATAAATGTTGTTGTTGTTGTTGTTTAAAACATGAGATGCCTGTATGCAACCATTTACTGTGGTTGATGTTGCATTTGCAAAATAGTCTAAAAATCCACACCTAAATGATATTTTAGCCATGGAGTGGTTTTGTAACTAACCCAGTTTGGTGAAAAACACTCACATCTGGCAACCTAGCCATTAGTAGGCTGGTACTTTTACTGCCTGTGCCCCTCCCACCACCTCAGCATGATTATTGTTGCATAGCAAAACAAACTGACAAACTGATAGGAGGAGTCAAGGTAAAATGCTGGCAATAGGAGTGGCAATGGGCCGAGCTGCAGCCAACTCCTGACTCGGGTATATCATGCAGTTTTTAGCAGTTTGTTTCAGCTAGCCTAACACAAAGTGACCATAACAGGAAACTTGAAATATAAAAAACATGCAGGAATAAAATCACAGCAACACTTAGGATATTGGTAAGTGCTTGGGAAGTGACTGCTGAAATTACTTATTATATAAAAATAAGTGTTTTTCGGAGTAAATTCAGAAGTCAAAATGCTCCACCATTCTGTGACAATTAAGTGTCAGTTGTTTCAATCCAGTTTTTCAAAACAAGTATCTCAAAAAAAAACCCAATTATTTGGAAATTACTTTTTACTTTGATAAACAAAAAATATTTTGTCATTGAGTGTAGGGATATCTTAATCTTTGTCTTATGTAGATTCATTAGACTGAACTGCAAACGGATAAAACTTGTACATATTGCTCTCGTTTATAACCATTATGTTTAAAGGGAATCTGTAACAATTCAGCAACAAAATTTCAGGGAACCGGGTAAGCTAAAAAACTCACTGTTAAGAGTAGATGGAACTTAAATCCCCAAATACATGTAAATGATTGGTCTTTATTCCAGGATGACAACATTGCTTCTGCAATGGTGAAAAAAAAAAATATGAAGAACTAGGCACACCGATATCAACTGATCTACAACTATTGTATTGTTTCCAAAACATTTCATCAAATAGTTAACAAATACCTTAGCTCTGAAGCTATCACTAGCTCTACCTAATTCTGATACTGTTGTTATGACGTACAGGATGTCAAGAATTATTGTGAGTGAGAAGAGACCAAGAGATGATTTGAATGTGAAAAGGCTAATAAAGGTGATTATAACAGACCAAGCAACAGGATCAATAAAAGAGCAAAACAAAGTGAAACATGTCAAAAATACTTGAAAGAGGTCAAAATTAGAATACCAAAACCTTTTTAGATTCATTTGAAGATACAAAACCAACAACAAAATAAAATGATATACACAAAAAAGAATATACAATACAACAATACACACAAAGAAGCGCTCATATATTAGACCTGTTTGCAACGCGAATGCTTCAGCTGATTCCCTCTAAAATCATCTTTGCGTGAGTCATGGCTAAAGAAATTAATGTTAACTGTCCAACACCATCTTTGGAGAGTATCAATACTTCTTAAACCATATTTGCTATAAAAATACAGTATACATACCTATATAACAAAGATACAGGATGGCATGGTTGCAAATGCTACTGCTTTACAGCTCCAGACCCCTACAGAAGGTTCAAATCTTGGTTCAGGTACTGTCTGTATGAAATTTGTACACTCTCCTGTTCTACATGTGTCTATGTTGGCTTTCCTTCCTGCATCCCAAAGATGTGCATGTTAGGCTCCATATGTGTAAGTGTGGATTTGTGCAAGAATTTGCCCTGTGATACTGCCAGAATAGCTTCCAGCTCCTTCAATCAGAGTTTAAATTAATTTTGTTGTATAATCAATGGACGATGAAAGACTAGAGATGTAAGGAATAGGCTGAGGATCTTCTCCTACAGTGTAGGTCCTGGCCCCTCTCATTAATGTTGTATGATATGAAATGATTATTGAACCGCTTTCACATTATGTAGGGGAAAGGAATATAAATTAGTGGTGCGTGGACTGTTTTTTACTCAAGCATTTCATTTTGTACCCTCTCCAGCAGCCAATCGAGTGCTTTCCTTGTTTAACGATTCATGCTATATATATGTGTATATATGGGATATATGTATTCTGTACTTTTGCCTTTGGTTAATGTTTTGATTCCCATTCTTGACCTTGTGGCTATATTTTTGTCTACAGTTTCTGGAGTTGCCGTTTTGAATTTAAAAAGGATAATTATTTGCCTTACTGGAGTTTCATTGATCAGGGTATGGCTGCTTACAAATTACTAACTATATTATTAAAGTTTACAAAACAGTGCAGTAGTTACTAAAATTTATCACACATCTTAAAACATTGGATTGGTCCATCTGGGCCTGTTCATAGCTGGTTTGTTTGGCAGTTCCTTCCTGAGCTAATGAAAAGGATTTCAAGGTGGAATCATTAATCTTGGTTTGATATATATGAACAGCCTCCCCATCTGCTATAAAAAGAGTTTGATATTTATACCTCCAATCTAATTTCTGTATTAGATATTTTTAAAGAAACCAGATTACTTCAACTTTTCATAAGGTTGTATGTAACTTTGTCTAGAGACAAATGCACTATATTTTGGGGTCTGATAACAGAAGTGACAAAATGACAAAGCTAAATTGACTGCTATATGAAGCGATATTTATTCCATGTAACCCATGCATTCCTTAAGTAAATATAATTTCAGTAAAATTTTAAGGTAATGCATTTGTCTTTTATTCCTGTTGTCTTTCAGGATTATTTTCTAACATTCACACCATTGGACTCATAATAAGGGCATTTTTAGTATACCTGGGGCCTCATGTATAAACGGTGCATACGCACAGAAATGTTGCAGAAGAACATTTCCACGTTCAAATCGTGATGTATAAAATCTAAATTTGTCATTAAGCCACACACATTTCCATGGTTGCTCATACCCTGTCGTACGCAAGTTTTCTGCTCCGCTTTGCAGACTGGCGGCACCCACCGTCAAAGCAGTGCTACTGTTCCTGTGTGGTTTATTGTTCTTTTTCAGATCCATATTACTGACACAGCTTTATAAATACACTGAAATTAACCGCATATTGTTTATTAGTTTAATGCATCTGACTGTAATTAACCTGTAACAATATAATGGTCCACAGAATGGTCAAACTATTCCAAATACCATAGCTGCTTTAGCGTTGTTACTCTCACTGCACCTTCTTTTTCTTCTTACAGCTGCTCCCATTAGGGGTTGCCATAGCGGATCATCTTTTTCCATATTACTCTCACTGCAGCACTCAGAGCTGCTGATCGGAAAGAGAATTATCGGTATACAGCATCAAGCACATGCTGCCTCAGCCATGCTTCCTATTTGAACTGCTCTCACACGGCAAAAACTTCAAAACCTTTCCTGAACGGATCTTGCGGTTCAGAAAGAGTTTCATCCCAAGAGCTCTAAACACAATCAATCACTCCATCAAGTGCTCCATGTAGAACTGTTTGTACTTATTTGTACAATCACTTCTCAATCACTCCATCAAGTGCTCCATGTAGAACTGTTTGTACTTATTTGTACAATCACTTCACTGTAAACTTGCACTACAGTTATAATATTGCACAACTTGAGCCACTTTATAAAGCGCATATTTACATATGATGACGATATTATTTTTAAGATGAAATCCAGCAAAATATGTTTAATATATTATACAGATAAAACTTTAACTTCATTTAAATAATCTATATTGTTAATAATTATAGGACACAGTGTCGCTACGCTAGCAAGGATCTGGCACTCCGTTTACGGATTGTTCCTGCCTCTCACTGTATGCTTCACTGGGACTGGCGTGAAGGATAGAATAATAAAACATGTATTAAAAAGATATTTCAATGTTCCTTAAATGTTTTGAAGAATCGGCGTTATAAGCTTACAGATGACTTAATCTTAATCTTTTTTTTATTTTGCGCACTGTGCAACTTTGTGAACTTGAGCTTTCGAGTTTCTACGACATGCTATGTCACTTGATCAACTTCCTTTTCTCGTTTATGCCATTGTTTAAACCAGCAAATAGTAAATTTTTTCCTTGCCTCCACTTGGTGTTCGCTGAAATTGTTCTATTTTTCCTTGTGGTTTTGCCATTTTCTTTTCACAGAACGCTGAGCTTAAGGGCTATTTACAGTGCATCCAGAAAGTATTCACAGCGCATCACTTTTTTCACATTTTGTTATGTTACAGCCTTATTTTAAAATGGATTAAATTCATTTTTTTCCTCAGAATTCTACACACAACACCCCATAATGACAACTTGAAAAAGTTTACTTGAGATTTTTGCAAATTTATTAAAAATAAAAAAAATGAGAAATCACATGTACATAAGTATTCATAGCCTTTGCCATGAAGCTCAAAATTGAGCTCAGGTGCATCCTGTTTCCCCTGATCATCCTTGAGATGTTTCTGCAGCTTAATTGGAGTCCACCTGTTGTAAATTCAGTTAATTGGACATGATTTGGAAAGGCACACACCTGTCTATATAAGGTCCCACAGTTGACAGTCCATATCAGAGCACAAACCAAGCATGAAGTCAAAGGAATTGTCTGTAGACCTCCGAGACAGGATTGTCTCGAGGCACAAATCTGGGGGAAGGTTACAGAAAAATTTCTGCTGCTTTGAAGGTCCCAATGAGCACAGTGGCCTCCATCATCCGTAAGTGGAAGAAGTTCGAAACCACCAGGACTCTTCCTAGAGCTGGCTGGCCATCTAAACTGAGTGATCGGGGTTAGAAGGGCCTTAGTCAGGGAGGTGACCAAGAACCCGATGGTCACTCTGTCAGAGCTCCACTGGTCCTCTGTGGAGAGAGGAGAACCTTCCAGAAGGACAACCATCTCTGCAGCAATCCACCAATCAGGCCTGCATGGTAGAGTGGCCAGACGGAAGCCACTCCTTAGTAAAAGGCACATGGCAGCCCGCCTGGAGTTTGCCAAAAGGCACCTGAATGACTCTCAGACCATGAAAAACAAAATTCTCTGGTCTGATGAGACAAAGATTGAACTCTTTGGTGTGAATGCCAGGCGTCACATTTGGAAGAAACCAGGCACCGCTCATCACCAGGCCAATACCATCCCTACAGTGAAGCATGGTGGTGGCAGCATCATGCTGTGGGGATGTTTTTCAGCGGCAGGAACTGGGAGACTAGTCAGGATAAAGGGAACGATGACTGCAGCAATGTACAGAGACATCCTGGATGAAAACCTGCTCCAGAGCGCTCTTGACCTCAGACTGGGGCGACGGTTCATCTTTCAGCAGGGCAACGACCCTAAGCACACAGCCAAGATATCAAAGAAGTGGCTTCAGGACAACTCTGTGAATGTCCTTGAGTGGCCCAGCCAGAGCCCAGACTTGAATCCAAGTGAACATCTCTGGAGAGATCTTAAAATGGCTGTGCACCAACGCTTCCCATCCAACCTGATGGAGCTTGAGAGGCACTGCAAAGAGGAATGGGCGAAACTGGCCAAGGATAGGTGTGCCAAGCTTGTGGCATCATATTCAAAAAGACTTGAGGCTGTAATTGTTGCCAAAGGTGCATCGACAAAGTATTGAGCAAAGGCTGTGAATACTTATGTACATGTGATCTCTCAGTTTTTTTATTTTTAATAAACTTGCAAAAACCTCAAGTAAACTTTTTTCATGTTGTCATTATGGGGTGTTGTGTGTAGAATTCTGAGGAAAAAAATGAATTTAATCCATTTTGGAATAAGGCTGTAACATAAAATGTGCAAAAAGTGATGTGCTGTGAATAATTTCCGGATGCACTGTATATTGATTTGCATATTCAAAGAGGCGTAATTCTGGGAGGAGACAGGGCAGGACAGCAGGCGCGTGCAAATGCATTAATTTCCATGCTGACCGGGATTTATGTAGCAGAAGAACGTGGAAGTTGGCGAATGCACAGATTTATGCATCTGTATTTTTTTGTGCATAAGTACATTTCCGCTTTTGTGCTTCCGTCATGTTATAGTGCGAATTCTACGCATGGCGTTATGCATGAGGCCCCTGGTCTCTTATTTATATAATAGTACATAATTTACATGCTCTTTTAATAAGGTCTGGTCTGTAATAAAGTAGTGTGTGGTAGTGGTTAAGGCATTGAACCTAGGACTTCAAACCCTGTAGTTGTGGGTTCAAATCGCACTACTGACACTGTGTGAACATAAGCAAGTTACTTCCCTTGCCTGTGGCCCAATTGGAAATACAAAGGTAACCAATTATATGTCAAATAATAAACTACTATGTTCAGTCTCCTATTGTTGCAAATGGAAAATCTAAATTGATAAAATGTCTTTTTGTATTCAGCAACAGAATCAACTTTATCATTCATGTGATAACTGTTTCCTCTCCTACAGATTTTCTTTAACAGAAAAAAACAAATAAAATATTCAGCTCCTTTCCTCAGCTTCTGCTTTAAAGCCGTATATTTAAAGCTAGAAGAAGTTATCACAGCTTATTCTCATATTTTGTTAATTAAATTAAATTGAGCGATACAAAATAAATTTAGTATTTCATTGAATTACAAAGCTGGTGCTACTTAGCAGCAGCAGCAAGAGACTGGGTGTGAGCTCTGAGTGGAGTGGAACTGCATTTCATCCCTGGAAGAACATGATATAGATTAGCTCACCCTTATGAAAAGAAGCATTATTACTAAATCTCCATAGAAAGTGTAAACAAAAGAAAAGAGACATTCAACTCCTAAATAAGCTGAAAATGCATTCTCTGTTTGTCAAACAAAATACTAAATCAGATCAAAGATTCATATTGGTAGCAAACTGCTAATAGACAATTACTACAAAAGCATCAAACTGTTTGAGAAGTTCTTGTCCTGCAGCTGTAGTAGGGGCTTACTCTCGCAGCACATAGCTGAAGATTCCTCAGCTCTTTTGATGAACACACTTCCATTCCTTCGGGCCTCCACTCACAAATAGACTGTCACTAAAAAAGGCTTTGCATATGCAGTAAGGGGAATAAATGTTTTCCCAATATAAGCCACTTAAAGGAGGTTGCAACCTTACTGTGAAAAACATTTGGCAAGACCTCTCTTGGGGATTGTTGGGAGTGATACCAGTAAAACAGATCAAGATGTTTGGACTGGAAATGTCCAGAGTGACAGCTTGTCTTCTCTGCATTCCCCTAATCTGTCTAAAAATCTACAGTATTTCCTCATACTCCTCAGTTATTTTTGCATCTGCTATTTACATAGAAATACAACACTGTCTTCTATCTGACATAAATCCAGCACTTGAACTAACCACAGGACCAGCCTCATCTTTAATATCAAAGAAATGAAATAGGGCTAGTATCATGTAGTGTGTATTAGTACGCACTATGGCTAGTATGCACTGGAGCCCGGCCGGGACGCCCAGGAGGACCAGAGGAGGACTTGTGCCTCCTCCAGACCGAGAGGGGGCGTCCGTCCTGGTTATGCTGGGAGCCTCGGGTACAGGGCTTGGAAGCCCAGCCCTGTAGGGACCCGTGGCCACCGCCAGGTGGCACCCCGATGCCGGTATATTCCGTGTGGTCCCCGGCTGGGCTCAGGAGGACCAGAGGAGGGCTTGTGCCTCCTCCAGACCGAGAGGGGGCATCCGTCCTGGTTTTACTGGAGGCCTCGGGTAGAGGGCTTGGAAGCCCAGCCCTGTAGGGACCCGTGGTCACCAGTGCCTGATTATCCCAGGAGGGGGAAGACGACTGGGGACACCCGGACGGCTTCCGGGTGCGCAGCCGGCACTTCCGCCACACAGGGGTGTGCCCGCAGGAGATTGCCAGGAAGCAGCTGGAGCCTATCCGGGTTCCTATAAAAGGGGCCGCCTCCCTCCAGTCATTGACAAGAGTCGGGTGGAAGAGTGGCAACGTCTGGAGGAGGAAGGAGGCGGTCAGAAGAAAAGAGAGAGAGAGAGAAAGAGAGAGAGAAAAAGAGAAGAAGAAAAGAGAAGGCATTGGAGTGGCCTGGACTGAGGGGGGTTTGGTGAGCTGAATTGTAAAAGAGATGGAAAATAAACCAGTGATTGAGGGTGACATTAACGTGTCTGCCTGTCTGTTTTGAGGTTCACAAGGTAAATTTCTTATTGGATATTCCCAAACAGATAGTTTCTTTATTAATCCTGCAGTCATAATAATATTTCACACAGGTCATACAATTCTCTGCATACGTACAAACCTAAATCTATTATCATAACATAGCACCACAATGATGCACACATCTGTTGCTGTCTTTTCTTTACTACCTCCTGCTCCTGTCTCATCAGCATCATTGGACTGACTCTGTACCTGCAAAAGAACAGCTAGTTGAAGAAGAGCTGAAAAACACAGGCAGCATATTTGTTCTTCCTGGGCATTCATAGCAGGTAGCATTTCAATTGCTTAATACTGTACTTGCTTTTTACATTCATTGAACATTTTTCCTTTATTAATAGGCTACACATAGCCTACCTATAAATTCTAAAGCTTGCAACGAAAACTAGATTGCATCTCTACGTTACAACTATACTTGGCAATTTAGTGAGCGAATATTAACAGTGTTATCATTTGATGCACTACACATCAATTTCAGCTACACACACCATGTTAATAACACTAGGAACACAGTGTGTTTTAGGCAGTATAACATACTGTAGGGTCAATCACATTTCCTAGCTAGTAGGCTACTTTGCTTTTATCTATGAAATTATGAAAAAATGCAGTGCTATAAAGTTAACGGTTAACAGCCTTTCTTTCCTGTTCTAAGTAAAGCTGATGTTTTCAAACATTTTTTTCTGCATCCTTCTCCAGAGCCTTGTTTTTCTAAAGTTTTGCTTACTTAAGCATTATTATATCAAACTCAAGATAGGAGGCAACTTTTAAATGAGTGGCAGTGCATTAGATAGCTAGATAGATAGACTTTGACTTTTTAGCAGAAGCTCTTTAAATACATGTATAGAGAGATAAATAAATATACACACACAGACTATGGTCAGAACACATACCTGATTGACTAAAAAGTCAGAAAACTTCTGACTTGGCAGTCGCAGTCATAGTGAGGCATTATGCAGGGATATTGTTGTTGGTATGAAGGAGCCCCAACAACGTTTCTTGACACACTTTTGCTGAATAATTCAGTGGCTGAAAGTACTCAGTGTTAGTATGTCAGAGAGAGGATGTGCAGCATTGTTTATAATGACACCTAGTTTTGTTTTATTCTCTCCTTTGCTACTCAGGGAAGCCAGAGTGTGTCTAATAACTGAGCATGTCCTTTTAATTAGCTTGTTAATTTGATGGGCCTCTCTTGAAGTGATGCTACCAGCTCAGCACACCACAGCATAGAAAATTGCACTGGCCATCTGAGAGTGGTAGAAGATGTGAAGGATGCCACTTCTAACATTAAAGGAATTCAGTCCCCTAAGAAAAACAGAGTCTTCTCTGCCCTTTCTTATATAGTTCCTCTGTGTTATGAGACCAGTTCAACCTGTCATTGACGTGGACCCCCAAGTACTTGTAGGAGTGTACTACCTCTACATCTATTCCCTGAATAGTGACTGCACGTATAGGTGTTTGATGGGGTGAAAGTCAACAATCAGTTTCTTTTTTGTTTTTGCTTAAGTTGCAGACCATTTTTATGGCATCAAGAAACAAACTTCTCCCCCGACTCCTATACTCCTGCCTATAAGTCTTATTGCCCTTATCGCTACACTCCATAAGCGCAGAATTATCTGACAATTTCTGCCAGTGACATGACCTGGTGTTATATTTATATTTGGAGGTGTACAGAGTGAAGGAACAGGGAGACAGAAATGTTCCTTGTGGTGTTTCAGTGTTGCTCACATTCGTATTGCAAACACAGTCTTTGTGCCTTACAAACTGCATTCTACACGACAGGTAGTCCAGGACACCAAAGGCTCATCCACCTGTAAATCTCTTAACAGGGATGGCTGGATGGTACTGAAGGCACTGGAGAAATCAAAAAACATAATCCTCACAGTGCTCCCATTTTTGTCCAGCTTGGAATAAACATTGTGGAGCAGACAGATAACTGCATTTTTCACTCCAATCTTTGTTTGACTGCAGTAGGTCAAGGTGGTCTACCACAAGAGGCCTCATATAGTCCAAGGTCAGCCTTCCAAAAATCTCCATGATGTGAGATGTAAGTGCCACTGGTCTGTAGTCATTAGGTGGAACAGGAACAATGCAGGATGTCTTCCACAGCAGCTGCACTTTCTGGAGGCTTAGGGACAGACTGAACCGATGACAGAGGACACTACAAAGTTGGCCAACACAGGTCTTAAGAACTAGAGGATTGACTCCATCTGGTCTCACAGTTTTTTCCTGAGTGTATCCTTCTCAGTTGTGTCCTTTCTTGGTCTTCAGTTATGACATCCCACAACGATGGTCAGAGGTGGACTTGTCACTGGCCATTCCAATTGATGTGGTAGGAGTTGTTGATGTAGTAGGGATGGTGTGGAAAGACTGGTCATTGGAAGGCATCATAATGTGGATAACTGGAATTTCTCTGATAAAGATATCTTTGGGCAATGGCAGGAATTAATAAAGCCCAAAGAGAATCACAATGGCAGAATACACTAACTCCACATACTCAGTGAATGTAACTCCTGTCCTAGGGGCGATGAGACAGTAATGCTAAATTCTGTTCCTCTGTGCTGCTTTTTAATACATTTGTGAAATATTTAATCCCTTAAATGTTACAAAGCAGGTTATCTCAAGATGCACAAAACATGTTTAGAACAGATCCAGACATTACAATCCACTCCATTTTTATGGAATATAAAATCAGATGTCTCTGTGAGGACAGCCTAAACATTGGCGATTTTGTACTTTTAAACTTCCTACAAAGGTACTTTTTGTACATAAAGGCAATAGAAAATAATGATGAGCATGCAGAATACAAAACCTCAGAGCATTTTTCCAATATGTGTTTTCAATTTCCATAGGGGCCATGTCAGCATTGTAGTGTGCATAAAGAAAGATAAAAAGCATTGTCTATTGAAACAATAATAAATTGTTTTTTTTTTTCTAATAACAGAAATAAGACTTCTACACATAAATAAGTTAAAGGAATGAAAAACACCTGATTCAGTCATTCATGTTTTTTTTTGAAACTGCAATTGAAATGTAGGGTCGTGGGGAGCTGGACCCTAAACTTGTAGCAAGGCAAGATCCAACACTAGATTAGTTGCCATACCATGGCAGGGTACAATCACACATACACCTACACCTCACATCAATCATGGTAGACCAATTTATAGTTGGTCTTGTTTTCAAGATGTAAATGGAAACTGGAGAGCCTTGAGAAACCCAATGCAGACACAGGGAGCATGTATATGTGTGGTACAGCCATGGCTTCACCCCAACCTGAAGTGCATTATCCTTTTATTTAAATTTCATGTTGCATTTTGTAAATATAGTTGGTGGGTGTTTTTTTCCTTGTTTCTCTACATTGTTTTATTGAATGTTTGATTTAAATCATGTTTATAGTTAAATTACTGGTACTTTTTGTTATGTGCCTTTTGCACAATATACTATACTTAGCCCGTTATGGGGGTTAGGGTGGCCACAACATTGCAGCTGGGGTAGTGCCCCTAGAGCTATTTATGTGCCCAAAAGACCATATCACTTCTGCTGCAGCATTAGCTTTAACACCTCTCCTTTTTGTAGCTTTGGATTTTGTAATGCTTTGTTTTTTGATATTTTGATTATGGACATTGGTTTTACTTGAAGAACAGGATCAGCGGGATTGTGTACTGATTTTGCTCATTTTTTTATTTGTCTTCTTTTTTTCTTTTTTGAATATATTTGTTACAAAATCATTTGAATATAAATAATTATTTCCCTTTTACCTTTCTGTGCATTTTAAATATTATAGCGTTTACCCCATTTTGTAGGGTCTGTGAAGGCCAGAAACCTGCTTCTTGAGTTTGGGATGAAGCTCATTTTGATTTCTAGGCCTCATTTGAAATAAGGGTCTATATTTTTGGAGGCAAAGTATCATTCTGAGTTTCATTAGTCATGCAGTTCACAACAGTCTGAACTCTTCACAGACACTATCAAATCATATTATACTTGCTCTTTGCGTTTAATTTTTCCTAGCCTTTACTGAAGCAATTAAAATAGTACATACATATATTCTGGGGTTTTCTGAAACAGATTTGTTTTTTGTTGTTATTTTCTTTTAGTTTTTATTTTGAAGTTTTTCCATTTTTCCCCATCTTTAACAAAGCAATTTTGTTTTTCTTTCATGCACTAATATGTTGAGGTTAGGGTGTTGCCTGTTGTTGTAGGAATCCTACCCACAATAGGCTGGGTTTTCACATTGGTGATGTAATTGGTGAGACCACTTAAAGGTCAATTCATGCAGCCTCACATTTATCATTTTTCATAAGTTTTATTTTGAGAAGCTTTTGGAATTGACTTTGGCTCTGAACTTAGACTTTGATTTTTGGGATAGTGTTTCTAGTTTTGTTGTTTCTCTTTTTGATATCTGGTCAATAACTGAAATTTGGTTTCCAGAGATGTGAGGACACAGCAGAATTCACTACACCAGTTTTATCCTCAGTATAGTGAGTAATGTAAATTGTAATAGAAAAAGCTGAAATGATTGTTTCTAAATACAAAGTGAAGATTGTCCAAGTTAAAAATGGCAAAGAAGAAGTGGGATAGTCAGAGAGGGGAAGAAAGTAGACAGGAGTACAAGGAGATAAGGAGTAAGGTGAAGAGAGAGGTTGTGAAGGCTAAATATAAGGCATATAATGAGTAGTATGAGAGGTTAGACACTAAGGAGGAAAAAAATGACCTTATACCAAGTGGCAAGACAGAAAGAACGAGCTGGGAAAGATATGCAGCATGTTAGGGTGATAAATGATAACAATTGAAACATACTCACAAGTGAGGAGGGTGTGTTGAGCAGAGGAAAAGAGGCTGATGAATGAAGAGAATAAGAGAGAGAGAAGGATGAATGATTTGGAGACAGTTAATCAGGAAGTGCAATTGAGGAAGTAAGGACACCTATGAACAGGATGAAGAGTGGTAGGACTGTTGGTCCAGATGACATATCTGTGCAAGCATTTATGCCACATTTCTTGACCCATGATGTAAACAGGACCACAGTGGAGTCCAATTTCATTCCTACAATCTTTTCTGCTGTCCAAATATTCTAAATGATCAGATGCATTTTCATACCAGATTGTTATGGAGAAAGTGAGGATGCTTTCAATATTAGCTCCAGACTGGAACAGGTTAAACTTTTTAGGTTGGCAGAATAAAAAATTACTAAATCTTATATTTTAGCGTTTGTGTGTGTGTGTATTATGTTATGATGTTATGTTATAATTCATGATGGTAAGCATAAAAGGTTTGTGATGCTGTAATAAGTAAATAAAAATAGTGAAGAGGAAAGGAAATAACTTTTCATAAATTTTCAATTCTCGACTAATTAGGAGCATCAGAAGCAAAAGCTATTTCAAGTCATTTTGTTTAATGTTACCTTGTTTATGCGGTCAGTTGATCAGCTGCTGTTAAGTTCCAGTTTTGATTACTAAAAAAGATGACTCATTTGTCTTGCTGTGCCATGGTTAAAATCTATCTTGTGCTAATTTGTAGAAGTTGCCCATGTCTCATTAAGCAGACACTGTGAAGGTTACCTGGGGTTGCTTGAGTTGCTCTTGTCCAGTCTTGTTAAGCAGGCCAGCCTTTTTTCTGGCAGCTTTATTTTTTGTTTGTTTGTTTTCTGGTATTCTCAGGCAGAAGTGACCTTGTGCAAATCAAACTGCACCCTATTAAGCTGTGTTACTGTTTGATTGCGCAGTCTGTTAGCCCACAATTAACATCTCCCTGTTTTTCGATTGTCAGCACAGTCACACTAAGCCTAGCCTTCGAAAATGGGATCCCTAGCTCTCATCTTGTCTGTGAAGCTGCTAAGGTCAACCAAACAGTGGCTACCTGCTTTGTCTGTGTAGACAGTAAACCGTCGTCTAAGGCAGGTCTAGTTATCATTTGTTTGTTTGTGTAGCTGACAGGGTGTTAAGCCTTCAAAACAGCAGAAGATCATTGCTTTGCTGTACTGCTGTTTAACTCAAACCACTGTTTCATTTATGCAGACAGCAGTTGAGTGCTTGTATAGCTTTTTATCTAGTATCCAGGATTGTGTCTTCAGCTTTACCATTGGCTGTTCAGTCAGCTCAAAACAAAAATACATTTTCTTTCATTTTGATGGTTAGAATTGGGCTCAAAAACCTTTACCTGATGCAGAACAGAATAAAAGTGATGTTTTTTTTATTGAGTTTAGGAATTGGTTGTTACATTTCCACAATTATGAGTTAATAATTCATAATTGTAGAAATAATTTAAAGCATGTGTGTATTTGATCATTCGAGGATCATCTTACAGGCTCAACCTATGTAAGCGGTACCACCCCACGACGAGAGAGGGGAGCTGTCACCAGTGATATTTGTCTTTTCTCTAAACAGCTCCAAGAGGATGCCCATTGAGGGCAACTAAGCCCACCTTCATTTCCCAAGAGAAGGTCTGGCCCTGCTGGTTAGAAATTTATAAAATATGACATCCCTGGAAGGAAGTTACTTGAAATTGAACTTTTTGTTAGGCAACATAATTGCCAGGAATTGTTTTTGGTGTTACATTGCTATAAATAACAAGGTGCACAGAATTAAACAACACAATATATAATGCATGACACCATTACAACATTATGTACAGAAAACACAGACATATAACAATGTTTTAAAAAAGAATTGCACTCCCACTCAGTAATATATTAGGTAAGTTCTATATAAAATAAACATAATTTATATTGAATGGAGGAGAATAGAAATCAAGATGAGACAGATGAAACTGAGACTGTTGTAATAAGTGGAGACCAGAGACGTGGAAAGGTTTGGGGCAGCCACCCGTTTATTACGGTTTCCCGGCTGCAAAAGTCTTTGAGGCATTGTTAACAGTTGTTTACACAACAGAGTCCAAAACAGAACTGCCTGCCTAAGCAAAGGCAGTGAGCTTTATAGCACAGAGGGCGGAAATGATGTCGTCCTCTGGGCGGAACTGGAAGTGACATCATCCTTGGGGCGGAACCGAAGTGACCTCATTCTTGGGGCCGGAACCGGAAGTGATGTGTCCTTCCTGGAAATGGCTGCTCCTGGTGGGATTTCCCGGGTAAGACCTGCAGAGAACTCAGAAAGAGCGTCAGTGCACCCCGCCCCCCCCTGGGCAGATGTATAAACAGTATTTACTAAGCCCTTCAGCTGCTTCCCATGCACACGTGTGTGACAAGACTCCCCTCAGCCCAGACCCGTGGTCGGGCGACCTGCACCGAGAGGTCGTGGGCCGGGAGAGGGCATCGGCGTTGGCATGAAGAGACCCCTGTCGATGAGCGGCGTATACTTGTACTGCTGCAGGTCAAGAAACCACCTCGTGACCGCGGATTCGACTCCTGTGAAGGGCCATCCACTTCAGAGGTGCATGATCCGTCACCAGAGTGAACACGCGACCCAAGAGGTAGTACCGCAGCTGAGTTACCGCCCATTTGATCGCCAGAGCCTCTTTCTCCACCGCCGCGTACCTGGTCTCCCTGTCCAACAGTTTCCGGCTCAGGTACATAACGGGGTGTTCAACACCGTCGCCGCTTTGGCTCAACACGGCACCCAAGCCTGTGTCCGAAGCGTCCGTCTGGAGGATAAAAGGGAGAGAGAAGTTAGGGGAGATCAAGATAGGTGCTGAAGTCAGAGCCCTTTTTAAGTCACTGAATGCAGCCCCCGCTTTATCAGACCATACCACCGTATTAGGAGCTCTTTTCTTTGTCAAGTCGGTCAAGGCGCGCTCTCGGAGAAGCGAGGCACAAACCGGCGGTAGTACCCGCCAAACCGAGAAAGGATTGGACTTGCCGCTTGGTTTGGACGGGCCAGGCCATTATGGCTTGCAACTTGGAACACTGTGGCCTCACAGTACCCCGGCCCACTAGGTAGCCCAAATATTTGGCTTCTCTCAATCCAAGAAACATTTCTTGGGGTTGATCGAGCCGGCCTCTCCCAATGTCCGTAATACTGCTGTGACCTGCTGTATGTGCTCCTTCCAGGTGCTGGAATAGATGACAACGTCATCCAGATAGGCAGCACAGAGCGAGTTATGGGGCGGAGCACTTTGTCCACCAGGCGCTGAAAAGTCGCAGGCCCGTGTAACCCGAATGGAAGGACACGATACTGCCAGTGTCCGCTAGGAGTGCTAAACGCGGTTTTTTCCTTCGCGGACTCCGTTAAAGGAACCTGCCAGTACCCCTTTGTCATGTCAAGTGTAGTCAAGAATTTGGCTGGTCCCAGTCTCGAGGAGGTCATCCACGCGAGGCATGGGATAAGCATCAAATCGGGAAACTTGGTTGAGCCGACGGAAGTCATTGCAAAACCTCCAACTGCCGTCAGGCTTAGCAATCAAGGCGATGGGACTGGACCAGGGACTACTACTTTCCTCGATCACTCCTAGTGCCAGCATTCGCTTGATTTCCAGTTCCACTTCTACTTTCTTTGCCTCCGGGAGTCTGTAGGGTCGCTCACGGACGATCACCCCCGGGTCAGTCAATATGTCGTGCGCAATCAGAGAGGTCCGACCTGGTTGTTCACTTACCACCTCTGGGACGAGCGGATAGCTGCTTCGAGCTCCTGTCTCTGTCTGGGAGATAGCTGTTCGCCGAAATTAAGGGAACTTACTTCCGCGAAGAGAGAGCAGGGCTGTCCGGAGGAGGGATCGATCCCTCTCCTTCCTCGGTTTCAGCAGGTTTACATGATATATTCGCTCAGCTGGTCGGCGATTGGGCTGTTTCACCAAATAGTCGACCAATCCCTTCCTCTCCTTAATTTCGTAGGGGCCTAGCCAATGTGCGAGCAGTTTAGAGTGTGAAGTAGGAACCAATACCATGACGCGATCCCCCGGTTGGAACTCCCGGAGAGTCGTGCCACGGTCATACAGGCGGGCCTGTGCTGATTGTGCCTCCTCTATATGACTTTTTAGAATCGGTCTTATTGCATCAAATCTATCGCGCAATTGGGCGATATACTCCAAAATATTAGTGGAGGGCTGTGCCTCCCCTTCCCAGCCCTCTTTTAAAATATCTAATAAGCCCCGGGGCTGTCTTCCGTATAATAATTCAAAGGGAGAGAACCCCGTAGAGGCTTGAGGAACTTCCGTAGGCAAAGAGGACAAGGGGGAGGAGTTGGTCCCAATTCCTCCCATCCTTGCTGACTACCTTACGTAGCATTTGCTTGAGAGTTTGGTTAAATCTCTCCACTAGGCCATCGGTTTGAGGATGATACACCGAGGTCTTTAAATGCTTTATTTTCAGTAACTTGGCAGTCTCCTTGAACGTTTCCGAGGTAAAAGGCGTTCCTTGGTCCGTCAGGACTTCTCTAGGAATGCCTACTGAAAAGACTCCTACTAGTTCCGTGCAATATTTTTGTGGTAGCCGAGCGCAACGGAACGGCTTCAGGGAATCGGGTAGCATAATCCACGAGGACGAGTATATATTTATATCCTCGGGCTGAGGGTTCTAGGGGTCCTACTATGTCAACCCCAATCCTATCAAAGGGAACGTCAATAAGGGGAAGGGGAACCAGAGGAGCACGGTCCCTCCTAGGAATTTGCCGCAGTTGACATTCCGGACAGGAAACGCAAAAGCGCTAACCTCCTCATTAATCCCGGCCAGAAAAACGGAGCTTAATTCGCTCTAATGTTTTATCGGAGCCGAGATGGCCTCCAAGAAGGTGGGAGTGTGCTAACTTCGCAAACCTGCCGGTAGGTCCGCGGGATTAGCAACAACTTCGGACCTTCCCCTCATGTTCAGCGACCCGATACAACAAATCATTATCAACGACAAAGTGAGGTCCCTGTGGCATGGGCAAATCGCGCGTTGGCGTTAACGAGAACCACTGCATTCTTTATGTGTTTCAGAGAGTCGTCATTCCACTGTTCTCTCTTGAAAGAAGCCGGCGTCGCTCTAAACTGAAAGTGCAACTCAGAGAGCGGGTCGGTCTGACCTCAAGGGCGGAGATTCCTCCCTCGCTGCGGGCGCTAGTGGATGGCGTAGTAGCCCGCGACGGTCCGGGAGTGTCTTCGTCACTCTCTTGGCCTACCGCCCCACTCCCTGTCGGCTGATTACACGGTGTGGAAGCAACTTGAGATGAATCGTTGTCATCTATAACGAGGCCATAAGTTTTTCGGGGAATGCTTTCTAAACTACCGCGTTACTATCAGACCAGTCTCCCCGAGGATTACGGAAACGGAGGATCCGGATGCACCGCCACGGTAAGCTGTCGAAGGGTTCCTCCGAGACATACGTAACACCGGGCGGTATTGTATGCGGATATCTCCGTGTATACATTTTAGACTGGTCTTCTTTTAATCCACTGTTGCGGTAGAATAAAGCGGCGAGCAACGACAGACACGTTACTGCGGAATCGAACAGCGCTGTTATCTTATGTCCATTAATAAGAAGCTCCCCGTATGTTTATCCGCCAGGGATTGCTAAGGGCACACAAACAACCCGCCATTGTCCCCTACGGTCCGCCTTGTTCCCGACAGGTCGCAAGCCAGACGGCCCGGCGACTTGAACAAGCTCTGGAATGCGTGGAAGGGACTGCTTTAGTGGGACATAGCTCCCGGTAGTCCACAGAGCGGCTGTTCTGCCCTCCCAGGTTTCACAGCCGGCCTCTGGGTTGCAAGAGCTGCAGCAGCTCGTCCATAGAATGGAATTCCCCCAGGCCGGCTGGGCAAATTCCTGGGGTAGTCTTTTAGCAGCAGAAAACAGGCCACTTGCTGCACTATTTGTAAGGGGTTAACTCAATGGCCGTAGCCACTCACCCACCTGTTGCCAGAGAGCCATAGCCTGCTCTGACAGCCCTTTGCTTGGGTTAAACTCCCAGTTTATGATTTCCTTCACCTGCCGGCCTGGGGACAACCCATCGTTAACTGGGACCTTGGTCCCGATGGGCAGCTCGGCTTTCCTGCCAAGGAGAGCATACTGAGCCACTCGTGTGTGTTCCCCAGAAGCCAGCCCACGCCTGTGGGTCCCCTCTACGTTCTCCATGAGATGGGTGGTCCCCACCGAGTTATGCTCATGGAGCAGAGCCTGCACCGCGTCCTTCCTGACCCTCTGGCGCTCCCGCCCGAAACTCGGCCCGGTACTCACCCACCTGGTTCCGTGATAGTTCGTGTCCCGGGTTCATCGGGACACCATCCTGCCGACTACGCCACTGTAATAAGTGGAGACCAGAGGCGTGAAAGGTTTGGGGCAGCCACCCGTTTATTACGGTTTCCCGGCTGCAAAAGTCTTTGAGGCATTGTTAACAGTTGTTTACACAACAGAGTCCAAAACAGAACTGCCTGCCTAAGCAAAGGCAGTGAGCTTTATAGCACAGAGGGCGGAAATGATGTCGTCCTCTGGGCCGGAACTGGAAGTGACATCATCCTTGGGGCGGAACCGAAGTGACCTCATTCTTGGGGCGGAACCGGAAGTGATGTGTCCTTCCTGGAAATGGCTGCTCCTGGTGGGATTTCCCGGGTAAGACCTGCAGAGAACTCAGAAAGAGCGTCAGTGCACCCCGCCCCCCCCGGGCAGATGTATAAACAGTATTTACTAAGCCCTTCAGCTGCTTCCCATGCACACGTGTGTGACACTGTGTTTAACTATAGCGACTGCCTTAGGCAAGAAACTGTATCTAGGTCTAGTAGTTCTTGCCTTTAAGGACCAGAAACATTTCCTCGAAGGCAATAACTGAAGAGATGGCTGTTTGGGTGAGTGTAGTTTTTGCTTATATTTGCATATCGTTTCCCGACCTATGATGTATACAGGACCTGAATGGAGTCCTGTTTCAGTCCAAAAATCTGTACTGCTGTCTGAATAATATGCTATAGTGAACAGACGCATTGAAATACCAGACTGTTATGGAGAAAGTAAGGATGCTTTCAATGATAGCTCGATAAAACTCCATTTAATATATCTGATGAAGATTGTTCTACTGTAGTAGTAGTACATTTTCATAATTATTAGACAGTCAAATACAAAATTTCATTTAAGATTATTACATTCTAAATCATGAACATTATTATTATTATTCATTTTAACACAGAAGTCCTTTGTTTTTGTCATTACTTGTTAATACCTTTGGTCCATCTGATTATCCTCTATCCTGTGTCCTTCCTCCTAGGTCTTCCTGTCACTTTACAGCATTCTGAGTCTCTTCTTCAATCACTTCCTGGCCTCTCTTGCTTAACAACACTGCCATTTTAGACATATTGTACTGCTGCCAGCATAGCTTATCTTTCTTTCTGACTCTAGTTGAGTTAATCCTCGATTGTTTCGGCACACCTTGCCACTGGCCAATCTATTGTCAGACTGATAATTCTCTACTTAACAAACATAAGAGTAACTAGAATTCAAACATGGGGACACTATTTCAGGTGATATATTAACATTTTAGCATTAAGAGGCAACTATCTAACCACAAGATTAAGCACATTTGTCATACTTAGTGCTTTTATTTTAATGAACTCTGTGAGCAGGAGGCTCCGTTGCTGTTTATTTCAAACATGTTGAACTATATCCATTAGACAGTAATAAATAGCATTCTTAGAAAATGTAACTGTAGCATTTTGTTATTGTGCAAAAAAGGCACAAAAGGAGATCTCAAAACACTTAGAGACCCCTATGCTAACAAACTGAATGGAGTTCAGATAATATAGGGACAAGTTCCCAAGTAACATAACATATACATCCAATGAGTAATAATTTGGAACCAAAACAAAACTCTTCATTACTTACTTACATGTAGCCAATGTGTCATCCTGCAGGATAAATTATAAATTAGGTTTATAGATGTGAATAAATAAATCATACTCAAACATTTGCAAGCCTGTTGAGTTTTGGAGAAAGGCAAAAAACTTCCTTGCTTGATGAACGAATTCATCACTGCTAAGGTAAAATGCCCAAAGTCAGAATACAAGATATAGAGACGTTATATTGGAAAATTATTTCTTCAGGCCCAGAAAGAAGCGATAAAGTATAATGGATATAATATAAAGCGGTATACTAAGAAAACATTAAAAAATGGAGTGGACAGCACACTAACAAATTTCCTAGTTATTATGTTGATCATATTTGACAGCATATGTTAACTAATATATGAAGTCAAACTAACTGTGCAAGCATCCAAGAGTATAACAGCAATATTTTATAACAGTATTTTACTGCAACAGCTTTTAAGATATGTGTAACAGCAGAGCCCAATACTTCACTGTGTAATAATCCTGAATTAGTATTTTTATTCTTGAGAGCAGTGCTTCTTAAACCTTTGTTTCTCGCAACCCAATCTTGCCCTTCTTAGTGTCCGTGAGACCAAGTCAATGTCAACCATTAGTTTTTCCCCAGACCCTTCAGGACATTCAATACAAAGGTGAGTCACGACCTTGTGCAACTCGTGATACCATTGTTTAAGAACATATGCTTGAACATGATCAATTTTTATTTTAGCTTTATAATTTTTCCTGGGGTTTTGTGATATGTAAGTTTCAGTTTCATATTCATTTTGTATTTTCAATTTTTTTTCGAGTAATTTGATTCGTTTTCTCATCTTATTCTTTTATTTTCCATTATGCCATTTCTGGTGGGTGTGTAAAGAGCCACAATCTTCATGGCTGTTGGGGTCACTGATAGTAAAATGGCTGCACATCTGTTCACTCTTTTTAATGATCATAAAAATGTAAAATATATAAAAGTAGCTAAAAGATTAATTGTTGGTGAAATTTCCTCAATCACTGCAGATAATACAGTAATCCCTCGCTATATCGCGCTTCGACTTTCGCGGCTTCACTCTATCGCGGATTTTAAATGTAAAGCATATCTAAATATATATCACGGATTTTTCGCTGGTTCGTGGATTTCTGCGGACAATGGATCTTTTAATTTATGGTACATGCTTCCTCAGTTTGTTTGCCCAGTTTATTTCATACAAGGGACGCTATTGGCGGATGGCTTAGAAGCTACCTAATCAGAGCATGTATTACGTATTAAACAAAAAAACTCAATGATATAAGATATGCTTCCTGCGCGGTGCTTGATTGTTTGCTTTTCTCTCTCTCTCACCCTCTCTGAAATTCTCTGTGCCTGCCTAGAGGATACGGACGCTCCTCTACAAAATGCTGCTTTATTGCGGTGCTTCGGCATACTTAAAAGCACGTATTGATTTTTTGATTGTTTGCTTTTATCTCGCTCTCTCTCTGACATTCTCTGCTCCTGACGGCGCTCCTTTGAAGAGAAGATATGTTTGCATTCTTTTAATTGTGAGAAAGCACTGTCATCTCTGTCTTGTCATGGAGCACAGTTTAAACTTTTGACTAAAGTGTGTTATTTCATGTCTAGAGGGCTCTAATAATGTTAACAGTGTGGGAGAGTTTATAAGGGCTTAAAATATATAAAAATAACCATACAAACATATGGGTTTCTACTTCGCAGATTTTCATCTATCGCGGGGGGTTCTGGAATGCAACCCCCACGATCGAGGAGGGATTACTGTAGTACATTTGTTGGTGCAGTTATGTTTGAACTTCCAATTAATCTTCATGGGTCTCTTCAGCCAGCCTGGTCCTCTTGTCCACCTCCTGAGAATACAACAGAAGTTAAATTATTCATATCATCAACATTCTGAAGTTTGTTAAAAATATTAGTTGAATAAAGACATAAACTGTTTATGTTATTTCCATTAATTTTGTCTATTGTTGGTTAATAATGTGCTGTGTGTTTAACTTTACTTATGTTCCCTGTTTCTTGTGGCTGGAGCCCTAAAAGGCAGGCCCACCTTGATGTTCTGATTCCTCCCTCTTGCTATTTAAGTCAGCTGAGAAGACTCGGCAGCCAGAGATCATTCATTCACAGTGGAAGTTCTATAAATATTGTGTTCTGTTTTCTGGATTACACTTAGATTGCTGTTGATTTCCGTTTGGGCAAATTGTTTTTTCCTTTTTCTTTCTCTTCTTAATATCTGGACCTTATTTACCATTTTTTGTTAATGATCTTTAATCAAAAAAATCCTTTGTTTCCCCTTTTATAGAAACTGAGGGCTTATGGTCACCCCACGTGGAGGTTTTTTTATGCAGTATTTTTTGGACAGTTAAGTTTATTTTTGAAGCTTAAATTCCTTTAGGACCTGTGAAGCAAGAGGCAGGCCACTGGGGCTGGAACTCAGCCTTGGAGTTGAGTTGAAGCCTTTTCAAGGAAGGCAAAAAGAGACCTGGCCTTCCCAATGAAGGCTTTTGGAGGCCACACACCAATACCACCTTTGCAAAAGGACCATTTCATGGCAATTCTACCGCCTGATTTGTATTATTGCAACCTATTTCACATGCCTCCTTGGGAGGACATTACTATTTGTTTTATCGCCAATCTCTCATCTTTTAAGAATCTTTCTATTATCCTAGTCATAGTAGACCATTTTTCCAAAGAAGCCAATTTCATTCCACTAAAGAAAATTCCTTCCACTAAACAGATACAATGTAAATTTATTCACCATTATTTTAGGCTTCATTGTCTTCCAAAATTTTTTGTTTAGGATCATGGTCCCCAATTTATTGCAAAATTGAAACTTTTGTTGTTCCAAATTTGATATCCAGGTCAAACTTCCTTCAGGGTTTCACTCAGAATGTAACAATCAGTTATAAAGGGTCAATAAAGATTTCCTGAGATGCTCTATAGACTGTTTTCAGTTTAATTTGGTTCAATGTATTGCCCCTCACCAAATTCTCGTGTAGCCACAGCAATGCGCTGTACCAGTGCAAGCTCCCCAACCTGACCTGACCTGACCTGTCAGAGTGGGATGAAGCCTACCACAGCTGCACTGGACACAAAGCAGAAAGGATCTGTAGATAGGATGCCAGTCCATTATAGAAGCTGCTCACACTGCAACCCTTAGCACCAATTAAGGATCTCCAACCTTGCATGCACGTCTCTATGAAAAATACTAACATAGATAACATCCAGTAGGCTAGATCCAGGAGGTGACCTAAACAATTTTGAAACATACTATTGTTTTTGTTCCCCTCCTGCATTCAGAATATTGTAATTTCAAAGACTTTGCACCTGATAGCATATCGCCATGACAACAAATGTGAAATGATTGCAAAGTATTTAACTACATGAATAACATCTTGACAATAAACAGAATAACAATAATGTGTAAAATGTGTGTTTGTAGTTTTAGCACTTATGACTCTACCTTTCACTACTGTTTAATACAGTATAAAATCAGCTTTCTGCGTGACCTTGAATGAAATAATTAACGCGTCTTTTCTCATAAGGGGTAGATTTTTTGTAATCAATTATACTCTGTGTTTTAACATATTGTGATGGCGTTCATTGTAAAAGGTTCTATATAAAATATAACTTTTTATCTCACATTGTGAATGCTTATGGGCATAACAAAATACTATTTAATATTCCATACAAAACGAACAAATACAAGATGTGATTTAGGGCAGAAGCCTTAGGTTTACCTGTAATCTTTGATGTTCTCTCAAACCAATTGCTTAATCAAAGAACAAGAAATGACAACTAGCATAATAAACTTACTGAGTTGCATCCTGATTTTTTTGTAACACACCTCAGTGAGCAAGATAATTGAACAGAGAATTGACAACTCCTTTCTGCGGTATATCACATGCTTCAAATAAACACCAGGAGGAGTTAAAACAACTTCACTGCTTCAGTCTAATCAATATTTTGATTTTGCCTGTTTGAAAAAATAAATACTGTTTACTGTGTGGAAATGACTGGTAAACACTCACTTTATGCCTTCCCTGTTATTATTTTCTAATCTGTATTTATTTATTGCACATACTTAGCACTCTCTTTTATCTACAGGGGAACAGGTCACAGCTTGGTATGGCTTACAGAATAACATGAACTGGTCATTTAGAAACACTTTTATTAACAAACATGCTTGATTCTCAAAGGGCATTTCCTTTGGGGCCTTCAAAGCTCCTTAAACTGTAAGTTGTGATTCCACGTTTTCCAAGATAGCATGTTGTAATGTGAAGTTGAGAACTTTCAGTGGTTTAAATTAGGTGGTCTCAGTAATCGTAGTATTATACAGTTTTTAAGGGATTTGTCAGACACTCCAAATGACAACTGGCATAGGCTACTAAAGCCTTTTGGTCTGTGATTTGGAAAAAAAAACAAAGTAACAAGCTTCAGATTAGAAGGTTAGATTTTATAATACAGCCCCAATTCCAATGAAGTTGGGACGTTGTGTAAAACGTAAATAAAAACAGAATACAATGATTTGCAAATCCTTTTCAACCTATATTCAATTGAATACACTAAAAAGACAAGATATCGAATGTTTAAACTGATAAACTTTATTGTTGTTTTGCAAATCTTCACTCATTTTGAATTTGATGCCTGCAACACGTTCCAAAAAAAGCTGGGACAGGGGCATGCTTACCACTGTGTTATATCACCTTTCCTTTTAACAAAACTCAATAAGCGTTTGGGAACTGAGGACACTAAGTGTTGAAACTGTGTAGGTGGAATTCTTTCCCATTCTTGCTTGATGTACAACTTCAGTTGCTCAACAGTCCGGGGTCTCTGTTGTCGTATTTTGCGCTTCATAATGTGCCACACATTTTCAATGGGAGACAGGTCTGGACTGCAGGCAGGCCAGTCTAGTACCCGCACTCTTTTACTACGAAGCCATGCTGTTGTAACACATGCAGAATATGGCTTTGCATTGTCCTGCTGAAATAAGCAGGGAAGTCCCTGAAAAAGACGTAGCTTGGATGGCAACATATGTTGCTCCAAAACCTGTTTGTACCTTTTAGCATTAATGGTGCCTTCACAGATGTGCAAGTTACCCAAGCCATGGACACTAACACACCCCCATCCCATTACTGATGCTGGCTTTTGAACTTTGCGCTATAACAATCCGGATGGTCCTTTTCCTCTTTGGCCCGGAGGACACGACGTCCATGATTTCCAAAAACAATTTGAAATGTGGACTCGTTAGACCACAGCACACTTTTTCGCTTTGCGTCAGTCCATCTCAGATTAGCTTGGGCCCAGAGAAGCCAGCGGTGTTTCTGGGTGTTGTTGATATATGGCTTTCGCTTTGCATGGTAAAGTTTTAACTTGCACTTGTAGATGTATCGACGAACCGTGTTAACTGACAATGGTTTTCTGAAGTATTCCTGAGTCTACGTAGTAATATCCTTTACAGAATGATGTCGGTTTTTAATGCAGTGACGCCTGAGGGATCGAAGGTAATGGGCATCCAGTGTTGGTATTCGGCCTTGACGCGTACGTGCAGAGATTTCTCCAGATTCTCTGAATCTTTTGATGATATTATGGACAGTAGATGATGAAATCCCTAGATTCCTTGCAATTGTACGTTGAAAAACGTTGTTCTTAAACTGCTGGACTATTTGCCCACGAAAACACAAACTGGTGAACCTGGCCCCATCCTTGCTTGTGAATGACTGAGCCTTTTCGGGATGCTCTTTTTATACCCAATCATGACAAACACCTGTTTCCAATTAACCTGTTCACCTGTGGAATGCTCAAAACAGGTGTTTTTTTGAACATTCCTCAACTTTCCCAGTCTTTTGCTGCCCCGTCCCAGCTTTTTTGGAACATGTTGCAGGCATCAAATTCTAAATGAGTGATGATTGCAAAACAACAATAAAGTTTGTCAGTTTGAACATTCGATATCTTGTCTACGTAGTGTATTCAATTGAATATAGGTCGAAAAGGATTTGCAAATCATTGTATTGTTTTTATTTACGTTTTACACAACATCCCAACTTCATTGGAATTGGGGTTGTACTAAAAACAAGACAAAAAAAGTTTAAACTAAACCCATTTAGTATAAAGTCTGAGGGAGAATGGGCACAAGCCTAAAAATGTGAGGATCTGTATTTACTGCTTTCCTTTCAGTGTTTGCATCTTCATCACCATTAATAAAATGCAGGAACAGATGTGAGATTGACCCTGACTCTCTCCTTGCTGGTCCTTCCCCTGAGCAAGCATCCCACCAAAACCTAACCCCTTTTTTCCCCAAAGGATGAATGCTTCTTCATTATCTGCGTGCATTTTCCGTATCCATGGGATTTTTCACAATCATAACCCCAGCGGGTTGGCTGTATATATAGGGTCCAGTATTATCTATCGATTTTACTTATCCCAAGTGGGGCATATCCCCATGGATACTGGAGGCACTACTCTATAAGGACTGTACTACTAATTATATCTAGTTTATGTAACATAAAAATCTAGTTTATTTACTTCTGTATTGATATATTTTTTGTTATTAATTCATTATTATTCTAGACTAATATTCATTTGTTTTTCTTTTCTTAAAATTATTTCTTTCACATCTTGTAAAGCACTTTGAGCTATATCCTTTGTACGGCAATAAATGCTGTTGTTGTAGCAATCAATCACATTAGTTTACTGTCCCAGCATGTTGCTCAGGGCAGGATCTCCCTATCTACAGACATGTTCAATGAATGAGCTCCATTCCAGTTTAAATATCTGAATTTTTAAATTATATCAGTGAATAATGGTGAAGATAAGACAAGGACCAACATAAACATCAAGGGCACCATGTGTAAAACTTTGTGTGATTTCATGCAAGAAAATATGTGTACACCAAGAAACAAGTAAATAAGTACCCAAAAAAATCAAATTTATAAAAGCTGGAGTATGGATACTCAGTTTACCATCTGTAAATCGTAATTACCTTGTAAATGTGCGTTTGTGAATGTGCCTCAAACCCCACCTGGTTCCACCCTGAAACAATCATATATGAACCATGCTAGTCAACCTCATACATTTGCAATCATGATGTGGCGGACCTTCATTGGCAGCCTCCTATATAATGTAACCTATAGTGTGAGAAAGAAGTTCTCGTCTCTAAATTAGAAGCACACAAAGAAACTTAATTTGTTGGCCTAAATTTGGTTACTGCTGTAAATGCCGTTAGGACCAGTCATGCCATGCCATGCTTGCTTGGACTGGTGCAACCCTGGATAGACAGATGGATGGAATTATTAAACATATATTTCAATGTTCCATAAAATTTGGAAGAATCTGCATTCTAAGATTACAGATGGTTTGACGTATATTATTGTGTAGTGATTGATTAGGTGGAGAAAGAAAAGGAAGGACAGGAATTGGGGTTTGGTATGTGTGAAAGAGACAGCACTGCTGCAATAAATCATTTCATAGAGGGTGGCGCACGTCCCAGAAAGCATCTTGTGGGAGGCAGAAACAATCTCTGGATGGGGTGCCAGCTCATCACTACCACTGTGCGACTGTACCCCCTTTTTTAATACATGTTTTAATTTATTTCATCATGAAAATTATATCAAGTATACATCCTAGTATTTAAATTGTTCAGAGAGCTGTAATATCATGAATGTAATGTATTCTGCATCATGACAGCGTAAGAGAAAGCCCATTTAAGAAGTACGTAGTGATTCACACACATAGAGTGCATGAAAGAACACATAGAATACAAAGTATTTAATGTGCTACATTAGTTATGTTGGGATCTGAGAAACTGTAGTAAATTAAGCATTGATTTCAAGATTAAGTTTCCAACGTTCTCCTTTATTGACAAAATAAACTACAGGATTAAAGTGGACATTTGAACCTTCTTTCACTGTGTCCCTATTTTTTTTTTCTTTTCTCTCTACCCTAGTACTCTTCTCTATGACACTTTGACGATGGACTACGACTCACCTTTTCATGGCAACTTTGATATTTGACCATTTTGTTTATATTTTGGGCACTGTGTGACTTTCTGAACTTGAACTTTTGAGTTTCTCCACCATTCTGTCACTCAATCAACTTCTTTTTATTGTTTATACCACTGCTTAAGCCAACATATAGTACGTTTTCCATGTCTCCACTTCGCATTGGCGAAAATTTTTTTTCATGTGCTTTTGCCATTGTCTTTTAACCAAATGCTAAACGTAAAGTGATATTTATATTTATTTGCATATTAAAATATGCAAAATTATGGGAGGAGTCAAGGAGGGGACGGCAGGCACGTGCATGTACATTACTTTTTACACTGACCGGGATTTATACAGCTGAAGTGTGTGGAAGTTGCCTCACACATGGTTTTGTGAATCTGAATTCTTCTGTGCGTACGCACATTCCACTTTTCCCATACGTCATGTTTTAGTGTGAATTCTATGCATGAAGCCCCAGCAGTGTGTGTGTAATGGGAACAGGAAAAAGCACAAAAATGCTCTCTGATTCCGATCTGAGAATTTGGAGATGCCTTTTTATGTGGTATTATGTCAGAGCAGTCCTGACGATTGTCCATTTCATATTGCCTTTACAGATGACTTGTGCATTAATGGAATGTCACTACTTATGGTTAACAAGAGTAGCTTAATTCTCACTAGGTGCCCTTATTGCAATATGAGAGCATTAAAGTTCCCTGATTATGTAAGAAAAACTGGAAACTGCTGCAAATTGCCTTTTTATGTTGGGTCCAAATAGGTTATGTAATATGTATGTGTATCCACACTATACCAAAACTGGATGTAGCACTTCATCAGTCAGTTAAAGTTTTCCATTTGAGCTTTAATATTTTTGTCATATAAAAAAAGTATTTTTAAAGAATATTTACTAAAGCTTTTAACCAGCAAACATCAATCTCAGCCAGTGCAGTCATAAATATCTGTTTAATTTTTTCTTGCATTTATACATCATAGTTTATATTACTTTACTTAGTTTTTTCTCTCCTTTTTTGGCAGGCATATTAGTGTAAACTGCTGAAGGTGGTATAATCTGTTCTTGCTACCTCTGCTGTGGTAAATAAACAAGTACTATATATATATATATATATATATATATATATATATATATATAGATTTTAGAGCTTTGTTTGCTTAAAACTTCCTTCTTACAACATCCCCACTGAGAACCTGGATTGTAAGCTTGGGCCCACACTCTCTATGGAGTGTGGAATACAACTGTCGCCAGTTGAGTCAAAGGAGAACTCTGTCAGCTCAGCTGACTAATTAGATTTATGAGTGTAGATGGGCTTGTTTCATTTGCTAAGATAGATATGACAGCAGAGGGTTTATATATCCATAAAATCTGATCCTGGATGAGTCAGACTTTCTATTCCTCTTACTATTGTTTCATTATTTTTGTATAATTTACCACCACCCTTACCCTTGATAAAATAAAAAAAATACATGTGTACAAACTCTTTTTATTATTGAAGCACAAGTATACTGTTTTAAAAGACTTGCATGTCACAGGCAATAATTGACCTACTAGCCTTTTGGCTTGAAGTCTATTGCTGTATCATGAAATGAAAATTATGTAATGGTTAAGGCATTACACTTGGTCTTTAGAAGGTCACTAGGCTGACCCGCCTTTTAAGGCAACCGACTTTTAAGTTGACCACTTCTTAAGGCAATTCAATATGTAGATCAATTTGGTATTTTATACAAACTCATTAATTTTGTTATTTGAGTGGTATTACTTTAATACTCATAGTTTCTGTTATTTTTGTGATGAAATTAAACTTTTTTTCTATATTGAAGTCGCCCTTTTGAACCCTGCTGATATTTACTATGCGGTGTGGCATTTGTACTCCATCAACATTAATTATTTCCAGAGACATAATTTTGTCTATTTTTCCAGCGCATCGCGCACAAAAGCAAGGGAACGATGGGAGCACCAGAACTCTGCTCACATCATGTCGCTTTGTACTGCAAGCTGCAAATATTAAGTCAGTGATAATGAGAATACCGCTACGCTTTCCACTCACGGAACGGAAGGACAATCCCGACCGCTTTTATATAGTAAGAAAGAAGAAGAAGAAATAGCACAGTCTGGAGTAGAAAATCATCTTTTACCTGGAAAAACGAAACTACAAGTCCCATCGTGCATTGCAAAATGGATGGGGCGTGTGTGAAACTCCGCGCCTGCGTAGCACTTACGGGACGGAAGGACAATCCCGACCGCTTTTATATAGAAGGATGTGGGTTGTTAAAGTCTTTCCTATATGGTATAAGGTGCAGGTTAGCGAAAAAGAAAACTGTGTGAGATGTCAGTACTCACATAAATTATAAATTAGTCCGATCTGGGTGCATGTAATACTGCCAATTAAATTAAAATGAAATGTATTTGTAAACTCTCCCTGACAAAACACATATGGACACAGGAAGAATGTGTCATCTCTATAGATAGATAGATAGATAGATAGATAGATAGATAGATAGATAGATAGATAGATAGATAGATAGATAGATACTTTATTAATCCCAAGTGGAAATTCACATATACAATTAGTAAGTCAAAGATCACATGTCTTTGTACTTGGCAGGCAATTGTACTAACCACTATACCTCCTTGCATTAATCTTACATGATTAGCGAAATCATGCAGCCTATGTGGTATATGAAGCAGATATGAAAGGCTTTCTCTCTCCCCCCTTTTCTGTTTGTGTATATCCATCCATTTTCTCATCCGACTTATCATGGGCAAGGATGCTGGGCAGCTGGAACCTATCCCAGTAATCACCGGGAACAAGGCAGGAAAACACCTTAAAAGGCCACCAGTCCATTGCATGGCAACAACAACATTTATTTATATAGCACATTTTCATACAAATAATGTAGCTCAAAGTGCTTTACATGATGAAGAAAAGAGAAATAAAAGACAATGTAAGAATTAGAATAAGACAACACTAATTAACATAGAATAAGAATAAGGTCCGATGGCCATTGAGGACAGAAAAAAAAACTCCAGATGACTAGAGAGAAAAAATAAAATCTGAAGGGGTTCCAGGCCACAAGATCGCCCAGCCCCCTCTAGGCATTCTACCTAATATAAATGAAACAGTCCTCTTTGTATTTAGGATTCTCTTGGAAGGACTTGATGATGATGGTCATGCAGACTTGTAACTTTTAATCCATCAATGTAGGAACATCACGGTGCTTTGATTAGGTGGTGGTGGCGCAGATCGCCACCACAGAAAACTGGGAAAAGAAATAGAAGAGAGAGTAGGGGTTAGTACGGATTTTAGAGCCACCATGAATAGTTATTATAATGAATTGAATATACAGAGTATCAGGATTAAATGAAGGTGAAGTTATCAGAAAGCCATGTTAAAGTAATGTGTTTTCAGCAGTTTTTTAAAGTGTTCCACTGTATTAGCCTGGCGAATTCCTATTGGCAGGCTATTCCAAATTTTAGGCGCATAACAGCAGCCTCACCACTTCTTTTAAGTTTCGCTCTTGGAATTCTAAGCAGACACTTATTTGAGGATCTAAGGTTACGATTTGGAATATAGGGTGTCAGAAAATTCCAATAAATACAGTAAGATGAAGCAAGATTATTTAAGGCTTTGTAAACCATAAGCAGTATTTTAAAGTCAATTCTGAATGACACAGGTAACATCAAAACTGGAGAAATGTGCTCAGATTTTCTTTTCCTAGTTAGGATTCTAGCAGCTGCATTCTGCACTAGTTGCAAACGATTTATGTCTTTTTTGGGTAGTCCTGAGAGGAGTGCGTTACAGTAATCTAGATGACTGAAAACAAAAGCGTGAACTAATTTCTCAGCATCTTTCAATGATATAAGAGGTCTAACTTTTGCTATGTTTCTTAAGTGAAAAAATGCTGTCCTAGTGGCCTGATTAATATGTGATTTAAAATTCAGGTTACAGTCAACAGTTACCCCTAAGTTCTTTACCTTCATCTTGACTTTTAATCCAAATGCATCAATGTTTCCGATGGGAGTGTTAGCTCCTTGGAAATATGTTCTTTTATATTGCGGCGTTTTAATAAACCAACCATTTTCCAACCCGCTGAATCCGAATACAGGGTCACGGGGGTCTGCTGGAGCCAATCCCAGCCAACACAGGGCACAAGGCAGGAAACAATCCTGGGCAGGGTGCCAACCCACCGCAGGACACACACAAACACACCCACACACCAAGCACACACTAGGGCCAATTTAGAACCGCCAATCCACCTAACCGGCATGTCTTTGGACTGTGGGAGGAAACCGGAGCGCCCGGAGGAAACCCACGCGACACGGGAGAACATGCAAACTCCACGCAGGGAGGACCCGTGAAGCGAACCCGGGTCTCCTAACTGCGAGGCACCAGCGCTACCACTGCGCCACCGTGCCGCCCATTTTAATAAACCTTTTCTATAAATAATTATAAATAATAACGCCGATATCCCTCTTTTCAGCGATAGGCGGCGACAAAGTCACAGAAAAGACAGAATATACTTAGCTTGTTTAATGCGGCTTACGTTGCTATACAGACAAGGAAGACCAGCTAATTTCATTCTTTTTACCGAAGAGTTCTTGTTAGTTTCTTTTTCTTTCGGGGATTCGGTCGTGTAGAAACTGCTTTTTTTTTGTCACAACGGAGGTGGGTTTTGAGTCTATTGCTTCCACTCACTCAGGTCCTCAAAGGCTGACAAGGTTCAAGCTTCTTTTATATTGTGACCACACGACCAAATCCCCATTACAATTACCAAACAAGGCAGACAAACTTGTGCTGAGCATCAACAGGCAGGTCAAATAACACTTAGTCTTTTTAGGGCTGACAACAGCTGTCATTGTCTGTCTTTATGCTTTGCTTGACCCAGCAATTCTGACTGCTGACACTCTGTGCTAAATCTGGCTCAGCTCTTCATGGTATAGTACACAGAAAAAGAATGAAAATACATTAAAAAGATATAAAACAGATACAATGACACAATTCTTAATATTCTAACAAACTTATTATAACAATCAAGTTTATTTCTAATAATCTCATTGTCTTCATTATTGCCAATCACAAAAATTTCTGTTTTCTCTTTATTTAGCTTAAGAAAATTGTTTCAGTAAAATAACTGGGTCATCGGGTGCAACTGATAAATACAGCTGTGTGTCATCAGCATAGCTGTGGTAAATCACATTGTGCCACGAGATAATCTGACCTAACGGAAGCATGTAGATTGAGAAGAGCAGCGGACCCAGTATAGAGCCTTGTGGAGCACCATATAGAATATCATCTGTCTTTGAGTTATAATTACCACAACTAGCAAAGAATTTTCTACCTGCCAGGTAGGATTCAAACCAATTTAAGACACTGCCAAAGAGGCCAACACATACAAGCCCCACACACTAGGAGCAAATCACCTAAACTGCAAATCTTTGGATTGTGGGAGGAAACTGGAGAATCTGGAGAAAACTTCACAGACATAGGGAAACCATGTAAACTCAACACAGGGAACACCTGTGGCACGAACCATAGTGTCCTTATTGCGATGCAGCAGTGCTATCACTTAACCATTGTGCCATCAGGGTGTGTATATGCACAGTGCCTATAAAAAGTATTCACTTCCTTGTAGTTTTTCACATTTTATTGTTATACAACATTAAATCACAGTGAATTTGTTTTTGTGGAACTGATAAACAGAAAAATAATCTTTAAATTCATAATGAAAACAGATCACAGCAAAGTAATCTAAATTAAATACAAATATAAAACAGAAAATAATTTACATTCCTAAATCATCACTTTCTTCTTCTGCTTTTGGCTGCTCCCATTAGGGGTCGCCACAGTGGATCATCTTCTTCCATAACTTTCTGTCCTCTGCATCTTGTTCTGTTACATCCATCACCTGCATGTCCTCCCTCACCACATCCATAAACCTTCTCTAAGGCCTTCCTCTTTTTCTCTTCCCTGGCAGCTCTATCCTTAGCATCCTTCTCCCAATATACTCAACATCTCTCCTCTGCACATGTCTAAACCAACGCAATCTCGCCTCTCTGACTTTGTCTCCCAACCATCCAACTTGAGCTGACCCTCTAATGTACTCATTTCTAATCCTATCCATCCTGGTCACACCCAATGCAAATCTTAGCATCTTTAACTCTGCCACATCCAGCTCTGTTTTCTGGTCAGTGCCACCGTCTCCAACCAATATGGCATAGCTGGTCTCACTACCATCTTGTAGACCTTCCCTTTCACTCTTGCTGATATTCATCTGTCACAAATCACTCCTGACACTCTTCTCCACACATTCCACCCTGCCTGTACTCTCTTTTTCACCTCTCTTCCACAATTCCCATTTCTCTGTACTGTTGATCCCAAGTATTTAAACTCATCCACCTTCACCAGCTCTACTCCTTGCATCCTCACCATTCCACTGACCTCCCTCTCATTTACATACAGGTATTCTGTCTTGTTCCTACTGACCTTCATTCCTCTCCTATCTAGAGCATATCTCCACCTCTCCAGGGTCTCCCTGCTCCCTATTATCGCTACATATCACAATGTCATCAGCAAACATCATAGTCCACGGGGACTCCTGTCTAATCTCGTCTGTCCATCACCACTGCAAATAAGAAAGGGCTCAGAGCCGATCCCTGATGTAATCCCACCTCCACCTTGAATGCATCCGTCACTCCTACCGCAGACCTCACCACGGTCACACTTCCCTTGTACATCTCCTGTACAACTCTTACATAATTCTCTGCCACTCCTGACTTCCTCATACAATACCACAATTCCTCAGGAGGCACCCTGTCATTTGCTTTCCCCAGGTCCACAAAGACACAATGCAACTCCTTTTGGCCTTTTTTATACTTCTCCATCAACACCCTCAGAGCAAATATTGCATCTGTGGTGCTCTTTCTTGGCATGAAACCATACTGCTGGTCACTAATCATTACCTCTCTTCTTAATCTAGCTTCCAATACTGTTTCCCATAACTTCATGCTGTGGCTCGTCAAATTTATCCCCCTGTAGTTACTACAGTCCAGCACATTCCCCTTATTCTTAAATATCGGCACCAGTACACTTCTTCTCCACTCCTCAGGCATCCACTCACTTTCCAAAAATTCCATTAAACAATCTGGTTAAAAACTCCACAGCCATCTCTCCTAAACACCTCCATGCTTCCACAGGTATGTCATCTGGACCAAAGGCTTTTCCATTCTTCATCTTCTTCATAGCTGTCCTTACTTACTCCTTGCTAATCCATTGCATATCCTGATTCACTATCTCCACATCATCCAACTTCTTCTCTCTCTCGTTCTCTTCATTCATCAAACTCTCAAAGTACTCTTTCCATCTACTCAACACACTCTCCTTGCTTGTGAGTACATTTCCATCTTTATCCTTTATTACTCTAACCTGCTGCACATCTTTCCCAGCTCGGTCTAGCCAGTCAGTATAGGTCTTTTTCTCCCTCCTTAGTGTTCAGCCTCTCATACAACTCATCATACGCCTTTTCTTTAGCCTTCACCACCTCTCTCTTCACCTTGCGTCTTATCTCCTTGTACTCTTGTATACTTTCTGCATCTGACTATCCCACTTTTTTGCCATCCTCTTTCTCTGTATACTCCCCTGTACTTCCACATTCCACCACCAGGTTTCCTCTGTCCAGATGTCACACCAAGAACCCTTCTTGCTGTCACCCTTACTACATCTGCTGTAGTTTCCCAGCTGTCTGGTAACTGTTCACTGCCACCCAGTGCCTGTCTCACCTACTCCCTAAACTCAAACTTGCAGTCTTCCTTTTTCAGCTTCCATGATTTGATCCTTGGCTCTGCCCTCACTCTCATCCTCTTCTTGATCTCCGTCATCCTAAAGGCAATAATCCTCTGCTGCTTAACAACACTTTCCTCTGCCACCACTTTGCAGTCTTCAATCTCCTTCAGATTGACTCTTCTGCATAAGAGGTAATCTACCTGTGTGCATCTTCCTCCACTTTTCTAAATAATCCTATGTTCCTCCCTCTTCTTAAAATATACATTCACCACAGCAATGTCCATCCTTTTGGTAAAATCCACTATCCTCTGATCCTCTTCATTCCTCTCCTTGACACCATACCTACCCATCACCTCTTCACCTCCTCTGTTACGTTCACCAACTTGTCCATTGAAATCCGCTCCAATTACCACTTTCTGTCCCTTGCGTACACTGTTCATCACTTTATCCATCTCACTCAGTAATCCAATTTCCCCCAGCACCCTGTTGGCTAACAGTACTGGTGGCGGTCGTTGTAAACCTGGGGCTCGACCGATCCGGTATGGAAATTTGTATTGTTGTCCGCATATTGATTTGGCAAAATTTCACACCGGATGCCCTTCCTGACGTAACCATCCCCATTTATCCGGGTTTGGGACCAGCACAAAGAAACACACAGTTTGTGCATCCACTGTGGCTTGATTACTTTCCTAAATTATCACTGATGCAGCCAATTGGTTTTAGAAGTCATATAATTTGTTTAATTGAGATTGCCCTTTTTTGGTTAAGGGGTTTCAATTTACTGTAGTCTAAATGCACCTTATGGTCTAGCTTTTGGTGAGTGAGCATCGTGGACTAACATACACAATGAAGACAAAAGAACACTCCAAGTAACTCTGAAAAAGTAAATGAAAGTCACAAGAAAATATCCTTTGGAGTCCAGTGAAATCAATCATTATAAATGACACAGCTGTAAATCTGTCAACCAGAGATCTATAAAAACTCTGAAGGAGTTACAAGCTGCAATAGGTGAGGTTGGAGAGAATTTACATAATATGCAAAAACTGTTCACTAGGGAAAGTGCCCAAAAGAAAGCCACTGTTAAACAAAAATGCACATCACACCTCAGCTAGGGAGACTCTGTAGTCAGCTGGAAAAAGTTTCTGTAGTCTGAGGAAAACAAAAGTGTGCCTTTTAGACTACTCTACATCAGCGGTTCCCAAATTATCTTAATTGTGAAACACTTTCCAAAATTAAAAAAAAAATTGAAACTCTGAAAATATTGATTGAATATAGTTAGAAGAGATTCAAAATAAAAAATATCAAAAATGCAAAACAACTATACACATTATTAAAAAAAAGTAAACATTATTAATACAAATTAATTAATGTGAAGTATCAAACTTCTTTCTTTTTAGTATCATTTCAAAATCTGATTTAACTGTGGATATCAAAATTCTAATATAAGGAGTGGCATCCAACTTACTTTTATACTGTATTTAGGTTTGGCCACAGTGTAGAAAGAAAATCCATTTTCACATAAATATGTGGTACCGAATGGTAACAAACCATGAGTTGCCTTTTTAAATAAATTCAGATATTCTTCTTTTAAATCACACCAAACTTGTTTAAGGAAACAATATAAACATTATTTTTACTTGAATGTCTGATGTAAGATCGATGGATGATTCCACTGGGTTTCTTTATTATTGAAAGATTTGCAAACACAATAATTATTTTTTTTCATTCAGAGAGGCAAAAATATTAATTTAATACCGCAATTATTGTTTTTAGATGACAAATACTTTCCTTTTGAATTTCCTTAGTAAATTCTTTGTTAAATTCCTGAAGAAAGTCATTCAAAGTTGGAAAATGATCCGTAATATTATTTTCAACAGACATGACCCATTAATAATGCTTGGAATTGATCTTTTATGATGAAAATATTTACCTTTTTCTTGGAAGGGAGACAGAAACAACATTTAACTTTGTGAATATATCTGCAGAATAAGCAATTTAACTCAAACCATGAAACAGTTCTAAAGATGAAACAAGTATCATCATGTAAAAATACAGCTGTTCTCATAAATGAAACAATCTGACAAGAATGTTGCCACACATTAGACATAATCCCAGTATGTAACAGCAAAGATGTATTTTGGCTGCCCATATCTTCACATATAAGTTTGAATAATCTTGTTATTAACAGTAGAGATTTCACAAAATTAATCATTTTCACCACTTCATTTAAAACACGTTTTAAGGTGAAGGGATATTTCAAGCAACCAATTAATGTCTTTGAAGAACACACTGGCTCTCGAACAATGTTTTTAATTCATGTCACTGCCCCTTTCACAGATCCTATCATTGACTTTCCACCATCGCTACTTCATCAACATATTTCTCCCACAAGTCTTTATAAAATGGTTGAAACATTTAAATATATCCATCTATTATCCAACCCGCTATATCCTAACACTGGGTCATGGGGGTCTGCTGGAGCCAATCACAGCCAACACAGGGCGCAAGGCAGGAACAAGCCCTGGGCAGTGCACCAGCCCACCATAGGGCATGCACACACACAACACACACAATTTAGGATCACCAATGCACCTAACCTGCATGTCTTTGGACTGTGGGAGGAAACCGGAGCACTCAGAGAAAACCCACGCAGACACAGGGAGAACATGCAAACTCCATGTAGGGAGGACCCTTGAAGCGAACCCGGCTCTCCTAACTGCGAGGCAGCAGCGCTACCACTACGCCATCGCGCCGCTGCCATTTAAATATAATTTTCCCTATTGTATTGGTTTTTAGGTTTTCACAAAGTAACATACCTTCTTCAGCAGTATTATGGTAGGAATAATGTAGTAATATTGTATAAAAACTAATAAAGTAGATAGATTGGTAACATCTGTTGTCTCCTCAAATTGTAAAGAGTTATTCATTGCATGACTGAAGCCTTAAAATAAGTCCTTTCTCACTTTCATTGGCCATATCCTGAATTCTACATGAAATTGTTTTATTTGAGAAAGTAATTTTTTCAGTTTGTTGACAGGATTTTTCATCAAACATATATTGAAGAACAACTTTAAGTCATGGTTTTATGAGAGTTTCAGAAATCACTTGCCCTTCACCAGCAAGTTTTATACATCAGCTTACTTTGTACAAAGCCATTGTCACTCTCAGACCTCCTGATCATCCAGTAATTATTTCTAGAAACTCCAATGTGGACACAACCAGAATGCCCCTTAGACTTGAAACACCTCTGTGCACGGCCCTCTGGTCCCTTTATAGCTACCTCCCAGAAATCAGTTGGGAGGGTATGCAAGGGTTGGATGTCTGTGCTCTTTTATCATCTGAAAACATTTTTAAACAAAAAGTTTAATTTTGTCAAGAGACTTGTTATTTCTTTCAAAAAATCTGATATATTTATGATTGATTCATTTGAAAATGTCTGCACAATTTAGCTTGTGCAAACTAATTCATAAGAATTTATTGCATAAAATGCATAAAGCATGAGGAGTCTTGGGGCGGCACGGCGGTGCAGTGGTAGCGCTGCTGCCTTGCAGTAAGGAGACCTGGGTTTGCCTCCCGGGTCCTCCCTGTGTGGAGTTTGCATGTTCTCCCCATGTCTGCATGGGTTTCCTCTGGGTGCTCCGGTTTACTCCCACAGTCCAAAGACATGCAGGTTAGGTGCATTGGTGGTCCTAAATTGTCCCTAATTTGTGCTTGGTGTGTGTGTGCCCTGTTGTGGGCTGGTGCCCTGCCCAGGATTTGTTCCTGCCTTGCGCCCTGTGTTGGCTGGGATTAGCTCCAGCAGACCCCTGTGACCCTGTAGTTAGGATATAGCAGGTTGGATGATGGATGGATGAGGAGCCTCAGGATTCCCGATGGTTGTGAATCTGAGTAATAAACAGCTCGAGTCATATTTGTTTTTTATACCTTACCAATGTTTTAATATAAACAAACAACACTTGCCTTTTTTGACTCATCTGCCTCACTACTAGCACTGGTAACTTCACCTGTAATTTTGCCAGTACCTGCTTTACCAGTTTCCTTGTCATTAGAAATGTGTGAACTGATTGTGGTACTTTTTAGTAAAACCACTTCTCTCAGCCAACAATCAATAATATTTTGTGATAAGCACAATATAATAGAAATTTACAAAAAACAAATCTCCCCTTAATTGTTGTGTCAAAAGTAAAAGGGACAACATCACACAATGAATATAAATGCAAAATAACATGCTGAATCACATATCCAGTCATGTGCTGAAACCATAGGCAACTTTTGTGACAGCGATCAGAGAGACAGCATTGGAATATAGCAGGCCAAGCATGTCGCTATTCAACGTAATTAAATTTGATCGATCTACTTTTAGGTATTCATTTTTGATAACGTCTAAAGTTTAAGTGGATTAGTAATATTTTTTAAAACTAGTTTAATTTATTTCAAATGTATTATAATATTCAGTATACATTGGAACTCACAAGAAACCCAGAATTTTGCCGGCGTGGAACACATGTTGGGAACCCCTGTTCTACATTATTAAAAACATAACATCCCCACAGTGAAGCATGGAGGTGACAGTATCATACCCCCAGTAGCACACCCTGAACAGTTTGTGAGAGTAAAGGGTGAAATAAATACAGCAAAGTACCCAGTAATCCTGGAAGAAAATAATGATGCAGTCTTCAATAAATCTGATTCTTGGGAGAACATTTGTTTTCCAGCAACACAAGCACCCAAACATAAAGCCAAAACTACACAGGAATGGCTTAAAAACAACAATCTTGGAGTGGCCAAGTCAGAATCCTAATTTCAATCCAATTGACAGTTTGTAACCAGACTTGGTAAAGGGGTATTTACTCTCGATCCCCATGCAACCTGACAGAGCTTGAGCAGTTTTGCAAAGATGAATGGGGAAGAAATGGCTGTGTCCAGATGTGCAGAGACCTGCCCACTAAATGCGGACTTGAGGGGGTGAATGTTGTCAACTATTTTGTGGTTCATATTTCTAATTAATTTGAAACATTTTGCTGAGATCTATTTTCATTTGTACATTACAAATTATTTTTTTTTTCTTTTGAACAATGCCAAAAAGCCCAATTAAATCCATTGCAATTCAATATTGAATAAAACTAAAACTTCTAAGACTGTGAATAAGTTTGTCAGGCCCTGCACTTAATGAACATTTTGTAATTTTAAGCAAGGGAAAAAGGTAGGGTAGTTGTAATACAACAGTAGAACTGACTACAAAAAAAACTTAGATCCTAGAAAGAAAGAAGATGGTTGAACATAAGTTAATAATCAAAGTAAAAGACTGTACACTAATTAATATGAAGCACTTAATCTTGATTTTCTTTCAAGCAAGTTGCACTTTCATCTAGCACAATTTTTTTACTTTATTACCAAGACTTACCTCAGCAACATTGAATCATTAAAAAATGTGTAAAATAAAAACAAAGGACTTCACAGTCCATATGAGGAAAGAGTAATCAGGCTATAAATAACCGGAACACAAGCTGAAAAGATGTTATGAAAAAATATTTATAAGCCAGTTACACCATGTTCAAGCAATAATGTAGATGACTGTATCTGATTTATTTTAATTATCTGTTCTGTCTAATAATGTTAATTTATCAAATATACTTATTAATCTATATTTCAAAATATCATTGACTTAACATTGTGTGTCTAAAGAAAAGAGTATAAATTAATTGAGTTTAACAGGACTGTGTCACCTTGTTGTCACACTCTTTTTTTACCAAAAAAATATGCAGTGATGAAGAGAAAGGTTACATTTGAAATACAGCAGTCACGACCAAAGGTCTGTTTTTCCTTGAACCTTACTAACTAAACTGGCTGTTTTCCTGATTTCCAGTGATGAGGCTCACCCCTTGTTCATAAGAAAACACAATCCCGAAAAACTTGTATTTTTTTCTTACCTCTTTTTCTAGCCACACAAATTAAATGGAGTTTAATATTTACTGGTATGGGATTTAGTTTTGAAATGAATGCTGTCAGCTCCTATAAAATGAGGTATTTTACTATTTATTTCTCTCTCTCTCTGAATCAGTACATAGTATCTCCTCATTCCTTAGACTGCTGTCTTCTGTGTTGGACCTTATGCCATTCGACAATATTCAAAACATCTTGGCTGGTCCTCAGCAAACTTGTTCACCTTTTTTAAATTCTAGAGAACCTCTTTGCATTGTCTGCTGGCGCAGTGGATTGTGAGAATGTGGGTACAACAGACTGGAAATTATGTGTATTTTTGATGAACTGGCGCAGTTTTCTAGAATATCGAAGTAATAATATCAAAAATCCAGATGGCTATATCATAAGCAAAGTAAAAACAAGAATTGGCAGGAGTCATTAAAAAAACTAGGACAATGTCACCATAACAAAAAAGCAACGGACCTAACAGAGAAGTGTGAAGCTATTAGTTGTTAACTAGAATATGTAACTGTATGAGTTCATGGCTAACATGGTTCAAAGTTTAATTCAGTAATTTTGGACAGAGAGCTTGTGATATGGCACATAGTACCTCTTAGGAGGCAATTCTTTGGAACAGTAAAGAGAGTCCAAGCAAATTACCGACAAAATGCAATAACAACATACTAGGTATTAATATTGTAGCAACCCAGCTGGGGTGAAGTCTTGCGGCCTAAGTACTGTTGATTCTAGCTGGTAGGGTGGAGAGTGGACTGCTGCCAGGAAAATGATTGATGCTAGAAGGAAGAAAAGGGATGGTACCCTGAACAGAGGAACTGGAAGTGAAGGCCAGGTTTCTGAATGGTTCAGAGGACGACGAGAAGGTGTGGGATATAAGGGTGAGGTACGATTGTAGGGTGAAGGAGTATTCTGTATAGGGAACTGCAATTTCTTTTTTTAGGTTGCCTCTCAGTGCCACAACAATGAGAGATTTATACATAATTCTAAATAGTTTCTGTTCAATTTTCTTCACTCTTGTATTACATTTGTGTATTCTTCTTACACTGTTAAGAGTAAACTGTTCTTGCAATCGCTTTTTGTTCTGCAAAGTCTTCCTTCGGAATCTTTTATAGAGAGGCCGCTACAATATTGTTTTGAAACTAAATTCTTCTTTTTCATTTAGTTGATCACATTAGGGGTTGCCACTTTGGATCATCTTTTTCCATATCTTAATGTCCTCTGCATCTTACTTTGTTACACCCACCACTTACATGTCCTTTCTCACCACATTCATAAAATGTTCCTCTTTTACTCTTACCTTGCAGCTCGATTCTTAACATCCTTCTCCCAATATACTCTGCATCTCTCCTCTGCACATGTCCGAACCAATGCAATCTCGCCTCTCTGGCTTTGTCTCCCAACTGTCCAACCTGAGATAACCCTCTAATATAATTGTTCCTAGTCCTGTCCATCCTCGTCACACCCACAACAAATCTTAACATCTTTAACTCTGCCACCTCCAGCTCCGTCTCCTGTCTTTCTTTTAGTGCCACCATCTCTAACCATTATAACATAGCTGGTCTCACTACCATCTTGTTGACCTTCCCTTTCACTCTTGCTGGTACCCGTCTGTCACAAATCATTCATGACAATCTTCTCCACCCACTCCAACCTGCCTGCACTCTCTTTTTCATCTCTCTTCCACACTTCCCATTACTCTGTACTGTTGATCCCAAGTATCTGAATTCACCCACCTTTGCCAAATCTACTCCCTGTGTCCTCACCATACCTCTGATCTCAATCTCTTTAACCCAATATATTCTGTCTCCTCTCTTCTCTATAGCATATCTACGCATCTACAGGGTTTCCTTGACCTGCTCCCTACTGCAGCTACAGATCACAATGTCATCTGCAAGCATCACAGTCCACAGGGACTACTTTCTAATCGCATATGTCAAGCTGTCCATCACCATTGCAAATAAGAAAGGACTCAGAGCTGATCCCTGATGTAATCCCACATCTACCTTGAATGCATCCATCACTCCTACTGCAGACCTCACCATTCTCAACTTCCTCATACAATACCACAACTCCTCTCGAAGCACCCTGACATATGCTTTCTCCAAGTCCACAAAGACACAATGCAACTCATTCTGGCCTTGTCTATACTTCTCCATCAACACCCTCAGAGCAAACTTTGCATCTAGAGTACAGTGCTCTTTCCTGGAATTAAACCATACTACTGTTCACTAATCATCACCTCCTTTCTTAACCTAGCTTCCACTACTCTTTCCCATAACTTCATGCTGTGGCTCATGAATTGTATTCCTCTGTAGTTACTACAGTTATGCACATCCCCCTTATTCTTAAAAATCTGTACCAGTACACATCTTCTCCACTCTTCAGGAATCCTCTCACTTTCCAGGATTGCATTAATTGATCTGGTTTAAAACTCCACTGCCATCTCTCCTAAACACCTCCATGCTTCCACAGGTATGTCATCTGGACCAAGAGCCCTTTCTTTCTTCATCCTGTCCTTACTTCCTCCTTGCTAATCCATTGCACTTCCTGATTCACTGTTCCCCAGCTCGGTCAATCTGTCCAGCCAATTGGTACATGTCCTTTTCTCCCTCTTTAGTGTCCAACCTCTCATACAACTCATCATATACCTTTTCTTTAGCTTTCACCACCTCTCTTTTCACTTTACTTCTTATACTCTTGTCTACTTTCTGAATCTATCCTTATCTTTACTAATTCTGTTGTAGTTGCCCAGCTATCTGGTAACTCTTCAAAGCCACCCAGTGCCTGTCTCACTTCCTCCCTGAACTCAACATTACAGTCTTCCTTTTTCAAATCCCACCATTTGATCCTTGGCTCTGCTCTCACTATCCTCCTCTTCTTGATCTCCAACGTCATTCTACAGATCATCATCCTATGCTGCCTAACTATGCTTTCCCCGACACCACTTTGCAGTCTTCAGTCTCCTTCAGACTGACACTCCTGCATAGGATATAATCTACCTGTGTGCATCTTCCTCCATCCTTATATGTCACCCTGTGTTCCTCCCACTTCTTAAAATAAATATTCACCACTGCCATGTCCATCCTTTTCACAAAATCCACTACAATCTGACCTTCTGCATTCCACTCCTTGACATCATACCTGCACATCACCTCCTCATTTCCTCTTTTCTCTTCACCAACATGTCTGTTGAATTCCGCTCCAATCACCACTCTCTCTCCCTTGGGTACACTCTCCACCACTTCATCCAACTCACTCCAGAAATCTTCTTTCTCATCCATTGCAAACCCAATTTGCAGGGCATATGCACTAATAACATTTATCATCACATCTTCAAATTCCAGCTTCATAATCATCACCTGTCCGATACTCTTTTCACCTCCTAAACACTCTTGACATACTCTCCCTTCATGATAATTCCTATCCCATTATTCCTCCCATCCACACCAATTGTAGAACAGTTTGAACCCACCTCTGATACACCTGGCCTAACTCCCCTTCGATCTGGTCTTCTGTATGCACAATATATCAACTTTCTTTCTCTCCATCATATCAGCTAACTCTCTCCCCTTACCAGTCATACTACCAACACTCAAAATTCCTACCCTCACTCCCAACTCTCTTTACCTTTCTCTTCTCCCCCTGCCTCTGGACATGCCTTCCTCCTCTTCTTCTCCTTCTTCATCCATCTTTATTATCTTTTTGAAACTAAATTATTATCCAAAACACACAAATTGATAATAAAGCTTTAATAATATTAACAATAAATGAACAGAAAAAAAAATCTGAAACAAAAAAGAAAGATCTCAGTAGCTTATCAGTTCTTAACATTGGGAGATTTTTTTTATTGGTGAACCTGTTGGTGGAATAAGGCTTTAGATACAGCTTTCTCTTCAAGATTTTATTATAAAGTAATTGAATGACATTTGTTAAACCTCCTAGGCTGACTTTCCACAGCTTTACTGCTCCCTTGTTTTCACCCCCTGTTAAGAAAGCACTATGGTTAGGCACTTTACATAGTATTTTTAAAAAGTCACGTATAACAATACAATAAAAAAAAACATATTCTGTACATAAAAAAGCTGCCTGATTAAGTTAATGGTGACTCAGCACTTACAAAGTTATACATTTTCAATTGTTATTATTCTTCCTAAGTTAAACATAATTATTATAATGTATAATACAAATCAGCAAACATGCAGTTGCAACCTGAAAGCCATTTACTTCCTACAACACAATGCTATTACATTATCTTCATTGCCCTGCATTGTACAGGGTGGTCCAGATCTAATTATGCAGATCCAGATCGTATGGATGACTTTGATTCCAGTTCGGCGCAAAGGCAATTCTTCATGTCGTCAGTTCGCACACTTATTGATGGTCCAGGATTTTTCGGGTGATTTTCTATGTAATAAACTTAATAAGTTATAGCTTAATGAAAATTGCATAATTAGATCTGGACCAACCTATATTTAAGTCTGTGCAGATGATGCATTGCATCTTTCATTTTGTAATTTTTTTTTTTTACTTCCAATGATCTCTTTCTAATTATATCTTCCTAACTCAGGTATTTCTTTTTTCTCTTCTCAGTCTATAGTTCTTGCTGATTGAAAGACAACCAACATTGTTCTAGCAGCAAGAAATCTACAGTCATGTTCAAGAATATCTACTGTGTTTTAAGTGGCTGGTTATAGCACATATAAAGTCAAAAATATCTGTCTTAACTCACATCAGATTTTCCCTTGGTCATTAATGAAACACCTAGCCCATCTTAATAAAAGAAACACATTGATTTCAATGACATTTATTGACTCATCTCTTTATTCAATGCCATCATAAACTTAAGACTAGATGTGAAGCTTTGAGCTGTTGGCAAACTATTCATGATGTGAAAATAGACTCAGAACTTCCTAAATGGTAAATCTCTGGCTCTTAGAGACTCTTTGTATTTTATTTTTTCTGCTTTTCTTTTCTCCTACAATGTTCTATGTTATTGATGCTTCTGTTAATTGATTTTTAATCTTTAGATTTTTATTTGGTTCTTTTTGTTATTTTAATTTTATTTAAATATGTTGTTAAGTGTAAGGTGGAGAAGAAAGAGCAAATTCCTTATTTGGACCACTAACCTCAGGTGCTTTAACCCACCTAACAGTGGAATCTGAAGACTATTTAAGTTTCCTTTTGCCACTGCAATTTCTTGGTGATTTTAGTTGACTGTGCTCTCTGCTTCCTATTTTGCTCTCTTAAGTGTGTTTAGCTTTTTTGTCTAGTAGTCTATTGATCATTTGTTTCATGCATTCACAGGCTTCTCCTTAAGTTGTGCCCACGGTCTCAGGAGGCACCATGTCTATGTCTCCTCAAGATTTGCGGTCTCATATCAAGTACTGGAAAGACAAAACAGTAATGCGCATAAATCAATTTATACTCCTAACCAAAATCAAATACAACAATAATAAACAAGAATTTGTTGCTAAACAACAGAAAACTACCAAACCAAGCTATTTCAAATCCAGAAACAAGGACAATGGAAGATGGCCGATGCTGACATTTATACTGTCACATTAGTGACATCACAGGCTGTGACTGTTATGAACCAATGTTGTTTTAAAGTTTTGCAGAAATATGTTTTTCTTCATTAACCTAAGACCTTTCAGTAATGTTATGTTTCTTCAGGATCTTCTAAGTTTAAGATTCTTTATTTAAAGCCTTTGATTATCGTTTTAAGTTTCCATTCCATGAAGCCACTTTGTGCACAGTTGACATACTATTGTTACGAACTCGCTCTCCCGGAGCTTATGACCTTATGTGTCATCTACTTGACGGTATAAATAGCTTCCTGGTCAGCAATTTATCATCAAACTTTTTTACACTGTCCTAAAAGATTTTTTGCAGTGTTACTTTGTGCTTATTTTGGATTTAACACAAGTTTGTTTTTTGGCTGTTGCTCTTATTGAACTCATGTTCTTGTTGTACATTACTATTGTTCACTTGGTTTTGACCTTTGATTTCATTTTGACTTTTCTTTCTGGTACTTCCTAACACCTGTCTGTTATCTACACAAAACAGAAGAGTGACTTCTCATGGTCATTTAGTTGCAACATGCATAGCAACTACAAGCATAAGAAGAACAAAATGATTCATACTTAAAATGACTCCAGAAAAGAAAATTACACGAATGAATTCCATATATACAGAAACACCTAAAAAGAACACATAATTCATGGAAATACAAGGAACAATCATATTTGTTCATATTTATCATAGTTTTTCTGTTACCTAATGTTACCTCGCTAACCACTAAGTAATGGAAGACTCATAAAACAATTTTTATGCCAGCCCATAAGCATAGTTATGTGCTTGACCTGTGAGCAACACTCCAATATGTAAGCACCTATACTACCAATCAGTTTGCACTACTAGTTAAATATTATTTACTATCCTACAGCTCCGCTGCTCTAACTAGATGTTAATATTGAAATTTACTACAATTTGATGGTTCACCGACAAAAGACATATGCTCCCAGATAAATGAGCGGCGACAAACCCACTAACTGGTTTTCGACAAATGCGCGCCGACAAAATCGCGACAAAATCGAGAGAGGCCAAGAGAGTGGGACACCCTTGCTGCAATTCTTCCTACATATGCAGGGCGTGATCTTAAGGACTATCTGCATGCTATAATGTCTTGCATAGAATTCACACTAAAACATGGGGTTACGGACAAAATTAGAAATGTGTGTATGTGCAAAAAAATTCAGATGCATAAAACTATGTATAAGAAAGGTTTTACACAATTTCCTTTAATAAATCCCAATCAACGTGAATTTCAATGCACATGCAAGCACCTATAGACCCACACCAACTCCACCCACAATTATGCCTATTTCAATATGTTAATATTCAGTGTTCTGTTAAAAGTCAATGGCAAGAGCACATGTATAAAAGAAGAGTTTCAGCAAATGCTAAATGGAGGTCCTGCTTAGTGATGTGTAGGGAAGGAAACAGTACTATTGGCTTAAGCAGTGGTATAACCAACAAAAGGAAACTGAAGGAGTGACACAGCATGGCAGTAACACTCAATAGTTTAAGTTCAGAATGTTGCACAGTGACCAAAATAAAAAAGAAGTGGTTACATATTAAAGTTGACGTGAAAAAGTGAGTCTTTGTTGCGATTAAAGTTGAAATGTTTTTATACATCTCAATGTGAGTGTGGAAATGGGCATATACAACATTTTTGTGCATACACACCATTTATACATGAGGCCCTAGTTCCTTGGGTGGAATTTGTACACATTTTCATATTTTCTTATATATGACCATGCCTGAAAACATTCACCTGAGTAATGCCCATATGTTCACTCATTTATTCTATAACACAGCTTCCTTCGCTTTAAAAGCAACACACAGAGTATGCATATATCTACCATCCTTCTTGAATCCATTAAAAAAATACTTTTAAGAAATAATTTTGTGGTACTGGCAGCCATTCTAAACTGATGCCTAATAATATCAGCTTATCCCCAAGTACATATCATGATTCCATTGAGCAAGGAACCCATACAAAAATATAATTATAGACTAAACTGTTAAAAAAACAACATGACCAAATGTCTCAGGTTTATAAAGTCATTCTTTGACTTATTGGTGTTGCTTTTAAACATACCAATTTGTCAATACAGACAGAAACCATGGCCTGTGTGAGTTTAATATACAGTATATTGTACATATATTTCTTCCAAATATTCAATAGCCTTTGGCTGCAAATATGGCCAAGGCTGAAAAAGAATAGTATTATGGATGGTATTTCAGGTCGATGGGCTTAATTTGCTTTTGAGCAAAAAAGCCAGAACACTTACTACATTAATGATCAAATTGCGAAATGTTGGGTAAAGAAGTCAGTATGCTTGTATAAAGATGAATAATAATATTATTCAGAAGTAAAAAGGTCTAAGAGCAATTAAAAAATGAATTTAAGCAATGTCTCACAGCTAATGAGTAATCCCTTGGATGAAGCATGGTGTAAACCTTCCTATCTCATAAAACTGTCACTGCTGCAGAAAGATGTTGTCATTAAATATAATCTGCAGAATTCATCTTGTTTGTCCTTTTGGGCATATTTAGTAGCACTTCTAGCTTTGTTTTGTTTTACATAATTGACCTTCAGTGAACCATGAACTAGCCACCAGGGATCAATAATAAGGGAAGCCAATAAGGGAGCTGACATTAACTGCCATTTAGTGTTGTTGCCCAATGCACACAATGAGGTCAATGTACCTTTATTCATTTATACTCAGAAACACAAGGTACTGCAGGAGCAGTTACCAGAACAAAAAATGGGTACATTTGATTTTTGCTTTATTTATGCAAAAACAGTTTCACCTGACTTGTTTTACACTTTTGTTGTAACCTTTATATACTGTAAGTGAGTAAGCATATGTATAACTTGATTGTGCTGCTCTGCTTTGCTGTCTGAAGGCCTTCATTTAAAAATAAACATTTTTTTCCATTACTGGAAAGATATTCAGTTTTTATACACCTTAATTTCTCAGAAATTGTGTATTTGCCTTTTGTTTGCAGTAAATGTTTTCCCTTATAGAGCTTCGTGACCTTTGTAATGCATAAATCATGCCATATAAATTAACAAAGCTTATTCTGTAGGCTATGTGTTTTAAAAAAACGTTATATTCTACAACAGATGAGTGAAAAAAAAAATGTTACAATGGAATGGGATACTAATATACTGTAAATCATTTTTAAGCAATTAGATTCAACCATAACCTCATTTATTTGGAACTTAAAACATCCACGTATTCAAAGAGCGACCCTACAAAGACCTAAGGCAGAGGGTGGCATGGCTCTACCTAACTTTTAGGTTTATTATTGGGCAGCAAACAAGCAAGCTCTAAAAACCTAGACACAAATAGATGAACATACACAGGCTTGGTGCACAATAGAAATAAAATCCTGCAGTATTTCTTTATATTCCCTGCTTTGTGCCCCAATAAATGCAAGTTATCGCCAATATACTAATAACCCAATGGTGCTTCACTCACTTAGAATATAAAACCAATGTAGAAAACATTTTAAGATGCAGAATCTTTTATCTGTGTCACCTCTACTTGAGAATCACCTTTTTCAACCCTCACAAACATGCAGTTTTTAATATCTGGAAAACATTTGGGATAAAATTACTTAGAGATCTTTATATAGACAACATCTTTGCATCCTATGAACAATTACATTCCAAATTTAACTTTCCAGCAACACATTTCTTTCACTATCTTCAAATTAGAAACTTTGTTAAATAGAACTGCTCAATTTTCCTCATTTCCCACCTTCCTCTATGCTGGAAAAAATATTGCTCAGTTTCGAGGACTCAGACATCATTTCTGTAATATATAAAACCATTTTATGGTCCTTCCCTTTCAAAGATCCAAGAGGACAATGGGTAAAGGATCTCACTCAACATATCAGAAAATGAGTGGAAGGTGGCAATGCAAAGAATTCACTCAAGCTCCATATGCACAAAGCATACCATTATTCAAATCAAAATTATATATCAAGCACATCTGTCTTGCTTAAAACTGTCCAAAATGTTTCCAGGGCAAGATCCAAACTGTGAACGCTGCAATCAAGTTCCAGCCTCACTGGGTCACATGTTTTGGGCCTGCACCAAATTAACATTATTCTGGACCAAAATTTTTAAGTGCCTTTCAGACAGCCTTGGTGTCACAATCCCTCCTAATCCACTAACAGCTGTGTTTGGTGTTCTTCCAGATGGGCTTAAAGTGGAAAAGAACAAACAAACTGTAATTGCCTTTACTACACTATTGTCACATAGACTTATTTTGCTAAACTGGAAGAATCCTAACTCTCTTCTTTTAAGTCAGTGGGTAACCGATGTTTTATATTATTTGAAATTGGAAAAAATCAAATTCTCACTTAGAGGATCTGTGCAGAACTTTTACAAAACCTGGCAGGATCTAATCAATAATATTTTAGAATAAGCTCTTAAAGCACTGAGGAAGCTGATTCTCTTCCCATTTCTTTTTCTTCTCCATTTATCTTTATCTGCCTATTAAACTCATCAATTTATTTATTTTTACAAGCTTTAAGTTTTACTCCGTTGGCCATGCTCTCTTTCTCAGGGGTGGGGGTTGATTTGTTTTCAATCCTATTTTTTGTAAAAATGTATGTATTTGTATGGAATGATTACAATAAAATCAATAAAATTAAAAAAAAAAAAGAAAAAAAAGGAATGGGCTATTAATGTCATGTTTAAATGAACAGCATAGTACCATATATACCTTTCCCTGATAAGAACTAATCCACAGAGTCATTATTAACATCATCTTTTTTAACCAATGCAATGAAAAAGAAGCCGAAAAACAAGTGTTATATTTACATTTGACAAGTTAATTGAAGATGACATATTTTAATATCCTGGCTCCTCGAGTAGATAGTGCTTGTGAAACATGGGTGCATGGGTGAAAAAGATTAATTAAAGAGCACAGTTGTGTTGTTCTTTTAAAGGATTTGAACACTGAGATATTTTAGTTGTTTCTATACAATGCGCCTAACCTCTGTTTCTCTCTCTCTCTCTCTCTGTGTATATATATATATATATATATATATATATATATATATATATATATATATATAAAAAATATTCTGTCCTTCTGGAAGGCTGAAATAGTAGTTGTAAATGAGACACATCACATTACATCAGTAATAAATGAAAATAAATATAGGATTGTTATTGAAAATTCAGATTAAGCTGAATGAAATAATAATACAATTACTTTAGCCACTGAGCCACAGTAGCTAAGACACAAGAACTACAAAACACACCATCACCATATTTTTGAGTGGGTTGCTTTCCCAAGTGCCTAAATAGGTTTCTAAAAATGATTTTAAAAGTTACTGTTTATTCACTTAATGGTATTATTTTGTGTTACTTCATTTTTTGTGTTTTGGGGTAGTGGGGGGCATTTGGAGTCTGAACAATTTTTGGTTAGTTTTTCTGTTTTGTCTGGTAGGTAGGTTTCCTCATCATCTCTCTATCTGTCTACCAAATAACATCAAGTCTCAGAAGTTCTAATTCCTACACAATATTTGGTCATTTACCCACGTGTTTATGTTTTTTTTGTATGAAAATAAAACTTTTGAACATCACTATGAAATCTGCTCTTTACAAGTTTCTTGTTGAAGAATTGATTTTAAAGTAAGAGTTGAGATCCAATGCACTAACTGCTTTAATCATTTTAAACAACTGTGTCATGCTACCTCTTAATCTCCATTTGCTTAAAACGAAATGGTTCAGCTTTTTCAGTCTCTCCTCATAGCTCATACCTTTCACTCCCAGAATCAACGTAGTCTCGCTTCTCTTTCTTTTTGGCAATATGGAGACCAAAATTGTACACAGTACTTCAACTGAGGCCTCACTAGTGTGATATATAACTTAGGTTTGACCTCCATTTACTGGTACTCCACACATCATGCTATATAAATAAAATGCTATCAGCCTTCTTAATGTCTTCTACAGTATATGCTGCCTGAATGTAGGTAGCGACAAGTTCACTGTGATTCCTAGGTCCTTTTCATAAGGTACTGTTTTAAACCTCGTATAGTCTACAGATGTTTATCATTCTGGCTTCTTACATGCACTGCTTTACATTTACTTACATTCAATTTCACCTTCTACAAATCTGTCCAAGCCTGAATTCTGTTCAAGTCCCCCTGTAATGATTAAGCTTACTCTAAAATATCTGCCATTCCACCTAGTACTTTCTGTTTGCCTCTCATCCTCCTCCTTAGTCCTCTTTGTGTCACTCAGAAAACTTTATTTAGACTTATTACAAACAAATTATGTGTCATGTGCTATAATTACACCATGGATTTAACACAATACTGGGAGCTTAATTCCTTTGTTTTTTTGGATTACATAAGAAACATAATAAATATGAATCAATACTAATGAGAAAAGCTAAGTGTGCAAGAATATTAAATCAGAAGTAGCTAAAAGTGAATTTATACTGCAATTATTTTGTACAACACTGATTGTCAAGTACACATCAACATTATGAAAATTAGTTTGTCAAGGTTTCTGTAAAATCTTTTCTTAACTATCTTCTGTTTTTACTCCAGAATCCTCTTTGATACAGTTATTCTAAGGAAAAAGTACAAGAAAAAGGCACTTTTAGATTTTAGTTATCAATTTATTTGTTTTAATACAGTAATACCTTCAGATGTCTACTTGTTACTGTGTTCAAGTAGTTTATGTGTTCACATTACACCACTATTCAGAACTGAAATACAATATTACTCATAAAAAATAACTCATACCACATATGCACATATTGTGTTAAAATATGAATGTAAACATCTTTGGGATCATGCTTATAATAATATAAGCTATATAATATAAAATTTGAAACCCTGAAGTGAACTTTTTAAATCACTGTTTGGTTCTATAATAAGTCGTATCCATAAACAATGAACCCATTATATTATTTTTATTAAAATGCAAAATATATGAATATTATGATATATGACATAAGACATATGAAATCCAATCCCAGTTGGGACAAATTTATTTAACTATTTACTGTAGTTTAAGAAAAAAATATTTCCAAATGTCAGTTAAAATATGTTAGTCATAAGGCGATATTGCCTTTGCTTTAACTCTACCACAACATAATTCATTATTTAAGTATTATAGTTTTTGACTTATTTCACAAAAAGAAAAAGCAACAAGAAAATGTTTCCCAATGTGGCTGTAGGAGAGTTTTTATACAAATAACAAAAATCCAAAATAGACACTTAAATTAAGTAAGGTAACAGATTACTTGCAATTCGACATCATTTAAAACAGAGATTTCCAATCTCGCCATGGGGACCCTCTGTGCCTGCAGGTTTTTTTCCAACCAGATTCGTAATCAATGATGATAGTTGATTTATTTTAATTTGCTGGTCTTTTTTCCCTTCTCTTATTCTGAATTACTCGTAAGAAAAGCACAGTGGTATGATTTTCACATTTTTGAGACGTTAAAAATATTTCTATTTTTGCTGCAGCTCTAAATGCTGCATACCTATTATTTTGCCCCTTTTCTGTGTAGTTTGCACCCTTGTTTGTTTCCTAATAATAACAATTAAAAACAAGCAGAGAAGACACTGTTTCCTTAGGAGGCATTAGCTCTCTGGAAATGTGTTCTTTTGACATTGCAGTTTCTTTTTAAACGTTAGCTTATAACGTAGGTTCATAATTTAAGCTATGTTTAAAAGGTGATTTCAATAATTTCCGTACACACGGCAAATACCTAAAAGTATAATATTGGGGAGGGGATTGGGGGTTGCCAAAACCTTTAACATTTAGTCTTTTAGGCAGAGTGATTCGAACAGCTGCACCGCTCACCGACTGTGTTTTAACACGTGGACGAACCATGTATTTTATGTTCGGGCTGCTATTATGCCGTTAAAGATTTCTACAAGTTATTTTAGCGAGTATGATCGAGCCTTCATGGATTTTAACGCTGTTGGCTTTATTTTCATCTTTAAGTTTTTCAGCCCTACTGGATTATTCGTCAAACGGCAAGGTGAGTGCATTGCCTGCATGTCTGTCTGCCTGCCTCAACTAAAAAAATAACGCACAGTTCTTTATAGCTTTTCAATATTGTTTTCTATTGGCTAGCAATGTAATTTATTTAAGTAACAGTGTTATTTAACAGCATTTACTTTTCAGGCAGGTTTTGGACTTCGTACGGCAGTTAATTAATCTGTGTTGTCCACGCGGGTGCCGTTTCATTTTATTCTGGACAACCAGTCTCATGCTATAAGTTTAAAACTGTTGTTTTCAATTTATTTTGTCCGGTTTAGTTTCATTGTTTATTCCCACATTTATAATTATGCTTTGAGCTTAAAAGTCCACTTGCATACCGTAGTTTAGCAGATGCTACCTACAAGTCGCCGACATGTGTCGGTGTTCTTCCAAGCCCCATGCACTGTGGCCCGCTACAAGACCGCCTCTTGTACTTTGACAGGATTAATTAATATCCCTATTCCAATTAGGGCCAGGCATTTTAAGGCAGTATAACTCGGTCACGGGAGTCCATGACAGTGCACACTACCATCCCAAATATATTAAATATTTTGACCGAACCATTCATTGCTGTCATTATCAGAAGTGTATTTTATATATATATATTTCATTATAAATAACATATGGTTATTAATTTAGCCACAATCCTGGCGACTACGCCAATTTGTTTCCTTAGGAGGCATTAGCTCTCCGGAAATGTGTTCTTTTGACATTGCGGCATGTTAAGTAACTGAAAAATATAGAAATATGAAATAAAGGCGATATCCTTTTCATCATGATTACGGCGGTACAAAAATCACATGAGAGAAACAGATATACTTTAGCTTACTTTACTGATGGTTTTTACATGGTTACAGACGGGAAGCTTATGACAGACTTTATCAAGGTGTGGGAGTCTTGATCAACGCAGTCTGCTATCTTTTATCACCACGCTGAAAGGGTTTTCCGGACGGAGGACATAATCTTCTGCCTGACAGCTTCAAAGGGTTTGACTGCTTGTTCCATATATTTATACTGTCTTCTCCACGTGCAGGGCCCTCTCTGGTCTCCAAACAAGGAAAGCAAGGATTCAGTTTCATCTCAGGAATAGTACAATGCCCCTCTCTGGTCTCCAAACAAGGACAGTAAACACAAACCCCACCTCCAACAAGAATAGCACACTGCTCACACTGCAGTTCTACATTTATAGTCCATGACCCAGAAGTGCTTCTGAACCCTCAGTCGATGTGACTTCTTAGCACTTCCGGTTCAGATCAAAACTCTTCTTTTTCATCCTGGAAGTACATCATTTCCTCTGTCCCTGTGACCAGGACGTACTTCCAGGTTATAGGGCAAATAAAAGTCTCTGAGCCTCCCTGCAGCGGCCCCCATGGTATCCAGCAGGGCTGTGAGGCAAAACTCCAATGTCCGGAAGGGCTCCATCTAGCGGCGTGGAGGTATTGGCCGGGATGAACGGTCAGCCATATCTCACACCATATTACTGCTTAGTTTAGTAATTTCTACATTGACCAAAAAACAAAGAAACTGGAAAATAAAAACTCACTTAATTAGGCTAGGAGTTAAATTAAAAACAGAAGTTGGTCAGAACAAAATCCTGCAGCCACAGTGAACCCCCCAGGCCCGAGTTTGAGAGCCACTGATTTATAACACTAAGCTGAACCTAATGAAGTGAATCGTGCAAGACAATTGTCATTGTTGTTTGTTTTTTTTATCATGTTGCTAAAACTTTAAAAAATTTTAAAATAAATGTAAGCACATTGTTACGGCAAGGTTAATCCAACAATATTTTTTTTAACTGGTTATTATTGATATGTACAGGGTGAGTCAAAATTATGTTAACACTAATGGTACCGCTACGTATATACTTATATACAATTTCTGTGGCCAATTTATGTGCCACATATGGCACACGTGTTGAACAAAATAGCGAACAGGTTGACACATTCCCATAAATCATCATATGAAGTATGTTTTATGAATAAATTGTTTCCAACATTCAAATGTTAACATCATTTTGACTCACCCTGTATTACCTATAAAGGAATTTATTTGAAGAGTTGTAATAAAGCAAACCACACAAAGCTGGCCATTAGAGAAGCTGTTTTTTAGGAAGTTTGGCATTTGGAAATTAATAAATCTAAACATTTATTATTCTCTTCCCCTTAATTATTTAGTGAAATATCTATGGAAAACCAAACACTGGTCTACAGTTAGCATTACTTCAAATTGAACCACCATACAATTATAGTTTCAGAGTGAAAATCAAATATACAAACAAATCCCCATAAAATCCAAATAAAAAAATGAATATCATTTAAGTGAGCCGTTCATATTAGAGGTTGAGTGAGTCATGATCCAGTGAGGTCAGTAATTGGCTCGCCACTCCCCACGCTAACCTTCTCCACAGCTCTGCTCAGCCAACACATAGCTCCCAAAAGCCTTCATTTGTTTGTATTCCTATCATGTTTTTTCCCTTCTTGAAGATATGTATAAAATAGATGTCACAATTAATAGAATTGCTTCTTACTTAACTGTTACTCAAAAAAGGCAAACACATATATGACCTCAAAACACTTACTGTAATTAGTTACATATTATATCACTCTTACAGTTGACTATTGTAATTAACCTCATAACTTGGGATAAAATGCCAACTGATGTAACAAAACACATGACAACAAAACCTCCCCTGTAGTAAAATTTTTCAATATGGAAAGACTCCAGAAAATGGGATTTTTTATTTAATCTGACAGATGTAATGTGGAAGATATTTGTCTTGAACAATGTTGTTTGAAACAGCAAACCAAGTCATTCAACTTCAGCAAGGATAGCAGGCATTATTTTTTGAAAAAAAAAACAGGGAATGAAACTACTGTATGATGAAAAGTATTCTTTTATGCTGTTCTACAAGGAGGAATAATGGATAACAAATGCAGTCAACACAGAGTTTTCTGACTGTGTCTAGCGTGCTTACGTGATTAACTTGCATAACGTGCCTTAAGTACAACTGTATGACCAAACTTAGGGAAATAAAACAAGATTTATAAGCCTTAGATAGAACTTTTCTTAAACAAGAACTTTTCTTTGCTATATCATTTTTTTCTTTATTTTTGTGTGAACTGTTTTGTTTTGAAATTTTGCTAAAACTTTTAAAACAAAGATATTTTGTATGTGGAATTATTTGATCACGCCTAACACTGGTGCTTGAATCATCCTATGAAGCAAACTAAAAGCTGCAGAACTTTGGTAATTTTTAATAAACCCAGCTACAATACTGTATATTAGATTAACTTGCCACTCTGTACTGAATGGCCAATTTATTAACAACAACTGTTCTTTTTGATATTTAGAGTGGATTCAGAAAGTATTCAGCCCCTTCACTTTCTGCACAATTTATTAGACTGTAAATTTTGTTTTATTGTAGATTTGTCCACCAATCTAAACTAAATAAACCAATAATAACAAAGCAAAAACATGTTTTCAAAAATGTAAATGTATTAAAAAAATCAATCAATCAAATTTGGGTCTTTTTGGGTATATCTCTACAATCTTTGCTTCCGATTAGCCACTGTACCATAAACACCTGATAGATGCAAAAATGATGGTCATTCTGACAGGTTTTCCCAACACAGCAGAAGACTTCTGAAGCTCTATTAGAGTGAACACTGGTTTTCTTGGTAACTTTCCTGACCAAGTTTAGGAAGAATCCTGGTGGTTCCAAACTTTTTCCATTTCACAATATTGAGGTCACTGTGCTCCTGAGATGACTCAAAGCTTTATAAATTGTTTTAAATTCTGAGTCCAATCTAGGCCTAACCAAAATGTAATTGTAGAGGTTCCACAAGGAGTTCGTTAGACTTCATGGCTTCATTTTTACCCTATTGTAGTGTGAATTATGGGACTTTATATACACAAGTGTGTGTCTTTCTAAATTGTGTCCAATCAATTAAATTTACCAAGGTAAACTCCAGTCAAGTTCTACATACATCTTAAGGAAAATTCAAAACAAACAGGATGCACCTCACCACATCTGGAGTGTCTTTGATTTTTAATACATTTTCAAACCTTACTATAAACTTGTTTTTATTTTTTGTGTAGCTTGATAGGCAAAAATGTAAATCTTATCCATTTTAATTTAAATCTACAACTAATAATGTGTGCAGAAAGTGAAGGGGTCTGGATACTTTGTGAATCCACTGTATGTCTTTCTTGGCATTATTTCTGCTTTGAAAAGAAGAATAACTTAAAAACAGAGCAGGGCTGAGAAATTAAGATACATTCAGTTTGACATTTGATGTCCTATAATGAAACATATTGTGTAGACTTCATTTGTTGAATTGTACTTCACTTTTACTCATTAATTTAATTTACTACACACTTGTGACTTTCCTTTAAAGGATATGAATCCCCTAAAGCTATAAAGCAGCAGAATTTAGCACTGTTACTCTAAGTAAGTTTCATTTCCTTAGAAAAAAAATTAATTTGATGAAGTTTTTCTGTCTTTGCATGCATGAGTACAATTTTGAATCAAAATTTGTTTCCCGTTTCAATGCCCAGAAATTCACAAATTTAAACTCTTTCAATCTGTTCTCTTTTGATGCAGCTTGCTTGACCGATTATCTCTTTTGTTTTCTTTGAATTTATTTCAAGGTAATTGCATTATGCAACATGAACAAATCATTTCAGCACCAAACATAAGCAGAGCAATCACGCAATCAATGTTTTTTATTTCCCCTTGACAAGTTCAGAATTGCTGGATTGCGGTAACTGAAAGCTTTACAAAATGATTAGCGATAGTACTCATTATGAGAGGCTGTATAAAAAATTAATGTTGATTGCTTGATTGCTCCAGTTACTTATCCACTGCTGAAATAAGTGCTTTGTCTTATTCTGCAATGCAATCTGTTACTTTAGCCCAAGCTTTTACGGCCTCATGGTATGAAGTTTAGTGCTGCTGCCTCACAGATTCAGCATCCTATCTTTGTGGAGTTTGAATGTTCTCTGTCTCTGACTGTTCTCTGTGTCTGCATATGTTTTCTTCTGCATAATCTGATTTAGCTCCAACATTTCAAACATTGCACAATAGTTCAGTTGGTAGTTTATAAGAGGCAAATCTATGAGTGAGAGGGTCCTGTGGTTCATTGGCACCCTGTTTAAACCTGTCTCCTGCCTTGATCCTGATGCTGTGAAGAGGGGCTCTGACAACCCATGACCCTGAATTGGTTCAAGTGTGTTTGAGAATGATATGTCATTTCTTCTGTCATCTGTTCTTTTTATTAATATTCAGGAGATATTAAATACTCATGGCACTAGAGGGTGGTGACATGTTGTATGTTGGTCAAATATGCAAGTAAGAATTTTAATATACTCTATACAGGTGAATAGCAGTAGTTATTTAGTGTCTTTTGCAGTAAACACCACCCCAAATGCACAGTCAAAAAAGTTTCAAGCACAGCTGAAAAAATATATTTTTTTTCCATGATGAGATCATGCTGCAGCAATTTAATTATTATATAATATTTGCTCATTCACACTTAGTCATTTCCAACTGGTTCACTTTTCCTTGATTTTCTTATTTTGATACATACATTTGCTTGATTTGTTTAGTCATTTTTTAACTTTTTCAATAGTATGAACTCATCATATTCAAGTGGTGGCTCTGAGACTGAGGATCTGTGCTGGTATCTGGTTGGTTACTGGTTACTGCCAGAAGGTATCCTACTCCGTTGGGCCCTTGAGAAAGGCAGTTAACCTGAAAAATTGCTCCAGGGGCTCTGTACAATGGCTGACCTTGCATTCTCACCTCCAAAAGTTCATGCAAAAAGACAATTTCCCCTCAGGGATTAGTAATGTGTATCAAGAAAAAGAAACAAAGTAAAATATTTGCTCTTTCAAAAGTGCACAACTGTTTCTGCTAATTGTTATTCTCATAAGTATATTTTCATCAACTGATTCAGAGATGTTATCATATGTTTAACCTTTTGAAATTTGTAAGATTTCCCAAATAGGTAACACTTTAGTTAAGGTACTGGAAAAATGTGTCTATTACTCATTTACGCTTATGTAAAAAGACCTTAACAAAGGATTTTTCTGATCCTTGTAACACTGCGGTTGATTTGTTAATCATCTTTGTGCAGTATGGCATTTTAATGTGATAGTAAAATTACTTTTTAATATGAAGAATTCACAGGTCTTGTACTAAATATGCAATATCAAGAAAAATGTGTCTCAATTAAGTCACTTCAGACCACTCCAAAGTGAATTTTTGTTAGTAGGTCAGAGATGAATAAACACTTTACTGATGTTTTGTAAGTGTTATGAAGACCCTAAAATGTGTTTGTTAATGTATTTTTTCATAATTTTACAGTAGCTAAAGTGTTTGGCTCTTTTTTCATAAATTGATTTCATGGTGAAGATATAAACAGAATTCTTCCTATAAACAAAATTCAGAATAAATGTTTGTATGACTTGCTTTATAAATGTGTTTGCATCCATTCAAATAGTTCAAAAATAGCTCAAAATAAACCTACCAAGAGGCATTCTTTTTCAAAAAGAATGCCCAGTTCAAGTGTCTTCATTTTTAAATTTTATAAATTCAAGGCAAACAATTCACACAAAAATAAAGAGAATAATTGATATTACAAAGAAAAGGAAAAATTCCTTTCAAGTTAAGGTTTAACTGTCTAGGTTACATTTCTTAAAGATTCTCTGTTATTTCATACACTAGGACTGTAACCCGTGTATCTTAATGCTAACATAATGGCAGCAGTAATGTAATGTACATACATAATGGTCAGAATGCTATCTTTAATAACTAACTACAACCTGAGAACATTCTGTTGTCACACAGGGATATAGCTGAACATTAAGAACGCTCCATTAACTTGTTAGCTTATACGAGTAAAAACAGAATCTTCCATTATCTACTCTATGTGAGAACTACATTCTGTTAAATTCAAACTAAGCAAAAACTTAAATGGATTTACAATTAACATTAATTTAAGAGATTTGGCTGTTACAGTTAACAGTAGTCAATTAATGTAACTTACTCCTAACAACAAGAGGTGCAAGACAACAACGATCAGTCCAACACAGGGTACACACTCGCCGCAACATACCAATTTACCATCTTTGACGATAGAAGAGAAATTAAGGCTTGTAAAACATTCATACCAGACAATGACTTTCAAGAAATCGATTTTTATTTTTACAGTTAATCCATTATATTTTGCATTTTGATTTACGATAGTAGTCATTTTTAAAAATATTGTATAAAAATAGTATGAGCCATCTTGGTCTGTGGTAAAACCTTTTATTATAAATACAAATACATTTTGGTCTTGTCCGATGCGAGAGATGGACGTCTGAAGTGGAGCTCCGCTAGCAGCGGTGTTATTTTTCATATTATTTACTTATTATCCTGAGATATCCTGTATCTGTTCAATCCAAGGAGACTGCTACAGTATATGTAAGCATATATAAACATGGCCAACAAGAAAGGGGGTCCGAAAGAATCGAAAACTAAAGCTGCACCCAAGCTAAGATCAGCAAGCCCTAGTTCAAGATACGGCCTTTCAGAGACCGACCTGGATCAGATGGCGAAAGTACTCTCGGGACTACGGTCCACTACATCGTCCCCGGCTGAGAGTGAAAAGGGGAGCGAATGTACGATCGTGAGTGCAAATCTCGATAGCTTTCCGATCGGAGAAAAACACCTGAAACTGGAAAAGGCCTTGCAGTCCGCGGCTTGAATTACTCCATGCGAGCCGGGAATAGCGGGGACACCGGCTACAGTAGAGCCTGCCACTTCACCTGCGGTACAAGAAAGCACAATTAAAATATCTAAACTGCAGGTGATGTTCGCTGAGCTCATGCAAGATATAAAGAAAAGCGAGAAGGGAAATGAGAAAGCAAGGGCAAAGGCACATGAGAAACTGAGACAGGAATTGAAACAGGAGTTGCTGGAATTGAAACAGGAGTTGCAACAAGCAAACGAAACGCAGCAGCTGATGCTGCAACAGGCAAATGAAAGGCTGCGACAAGAAATGCAACTGGAGATGCAACAGGTGCTGGGTAAAGTTGAAACGCTTACTAATCAATTGGAGGATCTCAAGGAGACATTCACAAATACGATTGAAATAGCCGAAAATTTATCTGCCAGTGCCGAAGAAAAAGCAGAAAATGTCAGCTCCGAATGCAAAAAACTCGGAGACAGACTGGCTGCTTTGGAAGATGGAAGCAGAAGGTATAATGTCAGAAATCAAGATCTGGCTGAGAATCAAGAAAGTCCAAACCCAGTGAAATTCGCAGCTGAACTCTTCTCTAAAATAATCGGGGGAGAACTTTAAAGCAGAATCTAAATTATAGCAGCGGCTTACCGCGTACGCGGATCAAATACCGTTAGATCCAGATCTTTTATTATTTGCTTTGAAAGATTATCATTTAAGCTAGAGGTGATGGCACTCCTCAGAGACAAGCAAGATATTATATATGAGAATAACCACATTCATATCTTCCCTGACTTCTCTCCAGCAACAGCTACTAAATTTGCAGCCTTCTGCAACATTAAACAGCGGTTACGGCAAGCCAACGTCAAATACAGCCTCTTGTATCCAGCCAAACTGAATGTTGAATTGCAAGGTCAATTCTATTTCTTCGCTACCAAGGAAGAAGCAGAAAAGGATTTAAGAAAGCTGATCCCGGGACTATTCTGATACATAATAGTGAGTCGTGGCTGTTAATGATATAGCAAGGACTAATAGTCTACTGTCTGATCTTTTTGTTTAAAATACGGGTTTTTAATCTCATATTTTCTAATTATTTCTTAGTATTACTAGGGCGCTATCTGTTTATGTTTAATTGTGCTTAATTACTTTTTCTTTTTTACCTAATTATTTTATCTCTACCCTAAACGAGTCTGTTCAACATCAAATCCTTGGTTTATTGTTATTGCTATTATTGCATTAAGACTTATTATTCTTATTTTGGACAAATTTCTAACACTATCCCCCGGGTTTATTGTCTGGGTGTATTATCTTAATGCACTAAGATTGCTGAAGACTATATATATTTTAAAAGCACAATTTTTTTTTTTTTCGATTATATTGGTAATAGATATCTCTATCTTTTAATTCTAAAACGCCGCTGCGTGGGGGCTTGTTTTGCTTTGGACGTGCTCTGTCTCTGCGTATGTCAGAGGACTAGGACTGTGTGAAGTGGGTTTTAGCCTCACTTGGGGAGGCAAAAAGGGAGGGTGGGGGGTTAAGGGGGGGAGAGAAAGAGAGCAGGCTTGATCTATACCTAATATATTCTCTTAATCTTTATAATTATAACTACCAATGTAATAATAAGCTGCATGGCAACAATTCTAGGGGAAATAGGAAATTAAGGCCGAAGCTGTCTCACTTCCAGTTAAGACTATAAAATGACATCAAAAACTCAGAATCAATGTCTCCATGATGGGACAGTTAATTTCGTGAGCTGGAATGTTAAAGGCTTGAATCACGAATTAAAGAGAAAGAAAGTACTCTCTCACCTAACAGGTCTAAACGCTAAAATAGTATTTTTACAGGAGACCCACTTACTAGGCAAGGATCAGTTCCGGCTGCAAAAAGACTGGACTGGCCAAATGTTCCATTTTAGTTTTACAAAGAAAACTAGAGGGGTGGGAATTCTCATGCATAGAACAGTCCCATTTGTAGCATCAGGTAGTATTGGATCCTGAAGGGAGATATGTAATGGTCATGGGAGACTTATCTAACTGTAAAATGATATTGATAAATGTTTATGCACCTAATGTCGATGATAAGGAATTTATACAAAATTTATTTGCATCCATTCCCAATCTGAACACTCATAAAGTTATAATGGCTGAGGACTTTAATTGTGTTCTAAATCCAGTTTTAGATAGGACTCCTTCCACAGCGGGAACGGCATCTAACACTGCAAAGATAATTACAAAGTTTATAACTGATCACAACTTATCAGACCCCTGGAGGTTTTTAAATCCAAATTCAAGAACATATTCTTTCTACTCACCAGTACATCATTGCTACTCAAGGATTAATTACTTCTTTATAGATAATAACTTCTTGCCTATGATTAAATCTTGCGAATACGATGCTATTGTTATTTCTGACCATGCACCTATGATCTTGGAGCTAAAATCACTAAGCCCCATACACTCACCCCGCAGATGGCGTCTCAACCTGCTTCTATTAGCAGATGAGAATTGTACGGAATTTATATCCAAACAAATCAAATTCTTTCTAGAGACAAATACATCCTCCGAGATCCATCCATCCATCCATTTTCTAACCCGCTGAATCCGAATACAGGGTCACGGGGGTCTGCTGGAGCCAATCCCAGCCAACACAGGGCACAAGGCAGGAACCAATCCTGGGCAGGGTGCCAACCCACCGCAGGACACACACTAACACACCCACACACCAAGCACACACTAGGGCCAATTTAGAATCGCCAATCCACCTAACCTGCATGTCTTTGGATTGTGGGAGGAAACCGGAGTGCCTGGAGGAAACCCACGCAGACACGGGAGAACATGCAAACTCCACGCAGGGAGGACCCGGGAAGCGAACCCGGGTCTCCTAACTGCGAGGCAGCACCGCTACCACTGCGCCACCGTGCCGGCTTCCTCCGAGATCTCTGCAGGAACACTCTTAAGGCCTTCTTAAGAGGACAGATTATCTCATATCTTTCCCAAAGAAATAAATTCGAAGCCAAGAAAGTAGCAGAGATAAAAAGCGAAATTACTAGAATAGATGAAGAACACGCCAGACTACCAAGCGAGACTCTACATAGGAAAAGGCAGGCTCTACATTCAGAACTAAACCTCTTGACAACTAAAGAAACTGAACAACTAATTTATAAATCCAGACATCATTATTATGAACATGGAGAGAAAGCTAATAAGCTTTTAGCTCAACAAATTCACAAGCAAGAAGTACGCAATGCAATCTCAGTAATCACCGAACGCGAACGGAGTTAAAATCGTCGACCACAAAAATATAATGTACACTTTCAGAGACTACTATAAATCCTTATATACTACTGAGTTTAAAGAAGACAATACACAATCTAATGCATTTATGGATACATTACAAATACCACAAATAGACACTTTTAGTGCGGAGGAACTTGAGAAACCTCTGGCGTTATCAGAATTACAAGATGCTCCAAGGCGGGAAAGTAGCAGGCCCTGATGGCTACCCTGCAGAATTTTACAAGAAATTCTCCGCTCAGCTAGCTCCTCTCCTATTAGCAACATTTACAGAAGCCAAGGATAACCAATCTCTTCCTCAAACCTTTCGCCAAGCACTAATCACCGTTTTTCCAAAACAAAATAAGGACTTATTACAATGTGCATCATACAGACCAATTTCACTTCTGAATAACGACGTTAAAATACTCTCTAAAATCATAGCTAGAAGGATGGAGAAAGTGCTCCCCTCGGTAATATCACAAGACCAAACTGGATTTATTAGGGGCCGACACTTATCTTCAAATCTTCGATGCCTGTTTAATGTAATATACTCACCAACTAAATCAAACACCCCAGAAATATTATCATCATTGGATGCAGAAAAAGCATTCAACATGATTGAATGGAAATACCTTTTACTATATTGGAGAAGTTTGGGTTTGGCCCGAACATTTGTGCATGGATTAAATTACTGTATACTAACCCAGAAGCTTCAGTTTGCATCAACAACATTTGCTCAGACTACTTTAAACTAGAACGTGGTACTAGACAAGGATGCCCCTTGTCACCGCTGCTGTTTGCAATTGCCGTTGAACCACTGGCAATACATTGTCGAAATACTGATCAGATAAAGGAGATTAGCAGAGAAGGACTGGAACAGAAAATTTCATTATATGCAGATGATATGGTACTGTATATATTGGACCCAGAAAATTCTGTGCCTGCAGTCTTAACAGCACTCACAGAATTTCAAAAGATCTCTGGTCTCAGAATTAATCTGAATAAAAGTGTACTCTTTCTAGTGAATTCTCAAACATATAATATTAGATTAGATACTCTACCTTTTATCATTGCAGAACAGTTTAAATACCTAGGGGTAAAAATCACAAGTAAAAATAAAACTCTTTATCAGCAAAATTTCGCTGTCTACATGGAAAAAATCAAGCAAGACTTGCATAGATGGTCAACCCTTCATCTCACACTAGCTGGAAGAATTAACACTGTTAAGATGAATATTCTTCCTAAGCTCCTTTTTTATTTCAAAACATTCCAATATACAGTACATTAATAAATCATTTTTAAGCAATTAGATTCAACAATAACCTAATTTATTTGGAATTCAAAACATCCACGCATCCAAAGAGCGACCCTACAAAGACAAAAGGCAGAAGGCGGCATGGCTCCACCTAACTTCCAGTTTTATTACTGGGCAGAAAATATACAGACAATAAGAACCTGGACACAAATAGAAGAACATACACAGGCTTGGTCCGCAATAGAAGTAAAATCCTGCAGTACTTCTTTGTATTCCTTGCTCTGTGCTCCAATAAACACACGTTATCAGCAATACACTAATAACCCAATTGTGCTCCACTCTCTTAGATTCTGGAACCAATGTAGAAAGCATTTTAAGACGGAGTAGCTTCTATCTGTGGCACCTCTGCAAGAGAACCACCTCTTTCAACCTTTGCAAACATAGCAGTTTTTAATATCTGGAAAAAATTTGGAATTAATTTGCCTAGAGATCATTATACAGACAACGTCTTTGCATCCTATGAACAATTAGATTCCAAATTTAACATTCCAACTACACATTTCTTTCACTATCTTCAAATCAGGAATTTTTTTAAACAGAACCTTCCAGATTTTCCTCATTTTGCACCCATATCCATGCTGGAAAAAATATTACTCAATCTCAAGGACTTAGACACCATCTCTACAATATATAAAATCATTTTACAATCCCTCCCTTTCAAAGATCCAAGAGGTCACTGGGAAAAAGATCTCTCAATTAATATATCAGAAAAGGAGTAGAAAGTAGCGATGCAGAGAATTCACTCGAGCTCCATATGTGCAAAGCATACAATTATACAAGTCAAAATTATATATCGAGCACATCTGTCTCGACTAAAACTCTCCAAAATGTTTCCAGGGCATGATCCAACCTGCGAACACTGCAAACTAGATCCAGCCTCACTGGGTCACATGTTCTGGGCCTGCACCAAATTAACATCATTCTGGATGAAAATTTTTAATTACCTTTCAGACAGCCTTGGTCTCACAATCCCTCCTAACCCATTAACAGCTGTGTTTGGGGTTCTTCCAGATGGGATTAAGGTGGAGAAAGACAAACAAATTGTGATTGCATTCACTACACTTTTGGCACACAGACTTATTCTGATAAACTGGCAGAACCCAAACTCTCCTCTTTTAAGTCAGTGGGAAACTGATGTGTTATACTATTTGAAATTGGAAAAAATCAAATACTCAGTTAGAGGATCCGTACAGACTTTTTTCAAAACATGGCAGGATCTAATCAGTAATATTTTAAAATAATCTCATAAAGCACAGAGAATTTATTAATTTAGGTATGTTTACAGTTCTTAAATTTCACACCGTTTGGCTTGCTGTCTCTCTCAGGGTTGAAGATTGATTTGTTCTTAACTCAATTTTTCTTTTTGTAAAAACTTGATTGATTTGTATGGAATGCAATAAAATTAATAAAAAGGAAAAAAATAAATAAATACAAATACATTTGATTTTCCATCTCTGTGATAAAAGCACACCTATTGAAAATCTTTATATTGTTAACTAAGCTAATAAAATGATCAAGAAGGATATTTAAAATGCTATAATACACCAGACTGACTCAAAAACACACATTTTCCGTTCAGTCAATACCAGAGTTAAATCCCTGGCTGCAGCACCTTTGCATGGAGTTCAAAGTCATATTTATAAAGCAACTTAGATAGGCTTGGTAGTACAGTGGTTACCACTGCTGCAAAAAAAAACAGGATTTTAAATCCTGGCCAGGGCACATTCCTTCATTGTTTTTGTGAGTTTTTCTTCAGGTACTCTGGTTTTCATTCCATGCCAAAGATGTGTGTGTTTGGTTGAATTTCAACTCCTTCGTCTTGTGAAAATGAGAGTGAGGGTGTTTGTAAGTGTGGCTTAGTGGTCGACCCATGCAGGACTGGCCGTGTGCCTAAAGCTGCTGGGACAGTGTGACGATGTGGGTTCTGGCTCCACACTCCCATTGCTGTTTGGAAGCACTTGAACCCAACACCGTTGATAATGAAACCGAGTGAGCTAGTCAGTAAAGGCAAATAAACAATTGAGCAAGGGGTGGTGCAAAAAGTGAATAGTGCTTTTATTAAAAGACAGCCAAAATAGGTGTTCCAATAAATAGTGCAGTACTCCAAATGTTTCATTAAATAAATAATCCAATAAAAGAACGTGGAGGTAAAACCAATAAATAGAAAAAAACACAATCCTTTAAAACCACAGGTTAAAATCTTCTCATGGAAGCAGTCTTTAAAACAACAACAAATCTGGTGCATCGTTTCTATTAGCGTCTCACCTGCTTATCCCGTTTGGGCTTAGCAGCAGGCAAGACGCTCTCTGCAGCTGCCCTCCTCTACACACTTTCGCGAGACTGGAGACCTCCCGATCCTTGGCTTCGGTTTGGCTCTCATCCCAGTCTCCGAGACTTGATGTCCACCAATGACCAGGACGCACACATTGGGGACTCCACCACCAAGCCTCCCGACTTCCGCTGCCTTTCCGCGGCCTTCTGCGGCTCGCCGCTTCACCTGGTCACTCCTCAGCTACATGGTTGCTCAGCGGGAGCAACATCAACTCAAACGCCTGGGTGTCGGCCTAACACCCAGCTTCCTTGCAGCTGCCCACGAGCGCTCGATCGCGCGCTCACCACACGCACACACCACATGTCTGTTCCTCTCCTGCACTGCCTGCTTCCTCACTCGCTCCCTGTAACCTCCATCCTCTCCTTTCCTTTCTTTTCTGATCTCATTCTTTTTTCATTCTCCCCACAACCGACTCGCGCTTCTTTTAAAATGATGAGGGCCATAGCAGCTGCAGCATTAGCCACGGGACAATCATAATGTGGGCAGTTCTTCACCTGTGCACTAGGTGAGAAACGCCCACACTACGGATCGCCCCTGCCCACTACGGCCCAACGTCCCCTCGCTAAGCCGCGATCATTTATTTAAAATGAATGGCTTTTGCACAGTGAGCTGTGGACCCGCTATACCACAGACAGGCTCTGTCATCATGACCTGAGTAGTTGCAGTACAAAAAGTATGAATGGTTTAAACTATTTTTAGAAATACCTGTACATTACCTCAGTGTTTGTATATCTACATATTCTTTTCTTTATAAGCTTTTCAGCATTTATTTCCCTATAATTGTGTGTGTGTTTAACACAATATTGATTTCATCTAGCTCTAGTAATAGATGGTTAGGAAAAAAAACATGTATAAAGTAAAACAGTTAAAGAAATATTATTTTGGAGGCAGATTGCAGGAACCAACCTTGGGCATTCGAATATGTGCCCTACATAAAAATAGCTCTATTCAATATATCAATGCAAAACTTAACTTTAAAATTCAGACATTAAAGTTTTCTGTCAAAAAGGTGAGTCATGCCCTCAAATGGACATGGCCTTCTCATATTTATTTTGAAAGGCTAATTTCAATTAAAGGTTGTCCTTGTAGCAGTCTGAATCCCATTATTCTGTGATGCTTTAATGTTCTGCTGATTAGTTGCAAAGACAGTGAATGTGGAGCAGAAGGAGTTTGGAATAGTGTGGGAGGCTTATTTTTTCTTGTGAGCACAATGCTTCATTGTCTAGATCTTTTGTTGAGTTTTTATAAAGTATACTTTTATTTTTCCTAGGAGCTATTTTAAGTCTAAGTTGGGGTAGTAAATTTTGCCTCACAGCTCTTGGTGTTTGGCTTCACTGCTCACTGTGGAGTTTTAAAGTTCTCCCATTGCTGTGTTGGTTTTTCTGCAGATTTTCTTCTTTTACATCTTAGAACTAAGATGGCTATGATGTTTTGCTGTGTGAGTCAGTTAGAGTATTTGTGTGAGCAAAGCTTTTGTACCTAAGTATGTGTAGAGTTGGTTCTTACTTTCCACATGATGCTGTCATGCTCTCCATTGGCCCTAAAATTGGATAAATATGTTTCAATAAATGGATGATAGATGTCTTTAAATTGTTCTGATAGAATGAAATCACTCACTAATTTGCTTCCCAGTGTCCAATGTTAAGATTATGATCCAGCGTGACTGTTGTGAAGTGATTTTGTTACTAGATCTTGCAGTTTGGTCCTTCTATAATGACAAAAAGATACAGTATACAGCAGCAAATCTAATAACATGTACTAGCAGAGGCAGCCTAGCATGAATACAAAGTCAATAATCCATTTTTCTCCTCTACAACTGAAATCCCAGTACACATTCTATAACACATATAACACAAACCATATAGTAAATGTACTTTATATATTCTCTCCATAGCAGACTATTTATAATACATGTTTGCCATATAACTAAGCCTTAAGCCTTTTGAGATGCAGCATTTAAAATAAAATCATATTAAAAAGAAAATGTTGTGCTGGCCAAGTTGGCATTGCTGCTTCATTTCCCCAGGTACCAATGTTCAACTACTTCTCTTATTATTATAAATGTGAAGTTTCCACATTCTTTAAAGTCCATGTGAAATTTCTGGTTTTCTCCTAATTCCAAGAGTTTCAATGTTAAGTTAGCTGGCTATTCAAAACTGACTTGAAGTGAGTAAGGAGTAGTGTGTTTCTGAATATGCCCTGCATGAACTGTCATCCCATTCAGGTTTGGTTTCTGACTGGTGTCTGATGCTTGTCAGATTGGGTTATAGGTCTCCAGAAATCTGCAATGGAAAAGCCAGTTTTTGAAACTGGCTTGATTTATATAGCTGTAATTTTTTTTTTTTTTTTATTAATTTTATTACAATCAATACATAGCAATCACGTTTTACAAAAAAAAAAAAAGAATTATGCTAAGAACAGATCGATCCCCACCCTTGAGAGAGAGAGCAAGCCAAACGGTGTAAAATTTAAGGCTTTTAAAAAATACCTAAATCAACAAATTCTCTGTGCTTTATAAATCATTTCAAAATATTACTGATTAGATCCTGCCATGTTTTGAAAAAAGTCTGCACAGATCCTCTAACTGAGTATTTGATTTTTTCCAATTTTAAATAATATAACACATCAGTTTCCCACTGACTTAAAAGAGGAGAGTTTGGGTTCTTCCAGTTTATCAGAATAAGTCTGCGTGCCAAAAGTGTAGTGAATGCAATCACAATTTGTTTGTCTTTCTCCACTTTAAGACCCTCTGGAAGAACCCCAAACACAGCTGTTAATGGGTTAGGAGGGATTGTGAGTCCAAGACTGTCTGAGAGGTAATTAAAAATTTTTGTCCAGAATAATGTTAATTTGGTGCAGGCCCAGAACATGTGACCTAGTGAGGCTGGGGCTTTTGCAGCGTTCACAGGTTGGATCATGCCCTGGAAACATTTTGAGAGTTTTAGTCGAGACAGATGTGCTCGATATATAATTTTGAGTTGTATAATTGTATGCTTTGCATATGGAGCTTGAGTGAATTCTCTGCATTGCTACTTTCCACTCCTTTTCTGATATATTAATTGAGAGGTCATTTTCCCAGTGTCCTCTTGGATCTTTGAAAGGAAGGGATTGTAAAAGGATTTTATATATTGTAGAGATGGAGTCTAACTCCTTGAAATTGAGCAATAAATTTTCCAGCGTGGATGAGGGTGCAAGATGAGGCAAATCTGGAAGGTTCTGTTTAACAAAGTTCCTGATTTGAAGATAGTGAAAGAAATTTGTAGCTGGAATGTTAAATTTGGAATGTAATTGTTCATAGGATGCAAAGACGTTGTCTATATAAAGATCTCTAAGCAAGTTAATTCCAAATTTTTCCAGATATTAAAACTGCATATGTTTGTGAGGGTTGAAAGAGGTGGTTCTTTTGCAGGGTGCCACAGAAAGAAGCTTCTCCGTCTTAAAATGCTTTCTACATTGGTTCCAGATTCTAAGTGAGTGGAGCACAATTGGGTTATTAGTGTATTGCCGATAACGTGTGTTTATTGGAGCACAAAGCAAGGAATACAAAGAAGTACTGCAGGATTTTACTTCTATTGCGGTCCATGCCTGTGTATGTTCTTCTATTTGTGTCCAGGTTCTTATCGACTGTATATTTGCGCCCAGTAATAAAACTGGAAGTTAGGTAGAGCCATGCCGCCTTCTGCCTTTTGTCTTTGTAGGGTCGCTCTTTTGATGCGTGGATGTTTAGAATTCCAAATAAATGAGGTTATTGTTGAATCTAATTGCTTAAAGAACGATTTATTAATGTATATTGGTATGTTTTGAAATAAAAAGGAGCTTAGGAAGAATATTCATCTTAACAGTGTTAATTCTTCCAGCTAGTGTGAGATGAAGGGTTGACCATCTATGCAAGTCTTGTTTAATTTTTTCCATGCAGACGAAAATTTTGTTGATAAAGAGCTTTATGTTTACTTGTGATGTTTACCCCGAGGTATTTAAACTGTTCTGCAATGATAAAAGGAAGGGTGTCTAATCTAATATTATATGCTTGCGAATTCACCGGAAAGAGTACACTTTTATTCAGATTAATTCTGAGACCAGAGAGCTTTTGAAATTCTGTGAGTGCTGCTAAGACTGCAGGCACAGAATTTTCTGGGTCCGATATATACAGTACCATGTCATCTGCATATAATGAGATTTTCTGTTCCAGTCCTTCTCTGCTAATCCCCTTTATCTGATCAGTATTTCGACAATGTATTGCCAGTGGTTCAATGGCAATTGCAAACAGCAGTGGTGACAAAGGGCATCCTTGTCTTGTGCCACGTTCTAGTTTAAAGTAGTCTGAGCAAATGTTATTGATGCAAACTGAAGCTTCTGGGTTAGTATACAGTAATTTAATCCATGCACAAATGTTCGGGCCAAACCCAAACTTCTCCAAAATAGTAAAAGGTATTTCCATTCAATCATGTCGAATGCTTTTTCTGCATCCAATGATAATAATATTTCTGGGGTGTTTGATTTAGTTGGTGAGTATATTACATTAAACAGGCGTCGAAGATTTGAAGATAAGTGTCGGCCCCTAATAAATCCAGTTTGGTCTTGTGATATTACTGAGGGAGCACTTTCTCCATCCTTCTAGCTATGATTTTAGAGAGTATTTTAACGTCGTTATTCAGAAGTGAAATTGGTCTGTATGATGCACATTGTAATAAGTCCTTATTTTGTTTTGGAAAGACAGTGATTAGTGCTTGGCGAAAGGTTTGTGGAAGAGATTGGTTATCTCTGGCTTCTGTAAATGTTGCTAATAGGAGGGAGCTAGCTGAGCGGAGAATTTCTTGTAAAACTCTGCAGGGTAGCCGTCAGGGCCTGCTGCTTTTCCACCTTGGAGTGACTTTATAGCATCCAGTAATTCTGATAATGACAGAGGTTTATCGAGCTCCTCCACACTAATAGCGTCAATTTGTGGTATCTGTAATTTATCCAGAAATGCATTAGATTGTATATTGTCTTCTTTAAACTCAGTAGTATATAGGGATTTATAGTAGTCTCTAAAAGTGTACATTATATTTTTGTGTTCGATGATTTTATCTCCATTCTTGTTAGTAATTACCGAGATTGCTATGCATATCTTGCTTGTGAATTTGTTGCGCTAAAAGCTTATTAGCTTTCTCCATGTTCATAATAATGATGTCTGGATTTGTAAATTAGTTGTTCGGTTTCTTTAGTTGTCAAGAGGTTTAATTCTGAATGTAGAGCCTGCCTCCTCTTATGTAGAGTCTCGCTTGGTAGTCTGGCATGTTCTTCATCTATTTTAGTAATTTCGCTTTTATCTCTGCTACTTTCTTCGCTTCGGATTTATTTCTGTGGGAAAGATATGAGATAATCTGTCCTCTTAAGAAGGCCTTAAGAGTTTCCCAGAGTATTCCTGCAGAGATCTCAGGGGATGTATTTGTCTCTAGAAAGAATTCAATTTGTTTGGATATAAATTCAGTACAATTCTCGTCAGCTAATAGAAGCGGATTGAGACGCCATCTGCGGGTGAGTGTATGGGGCTTAGTAATTTCAGCTCCAAGATCATCGGAGCATGGTCTGAAATAACAATAGCATCGTATTTACAAGATTTAATCTTAGGCAAGAAGTTATTATCTATAAAGAAGTAATCAATCCTTGAGTAGCAATGATGTACTGGTGAGTAGAAAGAATATGTTCTTGAATTTGGGTTTAAAACCTCCAGGGATCTGATAAGTTGTGATCAGTTATAAACTTTGTAATTATCTTTGCGGTGTTAGTTGCCGGTCCCCCTGTGGAGGAAGTCTTATCTAAAAGTGGATTTAGAACACAATTAAAGTCCCCAGCCATTATAAGTTTATGAGTGTTCAGATTGGGAATGGATGCAAATAAATTTTGTATAAATTCCTTATCATCAACATTAGGTGCATAAACATTTATCAAAATCATTTTACAGTTAGATAAGTCTCCCATGACCATCACATATCTCCCTTCAGGATCCAATACTACATCTGATGCTACAAATGGTACTGTTCTATGTATGAGAATTCCCACCCCTCTAGTTTTCTTTGTAAAACTAGAATGGAACATTTGGCCAGTCCAGTCTTTTGCAGCCGGAACTGATCCTTACTTAGTAAGTGGGTTTCCTGTAAAAATACTATTTTAGCATTTAGACCTGTTAGGTGAGAAAGTACTTTCTTTCTCTTTAATTCGTGATTCAGGCCTTTAACATTCCAGCTTACGAAGTTAACTGTCCCATCATGGAGACACTGATTCTGAGTTTTTGGTGTCATATTATAGTCTTAACTGGAAGTGAAATAGTTTAGGTCTTAATTTCCTATTCCCCAAGAGTTGTTGCCATGCAGCTTATTATTACGTTGATAGTTATAATTATAAAGATTGAGATGATAGATTAGATATAGATCAAGCCTGCTCTCTTTCTCTTCCCCTTACCCCCCACCCTCCCTTTTTGCCTCCCCAGGTGAGGCTAAAACCCACTTCATGCAGTCCCAGTCCTCTGACATACCCAGAGACAGAGCACGCCCAAAGCACATCAAGCCCCCATGCAGTGGCGCTTTAAGGTTAAAAGATAGAGATATCTGTTACCAATATAGTCTTTAAAAGAGGAAAAAGAAAAAAAAAAAAAAAAAAAAAGAATTTTGCACTTAATATATATACATATATATATATATATATATATACATATATATATATATATATATATATATATACATACATACACATATACATATAATCTTCATCAATTTTAGTGCATTAAGATGATATCCCCAGATAATAAACCCAGGTGATGGTGTTAAAGATGTGTCCAAAACAAGCATAACAAGTCTTAATGCAGTAATAGCAATAACAGCAAACCAAGGGTATGATATTGAACAGTCTCATTTAGGGTACACATGAAATAATTAGAAAAGAAAAAAGAGGAGGAAAACGTAATTAAGCACAATAAAACATAAACATTTAGCCCTAGTAATACTAAGTAATGATAAGTAATAAGTAAGTAATAATAATAAGAATATGAGAATATATGCTGATAAAAACCCGTATTTTAAAACAAATAGATCAGACAGTAGATTATTAATCCTAGCTTTATCATTTACCGCCATGACTCACAATTATGTATCAGAATAGTCCCGGATCAGCTTTCTTAACTCATTTTCTGCCTCCTCCTTGCTAGCGAAACATAGAAATGACCCTGCCATTCCACTTTCAGTTTTGCCGGATACAGGAGGCCGTATTTGACATTGGCTTGCCGTAGCCGCTGTTTAATATTATAGAAGGCGGCGCGTTTAATAGCTGTTGCTGGAGAGAAGTCAGGGAAGACGCGAATGTGGCAATTTTCATATATAATATCTTCCTTTTTTTTCCTGAGGAGTTCCATCACCTCTAACTTAAATGATAATCGCTCAAAACGAACTATAAAAGATCTTGGTCGGGTCTGACGGTGTTTGATCCAGACGCGTAAGCCGCTGCTATCTCAGATTCTGCTTTAAAGTCGCCCCCGATTATTTTAGAAAAAAGTTCAGTTGCGAATTTCACCGGTTTAAACTTTCTCGATTCTCCGCAGGCCTTCAATTCTGACATTATACCTTCTATTCCCATCTTCTAAAGCAGCCAGTCTGTCTCCAAGTTTTTCTCCGAGTTTTTACATTCAACTGACATTTACTGCTCTTTCCTCGCACTGGCAGCTAGATGTTCGCTATTTCGATCCGATTCGTGAATGTCTCACTAAGATGCTCCAATCGATCAGCAAGCGTGCTCAGTTTAACTGAGTTTTTCTCAATGCGCTCTTCGATTTTACCCAGCACCTGTCGAAGTTCTAGTTGTACCTCTTGGCGCAGCCTTTCATTTGCCTGTTGGATTTCCTGTTTTAATTCCTGTTTCAGTCTCTCAAGTGCCTTTGCCGTTGCTTTCTCATTAGCCTTCTCGCTTTTCTTTATATCTTGCCTGAGCTCAGCGAGCAACACTTTCAGTTCAGATAGCTGAAATGTGCCTTCTTGTGCCGTAGATGAAGCAGCAGACTCTGCTGAAGCCGGTGTCCCCGCTGCTCCAGTCCCGCGTAATTGCGTAACTGAAGCCGCGGACCTCCCGGCCTTTTCCAGTTTCAGGTAATCCTCTCCAATCGGCGAGCTATCCACATCTGCACTCACGATCGCACCTTCGCTCCCCTTTTCGCTCTCAGCCGGCGACGATGTAGCGGACCGTGGTCCCGAGGAGTCTGTACTTTCGCCCATCTGATCCAGGTCTGTCTCTGAGAGGCCGTATCTCGAACTAGGGCTTGCTGATCGCAGCTTGGATGTAGCTTTAGTCTTCGATTCTTTCGGACCCCCCTTCTTGTTGGCCATGTTTATATGTGTTTACATATACTGTAGCAGTCCCTCTCGGGTTGAATAAATACAGGATATCTCAGAATAATAAGCAAATAATATGAAAAATAGCACCACTGCTAGCGGAGCTCCACTTCAGACGTCCATCTCTCGCATCGGACGAGACCAAAGATAGCTGTAATTTTGAATCATGTTTACCATACCCATAGTCAAGTCTTTTGAAATGTTAATAACATAAATACATTATTTGAACCTTATTTTCCATTATGGGGTCTTGCTGGATGGATAGCATAATAGATGACATGCAAGTAGTTAAATGCCAAGCCTCAATCACATTAAATGGAGAATGGCGAGAAGTACAGTTGACACCATGTGTGCTGCTACAGCAGCCCATGGTAATATAGTTATTAAACTGTTTGTTACGTTCCTACCTCCACCCCCATTTAATTAACACATTTGGTATGTCCCTAGCTCCCTTTTGCTATTGGCGCCACTTTTGTTTTTACTTTAATTCTCACCATATTGTATTGAGGTTAAGGAAATTATCGTTCTTTTACCTTCAAGTTATCAATGGTTTTACGTCCTAATACTTGCATTACTATGGCAAGAAATCTACATTAAAGTATACAGACTCTCAGCCTTGACTTCTTGGTGAGTAAACTATCTGTCCACGTTCACTATAACCAGTTGGGCGACGCACACTCCGTACAGATTTGGTCTTGGGAGAGAAGCCTCACTAATACGGCGTTCGGGGACAGAATAGTAAAAGGACGGATTTTTAATGCCTGATCGTGTTAAGCCCGGGGCTAAGCAAAGAACTGTTCCTTAAGTACTTGTCATCGTTATACCTAAAATGCAGAACACTTTAAACGCTACTAGTCAAGGACAGCTCAAACAGAGACTATTTTGCTGTTTTTGTCTTTGTCAGTTCCCACGCAGTTTAAGGGCTCTGTACAAATATCATTGTTTATTGACTCACTGCGTAGCGAAGATGCTGGAACTTTTGCGCCTCTGTTTTGCTGAACTTTCCGTGACCCCTGCGTGCTCGCTCTCGGTTCGGCCCCACCCAGCCCTCCTCATCGCAGTATGTCTCAGCAGGAATCAGCGCATTCACTAGAATTGGAGTCCCAGGAAGCAAAAGGTGAATTACTCCAACCTGAAGATGATATTGGGATAGAAGGTGAACTGTCTGCCCGACCTAAACACACAGTTAATTCATCTTTAAAAATCAGAGAAGGGTTTGAAAGTCAAAGGATAGAAATGTCAAACAGACTTTTAGATTTATGGAGCAAAACTATTCATTGCATTTCCATTGCTGATGATGCCAGTGACAGTTCAGAACAATTAAAGGACTTGTTTGCAAGACTTAAACATACCTATGATAACTATAAAAGACATTTTGAGAAGTATTATGCCTTTTTGTCAAATATAAACATAGAAGAAGAATTACAGGAGTTAAATAGCATTACTCTCCTTGATCAGCAAAGGCACATCACATTTCTTGAAGTCAAGTCAAGGTTAAAAAATAGGATAAGGCAGTTTAATGATACCGCATCCTGCTATTCTGTCTCGTCTAGGCACTCTAGAAAATCATTTAGATCTCTACAATCAAATTCCCAGAGATCAGACTTAAGCAACCAACTGATTTTAGCCCGTGCAGAAGCAGAGGCAGCTAAGATTCAGACTACTTTTATTAAAAAGGAAGCAGCCCTTAAGGCAGAAGCAGCTCGCATGCAAGCAGAGGTAGAGGTCCTCCAAACACAAAGAGAGGAGACAGCAGCTTTGGCCAAATTAAGTATTTTGGAAGAGGCCGTAGAGGAAGAGGACAAAGTCAACCATCCCCTCAGGTTGACCACCACAGAAGATCCCGTAAAACAAACTTCCCAGTTTGTCTTAGATCAGAATACTGACAATGCCTTTAAGTCCACAATAGAAAGCTTTACATACAATACCCCAGCACATAACCTGCCAGAAGATGCCACACCACCCAGTAGGGAAGACCACTGTAATCCACACCCCATTGTGAGTACCATGAATCCCCGCAAGTATTCAAAACTCATACCACCTACTGATGCACTGCCAAGACCTTTCCCAGATACAGATAATCAGAATTTCGTTAAACCTCCCAGGAAATGCTATATGCTTCCAGAAACTCAGTTTTCTTTAATGAGTCATGTCGTAAGACATCCGGGCTTTGGACAACCTGAGCTGAATCCATCTGCAACTCCATTTACCCCACTAGTACCTAAGCATGATCCAGATGCCATCAGCTACAGTAATCCGCAAGGAATACCTATGGGAATGAAATCAGAAAGAGCTGAAATATCGGACTTTGCAAGGTACATGATCCACCGAGAAGTCATCAATACTGGTCTCACAAGGTTTGATGACCTCCCAGAAAACCATAGGAGCTGGAGAAATACATTTAAGACAGCAATCCACGACTTAGACATCTCACCTATGGAAGAACTAGGTCTACTGGTGAGATGGCTTGGGCCGCAATCGACAGAATATGCCAAAAGACTTAAAAATGTCCATATAAACAGTCCATCCACAGGCCTCGCCCTTGCATGGGCGAGACTAAACCAAACATATGGAAGCCCCGAAGACATTAAGCTTTCCTTATTCAAAAAACTACAGGACTTTCCTAAACTGTCCAACAAGGATGACCGCAAGCTTTTGGAACTTAGTGACCTTCTTCTTGAACTTGAAATTGCTAAAACAGGTCCACATCCGGTCTCAGTTATTTAGATACTGCTCATGGTGTTAACTCCTTGGTGGCAAAACTGCCATACCATCTTCAAGAGAAGTGGACTTTGGCGGGTTCCAAGTACAAGCAGCAGCTTTAAGTATACTTTCCACCTTTCTCCTTTTTCTCAGAATTTGTTAGACAGATTGCCAAGGCCAAAAATCTTCCAAGCTTCTCAATGAACGAAGCACAAGTGCCAAGCTCAACAACAGCAAGGTATGAGAACTTGAGTGCTAGACATAAGGACCTAAGGAGCACTATTTCCGTTCGTAAAACTGGAATCTCAGACAACACATCAACTGCCAGTAAGGATGTGACAGAAGAGAAAACTGACGATCCCAACCATTACTGCCCAATACATAAAAAACCGCACCCTCTAAAGAAGTGTTGTGCTTTCAGAGAGAAGCCCATGCAAGAGCGCAGGGAACTTCTTCGAAGGCATGAAATCTGCTACAGGTGTTGTGCTTCAATGGAGCACTTTGCCAGAGAATGTAAGGCCACTATTCAATGCTCTGAGTGTGGCAGCGACTAGCATGTTACTGCGCTCCATCCAGATTCCCAAGAGGACTCTCTCCCCTTCTCCAGGCATGGCAGGGAGAGCTCTGAACAAATGCCAAGGCCAGTATAATCTAAATGTACCGAGGTATGTGGAGAAGGACTTTGTGGAAGATCCTGTGCCAAAATATGCCTTGTAAAGGTGTTCCACAAGGAACAACCAGAGAAGGCTATTAAAATGTATGCTATTTTAGACGAACAGAGCAATCGTTCATTTGCAAATCCAGAGTTCTTTGACCTGTTCAATCTAAAGGGGAACTCTTCACCCTATACCCTAGGCACATGTGCAGGCCTAGTGAATGCTACAGGAAGAAGAGCAGATGGTTTTATTGTGGAAGCGGTGCGAGGGAACGCACAGCTTCCACTCCCTACGCTAATTGAATGTGACCAGTTACCAAGTGACAGGGAGAAGATCCCCACGCCTGAAGTAGCACGGTGCCATCCTCACCTGAAGCGTATAGCCAACTATGTCCCACCTCTTGACAAGTATGCTAATATCTTGCTTTTGCTGGACAGAGACATTCTAAGAGTCCATAAGGTACGTCAACAGTGTAATGGCCCAAATGATGCCCCTTATGCCCAGAGACTTGATTTAGGTTGGGTCATTGTGGGAGATGTCTGCATAAATAAAACTCGCAGGCCCTGTAGCATCCATTCTTATAAGACAAGTGTGATTGGAAAGGGGCGTGTCTCTTACTTCAGACAATGCCCATGCCACTATTTCGTGAAAGAGAGACCTAATCTGCACACACAGGTATTTGATAACATACAAGAGCTTGGTATGGTTATGCCTGAAGACGATCTTGGTCATACAGTTTTCCAGACCACCAGCGACGACAACAAGGTAGCTCCTTCTGTTGAAGATAAGGAGTTCATCAAAATTATGGACCAGGAATTCTGTAAACATAGTTCTAACAGTTGGGTAGCTCCATTACCCTTCCACAATCCAAGGCCCATTCTTCCCAATAATCGTGAGCAAGCGGTATCAAGATTTGCTTCACTTAAGAGAACACTGAAGAACCGACCAGAGATGAAAGAGCATTTCATAACATTCATGCAGAAAATACTGGACAACAATCATGCCAAACCAGCTCCAACATTGAAGGAAGGTGAGGAATGCTGGCTCTTCCATTCTTTGGCATATACCATCCTCACAAGCCAGGACAAATTAGAGTAGTCTTTGATTCAAGTGCACAGTACAGAGGCATATCTCTCAACAACGTACTTTTAACAGGTCCAAACCTAACTAACAACCTTATCGGAACGCTTACACGGTTCAGGAAGGAAACTTGTGCAGTTAGGGTTGTGAATGGAAGTTTAATCCACCACATTCCTCAAATATGGGTGGAACACGGGAAAGGATGATTGGAATGGCAAGACGGATACTGGATTCCATGTTAATTGATGTGTACCCTTCTCACTTGACTCACGAAGTGTTAACTACTTTCCTTGCTGAAGTGACAGCAATAATTAATTCAAGACCTTTAAGCCCGATTTCTTTAGATCCAGAGTCTCCCGTTATTCTAACCCCAGCTGCCCTTTTGACACAGAAAATTGGGATTATTCCAACTCCACAGGGAGTCTTTGACAGCCACGACCTTCACAAAAGCCAGTGGAGACGTGTACAACACCTTGCCAATTGCTTCTGGAAAAGATGGAGAAAAGAGTATCTGAACCTTTTACAAGACCGCAGAAGATGGCAAGTACAAATACCTAACCTTCAAGAAGAGGATTTTGTCTTACTGAAGGATCACCAAGCTCATCGGATTGATTGGCCCATGGGTCTCATTGTAAAGACCATGCCCAGTGATGACGGAAGGGTCCGCAAGGTTGAAGTAAAGACTGCCAGGGATGGGACTGTCAAGACCTTCTTCAGACCAGTCACCGAAGTTGTCACAAAAACCAATTCAGTCCCACCATGGCTGATGTACCGTGAACCTTCAGAGGTCACACCAATCCCCACCGTCTTCAGTTATAAAGGTTTTACTTGTGACTATTGAATCTGAGAACTCGTTTAAGGTTTATTGTTGATTGTGGCTGTTCTTATAATATTAATATTCAAGATTAATGGTGCTATCTGACGATACCAGACGGGGAGTGTGCTGCTACAGCAGCCCGTGTTAATATTGTTATTAAACTGTTTGGTACGTTCCTACCTCCACCCCCATTTAATTAATACATTTGGTATGTCCCTAGCTCCCTTTTGCTATTGGCACCACTTTTGTTTTTACTTTAGTTCCCACCATATTGTATTGAGGTTAAGGAAATTGTCGTCCTTTTACCTTCAAGTTATCAATGGTAATACTTGTATTACTATGGCAAGAAATCTCAGCCTTGACTTCTTGGTGAGTAAACTATCTGTCCAAGTTCACTACAACCAGTTGGGCGACGCACCCTCCGTACAGATTTGGTCTTGGGAGAGAAGCCTCACTAATACGACGTTCGGGGACAGAATACTATGCCTTTAATAGAACAAATTGCTAAGAAGATTTTTCATCACAAGGTCAAGCCTTTGTGCCATGTCTGAACCTTCACTGCCACCATTGAAAGCAAAGAATAAGCCAGACCTACTGGGACTCTATTGACAGGGCAATCTCACGTCAGGCTCGCTCAGGTCGAGATTCCACATGACCCAGACATGCTTCCTGACTCACAGGTCCAATTTGAAAAGGAGTCCTTTACCTCACCCAGGGTAGTTGAAGTTGGGAAAGGAGGAGTGTTTTATCTTGGTAGTGTAATATATTGCTCTACTTTCCCCTATTGTATTATTAATTAGTAACCTTTGTCAGAATGTCTAATCTCCAAGACTTACCACTGTTTATAAGGTATTATACTATATAGCTTATCCCCACCTTCCCTTCTATAACTATAACCTCAGGCAATTAGGTGTGGTAAAAAGACAAGCAGGAGTTAAGTTACACATAAAATAATATATTATTGATAATATTCATAAATAATAACAAAATGCGAAGTGCATTTGAATAGTGGCAACCATACAACCTGATTAAATGGTGATGTGTAATTTCAGGCGGCACACAGACTTGTTAGTTATTTAAAATGTATCTAGTTAAGGCATCATTGATGCTCAACTTTCTTCAGAACAGGCTGCAAGCCTGTTCAATATGGCTGCCGAGCTGTGCCCTTCATTATGTTGTCCTTTCCTTCATCAGATGTTAGTAAGAGAGATAGTGTGAGGTTAAGCAAATAAATTTATAGATGTTCTGTCCAACCCCTAGAGCCAATAGGGTGTCATAGTACTTAAATGCCTCTGAGACAAGCCAATTCCTAACAGCCATAACTCAGACCAATGGGGAAATAGGACATCTTAACACCTGCCATCCCCACAAAACTATTTGTTGAGCTAAAGTTTGATAGTTAGGCAACCAGGATTTTTTGTGGGGTTGAAAGACTTTAGCAGAGAAACACTCACCAAACTAGTTTAAGGCACATCCCCCCAACTCTGTCATAAAATTTTAAAGACTCAGTTGTAAGGGGGTAAACATGAATGCTACTCACTAAAGTATCACTAAATTACATTGCTTTGCCTAAATTACAAATAAAGACATGAAAAATATTTATCAAGTTATATGCAAAATCTCACATCACAACAGAGGAGAAAGAATTTTCTTTTGTACTAGTTTGAAGAAGAACTCAATCAAAAGATATTTCTTCAAAAAAAAACAGCTGTTTGAACCTGGGACTCATGTGCCGTGGTCAACTGTGTCTGGAGTTTGTGGTATATATATATATACTGTATATATATATATATATATATATATACACACACCAGTAACGGTGCACTGCATGATAACGTGCAGTGAATAAACTTGTCTTGAGCATTCATAGTTTTCATACTCTTTCTCTGTAAGTTTAGCATTCATTTGCTGAAAGGTTGATGTGCTTGCTGCTTCCGGAGCAGCTCTTCTTTTCTCCACCCTAGCTGCCTGCTTCTTCTCTTATTTCGTCTGCATCTTTTGCGTTAAAACTGATTAAGTCAGTGTTTGTGTTGCAATTACTTAGTATGTTTTTCTTAATATTTCACTTAAACTGGCACTTGGTCTTCAATCTGCCTCAAGAATGATTTAGAATATAAAGAGGTAGAGGAAGTGATGGCAAAGGTGGTAGGGAATGAGAACGGCGCCCGTACACATGTGCTGCACGGCCGCCCTGCTGGCTGCTGTCGAGAGTTGATTCTACAATAAAATAAAATAAAAATGAATAGAGGAATAACCTTGTAGGTCAATTATCACCCTGAAAGCGGATAGTAAATATCATGTAGTATATGTGTACCAAATTTCAGGTCAATAGGTCAAATGGTTTGCATGCTACAGGTAAATTAAAATCCTAGACAGAGAAACGGAACAGCCACGGTTCTGACCATTACATGGCCATTGTGAGTGCTTTCAGTAATGGACTGGTGTCACCATGGGCCCTTTGACCAGTCAGCACCTACGCAGCCCTATATGCAGCAAGCTGTGATGCACTGTGTGTTCTGACACCTTTCTTTAATGGCCAGTATTAGGTTTTTCAGCCATTTTTATTATACAGTAACACTCCTGAGGGACTGGACCAAATGAACTAGGCTTCCCTCCCCTTGCACATCAGTAAGCATTGGGCACTAATAATCCTGTCCCTGGTTCACAGATTGTCCTTTCGTGTACCATTTAGCCACCACAATTTATACTTGTCAAAGTCGCCCAGATCCTTATGCTTGCCTATTTTAACTGCCTCCAACACATTACTTTCAAGAACTGACTGTTAAATTGCTGCCTAATATATTTCATTATAGCAAGATAATGAATGTTATTCAGTTCACCTTTCAGTGGTTTTAATGTTGTGGCTCATTGTTGTGTATAGATAGATAGATAGATAGATAGATAGATAGATAGATAGATAGATAGATAGATAGATAGATAGATAGAACACATACAATTCATTATCCTTCCTTGGAACAGTTGCAGTGCATTATGGGTAGTTGCTTAGTAACCTTGTAATTTGTAGAAAGAAAACTGTCCAGCATCATTTGTTAGAAGGGAGGAGTGACAAATACATCTGTACAGGATAGCAGAAGTCTTTACTGAGTTATATACAGTATGTCTTGAACAGAAGGTACCTTGGTGTTCTGTAATGTTATGTGCCAACTTCACCGTCCTCTATAGTGCTTTATGAGCTGAGCAGCTGCCATACCATAATGTGATGCAGCCTGTGAGGATAAAGTCCACTATGCACCTGAAAAAACTGCAGAAGTTCCAGCTTTGCTCAGATGTTTCAGCAGGTAGAGGCATCAGGGATCCTTCTTTACATTACCTAAAATGTGTGATTCATTACAGTATATTAAAAGATTATCAGTTATGAATGCACTAATGCTGCTTTTAAACTTACTAATTAGAAATTCTTAATCTTCATATTATTGTGGACGTTTTTTTTGTGATTACCCATTACTATTGTTTTCTTTAATTCCAAGGTAATCTTTATAATTAAAAGGGGAGGCCAACATATAACATACTGACCACTTACCCTTTATAGATTAGGGGTGGATATCCATCCATCCATTTTCCAACCCGCTATATCCTAACTACAGGGTCACAGGGGTCTGCTGGAGCCAATCCCAGCCAACACAGGGTGCAAGGCAGGAAACAAACCCCGGGCAGGGTGCCAGCTCATCGTAGGGCAGGGGTGGATATGCATAGTGGATATACTGACTCCTTATCATTTTGAATCTCTCCTTGGGGTTTAATAACATATATCTAATCTAATCTAGTAGCATTTCCTCATAGAGGTCACTAAGAAAATAAGACTATGCATATAAAATATTGTAAAAGTAAATATAAAAGTCTCTTCCAAGCCCCTAATGAAGCAATCTTAAATTACACTTTTTCATGGCGGCTCCTATGGCAGCAGCCATTTGCATTAATACATTGAAAAGCAATGTGAAGGATGATTTTAGAAAAACCTAAATTACTGGATAATTTGTTCTAAGACTGTGAGGCTCAAAAGGAAAAATTGAAAAAGACCAAAATATTTTGCATTTGCAGTAAAATTAATATTGCTTCTATAACCTTGCAACTTCAAGATATCTATCACAGTGTTCACATCAGCAGCAGGCATAATGCAAAAATCATGATTTTCTGCTGTTTATTATTATTTAGGCAGTAAATATTTATCTTCTTTATCTTTAGAAAAAAAGTAAAAGAATGGCGTGTGTTTCCCAGTACCTGATCTTTTATGCATGTAAATGGATTTTAGTATAACAAGGAAGGATTTGCTCACAGTTCACCAGCATGCTGTTAAAGATAAAGCATATAACATCATGTAAACTCAAAGGTTTATAATGGAATGACAAAGCTTTATTAATCCAAATGAATGACCTCTAAGTAATATTTGCAGTTTTCTTAGGAAAATGCATTTATGAATTATGTTAATGGATCATATTGCAAGTATTCAGGTATATTTAAACTATGAGTATAGAATATAAAAATCAGGAAAAAATGTAAATAAAACCGTATATAAATCCTCTCAATGTTTATAGTTTAGAACAAAGGTGGACCCTTCAGCATATTTAACTTGCAATAAATCACGTTTTTTTCCTTCATTTTCTGTCCTCTCAAATTAACACACATTCAAATTTCCCTAATTCCCCTCATGTTGTGACTCTTTCTTTTTTTTCAAAAAATGGATGGAAAAGGTCAGTATTATTACTAGAGCTGAGCAAACAAGAATAATATTTTGGACCTAGCTGGGGTTGAAGTTTCTATGCTCATCACACTGTGATTAATATTTCTGTTGGGTTTAACTGTATTTTTGCCATATTTAATTTTGGAAATGTTATCCCACTGTTACATGAGTAATTTTGAACCTTATAATTTTGAAAAACAATCGCTACCTTTTTTTTTTTGCAATCCATTTATTTGAAATTTTGCTGATAACCAATTAACACTAGAATCCCTGAAGCCTATGAAAAAACTAATAATCCCGGGCCATCTTAAATTCCTTTACACCTTTCCATTAGCGTCTTTTGTTTTGCAAATGTGTCAATCAGCACAAGCAGCCTGCCATCCCATCCCCCCACTGGACAAACCCAGGCAAAAAGTTCTCCCAGCTCAAGGCTCCTTATCTGCATGTAAGGTCCCTGGAATTGTACAGGGTAACTGATACAGTATATCGTTATTTGGAATACATACATTTCATGTGTGTTCTGTGTCTACAACTATCTGTGTAAATGTACGATGACAGGATAATATGTGAAGACTGAAGTCCAAATACCTTTTGTGAAAGTGTGTTTTTGATATTTGGACTTCATTCTTCACACATTATACACTTCATGTCTACATTTTGTCAATTATTACTAAAACATGAAAAACGTTTCTGTTTTAGCTGTGTTCAACAATTCGTGCTTCGCATTTCCTGTCATCCTACATTTACATAGATTGTTGTAGACACGGAACACACATGAAATGTATGTGTTCCAAATGATGATATATTATTTACCCTATTCAACTCCAGGCACCTCACACCCAGATAAACACACTGGAGCACTGAGAATCTTCTTTGCGACTTGAGCTGTGTCGTGTTGGATGGAGGGGAGTGGGATAGCAGGCTACATGTTGCTTGTGCAGATTGACATATCGGTAAAACAAAAGACACCGATGGAGAGGTACAAAGGAATTTAAAGTGGCCTGGGATTGCATGTTTTTTTTGTAGGCTTCAGGGATTCTAGTGTTAACTAAATTAATAACCATTTGTTTGAGTGTTTCAATTCAGGATTTACACCTCATTTCTAAAATTAAACATTTCTCGTTTATGTTGCAAATGATACAGTTCATACTATTGATAATGAATGGCCTTTTGTGCTGGTTCTTCTTGACCTTACTGCTTGCTTTGACCATGCTGACCACATCATTTTTATTGTAGTACCAGAAGAGCTTTGCCTGATCAAGTTCTTCTGCATCTGCTACCACCTACCTGGACTCCTGCAGTCAATTATCATTTGGTAGTGAATCTGAACTTCTGGACTTTCTATCAATTGGTGTTTTTTAAGGCTTATGATTTTGTTTATTATCAAGACATCCATGCCTACTGCTTGTCAGTGTGGAGTTTGCATATTTCCTCTATCCACATGAATTTCCATACTTCTTTCTCACATCCCCAAATACTTTCGAATTTGTTTAAATATTGATTCAAAATTAACTGAGTGTGGATGTGTGCTCATATGCACTCTGCAACAGACTGCATCCCCATCTAGGGCTGTTTCCTGAATTGTGCCTGATTCTGCTGGGGTAGACTTTGGTGTTACATGCCATTGAAATGGATGAAGTAGATTTGTGACTGTTATGCTTTTTTTGATTCATCAGAATAACCTTATGTTGTATTGACATATTGGCGATGCCCTTCTTCTTTGGAGAACAATAGATGGATGCACAGATAACCTTATTATGTTACCATATTGAATGTCTGAACATCCTAGAGCTAGATATTAACAAAGTAGAGTGTCTTCTGGTGAAATCTCTATGCTGTTGTTTCCATTTGTCTAGTGCATATCAACTCTTTAAAAAGTTCCCCCATAGTCCATAGTGCTGGACTTAAATGGATTTAAAATGTTGTTAGCATTGCCTTGACTCTTGCTAGATACAATAGACGCAGCATGCCTTCCTGTCTAATATCAAATTGTCTTAAAAATTCTGCTATTGACTTGAAAATTGTAAATTTCAAAACACTGTCTTCAAATAATCTGCCATCAATGCTGGGCTCATATCAACCTCCTAATTACCTGACATCTTTTGACACTATCCTTGTCACAGGCAAAATTCTTATAATGTTATTGCAAGTGAATGCTCCTTTAGCTTTCTGGCCAGGGGCAGAATGGTCATTAGGGCATTTGGGCAATGCCTGGTGGGCTGCAGACTCTGGTCTGGTCATGGGCGGGCTATTTCATAAAATAAATTTTATGTAATGGTTACTGTTTGACATTAAAATGAATTTTCTAAACTACTAAACATTTCTAAGGCGCTCCGCTGGTTTTTTGTGAAGCAGCCTTTACACAGCTTCTCCTTTGTTTTATAAACGAACAACATATAAGGCCATCCTTTTTCCTTGCTTCGCCAAGGATGCTGCCTTTTTATTTAATCCACGGGTTTTCCGCTGTTTTTTTGTTAGTTTATTACGATTGTTATAGTTCTCTTTATATAGCACGTTGTCAGTTCAGCACTCAGGTTGTAATATGATGAAGCTGCACGAGCTCACTCTTGAGAATGCAACATATAGTTGTCCAGGAGAAAAGCAATCTTGCCTGAAATCAATGGCAACCTTTTGTAGAGTTTGTCCCTGAGACTTATTACTTGTCATCGCGAAGCAGAGCCTTACTGGAAATTGGAGGCATTTGAATTGAAATGGGAGATCAGAGGGTATAACAGGGATACAAGGAATACATTGAGTGTGGAGAAACTCTAGTGACAGCGTATTAACTTGTGGATTTTTCTGTGAGTATTTGGTGGCAGTGTGACAAAGTTGCTTCCGCAAGACCATGTTAGCTGTGGAGCTCAGCTCGGAGCATATTCTTTTCCTACCTTGTCAATTGTGTAATGCGTTTTTTGAAATGGTTTGATGCATAGAAGTGACCACTTGTACTGCGTTCAGTCAGTTCACGTGAGCTGCTCTCTTGTGTGATGTTGCAAAGTCCATGGCTTTATTTAATGTTAGCTAAGATACGGCACTTAAAAGTTTCTCGCTACAGCAATTTTAACTCCGTTACAAAGTGATCCAAAGTCTCGTTTATACCTCGTGTCTTCTCATTAAACTTGTATCTCGCGAATAAAGTATTCGATGAAGGCATGACAAACGGCAGCGGGGGCGTGTCCATAAACTTAATTTAAACTTACGGTTTACACCGTGCTTTGTTTCCGCTGTAGCTGCACTTATGAATAAGCTTGTATGCATTTCTCTTCAGTGCTCTTTGGAGCTCTTCCTTGTTTTCTACGTACTGCGTTCATACTCAGTTCACGTGATTATGTGGGAGGCGTGATGATGTGACACACAACTCCGCCCCCTACAGCCATCGAGCTAAAGTCCATTACAGTATATGGAGAAAAATAGGTTCCAGTTATGACCATTATGCGTAGAATTTCGAAATGAAACCTGCCCAGCTTTTGTAAGTAAGCTGTAAGGAATGAGCCTGCCAAATTTCAGCCTTCTACCTACACGGGAAGTTAAAGAATTAGTGATGAGTGAGTGAGTGAGTGAGTCAGTGAGGGCTTTGCCTTTTATTAGTATAGAAAATGATCAAATATTACATAATTGTGAGTGGCAAAAGTATGTGAATCTTTGCTTTCAGTATCTGGGGTGACCCCCCTTTGCAGCAATAACTGCAGCTAAACGTTTCCAGTTACTTTTGATCATTCCTGCACACTGGCTTGGAGGAATTTTAGCCCATTCCTCCGTACAGAACAGCTTCAACTCTGGGATGTTGGTGGGTTTCCTCACATTAACTTCTCGCTTCTGGTCCTTCCACAACATTTCGATTGGCCATTCCAAACCATTAACTTTATTCTTCTTTAAGCATTCTTTGATGGAACGACTTGTGTGCTTAGGGTCGTTGTCTTGCTGCATGATCCACCTTCTCTTGAGATTCAGTTCATGGACAGATGTCCTGACATTTTCCTTTAGAATTCTCTGATATAATTCATAATTCATTGTTCCATCAATGAATGCAAGCCATCCTGGCCCAGATGCAGCAAAATAGGCCCAAACCATGATACTACTTTACTTATGCTGGAATACAGTGTTTTCCTTTCTCCAAACATAATGCTTTTCATTTAAACCAAAAAGTTCTATTTTGGTCTCATCCATCCACAAAACATTCTTCCAATAGCCTTCTGGTTTGTCCATATGATCTTTAGCAAACTGCAGATGAGCAGCAATGTTTTATTTGGAGAGAAGTGGCTTTCTCCTTGCAACCCTGCCATGCACACCATTGTTGTTCAGTGTTCTCCTGATGGTGGACTCATGAACATGAACATTAGAGGCCTTCAGTTGCTTAGATGTTACCCTGGGGTCCTTTGTGACCTCGTCGACTATTACACGCCTTGCTCTTGGAGTGATCTTTGTTGGTTGACCACTCCTGGGGAGGGTAACAATGGTCTTGAATTTCCTCCATTTGTGCACAATCTGTCTGACTGTAGATTGGTGGAGTCTAAACTCTTTAGAGATGGTTTTGTAACCTTTTCTAGCCTGATGAGCATCAACAACTCTTTTTCTGAGGTCCTCAGAAATCTCTTTTGTTCGTGCCATGATACACTTCCACAAACGTGTTGTGAACAGCAGACTTTGATAGATCCCTGTTCTTTAAATAACACAGGGTGCCCACTCACACCTGATTGTCATCCCATTGATTGAAAACATCTGACTTTAATTTCGCCTTCAAACTAACTGCTAATCCTACAGATTCACATACTTTTGCCACTCACAAATATGTAATATTCAATAATTGTCCTTAATAAATAAATGACCAAGTATAATATTTTTGTCTCATTTGTTTAACTGGTTTCTCTGTATCTACTTTTAAGACTTGAGTGAAAATTTGATTATGTTTTAGGTCATATTTATGCAGAAATACAGAAAATTCTAAAGGGTTCACAAACTTTCAAGCACAACTGTATCTCCCTATACCAGCCTCCATTAGTGTTACATTGAAATCTGTTTATTATTTATTTATAATTACTTATTTCACTGTGAGGACTGCAAGGGTGTGTAACTATTCTAAAGCACTGCAATTTAAATAGTAAAGATGATGCCTATTTTCAATATCTTCTTCTGTTTCTCTACATTTATAATAATAAAGAGGATCTTGTTTCTCACTTGGGAATCAATTCACCAGTACACTCCTGACAGTTGGTTCCTGCCTTGCCCCTAATGTTGTTCTGTTGTCATGATTTTGGACTCCTTTTTGTGTTTCCCTGCTTCTATTTTGCATATTAGTTTTTTATCCATTTAGAGGTTTTGTTATGTGGACAGTCTGATTCTTCAATTACTTTTAATTTTGGATTTTTTTTAGATACCAAAATATTTTTCACGTCTTGATGTGCCTCATTTTGTGTAAGAAACGGTCATCTATTTCTAAAAATACTGTCCACATAAATTCTATTCAATTGGTTTGTCTTATGAATTTTTCTAATTAATCTCAGGACATCTAAAAGCTTTGTTTTCTGACAATGATTTCTAGTTTGTATCTTGGAGGCAACATTTCATTAACATAGAATTGCTTGCTTTCGATCTCTGCTTGCTCTCTAGCTTATGTTTCTCAATGATCTCCCGGTCTGTACTGCTTTCCAAAATTTTGGAGCCTTTTCTTTGTCAAAAACAGCTCATAATCCTGAATTGGATAGGCTGGCAAGTTGATTGAATAGATGAATACATTTACAAATGCTAAATACTACAATAATCAGGCAGAACATTAATACCACCTACCTAATATTTTGTAGGCCGCCCTTATGTCACCAAAAACAACTCTGACCCATTGAGTCATGAACTCCACAAGACCTCTGAAGGTGTGCTATCTAGCACCAGGATATTAGCAGTAGATCCTAGAAGTCTGGTAAGTTGTGATGGGGGGACCTCCATGGATTAGACTTGTTTTTATACAGCACATGTGAAAAATGCTTGATCAGACTGGGATGTAGGGAATTTGGACGCCTGGAACTCCATCATGTTCCTCAAACCATTCTTAAACAGTTTTTGCATTGTGGCAGGGCTCATTATCATGCTGAAAGATGCCACTGCTATAAGGTAATATCGTTGCCATTAAGGGGTGTATGTGGTATGCAACAATCTTTAGGTAGGTGGTTCCATGTCAAAGTAACATCCAAGGTTTCCCAACAGGACATTGCACACTGCTTCTTCCGACGCCTTCTTCCCACAGTGCATCCTGCTGCCATCTGCTCCACATGTAAATTATTTAAATGTGATTAATCAGACCAGGTCATCCTTTTCTGTTGCTTCATTGTCCAGTTCTGACACTCACATGCCCATTGTGGGCACTTTTGGAGGTGGATAGAGGTCAGCATGGGCACTCTGAGCAGACTGTATCTACGCAGCTCCATTTGCAGCAAGCTACAATGCACTCTGTGCTCTGACACCTTTCTCTCATGACCAGTATTAAGTTTTTCAGCAATTTTTGCTATACCAGCTCTTCTGTGGGTATTGGGCACCAAAGACCCTGTTTCCAATTTTCAGTTGTCCTTCCTTAAACTACTTTTTGTAAGTACTAACCACTGCATATTGGGAACACCCAACACAACCTGCTGTTTTGAAAAGGCTTTGACTTAGTTGCCTAGCCATAACAATTTGGACCTTGTCAAAGTTGCTCAGATCCTTACACTTGCAAATTGCTCCTGCTTCAAGCACATGACCTGCTAGGACTGACTGTTCACTTGTTGCCTTGTACATTCCACTGCAATGATGTAATCAGTGTTATTCTCTTTACCTGTCAGTGGTTTTAATGCTGCGGCTGATTGCGGATTTGTGTAAAGCAACAAAATAAGTTGAATTATATGATGATTGTTAATGATTATACTCCAAATGTCAGAGAGGATCATTATAGAGACATAATAACTTGAGAAAGTGTTAAAAGAACTGTATGTTTTATTTTTGGATACCATATACTATTTGCATTATTTAATTAAAATATTCAGTATATACACTAGTGCACATGATACTTCTGTGACTAACATATTAGACCTGTTTTCCATCAAGTAATGCTGCTGCAGTAAATTTGTGTTATGGCACAGTAAAGCAGCAGTACATTTTTAAACCACTTTTCCTAGGTATACTTATATTACCATGTTCCACTAATCCACAGTTTTTAAATCAGCAGATGCATAAAGAGAATTGCAGTTATTTTTCTAAAGATGTCCTATTTATAGACATGTTTAAATCTTTTTAACTTGCTAGTGAATGTTCTGAATATTTATCGCTACTGATTATTTGTTAACTAATTTCATAGAGGCAATTAAAAGACAACAACACTAATGCTATTTTTATAGATGGAAATAAAATTATTTCTGAATACATTTCAGAGGTATAATTGTCTATTAAAAAAGGCTGCAAGATGAGCTCAATTGTCCATATGTAAAGGCAGTGATGCCCTTTTCCACTGTGGTTAACATTGACTTATTTCTGGGTAATGCTATTAGTAACAATGTATTTCCAAATTTCTCTGATAATAACACTAAAAACTAAAAATATGGGTTGATATTAAAAGGGCATCTTGCTTTGTCTGTAGCTATCAATTGCCAAGTTCCTGTTTTAAATTTTGAATAACTTAATGATGTTAGTCTAACTGATTATTCTTCTTACTTTAATATAAAAATGATCTGTATTAGAAACAGCTACACAACACTGAATAGTCAGGGCTAAAACAGACAACATTTAAATGCAAGGACATATTGGTAGAATCAACCCTCATTGACCATAGCTTCTCCCCAAGCAGTTTGGGCTGTATGGTGTTGAATGCAGTACAAAAGTCAAAAAACAATATTTTCACCATACTACACTGTTTCTTCAGATAAGAGTAGGTCCAATTCAGCAGATAGATAACATCATTTTCCACGACATGTGGTCCGTATAGGCAAATTGCAGAGGGTCCAGTGCTGCTTTGACCAGGGGTTGCAAGTGAGCCAATGTTAGCCTTTCCAATGTCTTCATGATATGTGAGGTCAGAGCCAATGGTTGATAGTCATATAACACTTCTGACTGAACTGTTTTAGGGACAGGTGCTACACAAAATGTTTTCCATACAGCAAGAACCCTTTGTAGAATCACACTCAGATTGAAGGTACACTGAAAAACTACACACATTTTCCTGGCATACTCCTTCAGTACCTTAGGATTAACACCATCAAATTTAGCAGCTTTGTGTTGACTAAGTTTTCATAGATTTTTTTCACCTGCTTTGTTGTAAACATTTTTAGTAGCTGGGGGTTTGGCAGAAAGGTGGGTGTAAGTCATTGTAGCTGTCTGAAGAGGACAGAGACACTGGCAGTTGCTATGCAGAAGTGTGAATGGAAATTGAGGAGGAGGGAGGGTTTGTGGACAGTGGTGCATGGTCTTGCGGAGTAAAATGGACTTAAGCGTGACACAAGGGGAGTTGGACCACATAAATTGCCCAGGCACCTGCATTGCTAAACCTTTAACTGGAAGATCACACTCAAACCTGTTAAAGAACTAATTGAACTCATGAGCCCTATCAACACTTCTCACATCTGATGTGAAATCAAACTGCTCAAAACCATTTTTGGTCTAGTTTCCTTCCTGCAGTTTCCTCCTACAGTTTTCTTTAACCTCCTGGATATTTTCCTTAAACTCTCTTTGCACCCTCTTCATTTTTCACCTATGTTATCTCAAGCACTATAGGCCCACTTTTTTGCATTTGCTGTAGGTGTAGGAGTATACAGTCATTGATAGAATAACAGTGTGTGTAGCCACACAAAAATGATCCAAGAACCAGTTGCTTATGATCATGGAGGATTTATCTGAATAATATATAGTCACAAAAAGAGTCAGCTATTTGATCATTAAAAAGTTAAGCACTAGTGTATTTTAATTTAGTAGTTAAGTTCTAGTGTAGTACTCAAGGATATTATCAAAAATACTGACAAATCTGTCAAAATTCCAAAAATGTAGAATGCCAGAAAAATTGTGAGAGAAGTACAAATTGAAAAATCTAAATTAAGAGATTATAAACACAATGCCTAAAAGCATGGGGCATGAAAGTGTAAACAACTGACACTTGGCTAACGTAATGAACATATTAAAAATGTCCATATATGTTTTGACATCTTTTATGCTGCCTGTAAAGCTAGTGATGTAAGAGACATTAAAACTGACTGGATATGTACATAACAAAAAACATAGCATTAAACAACTCAATTTACAATACATGACACTATGTATATCATATATCACATAAATCATCTTGCACATATGAAGTATGTTTTGTGAATAAATTGTTTCCGCCATTCAAATGTTAACATAATTTTGACTCACACTGTATTTGCCCCTTTCCTGGTGCATAGAATTCGCACTATAACATGATGTAAGCACAAAATCCGAAATGTGCTTGCGTACAGAAAAATCCAGATGCAGGAATCTGTGTGTACTCCAACTTCCGTGTTCTTCCTCTCCATAAATCCCAGTCAGCGTGAAAAGTAACACTCGTAATGCTCGTGCACACGTGTGCTGTCCCGCCCCAATTCCTCCCAGAATTATGCCTCCTTGAATATGCAAATCAATATAAATAGCCCTTAAGCTCAGCGTTCTGTGAAAAGACAATGGGAAAAGCACAGGGAAAAATATAAGAATTTTAGCGAATACCAAGTGGAGGCAAAGGAAAACCATACTATTTGCTGATTTAAGCAGTGGTATAATCATCAAAAGGAAGTTGATCGAGTGACATAGCGTGTCAGAGAAACTCGAAAGCTGGAGTTCACAAAGTCACACAGTGCCAAAATAAAAAAGAAGTCACATATCAAAGTCGCTGTAAAAAGGCAAGTTGTAGCCCACCATCTGAGCTTATTAGGGTACAGACAAAAAAAAAACAGGCAGTGGGAAAAAAGCACGAAATGGCAATTTTAATCTTGAAATTTCCACTTTAATCACGTAGTTTATTTTGTCATTAAAGTAGAACATCATAAACTTCATTTAAATTCATTTAATTTACTAATTTCTCAAATCCCATCATTACTAAAGTAGCATGTTAAATGCTTTGTTTTGTATTTGATCTTCAATGTGTTCTGTGTGTGTGAATCACTACGTGCTTCCGTTCTTTCTCTTTCTCCAACAGGACACAGAATCCATTACATTTTTGATATTTCAGCTCTCTGAATAATTAAAATACTGAAATGTATACGTGATGTCATTTTCTTGATGATTGGAATGAAAGCATGTTATTAAACATGGGAACACGATGGCGAAGTGATTGTTCATGTCTCACACAAGATGCTGCTGCTTCATGCGCAACCTTCGATGAAATAATTTATTGTAGCAGTACTGTCTCTTTCAAAGTACTAACCTGCAATTTCTGTCCTTACTTTTCTTTCCCCAAATACCCAATTGCCACACAATCAGCTCTGTAATAGACGTTAAGCCATCTGTAAGCTTACAACGACGATTCTTCAAAACTTTTAAGAAACATTGAAATATCTTCATAGTATGTGTTTAATTATTCTATCCATCTATCCTTCCAGTGTCGCTACAGCCTCAGCAAATATACAGCGTGCAAGGCAGGAACAATTCGCGAGGTTGCTAGCGCTGCGGCACCGCGTCCTCACATGTTTAATTATTAACAATATAGATTATTTAAATTAAGTTAAAGTTTTATCTGTATCATATAATCAACATATTTTGCTGCATTTCATCTTAAAAATGATACAGTCATCATATGTAAATACGCGCTTTATAAAGTGGCGCAGGTTGTGTAATATTATAACTGTAGTGCAAGTTTACAGTGGGGTAATTGTACTTATAAGTACAAACAGTTCTACAAGGAGCAATTGATTGAGTGCGTTTATAGTTCTTGGGATGAAACTGTTTCTGAACTGCGAAGTCCGTACAGGAAAGGCTTTGAAATGTTTTGCCGTGGCTTTGGCAGCATGTGCTTGATGCTGCATACCGATAATTCTCTTTCCGATCAGCTGCTGCTGTGATTCCCCACTCAGATACAGTGATATAAATACTCCGAGTGGTGCAGTGAGAGTAATATGAAAAAAGATGATCCGCTGTGGCAACCCTTAAAGGGAGCAGCTGAAAGAAGAAAAAGAAGAAGATGGTGCAGTGAGAGTAACAATGCTAAAGCAGTTATGGTATTTGTAATACTATGGCTATTCCCTGGGCCATTATATTGTTACAGGTAATCTAGAATCAGATGCATTACACTAATAAACAATATGCGGTTAGTTTCAGTGTACTTATAAAGCCGCGTCAGAAATGTGGTTCTAAGAAATAAAGGGTAACCACACTGGAACAGTAGCACTGCTTTGATGCTGGGTGCCGCCAGTCTGCAAAACCGGGCGGAGAACTTGCATATGACAGGGTATGAGGCACCGTGGAAAACTGCGTGGCTTTACACCAAATGTAGATTTTATATATCGCGATTTGAATGTGGAAATGTTCTTACGCAACATTTCTGTGCATGCGCACATACATGAGACCCCTGGTCTTCAACCAAAATCTATTGTTAGAGGCAGGGCACATGAGTGAACACATAGTATTTTTTTACATTTTTTTACAAAGCTATCCAACGCCATCTGGCCCTGTGTGAAAAAGTAATTGCTCCCTTACACTTGATAACTGATTGCATCACCCAGCTGTAATGACTGCTACCAAATGCCTATTACAATTTACCATCAGCCTTTCACATTTATAGGTTTTTGAGAATTATTTGCTCACGCCACTGTAGACTAATATTTGTAACCAGAGAGACCTTTAAAAAAAAACAATCATTTTGAGTTGAATCCACAGGTTTTGACAACCAAGAAGTGCATGATGCTAACCTTTATATCTTTGACCTGTTCTCATCCTCTTATATCTGAGTGCTGCCTTTGACACCATTGATCATAATATTCTTAGAAATCGCCTTAGTCAATGGGTGGGCCTCTCTGGCAGTGTCTTAAATTGGTTTGAATCCTACCTGGCAGGTAGAAAATTCTTTGTTAGTTGTGGTAATCACAACTCAAAGACACATGATATCCGATATGGTGTTCCACAAGGCTCTATCCTGGGTCCGCTGCTCTTCTCAATCTACATGCTTCCGTTAGGTCAGATTATCTCGGGGCACAACGTGAGCTACCACAGCTATGCTGATGACACACAGCTGTACTTATCAATAGCACCTGATGACCCCGATCCTCTTGATTCACTAACACAATGTCTGACTTGTATCTCAGAATGGATGAATAGTAAGTAACTTTCTCAAGTTAAATAAAGAGAAAACTGAAATCTTAGTGATTGGCAATAACGGATACAATGAGGCTATTAGAAATAAACTGGATACATTAGAATTAAAAGTCAAGACGGAGGTAAAAAGCTTAGGGGTAATTGTTGTCTGTAATCTGAATTTTAAATCGCATATTAATCAGATCACTAGGACAGCATTTTTTCACCTAAGAAACATAGCAAAAGTTAGACCTCTTATATCTTTGAAAGATGCTGAGAAATTAGTTTACGTATTTGTTTTCAGTCGACTAGATTCCTGTAATGCACTCCTCTCAGGACTACCCAAAAAAGACATATAAATAAATATTGATAAATCGTTTGCAACTAGTGCAGAATGCAGCTGCTAGAATCCTAACTAGGAAAAGAAAATCTGAACACATTTCTCCAGTTTTAATGTCACTACATTGGTTACCTGTGTCATTCAGGATTGACTTTAAAATTCTGCTTATGGTTTATAAAGCCTTAAATAATCTCACCCCATCATATATATCGGAATGTCTGACACCTTATATTCCAAATCGTAACCTCAGATCCTCAAATGAGTGTCTCCTTAGAATTCCAAGAACGAAGCTTAAAAGAAGTGGTGAGGCGGCCTTCTGCTGCTATGCACCTAAAATCTGGAATAGCCTGCCAATAGGAATTTGCCAGGCTGATACAGTAGAGCAGTTTAAAACACTGCTGAAAACACATTACTTTAACATGGCCTATTTATAACTTCAATTTAACTTAATTTAACTTAATCTTGATACTCTATATGTTCAATTTCCTCAAAATAACTATTCCTGGTGGATCTAAAATCCGTACTGACCCCTGCTCGCTCTTCTGTTTCTTTTTTCCGGCTTGCGCCACCTCCACCTACTCAAAGCTTCATGATGCTCCAACAATGATGGATGGATTAAAAGGCAGAAGTCTACGTGACCATCATCATCATCAAGTCCTTCCGTGAGAACCCTAAATCCAAAGAGGACTGTTTCATTTATGTTATTGCCCAGAGGGGACTGGGCGGTCTCATGCTCTGGAATCCCTACAGATTTTATTTTTTTCTCCAGCCGTCTGGAGTTTTTTTTTTTCTGTCCCCCCTGGCCATTGGACCTTACTCTTATTTTATGTTAATTAATGTTGACTTATTTTGTTTTCTTATTGTGTCTTTTAATTTTCTATTCTTTATTATGTAAAGCACTTTGAGCTACTGTTTGTATGAAAATGTGCTATATTAATAAATGTTGTTGTTGTTGTTGATTGACACTACACACTTCTGGATGACCTTAACTATTATAAAAGTCTCAGTACTGGGTTAAGTTAGGTTAGGTATTTGTTTGCAGCAGGAAAGTAAAAAAACAGAAGACATTGTTACAAATTTCCAATAAATAAACAAAGACACAAATTTTGACAACCAATGCTATTCCATAAAAACATTGTGAAGATGAGTACAAAGAAGAATTATTATTTTCAACAGTACACAAAACAATAATACATAATTTAACATTTACAGCATCCCTACAAGAAACAGAATTTGAAATGCTTATAGCTCTAGGAATAATATAGTTCTTAAACCTGTTGCTCTTTACCTTTGGAAACCTAAATCTGCAGCCTAATGGCAACAGCTGGAATTTAGAGAAAAGAGAATGGCTACTGTCAGACAGAACTGAGTTGACTTTCTTTCTAACCTGTTTGCAATCTATTTCAGTGATAGAGGTTAAGGTGAACCAATAATTTTACTGAAAATATAATCATTTTGTTACGATGATTTATTTTGTTATTGCTGAGGGTGCCAAATTAACAGGTAAAAGCAGATGTAACAATGGAAGTGCCATTATGGTTTTGACCACTTTAAAACAATTGAGTTTCCTAAAAAAAAAAGTTGTGACTGTCCCTTTTCCAAATTATTCACTGTTACAATCAATGTTTAGCTTGTTATCAATGATTGTTCCAAGATATTTGTATTGCTCTACCATCTCCACTGTCTCCCCTTTAATTAAAGTTGGATGGTGGGGAGCACCACCATATCGTTTGTCTTAGAAATATTTAGTCATAAATTGAAGTGAACACATCATTGTACAAACTCATCAACAACAGGTCCCTGGCTGCCTTCTTTATCTTGCAAAAGATTTTTAATGACAGTGTCATCTGCAAATTTCAGGATGTCTATCCCTGTGTAAACTCCTGCAGTCATTTGTATAAAGGATAAACAAAAGAGGACACAACAACCACCTTGTGGAGTACCAACAGATATACTTAGGCTATCAGAGAAATGACCATTAACACTCACTCTTTGTTTTCTGTTTGTTAAAAAGTTCAGAATCCACTCCACTAAGCTTGGGTCCAAAGAGAATTGATCAATCATTTGGTTAACTAAAATGTGGGGTTGGATCGTGTATAACGCTGACGAAAAGTCTATGAACAGCAATCTTGTGTGTGTTTTTATCCTTCCACATACACACTAAATTCAAAAGTGTTGGCTTCCCCCTTCCTTCAAAAGCTATGGCTTCCTCCACATCCCTCTTTCTTCTGTTTGCAAATTGGTGAGGGTCCAGCAGTGCCTCTGTTTTGTGAAGTAATTGTCTCTTAAATAACGTCTAAAGGAATTTCATGATATGAGAAGTTAATGCCACTGGTCAGTCACTTAATGCTTCCATACAAAAAACAAAGAAGCTAATGGGTAAGAAAACAAAAAAATGAATGTGACCATTTGAGTCCAGTGTAGTGGCTGCTGTTGCATCATCCAGGTTTATGCTACACATTGCTGGCGTTTGAACTGGTTTCCTTTTGTCTATGTAAAGTGCTATGAATAGGGAGAAAAGCTTTACATAAAATCAATGAATTATTATTATTATTATTATTATTATGCTGCCTTATTTGTGAATTAAACATATGTAATTTATAGACAAGTAGTTTAAGTTTTACAAAATTAAAACTAAAAAGTATGTCTAATTGTTAACAACATGTCAACAGCTTTGTCAAAAAAAATAATATTAATTAAGAATATTACACATTTCTTACTATTTTCTTCTGGGTTTGATATTTCTGGTACATTTTCTAACATATCTTCACAACATCAAGCATTAGATGATGCCACAGGTCATTAATTAACACATTGACTCATTATTAGCATTTAATGGCCCAGGTTGTAGCTTTTAAGTAATTTGATTATCTCCCACAGGCAGATAAGTTATAATGATGCCAGATCTATTCTCTGTGACTAGAATCTATACATATAAATGGTTTATTTTATACAGGACTGCTGAACACTTAATTGCCAATGTCTCAGATAAATAATTAAACATGTCAACAGTAAAAATAAAAGTTGTACTTTATTGTGAAATATAATCTTTACTTGCTTGACTGTTATAAAAACAATACTCATAGACTAAAACTTAAATTGCTCTCAGCAGTTTTGGTTACAAGCCTGGCTACTGCAGCTTCTCCACACATTGCCGGGTTTAATTCCTGCCCAGAGGTCACTATCTTTGTGGAATGTATCATTTTTTTTCCTTTATTAGTGTTTTTTTTCCTTAGTACTTCAATTTTACTGTGGATTTTTTATTGACCTGGTGTAACCTCCAATAGACAGGTATCCTGTCCAAAGATGGTTTGAGCTTTGTACAGAGCACTGCTAGAAGAGTTATCCAGCTTCAGAAATCGGATAGAGAGACTGATTAAGAGTTTAAAGTGCAAATACTAGACCCTTAGATACTTAAAAAGGACAAATAGGAAAAAGTAACATAAAATTACCCAAGAAATGTTTGCTGCATTCCAAAATGTAATACACAACGTAACCCGAGTGAAAAAGGATGAACATATATTTTGTTGCAATGATAGTGCCAGTTGCAAGACACATGATTTGATGAAGATCACGAAAATAAAACATCAATCCAAACATTCAACATAAAAATGACAGCAATCATCATTCCTTAGCAGCTATACAAAATAGTTGCAAGATGGTGTTCAAAATGGCCAAAAAGGGCACAACTCCGCAAAATGTCTGAAAAAAGCAAGCCAGGACCTTGACTGACCTGGTCAGATAAAGCCTTACCCCGCTCAGCCAGCATAAACTATTACAGGCAGGCCCAGAAAAAATAATTTGACTAGGAGGAGGAAGAGGTTAGGAGCATGCACTGATATAGGGGCACATTGCTGCATCCACCACATGATGAACCAACGGAGGATCCAAGATTAGAAACTGAGTGCAACCATGCAACAGATGACACCTCAGCACCACACTAGTTCCGATGGAATGGAACCAGTGTGAGGTTTTTTTATGATGGTCGGAGTGCCAATTCTGCCACCAACCACCAGGTGTTTCTCTGCCTCTGGGAGGCCCTACATGCAGAGCTGGATGTATAAGCTCAAAACAATTCAGATAGGTTCAAAATATTTAAAATGTTGTTTAAGAGAGAGAAATACAGACAAGAAGTTCAAAACAAAAATATTTACAAATTAAGAGTTTACTACAAGATAGAAAAAAAGCAGCAAAAAGCACAGATCTTTAAAATATGGGACTGTGACCCCTTTTGGGTCATGTGTTGTCTGAATTTGGGTTGCACCAAGCCATGATTCACAATAATCAATGAGACAGTTTCACATACAATTTGCTGAGTGTCTTGCCATGGGTCGCCTTCGGTAATATAACTAATTGTCATTTCTCTGCTCTGTGTCAGTGATTCGGGATGACAGTCAGTGGCAATTCTGGGTCTCTAAAACACAAAAAGGGTAAAATTGATTCGTGAGAAAAAAAACTGTTTAAAAACCACTGGCTGAAAGAGGCAACCAAAACTAACAAGTTCAATCCATGTTTAATTATTTAGTCTCCAAAGATAAAAAAAAAGAAATCCATAAAGCCAGAAACATCAAATAAAAACAATTTTTACAATATGACTCCTATGACTTTTAATGACAACCTGAAGGAAACCATTTGATCCACCACAATATAAAAGTGAAGGTAGCTCTCAAGTTTGACATCAGGGTGGACCTGCCTCTTGGGGTTCCACCCACAGAACAAAAGGAATGGACACATTTATAGGGTGTGGAGTTTCAGCCCTTTAACACAGATAGACACGACTACAAATGTCCAAAAAACAAACATGTTTAATCTTCCTTTTGGTTTACAACACCACACAATGTACAAATCAGCTAAACTGCTCATTTTCCCTTCTTTCCTGTACTCTCTCTCAGTACTTCTGCCACCTCTACCCCTCTCCTCACAAGCTCCGTCTTCTTTGTCCTGACTCCAACTCATCTAGTGAAGTGAGGCAGCCCCTTTTAAAATGCCCTGGATGTGCTCCAGGTGCTCCGTGATGATAACCTGGCAGCACTTCCTGGTGTGGCAGAAGTGCTGTAGTCCAAGTCTCTGTAATCCTCTGGGCACGCCCTTCTAAGCTCTGATCCCATGGCCCTGATGTAGACGTTCCTTAATTCCTCCCTGGTCCAGTTCTGTTGTTTACATGTCCACATGCTCTTTCAGTGGTGGACAAGGGTCAACAGGGCCCTCTGACTGGTCTCTGGCTACACACACTTTTCAGCAAGTTGTGCTACAGTAGCTTTTCTGTGAGATTGAACCAGATGGGATAGCCTTCACTTCCCACATGTGCCAACAAGCCTTGGCATCCATGACACTTTTACCGGAAGTTATCCTTCCTTGGAATACTATTGGTAAGTAATAACCAATGTATTCCAGGAGCAGCCCCTCGAAACCTGGAAATGCGCTGACCCAGTTATCTGGTCATCACGATTTAGCCCTTGTCAAAGTCACTCAGATCCTTACACTTGCTCATTTTTCCTGCTTCCAATATAGCATCTTCAAGAACTGAATGTTGACAGGTGCAATGAGATAGTCAATGTTATTCACTTCACCTGTCAGTGGTTTTAATATTGTGGCCTCATTCCTGTATAAAGATTGTCATAATTTCTGATGAGACCCATAAAAGTACTCACATACTTACAGTACATGAACAAACTTAAAAAATCCACGTGTAAAATGTATTCAACCCAGCTTCACTATCTGTTTCCTATCAAAAAGAGCAAACAGATACTAGGTCTGTTCAAACACAATTTTCCATATACCTGGAATCCTGGAAAACTTTCCAGGCTTGAATCTGTAGTACTAGGGTGTTGTACCGTGTTAGCCATTATGAATGTAGAGAAAAGCCAGGTTTAAAAGCTTCATCTTGGAAGCCAGCCCATGCAATTGACTTGTGCCCACTCCTGGGTGGTTTCCTGCTAAGTGCTGAGTGATGCCATTATGCTCGAAAGAAGGTGAAGACCAAGTTGTCCATGAGACCCACAGCAATGAATCCTTTGGGACAAAGCCTGGAAATAATAAGGAATGACTTAAGAACAAGCAGAATTCTAAAAGGAGGCTGGATAGTCTTTTGCCCTGGGAACTCCTGCAGATTTTGTTTTCTTCTCCAGTTTAATTGGAGCTTTTTTTTTCCTGTCAACAGCAGCCATCAGACTCGATCATCATATCCATTTTTAAAAACTCATCTTTAAATACAAAACTATATATTAGTGCTCTGCCTTTCTACTAATTATATATGTATTTTATGTGCACTCATATTAACTTTTTCATTTATTCATTATTATTCTTATCAAATTTAATTAGATTTTCTTTTCTAGTAGCTACTGTATGTCTTTGACATCTTGTAAAGCACATTAAGCTACAGTATATCCTCTATATGAAAATGTGCTGTGTTATTTCTGTTGTCTTCTTGCATAAAGTATAAAATATTTCAAATTCAAATGCTGCTGCAGTCTGACATGGATCAATTGCTTTTTATACCACCACTCATCTGGTTTAACTAAACTTGTTTCCTGTATAATATAACACAATCTTCAAAACTGCTCTCTTGACTCAAATAGTGATTAATTTAATCTCTACAGACGACTCATCATTGACGTGTGTCACATTTCAACCTGCCAGATACCTGAGGTTCTCTAATGTTGGCTTTCCAATTATTGCAAAGGTTTCTTTTGCAACTCTTGACCTACAGTCATTTGGCTTTGAGGCTCTCTTAAAATCTCTCCCTAAGTCAGCCCATGGTGCTTCATTAGTGGTTTGGTAAAATTAAACCTTTTAATTTCAGTAACATGGCCTGCACTTATAATTTGATTCTCTAATTGCATTGACTGTAAATTAGTTAAAATAACTACACTTTAAACAACGTGTTGTCAATCCAATGTCATCAGTCCATGCTTTGTTGTCTACTTTTGTGACTCTTTAACATTTTTTTTCTATCCCGTAGTTAATGGTATTGCACTTTGCTTTGCAAAGTGCCACATAGTTATGGAAAGTGTGCCAATACACTAAAATCATATTTTGCAAACACAACAGAAAATAGCAAAACACTATACTAACCCTAGACTAACAGTAAATTATTAAATTGTATTAAATTGTCCATCAAAAAAGATGGTCAAAAACCAAAGTAAAATAAAATACATGTTTCTTGGAACTTACCAATTGATGGAACCTCCTTTATGCAATGCCTTAAGAGGAAAAAGGCAGATATATTTTTAAACAAAAATCAGTAAATGAAATTTAAATCACAAAAGGTAAAAAACTGTGAATCTTACCTTGCCGTTGTTCACTAAGCAAAAATGTATTCACAAAAAGTTTTCACAAATTCTGAAAACAAGAAGACTATAACTAATACATTCTCAAACCTTCTAGGTTTCTATCCTATCTCAGGTATTCAAGAGGTGCATGACATCTGACCTTTATACCCTCTATTCAGTGTCATCATAGGTTGTTTTCTTGTATAGAGTCTTCTGTGACTCTACTTTCCCATTTTATACACCATTATACAGACTACCAAAATTCCCATACAGTTACCACTTTGTGGTCATGTATGACACCTTCCTCCTTCCATTCCCTTCCCTTCTTTATCTGTAACCTCAAGCTATTAAAGAAAGAATGGGAAGGAGAAGGAGCTAAACCTTTAAATAATTACTGTATTTAGGTAATACACCTGAATTATTATCAAAATAAAATGAGTGTGATAAAAAAAATATTACAGCTTAAGTAGCTGTGCATCTAGGCAGCTTTCACTCTTATGTACACCTGCAAGCCTTTGTCAACATGGCTGCCGAGGAAGAGCTATCTTCATCATGGAGAAATGGTAAGAGAGAGAGGAAGTCTTCTCTTCATTGCCAGATGGTGAATGAGTGAGGCGGAGTCACCAACCATTCCATTCATAAATCATGATTGAATGGGTGTGGGCAGCTTCCTTGGCTTATTTAATTCTGTTTAGCCACAATTTAAACCAAAGGGTATGTCATTATGTAGAGTTATGTTTCAAGTCTAATCCTGTTCAGCCAAAACCCAGCCCTCCATGGGGGAAGGTGACTTTCTCTACGTTCCTCTTGTTGTCAGTCATCCCACATGCTGGAATGGTGAAGTGTGCAAAACCTGTTTCTTCTCCAGACTCATACATCTTTATTTGTCCTCTCTAAGTATTCTTTCTGGGGGAATGGGCTTGTGGAATTTAACACCTTGTCACCTCTCTGATATTTGGAGCTCATACAAACTAAAACATTGCTTCTGATATGTTTACACTGCTGCACTCTACCAATCACAGATGGCGTACCTGCACATCAGCACTTAATAGCTTTAATACCCTTTCAGGTGTAGAGCAGACATTATATTATTTAATTATCACTGACATAAATATTAACATATACAGAGAAATGAAACACCAGCAAAAGAACATACCAAATCAAATATAAAAGGACATACAAATTATTTGGCAGCTTACTAAAGGTGAACACACACATGCCCACTTTGGCCAAATTAGTATCACCAATCCATCTAACCTTGGGGAACCATGTTCCAGGTCCTCCTTGCATAAAGTTTGCATGTTCTCACTGTATCTTTGTGGGTTTCCTTCGTGTGCTCTGGTGTTCTCTTTGGACTGTGGTTGAAACCCACAAAGATACAGTGAGAACATGCATACTTTATTTATGGAGGACCTGGAACATAGTCTTCTTACTATGAGAAGCAGTGCTACCACTGTGCCACCATGCCATCCAAAAAACATCAGTATACTGCTGAAAATGTTTATCATATCCTGAAAATGTTTAATGTAACCATCCAACAATCTGTCCAATCATCTATTTTCTTAACACACTTATGAAAGTTTAATATCTATATTTTATTTTCAAATGATATTATTTGAATAGTTAATACTTGTTACTTTGTACAATATATATTTGGTGTAGGTGCATAACAGAACTGTAGTTCTACACTGCTAATATTAGGCAATTGTTTTTGTTTTTTTGCTTGGAGGACCATCATTAAATTATCCACAGCATTCTTCTCAAGAACTGTGCCATAGGCAGCTTTACTCTGTTTTCTTTACACTACAGAAAATTTTAAACTAGCAAAAGTGAATGTTAGTTGAAGGTGATTTTAGGTGGAAGGTGATTATAAAATTGTATATTTTAAATATGCAATGACGAAATGAAAAATATACTGTCAGTTATTCTTATATTACCATTGACACAGTATATTGTACTACATATGGTAAACTAGCTCCTGTGGAGTAAAAACTCTGAAAAGACACTGGACTTTTAATCAAACTAAAACATTCAGCATTCTCTTGAAATGTAGATATGTTTAAGAAAGTTTTATTTCAGCATTTAAATGTCTTTATTTATGTGAAAATATTGGCTGCATCTTGGGGGAGTTAATTTCCTAAACATGTTTTCTCCCTCAGCCCTTCCACCCACCTGGCATCCTGGGTAATGGTCCTGGCCGTCCGTCACAACATACACAATGCTGAGTCAATGGAGTGTTAAACAAGTAGGTATTATTCAAAAATACAGCTGTTTTTGTTTGTGTGGATATTTTATTATTCTGGTCAATAACTGAGTTCCAAGGGCATGCACCCAAACTTTGTCTAAATTAATATAGGCAAAATGAAAGCACAGCTGCAGCCTTCAATTGATTTTGACCCTTATTTTGACATGTAAATATCAGACATTGGGCTTGCTAAAGTGCATCGATTATTCTTGGTATTCAATGAGCCAGTGTGTTGCTATAACATTACATGTAACAGTTTGTGAAGAGGAAAAGTCGTGAAAAATGAGAAAACTTGGCTGAGAGCAATGCACATTTATTTGGACCAGCCTGATGTGTTCACACAACTATTATTTCTGAGCATATGAATGGTCTGTTAAAGTTCTTAAAAAGTTTGGACAAAATAAATGCCTAAATCTGTTCAAGCAACAGTGATTTATACTCATGATGGGATTAAGAGTCTAACCTCACTATCTCTACCAAATACACCTCCACTAGGCACACACATACGCTTACAAATTATGAACATCACGTTTCATTGGAAACGTCCCCTGAATGGTTCTTTGTCAACAGTTCATTTGAAAATGGCAATAATTTTCAAGGTGTTTGTACAGGCATATCTGCCAAAGAGATGATAGATGTTGTAACCCACTTGTCTATTAAAATAACAAAAAAAAGAATATACATACAGGTGGAATCCTGTTGTAATAAAATTCATGGGACTACAAAAATATTTTGTTATAACAAATATGTATACTATTGTGAACAGAGTCACAGACGATTTGCCATCTCTAATGGCAAACAGTGCAAGGAAAGCTCAGTGGATGCTCTGCTGAGCTTTACCACGTAACACGAAATCGCATGATGTTTAGAACATTTAACACCCAACATGGACTCAGCTTTCTGTCTCTCATGCAACTAACTCTGTGACCCAAGCTTGATGACAGCTTGACCTGTATAAAAAAACAGCACTTCTTAAACTTCAAAAAATATTTTGCATGAAGACGAGACGTTAGATGTAACTTTTTTGCATAGAAATACAATTTTTATTCGTTCAGGTCCCAATGCCCAATCTTTAACTTAGTCTTCTATTTTTTTTGATCCTTCAATACTGTTGACAGGGTTGAAGATAAGATTCTGAATTCTTTTGCCACAGAATTTTTCTTTATTCTGGAATCAACTTTTTCCAGGATTGTTAATTTTTCTTTCAGTGTAAACTGACACCATTTCTCATTTTTTTTTTTTTGTCCATTGAAAAGAAAACTTTGAGAAGCACTATGAAACGTGAACAGTACAATATCCACACAAGATACAACTAACCACACGGAAAGTGTAGGCATGGCATTAAGTATTTTTTGCATCACAATAGTATCTTCAGTGGCCAGTTTGAGTCAAAAAACATTTGTTATGCTGAAATTTTCATTTCGTTAAAACAAAATCCGTTTAACATTATTATTGTAAGAACGTTTGTCTGGGCCAACAAAAAGTATTCATTATTCTGAAAATGTTGTTACTTCAGTATTTGCTATTGCTGATTTGACCTGTATGTATTTTTTTGTCCTGGCTTCTAGACTGCTACTTTTATCTTCAGTGGCACATGATACAGTATGTAACCTATATGCTAGATAAATTGAAATATCAAAGTACAGTCATAAATATTACATTTTTCAAGAATTCATTTGCTTGGGGAGCAATCAAGGTATACATAGAAAATGCAAAAGTCAAAGACAGTAATTCCTGACAAAAGTATTGTTTAAGGGGAAAGCTAAACTTTAAAGGTAAAAACATCATCAATAAAGCCATAGGAAATTGAAACCCTTTGTTTGCTTAAATGACCATTCTAAAACTATCACTTCTCTTTCAAATTGTTAACTTCCGATATCTGGTATGAAATAGCTTCCTGTTGCTCTTGTTACTAAACTCATGCAAGTAATGACTTTTATTTACTCACGTTGTTCTAGTCCATGTTGTTGAAATTAATATTGTATTGAAACATAATAACTGCAATAATTTTGATTTTTTTTGTCACTTCACCAAATTCCAGTTAAAATACATTTTTAAATATTAAATTTTTAATTTACAGGGCACTAATTGTACAACACACACACACCACCCAGAAATGTAACCAGATTTAAGTTAGCCTTTAACTACTGTAAGTGCCATCTGAACTTAGTTTTGAGATTCATATCAGTGAGAATGTTTTCCCATTACCATCTGTCTGTGTGGTATTTTAGGTTTATACTTATAAAAATGAAATTATTTTAAAATACTATAATTTACTTCTGTAATTGAACTGTCTAAAACACAAATCAATACTTTGGTTTTATAGCCAGAAGAGAATGGATGTATGTATTTTTCATTCAAGTCTGGCTTGTTTTACTTATCCTACTGTTTTATCATGTTATCAGATGCACCTAACTTGAAAGGCACCAACTAACCTTTTAGATTCTTTTCTTAATGAGGTATAGGCAAAAATGTCAAAACTAGCAATACAACTGTTACCTGTAACCTCTTACCTGTCTTATTATCTACATTGTACCCCATGTATTCAAACCTAGAGAACTCTATCAGCAGGCTGCTTGGCTGAGTGGGACTGTCTTTACCTTTATTTCAACTCAGTTTACCACAAATAGATAACTTCTGAAAGGTGCCCCCTTAAGTCCTTAAGGGATCAATGTGTCACAAGGAATGATCAATCTTCAATTCTTGACTTTCTAATAGCAACTGGGCAGACACTGTATGAATTACATAATGACCAAATGCAGGACATATAAGCAATACAGAGAATTATGCCACCTGGGTGGACTCATGCAGTCGTCATACAGAGTTCAAATGATATTTCCCAGATGGCAACTTTACTTTAGTTATAGATTATATATCTTTAATCAAAAAATGCAACGAAAATTTCTTGCCAGTGACATACCTCCTTAGAAAGTGTCAAACAGCTAAGCAGATAATAAGCTCAATTTAAATCTTTGTGGCTCATTTGAAAGTGTCAATTTTTGAACTGAGCTTTTTACAAACGTTACTGAACTAAATGCTCCATTTTTGCCACAACGTATGAGCTGAAATGAACTGAGAGACCTCTCATTACAAAATGAATTTAATAAAAGGCAGTCCTTTTCCCCCTTCCTTCATGCTAAAAAAGAGTGCACACACCTGACTTTCTGTTTGTCTGCAGAGCAGATGGTTTCTCAAGACACTGAAAATGGTGCAAATTCATTTTCACCAAGTCAAGGTTGATTCCCAAACCAAAACAAATCAAAGCCATCCTTTCAACATAAGCCAAATATTCGGAAGCTGGCTTTGCCTTTCCCCTTTCCCAGAATACACCACGCTTCTGCTCAGTTTAACAAGATATTCAGGCCTTGGCCTATTACCTGAAATCTGTCAACGGCAAAGGTTAAAGCATGTCCCATATACTTACATTCATGATATTTCTATATATGATACAGTACTTTAATCACAAAAAAGTAACAAAATATTTTTTGTTAGACGGCACAAGATGGCACTAACAACAAAAATACTTTTGCAGTTTCAGTATCACTGTCTTCCATTTCTGTGGATCATGAAAGCTAAATTTCCAATTTTGATCAGATTCATGGCAGACCCAATATCTGCACACTTCATTTTCTTATTAACAACTGCATGTCAATATTATTCCTCCACAGGGTTTAATATCTGTTTCTGTTAACAATTTTTCCTACCAGCAGGTGAGGAAATGCTTGATATGTGTTTTTGAGTAATTTCACTGTTATTTAGGCTACAGAGTGCTCCTTAATATAATATTACCTCATGTGTTTTGTTGCCTAGGTAAAATCGATTCTGCCAATTTTCTATGATATATTAGTTTTAATACCAGGTAAAATGAATAAACAAGAGCCATTTTACAGGATATATGGCAGAAAAATGGAAGTTGATTAGAGGTTGCTAGGTTACAGGATAGCAATCAAGTATTTGTAAGTAGTAAAAATTATGGGTTCCTTTTATGTGGCATAGTGAAAAGTACTGCTACCTCATGGTTCAAGTAATAATAATAATACATTTTATTTATATAGCACCTTTCCCATTCTCAAGGCACTTACTAGTTTAAATTCCTGGCATGTCCCTGCATAAAAAGATTTTTTTCTTCTTATTTATTCTCTGCATGCTTACGTGGGTTTTTCTCCAGGTACTTGGTATTGCCACCCATGTAAGAACATTTACTAAAAATAAAGTCAAGACTTAATAGTCCTTAAAGTACTACTTTCTACCATAGTACTTGGGAACTTATTATATATGTGATTCTTAATGTGAAAAAAATCCAGTTGTTTTGCAAAATTTTCCATTCATCAGTTTACATCTTTTCATGTTCATTAATTCATTCATTCAATCACTCATTCAGTTTTCACAACTTATCTGAAACCAGGATGCAGGGACAACAGTCTTAGCACTGAGGCCCATACATCCCATTCCCCAGCTTCATTTGCAACTCATATTGTGGGATCCCAAGGTGTTCCCAGGCCATCTGGGAGATATGATCTTCCCAACAAGCCCTGGATCATACCTGGGATCTCCTCCCAGCTGGTCATGCCTGTAAAACCTCCACAAGGAGCCATATAGTATCTGTATCACATGCAAAGTGGTTTTGTTCTGATCTACCCAAATGTCTGTACTTCTCACCCTGTCTCTGCTGGAGGTTCCAGCCATCCTGATGAGAAAGCTCATTTTTGGCAGCTTGCACCCACAATCTCATTCTTTCAGTCATTACCCAAAGCTCATGACCATAAGTGAGGGCAGAAACATAGATCGACTTATAAATCAAGTGCTTTGCCTTCTGACTCATCTTTTTTGTTGATATAGCAGCTGCATAACTGAGCTCTCCATCCCAATTTGTCACCATCCCTTTTCTCCTCACTCATGAACAAAACCTCGAGGTACTTAAACTGCTCAATTTGAGGCAGTAAATCACCTCCCACTAGGAGAGGACAGCCCACGTTTCTCCTACTGAGTACCATGGTCTTAGATTTTTAGGTGTTGATCCACATCCCTGCTGTTTCACACTGGGTCACAAAGTGTTCCAATGCATGCTGGAATCTATAGCCTGATAAAGCCAACAGGACCACATTATCTGTAAAAAGCAATGAATTGTATGGCCGCCAACTTAAATCTTTCCTCATATCTTATAAGTTGTGATCCTAGAATCAGGCTATTCCTTCTTGTCTGGGTTTTTTGTAGCATTACTATTTCTTTTTTTGTAATATAAGGACCAAAATTGTCCATGGTACACCAAATTAAGCCTCACTAGTGTGGAATACATAACTTAAGTATAACCTCCCCTGACATTTACTCTACATGTTGTGCCACATAACCTAACATCCTATCAGCCTTTTTAATAAATTAATGCTGTCTGGATGTACTTTGGGTACTGAAGAGTCCACCCTGACTCTGAAAATCTATCTTATAAGATGTGTTTTCATCAGCTTTTAGACTGTACCCCATTGTGTATTCAAATTTTGGCACATGGCATGCTCACTCAGTCCTGGCAAGTTTGGAAAAAAATATTTAAATGATTTAGTGTGAATAAGCGTATTTTCTCACAACATTATTGATTATTACTAACTAGCACATGCAAGTAAGAATTTAACTATAGAGTGAACACATGACAATAATGAACCTATAAATCTGTCAAGGTCCTTCTAGTAGAAACAAATAAATGACAAACAAACTATACTAAGTAAAAAAATAAAATGAGACAAGTTAGAAAATAATGCTGTGTGGCCCTTTTTTAATTAGAAAAAGAACAAAACTCAAACAGGAGCATCTGTGCTTTTGGCGAAATAACATTTCATTGTTTTATTGTTAAAAAAGTCTTACCTTACACTCTGACTCACTTGCTTAAAACATGTCTCATTTCCCTCAACCATCCCCTTTCTTAACCACTGTTGGCATTTTGCATATTAAGCATATCTCTTTCTATCAAATACATATATACTCCATGCTAAAGACACATTAAATAAATGTGAGTTCATCTGCATTTGCCTTTGTTTCATTTATAACATGCTTTCTGTAAGATGCCATAATGGTTCTTTGACATTATTGCCTAATATCAGCATTCACTGTCTTGAAACAATGTGTGACAAATAGAAATATTTTAAAGGCTAGATGTAGCCTAATGAACTCCAGTTAAATTGCTCTTTTGAACTGAATAGCACTGACATCTACGTGTACATTTATCTACATGTTGCTTCTCCATTGTTTGGAGGTACTCTTCTCTTCATTTTTGATCGCAGAACAAAACTTTTGTAATTGTGCTGTTTGGCTGTTCTTTACACAAAGAAAATATGTTGTGCTAGATGTATGATTTTTAGCCTTCTAGAAAAGCAGGAGAAAGTTGTCAGTTTTGCTATGGTCGTTAAGTACCGGCATTTTAATTTTCATTCCACTACTAACACTTTTTTGTCTTTAGTCAAAGAAGAAAAACATATAAACAATTTACATTCAGTCTGTAACATGTTTCTATGATGTCTGTCTACTCTGTTACTCTTAATTACTGATTAGTTTTATAATTTGTATCTGCTAATATGGTGTTATTATAATAATATAATATAATCTTGCATCTAGAAAACACTTTGTGATAGGAACTCTACAGTAAAACTTTACCTTCTCTGAAAGTCTCATTTTTGATGCCACAGAATTCTTCCAGAGCACAGAGCAGCTACTTTTTCATTTTACTAGTGGAACAACAGTATTTGTGATTAAACTGAGAATAAGTGTCTTAACTTGCTTTACTAGAGCACATAATAGCTTCTAAGTGGCTTCCTCATTTCCATGCTTAACTGCTGTGCACTTGAATGTTGGGTTCAAGTGGTTCTTCAAAGCTGAAAGTGCAGAACAGGTTACATCTGGAAAATCATTCAGTTAAAAGAGATGTTATTCGTCTTTACTTTTAATAAGATCTAGTATGCATGCTGTAATTTTAGCATCATTTAACATCTAAGATTTTTTTTCAGGTGCAATATATCATTATTGTTTACCATTGTGTGAAAATAAATTAATCCATATATCTCTTGATTATTAGACGATTAGAATGCTTCCTTTGACAGTGGCCATATGCCAAAATAAATAATAAGTTGAAAAATTTCTTCCTTATACAACATACACATGATGCCAAATAAAATGATATGCAGTAGTCAATTAATAATTTCACAGAGCCCTCATCTTTGTTTATCTGATTTTTAGAAATTCATGGCATAACAATATGAAATGCATTTTAGGGCTTTAAGAAAAAATACATTAAAAAACAGATATTTTGACCTATTTAATATGCTTGTACTATTTTTATTTTTTTTCTTTCACTTCCTAAGAACTTTCTTATTTTTGCTACATATTTTGCTTTGTCAAACTGGCAACATTTGCTCTCTTGAGGGAACCTAGCAAATACTGGTTTTAATAATGAGTTGCTCTACCGTATACATTGTTTTTATTTTCAGAACAAGCTCCAGTCTTTAATTAATAGCTTTATAACAAAAAAACAATCATTTAATTAATTGACAAGCAAGGATCAGAACGCATGCCATCATTATTTATGTTAAAATCCAATTGTGTTAACAGCTACACAGGCAGTCTCTCCTCCTTGCATCCTCATCCATGCTTAAGTGGCAGGTTACAGTTGGAATATTTCAGTATTTGCTTCAATATTGATTTTAAAAAAGTAAACTCTTTGTCTTACTTTCTGTGTTTTACATAGTTTAATATATTCTAGACATTGTATTTTGTTATACAGCAACTAATCTTTATCACTGGTGATGCGGAACTGTGAGATGATCAACAGAAGAAAACCAAGAGTTTCAGTAGGGAAATGTGGAATAAAACTAGTACTTACGAAGACCCAAACAAAGCTAGTCAATACATGATAGAAATTCAGAGTGAAAAATAACACTGAGCTTAGTGGATTATGAGGCAACCTTCTAAAATAGCACCTATGTGTTCAGAGGAAAGCAAATGTCTTCTTATTTTTCTGCCTGGGTAACTTTTATATTTACCAGCACACTTGTTGGTTGTTTAATACATTTGTTCATATCTTTGATGCTTGAAATATTTTTTTATCTAATGATAACACAGCTCAGAGGCTAAAGTACCACAATGAATGCAATTTCTGCAGATATTTGTTTGAGGAAGTTTCTAGTTAGTGTCACCACTAATTTAAGCAAAATGTTTATATTGAAAAACTTCCTTACCCACCCTACCCTGAATCCACTACATTAGTTTATTTCTTATAACAGCTTTAATTTACCTTATGACATATTACACAGACATATGCATTCAATGGTGCTCAGAAAATATTAACACTGAGAAAGCTATGAGACTCTAATGAATGCTAAATATGAGTGAAGTGGGTGTAAAGTCAGGCTAAGAATCAAAATCTTAATCTCATGAAGAAATCCAAAGAGAAAGGTAAACTGTTATTTACAGTCCAGAAATAAGTAGTAATAAACGTTTGAGATCCAATACTAAAAAGCAAAGCAAAATGACTGAATAAATGACTCAAAACCTTATGCTGACCAGTTGTTGAGCATTTATGACAATTTAAATTGCTTATGAATTAAAAACAAGAGATGAGATGGAGAAGAAATTTCATCTGAAAGGTGTACGAGGGACATTCAAAATGTTTCCACACTTTTATATTTTTATTGGAAATGGTAAAGGCTGGAGAAGTAGTAATTGGGCATTAAAAAGTTGATACAACGCTGGGAAAATTGCATCATAAATGAAGGTGACTATGTAGAAAAGTGATGTGATTTGTTTTTGAAATTCTTAATTAATAGAGTTTTCAAAATGAGTGGAAAGTTTTTAAACATCCCTTGTATTTTCTGGCAGATCACACCATTAAACATGACAGAAGACACAAATAATGATGAGATATGAAATTATACATCATACAAGAAAATCAAATTTTGAACAAAAAAAATCATATGAAACAGAGAACATGAGAAATACTAAATAAAAAATATTTGGCAAAGGCCTGAATAACTGCGGATTCCTAGGTCAATGGACTATTCTAGATATTCATTTATCCTGGTGGCAGGTGTATAATTTTTATAGAATCAGAATCGTCTTTATTCTGCAAAATTCTAATATACAGTACAGGCCAAAAGTTTGGACACACCTCCTCATTCAATGTGTTTTCTTTATTTTCATGACCATTTACATTGGTAGATTCTCACTGAAGGTATCAAAACTATGAATGAACACATGTGGAGTTATGTACTTAACAAAAAAAGGTGAAATAACTGAAAACATGTTTTATATTCTAGTTTCTTCAAAATAGCCACCCTTTGCTCTGATTACTGCTTTGCACACTCTTGGCATTCTCTCAATGAGCTTCAACAGGTAGTCACCTGAATTGGTTTAATTTCAGGTGACTACCTGTTGAAGCTCATCGAGAAACATGTTTTCAGTTCAGCCTGTACTGTATATACTGAATTTGTTAAGGATTTCTAATGCACTACTTGCCATATTTGAACTGAATACAGTAGTTTATTCTGTGTAATTTAGTAAATCATCTCCCTACAAAGCTACTAATGAAAAGGCAGATAATAATAAAAAACCTCCAGCCTAACAACACTAATGCAGTGCAAGAGAGAGTAGCAGGGTAATTGTCATTTAAGTGTCACAGTTTTAATTGGTTTATTGTATTTTCAAATTGATGGTAAAAGTGCTTTCTAAATTGCATCATGCAAGTTTATATTTTAATTCATCTGATTAATAATAACAAAACTAGATGTTAATCATATATATATCATCAATATTCTGTCTTGATTATATAGGTAATTTTTAATTTGTATACATTGAAGTTTATTATCTCTCCAGTCCCAGAGTAAATTCCGTTATCATTTCATGTTTTTACTTTCCTTTTTTAGGTGTCAAAGGATCCCCAGTTATTTTACTAATAAAGAATAAAACACCAGTATACCTAAACAATGCCCGACCAGCAAATAAAGTGAACATATGTTCTGCATTTGCATCATTGATAGAAATAAGAAAGGGTTATAGTCTCAAATAAAATTAAGTGCTATTTAAGGAATACTGATGAGCAAACCCCATAGAGTTTGCTTCGCTTTAAGTTTGCTGAAATCACGGAAAGTCTCCAGACTTCTCAGAACTCTGTGAAATGCATTCAAGCCATTGGAGAAAGGAGAGCTGAACTAGTTTTGAGTGGATTACAATGGGGCAATGGTCCTTTAAGTATGCCTGAAGGTTACAGAATTGACTACCAGCTATGAGACAGTAGTGCTAACCAGCATGTCTCAAGCAACAAAAGACAGACAGAATGATAACCACAAACAAAATACAATAATTGGCCATAAACTAGCAATAAATAAAAAACAAATATGTATATAATTGTGCTCAGAGAGTTCTAATCTTGAGGCACACACTGGTCATGCCATGAAGTGGCAACATGGGACTGGCACATTCCATTGTTTAAGTAGCGGCTCTGGGTTCAGCTGGGATTTTATTTTTGCTTCTGATCTCTGTGCAGATTCTTTGCAATTATTTCTTCCATCAAGAAGAATGAAACACCTTATAAATTGCAATAAATCTTTTGTTATTATTATTTCAAAGGATCTCCTGAGTTTTCTGATGAGGGGAAGGGGAGGGCTCTTTTAAGGCTTGTTTTGACTTATAGTTACAGCACATGGCTAATTATGCATGCACATTATTCATGCAGCACTGCACACTGCATTGTTAGGGTACATGAATCAGTGTTACTGTATATTTCAAGTGGCAGTACTCATAAATTTCTTATTATGGTCATCTAGTGTCCCTCTCAAATGAAAAGGCTGCAAGTTTTTTTGTTTTTATTGTTTAATGAATGCATAGTGGAAGGCTTGAGTACAAATTGTGTTATAACATCATGCATGTGTAATTGGCAGTGATTGTTCCAATACGCATGTGTGAACATTTTCCACATGGCATCTACAGCTCTTTAATGCCATAGTGGCCTTGCAAAGAATCATGGGGCACTGGGAAAAATAAATGTTTGTCTAAGCATGGCAAATTTGCAGGAAAATATTCCTCAAACAATATTGCATATTTGCTGCAAAAACACTTCTGCAAAGGAATCTACGGAAGGCTGCCAAACCTCTGTTTAACTCATACAATTTAGAAACATTGTTTTAATTTGTGATTGTAAATTGGTTTAAAGCATATTCAGTGATTGGCTGTGCAAGACTTTTACAATAAGCTTTATTGTCAATTTGGACAATAAACAATTTGGACATTCTTCATTTATGAAAAGCAAACGTTGTTACATTAAATTACCTATATCATTCAATTAACTCTGCCACACTCTTAGATGTGCTTCCTGTGAAGCAACGAAGAACACAGTTTCTCTCGTCACAAGGAGTCCTTCTTTTATAGCTTTGTCAGCTGCTGAAACATGTATTAGCTTTTCCAATAGGAATAATGTTGCCCCATTGAGTTTTCAAGTAGAATTTTCTCTCCTGATCCTTCACTTGTGGTGCAGACTTCATCTGGATGTGTAACACTCTAAAAAGTGGTTCACCTTTAAGAGACTGAAATGAGTTGGACTCAGCAGCATAGCGTTGAATGTAAAATAAACATTAAGGTGAATCAAAGTTGAAAGACAAAAAACAAAAACGTAATTTTAGAAAAATTTTAGAAAAATTATTATGGTCAAACAATGCTAGACAAAGAAAGTAATAATACCACTTAACAGACTGCAAGTTGAAGTAGTGGCCTTGGCTCATGAACATTCAGAGCAGGATACTTGAAATGTAATGACCAAGAACCAACGCCTAATGGCTACACATACTAAGTAAATTAGCTTCAGCTTTACATCTAAGATACAATGAATGCATTAAGGTATGATATTTTTATTTTTGTATTCTTGTCAAAAGTACTCGAAAAAGTAGTTTATGAGCAATTAACTCATCACCTACAGGACCATCAGGTAATGGACCTTTTTCAGTCAGGCTTTAGGCCCCAACACAGCACAGAAACTGCGCATTTACGTGTCCTAAATGACATCCTTTTGGCATTGGACTCGGGACTCCACGTGATTATGGTTCTTCTCGACTTATCTGCCGCCTTCGACACAATCGATCATGATATCTTGATCTCCCGACTCGAATCCTGGGCTGGTGTATCTGGCTTAGCCCTCGACTGGTTCAGGTCATATTTCTGTAACGGGACTCTCAGAGTCATGCTAGACGATTTTTCATCTGAATCAGTCCCACTCCCATGTGGGGTCCCCCAGGGTTCCATTTTAGGGCCACTACTTTTTTCAATCTATATCCTGCCTTTAGGTGCAATTTTTAGAAAACATGCAATTTCATATCACCTATATGCTGACGACTGCCAAATTTATTTCTTCCTCAAGGCAACTGACTCCACCAAACCTCTTCTCGACTGCCTATCTGACATTAAGGACTGGCTGGCTGTAAACTTTCTTCACCTGAACGATTCAAAAACCGAGGTCATTGTTTTTAGTCCCGACTGCAAACGGACCCCAGCCCTTGGCCTCGACTCTCTTCCCATTCCAGTAACTTCGTCTGTTTCCAATCTTGGAATGAAAATGGATACGGTCCTGAAAATGGATGCTCAAGTCAACAGCACAGTAAAATCCTGCTTTTTCCATCTCGGGCGAATCGCCAAACTCAAGCCTATTCTGTCTAACCACCTCCTGGAATCAGTAATCCATGCATTCATTACGTCCCAGCTCGACTACTCAAATTCCTGCCTTTATGGTATCAGTAAAGCCACTCTTTCTAGACTCCAACTGGCTCAGAATGCGGCTGCAAGGCTTCTAACTGGAAGTAGCAGAAGCCAACACATTACACCAATTTTAAAAACCCTACACTGGCTGCCGATTAGATTCAGAATCGATTTTAAGATACTCCTCTTAACCTATAAGGCACTAAACAGTCTAGCCCCTGCCTATTTGAGTGTCTTGCTCCATCATCACAATCCTCTTCGTGTTCTTAGATCCGCAGATCAGCTGCTCCTAACCGTTCCCAAGGCACATTTTAAAGCTCGTGGTGAAAGGGCTTTTTCCGTCTGTGCACCCAGGCTCTGGAACTCCCTACCCTTAGTGGTTAGGCAAGCCGCCTCAGTCGCCACATTTAAATCATGCCTAAAAACGCACTTCTTCACATTGGCTTTTAATTCTTAACCTGTCTCATTTCCACTTGCTTCTTCCTATTTCTCAATTTTATTGGGTCCTCTGACCTGTTTTTAGTATCTCTGTTTTAATTCTCTTTTAATGTTTGTTTTTAATATTTTGTTTTTAGTCCTGCTTCTTTTTTAACTGTACAGCGATTCGGTCAGTTGTAATGCTGTGCTTTTAAGCACTCAACAAATAAAATGGTATGGTACGGTATGGTATTTTGTTTTACTTCCACATCTCTTTAGAGGTGATATAAGTGCACCATGAAAACCCTTACCAGATACAGTAACTGATAAATAGTATTTTGACAACCACATAAACATGGCTTTTAACTAAGAAAAACAAAAAGTAGACCACCCATGATGAAAAAAATACAAGTGGAGCTGACCTCAAGCCATATATTTGATATGAGTAATGTAGGTTTTTAATGTACTTTTTATAAAATGACATGCTAGGGCAAGTCATTATCCATATGATGTACCTTAGACCATTCTTATTGTCATCCTCCCACACCTCTTTTAAACAAAATTGTATTGCCACTGAAAACTTTTAAATCACACTGCTAAGCTCAGCCATCCTGTCACATCTGGCAGCAGGGTATTTTTTAATGAGACTCATAATCTGTATTACTAAGAAAAACCTAAAATACTGTGTGACCTGTCATCATAAAAGAACCTCAAAGGTACTTCAACATAAAAAGAGCTTTTTAAATCAATACATGTGCTTTATGACAGCACAATAGTTTTCGCAAGAAATATCCATAAAAATAGTAAAATGAATTATTTCTCTTAAAGTAATACATTTTAGCTTGCAGGCTTTTAGATTGAAAAGGCAAGCGTATTAAATAGAAAAGGCAGAAGAACATTTATAATCCAAATGTCAGCACACTTAATATTCCAAAAAGGATTCTGCAGTCTGTATTCCCCTCAAACACACAGGCAAACTTCTTTTTATATATACAATGAAATAAAACATTAGGATTACATCTCAGTAAGTATGCATCCTCCAGACTTAAAATCTTCTAAAAGATAGCCTGTCATAACAGAGAGCCAACAGTCATGTCAAATACCTGAACAGTTTTTAATGAGACGAATATTAAAAAAAGAAATGCCACCTTCATGTGATTGTACTAATCTCTTTGAATAAACAATTCTTAATTCATTCCTCATTAAAGACCACTTCAGTATTAAGCTGTGCTACTGTATTATTTCTAATGTTTTTCCTATAAACTGCTTTTTCAATGTTGACCATTTCAAAAATGTATAATATCATTTGTTATGTTGGTTATTATGTGCTTTTGTCATGTAATTATACACTTAAACTGAATAAAATCTGAAAGGTACATTGTGAGTGAATGGATAATAGTTTGCACTTCATTTTATTCTTCGTATTTCTTAGCTCATAGACATTTTACATTTAGGCTTTAGAGGTAAAGGTAGATAAGTTATGTTCTATGACACTTTATCACCCTTATCATGTTTATATTTTCTGTTTACACTTCAGAAAGATGGCACATCTAAACTTTACAGGTGTGAAAGATAGAGGGCGCTATCTCTTGAACCCTCGGACAATACGTTAGACACCAGGTAAAAGTCCAATTATTATTTATTCTTGAACTATATAGTGCACAAAGCACCCTCCACTCCACAATACTCATCCAATACAATCAATAAACAATACAATAAACAATCCATCACTCCCAGACATGTTGCCACCCTTCCACCCAGCTCAGCTCCATGCTCTGGTGTTTCTCAGAGTCCTTTATAGTTCTTGACCCGGAAGTGTTTCGAACCTTCAGTCCACCTGACCTCATATCACTTCCGGGTGAGATAAAAAGTCCTCTTCTTCATCCCGGAAGTACGTCACTTCTGCTGTCGCTTTGTCCAATAACGTACTTCCGGGTTATAGGGCACATATGACTCTCTGGGGATCCCTTCAGCGTCCTCTGTTGGCCCCTGTGGTATCCAGCACGGCTGTAGAGGAAAACACCATTGTCCAAGATTCCCTGCTGGTATTCGGGGCATCTACATGCTGCAGGGAGAGCTCCATCTGGCAGCCTGGGAGTATTGGCCTGGATGACAAGCTGGGCATAGACTACACAGGTAAATATTCTTTTGCTGTATTAGGATGTGTTTATACAGTATATACCTGTATATTAATTTCATCTGGATGTTCTGTTTTCCACCTAAATGTATAAATATTTTAATTAGAAAACCTTTTTCTGATACGAGTAAAGGTTTGTTTTGCACTTTAGTGGTTACATTTTGCTTAAGAATACCTGGTTGATTTTGTATTTAGTATACTTACATGCATTAGAAATTATTATAGTATTTCAAGTAAATGTGGAATATCTTAGTTTTTGTTAATTAATCTGTGGAAAGCAACTTGTGTTGCATCTAAATGTTTGATACGTGCTATATAAATAAAGTTATTATTATTATGCACTTGCATTTAAAACACTTTACATGTTTTTAGTAAAAACAAATGGAGCTACCTTTGTCTGACAATAGTTCTATCTTAATGACATTAATAATGTTCTGGAATTAATCGGTCAATGAGTACATTAAATTTGCTTTCTTCATGTGAGTTTATTTTCATATAACAAATTTTCCACTAAAAGGCTTAAAACCCTGGAACTTCTACAGTATGTAAAACCAATGAATAATCATTCATTTATCCGTCCATTTATTGAACTGAACCCCCTTAATCCAACTTCAGGAGTATATCATGTTTTCTATTAAAGGCATGAAAATTAGGTGTGCACTTGCATAAAATTTCAGTTTCCGTAATTTTAAAACAGTTCTTGAACTTATGTTTGTTTGTACAATCAAGCACACAAACTATTTGAGTCAAATGGAGTAAACGTGGAGCCATTGTTTTTAAAGCTTTTTCAGACAAAGACAAGATAAAGACTCATAGATCAGAAGCCGTAGTTACTTTTGGGTATATAATTCACACACATTTAGAATAACCAAACTGCTTTTATACTATTATCTAAAGATATATATCAGTTCTCAATATGCATTTTGTTATTGTTGTTTTTGCTACCTTTTATATATTTTTATGTTCTGTTGCAGTTTTTATGAGTAGTGCAATTTCAAACTCACCTCATCATCTACACAAATTACAGTTTTTTTCTTTGAGCAAATTGAAACATCTTTGAATACTGAAATCCTTTTTAAAGCCAGTATTATATCCTAAACATTAGTTGTTAATGGTGGTGTACTTCAAAACTAAAAGCACTTGCATTATATAATTTTCTCATAATGAAGTGATTGCATCATGCATTTCTTCAACAGCAAATTATTCAGTATTCAGTGGGTAATTTTGTGATCAGGGAGGCAAGCAAAAAACATAATACAATGGCATTGAACATCCCATAAATAAAGAAAAAAGCAAACACAAGCCTATCAGGACAACCAAAATATCAATGTTATCTTGGCATTTTCATGAATAAATTACACCTATGTAAAAAATATATAAATATGTATACATGCTATAAGATTTGAAGGTTAGGTTATTGAGGGTGGAGTGGTGGCACAATAATCAGAACTGTCACATTACATCCATAAGAATTAATGCTCAGATCCTCAGCTCGTCGATGTGCCATTGTCATGTTTTTCCTCTCATATATGCATGGGTTTTCCTCCAAAAGTGCTGCATTACAGCTATGAGAAATCAATGTTCAGAACCTGAAGGCAGTCAATGTGCAGTTTGCATATTTCTCTTCCCGTATCTACATCTATGTTCCTCTGTTTTTTTAGTTTTCTCTTAAGCCCCATTGGTGTACTTATATAGTCAACTGGTGGCTTTAATTTGGTCCTGGAATGAGTTGCATGATGGTGAGTATCTTGTGATGGACAAGTGTTTGGTTCCCACCATAGGACTGATTCATCTGACTGACTTTGAAACTTCATGACCCTTAGTTAGAATAAGTGCATGTGATAATGGATAGAAAACTAATATATGTAGATTATAAAGGATTTTAAGATAATATAAAATGTGATTAAACATAATTTAGCAGAAAACATTTTTAAAAAGTTAGGTTGCCTTAATAAAGCAGGATGAGACAGTCTAAGCATTTGGGATAAAGAAAAGTGTGAATTTGTTGTAGGTTAGGCTTTCTCATCATGCCATGCATATTTGCAAGAGTAGTGAGTAAATGATTATTATCATTGCTGCTTTTAGTCAATGCAACTAATTCAGTACAACCAGGGTGGTTACTTATGAGGGCTACTCATAAATCATATGGTCACTCTGTTTAAAGACATTTTTCTCCAGTATGTGTTACTATGCTTTATTTGAGGAGGTCACAGATTTGACAGATTTTTCTACATAACAAAACACAAGTTTTCTGTTAAGTGCAGAAACAGAATTCTCTCTATATAATGAAATTGTTGTGTCTTTGTAGAGATACAGTCTCCTAATGGACACCTTGTTTAATGCTAGTAGCACAGTGGTGTTATAATTCTGTTAAGCCTCTTGAATTTTTCCTGGGATGAATAAAGTTTTTCTTGCACTCTGTAAATTTTTTCCCAAAACTAAAAAACATAGTTATTTTAGCTTCACTTTCTTTTTGATTATCAGGTCGTAAGTAAGATCCTTAATTAATTTTATCATTGTATTTTTTCATTTTTTCTGGTGAGTCCCCTCCATTTTGAACCTAAATTGCTAAGAAGCTAGTGTTCATTGCTGATGTGCCTCTTAGAAGTCATTGGCTGTGACATTATCTATGCAAGATTATTTAAGCTGGAGTGTGTTATCCAAGTTTTTTGATCATTTCTAAAAACTTTCTTTTTTTTTTTTTTGTAACTTTTGGTTTTGTTTTTTGGCTTTGTTATTGAACTTCTTATTAGTTTTGCATACTGGGCTTAATGACACATCTGTTTGACTTTCTGTGTTTCACTTTCACTAGTTTTTTCCATTTGTCTTCATTTTCTGGCCCCTTAATACTCTCCTTGTGGCTTGTCAAACGTTTTATCATTGGCAGAAGTAAAGGTGTTTCTTTTAATGATTTTCAAAAGAAGAGTCAATCATGTGAGCAATGGACTAAACGAAAAGAAGTCATCAGTCTATTTTTAAATCACTCATTTACTTGCTTGTCTGCTACTCTCATTAAGCTATTATTAAAGCCAGGCTTTTTTATAATGCACCATGTACATAGTTTCAAAATGGTTATGGCCTTAAAAACAAATGCATAAAACAATCAATTACCAATGCAAAGATAGAAATGTAAAATAAAAATTAAAAATTGACAAAAATAAAAGCAAACATCAAAACTAATTCAACATTGTGTTTCAAACAAAATGTTGATACATTGTACTTACCCCCAATCAGTTTGTTTCTTGTTAAAATAGGTCACTCTCTCTCTCATTTAGCTTTTTTAAGCCATCACTGAAAATGTGTCATTCCTCCATATGTTAGTCTATGCGAAGTATAAAATGTGTGACCTTTTCAGGTGACTAAGATTATACTGACGTTGGCTAAGTACTCTGTCACTCAAACTGCTCTGAACCTTATTTCTGTTAGGAGAACAGAGCAGACAGAATGTTGAAATGTATGTCAAATTAACACAGCATTTTCAAACTCCTTCAGTCCAATTCTGGGTCACTTAGAACCAGAGCTGTAAACTGCTGCAGGACCACAGTGTCTTTAATTTTAAAAACTATTATCCTAATCACTTAAAACCCTTACAATTAATTTTATGCTTATGTCTGTGTCACTAAAAACACAGCGAAGACTGATTCATATTTTTAAGTTTAAAATAAAAACACAATGAATATTACTACAGGTAAAATTCCATTACAACAAATATCTTTACAACTACATTTTCGTCTTTACAACAAAGTATTTTTATTGTCCCATCAGCTTCCCCATATAAAATGAGTCTATAGAAATCTTGTTACTTTGAAGTACATTCATTACAACAAAGTGCACAAAAGACCTTGAAATGCCTGAATGAATCATCCACAGACTAGTTAGTTCTGTTGCCAAAGCTCAGTTGTGCACAATGATCGCCAAACAGAAACACTGTTATTTTTTTTCTTTCTTCGAACTTTCCTCGTACTTTTTTTTTTTTTTTTTGCTTTTTTTGTTTCCTGCGGTTTTCAGTGATACCTTTTGCTTATTGTTCGTCAACATTTGAAAAACATCCATTGGAATTTAAATCATTGTCACCCTCCTATAGAAACGACAGACACGAAAAACGTTAACAGTTTATGTTAGAAAAAAAAACTTTAATTTTTTTGCAGCTCTCGATTGTGGCAAAAAGAAAAAAAACGTTGCCAGTGAATTCAGAATTTCGCCATCAATACTGTCAACTTTCTTGAAAGAAATAGCAAAAAAAGTAGAAAAATCTCAGGTTGCAAACGTATGTAAACTGCTGCATTTGAAGACGTCGAAAAAGACGTTTTTATGTGGTTCAGTGATGCTCGTTCAAGAAACATTCCTATTAATGCAGCACTCATTCAAGAAAATGTGAGGTTTGTAAACTCTCTTGGGACCTCCCCAAACTAGACAGCACGCCGAAGAGCGTCCCGAAGTGCGATCTCCTTGTCTGTACGGGGCAATAGCATGCTCACAGATATGCTGTGTCTCTCCGCCAAAGTAAACAGAAAAGATCTCGAAGGGTGATGCAAGGTTAGGAGCATGTAAATTGTAAATGTAGATAAAAGGATTACTTGATCACTGACTTGGCCACAACCCTGCCTGAATGCTGTGTCTGTGTATAGCAGAGTGGCAGATCGCGCTACAATAAATAACTGTGCCATTCCTGTTTCAAGCTGTATAAAGCTGGTTTTGCTAAAGTACTGAGACTAAGCCTCATGTTTTGGGGTGCAAGACAGGAACTTATAGAGCGACCCTGATCTTTTATGATTTGCTTCTGTGGCACTTCACTGCAGCTCTGTGAGCCTCCTATTACCCTGCCCCAGCAATGATCAAACAATCTTTCACAGATGCTGTAATCGCGCTTCAGGATGCACTTCAGCGTGTCGTTCCTGTTGGGTGGGGAGTGGGGGGGGTGTCTCAAAACAGTTCAGAAACCTCACAATATGTAGAAGAAATAATGATTCGGCTTCTGACTGATAACTGCGCTGCCCACAACATGTTTCCACATTTAGATAATGTTCGCATTGAATTCCTCCCACCCAATTGCACAGCAGCGCTTCAGCCATTGGATTTGGGCATCATTCGCACCCTAAAAGTGTATTATCACAAGGAAATGCTGAGAAAAATTCTTGTCAGCATAACTTGTAGGCAGGAGGAAAGTAACGCAAAAGAACCTATTGAAATGATTGCAAATGCCTGGATACAAGTTAAAGAAAGCACTATAGTAACAAATACAGAATCTCATTACAACAAAATTTTCGTTACAACGAAATATTTTTAGGTCCCTGGGAATTCATTGTAACGGAATTTTACCTATATATATATATATATATATATATATATATATATATATATATATATATATATATATATATATATATATGTGTATATACTGTATATGCAATTCATGAGAACATTTAATAAAAAATTATATCAATAGTGAAGACACAACTATACAATCTGTTGTCAGCAGGTATTTTCTGTTAAAATGCACAGGTCACCCACAATATCTTTATATTTGTAAATGTAATAAAAAATACAAAAGGAGAAGATAAATGGTTAGGACACCATAAAGTGAGCCCCATATATTTGATGGACAACAAAAAAATAGCTTTTAACAAGTAATACCTTTTCAGATAGAAGTTAAAAGTTACACTGACTCAGGATGGCAGTGGAAACCCATAAGAGGAAGCCAAAGTGGAAGTGGAAGAAGTTGTGTCAGTGGTGTTGCCAATTGTCATATCTGTTAGGGAAAGGATGAGAAGCATTCGGCAACAGTGCCAGCCCTAAATCTCAGGGTGGAGTTACCATCTGATGAGACCATAAGTTGTTTCCCAAGCAGAATACAATGATTTGCAAATCCTTTTCAACCTACTGTATATTCAATTGAATACACTACGCAGACAAGATATCTGATGTTCTAATATCTGATAAACTTTATTGTTGTTTTGCAAATCTTCACTCATTTAGAATTTGATGCCTGCAACACGTTCCAAAAAAGCTGAGATGGGGCATGTTTACCACTGTGTTATATCAACTTTCCTTTTAAAAACACTCAATAAGTGTTTGGGAACTGAGGACACTAACTGTTGAAGCTGTGTAGGTGGAATTCTTTCCCATTCTTGCTTGATGTGCAACTTCAGTTGCTCAACAGTCTGATGTCTCCGTTGTCGTATTTTGCGCTTCATAATATGCCACACATTTTCAATGGCAGACAAGTCTGGACTGCAGGCAGGCCGATCTAGTACCCGCACACTTTTACTACAAAGCCACGCTGTTGTAACACATGCAGAATGTGGCTTTGGATTGTCCTGCTGAAATAAGCAGGGACATCCCTGAAAAAGACGTTGCTTGGATGGGGATGGTGGGGATCGAAAGTCACAGGCATCCAGTGTTGGTATTCGGCCTTGCCGCTTACGTGCAGAGATTTCTCCAGATTCTCTGAATCTTTTGATGATATTATGGAGAGTAGAAACCCTGGATTTCTTGCAATTGTACGTTGAGAAACGTTGTTCTTAAACTGCTGGACTATTTGCCCACGCAGTTGTTCACAAAGTGGTGAACCTTGCCCCATCCTTGCATGTGAACAACTGAACCTTTTGGGGATGTTCCTTTTATACCCAATCATGACAAACACCTGTTTCCAATTAACCTGTTCACCTGTGGAATGTTCAAAACAGATGTTTTTTGAGCATTCCTTATCTTTCCCAGTCTTTTGCTGTCCCGTCCCAGCTTTTTTGAAACATGTTGCAGGCATCAAATTCAAAATGTGTGAAGATTTGCAAAACAATAGGGGTGCACAATTCACAAAATCTAACGATTCGATTTCGATTCTTGGGCTCACGATTCAATTCAAATCTGATTCTCGATTCAAAACGATTCTCAATTCAAAACGTTATTATTATTTTTTATTTTCCATCAGTCTGATACAAAATACAGCCCTGAGATAGTTGAATAGTTGAAGTCACATTACAAAAATATAAACTGTTGCAAATATAAACTGCAAACGTTCAACTTAAACAACTTATATTGATACTTTTAATAAAAGTAGATTAAATGAAACCAAATAAGAGCTGCTATAGTTGGTTGTAAAATGCCATTATCAGAATAAATAAAAATGCTGCTACATTAGGCTGTAAAGTGCTGTAACAAGTGTAACATCCAAAATATTAATTAATTGTAAACATTTTCTTTTTACCTAAACCGTTTCCATTTCAGCAGACAACAGTTTTTGAACTGTGACAACTACAGTCAAACTGACAACAGATCAGAATATATTAGATTAGATTAGATTCAGGTGTATGCACATTAGTGAGTTTAAAGTCCACCATCTGCTGGAATGTATATGTTATTTTGTAGAAACAGAAGCTGGTCTACATGTTCTGGAGTGAGCATGCTCTGCTGTGCAGTTACTATGTCCCCAGCAGTTGAGAATACCCTCTCTGCTGCAGCACTAGTACCTGGAATGCATAGGTAGCATTTAGCCAATTTTGCAAGGAGGGGAAAGACAGTCTCCTGAGACCTCCACCAACTTAGGGAGTCTTCTAAATGTGACAATGAGGGAATTTCCAAAAACTTCTTCATCTCTTCCTCAGCTCTGGTGCCAGCAGATTTAGGAACAACTCTGACATTAGTGAAAGTCTTGCCCAGTAAATTCAGCAGGGAAGTATTTCTTTTATTGGGAACAGGGGCGCCTTCATCATTCAGCACTTCATTTGGGATGTCTGGCTCCTCATTCTGCATTAATGCACCATAAAAGAAAACAAAAACGCTATCAACCAACCTTTATTTTTCAATTAGAAATTCAGTGTTATTATTAATTATTGTATATACCATACATATATATATATATATATATATATATATATATATAAAACAAACTAAGCAATAACTAGATATTATTGTGGTACATTTAAAGTGCTACATGTCAATGGTAATTTCACAACCATACACACTGTGTATGTGGTGTTGCTAATAGCATATTGTCATGCCACTGTCATGCAACTAGTGTTTTTCACTTTTACTATTAAAGAATATAATAAATTACCTCAAGTGCTGCCGCTTCAGCAATCACCTTAGAGTGTGTGTCCTTTTGCTCATCCTGAGAGAGAAAGGGCAGTGTTTTAAACCTGGGATCCAGGCTTGAAGATATGTGGAGCATATTTTTCTCTGTCACACTCGTGTATCTCTTGGCCAGATCTTCGTGAATTGCCTGTTTGATTTCCCGGATGAGTAGCTGCGCATGTAGTGGGGCTATCACAGACAATGTCAGCGTGGCTTCTTCAGACATTATGTTTGTTGCCTCTTTTAATGGCTTGAGGGCTGCAGCAACTTCTTCTGCGTTGGCGACGTTGGTTTCGTCTAGATGCCGGCTCCACATTTTCTTACCTCAGCAGATAGAAGCGCAGAGCAAATGGCTGGTTGTTGCTCCAGGAATCTATCGATCATGTCAAACGCACTATTCCATCGTATAGGCACGTCCGTTGTCAACTTGTGCGGTGCCAGCTCCAGCAGTTTCTGTTTCTGTTTAAAGACATGATATGCGGTAGCACTGTGATGAAAAAATCTGGTAATTCTCCGAATTTTCTCCAGCAGACGTGAAACAGATGGCAGCTTCAGAGCTCTCTGTGCTGCGAGGTTGATGGTATGTGTGAAACATTTAACGTGTTGAAAGTTTCCCAGCTGTGCAGAAGCTAGCATGTTAGCAGCGTTATCAGTAATGATAATTAATTAATTAATTGATGAAGACCACCTGAGGCCACAGGTCCGCCACGCCCTCGACCCTCTGCAGTTCGCATACCAGGAGAAGGTGGGAGCGGAGGATGCCATCATCTATATGCTACACCGATCCCTCTCCCACCTGGACAGAGGCAGTGGTCCTGTAAGAATTATGTTTTTGGACTTCTCTAGCGCCTTCAACACCATCCAACCTCTGCTCCTTAGAGACAAGCTGACTGAGATGGGAGTAGACTCACACCTGGTGGCATGGATTGTGGACTATCTTACAGACAGACCTCAATATGTGCGTCTTGGGAACTGCAGGTCTGACATTGTGTTCAGCAATACAGGGGCGCCACAGGGGACTGTACTTTCTCCGGTCCTGTTCAATCTATATACATCAGACTTCCAATATGACTCGGAGTCCTGCCACGTGCAAAAGTTCGCTGATGACAATGCTATTGTGGGCTGCATCAGGTGTGGGCAGGAGGAGGAGCACAGAAAGTTAATCAAAGACTTTGTTAAATGGTGCGACTCAAACCACTTACACCTTAACACCAGCAAGACCAAGGAGCTGGTGGTGGATTTTAGGAGGCCTAGGCCCCTCATGGACCCTGTGATCATCAGAGGTGACTGTGTGCAGAGGGTGCAGACCTATAAATACCTGGGAGTGCAGCTGGATGACAAATTGGACTGGACTGCCAATACTGATGCTCTATGTAAGAAAGGTCAGAGCAGACTATACTTTCTGAGAAGGTTGGCATCCTTCAATATCTGCAGTAAGATGCTGCAGATGTTCTACCGGACGGTTGTGGCGAGTGCCCTCTTCTACGCAGTGGTGTGCTGGGGTGGCAGCATAAAGATGAAAGACGCCTCACGTCTGGACAAACTTGTTAAGAAGGCAGGCTGTATTGCAGGAGTAAAGTTGGACAGTTTAACATCTGTGGCAGAGCGACGGGCATTAAGCAAACTCCTGTCAATTATGAATAATCCACTGCATCCACTGAACAGTGTCATCTCCAGGCAGAGGAGTAGCTTCAGTGACAGACTTTTGTCACTGTCTTGCTCCACTGACAGACTGAGGAGATCGTTCCTCCCCCACACTATGCGACTCTTCAATTCCACCCGGGGGAGTAAATGCTAACATTAATTTTATTTTTATTTTTTTCATTTTTTTCATGTTTTCATTTTTTTTAGTATTTAATTTAATATTGTTTCTTTGTATCAGTATACTGCTGCTGGATTATGTGAATTTCCCCTTGGGATTAATAAAGTATCTATCTATCTATCTATCTATCTATCTATCTATCTATCTATCTATCTATCTATCTAACAATTGCCAGGTTAGTGGTTGTGAGCTGCCATTCTTGTGCGACAGACTGAATGTTCTCCTTTATATGTGCGGCTGTATGGCTTTCATTTATTTCTGTAGTTTGTAAAACTCGTGACTCAAGCTCCCAGTTGTCTGTAATATAGTGAGTGGTAAAGGATACATACGACTGGACTGCCCTTGATGTCCATGTATCACATGTTAAGGCTACTCTTGTTGCTTTCTTCAACGCTTCCGCTACTTTTATCTTCGTCTCTTCGTATAACAGAGGTATCGCTTTTTCAGCAAAAAGCTGACGGCTTGGTATAGCGTATCTAGGCTTAACTGTTTTCAGCATGTACCAAAAGCCTTCATTTTTATCAACACTGTAGGGACGCAGATCTTTGGAAATAAAACAGGCTATGGATTGAGTTATTTTCTTCGCCCGTTCAGAGTTGATTGGAAGTTTGCAACATTGATGCAGAGTGCGTTGGTCTCCTGGAATGTTTCTTACTTTTGGCTGAATTTCGTTTGCATCCTCTGGATGATGACGTGTCATGTGAGTCCTGAGGTTTGTAGTGTTTCCAAAATATTTTATTTTAGCTTTACAAAGCTTGCATATGACATGAGTTTTATCAATCTCTTTCTTGCCATCGATGTTGTAGAATGCAAAATGTGCCCAAACGTCTGCCTTAAATGAGGACGGGGCAGGTTGAATATTCTTTTCCACTGCATTTTCCATGGCTAGTCCATCGAATGCTTGCATGTGCGCGCACTCACTTTCTTCTTATTCACACCAAGGATTACTATCTGAGCAGAAACAACATGGTTATTTATTCTAGTGGGATGTACCACTCTCCAATACACAGACACAGCAATCAGGAAGGGTCGTGGCCAAGTAATACTGTTCCCTAATTTATAATGTTCCTTGCATCACCCATCGAAGACAGGCGCTTATAGCACGACCACGGTCGGCTCGGATTTGCTTTGGTGGCGAGCCGCTGAAATGCCGGGAGCCTGCGGTTGCCCCAGCAATGGATAAGCTGTCTTTTACAGATACGGCGATTGTGCTTTTTGTGACACTCTTGGTGGCTGCAGTCCTTTCCTGGTCAGGAGGGCAATATAGAGGAAGGGCCAAGGGAGCAAATGTTCACAGAACACTAACTACCCCAGAGCGCTAGAGGACAGCCCATCTGGGTTGCTTGGCTTCACAGATTCTCCCAGGGCATGTTGGGAGTTGGAGCCCACTGCAGTCCTATTGGCTCTATGTCAGATGTTTATCCAGTTCCTCTGCACTAAGAGTATCTAGCTGTGGCATTTGTATTGTGTCAAAAAACTCCTTAGACTGTGCCTCATCTTCTTGAAACTGAGAAGAATATAAGGACTTACTGTATAATATTCCCTAGATGTGTGAGTTATATTTTTATGGTTAATAGTTTTACCTCCATTTGTGTTGTTGATTTCTGCTATTCTGTTGTTAACTTTTTGCATGTAGATTTCTTGATCTAAGATCTTATTAGCCTGTTCTCTGTATTTATAGTAATAATGTTGTGTACTACATACCTTTCTGAACCCTAATACTTGTTTGAAGTAGTGGCATTGAAGCTGTAGGGAATCCCTAGTACAAATATTTTCCTTTGGCTTTGCATTTTGCTCCTGCCAGTTGCAAGCAGAAACTGTGTTATTATTTTCCAACTAGCCATTTTTTCACTAACAACTATGTTGACCTTTCTGCTGAGTAACAACTGTTCAGCTCCTCTGATGCATTCTGTCTTTGGAAGTGAAGATCCAGCCCCACTGAGACAACTCAGCAGTTTTCTGGTGTATGTTTTGTCATTTGCCTGGTTATTTTGCAGAATGGTCATCATCTAGCACTTTTGGTTTGTGTAGCTTCTTTATATTAGTTTTATGGAGAGTTACTTGTCTTTGTGTCTTGTCTTGTATCTTTTCTGTGGAAAAATGCTGCTGCTACCTCTTATTTTCCTTGCATTTTGATACATCTAGTCTTTGCAGTTATATGATCTGTATGGTCTGCTAGCTCTGATCCAGTCACTAGCTGCTCCATTCTCTTTTTCTGAGCAGTTGGCCTGTTGTATCTAAGCAGTTTGTTGAAGCACCCTGACAATTTATTTTACAGTAGCTGTCTTATTGATAGTATGTCAAGAAGTACTGGTTTTGACTTCTGTCAATGAGTTAATATTACAGTTTTCTCTTAATTATTTTGTATTACTGTTTATGATCATACTTGCCCTGACACCAAATTCTGAATTACATTACACACACACGCATATATATATACAAATAACCAATCCTCCTGCTCCCAGACGCGATGCCACCCTTCCACCCAGCTCAGCTCGCCGTTTGGGAGCTCTCATAGTCCTTTTATATATCCTGACCCGGAAGTGTTCCAATCCCCAGTCCATGTGACTCTCAATCACTTCTGGGTCAGGTACAAGTTCTTTTTTTCACCCCGGAAGCACGTCATTCCTCTTGTCCACGTGTGCCTCCAGGGCGTAGGGAAAATAGTTATTGTTCCTCCCAGCAGCATCCCCTAGTGGCCCCCATGGCATCCAGCAGGGCTGTGCATGAAAACTACATTGTCCAAGATGTCCTGCTGGTCTTCTGGGGACCTCCATACTGCAAGAAGGGCTCCACCTTGCGGCTTTTGGGGGTATTGGCCGGGATAAACGGCCAGCCATCCTCCACTATATATATATATATATATATATATATATATATATATATATATATATATATATATATATATATATATATATATATATATATATATATATATATATATATATATATATATATATATATATATATAAATATGTCCCTGAGTATGCAAATCTCATGCAGATGCAGTATACCATCAATAACAGTAATGGCTCAGTAAACATGCAGAGAAAAAAATGTTTTTACTTCCTTTTCAGTAGCCTGAATGGATCATGATGCCAGCAATTTACTGCCCACCTGGCTCTTGTTTTTCACAGTTGAGGTGTACAGAGAGCAGAGTAAGCCATCAGGGATGGAAAACTTCCAATATGAAATTCTACTCTGCACTTCTGCTCCAAAAATGAAAGATTCAGTTGGGCAAAAAGCTGTATCAGCACCACAGTTTGTACATATATACATGAGTGTTTATATTACAATTAAGGTATATCTTTCAGTTGTTATATTTACAAAAAAGATAAAGATGTAGAAAACATTTTGAAATATCAGCATTTTTATTGACCCTTCATATTCCCAAGGAATAAATGTTTTTTTTTAGTTAGAAATATCGGATATAAGACAATCCTGGGTATTGTTTACATTTTTAAAATTTTAGCGCAATATCATGTATTCTAATGTATTTGAGACTGTGGTGTTTTTGGCATGAATTTTCTGGTGGAACCTCAGAAACCTGGAGGAGTATGAGATGAAAACACCCAGACAATCTGTGAAGTGGGGGTGTGTGAGTGTGAATGAGTGAGTGAGCATGAGAGAGCGAAAGAACGACAACAGAAAGTGAAAGATGATTAACCACTTGAAAAATGGAATTTATGAGAGTCACTCCTCTTCTTATATCCATTGGTTTTGCTATACAACCACCAGTATTCTCAAGGAGGATCCTTATATTGAAGCTAGTCTGGGTTCTGTGGCGGATCTGAGCAAGTGCAAGTGTTTTTAAAGAATAGTGCGACTCCGACCTTGACAGTGTTGGTGCGTGAGAGGAAAGCTGTGCGGCCACAGAGGACTTAATGTTGGAATTGGATAATTGCTTGTTTACGTGCATGAGAACAGTCAGCACAGTCGGCCCTCAAAATGCACTCACAAAAATATAAATAGCCCGAGTATGTCAGAGAATGAAATTGTGGGAAAAGTAAGCAGAATCAGGCTGGAGACAGTGCTGATGGAAAGAAGACAGCAATCAGGGAAGCCACACGGAGGAGTGACGGTAGAGGCACTCTAGGGGCAAATCACAATTGCTCCTTCTGATGGAAGGAGGCTGGAATGCTGAGTCATAATGTGGACCTCATTTTGCTCGTGTTTCAGCCATGCTAATCATGCCTATTGGGTGAGCAGTGTGAGACAAGTGAGAGAAAGAGAACACTGGGAATGCAATGGAAGGAAGATGATTCTGACTGTGATTTAATCGCTGATTTTAACTCATTATTTGTTACCTTTATTTATCGTGTTTTAACTACTGGCACTATTGAAAACTTTTATTCACCTGCCTCTGGACACTGATTTTTTTGAGTAAATTGATTGTTGTGATCTCATTTGTCCTAGTCCATCCTTAGTTATGACTATCAATGTCCCTGGAAAAGGAAGGTACCCATGGCTGTGAACACCTGGGGCATTATGTATAAACGGTGCATACACACAAAAATGTTGCGTAAGAACGTTTCCCATTCAAATCGCGATGTATAAAATCTAAACTTGGCGTAAAGCCACGCACATTTCCACGCTACCTCAGACCCTGGCGTACGCAAGTTCTGTGCTTGGTTTTGCAGACCTAGCATCAAAGCAGTGCTACTGTTCCTGTGTTGTTACCCTTTCTTTTTTAGATCCACATCCCTGACGCGACTTTATAAATACACTGAAATTAACCGCATATTGTTTATTAGTTTAATGCATCTGATTGTAATTAACCTGTAACAATATAATGGTCCACAGAATGGTCAAACTATTCTAAATACAATAGCTGCTTTAGCTTTGTTATTCTCACTGCACCTTCTTCTTCTTCTCGGAATATTTATATCACTGTATCTGAGTGGGGAATCAAAGATCTACAGAAGTTGAGAAAGAGAATTATCAGTATACAGCATCAAGCACACGCTGCTTCAGCCATACTGTCTATCAAACTGCTTTCACACGGCAAACGTTTCAAAGCCTTTCCTGTATGGACCTCGCTATTCAGAAACAGATTCATCCCAAGAACTATAAACGCACTTAATCAGTCCATCAAGTGCTCCTTGTAGAACTGTTTGTACTTATTAGTACAATCACCTCACTGTAAGCTTGCACTACTGTTATAATATTGCGCAACCTGAGCCACTTTATAAAGCGCATATTTACATATGATGACGATATCATTTTTAATATGAAATGCAGCAAAATATGTTTATTATATTATACAGATAAAACTTTAACTCCATTTAAATAATCTATATTGTTAATAATTAAACATGTGAGGACATGGTGCCGCAGCGCTAGTGAGGAGCTTGCACTCCGTTCACGGTTTGTTCCTGCCTCGCACTGCATTCTTGCTTGTGCTGGTGCAACACTGAAAGGATAGATGGATAGAATAATTAAACATGTACTATGAAGATATTCCAATGTTCCTTAAAAGTTTTGAAGAATTGGCGTTCTAAGCTTACAGATGACTTAACGTCTATTACAGAGCTGATTGTGTGACAATAGGGTATTTGGAGAAAAAAAAATAAGGACAGGAATTGGAGGTTAGTACATTTGAAAGAGACAGTACTGCTACAATAAACTTTCATCGAAGGTCGCACATGGCGCAGCAAGTATGTTTCTTGAGACATGAACAATCAGTGTGCCACTGTGTTCCCATATTTAATAACATGCTTTAACTCCTATCATCATGAAAATGATATCAAGTATGCATCTCAGTATTTTAATTATTCAGAGAGCTGTAATATCATGAATGTAATGGATTCTGTGTCCCGTCAGAGGAAGAGAAAGCCCAGAAACAGGTAGTGATTCACACACATAGAGCACATAGAAGAACACATACAAAACAAAGCATTTAACATGCTACTTTAGGTATGATGGGATTTGAGAAATTAGTAAAGATTTTAAGATTAAGTTTATGATGTTCTACTTTAATGACAAAATAAACTATGTGATTAAAGTGGAAATTTTGTGATTAAACTTGACCTTTCATGCTTTTTTCCCAATGTGTGCCTATTTTTTTTTTTGTCTGTACCCTAATAAGCTTTCATATGACACTCAGACGGTGGGCTACGACTCACCTTTTCACGGCAACTTTGATTTCTGACAACTTCTTTTTTATTTCGGGCACTATGCAACTTTGTGAATTTGAGCTTTTGAGTATCTCCGTCACTCGATCAACTTCCTTTTGTTGTTTATACCACTGTTTAAACCAACAAATAGTATGTTTTTCTTTGCCTCCACTTGGTATTCCCTGAAATTCTTCTATTTTCACCCGTACTTTTCCCATTTTCTTTTCACAGAATGCTGAGCTTAAGGGCTATTTATATTGATTTGCATATTCAAAGAGGCATAATTCTGGGAGGAGTTGGGACGGGACAGCAGGCATGTGCACGTACACTACTTTTCACGCTGACCGGGATTTATGTAGAGAAAGAACATGGAAGTTGGCGTACACACAGATTTATGCATCTGGAATTTTTTTGTGCGTAAGCACATTTCCGCTTTTGTCCGTACGCCATGTTATAGTGTGAATTCTATGCACGCCATTATACATGAGGCCCCTGGAGCATCACAATCCTGTCTTAAATCAGCTTATGGAGTTGAGTGCAGATGGTGTGTCCATTGACCCCAAGTCAGTGATGTGAGATGGAGCTGGCAGCAAAAATGCACTTGCAGGGGATGCAGCAGAAAAAAAAAGTTATTAGGACCACATAGAAGTAAGTCAAATCTAAGCAGAAGCAGCAGTCACATTGGAAGGTAACTGAAGAAGGAGATAGCCTCTGGTAATTCATGTCAGGGGTGGCGAAGGAGAAACTCTGCATTTCACCAAGTATTAAGCTACCAGAAACAAAGACAATAAAATGTCAACTGAATAATGTCATAAATAAAAATCACATAAAGTGAAGATCTATGAACATGTAATAACGTACATCCGCCTCAGAACAATATTAAAAAAAACATCAATTTCAACTACTCAACACCAAAAACGCAAACACTAATAAATATTCATGTTTACATTTTATTTTATTTTTTTTAATGAGCAAAGTGCCAAGTCTTATTGAACAGAATTAATCTATGTGATTCATGCTAATGGCAAGATCAACAGGTTTATGCATCCCTCAAAAACTGTGTCACATCAAAAAGTGGGACACCTTAAAGAGCTCCACAACTCAACCTTTAAGTGAAAGCAAAAAATGAAAAAGTTCAGGCTGTACATCCATGAAGGTATGGCTAGAACTCTTCATGGCTGAAGAGGCTACCTAAACAACTTGGAAACAGGCTAACAATGCAAGGCACATACTCTAAAAAGGAAAAGTATTTTTTCTATATAAGAATGCATATTGAGTATATCATACAAATTTGGAAAAAATGTGATTATGTCAACTCAGTTATGTTTTCTATTAACATTTTAATAATATCTTAAATTATTGAGATGAGCTCTAGAAAAATGTGTTTATGCTGGTTAACTTAGAAGTGCATACTGTTAAGTGGTTTGATAAAGGATAAGGACCTCCTTTGTTCTTGAATTCATTATTGAACATAGGTACTTTATTAGTTTCATAGTTGCTTTTTTAAAGGTTATGATATTCAAGGCATACCACTTACTACATGAACTAAGAAAATATCAGATTTCTCAAAAATCAAGAAAACATAAATTAAAAATACAGTATGTTATTCTAATTTGTCAATGTAGGATGTACAGCATGCAAAACATGCCTTAAAAATGTGAGCCAAAGGTTTAACAGACATTGAAAATGTGAAAAGAGATAAGAGACAGTCCTGAGTCTCAAGCAGAAGTAAGAGGGTGCATTAAAGCTCTAAATAAACTGCTTTGTCAGTGATGTTTCAAAAATGTTTAATTAGATTTAAAGTTAGCCTTGTGTTGCTTTGAATGATATAAGGGGGGATTATTTAAGTGAGTCAGCATCATTAAGCTATCCTATCTGGATTTAAACTCTAGGCACAATCTAAAACTTGTAACAGCCATTTAGCTGGCTTTTTCAATTACATTTCTAATATCTCATTCAAAGTCTGTTGTCCCCAATTGCTACAAAAACACAATTCATCAATGTACAAGAGAAACTAAAAGTGAATATTCTCAATGACAACAAACAAGTAGGACTCGTTCACTCACTGATAAAATGCTTTGAAGAACTGGTGCTGCAATAAACAGAGTACTCCACATGTTCTGGACCAACCACAGCGTGCATATTATCCCAAATGGCTGCCTTTTCATCCCAGGGGCTCCCTTTGCACTTCATACCATTTTGGAAACCCCTTATAATAAAAACTGCTGTGCCACAGTACTGTTTGTAGAATAAATCTCAGCATTTAATAACATTGTTCTATTAAAATTGATTATCAGGCACGTAAACAGGGAACTTAGTGCTACTACCTAAAACTGGATCTTGGACTTTCTAACTGGTAGACCCCAGTAGCTTCATATTGGCTGCAGAACTCCCTCTCTGCTGTACTCCCTGATCATTTATTACTGTGTAGTCAAACACAGCTCCATTCCATCATTTACCTGATCTGATTGCCAGCAATGATGAGACAGTGTGCAGAGAATAATTTTGCTTACCAACACAGGCTGCCTATTAACACAGAGATGCCAGGACAACAATCTCTCCCTTAATACCAGCACAATCAAGGAGATAGCCACAGATTTCAGGAAATAGTAGTCGAGCCACACTGCAATATACATTAGACAAGATGCTATTAAGAGGGTCAGCAGCTTTAAATTTCTTAGTGTGGCCATCACTGATGATCTGAAGACTGAAGTTTCTATACAGTATATCATGACTGATGAATATGCCTCACCAATGCCTTTACTTTCCAGATGTCCCTCAGACTAGTGTGGTGCTGAGGTGACACCCACTTCATGGCTGTGCTTGGGTCCTAATTTGGGATCCTGATGTGGTTCGTTGTGTGGTGGATATGGCAACGTGCTATACAGTATCAGTGCATGCTCCTAAACTTTCAACTGTACTTAACAACATATACAGGTGCTCAGTGGAATCCTCACTCATTGTCTACGTTCCATCCTGGTATGTTGCCTGCAGAGCTCAAGACTGCAAAACACTACAGAGGGTGGTGAAGCCATCTTAGAGTATTAATGATAAATAGTAATAAGACACATATAATAAATGCTGTGACAGAAAAGCTAACAGTGCTATTAAAAATCTCAGCCATCCTTTTCTTATTCCTCCATTCTGGAAAAGGCTACAGGAACATTAGCACTAGTACCAGTAGAGTGAGGAACAGTTTTTATCCACAGGGCAAAAGCTACTTAAAATGACAAATAAATGTTCTTGTATATATATATATATATATATATTCTGTATCTTATTGTGCTTGCTTTCTTAATTGCTGATATTTTATTAGATATTTGTCTGACAGAAACATACAAGTAAGAATTTCTTTGTACTATGGCACAAATAACAATAAGCTTGATCTTTATTAAAATGGATGAATAAGAAGTTAGTACAGTGAATTAATATTATTTCTGTACAACACAGTTCTTGATCATAGATCCAGAGTTCTTTACACATTCACAAAAATAGTATTCTACAAAATACAAAAACATTATAAAAAATATTGCTAGAAATATAAACATGTACACATGTATATTTAGGTAAACATAAAAATTCAAAAGGCAAAATTTGGAAAGAAATCTATATTGGTTTAACAACATAAAACAATGTATTGTGAAGTTTGGAAAACTTCATTTAATGCTGATCTGCAGGCATAAGCTTTCCAAGGCAAACACCCACACGCAAGAATGTAAATTCAGATAACATTTAATTTCATTGAAGGTATGCAGCGCACAATGTGAATAAGCTTTCTGGGCAATGCCTTAAAATCCCAAATTAACTGTTTAAAATTGTAACAGCTGAAATTAGTACGCATTTGCACACCACTATACCAAGACACCCATCAAATGCATGTTTGATTGTGTATAGAATGCAAGTCATTCAGCTCTTTTATGCATGCAGAAAATTGTTCTTCTCCTTTATTACTGATTACTGTTACTGTCAAGTTACCTAACAGCAATTACAGCAAGTTTTGGGCAGCTCATCTTGATGATTTTTCAAAACCAGTAAATCTTGTCACACTTTGTTTCATTGACAAATATGAGCGATCATGGTATTTATTTTGAACTGGGCTAGTTTCTGTAAGTGATGCAAAGGCCTTTCTAGCCAAACAATTTATCATCAACAATTGTTACACCTATATGTGGGATCATCTGTGGCAATATGAAGATAAGTGGCAATAAGGGCCCTTTGTTTACAAATATGTGAATATTCTACCAGGCAATTCAGAATTTCGAGAATCACAGATTTACTGATATTAAAACTACGTTTCTGCCAAAACAAAACATTGAAAGAACAAAAAGAAAATTTTCTTTAGGTGTACAGAGTGATAATTAACTTCAGGCTATGTTATGAACATCTATAAAACATTACAGTAATTGACCAATTTAATTTCATGCATATGAAGTAATCTAGTAAAAAAGTATACTCAGCAGAAAAGCAATTTAAATAAAATTAATATTTTAAATAATTAACTCATAATCACATATAATAAAGTTAATGAACCACTGGGGGCATTTGATCACAAGAATCATATAGTTGTGACTTTTGTCTGTAATTGGACAAATAAGCCATTAAAAAGAAAAAAGGTAAGTGTCTATTTGGGAAGTGTACTGAAAGGAATCAAGATTAATTAACCTAGTTCAGTAGTAAGCATTTAGTCCATTACAAGGTTATGGAAACCAAAGCCTAAGAAGCAAGAAGGGAACTTACTTCAGACCACTGCAGGGCATAGTCATGCATACATCAACACTCTCAAAAAAGGTTGGACTCTCCTTTACTGTAGAGTTGCATACACAGAAAGGCGAGTGGGAGTGAACTTCTTATTGAGTCCCCTCCTGGTCAATAGCATGCTGGAGTTTGTCCTGGAGAATAAGAGGGCTACCTCTGTGTGGCTGAAAGTTGTGGAGAGGAGGTGCTTATACACCAAATAGCAGTTCAGAGTACCACACCTTCTTGGAGTGCCTGGAGGGGACTTCGAATTCAATGCTAATATGGGTATTGATCAAAACACTTGGAAAGGCATAATTTGGACAAACGGTCTGCATAATCTAAATCTGAGGAGTGTCCGGACACACAGAGTCAAAGTAGAACTTGTTCAAAGCCATGACAACTTTCTTGGTGGAGACTGTGTAGAGCTGCAGCCTGAAGGCAACAGGTGCCTTTTGACATGGCAATTCAAGGACCCAATTTTGGAAATCAGAGATAGGGATCAAACTGAAGAAGAAGGCTTTTCAACACCATGCCAAAAAAAGCTGAAGCCTTGGTGGTCAGGAAAGCAAAAACCCAGGTTGGGGAAGAGTTTGGAGAGACCCTGGAAAGTGACTTTCAATTGGGCTTAAAGACATTCTTGCAAACCAACAAGCATCTCAGAAGGGAAAGGCAGGGCTTCATCCAGGCATGTTCGCAACAAGGGTGGTAAAAGACCTGGATTAAGGATGTAGTCTTGTGGTGGAAGGAAGACATTGAGGAGCTCCTGAATCCAATGGACAAGGCCTCTGTGGATGAGGCAGCACCACAAGCTCTACACATTGTTGGGCTGTCATGGTTGACAGATCTTTTCAGTGTTGCATGGTCATTTTGCATAGTGTCCCTGGAGTGGTAGTCCAGGGTGGTGGTTCACATTTTTAAAAAAGATGACCAGAGGGTGTGCCCCAATTATCGGAGGAACATACTCCTCAGCTTCCCTGGAAAAGCTTACACCAGGGTGCTGGAAAGTAGACTCCACTCAGTCTTAGAACCTCAGGAATCCATCCTGGCTGTTGAACAGTGCATCATTTGGTCCTGGTGGTAGCATGGGAGTATGCCCAATTAGTCTACATGTGTCTTGTGGATTTAGTGAATGAATATGACCGTGTTCCTCAGGGGACTCTATAGGGGGTGCTAGTAGAGTACAAGGTCTCTAACAAGGGCTATTTGGTCCCTGTATGATTGCAGTGAGACCTGTGTCCACATTCTCAGAAAAGCATCAATACAATTCTCAGTGAGGGTGTGTGTCTTCACTATGGCTGTGCTTTGTCTCCTATCCTGTTTGTGATTTTCAAGGACAAGATATCAAGACACAGCTGGGGAGGGAGCCAACTTCAGTGGCTTTAGAACTGAGTTGCTGCTTTTTGCAGACAATGTTTTCCTTTTGCATTGGGATGGTTTGCGATCAAGTGTGAAGAGGCAGGGATAGGGATCAGGGAACAGGGGGTAAGGGATGGTGAGATCGACAGATGGATTGAGGCAATGAGTACAGTTATGCAGCTGAAAGGATGAGATTGGTGGTACAAGCAGCTGAAATAAGACTTCTCAGCAGGGTGGTTGGGCTCTCTATTAGAGATAGGGTGAGAAGCAGAAACATCTGGGGGAGGCAGGGAGTTGAGCTGCTGACCCTCCACATCAAGAAGAGCCAATTGAGATAGTTCAGGAATTTGATACAGATGCTTTCTGGGCTCCTTCCTTTGGAGGATCTATCAACTGGGCAGAAACCCTAGAGAAGACCCAGTGTTCGCTTGGAGGATTATATCTCCCTGATGTCTTAAGAACACCTTGGGATCCCACAATATAAACTGGCAAGTGTGGTTTAGGAAGGGATGTATGGGCCTCGCTGCTAAGACTGTTGCCCATGCAACCCTGCCCCAGATAAGTGGTGGAAAATGAATGAATGAATGACCCTGATGTTTTCAAGCAGAATTTATTTTTCTGCAAAAGTTATTCTTTACATTACCGTGATTTGCATTAATTCTAATACACTTTAAATATGGCATAGCATCCTCAAATCTGTTTAATTTAATTAATGGTTACAGTGGTTACCAGGAACTTACTTTGACATCAATGGAAACAGAAGCCAACTTTGGAGAGGACCAATTCATCACACGACCCACCCATCCTCAGTAAGGGCCAAAAAATGTAATTTATGCAAGGTAAGCTTGTTTTAAAAACACACATCTGCACAAAAGTGACACATTAAAAAAAATCACATGCGTAAGCCACTCTAATTCAGGGTGTTCATAAGAAATGTGAAGATTTACTTCCTGAGGAAGAAGCACATAATAAGCCAGAACTGTTGCATCAGATATTTGAAATATTAAAACGTGTGCTTTAATTTAAATGTTAAAAGTATAAATATTCTCAAATGTCATAGAATTTTTTTTTTTTATTTTTTTCATCCTTTGATAGATGTCAATAGAGGGTTAGATCCTATTAAAGGATCAAAAATCAGAAATAACATCATTGCATTCACTGAGATTGAAAATGATATTGCTTGTGCCCATGTTTGCAATTAGATATTTTCAACCTTCAGTAAAGAATAAGATATCAAAAATATCATAAATGTGGTCAACAACCTCAAAATAGCATAAAATGACACCATACATGGCAGTATTACTAAACCCTATTTTTTAAAAGTTTTGTGAAAACAAGTAACTTTGATCCCTCATAGCCTATTTGAGGGTGAACCCCTGGAGTCAGTTGATGTGGCATGCACAATTTCAAATACTTCTGATCATTTTTACTGAAGACACCTATTGTTTACTTTTTATCATAAGGGTGTAACTTCCTGCACAAAATATAAACCAAAATTGTCTAAAAATAACTTTATTTCAGGTGCATAGAACCAAAAATAGGAAGGAACCCCAAAAAACACAACAACTTGCATAACTAGAAATAAAGATGAGTCAAATGGTATATCATATGTGGAATTTTTTTTCATACTAGTGAGTCACAAGGCATAGAAATAATTCTTATAAACACAACTAGCTGTACCCCGTGGCTGCACCCACATGGTAATAAAACAGGAAAAACTTTAAAAATCAATAGACATTGGCACTATATCTGTTCGTGTTCAACTCTGACTGGAGAGCGTTCCGCGCAGGGGGAGAAAAGCATATGACCGTCATATCTCTGGCAATCAGCAGCTACCCTGTAAAACACATGGAGCTCTGATCTCTCTCTCATAAACGTCAAACGTTACTCCTTAACAATCTGTAGGTGATAATGTCTGTTGAACAAACAGGTATTGCTAGCTAAGCGGAGGCAAAGTATGCTCAAAGATGTGGCGAGACGTAGACTAACTCAAACAGAGGCTGCCGAGTGAATGAAGAAGCCCCCGCCACCTTGCTCTTGGCCCACAGCCACTCTCTTGGATTTGCATAAATATATCAGTACCGCAAGCGAACTATGGTACTTAGCACGATGAGAGAAGTTGCAAAATCAACCAGAAGTTCAAGCAAATTATAGAAAACAAGCACATCTAAATCTGTTATGTAATTCTCTCGTGAAAAGTGGACAGACATATAGACAGAATGCGCTTGGACCACAAAATTTTTAAAATCGTTTCTTAGCGAGCACCTATGGGCCAAGGAAAACCTACATTCCAAATTTTAAGTCCCAAGTCCTCATGGTTCGAGAGATTTTGTGATGAATGAGTCAGCGGTATTTGGCTTTTATATATATATATATATATATATATATATATATTATTTTTAACAGCCTTCTCAATATCACTTACAAGCCACAGAGAATAGTAAAGGTATGTAATAGTGCTGCATTGAAACACCTTTATACCTTGGACAGCTTATGCCTAGATAGAGGTAAAGGTTAAAAGATGTAGAAGGGACAATATCTCCAAATAACAACATTAGACTGGGACCAAACACATCCTACTATTCTGGTTCAGGATCTCAAAAATGGGTATTAAATTATCCTTAACTGTGATAAATATGTTAAAGGGATATAAAGTGAATGGAAGGTTAAGCTCTTTGATAAAAGGCACATTTCTTCTCTTGGATTCAAGGACTGAATTCTGCAATTTTGCACACTTTTTTTTTTTATTAAATTGTCAATAACAACTTAAGTTCTTAACCAAGACAGTACAAGGAATAAAAGAAGGAAGCCTTTTCATGGCATAAGTGATAAAGGGGGTCAGGAGAAATGCTGGTGAAGAAAAAGAAGAATGTGACAAGGATTACAATGTCAGAAAAGTGGCTCTCAGAATTATTATGACATTGTCATCCTTTGGTGGAGGGTGGTTTTCTAACTCTCCAGCAATGTTAGTGGATCTCAGGTGGTGGCTCAGTCTCCAGAATAACAATACCGAGGTGATCAATACAATTATACAACTCAATGTAAGATTTGTGGCTTAAAAGTTGACTTAAAACATGAACACTTTCTTTTACTGTACTTGGAGGATCTAGAGTGCACCCCATAAAGTTTGGAAAAAGACACATTCTTCCTTGATTCACCCTCTGCTCCAGAGTTTGAAATTACAAATGAAATAATTCAGACGTGATTCCAGTGCACATTGCAGACTTTCATTTAAGGGTAATTGCATACATTTCAGCCATACCATGTAGAAATTACAACACTTTTTCTACATGGTCCCCTATTTCTGGGCACCATAATGTTTAGGACGTTTTGTGTCACAGGTGTTTGTTATTACTCAGGTGTGTTTCATGGCTTCGTTAGTGCAGGCATAAGATACCCATGCTTGCTTCTATGCTTTGGAATCTGTAGGTGATTGTTCAACATGAGGACATGAGCTGTGCCAATGAAAGTCAAAGAAGCTATTATAAGGCTGAAAAACAAGAATAAAACCATTAGAGACATCGGTAAAACCTAAATCAACTGTCTGGAATATAGTTAAGAAGAGAGAAAGCACTGGTGAGCTCAGTAATTGCAAAGGGACTAGTAGACAGAGGAAGACCTCCAATGCCACTGATAGAAGAATCATCACTATTGGTACAGAAAAAGCCCCAAATGCCTGTCCGACAGATCAGAAACAGTCCTCAGGAGGCAGATATCTATTTGTCAGAGACTACTATCTGCAGAAATCCAGAGGCCACACTGCAAACGAGCACTTTGAGTAGTGAGAAAAGCGCTATATAAATGCAAAGAATTATTATTATTATTAAGTTTCAAACCACTAGTTATCCACAAAAACAGGATAGCTGGATTATAGTTTGCGAAAAAGTACAGAATTCTGGAAAAAGGTCTCCTGGACTGATGAGACAAAGATTAACCTGCATCAGAGTGATGGCAAGAGAAAAGTGTGGAGATGAAAAGGAGCTGCCAAGATCCAAAGCATACCACCTCTTCTGCTAAACATGGTGGTGGGGGGATTATGGCTTGGGCATCTAAGGCTGCCATAAGTGCTGGCACACTTATCATTGATGATATAACTGCTAATGGGAGGTGCACAACACATTCTGAGATCTCTATGATCTGTTCAGGTTCCAGTAAATGCCTCCAAACACACTGAACAGTGATTCATCCTACAAGATAATGATCCCAAATATACTGATGAGGAACACACAAGTTTTTCAAAACTATGAAATGGACAATTCTTGAATTGTGAAGCCAGTCTTCTGGTTTAAATCCAATTGAGCACGCTGAAGAGAAAGCGTAAGGACACATGCCCCCAAAACAAGCAGAAGCTGAAGATGGCTGTAACAGAGGCTTGACAGAGCATCACCAGAGAAGATATTCAGCATTTGGTGATGTCTATGAATCGCAGACTACAAGTAGTCATTTCATGCAAGGGATATGAAATAAAGTACTAAATATGACTGCTTTATTATGCCTGCCATTGCTGTGTCACAAACATTATGGTGTCCTGAAATGGTTGAACCATATTGAAAAAGATGCATAATATCTATATGGCATGATCAAAATGTATGCAAATACCCTTAAAAGAAAGACTGCAATGTGCACTTTAATCACACTGGAATTGTTTGATTTGTAAGTACAAGCTGTGCAGCAAAGGGGTAAATCAAAGAAAAATGTGCTTTTGTTCCAAACATGGAGGAAACAGTATAGTGCCTGATCCATTGTAAGTATTTTAATCTGAAAAGATTAAGATTAAAAGTTTAAACCACTTTTTGATCAACCTGTCTAACAAGAGGGAAATGTGTAAAAAGGCTGGGGTTGCTCATCTTTTTCTGCTAGTGAATCCCTGGAGGGGGCTGAAAGGGTTTTGTGCGGCTTTCCTCATAATCCTTGCTATTAGCAAGTACATCCAGTTATTCTGATTTTGAGGGCTTTTACTTAGAAAACCCACATATAAGGATAGCGCTGTTCGTCAATGAATGTGGCAGACATTTTCTTATATGTGCAAGCTTTAGAGAAAATAAAAAATAAAATGTGAAAGAGGTTAGACATTTACATTGTATACCAGAAATCTTAAAATGGGATGTTTCACTGTAGAAAGGAGTGCTGTGCCTGTACATTTTCTTCTTTTTTTCACGGATCAAATACTTTTTGTAAGAGTGACAGCAGCTTGTTTGAAGTGAGTATCTTTATCTGAAATTACGCTCTTATCATCTGGTTTCAAATAAATTATGTTCCCTCCAAAATGAAAGACTCTGACTAATTCAAATAACAGTGGCTATTATCAGAATGGCCATGCAACCCTTCAACACAGGAACCCATAATTGAGCAATACACAAAAGGAAGAGGAAGGTCAGTGTGTTGGAGGTTTGAGGTTTGAGTCTTATCAGGGACACTGTTTAGTACATTCCAGGCAAATACATAAATATAAACAGCCCATATATGCAGCCCATTAGTCTGTTTCTAACACAGATTCTGGAGGCGCAGTGTATGTACAGCTAAAAAGCTGGAGCTTTGACACTGTCCTCTAGCATCTTACCTTGTGTTTTGGTCAGCCTACAGGCTTGACTGAAATCTCTAAAACCACAGACAAATCGATTAGATACCTTTTTGTGGTTGCCTAGTCTTCCACTATGAAATCCATACAGAAAGATTCCTTTAAAGATGGATGTAGGGGTTTACACCCTTGGCATGTACTATTAGCATGTAGAAGATTTATTTTATAGCTTTCTTCTATGGTGTAGGTCTGGGGCCTTTCCCCAGTTGGGACGTTTCTACACTGGAAGGACAAGGGGAGGGAGTGTATCCAGTGCATTATCTTCCACGTAGCATTGGGTGGCAGCCCTCCAGGGTTGCAGCAGTGCCTCCATTTCCCGAAGGGCTCCATGGGAGCTGGAGTTTAGTGCAGCACTGTTGGGTTGCATTAGTGTCGCCAGGAGATGCTGCAGCTGCTGCCACACCCAGAAGTGTGGCCGGAAGTAGACCAATGAGCACCTGGAGCACTTTCGGGTGCCTTATAAAAGGAGCCAACAAGCTAGAATCAGGTGGAAGAAGACAAAGCTTGCCAGGAGTACTGGAGGAAACGAGAGAAGAGGTGTGCTTTGAGTTTTATGCTGTGCTGGAGCTGAGCTGTACACGTGGAAAATGGGGGAAAGCATTTCCCACAGGGAAAAAATGTGTGTCTTGAACTTCTGTCCCACATCTGTCTGTGTCGGGTTTGGGCGGCAGTGCGCCCCCTGGTGGTCCACACTTCCCAAAACTCAAACATGTGAAAGTTAGAGACAATGCTGGCCAGGAATCAGTGTTTGTCCTGCAAAAGAGTTAAGTCCCACCCACACAGTGCTTGTTTACATTTTGCATCTGATCGAGTGTAATATCCTGCAATGCTGTAAGGTAGAAAGTCAGTTCAACAGTGGAATAAGCATGTTTAGTTGTAAATGATCTATGTCTTATTGTAGTGAAAACAAAGCACAGACAAAAATATATATTGCAGCATTGAAATTAAAAGTTTACAGAGTTCTTAGAAACAAAAATGTAAGCAAACAAAATATGTGCTTTTAGCAAAAAATGCATTTGTGAAAATGTGCTGAAGCAATCAATAATGAAATGCTCCGAGGTGTGAAAATGGAAAGTTTGATAATTAGAACAAAAAAAAAAGAAGAAGAAATTAGTCCTTGCCAGCCCTATCTCTTCCAGTTGAAAGACCAGAATAAATAATAATACAAGAAAAATGATTCAAAGATAAAAATTCTCATAAAATTAAATGCTGCTTACAACTCATTAAATTATTATCTAGATGCATTCTGATAAAGTGTGGCATAATAATGGAACTGAATATTACAATTTAGAAATGTTTTTCTTTCTGCATTTGTGAACAGATATATGTAATTTGGCAATAGCTTCATTGCTTGTTTTTTTTTCCAGAATGCCGGAAACTTTTTACTATAAGAAATTACACAGAGTAGATGCCCTTAATTCTGTTTATGTGATTTAGTGGCAAAAATATATTACAAAAAATTTAATTAATATGTATTCTTTACTGAAAAAAAAATGTCTTTAGCTATTTGAGATCAATTATTATGAATAATACTTCACTTCAAATGGGAATAATTAAATTCAATCCTTCCTCATAAAATGAATATTTTAATTAGGTAAGTTAAGGATAGCTTTTGTATGTATGTGACTAGAAGATGTGGTTACATAAAATTAACAATGCATTACTTCACCTGTTAACACAGGCTTATAGTTTATGGATCACCTATTTCTGAAGTTTTATTTAACTTTACAGAGCTATTCTGTGTAAAAGATGACACCTTTATACTCATCTTTGACTGATTGAGGTTCAAGCTGCGCAGGGGAGCCCAGATTTCCTTTCCCTGAGAATAGATGGTACTTGTTTCTGAGTTATTCCCTTACGTTCCCAGGTAAGTGTCCTTGCAGATAAATCCCAACACAATGCATACTCCCTTGTCATCTTCTACAAAACATTCCAGGGTCACATATATTTCCAAATAAAGAAAACAAGTGTAGACAGGAGCAGCATGCTCTCAAAGGTCCTCAGATATCCATGCATGGTTTATTTTAAATCCTGACACTTCTAAGCCGCATGTGTTTTCACAGACTAACAGGCTGTCACATTATATATAACACCAAACACCAACAAATGCACACTTGAGCATGCACAGGTTCCTAAAATGGCTGGCAGCCTAAAGTAGTACAAGTTTGGACAATGAAAAGGCTTTCTTTTCATAAGGGAGTCCCTTGACTTATTACAGTCGGAATGCTAAACTATTTTGTATATACTAGATACAATATAAGTATCTGATCTTTTCCATGCAGTGTTTAGGGAAAATATTGATTATCCATCCATCCATTTTCCAACCCACTGTATCCTAACTACAGGGTCACGGGGGTCTACTGGATCCAATCCCAGCCAACACAGGGTGCAAGGCAGGAAACAAACCCTGGGCAGGGCGTACACATCACCCACACACAAACTCACACTAGGGGCAATTTAGGATTGCCAATACAGCTAACCTGCATGCCTTTGGACTGTAGGAGGAAACCGGAGCACCCGATTAATACAAGCTGATGAATGTGACACAGGAACTAGTAGAATGAAAAGTTTTATGTTTGCATTTATGGGTAACACTTTAGAACATTAGAATCCTCTAGACAAGAACAGACCATTCAACCCAACAAAGCTCACCAGTGCTATCCACTTAATTGTAAAAAAACATCAAGTTGAGTTTTGAAAGTCCCTGAAGTCTACCGCACTACTTGTAACTTACTTCATGTGTCGATGGTTCTCTGTGTGAAGAAAACTTCTTAATGTTTGTGTGAAATTTACCCATAGCAAATTTTAAACTGTGTCCCCATGTTCTGGATGAATGGGTCTTTGGCTTAGTTTAGGTACATAAAAATTGCATCTATTACTCATTTACTCTTATGTAACAAGATCTTAACAAAGGCTTCTTTTGGTCTTCATAACACTTATTAAACATCAGTACATAGGTTGTTCATCTGTGTGCATTCCGGCATTTTGACTTGATGGTAAAGTGACTTGTTAAAGTGAAGGATTCACAGGTCTTAAGTTAAATATGTAATGTCAAGAGAAATGTGTCTCAGTTAAGCTCCCTCAGACCACTCCAAAGTGATTTTTTGTAAGTAAGTCACATTGCAAACAGGAATAAACACTTCACTGATGATTAGTAAGTGTTAGGAAGACCCAAAGAAGTGTTTGTTTTGGACTTGTTACGTAAGAGTAAACTAGTAATAGATGCATTTTTGCACTACCGAAACTAAAGCCTTACCCATTTATGCTTTATTTTTATGAGCTTTGTCTAATCATTCCTAATTCCTTGCAAATGACACAGTTAGGTCAACAGAGTACTTACTTGCTTAATTACTTTTTGTAGTGTCTGTTTGATTGTTTTGTTATAACAATAAATAAAATGTATTTTACAGGATTGCATCTGTTTATTTTCATGATAGTGTTTTTAGAACCTAAGAGGCATGCCTTTTGTGTGGTCCAACCTTGTCTAAACCTATTCATTGGTTCTGCTCTGTGTTTCCTGCTTTTATGTACAAGGATCGATGAAAATACTGACAGTGGAGAAACAAGTATAGTAAAATCTCTTAAAGGAAACAAGTGAATGAAGTGGTTAGAGCTGCTGCCTCATGGTTCAAACCCCAGGGCAGACACTGCCTAAACATTTAGCCAGTTCCTGAAAGTGTTTGAGGTTGACTGGAGAATCTATCTGGAGATTTCACTCAGGGTACATGTGTAAGGTGCTCAGTTGGTTTTTGCTGTGTGCCCAGCATGGTCCCCTGCAACCCTGTAGTGCAATAAGACAGTTTGTAAAATGATGAATGAAATGCATGAATCTTGAAAAAAATATATATGTAAATATATGTTTGTCATACAACAAGAAGCAATTCCTTCCAAGAGACATTATTACCCCCATCCCACCCCCATAAATGTAATATCTACTGTAATATTATACTGTAACAAAAATAAAAATACTAAATGTTATGCCTTCATAAATAAGCCCAAGTATGGTTAGAAAACAGTGTAAATAGGAACTATTAGTGACACGGAAATGGTATTTTATTTAGTTCTGAAGGAATCTGTTCAATCAGAAAAGAAAAAAAAAAGGTATTTTATTTACTGTCTTCTTTCTCCACCAACACGTCTTACAGCTGAAGTACAGAAAATAAAAAATAGCTTCTTTTTATACTTGGCTTAAACAAAATTGGGCAATCTTGATGGTGACAACAACAACAATTATCAAGACTATTTCTATTGTTTGAATTACTTTAGCTGAGCACAACAACATTCTGAAAAATGGAGCAATTGTCCACCATAAGCACAAAGCGGAATAGATTTAGAAAGGCAAACTTCAATGGTTTGTTTTTATTTTTTACTAACTGCCTGAAGCAGAACATGAACAAACTCAGGTGGATCAGTAAATTCATTTAAGCCACTGTGATATTTAATGTTCAAATGCAATGTGATTTATTGTATACTGAAAAAAGAGGATTTTAAAAAAGAACGGATGGATGTATTTTTACAGCATTAAATACCTTAGTCCTAGTTCTAAACTGAGTTAAGATACATGAAAAAAATTTTTCAATTGTTTATCATTCCTAAGGTTTTACCAAGAAGTATATCTTATGGGTTGATCTTTCCACTTTAAAAATACCATTTTTTGTTATGCAACATATTAACTGCAGAGCATGCTTATATATAAAAGTTCCTTGTCATCTGGGCATTCTCCCAGTGATTTCCACATAGCAAGTTGAACTACAATAGTGGCATACCTTACTATTCTCAAATTCAATTAAGGGTTGCAGAGAGCTGTAGTCTATCCCAGCAGTGCTGAGGGCAAGTCAGGAATTAAACCTGAACAGAGCTAGTCCATTTTAGGACCAACTCACACACATATCTATACTCACAAAGGACTAATTTGGGGATGTGTGAAAACTTGAAAACCTACAGGAAAACCTGGGGAGGTCCATGCTGTCCTAAACAGTGATAACCAAGTAGGAGAGTCATATTGGTATATTCGGTGAAATTATAAAGAAATATGTATATTAGTGATACAGACTTATATTATATCAATGATATCATCGATATATATACCTGTAGTAATAAAGACAGGAGAGTCACAAAATGGTTTGGGGATGGCCAACCTGTATACTTCAAAAAGCTTAAGGTAAAATAAAGCACATTTTTACAAACATGAGTCCAGAACAGAATTGACTAACATAGATGAATCTTAGATATAAATATGGTGGCAACAGGAAGAGGAGGGTTCAGTGAAGGTCCGAAATGGAACTGGAAGTGAGGTCATCAATAAGAGTGCTTTGGAGACCGGAAGTGACTTCATTGTTGGGTGGGTTCTGGAGAAAGGAAATGAGGTTACTGAGTGGCAGGTTCTTCGGATGGTCTGCAGAGGGACAAGAGGAGAAAGCATCAGATGACAGCACCAACCCTGGGTCCAGCTGTGATGTAACATTATTTTAAACCATCTCCCATGTGCACATTTATGACTAAAAACCTTAGTTACTTTAAAAATGGCATTGTCTTAGGATGCCACCTATGTCATAAATCAGTACGTGAAATTTCTGTCCTTGTCAATTGTAAGTGCTATTATTGTGAAACGGAGGTGCTTAGGAGGAACAATTGCTCAGTCACAAAAGGGCAGACCACGCAAACAGAGCCGGAGCAGTGAGTGCTCTAGCACATTGTGCGTTAAAATAATCACTTGTCCTCTGTTGCATCACTCATAGTAGAGTTCCCAACTGCATCTAGAAGCAACATCAGCACTGTAAGTTAGGGAAATGATATGTAATTGATGAGAAAGATAGGCAAAGATGATAGTTAACTGTGAGGTAATTTATAATATTTAATTCTTCATCAGCCAATCAAATGAAATGGTTGCAGAGAAAAGAAAATGTAGCAATCAGTAATCTAAATCTCCTGTGTATGATTATATATGTATATATATATATGAGTTTGAGTTTTTCTATACTATATAGCAAGAGATTATCACTCAGTTTAAAGGTACAGTATAAGAAAGCACAGGATGTATCACCTCTGGTGACAGATGACAGCTATGCATAATGTGGTGTGCTGTCATCCTCACAGCAAATCATTTAGTGAATTAAAATTTTGTACAGTAATCAGTTAGGTCAAAAACATTATTTTTCAGGCTATTGGAGTGGCCACCATTGTTTAAACATATGTCTTCAGAAATTAAGTTGGGGTCATAGACTCTTCTGGACAAAGACTGGGATGCCGTTTGAGCATCTTGCCTTTACATTTTTTTTTAGCTGGCCATTTTACAATGGCTGGAGACTACGTGAGGGCAATATTGTATAGAATTTCAGGACCTGTTAATGTAATTCTTTACTTTTATCTTTTCCCCAGTATGATATCAAGTGGAAATAAAAATGGCTAGGCCACCTTTTATAATTAGTTTAATGTTACTACTTGAAACCAAGTATCGCTGACACAACAAGAGTGGTCAGCAACTTCAAAGACCAAATAACAGTGGTAAGAGAAAATCAAAGTATTTAGAAAGGTTAAAATGTGTGAGCTACCTGACTTAAAAGAATAGAGAGGATGAAATCTTTTCAGTAAGGTCTGACAAGAGCAAGAGAATATGTCTGCCAGGAGTGCAAGTACTGTATGTACAAATACAGAATGGGTAGCTATGAAGTACAAAAATAGTAATTTCAAAATTGTTTTCATGCATGTACTACTTTAAAAAGTGCACTCATATCTACATCACTATAATACTGGTCTGTAGAAGGCAATCTTGGTATATTCATTCATTTTTCCCTTACAATTCTAGCATTACAAATTACAGTGAGCAAATAAAGATCAAAGCCTTGTGTTGGTATTCCATGGACAGATATGTTGTACTTTTTAAATATATACCATTATGTCGTTTATAGATAACTAGACATTGAGCCCGTTAACAATAACAGGCACTAGAACAGCAGTGCATAAACATTAGTAGGAACAGTCTATATTAAATGGCAAATGACCTTGTATGTGGCTGTAATATGCATCACTGTGTGCCTTAAATTTTCTCTCTCAGTAATACTGGTTTGTATTTCCGTAAAATGCCTGTAATTTTGTCTGACAGTAATACAGTGGAACCTCGGTTCACGACCATAATTCGTTCCAAAACTCTGGTTGTAACCCGATTTGGTCGTGAACCGAAGTAATTTCCCCCATAGGATTGTATGTAAATACAATTAATCCGTTCCAGGCCGTATGAACTGTATGTAAATATATATTTTTATAAGTTTTTAAGCACAAATATAGTTAATTATACCATTGAATGCACAGCGTAATAGTAAACTAAATGTAAAAACATTGAATAACACTAAGAAAACCTTGAACAACAGAGAAAACTAACACTGCAACAGTGCGCTATAGTGCTATGAACTGCTTGCTAAAAACACTTTTTTTTAATGAGTTTTAAGCACAGGGAAAAAAAATGAACATTTGAAAAATCGGTAATTTAATAAACCACCAAGAAAAGTAACATTGCAACAATGCACGCGTGCGCCTGTGTGTGTGTGTGTTGTCTGTCTCTTGCGTGTGTGTTTCTGTCTGTCTGTCTATCTCTCGCACGCGCCTGTGTGTGTGTGTGTCTCTCACGCCTGTGTTTGTGTAAGTCTGTCTCATGCGCGCCTGTGTGTGTGTCTGTCTGTCTTGTGCACACCTGTGTGTCTGTCTTTGTGTGTGTGTCTGTCTCGAGCGCGCCTGTGCGTGTGTGTGTCTGTCTCTTGTGCGCTTGTGTGTGTCTGTCTCTCTCTCTGCCCAGGGAATGCACAGGAAGAGACTGAACACTTCACCAGAAGACACACACACAGACACCAAGACGCACACAGGGGTTTTATTAAAGAGGAGTCTAAAAAGGTGCACACCTAAATGACCCATGCATTTATATATGTTGTAAATATAAAAAGAAAAGATAAGGATTGCAATCACCTGCAATTAAAGCGTATAACAAAACAAAGCAGGACTCATCTGAAAATTCAGTATATACTGTAGCTAATTTAAAATTCTGTCAAACTACAAATTAATTTTCCAATCTTCAACAAACTGTCTATTAAAACAGATCATTGATAAGCAGTTGCTGTTCAAAGTAGTTACTTTGTTGCCATCATCTACTTGATGAGACTAAGAGTGATTTAAGTTTAAATTGGAGGCTTTGCTTAAATGCTAGGAAGTTTAAATCTACAGAGACACAACAAGTTATTGAACTGTACTGCAGTGGAAACAGATTTTCTGCCTTTGACAATGAACCAAATTAATGGATGTGGTTTTTTACAGGGAGTAAACACTGGATTAAAAGAAGACTGCAGCAAGAGAATTGGACAATAGCTAGTGGAACTAACAAGCAAGGAGGCTTTTATTTTAACTGCAGAAAGTGCCATCTTCAATAAATTCCTTTCTTGACATGAACATTTTGGTGATATTATGTGCAGAAGGATTAAAAGGGCATAAGTATAAACATACTGAATATGCTCACATATAAACAGTAAACATTACAGCATATGCATGTGCAGTATACAGTATATAAGGACTAAAAGAAAGTGCGACTATATTAAGTAATTTTAGGGTGATCCCATTCCAACAGATTTAATCTCTGATCTGAAGCACAAGGTAAACAGGATACAGATCCTTCAAACAGATGATATCCTTCATTATATCAGAGACTAGGCAGCTAACACTTTAATATTTGTTTCAAAATGTGAAAGTTCTGGCAGGGACTCTGATCACTTTTCCAGTAATGCTAAGAATTAATTGGTCTACCAGCACATAATGGCTCCCATGTTTCCATGCTGGAATCTCAAGCTGCTACACCCCTGCAATTGTGAGTTTTTACTTCCAGTAGGACATCCCTCAACCCATTTCCAGTTTGGTAGTGTAAGTGTGAAATCCATTACAGTGGCAGGTGGTCAAATCCACCTAATACAGCAATGTCAAATAATCCAAGTGTCTGAGTATCATGCGGTGTGGTGAAAAAGCTAATATACGTATCAGAAATAAATCTCTAGAACTAAAGAAAACCTCTTTAGACTATTATATTTGAAAAAGAACCATAGCAACACTACCAAAAAGAATATAAGAAGTTTATTTTTTATGTACTTACTTGGCTGGCACTTTTATCCTAGGTGACTTACAACATTTATTATACAATTGTTTACATGTTTTTTTTTAATTTTTCCAAATGGAGCAGGTGAAGTGACTTGCTCATAGTCACACAGTGTCAGTAGGGTTTAAACCTGTAACCTCAAGAGTCTGAAGTCCAAAGCCTTAACCACTACTAAATGTCACACTGCCAACATGTTTAGAAATGAAAACCACCATGCAGTCCATCCAGATTATTCAGATGGTGCAATAACACTATAAGACCTTCATCTGTGATGGTTACTGCCAGACTGAGGGTGATAAGGTAAGTGATGGTATCAATTCAGTCTCCACTTCCTCCACACTTTTCATGGTTTCTCCTAACACTACAGATGGTGAGTTTCTTCAGGAACAAATTAGTCAACATTCTGTGATACTGACGAGATACACAAAATGGATAGTTAGATGGAAGAGATAACTATGGTGAGCAAATCCTTACATCGGGAACTGCTCATGCTGAAAAAATATATTAAAATACCATTATCACACCCTTGGAAGTTTTCACATTTTGTTTTTGAAACACATCAGATACTGTTTGGTTTTTTAGACAATGACTGTTATAGAATAACATCCTAAACCAATAATATATAAAGCCAGAAAATCATGCAGAGCCAAAAAGCCTTCTGGTTTTACATTAGACTTACATTCAAAAGATATTAACAGTTGTGCTCGGTCCACGGAGTGATCCAAAGGTGGGAGACATTTTTATACATAGCTTAACACAGATAAGATATGTTGACATTCCTGATTATGCTAATGGACAACACCTTATGGTATTTTACCATCTTCGTATGGATTCAGATTTCAAACAAAGGACTGAATGTTACAGACCCTAGTGTTTCTGAACCACAATTGTCTTCCGAGGGTGCTAATTAGAGATGTCCACTAAGCAACGTTGCCACCATGAGGACACATCATTTGTGCACCTCTGTATAATTGGGTGTTTTGGCCTTTTATCATAAGACACCCTCTGCTGTGGCAGGCCCCCCACAGGCTGATCAGACCTGGGTGTGTGTCTTGTGATCAAGCTGGTCAACTTAGCAGTCCAAGCGGAATCTTTCCTTTCCAGCCGCAGTCAGTGACCGCTCCTTTCAGTGGTGCAGGGTTGTTCTTTGATTGTTTTTCTGTGGGCTTTCTCTCTGACACCTACCTCCCTGAGGATCTTTGCTGTAGAACTGGCTATGAAGCCCCTGCACCCCACTTCAACTATGCATTATTTCTCATTCCAACCTCTCTCCTCTGTTTCCGCTACTAGGTTGCAGTAATGTAGCTTCTTACTTTCAAGAGCTTTGTCAACTGCATCAACCATGGGACCGTCAGCTCGATAACATAAACAAGTCCACTTTTTCCATTTCATTACGCCCATTATTCGTTATTCTAATGACCAGCACCGTTTGGAATTTTGACATTTTTGTCTCCTATCCTTTTCAACCTTGCCCACGTACTGCTAATCCTCCACTTAGTCTTTCAGGGTGTCATTTTGTATTGGTCATGTGATTACATGTAAAACTCAGTGCATAGCAGGGCTTACTGCAATTCAGTGTTTAAAAGTGCTTAAGCCACGTTGGCGGTGAGATTAAAATTTACTTTGAAAATAATAATATCTTATAAGGTGTAGAATCACACAGTAAAACAAGCGCTTAATTAAAATAAGTGTTTTATCGTAATTTACATTTAAATTTCTGTGTATACTATATTCTAATTATCCAGTGTAATTGTACATAAAAATAAATATTCATGTAGATATTTTTGCATATGATTTGAGGCTTTACCGTCAAAGTAAAAACAGATCTCTGTAATGTGGTATAAATTAATCAGGTTCTATAAATCAAACAATAAGATAACATCAGCACTGAGTGTAAGGAAAGAGCCAAACCTGGACAGGATGCCAGTTAATTATAGTTCCCACTTACACACACCCACATTGAAACAACTGTGAACGTAAGGTACACACCTCTGAGGATGTGAAGGAAAAATCTGAGAAAAAAGCACTCTGGAGGAACATGCAAATGCCACACAGCAAATGACCAGAACTAGAATTCTGACATAGGATGCCAGATGTTTGAAGCAGCATCACTAATCACTGAGCTACTGTGTCACCACTACAATATACTATATAAAGAAAAATACTAAACATTCATATTATAGAAAAGCTATTAAAATGTTCTGTGAATTTTCTGGAAATGGAAGGTAGCAAATGTGTTCATGGTGACTACATCACCAAAGTAAAGAATACCAAATAGGGCACGAATATACACATTGCAGTAATTTATGTCAAATTGTACCACTTAGACACCTGCAGATCTTTATGCTAAATCTCTTTTATCTGTTTCCCTAAGCTGTGACTTAAAAATCACATTCTGAAGTGCACAAAAACTCAGTCAAGCCTGAGATATAGAAGTAATGTTGAGGGTAACAGCCCACTAAATTGCACACAATTCAACCTGCTCATGACAGTTATTTCCAATTCAGACGATATCACTAATGTGAAAGAATTGCAAGAAAAAAATGTTATAAATTGTTTAGCAGTAACATCACATTATAAAGAACAGCACTGAACCTTGAGAATCCTCTTCTTTTTCATTTATATGGCAGAGCCCCTGTGCATGCCACTATGAAACATGTAAATGACAAAGAGATGCAAACTTCTACAAGTAGCTTTTAAAGTTTATATTTAAGACTTTTGCCTTAATCTGGGCAGCAGAGCTTATTTGATACATACAGTATCATACATACATTTGAAAACTTGCCAGCTATATAGATAGTGATAAATCCTACTTAGACTTTTTATAAACATGAATTAAATCCATAAATCATTTAAAAACAAACAAAAAGTAGCTTTTAAAATACTAGAATAACAAAACTCTACTTGGGTAACTTTTGGTCTTTTGTATCCAACGACTTTTTATACTTTTATGTTCACCTTATTGAGTATTTAAGCCAGTGTTTGAAAAGGCGCCTGAAATTTGAAAGTGATGTGCTGTATAAACATTTATGTCTTGTGATGACTGACTCACAGAACATAGTTAGTCTTATTATTGCCTAAAAAGCTATTGAATGCTTTTTGTTGGTTAAAAAAAAAATTCCGGGAAAACAAAAATACTTTTAAAAATGTTTGTTATGAATATATACATACCATCTATTGCTGACAAATGCTGAAGACAGAGTAGCCTGGCTGGACTGGCTTAGCATGTTTCCCCTTGAAAGGCAAATGTCAGAAATAACAGAAGCATTCAGAGAATTATACATCAAAGCCCAAAGCACAAAAACATTGAAGTGAGAAAAGATAACCAAAAAAGTCCTAACACTGAGAAGTGCCTTTAAGATTGCATTATACTAAGTAAAGTTAAAGAAAATAATGAATGGACTCTTAAACCAGATGGTGGTTACTGTGCCACCATCTTTAATTAACAATGATGTAATGATGTTATATGCCTCATCCACATGTCTGGTAATAGACTAGAAATACAGAAGTAAAGTTTAATAAAACTACTATGAATTTACAATAATTTCCTAATAGGCACAGGTTCTGAAACTGGAAGTGAGTTTTATCCAATCGCCTGAGGTTATACCTTCCTTCCAAACTAGCTACACTCATCTTTCTTCTCTAAAACCCAAAAGGCAATGAGCTTCTCTCTCTTTGGGGGAGCTGAGCTGATAATCTTCTCTTTGGAGAGCTGAAGCCAAAGCAAGCTCTGTGCCAGTGACTGAGACCTGTCTGACAGGACTGAGAAGCAGCATTACTTTAGGAAGGGAACTTTAGCACCTCTTATGCCAGGAAGAGTAATGCATTTCCCTACAAAGTTGCAGAGGACATAGCAAAAAACCTATCAGTGAGATGAGGAAGGCAGCATTATAGCACATTATAGACAAAGGAACCTGTAAGAAAAGGATAAAGAATGCACTCTATTGCAAGGAAAGCCCTTCGCATGAACCCAGAGCAACAACAACAACAAGCAACTAATCATACCATTGGACATCATCCTTAACGTCTTGATATTGTAAAGCTGTCAATCTGTGCCAAGATAAATTAGAACTCCAAATAGGCACCCACCTACAGAGAAAAATAAAGAAAATAAAGGGTGAGCCTTACCAAATTATTTAATTAATAACTGGAATTTAACAAGGCAAAAATGATAATTGTTTTTAAATTCTCTTCTTTCTTATAGTGTGTGCCGTGCTATGAAGCAGAAGATAGATAGATAGATAGATAGATAGATAGATAGATAGATAGATAGATAGATAGATAGATAGATAGATAGTTTTGTATCTGTCAGTATTGCAGTTCTCTGATAGCAGCCCACCACTAAACAAACTACTCTGCTTAATTATGGTGGTGTATAGTGGGTGATGTTCATTGTCCATAATAGACAGCAGTCTTTATAGTGTCCTCCTCTCTGCCACTGTCACCAGAGAGTTCAGCTTGTAAATAAAATCAGCATCTCGTTTCTTGAAGCACCCAAAGACACCAGCACACCACAACATAGAAGAGAGTATTGGCAACCACCGACTGATAGAAAATCTACAGGAGTTTCGTACATACTATATGTTAAAGGAGCCCAACTTCCTCAGAAAATAGAGCTGTCCTTGCCCCTTTCAGAATAGAGCTTTTGTGTTCTCTGATCAGTCCAGCCTGTCATCCAATCTCACTCCAAAGTATTAATAGGTTTTGACCCACTCCACATCAGCCCCCTTCAATGAAGACAGATGTTAGTGGTTGTGTAGACCTACAGTAGTTCACAACCTTCTTCTTGGTTTTGGAAGTGTTTAACAGCAGTTGGTTTGGCCAACACCATCCTACAAAATCATACACTGGATCTCTGATCTCCTCCTTCTTCCCACCTCTGACACACCCCAAATGGCAGTATTATCTGAGAACATGTGGCATGTCCCTAAATTGTAGCTAAAATTTGATGTGTACAGGGTGTAGAGTAAAGGAGAAAGAACAATTTCCTGAGGAGCTCCTAAGCTACTGTTTTACAGTCTGTGAAATGAAGTTCCACATTCTGACAAACCTAGGACTACCAGGGAAGTAATCTGTAATCCAGTGCACCTGTTGTGAGTCCACACCAATCCTGTACAGCTTGTCCCTCAGTAAAAGGGGCTGTATGGTGTTGAAGGCACTGGAAAAAATCAACGAATACGATCCTCACATCACTACATCCTTTGTCCATATGTGAGTGGATCCAGTGGAGGAGGTAGAGAATGGCATCATACACACCCACCTTCTCTCTATAGGTAAACTGGGGGTCTAGTGCATGATTCACCTGTGATCTGTCGAGATTAAGAAGTAGCCATTCCCGGGTCTTCATAATATTGGAGGTTAAGGCCACAGGCCTCAAGTCATTGAATACATTGTATCTCGCTTTTTTGGGAACCAGGATGAGACATTAGTGTGGGGACCCTCCCTAGTCGCAGGTTCAGGATGAAGATGTGCTGAAAGGGTTCTGCCAGTTCAGCAGCACAGGCCCTTAGAAGTCTTGGTCAGACTTTATATGGGCCAGCTGCCTTCCTAGGACACAGGGGGGCTGTTAGCACCTTCTGATGTGCTGCTACGCCATTGGGAGGAAAGGCCTGCATGGTCTGTATTGTCAAGTTTTGGGTGTATGAGCAGCTGTGATGGAGGGTTTGGGGGCCGGTGAGTTTGAGGCAGTTAAAGCAGAAGCAGGGCAGTTGAATCAGTTGTAGAAGAAATTCAACTCATTCGCTCTCTCCACATGGTCCTCTGCTGCGCAGCTTTTCCTTTGCCTATAAACTGTGATGGTCTTCATACCATCTCACACCTCCCTGATGTTATTTTGCTGCAGCTTATGCTCTTGTAGGACTCCTTAGCCTCTATTAGTCTATACTTAAGTTCCTTCTTGTACACTCCTCGGCTCTGCCTAGTCCTCATTTTTTAATGTTCTCATCTTCTTGTTAAGAAGGCCCTTAACATCACTGGTAATCCAGAGTTTATTATTAGCAAAGCAGCGTACAGTTTTAAGAGGATAACACTGTCCATGTAGAAGTTCAGAAAGTCTGTCACACAGTTTGTAGTCCCCTCAATACAATCTCCATGTGGTTCCCGCAGAACACTTCCGTTAGTAGACTCAAAACAGTATCTAATGGCATTTTCAGCTTCAGGAGACCATTTCCTGAAGTAGCGTGTGGTTGTTGGTTGTCTTTGAACTAGAGGCTTGTACTGAGGCTGTAGGTAAAAAAGATAATGGTCAGATTTACCCAGAGTGGGGAAAGAAGTGGCTTGGTAAGCATCCCTCACATTTACATAAAGAAGGTCAATTGTGCTGTTCATTCTGTTGGAACAGTAAACATACTGAAGGAAGGAAGTCAGAATCCACTCCAGTAAAATACCATTGAAATAGACAGAAATGGCAATGAAAGCCTTTGGGTGTTGCATATGGATTCTCGCAATGTTGCAAGTATGATGTCACATGCTTCTCTACATCCACCTGTGGAGGAATGTAAACAACAACTAAAATGGCATGAGAAAACTCCCTGAGCATGTAGTATGGACAGACACCCACTGCTAACATTTCAATGCCCTGACAGCAGATTGTTTCCGTAAATGTTATTGAACCTGCTTAAACCATTTCAGTGCTATGGGGGTCAATACAAGGCAGAACCTAATACAGAATGGGCCAAAACTTACTGTTCAATATATTAAGAGAATAAATTTAGTATACTGAATAAGAATCCATACAAGATCTAAAAAATGTAATTGCCTTTGTGCCTTTCTAGCAGACTGCTATGGTGCAGTGCACAAAAGTAATTGAAAAACATTATTAAAAAAATAATCGTTCACCAGAAATAATAATTAAGCATCAGATCAGCAAACTAATTAAACCTAGCCACAATGTAATTAAACAAAATTAATATTACATCAGCATTTCCAATTATTACATTCTTTCCTATGCTTATAATAAATTAAAATCACTCTTAAACCTGCTGTCCTGCTTGTCATACTGTACATGGCACATACTCTGACATGCAGATACAATTCTCTAGTATGAACTTTATTTAATTGATTATTAACAATTGCAAGAAAAGTAAAGATTTATTTATCTATCTATCTATCTATCTATCTATCTATCTATCTATCTATCTATCTATCTATCTATCTATCTATCTATCTATCTATCTATGGTATTACTCTTTGCACTTATATAAGGAATATGCCAGATGGTGTGCCAGTCTATTGGTGTGATTGGGTAAATACTAACATATGAGTTATGTGGGCATAACTATTTGCACTCAAACACACAAATACAGTGGATTCAGAAAGTATTCAGAACCTTTAAGTTTATGCACAATATATTGTGTTACAGGTTTAATTTTAAATGGATACACTTACTGTTTCAAAGCTACTCCAGCGTTATCTAGGCTGTATGCTTAAGGTCTTTGTAGTGCACTAGTGTAGTCTGTAGGCACTCTGGAGCCATGGAAGATGCGTCGACAGTGGACTAAATGGTGTGATGCTGAAATCTTCGGCCAGAGGCTCATGACAGTGCAGGTAAGTGGTACAGGTACTGTAAACAGAAATGGAGACGTGAGCGAAAGGGTCTTGGTATCCTTTAGTTCTGGTGACCGAGTAGCCACATCTCCAATAGTGGATGTGGTGGTGAGGGCCAATCGTGTGGCTGGGGTGGAGCGAGCAAGAGGGCAGTTAAGACACCAGCTGTTGTGTGCCAGGGAGCTAGGTGCCCTGCTCCCAGAGCCAGCGTTGGTCTCACGCCGCTCTACAGAGACGAAGATGGTGTGGGGTCTCCCTTTTTTCCATAGAGAGACTCAAACCATCAGGGTGTCCCAGAGGAAAAGGGGGACCCAGAGGAGGAAAGCCGGCTCTTCCTACAGAGAGAGACATGAGTCTGCGAGCTCACATACGGTGATGGGCCGCCTTCAGAGGTGGCAGAGGGAAACCCTGAACTCAGCTGGGAAGTGAAAGTGCAAGTGGTCCCATTGGACATCCCAAGACAGGGGGCACGAAGGCCACGGAGCAGATGTCGAGATTTCGGCAGCCAGGGTACCGGCCGACAGGGGGGAGTGTTGCCCATTTGGTATAATGGAGGACATCAGGCAGTGGCATCACGTCAACATCTCTGCCCCGGTTTGCAGTTTGTGTTTTGCAGGACCGGACCCTGGACGAGCACAAATAGGACCCGATTCGTGGGAGGCCTGCCCTACGGGTCTCCGCTGGTGGATGGACAGTGTGGCAGGAGGCTGGGGGCTAGACGCAGCTGGGACGCCTGGAAGAACCAGAAGGCAATCTATACGTCCCCCGGGCCACGAGGGGGCAACCATCCTGGATAGTGAGGGGTCCACGGGGAAGGAGAAGGGAGGTTCCAACCCATTGGGGCCCATGGCTGCTGCCAGGGGGCACCCCAACCCTCATAAAGCCCGGGAGATCTGCACTTTCGCCACACCTGGAAAGGTGGAGAAAGGACCTTCCAGGGATGCCCGGAGTGCTTCTGGGTGCTCATGTGCCACTTCCGCCACACTAGGAAGTGCCGCCGGAAGAACGTTAGTGAGCACCTGGAGCACATCCGGGTGATTATAAAATCGGCCACCTTCCTACAGTCGAGGAGTAAGAGTTGGGTGCTGGAGTAGGACGAAGCTCCAGAAACGGAGAGAACAAAGACAGCACACGGACATTTAAAGGCCCGTATTTGAGGGTGTTTGGTGCTGGAGCACTGTGTGCAGTGCAGGACTGTTTAAGGGGTGTAAATAGTTTAATAAATGTATGTGGCATTCAACATCTGGTGTCTGTCTGTCATTGCTCGGGCTGGCTATATCACCCCACAATATGCCGGTGTGCAAGAATGATCAAAAGTTACCGGAAACGTTTAGGGTTGCAAAGGGGTTCACACCATATACTAAAAGCAAAGTTTCACATACTTTTGCCACTCACAAATATGTAATATTGGATCATTTTCCTCAATAAATAAATGACCAAGTATAATATTTTTGTATCATTTGTTTAACTGGTTTCTCTTTATCTACTTTTAGGACTTGAGTGAAAATCTGATGATGTTTTAGGTCATATTTATGCAGAAATATAGAAAATTCTAAAGGGTTTACAAACTTTCAAGCACAACTATACTAGTGATTGGTTAAGTAGAACAGAATACAATTTTCATTCATAGTTATAGATTATAGTATAGCCTTTCACCTTGTGTAAGTTAATATGAGATAGAACTTTCTTGCTATATCAGTAATACAGTGTGTTAATTGAGTCAGTGTGTTTGGAATAAGTCTAATTGTTAACATGGACTGATAGATTCATTTGCAGTTTGTGAATGGATAGGCATACAGTTTTCTGACTGTTTAGAAATGGTTCGACTGTATAAGCAAACTTAAAGAAATGAAACAAGGTATAAGCTATAAAAGAACTTTTCTTTACTTTGCAACGTGTATTTTTTCTCTATTTTTGGGTGAATTGTTTTACTTTGAACTTTTCCTAAAGCTTTTAAAAACGAAGATATTGTGTCTGTGGAATTATTTCAACTTGTCACACTATTAGGAGACCATAAAGCAAACTAAAGCTGCAGAACTTTGGTAATTTTGGGTAAACCCAGTTACATACAAAATAACGTGTGCATAAAGTTAAGGGTTCTGAATACTTTCTGAATCCACAGTATATTAGACCATTAAATATACAGAAATAAAAGCGTTATTGCTCAGTACACAACAGTTTCTACCTGTTTCATTAAACCATTCAAAGATGTTCCGCTGGGTTATTTATTGTCTGAAATGTGCTGTGTAATAAGTGAGGTTTGCTATCGAATGTGTTCTGAGATTAATTGTTATCTTCCCTAGGTCTGGTTCCTACCTTATGCCAAATATATTTGTATAACACTTTTTAATACTAAGGATGTAGCTCAAAATGCTTCACAAGATGATAATGAAAAAATAAAAAGGAAAGAAAAAATAATTAGAGATGGATAAAAATATGAATGAATATATTACATACCAAAAATAATAGATAATAAATCACTACACAATTATATAGCATAGATATACAGGTAATAGAAACAGTATTTTAATCCTTATCTATTGATTCATTTTTAAGTCTATAAAGATAAGTCAGATGCTATGGTCAAATGGTCGTGGAGATACAGAAAAGAAAAAAACATAAACAAAAAGTCCGGGGGTGATATGCTGGAGAAAAAACAAAATCCACAGGGGTTCCAAGGTCAACAGACAACCCTGCCACCACTGGGTATTCCACCCAACACAAATGTTATTAACACTAGAATCCCTGAAGCCTACAAAAAACTTGTAATCCCGGGCCACCTTAAATTCCTTCGCACCTCTCCTTTATCATCTTTCTGAACAATGTTTTTTTCCAGTCTTGCCTGTACTCCATGTTTTGGTGCATGATACTGAAAATGCAGATAGACTTCTTCTTTTTTGGTGCATAAACCATCAGCATGGCACTGCCAGATCTAAACATTAGCCATTTTTAGCCAGCAAAAGGTGTCTATTGTTACAGTTCTACCTTTGTCCAGAAATGGCTCCATAAGTCTTTGCTGTCAAAGCGCAAATGCCACACGATGGTCTGATAACGGTCACAGGACATCGTATCTTTGATTGCAGGTGTAACAAATAGTTCTGAGCAGGCATCATCCACAGCACTGCTCTTGTGAAAAGAATGGAGACAAACACCATCAATTCAAAGAGGTAGAGGCAGCAATTAAAATGCTCCACATGAGCCTGGCTTATCTCTATTGGTAAAGTATTCCAGAATTTTGGTGCATAACAGCATCAAGCCACCTTACCATTTATTTTATACTTAGCTCTTGAAATAATATTGTATTTAGAAAGGTACTTCCTAATGTAGGAAGGAGCAAGATTTATATACCACTAACAGTATTTTAAAATAAATTTTAAGGGATACAGGCAACCAATGTAACAATGCTGAAATGGATAAGATTTTCATTAAATTATATTTTTTCTGGATAAAATTCTTGCTGGTCCTTCCTCTGAGCTAAATGTAACCAATTGATGTCATTCTTAAATAGACCCATTAGGAGTTACAGTAATTTAGTCAACTAAAAACAAAAGCATGAATTAATTCCTCGGCATCTTGAAACTTTTGCAATGTTCCTTAACTGAAACAAATGCAGTCCTAGTAATATGGTTAATGTGTGATTTAAAGTTTAAGTCAGAGTCCATAATTACACCTAAATTCTTTACTTCTGCCTCAACTTTTAATGCTAAGGGATCAAGCTTATTTCTGAAACCTTCACTATTTCTATTTTGCCAACTGTGAAGATGCAACTCCCTTCACAACAATGTAGGGGCATATTTGCCCCTACCAGCTTCTTGCAAGGCATTTTATACTGTAGTTCCTTACAGAGGTGTCCTGATAAGTATATTTAACTGTGCTCTGTCAATCCTCAGTAATTATTAATACATTGTTGAAAAATGGCACGTACCTGCATACTTTCTGGTGCACATAAAGGGGTGTAGGACAGTGTCACTAGCTACTGGAGGATTAGTAGGATTCTAGATAGTGTTGCTGGCATCTCTCCTTGAAAAGCCCTTGGGGAGTCTTCTGCAGGCACTTGTTTGCAATAAAGTTTTAAAAACTGCATTTTTTTATTTTGCTGCTTTTGCTGCTAGCTGAGTAGGTGCAGTTGATCGGGTATAGGAAGCCTGTACAGGAGTCGGGAGGTGTATGTGAGCGTGAACTAGTGCCATCTGGTGAACAGGTGAGCGTTTTTAACTCCCTGGTTTAAAGGGACAAGGGACACTTGACAGAGGAATGGGTGTCCAGGTCCTTTGTCAGCTGATTGCTAGAGGAACTTATAAAAGCCTATTGGGAAAGTAGAAGCGGGGCAAGAAAGGATAAGTTAGGTGAAGGGTAGAATGTCCAGGGTTGCTTGGGGCCATGAGCCTCTTAGCAATTGAATGTGCTGGGAGTGAGGAACCAAGATGGAATAATAATTGGGTGGGTGCAATTTTCACAATATTTTTTTTTTTCTTTTTTTTGTTGCTTGAGATATTTATTGTGCATTTTTAGTACATTTTGAAAGCTATTGGATTATTTGTCAACTTTTTGCCACATGCACTTTTTGGAATTGTTTTAGTCATTTATTGAACAATAAATTACATTTCTGTGTCTGCATCATTTACTGTTCCACTGATCTCGGCCCCTCTATCAACGACCTGGAGTCTGCCAGTTTTATCTGATAAGGACCTGAGGGCCTGACACCAACAAAAAAGATTTCTGTTTTTCCTTTATTAAGCTTGAGAAAATTAGTACTCATCCATTTAGAAATAAAAGTAAGACATTGGACATCTGGCCTGAATGGAGCATGTAGACTGAAAATAATAGCAGGCCCAGAATAGATACATGTGGTACACCATATACTGTACAATAACATGGATCCCTGAACTGCAATCACTACAACTAAAGAAGAAAGGAAAGGCTATATATCCCAAGGATTATTAATAGAATTTACAAATTTAGAAAATGTATATAAAGAAATGATATGAGTCACTCTTAAAACAATAAAGACTACTTGTTTTCAGCAAGAGTATTTTCTGTACTAATTTTTTGTCTATAAATACAGAATACAATTGTTCTAGTACTGCAGTCTAAAAAGCTGTATAAACTGTTCCATCAATTCTACAATAAACTCATATCGCCGGACATTCAAATGATATGAAGGCCCTTTTTAAGACATTACATTATGCATTATTGCTTGTTTACATTGCCTTATGCTGTGTGTCAGTTAATAACAGAGCTTGCATGGGCTACCTGCATGTGTTTGCTTTTTAGAACTCTTTTTTTTCATCGATCCAAACACATTTAAGCAGCTTAATTTGAACTCTTCACTAGCTTGGTATCAATTATCCTGTCTGTAAGTGTACTCTATTCCTTTCATGTTTGGTTCTGCCTTGTACCCACTGATGCCTAGTTATGTCCTGGCTCCACATAATCCACATCTGGGAAATGATGTGTAAAGATGGATGGATGGATGGATGGACTTTGTTATATATCATAGTATTCCCAATTGCAATGAAAATGGATTGATCACAACGTCTTCCTACATGTTCTCAGGAAATTAACACAATTGCATGATGAAGTTATACATTCAATTAATGGAATCTAACTAAACAAATATGACAGCAGTGTAGGTATAATACGAAAAGCAGAATCTAAAAATGTTTGGTGGGGTTTAATTTATTTAAGAAATTAAAGAAATTTGAAAAAAAGAAAATCTAATTAGTAAATTCAACGTCCATCAAATGAAATAACGATTAACTTAAATAACAAAACTCTGTATGACATTTGAAAATATGGATTTCAATGGTAGATGCCTATGCATAACAAATAGCTCTTGTCAAATGATATGTAGACCTGACCGCCTAAGGGATCTCTTTTATGTCAAGAGAAAAAAGGCAAAATAAGGAGAAAAATCAGCACTCAAAGAAAGGAATTTGTTTTAGCCCATAGTAAACAAGGGGAAATCCAAGCAAAGCTGCCTCTTTTAGATTTTTAATAATGTTTAGATTCTTTGCAGCAAATTCGTATCTACATGTTTGCGAGGAGGTTGTTTAATACCTATGAAAGCCACACTATTCACAGGATCTTGCAAATGATAGTAATTCATCATGAGCTTTAACAAATTGTTCTGTCTTATGAAAAAGTGCAGAGACAAAAATATATACTGCAGCTTATTATAGAAATTTATAAGGATTATATCAGTTGAAATTCAATAGTTACTTTTAAAGTTTTTATAAAATATGTCTATGTCCAGCATTTCAAAGCATAAAATAACATTTACTATGTAAAATATTACAAGTTATTCTAAAGAGATTATCACATCTGTTTTATTTTTGGATTTAGGAAATAGCGGGGTTGATTATTTCCTTTGGGGTCCTTGAGTTACAGATTTTCAGTATTGGTTTGAACACACTGATCAAAACTAAAGAACACACTGTGACTGCTGAAAAAAGCTGCTTTCTTGTTCTTGCTTTGTAATGGCTGTTTTGTATGTACTGTATTATGCATATTTTTGCCCTGTTTATTGCTACTTCATTTAAAAAGCTACAGGACAAGCATGAAGAAAATTTCCAATGCAAATACTGTGTGGTAGAGCTCTAATATACTAGTATTAAACACATTTTGGAAGCAGATTTATTTATCCTTATGCTGGCAGCTCTGTACTGCCAGTCTCTTATGACCCGAACTTGAAACAATCATGTCTGAAAAGAAAAGAATGAGTGAACTTACATTATTTATTTAATCCTTAAATTATTTAAATTATTTCTTTATTTTTTGAGAATCACATTGGAGCAAAGCAGGGTTCAAAGTCAGGAACAGCAACTAGTTATTTGGAGTTCCCATGTGGTACCTGTTTTTGGGGGAGGATTTCTCCAGGTTTTCTCATATCTCAAAGACATGCAGTTAAAGTTATTGCCAAATACAAATTGGACTGGCAAAAATGTGTTTGATCATGATAATAATTTGTTTTGAAGTAGGATCACATCATTCCTGTGTTGCAAAATCAAATTTAGGAAATACTTACAAAAAAAAATAAAAAATTTTTGCTTTCTTTTTGAGTTCCATCCCTTACTTACACACAGACCATTTCTTAATAAACAGTTAGGGGTAAAAAAATTATGTGTTTAAATGTCAGTACATTTATAAATCAAAATAAATTTAAGAAGCACTTACCAGACAACTAAGAAGATAATAGTTTATGGAGTAGACATTGAGGGTCTTTATTTAAGTAATTTCATTTAAATACACATCCCGCTACTGTAAAAATTGGATTAAATACTGTTGCCACTGTTTTGGCTTTGTAGCTTTGTCTCCAGCACTTTTTTATTATTACATTACTCAAAACCATTAAAAACACTTATATATCACCTTCAATTTCCTTAATATAGAAAACTACAGATTTGATAAAGTGATTAATGCTGCTGCCTCAAGGATCCAGTATACTGGCTTTAAATTCTGTGTTGGGTTGTTATCAATGTCAAATTTGCATGTTCTCCATATGTGTTCCTTGGCTTTTCCTCCAGCTACTCCAGTATTCCTCCAGCATCCCCAAATAACTACAGTGTAAGTTAAATGGAGATTGGAAAATTGGATTAGAGAATGAGTGTGACTGTGTGCTTTGTAGGCCCTGTGATAGACTGGTGCCCCTGTTCTGCCTTGCTCACAGTGCTTTGACCCTGGATCGGATTAAATGGGCTTAAGAATGTTATGTTATGTTATGTCATATTACAACTTGTTATTGTTCCTACTCACCAACTTTTGGAGAAATTGCTGTAAGTACAGTGCCCAAGGAAAATATTGACAACCTTGGAAGATTTCACATTTTATTGTTACCCAACATTGATCAACATCTCTGCAGAGTTGTCTAAATTAATTGCAAGTAAAGAACACAAAATAATTGAGCACACAAATATTGACACTCTGTTAAATGACACAACCAAATCATCATTGGTGCAGTTAATTGGTATTAGAAGTCACAAAATTAATTCAATGAAGATCATCCATTTGCAGTCAAGGGGTTTCAGTTGATTGTAGTGCAAATGAACCTTAAGTGGAAAGTACAGTGAACCCTCGTTTATCGCGGTTAATCCGTTCCAGACTCTACCGTGATAAATGAATTTTCGCGAAGTAGGATTCTTTATTTATAAATCGAATATTTTCACAGAGTGTAGGAAACCTGTTTACGACTTTTTAAATACATTTTTTAACATTATTAGAGCCCTCTAGACATGAAATAACACCCTTTAGTCACCATTACACTCATATTACCCAATATATTAGACAAAATAAGAGAAAATAAGACATATTAGACGTTACAAATATCATATTATTACTAGGCTCACCTGCCTTTTAAGGCAACCGACTTTTATCCTCAATTTGTATGCGCTCCATGTGTACATCAGGCATGTAAGTGTAGAGAATGAGAACATCAAAGTGCCCATTCATAGCATCTCACGAAAACCTACGTTTTTTTAACCCCTCGAGTGCCTGTCCAAAGTCGTACAATGTCAGCCCGAATCTGTACTACTAAAGACGGAGTTTCATGCACTAAATAAGCTATAGATGAAAATAAGCAAGCATCATCGCTCCTGATATTTACTACGCGGTGAGGCATTTGTACTCCATCAACATTAATTATTTCTAGAGACATAATTTTGTCTATTTTTCCAGCGCATCGCGCACAAAAGCAAGGGAACAATAGGAGCACCAGAACTCTGCTCACTTCACGTCGCTTCGTACCGCAAGCCGCAAGTAGTAAGTCTGTGATAAGCAAATGTCTCTTCAACACAAGTCCTACAAATACTGTGGTAATTGAAACAAACCATGAAACTCAAACCAATTATGACAGCATCAATCCAAGCTCTGAGATTTGAAACAAGATTACTGTTCACATGGCCAACTGTACGTTGCATGTTCAAGAGTAAGCTCAGTGCACAGCTTGGTCATATTACAACCGGAGGGCTGAACTCACAATGTGGCATACAAGGAGATCCTTAACAAATAATTATTGGTATATTTTCCCTCAGTTAAAAAAGGTTTAATTTTCTTCTTAATAAAAATTTTAATGCAGTACTTCGTCGCTGCGAAGCGTGGGTATTTTGCTAGTATATATATATATATATATATATATATATCTATATATATCTCTCTATATATCTATATCTATATCTATACCTATATCTTTATCTATATCTATATATATACACACACACATACATATACACACACACACACATATATATATATACCCTTTGGGTGTTGCTCTTGCTGGGGGTGCCAGAATCCATCGAGGAAGAAAAATGAAAAACATTATTTGTATAAAATTTTAATTTATCCATTCCTAAATAATTAAATGGGCAGGCTATTTCGTATCAGTGCAATAGGCTGCTTGTTAAAACGGATGACTCCTGCTCTTATGTGCACTTAGTGCTGCGTGGGTATTATGAACTATTGTATCTGTTCAAGTTCTATTTAAATTTTAAATATAAATAATTTTTATTTAGTCGACAGAAATATGTTTGGTAGGAATGTAAGTTAAATTTAGTCATCATTGCATAAATTTTTCTTCACCATAGAAATTTAAAGACTAAATTCAACTTACATTCCTACCAAAGATATTTCTGTCGACTAAATAGAACCTACTTATATCCAAATAGAAAAGATATACTGTATTTTATCGAATCTGATTGCCCATTGTAGAGCGACTTGACGCGCACCACATCGAGCCTGCGAGCTATTGAGCTGTCGCCTGCCTGCCTCAATAAGTGATCCTCGCTTCGCTCTTACTTTTTTACCGTTCATTTAATCATGGGTAGTCGCGAAAAAATTAGAAAATAGAAGAAGGATTACACTGAGTAAGCCTTTACCAAAACAATTTCTGATGGCGAATAAAGTATCCATTATTCATAAAGCTTAAACTGGTGATCTGTTTTTCTGCATTAACCCCATATTTTTTCATACTTCTTCTCAAACTTAGGGGGTGTGAGGGTCAAATGAATCGGGAACCGATGATTTATATATATTGAATATAGTGAAATAGTTTTGCTGTCAAATAATGCAAACAATACACAGCACGTGTTTCACCCTAATTCTGGGCTCATTAGGCATACACACTCACTGCACCCCCTGTTGGGAATCAAACCTCGGACGTCAGCGCTAGAGGTGAAGCCTCTCGTGTTGTGCCACGGCATGTGGTTCATTTATTTGACAGTATGTAGATCGGGATATATATATATATATATATATACATATATACATATATATATATATAATATATATATATATATATATATATATATATATATATATATATACTGCTCAAAAGAATTAAAGGAACACTTTTAATCAGAGTATAGCATAAAGTCAATGAAACTTATGGGATATTAATCTGGTCAGTTAAGTAGCAGAGGGGTTGTTAATCAGTTTCAGCTGCTGTGGTGTTAATGAAATTAACAACAGATGCACTAGAGGGGCAACAATGAGATGACCCCAAAACAGGAATGGTTTAACAGGTGGAGGCCACTGACATTTTCCCTCCTCATCTTTTCTGACTGTTTCTTCACTAGTTTTGCATTTGGCTACAGTCAGTGTCACTACTGGTAGCATTAGGAGATACCTGGACCCTACAGAGGTTGCACAGGTAGTCCAACTTCTCCAGGATGGCACATCAATACGTGTCATTGCCAGAAGGTTTGCTGTGTCTCCCTGCACAGTCTCAAGGGCATGGAGGAGATTCTAGGAGACAAGCAGTTACTCTAGGAGAGCTGGAGAGGGCCATAGAAGGTCCATAACCCATCAGCAGGACCAGTATCTGCTCCTTTGGGCAAGGAGGAACAGGATGAGCACTGCCAGAGCCCTACAAAATGACCTCCAGCAGGCCACTGGTGTGAATGTCTCTGACCAAACAACCAGAAAGACTTCATGAGGGTGACCCAAGGGCCCCATGTCCTCTAATGGGCCCTGAGCTCACTGCCCAGCAGCATGCAGCTCGATTGGCATTCGCCATAGAATACCAGAATTGGCAGATGCACCACTGGTGCCCTGTGCTTTTTACAGATGAGAGCAGGTTCACCCTGAGCACGTGACAGAAGTGAAAGGGTCTGGAGAAGCCATGGAGAACATTATGCTGCCTGTAACATCATTCAGCATGAGCAGTTTGGTGGTGGGTTAATGATTGTCTGGGAAGGCATATCCATGGAGGGTCACACAGACCGCTACAGGCTTGACAAAGGCACCTTGGCTGCTATTAGGTATCAGGATGAAATCCTTGGACCCATTGTCAGACCCTATGCTGGTACAGTGGCTCCTGGTGCACAACAATTCCTGGCCTCATGTGGTGAGAGTATGCAGGCAGTTCCTGGAGGATGAAGGAATTGATACCATTGACTGGCCACCACACTTTCCTGACCTAAATCCAATAGAACACCTCTGGGACATTATGTTTTGGTCCATCCAATGCCACCAGGTTGCACCTCAGACTGTCCAGGAGCTCAGTGATGCCCTGGTCCAGATCTGGGAAGAGATCCCCCACAACACCATCTGTCATCTCATTAGAAGCATGCACTGATGTTGTCAGGCATGTATACAAGAACACAGGGGCCATACAAAGTGCTGCGTACAATTTTGAGTTGCTGCAATTAAATTTTGGCAAAATGGACTAGCCTGCCACATAATTTTTCACTCTGATTTTTGGGCGCCTTTGAATTCAGGGCTCTGTAGGTTGATCATTTTCATTTCCATCAAGCGATGTGGCATCCTTTCGTTCCTAACACATTACCCAGTCTATATCAGTATAGATATCCAGGAGGATTTCTTTTTCCCATTGAGATCTGATGTGTTTTCAAAGTGTTCCTTTAATTTTTTGAGCAGTTTATATATATATATATATATATATATATATATATATATATATATATATATATATATATATATGTTAGATAACTCCTGTAGCCACAATAAATGCCTTTATTGAATAGACAAACCGGGGTGAACAAGTTCCTTTCTACTGCAGTCACAGCCGCGACATCACATAAAAAACATCAATAATAACTCAGAAAATTGCAATATTATTTAGGAAAATCGCAACATTTTACTCACCAACAATTTGGATTATTTGTAAACAAAATCCATCCTCCTCTCTTTCCTCAAAAACAGTTTAATTACTCTGTCGTGTGCTTCAGTTCCATCAAAACATCCCTTTCTATTGCATTCGAAGCTAATGCTGAAAGGCGAACCTGCCCTATGGTATTTCTGGCATAAGTTTGAATTCGCTTTAGGGCTGAAAATGTCCGCTCGACAGAAGCAGTGTGCATGGGAATGCTCACCGACAAATATGCATACATTACAGTCAGTTCTGTTTTTAGCCAAGACAGATCAAAAAGCGTTCCGTGGCTCTTGTGTTAAACTGGAGAAGGCTGCAAGCGTGAAATTTTTCTTGTATTCCTGAAACTTCTGGGTCTCGAGGAGCGTGACAAACATCAGGTTTTCCTGGTCTTAAAATCTGGTCTGTGTCTGGCAAATAATATTGTCCAGAATTCTACCATGGAGTTGGCCGTAGTCCGCGCGACGATCTTTCGCTCGGAGCGTTTGCGGTGTGTTCAATTGCCTCGCAGAGTTGCTCATATCAAAATCTGATTGGTTGAAGCAACAGGTTAATCGACATTTATTCTGTGTTAGAGTGCCTACACAACGGATTGTGAAAGCCTCTCTGCCTGGCAACAAATGATGGCTGAAATGTGATTGGTTAAATGCTTTAATACGAAACTCCGCCTCCCACGGCTATCGAGCTGCAGTCTATTCTCTCTGCCTGGCAACAAATGATGGCTGAAATGTGATTGGTTAAATGCTTTAATACGAAACTCTGCCTCCTACGGCTATCGAGCTGCAGTCTATTACAGTACAGTATATGGACGAAAATACGTTCCAGTTATGATCATTACGCATAGAATTTCGAAATGAAACCTGCCCATCTTTTGTAAGTAAGCTGTAAGGAATGAGCCTGCCAAATTTCACCCTTTTATCTACACGGGAAGTTGGAAAATTAGTGATGAGTGAGTGAGTGAGTGAGTGAGTGAGTGAGTGAGTGAGTGAGTGAGTCAGTGAGGGCTTTGCCTTTTATTAGTATAGATTTGGCAATAGCAATAGCAGTCAGAAGTCTCTTTGACTTGAACTCGGATGATGATGGTAATCTTGAAGACAACAGTGAGGTTTTCAGTTTGGGGGAGGTTATAGCATCTTTATATTTGGTGAAGCTAATTGTTTCTGAAATGCAGAAAGGGCTTCAGGAGGCAAACAATCAGACTCTGGTGATTTTCTAAAGCCTAAGAATTATTAAGCATCCTTAAGTTCTAATGAGTGAATTGCTGCCACATTGGATTTCCCATTTACAGAGAAAAAATAAGAATACAATTCAAAAAAACAGTTACTGATATCTAGAGGATTATTAATAAGGATTCCTTATTTATTTGTAATGAATGTAATAGTCACAAATAAATAAAATATTTCTGAAGTGTTAACACTAGTAGTCTGCTGGGCTTTGCTCCAGAAATGTGATATTAAGCTCATATGTGATGCATTTCAAGTTCTTCTTTCTGCAGCAACAAAGAGTTTCAATCAGATAGTTTGTATGTGTATTTATATGTGATCAATAGCTCATGTCCTGGATTAACCACTCTGGGGTGGGACTCCTGTAAAGATAACAGGTGTGATTAAAATTTCCTAGCCCACAACATAGGAGCACGATACAAATACAGTAAATGAATGCCCTCCAAGACTTTCAGGAAAAGGTCAGAGATTACCCATAAGGTTGATATTGACAATGTAGTACAGAAGCAGCAAATAAGTACAATGAGTAAAGTGATGTGTCAGCTTGCATCACTTAACACACCAACAATGGCATTGGTGTTGTGTTGTAGTCATGTTTTTTTTTTCATTAAATTGTATTTATTTTCTATTTTATGTTCTTTTAACTTTGAATTTTTGTTGATGTTTTATGTTATTTCTTTTAGATGTATTTATATTCTGTATCTTTAACTGTGCTGCTGTTTTCTGTGGCTTTTGTGTGGTGCCTCCCTGATGCCACTGCTGTTGGGTTGTCCTTCTGGCTTTATAAGTCAGCCAAAATGAGAAACCCAATAATGGAGCATTGAGGTTGTATTGGAGTTTATTGAGTGGATTGTTATTTGTTTTGCTAATATCTGAAAACTTTAGCTAATTTATTAGATTTGCCTTTGGAAAATGTGTTCTGGGACTTTTTTTTTTTTATCTCAGATTGCCTTTTAGCCAAATCTTTTTTTTTTTTTTTGTTTGCTCTTTTGACTATTTTTGTTTTTCTATTTTTGTTACATAAACTCCCAATTTATAAAGATGACAGTTTATAATTTCTTTCCAAGAGTTTTTCTCTTCCCTGTACGGCTTTTTATATTCTTGGACTTTATTGAATTTTTTAACCTTTTAAAATAAGCTCCCAAGGTAGCAGTTTGGGGACTTGTTGTCTTGGGATGAGACCCTTATGAGCTGGCCAGTGAAGGTCTTGGCTTGATTTTGTGGCTTATTATAGAGACCTCACACCCTTTTCACTCACAACAACCAGTTTATTCTGGAAGACTTAGTTCAAACTCATCTGTTTTATTTTAGTTTGTGTTTTTTATTTCCCATTTTTGTTTTTCCAATTTGTTATAATTTTTATTTGTATTTTTGTTTTACTACATAAAGTTACATTTTGCTCGTTAAGAACAATTTTCAGTTTATTAAAAAAAAAGAAAATGATGTATAGCTGCTGCATGTATAAGCACCAGCTTCCTGTTACTCTAATATGGATTAAAAAGAATTTGAAAATAGGTTCATTGATGTTTATTAATTTAGATAACTTTTGTTTTATATCGATGATATGCAGTTCATATAATTTGTCAGAATATGAAACAAAGCAATCAATTTATTTTGAGCCCCAATAAATATCTAAATGTACACACTATTTATAGAAAGAATTTAATATAAACATTGATATATATTAAGTAAGCAATATAAGGTTTCAAAAATACTGTAAAAGATGAAAACTTAATGTTGCATAATTTATTCAAGTAATGACCACTAAATGCAAATGACTCCTGATTTATATTTACCCATGTGTTTTTTTGTTATAAAAAGTAAGATGGAAATATTCGAAGGGTTCAGCTTTCAGGGTACTAAAACATTATAATAAAAGTTCTGTATCATTTCCCATTTTTCCTTTGATTTCAGACTGGTTCATTATAGTTTTTCTCGATCGCTCTGATGCAGTTTTCAAATCAGGAACATCATTCTCACTACTCGTAATGCAGCTCTCAAAACAGTAAACGCATTTCTCATAACACAGACTCATCTATGCAAAAGACACTAAAACAATTAAAACCTTTTTCATAAGTGTCAAAGCATTTCAAAGTCAGTCAATCACTTCAACACTGTGATCAATGAATAAAAACCTTTCACCACTGTTTTAAGATGTAGAAAACAAATGTTTTTATATTTTTAGCAAAACTTTACTGACGTTGAAAAGAGTACTGCAAAAAATGTAGGCCTAATGTAGAGTTCAGACCCAAAAATGAAATGTGAAGGATTTATTTGAAACTTTGCACAACAGAACTGCAAAAGCAAAAATATATATGTGAAACTATATACATCAGGAAACAGATAAAGAAAAAATATACAAACTTAGAATGCAGCCCCAATTACTGTATTGTACAGTAAAGTCAAACTACATATATGTATATATGCATATGTAAATCTAAAATTTCTATAAAATGTAAAATATGAAATGTCCTAAGGAGCATCCTGTCTCTCATCTCTATGAGGCCACACCATTGACTCTACATCATACCTGATGTCTTCCCTTGTGAGACACAGAAGGTGAAATCTTTTTGCATCCCGCCCCAGGCCTTGACAAACCTCATGTGTGATGTCCTCACAGTCAGCCAGCACACATTGCTTCCAGTAGGAAAATCTGATTATTAGGCTCTTGATGATATACCTTCCACCACCAAGCAGAGAAGAATTCCTTAACTGGTTTGTGGAATGGTGAATATGGTGTAAGGAACCCCATTATAATTTGCTGATCGGTTTCAAACCATTCCCCCACACAGCTGGAGTTGTGAAAATGTACATTGTCCAAATTACCATATGAAGTGGCAAGCTGGTTCTTACATTCACCCTTTCATTTTTAAGAATGAGGGCATTGTAGAGGCATTGTAGAACTGAAGAAGCAGGTCGATGTTACAAGGCTCAATGGCTGCTGGATTACTCCATGTTCAGTAATAGCAGTACACATTGTGATGTTGTCCCCACACTGGCCTGACACATCTACTGTTGCCCTCTGACATGATCATTCTGCCATGTCTCCTTACTTTATTCAGGTCAAATCCTGCCTCATCCAAATACACCAGATTGTGTGGCATCTCATTGGCCACCAACTCAAGTATTCACATTAGAAACATTTGAAATAATGTAGCTTAGAAAAAACAAACAAAAAACATTTCTATATCCTTACCTGTACATACCAGCGTTTAAGATCTTTTACTCTCTCACTGTTCCTCTCAAACGGAACCTTATACAACTGTCTTTTTAGGACCCTGTCTAAGGTGGAGAGACTCATAGAGAGAATGTTCTGAAAAATTCCACTGTCCTTCACAATAGCTCGCTGTATCTCTTTTAGCCTGTTGTTATTGTTTTCTCTCACTATGTCCACAATTGCTTTCTGTTGCTCATGTGTCAAAAATGAGGTAATAGTACTATTCTGACAATAACAATTGATACAGAATCGCAGTAACAATTGATGCAGAGGTCACAGAATATACTATTTACAATAAACTGCAGAAATGTGATGTTGCATTTGATACAGAAATACAGTAAATGTGGGATTAGATACCTGTTGTCACTCCAGAATGTTCATATTACAGAAGCCACTGTAGACCATGTCACCTGAGACTGCACCCATCGACCAGCTTCAGCCAAACTTAGGCCACGGTTGATAACAGGGTCTACAATTGTTGCCCTTATTTCATTAGATACTCTAAGGAACCTATTCAATCCTCTTCTTCCTCCCCTGCCCCGATGCTTACTTGTCCTCTGTGTACTCCTCCCCTCGCCCCACCTTTGCCATACCATGCATTTGGATAGCACACCCTCTCACAAAGTCTGGTTCTTGTACCTGCATGACACTTTCTTCCTGCTCCAATTAGGCACTATAGTCTGGGTGAATCATGAGCAGCATGACTTTCACCCGTGATAAAAGATTGAGAGAGTATGTTTTTATCTCTTTCAATTAAACCTCTTATGAGAATACGTGTTTCTGTTTGCTTTCAGTTGAAGGGCAATTTACTACTAACACTGACAGTGCATAATTGGCCTTGCTCTTTCATACATATTTGAAAAAAGTTTACAGTAAAGTGATTTGATTGAAAACACTAATGCAATGCTAGACAGAATTAAGGAGAGTGAGAGATCTGTAGTTTTGACTGACAAAATTGTTTTGATGAGTTGTCACAGTCAGATGAGAAATGTTTTAACACAATGGCTAAACGCCTTTAGTAGTTAAGCATGTGTAGAAACCATAGCAATGTGAACAAACACAATATGAAATACTAATGTGGGTGGGGAAATGCACTACTGATCTGAGAACTGCATTGAGAATGAGGAGAATGACTTTTTTGATGTGAGAACTGCATCAAAATGATCAAGAAAAACTGTAAACCTAAATCTAATTGCAAGTTTAGTGCTAATGCAAAAACTGAGTAAAAATAAAATCTTGGTGGGTTCTAAAGAAAAAAGTCCAGATTTTAGGCATAGTAAGCAGTGTTGAAACATACTGTGAAGCAGTCCTGCTGTGTAACATGAGCCTGCTGTATGCTTTATTCACATGCAAAAAATGAAATATGCAAAGTAGTGGGAAAAAATTACACTAGGATAAACTAAACTAAACAAGCATATATGGGATTGAGTTCTTATTAGGGTGAGTAGTTTATTGTCAGAGGGAGAACATTTTGGTACAATGGGTGGTTTTCTTTTTCTCTTAGGCATAAAAACAAGTAAATCATGTAAAAAAAGCCAATAGGCACCCTTTGCTGAGACCAGTTTGATAAATGAACAGACACATTTCCTGTATAAGTCTGTATAGGTTATCGTTGATGTCTGTTCACAGGATGTAGATATTTACCTGTCTTGCAAAAGAGTCAGCTGCTTTGAAAATTAGACTGCTTTATATCTCATCAACGTACATGATTAAAGTATTGCAGAACTGCCTGTTTCCTTGGAAAATGTTTGTAATGTTTGTTCTTTAAAAATTAACATGTTCTGGAGACATTGGTTTCTAATCAGCTGTGATAAATGGCTGGCAGCTCAATCTGACCGGGACGTCACTGAACTAAAAGAATGGAGGAAGGCAAAATTTTCAGGACACTGCCTCCCCCAGAAAGCTAGGTGGCAGCTCCCCTGGACAGTAGCTGTACCCCGGATTCCTTCAGGGCATCAAGAGACATGGAGTCCGTGTCCTCAGCCCTGTTGGGTGCCATGGGGGTTGCTAGGGGGAGATCATAAAGGACCTGGGGACTCCTACTTTCCCTACAACCCGGAAGTACTTTGGAGTAAGGAGGACGGAAGCCCACAGTACTTCCGGGCTGCTTAAAAACCTGATGATTCATTATTTGACCCAGAGGAAGAGGAGGAGCACTTCCGGGTCAAGGAATATATAAAGGACTGGTTGAGACCCAGAAGGAGCCAGAGTTGGGAGGGAGTGTGACGGAGCTGCTGGGAGGAGAAAGTTGTATTATTGTGTTTATTGATTATTGAGAATTGTGGCAATTGTGGCACTTTGTGCACTTTATTTAAGAAAAGAATTAAAAATCTGATTGGTGCTTTTAAACGTGTGTCCTGAGCAACTTTATGTTGGATTTCATGGGCTGACAGCACCCTCTACCATCCACACAGCATACAGTGATATATGTACTTCTTGACAGCTAACAAAAATAGTCTTCTTTTAACCCATGAAAATGTGTTTACACAATTGATGATGTGAGGAGTATTGGTACGTACCATCATATAATGGATTGTAGGTTGACCCAGGCCGAGTGAAGCAGTTATACACTTCTGGACTCTGTCATATCATCTACTGTTTCATGTTGCTCTGTACTTGTAATATTACTATTGTATTGAATTGAGGATTACTGTGCTCTGTTCTGTGTATTGTATTGTATTTAACCCATTTTTTTATACCCACTGTACGCCCCAACCCACCTGAAAAGGGGTCTCTCTCTATATTGCCTTTCCCAAGGCTCCTTACATTTTTTTTCACCTAGTTTTTTTCTTGTCTTTTTAGATAATCAAGCCTGGGGGGATTTCAAAAGACAGGGCCTGTTAAAGCTCACCATGACACTTTTTGTGTGATTTTGGACTATACAAAAATAAATGATATTGTATTGTATTGGGTGGTGTAGGGGGAGGCTGTCCACCAAGAACGCTGTCAAGATAACTCACACTGAGCGTAGGGACTCACAGGCAGACAAGGTTATATGGCTGACAAGATGGAAGGCATGTAGACGGTGACACCTACCTCCAGAGAGAAAGAGAGGCACTGGGTCCTGCGAAAGAAAACTCATGAGAAGTCCTAGTGAAGCCAGCAGACAAGAAGCAAGACTTCTGCTGGTAAACAAGCATTCAGCGAACAGAGTGTTTCAGTAGGATATTTGGAAGAATAATTGTTCTGGTAACACAGCACCCAACATGGACTTCACACCAACAAAGGTTGTATCCTCCATTGTTATAACAAACTTGTAGAGTGTGAACTGTGAGATCTCTTTTTAAAAGGTTTTCACTCCTGATATTTTTAGACTCTAGATAAACTACTGTTATCTTCTTGGTCTAAATTATATAGTCTTGTATAATACACGTTATTGTTGTTTCTGTTGAAATTGCTGTTGTGTCTTTCATTGTGTGTTTACTCACTGGCCAATTTAAAGAAACCTTCACAGACTCTTAATAAAACTGGGTGGTGTAGTCGAATATTTTAACTGTGTTTTGGTTAGATAACCTATAAGTGTGACCAGACACCTGTCACATTATAGCTAGGGTACATGACAAATAAGTGGGCATATTGTGATAGAATGCTATTACTGAAATATGCTCTCCCTTTTTAAAAATACCTATAGACATTTTAGGTAGTTAAAGTTCTACAGAATTAACAAAAACACATAAAGTGTAAAAAAATGGATGCACAATTCAACTATAAATTATTTTTGCAAAATGTAAAATATACAGAGAAATTACAATGTGAATACATTTCTAAAGCTAAGTAACAAATGTACAGAAGCAGATCAAGTGTAATTAAATAATGATCTAAAATGGTTTCATTAAGGGGAGTGATAATTACATTTTATACATCAGCACCATTAGCGATAAATAGATCTAATTTATGATTATGAAAGTGTGCCAGACCTTTTAAAATTAAAAAAAAAATCTTCAGAGTCAAGTGCAGAACAAAAATGTGACTGAATGCATCCATTTCTAAGTTTGCATTTATTAAAACTATTTGTCAGTACTTCTTTATTACTAGATAAGATAAATGTTAATTGGTTCAACTGTGAATTAGAAATATGTTCTGTAAATTAACAAATATATTTGTGATTAATTTAGTATTAATATAAAATCTGCATTTGCCTCAAACAGATACGCAGGTTAGTTATTAAATAGATTGACTTTTAGAAGTTCATGTTTAAAAATAGTACTAACTTTGCCATGTTGGCTGGCATTGGGTAATTGTAATTGTGTATTGTCATAAATAAAAAAAGTAAATTCATCACATGTGGCCTAAGGGGATAATATTTCTAATATAAACCAATTTTTAATAAATACACAGAGCAGAAATACATCTACTATAATGTTGTCAACATAAAGAGCTTTCCCTAACCAGCAGATGTTTGAATTAGACTATAGTAGGATAGATAGGACACAAAATATGAAGAAATGTTATGCTAATGCCAAAGAACCTGGACCTGCTCAGGTAATATAGGTGATTCTAACCACTTTTGTATACAGCTCCATTGTGTACATTCCAATTTGGATTCCCGTCCAAGGCCTTCTGCAGGTAGCATGTCTCAGCATTACAGTATATTTGAGAATGTAAAGGGGGAATGTAGTGCATTGGGGAGCTCCTGTATTGCGAAGCATCTATTCTGATGCATGTATCTACTGGCTGCCAAAAGAGATACAGTATGTAAAATAAACACTTAAGAGTTTTCTATGACCAGTGCTTTATGTCTTGTACCTACCATACTAAAGCAATCTGGTGATCTTAATTTTGTATACTGTATAATATGTAAAGAGACATACAGTGGATTCAGGAAGTAGTCAGACCACTTCACTTTCTGCACACTTTATTGCGTTGTAGATTATTAATTTTAAATGGACAAATTTGCCATTTTTGCCCATCAGTCTGCACTCAATAATCCACTATGACAACGTGAAAACATTTTCAGAAAACTTGCAAATTTATTAAACTCAAAATCTGCAATCTGTTATTTATATAAGTTTTCAGGCCATTAACAGTAGAATCCCTGAAGCCTATGAAAAAACTTGTAATCCCAGTCCACCTTAAATTCCGTTGCACCTCTCCATCAGTGTCTTTTGTTTTGTAAATGTGCCAATCAGCACAAGCAGCAGGCAGACTGCTGTCCCATCCCCCTACCGACGGAGCAAAACTCGGACAAAAAGCTCTCCAAGCTCAAGCCTTGATTATCTCAGTGTGAGGTGCCTGGAGTTGTATGGGGTAAATAATATATTGTTATTTCAAATACATGTATTTCATGTGTGCTTTGTGTCTATAATGATCTATGTAAGCGTAGGATGACAGGAAATGTGAGAAATGCAAGAAATGGTGAAAACATACCTAAAACACAAACATTTTTCATGTTTTAGTACTAACAATTTGTTCCCAAGTTGAGCTCCGACGGTAGGGAGGATGAGACAGCAGGCTGCTTGCGCTAATTGACATATTTACAAAACAAAAGACACTGATGGAGAGGTGCAAAGGAATTTAATGTGGGCCTGGATTATGAGTTTTTTCGTAGGCCTCCAGGTTACTAGTGTTAATTCTGTACTTTGTTAGGTACATCTTTACAAGTTTTGCACACCTCTGGGTGGGTTATTCCATTCTTCCTGGCAGATTCTGTCAAGCTCTGTTAGGCTGGATGGGAAGCATCTGTAAACTGAGAACTTAATGGGTTTCAGGTCTGAGGGTTGGTTAGGCCACACAGAACAGTCAAGAGACTTGTACCAAAGCCACTCCAGCATTGTCTTAGCTCTACTGTATACTTCAAGTCATTGTCGTGCACAAAGGTGAGCTATAACTATAGTCTGAGGTCATAGGTTTTATTTAAAGACATCCTTGTATTTGGCTGCATTAATCTTTTCCTCAGTTCAGGCCAATCTTTCTGTCCCTGCCACTGAGTAGCACCCAATAGCATGATGTTGTTACCATCTTTCTTCACCGTATGGATGGTATAGTCAGGTGAGCAGCCATTTTTGGTTTTCGATAAATTTTCATACCTTTCTGAAAACATGTTTTTACTTTGTCAATATAGGTTATAGAGTTTAGATTGAAGAGCAAAAATGGCAATTTTATCCATTTAAATTTTAAAATACAACACAATAAAGTGTGCAGAAAGTTAACAGTCTGACTACTATCTGAATCCATTATCCTTAGCAATACTTAAAATTCAGAAGAGAATAAACTCCAATTCTAAAATGCAAACTCTTAGAAAAATGTTTACTGATTTAAGCAATAATAAAAAAAGTTTAAGATAAAAATGCTAAACTGGTATCTGTGTTAGGAAAGTTTACATTTTTTTCTTTGCTATTTGGATCATGAGACTCTAAAACAGGTCTTTGCAGTAAACAGACAATCTGACCAATTGCAACTTATTGTTTTCCATTTTGACTAGGATTTCTAACACAAAATCCTATTGGGACAGTGAGCTCCCCAGTAGACGCCTTTGCAGTGTATTAGAAGCAAAATGATTTCATACAGTATATAAGAATTCTTTGTGAAAAGAAAGTAATTTTGTCATTCTATGGTATGTAATCTGTGCTTGGTCAGCTTCCATTTAAGCCCATATGTCATTTTTAAAGTGAAATTCTTAGAAAGACATATTAATGTTTTCACATTTCCCCTGTGTATACTGCATAAGATGTGTTGAAAATCTTTGTGGACTAAATTTAAAAGGTGCTAGTGCAAAAATAAAACAGAAATGTTGAGTGGTTATGGTAAGATTTTATGATATAAACCCGCCTGCAGAAATGGAAATTAATGATATCGACCAGCAGCTATTAAAAACAGAATTAGCAGCTCCACAGTCTAAAACAATATTTTGGTCAAATTTACTCTTAATGCTTTTTGTTTTGTTTGTTCATTTGTTTTAAGCATATGCATTGCTTTAGATAATTATAAACATTCTACTGGATATTTCTATTTCATGTGCAAAAATGACAAAATGTATGCATTCCTGGGTTTAAACACTGTACATGAAATTGAAAATTTGCTTTAATATTTCTAAGAAGTGTTTGTAGAGTAAATACTAGCTTTACAAAGTTAGGCTCACAAAACTTTTTTTCATGAAAGTTGCAGTTTAATCTTTTACCATTATATTTGTTGCTTTGGATCTGATTCTTGGCTCTTTCTACAGTATGTGAGGCACAATTGTAAGTTAAGAAGTGTGACTCAGGCTAATAATATGATTTTAAAAATATGAGCTGGCTAAATGAGACATATAAAGCAAATTGCCATTGGCATTTACACTGTGGGTGTTAAAATCAATACTTAAAAACTGTTCATGGGAGACTATCTCAGTATTAAATTAAATGTTCAGATAATAACACCAGTACAGTGTTGAAAATTAAGATAAAAGAGTGCAAATGCAAAAAGAGAAAGAACAAAAACTGTGACATCTCATGTTGAAGATGTGGATAACTGGGTTTTGGGAAAAGGGTAACAAATAAGGATAAACATTTTGTGGTGTTACGTTTAACAATACAAAATAAATGTACATAGGCAATAAAGTCTGTATATATACAGTTGTACTACATGTTTAGTTGATGCAAGTCTCATATTTGTTTTTAACCTGGCTGAAACTAGTCATCATGCAGTGGGATTTGGAAGATCTATTAATGTTATGTAATGACTTCAACTAAAATGCACAAAGTATTCATCATCACCACCCAGGCATAAAACTAGCAATGTTTCCAAAAAAGCATCTGCTACAAATGGCTCCTTTGGATGAGTGACAACGTTAATTTTGATCATACTGTAGTTTCTCACTAGAATTTAGTGCTGCGGCAGCAAACATAAGGCACTTTACCCCAAGTCTTTGGCACATTTCACTACCTTGACTTATCTTTCTCTCTCCAAATGATAAGAACTTGGTGATGCCACAGAACTACCTAAATTGCGGTAAGTATATGTTCTGTCCTGTCCTACTTCGATTTCCTCTCCCTGTGTTTTACTCTGTTTCCCTTGTCTGCTCTATGTATCTTGCTATTTTTGCTTCTGCTCATACACCTCTCACCCCCAAAGATCAGTTGCTGTTCTTCACAAAAATTCTTTTAACTCAAAACAGGTTGTACTTGCTGAAGGCTTCATCAGGATGGCTTGGGGTTGAAGAGAGGTGTGCTACCAGAATATGGGGAAGAGTGTCCACCAGAGTTTATTCACAATAGGGGCAGGGGCAAATTAATCCATAGGCTGCAGTCTAGGGGCCCCCTGACTGGGGTGTGCCTTGGTAGAAAAAGTAATTGGGTTAAGTTCTTTAAAAGCAGTCCTTCTTAGGAAAATGGAAATGAATTATTACTTTACAGCTGTATGGTACATTACATTACCTGCATGGATGGACTAACCATTGAGACTAATGGGACAAATCACACAGCATCCTCTCTCTATCTGCCCTGTGCTATCGAGCCACAAGCTGTAACACAGAGGAAGCGCAGGAGTGAGAGAGAGAAATAGAGAGAGACACATAACATGATTGGTCCATGCTATATCCTAAGTCCACCTGTCCAGTCAAACAATGGTATTAACTCTCGGCCACCCTACACTGTCTAACTTTTGCAAAGGTGAAAAATGCATGAGAGGAGAGTAGAGACACAGTGGCTTTCTCCTTGAAACCCTGCCATGCACACTATTGTTGTTCAGTGTTCTCTTGATAGTGGACTAATGAACATGAACATTAGCCAATGTGAGAGAGGCCTTCAGTTGCTTAGAAGTTACCCTGGGGTCCTTTGTGACCTCGCCGACTATTACACGCCTTGCTCCTGGAGTGATCTTTGTTGGTCGACCACTCCTGGGGAGGGTAACGATGGTCTTGAATTTCCTCGATTTGTACACAATCTGTCTGACTGTGGATTGGTGGAGTCCAAACTCTTTAGGGATGGTTTTGTAACCTTTTCCAGCCTGATGAGCATCAACAACTCTTTTTCTGAGGTCCTCAGAAATCTCCTTTTTTCGTGCCATGATACGCTTTCACAAACATGTGTTGTTAGAGCAGACTTTGATAGATCCCTGTTCTTTAAATAACACAGGTGCCCACTCACACCTGATTGTCATCCCATTGCTTGAAAACACCTGACTCTTATTTCACCTTCAAACTAACTGCTAATCCTAGAGGTTCACATACTTTTGCCACTCACAAATATGTAATACTAGCAAAATACCCGCGATTCGCAGCGGAGAAGTAGTGTGTTAAAGAAACCGGTACTTGTGAATCTAAGATGTAACAGGCATTCCTGGTATTAAGTTGTTGATTTGCTTGCAAATATTTAGCGGTAGCGTGTCTATGAACTTAATTTAACCTTTCCCAGTCCTGCAAAGTCAGTTCACGTGAGCCGCTCGGAGTACATGCAGCCTCTCAGCTGTGCTTGTGCTATCTTGTGCGATCTCGCGATGTCCATGGCTTTATTTAATGTTAGCTCAGACCGGCACTTAAAAGTTTCTCTCGCACTTTTGCTGAGTTTGCGCCAAACACTATTCTATCCCTGACCATCTTATCTTGGTTTGCATAAGCACAGTCCTTCACCAGCAATTTTAAGTCCGCTACAAAGTGCTGAAAAGTCTCATTTATACCCTGCGTCCTCTCATTAAACTTGTATCTCGTGAATATCGTATTCGTCTTAGGCATGACAAACACCAGCTGCAGCGTGGCTATGAACCTAATTTAAAGTTAAGCTTTACACCCTGCTTTCCTATTCGTTTGCATAAGCACAGTCCTTCGCCAGCAATTTTAACTCTGTTACAGCAATTGTAACTCTGTTACATAGTGATCAAAAGTCTCGTTTATTCCCTGTGTCTTCTCATTAAACTTGTATCTTGCGAATATCGTATTTGTCGTAGGCATGACAAACGCCAGCAGCAGCCTGTCTGTGAACCTAATTTAAACTTTAGGTTTACACCATGCTTTGTTTCCGCAGTAGCTGCACTTATGAATATGCTTGTATGCATCACCAGCTTCATATTCTTTTGCTGCCTTCTCAATTGTGTAATGCAGGGGTCCTCAATCCCAGTTCTGGAGAGCCGCAGTGGCTGCAGGTTTTTGTTCTGACCTGGTTGCTTAATTATAAAGCAATTCTTGCCAATAAAGCACTAACAAGCTACGAAATTAAATTAACTCGGCTATGTCAGGTCATTCTCATATCCTAGATTTTCTTTCCCTTTCTATCATGCAAATGATTTGAAGGCTAAAATGGACAAGTAATTCTCAGTCCTTCACTTTTTTCTCTTCATTTTTCTTCCAAGTCTTTAATTAAACCCAATAGTGCAGATAAATACACACAGGTGTAAATGTAAATAAGTTAAATGGAGAAATGCTGCTCTCTCTTGTCATTTGCATGTTATTGATAATAAGGAGCAATTAAAATAGCTGTTTAAGACAAAATTAAGCAATAAGGGCTCAAAATCACTAAAGTGAAGCAGAAGTGTTACTTTAGCAATAAGTGCTTTTTATTAAGCAACTGGGTTGGAGCAAAAACCTGCAGCCACTGCGGCTCTCCAGGACCGTGATTGAGGACCCCTGGTGTAATGCGTTTTTTGAACAGGTTTCATTCATCGAAGTGATCACTACCCAAATCAGTACTCGTGAATCTAAGATGTTTAACAGGCATTCCCGGTATTAAGTTGTGGATTTGCCTGCGAATATTTAACGGCAACATGTCTATGAACGTAATTTAAACTTAAGCTTTGCACCTTGCTTTCGTAATGATATGTGTACAAAGGCTTGTTCAGCGTCAGAAGGTTTCTGCAGTAGCTGCACTTATGAATATGCTAAGCACAGTCCTTCACCCGTGAATATTTACCTTATATGGTCAGGCACTCAATTACGTGGGAGGCGTGATGATGCGGGACGCAACTCCGCCTCGCACAGTGACCGAGCTGCTGGCTATGGCTGTATATATGGACGAAAGTAGGTTCCAGTTATTACCGTTACGCGTAGAATTTCGAAATGAAACCTGCCTAACTTTTTTAAGTAAGCTGTTAGGAATGAGCCTTCCAAATTTCAGCCTTCCACCTTAACGGGAAGTTGTAGAATTAGTGATGAGTCAGTCAGTGAGTGAGTGAGTGAGTGAGTGAGTAAGCCAGTCAGTGAGGGCTTTGCCTTTTATTAGTATAGATTCGATAATTTTCCTCAATAAATAAATGACCAAGTATAATATTTTTGTGTCATTTGTTTAATTGGTTTCTCTTTATCTACTTTTAGGACTTGAGTGAAAATCTGACGATGTTTTAGGTCATATTTATGCAGAATATAGAAAATTATAAAGGGTTCACAAACTTTCAAGCACAACTGTACATACATAATAACAATTTATTTATCAGCAACTGCAGTGGTGAAGAATAATTTGGACAATGTCATAGTCCAAAGATTTCTCTTTCATTTATTTTCTCTCCTGTGTCTAAACTGTTTTATGCCTATTGTTACACAAATGCAAACATTCAAACACATTCAGAGGAGTTTTTTACTAGCACAAGTACACTGACATAGCTATACTTTACTATTCATTGTTTTTGGCCCTCAGGACACCTGTAGAGCATGCTCGGAATTGTAGTGTCACAGAACAACCCTGTTGGGTTCCCCGGGTGCCACCATGGGGTTGCTGCAGGGATTTATGCTCCCTATTCAGGGAGCTCTGCTTGAACCAGAACTGCTTCCAATTGGATATGCCTTAGCACTGGAAATACTCTCAGGGTCTTGAATAAAAGGAGTCCCTGTGCCTCACCCAAACAAGTTGGAGTCAAGTGGAAGGACAAAACTCACAGAGGAGGTGTGCAGGAGAAGAGTGAAATAAGAGAAAAATGATTGTGATTGTGCTTGTTTGAAGGTTATTATACTAAAAAGGAAGCATTTGCTAAGGTAATTTATTATAGTAAAGCATTGATTTGAACCCAGGACTTGTGTATGTGCAATGCATCTGGGGTTTGGCGTGCTGCAATGGCCCCTAGTGGTCACACACCAGTTTTCAGGATACAATCATAAGAATAAACCCACGGAGTTAAAAAGAAATAGACATTAAGTTAAACATTTAAAGATATGGCAAAATATAGCTATTTCCTAATTGCTGACACATGTAACTATGAAATTACAGCACCTCTAAGTATACTAAACAACAGAAGGCAGAATGGTTAAGTAATTAAACAACGTGATCATTAAAAGGTAAAAATGATTCATTGGTTTGGGGTAAGGACTGAACCTAAGCACCAGTGCACTACTCTATTTTACTTATAAGTCAATAGGAAGTCTTAATCTTCTTCTTTTGGCTGCTCTCGTTAGGGTTTGCCACAGCGGATCATCTTCTTCCATAATTTTCTGTTCTCTGCATCTTGTTCTGTTACACCCATCACCTGCATGTCCTCTCTCACCATATCCATATACCTTCGCTTAGGCCTTCCTCTTTTCCTCTTCCCTGGCAGCTCTATCCTTAGCATCCTTCTCCCAATATACCTAGCGTCTCTCCTCTGCACATGTCCAAACAAACGCAATCTCACCTCTTTGACTGTCTCCCAGCCGTCCAACTTGAGCTGACACCCTAATGAACTAATTTCTAATCCAATCCATCCTCGTCACACCCAGTGAAAATCTTAGCATCTTTAACTCAGCTATCTCCAGCTCTGTCTCCTGCTTTTTGTTCAGTGCCACTGTCTCCAATCCACATAACATAGCTGGTCTCACTACCGTCCTGTACACCTTCCCTTTCACTTTTGCTGGTATCCTCCTGTTACAAATTACTCCTGTCACTCTTCTACACCCATTCCACCCTGCCTTCACTCTCTTTTTTACCTCTCTTCCACAATCCTCATTGCTCTGTACTGTGGATCCCAAATGTTTAAACTCATCCACCTTCACCAACTCTGCTCCTTGCATCCTCACCATTCCACTGACCTCCCTCTCATTTAAACACGTTTTCTGTCTTGTTCCTACTGACCTTCATTCCTCTCCCCTCTAGAGCATATCTCCACCTCTCCAGGGTCTCCTCAACCTGCTCCCTACTATTGTTACAGATCACAATGTCATCGGCAAACATCATAGCCCACAGGGACTCATGTCTAATCTTGTCTGTCAACCTGTCAAATAAGAAAGTGCTCAGCCAATCCCTGATGTAATCTCACTTCCACCTTGAATGCATCCACCACACCTACCACAGACCTCACCACGGTCACACTTCCCTCATACATATCCTGTACAATTCTTATGTACTTCTCTGCCACTCCAGACTTCTTCATACAATACCACAGCTCCGCTCAAGGCACCCTGTCATATGCTTTCTCCAGGTCCACAAAGAAACAATGCAACTCCTTCTGGCCTCTATACTTCTCCATCAACATCCTCAGAGCAAACAATGCATCTGTGGTGCTTGGCATCAAACCATACTGCTGCTCAATAATCATCATCTCATTTCTTAACCTAGCTTCCACTATTCATTCCCTTAACTTCATGCTGTGGCTCATCAATTTTACCCCCCTTTAGTTATTACAGTCCTGCACATCCCCCTTATTCTTAAATATCGGCACCAGGACACTTCTTCTCCACTCCTCAGGCATTCTCTCACTTCCCAAGATTCCATTAAACAATCTAGTTAAAAACTCCACTGCCATCTCTCCTAAACACCTCAATGCTTCCACAGGTATGTCATCTGGACCAACGGCCCTTCCATTTTCCATCCTCTTCATAGCTGTCCTTACTTTTTCTTTGCTAATCCATTGCACTTCCTGATTCACTATCTCCACACCACCCTACCTCTTTTCTCTCTCGTTCTCTTCATTCATCAGCCTCTCAAAGTACTCTTTCCATCTTCTCAACACGCTCTCCTTGCTTGTAAGTATGTTTCTATCTTTATCCTTTATCACCTTAACCTGCCACACATCTTTCCCAGCTCGGTCCCTCTGTCTAGCCAATCGGTACTGGTCCTTTTCTCCCACCTTAGTGTCCAACCTTTCATACAACTCATCATACACCTTTCCTTTAGCCTTCTCCACCTCTCTCTTCACCTTGCGCCTTATCTTCTTGTACTCTTGTCTACTTTCTGCGTCTCTCTGACTTTCCCACTTCTTCTTTCGCATCCTCTTCCTTTGTATACTCTCCTGTACTTACCCATTCCACAACTAGGTTTCCTTTTCCTCCTTCCTCTGTCCAGATGTCACACCAAGCACCCTTCTTGCTTTCACCCTTACTACTTCTGCTGTATTTTCCCAACTGTCTGGTAAACTCAACCTGGCAGTCTTCCTTCTCAAATTCCACCATTTGATCCTTGGCTCTGCCCCCACTTTCTTCCTCTTCTTGATCTCCAATGTCATCTTACAGACCACCATCCTATGCTGCTTTACTACACTTTCCACTGCCACCACTTTGCAGTCTTCAATCTCCTTCAGATTGTCTCTTCTGCATAGGATGTAATCTACCTGTGTACATCTTCCTCCACTCTTGTACGTAACACTATGGTCCTTCCTCTTCTAAAAATACACATTCACCACAGCTATGTCCATCCTTTTGGCAAAATCCACTATCATCTGACCTTCTTCATTCCTCTCCTTGATACCATACCTACTCATCACCTCCTTGTCTCCTCTGTTCCCTTCACCAACATGTCCATTGAAATCCATTCCAATCACCACTTTCTGTCTCTTGGGTACACTGTTCATCACTTCATCTAACATCTCACTACAAAAATCTTCTTTCTTCTCCATCGCACACCCAACTTGCGGGGCATATGCACTAATAACATTCATTATCACACCTTCAATTTCCAGCTTCATAATTATTACTTTGTCTGACACTCTTTTCACCTCCAAAATACTCTTGACATACTGTTTCTTCAGAATAACCCCTGCCTCATTTTTCCTCCCATCCACACCATGATAGAACAATTTGAATCCACCTTCAATCCACCTGGCCTTACTCCCCTTCCATTTAGTCCCTCGCATGCACAATATAACAGCCTTCCTTTTCTCCATCATATCTGCTAACTCTCTCCCCTTCCCAGTCATACTGCCAACATTCAAAGTTTCTACCCTCAGTTCCATTCTCTTTACTTTCCTCCTCTCCTCCTTCCTCCGGACATGTCTCTCCCCTCTTCTTCTCCTTCTTCTTCTTTGGCCAAAAGTAGCCTAATTTCCGCCAGCACCCTGTTGATTAACAGTACTGGTGGCGGTCATTGTTAACCAAGGGCTTGACCGATCTGGTATGGAAATTTGTATTGTTGTCCACATATTGATTTGGCAAAATGTTACACCTGATGCCCTTCCTGACGTAGCCCTCCCCATTTATCCGGGCTTTGGACTGGCACGAAGAAACACACTGGTTTGTGCATCCCCTGGGGCTGGGTTATAAATCAATAGAGAGTAGTAATTTCAAATTCATTCATTGAAGGGTGCAAGAATAGTTTGTATCAGCCCATCCTTGAGTACCTGTCGCCAATGCCAATAAGAAGTGCTCTTTATCACAACTCGCTTTGGCATAATTTAGACTGGGGTCTATAATGCAAGAAGGAAAACCCAACACTGATGCCTTTTGAAAGTGGTACCCCTGTGGATATCACAGTCACAAGGGATTTTCATGCAAAAAAGTACAGAATAAAAAGCTTATTAATGCAGGGACAAACACTGTGCTTTTGTGCAATTTTGTGTTGTACCTTCATCTAAGGCATAGTTTCAGCCTGATTTTGGGTTGTGCAGTCATGACTCCTCATTGTAATCAATGGGAAAGTGTCACATACAGTTTGCAAAGTATCTAGCAATGGGTTTCTGCAGTCAGGTTAAGCAAATGACATTGCTACGTTATGACCTGTAGAGGCGATTCTCCAATCGGGAAGGAATGACTGTCGTTGGCAATTCTGCATCTTGAAGAGACTAAGAAGGGCAAGATTGGTTTGAGAGAAAAAAAAAATTGATAGGAAAACTGACTTTAGGTTTTGTGAATGTTGAGGGTTGACTGGTCAGGCAGCAATAGGCCCCTGTGTATGGTGGAAGTGACCTTTTTGCTCATATTGTGTTGTTTACAATTGATTCACACTGCTTATTCCTTTCAGTCACTATTGCTGATATCGTAGGGTTGGTCTAAAAGCCAGACTGGTGTTTTTCACAGTGCACATGTCTATGCCCCATAAAATACAGCATTATAAAAGCAATATCATGTGCATTAAATGCCACACAGTGGTTTGCATTTGAATTTGCTTGTTATGGATCACTAGCTTAAGGTAAGATGCAGAGAGGTGGGGCATTAGTATAAACAGGAAGGTAATGGGTAGGGGGGGCAAGGATAGTGTCAGCATATGGCCCCCCAAGTTAGTTAATCTGCTCCTGAACCATCATGGTTGCTTAATATACTCCAGTAAGCAACAGTCCAGTCTGAAGATATAAGCAACAGTCACAAAATAATAATTAAATCCATAAAATTTTGAAATGCACAATATTGGTGTGAAATGGATTATTTTGTAGGAGGTCACATTTGTCCATTTTTGCTTAAATATAATTTATATTACTTAATGTTATTATCTATTATTTATTATTCCACTGTTTCGATTGCTACTATACTGTATGAAGGCCTCACATATGGTAGTAGAGGAAAACTCACTGTTGAACCAAGCCAACCATTAGCATTATACTACATAACCATGTTCATAACAATATGGCATAGCAGCCATTTTGGATTTTGAATGCAAGATCACCCTTTTTATATAATAAAACAATACCAGAGCAGCAGAAAACACATTCAGCTGACTGATACACCTGACATTGTGAACTTCAACTGAAGCAAAATAAAGATGTAAGGAGGAAAGAAGAAGCTGAGATCCTTGTATTCAGTACTGCTAGAATAGGATTCATTCACCTGCAAGTTTCAAATTGGAATAAGCAGTTTGGATAAATCAAGAACTAAAACACAGACAGATATAATTTGCTTATGGAGAAATGTATGTATAGAAATGTAATAATTTGGCTTACATGTCTGGTAAAGATAATCATGCTTTGTCATAAACTTTTGATTAACATTACTTGATTTTAGTTCATTTTTAGTTAATTAACGTGTGCCACTTCCATTTAATCTTCTTGTCCTAGTTCATATTCCAACTCCTTATTGTGCGTGTTGGTTTTAATTAGACAAAGGCTTGACATTAGGGTCTAAAATGTGAGTTAAATTAATTAACTAGAATGTGACTATTTTAAGGGAAATCAGCTGCAATATGAATAGATTGGTATACCATACTGACACTCAAGTACTGCATGAAGCAGAAAGTGACATTTTACTGTACATTTCTGTATAGTACTGCACTGTAGAGTGAAGCAGAATGACTTACACACACTACTGGATGCTAGTGGAATACTCTTATAATGATATAATTGAAAACTTCACTGGCATTTTATCTAAATAACAGAAATACTTTATTTGGCTGAGCCCATTCCTAGAATACAGTGATAAGTACAGCTATTCAGGAGGGGGGATTGCTCAAGTTGCTTTATCTTTATGTGCTGGTGGTAGTTCTGTTTTTAAGAACTGCTAATATACCTATGTGCTTATGTATCAAATCTAAATGTCCATTTTAAATGTTGCTATTCATGAAATCAATAACATAAACAGGTGTAACATTATACACCTTCCATATCACAAAGAAACAATCACCCCAAATTATACATAATGTATTTCCAAATGTCTGTGAGGAGCAGTAAATAGCACTGATTGGAGGAATGCTGTTTTGTCTGCTTCTGGCCCTATTGGATATGGTTTACGATGTTGTAAGTTATTGGCAACCTAAGATAAACATTTTATATACTGTATATAAAATTATATATATATATTTAAATAACATCTTGATCTATTTACAAGATCAGGATACAGCAAAGCTTTTTCCTTATGTTTTCTTACATCTAAAATGTATGCAGATCAATTGATCAATTGGTAACAGATTAAGTGAAAAGGGAAGTTTAAACTAGTGTTGTGCATGAAACTTAGCCTTAGCCCCTGCACCACACTGCTTTATGTATTCCCACCTCTTTATTATATACATATCTTGCTTGGTGAGTACAATTGTGCTAGTCTTTATATTTCGTTTGCATTGTTAAGTGTGCACAGGCTCATGTCAAGCTGATCAAGATGAGTTGTGTACTAACACAAAGTTTCAACCGCCAAAAAATAGTGCTCATACTCGAAAGTTTCATACTAACCTAAAGTGTCTCATGAGCAGATTTAACAGGCTTAGTGATTTGCTTAATGGCATGAAGTTAAAATCGATAGACAATACATACTAATTATTTATAGTTAAGAAAATAACCATATTTGAGAACTTTAGAATGTTGAACCATGTCAAAATGTATAATTTATAAAACAGACTGACTGCAACATCTTGTCCAGGTTTTCAATATCTTTAAAATTGTTGCATTTTAAATTCAACCTTGACACATCTAAATTGAACTTCACGGTGTAAAAAAAGATTTGAGCAGGGAGCTTGAAGTAACAGCACCCAGTGGAAAATAATCAAGTAACAGGAAATGGCACTTAATGATGCAAGTCTAATTACACATCGCTTACTATTTATGTGACTGCTGTCTTACCAAATTCTTTTATTCTTTATTTAATGATACCTTTGCCTTGTGTAATGACTCAAAAATAGAACATTTATGCTTAGCATTTAATGGTTAGCATTGCTAAAGTAAATAGAGGATGAACTTTTATGAAATTTATACCACAGTACATCTAACTGAAAATATGTTTGCACTCATTTAGTATGGATTGGGAATGTTAAAGTCTTTTAGTAAACTCTCAAAACAACATTAGATTATATGGCATATATAATGTAACACTGAACTCATTAAGACTGTCTTTTCTTAAAAATATAGGTTTAATTTCTACTACTTCAATGTTCCAAGAATATTTAATGAAAGTAAAAACATGTAAATGTATTCATTTTTTTCTACTGCTCCCCTATAAGTGTGGTGCTAAGGTCGCACTTTATTAAGTAGCAGTATGCTGCATTAAAAAAAAAAATAATTCTAGAATAGGAACCATTGCTAAATGTATAAGTCATTAAGCAGACATACTTACCAAGGCCTAAGTAGTATGCAATATCTTGTATACGCTTTTGATATCTTTGAACACTCAGCTGACAGCCTAGAATATAATTAATAAACTGCAACAGGTCCAGCTGTGGACTAGTCAGGTGTAGTCCTAATCACAGCCACATGTTCAGTCCAATGGAATGTAGAACTGATGAAATGCTCCTGTTGGTATCACACTTACTGGTTTACGTCTTGATATGCTCCTAGTATTCTGGTATCTGAAGAATACTGCAACTCGATGTTAAGTGTTTGGGAGCACACAACACAATGTTACAAAAATTATTATTTAAATGAAGAAGAATGAAACACGCAGATGACAGTTAACTTAGGTGTCTTTTACTTCGAACAAACATGCCTTTTAATGATGTCATGTGCAAAGACTAAAGAGAACTGCATAAAATCAGTCTGTATCTCAAGTATTACATCGATGAATATAAACTTTGTATTTAACACTGAGTCGAGGTACTGATTTTTCAATCTCTACATACCAAATGTCCTTCAGAAACTAATAAAAAAAAACTGCAGAAATTTTAATTTTCTTTTAGAATTTGGCATATTAGTGTGTGACAAACTAATTTTCTGTATGTGACTCAATTTGTTTATTTTTTCCTAGAAAAATTTACATCTGGACAGGTGGCAAGTAGTAGATGGCACAGAAATAGGGTTGCCAGACGTCCCTTAAATATGGGACATGTCCCATATTTGATAATTTTGTCCCCTGTCCCGTACTGACTTTTCAGGGACACCATTAATGTCCCATATTTAGTTCATTTTCAAATTTTGTAATAAAAATATATTTTTACTACCTTCTTATGGTACTTAGTTGTAAGTTTATAAGTAATTATACTTTCTTTTCTCACATTCTCTTGATGAAAATAACCCAAATGTAATGAGGAAACTAGTGTTTGCTGTCTGTTTGCAACTTGTTCAGTTGCTATGTTTGGCTGAGGACAGCGGCACTGTTACCTTTTTGCTCTCGAGCTGCGCTGCTGTGCAGTTCTGGATCAGCATTGCAACATACAGTGTCAAAAAAGTGTGTTGTTACTACTTGCCACGGCCCACTGCCTGTATTAAATAATAATATTTCTCTGTTGTCTGTATTAAATAAATATTTTCAAATAATTTCACATTTACAGAATTTTTTTTAGCTTGTATTAAATAATTTTCAAATGATTTTACTTTTGTTTTCCTCATAGCCCATTAAAATCCTTGCTTTATGTTTTTAACGTATGTCTCCACTTTTATATAATATATTGGTCTGGGTGTGTAGGGGGCATGTATAAATTTATGTATATAGTGTCACAAAAACGAGACATAGACAGATAAAGGTTTGGGGCAGCCACCCGTATAATCTGGTATCCTGGCTGCAAAAGTTGTTTTCGTCAAAATAACCAGCAATGAAGTGCATACAACGGAGTCCAAAACAAGACTGAGGAAAAAGGGAAAAGGGGCAGGTTTTTAAAGGGGAAGACAGGAAGTGAGGTCATAAGGACCGAGCACGTGGTCTTCAACCATTGGATCACAGCCGGACGTGACATCAGAGGGGCCAGAGCTGGTGTGGTTGACTTCCATTAGCTCGGTCCCGGAAGTGATGTCAGGAGAGCCAGGTGGAATCCCCCGGGAATGGTCTACAGGCAAAGGAGAAAAAGAGTCAGTGTACTCTGCCACATCCCGGCATGCCTCCAAACTGCCTTCACTCAAGCCCTTTAGCTGCCTCCCATGCGCACGTGTGTGACAATAGTAATATAGAGAGAGATTTTAAGAGTGTCCCGTATTTCTAATTTTCTAATCTGGTAGCCCTAAACAGAAATAAAGGCAAATACCCTAAACCTCCTCCCATCAGGTACTTTTCTCAAGAGTTTATGAGAGAAATGAATGAAACAACTGTAGTTTTTTTTTCTGTTTACTCAGGTGCATGGCACATCTAACAAAAGAGCAATATTAACTATAATGTGTGTTTTTTAAATGAGTTTTGTTCAAATATGGCACTAACAGTAAAAAAATAAGTGTCTCCAATATGCTAGATAAATGAAAAGGCTTCTCGGGAGATGGCAGACCTAGACTGGTGAGTTAGAGATTAAACCTGAAGTACAAAACAAACAAAATAATTCTATTCCTGTGTGCCCACAACTGTTTTTTAATTGAAGAATAAAAATTCAATTTAGTTCTCCATTTTTTTATATAACAAAGAACGCACTGAAAAGCAAAGATGACCAAACACCTTTACAAACAAAACAGTATTGAATAGAAGTGCAAAATAAAGTTCAATGTGTATAGTACATTAAATGTACATTTATCAACTGAAACACATATCCATACAAAAAATTGTCACCTGTCTGAGTTTGAAAATGATTGCATAATTGCATAATTATTCATTTTTCAAACAAAAACAGATTATATGAAAATTACCATGATTAAGCAAAACAAAATGTTGATATTTATTTATTCAAGAATGCTACACAGCTTTGGGTGCACTGAGTAAAAAGTATTTAGTCCTTTGTATGATGTGTTATATGTGTTGTGGAGAATGTACTCGCTTTCACTTCAAAGTAAAATTCATTTTCAGACTCTGATTTTTTTGGTCCTTCTTATGTAGGTTTATTTAACAGAACTGGCCTTCATTTTCAGCAATGGTTAGATGACCTGATATTCTATCTATATAAATAAAAGGGTTGTCTGTCTGTCACGCAAAAACTTATAAACCCTTGGATTTCAACCTTGGTGTTGGTCTCAAAAGACAGCTTAGGCTGTAATACACATAACACAACTCATGAATTAGATGTGTTGGCTACGTTGGGCACAAAATTGGGCTTTGAGTTCCTCTCACAGCAAGCAGAGATGCAGTAGCATTGGTAGTAGATTCATTTTGTGGAACAGAGTGTAAGATTTACATAAAAATGTTCAGGAAAAATGGTCATACTGCTTTGATGTTCTCATGGTATTATAACAGATCTCATGTCTGTGTCAGTATCTAATCAGAGGATGTTCACATTTGTTTTATTCAATTTCGACCTCTGTTGTTATTTGTGAGAATCTCATTTTATACATCCTGATTTGCTTTAGTTCATTTTGGAAATACTGTTTTATTGTTTACATGATATTATTGTGGTATCATTTTGTTTTCGGATTTCTTGAAAGGTTGCAGCATTTTGTGTGTTATTTTATGGGTAATGCTGTTTTCTTGATGGGAGAAATACTTATTGCCTTTAACATGAACAGACCTGAACTGAAGATAACCAATAAAGCAATGACCCATGATAGTGGTGGAATTCAAAAGAGAAAACCTAAAATAAACAATTTTAGTTTGATAATAACTTGGCTTTACTTTTTTGACTAAATTTTACTGCAGCTGTTTGGAGTTAGAGTAACAGGCCTTAAAAACAAAAGAGAAGTTGCCTGGAGTTCTGAATTTTGAACAACATTTTAAATAAGATGAAACATTCTCTTAGTGAATGTACATCAGACCTCTGCCTATTTAAAGACCATCCGATTGGAACATCCTAAAAACACCAGCACTTTCTGTCTACTGCTCAGTTTTCACCTAAAATTATGTCTGAAGCAATGTTACGATCTGCTAAAAAGTCCTTGTTTGTCTGATCTTTCATTGAAAAATTGTTCCAGAGTTTTGATGATCATCGTGGTGCATACTATTAAAGTAGTGAAAATTAAGAATTAATGTACATGTTAATGAGCAGTTGTGTGCAGGAGATATATTAACCTTTTCAGCTGACAAATTGCAGGTAATTGGCTTTAGTCAGAATGTCTAGTCATGCTGAACAGAAGTGCAGCATATTCTTAGAAAGCCAAATGTAGTTTTTATAGTATTTTACGTAGTTTAGATGTTCAACTCTTGATTCACACGGGAATATAACCATGATCTTGTGATAATGATTTAGTGTCAATTTCTGTATTTTGAGAAAACTGTCTACCCTGCTATTAGAAGAAAGCCAGGTTTGTGTACTTGTTGTGTGTAAGAACAGGGGAGAGCTGTTGCTGTTGTAAAATAAGACACTTTTCAGATAAGCCCCCCACCCTCATACCCCCCTCTCTCAGTAGCTTTTAAAACCTCCAAAGATTTTACCACCTCTCTTGCTTGAAAACACACAATTCAAAAATAGGAATGGAATTGTGATCAGCATCTTTTCACTTCTACTCTGAGTAAAGTAAGAGACCCAAGTTGTATGATTACTTGTATCACTATTCATTTGTCGTTAGTGATTTTGATGCAAATATACATCATTTGTAAGTAAAAGTATTTATGGTCCTTTAAGGGCATAAGATACACTCTTGTGAAGCCTTCTAGTAGTGATAAACTGGGCTGAAGTAAAGGTATGAAAGTAAAGACAGTCCCAATTGGTGAAACAGCCTGCTGACAGAGTTGTCTATGCTTAAATATATGATGTACAATACAGAGAGTAAGACAGGCAAGAGGCAACAGTTAGAAGGTTTTGGCATTTCTTCCTTTTCCTCAACTAAACTAAGAGGTTAATTTGAACTTTTTCAGTTAGGTACATCAGTTAAAACAATTAAGTAAGTGGTGTCCATCTTCTACGGTGGGCTGGCGCCCTGCACGGGGTTTGTTTTCTACCTTGTGCCCTGTGTTGGTTGGGATTTGCTCCAGCAGACCCCTGTGACCCTGTAGTTAGGATATCACAGGTTGGATAATGGACGGATGGATGGATGGTGTCCATCTTGGATTCCTATTAAGCAACTCATTTTCTTCTAGAGACTTCATGACTTATAGCATTTGCCAGAGCATCAAAGCACTACAACTCATTTGATATTCTGCTATTGGTCTTTGTGAATTCATGGAAAATATTGCGGTTTGCTGTTGATCAGATGTTGGCATGGTGACCACTTCTGGAAAGCTCTAATCATGGCTTTGTAACTATTTTCATACAGACACTTACCAACAAGATATTTCTGAAATGATTTTCCTTGTTGCATTAATATCTCTATAGATTCTGTGTTCTCTCACTTTCTTACTGATGGTAAGAACCAAAGTTAGACACACATTCTCTGAGCAAAATTATCAGGAACACCTGTACACCTGCTTATCTGTGCAATTCTGTAATCAGCCATACATGTTGCAGAAGCACAATGCAAAAAATCATATTGATCCTGATCAGTGATTTCGACCTGGGCATGAGTGTTGGCCACTTTGAGTATTTCTGTAACTACTGACGTCCTGCGCTTTTCACGCATAACAGCCTCTAGAGTTTACTCAGAATGGTGCTGCAAAATATGATTTTTATTATTTATTTATTATATTGATTATTATAAGTTATTTAGCAAGATGAGGGTTCAAGTCCAACAAGACCAGTCAAGGGTACTAGCCCATCAAAAGATTTCAAGTCCTTCTCATAGAAACCTAGAGAATCCAGAATATGATAAGAACAAAGCAGCACCACTTTAAAAAGGTAAACGAGAAGAGCAAGCACAAAATGGCACAGTATATCTCCCGTGGTCTTGGTTTGTTCTGTTGTGGAGCATACCATAGGACTCCTAAGATTCCTGTGGTGGTGTCTGGATGCATCAGGTGGGAGCCTGCTATTCCAGCCAATGAAGGGCATCATGCATGCATATGTGTGAGTTTTTTTAGCATAAGTTATATATGGTTGTTTCAGGGCAGTCAACAGATAGGGTATAAAATGACTGTAATTTATAAAGGGTATATTGCATACAAATGTGCATATGCCAGTTTTTGGAAATCAGATTTTTTTTGTCATATGAATTTTCCTGACTTTTGGTGTTTGCATACTTTCATGATCTAACCCACACAAAGTTTTATAAATGATAGCCCAATCCTATACAGTATATTTCATAAAAAGAGCAGGGAACTGTAAAATCTCTGGCCAAAAGAACAAAGTAATAACAATAGCATCTATTGAAAATGATTAATAACGCATACAATAACATCTAGAAATGCACAAATATTCCCTAAAAGAGGAAACCTAGAAGTAAATAAACCAGTCCAAAAACAAGTCTATAAACCAAAGAATCAAAACCAAAAAATGTACAAAATCATCAGTAATCCAAAATTAGGGCACTGAATAGCACAAACAGCAGCTAATGATTCAGCACAAGGTTGAGGTATCACCGACCTTTAAATAGACTCAGACAAGTAGTCATAATTACAGCACTAGGAGCCAATTCCCTTGGGGTCAATATATAGAAAAAAGAACCACTGGCAATACACTGTCGAAATACTGATCAGATAAAGGGGATTAGCAGAGAAGGACTGGAACAGAAAATTTCATTATATGCTGATGATATGGTACTGTATATATCGGACCCAGAAAATTCTGTGCCTGCAGTCCTAGCAGCACTCACAGAATTTCAAAAGATCTCTGGTCTCTCTACCTTTTATAATTGCAGAACAGTTTAAATACCTAGGGTTAAACATCACAAGTAAACATAAAGCTTTATATCAACAAAATTTCGCCGTCTGCATGGAAAAAATTAAACAAGACTTGCATAGATGGTCAACCCTTCATCTCACACTAGCTGGAAGAATTAACACTGTTAAGATGAATATTCTTCCTAAGCTCCTTTTTTATTTCAAAACATTCCAATATACATTAATAAATCATTCTTTAGGCAATTAGATTCAACAATAACCTTATTTATTTGGAATTCAAAACATCCACGCATTAAAAGAGCAACCCTACAAAGACAAAAGGCAGAAGGTGGCATGGCTCTACCTAACTTCCAGTTTTATTACTGGGCAGCAAATATACAGGCGATAAGAACCTGGACACAAATAGAAGAACATACACAGGCTTGGACCGCAATAGAAGTAAAATCCTGCAGTACTTCTTTGTATTCCTTGCTCTGTGCTCCAATAAACACACATTATTGGCAATATATAAATAACCCAATTGTGCTCCACTCACTTAGAATCTGGAACCAATGTAGAAAGCATTTTAAGATGGAGAAGCTTCTATCTGTGGCACCCCTGCAAGAGAACCACCTCTTTCAACCTTCACAAACATATGCAGTTTTTAATATCTGGAAAAAATTTTGAATTAACTTGCTTAGAGATCTTTATATAGACAACGTCTTTGCATCCTATGAACAACTGCATTCCAAATTTAACATTCCAGGTACACATTTCCTTCACTATCTTCAAATCAGGAACTTTGTTAAACAGAACCTTCCAGATTTTCCTCATCTTGCACCTTCATCCATGCTGGAAAAAATATTGCTCAATCTCAAGGACTTAGACACCATCTCTACAATATATAAAATTATTTTACAATCCCTCCCTTTCAAAGATCCAAGAGGACACTGGGAAAAAGATCTCTCAATTAATAAGTAAAGAAAAGGAGTGGAAAGTAGCAATGCAGAGAATTCACTTGAGCTCCATATGCGCAAAGCATACAATTATACAACTCAAAATTATATATCGAGCACATCTGTCTCGACTAAAACTCTCCAAAATGTTTCCATGCAAACGTTGCAACCAAGTCCCAGCCTCACTGGGTCACATGTTCTGGGCCTGCACCAAATGAACATTATTCTGGACAAAAATTTTTAATTACCTTTCAGACAGCTTTGGACTCACAATCTCTCCTAACCCATTAACGGCTGTGTTTGGGGTTCTTCCAGAGGGGCTTAAAGTGGAGAAAGACAAACAAATTGTGATTGCATCCACTACACTTTTGGCACGCAGACTTATTCTGATAAACTGGAAGAACCCAAACTCTCCTCTTTTAAGTCAGTGGAAAACCAATGTGTTATACTATTTGAAATTGGAAAAAATCAAATACTCAGTTAGTGGATGCGTACAGACTTATTTCCAAACATGGCAGGATCTAATCAGTAATATTTTAAAATAAGTTCATAAAGCACAGAGAATTTATTAATTTAGGTATGTTTACAAGCCTTAAATTTCACGCCGTTTGGCTTGCTCTCTCTCTCAGGGGTGGGGATCGATTTGTTCTTAACTCAATTTTTCTTTTTGTAAAAACTTGATTGGTTTGTATGGATTGCAATAAAATTAATAAAAAAAAGAAAAAAGAACTATAACAAATAATGATGACATAAGTAAAAGACAGAAAGAAAATTACAAAATGCCTGTAACACAAAGAAAAAAAATTATGGCAAAAATAAATCACAACAATAAGATAAATACAGTAAACAAAAATGAAAGAAACTTAAGTCTGGGACAGAGCTCTGATTAAACTATGACAAACTACAGAATATGATGCTACTTTCTTCCATTTATTCTGGGATCCCTTTCCAAGGGCAAAAGGAATAACTTGGTCAAAGGTGCAGCAATGCCAAATGCTGCCACAGTAGTAAGCAAAAGAGAGGATGAATGGAAAATAATTATTTAAAAGTAATTACAATGATTACCACAGTTAAAAAAAAAACAGTTTAAAAACCCCCTGAGCAGCTACAGTATAAAACAATGCAGTGTTAAATAATTGTTTTAATTATTATATTGTACCCATTACCTTATCCAACCTTTACCTGTATTGGATTTATAAATGCTGTAATTATTAAAATATTATTTATTCATTCAAGAATCTTTACAAGCTAAGGGCCTTGCAAAAACCTCTAAAAATATGTTCTAATTTACATGCAGAACTCATCATCCCCTTTATTAATCTAGTGTCACAAGCATACTAAAGATTCATTTTACTAACATGTTTTATAATTAATTTTTCCCTTGTGAATTAAAAACTAATCTTGTGTAATGGTCTTATTGGCCTTACCCCAATGATTGTGATGCCATTCTCATCTACACTAAATGCTCAAAATATTGAAAGAAAATGTACTGTTTTCAGGTTGCTGTTATTTATATAAAAGGAATAAAACTGGGTGCCAGTTTTCATATATCCAAATGTAAAACCAAATTTTTTCTTCATGAACCTAAAAAAGTTAAACCCACATCAAAATGTATGCTATAGAATATTTAAGTCCATATTATATTGTGATCTTTAATATTATTTATATAGCTGGCTGTCCTCTTTTTCCAAGGCTACATACAACATCAGGATACAGAACATTTATTTACATTGTATTTTTTTTTACATCTGGAGCACAGGTAGGTTAACTGACTTGCCCTGGGTCACTCATGGAGTCAAATATAGCAGTTGATTCAGCAACCTTGTGGTTTAAGGTCCAATGTCTTAGCCGCTACATTACACATCTCCTTTGTCAACTATTTATAAGCTAGTGTCATCTACTAAAACCAATTGGTTTTTACTCTTATTTGCAGGTTTCATGTAGATACATTAAAATTGGATGTTATTTGATTAAAAAAATGTCCTTAAGATTTCAGTAGTATATAAAAATTGGATTTCAGTAGTTTGTGAGAGTGGTGCAGTAAGAATTATGTTTCTGGACTTTTCTAGTGCCTTCAACACCATCCAACCTCTGCTCCTCATGGACAAGCTGACAGAGATGCGAGTAGTTTCATTCCTGGTGGCATGGATCATTGACTGTCTTACAGACAGACCTCAGTATGTGCGTCTCGGGAACTGCAGGTCTGACATTGTGGTCAGCAGCACAGGAGTGCTGCAGGGGACTGTACTTTCTCCGGTCCTGTTCAGCTTATATACATCGGACTTCCAATACAACTCAAAGTCCTGCTACATGGAAAAGTTCGCTGACGACACTGCTATTGTGGGCTGCATCAGGAGTGGGCAGAAGGAGGAGTATAGAAACCTAATCAAGGACTTTGTTAAATGGTGTGACTCAAACCACCTACAACTGAACTCCAGCAAAACCAGGGAGCTTGTGGTGGATTTTAGGAGGCCCAGGCCCCTCATGGACCCCCTGATCATTGGAGGTGACTATGTGCAGATGGTGCAGACCTATAAATACCTGGGAGTGCAACTGGATGATAAATTGGATTGGACTGCCAATACTGATGCTCTGTGCAAGAGAAGACAGAGCCGACTATACTTTCTTAGAAGACTGCCGTCCTTCAACATCTGCAATAAGATGCTGCAGATGTTCTATCAGACGGTTGTGGCGAGTGCCCTTTTCTACGAGGTGGTGTGCTGGGGAGGTAGCATAAAGAAGAGGGACACCTCATGCCTGGACAAACTGGTTAGGAAGGCAGGCTCTATTGTAGGCATGGAGCTGGACAGTTTGTGGCAGAGCGATGGGCGCTGAGCAGGCTCCTGTCAATCATGGAGAATCCACTGCATCCACTGAACAGTGTCATCTCCAGACAGAGGAGCAGCTTCAGCGACAGACTGCTGTCACTGTCCTGCTCCACTGACAGACTGAGGAGATCGTTCCACCCCCACACTATGCGACTCTTCAATTCCACCCACGGGGGTAAACATTAACATTATACAAAGTTACTATCTATTATACCTGCATTTTTATTACTCTTTAATTTAATATTGTTTTTTTTTTATCAGTATGCTGCTGCTGGAGTATGTGAATTTCCCCTTGGGGAAGTATCTATGTCTCTATAAATGCTGCTTGTAATATATATGATGTTTCTAATATAAATCTTTAAACCTTTAAATTGTTATTTGTTTTATATAGCACCTTATTACTACCCTAATGCATATTGGACATACAAGTTAAACCAGATTCATTAGCAGAATTCAGACATTGGATACCTGACTTATACTTAAGACCATTGTCACTGAGATGACCAAATTTGTTCAACAGGCTTGTCATTTGTCACAAAGTCTGTTTTGTTGAAAATCCATCCATCCATTACCCAACCCGCAACATCCTAACTACAGGGTCCCAGGGGTCTGCTGGAGCCAATCCCAGCTAACACAGGGCGCAAGGCAGGAAACAAACCCTGGGCAGGGCGCTAGCCCACCAAAAGGCACACACACATCGAGCACACACTAGGGACAATTTAGATTCACCAATGCACCTAACCTGCATGTCTTTGGACTGTGGGAGGAAACCGGAGTACCCGGAGAAAACCCACGTAGACACGGGGAGAACATGCAAACTCCACACAGCGAACCCGGGTCTCCTAACTGCGAGGCAGCAGCACTACCACTGCACCACCGTGCCGCCCCTTTCTTGAAAATACTAAATACTAATGCTTTACTAAGAGTATGTTTTTTATATGTAATTCCATATAGAATGTATTTCATAGCACTTTTCACAAGTAATTTTTACATAGTATTAAATAGTACATACTACTCTAAATTATATGATACTTTTTATAACAAATCCATAACCTATTTCCACAGCCTGTCAGTCATCATCTGTAACTTGCTTTAAGTGTTTTAACTAGATCTCCGTTGTCTCTGTTTTTCAAAGGATTCTTTAGATATCCAACCATCAGACATCTCCCTGCTGGATCTTACATTTTGTCACTGGGGTTTTGTGATTGTGAATTGATTTGTCTTTTTTCACGTCTTGGCAGGATATATTGAGAAATCCTAAGTAAGTTCACATGCTTTGGAGAAGCTTCCTTTACCTAAAATAAAATTAAAAACCCTCCTTTTTTATTTTCATCCAGTAATATCATATGCACTGTCTCTCTGGAGTCTTTTGTAGAACTGGAATAGTACACTACCCAGGTGACATGGCCTGTCTCCTATTTAAATGTTAATGATATACTAATAAATGGGCAATCTTGTTAATGGCTCCAGTGGTCTCACTGTGAGATCAGCACATTGGGCAAAATTATTTAAATATATTTGCTGTTTGTAGATACCTATCTTTGTAGCATATTGTAGCTATGTATGTGCTGAAAGACACCTAATTTTTATATATTTTTAACTCATTCATTTACTTTGAATTATTGTTGATCAGCAACATTTGCCAAATGCCAAAGTGTTTTTTGGAGCAAATATGCTTGTTTGCCAATTATTCTCTGTAAATTTGCACTGTGTCTGGCTTAGGTGAACACTTTTTTTTCAGCGCCCTAGGATACTCTGCGAGGCCAGTGTGACATTACATAGCTGTAGCAGCCATGTGCCTAACTTTCATGCATGCACACTTTAAGATCATTGCCGAGCTGATTCAAGCAAGCATGATGTTATCACCTGCTCAGTACTCTACTGTAGACTTCCACACTCCATGCATTAAAAAAGGGGTGTACACTTGCTGACCATAATGAGAATGTTATGAGTACTGACACAGGACATACAGCACCTACCCCTGTGTGCTGGCCGAGTAGTACCACATAGATAATCTGCATGTATAATTAGCCATGTGTCCCGCTACATTTCAAAATAAACCTTAAAGGACCCCTCCCCATCCCCAAGTAAGAAAACACATATGACCCTGTAAAATAATAATAAGGAAAGATTTATGCCTGTTTACAAGGTGTTTCTATCTTCTTCATGCAAGAAAAAAGTGCAAAACCTCTACACAGATGTTGGAAAGAGAAATGATGTGCAGCTGCACCAGCTCCTTTAACTTCAATGTTATAAGCCACCTCATGCCACTCCTTCATCTCAAAGGTTATGTGTGCACAATGATACAAGGAGTGTCTAAAAAGAAAACAAACTTCTTAAATAGGGTACCAACGAGGCAACATTACAGACATGTAATAATAGTGTGTGCAGCAGTGACCTTGACCTTTAAAATCTCTACTTGATTGATCACACCAAGTCAATTAGTCATCGAGTTTGTGCAGTAAAGTGAAATTGTCTCTAGTGCCTTTTGCAGTTTTTTGCAAGTTGGGCTATGTATGAAGATTACTGTAGTGGAAAGTGTTTCCCTGGAATTCTGTGTGAAATTGGCAAAGATTTTTCAAATGTTGCAGCAAATGTATGGAGAGGATTTGTTAAGCTGCATGCAATATTATGCATAGTACCAACATTTCAAATTGGATAGAAGATTTGATTACATTTTGGCAGACAATCCCCAAAACATGATGGTGATCACTTTGAGAAAGTGGGTGCTTTGATTCATGAAAAGTGTCATCTAAGTGGCCATGAAGTTGCTAAAGAAACAGGCATCATTAAACGTTTTGTCAAACAATTTTAACTGAAAAACCACAGGTGCATTATGTTGCTTTAAAATTTGTACCTTGTCTCTTGACAGATGAGCAAAAAGCGAACCGTGTCAGAGTCAGTCAGGGGTTTAAAGATCGTTTGAATACTGAAGAGAACATTTTTAAACATGTCATAACAGGTGAAGAAACCTGGGAAGTTAAAATCTGCCCATGAAAAGTTGTCGATTTCAAACAATAGAAAATTTGCCATGATTCTTACTATATTTGATATTCCACAAAATGAATTCTAGGATACATCTCAGAAATGGAAAAACCATTGGGAATGGTGCTTAAATAGAGGAGGGGAATACTTTGAAGGAGACATGTCAGATTAACTTGTAAATCTTTTCATAAGTTTTTTTTATAAAAGTATAGTTTCTTTTCTACAGACCTTGTATGTATTCTTTTTTACTTATTGATAGTTTATGGCTGTTTGCTGTATTTTGTTTGTGGTTATCAGTCTTTTGTATTTGAAGCATGGGTGCACAGTAGTTAGCACTGCTGCCTCACAGCACAGATTTTTGGCCAAAATAATTAATGCAGCGTAGTTGACAGATGTTCCTTAGCCCTCAGGGACGTTTGAAACACCATTGCACAATTAGAAGCCATTCAAAACTAGTTCAGTCCCTCCTTCCCAGTTGAATTCAATGCATTTCGCAAAGCTTGATGAAGTTTGAGAACATTTTCATGATTTTGACAAAATCACAACATAACTCTGCAAGATTCACTCATCAGTATGGTGAATGTCTAGCTGTGACTGTGGGGTTTTTACAGCTCTCTTATTGAAGCAGGTGACTAACTTATGTAACAATTCACCTAGTCCAAACCATTATGCACTTCCACCTTCTAGGATGCACTCATTGCTGATGTTGCTTCTACTGCTGTTGTCACTGATCTTTAAAATAAATCGAAAAGTATTTTGACCGGATCATAATTTTTAACAGAATTATATATTTTAAAATCCACATGTGACTTAACCACTTTACGTTTTTCCGATGTTAGTTTGTGAGATGAGAAATAGTTGTTTTTTAAACCAAAACCAATTTGTTTTAACAAGATATGGATATTTGATTACTAAAAATTCTATTTGCTTAAATTACTATAATCTTGAACTTGAATGTGTGTTATTGGTGGATTTTTTTATCTGAACTGAAGGAGACTGAGAGCTTATGACAAACATAATGTTTTTTATGACTTTAAATTCTGTTTAACCTTTATTTAACGATGGATGCAGTCATCTGAATTTGTTTTCAAGAAAAACATGATGTGTCAGTTGTGGAGGCATTGGCCATTGTTTTCATTTGTCATTGGAACTGAAAAGGAACATGTAGCTTAAATTTGCAGAGATTAAAAAGAAGACAGCAGGCTTAAGAGTTCAGAAAAATATTTCAGCACATTTGTTATTTGATCATTTGAGAGATCATTTTAGTTTATTATGCTACAGCAAATCAATCTTTTTAACTGTTTTGTTTAGCCCAATATCCCAATGTTCCAATATCTCATCACAATATTTCTTAAAGGCTGCATTGGTTTCTGCCACAACTACATGGCTAAGTAATTTGTTCCAAATTCACACACCTCTTTCCATAAAGAAGTGTTTCCTGGCTTAAATGTAATTCCACTTAATTTCCACTGTGATACACCGTTAATATGAAAGAATATTGCTGGAAAAGCATGACACATATTGCATAGTTGCCCTGCGGTGGGCTCATGCCCTGCCCGTGGTTTGCTTCCTGCCTTGACTCCAGCAGACCCCCGTGACCCTGCAGTTAGAATATAGCGGGTTGGATAATGGATGGATATTGCATAGTGTAAGCAGTGTAGCTTTATGTTAAACTTTCAAAATTAAAAAAAAAAAGATTTAAGGAACTCCATTTAAGCAATTTGACTTATAAAATTTTATCTGGTATACAATTTATTATGGTGACTATTCATGTTTAAATATGTTGACAGATGTTGTCCTCACTGCGTTTATTACTAAAACATTTCTTAACTGATTTGATCATGCATTCCACTTTTGGAACAAGTGAAATTTTCATGTAAGATATTCTGTCATAGTTACTGTAAAAACAAGCAACCCTTTTGGTAAAACCTCAATGCACTAGAATCTTTATTATAATAATAGTAGGTGACTTGTATTATGGTATATAAATAAATTAAAATGGAATGATGCTGATAATCTAAGAATAAGAAAGAGTTTTGCAGTTCATTTATATTTTGAAACGAAAGCCTTTCCACAGTTATTCCCACATGATTAGGATTTACAGATTGAACACCCAGCAGGGGAGGTAAAATGCCAGACTCAGATGAGTTATGCCAAGTTTCTGTAAGACTTTGTTTGCAAATATCAACATCAACAACAACTTAATTAAAATAAAACTGAACAACTTTGTAGTATATAGCAGTTTTAGGAAAAACTTTTCTACACAGCAACAAAAAAGGCATATTTCATGCGTGCTGGAAAGTACAGGAAAAGAAGACAAACAACAAAGGATAATTATAAATCAAAACGAAAGCCTATATTATTTAAACTTTGGAAAATAATGTATTACAATACAGATACAGAGTCTTTTAGTTCCTTCCATTGTGTGTAAATGAAGAGCTACTGTATGTCATACTGCCTCTTTAAAGCACAAAAAAGAGAGAACACTGTTTCACACTAGCTTTGTCTTTCTGCTAAAACAATAGAAAAGGAACATTAAGTAAAAAGAGAACATTAGCTTATATCTTATTTGTGGCTCTGTTGTACCTTTCAAAATGATTTAAAGTAACAGCAGTTTTTGCATACCAACTGTAGCTCTACTTAAACATTAACAATTTATTTAAACATTTTCATGCTGGTTTTGCACGTTAATTTATGTCTTATTTGTCGCTTCATCATGCCTATCCAAATAACCAAAACCAACTCTTGGTGTTGAATAACAAACTCTAGTTCTAAATAAAGATCAACAATTTATTTGAAATTGTTTTCATTTTGGATTTCTGTTTGTTTATAATAGAGAAAAAGATTCATTTGTGTCAAGAGCAATGAATTTTTAAACTCCTACAATACTTGGGTTTGATTTTATTGACTGCAACGACCCTTCTACCTGGGTTAGAGAATTTTGGTAGATTATCAGGCTTTTTTGCCATTAATTTTCAATTATTTGCTCGTAAACAACATTATAAGGCACTTCTGTGCAGTGACAGGATCTAATGTGTCCTTTATTGTTGTTCCTTATACAAAAAATATTATACACATTATACATGTTGTGTTTATGTATATATAAATATATTGTATGTTGTAATGCATTGCCTTAATGACAAGGAATACAGGAAATGTGTTTTCATATACATGCTATAGAAAAGATGATGCAAGAGAAGGTTTAAGAGAGGGTGGAAAGTGTCCACTGCAGTGGAAGGCAGCAGCATACAGTCTATGATTGACCTGTTAAGAAGGCAGGTAGCAGGAGGGGTACCCAGTGGTATTAAGGTGACAAAAAATACAAGGAAGAAATAATGCACCATCGTAAACATGAGGCATTCCCTAACCCCTAAAGTGGTTGTAGAGCTTGAATGGAATTGTTCATGGGATTGAATTTAAAGTCACTTTAATTCAGATGGCCCTTGGAGTCTTCAGTAAGGGGTTGAGATTACAAAAGGACACACTGATGACCAGAGAATAGCAACCAGAACGTGGCCAGAGAAAGTAAATAGAGAGATGGGAGGTGAGAGAGTCCACCAGTTAGACATTGATTCAGCATCTCATAAGGTAGGTCCAGAGAGGCTAGATACTTTTATTATTATTATTATTATTATTATTATTATTATTATTATGATTTTACTTGGGTACTTGTATTTGCCTTTGTTCTTTCATCCTATGTGTAATTATTTCATATACTCTTTAGTTTATACACTTTGGCCTAACTGTCATCATTCTTACCTAGGAATACAATTCCTGTAAATGAACAGCTCCAAATATTAAAACATTTTAGCATGAACACCACTGCTCTTTGCCAAAAGATGGAAGTTAAAAAAATTATTTCTCCATTGTAGGGCAAGGTGGACTTTTCTCAGTTTCGCTAGGTTTCCAGAGTGCCTCCCCGGCTAAAGGAGTGGCTTTTATAGGGATGCTAAAATCTCTAAGAGCATTAAATTTAAGTATCTGAGCTATCCACAGTACACCCATTAAATAATATGTGGGCAGTTTGCCTTATAAATTTCATCTGACAATGATTTCTGAGTTTTGCCTAACCAAAAGGCAACTGAAAGGATATCTATCTTAAGGTTATAACATCAAGCTTGAGTCTTGCTTGCTCTGACTCTGATGGACACACTCTTGAAACTATAAGCAGGCACTGACTTGTCTCTGGAATTGTACACTGATGCCATCAGTAGGAGCCACAGCCTCCATTACAATAGGTGCCTGTATTTCTCGGAGCCAGAAAATGCACCCATTTCTTCTTTAAAGATTGAAGGCACTCTCTTTGAGACCAAGAAGCTCACCAATTCTTTCTGGTCCTGGGTGTGTTTCTTTCTCTCCTTAGACCACTTACAGCTTGACGTTCCTGTAATCCATCTGAATATCCTGGGTGATCATTATCTCTAAAATCTTACCTTCTAAGCCAATTTCTGCACCAGTGGCTGAACACAATTTGGAAGGAGAAACCTTTCTTAAAGAAGGGAATCTCAGTACCTTAACTCGTGTGCTAGAAAGAATCATGCTTTTCCAAAAGAAATTGTGTAAGTCATGGCAAAGGGCTTAACACCCAAAGCAAGGGAAAGAAGACAATCCCTAAACACAAAGGATCACAAGGAAAAAACGTTGACTGCACATCACTACAAGCAAAGTTCCAACAAAAGAACCTATAGCTTTACAGTATTAGACACCTCCTTTAAAACACAGATTGAGAAAAACTATATTTTATTTAAAGATGTCTGAAATAAATAGGGCGGCATGGTGGCACAGGTGTGGTGCTGCTGCCTCACAGTATGGAGACCCGGGTTTGCTTGCCAGGTCCTCCCAGCGTGAAGTTTGCATGTTCTCCCCATGTCTGTGTGGGTTTTCTCCAGGCGCTCCATTTTCCTCCCACAGTCCAAAGACATGCAGGTTAGGTGCATTGGCCATCCTAAATTGCCCCTAGTGTGCACTTGGAGTGTGGGTGTGTGTGCCATACGATGGGCTGGTGCCCTGCCCGGGGTTTGTTCCTGCCTTGTGCCCTGTGCTGGCTGGAATTGGCTCCAGCAGACCCCCGTGACCCTGAGTTAAGATATAGCGAGACTATACTGACTGACTGACTGACTGAAATAAATAGAGGAGGAGAATTTCTGTTCACCAAATTAACTTAAATGTATTGAACAAATACTTTTACGAAGACTTGCACCTGAAACAAGATGCAAACACCATGATAATATGCAAGTCTTATTGAATATAGCATATTTTAGGTATTGCAGAAATGTATCTTTTAAGTGTTCAGCCCTGTGATGGAATGACAGTGTGATGGATTACTGCCATGCGTCTGATATTCATAGCCTCCAGTCCCCTACATCTGTGAATTAGGTAAACAGGGTTTGAGAATGTTACGTTATGTCAAAAGAATACATTTGCCAGGAACATTTCAGCCTTCACGTATCTCCTATCCTAATAGTATAGAACCACTGGATTTCTACTTTAATCTGGCATTTTTATATTGTTAAATAAAAGGGGGCTCTCTTCTACAAAGGAGAAACCAAATTGCACAAAATTACTTTTATTAAATAAGTATACGCAAACAATGAGTGACTAAAGGATGAACAAAAAGCACAACTTAGCTGTGGAGAAACAACAACCCTACTGCCTTTCTGGGCCTAAGTAAATGGATTCCATGCGCTGCCTATCGGGTAGAAAGACTTGTGAACTCAACCACCACTGCAGCAGAAAAAACTTTCCTCTTCAGTCATCTCTATTTTTCACTCTCTAGAACTCACAGTCAGTGTGCTAATCTCACCTCTTGAGTGTTCACCTGAAAGTCCTCCTTCTGACTCCAGACTTATTTACCCAAGGTCTGAGTTGATGATAAACTTCGTCAAAAATCACTTCCAGCCAAGCCTTGGAAAATAAAAATGCACCCCTACGTTTGGAAGAAGCACAAATTAGGTCTCCAAATAGTTCCTTAAACCACTGTGCTTACTTTTGCTTTACAGAGGGCCATGTCTTCAGAGTAGACTACATAATAACTGTATTCCTAAAAGGGCAATGTGATTCCCATTTAATTAGCTTGGAATTGTGCGCTGCCATCCTGTTAGCCTGTTGTTCTCCTATCCCAACCCCATTCCTCTATGGCCACATCCTTTTGGTATACAGTGATCCCTCGCTATATCGCGCTTCAACTTTCGTGGCTTCACTCCATCATGGATTTTAAATGTAAGTATATCTAAATATATATCACGGATTTTCCGCTGGTTCACGGATTTCTGCGGACAATGGGTCTTTTAATCTATGGTACATGCTTCCTCAGTTTGTTTGCCCAGTTGATTTCATACAAGGGACGCTATTGGCGGATGGCTTAGAAACTACCTAATCAGAGCATGTGTTACGTATTAAATAAAACTCCTCAAAGATATACGATATGCTTCCCGCGCGGTGCTTGATTGTTTGCTTTTCTCTGTCTCTCTCACTCTTTCTGACATTCGCTGTGCCTGACGGAGGGGGTGTGAGCAGAGGGGCTGTTTGCACAGAGGCTGTTTGCCTAGAAGATACGGACGCTCCTCTAAAAAATGCCGCTTTATTGCGGTAATTCGGCATACTTAAAAGCCCAAAAGCACGTATTGGTTTTTTGATTGTTTGCTTTTCTCTCGCTCTCTCTCTCTGACATTCTCTGCTCCTGACACACATTCTTTGAAGAGGAAGATATGTTTGCATTCTTTTAATTGTGAGAAAGAACTGTCATCTCTGTCTTGTCATGGAGCACAGTTTAAACTTTTGACTAAAGGGTGTTATTTCAAGTCTAGAGGGCTCTAATAATGTTAACAGTGTGGGAGAGTTTATAAGGGCTTAAATATATAAAAATAACCATACAAACATATGGTTTCTACTTTGCGAATTTTCATCTATCACGGGGGGTTCTGGAACACAGCGATCGAGGATGGATTACTGTAGTAAGATTAGGCATTCTTGACACAAGCCTATGCTCTATCAGTCCAGAGAAACAATGAATGTTTCTTCCTGGCCACTTCTCTGCCTCTTTCTCCTGCATGCCCCGACTTTAGTTCTTGGGAAATCCATGATACATAAATAAAATGCTACCTTCTTGGTCTATACTTTTTCTTATTTCACCCTTTCTTACCTACCTTTATTTATTATGAAGCCATCCGTAAAAGTATATAGAGAAAGGCTAAGAAGGAGGCAACTAAGACATGGTATCAATCAGGGAGGAAGACAGAGAAATGTATTGGCAGACAAACAAATAGGCAAAGAAGGCCACATCAAGGGGTTTTGAGGTGCATGAAAGAGAAAGGAGTTCCACATAAGTATGTGAGGATTGTCCAGGATATGTATGAAGGGTGAGGATCTAGGTTAAAAGCATTATTGGGGTAACAGACTAGATACCAGTTAGAGTAGGTCTAAACCAGGGAGAAGAAGCATGGGTAGTAAATGGAGCACAGGAGATGAAGTTAGATGTGGCACAAAAGAGAATGTTTAGATGGATGTGTGGAGTTACTAACAAGGACAGAATAATAAATGAGATAATCAGAGGCACAACAAAAGTGAAGCCATAGATATCTAAGAAAGTACAGAAAAACAGATTGGAGTGGTATTGATGTGGTATGAGGAGAAATAATGAATATATTTTGACAAAAGTGTGACGGGAATGGAAGTACAGGAGAGGAGAAACTGTGGGAGGCCAAAGCGGAGGTGAATGGATAAAGTAAAAGAAGATCTGAAAAAAGGGATTTGACTGAGAAGGAGATGCAGGACCAAACTGTATGAAGAAGGTTGATCAAGCACAATAGGAAAAGATGATGAGGAAGAGGAGGAAGAAGAAGAAGTAAAAATAAAATGTAGCTTAAATATTCTTAAACTGGGTATTTGCATATGAAAATGAAATAAAATAGAAATTAAGAGTCTAATGACTCTGTTTTGATGGATTATAAAAACATGACCTTAATATTTAAGAAACATTATGGTTGTTTTAAAGAACGTCATGATGAAATTCAGTTGGATTCACGTTGCTTGGTTAAAGTTATTTACTAGTTTTTAGTTCTTTTGCTGGCCTATCAAAAATTTTACAGTTAGTATCCACATCATTTTACAGGTGGAACTTAATTTATTATTTAATGAATCTTTGAAATATATACTTTATATTGTTAATAACAATATACATCATGACAAGGCATATTACAGGTCATGTTGTGTCAAAAACAAACATGTTGACAATGCCATTAGATAAAGAAAAATATGCACTGGAAAGCAAAGAAAATGTTTAGAAGTGTTCTTAACACATTTCAAAAGACTGTCTATAAAATAAAACAACCTTACAAATTAAAGCCAGAACAGTACATAAAATGTAAAGCCATAGTTAACAATAAATTGATAAATTCTGAGTAGAACTTTTAAACAGTAAGTCTAAGTAAGCTCCGTGAACTAATTTGGTACTCCCAGTATATGCCCATCACATATCAAAATACATAAAATGCCAGGACCTTTTGTTGTTAAACGGACTGTTTTGTTTAGCCTTTTGTTTCTTTTTTGTTTCATATGTTGTATTGAGGTATGAAGTTTAAGCACAGACCATTTAACTTTGTGATGTTTAACATTGTAAATGTACTGATTTACACTTAGTTTTTTTAGCTTATGTGTGGAAATGGAGAATTAGCATTACTTTATCCAGCAGGGAAAATAATAAATTATATTTAACTTATTTATGCAGTAAATTTACAACTGATTTGAGGGTTTAAATGTATAAAGCTTGAGAGACAATTTTTGTGTAAATCAAAATCAAAACTGTAACCATATAAAAGTGAACATGAATGGAATTGGTCTTTTACATAAAAAAGATTTTTATTTTTTTTTAATACATTGCCAAATTGCAATAAAGTGCCCCACAATAAGCATAACAAATATTTAAAATTATTTAACTAATGTGGTATGCTTCAAAAGTGCATGAAGCACATTAAGAAAGTATTTTCTGATTCCATCATGAAGTACCTAAATAAATTTTCTCATAAGTCCTTAAAGCTCTCAATTTCATTATTAAGTCCTGTGAGCTCTGACAGATTAAGAAAGTGAATCAACAATGAAAATCATTAAACTAATTAATTAAAGCCAATTCATAATGATCTTTTAATTTAAACAGTGAAAGTGAGGTTTGTTTGTTTAAATGTGCTAATTGTCTTTATTCCTAGTGTGTAGCATTGCATCTGTGAAGAGCTGAATAATACAGTATAACTGAATGCTTGGAAAGAATGAAAACTTGTAAACACTGAGTTGTACTGGGCTTGGTATAAAAAACAATTTTTTGAATATATTGTCAAAATACCCATCTGCTGAGATCACTTCTATTTGACCAACATTTTAAATATGACATATTTTAGACATTCAATGATTTTATGTCATGCCTTAACAGCATGACAATAATATAGTTATTTTAATACACTCAATGCACCATGCAAAGGGCAGGCTATCTTAATACTAGCAGATGGTACAGATGGTATAGAATTACTTAATTTCTTTGCCAAGATATGAAACTCAGAAACAACTTCAGTGTGACCAAATACATTCTTATTTTCTGTCATGTTTTAAGTTTTCTTATTGGGTTAACATCGCAGTCATAGGATGTGACTTACTATCACTTTGTGAGGTCTCCATCTGATCCAGGGGTGTGCTGGAAATCAGGAAGATTCATGGGAGCTTGTTGCTTGGTGATTTGTTTAAGTAAAAATAATAATTATTTTCTATAACATATGTATTACTATAACACTGTGGTTGAGAATTGGCCTCTCCTCATTGTCAGGTGTCTTTTGAAGAAATTAAAGCAATGCTGTAAAATCATATTCTGTAGGTCATAGTAAAAAGCAGTTTTGGGGAATGTTGCATTTAAAATTAACTGTTACATTACTCATTAACTACAAAAAAAATTAACTAAATATATTATATATTTACTTATTTCACAATGTAATTGCAAGCAGAGTTACTTTTTAATTTACTTTTTCTTTTCTTGTATGAAAAACTGCACATTTCACTGGACAAATAACAGTAACACATGAATGCTTGATATTACACAACAAAATACCATTGCACAATAAAACCATATTTCTTTTTTTTTTTTTTTGAGTGGTAGGAATACGATTTGCAGTGATATCTGTTTCTTTTTATGTCACACAGATATTTCAATAAAATAAGTAATACAATATGTTGGTTACATCCATTGTGAGAGATGGATGTCTGTAACAGTGCTCCTCTTGCAATGGTGTTTATTTTGCTCTATTCTTTTATCTATTCGCAATATCCTGTATTTCATTAACCAGAAAGGAATTGTTTACAATTATATTAAAAACACGAAGAAAGCAAGGGAAAAAAATACGTTAACATGCAGGAAAAAGCAACTCAAAATTATCTGATACGCAGCCTACCATAGCCTGAGCTTAAGGAGACAGATGAAGGAACAGATCAGTCAGAACCTCCGCTCAAGCCAAAAGTGAATGTGGGAGCAAAAAAGGGACTAAGGCAGCCAGTAAAAATTCAACACGCCTCCACAGTCAACCACTACCAAAATCAAACCCTGCATGTTAACATTATTAACTGCTTCTTGATATGTAACTCTGCCTTCTGTGCATGGAGATGACTTAGATGAAGACTTATTGTCTGAGTTGAGGGTACTGATTACTGCGCTTGCTGTGGATATAAAGAATTATATAAAGGTAATACACAGCAGACTAGATAAGCTGAACTAGGAAATTAAACATCGGATAGGAATGCTAATCAATAACTTTGAAGAAAATTCATAGTTGAATTATTTTCTAAAATATTAGGAGAGAACTTTAAATATGACCCTAAGAATTCAGCTGTTTATCGCATTTGTGAATCGAGTGCCTCAAAGCCTAGAAGACTAATTGTGAATTTGACAAACTATCAGATAAAGAAAATATGATGTTAGTTCTCACACAGAAAGAGATTATGTTTGAAAACAGCCAAACCTGCATTTTTCCTCATTTCTATCCTTCAACTGTTGCAAAAGGAGCTGCATTTTACAGAATAAAAGAGCATTTACTCAAAGTTAAAATCATATACAGCCTTTTGTTTCTAGTTAAACTGAAAGTAACAGTTGATGGCCAATTCTGTTTCTTTAGCTCTCACAAAGAAGCAGAAGAAGAGAAACTGGAATCCTTTAAAACATGAACAGGAGTCATATTGAGTCTTTGTAACAGAAAGAAGAATTTGCTTGCAACTTGGTCTATCTTTATTTTATAACACAATTGTCGTAATTACCCCATTATTTCATTTTTAGACACTTTTTCATTACTATATTGTTAAATTAAACAAATGTGTTTATCTGCATAACCATTAAGTAACTGTTAGTGACAGTAGATTTATCACATGTATAAATGGGGGTCTGAATGCATTTACATGCATATAATATTTTACATAAAAGTCTATAAAACTACTTAAATTTCAGTTACTTTTGTTTACACCACAGAAGGGGATCAATTAGTAATAAAGCTATATATACATTATATAAAGTATATAATAAATATTGCATATCTCTTTTGAATGTTCCAGTTGAATAAAACAGCTTGGTTGCCCTTTTTTTCTTCTTCTTCTTTCACAGGATTGTTTAACATCTTACCCTAAGTGTGTTGTATCTGGTGAACGGGGCGGTAAGGAGATGCGTACGGGTCAGCTGCTGGCTTGCTGCTGCTGCGCTGCGTGTTCTGCACGTTGATCATTTAAAAGCCTGTACAACACCTGTCCTTTTGTCTCATGGGACGTTAAAATGTCTCTCGTGGGATTCTCACGGGACATCAAATTGTCTTCCGAGAAGATCACATCTCAACGTTTTTTTTATTATAATTGAGAGATATATGTACCTAATGTGGATGGTAGAAATATAATCCAAAACCTATTATCAATGAATGGCTCGAACAAAAAATATTACTTCTATGTCATGCAAATATCAGGCAGGCAGTGTGGCTTAGTGTTTAAGGCTTTGGACTTCAAACCCTGAGGTTTTGGGTTCAGATCATGCTACTGCCACTGTGTGACCATGAGCTAGTGACTTTACCTGCTTGTGGTCCAATTGCAAAAACAAATATTGTGTAATAAATGTTGTCAGTAGCCTTGGGTAATAAGGGTGACAGCCAAATAAACAAATGATATAGTATTTTACATACCAGACCAACAAATATCTTTTATTAGTCCTTAACACATTAGAAGAATTTCAAAAGATATCTGTACTTAAAATTAACTTGAATAGAAGTGAATTCTTTTGCTGGCTATGCTAAATTAGAATCTATCCATTCATTCTATGAAAAGAGTTTAAAGTATCTAGGGTTAAACATCACAAGTAAATATAAAAATCTTTTTCAACACAATTTGTGTGACAGCATGGAAAAATGAAACAGGCTATTAAGAGATGATCGACATCTATCTCACCTTAGCAGGGAGAACAATATATGCCATATGGTAAGAAATTGTTTCTTTCTGTGTTCAGTTAGGCCATTTTATGCTATCTGTGGCTTTTGGGGGCTGAGAAGTAGTGGTCGCCTTATCAGGATGGCAAGCTGTTGGGCATTAGTGAGAATAAAAGGATTCAGACTCAACTTGGTGTAGCCTTGGCTGCTTAGTACTAAAAGTGTGGAAGTTCTAGTGTTAAACAGCTGCTGAATACAGTGTGGACTACTATCGTTTCCAAACCTTAAAAGGGCTATTTGAGAAACACAAGCATTGAAAACTAGGCCTTCCTTCTCTGTTAAGGATTTTTTGCTGTTTCATTGGTTATGCAAAATAACTATAACTATAAATGGCACCCATTAACCAATGGTTTTTAACCTCTATGACTTTAAATTGTATGAAAGAAAATGCAAAAATATGTAAAAATCTGACTTTCATTCCAGTGATGTAAGTATCCGCATTTTTTGATCATGGTATCAAACATACTGTAGTTTCTTGGTACAATGATAATTTCACAATTGTATACTGATTTGAAAGTAATTTTGGCAACTCTGCAGTAGGAAAGCCTTTTGTGGAATAAAGGATGTAAAATTCTTCTCATGCATGTTATACTACTACTACTACTACCACTAATAATATAGCATATTACAGAGAGTGTAATAATAACTGAATGTTACCATAACAAATGAAAATTTTAATTGATTGTTACTATTAGTATTAGATGGCTTTCATTACTTCTCACTCTGAAATGCTGGCTGGCTTAGGCTATTAGGAAACAGACAGTCCCTGACATCCAAATATATTGATTCTCAATAACACGAAATAAACAGTGGAATATGGTTGAGGCCAACTGTTTCTGGATTTAAGAACAGAGCAGGACAATATCTTGATGTGTGACAGACATTAAGAATTAAATGTACCATTTACACATGGATATAATTTCACAATAATTTTGAAGATTGAAGCCATTTCACTATAATTTCACAAATTGGTGCCAGGAGTCAGTTATTAAAGCAATCAAAGCTATGATGGATGCTGCTTGTACCTTTTTACAACAACTGCACTACTGTCATTACCTCTTGCAATAGATTGTAGCTTAGGGAAAACCTTGAGTGCTTTCTGCTGACTTCTGGCTAAAGTATAGCCTTGGAGAGCTGTCCAAGTGTGACTTAAAGTACACTTCTGCACTCTCTTTAAATATGCTAAAATTATAAAGCTCTACTTTATCAGTGTCAAGGTAAAGTTAGATCAACATAACTTGGTAACTTTTTAGGAATATGATTGCAGTGAAAATGAAATTCAAATTGATTTCACTTCCCAGTAAAGTTGTTAATTCAGTTCACATACTTTCAAAAATAATAAAAGCTAATACACCAACCAAGAAACAAAAACACCACAGCATGTTGATAAAAATAAGTGTCTACCTGCTTAATCCAAATATTAGATTCACGGTAACTTGAAGATTATGCAGGCAGGATTATGCGGAAGGCATGAGCAAAGCTAGAATGTATGCCACTCCATCACAGTGCACAAAAATATGCATAATGATACTTATATTAGGCCAGCTTATAATTAACAGTAAGCCTAAAATGAGCATAATGTGATAGGAAAGTTTTGTAAAAAGCAAACTTCAGAAAAAAAAGTAACTGAGAATTCAAACCATTACATAACCATATATACTGTAATTGAACAAAATATGAGGAGGCAATTCCAGTGGCTCTTGCACCCAGAATAATGCCAAGCAATCCAAAATGTGCAAATCAGTGCTATTTATTGAACAAAATAAACACTGGAAAGGGATAAACACAAGCAGAATACATACAGGATATAAGACTACAAGAACAAAAAAAAACTAAACTTCTGGCCATCCTGCACAAAGGTTAAATGTTGTCTGCCAGGCAAAGTGACTTAGCCATATACCCTCTTTAAAATACCACAAATACTTCCAACCTTGTAACGGTGCTACTGGGGATTGAAACTTTAACTCCCAGCAGTGTCCCTGCAGTGGCTCTGATTGGTCATTGGCTGAGGGTGAAGGGGCTGCTGGGTACAAAAATGGTGCAGCGTTTAAAAGAGGGCCAGTGATACAAAAAGGGTCTTTAAGTCTTTAGTATTTCATGTCTGGAATTTCCTGTCTTTTTGCCTTTCTGTTTGATACTTGTGGCTTTTTGTTTTGTCCTGGATCGTCTTCTGTTACGAGTCTATGGACTGTCTGGTGTCTTCCTGCTGCATGAGGAACATCTGAGGATTTCTTGTTGTCTTGTGAAGAAATGAGTGCTCCTGATCCCATTCATATGCCATCATCTCATCAGGAAATACTGGTAGGACTGACAGTTCCATTCATATGCAGCGTGCTGATCTCTGGGCTATCTACCATCATTTCATGTCATCAGTTGCCGTTTTCAAGGACTTCATAGTGTGTGGTTTTTGTTAGTATTTTGTTATTGTTTTATTCATGTTTATTGTACATTTCCTTAAGGGGAACTGGGGAGGGGTCGTTGTAGTTTGCCTATGTTTCATTTATTATTGTTCAATACATTCTTTAATTGTTGTTTTATTACTGGTTGCTTTTTTGCCTCTGTGAGGGAGTGTGTGCAGGTCAGGCCAAGACTGAGTGTGTCTATTGAATCTCCACCAAAATAAATCACTGTATTATCGACAGTGTGAATGTTAGCAGCACCGGACGCTACAGCCTTACCTCGCACATCTCTCACTCTCACTCTGTCTATGTCTTTCTTTTTCTGTAAAATGGCCTCTTGCTCCTCCAAGTAAAGTCTTTCCTAATGACTTACCTCATGGGTCCATAACCACTGGTTCTGTGGCTTGAAGCAGCATGAAATTCCATCCCGGAGGTCATTTCTTGACAAACCCCAAAATTTTGGGGTTAAAGGCAGCCAACTTTTACAAAGGGAGAGCAGGCCTCTGGTGTTCCTGTATCTTTGAGCCATCAGTTCTCTTCGAGGACATTCCCAGGATGACCTTTTCATTGTATACTCACTTAAAGGGTCAACTTTTTTCTAGCTTGTTGTCCTCTTTTCCCCTGGAGGTTTGTTACTCTTCTCTAATGACTTTTTTTATAAAGAAGGTCAGTTTTTTCTGGGTGTTGCTGAGTTCATGGCCATCTAAAACTTTCACTTCTCCTTATCCTTTGAGAAGCATTCTGTACCTATACAAGGCATACTGCTGACTGGCAGTGCAATGCCGTTGGCATGATGACTTAAAGTATTTCTGCCAGTGCACACTTCCCTCACTTACCTTGAGCTCTGCCAAGTTTGTCCCTGCTCTCTTCCAAACTTGCTGTTCCCCTACTGAGCAGGCAATTCATCACAATGCATTTATGATAGCTAGATACAAGTAGGTACATAAACTGATAAAGTTCTTAAGACTGAAATTTCACATTTTAAATTTTGTTTTTAAATACTTGTGTTGAAAAAATAAATCTCTGGAATATTCATCCACCAATTACCTGGAGCTGCTCCAACCAATTCATTATTGCATGAAATTGGAACATAAGGCAGGAACCAAACCCTGGAAAGGCCACGAAGCCATTCATTGCAAGGCACGTCCATGCACAGTTTCTGAGATCAATCCAATTTATAATCACCAATTCATCTAACAGACATTTCTTTGGGATGTGAGAGTACATTTATCAAGAACCCACACAGATCTGTGGAGAACATGTAAACTACTCAGACAGCAAAGTTCCAGCTCCTAAAATCTACCTAAAAAACTATTTAAAGAGTAGTGCACTTTCAAACAGGCACATTAATTAAAATGTCTTTAAAATATTTGTAACATTTATTATCATTCTATGTGTCAAACATTTAATCTTGCTTTTTCTGATGGTCACCTAATTTCAATTATTTCCCTTAGATCCTTGAATCAGTAAGAATAGGATTTTCACCCTGTACAATAGTGATATTTTAAAAATAAAAAAATGTCAATACAGAATGTTTGTAATATTTTATATGGTAATTTTAACTTTTTCATGCATTTTCTTTCATTGGCTGGAGTTCCTTCATTCATCTATTTGCAGCCGTCTCCCAACAGGGCCACTATATTCAAAGGTTCTCATTTCAGCAATAGCTGAACAGCTTGACATATTCCAAGTTATGATGAGAACAGATGATCATTGAAAGGAAGCTGAATCCTTGGCATATATGCAGGTAAATGTGTGCTGGTAAGCAGATGTGTCTACTGGCTTAGAAAATAAAGATGTGACAAGTGAATAAAATGGACATTTCTGCAAAAATGTATTTAATGTTTTAACTGCTTATCCCAATAGTCCTTTCCTTCTAACTGCAGCTAATTATTTTCTTTCTCATACAGCATCAAAAACCATAACTGATGTACCAGCAGTCAGATCTTCATCTGATTGCGGAGATTCTGATTGCACATGAATGTTGTCTTTCCATCATTTATAGTAGACACTACAAAAACATCTAATAACAACAATAATAATGATAATTTAGTGAAAACAAAAGGGCTGAGTTTTAAACACCTTTCACGTGACACATTAATTATTTTTCTGTTAATAACTCTGTTAACCTAAGAACACCCATATTGTGTTGACCAGTCACTAAGTGGTTTATTGCTGAAGCAGATACAGTATGATTCTTTCCTGATTAGATTGACAATGGATAGTATAGTGTAGGGTGCCATTAAGTAAAGGGACATTAGCTTTGACTGATTTTGTGTCTCTGTATTATATGCAACAATGCTCCCAATATGAAAAAATTATTGACAGACATTTGGAACCCATAAAAGATTCAGTTCACTGTTAGCATTTTAAGTTTTCATCTCTGTGACAATAAATTTCATTACTGTTAATGAGCCATTAAAATGTTTTACATTTTTACAAAAGACTTTTTTTTGGTATTCCTTGTAGCACAGTATTTCTGCTTAATACTCCATAAACATTTCAGATAAATGTTACATGCAACCATTAGGAAGAAGTGTTTAGAATTCTGCCTACTTGACTTCTTCATTTAACCCTTGCACTGCCTATCCAACAATCTCTTGAATGTGACTAATTACTCCATTACAAGGACGTGTAGCGCTGTAGCTTACATCACCAGGTTCCCGTGTATATTTCATTTCATATTTATTTATATAGTACATTTAAAAAACAACAAATATTTACAAGTGCTGCACAATAAAATCAACTAAAACAAAGCAAACATTTAAACAAAATGAAAAGGAGAGTAAAAAAGATACATTTTAAAATGATTAAGAAAGCAATAGAAACAGAGAACCACAATCAACTGACAGCAAAACAAAACACAAGCCAATGCATAGTCTTTAAAATAACTCAAAAGCCTGTGAAAATGAATAGGTTTTTAAATTTTACTTAATAATGTTTAATGTGCCTTAATAAAAAAAGTCTTAGGGCAGCTACAGGGAAGCCCCGGTCACCTTTAAACCTCAACTGAGAGTGTGGAAAAGTTAAAAACACCTGACCAGAGGATCATAGGGCATGAGAGGTAGAATGGAGGCTGTCAAGGACAGAATATAGGTTGGAGCTATGCCATGGAGAGCTTTAAAAGCAAATAATAAAACCTTAAATTCAACTCTGTATTTAACAGGACGCCAATGCAATAATGCGAGTACAGGAGTGATGCTCTCTTTGCTTGGTGCCTATTAGAAGCCTCTCAGCTGCATTCTGGATCAACTGCAGGCGCGATTAACTTGACTGACAGATACCGAGATAGACAAAGTTACAGTAGTCAAGACATGAGGAAATAAAAGCATGAATGACTATTTCTAGATCCTTAAAAGACAAAATATATTTAAGTTTTGATATATTCCTAAGTTGAAAGTAGCTGCCACAAACAACTGAGTTTACTTGCTTGTTGATTTTAAGAGCAGAGTCAAAAATAACAACAAGGTTTTTTACATGGATGTGTGCATTAGCTGACAAATCATTTTCTATTTATCTGACAGAGTCAGGATTCTCAAATATGATAAAATCTGTTTTGTTTTGGTTGATGAGGAGCTACGAGGGAATTTAAGGTGGTCTGTTATTATGTGTTTTTTCATAGGCTTCAGGGACTCTAGTGTTAAGAAAAAAATTCTGTGACATCCAACACTTAATGCCCCTTAGACACTTCAAAATAAGGTGCAGAGCTTCATCTTGACCTGGCTTAAGTGGAAGGTATAAATATATATTATCAGCATAACAGCAATATAATATGTTGTATTTCTGAAAAATTGACCCAAGAGGAGGCATGTACAAGAAGAAAAAATTAGGGTCTAAGATAGAGCCTTGTGGTATTTCCCATGTAATTGTTGCAGAGGAGGAGTGACAATTTCCCATCATAACTGAAAATTATCTGTTTTCCAAATAAGAGGCAAACTATTTTAGTGCAGTAACCTGAATGCCAACAAAGCAGTATGATTGACAGTGTTAAATGCTCCGTTCAGGTCCAAACGAATTAAGAGGGCACACTTTCCAGAGTCAGCAGCTGGAAGTAAATCATTAGAAACCCTCAAAAGGGCAAATTCTGTTCTATGGAGTACTCTGAAACCCAACTGCAATTTGTGTAGAATGTTATGCGTACTAAAATGAGGATAATTGGTGAAAAAGACACTTTCTTCAAGACCTTATATAGAGCTTAGAGATGCGTCTAAAATTATTAAAAACTGATGTGTCCAAACCAGGCTTTTTTAAAGAGGCTGAACAACAACTTGTTTAAACTTGATGGAACAATGCAATTTGTTAAACTGCCATTTATTATAGAAAGAATGATAGGAACAATGGCCTGCAGCACATCTCTGAGAAGTGGTGTGCGGATCATATCCAGGGTACATGTGGTAGGCCTCATATACACTATTAAGTGAGTTAAGTAAGACATTAATATAGGTTCTAAACTGATTAAGGAAAATAGAACGTATAGGTGAATCAACATGGCCATCTACCACGTCTATATTGCTCGCTGAAAGCCCTGATGACAAAACAAAGTCTAGGGTGTGTCCATGTTCATGTGTAGGCCCATAACAGATTGAGTCAAATTAAATGAATTGAGAAGTTGTAAAAATTTTCCATCTAAAAGTTTGGAAAGACAACCAATGATATGCTGAATGTTAAAATCACCAAGAATCAAAAGTTCATCTATAGCAGGTAATGTCACTGATAAAAACCAGAGAATTCCTTAATAAATTCCCTGTCTGGAAGGTCTGTACACTAAAGCACAGAGCACACGTTATGTTAGAATGTAGAATATGTTAGATGTAAGAATATAGTATACTAGCAAAATACCTGCGCTTCGCAGCGGAGAAGTAGTGTGTTAAAGAAGTTATGAAAAAAAAGGTAACATTTTAAAAATAATTTAAAATGATTGTCAATGTAATTGTCATAGGCTTATTTTAGTATTGAGAATGATGAGTATGATTATAAATGTTGTGTATGAGAAATATACATTTTTAGGATGTAAGGATCTCTTTGTAAACAACGCTTGAAATTCTGCCCTCAGGCTGTAAAATGTCTGCTGAGCTTATTCTTGAGCATGCAACGTACAGTTGGCCATGTGAGAAGCAATCTTGTGTCAAGTCAATGCAGACCTTTTTTAGAGTCTGGCCCTGTGACTCATTTATTGTCATAGCGAAGCAGACTCTTACTGGAAATTGGAGACGTTTGAACTGGAATGAGAGGTCAGAGGGTATGAGAGGGATGCGAGAAAAAAATACAGTCTTCTCTGAGCCTGTTTTAGTGAAGACAGTTGCCTCAATGAGGTTCTTGTGCAGAGATTCAATCTAAAGCCTGGTGCCATTACAATGTTTTGGTGGTTGTAAGTTTCGCAGTAAAGCGGTGGAGTAAACGAAAAGGCAGGAGTCACCAGCAGGCAGACATGTAGCAAGGCGAACAATAACAGGCTTGAAGCGGTGGAGTAAAGAAGAAGGAAGCAGTGAGCACAAACAGCTGAGGACAGTAAGGAAGCGAGTGAGGAGGCACATGAGCACGGTATGATGTTAATGTATATAGGCAGGGAGCCAAACACGTGGTAGGCGTGTGGACATCGGCCATGTGGAAAAAGGAAGGGGGACAGGGGGTGGCCCTTGTGTGTGAATTAATTCCTCTTTTAATGGAAATAATGAATGAAACCGCCAAAAGGAGAGCTCGGTTCCTAAACTTCCTTATGGCGTAATGGTGAGAACCACCAAAAAGAACACAAAATGAAACATACTTAACGTTTGTAAGTACAGTGTAAAGGATGAGCATGGGAAAATTGGAAGTAGCAGAAATAGTAAGGAGGGGTTTCTCCTATCTGTATATACAGTTTAGGGGGTACACCCCCCCACTTGGGTGTTGTAATGGGACATGAAACATACCTAACTTTTATAAGTACACTGCAAGGAAAGAGCACGCAAAATTTCAGCTTCCCACATATATGGAAAGTGGGAGAATTAGTGATGAGTCAGTGAGGGCTTTGCCTTATATGTGTAGACAGCAAAATACCCACGCTTCGCAGCGGAGAAATAGTGTGTTAAAGAAGTTATGAAAAAGAAAAGGAAACATTTAAAAAATAACACAACCAGCAGTACAGCAAGGAAGACTCCGTAATAAGGACGGTTGGGTGCACGTAGAAGGGCTTCCTGCTAACCTAAAAGGGATATTCGGAGCTGATGGCTTTACTTGTCTGTTGTGGAGCGGGAGTTGGCCATGGATGGACGCTAATGTTGAGTCACCCGGGTGAGACGGACTTCATTCTTCAATAAAGGAACTGTCGCCAAGCTGGTGAGACCACTTCTTTACATGTAAATTAAGTAAACGTGTCCGTTTAGATAAAGGACTGGGGACCTTGTGGGGATTGTGTGTGTCTGGGTGTCTAATTTATATGTGTATATAGTTATAATATAGGTTAAGTACATCTGAATATATTTGCACTGTTTATAAATAAGAGATTCTTTCCGTTTCTTTACCTTGCTTTCTTGCATTCTTTCGTCTTCGGCAGCATCTCTATGAAGTTGTGGATTTGCCTGCGAGTATAATAAAGGAACTGTCGCCGAGCCAGTGATCGCTTCTTTAGATGTAAATTAGGTAAACGCGTCCGCGGCGCACATCAGGATTGGTCACCGGATTCACTGCAGACTTCCCAGGCCGTGTGATTATAAACTTTTAAAAGAAAGTTCAGACAAAAGACTGGGGAACACGTGGGGATTGTGTGTGTCTGGGTGTCTAATTTATATGTGTATATAGTTTAATATAGGTTAAGTACATGTGAATATATTTGTGCTGTTTATAAATAAGAGATTAGTGCTGCTGACGGATGGCCTTATATGGGCAGGCAGTCAATTACGTGGGAGGCGTGGGGATGGAGGACGCAATATAGGCAGGCAGCCAACTACGTGGGAGGCGTGGGGATGGGGGACGCAACTCCGCCTCACACGGCGACCGAGCTGCAGGCTATGGCCGTATATATGTACTTAAGTAGTATTCAGTTATGACCGTTATGCGTAGAATTTCGAAATTAAACCTGCTTAACCTTTTGTAAGTAACCTGTAAGGAAAGAACCTGCCAAATTTCAGCCTTCTGCCTACACAGTAAGTTGGAGAATTAGTGATCAGTGAGTCAGTCAGTCAGTCAGTGAGGGCTTTGCCTTTTATTAGTATACAGTAGATAACATGTTGCGTACATAAACGTACACACTGATTCACACTGACTCTTGCAATGTGGAAGTGTATGGAAACAAAAAACGTACAGAAAGGGAAATTAGGAAAATTCCAAACAAACAGTGAGCAGGCCAGGAATCATAATGAGTCACCCTGGGAGCCATTCACATTGTTGTCTTAGAAACATCAGCTAAGTACATGAGCATTAGAATCAGTCTTTTTTCTTTATCAAATCTTTATTAAAATACATGTGCCAACATTTTAAAGAAGAACATGAACCATTTTAACAAGTATTAAAATTCTATGTCCATTGCCCACTGCATCCCTCAACACAAAACAATCTTGCCACATTCAAAAATGAAAACAACAATTGAGAAAACAAGGAGCCCATGTAGACCAACAAGGGAGTGAACAACACAGCATCAATCTCATTAAGAGGAAAAATGCTAATGGTTGTGGCTAGGACCAAGGGACATCCATACACAGGCTACTTGTATCATATCAAATCATTTAACCATGTAAGAACCCGATGCTCTATTGATTCTCTCAGTCGAGAATCCCAAAAGGTTCAAATTAAAAATAGTAGATTTCCAGATGGAAAGAAAATCAAAAAAGACATTCTGCTGTAATTTACTCTAAAGCAAAATATCCTCTTCTTGATAAAAGATAAATAAAGTGAAGATCTAAAAGTAGAAAAATGTGGGGGAGTAGCTGAATTTTACAGTAATATAGAGAATTGATGTGAGAAACTCTTGACAATGAAGATTTTGCTTTCTGAATACTTTTGGGTGTATCTTTTGGATTTTGGCCTGCTGATCTCAAAAATAACACTTTAAATTCTTGTATGATTTTATTGCAGTTAGCTATTTTTGTGGTTTCCTTTCATATTTTAAGTATACATAATCAAAACAACTATACTGGCACATCTGTTATGATTTAAAAGTAGCGACACTCTAGTAGGAATGCAGCTTGGATATACCAAGTACTGCTGTTTATTTTGCAATTGGCATAGCTGTGTAAAAATTTAAAAGCAACTGGCTGCTCAGTAAATATTTCATTCCAGGATAGAAAAAATGTGGCACATAAACCATTTGTCAATCTAACAAGAATATTTTCCTCCTCTTCATATAAAACTTGGACCAATGAAAAGCAATCAATAATAAGGTGAACAATTTTGATATTTCAAACAAATGTTTTCACAAAAAAGTGATGCCAAGACATTTTTATTGGCCAACAAATCAGGCATATCATCAATGACAAGTGGTTTGAAGATCTTCTGTTGGAGCTGGTGGAAATCAAATGGAAGGCATTCAAGGATGTTTGTTGAGAATTTTCTTGGCAGCTACAGAGCACATGTTTCAAGCATACAAAGCCATGAGGTACAATATGTCATTAAACATACATTTTCTGCTTTAATACCTAAACTTCTTTCCTGCTAATCTTGGTGCAGTAAGTGATCAAAAAAGTTAAAGACATTGCAATGATGAACAAGCAATGTCAAGAAAAATGGAATCCAACAATACTGGTCAACTATTGAAATCAGCAGCAAAACATTTTGAGCTCAACTGAATGAATGCAATGTGTCAGCATAAATAAGATATTAAATACTCTAAAATCAGTAAAAGTTAACTCTGTTTTTCCAAACTGCTACATGATAGGCTCAATCTGATATAGATTTCTGTTCAGTGTGAAGCTTCTGTAATAATCACCAAAAAAGATTTTCAGAAAGTAGACCAGCTGAAAAAATGTATTGTCGAGTGAAATCAACACAGACCAGTCACAAAATGGAACACAGAAGGGCAGTCCCAAAACATGTGCATAAACTTGCAGAGTATGTTCAAATGATATGCTAAGACAGTTAGGGTCAGAGGTTAGTCCCAAGGGAGTGAAATATAAATAGGAAACAAACTTAAACTGAGTTTGTTGGTAATTTGTTTTTCTTGATACCAAGAAGATTGAAAAAAGATCTAGTTTCAATGAAATCTAAAGGGTAAAAAAAATCCTGATTCCAAACTGACATAATTGAGCAATGGGGTAAGCTTTAGAATAAATGTATTTCATCCATCCCCATGGTTTACAAGAGTAAATTTCAGGTCAATGGCACTTACTCATTTTGTGAGGCTAGTGCTGGGACACATGAAGTAACATATTCCAGGTAGTTGGACCACATCCTACTTGTATATTATCATAGCCAACAAATCCCCTTTACACTTCATATCATCCTGGCACACCTACGTAATAAAACATGATATTCCAGGCACTGTTTTTAGACTAAATCTTATCTGATCACAATGTTCTGATCTAGGTATTGAAGTATTTGACGGCATCCTCCCCTTTAATCGAGGGCATGTTGTGACTATAGGAATATATATTCAAGGTGCATTATCAGTAGAGTTATACCATTGCAGTTCTGGATGTCATGCCACAAATACACAAAAACATTCTGGAGGAGATTGTGGCAATAATTGGGCTCTTGAATACCCCTAGACTTGTAGCAGATAGCTCAAGCACAAACCAACTGTAGTATCTGTCAGGCATTCAGGGAGGACTGTGTAACAAGAATTGGGCATGTCCATTTTGAGGAACTACAGGTAGCTGTGTATCAGTGAATTCTATCTAGGTATAGAGGCCAAAAATTTGAGATTGCTCTTTGTGCCTGACTGATCTATGTGCCATATGGGAAGGGGTGAAACTGACTATGTATAATGAACATACGTAAAAAAAGGTGGCTTACAACAAAGCAGACTGCCTAGTCTGGCTACGGTCTCAACCCCAATTTTCCTGTTTTTAAACATGTTTATTCACCCTTTCACTGAAATATTTCGGACCAAATTCTTTAATATGAATGTTAGGTCCTGTTAATTATCGAATTGAATATGCAGTAGTATCAGAATGCAATCAAGAAATGATGTTAACATAAAGCCTTCCTTTGGACTCTCACTTGAATCCAGGGTTGCAGATGATGTAATGGTCACTTCATAATTATTGCTAACAATCTTTCGCTTTAGTGTTATGGTGGTTCTTTAATATGCTTGCCAATAGGGATGAAAATAATTATATCCCTTTTAAGAGGGGAGGAACCATGCTAACAAGAACAAGAGTTTTTTTTTTATGAAACTGATAAAGGTCTGTTTGGCATCTTATCATCTAAGGGGGAGCCAAGAAGTCAAGTTTACTCAAGACCACTCAATTATTATTCCAATGTTCACATTTATCTCAGAGTAGGAAAACAGCCCTAACTGGCTCAGAAAACCAGAAATCTCAAAGTGATGTAAACACTCTCAGGAGTATAAGTAAAAGCATTTTACCAATTTCCTAAGATAGGAAACTGCTCCTATGGTGTTCAGGCAGAGATCAGCATGCACATCCCAGGAATGGCTGAATGTTTTGGAAATATTGGACAACAATTAACTTGTAAAAAATATATGGAATAATATTCATAACAGAATATTCTTGTATGTTAACTGATCTGTCCATCTATGCAGAGAAGCCATTTGCTGCCAGACGAATTTAAAATGTTGATAATGTAATGCTTTTCAGGGAAAAGGCAACTTTGCACCAAATTACCTCACCCTTACAAAGAGCAAGGTAATGCACAGATTTATACAATTCACCACTACTCAACATGAGGTAATGTTAAAGCAAGCTGCATTCATGCATAATGATAAAGATCATTGCCCAAAGTGTGGATGAACATGCATATGTCAATCACAAGCAGTATCACAGTTTCAAAACAAACAGGTGGTCAGTGATGCAAACTGCATTGTAGTAGTCAGCCTAGTACCCTGAAGATAAACAAGGCTGGATGGGTGAAATGGCGGCACGGTGGCGCAGTGGGTAGCACTGCTGCTTCACAGTTAAGAGACCTGGGTTTGCTTCCCAGGTCCTCCCTGTGTGGAGTCTTCATGTTATCTGCGTGGGTTTCCTCCCACAGTCCAAAGACATGCAGGTTAGATGCATTGGTGATTCTAAACTGTCCCGTGTGTGTGTGTGCGCGTCCTGTGGTGGGCTGGCGCTCTGCCTTGGGTTTGTTTCCTGCCTTGCGCCCTGTGTTGACTGGGATTGGCTCCAGCAGACCCCTGTGACCCTTTAGTTAGGATATAGAGGGTTGGATAATGGATGGATGGATGGGTGAATGACAGCCACACGTCACACAGGTATGCTAAGTTGTGCATTCCACAAAACCGTTCTCCATCTACCTTAGCATTTGTATCAGAAAACTACAAAATTAACCATGGGTGGCAATTTACTGTAAGGGGTGATGTAAGATTGTGACGTCATTCATTCTCAGACTAGGCCTTCTTTTCCTCAGTTGCCTGAACTAGGACACTTGCAAATTCTTCTCATGTCCTACTTTAAGGTAGACTTTTAGTTCAAATACTAGGAATATTTCTGAAACACATACAGACCCATGTACTTTATTTGAATGAAATACAGTAAATGTTTTGTGTACAACAGAAAGATAGTGATGACAAAGCAAGGATGAATAGTCTGGAGGCTGTTTAGTGAACTGCTACTAAGGTATAAACGCATGCATCTTAACAGGGATTCTAAACAAAAGTAAAGAAGGCCAGCAAAAGTACTGTTTACCTGGGTGAAAAGAATTGCTAGAAATCTCAAATTTGTTTTAGAATGCCACCATATACCAGCACCCATTTTATTTTAGATGTTGAGTTCTCCACAGACCAGGAATTAGTGTGGCCAATTTTTATAAACAGTAGGTAAGAAAATAAGATCTGAGTGGCAGAGTGAGTCACTTCAAGGGCTAAAGGGCCCAGTGGGTCAGAGATAATTTATTTTCTTTTTCTTCAGGGTTTACTCGATTCTTTATTTGTATATGCTTTATTTATCTTCTACTTGGTTGAATAGATGAACATATGCTTGATATTTTGAAGCTCTTTCAGCTACTTTTACCCGGGGAAACAGCATCTTCTATGAGGTGTTCCAGTTACACAGGCTAGTATAGCTGTTTAAAAAAGAAAAAAAAAAGCAACAAGAAAACAGTTTCCAGGATATTTAAATCAGAATAATGCCTGTTTTTCACTTAAAGTGCATTAAGAATATTTTCACATTTCAGGAAATTTTAATGTAATATAATCAGCAGTTGAACAGTTTCTGCATTCATGCTAGAAAATTGTTAAAAAGAATGCTACTTGTATTCTGTTACCAAGCTGAGTAATTTTGACACTGACAGGATAACCATCTGACTTAAAATAAAATTATTCTTCTTTTCTCTTTTGTAACAAAGTTTTCAGTAATTCTGTTCTAACATAACTGACTTATTCTGAAGTGAATTCTCAATTAAATATTATTCAGGCAGCATTTTCAATTTTCTGGTCCAGAAGAATAGGCTATGAATAGAAAGCATAAAGATCCCAATGTGTTTGATGGGTAATGTCTCTGTCCCTGATTTATTGCCTCTCTAAAGCAAGTACAAGGATCTCACAATACATGATTAAGAGAATAGTCCTTATCAAAGAACACAGATTCTGTGTTTCAAAAACAAGGGATAAAAAACTTTATTGAAATGCACAGTAGAGACATGGCAGGTGATTTGTCTTATTCCCTCAAATATATTTCATTAAATGGGGAATTAAATTTTTAGTATTACTTCTTAATTGTCTATAGTTTAGCTTCTTATGAGGCAACAGAAGAAATGTATTGTAAAATATTGCTGCCATCTCAGATCTATCATTTTCCTGCATAATACAGTATGCATTCACCCTAAATTAAGCTCAGTGAAGGCATTTACTATTCGTATACAGTAACCTCTGATAAGAAGGAGTTTTTCATGTAGCACATGCATATAAACGGGAGGCACACATACAGAACCTGCCAATAGCATAAGGTTTGTTTGTTTAGGCTGCCCACCCTAGTGGGTTTTCACAGATATTACACTGGATTATGGCATAACTGATGTATTAAAAACACTGCCATTTTCTATGTGAAATGTTAAGATGAGTATACACTCAATTTGATGTGAAATTTAGGGATTGCTGTGCCATTTTCACAATGAAATACTGAAAGGTTGTCCCTGAGCTCTTAAAGCTGAAATCTTAAGGTGACATACTGGGAATGTTATCCTGAAAATAGCAGAGTTAATTCCTTAAGAGTTAAAACCTTTGCCATATAAATGTTTCATATCTTGTTTTACTTTATTAAAATAAACACCAATAATTGCTTGCACTGTGTATTAGATGATAAAATATGTTTAATTTTTTTTTCCCAGAGATATAGTTTAATGGCCACCTCACTGACCCAGCATCCATCATTGTTCAAAATCTTGTACTTGGACATTATGATAGATTCAGCTCCCCAAAGCCACAAAATAGATTACACTTAGAGGTAATCTAACTTAGACACCATTTAAATATCCGACTACGCCACCCAATTTTATTAAGAGACTGGGAACTCCTGAAATTTACCAATAATAGCACAGAGGTTTCTTTAAATTGGACGGTGAGTAAACACACAATGAAAGACACAACAGTAATTTCAGGAAAAGCAACAGTAACTATTTCACAAGACAATAATAAGTACATGGAAAAGATAAATGAACATAAATAAAATCTAACAATATCAAGAACAATTTTTTTTTTTTAAAGGGAAAACACACAGTCCACACTCTAAAAGTCCATCAAAAACAGAATTGGAGGATACAACATTTAGTGGTGCAGAGTCCAGTCTGTGCACTGTGTTACCCCAACACTTAATCGTTCAACTGTCCATAGATGCACTCTGTTCACCAGACACTCATTTCACAACAGAAGGTTTGTCAAATCGTTGAATGCCTGTCAGTGTCTTTTCATCGTTCCTTTTTTTCCACTGTGGGCACCTTGTGTTGCCATGATCTAGGCACGCCTCACTTCTCATCTGCCAGCTTTGTTCGGTCCTTTCATGCGGCTTCCCTCTCTCACTGGACCCGCAACTGGCGTTTACTTGTGGAGCTGTCTCTTCCTCCCTGGAAGTAAATGTTGCTGTACTTGTGCCTCACGTCATGCTAGCCATGTACCCTTGTATGCCTGCGAGACCCTGTGCTCTGTCCGAGTGTCTTGGCAGCATTCTGAGTGGATGTCCCTCTCTTTGCCTTCTCCTGGCCAGAGCTTAAATCTCCTTCAGTCCCTGCAATTATCAGTTTCGGACACTCAGTTTAAACAATGGCACATCTAAATTTCCTGGGTTTAACAAATAATGAAAACACAAGTTAACAAAATGTATTGTTACCAACCATTAATGAGTACATATCTGCTGTTTAGAAACCAATATTGTCCAACATGTTAATTGCCAAGTCAGTTAAATACAGACATCCTCCAAGGAAGGAGAATTTGTGTTATCACAACTATGTATTCTTTGTAATATCAACCAGCCAAAAACTTCAAAGTGGTGACTCTTTTGCAAGACAGTAAATACTGATATCCCGTAGACAGCCATCACAATAATCAGTTACAGATAACCCAAGAAATTTGCCTTTAACTTCTCGCCTCAGTCCAAACAATGGGTGCCTACTGCCTGTTCATCTGCTGGGTTTTAAATGTAATATTTACACGTTTCTTTTCCTAAGAGAGAAATGGAATGACCCAGTGTACAAAAAATGTCCCCCTCTGACACTATATCCATCATTTTGACCCGTCCTTGGATACTTCCTGTTTTGTGCCGAGTGATTCCTCTGTCTGTAATTGTGAATTGTTTTACGCAGATTTGGAAATTCTGTGCTGTCTTAAATTTATCGTTTATTTTAAGTTCAATGAATTATCCCCAACTACTTTTCATTATGGGTGACACAGAGAAAGAGCCTACCTCAACTGCAACAAGCATTAGAGAAAGTCATATTAGACTAATGGGAGTCAAGGGACTGTACCTAGAGAAAAAAACAATTATTCAAATAGTAGAGTGTTGTACCGTGTTAGCCATAGATTGATACAGGAGAAGTAGGGTGAAATTACACCTTTTATTGGCTAACTAGATTACAAATGCAAGCTTTTGAGGCAGCTAAGGCCCCAATAAAAGGTGTTATTTCACCCTACTTTCTCCTGAATGATTCAAATAGAAATTAACAAAACCTCCACCTATTGTGACATTGTGATGAACAGCTGTGTGTGATAATACGGTAGGAATGCTGAGCAGTTTGAAAATTAAAATAAACTTAACTTAATAGTACTGACTGATACTCCTCCATCTTTGGTAACAACACTATATGAGGCTTACAATTCTGAGGCTCCTGAATTGTAAGCCACTCCAGTTTTGCTCTATGAAGGAATGCTTGATTTATTATGTTTTTGTGTTTTTTTCTTCTTTATATTTATTATTTTTATTCCAATTTATTAATTTCTGTGTTATTTTCATTAACATTCTGCTCAGAAATATAGTAAAACTATATATAATGTCTGACATTTTAATTTTGCTCTCATGTGTTACTAATTTTAATTTCTTCTTGTTTTGAATTAGATTTCCATTTTAGGTATTTTTAAATGGGTTCTATCATTTTGTTCCAAGTAATGAAGAGCACATTTGCGCTGACACAGATGTATTATAAAAGTAGGCAGGGTGAACAACAAAACACCTGAGCTCAGACCACTCAAAGGAAAGGCTTTGTTAGAGACACACCAACAAACATCAAGAAGAAAGAAAACATTTAAGAAAAGAAAACCTGGTTTTGATTCATGTTTTGTTTTGTGACTGATTTTAGTATGATAATTTATAATAAGACAGATATGTAATGATTGTAGTGCTCTTACTGCAGTATGCTAGCAATTTTTCTGCCTAGTCTCAATAATGTAATAATATAATATATAATATAAAAATACAAAACAACATAATTTATCCATAAATCTTATGAATATGTAATAATGTAATTTAACAACACAGAGGAAACCATTTACTCAGTCAAGCTTTCTGGTGCTCTGACTGTTGAATTATTACAAGTGTTTTTCAAAACACTCAGGGTTTCTGCTTCAGCTATATCACTTGGTAGGTTGTTCCACATTCCCATGTGTCTGTAAGTACTCTCTGGTTCCCATGATGAATGCCAATACATTGGTGTCTTTGAGTACATAATTCACTGTTTCAGTGAAACATTTCTGCTGGGAAAAATGTATCAAAGTTTTTCAAAAATTGAAGACATGTTCCCATAGAGCCTTCACTTTTCAAGACTAAAGGAGTTCAGCTCCCTTCAACTGTCAATAGAATATGCTGTTTTATTTACAGTGACAAAGGAGATCAGATTATAGTATACTTGTTGGTATATTTTTTTTGACAATTGGAGCACATGCTTTTTAGTGACTTATTTAAGGTTACACAGTGAGTCAGGAGCAGGAGTTGAATTAGTAACCTTGCCGTTTAGGGAGCAACTGCTATGCAACAATGTCCTTAGGGTCAGAACGTATTGCTTTTGTTTTTTTTTTTTTATCAGTTTCTAGTGCTGCCATATCTTGTGTCTGCATGGTGACAAAAATTGTGTCTAGTATTCCAGGTTATTTAATCCAGACCAGGGTTGGAGGGGGTGTTGGAACCTATCCCAGCTGGCATAGAGAGCAAGGCAGGAACAAACGCTGGACAGGGGCCAGTTCATCACAGGGTCAACACACACAAACAGCATTGCCAGTTTAGAATGGTTGGGACTGCAAGTATAGAATATTTGGGGGATTTTATTTGCCAGCAGAAAGGTATATTTCTCAATGTATGGCCTTCTACTTTATTTGATCAAATTACCGCAGAGTGGTTTAACCCTTTAATTATATACAGTATGTTGTGGTTCAGGACTATAAAACAATTTGGTCTGTCAGGGCTAGCCATGGAAAAATGAGCTCAGGAGTTCTCTAGGATAGTAATGACTTCAGAAATCTGAGAGAAATTTCATCCAGAAGTGATTACACAAGGAACTTTTAAAACCCCTTCTGGTCATTAGTATAGATGGCCTGGTGTCAGGAATAGAGTATTACCAAGCTCTTGACTGACAGAGAGGAAGAGAAGACTGAGGTTACAGAAGTGAGAAACAGTAGTTATCTTGGAGTGATTAGTGTGGGAAAGTGGAAAGGTCACCCCATAAATAGTCAGAGGTCCACTATTGTGAAATAAGACTATGAGAGGCTTAAGATATCTTTATGCCATTGTCATTGCATATTGTTTAACTTCTTCTATATTATCTACCCTTTTCTGTATTTATTTTATTTCTAAAATACTTGGGCTTTCTTTATACTTTTTGGGGATTGCAGTTAGCTCAAAAGGTCTCACTTTTGGTCACACATGCACATACTTTTAAAATTGTACACACAATGTACTACAGAACATTCAAAGGTTCAAAGTAACAATGTCCATTAGACTGCTGAATTAGAAATAGCTCAAGTCAACAAATGGCAAATTGAACATCCCGCCAGTCGGTGAGCATTCCCACCAATATAGTTGTATGAAGTCTCAATCACCATTTGTTAACATCTACTCTGAACACATTTTATAATGGTGCAAGTTAAAAGTAAAAAGAAAGCCAAGCAAGACCTGTTGCCCAAACCAAATCATAAGGCTGGCGTTTACATTTCTCTAGGCAAATACTTATTGATTGTTAAATTACGTTATGGTCACAAGGACTATTTTAATAATGTCAAAAGAATTTAAAATAGACAACCAACAGAGATGCTGACATTGTTGTAAAGAGTAGGGAAATAGAAGAGACAGAACACATACATAGAGAGAAAAAGAGACCACAATGGAAATGCAGGTTTGAGCGCTTGGAAATATGGCGGTATTTACTGTTTAACCCAGAAGAGTCAGATCACTAAACCCAGGCACAATATTCAAAACTTTCTCACTGTCAGGGGCAATATGAACATCTCCAAAAATAACAAACACAATGCGGAATGCCTAGAAATGTTGATTCTTAGCTCATTATTGTTAATGTACCTCAACTCAGTCAGGATGATTGCCGGGCTATCCTTCTGACTTGTGGCATCAGCTCTTTTCACTGAAACTCTTGACCTTTGAAGCACTCCTGTTTAAATAGCCCACATTGCAGGATTTCCTTCTGCTAAACAGTAATCCCAAGAAAGCTGTGGAACAGACAGGATGCTTCTAGTGAGTTGGCTGTTAACCAGGGTTCTCCCCTTCACTTCATAAGTGCTGTCCCCTTGCAGTAACCTGCAGGCACTTGGCCCCCTATTGATTAATATGTGCCTCGGTCTGCTGGCTGCTACACTGTAACCAATGAAGAACTAGAATGAAGAATCGACTCCTAATAAGAAGTCACTACCATAATGGGCAGAGATCCTGCCCTGCAGAAGAAGAACTAATATCAACATAATAGACATTTTACTCAGAAGCTGCAGTAAAGTTAACCAAAGAACAGCACAAAAATACAACCAAAAAATAATCGCATTAAACATTTTGAACATAATCATGGATATTGTAGGCATAATTTTATATATGAAGTTAAATATTATATTGGAAAAATGTTGTACTTATGCACTTAAATCTAGAATAGATCACCAGCAAGACAAACAAAACATATGTATACATGTAGAACACTCAGTGGGTACAGGATGCAAACATAACAGGACAGAACTTTTCTTAAGTATAGAGTCCTTTCCAATTTTGTTTGTTAAAAACATTGCAGGATTGATCTGTTATCTATACTGTAATTTTTGAAAAAAATATGCTCTAGTGAAATCCAGCCTCAGAGTTTATGATCAGTACTTATATCATAACACTGTTAGGAAGAATAAGAATAACAATAAATGCCATTTCCATGATGTGGTGATGTCAAAGAGACCAGAAAGCTTCAAATGGCCTGGGGAGAAATAAAACAACAACAACAAATTATTTCTGTAATTTCTGTATATTCAAAACAAGGATGTAGATCAAAGTGCTACACAATATGTCAAAGACAAAGTTACAAGACAATGTCACAAACGGGGAGCAACTAAAGGGCCTGAATGAGAGTAATTTCATGCCCGACCAAGTGGTGGCAGTGTACTAACTCCTTCTCTTACTTCTCTGCTGACAAGTTATGGGAAATTCCACCTGGCCCCTTATAATGTCATTTCCGGTTCCACCCCTACTGATGATGTCACTTTTGGACCCGTCCCCAATGACACCACATTCTCGTTCCGGCCCCAATGATGACATCAGTTCTTGTCCCCACTTCCAATGACATCACTTCCGGTTCCAGTCCAATGATTATGTCACTTCCTCTGCTCTCCTTTAAGGCCGCCATCTTTGTGGACTCCAATCTGTACAAATTCATACCTTAATTATCCATTTGCAGCCAGGAATAATATATGGGTGGCTGCCCCAAACCTTTTTTTTTGTGGCTCTTTTGTCATGCTTATGACAACAAAGAAGATTAAGTAAGAATAATAATGAAAAAATAACAAAAAAACATTCATATGATCTCATAAAACATAGATATACAGTGTAATTAATACAAATGTAGCAACTTTATATACAATATCATATTTTAAGTCTCTAAAGATGAGTCTGGTGATAATGTCAGACGACCATGAGAACAGAAAAAAAAAAAAACTCCAGTTAAGAAAAAAGTAAATCTGCAGGAGTTCCAAAGCCAAAAGATCACCCAGCCCAGACTGGGCAATTAATGCGGTTAAGAGTTGTAAAAATAGTATAAAATAGTATATTTAAGATTTTTTTTTAGACATTTACAGATGGGAAGAATTTTGAATGTGAGTTATAAAAGGAGTTACATCATGAACTGATAATGGTGTCAGTGACTAAACTAGAGAGTAGGTAGTGGGCCTGGAATGATAAGGAATTTCAGAGAAATCAGATAAAGTTACAGTTTAAAAAGTAGTAAGAAAAGATCATGGGGTGAAAGTGGCTTACATTAGTATGAAATGATGTGCTGGAAAGAGATAAGCAGAGAGCACTAATCTTAAGTGGAAAAGGTAGGTAAAGTCATGACAAATTAGAGAGGATCGTGATCTTTTGCTCATGGTGAAGGATCTGGATGGTAATTTTATACAAAACTTTGAATTGTTCAGGCCCTCTTTGACTAGCATAGAATATTATCTAGAAGCAATTTTTTTCTTGTATGAGAAGGCCAAATCTATTTGTGAACAGAGAAACCAAACAATTGCCTTTTCCTCTGCAGTTTGTATCCACTGATGTGTATGGGAGTAATATGTGCTGTGCTGACAGGTGTTATTCTGCTTTGAATGTTCATCTTTTTCTTTTCCTACTAAGCAATATTACCTAGGAATGACAGGAAAGCAGCAGCAACACTCAGAGACTGTACTAGTAAGTAGTAAATGGGTAGCTGCAACAAAATGTATTAGAAGAGACTTGTGGTAGATTTATAATGCTTAAAACTATACATACAAAACATTCAATTTGACAGAGAATTTGTGTATATTTAAGGCAACTCTGACTCATCTCACAAAATCCTTGATAAAGTAGGGATATGCATCAAAACCAGCTAAATAGCTACTCACATGTATAATAATTCATATCACTGAGCCATTATTATATCTGTGTTGACGTGACAAACACATTAAAACTCAAAAGCGATGAATATGACATATGCATTCTATCGTAGATGCCTTTTTTTAGAAGGGCCAATTCTATGCTTTTGCACTGAAGAACTTCACACATTTTCCTCCCTTTATATTTAGTGATGTCTCTTCTCAGGATTTCAAACCTGTGCATTCATTTGCATTAAGTAAAAACACAGACATGATTCACTCAGTGTGTACAGAAAGTTCTTAATGTCATGTCCTATAGTCTATTCAAACCCTAATATTTTGACACAGCATGACTTTTTTGGTCATATATGAAGGGAATAAGCTTTTAGGAACCAGCAGAATGTTTTGGCCATGATGATGACTGGGTTTTGACCTAATTTAGGCTCCCAATAGTTATTCTTCTGGAACTATGTGCTGAATTAAGTCTGGGATTAGAAAGACAGAACTTCTGTCTTGTAGTCTTCTAAGTTTTTGCTTTTTGCATCTGTTCTCTTGTCATTGTCATTGTCTCACCTTACAGGTAAATCTGTTCATTGTATATGTAGAGATTGATTAGCATGATACATATTGTTTCAGGGTGGCAGCTGGGCAGAGCTTGATGTGTGTTCTTATGTGTACATTTACAAGGTAATTATGATTATTAAAGGGTAATTAATGGTAGTGGCGAGGCAATTAAGAAAGGTAAGTCAAAGATCGTTAGGTTCAAACTTGATACACATTAAAAGTATTCATCAAGAAATGGCAAGTTGTTCCCTTTTGGTCTTAAATGAAAATTCAAGTGTGTTAGTACAATGTGCATCATACGGACCAGTCTCACTCCTGAATAATGATGCTAAGATACTTTCCAAAGTTCTAGCCTAAAGGATTGAGAAAATGTTCCTTTTGTAATATCACAAGACCAAACCAGTTGTATTAAAAACAGACACTTAGCTTCTATTCTTCAATGTTTGTTTAGGATAATATATTCACCTATTAAATCTAACACCCCAGAGATCTTACTATCTTTGGATGCAGAAAAAAGATTTGATGTGGTCGAATGGAATTACCTGTTCACCTTACTGCACATATTTGGGTTTGGCACAAACTGTAGATGGATCAAACTACTCTATACTAGTCCAGAAGCCTCAGTTCATATTAACAACATTATTTCAGACTACTTCAAACTAGAATGTGGAATTCAAAAAAGGATGTCCCCTATCCCCATTGCTCTTTGCAATCACCATTGAGCTATTTGCTGTTTACTTTCAAAATCCATCAGAGATAAAGAGGATTTTCAGAGAAGGACTTGAATAGAAAATATCACTATATTCAGAAGATATGGTATTTTATATATGTGACCCACAAAATTCATTGTCAGCAGTCCTAAAAGCACCTGCAGAGTTTTAAAAGATATCTAGAATCAAAATCAATTTAATTGGAAGTGTTATTTTTCCAGTGAACTTTCTAGCACATAGACTGGACACCTTCCCATTTATCGTAGCAGATCAGTTTAAATACTGTATCTAGGGGTAAATATCACAAGTAAATTTAAAGCTGTTTTTCAACACAATTTTTCTGTCTGTATAGATAAACTTAAATCAAGATGTGAATAGATGGTCTACCCTCAATCTCACACCAGCATGGAGAATCAACACTTTTAAGATTAACATTCTTCCAAAACTTTTTTTTTCTATTTCAAAGCATTCCCATTTACATTAACAAATCTTTTTTTGGGAAATTAGATACAATCATAGCCTCATTAATTTGGAATTTGAAACATTCATGCATCCAAAGGGAAACTATAAAATGCCCTAAAGCAGAAGGGTACATGGCACTACCTAACTTTCATGGTTATTACTGGGCAGCAAATATACAGACCATAAAGACCTGGACATTGACATAAATTGTTGAATATTTGTAAACTTGTTCTTCAATAGAATTAACATCTTGCAGTACTTCTTTATATTCCCTGTTCTGTGCCCCAATAAATGCAAACTATCATCAATACACTAATAATCCAATTGCCCCTCAATCACAAAGAATTTGGAACCAATGTAGGAAGCACTTTAAGCCAGAAAGCTCTTATCTGTTGCACTTCTACATGATAACCACTTTTTTCCACCCTCTCAAACATACACAGTATTTAATGTTTGGAAAATGTCTGAGATTAAAAACATTTAGAGGCTTGTACATAGATATATTTGCACTCTATGAGCAATTCAGTTTCATATTTAACTTCTCATCAACACAATTTTTCTACTATTTTCAAGTTAGAAGCTTTGCTAAACGGAACCTGCTCAATTTTCCTTACCTTCCTCCTATTTCTATTCCAGAAGAAATATCGATTGAATATCTTGAAGACTTGGATAGCATCTCTACAATTTATAAAAACATTTTAAAGTCCCGATCTCAGAGTGCAATGGGAAAAGTATCTTTCATTTAACATTTCAGAAAAAGAGTGGAAGGCAGCCATGCACAGAAAACATTCTAAACCAGGGGAGTCCAACTCCATCCTCTGAATTGATTTGTTTCTTAATTAAATGGCAGCCAAACAGAAATGAGATGTGAACGAGCCAACAGATAACCAGCTAAATTGCAACGTTAAACTCCAGCTAATTTCACTCCAACCAGTTTCTTAATGAGAAGCCAATTCTTGATGTTAATTAAAGCCGTTATTGAATTTCGTGAATTTGTTGCTGTCCTTGTTCTGCCACAGCAGACTGTTGATTTTCTGTTTTTTCTAAGACCACCATCAAGGTGTTTTAATGACCTGAGCAGCCCACCATGACCGAGACCTTCACCTTTCATTATTTTCAGTTTAGCTGGTCATGTGGCAGCTTGCTTTGTGTCTCATTATTGTTTGGTTGCTCATTAAGGAAAAACAAACAACTAAGGGGTTTGAGTCATGTCAATTAAATCAAAGGCAAAACAAGTTAATCAGCATCAAAAATGGCTCACTAATTAAGAAGATGGTTAGAATGAAAATATGCAGCCACTGCGGCCCACCAAACCCGGAGTTGGACACTGCTGCTTTAGATCAGTGTGTGCAAAGCATTCAATCATTTAACTTAAAATCTTTTATCAAGCTCATTTATCACATTTGAAAGTATCCAAAACATTTCCAGGGCAATTCAAGCTGTGAACATTGCAATTTAGCACCATTCTCACTGGGCCATGTTTTGGTCGTGCACCAAAACAACATAATTTGGGACAATGGTCTTTGAATACCTATCAGGCAGACTTGGTGTCACAATCACTCCTAATCCATTAACAGATGTGTTTGGTGTTTTCCCAGATGGGCTTTAAGTGGAGAAGGACAAACAAACTGCAATTGCATTTATCCCACTACTAGCATGTAGACTTATGTTGCTGAACTGGAAGAATCCCTCCGCACCACTTTTAAATTTGAAAATTGAAAAAAAAATCAAATTCTCACTTAGAGGATCTGTTCAAAACTTTTTTTAAAATATGGCTCCATTTAATCAATAATATTTTTATATAAGCTTCTATATCATCGAAAAGGATTACTCTTCCATCCTTGCTGCTTTTAAAGATTTGCTTTGTTGGTTGTCTTTCTTTCAGGTGGGGATTGAATTTTGGCTTGTTACGTTTGATTGAATGGATTGTGATTTGTTTTTAATTAAAATCAATTAGAATAAAGAAAATTCAGGTGGGTGATGGAATGTATTAAATAGATGAGGTGGTGGGCACAGTTGAATATGAGGTCTTGTTCCATATTGTCAGCTTTTGCACCTTGGAGAGAACAAATATGTCACATTTCTGTATTACTTTTTTCTAATTCCTATAAATAGTCCAGAATGGTCTAAAACATGTGGCTTATACTTCTCAAATAATTTCTCTAAGTACTGAAATTTGATGAAAATAATTATATATGGTGATCATTTAGATTCACTGATCTGAATATTATCTTTTTCTCCTTATATGCTACCCTTAGAAAATATGGTTTTGAGAACTAAATATCGGTGTTTTTTAAAAAGGACTGTATGTGATGCCTTTGTTTCATATATATTTGAAAATTATAGTCCTTTACTCAATGGCCAAATTACTCACATTTTCAGTTTTAAAATAATTTTAAATGATGCCACAGGGATCATTACTAAGCACATTGAGCATGACTATGTGATATAGTGCCTGTTCTTAACTCTCTTTACTGGCTTCCAGTTTAATAAATTGCTAATTTAAAATTTTGAACTTATTAATGCACACATTCCATCACTAGACACTGTTCTTCTAAAAGTTACAAAGGTAAACAAAACTACTGTAGGTGTCTTCAGTTACAGGAGCCTAAAGCTATGGAATGATTTTGCCTGCTACTTTAAGCAATGCGCCACTGGCCTCAGCATTTAAAACTTGGCCAAAGACCAGTTGCTCTAACTTTAATACTTATTTTTCTTAAATGAAAGTGTGGCGACTATCATTATCAGTTGTTAATGACCCATTTTTCTTTTTCTGCACTGTAAACTGCTATCAGCATCTCTTAGCTTCTTCTGTAAATATATCACCAAAATGGGACTGTGGATAACTTTTAGAACATGCAGCTTGCTCCTTTTACTGTAGGCCTTTTTTTGTGTTTACCTCAATTTTTCCATATTTCTCAAAGATTTATTATTGCAGGGGTCCTCAGTTATGGTCCTAGAGGGCTGCAGTGGCTGCAGATTTTTGTTCCAACCAGTTTTATAATTAGGAGCTAAGCCTAGCAGATAATGAAACTTAGTATTTAATTATATGGCTTGTCAGTGCTTTCATTCTTCCAAGACAAATCTTTACCACATTGCAGATATTTCTTTTTCTGAGAACATTATCCATATGTTTTTGTGGTCTGGAACAGATTTCTGCCTCTTGGTCCTACCCCTCTCATTTATTTGTTTTAAAATATTTTATTAACAAATACTGTACTTCATGATGCACATGAACTGATTTAAATAGAAGCATGTTAGCTGGAGAACTGGTGGTCCTTTTGTCATTTGTACCTCATTATTAATTAATGGCTGAAAACGTAATGCAGCTGTTTCAAACTGAAATAGTCAATTAAAGTCTCTGAATCATAACAAATAAGCCCAAAATATAATACGTAGTAAATAAACAGATTCTAATTAAAAAATTGATTAAAGCGAAAAACTTCAGTCACTGCAGCCTTCCAGGTCGTAATTGAAGAGCTCTGAATTATTGTTTATTCTAATACTGTATTAGATAAAATCAGCAAGGAAGTGAAGGAAGAGCCTCTGTGGTTAATGCTTTTTGCATATGAAGGTGCATGGGAAAGACTGCAAATGAAATTAGACTGGTGGACAGATCATCTAGAAGGGTATGGAATAAACATACATAGATCACAAAATAAATATAGTTCTGTAGCTATAGTAGGGTGGGCATTAATGGAAAAGTGAAGCTGGGAGCAGATGAGCTGGAAGAAGTAGGGTCGGCAATTATGATAAATGATTCAAAAGGATGAAGAAGTAGAGGCAGAAACTAGGCAGAGAAAATTAGAGGAAATGAAGTTAAATACTCTGTGGCAAAATAAATCTGTCAACATAAATGGCAAAATATGCAAAATAGTACTGAGACTAGCCATGTTGTACAAGAGATGAAAAAAGAGATGAAAATTCCCTGATGGTGTGAGGTGAACAAAATGGATAGATTAGACAATAGGTATAATACATTGATGCTTAAATATAAAAGGGATATGGTGAAAAATAATGGAAAGTAGGTACCAATGGGCTGGACTTGTGTGGCGACAATAGTTAAACAGTGTGCTAAGGAGAGTATTAGAATTGGACCTGACCCCAAGTAAGGGAAGGCCAGAAGGAAGAAAGGAGGAGAAAAATGCTTGAATGAACACAGATATGTCCATACTTTTTAACATGTACTGCTCTTGGCTAATCGATAGGCTTTTGGAGGAAGTGTTTGTATGTCATTGTGCCAACCTCAGTCTTTGAGTTCAGTGTTCTATTCACCTAACAACTTTCTTCTTGCATTAACTGGATAACTCGGTCATAGTTATTTTCCTGTTACAAATTACCTGGATACTTTTAAAAAAAATAATTAATTTCCATTTCCAGTTACCATGGCTTGTTGCAAAACAGCAGAGCCAATTTTTCAGTTTGCCTACAGTATATATCTATATAGTATTTAAATGGGTATATATATATATGGACGGCATAGTGGCGCAGTTGTAGTGCTGCTGCCTCGCAGTTTGGAGACCCGGGTTCGCATCCCGGGTCCTCCCTGTGTGGAGTTTGCATGTTCTCCCTGTGTCTGTGTGGGTTTCCTCCGGGCACTCCAGTTTCCTCCCACAGTCGAAAGACATGCTGGATTGGTGGTTCTAAATTGGTTGTAGTTTGTGTGTGTCCTGTGGTGTGTTGGCACCCTGCCCAGGATTGGTTCCTGCCTTGTGCCCTTTGTTGGCTGGGATTGATTGCCTCCAGCAGACCCCTGTGTTCAAATTCAGCAGGTTGTAAAATGGATGGATGTATATACGTATATTCTAGCACTGCATGGTGCTAGTTAGCACTGACTCAAAGGATTATTCCTCTTTGAGGTAACTTGCTTTGGGCCATGCTAACATAGTGACAGAGTGACTGTCTCAGGTCGCTGCTTCTAGAGGCTCCCATAACAGGAATACTGAAACACCTGCTCATACAGTTGCTGACTCAAATCTAATGTTTCTTGTGCAAATGATGGCATTCCTATATACAGTGTATATGAATTTATATTTATACAGTTTAAAACAATGAATAAATGTAACCAAAAGAGACTCTGAGAACATACAGCACATGTCTTCATTTGCCAGTCAAAAATAGTTTTGGAGCCCAACATCACCGGTGTGATAAAACACATTCTAAAAAATGATTGATATATGAAAACAATATATTTAAGAAGAGCTAGAGTCATGAAAGGAAGATTCCATTAAATCAATTATAGGCTTTTTAGATTTATTTAAAATAAAGACCAAAATGTCCCATTAGTAAAATGTCTTATGCACTATACATATCCTACATGTGAGTACTGATAAACTAGGTTAAAATATGAATTAGTAATCAGCTCCAATAATCAGACATATAAGAAACAATTCTCTCCTTCTCTTTCCCTGAAGACAAAATTCATAAGCAGTTAATGACCAGAGACCCCTTTTAATAACATTGGATTGTATTTTTATGAAAGACGTTTTGCCTTTGAATGTTCTTTCTTAGATAAAGCTCACATCCAATTAATTACCCCTGAACTTTTATTAACATAAGCAGAGTTATTTTTAATTAGCCTTTCAAGTGGCTTATCCAATTTAGAAAATGTAATATTTTGAGAAAAGTCCAGATGTTCCTGCAGCTTAATATCTATTTAACACCCTCAGCAATGTTCTTTACTCTTGCTACATTTATAAATTATGTAGTATTTTACTACACATGCTAGCAATCTATAATAGTTTAAAAGAAAAACTGAATTAAAATACCATAAATAATGCATTAATAAATAACAAGAAACAATGTGCATATTTAATTTTTGTAAGTGACAAAGAAATAGAATGCTGTGCCAATAAAAACTGTGAATTAGCATGGACAAAAAGGAAATAGCAGCACATGTCTTCAAAGCCTCATGTTTCCTTAACTTTGTAATATATCTTTAATTAAGCTTATCATCACATTATAATAAGCAAAACACAATTCAAACAAAAGTACACAATTCAAGTATACAATTTAATTTATATTAAAACCATAGTCAAAACCCATGCCCAAAACCCAGGATAAAGCCTCTAAAGCAGACCATCCGCTTTGTTAGAGCTGGAGAGAAAACAAGAGGAACATCTAAGGCTAGCTCAGGGCTTTACTACACCACACAAGACTGGCAACTGACAGTAGACTTAATCAGACAACTCAAGTTTCCTGAGCACATCAGCAAGTATACTCTTAGACCAGATGTTGTTCTGGTGTCAGAAACTGCAAAGAGTGTAGTTATGCTGCAACTCACCATGTCATGGGAAGACCAAATGGAGGAGGCCTTTGAGCAAAAGGGAGAGAAGTATGAGGGCTTATTTAGTGACTGCAGCAAGCAAGGCTGGGAGGCAAGGTGCTTGCTCGTGGAGGTAGGATGTAAAAGCTTTGCAGGACAATCTCTCTGAAGGGCTTATACTGTATTAGGCATCACAGGCAAGAGGAGGAGGGGGAAACATCTACAATAGTACTGAGGCAGTAGAGAAAGCCTGAAGGTGGCTCTGGTTCAAGAGAGCAGATCATTGTGAGAAGGCTGCTAGGGCAAAAAAGCTAGAACACCTGAGTGAGGGTGTCTGATGTTTGAAGGACCTGAAACACCCAATGACCTTAGGTAACATCACTGATAATGTGCCCTAGCTGGCATCAGAAGATGTATCATAGCAAAATAAAAACAATATTGTCAATATGATACAAATTCTATATTAATTTGATCAAATTGCTGGATGATTTCATCTCTGTAAAACTTTTAAAGTTACCCCTATGTAATCATGGACACATAATATGTACATCTTATTGTACCTGTTTCTTGACTGAAAATATAAGAAGTTAATATTTTTAATCAGAAGGCTGTGTCAGAATTTCATTCCCTTTCCACATTTTCATGTTGCTCAATTTAGCAAACACAATTTCACAGACTGAAGTCTATTGATCTGTTTTTGTTTCTAAAATTCACCAACCTTGCCCAGGGGTTTGTTCATTGTGGATTAACTTTAATGGAATGGAATGGGAGATCTGAACAGTAAGAGTGAATAATAAGAGGACACTTTAAACAGTGTTGCATCTATTAAAGCAAAGTACCACAGCTATATGTTGCTGTCTATGTGGAGATAATCTCACCTTAATGTTTATTTCTTTCCAAAAAACATCAGGTTAGTGCATCTGCAACTTTGAAAGCAGCTTATTCCATCTACTGCTCTACTTTAATAGAATCTATATCTTAAATCCACCTTTTCTACATGATCTCGACTCCTAAATCATGTTTGCTAACTTCTGTTTTACTAAAGCAAAAGCAAGGGAATTTTTCTATTTATTGAAGAGAAAATAGATCCAAAGGTTAATATGTTTTGCAAAATTTCTTATGGAGCGTGCTTTCTTTCTGGAATTCCTACATCTTTAATCAAGCTCAATATATTAGTGATTTAATTAACACATCTCTAAGAGCCGAAAAGGTGTTATTACATTTTAAATTGGCAGCCATTACACCACTTCTAAAGCAATCAAATTTTGACAGTGACATGCAAGACCGATTTACTGCAGACCAATTTTCCGTCTCTCTATTCTGTGTAAAGTAATGCAAGACAGTTTTGTTACTCCAGTGGCCCATTCCACAGTTTAGCAAATTGTATTATGCATTTTAGCATCTATGAGTCATTCAGTCATTTTTTTTAAGAGATGATTTTTACGTGTTTAATGTGTTCTTTCAGAAAGATGACGAAGCTTCTTTGAGGCACAGCCTGGCTAATTTTTGCCACTGGTAACAGTCAACTGTTGCAGCAGTCATAGCTTTCTAATATTTCCAGTTATAGTGAAGGAACCTGGGATCTGACTGCGGCCACTTGATTTAACTGCAGTCTAGGTCAATACATACTGTATGTGATAAATAATAAACTCTATCAAAACTTGTAAAAAATGTATAGAAATATATTAGAATGCAACCATTTTATTATCAACAGTAACAGAAATGTAAAGAAACTGTTCATTTCTCTGTTAACTGTTAATGGTACTGGCTACTCTGTTAGCTGTAATTTAAATGTTATTTTCACCAGCAACATGCTGAAAGTCTCCATTTTAATGAGAGCCCTAAAAGCATAGCACCATGCAGAAGTATGTGTACTGCAAATGTAACACATTTCTTTGTGCTGTCCATAATTCTTGCATACAACACATTTGGTGGTTTGTTATTGTTTGTACACACTGGGTGGCAAAATGTTAATATAGTGCTGCCCTAACAGTCGTGACAAGTCAGACACCGTATGATAATAAAAACACCTTCAGGGCAACTATCCAAATCAGTACCAGAGCCTACTGGTTCCACATCATCCAACTGATTGTCACTATTTTGATCTCTGTCATTATCATCAAAATATTCAGCTTGAAACAAATCTACTTATTTCAAAACATCATCAGCTTTGATTCTTTTTTTTGACAACATAACTACGGATAACTATTTATAACATTATTTTCTGCACGCTATTGCCACCAAAAAAAAAGAATCTATGGCTTTCCTCTAGATGGCAATATGTAGTAGGTAACTGAGAAGCAGCCGCAAAGATCGCCAGCAAGCCAACTGTGGTTATAGTGGCTGTTTTCTAATACTGTTCTAATAGATTGCATTCAAACAGGAGTTTATGCCTGACCACCAGCTTTCTTACTCTTTTTACTGAATTACAGTAAGTATTGATCTCTTTATTTCCTGAAATTCTCATGACTGTTCGATTGTCTCAATTTTCAAACTCCCACCTTTGATTGTGCAGCATCAGTGAGTGTATAATTTGCATTTGGACTGAAGGCATAACAAGTAGGTTCTTGCTTTCAGATTTGTCATTTAGGACAAGAGAGTAAATCTTTCTTTGTGATTTCCTGCATTTTTGGGAAACTTTTATTTTTATTCATTTTCATAGATAGATGACTGTTGTGGCTTGTAAACCTTAGGTTAGTGGTGTCTGGAATATTGGGTGTGGCCAAATCATATGATGTAACCAAAAAAATACTTTAAGTTATCCAAGGTCCAAGGAGCATGGTGTCCTGATTTGGACAAATATTTACTTAGGTTATCTGCTACACTGAAGACCAGGGGGATTCTTTCTACTTGGGGCTATTGAACTGTCATGTTGTTGCTTCTGTAATCAATTAAATTAGGTGGGTATGTACACAAAAACTATTGTCAAAGGCAGGCTTTACTATCTACAGAATCTTTTTTTCCTATTTCTTGTCCAAGTGATTTTTTTTTTACAAGTTTGTCTTTTAAAGTTTAGAGAATGCATATTTTTGTGACTTTTTTGACTATACTTGGAATTTAATTTCAATGTTTCTGGATCTAGCTGAAGGTGATCCGAGTCCCTGTTCTTTGACAAATAGTTGCAAAGGCACAAGTAGAAGCCCTGTTTGGCAACATTCATTGAGATTGCTATGGCACATACTGACTGCCTAATGACTGCTAACTCTCATAATCATAATGTGTATTAAATCTGCCAAATCTCAATACTGCTTTTTATACCAAAGATTACAAACTTTTTGTGTATCATTTCAGTGAATATACGTTTTCAAACATGTACTCTGTGGGTCTACAGTGTTTGACTTTAAGTTAGCTGCTATCCTCTGGCTACTCCAGCAGGCAAATTTGTTTGCTTATCAGTGATTTGTAGCATTTTTGAAGGGATAAGTCATTGTTTCCATGGATTTTATTTAAAGAGCTGGGTTTCATCACCAATAATCGGTCAAAAAGTTTTATAAGATCAGAGACTTAGTATTTCTTACTTTCTCTCATATTGAACATTCTAGCGATTATTTCGCTTTTTGTCTATTTAAATTTAACTTAACTGTTATGAAGAACTTCTTGCTCATATATTTTAGCTGTTCAAAGTCAAAGCGAACTTTATTGTTTATTGTTCAAAACCTGGCATTGAATTTCGCTTGTGTTTTCTGTCTGTTGAGTTTGATCCATTTTATCCAGCCCAGTTAACCTTTTTTGTGCACATCATTCTTGGCTGCTCTAAGCTCTGGCGGTTGGATTCACTTCGTATCTCAGAGATTAATGAAAACTATAAACCTAGACAAAAAACAAAAATTTCAGGCAAATATCTTACTCAATGAAAGTTACATACTTTCTAAAATGTGGACTCCAACATCAATTGCAAATAGTTTCAATGTCTTCTTTATCTTTATAATCTGTAAATTTTATTTTGGTTTATCCCATCTCATCATCTGAAACCACTTCTTCTGCTGCAACCATTCAGATTCAGAAAATTTCACTTATATACAGATTAAACCTGCAAGATCAAGACCTAATGCTTACAATATTTCCTGCTCTAACCTAGCTGTGTTGGTTACAAAAGGTACAAGCATAGATGAAAGACAGTGTTTTACAACTTAAAAGCACATCTTCAGGATGTGGGAGAAAGTCAGAGGTTATCCATGGACATGCAGAAGACATATGAACTCCAGACAGGAACAGACCAAGCCAGGATTCAAATTCAGCATTCTGAAAGCGTGAGGTTGTAATGCTAACCATCAAACTACTAATTTTGTGTTATTTTTTTTACCTTTCATGATTATAAAAATAACACCATTATTGTCTGTATATGCATTTTTATTTTTTTAGATTATATTATTCTTTCCTTTATTGACAATAGGTGTGATTCTTGTATGTACTTTATGAAACTTGTTTTTAAATAGCCATTGAAATTTAGAGGTTTTATTGCCGTGATAAAATCTGTAAGCACAATTTATAAAATGTCTACTTACATTTGTGTTCAACCAAGCCAAGTTCATTAAATGATGACAAAATATTGCTGTGATCAGCATTATTCCCTCCAACAATTAACATCTCTGTTTTATCTGTATTTAAAGACAAGTAGTTCTCATTCATCCACTCCTTTAATTCACTAACTAATTAAAGACAACATCGGAGAAACTTCATTTGATTTAAATGAAAGGTATAACTGGGTGTCATCTACATACGAGTGAAAATTAACATTATGTTTCCTAATGAGAGATCCCAGTGGAAGCATGTAAAGTGAAAACAGTAAAGGTCCCAGTACTGAGCCCTGATGGAGTACTGTCAGCACATTTCTGTACATATTGGAATTGATTTGATAAATAAGAACTAAACCAAGCGAGCACGGGGCCTGTAAGCCCAACATCGTTTTCTAGCCTGTGCAGTAAAATAGAATGGTCAATGGTGTCAAATGCTGCACTTAAGTCTAACAACATAATTACAGTGGAGTTTCCTTCATCAGAGCATATCAGAATGTCATTTGCAACCCGTCTTAGTGACGTTTCTGTACTATGACCAGTGCGAAAACCAGACTGGAATTTCTCAAATAAATTGTAATGCGTAAGGTGTGACTGAAGCTGACTGGTGACTACTTTTTCTAGTATTTTAGAGAGAAATGGTAAATTTGAAATAGGCCTATAATTATTTAGTATGTGTGGTTCTAGGTCTGACTTTTTAAGTAAAAAAATATTGTTGTATGTGTCCATTTTGCATATATGCATGGGCAAACACAAAGATAGTGCTAGCTATATATATATATATAAGGGGCCGTTCAGGAAAAAAAGATTGGTTCATAAATATATACATTGGTTTTAATACATCCGTTCAGATATACACATTGGTTTAGATACATTGGTTGAGATATATATAAATTGGTTTGCATAGATCAATTTTGATATATATACATTGGTTGAGATATATTAGATACTAGCAGAATACCCGCGCTTCGCACCGGAGAAGTAGTGTGTTAAAGAAGTTATTAAAAAGAAAAGGAAACATTTTAAAAATAACGTAAAATGATTGTTAATGTAATTGTTTTGTCATTGATATGAGTGTTGTTGTTATATCTATCTATATATATATATATATATATATCTATTGTGGAAGTTGACCCGGACACAGACAGGCAGACACGTTCATGTCACCCACAAACACGTTTATTTACACTATTATATACAAAAGTGCACCGCAAAACCCCAAAAGTCCCCAAAGTCCTGGCCACAATGCCTTACTACCTTTAGGCCGCCTCCTTGCCTCCTCAGCTCAGTCCACTCCGCTCCCGACTCTCGCCCTGAATGAAGGGAGGCGGCCCCTTTTATCTGCAGCCGGATAATTGCCGGTTGTTCTCCCGGAAGCTCTCCGGGTGTCCCTGCTTCTCTTCCCCAGCACTTCCTGGTGTGGCAGAAGTGCTGAGGTCCAGGATCCCCAAGGCATTGGGGCGCCTCCTGGCAGTGACCACGGGCCCCTACAGGGTGGGGCTTCCATGCCCTGAACCCGTGGCCCCAAAGCAACCAGAAGGCGGCCCCACGTGATCCCAGATGGGCACACGCCCACTTCCGGTCCTCCATGGCGTCCCGGCCGGGTCGTGGCCCCTGGCATCATCGACACTATATATATATATATATATATATATATATATATATATATCAAAATACCAGCTTGGCAGCGGAGAAGTAAAAGAAAAGGAAACATTTTAATAATAGCGTAACATGATTGACAATGTAATTGTTTTGTCATTGTCATGAGTGTTGCTGGCATATCTATATATATATATATATATATATATATATATATATATATATATATATACATATATACACAGTTATATATATATACAGTACATATATATATACACACATACATATATATATACATATACATATATATATACACATATATATACACACACACATATATATATATATATATACACATATACATATCTACATATATACTGTATATACACATACACTCACCTAAAGGATTATTAGGAACACCTGTTCAATTTCTTATTAATGCAATTATCTAATCAACCAATCACATGCCAGTTGCTTCAATGCATTTAGGGGTGTGGTCCTAGTCAAGACAATCTCCTGAACTCCAAACTGAATGTCATAATGGGAAAGAAAGGTGATTTAAGCAATTTTGAGCGTGGCATGGTTGTTGGTACCAGACGGGCCGGTCTGAGTATTTCACAATCTGCTCAGTTACTGGGATTTTCACGCACAACCATTTCTAGGGTTTACAAAGAATGGTGTGAAAAGGGAAAAACATCCAGTATGCGGCAGTCCTGTGGGCGAAAATGCCTTGTTGATGGTAGAGGTCAGAGGAGAATGGGCCGACTGATTCAAACTGATAGAAGAGCAACTTTGACTGAAATAACCATTCGTTACAACCGAGGTATGAAGCAAAGCATTTGTGAAGCCACAACACGCAAAACCTTGAGGCGGATGGGCTACAACAGCAGAAGACCCCACCGGGTACCACTTATCTCCACTACAAATAGGAAAAAGAGGCTACAATTTGCACAAGCTCACCAAAATTGGACAGTTGAAGACTGGAAAAATGTTGCCTGGTCTGATGAGTCTCGATTTCTGTTGAGACATTCAAATGGTAGAGTCAGAATTTGGCGTAAACAGAATTCGAACATGGATCCATCATGCCTTGTTACCTCTGTGCAGGCTGGTGGTAGTGGTGTAATGGTGTGGGGGATGTTTTCTTGGCACACTTTAGGCCCCTTAGTGCAAATTGGGCATCGTTTAAATGCCACAGGCTACCTGAGCATTGTTTCTGACCATGTCCATCCCTTCATGACCACCATGTACCCATCCTCTGATGGCTACTTCCAGCAGGATAATGCACCATGTCACAAAGCTCGAATCATTTCAAATTGGTTTCTTGTATATGACAATGAGTTCACTGTACTAAAATGGCCCCCACGGTCACCAGATCTCAACCCAATAGAGCATCTTTGGGATGTGATGGAACGGGAGCTTCGTGCCCTGGATGTGCATCCCACAAATCTCCATCAACTGCAAGATGATATCCTATCAATATGGGCCAACATTTCTAAATAATGTTTTCAGCACCTTGTTGAATCAATGCCATGTAGAATTAAGGCAGTTCTGAAGGCGAAAGGGGGTCAAACACGTATTAGTATGGTGTTCCTAATAATCCTTTAGGTGAGTGTATATATACAAATCTACATATATATATATATATCTACATATATATATTAGGGGTGGGACTTGATTAAAAAAATTAATCCAATTAATTAGAGGCTGTGTAAGAATTAATCTTGATTAATCGTATGTAATCGCACACGTAAATTTGCCCCAAATCGCAAATGTTTTTTTTAATTTAAAAGGGTTTTAGTGGGCGACAGAATCAAATAATAGACATGGACATGAATATTGTAAACTCAAGCTGTTTTAATTTCTGAAAAAAAAAATGCTTTTAAACTGCATTTGAATTCAAAACAGAAACAAAGTGCAGTTTTTCTTCTTAAAAAAATAAGTCAGAAATATAAAAGGTAATTTGACCAACTTAATCTTTAAACTCTGAGTAACCTCAGCCAAAATTATTTTGTACATTAGGCTAAAACAGTGTGATCATTGAACATTTTGTAATTAGACGTAATTAGAATTACTAACGGTCACGGAAGTCCAATGATCCCCAGTAAGAGCCACAAAGTCCGCTTTCTGTAATGCATCTAATTTTGCTTGCTTTTCAGTGTGCACAAAACCATGCTTTTATCAAGGCTTTGCTCGCGGTAGTCTTTTGAAATTAAATTTTGCTCCAATCAGTCGTAGGAACGCGATTTATTCAGACTCTAACATTTTTGTAGCTGTGATGTGTGCATCAGTGTAATCGATGTACCAGGAAATCATGCATTGACAAAAGTTCCCCTTTGCTTGGAATTGAAAGTGTGATTAAATGCGTTATTTTTTTAATGCATTATGGAGTACATGTATCGAAGCTTCTCAGCTGTGCTTGTGCTAAGAAAAGTAAACATTTTAAAAATAACGTAACATGATTCTGCGTTAACCGCATATTTTTTCATACGTCCCAAACCTAGGAGATGCGAGGGTAAAATGAAACGGGAAGCGCGCGTACATACTCACTGCATTCCTTCTCGGGAATCGAACCTTGGATGTCGGCGCTAGAGGCAAAGCCTCTACAATTGCGCCACGGCGCGTGGCTTGTCTATTTGAGAGTATGTAGATCGAGGTATATATATATATATATATATTCGCAGCGGAGAAGTAGTGTGTTAAAGAAGTTATGAAAAAGAAAAGGGAACATTTTAAAAATAACGTAACATGATTGTCAATATACACTAATTGTTTTGTGAGTGTTATTGAGTGTTGCTGTCATCAAGGATTTGATTATCATTATTTCTTTCAATCAGGGTCGTATTTGTAGGATGTGTTGTGTTCAAGTTACATTCCATGTTTGTCAATCGTTGTAAAGATAAGAGGTTTCATTCATCGATTCGTTTCTTACTGCATCAATAAATAGGTCGTTTTCCTCTTTATCTGAGATGTGACACACTGCATGCACGGGTTTTTTTTACACTGTCGTCGTTTAGCGGGACATTGACTTTTTCCACCGTGTGCTTTGTTTCCGCAGTAGCTGCACTTATGAATATACTTGTATGTATCAGACGCTTCATATTTTTTTGCTGCCTTTTCAATTGTGTAGTTCGTTTTTTGTTCAGCACTCTTTGGAACTGTTGCTTTTTGTCTGTGCACTGCATCAGTTCACGTGAGCCACTTGGTGTTCTTGCATCGAAGGTTCCCAGCTGTGCTGGTGCCATCTCGTGTGATGTCCATGGCTGTATGTAATGTTAGTTAAGACCCGGCACTTAAAAGTTTCTCTCGCAGTTTCGCTGAGTTTGTGCCAAGCACCACCCTGACCATCTCATCTTCCTCTGCATAAGCACAGTCCTTCACCTGTGAATATTTAGCGGCAGTGTTTCTATTGGATTGCCGCTGACGGTTACGGCCTTATATGGGCAGGCACTAAATTACAAACGCCAGCGGCAGCCTGTCTATGAACTTAATTTAAACTGTAGGCTTACACCGTGCTTTGTTTCCGAAGTAGCAGAACTCATGAATATGGTTGTATATGTCAGTCACTCGCTTCTTATTGTTTCGCTGCCTTCTCAATTATATAATGCATGTTTTGTTCAGCGCTTTTTTGAGCTCTTCCTGGTTTTCTACGTACTGCGTTGATAGTCAGTTCACGTGATTACGTGGGAGGCGTGATGATGTCACATGAAACTCCGCCCCCAACGGCCATCCAGCTCAACTCCATTACAGTATATGGAGAAAAATACCTTCCAGGTATGACCATTACGCGTAGAATTTCGAAATGAAACCTGCCCAACTTTTTAAGTAAGCTGTAAGGAATGAGCCTGCCAAATTTCAGCCTTCTACCTACACGGGAACCTGGAGAATTAGTGATGAGTCAGTAAGTTTAGCATCTCCCTTTCGCTTTGTCATTGCTTCAACACTGTTTTGTCATTATTGTGCATATTTTATACAAGTAGCATATGCCTGCCTGTCGCGTTTTGTTTCGTAAGCCATCTTGGTTGGGGGTCCTCGATTTAAAAAAAAAAGACAGTGAGAATTGTTGGGGATTTGGGCACTGTGTGTGTGCTGTAAAGAAGAAAAGCAAAATAAACGTGTGTGTTTCGGACATTGGGAGTCCTGTGTCTGTGTGTAGTTGGGCTGATCTTCGACAGTATATGTATATATATACTACCTCCATGTGGTCTTTGAGATAAAAAAAAAATGAAAACTCCCTATTAATTATACTATATTGATGAAATTGCAGAGGCGTCACCTAAGCAGACCAGGATAGGTCATATCTTGTCCGAGATGGATGTGTAGTCGAGTGTAGCTGTGTCACAAACTGAGCAGGACAGGCTGGGACCTGTCTCAGGCAAATGTATGGTAGCTTGTTGTGTGATCGTACAACGTGCATGTACCATAACGCTATGTTTGTCTGCTTGGGTTGAATGAGAAGTAAGGCGCATGCAAGCGTCAAAACAATTTAAAAGTTCATGCATGCACCATCTCTCCAAGGGCAAGTCACACTTGTATAAGCTTCTACATCTTCTGTAGAACTAACATCAACTACTGTGACTGTAGTTCAGTGTGAACAGAGCGGACTGCTCCACACACACACATACATCTTTCGTAGTGAGAAATGAGGTGCATGCAAATGCTGAAAAAATATAAAAGTACATGCATGCACCATCTAGCGGCTGTGATTGAGCGTGAGCAGAACAGTCTGCTCCATACACACACATACACACAGACAGGTATTTCATTTATTTATGTCTAATATATAGGGGCTTCTAGTTTTGTGTCCTTTTATGATCCTAAAAATCATAAGATTAGTTGTAGGCAAGCACTCAAATGATGGGAGGAAGAGTGACTAGGAGAAAGTATACAAGAAGGAGAGACATGGAAATTATAAAAGTAAAGTGCAGTAGAATAAGAAAGAAAGCAAGTGGGTGAATCAAAAGAAAGAGAAAACACATAGCAATTTATGGTAAAGTGTGCAGTGTTGGCACCAGGGAGACAGAAGTAGTTTCCTTTCTCTGTTGCTTTCTAGTTACTCGTTTCTTGTTTTGTTCTGCTTCCCATGTCTATTTGTTAAATACACCCTTTATATGGGCTCCTTTGATTTCTCCTAGATATTAGAATGCTATTATGGATAGAGTCCCAGTTCCTCTAGGTGCCCTAAACTTTGAGTTAGCTGCACTAACCATTGTGCTACAATACCATTTTTTTTATTAATGAAAATATCCATCCATCCATTTTCCAACCCGCTGAATCTGAACACAGGGTCACGGGGGTCTGCTGGAGCCAATCCCAGCCAACACAGGGCACAAGGCAGGAACCAATCCCAGGCAGCGTGCCAACCCACCACAGGACGCACACAAACACACACTAGGGCCAATTTAGAATCACCAATCCACCTAACCTGCATGTCTTTGGACTGTGGGAGGAAACCAGAGCGCCCGGAGGTAACCCACGCAGACACGGGGAGAACATGCAAGCTCCATGCAGGGAGGACCTGGGAAGCGAACCCAGGTCTCCTAACTGCGAGGCAGCAGCGCTTCCACTGCGCCACCGTGCCACCCTTAATGCAAATATATTAAGTAAAATCAGTTAAGAAAACAAATAAAACATGATACTAATTCCAACACAGAGTAAATATTGATCAAAACAGAAATAAACTTCAGTACTAAATAAATATCAACAACAGTACACCTGTTGCTTCAATTCTTTATTTTTTAATTTTAAATTTTAAATACACAAAGTGCACCCCTGTTGTTACTTCATAAATCCCTTATTACAATGGTATTGGAGTACAGTACCATTTCTATTACTAATTGCCTAGATCGCAGACATGAATCTTACCTTTACATTGCTCAAACATATCGACCCTTTACATAAATCTATTTCTGACACTTGGAGGTTCACATAGTAGATTTAATAGATTTCTGATAATCCTTAAAGAGAAATTATAGTAATATTAAACAATTGATTCAGCAATTTTGGTGACATTTTTAAAGCCAATAAGTAAGGTCGCTTGAGCCCCCCTCTCCCTTCCCCATTCAACCAGTATTCCGCCCCCCCTGATTATACTGATATGAGGCTATATTTTGTTGCATGGATGCAATAGGTCAAAGAGGTTTGGGAATTATAAAGTAGCTGACAAAATCTGCTGAAACAGAAATGGGTTGATGGAAGTACTCAATGGTGCAATACCATTAAAATCTGCCCTTTATTAGTGCTAGTGATTTGCTGTCTTCTGTCTACATTAGCTATGCTGCACACAGCAGGAATTGCCTTGCTGAGGAACATATACATAAATAATTCAACACAAAAAATAAGAAACACTTGGTAGTTGTGAGTATGATAATAAAATAATCTTGCAAAGCATATAATGTTTACTTGAAGAGCTACTGGAGTACTAAAAGTATGTGTTCTTTGAAATGCTGCCATGTACAAACCACAAGTCTTTGTTGTGAACTGGCAGTCAGTTTTCAGCATATTTATTATATAACTATTGTGCCTAGTATGGCCAGAGATGCTGTGACTAGCAGGAGTTGCAGAACAGCTCATGAAAGGACCAGCTGGAGCTTTCTGAGTCAAAAATCAGCAGTGAGGCACTTTGCAGGTCGCAAAGAAGCAAAGATTTGATGATTGGAAATGCTGCTTCAGTAGAGCAGCCACTGATGGCTGTGGGTGACATTTAATGAGTTTTTTAAATAAAATCAACCATTCAGCTGACAAGTCACTCAGAATATTTGATCATCAAGATTTCCTTTTGAATTATTGTTTGTATTTTGAAGTACTGTACAGTAGGAGACTGATACACAAAAAGTGAATAAGGACTGATAATATTTGAATAGCAGCAGCCGCAGTTATCTTTAAAGAAAGCAATCACATTAAAACAGCCACAATGTATCTCAGTTTTTTTTTTTTATTATTTTATTTAATTTTATTTCAATAAAGTAATATATTATGCAATCAAGAAAATAAAATTTGCAGAACTTATACAATGAATAACTTCAGAAACCTAATAAAACAAAACAAAAATTCAGCCCCCATCCAAGAAAAAGAGAAGTGTACATAGAAAAAAAAATCCTTTCCCCCCTAAATGAAAGCTTGTTTAAATTAAAAAAAAAATCAATTTTAAATAATACAGAACTTCAGGTACCCACTGAGTTATAAAAGGTCGGCTGGGATTCTTCCATTTTAGCAAGATAAGTCTAGTATGGTCTAGGCCAGGGGTCGCCAACTCCAGTCCTGGAGGACCACCGTGGCTGCAGGTTTTCATTCTAACCCTTTTCTTAATTAGTGACCTGTTTTTGCTGCTAATTAACTTCTTTTGAACTAATTTTAATTGACTTGAAGACTCAGGCCCCCTTTCCTTAATTAGCAGCCAAACAATAATGAGATATAAAATGCGCCAAAACATCTGGTCTCCTTCATACAATATCTAAAAACAAAAAAAAAAGGTGTAGGTCTCAGGAATGTCGATCTGCTCAGCTTCACAAAACATTTTAACAGTGTGCTCTTAGAAAAGAGAAACTCAACAATTTTGGAAATTTCTGCTAATGCACCACGAAAGCAGCAACAAGCTACAGAATTAAAGAACGGATTTAATTAACAACAAGAATCGGCTCCTAATTAAGCAGCTGGTTGGGGTGAAATTGGTTGGAGTTTGAGGCCCTTACTTAGTTGGTCTTATGTTGGCTCACTCACATCACATTTCATTTCTCTTTGGGTGCTATTCAAGGAAAGGAATGAAGCAATTCAGAGAATGATGAAGAAATTCAGGGGAACAAATCTTAAAAGAGAAGTCAATTAAAATGAATTCACAAGATGTTCATTAGCAGAACAAACAGAGCACGTATTAAAAAAAGGGTTCGAATGAAAACCTACACCCACGGTGGTCCTCCAGGACCAGAGATGGCGACCCCTGGTCTAGGCATTTACAACCAATTTGCCCTTCTGCACTTTAAGCCTGTCTGAGAGTACTCCAAATATAATTAGTAATATTGGTTAGGAGTGAAGTATTTAAAGATTTTTGTCTAAAATTATCTTAATTTGGTGCCCTTCCAAACATGTAACCCAGTGCTTGCAGGTTGGAACCTTCCCCTGGATACATTTTGAACAAATTTAAACAAAATACATTTGATCAATAAAAGATTTTAAATTGAATTATTGAATGCTTTCTGCATATAGAGCTAGACTGTATTCTATACATGGCTGATTTCCAGTGCTTTTCTGAAATGTTAACTGTGAGGTCTTTTTCCCACCATAGCCTAGGATCATTGCAGGGAAGACTCTTTAAGTTGTTCACATGCTACCTGAGTCTTCATGACTGACCAGTACTGGCTCTGGAATGGAAATGGGTGAGTGGTGTGGAAAATTGGACAGCTTTCTTTTAACAAATTTTAGAATTTGAAAGAAGTTGAAAAATGGTGTTGCTGGGAAGTTAAATTTGAAGTGTAATTGTTCATAAGATGCAAATACGTTATTCATATACTGTTCCTTAAGTGCATTAATCCCGAACATTTTTCAAAGAAAGAGGCTGGGGAGGTGTTTTGAATAAGGTAGAGTAATATATTGCTCTACTTTCCCCTTTTGTATTATTAATATGTAGCCTTTGTCAGAATGGCTGAAATCTCACAGACTTGCCACTGTTTATAAGGTATTATAGTACTGTATATGACTTATCCCCACCTTCCCTTAAACATCAATAACCTCAGGCAATTAGGTGTAGTAAAAGACAAGCAGGCGCTAAGTTGCACTTTAAATAATGTATTATTGATAATATTCATAACAGTTGTCACACATGTGCGATTAGGAGGCAGTCAAAGAGCCTAAAGGTGAAGTGAAACATTGCGAGATAGAGGGTTGTCACGTGGTACTTACCTGAATCTCTTTTGGTCAACAGAAAACTTGAAGAAAAATAATTCCTCCACTTCCGGATTCCAAAATGCCCGCGATGACGTCACTTCCGGCTCCATCAATTCACTTCAATTCCGTCCCATCATGATGACGTTGTTTCCGGTTCCTGTTTCCAACGTCACTTCTTGCCAACCATTTCCTGTCCCATAATCCTTTCCTGTATAAAGTCGCCATTTTGACTGGAGAAAACTGTTCATTGTTTTGTTTTTGAGACATTGAATCATTCTTTCTTTATTTATCTGGACGACAATATATGGGGGCGGTCCCCAAAACTTTGTTTTGTGTTGTGTAACATTCTTTTGGAGAAGAATAATCATCACACAGTATAAGAAAGTACATTTGAATATTGGCAACTATACAACCTGTTAAATGGTGATGTGTAGTTTCACGCGGCACACAGACTTGTTAGTTACTTAAAATGTCTCTAGTTAAGGCATCATTTTGTGGTCAGCTTTCTTCAGAACAGGCAGTATGCCTGTCTAAATTCGGCTGCCAAGTTGTGCTCTTCATTGTGTTGTCCTTTTCAGTTCATGGTGTGAGATGGTCTTTCGTCAGTTTGGTAAGAGAGAGAAAGGGCGAGGTAAAGCAAGCAAATTTATAGGTTTTCTGTTCAACCCCTACAGCCAATCAGGCGTGAAGGTACTTAAAGGCTTTTGATACAAGCCAATTCCAAACAGCCTTACTTCAGACCAATGAGGGAATAGAACACCTTCACACCTGCCCCCAAAATCATATGTTAAGGTAAAGCCTGGCAGTTAAGCAGCCTGGCTTTCCTGTGGGGGTTGAGAGAGAGACTTCAGCAGAGAAACACTTACCAAACTGGTTTGAGGCACTTCCCCCAACCCTGTCATAAAATACCCTAAAGGGGGGGACGGGGTTCTAAAACCATCAAACCATTGCTGTTATTATCAATAATATAAAACTTATATTACATTGCTTTGTCTAAGTTACAAATAAAGACATACAAAATGTTTATCAACTTGTATGCAAAATTTCACATCACAACAGGAGGGGTACCTAATGATCAGCTCTCTAAGTAAGTCAATAATGCAATATTTTCTTCTGGAATGTGAAACCAGTTTACATAGAAACACTTTAAAATATATGTTTTCTGATTTAATCATTTGTGTAACCCTGAGCAAATTATTTAACTTGTGTGTGCTCCAGTTGCTAAATATACAGGCAATCATTTGTGCACCTTGAGAAGTGTTCACTATAGAAAGGTTATATTTAAAATAAATCATTAATAACCTCTAATTCTCAATTGAGCCATCTTGGCTTAAATCATTTATATATGGAAATGCTGAAAAAATATTTGAAAATGTATATTTTTGTAGAGGTCTAGTTAAAGTGGTATATAGATTTTATAGATTAGAAAGAAGATGAAACATCTTCAATAAATACATTTAGCTTTTTTATCTATGTTTTCTTTTGTGTAAAAATCTACAGAAAATTAGAACTCATATATTATCACACATTTAATACAGATTACATCATGAGGCTGCCAGACTGACTGATGACTGCCAGAAATTCAGATCACACTATAATGGAGGCAGCTCAAGAATGGGAAAGCATCATGCAAGCAACTTTAATATACACAAAGATAAATGAGTGCAGATTAACTTCAAATATTGGTTAATTTTATGGGTAGCTAGCACTACTAATTTAGTTAATTCTTTATTGCTATCTGTTCTAATTGGAAGAAGAAAATGAAATTCATAAATGTAGGAGGTACATTCACATGTTGTTTTTTTAAAATATCTAAATACTCTGCTTCATTTTGACCCTGTATTTACTGCATTAAGTAAGTTTATTAAGAACTTTCAGTAGTAGTAGTAATAATAGGTTTATTTTATTTGTATAATTGTTAGTAGTATTTTATATAATAATTATATTTTATAGTATAACTAGCAAAATACCCTTCGCAGCGGCAAAGTACTGCATTAAAATTTTTATTAAGAAGAAAATTAAACCTTTTTAAACTGAGGGAAAATATGCCAATAATTATTTGTTAAGGATCTCTTTGTATACCATGTTGTCAGTTCGGCCCTCCGGTTGTAACATGACCAAGCTGTGCGCTGAGCTTACTCTTGAGCATGTAACTTACAGTTGGCCATGTGAACAGTAATCTTGTCTCAAACGTCACAGCTTGGATTGCTGCTGTCATAATCGAGTTGAGTTTCATGGTTTGTTTCAATTGCGACAGTATTTGCAGGATTTGTTGTGTTGAAGTGACATTTGGCATCTGTCAAGCGTTGTAAGCACACAACCGGTTTCATTGATAAAATCACACCCAGTTTTTGAGAGTTTAAACATTCATAAACATCAAAGTGTCCACTACTGAAATCGTCCCCTTTGAATCTAAGATGTTTAAGAGGCATTGGCGGTTGTCGAAGGTGTAAACTATTTGGCCATTTCGGTACACTTGAAAGCGACAACCGAACAATTCAGCGGCAGCCATCAACTCACATGCAGATCCATAGGTGAAGGGCTTAAGCATTTCACTCTTCTAGTGCTCCTGTGTAGTATAATTATCTCCTGTACCGTCATCAGTCCACACCTTGAACCTGTCCCAGTCATTCAATACATAAGACAGAATCTTCCTCCGGATATCAAGAGTGAGCCTGATATGGCCGTGCAATATGTAACAAAGAGAATGGAAAAGGTAGGTGCTATCTCCGGGCATGGAAACCACTTCGGTAAGTGACAGTTCTTTGATCTATAGTGATCATCTCGATAGACATGGTAATGGGGGTTGGAATGATAAAGGAAATGGGTACCTGAGCAATGTAAAGTAAGTGTAAAATACCTATACAATAACTATAATTGTAATAAACAAACAATAAAATAGCGGAGAAGCCGTGGATTAAACAAATTAGGGCTGTAGTTATCAGTAGGAAGACGTGAATCCCGTGGCGAAGCAAGGAAGGGAATGTAGAGACCGGAGCAACAGACAGTCTTATATATGCAGGTAGCCAGCCAACAACGTGGGAGGCGTTGGGATGGGGGACACAACGCCACCTCACGCGGTGACCGAGGTGCAGGCTATGGACGTATATAAATTGCTCAAAAAAATTAAAGGAACACTTTGAAAACACATCAGATCTCAATGGGAAAAAGAAATCCTCCTGGATATCTATACTGATATAGACTGGGTAATGTGTTAGGAACGAAAGGATGCCACATCGTTTGATGGAAATGAAAATGATCAACCTACAGAGCCCTGAATTCAAAGACGCCCCAATAATCAGAGTGAAAAAATTATGTGGCAGGCTAGTCCATTTTGCCAAAATTTAATTGCAGCAACTCAAAATTGTACGCAGCACTTTGTATGGCCCCTGTGTTCTTGTATACATGCCTGACAACATCGGTGCATGCTTCTAATGAGATGACAGATGGTGTTGTGGGGGATCTCCTCCCAGATCTGGACCAGGGCATCACTGAGCTCCTGGACAGTCTGAGGTGCAACCTGGTGGCATTGGATGGACCAAAACATAATGTCCCAGAGGTGTTCTATTGGATTTAGGTCAGGAAAGTGTGGTGGCCAGTCAATGGTATCAATTCCTTCATCCTCCAGGAACTGCCTGCATACTCTCACCACATGAGGCCAGGAATTGTCGTGCACCAGGAGCAACTGTACCAGCATAGGGTCTGACAATGGGTCCAAGGATTTCATCCTGATACCTAATGGCAGCCAAGGTGCCTTTGTCAAGCCTGTAGCGGTCTGTGTGACCCTCCATGGATATGCCTCCCCAGACAATCATTAATCCACCACCAAACTGCTCATTCTGAATGATGTTACAGGCAGCATAATGTTCTCCATGGCTTCTCCAGACCCTTTCACTTCTGTCACGTGCTCAGGGTGAACCTGCTCTCATCTGTAAAAAGCACAGGGCACCAGTGGTGCATCTGCCAATTCTGGTATTCTATGGTGAATGCCAATCGAGCTGCATGCTGCTGGGCAGTGAGCTCAGGGCCCATTAGAGGACATGGGGCCCTTGGGTCACCCTCATGAAGTCTTTCTGGTTGTTTGGTCAGAGACATTCACACCAGTGGCCTGCTGGAGGTCATTTTGTAGGGCTCTGGCAGTGCTCATCCTGTTCCTCCTTGCCCAAAGGAGCAGATACTGGTCCTGCTGATGGGTTATGGACCTTCTATGGCCCTCTCCAGCTCTCCTAGAGTAACTGCTTGTCTCCTAGAATCTCCTCCATGCCCTTGCGACTGTGCAGGGAGACACAGCAAACCTTCTGGCAATGACACGTATTGATGTGCCATCCTGGAGAAGTTGGACTACCTGTGCAACCTCTGTAGGGTCCAGGTATCGCCTCATGCTACCAGTAGTGACACTGACTGTAGCCAAATGCAAAACTAGTGAAGAAACAGTCAGAAAAGATGAGGAGGGAAAAATGTCAGTGGCCTCCACCTGTTAAACCATTCCTGTTTTGGGGGTCATCTCATTGATGCCCCTCTAGTGCATCTGTTGTTAATTTCATTAACACCACAGCAGCTGAAACTGATTAACAACCCCCTCTGCTACTTAACTGACCAGATTAATATCTCATAAGTTTCACTGACTTTATGCTGTACTCTGATTAAAAAGTGTTCCTTTAATTCTTTTGAGCAGTGTATGTACGTAAGTAGGATTCAGTTAGCGTTGGGAACCCGTGTACCAAATTTCTTGAAGATGGGCCCATAAGTAACAAAGACTGTTGAAAAGTTCAATATGTCGGCCGACAGTGGCGTCATACCACCGAAATAAGTATGTGCATTGGTTTCGGTTAGCTCAGGGAAGCCACCTACCAAATTTCGTGAAGATGGGGCCGTAAATAAGAAAGTTCAACATGGCGGACGTTGTTGACCGTTATGACCGTTACGCGTAGAATTTCAAAATGAAACCTGCTTAACTGTTGTAAGTAAGCTGTAAGGAATGAGCCTGCCAAATTTCAGCCTTCTACCTACACGGGAAGTTGGAGAATTAGTGACGTTGGAAAGTTCAATATGGCGGCCGACAGTGGTGTCATACTAACGAAATAAGTACGGACATCGGTTTCCGTTAAAAGTTCAATATGCCGGCCGACAGTGGCATCATACCACCGAAATAAGTACCAAATTTCAGCCTTCTACCTACACGGGAAGTTGGAGAATTAGTGACGTTGGAAAGTTTAATATGGTGGCTGACAGTGGCATCATACCACCAAAATAAGTATGTACATTGGTTTCGGTTAGCGCAGGGAAGCCGCCTACCAAATTTTGTGAAGATGGGGCCATGAATAAGAAAGTTCAATATGGCGGACGTTGTTGACCGTTATGACCGTTACGCGTAGAATTTCAAAATGAAACCTGCTTAACTTTTGTAAGTAAGCTGTAAGGAATGGGCCTGCCAAATTTCAGCCTTCTACCTACATGGGAAGTTGGAGAATTAGTGACGTTTGGAAAATTCAATATGGCGGCCGACAGTGGCGTCATACCACCGAAATAAGTATACGTACATCGGTTTTGGTTAGCGCAGGGAAGCCACCTAACAAATTCCGTGAAGATGGGGTCAGCCTTCTACCTACACGGGAAGTTTGAAAATTGGTGACGTTGGAAAGTTCAATATGGCGGCCGACAGTGGCGTCATACCATCAAAATAAGTAAGTACATCGGTTTCGGTTAGCGCAGGAAAGCCACCTACCAAATTTCGTGAAGATGGGGCCATAAATAAGAAAGTTCAACATGGCAGACATTGTCGAACGTTATCGACCGTTATGACCGTTACGCGTAGAATTTTGAAATGAAACCTGCTTAACTTTTGTAAGTAAGCTGTAAGGAATAAGCCTGCCAAATTTCAGATTTCTACCTACATGGGAAGTTGGAGAATTAGTGATGAGTCAGTGAGTGAGTGAGTGAGTGAGTGAGTGAGTGAGTGAGGGCTTTGCCTTTTATTATTATAGATTATGATGATGTAGAAGAGGTAGAAGTAGTATTAAAATTGTTTTTGTTGATGTATCAGAAGTCATAAGTGATGCTGTTGGCAGCACATCGATACCCTGGACCATTATTTTTATTGTTATTATTATAATTATTTATTAGGCCTTCAATTATCTATACTAATAACAAGGCAAAACCCTCACTGACTCACTCATCACTAATTCCCCAACTTCCCGTGTAGGTAGCAGGCTGAAATTTGGCAGGCTCATTCCTTACAGCTTACTTACAAAAGTTAAGCAGGTTTCATTTCGAAATTCTATGCGTACCGGTCATAACAGTCAACAATGTCTGCCATATTAAACTTTCTTATTTATGGCCCCATCTTCACGAAATTTGGTAGGCGGCTTCCCTGCGCTAACCGAAACTGATGTACGTACTGATGTATTTCGGTGGTATGACACCACTGTCGGCCACCACATTGAACTTTCCAGTGGTCTTTGTTACTTATGGGCCCATCTTCAAGAAATTTGGTATGTGGGTTCCCAACGCTAACTGAATCCTACTTTCGTACATATATACGTCCATAGCCTGCAGCTCGGTCACCGTGTGAGGCGGCGTTGGGTCTCCCATCCCCATGCCACCCACGTAGTTGGCTACCTGCCTATATAAGGCCGTCCGTTGCTCCGGTCTCTTCATTCCCTTCCTTGCTTCACCACGGTATTCACATCTCCCTGCTGATAACTGCAGCCTTTTTATGTAATCCTAAGCTTCTCCGCTGTTTTATTGTTCGTTTATTACAATTATAGTTATTGTGTAGGTATTTTAGACTTAGTTTAGGGCCAAACTGACAACTTGGTATACAAAGAGATCCTTAACAAATTATTATTGGTACATTTTCCCTCAGTTTAAAAAAGTTTACTTTTCTTCTTAATAAAAATTTTAAGGCAGTACTTCTCCACTGTGAAGCGTGGGTATTTTGCTAGTAAAGGAAATAAATCAATTAGTATATTTCTGCCATTAAAGACCATTGAAGTCCAAATCGATGGGTTGCCCTCCCAGTTACCAGTTTTTCAAAATTTAAGTTCATCAAGACATCAAGGTCATCCATGGCATAAAAACATATATAAGCAGCTTGGCTATCATCAGCATCCACTCAGACCTTGCACAGAAGGCGCGTTTAATAACTTAATAGATGCATTGTAGACATGTGCTCTTGTGATATGCAACAAAGAGACAGAAGAAATGTATTTAAAAAAATGTATATTTGAGATTAAAAGTTATTAAGTTTGTGATGTTTGCTTCTTTGTTTATTTGTTATTCATTGTTCAAGTAAAGCTGAAATACTAATTTAGTGGATTCAGGGAGGGGGAGGGGGGCACAAGAAGATTCTGCTTTGGACCCCAGCTTGGCTAAGGGCAGCACTGCTACTGTGGCATTTAAGCATGTATTTCTTAAAAATATAAAAAAGATAGCAGTAAAAGTGTTCAAATTAGGCCAAAATAATCAGATTTGTATCATACCTAAATTATGATCTTTTTAAATTGAAAGCTTTTTTTGCCACAATAGCACAACATGGTGTGCACATTAACATATTTAATTTACTGCCATAAACACAATTATATAAGCCACACTTTGGAAGGTAAAGGTGAAAATTCTTGGGAGTGAATGGACAGCTCTTTGAACTAATGTTATAATGTCTTTCTTTTTGGTTTTTAAGTATTGCAAATAAAAATGCTGGAAAAATATAGTGACTGCTGTTTGTGACGCTATTTAAAAATACAAATAAGAAATAGTAATATAAAGTTAATACAAATTTTAGTGACTGCAGATTGTACCAGTAAGTGTACGATTTCTTGTGTGACAATAAACACACATTTAAAACAAACTGCATCCGCCTAACTAAAGATCACCAGTTGTCACCTTTTCAATTGCTTCAATATACAGATTCCATTGATAGAGGGAATTTATGCAGTTTTCCTATGCTGTTTTGAGTTCTATTTTAAGTAAATGGTTTTAAAATGTTTTGTGATTATGTACTTAATTGTATCTGTATTATACTTTGAATAAGAAATGTCCATGTTTTTGGTAATCACTGCTTCTTCAGAGTTTTAAAACAGAGGAAGATTGAATGCCACCAAATTCTGGCTCTGTTCCTGGGAAGAGGATGCTTGACAGATGGGATACAGACTTCTGGCTGTCTTACTGGGTAAGGCATGTTCAAATGACATGATTCTCCAGTGAACTAAATATTTTTCAACCTTCCCTTAAGCATATTCCAAAGGAAAGACAGTGCACTGTTTTCTTCTTCTCCGCATGCTCTTTTAGGTTTGTAATTATCCTCAAATGGTCTACAATCAAGACACCACTATAAAACATTTGTGCAGATACAGAAATAATTACAAAAGTACAGTGTACGTCAGTATATTCTGGCACACTTAAACTTAGTCTCTGTTAAACAGAACTGGAATAAAGATCTTATACTCACAATTGCAGACAATGAATGGAACACTATTGTACTTTCCAGAGAAAAGATTCCTCCTCAATTTGTGCTAGAAGTTTAACAGATTTTAACAATGTGCAGTGTATTAGGCTGCCACTTTGGAGAGGTGATATTGGGGATGTCAGACAAATGTGAATTTATGCAATAGTTTTTTTGCTGTGTTTTAATATCATTTAACTACCATATATAAGACACTGCAATCAAGAAAGTGACAATTCACTCTGCAAATTACCTGTTTTACATGAAAAGAACTGTGGTAAAGTTGCTACTAGCAGTAATAATAGTTAAGCTGAAACACTGGCTGAAAGTGTACAAATAAAAAATAAACAGTGACAATTGAGTATTTAGCAATATTTTAGCAGCTTTTTTCATTGCAGTGTTATAACACAAAATATGTGAAAATAAAGAACAAAAACTCCCATTTTGAATACCTGGGTTACATCATGGCAACTTGCTATACTATTTGCTGCATACTTCATGACTCAAATGCCACAGCGAGTGGCAGCCTTTCCAGCAGCTCCATGTATGACTTTATCTTTCTACCTTTTTCTCTATTTTTCTCTACTTTTACTGATCACTCCTACCACTTTCTTTTATGAGGATTTGTTCCCTGGACACTTTTTACTACTTTTTGCTACTTGGACATGGATTTTTACATGCCGAGACTTGTCTATTCAGGTAGTCAACTTCAGGCGCTGAGAACAAAGGCCCATGCCGGTGTGGTTCCCTGTTTACCGGATGAGGTAAGAAGGGAGTATCTTGGCAGCAGAGCCGGTGCTAAGCTAAAAACTATGTGACTAGCGAGAAAGTGGTGATACAAGCCTTCGGTGCCTTCTGTGACCCTGAGAAATGTGAACTCACAACCAAATAAGACTGACGAACTGGCTGCACTGGTGAAAAATGTCAGGACCTACAGAGAATGCAGTTTGTTGTGATTTTATGAAGCGTGGCTAACAACTAACATCCCAGACGCTAACGTGGAGCTACCTGGGAATAGCTCAGTTAGAGCGGACAGAGAGACGCAAATACCTGTGGGAAGTGGAAAGGAGGAGGACTCGCTCTCTATGTGAATACAAGGTGGTGCAAACCTGGATATGTATACGTGAAAATCTCCACTTGCTACAGGGACATCGAACTGTTGGCCGTAAGTCTGCGTCCCTATTACTTGCCCTGAGAGTTTGGTCACATCATTGTTGTTATTGTTTACATCCCTCCTCGGGTGGATGTGGAGATAGCGGGTGACATAATCCATTCCGCTGTTGCCTAACTGCAGATGCAGCACCCTGGGGCTCTTGTGCTAATCGCTGGAAACTTTAACCATGTGACGCTGGACAAAACATTACTTGCCTTCCCCCAGTATGTGGATTGTAACACCAGGGGAAATAGGACTATTGACCTACTATATGCAAACATTAAAGACACATACAGCGCCACCCCGCTGCCTGCACTGGGGAAAGCAGATCATAACCTGGTTCTGCTTCAGCCTTACTACAAACCAAAAGTTAGGGAGCTACCTACAACCACACACTCATTCAGGAAGTGGGCCCCTGAGGCAGAGCAGGCTCTGAGAGACTGCTTTCGAACGATGAACTGGGACATCCTGCAGGGATCATATACTAAGAACATTGAGGAGGTTGTTGACTGCATTACTGACTACATCAACTTCTGTATGGACATTGTAGTTCCAGTAAGAACAGTACGCTGCTATGCTAACAATAAGCCATGGATTACAAGTGATATCAAGGAGGGCTTTTAAAGGCAGTGATCAGCATGAGCTGAAGTGCGTGCAGAAGGAACTCCAAGTCCAAGTCCAAGTCTAAAGAGCAGTACAGGAGAAAGCTGGAGCAGAATAACAGCATGAAAGTAAGTGTAGGATGGGATGAAGATCATCACTGGCTGCAGCTCGAAGCGGGGTGCCACCATCGAGGGAGACATGGAGAGAGCAAACCAGATGAACAACTTCTCTAACGTGTTTGACCACCCTAACCCACTCTCACCTCGGAGCACTGCACCCTCCACCCATCTTTCTGCTGATACCAGCATAGGAGAGAGTTTCCCCCCACTCACAATTACAGCAGCCCAGGTGAGCAGAGAGCTAAGGAGACTTTGTGCCAGCAAAGTAGTAGTGCCCAGATGGAGTATCGCCACGACTGCTGATGGCCAGTGCGTTGGAGCTAGGTAGTCCTCTACAGTGCATCTTCAACCTGAGCCTGGAACAGGGGAGAGTCCCGAGGCTTTGAAAAACATCTTGCATCACCCCAGCCCCAAAGGTATCACATCCTAGTGAGCTAAATGACTTCCGGCCTGTCGCTCTGACGTCACATGTGATGAAGAACATGGAGCAGCTGCTGCTTCACCACCTGAGGTCACAGGTCCACCACACCCTCGACCCTCTGCAGTTTGCATACCAGGAGAAGGTGGGAGAGGAGGATGCCATCATCTATATGCTACACCGATCCCTCTCTTCCACTTGGACAGAAGCAGTGGTGCTGTAAGAATTATGTTTCTGGACTTCTCTAGCACCTTCAACGCCATCCAACATCTGCTCCTTAGGGACAAGCTGACAGAGATGGGAGTAGATTCATACCTGGTGGCATGGATCATGGACTAACTTACAGACAGACCTCAGTATGTGCGTCTCGGGAACTGCAGGTCTAACATTGTGGTCAGCAACACAGGAGCACCGCAGGGGACTGTACTTTCTCCTGTCGTGTTCAGCCTATATACATTGGACTTCCAACACAACTTGGAGTCCTGCCACGTGCAAAAGTTCACTGATGACACTGCTATCGTGGGCTGCATCAGGTGTGGGCAGGAGGAGGAGCATAAGAACCTAATCAAGGACTTTATTAAATGATGTGACTCAAACCACCTACAACTGAACACCAGCAAAACCAAGGAGCTGGTGGTGGATTTTAGAAGGATCAGGCCCCTCTTGGACCCCATGATCATCGAAGGTGACTGTGTGCAGAGGGTGCAGACCTATAAATACCTGGGAGTGCAGCTGGATGATAAATTGGACTCGACTGCCAATACTGATGCTCAGTGCAAGAGAGGACAGAGCCAACTATACTTCCTTAGAAGGCTGGCATCTTTCAACATCTGCAATATGATGCTGCAGATATTCTATCAGATGGTTGTGGCGAGTGCCCTCTTCTACACAGTGGTGTGCTGGGGAGGCAGCATAAAGAAGAGGGACGCCTCACGTCTGGACAAACTGGTGAGGAAGGCAGGCTCTATTATAGGCACGGAGCTGGACAGTTTGACATCCGTGGCAGAGCGACGAGTGCTGAGCAGGTTCCTGTCAATCATGATGAATCCACTGCATCCACTAAACAGTATCATCTCCAGACAGAGGAGCAGCTTCAGCGACAGACTGCTGTCACTGTCCTGCTCCACTGAGAGACTGAAGAAATTGTTCCCCCACACTATGCGACTCTTCAATTCCACCCGGGGGGAAGAGGGGGTATAAATATTAACATTAAACAAACTCATTGTCCATTTTTACCTGCATTTTTATCACTCTTTAATTTAATAATATTTATTTTTATAAGTATACTGCTGCAGGAGTATGTGAATTCCCCCTTGGGATTAATAAAGTGTCTATCTATCTATCTATCTATCTATCTATCTATCTATCTATCTATCTATCTATCTATCTATCTATCTATCTATCTATCTATCTATCTATCTATCTACTTCTTAAACCTAATAGAGAACCTATCAGAAAACTTCAGCAGAACACCAGGATGGATATGAGGTATAAAAAATACATCTGATAAATTTTTGTACATTTACTTCCTGAGATCAATAATATTTGATGTTTGTGAGTAAATTATTCAGACCTTAATGCATTATTGCTAAGAACTTCAGTCAATGGAAATGGACCTGCCTTTAAACTGTGTTTTTAAAGAAGTCTGAAAGCTGATGCTTGCAGAAATAGCTACTGATTAAGCAAGTTTTCTCTTAACTTCACAGTGTAATAGAAATATTGTATGTGCCTGTTATGGGATATTTTGTCTGCATCAAAATACAAAATATAGATTTAAAAAAGCAAAAATCAATAGTTAATGGTTATAAAATATTAAAAATAGTGAATACAAAGTGTGCAATGTATACAGACTAGCATGAAGAATGGTATGAATGTCATACAGTGTTTAAGGTGAGGATACGCTGTAAATAATTCTTTGTACCAGATGAGTTCTGATTTACCATTCTCTTGTACATTTGATGTACAGTTAGGTCCATAAATATTTGGACAGAGACAACTTTTTTCTAATTTTGGTTCTGTACATTACCACAATGAATTTTAAATGAAAAAACTCAGTTGAAGTGCAGACTTTCAGCCTTAATTCAGTGGGTTGAACAAAAAGATTGCATAAAAATGTGAGGCAAGTAAAGCATTTTTTTAACACAATCCCTTCATTTCAGGGGCTCAAAAGTAATTGGACAATTGACTCAAAGGTTATTTCATGGGCAGGTGTGGGCAAGTCTGTTGTTATGTCATTATCTATTAAGCAGATAAAAGGCCTGGAGTTCATTTGAGGTGTGGTGCTTGCATGTGGAAGATTTTGCTGTGAACAGATAACATGCGGTCAAAGGAGCCCTCCATGCAGGTGAAAGAAGCCATCCTTAACCTGTGAAAACAGAAAAAACCCATCCGAGAAATTGCTACAATATTATGAGTGGCAAAATCTACAGTTTGGTACATCCTGAGAAAGAAAACAAGCACTGGTGAACTCAGCAACGCAAAAAGACCTGGACGTCCACGGAAGACAACAGTGGTGGATGATCGCAGAATCATTTCCATGGTGAAGAAAAACCCCTTCACAACAGCCAACCAAGTGAACAACACTCTCCAGGAAGTAGGTGTATCGATATCCAAGTCTACCATAAAGAGAAGACTGCATGAAAGTAAATATAGAGGGTGCACTGCAAGGTGCAAGACACTCATAAGCCTCAAGAATAGAAAGGCTAGATTGGACTTTGCTAAAGAACATCTAAAAATGCCAGCACAGTTCTGGAAAAACATTCTTTGGACAGATGAAACCAAGATCAGCCTCTACCAGAATGATGGCAAGAAAAAAGTATGGAGAAGGCGTGGAACAATTCATTATCCAAAGCATACCACATCATCTGTAAAACACAATGAAGGCAGTGTGATGACTTGGGTGTGCATGGCTGCCACTGGCACTGGGACACTAGTGTTTATTGATGATGTGACACAGGACAGAAGCAGCCAAATGAATTCTGAGGTGTTCAGAGACATACTGTCTTCTCAAATCCAGCTAAATGCAGTCAAATTGATTGGGCAGCGTTTCATGATACAGATGGACAATGACCCAAAACATACAGCCAAAAGCAACCCAGGAGTTTATTAAAGCAAAGAAGTGGAAAATTCCTGAATGGCCAAGTCAGTCACCTGATCTTAACCCAATTGAGCATGCATTTCACTTGTTGAAGACTAAACTTCAGACAGAAAGGCCCACAAACAAGCAGCAAAGGCCTGGCAGAGCATTAAAAAGGAGGAAACCCAGCAACTGGTGATGTCCATGAGTTCAAGACTTCAGGCTGTAATTGCCAGCAAAGGGTTTTCAACCAAGTATTAGAAATTAACATTTTATTTCCAGTTATTTAATTTGTCCAATTTCTTTTGAACCACTGAAATAAAGGGATTGTGTTAAAAAATGCTTTAGTTCCCTCACATTTTTATGCAATCTTTTTGTTCAACCCACTGAATTAAAGCTGAAAGTCTACACTTCAACTGCATCTGAGTTGTTTAATTTTTTAATTCATTGTGGTAATGTACAGAACCAAAATTAGAAAAAAGTTGTCTCTGTCCAAATATTTATGGACCTAACTATATATTCTGATTTGAACCAAAGACTTGCTAGATGCATTTCACCTGGTAGGACCTACAAACTAGGGCAAAAAAGTCTATACATCAAATGAATTCTCTAAAACAGAGTAAAAGACAACATGTCAATCAAATAAATTAGCAAGACGTTCATGCTTTATGTTTTATGTGGTAGTATATTAAGGTAAGAATAGAACATACAGAGCCTATACTTAATTTCAGTCTGAGATTTGCCAAATTACAATTTTTAGTGAATGTTTGTTTATTAGCACTAACTCTATTAACACTTCTTCCTATGTTCACATGGATTTGCACCTGGTAGTCTGACATCTTCAGACATCTTTAAGTCTTGGTGAAGTAGTTTGGCTGTAAACTAGAAAGGAGTGTGTGTGTGCCTTGTAATGTTTTGTAGTTAACTTGCATCAAAGTTGCAGCTCCCTACTACACTGTAATGGAACAGGTAAGTTCAGAAAATTTTTATGCCATTTTCTAAATTCTTTTAGCTCTACCTAATGTAATGTAAAGTGCAGCTCCTGAATATACCCTTTTCATCAGCATTTCAGTTGCTCTATGTCATGTCTTCACACCCTTCCCAAGTCATGACATCTAAGTTGTCTCAATAGTCATTGTAAGAAAACCCCAAAACAAAGATAATGATTTGGAGCACCTTGAAGACCAACTCTGTCTATTAAATACGTACAAAAGCAGTGGAATGATATGCATGAAAGCGCAAAGCACTGAATCGTCCAGTTTCCATTTTTTAGACTGCCGAAGATGGTTGTTGTTCTGGTCATATGGATGCTGGGGAGGAAGAAACGGGACCTGGTGGATAGACAGTGGAGGAAGAGACAGCATTATCACACAGTGCCACCCCCTGGTTTAGTGGAGAATTACTATTATCTAAGCCCTTAAACTGTCTCCCAAGCACACGTGTGTGACACCATTTAAAAAACAACGGCAAGGCTATAGTTAGCTTTACTGCTGTACTGTGATACGTTGCAACATAACTCATTATGAAGCCCTTTTATACATAGATCTTGTTAAGAAGCTAATTTTTCACTGACAACAAGGAAGCTTATCACCACCACTCACCACTTTTTAAAATTGCCTTTAGTACAGATAAGGTTCTAAACTGAATCCATGTCTGGGCGAGGAGGACTGTAATACTAGTGTGGTAGATAGGGAGCGCTCTCGCTCCCTTGAACCCCTGTCTACGACTCCAGACACCAGGTAAAAGTCCAAATTCTGACTTTATTTAATCGCCACAGTGCACAAAGCACACTCTCCTCCACAATACCCATATACTAATCACAATAATAAATCCCAAATACAATCCTCCAGCTCCCAGAAGCGTTGTCACCCTTCCACCCAGCTCAGCTCACTGTCTGGGAGCTCCCACAGTCCTTTTATATCTCCTGACCCGGAAGTGTTCCCAATCCCCAGTCCATGTGATTCTCAATCACCTCCGGGTCAGGTAAAAGTTCTTTTCTTCAACCCGGAAGCATGTCGCTCTTCCTATGACGAACTTCCGGGTCATAGGGCACGAAGAAATCTTCGGTCCTCCCTGCAGCTCCCTCTTGTGGCCCCCATGGCATCCAGCAGGGCTGTGCATAAAAACTCCATTGTCCATGATGCCCTGCTGGTCTTCTGGGGACATCCGTGCTGCAAGGAGAGCTCCACCTGGCGGCTTGGGGGTATTGGCTGGGATAAACGGCCGGCCATCCTTCATACTAGAAATGATTATCCTTTCAAATTACAGGTCAATGAGGTTCCACGACTCTTTATTGATTCCTTTGTTTTCATTTAATAAGATTCATTCTTCTCAAAGAGCTTTGGGAAAGGGTTATTGGAATTCTGGGAAAGCAACATGGCGGTCTGCAAGCAGCAGCAGGTGGATGAGGAGCTGAAAATAACAGATTCAGCTTCTTCTAGTGTGACAGTCCATACTCAGAAATGAAAGCTTATCTTCTTGCCACATAGGAGGATTCCTCCAGAATTAAAGCAAAAACAACTTTATAACAACATTGCATTGTTATTATTAGTAACTCCATCATTTGTAATTTAAACTTTCTGTCTTCTAAAAACAAAACTTTTGTTCCATTTTTTCCTGGCGACTGTGTGCCAAATATTTAAAAAGGTCCTGTCTGCCTTTGAAATGCACAGGATCAGGATCTTTGAACTCATAATGCTACACGGCAGAATAAGCAACATTCAACACAAGGTTCACAATTGACTTTGATCCCTGAACTGGCTGAGATTCTTCTGCACAAGACAGGACATTACATTTATGGACAACTTTGAGATGTTTTGGTAGACACCCTGAGCCTCCAAATGGGATGGGGTGCACTTGAAACAACTCGGCTTGTGTACCCTCTTCAACAATATTGCAAAAGTAATAAATCATGACTGACTTATTAATGTTACATTTAATAATATACATGACTGTAATACTCCTGTAGCTGATTTATATAAAGATGTTTGATATACAGTATATCCCCCATAATAAAGAATTATAGATTTAGTAATAAATATAGACAAACCACTATTAACATAAATAACTTGCTTTGTGTTAACATTGGTCAAATTGTCACAGTACAGCCAATTGAAATGATTAATATGGCTTTACAGTAAAACCTTGGATTATGAGTAACTTGGTCTGCAAGTGTTTTGCAAGACAAGCAAAAATTTGTAATGAATTTTAACTTCATTAATAAGCAATACGAGTAGTACATTTAAACTTTGTCTGCCATGCGTCACATGATCACAACTGAGCTGATGGTTCTTCCCTCTCTCTCTCTCTTGCTGCGAGATTGTTGGTAATCATCTCCCATGCTCAGTCTCAGTCGCCGTGCCTCACTCATATAGTTAACATCTGTACGAGCATATACAGTTTACTATAGCATTGTGGCCACGTGTGTGTGCCTAAAGCATTTTTTTACTTTGTGCCTAATTGTAGTGACTGTTCTTTAGTAACTGGACTAGATTAGGGAGATGTTTAAAATGTGGGAAACAGTGCAAAATTTTGTAGAAAAGCACCACCCAAATAAGGCTGTAGCAGTGCGAGCGATGAATCTGTTTAACGACAATGCAATGTCACATTTCCACGAAATCCTCAAAAGGAGGCAAAAGCAACAGTCATTGGATAGGTTCCTTGTTAAATCTGCAAAAAAAAAAAAAGATTCCATTGAGCCAACAGACAGCAGTGATTCCATTAATTATAGTGAAAGTTGTTCTACACAATAATCCTCTTCCTACTCTCACACCAGCCACAATTCTTTTCAAAGGTAAAGTGTAGGCTAATTTCTTTTATGTATTTTTAATTTATATTTTATATTAATCATTTTTATATGAATATTTTGGGTTGTGGAACAAATCATCTGAGTTTCCATTATTTCTTATGGGGAAATTCACTTTGATATACGAGTGCTTTGGATTACAAGCACTTTTGTGGAACAAATTATGCTCGCAAACCAAGGCACCACTGTACTTAATATTAGGGCTCTAAGCAGTTGTGGATGGTGGAAAAAAATTGGTGGATGGCACAGTTTTAGGGGATCAAACTGAAGCAGCAATTCATAGCTCAGAAGAAAAGAAACAAAAACATACACTAGCTGTAATGTTACCTACACACAGCTTTGAGAAGTGAGAAAAGTGCTATATAAATTTAAAGATTATTTTCATTATTATTAGTAGTATAGCCAGAAATGTGTTGGTGGGTGGGCATATATGAAACTAGGCGGGCAAATAAAATTTCACCATTTCAAATGCAGTCAAAGTCCTTGAAACTGAGCAATATTTTTTCCAGCATAGAGGGAGGTGGGAGGTGAGGAAAATTGGGCAGGTTCTGTTTAACAAAGTTTCTAATTTGAAGATAGTGAAAGAAATGTGTTGCTGGAAAGTTAAATTTAGAATGTAATTGTTCATAGGATGCAAAGAAGTTGTCTATGTACAGATCTGTTTTTTTTTATTTATTAATTTTATTACAATCAATACATAGCAATCAAGTTTTTACAAAAAAAAAAAAAAGAATTATGCTAAGATGTAAGTGATTTAATCCCAATTAAAAACTGCATATGTTTGCAAGGGTTGAAAAAGGTGGTTTTCATGAAGAGATGCCACCGATAAAAGATTCTCTATTGTAAAATGCTTCCTACATTGGTTCCATATTCTGAGTGAGTGAAGCACAATTGGGTTGTTAGTATATTGGCGATAACTTGCGTTTATTAGAGCACCAAGCAAGGAATATAAAGAAGTACTGCAGGATTTTATTTCTATTGCAGACCAAGCCTGTGTCTGTTCATCTATTTGTGTCCATATCCAGGTTTTTATATTTTGTATGTTTGCTGCCCAGGAGTATAACTGAAAGTTACATATTGCCATGCCACCTTCTGCCTTTGTAGGGTCGTTCTTTGGATATGTGGATGTTTTGAATTCCAAATAAATCTGGTTATGGTTGAATCTAATTTCTTAAAAAATGATTTATTGATGTATATTGGGATATTTTGAAATAAAAAGAGAAGCTTAGGGAGGATATTCATCTTAATAATTTTAATTCTTCCAGCTAAAGTGAGATGAAGAGTTGACCATTTATGTAAGTCTTGCTTAATTTTTTCCAAACAGCAAAATTTTGTTGATAAAGAGCTTTATGTTTACTTGTGATGTTTACCCCTAGATATTTAAACTGATAAAAGGGAAGGTGTTCAATCTAATATTGTGTGCTTGAGAATTCACTGGAAAGAGCACGCTTTTAGTCAAATTAATTCTGAGACCAGAAATCTTTTAAAATTCTGTTAGTGCTGTTAGGACTGCAGGCACAGTATTTTGTGGGTCTGATATACTGTATACAATACCATATCATCTGCATAGAGAGAAATTTTCTGTTCAAGTCCTTCTCTGATAATCCCCTTTGTCTCATAAGTGTTTCGACAGTGAAATACCATTGGCTCAATAGCTATTGCAAAAAGTAGTGGTGACAAGGGGCATCCTTGTCTGGTACCACATTCTAGTTTAAAGTAGTCTGAATTAATGTTGTTAATACAAACTGTAGTTTCTGGATTGGTTTGCAGTAGTTTTATCCATGCACAAATGTTTTTGGCCAAACCCAAATTTCTCCATTGTAGTGAAAAGGTAGTCCCATTCAGTCATATCAAACACTTTTTCTGCATCCAAGGATAATAAAATCTCTGGGATGTTTGACTTTACGGATGAGTATACATTAAACAGGCATCGAAGATTGGACGCTAAATGTCGGCCTTTAATAAATCCAGTTTGATCTTGTGATATTACAGAAGGCAGCATTTTCTCCGTCCTTCTAGCTAGGAGAGTATCTTTATCATCATTATTCATAAGTGAAATTGGTCTGTATGATAAACATTGTAATACATCCTTATTTTGTTTAGGAAGGACAGTGATTAATGCTTGGCGAAAAGTTTGAGGTAGAATTGTATTGTCTCTAGCTTCTGTGAATGTTGTTAATAGGAGGGGAGCTAGCTGAGTGGAGAACATCTTATAAAATTCGGCAGGGTAGCCATCGAGGCCTCCTGCTTTCCAAAACTGAAGTGATTTTATAGCATCTAATAATTCTGATAGTGCCAATGGTTTATCCAATTCTTCTGCACTAAGTGTATCCATTTGTAGTATCTCTAATGAATCCAGAAATGCATTAGATTGTGTCTTGTCTTCTTTAAACTCAGTAGAATATAAGGATTTATAGTAGTCTCTAAATGTGTACATTATATTTTTATGGTCAATGATTTTGTCGCCGTTTGTGTTGGTGATTTCTGGGATTGCATTGTGAACTTCTTACTTGTGGATTTGTTGAGCTAAAAGCTTATTAGCTTTCTCTCATTGTTCATAGTAATGATGTCTTGATTTATAAATACATCGTTCAGTTTCTTTAGTTGTCAAGAAGTTGAGTTCTGAATGCAGAGCCTGCCTGGAGCCTCATGTATAACGGTGTGCGTAGAATTCGCACTATAACATGACATAAGCACAAAAGACGAAATGTGCTTACGCACAGAAAATTCCAGATGCATTAATCTGTGCATACTCCAACTTCTGTGTTCTTCCGCTCCATAAATCCCGATCAGAGTGAAAACTAATGCACGTGCACGCGCCTTCTGTCTTGCCCTGTCTCCTACCGGAATTACGCCTCTTTGAATATGCAAACCAATATAAACAGACCTAAAGCTCAGTGTTCTGTGAAAAGACAATGGCAAAAGCAAGAGGGAAAATCAAAGGAAAGGCTTTGAAACGTTTTGCCATGGTTGAGGCAGCATGGGCTTGATGCTGTATACCGATAATTCTCTTTCCAATCAGCTGCTGCTGTGATTCCCCACTCAGGTACAGTGATATAAATACTCCAAGTGGTGCAGTGAGAGTACTATGGAAAAAGATGATCCGCTGTGGCAACCATTAAAGGGAGCAGCTGAAAGAAGAAGAAGAAGAAGGTGCAGTGAGAGTAACAACACTAAAGCAGTTATGGTATTTGGAATACTATGGCTATTCCTTGGACCATTATATTGTTACAAGTTAATTACAATCAGATGCATTAAATTAATAAACAATATGTGGTTAGTTTCAGTGTATTTATAAAGCCGCGTCAGGAAAATAAAGAGTAACCACACAGGAAAAGTAGCACTGCTTTGATGCTGGGTGCCGCCAGTCTGCAAAACCGAGCAGAGAATTTGTGTACTACAAATTATGAGGTATCGTGGAAAATTGCGTGGCTTTACGCCAAGTGTAGGATTTATACATCACGATTCGAACGTGGAAAAGTTCTTACGCAACATTTCTGTGCATACGCACCGTTCATACATGAGGCCCCTGGTATGTTCTTGATCTATTCTAGTAATTTCGCTGGTTAGCTTTGATACCTGCTTGGTTTCCAATTTATTTCTGTGGGAAAGATATGAGATAATCTGTCATCTTAAGAAGGCCTTCAGAGTTTCCCAAAATATTCCTGCAGAGAGGATGTATTTGCCTCTAGAAAAAAAAAATATATTTGTTTTGATATAAATTCTGTAAAGTTCTCGTCTGCTATTAAAATTGGGTTAAGATGCCATCTGTGAGATGAGCATGTGGGGCATAATGATTTTAGCTGCAAGATCAGAGGGTATTGTCTGATAAGTTGTGGTCAGTTACAAACTGTGTAATTGTCTTTGCAGTGTTAGATGTCATCGCCGCAGTGACAAGAGACCTACCTAGGTCTGGATTTAAAACACAATTAAAATCCTCAGCCATTATAATTGTATGAGTGTTCACATTGTGAATGGATGCAAATACATTTTGGATGAAGTCCCTATCATCCACATTGGGTGCATGACAATCATGTATCTCCCTTCCGTATCAGATACAATATCTGATACTACCAATGGGACTGGTCTATGGATAAGAATTCCCACATGTCTAGTTTTTTTTGTAAAGCTGGAATGATACATTTGGCCAGTCCAGTCTTTTTGCAGCCAGAACTGATTATTGCTCAATAAGTAGATCTCCTGTAAAAATACTATTTTAGCGTTTAGACCTGTTAGGTGTGAGAATACTTTCTTTTTAATTCGTGATTCAGGCCTTTAACATTCCAGCTCACAAAGTTAACTGTCCCGTCTTGGAAACATTGATTCTGAATTTTTTATGTCATTTTGTAGTCTTAACCGAAAGTGAGACAGCTTTGACCTTAATTTCCAATTTTCACAGGGGTTATTGCCATGCAGTCTATTGTTACGTTGGTAATTATAATTATAAGGATTAAAAGGATAGATTAGAGATAGATTGCTCTCTCTCTCCCCTCATCCTCCCGTTTTGCCTCCCCATGTGAGGCTGGACCCCACTTCACATAGTCCCAGTCCTTTGACATACCTAGAGACAGAGCACGTCCAAAACAAAAAAAGTCCCCCAGCAGTGGTGTATGAGGATTAAAATTGGGATATTTATTGCCGATACAGTCTAAATACTATAAGCATAAAAAAAAACAATCTTCAACAGTCTTTAAATGTTAAGATAGTAAACCCAGGGAATGGTGTTAAAAAGTGGCTCACAACAACAATAAACCAAGGATATGATGTTTAATAGTCTCTTTTACAATAGTAAAAAGAGAAAAAAAAAGTTACTAATTTTATTTATTCCACACATACATACATAAATGTGTATAATTGTAATTAAAACATAAACAGATAGTGACCGAGAAGGGGAAAGGATGTATAATTACGGTACCAGTGTCACTGCAAGCGGATAAGACAGCAGGTGATATCTTCTTTACGATGCCATGAAAGGGCGCGATCCACGATCGTATTTCAGGAAAGGGTTGGGATCAGCTTTCTTAACTCTTTGTTTGCTTCCTCCATAGAGGTAAAGATGTAATGTTTGCCTTGAATATCCACTTTCAGTTTGGCAAGATACAAGAGGCTGTATCTGATATCGGCTTTTCGTAAGCGCTGTTTAATATTATAAAAAGAGGCACGTTTAGCAGCTGTTGGGGGTGAAAAATCAGAGAAAAAAACGAATGAGGTTATTTTCAAATGTATTCTCTTGTTTTTGTCTGAGAAGTGACATTACATTTAATTCAGATAGTAGCTTCTCGAAGCGTACAACAAAAGTCCTAAGTTTAAATGTGTTTGATCCCCGCATGCTATAAGCTGCTGCTATTTCGGTATCTGATCTAAAGTCTTCTCCAATTATTTTGAAAAATAGTACAGCTACGAATTTCACTGGGTTTGGACTTTCACAATCCTCAGGTAGGCCTTCGATTCTAATATTATTCTTTCTGCATGCATCTTCCAGAGCAGCAAGTCTCTCTCCGAGTTTTTTGCATTCGGAATTTGCAGCTGTTGCTTTTCCATCAGTGGTGGATGCTAAATTTTCGGGTGTTTAAATTTGAGTTGTGAATGTCAGCTTAACTTCTTCCAGCTGATTGGCAAGTGCTCTCAATTCAGATGCATTTTCCTGAATGTGCTCCTCAAGTTTTTCCAGCATACCTTTAAAGGCCACCTCAAAGCGATTACATACGTGTTTCTCCGAGTCTTTACTATCTTGCCGCAGCTCCCGCCACAGCTTCTTGCTTCTCTTCTCGCTTGTCTTGCGCATACCATTTATTTCTTTCTTCATATCTTTCTTTATCTCTTGCTTGAGCTCAGCGATCATTACCTTCAGTTCGGATAGTTCATTTCTACTTTTGTGCACCGTAAATGAAGTGGCGAGCTCTATTACAGCCAATGTTCACGACTCACAAGGATTAGATGAAAGTGCAGACTGCAAGGCCTTTTCCAGTTTCAAGTGATCTTCTGGAATCGGTGAGCTATCGTGACCTGCATCACTTGCACATTCGCTCCCATTTTAGCTATCAACTGGAGACGATGCCGCGGACAGTGGTCCTAAGAAGTATGGGTTTTCACCTGTCTGCTCCAGGTCAGTCTCTGAAAGGCCGTACCTTGAACTTGGACTTGCCTGTCTAAGCTTGGATGTAGCTTTAGGTTTCTTTTCTGTTTCTTTCTAAGCCCCTTTATTATCGGTCATGTTTATATATGCTTGCATATACCATAATAGAACTCTCGGGTTGGATAAATACAGGATACCTCGGGATAATAAGAAATAATAGAAAAAATAACACTGCTGCTAACGGAACTTTTGCTTCAGACGTCCATCTCCCGCAAAGGTCGAGACTAAAACCTTAAACAATACCAATTCACTGCTAATATATGGGGGAGTATCCAGTGTTTGAAGAGCTTTATCTCCAGTTACATTTGCTATAAAAACATTAGTTTGGGGAATTTTCCATCCTTTGAATGTATTGCTTGTTTTTCAAAAAGTACCTTGTTCTCTCTTAGGCTCCTAATAGTACACACTTATAACTTTCATTTAGATAATTGATTACTTTCAGTCTTTGTCAATTGCCAACACATAAGGCTGGTCATAAATCAGATTTGGAAATATACAAACGGACACAGACTTTTGGTCTCAAAATATCTAATCTTTTCTATAGTTTTTAATGTATCATTATTTGTACTTAGACTTAAAAAAATGCATTGGTAAATGACACTTTAATGACTGCTTTATGCTTCACTGGTATATTTAGCAGGCAACCTGAGAGAAGCCACTCATGTAAATACTAAGGGGGAAAATTTTAATTGTAAACTGAGTAAAAGAAGCAGCTGACAAAGTAAACCCAGAAAAATCATGTTGTGAAATCATCCACTGTAATTTTACCCATAAAAACTCCAACATTTTGCAAGCTTTAGAGCACAGGTCACTAATAGGCGGACCGTAGTCCAGGTCTGGACCCAGACTTTGTTCTGTCCAGACCCAGACATATCATTGAGTTTTATTTAGTTTTGGCGGAGATGACATTTTTACCGACGACTCTTTTCTGACAATGTTTCTACAACGCTACTCAGTGAAAGGGACCTCCTATGTGTCTCTGATTGGCCAATACTTGTTGCCTTCTTGGGTTCGAGTTGGGTGGGTTTAAGCATGAAGACTGATATTGGTCAGACTGAAGACAAGAATGTCAGCCAATCACAGGCAGAGTAGGGCGGGCCTTCACTGAATAGAGTAGCAGAAAACCTGCATTCTGAGTGAAAACAGCTGGCACTCTTGTGGCAGCAGCATTGACACGGAGAGAAAAATATGCAGTAGTGTGAAGACAAGAGAGAGAAATGTGACAAAATAGTCAATGTGCCATGGCTTTTGCTAAACGGCGGAAGCTTGACACTAAAAACTGGGCTTTTTATCCGGAATGGACCGAGGCGTTTATGTTCATACTTCCCGTAGGAAGCTTGAAACCGCTGTGTCTCATCTGCTTTGAAATGGTGGCAGTGGTTAAAAGCAGGAATGTGAAACACCACTGCAAAACTAAACACAAAATTACATTTCAGAAAAGTTACCCACTAAATTCGCCAGTTAGGCTACAGAAAGCCAACTAACGATCAGTCAACGATTATAACACATTCATTTACTGTCCAACCGAGTTAACGAGTCTTCCCTCAGAGATGTGTGGATTTTGGGACGTCACAAAAAACATTCAGTGATGACAATCTTCACACATGCAGGAGGATGGCACTGACACCATTCCAGCCCAGATTTAAAATCCTGGCAGACCAAGCAAGAGCTCATTTCTCTCACTGAACAAGAGAAAGTAGGCAGTGGGATACGAGGAAAAGAAGGATGGGAAGATAGGTTCAGTTATTTAAAGATGTTCAGATTTACTGTGAAACTGGTTATGCCTGTTTAGTTCACATATTAAAAACTCTTATATATTTTATTTTTATATGAGGCCAAGTCTTTTTTTTGTTGAAACGTTAAAACTTGTTATTATTTTTATTCTTATGAAAGTACTTATTATTTATAATTCTCAGTTGAATGTCAAAGTTACCTTGCTTTTACTTAATTTTACTGTTATTTATTTTTTCTTATTTTATTGTATGTAGCCCTCCAGAGTCCAGAGTTGCACTGAAAATAAATATTGTTGAAATATCATTGAACTTTCTTCTTTTGATTTGAGTCATTGACTTCACATAGTGCAGATGTTAATACAATAGCAATGCTACTTCAAAATATATAAATTAATTGTGATGTAAAAATTATAATGCAACTTAAACATGACAATGCTGCAAACCTGTACATGAGGAAATTTTCTCTATCCGGACACCCTTAAATCATAATTGACTACCCCTGCTTTATAGGAAATACTGTATGGCTGAGAGAAAATGGAGGGAAAGTACAGTAAATTAATATGCACTATGAAATTCTCAAGGTTAGTTAGTATAGCTGAATATAATATAGCAGTGCAGTGATAGAGACAGTCTTAACTTTTTCAACTTCTAAATGAAAATGAATGTATTCTAAGAGTATTATTTTCTACTATCGATTGTTAAATCTAGCTTCTACAGTGCAAACCATTTTAGAACCTTCAAAAGCCAATTGTGATGCTTTTGCAGTATTTTGTTAAAGAAAAAATAAATAATACAAGATTAATGCAAACAGTGAAAATAAACCCTGCAGAACCTCTGCCTTTTTATTTCAATCAGTTAAATACCTTTGCTTTAATAAATTCATCTGAACTGCAGAAAATAATTACACTGCTTAAGTCATCCACCTGTGCGCTTGATCCATTTCCAACAAAGTTATTAAAAAAAGTCTCAGAGGTATTAACTAACAGTGTACTCGATATTGCTAACTGCTCCTTGGATACTGGTATTTTTCCAGCTTCTTTAAAAATGGCAATAGTTAAACCTTTGCTTAAAAAGAACAATTTACACTGTTCTGATGTCAGCAATTTCAGATTTATCTCCAACCTGCCTTTTTTGAGAAAAATTACAGAAAAGGGCATTTTTCAGCAATTAAATGACTATTTTAACTAATCTCCTATTCTTAATAAGTTTCAGTCAGGATTTAAAACCAGTCATAGTACCAAAACTACATTAACTCAAATAGTTAATGATTTGCACCATAATGCAGATGTGCAACTTTTGATATCATAGATCACAGTATTCTCATTAATCGCCTTAGAGACTTTGTTGCCATTTCTGACAATGTATTGCACTGGTATAAATCATATATTTCACGTAGGAAGTATTTTGTAAGTCATGGAGACTGTTCTGTCAAATTAAGGCTTTTTGTCTCTTTCGTTAATTTTTTATTCTTTTTATTTATGTTGATTATGTACATCATTCTTTATTTTTGGCTTTGTCTGTGTATATCAGCTGCCCTTGGTAAGTTTAATGTGTTTACGAAGTATTGAAAAAGTTAGATATCTACTGACATGTCATGATGCTGAAAAGTGAATTCATGCTTTTGTTTTTAGTCAGCGAGGTTACTTTAATGCACTTCAGCCAGGATTACCTAAGAAAGATATAAAAAGTTACTTCAACTAGTTCAAAACACAGCAGCAAGATTCTTAATCAAGAAAAGAAACATAGTGTATTTCGCAAGTTTTAGCTTTGTTACACGGGCTGCTGATATCCGTTAGGAGTGACATCGGGACTGGACGTGACACCATCACTAGTGTCGGAACTGGAAGTGACTTTCTCAGAGGCACCAGAAACGGAAGTGACATCATCAGAGGCCCCCGAACCGGGCAGGATATCCCAAGAATGGTCTGCAAGGGATTCAGAAAGATAGTTAGTGTATCTCGACACCCCCTGGTCTGGCATGGAATTACTATTACTCAGGCCCTTTAGCTGTCTCCTACTCGCAAATGTGTGACAGTCTATAAGGCTGTTAACAATATTGCTCCTGCCTGTATTTTGCAGTGTCTCTCACTTTGCGTTCCAGATCCTCCAACATTGGTCTGCACAATATACTAATGGTCAGCTGACTTTCACAGCTTATACTGCAAAATTGTGGAATGCTCTGCTGATAAAGATATGCCAGGCTGGCTCGGTGGACAATATTTTGTTTTAGTTTCATTTTGAGTGACCAATTGCATAACAGTTCCCAGTTTGATGCTGCTTACAATGTAAATGAAGAATTTGGCTTTACACATCTTCAGAACTGGACATGGACCTCACTGGATGGGCCTTCTCTTTAGTATTAACATATTCTACATTCCTACTGTGCTATTCCTTTATTATTTCTCTTATGTTATTTACTATTAGAACTATCTAACTAAAAATAATAAGGAACAACTTAAGTAATTTTTTTTGGGGTAGAATGCTCAGTGGGGGTTGGGTAGTCTTTTGGCATTGAAACTCCTGCAAAATTTTTTTTTTTCTCCAGCTTATTTTTTGCTTTTTCTGTCCTTCCACCCATCTAACTTTTTCATTTCACTTTTCTATAGAGACTTATAAAAGGATACTCTATATATACTGTAGGCCTCTACAGATCTACTATTTCTACATTTACTAGGTGCATGTGGTCATTGGCACAAAAACAACCCGAATACTCCCTAGCAGTTTTTATATATTGTTGAACTTGCAAAATCATCAGCTAAGTAGCCTGGGACAGGATGAGACTGATGTGTAGTCGAGTGCCGCTGTGGCACAATATTGACTGGGACCGCGTGGAACCTGTCTCAGGCAAACACATGGTACCTTGCGTGAATGTGCATGTACCACAAAGCTGAGTTTATTTGCTTGGGTTAAATGAGAATTAAGGTGCATGTAAACTCCAAAAAAAATTAAAAGTGCATGCATGCACCATCTCACCAAGTGCAAGTCACACTTATATAAAATTCTACATCTCCCGTAGAATTCACACCAACTCCCATGGCTGTGGCTGAGCATGAGCAGAGCGGACTGCTCCATGCACAAACAACCACACAGGTCTTTCATTTATATGTCTAATTTTATGTAAGTCCTTACTGTTTTTTTTTTGTTAATTGTTTATTTTTAATTTTACCTAATTTAGTTTGTTTTCCTTTTCTCGCATCTATTTCTTTGACATTTTGTAAAGCACTTTGAGTTACATCCTATGTATGAAAATGTGCTATTGAAATAAAAATGTTCTTGTTGTCTTATTTTGCAATTATCATCATGTTACTTTATAAATTACTTATTTCTTCCTCAGAATAGGTTTGATTTTTGCTCTGGTTCTACAGAAACATTTTTGCTACAGTTATTCTCAAATTGTTTCAATTCGAAGGATATAATAAAACTAATGAGGGAGGTATAATCTTTATTTATTGAACCCCCAAGCCTCTTGAAAGATCTACCTGGCAGTGAAATGGCTGATCTTGCGGTGCCAGCATTTAATGAACACTAAAGATTCTGTATCATAGTTTATCATACTATTAGTAGGGCTGATATTAATAGAATTCAACATACTTAAGGAATGAGATATCATACCTTAAGACCAGAATGACTCTGAGTGAAATGTTTTGGACTATATTCTTCTCAAAGTCCAAGTTAATTATTAAAAACAACTACAAAGTGAAGTCTCATAAATGTATTGAAAAAGAAATGAAAGAAAACACTTACATACAGCAAATAACTCTTGTAAAAAAGGATGAGACTCGACACACGTAAAAAGGTTTGGGGCAGCCACCCGTATATTATTCCTAGCTGCAAAGGTTTGGTTTTCCATTCAACAGAGTAGTTGATTGTGGAGAATCCAAGACAGAACTCTTGAAGGTTGAAAAAGATGGCGGTTTTAAATGGTCAAACAGGAAGTGATGTATGTTGACCGGAAGTGATGTTTCTCTGACATCAGCCTGGGAGCCGGGACCGGAAGTGACAATCTTCTGGCCGCCGGAACTGGAAGTGACATTCTTTTAGGCGCAGGAACTGGAAGCGACATTCTTCTAGGCGCTGGAACTGGAAGTGACATTCTTCTGGCCGCTGGAACCGGAAGTGATGTTCTTGATTCAGACAGGTTTTCCTGCGGCTGGTCTGTAGAGATAGCAGGAATAGGTTTAATGCACCCTGCCCCCCCCTGGCCTGGTGTGGAATTACCTTTACTTGGGCCACACATCGTCCCCCTATTCGCACGTGTGTGACACTCTGCAGCAATAATAATAATTCTAACTACTTATAAATCTGTACATATATAAATATTTTAAAACATTTTCATACTATATACAACCGATGTACAGTAAAACAGAAACACTCAATACTTTAAAGGTGGATTTTGACAAAAGTCAACAAAGTTTAGAAGGCAGGTGTTGATAATAGCCACCGAAAAGTGAGAATGAAGGCTAAATCGAGAAAAGTCACCTAGAATGTATTACTTGGTCTTAACCACAACAGAGACCGCAAGACAAAGTTGAATCACCCTTAATTTTTTTTATAGCAAACCATCAAATAACTGACAGTCACTCTCATCACAAAAACTACACAGAAGGATACATTTTGTGTATTGTTGATGACTCAGATTTTACACTTTCATGTAAGAATTTTGAGCTTTCTGAAGAATGTAACAATGAGAGTCCAGCTAAAAAACCATGTCAGCTATGCAAAAAGTGTGACTTAGTATTGCAGGCAGCTGGCTGCCTCAAATGTTATCACACAATCATTTAAAGAATATTTCTGCCATTGTTAGTTGTATGTTTCTCACAATTAGAGTGATAAAAAAGATGATTCTGAAAACAATCTAGTCAACAGCCATGACAAAAAACAAATTAATTAACCAGACCCTTAGCTATTTACATTAGAAAAATTTCCAATATACTGTACTTTGAAACACATATGTAATAAGTGATTGAATTAAAGTACAACCAAAATACAGTTTCCAAGCAATATATATGTATATAATGATACAATCCGTTTCTCAACAAGATATTAATCAGCGTGGATTCTGCCAACATTGAAATGCTGACAAATAAATTGCAAATGCAGTAATACAAGTGAATTGGAAAAAATGAAGAGCAAATCAGCATTATCTCTAAGAAAGGCGACCAGATCAGTCTTACGGAAAGAATAGTGGACACACTGAAGGGCATTTTCAAGTGGCCACCCTGCTGAAAGTGGCTGATCAAGTTCTGAATGGTTGAGACTATAGTTTGTTAAATCCTTGCCTCTGTTGTCTCTGTTGATCCTTTCTAACATATCTGTAAGTTCCACAACAAAAGAAAAATACTGTTTCTCACTTCTAAAAACAGGCAAGCATGTAGGCGTTGTCACACATATGCACAAGGGAGGCAGCTAAAGGGATGAAATGAGGATAATTCCATGCCAGATGGCAGAGTGCGCTTATCCTTTTTCTTCTGCAGACCAACCACAGGAAATTCCACCTGAGCTCGATGACATCACTTCTGGTTTCAGGCTCGATGACATCCCTTCCAGTTCCTGTTTCAGTGATGTCACTTCCCCTGTCCAGCTTTAAAACTACCATATTTTGTCTGCTGAGTCAGTTCTAACTTGAACTAGGTGTGATAGAGAAGAGTCATAGTCCCTGTCTTGGTCCTTAAGCCTGATGGGAGTTGGAGGTTTTACAGTGACTTTTGTATCCCAATTTTTAGAGAGAGCAACACCATTGACTAACCTGACAAAAAAGAGGGTCCTAAACAATGTGTTATGGGAGGCTAACGCAGAAACTGCATTTAGTGACATAAAACAGGCCCATATTTAAGCACTGATCTTGAAAGCTCCTAACATTTCTTTGCCTTTCATCCTCCAGATGAACGCTTTGGACACAGGTCTTGGTGCCATGCTGAGCCAAGGCATCGACAGTGTTGAACACCCCGTCATGTTTCTGAGCCAGAAACTGCTGGAGCAGGAAGCCAGGTATGTGGCAATGGAACAGGAGGCCTTGGCGATCAAATGGGAGATTACTCAGCTAAGGTATTATCTCTTGGGCCACGAAATCACCTAGTTACATATCAAGCACTTTACAGTGGTTGGCCTTGCACAAGGAATCAAACCCGCGTATTATGAGGTGGTTTTCAGACCTGCAGAGTTACAAGTTTTCGGTCATTTATCACCGGGCCTTTCTTCAGGCCTGTGGCGATACTGTTTCTCCAGTTCACAACCTCTTGGTCAGGAATGCCAGACCTGATGGGTCTAGGCTGGGTTTGGGCCGTGTGACACACGTGCGCATGGACGGCAGCTAAAGGGCTCAAAAGAGGGTAATTCCATGCCAGACCATGGGATGGCAGAGTGCACTGATCCTTTCTCTTTTTCCTTTGCAGAACAACTATGGGAAATTCTGCCTGAGCCCGATGCCGCTACTTCTGGTTGCAGGCCAGATGAAGTCACTTCCGGTTCCGGACCCAATGGCAACACTTCTGGTTCCTGTCTCAGTGATATCACTTCCCCTGTCCGGCTTTAAAACTGCCATGTTTTGTCTGCTGAATCAGTTCTGTCTTGAACAAAAATTTGTTTTTCTATTTTGCCTTTTTCAGCCATTTTTCAAGTATACGGGTTGACTGCCCCAAAAGTTTTTGTGGTGTCAGTTTGTATAATTTCACAGCATATATTTCCAAAAAACGTGACTGACCACCAAGTTTGTTTTCTTCTACAACTGTAATAGCTAAAAGTTTGCTTACGCTCCTTTCAACAATAACTTAGATTATCTTTATTCATGCTTTATTACTTTCCATCACAAGGAATAAGAAAAAAAAGCTGACTGCTGAGCTTAAAAATTTGTTCACGTGCATTTTATTGCACCAAGTCTCTATCCTGTTTCTGGTTTCTATTTACATGCTATTAAGGAACAGCTGATGTTTGCAAAGTATCCAGTTTTGGATTTAAAGAGACACATTAGTGTTTTTTTGCAGAAGATGCTACCTCCTCAGCCTAATCTTTCTATGATTTACTTAGTGTGTTGGATGTGTATATACAGAGTATGCAGTGATTATGATAAGAATTACCTAATCTACTGTATATACTGTAGATACTGAACAGTGTATTCTGAAACCAAATTAGGTGATAGAACCCTCCCTAAAAAAATAAGACAAAATGTTTTTTAAAGAAATTTACAATATTTGCAGGTCAAGCATAGATATACTGCAAACTAAAACAAATATGAAATATGCATACCCATACACTGTACTTCAGACAGGAACATCATTACCTGCCCCCTAGAAACTTCAAATAATGGGCTAAGAACCCAAAGAAGGATAACCATTTTTCACTGGAATGGAAGACTACGAAGCCATCCATAAAATGGACATCTTGTAATTATGTGCCAATTATGTGGCAAGCACATCACATACAATATTCCCATGGGACATTCCATTGGACATGTGAATGTATGCAGTCCTTTTGCCACCTACTCTTTACCCAGAAGCTTTCAGATCCATGGATAAGTGTAACCTTGAGCCACACTTCTCCAATAAAAGAAGACAACAATAAAGATGGAATAAAACAAGAAGCATTATGAACTGTGAATATATTAGTCCGCCTGCTATTACCTTTCGTAAATGAAAAGTGAGAAAATAATTTATTATAGCAAATACCAATCAGAGTCCCTCTAATATTCTCTCTTTTCTCATCCTTCAGCTTCACAGTCCTTCAAAAATTTTAAAAACTCCCAATCCCCACCAATCTCACCTTCCAAAATAATTAAAATGAAATTGCTTTCAGGAAATTATTAAAAAATATGGAGAAGATGCAGGCATCACACTGTAACCTGATGTTACTTGATAAGCTCAATCACGTCTTGATCCTGTAATATAATGGGTGTGCTTGGGTATGCATAATAGTCATTGTAAAGAATACATTGAAAGTTCATTTTGTAGAAAAGGGAAAACCTAAACATGGTATGTTTGTGGAATTTTATCATAGACAGCAGATGCAAATGATAGTCAGTTTTTTCCCATTCTTAATTAATGAATTCATTACAGTTTAATTAACATTTTGCAATAAGTGCAGTTTAATTGCATTGCTTAACTTCAAATGTTTTGGAAGCCTACTTTACACATTAGGAGTAGATTGCACATTAATAATGCACACTGTAACAATTAATGGATTTCTAATGGGAAAGTAAAGTCTTGTTATAATTCATTCAGGATAATTTCCTGAAACCGAATTATTGATCTTAACATTCATTTACATAGAGAAAAGCTGCACGTCATCAAATAAATTAATTGGTCTCAAATTTTAATAGGATTCCATTAAACAATTAAGTAGTCATTGTTTATCTTTTGCCATGAAGCTATAGGTTACAATTTCAGCTCAGATAAAATGCAGGATGCAAGCTCCTCAAATTTATCATCCAAGAACATACAATATAAATTGAATGGACATATTCATAATTCAAAAGCTTCATAAAACAATAACTACGAGATGTCCATTGTAATATAACAAAAACACTTGTTTAATATGGTATGCTTCTATTAAACATTAATTATATAATAGAAAGAGGATTTAAAATAAAAATGTGATTTTGTTACTGGTAACCTGCAGTCAACTGATATTTTCCAAAACTGTTATGTTTGGTGTATTTTGTAGCAGATATTAACTTTTAATGTCAATTTACATCAAGATGTCCTCAGTGTAAAAATTTCAAGATTTCACATATTAGAAAATAAGTAAAAACAATGACTTCTCTTGGAAAAGAAGAATTATTTTTTAGATGTTCACAATGTCAGGAATATGCAGAACTACGTATATCTTTCAAGTCTTAGAGAAGGTTTGATGCCCTTTGTAAACCTAAATAAATAAATGAATAGAAATCAATTGCAGCATCACATTGGCCTCTTCATCAGATGTAAAAAGGCAATTAAGCTGAAAGTAAGTTAGTACAGTCACAGCACTTGGCAGCCAGCTGTGAGTGGAGTGGCTTACCCTAATTTTAATTAACATTTCACACCTGATGAAAGGATCACAGAAGTCTCAAAAGCCTGTTTGATGAAAATGTTCTCCAAAGCAGAGAAAATATTTGAACATCTACAATATCAACACGTGTCAGGAATAAAACTTTAATTAAAGATGTAGCAATGCGTTCTAAAAGCTTTTGCAATTTATTTAATGATTTTCATTATACATGGACTATATACAAGGAAGCTGATATCATGTTATTACATTGAGCTCTAATTTACATTTTGTTACAGGCACAATACAAATGGTGTTCATTTTGTTTTATAATTTTAAAGTCAAAAAAAGTTATAGGCAGAAATCTGCATGTATTGAACATAAATATGAAATGGAATGCAGACTAACAATATAATACATATATACAGGACATGTACGTGGTACACCTTTTTTCTAATTAAATTTATAAGTGTATAATCCACTTCATTAAAAAAAATTATTGAATTATTTTGGAAACAGGCAAAAACACCTGAAATAAATGCAAAACTTGCTTTATGAGTTTTAATAAAGTACTACTTTGTTAACTCCAGCCCTAAAGTTGCTGACAGAAAAGCATCATTAGTCAATTGAAAAGCAAACGATATATTTTCATTATAGTGTGATGTTTGTGGTACTTAAGTGGGATAAAATAAACTTGTGAAATATACTACACAGTAAAAATAACAATGTAATGATCAGTGAAGACAAAATGTACAATATTAATAAATTCAAGTACTGTTTCCAAGTTGAATGCAAAAGAAATAACAAACAATATGTGCAAAAGAAAACCACACTTTTTTAAAGAACTTGTGTTTCTTTTAGGTGACAGTGGAGGATTGTTGCTTTTTAAGGCATGCGGCTGTCTTTCCGAGAATAAACAAAAGTTGGGAGAAGACGATGAAAAGAATAAGCATTTGCAAATCACAGTATAATTTTACTCTCAGACACAAAGATGCTAAGCCAACAGCCTGGTAGCCATTTTTTTAATTAATTGTGTATGTATTTAATTTAGGCAATCTGTTATTTTTTGCAATCTTAAAATGAAGATGAGTAAATATTTTCTAGTATGCATTAAAAAAATTCTCAGACGGTGTATGTGGTGTTTATTTCTCAAAAACACGTAGATGGAATAGCTCAAGTATCATGAAATAAAACAAAGTCTCTTAATTACAAACTGGCAACAAAACAAAATAACTATGTAAAAACAATAGTGATAATAATCTGCCTAGCCTCCACATCAACCTGATAAACACCCACCCTCTGTTCTTTGGCAGGATTATGGCTGCCATAACAGCAGTTTTGTGCATAATACCATGCAAAATAATTTCAACACAGCAAAGTTATCAAAACAGAGGAAATTTACTTTCCATAGAGCTATGTCTATATATTTATGCTTTGCTCTCCATGAGGCCGAGTTTGCTGCTGTGTTGCATTGGATTCTTCTTTGGCCGCTGTCTGAGAATTGGTTACATTTGTCAATAGCAGGGGATACCTGCTATCACTCAGTGGTGGTCAACCACCTACTCTTTCTTGTCTTTTGACATTGTTGCATTGACTCAGATACAGGTACTATTGGTTCTCTCCAGCCACTTTTCCACAAATGTATATAGAAAATCATTTGTAATTGTAAAACCACCTGGTCGTTCTATTCAGATAAACTTTGTGGCAGGTATAAATAGAACTTCAAGTGGCTGGAAGTATGAACGAATATCATTGTGGAAAAAAAAACAATAGTCTTAAAAATATAGCTCACAGAATCAAGGATTTATTTATAATTATGCATGTAGGATTAGAGATATAATGGAAAGAACACAGTATGCCAAGGTAAGGTGTCTGCCCTTTCTTCGGACCATTATTCCTTTAATATGTTCTTCACCATCACATGATGCCACAAAGTCCATTACACATCTAGCAAGCAGGTTTGGCAAATCTCCTAAATTCCCCTTTGTAATATCGCTCGCTTGCTTGTTTGTGCTGTCACTTCCTCACAGGCTCAGTCGATGTACTGTATGTAGTAGCCAGCTGAGACGAGAGGGGGTACTGCCACTAATCTTGTCATCTCTTTCTTTCTCCTGTGATAAGTGGCCTGTGGTGCTGCATGAATTTTAAAGAAATAATTGTGCCCCAAAAAAGCGTAGGCTGGTTGGTTTTGTCTGTTACAGGACATCTGAAGTAAAACTCAGTTAGAAGCAATGTTATTTTTTCTCTTTTTTTTATTATGCTGAGGTATCCTGTATTTACTCAACCCAAGTAAGCTAAATTACAGTATATGGAAGCATATATAAACATGACCGGCAGAAAAGGGGCTCAGAAAGTAATGCAAATCTTCAGCTAAATCTTCATCCAAGCCTAGATAGGCATCAAGTCCAAGCTCAAGGTATGGCCTTTCAGAGACTGACCTGGAACAGATAGGTGAAAGCACAGATTTCCTGTGACCTGACGCTGCTGCATCATCTCCAGTCGAGAGCAAAAGTGGGAGCAATTGTACAGGTGAGTCGGGCCAGGATAGCTCGTTGATTCCAGAAGATTCATTGAAACTGAAAATGACCTTACCTTCCGCATTGTCAACTACTCCACAATGGCGCTCAAGACATAAAGGAGCTTAAGAATAATATAAAGAAGGATATAAATGATTTAAAGAAAGAAATAAAGGACATGCACAAGACAAACAAGAAACTGCTTCAGGATATTAAAGACCAAGAAAAACATTTAAATAATCGCTTTGAGGCAACCTGCAATGGTATACTAGAAAAAAATTGAGGAACAAATATAGGAAAATGCGTCTAAGTTTGAAAATAAACTTAGAGCACATGGCGTTCAGTTGGAAGACATTAAGCAAACGTTGTGGCAGACTGCCGCAGTCCATGCCTGGCCGGGACACACCTTCACTGTATATTCAGGGGGAGCAGCCCTGGCGGTGCAATACATCCAACCTGGATGCTAGTTGGCCGCCCCCCTGGGTTGGAGTGGTGCCTTGTTTTCCTGCAGGGCTCCATGGGAATTGTAGTTTGATGCAGCCCTATTGGGTCACACAGGCACCGCCAGGGGGTGCTGCAGCTGGGACTTCTGAGCCCATATGGGCAGCGTATTTGCCACACCCGGAAGTGTAGCTGGAACTTGGCAATCAACCACCTGGAGCATTTTAGGGTGGACTATAAAAGGGCGCAGCAACCATCCACTCAATGTCCAGAGTTGAGATGGGGAGGATGAAGCTTGGTGGAAGAGCGGTGGGTGAAGAAGAAAGGAGAAGAGTGTGTTTTGGGTGCTTTATTTGTATTGGGGACTGTGCTGTGCCTGTGGGGATTACGGGGAAAACATGCCCCACAGTTGAAAAAAAATAAAAGTGTATTTATTTTAACGTGCCTCTGATGTGAGTCTGTGTCGGGTCAGGCTCCCATATAGCGTTTTGTTACAACGTTCACAACTTGCATTGAAACAGTTGAACAACCGGCATCTACAGCTGATGGAAAAGCAACAGCTTCAAATTCAGAATGCAAAGTACTCGGGGGCTGAATTATTGCACTGGAAGATGGCTGCAGAAGGAATCATATTAGAATCAAAGGTCTCCCTGAAAACTATGTAAGCCCAAACCCAGTGAAATTCATAACTGAACTCTTCTGTAAAATAATTGTAGAGGACTTCAAATCAGACACAGAGTTAGAAGCAGCTTACTGTATACAGGGATCGAATACCTCTAAACCTAGGACTCTCATCGTGCATTTGAAAAAATTACTATTTAAATTACATATAATCTTATTTCTCAGACAGAAACAAGAGATTATATTTGAAAATAACCACATTCGTATTTTCCCTGATTTCTCACCCTCATCAGCTGCTAAATGTGCCGCATTTTACAACATTAAACAGTGCCTCTTGTTTCCTGCCAAACTGAAAGTGGACATTCAGGGCAAGCTCTACGTTTTTCCTTCTACGGAGGAGACAGAAAAAGAGCAAAAAAAAAAAAAACTGATCCCGACACTTTCTGAAAAACGATTGTGAGTCGCATTCTGTCCTGGCATGGCAAAGATCTTAACGGCTGTTTGCAATGATACTGGTACCATAATTATACATCCTATTTACTTCTCAGCCACTTTTTGTTTGTGTTATAATTACAATTATATGTGTATATGTATATATGTGTACTTTTTTTTTTAAGAAGGCTGTTTAACATCAAAGACTTGGTTTATTGTTTTAGAGCATGCTAAGTTTATCCAGGGCTACTATTTAACATCATTACATGAGTTTACTCTTTCAGGACTGTTTTAGATTGTATTTTATGCTGATGGTATTTGGACTGTATTGTCAATAGATATCTCGGTTTTAAATCTTATACGCTGCTGCAGGGGGGCTTGTTTTGTTTTGGACATGCTCTGTCTCTAGGTATAACAGAGGACTGGGACTTTGTGAAGTGTGGTCTAGCCTCAAGTAGAGAGGCAAAATGGGGGACTGGGGGGAAAGAGAACAAGCCATTTCTAATCTATCCTTTTAATCATTATAATTATAAGTGCCAACATAACATCAGGCTTCATGGCAATAACTCCTGGGAAAACTGGAAATTAAGGTCAAAGCTGTCTTATCTTAAGTTAAGACTACAAAATGACAACAAAAGTTCAGAAGCAATGTCTCCATGACCAAGCAGTTAACTTTGCTGTATAAATTAAAGAGAAAGAAAATATTCTCTCACCTAACAGGTCTAAATGCTAAAATAGTACTTTTTCAGGAGACCCACTTAATGAGCATGGATCAGTTTCGGTTGCACAGAGACTGGACTTGCCAAATATTCCATTCCAGCTTTATAAAAAAAACTAGAGGAGTGTGAATTCTTATACTGTACATAGAACAATCTCATTTGTAGTAAACGATGCAGTATCTGATCCTGAAGGGAGATATGTGATTGTCATGGGTAATTTATTTAACTGTAAAGTGATTCTAAAAAATATCTATGCACCCAATGTGGATGATAGAGACTTCATCCAAAACATATTTGCATCCATTCCAAATGTGAACACTCATAAAATTATAATGGTTGGGGACATTAATTGTGTTTTAAATCCAGACCTAAATAGGTCTCGGGGCGATGACATCTAACATGGCAAAAACAATTACACAGTTTGTAACTGATCACAACTTATCAGACCACTGGAGATTTCTAAACCCAAACTTAAGAGCATATTCCTTCTACTCGCCAGTGTATCACTGCTACACAAGAATGGATTTTTTCTTTATAGATAAAAATTTCTTGTCTACGATTAAATCTTGTAAGTAAGATGTTATTGTTATCTCCGCCCCTTTGATCATGAAGTTAAAATCATTATGCCCCACATACTCATCTCGCAGATGGTGTCTTAACCCACTTTTATTTATAGATGAGAACTGTATAGAATGTATATCCAAGCAAACTGATTTTTTTGGAGACAAATACATCCTCAGAGGTTTCTGCAGGAATGTTCTGGGAAACTCTAAAGGGTTTCTTAACACTAGAATTACCAGAGCCTACGAAAAAACTCGGAATTCCGTCCCACCTTAAATCGCTTCTTAAAATCGTTCACAGCTCTCCACCAGCGTCTTTTGTCATCTAAATGTGCTGATAAAAATCAGGCTGCAAGCAGCTGGCTATTCCATCCCCCACCGACTTAGAACGTGCACAAACTTCTCCCAGCTCATGCCTTGATTGATTATCTGGGAGTGAAGTGGAGTTTTAGAGTGGAAATAATAGATCATTATTTGGAACACACACATTTCACGTGTGTTCCGTTTCTACAGTAATCCGTGTAAACACATTTTTAAAACAGAAACGTTTTTCATATTGTAGTAGTAAATGACAAAATGTAAGCATAAACTATATAATGTATGAAGCCTGAAGTCCAAATATCAAACACTTTCACAAAAGGTATACATATAACAGAACAAGTATGCTTTTATTCAAAAATATAACTGCAGAAAAAAGCCACCTTAGCATGCCATATTGACGCATACGTACTACAGCTGCCACGGTAGTGTAATGGTATTAGCTGCTGACTAGTATCCAAAAGGTCATGAGTTTGATCCCACATGGTTCAGTTTTGAGAAGTAAACTGCTCTTATTCTTACTATTTTAGAATAAAAACATGCATTTGATTTCAGTGTGTAACAGCCAGTAATTTATGATACTTGTAAAGGTTAGTTTTTTTTTTTTTATTCACTTTTCATTTTCAGTCTCAGTCGTGTTCAGGATCCTTTCCTACCCCCCCATCTGAGAATGCTCTTTTCACATAAAGATGCGCTGTAGCTCTGCAGCGTACTTGTGACTGCATTCTCGTACCAATGCTTGCAAACTGAAGTGCCTGCGTGCACTTTTCGTGGCATTACACGTCTATTTTTTTGAGCATGCCCTTGTCGCTCAAACACAGGAACATATGTTGGTGTACAAGAATTAAAAACAAGTGCACTTTTATTCTAGACTATAAGTGAAGAAAAAATAAAGCAAGTTACAGTAGGTGGTTGATACGACAGCTTGCGTGGTGCAATGCTAAGAACTGCTGATTTCCGATCCGTGCTATATAAAATCATCACATTCAAATATTAACAATTTTCACACACCCTTCCTACATTCACGACATGTGTACATGTTGCAGTGTACACGTTTCTGTTTTAAAAATGTGTTCACACGGATTACTGTAGAAAGGGAACACACGTGAAATGCGTGTGTTCCAAATAATGATCTATTATTTCCACTCTAAAACTCCACTTCACTCCCAGATAATCAATCAAGGCATGAGCTGGGAGAAGTTTGTGCACGTTCTAAGTCGGTGGGGGATGGAATAGCCGGCTGCTTGCAGCCTGATTTTTATCAGCACATTTAGATGACAAAAGACGCTGGTGGAGAGCTGTGAACGATTTTAAGAAGCGATTTAAGGTGGGACAGAATTACGAGTTTTTTCATAGGCTCTGGTAATTCTAGTGTTAAGAGGACAGATTATCTCATAGAAAAAGACAGGCTCTACATTCATAACTCAACCTCTTGACAACTAAAGAAACAGATCAACTCATTTTCAAATCAAGACATCATTACTATGAACACGGAGAGAAAGTTAATAAGGTCTTAGCTCAACAAATCCACAAGCAGGAAGTTCGCAATGCAATCCCAGTAACTACGAACACAGATGGAGACAAAATCATTGACCATAAAAATATAATGCATACATTTAGAGACTACTATAAGTCTTTATATTCTACTGAGTGTAAAGAAGGCAAGACCATAACCTAATGCATTTTTGGATGCATTACAGATACCACAACTAGATACTCTCAGTGCTGAGGAATTTGATGAACCTCTGGAACTATCACAATTACTAGATGCTATAAACTAATTTCAGACCGAGAAAGCAGCATGCCCGGATGGCTACCCAGCCGGATTTTATAAAAAATTCTCAATTAGGGTAGGTCCCCTTTTATTAGCAACATTTACAGAAGCTAGGGACAATCAACAGGGTGCTGGCGGCAATTGGACTACTTTTGGCCAAAGAAGAAGAAGGAGAAGAAGTGGGGTGGGGGGCGTTGATGGGGGGGAAACGTGTCCGGAGGCAGGAGAAGATGAAGAAAGTAAAGAGAGTGGAACTGAGGGTAGGAACTTTGAATGTGGGCAATATGACTGGCAAGGGTAGAGAGTTAGCTGATATGATGGAGAAAAGGAAGGTTGATATATTGTGTGTGCAAGTGACTAAATGGAGTATGGGTTATTCTGAAGGAAAAGCACATCAAGAGTGTTTTGGAGGTGAAAAGAGTGTCAGACAGAGTAAAAATTATGAAGCTGGAAATTGGAGGTGTGATGATGAATGTTGTTAGTGCATATGCCCTGCAAGTTGGGTGTGTAATGGGTGAGAAAGAAGATTATTGGAGTGAGTTTGATGAAGTGATGAACAGTGTACCCAAGGGATATAAAGTTGTGATTGGAGCGGATTTCAATGGACATGTTGGTGAAGGAAACAGAGGAGACGAGGAGGCAATGGGTAGGTATGGTGTCAAGGACAAGAATGAAGAAGGTCAGAGTATAGTGGATTTTGCCAAAAGGATGGACATGGCTCTGGTGAATACGTAATTTAAGAAGAGGGAGAAACATAGGCTGACGTACAACAGTGGAGGAAGGTGCACACAGGTAGATTACATCCTATCCAGAAGAGTCAATCTGACGGAGATTGAAGACTGCAAAGTGGTGGCAGGGGAAAGTGTAGGATGTAGGATGACATTTGAGATCAAGAAGAGGAATAGAGTGAGGGCAGAGCCAAGGATCAAATGGTGGAAGTTGAAAAAAGAAGACTGCAAGGTTGAGTTTAGGGAGGAGGTGAGACAGGCACTGGGTGGCAGTGAAGAGTTACCAGATAGCTGGGAAACTACAGCAGATGTAGTAAGGGTGACAGCAAGAAGGGTGCTTGTCGTGATATCTGGAAAGAAGAAGGAGGAAAAGGAAACCCGGTGGTGGAATAAGGAAATACAGGAGAGTATACAGAGGAAGAGGATGGCAAAGAAGAAGGGGGATAGTCAGAGAGATGCAGAAAGTAGACAAGAGTACAAAGAGATAAGGCGCAAGGTGAAGAGAGAGGTGGCGAAGGCTAAAGAAAAGACGTAAGATGAGTTGTATTAGAGGTTGGACACTAAGGAGAGAGAAAAGGACTTGTACCAATTGGCTAGACAGAGGGACCAAGCTGGGAAAGATGTGCAGCAGGTTAGGGTGATAAAGGATAAAGATGGAAACATACAAGTGAAGAGAGTGTGTAGAGCAGATGGAAAGAGTACTTTGAGAGGCTGATGAATGAAGAGAACGAGAGAGAGAAGACGTTGGATGATGTAGAGATAGTGAATCAGGAAGTGCAACGGATTAGCAAGGAGGAAGTAAGGGCAGCTATGAAGAGGATGAAAAATGGAAAGGCCGTTGGTCCAGATGACATACCTGTCGAAGCATGGAGGTGTTTAGGAGAGATGGCAGTGGAGTTTTTAACCAGATTGTTTAATGGAATCTTGGAAAGTGAGAGGATGCCTGAGGAGTGGAGAAGAAGTGAACTGGTGCCGATATTTAAGAATAAGGGGGATATACAGGACTGCAGTAACTACAGGGGAAGAAAATTGATGAGCCACAGCATGAAGTTATGGTAAAGAGTAGTGAAAGCTAGGTTAAGAAGTAAGGTGATGATTAGTGAGCAGCAGTATGGTTTCATGCCAAGAAAGAGCACCACAGATACAATGTTTGCTCTGAGGATTTTGATGGAGAAGTTTAGAGAAGGCCAGAAAGAGCTGCATTGCGTCTTTGTGGGCCTGGAGAAAGCATATGACAGGGTACCTCGAGAGGAGCTATGGTATTGTATGAGGAGGTCGGGAGTGGCAGAGAAGTATGTAAGAGTTGTACAGGATATGTACGAGGGAAGTGTAACAGTGGTGTAGGTCTGCGGTAGGAGCGACAGATGCATTCAAGTTGGAGGTGGGATTACATCAGGGATCGGCTCTGAGTCCTTTCTTATTTGCAATGGTGATGGACAGGCTGACAGACGAGATTAGACAGGAGTCCCCGTGGACTATGATATTTGCTGATGACATTGTGATATGTAGCGATAGTAGGGAGCAGGTTGAGGAGACCCTGGAGAGGTGGAGATAATCTCTACAGAGGAGAGGAATGAAGGTCAGTAGGAACAAGACAGAATACATGTGTATGAATGAGAGGGAGATCAGTGAAATGGTGAAGATGCAGAGAGTAGAGTTGGTGAAAGTGGATGACTTTATATACTTGGGATCAACAGTACAGAGTAATGGGGATTATGGAAGAGAGGTGAAAAAGAGAGTGCAGGCAGGTTGGAATGGGTGGAGAAGAGTGTCAGGTGTAATTTGTGACAGATGGGTATCAGCAAGAGTGAAAGGGAAGGTCTACAGTACAGTAGTGAGACCAACTATGTTATATGGGTTGGAGACGGTGGCACTGACCAGAAAGCAGGAGGAAGAGCTGGAGGTGGCGTGGAGTAAAAGATGCTAAGATTTGCACTGGGTGTGACAAGGAAGGATAGGATTAGAAATGAGTACTTTAGAGGGTCAGCTCAAGTTGGACAGTTGGGAGACAAAGTCAGAGAGGCGAGATTGCGTTGGTTTGGAAATGTGCAGAGGAGAGATGCTGGATATATTGGGAGAAGGATGCTAAGGACATAGCTGCCAGGGAAGAGGAAAAGAGGAAGGCCTAAGCGAAGATTTATGGATCTGGTGAGAGAGGACATGCAGGTGATGGGTGTAACAGAACAAGATGCAGAGGACAGAAAGATATGGAAGAAGATGATCCGCTGTGGCAACCCCTAACGGGAGCAGCTGAAAGACAAAGAAGAAGAGACAATAGAATTCTGCCTTAAACTTTTCGTCAAGCTTTAATTACCGTCTTTCCTAAGCAAAATAAGGACTTACTACAATGTACATCATACAGACTAATCTCACTTTTGAATAATGATGTTAAGGTACTCTCCAGAGTCCTAGCTAGAAGGATTTAGAAAGTGCTTCCTTCAGTAATGGGAGGCAGACACTTAGCTTCCAATCTTCGACACCTGTTTAATGTAATATATTCACAAACAAAGCCTAACACCCTGGAGAAAAAGCATCTGATATGGTTGAATGGAACTACTTTTTCACCATATTGGAGAAATTTTGGTTTGGCCTGAACATTTGTTATTTGTGAAATGAATGGAAGAATTATATTTTGTTCACTTTCCACAATTTTACTGTTGCTGGGATACAAATCATTATCTCCATAGCCAGAACTCTACTGGTGCAATGTTTGTTTAAAAGCTGTAGGTTTCTAGTATTTTACATTACTAATAATTGGGACAACTTTCTTTTGTGTTACATCCTGACAAACAGATAAACACAAAGACATATTTTGTTAAGAAATGTCCTTTTTTCTGCTGACAATCAAGAGATTATGGTTGTTTCTTCCACAAGTGCCATTTTGCTACTGTGTCATCCCCCTTTCATAATAGTTGATAAAATTGTTTTAATATGTGTCTCCTGATGTCTAAATTATAAGAAGGAAACTTTTACTTTTACAACTATTTAATTCTTCATTAATTCCTAATCATTGACAGGCAATAACTTATTTCTTGCGGTGACACTCTTATTTTTCCAAGATTCCAGTGAAGGTATTTGAAAGTCTGACTTCTGTCTAGCTGACTTTTAATAAATAGCTGTTCGATTGCAATGAGTGTAAGAGTTCAAAGCTGCTGTACATATAGGATGTGATATCCTGTGTAGTGACCCCAGCCTACACTCTGGACATTGGATAGTTTATGAACAGAACAGGTTCAGTGGAGAGATGAGACACAGACAAAAATTGAAGGGTGAATGGTTTATTTACAAGAGTGCTGTACAACCAAAAATGCAGTAGTGTCAGGTGGGCTTTGACACTTCTTCAGAAATAAATAAAAACAAAAAAGGAAAAATATGGTGTATTTACAAAAACAGTGCACTCCTACAAAAACAAACACGCCAACAATGAAGGTAGCCGTCCTTTATCTCTAACTCAAGAAGTTCATCTAACAGGAAAAGAAAAAAAATGCACAAAAACAAAAACAAGTGTGTGTATATACAAAAAGAAAAAACAGTTGCACCAAACCCAAAATCAGACTTATCCCAGCACCAAATAAGTATATATACCTCCACCAAAAAGTATCACTAGGAGATATATAACTACAGTATATATACAAAAGAATATATACAAAGCCGCCAAAATCACAACTGCTCCTCCAATTGCTCAGCAATGCTTAACCCTACCTCACCTTCAGTTCCACTCACGACCCCTGTTGGCCAGCAACTCCTTAAATATAAGCAGCAAGATTGTCCAGCCAATCTGCCACCCCATCTACCCCACTCCCCTATCCAGGTAGACGCTACCATGTTCACGCCATGCACTGCGACACACCCTGGGCAACTTTGTATTTAAAGTCGAACTCCTGCAGGTTCGCATAGACAGATTTTGTTGAAATGTACAACAGTTATTCTTCAAGGAAATTTGTCAAGACAGTTCAGTTTTCATCGACATATCTAATACAAATCGGCCTGTACAAAGTTTTGAAATTCAAGCAAGCATTGAATAGCATTGTTGAATCTGAAAACTCATCTATCATAAAACAGATAAACATTCTGTGTGACATAAAAAACAAATTGGTTTACTGTTTCAGTTTTTTATATTTTATATATTTTCCTCTGTTTCACCTCTGATAGTCACTACTGATGGCTAGCAGATCCCCAATACAAGTTAATGAAACACCAGCAGACTGTGTGCATGGGTAGAAAGTTACTCACAGTCACTGGCTTTTTGTACAAGCACTTGTTAAGTCCATCTGCACATGCATAGAAACTTTTCCATCAGCGCATTTTCCCTGCTTGATGAAGTCTGCCTTGTGGCTTGTTTGCAAATGCAAGAGAACCAGTTCTTCAGCATTTCACTCCTTCTAATCCTTATAAGCCAGTGTTTCTCATAAACTGACATAGATCTATAGACATTTTGTGCCAGGCCATGAAAAGACTGGCATGGAAAGTATTACTTTGTTATTGCCCATTGCTGGCTGACTATGAATTGTTGTCAGTCTGCGCAGCTCCTCTGAAAGTAAACCCAAAAACAACCTGCTCTTCTATCTATTATTAATTGTTTAAGCCAATCAAATTCCCACTTAGGACCCTCCCTCTTGGGTTAAGCATTAAACAATCGAGCCACTCAAAGCTCCATTGAGAAATCCAGTCCATGAGTAGATTCTCTAAACAGAAGCAGTCCACTTGTCAAAATGGTTGAAAACCAATGTAACTTAAATGATTTTACTAAAAGTTAAAACTATAAAGTACAAGCAAAGATAATTAGGGTTAGGGTTAGGGTTAGGGTTTATCTAGATATGAATGAAGTACCTTGTGTCATGCATTTTTCACTGACACTATAATTTACTAGGGTGACCAGATGTCCCAATGACAAAGATAGTCCTGAAGTCATGCTGTGCCTCCCAATAAATAAGTGAAGAATGCCAAAATGTCCTTGTTTTAACAGGCTGCTTATCTAATAAAGTTTTTCATTGCTGCAAACAGTGCTTCACCAAAAGCAAACATTGTTAAAATGTATTTAAAACACATGCACACAACTCCACAATGGAAACACCACTTGAATTACTTACTTGTTATATTTAACCACTATTACACATGTGCATATGAGATTGACCTTCCTGACTCACCAGAGGTAAGCACCACCATTCTGGGACACAAGGGGGTGCTGCCACTGAAGTATCATCTCTTCTTTTTCTCATAGCCATGAAAAACTGTCCAATTAGGCTAACGGAATCCATCCCTTCTAGTCTGTCCACTATAAAGCCAAGACACTCATCTTGTTCTGTAAAGAGCAGACAGCAGAACAGAGCTCCTACCTGAGTAATGACTGCTCTTCAGAGCCTTGAACTACATTGATTATTTCCCTTTTTGCACTGCTTTGAATTTTATTGTTATTCAGTATGCTGCTGAGTGACTGTTTATTTTTGGAGACTGTAAAAACTAAAAATGGCGACCTGGTTGGTGCCCAATCATTTCTTCTGTAACCAATGTATCTCTTTGGTAGATGAGATACCACATATTCACAAGTTGTCCTGCCAGGTGGAAAACATCCATATTTCACATTTTTTGTGTTCAATGCAATAACCCACATGTCAATGTTAACCAAAGGTGTCTTCTTTAAGATATACCATAAGTTTCCATGTTGTTTCCTCTCTTTCATTATTTAGATATGTGATTTGAACGTGCATTATAGCTGAGTTAGTCTGCTTTTTTCAAATATTCCACCTAGGTGAAATATTTATGCAGTGAGAGGCTCATTATTATTGGACAGTTGAGATTCTAATGATGTATAGTGGTCAATGATTGGTCATTTGTACTACATGTCACAGCTATGCGTAAAAGGCAATAAATATAATGCCTATGTAACAGTTTTTACACATCATTAAGTGTAACACGTGAGTCAGATTCTGAGCAAAGATTTGATTTTATTGAGAATGATATAACTGATGAAGGATTTAAGGCTCCACTTGATATGTAAGTACTTTTTAGTATAACTTTGAAGCATTGGGGTGTGCAGTTTTACATTTTAAGCACCATGGGTTCAATTACTATACACAGAGGCTGTCTGCTGCACATTCTCCCTATAGTTAATTTCTTGAGCAGTGCTCTATCAATTTCAATTTATAGTACAGGCCATGTATTTTAGCATACCGATGAGTAATAGTTATGCTGTACTGATCCCTCCCAAACTTTCACCCTTTCTCTCCTAACCCACCCATTTGACAGTCACTATAACATGCCACTTGCATTGCTGTGTCAGAAGCATTGTTCTGTGACTTGTTCAGAGTATAATCCTCTCACCCACCAACAAAGGATAGGAAGCGCTGTGAAGTACATTTTATACTGTTTCTAATTGTGTTTGCTTTACGCAAAGCTCCCCCCCTAATGACAGGGAAGGGAAAAATGACCACAATCACAAGAGATAAATAAAATCAAACAGCAGCCTGGCCAGGGCAGTTGAAGGGAGCATGATTAGAAAGTACTGTAGATAAAACGTCTCACAAGGCTGTATAAATACCTTCATTGGCGTTGCACAGAAAAGTGACTGAAAAACACTGGTTTAGGTGGCTGTGTCTGCACAACTACCTCTGTTCTCAGGGCTGCCTGCTTCCTGCCGTGTGCCCAGTGCTACCAACAAGGGCATTTTCCTCACCCTGGTAACCCAGCAATGAAAGAAGCTGGTATGGATATCCTTAATCTTCAACAAAGATCTGTCCTTAAGACTTAGACTTTCCCTGCCTTTTGCTTCTTTCACATTGCTTTTGCAATTTTTCTAACTCGTTATCCTTTTTCTCACATCCAGTGTCTACTCTGTATATTTCTTTGAACAAGGTATCCCATGACTCCTGTTCTGTTTGGTAGTGTGACCTTACATCTGCACCCTCTTCTTTCCTGGAAATCTCCTCCTCTTGTAAGATCCTCAAACTTTAAACTGAACAATTCAAGTTTGTTTATCACCTTTGTAATGGCCAACCCCTTACCCAGAACGGCCACTACACTACCAAGACTATTTCCTTGGATTAGCCTGAAGACTCTCGAGATGATAAGAAGCCGTACTCCTTATAGATTATATTAATTTTCCCAACACAATATATTATACCATATATTTATGCAAACAAACCACCACTAACCCAGTGACACCAGTGAATAATTATTAAACGAAAACACAATATTTACAAAACCCTCCCTTGCTCCAAATAATAAACAAGAAAACATGAAACACAAACACGGATGAATGATAAATGCCAATGGACATGAAAGTGATAAATGAGTCCAAAAGCTAATAAAGTCCAGTAACAGTTGAATATTGGCAGATGTGATATATTCCTTCATCCTGAGAATCCAAAAAACAACCTCACCATAAGTGTCCTCAGCAATGGTTGACGTGTATCCAAACCCCGGGGTATCTCGGTAGTCGCGATAATGGTCCAGATCCTTCAGAAGCAAGTAAATGAATTGTACGGTGAATAAAAATTAGATGAAATATGGATGCGTAAATGATTCTTATTCTTTTTCTTCTCTCTCATTCTCTCCTTCCTCATCTCTTTGCCTTTCACTCCTCTCGTTTAAATACAGAATGTTCTGGATATAACTGGTGGATTCAACAGGTGATTTCCGTCTTGGGTTTGCGGTCTTCATTCATCGTCCTTCCCCTTTGCACTTACGGGGACAACGTTTACTGATACACACGTATAGTACAGCAAACGGGACAATGAAAACAAAATGCATTCAGCACAGACAAAAAAAATAAAAATACTTATTATTATGTAGCCCCGCTACACCTTCACATTGCCCCTGTAAGTGCTTTGCTATGGATTTGGTGACAATTGTGCTAAGTAAATATGCTCAGCTACACTCCTTCTGCTTTATTATATTTGTTTTGGGAGTGTCACACAGTTACTGCTTTTATTCCTCCATCTGTAATTTTACATCTGCTATTCCATCCACCAATATTCTTCTATTCTCACAAATTATTCTTTCTTTTGGACCGTTCCTCTCTTTCCCTTACATTTATCCATGTTCTTTAGCCTGGACATAATCTCCGTAAAAACGCCACATTTCTCACAGGAAATTTCCTATTTCTCTTTCCTTCACTTTTAGGTAATCCTCTCTTTTTAATCTTGATCTTTCAGGACTTTCAGCATTAAGGATTAACAGGCCAATATTGTACTGTCTCTCTGTTTAAGCCTTAGCAGCCTTGATTATGCCTCTCTCCTTTGTGTGATTGTCTCTCTACTTACGTCATAAAATCTTCCCAAGGGCCTAGTTAAGGGTGGGTGGGGAGATTTATATTCAGTGTTATTTGCTTATCTATATCTCATGTTGTCAATATTAAAAAATCTCGTATGTTACTTTTGTGCCTCTTTAATTTTTAAACTTCAATAAATATTTGATTATAAAAAATGTCCATTCATTTAGAGGTGCAGAAGAATATATAAGTAGAAGTAAAAATGTGTGTTTGGACCGTGTTAAGTATAACATTTTACATTAAAACAATACTTCTGTATTATATTACCACTTTGTAGAAAGGAAAAAAGGTGTTAAAGGTTATTTCCACATGAAAAGACAAGAAGGCAGGAGACACACCATTTGGACTGTTATATTATTTTTAACTAGATATCAATAACCCTTTCACCTGAGAATATAAAATAAATAAAAAAACAAGCTGAATAAAGTTAAAAAGTATTTGCAGCAGGTGCAAATGTTATTGAAGCATGTTCTTAAGCTTGAATGAACTCTAATAACAGCCTTTTGTATTATAAAACGACAATTGCTTAATATGAGTAAGCAACAGACAGCAATTATATAAAACCATTCAAGCTGAAATGTTCACCTAGCATCTACTTCTATTAAGCTTCTTTCCTGCTTATTTGACTTAGCAATTGGCATTTTAATTAGAAAGCTGTTCTTGAAATCAAAAGTCCAGTTGTCTGATTTGTATCTGTAGCACAGAACTATCTGATAGGTGGCACAGACATTTAGATGTCACATTCTGCAATTTATCATTGCAATTACATGCTTCGTTTGATTTATTGAAACAGTATTTTTTTAAAAATAGATGCACAGTAAAATTAAAAACTTTGCAAATGTAAATGTAAGTTTTTCTTAATTGGGTTACCTGGGGCTAGTTTAAATAAAAATATCTGGTATATAATATAGTTTTATCCTTATTTTGCAGAAAACAAACAGATGTTGATTGATATAAATAAAGAACACAACTTGCAACAAGCTGTTTCATGTTTTTAGTTCTCCTGTTCACAATCACAGTCCATTTAAATGAAAACATCACAAAGCTTTGCATTTTTCTAGTCTCTGTCCTTTGAATACACTTCATAATGAAGTGAATAGATTGCGAAGTATTTCGATTGGCCCTACTAGAGACTAATGCTTGAAAGATGATCAGACTTACCTGACTATAAGAACTGAAATCATTACAAGGTTTCAGAGGGATGATTATTGAGTCAGCATCGTATCCTTTCTTAACATTGTCAGACTTGTTTAATCCAATTCAGCATCAAAGGTGGTCACAGCCCATTATCTTAGCATCAGACACAATGAAGAAAATAGCCATGGACAAAACACCACTCGGTTGCAGGCAAAATATTTATTTAATTATTCTCTATTAAATGTATCAGCATCCATAAAAGTGGGGTTCAGTGCTTGCATAAGAAATAATGGTTAATAAGAAACATAGGAATAACTATAGAAGTAGGAAACTGGACTCTAAATATCTGGGTTAATGCTACTAAACCCTTCTAGGTTCATAGAGTCATTATTGGTACATGTACAGAGTACAGTGAAATTCTTACTGCAAATAAATATGTATCACATAACCACTATTACAAGCTATTTTTAATGAATATAAAAATCTTGCTTCAAAACCCCTGTCTGCCTTACATTAAAGATCTCAGAACACAGAGTACAACTCTATCTACCATTAGACAGCATTAATTTAAGAAAGTTTTGGAAAATTTTTTAAATAATGTTAAAAAAGGTAAATATGCTCAATGAAACCTAATTATTGTAGGAGTTGTAATAACTATCCAGGAAACAAGTCCATGTAGCATACAACCATGATTATATTTTATGTAAATTTTTTATTATTATTATTATTATTATCTTCAACCCCATATTAAAAACCTTTGCTAATAATGCACTTTGCACTTAATTCATTTCAGGAGGACATTTGAACTCTGAATTGTTCGAAGTCTGAATCAATTTTCTCCATTAGAAATAACTGAATGTGAATTAATCTGTTCACATACCCTAAACATTACTGATTTCAATAAGCTTAAACAGCAAATACACATAATCTAAGGTAAAATAATGCAATTAAATGTCCCAAATAATAAATTAAAATATGAAAACAATTAATAAAATACATAAGTACTGTATAATAAATGTACAGCAGCCTGCATAGGCGCAGTGGCTCATTGCTCTTCCTTTCAGCACTTTTTTTGCCCTTATGTGTACGTGTTTCTGTTTGTCATAATGACATTCTGCTAGACGAATAACATCTACAGCCGGCACAGTCTCCTATAAAAAGGACAATGCAGGATTTGGTCTCGTCCGATGCGAGAGATGGACGTCTGAAGTGGATGAAGCTATTTTTCATATGATTTGCTTATTATTCTGAGATATCCTGTTTTTATTCAACCCGAGGGGGACCGCTACAGTATATGTAAACACATATAAACATGGCCAACAAGAAGGGGGTCCGAAAGAATCGAAGACTAAAGCTACATCCAAGCTGCGATCAGCAAGCCCTAGTTCGAGATACGGCCTCTCAGAGACAGACCTGGATCAGATGGGCGAAAGTACAGACTCCTCGGGACCACGGTCCGCTACATCGTCGCCGGCTGAGAGCGAAAAGGGGAGCGAAGGTGCGATCGTGAGTGCAGATGTGGATAGCTCGCCGATTGGAGAGGATTACCTGAAACTGGAAAAGGCCGGGAGGTCCGCGGCTTCAGTTACGCAATACGCGGGACTGGAGCAGCGGGACACCGGCTTCAGCAGAGTCTGCTGCTTCATCTACGGTACAAGAAGGCACATTTGAGCTATCTGAACTGAAAGTGTTGCTCGCTGAGCTCAGGCAAGATATAAAGAAAAGCGAGAAGGCTAATGAGAAAGCAACAGCAAAGGCACTTGAGAGACTGAAACAGGAATAAAACAGGAAATCCAACAGGCAAATGAAAGGCTGCGTCAAGAGGTACAACTTGAACTTCGACAGGTGCTGGGTAAAATTGAAGGGCGCATTGAGAAAAACTCGTTAAACTGAGCACGCTTGCTGATCGATTGGAGCATCTTAGTGAGACATTCACGAATCGGATCGAAATAGCCGAACATCTAGCTGCCAGTGCCGAGGAAAGAGCAGTAAATGTCAGTTCGAATGTAAAAACTCGGAGAAAAACTTGGAGACAGACTGGCTGCTTTAGAAGATGGGAATAGAAGGTATAATGTCAGAATTGAAGGCTGCCGGAGAATCGAGAAAGTTTAAACCCGTGAAATTCGCAACTGAACTTTTTCTAAAATAATCGGGGCGACTTTAAAGCAGAATCTGAGATAGCAGCGGCTTACACAGACGCTGATCAAACACCGTCAGACCCGACCAAGATCTTTTATAGTTCGTTTTGAACGATTATCATTTAAGTTAGAGGTGATGGAACTCCTCAGGAAAAAAAAGGAAGATATTATATATGAAGATTGCCACATTCGCGTCTTCCCTGACTTCTCTCCAGCAACAGCTATCAAACGCGCCCCCTTCTATAATATTAAACAGCGGCTACGGCAAGCCAATGTCAAATACGGCCTCCTGTATCCGCAAAACTGAAAGTGGAATGGCAGGGTCATTTCTATGTTTTCGCTAGCAAGGAGGAGGCAGAAAATGAGTTAAGAAAGCTGATCCCGGACTATTCTGATACATAATTGTGAGTCATGGCGGTAAATGATAAAGCTAGGATTAATAATCTACTGTCTGATCTATTTGTTTTAAAATACGGGTTTTTATCAGCATATATTCTCATATTCTTATATTATTATTACTTACTTATTACTTATCATTACTTAGTATTACTAGGGCTAAATGTTTATGTTTTATTGTGCTTAATTACTTTTCCTCCTCTTTTTTCTTTTCTAATTATTTCATGTGTACCCTAAATGAGACTGTTCAATATCATACCCTTGGTTTGCTGTTATTGCTATTACTGCATTAAGACTTGTTATGCTTGTTTTGGACACATCTTTAACACCATCACCTGGGTTTATTATCTGGGGATATCATCTTAATGCACTAAAATTGATGAAGATTATATATATATATATATATATATATATATATATATATATATATATATATATATATATATATATATATATGCAAAATTCTTTTCTTTTTTTTTTTTTTTTCCTCTTTTAAAGACTATATTGGTAACAGATATCTCTATCTTTTAACCTTAAAGCGCCACTGCATGGGGGCTTGATGTGCTTTGGACGTGCTCTGTCTCTGGGTATGTCAGAGGACTGGGACTGCATGAAGTGGGTTTTAGCCTCACCTGGGGAGGCAAAAAGGGAGGGTGGGGGTTAAGGGGAAGAGAAAGAGAGCAGGCTTGATCTATATCTAATCTATCATCTCAATCTTTATAATTATAACTATCAACGTAATAATAAGCTGCATGGCAACAACTCTTGGGGGAATAGGAAATTAAGACCTAAACTATTTCACTTCCAGTTAAGACTATAATATGACACCAAAAACTCAGAATCAGTGTCTCCATGATGGGACAGTTAACTTCGTAAGCTGGAATGTTAAAGGCCTGAATCACGAATTAAAGAGAAAGAAAGTACTTTCTCACCTAACAGGTCTAAATGCTAAAATAGTATTTTTACAGGAAACCCACTTACTAAGTAAGGATCAGTTCCGGCTGCAAAAGACTGGACTGGCCAAATGTTCCATTCTAGTTTTACAAAGAAAACTAGAGGGGTGGGAATTCTCATACATAGAACAGTACCATTTGTAGCATCAGATGTAGTATTGGATCCTGAAGGGAGATATGTGATGGTCATGGGAGACTTATCTAACTGTAAAATGATTTTGATAAATGTTTATGCACCTAATGTTGATGATAAGGAATTTATACAAAATTTATTTGCATCCATTCCCAATCTGAACACTCATAAACTTATAATGGCTGGGGACTTTAATTTTGTTCTAAATCCACTTTTAGATAAGACTTCCTCCACAGGGGAACGCAACTAACACCGCAAAGATAATTACAAAGTTTATAACTGATCACAACTTATCAGATCCCTGGAGGTTTTAAACCCAAATTCAAGAACATATTCTTTCTACTCACCAGTACATCATTGCTACTCAAGGATTGATTACTTCTTTATAGATAATAACTTCTTGCCTAAGATTAAATCTTGTAAATACGATGCTATTGTTATTTCAGACCATGCTCCGATGATCTTGGAGCTGAAATTACTAAGCCCCATACACTCACCCCAGATGGCGCTCAATCCGCTTCTATTAGCTGACGAGAATTGTACTGAATTTATATCCAAACAAATTGAATTCTTTCTAGAGACAAATACATCCCCTGAGATCTCTGCAGGAATACTCTGGGAAACTCTTAAGGCCTTCTTAAGAGGACAGATTATCTCATATCTTTCCCACAGAAATAAATCCGAGCGAAGAAAGTAGCAGAGATAAAAAGCGAAATTACTAAAATAGATGAAGAACATGCCAGACTACCAAGCGAGACTCTACATAAGAGGAGGCAGGCTCTACATTCAGAATTAAACCTCTTGACAACTAAAGAAACCGAACAACTAATTTACAAATCCAGACATCATTATTATGAACATGGAGAGAAAGCTAATAAGCTTTTAGCGCAACAAATTCACAAGCAAGATGTATGCAACGCAATCTCGTAATTACTAACACGAATGGAGATAAAATCATCGAACACAAAAATATAATGTACACTTTTAGAGACTACTATAAATCCCTATATACTACTGAGTTTAAAGAAGACAATATACAATCTAATGCATTTCTGGATAAATTACAGATACCACAAATTGACGCTATTAGTGTGGAGGAGCTCGATAAACCTCTGTCATTATCAGAATTACTGGATGCTATAAAGTCACTCCAAGGTGGAAAAGCAGCAGGCCCTGATGGCTACCCTGCAGAGTTTTACAAGAAATTCTCCGCTCAGCTAGCTCCCCTCCTATTAGCAACATTTACAGAAGCCAGAGATAACCAATCTCTTCCACAAACCTTTCGCCAAGCACTAATCACTGTCTTTCCAAAACAAAATAAGGACTTATTACAATGTGCATCATACAGACCAATTTCACTTCTGAATAACGACGTTAAAATACTCTCTAAAATCATAGCTAGAAGGATGGAGAAAGTGCTCCCCTCAGTAATATCACAAGACCAAACTGGATTTATTAGGGGCCGACACTTATCTTCAAATCTTCGACGCCTGTTTAATGTAATATACTCACCAACTAAATCAAACACCCCAGAAATATTATTATCATTGGATGCAGAAAAAGCATTCGACATGATTGAATGGAAATACCTTTTTACTATTTTGGAGAAGTTTGGGTTTGGCCCGAACATTTGTGCATGGATTAAATTACTGTATACTAACCCAGAAGCTTCAGTTTGCATCAATAACATTTGCTCAGACTACTTTAAACTAGAACGTGGCACAAGACAAGGATGCCCTTTGTCACCACTGCTGTTTGCAATTGAACCACTGGCAATACACTGATCAGATAAAGGGGATTAGCAGAGAAGGACTGGAACAGAAACTCTCATTATATGCAGATGACATGGTACTGTATATATCGGACCCAGAAAATTCTGTGCCTGCAGTCTTAGCAGCACTCACAGAATTTCAAAAGCTCTCTGGTCTCAGAATTAAAGGTAAAGGTAAAGTTTGAAGGTAAAAGCATCGTTCAAACAACAGATAATATTTCTCTCAGATTTAACATTCAAACTCTGGAATGGTCAAAGTTAGAATTGCTTTAATAATATAGACTTGCTTTAATAATATAGCATTCTTACTTCTCATGAGTATTTCTATCTTGTAGAAAGTTATTATAGTAGGATCGTATGGCCTTGGTGCTGCATGGACAATAGCTAGTCCTGCTCTCCTGGGACACCCTGTTTTTCCCTCAAATTGACCTTTTTGCTCCAAAACATAAAATGAATATACTACAATTTACTTACCTTTCACTGGCATATCTAATTATGCTATCTGGTACAAGTTCCACTCTGAAATTGTGAGCCAGCAGAAAAAGAATCCGTGCCTGAAGAAAATGTGGAGAACTGTTCAAAGCAGCCCATGTGTGATGACTTGAAGAGGTTTGTTGCATGCAAAATTGCAACACTACTGCTGAATTTCAGGGAAGACATTGCTGTTATTCGCCATGATGTCAAAAAGGTTAAAGAGGAACAGAAAAGATATCCAAGTAGCTTGGGTCAGTGATAAACAAAGTCATTTTTCACAACACCAAAATACAATCACTGCAAATCAGGTATGCAACCTGATTTGCAGTGATTGTATTTTGGTGTTGTGAAAAATGACTTTGGATGCACCCTCTCCTCTGAATCATTTAGCTGGAAGACTGAATCTAGTGAAATAATATCCATATTATAGGTCTCAAAGAAAATGTTGAAGGAGGTGATGCCATTCAGTTTTTTAAAAAGCTGTGGCCTGTTCTCTTCCTCAGACTTCGAGAATTTTCTCTAGTAATTAAAATTGCCACAAAATATATTTTTCAGCTGGGAACTCTTCTCATCCCTGGTCCCTGATTCTGTGATTTTTAAATTATGATGATGGCCAGATCAATTTGAGGGCAGTGATGAAAGCCACCGGTTAGTTACATTCCAATTTGAGCCCACCTAACTGCTTAAACTAAAAAAAGACATTTAATCCAGCAATAAATCATGCTTATGGAGTTGGTCTACAGCCATTTCTCTTGCATACTGCCTGTCTCAGGTTGTTCTATGTATCACGACGTACAATGTTTGACAATCAGAAACTAGCTGCTGAGGTGACTGACAACTTTCAAGCTAACTGAACTTTTATTTAATTGCAGAGTCACACAGAAATTCATCTTCCTTTTGTTGCTGCATTTTGCAGTGTTTGTGAGAATCAAAAAGAAGATGGACTTTTTCTTACAATAGGGCCACTGCATAATTATATTGGTTGGTGTATGCCAAAACTTACTTCCTTAATATAATTAACTTATTTGTGGTTAACTTCTTTTTTTATTTAACTTTTAGTGACTTTTCACTCTATTCCTCTGGAGGCAGGCATGGTTCTCCGGACTGCCTGATGTGTGTCTCTCATGCGCTGAGGGCCAAGTGCTGCGCTTTTCTATAGTCATCCCGGTGTGACATTCTCCTTCTCTGGTTGGCTGCTTTTGTTTAATTGTCTCAAAATGTTGTTCTTTTCCACTCTGGACTCCTTCTGTACTTATACTATGCCATTACATACCATTTACATAGCCTGCCAGTAGGAGATACATTGGAGGTGGTTCTGAAGGGTTTGCTGCACTTGCACAGTTTAAGTGCATTGCATAGGTGGGATTCATGCCTACATGTTAATGTTTGGGGTAGCAGGGTGTAGGGAATGTTGGCATGAATTGTTTTACTTGTTTAACGTTTGATTGGAATTTTTGACTCTGAGTTAGGTTGGGATGGGTGAATTTGCCCAGTCCGGGAGGGTGACAACAGACTAGTGTCGTCAACTCCTGATCATTTTCCTTTCATTTGTATTATCTTTTGATAATTAATTTCAATCCCTTCCACTTTACTTCAATATCTAACCTTAAAATAATGTCTTGGAATGTCTGTGGCATCGGGTCTAACTTCTACAGGGTAAGTGTTGTTGAATAGCTGTGGAGGAAGAAGGCCATTGTAGCATTACTGCAGGAAGTTAAACTCCAGGCTTACGATGTGTGCAAGCTTTTCAATAGGCACTGAGAAAGAATAATTTGAATTAAGCCAATCAAACAAATGTAACCTAGTACAGACACTAAGCTGTAAGAGTGTATTCTTGTAAGACAAATGTAATAAACTAACTTTCAAGGTAGCTTTTGATATTGTATAACCAATATTATTATATTATATTATATTATGTGTGATGGTCATTATGTGCGAAATGTAAGCTATAATAAGAATGTGCTGTGCATTAACCGACAGTATAACATTAATCCTTTTATAAGCTTAAATAAGATTCTTAAACTGTAACTGCCACATAGCCATTGAAGTGTTGTAAACCTGAATGTGCAGAAGAATAGAAAAGTACAGGTTTTGCAGTGCTCTCTCTGTAACTGTCTTGCAAAACTAGCCATAGCTGAATTTCATAGCCTAAGCTGGGTGGGAAGCCTGGGACTGTGGGTATGCCAACAGTTCCTCTTATCTAAAGACTACCATGTACTTCTGCACGTAATGATCTAATGTGTCATCTTAAGCTACTTGCAAACTTTGTATGAACTGAAAATGATCTGCCATACTTCCTCTTTTTGTTTAATAAATAAGTAAGGTATAAAAAGAGGGAAACTCCCTGTCATCTGCAGGTTAACGGCAGGCTGTCTGTAGCTAACTGTGCTGACAGCTGCTGCGACCTCCTGCTTACTAAGAATAAAGAAATTGCTTTTTTACTTTACATTGGTGTCCGTCACCTGTCATTCCTGGCTTTCAGCGACCACAACACTAAAAGTTGTTGTGTCTGTGATGGTGAACTCCTGGAAACAAGATGTGCTGATTCTTTTTTGTCACACATTGCATGTGAAGTCATTGAGTGTGATTCCTTTTAAGCATGGCTGTTTCTGCTGTATATTGTTTAAATGTTTTCAAAAGAAAATCATCTTCTCCTTTATATATTGTGTAATGCCCAATCAATTATCATTCCTTCCTTATATTATAAATCAAATTCTCCCTTTAAAAGATTAGGAGTGTGTTGTTGACACCATTTTGCCATGGGTCTGTCCACTGATCCTTATTCTCCCTTCTGCCTTACGATCATTCTAGATACTTTTTTGCATATGTTTTAAGAGAACCCCTCTTATATATCGCTAAATTATTCTCAAATGTTATTCACATTAATATACCTTGCCTTTCCTCAAATTTTTCTCTTATTGGAACTCTGGCCTCTTACTTCTATCCAGTAGAGGCTGTTTTGTCTAGGCACAATAGTACCTTCTAATTGAAAATCTGATATTTTTGAACTCTGAGCAGTGGTGATCAATGGGTCGTCTGCTTCGTATATTACAAAACAGTGTGCTGTAGTGGAAATTCAGTGGAGCCACATGGCCAGTGGTTGCTGTCGTTCTCCTCTTCTTTCTTCTTAAATCCTGACTTGGTGGGGTTTGGCTTTTGAACTGTGTTTGGTGGGGTTTTGCTTATGCTGTTTTGTTTAAACCTAACAGGCAAAATTTTTGCCTGAAGAAGTGGCCTGAGTTGCCTCGAAAGCTTGTATATTGTAATCTTTTTAGTTAGCCAATAAAAGGTGTCAAGCAATTTTCTACATAGTCATCTACATTTGCAATGCAGTTTTCCAGGCATCATACCAATTTTTTAATGCCCAATTACTACTACTCCCGCCTTCACCATTTCCAACGAAAATATAAAAGTGTGTAAACTTTTTGAACATCCCTCGTAGCACCTTTCCCACACTCAAAGCACTACACAGAAATTCAGAAAGACCAACAGGCATATACATCATTAAGTACAATAGTATTTTCATAAAACACTAAATAAAGAGAAATACAGTCTATGCAAAGCATTGAAGTAGAATAAGAGACAATAAACCAGAATATAATACAAAAATAAAAATACTAAAATAATACCCTGAACAAATAAGAAAATTTAAGGTATAAACACAAAACTTCCTGGGAATCTAGAGAAAGCTGGTAAGAAAAAAAAGGGTTAGAATGTCAGTGGAAGTTAAATGCCTTCCTTAACAAATGCATTTGAAGTTGTTTTTTGAAAAAAACTTTTTGGGATAAGTATAATTCAAGGCAAATTAAATGTAAACATTATTTGTTAAAATTACAAGTCCATCACCAATAAATTAGTATCTTCACTGTCAAAATGCCAACATGCTAGTAAGAAGTGAGAGCATAGAGAGCACCAACAAAAGGAGGGTTTGTGGAACTAGCATAATAATTACAGTAAAAATGAAGAGAAAGATTAGCAAAATTGAGCCCAGTGAGAAAAGACATATGGGCAGTGCCATAACATGTATAAAAAATGCCATACAAACTAAGCAAACAAAAAAAGTGGAGAGACCTTTTTGAAAGCAGTGTATGAATTATTTAAATTTCTGTGAACTGATAGTTGGGATTCCTGGAGCAGGAACAAAAATGTAATCATTCCTGAATATACTGGGAACCCAATGGAGAGAGAGATCATTGGACCAGAGTGGAATCTGAGGGAGATATTTCTAGGTTTACAGATTAAGGAGCGTAGACAAGCATCTTCTCAGGTGAAAATAAAAGTTAATAAAAAGGGTGGGAAGGAACAGGGGCAGATAAATAGATGTCACATGTTCTGATCACTAACCTGAGTTGAAAGTATATGAAGTAATGAAGTAGGAAGATTAAAGTGAGTTTACAAAGACTGGAACATCATAAGGTCTGAGTTAACAAACAGGTGTCCAAGTAGGCCAACTCCCATACAATGCAAAGGGAAAACGTATGCATGGTCTGTCACTGATCAAAAAAGCAGTGCTGTGAAACACAGAGTGCAAGTATGCCATCTCAAAGAAGGGACAGTGCACTTCTCAACAAGATTTCATATATTAATAGTATAGGATAACACAAGCACAATACAGAGCCTAGAAAAGTTTCATTTCAAATAGACTGATGATAAACCCATTGAAGATTCCAGGAACAAATCCAGGAAAAGACTTCAGTGTGGAGTGAATGCCCCAGTGGTAGAATTCTAAAACAGAAAAGGACACCTTGTTTTCTGCCTTTCACAATGTAAACTAAAATATTTAAGGGACAGTTTTGTTCCATTCCATGAGAAATTAGAAAGGAATGAACTGATATCCCACCAGTATTTAGTAGTGGAAGAGATGGGTAACAGAACTAAGAAAATTGAAACAAGGGAAAATAGTAATTTTAATAATAACAAGATGTGACTTAAATCAGAGTGGGTGCTTGACCACTTTTTGACAGAAAAAACTGCACTAGTGTGTGGCAGTAGTTGTGACAAGCTATGACTATGAGTGAAGTAGAGATATCAGTTTCTAAATATCTGATCTTGGTGGAAATGAAAGTGAGAAAGGAGCCACAGCAACATAGATAATTGTGAGGGAAAAGTGAGTTTTTTGTTCAGTTTATTCTAATACCAGATAAGATTTCAAAGGACTTAATTGACTATAAAATATGAACATTTCATCTATACGTTGGTATGGTTGTAGAATGTCCGTATTTTCCTCTTCTGCATATGGGTTTACTCCAGGTATTAAAGAAATACAACTAAGCCTAAATAAAGTTTCCCAATCTAATAAATGTGGAAATGGTTGAGAAGCAGACCTCAAAGTATATTTCTTTGATTTAGTGTAGGGCACAGTCACTCACAACGCATCACTTTATAGTTAGCAATTAAGGTATCTTACAAGCCTTTGGAAGTTGGAATGCCCAGTGGAAAACCATGCAAACTCTGCACAAGTAGGATACTGGAATTGTGAGATAGTAGTTGTAATCTTATTATAAAAAAACTAAAACCATAAGCGAAGCAATTGCCTTTTTCTCATGAAAATTATTCTTAATCACTTATATAATCTGATTTTTTTCTTGTACCTGATGTAACCAAGTCTCCCAACCTATATTTGAAAAAGTTTGTACTTAAAATGGCTGGATGTTCTATGATATACTGTGTTCTTTATTTAATGTCTCCTTTACTTATGTAAATCCTTTACAGAAAAAAAGTGAAAGTGAGACTTATAACTGTTCTAAACAGGGAACAAAACTCTGAATGGGGTATTCTGCATATGTTTTATTATTTGTCAGAGTAGTTTATCCCAGTAACTTTCATGGTGATTCAATGGTTTGCAAAGCTACCTCACAGCTACGGGACACTTGATTCTAACCTAGTTTGGTCACAAATTTTGAGGATATCATGGTATATACTTTACCAGTGTCTACATTGGATTTTCTCTAGCTTGTCCTCCTACATAACAAAGATGTGCATATTAGAATAACTGACAAATCTAAACTGATGCTGTGTGCATGACTGTGTGAGGGTGCAAATGAAAGCGTGCCCTATAACAGATGGGGTTACAATCACAGTTGGTTCCTGCTGTCTACCGGATGATTTTTAGATAAGCTCCAGGCCTTCATGACTCATGGTTAAGCAGAGTGTTTTTTAAAAGTACTTTTCATAGTTTTCTGATCTCTTTCCTGTATTCTATCAGCTTTTCAGGCAGTAGCCTGGAATCCTCAAGCCATGTAATGTGTTCCTCATTTTGCATAAACTTATAGTGTTTAGTTATTTTCTTCCAGATTAAAACTCTTGTCTGCTTATACATGTTATTCACCTTTTTCAACATATTTATCTGTTGGGTAAGAGATATCTAAATACTATATGTTATTTATATTCATGACCCTGGACTAGAGAAACTAGGTTTAAGAATTATGTTATATGTATTATTTTCATTAGAAATTGTTTATTATGAGTTTTAATACCCAGGAGTCTATTCATTATGTTCTGTTTCCTGCCAAATTTCAATTTACTTGTTAAAGTATATTTTTGTTGCTCAAAGCAGCCAATTAAAATGATCATACTGTACTCTTGTATAAAATACCAAAATATCCTACAGATGGGAAACTTAATTTAGTGTAATTTGCACCCTTGTGTCTTCATTATCAAGTACAGGAGCTACTTTAAGGAAGATACTGAAGCCAGGGCCCAAGCAGAATTTAAATGCTTTATCTGTAACATTTGTACATGTAAATTCCCATATGAATTTGATTTTAAACCAAATAAAGAGTATATATTTAATGTCTATGTGTGTATGTTTTTACAAGCAAATAGATACCAACTTCCCAGTTAATAATCTTAAAATTATTATTTTCTTGGGTGGCTGTAGACTTGGCACAACTCTGTAAATAATCCATTAAAATAATTTTTTTTTGACCCTTATGATAGTCTTGATTAAACAAAAAGAGAATACTTCTATGGACAGGGATACTGAGTTTCAGACGTGGGGCTGGCTTTCAGAGTGTAATTCACTAGTGAACATGGTGGCGAGATGACCTTATGGTCAGACTCAGTCTGAAAAGGTGACATATAACCCGTATATAGCCTTCTAACTCACAATATAATACATGGCTATGGGGTATCTGTTTGTGAAGAAAGATTCATTGATCTTGACTTTGCCAACAATGCTGTGACCTTCACGGACTCAATGGAGGTTGTGATTGGGGCTCTTGAGAGGCTGAACAAGGAGTGTGAGTGTCTGGGCTTGTGAGTGTCCTGGATAAAAACCGAGCTGACCTCTTGGGACAAGCCATCAGCAGTATATCTGTCTGCAAGGAGAATGACGACCTCGTCAAGAGGTTTACTTATTTTGGCAGTGACATTTATGTTTCTAGTGACTTGTTTTATCAAGTCAATAGACAGATTTGGAGAGCATGGTGTGTGTTTGTGTGTTCATGAGGTTGCTGGAAAGGGGTGTTTGGCAGTCTTTAGAGTTCAAATGCTTTCTGTTTTGCTTTATGGTTGTGAGATATTGATGGTATCCAGTGACCTGAGACGAAGACTGGACTCCTTTGATACTGTCTCTCTTTGGAAAATCCTTGGGTACCGGTGGTTTGACTTTGTGTTGAATGAGTGGTTGCTTATAGAGTCCGGAATAAGGCACATTACCTGCATTGTGTGGGAGCATTAGTTATGGCACTACGGTCATATGATGTGATACTTGCGGGTCATCTGGCTCACAGGTTCCTCATTGTTGAGGACCCAAGTGACTGAACCAGGCCAAGGGGATGCCCATGGCAGATCTGGCTGCATCAGATAGATGGTCATTTCTGGGGATTGGGAATGGACCATGTGTCTGCCTGGGGCGATGCCAACCAGGATCCCGAGCTGTTTTGTCTTGTGGTGGGTGTGGCAACATGCTGTACCAGTACATGATTCCAAACCTGACCAGACATGATAATACACAAATTGAAGGATCATGTCAGGGGACAATGTCAGTTTGGTAACAAATAAGAGTTAGATTGATCCTGGTATACTAGACCTTGTCAAAGGAAACACACTCTTGGGAGTTGGAATGTGGCTCATATAGTGGAGGAAGAGATCAAACTCATGCAAAAGGTTGAAAACTACTACTTTGATATAGTCAAACTCATAACTCAATGAACAGCACTGCATTGCCACTGCAAGCAGACATGTAAATCCTGCTCTAAAACTGACCCATGGGAGATCAATGGGAGGTTGTGGGAATACTCTCAAGCACCTAGTTCAGTGTCAAACAGTTTCTCCCAGTGGACCACAGGGTCACAGACAGGGAAACTTCAGCTATTGTTTACATGTATGCATCAAACAGCTATTTAATGTTTTCATCCTTTTCAGATTTACAGATAGTTGTTTTTGTGTATGCAACAAAAAAATCTAATGAAAGTTTTTATTCTTTGCAGAGTTATTGTACTAAGTGCTTGGAAGAGTAAAATCTACCGATTCTGTAGTTGTAATGTAATGTCATGAACCCAATTTACTTTTACAGCAATAATGATGTGAAGCCTCGAAAAGACACATAAAACATGCTAGAGTTCCCCCAAGCCACAGCAGAAATGGCCTTACCTAAGGCAGCTTGATCCCAGTACTTTACTGCCTCGAATTTGGCCTGCATGGGCCTTAAATTGGATTTTGGCTTTAAAAGTTCAAAATATATCAGTAATGTCTCAAATATTACAAAAATACACAAATAATGCCTCTATGTAAAGGTAACCATAACACTCTTGCTAGCAGATCAATCCTGCAAGTAATCTTTATAAATTTAGAGCAACCTGAGCAATCAAGCACCAAAACACAATCTAATAACCAGAATCCTTAAAAAGAGAAGCACAAATCCAAGAAAACCAGAACATCAGCAGTAACTATCAGGGCCCAACAGCAGTGATATTAAGGAAACCTCATCTGCTGACTTCCCACAAGACACAAAAATGGATAGGCGTTTAAAGATACAGAATCCAAATAACGCATAATAAATAAATACAAAATAAATGATACAAAACCCTGAAAAATAATTCAATAATTATTAAAACAATAATTAAACATAGAATAAATATAAGCAAGGCAATAAACCCTAACTGAAGCATAACAGGTAGACTTCACCAATCAAGTGGAGGCAGAGATACGTGAAAGAATCAATAGTCTGCATGCCCATTTTGTACTTCCAGCATTAGTTGATGTATAGACTAAAGTCAGAAGCATTCAGTCCTTTTAAAAAAAATTGGAGCAGTTTCTGCAGTAAAATTTTATCTTTTCCAGAGTCCACAGCCGAAGTGAACTTCCTCCTTTCTGGAGGACCCCTCTGTACCTTCCTGCACCATAAAAAATGTCATCAACATGAAGTCTGGTAGCAAAACTACACAACACTAGTTCTGACATATGCACAATAAATCTTGGGATTGCATATGGCCTCAATTTCATCAAACTAAGTCAAATGCTAACTTAATAGAAAGCTTCTGCCTTCATCTTGGTTCTATGGAAATGGCGTATAATAATAATGCTGCAGTATCAAAACTGTTACTGATTTCCAGAGATCAAAAGAGCTTTACACATCTAAAAAACTCTGTAATGGCAAAATGTAAGACAAGCCTGTTGAACTTTTTTCTTTGGGTGGCTTCATTTCATCATATTATAATGATCCAGGTAATAAATATATCAAGGCAGATGCTTTTTATCATAATGCTGAGGATTTTTAACTGGAAGAGTAATCAAGCCCCAAATCACTTCTAATTAAAAAGAGATAAATGATGATCTAGAGAAATAACTTTTACATTAATGGTTAAGGTTTATTGTCATTCTAGCTCAAAACAACAAGGTAACTTATTTTGGAGCCGTCATTATTTCATGTCAGGGCATCCAGGTAATTTAAACTCTAAATAATTAATTGCCAGACATTTTAGCGATGAATTATAAATCAGGATATGAAGGATTACATGAGAGACTGTTGAAGATGTAATGGGCACAATCAATTAATTGCTTTCCTGCTGGATTAATCCAACCTCTTCCAGTCCCAGACAAACCACAGAAAGATATATATGGATTACGACACTTACTTACTCCACCAAAGGATACACTCTTATTTTAGGAGTATTAATGGACAGGTTTTCTGAAACTACTACTTTCATTCCTCTAAGAAAGATCCACAAAGCTACTGGGTTTGCTAAAATATTTCTTTCATAAAATTAGAAAAGACAGTTTATTTTTCATTGTGGGAATACATTTACTTCCAAACTAAAAACAAAACCTAAACTCTAAATATCACACTGAGGCAAACAGTAAAAAAGAAAGAGTTTAAGTGTATACTATGTCATATTGATGATTTTCAATAAGATATATTCTTCCATCTAGGGAAACACAAAGGTCTAATGCCCATTGTTTGTCTCCTTTTGAATGCATATTTGCATAAAAATGCAATAAATTAAATGAGAAATGTAAAATTCCAATGTACATAAATTCTATTGTACATAATACATTTGGTGTGAACATGAAATTTTCTTTAGTGTTTTGGTATTGAAGACCTACTGATCCATAACTTGGCCAGGTGTGGCATAATCTGTACCAAATTTAAATTTGTTTCCACATCAAAGACATTTTGTCCATTTTCAGTATACACACATTTTTGCCCCAGTCGATGTTTCCCAGCCGCTGAATGTGGTATAAATTAACATATTAATTAAAGAAAGAAACTTATCCTCTACCAGGACAAGTCTGATGAAACCTTCTTGAGTCAGAAACCAGGCAGGAGAAAAGTTGTCCATTGTGTCCTTTTATTCACTTTTGCAGCACCATGCTGAAGAGATGGCATCCATCACAGCAGTCTGTTACAGCATGATCAGAATGGTCCAAAAGTACAGGTAGAAGGTTATATGTATAGACAACAGAATTTACATATTACTGCCTACATATCATCCTCTGAATGGTTAAAAGATATGAGGTGCTTTAGCATAGATCGCAACCAACCTAAAATAAAAGTCTTCTTCCATTATATCCTTGTTCTAAAATATCTCTTGAATTCAGCTCTTATTCCGTTTTGAAAACTGACAACTAGCAAGTCTTTCCAGGTTAATGAAAGAACATTGCACCAGCCAGGTTCTTGAACTATCCCCCTGGAACATTCTGTTTATTTACTTGCCCATTTCAGCAGTCTTTTTATGACATTTGTAAAACAAATGTATATATATTTCAGTGTGCACTGCAAACCGAAATAGTTAACTATGGTTACTTTCAAAGTCTCTCACATGAACCCGCTCGAAGAAGAAGACTTGTAATTGTTGCTTCATGTTGCTTTAGATAATTCAAGCACACTTCATTAAGCCCAATTAATCCATTTGAGGGTTTCAAAATGCTGGAGTCTATTCCAGGAGGACTAGAAGGAATCAACTCTGGGCAGGACACCACTCCATCAGACGGCACACTCTTGCACAGGGAAAGGCCAATTGACCTTACCAGTATATCTTTGGGGATGTGGAAGGAAAACTGAGTCGATGAAAATGCACACAACCATGGGGAGAGCAGTCAGACTCTGCACAGAAAATGACCAAACACAGGATTGGAACTCAGGATGCGGGATCTGTGAGGCCACTGCCAAACTGTGCCACCCTCTTTAGATTGTACATGGTAAAATAGACATCTCAGTTTAAGTATAATTGGAATAGCAAGCTTCTTTATATTTCAACAATGGCAGATTACTCAAATGCTTTCCTAGCAATTGAATAATTGCCTTTTAGATTGGTTTGTTACTTGTTGTTCTTTTGTATTGCGTATTACTTTTTCTATTGCAGTCACAAGTAAATTCTCTGTGTAGAATACATATACAGTGTTTTCTTTAAAGAAGAATAATTAGCATTAACTTAAACAGGGACTACTAAAAACTGTAATTTACAGAATGACAACACAAATTCACAAATTTTACAGCAGTACTGTGCCTTGCTTTATTCAGCAGAACCAAACAATCTGGCCTCTCTCCCAGTACATGCATGAGTTCAACCCCTGGTGCGTATTTCAATCCAGTTGTGCGCATCACACAACAGCCTGCAGGCATACCCTTCTCTCTTATGCTGTTTGTAGTAATGTGTTTTTTATTGGAGCTTGTGAAGATAAAGTTAACTTTGTTTAACTTTCATTTATCAGAAGCCTGTTTTTCAAAATATAGTGATAGCTGAAAATTTAAAATGTTGAAATTGAATTGAAATCTATATTAATTGATTAGTATAGCTGAGCTAAGTCAGCAGTATAACTGGTCTTTCTGATCCCAACAGTTTAAACTGAACTTTAATTTACTAAAAAACTGAAGTTTGGGATTAATAAATATAGTTCTTAAACCAAATCAGTTGAAAATACAACCAGCTGCAAAGCAAATATGGACATTTTATTATATCTAAAATATAAGAAACAGCAAACAGAAAAAGTAAATTAAAAGTAAAAATTCAATGAAAAAGATACCTGTTATTTTGTTTGATCTAAATAACACTCCTTTAATTTTTCACCCTATTTGTTAAATCTTTGTGTAACGCTTTAGTTTAGGTACTGCAAAAATGTATCTATTATTTATTTACTCTTTTGTAACAAGACCTTAAGAAGGGCTTGTTTTGGTCTTCATAACACTTATAAAACATTATTGGATGGGCTATTCATCTCTGTGCAGTGTGCATCTTGGCATGATGATAAAATGACTTTTTAATATGAAGGATTCACAGGTCTTATACTAAACATGTGATATCAAGAGAATTGTGTCTCAGTGAGTTCACCTCAGATCACTCCAAAGTGAAGTTTTGTCAGTAGGTCACGTTGCAGAGATGAATAAACACTTCAATGATGCTTTGTAAGTGTTATGAAAGCGAAAAGAAGTCTTTGTTAAGGTCATGCTATATAACAGTAAATGAGTGATACGGTACATGACTTTGCAGTACCTCAACTAAAGTGTTACCATATTTTGTTACAGCCTAAGAATACACAATATTCTTGATATTAAAGAGACACCAATGAATAATATTTAATAACAAAATATTAAAAATAAATGAAGAAGAAAAAACAGCTTAACTCCCATCTTATTTAGAGGACCGAAAGAAGCAGTTTATCTGCCTACCCAGCATGCTCATCACCTAAATATCTGTCACCATTAATGTTACTCGGATTCTGGTCAAACTTCCCACCATACTGCTATTTCCTCCTTCTTGTGTTCAGCAGCAGCCATCATCTAGCAGGTTTTGAGTCATGGTGTGCTGGCTCATTTATTTTTCCTGGTCCTTGTTTATAAAGCTAATTTAATTAAGAACCACTACATTCTCAACTAAATATTCTCATTGCTTGCACCTTTTTCTGCCCTACTTCTATTTGTAAACTTGTTTAAGTATCTTGTGTTTGCCTCTCTTCTCTACTTCTCAGCAGTCTACTACAGTATAAATGATGCTTTTTGTTACATATTGTATGTTACTTCAGGAAAAATGTTTATTTACATTATAGGCAACGTAACTTTTACAAATGTCTATATAGCATAGCAATAACATCAGTGCCGCTTAGTGCAATTCAAGGTCACAAGGGTGCAAAGAAGGAGCCAACACTGGGCAATGTGGCAATTTATGGGGAGCCCACCAGCACTCAAAATCCCACTTCAGAATTGCACATTAATTTAGTATGCACATGTTTGGGATCTGGAAGGAAAAATGTAGTACCCAGAGAAAACCCACATAGACTTGAGGAGAATTTGCAAACTACACACAGACAGCAATCTAGATCTTTGAAGTAGGAGTTCTTATCACTGTGGAACCATGCTTCTCATATATGAATTATATATTTATGGCATATATAGTATGATAGAAAATAGTCAGGGGCAAAAAGACTTGGGTATGGCCACCCCATATAACTGGAAACTCAGGCAGCAAAACAAAGCACGCATCTTTACAAATGCAGTTCGAAACGGAACTGGCTAACAAGGACGTTATGTGGTTTATATATTGCACAAGCAATAATAGGAGGAGTCAGGAAAACTAGAAAAGGAAGTGATGTTTTTTAAGAAGTGGGTTCTGGATCGAATAGGATGTCATTAGTTGGTGCCGGAAGTGACGTTATCAGTGGGTGGATCAGAAGTGGTGCTACTGGGAGGTGTTGTCTTCACTCGGTCTGCAGAGGGACAAAAGAGAGAGTATTTGAAGGCAGTGCCAACCCCTGTTTCAGTTGAGAAATAACACTATTTGAGCCTGTAAACTGTCTCCCGTTCACACAAGTATGATTATATATGTATATATTGTAAGTGGTGTTGCTGCCGGCTAGCTGCCCAAAGTGGTGGCAGCTGTCTCTCATGTGCAGTTCAGTAGTTCCCCTGCTCAGATTTTCCTCCGGCATAGCACCGCCAGCTGTACGCTCTTAACTGCAAGCTGTCTGTCTGTTAAACAGTAAACCTATTGCAAAGAAATACATCTGCCCTTCAGAAACTCTCACTTAAACAGTATTTCAATGAGAAAATCTTACCTTTCCCCTTTGCAGGATCAGCTGCAGGCTTGCTGACTTACCACGCAACATGCTTCTTGCACAAGGTTTAGAACATTTAAAAGGCCAAGCCCCAGCCAACCTAACGACTCACACTCCTGTCCTCTCTCCCTCAGACTGCATCTGCTCCAGTCGCTGCTTCTGAGCTGTTGAACCCACTTGATGGGGAGGAATTTGTGTCCTTTTGACCTGGAGAGGGGAGCTAGACCGGCGCATTTGACAGCTGCAACCAGTGTGCTTTACCACTGTTGACAAACCCCTTCTGAATAGTCTTGTGTTTGTACCTGCTAGTTCAGCAATTAAGATTTGGTACCTTGAAAATCTGATCCCTTTTCCAGTCTCCTGTGCAACTCGGTGACCCGAGCTTGACAATATATTACATATATGTGTGTGTATGTGTATGTTAACATATATGTCCTTCAAACTACAAATCACAGCTACATATTAATTATTGATTATTAATTATATTCTCAGCATGGAACAGAAGGCTTGGGATGTAACATGAGTAGTGCATTAAATTGGCATGTTATTCTTGTGATCCCTAAACTGATTTGAACCAGTACTCTCAGTAAGTTATTCACAAAGATATTTTCACATCATACATTCTATATGTCAAGCCTTGCAACAGACAGACAGTCTATCCAAGGTTCTCCTGCTTTGTTACCAGTACCAACAGGACAGGCTATTGCCACCTTGTGACACTAAATTAGACTAAATGGATTTTTGAACAATTTGAATTGTTGTCCGCATATTGATTTGGCAAAATTTTACACCAGATGCCCTTCCTGACATAACCCTCCCCATTTATCAGGGCTTGGGACCAGCGAGATTGCGCTGGTTTGAACATGTGCAGAGGAGAGATGCTGAGTATATTGAGAGAAGGATGCTAAGGATAGAGCTGCCAGGCAAGAGAAAAAGAAGAAGGCCTAAGAGAAGGTTTATGGATGTGGTGAGAGAAGACATGCTGGGGATGGGTGTAACAGAGGACAAAAAGATATGGAAGAAGATGATCCGCTATGGTGACCCCTAATGGGAGCAGCCGAAAGAAGAAGAAAATGGGTTTGAGAATGTTATGTTAATAATGTTTGAGAATTTCACCTGTGAATTAAGTTAAAAAAAAACTTTATAATACTGGAAATTCCACAAACATTGTATGTTGTACTTATCCAAATGTGATATGTATGTGTACAGAAATGAAAGTTTGGTTTAATTCCTAAAGGCAGTTACCCTCTAGCTTCAAATTCTTTTCTAATCAGCATGGGGATTTTGTAGATATTTCATTTTTTCTTTAAAGTCCTCAAGTGAAGAAAATAATATTTTTATCATCGATCTTTACCCAGGTTTTGATTCTTGCTTTTCTCAGTATCCCACCATTACTATTATTGCAGTAAAAAGTAAAATTTAATGTTGGAAACAGTAATGATATTGTTGGGAATTCATAATTCATGAAGAAGAAAATTAGATGAAAAGGAACCAGGTGACTGACTACCACACAAGTTACAGTGGTGAATAAAAAGTATTCACCACTTTGTAGTTTTTACATTTTATCATTATACAACTTTGAATCACATTGGAATAAATTTGGCTTTTTATGACACCAGCCAACAGAAAAAGACTCTTTGATTTTAAAGTGAAAATAGATGTCAAGAAAAGCGATCTAAATTAATTACAAATATACATAAACACAATAAATACATAACATACATAATGAACGCAATACACGTAAACATATACACAAACATAAAATAATTGATCTCCTTAGTATTCATCACCCTCAAGTCAGTATTTAGTAGTTGCACCTTTGGCAGCCATGACAGCCTTGGGTCTGTGTGGTCAGGTCTCTCTCTATCAACTTTATACATCTGGACACTGCAATTGTACCTAATCATCTTCGTAAAACCTGCTAAAGTTTGGTCAGGTTGCATGGGGAATATCAATGAACATTCTTTTTCAAGTATAGCCACACATCCTCATTTGGATTTATACCTGAACTCTGACTTGGCCACTCAAGTATATTACCATTAGAGCTATGTCCTTTCTTAAAATACATTTCAACCAAGCCTGACAAATTTCACATAAAGTTTTGGATTGCTACAGATTTGGAGAAAAAGCGCATGTGCAATGCCACTCCTTATTCAGGAGAAGATCCCAGTCGTCCCACTGGAGAAAGACTTTCCGAGACTGTGTTCATAAACTTTATGAAGCCTTTTCTGTACAAAGGCAAAACCGTAACAAAAAGACAACTTATTTACAATGCTTTCACTGTCTAATAGCCTGCTGCACCGTAACACAAGTCTGCTTGACACCATAAATCAAGTGGAACTTCCACCTGCAGCTAAAGTCACTTCAGTACATGAGCAACTCTCAAGCTAGTGTTTAGATCTGGCAGTGCCATGCTGACGGTGTATGCACCCAAAAAGAAGTCTGTCTGCATTCTCTGTACCATAACATGGAGTACAAGCAAGATCGGAAAAAAAAAAAACATGTTGAAATGACATAGCGTTTTCAAATAGTGACGTTTTCATGCATGGATGTGTGTGTGTTGACGTGAGAGAAGCTGAGACATATTTAATGTTATTCAAGTGGTTACTGGAATATAAAATAGACACTTTTGCAAAGGTATAACAAAACTAGTGTGCTTTTATTCAAAAATAAAACTGAATAAAAAAAAAAATAAAGTGACAATAAAATACCAAGAAGACATGATTCACCAGCGTATGTGTGTCTGTTTATATCCCTTCAGCGATGTCTTTAACAGGCAGAAAAAATTTACACCGGGTGTTACAGACTGAAATCAAATCTATGTTTTTATTATATAACAGCAGCTCACTACTCAGAACAGGAATAACTCAGACACAAACTCACAACCTCTTCCTTACAAGACAGCAGTTCTTAACTCTGCACCAACCAAACAGGCACATTGGCTTATATTTGAGCTTGGGTTTTTACTCATTGACAGCAACATGTAAATTGAATGATTTTTTTTCTTTGGGTATGTTCTTAAATAAAAGCGCACTTGTTTTGTTATTCCTTTTGTGAAATTGTTTATTTGATATTTGGACTTCAGTCTTCACACATTATACGCTTTTCATCTGCATTATGTTATTATAACAGTAAGATGAAAAATGTTCTAATTATGTGTTCAACATTTCTTGGCTCACATTTCCTGTCATCGTACATTTAAACAGATCGTTGTAGACACAGAACACACATGAAATGCACGTATCCCAAGTAATGATATATTATTTGCCCTATAAAATTCCAAACACCTCACTGCCAGATAACTTTCAGCGTCTGAGTGGACTTCAGCTGCATTAGCCGGGAGATGAGTGAGCAGGCTGCCTGCTTCAGGTGTAAGACAAAGACACTTTTTTTCAGAAGCTACAGGGATTCTAATGTTAAATAATATCTGTCAGAGCCAATATAAATGGATCTAATGTGGTTAGATTTTTTGTGAGTGGTGAAGATTCTTTTTAAGGTAAAATGACATATAGAGAAGCAAGCAGAAGAAAAGATCTGTACAAATAAATGCACAAACACTAATATTTAAAGCGTGGCATAAAAACTGGCAGAAGAGCAAAACCTGTAACTCTTTATTCATCAAAATATTTTTCTTGCAGATTATGAAATGGCCTTCAATAAGATGTTGATTGTGACATCACATACTGTGTTGCACAAGTACAAATTCAACTATAAGTAATGTAGAGCCATAACACCAGTCACCCTGAACAGAAATCATTGATCAGTATATAATATCACATGAAATTATATATAAAAATAAACAGAACAATAAAAATGTATTTCTATAAACATATTTGTACAAATTAAGGAAAACCAGCAACACTAGTTATGTCCTAGTCCTGACAACAGTAATGCTCATTTGTGCTTAAACTGTGATACACAATGAAACAAATGTTACAGATTTATTGCCTAGCCATAAATCAGTCTTAATGTTAATCACTATCTAAAATGCAGCATATTTAAGAATACCAAGTTTCAAAGATACAGTAACAGAATGCTATGTTATTTTATTTATTAATTGGCAGCCTTTCCACATTTGTAGCAAACTCTAACTGCACTGATAACAACAAACACAACATGTATTTCTTTAGCACATTTTCTTATAAGCAATGTAGCTCAACATCCTTTACAATATTTCAAAAAGAAAGTAACAAGAAAAGAAAAACAAATAAGAATAGGCAACAAAGAAGCTTAAACAATTCAAAATATACAATCTTATAAAGCATGTATATAACTAGTAGAAGAGTAGCATCCATATATACAATATTATGACATAAGCATCTAAAGATGAGTCCAGTGATAAGGTCAGATTGCCAGAAGGACAGACAAAAAATCTGCAGGGGTTCCAAGTCCAAAAGACCATCCAGACCCCACTGGGCATTCTACCTAAAATTAATATTCTTATTATTTCGTTCCTCTTTGTTTCCAGACATCATCTGAGAGGATTCGATGAAGTTGGTCTCATTGACAGCTGGGGCACCCACCTTCATTCCAGCATCACTAGTGGCTGCATGTTGCCTTGACAAGGGGGTGATGGTGCAAAGTGCCACCACAGAAGAATTTGAAAAGACAGTAAAGAAAAGTAGAGATTAGTAAAGATTGCAAATCCCTCATGAACACTGCTAACATCTTATCACCACATTAGGTGTAATAATTACAAAACAATCGAATGTTTCAGATCATCTTAATTTTTTTACAAAAAGTAAACAAATAAAAAATAAGACCCTTTCCTTTACAATGTGAGACTAATACTTGAAAATCATTGTTTAGTATATCAAATAAGATGTGTACACTTTTCCCTAATGGTATAATTTTCAGACACTCAATAAAAATAGCACTGCTCCTGAGTTGGATTAGTTTAGCTGTCCTGCTTTATTGTTTTAAGTCTTTATGTTTATCTCCTGTGGCAGATTACATTGGTTACAAGTATTTTGGCTTTAAAAATAGAAATAAATCAGATTTCTCTTTTAAACAATGATGTGTTAATTGTCTCTATAAAGACAATAAGAATAACATGAATCAGGTTCCTGGGTTAAGCCTATTATATTTAAATAATCCTGACTACTGGGTCTACTCAGAGTCTTTCCAACATCTCTTAGAAAGACTAAAATTCATGATTCATATTACTGTCAAAGCAATCTAAAAGGTTTCTCAATCTAGTTTTACAGAACATGATTCATATATAAGCTATTGTTTATTGTTGTGTTAATCTTTAAAAAAGATTTGTTTTTTATTTTCATTGGGAAAGACAACTGTATTATTGTTGTGTTGCATTGTACTAATAATGAGCCGTGTCATGCATTATGCAGGGTTATTTCAGAGCTGAGAAAATCCTGCATTTGAATTTTAGTTTGGTTTGAAAAAGAGAACAATTCAGAAGCTTGACATTTAATACTTCTCAAAAGCTGTTGCTTATCTATAATGTGAAATGCCTCAAAATGTTACTTTTTATTTCTTTGCAATAGAAAACACCTGATTCAATTTATTCCAACTGTGCTTTCTGTACATATGCAACAGTATTCTTAGCAGGAAAAAATCCAGCATGTGCTTAGCTGATTAGAAATTTACTGAATTATTTCTACATTTTTATATTGCAAATAAATATATTATAAGGTTGCAGATATTTGGATTTAACTTCTCTTCTATGCATCGCCTTTCTAATAATTGATAACATAAGTGAAAAAAGAACCAACATTACTGAAAATTCCAAGACAGGCTTTTAAAGACATCATGTTCTGGTTCTTAGAGTATATTTTGTTTTTTTATCATAAAAGCAATCAGTAGTAAATATTCATCTACTTTTCCTGATAAATTTAATTTCAAGCAAGATACTATGTTGGTATCAAAATTTAATTGAGACTTGTTCATATGACCCTATATATAGTTTTCCAATTTTCTAATAATGTCAAGACCCTGGCAATTATGGCCATCATAATTAAAAGTACTACTGCATCTTTTTATCATATTATTTAAAATTCATAAATTATCATATATAAATAGTTATTATTGCAAGAAGACATAATGGTGCAAGAAAATGTGTAAATTTCATGTGTGGAGCAGTAATTTATTCATTCATTTTGTTTGATGCTTATCCAATTCTTTGTTTCAAGAAGCTCATTTTGAACAGTGGCATATGGAAAGCAGGTACACAAGAACAGCAAAACGTACTTGTATGAAGGCAAACTAGAACAGGCAGTGGATCTACACACCCCAAAACACACCCAAATGAATAACATGCAAGTGTACTTAAAATTACACTTAACACTTGGCCCTGGGAGGTCAGAAAACTACAAACACCAAATGATTAAAATGATATTTCTTTACTAACTCTAGCAAAATCGTATGGAAGCATATTCCACAACTCAAAATAAAAAAGTACTTTTGCAAAAGTATCGCATTATTTGGTGAAGATATTGACTGCTGCTTTCAGTATCTTCGTGTACACGTGCACTTCGGTTGTCTAGTGACAGCTATTGATGGAGAGGTTAAGCATGTAGATAGCATTCAATCAAGTGACAAAACCTGAACAAATATTATAGGTATATTGCAAATAAATATATTATAAGGTTGCAGATATTTGGATTTAACTTCTCTTCTCTTCTATATTTAATCCTGGATATGCTTTGAGGTAAATTTAATCTGCTTAGTTTAGGGTAATAGGAAGCCAGTGTTTCTTGCAGCAGCAATGTGTATAAGGCTACAAGCAAACGTGTTAGGGGTACGCTGGTCCTCTGCCGGGCTCAATCACACAGCCAATCAAACAGTGTGCTGTTTGGAATCCGGTGAAGGAAACCTATAAATAAAGTTTCTGTTTAGTTTTAATGCAGTTATTTACTATTGATATTTTGAAGCAGGTTTATATTGGCACAGTGGCTAGTGTGCATACGTTGAATCTTCAAGGAATAAGGTTGGGGATTGAGAAAGGGGATGGATGTTATTTACTTCATAGCACATGAAGGATTACATTTTTTTGTTAATTGGCAATTATTACAGACACATTTCCAGTATTCAGTGTTAAAACAGGTTGTCATCCAACATCAAGCCACAAATGTACAGGGAGAATATGTAAACCCTATGGAGACCCTGGCAATGTAAGGCAGGCTTTCTAGCTCTGTGCTGTCACTCTGCCTATATTAAAATATATCTGTACTAAAGTTATTAAACTTTAACCTGAGTAAAACTAAACATTTATCTATAATACTAAAAGATTTAGTTCTTGTTACTTGATTTAATTGTATGTGCCTACTTAATCTCTCCTGCAATAGATGTCACTAGACAGCCAAAAAATATAAATGCATGATGTTAATGGCAGCACCATGCAATAAAACAACAAAAAAAAAAAATTGGAATGGTTGTAATATTGTAAAACTGGCATAAACCTGAAAAACAAACATATCTTGATTAACAGGCACTTTGAGTTGGAACCCAAATTTGTCAAGACTAGACTTCAGTATACCCGTCCATATAGCAAAGCATGGTGAGCTGACCTAGGTTTGAAATACAATATTGATCTGATATACAAGATGATCAGACACCTCCTATCTTTCCAGAAAAAAATGTGGCATCAACTTATTTTTGAAAAAAAAAAAAAATAGTTGTCCTGTGTTTTAGACATGACTAATTTCTCAGTGCTGTAACTTTTACAAATATTAATCTGTGCTGGTAGCTCCCCAAAGTGCCTTGATAGGTACACCCGTGTGATATGTATAATTACCAATCACATCAGGCATATTTATAAGATCTGCCAAATCAGGCATCCTGTGATTATGAAGAAGACAATAAAAAATCAATTTACTTATTAGCCAGATGCTTTGAATTGGTTCTACGTATAAACCCCATTAAAGATTCCATAAGTTAAAAATATAGCCCCAAAAGCAAAAAATTGGCAAGCACCGCTAGTACTGTGCATTTTACACAAAATAAGGCAAATTAAGAAATCATCCATCCATCTTCCAAACCCACCTCTCCAGAGAAAGGTTGCGGGGAAGCTGGAAACTATCCCAGCAAGCATCAAGCACATGGCAGGAGATAATCCTGGACACAATTCCAACTTATCGCAGGGTGAACACACACACACACACAAACAAATAAACATCGCAAAATTCTGCTAACCTGCATGTCTTTGGACTGTTAAAGGAAGCCAAAGCACCCGAAGGAGAGAGGAGAGTATGCAAACTTGATATAATGATTACAATTATAATTAAGCAGTAGTCCATGTTATAACTTCTGTATAGAAACACACTCAAGTAAGGAAGATAATGGAAACTGTAAAAATGCAGTTTCATGGTAAACATGAACGTTTGTTCCCTTTTTTCAGTAAGGGAGGTAGTGCAATATTTTGTCTCCCTTTTTTAATTTTGATACTTATTTTTTTATTATGTAGCTGCTTTTTTTTTTTTTGTAGTCTATATACTGCACAGCAGCAGACTATAGACTATATAGCACAGCTATGAGTAGTATTGTCGACTGATTATGATATGGAATTTCATAATTTATAGTATAGTAATTTATGTGAGGTGGTGTGCTTCTTTTTTGTTGTCATTGTTAAATGTCTTGTATAGTACATTGTCTACAGGGATGGTTCAAGGCTTCTTTCTGATGACCCCAATGATATATTGTTACCCCCCTTGTCACCATTAGGTACACAAGGCAAAAAGGTGCTAGTTACCAAAAACGGATTGCAACATCAAGTTCTATAAGCTCAACTAATACTGTTAAGCTGACAAATGTGAATCAATGTTAATGTGGGAGAAAGATGTGGGTGTTCCTTCTAATATGCTCATCTAAAAATGTAGAAGATAATTAGTAAATATGAAAAACAAAGTCTCATGTCTCATACTGGTTCTGGGAGAATCTAAACATCCAACACATGTAAACTAACAAAGATCATGTTGCAATAGCTGCTGACAGTTTCCCTTTTTCAGTACTGGTACTTCGTCACATCAAACCATGCCACAATCCTCTGTAAAGTGCAAGGAACCAGCCACAGAAACATTTTTAATACACCAGTTAGTTAATAGGCTCTGTTAATCCACCTGCCATTACAAATACAGCTCCCAATACTTTGATTAGTTTTTAATAAAAGTTATTTACAGTCAATACCTTCCTGCAACCCTGAACTTGAAAAGTTAGAAAATGGATGGATGAAAAAAAAGGTCTACAGTAGGCTCTGCTGAGGCAATTTATATGTCCCTTGTAGTGGAGTCGGGATATTCCAGCCAAGTTTAAGCACTGAGCTAAAGCAAAGTAGCAGAGCCAATCAATAAAGCAATCCTGGTGGTACAAACAGCTTAGTAACCACTGCCAGATAGCAAAAGATAATGTAGGTTATTTTATAAAAGCAGAAGCAAGGTAATTCTTATCTTACAGAGGATATTTTGATTCTTTTACCAGTATTTCTTAAAAATACTTAGAAATACTAACACCATTTGCTAATTGGAAAACCATTAGATACAAATATAAGGATGCAAAATTATGGCAATAAGGAAGATTGAAATCTTCAGAAACTATGGAGTTTTAGAATTGAAGCATAGATTTAAATCAGGGGTACTCAACCTGGGGCCATATGCCCCATGGGGGGCACAGGATTTTCGAAGGGGGCCACAGGTGAAAATTACATAAAAAGGGGGCCACCGCACGAGGTTAGAGGGCCACAGAGAGAAGTGGGAAGCGAAAAAAACAGAGATGTGAAGAAAAAAGAAAACAAAATTGAAGTGACCGTGCTTCCCAGTGGATGAATCGCCAAGGACGATCTGTGGCTGCAGCATTGCTTCCCCTTCCATCCTCCTCCCACTTCCTCACATCAACCGCTATGCAGTACCCTGGGGCGATTTCAGTATCTCATGTGTCATGGGAAAGGTGCGTGGCTGCAGTAGTGTTGGTGCTGTTTCTTCCTACGAATATTACAGGTACTGTATTTTAGCTCTTGTTTTTGCCATTCCTTTTGCAACTGCTGTTGAAGATATCTGCTTAATAACTTTTATTTCCAATTCGAGAGTTTATCTTAAAAGTAGGGATGCACCTTTTCCAATCAATCTGCATGTTCAAAATTTACAATAGACTAATTTTGCAAAATATTAAAGAATGCAAAAATGTATTTTAATATTTGCATATTTGTTAAAACCATAAAAAGAAGAACACAGCCTTTCAATTATCTTTGTTGAGATATTTTAATGGGGGATTTCATCTCAAATCGTGCAAAGCATGTATATTAACTATCACCGATTTGACTGAAAGAAATATGTGAGACCCCCATTTCTGAAATGAAATTGCCCACATTCATTTTGTGAAATCCATACCAGTGTCGTAGTAATGTAGAATCAGGTTTCAGTTGTGTGAATTATTTACTCAGCCAAACACGTGATCGTCTTAACATAATGGACAGAGGTGATCTTCAGTTATCCCTCACAACAATAGAAACGGATTTTAAAAACTTTCTTTCTGGTCATCAAGCGCAAGGGTCACATTGATCGAGAAATATTTAAGGTATACATTTTTGTATTTTATAAATGAAGAAATTATTGTATGTAATAAATTATATTGTGTCATAATAAAACATTTTCTATTTACAAACAAAACATTTTAATAGCTACTTTATACTGGTACATTGGCCACAGGAAGGAAACGAGGTCAAAAGGACGCCCCGGTTGAAGAAAGGTTGAGAAACCCTGATCTAGATGACTGGTTTGAAAAAAAAAAAGAAACATAATTATCCTTGTGGCTGCAATTTGATGGTAATAATAATAATAATAACAATACTAATAATATTATATAAATTCTAAAGAAATTCTAAATGGCCTGCCAAGCAGGTAATGAAAACCTACACACTTCTGTTCAGTCTTTGTTAGTTGTCCTTAACCACATGAAAAGCTTTTTATTTGAAGTTCAGGATGGGACAGATTGTCCAGGCAAGAGATTGTGGAAATCTCATGGATTTGGTGTTAAGAGTACACTCTGAAATAGCTTACCTTTTCATCTTTGGTTAGGACACAACATTTTGAACTTTTATACTTATACACAGTGGTTAGCTTTCAATGTTTTCCAGGGATGAAACGAGACTAGTGGAGAAAAAGAAGATGACAGAAGAGATTATAATACATACATTTATGCTGATACAAGGTATTAAATGACATTTTAGCCACACATTATATGCAAGCTGTTTGTTGGCCCTGTCACATTCCTGATGAATAAACATTAAAGCACATTTTGTTGAAGATCTGCATTAGACTAAATGCCTCTCTCAAATGGAATGCTGCTTTTATATTTTGAAGTACCAATAAAAGTGAAAGGTCCACTCTAGTTGCACTGCAATCTAAATGCAAGGTGAAATACTTGTAATAAGAGGGAGCAGTCAACTGTCAACAAAAAGAGTCTCCAGAGATGGAGCGAAATTAACAACTGTGAGATACTTTTTATATTTCCTAATCAACAGTAAGCACATTACAGTTATAATGAACAAAACCTAAAGTATACCCAGAGTGTTTCAGGTACTTTTAAACAACCAATGTGCAACATGAAATGCTCACTAAACATTTTATTTTATTTTTAGAAGTTTAATTTAATGCTACCACATTACTCAGAGACATAGCTATCAATTAAAAAACATTTGCTCTTTTTCATAAGCAAAGAAGCTGATCCAGAAACAAAGCTTACAGACTCCTAGGGATCGTTGTGTGCATGTCTTTTTAAGATGGGCAAAGACGATAACTAATTGCAAGGCTGGGGTGAAAGAAGTTTGCCTTTAGAGAGAAAACACACTTTTTGATGATAAGGGCAAGGTAAAGGGCAAAACATCAGTGAATACAGATTTTCTGAATACCAAACCCTGTGGAATAAAATGTTTTCTTAGATAATCTTTTAAGTTCTTGCATCTGTTCTCAGGTCAGACAGGGGTAGGTAAACTATTATAGAAGAAGCTAAAAATCATGAGGGATCCTGCAAATCTAATAATGAAAAAGGCTATTGAAGCCCCATGTGACTCTAAATCTAATGTGAATATTGCAAGTCACTGCACTGCATAACCTAAGACAGCTTTGAATTTTACATTTGCTTCTAAGCTGAGACAAGTACTATTCCCATTTTCTTTACTAAATCCCTTGTGGCAAACTTAGAAAGAATGATAAATCAGACTTTTTTACAGATCCCTGAAATTATAAAATCAAATCAAAAAAGAATCCCAATAGCCACACAGTAGATGCATAAGCAATCTCAGATGTATTAGTTCTATGCTAGAAATAATAAAGCCATGAATAGCATTAAATGTATTTTAATTGTATTTCTGAGATAAGTACGTGTCTGTGTGTTCACATTTTATTTACCATCTGCTCCAAGTGTTAACATTTGTCTCTTAAAAATATATTTTTCTTTCTCTTTAATTAAGTTTTGTTGATACAATATGTTCCATGCATTTTGAAAGTAATTTTGAGTTATCTTTTGGCTTTTTTCAAGTGACCAAGCTAAATTGTTTCATGCTTTTGGAGTTTTTTTGCCCACTCCTTAAGTATTTTACTCATTTTGCAGCTAGGCATATCCTCAGTAGTCTACAAATAGAGCACTACTGCAGTTTGACTGCAGATAGACAAGACATTCAGTATGTAAAACAATCACGAGTATAATAATAATAATAATAATAATAATAATAATAATAATAATAATAATACGGAAGGTATAGTAATACCAAGACACTATGCAAAAAAAAGCACCATATAAATAAAATACATTATTTTTATTATTAATTACCAAAGAATATAATCTGGGATGCGGGATTTTGTCTAATCTAGATGTTAGGCATGAATATAACACACCTCCAAGTAACATCACACACTGGCATACACACACCCACTACTAGTAACAGCACCTATTTGCCTAAAAACAGCATAATTATTAAAATTTTCCTTTAATCATTGATGTAGTGCTCAAAATATTAAGAAATATTATAAAAATAGATTACTTGGCACTCTGAAACGAGTAAAGGACAGCACCCTAAACTAGATGACCAGCTGATTGAGAAATGTCGTCCTCTTTTATATACCACCAAGGGGCCTCATGCATAATGGTGTACATAGAACTCACACTAAAACATGGCGTACGGACAAAAGTGGAAATCATGTGTACGCACAAACAAAACCGTGCAAAAGCCAACTTCCATGCACTTTACCTCCATAGATTCTGGTCAGCGTGAAAATTAACGCATGTACACACGCCTGCCGCCCTATCCCAACTCCTCTCAGAATTTTGCATATGTTAATATGCAACGTGAAAATACGACTCGTATCACACTGTCTAAGTGTCTTATGGAAGTGTGTTAGGATACAGAGAAAAGAAAGAAAATAGGTACACAGTGAATAAAAAAGGTCAAAATGTTCACTTTAATCTTGTAGTTTATTTTGTCATTAAAGTAGAACCTTGCAAACTTAATCTTAAAATCAATGTTAAATTTACTAGAGTTTCTCAGATCCCATCATAAGTAAAGTAGCATGCTAAATGCTTCAGATTGTATGTGTTCTATGTGCTCTTTGTGTGTCAATCATTACATGCTTCTTAAATGGGCTTTCTCTTATGCCAACAGGACTCAGAATACATTACATTTATGATATTACAGCTCTCTGAACAATTTAAATGCTAAGATGTATGTTTGATATTTTCATGATGAAATAAATTAAAGCATGTATTAAACATGGGTGCACGGTGGCACAGTGGTAGCGATGTGCTGGCACCCCACCCAGAGATTGTTCCTGCCTCTTACAAGATGCTTGCTGGGACGTGATGAAATAATTTAATGCAACAGTACTGTCTCTTTCAAACATACCAACCCCCAATTCTTGTCCTTCCTTTTCTTTCTCCACATAACCGATTGCCACAGCACGGCTGTCAATCTAAAAAAGAACAGGAAACCAGAGAGGAACAGTAGCACTGGTTTGTAAAACTAAGTGGAAACTTGTGTATGCACAGGGTAAAGCTGGCGTGTGAATGTGCGTTGTGTTATGCAAAGTTTAGTTTTTATACATTTTGAAGTGAGCGTGAAAATGGGCGAATATATTTATGTGCGTATGCACCATTTATACATGAGACCCAATATTCTCAGAAGCAACTGATCTTCTTTAAGTTAGGACAGTTTCTATAACCTGAGTAAAAGGGCTCACCTAATTGAGGGCTCTTAGTTTTTTAACATCTGAGAGTACTTAATGACCTACTGATTTAATGATTCTGTTCTTGGTACTCACTTGAATAAAGTATCATAAGTTGTAATCTATATATATAAAAGTCAATGTGTGTATGTATGTATTGTCAGAGATGGCTGGGGGGACGACCTGGCCAGGACACACGGGAGGACCGGAGGAGGGCTTGTGCATTCCCCAGACCATTTGGGGGCAACCGCCCTGCTACCTTTGGGGGCATCCCTATGCCTTTGGAGCCCTGGACCTCAGCACTTCCACCACACCTGGAAGTGCTGGAGGAAAGAAGAGCGGGAACACCCAGAGTACTTCCGGGGATGCAGCCGGCACTTCCGCCACACTGGGGCGTGTCGGTGGAAGATTGCCGGGAAACACCTGGAGCACATCTGGGTGCTTATAAAAGGGGCCGCCTCCCTTCATACAATGGCTGGAGTCGGGAGAGAAGGAGACAAGGTCTTGGAGGAGGCAAGGAGGTGCCCTGAAGAGAAAGATGCATAGTGTGAGAGGCCTGGACTTTTGGGGACTTTGGAGGTTTGTTGTGCACTATTGTAAATATGGAACTGCATATTAAATGTGTGTTGGGTGAGTTGAACGTGTCCGCCTGTCTGTGTCTTGGCCACTTACCACAGTATGTATGTTCTATCATCACTTCCGAATGGTGGAGTGATTTTCATGAAACTTGGTAAACATGTTTCTCACTGGTCAACTAAAAATTCTGTAGGGTGAAATCAACCCTAACCCACCCCCTTCTGAGTATGGTGGGGGGTGATCTTGCAGTCTTGTTTGCATGTTATCATCCAGTTGACATTTGGAATGACCACCAGACGGCGAACTGGAGGTGACTGCCAGCATTCTTTATGTTTGAGCACCACTGCGCCACTGTTGCTTTTGAAATTAAATAGTGTTAGCTGGTTACAAACATCAACTAGATAATAACATACAAGACTGTAAGACAAGCACATTAGTGAGTCTTCATTGTTTGTTAATTTATTTTTATTTTTAAAGTTGTGGGTTTTTTTAATTTTTTTTTTCTCAAACAATTAAAAAAACACTTTATTTTCCTATCAGGCAACGCTGGGTATTTCAGCTGTATATATATAAAAGTCAAGGTGTGTGTGTGTGTGTATGTATGTTCCAGAATCACTTCCGAACGGCTGTACCGATTTTCTTGAAACTTGGAACACCTGTTTCACTGGTCGACTAAAAATGCTGTAGGGTGAAATCCACCCTAACCCACCCCCTTCTGGGTAGGGTGGGAGGTGATCTTGCCTGAGGCTAAGGATCTGCGCTGGTATCCTGAAGGTTGCCAGTTCAAATCCCCGTCACTGCCAAAAGAGATCCTACTTTGCTGGGCCCTTGAGCAAGTCCCTTAACCTTCAATTGCTCCAGGGGGCACTGTACAATGGCTGACCCTGCGTTCTGACCGCAAGGGGTATGCGAAAACTAACAAATTCCTAATACGAGAAATTGTAGAAGGAGAAATAAAGAACAAAAAAAAAAAACTTGTATGCATGTTATCATCCAGTTGACACACGGAACGACCACCAGACAGAGAACTGGAGTTTACTGCCAGCATTCTTTACGTTTAAACACCACCGTGCCCCTGTTGCTTTTGAAATTAAATAAAGTTGATAACATACAAACAAGACCAAAAGACAAGCACATTAACGAGTCTTCATTGTTTGTTAATTTATTTTTATTTTTAATGTTGTGTTTTTTTTAATTATATTTTTCTCAAACAATTTAAAAAAAAAACACTTTATTTTCCTCCCGGGCAACGCTGGGTATTTCAGCTAGTTAGATATAAAGTATGATTTCAGAGTAAGTTGATCCTTTGACATTTTGGAATAGCCCTATCAAACGTATCTGGCATTAGAAACATTTGATAAAGTGTCTTCTTCCAAATCTATATAAATCACCCATATCTGATCATTATGTATAGCGAAGTCTAAAAAAAAAAACCTGCCAACTTTAGTCATGAATAATGAATGTTTTCCAGTACGATGACAATGAGTGAGAATTCTAATTGTGCTTTATTTTGTTTTGATATCTAGTTTGAGCACCTTAAAGAAAGAAAACTTCACTAAATGTTGAGAACCAGTGCGCAGTTTATCACATTTAATTATTCCAAGACATCTTCCTGACACAATTCTTTCATCCATCCATCCATCCATCCATTATCCAATATCCTAACTACAGGGTCACAGGGGATCACTGGAGCCAATCCCAGCCAACACAGGGCACAAGGCAGGAAACAAACCCGGGCAGGACGCCAGCCTACCGCAGCAAAATTCTTTCATTTATTCTTAAGATATTGTTAATTGAAATAAAAACAAAACTAAAATTGAAATTAAAACCACCTAGTTGAAAACAAGATGAAATAAAATGAAAACTGGTGAAATTAAAAAAAATGTTTATTTCTATTCCCTTAAATAAACCAATTGCTTTTAGTCTATAGATGACTGTCCCTCTTTAACTTTCAGTTTAAATCAAGAACAAAATATAAAATAACCAATAATAAAGAATAATAAAAAACGATAAAACAAATAAGAAGAGAAAAGAGTATCCCACAAAGAAAATATGAAAAGACTAAAATTTGAAAAGTAATAAATAATGAACATAAGGTAAAAAATATAAGATTAAATATTAGAACCAGACAAGAAAAGACAGGAAATTAAATACATTTTTAAGATTTAAAAACAAGACTGACTCAGAAAATGAAGACTATTCCAAAGTCTGGGAGCCTTACAACCAAAGGTCCTGTCACCCTTATATGTTAAACTATATCTAAGAGCTGCCAACAAAGCCTGATCTAATAGTTTGAAAACAGACCCTTAATGGAAGCTGAAATGACTTGTGAAAAGTAACAGATAGACAACTGAGTGCAAAAGTGGCGATCAACTAAGAATATCAGGGCATGTTTGTCCTTGTCACAGATGGAATATGACAGCTGAGAGCTCATCTGAGGTCCACTTTGGTTAGTAAAATAGAAACTGAGGTTATAGCTCTTTTGGGTAGCAGCTTATATTTCCAAAAACCTATTAGTCATATTATACAGTTTTTGATTAAACAACTCATTCTAACGTAATCTGACAGAAAGAAAGAGATAACAAAATACTGACAAATGGAAGTCTTTTTCAAATATTGACTCTTGATTTTATTTGATGTAAAGTTAAACATAAATTTAAAAAAATCTGTAACTGTGAGACAATAAAACTATACTATATGTTTTTGGATACTATATTGCATTGCATTTAAAATGAATTTTTAACATCAACCATATTTTACACCTCATTTTCTCAAAATTTTAAAGTATTAATTGAAATTATAATAACTCAATAACTCATGCCTGAACTGAATGAACCCTGAGTACAAGCACAACAGCATTAAGTTTTCTAGTTTTAATATTATTACCTTAAAAATTTGTATATCTTTGTGTATAACATAATATTTTTAAACTCACTTCTGGCCCAATCCAAGTTTCAGAATGTGCCAAAGCCCATCCCAGCATGATCAGGTGTAATGCAAAAACTAAACCAGGCTGGTGCACTAAGCAACCACATTGTCAAATATTCTAGTAACTACAAATGTCAAGTATACGTCTTCTTTTTTATTTTTTCTAAGACCCCTAGCTATCACATGAAAGTTTGATTAAGTAAATCCTCCTACTTGTAGGACATGACTTAACAGTAGATGGGCAAATTGGAGACATTTCAAGCTAATCCTAGGTTTAGATCTCTTTTGCCCCTTGATATGTTACTTGCTCTGTCCTCAGTATTTTCTTGGGCAGTTTTGCTTGTATACGTATATAGGGACTGATACGTTACTCTCTTTTATGTTCACTGTACTTTAACTTCAAGGATGTTGCATCATAGCTGAATTTTAATTTGTCTTTTTTTCTGCTAAATCGAGCTTTGATTATAGCTTCATATCTAATTTTATTTTAGATTTGTTAAAGTGTGATGCTTTGTGAACATCACATAAAAAGAATGTAATTGTACTTACAGGCCTTCTGGAAAATTAATAAATGTTTACTTTAGTCGCTGGGGAAATTAACTGTTAATGACAAATGGTCTGTGTAACTGACCTTCATATAGTATATGTTATCAAGGGTTGCATCTTTACTGATAACTTATAGCTATAAAAATTAATTATTTTATACACTACTGTACATGGTGAATACAATTTGAAAGTACATTAAACCATTTGTCCAACAGAAGAATCACACATTATTTTTGTGTATATTTGGAGCTCAGAGAAGTAAAGTGGGCTTCACAGGAAAACACAACTTTGTTTCAGAAAAAGTCCAGATCCATCTTGTCTATCTTAATATATCTACTTTTGTTCTCTAGCCTGCAAGAAAGAGATGTACTTAAAGTCTTGGTCTATATCCAATTTAAAAGTATGGGTGTGCTAAACCTATTTGTTTTGTTACCTATTGTGTTTAAAGGGCTATTTTAGCTGCACGTTGATAGTTGTTTGTCCAATCCATGTGTATAACTTTTTCATATGCATGTGCCACCCAAGGGAAAACACTTTCCCAGCTTTCAACAAACACGTTTTAAAATCAGCTTTGCAAGAAAAGACAGATGCTCCAGTGAGAGGAAAGCGGGGGAGTCTTTAGCTTAGACTGGAGCTCTGTAAGTAAACTGGCTGCTCTAATATTAATTGGAAGATCGCACCAGAGGGTAAAAGCTGCAATGTTATTAGAGAGTTTCTCAAAGGTTACTTGTTTTTTTACAGTATGGCAGAGAGGTCAGTGACTAGAATATTAAAATGTCTCTTTCTATCATAGTTTGGCCAGAGCATAAATGATAAATATCAAAGGTTTTGCCTTTATATGAAATATTTCCACATAATGCAGTATAATGTGAGATTACTTACTAAACCTTTAAGTGAATAGATTCCATTATCAGTCACTTTATGTAAGATGTTTTATAACTCTTAATACTCAATCTACCAAATTAAATTGAATCTTTAAAAATTGCAGCATGTAAAAATTTGTTTCTCATGACCAAAAATATTTTAATGTATAGAGGTCCTTAGAATCCAAGGATGAAAAAGTTTTTCCTACTGATTAGTCTTCCCAGCACAGACTTATCAAGTAAAATGCATAGGACAGGGCGGTCAACCAGTGGGTTTTGGCCTTCAGAATTGTGACTGTGTTTGAGTTTGTATTATAACCACCATGAAAGATTCTCCTGGGGCCTCATGTATAAACGGTGCATACGCACAGAAACGTTTCCACGTTCAAATCGCGATGTATAAAACCTACACTTGGCGTAAAGCCACGCACATTTCCTCATACCCTGTCATCTTTGCAGACTGGCGGCACCCAGCGTCAAAGCAGTGCTACTATTCCTGTGTGGTTATCCTTTCTTTTTCTGATGCGGCTTTATAAATACACTGAAATTAACCCCATATTGTTTATTAGTTTAATGGATCTGATTGTAATTAACCAGTAACAATATAATGGTCCACGGAATGGTCAAACTATTCTAAATACCATAGCTGCTTTAGCATTGTTACTCTCACTGCACCTCCTTCTTCTTCTTCTTCTTCTTCTTTCAGCTGCTCCCTTTAAGGGTTGCCACAGCAGATCATCTTTTTCCATTACTCTCACTGCACCACATGGAGTATTTTTATCACTGTATCTGAGTGGGGAATCACAGCAGCAGCAGAATTATCAAGATACAGCATCAAGCACACGCTGCCCCAGCCACGGCAAAATGCTTCAAAGCCTTTCCTGTACGGACCTCACGGTTCAGAAACAGTTTCATCCCAAGAACTATAAACGCACTCAATCAATTGCTCCTTGTAGAACTGTTTGTACTTATAAGTACAATTACCTCACTGTAAACTTGCACTACAGTTATAATATTACATAACCTGTGCGACTTTATAAAGCGTGTATTTACATATGATGACAATATCATTTTTAAGATGAAATGCAGAAGAATATGTTGATTATATTATACAGATAAAACTTTACCTTCATTTAAATAATCTGTATTGTTAATAATTAAACATGTGAGGACATGGTGCCGCAGCGCTAGCAAGCTCATGTATTGTTCCTGCCTTGTGTGCTGTATATTTACTGAGGCTGGCGCGACACTGGAAGGAAAGACAGATAGAATAATTAAACACGTACTATGAAGATATTTCAATGTTCCTTAAAAGTTTTGAAGAATCGTCATTGTAAGCTTACAGATAGCTTAACGTCTATTACACAGCTGATTGTGTGGCGATTGAGTATTGAATGAAAAGTAAGGACAGGAATTGGAGGTTAATACATTTGAAAGAGACAGTACTGCTACAATAAATTATTTAATTGAAGGTCGCGCATGGCGCAGCAACATCTGGTGTGAGACATGAACAATCACTGCGCCACTGTGTTCCCATGTTTAATAACATGCTTTCATTCCAATCATCATGAAAATTATATCACGTATACTTCTCAGTATTTTAATTATTCAGAGAGCTGTAATATCATGAATGTAATTGATGCTGTGTCCTGTCTGAGAAAGAGAAGGAACGGAAGCACTTAGTGATTCACCCACATAGAGCACATAGAAGATCAAATAAAAAACAAAGCATTTAAAATGCTTCTTTAGTTACGATGGGATTTGAGAAACTAGTAAATTAAATGATTTTAAGATGAAGTTTATGATGTTGTACTTTAATGACAAAATAAACTAAGTGATTAAAGTGGAAATTTCGAAATTAAAGTTGACATTTCGTGCATTTTTCCCACTGTGTGCCTATTTTTTTTTGTCTGTACCCTAATAAGCTTTCATATGACACTCAGACGGTGGGCTACAACTAGCCTTTTCACGGCGACTTTGATATGTCACTTCTTTTTTATTTGGGGCACTGTGTGACTTTGTGAACTTGAGCTTTCAAGTTTCTCCAACACGCTATGTCACTCGATCAACTTCCTTTTGTTGATTATACCACTGTTTAAATCAACAAATAGTATATTTTTCCTTTGCCTCCACTTGGTATTCGCTGAAATTCTTATATTCCTCCCCGTGCTTTTCCCATTGTCTTTTCACAGAATGCTGAGTTTAAGTGCTATTTATATTGATTTTCATATTCAAAGAGGCATAATTCTGGAAGGAGGTAGGACGGGACAGCTGGCGCATGCACATGCGTTACTTTTCACGCTGACCGGGATTTATGTAGCGGAAGAACGTGGAAGTTGGAGTATGCACAGATTCCTGCATCTGGATTTTTCAGTGCGTAAGCACATTTGAGCTTTTGTGCTTACGTCATGTTATAGTGCAAATTCTACGCACAAGGCCCCTATGCATGATGCCCCTGCTCTGTAATTTTTCTTTTCCTCTTCTCTTTTGTCATCTAACCAGATCTCACCAAAAATATGATGTTGGAATACTTTCAAATCAGTCAGTTTGAAATTGCCTTATTTTAGTGTGTTTATAAATGAATCTGTATTTGTATTTTTGTAAATGATGTCATTTATCAAACTTTTAATTTGTAGTTACCCTTTAACTTGTTACTGTTCTCTGAGCCTTCATTCAGTGAAAAGTCATGTCATTTTCTAATCTGCTTAATCCAGGTCAGGATCAGGGGAGCTGCTGAAGCCTATCCCAGCTAGCATAGGGCACGAGGCATGTACAAACCCAAGACAGAGTGCCAGTCCATCGCAGGGCAAACACACATACACACCAAACACACACTAGGGCCAATTTAGCATTGCCAATTCACCTAAGTGCATGTCTATGGACAGTGGGAGGAAACTGGAGCACCCGGAGGAAACCCAAACAGACATGGGGAGAACATGCAAACTGGGACCTGGGACTCAAACCTTGGTGTCCTTACTGTGAAGGAGCAGCACTGTCATTGTGGTACCCTGTTAGTGAAGAGTGGCATATACATTTAATAGAACTGAATCATCCATTGATTGTAGTATTTCTTAAAGAGCAGGTAATCTTCATCACACCAGTAAAATCAATTATTTTTTGTGTTCCTCATTCACATAGACCACATTTGAGTTAATTTATCCTACTTATGGATTTCAGGTATATCAGCATTCACCACAGTATCACTAAGATAGTCCTGCTCAATTATCAGGGTGCAGGATTTTTTAAAAAATGTGACATATTTTCTCCATGAAGACAACAGAATGCACCATTATTTACATTATCGTATTTTCTCTGCAGGATAATTCTCTGCATGGAAACACATCCCTGGCTGTTAACTAGCAACCACCTTTTTCTGACTCTTGATTCGTGCAGATGAGAATATGCAAACTCCAAGCAGGTTGGAGAAATGTACAGAGTATCATTTCTGCTTCCAACTTATCTTTAATGCTGAGATCGCCAGGACTGCCATCATAATTGGCAAAGCGAGCTTTGTACAACCAGAACAACAGCAATAATAAACATCCCATGGCTTAAGAAAATGTTCACCCCAGACAGGAAATGAGACCAGTATTTTAAATATTTTTTCAGGTAGAAAACCTTAATTTAAACAGTATGACAGGCAGATGTATGCAGAATTTAACCTTTCATTTGGTGACAAGGGTTTAGAAGAAAGTTGCATTAAATTCCTGAAACTCATTACAAGTTAATAAATAAAAATACATTTTTTATAACACATAAAAAAGCACAGCCTTCTTGCCAGCATAAAAAGTGACATCTCACAGTATATTATTCCTAATATTTGCATCTTCCTGCCTGTAAGATAAAAGATACTGTGATACATAAGAATGAGCAGTTGGTGCCTGTTAGCGAAAAGCCAGAGTCTATCCCAATAGTATCAAGTTTAAGGAAAGAACTATCATCGAATGGGACATCTGTCTATCACTTGGTCTACTCATTCTGTCACCCATACTCACAGAATCAGCAATTTAGGTATTTTGCTCAATAAGACAACCACCCAGGAGGATGGCGTAATAATATGGATTTTGAAAAATGTATTTTAAATTGGTTAATTAATTATCAGTTTTTGCTTCGGTAATACTGGTAATTAATCCAATAATTTGGAAGGCACCTACTTTATTTAACCTAGCTTTTTCAGTTGTAGGAGGCAGGTCTTCAGCCTTTAAACTGATATTAAGGTAAATGAAGCCCACTAGTTTTAAGGAAAAGAATAATACAATCTATCGATAAACAACGGATTAGTATCATAAATGCATATATAAATTATATAATGACATATAAGACTGGATGCAGTCAGACTAGGTAGACAAACATATGGACTGGCTATTTACAGGTATTTAGAGTTCTACATTATCTTGGCAAAGTATAGTGTTACGACACCAAAAATTTATGGATGATGTCCAATGCTGTGCAGTTATTGCTTTGTTATTGTTCTGGGTTCAAGTGGAAGATTCTTCATGCATTATAGTGTACTCTTCTTCTTTGCTGCATGATCCTTGTTAGTACCATCCTGCTGATTCCTTGGCGTGCCTCCAGCTATCTTTTGCCAATTCATGAGGAAAAGGCATAAGTTATTAGATGCTGAAGTTCCCTTCTTGAAGTTATGGAAGCAGACAGGACTTGGTGTTTAGCATGGCAGACTTGGATCTCAGCTTTTAGGCTCACAGAGAGAAGTGTTTGTCGGCATCAACTCTCCAAGGAAGTGTTCCATAACTTTTAAGTTAAGACATCAGGATTTAGATGTTTTCATTAATTTTGGAAAACTTTGCTCTCCCAGACAGAATCCCAGAGAGGGGGTCCAGTGAGAATCCCCAGGGAGTTTAGTGAATACCCAGCAAATATGCCAGAGACAGCCTCCCTTTGAGAGATGAGGTGCATGTGGTTTATCAAAGGATGGTTGCACCTTCTACTAACTGGATTGAAGTCACTTCCAATCATAAAATCAATGTCTTCTAATAGGTGGGTTGTTCTGTCCATCTTAGTTGTCATGCCTTGAATTAAAGGTCTTTTTCTGTGCTTGGGTCCATTTCACTCCTTCTGGCTCAAGAGGTCTGCAGAGGGGCCTCTGGAGAGATGGCAGGTCACTTCTGATTCACACCTTTGTTATCAGATGAAGTCCAGGCAGATCCTGGTTCAAGCTGTAAGTCAGTCACTTAGTTTGAAATCCAAGTTGGGAAAAGTGCAGCTATATGCCTGCAGCCCTGTTAAATCTGCTTTCTTAACAGGAGTGGTGTTCCACAAAAATCTAGTAGAATAGGCAATGCCCACTTTGTACTAACCTGAAACAAATGTCTTTGGAATGTGGTAGAAAAGCCAGATCAATCCGATAAAACCATACCAACATGGTTAAATTTGAAAATTTCAAACAGACAAGCATTCCTGGTCAGTTGATTAAAAAAAATGAACAACTTGAGAAATTACAATGTACTGAAACCTCGTTCAAGACATCAGCAGTGGAAACAAACCAAGACTACAGAAGAAAATGTAGTTATTTGTACTTTCCTTGTAAGTTGTTATTTGTAAACCTGGAAAAGGACAATATTTCAGTATTTACAAATTGCTTTAAGCAACTGAATAAGTAGTAGTAGTTGTAGCAGTATCAATGAGTACAGTGAAATTATTACTTACACATCAGTGAAACATGCAAAATGTCACTTGCTAAATAAGAAGAAAAAAATGCAAAGGAAAAAACATCTAAATGAAACACATCGGTTAATATAGAATAAGCCCTGTGGTAGCCGAACCGTTTACAAATGTGACTAATAAGAAGGATATTATGAAAGCAAAAAAGCAGTTAGAGAGAAATATGGCAGAAAGGGCAAGATTCTTTCAGCATTTTAATATTAAAAGAATACCAAGGAGGAGGTAAAGTGCATCAGAACCAGTAAGGGAGACTGAAATTTGTCACTAAAATAGTGATTGCTCTAAACTTGCATTTTTCTGAAATTTTCACATGTGAAGTAGTCTATATCCTCCCAAAAGTAACAGGGACTACTAAGGACATACTTAGTGCTTTGGAAATTGTACAGCATAAACACTGCTTAGATTAAATAGATTAAAATCTAAGAAATCGCCAGGACCAGATAACATTGATCCTAACGTATTTAATGATAGTGAGTGCAAGTAAAAAGCTTCAACACATTTTTTTTTTCAGATTTCACAGTGAGGAAAATAGCAAATATTATCCCAATATATAAAAAGGGTGGTTGAGATAAATTAATGGAATTATTAAGGAAATAATTATATGCACTGCAGATTTTTAGAAAAGTTGAGGCATGATTTCATTAAGTGCAGAAATGGTGAAAATTATTTGTAAGATTGTTAACATTGGTGTGTGTCCTTTGTATATTTCAACACTTAGCAATCATTTTAGGGAGTCAAGGCTCCATTTATTCTGCAATCTTTTGTCTAAATTTCCAGTACTTTCTATTTTTTCTTGTACCTTCAGGTCCTCAAAGCATGCAGCATCTCTCTATTCTTCCCCATTTTATCTCCTTTTCAATTTTATTTCAATAACAAGTTTTTTTCTCCATGAGCTGGGTTAAAAGCCTCTAGCTATTTCAGTTAAATGGGATGATGATCTGTACCTCTCTTCTGCCTTGCACTACAATGAAATCTTTAAAGAAGACAACATTTCTAATCACAAGTTTATATAATATAAAACTGTATAAATGATTTCTACAACTTCAGTTTAATGGGTTTAATGCTTGATCCAGTTTGTAATTTATGGTCCCTTAAAGTGCCTGGTTCCTTTATTCATATGTTTTGGTCCTATCGTCCTGTTGCATTTTTGTGGACCTCCATTTAATTTTTTATCTTACTGCTTTTCATCCATTAATAAGAAATTATTTTCAGTAAGCTCTTTAGCTGCTAAAATCCTCTTGGCATCTAGCTTGAAAACCCAAAACCAATGTTTAATAAATGCCAGGAGGTATTTCTTTTGCAGCTTGTTTCTTTTAGATCTTTCAGCTGGTCATGTTAATTTCTCTTCTTCATCCAATATATCATCGTCAGAAAAAGGAATTGTACTTATTAAAAATTGTTTATTTTGCTGTAAACATTATGTATAGGATGGCCATTTCTGAATGGGATATGATGGGCTCAGCGCCAATGACCAGGGTCTTTATTCTCTTTGTAATATTTCACTTGTCTCGAAAAGATGAAAATATTGAGAGTCACTTTGCAAAAACAAGAGTATTAGTGAGCAGTCAAGATGGGTTCAGTCAACAGGGATGTTGTGTTTTCCTAACATGCTGGAATTTTATGAATAAGTAACAACAGCACCCATCTTTATTTTCACAAGTCATTTGATTAGGTCCCATTATGAGAGGTTGGGGATCAAACTAAACAAAGTGCAAAACTGTCTAAAACACAGGATGCAAAGGGTTATGGTGTGAGGAACCTTATCAGAGTTAGGTGATGTTAAAAGTCCCTCGGCATTAATGCTGGGACTGCTTCAATTTTTAGTATATATTAATGATCTGGACAGTACTACAAATACACGGGTTAAGTCTGCAGATTAAACCAAACTAGGTGAAATGGGAACTAATCTAAAATCAGGGACTTGATGGTAAGATTTGTGGCAGATTATTATTTAAAGTAAGTAAGTGTAGGGTATTGCATATAGGAAGTACATATGTTATTTTTCAATACATAGTGTAAGATCTGTTATTTGAAAATACATCTTATGAGAAAGACTGAAATCATGTAGACTCATCAAAATCTATATCTTGACAGTGTACAGAAGAAGATTAAGCACAAATATAGTTAATTACACCATAGAATGCACAGTGTAATAGTAAACTAATGTAAAAATATTGAATAACACTGACACAAAACACCCAGGCTCTCTGCTCAGCTACACGAGCAGGCTCGCTCGCACTCTCTCTCACTCTGTAGCTAACCCAAGTCAGCAGGACGCAATCGCTCTCTCTCTGCGCTTGCGCGCTCTCTCTCTCTCTCTCTGAACAGAGGGGAACATTTGAACAAATCCGATCTTTAATTTAAAAACCAACCACAAGCAACCCAAAAAACATTGCAGGAGTTCATGCTAATAGCCTTACAGCCCAATCGCTGTAAACACTTTTTTTAAAATGAGTTTTAGGCACAGCGGAAAAAAAGGAACATTTGAAAACAGAGAGAAGTAATATTGCAGCAAATCACGCTATGAACAACTCCATGTAAACACTTTAATGAGTTTTAAGCAGAAGGAAAAAAGCAAACATTTGAAAAAAGAGAAAAGTAACATTGCAACAATTCACGCTACGAACTGAAAAATTAACTTTTGAAAAATCCGTAATACAAAAACCACCAAGAAAACTAACCTTGCATGAGTCGAGTTCTGGCATGAAGTGAGGACGAACTGGATGGAGAGAAGGGAGAGTCTGGTTCCGCAATGGAGGGATGCTTTCCTTCAGGTGTTTTCTCTCTTGTGATTTCTTGGGTTTCTGGTGTTTTTAGCTGTTTAGCTGGTGGGAGCAAAAGCCTCATGCAGCCATTCCAAAAACAAAGTCCTTGTGACCCAACCCTTCGTGTTTGACCTCCACATTACTGGCAGTCTGGCTTTGTTTACATTGTGCTGCTTGAAAGCACGAGGGCTCTCATATTGGTAAATGAGTAAACTGGTAAACAGTTTCTCCACCGCTTCCAGCACTTGAAGCCTCTGCCTGGTTAACGTTGTATCTCCTTTTGTAACATCAGCTGCTTTAATAGATTCTTTCTGCTTTAGAATAGTCGAAATCGTAGATTTTGAATTCTTGTACTCGGCAGCAAGATCAGTAACACGAACGCCACGCTCAAACTTTTCAATAATTTCTTTCTTTACTTCGATTTCAATTTTCTTCAAAACTTTCTTCTCACCACTCTTCACTTGCTTAGAGGCCATAGTTAACTGGAAAAGCACATGAAATACTGTAGAACACAAAGAGAGTGCAGGTAAAGCACGCACGTCAGACTGAGAACAATAAACAGGGAGCGGCTCTGCTTAAACACAGTAATCGGCGCGTATGAACCAGCCAGGCAGGCACGCACCCTCCCCCCTCTCTCTCTCAGCAGCAGGCAGGCACGTGCAGCAATCACCCCCTCCCCCTCCCCCTCTCTCTCAGCAGCAGGCAGGCTGACCGAGAACAATGCAACACGTGCGGAAATCATCGGCGTGTAGAAAACCAAAAGGGAAACTGGCTTGTTCGTATACTGAGTGTGCGGTCGTGAACCGAGGCAAAAGTTTGGCGAACTTTTTGGTCGTGAACCGAGTTGTACATGAACCGAGACGGTCGTGAACCGAGGTTCCACTGTATTCTCAAGGGCCAAATTATCTTGCACTGTGAAATTGGTTATATTTTCTGTATTTTGTCAACAATAATTCTTATCAGAACAGCTGCCAAATTGTGCAGTGTTTTATATAGAGGTTTATATCCATTGCTGAACTTAATATAACCGTAAAATCAGTTATAAAGTAGTTTTTAGTAATAGTAGTTTCATAGTAATAGTTTTTAATTGCCTCTATTCAACTTCTTCTGATAAAATTAGTCCCCCAGATGTTAATAGCTAACACCCAATGATATCTTAGAGTAAGGGTAAGACAAATATAACCATTTGTGTGAGTGTGTGTCTATAATATTTATACCACATAGAAGCAAAAGGCCAACTGTGGAAGTAAGCAGATAAGCAGGAGGGACAGCAGATAGAAAAGGTTAACATGTATGGGTGTATGTAGCCTGCTGCTTAATTAGGTAATATTTGTTGTAGAGGACAAATAATTGAAAGATTACCGATGTAGTGAACAAAGGTTTCTCTGTGGGAAGTATGACCAGTGGCATCATGCATCAAGCATGACATTAAAAGACATTTCGTTAATTTTAGTGAACATTATTCCTATTTTTAGTGAAAATTATTTCAAAGTAATATTGTGACACTTACTTTACTTTTTGTCCTTATTAATAAAGGCAAGTTAAGCAACATATATTAATGAAAGACATGATACTGATATAGTGGAGTGGGCATAATGATTACTTGGCACATCATCTGGCATTCAGCTTGTCCAGAGTTATCACATACATATTTCATGGTCTTTCATTTAACCTCTCTCATTTACTAAACAATACAGTGTCTGCATGGTTACTTGCAGAGCAAGGTGTTAGTAGCCAATCATCCTGGTAGGACCTATGACCACTATGACAGCTTGTTGTTATGTATTGTATCAGGCTGCAGACTTTTGCAGAATATGAAGGCAGCTAATGATGTGAAAAAATTGATGGGAAGTGCTTGAATACAGCACCATCTTGACATGATGAAAGCACAGACTGCCTTCTGTATGTGATAGGGTTTGACAGGAATGCATTCCTGCAATGTAATGGAGGAGACAAAAAGCAGCTTTCACTGTCAAGTAATATACTGTAAGTCTTGACAAGCAAATCAGTGCTCACTCAAAGACCTAGTTTCAAAGATCCTTCATCAAAATCAATTAAAGTCCACAATCAACAAAGTTTAATTAGTTTGAAAATTTTGAGATCTTACTGAAATGCAGAAATGTAAATGAGTACTATACAGTATAAAGAAGATCTTGGTCACTGCCTTTTAGCCATGTGCACCAACAGTGTCTCAGAAGAAGAACAATGAATTATGCCTATGGGATTCTTAGCCTGAAGAGCATATATGCAGATGAACACCATCAGGAATTAAAGGACAGCTGGTAACAAAAGAGCCTACCACCTCTCTTGTAAATAGACATCATGTCAGAACAATTTCAGAATTGCTGACATAACTCTGTAAAGTACTGGAATATACTAGGATTAACCAGATGGCTCATTTTCCTGAAATGGCATGTGAGTTTTGCAAAGCATACTGTGCCTTGGCTGATTTGTTTATCATCAGTCACTCATTGTCCTATGTACCCAAAAGAATATGAAGAAGTGCACGTTTTTTTCAGTAAAACACGATGTCTGTTTGCTGTGCACAGTGATTTTATTAGTTGTCACTGACAACAGCATGCAGACATTTAAAAATGAATGTTAAAAGACTAGTCTGTCAGTCATGATGAGCTCTATTTCGGGAAAATGTTCATATTATCTAATTGGCATTTGGCTGGTGATACAAAGCTAAGATTGCTTACTTTTGAAAAAGGTTTTCACTTTTGCACAATTAATATATTGTAAATAAAGCACAAAACACAGATAAAGTGTTTGGGAAACCCTAAGGCAAACCTCGTATAATATGATGTCAAAAATAATAAACAAGTTAACATGTCATTTGTGAAACATCTTTCAAGATGCAAGTCTGTGATTACACTGGAGAAAAATGGTGGCAGTGCAGGTAATGAAGTCGTTGAGGTGGAAGGGGTGTGTCTAGGAGCCCCAGAATCGAAAGTGACGTCATTTGCTGGTATGCTGGTTTCTGGATCTGCAGATGGAAGGAAAGGAGAAGCATTCCAAGAAAGTGCTAACCATGGCCTGGAGTGGAATTGCAAGTTGATAAGCCCTGAAGTTGTTTCCCAGCTACATGTGTGTGACAACTTTACAAGTAATCCCATTTACCTAATTTAAACTAAAAAACAAAGAAACAAAAACAAGTAATTAGCATTTTATGTACTGCAACCATAATCTTCAGACAGATACCTATTGTAGAAAAGGCAATGTACCTTCTTGAAGTTTCATCATCATGGATTTCTATATACACCTTGTACTGCACATGCAAACACATACTGTTGCATTGTGCACTTGGGTAAAGTTTCTCTTTTCACTTTTAAAAGTATATAGTTTAATTTCACAGTCAAATAAATTGCCTCTGCCAAAGCTGGCTCTGTGTTTGCACACTTTGCCACTGTGATGTCCCCGCAACAACTGGCACACCCTTTCTATATGCTTACAGGGAGTGCATCTTTATGTTTAGGTTCATATCTGTAAGGTTTAAAAGTCATATATAACTGCACAACAACCACACAACATTCACATCTAGAGGACAAAATGTCTATGAGTACTGTTCATTAGATATCAGCAAATAAACTTTTCATTAAGACACTTCAAAGTAGTTTTACAGGCATGATAATGTGTGAGTGGCATTTACTATTAATATTTTAAAAAAGAATGTAAGGCAACTAAATCAATATTTAAATCAATGGCTAAATCAACAGATGGTGTTTCTCATCAGTCAGTGCCTTGTAGAAATACACTGATCCAAGAAGATGCTTAAATTGTGCTCAATAAAGTCTTTGTTGGAGTGAATCACTTGCTGTGAATATCAATGTCCTTATAATAAAGGACACAGGAACATTTCTATAAACTGCTTAACTTGTATGTGCATATTATAGACCTACTTTTTTCAATCATTTTTTGCTTGTCTCTTTCCTATTATTTCTAATTTTTATAAGCATGTTACAGACCTATCCCCTTTTCCAGTACTGTAACATGGGAGGTCATCATAAGGCTTCCTAAGGCCAAGAAAACTAATCAGATCCTGCTCTTTCCAAGACAGTTAAAGAAGTTCACAGTGCCACATGATGCACTGGTGATTTTATACGGGTCCACATCAAAGTGTTTATGTATCAATTTTTGTGCTATGGACAGGAAGAAACCACCAAACGGATGTGTCATTCTCCTAAAATCATTGCTTGTCGCTTCCACACCACAACTTGAAATGTAAAGCCATTAAGTGTTTTTTCTCACTCATAAAACCAAACCTGCTCCCTGTTTACTCTTCTTTGCCATAATTAAAGGCTAAGGTCAATAATGGCCAGGATTATTAGATTTCATGAGGTACATCCATACATTTCATGAGATATATAAATTTAACATCTTCAGCAGAAAAGTATGAAGGGTAATTGCAAATGTGTTATTGTTAACACTAGAATCCCTGAAGTCTAGGTTTCAAGGATTCTGGTGTTAAACTGGTTTTATGTAGGATGTTAGTTAATGATGATTGCCAAATCAGATTCAGTGCAACTAGTGTTGTTATGTTAATAACATAGTTTTTATATTTATATGGAAAAATGGATGTGATGTGAAAAAGAATGATTTTTTTTTTAAAGATATTGATGACGTCTTTTCTGATGCGAATCCGATATGGAAATCAATATAGACTCAAAGATGGCCAAACTGCTGGTTGTTTGGTTTCCAGTCAGGAAGGGACAAACCCAAGAGGGCAGGCAATGGAAATGATGTCAGAGGTGGAATGGCTGTCAATTTTCCGTTCTGCAGAGGGAGGAAGAGAGAAGTCTTTAGCACCCCTGGTTCTGTAGGTAACTACCATCATTAGACCCCTTAAGCTGCCTCCTAAGTGCACATGCATGACAATAGTTACTATATATATAAAATAGCTTTATATTACTATTTCTTTATATCACTATTTGATAAATTATACATTTACCATTTGAAATTAAATATAGCATCTTTATTTTCCATGTGAAAGCTATGTAAAACTTAATGTTGTTACTGCTGTATTTAAAAACTAAAAAAATCCTGTCATCTTCTACATTTTGTTTTGATAATTACAGAATATTAAGTCAACATAGACCCCATGTTTGCTAGATGCTTTACCACACTGAATTCAACAGCAGCCATTCATTATTTCTGTGAATTCCTCTTCTATCGATTCACTATTTACTGGGCTTTCCGAGGTATATTTGAGCAATTAAGTTCTCATGACTTTCAAATACCCTTTTGATATAATTATAAAGCTGATAACTGACACTGTTACATATATTTAAGGGTCTATAAAACACTCCCATTATAACGTCTTTTATTTTTGCAGGTTTATGCTCCGTCCATGATAATATCATTAAAGGAAGTCTCATTTTCCATTGACCTCATACTTAAATTCACACTGACTTAGCACTCTTGCTATCATTTCAAAATAACATGTATCCATTTATATTATACTCATCCTCATCTTTTGCATTCAGTCATGCTTCAATTATAGGGATATAGACCTGCTCATTTGCAACCATACATAACTCCAGTTTTCATTGTTCTTATTTTTAAATTTTAGCAATAAAAAATCAATTTCTGATGATTACTGACTATATTGTTATCAGCTTTACTATGATTATATTGTAGTTTGTCTTTAATGATTATTAGATAACCCAAATAAAGAATTGCATAAAAAGACATAAAAAATGTGAGGCCTGATATTCCAGGTTGAAGTGTTGTCTACAGAAACAACTGACCATAGAGGTGATTTCAGGTCCATAATTGAACACCGGGTTGGATTTAACATTGCAGCTTTCTGCCACAGATGAATGAGGCAGGCAAAAACACTCCAGCAGAATGGAAAGATGTTCAACTTCAGGTAATAAGAGAGAAGTTTAGAAAACAGAGGGTGTGGGGAGACAGCACATGAGATGAAAAAGCAGATTAGCTGTCTCATCAAATAGAAATATACTTGGCACATGTTGACTAAGGTCCAGACAGGGCTAACACACATTTTCTGTATTTATTACTCTGTGTTGTGCTCACTTTCTTAGATGGTGACATTTTGTTACTTTAATTATTTTGAATAAATGCTTTAAAAAAAAACAAGCTCCTAAAAATATGAATGTTTTTCAGGTTCAGGGAGAAGGGTTGAGTCTATGTGCTGTGATTCTCCCACTCCCCCATAGTTAAAACAGAATATATATAAATATATACAATACTAATAAGAAGACAAGAAAAAGGCAACAGATGGGTGAAACAAAAGCAATTTTTTAGATAACTTTTCAGCTCCCATTTGGTTGTAGAATTTTAAAGGTCAGAATTGCAAACCTTTAATATCTGATAATCTTCAGAAACTACTAAAAGCTATTTGCACATTAAAAATACACCAGATGGACTGTATCTTAATGCTTAAAAAACTGATACTGAATAAAAAAGTTTACTGTAAACACTAGCACTAACTTGTAAAAATATGTACAAATAAATAAAGGTCTAATTAGAATTGTGATAATATGTGTGCAACAGAAACTCAGTTTTCTTTTCATCTGGACATATTGAAAGTTTTGAATAAAGTGCATCTTGCTCTTCTATATAAATAAAATACACATATATGAAAGCTGAGTGTTTATTCTAAGAGTCTATTTTAATAACTTAGCAACTTTTGTTTGACCTCTACAGATTGGATTTTCTAGTAAGCAAAAGCAGCTTTGTTTTACAATTTTGAAATAATATGTTATGTATATTCATAACACTAGGTTGTTTAACTTCATACTGATTGCAGACATCTGGTTTAATGAATGCATTACATAAAATTAACACTGGAGTAGCAGCGGAGGAAAATACCATTTTATGTTTCAAAATGATTCCATGTACAGTTTATTCAATTGACATTCCCACCTGTCATGTCATTTGAAGTGGCAGGAATGACACCTTATCGATGGAGGTTATACACTGGTAGGTTGCTGTAGGAAGTTCAGGGAAAAGAGGTGCACTAAAAATGATGTACTAGGGTTAACAACCTCTGTAGTTGGGGTGTCAAGCAACCCAACAGTGCGGAAAAACCATCCATCCATTGTCTAACCCGCTGAATCCGAATACAGGGTCACGGGGGTCTGCTGGAGCCAATCCCAGCCAACACAGGGCAGGAACCAATCCCGGGCAGGGTGCTAGCCCACTGCAGGACACACACAAACACATCAAGCACACACTAGGGCCAATTTAGAATCACCAATCCACCTAACCTGCATGTCTTTGGATTGTGGGAGGAAACCCACACAGACACAGGGAGAACATGCAAACTCCACACAGGGAGGACCCAGGAAGCGAACCCGGATCTCCTAACTGCAAGGCAGCAGCGCTACCATTGCGCCACCATGCCACTGCAGAAAAACCTTCCTGTTTTAATGCACACTTGGGGTCACAATTTTACTTTAATAAGATGAGTAAAATAAGTCAATAAACTCAACTAGCTGACAGTTAACAAATGGTACCAATGTTCATTAACATTCACTATTTTAATCAAAGAAATAAATTTTATAAGGTAAATGCATTAATAATACAAATTACATTTGATGTGAATAGTACAATATATTTAGCATTGTAATTTAAAGTCTAAAAAACTATAACATTTGTAACACTGAAAGAAATGACATTTTTTCTTTACTCTTACTAGAACATCATATTTCGTCTCTTTTTCCAGAACCTTAGGCATCTTAAATAACATCCATCCATCCATCCATTTTCTAACCCGCTGAATCCAAACACAGGGCCATGGGGGTCTGCTGGAGCCAATCCCAGCCAACACAGGGCACAAGGCAGGAACCAATCCTGGGTAGGGTGCCAACCCACCGCAGGACACACACACACAATTTAGAATTGCCAATCCACCTAACCAGCATGTCTTTGGACTGTCGGAGGAAACTGGAGCGCCCGGAGGAAACCCACGCAGACATGGGGAGAACATGTAAACTCCACGCTGGGAGGACCCAGGGTCTCCTAACTGCGAGGCAGTAGCGCTACCTCGGCGCCACCGTGCCACCCCTTAAATAACATTTAAATGAATTATCTAACCAAGTCTCAGGTATTTATCAACTACTTTTACTATTTACTTAAAATATGGGAGTTGATTAGACAATATTTGGCTTTACATTGGACATTCCTTTAAAAGAGGCATCTTTAGTTGTGCCAATCGATTCAACCTCAATGAAAATTTTCTGACATGAGATGTCTCATTTTTTTTTATCACTAATTACATTGATATTAGGCTCTGTTTAACTTTCTACAATTATCAGATTTTGAGAATTTAGTAGTGTTGGACTTTTTAATAGGTGTCTTTTTGTTCTTGACTATTTGCTGTTGTCTTTTTGTTGCTGTATTTTTCTCATTTCTGTTACCTTACTGATTTGACATTACAACAAGGGTAGCAGCAAGCATGATATTTAATGAAGTACCTTTAAAGTCTCTGTGTTTGAAACTGTGTGTCAATTATAAAACTCCTAATATATTTTCAAATATTCTTTCCCCTTCCAATCAAAAGAATGGTGAAATTTAAAAAAATGAATATGCAGATGTCACTCAAAAGAAACTCTCATAACTAGAGGTTTAGTTATTCTAGCACATGAATTTGGTCACAGATACAGTATCATTGATAAAAACCCTCCCAGAAAAAGAAAATGAGATGTTACTTATAAGATGGAGAGGATTTTTCTTGTAATATAAAAATGCATCATTTTCCCACTGTTCTATGGTAAGTGGGCTAGGATTCTTCCAGTATTACAAAATGAAATGCAATACTAAACAGTGAAGTGTATTCTGTAACGACTAACTATTTTTAAGCAATAATCCTTTATTGGGGTTTAACGCCAAATAGTGCTGCTAAAGTTTTGTGAATTGTTCTGATCACTAGGCTGTCTGATAAACAGGTGAAAAGTTTGCTATAATATTGTTTAAGCCAAGAACATCTAAAACTATCAACTGACTACAGTACAGTAATTAATAAAAGGGCAAATACTGCTGGTTTCCTCTTATGCTAATCAGTTCCTACTTTGTTTCTGTCTGTTTTTACAAATCTGTGTCTTTAAATATACTAATTATATATTTAGTCATTTTTAAAATCTATGCCTTCATTTTACTTGGGAACTTGACAAAGCTGCTGAAGATGTCATAATGCATCTCTCACAAATCGCAGCTTGTGCCAAGTATAAAAGAGATACTTGCAATGTCCACTTTGGGGATACAGCCATGCCTCATACATATTTAGAAGATATTTATTTAAATGAGAGATCTACAGTAGATAATGGGAAATATTCAGTAAGTTAGTCAAGTGTCTATTTGAAAGCTGTGTAACTAAACCCAGTGTCACACAACACAACTTTTGCAGTGATTTCCAAGTGCAGTCTTCATCCAGCTCAGATCTTGGAGGGCTACAGTAGCTGCAGGTTTTCATTCTAACTATTTTTTCAATTAATGACCAGATTTTGCTGCTATTTACCTCCTTTGGCCTAATTTTAATTGACTTGCTATTTAAGACTCTGACTTCTTATTTGTTTCTCTTTTTCTTAATTAACAGCCATATATCAATAATGAGATACAAACTGAGTCATCACATAAACCACTAACCTGTGTCCCTCATACATTATTTGAAAGTAAAGATCAGTGAAGATCTCAATAATGCTGACCTGATCAGGTCCACAAAACAGTCTGATGGAGCTCTTAGAAAAAAAAGTCAACAATTTAAAAAATGCTGCTGCAGAATGACAACACCAACCACAGAATTAAATAATAGGTTCAATTCACGACAATTCACGACAGCTTCTAATTGAGAAATTTGTTTTAGTGAAATAATTTGGAGTTTGAAGCCATGATAATTTTTACATTTTTTAATTGGATAATCTGATACTTCACACCTCATTTTTGTTTGATTTTTGATTTTGATTTAAAATACTTTATTAATCCCCAAGATAAATTGTTTGGCTGCCTTGTAAAGACACAGGGGTGTGTGGTTACTATGTTGTTATTTATTTTCTCTATAGTGCCTAGAAGACATAAATTGAGGGCCACTAACCCCACCTGGCATCTCTGAAACCCCACCTGTTCTGGAACACGTAAAACTGTGATCTCCCAGAAGAAGGCATCTCACTTCAGGAAAGCAGACCTTGTATGGCAGACCTCCTGGAACTTGACCCACTCAAGAGAGTTAATTGCATTGAGAAACCTTACAGCCTGAATAAGTTGCATCACAAATAATTTCTTTTGTGCCACTGCACTGCACTGAATCTCGTTATTATCTTGTTTTGTTAGGTCTCCTTTGCTTCCTTCCTCACTAACAATATACATAAAATGTCTATGTATTCTTTAAAATGAATCAACTATAACACACAAGCACAGAAGGAAGCTTGTTAAGAGTCAATTTTATAACAAAAGGTAGATTTTTTTTTCTTCTTCACAAAGAGAACTATAGATATGTGGTATAAGACAGCAAGTGGTTGATAGTAGTATATTGTGGACCCTTAAATTATGACTTGATGATATTTGGTGAATGAAGGATCAAAGAGCTTTGCTTGGTTGAATGTAACTTAACACACATTCTACATTTTTCTACATGTATGCAGCCCAGTTATTTGGCAAAGGCAACAATACAGTTTCCACCTCCTTAGCTGTATTATCATGATCTCCATGATCTCCACGCCATACCAGTTTTAGATTCTATATGTAAACTATATCTTATATAGTTTGGGATTGTGTGGGGCTATAGTTTATCACTGGAGCTTTGAGCACAAGACATGAGCCAGCCCTGGACAGGATGCCAGTACAAAGCAGGGCTTATTCATTCACATTTCCCAGGGCCACCCATACAAAGCCAAATTTGAAATGACCAATTACCTTAGCATGCAGGAAAACTGGAGTACCTGGAGGAAACCCCACACAGACATGGAGAGAGCATGCATTGGTGGTTTGATGTGCAGGGTTAGGAAAGCAAAATAGAAAAGTAAATAAAAGACAAATCAAAGGGCATGTTTAAAATGAATACTGATGAAAGAAAATTTCAAAAAATTTGTGAACAGCTGTTTAAATGTTTTCAGCTTTAACAGTGACAGATTGAGTGTGAGTCAGTTTTGCCCTTCACATTTGTCTACTTAGAGTTTCAGGTCTGGGATAACAATTTTGATAATTAATCAGTGCACACAACTATTTGAAATTAAAAATGGCAAAAAATAGTTATTCCAAATATTTCTAATAGTACTGTGGGACGAGATTGCTGATTTTCATATCTTTCATATTTTTCAACCCTGGTGTCCGTTGGTTTCTTGCAAGATACGATAATTACTATATGTTGACACGGAGCTGACTGAAATTGAAGTTCATTATTTTTGTTTATTTGTTCCTATTGTTTAAAAATAAAAAATGGAATTTGCTGACTTTGATACCTGTCATATTTTTCCATCTACAGTATATTTCACAGAAGTAAGTTATCAGAAGTTACAACTATCAGCTCTTTTAGAAATCATTCTTTTGAAAAATTTGAATTTTCTCTTTATATACGGTAACACCAAGCTGGTGTGCCCAGAACCAATGGATTCTTGCTCTTTACATTGCTAGCTCTGAAGCTGCTTGTTCTGAATAATGGTATGCCAGCTTATACTGTTGGTGACCCATAGGTGTTAACATCCCCAGTGCCCATCCTCAGTGCCATTACATAGCCCTGCTTTCAAGATAAGTAATTTCCAAATGTCAGATGGTACAGTGGGGGCTGTTGAGTGCTGAGGTATTTAACTCTGTGTGTCTTTGTAGTGACCTGCCCATTACATCTTCCGTGTGAGCAGCTGCAGATCTACCTGTCTCTTCATTTCTGTACTGATACTGCAACCAGTATTCTGTGAATCTAGATTTCGTTTTCAGCACTTTCCAGCAACTCCTCAGAAAAGCCCAGCATGTCCAATTTGGGTTTCTATGGTACACGGCACTTTGCTTAGTTGAACAGTGCAGGACAAAGTGGCCATTCCCATTCTGCTAGGCTTTAGTGGCACACAAGGCCTGTTAAGGAAGAAAATTTAGCAGACCTTCAGCTGCACAAAACCCCATTTGACCAAACTCCAGTTTCTACCAAGATCTACCTGTACTTCATTTGATAAGAAAGGTATATATTAGAGTTGAACTGACATCTTTGTAAAGACACTCTGCAAACTTCTTGAGCTAGAAGGTGTAAAGAAACACTGATGTATAATTCAAGGAATGACAACTGGGGTGGAGAGAATAATTCAGCTAGGGCAGATCCTGATTTTGAAAGTGGAAGTGACTTTCATCTAATCACGAATAGATACACATTCCTTTAAAACTAGCTGCACCCATATTCCTATGGAGGAACTTTGAAAGGGAGAGAGAAACACTCTCACTGAATTCCCTAGGGACACTCTCTGAGGCAAACTGATCTTCTCTTCCTTCCACTTCTGACAACAATACAGTGCTGTCCCATCCTTAGAATGATAGCTTGCGACTTTAGCAGTCTTGCCTCATTTTTAGGCACCTCTACAGTTGAAACCCACGCAGACACGGGGAGAACATGCAAACTCCATGCAGGGAGGACCCGGGAAGCCAACCCAGGTCTCCTTACTGCGAGGAAGCAGCGCTACCACTGCACCACCGTAAATACACAGTGATGGAGAAAACCGAATAAGATTTTGAGGTATTGGTCTAACTTCACTTGGCCCTCTTTATTGAATTGTCGTGTCCCAAGTGTCACACAAAACTGTTTGCAAACTATACACCCCTCTAAAATCTGGGGATAGCTACAATCCAATTAATTTTAGTAAACAAGTAAATAATTTAACAGCTTAGTGAAACTTTTTTGCAATCTCATTGCATTTCTTTAACCTGTACACAAAGAAATGCATTGTTTTTGCATATTTATTTTTTTCTTTGTATTAAACAACAGATATTTTTTCTGATAGTTTTTTTCTTAAAAGTATTTATTCTAGTTCTTATTGTTGTGCTCACTAATGCAGTATACTTTAGTCTTGGTTTCACTTCACAAACTACAGGATAAAGTGTTTAATTTTGAAGCTGTGAAGTCAGCTATTTCACTTTCTTGCTGAGTATAAATATTGCACAGTAATTTTTTTTATCTACATTAAATTATTCATCTGTGATTTGTTTGGTATTCTTTTTAATGCATTTAAACATATTCTATGAAAATAAATCTTAATGTAGTCTAATTGTTGTGCATTGAAAATTACATTTTACGTTGTTTTTATTACAGAATGCCCATGATGACACTTTGGTATAATCAATGTAAAATAAGCTTTTAATGCACTTTCTTGATAATTTCATGATATTTTCTTGGTTTTCATTAATCACTGTATATCATACTTCATAACACAGTATCCCGCTGAGCAAATATGTTTTATTTCAATTTGTTGTGAAAATATGGATTATCCTTTATTAAATTAAATTGCTTTAAATATTTTAGCTTCACAAGATTTTTTTAGTTGATGCAACATTTGCTTTAAATATTTTAGCTTCACAAGATTTTCTTATTTTTTTATGGATTATTTAATGTATACCCCAATTAATTCTTCTATCTATCTATCTATCTATCTATCTATCTATCTATCTATCTATCTATCTATCTATCTATCTATCTATCTATCTATTTATTTATTTAAATACACCAAGGCAACAGCATTCATTAAGATGAATTTCAAAGTAAGTTGCACCAGAAATGAGTGAAAGCAGAATATCAGAGAGTGCAAATGAGTTCAATCTCATAGAAAGATGTTTCTCTAAAGGTGTAAATCAGCAGTCCATCACAAGGCAAACTGGTGCAACTCTCAAACGCCTTCATGTAGGTTCACTTTACTGCTGCAGGTTAATTTAAGAATTCTGCATATGTATGAGTAGTTTTGTAACAATATATGCCTCATTTTTTCCTAAAGCTTGCTTTTTTAATATTGTTAGCTTGGTAGATTAGATCAGAATTTATTGCCTAAAACACATAGAATACTAAATTAGACGAACCTGAATACCTTGCATGGCAAAATCAGAGTACCTGGAACAAATTCAAAAAGGCATCAGAAGAATGTGCAAACTCCACATTGACGGCAGCAGCAGCTGTGATGGCCACAAGACAACCACAAACTGAAAGCATACCTTCGTCCAGATGCATTCCAGTCTCTAAATCCTCTTGTATTTTCACACTTTGAAAGTGCACATGCGGCTACAGTAACTAACAGAATAAATTACATGATAATGATAATGATTAGGTCTTGCCTGAAGAAGGGTCCTGAGCTGCCTCGAAAGCTTGCATATTGTAATCTTTTTAGTTAGCCAATGAAAGGTGTCATTCTGCTTGACTTCTCACTACTAACAGAATAAAGAAAACATTATTCAAATTGTATTAACAGGGTATTGGGGCACAACAAACTGGAAGAACATGGAAAAAATATTAATATGAAAAAATGTCAAATGCTTTTATTAGTAAGCAACATAATTGTTAAGAAGTTGATGTTACAGCTATAAAATAACAGTAGACAGCATAGTATACATTACATGATATCATAACATTACATGGAACAGCAGCAAATGATGATATAAATCCACCTTAATAAAAGGATAAGTGTCTGTGTATCTGTGTGTCCATCCAGTTGTTATGTCTCTGTCATTCGAACAGATGGCATACTGCTTTTTACAAATCCCATACCTTAAGAGCATATAAGAAAAACAAATGCATTGCATCTATCATTCCAACAAATGACACATCACAAATATTTCTGGTAATGCCATTTAATAATACAAATGTTTGTGATGTGCCATCAGTTGAAATGACAAATGTAATGCATTTTATTACTATGTACATTACAATATACATTCCAATAGATGATATACTGCAAACAGTCCATTGATTATTTAGATTTCAACCCATCTTAGATGGATATCATGGCTAGTAAATACATAATACAATAAGACTATAGCAACATAATTCACCACATACTTAACATAATTTAGGTTAGATGGAACTGGTTAGAGATTTGGCCAAAAAAGTGGTGAATCAATAGTTATGACTGAAAAGATTAGGAAAGGAAATACTGACATGCCAATTTGGAAACAACTGAAAGAGATGGTGTCTCAGATGAGTGTTGCATTTTTTTTTTGTTGAGAGATTGTTACCTGAGCCAAGATGTGAGCCAACTAGACAGAGTGTAGTTTCCGGCTTTAAATCGCAATCTATGGTTTGAGTGGGCAGATGAACTCATAATTGAGAGCATAATGGAACAAGTGAGAATGCTTTCAATGCCCAATAAAACCGAATCAGCATATTAACATATTAAATGGAGGAGATAAAACTTACTCTGATAAGCTTTTTTATATAACAAAAGAGACTATTTTTGTGTTGCTGTTCAGCCTCTTGGGCGGCACAGATTGCGCAGTAGTAGCGCTGCTGCCTCAAAGTAAGGAGACCTGGGTTTGCTTCCCGGGTCCTCCCTGCATGGAGTTCTCCCCATGTCTGCGTGGGTTTCCTCTGGGTGGTCCAGTTTCCTACCACAGTCCACAGACATGCAGATTAGATGCATCGGCAATCCCAAATTATCCCTAGTGTGGGTGTGTATGTGTGGTCTGTGGTGGGCTGGCGCCCTGCCCGGGGTTTGTTCCTGCCTTGCACCCTGTGCTGGCTGGGATTTTGCTCCAGCAGACCCCCGTGACCATGTGTTAGGACTGTTCAGCTTCTTAATCTGTTCTGTGCTGCATGTGTACCTCAGTTATGATGATGGTGGAAGACCAACTTTCTTACTAACCTTATAAAGCTTAATCTAAAAGTTGTGTCTCTGTGCCTCTATCTGGAAGTTTTCTTGTCTTTAAAATTTAGCCAACATCACTTTTTAAAGCTAGCAAAACTAAATTATGTTGCTGACATCAGAACAGGCCAAGGATTACTGAAAGCACAAAACAAGCAGTGGATGACTTTGAAATGAGAAATTGTGATCAAAAATACAGGCAAGGGTAGGAATACCAGAGAAGGAAAAAAAAAAAATAATGAACACAAGCAAAGGGCAAAATCAGAAGTCTGAGTCAAAAGATGATAAAATCATTAAGCCATATAAAAGTCCCCAAAACCTTTCAGATAAAGCACAATGTAATATATTAAAAGCACCATCCACAATAGATTATAACCAAAACACAAAATCCTAAAGCTAAAGCCTACATGGGAATAAAGCTAACTAGCACTACAAAGATCAAAAGGATTTTTCATCCACCAAAGAATAACATAAAGTGTGAATGCCATCATACTTATATTGTAACATCCGTTACATCATTAATGCGTCAAATGTGGTCATGTTACCTTTAAAACAGTATGACATAAATAAAGTAAACTGAGATGTTGATGAAAATTAGCTTCAAATTAAAATGCAAAATGTGAAAATAAAAAATGGAACCCTTGTGACTGAAAAAAAAAAAACAGAAAAAGGCAAGATTACATGTATAAACAAATAATTGATCTTGGAATGTGTTAGTCACATTCATCAAAAGTTTACATCTTAGGAAAGAAAGCTGTGCAGTTCAAGGCAAAAAAATTAAAAGAATAAAAGAAAAGCTTTCAACTCTTTCACAGAGCAGAGCTCTGAATTTCATAAACAACCAGATGCACATTATTAGCATTCATACTATGATAGATGAGTACAAAAAAAAAAAAAAAAAACGCAAATGAATAGCTCCGGTAATGGCTGTTAATTGACATCTATCCACAGGTTAAGTGACATAAAGCAAGAAAGAGGTTTCCAATTGTGAGTTACAACATGAAAACCTCTCATTGTAATGCCAATAGCAATTGAGTTGTTTCAACAGCAACCTTTCTATATAAAATTTTGCATACATGGTATAATGAACAATAAAGGGAGTAGGAAAAATATGGTTAGAACTTCAGTTTGACTTGTATAGGAACCTGGCTTTGACTTCTATTTCAGTGACCCACTTTGTTTGCATGTTTCCTATGTGTAATCAGGGAAATACCCCAAAACCTTCCATTCTATCCCACATCCCAAAGACTTGTTATTTGGAAATATCTACATAAATCTGAAATGAATGTGCATGAGTGTTTTTTTTTTAACTTTTTGTTTCTTGAGCATTTCAGTTAAACTGTGCGTATGCACAGAAATGTTGCGTAAGAACTTTTCCATGTATAAAACCTACACTTGGCATAAAGCCACGTACTTTTTCACGGTACCTCATACCTTGTCATACGCAAGTTCTCCGCTCGGTTTTGCAGACTGGCGGCACACATGTTCAAAGCAGTGCTACTGTTCCTGTGTGGTTACTCTTTTATTTTCCTGACGCGGCTTTATAAATACACTGAAACTAACCGCATATTGTTTATTAGTGTAATGCATCTGATTGTAATTAACTTGTAACAATATAATGGTCCAGGGAATAGCCATAGTATTCCAAATACCATAACTGCTTTAGCTTTGTTACTCTAACTGCACCTTATTCTTCTTTCAGCTGCTCCCGTTAGGTGTTGCCACAGCAGATCATCTTTTTCCATATTACTCTCACTGCACAACTCGGACTATTTATATCACTGTATCTGAGTGGGGAATCACAGCAGCAGCTGATCGGAAAGAGAATTATCGGGATTCAGTATCAAGCCCATGCTGTCTCAGCCATGGCAAAATGTTTCAAAGCCTTTCCTGTATGGACCTCGTAGTTCAGAAAAAATTTCATCCCAAGAACTTTAAACGAGCTCAATCAATTGCTCCTTGTAGAACCGTTTGTACTTATAAGTACAATTACCTCACTGTAAACTTGCACTACAGTTATAATATTGCACAACCTGAGCAACTTTATAAAGCACGTATTTACATATGATGACAATATCATTTTTAAGATGAAATGCAGCAAAATATGTTTATTATATTATAGGCCTACATATATAACTTTAACTTCATTTAAATAATCCATATTCTTCACTGGGACTGGCGTGAAGGATAGAATAATTAAACATGTACTATGAAGATAGTTCAATGTTCCTTAAACATTTTGAAGAATCGGTGCTCTAAGCTTACAGATGGCTTAACATCTATTACAGAGCTGATTGTGTGGCGATCGGTTACTTGGAAAAAGAAAAGCAAGGACTGCAGGGGCGGCCACGCCAATATATATTGAATATAAAACAGAAAGAGAAAATAACGACACAGCTAAAAACGCAGCGGCTAATTTCGACAAAAGTTAAAGCTTGTGACATGAGCACGAGGCGGCTATGCAGTGTCCACAATGGACGTGGCCATCCACCGTGCATAAGATACCGTACAGACATTGGCGGGCGAAGGGGCCACCAATTTGTTCTCTGCCTAGAGCCGCCCATGAGACTGCAGCAATAAATAATTTCATCGAAGGTCGCACACAATCACTCCGCCGTGAAACCCATGTTTAATAACGTGCTAGTATTTTAGTTATTCACAGAGCTTTAATATCACAAATGTAATGGATTCTGTGTCCAATCGGAGGAAGAGAGTCGGTTTAAGAAGCAAATAGTGATTCACACACATAGAGCACATAGAAGATCAAATACAAAACAAAGCATTTAACGTGCTACTTTAATTATGATGTGATTTGAGAAACTGGTTAATTAAACGATTTTAAGATGACGTTTATGATGTTCTACTTTAGTGACAGAATAAACTACGTGATTAAAGTGGAAATTTCGAGATTCAAGGACTCTGTTTCTGATTTGGATATGAGCAATACGTGAGCACCACAAGGAGCAGTCCAGTCTTGTTTTCTCTTTGGTCTGTACATCTCTGACTATAAATGTAACACCAGGTTATGTCAGAAATCCTCAGATGATTCTGCAAAATTGAGGTGTATTGGTAAAGGGAATGAGACAATTTAGGAGTCAGGTGGAGAACTTTGTATCTTGGTGCAAAGACAATTGTTTGCATCTTAACATCAGTACAACCAAGCAACTTGTTATTGGCTTTCTCCCCATCATACAACTTCTCTGTCCACTGATGTCGAGATAGAGGAATGACAGAAATACTAGGGGGTCTACATCAGTGACAAGTTGGACTGGTCTCAGAACACAAAGGAGCCATATAAGAAAGGGCAGAGTAGACTCTTTTTCCTTAGGAGATTGTGTTCTTTTAATGTGAAGAGTGACAGCCTATACATCTTTAACAGCTCTGTGATGGTAAATACAAATGTCTACACTGTGGTGTGTTGGTCTAGTAATATCACTTCAAAATAGTCCCACCGAATCAACAAGCTAATTAAATGGGCATACAGCTTCTGTAAAAAAGGCAAATTTCCACCTGGGGAAAATAAAAATCTATCTATCTATCTATCTATCTATCTATCTATCTATCTATCTATCTATCTATCTATCTATCTATCTATCTATCTATCTATCTGTCTGTCTGTTTGTCTGTCTATACTGTGTGAAGTGACAGAAAAACACTCATTAACAGAAGAAAAAGAAAAAAGGTTTATTTATTTGCAGTACAATGTAGCTATTCAGCAATTCTGTCATTAACCACAAAAAATCCAGTATGTGTACAGGCATCCCCCCTGTGACTGTTATGCATTTGTTTTCTTTGTAACTTAATTATTGCACTATCCAACTGTTCTTTGCCTGGTTGTGTTTTCTGATTAGGACACATAACTTAAAGCAATAAAAAAAACAAAAACAAAGAGGCATCAGGGTGCCAGCCTCTCATTACTTCCTAGAATGACTACCAAGCAAAGTCAAAAAGGCAGTGTAACTGTTTAATGTATACTGTAATTTAACTGTATGTGCAGTACTTATTGAAAATAATTTCATAGAAGTGAATTTCGCACTGTATGTTAACAACAACAACAACAACATTTATTTATATAACACATTTTCATACAAAAAAGTAGCTCAAAGTGCTTTACATAAAAAAGAAAAAAAAGACAAAATAAGAAAATAAAATAAGACAACATTAGTTAACATAGAAAAAGAGTAAGGTCCGATGGCCAGGGAGGACAGAAAAAACAAACAAAAAAAAAACCTCCAGACAGCTGGAGAAAAAAATAAAATCTGCAGGGGTTCCAGGTCACGAGCGCCCAGTCCCCTCCGGAAAAAGAAACAGAAGAGAGAGTAGGGGTGAGTACAGATTTTAGAGCCACCATGAATAGTTATTATAATGTATTGTATATACAGAGTATCAGTATTAAGTTAAAGTGAAGTTAGGAGAAGGCCATGTTAAAGTAATGTGTTTTCAGCAGTGTTTTAAAGTGCTCCACTGTATTAGCCTGGTGAATTCCTATTGGCAGGCTATTCCAGATTTTAGGTGCATAACAGTAGAACGCCGCTTCACCATTTCTTTTAAGTTTTGGTCTTGGAATTCTAAGGAGACACTCATTTGAGGATCTGAGGTTACGATTTGGTATATAAGGTGTCAGACATTCCGATATATAAGATGGGGTGAGATTATTTAAGGCTTTATAAACCATAAGCAGAATTTTAAAGTCAATCCTGAATGACACAGGTAACCAGTGTAGTGACATCAAAACTGGAAAAATGTGCTCGGATTTTCTTTTCCTGGTTAGGATTCTAGCAGCTGCATTCTACACTAGTTGCAAACGATTTATGTCTTTTTTGGGTAGTCCTGAGAGGAGTGCGTTACAGTAATATAGTCGACTGAAAACAAAAGCGTGAATTAATTTCTCAGCATCTTTCAGTGATATAAGAGGTCTAACTTTTGCTATGTTTCTTAAGTGAAAAAATGCCGTCCTAGTGATCTGATTAATATGCGATTTAAAATTCAGATTACAGTCAACAGTTACCCCTAATCTTTTTACCTCCGTTTTGACTTTTAATCCTAATGTGTCCAGTTTATTTCTAATAGCCTCATTGTATCCGTTATTGCCAATCACTAAGATTTCAGTTTTCTCTTTATTTAGCTTGAGGAAGTTACTATTCTTAAATTCAGAAATACAAGTAAGACATTGTGTTAGTGAATCAAGAGAATCGGGGTCATCAGGTGCTATTAATAAGTACAGCTGTGTGTCATCAGCATAGCTGTGGTAGCTCACGTTGTGCCCTGAGATAATCTGACCTAACTGAAGCATATAGATTGAGAAGAGCAGTGAACCCAGGATAGAGCCTTGTGGAACACCATATAGAATATCATGTGTCTTTGAGTTGTAATAACCACAACTAACAAAGAATTTTCTCCCTGCCAGGTAGGATTCAAACCAATTTTAGACACTGCCAGAGAGGGCCACCCATTGACTAAGGCGATTTCTAAGAATATTATGATCAATGGTGTCAAATGCGGCACTCAGACCTAAGAGGATGAGAACAGATAAATGGCCTCTGTCTGCATTTACCCGCAAGTCATTTACTACTTTAACTAGTGCGCTTTCTGTGCTGTTATTTGTTCTAAAACCTGACTGAAATTTATCAAAAATTAAGGAAGGTTTAACCAATATTTATGACTATTTTTATTAAAGCTTTTTTAAAACGTGAATAAATGTAATGTTTTGGGAACATGTTCTGCTATGGGATGAAGTTAAGGTGAGATTTTAAGCCAAGTCACACACTGGACTTTAATTTTTTTGAAACACAGAGATCTGAGCACAAGTTTTAGGCCACTTCAGAACATTTTTTAAAGCTGGCTATCTGTTCAGTAAGTGTTTATTTTCTTGTGTAAACATTATATAACATTACAGTAAACACAGATGACCACTGGTACAATATAATTAAGGATATCTTGTGTTTTTAAAACAAGTCAGTATTTTGTGTTGCCTCCCTTAATATGGAAAGCTGAACCAATTCACTTCGGTATACTGCTGTATGTTTTTTCAGAACTCCCTGTGGTAAATTCTAAGTTTCTTGCAGGATATTCAATATGGCTTCCTTTGATTTTAGGTTAATTTTGCCCTTTTTCTTGTTCAGGAGATTTCAAACAACTTCAGCTATATTGAGACCATCTTTCAGACAGTTTCTCTGTGTTTTCAAGGCAATATCATGTGGAATTAACAATTGCTTCACTATTAAATTATTTCATGGATAGAAGGTACATGCCAAAGCCTGATGCATTGCCTTTGTCATGTTTACTACTTCTGCACTGGAAATTCAGCAATACCTCGGGAAGCTAGGATCTAGTAGGCTATAAGACTGAAGATTGGCACGTGTTAAAAAAAAAACTTTAGTCCTTTCATTAACTTAGTGTAACACACAATAATTGTAAAAATATAGTAGGGAGCTCTGCCCCTTGCTCGCTTCGCTCACCCACCCCCGTGTTTGGCTTTGGAATTCCCTCCCACAGGATGTTTTTTTAAAATAGAGAGATTTAAAAAAAATTACTTCATTAGTGACCGTCAAGCATAATGGAACAATGGAAATGTCTCATGTCTACCTGCAATCATTGATGTTCATCATGCTCCTTCCTTAGACTTGTTACTTCTTTTATTCAAAGTTGTCTGTTCAGTTTCACAATCAACTCCTTTCACTCTAAAACCAGCTTCTTCTCCTGTACAGTGATGGAGCATCTCATGTTAATACAGGGAATATTTCTGCTTAATTATCAATTTAACCAGACAATACAATCCAATAACACAGTAACAGCTGCCCTAAATTCCTTCTTGTTTTCCCAGAGGGGTGTGGTTTACTTGGTTTTTGTAATAATAATACAGTAATAATGCATTTTTTTTCCACTGGGCAATTTTCTCTTTGTCTTCAGCTTTTGTGCCACTGATTCATGGCTGTTAGTATTCTCTCTTTTTCCAAAATAGAGGTTTTGGTCAGAAAGGAACTAAATGCTATGTACTAAAGAATATTTTCTTAGATTTTGTTTATGCAATTCATATTCTAAAACCTTTTAATAGCCAATAATTTCTGAGTTGCATTACACAAGTAAGATTTACACACTGCAAGACAATATAAATTTACCAGTTATGAAGAGTTTTCATGTAGTGTGGCACAGATAAAGCAGTAAATAATGACCCAGAGTTTAGCAAGATGCCTGATGTTCAGTGGGCAAAAGTCACAATGTTTAATGTGGTTTTGAAAGAAGAGTTCTGATGGATGTAGTAGAGTATATGCTCATCTTTGGTCAGTGTTGTTCATAGTATCATCTGACTGATTTTTAACCTAATCTCTCTTCTGAGATCTTTGTCTTGTGCTCTTTAGTTTCTTAGAGAAGATGTTATACATCCAGCGTCACAAAGCTAAGTTATGTTTGCTGTAAAAGAAGGGGGACTTCGAATAATGGAGGTGACTGGGAGAAGAACCGTCAAAACAATACAACCAAAAAGACTGTAACTGAGAATCCATTCTGTCATCAAAGCCTAACACAAAATCAAAGTCTAATGAAGCACAAAACAACAACCACACTGAGATTTGTATTTTATTCTATTATTTTTAATAATCTGAAAAGTGATGAGGAGACATCCATTAACCCATTGTGTCAATGATGTCAGGTGCCATGACCTCCGAGGCAGCACCCCTGTCAACTGGGAGTACATCCTAACAACGGGATTCAGAAAGTACCAATATGCATGAAAATTATGATGACATCAAAATAGGACCTAGAAGGTTTATAATTCTCTGAAATAATAGTTTAGAACAGGGTTCTCCAAACTTTTCAGCCCGAGGGCCGCATTAACTATCAAATAGCAGTTTGGGGGCTGACTACACACTCGAGGTCCAATTAAAAAAGAATCAAAACATAGATGTTGTTTTTAATTATTTATTTAATATTATTTTATTCAGTTATTATTTAATAACACATTGATACACTATACATGAACACCTGTATTAGTGGGAATGGTGAAATTGTTTCCTGGATGCCAAAATAGCAGACATTTCTGGCTTTAGATTTGATGTCCCTAACATCAACAGTGACCTGAGATTATCATCAGACAAGTTTGCTCTCAAATTGTTCTTTACATATTTCATTCTTGAAAATGTTTGTTCACACAAGTATGTTGTTCCAAAGATTGAAAGGTAACTTGATGCAAAAGTTTTGACATTAGGAAAGTCTTCCTTGGGCAAAAACTGGTAAAAACCCACCAGTCCTTCTTTGAACTTGTCCCTAAGGAAGTCATTTGCTTGCAACTCAATGACCTCCAGCGTCAGTTCATCTGGGCAACTGGCCACATCTGCTTCAAATGGGTTTTGAAACAGTCTCACTTCTTCTGCCTTTGAATCCAAGTCAGAAAACCGTTCCTGAAACTGCAGCTGGAGGTCTTTGATGATCTTGCATGCAAATGACATGGGGAACTCAGCTGTTGCTTCAGCCATGAAGACCTTGCACTGCTGAAAGTGCATCAAGTTGTTGGCCTGTACTTGTTCCAAAAACAAGACAAGTTTAGATCTGAAAGCCTTTAGGTGGGTGTATAGATCAGAAACTAGATTTTTCTCTCCTTGTAGTTTTAGGTTCAGAACATTTAAATGACTAGTTATGTCTGCAGCAAAGGCCAATTTCCATACCCACTCTTCATCAGATAGTAATGACTGTGGCTTGCATTTACTTTCCAGGAAGTCACCTATTTCCTTCTTAATTCAAATCTGCTCATAACTTTCTCACAACTTAGCCATCTTACTGCTGTGTAATATGGGAAATCTTGCAATTCTGTGTCAGTATCTTTCAACATGTCTCTGAACTGTCTATGGTTGAGCCCATGTGACCTTATTAAATTCACCATTTTCACCACAGGATTCAGTACACTGTTAATGTCCACATATTTAGCACACAAAGCTTGCTGGTGAATAATACAGTGCAGGAACATTGGTTGTGGAATGTTTTTTCTCATTACACATCTGCTTCACTTGTCCAACCAAGCCTTTCTTTATGCCACTCATGTTATTTCCTCCATCAACAGTCAGGCAACTGAGGTTATAATCAGCAAATGTTTTTTTCAATTTATTGAATATATCTTCTCTGGTAACAGTGCCATACATGCTATGTAGGGAAGCCAGCTCTTGTGTTATGTTCATGTCTTCATCCACACCTCTAATGAACACAAGCAGTTGAGAGGTGGAACAGCTGTCCAGCGATTCATCCATTACAATTGAAAAATGACGAAACTTGCTTGCATTTTTTGCTATTTGAGTCACACTGTTTTCACCCATGTCTGCAACACAGCGGGCAATGGTATTTTCACCCAAAGCTACATTTTTAAATTGTTTTGACTTTTCTGGGCAAAGTTCCTCAGCCACCTCCAACATTCCTTCACTACTTCACCATCTGTAAACAGTTTGCCACTTTTAGCCAGGACGTAGGCAACTTTATAACTGGCCTTAGTTAAGGATTAATTTTCATTTGAGGATTTACTGAACAATGCCCTCTGAGATGTGAGTTGATTTTGTAATTTAGAGAATTTGTCGGCACGCACTTTACCCTCCAACTGTGCATATTTCTCCTGATGTTTGCTTCGATGATGACGGCGCAGGTTGTATTCTTTCATCACAGCCACGGTTTCGCTGCAAATTACACACAATGCTTTCTCGCCAGATTTGATGAAGTATTTCAAACTCCATTCTTCTTGAAATTGCCAACACTCATCGTCTATTTTTCGTTTCCTCTTCTCAGCTATCGTTGGGCACTAAAATAAAGTGACTTCAACATGAATAAATAGTGAAAATGAAAGTATCTTGCACACAATATCGCTCAAAAAACCTGATTATGCAAACTAATTTTGTCGCAATTATAGCTGCAAATGACCCAAAACAATTTTTAAAAATTCTTATGATTTCTTAACTTACCTGAATATAGTCTGCAAATATATCCACTTATGGTAGAGAGATTGTTGCTTTTAATGTTTCCTCTTCAGAATATTCGGAAAATTCTTGTTAAAGTAACGACATTCCCAATACTTTATACACACTGGTAAGTAATTACGCGAAGGAAATTATCACTAAATAAAATAGAGTGCAACATGTTTCGCAATTAGATGCTAACTGACACCAATACCTCCTCATTGCAGCAGTCAACCGCAATTGGCAAACTGTGATCAAAATAATCAAGTCTTGAACAAGCAGCAAACCATTTAAAAACTCTGCCACTAGATGACGTTATATCATCTCATTGACTGTGAACAGAAGTAGAAAAAGTAAGCAGCGAATAAGGTTTTGCAATGTAGTGATCAGTTAAAAAAACATAACACACTACTGCGCGCCTCTATTTTAATTCGGTAAAAACGTAACGTCCACGTAATCGGTGGATTACACGTAAATTTCAGTAATTTTTTCCGTAGATAAAAAAGTCTCCATGTAGCTTGGAGACCCCTGGTTTAGAAAGTAAACAATATCAGAAATGAATTCTGTAACTAAAAAAACTCTAATTACATATAAAGATCAGCAAAATAAGTTTTGGAAAACTTAATAAAGTCAACCAGTCATAATAGATAATCTATGAAAGTGCTCTCTTCCATGTTGCTGTCTTTGTCCCTAGGAGTGTCAATGTCTAACAGTGCCTGAAGAGTTCTCTCCATATCATAATTAATTAGTCCTTTATAAGACATAGCTCTTTTCGCTTTAAACCAGAAGCTGGTTGGTGCTCGGGGTGAAGACTTTAGTTCTGATTGGCAACAATAAATTCAAAATCTTTTGTCAGCTCTGAAATACAGATGAAGCTAACTATGCATGTGTAACCCATGTTGGTTCTTCCTTATAGAGAAGGCTTTGTGTGCCAATGAAAGCCAATTCTCAATTTTTCTTATAATATTCACCAGAAAATGACTTATAGTGTATATCGATAGGCCATCCTTTGATAGCAACATAGTGGGAGACTTTAATAGATAAAATAATTTATTTACTAAAGGCTTATGTCCAATCTGATGCATGGATGGATGGATGGATGAGAAAGGATATGTTCTGACAAATTATGAATTATGAGAAGGGCCTATTACCAAGCTGAATAGAAAACTGAATAAATTAGTAGCTGTTGTCATACTCATGAATCTTAGAAACACAGCATGCAGTTTATATGTTATGGTGTTCTCTACAATCTGTGGCAAATATGCTAAGAATGTATATGCATTCTTTATTTAATCTTGTAAATCACTTTAGTTTAATCATGGCGTTCAGCAAAGAGAATTCCTTAGATATACAGTTCCATTCTTGTAAATACTCCCACTTTTTTCTTAATTTGCAGTAAAACTGGTTTAAATGATGCCACCCTCCTTAATTTACTTTACCACCTTAATTAAATCAATGTCACTTGTACTTCAGCAATCCCATAAATTCCACATCATTAAGAAAAAAATTCCCTCACTCATCCTGATCTGTCTGTGAAGATTCCAGTTAAAATATGACTCCTGTTGTACAATTTGTATTTATTTTTTTCTTTTCATATTGTATTTTTGGTATACTGATGGCATGTCTAGAATACTCTGCAAAACTGAATAAGTATTCTGTGTTCAGTGTTATGTAACAGCTGGACAGCATCCATATGAAATATCTTGATGATAAGAAGCAACTGTGTAAAACATGCTCTGTCTGGTATATCCATCTGCAATGCCTGGTTATATTGATGACCTATCGTCTGTGGTAGCCAGCCCGGGCACAGACAGGCGGACATGTTGACATCACCCAACATACGTTTATTTGCAACTGTAGTTACAAGTGCACAACCCCAAAAATCCCCAAAGTCCTGGTCAACACAATAATGCCTCACTTTCTCTTCATGCCACCTCCTTGCCTCCTCCAAGACCTCGTCTGTCTTCCACCCGACTCTAGCCCTTGTTTGAAGGGAGACGGCCCTTTTTATAATCTCCCGGATGTGATCCAGCTGTGTCAGGCAATCTTCCACCGACACGCCCCAGTGTGGCGGAAGTGCCGGCTGCATCCCCGGAAGCACTCCGGGTGTCCCTGCTCCTCTTCCGCCCAGCACTTATGGGTGTGGTGAAAGTGCTGAGGTCCAGGGCTCTAAAGGCATAGGGGCACACCCTGGCAGTGACCACGGGCCCCTACAGGTTTGAGCTTCAAAGCTCTGTACCCGTAGCCCCCAAAGGTACCAGGGCAGTTGCCCCCACATGGCCTGGGGAAGGCGTAAGTCCTCCTCCGGTCCTCCTGGGCATCCCGGCCGGGTCACCCCCCGTAGCCATCTCCGACACTTCATTAATCTTTTCAGATGTCTCTACCAGCACCAAATACACCAGAATTGTAGGTTTTGTAACATTTTTAGCATTATCAAATAAAAGTACAGTCCATGAACACCTGTGTCAATTCTTCTTAAAGTAACATAATTCTCCCTAGTTATAATTTAGAATACAGTATAATATGTTCACAAACAGAATAACATAACAAAGAATGCAGTAAAGTAAAACAACTACTGTACATCTTCACAGTGAAGAGCTGTATAATGTAAAAGGAGCTCAGAGTATAATTGCTACAGTTGAGGTGGTCTAGGCATGTGGCCGGGATTCCTGTTGTGTGTCTCTCATAGGAAAAGTGAAGACATCCACAGGGAGAAGAATGCCAGCAGAACATTGACACACAGGAAAGATTATTCTCTCGACTGGTCTGGGAGCATCTGGATAAATGTACAGTATGTTGCTACTGTGAGCCTACAACTGTCTGTTTTAAATACCAATGAATAATAAAACATAGTAAAAAGTAAAAGTAGAAGTAAAAAAGTAAAATGTAATAAAACGTAATAAAAAGTAAATAAAAAATGAAATTACATTAATGCCTTGTCAAAAGCAATATTACGAATTACTTTATCCTCTAACTTACATTCAATTTTCTGCCTCACCCTGCGCTGTCCATGGAACGCGGTCGTAGAGAGCTTAAACAACTTGGCACATCCACATAAAAAACGACAACAGGTGAGCGAGCTTTCTTGAAGGCTTTTACTGGACGTACCTCGTTGTACTCTGAAATATATAAAAAAGAAACACATGCATTTACAGGTGTACAATCAAAGACACTAAAGAATGATTTACAAAGCAATACATAGCAGACAGTGTACATTAAACAATAAAGCTTTAAAAGACACTTACAAGGTGAGTGATTTCCACGGTTGGATCAAGACGAAGAAAAGCGTGTAGACAGAGGTTTAAATTGCTGCGTACCACAACTAACCAGACCCAGAGGTTATATACCCTAAAGATATGTTTCGGACGTAACTGAAACAAGAGATAAAGGGGTGCCTATGTGAGACACATGGGGTGTATTGTATTCAAATGTTTATTATGGGACCTACGTGCTTTACATGAGTTTCGTAGACTTTTATAGTACCTCTGTGAGTGTGGGATGTGACTGACTGGTGTGTTAATAAATGACAAGATGAAGGGGAGCACAGTTCAACAAATAAGCCTCAACTAACAAGATGTGGTGCAGAAGATTTGATAAACCTTGCTTTTTTGCATTTCTGTTTGCATATTGTTTGGGATATTTTTCTCTTTTTCATTTATTGGACGATTCCATTAGTTCTTGATTTTTATTATACACAGCTGTTTTTGTTAATTTTCTTTTCTTGACATTCATTATCAGCTCAGTAGTACATATATACATCCACTGCAAATGATAATATAAATAGAATACCCTTACTGTAAGATATCATTGCTCTCCTGCTTAATGTTCTAATATTTTATAATTAGCCCCTTCAATTTCTTCCAGTGTTTGGCACATTTGCCTCAAAGCTCTGAAAACTGACACTGTAATTCCAGGGTTGCTTACGGCTTTGAATCCAAAACAGACACGAGTTTCAAGTTACCTAACTTGAGTTTCAATTAACCTAACTCTGTAATGAGCTAAGTGGTTTGAGAAAAGTGTGTGTGTCACTTCCATACCTTCTTGTTAATTACATACCTACCAGAGTAGTGTATGCATTTGGAGGAAGACATCACATTTTTCAAATAACCATTAGAACTGCATCATTAAAGGGTTACTTAAGAGGGCATATTGTCTGATCTGATCTTGTTCCTTGCTTTGGAGCTACATGATATTTTATAATCTTTTGTAAAGCATGCATTTCCAATGTCAACCATGTACATAAGGCTCTGATACTCTATTACTCTACTGTATTACTTACATCCTGGAAATACAGCTGTGTGAAGGGGAAAAGAAGACTTAAAGAAATAAATTAAGCTATAGATGATATTTTATGTGATGTTATGCTTTGAGAAGTTCCCAGTTCCTAAGGATATATTCTGAGAGGTCATAAATGAATCATTTCAAGTTTTTAAATTTTTTAAAATGGGGAAGAACCAGGCATACAAGGCATTCATTGACAATTTCAGATCCAGAACAAGAATGAGATTCCAATAATGACATTTCTTCCAGAACATTGTACACACCACAATTATTTGTATTAGCTAAAGACCTCCAACCTTTTCCTACAATTAAGTATACAGTAATTAATTTAACACTTAGGCTACATTTTTGTTTTATGCTTTTTTCTAAAGATCAGGTTATTGGCCTTTTTCAAAGACTGTGATAAACCTCCCTTGATCTCACAAAATATTTAAATTCATCTTTATAAAATGTCTTTTGTGAAAAAACATTAAAAACACAGCTATTAAGGAGATAAAGGTGGTGCTCATAGTTTTGTGGATAAGGAAATACATGTAGCTGGATGTCTGAAATTCAGTTTGACATAAACTTCTTACAAAAAGGATTTTCCATCACATGTACAGTTAGAACAGGTCTAACAAAACTAATTTTACAAAAGGCACTAGGTAAAGGTCTGCTATTCATGAAAATATTAAATTTTCTGCATAGCCAGAGTAAGTTTTCACTATTTTCATTACAAAAATGCACATGAATTTAAACCCCTCACCATATACACACCCCTCGGCCCACAACTGTTTCCTCTAATTTTGTGGACCTGGCAGATATATGTCACCTGTACCATATTCATTGTAAATCTAGCTTTTATTTTTAATGTTTGACATAGAATCTCTATAGTATATTTAAACCTCTCAATCAGTCATTTCCCTAGTGTCCCACAGTGCCTTGCTACAACTGTCTTCATATCAAATTGAACTTCATCAGATTTATACATTATTTTACTGTGCTGTACAAAGCTATGCAATGGAATTATTTTGTGTTTAACAGTTAATTCATAGACAACACAAAGGCGTGGCCATGGGGACTTTATTCAGCCATAAGATTGCTTATCTACATGCAGCAAGATATGAGGAATCATTAATACTCTGAGGACATTAAGTGGATGAGGTTCATTGATGACATGTTTTATGATTTGGAGGAGTGATTTGGCCTCTCTCTACAGTCCCATAATTATTTAAAGAAATGTAACTCCAACTTCCGTTCACACTTACTATAATTATACAGTAGTCACTTCATTCCTGCACATTTCTATATATACATAGAGAATGATTTTTTCATTCCACGCTTACTGAAAACCTATGAACACCCTACTACATGTTTCTAGTAATAATCTAATAGGTTTTATCAATGTTGTTTCACTATTTTTTGCTTAAATGGATCTGCTCAAATAAAATAATTTTATCGAATTGGCTACCAAGGTAACGTCTATAAAAGGGATACTCATCAGGGTGTATCAAAAGTGCATTCAAATGGGTTTTACACAAACAACAGAGAACCCTTACTTTGTTTACATCTAATAAAGATCTAGAATAGAATCGTAATGTATGTACTTTTCTTATTCCAAAAATACCTGCATTAAAACAACTGCTGATTTTTACATTTTCTTAACATCCCAATATTCGAGAAAAAGTAACTAAGCATTTATGCTCTACTTCATCTTTGAACCAATTGACCTTTAGCTCTAATTTAGAGCCAGGACATTATTATTGTTTACATTGTTCATGCATACTAACATTTTAAAACATGAAATAATAGATAACTCATACAAAATAATGATTTATTTATTGAATACCCCTGTCCCTTGCTGTTTTACGGTGGCTAACACTATTATGGAGCATAGGAGCAGCATTAGACTTAGGACTAACAAACACCCCCTCTGATAGAAACAACATTATAACTGACACTTGTTACAAATGACAGCTACCTGGATTTACAAAATTAACACCTGTAGTGACTAGGAATTTATTGAGGCAAATGACCTGAGTTGCTTCCTTTAAAAAAACTCACAAGCTACAGTACCATTTGAAGCAATATGTATATTTGCCATTTTTCATGGGCCCAGCGATACTAAGTCTAGCAAACATGAATAGAATTGGTGTTTTCTATTCTGTTTACTCCCCATGTCATGTCCTTAACAAGTCCATTGCTCATATTTTACTAAGAATCCTTTTAAATAGTCTAACTGTATATTTATACTGCTTGTAGATACCTCAACAAAAAATTATACTCAATACAATTGGGACATTGAAGAAAGCGTTGATTTGCTACAATTCATCAATATTTAGAATTATATTGTATTATTGTAAATATGTTCCCTTTTAGACTTGGCCTCAAATAGATGTAAATATGTTTACTGAATGCTTTCGATAGTTTGTATGTTTGATGTCACCATGTTTTATAGTAATATTACAGAATCTTTGGAATTCTTTAGCCCTTATGAAGAGCTGTGGCTCGGTGACTGAGAGGGCATGTTTGTCTATACTTAACCTTAGAGAATATTTATAAGGATTCTTATACCATGTTTAATCCTTCCAAATCTGCACGGGTCAGGTTAGGTTCAGGTTGTGGAACATGCACTGGTACAGAGTATTACTGTACCCACCACAAAATGAAACAGATCAGGATCTCAGTTGGCAACCCCCCCTGACAAACACAGTCCAGTCCTATCCTACAGAGATGACCATCTATCTGCCACAGCCAGGTGTTACATGGGTGATCCCTTGACCTGGTCCAGCCACTCGGGTCCTTAACAATGAGAATCCTGTGAGCCGGATCACCTCCGGGGAATCACACCACATGGCCATAGTGCCATAACTGACGCTCCCTCACAATGCAGATAATGTGCCTCATTCTGGACTCCGTGAACAATTGCTCATTTGACACAACGTCAAAACAGTGTTACCCAAGGATTTTCTGAAGAGACACAGTACCAAAAGAGTCCAGTGTTTGTCTCAGGTCACTGAATAGCATTTATATTTCATTTCAATGTTTAAAGCTTATGCCTTCATAGTAGCAATGTACATATTTACTTTTATCAGAATAACATTGCTTAATACTATGAAAAATAAACGGTGGTAGAAACACTCCTGAAATGTCATAGTTGTCAGGAGATGTGACATCATTGGGAGTTCTGTTTTTAATAAGTTTAGATTTTCAAACTTTTAATGTAATTGGCTGTTCAGCCAAGAATCAAATTTGGCCTTTCATCTTCTCAAGGCATAACATCACATAACATACCATCCATAGCTTATATTTTCTATCATTTATTTAAGTCTTCTTTACCCCTTTAAGTAGCTGTTTTTCCAGTGTGTAAGTAATAAGAGTTTTTAAGTCTTATGTACACTATGGATATTGGGCTTCTTGATCTCTCACAAGTTGCTCTAAACAGAAGTCCATCCACATATATGCAATGTGACTTAATCCATTTCAGGGTCACCAAAGATGCCTATCCCTGTAGCATCAGGAGCAAGGCAGGCGCTAACCCTGCCATGAGAATACTGTAAACTAAAAACACTAGACAACAATGGTTTTGCTGAACAGTTCTGAGTGTATCTTATGCATTTTGGTCTGTTTATCACAAAAATCACTTTACCAATTTTCTTATTATGTACAAGTTTATTGCAGATCCTATTTTTGTGATTTTCTATCATTTAAATCTACTAATTTCTTGCCTACAAAGTAAACTGTTTTGTTCAGTTCAGTCAAAACTTTGGGCTGTAATCATGACACATACAAAGCATGGTACTGTTGTTGAAACGTTTACAAGACAACAACTACAACTGGAACATCTGTGGTGATCTAAAAGTAGTGACACTACCACTAGAAATGAAGCTCAGATGTACCAAGTACTTCTGCTGCATTTTCAAATGGGCCAGCCATGCTAATGAGACTTATTACATTTCAAAGAACTTGCTACTCTGTAAGTATTTGGTTCTAGGACAGAAAAGTGTGGTAAACCGTTTGTTGACACATCAAAGATGTTTTTACCTCATCTTTATATAAAACTAGGACAGATGAAAATTTTTATAAAAACGATGAAAGAAGAAATGCGAAAGATTTCAATAATTGACTCCATGATTAAGGAAGACATTTTTAATGGTCCACAAATTAGACATGTCAGGCCAGGCACTAGCATTCATTAAAGAAGTGTTACCAGTGGCAGTAGCTCATTTATGTGAAGAAGTGCATGGACAGAGAATGTTAAAATTTGGAGAGAGAAAATGAGAAATTAACTAGCTTTCAGGTGGAAACTATACCAGGAGAGCACGTATCCATCCCTTGAAAGGGCCCTAAACACTAACCATTGTAATAGTATGAGTGCTGAATTCAACAGTAGCAACTGGCCACCATAAGTCTTTTGCTTTTAGATATGAATGCTATTATCCCTTTAAGAAGACATACATGTTTACATTATTATAGCTCAGCTTTTATTATTTTTTATTGGAACACAAATTTTTCACTCATTATGTTTTTGTTTACATTGCAAACCTTTGTTCTCTATTTTCTAGGCATCACCAATGGATGGCAATATTATACCAGCATAATCAGCAGGATATGAATCTCTCACTTTTATACAGGGGATGGTTCTGAAAACTGTGCAAAATAAACATTTTTAAAATTGTTGTATTACTGTTACTACACACATACATATACATATACAGTACAACATAAACTGTTTTCACGGGCTAGCTGTTGGTTTTCTTCCAGATAAATGATTAACAGCTGTGGTTTTTTCCTTGGTCATATATCTCAATAATACTGTGCACAGACCTTCAGAACATATTTTAAATGGTTTCTATTAGCTCTTATGAAAATTGCATCCATTATCCATTTTCTTTACCGTTTCCACATGTTTGAAATTTTGATGTCTATGAATATTTTGCTATGTTCACAACATAAAATGGGAAAATAATTCTGTTTTTTGTTTCAAAAGATAATTCTAAAGTACTGCAAATATCTTGTCTATTAGGGTTTAGTAGGAGATATGCAGTACTTCTATAGATAGATAGATAGATAGATAGATAGATAGATAGATAGATAGATAGATAGATAGATAGATAGATAGATAGATAGAAAGATTCTTCTATCTATCTATGTACTTGCCAAGTAACACTGAAGGTTAACTGTTGCATTACTCAGCATGTGAGCTGTGATGATGTCAAGGAACATTTTATAAAGTAATTAAAAATTGTTGTTAAAAATAGATGCTTGACACAAAGACAGACAAGACAATCAGATCTACTTTGTGACAGATGACTACCTGCCTATGATTGGTTCCTGCTTTGTGCCCAGTGCTGCCAAAATAGGATCTCTGTCTATGTGATTCTAAATTGGATTAAGTAGATTTAAGAGTCCTACTTTAATGTTATATTTAAAGATATCAAGTAACTATTTACAAAATATGAAGTGGAAATAAATACAGAGAAGTATGTTGTGTATCTATAAAACATTGAACAGTACTCATTAAAAATAAATATTAACATAATTTTCCTTATAAACGTCATATTTTAATAACTAAGGAATGTATAAATCAAGAGGGTAGAGTAGTGCTGCTGTTTCACAACTCCAAGGTTCAAATTTTGGCCCAGTAAGTGTCTTTGTGTAGTCTAAACATTTTCTTAGATGGCACTTGAGTTTTCTCCCACAAACCAATGATTTGAACTTTAATTTAATTTGTATTTATATTAAACACTGGCCAAGTGAGAGTGACTGTATTCCACAATGGGCTAGTGTCAAATCTATATATGCCCTGATTAGTTGTGATTCTAAAATGAAAAAATGGATGAATATTAACATTACAGACAGCAAATTTAAAGCTTTCCCTCACTTAATCTTTGTTCTATTGGCTTTGAATATGTAATGTTCATTTACATTCCTCTGTTATTGAGAGTTTTTCAGCCTTATATAACAGTGCATTATTATGAAAAGGTTGATAATAAATTAAGACTGGTTATAATCAAATACTTTTTTCCATATCAACTAGAGCATCTTCATTAAACCATGCATTGTTCACTATTCATTGCTAAAAAAAAAGTTATTCTACTTTGTGTTTCATCATATAAAATCTAAACTTTCTATCAAATTTAGGATACAAGAAAATGTGAATAAAATAATTTTAAAGGCATGTCAGTAAATGAAACTAAATTTATATATGCACAGGATTAAATTAATTCTAGGGATGTGTTGGTGAATAATGTCCTTAGCCAGTTTTATATTCCATATTTGCATAAACACATTCCTCTCAATGCATGCATGCATGTTAAATGTCCCCTGGCTAAATTGCAATATTCTGGAGGGTTTAGGTGCCATCATCACACTCAAAAGAATTATAAATTCCAGCAGAAATAGTAGTTATATTTTTCATTAGTAGGGGGAAGCAGTTTTAATCCTTATAGCATTTCATTAGTCTATTACTATGTTTTGGTATGCAATCACTAAGCATGATAGATTATTTCTTATTTAAGCAATCTAGCATGAAGCGGTACAGATTAGAAAGCAACACTGATTCCATTAAAATGTAAATAAAAGTAAAATTGAAAAGATATATTTTTTTAAATGGAACCTGTTGCTAACATTGCCATCTAAAAATAAAATAATAACAATAATAATAATAATGCAATATTTCTTTTTCCTTAAAAGACTGGATGACATCTGAAGAAAATGCATAGAATCAAAAGAACAAACACCAGACAATTTAGCTTACATTTGAAGCATTTTGGCTTTCCAATGCACCCCATGGTGATTTCACATACATTTTGAACTGATATAATTCAAATAAGACATCTTTGCAGCCTCCTCATGACCACAGCAAATTTTACCTTTTAATAGTCTATCATCATTGTAAAGCACATAAATACACAAGCCACTGTTTGAACAGTATCAAGGTGCCTTAACTTTAGCATAATTTGCCAAACACAATGCTTTGCAGTAAGTGCCTCATTTTATGGAAAAGTGGTCCCCTTTCTATTTTATCATGTTTTTCTTAAACCCCTTATCAAGCGGGGTCATTTTTGCTAAATCGCTTGTAATTTGACCTCTCCAAATTAGAATCATTGCTGTTATTGAACTATCTGGAGTATAAACACATGTTTGGTCTCTTTGTAAAGGTAACATTCTCTAGTTTCACCCTTAGTAGTCAGAATCACTGTAGGTGTGACTGATCAAAGGTTATGCACATTAGAACTCACAGAAAAGTTTTTTTGTGAAAATAAAGGCCTCTATAGCTGCAGTAGGTAGGTGGGGACAGAAACACACTAAGTACCAACAGAATAACTTGTTGACTACTCACATTTCAAATTTGAAAAGAATACCTGTAAAAATGACATTTTTACACCAGTTTTATGTGGGCATGTCCAGGTGCTTTTTAGAGGGACCTATGGTTTATCCATTATCCACATTTTGGAACGTATGGAAAAAGTGCAATAACTTTTGAATGCTTCAACCCACAGATATCAATGAGGGCTCTACTGAAAGCTTACACCTAAAGGAATCTATATCTACACACAGTGTCACTCTATTAGTTATGGAAATTCATATTCCATAATAAAAACAATAAAAAATACACATTTCAATATAAAAATAGTCAAAACAAGTCTTATGGGCTAAAAATATATATATATTTTATTTTTTACTTTTTTTTAAATAAAATGCACACAAACTATATACATTTTTTACAAACTGTTACAATACAGCTCAGCGTTTTCCACGTGCCACTGATTGTAGCAATCGTTAGCAGGCAGAAAGCACAAGGGCATGTCACATGTCGCTCTCTGCCATTAGACGTCACCTGGTCCGATTGATCACTGTCACACCGCGTACATGCATCTATTATTTAATCGAGAGTGTATTTACGTTTATCTGTACTTTTATCCATATTTAAAATGCGAAAAAACTTGGTGAAATCACAATAAACAACCACGCACAAGTCTGCAGACTGGCACAAATGCCAGCTTCGCGCAGCTCCGATCGGTTTTGTTTACAAGTTGGTATGGCAAGTTACATATCGGCGTGCTCAGCTGCTCATTGGCTGTAAGTTTGGAGTGTCACTCACAGCGTCCAATCAAACTGGTAGATTCTACCAGGGTTTGGAGTTGTGCGTCATCGTTCAGCTGTCTGTGACACTCGTTGGCTATACGAGGTGCCAGTCACCCCCCAGACCCATCGTAATTGGCCAACTTAGGTGTCAATCAGAAGCTAACACTTCCGTGTAACATGCTTTAGCAAGGTTATTGCCGACAGAAACAAATTACGTCTGATATGACCAATAGAGATGAAAAAAAAAGTCGGAGCTAGTCTCGAGTTAAAAAACGTTTTCTGGAGTTTTTGTCCCTTTGAGGATCTATCGTGTGTTTTGGACCTAATCGTTTTACTGGATTATATTCCCTGGAGCCTTACGGACAGAATGAGATCAATATTGCTCGGAAATATTGATGTTTGACTTGCAGAGAGCCTTCAACGGTAGTCAAAGGTAGGAAAAGTCAGCTCTTAAAAAGTATTTACTTCTCTGTAAAAAGGATTTAGTGTCAGTGCTGTGGTTGTTGTGTGTCAAAATGGTTTATATCATCGGAAAGACGAGACTCTGAATTTTCATTTGATGTGTAGTATGTCGAGGTGCATGACAGAGGGGCATGCACACATGGCTGTGATATGATGACGTCGTAAAATCGTCGTTATGTACCGGGACCGGTACGTGTGCATGTTAAGGAGCTTTTCTTAAATTACAAATATGGCCATATTGTTATAAATATTTTTCATGCAAATGACCTTTGCACTATGGCCATATCACCCCTTCATGGTTCTAGTGCAGGGGTGGGCAGATTCAGTCCTGGAGGGCCGCAGTGGCTGTAGGTTTTTGTTCCAACCCAACTGCTTAATAAGAAGCACTTATTGCTCAAGTAACACTTATGCTTCACTTTAGTTGTCTTGGTCGTTAGGATTTTGAACCCTTATTGTTTATTTTAGTCTTAAACAGATGTAGTGTTGGTTTTTAATTGCTCCTAATTAGCAATAGGATGCAAATGACAAAAGAAACCAGCATTTCTCCATTTAGCTGGTTACCATTTACACCTGTGCGTATTTATTTAAATTTATTGGGTTTACTTTAATTCTTGGAAGGAAAGTGAAGAGAAAAAAGTGAAGGACTGAGAAGTACTCATCTGTTTTAGGCTTCAGATCATTTGGATGATATCCTTAGAAAGGGAGAGAAAATCCAGGATATGATAATGACCTGACATAGCAGAGTTAAAGCACTAGCAAGCCATGAAATTAAATAATTTACAATGATTGGTTTCTAATTAAGCAACTGGATTAGAACAAAACCCTGCAACCACTGTGGCCCTCCGGGGTCACCCGTGTTCTAGTGCATCCCGGTGCTGAGGGCAGAATAAAATAAATAAGACACTATACACACAAACACACACACACACCGATGCATGCACACCCACGCATACACACACACCAACCATGACACAGCTAGTGTCATACTGTTCCCCCATAATCTAGCACTGCTTCAGTAACGATGCTTTGGTAAATTCCAGCCTCCCAAATCATTGAACACAGGTTCAGTAACTTACATATATATAACATTTCTGAAAAAGTTCAGTCAAAATGTTTCATATGCATTTCTTTTCAGAAGATTTGAAGTTGAATAGCATAGGGGTTAATATAAACATTTAATGTTTGCATAAGGAGACTATTTAAAGGAAATGTGTGATACGGCTGGTGAAATGCACCACTCAGAAGAAGAGAAAATGGAAGTATAAAAGTTCTATAAAATTCCTCAACATTTATAAACAAGAACAAAATATAATACAGCTATGGATCTATTTGGAAGTAAGTGTCCACCAAACCTGAACAGTGCAGTTATCAAGAAATCTGTCAAAAAGCCTAAAGGTCATGAACAAAACTGTTCATCCAGTTGCTAGAGTTCCTAATAAATCTTTGCCTCACAGCAGAGCCTTGATTACAGTTTACCAACTGCACTTTTCTCCAAGAGTAATTGGTAGATGGTTCAGAAGTCTGATGCAGTCACAAATACCTTTTAAAGCTTCATGGCCAAGCAATTCTAGTTTAATCCCAAACATCATGTTGATTATGCCCCGAGGTGGGTGTTGAACTTTATTATGTTTTAGCCAGGGCTTTCTCCTTAAAATTCTATATAGGCTGAAGTTGGTCCCTCAGTGTAAGAATGGCCCTCACCTCTTGGGGTTTCACCTACATAGCATCAAGAAATTTGACAGAATAATGCAAAATACATACATAAACATAAGGATATTAACAAAAATTAGATAAATTACAAATTCTTTCAATTAAACATTAAAATTGTTTAAAGGAAGTAAATTCTAGACAGGAAAAAACGCTGGCTTAAACAGTCAGACTCCTTATTGCAGGAGACGACATTTGTAGGGGTATTCAGTAATGTTATAAACATGATTTCAATCAAAGTTAGATTAAAAATGTGATGAATCACAACTCTGTATCAATATCAAAGCCTAAAATTAGAATGGCCCAATCATCGTAATGGACCTATCCTACCGATAAGAAACAGTAAAAGTTACTAATCACTTTTACTAACTCAAATATGCAATCCTTAGTCATTCTCTTCTAGTATCTCTCTCTCTCTCTCTCTTCCATATTCTGAACAAGACAAACTCAGCATGGGCAAGACAAAAAATATTGGTAATTGATGTGCAGTTCTTAATTCTGAATTATTGTGGCTGAGTTCTATCACTAAGTTCCCTTTTTGTTTAATTTCCCCAGTAGATTTTATTGTGCAGCCGCATAACACCCCACACAAATCACAAATGCTAAATGTTGATTGTTATTGCAAATGTAACAACAACATGCAGTTGGATGCTTTGAAAAATGTAAGAATTTGCTTCATTAAAAATTACATGCACTGTAGCTGTGTTTATTCGATGATTCCAAAATTCTACAACTGCTGCAAAGATTCAGCCATTCAGGATTTTTCCTGCCTGTACACTCCATCCTATATTTTAAGCAGATTGTTTCATTAAATAAATAAACGAGTCCATCAACATGTCAGGGAAATTATTTTAAATAAATTTCAAACAAAACAAAATTGAGATCACCATTACAAATAGTTCCATCTGTTTGATGTCCTTGAGGGAGCCCCGAAATATAATTGGATAAAATCAGCATAACAAGACTGCAGAATATAACAAAGGAATAATCTTGTGTTAGATAAGTTAATTCAAGAAACATGTTAGCTTGAAACAATCAGTATACAAATAAATGGTATAATCTGTAACACACCTATCTCTTAATATTATCTAAAGGCCCCAAAAAAGTTTATCAGATTAAGATCTTTGGTATACATTTCTCTATTATATATAAAAAAATCTTGGGTCAAGACGTGATTTTCTCAGAGACACTTTAACGTTCCGCGAGGCAAGGAGGACAGCTGCTATACAGGCTTTTAAATGTTCAAAGCACAGCACAACATGCAGATAATGCAGCATGGCACAAGCAGCAGCAAGCCAGCTGATCTAGCATAGAGGAGGTAAAAAAAAATGCATTTGTTTTACATAGCACATCCCGGGGGGAATGGACGAGCGAAGCAAACAGGGGGCAAAGCCTAGTATATCTAAAGAGAAACTTCTTATTTATAAATTCTTACTGAGAACAAAAATAAAAAAGTATTGTTACTGTCTCACAATTCCCTTGGTAATATGCTGGATACCTACAGTACAGCCCAAAAGTTTGGACACACCTCCTCATTCAATGTGTTTTCTTTATTTTCATGACCATTTACATTGGTAGATTCTCACTGAAGGCATCAAAACTATGAATGAACGCATGTGGAGTTATGTACTTAACAAAAAAAGGTGAAATAACTGAAAACATGTTTTATATTCTAGTTTCTTCAACATAGCCATAATAGAAATAACCAGAAATAATTCAGGTGACTACCAGTTGAAGCTAATCGAGAGAATGCCAAGAGTGTGCAAAGCAGTAATCAGAGCAAAGGGTGGCTATTTTTAGAATGTCTTAGTTAAACAGGCTGTCACAGTTTAAAGCACATTTTAAATCCAATAAGAAAGTTATTTCCCTTACTAGTACTTATTTAAAGTAACAAAATATATATGGATAAGTTGGTAACTATGTACTGTATTGCTAACTCACAAAAACTCAGACATGAGCTATACTTTTAAACAATATAGTTAATACACCTTTTAGGAAATAATTGCTTGCCCTTCTTTTCTTATTTAATCCTAAACAGTGTGCTAAGCATTAATAATTCACATTTCTGTCTCAGAGCCATATGTTTAGGCAGAACTCTAAAGAACTGTGAAGGGATGGTGGGACTGCTATACGTTCAATAGAATTTGTCATTTTGCTTTGGCTGTGTCATTAAAACAAGTGCAGTTACCATTTAAAACAATTAGATTAGTCAGTTATATTAATTCCCCGTCCAACACCTTGCTGTGGTGTAGACATTTGTATTCCCTGAGGCTCTTTAGTGATATGTTATTGGGAACCTTGCACTCTCTGTCATGTTACCCATAGCAAATTACTCAAAGGAGCAGGGTCAGTCAATGAGTAAATAAAATATTTTTCATTATAGATCATACTAAAATACAAAATCTCATCTGGGAAAGGAATACTGAGAGCCACTCCCAGAGCCAGTCGCATGAGATTTTTCCTCTGGCAAGTACCTGGTGGCTAAGGAAGCTGAATATGGGTTCAAATATAATAAACACTCTCTTTCCTACTTGCCTGCATACCTAAGCCCCTCTTCCTTGTCTTCTGCACTTCTGACTTAAAGCTGACCTGAATGTAGAGCTGGAGACCCTTTTAAGGTTATTCCCAGAAATATGTCCGATGCTACTTGAGGCCGCAAAGAAGTACTTCCTGGTCACCTTCTTTCTCTCACAGGCTGTTGCAAATGTTACATGTCCCTGAAATGTCAGAGGGTACGTAATTACTACAGCAGGGAAATGCTGCTGCCACTATTGGTCAGGGAGAATATAGCACCTTTGGAGTTTACACCCAGCCAGGCACCAGCCTGCATGTCATCATGGTTGGGAAATGCAAACCTCACTTTAATTTGACCTTCTGCTTTAGATGAAGAATATATTAATGCACTTAAAGTACAGAGTAAACTATAGACTATATACATAGCCATATATGACTATATTAAACAGTATACAACAAACGGCTACTGTATCTTATTTTGTCCCAATGTAAGTAATGTTCTTTTATTTTTGTTGTCCAGAATTTATCAAGTTGTTGAATATCTTATTTGTATTAAATAAAATTGACGACCATGCAGTTATGTGGAAAATTAATGTAGATAAAAGTACAGTTTGTATATAATATAACATGTTACTATTAAAGTTAGTTTATGAAATATATAAGAAATTTAATACTTGAAGTAGATGACTTACAGCTTAATTGGTTTTCTACATTCCACCTATTCTGGAACAGTTAAAAGTGTAGAACAGCTTTCTGCTTTCAGTCAATAAAACTGTTTTTTCTTTGCACAAAGTGTTTAAATCAACCTGACACAGAAGTGAAGTGAGAAAAATACCATCTGCTGAGCAGCAATATCTTTTTTCACTTCTTCTCCTATTTTGTTAATAGGGTTCAAAAACATTATGAAACATTTTGATATTGAGCCGAGTTGTATATTCTTTTTATTTTCACCTGAATAACTTAAATACATAGTTCCCACAACCAGCAAACAAGAGAAATCAGTATCATAAAGCAAATAAAATATAGAATTTGAAGCTGAGGTAATGTAGCTTAAGATCAGATGAAGCCCTACGGAATCTTAATAGATCTACTATATAAAAATGAGTTATATGACTACAAATAATACAATAGAATAACTTTGTGATCTTGTATTTCGCATTAATAAAAAGAAAAAAAAAACAAACTAAAGACCCAATTTTTATTTTATATACTAGTCAATTAGTCAATTATTTATTCTTGATAACTGTGTATAGTGATAATGTATTATAATAAAATACTAGGTTTATATGAAGCTGACTTTCCATACTCCTATCTGAAATACCACACGCCAAATATCAATAGTTGGAAAGTGAAAAATGAAGCAAGCCTTTACCTTCGGATTCCAATTCAGATCCCTGGTTACTAAAAAGAGCAAAAATTAATGTTTTGCAAAGGGGGACTAGACGTAATATACAGTATTTCTGCATCAAGCTAGTATAGGTACTGCAAAAATGCATCAATTACCCACATACTGTAATATAACAAGACATTACCTAAAGCTTAATTGTTAATAATACCTACAAAGCATCACTAAAGTGTTTATTCACCTCTGCAACGTGGCCTACTGTTATGTTCTTTACTTTGGCCACTAGGTGGAGATAGTGAGGAGAGATAAGGAGAGTTCGGAGGACTAATTGTTTCCTATTGTTGCTTCCAGTTCTTGAATTAACGTTTTAACTTTTGGCACTGAGTCTCTTCAGTTATCCTCTGACAACTTAACAAATTGGCGACGGGATACTTACTTGCTTCTACTTGTCTAGAATGGCTGTTGCTGCTACTCCTTTTCCACTGCCATTTCTGCCATGTCTGGGTGAACCTGCTATACCATTCGAAATGTGGCTGAAAATGTTCAGTAACTACATGCTGGTTCTCGGTGCATCAGGAGATGAATGGCCGGAAGCACTCAAGAAGGCACTTCTCCTTCATTGTCTGGGAACAGAAGGTCAGAGATTGTTTTACATGCTTCAAAATCAAGGTATGTTAATGGAGGACGCCATTACGGCTTTACGAGCTCACTTTGCTCCACGGAGAAATGTTGTTGCTGAGCAGCATGCTTTTAGAAAACGCGCTGAGGCTGCTAATGAAACCATTTCACAGTATGTAGCCGCACTACATGACTTGGCAGTTAAATGTGAGCTTGACACTAAACTGGATGAAATGCTATGAGATCAGTTGGTGGAACACATGGTTAGTCATCGCAAACGCAAAAACACTTACTTTTAGAAGCTGACTTGACTTTGGATAAAGCTATTATTATTATTAGAGGGGACTGTGCAGTCTAATGCTCTGAAATCCCTACAGATTTTATTTTTTTCTCCAGCCGTCTGGAGTTTTTTTTTTGTTTTTTCTGTCCACCCTGGCCATTGGACCTTACTCTTATTCTATGTTAATTAATGTTGACTTATTTTATTTTCTTACTGTGTCTTTTATTTTTCTATTCTTCATTATGTAAAGCACTTTGAGCTACTTTTTGTATGAAAATGTGCTATATAAATAAATGTTGTTGTTATTATGATTGCTACACAAATTGAAGCTGCTGGTGAGCAGGCAAAGTTTATTTCGGGAGACAGACCAATGGCGGTACAAACTTTACACACTAAACCTGCGTCTGCTGCTGGCCGCCACTGACCTTTTAAGCCTCTGCGAGTTTCACAAAGCTGCTGCGCCTCCTGCAGCCTCTGTTCGTACTTGCTATCGCTGCGGATCTGAAAAGCATCTTGCAAATAATAAAAACTGTCCTGCTGCTTCTGCTAAATGTAAAAACTGTCAAAAGACTGGTCATTTTGCACGGGTTTGCCATTCTCCGCAAACATGCTCTGTGCAAGAAGTTGCCTTACCTGAGCATCAAATCCTTTAATTAAGTGACCAGTCAGCGGCCGATAGAATCCGTTGCAGTGTCACAATGAAAACATCAACTGCTACTACACTCATGGATCTAACTGTGGATTCTGGATCATCTGTATCCATTTTGTCTAAATGTATATATGATGCAAACTTTCAAGGAGAACCTTTACTGCCACCTTCAGTTAAGCTAGTGACTTTTTCACATTCTCCACTCCCTGTGCTTGGTTGCTTACCTGTTACTGTGTCCAAAGGTGATGTTACATGCTCTACATCAGTCTCCATATCTCATAGTGGAGTCTGGGACTGCTTTGTTGGGAATGAATTTAATAAAGGGTCTACATTTGTGTTTTAATGGCAGTACTGTCTTACCATGTGCTACCACAAACTCTATTCCTGTCATGCGTCTTTCTACAGCTCCATCACCTCCGCTTGGCCTTTGGCTGTGCAAAAGGCTTCATACACAACAGTTAAAGTATTAGACTCTGTTACTCCAGTACTACAAAAATTACATATGTGCAGAGCTAAATCGCCTTCTTCAAGCAGGGATTATTGAAAGCATTGATGCCTCTCCCTGGGTCTCACCTACTGTTGCGGTCCAAATGAGGACCAAATGGGGATATCCGTATGTGTGTTAAGTTGCGAAAACCAAATAAAGCTATTATTACGGACAGATTTCCTCTTCCTCACATTGATGAAATGCTCTCATTGCTGAGAGGAGCAACAGTGTTCTCCACTATTGATTTAGAAAATGTATACTTTCAGCTTTTGTTTCATGAAGAGAGCCGTGATTTGACTGCCTTTATTACTCATGAAGGACTGTTCAGGTTCTGCCGGGTCCCATGTGGGTTAGCATCTGCTCCATCTGCTTTTAAAAAAATGCTCGCTACAATCTTGCAGGGGTTGCCAAATGTTGCAAACTACTTAGATGATATAATTTTGTGGGGACAAACACAAGCCGACCATGATCAGACACTTCAAGCAGTTCTTAACCGCATAAAAGATGCAGGATTGCAGGTTAACGAGTCAAAATGTCATTTTAATCAATCCAGTCTGCGTTTTCTGGGTCATACTGTTACAGCACAAGGGATAAAACCTGATCAAGAACATCTTATTGCTCTTCTGCATGCTCCAACTCTAACTGATTTTACCAAGTTACGTTCATTCCTTGGATTTGTATCTTGGTATAATAAGTTTATCCCAAATTTTGCCACTATTGTAGAACCCTTACCCACCTGCCTTCGCCAAGATACGCAGTTTTCCTGGTCTGAGGAAGCTCAACACAGCTCTCTGTCAGTGAAACAGTTGCTAATTGACAGTACAGTTCTGGTTTTATTTTGACCCTGATTTGCCTACTATACTTTTCACTGACTCATCTGATTATGGGAGCGGAGCTGTCCTAGCTCAAGTCCAACCTGTCCAAACGGAGTGGACTGTTGCCTTTGCGTCTAGGAATCTTACTGCTGCTGAAAGGAAAAATTCTACAGTTGAAAAAGAAGCTCTTAGATGTGTGTGGGCTGTTGAAAAATGAAGGAATTACTTGTGGGTCGTAAATTTATCCTCCATACTGATCATCAAGCATTGACCACTCTACTGTCTTCAAAAGGGTCTGATCGTGCAGGCATGTGGATTGCACACTGGGCAGCACGACTGTTGTGTTTCAACTATACTGTTGCTTACCGTCCTGGGTCACAGAATTAGATTGCTGATTGTCTCTCTCGCTTGCCCTTACCTGCTGCTGCTGAAGACATTTCTGCAACTGAACCTGAGTTTGTGGCAATGTTGTCTCTTTCTCTGACTGCCCTCTCACCTGGGGCCTCATGCATAAACGGTGCATATGCACAGAAATGTTGAGTAAGAATGTTTCCACGTTCAAATTGCGATGTATAAAACGTACACTTGGCGTAAAGCCACGCACTTTTCCACGGTACCTCATACCTTGTCGTATGCAAGTTCTCAGCTCGGTTTTGCAGACTGGCGGCACCCAGTGTCAAAGCAGTGCTACTGTTCCCGTGTGGTTACTCCTTATTTTCCTGGAGCGGCTTTATAAATACACTGAAACTAACCGCATATTGTTGATTAGTGTAATGCATATGATTGTAATTAACTTGTAACAATATAATGGTCCAGGGAATAGCCATAGTATTCCAAATACCATAGCTGCTTTAGCGCTGTTACTCTCACTGCACCATCTTCTTCTTCTTTCAGCCGATGCCACAGCGGATCATCTTTTTTCATATTAATCTCACTGCACCACTCGGAGTATTTATATCACTGTATCTGAGTGGGGAATCACAGCAGCAGCTGATCGGAAAAAGAATTATCAGTATACAGCATCAAGCCCACGCTGCCTCAGCCATGGCAAAACATTTTAAAGCCTTTCCTGTACGGACCTCGCGGTTCAGAAACAGTTTCATCCCAAGAACTATAAATGCACTCAATCAATTGCTCCTTGTAGAACTGTTTGTAGTTATAAGTACAATTACCCCACTGTAAAATTGCACTACAGTTATAATATTGCAAAACCTGAGCCACTTTATAAAGTGCGTATTTACATATGATGACGGTATCATTTTTAAGATGAAATGCAGCAAAATATGTTGATTATATTATACAGATAAAACTTTAACTTCATTTAAATAATCTGTATTGTTAATAATTAAACATGTGAGGACACGGTGCCGCAGCGCTAGCAAATTCACGTATTGTTCCTGCCTTGCGCTGTATATTTGCTGAGGCTGGTGTGACACTGGAAGGATAGATGAATAGAATAATTAAACACATGCTATGAAGATATTTCAATGTTCCTTAAAAGTTTTGAAGAATCGTCATTGTAAGCTTACAGATGGCTTAACGTCTATTACAGAGCTGATTGTGTGGCAATTGGGTATTTGGGGAAAGAAAAGTAAGGACAAGAATTGAAGGTTAGTACGTCTGAAAGAGACAGTACTGCTACAATAAATTATTTCATCAAAGGTCGCGCATGGCTCAGCAGCATCTTGTGTGAGACATGAACAATCACTGCACCATCGTGTTCCCATGTTTAATAACATGCTTTCATTCCATTCATCATGAAAATGATACCACGTATACATCTCAGTATTTTAATTATTCAGAGAGCTGTAATATTACAAATGTAATGGATTCAGTGTCCTGTTGGAGAAAGAGAAAGATTGGAAGCACGTAGTGATTCACACACATAGAGCACATAGAAGATCAAATACAAAACAAAGCATTTAACATGCTACTTTAGTTACGATGGGATTTGAGAAACTAGTAAATTAAATGATTTTAAGATGAAGTTTATGATGTTCTACTTTAATGACAAAATAAACTACGTGATTCAAAGTTGAAATTTTAAGATGCTTTTTCCCACTGTGTGCCTATTTTTTTGTCAGTACCCTAATAAGTTCAGACGGTGTGCTACAACTCACCTTTTCACGGCGACTTTGATATCTGACAATTTCTTTTTTATTTTGGCACTGTGCAACTTTGTGAACTTGAGCTTTCGAGTTTCTCCGACACACTTTGTCACTCGATCAATTTCCTTTTGTTGATTATACCACTGTTTAAATTAACAAATAGAATGCTTTTCCTTTGCCTCCACTTGGTATTCGCTGAAATTCTTATAATTTCCCCCGTGCTTTTCCCATTGTCTTTGCACAGAAGGCTGAGCTTAAGGGCTATTTATATTGATTTGCATATTCATAGAGGTGTAATTCTGGGAGTAGTTGGGGTGGAACAGAAGGCACGTGCACGAGCGTTACTTTTCTCACTGACCGGGATTTATGGAGCGGAAGAACGTGGGTTGGAGTATGCACAGATTCCTGCATCTGGATTTTTATGTGCGTAAGCACATTTCGGCTTTTGTGCTTACGTCATGTTATAGTGCGAATTCTACGCACAGCGTTATGTATGAGGCCGCTGGTGAGTTTGCTTCTGCCTTTGCCTCTTGCAGTGAGTTGTCTGCTCTTCGAAATCAGATTACCTGTGGTTGGCCTTCTTCTTTTAATGCAGTTGATACAGTTCTGCGTCCATATTTCAGATTACAAGATGAATTTAGTGCACAAAATGAGTTTGTGTTCCTTGGTGCCCATCTCATTGCTCCTGTTTCTCTGCACAATACCTTGGTAGCGCTTGCTCATGAAGGTCACCAAGGCATTGTGAGAACTAAACAGCGTCTGTGTGAGCTATACTGGTGGCCAGGTATAGATGATATGGTCGCTGCTCAAGTTAAAAATTGTCAACTGTGCCAGTCATCGGACAAGATAGCTAATCCTTCTGCTGCACCTTTACAACCTGTTCCATTTCCATTTGAACCCTGGCAAAAGTTGGCCATAGATATAGTGTGTCCATTTGAAACAGCTGTCTGGAATTGTCGTTATGCTCTAACCTTTATTGATTATCATAGCAAGTGGCCAGAAGTCACCTTCACTGCTTCTGTCATTGCTCAGAATGTTATAGATTTCCTCACTTCAGTCTTTAGCAGATTTGGAAATCCACATTACATAGTGTCAGATAATGGATGTCAATTCACATAAACAGACTTTGCAGCATTTCTGAAAGAAAGAAATATACAACACATATGCACTTTAGTATACCATCCAGCTGCAAATGGTGCCATTGAAAGATTTCATCATGTTCTCAAAGGCTGCATCCAATCTGCTATCTTACCAGCCAAACCCTGAAAACCTGCCATCTCAGAATTCCTTCAGGTATATCATGCAACACCACATGCTACTACTGGAGTTACTCCTTTTGGATTGCTTCATGGCCGGAAAATGCGAACATGCCTCAATGTCCTTCCTCCTCCTGTTGCCTGCAAGGCCAATAATGACACTGTTAGTAAGAGAGTTTTTTCCCTTCAACAGAAAATGAAAAACTATACAGATACCAGACGTGGTGCATGGATTCCTGTTTTTCAAAAAGGGGACAAGGTGCGTATTTGGAATCCAATACATGTTCCAAAAGCAAGATTTTCACAGCCTGTGGAAATTAAAAAAGAAATTGGTCCATGTACTTACCTATTGGCATTCTTCCCATTTATCTAAGTCAAAAACATCTGTGCCAAGTGATGCTTCAGGGAATGCTACAGTGGAATTACCACCCCAGTCTACATCGACATCAATACCTGTGGTTTCTGACATTCTTCCAGCTCGTATGAGAAGATTCTCTCGTTGGCTTGAGGACTTTGTTACATAATTTGAATGTTTTGATGTAATTCAGTGATCATTAGAATTCTAGTGATGTTTACCTACGGTAATTGTACTATTCTTAAGTAAATGTTATGTTATGTTCTTTACTTTGGCCACTAGTGAAGAGGGATAAGGAGAGTGTTACAAAAACGAGAGAGTTTGGAGGACTAATTGTTTTTCCTGTTGTTGCTTCCAGTTCTTGAATTAAAGCTTTAACTTTTGGCACTTAGTCTCTTCATTTATCTTCTGACAACTTAACACCTACTAAAATAATGTCACTTTGGTAAGGTCAGAAGTAGCTTAACTGAAACATATTTCTCTTGATATTGCATACTTTAGTAAAACACCTATGAATCCTTCATAATTAGAAGTAATTTACCTAGAATATCAATGGCTCAAATTAGGCCTAACTGCACAGAGATGAATAACTCCTTTACTGATGCTTTAGAAGAGTAATGAAGACCAAAGGAAATGTTCGGTAAGTTGTTCGTAAAGAAGATGAAATGAATAATAGATGCATTCTCCCAGTACCTAAACTAAACTGTTCCCGGTTGACCTTGACAGTACCAATAATAAAAGCTAATCCAACAATATGTAAAATATTATGAATAATTGCTGGTGCTGGTGCTTTTTACATTATAATGTCTAAGGACAAATGTGGCATTTCAGTTTTTTCTGTTACAGTAGTTTTGTTTAATAGGTAAGAATTATTCCTACATTCCTGCATTATCAGCTATCTGTTTGAGAGAAAGCAATTTAAGACTTTTTTTTTATCAAAAGTTACTGATAATTTAAATCTAAAAACGAACAACAGTATATAACATTTTGCCTGTACCTTCTTTTAGATCTCAGCAAGTATTAATGAAATGTTTTATTTATAAGTCTAAAATAAAATAAGTGTAACACATTTTGTGCTTTTCTGCCGTCTACTTCAATGCCATATGTAAAAGCCAATCTTAGAAAGTTAAAGCTATGAGTTAAACCCATATTAGTGTTTGCTTAATATGAATAGAATATAAATTTCTTTCCTAGTCATAGACAATGGTAAAGTCTTTTCCCCCAGTAAGTTAGTATGAGATAGAACTTTCCTGCCATAACTAAGATACAGTGTGTTAATTGAGTCAGTTGTTGTTTAGAATAGGTCCAGGTACACAACGACTTAAAAAACCCACTTTGCAACACAGAAATGCGATAGGCATACAGTTTTCTGGCTGTTTTGAAATGGTTCAGAAAAAATTGGAAGTGATTTTGTAACGATTAGAAATTAAACAATATTTATAAACTTTGAATAGAACTTCTCTTATACAAGAACTTTTCTAATTTTCTCTTTTTTGTGTGAACTGTTTTACTTTGAATTTTAACTAAAACTTTTAAAAATTAAGATATTTTGTGAGTGGAATCATTTCGACACATGAAACTTTTGCTGAATCCCATTCATAAGTTGGAGCTGCTGAACTTTGGTCATTTTGGGTAAACACAGCTACAACATAATTTCTGACATTTCCTCTGCCCAAAATTCACATTTATCTATTTACAGTATGTTGTACTGTACTGTCAAACACTGCCAATTAAAAGTATTCATCCCCATTGAAGTTTTCACATTTTATTATTATTAGTGTTGTTAGTGTAGCAAAATTCACCATAGCATTTTTCACAGCAAATATTTTGTGTTTGCTGGTGACTGTGCTCGACAAATATTTTCCTGAAATTCACCTTGCAGCTGACTTAGACAAAGATTTTTTTTCCCAGCACCCCATGATGCTTGTTGAGGTCAGCACACAACTTTGACGCATACCTACTGTAAGATCATTTGGAGTTATCATGTCTTATTAGTCTGTTTTTGCAGAATCATTCAGTTTTTGTTTTCTGTAGAGAATTTTCAGCTGTGCCATACTCATACATACATACATATATCCATCCATTTTCCAACCCGCTGAATCTGAACACAGGGTCACGGGGGTCTGCTGGAGCCAATCTCAGCCAACACAGGGCACAAGACAGAAACCAATCCAGGACAGGGTGCCAACCCACCACAGACATACATTTCTTAATGATTGATTTAACTAGACTCCAGAGGAATTTCAGTGACTTGGATATTTTTTTGTCTCCATTCCTCAACTTGTTCTTTTCAATTACCTTTTTCATGGAGGTGCTTAGTGTGTTCTTTTGTCTTCATTATTTAAGCTAGGCTGTGATACAGACATAAGTTGAACCATTCTAGATAAAAGTAAATTTAGACTATAATCAAGTGAAGCCCCCTTGACAACAGACTTCTAAAACCAACTGGCAGACACAAGTGATGATTTAGGTATGTTATATTAAAGGGGTTTTGTGTTTTATATTTGTAACTGATTTACAGTAGATACATTTGCAGTAATATGTTTTCACTTTGACATTAAGGAGTCTGTTTCTTTTTATCGTTATTAAAAAAGCCAAATTTAATCCACTGTGATTTAATATTATATGAAAATTTCCAAGGGCGTCAATGCTTTTCATAGATGCTGCATGTATATATATATGGGGAGCCATCCTCAAACTGGGTGCCATTTCATGGCAGAACATAGTGATGCATATGCCAGTAGGCATTCTGTGGTATAGCAGGTCAACAGCTCATTTAGCAAAGGCCATTTTAAATAAATCACCACTCTGGCGGCGGCTTAGCGAAGGGGCATTGGGCCATAGCAAGCCGCGGGGCGATTTGTGGTGTGTTCTCACCGAGTGCACAGGTCAGGAACTGCCCACATCCGTGATTGTTCCCGTGGCTAATATGCTACAGCTGCTATGGCCCCTCACATTATAAAAAAGAAGCGCGAGTCAGATGGAGAAAGATCAGAAACAAAGAAGGAACAGAGAGGAAAGAGAACGGAGATTACAGAGAGAGAGGAAGCAGGTCAGTGCAAGAGAGAGAGACATGCGGTGCGTGTGTGTGGAGAGCGAACGAACGAGCGCTCGTGGGCAGCTGTGAAGGCCTGGGTGTTAGGCCTACACCCAGGGGTTGGAGTTGTTGTTGCTCCCGCTGAGCGACCAGGTAACAGGAGTAACCAGAGAAGGATGGCTGGCCGCGTAAGGCCGAGAAGGCTGCGGGAGTCGGGAGGCTTGGACGATAAACTCCCTGGCATGAGCGTCCTGGTTGTCAGGGAAGCCAAGTCACTGAATTTGGGATGAGTGCCAGACCGAAGCCAGGGATCGGGAGGTCTCCAGTCTCGTGCATGTGTTGAAGAGGGCAGCTGCAGAGAGCGTCTCACCTGCTGCAAAGCCTAACTGGGAGAAGCAGGTGAGACGCTAACAGAAAAGATGCACCAGGCTTGTCATTGTGTTTTTTAAAGACTGCTTCCTGTAAGACGTTTTAACCTCGTTTTTAAAGGATTGTTTTGTTTATTGATTTTTACCTCCACGTTCCTTTTATGGTTTATTTATTTATTTAATGAAGATTTTGGAAAGCACTGCACTTTATTTATTGAACACTGTTTTTGTTGACTGTTTTAATAAAAGCACTGTTTCACTTTTTACCATCCCCTTGCTTAATTGTTGCCTTCACTGACTAGCTCACTCGGTAACATTATCGACGGTGTTGGGTTGAAGGGCTTCCAAACAGAGATGGGAGCATGGAGCCGAACCCGCATCGTCACACATTCTCCCTGGGCAAAAACATAACCATCTATTAGCCTAATGTTTCAGGATATGGAAGAGGAAAGGCATACAGGGAAAGTCTATGTACACTGTAAGCAAAATGTGTTTACACTACACAAAAAATTTCAATTACAAACTGAATTTTTAATTTGATGTGCTATGTAATTTGATTAAGTGGGCTCAGACAATGTATGCATGCATAGTAAATAGTCTTGCATATTGTATCAAAAATATAACATGATTACAAAATTAAAGATACTGCAATTGGAGCATATGGTGGTGAACTGTGTACTGCAAATATGAAGCAGTTCCAGAAGATTTGGTTGAAACTTGGTACGGTCACTGCCTTTCAATTCCATATGGACTTTTCTGTGGGTACTCCAAAGATCTTAAGTTGGCCTTTTATGAATTAATGTGCCCTGGGATGGAATAGCATCCTGTCTATGGTTAGTCCCTTTCTTTTTCTCACTGATACAAGGATAGGTTCCAAGACTGTGTGACTTTGAATTTGTTTAAAGAGGTGCATAAAATGAATGAAAGGGGGAAAAATCATTTACTCTCACTATTGTGACTGCTTCCTGGCAGACAGTAGTTTTGGAAATTAGCATTTAATGGATGGGTGTTTAGGCCGTATATACATTGGTATTATAGAGTAAGAGCCTGTACTTGAAGAATGAAACAAAAGCAAGCACTGGAGGCACTTTTAAACAAAGAAGAATAGTTATCTTTAGCTAATAAGGAACCAAAAGAATAGATCTTGCCAAATGCCATCATTTATATTTATTACAATTCACAAAGAAACCATAAATTGCAAATTGCATGGGCATCTATTTAAATTAAAAAACTTGAATAAAATATTGCTGCATTATTTCTTGTTGTTGCACTTTTTTTAAAGCCTGCATCTGTCAATTGTTCAATTTGGAAAAATCAGTTTGCTCTTGGTTGTTGTGTTTGTTCTTCAAACATAAGCTCATCTTCTAGAGTACTAACATATATTCTGTAGGTACTTGAAGAAAATAATTTGAAAAAAGCAAAGGCTTTTGAAAAAATGAAAATCCATTGAATGATGACACAGATGCAGACTAAATGATTGAACTGAAGAAGTTCTTCTTATTGGGCATTTAGAATTTTTATAATACATTTTTAATATTATGTATCACATGAAAAATACAAAAAACAAAAGCACTTGGTTAAAGCTCAATTCCAAACTCAAAATCTGAAAGATAAGAAAAACATTAGAAGCTTGTAATAAAGGTGCACCTTTTTAATCTGCAAAATTTGTAGCTGTAAGCCACACATGCACCCATGCCATATGTTCTTCTCTGCATCCTTTAACTAACAGCAGGATTTAAGCTCCAGTAGCTATTTCTACACTAATGTCAGGGTCATACCTCTTGACTACACACCTGATGCCAAATAACAAGGTTACAACCTTGATCACAGGCAAACCTTTCTCTTGTAAATTTGAGAACATTGGCCCTTCAAGATAATTGTCTCATTACCTCTTCTGTTCACCTTCCATCTTCAAAATTACCAAGCCTTACTCATGCACAGTAGTTGCTGTCTTTCCATACTAATTCTGATCACAGTGCTACAAGCATCTAATACAAACTGCATCTGCTGTGCTGTTCGGAAAAATATAAATGCAATTATATTAATAAAACTGTAAAGTAAATATTCTCAAGTGGGGCATACGAGTTATATATTAGGAGTCTATATGTTTTCCTCATGTTTCTCCAGGTACAGTTTATCATCTAGTATTAATGGAGAAAGAATTCAGTAATAATAAATAATTTGTTAGGGTCATATTTTCATATTTCTGGAAGTAACCAAACCACTGTAGTATTACATTTTCTCATTAGAAAAAAAACAGAAATATTACATTTCAAATACTGCCATAACATTGTTGTGTCCTGAACAACAAGAATAACATTTATTTATGTAGCACATTTTAATATTTCAAAGTAGCTCAAAATGCTTTACATTAATAATGTCTAAACGCAGTTAAGTAAAAACAAAAGAACAGTTAATTTAGAGCAGTAGTTAATTATAATAATAATAGATTATTGGCAGAAAAATAAAAAACTCCTGAAGAATGATATGATGATTAAAATTTAGTTTATTACACTTGTATAAAACTACTATTAATATTATTAAGGTCTGTGAAGATAAAGTAAAAGATATGTTGTTATACATTCTTCAGTTGTATCAATGCAGAAGTCCTTCAACATGACTTTCTGTAATTAAATTTTAAATTTATCATGCCACAAACAGGCTTATTAAAAAACCTACAGAAAAGCCAGCCACACACACAAAGCTACAACCTTAACCAGAAAAGATAGAGAAAATGCAATTTGACTTGCACAAGTTATACTTGTTAAGTCATACTGATAGCTGATAATCTTTATGACATACACTGTATTTTAAGGAATGGATCAATAGGATAGACTCTCACCTACTTTTTATATTATAATATTACAAGTATAGGATGAATTCCATACAGCTACACAAAAGTATGACCTAGAAAAAAATAATGAAAAAGGTGAACAGAACAAACAAGGGCAGGAAATGTCTAGCGAGAGGCTATTACCAACTTAGCTGCATTGGTTTCAATCATTAGAAGCCTTTGCTGAGGGAGAGAGAACGGGTACGTGAGAAAAGTAACGAAAGGTCTAGTAGGAGAAGAACTTAAGGGACAAAAGGAATGGGAAGAGAAAGAATACTATTGAGGGATTCAGTCATGTAGCACCAGGCAGCTACAGCCAGAGGACATTCCCAGAACATGTGGAGGAAGGAGCCAGGGACTTTAAGAGGGCAAAGATGACATAGGGGATCCAGTTCTAGTTCCATTTTGAAGAAGTCCAAGGGTTAGGGTACAGTATATGAACATATTTAAATTGTGTGTGCTGGTGATTAGTATTAGGATTAGGAGAAGAGAGGGGTCCTTCACGTCTTTAGGGTGGAATTACAGAATAAAGGAGTCTGGAGGTCGTATCTTCACAGAGGACCTATCAAATTTTCAACATGTCTCCACTTCTGAGATACAAAGGGTCAACATAAGGAGACAGACACTTTATTTCATTAGAAAGAAATGGACATGAAGTTGAACCATGAAAAAATATATATTTTGTTTCTATGAGAAAGCAGGCGCAAATTATTTTTAACAATTGCCAATCTGGAGTGGAATCAGAGAGGAAGGTGGGACCCAAAGGTAATGTAGTCCATGGCTTCCTTCAGAATGAAGCAAAAGTTGCAAACTCCCGGATCATGACATAGATGTCCAATCCCAGGTATCTGTAAGACATTGTCTGAGGAATGAACAAGGAAAATATGGAGAGATGACAGGACGAATTCAGTGTGAAAAGAACAAATTTATATTGGTTAATCTTATAGTCAGGCAGAAATTCATAGCTGTTAGACCTGATTGCTGTTATTGTTTACATCCCCCCTTGAGCGAACGCGGAGATAGTGACGTCATCCATTCCGCGGTTGCTAAGTTACAAACACAGCATCCTGAGGTGCTAGTGCTAATCGCTGGAGACTTTAACCATGTAACGCTGGACAAAACATTACCTGCCTTCTCCCAGTATATGGATTGTAACACCCGGAGAAATAGGACTATCGACCTACTGTATGCATACAGTGCCACCCGCTGCCTGCGCTTGGGAAAGCAGATCATAACCTGGTTCTGCTTCAGCCTCACTACAAACCAAGATTGAGGGAGCTACCTACAACCACACGCTCATTCAGGAAGTGGTCCCCTGAGGCAGAGCAGGCTCTGAGAGACTGCTTTGGAACTACAGACTGGGATATCCTGCAAGGATACAATAGTGAGAACATTAAGGAGGTTGTTGACTGCACTACTGATTACATCAACTTCTGTATGGACATTGCAGTTCCAGTAAGAACAGTATGTTGCTATGCTAACAACAAGCCATGGGTTACATCAAGGGCCTTTTGAACCAGAAGTAAAGACCTTTTAAAGGTGATGATCAGCATGAGCTCAAGAGCGTGCAGAAGGAACTCCGAGTCCAGCTCAGGGCGGCGAAGGAGCAGTACAGGAGAAAGCTGGAGCAGAAGTTGCAGAATAACAGCATGAAGGAAGTGTGGGATGGGATGAAGATCATCACTGGCTGCAGCTCGAAGTGGGGTGCCACCATCAAGAGAGATGTGGAGAGAGCAAACCAAATGAACAACTTCTTTAACAGGTTTGACCACCCTAACCAACTCTCACCTTGGAGTACTGCATCCTCCAACCATCCTTCTGCTGATACCAGCATAGTAGAGATATCACCACCCACAATTACAGCAGCGCAGGTGAGCAGAGAGCTGAGGAGACTTCGTGCGAGCAAAGCAGCGGGTCCAGATGGAGTATCACCACGACTGCTGAAGGCCTGTGCGCTGAAACTGGGGAGTCCTCTACAGCACATCTTCAACCTGAGCCTGGAACAGGGGAGAGTCCCGAGGCTTTGGAAAACATCTTGTATCACCCTAGTCCCAAAGGTATCACGTCCTAGTGAGCTGAATGACTTCTGGCCTGTCGCTCTGACATCACATGTGATTAAGACCATGAATCGGCTGCTGCTTCACCACCTGAGGCCACAGGTCCGCCACGCCCTCGACCCTCTGCAGTTCGCATACCAGGAGAAGGTGGGGGGGGAGGATGCCATCATCTATATGCTACACTGATCTCTCTCCCACTTGGAGCGAGGCAGTGGTGCTGTAAGAATTATGTTTTGGACTTCTCTAGTGCCTTCAACACCATCCAACCTCTGCTCCTTAGGGACAAGCTGACAGAGATGGGAGTAGATTCACACCTGTTGGCATGGATCGTGGACTATCTTACAGACAAACCTCAGTATGTGTGTCTCAGGAACTGCAGGTCTGACATTGTGTTCAGCAACACAGGAGCACCACAGGGGACTGTACTTTCTCTGGTCCTGTTCAGCCTATACACATCAGACTTCCAATACAACTCAGAGTCCTGCCACGTGCAAAAGTTCAATGACGACACTGCTATTGTGGGCTGCATCAGGAGTGGGAAGGAGGAGGAGTATAGGAAGCTAATCAAACTCTTTGTTAAATGGTGTGACTCAAACCACTTACACCTGAAAACCAGCAAGACCAAGGAACTGGTGGTGAATTTTAGGAGGCCCAGGCCCCTCATGGACCCCGTGACCATCAGAGGAGACTGTGTGCAGAGGGTACAGACCTATAAATACCTGGGAGTGCAGCTGGATGATAAATTGGACTGGACTGCCAGTACTGATGCTCTGTGTAAGAAAGGTCAGAGCCGACTATACTTCCTTAGAAGGTTGGCGTCCTTCAACATCTGCAATGAGATACTGCAGATGTTCTACCAGACAGTTGTGGCGAGTGCCCTTTTCTACGCGGTGGTGTTCTGGGGAGTCAGCATAAAGAAGAAGGACGTCTCATGCCTGGACAAACTGGTGAGGAAGGCAGGCTCTATTGTAGGCACAGAGCTGGACAGGTTGACATCTGTGGCAGAGCGATGGGTGCTGAGCAGGCTCCTGTCAATCATGGAGAATCCACTGCATCCACTGAACAGTGTCATCTCCAGGCAGAGGAGCAGCTTCAGCGACAGATTGCTGTCACTGTCCTGCTCCACTGACAGACTAAGGAGATCGTTCCTCCCCCACACTATGTGACTCTTCAATTCCACCCGAGGGGGTAAATGTTAACATTATTCAAAGTTATTGTCTGTTTTTACCTGCATTTTTATTACTCTTTAATTTAATATTGTTTTTTGTATCAGTATGCTGCTGCTGGATTATGTGAATTTCCCCTTGGGATTAAGAAAGTATCTATCTATCTATCTATCTATCTATCTATCTATCTATCTATCTATCTATCTATCTATCTATCTATCTATCTATCTATCTATCTATCTATCTATCTATCTAGACAGGTTGAGAACATGGGGAAGATCAGCAAGGGTATTACCTAGGTAAAGTAGAACATCATCAGCATTCTGTGATACTTTGTGTGTACAGTATATTCTTAACAAATATGGTACTTCCATTATTGGGGTATTGAAGAGCTACTTCTAGAAGCTCTAAAGAGTGAATAAAGAGAAACCGGTAAAGAGGACAGCCCTGTCTGGTACCTTGAAAAACATGAAAAGTGGTAGAAATGTTGACCTGGGCAAAGACTGCAGAAATCAGCAGGGTCCTTATCTTGTTTAAGTAATAAGACAATCAGAACCAAATTAAATGAAGGGTTGAGGTGGGAAAAAGAAAGAGTAGAATTAAGCATATGGGAAGAGCAGGGCTGAAACCTACTCCAAAAACCAGATATGATTTCAGAGGGAAATCCATCAGGCCCCAGACAATTGCCAGGGCCCAAAGAACCCAACAGCCTCTTTTCGTCATTAAGTGAAAAGGAAACATCCAGAGCAAAGGCCTCTGACTATGAAAACCTTAGGAGAGGCAGGGATTTCAGAAGGTATTCCATATCAGCAGGATCAGAGGAAGATAATAAAGAGAACAGATCAGAGTATAATAAAAAAAAAAAACATTTATTTTGTCTTTTTTAGTAGTAAGAGACTCCTCCTTGGTTTTAAGGGCTGAAATTGTAGTGAATGAATCGCAATTCCAAAGCCTGAGATCACAAAGTTTGTTGGGACTAGATCTGGAATTAAGGCAGCGTGCCCTAGTGTGGTGAACTAGAAACGCTGTATGACGCAGCAGTAGAGCAACTAATTCATTCCTAGTGCTAGCAATGAGGATTTCATGCCTCTGGTCCACCACATGGGGGTGTAAGCAAGAGACAATTTTTAAGACTGAAGATCTTTCGATTAGATTCAGGTGGCAAACCACTGGCAAAAGTGAAAGAATTATGTTCAAATTTAGGAGCGAAATAAGCAATGCATTTAGAGATATGAGGAAAAAAGATACATTAAATTTCCAGCTTGGTGCCTGGGAAACCAAAGAGGGCAACGACATCTATAGCATAGGACAGTTGTGATTAAAGAGAGGCAAGATGAGGGAAGAATAGAATTAGTAGCAGCAAAAAGGAGGCAATAAGAAACAAAAATGTAATCAATGCGTGACCAAGATTTAAAGCTGTGAGAACAAAAAGAGTACTCATTCAATATAGAAATTCAATTAATCAATAATAGGAATTAACCAGATTTAGATAAGCAGCAAATTTACACAAGGTGCAAGATGTAGGAGGAAGCCCATGTCACTGGAGAGGAGGGGATTTATCCAGGACTGGGTCAACCACAGAAATGGCATATATGCCAATATCAAACTGAAATAATGGTAAGAATGGTAAGAATCTGACTAGCCAGGTTCTGGAAGACGGTTATGTTGTTCATATAAACTCATTAACAAAAGAAACCATGAAAGAAAAGATGACATTTTCCTCTGAGCTGCCTTCAGGTCAGGGTACCTGTTTATCAAGACTTGTATGGGAAAAATAGGATCTTCTATGTGAAGTAGACATTTTTTAGTGTACCAAGGTAAGCTGAATCTTTTATGATGTTTTGACAAAGTTTATATGGCAAAGGCAAACAACAGTGAGCAAAAAGTGAAAAGGACTCAAGCAGAAGCACTTAAGCAGCCAATAGTAGCATGAGTCACATGATTCGAGTAATAATAATACCTTTTATTTATATAGCACCTTTCCAATGCTCAAGGCACTTACAGAATATAAGAAAGAATGGCAGGGTATACAGTATATAGCATTGTACAAACCAAATAAATAAATAAAGAAGATTACGACAGTGAATTCAAAGAAAAAAAGCCTAACAGACAACATAATTGATGGTCTAGCACACACATACAGGTTACATGAGCATCTTGACAGAGAGGTAAACTGAGAGAAGGGTAATAAAGTCAAGTAGAGCTAAAAGGCTTCCTAAACAGATGAGTTTTGAGTTGTATTCTTTAAAGAATTCATGGAGTTTAGCTGATCTAATTAATTACGGTAGGTCATTCCAGAGTCTGGGCGCTTTACAGCTAAAGGCCCTGCCACCCATGTAGTGTAGATTAGTGTGGGGCACAACAAGATTGCCAGAATCAGAGGACCTTAATGAGCGGGCAGGCACATTGCAATGGAGAAGGTCACTGATGAAGTTTGGCGCGAGGTTATTTAAGGCTTTGCAGGTTATTAGTAGGATTTTATATTCGATTCTGTAAGACACAGGGAGCCAGTGAAGATGAAGTAGGATGGGTTTGATGTGCTCGCTGCTGCTGGTTCAAGTAAGGACTCTTGCAGCTGAGTTTTGAATAAGCTGGAGCTGTGATATAAGATTAGAAGGGGCACCTACCAGCAGCGAGTTAGAATAATCAATGCAGGATGTGATAAAAGCATGGACAAGTTTCTCGGCATTAGAAAAAGAGAGGAAGGAGCGAACATGGGATATGTTATGGAGGTGAAAATAGGAAAGTTTCTTAATGTGATTTATGTGAGTGGAATAAGAGAGGGAGGAATCAAAAATGATACCAAGATTCCTTGCAGCAGAGGCAGATCTGATGAGATCACCGCCAAGATGGACTGGGAAAGAGCTAATTTTATTAAGTTGCATTTTAGTCCCAATTTGCAGGAGTTCAGTTTTGTTGCAATTTAATTTTAAAGAGTTCTGCTCCATCCAGGTTTTAATTTCACTAAGGAAGGTTGTGAGCTGTGAAAGCTCTGAGGAAGTTTCACTTTTGGCATTGAAATGGAGTTGAGTATCATCTGCGTAAAACTGATAGCCCAGTCCATAGCTATGAATAATATGGCCAAGGGGAAGCATATAGATACAGAAGAGAAGAGGGCCGAGGACAGAGCCCTGTGGAACTCCTTGTGTGGCTGGCGCAGAGCTGGATCTGCTGTTGCCAAGACTAACAAACTCTTGCCTATCAGTCAGATAGGACTTGAACCACTGAAGGGCAATGCCAGAGATACCCAGCATGTTCTCCATGCTGGACAGTAGAATGTCACTGCACTGAGGTCTAATAGAATTACACTGCTTCTGATTAACTTTATTAATGTCTCACTATATATAAGGAACTACCTCACAATGGGCCCTCTGAGCTCTTTGAATGCTCTTTGAAATGGGCAGCAGAGGGTTGTCAAACCAAATATAATTTAATTTATTTTAATATAAACTATTTAATTTACTATTTACAATTGAATTTAGGTAAGGTTTACGCTAGGGTGCTGGAGTGGAGACTCCATCCCTGGCACAGTTGCTGACGGCAGTGCGAGAGTATGACAAACCAGTGTACATGTGTTTGTTTGATTTGAAAAGTATATGACCATGTCAGCAAGTGTTGTGGGAGAAATACATAATATAAAACTGCCTTTGAATGCTATTCATTCCCTATATGAACACAGTGAGAACCCATGTCCAAATATTTGTAATAAGTCAAATTTGTTCACTGTGAATGACGAACTCTGCCAAGGCCATGTCATGTCACTACTTCTGTTTGTGGTTGCCATGGACAGGATATCAAGGTGCCCTGTGGTGGGCTGGCACCCTGCCCTGTGTTGGCTGGGATTAGCTCCAGCAGACCCCCGTGGCCCTGTAGTTAGGATATAGAAGGTTTGATAATGGATGGATGGATGGATATCAAGGCGCAGCTGAGATCTTCTTCCCCAACTGGCACCCGCTGCAGCTGGCCCAGACACTGACAGACCCAGAACATGCTGGAGAGATTATATTTCTCAGCTGAGTTAAGAATGCCTGGGTATTCACCAAGAAGAACTGGAATCTGTAGCTGGAGTCAAAGAGGTCTGGAATGACATGCTTGGCCTGCTACTGCTGCCGCAATCCTCACTAGGATATAGTAAGCATTTTGTGAGGATGAGACGATATATGGGTGTCTGGAATATAGTGTTGTAATGTTGGTTATATTTTATAACTTAAAGGTTTTTAACTGTTGTAATGTGACTTATGAGTTCATTGAAAAATACTGTATACCTCCTTACATACACACTCAGAAACCACAGACACCCAACACGATTCTGGGTTTAGATAAAGATATTTGCCAACAAAGTATTTGCAATAATTATTTGACAAAAGATCAATCTCAAATACAAGGAATAATCAATTTCTTCCCTCCTTCCACCCTTCAAGTGAGTGTCGCCCCATGCCTCTCAACTGTAACTCCTCGAGCTAAGGGCATGGGCTTCTTTTGAATTAGACCTGGAAACTGTTTCCGGTATCATGAACAAATCGTCTGGTGCACTTCTGAGTCATGAGGAAAACATGGCAGTCCTCCCCTGACAGTTCCCTTTGGGGGCACCCATGGTCCCCGACAGGGCTGCATTTCCGAACTCCAAAGCCCAGCGTGCCTTGTGGTTGTCCTAACTAGGTTTAGCCCTGTTGAAAACTGCTACATGCCAAGAGGGGCAACAAAACTGCTCCCAGCAATTATGGCCTCCCGGCCAGAATGTCTAACGTTACCCCATGGCACTTAGTATATACTGTATGTATATATGTATATAAACCATACTATTTTACTATTTAAGTTGGAGCTGGCCAAATATTACAGGTTTATATTTCACTTGTATATTCTTTGTAATTAAGGCCTTAGTTTGAAAAGAGTCACTTAGTATAGCATTCACAAAGGAACAGGTTAGAAAAGAAAAGAAAGTGCACAAAAATATATCCTTGTGACAATCGACATAAAAGTAAACTGACAGGAGCACATGATGAAAGGCCAAGATAAGCAAGACAGTTGGAGAAGACTCAGACAGAAAATAAAATTCATCCAATTACAGCCAATCTAAAATCCATGACAGAAAAAGTGGTATTATAGATATAAGTTGAATGTCATAAGTACTTATGAACTAGCTGTTAATTAAGCGGGCTGACCCAGTTCCAAATTTTGACATATCCAGCACAGATCAGATTTTTCTCCTGAAGTTTAATTTTCAAAAGAAAAAATATCTATTCTTTAAATTCTGATTCTTGTGAAGCAGCTCATATGTGGCCAATCACATGTTCTTTTAACTTAAAATATCTTTTTAAAGTTACTTGACGTAGGTTGTTAGAATCATTAACTGTAAAGCAGAGGAAATGAGGAATATAAGGTATTATAGGATAGGGACCATAATAACCTTTACAATTGTAGGTGTTACCTTTAGAGAACATGCAATGTGTCAAGCACGTATGTCACAGAATCACCTTCATGGCTCATCTGAGGTGTGTACTATCCCTCCAGGATGAGAGGGGGTGCTGGTGCTAATCAGGTCTTCTCCTTTTTCCTCCACAGTATTGAAAAGATGCCCAGTGCGGGCAGTTGACCCCGCCACCTCTGGTCTCTGGCCCGTAAACTTTAAGCCAGCCATAAGGAGGCATCATTTAGCTGAACAAGCAACCCACAAGAAGGAGCTCCTTAACCAATCAAGGAAGAAAAAAAAGCCTTGTCTTTGCAAGCCCCAGAAATGCTAATCTGTTAAAACGGCTTTTGTTATTGGCACCCTTTTTGTTTCCTTAAAAAAGATTTTGAAGTAATCAGGGTTGGCTGTGTTGGTGCCCCATCATTTATTCAGTGGAGTTGTTATTTCTTTCATGAAAGACAAGATGTCAGTGAGTACAGCTTCTTACACCATTAAAAGGAACTCAGAAACTGAAGTTAACTCTGACTGGAACAGATCTGGCAGGCCCAAAGCTACAAGAGAATTAGAAGACAAGTTTCTGAGAGTCAACAGCATGTGTGATATGCGCCTCATCATCTTCTAGCAAAAGTTAACAGCTGTGCAGTATCCATATCTCCAATTATTTATTTATTATATGCTGTAATTTTTTTTTTGTTCTTTATTTCGCCTTATACAATTTCTTGTATTAGTTTGTTAGTTTTCACATACCCTTGGGGGTCAGAGCACAGGGTCAGCCATTGTACAGCACCCCTGGAGCAATTACAGGTTAAGGGCCTTACTCAAGGGCCCAGCAGAGTAGGATCTCTTTTGGCAGTGACGGGGATTCAAACTGGCAACTTTCAGGATACCAGCACAGATCCTTAGCCTCAGAGCCACCACTCCACCCTTTTCATTGTACATTTCATAGTACATTGAGAGTGCTGGTGATTCCCAGCCCAGGCGAGCTTCTTTTTCTTATTTTGCAATTTTAGTAATGGCTTTCTCACTGTTTTTTGACCTGTCAAGTCTGCAGCTTCAAGTCTTCTCTTCACTGTTGAAACTGACACTTGTTTACTTCAACTGCAGTCCTGTAAAGTGCCTATCAGAAACTTGTCTTCTGATTCTGCCTTTGGATCTTAGAAAAGCTCTATTAGTTTCCTACCAGAATTACTTCCAGTTTTTCCACATTGTTACTTAGTAGTGTCATCCAAATGCCAGTGTAAGATTTCTTCTCTTCCAGAAGCTGGTCAAATTCTGCCCCATTCCTATTATGTTACACAACAACTAGGGTTCATTTACTGCCTTTTGTGTATTTTACTCAAGCTGTTATTTCGTTTGTTTTTTGAAATTTCACTTTTTGTGTGTTTATACAATTTTTGGTTATTTATTATTTAAGATTTATGTATTGTGAAATTAGAAAGTTTTTTTTGTATTTATGTTTTCTTTCTTGTGTTTTGTTGGTGGTGCCCCCAAGAGGTGAGACCACCTTGATGTCACTGCTGCTGGTCCAACACTCCACCCTTATATTCAGGTGGAAGAGATGGTTTCAGTAGAGGTTCACTGTAGTTGGACAGTACATTTCTTTCTTGCAAGTGCTAATTAAATTTTGTAAGCTTTCTGGAATTTTGCTTGCTTTTTAGATATTGATATTTAGATTACGATTTGCCCGGTTAGGTTTTGGTTGGCTTTTTAGACCGATCCCATTTGTGTTTTCTTTGATATTTTTCCCTTTTGTGCCATTTTTTGTTCTTCTTTTGTTTAAAATAAATAATTTATAATATTTATAAGAATACTTTGTTAGTCATGTCCTTAAGGTACGGTTTACCCTCTTCCTTGAAGGGTAATTTTTCTGTATTTTGAACTTTAAAAGAGTGTTTCCAAATTATGGCCTGTGCAGGATGAAGCCTGCATGTGGAGTTTGGGGCAAAACCTATTTCTAGGTGGGTCCGTGAAGTTTCCAGCCCTGGTTTGTGGATCTTTTTGGAGACCTTTTACCCCTTTATTGCTATATATGTGTCACCTATACTCAACACACAGCTGTCTTCTCTTTAGGTAATCTTTACCAACCAAACAACACTTTACAAATGTCATACCATAATTTAATTCCATGCTGAAGTATGTATGAATTTGCTCTTGATTAGTAGCATAATATTTGCAAAAATTTGCATAGTTATTTAAATTATTTCATACATTTCCATTTGAATTGGAATCAAATCAACTAGTATTCCCTTTTTTTCCATATTTAGTTACACAGATGAAATCCAGGCCAAGTCATAAGTCACAGAGGTATAGTATAAGTAAGTTGAGTGAAAAGCATTTTTGGTAATCGCCACATCACATCTGTGTTAATTTCTAAGAATGGTGACTTCAGAGAGACTGGAGTTCAAGTCCTCAGTCTTGAGTTTACATATCTGACACATTGCCCCCTCACTTTACCTCCAGTATTCTGTTATTTGCATAACAAAGAGAGGCAGAATGAAGATAGATAACCTTGCAATGGTATACATTCAATTAAAGGAAGCTAAAGCAAAACACATATACATATAGGTATATGCCCCTAAGGAACACATTTTAGAACTGTTGCTATGATTAAAAGTTATGACAATCAAATTGTTAAAATGGACCAGCACTGTACATTTCCATTAAGATGTGAAAAATTGTAGGACTCTAAGGGAAACCCCAAAAAATACGACAAGGGAATAGTGCTTTAATCGCTGTGATATATTTGACTGTTTCAATTTAAAGACTGTTTTAGTCTTAAAGGTATGTAATGAACAGCCCAATATATCAGTAATGTAAAAGTGAAACCAAATAGGGAAGGTTACTTCTGTTTGTAGGAGACTGAAAGTTATAGCTCACACTAATAAAGGTACTTTGAAAAAGTCATGTTTCTACAATAATAAACAGGAAAATTAAGATATACACTGCATATCTGTGACACTAAATGTACAACACAAGCTCTTAAACAAGCTCAGCATAGGCATTGCCTGGATAAAAGAATCAGAACTGAAAGCAAATTAAACATCAATATCAGCTCCACAAAACAGTTTTCTGAACTTTAAATACTTTAAAATATTATCATTTTTCTGCTTCCATTTCCTAAAAATGCATAAAAGCACATTTTTGCTATTTTCTTACTATGTCTAAAGCAACACAAAACAGTACAATTACATTCATCAAGAAGATTATACTGTAATATAATGACATAGTATTATAAAGCCTTTTTCTAATTTTCTGAAATTAGAACACAGAAACATATTTAAAAACATAAATGTCATGTGGATTAAAAATTTCCCACACAGAATTGGTGTGGTAGAATATCATTTAATTGCATAACACGTTTTTTATTAATTTATATTGATAGGTTTAGGAAACGTTTAACATATTATTATTATTGTTTTGAATTTATTTATTTATTTATGTATTCTATTTGCAGTATTTACGGATAGTCACCATAATTTTGTTTATAGTAAAGACACCCATCATTGGGTATGTAGGTTTGACATGTGCTGGCTGGCCTTATGTAATTATCATGCATTTGCTATTCATGTAAAGCACTTACTCAGCACAGTTTTGTTCTATCTTACAAGCATTAGTTGAAGTTAAAAGGTGCTTACAAGAAGTGTTATTCCTTTGCTCTCCTTGTTTTGTGATTTAAAGTTTCTAACATTTGGATTAGTTTTGGTTTCACTGGTATTCTGACCTTTTGTCTGTCTTTGACCAGGCCTTTTCCTTCCCTAGATTACCTAATTCCCTGTTTTTTATTTGTAATCTTCCTTCTGGTATGCAGATCACAATTTAATCCTTAACACTTATACTCTTTCTTAAGGTACAGACAGGAGGAAATACATTATTGCTGTCCCGGCAAACGACAGGCTATCTTCCATAGACTTGGTGGTTGCACTTTGGGATGCTGTTCAGCCTGTTGTCCCCTTTGGGGGGAGCCCCAAAAGAGTTTAGAAACCTTACACTTTAAATTTACAAAATCCTTGTTTGAACATCAAAATTGTGAATAACTTAAAGAGTCCAAAGAAGAATTAGAGGGGCACATGCGTAACATATATACCGAAAAAGAAAAGCTAAGGGAAATGAGGTTTCTAGAGGATATACCATAGGGGAATTGATTAAGGAAATGGATATAGCCCCCTAAGTGGTCAGAGGGTGGTGCAGCAAGCTAGAACTGGGTCAGATCCAGGACCAAATGGTGTCCCTTATTGGTTTTATAAGAAAGCACCAGGGTGCTGAAATGGCTGTGAAAGCTTTTCATAGTGGCATGGCAATGTTTTTTCCAAGAGCATAGCGGAAGACAGGAGGAGTTTATATTCCAAAAGAGAACGATTCAACTGAAATTAGTCAGTTTACACCAATCAACTTACTGAATGTAGAAAGAGAAATCTTCTTTAGCATAATAGCTAATAGATTAATTTCTTACTTGCTAGGTAACAAGTTAATTGATACTACAATACAGAAGGCAGGAGTGTCTGGATTATCTTGATGTATCAAATATGTAAGCATGATATGGGATCAAATTCAGTGAGATAAGAAAAAGAATTGAGCCTGGCATGTTGTATTCTTGGACCTGGCTAACCCCTTCGGCTGTGTACCACATAATTTAATGTGGGCAATGTTGGATTATTTTAGAATACCTGCTTGTGTCCAGGAGTTAATAAAGGAGTAGTACTTAGCAACATCAGAATATGCTTTAGTACCAAAGAGTTTGTAATGGGCTGGCAGCAATTGGAAGTCAGCGATTAGGCTGGGTGTTCTGTCTCTTTAATTCTATTCACTATTTTTATGGAAATTATTATTAGGGCATCCAAATGGGTAGTGGGTGGAGAAAGGCGAGAGGATGACCTCCATCTACCACCATTTAGGGTGTACACGGATGACTTAACTACAATAACTACTACAGTCACATGTACAAAGAGACTGGAGGGGAAGATTAACGACACACTGAAGTGGGTATATGTCAAAGTATTTTTATTGTTAAAGGCAAATTAACGAAGAAATAATTCCTACAATTAAGGAAGAACCAGCAAAGAGCCTTGGCTGGTGGTATAGTTTCACACTAAATGATAAGCAGCAAGCCCAGGATTTAAGGAAACAAATAGTTAATGGAATTAAAAGAACTCATGAAAGAGGCCTGCCGGGCAAGTTCAAGGTGTGATGTTCACAGTTTCGGCTCCTTCCACAAATTATGTGACCCTTATATGCAGTATATGATACGGCTATAGGAAAAGTGGAAAAGTGTGAGAGGCTGGTCAGCTCATACATAAGAAAATGTCTAGGAGTTCACAGATGCCTAAGCAAAAATGTGCTATTTGACAAGGGACTCTTTGAGCTACCAATGGAATCATTAAGCCTTGTGGAATAATTTAAATGTGCAAACGTAAGGATGCAGTTATTACTTTGTCAACTGAAAGATGAAGTAGTAACAAAAACTGAAATTTCAGTAAAAGCAGGACACAAATGGGATCCAAAATCAACAGTGAAAAAAGCAGAAGCACATCTGAGGTTTAAGGAGGTGGTGCAGCATAACAGGGCGGGACTAGGTTATAAAGTTAAGAAGTCCTTTTTGAGTAAGGTAGGGCATGGACAGCGCCGTCATATGGTGGTGGAATAGATTTGTAATCAAGAGGAGGTAGGTAGATGCACCATGGCCAGCATCCCAGGGAAAGCAGGGATAGATACATATGGAGGCATAACAAAGTACTGGTTTGTGTTGCTGTTGCTGTGGAGGAAAAAAGGAAAGGAGTTAATTCCTTAAAGAAGCAAAGTGTTGGTAGGAGGGAGAGAGTTATGCCTTGATAGGATGGACAAAACAAAATGTGGGCCAATTAGAGGCGGCAAATGTCTGGAAGCTGATTACAGACCTCAATGAAAGACTAATAATTCCAACAGAAAAAACTCTGAGTATATTGCAGACAGATATATAAATGCGGTCAGAAAGTAAACGAATAGTGCGAGCAGTCAAGGTAAGTTGCCACGGCTTCATAGCAAAATCAATGACATCGCTAATGAGAGAATTCAGTTTTTCATCAAGTCAGCTTAAGAAGCAAATAAAGAAATTGAATAATGTAGTCGAAGAAGTGACCCGCTGGATATGGTTAAGGTGGCATTATACAGAGTGGAGAAATGACTATTAGGTTTTTAATTAAAGGTACGTTTTTACTGTATTTTAAGAGTCTTAGCAGTACATCTAAATAGATGTGGGTTTTATAAGATACATGTGGAATGGGTGTCGCATGGCTTACATTTTAGGATTGTTGCTTTAGAGTTTGTTTTTTTTCTTAACAGTATGTATGTTTTAAGAGTTTAAGTTTTTTTTAGAGCTTTTAACAGTATGTTAAAATAGCAATAATTAACTATGGTTTTTAAGGTTTGTGATAAATGCATGTTGCATGACATATGTTTTAAGACAATTTTCGAAGTGATATGAGTGAATCTGGCACGACTCTGATCTGAATTCACCTCAGAAGTTGCTGAGATAAGCTTGTAGTATGAGGATGTTTTGTGTGACTCTGATCTGAGTTTACTTCTGAGGCTGGCAGAACAGGCTTGTGCAGGAAATAAGTGGGTTGGTTTTATTTATTGATTTTATTATTCTTAATATGGTTCTCAGATTATTTTAATAAAAGTAAAAATAAGGGAGATCAATATAATTGGCTGGGCTTTTGTCGTCATGAATGGGGAGGGGGGTGTGTAAGACATAACACACTCTGTTTAAACTTTCTTGATGTTGTGGGCCTTAAATCTAACAAACCACCAATTGAGAGAAAAGGGCCCACCTGAAGACCTTGGTGATTCTGCTGTGAGGCAGGTGATCAGCCTAGTCGCGAAGCTATTGTAAGCAGTAGCAGTATGGAAGGCATAGAATACTTATACTTATGTTAGGATATGGTAGAGATGGGTTCCACAGAGTCACCTGCTTTGTGCAACACACTATGTGATTAATTGTGGTACTGGAGCTTCAGTGTCTGGGTTGAAGGGGGTAGGTATTTATAAGAGAACAACCACTTCAGGAGCTTTGTGGGTATCTCGAAATTTCTAGACAGCACTAATCTGTAGTTGTGTTCTTTTATTTACCAGCTCTTTAGACTAATTTATTATCCCCTTTTGCTTAGATCTTTTTCTTTCATCAAACATGATAGACCAATTGTTTTAATCAGAGTTATCTTTTCTCCCACTTTTGCTCATGTTATAATTTTGAGTAGCTAATGCTTGATGAATCTCAATGGAAAACAAAGTAAAATTACCATAGCAAACTTTCAGTCTTATGCTTAAACATATTAGTGTAGCAAATATCATATAGTGTTGAAAGATTAGATTACTCGATTTCTGACTTTATCGATAACTTTGCTTTATAAATGACCATGGACACCGCAAGGTTTATTATGCATTGTGAATTGAAAAGAGACTGTAATAGACACATAAATGGTCAATTTCAAGTTACTGTGTCTGTAGATGATCAGAGCAACATGGTGCAGTATGGGAATGAACTATCAGAATCGGCAGACATTAGCATGAACAGCTGGAGTCTCATTTAATTTACAATAAATTTGGCTTCATTCTGAAATTCAAAATATCACTATTTATTCATTTGACAACTAAAGCTACAACATAATTATGTGAGACAGCTTTTCACCTCTTAGTTTATATTGTTTTCATAAAAAACACCAACATTTCTGGGCATGTAGCGCTTGGGTAATGAAACTTGTTTTGTTTGATTTTATTTGTTTTTTTCTATTGTATTTCTGTGTTTCCTTTATTTCTCTGAAATCATTTTGAAGTTAATTCTTGTATTTGTTGTGTTATTATTATATGTTTGACTGAGTAGTAGGCCATTGTAACGTTCTGATTTTTTAAAGTAATATTTTATTATTATAAACAAAATCCATTCATTGACCCTTCACCCAACAGTGCAAGTCAAAAGTTGGTCAGTTCCTCTGTCTTAAGCTTTTTAGGCATCATACAAAAAATAATTAACATTTTTCATAATGGAGATTGTTTTCTAATTGTTCAGCTTTACACAAATATTTAGAGGATATTTCTTGAAACTGGAAAAAAATCTTAAAACATTCTGGAGATCGATTTTTAAAGAAAAAACTTTCCATGTTTAATACTTTGATTTCAATTAGGATAGTTTGTTAAAAAGTTTACAGCAGAAAGACAAAAATTGCAAAATACATATACTAACTCTTTTGTTCCTATTTAATATAAAAACAAAATGCATACTGTCATAAACTGCATTACCATCAGGGATTTTTTTGAGCTTGCCAAAAAGAGGAAAAGCAGACACTATTTTATTTCCATGGAGAGTTTAAGAATCATTTATACATTCTTTATCTGTTCCTGCATATCTAATCAGGGTTAAGGAGATTTATTCAGTAATAATTTCTTAAAATTTTAAGGACAATTATAGAAATGCCAAAGACAAATAAAATACACTTCATTTAAAAGCAAGTTCACTCCAGCATTTCTGTCATGACCAGATGGACACATTTAGCATATTTGTCCATCTTTGTACTGCAACATAACATACTATACTGTATGGTTAAAAAACAAAAAATACCTGGAAATAAATTTTAAGTCTTGAAAAAATTTTGACAAGTACTGTTTTATGATCACAAACATTTTGAAGAAATGTAAACACGTAACAGATATTACAGGTATATAAAATAAAAAGATGATAAAAGAAATATATTTTGAATTCTATTTATTCCTGCTTCCTACCCTGCAACAGCTACTGTATATTTCAAACAGAGGAGAGTCTAACATCACATCACTACAAGTGTCTCCTTGTTATTTAGTAGATAGGATGCTTCTGGTGTGAAGAAACACTAGCCCCTCAGTTTATTGCAATAAATGAGAAAACAAACCATAACATTACAAGCTATATACTCTTGTATGACAACTTTTTAACTGTTTTTTCAGAGGAGCGAATTCATGTCTTTTTTTTTAGAAGTACATTTATTCAAAATATCTGAAGTGAACCCAAGAAAGCTAAAGAGGTGTAGTTTGATAAAGAGTAACATCGCTTAGCCAGCAGAGAAATAAAAAAACAACTGGGAAGACCCAGATATAATAAAATGGATTTAATCTGTAATAAGATAGCAAAGTACACAACAATGACATATGTAAATTGTTAGTGTAAGTTAGTCTGTGATAATGAAAACTTGTAGCATTTACAGTCATATGAAAAAGTTTGGGAACCCCTCTTAATTCTTTGGATTTTTGTTTAACATTGGCTGAGCTTTCAAAGTAGCAACTTCCTTTTAATATATGACATGCCTTATGGAAACAGCAGTATTTCAGCAGTGACATTAAGTTTATTGGATTAACAGAAAATGTGCAATATGCATCATAACAAAATTAGACAGGTGCATAAATGTGGGCACCCCAAAAGAGCTACTACATCAATACTTAGTTGAGCCTCCTTCTGCAAATATAACAGCCTCTAGACACCTCCTATAGTCTTTGATGAGTGTCTGGATTCTGGATGGAGGTATTTTTGGCCATTCTTCAATACAAAATCTTACCAGTTCAGTTATATTTGATGGCTGCCGAGCATGGACAGCCTGCTTCAAATAATCCCGTATATTTTCGATGATATTCAAGTCAGGGGACTGTGACGGCCATTCCAGAACATTGTACTTCTCCCTCTGCATGAATGCCTTTGTAGATTTCGAACTGTGTTTTGGGTCATTGTCTTGTTGGAATATCCAACCCCTGCATAACTTCAACTTTGTGACTGATGCTTGAACATTATCCTGAAGAATATGTTGATATTGGGTTGAATTCATCCGACCCTCATCTTTAACAAGGGCCCCAGTCGCTGAACTAGCCACACAGCCCTACAGAATGATGGAACATCCACCAAATCTGACAGTAGGTAGCAGGTGTTTTTCTTGGAATGCAGTGTTCTTCTTCCGCCATGCAAAGCGCTTTTTGTTATGACCAAATAATTTTTGTCTCATCAGTCCAAAGCACTTTGTTCCAAAATGAATCTGGCTTGTCTAAATGAGCATTTGCATACAACAAGCGACTCTGTGGCGTGAGTGCAGAAAGGGCTTCTTTCTCATCAACCTGCCATACAGATGTTCTTTGTGCAAACTGCGCTGAATTGTAGAATGATGTACAGATACACCATCTGCAGCAAGATGTTCTTGCAGGTCTCACAATCCTGCGCATATGCCGCTCCTGTATTTTTCTTGGCCTGCCAGACCTAGGTTTAACAGCAACTGTGCCTGTGGCCTTCCATCTCCTGATGACATTCCTTACAGTTGAAACTGACAGTTTAAACCTCTGAGATAGGTTTTTGTAGCCTTCCCCTAAACCATGATACTGAACAATCTTTGTTTTCAAATCTTTGGAGAGTTGCTTTGAGGATCCCATGCTATCACTCTTCAGAGGAGAGTCAAAGGGAAGCACAACTTGCAACTGACCACCTTAAATACCTTTTCTCATGATTAGACATACCTGTATATGAAGTTCAAGGCTTTACGAGCTAATCCAACCAATTTGGGGTTGCAAGTGACTAGTATTGAACAGTTCCATGCATTCAAATCAGCAAAATTACAAGGGGAACCACGTTTTTGCACAGCCAGTTTTTCACATTTGATTTAATTTCATACAACTAAATGCTGCTTCACTAAAAATCTTTGTTTGGAAAACACCCGAGTACTCAGATGTTCCTAGGAAATGAAAGAAATACCACTGTCATCTGTTTTGTTGAAAGTAAAATAAATTATTATGCAGGCTCAGCGGTGTTCCCAAACTTTTTCTTATGACTGTAATTTAAGACACAAAGATTGTTTGTTTGTTAATTTAGCATCATACTCACAGTGTTGCCAAAGAGTGCCATCCACCTGCACATTTAATTTGCTGGCTTAATCAAGTTGCATGGCTAAATGGAGTGGGACCTTAAATATGCAGCTCAAATTGCAAAGCAGGATCCAATGCCAGATGCAACAGCCATTACTTTAACTCTGTCATGTAACATTATTCTTATTACTAGTCTACTCTCTTTAGAAGTGTATTTCTTAGGCAAGTCAGCACTCCGTACCTATGCCTGTTCTAGTTCTTTCCAACAATCACTGTATTTGGCAATTATATGGCCGTTGAATTAGAGTATGTAATGTTTTAAACTTACCTCTTGAATTCTCAAGTGTTCGTCATCAGATATTCTCTTAATCTCCCCTGGCCAATGCTTCTGAGTCACTGAATTTCCTCAATGAAAAAGGCTTTGTGCTCTTTTAAAATGAAGAAAGGAGCTAATGCAGGATGATTGCCCACATCACTGTTTGTAACCTATGTGCTTGTGTGCTGAAGAAAAACTCTCCTTCAGACTGTTCGTGCCTGCTCAGCAATAAAGGTATTTTTATGTGGAAACCTGATCTTGTCTTTCTGTCCCTTGTGTAACTCTGCAACCCAAACTTGACAATATATATATATATATATATATATATATATATATATATATATATATATATATATATATATATATATGTGGTCCCTGGCGGGCTGGAGCCCTTCCGGGACGCCCAGGAGGACGTGAAGAGGGCGTGTGCCTCCTCCAGACCGCGAGGGGGCGTCCGTCCTGGTTAGACAGGGGGCCTCGGGTACAGGGCTTGGAAGCCCAGCCCTGTAGGGACCCATGGCCACCGCCAGGCGGCGCCCCAGTGCCTGTTTATTCCGGGAGCCCGGCACTTCCGCCACACCAGGAAGTGCCGGGGAAGACGACCGGGGAGACATGGTGCACAGCCGGCACTTCCGCCACACAGGGGTGTGGTCACCGTTAAGTGCCGGGGAGCAGCTGGAGCCCATCGGCTCCCCATAAAAGGGGCTGCCTCCCTCCAGTCAGAAGTGGAAGTCGGGAGGCAGAAGACGGAGCTGGAGAGAGGACAGGAGGCGGCCAGAGGAAAGGCACAGTGACTGTCAGCCCTGGACTTTTGGGGGATTCGGTGCAGAAGGCACTGGGGTTGTGTGAGTGCACGTGACTGTATAGCTTGTACAGTATATATTGTAAATAAACAGTGTGTGGTGGAAAATATGTCGTCCGTCTGTCTGTGCCGGGGCCAGCGTTCACAATATATATATATATATATATGTATATATATATATATATATATATAAACTGCTCAAAAAAATTAAAGGAACACTTTGAAAACACTTCAGATCTCAATGGGAAAAAGAAATCCTCCTGGATATCTATACTGATATAGACTGGGTAATGTGTTAGGAACGAAAGGATGCCACATCGTTTGATGGAAATGAAAATGATCAACCTACAGAGCCCTGAATTCAAAGACACCCCAAAAATCAGAGTGAAAAATTATGTGGCAGGCTAGTCCATTTTGCCAAAATTTAATTGCAGCAACTCAAAATTGTAATGCAGCACTTTGTATGGCCCCTGTGTTCTTGTATACATGCCTGACAACATCGGTGCATGCTTCTAATGAGATGACAGATGGTGTTGTCGGGGATCTCCTCCCAGATCTGGACCAGGGCATCACTGAGCTCCTGGACAGTCTGAGGTGCAACCTGGTGGCATTGGATGGACCAAAACATAATGTCCCAGAGGTGTTCTATTGGATTTAGGTCAGGAAAGTGTGGTGGCCAGTCAATGGTATCAATTCCTTCATCCTCCAGGAACTGCCTGCATACTCTCACCACATGAGGCCAGGAATTGTCGTGCACCAGGAGCCACTGTACCAGCATAGGGTCTGACAATGGGTCCAAGGATTTCATCCTGATACCTAATGGCAGCCAAGGTGCCTTTGTCAAGCCTGTAGCGGTCTGTGTGACCCTACATGGATATGCCTCCCCAGACAATCATTAACCCACCACCAAACTGCTCATGCTGAATGATGTTACAGGCAGCATAATGTTCTCCATGGCTTCTCCAGACCCTTTCACTTCTGTCACGTGCTCAGGGTGAACCTGCTCTCATCTGTAAAAGCACAGGGCACCAGTGGTGCATCTGCCAATTCTGGTATTCTATGGCGAATGCCAATCGAGCTGCATGCTGCTGGGCAGTGAGCTCAGGGCCCATTAGAGGACATGGGGCCCTTGGGTCACCCTCATGAAGTCTTTCTTGTTGTTTGGTCAGAGACATTCACACCAGTGGCCTGCTGGAGGTCATTTTGTAGGGCTCTGGCAGTGTTCATCCTGTTCCTCCTTGCCCAAAGGAGCAGATACTGGTCCTGCTGATGGGTTATGGACCTTCTATGGCCCTCTCCAGCTCTCCTAGAGTAACTGCTTGTCTCCTAGAATCTCCTCCATGCCCTTGAGACTGTGCAGGGAGACACAGCAAACCTTCTGGCAATGACACGTATTGATGTGCCATCCTGGAGAAGTTGGACTACCTGTGCAACCTCTGTAGGGTCCAGGTATCACCTCATGCTACCAGTAGTGACACTGACTGTAGCCAAATGCAAAACTAGTGAAGAAACAGTCAGAAAAGATGAGGAGGGAAAAATGTCAGTGGCCTCCACCTGTTAAACCATTCCTGTTTTGGGGGTCATCTCATTGTTGCCCCTCTAGTGCATCTGTTGTTAATTTCATTAACACCACAGCAGCTGAAACTGATTAACAACCCCTCTGCTACTTAACTGACCAGATTAATATCCCATAAGTTTCATTGACTTTATGCTATACTCTGATTAAAAAGTGCTCCTTTAATTCTTTTTAGCAGTATATATATCATCCCGGCCAATAACCCCATGCCGCCAGGTGGAGCCCTCCCTGCAGTATGGAGGTGCCCCGAAGACCAGCAAGGCATCATGGACATTGGAGTCTTCATTCACAGCCCTGCTGGATACCGTGGGGGCTGCTAGGAGACGCTGCAGGCAGGAACAGTGTTTATTTTCCCTACTCCCCGGAAGTACATCTGAGTCACATGGACAAGGGGAATGAAGTGCTGAAGAAAAGGACTTTTTTATCTGTCCCGGAAGTGATAGGAGATCACATGGACTGGGGATTGGAACACTTCCGCGTGAGGGAATATAAAACGATTATGGGAGCTCTTAGACGGCGAGCTGAGTTGGGAGGCAGGGTGGCTAAGCGTCTGGGAGTGGAGGATTGTGATTTGATTATTGTTTAGTGATTGGAATATTGATCTATTGAGAATTGTGGAGAGGAGTGTGCTTAGTGCACTTTATTTTTAATAATAAATAATTATTGGATTTTTATCTGGTTTCTGACGTGGTGTCTGAGGGTTCAAGGGAGCGAGAATTGGAATTGTGGCACTCATGGATAAGACAAGCTTTTTCAAACATATGGAAATGAAAGCATAGAGACGTGTTGTTAGGGTCAATGTGCATGCAGAGCCAAAAGAAGCATTGGATTCTTCATGCATATACTGTATTACTGTATAATGCATATTAATAATTTCTTAAAGTTCAGTCAGGATCTGTAATGGTTATAGGTAACTGAGGTAAAACACTTTAAAATGCAATTATAACAGAAAACAGGGAAGTAAACCTGCATCATATTCAGAGCAATTCATACATCATTGCATGACACTGCTTATCACTTTGTTGGAATGATGTGATGATTGGCAAGGATACTTTTTATTCTGCTTAGATTGTAATTGTAATACATGTGGGTTTCATAAAATACTATTAAAACTTAATCATTATTCTCATAAATAAAGAGACATTCATTCACACTTTTTCATTCAATGAATTTTGGCAATTAAGCTGCTCATGTTAATGTATATAAGCCTTATTGTTCATTATGAAATTGCTAGACATATTAGTAAGCATAATAGGTACCTTAATAGGTATTATCTATACATATGGGACTGAAGACCACTTAAAATTCCAGTTTAATGGGGTGATAACATTCCAAGGGGGTGTTGCTTAGTATTTTCTGTCGCTGGATTTTGCTTCTTTATTCCTTGTCACACAAACACTTATTTTAATGACAATACATTAGTTAGTTGTATATATAATGACACTTGAAAATTAAATAGTTTTGTTTGTTTTGAATCTGATTCTACTTTTGAAATATTATATTAAAAATTGAAATACTAGCACGCTAGAGATTGTCATCTCATTAAGGGCAGGTTTTGCCTTGCTGCCTTGTTGTTATATGATTTGATTATTGTATTTGTTTATGTGCGTGTATATATATTGCAATACAGCACTTCTTAAACAAAGTAACTCCAGAGAAGTATCTGGGTCAGTGTCCAAAACAGAACAGGATGGTGAGGGAAGGTGGAGGAGAGGAAGAGGCGGGTCCATAAGGTGTCTGGCCGGAAGTGATGTCAGTAGGAGGACGTGGGTAGGAACTGGTCATGGTTTAGCTGGGCTTCTGTTTTGGTGATCTTTAGAACAACAACAACATTTATTTATATAGCACATTTTCATACAAATAATGCAGCTCAATGTGCTTTACATGATGAAGAAAGAGAAAAAGACAAAATAAATAAGAATTAAAATAAGGGAACACTAATTAACATGGAATAAAAGAAAGGTCCAATGGCCAGGGAGGACAGAAAAAACAAAAAAAAACTCCAGATGGCTGGAGAAAAAATTAAAATCTGCAGGGGTTCCAGACCACGAAACTGCCCAGCCCCAGAAGAGGTAGAAGAGACATTGGTGCACTTCGTCAATTTCTGACTTCATGCCTTGCCCTTAGCCTGCCTCCCAAGCGCACAAGTGTGATTATATATACTGTATATCCATTGTGGTCTTTAGCCAACTTGTCATCCCGGCCAATATTCCCAGGCCGCCAGATGGAGCCATCCCTGCATTATGGAGGTGCCCCAAAGAAAAGGAGGGAGTCATGGACTATGTAGTGTTTATACACGACCCTGCTGGATACCAAAGGAGCCGCAAGTGGGAGCTGCAGGGAAGACCCAAGAATCATTCGTGCCCTAAAACCCGGAAGTGCGTCACAGGAAGAGCGACATGCTTCCGAGGTGAGAATGACTTGTGGACTGGGGATTGGAAATACTTCCGGGTCGAGGAGGATAAAAGGACTGTGGGAGCTCCCAGACAGCGAGCTGAGCTGGGTGGAAGGTTGGCAACGCGTCTGGGAGTGGAGGATTGTTTATTATTGTTATTGTGATTGTAATTTATGAGTATAGTGGAGGAGAGGGTGCTTTGAGCACTGTGGCATTTAAATAAAGTCATCATTTGGACTTTTATCTGGTGTCTGGAGTCTTGGACAGGGGTTCAAGGGAGCGATACGGCCTTAATCTATCACACAATCCATTATCCAACCCGCTATATCCTAACTACAGGGTCACAGGGGTCTGCTGGAGCCAATCCCAGCCAACACAGTTCGCAAAGCAGGAAACAAACCCTGGGCAGGGCACCAGCCCACCACAGGGCGCACACAAACCCGCACACCCACACACCAAGCACACACTAGGAACAATTTAGAATCACCAATGCACCTAACCTGCATGTCTTTGGACTGTGGGAGGAAACCGGAGTGCCCAGAGAAAACTCACACAGACACGGGGCAAACATGCAAACTCCGGATCTTCTAACTGCAAGTGTATATATACATACACACCTTTAGGTCCAAGGTTCGATCCCTGCAAGGGGAAGTAAAGTTGTGTACACTTGATGAACCCCAATTAGGGAAAAACACATGTTGTGTACTCTTTGTACTATTTGACAGGTACTCTACAGCATATATTTCATTTTTTTCACATGGAATGTTATAAAATTAGTAACAAATACCTAAAGAATATATATATATATCTTCTTCATCTTTTGGCTCCTCCCATTAGGGGTTGCCACAGTGGATCATCTTTATCCATTTCTTTACAACAAATAAACTGGTCACACAGACCCAAATAATGGTGCACAAACACCCCCCAATAACTCAGTCCTGGCCACAATGCCTCTCTTCGGGCCGCCTCCACACTTCCTCTGTGCTTCGTCCTGCCTCCTCCTGACTCCAGTGCTCAATGAATGGAGACAGCCCCTTTTATATAGTTCCCGGATGAGCACCAGGTGTTCCCGGCATTCCTCCCTTGGCCACTCCCCAGCGTGGCGGAAGTGCCAGCTGTCCTCCCGGCAGCTCCCTGGGTGTCTCCCAAAGTCTTCCCCCCAGCACTTCCGTCACACCAGGAACAAGCAACAAGTCCCCAAGGCATTGGGGCGCCTCCCGGCGGTGACCACGGGCCCCTACAGGGTAGGGCTTCCATGCCCTCAACCCGTGGCCCCCAGAGCAACCAGGAAGGCGGCCCCCACGTGATCCAGGGTGGGCTTTGACCCTCTTTCGGTCCCTCATGGCGTGCTGGCCAGGTCGTTGCCCCTGGCATCCATGACAATATATATATTGTCATGCATGAGCGCATGGGGAGCAGCTTAAGGACCCGATGCACAATGTGACAAGTCGTGCCAGGAGACCATGGCGGGGTACTAACCTCTCTCTCTCTGTTTTCGTAGAAAAGACAAAGCACTGCCGCCATAAGCCTCCCCGAATAACTCCAAGAAATGCAACACTTCCAGGTACCTTTCTCTCCTCTGGTCCCCATCTGATGACGTCAACCATCAATCCACCACCACATTTTCCCAGCATCCCACACTCTTAATTTTCTGTCCAACTCCTTAAATTATCCATCTACCCACCCTTCCATGTCTTATGATTTTGTTGAAATAATTGACCTTCGTTTTTGTTACAGTATACGGGGCGAAAAGCCCCAAATCTTTATGCTATTGTCTTTATCGTTATTACAATATATATATGGTTTTAGTTTGATCTTGAAGACTTATGTGATTTTCTTTTAGGAGATTAACTGAAAATAATGCAATAAAAAACAGTCTGTTTAACTGTGATTGCACTTTAAAATAACACAAGAAGATCAAACCAAGAAATATAATTGCTGATATCTAAATAGAAAAGAACTCAGAATGGATTTCATTTTCCAAAGTAATATACTGACACAGCTTATGAAGGTTTTGTTTTATAAATCATAACAGAATGCATTATGTTTCCATGGCAGTTGTGCATTCATGGAGATAAGAATCAAATGATGCTGGGAAAGAGGCTAAATCCTAATCCATTATAAGTTTAAATATTAAAAATTCTCTCAACTAATATTAGCTATTGCTCTAGATTTAGAATAATTAGAAATTATATAATTTAATAACAAACTCAAAAGCAGCCTAAGACTATATTTAATCTTGTCTTTTTAAAGTTTGTGCACATTGTTAATGAAAGATAAATGATTACATAGGGGCTGTGGAGACTCTCTCTTTACCAAACGATAAGATAAGGGCAATTTTTAAGTCAAATGAGAAATGTTATTTGATGGACGGGGGTTTGGTTACTGGGATCTCAATGAATTCATTAGATTTAAAAGCATTAATTGACATTTATTTAATCTTTATTGTGAGGTAAAATTTTGTTAAAACAGTTATTTTTCTAAGCTTAAAATTAGCAACTATTAATTACTTCCTGAAATTTGGACGATTGAGTTCATTAAATAAGATTTATAAAATTCATAAGTACTGTAAGACTCTAGAGATTTTGCTCTCTATTGACTTCACATCATCCAGTGTCATTTACAATATATAAGATAAAAGGACGTTTTAAAGAATTAAGTATTTATTCAGCCTGTTAAACTCAAATGGATACTCAAATATTTCAGAACCCAAGAAAATAACCCTTTTCTGTAACTTGAGATTTCGGAAGGTGGTAGAATAAAGTGGCTGAAGACTGCTTATTTGTGTTTTCATTTTTTGGCAGATGAATAGGCATGGAGCTGAGGAGAGATGTGCTTTATTTCAATTTCTCCAGTAGTTCTCTAATGAAGCAGGTCCCCATTTCAACAAAAATGATACTTCTATTTTTTCAGGCTATTTAAAAAAAACAACACTGACTTCCACTGTCTTATACACCATAGGGATACTGATTAACATAATCTGTTGAGACGCTCATCTTACTTCCACTGTTCTGATGCCAAAATCTATTTTTCTATCTCTCATTTTTCTTCCAGCATAAGTTGGCACATGTGCTTATTTGTAATGTGAAATCTTATAAAGCATTTCTCACATTGTGATTACTGAATAGAAAAGACCTCTTTTAGACATGTAGAATTGAAAACGAAGGTCATATTATTGTTGACTATGTGGTGTATCATTTGCAACTTCCACTTTTCAAAAGTAATCATCTTAAGGGGAACAATATAAAGTTTGTTTTATTTTGATCAATTGCAAAACGTCGATTTGAATATATAAGTTAGAACAGCTGCTGGCTTTAGGAAAATAATCATTGTAGCATTACTTAATATATGGTGTTTTCTTTGATTTAATCTTGAACTCTATTGTCAGTCAACATAGTTGCTTGGAATGTGTCTTGCTTTTACAGACCACATACAAAAACTGTAAACAACAGTGCAATATACAGTACAACACATGGCATCAGAACAACAGCAAAGAGCAATCGTTTGGTGCACAAAACACAATCAATGCACAGAAGAATATGACAATGTAAGAAGTTCACTTGTGCCCTGTAGTATTTAAAAATTCACATTATTTAGGTGGTTTGGAGAAGGTGGTCAGAGATCTGGGAAGATGAATCAAAATGTGTTATTGACCACAGTAACTATAGAAGGGAAGATGCTAACTCCACTACATCTTGAATGATTTTTGCACTGACTGACTAGTAATGTTTTTGTAATGGTAATAATTAAAATACAGTGAACTGTTTGCTGAGCCATGCCACATTCCAAAAAAATGGTTGTTGTTTAAGTAAAACCGATGTATCCAGCCTTCTGTAAGAAAAACTAGAAAGACAATGAAAACTATTAAGGAAGGATTTAAGGACTCAGAGCTTTTTCCTGGTTTCATCAGGACCATTAGTGTATCACCCAGGACATGCATCTTAAGATTGATCAGAACTGGCTTATTTGTAATGGGATCAGAAACTGCAAAGATCGGTATGATGGGGTCTAAGGAACAACTTGCTTCTTGCGATTAAAGTTATAATTACCAATTACCCATTAAGGACGGAGTCTGCAATCACTTGCCACATGGAGAATATTATCACTTATTTTGTCAGTCTTAGTGGTGTGGTGGGTAGCGCTGCTGCCTCGCAGTTGGGAGACCCGGGTTTGCTTCCTGGGTCTTCCCTGTATGGAGTTTGCATGTTCTCCCTGTGTCTGTGTGGGTTTCCTCCCACAGTCCAAAGACATGCAGATTAGGTGCATTGGCGATTCTAAATTGTCCCTTATGTGTGCACCCTGCGGTGGGTTGGAATCCTGCCTGGGGTCTGTTTCCTGTCTTGTGCCCTGTGTTGGCTGGGATTGGCTTCGGCAGACCCCTGTGACCCTGTAGTTAGGATATAGCGGGATGGATAATGGATGGATGGATGTCAGTCTTATGCTATCTAACTTGCCATTGTTTTGTGCTGTAAATTTAGTGCTGCTAAAGTTATTTTTCATTTCTTATTGGTCACTTTAAATATTATTCTGAAGAAACTGTATTTTTATTTTTGTTCCATGAGACTGAAATAATTGGTGACATAGGTCTTATGAAGTATTTCTGTTTTAATGAATGCTGTTTATTTATGTGTTTTTTCTAGGTTTTGTTTTTCTTATTTATGACATATCATCTCCTTAAACAATGCCAAGTGTCTGGTTCTAAGAGAATATTTCTAAAATTTGTGATCAGCTCAACCCAAGTTAAGAGTTTTCAGATTATCAACAAACTTTAAAGAAGTAATGATGTTAATTTGTAGTGCCGTACAAGAAAGACACTGTGCTAATAAAATAATAATGGAAAAATAATAACGGAATTTTTTTCATTGATCATGTTTTCTTTAATACGCATTTGCTAATCAGTTGTTATTGGCTTACAAATGTGCTCATGTTTCTTTAAAGTGCATGTGTGTGCTGAGGTGAAATCAGTCTTATACAACCAAAGTTTTATTTGCCCTTCTTTTTTGAATTTATTTTCTTTTCTAAAATCAAGGAAATCAGCAACATATTTTGTGGTCATAAATTTTTTAGCATTTCTTTTATTTTTCCATGTGGTTTTGATACTTGTTATGTGGGCACAATGGCAAGCCAATCCATCTAAAGTAAAGCTAAAGAGTCTACACTATATAGACAGGTGTGGGAGTGGAGTTGTCGTTTCTAGAGAATCAATTCCTTTATTAGTTTGTTTTATCTTGTTGTATGGATTTTCCAAAATGTCATTTCAATATGGCATTATATCTATATATCAATATTTCACATGGACCACTCACACAAACCTCCACAGGTGGCCAGTTTGGTATCATGTAGTAAACCCAAGCAGACATGGGGAAAATGTGCAAAATCTGCATGCACAAGGTCTGATCAAGGGATTCAAACCTATTATAATTCTGCGTTATATCATTTAGTAGGAAATATTTGAGATTCCCATAATCATAAATCAAAATCTTATATTTTATCAACAGAGGTATATTTTATACTGTAACTAGGGGGCAAGCCCCCCGGCGCCTTCAGCACCCAACCCCCCTGGCGCCTTCAGTGCCCAACCCCCTGGCGCCTTCAGCGCCCAACCCCCGGGGCCTTTGGTGCCAAACCCCCAGTTGCGGCCAGTCTGCCACTTGCATTATGAAGAGGGGGGCTGAACACACTCCAAGGAGACAAGGTCGATCCCCCAAAACCCCCTCTTAAACAGTTATACAATGCAAAGCAAATACAGGTTTTTTTTAACTTCCTCTTTGCTCAGTCAGCTGCTGGCTTGCTGCTGCCGCCATGCCGCATGATCTTTATTTCGTGTGACACTTCAAATATTTAAAAGCCTTAACAGCAGCTGTCCTACACTTTGTCTTATGGTTAAATCTCTTGGCACTCTTGGTTAAGACTCATCTCATGGGAGTTCTTGATATTTTTTAGTTTATAATTTAAAAAAGGAATAAGAATCTGAAAATCTAATAAAATCACATTAAAGATAGATAAATTCTGAAAAGAATGATAACAAACATATATATGTAGCTTTTAAAATAAGCCTGACTTAAAGTGTGACAAAAAAATCACACAAAATCGTTGCACAAAATCGTTGCACTTTCAGGTTTAGAATTTTATATATACAGTGGACCCTTGACTTACGAACTCAATTCATTCACGATGGCTGGTTGTAACTCAAGTTGGTTGTAAGTCAAGACTATTTTTTCCCATAAGAAATAATGGAAATACCCATAATGCGCTCCGAACCTCCAACAGCAACACTTACTTAACCTTTTCATAATAAAAAAGGGTTGTATAATGCGCATAATTTACCAAAACACCTATAATTTTTCTAATGTACTAACCAAAAAGTTATAAAAAGTGCCTAGCCTACCAGAAACAACAATTCCATACTATACTCACCATTTAATTTGACATCTTTGGGCTGCCGGAAGGGAGGAGGAGGAGAATGAAACAGAAGGTGGTTATTGTTTAGAAGGAGCCTCCTTATGCAAATCTTTTCTTTGTAAAATTTTTGAGATGGTGGATTTCGACATGCTGTACATATTAGCGAGATCGGTCACGAACGCCACTCTCATATTTCCGCGCAATTTCCATCTTCGTTTCGATTGTGATCGCTGTTTCTCAAGTTAATAATGACAGTAGTCGAGCACTCAGTTCAAAGCTGGCCGTGCTGTGAACTGCTGTAATAATACACTCCAAAGCAAGCCGGTGCTGACTCAGCTTGATGACATCATCATGTGCCACGCCAGCCCGCTAGCTAACATCCCTTAACAATCGCTTTCTTTACCTTCTCTTCCTTCCTTAGCAATTATGCGTCTTGCTTACCATGGTCTTAGTGAATTATATATATAGATAATTCACTGCACTGACCAAAATTACGTCCACAAACACATGTATCTGGGCTCCGACTGATGCTTACGAACGCTCTCAGCTGTTTGTTTACAATCGCACAAGCGGATACACGTGACCGCATTCGGGTCGTAAATGAAAACAAAAATTTTGGTCGTAAATCAAGTTGTTCGCATGTCAGGCCGGTCGTATGTCAAGGGTCGACTGTATAGAGAGAGAGTAGGTATAACAAACAAAAAAAAAATACTCAGCTTAAACCAAAAGGATACTAAAAATTGTAATTATTTATTATATAAACCCATTCCTGTTTGTATTGCATGAACAAAAACAGGTTAATTTTGCTTAGCATTTACAGATTTTTTTTATAGGGTTACAATCCAAAGTGTGTAGGCTGTCTGTGCATAATTTATGTTAGAAGGCATACTTTTATGTACTAAATTATTTTTCTCTGTAATAGCCACAGTGGAAAGACACATCAAAAGCAAAATAACTTTCCAAAAATCATACACATATTATTTCAAGAAGGTTGATCAGGAAGTTACCTGAGAGGAATATATTTGGGTTTTAGCTGCCAGAGGCTGATTAAAGGAGAAGGCATGTGTCCAGGAAATTTAACGTTTAAATTCCCTAAATTGGTATAATCTGTCTGAGACAGACCACCTCAAACTGTGGAACCTGCTACCTTATTTCTGATATACCCCTGAGAATCACGATGATGTTTATAATTTCGACGATTTGACCAAATTTGGGTAATAATAGCCTCCTATGTGCTGACAAATGTCAGGATACTTGACACTCTATAAGTGGCTTAGATTTGCTCCATTGGCATCCATTAGATAGATAGATAGATAGATAGATAGATAGATAGATAGATAGATAGATAGATAGATAGATAGATAGATAGATAGATAGATAGATAGATAGATAGATAGATAGATACTTTATTAATCCCAAGCCCTTCCTTCCTCCCAAGAGCTATGAAATTTGCCATGATCCAGCATAAGAAGGTGGCAGGAGTTGTTCACGTCTAACTAAATGTTAATACTTGGATCCATTTTATTGTGTTTACAATTAGTTTTGTATTTGCACCATAAATTCTGTTCTCAATGGACTCTACTCTCTTCTCTGATTCCACTCTTCGGTTACATACTATTGTATCTTTGTAAGCAAAATGTTGCAGAGATCCACACAGCATATTCTCTAATGAGACAATTTACTCCTGAAACTGATGTGCATAAATAGTTAACATTTAGTACAGATATAATCTTGAAAGACAATCATCAGATACGCCATACCATAATCATTACTGAAATGTCCAGTAGTTACATCAGCAAACATGTTGCTTTCTTCATTTAGTTTCATTAAAAGTTTACAGATGTATACCGTATTCAGCTGAACAATTCACCTGTATTCAGGGCATTATTTCTTTATTCTTAGCAACATGCAAACATTTCAGAAGCACAATGAAATGGCAATATGCTGAATGAATTTAAATGTAACGCCTTTAGACAGACATGGAAAATGAATTAAATCACAGGTAAAAGCATTTCAGATAAGCAATTGAAAAAATAATATCATTCTTTTTGATCTGAACACATTTATTTTGTTCATGACAGTTAACTCAATAGCTAGATGACCAAAAATAAAATGAAATGTATATATTTTTTAGTGTAATTAAGAATAAATAGTTTCATATTACGTGTGTGTGCGTGTGTGTGTGTAGCATTGACAAAGAAAATTATCTTTGAAAAAAAATGCTGTACTGTAATGGCTTCTAAATGTCTACTAGTCAGCTATTAAAAGAAAGAACTAAAGTGTAAGGAGTAATTCAAAGCAATTATCTTGACTGCTTGGAAAGTAAAAGGTAATATTGGTAATTTACGTAAAAATCACTTTAAACTCTTGATGTATACTTATAAACTACAAAAAATATGCTGTTTTAGTTAATTTTTCAGTACTAGAATAATATTCTTCATTATTATTTTTGTGTTTAAGAGTAAGAAAGCTTAAAAGTACACCACTCTAATACTCATATTAGGTGACATTTGCATTGTACTTACATGTGCTGAATAATGAAGGTTTGATGAGTAATTTATAATTACATTTTTACACTTACAATCAGCTTTGGATGTGGGCCAGAAGGCTTGATTAAATAAATATGGTTTTTGTAGGGGCACAATGCAAGTGTGTATGTATTTATAAACATATACATATGCTACTAAAGGGTGTCTGGCTGGCAAGACCTTGGGAAATTACCAAAACAAAACCACCATGAGAAAGTAAAAAAACTGCAGGGAGTGAGCAATTCAGCATGCTGGTGTGGGAAGGCACGGACTGCAAGGGGAATGTACTGTAGATCTGTCATACAGTATGTGGCCAAAAGTATGTGAGCAGTCCTCCAAATTATTGAGTTCAGCTGTTTCAGCCACATTCATTGTTAAAGCACACATAAAATCAAGCACATACTGTAGCTATGGTATCTACTGGAAGAATAGGTCATACTGTGGAGCTTAGTGACTTTAAATGTGGTACTGTTGCAGAATGCCACTTTTCAGGTTGTGTAATTTCTGCTCTGCTAGATCAGAAATTGTACTGGTCAATTGTAAGGGCCATTATTTTAAGTGGATATGTCTATGAGCAACAAAATCACAGCCAGAAAGTGTTAGACTACCCAAACACACAGAGTTTGGCCGCCGAGTGCTGAAGCACATAGTGTGTAACACGTAACAGAGTTCTAAACTGCCTCTGGAAGCAACATCAGTACAATAACTGTGCATCAGGAGCTTCATAAAATGGGCACATGCAATTCCACATATTGTCATATGTTTTCTGGAGTGATGAATCATACTCCACTATCTGGCAGTCTAGTGGACAAATCTTAAGTTTGGTGAATGTGAACACTGCCTTCAGGACTGCACAGAGTCTACTGTAAATAATGGTGGAGGAGGAATAATGGTTTAAGGTTGTTTTTCAGGGTTTGGGCTGGGTCCCTTGGTTTCAGTGAAGGGCACTGTTAATGCTATAGCATATAAATACATTTTAGATAATTTTGTGCTTCCAAGTGTGTGGCAAAAGTCCAGGGAAGGTCAGTTTCTGTTCCAGAATGACTGTGCCCCAGTGCATAAGGCCAGGTCTATAAAAATATGTAGGAACCTGAGCAACCTGCACAGAGCCCAAAATATTCCCATTTTTAACATTTTTTGGATGAATTGGAAGGCCAATTTTAGTCAGGTCCTCTAATCCAAGAACATTACCTGACCTCATACCTGATTCCCACATAAACACTCCAAAATCTTATGGAAAACCTTTTCAGAAGAGTGGAGGCTGTTATAGCTGCAAAGAAGGGGGCAACTTTATATTAATGGTTTTGGAATGGGATTTCCAACAAGGTCATATAGGTGTGATGGTCAAGTGTCCACAAATATAGTATATCTGTATAGAAGTACAGATGGTCAATGCAAGACAGAGTGTGTGAGAGAGAGGCAGCTGAAGTTGAGTGGAAGGGATTCTACAAGACAACTAAGCCAACTTTCTTTCAAGTAAGAAAAAAAGGTTAGATTTTGAATACACACATTATTACTGAATAACAAGTCTTTACAGTCAGCACTCAAAAAGATCATTTCAAAAAAACACAATTACCAAAAATTGGTATTAGGATTGCAAACAAAAATAAGAGTTCCTCATTTCTGATTTTGTAAAATTTTGTTTTTTTAATGTTTAATATATATTTTATTACTCAGTAGCAGTCACTACAAAAAACAAGCAAAATCTTTACAGTCATAAGCTCTCAAAAAGATATTTCAAAAAACACAATTTCCAAAACTTGGTATTAGGATTACAAACAAAATAAAAGTCCCTCATTCCCGATTGTACTGTACAAACTGTCTCATTTATACACTACTGCTTAATAAATGTTTGCAGGCTAAAATTTATTACATAAAATGCATAATCAAGAAATACTCTTGCTTTTACTAAGGCAGTAAACATTTTGCCTAAATAAAATTAGATTTTATTTATTAGATTATGGAGTTTTTTTTTTTTCTTGATTTATCAATAGCCTTTCCTACCTGGCAATTCTGCTATTACTCCTATTGTCCCTTGAATCAGATACTCCACAAATAAATAAAGATTCATTAAAATACTATTCCAAAACAATAAAAATAGAGTTAAGAGCAGATAAAAGTGGCTTAATCCTAAAACAAAACAAAACAAAACAAAACAATGAAAGTCTGTCTTTCAGAATAGAAAGGACACTTACAGTATCACGTACTCTTGGATCAATTAGACATACAAATGAGTTTAGGAGAATGATACCATGCATGATCCTCCACTTCAGGTCAACAGTACCCTTATTCAATGGTGGCCTGTACAGACTGCCCTAAACTAGGCTATAATTCCCTAATCCAGCCATTCTATCCCTCCAGGGAGTACCCAGATTGAGCTGACTTTCATGTCTCTACCAGGACACACAGTTTATAAAGTTCCTTCTGCAGCACCCAGTGTTTTAAAAAAAAGTGTTTTAAAATCCAGTGTGGCTTCATGTATTCCACCTTGAATTTGGAATTTTGAGTTAACTAATGAGGATGAGGTTATGATAAGGTTAGGAACACACTGATACAGTGCATTGCTGCACCCACCACATGACAAACCAACTAAGGATCCAGATTCTGACCTGAGTGCAGCCATGCAACAGGTGATACCTCAGCACCAAACTAGTTCAGATGGAATGGAACAGTGCAAGGTTTTTTATGGTGGCTGGAGTGCCAATTCTGCCACCAACCCCCTAGTTTTTCCCTGCAGGTGTAAGGGCCTGCATGCAGGGCTGGATGCAGATTAACGTCATACCCAGGATGGAGCAATTGCAGGTTAAAGGCCTTGCTCAAGGGCCTAACAGAGCAGAGTCCCTTTTGACATTTACAGATTTGGAAATGCACAAAGTAGCTCAGGAGTATCCACATTCTCAAAATAGTCTTTCAGCAGTTCTTTAACCTCTTGTTGGAAGCCTGAAATACTTAGTGTTCATTTTTTTCAGTTGTATGCAGAAAGCACAGCTTTAAGTCCACCAACACCTTGGTTGCAAGTATCAAGCCATTTTGTGTGTCATTCATCAGATGCTTGATTTGCGACATCCCAGCATTCAATATTCATGTTGCATAGACAAAAAATAGTCTATTGGGAGGTAACCAAATATTGGTATTTGTAAAACCCAGTACACTGTAGTAGAACCTTTCTTAGGGCTTGCTTTCAGTTGATACCAGCATCTCAAAAGACTCTGGTAATACTTTGGAAGACTGCTCCTCTGGAACTTGAAGAAATCATTCCCCAATCCAACAGTCAGGTCCCAGCAAGTCCCAAAACATGTCAAAGAATTCAACTTACAAGCCATCTATTCCATCACATTCAGTATCTGCTTGAAAATGAGACCTCACCAGAGCCCCATGAACTTTATAATTTAATCAGCTGCTGCTCAATATCCCACCATTGTCTCAGAGAAGAGAACTTATTGATCCTCTTTTGCCAATGAGTCCAAAAATATGTAAAATATGCTTTAAAATGAGAGTCAAGACATAAACGATTGTTAAGATTCTAAAGAATAAACTAAAGAATGATCAGAGAGGCATGTAGGGATGATAATACAGGAGGTAAAAAGACTAAAATGACTAAAAGTATAAAACAGTCAACAGTCAAACCCAGCAAGAGAATCACCTTGCATATGTGCCCAGATGCACTAACTGTGTGTCCCATTCAGAGCTCTCCACACATCCTGCAGCGCATGCCGCTCTGTGATGACAAGTAACTCTCTATCGGATTGAGTGTGAGGCTCAGCATGATTCCTATCCAGCACATTGTTTCCAGTGCAGTTAAAATTCCCTCATAAAAACACATAGTACTGCAAATCACAGTCACTAAGTGCCTGATTAAATTCTTTAAAAAAGCACACTCCCTGTCAGTTATCAGAGTGTAAACATTAATAAAAACAAACCGACATGTCTCCAACACTGTTGTTACCTTAAGCAGCCACCCTTTAACATCTTCAGTGACAAGTGCTTAGAGGGGGCAATCGTGACACCAGCACTCAGTGATGACCCATGACTAAAATATACATCGCCTACCCCCTTCAACATTTCTGCCTCTCCAGTTCTTCATGTGCAGTGCTATGCATTTCCTGCAGATCAGCTACTGACAGGTGCTTTCCTTTGAAAAAATTACAGACCTGAGTGGTTTTAACAGAGTCTCTACAGTCATTAACATTTAGACTCCCAATATTAAAATAATTCATTTGCAGTTTATGTAAATAAAAGAAAGGCAGATACCGAACAATAAACGTAATTTCAAAGTATGCAGAGAAAGCATTCATTTTAAACATATGAGGTCTGAGAATATGCACATAACTTTGTCAAAATACTTTTTAACCTCCATCCCTCAGGTCAGGTCAGGTTGGGGAGCATGCATTGGCATAGTGTGTTGCCGCAACCCAACACACGACAAAACAGCTCCGGATCATGTTTGGCAACCACCAGGCAGACACACAGTTTAGTCCCACCCTCTGGAAATTACCATCTATCTTCCACAGCCAGCTGTTATGCGGGTGTTCCCTTGGTCTGGACCAGCTGCTCAGGTCCTCAACAATGAGGATCCTGCAAGACAGAATGCCCTCTGGGACTCACATCACATAGCTGTACTTCCATAACTGAAGCTCCTTCACAATGCAGGTAATGTGACTCATTCACTATAAGCAACCACTCATTTGACAAAAAGTCACAAGGATTCTCCGAAGAGACACAGTACCAAAGGACTCCAGTTTTCATCTCAGGTTACTGGATTGCATTCATGTCTCACAATGATATAGCAAAACAGGGAGCACCAGGACTCTAAAGACTTGGACCTTGTCCTTTTGCAGAGATATCGGGAGTGCCAGATGCCCCTTTCCAGCAACCTCATGATGCCCCATGCTCTTCCAATCTCTCTACTCACTGATTGTCACTGCTGAGGTAAATAAACTTCTCGACAATGTTAGATATCTCAATCCAGGCGATCACCCTTCCCTTTTCAGACAGGGATGACAAGCCCCATTTTCCAGTCAGTTGGAATGACACCCGTCTCCCAAATGGAAACAAAGATGCCTTGAAGTGTCAGGAGGACATCCTTACCACCAGCCCGGAGAAGTTCATCCTGGATAACATAGTTCCCTGCAGCCTTCCCTACCCTCAGCTGAGTTTACCATCTGTGCAATCTCAGTGAGACTGGGTGGTTCACAGCTATTTGGAGGATCATGCTCAAGACCGTGGAATCAGAGATGTCCATCATCCTAGCTGGATGATCAACTTTAAACAGCTGCTCAAAGTAGCCAGCCCAGCTGGTTACAACTGTAATGTCATCCGTAAGGACCATTCTATCTGCCGTCCTAGCTTTGACATTCAAGAGTAATAATTTCAGATGTGTGCATTGTTTCAGTTCCTCTATAAGCAGGACATGGGTCACTAGACCATAGATGGTGCATCACATGCTCACAAATTCCTCTAACAAATGCCTCCATCCCTCCATATCAAAAAATGCTCAGTCCCCAGACCTTGTTTCAACAATTTTATTAAAAGAAAAACAAACAACTTTGTGTCAGGAAAGAAATTTTGCACAAGAATCCCTTTCTTGCCCTTTGTATCCTCCAGAAATGCTGTAATCCATGCAAAAACTGTAGCTCTCCATGATGTCACGAGTATTTTCACAGCTTAAGGATGAGTCTGACAAGTCAACCTCGCCCCCACCATCAAAAGTTGACAGTTCTTCCACATCTTGTAAATCTCAGCCACACTGCTCTTCTTAAACATGACCTGCTTTTCAGTGTTTGTTATGCAGCTTTAGGAACCTTAAAATTGCCATCCTGATCTGCAAGTTGCATTTCTGTATCTCCTCATACACTCTTGATTGTCAATTAATTTTCATTGTCACATACATCTGTAACTGGATTGCTCTTACTTTTAATGTTGCTGTCATCTTCCCTTAATGATTTCATTCACTTCTTCATTTACAGTCTTGCTAATCCTAACTCTGTGATCAATTTCATTTTGATCTGACACACCATTAGACATTCCCCCAGGTGTATCCTGCTGTGAATCAGATGAACGTTTTTCCTTCACCTATTGTTACAGCTCTTTCTACCTCGGGTTCAGTGTCTAATCTCGGGTACCTGCGAGTGATGTTTCTAGCTCTACCACATTTAAAACACTTTATAGGTTCAGAAGAAACAAAGATAACATATTTGTACTCATCTATTTTAAACATTAGAGCTATGTTTACCTTTTCATTTATTTTCTTCAGGATCATTAAGGCTTGTCTCCTAAAAGACAGAATGTGTTTCAGATGAGCAGCTTTACACCCAATCAGTATTCTCTTTACTGGAGACGCTAACTGTCCATACCAAGAAAGCTCTTTTTACACAGCCTCCTTAGATATAAGCGGTGGGACATTGAGCAGAATGATCTTTTTAGCAGGTGTGGTAAAAGTCATTACAGGAGTCAGACTGTCTTTAATAACAACTCCATTCTCTACAAAATGATTTATGAGAGAGAGAGAGTGGCACAGTGGTAGCGCTGCTGCCTCGTAGTAAGGAGACCTGGGTTCACTTCCCAGGTCCTCCCTGCGTGGAGTTTGCATGTTCTCCCTGTGTTGGGTTCCTCTGGGTTTCCGTTCACAGTCCAAAGACATGCAAGTTAGGTGCATTGGTGATCCTAAATTGTCCCGGGTGTGTGTGCCCTGCGGTGGGTTGGCACCCTGCCTGGGCATTTGTTCCTGCCTTGCACCCTGTGTTGGCTGGGATTGGCTCCAGCAGACCCCTGTAACCCTGTGTTAGGATGTAGTGGGTTGGGACATAACTGACTGATTTACGAGATCAGTTGTAGCAACAAATACCACAACTACACTTCTCATTCATTAACTAATGTGAATGTTTTTGCACAGTAACAACCGCCATAACACACTAATGTAAAGGGCAAGCCAACTTAGGTGTCATTTTTACACCATGCCATCTCGTAAGCTTTTGGAATTTATCTCTTTTTTCTCTTTTTTAATATTTTAGTCCTCCTTTATATTGTTTAGTTTTTAAAACCAATACACCATTTCTATATATGTGGGTCTCTTGATATTTGTACACTTTCATTGCATTCCTTCATACAAAAATAATGGCAAATATACAATTTTAATTTAAAATTATCACCAGTACACTTAATACCCAATGGTGAAGCGGGCATGATAAGGCAAAGATGCAAAACAGAACCACTTCTGAAAGAAACATGTTTACCATATTGCATATACAACTAGTGAAAAAGTGTTAAATATCAGAAGGCAGACAATGAAACATTGAGACATTCAATCTGTTTTTACCTGATTTAACAAGACCAATTTTATCTCTCCTAACACTTTGTGATATGGCCACTAGAACAACAGTAGCCTCAGAAATGTGTATATTTTTGAGAAAACTTCAAGATTCAAACAAGAGTGTTTCCATTTGTCAAATATACACTCTCGGTTAAACACAAGACACTTCTGCCAGCAATCAACAAAAATCAGTTAGAGACGACACAAAGCCACAACTCACAACGTGTTAAAAGTGACATTCAGAAATGTTATAATTGCAGTTTTTGGGCTCACAACACTCACCAATTAAAGGATAAGCACAGAGTTTGTCCTTTTATGAAGACTATAAGCATGTTAACTTACCTGTGTGAATGTGGCTTTACTAAAGTCAGCTTCATCAAGAGCAGCTAGGATAACTTTCATTGATGAGTGTCTCATGCAGTCCTTGCATGTTACCTTAACCTTTCAGACTCACACATTTATCAAATTATCAACAGATCCCAATAGTCTGTTCATTCACTAGACTGCTTTTTAGCTAGGTATTTTTAAACATTTTAGCATCTATTATCAGTTTCAGTTCAATGGTTTTATTGCGATATTAAGCTATTGATAATCTCTTATCTGCTCTCCTTTGACTTATCAAGTATGACTGAGCTTTGGCACTGTTCAGGAGAGGAGAAACCTAATTTACTATATAACCAAAATTTAACAACAAATAACAACTTAAGTGAAAACAACATAGCAAGTACATTGGTATGTTCCAAAGAGGCACTATGAAAATCTTTTTATTCTATTAACCCATTGTGACGCATGTGAGAATAGGAGGCAGCTAAAGGGCTTGAGTAATTGTAATACCACATTAGACCAGGGGGAGGCAGGATGTGCTGACTGACAATCTCAGTTCCTTACAGACCATTCCTAGGAAATTTCACCATGTTCTGGCACCTTAGATGACGTCACTTCCAGTTCCAGCCCAGATGACATCACTTCCTCTACAGGCATTTAAAGCCACCAGTTTACCTCCAGTCTTGCAGTTCTGTCTTGAACTCTGTCTTGTGAACGTCTCTGTTCAATTCTTTAATAACTTTCGCAGCCAGGACACAATATACGGCTGGCTGCCCCAAACCTTTATGATGTCTGGAGTGAATTACTTGTTACACCATTTTCTTTGTTTTAATTGTTTACACTGGTGTTGTTCAACTGCAATTAAACTACTGTAGCTATGGTCTGTCATTTAGTATAAAAACTGTATACTTTAAAAAATGCTTGCCTTGCCAAAACAATACAAGTATGTTTAATTCTGCCAGTAATGCACACAAATTGTTAATTGAATGAAACAGAAAATCTCTTGAAAACAAACACATGATAGTAGGCTATGATTACATTTTTAAATAATTAGTGCAAAGCTGTGGCCCACCACAGCTTTTTATTTATTTTAAGCTCTTTATCAACTTGAATATTTCTGCTTTAATGACTGTTTTTCATAACTGCCTTTCTGAGGAATTAAAAGATGATATTTACTCAAACTTAAATTAATACATTTATATTTTGATTTAGGAGAATGATATTTAAACGACTGTGTAAGAAAAGTTCTAATTCTTATTCTTATTTTCTGCTGGAAAAGGGCAAGCAGGTATTTAGATTAAAGGATAAATTTGTTTTTTTATTATTGGTTTTAATTTAAAGCAGATAACATTCCATGTGTTACAGGGTGGAATTGGCATTGTTGGATTCAAACACTTTTTTTTCTTTTGTTGTATTTGAATTGAGAATTTTTTTATTTTTTAACCACTCCCTATCACCCAGCTGCTAACGGGAGGGTAGAGATGTTGAATCAGAGTCTGTTAAATATGCTCCGTACGGTTGAAGCAGAAAACCAAGATTGGTGGCCTGACTACTTGCCTGATTTGTTAGCTACATATAACAACACAGTCCGTAGTGCCACCAGCTTCACTCCATCCTACCTTATGTTTCGTCATTTTCTTAGGTCCTCTGTAGATGTTAGGTTTGGGGTGGACGAGGAACAGGGTAGGCAGAGTGTAAAGGGGTGGGTGCACAGCCATCATCAGAAGTTAGTGTGGGCTTATTCTGCTGCCAAGGGAGAGATGGATCGGGCTGTCCAACAAGCAAAAGCTTGGTATGACCAATGGGCACGGGGAGTGCCTTTTTGCCAGGACAGAGAGTTTTGAGACCGTAATTGGCAAGGGCGAGGCAAGTTGTGTGAGTGGTGGAGTAATAACCCTCATGTAGTAATTGAGACTGTGGAGGAAACAGGGTTAGTTTATAGAGTGAGGCCTGAGATAGGGGGGCAGAGAACAAGTTCTTTATCGTAATGATATGAAAATGTGTGTTTCCCCAGTTTCCCCAGGATTTATCACAGGAATCGACCCAGGGATGTGCCCCTGAGCCCAGTATGAATTGGGTTCCTTATAGTATTAGGGTGGCCTCTGAGGTCAGGGAAAAGGGAACCCCAGAAGGTGAGGTGGTCAACAAGCTAATCTGGGACGACCACCTGCTTGCTATAGAGATTAGGAAGGGTTGTAGCAGGGACTGCTAAGGTTTGGAGTGGGAGGATGTTACAGGGTGGAATTGGCATTGTTGCATTAGAGCACTTTTTTTTTCTTTTGTTGCACTTGAATTGAGCACTTTCTTTTTTTAAAATACTAGGGGGCTTTGCCTCCTGCTCGCTTCGCTCGCCAACCCCCTTTTTTGTTTTACCAGATACACACTTTTAAGATTTTTTTTTCTTTGAATTGTTGCTGCTTCATTAGTTTCACTTTTATTTCAGAATCTTTTGAGTCCCAATGTGCTGAATCTTTTTAAGGAGGTCAGTGAGACATGTGTTTAATTACTTTGTACCATAATTCAGGACAGGTTTCTCTGTTTGGAATTTCAGCACAGACAAAACAATCTACATCATCAGCAGTTAATAATTTTTTTTGCAAATTAACCAATAAATACATGTGAGGTAAACTCCGTTTTTGAAATTCTCTTGACTTAAACTTCAAAGCCTTACAATATTTACATACTTCTGACATATCACCTATGCCCATAATTCGATCTCTATTTGCCTTTTCGTTATTTCTCTGAGTAATAATTTCTCTTTCTTTGCACTAATGCGATATATACTTTCTTTGTTTTGACACCTGTCATTTTTTTCTGCTTTCATATTCTGTATCTTGCTCTGCATGTGTTTCTACGAGTCTTTTGAATTCCAGTTTTCATTATCTCTAACCTCTTTGCATGTGTTGCGTTTTTTACTTTTTTACTTTGTTTTCTACTCTGTCTTTTAGTTCTGACCTTGCTTTGTCCTGCTTTTTTTTCAATGACACCTGGTCCGTGGTGATTACTTTCCCTTTTTCGAGTAATAATTTCCGTTTGTTTGCGCTACTGTGATCTTTACTTTCTTTTTTTTACTTTCTAATTTTCCTACTTTCATATTCTTTAACTTTCTCCACGTGTATCACAGCAACTTTTTTTTTGAGCCTTTCGAATTCCACTGCTTTCATAATCTCTAACCAGCTGTGCATGTGTATAGCGCCAACATCCGATTGGACGTGCTTTTTTTTCAATTCCACTTCTTCCGGGCTGATAATTACTTTCCTTATTTTCCTTCAACGCTTTTGAGTCTCTTTTCTCCATGCTGCTTTCTTCTTCGCTTAGTCGTCTACGTTTCATTTATAACGTATTGTCCTTATATGCTTTATATGTGCTGAGAGCCCTGGATCTGTGTGTGCTCAAAGCCAATACACGACTGAGTGTGTTGCTGCCCATGCTCTTATTTGGATGTAAGCAGGGTGTGTCTTGCAAGAATCTCATGTTCTACATCAATGGGAGACAGTCCTGGGTCAATCTCTTGGCACAAAGTCTTATGTTTAAGGTCCCCGCGAGATGCTCCGTGGCCAATCTCTTTAGTCTTGCGGGTCTTTTAAGTGTCTTTTGTGATCTTAACGTGAAGATCATGTCTCACCGCCCTACTGTTTTTCTCCAGGATTTTTGTTTATAATAGAGAGATGTGTATTGTATAGAATGAAGTATTTTTATATATTTTGATTATTGTAATTGTGTGGCACTGTTATTGGTTGTGGGTTAGTTTCTTTCTTTCACACTAATTTTCTACAACTGGATTTGGGCACAGGATGGGGGTGGGGCTGTAAGTTTTTAAGTGGTGCAGCTGTGCCCAAATGGGGTGAAGAGACACACGATGCGGGAATGGAGAACGGGGAAGCATTGTAAAAATTGACAGCAGCATGGGTGATTATCTCTTTGGCTGGTGGCTACAGAATCCCCTCTCCATTTTGGAGATGCATCGTGGAGGAACTCAGGAGAACGAGAGGAGGTATCTGCGAATAGTGGAATATTGCAGCTGTCCAAGGTGACGGAAGAATAGTGTCCCATGCAGCTTAACACCACAACGAACAAGTGGCGGGGTCTGGGCATGTGGTCAGAATCCAAGACCCAGACAGAGTGTGAGAAGCCCCATTTTTTGTGGTGTATTAGATTGATGTATAACAGTGGGATGCTACACGTGGATTGTTTTTTTGTAGATGCTGTGCTGAAGGAGGGCATAAGTGAAGACACCAGGCTGCAGATTTGTGGACAGGGACTGCGTGTATGGTGCTAAGATTGGGATCGCTTAAGATGACATACTAAGGAAAATTTTGTTTCTTTTCCTCTTGTTTTTTTTTCCTTTAAAGAAACAATTTACGCAACTCTGACATTTTTGTTCAATGGTATTGATTTGGATATGAGGGGTTCTGAATGTTTTAATTATTGGTTTTATTTTTATATTGTTGATTATTTTACTAGTAAAAATCAAGAGTGGTTACATTGGTGTTTTGAAGTTATTGTGCAAACACAACTCTGAAATAAAAAGTAGTTGAGCAAAAGGGAGTGAATTAGTGTGGATTATCATTGGGTTCCCCATACCTGATAAATTTGGGGTGGCGTAGTTGATGTTTTGAATTGTTAGGAGGGGTAAGGTGGGAGCGTCTAGGTTCTAACAATTAAATACCGTTTGGCTTAGGGGTATAAATCGCCCTGCTGCCCCCTAAAACATACAATCAAGTCAAACTTAACAAACAAAAATTCAACCCACAGCCAAGGGAAACAACCAGAGCAAATCTTTAAAAGCAGCAAGGAAGGAAAATTATCATTTACCCCAATATAGAAGCTTATTCTAAAATGATTTTGATTAGATCTTGCCATATTTAATGAAAAGTGAGAATTTGATTTTTTCCAAATTCAAATAGTATATAACATCAGGTACCCACTGACATAAAGGTGGTGGATTGATATTCTTCCAGTTGAGCAAGATAAGTCTACGTGCTAATAGTGAGGTAAAGACAATTATGATTTGTTTGTCCTTTTCCACTTTAAGCCTACACCAAACATAGCTGTTAACGGGTTAGGAGTGATTGTGACACCAAGGCTGCCTGATAGGCAATCAAAGATTTTGGTCCAAAATTATGTTAATTTGGTGCACGCCCAAAACATGTGGCCCTATGAGGCTGGAGCTAAACAGCAATGTTCATAGGTTGAATCTTTCCCTGGATACATTTTGGACAATTTTAAACAAGATAAATGAATGGTTGAATGCTTTGCGCAAATGGAGCTTCTATTCTATGTAGGGCTGACTTCCACAGTTTGGTATTTTTCAAGTCAAAGTTATTTTTTCAAAACCATAGTATATATGCATTTACTGTGTGAAGTTGTGTCCTAAAGCTAGACTCTTTGTAAAAATTAAAAAAAATATCTTGCCCATTCTGGTGCTTTACAATGGAGGATATGGGGCACAGAAGAAAAGCTTAAAAACATGCCAAATATGTCTATATTTCAGGCCAAGACAGTTGTTGAGTATAATTTTTGTGCCTTCTGTGCTTCCAATGGGCCTTGATGTTTTTCCTTGATTCCTGTATAACTGGGTGTACAGTAAGAGTAAAATATATCCTACAGGATGCATAACTCCATATTGAATGTTATATGTGTTAATTTTTGCAGTGGAATAAACATGTTAGGTGCTCTTTTTATTTATTTATTTTCTCCACTGATTTGTTTTTGATTTTGTTTTGATTGGATGTAACATTGTTCCGTGAATCCAAGATGGCCAGATTGTTGTGATGTTGTAAGCGCTGATGGTAATGACCTTACCTTTCCCTTGTGTTCCACTATTCGCTATAACAGATCATTTTTTAAAGCAAAGTGAGGCCCTTGTGGAACAGGATTTTGAGTGGGTTGCTCATCTACAAAGACAATTGCATTCCTGGCAAACTTAAGGGAATCATCTTTCCACTGCTCACGTTTAAATGATGATGGGCTGTGTTTAAACTGGAATTGTAACATGCTGAGAGGGTCGGACCACATCGTTTTCCCCAAAGGTCACTTTGGGGCTAGCCGTCGAGGTCATTGCTCCCGTATTGACATCACCTAAGTTTGCCTTGGATAAGGTTAAGATCATCTAATCTGCAGCTTTCATTTTTGCACTACCATTTTAACTTCATTATTTAGTATATGTTTATGACTTTTGTTTTGCATTAATGTTTTAAGTTTTTACATTTAGTTTTTCTCCACCTCTGTGTGTGTGTTTACTGCCTGCCATCTCTTTTTTCAGTTGTGGAGTTTTATGCTTGGTTTTGTGTGTATGTGTTGGTTAGACAGTACTCTCCATCAGGTACCAAGGTAAGTCATTGCAGTTTCAACTACAAATCTTTGTCTTCATTCCTTTCCCAGGATTAGTGTTAGGAAGGTCATAGATTTTCTATTATGTGCTATTTCTTCTTCTTTTGTTTTCTTGTCAAAACAAAGCATTCCGCATGCAGCCTTAGAAAACTGCAATCATTTATTTTAACTTTTGTAAGAAAGTGAGAAAATGTTGGCATTAAAATTATAATGTGAAATTAGCCTGCTCATATCTCCGCTTCTGTTGTAATGCTACAAGTAGTTAATCCTAAGTGAATCATACACAAAACATGAAGAATAAATATATTCCATTCTTCAGTTTGTTCAAGGAAGAACTGTGGCTACATTTTTATAAAATAGGCCAATAAGTCACCCTGTTTTAGAAGCAATATAAACACAAAATACTGAAAACACTAACAACAAATTAAGCCTTATCTAATGTTAAAAATGGGAAGTGAAAATGGTACCACCATGTAAAAATCATAAAAAACTAGCTTCATGAGCCTGACTCTTTCCAGTCTGTGTGGCCAACAGCCTCCTTAAACTAACCACTAATGGGATAAAACACCATATATGATAAGCTGACACAGCTGATTAAGTCTATACAAATACTGTAGAACCTTGATAATTTCTCAATATAGAAAGAGACACAGCTAAGGTGTAAGTCCCAAAAAATTTAAACATGAAGTCTCAGTACACAACACTGGCCAACAATGTCTTTACATATCTGTGCAAAAAGCACATTAAAACATACATTACAACAGCACCTGTCAAGAGGTGGGATATATCAAGCAGCAAGTGAACAAGCAGTTCTTGAAGTAATGTGTTGAAAGCAGGAAAAGTGGGCAAGTATAAGGATCTGAGTAACTTTGACAAGGAACAAATTGAGATGGCAAGACAACTGAGTCAGATTATTCACAAAAAGGTTAGGTCTTGTGGGGCGTTCCTTGTATGCAATGGTTAGTACTTACCAAAAGTGGCCCAAGGAAGGACAACCAGTGAACCGGTGACACCAAAACCTATTGAAGTGAGTGGCTAGCCCATTTGGTCTGATCCTACAGAAGAGCTACTTTAGCACAAATTGCTGACAAACTTCATCCTGGCCATGAGAGAAAGATGTCAGAACCTCAGTCAGAGTGCCCATGTTGACCACCAAATCAGAAGTGAGCATCAGAACTGCTCCATGGAGCAATGAAAGAAGGTAGCCTGGTCTGATGAATCACATTTTCTGTTAGATCATGTGGACAGTCAGGAGACTGTGCACCATTTACCTGGGGAACACATGGTAGCAGGATGCACTATGGGAAGTAGGCAAGCTGGCAGAGGCAAGGTGATGCTCTGGATAATGTCCTGACTTTGGGTTCTGGCATTTAAGTGGATGTTACTTTGACATATACCACATACCTAAATTGTGACGGACCATGTACATCCCTTCAATGTTATTCCCTGAGGCCACCTCTGCAGGATAGTGCACCCTACCACCCTGAATAATTTGTTTAGGAATGGTTTCAGAAATATGACAAAGAATTCAAGGTGTTGACCTGGCCTCTGAAATCCTCAGACCTTAATCTGATTAAGCATCTGTGGGGATGTGTTGGATTTTCAAAACCTATTGCTAATGTTTTGTTTCCAGATATCACAGGACACCTTTAGACGTCTTAAGAAGTCCATTCCTTGATGGGTTGGGTCGTAGCTGTTTTGATGGCACAAGTGGAACCTACACAGTATTTTTTTTTTTTATTAATTTTATTACAATCCATACAAAGCAATCAAGATTTTACAAAAAGAAAAATTGAGTTAAGAACAGATCGATCCCCACCCCTGAGAGAGACAGCAAGCCAAATAACGTTAAATTTAAGGTTTGTAAACATACCTAATTTAAAAAAAATTCTCTGTGCTTTATGAACTTATTTTAAAATATTACTGATTAGATCCTGCCATGTTTTGAAAAAAGTCTGTACGGATCCTCTAACTGAGTATTTGATTTTTTCCAATTTCAAATAATATAACACATTGGTTTCCCACTGACTTAAAAGAGGAGAGTTTGGATTCTTCCAGTTTATCAGAATGAGTCTGCGTGCCAACAGTGTAGTGAATGCAATCACAATTTGTTTCTCCTTCTCCACTTTAAGCCCCTCTGGAAGAACCCCAAACACAGCTGTTAATGGGTTAGGAGGGATTGTGAGTCCAAGGCTGTCTGACAGGTAATTAAAAATGTTTGTCCAGAATAATGTTAATTTGGTGCAGGCCCAGAACATGTGACCCAGTGAGGCTGGGGCTTGGTTGCAACGTTCGCAGGTTGGATCATGCCCTGGAAACATTTTGGAGAGTTTTAGTCGAGACAGATGTGCTCGATATATAATTTTGAGTTGTATAATTGTATGCTTTGCGCATATGGAGCTTGAGTGAATTTTCTGCATTGCTACTTTCCACTCCTTTTCTGATATATTAATTGAGAGATCTTTTTCCCAGTGTACTCTTGGATCTTTGAAAGGGAGGGATTGTAAAAGGATTTTATATATTGTAGAGATGGAGTCTAACTCCTTGAAAATGAGCAATCATTTTTCCAGCATGGTTGAGCGTGCAAGATGAGGAAAATCTGGAAGGTTCTATTTAACAAAGTTCCTGATTTGAAGATAGTGAAAGAAATGTGTAGCTGGAATGTTAACTTTGGAATGTAATTGTTCATAGGATGCAAAGACGTTGTCTATATAAAGATCTCTAAGCAAGTTAATTCCAAATTTTTTCCAGATATTAAAAACTGCATATGTTTGTGAAGGTTGAAAGAGGTGGTTCTCTTGCAGGGGTGCCACAGATAAAAGCTTCTCCATCTTAAAATGCTTTCTACATTGGTTCCAGATTCTAAGTGAGTGGAGCACAATTGGGTTATTAGTGTATTGCCGATAACGTGTGTTTATTGGAGCGCAGAGCAGGGAATACAAAGAAGTACTGCAGGATTTTACTTCTATTGCTGTCCAAGCCTGTGTATGTTCTTCTATTTGTGTCCAGCTTCTTATTGCCTGTATATTTGCTGCCCAGTAATAAAACTGGAAGTTAGGTAGAGCCATGCCGCCTTCTGCCTTTTGTCTTTGTAGGGTCGCTCTTTTGATGCGTGGATGTTTTGAACCTACACAGTATTAGGCAGGAGATTTTAATTTATGGCTGATTAGTGCCTACATGTTCAAGAAGACCATGTCATATACATCAAACACTTGGTGCTAACCATGAAAGGTGCTATATAAAATACAGACATAGTAATATGTGTATAATTTATGTGTGTAAACATGCATCTATATTATTAAATAATTAAGGTGGTAATCAAAAAAGCAATGTGTGAAATGGAGAATATTAAAATCTGTGGTAAATATAATATACAACACTACTCTTCTCATGTTTATACACATTTAGCACTCTTTTTTTGTACATAAAGTTACTTCAGTTGCTGACATTCCCTTTAAATACATTTTTAAATAGAAATGACTTTGTAATGAGTAGGCTTCAAACAGGAGATTATTTCTTAATGTGTTTGTCTGAAATGTCTTATGGCACATGAAATAACACCTTTTCACCTCAAGTCAGTCAGACAACAGCAAATAAAAGAATTTCACCATTTTTGCTAAATTTTGGCTTTTTTCAGTTGTCTGTCAACATAGTTATGCATCAGTAGATTACACCCTAGAATTATACTTGATTGTGTTTTTTTTCTTTGGTTCTCAATTGGAATCTCAGTGTTACTCCTGACAAGGTAATTACTAACAAGGGAAATCTTTTTCACCTTCTGCAGCCTTCTGCAGTGAAGCAGTCTGTTGCCCTATGAGTGGCTGGAGGCAATATTATGTGAAAGTTGGAATCACCACATATGCTTTGCAACCTAATTTATTTCCAGACTTCATTAGGTTTTCTTATATAATATACCTTTAGTTTTATTTGAAAATTATTCATACATGAATATTATAAAAATGTTTTCAAAAGTAATGAGATTAATTTGTAACATTCAGCAGTCACAGTATGAATGTGGCCCTCTGACATGTAACACAAAACCAGATGTAGATTACACTGTATTATTAAAACCGCTGTGATTGACTGTCAAGGACATGCAGAAATGAAAAGTAGTGGGAGGACATATAGAAACATGCAAATAATGTGCATTACAAAACTTCACATGGAAGAAGCACCTTTCTAGAATAAAGGTGCCTACACTGTATTATATAATATATGGAAACATTTATCAACAGATTTATACACAACTTACATCATTTAATTAATTTTGATAGCACATCATAAATTAGAAGATGTGGCTACTTAACTAAAAATAATATTGAGAGACCAGTCAAAGTGAGCACAACCTATTCATGCTTTGAAACTAGTAGTACAGTAGTACTAGTAGTAGTAATAGTATTACAATACCACACAAAGAAACTACATATGTGAATAAAATCAAAATGGAGAACATCTAGTATCAGTTGTATTTACTTTAATAATGTAACTTTAATACATTAGTCTTTATTGTAAAGAATATATTATATTCTTGTAGGATCACATAAAAGTATCTTGAAACTATCCTGTCTTGATTGAAATCTGGGCTCCAAACTTTTAAATTATGAGATTAAACAAAGAATATCTATAAATTTGAAAGTTGTAACTAATAATATTAGATTATAGTTATATTATGATTTCAATGCCCTGGGGATTTAGTTTTGCCTTTGTTGTATTTTTTTTCTTTTTTACTTGTTGTACCATTAAAGTTTTAAAAAGATAGATACATAGGTAGAACTTGATTTGTTTCCAGGGGAAAATTTGTCAATTTTTGGAATTTTTACTTTTGTTAACCATTTTGTAACTTTTAACAATATAGTTTTGGTTCCTTCAGTTAGTCTAATTAATTTATGCATTGCCACAGTGGATCATCCGTCTTCATCTATCCCTGTCTTTTACATCATTTTCTAACCACATCCATAAACCTCCTCTTTGGCCTTCCTCTTGCCTTGCGGTTCCATCCTCAACTTTAATTTCCTCATCTGTCCTCTGTACATGCCCAAACCATCTCAGTCTGCTTCTTCATGTTGGTCACCAAACTGTCCTACCTGTGTTGTCCCTTTAATATACTCATTCCTAACTCATTCCCTAACCTTGTTACTCCAAACAAAAATCTTAGCATCTTCAACTCCAGCCACTTCTAGCTCTGCCTCCTACCTTTTCATCAGTGCCACCGTCTCCAAACTATACAACATAGCTGGTCTCACTACTGTTTTACAGACCTTCCCTTTTACTCTTGCAGGTACTCTTCTATCACAAATCACTCCTGTCACTCTTATCTACCCAGTCAACCCTGCCTGTACTCTCTTCTTCACCTCAGTACCACACTGTTCATTGCTTTGGACTGTTGAACTCAAGTATTTACATTTGTCTACCTTCACCACGCCTGCTGCTTGCAGTCACACCCTTCCACTACCTTTCCTCTCATTCAAGCACATGTACTTCTACTGACTTCCATTCCCCTTCTCTCCAATGTGTAACTCCACCTCTCCAGGTTCATCTTAACCTGCTGTCTACTCCCTATACACATCACAATGTCATCCGCGAACGTCATAGTCCCTGAAGACTCCTGTCTGACATTGTCTGTCAACCTGTCCATCACCATTGCAAACAATAAAGACTCAGAGCTGATCCTTGATGTAATCCCATACTCACCTTGAACCAGGCTGTCATTCCTACTGCACACCTCATCACAGACACAATCTGCTCATACATATTCTTCATCACCCTAATATACTTTTCTGCTTTTCCCCGACCCTCATACAGCACCATAATGCCTCTCTTGACACCCTGTCATACTCTTTCTTTAGGTCCTCAAACATGAAATGCAATTTCTTCTGACCTTCTCTGTACATCTCCAGCAACACTGTTAACATTGAATCCCTGAAGCCTATAAAAAAACGGAATCCTGGCCCACCTTAAATTCCTTTGCACCTTTCTATCAGCGGCTTTTGTTTTGTAAATGTGTTAATCAGAACAAGCAGCAAGCAGGCTGCTGTCCCATCCCATCACCTCCATCCCGACAGAGCTCAACTTGGGCAAAAAGCTCTCCCAGTTCAAGGGTACTTATCTGTGTGTGAGGTGTCTGGAGATAAATAATACAGTATATAATTATTTGGAACACATGCATTTCATGTGTGTTCTGTGTCTATAAAGATCTAGGTAAGTGTAGGATGAAAGGAAATACTGTAAATGTGAGGCAAGAAATGCTCAACAGAAAGTTCATACATATTCCTGGATGGTACAGAGGTATGAGCTGCTGTCTTATAACAAAAATGTTACAGGTTCGAGTCACTCCGTGTCTTGATTAGTGAGCTGCTTTTATTATTATTACTATATTGTAATAAAAACATACATTTGATTTGAGTCTGTAACACGTGGTGTAAATATTGGCTACTTGTAAAAGTTAGAGCTTTTTCTTATTATTCAGTTTTACTCTCTCAGTGACGTTCACGTGGTACAACAAACTTTCCTCTCCCTCTCAGAGTTGATGGCATTTATCTCCATTCATTTCACAACAGCAGCGATGACCACAGTTAGTACTGTGGCTGATGCCTGTTCAGAACTATTTGTTGTACTGGCAATCAAAGATGCAATGTTCCGTGACTGCTATCAGACTGGACAAAGGCAGAACCGTAACAATAGACATCTTCTTCACAGCGCTTTCACTAAGCAATAGACTGCTGTACCACAATGCAACTCTGCTTTTGCACAATAAAGTAAAATTGGACTTCCACCTGCAGCTAAAGTCACTTCTGTATGTGAGGAATTCGCCACACTAGTGTTTAGATCTGGCAGTGCCATGCTGATGGTGTATGTGCCCAAAAAGAAGAAGCCTTTGATTTCAGTCTGTAACAGCTGGTGTAAAGTTTTGCTACCTGTAAAAGATATTGCAGAAGTGGTGTAAGCAGACATACAAACACTGGTGAATCATACCTGCTTGGTATCTTGTTGTCACTTGAATTTTTTGTTATTCACTTTCATTCTTGAATAAAAGCACACTTGTTTCGTTATACCTTTGCAGATGTGTTTATTTTATATTCCAGTAACCACTTGAATGAGATCGAATCTGTCTCTACCTCTGTTTGGAAATGCTATGCCATTTGAACATGTTTTTTCTTTTCGATCTTGCCCGTACTTCCGCGTTGTGGTGCATGGTGCTGAAAATGCAGACAGACTTTTTACAGTACGTTGTTTTCATTGATCGAGTTTAAATCTTTTATTTAGGTGAAGTGCAATAGTAGTCAAAGAAATTGTTCAACATACAATAACATCTGTGAGAGTATAAATGTTTAATATTAAAGTATCAAAAACATGAAACTATAACTATAATTCTGTGTTATAAGAAAATATAGTATTATTCAGGAAATATAAATTCAGGAAAGCTGTTCTGGTTAATGTACTATGACTGATTTTTATTTACTGATGTTTTGTAACACAGACACCGTTCCTGTACCTGAAACCAAACCAAATTAATTATTATATTGTTATTATTATATTATCACAGATTATTAGATTTCAGTTATTAAGGCAGACAAAAATTATTTTTTAAAATTATTCTTAAATTATGTAAAAAAAAAATGAATGTGTCAATATTACAGGTTAAAACTGATGAAAATATATCTGCCTTGTATGTCTGTGGATCAAATCAGAGATTGACAAGTTGTTCAGGTGTCCATCGACTATCAGAAGGGGTGGAGCTACGAGCCTGTGCACATTATGGAAAGCAGGGGCACGTACATGCACTTTAGAAGCACTTCTCGCCTTTCAGTTTCATTTACATGGGTACATAGTCACCATCAAGCCATGGACATGATCCTGGCATTGGATCAGCTTACAATTGTAGAACCTAGTGTTTCCACGGACCTCAGGTAAGCAGTTTGAAGGAGTACTGGTGATGTAAATGTATAGGCAGAGGCACCCAAGAGCATGCAGCCACATTGGAAAAACCCAGGATGATTAGGTAGCAGCCAAAAAAAGAGACAGAAGTTTTATCTGCATAAGAGCCAACAGTTCTTTTAAGGGCTGTCACTTACCACCACCATTGTCTAAGTGCTGAATCCATCCTTTGTTTTTTCATCCCCTTAGGTTAAGACAAGACAAGGGTGGTGAGAGAAACCCTGGACTTAATGGTGATAAAAAGACCTTCAAGACTATCAGATTATTATAGTAAACTGCCTGAAATAATTACCTGAAACGATATGTGAAATTATGGATATGTGTATAGTGCATTGCTAATGTTTCATATGCATAACTCTTTAAATTTGCTGTGAACCTGTTCACAAGGAAGAGGAGTATTTAAAAATTAAAATGATTCATTATTTATTTCAATCTATACCTATTGCTTCACAGATTTTAAATATATTTTCCCAATGATATTTTTTAGCATGACGTATTCAGATGTGGCTTTTCTAACTTTTAGTAAGAATTCACAAGGCTCAGACTAAATAAATGAATCCTATTCCTCTACACTGCTACAATTTCACAATCCTTTTATAGCAGTAGCAAACAGACATGGCAGTCTATAAAAAATGAGTTTGATTTAGTCCAATATACTTCAGTAAATTGAAAAGTGGGAAGTAACACATTTCAAAAATAAACACTTATTTTGATGTTTTTACTTACAGCATATTCAAAAAATGTTTGGACAGTAAACAATTTATCACTTTGTAATATTGCCTTTCTTTTTCATAACACTTAACAAAAGTTTAGGTGCCAAAGACACAAATTTATTGTGTGTTTTTGGTGTATTTTTGTTCCACTCTTCCCACAAACAAATCTTAAGGTACAGTATACACCAGTATGGGGTCTTAGTTGTCACATTTTGCATTTTGAAATGCACCACACCTAGTCAACTGAGGACAGGTCAGGACTACAGGCAGGCCAGTCAAGCACTCACACTGTTTTTCTATATAGCAATGCCTTTCTAACACATGAAGATGTGGTTTTACCTTGACTTGAGGAAATATGCATGGGTCTACGTGGAAGAGATGTCATTTTCAAGGCAGAAAATGTTGCTCCTAAATCAGTATGCACTTTCTGGCATTAATTGTGCCTTCACAGGGCACTGACACAACCCAATACCATCACTGGTACTCGCTTCGGGACTTGTAGCTGGTAATAGTCTGGATGGCACTTTTTTTATTTGGACTGAAGGACATGTAACATGTATTGTATTGATCCCCTACTTTTGACACCCACTGCACGCCCAACCTACCTGGAAAGGGGTCTCTCTTTGAACTGCCTTTCCCGAGGTTTCTTCCATTTTCCCTCCAAGGTTTTTATCGGGAGTTTTTCCTTGTCTTCTCAGAGAGTCAAGGCTGGGGGGCTGTCAAAAGACAGGGCCTGTTAAAGCCCATTGCGCCACTTCCTGTGTGATTTTGGGCTATACAAAAATAAACTGTATTGTATTGTATTGTATTGTATGTACAGTATATTTATTTCATAAAAGATCTGAAATATTGATTTTTCCAACCACAATATTTGTTTCCACTGTGTGATGGCCATCCATCCCAGTTCCTTTCGAGCCCAGAGAAGTCGACATTGCCTTTGAACACTGTTGACATAAGGCTTTCTTTTTGCACAGTACAGTTTTAAGCAGCATTTACGTATAGTGTTACATAATAAAAGATGGCCAAAGTACTCCTGAGCCCATGTGGTTATTTCACTTATTGATGAATGACTGATGCAGTGCCATCTGAGGGAACAGAGAACATGGGCAGTTAGCTTAGTCCTGCGACCTTGACCTTTACGCACAAAAATTTATCCAGATTCCGATAATGGTTTTAATTATATTATTCACTGTTGTAGGTGAAATACACTGATCCCTTCCAATCTGTCTTTTAAACTTCAGAATGATTTTCTCTCACATTTGTGGAAAAATAGGCCATTGTCAGCCAATTTTTGCACCTAAAGAATTAGGCCTTTCCTGGATGAAGCTTTAATGCCAAAGCAAGATTACAATTACCTGATGAACACGAACTGTTTCTACTCTCATCATGCTTTTTGGAATGTGTCGTTAAGCCCTCAATAGCAAGAATTAATGTGCATTTACAAAATAATGAAGCTGACCAGGCTAAACATTAAACATCTTATCTTTCTATTGTTTGTGATGGACTATAAGTCAAAGTGAATTCTGAAATCACTGCCTTCTGTTTTTATTTGCACTTTCCAAACTATCTCAACTTTTTCTGATTTTGGGTTGTACAATGCAACCGTCCTGATATTATTTATAGTATTTTATCGTACCTGTATAAATGCACATATATCTCTGCCAAACTGCAGCAGCTAAAGGAGGACATAATGATCTGAAAGTAAAGTATTTAGTTTTGTACAATGGCTAACTCATGTGGCTTAATGAAAAAAAAAGAATCAATGAAAATTTCTCTAAAATTTTATTTGCAAAAATATCATGGGATATTTGATAGCCTTTGGGTAAGAAAATATTGTTTTCAAATTGTTTGGCTGGCCAATGTTCATTGTATTAAACCCTTCTTAAAATGTGTCTTGTGCTTCAGTTGCATCTACCTTCAGAAAGAAATAAAGCACAAACTACTGTGACATATGGCTGATACTGCATAAATAAAAAACATCTTAAAGATAACTACAAATAAACAATACCTGCACAACAGTGTCTCTGTGGTAAAAAGTGATAGTTGCCAACTATTGTTATGATCAAAACAAAATTGCTTTTCCACGTTTTGATCTATTTTTAGTTCATTTTGCTTATGCTGTTACCAACACTTTTTGCTTTTTTTCTTAACCAGTTGTTAACAATTGGCTTAAGCTATTTAAGCCTTTTATAGAGGTTGCACTGCTACATATTTCTATGGCAATGCTTCATTGTTTTACTAATATGCCCTGGCAGATTCTGAAAGTATTTGAGCTCTCTTCACATTTACTCTAGCTTTTTTACATGAGCCTGCATTTTTTTGAATCTCTCTGTATATTGTATGTTGAAAAAGTCTGACAAAAACAAAAGGTAAAGAAAATGATTTATGGAATAAATTATTTTCTTACTTTGTGGTAGTATCCTCTGCTCTTCATAAAATTTTGCACCCCTGCGCAATGCACTGTTGCCAGCAAAATATTATTATTTGCTTACCCATAGCTTTTATTTTGGAGAAAAGGCCTTCTTTCATTTTTTTAATAAAAATATAAATAATATCCTATTTTATTGTCTGCATGTATGTGTGTGTATTAGGGAGAAAAAACAGTGAACTAGCTTTTCAATATAAGGTTGCTAATGCATGCTGTATCTGAGGAGGCTGGAGTAGAAAATCTCCTTCCTGAAATGTTATGTCAAGCATCAATCACATTTTTTCAAAGAAAAATAAAAGACCATTGATTTAAATGTGCACCCTGTACACAATGCTGGTGCTAGGTTATTTTGCGCCCTAGGTCAAGCTTCTTAGTGTGCCAGCCAACTGTTTGGTAGTTAACACTAGAATTACCAACTCGTAGATCCGTCTCACCTTAAATCGCTTCTTAAAACTGCTCTCACCTCTCCACCAGCCTCCTTTGTCCTGTAAATGTGCCGATAAAAACAAACTGCAAGCAGCCGGCTATTCCATCCACCCACCGACTTCCTCGATTACCTGGGAGTGAAGTGGAGTTTTAGAGTGGAAATAATAGATTGTTATTTGGAACACACGTATTTCATGTGTGTTCTATTTCTACAGTAATCTGTGTAAACACAATATTAAAACAGAAACTTTTTCATATTTTAGTAATAAATGTTAAAAAATGTAGGCATAAACTATAAAATGTGTGAAGACTGAAGGCCAAAGAGTTTTACAACAGCTTCTGTGGTGTACTGGTAACATTTTGACACTTAGAGCGCAGCAGACTTGGTGTACCTCAAGAGATCCGAGTTCGATACCCCGCTGCTGGGATAATTTATTTATTTTTAACCTTCGCCGTTCTGCCTGCCTGAACTCCCTGTCTATGTATATAGTAATAACAGTAATTTTATTATTATATAGCAGCTTCCCTGTTTGCCTATCATATAGTGCCTTTCCTTCCTACCTATCTATATATCTATCACTTTAGCTGTTTATTTTATATATCTATTATACAGTGCCTTCCCTGTTTATTTATATATCTAGTGCCTTCTTTGCCTGTCTGTCTGTCTGATTGCATATAGCGCTAAACTTACTGCTATGTACTATTCTGTCTTCTGCATGTCCTGGAGTACAAAAGAAACACCACCATACAGCAACATGTGAGAACTGGCAAGATCGGGGATAAAAACACCCAGTCAGTGATTACAAACCGCAAGATGAATGAAAGAGACAATATATGTAAAAACATCATCACACTAATGCAATATTATTTGAAAACGAACAGCGTCAGATCGGGTTTGAATATGCGCCCGATCTGACGCTGTTCGTTTTCAAGTAACATTGCATGTACTGTGCATTGAAAGTGCTGTACTGAATAATCTGATGCCTTCTGTAACAGCGTCAGCGTGTATTCCAACTCGATCTGATGCTGTTTGTTTTCAAATAATATTGCATGTACTGTACTATTTTAGAATAAAAACACATTTGATTTCAGTCAGTCTGTAAGAGCCAGTGTAAATGCATGATAATTGTAAAGGTTAGCTTTTTTTTTTAAATTCAGTTCCTTTCTCTCAGTCGCGTTCACGACCCCCCTCCCCATCTGACACTGCTGTTTTCACATAAAGACGTGCTATAACTCAAATGTGATTTATTTGGAGACGCGCTATAGTTCGAATGCTATTTAAACAGGGAAGAAAGTACAATGTCAGATGCTCATTCAATGTAATAGGAACCATAGCACAGAGAGATGTGTACACTGCAACAAGTACACATGTCGTAAATGTAGGAAGGGTGTGTAGGAATTGTTAATATTTGAATGTGATGATTTTATATAGCACGGATCGGAAATCAGCAGTTCTTAGCATTGCACTACCTATCAACCGCCTACTGTAACTTGCTTTATTTTTTCTTCACTTATAGTCTAGAATAAAAGTGCACTTGTTTTGTTATCTTTGTACACCAACATATGTTCCTGTGTTCGAGTGACACGGGCATGCTCAATAAATAGACATGTAATGCCACGAAAAGTCAGGCACTTCAGTTCACAAGCATTGGTACGAGAATGCAGTCACAAGTATGCTGCAGAGCTATAGCGCTCTGTCTTTATATGAAAACAGCAGTGTCAGATGGGGGTTAGGATCCTGAACACGACTGAGAGAATGAAAAGTGAATTAAAAAAAAAAAACTAACCTTTACAAGTATCATAAATTACACTGGCTGTTACACACTGAAATCAAATGTATGTTTTTATTCTAAAATAGTAAGAATAAAAGTAGTTTACTTCTCAAAACTGAGTTGTGCAGGATGAAACTCATGACCATTTGATTACCAGTCAGCAGCTGATACCATTACGCTACTATGGCAGTTGTATTAAGTATGTGTCAATGTGGCATGCTAAGGCAGCTTTTTTTCTGCAGTTATATTTTTGAATAAAAGCATACTTGTTCTGTTATATTTGTACCTTTTGTGAAAGTGTTTCTTTGATATTTGGACTTCAGGCTTCATACATTATATAGTGTATGCCTACATTTTGTCATTTACTACTACAATATGAAAAATGTTTCTGTTTTAAAAATGTGTTTACACGGATTACTGTAGAAACGGAACACACGTGAAATGCGTGTATTCCAAATAATGATCTATTATTTCCACTCTAAAACTCCACTTCACTCCCAGATAATCAATCAAGGCATGAGCTGGAAGAAGTTTGTGCACATTCTAAGTCAGTGGGGGATGGAATAGCCGGCTACTTACAGCTTTTCTTTTATCAGCACATTTAGATTAACAAAAGACGCTGGCGGAGAGGTGAGAACGGTTTTAAGAAGCGATTTAAGATGGGACGGATCTACGAGTTTTTTCGTAGGCTCTGGTAATTCTAGTGTTAACCCATGCGGCTGGGTCCCCTCCCTACCATGATCTGTGCTGTAGTCGAATGCCTAATTTGCCTTAATGGTGGTGCCTGCCCTGCCTATACACTAACTTCATTACTAAAGAATGAAGTCAGGGTTTTGGCAAAGGCCTTAACCAACAGAATGGAAAAAAGACAGGAAGTTAAGTATCAAACCTTTAATACACACAATCAGCTGGAAAGCCTGCTATGGTTTTTCTATGTTTGGAGTTTTACTAGAACAGAATTGTGATATTTACGGACATGGATAGGCTGAGGTAATAATCATGTGAATTTAACATTAACACAAACCTACAAGCAATGGCTCTTAGGCAAGTTCACACATTGCTCATGAACCGGAATTTCAGCAAATTGCCTTGGTCTAGCCTTATGTTCAAACAATATTTAAGGGAGTGCCTCTTCCTATACAGTCCAGGGGAACAAGCATGGACAGAGCATTACCTCCCCTGGAACGCTAGATGGCAGCCCCCCTGGGTGGCAGCGGTGCCTCAGACTCCTGCAGGGCTTCATGGGAGATGGAGTTTGATATAGCCCTGTTGGGATCTGGAGGCACTGCCAAGGGGCGCTGCAGCTGTTCCTGAGCCCATGTGGGCGGCTCTTCCGCCACACCCAGAAGTGCAGTGAGGCAACGAGAACCTGGAGCACTGCTGGGTGACTTATATAAAGGGCCAACAGAGACTACTCGGTGAGCCAGCATCGAGAGGAGGGAGACAAAGCTTTCCAGGAAGAGTGGAGGAGAAAAGAGAAGAGAGATAAAGTATTGTGTGTGATCTTTGTGCTTATTGGGACTGTGTAGTGCCTGTGGGAAACGGGGAAGGCGTTGCCCACAGGTGAAGAAAAAGAAAATAAAACATCTGTGTTTATGTAGTGTGCCTCCTGCGTCTGTCTGTGTCGGTTGAGTGGCTGCTACGCCCTCTATCTTTGTCACAATGGAAAATTATAAGAAAAAAAATCTAGATTCTCTCAAGATGCAACCTGGTGAACCATATGAGAATTTTGTAACTAATCTGAAATATCTTATCTCAAATATTAATTATGCAAACAGTGAGGAGAAAGTGAGAGGCCACATTGATTTTGGAATATATTCACAGGGAGAAGCATAATGTTCTTATTGTCTGACATATTGCCAGGAAAAGCAATAGATATTACATTGTCTCACAAAATAGCACAAACAGCTAAAAACAATAGCTGTCAGCAGGAAGTCAGTAAACAAGCAGCAAAAATGTTTGATGAAAAAATACTCAGGTTAGTCAAAGCACCAAGACCCACTGCCAAAACAAATACTTAAATGAATGTAGCTGTTGTGGCAACCAGGCTTATAGTGAACAAGGACTACTGGTTAGCAAGCAAATGCTTGAAATTTACAGTTGTGTATCATTCCAGTTGAGTAAAAAGAGCATGCAGCATGAGGACCAAAGGTCGTGTTCCAGCTAGGAAGGAGGATCATACACTTTAAGCAAAGTAGAAGGAGAGAATGACAAAGTGTTGATGCTGTATAATAACAATCTGTGAAGTGATTACATTAATCTAGTAATGTAAAACCTGGTTGACTTTCCTAATCTTCCCTTAATACTGTATCTGTTGTGTAAAATGTAAAACCTGGTTGACTTTCCTAATCTTCCCTTAATACTGTATCTGTTGTGTAAAATGTACTGCTAATAGTTGGTATTTTCATACAAGCATTTTTAAAAGGCTGCACCATTGCTTCATTTGAGGTAAAGTTGTAAATGGGACCTTTCAATCAGACTTTCAGATAATGGGTGAAAGGGGAAGTACAGTAACTATAAAATATAGCTGATGGGAGATTGCAGCCTACTGACTAGACTATTGTGATATCAAACACAACATTATTATGTTGCCATATCTTACTTACCTTGGAGAATTTTATCCTTTCTACCAAAGGAAAAAAAATCAAAAGTACTTTAAAACTGTCCAAATTTTTTTTGTTATATTGCCAGATATTTATTAAAGCCTCCCTTAATTAATCAAGCATTCTGAATCTCTGTTAACATTGAGGTTGCTTCAACATCCTTGAGTGATTACCTCATATCAAACCATCAGATTTCTTGTTCTATAGATGGGTAGGGGATGTGATGTTCCATTTATTTGAATATATTACATTATACAGTATGTCAGTGTAAATTATAATACATTTATTATAATATACGAAACAAATAACCAAATAAAAAAAGAATGCAAATCCATTCACTGGAACGGGGCCCTTTCCTGCTGAACGCATTCTTCACCTTGAAGCCTTTAGAGTATTCAGTAGTCAAATACTACAAGGGTCACAAAGGTGTTCAAAGATTTGCTCAGGGCTTTTGGTTGAGAAACCAACCATATTTAAACTCAGTTCACTAAACTTCAACTCATCAACATTTGCAAGGTTCATTGCTTCAATATGGAAGATACTCACTGGTTCAATGTTCATATGGGATCTCCATCATAACACAGCATTGAGAAAAATTAAAAATCTAAATAAAACAGAACCAGGTCAGGTGGTAACATACATTAACTTGAATAAAGTGTATTATACTTCGAAATAGATTTTATTTCATTGTAAGAAATATTTACCACCAGCTATAAATTCTAATCCCTCGCACTAATTGAAATAAATCAATATTTGCTTTGGTAAAACTATATTTGTTCCTTTGTGTGAGGCAGAGTTTTGACCAATGTGGATGGATTTCTAGTTGTTGCACAGAATGATGACAAACCCACCAGGCTTCATATCTAGGCATGGATCCTGGGCTGCAGAGGTCGTCTTTTGCTCCATAGTGGTACAACATGAACATTTATGATAAACTTGAAAATACTATTTTCATTTCAAATGTTTTCTGCCCACACTAGCATTTTCAGATTATTTTCCACACATTTGTCATCCACTGCGCAACACCAAAAACTTGTAAATATTTCGTAATGGGCATGCACAGATTGTTAGCCCAGAGTGATGTTTGTTTACAGAGCAACCCAACGTTAATCAAATATTGAAGGAGTGAGGAAAAAGCAAACCAGACTTCTTTATCTGGACAAGTGATTAAGCATAAACTGCTTTTAACTGTGTAACAAATGAGCATATGACTGACAAAGACTCTGGGTCCTGTCAGAATAAATAAAGAAAAATATTCGTGCAGTACCCATCAAATGACACAAAGAATTTAGGACAGGATTATTCACAGTAGAGCTGAAATTACAAAGGGAATTATCACGAGAAAACTGAATGTATAGCCTGATCACATGACCATCACACATCCATTTTTCGAAATCCTTAGGTTGTCCCATCTAAACTGCTATGCATATTTATAAACAATGGGGAGTGCTTTTAAAAACATTCATTTGTAGCAGTCAAAACACTACGTCAATGTAGATGCAAAACCAAGATGACTAACAAAGATATGTTTTCAAATGTATTCATGCTAATGTGGCTTAAATATGTTGTTATATATCTTGTTCTGGAACTTGCTGTCAAGCAAAAAAAAAGCCTGAGGAGAAAATGGAGATAGCTATAAGTACAGACTGATGTAAAAAAAAAAGCTATGAAAAAAATACAATGCAAAATGTAAAGTCTAATGTCAAGATCTTCATCTGGAATGTTTGGCTGCTATTTTATCTGATTTTTGTTTTTTTATTTATTTTACCCTTTTTTGTCTCTTCTTGCAGTGATATAGAGTGGTATTCATTTTTTAATATCTTTGCATTAAGGAAAATGCTCTTGGTGCCACAATCTAATTATCTTTTACCTTTATTTAATTACAAGAAACAGCCTTTCACAGCTCTAATAGTCACCAGAGAAGATGGGCGAGATATCAAGCAAGAGCTCATTCTTTTGCTCCATACATCATTGAAATGATCTAATTCTGTTTAGAATCTGAGTATTACTAGGGTGCTGTACCATGTTAGCCATTATGAATGTAGTGAGAAGTCAAGCAAAATGACACCTTTTATTGGCTAACTAAAAAGATTACAATATTTAAGCTTTCGAGGCAACTCAGGCCCCTTCTTCAGGCAAGATGTAGTCTTTTCTATAGAGTGATGATGAAAACTACAACCAAATTTCAAAATAAAGAGAAAGAATCTCAATAGCTGCCTTTTATGTTGTTTGATTACATTTTAAAGCATAAAGCTCAGACTTGACTAAGGAATGTTTGATTTCGGATCTTAGAACTTTTTCTTTCTATGTACATATCAAAACCTTTTGGATCCTATAAGTCTAAATATTCTGGAAACATGTAAGGAGAAGCAGGTGAAAGAAGCAAACTACAATGTAATACACATCACTGATGCCATGTCTGTATTTGGCCATGATGTCACACCAACAGATTCTTGGCTGGGGTTGAACACTATAGAACCAATAACTACCAAGGCCACTAATGGGCAACAACATTTTCCTGCCGCAAGGGTTTAGGGGAAATGTAGTATTTGTAGAAGTTTATATCATAACAGAGGTGACACATAAATGCTTTTGTAATGAGTGTTCCCAAATGTTTTAGTCAGGCAAGCTTGAACTCCATGGAGGAACAAAGGTACAGGAGATGGAAAAAGTGTAAAGAAGCTTATTGGAGAAGGCTGGCATATGAGGAAAGACAGCGTAAATTGTATATTCAGACAAGTACCCTGGAAGTATTTGGTAAGACCCTGAGGGACATATATATAATTTACATTTTTTTTAAAAGTTTTTGTCCTTTACGTCCTGTCATTTCAACTGCGATTGTATAACAAATTATCCTTCCTTACCCTCACCTCAAATTAACTGTACTGGCAACTTTTTGAGTACATGGTTCACACTAGATCACTCGACTTTGTCACAAGTTGTTTAATCATAAAGAGTGAAAACTACTCTTAAAACAAGTGGTTTAATAAGATACTCTACTACACTACATCACTGCTTAACAATAACAAGCCAATTGATAAATGGGTGTTTTCTTTAGAAGACATTTAATTTAGTTTTTGTGTAAAATATCAAGAGTAATTAATCTATAGACATAGAGTACAAGAGTGTTGTTTTTACCTTGGATGCTTATTTATATTACCATTAATGTCTATGCATACTAGTATTCTTTACTTTTATTTTTCTGGGGTTAGAAGTTAGAGAACTTGTTTTCAAATTTCAACAGTTTCATAAGAAAATTACATCAGATTTGAATAAAATGAAAATATATACACTGTCAATGTTCAACACATGCAAAAGATACAGATCTAAAATTATATGGCAACATAAATGCAGGGTTGTCAATAGAATGTGATTATAAAGTCTTTCAACAAGAATTCAACACTTTGTTAAAAGATTTATTTAGTACCAGTAATGGCTCACTGCATGATAACATTCAGTGAATACACTTGACTTGAGCATTTATAGTTTTCATAGTCTTTCTCTGTACGTTTAGTATCCGTTTGCTCAGAGATTGATGCGCTTGCTGCTTCCTGAGCAGCTCTTCTTTTCTCCACTCTAGTGGCCCGCTTCTTCTCTTCTTTCGTCGGCATCTTTTTGCGTTAAAACTGATTAAGTCAATGTTTGTGCTGCAATTACTTAGTACGTTTTCTTTAATTTTCACTTAAGCTGGCAATTAAGTCTTCAATCTGCCTCAAGAATGATTTAAGATATGAAGAGGTAGGGGAAGTGACAGCGAAGGTGGTAGGGATGAGAATGGCGCCTGTACGCATGTGCCACACAGCCGCCCTGCTGGCCGCTGCCAAAAGTTGATTCTACAATAAAATAAAATTAAAATAAAAAGAAGAGGAATAACTTTGGAGGTCAATCATCACCCGGATAGTAGACATCACGGAATACATGTGCACCAAATTTCACATCAATAGTTCAAACGGTTTGCAAGCTACACATGATTTAATATCCTGGACAGACAAACAGCCACAGTAGCATATTATATAAGAAGATACTTTATTGCCATAACAATACCAGTTGTATGGAATTTGTTTAGGTAAGGAATGTTGGGATTAGAGACAAAATATATTATGAGAAAATTGCTGCACAAAGTCAAGTCAAGTCAAGTTGGGGAGCATGCACCCACTACACATCGAAACAGCTCGGGATCCTGGTTGGCAATCCCCCAGGCAGACACGCAGTCCAGTCCTACCCTCCGGAAATGACCCTCTATTTGCCGCAGCCAGGTTTTACGTGGGCAACCCCTTGGCCTGGTCCAGCACCTTGGGTCCCCAACAATGAGGATCTTATAAATCGGATCACCCTCAGGGAAACGCGCCACATGGCTGTAGTGCCATAACTGATGCTCCCTCACAATGCAGGTAATGTGCCTCATTCGGGACTCCATGAGCAACTGCTCATTTGACACAAAGTCAAACCAACAATACCCAAGGATTTTCAGGAGAGACACAGCACCAAAGGAGTCCAGTCTTCGTCTCAGGTCACTGGATAGCGTCCATGTCTCCCAACCATATAGTAAGACAGGAAGCACTAGGTCTCTAAAGACTTAGACCTTCGTCCTTTTGCATAGATATCGGGAGCGCCACACAGCCCTTTCCAGCGACCTTGTGACCCCCCCATGTTCTCCCAATCTGTCTGCTGACTACACAGGAAGAGTCACCAGAGACATGAATGTCACTGCCAAGGTAAGTAAACCTCTCAACAAGGTCAACACTCTCTCCGCAAATAGACACACTGCTGATGGCCGTACCAAAGAGGTCACTAAAGGCCTGGATCTTTGTTTTTATCCAGGACACTCGCAAGTCCAGACACTCAGACTCCTCACTCAGTCCCTTGAGTGCCCCGATCAGAGCCTCCATTGACTCCACGAAGATCACAGCATCATCAGCAGTCAAGATCTGTGAATCTTTCTTCACCAACAGATGCCCCACAGCTGCTGGGCTGCACCTTGCCCAACACCCAGTCCATACAAGCATTGAACAGAGTAGGAGCAAGAACACACCACTGACAAACCCCAGAATCAACTGGGAAAAACGCAGAGGTCTTGCCTCCCCTCTGCACAGCACTCACAGTACCATTGTACAGGCCAACCATGATATCCAGCTTCCTCGAGGGGATCCTGCGAACCCTCAGGATGTCCCACAGGGCAGCTCGATCAACTGAGTTGAAAGCTTTGTGAAAATCGACAAAGGCTGCAAAGAAACTCTGCCGATATTCGCGTTTGCTCTCTATGAGAACCCTCAGTGCCAGGATGTGGTCGATGGTAGACTTCTTAGGCATAAAACTAGACTGTTCCAGTCGCTGGTAGGAGAGCAAGTGATCACGGATCCTACTGAGGACGACCCCAGTAAGGACCTTACCCGGCAGCGAGAGCAGTGTTATCCCCCTGTAGTTGCTGCAATCCAGGTGATCACCCTTCCCTTTCCAGATAGGAACAACAAGTCCCATTTTCCAGTCAGCTGGGATGATGCCAGTCTCCCAAATGGAAGCAAAGATTGCTTGCAATGCCAGGAGGACAGCCTTACCACCAGCCTGGAGAAGTTCACCCCAGATACTATAGATCCCTGCAGCCTTCCCCCCTCTCAGCTGGTTCACCACCTGTGCAATCTCAGTGAGATTGGGTGGTTCACAGCTAATTGGAGGATCCAGGGTGCCCTGCAAGATGAAACACCTCCTTCTGAGAACACCGGTAACATCAACACAACCCTCAGCAACCTTCAGGGTCTTGTCACGGAAGGTCTCCCACATCACATTAGGATCGGCAGTAATACCCAAATCGGAAAGTTCCTCACACAAACTGTGTGCAGACTCATTAGAAACAGCGTGGTCTTGGAGTCTGGCCAAGTCCAGGCTCATTTTCTTAGACAGGTGGTAACCTACTGGACCTTAGCTGGATCCTAAGTGTAGCAACAACAAGTCCTATGGTCAGAATTCACAAACTGGGCACTTCTGTAGACCCTGTAGTCTTGCAAGAGCGTTCAGCATTTGCCCACAAGGGCAAATCAATCTCATTCACCGCACCACCAGTATTGGAGTACCAAGTCCAATAATGTGGTTCAGGGCGCTGGAACCAGGATCCAGCGATTTGCAGCCCCTGACCTTTTGCAAAGTCAAGGAACATGGAGCCACTTTCACCATAGTCACCAGACCCATGGGGACTGAGATAATCCTCAAAGCCAGCCCTGTCAGTGCCAGTGGCTGCATTGAAGTCGCCCATGACCAGAGGAATGTCACCCTGTGGGCACCCATCAACCACCGAACGAAGATGAGAATAAAATGTCTCCCTCACCGAGACATCACTCACCGTGGTCAGAGCACACAATGAGACAACAGACAAGGCACCCAAGGAGTGCCATAATCTGAGTGCCATAATACACTCGTTGAAAACAATAACATCAGACACCATCGGAAAAAGCCAATCCATTACAGCAACAGCTACTCCCTGAGTATGACAGCCATCAGACTGACCAGACCAATAAAAGGTGTATCCACCTACAGAGATCTGGCCAGTCTCCGGTCTGTGCACCTCAGAGAGTGTTGCCACAGAAATGTGAAGTTCACGCAGCAGAGGAAGATGATCATCTTGCCGGAGAGACAAGACGTTCCATGTGCCCACCCATATGGGCTGCCTCAAATTGGGACCCGAGTGCTGTCATGCAGTAGGCAACGCCTCAGCTCACACCAGTTCCGATCCCCAACAGACCTGACTCTATTGCCTTTCCAACAGTTCTGACTCTTCTGGGGATGGGGTTTCCGAGGGTTTTCCCCCATCCCCTTCATGATGCGAGCAGCCTTACTTTGGGCAGCTGCAGCAGAGCTACTCCCGCGGAGAGCAAAAATGAGTCCTTTCTGTAGTCTCTGAGCTTTGTGAAGTTTTTTTATGGTTGCCAAAGTGCTAATCCTGCCACCATACCCAGGACTTAAAACATTCAGTACATAAAATCACTTGGTTAGCTAGAAGCTACGATGTCTTTTTTTTAATTATCAAGGTTTCTGGTTCACCTGTAGAACTCAGTAGCTTGTTCCAGATTCTTACAACTTTTTACGTGAAGAATTCTCACCCACGAACCACTTCACAGAGGAGATCGACATTTCTCACCAATCACTTTGAAATGTCATAGGAGCAACTGTGTCATTAGAATCTGGTCCCTAGCATATCTTCAATATGAAATGACTGGCCTCTTGCCAGTTTAAAAATCTTATTTACTGAATTTCATATAGGAATTGTCCAGCCATCTACATACAGTATAATAGGTTAAACAGGGAGACAGCTAGCAGGACATTTCAGGGAGCATGTTTGAGCCATTAAAGTCAAACACCTAGCAAAGCCTATTGTAGAACACCCTGCATCTGTTGATTATAGCCAAACTGATCTCTCTCTTTGTGTTCCTTCACAGGGAAGAAAAGAAAAACAGAAGAAGCTCACTCTCAGCCTGAGATCACATATATCTCCATATCTACCTTTTTAATCTCTTCCTTCATCTTCTTTCATGACAGCTTTTTCACACCTACACTTTTGTAGGAACATACATATATTCACCTAAAAAAGAAAATCAATGGCCTTTGATAGCACCTTTCTAACCTGATAAAAATCTAACAGGTTTGCAGATTTTCTTAGTGTAATGAAGCCACACATTTCGTATGATATCTAGCAAGATCTGTGGGTTGAAAATCTTTTATTAGGTCTACTATAGCTGGCATTTTACAATGGAATTGACACTTGTAAAGACATGTATAGATGTTAAAGAATTTCATAAATGGCATTTAGTAGTGGTGAGAAAAAATGCAAAATCTTGTAATTATTTTTGGTAGCAAAAGCAAGACAAAGAAATATTTATCAGTGTTGTGATGTAAGATTTTGCATATAACTTGATAAATGTTTTGTATGTCTTTATTTATAATTTAGGCAAAGCAATGTAATTTAGTCTTACTTTGGTGAGAGGCATTCGTGTTTGCCCTATTAACCCCCCACCCCCCCTTTATGACTAAGTCTCTTTATAATTTTACAACAGGATTTGGGAGATGTGTCTTAAACCAGTTTGGCGAGTGTTTCTCTGCTAAAGTCTTTCAACCCCCCCGCAAGGAAGCCAGGATGTTTAACATATGGTTTGGCAGCAGGTGTTAAGATGTTCTATTTCCCCCAATGGTCTGAGATATGGATGTTTGGAATTGGGTTGTCTCAGAGGCCTTTAAGTACCATGATGTCCTATTGGCTGTAGGGGTAGGACAGAAAACCAATACATTTGCTTGTTTTATCTCACTCTCTCTCTTTTACTAACATCTGAAAGAAGCATCCCTTGCTAATCTGTGATGATGAAGAAGTATCCCTCTCTTACTAACCAACATATGACGAAGAAGCATCTCTGTTACTAACATCTGATGAAGAAGACAACACAATGGAGAACACAGCTTGGCAGCCATATTGAACAGACATGTGGCTGAAAGCTGAGCACCAATGATGCCTTAACTAGAGACATTTTAAGTAACACTGTGTGCCACCTGAACTACATATCACCATTTAATCAGGCTGTATGGTTGCCAATATTCAAATGTACTTTGCATTTTGTTATTATTTATTAATATTATCAGTAATACATTATTTTATGTATTACTTAACTCCTGCTTGTCTTTTTACTACATCTAATTGCCTGAGGTTGTAGATATAGAAGGGAAGGTGGAGATAATTTATATACAATAATACCTTATAAACAGTGGTAAGTCTGTGAGATTAGGCATTCTAAGGCTACATATTAATAATACAATATGGGAAAGTAGAACAATATATATATTACTCTACCAAGATAAAACAATTAGCATTTCAGAATTGTGAAGTCAAAATGAACAAATCGCCAACCACTCCTGTGCATTTTTGAGAATGCATCCATGCAGATTTCATGGAAAAAGAGAATTTTTTGTACTTCACAGATATTTTAAATATTCTGAGATTGAGTATATGACAAACATTAAAGGAAAAGAGACTACAGAAGAAGATTTTGCGCTGCTTAAGGACTGCCAGAAGTGCTGCTTGCTGATAATACATAACCTTTTCAGTAGCTGCTCTTTTATACATTTCTAAAGAAAAATGAAAGCATATAAAGCACATCCACTCTTCTCCTTATCATCCCGATTGTAATGTTGCTGAGTAATTGTTGCAAAGCTTAAAACGTCTTTTGGAGAAGGGGATACACCAATATCTGTTGTCGAGATCTTGCTTACATGAAGACTTATATTTGTGCAGGCAGTCTTTCCAGCATACACCAAGGCAATTATTTCAAAAAGAAAATGTAGAACCAAATTACTGATTAAGCCCACTTTTTTCTGATGTCATGGTTAATTCCACTCTAATAAAAGACAGACAAATGTTAAAACATTGCTGCCAAAGTATTCAGTGTTGTTTAAAATCTATGGGGGGGATGGTTGAAATGTTCTAGGTCTTTGGTTAAATGATGAAATGTCTGGCATCATAAAGTAGCTGCAGGCCTGCAAAGTCTATATTATTAATAAATAGCTTGTTCTGTTCTTGCAAATATGATGATGATTCTAGTGACCAAATCTGCACAACTTGCTATTTTAGTACATGTAATTCCTGCAAAATATAGTCAACTAAATGCTCAACTTCAAATACTTTACATTAATTTAAATTAAAGCACACTCATTATGAATCCATTATCAAATAAACAATCACTCTTCCTCTGTCCCACATTGAATTTGATAAAGTAGTTTTTTAAATTCTCTGAAATACTCTTGGAGAATTGTAATTCTCTCACAACATAGTTTTGTCATCATTTGACCATATATCAGGTTTCAATGAGGTTTAATATGGAGTTTATATATATATATATATAATCAAGATAAGATTATTCCTTATCTTTAGGGTTCAATATCTACTAATTCAGATGTCCCTTTTAGAATTTAAAAAAGGTACCAATCACCTTCTGATATTTCCTGGCAATGCTCCTTTAGATATCTCTCACATATGTTAGTATTATTATCATATAAGGGCTATCTAAAGGCAAAGGTGTGATTTGGTGAAATACACCATTGGCATAAGGTATACTCAAATTCAGGATGATGTTTTGAGTCTGAATACTGAGAGAAGTCAAAATATTGCCAAGTACAAAACACAAGAGCAATGGTTGAAATGGAAATAAAGTAATCCTGATAGTAACCTGAATTATTACCCTATTGCCGCTGTAGTTTGTGGGATGTGGTTTTCCAAAATTAGCAAAGTTCAGCAGCTCCTTAAGAAAAGTTTTGGTCAAAGTTTAAATCTTGTTACATTTCAAATCGTCACAAATCACTTCAAAATGTTTCTGAACCATTTCAAAACGACGGTCAGAAAACTGTATGCCTATCCCATTTCTGAGGTGAAAATGGGTCTTTCAAGTCCCTGATTACTGGGACATGTTCTAAACAACAACTGCCTCAATTATCACACTGTATCTCAGTTATAGCAAGAAAGTTTGATCTCTTACTAACTTATTTGGTGAAAAGACTATACCATAGTCTACGACTATAAAAGAAAATTATATTCTACTCAAATTAAGAAAACACTAATATGAGTTTAACTCAAAGATTTAACTTTCTAAGATTGGCTGTTACAGTCACTAAAATTATTATTTTGCAATTGTGAAAAGCAAAGCTCACTAAATTGTTCAGTTCTTTAATGTGCAGAATTCAATAAAAAATATAACACAAAAAAGAGAGGTGGGAATAAAAAATCTTGTTCCATTAAACCTACCTTGAGGAAATATAGGGAGAACTGTTTAAAGACAGATCAATTAATAAGCACACCAATGGAGACATGTGAAGTGACAAAATTGAAACTGCTGTTTATTTTTTATGTTGAACCACAAACACAGCAGCTCTAACTGTCAGCAAATTCTGGATAATGTCTTGATATCTATGACTGCCTTGGCTTAGAGCCATTTACGCTTTGTGTCTCACATTTCTCCGTTGATTGAGGACAGTATTATGCATTTATGACTATTTAATCTCTTCTTTTTTATACATTCCAAGCATTGCAGTGTATGTGCTGATATCATCAAAGAGGTTAAGTAAATTACTGTGAGTGATGCTATTACTATTATATAAATGTTGGACACTTTATATAGATACATAATCCTAGCAATGCTACTGTGTATGAACATCGTTCTTCAAAAGGAGTACTAACTTCAGTGCTGCTTTGGAGAACAGTTTATAAAGGAAACACTAAAGATATCAAGATCACAAATATAAAACGTGTTGCCCAATTTTTTAGATCTGTTCCTATCACTCAGTCTAATAATAGAAATAGTATTACAATTCCAAAATATTAGCCATAAATTATCAGTTAGATCAATATAGTGGTGGTGTCACCACAGCAACAACATTTATTTATATACTGTAGCACATTTTCATATAAACAGTGTAGTTCAAAGTAGTGAAGCGACAATTGAGGCTGGTTTAGCAAAAAGAGTGTGGAAAACTCACTGACCATGGGGAAAACTAATAGCAAACCGGTTAAAACTCCTTTGGGAAACAGAAAGCATGAATTCACGTACTCATCTGTGACTGAATAAAGACTAATTGATTGACTATTCCTGTCTTCCTCGGTTGTTACTTCCACTGTTTATTTGGCACCTGAACAGTTTCCTTCGTGTTGGAGAACGCGAGTGAAGGTGCGAATTGCAGACAGGAATAAGATCGTGACTCGTCCTGCGGGTCGAGCCGCATTGCCGTTCAGCGCCACCGAGTTCTGGTCACCGGGTGACATGCCCGTACCACCGCAGCCTTGCCTCGCATCTTTTCTACAATTGGCGCTATGCCCATTAAGCGCCGGATGTCGGCGTTCATGATACAGTCCCATCTTGTTAGGCCCAGGCTCCAGCGAAGCATACGCATCTCCATGGTGCTTAGGGCTTGTTCGTGCCGCGAGAGGCTGGCCAGCACTCTGATCCATATAGGGCAACTGGGCGGACCACTGATTTGTAGATTTTGACTTCAGGCTGTCCGGCATGCGGCGGTCATGCACGCCAGTGACTTGGCGCCACTTGGCCCATGCGGCGTTGATTCTTGCGCGACGTCGGGTGACAGGTCACCGTCGTGGCTGATGACAGCGCCAAGGTACTTGAATTGGTAGTCTTCTTCAGGTCTTCCTCCCGATCTTGATGGTACCATCGGTTTGCAGGCCACATTCCATGTATTGGTCTTTTAATATTCAACTTCATGCCGTTGGTGTCTAACCGGTCCTTCCATCGTTGGGCCTGTTGCTGTAGGGCTTGTCGTGTCGTCCGAGAGGAAGGCGTCGTCCGCATACAGCAGCGTCCATGGGTGGGGGGTCTGGAGGTCCGCCGTTGCTGTGTCCATACACAAAATGAACAGGAGCGGCGATAAGCGCTGATCCCTGGTGCACGCCCACATTGATGGCGAAGGGCGGTGATGTTCCCACTGGGCACCTGACCATGCTGGTGGCGTTGCGGTACAGGAGCTTGACCCAGTTGGCGTATGCTTCTGGTACACCGTGCTCGTACGCATGCCAGATGAGGTCATGAGGCACTCTATCAAACGCTTTCTCCAGGTCCAGGAAGGCCATATGGACACCTTTGTTCTTTTCGATGTATCTCCAGTAGAAGGCGGGCGGCATGGATTGCATCGGTTGTTCCACAGCCTTTGACAAAGCCGCATTGATTTGGCGTGATGGTGACGATATGGCGGGCGGGCGCCAAGATCCGCTCGAATATCTTCATTGTGTGGCATAGGAGGCGGATTGGGCGATAGTTGGAGCACTTCGCCCGCGTCGCCTTTGCCTTTCAAATGGGCACTGTTATGCTGGTGGTCCAGGCCTTGGGGACTTCGCCTTCTCTGACGATTTGGTTGAAGAGGTCGCATAGCGTCGCGGCTCCACGTTGCCCAAGCAGCTTCCACACTTCAGCAGGAATGTCATCAGGTCCGGTCGCCTTCCGTTCTTCATCTTCTTGACAGCAGTTGTGACTTCTGCGATGGTAATTGGCGGACGGGGCCAGAGGCGGGTCGCACTGCTGATCGGCGGGTGTGGGAATTCTTCGTTGCTCACTCTGGAGTAGTAATCGCTCCAACGCTGGAGGATGGCGGGGTCCGTAAGACTTGGTGTTGAGTGTCCTGATATGCTTGACCTGGCCGATATCCTGGGTGAGCGATGGCATATTGGCAAGGCGATAGATCTTGTTCGCCCCTCAGGCGTGTCCAACTCCTCGTAGAGCTTGCTATAGTGAGCCGCTTTCGCTTTGCGACAGCACTCTTCGCCATCAACTTGGATGTTCTGTATTGTTGGTAGTCTTCATCGTCTCTGGACTGGAGCCACTTCTTCAGGGCTTTCTTCTTCGCTTTGATGGGTTCTTGCACTTCTTCGTTCCACCACCATGTTTGTTTATCGATGAATTTTCTTCCCGGTTTAGTCCGTCCAAGGGTTGCGGGCGCAGCCGGAGATCTGGCTGGAGATGGTATCCCGGGTGTCCGCTACTGGCTGGTCAGGGTCCACGTCCATGCGGGCGAGCTCTTTTGTAAGCTCTTGCTTCCACTCGCCGAGTCTCCACCATTTGATCTTTTGGTAGTTGTTGTTCATACCATTCGGCTGGCCAAGGTCTAGGTGTAGGTCCATGACTAGCAGCCGGTGTTGGGGGCGCGTTTGTTGATGGGATCACTTTGCGTCCACGGACCAAGTTGAAGTGACACCTCGAAAGAGCCAGTAGTCGATCTGGGTGTCTCGACGCCGCTGGAGTATGTTATCTGATGCATTTGCTTCTTTTTGAAGAAAGTGTTGACTATGGCGAAATCATGGGCCTCTGCGCAGTCCAGCGCTCGTGTGCCATCGTCGTTCACGGGCTCCTCGTCCTTGGCCCCCATGGACCCGTTAGGTATCGGTTCGCTCTTGACCCGCGTGGCCGTTGAGGTCGCCACCGACAGCTACGTGTTCGTTGGGGGCAAATGATCGTAGGTGGGCGTCGAGGCTTTCCCAGAATCGGTCTTTCTCGTCGTCGGGGCAATTGGTTTGGGAAGTAGTAGCGATACAACTTCGAACACGGCTGAGCCAGTGTCGATCTTGAGTGACATGAGGCGGTCTGAGACTTCGGCTGACTTCTACGGCGTTGTCTTGTAGCTTCTGGCAGATCACGCGATTCCCACGCCGTTTTGTGCTTGTGTGCCGTTGTAATACAGTTTGAAGCCTTCGCCGATGTCTCTGGCTTTTGATCCTTTCCATTTCGTCTCTTGAATACAGGCGATGTCGACGCGGCGGGTCTTGAGTCGTCGGCCAACTTCAATAAGATCAGTGACCGCTGAGTACAATTGCTATACCGTCCGGGAGAGGTACTGGGACGTAACGATTACAGTGCCTCTTGGAACGAGACGGAGTCTTAAGTAGTCTTGTAATTAGAAGGGAGAGGTGGAAGTGTAATAAAAAGGGAAAGTACCTCCCGGTCGGGGATTCGCTAAAGAAAGAAATTGAAAAAACAGGGTGTGAATGAGGAGCCTCTGTTCAGAGGATTGTTTTCGGAAAACATACCAAGGAAAAAAAAAAAAAAAAGGCTTTCTAAGATGCTACATAGAACGGAAAACAGGCTTAGATTGAAAAAAAAAAATCTGAATAGTTCATGTTGAACCCTTGGTCATTTTCCCAAAGTCATCCTTCCGTTTACATTGTGCACAATTTCTTATTTCGTTTGAGGCTGAGACCGGTATTACAATTGTTTATGTTGATTTAGTTAAGCGGGGTGCTATTATTCTGATCCAATATTCTCCTATTCTTCCAGTTAGAAAGCATATGATTCATGACGATTCATTCAGGACCTCCATGGAGTCAATGCTGCTATACACCCTAGGACTCCTATAGTCTCGAAACCTTCCACTATTCTCTGTACTGTCCCGGCCACTGCTATGTGGTTTTCTGTTACTGATCTTGTGAATGCTTTCTTTTCAATTACTGTACACCTTGAGTCTCAGTTCTGGTTCGCATTCACTTTTAAAGGGAAGCATTGGACCTGAACTGTGATGCCAGGGATATACAGAGGCTCTGTGTGCATGCATGTGAGTGTGTGTGTGTGTGTGTGTGTGTATGGACAAGAATTAGAAAAGATAAAAAATTGAAAGGTTATTGGCCAAAGGGGGGTGGTGTCCTGGTGTAATATGTAGATGAGTTGCTTTTATGTTCTGAGGCTCAGGAATAATGCGAAGAAGACACAAAGGCTTTGTTGGTCTTCCTAGCGGAAATCGGGCACAAAGTGTTCGGAAAGAGTTGCAACGGGTTGAAAGAAAATGAAATACCTGAGTCATGATTTGACTTCAGGGGAATGTGCACAGTCTGCAAGACGGCAAGTTATGTCTGTTCTTGGAATGTTATGATATTGATATTGCCGGCAATGGGTTAAAAAGATTTTTTTTGCTGAAAAGCACAGCCACTCCAAGAATTAGCGACCTCTTCTAATTTGGTTTTGACTGATAAAATTTCATGGACGGAGCAGGCTGAGAAGGCTTTAACTGATATAAACTAAATTTTGATGTCTGCGCCTGCGTTAAGAGTTCGGACTACGGTAGTCTCGTCCTTTCACTCTGTTTGTGGACGAGAAAGGGGGGTGTATGACTGCAGTATTAACTCAACAACAAGGAAATAGACAATGACCGGTCACATACTATTCTAAAAAAAAAAAATTAACAAATAAAACTGGATCCAGTGGCCGCTACAATCCCGGCCTGTTTGAAAGCAGCTGCTGCAATAACAGAGGCCATATTAGCATGCTCAGATGTTGTTCTCATGAGTTTATTAACTGTTAAGGTACCACATGCTGTACATTCCATCTTAGTACAGACAAAAACATCTCATTTGACAGGTGCGCTTGCGTAGTGAAGTGTCAAGCTCACACAGGGAAGAGAATCCAGTAAGTGGGAAATGCGCAAGCAGAAGTGGGCAAAGAAAGCCGCCCAGGATCCTACTTCCCCACTAACTTCTTTATTTCTATTACAGAAGGAGGAACAAGAGTCACACAAGGATGCAGTATATCTCTACGAACTGTAGCAACGGAAAAGGAGATAAAGACGTTGCAGAAAGAGGGATCAGATAAAGCTCTGAAAGGAATTTAGATCCATCCATTAACTAAACATCCTTTTTCCCAAAAAAGCTTTCTTTCTAGGAATTGCAAAGGCTGCGCATGGTTTGGCCCACCCTTCCAGAAGATGCAATGATGGCACAGGTGCAACAATACTGTCACGCCCGGGGTTTTTCTAACTTTGCTGATCAGTTCTGTAAGAGGTCTACATTATGGCGAAGATTTAATGTAGGCTTGCAGGTTTGCGTAGTGCCTTACAGAGAGTGCATGAACAAGTGAGGGAAACATGGTGAACTACCTCACTACTGTAAGGGCAATACACTATTAAAATGTGCTCTGTACCCTGTCAAATGTCACTATTGCAAGATGCTCAACTCTAAATCCAGCTACCTTACTTCCCACTGAGGGAGAGGGGGAACCACATAACTGCCAGGATGAGATAACAAAGGTCCTGAAACCTAGTCCGACCTCCAGGAAACTCTACTAGAAACAGGAGAAATTCTTTATGAGGATGGCTGTTCCTTGGGATTGGACACAGAACACTCTCCACCAGTTATGCAGTGGTCAAGGAGACCACTTACTTGAAGCAAATCAATTCTTCTAGTTTAAGTGCACAAGCAGCTGAGCTAATAGCTCTCACTCGAGCTTGCCAGTTGTCTGAAAGGAAGGTCATAACCATTTACACAGATTCCAGATCTGCCTTTGGAGTCTTCCATGATCATGGGGCATTATGGAAATTAAGGGCATTCAAAACCAGTACTGGTAAGCCCATACAACACCAGAAATTAGTGGAATCCCTTCTAAAGCTATAACAGAACCATCAAAACTGGCAATAGTTAAATGTCAAGCCCATTACTGGGAAACAAAACCCAGTCAGCCAAGGAAATGAACTTGTCTGACCATTTGCTAAACAGGCCGCCTGTAATAACACACCAGTCTCTTTATTCCAACAGAAAGATGACAAAGACCCTGATAATCAAATTATTTCTTTACAGAGCGCTACCACTGACCGAGAAAGGATAAAGTGGTCCCAAGAAGGATCCCTCTCTGCTGGGGTCTGGACCCATAAGCAAACTAACAAACCTTTCCTCCCAAAGGCTTCTTTTCCAGGAATGGCAAATTCTCACACGGCCTGGATCATGCAGGAAAAGACACTATGACTCAGGATGTCGAGCGCATTGGGAAACCACAGGTTCTCTACATATGCTGAACAATTCTGCTGACGATGCACACTAGGCCAAAGGTTTAATGTAGGTAAAGGTACTCAGGTAAGCCCGTCGTCACTCCTAACCCAATGGGTCCCTTTGAACACCTCCAAATGGATTTCATTGAGTTAACACCATCTAAAGGCTACCGTTATTGCTTGGTAATTGTCGATGTGTTCTCCCGATGGGTGGAAGTTTTCTCTCTAAACATAATGATCGTAGGTGGGCGTCGAGGCTTTCCCAGAATCGGTCTTTCTGTCGTCGGGGCAATTGGTTTGGGCGCGTAGCCGATACAACTTCGGAGCACGGCTGAGCCAGTGTCGATCTTGAGTGACATGAGGCGGTCTGAGACTTCGGCTGACTTCTACGACGTTGTCTTGTAGCTTCTGGCAGATCACGATTCCCACGCCGTTTTGTGCTTGTGCCGTTGTAATACAGTTTGAAGCCTTCGCCGATGTCTCTGGCTTTTGATCCTTTCCATTTCGTCTCTTGAATACAGGCGATGTCGACGGACGGGTCTTGAGTCGCCGGCCAACTCGCGGCTTCTTCCGGTCATGGTGCCGATGTTGAGGGTCCCACACCGTAATCGTGTCGTGGTCGGACTTGCTTCTTTAGCCTGTCCGTCCTTGGGCAGGTAGCCTTCGCCCACTTCTCACGCCGCTCAGGCGTAGGCGGTGCGCCTGCAGGGGACGCCCTAGCATCATCGTCCAAATGTTGAGCCGTTGTTGCATATGATGCGACTGAGGAGGGGTCCGTCGATCGGCGTCGCTCCGCCTGGCAGGTACTGGGACGTAACGATTACAGTGCCTCTTGGAACGAGACGGAGTCTTAAGTAGTCTTGTAATTAGAAGGGAGAGGTGGAAGTTTAATAAAAAAGGGAAAGTACCTCCCGGTTGGGGATTCGCTAAAGAAATAAATTGAAAAAAACAGGGTGTGAATGAAGAGCCTCTGTTCAGAGGATTGTTTTCGGAAAACATACCAAGGAAAAAAAAAAAAAAGGCTTTCTAAGATGCTACATAGAACGGAAAACAGGCTTAGATTGAAAAAAAAAAATCTGAATAGTTCATGTTGAACCCTTGGTCATTTTCCCAAAGTCATCCTTCCGTTTACATTGTGCACAATTTCTTATTTCGTTTGAGGCTGAGACCGGTATTACAATTGTTTATGTTGATTTAGTTAAGCGGGGTGCTATTATTCTGATCCAATATTCTCCTATTCTTCCAGTTAGAAAGCATATGATTCATGACGATTCATTCAGGACCTCCATGGAGTCAATGCTGCTATACACCCTAGTACTCCTATAGTCTCGAAACCTTCCACTATTCTCTGTACTGTCCCAGCCACTGCTATGTAGTTTTCTGTTACTGATCTTGTGAATGCATTCTTTTTAATTACTGTACACCTTGAGTCTCAGTTCTGGTTCGCATTCACTTTTAAAGGGAAGCGTTGGACCTGAACTGTAATGCCCAGGGATATACAGAGGCTCTGTGTGCATGCATGTGAGTGTGTGTGTGCGCGTGTGTGTGTGTGTATGGACAAGAATTAGAAAAGATAAAAAATTGAAAGGTTATTGGCCAAAGGGGGGTGGTGTCCTGGTGTAATATGTAGATGAGTTGCTTTTATGTTCTGAGGCTCAGGAATAATGCGAAGAAGACACAAAGGCCTTGTTGGTCTTCCTAGCGGAAATCGGGCACAAAGTGTTCCGGAAAAAGTTGCAACTGGTTGAAAGAAAAATGAAATACCTGAGTCATGATTTGACTTCAGGGGAATGTGCACAGTCTGCAAGACGGCAAGTTATGTCTGTTCTTGGAATGTTATGATATTGATATTGCCGGCAATGGGTTAAAAAAGATTTTTTTTTTGCTGAAAAGCACAGCCACTCCAAGAATTAGCGACCTCTTCTAATTTGGTTTTGACTGATAAAATTTCATGGACGGAGCAGGCTGAGAAGGCTTTAACTGATATAAACTAAATTTTTATGTCTGCGCCTGCGTTAAGAATTCCGGACTACGGTAGTCTCGTCCTTTCACTCTGTTTGTGGACGAGAAAGGGGGGTGTATGACTGCAGTATTAACTCAACAACAAGGAAATAGACAATGACCGGTCACATACTATTCTAAAAAAAAAATTAACAAATAAAACTGGATCCCGTGGCCGCTACAATCCCGACCTGTTTGAAAGCAGCTGATGCAATAACAGAGGCCATATTAGCATGCTCAGATGTTGTTCTCATGAGTTTATTAACTGTTAAGGTACCACATGCTGTACATTCCATCTTAGTACAGACAAAACCATCTCATTTGACAGGTGCGCTATGCGGTAGTGAAGTGTCAAGCTCACACAGGGAAGATGAATCCAGTAAGTGAGGGAAATGCGCAAGCAGAAGTGGGCAAAGAAAACCGCCCAGGATCCTACTTCACCACTAACTTCTTCATTTTTATTACAGAAGGAGGAACAAGAGTCACACAAGGATGCAGTACTATCTCTACGAACTGTAGTAACGGAAAAGGAGATAAAGACGTTGCAGAAAGAGGGATCAGATAAAGCTCTGAAAGGAATTTAGATCCATCCATTAAATAAACATCCTTTTTTCCCCAAAAGCTTTCTTTCTAGGAATTGCAAAGGCTGCGCAAGGTGTGGCCCACCCTTCCAGAAGATGCAATGATGGCACAGGTGCAACAATACTGTCACGCCCGGGGTTTTTCTAACTTTGCTGATCAGTTCTGTAAGAGGTCTACATTATGGCGAAGATTAAAGGCTTGCAGGTTTGCGTAGTGCCTTACAGAGAGTGCATGAACAAGTGAGGGAAACGTGGTGAACCACCTCACTACTGTAAGGGCAATACACTATTAAAATGTGCTCTGTACCCTGTCAAATGTCACTATTGCAAGATGCTCAACTCTAAATCCAGCTACCTTACTTCCCACTGAGGGAGAGGGGGAACCACATAACTGCCAGGATGAGATAACAAAGGTCCTGAAACCTAGTCCGGACCTCCAGGAAACTCTACTAAAAACAGGAGAAATTCTTTATGTGGACAGCTGTTCCTTGGGATTGGACAACAGAACACTCTCCACTAGTTATGCATTGGTCAAAGGAGACCACTTACTTGAGGCAAATCGAATCTCTTCTAGTTTAAGCACACAAGCAGTTGAGCTAATAGCTCTCACTCAAGCTTGCCAGTTGTCTGAAAGGAAGGTCATAACCATTTACACAGATTCCAGATCTGCCTTTGGAGACGTTCATGATCATGGGGCATTATGGAAATTAATGGGATTCAAAACCAGTACTGGTAAGCCCATACAACACCAGAAATTAGTGGAATCCCTTCTCGAAGCTATAACAGAACCATCAAAACTGGCAATAGTTAATTGTCAAGCCCATTACTGGAAAACAAAACCCAGTCAGCCAAGGAAATGAACTGGCTGACCATTTGCTAAACAGGTCGCCTGTAATAACACACCAGTCTCTTTATTCCAACAGAAAGATGACAAAGACCCTGATAATCAAATTATTTCTTTACAGAGCGCTACCACTGACCGAGAAAGGATAAAGTGGTCCCAAGAAGGATCCCTCTCTGCTGGGGTCTGGACCCATAAGCAAACTAACAAACCTTTCCTCCCAAAGGCTCCTTTTCCAGGAATGGCAAATTCTCACACGGCCTGGATCATGCAAGAAAAGACGCTATGACTCAGGAAGTCGAGCGACATTGGGAAACCACAGGTTCCTCTACATATGCTGAACAATTCTGCTGACGATGCGCACTAGGCCAAAGGTTTAATGTAGGTAAAGGTACTCAGGTAAGCCCGTCATCACTCCTAACCCAATGGGTCCCTTTGAACACCTCCAAATGGATTTCATTGAGTTAACACCATCTAAAGGTTACCGTTATTGCTTGGTAATTGTCGATGTGTTCTCCCGATAAGTGGAAGTTTTCTCTCTAAACATGCGGATGCAAAAACTGTGGCTAAAGCTTTAATAAAAGAAATCATTCCAAGATGGGGAATATCACAGAAACTGCATACCGATAACGGAACCCACTTTGTGAATTCTGTAATAAATGAGCCGACTACTTGGCTGCAGATAAATGTATATCATTACTGCAAATACCATCCTCAAAGTGGAGGTATTGTAGAAAGGTGCAATGGTACCCTAAAATCAAAATTGGCAAAAATCTGTGAACAGACAAACTTAACCTGGCCAGATGCTCTACCCCTGGCCTTGATAGGGTGGAGAGGAAGAACACATCGGCAGTTGGGACTATCACCATTTGAAATTTTAACTGGACGTCCCATGCCTGTTGGCACGGTTATTAATAACTTTTTCTGTCACCTTGAACATGCAACAACAAACTTATGGGGACCTTCCCACACTAACTTTCCAAGTAGGGAGGACTACCTAACTCCAGATTGACTTTTGTACTGTTGCTCCTTGTGGAACCGACAGCCATGAACAATGGACTAGGGCTGAAAAATATGTGTGTGTGACTACTGTCTCCATTCATTATGGCAGTAATTGTGAAAAATGGCAGTGGGTATTTGCAAATACAGGTACCTATGACTGGGGTTATCAGCCCTGGAAGAGTCAGCAACATGATCTCAAGGTTTGTGGTTGCTGCCTCAACGGCTGTATTCATGGCCTCCTTCAGAGGCTTATTGACACCACTCTCACAAAAGCCTATTTTCTTCATGCTGACAATTCCCAAAACCCTGATTACAACCCTTTGCTTCCAGAACGTTCTCGCTCTTCTGAATATGATGATATTGTTCCCGATGATTGGGTCTGATCATTCTCATGTGCACATTTTATGTGCAAAGGGGGGAACTGAGGAAGAGAAAACATTATTATTTAACTCACAGATATCAAGGACTGTGTTTTGAGTTGATCATGCCGCAGAGAGCTATATGATTTGTTCCTGATTTATGCAGAAAAGGAGTTGGGCTTTGTGCATAGCATTAAGGGACTAACTTTTATCATTTATAGGAAAGGCTGACCTCTAATACTCTCAGAAGACCCAGTGAAGAATCTAAGATCTTTATGGACTATAAGAATGTTTAAATTGATTCTAAGTATGTATAATTAGAAGGGTGTATTCCTTAGGAATGCAAATGGCTGTTTGTTTCAGGTTTAAGAACATTCCAGTATATCATAAATTAAGATTTAACCTAAGCTATGTATAACCTCAGAATGAACTGCTGGGTTTTTTTTTTCTTTTCTAGGATATAAAAGAGAGAACAGGTTTACTTTAGAGATTCTACTAAAACCCAAATCAGTTAACTGAGTTGGGAAGAGGTAGTCTCACATTCTCTCTACTCACCAAGAATTAAGAATAAAAAAATTATTTTTACTTTAATTGGGTTTAAGTTCTTCCGTTGTTTTCGACTTCAGCGCTCACACATGTCATTTCTTATATCTTGTCTATCCATCGATGCTTGCCTCATTATTTCATCAGTAGATTTTTTTGGTCTTATAGCAATCTTGAGATGCTGCTGGATCTGCTTAGTCCAACTGCTTCTCCTAAAAATTATCTTCAATTATACCAGACATTTGAGGCCTTGAAAGTCAGACTACCACATACCAACAGGATGGTGGTTCTACATGCATCAAAAAATATCTGACAGTTGAAAACTTTGCTGAACACTAATATATACTATTTTCATAGTTTTGGAGCTCTTTTATTAGTCCCACTTTTTAGGTATTGTGTAACTACAAGCCATGCCTTACAGGGCTTCCAGAAAGATTGCAGCTATGCTGGTAAGCTTTTAAACGACCACTACCTTGGTCAGCTCAGCTTAAATTGGGGATGAATGTTTATAAGGCATTTTCTTTCCCATTCAAATATTTTCCTGGCTAGTAATATATGCATACAACCGAGTCCAAAACAAGACTGAGGAAACAAAGGAAAGGGGCAGGTTTTAAAGGGGAGACACACACACACACGGACATCAGAGGGACAGCTGGTGTGGCCGACATTGGCTCAGTCCCGAAGTGATGTCATATATATATATATATATATATTTATATATATATATATATATATATATATATATATGGAGGGCCATCCACTGTAGGGGTGCATGGTCCGTGACAAGGGTGAATTCCCGGCCCAACAGGTAGTACCTCAGCTGAGTAATCGCCCATTTAATCGCCAGAGCCTCCCTCTCCACCGCAGCATACCTGGTCTCCCGGTCCAACAGTTTCCGGCTCAGGAACATGATGGGGTGCTCCACACCATCACGCTTTGGCTCAGCACGGCGCCCAGGCCTGTGTCCGGCGTCCGTCTGGAGGATGAAAGGCAAAGAAAAGTTAGGTGCCATCAAAACAGGTGTGGACGTAAGGGCCTGCTTTAAGTCACCAAATGCAGCGCTGTTTTTCAGTCCATACCACAATGTTCCCAAACCGGCGGTAGTACCCGCTAACCGAAAGGCTTGGACCTGCCGCTTGGTTCAACTGTGGCCTTACGGTACCCACCCACCAGGTAGCCTAAATATTTGGCCTCGCTTAATCCAAGAAGCATTCCTGGGATTAATCCGGAGCCCGGCCTCACCAAGTGTCCGTAATACCGCTTGGACATGCTGTAGGTGTTCCTTCCATGTGCTGGAATAGATGACCACGTCATCCAGGTAGGCAGCACTGTATGAGTTATGAGGCCGAAGCACTTTGTCCACCAGACGCTGAAAGGTTGCTGGAGCCCGTGTAACCCAAATGGAAGGACACGATACTGCCAGTGTCCGCTAGGGGTACTAAACGCGTTTTTAAGTACCCTTTCGTCATGTCAAGTGTGGTCAGGTATTGAGCCTGTCCAAGCCTCTCGAGGAGGTCGCCCATTGGATAAGCATCAAATTGGGAGACTTGATTGCCGACGGAAGTCATTGCAGAACCTCCAACTTCCGTCAGGCTTACCGACGAGCACAATGGGGCTGGACCAGGGACTATAACTTTCCTCAATCACACCTAGCTCCAGCATGCGCTTGATCTCAAGCTCCACTTCAGCCTTTTTTGCCTCGGGAAGGCGATCACGGCGTTCTCGGACAACAACCCCGGCTCTGTCACGATGTTGTGCTCAATCAGAGAGGTCCTTCCGGGTTCTCACTGACTACCTCCCGACGGTCCGGATAACTGTTTCCAGCTCCTGCCGCTGTCTGGGACTTAAGTCCGTGCGAAGTTAAGGTCGTGTGTGTGAGCGAAGAGTGAGCGGGGCTGGCCGGAGGAGGGATCGGGGTCCCTGTCCTTCCACGGTTTCAGCAGGTTCACATGATAAACCCGCTCCTTTGGCCGGCGATTGGGTTGACTCACCAAATAGTCGACCAGTCCCTTCCTCTCCTTAACTTCGAGGGGCCCTGCCAGTGGGCAAGCAATTTAGAGTGGGAGGTAGGCACTAGGACCATGACCCGATCTCCGGGCGGAACTCCCAAGAGGCGTGCGCGGTTGTAGTACCGGCCTGTGCTGCTTGAGCCTCCTCCATGTGACTTTTAAGGACAGGCGAATCTTTCCAAATCTATCGCAGAATGCGCGATATACTCCAGTATGTTTGTGGAGGGAAGAGCCTCTTCTTCCCAGCCTTCTTTCAAAATATCTAATATGCCCCGAGGTTGTCGCCCGCACAAAAGGGGAGAACCCGTGGAGGCTTGTGGGACTTCCGATAGGCAAAAGGACGAGGGGAGGAGCTGATCCCAGTTCCTTCCATCCTCGCTGACCACCTTACGCAGCATTTGCTTGAGAGTTTGATTAAACCTCTCTACTAATCCGTCGGTTTGAGGATGATACACCGAGGTCTTTAAATGCTTTATTTTCAGTAATCTGGCAGTCTCCTTGAACGTTTCCGAGGTGAAGGGGTCCCCTGGTCTGTCAAGACTTCTTTGGGGATCCCCACGCGAATACCCCTAGTAATTCCCGCGATGGCTTTAGAGGTAGCTGAGCGCAACGGAACAGCTTCGGGTATCGTAGCGTAATCCACGAGGACTAAAATGTACTTGTGTCCTCGGGCTGAGGGCTCCAGGGTCCCACCAGGTCGACCCGATTCTGTGGAAGGGAACGTCAATCAGTGGAATAGGAACGAGAGGAGCACGGTCCCTCCTAGGAATTTGTCGCAGTTGACACTCCGGGCAGGAAGCGCAAAAGCGACGAACCTCCTCATTAATTCCTGGCCAGTAGAAACGGAGCTTGATCCGCTCCAGAGTTTTTTCGGTGCCCAGGTGGCCACCTAGGAGGTGTGTGCTAGCTCGCAGACCTGCCGCCGGAAGGTACAGCAGCAGCCTCGCCTCCTGCCCGTCATGCATTGCTACACGGTAAAGGAGGTCATTATCTAGCACAAAGTAGGGGCCCTGTGGCATCGACTGATTAGTGCGCTGGCCATTGACAAGGACCACTGCATTTTTTACAAACTTCAGGGAGTCATCATTCCATTGCTCCCTTCTAAAAGAAGCCGGCGTTTCTTTAAATTGGAACCGCAACACGGAGAGAGGGTCCGCGACCTCAATGTTTCATGGCGTGTGCTTGCCACGTCAGTCAGGGATATTACACGGTTCATCTCCGGAGGCCCAAATTAACCCCGGAGTGGTATGTGTCTCACCGCTTTTGATTTTAGACCAGAGTATCACCGGGTGTGGAGGATCAGGTAGGACGCTGGTGAGTTCTGAACTGACCCTCCGTTGATGACACAGCGGCGGACCTGTACCAGCGGATGTCTCCGTGGACACAGGTTATACCGGTCTTAAATTTTAGCCACTGGAGCGGCGGGCAACAATGGAAATGTTGCTGCCGGATGTGGTTATCACCACGCCAGTATGTGGGACCGCCAACGGATTAGCGAATGCATTCCTCCTGCCCCAAGCGGTTTGCGCCCACACGCCTAATTGTACAGGGAGGGGCTAGGTCTTGGATGGCATGAGGACTTCTGCTCCCCAGAGTGTGAGGCCGCCCTCTGCGTCTCCATAAGCTCTATGAGCTCAGACATGTTCTTAAACTTGGGTGAAGCCATGGAGCAGATAGCAAGCTACCTGCTCTATTATTTGGTAGGAAATGGCGTAGCCAATGCCCTACCATTGCCCATAAGGACCAGGCTTGTTGTTGGTCGGCGCTCAGGGTCCAACCTCCATTTTTATTTTATTCACCTGCCAGTCTGGGGCACCCCTAGGTGGTAAATGGGGCTTTGGTTTCAGGGGAGGCAGGCACTCTCCCCAAGAGAGCATACTGAGTCCCTTTGCCTCCCCTCCAGGGCAGCCCAATTCTGTGAGCCCCACCCGCACACTCCCTGGCCTCTCCAGATGGCCTAGTTATGAGTGCTGGGAGCGGAGCCCGCACCGGGTCACGCCGAACCACGGGGCACCCTCCCCGCCTGAAGACTCGCCCCGGTACGCTCCCACCTGGGTATATTGCAGGTCCTGTCCCCTTCTCTCTGGGCCTTCTCCATCCTGCCGATTACGCCACTGTCACAAGAACGAGACATGGACAGATAAAGAGTTGGGGCAGCCACCCGTATATTGTGGTATCCTGGCTGCAAAGTCGTTTTCTTAAAATACAGAGCACTGAAGTGCATACAACCGAGTCCAAAACAAGACTGAGGAAACAAAGGAAAAGGGGCAGGTTTTAAAGGGGAGACAGGAAGTGAGGTCGATGGATCTGGCACGTGGTCTTCCACCATTGGCTCAGAGTCGGAGGTGACATCAGAGGGACTGGAGCTGGTGTGGCCGACTTCCATTGGCTCAGTCCCGGAAGTGATGTCAGGAGATCCAGGTGAAATCCCCCGGGGATGGTCTACAGGCAAGGAGAAAAGAGTCAGTGCACTCTGCCACACCCCGCATGCCTCGAACTGCCTTCACTCAAGCCCTTTAGCTGCCTCCCATGCGCGTGTGTGAATATATATATATATATATACATGTATATATATATCTTCAATGTATATAATTTATTTATATTTTCAGTTAGTAATCATCCAGACCACTCCCTTGTTTCATTGCTGCTGGGATAGGTTCAGGTTTCCTGGGATTCTATAATGGAAAAAGTTGGTTCAGTTAATGGATTGATGGAGTACTATTTATTTTTAAATGCTGCACATAAAAATGATGGCCTTTCCATGGACGAAAATTGAATACTTAAATGAATTCTTAATGGATAATAAATGTATGGCACACCTTACACACATTCGAAGTGCTATTTAAAGCACATACTGTAGACACTGAAGTACCTTTGAGCTGAATGTGGAAGAGGATGTTGAGGCATGAGCATGACTGCCACTTGAACAGTAATCCCTGCTATATATTTACATACAATGGTGTCAACAATTAAATCTAGTAAATGATGCTTCTGTTGAGGAAGGGAACCTGACACAATTTGTATGGAGTAACCGTCAAGTTTTAGTAAGTCAATAAGCTGCTGGTTGCAACAGTTATACAAAATATCAGAACCCTGGGCATATCACTTCTGCAGTATGGTGACTGATGTCTGATGTTCCTTCTGCTGGCAGTGAAAAATAGTAAGGTAAAAATACAGTGAGATGAGAAAGAGAATACAGAATACTGAAGAATACAGGTGTTCCTTACAATGAAGGTCTCATTGCTTTCAGACAGGCATTCAACAGACAGCCAGTCCTGGATCCTACCATGAACAACCTCAACAGACTGACAGAACTGTTTTTTTTTTTTTTACTTTTAGTGCCTTATCAATTTATAACAACTTTTTTCACCAGGTCAGTGGAATTGCAATGGGTACTAAAAATTGGACCTAGCTATGCCAACATCTTCACCAGCATCATTATCTAGGTTTTGTATTGGACCTCTGCAAAAGATATATCAACTATTGTGTTGGTGCATCCTCTAGTTGCAGAAGTCAGGTACAGGAATTCATTAATTGTTTTACTAGTTTCCTCCTATCTCTCAGGTTTTGGTTGACGATTCCACCATTACTATACCATTATTAGATATTGGTATTTTTATCACTTTTTATGACTTAAATCCTTGTTTAATACAATACAATTGACTCACAGTTACCTTCTCTACAGTTCCTTTCATCACTGGAATACTAAAATCTCAATACCTCTGTCATAGTTCCCAACTCTCATCCTGCAGGGCTGCAGGTTTTCATTCTCGCCCTTTTCTTAATTAGTGTCCTGTTTCTGCTGCTAATTAACTTCTTTGGAAGACTCAGACCCCTTGTTTCTTTTTTCTTCATTAGCAGCCAAACAATAATGAAATACAAAATCAACTAACATGAGCCAAAACATGACCAGCAAGCTGTATTCATCATACAATATCTAAAAATGAAGAAAGATGAAGGTCTCAGGAATATTGATCTAGTCAGGTCTACAAAACATTTTGACCATTCTCTTAGAAAAAAGAAAATCAACCATTTCAGAAATGTACAGTATTCTATTGCACAATGAGAGCAGCAACAAGCTATGGAATTAAAGAATGGGTTTAATTAACAGCAGGAATTGTTTCCTAATTAAGCAATTGGTTGGAGTGAAATTAGTTGGTGTTTGAAGCCCTGACTTAGTTGGTCTTCTTTTGGCTCACTCACTTCACATTTCATTTCTGTTTGGGTGCCATTTAAGGAAATACATGAAGCAAGGCAATTAAAATGTTTGGAAAGGGCGTTAATTAGCAGCAAAACTGGTCACCAACTAAGAAAACATTAGAATGAAAACCTGCAACCACTGTGGCCCCCCAGGACCAGAGTTGGAGACCACTGCCACCTCTGCAGTGATGAGGTAGACTTCAGTAATGAAGCACTCTGAATGAGGAGTTTCTTCCTTAACAGAGGACACCCTTCTTATATTATGATCAGGGCCTTCAATTAAGCCAAAAGTAGACCTTGTAACATACACTCAAAGAACGCCAATAATGAAATCCATGTTCCACAGGACCTCCCGTTTCACCCTAACACTCTCACACTAGTCATTAAAATTTCCCAATTCTGCAGACTGATCCTACCACATGAACCTTTTTTTTCAATCCTCCCTTGATATTCTTCCATGGACCACCTAACCTATGCAAACTTCACATCCGCAGCTCACTTTACTGAGGAGAGTCACATTCCTCACCAGGCACTTTGAGCTGTAACAGGAGCCACTCTGTCACTTGCAAATATAGTATGTTACCATCAATACCATTATATCTGATACATTTAATATTAAACAACTGGCCTCATGCCAGTCTAAAAATCTTATTTACATTATTTTTCTTTGAAAGTGTCCAACCACCTACATAGATGAAACATTAAAATGGCTAGCAGTTTCAGAGAGCATGTTTGAGCCATTAAAATCAAGATCCTTACAACGTCTATTGTTGAAAGCCTCACATCCCTTGATCATAGCCAGAGTGATCTTTCTGTTTGTGTTCTTTCACAGGTCTTCAAAGATACTATTCAAAGAAAACCAGATGAAGCTAAACTCATTTTTATCTTGGGACCATATATTTCCCCAGGCCTTAATGTCCAGCTAACTTTTCAATCTCTCCCTCCATTGTCTCTAATAGCAGGTTTTTCACACCTATTCTCATCTTCTGTCCTTTCATCTATGCTGACTTTGTTCCCTCCTTCCCCTCCTATATATGCTACCTGCTTTTTTCTTTCAGTTGCACACATAATGAAGGCTATACAGCTGAAATGTGTCTTTTACCTTCTCTCCTGTTCAGCATGGAAATGACTTTTACATTTTTCCTTTCCAGGTGTATGCTGATTCAGTCCTTCACCAGCTTTCTTTTAGTCTGGTGTAACTAATAAGGTTACAGTGTGATTTAATTGTTCATACGTTTTATTAGAATTAGGAGAAAACCCATCTTTTGTTCAAAATGAATAATGGCAAAACAAACTAATAGTGATTTATTCTGCTATATTTTTGCTTTTCCAGGTTTTTGTTTATTGTACTGTAAGTTGCTCAGAATAAAATTCTGGAGTTGAGAGAAAAACAAAACTGGCAGTTCAGCCTGAGTCATACTTTCACAAGAATCACTGCAACATCCATCTTTAAACTTGATCTGTAAGAAATATTAAACAGAATATCTGCTCACATTCTGAATTGTGAAATATCCTATGTCGTTTTTCAACATATTACACAAATAGCTATTCCATTTTTCTTGTCATATCTTGGAAAACAGTCCACACTGAAATAATAAAGAATCTGGCATAACTATTCTTATATCAAATTTCACTGTTTATGTTTAGTAAAATGACAAACATCAATATTACATTATTGCCATTCTCATTATTAATTTCTTATGATAATTGTTTATAACGAGCCTCTATAAATACTTTAGCCTACCTTCCAAATAAAGATGTGCGTGTGCTAGTTTCCAAGGACACAGTCTTTTTTGCATGAGCAGTCAGTTTCTTAGCAACCAAAAATGGAGTACATATCTGACATACTCTTCCCTTTGTAACTGTGAGAAGGAATTAAATAAAATTATAGAGTAAAGAAAAATTCAATATTTAATATTAAGTAGAATGTAACTTACTATATATATTTTTTTACATTTAGTGCTGCATTGACAAGTATTGACAAAATCTTTTCAGAAGAGTTATCTCCTCCTGCATACTGCACCACTGACACCACAGCATGCATCAGTGTGTATAACAGGGCTTACCGAATTCACAGATTTACGGACTGTTCAGGACAAATTGAGGGTATTAATGCCTTTTAAATATGTACTTTTTGATCAGGTCCTATATTAATATTGTTAATTCAGTAGAACTAAGTTTGTCCCAGAATAAGATATTTGCCTCAAATGAATGTTTTTTTTCATTGCTTCTAATGTGAATATTTAATGTCATTACTAACCTTAATTATTTATTTAAAAAGTGTTAGATGGCATTGGGGTACATTGATCAGTGATACTAAATTAGTTTTATAAATTCAATTCTCAGACAAGTTTATGTGAAGCTTCATTCAAAAGATGTACACAATAGACTGGTATCTCCAAGTTGACCCATTTGCATGTGTGCATTAACGTCCTCAATCACAGTTCTGGAGGGCCGCAGTGGCTGCAGGTTTTCCTTCCAACTAATTTCCTAATTAGAAGGCGGTCCTTGCTGACAATGAAACTTGGGATTTAACTATTGGGCTTGTTAGTACTTTCATTCATCCAAGTGAAATTTTAATTGCACTGTAGAGTTTCCTTTGGTGAGAACATCCATGTGTTTTGTGGCCCTGAACAGATTTAAACTTAACAGTCCTTCCAATTCCTCTCTCATTTATTTCTAAACATTTTTTTTAACACAGATACTGTACTTCATGGTGCATACACACACAGGCTTAAAAGGAAGCACATTAGCTGGAGAGCTGCTGGTTTATTGGTTATCTGCATTTAATTATGAAATACTGCCTGGTTTAAAAACAAAAACAGGCAACAGTTAAAACTTAAATGCAGCTGCTATAAACTAAAATAGTCAATTAAAGGTTCAGAACTGTAATAGGCAAGATAACTAAAATTAAGCCCACTTACTTTGGTAGTAAATAAATGGGTTCTAATTAAGAAATTGTTTGAAGTGAAAACCTTCAGCCATTGCGGACCTCCAGGACTATAACTGAGGACCTCTGATCTACAATGTAACTAACATTTGTTTGATGAATGAAAGTGCTAACAAATCAGAGTTAAACACCAACTATCATTATCAGCAAGGATCGAGTTCTAATTAGGAAACTGGCTGGAATGAAAACCTGTAGCCACTGTGGCCCACCAGGACTGTGACAGAGGAACCCTGCTCTAGAGGTTTATTTTCTCCAGCCTTATGTCAGCTGGAGGTTTCACTTTCCTCCTTGGCCATCTGACCATGATGTACAGTTAGGTCCATAAATATTTGGACAGAGACAACTTTTTTCTAATTTTTTTTCTGTACATTACCACAATGAATTTTAAATGAAACAACTCAGATGCAGTTGAAGTGCAGACTTTCAGCTTTAATTCAGTGGGTTAAACAAAAAGATTGCATAAAAATGTGAGGCAACTAAAGCTTTTTTTTAACACAATCCCTTTTTTTCAGCGGCTCAAAACAAATTGGACAAATTAAATAACTGGACATAAAATGTTAATTTCTAATACTTAATTGAAAACCCTTTGCTGGCAATGATAGCCTGAAGTCTTGAACTCATGGACATTACCAGATGCTGGTTTTCCTCCTTTTTAATGCTCTGCCAGGCCTTTACTGCAGCAGCTTTCAGTTGCTGTTTGTTTGTGGGCCTTTCTGTCCAAAGTTTAGTCTTCAACAAGTGAAATGCATGCTCAATTGGGTTAAGATCAGGTCACTGACTTGGCCATTCAAGAATTTTCCAGTTCTTTGCTTTAATAAACTCCTGGGTTGCTTTGGCTTTATGTTTTGGGCCATTGTCCATCTGTATCATGAAACGCCGCCCAATCAATTTGACTGCATTTAGCTGGATTTGAGCAAACAGTATGTCCCTGAATACCTCAGAATTCATTCGGCTGCTTCTGTCCTGTGTCACATTATCAATAAACCCTAGTGTCCCAGTGCCACTGACAGCCATGTACGCTCAAGCCATCACACTACCTCCACCGTGTTTTAAAGATGATGTGGTATGCTTTGGATAATGAGCTGTTCCACGCCTTCTCCATACTTTTTTCTTGCCATCATTCTGGTAGAGTTTGATCTTGGTTTCATCTGTCCAAAGAATGTTTTTCCAGAACTGTGCTGGCTTTATTAGATGTTCTTTAGCAAAGTCCAATCTAGCCTTTCTATTCTTGAGGCTTATGAGTGGCTTGCACCTTGCAGTGCACCCTCTGTATTTACTTTCATGCAGTCTTCTCTTTATGGTAGACTTGGATATCGATATGCCTACCCCCTGGAGAGTGTTGTTCACTTGGTTGGCTGTTGTGAGGGGGTTTCTCTTCACCATGGAAATGATTCTTCCATTATCCACCACTGTTGTCTTCCGTGGACGTGCAGGTCTTTTTGCATTGCTGAGTTCACCAGTGCTTGCTTTCTTTCTCAGGATGTACCAAACTGTAGGTTTTGCCACTCGTAATATTATAGCAATTTCTCAGATGGGTTTTTTCTGTTTTCACAACTTAAGGATGGCTTCTTTCACCTGCATGGAGAGCTCCTCTGACCGCATGTTGTCTGTTCACAGCAAAATCCTCCACATGCAAACACCACACCTCAAATCAACTCCAGGCCTTTAATCTGCTTAATAGATAATGACATAACGACGGACTTGCCCACACCTGCCCAGGAAATAGCCTTTGAGTCAATTGTCCAATTACTTCTGAAATTAAGGGATTGTGTTAAAAAATACTTTAGTGTTCTCACATTTTTATGCAATTATTTTGTTCAACCCACTGAATTAAAGCTGAAAGTCTGCACTTCAACTGTATCTGAATTGTTTCATTTAAAATTCATTGTGGTAATGTACAGAACCAAAATTAGAAAAAAAGTTGTCTCTGTCCAAATATTTATGGACTGTATGTGATCAAATTGGACAAATTACCTTGATAACAATTAGAGCATTAACATTTCTGGACAATTGCTGTGAAATGGAATACAAGGTGATCCAGATCTAATTATGCAGATCGAGATCGTCTGGATGACTTTTATTTATGCGGGGACGATTCCAGTTCAGCACGAAGATAATTAAATCTGGATCACCCTATAGAATGACATTGAATTCACTCTGTTTGCAGAAACCTATATTATCCCACATGATACTGTATTGTATATAATATTCGTAATTTCATTAGGGACTTTTCCAGTTTCCATCTGTATATATATAATTCACTAAGGCAAGACAACCATGAAAAGCACGCCGGAAGGGGCGTGGATTCACTAAGCCGCCGACAAGTGAGACACCTATGGCGCACACAGGAAGGAGTCACGCCCACCAACTCCAAGACCACTGAATACGACAACAACTCGCAGGGCCACGCCCACCAACTCGGACGCGACAACACAGAAAAAATGGCGTCATTTATGTTCGTCTGTCGTAGAGGCCACATGCAGTGCAGGTCAGGTTAATGTCATGTACCTCCGAGCTACGTTGACTGTTTATAGAGGCATGTTTCTCATGGAGGTGAATCGCCATATGCAGCGTGTGAAATGGTTTGCGAGGGGTATCCCATGGGATCCTTAAAACAATCCTTTAAAACTGAGGTTAAAGCACAATGAAGGAATCAGTCTTTAAAAACCAATAAGCCCTGTGCCTCTGTTTCATTACCGTCTCACCTGCTTCACCAATGCAGGCCCTGCAACAGTCGAGACGCTCTGTCAGCAGCTGACCTTCTCTGTGCCTGACCAGTTCACACAGAGGCAGCGCAAGAGAAAGTCACGCCAGAGACAGACAGAGGCACACACACAGGCAGCTGGTGGGCGGCTCTCCGTGAGTTTCTCTTGCGAGCGGACATATGACGAGGCGGTGTTTATGCTTCGAGAACGAAGCTGGATGCAGCTTGCGACCAGGCACATGAGCAGGCAGTGTGTATGCTTCGAGTGCGAGGGTGGACGCGACAGGACCATCTAGGAAAAATCATGTCGCGGATGTGATTCACTGTATGCAGTGTATAAAACAGTTTGTTTGTCGCAGATGTGAATCGCTGTATGCAGCGTGTAGAACAGTTTGTGAGGGGTGTCCCTGTGTCTTTCCAGAAGTGTTCAACCATCAATAAATAATTATGCGGCATTTGTTATGCCGCAGGTTCACTATTGTGTTGTATTTTGCTCTCTCCAGAGTTCCATCTTTTCATCCACTTACTGTTGTATTCTCACACTAACCTGTTTTAGACAACCGTGTCTTTCCAGAAGTGTTTAGCATTCAATAAATAATTATGCATGAGATTGAGCGTGTGTCTAGGCGTGGGTAAGCCGTTGAACCCCATTCGGGCTGCAAACCGTGGAATTGCCACTAAGTGCGACTCATACGCTCCCACTGTTTTTGTCCCTACCCTTTGTACACACCCCCCTCCCACACGTTGACTGTTGATAGAGGCATGTTTCTCGCGGAGGTGAATCGCCATATGCAGCGTGTAAAACTGTTTGCGAGGGGTATCCCATGGGATCATTAAAACATTCCTTTACAATTGAGGTTAAAACACAATGAAGTGAGCAGTCTTTAAAAAACGAGTTTTCGGTTGACGACGCACGACCGTGTGCAGCATAGCAAAGTGTTGTACACGCTACATACAGCAATTCGCATCCGCGACAAACATGCATCTTCTTAGATGCTCCTACACTTTGTACACACACCCCTCCCACCTCGCTACGCCGCAGGGACGATTGTGTGTTGGTTCGTTCCGTGCATTGTTACAATGTTGCTTTTCTTGCTGATTTATTACATTACCGATTTTGCAAATGTTACATTTTCTCCTTGTGCTTAAAAATTATTAAAAAACTGGCCTGATTATGCAGCATATGGTACGCCGCGGGTTGGCTAGTTTTTTATATTTTAGTCTTGATAATAGTAATTTTTACTTTACTTCTTACTGAAGCAGATTGTGTTACACTTTTTTTGTATGAATTTGTCTGTCTATTATAAAAAAAATCTTGGAAGGAGATGAGACATGATTGTCTCAGAGACACTTTCACATACTGTGCCAACTTATGTAATGAGAAAGAAAAAAACATTATTAACTGTAATGATTATAAGTAGTTACCTTACAAATACCGAGGACTATATTTTGTATTAATCCTGCTGCAGAGAGCTATATGATTTTTACTTCTATATGATTTGTTTATCGTTTAGGTAGCTTGTGCACAGAATTATTAGATAACTTGCATTCTTCTATGAAAAAACGCTGACTATAAGAAACTACTTTAAACTGGTCTTGTGTGTGTGTGCTGATAACAGCGTAATTCTTAGGAACGTGAGCACCCTAATAGCTCTTTATTTGGATAAGAAACTCTGTGCACTCTTGCATATAATAATCAGGATGTAAACGCAACTTAAAGCAATCTATGTATGACCTCAAAATGAACTGTCATGTGTTTTTCTCTTTGGCCAATGAATAAGCCAGATAATAAAAAGGAAGAATTTTTTTCTTTCAGGCAGGCAGGCAGGCTGGCTGTCTGATCTGAACTGACCTGACCTGACCAGCCAGTGGCATTGAGTTGGAGGGGGGCTGCAGTCTCTCTAACTCACCAAGAATAAAGAAATTGTTTTTTATTTTAAATTGGTTTACTCTCCTGTTGTTTTTTCGACTTCAGCGTTCACAGTAACCACGCCTGGGGCCGGAAGCCCCACGAGACAAGAGCTTATGCAAAAAGATTTGGAAAAATCCTGCATGGTTATGTCAGACACATTTCTTGTAGAGAGAAAGAAACAATATTCAGTGCACGGGCAGTTATACATTGAATTGTCACGATGTAATTCCAAACACGGAATTAAAATTCAATGCGATACTGATGAAAAGGTAGATCATAGATATGGACATAGGTGATATGACAGAATTGCTCCACGCAAAACGCAGATCATGCAGCACAGCAGCAGCAGTAATCCAGTAGCTGATCGAGCAAACAGGAGGTAAAAAAAAATGTATGTTTTTCCCATTGTATCACCATTTAACAGGGGGTGTCGGAGGTGCGATCGCATCTCTTTGGGGTGTGTTCAACCTCCCTTTTCACAACGTGAATGGCAGAGACACAAAGTGGTTAGCGCAAGTACTTTATAAATAAATGTTTCTGTTGTAGTTATTTGCTCCTTTAACTATTTCTGAACTGTATCACAATAAGTGCCAGTTACTAAAATGCAAACACTGACGTGAAGGATAATATAGCTTCTGCAAAAAGAGTGAATTCAATGGCATTCCATTCCATTGCACAGCATCAAAGAAGATTTTTAAAAATATATATACTTTTAAGAAATAAGAATGCAGACTATTCACAAGTAACCAAAAAACTAAACCCAATGAGTTTTTATTGTAGAATACATTAATTGCTGAAAAGCAGAAAAAAACCCCTGCTGGGTGTGCAGGGACTGACACAATGAGTGCAGAAACGAAGATACAATGACATGTTTAATTAAGATAGGAGCCCAAATAAAGGCAGGATTTGGCTGCCAATTACTGTAAATGAAAAAAATGTTGGCCTGAAAAACTAGCAGCCACATGGGCCCACTACAAGAAAGCATGGAAAACAGTGTTGAGCTTTTTTGAATTTTGAATCTTATCAGAATCCTCAATAACCTTCAGCCACATTAATAATTAGTTTAATTTGATTCTGAGCAAATATTTTTAAATGGAATATTTGGGCATGTTCACTTGTCCATTTTGGCCATTTTGGATGGCAGTCAAATCTGCAAATTACGTCAGTGTCTGCAGACTCAAATCACTAGCATATGTTGCATCAGATAAAAGAAGAGCAGGGGATATGTTTCAAGACAAATAATGAATTTTGCATCCCCAGGTGTGTAAACACACAGCCAGGTAGCTTTTGGCAAATGAGCACCTGGAATAGATGTAGATATTAATTTATATGCCAAGAAAGGGGAGTAGAGAGACAGATTCAAGTAAGGCAGACACCACTGTATCTGAGTGACGTGCATATTCTATAAGTCTTGCATGTTTTAATACAATATACCAAGACTCACATGGCATTATCTGTAGTAGAATTCAGTACATTTTCCAAGGGCATTTTTTTAAAAGTAATCTTTCAGATCAACCACTAGTAGAATAAACTCTCAGGAGCAAATGTATTGTACTGCAGATTTCTGGGGGCTCTTTTTCATTAATCAGATAAGCAAAATATTTGTAAAAAAATCTCTCAGAGGTTCAACTCCCATGGAGAAGATAACAGTCATTTAAGCGTAGCAAAATGTAGTAACAAGGAGCACCACTATACCTTGGGTTTCCCCCAAATGGTATATCGATAAAACAGGCAAGTATGTTGTCGGTATATTTTTTCTTTTTTTTATTTAGTAAGTTCTTTCTACATATTTTAATTGAATTTTAACAAGGAGTAACTTTATGAAATACAGCGTATGATAAAGATTCAAAGGAGAAAAGATTTTGTTTTGTTTGACAACACTGATTCCCATGAAAAATGCAAGAATGAAATATATACTGTTTAAAAATTGAAAATATTATAAATATTGTGAAAGATCAATGTTACACATGTGCACCTGGGGACCTCCTTTCTGAGAAGATAAGCATTACCCCCTTGGTATGAGAGGGGTTGCTGGCACTAACTGTTTCTTCTCCCTTCACTGCATTTCCGAGAAGTTGTCCTAGGATGACACCTAGCCCTGCATACAATACCCAGACAAGACTCTGCCCCTTTCGCACAGGATGCCATAAAAATGGGCATTCTCCAGAAAGAGGTGTTTATTTCAGACTTGGACCTTAAGAGTGACAGAGCTCCAACTGAAGTAGTATGCCTATATATTTATATACAAAGTATATATATATAGTATTTATTAGAACAATCTAGTTATGAAGATGAGAACAGACCATACAGCCCAACAAAGCTCACCAGTCCTATCCACTTAATTCTTCTACAAAAACATCAAGTCGAGTTTTGAAAGTCCCTAAAGTCTTACTGCCTACCACACTACTTGGTAGCTTATTCCAAGTGTCTATGGTTCTCTTTGTAAAGAAAAACTCTATAATGTTTGAGCAAAATTTACCCTTAACAAGTTTCCAACTGTGTCCCCTTAATCTTGATGAACTTTTTTTAAAATAACAGTCGTGATCCATTGTACTAATTCCCATCATAATTTTAAACACTTCAATCTTGTCACCTGTTAATCTTCTTTTGCTTAAACAGAAAACCACCTATTTTTACCACCAGGCCTAACTGATATAAATCCCACATATTTGTAGTGTTTCCCTTAAAGATAGGGTGAGAAGTTCAGTCATCCGGGAGGGGCTCAGAGTAGAGCCGCTGCTCCTCTGCATCAAGAGGAGTCAGATGAGGTGGCTCGGGCATCTGATCAGGATGCCTCGTGGATACCTCTCTGGTGAGGTGTTCCAGGCACATCCAACCAGGAGGAGGCCCCATGGAAGACTCAGGACACACTGGATGGACTATGTCTACCGGCTGGCCTGGGAACACCTCGGGATTCCCCCGGAAGAGCTAGAAGAAGTGGCCGGGGAGAGGGAAGTCTGGGCATCTTTGCTCAAGCTGCTGCCCCCATGACCCGATCTCAGAATTGCGGAAGAGGATGGATGGATATTTGCAGTGTTTTTTCCACCATAGTTATTGTTATATATTTTGCTGATGTATTTATCTAAAGCATCTTATAATATCACAAATCTACACAAATGTTGAAAGTTGGAGCCCAGGCAAATGATGAGATTTGCTCAACCTGCAATGTTGTGGCCTTAAGTCCAGTGAATATGGAACTACACCATACTGCCTGACAGGTTCTAGTCATATTAATAATACAAATATTGTAAAGTAATAAACTCAGCATGCAAACTAGCCAAATTAGTAAAAGAATTTAGGCAACTCAATAGGTAAACTGTCTGAGCACTTACTACGTATGTAACTATGCCATGCTTGAGTAGACAATGCATGATACTGTAAATTATAATATATAGTGACATGTAGTGTCAAAGAAGTCACATCTACAAGAAGAGATTGGCAGATTAATTTCTCACTAGTGACTACTGCATGATGTTAAGCAAGCTTATGTCTCTGTCTACATGAATCGATGTTTATGAAGGTAATTAGAAAACAGGAATACTAGAACAGTAATTTCCAGTCAGATTACAGTGCCTATAAAAATTATTCGCCCCCTGGAATGTTTCACATTTTACTGTTATACCATACCGAATCAAAGTGGATTCAATTTGGCATTTTTGACACCGGTAACAGAAAAAAGAGTCTTTAATGTCAGTGTGAAAAATAGGCTTCTGCAAAGTTGTCTGAAATAATTACAAATATAAAGCATAAAATAATTGATCACATAAATATTCACCCTGTTTTATTATGACATCATCACTGGTTCAGCCAGTTGGTCACATAATTAGGTTAGCGGAGATCACCTCTCTATAGTCAGGGGGTTTCAACTGATTGCAGCATAAATGCACCTTATGTGGAAAGTCCAACTTGTGGTGAGTTAGTATTGTGGCCTAACCTATACAATGAAGACAAAAGAACACTCCAAAAAACTCAGTGAAAAGGTGATTGAAAAGCACAAGTCAGAAGAGGAATACAACAAAATATTCAAGTTAATAGATGTTCCTTTGCCGTGATTTAAATCAGTCAGTCATTAATAAATGGAAAGAATACAGCACAACTGTAAATCTGCATAGAGTAGGCCATTCACAAAACATACACTAAGTAGACCTTTAAGAATAAGTGTGGGAGGTCACTAAGTGCTTATTATATAACTCTAAAGGAAGAACAAGCTACAGGGTTTGAGACTGGAGAGACTAAGCATACAACAACTGTTGCCTGGGGGTTTCATCTCTTATGAAGCAGTTCACCAGAAATGCCACTTTAAAAAAAAACACCCATGGTACCTTGCGCTGGAAGGCACAAGACAGACTCTGATGTTAGCTGGAAGAAAGTTCTACGGTCTGATGAAAACAAAACTACGTTTTTTAGTCATCAGATGAAATGGAATGTTTACCAGTTACTTAACAGTGCACATTATTAAATAAATCCCCATCATGAAGAATTGTGGTGGCAGCATAATGCTGTGGCGACGCTTCTCTGGGGCAGGTCCTGAAAGACTTGGGAGGGTAGAAGATAAAATTAATCCAGCAAAATACAGGGAAATCGTTTCTGCAAGAACCCCATGCCTTGGAAGAAAGAAAGTTTTCCAGCAAGACGAGGAGCATAAAGCCAAAGGCCAAACCTACTCAGGAATTGCACGAAAACAACAATTTTAATGTACAGAAGTGGCAGAGGCAGAGTTCAGATCTTAATACAACTTGGAATTTGTGGCTGTTCACTCACAATCCTCATGCAACTTGACAGGGCTTGGTTAATTTTACAAATAACAATGGGGAAACATTGCAGTGTACAGATGTGCAAAGCTGATAGAGACCTATGAAGACAGTTTCAGGCCTGAAATGGCTGCCAAAGGTGCATCTACTAAATACTAATTTGAATGGGGTAAACAGTTATGCAATCAATTACTTTGAAATTAATTTTGCCCCCTTGCAGTGCTCTATTCCTACTTTGATTTATTCAATTCAAAAAGCCAAGATAAATCCATCCATCCATCCATTTTCTATACCCACTTTACCCTGGGTAGGGGTGCAGGGTAGCTGGCAGGCACAGGACGCAAGGCATTGTGATTCAGTGCTGTATAATTGTGAAATGCTGTAGTGCTGTAAAATGTGAAATTGTGAAATAGGGGTGAATATTTTTTATAGACACTTTATTTAGGTAAAACTGGCTATTGTCAAAAGTTAAAGTCCATTATGCTCCAAAACTTGTGTTTCGCAACAGATGTAATTGTATTGTTGAATTTGCCTTTGGAAACTTAAACATATTCAGTTACATGTTTCTTTAATACTGTAATTATAATTGTGTAATCAATAGGAAAAATATGTGACCAAACACTTTCATTAAAAAGAAGTTCTTTCTGAACTCTGATAACAACAACAGTTGTCGAGCTAAGCATTTAGAAAAACAACATTTCTCAAGTGAACATCAGGTGAAAGATTTAGTGAACACTCCTTTATTGACTTGAATATAATGTTCTGCTAGAAGCTACAATGTAAAAAGCTAGTTGAGCACTAGCATAAATGAATTAGTTGGAAAATTATGCAGAAACGTGTAAGGTCCTAAGCTAATGCAGGGTAGCTAGCTGGTGCAGTAGTTGGTGGTACTGCCACACAGTTCCAAAGCCTTAGGTTTGAATCTCTGGCAAGTTACCTAAACTCTCTGAGGAGTTTGCCAGTGTTTGTGCTCTTTTCCAATACTCTGACTTTTCTGCCTCATCACAAAAATAATCTGTGTTAGGCTAATTAAGCAACTCTAAACTGGCCCTGTATGAGTAAGTGGTAAGGAGAGCCGTTAATCAATCTGGAATTTCATCCATAGTTATTTCCCCTTTCAATTGATGCTGCAAGAATGGGCTCAAGCACCAGCCACTCCGTATTAGGTCTGAAAATGGCTTTTTGGGTTTCTGGTTAAAGAGAAAGAGAGAGGTTGGGAGCATGATCTGATTACAGCACATTCCTGTACCCAACACACAGTGAACCACCCAGATCTAGATCCAAGTGCAGTCATGCAATGGGTGACACCTCAGCACCACACTGAGCCGTGTGAGGTTTTTTACAGTGGCTGTACTGCCAACCGTGCCACCAACCCCCGAGTTTTCCCTGCAAGTTAAAGGACCAGCTGCAGGGCTGGATGCAGATTAACTTCATACCCAGGATGGAGTAATTGCATCTTAAGGGCCTTGCTCAGGGGCCCAACGAAGTAGAATCACATCTGGCGTTTATGAGATTCAAACCGGCAACCTTCTGATTGCTGGCATAGATCCCTAGCCTCAGAGCCACCACTCTCTGCTTCTGGTTGAAGCTCTGGTTTAATTAGCCTTTTTCTCGGTAGGCATTTTGTGAACAATCTTTAGGTAGGTTAATTTTTTTCTGAAATTTACAACACTGAGTACTGTTGAAGAAATCTGTTCTATATCTTTGATGTGCCAGTTATGGACTCTCATGGAAATAGGTTTTTTAATAAGGTGTTGAATCCTTTTTGCATTAAAAAGTTCTAAAAGCAATAATTATCTGTGACATTTTTGTATTATGCAGCTGTGTGTTGTATACAACATTTCTTGCCAGTTATGATAATGAATTGTAGGCTGCATCTTAGTTCTGAATATTTAGGTACATTAAAATTCTGCTGTTGTCAGCATACGTCTTGTGCATCAAGGGGAAAAAAAACAATTATTTTCTCCTTACATATTTGTTTTAACACGACAGAGTATAAAGGATAAGAAACATACATCAATTATGAAGCATGCATTTACTGGAAAGTGATTTGATGCTTACAAGATATGTTATGTTTACCTGCAATGTGCTATTTATAACAATTGATGCTATGGCCAGTGTTATCATCTATCATAATTAATTTACTATCAATGAATATTAAAATATCTTAAACAGAATAATGATATGTTTTTAATTTTTCCCCATCTTTTCTTTCTCTCACTAGATATCTGTAATTCTGCCAAACTAAATCCCCATTCATCGGTTACATTTGTGCCAAACTGTCTCTTTTTTGTTACAAATCAAAAGACATGACAGAAAATCTATTCATCTGGATTTTTTTTATATTCTCCTCGGTTTCTGGAATGTGCTTTTTGCACAAATTAAAAAAATGATACCCAGAAAATAAATAAAGCATGCAATAACAGAGATGCTTTTAACATATGGGTGGCATAATGGCACAGCATGAAGCATTGCTACTTCACAGTTTTTGGACTGCAGATAGATTTCTGAATAAAATGCCTCATGTATGGAGCTGGTGTATTCCCCATTGTGACCTACCACAATCCACATCTATGGTTTTAGACAATTTTTTTCACTTTAAATTGTTCTGTAAGGAGTTTTTTGTGTGTGCAAATGTACTGGTCTGCTGTTTAAATTTGTTTCCTTATGTAGGCTATGGCACTTCACTGTCATGACTCTGAAAAGCAGAGAGCGACTTTTTAAAAATACAGAAGCTCTTGAAAATTAAAATTCTACCTAGTCAATCTAAACTGGTTCATAGATATGAATAATCTGTTCATTCACTTAACGTCCTGCCTTCTTTTTAATATATGCTGCAGCAAATACTGCAATTGTCATGCTCGGTTCTGCAAAAGAGTAAAAGTTGTTTTGGCACTTACAGTTAATCCCTCTTTGAGAATGGTGCAATTCATGAGTGCAAGGAACTCTGCAGTCTTTGAGAGGATGGGAGCAGCTGTCAAGATTATTAAAGGTTAGATTTATGCTGTATTCATGACTTTGACAGTTGGAGGAAAACAGGACACAGTCAAAACAGGAGAAGGTCAGTAGAATGACAGAGTTACAAGTGATAACAAAATGGAACAAGAGTGCATATCAGCAAAATAAAGGCAAAAAGGTCTAAAGTGAAGTGAGCAAACAAAGGCAAAACCAGAAACGACAAACTATAAACGTGAAGTACAAGAACAGAAATGTTAAAAAGAGAAAGAAAGAGCACAAGAAGTAGAACATAGAGTATAAACAACTCAGTACACGAGGAAAGAAGAGCTGAATGGTTTCAGATAGTTACTACATAACTTTAGGAGGCAAAGTATGAAACAAACTGTACCTGGAAGGCATGGCCAAAGATGTTAGAATGAGTGAGTGTGTCCTAGAAAAAAACGAATGCTTCAACATCCCACCAATCTGCACTTTTAGTAAGGGTATACTCATATTGATTAGGAAACAAGCTCTTTTGATCATAGTAACAGAATAATGTCATAATATGGAAACGTGCAGCTAAAATGTGGCTTTTATGTAGATAAATTTGTTCAGTATTTTGCAGAATCTTTCTGACTAAAGGTAATTCTAAAGTATCACTAACATTCTAATTATACTTTTTTAAATTATGTGAACAGCAGCATGAAACTCATGAACAGAAATGAAAAAGGTAGTATATGAATAAATTATATGAACACTAGCATACAAATATATGTTCAGTATTTTAATATTTTTTAAAGATAAATATTTTAACTATATTAATTTAAGGAATTTCCTTCCTTCTCTCTTTTATTGGATATTTTCTTAATAATGTATATCGTTTTTATTCTGCTGTTAAATACTAGTAAAAGCTTCCAAAGTTATGAAATACTCTGACAGTAAAGTAAAGCATAATAGTTCTCTGCCAAATTACGTGTTCAAATATGCCATTACGAAAAGGATATTAATGCAAAGATGGTGAAGTATATACCGTAGATAAATATTGTATTTACTGTATTTAATTTTGGTATTTCTTTTATGGGCTATTGTCTTAATACTGTATATCGACATTTTCTCCATTTAAAGGCTAGTAAAAGCTTCCAAAATTATGATACCCCGACAGTAAAGTAAAGCAATATAGTTATCTTCCTTATTATATTTGAACTTGTCATTATAAAAATGCTAATTCAATTGCTAATTCAAAGATAGTTCAATACATAGGTACACACTGCAAACATGCAAGCAAGCACTAAATTAATGGAAGAGAATGAAAGAGAACAACCACAATAACGCCCAATTCCTACAAATAGCAGAAAGAAGATGCACTGCAAAAATAAGTAAACATAAAAAGTAAAGGATGTGTTTGGAAAAACAAGAAGAGAGCATTAGCTGTTTGTATATTGATATCTAAGCACATTTAATAACTGCATTGCACATGTAGTATTCAGTTCTATAGATTTTATTTTTATATAGCACTCTTCACTGACTGCAGGCTCAGACTCCTGCTGCAGGCTTAAAGCTAAAAACAAATCACAAAGTTTAATAACTATATAACTCGCATAAATGAAAATACATATTTAACAGAAAGTAAAACAAAGCAGTTTCAGCACTGATTAACATAAAACGATCATAACAATATACACCACAACATTAAAGCCATGGAAAGGTGATGAAAATATCACTGATAACTTAATAACAATGGCATCTATCAAGGGTGGGATATGTTAGACAGCAAACTAACAACCACGTCTTAAAGGTGATGTGTTGGAAAAAGGTAAAATGGGCAAGCATAACAATATGAGTGACTTTGACAAGGGACATATTGCAAGACAAAATAACAGGTCTTGTGGCATGTACTGGTATGCAGTGGTTAGTACCTACCAAAAATAGTCCAAGGAAAGACAACTAGTGAACCATCTCATGGTTGCCCAAGGCACATGTGATTCATGTGGAGACTGATGTCTAGCCCGTCTGGTCCAAAGAATTACTACAGCACAAATTGCTGAAAAACTTAATGCTGGCCTTGAAAGAAAGGAGTCAGAGCACAAAGTGCATTCAACTTGCTGCATATGGGACTGCATAGCCACAGACCGATCAGAGTGCCTATGCTGACCCTTGTCCTTTGCCAAAACCACCTACAATGAGCACATGAAAGTCAAAACTGAACCATGAGGCAACGGAAGAAGGTGGCCTGGTCTGATGACTCATTTTTTTTTTCACATCATGTTGTCAGCCATGCACATTTGCGTCATTTGCCTGGATAAGAAATACAGGATGCACTATGGGAAGAAAACAAATCAGTGAAGGCTGTTTGATTCTCTGGACAATGTTCTGATGGGAAAGCTTTGATTCTGGCATTCATGTGGATGTTACTTTGACATGACACACATATCTAAAGATTGTTGCAGTCTACGTACACCCCTTTATGGCAATGGTATTCCTTGATGGCAGTGTCCTCTTTCAGCAGGATAATGTTGAGAAACATGACAAAGAGTTCAAGGTATTGACTTAATTCTAATGAGTATATGTGGGATGTGTGGGAAAAGAAGTCAAATCCACAGAGGTCCCACCTTTCAACTTACAAGACTTAACAAAACCGTTGCCTTGGTGCCATATACCACAGGACACCTCTAGATGTCTTGTTGAGTCCATGCCTTCATGGGCCAGAGCTGCTTTGGCAGCATGAGTGGGACCTACACAGTATTAGCCAGGTGGTTTTAATGTTGTGGCTGATTGATGTAGTCCATTAAAATTACCACTGAGATATAGCCAGGTGATAGCGGAGACAAACGGTTACTAAAAGTTCAGAATTATTGTAATACTGATATTTTTGCACAACTGAGTAATAAACAAAGATGCAATACACACAGCTAATCAACAAATGTAATCAAGGTATGGAAGACCAAAGTAGTAAGTCTTCAGTTTGCATTTAAAAAGTAAAATGAAAGGTGCACCTCTTAAATAAGCACACATATTGTTCCACTTTTTGATGAAAGCTTGACATCCCACTGGTAATTTTGTTAGCCTCTGGAATCTTTAGTAGACTAGCATCATGCTATTGTAATGTGGTCTGTGGTTTGTATATAAGTTCATATAGGGCCTTAAAACTTTATATGTAAGAAGAAGGATTTTGAAATCAGTCATAAAGCCAGTGTAACAGGAGTTAATGAGGTCATACTTTCTAGTTCTTGTAATAATTCTTGCAGCAGCATTTTAATTAGCTGAAAGCTGCATTTGAAATGGTTGACCTTCCTTTGAATAATGCATTGTAGTAGATAGATAGATAGATAGATAGATAGATAGATAGATAGATAGATAGATAGATAGATAGATAGATAGATAGATACATTTTAGATAGATAGATAGATAGATAGATAGATAGATAGATAGATAGATAGATAGATAGATAGATAGATAGATAGATAGATAGATAGATACTTTAGTCAATCATACTAGAGGTAAATGTTTGAAATAGTTTCAGTATTCTCAGTGTTTATAAACCATCTTAACTTTCCAATATTTTTAACTTGGAAAAAACAGGCTTTAGATTGAGTTCTATCGCTTGTGTTAAATTACAGATTGGAGTAGAATATAATGTAAAGTATAAAAGTATAAAGTTGTGTGTAAAAAAAATAACCTTTAGACATACTGAGCTAAAATCTGACAGAATATTGTTGTGATCTGTATAACTCCTCCACCCTCTGTATTTGATTATAATCCATCCATTCTTTTAATTCACTGGTAGAATTAGTGAAGGATGCTATAGGAAAAGTATCATTTGGTCTGACAGTACCATCTGCATATGAATAAAAGTTACTGTTATGTTTTGCAGTGAAATTTCCCAATGGAAACATGTAAAGTGAGAACAGTAACAATCTAAGTACTGCGGTCTGCAGCGCAATATTTCTAACCAACATCTCCACATATGCAAACGTAAACTTGATAAATATGAATTAAACTATGCAAAAATGATGCCTGAGAGCTCAATGTAATTTTCAATCCTATGCAACAGAAAAGTGTGGGTAATGATGTCAGAGACTGCTCTTAACTCTAACAATTTAACTACTTGTAGCACATCCTTTATCAGAAGATATGAAAATTTAATTTTGCAACATATTGTAAGTTAAACCAAATATTTGTCCAGTGAATGGAAAAAAGCCAAGCTGAACTTCTCAAGCAAATTTTGTTAGAATATGGTTGGAATACTTCTTCTTAGAAAGCAACATTATTTCCTTTTCCGTTTTTCAAATTCAAATATATTTTTTAATGCACATTTAACAGCAAACAGCTTTACCAAAATGTTGTACGGAGAAAACAAGATAATAACTGTAGTATACACAAAGTAAGACTGTAAAAAGCAAGGGCACTAAACCAAAAGTCTTAAAACCTAAAGCATAAAAACATAAACACTTCCAAAAAACTAACAGCACCCAAAATCATTATTCTATATATGCAAAATCCAGTGAAAAATTCTTTAGATCGGTTTTAAATGTCAGGACTATGGAAGCAATTCTGACACATGAAAGTAACTCATTCCAGAGTTTCAGGACAGCCAAAGCTCAATCACCTTTCCATATTAACTGAGAATGAGGCAATGATAGTAGAAGCTGGGAGGATGATCTAAGTCACCTAGAAGAGGAATGTTGAAAAAGGAGATCTGAAATATTTGAAAGAGAAAGATTATTTAGGGCTTTAAACTTTATACTCAACCTAATAGGCAACTAGTGGAGAGAGACCAAGATAGGAGTTTCCTCTTTTAGGAATCTGTTAACAACCTGGCCGCTGCATTCTGAAATAGATGAAGATGAGATAAGGAGGCCCCACTGACTCCGGGGTATAGAGAGTTGCAGTAATCCAACCTATTGGAGACAAAGCCATGGATAGCAGTCTCCAGGTCTTTGTCTAACAAAAATGTATTAACTACCCTTGACCACTGAATTAATCTGTCTGTTAAAACAGATGATAGATTCAAAAATCACAACAAGATTTCTTACATTCATTTTAATATATGGGTAAGAGGTCCAAAGTTATTTGCAAGGCTCCTAATGGATACAGGAGGGCAAAATGATCGCACCTTTGACTTACTCTTATTTAACTGGAAGAAGTTATTAGCCACCCAGCATTTAATATTCTCGAGACAGTTAAGCATATTGGTTATTAAACCATTATCATTTGGTTTCAGGGAGAATCAATGTTATGAAGTTAAATAACTGATCCAAGAGGAACCATGTATAGGACAAAGGGTGTTGGGGTTTTCAAGTTAGAACTGCTAAAATGATGTGTGCACGGAGAGATGGATTTGATACAGCAATGTTTAGTTTGTAAGACAATGTTCTTATATTATCAGTTTTTTTATTAAAGTTCATATAATGTGTGCTTTGCAGGTATTTTGCAAGGTAGTTCTGAATTCCCATTTGTCAAATTAACAACTGGTCTAAACTGTTAACTGGAATTAACTAAAACTATCAATCTGCAATAGTTGTCAGAGCGAGAAAGAAAAAGTGCGTCTGCATGCCTTTAAAAGCTGTCTGTCCATGCAGTTTAGAACACGTGTAGTTTTGTTGTCCTCCAGCTATGCTATAATTTAAGAGCATGAATGTTTTTATTAAACCAGGGAGAGGTTCTATCTGCTCTAGTCACTTTTGTTTTGAGAGCAGTTACTGTATCTAAGGTCTCTTTCAAATGCCTATTAAGATTATTTATGTTATTTAATCTGTAATGATCTCCATAATCATGGTTGAGTTTCTCAAAATATCTGCAAATTCTAATGTAGAGTTGCAATCTGGACGTCATACATATACAGATTTAATGTACGACAGAATTGGTAAAGGCAACAACAAGTCAATCATCAGTAATAACAGGAGAGAATTGTATTTCATGAATGAATGCTTACATTTTTAACTAATAATTAGATCCAATGTATGATCATGAGAATGAGTCAGGCTTTTCATAATCTGGCAAAGCTGTACTAAGTTTAGTAGGTGAGCAAAATATTCTTTATCTATGTGAATAGTAAAATTCCTTATCAACACTACATGATCACAATTTATATAAGTCAGATAAAATGCTGTCAATTCAGTCATGATCAATGAATATGGCCCATTTGCTCTGTAAATTAGTATTTAAATTGTGCTTTATTATGTTTTAATTTCTAATATACTGTAACTGCTTTGACGGATGTAAATTCACCTAAAGCCACGTTTAGATAGAGATCAGATTTTGTACTTGGGATAATGCATTTTACCAAAGCAGCTGTATTTCCTACTGAGCATATACTAAGCAAATCGTATATCAAACTAGAAAGATGATGCCGGGCTGCTTTTATACTTTATATTTGGTTTGAGTCAATTTACTAATACCAGTACACATGTTGGAGTAATTATGCTTTTTTTGGTCCTCAGTTGATTTAGACTATGTTATATATGTTTGTAATCATAGGGCTGTAGTCTGAGTAGAGACCTGAAGAGTAAGCTAGGCAATTTTGCTAAATATTTTGTTATAAAAAATAAAAAAAAATCATTCTAGTTATGATGAATAAGGTCTTTCCTGAAAAAATCATCACAGTTATTAACAAATGCTATTCTTTTATTTGTGTGACTGGTTTCTAACGTGCAATGAAGGAATAACAATCTGCTAGGGACCATATCACCACTATGTAATGTTGGTAAAGGGTCAGATACAACTAGGTTGCAAAATTTTCACTTAGCTTTGAATGCACAAATATACTTCAGTTTTCTGCAAAACAACGTCATTAGTACTGATTTGTTGCAATAAAGTGCACACTTCATCCTCTGCCAGGAAATCCAATTTAGCCTCTGTGTCAGAAACCTTGGCACCTGAATGGCATTTTACTTTAACTGCTGACTTTACATAGTTTCCCACTGTAACATTCCACAGTATGGAATAACAAATTGTATGTGATTATTATTCTAGATAAAAAATTATAAACAAGTACATAGGCATCTTCATTTGTTAGTCATCTGTACAAAAATATAACTAATGCAATATTTAGAAACCATTACTAACTCTCCACTGTTATTTTTCTCTTTGTGGTAACCTTGGTATGATACTTGGTGCTACTGCTGTACTACCAAATTGTTTAACATTGAAATATCATCTAAGATGATGATTGATGGAAATATTCTATGGTTAGACTGTATAGCCCAGCACGGACTGAGGCCACGTTAGCCAAGGTCTCCAGGACTGTGACTGTGTCTAAATTTATATTTGCATTTTACCTGAGAACTTTTCATAGTGCTCTTTACCTAAATGTAGTGAAGACCACTACACAAAATTAAACTCAACTGAATTTCAGAATTACAATGCATTATATAAAGAAATAGTGATCAAGTCTAAAACTGTGTTCCCAATTTTCCAGGGAAATAATTCAAGGCAAAGGATTTGTCACCAAGAGGTGATGTAATGTAGAAATAAAACACTTTGAAAGGGTACCCAATGTACTACGACATTACAACAAATGCTCTGATTTGATTCATTCAATTCTGTCTTGTATAATGCATTAAACCCTTGCTTCTCAGCTATATCAAAGCAAATTAGGCAGTGTTTTATTTTAATAGGAGGTGGCACAGTGGCACCATAGTATCTCTGCCGACTTGCAATACAGAGATCAGTGTTTGCTTCCCTAGTGGTCCATGTGAGGACTTTGCATGTTCTCTTAATGTCCACATGGGTTTCTTCTGGCTGCTTCAGTTTCCTCACACAGTCAAAATACGTCAAGGTAAGGTAAATTAATGATGCTAAATGTGTGTGACCCTGCCCTGGATAATTGAGTTAAGACAATGAATGGATTTATGTTACGCTTTGTTATTTTCCAAATTCTAATTTTAGAACTGAGGATTTTGAATGAGTTGTTTGGACATTGGTTTTCTACTGCTATTTTTGCTATTAAAAGAGGTTTTTACAAAATTGTATTCTGACACTTTAATATGACTGTTGTGCTCTCTATAATTTTAAAATATGGGAGTTCCGTTTTCATAAAGCATAAATTAACAAGCCCTGTAGAGGAGCCTTGGTAGTTATTATCATCCCTATCTGGGACTAATAAATAGAAATTGCCTGTAGTCAAAAAGAAAGATACACACTACAGACATACAAGTAGACCATTGGGATGCCACTGTACCAGTCTTAATAGACAGTTTTGTTAAATTGTATAGCTTTGGTTTATATAACTTCAATGATACAGTACAGATCTTAAAAGTTTTTTTATTTTTAAATTGAATAGTACTATTGTTCGGTAGCTTAAAAATGTCAATTCAGATATCTAATTTATACACATGTCTTGCAAAGGCAAACTATGTGAATTAGTACATAACATATAGCAGCTGTTAAAACAGACTTGAAGAAAGTATAACTGCTGTATGTCTTTTTTCATCAGTCATCTTCTGGCAGGTTCTTTTTTCAGGTGATTAATTCAGAAAACTTTGAGAGAGTTTTTGCAGGCTCTCAAGCAAATTGTATTCCTACGTTGTCAGTGGAAATAAATTGAGGTAGCAGTAACTACATATCTTTGATTTCATGCAAAGCTTGCCAATATAAATAAAGCTCTGTCACATACATTTTTAACCATCTATTCCAATAGGGGAATACAAAGTGAGAATCAATTGCATGATACACTTATACCCACACTCACTCACATTCGTCCAATTTAGAGCTGCCATTTAGTTTTGAGACGTGGAAAGAAACTGAAATACTTGGAGAAATCCCACACAGACACTAGGGTTTTTAAGCATGCACTTGGCATTAACTATGAATATCGTAATATTTCTTTGTAATGAATGACTGTAAAGAAGTATTGTATCTTCCCATGAACAATTGTCTGCAATTTTAAGAGTCTTTACAACAGGTATAAGCATGCACTCTACTCTCCAAACCATTATAATAGGCAAACAAGAATAAACAGAGAGAATGCAGCCACTTTTCCACACTGTAATAAATCCTTGTTTTATTTTATCTATCAATTTATTCAAATGACGTGATATTATTTTTTTTAAATAGTGGCAAAATATTTTTTTTTTAAGTCACAGACTGGAGTGTGTTGATTCCAGTATAAAATACACCAATGAGTCCTTATGAAACAGTGTCTTAGGCCTCATCCACACATACCTGGGAATTTTTTAAAATGGTAGTTTCCCTCCCATTTTTTAAAAATAATCCCGTATACACATGTACCGTTTTTGAAAAAAAATCTTTATCCATATAAAAATGCCAAAATCTGTTGTCAAGAGCAAGAAGCAGGTATAGATAAGAAAGGGAATGTCATTTAGATTAATTTGGAATTTGCGAAAATATGGGAGTCATGAACGTTACCCGGACATTTAACTATGACGTCAATAAATGAACACTTGTAATCCCAGGTGGCTTGTATGTTAAGAGAAAACCTCCCTTTTCTGTTCAAATAATCCATGGAATTTTTGCATGGCTGCTTTATTTCAACATGAGTCCCGGTGAAACCCTGCTACAAGTTTCCCTACTTTGGACTTATTTTAGAAACCATCTGTCTTGACAATCTCCCCTCGTCTGCTAAATAGCAGAGTGTGCAGACAACTTTTTTGATAACACTGACAGACAATCTCATTACAGTTGTTTTTCCTTCAATGTGTGGCCATCTCACTCAAAGACAACAGCAATAAACTTGACAAAAGAAAACTCTCTTCAGCAACACCTACTGTTGTTCAATATAATGGTAAAGTAATTGTACTTTTAAATGTAAACATGTAAGAAGTCCCGTTAACAAGGTTAACACCAGCACTAGTTTAGCCGAGACTGCAGTTGCCTCATGTAAACAAAACAGACAATGGCAACACACTGACGTCAGTCAAAGAGGATACTGACACACACTTTGATGTTACGAGCCAAAAACTGTTTTCCCTGTCTACATGTACACAGGGAAAACAGTGTTTCTAAACATCTTCACCCTGGCAGGAGTTTTTCAAAAGCTCAGTTTTCAGGGACCTAAAACGCAGTTTGCATGTGAACGAAAGGCCAAAACGCATACAAAAAGATACATTTTAAAAAATACCTGGGTACGTGCGGACAGGGTTGTGGGAGCTCTTGTACCCGACACCATCAGTAATGTAACTGGATGAGCTCAACAGTGAAGACACAACAAAGCAATGGGATGGTGCAAAAAGGTGCAAGTGCTCTTATCTATACTAATAAAAGGCAAAGCCCTCACTGACTCACTCACTCACTCACTGACTCATCACTAATTCTCCAACTTCCCGTGTAGGTAGAAGGCTGAAAGTTGGCAGGCTTATTCCTTACAGCTTATTTGCAAAAGTTAAGCAGGTTTCATTTCGAAATTCTACACATAACGGTCGACAACATCCGCCATGTTGAACTTTCTTATTTACAGCCCCATCAACGAAATTTGGTAGGCGGCTTCCCTGCGCTAACCAAAACCAATGTACATACTTACTTCGGTGGTATGACGCCACTGTCGGCCGTCATATTGAACTTTCCAACGTCACTAATTCTCCAAATTCCCATGTAAGTAGAAGGCTGAAATTTGGCAGGCTCATTCCTTACAGCTTACTTACAAAAGTTAAGTAGGTATAATTTTGAAATTCTACGCGTAACGGTCATAACGGTCAACAACGTCCACCATGTTGAACTTTCTTATTCATGGCCCCATCTTCACGAAATTTGGTAGGCGGCTTCCCTGCGCTAACTGAAACCAATGTACGCACTTATTTTGGTGGTATGACGCCACTGTCAGCCGCCATATTGAACTTTCCAACGTCACTAATCCTCCAACTTCCCATGTAGGTAGAAGGCTGAAATTTGGTACTTATTTCGGTGGTATGATGCCACTGTCGGCCGCCATATTGAACTTTTCAATGGTCTTTGTTACTTATGGGCCCATCTTCAAGAAATTTGGTATGCGGGTTTCCAACGCTAACTGAATCCTACTTATGTACATATATACGTCCATAACCTGCAGCTCGGTCACCTTGTGAGGCAGCGTTGGGTCCCCCATTCTAACGCCTCCTACGTTGTTGGCTGCCTGCCTATATAAGGCTGTCCGTCGCTCCAGTCTCTACATTCCCTTCCTTGCTTCTCCACGGGATTCACGTCTCCCTGCTGATAACTACAGCCTTTCTATTTAATCCACGGCTTCTCCACTGTTTTATTGTTCATTTATTACGATTATAGTTATTGTGTAGGTATTTTAGACTTACTTTACATTGTTCAGGTACCCATTTCCTTTATCGTTCCAACCGTACCCCCATAACATGTCTATCGAAGTGATCACCATTGATCAAAGAACTGTCAATGTTAATTAATGTTGACTTATGTTTATCTTTTATTGTGTCTTCTATTTCTCTATTCATTTTGTAAAGCACTTTGAGCTACATTTTTTTTGTATGAATATGTGCTATATAAATAAATGTTGATTGATTGATTGATTGATTGACTTACCGAGTGGTTTCCATGACCGGAGATGGCACCTACCTTTTCCATTCTCTTTGTTACATATTGCACGGCCATATCAGGCTCACTCTTGATATCCGGAGGAACATTGTGTCTTATGTATTGAATGACTGGGACAGGTTCAAGGTGTGGACTGATGGTACAGGAGATAATTATACTACACAGGAGCACTATAAGAGTGAAATGCTTAAGCCCTTCACCTATGCATCTGCCTGTGAGTTGATGGCTGCCGCTGAATTGTTCAGTAGTCGCTTTCAAGTGTACCGAAATGGCCAAATATTTTACACCTTTTGACAACCGCCAATGCCTCTTAAACATCTTAGATTGACAGGTGACGATTTCAGTAGTGGACACTTTGATGTTTATGAATGTTTAAACTCTCAAAAGCTGGATGTGAAGTTATCGATGAAACCGGTTGTATACTTACAACGCTTGACAGATGCCGAATGTCTCTTCAACACAAGCCCTACAAATACCGTCGTAATTGAAACAATCCATGAAACTCAAACCGATTATGACAGCAGCAATCCAAGCTGTGAGATTTGAAACAAGATTACTGTACACATGGCCAACTGTACGTTGCATGCTCAAGAGTAAGCTCAGCGCACAGCTTGGTCATATTACAACCGGAGGTCCGAACTCACAATGAATACAAAGGGATCCTTAACAAATAATTATTGGTATATTTTCCCTCAGTTTAAAAAGGTTTAATTTTCTTCTTAATAAAAATTTTAAGGCAGTACTTTGCCGCTGCGAAGCGCGGGTATTTTGCTAGTTAAAAAAATAAAAACCAAAACAGTATTCAAAATATAGTGCAGTGCTCCAAACATCAATAAATAAATAATCCATTAAAAACAGTAAAACAAAGTGGAGGTTAAAATCCAATAAATAAATCCAGTTAAAACAAGGTTAAAAACAATTATTGGAAGCAGTCCTTTAAAACAAAACCCAGTGCCTTTTCTTCTGGTGGTTGCCCTGCTTCTTCCTTCTGGGCCCTGCACCAGGGGAGTCACCCTACCTGCAGCTGACTTTTCCCATCAGTCTGGAAGCCTTTCTGTTCCTGGCTCCATAGGGCTCTGCCAGACTGAGACTTGGGTTCCCCAGTCGATAAGGGCGCTCACGTTGGGGCGTCAACCTCCCAAGCCTACTGACTCCATCCTCCTTCCAGTCACTCCTGCTCCTCACTAATGCTCAGCAGAGCTCACTTCTCCAAGCTGCCTGTCCTTGTTACAGCAAGCCTGCTCGTTCACTCATTTACTCACACCAGCTCCTTCCTGCCGCCTTCTTCTCCTTTAACCTCTGTTCTTTTCTTTTCCCCTCTGCACTCACACTCCTACTATATATAATGTGGACGTGGCACAGGTGCGCCAATTGGCAGCTCCCAGCATCAATTATGGAAGCGGACGATCCTAAAGTCTGTCTTATACTTTGAAGCCAGCACACGGACCTCACTGCAAGGTGCGCACGCGCTGTTGTAACTATTGAGCAAAAGGGTAAAGGAAGGGCAAAAGTAATATTCTCATGAGTTGAGGACCTATATGATGAGCAGATGCATTTCAAATGTTTTTCGCATGTATTCCTGTGCACATTACCATGCCCCCTGTGTAAGCCACAAGTGTGGCAATTATTTATTTAAAAGCTGAGCTTTTCTTATGAGCCATGGACCACTGGACCACTGGTCATAGTACATTAGCAATAGGTTCCTACAAAATTTCCAGTCCACTGCTGGGCAGCCAGTGTTGAAACAGATACCCTTCTATTTTATGAGTTGAATTTTTTGTTTATACTTTGAATAAATGTAACTAGATGACACCCTTAATAATTACACAGTAACTTTAGCACTTTTCATTTTGCACAGACTCAAAAGAGTTTACACATTTTTACAGCTGCAATGTGATAACCTGTAAATTAAAATGTTGCACTTTTTACATTAATAAATACAGACCTCGGGATAAGCAATTGTGAAATTTGAAAACTAACTTTTAACAATCCCATTACTCATAATGTCACATTCTGTAGGTAGGAGCTGCAGGTTGGCCTTAAGTGCCACATTAGGGTATTGAGAAAGGAAACAGGATAAACGTTTGTTTATTTTTTTACATTTTTTAGAACATACCCAGCAAACAGACTTCTGAAATTAACAGCCTAAAGTCTGTCTTATACTTTGAAGCCAGCACACGGACCTCACTGCAAGGTGCGCACGCGCTGTTGTAACTATTGAGCAAAAGGGTAAAGGAAGGGCAAAAGTAATATTCTCATGAGTTGAGGACCTATATGATGAGCAGATGCATTTCAAATGTTTTTCGCATGTATTCCTTTTGTTTTAATGACCTGGTCCATTATGTTCAGCCTTTTGTTCATCATTGAAAATCATAACAATGAAACAAACAAAAAAAATGCATTAGTTTTGTTAAGATAACTCTGGTTATGAATTATTTTCTGTTTCTTGACTTTGATTTACGTCTTACGTTTTGGCTTGGGCTATATATTTAAAATTCTAGTTATTGAACCTCTCTTGATCTACAATTTTGTCTCGTGTTCTGGATTTTGTTTATTTTTTGCTATCCGTCTGTCTATGACCTTAGCTTATTATTACAATAACAATACATCTTCTGATTCTATCTTACTCTAAACTGCTGCTGCAATGTGCAGCCAGTTCAGTGTCCCAGTTTATGGGTATTGCAGCTGGAAGATTGACCTTCTTCCCTACTTTTAGTTATTCTTGGATTTTTTTTAGATCATAAATTATGTGATATGTTAGAAGAAGGATTTTAAAATTGTCTATGAACTTACATTTAAGTCAAAGTAGAGACTTACTGTAAGGATAGGAGGTACTTGATGCTACTTCCTCGTCTTGGAAATGATCTGCCATGCAGGGAATTTAGATATCTATTGAGGAAAATAACTACTTCTGCTGTTTACAATTGGACAAATTGCTTTACTAATACAATATCTTTTTAAAATTTGATTAGCTTGAAATACTCTATATTACAGGGCAGTCTCATTTCAGATCAAGAATGTTTCAGATTAAGCATTATTTTCTTTGCCTTTGCCCGCTAAAACACGTAATCCACCAGCTTCTGATAGCCAGATATTTAAACTTTCCCTGGCAATGCTGAGAGACCCATCTTCATGTTTTAAAAATATGTTGTAAAGTCCCTTTCCAGATGGGAGAAATAAACCACACATGCAAGTGTTTATAGCAGTCCAGAAAAAAAGATTTATCGCTTTTCTGCCCTAGCTGAACAATGCAAACTCCAAAAAAAACAAAAACCCAGACGAAGAACAACCACTTCCACACCTTACCAACTCGAACACTTTTTTTTTTAAGACAGAAATTGACAGAACTTCCTTCACAATTTCCCGCCCCCAGCATCCCAGTGGCTGCTCTATTTAAGAAAGGCAGATGTGGCTCCTCTGCCCACTCCTCTCCGCAGCACTCCATTTGCATGGCTTTTAAAACACACTGCCTCGGTGGTAATTTCTTTACCAGACTGTTACAATATTAAGTGTTTTCTATACAAGTAAGGAATATTATCAAATCTAGTAGCGTTTGCACACATAATTATATAATTTGATAATTATATAGCAAAACTTTCTCTAGATCTAGGCATTTTTAATGGTCATGCTTAAATTAAAATCTGACAAAGAAGATTACAACAATCACCATTATAGGCACTCAATCTCATACAATGAAAGATGACAAGGACAAGTAGCACAAAGCTGAATTTGAAAGCAAACCTCACAATCTGTAAAGGCTGAAAAAGTAAATATTAGAAATGATGAGAATACTTAAAAACAATATTAATAGTTACATCAAAGGAAAGGTTGGGATTTGTGAAGCAAGAGAAAAACAACATAGGTATCAAATGAAACATTCTTCTCTAATTTAAGAGAAAATTGAGACAAACACGCATATAATAAACAGACATATAACATTAACCATAACAACACAACCTGAAGCCTATATTGTAGATAATATAGAAAACTTAGAGGCAGTGCTAACACAAAACATGAATATAAGATAATTATTCAGTCAAAATTAGCTTCTGGTGAAGATAACACAGAAGTTAAACATATTACAAGTGGGAGGAATACTGAAAAGACTTTACTAAGCAGATCAATGTCAGGGCAGATTAGACACAGAAGGAATAGTTATACAGGAAGATTTGGAACTTGCCACATGATTGACACAAAGAAACAGGGTCAGATGGTATTTCTTTGGTTCACCGACAAAAGCGCGATAGACATATGCACCCCGACTAAACCGCGACGGACAAATGAGCGCCAACAAACCCGCTAAATGGTTTTCGACAAATGCGCGCCAACAAAATCGCAAGAGAGGCAGGGCGTGATCTTAAGGACTATCTGCGTGCCGTGCTGATGGCATGCCGCGTTTCATAATATTGACTTCTAAAATAAACATTATTATATATACTTTAAACTAGTAATTCATATTTAATGAAATTTTCACAATTTGTCTGCGCGATTTTGTCAGCGTGATTTTGACGCCGCGTTTTAATCGCCGCCATTTTGTCGCCGCTCATATGTCTATCGCGCAAATGTCAGGTCACAATTTCTTTTGAGTAGTTCAAAGCAGAAAGGGGGAGCCATATACAAAAAATGCCGAGGATATACACAGAAAGATTGCAGAAAGTAAATTGGCGATAGAACAGGGAAGATGTTGACTTTACGGCAACTCTAACAAAAAGTATAGTGGAGAAATATAAGAATTACAGAACCATTGTGCTACCAATTTTCAAAAACATCTTCCGTGGATAATATTGTGAGATGTTATCACAAACATTTCATTTATGTAATGTCATGACATTAGAGATTAGATATTACATTTTTATGATTCTGCTACAGAAGGCACAAGAACATCTGTTTTTTATGGATTATAAATGCTTTCAACTCATTTTCCTATAATAAAATTAAGCAATCAAGCAAGACATTAGGTATACAGTAGATACATGCAAAGATAATTGAGGAACCTGTTTTGAAAACAGTGAGTAAAATGTAAGGTGGAAGGCAAAATGGTGAATCATATTTTGAGATGTTCAACAAAAAGATTTGACAGAACTTAAAGTTGTGGAATATAAAATGGGGCAAATGAGTTTCAAACATGAAATATGCTGACAACGTCATCTTAATAGCAAACTCATAGCCATCATTACATGATGTGATGCACAGACTTGACATCTCTTTTAATGAATGAAAACAAGGTTAAGGTTATGGAACCAAATGAAGAAAACACAAATATAATGTCAATAGAGCCGTACTGAAACAGAGAAATACACTTTCACATGCTGGATTTTTAATTAATGAAGGAAGCAAAGATAAAGAGTATAGCATTGTTTATTCTTTTAAAGAATACAGGAAACCCAGCACATATTAATATGCATAAAGATCTGACTGCTAACTGTTCTTTGTTGTGAAAAATTGATGATAAAAAAAAAAACATGCATCAGCCAGTTCGAAACAAAAGCCTCACATTTACCTAATGTGTCTAGAATACAGGAGATAGCAAATGAAGGTGTTTTGGAAAAAAGTGGGAATGAACAGGAATATCATAGGATGAATCCCAATTAAAAATTAGACAAATTATCTGAAAACAAGGGACATAATTGCAAAACATTCTGGATCTTGACAGAGAAAAATAAAAAAAATATGACAGAACTAAAATAACATGAGCTGCAGAGGAAGGAAAGTAGCACATTAGTTGTATATTTCCTTGCCTTCTCCATTTACAGTATTTCATATTGCAGCATTATTCTTTCTTCTTTCATCATTGGCCTCATCTGCTATTATTTACTTCTGCTTGTTTGATGTGTGATATTCTGCCATCTCCTCAGTTAAATCTTAATTATTCCTATCACACTTTCATATTATAAATGGTGTCTTATTTGTGTACTATTCTAATATAGGATGCAGGGTACTGTGACAACAGAGAAGCACCAACAGTTGTGTGATTTGTCTTAATGGACTGTTCTGCCTACAGAAGCCATAAAAACAACTCCATTGCACCTTGGTGCATACTTTAGAAGTGTCTGGAACTGTTTTGTAGGGGAAAAATACCATTCTTCCATGAGAAATTCTAGTATTTACTTGTTTCATAATGTTGTTCTTTGTGTAGTGTTCAGCTAGCTAGAGATCTCATGACAGAAATGGACATGGTATATGTTTTACTCTGCTATAATGATTTCAAACTTTTCTTTTATAGTTTTTGCCACAGAGCATTGTCATCAACATTATAAAAGATCTGTTTTACAATAGGACAAACATGATCACTGACCAGTCAGGATTACTTTGTATTAATGGTAATTATATTTCCTTTCATAAAAAATAAAGTGTAGTTAATTCATGACAAAATGTATCTATTTTTTATCTTATGGCATTAGCACATGGTATAGGATAACTTCAAATGAAATATACTGTATGTATGTCAATGTAACTGTAAATAGATATAAGTATTTGTAAGTGTATACAGTATACAAAACAGGTAATTGAATTTTATTTGAAATTACAAGAAAAGGACAGTCCCAATGTAACTTTCAGGTTTTTTGTCTACTTGATGGGGGTAAAGTCAGCATAGCTGTCCACTTAGTAGGGTAGAACATGTGATTACAGTTTTGTATAATATGAGAAATCATTTAGCTATGAGCACCACCGATACATTCTGAGCTGGGAATCACTCCTCACATGAAAAGAAAAGTCTAACATGTCTTGTATAAATTCTATTGACGGTTTTATGAACTTGGTAGGTTATTTCAAATTGAGAAGGTCTCTGTCTCTGGTGGTCTTACGGCTATCGTTGCTTCAATCCAGGATTCTTTGCATTCTCTGTGTATATCAAAATTTTCTTCATAAAAGGGAAACACACCCAAAACCATAACATACAAATGGAACACTTCTCTGTGGAATGCAATTGTTCAGATATGGCCATTATTGTCAAGGTGTTTACAATTTTTCACAGTTTAGGAAGTCTTTCCCTTGACAGCTTGTGAATTTTAACTTAGCTACTGCTTCTTGTAAAAATACTACAATGGTTAGTGGTTACTTTGGGTAAAATGATAAAAATATGTTCTTATTTTGCAAAAGTACAGAAAATCTATTGCATTAAAAGGAAGCAATTTCTAAATTATTCCCAAATAACTGCCTAGGGTAGAACAAAGTTCAAATGCGGGTACAAAATAAATTCCCCAGGGGAATTTCACAGATTAAGCCCACCATGGGGAACAGCATTCCAGACCTAAGCCAAGACCCAAAAAATGTCTCCTAGGAACAATTCCCTAATAAAGCAAAGGTGTTGTCATTAAATAAAGTCCCCCAATGAGATAAATTTTAGAATGAAACATAGTCAATGGCCGAGATAGGTTCAATGGTACTGTTTTGCATACCTGTTGAACACACAAACATGCATTCTGTTTTATGTGTTACATAGAATGAAACACAAGCTCTCTTAATACAAACAATAACAATAAAAAGTGACAAATCCAGCAATATATGTTACTAATTACTAAGAAGTCAGCTTTTTGAGTATTGCTCAAGTACTCTATACAACAGGCTGTGTCAAATGTCAACTGATAAAACTTTGCTGCATCTTTAAGCAAAGTTCCAACGTTTATATTCTATATAATTTAAAGATGATTCAAAAAGTTTCTAAGTGGAAGCAATTTTTAAAATGCTTAAGTTGGTGAAGGACTGATTTATCAGGATGGCTGTGCGTTCTTATGTTTATAAAGCCTTATTTATTTACTTATTGTTTTTATTGTGATGGTTTCAAAAACTATTTAAATCTGCTTTGCATCTTGCAACTCACCTTTGTGTAAGTGTCCAGAAATTAAATGTGACTGTTTCATTTTGTTACTCCTAAATCTAAAGATCTTTAACAAAATAAATCAATTGGCTTTCAGCAGACTTAAGGCGTTTGGCATTTGATAAAATACACATTGGCAGAAGATTCACTCTCCATAGGCTTGTTTTAAAGACTGCTTGGAATTAGAAGGAAGGGAATTGCTTTTTGTTTACATTAGATTAATTATGTTTTATGGCTTAGCCAGGGTTTTATCTGTGGCTCAAGCATACTTTCTTTTAATTTGATATATTTTTTAAGTATTTTTAAATATTATGTTGTCAATTGTGTTTTTGGTCTATTTCTATTTTACATTCTGAATATTGTTGTAAGTAATAATTATTTATTATTGATTTATTTTGTATATTTGTGGATTTTTGTTACATGCCTAGTCCCCTTTATGCAGAGGATCAAGGGGCAGGACCAGCTTGACATGTGAGCTGGAAAGCTGCCCTCTCTCTATATACTCTAGATAAAGGATCAGGTGTTCCACAAAGGCATTGAGGTTTGTAGGGGAAAGTTCATTATTTTAAGTACTGTAGAGGATTTTGATACTATGTTTACATATATATTGTGGAGCCCAGGGTGCGTACAGCTGCAAGAACCCCAACACAGACAGGCAGGAGACAGGTTTAGCACCCAGCACATTGTTTATTTATACAGTGCACAAATCACCACAGCCCAACAAAGTCCCTTTTGCTACCAGTCCTTCCGCCTCCACTTCTCCTCAGGTTTTGCCCTCTTCCTCCTGACTCTGGCCATTCACTTCTGGCACCGGAAGGACTCCAGGTGCCCAACAAACGTCTTCTGGCCGCACTAGCCAGGTGTGGCAGAAGTGCAGCCAAATAGGGCCCTGCAAACATCCATGCACCCCCCCTGGCGGTGGCCATGGGCCCCTGCAGGGTTGAGCTCCCATGCTCATGACCCATGGCCCCGCTGGAAAGCAAGGGAGCTGCCCTCTGTCAGTCTGGGGCAGAAACTGTCTGGTAAGTTCTTTTCTCCCCCGGTCCTTTCATAAGGGAAGGCCACCGGCCGTCTGCCACAATATGTATATTTAAATATTGGTGTATGGATTGTATTTGTTTGCTTTGGGATGCCTTTTACACAAACACCATTTTCACCTATTTTCGGCTCAGTTTTGTTTTTTATTTAAAATATATTTGTGGTAATAAATCTTCACATTTTTAATGAGCCAGAGTTTTTATGGATTCTCTCCCTATGTATGAATTTTGGTTAATTCTCTAAAAATGACTAAGGATTGTTTTGGTAACTGGGCTTTTGCTCTTTTCTTTCTTTTTTTCTTCTTTTTAGGCAGAAACCTGCATAGTTTGGGGACAAAAATGTTTTGGATAGGAAGTCTCAGTACAATCTTAGGCTAGATTTTTTAGTCACCGCTGCTGTTGGGGTTTAAGAAGCCTGAGAATCCTGACTCAGCAGGAAAACAGGATAGCTGATTTTGTGAGTAAAAATGAAGAAGTGGCAAAAGACCAGAACAAAAGTTAATGAAAAAAATAAACCATAGGAACCCTAACCCTGACAAGAGGCAAAATCAAACTCAAATAACAAGCAATAAGTCGTAATCAGGCAATACAAAAAAAGAAAGCACATAATCTCAAAATTAAAGTAAGGAATTCTATCAGATCGGATAAGGTGCATAGTGAAATGCTGACCTTTTATGCCAGTTGTTGATCAAGTCAAGGTTACTACCCTGAAGACTTCCCCTAGAGATGAGGGACATGACTCTTACAACAGTACGGAAATGGCTTCCTTTAAAGAAACAGGCTACAAAGTATCAGTTTACAGCCTAAATAATGACACTGAGGTTCTACTGTGCAAGCTACACTTCAAATTTATACATTTTGTAGATTTTTTGAAGGTCAGAAATCCATAACATTATCATGAGAAGAGTACCTAAAGTCCAACATAGCTCACTGATTACTGTTCACATGATTTTTGCAAAATTACATGATGTTGACTTTTGAAGATATCCATAGAGTACTGCTGTCTACCACACTACATTGATAAATGATTCTATGTATCTATGATTTTCCATGTGAATAAAAAACATTCTAATGTTTGTGCAAATATTTTTTCTTACCCAGTTTCCAACTTTATTCCAGTGTTCTACTTGAATAACTCATTTTAAAAATAACAGCTGGAATTGAATAAATTAATTTCCTTTATAACTTTGAACACTCTTATCATGACACCTATTAATCTCCATTTCTTTAAAATGGACATGTTCAGCTACTTCATGCTTTCCTCATAGCTCATACACCACATCAATATAATTTCTCTTCTCTGGACTTTTTGTAGAGCTGCTATGTATTTTTTGTAGCAGGAGGCCAAAACTGCCCACAATATTCCAGATGAGGACACACTAGTGTGTTACAGGGCTTAAATATAATGTACCCTACGCATCATGCCATGTAAATGAATATTATTTTGTGTGAATGTGTGCAGTGATAAGTTCATTTCATCTCCTAATTTCTTATCTTTAGGTAAAGATTCAGAACCTTCACTGCATATTTTAAATTTACCATTTTTACCTTCATGTTACACTTTACTTTTATTTACATTACATTTCATTTTCCTCATACAGTATCTCTCCATCTGTAATGATCTAGCTGATACTTGGTTGTCTACCATTCCACTTAGTTTGGTATCATCTGTAAACTTAACCAGCCTAGTATTTAGTTTATTGACAAGATCATTTTTAAATATTAGAAATGACAGTGACCCCAGCATTGCTCTTTGGGGTGCTTTAACATTGTCTAATTTTGAGGAAAAACATTTGCTTCCAGTACCTATTTCAATTTTTGTACTTACACTCTTTCTTGAACTCTCAGTGGTTTAGTTTGATCACCAGCCTTTCGTGAAGTATCTCATCAAAAAGTTTTTGAAAATTAAAATAAATAATATCATATGAATGGTTTTGTTACTTCTGCAATGAATTCCAGCACAGTAGTGAAAAACAATCTTCCACATCTCAACCCAAGCTGACTGTTCATTAATACACCTGTTCTTGAGTGTTCCTTAGTACTGTAATTGTTTCCATTAATTAACCTGCAATATATCATTCATCTTACTGGCCTGTAAGTACCTGGATCAGTCTCTTTATTTACTGTATGCAAAGGGAGGATATTCATTGCTTTCCAGTCTTTAGAAATTTTCCAAATGTGCAGTGATTTTGTTTAATAAATATGTGCTTTAAGGCTTTACATGTACCCATTAACTTCCTTAACCACTCCCTATTATCTTGATATTTGCTAGTCTTTTTTTAATTATTTCTTAGTTGGCTTTATCTAAGGCAATTTACAGCATCTGAGATACATTTCTTATGTAACAACCTGAGGGTTTCAAGTCCACTATACACAGTATGCCACGCTGCCTGCCTAGAACCTCTTCAATCATTCTCGTTCCCAAAATCACTTTACATTTTATGTCTATCAAATACTACTATTTTTTTTTATTAAGTAAGCATCCTCACTATTAAAATTGACTCATCTCTAATTTTTCCTGTATGTCTCAACATTTAAGGATGATAACTGATTAGAATTATTTTAAAAATGCAAAATCAGAATACAAAAAATGTAACACAAATGAGACAGGTACATCAAAAAGGTTTTGGGCAGTCGACCATATATTATGCCCTGGCTGCAAAAGGTAAGTTTTTATCAGTTGTGTTCAATTTGAAGTCCAAAACAGAACTGACTCAGGTTGGATAAAACGGCAGCTTTAAAGGCCGTGACAGGAAGTCACATCCTCTGAACGGTAGTGATGTTACCGGGACCAGAAGTGACGTCATCTGGAGTGCCAGAACCAGAAGTGATGTCATCAATGGCACCGGTACCGGAAGTGATGTCATCAAAAGTGCCGGCACCTAGTGGGATTTCCCGAGGGTAGTCTGCAGAGGATGGAGAAAGAGAGTTAGTGCAGCTCGCCACTCCCTGGTCTGGCGTGATATTTCTATTATTTAAGCCCTCTAGCTGCATCCCATGTGCATGTGTGTGACAACAGCCATTGTCTTAATTTGCTGCATGTGTTTGTGCCTGATCCCCTGAACTTGGCAAAGCCAATACATTTAAATTGAAATATAATATTTCTTTATATGCTGAAACTTATATCCTCAGATGCTATCATACCTAAAGATATCTGAATGCTATACTGAACTGTTTTAAAAGCAAAAAAGAATGTCCTTAAAAAGTAACAAGAACATGTTAAATCTGATTAAAAGAGGTTAACATTAATACAGTATCATGTCATTTTCTAACCCAGTTAAACCAGACAAGTGTTGCCTAGGAGCTGGAGTCTCTCTCAGTTAGTTTAGGACACAAGGGAGGAACAAACCCTGAACAGGGCAAACACACACACACAAGGGCCAATTTAGTGCCACCAGTTCACCTAACCTGCATGTTTTCGGAGGAGGAAATCCATGTAGACACAGTGAGACCATGTTGATTCCATGCAGGGAGAACCTAGGATACTCCATGCTTCAAAACAGTAGTGTGACTGCTGCAACACATTGCTGCCCTTAATAAAATGTGTCAGAAAAATTGCAATTTACCAAAGCTGATTTTGAAATATCAATTACAGACTTCAAAAACTACTTACAGTATGTATGCTGTCTGTATATGGGTTATTGGTCTTTTATTTTGAGTGTTGTTAATGTACATCTGCTGCCATAGACTACAGTGGTGCTTTATTGCACACACCTAAATTTTAAACAGATGATAAAGCTTAACACAATGGTTTTTTGATATATGTGATACTGTAGTCAAATGTGCCCACAGATGCAAATGAAACTTGATGTTTCAGCTGTTCCACCCTGTTATATGAAAGAAAGGTTAATTACACAGAGCTGGTCCCTCATTAAAAGTGATCATAAAATTTGCTCATTTCTTAAAGAAGGTTTTATCATCTCTGTGTCATTTCTTTATTTGGATAGAACTGCAAATAGCCTTCCCCTTGTTTAATTACTTAAATCCACAAGTGTCTGTTTAATGTAAAGAAAAAAACTCTGCTACAAAATAAACATTCTTAATATAATTTTGAAATGATATTTTGGAAAACCCAAGCCTAATACTTGGTTACAATTAGTATGAAGCAAATGTCAAAATACAGTAGCTGTTTCATAAATCCTAAATGTATAAATTTAAAGCAATTCTTTGTATACCTCAGCCTTTTGGAAAACAGATCATTGTTATCTGAGATTAAAATCAATGTGCCTGTATTTTGCCAGCCTGAAGCAAGCATATATAAAAGAGCATATACTGTTTATATAATGAGTAAACAAGCTAAGCTCGTTGAGTCAATTCAAAGTCTTCACATGTATAAAATGTATATATAAAGATTATTGGAAAATACACTTCAAAATATAACCAAAAATAAATTGCCCTCCTTTGAACTTTACTTCCCAGTCAATAACTATTATGATTCTTATGTTTGCCACAAGACAGAGAGTACTTTTCTTTCCAAGTACTTTTCTTCCTATGATGGAATAATACAAATAATGCAAAAATCCCTTCTGTCAATATATAAAATGACCACATTATACCAAAAAGAAATGCATAAAACAAAGTACAGGAAAAGAAACCCAAACAAATAAAACATATTACTTGAATTAATTATAGGAAGAACACTGTCTTTAACATATAAATGAGCATGTAGGGTGCCTTATTGGGGTGACATTTTCAATGCAAAAGACCAAAAGGGTATAATTCCATGTGACAAAATAGTTTAGTTTGTTTATTGTCTGTTTTTCTCCTTTTCTCAACTGCTATGTAAAGCATATTTTAATTTACAATGGACCACTTAGTGTGCAGCAAATCGTTCAAGAAAATCATTTTGGGATCAGTTGAAAAAGGATTTACTCAGGTGCTCTTGGAAATGCAGGAAAGGGCAACATAAAGTCAGGAAAATAATTGTTAGCCATTGTTTTTAATTCAACTACAAACTCCTATAAACACAGAGTGACAAAAAAATGAATAGCTGGATACCCAAATACAGGGTTTGCAAATTCAGTATTGGAGGACTTCCATGGCTTCAGGTTTTTTTATTATGACCAATTTCACAATCAGTATATCGTTCTTACTTCTAATTGTTCTCATTGTTTAGTGTGCTGTTCTTTATGGTTTCTTATTTAAAATAAAAAAATAAATAGGTATGTAGTATGTATGTAAAAATATTTTCCCTGAATGTTAAATACTTAAGGTTGCTTTGCCATTTTCTTTTTATTTCACCCTTTTCTAAAGAGTCTGCTCCCTTAATTGTATCCAAATGCTGGACAATTACTACAGTGCCATATTCACTTGTCTGCTCATTTGTAAGAAACATTTTTTTAATGAGCAGACAAGTTAAAATGGCACAGCAGTAATTGTTCCCATTTAGTATTCAATGTTGTTTGCACCTGTGACTGCACTGCTCATTGTTAATTGTCAGAATATGGATAAGGGAACAAACTCTGTAGATACGAGTAAATTAAAAAGAAAATGGCAAAAGAAGTGTAAGCATGTGAAGTTATGGCACAGAATCCAAATCATTTTTAAATTACTTAGAAATAACTAAACAATAAGTTTACTGATTGTGAAATTACCAGAAATAAAAACCTACAGTCACAGGGGTCCCCAGTGAACTGAGCTTGAATACCATTACCCCCATACACAAGAACAAAATCATAAACTCGGTATCTTGCATTAAACAAATCCATAAAAACTCTGTTTTCTATTTAACGAAGACTCCTATTATAAGGCTAGAGTACAGTATGTAAGATATCTTTTAACAAGGAGTATAACATGCTAAATAGTAACAGTCCCACTGTGACACAGTGGATGCCTCACAGTTACAGCAGTCTGCTTTGTTGGACAGAGTCACTTCCTTTTTAGAGTTTCTTTCACTTTCATCAGAGTGTGTTTCTTCCACCATCCCAAAACCCTGCAGGTTGCACTGATTGGTGATTAAACTGGCAGTGAGATTAAGAACTGTGTGCCCTGCAACAAAATGGCATTCTACCCATTGTGAGTCCATCTCTTGTACCTGATGCTGCCAAGTTAGGCACTAGCTCCATATGACCTTGAATTGGCTGAGTGGACAATAAGAATTTCGAGCATCCACATAAACATTGGGACTTTCTTGAATAAAGCTGGCAGTATTTAGCTTGGACACTAGTGAGTAGTCAATGTAGTAGGAACTGAGGAGCCTGACCACCGACTCACACAGAGAGGAATATAGAGAGAGGCATTATAGGATGGCATGAGCCATTCATATTAGTAATTACTGCACCCTCTAATAGTCAATTCATGTTGTTTTCCAAAGAGATTTCAAAGGCAAATCCTTATGGACACAACATGTATTTAATAGGCCCCAAACCTGATGGCTGTCATACCTAATGTGATGAACTGTTACAGTTATGAAAAAATGACACCCCGTTCTGTACCTGGGTTCTGGAAATCATATCATTGTCTGATGGATGGGACTTGTGCTATTCCTACTGTAATTAATGAGTCTCTTTCTACAACCCAAAATAACAGTGGTTCAAACAAAATGAAATCAATTACAATAATGATTTTATTTAACCTAAAGATGTATAAAAGGAGTTTGAATAAAGTTTACCAAAGGCACAGAGAACATGTTTCACGCTCTAGGCCTTAGTATGCTAGTTTTGTTCTTCTCTAACTTGTAGATGCCTTGCCCGTTTTCCCAACAGACATTACACCAAGTCATAACACTTCAACAACACCTCCCAAACTCCTCTCAAAAAGTTCTTCCTAGTGAGCCACTGCCAAAACTCACTTCCTAATTTCAGATATAAAGGAAAGCAGAGGATATTTTTTATTCTTTCACTGGATTCATTTCCAGGGTGGCTCTGGAGTCAGCAGTGGAATCATTCAATAACAGTACAAAACAACAAAAGCACAAAGTCACACTACCTTTTGGAAAGTGCTGTTTTTTCTGCACCCTAAGTACTGGTAGATACTGAAAGGGAAAGGCACCCACAGAAGGTTTTGGAGCAGAAAAATCAAGCAAACTGAGGAAAACAGGAAAAATGAATGCAGCAGAAAACAAAAATTTCATATGACAATGATTCTATAAAATATTATTGTCATATAGCTTCAAAGTCAAGGTCTGTTTACACACCCTGTCTTGGAGAATACTTCAGTATGGTGCAGTACAGGCTGATGGCCATTCCTTAAAGGTCTAATGCTTTGAGTGTCAGTGCTTAACTAAGCTAGCAAGTCTTCCAAGTCTCACTGCAAAATACCAAAAAGACAGAAATAAACAGAAGATGTTAGCAAGAGCTTTTGCAGGGAATTGCCACAGTTCTACTTTATTCATGTAAAATTAGGCTGAATCTATAAGTGAAACTGCAAACAAATGTACAACCTGTAAATAATAAATGATCTGAAAGTTTATAGTATTTTATATTTTACAATTTACAAAATATTTACAATATTTCATTTTTGGAAAAAAGGCATCCAACTGCGGTACATGCTGCTTAGATATCTTTACGCAATATACTCCTTGTCTTTTTTAATTTTAAGTTACATTTTTCACTCTAGACTTACACAGTAGTTGTGCTCAGACTAAGAACAAGTTGACCTTTTTGCAATATGTACTATACTATCCAGAAAAAAAAATAAAAAACTAGCAAAACAACAAAAACTCATACCCATCTGTAAAAAGGTTAGGTTTATGTTGTATACACGTAGGATGTATTACAAATCATTGTCTTTCCACTGGGCTGAGAAAGAAAAGGTTACAATTTTCTTGTTCTCTATGATTTAAAGTGTCAAGAAAAAAAGCAGCCCTTCACAGAATCATAATCTTCAGTATATTGATTGCTGCTGGAAGTGTTTTTTCATTGCTGTGTCTGAAGAACTTAAACAAAAATAAGCTGAGAGAAAAATGTAATATTGTTGGAAGCATTTATTTTTAAATAAATAGCATTCTGCGCAAGAAGACAGTCAGCTGTCGGAACAGGTGACCTGCTAGCATTTGGAATGCCACACTAGGAAGGGCTTTTGAAGAAAATCCATATTTCTGAACATCGATTGTAAAATATAAACGTCTTGTCAAGAGTAAGACTAAGAACAATATAACCTGGACAATGCGTTTTATATGTGCTTCCAAGGTTATTCAATTACATACAAAGCACAGAAGAATGGTGACCTTTTAAAACTCATGCTTTGCATTTGTTACTTCCCTCACAATACTTTTCAAAGGGTACACTTGTATCACAGTAGTATAAGCATATTGTTGAAACTGTTAGTAAAGGTTATTGAATGACAGGTCAGAGATCACAGCGATACCCATGTTTTTAATAAGGCATTACTTTCTAACAGTTTTAAGTTCATACCGTGTCTTTTCTCACTCTGGTGGCCTTCAAAATATAAACTGCAGTGGGAATCTAAAAGCTGAAAGCAAATAATGTATGGTTTTAACCATCATAATTTATAACTTTAAATTTGGAATAAATTTAATTTGCTGCAGTGGGTTGGTGCCCTGCCTGGTGTTTGTTTCCTGCCTTGTGCCCTGTGTTGGCTGGGATTGGCTCCAGCAGACCCCCGTGACTCTGTAGTTAGGATATAGCGGTTTGGATAATGGATGAATGGATGGATGGATAAATTTAATTTGATAAATAAAACTGGCAAAAATATCTGATACAGTATACCTTACAAAGCTTTTTTTTTCCTGGGTGGCCTGATAGTAGCCCTAATTCCACATATGTGCACTTTCCTTTATTTATTAACAGTCCCGATTACTGTAGGAAATCACAAGAATTTGAACTTTTCATCTGTCATAACTTCTTCATTCTGTTAATTCAACATGCCTCCCTAGCATGCCCAATGAAAATTTTGGGAAAGTAGTGAATCAATATGTTTGATGCATTTATATTGTCACACAGTTAAAGTGAGAATTAGTGCAGAGGTTTCACATCTCCAGCAATCAAACAGAATGTTAACAGTCAGTGAAGTCTTTACCTTGGGAAGATCTGACAAATGCTTTGAGCTTCACTGGGAGTTGAAAATCACAAGATCATGCGCTAAAGTCCTCGTGGGTAATGACCCTTAGAGGGCAGGCACAAATGGTCACAATACAATTGCCCTGTATGATTTTTTTTTTTTTTGTAATCTTGTCCTTGTCTTTTTCATGTGCTATCATGTTAACTTTATTTAATAATTGATTTTCACACCACATTTTTATAAATCTTGTAAAGGTATTTGATTTGTAATGCTGTTCAAGCATTGATGTATCCTTATCTCCTTGACTTGTTGTCTTTTTGATTTAACATAGTACTTCAGTGTCTCATCCGCACATTGCTCAATAATACTCATCACAGCAGGTGATTTGTAAACTGCTTTGGACTCAACAACAAAACATCTATACAAAATAGAGGTTGATTGCTAAATGCATTTTTAATTGTAAGAGAGATGGTCTTCCTGTGCCCAATAATAACCATGTAGTGCCTCCTCTGAACTTTCTGTCTGGGCTGTTAATGCCTTCCAAAGATATGTCAGTCTCCTTCCCCTTTCATCACAAAGAATTGTCCTATTTCGCTCCATTGCTCCCCTGGTCTCAATACCCTCCTGGTAGAAATCCCTTGAATCTATTAATCTTCGCCACTGGCTTGTGTATTTCGATAATTTAATCCACCTGAAGCTGTCCACAGCAATGATTAATAATGCCTTTATGAAGTCCTTTAATCTTTGGCTGAAGGCAGGAGCACCGTTAAAGCAACTATTAATTGAACTTTCAGATTAGCTCTTTAATTTAGTTATGCTTTATGGGTTTATTGAATTTTCCTTTATTTTCTATATCCCTTCCTTCATTTCTTCTTAAACTCTCATTGTTTAACAACTTTAACTCAAGGTTATTTCAAGGTTTCTGTATTGTTTTGGTGCATTGTTTCTAAAATATACTGTAAATTGTTATACTGATAGAAAAATATCACACTGTATTCTGTGGAACCTGTTTCATAAAAATTCTGTAAAAGAATTAAAATGCTTCATACTACAGTAGCTACCTCAAGGACATGATTATTCCATTAATTACAGACGATCCAATAAACAAACCTATTTTTACATAGTACCTTTCCTATAGTGAATACCATCCTGAGAAATAATGTGGGTATTGGTCCATAGATTTACATTAGGGAGATTAAATGACTCACTCAGTGTTACACATTGAATTAGTTAACTTTAAGGCTTAAATTTCAGTGCTTTAGCAACACCAATACCAGATTAAACAAGATATCCACACATAAACTTTTGCCTCATGCACGTATAGAGCTAATGCCTTCTTGGCCTGCTGGTACTCCTCTGTCAGATCAGGAGACACAAACACTTCACAGACAGCCTATTTCTTTAATGTTGTTGCTTTCTTCAAAGTTGGTTTTTCACTTTCAGATTATGAATTTCCCCTATGACAGGCTCCAACAACATTTTGGCTACAGTTTATTGCCATAATCCTTAATACTGAGGTCTTGAAAAGGCCCATACAGACTCTGTATCTCCAGATACCTCTGAGATAAAGGAGAACATCCACCAAATGTATTCACACCTATCTTTCTTCAACTATCTGACCCAACACTGCTCCAACCAATGAACATGTAACAGATCATAATTTCTTACATTTGATCACTGACCTTTGGCATAAGACACCATAGCACACTTTAATCTGCTTTTATGTTCAAATGTGATGTTTATTATGGATAATCCATGGATAATAGGTATCTCATAAAATTCTGTACTCAGAAATGACAGGACATTTCTCTAAATTATTCCTATTTAGCAATATCTATCATTTCTCACATGAGCACTGATGCTTCCAAGAAGATCTACTGAGCACAACAGTTCTCAAAAAGGCTAAATCCTAAAGTAATTCTTTAGTACATATTCACAAACAACAGTACAGTTTCTTTGTCTATCACACAAATTTGCCCATTTTCCCCTCAGGGCCACTCATGTGGGGTAAAATAAGAGTCTTATTTAAAGTCTGGTTTTAGAGTATATACTGAATGTACAGTTGTGTCTAACTACATGTAACCTGTACTTTACTTCCCCATGAAAGTAGCTAGCACATGTACAAATGGATACAACATTCTATATCTGAAGAAGCTTGTCTCCATTGCCAAGGCCTATTATGTTTGATTGCTTCCCACCAATGGGCATCTGATCTCCAACCTTCACCTTATAAATGGTGAATCTTCATAGTGACTGAACATTACGTCTTTAGGCAGAGCCCAACCAGGCCACAAGGACCACTATGTGAGTGGTTGCTTGTCATTGCACAATACCAGCTTGACTCCTGAATGGTCCTGATATCTCTGCTTTAGACTACGTTTACTTTTTATAATTAGAATCATAACAGAGGTTTCTTGCATGTGGTCTTTGTGAAATTTGTACTTTCTTCCCATGTCTGCAAGGGATATCCTCTGGGTACTTCAGTTCTCTTTGCTCATCCAAAATGGTTTATTTTCACTTTCTCATTGTTTCTCTGAGAGGATGGTTGTGTGTGAGTTGTAGATTCAGCCATGGACTGTTGTGATGTCCAGAGTTGCTCTCTCTATTGTAACCATTGGTACTAGGATAAGCTATCCTCAACCACCCCTCCTCAACCATACAGCCCTAAAATAGATTAAGTGGCATTGCAAATATTCTGTTATATGATGGTGTTTATTGGTCTGCTCACCGATCCACTCTGCTAAAGGTTACTTTGTAAAGAACACAAAGCTCACATCAATTTAGGAATAAAAACACCAAGGAGAACAAGTCCTCCCTCCATGCTACCTTCATTATCCTTGTTGGGGTTTATTAAAAAAAAAAAACAAGCAACAAAAAAATAAACAAAATCTATGCACCCGTAAATGTGTTTCCAAAGTCTACTAATGAAGCATATCCAGATGTTACTATATTACCACGCAGTAATGACCCCATCTACTAAACCAAATGCTTGGGTTTTGGTGAATCCTTAAATATAGGTATGGTCGCACTAAAGAAGTTATACAAGGCAAATTCCAGGACAATCCACTTAACAACAAGCCATCACGTCATAGCAATAGGATCAGATAATGACAGCACCCAAACGACAAAAAAACAGAAATGGTGTCACAAGAAAACAGTTTTATTAATGTTGTTAAAAATGTGTTGAAAGACAAAATAAATATGACCAGTGGGTTCCTTAATCTCGAAAACCTAAAAAAAATACTGATTGATACTCTAACAATAACAAATTCACTTGTCAGAATTTTGTAAAGGTAGGAGATAATTTGCCTTTCTACTGCTGTTATGAATGGAGCTACTTTTTCATTTTTTCCAGGTTCTTCTTGTGCTATAAAAATCATCTAGGAGTTGTCTGAGGGATTTATATACTCAAGGAATTTCAATGTTGTGGTTATTTTATTGATCATATAAAAGTTCACTTTTATTTAACGTCTTCTTGGGGGCCATTTTGTTTTAACAAAGGGTGTTGCCACTGGGGATTTAGTCATTAAGATTCGAGTCCTGGGTACTAGGGGCATAGGTTCTACAGTCACGACATTGGGATCAATTGGTGACGATCATTTTGTATCTGACATTGGACAAAATTTACCTACTTTTGATCCTTTTGATATTTAGTTACTGTTTTTAGAAATAAGCTCTATATTTTTATGTTTTCTGTATTTTTACTGGCAGGAGAATGTAAGATAATGATAGAGAGATAGAGGTAGTGTGACAAAGAAATAGGGGGTGAGAAATTCAGTGTTTGTGGTATTTTGAGGTGGGAAAGTGTGTGAGCTATTCCACCAGTCACATTGGGATCAATACTTGTGAACAGAGGTTCTGAAAGGTTGCACACAGGTTTATTTTTTTATGTCCTTCCTGCATTAGTCCTCACCTATGTTTTTTCATTAATGAATTTGACATTTTTGTCTATCTTATCATTATATTTGGAAAATAAGCTGCTATAAGAATTCCCTCTCCTCTTCTTCTTCTTCTTCTTCTTTCAGCTGCTCCTGTTAGGACTTGCCGTATCTTTTTCCATATCGTCCTGTCTTCTGAATCTTGCTCTGTTACACCCATCACCTTCATATCCTTTCTCACATCCATAAACTTTCTCTTAGGCCTTTCTCTTTTCCTCTTGCCTGGCAGCTCTATCCTTAACATCCTTTTCCCAATATACTCAGCATCTCTCCTCTGCACATGTCCAAACCAACGCAATCTTGCCTCTCTAAATTTGTCTCTCAATCATCCAACTTGAGCTGATCCTCTAATCGTGTCCTGCCTCATCACACCCAATGCAAATCTTAATATCTTTAACTCTGCCACCTCCAGCTTTGTCTCCTGCTTTCTGGTCAGTGCCACTGTGTCCTATTACATATCAAAAAATCAATGTCTGTAGATGACTAATATTTTTGTTTTAAAATGCATGATCTTTTTGTTTTCAGTTAAATAAAGGCATTACTTGTATTTATTTTCTTCTTGTTGTTGATTCATCAAAGAGAAAAAGCCTTCAATGAACTTTAATTGGTGATACATTTTAACATGTGTCATTTCATTGAACGTTGTTTTAGAGATGTCTTATTAAATGAAATTATCATATTATTATTGTTTGATTACTTGTTTATTTTTAATCTCCTTGATATATGTACAGCTGATCTTTACAGAAATGAAAATTAAGTCAGTTGAAAATGAATAACTGAGAGGAGGACACAGCAATCGCAGCTTAAGCTGTTACTGTTAGTGCCAAAATAGAACTCAGGTAGTAGAAATCACATTAGAGTGGGAGCAAAACATGAACAAGCAAATACAGAAGCCATTGAAGCCTTAAAATACTTTAATCAGGTCACTTGTCTTATTATAAGAGCCTTGTTAACAGTGTAAGGTAGCATTATTAAGATGGCCTATTGAGCTTCTACAAGCCTACCTGTTTTTTTTAGAAACTCTTTATTGGTTTCAAATCTCATTCTTTAGTTTATGCCCATTGCTTTAATCACTGAATGTAACATATATTACTAAATCAGTATGTGTTTTATTTTTATTTTGCATTATGATTGCCTTTTTTATTATAGCAGTAGAAAAGACTTGCCTTAAACAGGACCTGCAGGACAGTCCAAAGCATATTAAACACACAAATGATTTAAAAGATTTTTCTAATAGTAAGCATATGCTGCAGCTCAGTGGGGGTAGATTTTCTCATCAGAATGAAATATGCAAAATATGGTCATGTGGAAAAAATTTTTAAAACCATTGACTCAATGAATGTCTATTTTCTGCTCTAAAAAGCTGCAAAACATGTGGAGATTTAAATTACTGTTTTGATACCCAAGAATGGTTTTAGAAAAATTTATTCATAGGATGATGAGCGTTAATTTTTTATCATAAAAATTGAATGTATTTTAATTAAAATGCACTTTTTGAGAGATCTGTTGTTGAGCTATATATGGATGTGTGTCAGCTCTTTGATCAACATTATATCAATAAAGTATTCAAACATGCTTTCATATTGTTATCTAAGGAGCCATTCTTCACAAAACCAGATAGAGAGACTTCATAAAATTAATCTGAGCAGGATAATTTAATATATTTCACAGTCTGAATTAATTTTGCGAAGGCATTTATAAATATATTTCTGTAGGTCACCAGGCATCCTAACATTACACTAATAAATTGCAGTGTTTAAAATGCAATAATCTAGTTCTGCTACCTAATCTAACAGATTTAATCTAACATAGGTGCAAATTATGCTGTGTTTCAAAGCAGTGATAAGCACCCTGAAATACAGTACAATGGAGAAAATTAGGTCGTTCATTCAGTGGTGCAGTAATTAAATAAAATGGCATAAATTCAGCACTGCTGTTTCTGTGTGTTAAGAGATTATCAGAGTAACACTTGTGCTACTACCTTCCTCACCTACTGTAATTAAACCAGAGTGAAGGACCCTTAACAATTGTACTGGGGCTTTGCAATACTCAGTCTTATTTGTCTTCAAGTGGGGATGTTTCTCAACAACGTATACATTCACAAACTATTTAATCATTCAAATGCTATACATAGGCCTGAAAATAATTGCTATTTTGAGAAAAGAATGTGAGTTCTTCTGAGGTAGACAGTTAATTAGGAAATATACGGATGGATACTGTGATCTAAAAAAATTGTAGTGTATCATTAGTGTATACCAACTTTCATCATTTGCACAATAAGCAATTATTCTAATTGAACAAGCCAACAAAATTGCAGTTGTATATAATTTGCCAGCATAGCTTGAAAAGCTAGCAAGATGAACATACAATATTGAAATGTGATCACTAATCACATTCATACTCAAGCAAGTGATCGGTGCTAAAGACCACTAATGTAGACTGAAATGTGCGGCATTACTCTCATTCCACAGCCAGGAAGTACTAAAAATGAGCCTGACATCAATTGGTTCTAGACAGAAACCAGTCCTAAAGCAGAGATCTACTGGGCTAAAACAGCAGATTTGGGAAAGAAAAAAAGATTTTTTTGGAATACACATTCATGTTACTTTCAGTTCAATTTCACAGCTTCTCACTTCCAAGTTAAACCTGAACATTTATTTATAATAAATTCAAAGAGAAACACTCTGAAACTGAAATAACCTTAACTCAGAAAACCTTTCACAGTGGTTGTTCAGATATTAATAAATAATGTGTGCATGCATGTTTGTATATACCGATCCATAATTGCTCAGTAAACATTGTGATACAGTTAGGTCCATAAATATTTGGACAGAGACAACTTTTTTCTAATTTTATTTCTGTACCTTACCACAATTAATTTTTTAATGAAACAATTCAGAAGCAGTTGAAGTGCAGACTATCAGCTTTAATTCAGTGAGTTGAACAAAAAGTTTGCATAAAAATGTGAGGCAACTAAAGCATTTTTTTTAACACAATCCCTTCATTTCAGGGACTCAAAAGTAATTGGACAATTGACTCAAAGGCTATTTCATGGGCAGGTGTGGGCAAGTCTGTTGTTATGTCATTATCAATTAAGCAGATAAAAGGCCTGGAGTTGATTTGAGGTGTGGTGCTTGCATGTGGAAGATTTTGCTGTGAACAGACAACATGCGGTCAAAGGAGCTCTCCATGCAGGTGAAAGAAGCATCCTTAAGATGAGAAAACAGAAAAAACCCATCTGAGAAATTTCTACAATATTATTAGTAGCAAAATCTACAGTTTGGTACATACTGAGAAAGAAAACAAGCACTGGTGAACTCATCAACGCATAAAGACCTGGATATCTACAGAAGACAACAGTGGTGGATGATCGCAGAATCATTTCCATGGTGAAGAGAAACCCCTTCACAACAGCCAACCAAGTGAGCAACACTCTCCAGGGGGTAGGCGTATCGATATCCAAGTCTACCACAAAGAGAAGACTGCATGAAAGTAAATACAGAGGGTGCACTGCAAGGTGCAAGACACTCATAAGCCTCAAGAATAGAAAGGCTAGATTGGACTTTGATAAAGAACATCTAAAAAAGCCAGCACAGTTCTGGAAAAACATTCTTTGGACAGATGAAACCAAGATCAACCTCTACCAGAATGATGGCAAGAAAAAAGGATGGAGAAGGCGTGGAAGAGCTCATTATCCAAAGCATACCACATAATCTGTAAAACACGGTGGAGGCAGTGTGATGGCTTGGGCGTGCATGGCTGCCAGTGGCAGTGGGACACTAGTGTTTATTGATGATGTGACACAGGACAGAAGCAGCTGAATGAATTCTGAGGTATTCAGGGACATACTGTTTGCTCAAATCCAGCTAAATGCAGTCAAATTGATTGGGCAGCGTTTCATGATACAGATGGACAATGACCCAAAACATACAGCCAAAGCAACCCAGGAGTTTATTAAAGCAAAGAAGTGGAAAATTCTTGAATGGCCAAGTCAGTCACCTGACCTTAATCCAATTGAGCATGCATTTCACTTGTTGAAGACTAAATTTTGGACAGAAAGGCCTGGCAGAGCATTAAAAAGAGGGAAACCCAGCATCTGGTGATGTCCGTGAATTCAAGACTTCAGGCTGTCATTGCCAGCAAAGGGTTTTCAACCAAGTATTAGAAATGAACATTTTATTTCCAGTTATTTCATTTGTCCAATTACTTTTGAGCCCCTGAAATAAAGGGATTGTGTTAAAAAATGCTTTAGTTGCCTCACATTTTTATGCCATCTTTTTGTTCAACCCACTGAATTAAAGCTGAAAGTCTGCCCTTCAACTGAATTTTTTTCATTTAAAATTCATTGTGGTAATGTACAGAACCAAAATTAGAAAAAAGTGGTCTCTGTCCAAATATTTATGGACCTAACTGTAGAAGCCCAGACACAGACAGACACTAAGACAGCCAAGTCTGAAAAGCACACACTTTTAATTACTCTTCTGCATCTACACACACAATACAGTGCACCAATCACTCCAATTAGACTCAGTCCTTTACTTTCTTTTAATCCTTTCTTCTGTCTCTTCCACTGCTCTTCCGCAGGCTCTGTCTTCTATTTCCTGACTGCTGCTCTCTGAATGGAGTGAGTGACGCTTTTATAATGCACTCAGATGTGCTTCAGGTGCTTCCTGATGGCCTTCCTGCAGTACTTCCTGGTGTGGCGGAAGTGCTGCAATCTATGGTCCCTCTCCCGGTCCTTCCATCTTGGAGGAGCCCTAGCTATCCACCGCAACATATACCTGCAGGACACTTTTGTCATTTTGTTCTGAGAATTAGCTTGATGTATTTGAGGTAACTATTTCCATATAAAATCTGAAATGTATTCATTTGCTGATACTCTCTCTTGTAAAAGGTCTGTTTCCTGTTTGGAGCGTGGGGATGACAGAGCAGAAAAATAGTGAAAATAAATTAGATTGTTATCTACCATCTGTATAAAAGTTAAAATTATAAGTAACAAATTTCATCTTATTGTTATGCCCCACCCACTTTTCTTTTATGAAATGATATGTTTTCTTCATTAACAGCAGAGTATTTGATTATTTTCTATTAGGGGAAGGAGTATTTCATTTGCATTTTGTATAGGCGTAAATCAAAAAGTAAAGGCAATTTGAAAATTAGCTGCTAAGTGTAACAGAAGACGGGTACAAGCTGACACAATGCAATACATTTGCAGTGTCTTATGGGTAGTTTTGAATGTGCACAGCAAAGTGCTCTACTGTTAGCCTAGTTGAAGCCAAGGTCAAATAAATATGGACTCTCCTCATTGGGATTGCACCATTGTTGAATAACATGTCACAGTGAGATTTCTTTGGGCCAAAGGAATTATTTTCCATGGTACTTGTTGAGCTGAATACCTACATGCATCTACATTGCATTTTATTTAATTTGAATGCTTCATACATGCGCAAAAAACAAATAATTTACCAGTTACAACATTTTTGTTGTTAATCCCATTACTATTCAATAAGAGGGTGCACTTGCTGCAGCAAAATGAAAAACAAGGTGCTTAACAAAGTGGATAGTAGTAGATTGCAGCCACGTTCACAAGAATACAGGACAGAGAAACAAAATCATAATGCAGTAAAGAAAAGGTATAGACACATGTGAGTACACATTTATTTATTTATTTTCTCTATGGAGTTAGTCTTACAACTGAGATCAATGCATTAATGTGATGAGGGGGCTGTGGCTCCTTAAATAATTTCTTAATTTTCTTATGCTGTCAATGCAGAATCCTGTGTGTGCCAATATTTTTTAAAGTGCATAGAGCACAACAAAATCTGGTTTTCTCTGGGTTTGCATGCATGACTAATATAGGCAAACATATATGTCATATATGTTTATAAACAATACATGAAGTGTAGTGTGGATGAAGATGAAGATGAAGATCCCTTTGGTTTAAAACCTCCTTTTTAAAATAAAATATAGTAGTGTGGATGTCGCCATAGTGAATTTAACAATATATCCTGCAAAAGAATCATTGGGAACCTAGCAATGCTATGAAGCCTAAGCTAATATTGAATAAGAGATAACATAGTTATTAATCAGAATAGACTTGGTGGTAGGGTGTCAAACTTGGTAATTTTAAAAAAAATGTGCAAGTCTAAGTCAAATTGTAATTGCTAAAGGCATAATTTAATGTTGGCTTTGTTGTGGTGAAACTTAATTACTTTTTGAAATGCTAGCTGAATTTTCTCTCCATATTGGCATCTGGTTTCTCAGAGGACATTTTTTTCCTATGCTCCGGCCACCATATAAAAACCTCACACTGTTCCATGCCATCTGAACTAGTGTGGCGCTGAGGTGTCACCCATTGAATGGCTGCCCTCGGGTCCTAATCTGGGATCCTAAGTAGATTTTTCATGTAGTGGGTGCAGCAATGCACTGTATTAGTGTGTGCTCTTAACCTCCTTCTCCTCCTCCTCTAAGTACATTTTTTTTGGTTAAGTAAATTTTACCAACATGTGTGCAATTTTTATATTTACTGAGATGTCACTGCTTTGCATCCATTATTGTCAAACAGTCTTTTCCTCTCTAAAAATCGTACAAGAAACTGCATGACTGCAAAAATGACGCATTCTCCTCCACTCCTCTCCGGCAAGCTTAGTCCCTCTCCTCCCGACTCTGGCTCCTGGAGTGGTGGCTACTGGCTCCTATCATAGCCCACCCGGAAGTACTCCATGTGTTTGATGACCCATTTCCGGCTGCACTTCTGGGTGTAAACAACCAAGTAATGGAAACCAGACATTGAGTATTCATTCTGAGAATACTCTGCCCCACTTCCTATTCTCCAAATCAGCCTCTCCATTAATCTTTTAAAGGCTGACATTCAGCCACTCATCATTGGCGGGCCTGTGTGGAGAGGGTCCCGTGTTCAGGTTTTGGGGCATTGAGCTGGAGGATGACCTGACTTGGAGCACCAACACCAAGGAGCTGCTGAATAAGGCGTTGTATTTTCTGAGAATCCTCAGAAAGAACCATCTCCCCAAAAATCTGCTCCTTGCCTTTTATCACTGTTCCATCGAGAGTGTGCTTACGTATGGACACTGTGTATGGTACGGCAGCTGCACTTCCTCAGAAAGGAAAGCGCTCCGCAGGGTCATCAGGACAGAGGAAAGAACAATTGGCTATACCCTCCCTAAGTTGGAACAAATCTAAACCTCCTGATGCTGCAGAAAAGCAATAGACATTTCACAGGATTCATCACATTCCGGTCATTTCCTCTTCCAGCTAGAGACACCGAGCAATGAAAACCAGGACAAACCACCTTAAAAACAACTTTTATCCAAAAGCAATCATGGCCCTATACTAAGAATAAAACTGCTCCAAATCATTCTCCCAATGTTCAATATAGGCCTTAAGTCAACCAGTGCAATTTGTACATTTAACCAGTGCAATTTTTATATTTTGTAAAGTACTTTTATTACTATTCGGTTTGTTATTATTTTCTCTCTTCTTGTCTTTTTTTAACTCTTATGCCTCACACTGAGTCGACTGCACCTTCAATTCCGTTGTTCCTTTGTAAAAGTGACAATGACAATAAACATCTATCTATCTATCTATCTATCTATCTATCTATCTATCTATCTATCTATCTATCTATTTATCTATTATCATAAACTACTGATATGCAATGTCCTGTTCAGAAACTTCTTGCTCCATCCATCCAGATGGTATACTGGCACTCCTATCTTTCACAAACTCTGCCCTTGTACTGTAGATTAGTGGGATACCAGGTGTTTCTCCACTTAGTACTGTTTTTTTATCAAGGTACTATTACTGCAATTGTAATCTGTAAAGAAATTGCATGTATTCTGTTTTGGTCATGCTGTTACTATCATGAGATAAATGCAGATACTCACTGTTACATATACTCTATATGGTATATCCACTATGTACAACTTTAAATAATAACTGGAACTGAACAACACTGTAGTTTTAATTTTTAAATGTTTCTCAACAGCAATACAGTCCACAGCCCATCACTGTTAATACTGTAAACAAGCAACCTAACAATATGTTGAGTTAAGTATGATATTCACTTTTACCTTTATAACAAAAAGGAAACTTTAACCATGAATCACACATTTTACTCTCAGTCTTAATCTAAATTTGACCATTTCAGTATAGCTCAAACTCATGCCCATTTTTTTAAGTAATGATGGGCTGCTCTTAGAATTAAAATATTAATAAAATCTTTTGGTAGTTAAATAACGAAAATGAAAGTTTCCCTTTTTTCAAATTCCAATATATAGATCATAGTACATTGTTTAGAATTAGAAAAGCTTTTTCTAATGGTGTCATTTAACAAGTGTAACATTCAGGTATAAATATCCTGACTAAAATATCTGGACTTTAAATGCTAGCACCTTTTAATTAATAATAATAACAACAACAACAACAACAACAATAATAATTTTGTGCAACGTTTTGAGAAGCAGCTAATTTAGTTAGGCCTAAAGTTCTTGTTCGATGGTACCTCTCAATATTCAGATTTCTAAAATTCTTGAAGAGGATAATTACATGATTATGTGACAGAAGAGGAAGATCACATGATTATGTTGCCCAAGTGTAATTCAAGGTACCAAGCAGCAGCACACCCAGAAAGAAAGAGAACTCATGTATTTGTTTTTGAATATGGCAAAATTTAACAACTTAGATTATGGAAAACAGCATCCATCAGCATCATCAGAAGCAATGGACTCTCTGACCCATGAAGGAAATTCAGTATATATCAATGTATACTAATTTAATACACATATAGATAAATATCATCCATTCATTTTATGAACATTCTTTTCCATGCTGGGGTGCTGAAAGCAAGAGCCTGCCATAGCTTGTTTTGTTGACACCAGGCAGAATGAAGCAGCCGGCACTAAATGGGATGTCATTCCATCATAGTGCTCACTTTTGAACATGGCAGGACTCCCTCTTAATGAAATAGTTTTGTGCTATCAGTCAATCTCACTTTCATTTTTTGGGAAAAGAACAAGAAAAGACAATGTAAACTTCATACAGACACAGATAACAAGCTGGCTTTCAAACCCATATTTTTGAATTTGTGACCCAGCTTTGTGAAGCAGTGTATTGCCATACTTCCCCAAAGAGAAACAGTTCAATATAAATATAGGCTAGAAATCCCATAATTAATAAAAGGTAACCTATAAACCAAATTAGATTAGCAATATACAGTACAATCATTAAATGATTAAAGTACAATCATTTTCCATATTTTTTGTGTTTTTCTATTTGTTTTGTGCGCCAGCAGCTTTACCAGCAAACAAAACAACACATTTAGAGAAATGGAACAAACCTTTTCTGAGACTAAATCCCTACAATTTTCCAAAGACAAATCATATAAATATACTACTTCTAAAGTGCAGAAGTCTGAAATTTCATTCTGCCAACTGACAATAACATACCTCAAAATGCTGACTTCAATTAAATGTAGTCACTCCAGTGACTCAAGACCTTGTATGTATTAAACTGTTCCTCTTGAGCCCACCATTTTGCTAATAATAAATTACAGAAATTTACTGCTATCAAAATGTTTTCTGCTCTTTATGCTGGAATTGTGAAGATGTTGCCATAGTGACAATGGTACCCTGCTGTATTTCACAAATCACAATAACCAGCTTCATTTTAAAAAAAAGATATATATTCTGCTCTTAGCTGTATCACACATCTGCAGTTAAAAGTATGTAACATGAACTCTTCCTTTAAATGAATATGCCATTAAAAGAAGGAAATATGTGCATAAAGGGTATAAAGGTGTCTCGAGAAGACTTACTGTAAAATAAACAAAATCCCAATGTTAAAGGTATGTAGTGTCTAACTAGTAATTAAATACAAACTGAAAAGCAAGCAATATAATTTACTGCAAGTACATTTTAGAAATAATCTGATTAAAAACAAACAGAATCACTACTCAGCAGAGCATGGCTTTATATTAAGTAGCATAATGGAAGAGTTAATTATGTGCTTTAAGTGTAGAGTATATTAAAGCAAAAGAAGCATACCGTCATATAGTTGAATTCCTTTAATTTGGCTGTTAGCAACATTCAAGTAACTAGGACAAAGCAAAACAAAACAAAAAAAGCTGTTTACCTTGCAGAAATTATGACCATAATTTTTTTTTTTGTTCATTTGGAAAGAGATAAAAGGAAGGAGAAAGGGAACAGTATTCCTTATTAACATTTTAACATTCAAGCCCTGATTGTCACCACTTCATATTATTTACCGAGCTGAACGACAGCACCTAGATTAATGATACCACACATTTCTTCTCTTGAATAAATCAGCATAATAAACAATTTGAGCTTTTTAACAATAAATACTGTGGTGGCAGCACATATAAAATGACACATATTAAAAAAAAATCTGGCCACAATTTTAATCCAGAGTGTTCTGTTATTGTGATCATCAATTACAATTTGTGATTAAAATGCGTGTTAGAAAATCAGGTGATATATTTCCTAAACAAAGAAGCAGCTTACAAATTGAAACATGTTCACTGCAGGAGGGATTGATGAAATATTAATGGTATGAATAAACAAACAGACCGTGACTCAAATTTACTAATTTCTAACTGCTGCTTTAAGCTTGCCCAATAATTTTTGTAGATATTGAAAAACTGCAAATAATCGGCGACAGAAATATCCTGTTTCTTGCATTCTTGAATTTGTATGATTGGGAACTAATTCTTCTGTCAATAGTTTTGAGCTGCAATATTTTATCATGTTTTTCAATGTTATTTTCATACACTTCATGCAATTTAATAAAAAAACGAAAACATTAAAAGGCAGATGATGAGTTTAATGAATCTTGCAATTTATGTCTTCCTGTTCAGATATTTCAAGACAGCATACTTAATTATTGAAATTACTTTTGTTTAGTTCTTTCATTTGTACCAAACAGCCAACTATAATTAAATTCATATGCTAATTAGGAACATTTAAACTTCCTAAGCCTCTGGCAGATTAGGAAAACAGAACCATTAATTTCCTAGACTACTCATGACCCTAGTGCACAGCCTCAGTGAATCAGAATTTGATGGATTTCTAGTTGCCAACATCCTGCACCAAAATTACTTTTCAGGCTTCCCTGGGCTTGTTTAAGTTTCTAGGTTTAGGGTATAAAATCATTTTAAAAAGAAACTTTTGAAAATGTAAAAGAGCAAATGTAATGCAGGGGCAGTTAAGAATTAATCTGTATATGGTACATACAAATATAAATTGTAATCTTGTATGACTTAAAAAAGACTTAACAGTGGTTAGCATTTATAGAAACATAAGGCAAATGGCACAGTTCAGCAGTCTTTCAAATCAGGTACAGGTATCTTACTAGGGTGGCTTCATGTTATGTTAAATGTTTACTCCTGCCTTGGGCATTTTGCGAGGATAGGTTCTACGTCTGAAACACTCTTTAATCCAAAAAGTGGGTGCAGATAATCAATGGATATGATAAACCAGTTTTCATACATCCCAAAAGTCCAGCATGTTGTTTTAAGACATGTTTTAGAACAAGTACTCTCAGAGGCTTTTAATAAATATTCTCTTTTATAACTTGACACTCTAATAGTTTCAGCAAAAGAATACAAATAGCTTGTTTACTGAGTATATAAACATTTTAAAAAATAGTATTTTGATGGACATGCTGGAAATACAAATTGATTATCATACATATGAAAAAAAGGTTTTAAAGTTCAACATCCAGTCTACAGAAAATAAGACCAGTACCTTTATTTTAATTTTACTGACAATTTTTCTTTCTTGAAAGAATTCAGAAATGTAGCCTAATAAAGCCCCCCATCCTATCCCACCTACATCGAAGCAGAAATTTATTTTGCATCTCAGTAATACAGGCCTTAAGGCTTGGCATCAACAGAAAATGCTGACTGCTTGGAATGTTGAGCAGGCAAAGTGGAAGAATGCTTGTTCACAGGGCTATGGCCTTATCAGGTTTGTAACAGAGAGATTAGCAACTCAAAAAGCAGAGCGAGTATGGATTAGAAACATTCTCCTTACCCGTACGGCAGGAAGCTTTGGCCACACGGTTTAATCTGGTCTGGCAATAGAAACTTCCATCTATTTAGTGTGCTTGGCTCCTTATATGAAAATTAAATTTTTTTTTTTTTTTTTCCATCAGGCTGACAACAAAGTGTTGCTACTGTTTTGCAGATGCATTTAGTTAACAAATATTTTAAATCACTATATGTGATCCTTTCAGTTTTTACCAAAAACATTTTCATTGAGGTAACACATTTATAATAAAGGAAGGTAGACACTAGCCTCGAAACCAGACATATTGGGAGAAATGAGAGCATACAGAAGAGTAGAAGCAAATGAATAGTGGCAATAAATCTATAAAAATAATAAAGAAATTGCTTTATCAAATCCTAGTATGAATATCAGTATAAAAATTTAAATCTACCCTATGTCTTTTATTCACGCAGTATACTATACATGTAGATTTCAGCCCTCTAAATATCGTTGGCAGTACCATCTTTAAATCTTACCAGCACTGTCAAGAAACACTTATATACATCTATCATTTTGAAAACTAGCTGCTTTTTAGTAGACACTCTGGAATCTGGACTGTAGACAAAGTATGATTAATGTTTTTAGACCATGCAGCAATTTAGTCTAAGAAACAATTCACTTTAACAATATAACTGTGAACATAAAAAACAGCTCTGTGGTTTGTAAATACTTACATAATTTAACCCACTTTCTTTAGAGGCTTTGGGAACTGTTCATTAAAAGTTTCACATTAACTCCTCTTGCTCTTGATAGGATCAATATCTTTCTTTCTTTTCACCATCCACCTGAATAAAAGTCTACATGTGAATAAGAGTCCTTGAAGCAAGTCACCGCACAGAGTGCAGGCTTAGAGGCATGTGTGCCACAAATATAACACATTTCTTCACTGTGTCCTCACTTGTTGCTGCTTGTTGCACACAACACATTTCATAGTCGGTGATTACTTGCAGTCAGTGGGCAAAAGAATGTCCATGTATTGCTGTCCTGACAGTCGTGACAAGTGGGACCCTTAAGATGAAAAAAACACCATCAGGGCAGCTATCCACATCCCATTGCCAAACCCTACAGGTTCCACATCATCCAACTGATTGCCACTATCTCGATCATTTTCATTATCATGAAAATACTCATCTTGCAAATCGAGTTGCTTCAAAACATCATCAGCTTTGTACATTTTTTCAAGACGACACAACTACGAGTTGTCTATTTATAACATAACTAGCCACGCACTCTTTTGAAGACAGTTAATAGAATGATTTGAAAATATTTGCTATCTTTTACCCTATGTGCACTTTCAGCCACTTTCATTGGTATTTGCATGTGTGTGACGTTTCTTCACCAGTGCTGAATCTCTCGAGCACATTCCAGTAAAGCCTGCTTCGCCAACTCTGATATTATTTTTGAGGCGAGTTTCTTACATCCTGTCCACTTTTATACTTGCTGTCTATGGAGGCGATTCTCTGTATGCCACGCATACTATTTCTCCTCCTTTGTGTCTCACACTTGTGTCGCCAAATCCATACTCACCTATCACACCAAAACCAAACTGGCCAATTGAATTGCTCTGAGACTGGACACACACAGTCTCTAGTCTTTTATTGTATAGCAGATACATTTTCTGCAGCCACCAAAAGAAAAAGTCTATGGGTATCCACTAGATGGGGCACTGTAGTAGGCAACTGAGATGTGGCAATGAAGATCGCTGCATTTATCATGGCTGTATACTGAAATACAGGTTTTCTTGTATGTTGGGTCTTGATATGCCAAACAAATTAACTTGTACCATATGTTCAAATTATTAATCTTCATTTTGTATAACAGGTTTTATACTGAGAACCATGTCTAAGAAAAAAATATTATTCTTTCTTATAGCTGAATTAAAGGCTACCTGACTTAAAATAAGTCTGCAGTCTTTAATATTTTAGTGCATGCAACTAGAGTATGCTAAATTGTTAGGCTAACCCCATTCTATATATAACTGCATTTTTCTAAACAGGGTCACCGAGTGTTGTGTCTATCCTATCAGCAACAGAAGAAAATCAATAACCAAGCTTGGATGGGTTGCCAATCAAGTGCAGGATATTCTTAAGCACGCTCCAACCAGCTATCAGAATAGTTCAGTTTAGAGTTTGCAATCAAATTAGTCACATTCTTTTGAAAATTATGAGAAAAATGGAGTCCACAAAGAAATCTCTTTCAGCACAGGGAAGGCCTTGCCACACAAAGTACCCAAAATAGGATAACAAATGAAATTTTAAGCACTGCGAGGTAACAGCATTAACATAGTATCACCAGACAGTGTACCCATAATCATTATTGCATTTGCATAAATGTTACAAGGTATATACAATTTTAAAAATGCAATGAATTAGATCCTAACATATCCCTCAGGGATCAGTGCTAGGGCTGCTGCTATTTTTAATATATAAATGATTTGGATATTAACATAAGTAATAAGCTGGTTAACTTTACAGATGATACCAAGACAGGTGGATTGGCAGATATTCTGGAATCTGTTAAATCTTTACAGATGGACTTGGAAAGCATAGACAATTGGGAAGATCTGTAGCAGATAAATGTAAAGTGTTACACATAGGAAGTAAAAATGTTAGGTTTTAATACACAGTGGGAGATCTGAAAATTGAGAGTACACCTTATGAGAAGGATTTAGGAGTCACAGTGGACTCTACATTATCAACTTCTAGTCAGTGATCAGAATTCATTAAGAAGGCTAACAGAATGTTAGATCATATAGCACAATGTGTGGAGTACAAGTCCAAGGAGGTTATGCTCAAGATTTATAATGCAATAGTGGGGCCTCATCTAGAGTTCTGTGTACAGTTTTTCTCTCCAGTGCTATAAAAGGGCCAGAGAAGAGTGTTCAGGCTCATTCCAGGGCTACAGGGGATAAATTATGAAAAAAGATGTAAAAAGCTGAACTTTTTTACTTTAAGCAAAAGAAGAATAAGAGGTGGCCTGATTGAAGTGTTTAAAATTATAAAGGGAATTAATACAGCGGATCAAAACTGTTATTTTAAAATGAGTTCATCAAGAACATGGGGACCAGATGGAAACTTGTTAAAGGTAAATTTCACACAAACGTTAGGAAGTTTTTCTTTACACAGAGAACCATAGACACTTGGAATAAGCTACCAAGTAGTGTTGTAGACATTAAGACTTCACAGAGTTTTAAAACCAGACTCAATATTTTTTAGAAGAATTAAGTGGATAGGACTGGTGAGCTCTGTTGGGCTGAATGGCCTGTTCTAGTCTAGATTATTCTAATGTTCTTATGTTCTAATATAAGTATCAGTTGCAACACAAGGACCAAACTGGGATAAGGTATTATTTGATTACCTGGGAATGTGGGAATAAAACTGGAATATCCAGTAAAAGACTCACATGGATTCAGGAAAGCATACCATTTTCTAAGCCCACTAAATCTTGAGCAGGATCGCTGGGAGCTGGATAAATGGGATAGGATGAATGTGCTAATTCCAGAGTCAGTGATCAGATTTAAGCCTAGTCTTTTAAAGATGTGAGGCTGCATTAAGTCTTTGTTCAGTTTTTCAATATGCACAAAATATTTCTAATCCCCTTTTTAGATAAATATAAAATAATACAAAAAAAACCTCACACATTTAGCTATGCTGGCGGTATAAATTACTTACATGCATGCCATAAGTGTTCTAATTAGCATAGGATTACCAAATGTACTTAGTGACCTCTGATTGATTAACAGAAGAAAAGTGGAACATTTTAAAATATAATCTAAATTCCATAATCTTAATGGAGATCATACTTGCTGAGGTACGTTAACAATGTTGCTGAAACATGCAGGCACGCACTATAGCTACTATAGGCCTTTATTAGAGTTCTTTTTTTATTATAGTAACCCACGCATCCCAAAATAGCTCATTGAGGAAATACACACTTCAGTTCTGCATAAGTAAACAGATAAAAAATGAGAGATGCATAAACTGTGCTTTTCAAGAGGTTAAAAGTTTTATACTTATCAGAAGAATAAAATCACCCCTCTGTACAATCCAAACACTGAAAAAATATGAACATTTTGCCATCCAACCTCTTTTCCTTCTTAGATACATGCAGTATATTGCTGACTGTTTTATATTGTTAAATGTATGTAAGTGTTCAGTGCTTGTTTAAAGTATGATCTATCCACTGAAAGCAAGTTAAAAGTATTTCTATCATGACTTTAAATCGTTTTCCTCATTTGTAGATATTTTTTTAGAAAATAAAAGCAAAACAACTATTTTTGTCTAGCTTTTGTATATGCATTTTTGCAGTGTAACAGTAAACAGAATTAAACTAAAAACTGTTAAATAATACAGCAGGGTGCAAGCCAGTATTATTAAAACCATGCAGGAGACTGCTGTCAGACAGGTTTTTAAAGCTTTTAACCAGTTTGTCTGGATCAGATATTGTAAGGGAAATTATGTTGCTTTCTCTGATTTTGTGGCCTGCTTTTAGCATTTGTAGGCTGCCAGTCTCAGCCTGTTTGGTCAAAGACACTTGAGTAATAAATGTTTTAGCAAAGCCCCATACCCCTAGTGCATAGCAATCCAATGGATTTCAGCTAAACTTGAGGTTTTCATAAGTTATCCTTACAAGGATGACTAGTTAACTTCTCTAAGGTGACTAGTGATGGATGTGGGGTGGGAGCCATCTGTTATAGGCCATGGCTGGTGCTAAAGGGATGCTCATTTGCAGCTTAATCTATCACTGATTCCCCACCTTCAGCGTCATGACAACAACAACAACATTTATTTATATAGTACATTTTCATACAAATGGTGTAGCTCAAAGTGCTTTACAAGATGAAGAAAGAAAACTTTATATAAAACAAAAATAAGATTAGTAATAATAAGTCTCAAACAATAAAGTAAGGTCAGATAGCTAGGAGGGCATCCCACCTGACATAAATGATCTAAATCAGTCCTTATGGCATTCATGCGAAAAACTAATGAAAATGGTGTAGACAAAGTCGAGACAACAGCAGACAGACACCAAATCAAACAAGCAGAAGTGCTGCCTTCAGTGCATCAATGTAGACACTACATGGTACCTTGCCATAAAACTGAAAAAAGAACAGCAGAGAATAGCAGGGATTAGTAAGGATTGAGAAGCCTTGATGAAAATGCTAATTGAATGCACATTTAGCTTAACAGGGATACACTAAAATGAAGCTATGAGAAAGCCATGTTAAAATACTGGGGTTTTAGTAGTTTTTTTTTAAAATGCTCCACCATATTAGTCTGGGAAATTTCTATTATTAAACTATTCCAGATTTTAGATGCATAACATCAGAAGGCTGCCTCACCACTTCTTTTAAGTTTGGTTCTTGGAATTATTAGCAGACACATTTGAAGATCTAAGGTTACTAGCTGGAGTATAAGGTGAAAGGCATTCCAAAATATAGGACTGAGTAAAATCATTGAAAGCTTTCTAAACCATAAGCAATATTCTAAAGCAGTTCTAAATGACACAGGTAACCAGTGTAATGATATCATAACCGGAGAGATCTGCTCAGATTTTCTTGTCCTAGTTAAGATTTTGGCAGCTGCATTCTACACTAGTTGAAACTGGTTGATGTATTTCTTGGGTAGTCTTAAAAGAAGTGCATTACAGTAATCTAGTTGACTAAAAACAAAAGCATGAGCTAACTTTTCAGCATCTTGCAATGTTATAAGGGATCTAGCTTTTGTTATATTCTTTAAGTGAAAAATGAAAATGCTGTCCTGATAATCTGATCAATATGTGATTAAAAATTTAGGTCAGAGTGAATAATTATCCCTAAATTCTTTACCACCATCTTGACTTTTAAGTCTGATAGATCGAGTTTATTTCTAATACCCTCGCTATATTCATTTTTTCCAAAAATTAAGATTTCTGTTTTCTCCTTATTTAGTTTCAGAAAATTACTACTCATCCATTCAGAAACACAAGTAACACATTTGGTCAGTGAACCAAGAGAGTCAGGGTCATCAGGTGCTATTGGTAAATACAGTTGAGTATGAGCTAAATAGCTGTGGTAGCTCATGTTATTCCTTGAGATAATCTGTCCTAATGGAAGCATGTAGATCAAACACAGCAGTGGACCCAGGATAGATCCTTGTTGAACACCATATAGAATATTATATTCCTTCAAAGAATAATTACCACAAGTGACAAAGAATTTACTACCTGTTAAATAAGACTACAACCAATTTAAGACATTGCCAGAGAGGCTCGCCCACAGACTAAGGTGATTTATAAGAATATTGTGATCAATTGTATCAAATGCAGCACTCGGATCTAAGAGGATGAGAACAAATAAATGGCCTCTGTCCACATTAACCCACAAGCCATTTACTACTTTAACGAGTGCCGTTACTGTAGCGTGATTTGCTCTAATATCTGATTGAAACTTGTCAAGAATAGCATGTTTATTCAAGTGATCATTTAGCTGCATAATGACTGCCTTTTCTAGAATTTTATTTAATATTAGAATTACCAGAGCCTACGAAAAAACTTGTAGATCCATCCCACCTTAAATCGCTTCTTAAAACTGTTCTCACCTCTCCACCAGCATCTTTTGTCATCCAAATGTGCTGATAAACACACGCTGCAAGCAGCTGGCTATTCCATCCCCCCACCAACTTAGAACGTGCACAAACTTCTCCCAGCTCATGCGTTGATTGATTATCTGGGAATGAAGTGGAGTTTTAGTGTGGAAATAATAGATCATTATTTGGAACATACTCATGTGTGTTCCGTTTCTACAGTAATCTGTGTAAACACATTGTTTAAACAGAACATTTTTCATATTTTAGTAATAAATGTTACAAAATGTAGGCATAAACTATAAAATTTGTGAAGCCTGAAAGCCAAAGAACAAATAAACACTTTCACAAAAGGTTCAAGAATGTCACAAGAGCTTCCATTATGTACCAGTAAGATTTCATCACTCAGAGCACAGCAAATTTGCTGTACCTCAGAGACTCGAGTTCGATTCCCCGCTGCGGAGAAAATGTTTTTTTTTTTTTTAAACTTTCGCCATTCTGCCTGCCTGAACTCCCTGTCTATCTATATAGTGTGGACGAAATCTCAGACCCGACAGCAGGTGCGGTTATAAAGCAGCTTTATTATTCAGAGTCACGGTGAGAAGAGTTTCAGAAAAGCAGACAATCAGCCCCTTGTGCAACTTGATTTCTTGGCTCCTTTTGTTATGGCGTTCAGATGTAAGCTAAGGGAAAACGTGATAAGGCAGACTCATGTGTGGAATGCTCAGACCTTGAGTCCTTTGCACAAACATTTTTCTGTTTGCTAAAACAAAGCATGCTATTACATGGTTTTGTAAAGCTTACTTCTCAGACATGAATTAGTACAAGGGAACAAAGAGAACATTCGTCTTCCACATTCCCCCCTTTTTTAGCAAACAAAAATATTTGATCAGGGAGAGTTGAGTAGGAAAGGGTAGGAGAGGAGGATGGAGTGGAGTGGGGGAGGAGTGTGGGGTGGCTGTGCTGATCTGAAGCATTTTTCTTTGTGTAAAAGTAAGCCTTTGCCATCGAGGCAGTAAAATACTTGGATACAATGTATCTTATCAAGGGAACAATACAGCAAGCTACAAGCAGGAGAACAATTAAAGCAACCGTAAGAGAGATGAAAACTGATTTAAGCCATTGGCCCCAGGACCCAAAAGTGGACATAAACCATTTGTCCCAAGGATTAGAAATGCCAGAATTAGTAGCTAGTTCATGTCAAATCAGCTAAAGCACGGGTGATTGATCCATCAGGAGCTGTATTATTAGGGATATAGGTACAGCATGCATCACCAAACATAGCACAAACGCCTCCTTTCTCAGCCAAGAGCATATCTAAAGCCAATCGATTTTGCCAGGTCATGAGGGATGTTTTATCAAGTTGCTCATGGATACCTTCAACAGCTTCTTTAGTAAAATTTAAGAATCTTTGTTGATTATAATAGAGGTAATTAATCCAATCTACATTTTTGTTTATAGTAACCTGAGGAAAAATAGACTCAAATTCGGCAACAACTTGGTCCCTTGCCTTGAACTTATCAGGGACTCCACGAGGGACTCGAATGGAATCAAAGTACACCCCAGGGCCATGTAGGGAAAACTGGGAAGGGTCCACAGAATGGGTTGACATGTCGGCCAAACATGGTCGACACATGGAAGGCAGTTAAAGGGAAAAGTCGGAAAGGCATAACAAATTGTATTAAAGCAGAAGTGCCAGTCCAGTCAGGTGGAAGGATGTCAAGCAATTTAGACCTATGGCACATCCACCAAATATCAGTATTCTGAGTAATCAGAAAAATTGATAATTTGGAAGCTAAAGAGGAAGAATTAATCGGAAAAGTTTGGAAACAAAAAGAGGATGGGATATTACCAACATTTGTGCCACGAGAGGAAGTAAGGTTTCTAAAAAAACAGGTATAAATACCTTCATCAGGCTGGAATATCGGGGAGTCATGGGAAGAGTAGGGGAAAAGAAGGGAAAGTGTAATGTAATTAGAGTCGATTGGAATAGAGGAAGAGATAAAAAGGGCAAGTAGGCAAGGAAGGCCAGTAGGATCAGATATGTTAGAAAGAGGAAAAGGGACAGTGGCCAAATGTGGCCTAGCTATAGCACATGCATAGCAATCAGATTGATTCACTTGTCTAGCGAATATAATACCCATTGCAGCCAACGGTTCTGATCCCCATACCCAATTTCAATAGAAAAGTGGAAGAAGAGGTGGAAATATTCATGACCTTGACAGGGGCGGGTTTGGACCAGGGGTAGGAGAGAGGGTGTGTGTGTGGGGAAATGGGAGGTGTTAGTAACAGGGTTCTCAACCTTAATTTGAAATCTCCCTAGAGGATCTATTCCAGATACATATGCCCCTAAAATACAGGTTCCTGAATCATGTAAAGAAGGGTTCTTCAGAGTAATGATCAAAGGGTTACAATGGTATTCGGCACATTCATGAGGGGCATGTCCTTTTATAATAGAAAACGATATTTCAGACCATACTTCTGGGCCTTATAGGGTTGATAAACCCCAGTCATCAGTTCCAGTATTAGCCAAAACCCAGTCCCACATGTCACAGTTACTTCTGAATCCAGAGTTTGTAACAGTTACACACACATTTGTCAGACCAGTTCCACTGGATTTGTCGATCAGTCCCACAGTCAATAATAGAACAGAAATCCACCTGAACTGATGTGGTGATTCCGAAAGGAAAAGTCAAGGTGACCAGAGCAGTCGACAAGGGGATGGAAAGACATAGTAGGACCACAATCAAGGGTGCCATCTTTTGCAATGTGAGATGTGAATCCAAGCAGGCAGTCCCTCAACTTTAACAGCATGTGGTGTCTACAGCAGAACTTGGAACGGTCCTCTCCACCGAGGGTGATGCCAATGTTTCCTTCAGTATCTCTAGCCAGAATCCAGGTTCCTAATGGAATCGGGAGTCCTTTGATGGAGGACTAGTTCTCCAGGCCTGATTCACCTGCTCGTGGACTTCCTTCAGAGAAGCTCGGAGACCTGTAAGACTGGAAAGAAGATCATTGTCCACAGTATGCAGTGTAACATTACCTATGACCATGCCGACTGGCATGGTCCATCCGGTCAGAATTTCGAATGGCGACAGCCCTAACTGCCAATGTGTTCTTCCCCTTAATCCCATCAAGGCCAGAGGCAGAGCATCAGGCCAAGTTAAATTTGTTTGCTCACAGATTTTAGCCAATTTAGATTGCACGGTACCATTGCATCGTTCCACAATACCTCCACTCTGGGGTGGTATTTGCAATAATGATGCACATTTATCTGGAGCCAGGTGGTTAATTCATTTATAATGGAATTTAGTGGGTGCCATTATCAGTTTGTAATTTCTGTGGTATTCCCCATCTAGGAATGATTTCCTTTATCAAAGCTTTTGCCACAGGTTTGGCATCTGCATGTTTGGAAGGGAAAGCTTCCACCCATCGGAGAACACATCAACAATTACTAAACAGTATCGGTACCCTTTTGATGGTGTTAATTCAATGAAGTCCATTTGAAGGTGTTCGAATGGACCCATTAGGTTAGGTGTAATGGCGGGACTTACCTGGGTGCCCTTTCCTACATTAAACTTTTGACATAATGCACAGCACCTGCAGAACTGCTCTGCATATGTAGAGAAACCTACAGCTTCCCAATATTTTTCAACATCTTGAACCATGGCGTCTTTTCCAGCATGGTCTAGGCCATGGGCGATTTTTTCCATACCTGGGAAAGAAGCTTTTGGGAGGAAAGGTTTGTTAGTTTGCTTATGGGTCCAGACTCCATCAGAGAGGGACCCTTCTTTGGACCATTTTCTCTTCTCTGTGTCCGTGGCTGCATTCTGTAAAGAAATAATTTGATTATCAGTGTCCTGGTCATTTCTCTGTTGGAATAAAAGATTGGTGTGTTATTATACGCAGCCCGTTTAGCAAAATGATCAGCTAATTTGTTTCCTTTGCTGACAGGATCCTGTTTCCTGTGTGAGCTTGACATTTAATGATCGCTAGCTTTGATGGTTTCGTTATGGCCTCTAAGAGGGATTCTTTTAGTTTTTTATGTTGAATGGGCTTGCCAGTACTGGTCTTGAATCCCTGAGTTTCCATAATGCCCCATGATCATGGCAGACTCCAAAAGCATATCTAGAATCAGTATAGATAGTTACAATTTTTCCCTCTGACAACTGACAAGCTCGGGTGAGAGCTATCAACTCAGCTGCCTGCGCTTAAACTTGAAGAAATTCGGTTTGCTTCCAGCAGGTGGTCACCTTTGACCACTGCATAGCTGGTTGAAGGTGTTCCATTTTCCAATCATAAAGAACACCCATCCACAAAAATTATCTCTCCTGTTCCTAAGGGTGTTTCCTGTAGGTCTGGTCTAGGTTTTATAACCTTAGTTATTTTATCATGACAGTTGTGTCCCCTTGATTTTCAGTTGGAAGCAATGTAGCTGGATTTAAGGTGGAGCACCTTTCTATGGTAACGTTTGACAATGTACAGAGTATATTTTGGTAGTGTATTTCCCTAGCAGTAATGAGATGTGATGTTTTAGCCTGTACTAAAATGGAGTGACGGCGTGAGGCACTTTTACCACTAGGGGCTCATGAGCACTATATCTGTACTGGCTAGCACGGCCTCTGTTGTGGCTGCTACAGCTCTGAGACAGGTTGGATGTCCCACAGCCACTGGATCCAATTTTTTCAAAAAATAAGCTAAGCCTTTGTTTTTTCTCCATGGAGTTGTGTAAAAAATGCATTCATATATCCCCCCTTTTCGTCCACAAACAGAGTGAATGGACGAGATAGTCAACAGTCCCAACGCATGCAAACAGTAGGGCATTTTTTTTTTTTAAGTTACATAGAGCCTTCCCAGCTTGATCTTTCCATGCCACCTGACCAGAAAGGGGAGATCAGGGGTTTGCAAAAGCTGTGCTCTTTCATTGAAGTTTAAAATCCATTGCCGGCAGTATCCTATAATGCCTAATACAGACACAACCTGTTGCTTTGTAACATGTCTTGGTCTAGGAAGATTTTGAATGGTGTTTATACGGTCGCTAGAGAGAGAGAGAGCTCTCGTTTCACAAGAAATGTCATGACCTGAATATTTCACGGTTGTTTGAATTAACTGCAGTTTTGTTTTAGAAACTTTGTGGCCATTTTCTGCTAAATAATAACAATTGCTGAGTATCCGTGCACAATCTGCTTCCGTAGTACTACACAACATTCCACATACTGTATCAATACACTGTCTTTTCTAGCCTTTTAAATTTTGAGCAAGAGCTTATCCAATACACAAGGGCTACAATAAATCCCTGAGGCATAACGGTCCATGTCCAACGGCGGTTTTGGAAAGTAAAGGCAAACCAGAATTGAGAGTCGGGGTGCAAAGGAATACAACAATAAGCATTAGCAAAGTCAATAACAGAGAAATAACAGGCGGACGAGGGTATCGTAGAAAGAATAGTGGAAGGATTAGTAACAATAGGTGCCCTAGGAAAAACTGCAGAATTACGTGTCGAAGATCTTAAACAAAAACGCCATGAACCGTCAGCCTTTTAAACAGGTAAAACGGGGGAGTTGACTGGAGAGTATTTAATTTGAATGATTGCTCCACGTTTCACGAGATCGGAATGTACGGCGGAGATGCCAGCCTCTGCTGCTGGAGACAGAGGATACTGGGAGCGATGCGGGCGGAAGGAGGATTTTGGGTAAATCACCAGTGGCTCACAGTGTGCTATCCTTCCATAATCATTTTTCCCCTGGGACCAAAGTGCATCGGGAAGTGAGGAAAGCCAAGTCGGACAGGCGGTTTGCAATGAAAAATCAGAAAGGGAAAGACGGCACAATGCATGATGTACTAAAAAATCATTTTGAAGCACAAACTTAGTTATCAAATGATCTGAGGTATCAAAGATACCCGAAGCAACATGTAGCCAGTCCGTCCTATTGAAACATTGTTCCACCCAATCCCCAATTTCAACTCAGTGAACGGTGCTATAATTGGCTAAAGAAAAACATGGGGAACCGAACCTCCGAAATAGAAAACGCTTTGGGAATATGTGAAGTGCACTGACAGCAGCAGCTGTGTGTGCATGAGAACAAAAATGCAAGGGATATGGAGGGTCTCTGGGCTATACCTGAAAGAGAAAAGATTCTAACCAAGGTGTGTCCACTTCAGAAGGGAAGTACTGGGCAGTGCAGTGGAGGGTGTTGGGGACTTGCAAGTGGGGAAAAGAATATAAGAGTGTAGGGCTTTAGAAGAATGGTGTGTGAGGAGATGTTCAGGGTCCAGGCTGCAAAAGAGGGCTTAGTGTGGGGGAGGTTTGGCACAGGAATTTAGGAATAGAACAGTGAAACCCTCGTTTGGTTAGAGAAATAGAGAGGGAGAGCGTAGTCATCATCCCTTCCTGAACAGATTAACAGGGCAGAGCTGATTTAACAAAAAACGGTGCATCAAAGTGGAACCACTGGAATGAAGCTGAACTCGAAGAGGTTTAGACACCAGTAAAAAATGTGGTTGTCCAGAAGCACTAAGAACAGTCAGTGTATCGTTCGAGGCAGATTAGAAAGCAGTTTCAGTGCCATTCAGCAAAGTCAATAAAGGATCTGTGTCCCAATGGCAAGTGAGCAAAGGCAACTGAAAAGAGTGGCTGGGGGTCCCTGTGAAAGGAATATCCTCAGGTTCAGGTAAGGAAGGGGGGGGGAGAAGCTGATGTGGGCAATTGCTGCAGAAGTGTCCCATCGTAACAGGCAAGATGTGTAGGTGCTTGATCTGAGGGGAGAGGCGGCTGAGCAGACGAAGAATTCGGATTAGGAAGTAAAAATCCACGACCTCTCCCCCGGCTTCGCCCCTGTTCTCGGAAAATCCACGTCTTTCACGTCCTCTCCCCCTGCCTGAGCTCCACCTGCATAATAATTCATTTGTGCCGCGATTAACTTGGTCTGAGTGTCTGACTCTTTTTGTTTAGTCTGTCGTTCAGCATGCTCCGTATGTCTTTTAACTTCATCAAAAGTGGCACTTTCCCATCCAAATACAGGACGTGCGTACTTTATTTTGAATATCACTTCTGAGTCCTGACAGAAAAGGAGGAACTGCTGCCTTGACACGGTCATCTGGGCTTCTAAGCCAGAATGGTTTGTCATCAAGTCCTGAATGCGGTGTGCCCATTCATCTACTGTCTCATCTTTCTTTTGTTTGGCAGCTGAAAAGGTATCAGTCGGTGCCCTTTTATATTTTGCAGCTATTGCAGTTTTCACGGATTCCCATTTGGCAAGGAAAGGACCCTCATTATTTTGTCCACGAGGCAATGCCTCATTCCAATGCCACTGTACTCCATTATGCTGCCCATAATTGACAGTAGCTCAAATGGTGCCCATCTTTCTGCGTAGCACTTGGGTCCACTCGGCCGCACTGGGTTATATATGTTGTCTAGTTGCTGCACCTGTTCCACAAACTTCAACCCACCGATTACCTTACGATCAGGCAATTCGGACACTACGTCTTTCAGCTCTTGAATATCTCAGTTACGTGTATCATTACAGTAGTGGGGTTAGCATTTCCTGGGGCAGTGTGGGATCGTGTCGGGGTTAGGAACCTCAATTAAAGGGCATGAAAATGTGGGTGCTAAAGGTTTAGGGGACTTAAACGGGTAAGGTTTTCAGGGGTCTTATCTCTGAGGGTTTTGGTTCTAGCACGTTGTGAAATGGAGGGCTTTTTGTGTAAGTTAGAAAAGCCTCCCATAGCCCCTAACAAGTGGCCGTCAGTCTCATCATCAGGATCTGTAAGTGAGGAGGGGTCACATTGATATTGTTCATCAAAGAAATCATCAGTAACTGGGGCATCGGTAACCACAGGAGCCGTTGGGGCAATGAGTGAATGTGGCAGTGGAAGGGTTGTGGGTAAAGTGTTGGGAAGAGAGCACTGGATATAAAAGTTTTTTTTTTATTTTTATCACTCCTTCTCCTCCTTCCTTCAGACTGGGGTCCCGTATCAGCCTACACTTTCTGTAAAGCTATAAGCAGCTGTTCTTTTCCTTTCTATTCTTAAGTTCAGCAACTAAAAGCTCATTCCGTTTTTGTGCCGCTTCCAATGTAGGGTCTTTAATAACCAATTCCCATCTGTCATAAATATCCATCCGATAAGGACCTCCATTACAACAACCCTGTGTATTTCTGCACAGTATTTTTCTAATTCATATCTCCAGTTCCTTCCACTGGCCATCCACCTCCACTGTCCTTATTCCACCTCCTACATGTTTTTTAATCCTGTCTCTTTTCAATGAGCTTTCTAGGGAACCCGCCTTTCGATCCCGACAGCGCACTAGGAGCCTGGCGATCCCCCGAAAATAATCCTTCTAACGTTAGGTTTTTAGGACTCTTGGGGGACTGTTTGACTGGCTACTGATTGTTTTTCCCATAGTGAGTGGCAGGATCTCAGCAGAAAGTGACTCAGCCCTCGATAAACCCCGTTCCACCCGCCGTCCGCTCCTATTCCCGGATTACAGCTTCAGGTGACTTCGTGTCCGTTATTTGCATCAGCAGAATCCTACATCAATACGCCCCGTGGAGTCCAGGATATGGAGGTTTTTACCCCGATCCCTTCATCAGACGGTTTGTATGCGTCAATCTGCCAGGGTATTGTCTCCGTCACCTTAGCAACCTAAAATAAATACGCCCTTTCACCCCGTTCCTCAAATTATTATAGGAGCAGCCACTCGCCCCTTTTCTAATCCTTTCCACAAGGGTGACTAGCTAACATTCACACTGTGCCGTTTTCCGTAGGGTCCCAAGTCACTTTCCGTGAGCCCTTAGAACACTCCTATGTATTTTCCATACAGTATGCTTTCTTATTCTTTATTTTGCATATGCTTTTTATTTCTTTTCCTTCTATATTCATATTACTTCCAGCACACCAGTCAAACTAACAGGAATCCCCCGATCTACTCACGTGACTCCATCCACCTGCATGGAAATGCCGTCAAGTCGTGCCTCAGATCGGCTAGGAGGAGGTCAGGGACTCCCCACGCAGGAAACGCCCAAGGCAGGCCAATCCTACATTTACGAAGCTGGACCCATCTGGGCGATCCTGCACGAGGAGCCGTCTGCCGTCTCCTGCCCCACGTTTGGCCAAAACTGTGGACGAAATCTCAGACCCGACAGCAGGTGCGGTTATAAAGCAGCTTTATTATTCAGAGTCACGGTGAGAAGAGTTTCAGAAAAGCAGACAATCAAATATACATGACAGCGTCAGGGCTCTTCTGAACCCCGTCTGTTGGGTGGGGTCCAGTTTTATACCCCTAGAATGCGTAATTTAATATCATTATAAAATGTAACAGTCAACACATTTATTATACACAAACCTTTAGCCCCTTCAACGCCTTGTGCAACTTGATTTCTTGGCTCCTTTTGTTATGGCGTTGAGATGTAAGCTAAGGGAAAACGTGATAAGGCAGACTCATGTGTGGAATGCTCAGACCTTGAGTCCTTTGCACAAACATTTTTCTGTTTGCTAAAACAAAGCATGCTATTACAAGAAGCTTACTTCTCAGACATGAATTAGTACAAGGGAACAAAGAGAACATTCGTCTTCCACAATAGTAATAACAGTAATTTTATTATTATATAGCAGCTTCCCTGTCTGCCTATCATATAGTGCCTTTCCTTCCTATCTATCTATATATCTATCCCCTTAACTGTTTTTTTATATATCATGCCAAACAGGCAATTACAATGATTTTCGGAATATATAAAGTCATTCCTGAATATATAAAGTCAAAACTTGAATATATAAAGTAATTCCTGAATATATAAAGTTGGCGTCAGAATATATAAAGTCATTACCGAATATATAAAGTCACTCCCGAATATATAAAGTCAATGCCTGATTATATAAAGTCAGCGTTGGAATATATAAAGTCTAGACTTGAATATATAAAGTCAGCATTGGAATATATAAAATCATTCCCGAATATATAAAATTTCCGTGCTTGTCATTTCACTCGTACTAGTGAAAGGTAAACTTCGACAGAAGACACTCAGAGTCAATCGGGCTTGTGAGGTTCGTCCAAAAATGCGTCCATACAAAAAGATTAAATAAATACAGTATAGTGTTCAAAATGCCGGGCACATACATCATTATGAATGAAGCAACTGACACGCAGGTAAACAGAGTTGAGCTGAGAAAACTGTGTGCCGGTGGGGGATGTGATAGTAGGCTGCTTGCTGTTTACTGCTTAGCCACAAATTTAGAAAACAAAAGACGTGACGGAGAGGTGTGAAGCATTTTAAGGTGGGACGGAGTTTTTTCATAGGCTCTGGTAATTCTAGTGTTAAGAAAGGCAGGTTAGAGCTGATCCCGAGTGTTGGCCATGACGAACTTGGATCCTCCGCTGATGCCATCGCTCTGTTTCTTCCCCATATCGGACTTGGTGAACGTCTGTTCCAGCAATTTTGCTGTGTGTCCTGATGTTGCGTTCTTAGGGTTCTCTGTCCACAGAATATTTTTTAGGTATAGGTCCTGTGCCAAACCGACGGCCAGAGAATCCTGCTGACTATGCCACTGTGACAGATAGGGGGTGCTATCATCCCCTTGAACCCTCAGACTTAATGGCAAACACCAGGTAAAAGTCCAATAATAATTTTTATTTAGACCAATACAGTGCACAAGCACCCTCCACTCCGCTATATTCATAAATCACTACACAATAACTAATCAATAAACAATCCTCCACTCCCAGACGCGTTGCCACCCTTCCACCCAGCTCAGTTCATCGTCTGGGATCTCCCACAGTCCTTTCATAGTTTGTGACCCGGAAGTGCAGTCCATGTGACTTCCTAGCACTTCTGGGTCAGATGAAAACTCCTCTTCTTCAACCCGGAAGCACGTCATTCCCTTTGTCAATGTGACTAGGAAGCACTTCCAGGTTGTAGGAAAAATACTTGTTGCTCCTACCTGCAGCTCCTTCTACTGGCCCCTGTGGTATCCAGCTGAGCTGTGGATGAAAACTCCATTGTCCATAATTCCCTGCTGGTATTCGAGGCACCTCCATGCTGCAGGGAGGGCTCCACCTTGTGGCCTGAGGATAATGGCCGGGATAGCTGGCCAACCATAGACCAGAATATATATATATATGTGTGTGTGTTTTGGTGGCTGTAGTACTGTATACACAAACACACGTGGGACGTTCAAAAAGTTTATATTTTCATTGTAAACAGTGAAGGTGGACGGAGTAGTAATTGGGCATTAAAAAGCTGGTATGACGCTGGGAAAATTGCATGTAACACCAACACACAGCTTGGTCAAACAGTTTATCTCCCCTCCATTTTGCACTACAGCCACCAAAACAGTCTAAAAATAGACTCATACCACCAAAACATTAGCATGCTTACTTTATGTCTCTGAAGGGCCCTGCCAATTGTTGTCATGCTAACACCAGCCAAATTGCCAAATACTGTACTCTCTACCATAACTCTGTCTCGGATTTCCAGGAGTGTTATGGCATTGACCATATCAATAATGACAGTTTTCATTCTCATGTATAAACAGTGCGTATGCACAAAAATGTTGCGTACGAATGTTTCCACGTTGAAATCACGATATATAAAACCTAAACTTGGCGTAAAGCCACACACATTTTCACGGTAGCTCCAACCCTGGCCTATACAAGTTCTTAACTTGTAAGTATTCTAAATACCATAGGTACTTTAGTGTTGTTACTCTCACTGCACCTTCTTTTTCCTCTTTCAGCTGCTCCCGTTAGCGGTTGCCAGAGCATGAAAATGATATCATGTATATACTGTATCTCAGTATTTTAATTATTCAGAGAACTGTAATATTACATATGTAATGGATACTGTGTCCTGTTGGAGAAAGAGAAAGCCCGGAAGTACGTAGTGATTCACACACATAGAGCAGATAGAAGATCAAATACAAAACACAGCATTTAATGTGCTACTTTAGTTATGATGATATTTGAGAAACTATTAAATGAAACGATTTTAAGATGAAGTTTATGATGTTCTACTTTAATGACAAAATAAACTACATGATTAAAGTGGAAATTTCAAGATTAAAGTTGACATTTCATGTTTTTTTCCCACTGTGTGCCATTTTTTTTCTCTGTACCCTACTAAGCTTTCATATGACACTCAGACGGTGGGATACTACTTGCCTTTTCATGGCGACTTTGATATCTGACAACTTCTTTTTTATTTCGGGTACTGTGCAACTTTGTGAACTTGAGCTTCGAATTTCTCCGACACTGTGTCACTCGCTCAACTTCCTTTTGTTGTTTATACCACTTTTTAAACAAATAGTAGGTTTTTCCATGCCTCCATTTGGTCTTCGCTGAAATTCTTCTATTTTCCCCCATGCTTTTGCCATTGTCTTTCCACAGAAGGCTGAGCTTAAGGTCTATTTATATTGATTTGCATATTCAAAGAGGAGTAATTCTGGGAGGAGTTGGGGCAGGACAGCAGGTGTGTGCACGTGTGTTACTTTTCACTCTGACCGGGATTTATGTAGCGGAAGAATGTGGAAGTTGGCGTTCGCACAGGTTTATGCATCTGGATTTTTTTGTACGTACGAACATTTCTGCTTTTGTGCTTATGCCATGTTATACTGTGAATTCTATGCACGCCATTATGCATGAGGCCCATGGTCAGCAGACAATGCCATAACACTCTAAATCCAAAACCTTAAGGAATAAAAACAATACTCAATGTCACTCTACTATATATAGTAAATATCTTACAGTAATGTGCAATTCTGTCTGACATTGCTGAAGACTGTGCATCTTACCTGTTGGTTTGGTGGAACTTTCTTATGACTGAGGCAACTGTTGTACGCTGCAGATTTGGCTGCACTCATAACCCTGGTTCTCTCAAAGAGAGTCCATTGATAATAACATGGTCAATGACTATAACCCTATTTTATCTGTAACCACTACCCTTGGTCTTCCTCTCCTTTGTTGTCCTCTCCTACTTCTTGCAAGACATTTTCCTCTTTGATGTTGCTGTTCTGCTTGGTACATGTTTAAAAAGGAAGTTATTCCAAAGACGACCTCATTATATGGACTATATTAAGACAAGTTGACAGCAAAACACCTGGCTAGGTAATCAACTGAAATGGATACCTGATGTGTTTGGTCTTATTTGCATTATAAAGACCAAACACATCAGGTTTCCAGTTCAGTTGTTTACCTCACCAGGTGTTTTGCTGTCAGGTTTTTATTTATTTCATATAAAGTCATTTTTACAATCTGTTTTACAGGAGTCTTGTTAGCGATATTTCAAATTGTAGTAATGTAGTTTTGAATGTATGCTTAATATTTTTGATACCAGTATGTAATCATGTGCAAAATCCCCTCTAAAAAAAGTAAAGTTGTGATGGCGGTGGATTTTGAGTGAGGAAAGTATCCATGTATTTTGAAGCATTTAGTCAGTGAATGCATTTTTTAGGAAAGCAATGTGAAATGATTCACAGTTTATCCCGTATTCACTGATGTTATGGTGACTGTGTGTAGAGTTTTGAGAAAGTGATTTCAGTATTGCAGAACACAACTGAAAAAAAAAACTACAAAAGCACACAAATTAAAAACATAATAATCAATATAGTATCTTTAAAAATAAATGCAACAGGAGAAATGTTGTAAGGCATGCTTTATTTTCCTTTCAGACCTTAATTAAAAAGGTAAGAACTGTAATTTACAGAAAAATAACAAAATGGTCTTTTAGGATTTTGCGAATTGCATTACTGCGGGATATCTCCTGTACATAGATCTATAAAATTGGCTCTGCTAGCAGAGAGAGAGGTTTTCTAAAGTAATCAATTAATATTAATTGTTTATGGCCCCTCACTGAGCAAGCATGTACTCAACACATTTTATGAAGCAATTAAAAAGATTACAATACAAAATAAATAATCCATTCAGTGTTCATATTGGTAGAATGAGGCAGTGCAATAAAAATCTTTTGTGATGAAATTTTTAATTTAACTTCAGTAAAGGTGCAGTAAAATTCAGCAGGTTAGTATATCAAAAGGTAAAATAAAAGGTCAAAAATAACAGTCCTGTATTTAAAAAGTAAACTCCATTTTAAAGTGAAACAAACAAATGGTGTACGTGTAGCTCATGGCAATTAAGATTCAAGATATAAAGATCTGAAAGCACATAGATTAATGGTTGCATGCATTGGAAGAATTAGTTGTCTGCAGCCTAGACTTTATTCATTGATCCAACAAATCATGCGAGTTAAAGCGGCAAAGCAAAAACTAATTTTTTGATGGGACCAGTATCAGAAGATCTCAAGTGATTTTAGGTTTGTAAGGAATATGTAACATAGCAAGATATTCTAGGATGTAAAATTATAAGTTTTGCAGTTGACTTGAAAACCTAAAAGAGATTATTAAAAACAGGACAGGATCTGCAGCTGCTTATCTATTTGAGGTATATTATTGATGATGAGTTTTCTTTTAATCAGAACCATTTTCTTTTCTTTTCTTATAGTTTAAGTAACAAGGGAAAGTCGGGATACATTTTCATTTTGATATACTGTTCTTAGAACATAAAACAATTACTTGGAGTTCTCATCAAAAAGTAAGAAGTATAGTATAGTTAATTTATGCCATTCTCTGCAATCTGCAGTGTAAATGTGTATTTATTTAATTAATAAAAAATGTTTTGTTTACTACAAAATAAAGTGTGTCATTTGAAAGCTAATGTGTATGTACAATAAAGTTTGGAAAAATTTATAGCATTTTAATATATTAAATGTTTCTAACAACATTTATGAAATTACAGTAGACAGGAAAACAGAAACTGGACACTCATCCCAGTAGTAAATAAAGTGGACCCTTGACTTACAAACTCAATTCGTTCGCAAGGGCTGGTTGTAACTCAAGTTGGTTGTAAGTCAAGACTATTTTTCCCATAAGAAATAATGGAAATACCCATAATGCGTTCCGAACCTCCAACAGCAACACTTACTTAACCTTTTCATAATAAAAAAGGGTTGTATAATGTGCATAAATTACCAAAAACACCAATAATTTATCTAATGTACTAACCAAAAAGTTATAAAAAGTGCTTAGCATATCAGAAACAAAAAATTCTGTACTCACCATTTAAGTTGACATCTTTGGCTTGCAGGAATGGAGGAGAAGGAGAAGGAAATGAAAGGTGGTTATTTTTTGGAAGGAGAGCCCCCTTCCATAAGAACATCAGGACTCTGGCTCTCTGGTGTCCTTTATCTCCTTGGGAGAGGCTGTACCCACCAACACCTGCCTTTGGCTCACTAAGTCTCAACCTTTTCGGAAATAAAAACTGGTCTAAGGTTGTCTGTTTCTGTCTTTTCCACACAATTTCCTTCTTTGTTTCGATTGTGATCACTTTCTTTACCTTCATTACCTTCTCTTCTTTCCTTAGCCTCTTTTCTAGCTTTTTTGGGCCATTTTGATAGCAATTATCGAAATAAATTATATAAATCACTGCACTGACCAAAATTACGTCCACAAACACATGTATCTGGGCTCCGACTGACGCTTGCGAACGCTCTTGGCTGTTTGTTTACAATCACACAAGCGGGTACACGTGACTGCATTCATGTTGTAACTCAAGACATTGGTCGTAATTCAAAACAAAAATTTTGGTTGGAAACCAAGTTGTTCACATGTCAGGCCGGTCGTATATCGAGGGTCGACTGTAATGTGTCTCTACAGAAACAGTTGACTCTCCTTGGATGCCTGATGTAATGGAGAGTAAAAAAGCTCAGAAACGAGCAGAAGAAAACTGCACAAAATAATGTTCTTTCGCTGTTGTTTCACTTTTTTGTAAAAGTCTAGCATACTGTGCATACACTTATTTGTAAAGTCTAGCATACTGTGTGATAATTATTATAATGTCTTTAATAAGACGAGTTTGAACTACATTTTTAAAAGAAGGAAATAACCTTCTAATTGTAAGCATATGTAAAAGTGTATTGTTACGCACGTGCAAGTAGGAGGACGTTGTATGGACCAAGCAAAGGTAATTGCATGCCAGGCCAGGGGGTGGTGGGGTGCACTAAACCTTCTCCTGTTATCTCTGCAGACTAGCCGCGGGAAAACCTGTCTAACTCATTGCCGAAGATGTCACTTCAGGTTCTGGCGCCTAGGCTGACGTCACTTCTGGTTCTGGTGCCCAGTCTGACGTCACTTCCACTACGATGACATCAAAAGAAGGTTGTTTACAGTTCCCCTACATCATTTCTGGTCTTATCAGTTAAAACCACCATCTTTCCAAACAAACATGTCTGTACTCCAACAGAGACACTTTTGTCTACAAATCCAAATCCATTGCAGCCAGGGATAATATACGAGTGGCTGCCCCAAACCTTTTTAAGTTTGTTGAGTTTGATCTTTTCACAGCATAAAGTAACCTCTCCCACCATCTGGGGCAGTCTGTGAAGGGGACAGAGAAAGTTGGAAGCACTGCATAAGAATACAAGATAATATGGCCATTGTACACAATCTGCTTGTGACTGGTCATACTTCGATACTCCATTTGAGACATAAGAAGTGTGAATTTGGTTTTATGCGCTTTGAATATCAGAGACAAAGACAAGTAGAATATTTCAGCGTACTTAAAGGTTTTAGAAACATGAACAAACCTTTCCCTTCCAAAGGGAAAACTTAGGGGATGAGAGACAGGTGTTAGGTTTATGAGCCTGAACAAATGGAAGAAAAAAACTATTAAGACAACTGTATAAAGTCAGACAATGAGCTGGTTGGAGAGGGAGTAGACCCAACAGAAAGCACATAAGGGGTTACAGACCAGAGAGAGTTCTTATAACTAAGATCCCGGGGCCTCATGTACACTCACCTAAAGGATTATTAGGAACACCTGTTCAATTTCTCATTAATGCAATTATCTAATCAACCAATCACATGGCAGTTGCTTCAATGCATTTAGAGGTGTGGTCCTGGTCAAGACAATCTCCTGAACTCCAAACTGAATGTCAGAATGGGAAAGAAAGGTGATTTAAGCAATTTTGAGCGTGGCATGGTTGTTGGTGCCAGACGGGCCGGTCTGAGTATTTCACAATCTGCTCAGTTACTGGGATTTTCACGCACAACCATTTCTAGGGTTTACAAAGAATGGTGTGAAAAGGGAAAAATATCCAGTATGCGGCAGTCCTGTGGGCGAAAATGCCTTGTTGATGCTAGAGGTCAGAGGAGAATGGGCCGACTGATTCAAGCTGATAGAAGAGCAACTTTGACTGAAATAACCACTCGTTACAACCGAGGTATGCAGAAAAGCATTTCTGAAGCCACAACACGCACAACCTTGAGGCGGATGGGCTACAACAGCAGAAGACCCCACCGGGTACCACTCATCTCCACTACGAATAGGAAAAGAGGCTACAATTTGCACGAGCTCACCAAAATTGGACAGTTGAAGACTGGAAAAATGTTGCCTGGTCTGATGAGTCTCGATTTCTGTTGAGACATTCAAATGGTAGAGTCAGAATTTGCCGAAAACAGAATGAGAACATGGATCCATCATGCCTTGTTACCACTGTGCAGGCTGGTGGTGGTGGTGTAATGGTGTGGGGGATGTTTTCTTGGCACACTTTAGGCCCCTTAGTGCCAATTGGGCATCGTTTAAATGCCACGGGCTACCTGAGCATTGTTTCTGACCATGTCCATCCCTTCATGACCACCATGTACCCATCCTCTGATGGCTACTTCCAGCAGGATAATGCACCATGTCACAAAGCTCGAATCATTTCAAATTGGTTTCTTGAACATGACAATGAGTTCACTGTACTAAAATGGCCCCCACAGTCACCAGATCTCAACCCAATAGAGCATCTTTGGGATGTGGTGGAACGGGAGCTTTGTGCCCTGGATGTGCATCCCACAAATCTCCATCAACTGCAAGATGCTATCCTATCAATATGGGCCAACATTTCTAAAGAATGCTTTCAGCACCTTGTTGAATCAATGCCACGTAGAATTAAGGCAGTTCAGAAGGTGAAAGGGGGTCAAACACCATATTAGTATGGTGTTCCTAATAATCCTTTAGGTGAGTGTATAAACGGTGCATGCACATAAAAATGTTGTATACTCCTGTTTCCACGCTCAAATTGTGATGTATAAAAACTAAACTTGGCGTAAAGCCACACATATTTTCACGCTAGGTCAAACCCTGGCGTACATAAGTTCTCCGCTCGGTTTTGCAAACTGGCGGCACCCAGCGTCAAAGCAGTGCTACTATTCCTGTGTGGTTACCCTTTCTTTTTAAGATCCACATTCCTGATGGCTCATTATAAATACACTGAAACTAACTGCATATTGTTTATTAGTTTAAGGCATCTGATTGTAATTAAACTATAACAATATACGGAATGGCCAAACTATTCCAAATACCATAGTTGCTTTAGTGTTGTTATTCTCACTGCACCTTCTTATTCTTTCAGCTGCTCCTGTTAGAGGTTGCCACAGCGTATCATCTTTTTCCATATTACTCTCACTGCACCACTCTGAGTATTTATAGCACTGTATCTGAGTGTTGAATCACAGCTCTACAGCTGCTGATCGGAAAGAGAATTACCAGTATACGGCATCAAGCACACACTGCCTCAGCCATGCTATCTATTTGTCTGCTCTCAAACGGCAAATGCTTCAGAGCCTTTCCTGTACGGACTTTGCTGTTCAGAAACAGTTTCATCCCAAGAGTTGTAAACGCAATCAATCAGTCCATCAAGTGCTCCTTGTAGAACTGTTTGTACTTATAAGTACAATTTCCTCACTGTAAACTTGCAATACAATTATAATATTGCACAACCTGAGCCACTTTATAAACCTCGGATTTACATATGAAGACGATATCAATTAATCAAATCAATCTAAATCTTTATTGCCATTGTAGCAATGAAACATTGTACAACGAAATTTTTAGGTGCAATTTTCCAGTGCAGAAAAAAATAAAATAAAAACAAAACACAATTACTAAAATAAAGGAATAAAATAAGTATCCAAAATTGTCCATAACAGCAGAACAATATTTTCCACTCATGCATACATACATACATACATACATTATATTGCACTTGCCCCTTATTTAATGTTAACTTAGAATGAAGGTGCACTTAGTACCACTTGACCACTTAGTAGCATTCAGCATGGTGATGGCTGAAGGATAGAAACTGTCTCAGTTTATTTGTTTTAGTCTTTATGGATCTGAAATGTCTGTCTGAAGGCAGGCGTTCAAACAATGCATGTCCTGGGTGTAATGGGTCCTGAAGAATTTTCTTGACATTCCTGAGACAATAGGAGTTATGTAGTTCTTCTAGTGAGGGGAGAGGACAGCCGACTATCCACTGGACGATCTTAATGACCCTGTGGAGCTCTTTCTTCTGTGCTACTGTGCAGCTGGAGAATCAGGTACAGAGACAGTAGACTAGGATGCTCTCTACTGTGAAGCGGTAAAAGGGCACCAGCAGTTTCTCAAGGATGTTGTCCTTTCTGAGCACCCTCAGGAAGTAGAGTATCTTTTGGGCCTTCTTCACTACCTCAGCAGTGTGTGTTCCTCAGGTCAAGTCCTCCCTAGTGGTGACGCCCAAGAAGTGGAAGTCTGAGGCCCTCTCCACACAGTCCTCAATGATAATGAGTGGCTGGATGTTGTCTGCCTTCTTCCTGAAGTCCACAATGAGCTCCTTGGTCTTGGCTGTATTTAGGAGCAAATTGTTATTCCTACACCACGTTGTCAGACGCTCCACTTCATCCCTGTAGGCAGACTCATCCCCCCCAGAGATGAGCCCTACTACCGTGGTATCATCAGCGAACTTAACAATGGTGTTACTGCAGTGGGCAGGGATGCAATCATGAGTGTAGACGGTATAGAGCAGGGGGCTAAGCACACAGCCCTGTGGAGAGCCAGTGCTGAAGCTGATGGGTGTGGAGAAGTTGGGGCCCACTCTAACCCTCTAAGTACGATCACTCAGGAAGTCCTTGATCCAAAGGCAGGTGGAGTGTGGAAGTCCTATGTCTGACAGTTTGGTCATCAGTCTGTGGGGTAAGATGGTATTAAAGGCAGAGCTGAAGTCTATGAAGAGCAGCCGTGTGTAGCTCCCCTGCTGCTCCAGATGGGACAGAACAGCATGGAAAACAGTGGCCACGTGTCCTCCATAGACCTGTTTGTTCTGTAGGCAAACTGGTGCTGATCAAACATGGGTGGCATGAATGACATGATGCGGTTCCTGATGAGCTTCTCGAAGCACTTCATAACCACAAGGGTCAGTGCAACTGGCCTATAGTCATTAAGACTGGTGATGGTCTGTTTCGTGGCTTACAGGCACTATGACAGAGGATTTCAGGCAGGATGGCACAGTAGACTGAGACAGAGACTGGTTGAATATCCTGGCGAAGATCCCAGCCAGTTGGTTTGCACAGTCTTTCAGCACGCATCCTAAGATGCCATCAGGTCCAACTGCCTTTCTTGGGTTGTCAGCCAGCAGCGTGCATCTCACCTCGTGCTCCCCCACTGTGAAGATGGTGCTGTTGTTGGTATCTGGATGGAGTCTGGCTGATTCTGATGTATCCACTTCAAACTGGGCAAAGTAGTAGTTCAGTTCCTCAGCCAGTGATAAATCACCTCCCACAGCTCCGGGACTGGTCCTGTAGTTGGTCATATGCTGGACGCCCATCCACACTAGCCTGGTGTTGCTGCTATCCAGGTTTTCCTCGATCTTCCTTTTATAGTCTGAATTGGCCTCTCGGATGCCCCTCTTTAGGTTGGCATGGGCTGTGCAGTAGAGACCCTTGTCACCAGACCTGAAGACAGTGTTCTTCTCTTTCAACAGGCTCTGGACTTCCCTAGTCATCCAGGGCTTCTGATTGGGGTAGACTCGGATATGTTTATCGACTCTGACACTGTCTGTGCAGTTCTTAATATAGCACAGGATGCTGTCACTAAACACTTCAAGGTCTGGGTGTTCAAAGATGTCCCAGTTGGAACTACTGAAACAGTCCTGCAGCTGCTGAGACGCTCCATCTGGCCAAGTTTTAATTGTCCTTGTGCTGATAGGAGCAGTTTTACTAAGTGGAATGTATGCTGGAATTTAAAACAGTGACGTGTGGTCATATTGTCCCAGGTGAGGTAGCTGTGTAGCCCTGTTTAATGTTTGTATAGACTTTATCCAATGTGTTAGCTCCTCTGGTGGTACACTTGATGTGCTGATAGAATTTAGGGAGCACAGGTTTTATATCCACATGGTTAAAGTCCCCAGCAATGATATACACAGCATCAGGGAGCTTGGTTAGCTGACTGCTAATACAGTGTAGAGTTTGCATTAGCGTCTGGTGCTATGTAAACAGCAGTAGTCAAGACCACAGTAAACTCTCTAGGGAGATATATGGGTTTGCATCTAACAGTCACATACTCCAGGTTCGGGGCGCAGTGACTGTATTTGTACACCAGTTATTATTTATGTACACACATAGCCCACCTCCTCTGCTCTTACCGGAGTCACTGGTCCTGTCATGGCGCAGTGCAGTGTAACCTGTTAGCTGGACAGCAGAGTCCGGAATCAACGAGTGAAGCTAGGATTCCGTGATCAACAGAACACAACTGTTTTTTACGATGTTATTTGTTGCCACCTGTAGCCTCAGTTCATCAGATTTGTTGATGAGAGATCTGGCATTGGTGAGAAAAGCACTGAGGAGTGGTGGTTTAACAGGCTGCCTACGTAACCTTGCAAACACCGTGACCCTGCAGCTTCGCTTTTGTTTTCTCTCTCTGCGCCGCTATGTCTGCCGGAATGTAGTGGGAGCGGAGAAACTTTGATGGAACACTCCCTTCACTGCACACTCTTTTTAAAAACTTCACAACTTTTGAGAAGTTCCTGTCAGCTGTAGATGTTGTCATCTTGACAAGATGCAGGTAAAACAACTAGTAATACTAGCACACACGTACACTAAACCCTGAAACTGACAGCACCGAGCCGCTGCTTCTGTGTGCGCCGCCATAACCGATCAATGTATGTATCATTTTTAAGATGAAATGCAGCAAAATATGCTTATTACATTATACAGATAAAATATTAACATAATTTAAATAATCTATATCGTTAATAATTCAACATGTGAGAACATGTCACAGCGCTAGCTAGTTCAGCGATTGTTCCTGCCTCACGCTGTATGCTTGCTGGGGCTGGTGCGACACTGGAAGGATTGATGGATAGAATAATTAAACATGTACTACGAAGATATTTCAATGTTCCTTAAAAGTTTTGAAGTATTGGAGTTCTAAACTTACAGATGGCTTAACGTCTATTACAGAGCTGATTGTGTGGCGATTGGTTACTTGGAAAAAGAAAAGGAAGGACAGGAATTGGATGTTAGTACGTTTGAAAGAGGCAGTACTGCTGCAATAAATTATTTCATCAAAGGTTGCACATGATGCAACAAGCATCTTGCGGGTGGGCAGGAACAATCTCTGAACAGGGAGCCAGCTTGTTACTATCACTGCGCCACCTTGTTCTCATGTTTAATAACATGCTTTAACACCTATCATCATGAAAATGATATCAAGTATACATCTCAGTATTTTAATTATTCAGAGAACTGTAATATCACAAATGTAATGGATTCTGTGTCCTGTTGGAGGAAGAGAAAGCCCGTTTAAGAAGCACATAGTGAGTAACACACATAGAGCACATAGAAGAGCACATACAGAACAAAGCATTTAGCATGCTACTTTAGTTATGATGGTATTTGAGAAACTAGTAAATTAAACAATTTTAAGATGAAGTTTATGATGTTCTTCTTTAATGACAAAATAAAACTATGTGATTAAAATGGAAATTTCAAGATTAAAGTTGACATTTCCTGCATTTTTCCCACTGTGTGCCTATTTTTTTTCTTTTCTCTGTACCCTAATAAGCTTTCATATGACACTCAGACAGTGGGCTATGACTCGCCTTTTCATGGCAACTTTGATAACTGATAAATTATTTTTTATTTTGGGCACTGTGCGACTTTGTTAACTTGAGCTTTCGAGTTTCTCCCATATTCTGTGTCACTTGATCAACTTCCTTTTGTTGTTTATACCACTGTTAAAACCAACAAATAGTACATTTTCCTTGCCTCCACCTGTTATTCGCTGAAATTCTTCTATTTTAGCCTATGCTTTTGCCATGCCTTTTCACAGAACTCTGAGCTTAAGGGTTATTTAAATTGATTTGCATATTCAAAGAGGTGTAATTCTGGGAGGAAACGGGGCGGGACAGCAGGCTCGTGCGAATGTGTTACTTCTCACGTTGACCAGGATTAATGGAGAGGAAGAATGTGGAAGTTGGTGTTCATACAGATTTATGCATCTGGATGTCTGTATGCCATGTTTTAGTGTATATTCTATGCACGCCATTATGCATGAGGCCCCTGGTGAATCAACAGACACATATTGAATGTGTTGCTGATGTTTGTCTTCTTTCAGAACTACGGTACAATCCAGTTTGTATGGTATAAAATGCCACTTCTCTATTGGCTTTTGTTAATGGCCTTAGCTTTTGTATAATATTTAAAGAATATTTATAATTATTTATTAAGCCTTCATTCCTGCTTGTATGTTTTGCTCTATTTTATTGGCAAAAGTTGAGAAACTGAACTGTGTTCTTTTCTCAGCTATGGTCAATCAGGGTGAGGAAGAGAGAACACTCTCAGTAGAAAATCAGCAGTAACAGTCGTACCTGAGTGATGTCTTAAAGTGGTGAACCATAGTCTTGATGGAGAGTGCAAAGAAACTGTGAACTATATATGCCTAAAGATTGATAAGTGTAAGAACAGACAATATAGAGTAGCACAAGTGGTGTAACATATAACCGTAGTCTCCAGAAAATAAACTGTGAATATGATAAAACAGGGTTTATGTTTTAAGAGAAAGTCTACCCAATAGTCTTACTGACCCTAAAAAATATAGCACTGCGAGAGAGCAGGGGCAATATGATGTTATAGTGTCATAAAACTTTTAAACTTTCCAAAAAGAAAATTACTGCTTCACAAAGAAAACCATTCCACTCCCTCCATCCATCCACTTTCCAACCCGCCGAATCCAAACACAGGGTCACGCTGGAGCCAATCCCAGCACACAAGGCAGGAACCAATCCTGAGCAGGGTGCCAACCCACTGCAGGACACACACAAACAGGTCAAGGATAATTTAGAATCGCCAATCCACCTAACCTGCATGTCTTTGGACTGTGGGAGGAAGCCAGAGCACCCAGACATGGGGAGAACATGCAAACTGCACGCAGGGAGGACCCGGGAAGCGAACCCAGGTCTCCTAACTGTGAGGCAGCAGCGCTACCACTGCGCCGCCCAATCTATGCCTTGAATACTTTATTTATTGATGACACTAAAGATGACTGTTTTCTTTTCGTTTCCGACTATTACCATTAAAACAAAGTGAATGTATATGGCACGATGTTGTACTTTTGTGTATCTGTCCAAATGTGAGGAAAGGGTGCTTTAGAAAGCATTTAACTCCATCACTATTAGTTAAAGAACTGGATTCCTAGGTTGCTGGTGGCTCCGTGTTTAATACAAAGTTGTAAATAATAATAATTGTAGTTTTTCTCACATCACGAATGTCATTCTCCTCACTTTTAATGCAGTTCTTAAATCAGTAATGCATTTTCCCACTCACATTAGCATTTCTCATTGTATCTGTACACACTGCTATTGTTTCTATACATACTTGATTACTGAAAATGTTGTGTCATTTTTTTGAAACATTTCTCATCTGACTCATCCAAAAAACTTTTTTCAGTCAGAACTACAGATCTCTTACTCACCTTAATATTATCTAGTATTGCATTAGTATTATTATTGCATTATTATTGCATTGTGAATTTCCCCTTGGGATTAATAAAGTATCTATCTATCTATCTATCTATCTATCTATCTATCTATCTATCTATCTATCTATCTATCTATCTATCTATCTATCTATCTATTAGTGTTTGCAATCAAATCACTTTAATTTTTTTAGGGCAGATGTCGACTTTTGTTAACGAGTCGAGAGTGAATGCTGACTAAACAACAACAACATTTATTTATATAGCACGTTTTCATACACATAGTGTAGCTCAAAGTGCTTTACATGATGAAGAAAAAGAAAAAAAAATCAAAGTAAGAATTAAAATAAGAGAACACTAATTAACATAGAATAAAAGTAAGGTCCAATGGCCACAACAGAAAAAACTAAAAAAACTCCAGACAGCTGGAGAAAAAATAAAATCTGCATGGGTTCCAGGCCATGAGACTGCCTAACCCCTTCTAGGCATTCTACCTAACATAAATGATCAGTCCTCATTGTATTCAGGGTTTTCATGGAAGGACTTGATGATGACGGTCACATGGACTTCTGGCCTTTAATCCATCAGTGTAGGGACATCATGGTGCTTTGATTAGGTGGTGGTGCCACGGATCGCCACCACAGAAGACCAGAAAAAGAACAGAAGAGAGAGTAGGGGTTAGTACGGATTTTGGAGCAAACACCATGAATTGTAATAATAATTACAGTGATCCCTCACTATATCGCGCTTCGACTTTCGCGGCTTCACTTCATCACAGATTTTAAATATAAGCATATCTAAATATACTGTATATCATGGATTTTTCGGTGGTTCGCGGATTTCTGTGGACAATGGGTCTTTTAATTTATGGTACATGCTTCCTCAGTTTTTTTTGCCCAGTTGATTTCATACAAGAGACGCTATTAGCTGATCGCTGAGAAGCTACCCAATCAGAGCCTGTATTACGTATTAAATAAAACTCCTCAATGATATACAATATGCTTCCCGCGCGGTGCTTCGCACACTTAAAAGCTCTAACAGCCCATATTGATTTTTGATTGTGTGCTTTTCTCTCTCTCTCTCTCTCTCTCTGACATTCTCTGCTCCTGACGGAGGGGTTGTGAGCAGAGGGGCTGTTTGCACAAAGGCTGTTTGCTTATAAGATACAGACGCTTCTCTAAAAAATGCTGAAAGACTACCTTCACATTGATCCCTTCATTGCGGGCGCTTTATCGCAGTGCTTCGCATACATAAAAGCCCAACAGCCCTATTGATTTTTAATTGTTTACTTTTCTCTCTCTCTCTGACATTCTCTGATCCTGATGCCCACTCCTTTGAAGAGGAAGATATGTTTGCATTCTTTTAATTGTGAGAAAGAACTGTCATCTCTGTCTTGTCATGGAGCACAGTTTAAACTTTTGACTAAAGGGTGTTATTTCATGTCTAGAGGGCTCTAATAATGTTAAAAAATGTATTTAGGAGGTCATGAACAGGTTTTCAATGCTGTAACTGTGAAAATATTAGATTTATAAATAAAAAATCCTACTTTGTGGAAATTCATTTATCTGTCTGGAGCGGATTAATTGCAATAAACAAGGGTTTACTGTATAACTGTGTGGAGAATATTTATAAATAGTGTGGGAGAGTTTCTAATGGCTTAAAATATATAAAAATAACCATACAAACATATGGTTTCTATTTCACGGATTTTCACCTATCGCGGGGGGTTCTGGAACCGAACCCCCGCGATCGAGGAGGGATTACTGTAATTGAATATGCAGAGCATCAGGATTAAATTAAAATGAAGTTATGAGAAAGCCATGTTAAAGTAATGTATTTTTAGCAGTTTTTCAAAGAGCTCCACCATATCAGCCTGACAAATTCCTATTGGCAGGCTATTCCAGATTTTAGGTGCATAACAGCAGAAGGCTGCCTCACCACTTCTTTTAAGTTTAACTCTTGAAATTCTAAGCAGACACTCATGAAGATCTAAGGTTAGGTAAGATATCAGACATTCCGATATATAAGATGGAACAAGATTAACGCTTTGTAAACCATAAGCAGTATTTATAAGTCAATTCTGAATGACACAGGTAACCAGTGTAGTGACATCAAAACTGCAGAAATGTACTCAGATTTTCTTTTCCTCTTTAGGATTCTAGCAGCTGCATTCTGCAACCAATTGATGTCTTTTTTGGGTAGTCCTGAAAGGAGTGTGTTACAGTAATCTAGTCGACTGAAAACAAAAGTGTGAACTAATTTCTCAGCATCTTTCAATGATATAAGAGGTCTAACTTATTAAGCTATATTTCTTAAGTGAAAAAATGATGGGGCAACATCCAGGGGCAGAGGGTGTAAAAAAAAAAGCTATAAACATCAATAAGATTTGCCGTTATGTTATAGGTAGACCCTCTTTGCTAGGAGAACTGGTAGACTTGATGTTGAATGTGCATGAGCAGTGTAGAGTAAACTGTGTTTAGAATGGCATCAACATCTGGTGAGAGTGTGAGGCAAATGCACAAAGCAAAATATTCACTGTGCATTATTTAAGAATTATATATATGACACACTCCTATATCACTAACAGCAGTACTTGCTGAGCTGAGTCTCATCTATTACCTACTTCTACCACACAAATAAAAGGCATGTGGAGTAAGTACTGTACTTGCCTTGTACTCATATTATGCAGCCCTTCTCCTGCTAGTGGCAGATTTATAGATTCAGTTTTTAATTCTATATATTTAAATGGAAATATTGTTTTATTTTGATAGATTAGTTTTCACAGTATTTCTTTGTTACTTATTTACATTTAAGATGTATTTCAACTTGTAATTATCCTTTATTTTGTGAATTTATGTAGGGGTTTTGATTATATTTGCCTAAGAATGCCTCAGATGCCATCAATTAAAAGGATATTTGTGTAAATAATATAGCAGAATAGCAAACAAATGTTACTTCATTATTCCTTCACTTTCCTAAAGTTAATTGGTGACTGTAAATAAGTGTGCATTTACACTGTAAATGAGTGTGCTTGCAGTGGATCTCATTCCTTGTAAGAATATACCATACCGCCCCATCTTTGTTCGGTTTCATATCTGTGAGAAATACAGGAGTTGCTTCCGCCCTTATGGTATTAAACTAATTAGATGAATTTATAAATGGATGTTTACCAGATGTGGCATCTGTGTACTAATGTGGCTGCTGGTCTTTTTTTTTTTACTAGACTCCTAAAATATGTTTTGTTTTCCTTATTCTGTACTTATTTTACCAATCAATAATGGTTTAATTAGAATCACTTTAGTATAACAAAGACTTAAGAAAAATTTCTGTGTGTTCTAATTTGTTCCTAACCATAACTGCCAGTCCTATCTTTCACTTTTTGCAAAGATATTTTTTCTCTTAGTGGTGGGATGTATGTTTCAGCCTATTAGGCTGGTATTGTGTGAGGCTGGCCTAACTTACCTTAATTGCCACATGCAAGTGGATTGTGAAGCCAAGGAAGGTCACTGTGAAATCAAAGTTATGTTTTGTTTTTTATGAAGTGCTAGGAAAGGCAAAGACAGAAGTCAGAATTTTAAAGCAAAACCTGAAAAGGAGTTGAAGTCAAAGAAACTGAAAGAAATAAATGTGATAATTGGTCCATTATGGGGCCACATTGTGCATAATGTCAAAGTGGGCAATCTGAAGATTATCATACTGTGTTGTCACATAATTAATGGCCTGTTACTACAGGTAAGACAATTTGCACTATTTTCAAGTCACATGCTTATGGTTTTATTTACAGTTAAAAGTAAACAGATAAATAAAATAAGGCATTATCTGAACTTGCATCTCGACACCCCATCTAAATTTCCACAGGGACTAGGATCACAGTGAGAGCACACCTTCATATTTTGATTCACATTATTGTTTTGAATGTTTTTCTGTCTGTTTTATTCCGAATCCTGATTGCTTTTGAAAAATTCAGCTATTAAGTTGATTTATCCACACTGCTTATAAAAGCTATAGGGAGTTTGTTTGCTGTGAGCACTATGATAATGACTAACTGCATGAGGAATCTGCCTAATGAAAAAGAAATATCGGTAAAGGGGAAAATAAATGTGCACAAGAGTAAAAAAGAGAAGAAAATATTTTACTTGCCTCATTTTGACACCTGCAGCAAAAATAAAGATCCTTGAGTATATTATCTTAATATGTTCCATAATTTACCATTTGAACATATGCCATCAAATGAGTATACAAATGATTAACAACAGCCGAGTTTGCTTTAATGGGGCTATGTTTTATAAATAGCAAGCCATCATTTGGTAATATGTAGCGGGGTCTGTTATGTCAATATTCATTATATGTGACACGATCGAAAAATAGAAAGCAGGCAAATTTGGAACTGAATATACCCTGATGTGTAAACCTTAAGGTAACAATTTTGTGTTAACTTCCATTTCAAGTGAAATCTATTTTCTGGTTTAGCTAGATATTAACAATTTACCAATTGCCCTTCACAATTTTGTAATTGTCCAATTTTTATCATCAAATCAACATACTGCCATTTCTTTAAGCTCCAGACTACTTTTCCTTATGCATCTCTAAAAATAATTCTTTGCTGAAATTCTTCAGACCTTATCACCTCAGTTAAATATAACCCAGGAGGAATCACTTTCAGTCCTACAAAAACACTTGCACATGTGACAAGGAGGGAGCTGAATGGACCAAGTGGAGGTAGTTGCCTGCCAGGCCAGGGGGTGGCAGGGTGCACTAAACCTACCTCTGTTATCTCTGCATGCCAAAGACGGGAAAACTTGCCTGATTCAACATCACTTCCAGTTCTGGTGGCCAGACTGATAGTCACTACCGGGTTCTGGTGTCCCGACTGACATCACTTCCATTTCCAGCAGCCAGACGGACATCACTTCCGGTCCCAGGCAAATGACATCACTTCTACTTTACGGCCTATAAGGTGCCATCTTTGCTCAACCTGATCAGTTCAATCTAGAACTCCATTCATGCACATCAGTGCTTATTTAAAAACCCCTTTGCAGCCAGGGACAATATACGGGTGGCTGCCCCAAACCTTTCCAGTGTGTTGAGACTCATTCTTTTACACTGCCTACCACCAAGGACAACTGGAGAAAAGAGATTATCTAAGTTGCATCAAATATAGATTGATAGTTATTTATTTCTGTTAGTATATCTGGAGTTATTTCTAATATTTAAGGTATTACAGCTGTCAAAGGCTTAAAATTATGGTTTTGCTAATAGAGTTTTAACTTGTAGACATTGAACTCGATGGGACTACATCTCCTTCCAAAATATAGTATGTTAAAATGCAGCATAAAAGTTATGATATCATGGTGCTAAAGTTTGCCTAAAAACAATATAAAACTAATTCAGGGAAGTTGATACTAGAGTACTGTATGAGATTCTGGTCATGATTAAAAAAAAACTTCTGTCCTGTCAAGAAAGAAAATCTGATGCTATAAATTACATGATTTGCCTTAAGAAAGCAAATTGGGACTAGCTAAAAGTATAAATTCCTCTTTTTCATAAAATGAACAAAATAAACAACAAAATGTCTTCTCCTATTAAACAGGCAAAGGTCCTAGGAATAGTATATAGCCATGGATGCATCAAAAGTTGTTATCCACTTGAATTTTCTGGTGGGATAAACTATGGAAAAAGAAATATTAATTAATTATTTTTAAGCATCAATGGATCTTGTAGCTCAGGTGTAGCCAGGAGGATGAATGATTTACATCTCATGACCTGGTAGTAAGTGCAATTTTTTCATTCTCGTTCATTTCTTTAGTGACCGAACTATAACAAGTGAATCACATGACTATTTGTAGATGAAATAGCCTTATATCAACATCACTTCATTATATGATGTGTGTTTTTTATTTTTATTTTATTATTTATTATTTAATGTTATGATATAAAAAAGTTTTAAAAATGGCAAATTCATTTAGCTTTATTTTTAGAACACTAACATCAAAGCATGCAAAGCACAGTTATAATTGTGATGTTTTTAGAAAAAAACGGCAAAAACATATATAAATAAGAAGAATCACGTGGACGTCTTGGAGACACAGATGCACCTGTAGCTGTAGAAGGCTCGAGAACAAAAAAGTCAACAGCTGGATAGTGAACTGAAAAAGGGTTTACTGGCAGGATGAAAGCAGCAAGGATAATTACTCTGTAAGAGAGAGTAAAGCAAGGTGAGGTGAAGGTAGAATTATGTGCAATACTTTTTAGTAAATGGGCAAGCAATGCCAGCAGAGAGGTGGCAATACAGGAAGTTTACTGTTTATTTGTTCTATTTCTGACTCTTCTTTCCTATGACTATTTGTCTATAGAGATAGAGAGGGAAAAAAGACAGAGAAATGACAAGATTGGAGAAACCACTAGTAAAAGGATTCAGAATTTCACATACCTCAAAGCCTTTCTGTTCTCTTTGCAGGAAGTGACAAGAAGTGTATTAGAAAGTACATTCCTCAGAGGGACGACCACATGTTCCAAAGTAATGACTCTACCCAAGTAGGTCAGAGGAATAGTGGCTGCAGGTTTTAGTTCCAAACCACTTTCTTAATGTTAATGTTATTGAAGCATTTATTGCTCAAGCAACATTTTTATGCTTAATTTTAGTTGACTCGCTTTTTAAGATTCCACACTTTTAATTGCTTGTTTTAGTCTTAAAGTGCCGCATTTACTGCTGTCAATTGCTGTTTATTAGCAATATGAGACAAACGACAAAGGAACCAGCAGTTTTTCATGTAACACATTTCCAGTTATACCTGTTTTTATTTATCATGAACTATCTGGTTTAATTATTTGGAATGAAACTGAAGAGAAAAATTCAAAGGACTAAGCATTACTCATTCGCCCCAGGCCACCAATTATTTGGATTATATCCTTTGAAAGGAAAAAAATTTTGATACAAGAATGGTATAAAAATGTTAAAAAGCCCTTCAGGACCAACTTTGCAGACCCCAGAAATATGAACACAAGGGCAGAACCCTGACCGGGAGGTTCAGACAATGCATTATTTCTCGAAACATGACCCCACTACTTCTGTTATCTGAGACCGGAAATTAAAAGATAATTCATTTTGCCTACTTGTCATCTATTTTTCTAGAGTTTTCACTTTGATAACTTGCAAATGTGGAGTTACTCTGCTTACTGTACAATTACTATAAATGTACCAAAAGGATTTTATACTAATTAGGTTCTTAACACTATAATCCCAGAAGTCTATGAAAAAACTTGTAATCCCGGCCTACCTTAAATCCTTTCACACCACTCCATCAGTGTCTTTTGTTTTGTAAATGTGTCGATCAGCACAAGCAGCAAGCAGCCTGCTGCCCCATTACCACCCATGGATGGATCTCAACTCAAGCAAAAAGTTCTCCCAGCTCAAGCAAAGGCTCCTTATTTGCTTGTGAGGTGTCTGGAGTTGTACAGGCTAAATATTATATCATTATTTGGAATACATGCATTTCATGTGTGTTCCATGTCTACAAAGATCTGGGTAAGTGTAGGATGAAAGGAAATGCCAAGCAAGAAATGCTGAACACACAACTAAAGCAGAAACTTTTCTCATGTTATACTAATAATGATGCGAAGGGTATAATGTGTCAAGACTTTAGTCCAAATATCAAATAAACACTTGCTCTTTTATGCAAGAATATAACCAAAGTAAAAAAAAAAAAAACATTCAATTTCCATGTGGCTGTCACGGAGTTAAAAACCCAACTCAAATGTCACTTGACAGAAAGTTGACATGTATACTTACTTGAATGGTAAGGTAAGAACAGCTGCCTTATAACTTAAAGATACCGGGGTTTAAGACCGGGTGCTCCGTGTTTTGTGTAGTGAGCTTAGATTATTATTATTATTACTATAATATAATAAAAACATACATTTGATTTGAGTTTGTAACACCTGGTGTAAATTTTGACTGCATGTAAAAGTTAGTGCTTGTTTATTAATTATTCAATTTTATTCTTTCAGTGAAGTTCATGTTATTGTACCAGTAATCAGAGATATGATGTCCTGTGACTGCTATCAATCTGGACAATGGAAGGACCATAACAACAGACAGCTTCTTCACAGCGTTTTGCTGGCCAATAGACTGCAATGCATCTCTGATTGGCACTATAAAGTATATACAAGACTTCCATCTGAAGCTAAAGTCACTTCCGTACGCAAATAATTTGCCACACTAGTATTTAGATCTGACAGTGCCGTGCTGACAGTGCATGCGCCCAAAAAGTAGAAGCCTTTTATTTCAGCCTATAACAGCCAGTGCTGCTACCTGTAAAAAATTTAAAGGAAACATCTAATAATACAAATACATTTTGATGGTGAAAAAGTAACAACTGAATACTCTTCTAGATAATGGATTCACAACTACATTTTCACCAGCTTTATCAGTGGTATTGTTCTACTGTTTCTCTAATTTCCTTAGTATGTTAAAGCAGTATTTTGAGGTGTTGCTTTCTTTTCTTCCATATCTGGCTTGATTAATTATCCTACTTTGCTCTTTTGCTTAACCGGTGTCCTGCTTCCAAAGGTAAAATCAGTCAATAAGTTGTAGTCAAATTAATTTTCTTTTTGGCAGAAAGCAAGTAGTAAAGTTAAAGGACATAATCTCAGTATCACCTTTTCTTTATTGCTTGTATACAAATAGCTGCGTTTTACATGCAAATTCTGTAAGAAAGGTCAAATTGCCTGGTGACACCACTCAATTGGGTTGCATCAGTAAATATCATGTTTCTGTGTAAAGGATTCAGATAATAGATCTGGTCACTTGATATAGACTAAAAAAACCTCTAAAAAAATGGAGGTGGACTTTTAGGCAAGTGTCACAATGCACTGTCTTAAGTCAGTGTTCGCTAGTAGTTCATAGCCAAATGGCACTCAAGATGCCCAAAAACACAGATAAAGCACATTTTGAAAAAAATGCAATTATATTGCAAGAAGAATCATAGTCCAGTATTTGTTGGTAAGGTGAAGAACAAAAAAAAAGAAAAAAGTAAGGTGTCATGAAGAGGTAAACAATCCATAAAAATAATATGCAACAGTCAAGCAAAACAAAATAGACATAACCAATAAAAGAGGACAAATTCAATAAATTACTGAAAGGATTCATGCACAGTAGTTACAGGCAAGGGCTTTGAAAATGTACATAGGCCAAAGCTGACAAAAAAAAGATAACAGTAGAAAGAAAAAGGTCGAATAATCGGTCCAATGGCTCTGTAGCAGCCAAAACCTATCTCTCACCCCAGTGCTGAAGCTCTACCAAAAGCTAGGAGACACCCTGGCTTAAAATGGTTGACAAATACCTTTAAGACAGCCAACAGCTTGAGGGGTTGGGAAAAACTTTATAACACACAGTAGTGACACATATCCTCACCACTTACTTGCCAAAATAATGGCACAGAGTCCTTTTAAGCATTTCCTACAAAGGAAATGAGTTCATACCATTCTGATAGAGGGGGAATACACACCCTTATCCTCACTTTATTCCTACACATAAACTAACTTACCTACATTTCACACATCCCCGGGGATTATTTCTAAACTCATAAACAACAACAAAACATAAAATCCATGAACAAGTCAAACTTCTACCATTTCTGCGCAGCGACTGCTTTCCCCCCTTTCCTGTTTTGGTACTCTTGAATGTTGCAAAATCAGTTGCTTGCCAGCTTTCAACAGCATAAAGGGAGCATGTAGCCATACGCGTTCAAAGAATGAAAGCTGCCCATCAACTGACCGCTAAAGCATTCCACCAAGCTGGTAAGTGAAGACATTGTATGAAATCTAAAAATCTGATTTTAACTGTAATGATGTACTAAACTCTAAGCACCTTGTAGGGATTCATTAAAAGTTACTATCTTTCAGCACTGCACCTGTCAACTCCAGACTGTGTTATATTTGGTTAAATACTGGCTGCTACTGGTTCTTCAGGTTCTATTACAGTCACAGCAAGGCAATAATGGAGAATGTTCAGTTACTTTGCACCTTCCTTTCTCATGGTGGAAACACAGAATGTGAATATGTATAATGTTACAAACCCTCACTAGAGTCTGTTCTCTCTGAGACGATCAAAGAAATTTGTAGTGTCACAAAAAACAATGACCATTTTGAACAGGTTGGTTATTGGAACTGTTTTCACCTTGTCTATCCCAGTTTATTATAGGTATTGCTCTCAGTTGAGGACAGGAATCAGCTACAGTAGATATAGTGTGTTTTAGGTCTGGAATAATTGATTGTCACCTCCTCACTGTGGATTCACTGTACTTTCCCTAACTAAAATATAAATTCACTAAGATCTTTCCTGTCCTCTGTTAAATTTCCAGCCTAGATCAATGAAGAACAAAAGTGTTCATAAAATGATGTACTTTAACCTAACATCTTGGTGGTAAAGTGTCATCTATACTAAACTCATTAATGATTAAATTTGTTTTTGTTAAATTGGTGGTTTATAGGCTCCTGAGAATGACAATTACAATTGCAAGTCATAGCTGTATAAATTCTTAGTTTTGCAGATTAACAGTACACTGCTAACCGCATATTTTCTACAGGTAACCCTGTTAATAATATCAGGAACATTGTTCTGCTTAGAGCCAGGAGACAATTTAGTTATCTCACAAGTCTACTGCCTACCAATTCATTATCAACCTTGCTAAAGTATCCAAGAACATCCTGAAGAATGTTGCCCTGCTTCTAATCCACCCTCTTGATGCTTTAATAGCTACATTGTGCTTAATACCAATATAAACATTTGACTTAGCCTTGGTGGGGTGAGTGAATTTATGCTCAAGACTAGAGAGACTCTTTACTTTCAGTCTGAATATATATTATATATAAATCCTTCTGTTTGATTTTTTGGTTGTTTAAAATACTCCAATATGCATTTTTGTGGCTTCTTACACTTGTGGAAGATTTTCAAAATATGGGCACATACTTATTGTCATGTATATATTATAACTAGCTGCGTGTGGTATTCGGGACAAAAAACATCCTGAAGACTTCCTAGCAGTTTTACTATATTGGTGAACTTGTAGAGGCGTCAGCTAAGTAGGCAGAGACAGGTTTTAGCTTGTCTGAGACGGAGGTGTAGTCAAGTGCAGCTGTGGCACAAATTGAGCAGGACTGGCTGGAACCTGTCTCAGGCAAACGTATGGTATCTCGTTGTGTGAACGTGCAATGTGCATGTACCACAAAGCTGAGTTTGTGTGCTTGGGTTGAATGAGAAGTGAGGTGCATGCAAGCGCCGAAAAAATGTAAAATTGCATGCATCCTCCATCTAACCAAGTGCAGCTCACACTTGTCCCGAGTTCTGAGGCTGTGGTTGAGTGTGAGCAGAGCAGACTGCTCCACTCACTCACACACATACCCACACACAAAACACAGGTCTTTTGCTTATATATTTCTAATTATTGTAATATAGTTAAGTTAGGTGGTAGAATGGTTAGTGTTTCGGCATGGATTAGCGCCTTTTCCATGGGCCTATGTGGATTTTTCTCCAACAAAATGTGAAGGTTTGACAGATTGGTGATTGGTAATTTGTATGTAGGAGTGTATGCGCATATACCTATAGAATTTAGAAATGCAAGCGGTCAGAGTCTATCCTGGAAACACTGGAAATAAGGTGGAAACCAGTGCTGGGCAGAGCACCAGTCCATTGCATTACACCCATACTGGAGTCCCCAGTTGACTTCACAGACCCATTTTGGATGATTTAGTAGATGCAATTCCACAGGGGTTTGAACTCAGGTCACTGCACCACCTTGCTTCCCATTGTTTAGAATAAACATCTCTTACAATTTGGTTACAGTTTAGTATTTCTGCTGCAAGTTACTCCAACAGTTTTTTGTTTATATGTATTGTTAACTATTGCTTATAATTTTGAATTTGAATTGTTTTTATCTTAGTCCACTCCAATAGCTATTAGGGATTTTGCCATGTTTTAGCTTTATCTACCTAAGTTAAGATGGTTGCTTTCAGAAACAGCTTATCATGAGAATGTATGCTTTGGGAAGTCCTATTTGTCTTAGCCTGACTTTATATTTGTTTAAGTCTGCACAGGACATATTGGTTTGTTTATTAAAATCTGTTTTTATGACTCTGTCTTCTTTCTTCCTTGAGGGTACAAGCATTAGCTCCACATAACCAAAAATGTAGAATAGCAGTTTAATTAACACCTTTGGTGAGACAGTCTGGCAGGGTTGATTTTGTCATCTGCATGGATGCCTTTAATGCCAGTTTCACATGAAGGAATTCTTCATTTGATTAATGATCTGTGCATGTATCCTTCATACATCAGTTGATTTTCAGTTTTTTAATGTGTTTTTACATTAAAGGCTGTAGAACTAGCCAAAAGAGGTTATTCACACTAAGAAAATTTCAAAAAAATGATGTGCTCCCTGAGCTATGACCTCTAACAAGATGAAACCCTTTAAAAAGACAGCACATCTCTCATCTCTGGTAGACTGATGTTTGCAGGTTGGGGTCAGGCCTCATTGAGGTGAAAGGAAGGAAAGCCAATTTAATCGGTGCTTGGACTTTCTGGCATCCTTTTCACTACTTGATTTGCTGCTTCTGAGTTACTGCTGCTTGTAGGAATATAAATTTAAAATCAGGCTGGTGTAAAGTAGCTGGCCTGTAAACTCTGGGGTTACAGGTTCAAATCCCTTACCTGCCTCACTGTGTGACCCTGAGCCAGTCACTTAACCTACCTGCTCTCTAAATGTAATAATATGTGTCTCTGAAAAATGTAGTTCTGTGTACTGTACATGCAGAATGCTTATGGACCAGCTTCACTATAATATATGCTTTAAAAATTTATCTACAATAAAGAAAGATTTCGGCCAAAATAATAAAGGAAAATTGATCCAAATTACACATTTTTCTTTGATCCTGGCTAAATAAAATATTCATGTCAGCCCTGAAAAGCCAGCCCTTTTTATTTTTCTTTCACACAACATCTATATTTATTTTAAAATATCTACTGTCAGAATTCTGAATAGGGAACTGTTGATCACCATGATCAGTGAGAGCAAATGATAGAGCCTGATGAACCACTATGCAACATTTAAAGGGCATTAGAAGAGCATCAACATGAAACTTGAATGTTCCTAACTATTCCAAGCACAATTTGTCATATTCAGCTACTGTGATCCAAATGAACTGAGCTATACATTCTTGATATGGAGCCAGATAACCTTTCATGCTCGGCATACTTGGCAAGGTTACTCTTTGATTTTATAACTGCATGAGTCATAGATCCATCTGTGTCGTTTAATACAGGCATAATAATATCACAAAATAAAACTAGTATTTCAAAAATCAAAGCAACAATAATGTGTTTCTTCTGTTTTTCACTTAAGCAAAGCAAAGAAATATGAATAAGAATTCCTCAAACAAGGTAATTGAAGATTTAGCTACTATGCTCTGCATGAAATATCACTTTGTAACCTTAACTATATTGCACTGTTCTGTTAATAACCTTGACTGTTGCTAAAGCAGTCCTCTCTGAATGCTGCCAATACACTTTTGGTGATTAATATTTATGTTGCCTTTATATTGTTCTTTTTTAAGAAGAACTATCTCTGAATATATTCGTCTTAATTACAGAGGTGGGCAAAAGTTGGTTTGCAGTTGTGAGTACTTGACACAAAGAGTTCAGCACCTTACGAGATTGTACCTAAGTACACTGTGCCTTTGTGACATTCTTTTGAGTTAAATAGAGTTAATAAAGCTATTGAGTTAATAAAAAGAGAGAGAGAGGTTAGGAGCACGCGCTGATACAGCGCATTGCTGCAACCACACCATGACGAGCCAACTCTGTATCCCAGATTGGAACCCGAGTGTAGCCATGCAATGAAGCTATTGTAATAATCATAACCTGCATGTTTTTTTTCCATACAAACAAGTGTAAACCTACTTTTGCCCACTCCTGTATATAACACTCTGGACTCTGATAGATAGATAGATAGATAGATAGATAGATAGATAGATAGATAGATAGATAGATAGATAGATAGATAGATAGATAGATAGATAGATAGCACTTTATTGATCTCTTTGAGGAAATTCACTTTCTCCAGGACAGACATAACAAATTAAGTCATAGTGGAAAATATTATTCAACAAAGTGCAGACTATTGCATAAGACACAGATCAGTATATTCAATATGCCTATTGTACACAGTGCAAAGTGTCACTACAATATGATGCCCTTATGGCAATAAATATGTTCTGGCTGAAGAAAAACTGGAGAAAACAACCATGACAGGTGGTGGACTATATCACTTTGTGGTTGTACAGAAAAAGTTAACACCTCTCAACATAATAAAGTGCAATGAACCAGTGGCTATGGTTGCACATGAAAATGGTGGACAACATTAGTCATGATGGCCTCTAATTTTGTCGGCATCCTCGCTTTTGTCACCAATTTCTAGTTCTAGTTGGTTAGTCCTGTAATACACCTATGGTTCTTCTTGTTTAGTTTATTCACGTGACAGAGTTAGTGATATTCTCCATTGGACCACAGCATAAAACAGGACACCAGAAAGTATGGAGGGAAAGAAAATATCCAGTAGTTTGGTAAATAATTTGAAAGACCTGAACTACCTCTAAAAAGAGCCTACTGTTGTCCCTTTTCTACATGTTTAGATGAACCCCAAGCTATTATTAGGGCTCAACCACCTCCTCCCCTTCCTAATTACAATGACATACTCACTGACTATCTAGCATGCCAGAAATCAACTCCTAACTTCTTTTGTTAAGTAATATTTAGTTGTAGCTAATTGTTTATTCTCCATTAAAGATTCCACCACTGCTTTTCTATATTACTCCTAAACTCCAGTGTCGATGCAGCCTACAATGGACAAGTCATATGAGATAGAAGACTGGTCATTTTCAATCTTCCTGTGTTGATGAACACCATATCACAATAAAACATGTGGAGCTTCATAAATAATCCATCTGTCCTTTATGCAGATAAAGCCCATGATCCAGAAGACTGTAAAGGCCTTAAGCTTACTGTCTAATAAAAGATGCTGGATATTGTTAAAGAACGTTGAGAAACGAAAGAACATGAACAAAGTGTCAGTTTTGTCCAAGTTTGTGTAGGCTCTGTGGACCATGTAGATCCAAACTCTGTGTGCCTAGTAGGTGAACTGCAAGGGGTCTTTAGCCAAGGATTCAGCCTATCCAAGGTCATTGTGACATGAATGTGCACTTTCTACATGTTCAGAGTGAAGGTGAATAGGTACTGAAGAACATCACTGAGTTGTTTTTGTACATTTTGAGCAACTTAAGCCTGATGTCATTGGGAAAAATGATTATTTTCCAACTTTCTTCTTACCTGATCCGCTAATACAGACAGTATCATGCAGCAGCTTTGTATTATAACCTTAAGTTTCTTTAACTATAGTCTTATTATTGCACCAATTTGCCTCCTAGAGTGATGCCTCTTAAGTTATTATACATCCAATGAATCTGTGTGGAAACAGCAACAGCTAGATGTGTGAGCTGTAACCAAACTTTCTAATTTGTTCAGTGAGTACAATTTTATAAAAGTAATTACCTCAATCTGTCGATGTGTACAGAATGTGCTTGAAAATATGATTACATTTTCTTTGAGTGTGTAGTATCAGATAACATTTTATTACTTTGTTTTTGTGTTGCTGAAAAGTTTTATTTACTGCTTTTACATTCCCCAGTCATTCAGCCTATTTTGACAGAGCTTTTTTGAAGTTTAGAAGCAGCAGCTGTTGCAAACATTTTGGAAATGCTCATATCTTTTGCTGAAGTTTAGTATGAAAAAAATATATGACATCAAAGAGGCAATGGCAGTGATGTGTGTTAAATTAGACAAATACCAGTCATTGCCTTTTAGGATCACTAATACAATCAAACATCTCAGATGTTTGACAGCTACCTGTTGAAAAATACATCAATTTTTCTATTTATCATTTTTTTACATCCAAATTTAATTTTACACAGTCATTGCATCAATGCCTTTAACATTGGGTGTAAGGTACAGAGAAGCTCTCTCTGGATGTGATGCTAGTCCAACATAGTGCAGTGGACATTCATTTTTCAGACTCTGTTATTTCTCTTTTGTTATTTCTTATTTCCTGTTTAAAGTGGATTCTAGATTATTTTGGCCTGCTTATATGGACCAACTCCAAAAAGAGTAAGCTCAAATAAACAATGAAAAAAATACTGGTGAGCTTGCTTTATATAAGAACTAACTCTGTACATAAAGCCCTTGCTCACATATAAATATGGCCCATATCCACTTACTACAATTTCTAGTAAGCCCTTTCTGGAGGAAAAGGTACTCTGGATTTGAATATACTTACTATATGAAATGCACTTTCTATTCCACATCTTTTGTTATTAACCACGGTGAAGAATATGGAGGTCATGAAGGGTTCAGTTACTGTGCAATTTTTGCCATGGAGCTAGGGTAGGCAATCAGTAATGTTTTGCTATAGGCAAAAATGCAATTGTGCTGCTGCAACATTATAACCAATAGGCAATAACACATACAAGCCATATGCAATCTACAGGGTGTCCCAAAAGTCACTGTACACTTTTAATAAATTCTAAAAATTACACAAGAAACTGAATTTATTAATATTTCTAACATCAACAAAATGAGTCATTGCAGTTTTACTTCTTATGCTTACCATCATGTTCCATTGTGTATACCTCCACATGAGCGCCTCCATTTTTGACAACTTTCAGCCAACTTCGGATGCAAGCCTCTTCGACATTTTGCAGCATCTCTTCCCCGACCTCGCTGCAGGCCGTGCGGATTCTTTCCTCAAGCTGTGGCTCAGTGGCATACATCTTGTTTTTGATATAGCACCACAAAAAAAAGTCACAAGATGTAAGGTTTAGGGGAGCACGTAGCCCATTTGAGGGGACCCCTTCGACCAATCCATTGGTCAGGAAACTTGATGTTCAGAAAATCTTTGAATAACCTGGCAGAATGGGGAGGGGCTCCGTCTTGTTGAAAAAAGACATTAGCAAAGTCACTCCTCGCCTGAAGTTGTGGCACAGAAAACTCCTGCAGCATCTCCAGGTAATTTCCCCCTGTAACAGTGGTCATAATAGAAAAAAGGAAGTGTATAGTGACTTTTGGGACACCCTGTATTATCTGCACATTCACCAACATATAAAGTAAATATTTTAGTACTACCTTGTACACTCTTTAAGCAGTCTATAGCAGTGTTTCTCAGCCTTTATGGTGTTGTGACCTATTTTTTTCTATGTAAGTGTTTTTGCGACCCACCAGTCACCCTTTGTAGACTCCAGTGCAGTTGTCATAGTGGAGGTTGGTCCTCTTTGTGAAATCGAGCACGATTGTCTGATGAAGTATTAAATAATAGCAACAATGGCAGCTGGCAATCCACATTTGAGACCCAACTATGGATGCCAGCTTAAGCTATACAAGATTTCCAAGTCTTTAATAGTCATTTGATACATACTGTACATCCCATACCAATGTGCATCTCTTTGTTATATTTAAAAATTAGATATCTATGGGGAAAACAATATTCCACACAAACCAGACTACCAGTGTACTTAAAAAACAAAGAAATCCTTAATTAAGTTTAGCTTTCAAAAATTCACGTAGTAAAGACCTTAATGACCTCAAAGGGCTTAAATGAATTTTCTAATTCAATTTTCTGCACCAATCTTAAAGGTACTGGGAAATTACTACCAGTTCATTAAGTCTTTCGAATGTCATTGTGCTGCTGGGATCATTCAAAATACTTTATCTGAGGGTCAGTCTCTGTTACAGACAAGATACAGCTGCTATTGCTATCCTTGGCAAAAAAAACTTTGTAGTGGATCCAATGACTTTAAGATGATACATTACCATACTCGCTAACTGAGTTTGAAATAATATGTTTTGAGAATATGCCTTTGTGTTTTTGGAGTGCCTATTCTTAAAACAATCGCCTCTTTTTATATTAAGAGCGAGATAGCTTTGGTTGTTTGAAACGTGTTTGCAGTTTTCTGTCAGCCAATCGTCTCTCAACCCAAAAATAAGAATTAGGGCCAGTGCCATGAAGTCGGTGAGTGGCCCTCATTCTGCAACCATCTGATATGATTAAAAAGAACCTGAAAGGATGACATGCTCTGCCATCAAGTTTCTAATAGGTTGTAGAATAGTTTAAAAATGTACATTAGGCTGCCACTTTGGGCATGGAGAGAAAATGTTGTATTCAAGTTATTGGGAATCTTCTGAATTTTCTGTGATGTTTTTCCTTTCCACTTTGTTGTGTTCTTGAATTTTTGGTCAGTGTTTTTTGAGAAATTTGTGTAATTCCTGTCTGTCTCATAACACATAGATGTCGCACAAGACAACTTCCAAAGGTGTAAAGGAACATTCAGTCTTTGAGACATTGACTAATATAAATCCCTGCTTTGAAGCTGTTTATTCTGACGGTTCAAAGTATCCTTCATATAATGACTCTAGAATTCTGCTACTGTATGTAGTTTTGAAAGAATGACTATGTACAATCCGTCATGCATCTTAAATGCTTTTGTTACTAACCAGTGCCAGACAAAAAAAGACACTGCTGACTTGTTTGGTTTTTATAAATTTAGGTCATTCTTACTAATGAGTTCCATTACTTGCTTGGGGTTGATGACAACCAGACTAAGATGATGATACAATCTGGACAACATTGTTAAGCTGCACTTCACCAGGCACAGAGGGTGGCATAGTGTAGAATAGGCATTGCATACTTCATGTCACCCAGTCATTTAACCTGCTTGTTAGGGATAATTTGAGTTTGCAAGGATTGTCCAATACGATCCTATTAGTAATGTACAGTTTTCAAGCAAGCTAAGATGGTGTAATTTTCAAAAAAAACTTTTACTCTCTTACATTCAGTTTCTCTGTGATATTGCCAGCATTGTTTTACTCAGGCTCCATCTCTTTCAACATATCTGGAGGTTTTTGAGACACCAACTACAGTGGAACCTCGGGTCATGACCGCAATTTTTTCCAAAACTCCGGTCACAACCCGATTTGGTCGTGACCCGAAGTTTTTTCCCAATAGGATTTTATGTAAATACAATTAATCCGTTCCGGACCGTACAAGCTGTATGTAAATATATTTTTTTAAAGATTTTTAAGCACAAAAATAGTTAATTATACCATAGAATGCTCAGTGTAATAGTAAACTAAATGTAAACACATTGAATAACACTGAGAAAACCTCCAACAGAGAAAACTAACCTTGCGGTCTCTTTAAAAACAAGCCCGGTGCATTCTTTAAGTGCCTTCTCATGCTCACTCTCTCATGCTCTCTCTCTTTTGCTTGCTCGCTGCACAGGGAATGCACAGGGAGTTACTGAACATATGTGGAAATCATTGGCGCGTACGAACCGGAAGGGAAACTGGCTTGTTCGTCACCCGAGAGTGTGGTCGTGAACAGATGCAAAAGTTTGGCGAACTTTTTGGTCATAACCCGATTTGTACGTGGTCCAAGACATTCGTGGCCCAAGGTCCCACTGTATAAGTTTCACATCCTCCATTAACAGTAGAATCTCTGAAGTCTACGGAAAAACTTGTAATCCCAGGCCACCTTAAATTCATTCACACCTCTCCATTAGTGTCTTTTGTTTTGTAAATGTGTGTGTGTATAGGGTAAATAATATATTGTTATTTGGAACACATGCATTTCATGTGTGTTCCGTATCTACAACAATCAGTGTAAATGCAGGATGACAGGAAATGCGAGAAATGCAAGAAATGTTTAACACATACGTAAAACTAATTTTTTTTGTGTTATAGTACTAACAACAAAATTTTGACATGAAGTGTATAATGTGTAAAGACTTAAGTCCAAATATCAAACACTTTCACAAAAGATACATGTATAATAAAACAAGTGTGCTTTTATTCAAAAATATAACAGAAGAAAAAGTAATCGGGTTAGGGTGCGATGCTGACAGGACCACTTGGGTGGTGCAGCTGTAAGAAATGCTAGCTCATAATCAAGAGTGGGTTTGAGTCCAACCGATTGCCAGAATTGCAGTTTTGAGTAGTGAGCTTCGCTTATTGTAACTGTTATACAATAAAACCATACATATGATTTGAGTCTGTAACAGCCGGTGTAAATGTATGGTACTTGTAAAATTTTGTGTTTTTTTGTTTTCTTTTGCAAGTGTTGTTTACATGTGCAAGATATATAGATAACTGTGCCACCTCCACCTACTCAAAGCATCATGATGTTCCAACAATGATGGATGGATTAAAAGGCAGAAGTCTACGTGACCATCATTTTCAAGTCCTTCCAGGAGAACCCTAAATCTAAAGAGGACTGTTTCATTTATGTTAGGTAGAATGCCCAGAGGGAACTGGGCGGTCTAATGGTCTGGAATCCCTGCAGATTTTATTTTTTTCTCCAGCTGTCTGGAGTTTTTTTTTTTTTCTGTCCACCCTGACCATTGGACCTTACTCTTATTCTATGTTAATTAATGTTGACTTATTTTATTTTCTTATTGTGTCTTTTATTTTTCTATTCTTTATTATGTAAAGCACTTTGAGCTACTGTTTGTATGAAAATGTGCTATATAAATAAATGTTGTTGTTGTTGATAACTGATACTTATTTGAACTTTAATAGTCCCAAAAGGGAAACTTCACTTTTTATAAAAGCTCAATAAATACATAAATGCATACTTAAATATTATAAAAAAAAAAAAATAAACCCAAGAATTATGAAAACATACTCGGCTAAAGACAAAAATGAGCAGTCATTGTCAATGTGAGGCATTATGCATGCGTATTGCCATTGGTATAAAGGAGACCCAGTAGTGTTTTTTGACACTACTGCTGAATAATTAATTGGTTGAAAAGATTCAATGCTAGTGTGCCAGAGAAAGGCACTAAGATTTATCTTCATTCTTTCTTTCAATACTACCTCCAGCAGGTCAGGAGCGCATCTTATTTTTGAGCTTGCCTTTTGAATTAGTGATTGATTCGGCAGGGCCTCTTTTGAATTAATGTCACTAGCTCTGTACACTATATCTTAAAAAGTCATACTGGCCATGACAGAGTTGTGGAATGTGTCACTTTCCATATTAAAGGAACAAAGTTTTCAAAGACAAAGAGTCTGCTCTTATATACAGTAATTCCCCTGAGTTATGAGACTAGTCCAGCCTGTAATTGATAGGTAACCCCAAGTAGCAGTGCACCACCTCAACAATCCACACCATGAATAGCAAATGGGCCTAGAGGACGTTTGGAGTTGGGGAAGTCAATAACTGGTTCTTTGGTTTTGTTGATGTTAATTTTCAGACATCTCTCTTTGCACAAAGAAACAAAGTTCTATCCTGACTTCTATACTCTGTCTCATCCATCTTATTAATTACATCAAATTAGTGCAGAATCATATGAACATTTCAACAAGAGACATGACCTGGTGTTATATTTATAGTCAGAGGTGTACAGGGTTAAGCAAAAAGGAGACAGACTGTCCCTTGTTTTGCTCCAGTGTTGCTCACATCCACATCAGAGACACAGTCCTTGCACCTTGCAAACTGCAGTCTGTCCAGTTTTCTGGGGCCCCATAAGTTCATCAACCTGTATATCTCTGGATACTGGAGTAAGATTTTTGGAGCAAATAGATAATTGAATCTTCCACACCAATCTGGTCCTGTGGCTTTTCTTGTGCGTACATTCCATCACTGTCTCCTCATTTTGCCATCAGTTATGGACAGATGACACTGATTGTCAGGGGTGGACACATCACTTGCCATACCAATTAAGTGGTTGGAGTTGTTGATGTGGCTGGACTGGTCATTGGAAGAAGGTGGTGGTGGTGGTGGAAGAAAGATAAATCCATTTAAAATTACACTGATGTTCAGCAAAGGTTTCTACCGAACATCTCTACCATGAATCCCAATTTTACTCGGTCTCTTTGTTATTATGTGGTCATGAACACTGATCTTAGCTGAGGAAAGACAGCCCTACAATTTTTTGGATGTTCTTCTGGGATCCATTATAATTCCTTCAGTGATTCATCCTTCATCCCTTGGGATAATTTTGGCAGCCCAGCATTTCCTGAGAAGATTCCTTGCTGTTCCAAATGTTCCCCATTTACTATGTCATGGTGCAGTCCTAGAGCTTAAGAAATTGCTTTATAACTCTTTCCCGATTAATAGGTTTCAACTGCCTTTTTTATATACTTTTTTATCTTTTCACATGACCTTTGAAGATCACGGCACAAGGTTCCTCATTTTTTCTGGAGTTTTCCTTGATCGAGGCATAGTGTCCTTTTAATAACCTTGTGGTGAAGCTTATGTTCAACAGGTCTGGCTGCAATCAGGTCTAGATGTGTTAATGGAGCTGAGTGTAATTACCATCTAATTCTGGTCAGCTATTTCATTGAGTAACTAAGGGGACAATTAGCTTTTCACACAGACAATACAAGCAGTGGACAACATTATTACTTAAATAGCAACAGTAGAAACTGTGTTAAATGTTTAATCTGGTTCTCCTAATTTTGTATGATATTTTGATGGTGTCATGTATTGTTTATTGTGGTTTTCAGTTGTATTTACACTGTTGTGTGTATGGATCTAGTTCTAGTAACTATGTTCCCAAGCTATAAAGTTCAAGTTCAAATAGACAAGAGTAGAGGGCATCATGATGGGTGCAACTACATTTTCACAACAATATATATAATGAAGAAACTATAGAGAAGATAAATAAAAATTAATTAACTTGTTGCATTTAGATATTAATTTTTGAAATTGACTTATTGCAATTTCACATTATTTTTTTATAATTTTATTTCTGCTAAGGCCTGCTAGACTATAAAAAGTAAAAAAAAAAAAAATGAATAAACCCTAAAGGGATGTCATTTTATCACAGATTGCATTCAAACATCAAGAAACATATCAAGCCAGTTCAGAGTGTATAATCAGACAAACAGAATGTCTTTGGACTGCAGGGGAAACATCTATGTAAATGAAAAGGGAAAACAAAAACTCGACTGAGAATTGAACCAACTCCAAGTGCTTTAAGGCAGCAACTCTATCCTGCTCCATAACACTCTCTCTTTATTTGATTTTATATTTGCACCTGTATTGTCCAATGGAAATGGAATTACAAAATGGCAGCTGACTCATTTAAAGTGTACTATTGTGTTTTGGGGCTTAGTATTTACCTTCCTTTTCATATCTATTCACAATTAAAGTGCACTTTAAAAGCCATGTTAAATACAGCATTATCTTTTCAGTTTAGTTTGTATGATGTGAGACTGTTTGAGATTTAAACACACTGCAGTACAGTAGCAGACATCTACTTGTTAGGTTATTTTTTTCAGTCCTCTATTCACAGTGTGCCATTATTTCTTGAAACATTCTGAACATACTGGCAAGCTAAAAAAAGACAAAGCAAAGCAAAATGACAAAGCCAAACCATGATAGGGCGGTGAGCCACATGCAAAGACATTGTTCAGACAGTACACCTGGGGCTTTTACCAGGGACAAAGTAGTTGCAAATCCAAAAGATACAGTACCTTGCACATTAACTGGAAGAACAGTACTTGGATATGTTAAAATAAATGTTTAGTTCCCAAACATTTTTGTACTGTTACAAGCAGTTTTGAAAGCAGCAATTTAAAGAATGTTTTACAAAGTTAAAGTGATTTGATTGATGCAGAAGAAATATTGCCCACCACAGTTTTGGAGAAATTTATTAAGCAATTATCTTTTCTATTTACTGTGCTTTAAAAGGCCATTATGTCAAGTTCCTTTACTGCCTAAATGTCAAGAAGGCCCAAATCTCCATTTAAAGTTAAAGCATATGTCAATAAATTAAAACAGTTAAAACTTTTAGGAAAAGGTGTTGAAACTGTATATCTTTCTCTCTAAATACAACACATTGACTTATTGTAGTGGCTAATCACATCTGTGAGACAAAATAGTTTTACATTTTCTCACCTCTTGGTACCATCGTAATTGAGATGTACTACTTCTCATAATCTCTCCCTATCTTCTCTCTCTCTTTTTTCTTTATATAAATAGTTTCTTTTAGAAAAAAATGAATAGAAAATTGGGGAAAGAATCATCAGGGAGAAGCAAATGTTTGCCCTATTTTTTGTATTTTGTTTTTATTTTTCAACATCTATATTTGGGAATGTTTCCTGCAAGTTCTTCCTGCATTGTATCAAGTAATATTTATTCTGTAACACAATGTACTTTTTTCTGAAGCTTAATCAATAAAAAATGGGTACCATTCTAGAAAATATGTTGAAAGAACCTAGTTGTGTAGACTACTTTTTATAGTCAATCGTGGTTTTCCATATTGGTTTGGAGTTGAATAAAGAAAGCTCAGTAGCACTCCTTTTTAAAGAAAACAACTAAACCTTGGATTTGACCATTGAGTATTAAAAGATAGAACTGGAGCCAGCATATTGTAAGAACATAATCACTCTTCCTAGATGATTTAATAATCTGCTGTCATGTCTGTCAAGATCTTCTGACAGGGGTTCAGACAAACGCATTTTTATAGATCAAGAGACAGTGATGTTTTGGGGTTCAAGCAAAGGTTCAGAACCTTTATCATCTCGAGTATGTTCAAAGAGTTTGCTAAATAAAGTTCATTAACAAAACCAAAATCATAACCAGTATTCTTTTAAAAAAAAGTTTGCTTACCCTAAATCTGTCCTTTATTTTTCAGTAACGTTTACACACTTCATGAACTCTCATTGTCCCATGATGTTATGGGTCAACCCCGACCAATGCTTCTGGCACTGCCTCTTCCAAGGAGAACAAAAACAACAAGTTTTCTTTTATCTCCAGTTCAGGTTGTTTGCCTTAGAGTGACAAACTGGGTAACTCCTTTTTTGCCCTTTCACATATTTTTGCTGTATTTTCTATTTTGTTAATAAATATTCTTCATTTCTAAGTGTACTTTGTTTAACTTGACGTTACATGCCAGAGATTGATGGTTCTTTCACTCGCAATGCATTTCTGGGTTATACTTTAGGATTTTCTTTCCATTTCGAACTTTAAAGCCAGCGGGACATAGAAGTTGAGACTTCTAGGCTAGCAAGGTTAGCCTTCTGGCCTGCTAAATGGTCATTTTGGAGGCCTCAGACCCCTTTTTACCTGTTTATGGCAGGGTGGTCTTATTGGAAGAGCAGAAGCTCAGTTAAAGGACAGATTATTTTTCTAAATAAAGGTTGATAGTGTAGGGGTGAACATATATTACGGAGACATTAACTACCAGTACTTATTAGGCAAGAACAGAGGAAAAAAAGACATAACAGCACTAGAAAATTTCCAGGAAAGAGCAAATAGACTGCGAGGATATGGAATATGTGGGGTTTGAAAAAAATACAGTAACAATTAACTATTAACCTCAGCTTAAGCAAACAGAGTTTAAGAGGAGACACTGTTGAAGCATTCAGAAATATGACAGGAACTATAGTTAATTCTAGCCATTGCTATAAAATAAACTTATCGACAAGAACATAAGGGCAAAAATTGAAGCTGACATTTATTTGCAGTGCTGACTTTCCACCTTCACACACAAAAACTTTAGAAGATATTCCCTTCACCATGATTTGCTTTTCTTTTGCTCTTAGTCATTGGCATTCCTTTCTCTTTCGGAATTCGCCAGTGGAGCCACTAGATAAATCTGACTCATAAGACAAAAGTCATTGAACATTTACCTTGCCAAAGGATTGGCCTTCTGGAATACCTAAATACTCATCACTGCACTGTGTTGCAGGTTTTTTATGAATATGGTTTTAAACTCTTTTCTACTTCCCCAAATTTATTTGAAGTTTGAAGCAAAAAGTTACAGTCCACTTTTCAAAAAGAAGTCCACTTTTATGTCTGTTTCACAACACAACATCAAAACTATAAAAATACTGAAAACATTAAAATAAAACATATGAATATACTATTGAGATAGTTAAATGATAAAGGCGGTATATGTACTATATTTTAATTGTAAGATGGAACATTTAAGATAAAGAAAATGGATAACCATTGAAAAAGTAGTATTTACTGGCATTGCCAACTCTCTGCTGCCACAGGCTTCTCTCCTTCTCTCTTTCACTTAGCCAAACTTTCCACAGAACGAAACAGAAATACGTGCCCATTATTAGGCTGATTACACAACGACAAGACACACTAGGAAGGAAGAACTTTAGCAGTCTAGTAACAAATGGATATTGGGTATATTTCACAAGACTCTTTAAAAAAGTGACTCTCATGAAATGTAATCTAAATGTATCATTCTGGGGAAGAGGTAGTGTATATCTGTTACAAAATATATAAAAATCTCATATTGTAAAAAGAGTACTAAAGGAACCATATACAAATAGTTCATGTTTTTGTATTAGCGTACAGTGCGTGTTGATTTCTGACCACATGTAGTTTTCAGCTAAACAATCTAGGCTGTATTTTAAAGCAAATTAATAAAATGCATACCAAATTCACTACGTTTGTCTTGGAAAATTTCCCGAGTGTAGGTAACAGCTTCTTTTTTATCCATATTTTTTTGGGTCACTGACAAACAGACCTTGCCTGTGGCAGTTTTATATAAAGTTAGGAACATACACTGCCTACAGCCAATTTATACTAATCTTGATTCCTGTGAATTTTCCAGAGATAGTACGTTTTATGAGTGGTGTAAGACTATATGTTAATTATGACCATGAAGCAGTGCTGCAATAAAACAGCTTTTTTGTCTGAAATAATATATTGAAGTAGAGAATTCTCATAGCAGCAGAGGCACAATTTCAATAAAACAGACCAGACAGTTGGTGAAAGCTGAAAGATTTAATTATTTTATGTGTCGCATGCACGACTGACAAAATTGAAAAATTAAAAGTGAAGCAGAACAGCATACCCAAACAAGAAAAAAATACCTTTTATTCTCCCTAGCTAACATAAAAGATGTTAGAGTCCCACACTGTTTAAGGGGTGACTTTTGCATTTGGTTTCTTTTAACTTATATCTGTCCTAGCCATTTATCTCAGGTGGTATTATCTAGCAGGTCATCCTTGCTCACTCCAGGGTTATGATAGCTGTCTTTTATAAGGTGCACCAACAATAACAAAATTTATTTATATAGCACATTTTCATACAAACAATGTAGCCCAAAGTACTTTACAAGATGTAAAAAAGAAAGTTACAAGAAAGAAAAAACATAAGATTAGGTAAATATTTTAAAGAATAAGTAACAAAGAAAAAATAAAATCAATCTATACAGACCTCCAGGTAGTAGAAGTAGAAAAGTAGCATCCTTACATACAATATCATAATGTAAGTCTCTAAAGGCGAGTCTGGTGATAAGGTCAGATGGCTGGGATGACTGAAAAAACAAAAATAAAATTCCAGTTAAGCTGGAGAAAAAAATTTAAAAAACAAAATCTGCAGGGGTTCCACGGCCACTCAGCCTCTATTGGGCATTCTACCTAACATAAATGTTCCTAAATCATTCCTCTTTGTTTCCAGGCTTCATATGAGATGATTCAATGAAATTGGTCTCGTGGACAGCCGAGGCACCCGCCTTCATTCCATCATCACAGGTGGCTGCATGTGCCTTGGTCAGGTGGTGGTGCAAATTGTCACCACAGAAGAACCAGAAAAGACAGCAGAGAAAATTAGAAAAAATTCCAATTTCCTATTTACTTTAAATCACCTTCTTTAGTTCCCAAGAAGTATAATGTAACCATTGTTACTTTGTAACCTCTCATCATATATACTACTTCTTTTTAATTGGTAACACATACCGTTGGTGTTTAATACATTTCACCAGCCTGGCACACTTGGCCAGCATACCAGATGCCTTCTTCTTTTGCAATATAAAGATGAGATTATGGTAAACTGGAGCCAGCAGGGTGGCAGATGCACCAGGCCTCACTCTAATGAAGAGGCCAAAAAAAAAAAAAACTCTTAACACCGTTTAGGTATATCCAAATATAAAACATATAAATAAGAGAATTCAGTTTTAAAGTTTAAAAATGGCACATGTTAATTGTGTAAACAGCTCTCATCGACACAGGACTATTCCCCCGAATGTTATCCTGGTTTAACACACAACATGCACTTTGGACCTCTCTTATTTAATTACACTCTCACACTTATTTGCTTCAAACCAACTGACAATTCCACCTGGTCAAAGCTGCAATGACAAACTGCATGAAGAAGAGCAAAGTGATGAGGCAGAGAGAGACGGATTGTACAATAAGGAAAGCCATCACATATATAACAAGGAAAACAGTGTGACAGATAGCAATGTAAATTATAATAACAAGAGAGAGAGATGAATGTGCAGCAAATGATGAAAACTACAGCATCAGTGCCCCATCACAATTTACCCATGCTGACAAAGTTGACTTAGCACCCTCATTTCAGCTGAAAACTCAAGGAAGCAACTCCAGCGATCCACTCAGCTTCTAAAATTAGATACTCAAACCCAGATGGCATGACAGCTCCTACTGATCATATATTTAATATTTAGAATTTGTGTGAGGTGTGCATTGGGCATGCATTAATATGGCAGGGTGTGGGGGTGCTTGAGAGGGACCACTAAAAAGCTTGCCCCCCCACCCACAGTTCAAAACTCTTGCCTACTCTGGTTAAAACTTTGAACCACAGAAACAAATGCCATGTGAACTGGATTACAATGCTCATAGGGAATACATACTGTACATACATACATAAATCACAGGTGCAATAGATCTGTTTGTCTTCCATTAAGCCATTGGCCTATCTGTGGCTTGCAAGGGCAAAATTCTACTTCCCATTTAGAGGATATTACAAATGGAAGAAAAAGAGGAAGAATGATCCATGAATTGCCATATATTAAACATGCCATACCAGCAAGATGAAGTACCCTCTGTAAGCCATAAGTATTTCAAAGAGTTTTTGACAATTATCAAAACATGGCTATTCTTTGTACAATACATTTCAGTGTACACATGTGAATAAAAGAATTATTAATTTTAAATAGAAAATGGACAATATCAAACTACAATAAAAAAGAAAGTTGGGGGTTGTGTTGAGTTTGTTGTACTCTAATTATTCGGGCAATGTACAAAGGATTTTAAAATTACTAATGAAATATTAAAGATGTAAAGCTGTGAAGAGTATTCTGCAAACATGTAGATAGATAGATAGATAGATAGATAGATAGATAGATAGATAGATAGATAGATAGATAGATACTTTATTAATCCCAAGGGGAAATTCACATAATCCAGCAGCAGTATACTGATACAAAGAAACAATATTAAATTAAATAGTAATAAAAATGAAAAGAATTAAAATAAAATTAATGTTCGCATTTACTACCCCGGGTGGAATTGAAGAGTCGCATAGTGTGGGGGAGGAACGATCTCTTTAGTCTGTCAGTGGAACAGGACAGTGACAAAAGTCTGTCACTGAAGCTACTCCTCTGCCTGGAGATGATCCTGTTAAGTGGATGCAGCGGATTCTTCATGATTGACAGGAGTTTGCTTAGTGCCCGTCGCTCTGCCACAGATGTTAAACTGTCCAACTTTACTCCTGCAATACAGCCTGCCTTCTTAACAAGTTTGTCCAGGCGTGAGGCGTCTTTCATCTTTATGCTGCCACCCCAGTACACCACCGCGTAGAAGAGGGCACTCGCCACAACCGTCTGGTAGAACATCTGCAGCATCTTACTGCAGATGTTGAAGGATGCCAACCTTCTCAGAAAGTATAGTCTGCTATGACCTTTCCTTGCATAAGGTGTGCAAGAGAGGTGCAAGATGATGATGTAGTAGCTGTACAGCAATGGAGTTATTAAGGAGAAAATTAGGGAAGTTCTGCTAATTAGATGACATGTTGAGTACAGATGGAGGTAGTGATAATGAGGGTGATAGGTGCATAGAGGAAATTGTTGGGAGTTGTCCTTCATTGTTACTTCAAATGTGTCTCTCCCATTGAAGTTTATGAAAGCTGTGTGAGAAGTAGTATGTTGTATGGATGTGAGATGCACCTGCAGGTAAAGAAACAAAGCTGAATAGAATTGAGATGAGAATGTGTGGAGTAAGTAAAGTACAACAGAGTGAGAGGAAAATAAATGCTAAATTAACAGAAAAACAGTGTGAAGATGGAATGGAAGAGGATGATTGGATGAAGAGGTGCACTGTAACGGAGATTTGAGGCCCCAAGAATGGTCAAAGAATTTGTTATTGAAGGTGATGTTAGGTGACACAAGAATAATGGGTCTAATCCCAAAACTTGCTCAGGGTCATGGATCAACCGGACAGCTGGATAAACTTAGAAAATGGCAATTTTACCATTGATGATGATGAATTGTATTATTAGACATAGTAAATACAGGTTAGTAGATTTTACTGTACACTTAAAGTTCATAATATGCCTGAGACACTACAGAGAGTAGTGTGTGTAATTCTAGTCACAGTACTAGCAAAAACACAAATCAACTCTAGAAGCTGTGAAGGAAACAAGCAGGTTAACTTTGGAATTATAAAGCAGGTTTTGTTCTGGCAAACTTAATGATGATGATGATGATGATGATGATAGAAATACTCTTATCTGTAAAATATTCAATGTTGTATTGAATATTTGTCTGAAACACAAAGGATTTGAAATTACTTTTCTCCATGTAAAAATCAAGACAGCAGGAGTTGCAAGAGGAGCCCAACTGAGCCAGAATGTCTTAGCTAAATTAAGTTACCACTGTGGTTGTAGTGGTGCATGAGACCACTAATAGGCATTCTGCAATTAAGACATTAGGACAATCTGATAAATCCCCTTACTACAGAGTGACTACAGAATGGACACTTAAGTGAAAGCTTAAATGTTTGCCCTTTCAGTCCTAAATAATCTTGGGACAACTCACTGACAGGGAGACATTGCAGTCAGGGTGTTAAAAGTGAATTGGTTTTACTTATTAAGTGAAACATTAGTAATAGTTTAGCTAATTTAAGACTGGTAGGCAAATGTGTAAAGACGGAGGAGTTTGACAGTGAAGGAAGTGAATTTTTGCAGTTCTTTGGTTTGTGGTGGGCGAGTGGACAAGCTGCTGACATCTTTGCATATCAAAGGCATTTGGGTATAACTTGGCTTTCATTGGACTGTCTGTTATGGTGTGAATCAGCCTTGATTGCATAGCTTCCTGAATAAAAATATCAGATTGAAAATTATATTTAATTTATTATGAAATATATACAATACAGTTTTTTCAGGAGAATTATACCAACAACCTACTGACAAGTAAAACATTTAGACTTCAAATATTATAGATCATCTATTCTTTTAAATAAAAATATATACTCATGCAGTATAAGAAACTTAAAACATAATAATACATGTGAGATTAAGACCTGTCCTTACTGTATTGATACACTTATTTTTAAATAAAACATAATTTGAAGGTGATCACAACACCTCTTTTATTTCATTAAGAGTCAGCATCAGCCAACACCTGTCAAAGCAGACAGATCAACTGCAGCACAGGGTCTTTAACAATCATTGTGTCTCACAGGACACTAACAGAGAGCAGCTTGGCTGCAACTACAATCAGCAGTTGTCAGTGTCCCTCACTGGGAACCCACAAATAGTTTCTTTACACCATCTGGGAAGAGGCTCACTATGCAGCTCCATCCTACACCACACTGCTTACATAAACGGTCTTGTTAAGTCCTGCTCTGCTTCTCAGTTCAGTGCTAGTACAGGCTTGTTATCTCTGCATCTGAATCTAATCTACTTTTCATGCTTTTTCCACCTCACGGTCTTCCCCTGCCACGTATAATTCCCTAAAGTGTGGCAGGCGGCTCTTTACACATTTTTCAAGGTCTGAACTAAGACCTCTTCTTCTTCTCTCTCCTTTTTATATTAAAAATTCAGAGTATACCTATATTTTCTTGGGAAAGGATGTCAGTTTACTGTCTCAAGCAGAAAACTGCAAGGATAAAAGGTGGATGCTCCCAAAGGCATTGAGATACCTTTTTTTTTCTTTCGAATGTGTGCTCCTTAAATATATGTGTTTGCTTTATCAAAGTGACAAGATTATCTTCACAGTTTCTGTGGACATCACACCTATATTCTGATTGAATTAATCAAACACACCCTAAGAAATGTATTTCTTTATAACAGTATATTTGCGTCTCTTTTTTCTTTTATATGTGTCTTTATCTGTTTTCTATATTAAAACACGGTGGTTATATATACTTTTTTAAAACACTAACAATTTCATGCTTTTGATTATGGATCTGTCTTCAAAAATCTTTTTCTTATCCTTTAACTTGTGTGAAATATGCCCGGACTCAGAGAGACACTGTCCAAAACACACACGTTTTTTATTTCATAGTGCACCAACCACCACAATAAACTCAGTCCTTTCTCTTCTTCTCTCTCTATTGTCACCTCTACTCCACTCCTTGCAAGCTCCGTCCTCTTCCCCCCGACTCCGGCTCCTTGAATGGAATGAGGCGGCCCTTTTATGTTGCACCCGGATATGCTCTGGGTGCACCCAGATGAACCTCCCGCAGAACTTCCTGGTGTAGCAGAAGTGCTGCATGGGCACCTGAAAGCACTCCAGGTGTATTCTGTTCCTCTTCTGGTATCACTTCCTGGTGTGGTGGAAGTGCTGCCATCCAGGGCTCCCGGATCGTCCAGGCGCCCCCGGCCGTGGCCTTGGACCCCAACAGGGTTGAGCTTCCAAGCTCTCCATCCATGACCCTGATGTAATCCATGGGGGCTGCCCTTTTGCACCACAGAGAAGATATTGCCCCTCTTCCGCTCCTTCCCTTCTCCAGGCGTCCTGGTGGGGCAAGGTCCCTGGTCATCTTCCACACTTGATAACTGGCTACTGTAAATAAACTCATTTCAATTGTGGAGGATTCCCTCTCCTTTAACTAATGCATATCATCATTGGCACGGTCCTGCCACTTTTTTTCTTAAAATCCATCAGGTACCCCTCTTGCTCATTACCTTTGCACCTCAATGTCATGCAAAAACACTTATTCTCTCAAGCCTAGACTACAAAAACCTGCTGTGCTACCAAGTCTTCAAGAAAATGAATGCTCTTGTCTTTCATACACTTGTGTCTATTTTGTACTACAGTCTCTTCACTGGCATTGTGCTGCTGCTAAGATTCAACCTGATATTTTCATCTTAACCTACACATTCTCCATTACCACCAGCTGTTGGTCTCTAAATGTGTCTCTGTGATAGGTTGCCTTTGATTCATCCTACCTAGATGGTGTCCTTGTAAACAATATTCAGACTACTTATAATGTAGTATAAGTATTCCTTGCTCCTTAGCTGTGAAACAAGGATCCTTATGATCATCCAAACTGTTCTCAGTCTGTAGAGGTTTGTTTACATCTTGAAGATTTCCATTCTTACAAAGACACTTATGACTTCTAGAGCTTACCATCCCATGCTTTCGTCAGGAATAAATATTACAGATGCTATTAGCCATTCACTAACTGTGCTTCTGTTGTACTGATAGGTCACCCTTTAGTCCAAGGACTGATGGTCATAAAGAGCTTCTTATTCTCTACCTTAAATTTTGTTATCGATCACTTATTAACCTTAGTGCAAAACACTCATATATAATGTATGAATGTACATATGCACTTTTAGTTATGTAAATATGCCTTGTATTAAGCCCTCTACTATAATACTACTAGTACAAATCATAATAATAAAAATAATAATAATAAATGAACCAATTAAAATGCAATGTATCACTCTTGTTAAAAAATGTCAGTTTACCCATCTGAAAGGAAATGTAACTTGTTTGTATGATTTAGTTACTGTCAAGTTGACACAAAACTTAAGTCATCATTAAAACATTAAACAAAAATTTTCTTCTTTTAAAAACTGGAGACAACAGAGCTGGAAAAGTGTGGATGATAAAGTTCATCTTGGCAAAAAGAAAATGCTGGACATTTTCTTTCTAAGATTCACCAACAATAAAAAATAAACAGATTACATATACAAAGTGATTTAATAAATAAGTATTAATGTCTCAGAAACTCTGCTGAAAGGAATTAAGAGGGGAAGAATAGGGTTGTGGCACAGTTACTAGACTCTTTTTTGTTTCCATTCCTAAAATGGTGGAAAAGTCTTCCAAAGACAGTTTTATGTCACGCCACCTGACTGTTTACAAGCTCCGCCTCTTCCAATCCTGACCACATGTAAACAGCCTACCAATCGTAAGCTAACATTTATTCACTGACCAATTAACAAGTATGTTTAACCGCATGGTAGCACAACCTAACCCTGTCTTATATCATTAGTCATATTGAAATTTCCATTTTTGACTGTCCTATATTCATTCTGGACAATAAAGGAGACATCTCTCTGCACCCTAACTCCATATCAGCTTATTTGTCTTTGTTCTTTATGCACAGTTTAGTTTTTCATACCACACACTTGAAATATGGCACACAGGGTCTTCTCACCATAATTCTGGCTTTTGATATTTAATATTTTGTTCTGGCAAATGACAAAAAATACTACAGCATGATCAATTAATAGAGAAACAGCAATTAACAATGAAGATCGTGGTGTAATGATTAGCACACCTGCATTTTGAAGAAGAAATCTTAACTTGACTCCCATCCATTACATGCAACTATTTTCTTTAATAATGCATTGATCTTATTTCTTGTTCCATGGCCCCAAGCTTAAACCTATTTGCATAGATCAGTTTTCACATTGACATTAAATAGTCTTTTCAGTGTGAAAAGTCAGTGCCAGAACGGCCAAATGAAATCTACCATGATGCAATGTTGTATAGCAATAAAATTTGAAAACAAACAAAGGGTGAGAATAATTTTTATTGGCATTGTAACAAGTAAGTAATGTATGTGTTTCTGCTACCTGACTGACTAGCACCCCATCTGGCGTTGGGTCCTGCCTTGCACCTGCACCGGTGCCCCTTGTGCTGTGTTTCTGATTTGGACATGTGCAATGTGGAAAGAGGGGAAAGAGTGGTTCACAGCATCAGGGACCAGAGGTCAATTTCTTACATCCTACCTATGCCCATATTTGTTGTGTTGGGATGTTTCAGTTTCCTCACACATCTCAAGTACGGGTGTAGGCATTATCACATTATATGATGGTCTGCTGTCCACTTTTTCTGATATGTTAAAGAACTCTGTGGTAACGTTATCAGGTGTGACATAGAACATGATTTTTTTAAAATTTTATTAAATTTATTGTAATCATTCCATACAAATAGATCCATTTGTACAAAAAATAGGATTGAAAACAAATCAACCCCCACCCCTGAGAAAGAGAACATGGCCAACGGAGTAAAACTTAAAGCTTGTAAACATACCCAAATTGATGAGTTTAATAGGAAAATAGAGATGAATGGAGTACGAAAAAGAAATGCAGAGATAATTACTTCCTCAGTGCTTTAAGAGCTTATTCTAAAATATTATTGATTAGATCCTGCCAGGCTTTGAAAAAGTTCTGCACAGATCCCCTAAGTGAGAATTTGATTTTTTCCAATTTCAAACAGTATAAAACATCAGTTACCCACTGACTTAAAAGAGGAGAGTTAGGATTCTTCCAGTTTAGCAAAATAAGTCTGCGTGCCAATACTGGAGTGAAGGCAATCACAGTTTGTTTGTCCTTCTCCACTTTAAGCTCATCTGGAAGAACACCAAACACAGTGTCTCACAAATGAGACAGATGTGCTCGATATATAATTTTGAGTTGAATAATTGTATGCTTTGCGCATATGGAGCTCGAGTGAATTCTCTGAATTGCTACCTTCCACTCCTTTTCTTATATGTTGAGTGAGAGAACTTTTTCCCATTGTCCTCTTGGATCTTTGAAAGGGAGGGACTGTAAAATAATTTTATATATTACAGAAATGCTGTCTGAGTCCTCGAAATTGAGCAATATTTTTTCCAGCATAAAGGAGGGTGTGAGATGAGGAAAATTGGGCAGGTTCTGTTTAACAAAGTTTCTAATTTGAAGATAGTGAAAGAAATGTGTAGCTGGAATGTTAAATTTGGAATGTAAAGATGTTGTCTATTTACAGATCTCTAAGTAATTTAATCCCAAATTGTCTGAGTGAGAGAAGCACAATTGGGTTATTAGCAAATTGGCGATAACTTGCATTTATTGGGGCACAAAGCAGGGAATATAAACAAGTACTGCAGGAGGTTATTTCTATTGCTGACCAAGCCTGTGTATGTTCATCTATTTGTGTCCAGGTTTTTATAGCTTGTATGTTTGCTGTCCAGTAATAAAACTGAAAGTTGGGTAGAGCCATGCCGCCTTCTACCTTAGGTCTTTGTAGGGTCGCTCTTTGGATATGTGGATGTTTTGAGTTCCAAATAAATGAGGTTATGGTTGAATCTCATTGCTTAAAAATGATTTATTGGTGTATATTGGAATGTTTTGAAATAAAAAAGTAGCTTAGGAAGGATATTCATCTTAACAACTTTAGTTCTTCCAGCTAGAGTGAGATGAAGAGTTGACCATCTATGCAAGTCTTGCTTAATTTTTTCCATACAGACGGCAAAATTCTGTTGATAAAGAGCTTTATGTTTACTTGTAATATTTACCCCTCGGTATTTAAACTGATCTGCAATGATAAAAGGAAGGTTGCCCAGTCTAATATTGTATGCTTGAGAATTCACTGGAAAGAGTACACTTTTATTCAAATTAATTCTGAGACCAGAGATCTTTTGAAATTCTCTAAGTGCTGTTAGGACTGCAGGCACAGTATTTTGTGGGTCTGATATACACTCACCTAAAGGATTATTAGGAACACCATACTAATACGGTGTTTGACCCCATTTCGCCTTCAGAACTTCCTTAATTCGACGTGGCATTGATTCAACAAGGTGCTGAAAGCATTCTTTAGAAATGTTGGCCCATATTGATAGGATAGAATCTTGCAGTTGATGATTTGTGGGATGCACATCCAGGGCACGAAGCTCCCGTTCCCCCACATCCCAAAGATGCTCTATTGGGTTGAGATCTGGTGACTGTGGGGGCCATTTTAGTACAGTGAACTCATTGTCATGTTCAAGAAACCAATTTGAAATGATTCGAGCTTTGTGACATGGTGCATTATCCTTCTGGAAGTAGCCATCAGAGGATGGGTACATGGTGGTCATGAAGGGATGGACATGGTCAGAAACAATGCTCAGGTAGCCCGTGGCATTTAAACGATGCCCAATTGGCACTAAGGGGCCTAAAGTGTGCCAAGAAAACACCATTACACCACCACCATCAGCCTGCACAGTGGTAACAAGGCATGATGGATCCGTGTTCTCATTCTGTTTACGCCAAATTCTGACTCTACCATTTGAATGTCTCAACAGAAATCGAGACTCATCAGACCAGGCAACATTTTCCCAGTCTTCAACTGTCCAATTTTGGTGAGCTTGTGCAAATTGTAGCCTCTTTTTCCTATTTGTAATGGAGATGAGTGGTACCCGGTGGGGTCTTCTGCTGTTGTAGCCCATCCGCCTCAAGGTTGTGCGTGTTGTGGCTTCACAAATGCTTTGCTGCATACCTCGGTTGTAACGAGTGGTTATTTCAGTCAAAGTTGCTCTTCTATCAGCTTGAATCAGTCGGCCCATTCTCATCTGACCTCTAGCATCAACAAGGCATTTTCACCCACAGGACTGCTGCATGCTGGATGTTTTTCCCTTTTCACACCATTCTATGTAAACCCTAGAAATGGTTGTGCGTGAAAATCCCAGTAACTGAGCAGATTGTGAAATACTCAGACTGGCCCGTCTGGCACCAACAACCATGCCATGCTCAAAATTGCTTAAATCACCTTTCTTTCCCATTCTGACATTCAGTTTGGAGTTCAGGAGATTGTCTTGACCAGGACCACACCCCTAAATGCATTGAAGCAACTGCCATGTGATTGGTTGATTAGATAATTGCATTAATGAGAAATTGAACAGGTGTTCCTAGTAATCCTTTAGGTGAGTGTATACAGTACCATATTATCTGCATATAGAGAAATTTTCTGTTCCAGTCCTCCGATAATCCCCTTTATCAGATAAGCATTTCAAAAGTGATCTGCCAGTGGTTCAATGGCGATTGCAAACAGCAGTGGTGACAAGGGGCATCCTTGTCTGGTACCACGTTCTAGTTTAAAGTAGTCTGAACAAATGTTGTTAATACAAACTAAAGCTTCTGGATTGGTATACAGTAGATTGATCCATGCACAAATGTTTTGGCAAACCCCAAATTTCTCTAATGTAGTGAAAAGGTAGTTCCATTCAATCACGTCAAATGCTTTTTCTGCATCCAACGATAATAATATCTCTGGGGTGTTTGATTTTGCTGGTGAATATATTACATTAAACAGGCAGTCGAAGATTGGAAGCTGTGTCAGCCTTTAATAAATCCAGTTTGATCTTGTGATATTACCGAAGGCAGCACTTTCTTTATCCTTCTAGCTATGATTTTGATAAGATTTGAGGGTATCTTATCATTATTCAGAAGTGAAATTGGTCTGTATGATGCACATTGTAACAAGTCCTTATTTTGTTTAGGAAAGATGGTGATTAATGCTTGACGAAAAGTTTGAAGTAAAATTTGATTGTCACTGGCTTCTGTAAATGTTGCTAATAAGAGGGAGCTAGCTGAGTGAAGAATTTCTTATAAAATTCTATAGGATAGCCATGATGGCCTGCTGCTTTCCCTCTTTGAAGTGATTTTATAGCATCTAGATGCTATGATTTTGTGTTTTAGTGCCATAGCATACCAAGGGCTACCAGTAATTTATTAACATGTTGAAGTTTTAGCTGTGAGCCTATATATTCACTTGGCAACACTATGGGCAACTCAGTATTATATTGGCAAAGATACCATGAACAGTTATAAAAAGGAATGGGTTAATGGAGCTTTGGGAAAAAAATCACAGTGTTTTAAAGAAAAAAAATAAGAATTAATAAATAAATTTGGCACAATCCATTTAAACATAACTCACCAATTATCATGGTACTGCCTTTATTTTATAAGGTATTAGTATTCAATAATTTTACATGGCTATAACATTGCTTGTATCATCTTGCATATAATTCTTTTCCATAGAAAACACAAATAGTGTAAATAATATTTTTGAAAATCAAAACTAATGTTAAATGAGTTTTCAAAAATGATATAAATTACACTATATCATAAGTCATTTTAAAGAAGCATTAGTATTTTATTTTAGAGAAAATTTAAAGATCATCTCATATTAATACTCATAAGGCAGGAAAATCCCTCCAAAATCTTCTATTAGTCACTGTTCCTTCCATGTAATGCTGCAACCAATCCTGAGATTTGTTCTTATCTTAGCAGAACACAGCTTACCATGACTTATTGCTAAATCATAAAATCACACTGGAAAAAGAGGGATCCTTTGGTTAGCTGGCTGCATTTCTGAAGCTGTATATATAAACTGAAATGTGTAGCACAAGAAAACAAAGTTTTGCAGTAGCCTGAAATCAATCAATAAAGAGGATTAAGAACTGACATTTACTCTTGATGTTTATAAAAAAAAGGATAGGAGATAAGAGATAAAAGAATATATTGAGGGCATGGGAAGTTCAGTTATCTTTGTAAACTACAGAAAGCTACAGGCATAATATAAAAGTTTACAATTATTGCTAATGTATAGCAAAACATGATAAAAATGACCATATGTAGGTATGAGTTGTACATTAAGGCACATGTCATACTGTATAGTCTCGGGGGCCTGAAACAGTCATTAGTCTAAAAAGTTATAAAAGAACAAGGGCTATAGTGATAATTAATCAAGGCTATAGATACCTCTTTTAAAATCAAGCACAACTTTGTAGAAGAGAGTGCAATGCAATGTAATGACTCCTCAGAGTATTCATTTTCCCGATAACTTATTCTCATATTTTTAATCACTCATCTTCAAGTGTTATTATTTATCATACAGTTGATTGTCAGTGTCTCCATTCCTCTCGTTGCTTTGCCAACCGGTTTATGTTAGTTTTCCTTCCAGAATGTTTACTATTCTGTTCCCCATTGAACCTCTCATGAAAATGACTAACAAATAACATTTTCTGTGTAACTAGGGTTTTACATAGATGCACTTTGGTACATGCCCTCTTCAGTACTTCTGTGATTGTAACATTTTGCTGCCAGCTGATCATTCTCCTCTAGCACCATTGTTTGAACATTACTCTCCTCCTGAGGGTCTGTTTATTGTAGGTCCATGTTTCACATCTATAACTTATCCCTTGAGAATACATAGCACTACAATAATCTATTCTTGATATTTAAATTCAGGTCTGCTCTCCTGAATTATTTTTTGTTTGCAAAAGACATACTTAGCAATTGCATTTCTAATTTTTATGTCCTTTTCACATCTACCATCATTTGCAAACCAGCTTCCAAATACTTGTAACTGTTGTAACTGGTACCTGTTCCAGATGTATTTCATTTATTAATATTATTACACACATTCGAATAGGAGACAACTAAAGGGCCTGAATAATTGTAATTCCATGCCTGGCCAGGGGGTGGTGAGGTGCACTATTTCTCTCTCTCAATCCCTTACAGACCATTCTCGGGAAATCCCGCCCCATTCCGGCACTATTGATTACAGCACTTCTAGTCCAGATGGCGTCACTTCCGGTTCCAGCCCTGATGAAATCACTTCCTCCACTGGCCTTTAAAACCGTCATCTTAAGTCAACAAGTTCAGTTCAGTTGTGGATCTGTTTATTATTTTCAAAACCATTTTCAGCCAGAATACAGTATATATGGGTGGTTGCCCCAATCCTTTATGATGTCTCAGAGACATCCTTATGACAATATGTTGCAGCTGTGTTTTCTTCCTTTAGTGATTACCATGACTTTGATTTTCTTCAGGTTGAATTCCATTCCATGTTCCTGTCCCTCTTGCACTACTCTCTCTCAACATCATTTGTTGTAAGTTCTTTATATTTTCTGCCAGAAGGGTGATAGAATCTGCATATCTTTTTTATTTTATTATACTAATCATAGCATAGGAAATATTCTCTTTGTGGAAAATAAAAATAACATTTTTTAAAGATAATACTACGAATACATGGAAAACACCCTCTCTATTGCTACCACACCTCTTAAGTTGGTGGTAGCTTCTGTACACATATTACAGGCCCTTGCTAAAATTTTACATTTGGCAGTATAACCTTTCTACAGCACACCCTACGCAATGAAAATCTATTTTTTTTAAAACATCTATTCCAATCCTCATATCTGGTTGCAGATCCCAGCTGCCAACTTTGCCAATTGAATGTCTCTGGCACATTTATTCATATGTTTTGAGACTATCCCACCATATCTATTTTCTATGTTATCCTTAACTTTCTGCCTTCTAATCATTCTGCTAACATGTCCCATTTACCACAAATATTACCTTCCTCTCTACCACAGCAGTGACCATTCTCTTTGGTTTGATATACTACAAAATAAGCATTTGTCTCTCACTGGGAATCCACAAACTGCCATTTAACCCATGGAAAATCTCCGACATCAATTTAGTTCTACTTGAACTTTCAGTGATGCAGATCAGCAGGTCAGTTGGTCCCAGAATTGAGGCTGTAGTGAAACTTGTCTGGAATTGGAAGGCTGGTGGTCAGCACTGTGCTATTATTTTGCATGTTGTGTCTTATTCATGTTTACCCAGAACTGCTTAAACAGCTCTATTTCTGATATTCCTGATGACCTCCTTTGAGCACCAAAGGGACAGATTTTAGTGTTGTTATTGTTTTGCACTGTTGAATAACAGATTACGTTTCCTCCGGTTTTGTTCTTAATGCTCAGGAAAATATTTTATGATAATTACGTATTTTACAAAAATAAGTCAGGAAAAGTACATAATTCATTTTCAAGTTCAATAAACAACACTTTAAGGAATTTCTTCATAATAATAATGGTCAGTTCTTAATGGCATTAAGTAACAGGTTTTATAGCCTCATGTCCTATAACGCATTTTGGAGAATTACAAGATTTTATTTTAAAGCCATCATTGCATTCACAATATTAAAATAGCATTTACATTAATCGATTGATCTATCCTTTATCTGGTTCTACTTATCCTATTTAAGAAATTACAGTTTGCATTAAATATTAATGGTGGAATTTTTGTTAGTGACATATACATTAACAATGGGGACAACCTGAGAGCTCTGCAGTGCTCTTTGTGGTTTGCTGGTGTGTTTCTACCCAAATAAGCATTCACTTAGTACTGGATTTTGACATTTTTCCAAGCCACGACCTTCCTGTAATAGGATGTGTGCTTTGTGGTTTTATTTACAAAATTGTTTATGATGGACCATTAGAGAAGCATTTATGGAAAATTTTGGCTTTTCAATAAAGCCCATTCCATTGAATGTGGTTTTATGCTGGTCTTGGCTAAAACTGCATTATAGCGTTTGATAATTTTAGCTATTATTTTTAAGAGGAATAACTACAAACTATTCCCTATAAATCTTTGTAAAATTGTATGAGGAGGTTACATTTCCTTAGAAGATGATATAGTCAAAACAGATCCTTGGCACAAATTCAAATTCACAGCCATGCTGTGTACTAAACCTTTATTTGTCAGATTGAGAATATCACCCAGAGACAAAATGACAAAAGCATTTATAAACACACCTAAGTACAAGACAGGAAAATAAGACATAGAGTCCTCTATCACCATTTGTATATTCTGTTAAGACATAATACCAAAAGACTTGCTTACATCCAACCAAAGGCCTAATATAGAAATAAAGTGAATGTGATGGACTTCCGACTGACTGATGTGCATATACAAATTGATACAGACCACATGGAAGTTGCTTACTAGTTGAATCATGGGTAATTCTATAATGCCCAAAAAAAATGATTCACAGAACAGCTCTTTCGGGCTGATTTCTCCAGAGGAAAGGCAGAGTCACAGGACTGCCAAGTGGTAAATCTGACAGCACAAACCAAAGATGTGGCATGGAAATAAAGCAAAAGTAAAATAAATACAAGGTATCTTATAAAAGTCAAAAACATGCAAAATAAATATTAGAGGTTAGAATATTAAGATGGAAAACAATCAATCAGGCAAAAGTATGCAAAAGCATTTGGCAAAAACCTGAAATTCTAAATTCAATTAAAATGTAATAAAAACAAATATACAACATATTTAGGAGCACAAAACTAGAAGACATGTACAGGGGCAGAAAGGCAGAAAGAGACAATGAAGATCTCTATTCAGGCCCTCTTGTCATGGATGGTATTACAGAGTTTGATTCTGGTAAGCATAATAACTAGTTATAGCTCTATTTTTGTTTTATCATAGGTTATAAAGTTTATCTTAACTTGGGCATATGAGATAGTGTTAGAATTGGTCTCAAACTCGTAGCTGGGCAGTAATACAAAGTCGTGCTTTAGATGGAGTCAGCCAGTCATACAGGTTTGAGGAGGCCTATCAAACAGCATGCTCCATGGGTTCCAAACTGCTGACATCCTGGCATTACTCCATGGTCGCTGCAGAAAGCCACAACCATTGGATGGGGGAAGAAGAGTTTGCTTGTTTGTTTTTCTGATTTTTTATCTACACCTTTATTTTAGAGCCACTGTATATTACCGTACAGCAGCACCAGCACATTTTTTGTGCATATATTCTGAGGACTGTGTTTGCTATTGAGTATGTGACACTGATATATTTTTCTGCCACTTAATAAATAAAGAAGTGTTGTTTTGTGCAGACATTTAGTTTGTATCTCGGTTTCCTCCAGCACTGATCAGCTCAAGTATGACCCAAGATTCTTGGAGTCTGAGTGTATGTAAGGGTGGGTACACAGGGCATCACACCCCTCTTTTATTTCAAGTTCCCCTTCTATCAAGTGGCCGCCATGTAATTAATGTTGTACTATAAAAGATGTGGATAAGAGGATCCAAAAGTAAATTCCAGGCAAAGGAATGAAAGGGGTCAGAGTTTAAGCCACTTTTGACTAGATCAGACCCATCTTCTCATAAACATGAAGGTATGATGAACCTGGCATTTGACCATCTAACATTCATTGAATTTATTAGACTTATTAGATTATGTTTTTTTTTTGTTTATAACTTTTGCTTTTCTAATGGTGACATTACTGCAACACTACTTTTTGATGGATATTTTCTGTGGGTATTTACCATTTTGCTTCTGATGGCCACACCCAAGTTTATGTATATGATGCCCATTGCCAGTCACATGATCAAGAGGCATTGTGATGTCATCACGGGACCCCCTATTTAAGATGGCAGTACAATATTCTAGAGATCCAAACTTTCAGATTTCTTTATTTATTGTTTCAACTTTCTTACAACAACAGCAACATTTATTTCTATCGCACATTTTAATACAAACAATGTAGCTCAAAGTGCTTTACAAGATGTCAAAGAAGTAGTAACATGGCAAAAAAAAAATTAGATAAGAATAATAATACATAAATACTATACAAAATAATTAACACACTTACATAAGAGAAATATATAATGAATCAGTTAGCCAGGGTGGACAGAAAAATAAATAAAAGCTGATGAAAAACAAAATTGGTAAAAAAAAAAAAAGTCAAAAAACCACCCAGACCCCACTGGGCATTCTATCTATCATATATGTTTTTAAGGTTTCATCTTAGAGGATTCAGCACAGTGAGCCTTGTGGCACATTGGGGTGTCATCACAGTAAAGATTAAAAAAGATTGCAGTTTCATTGAAGAATATGATAATTTTCTGCATTTGTAGTTTATTAAGGGTAGAATTAAAATGTAGTTATGAAAAGGCCAAATAAAAAATATAGGTATTTATTTATTCATATATTGTTTTAAATGATCTACAATTTCAGAGTGGCGTACCTCTGTTGGTAAAATATTCAGAATTTTTGGTGCATAACAGTAAAAGGCTGCCTGTCCACTTCTTTTATGCTTAGCTCCTGGAATAATAAGTAGATCGCTATTAGATCAAAGGCTACAACTTGGAATGTAGGGGAATAGGCACTCCAAAATATAGGAAGAAGCAAGATTATTTAAAGCTTTATATACCATTAGTAGTATTTTAAAGTCAGTTCTAAAAGCCACGGGTAACCAATGGAACAATGCTAAAACTGGTGAGATGTGCAAAGATTTTTTTTATGGCTAAGGTTCCTGCTGCTGCATTCTGGACTAACTGCAACTGATTGATGTCTTTCTTAGGAAGACTGGTTAGGAATGTGTTACTTACAGTAATTTAGTTGTTTAAAAATAAAAGTATAAATTCATTTCTCAGAATCTTACAATGTTATAAAAGGTCTATCTTTTGCTGTGATCCTTAAGTGGAAAAATGCAGTCTTAGAAATATGGTTAAATGTTATTTAAAGTTTAGGTTGGAGTCCATAATTACATCTAAATTATTTAGTTTCTTAATGTAGAAGGAGCTAAATTGTGCTGTTAAAATCTTTGCTACTTGACTCGAGACTTTGACTTTGGTTAGTATGTTGGCTCTGATGTTCAGTTTTGATTGCTTCCATTAGTTTTTTGTGACACACACCTGTGTATTGATTATGATTCTACCAGTTTGCACTTTCCATCTGCTGCTCTTTACCCTATTCTTTAGATTTCTTGCCAGGTGAATCATAACAGAAGGAATACATAAACCAATTCTTTTTTGGTCAGCTGTAAGGAGTTACAAGACACAAATGGAAGTCGCACTTGAGAATCTAAATAAATAACTGTAGAAGCTCAAATGAGAAAAGAAAAGATTTTTTGAAAGTTAAGGGATCATGATGAAACTGGAAGTGAAAGAAATAGATCAGGAGGAACAGGAAGTAAGACATGTAGTAAATAAAATGGAAAACCTACCTGAAAACAATGCAGACAAATTATAGGCAGTGTTGCTGTCTCATAATGAAGAGTTTGAATAGATATGCTTCCAGTGGGATCTATCCTTAGGAAACATAATGTCAATTAATCCTTACACTGGCTCCCGGTTAAGTTTAGGAAAGATTTCAAAATCCTCCTTATAACATAAAAAGCATTAAATGGCTAAGGTCCGGCTTACTTGTCTGAACTTATCATGACTTACAAACCAGACCGCACAGTAAGATCTCAAGATGCCGGTCTGCTTATGATTCACAAGGATTAATAAAATAACAGTGGGAGGTCAAGCTTTTAGTTACAGGGCCCCTAAACTGTGGAATGGTCTGCCTGCTACTATAAGAGATGTCCCTTGGGTCTCAGCTTTTAAATCTCTTCTCAGTACTCAAATGTGGCACTTGGTGCCATATCCCACCTGCCAAGTTGTTTTGCCTGCCTAAGGTAAAGTCATCCCTGATGGAGGATTGCAGGAATCGTGGGAAAGAGGGGTCCTTTTATTGGATTAGCGCTGTTTTAGCTGTGGAATGGCCAAATTGGGGAGGCAGCTTGATGGATGATGTCTCCAGGACTCAAAACAAATCCAAATTATGTGATATCATCTACTGTTAAATTCTGCTCTGTACTTCTAAAATTTTTATTTTTATACTGTATTGAGGATTTATTCTGTTCTGTGTACAGTGATCCCTCGCTATATCGCGCTTCGACTTTTGCGGCTTCACTCCATCGCGGATTTTAAATGTAAGCATATCTAAATATATATCACAGATTTTTCGCTGGTTCGCAGATTTCTGCGGACAAAGGGTCTTTCAATTTATGTTACATGCTTCCTCAGTTTGTTTGCCCAGTTGATTTCATACAAGGGACGCTATTGGCGGATGGCTGAGAAGCTACCCAATCAGAGCACATATTACATATTAAATAAAACTCCTCAATGGATATACGATATGCTTCCCGCGCGCTGCTTCGCACACTTAAAAGCTGTAACAGCCCGTATTGATTTTTCATTGTTTGTTTTTTTTTTGTCTCTCACTCTCTCTGAGAAATACAGGCAGATACTTATTCATCATGCAATACCATCAGGGAGGCGTATGATTGGCCCCATTATCTGCTCCTGACTGAGGGGGTGTGAGCAGAGGGGTTGTTTGCACAGTGGCTGTTTGCTTAGAAGATACGGACACGCCTGTAAAAAAATGCTGAAAGGCTACCTTCACATTGATCCCTTCATTGCGCCGCTTTATCGGTGCTTGCATACTTAAAAGCACAACAGCCCTATTGATTTTTGATTGTTTACTTTTCTCTCTCTCTCTCTGACATTCTCCACTCCTGATGGCGCACCTTGAAGAGGAAGATATGTTTGCATTCTTTTAATTGTGAGAAAGAACTGTCATCTCTGTCTTGTCATGGAGCACAGTTTAAACTTTTGACTAAAGGGTGTTATTTCATGTCTAGAGGGCTCTAATAATGTTAAAAAACGTATTTAGAAGGTCATAAACAGGTTTTCAATGCTCTAACTGCGAAAATATTAGATTTCTAAATAAAGAATCCTACTTCTTGGAAATTCATTTATCTGTCTGGTGCGGATCAACCGCTATAAACGAGGGTTTACTGTATAACTGTGCGGAGAATATTTATAAACAGTGTGGGAGAGTTTCTAAGAGCTTAAAATATATAAAAATAACCATACAAACATAGTTTCTACTTTGCGGATTTTCACCTATCGCGGGGGGGTCTGGAACGCAACCCCCGAGATCGAGGAGGGATTACTGTGTTGTATTGTATTGAATTGACCCCCTTCTTTTTGACACCAACTGCACGCACATCCTACCTGGAAAGGAGTCCCTTTTTGAACTGCCTTTCCCAAGGTTTCTTCTATTTTTTCCCTACTAGGGTTTTTTTGGGAGATTTTTCTTGTTTTTTTAGAGTCAAGGCTGGGGTGCTGTCAAGAGGCAGGGCCTGTTAAAGCCCAATGCAGCAATTCTCATGTGATTTTGGGCTATACAAAAATAAATTGTACTGTATTGTATTTTATTGCATATCTGTAAAGGGCCATATCACAGAGCCATACAGTTGGCATTAATATTGTTACTATTTATAGCCTGTTAGATATCTCTATATATACAAAATCCAACGGGTTTTTTTCTTCTCTCATCACGCTTAGAATCATAGTTCGCTTGCAGGAGTGATATATTCGTGTTAATCGGAGACAGAGGCTTTTGGCCAATGTGAGGGGGAAGCACGGTGGCAGGAGTAGTGAGCCGGGCAGGGCCCTCCTCACTGTCCTTTGTGAGGAGTGGTTCAGCTTGGCAGATAAAACTAAGAAGTACCTAACAGGGGTCATCTTTTGACCATCTGGCGTTGGAGAGAGAAAGTAGCTAAGCGATTGTAACAGAGTGATCCATTTGAGCATTCCTGTATATAGAGTTATTTTTTTTTCCACCACTTTGCTTGTGTTTTGTTCTTGTGCCATTTTGGTCAGTTTGGTTTTGATTACTTTTTTTCTGTCCTCTTGATTTTTGTCCTGGGAGAAGGAGGAAGAAGAGAAGTTGCCCAAATGTGTATTTTTGTTATTTCTTTTGTTTTCATCACTTTTATTTTAGAGCAATGTAAATACTGTGCAGATTCACCTTCACTCATTTTTGTTTATTGTTATATACAGTATATTCGATTAGTGTCATTGCAGAGGGCTACAATTATTTTGAAGTGCTTGACACTAGAGTTTTTCACATCTTACTGGCACTTTAATACAAATTTGTTTTCTTTTGAATATTTATGTTTCTGTGTCTCAAAAATACACCAGTGATCCGTTTGGTTATGTTAAAATGCTCAGAACTCGAGTGTATGCCTTTTATCCTTTTATTTTTGATTTTGTTTTTTTTCCTTCAACTCCATAGTTTTTGGAGTGCAGTTGTACATATGTAAATAGTATTTATATTTTTCATTTTTGCTTTTTCTTATTGTGTTGTTCCTTGTTTGAATACTTTGAAAGAATTGCATGGCACTGAACTGTTTTTATTTGACAGTTGCTGCAGTAAAAGAACAACTGTTTTTGCTCCCTGATTGCTTGTCTTTATCTCTCACTAACACTGGTTACGTTTGATCAAGAACTACAACATGTCCAGAGTTCAATCGTTACTGGAGATGCACAGGTTATCCCAACATCTTCAAATGTTAGTGACAAAAGCAATTAAATGGAGTCACTTAATCAAACCCCTCTCCAAGTTAGATACATTATTTGTAAAAAAAAATGCTATATTAAGTAGCTTATTAAAAAAAAAACAACTTTCATATCATTTGGGTTTAAGGGGTTAATGGCCTGAAACTCTTCATTAGATAATTCTCTGCTAATGTACTGGAAAGTAACATGAATAGAACAATGGTGGTTGGACTGATAAATCCTTGCAAGTTTTGTTGCAACTGGTTTGATTCTTCATTTTAAAGAATTTTTTTTTTCTGTGTACATAAGAAGGAATTGCTAATCTAAGAAGGTCATCGGGTTTTGTACCTTCCCAGAGTGATGACATTGCTAAGAAAAGAGCATCCTTTGATGCAACGTATGAAATGTTTCTGTATCTAGTTCAATTTAAAATCATACTTGAAATAGATGAGCACTGAATTTTATTCAGATGCCTGATTTTGGAACATTACTATATATTACATTTACATTACATATATGTGTTTAGGAGATTTTTTTATCTAAACCAACTTGCAAAGGCAGTCAACATAATTGAGTAATATCAGTTTGGGGACTGTTTGGGAACAACTGTTAACAGGACACGTGTACAAAATTGAATTTCACAAGTGAAAAGCTCAAAACAAAATACTAGATAGTTACAATTCCCAGAATGCCTAACAGTTTAAACTTAGACAAAAAAATCACCAAACAAGAGAATCTTGAAATACTTCCTGAATACATTGAAAGAGTTTGCAATGGAGGAGGACAGCTTGTTCCACCAGCCAGGAGTTATACATGAAAAGAGTCAAAACAGAGATTTCATATTGTGCAGAAGAGGCATCACCAGCAGATCTGAGTGATCGAGGAGTACAGAACCTCACAAGTGTCTCTATATATATATCGGTGTAGACCAACTGACTATTCTGTAAGCAAACATCAAGGATCTGAATTTATTACGTACCATTACAGGAAGCCAGTGTAGTGATCTGAAGGGAGGAGTGACATGTACCCACCACGTCACTCCACTTCAGCTGGTTGAACATCAGACGTGCCACTGCATTTGGGATTATCTGCAGTGGCTTGGTGACACATGTCAGTGCTCTTGCCAACAGAGAATTACAGTAGATCAGCCATGACAAGACCAGAGCCTGTAGCAGAATTTATGCTGATCTTGTGCATAATAATAATAATAATAATAATAATAATTATACATTTATTTATATATTTAGGGCCTTTCCATGCTCAAGGCACTATTGTACAGAGTGAATCATCATGACTGAGAGACCATAGAAATATGGTCGTTTTAGAACCAGGAATCAACTTCACAGTGAGGCTTGTAGTACTGTATTATTACTTCTTTCATTTTTATTTCTTTGCTAGGTAGGAAATGGGGTGTCCGATTTGAAAAATATGTAATACTGCATGTGTTATTTATCTGTAATACATTTATTGTAATGAAAATTTAAAAATCAATAAAGTAATACAAAGTATAAGTTACATGCTTCTTTATATATGGTATTACAATAAAAATGAAAACATTACAATTATGGTTCCATATAGTGTACAGTTTGTCATGACCACTCATACAGAAATGTCATTAAGTGCATAATCCTTTTCCAGAGGGTTTAAGAGTTAAGGATATGTGAGTAGCCGAAGCAGAAATTCTTAGTTTGTGCCATAAAAAGAGTTACATGGTAACACATTTACAGAATGTTTCTAATGTGTTTTATTACTTTCTTAAATAAATTCAATCAAAACTTATATGAAGGAGTTTGTGTATGTGCTTGGTTTAATATTGATGTTAAACAATAAGAGAAAAAGAGAAGCAAACAACTATTGATATTTAATGAACTGTATATATTTGACCTTTATGGTGCTATTACAAGGCTCTATGTAACTGCTTTACTTTGTGCTTTTATGAAATAATGAAGTATTTAGTGTTATAAGGCAGACATAGAGCCATGAGATGATTACTGGTAGAGGGTTTTTGAGCAAAAACATAAAGGACAGACATTCAGTGTTAAAGAAAGATAGAGAAACACACTTAGTAAAAGTAAACATAGAAAATAAAGTACTGTCCTTTGTTCTCTTTTTCGATAGAATTTAAAACTTCAGACTTAAAACTTTGTTTTTATCATTGGATGCAGAAAAAGCATTCGACATGATTGAATGGAAATACCTTTTTACTATATTGGAGAAGTTTGGGTTTGGCCCGAACATTTGTGCATGGATTAAATTACTGTATACTAACCCAGAAGCTTCAGTTTGCATCAATAACATTTGCTCAGACTACTTTAAACTAGAACGTGGCACAAGACAAGGATGCCCTTTGTCACCGCTGCTGTTTGCGATAGCCATTGAACCACTGGCAATACATTGTCGAAATACTGATCAGATAAAGGGGATCAGCAGCGAAGGACTAGAACAGAAAATCTCATTATATGCAGACGATATGGTACTGTATATTTCGGACCCAGAAAATTCTGTGCCTGCAGTCTTAGCGGCACTCACAGAATTTCAAAAGCTCTCTGGTCTCGGAATTAATCTGAATAAAAGTGTACTCTTTCCAGTGAATTCTCAAGCATATAATATTAGATTAGACACCCTACCTTTTATCATTGCAGAACAGTTTAAATACCTAGGGGTAAACATCACAAGTAAACATAAAGCTCTATATCAACAAAAGTTCGTCGTCTGCATGGAAAAAATTAAACAAGGCTTGCATAGATGGTCAACCCTTCATCTCACACTAGCTGGAAGAATTAACACTGTTACGATGAATATTCTTCCTAAGCGTCTTTTTTTATTTCAAAACATCCCAATATATATTAATAAATCATTCTTTAAGCAATTAGATTCAACAATAACCTCATTTATTTGGAATTCAAAACATCCACGCATCAAAAGAGCGACCCTACAAAGACAAAAGGCAGAAGGCGGCATGGCTCTACCTAACTTCCAGTTTTATTACTGGGCGGCAAATATACAGGCAATAAGAACCTGGACACAAATAGAAGAACATACACAGGCATGGACCGCAATAGAAGTAAAATCCTGCAGTACTTCTTTGTATTCCCTGCTCTGCGCTCCAATAAACACACGTTATCAGCAATACACTAATAACCCAATTGTGCTCCACTCACTTAGAATCTGGAACCAATGTAGAAAGCATTTTAAGACGGAGAAGCTTCTATCTGTGGCACCCCTGCAAGAGAACCACCTCTTCCAACCTTCACAAACATATGCAGTTTTTAATATCTGGGAGAAAATCAAACATTTCCATTTAAAATTCATGCACAAATATTCCTGATGTGTGCAGGGACTGCTGCTAGAAAAAGTGACATCTACCTGTGAATGAGTCAATCAATAAAGTCAAAATGGACTGAGTCACTCTTATGAATCTAAAAAAAAAATAAATAAAATAAAATAAAACTCCTTTGTTTAAGCTGCTCTGATTATCTTAATTTTGATTTCTGTTTAAATACTCCTTAAACTTTTTGATACACACTGCATTGCTTTTTTGCTTCTCATCCTCTGCAACAAAACTAGAAAAAAGAGATTTTTCTGAATTGTAATTCTGTGTGCCCTCCTCTGTAAATGATGTGTCATGCCACAGTTTAACTTGTATTTATGGTGACAGCCAACAGCACTGATTTCACTTACCTGTATGTCTCATACCTTGAAGTCACTGTCAGTCACTTATCACTGCATGCAGATTCTGGTGTGTGGCTTGCTAGAAAGTTTAAATAAGTTCACAAAAGGTTTTTCTTTCTTACTTTTAAAAAGTTCCATTTTCCTTTTGAGCAGCACCTACAGTGGACTCAGAAAGTATTCAGATCCCTTCACATTCTGCACACTTTATTGTGTTGAACATTTAATTCTAAATGTATAAATTCGATATTTTTACACATCAATTTACACTCAATAACGTATAATGACAAAGTGAAAACCTTTTTTTTTTCAGTAAGGTTTGCAAATTTATTAAAAATCCCAAACTAAAATTTCATTTCTATCAGTATTCAGACCTTTAATTATGTACTATGTAAGAACACCTTTGCCAGCAATTATAGTCTTCTTGGGTACGTGTCTATGAGTTTTGCACAGTATTTGGACAGTTTATCCTGTTCTTCTTGGCAGATCCTCTCAAGCTTCCTTAGACTAGTTGGGAAGCGTCCGTAAATGGCCATCTTCAGGTCTCTCCAGAGATGTTCTGTAGGGTTTAAGTTTGAGCTTGGGCTGGACCACTCATGGACATTCAGAGACTTCTCCTGAAGCCACTTTGGCACTGTCTTGGCTGTAAGCTTTAGGTCTTTGACAGACTAAAAGGTGACACATCACTCCAGTGTGAGGTCACATGCACTCTAGAGCAGGTCTTCATTAAGGACAGTCCTGTATTTGGCTGCTTTCATTCTTACATCCCTCCATTCTGACTAGTCTAATTGTCTCTGCCACTAAAAAGCCCACCCATAGCATAATGCTGCCGCCACCATGCTTCACTGTAGGTAAGGTGTTTGGCAGGTGACGAGCAGTCCCTTGTCTTGACCAGATACTGTGCTTGAATTTCTGCCCAAAGAGTTTTTGTCTCATCAGAGCAGAGAATCTTTTTCTCTCCTTTAAATGCCACTTGGCAAACTCCAAGTAGGAGTTAGCTACTCTACCATAAATGCCTGATTGATGGAGTACTTCAGGACTTCTGAAACTCAGTTAGAGCAAATCTTGGATATTTGGTCTTGACGAAGGACCTTCTAGGTAGAGTCCTGGTGGTTCTAAACATCTTCCTTTTCACAATTACTGAGGGCATTGTGCTCCTGGGAACGCTCAAAGCTTTATAAATGGTTTTATACTCTTGCTCTATTCCATGCCTCACCATGCTTACTTTTAATTACTATTGAGATGGTTCTAATTGTTAATTGGAGACCACATGTGGAAAACTGAATTGGTTGCACATAGGTTACAATGACACACACACCTGTATATATAAGGTCCCCCAATTCACAATGAATATCTGAACAAAAACCAAGCCATGAAGTCCAAGGAACTCTCTGTAGACTTCCCTGATGTAATTGTGCTGAGGAAATTCCAATAAATACAGCAGTTAACTGGCAACATATGTTACTTAAAGAATTCTCTAAACTTTCATCCATTTTTAGCTGACGTAAAGTTATTTGAAATGAAAACACAGTTGCTAATGTTGAGTGGAATTTCTGAATATTCTGGATTACCATATCAAAACCATCTGATTATAAATATACTGTATCTGCAGTTAGTACATAATGCAGAAAAACCTAAGAAACAACAAATGAATTACATAAATGCTTACGATAGAACATTAAATAACGGCTGCAATAGCTTCACATTTTAAAATATATATGTATATTTGGTCGATAAACTGTTATTTCTTTAATGTAATTAATATGCTGTTTTCTTGCATTTGTTGTATTCTGGACATCCAGGAAGAGATTGTCATTATATTGTATGTTACAAGCATAACTCTCTTGAACAATGAGGATATTATTGAAAAATGATACTCCAACATATTTTTAAAGTAGCATCCTTGCTAACATAAAGGCAAAAAGAGGTCCCATTTTTCTTCTTCATTGATTACCTAGGACAGGAGAGACAGGCCAGTCCTGTCTCTCCTCTGAAAGTTGCACTGCACCACAGATCTTCCAGACCTCTGTGAAGCTTTTCGACCAGTGAGGAAGTGGTTGGCCAAGTGTGCTGCCTCAGCCTGTTGTCTGCCTGCCAGTACTGCAAGGGAACTCATAAATCTGACAATATGGAGTTTTTTGTCAAGGTGATAATTCAGGCAGTCATGGCCTGTTTGAAACGTAAATGTTGTAAACTGATCAGCAGGCAGTGGGAGTCAGTCTTGTTGAAATAGGAGTGCTGTTGCAACGACCTGCTGTGATATTTGGACTTGATGATAGTCTTTGCTTTAGAGTAGATGGTTGACCTATCATCCTTTCCTTTTGTAATGCCTCCCTTCACTAGGAAATCTGCAATATCTTTTCTAGGCATGTTGCAGTGGGAAGAAAGCCACTGAAAGACATCTGCAAAGGAAACAAAAGGAGGGAACAGATTGTTAAGGTATTTGTTGCTGCCAGAATGAACTACCAGAAAAACAGACATGACATCTGTCAGAAAGAAAATGTTTAGACCATTAGAATATTAGGAAGATTAAGATGAAAACAAACCATTTAGTCCAACATTGCTCACCAGTCCAATTAATTTAATTTCAACAAAATAACATTAAGTCAAGTTTTGAGGGTCCCTAAAATCATACTGTCTTCCACAATACTTGGTAGCTTTCATGTGTCTATGTCACTCTGTGTGAGGAAAAACCTCCTAATGTTTGTGCAAAATTTCCCCCAAACAAGTTTCCAACTGTGTCCCTGTGTTCTTGATGAACTCATTTTAAAGTAACAGTCTCAATCCACTGTACATATTCCCTTTATGCTTTTAACCACTTATCATGTCTCATATTAATCTGCCATTTGCTTAAACTGAAAAGGTTCAGCTCTTTTAATCTTTATTCATAACTCCTCCTTTGCAAACCAGGATTCAGCCTAGTCACTCTTCTATGGATTTTTTTCTAGCACTGCTATCTATGCTTTTTTGTGCAGCCTGGAGACCAAAGCTGCAGTGTACTCCAAATAAAGTCTGACCTGTGCATTATAAAACTTAGCGTAACCTCCTTGGACTTGTACTCCACACATCATGTTATATAATCTAACATTCTGTTAATCTTCTTAATGGCTTCTGAACACTGTCTGGAAGCTGATAATGATGAACCTACTATGACTCCTACAGTGCATCTGGAAAGTATTCACAGCGCATCACTTTTTCCACATTTTGTTATGTTACAGCCTTATTCCAAAATGGATTAAATTTATTTTTTTCCTCAGAATTCTACACACAACACCCCATAATGACAACATGAAAAAAGTTTTCTTGAGATTTTTGCAAATGTATTAAAAATAAAAAAATTGAGAAAGCACGTGTACATAAGTATTCACAGCCTTTGCTCAATACTTTGTCAATACACCTTTGACAGCAATTACAGCCTCAAGTGTATGTGCGTGCATTAGGTAGGTGCCTCATTAGTTCCTTGGAGGGAGCGGCGCCTGCACACCCTTGTCCTCTTGGGAACATCAGTTTAAAAGGAGCCGGCACAGTAGAGAGGGGAAGAAGAAAGAAAAATGGGAAGAGAGAAAGAAAACAGTGTCTGGAGAAGGCAGCATCGGGTGGTGAGATAAGACGGCCAGACATCTAGTCGGGGTAAGGCAACACGATCATGAAGGAGCAATAGAGTGAAGTTGAAATATCCTAACCTTAGACATTATTATTATTGTATTAAATTATTTTAGGATGTTTAATTAATGGATGTTTGACACATAAATGCATCATCTAAGAGGTAACTAAAACATTTTGCCTAAACTTTCTAAGGAGCCAGCTTTTATGATTTTCTTCAAGTTGTTTTTTGACTCTGTTTAGCTCAGTGGTTCTCAAACTCAGTCCTGGGGTTCCAATGTGGCTGCAGGGTTTTGTTCAAACCACTTCCAGAATCAATTCTCAAACTTATCTTATTTAAGTAGATGGCCTATTTTTCTCTTCTTCTATCCTACATTCAATAATGTATAGCAATATAATATTTACATTTATAAGACACTGATAAATATGTGGATTTTTGTTTTATTTTAAAGGCTGAACTTTTTTTGTTGTTTTCCTATTAATTTGCATTCTGAGTAGTTCCTCCCTTGGTTGATTTTCTAATAATGACAATAAATAATGAGAAAAGCGGACCCACGAGCAAACATCACTGAATGCTGAAAGACTGCAACAGCTTCAGTGTCACAGCCACTGATACTCAGTAAATAATGGACTAAGTAATTGAAAACACCTGGAAAAGCATAATGAAAATCATGATGATGATGAAAATGTGAAAAACCAAGTTCAAAAACACTAAACTGACTTCACGTAACATACATAAATGTCAAGTACATTCTAATAAAAATTACAATGTAATTTTTACATTGAGCCCAATACACAGAAATAAAAAAAATGCGAGTTGCATAATTAGGCTAGGAGTCCAATTGAAAACAAAAGTATTTTGGAACAAAAATTTGCAGCCACATGGAATCTCCAGGAATAAGTTTAAGAACCACTGATTTCACCTCACTACCATTGCACATGAAGTTGCTACATTGACTTTTTCTCTTTCTATGTAACAGGACTGAGATTCTGTACCTTCTGCTTCTTATTTAGAATACCTGTCAGCTCTCTCTTGCTTTAAAGTAAAATGATAAAATGGCTACTGTTTAAGAACTAATAGAGACAAATAACAACGATAGTATTTTAGTTGTATGTATATAGCCATATCATTCTTTGAAATAAAGTGTTATTTGTAATATTTAAAGTATAAAATAAAAAAGGTTTACACCAAATATGTTTATGTTAATATGTCATACTTTGCATAGTTATTTCTTTGTATTCTAAAATATTGTAATTATTATGAATGTATTTGCAATTACTATCTTCTTTTATAATACGCTACCGTGGCTGTTCGTTTGTCTGTCCAGGATTTTAAATCACCTGTAGCTTGCAAACTGTTTCACCTATTGACTTGAAATTTGGTACACATATACTATGGGACGTCTACTATTCGCTTTCGGGGTGATGATTTTTATCACTCTTTTTATTTTTATTTTATTTTATTGTAGAATCAACTCTCGGCAGTCAGTTTTAACGTGAAAAGATGCTGATGAAAGAAGAGAAGCAGCGGGCTGCTATGGTGGAGAAAAGAAGAGCTGCCCAGGAAGCAGCAAACACATCAACCTCTGAGCAAACACATGGAAAACATACAGAGAAAGAGTCTGAAAACTATGATTGCTCAAGTCAAGTGTATTCACTACACGTTATTGTGCAGTACTCTGTTACTGATATCACATAATCCCTACTCACATCAGTGAACTTAAAAAATGTACAGTTTCTACTAGGTCAGTTTCTGAGTAGACTGGGACACATAATAAGAAAGTAGGCAAAAACAGGATCCTTCTACTTTAACTTTTTATGTTAATCTTGAAAAAATGTTTTAAAAAATACTTAATTATCTTGATAAAATCTTCCACATATCACACAGTAGTCTCAAGGGAAGAAGCTGGCTGAAATGTTTGATCACTGTGGAATTTTAATTCACTAAGTGCATGAAAACAATAATGCTTTTACCTCAGTCTTCTGGCTGCCCCTCTGTTATGCTACTAATGAATGTAAATGTGAAGAAAGAATTAGTGTGCAGAATATTCTTTTGTAACACAATGTCTTTTGCTCAAATCACATTTACTCCAAAATAGCACGTATCCTAACATTATAAACGTGGAAATGACAAGCAAGCAACAAAAGAAAATTAGAGCCTGGATGTGAGCTGCGTAGGAAGAGTATTTTTGTTAGACAATAGAGAATAACTTCACACTGTTCAGATGTAATGACATAGCTTTCACATTGCTGATTAACTGATTTATACTTGTATACCTTGTTTACAGAAGTTTAGCCTCTAGTTGAATGCCATTATGTAAGAAACAGTTTACATTATAGTCTTAATAACAGCATATTAAATAAATCATTACACATTTATTCATTTTTGCGCCAAGGTATCCAATACAGAAATGTATGTGTCCAACAGGAACCTAAAAGTATGGCCACCATTACATTATATACACACATAATCATACACCAGGGTAGCTCAGGACAAATGTTGACTTTGTATGACAAAGTGGTCATTTCCCATTCTGCTAGGATTTAGTGGCACTCTAGTCCCATAAGGCAGCAGATTTAGCAAATATCCCTGCCCTGCTTGCATTTCAAACTAAGTGACATTTAAATTAAAGTTGCACTGACATCTCTCCAGAGGCTCCCCTGCAGACTGCTTGGGCCAGAAGGCACAAAATGGACTAAAACAAGAACAAAAACCTATAATTCAAGGAATAACTACTTTGATGGACAGAGGAACTTGGCTAAGAAGAGACAGCAGTTGTGTAACTTTAGGGTCTTTAATTCAATCAGCAGATGATTCATCCATCCATCCAACCCACTATATCCTAATTACACGGTTACTGGGGTCTGCTGGAGCCAATCCCAGCCAACACAGGGTGCAAGGCAGGAAACAAACCCTGGGCAGGGCGCACACACACACACCCACACTTGGGAAAATGTAGAATCGCCAATGAACCTAACCTGCATGTCTTTGGACTATGGGAGGAAACCCACACAGACATGGGGAGAACATGCAAACTCCACGTGCCGCCGCAGATGATTCAACCTTCATTTAATACCACATGCTAACCATCTATCAAAGAGAGTGAGAAGAAACAAAAAATGGCATAGAATGGGGAAAAAAAGAGAAGTTTGGAGAATTGTGAATTGAACACACTCACTAAAATTCTCCAGGGAATCCTAAAGAACTCTGAGACTTTTCCCAGGGGTACTCTGTGCACAAGGTGACTTTACAAAATCTTATCTCAAACTAACAAGCTGTGAGCTGCCCTCTCCATGAGAAGCTGAAAAGATGAAATTCTCTCCTCTTTATGGACCAGAAGCTGAGAACCAATTTGTCAAGCTGTGTACCAGTAGTCTGATGAGGATAAGAAGCCATTACTGCATGAAGGTAACTTCAGCATTTAAACTCTTAGCCAGAATGAGTAATGCCTTTTCCCTATGAAATGTCAAACGACAACAGAAGGCAATCTGAGCAAGCAGCAGCACAGCACTGACAAGGATTGAGCTCCAAAGAGGAAGAGTTCACTCCAATGCAGGAAGAATCCTCCACTTGAACAAAGCAACAACTCCACACAATATTGGACATCATCCATAAAGTCTTGGTATCGTAAAACTAACTATCTGTGCCAAGATGAAGTAAAACTCTACATACCAGTAAAGAGCCAGCCTATGTTATATGTCCATCTGTCTAGTCTGTCTGCATCTAGTCATATGTGTCATGTCACAAGAATGAGTCACAGACATCATGAAGGTTTGGGGCAGCCGCCCGTAAATTGTTCCAAGGCTTCAAAATCAAGTTAGTTTGAACAGAGATGTTAACAGATTCGAGTCCAAAACAGAACTGATGTTATTAAGATGGCGGCTTTAAAGGCCAGTAAAGGAAATGACGTCATTGGTGCCACGGGTACCTTGCAGGATTTCCCATGGATGGTCTGCAAGAGATTGAGAGAGACAGTCAGCGCACCCTACCGCCCCCTGGTCTGGTGTGGAATTACTATTATTTAGGCCCTTCAACTGTCTCCCAATCGCACTTGTGTGACAGTCAATAAATATTGAATTTATTATACTTAAATAATTCTTCTGTTTATCAATAAAGTATGTTATTCTGTTTCTTAAAACAATTGTGATTCAGTTACCTTGAGTCTAAAGGCCGGAGATCCCCTCCTACAACAGAGAAAGTAAAGGTAAAGAAAGTAGGAGCCTTGTCAGATTATACGACTAATTAACAATATTGCCAAAGTCAAAAATGGTAATTGATTAACCAGTTTAAATTTTAATTTTCAAATTCCACAATTTTATGATGTCCTCCTGGATAGGTGCCTTATTGATTATTAATTATCAAAATCCTACAACATAATTGAAGAAAGTAGAATCTCTTGAGGAAATGGTTTACAAACATCATGCAAATGCTACATGACAGTCACAAAAGATGAAAAGCAAGAAGATGTCACTGCATATATTTGTACAATTTTCTTCCTCAGGGTCAAACAGCAGGTCAAAAATTGTGACAGAACCATAAGTGTTGAGTTTTATACAGAAGTTTGGTTCATTTGGGGAAGTTGTCATTTTTAGCCAAAGAGATGGACAAAGATAATCTGTGGCATACACCAAATGAGTTTGGATGACCATGTTTGACTGGTGAAATGCAATCTTCCAGCCTAAAAATAAAATCATTTTGAATTGTTTGATGATTCTGTTAATGAAATATTGTAATAGTCAAAGCTTTGAAATCATAACTTTTAATGTTGTTGTGAAAGTGAACAATAAAATATAAGTCTTTAAACATGAACTAAGATAAAATGTTCTTATTAATGATCTGTCAAACAGTCCTTACAACATCTGTTTAGTGATGGCTCAGTGCACTGTGCATGTGTATTCTCCATTTAGTACTATTACCTATGTGCAGATAGGTCACATTGAACCTTTCAAAAAAATTTTGGTCTTAGATGTGAACTAGAATAATTTATTCTATGATCAGAAAATGAAAGTGTTATGGCATACGGTAAATTTACAGTGCCTGCCCATTAAGGTTTTCTAGAGAAGGATGGTACTCAATTCAATAGCCTCAGGTTTGAAATTGATTAAAAAAAAAACTACAAGTGTTACATTTCTGACATAATTTAAGTCCAGCTTTAAATACAAAGTTGGATAAAAGTGACCTAAAATCAGTTTAACCTTTTTGAAAATCAATTTTAACTTCTGCTAAAGTGAACTATTCTGGCCCAATATCGTTTTTTATACAAGACATACAGTTCTCTCTCTCTCTCTCTCTCTCTCTCTCTCTCTCTCTCTCTTCATTCATTCGTTAAGTAAATTGTTCCAATAGAATGTAACAGACACACAAAAGCACCACCACAGGTATGTACATAAGACAAAAAATGATAAGTGCTACTATTACAACATACATGCAAATGACAAAATACAACCTCATCAAATCATAATGAAAGGAAAATTATTTTAAACAGATCTCCAAGTCCACTAATACTGCATTTATTTTTGAGGATTAATCCATTTGTTTCTTTATCTTGCTTATTCCATTTAAGGATAACAGGGACATTGTGATTGCTGCAGAAATGCAGCCTGTCACCATAAAAAAAAGCAATAACCAGCTCTGGAAAGGATGCCATTCCATTAGTGTACACATAAATGTGCAAACAGGGGTAATTCTGATCCAGAATGTGCATAAATATCTCTTCCCTTCCACCACTTGTGTGTAAATTTGAAATTCTCTCGATGTCCGAGTAGGCTTTTTACTTTAGGTACATTTCTCTCCACCCATATCCTGAATATGTGTGTTGAATTAAATGAATGTATGTGTGCCCTGCAGTATCTCAGTCCTACTTCTCTGTCCAGAGATTGTTTCTTCTTTGAGCCTTGTATTGTTTGGATAGGCTGTAGCTGTCTGTGACATTTTAATGGAATAAGTGAGATAAAAATGTATCAGTACTGAAAACTGAATGCAATAGTGGGGATCCTTGGAACAAACTCAAAATCTGTTTTACTGTACCTTGCTTATTAATACTAAAAGGCTATACTGACATTGTCCATTCTGTTGCTATAGCTAGAACACAGATCCTGGTTTAAAAGCCAGATCCAAACACTCTCGATATCCACTACAAAGTCTTTTGTAGTCTTCTCTTTACCGTAATGCAGCTTAGTGCTTTTTCGGATAAGATGATCAATACCAGACTTTGACCCATCACAAGGGTGTCTCTTGGGGGTATAAGCTGGGTTCCCAAGTTCTGAAAAAAAAACATAACTCAAGATCTGACAATCTTTAGGCTGCAGCTGAACATGGCTAGCTTTGGCTGCCCATAGCCAGAACCCATAGCTAATAGACTGTGGTCACAAAAAAGGCTGAAGCAATCCCTTTACCCAAGAGGGCAAATGTATTGCACTGAAAGGGCGGAATACTTGTCTGTATTGGAGTATGAGCGAGGTTGCTATTAGTCTAACCTTGCTGAAGAAGAAAGGAGGAGACTGTATGTAAACCACACATTTGTATTGCTAATGATGGTAGCTGACTGATCTCCACCTGACCCAGCAGCATATCTTTGCTAACTTCTGAGGGCACTGTGTGTACAAAGGTACAACCAAAGGCAAAGAAGAATAAAGAAAGAAGGCCAGCCAGGAAAGGAAACAACTGTCCACCTCAATCATAATTAAAACTTTGAATTTGAGAACTATTCATTGTAATTTAATAGAAAGAACAAATCCAGCTAATGTATTTTGGTAGTGGTATGACTCTAGCTAAAGATAATAACCTTGTGAAGGATAAGATCTAGTACTGTATTGTGTTATACATTGTCACAAACTCGACAAAAGAAGCCACAAAAGGTTTGGGGGCTGCCACCCGTATATTATTTTCCTGGCCGCAAAACAGCAAAGAGTTGTGTATATGTTTGAGTCCAGAACTGAACTGACTTGATATGAACAAAATGGCGGTTTTAAAGACAGGTACAGGAAGTGACTTCATCAAAGGGACCAGAAAAGGAAGTGATGGGAACCGGGACCAGAAGTGACATTGTGAAAGTGGCCGGAACCGGAGTGATGTGGTCAGGGTCAGAACCGAAGAGACATCAACTGGGCCAGGCAGTAGTTCTCATCACTGGTCTATAGAAAAGTGAGAAAAAAAGCCAGTGCACTCCGCCACCTCCCAGTCTGGCTTGGAATTAATCCCATTCAAGGCCTTTAGCTGCCTTCCATGCACACTTGTGTGACAATATTTATTCCTAAACTCAGTCAGAAAGTGCAGTGCAGCATCTCACATGGAGACACAAGCACACACAAAGAGAGTGTGGTGGGTTGGTGATACTTTAGTTTAGTTATTACAAAAATGCATCTAATATTAATTTACTAGTATGTAACTAGACCTTAACATACATTTCTTTGGGTCTACATAACACTTACTATTTCTCTCTGCAATGCTAAGAAAACTTCACTTTGGAGTGGCCTGAGGTGGCTTAACTGAGACACATTTCTCTTGATATTACATACAGTATTTTTCGGACCATAAGGCACATCGGATTATAAAGCGCATTCAGCGAAACAAAACAGTCAGATAAGTCAAACTTTATTCAACTCATTCACAATAACTCTCAACATTGTTCAGTTGTAACATAAAATACAAAACAATGCACTCACTTTTTCAGTTCATTCCTCTTCCATAAATCCACAAATTCTTCATCCTCAGTGTCTGAGGTAAACAGTTGGGCGATTTCAGCATCAAGCATGCCCGGATCTCTCTCGTCATTATCCGAGTCAGTCTCATTGCTGTTACTTAGCTGTTTGGTGATGATTCCGCCCTTCGTGAAAGCCCAGACAATACTTGAGACTGATACCTTAGCCCAGGCATCCACGATCCATTGCAGATAGTGGCATAACTCGCCTGGCGTTGCCTTCCTGTCTTGGTGAATGTGTGTTTGCCTACCATCATCCAATGCTCTCACGCAGCTCGCAATTTAACTTTGAACGACCTGTTGACATCGATATCTAATGGTTGGAGTTCTTTGGTTAATCCACCCGGAATGATGGCAAGCTCCGAATTAGTTTGCTTCACTTGGATTTTGACAGTATCGGTGAGATGGGCGCGCATGGAGTCGCAGATCAATAGAGACAGAGATTTGTGGAAAAAGCGACGTAAACTTCTCTCAGCCACTCACTCATCTTCTCCTCGTCCATCCAGCCCTTTGGGTTAGCTTTGATGATGACGCTGGCCGGAAACTTTTCTTTTGGCAAAGTCTATAACTTGAAAATGACCATGGGTGGTAGTTTCTGGCCATTAGCCTGGCAACTGAGAACTACAGTGAAGGATGGCTTCTCGTTCCCTGTGGTGCATATAGATACCGTACTGGTTCCTGTTTTCTCAACAGTACGGTTCACGGGGATGTCAAAGGTAAGAGGGATCTCGTCCATGTTGGTGATGTGTTCTGGCCGAATCTTCTTTTCAGTGATCTTGTTCTTGCAGTAAGTGGGGAAAATGGCCAGCTTTTCTTCGTAATCCTTTCGCAGTTGCTGCGAGATGGTAGTTCTTGTGCGGATAGAGAGATTACGTCTTTTCATAAAACAGAAGCACCAAGAAGGACCTCCTTGAAAGTCAGTGATCTTCATGTCACGTGCTACCGCTGTTACCTGACTGTAGAGACGCTTCTACCTGCTGTTCTCTGTGGCCATCTCGCTTTGTTCCCTCTGAAACTCTGTTTGGTCTTCTTTACTTGGCGCAGGTCATCTTCTTGCTTCCACCACTTGCGCACCATTGATTCATTAATGTTGAATTCTCTCGCAGCTGCCCTATTCCCATGTTCTACTGCGTGCCTGATAGCCTTGAGTTTGAAATCCACTTCGTAAGCATGTCTCTTAACAGGTGCCATTTTGGGGTCCTAATAAACACACCAAATATTATGTTGAAGTACAGTATGTATTACTCCGCGAGGCCCCTGACTACGGTAGCCGTAATGCTCCAACAATCCATCAATCGGTGCGGCTTCGTAGCTTACCAAAGTCATTCTTAAACATTTTGTCAGATTTTTGAGCACCGTGTACCACATAAAATCGGTTCGAGGTCAGTAAGTACAACCACAATTAATACATAAGGCGCACCGGATTATAAGGCAAACTGACGATTTTTGATAAAGTAAAAGGATTTTAAGTGCGCCGTATGGTCCGAAAAATACTGTATTTAGACCTGTGAATCCTTCATATTAAAAAGTATTTTATCATCATATAAATATGCCAAACTGCACAGAGATGAATATCATATCTACTTATGTTTCATAAGTGTTATGAAGGCCAAAAGGAGCCCTAGTTAAGGTCTTGTTACATGATTATAGTAAGAGTAATAGATGTGTTTTGTAGTATCTTAACTAAAGTCTTACTTCTCTGTCTATACATATACTTACATATGTCCATCTTCTGTTATCCATATGTTATAATAAATTGTATTATTTTGTTTGTTTCAAGCGCTCTGAGTTATTTGAGACAGTAATTCTACAGCCATGTCCGAACCTCAACAGAGGAAGTGAAAGTATTAATGTAGAATTTGGCTGATTTATTAAATTGTTCACAAATTGTACAGATCTTTTTACATTTCTGGTGTCCTGGCTGGAAAATGAAACAGAGATCCCTCACTCAACTTGCATTTAACTTGCTGTCCATTAAGGGGGAGCTTGTTGATTGCTGTCATTGCCAAAGATAAAACTGATAATTAATTAACTGAATGATCATACATCTCACATTACATTATTTTGCCCTTTTTGGGGAGGACAAATCAAATCACTTTTTTTCCTATATGACTTTTAAAGATTTTACCAGTTGCTAGCATACTGAAAGAGCAACATTTGCAGTTTTTATTATCTTATGAACTACAAAAGGGCTATTACCTGCTAAATAGGTTTGGTGGTATATGTACTGTATGTATGCATTGTTTGTGATCTGACTGTAACCCTGTACTGCAGGAAGATATATAATATTGATTCATAAGGTTCAAAGTTCATATTACAATTAAATTGCTTCCTATTCTAATGAGAGTATGACCTCCAATGTAAAAAACCCAAGGGTAACTACCTGACATTTCCATGTGACACGTGAAAAAGCAAGTGTTACAGAACAGAAGATCGAGTTGGTTTCTAAAAATGAGTACTAGAGAATGAATAGGCTATCCTAAATACAACCAAACCCCAAATGATACATATAATTTACAACAATATTTTATTGAACTACTGAATCAAAGCAACTTTAATAAAGCTGTCATAACAGCTCTCTTTACCACAGCTTGGTCTATAAATAAGTAATTTAAAATAAATGAAATCTTAATTCAAAAGGTTCTTTTCCCAAAGCACTAACTGGAAAGGAAATAACTAAATAATGTAATAAAAAATACAATTTCAAGGAGACAAAAACTTTGTTTAAAGGAGCCCTTTTGTAGCACCCTCTAGTGAATGAGTCCTATTCACTATACAACTGAGATTGATGCTTTCATAAGATGGAACCTTTTATTAACTACTTGTTTAAGACATCTTTTCAAAGAATTTGTTAGGTGGCAGTCTGGGATACTATTTTAAATGTTGAAGATTGTATCATACGTAAGAAATACAAAAGACAAAGATGTAGAGTTGGGTTATCTCATAAGCGAACCCTGAATATTTGACTGGAATAAAAAAGAGACTGGAGTCATGATAGCAACTGATGCAATGATGACAGTGGTACTTCTTAAGAAGTGGCAAGGCCAGAATGGGCAGGGCCAGGAGACTGTGACACAGAAGTGACTTCACTGGGACTTCTGGTTATCTGATCTGTAAGGATGAGATATATTAGGCAACAGTGCCAACTCTTGGCTTGGGGTGGAATTGCTGTTAGAAAAGCCTACAAGTTGTCTTCCAAATACACGTGTGTGACAGAGCCCTCCTTAGCCTAGACCCATTGAGTCGAGCGGACCGAACCAAGAGGTCATACACGACAGAGAGCATCTGCATTGGCGTGGAGAGATCCTTTGCAATGCTGAACCTGGAATGTATATGGCTGAAGGTCCAAAATCCACCTTGTGACTCAGGATTCAACTGTTTTTGCAGAGTGATCCACTGTAACAATACATGTTCCACCACCAGAGTGAACTCATGACCTTGGACGTAGTACCTAAGCTGCTCAGTGGCCTATTTAGTTGACAGAGCTTTTCACTTCACAACTATATACCTGTTCAGCACCATCAACGCTTTGGCTCAGCACGGCACCAGGACTTGTTTCTAAAGTGTCGGTCTGGGGGATGAAAGGGAAAGAAAAGTCTGACTTATTAGAAAGGGCCTGCTTAATGTCACAAAATGCAGCAGTAATTTATTTTATTCAGCTTGTGCTTCCTTGTTAAATTACTTAAGGGTGTCGTCCTCTCAGAGAAACTAGACACAAACCGGCAGTAGAACCCTGCTAACCCAAAAGAAGGTTTGAATCTGCCGCATGGTTTGTGACTGGGGCCAAAGCAAGGTAACAAAGAGTTTAGAACACTGTGGTCAAACACTCACTCCCCCATAATGTAGCCCAAATACAGTATTTAGCTTCCATTAGCCCAAAGTAACAATTTTTAGGATTTCTCTTGAGTTTGGCTTTATACATTGTTAGGAGGACTTCTTGAACTTGCCATACATGCTCCTGACATGTACCAGAATAGATGACCATGTCATCCAAGTAGGTGGCACTATAGGAATTGTGGGGCTGTAGCACTTTATCCAATAGTCATTGGAGGTGGCTAAGGCCCCATGCAAACCAAATGGGAGAACGCAATACTGCCAGTGTTCTCTAGTGGTAACTGGATGCTGTCTTTTCCTTTGAGGACTCCATTAAAGGAATCTGCCAGTACCCTTTCGTTATGACAAGTATTGTCAAGAACCATGTCTTCCCAAGCTGTTCGAGGAGTTCATCCACTCTCGGTCGGGAATGCATCAAATCAAGAGACCTGATTAAGCTGACAGAAGTCATTGCGAAAGCCCCAACTTCTGTCTGACTTTGGGACCAGAACAATAGGGTTAGACCAGGGACTAAATCTTTTTTCAGTAACACCAAGGTCTAACATTTGTCTGATATAAAGCTCCACTTCCACTCTTTTTGCCTCCGGGAATCAGTGTGGATGTTCCCTGACAACCACTGGTTCTGTAAAAAAGTCATGCACAATTAGAAAAGTCCTGCCTGGTTTCTTATCCACTTCCTTCAGATGAATGGCTGCTTCAAGTTATAGTCATTTTTGGGTCGTCAAATTAGGTTCAAAATTTTGTTGTTCCCAATGGACAAAGAGAGAGCGTGACTGTCCGGAGTAAGGATCTGGTTCCCTTTCCTTCCACAGTTTCATCACATTGATGTCATAAACATGCATGGGAGGTTGAAAGGCTTGGTTGTTTCACCAAACAGTCTACCAATCTGCTTCTGTCTTTTATCTCTTAGGGACCTTGCCAATGGGCTAACAATATGGAATGAGTGGTAGGAATGAGAACCATGACTTGATCTCGAGTCAAACCTTGATTATACAGACAGCCCTGTGCTGCTTGTACACACTTCAGGTTTTCTTTAGAATTGGCCAAATTTTATTGAATCTATCATACAATTGTGCAATATACTTAAATATATTGGTAGTAGTATTACACTGCCTCACCCTCTCAACTTTCTATTAAGATATTCAATAAACCATAGGTTTTCTTCCATATAACGGTTCAAAAGGAGAGAACCTAGCTGAGGCTTGTGGGACTCCCTGATAGGCAAAAAAGTATGAGGAGAAGTAACTGGTCCTCATTTCTTTTATCCTCACTGACTACCTTGCGTAGCATTTGTTTGACCATTTGACATGTTGGCTTTTGGAACAAGCAATAATGACCTTGCCCATCCTTTATATTTTGTAACAGGTATAACATGTTCTTTTGTAAAACAAAGTGCAGCCCCTGAGGCATGGGATATGCAGTATGTCACCCGCCTACTAGTACTACTGTATTCTTAGCAAATTTTAGGGAATCATCATTCCAATATTCCCGTTTAAATGATCCTGGCAATTGCCGGAATTGAAAATGTACTTCATAAAGTGGGTCAGGAGTGACCTCTCAGAATGGTCGGTTAAGCTGAAGAAAAAAAAAACCAAAATCTACAAGGGTTCCAAGGACAAAAGACAGCCCAACACACACTGGGCATTCAATCTGGCATAAATGTTCTTAACTAGTTCTTTATTGTTTTTCTTTTTTTTATAGGCTTTGTCTTGTAGGATTTGATGCAGTGTGTCTTGTGCCATGTCGGGGTGTCTGCTTTTATTCTAAAGTCACAAGCAGCAGCACAGGACTTTGGTCAGGTTGTGATGTCACAGAAGAACTGGTAAAGAAAACAAAGAAAAGTAAAGCATAACAATGATTGCAGATTCATTGAAGAGTACAATAATTTGATACATATCTAGTTTATTAAAGGAAGAACTGAGATGTAGCCATGAAAAAGCTGAATTAAAAAGTAGGTTTTAGGAACTTTTTAAAATGATCCACGGTGTTGGCCTGGTGATTTTTGGTGCATAACAGCAAATGTTTTCTTGCACTAGTTGGATATTAGTTATGGTTTTTGGTGTGTTTTAAAATAAACTGTACGTATCATAAAACAGCTCAGACTGGCAGCTGAGTAGCATAGCAATCAATGCAGCCTTTTTACAGCTTACTTATTCTAAAATTGCTAATCATAAAATCATAACATTATTCACTAAACAAGACCCCACATCTTTGCTTTGCCATGATTCTCTATTTCTGAAGAAAATACATGTAATAAACCTGCTAATAATGGTTTTCCTTCCTTCTTGAGATGAATTTAGAGGTGACTGATTAAAGCTCCTTGGTTCAATTTAACTACCTCACAGACATTCAGGTTTCAGGAGGATATCTTTGTCTTTGGCATGGATTGGAGTGACACCTAGGAATTTTTGATCATGTCACTACTGAGCACTGTCCTTAAAGGATAAACGACAAGTTTCTCTGGTTCTGTTTTTTAGAAGCTAGCTATATTCTTTTTCAATTTTATCAACTTCATTGATAAACTGACACCTCTCATAGGTCTCAGTAATAAATAAATTATTTAGTTTCCTTACTGGTAATCATTCTCTAGTACTGTAACTTCTGGGAATGTGCATCGAAGATTGATTAAACATTTAAACATTTGCAGCTTTACTCACAAAGGCCTGACCTTACAAAGGTCTACCCAACTATTCCTGAGATATATGCTTCAATCTACTTTGCCATGAACTTCCAGAAGCAAAAGGCATCTGCACAACAACTACCAGTATTCAATTCTAATGTGTATCCTTTCACACTCCTCTTGAGAGAGTATTCAACTGAGAACAACCCCCTATGTGTTTATCCGTCTTGTGAATTAGCTTTCAGTCCTCTATTAGCTTTACCATTCCCCTTGCCCTCCAATGTCACTCGCTGTGTGCTTCTTTCCATTGCGAATTAAATTCTCACAACCTGTCACACATCACCACTGATCACCATTTACTCCTTTGAAAATTCATCTACCAAACACTCTCAGCCTCTCACACACAGTAACATTCCCAAATGCGGTTGGAAAAGCAGCAGCAACCTTCTAAAGACAAAAAAAGCTGTAAAATTCTACAGGTTTTTTTTCGCTGTGAAATGATAACAATATATACAATAAGTGAAAAAAGACACATTCTTTACTTCAGCAAAGAAAAAAACTTACCTGCTGCCAGGATATGAACTTGTGATCCTGAAACATACAGAAATTGTTTAATAAAGATAAACTTAAATTAGAATGAACATTTTGAGCATATTTAACTTATCAAAGGAATTTTGCTATTAATTGCATTGAATCTGCATTCAATCAGTAGAATTTTTCTCTTGTATGGTATCTATTTGCAAATGCTTTTTCTTTTGATCATCACCAACATAGGTGTTTTGCCTTGAGGAAGGTTAAAAGCATCTACTTTTTCACTTTCCTCAGTCCAGGACTCTTTGTTTCAGTACCTCACTCTTTCCTTTTTTATATTTCATAAAATCAAAAAAAAGTCTGAGTACATTTCGGAGAGCGAACGCATTCTGAATAACCTTAAAGAAATAGCATTCAAAGACAGAAATTCCCTTCATATTCTATTAAACCCTTTCATCCTTTTAAAGTTGAAAAAAAATCTTTATCAGTGTCATAAAAATTGAACTCCGGAGCTTCAAAGCTTTGCATTCTCTATTTTGATTTCCCAATGAGTTTTGTAACTAGCTTTGTCTTGTCATATTTTACTGAGGGCAGGCAAGATCAAGTCTGTCAATGAGCATTAAAAACAAACAAATTAATACATCTCTAATGAGCATATTCATTTCCATATCTGAAGTCATTTTTTTTCTCTAAAAAATGTAGGTTGCTCACTTAATGTAGAGGTGGAGAATGAGAGACAACTGTCCTTAATGGAGATTTTCAATTATTTTTTAATCTTGTCCATGACTGATAGTAGGGGAGAATGTGGTGTAGACCATTAAATTGGTGCCGCACTTAAAAGGTTTGGTGGCACTTCATTAGTTAATGGTAGTGATGCACGTAATCTTTAAATTGTTATATAATTTTTGAATGGCTTTGTCACATTAATAATTTCAAAAATGTCTGGCAAGAATTCAAGTAATTCATGGTAAATTCAAGTAATTTTTATTATAGTGAGCATATTCCATTCTATTCTTATCAAGCAGGGTCATTTTTGCTAAATCGTAATTTGACCTCTCCAAATTAGAATCATTGCTGTTATTGAACTATCTGGAGTATAAACACATGTTTGGTCTCTTTGTAAAGGTAACATTCTCTAGTTTCACCCTTAGTAGTCAGAATCACTGTAGGTGTGACTGATCAAAAGTTATGCACATTAGAAATCACAGAAAAAATGAATTTTTTTGTTCTCGCCTAAGTTTTTTTGTGAAAATAAAGGCCTCTATAGCTGCAGTAGGTAGGTGGGGACAGAAACACACTAAGTACCAACAGAATAACTTGTTGACTACTCACATTTCAAATTTGAAAAGAATACCTGTAAAAATGACATTTTTACACCAGTTTTTATGTGGGCATGTCCAGGTGCTTTTTAGAGGGACCTATGGTTTATCCATTATCCACATTTTGGAATGTATGGAAAAAGTGCAATAACTTTTGAATGCTTCAACCCACAGATATCAATGAGGGCTCTACTGAAAGCTTACACCTAAAGGAATCTATATCTACACACAGTGTCACTCTATTAGTTATGGAAATTCATATTCCATAATAAAAACAATAAAAAAATACACATTTCAATATAAAAATAGTCAAAACAAGTCTTATGTGCCAAAAAAAAAAATGTATTTTTTATTTTTTTTTTTAATAAAATGCACACAAACTATATACATTTTTTACAAACTGTTACAACACAGCTCAGCGTTTTCCATGTGCCACTGATTGTAGCAATCCCTAGCAGGCAGAAAGCACAAGGGCATGTCACATGTCGCTCTCTGCCTCAGACTTCTCCTAGTCCGATTCATCACTGTCACGCCGCGTACATGCCTCTACTACTTCATCGAGAGTGTATTTACGTTTATCTGTACATTTATCCATATTTAAAATGCAAAAAAACTTGGTGAAATCACAATAAACAACCATGCACCAAGTCTGCAGACTGGCACAAATGCCAGCTTTGCGCAGCTCCGTTCGGTTTTGTTTACAAGTTGGCAGGGCAAGTTACATATCGGCGTGCTCAGCTGCTCATTGGCTGTAAGTTTGGAGTGTCACTCACAGCCTCCAATCAAACTGGTAGATTCTACCAGGGTTTGGAGTTGTGCGTCATCGTTCAGCTGTCTGTGACACTCGTTGGCTATACGAGGCGCCAGTCACCCCCCAGATCCCTCGTAATTGGCCAACTTAGGTGTCAATCAGAAGCTAACACTTCCGTGTAACATGCTTTAGCATGGTTATTGCCGACAGAAACAAATTACGTCTGATATGACCAATAGGAATAAAAAAAATGTCGGAGCTAGTCTCAAGTTAAGAAACGTTTTCTGGAGTTTTTGTCCCTTTGAGGATCTATCGTGTGTTTTGGACCTAATTGTTTCACTGGATTATATTCCCTGGAGCCTTACGGACAGAATGAGATCAATATTGCTCGGAAATATTGATGTTTGACTTGCAGAGAGCCTTCAAAGATAGGAAAAGTCAACTCTTAAAAGTATTTACTTCTCTGTAAAAAAGGATTTAGTGTCAGTGCTGTGGTTGTTGTGTGTCAAAATGGTTTATATCATCGGAAAGACGAGACTCTGAGGTTTCATTTGATGTGTAGTATGTCGAGGTGTATGACAGAGGGGCATGCACACATGGCTGTGACATGGCTGTGACGTCGTCCAATCGTAGTTATGTACCGGGACCGGTACGTGTGCATGTTAAGAGGTTTTTACCAGTTGAATTCAAACTAAAACAACAACAGTGATACATTAACATACATTATTTTGTATTAAAGACATTTATAAACATAGAAGCATAGAAACACAGCATAACACTAAAACCCACTCAAGACAAGTAATATCCAACACCATTGGACACCAGGCAGGAAATTGGCCTGGACTGGGCATAGACCACTTGAAAGGGCATGGCTGAATTTCACCAGTTAATTTGCCTTGCATGTGTTTGGAGATGTTGGAGGAAAACCAGACATACTGTAACAAGAGCTTGCAGACTTCTCTTAGGCAATACACATACACAGAATTCAAAAACTGACATGCTAGATCTGTGACAACCTTATAACTGTAACATTATATTTATATAATTGTATAACATAATACAATTACATAATTGTTCACTATTTCATTTCATTCCCTTTCCAGTACCACATCATTTAATGCTGTACTGGCAGACTCTCCAATAGGTGGCTCCCAGCAGCAGTAGATCTGACATATCTGCTCTTAACTGTTAACTCAATTACCTGCACCTACACCTATGAATTGTAATGTTCAAACAGGAAAACAACTGCTTGTCATGTCTGACTATTTTTGGTTATAAAGTGGCAAAAATCAAGTAAAGTCTTTTTTGTAAAGGACAAAGTAAAGGAAAATCAAGGTCATCAATTGTAAGGATTTGTACACAAAAGGTTGTTAAATCATTCACCTAACTATTAAGGAAAAAAAAACTAATATGGAGTCTGCATCTAAATGAATCAAGAGTCAAAACCAACCCCTAAATTATTTTTTTTGCTACATTGTCATGCATCACTGAATATGCCCATCATGTGGGCAGCAAAGCAACACAATAGAATACAATCTGTTAAGGGAATGTGATTTTACTATGTAGAATATTAAAGTATGTTTTAGTTTTCTTTCTTTTTTCTTTCTTTCTTTCTTTCTTTCTTTCTTTCTTTCTTTCTTTCTTTCTGAGTTTGTTTGTTAAAAACATTTTATGGATGATAAGGGAGGCATAGAACTGTGAATTGTGCTATTTTTATTTTATTTTACTAATATCTATCTATCTATCTATCTATCTATCTATCTATCTATCTATCTATCTATCTATCTATCTATCTATCTATCTAACACTAACATTTAATCTCTGTATTGGTAGTTCACCACACTGAATAGGAAAAGTCTAACAGTAGGATTGTATCAGACGTTAAAACCAGAATAAATGAAAACACTGCAAATGGGCAGTCTGGTAAGATGAAAGATAAGAACGTTAAATGGTAAACAGGTGATTTTTCTGGACTTTCCATATGAGTAAAAGCTAAGCCCTTGAAGCACTTGATACTATTGTGCAGGAACACTTTGTGAACATGTACTGATAGGTCTGTCAAAATGACATTGGACAGAGAAAAGTCACAGGTATTCACCTTGGCTGTAACAAGCTTCTAAAAATCAGCAGGAAGAATAAGAAACAAAAAGAGTTAGAACCAGGAAGAAGACCCATGCCATTAGCAATGTAGCCTTACACATTAGGTGTGTTATGACAGCTCCTGAAATACCTAGGATGTATTGGTCATTGCCACTTCCATTTGCTTTTCCTTTTGCTGTTGGCCCATAAAGAAAATTTAAGAATGCTAAAGACTAAAATGACCGAATAAAGGTTGTGGACTGTGCCCGGCAGTTTATCCCGGCCAAGTCCCCCAAGCCGCCAGATGGAGCCCTCCCTGCAGTATGGAGGTGCCCCGAAGACCAGCAGGGAGTCATGGACTTTGTAGTTTTTATCCTCAGCCCTGCTGGATACCACAGGGGCCACAAGAGGGAGCTCCAGGGAGGACCGAAGGCTTCTTTTTGCCCTATGCCCCGGAAGTACTTCCAAGTCACATGAGCGGAAGGGATGATGTACTTCCGAGGTGAAAAAAGGTCTTTTATCTGACCCAGAAGTGATAGGGAATTATGGACTGAAGGATGAGAAACACTTCCGGGTCAGGAACTATAAGAGGATTGTGGGAGCTCTCAGACGGCGAGCTGAGCTGGGTGGTAGGAGTGCAACGCGTCTGGGAGTGGAGGATTGATTTATTGGTTTATTGATTGTGTTTGTTTATGAATAGTGTGGAGTGGAGGGTGCTTAGTGCACATTATTATAATAAAAAGAATAATTGTAGCACTTTTACCAGGTGTTTGGCGTGGTACCCGAGGGTTCAAGGGAGCGCTAGTGCCCCAACTGTGACAAGGTTTATTATCTGCTCCCCTTGCTTACACTAATATTTGTTCTATCCTGCTGTCTTGGGTATAAATAAATAAAGAGATGTCCTCTAATAGCAGCAGAGAAGTACAGTAGCAGTCAGTCTAGGATGAATTTGGATCCACACACCCAGCTGTAAATGCATTATTAATGCCAGCCTGTTTCTTCTTCTGGGCCAGGTGAGTGCAAGGATAATAGAACATGAATTGATTAGGAGGACTGTGGCGGACAACTGTCAAGATAGTGCCGAGATAGTGGAAGGGCTGGGTGAGAGAATAAAAAATAGGCCATCATCTCCCCCAGAGCACTAGATAGCAGCCCCCCTGGATAGAAGCGGTGCCTTGGACTCCCATAGGGCTTCATGGGAGTTGGTGTTTCATACAGTCCTGTTGGTTTCCGTGAGTTGTGCCAGGGGTTGCTGCAGGTGCTGCACAGCCCTATTATGCTGGGCTTCTGCCTTAGCTGGAAGTGCTTCCAGATGATGCTAATGGGCCACCGAAAGTACTCCCGGGAATCAGGAGGAACAGGACAAAGTTGGCTGGACAAGGTGTCAGAATGGAAGGACAGGGAGAAGAGAAGAAACAAAACCATTTCCCACGTAATATAAACATGTGTTGTACTGGACTTGTGCTAGTGTCTGTCTGTGTCAGGTGTTGGGGAGCTGGAGAGCCCCTGGTGGTCAAAGGGCATATATTTGGTTCTATGTAACAAAGATGCTGGGTGTGGAAATAAAAGAATACATGTTTTTGGACAGAATCACCACAAAACCCTTCCACGACAAAACACCTTTCAACCTCCAGATCTCTGCATGCATCAAAACCATTTGGATAAGATAACAGTCAGAGTGCCAAAAGCACTTCATCGAGAGTGCTAACACTTTCTGCAAGACACACCATGACTGAGCATAACAGTTAATTTTGAAAGACATAGTAAGTATAGGCCATGTTAAATTTGAAGAAATTCTGACGAAAGTTGTAAAGACATTGATTCAGTGCATGTGTTTAAGGAAAATAGTCTGTGAATTATGTATAATAAAGATGGTTATATCACGTAAAACTTGTAATAAATGCAGTTTGACCCACCCAGAATCTGGTCAAAATGATCATGACTAATTATCTTAATATCTTAGCTGAAACCATTCTTAGAAGCAGGCCAAAACTACTTCTAGGGTTTCTTAGTGTATTCATCATTTCACCATTCATCAGGATCACCAAGGCATTGTAATAAGTATAAGTTACTTCAACTCGGTCAAAAAACAAATATCCTATATGAATAGTCTAATGATCCCTCTTATGACTAGATAGGGGTCCTTAAGAGTGACTACAAACCCCATAAGACACCAGTATAATCCAAGGTCAATCAAAAGATAAGAAGAAACCAAAATACAGAAGGATAAAAAAAACAACCAAGGGGATACAATAACAAATTAGCCTCCTTTGGACTGTATGAGGTAGGTAGGTCCGAACCAACTACCAGATGTTAAATCACCCGGAGTCCTTCATATGTTGATATCCATCCTTTTCTGTTATCGACTCATTTCCTATTCCTACTTACTGTGTAAGCCCTTGTGTCTGCTCCTCTCCTAAATCCAAGCTTTTTAGACTGAGGAGGTGGAGGCCCTTTAAAGATTAATCATAGGATTATTTACACTTTTACTCCAATCCAATAGAAAGCACTTCTGGGCCAAATTTGTTTTCATTAAGACTCTGGAAAACACTACATTACCCAGCAGTCTCTGTAAAAAAATCAAGTACCAGCAGAAAATTGTTGCTGTCTACAAGTGGACATATGCTGTTGGCATAGCATTCCAGCTGGGTACGGGTATCATTGCTCATGTATGTACTGTTGTACACTTTGTATATTTCTGCTTCATGCCTGCTTCCCTTTACATTCTATAGGAATTATTTTACACAAAGAACTTGAAAGAGCCAGCGCCACAAAGGCTCTGACCTGCTTTGTTATGCCTTTGTGATTCTATCATAGCATGTTGATGTTTTCCTTTTCTTCATGTACATACAAGTCAGACCACAAGCATGATTTTGAAATTGGTCATGCTTTGTATCTTCACATGAATAAGAAAATACGATGGCAAAAAAATGGTCTAACTGTGTCCTTCTGTTCATACTCTATCTTTTCGCACCGTTCAAACACCACCCACTATCCAGAAGTATATAACTGCTTCAGTATCTGCCTGGATCAACATGACGATAACTCAGAAAATGATACATGCCAATTTCCTTTGCTTAACAATAGTGTAAGCACATTTTCATTGGTTAAACAATAGTATTGTTGCAAGCTATCAAATAGTACATATACTGTACCACTGTATGCTGATGAGAAACCAATGTCCTAGAACACGTTCATTTTCAAAGGAAGCAGGCAGTTCTGTATCACAGTATTATATGTTGACGAAATAACAATCAAAACAGTCTGATTTTCAAGGCAGGAGACTCCTTTGCAAGACAGATAAAGCTTTAAGTCCTGTAACTAGCCATCAACAATAAACTGTAATAGAATTATTCAGGAAATGTACCTTTTCACTTATCATCGATACTGCCTGTAAAAGACAATGCTGTGCAAAAGGTTAACAGGTTCATAGGTTCAGCAAGCTCAGTTGCAGACTCTGCCCTTTTCTCTCATTTTCATTCAGTTTTAAAATAAAAAATATGAGACATCAGAAAGATGAAACTCTCTTCTGTTTGCAAGGTTCAAACCACATGTGTTCCTTATATCTTGTCTCTAAATTTTATGCATTATATGTTTGAATGAGCATTCATTGATTGCCAGCTTTGCTGATCATCTGAATCTTATTATAAATTATGATGACCTTTCATACTGGAATGAGGTGACTGAACTGATAAAATAAATGTTAACAATTTGGAATTAGTTATCAATAAATGGGACAAGGGATCACTTACATCCTTAAACATGAAGGACAAAGTTGTAGGTGACGTGGAGAATTTTATGCTCTTGGGAACAAACTATTTCCAGCATTCTATCATGGGAGGTCAACGTGACTGTTACAGTTAAGAAAGCTCACCAGAAGCTGTTTATTCTGAGACAGTTAAAACATAGGGATTATCTCTGATAAGAAAGACCACTTTGTACAGGTCAACTAAGCCCTAGCACCCATAAAGCGTGCTGATTCATGAAACATACATCGCAGAGGTGTCAGCTAACTCTAAAGAATTACCGTTGTGGACCTGAAGCAGGGAGGTTTTATTTAGATAAAACGATTCCTTCTTACAAAAAATATTGTTGTGGTGTAATTACAATAGACTACTGATTGACTGTTGTTACTTATTGAACCAGCAACCATGTTGATTTAATGCAAATTCATTTTTCCATGCTGATATTCATTTCAATGCATACACATCTATAATGGATTCACTCCAACAGAGCTCACTCTACATAATTAAAGACTGTAGCAAAAATAGACAAAAAGGTGTCATTTTGCTTGGCTTTTCTCGACAAAAAGGGATAAAATTGTTTGGGTACCAGTCGGTATCCCCGTTTAACTGACAATGAAAAAAATCATGAGTGGTCTCCCGTAGACTTTCTTGTATACTCAGATCTGGGGATGGATATTGGAGGAGTAAGCTGCAAACAATGATTATATTTTTACATTATGTACACTAAAGAACCATCAACAACAAATCAAATTAAATTAATAATATACTGAACAATTATTATAAAAGTAAAGTGAATAAATTGGACTCTGCAGCTGCATGAATAAACGTAAAGTACCACTTCTTCTTAAAGGAAATAGCTGTTGTTAGAAATCTACGTTTTGTAGCTAGTACTTGTATGCAAAATTTGGTTGACCTAAGTGAAAGCGTACGCAAGTTATTGTGTTTATATAAACACATGCACACACACAGACACTCAGACATAATTCCAAAAACGGTATTTTCAGACTCAGGGAGGTCTAAAACGTCAAGATTCATCAAAATCTCAAAATTGTTTTGGAAAATTACTTTCCTAATACTTTGTATACAAGAAAGTCAGAAAGGTCTAAAACATCAAGATTCATCTAAATTTAGACATCGAATCTTTAGACTATTACAGTATTTTCCCTATTTATACTTTGTATATGAGAAAGTAAAAAGGCAAAATAACAACACTCAAGGTTGCAAAAGGAATTGACATAGACCCACACAAAGGAAAACCAGGGTGACAGATCAATCCGTCCATAGGAATATAAAGTTATTAAATCTGTTTTGATCTAATCACACCCTCAAAAACCTCAATTTAATTTCCTTCTGTCTGGTAAATAGCATTTGGTCAGTTTGGACCAAGAGTACCACATTTCATAAAACTACAAGTACATGCACTTTTTGTTAAACTGACTAATAATTACTCTTCTCCTTATGTCGCATGCTGATTGGCTCTGATTTCACTTATGAATTTCCATATAACTGACATATCTTTCTCAATAAAGTAAAGTACTGAGGCTGGCTAATTTGCTAGCAAATCCTGCTGTTAATTCATTGCTATGCTCTACATATTTAGTTAGATTTTTAATATTATGTTAACAAGGTCTTTGTAGTGTTTATTTCTCCATTAATTATCTTTCATTTGAAAAATTGTACATTGCTCCTTTTTATCTTCTTCTAAATTGTTCTAAAACACTTTCTGATGGTGTGTGGTATTAAAGAGGCTATAAAAATAAATGTTAAATGACTGCTGAAAATTAATTTTTAATTTAAGGAATACCCAGCGCGAGTGTGCTGGACTAATGCCTCATTGATTTTTGTCTTGGGCCTAATGCTGCCAGCACAGACACTGGCTCTCCCCTCCCCTGAACTGGCTAAATGGGTTATGAAGTGGATGGATGGACTCACAAAGCCAACACCTCCTCACGCCAGCCACTTCAGTTACTTCTAGTCTTGTGTTTCCATAACTTTTGGCCATTTAAGCGCAGTATATGTGGGCATAGCAGATTGACCCTTATTTTTCTGCAATTGTTTGGTCCAATTGATAAATATGTACTATGCAAGTGTACATTCTGTTTGTTACAACCTGAAAATCTGTCTCATTTAAATTTCACAGCCTTTTTATACAAAGTGACAGGACAAAGCAAAACTTTTTGTGTCTACTTTTCTATTCATTGACAATTAGAATCAGAATGTAAGTAGTAGAACAAAGAAAAGACAAATGCATGCTTCAAATAAAAAAAGTCAAAGCAGACATAAAGAGATACTGCCTTACAACAAAGGAAACATAAAAGCATCTTGTGAAAAGAAGGCCAATTTAAGATATGTGGCACTGGGTACGCCCAGCCTCTAATCTCATAGGTAACAATTTTCATTAATATAGCGTGTTAAATAGATTTTTGCCATTCCAAACAGCAGAAAAGAAAAGTAAATGCCTGCTATTTACATTTAAAATGGTTCACAATAATTCAGCAGTTGGAAGAACACTTTATGGTAGAGTAAAAAGAATTGTATATGTTAAAAAATTCATATTATCATTATTGTCAGCCAATTTTACTATCAACAGAAAATGAACATCTCTTTCCTTGTCTGAAATTGTGCAATTACCACAGCAGAGACTTTTAGCTTTTGTCTTAAATTATCAGCTTCTGAAATTTGTATAAAAACAGATTTTGCAGATTATCAGTACCATGAATATGTTATATCTTATTTGAAAAAAGAAAAGAATGATATAGTACATTAGGTACAGTACAAGATGTATCATTATGTTATACTTCGTTTCACACAACAAGATAGTTCTAAGCCCTAGTGACGTGACGTTCTTTGACTATCTGAGGGGAAAAAAGTGACTGCCAGCAAAAAAAAAAAAGAGCAATCCTTTTAGTGAAAAAAGATATTTAAATGACAAAATGCTGTGGAATCCTAAGTGTTGAATTGAAGAACAGAATAAATGTAACAATCAGCTTCATGTGAAACTGAAACACATGTATGCCTCAGTCATTTAAAACACATACAATCATTAATCCATCTATTGTTTTAAAGCCAGAAATATGCTAATAAGACTTAGTAATGCCATTATGTATCATCTCAGCTTCTTTGAAAATCATTTGCACATTTCAGATTGGCTTTGAGCATTACCTTTGTTTTTCACATTTATTATGTAGTGCTAAAGCCCCTGCTTCTTGTACTGGTAAGAGCAGGTTGAGAAAATGAATGGGTGGGTGGGTAGGAGAAATAATGCTACAATGCTACAGTTAATGAAGGTGGGATAGTTCAAATACCTTTCATACATCATCAAATGGATGGCACTGATCTTCCTGCAAGTACTGTTCAATTCTTATTGCTGCTTTACTTGTCTTCACTGTATTTTATATACAGGCAGTGATTACTGGAGGCTCTGAGGGATACAAAACTTCACACTAGCAGATTACACCAGCTATCATTCTTAGATCTTGATTGCTAGATCTCAGTACATCTAATCACAGTGTGCAGTAAATGGCAAAGGGAATAAATAAAGTAACAATACAGCAAAAAGGCAAAAATTATTTATATCAAAATAATGGTAAATACTGTATTTTAGTGAGTGTCAATGAGCGTCTTCCAGAGTAAAATGATCTTATAAAGTTAAAATATGTCATATCTGCAATCTTATTTTAAACAAGGCTTTCTACTAAAACCTTGTTTTACATCTGATGATTAAAGGATTATTGTGGTTAAAATTGAGTGTGCTGACTGCATACCTAAAATAGTCAACATTTGATTTCCGTCTAGTGTGAGATGCTTTGCAGTATTATAATAAGCAACCTTCATTTTATGCAGCACTTTCTGTGTTGAACTCCTTCCCAAGATGCTTTAGAAGTGCAGATACACAATGCAACTGTTTTACTCTTTTCTTTTTTAACAATTTGAATATTGAGTCAAGGCCTGTAACCAAAGGCACAATCATACTTTTGCATACTTAAAACATTAGCTACTGGGCAGTGGAAGCATCATCTGTTACCAGTAAGAAAATGTAATGCACTAGAAACTGAAAAGGGAAGAAAAATACATTATTTGACTGTCATATTTGGAAAATCAGTTCTGTTCATTATCTTTTCCAACCAATGTTTTTAAATAGTGGAGCATAACTAAACACATATTTCAGTTTAATTTGAATGTACTGATTCTTTCTTATTTGATGTACCTCCACAATTTTAATGTTTTAGAATATGAAATTAAAACATACTAAATAAACTAAACATTTTGTTCACATATGCTGTAGTTTAATTGCTTGTAAACTACTTAAATACAACCTAGGGAATCCATGCTGTGAAACAAATTAAGTTAAAGATGAAGCATTTCTGTAAGTACCAGAGCACAGCAGAAGCAGGTTGTGTAAAATCAATAAATAAATAAATGTTTCAAAAGCTGAAGATTCACAGTTTATATGTTGTAGATAGCATTAGGGAAGTGGATTGTGAGCTTAATACAAAGCAGTAGTGTAGTGACTGCTTTAAATTGCATGTAACTAAGACACTATAATAGCAAATGTAAATTGTGATAACCGCTTGTTGTGGATGTGCATCAAGAGGAGGAGTGGTCTGTGGGTACTTGAGCTCTTGCTTACTCTAAGTGTACATTAATTACTGAAATGCTTTAGGTTCTTCAACAAAAAGGGCAAAAAAGAAAAAAGTTTGTGCAGTCTTTAGTGCTGTTGCACTTTACAGTATCGTGTATATATATATATATATATATATATAGCTATTTTGTTTTCGTATGGGTCCGTATTGGGTGTCTGGTCTGAAGAGGCTGTTGGTTTGAGCAATGGCATGGGAAAGTCTGCCAGCTGCCTCGGGTCTTCACTTGAGGATTCATCCCCCACCTTGCTGGACAAATCCGGTTCAATTTCAAACCCGGTTCCTTGACTGACATTGTTTGCAGCGAGCCCTTCTCTATCAACTCTATCCACAGCAGGTGGAGGCACTCTGTGGGGGGCCAAGACCCGTGGGAAGACAGCATTCCTCTTAAACAGCTTCTTAAATCCGTTCACACCTCTCCGCCTGCGTCTTTTGTCATCTAAATGTGCTGATAAATACAAGCTATAAGCAGCCGGCTATTCCATCCCCCCACCAACTTAGAACGTGCATGAACTTCTCCCAGCTCATGCCTTGGTTGATTATTTGGGAGTGAAGTGGAGTTTTAGAGTGGAAATAATAGATTGTTATTTGGAACACACGCATTTCATGTGTGTTCCATTTCCACAGTAATCTGTGTAAACACATTGTTAAAACAGAAACTTTTTCATATTTCAGTAATAAATGTTACAAAATGTAGGCATAAACTATAAAATGTGTGAAGCCTGAAGTCCAAACATCAAATAAACACTTTCACAAAAGGTTCAAGAACGATACAATAGATTCCATGGCGTACTATTAAGATTTGGTGACTCAGAGCGCAGCCGCCTTGCCGTGCCTCAAACACCCGACTTTGATTCCCCGCTGCAGAGAAAATGTTATTTTTGTTTTCTTTTTAACCTTCGCCGCTCTGCCTGAATGCCTGCCTGAACTCCCTGTCTATCTATATAGTAAGAAGAGTAATTTTATTATTATATAGCAGCTTCCCTGTTTGCCTATCATATAGTGCCTTTCCTTCCTATGTATCTATATATCTATCCCCTTAGCTGTTTTTTTATATATCTATTATACAGTGCCAATGAGGTGCCAATCAGGCAATTACATTGATTTTTTGGAATATATAAAGTAATTCCTGAATAAATATAGTCAGCATCAGAATATATAAAGTCACTACTGAATATATAAAGTCAGCGTTGGAATATATAAAGTCATTCCAGAATATATAAAGTCAGCGTCAGAATATATAAAGTCATTACCGAATATGTAAAGTCAGTATTGGAATATATAACCTCATTCCTGAATATATAAATTTAAAGTCAGATTATATTGTTATTGATTGAAATGACTCAGGTACATTTTTAGCAAACTCAATGAGTTCCTAATACAATGTAATGAAGTAAGTTAACAAAAACATCTTCAGAAAAATATTTAAAAAAAACCCCACTGTTCAGTTAATTCATTCAAAATGATGTATGTGCCTGGCATTTTGAACACTATTGTAAGAGCCAATCTTAGAAAGTTAAAATTTTGAGTTAAACTCATATTTATATTCTATTCAAATTAGGCAAACAATAATATGAGTTTAACTCAAAACTGAACCATTTATTTTTTCTCTTTGTATGGGTGCATTTTTGAATGAACCTCACAAGCCCAATCGACTCTGAGTGGCTTCTGTCGAAGTTTACCTTTCACTAGTAACAACAAACCTCCAGACCCCCCAACCCCCAATCTGGCTCTAATTAACAGCACAAGTACAGATGCAAACCAAGTGTAATCAAGAGTCCCTGGTTCGATCCCCACTCACTCCTATATTTGCCGTTTTCAGTAGTAAGCTGCTCTTTTTGTTAATATTATGCAGTACACACATACACTTGGTTTGCGTCTGTACTTGCGCTGTTACTTAGAGTCAGATCAGGGGAGAGGGTACATGTGCGTTGTGCAGCAGGATCAATTCACATGTTAATCTTTTTTTCTTTCAGTACATGTGCCTTCCCTGTTTATTGATATATCTAGTGACTTCTCTGCCTGTCTGTCTGTGTGTTATGGATATTAAAAATAGCAGTTATAAAGACACTTGTTCATGTTAATTGCAGTCTCAGTTGTTAAAAAATATTTTTAAAAGGAGCATCCCACATGCAAATATAACTATCTCATTAACTGACAGTGCATGCCAATTTATAAATTTTATGTCCGTTTGAGGTAAAAAAGGAAAAAAAAAATAACACTTTCTCCCTAATGGCGAATCGAACTCAGGTATCTGAGGCACGGCAAGCCTACTGCCCTCTGAGTCAACAAATCTTACCACTAAGTCACGGAAGCTGTTGTATCAATCTTGAACCTTTTGTGAAAGTGTTTACTTGATGTTTGGACTTCATGCTTCACACATTCTATAGTTTATGGTGTTATGGTGTATAAAATCTGTACATTTTGGTTTCCATTATATTTTGTTCAAGACAAGACAACAGATGAAATTAACAAATTAAAGCAGGTTTTCTTCCCTTACACCTTACTTTTATAACACTTGTTCATAGCTTCGTGCTAATTTGGTTTTATAACCTGGGAAAGGATGCTGAGGTGGTACCTCAGGTTATTGATCATTTTATGGATGGACATCTGGAACAACAAAGTTTAGTTTATAGCCTGGGAGTGCTACCTCAAAGTACATCAAAGGTTTTGTTGTGTGGGAAAACGGACATTGAATTAATTCATCAATCATTTGGACAGCCAGCCAAACAGGTGCATGTGTTGTGAAACCAAGGCTTGACATTTCATAATAAATATGCCTTGGTTTGGAAAGAAGAAAGAGAGAAGCAAAGGGAGAAGAAAGAGAAGCAAAGAAAGAAGAAGAAAGAAGAAGAGGAACGGACGAAGACGGCCCTGGTCGTCAGAAAGGCATCATGAACACTGACTGCTAAATCAAACGCCTCCCTGGGACATTCATCCTTGTCATCTGTAACTTTTTCGTAAGCTTTTTCTAAAGACTATATATTCAGACTTTCCTATCACTACCTATTTTCTAGTATTCTTTGTTCTTGTGGTATTATTATTATTCTTGTAATAAATACCATGCTGCTTTTAACTTTCAATGCTTTGTCTTAATGTCTAGAGTGATTGAAGTAATAAGTTAGATTTCTTTGAGCACCTGGTGACAGCCGGATTTTGCCATTATTTCTGTGCTGCGAGGTTTATATGGCTGAGAGTGAAGAGCGCTATACTCAACAGAAGGGACAGATACGATAAAGAAGGTATTCTTGGCTGATGAATGGCTTATAGTCAAGAGTGCTGAGTCTTTGTATGTTTAAATGTATTCTTGTAGACCAAAAGTAATATTTAGGTCTGAGATATCACTAAAACATCGTATTGTTGTTCGTGCCGAAAATAAGTAAGTCTCTTGAAGTGCTGAATGACAGGCTGTTATTCCTATAGCACTTGTGTGGTTCAAAGTGCTAGGGTTAATCAGCGTGTGTGTGTCATTCATGGAGCACTGTTGTGGTTAGGGTCTGTGTGTGTGTTTATCTATGTGTGTGTGTGTTCATCTTAAAGTGCAACAGTAGACCAACCCGATAACGAACTTGACGAGAACACTTACCCTTGAGGAAACAGGTAAAAGGGCAAGTGGAGGGAAATACCACGATAATACATTTTGGCGCTGCGAGCAGGATTAACGGAGTAATCATGTGTTGCATTTTGTGTGTTTGGTTTCATTTTTCAAAGACAGGGATGGATCGTCCACAGGCGGCAAATATGCTGTAATCGCATGCTGGCATACAGCCGGCACATGTCAGCGTGCATCAACAGCATTTGTAAAGTTTTTTAGGTATACGGTAGAATCAGCTGTTACAGCTGTGTTTTCCCGCTAAAACGGAGGCAGCAGCCACAACTTTAACGGCAACGGGTGTAGAGAGTGAAGAATCGCAGGCCGTTGCGCTAGTCAAAGACGCAGAGAAGCCGTCTCTGCATAAAGTGGAGGCAAAGGCGGCTAAAATAGAAAACATACACTTGTCTGCTGGTCAGACAGGTTATGTATTGTTAATTATTATAAAGCAGTTAGTTGTGGAGGCAAGACAGATGAGAAATAGATGGCCAAAAGTCGCAAGCAGCTAGCAGTACACTTAGAAATGTATAAAGAGAATGCCACACAGATTAAGCAACGATCGCTCAGTGTTAAAGTGTGTGCTTTGATTTCGGGGTCTTTTGACCCTGAGAAACAGGAGATAAATGCAGGATAACTTAGTTTGTCACAGATCGCTGCACTCTCATATTTGCTTGCTGATAAGAGAGCCGCTTTTGTTGAAAGGCAAGAATACTCAGCTGTTACGCTGCACACTGGAGAGCAGTTAATAGCAGAGCAGATTGCTGAAGGGACAGGAGGCAGTCATTCAAGTATGCTGGTTGTTGTGCAGGCTAAACAGGCAGAGGTGTTTTATGATAGCGAGGCGAGCGCCTTGCAGCAACAGAGATCAGCGGGGGAGGAGCAGTTGTCAGGTCTCAGCGAGGGGTGGAAAGAAAACCCCCTGAGGCCAGTGTTTTAAAGGTGGTCCCCTGCAAATGAGATAAGCGGAGTGAGAGTGTAGATCTGCACAAACTGACCCTTGTTTTAAGGAAAAAGCATGTTTTTAACTTTGATTTACATTTAACACTGAAGTAGCATCGATCCTTATAACTTTAAAGGTGAACAGCTGTTACAGGCTATAGGGCAGTGAAACATCCAGCAACAGCAGTAGAAATGAAGCTGGTTATTAGTAACACACCATTCAAAGCCCATGTTGATTAGTGCTGCTTAGAAAACAAAATTTACTGTCTATTGGAGAGATTGGTATTACAAGCAGCACATTCATATTGGGGAATAAGAAAATGGAAGGCAGTGGCTTACCATCCAGTTTCTGGCACTCAGCAAGTAGGGAAAATGTAGCTAGTGAGCGGAGTTGAAAGCTGTTGCTTTGATAGTAAGAAGGACATACAGAAAGGCCTGTTGTGATTCACACTAACAGCTGGGTAGTTTTTAGGGTCTTTGTTACATGAGCACCAAAGCAGGAAGAAAGACAGGTGTCACATATTTGTTAAGTCTGTCTAGTAGGTAAAGAGCTCTAGGAGTTATTGTGGAGCAGGGACAGAAGGCAGACATTTTAATAAAATATGTGAGCACTCTCTCTTTCTCTCAATTAGAAATTAATATTATTTCATTCACTCTGGTTGTGGACAAAGTATGGCAAGTTGCAGCACTATTAATAATTACACCTGATAACAAGGTCTGGATTAATAGTCTAGGAAGAACATCATCCAGAAAATGAGAAACAGTGGCTGCTAGAAAAAAGGACAAAAGACTTGATTTGACTGAAAGCCAGAAAAAACTGTTTTGCATCCATTTCTACAGACTTTTTTTAGAACCAGAATGAACTGTTTATGTTTGGACTGAATTTGTGTGCGACAAAGTTTTTATACTAGGACCTGAAGCAAGCATCAGAATTCTGCTGAAAGAGGCCAAAGGACTGCATCATCATCACCACCATTGTCGAGCACTGGACTGAGGAAAAGACACCTGGACACTGAGAGATAAAAGCTAAGTGTTCTCTTCCATAAGCACATAACATGGGATGTACTGCATGCAGAGGGAAGCTGGTTTCTAAGGGCAAGACAGGATAGTTTAGGACACATTTGTAGGGATTTCATAGGACCCAAAGGGAGAACAATGATCAAGACAATCAAGAAGACTATGAGGGAATCACTTTGTCCAAAAGGCCTAGACAGATAGGTTATGCCTTATTTTGCATTTGTTTTAATTTTTTTGTAGCCTGTATATTGATGTGTATAGCCCACTAGGCTAAACTAGGTGATTTAAAGTGATGTCCATTCTGGGGTGGGTTAAATGTCAATATAGTGTCTTGTGTTTTAATGGTCACTTTGAAACAGGCTATTTTTCTCCACCTTTTGAGGCCCATTAGTTGGGTGTCATAGATATTCTGTGCTTTGTGGGTGATGGAAAGGTGTAAAGGGGCATGAGTGTAAGACCAGTGGTGGAAAAGCAGTAAAGAAGCTTGCAATGTGCTAAGTGAGTACAAAGAGGGGGTAAATGGAGTGCTGGATGCCCTAAGGATTATAATCTTAGTCACTTAGAGGCAAGAAGCTGCACTGCAGGGAGCTGCACAACAGTATCTGTGACTGTGGAAGTGATGCTCCAGCAAAGAAGGCAGCTAACATTCCTCTGGTGGTCCTCCAAAGAGTTGTGCTCAGGGTGCACTATAACATTTGCTACATTTGAAGGGGTGGCAATGGCATTGAGTTCTGTGATTCCACCAGGCTGGTCCCACTCTAACTACAGCTGAGCTAACCACCACGCCACAAACCACCTCACACCTGGTGTGCCTTTTATGGCTACCATAGTTAGGAACTGGGGGAAGTGCATGTCTCAGAGGGAACCATAAAACCAGGAATATAACATAAGGAACTGGACATTAAAGCTAAATTAATTGGATACATTTCAGCTTTGAATTCTAAACTAGAATGTTAGATTTGCAGTTTTGTTAATGTAATTATTTAGTGAGTAAATTGGTCCAATGATGTGTGCTACAAAAACAACAAAGTGAACAAAATTTAGAACAAAATAGAACAACTAAATTTAGAGAAGTTTTTGGGCCTTTTGACAAACTGGTATCCTACATTGTATAAGATATTAAAGTTCAGAACCGTAAAGTTTATCATAGAAAATTCATATGACACTATGGAAATGTAATATAATGTACAATGCAGGAGGTCATAGTTAATTTTTAGTTTTGAATGGGAAAGTGATCACATTAGAGAAGGACACTAAGAGTTGAAGGAGGCATTTCATATGAACACCAAGTAGTGGAATAAGCCAAAAATATTTTTAGTGCTCAAGGAGGGAACAGGAGAGGGTGTCCACCTGTTGGGTGCATCTTCCAGTGGTGATCTGTTGGATGGAAAGACACTTGATGCCCCATACAGGATGTCCCAATTTATTCTGGCCAGAATTGGTGGCAGTCGGATCTCTCTACTGATTGAATAAATTGAGCAGGGGAAATTACTTTGGTTTATTTGATAGTTGAGATGAAGGCCTCATCTGAGGAAACGTGTTCCTTCCTAAGACCAAGTATTTAGTTATCAGATGCAAAGACATTATAAAACATTTCTGTTGTTTGTATAGAATTGTAGCTTAGATAGATGGACTTGTGTTTAGGGGTCCGGGGTGGAGTAAATAGTTAAAATTGTTTAGGTGAAACACAGTAATGTGGCAGACACTAATTTGGAATTGGCAAACCACTTGAACTTGGAATAGGTGTTTAAGATTTAGGCAATCCAGCTTCCATCTTGCATACAGCATCTTTGGCATTTGAAGAAATAAAGACAAGAGCTGCAGAAGTAACAGAACACAGGAATTACTAGAGTCAACTAGCCAAAGATTCAGAATCAGCTTATGGAATCATTATGAAATGACAATGGCAAATTTTGGGGTATATCTGATGGGATCCTAGTGTAAGAACTGCATCTGCTGATGAAATTTTTCTTTTTCTGCTAATTGTAGGAGCTGTGAAGTACTTCAAATGTCCTTGGTGAGCCAAATCTGCTTGAGGGACTGAGTACTTGGGCAGTAGGAGGCGACTGGAAGGGCATGGGAACACACTACCAACCCGGACGGCCAAGGGTTTGAAGGACTCACAGTTCATCTTTAGTTTGTCTGACCAAAATAGGGGTGGAGTGTTATGGTGTATAAAATCTGTACATTTTGGTTTCCATTATATTTTGTTCAAGACAAGACAACAGATGAAATTAACAAATTAAAGCAGGTTTTCTTCCCTTACACCTTACTTTTATAACACTTGTTCATAGCTTCGTGCTAATTTGGTTTTATAGCCCGGGAAAGGATGCTGAGGTGGTACCTCAGGCTATTGATCATTTTATGGATGGACATCTGGAACAACAAAGTTTAGTTTATAGCCTGGGAGTGCTACCTCAAAGTACATCAAAGGTTTTGTTGTGTGGGAAAACGGACAGTGAATTAATTCATCAATCATTTGGACAGCCAGCCAATCAGGTGCATGTGTTGTGAAACCAAGGCTTGACATTTCATAATAAATATGCCTTGGTTTGGAAAGAAGAAAGAGAGAAGCAAAGGGAGAAGAAAGAGAAGCAAAGAAAGAAGAAGAAAGAAGAAGAGGAACGGACGAAGACGGCCCTGGTCGTCAGAAAGGCATCATGAACACCGACTGCTAAATCAAACGCCTCCCTGGGACATTCATCCTTGTCATCTGTAACTTTTTCGTAAGCTTTTTCTAAAGACTATATATTCAGACTTTCCTATCACTACCTATTTTCTAGTATTCTTTGTTCTTGTGGTATTATTATTATTCTTGTAATAAATACCATGCTGCTTTTAACTTTCAATGCTTTGTCTTAATGTCTAGAGTGATTGAAGTAATAAGTTAGATTTCTTTGAGCACCTGGTGACAGCCGGATTTTTGCCATTATTTCTGTGCTGCGAGGTTTATATGGCTGAGAGTGAAGAGCGCTATACTCAACAGAAGGGACAGATACGATAAAGAAGGTATTCTTGGCTGATGAATGGCCTATAGTCAAGAGTGCTGAGTCTTTGTATGTTTAAATGTATTCTTGTAGACCAAAAGTAATATTTAGGTCTGAGATATCACTAAAACATCGTATTGTTGTTCGTGCCGAAAATAAGTAAGTCTCTTGAAGTGCTGAATGACAGGCTGTTATTCCTATAGCACTTGTGTGGTTTAAAGTGCTAAGGGTTAATCAGCGTGTGTGTGTCATTCATGGAGCACTGTTGTGGTTAGGGTCTGTGTGTGTGTTTATCTATGTGTGTGTGTGTTCATCGTAAAGTGCAACAGTAGACCAACCCGATAACGAACTTGACGAGAGCACTTACCCTTGAGGAAACAGGTAAAAGGGCAAGTGGAGGGAAAATACCACGATAATACATATGCCTACATTTTGTAACATGTATTACTAAAATATGAAAGTTTCTGTTTTAACAATGTGTTGACACAGATTACTGTAGAAACAAATAATCTATTATTTCCACTCTAAAACTCCACTTCACTCCCAGATAATCAATCAAGGCATGAGCTGGGAGAAGTTTGTGCACGTTCTAAGTCAGTGGGGGGATGGAACAGCCGGCTGCTTGCTGATTGTCTTTATCAGCACATTTACAGGATAAAGGACACTGGCTGAGAGGTGTGATGGGATTTAAGTTGGGCCGGATCTACAAGTTTTTTCGTAGGCTCTGGTAATTCTAGTGTTAAACAAACGAGACAAAAATATTATACTCGGTCATTTATTTATAAAGGCATTAAAAAGCAAAAGAAGAAGAAAAAAGGTATCAGTCAACAATGCCCCCTGGTGTTTCCTAAAGAAAGAGGATTGTCAGTTTTCAGCTCACAACCAGAACAAATAAACGAGACAGAAGAGACAAATGCAGTAAAGTTTTACAGAAAGATGTAATCTCTACTTATTGGATTAAAGTCACGTCCAGTTGCAGGTCCAGTGCCTGCTAACAGGTGTGCTGTTTTGTCTATTACCTCCAGCCAGTTCAAGCCTAAAATGAATGTCAACCTGGGAGCCTTTTTGTCTGAAGGAAATGGGGCAACGTTACTGGTAGAGCTATTGCACAGCCATTTACTTTCGTGTCCACTCAGGAATGGGGGTGATAGAGTGCTGATTAAATAGTCACTCTTCTAACAGGTTCTCCAATCTTAGCAAAGAACTGCTGTTACAGTGGCTAATAGGTTCTTTGTTGCCTTCCTGAACAAAGACCTTCATGCCAGATTGCTCAATTTAGCTGGATGGCCAACTCTAGGAAAAGTCCTGGTGGTCCCAGATATCTTCCATTTTACAATTATTGTGGCCACTGTTCTCCTAGAAACACAAAGCTTTATGAAGCTTTATGACCCTTACCCTGGTCTAAGATTCACCACTATTTGATCACAGAGGTGTACAAAAAGTTCCTTGGACTTCATGGCTTGGTTTTAGTCCTGACATGCAGTGTGAATTGTGGGACTTTATATACATGTGTGTGCCTTTCTAAATGATATCCAAATAATTAAATCAAGTGCCAGAAACATCTCAAGGATAATTAAAGCAAACAGGATAGACCTGACCACAATTTGGCATGACGTAGCAAATGGTCTGGATACTTATATAGCTTAGGAATTTTGAATAAATTTGGAACCCTTTCTGAAAACAGGTTTTCACTTTATCATTATGAGTCACTGACATGACGTCACTGATTGTTGGACAAAAATGGCAAATTTATCCATTTAAAAATAATCTACACATTAAAATGTGCACAAAGTAAAGAGGCCTGAATACTTCCTGAATCCACTGCCTATAAAAATATATCTATTATATATAATGTATTTAGCCACCTATCCATTTTCTTAACCCATTTATCTGGGACAGCATATCCCAGCAAGCATCAGACACAACAAAAGAATAAATCCCTGTCAGGGCAAAAGTCCATCAAAGGATGAACAAACTCACACAAACTAACTAGATCAGTTTAACAATGCCAATCCACATAAACTGCATATCTTTGGAATGTGGGAGAAAAATGGAGCACCCAGAGGAAAAATACATAGACAAAGGGAAAACAAGCAAACTCTATACAGGGGGCATGAAGGACTTGTACTTCAGTCATCTTGTTGTGATATACAAACTGAAATGGGATGTGTGTAAAAAGAGCAAAAATGAAAAATAAAAGAGGTATGATCCCACAACTAGAAAAATCTTTTTATTATAGTTTTGATTTTTAAAGTTCACATGAAGTGGAAAAAGTGTGATTGGATGTACACTGGTGCAGCCTGGAGAAGTAGTCTGTATCTCATTAAAACAATATTAGGTAGAGGTAGCCTGGTCTTTCATACCCTGAGGGTCAGGACAGGGCGGAGGCATCACTGTTCCTTTTATAGATTGTAAGTGCCAGGCAGGGTTATCTGGCATCCTGGCTACAATGAGTATGGGACCCTTACTCAGATGGGAGGACAAGATAAGAGGAGCAGTGGGGAAACGTTCCTAATTTTATATATTTTTATCCCTCATCCGGTAGATGGCAGCATCTCAGGACTGTGGTAACCATGTGGAACCCTGTGGAGCATGATGGGAGTTATAGTGCCAAGAGTCAGTCCTACTTGGTTCCACGGGTGTTGCTGCAGGTATTCATGGTCCCTACATTTCGGGACTTCGACTTGACCCGGAAGTGCTTTCGTCAGGCTATGCCATAGCTCTGGAAGTTCTCCTGGGTTTGACATAAGAGGAAGTCATCCAGCTTGCTCCAGAGAGTCAGAGTAGGGAGGAAGGAAGGCAACACTCACTGGAGGGAGGTGGATGGAGAGAGTGAGAGAGAGACAAAGAAAGAAGAGAAAGAATGAAAGATTATTTTTTTGTATTAATACTTGTGCAACGATGGAAAGCCCTTTATGAGGTATTTTTATAATGAAAACCTCTGTTTTTGAACCCGTGACTGTACTGGTGTTAGTTGTATCCAGGGTTTGAGGTTCAGTGGCACAAGATTATAAAAGAAAGTAGACAGATGTGTGATTTCTTGTACATACTTAAAACATCTCCCCTCTGTTACCTGTAATTCAGTCCCTGCATTCACAATATTTACAAATGTTATGAAAATATTTCATATGGGACCTTTTATAGTGTACTGGTATGGAATTCAAATAAATACTAAATGTTCTTAGTGGCTGTTCTTTCCATTGTCATCATATTATATTTATTGTGAACCAAATGCTTTCAAGTTATTGTGCTATTAGGACAATTGTGTTTAGGCAGTGATATGTTTAGATAAGAATGTAAAGTGAACAAAGAATTACACGTGGTAGTGCTGTAGGATTGTTTGTTTTAATCCTGAAAAGACAAGACGTCATAGCCTATCTCAATAGCAATGGACACAAAGTATGAAACAGTCCTGAGCACTAGTCCATCATCATAAGGACTTCTCAGAAAGGTCTGATTTGGAATCATCGATGAACCTAACCAGAATGTCTATTATCATATGGGGAAACAAAAACCATGCAGACACAGGCAGGACATACAATCTTCACATGGACAGCAACCAAACTTATGATTCCAACTAAGGATAGTGGATCCATTGGAACATGAAAACATTAGAGCAGATTTGAGAAATGGTCAATCAGTCCAACAAGTTCACCAATCGTATTCAACAAATATCTCCAATATAAGATCAAGCTGAGTTTTGAAGGCCTCCAGAGAAATACTATCTACTATATTACTTCATGACTTACTCCATACGTCTATGGTTCTCTAAAGCTGTAGCACAATCTACTCTGCCACCATGCCACATACCTTTTGGCTGCTAAGTCATAAGATAAGATGAAATACAAAATGAAGTATTTTTTATGTGTTTATTTCAGGTGGCTCTTTGCTTTTTTTCAGTTTTGGCTTTTAATATTTGCACTTTGGGCAACCTTTTCCAGTGACTATGAACGTAGTTATCTGACAGACTCTTAAAACATAGAAAAAAAGTACCATAATCTTGTGAAATCAATACAGAAGTAATTTAGGGTATATTTTGAAAAAGAGAGTGGAGGCGCACTTTTGACTTTGATCACAGTATGGCTGACCAGAGTTTGAATAGTATACTGTGAAATTGTAAAATCCTTCTGGTTTCACATATGTACTGGCATAAGTTGCTTAACAACCTTACTTAGAGTTCTAGTGTAAAAGAAGCTTATTACTTTAATTCTTATCAAGTGAAATAATCAGCCTGTAGGTTTCTAGTTAAATTAACGTTGGCTTCAGTAAACTGTTATCAGTGATGTCTGGATGATATTTGTTCATGCCAATTTACAGCTTTGATTGCTTAGATTTACACAAGATTTATTCAGGAATGTCATGAATAAATACACTTGTGTACAACAGAAAGTCACAGCTATAAGAATAAATTGTAAATCAGAGCAATCTGTTTTTTATGTTTGATAAAGTAAATGATTCTTTCTAAATTCTGAATGTCTTAATATTTTTCCATTTCCCTGTTAAGAGACCATGCTTAATTTAGTATGATGGTTACAGAAAGCTGGATCCCAGTTCAACAGCATTTCAATTGGATCTGTTAATTTGGATTTCTTTTTTTTTATATTTATTTTTAAAAATTACATTTCTTTATATAAGAATATTTTAATTTAAAACATTAACTAAGATTTACCAAACACAAATGTTTTGTTGAACACAAATTCATACATATGTAAGTATTTACATTTCTTTTTCTATAAATTTATCAAAAATCCTGCTCCAAGATTGTTAATATCCAAGGTTAGCTGGATTGCCTTAAATCACATCACAGTATATTAAGGAAGACAGAAAGAACAACACTGAAGTGCTGGGGTACATTGCATTTCATTTTTCGGTATGGCAGTTAGTAAAAGAGACCTGGCAAATCTGAAAGACAAATATGTCTTCTTCTATAGTCACAATGCAATTGATGCCGCCTTGCTAAGTTATCCTGATTTTATGGAATTGGGTCAAGGAGAGGTTAGGTTTATGGAGAGGTTATTGTTTTTAATTAGATTAGATTAGATAAACCGTATTAATCCCAACGTGAAATTCAGATACAAACAGCAGCATAACATAAAAAAGAAGAATACAGTCTCACAGCAAAAATAATACAGCCAATCAATTAATCAATAAATACAGTAGATGTATATTGTGCAGACACTTCTAAATGAACTTGAAGAGTACGTTGGGAGAAAGCATTGAATTGCCTGCATATCAGTGGAAAGAAAAGACCCCTAGAGGTGATTCTTAGCACACCGTGGTGGAATGGAACTGTAGCTAAAAGTGTTCCAAGAGAGCACCTTCTGGATGAGATGGAGGAGATTTTTCATGATGGCATCCAATTTTGCAACCATCCTCTTTTCCACAGCAGCTTCCAGTGTGTCCAGTGTTCACATTGTGATGGAAAAGGCTTTCTTGATAAGTTTTTTCAGGCACTGTTTTTATGGTTCTTCTGGGCATTGGACAGATTGGGAAGATAGTTGAGTAACAGTGTTACAGTAAAATCAGTCTGTAGTGTACCCTTGAAATCTGTTCCTATCTCAGGGGCATTTAGTTCACACATTTCTCAACAGGCATATGACAACATTGGGAACTGCATTATGCCTAGAAAGAAAGAGAATGAGAAAGTCTAGATGAAATTACTGCTATACTGCCAGCTGTGCACTTTGTTTGGCAACTCCCCCGTTTACCAAGTAGCTAGAAAGAGCTTAAAAAAACCACACATCTACATAAATGACAAAGAAAAGTTTTTCTTAAGTATTTATTCGACATACTGTATCATTAGAACACTCTAGATGAGAACAGGCCATTCAGCCCAACAAAGCTCGCCAGTCCTATCCACTTGTTTCCTCCAAGAAAACATCAAGTCGAGTTTAGAAAGTCTCTAACGTCTTACCTTCTACCACACTACTTGGTAGCTTATTCCAAATGTCTATTGTTCTTTGTGTAAAGAAAAACTTCCTAATGCTTGTGCGAAATTTACCCTTAACAAGTTTCCAACTGTGTCCCCGTGTTCTTGATGAACTCATTTTAAAATACAAGTCTCAATCCACTGTACTAATTCCCTTCATAATTTTAAACACTTCTATCATGTCACCTCTTAATCTTCTTTTGCTTAAACTGTAAAGGCTCAGTTCTTTTAATCTTTCCTCATAATTCAACCCCTGTAGCCCTGGAATCAGCCTAGTCGCTCTTCTCTGGACCTTTTCTAGTGCTGCTATGTCCTTTTTGTAGCCTGGAGACCAACACTGCACACAGTACTCAAGATGAGGCCTCACCAGTGCATTATAAAGGTTGAGCAGAACCTCCTTGGACTTGTACTCCACAGATCGTGCTATATAACCTAACATTCTCTTAGCCTTCTTAATGACTTCTGAACACTGTTTGAAGTTGATAGCTTAGAGTCCACTATGACTCCTAAATCCTTCTCATAAGGTGTACTCTCGATTTTCCGACCGCCCATTGTGTATTCAAACCTAATATTTTTACTTCCTATGTGTAATACTTTACATTTACTGACATTAAATTTTATCTGCCACAAATCTGCCCAAGCCTGTATGCTATCCAAGTCCTTCTGATGGATTCCAAATTATCTGTTAATCCACCTATCTTGGTATCATCTGCAAACTTAACCAGCCTGTTACTTATATTACTATCTAAATCATTTATATATATTAAAATAGCAGCGCCCTAGCACTGACCCCTGTGGAACACCACTCTTAACATCGCCAGTTCTGATGAGGTTCCTCGCACCATCACCCTCTGCTTCCTGTGTCTGAGCCAATTCTGCACCCATCTAAAAACATCACCCTGAACTCCCACTTCTTTTAACTTGATGCCCAACCTCTCATGTGGCACCTTATCAAATGCTTTCTGAAAGTCCAGATAAATAATATCATAAGCTCCACTTTGATCGTATCCTTTTGTTGCCTCCTCATAGAATTCCAACATGTTAGTAAAACACGACCTCCCTCTTCTGAACCCATGCTGACTGTTCAGAATAACTCCTGTCCTTGCCATGTGTTGCTCAATCTTATCCTTAATAATTCCTTCCATTAATTTTCCTGTGATGCTTGTTAAGCTTACTGGCCTATAGTTGCTTGGATCTGCCCTGTCACCCTTTTTATATAATGGGATGATATTTGCCATTTTCCAGTCCTTTGGAATCTCTCCAGTGCACAGTGACTTCCTAAAAATATGTGTCAAGGGTTTATATATGTACTCACTAGCCTCCTTAAGAACACGAGGATAAATATTATCTGGGCCTGGTGATTTGTTTGATTTCATCTTATTTAATCTGAGCAGCACTTCTCCCTCTACAATTTCCAAATCCCTCAGTACCTCCTTAGTAGTTGTTTTACCTCTGGCAGGTTATCCACTTGCTCACTTGTAAACACCTCAGAAAAATGTAAGTTTAGGGCATCTGCTATTTCATTGTCTGTATCTTTTAATTCCCTTTACTATTCCTGATGAACTTGACCTCCTCCTTAACTGTTCTTTTACTACTAAAATACTGAAAGAATCTCTTGGGGTCTTCTTTGCCTTATCTGCTATATTCCTCTCCAACTGTCTTTTAGCCTCTCTGATATCCTTCTTAATGGTTGCCCTCATGTTCTCATACGCTACGATTCTCTTTGCAGTCATTAGTCTTATATGCCTTATACAGCAGTTTTTCCTTTGCAACTTCTTTTTAAATCTTTATTAATCCATCGTGGAGTTTTTTAGTTTCCTATTACTTCCAAATTTAGGTATGTATCTGTCCTGCATTACATGTAAAACATTTTAAACCTGTTCCACTGCTCCTCGACTGTCTCCACATTTAAAAGCTTATCCCAGTCTATCCTACTTAGACTTTGTCGCATCTGCTCAAAATTAGCCCTACTAAAGTTCAACTTAACAATTTTAGTCTTTGCATCTGTACTCTTACAAAATACTGAGAATTGTATTACATTATGGTCACTTGACCCTAGTGGTTCAATCACCTCTACACCCTCAATTCTATCCTGATTATTACAGAATACTAAATCCAGACAGGCTTCACCCCTTGTTGGTGCTTTAACATGCTGTGTTAAAAACAGTCGCTGATTACTTCTAAAAACTCCTGCTCTTGTGCTCCTCCATCTGTAAGGTTATCCCAGTTAATATTTGGATAATTAAAGTCCCCCATGACTATAATATCCCCTGTAAACTTGCCTTTTGATATTACTAAAAAGATGTGTGTTGAAATTACTGTCTGAATTGGGTGGTCTATAACACACTCCTAAAATAAGACCTTTTCCCTAATATTTTCCAGGGAAGCCACATGTCCTCACTAAGATGGGGCTCATCATCCAACTGAAGATGACTTACATTTAATTCCTGTTTGGCATAAACAGCAACCCCACCTCCTTTTCTGTTCTGTCTATCCTTCCTAAAAATGTGTATCCCTCTATGTTACACTCATCCCCATCTTTGTTATTTAGCCAGGTTTCCGTTATTGCTATAATATCATAATTATGCTCTGCTACATACAACTCCAACTCACTTACCTTATTTTTGATACTTCTAGCATTAAGGCAAGCTATTTTTAATGTGTTAATCCTTCTATCTTTACGTGTTTGCTTAAAATTTACATTACTATGCATTTTTATTTCTACACCATTGTTTGTTCTTCCATGTATAGATCTAAATCTGGCCTGTCCTAAACTCCCTGCCCCCCCATTCCCTAGTTTAAACAATCCTCGACTAGCCTACACATACGCCTCCCCAATACATTGGTCCCCCTCCGGTTCAGATGTAACCCGTCACAGCGGAACAGGTCCCATCTGTTCCAAAAGGAGTCCCAATGCCCCATAAACCTATACTCTTTTACCTTGTACCAAGATTTGAGCCACGTGTTAAGCCTTCTAATCTCCTCAATCTTACCTGGACTGGCAGAACTTTGGAGAAGACTACCTTGTCAGTTCTGCTCCTCAGCTTGGTACCTAACTCTTTGAATTTGGAATGCAGAACTGACAGACTACCCTTATGTATGTCATTTGTTCCAACATGCACAATGACAACTGGCTCCACCCCCGCTCTGGCCAAGAGCCTATCCACCCTTCCAGGGAGGTCTCCCACTTGTGCTCCCGGAAGGCAACACACCGTCGAGACTCTCTCTCTCTGGAGCACACCTGCGCTTCAATCCCCCTAATGATTGAGTCCCCAACTATCACTGCCTCTCTGTTTTTGGGAACTGGTTTTGGGGTGGCACGTTGGGGCTCCTCAACCCTGCCTACCACCTCAAAATTATCAGAGTCACCGTCCAGCTCCGCCAGGACATGATAAAGGTTAGACACTTCTAATTCTGGGGTTGATGCCCCCGGACAGTGTGCACCATTTACCTTACGCCTTGTGACCATTGTGGACGAAATCTCAGACCCGACAGCAGGTGCGGTTATAAAGCAGCTTTATTTTTAGAGTAACGGTGAGAAGAGTTTCAGAAAAGCAGACAATCAAATATACATGACAGCGTCAGGGCTCTTCTGAACCCCGTCTGTTGGGTGGGGTCCAGTTTTATACCCTAGAATGCGTAATTTAATATCATTATAAAATGTAACAGTCAACACATTTATTATACACAAACCTTTAGCCCCTTCAACGCCCCTTGTGCAACTTGATTTCTTGGCTCCTTTTGTTATGGCGTTCAGATGTAAGCTAAGGGAAAACGTGATAAGGCAGACTCATGTGTGGAATGCTCAGACCTTGAGTCCTTTGCACAAACATTTTTCTGTTTGCTAAAACAAAGCATGCTATTACATGGTTTTGTAAAGCTTACTTCTCAGACATGAATTAGTACAAGGGAACGAAGAGAACATTCGTCTTCTACACCATGACCCACCTATTCCTGCCTGTCTGGTCTGGAATCTCCCCCCACGCCACCTTAGGGGTGCACACTATCTCTCTAAAGGACACCTGGGCCAAGTCCGTCAATTCTCTATTACAACGCAGGTCAGCCAACTCCTCCTCCAGTTCAGCGACCGTGAGCTCGAGGTGCTGGATCAGCTGGCATCTCTTGCAGATGTAGCCCTCATAGATAACTGGCTCTTCCAAACCATCATCTAAAAAGTCCAACATCCAACAGGACTTGCATTGCATTGGCTTCATTATTAAAATTTGACTTGGGATTACTAAGCTGGCTTTTTTTTTTCTTAAAATTAAATTTCTTCTTCTTTCAGCTGCTCCTTAACTTAAATGGTAACACTAAGATCTGCAACAGATATTTTACACCTTTTCCCCTCCTGTACTGTTCTCCCTCTCAGCTGCCTGCTATTTGCCTTTCTATGTGGTTAACTTTACTTTTCTCTGTCTCTTCTCCTAACTTTGCACTCCTCTTACTTATAAGCTCTTCACTCGCACTGTTTGTATTCCCCCATATTAATGAACAATACGCTGTCGTCCACTTCACTGTTCTACCTTTGGACCGCTAAGGACTGTTTAATCTAAAATAAACAAATAAATAAAACTTTACTACCTTATTTGCTCCTACTGCTCCTTGTGCCTGATCGGCGTCTTAACAGGCCGCTTACCTGCGCACTACTGAGCTTCTACCTTTTACTGTTTTGAAGTCAGCCGCGGCCTTTTTTTCTTTTCCTTTAGACTAAGGAATCGCTGTTACGACAACGCGGTTACCGTATATCTTCCAATAGTAGCTCCGGCGTTTATTCAAAAAATTATTCGGACGGCCTGGCGTTTAAAAGAGACCGCCGGTTGTTGGAGACTGGCTATTATTCGCCTCGCAGACGGAATGGTGATGGGTAAACGGGATTCATTTGGCAGTAAAATACGGTATGGTACCGTATTTACGGTTACAAAATGTAGGCAACAACACCGGATGAACATTTCAGGATTTAATGAAATTATCAGTACAGCAGTACGGTCTTATTAAAGCAGTATACAGTACGGTACTACCGTAAGCATGGAAAACAGGTACGGTAGACGTCAACTTTCTTGCCAATGATGCCACCAGCACTGGCCTGCACCAGTCCGAATTTCGCACGAAAGCGCTCATCAGTCTGACAAGTCCCCTGCGGAACATAAGGAAATGCAATAAGCTCCAAACTCATGCATATACGTATACATTACGACATGAGACTGGATAAGATACAATAAAGTACAGTACTTACCATCTACTCGTCGTCTGAATAGGTAATGATTGCTTCGTTATTTGCGAGTTCTTCTTCATCTTCCTCATCTTGTGATGGCAATGCAGGTACTCCCATTGCTTGTTGTCGCGCAGTAATCAGTTTTATCAGGATTAACGTATTGAAGATGGCATTTTCATGTTCTTCCTGCCACCTCTGCCCTCCCTGTGGGGTTATGATTGACGTGGAGATGAAAGGGCAAAATGTACACAAAGAAATTTCTTTTTGACTTTCTCACTTCCTCGATAGCATCTGACGACAAAACATTTTTGACACGAAAAGAGGATTAGCATACGAAAAAGGCGGTGGGTCATTGGAGATCGGCGTTTACTACAGACCAGCGCTTAAAGGAGACAGGCTACTATTAGAGACCGCCGTCTATTTGTCACGACATCTCTTCAAACCCAGCGTTTATTGCAAACGGGCGTCAATAAGAAGCCGGCCACCACTAGAAGATATACGGTATTTATTTACAAATGCCGATATCAGTTACTGCTGCTTTCTACCCTGCTGCCTCGATGCTAATTCAAATATAGATAACAAGAACAGGTACAAGTATATAACTTTTCCAAGCGCACTTCCAAACACCCAGCTACGTTTGCTCTTGTGCGGGCGAAAAAAAGCAAAAAAAAACCCTTCTAAAGGGAAAAAATGCTTTAAAAATTCCCACACAGTTCCTTAGTGGCAACCAAAACCCAAGTTTTTAAGAGCAAAATGTATTTTTTTTATTTAAATCACACCACAGAACAAACCAACAACTCTCAATAGACTCTAGCGTTTGCAAAGCACACGTCAGCACAAAGCACACGTGACTCTCAGCTCCAATCTGTGTGTCTCTCAGCTCCGCTCTCAGAAAAACAGCAAACAGGTTTGTACCTTATTGTAAACTGAAATATATACAAAAGAAACATACAGATATTTACACAAATTTATAGCCAAACCAATAAATAAGAAACAATTTAAATTACAAAGCAGTATACAACACACAGTAAATATTCAATAATAAAAATGTAACAAAGACATGAGGTATCTGTCATCCCACTTAAAGTTTCCGACAAGAGATGCATGTAGACAGAAGTCCAGATTGTTTGCACCATAACTAACCAGACCCTGGAGTTTGTAAATCTTAAAGATATGTTTTGGATGCGACCAAAACAAGAGATACAGGGGAACCAATATGATGCTCAAAGGGAGCATTGTATGTAAATGATCACTATGTGACAAGAGTTCTGTGGGCATTTAAAACATCACTGTGAGCTTGGCTCATGACTAACAGGTGTGTTAAAGAATGACTAGACAATGGGTGTGCCTAGGTTTTATTGACAGGAATAACTTGGCCCCTAAGCTCTAATACATTTGAATTGTGCCACTTCCCTCAGTTGTAAATGAAAACCAACCTGAGTGGTTACCCTGTATATTAAAGTAATTACGTTTTGCAATATTTTCTGCTATTGGATTTTTCCTCCCACATCACACAGAGTAACACTGCAAAGTATCAGGTAGTTACATATTCACAATAATCCATTGTCTAAGAAATTAAATTAATCTCAGGGATCACAGAACACACTAAAACAGTCATACACACACACAATATTAGATCAATTTATTATAAAACTTCAAGTGACTTCTCATAAAGCAATCATAAAAGAAACATTTTACAGCTGTTGTAGTTATGGCATATAGCACATCTTTCACAAACAAACATGCCACAAAATAAAAATGAAGCAAAGCTCTTTTGAGCCACTGGCAAGTGTGTGGAATGTGAATGGTATCAAATTCATGAATTCATGAAAACTTAGCTAGTGAAATAGACATGACAATAAGGAAAAAATCATTAGTTATTGTAATATTGAGATCATACTAATCCATTAAGAAGCTCACTTAACACAGTCAAAGACATTAAGGCTGAAATCAATTTGTGGCATTATTGGAAACAAGACAGGAGCTGACTTTTGGATAGGGGATGCATTGGGAAAATATATGTGGCAGAAATGTGGCAGTTTAAAAGTTAAATAATAGTGTGAATGTTGACTTCTTCATTAGATCTGAAAACCTTGATCAACACTGGGCATATCTGACCATAACCTGATTGACACAACAGTTCTCTTATCATTAGCCAAGCCAAAAGTTGTGTGTTTCCGCTGGGTTGTTGTTGTATTTCTCTTGAGCTTCTGTAAAGTCTTATTTTCTCTTGGGGATAAATAAAGTATCTATCTATCTATCTATCTATCTATCTATCTATCTATCTATCTATCTATCTATACATGTACAAGTAAAGCTGTCTCAAAGCTGGTACAACAGCTGCATTTTGTAAAAATATTTTAGCACAATGTAAGGAGGTTCTTGTATATAATTCCTATTGTATACAATACAACTTGACCGAGAGGTGTGCTTAGGACATCTCTATGGTTATTAAGCATTACCAAAAATCCACACAATTAATAATGCTTTCTTTGAAGGCTTTTGAAAGATGACCCAACTTGATATTAACCTTTAAAAACAAATGTAGATGGTTTTCATTCGTCACATATTTTATGGTACACGTATCCATGTAACATTTGACAATTGGGTACTGTACCACAATTAGCATTTAGAAATTTGAAGTTGAGTTGTCTTTGTTTAGAATTACATAGCAAAGTACATTTCACACTACCAATTACAAATTCGACAGCAGTCAAAGATACCGCTAAAAGTATTTTGCTGTATTTAAAACCGGATACAAGAACAATTTAACAATTAGTACATTTGTCGGTGTAAAAATTTCAGCAGGCATGTTCTGTCAATCTATGTACAGTATGTTTAAAGGTAGCGCCTCACTGTAAACATGTTTTTTTTATTACCACATAAATGCTGTTCCACATTTCTCAGAGTGCCTACATGCAGATGGTGAGTCATTTCAGCACTCCATATCAATGGGGAGGGCAATCAGCATCAGCTATTGTCAAATGGTTAATTACTTTAAATGCGAACCCTTATTCTCCTCTGCTCTGTCAGGCACAAAGGTACCATTCACAGCATGCACCATCACTAGGTGCTTTTAAAGCAAACAAGATTACAGTGATAGACTGATGGAGTCAGAAATAAATGTAGAAAAATAACAATAATATCTGTAGTACAAGTTAAACAGGATTACCAATATGACAGGAAATGGAAAAAAAAAACTGCTGTGTTGTTTATACTCTGTCCATCTTTGGCTTTGAAGTTTAATTTCATACTATAGTTTTTGACCTAGTCTGTCCATCTATGAGTTAGTCTTGCATTATTGTATTGTCCTATTAGGATCTGGAGAGTCCATTGCTGCTGATAACCCTTTAAGTGAAGACTTAACCAAAAATAAGGCATTACTATTAAAGTGAGAACAAGTGAGGATTAAAACACCACACACACAGGATCTTAAAGCAGCACAAATATACAAAAGGTTCTGTAACACCAAAGAAAATTGAAAGAAATGCTAGAGTCTATTTATTTAATGTTTTTGAGTGAGAAGACGGTAAGCTTTGTGAAAAAAAATGTTGAAGCAAGGTTCAATATATATATCTTCAATATATTCTCTTGTAATCACATAATAAAAAAGTTATAGTCTCACCCTACTGACCACAGAGAAAGGACAAAAAAAGATTTGCAGTTAACTGGCTAAACTGAATACACCCGGAATTGGCTGGCTGTTAAATACTGATGATGACAATGATGAACTATATAATACAGCTAATCATATTACAACAGGTTAAACCAAATCATTCTTTGTAATTTACTAATAATGACTTTTAAGCACTCAGAACTAATGCAACAAGAACATTTAATAATATAGCCCATTTTCATACAGATGAATAGTTTAAAGTAATTTGAAATAACAATAGACAAATTATAATAGAAAGAAATACACAAATGCACATACAGTATGTACTGCAATTCGATTATTATACATATATGTATATAAATATATTTATCTATATATATATTGTCACATGCGAGCGATTATGGGGCAGCTAAAGTACCCAACGAGCCACGTGAAACCACAAGACAGGGGACTAAGACAACGTGTTAACACCTCTCTCTTTATTTTAACAGGAAAAACGAGCAACAAAAACCCACGGCACCTTGAATTTGTGTCAAAAGCCTTGCCTAGATGTCCAAGCCACTTCCTTATTATTCCTGAAACACCCTAATGACTTCACCTCTGGTCGGTTACAGCTGATGTCACCACAGTCCCAAGATCCTCCACATCATCCTTCCAGCATTCCTACTTCCGTACTCATTCACATAAATTCTTCAGTATTACTACCATTCTCTGTCAATTGTATTTTGTTTTGTATTACAAACCTGAACGTTATAGAGAACTCTCAAGTTCTTACTGTGGTTTACAGTATACGGGGACGGAATCCCCAACCCATAAACTGTGTTTCTGTTTTTTCTTCACTATATATATATATATATATACAGTATATGGTTTGATACACTTTGCATATTTATAGCTGAATTCCACAAAGGGAGAAAATTAATCACAAATATTAAAATAGTTTTTTATTACTAAGCTTTCACTTCCAATATATTGTGACCGGTGTCTCTGCCACTTTGCAGCTTATAACAGCACCAACCGTCTCTCATATGCCATTCAATAGTTCCCCTGCTCCATTTTTCCTCCCACATAGCGCTGCTGGCCACACATTCTTACACTTTTAATTGCGAGCTGTCTCTCTGTGAAACAGTAAACATATGGCAAATAAACCTAGCTTCCCTTCAGAAACTCCCTCTTAAACAGTATTTCAATGAGAATTAAACACACTCTTACCCATGCCCTTTGCGGGATCAGCTGCGGCTTGCAGGCTTACTATGCAACGTGCTTCTAGCATTAGGTTTAGAACATTTAAAAAACAGAGCCCCGGCCAACCTAACAGCTCACTCTCCTGTCCTATCTCCTTCTGACTGCGTATGTCCCAGTCTTTGCTACTGAGCCACTGAACCTGGTTGATGAAGAAGACTTTGTGTTCTTTTGTCAATTGCAACCTGTGTGCTTTTCTGTTGTTGATAATGCCCTTCTGAATAAAGTTTTATTTATTTTATTTTTATCAGCCATAAAAATTTTGTACCTTGGAAACCTGATCCCTATTGCCAGTCTCCTGTGCAACTCTGTGACCTAAGCTTGACCGTATATATAAAGATAATTTATTTATTTTGATATTAAAAAAGCAAAATGATATTTCCCTCAATTCTGCAAAAGAAATCACTTTTAAAATAAGCTGGAAGTGCAACAGAGTCGACAAAGACATTTTAGAATACATATGAAGCTTAGTATGGTGGAGCAGACAGTACCATTAAGTAGGTTGGTTTCCAGCAGGATTGCCATCTGTGTGGAGTCAGCACTTTATCCTCATGCTCACATTGCCCCTTGTTAAAATAGATTCTTCCCATAGTTCAAAGAAATAATGTCTAGGTTGAGTATCAAATCTTGGTTCATTCGGAGTGAGAGTGTGTGTTCACAACCTTTTTTACACTGTATACTATGCTGTTGAGACATGCTCCTGCACCCAGTGACATTCTATAAGAAAATACTGGTCCAAAAAGCAGACAATTGTTTTGAGTTATTAAACACGATACATATTTTCATATACCTTTATGCTAACACTAGACAAAGTTTACTACCAGACCAAATTCCTACATTTCATTTTTTGGGATACTGTGTTAAAAGTTTAGAAGAAATATGAAGGCAAAATGGTCAGCACTACAGCCACACCAGTCCAAGAAGATGGGTTCCAGTCCTGTCATTGTCACCAACAATTTGGACTTTGGATATTCACCCCATGTCTATGTGTGTGTGTTTTTTTTCTGGATTCTCAGATTTTCTTACAACAAACCCAAGCCTCACAATTTAGGTTAATTAAGAAGTATAGATTGACCTAGTAACATCTATGTGAGTGTGTCTCATTATAGAGTGGTGTGGCATCTAGGATTGTTTTTGTATTGAACCCAGTTGTGCAAGGATAAGATCTGGTTCTCCTTTACCATTCAGTTTAATTGTCTTTGTCTAGATAATGCTTTGATGGATTTTACTGCTTTTAATATATGAACCTTAAACAACAGTGTTATTACAATAAAATCAAAAGCAATGATTCTGTTTATGTGATATTTAATCACCCATAATGTGTTTTATTATTAATGTTTGATCTCAGCATTTAAACAAAAGCTGAAGGAACATTATGTCAGCATATTCCATGCTCATTAGAGCTGCTGTTGTGGCCATTTTCCTATTTCTTTTTTATTAATTGCACCAGTTATTGTTGTTGTTTTTTTTTTTTGTTTGTTTTTTTTTTCTGGCAATTTAAGTGTCACTTTTTTTTTCTATTGTCATCATCCTGTGTTGGCACTTGGTGTAACTTGGAGTACATGTAGTGGATTTTCATCAATGCTGGACCCATTGTCAGACCTTCAAGGTATTCTTTGGTAATCGTCATTGTTGTAGCCTGCAACATCATCCATACCAGAGATGTGTGAAACAACAATAACACTGAACAAAAAATGATGTATATTTACATCTCTCTGTGTATACTGTAAGGTATTTTATGCTGGTTTTCTAAAATTATAATTTATGCTTTAATGTATAATTGTTTTTTTTTACTAAAATAACACAACATTCTCTGGATGTTTGCTCATGCACACATCCTTGCAATCAAACATATCCAGTATTCCATTGTAAATTACCATAACCTGCAAATTTTTGCCAACTCCACACATACAATGACCAGGCATCATGATTCAAGCACAGGATACAGGGTTCATGAGGACCACAGTGCCAACTTCTTTTACCTAAATTGTATTCATTACTATATTCCATTCCAATTCACGCAAGTGTATTTAACTGAAAAAAAAAATAACTTAAAGGTTTAATCTTGTCTTGTGCCAAATTATCTCTAGATATGTTTCAGCACTCCAGAACTTTATAATATAAAAAGTGTGTCAAGAAAATGGAAGGAAGTGAATAATATCTAAACATAAAAATAGTTTAAGGTAATTTCAAAACATTTAGAAATACGTGTTTTGAACAATAAAGGTGTGGTAAAACTTTGCATTTCTGAAAATGAATAGGGCATAGATTGATGGATGAAACAGCCTGAGAAGATTTTGTGCCCTTTCTCCCATTTAATTATAAAAATGCTTAAATATCTTTTTCTTTTATTTTTTTAAATTTATTTTATTGTAATCATTCCATACAAATCGATCAATTTTTACAAAAAATAGGATTGAGAACAAGTCAACCTCCACCCCTGAGAGAGAGAGCGTGGCCAATGGGTAAAGCTTAAGGCTTGTAAGAATACCTAAATTGATGAGTTTGACAGGCCAATAGAGATGAATGGAGAAGAAAAAGAAATGCGGAAATAATTGCTTCCTCGGTGCCTTGAGAGCTTATTCTAAAATATTATTGATTAGATCCTGCCATGTTTTGAAAAAAATCTGTACAGATCCTCTAAATGAGTATTTAATTTTTTCCAATTTCAAATAGTATAACACATTGCTTTCCCACTGACTTAAAGAGGAGAGTTAGGATTCTTCCAGTTTAGCAAAATAAGTCTGCGTGCCAAGAGTGTAGTGAATGTAATCACAGTTTGTTTGTCCTTTTCCACTTTACACCCATCCTAAAAACACCGAACACAGCTGTTAATGGGTTAGGAGGTATTGTGACACCAAGGCTGTCTGAAAGGTAATTAAAAATTTGGTCCAGAATGATGTTAATTTGGTGCAGGCCCAAAACATGTGACCCAGTGAGGCTGGGACTTGATTCCAGCGTTCGCAGGTTGGATCCTGCCCTGGAAACACTTTGGACAGTTTTAGGCGAGACAGATGTGCTCGATATATAATTTTGAGTTAAATAATTGTATGCTTTGCACATATGGAGCTCGAGTGAATTCTCTGCATTGCTACTTTCCACTCCTTTTCTGATATATTAATTGAGAGATCTTTTTCCCAGTGTCCTCTTGGATCTTTGAAAGGGAGGGACTGTAAAATGATTTTATATATTGCAAAGATGTTGTCTAAGTCCTTGAAATTGAGCAATATTTTTTCCAGCATGGACGAGGGTGCAAGATGAGGAAAATCGAGCAGGTTCTGTTTAACAAAGTTCCTAATTTGAAGATAGTGAAAGAAATGTGTAGCTGGAATGTTACATTTGGAATGTAACATTTGGAATGTAATTGCTCATAGGATGCAAAGATGTTGTCTACATAAAGATCTCTAAGCAAGGTAATCCCAATTTTTTTCTAGATAATAAAAACTATATAACTATAAAATATGTTTGTGAAGGTTGAAAGAGGTGGTTCTCTTGCAGAGGTGCCACAGATAAAAGCTTCTCCATCTTAAACAGCTTTCTACATTGGTTCCATATTCTGATTGAAGCATGATTGAGTTATCAGTATATTGCCGACAACTTGCATTTATTGGGGCACAAAGCATGGAATATAAAGAAGTACTGCAGAATTTTACTTCTATTGCGGACCAGGTCTATGTATGTTCATCTATTTGTGTCCAGGTTTTTATAGCTTGTATGTTTGCTGCCCAGTAATATAACTGAAAATTGGGTAGAGCCATGCCACCTTCTGCCTTAGATCTTTGTAGGGTCGCTCTTTGGATACGTGGAGTTCCAAATAAATGAGGTTATTGTTGAATCTAACTGCTTAAAAAAAAAATTATTGATGTATATTGGAATGTTTTGAAATAAAAAATAAGCTTAGGAAGAAAATTCATCTTAACAGTGTTAATTCTTCCAGCTAGAGTAAGATGAAGGGTTTACCATCTATGCAAGTCTTGCTTAATTTTTTCCATGAGATCGGCAAAATTTTGTATATAAAGAGCTTAATGTTTACTTGTGATGTTTACCCCTAGGTATTTAAACTGTTCTGCAATGACAAAAGGGAGGGTGTCCACTCTAATATTGTATGCTTGAGAATACACTGGAAAGAGTACACTTTTATTCAAATTAATTCTGAGACTAGAGATTGATCTTGTGAAATTCTGTAAGTGCTGTTAAGACTGCAGGCACAGAAATTTGTGGGTCTGATATATACAGAACCATATCATCTGCATATAGAAAAATTTTCTGTTCCAGTCCTTCTCTGATAATCCCCTTTATCTAATCAGCATTTTGACTGCTATTGCAAATAGCAGTGGTGACATGGGGCATCCTTGTCTGGTACCACGTTCTAGTTTAAAGTAATCTGAACAAATGTTGTTAATACAAACTGAAGCTTCTGGATTGGTATACAGTAGTCTGATCTATGCACAAATGTTCGGGCCAAACCCAAATTTCTCTAATGTAGTGAAATGTCATGTCAAATGCTTTTTCTGCATCCAATGATAATAGTATTTCTGGGGTGTTTGACTTTGTTGGTGAGTATATTACATTAAACAGGCATTGAAGATTGGAAGATAAGTGTCGACCCTTGATAAATCCAGTTTGATCTTGTGATATTACCAAAGGGAGCACATTCTCCATCCTTCTAGCTATGATTTTTGAGAGTATCTTAACGTCATTATTTTGAAGTGAAATTGGTCTGTATGATGCACATTGTAATAAGTCCTTATTTTGTTTAGGAAAGATGGTGATTAATGCTTGGCGAAAAGTTTGAGATAGAATTTCTCTAGCTTCTATAAATGTTGCTAATAGGAGGTGAGCTAGCTGAGTGGAGAATTTCTTATAAAATTCTGCAGGGTAGCCATCAGGGCCTGCTGCTTTGCCACTTTTCCCGTGACTTTATAGCATCTAGTAATTCTGATAGCGCCAGAGGTTTATCCAGTTCCTCCGCACTAAAAATATGTACTTGTGGTATCTGTAATGTATCCAGAAATGTATTAGATTGTGTATTGTCTTCTTTAAAGTCAGTAGAATATAAGGATTTATAGTAGTCTCTAAATGTGTGCATTATATTTTTATGGTCGATGATTTCGTCTCCGTTCGTGTTGGTGATTACTGGGATTGCATTGCGATCTTCGTGCTTGTGGATTTGTTGAGCTAAAAGCTTATTAGTTTTCTCTCCGTGTTCATAGTAATGATGTCTGGATTTATAAATTAGTTGTTCAGTTTCTTTAGTTGTCAAGAGATTAAGTTCTGAATGCAGAGCCTGCCTTTTCCTATGTACAGCCTCGCTTGGAAGCCTGGCATGTTCTTCATCTATTCTAATGATTTAGCATTTTAGCTCTGATACTTGCTTGGTTTCTAATTTATTTCTGTGGGAAAGATATGAAATAATCTGTCCTCTTAAGAAGGCCTTTAGAGTTTCCCAGAGTATTCCTGCAGAAACCTCTGAGGATGTATTTGTCTCTAGGAAGAAACTGATTTGTTTGGATATAAATTTTTGTCTGCTAATGGAAGCGGGTTTAAATGCCATCTGCGAGGTGAGTGTGTGGGGTATAGTGACTTTAGCTCCAAGATCAGAGGTGCATGGTTAGAAATAACAATAGCATCGTACTTCAAAGATTTAATTGTAGGCAAAAAATTATCATCTATAAAGAAATAATCAATTCTTGAGTAGCAATGATGTACTGGTGAGTAGAAAGAATATGTTCTTGAGTTTGGGTTTAGAAACCTCCAGGGGTCTAATAAGTTGTGGTCAGTTATAAACTTTGTAATTATCTTTGCAGTGTTAGATGTCATCCCCCCTGTGATAGAAGTCCTATCTAAGAGTGGATTTAAAACACAATTAAATTCCCCAGCTACTATAATTTTATGAGTGTTCACATTGGGAATGGATGGAAATAAATTCTGTATGAATTCTTTATCATCGACATTAGGTGCATAAACATTTATCAAAATCATTTTACAGTTGGCCATCACCATATATCCCTTCAGTTTCCGATACTACATCTGATGCTACAAATGAGACTGTTCTATGTATGAGAATTCCCACACCTCTAGTTTTCTTTGTAAAGCTAGAATGGAACATTTGGCCAGTCCAGTCCTTTTGCAGCTGGAACTGATCCTTGCTTAGTAAGTGGATCTCCTTTAAAAATACTATTTTAGCATTTAAACCTGTTAGGTGAGAGAATACTTTTTTCTCTTTAATTAATGATTCAGGCCTTTAACATTCCAGCTCACAAAGTTAACTTTCCCATCATGGAGACATTGATTCTGAATTTTTAATTTCATTTTATAGTCTTAACTGGAAGGGAGACAGCTTTAACGTTAATTTCCTATTTCCCCAACAATTATTGCCATGCAGCCTATTTTTACGTTGGTGGTTATAATTATAAGGATTAAAAGGATAGATTAGATATAGATATAGCCCGCTCTCTTTCTCAACCCCCCTTATCCCACCACACTCCCATTTTGCCTCCCCATGTAAGGCTGGACCCCACTTCACGAAGTCTTGGTCTTCTGACATACCTAGAGACAGAGCACGTCCAAAGCAAAACAAGCCCCCATGCAGGGGCGTTTTAGGATTTAAAAGTAGAGATATCTATTGCCAATATAGTCTAGATACTATATGCCTAAAATATACTCATTAACAAACTATATACTTAAAATATAATCTTCAGCAATCTTAAATTATTAAGATAATAGGCCCGGGGAATGGTGTTAGAAAGTGGTCCAGTATAAGCATAGTAAGTCTTAATGCATAAACCAAGGGTATGATGTTAAACAATCTCCTTTAGGGTAGCAGAAAAAAAAAAAAGAAATAAAAAAGGGTTAATTTCTTCCACACACAAGTCTGTAACTGTAATTAACTCTTTTAGGGCTAATTTTTTTTTTGTTTCTTATCTCCCAGAGCTGAATATTTTTCCAAAAACTAACAATTTTTTAAAAAAGAACACATTGCAATTGTTTAACATATCAAATCAACAAAAAATATTTACTTTTGACAAATGTTACTGTCTTGCATGTTGTATGAGCCTGCATACTCTATGATTTCACATACATATCACATACATTTTACACAGCAAAGTCCTACAAAGTCTGATCTCGCTCAAAGCAGCCAATTTCAGTCATTACCACATTTCACTGCTTAAAATACGTGTTGCTTTGGTGCCTACTTTTCAATTGTCTGTTGCTGCACTTTCTCACATATATTGTTAGTGTGTACTGTAGAGAGACAAGTCACCCTTTTGCCATCGTGCCATTCCACTGCCACCAAGTTTTCTGCCCGCATGAAAAACGTATTTTCATCTTGTGAAACTTTATGAACTTTGTGCATGGCATTATAGCCTGGCTCACCCCATGGGATTTGCTTCTGTTTATTACAGAAGTGAATAAAACTTTGCAGCAGCACGTACCTATCACCATGCTGCATAACCTGTCCAAAGCCACCAGGGGACAAAGCATATTTGGATCAATGCTCCCTGAAGTTATATCACCAGTTCTGTCCCATCTCTATTTGTAATACCACAGCACGTTTCATCTCGTCTTTTGTTGTGGGTTTACACTTTGAAAAACGAGAATGCGATGCAAACGCAGCCCGCGATTCAAAAAATTTTTCTGCCTACCTGTTTGTCTCGTCTGACAGTAGCTGAAAAGCAGCATCAGGAGAGAGCAGCCTGAAGTACAGCAGCTGGTGATCTGTCGTGTCCAACAGCAAGCCATGCCATCTTGTGAAGTCCAGTAGCCAGATCGGCTCTCAGCGGATCAATGTCTGTGTATTTATCCCATATTTTTGCCCAGAGGGGACTGGGCGGTGTCTTGGTCTGGAATCCCTACAGATTTTATTTTTTTTCTCCAGCCTTTGGAGTTTTTTTTGTTTTTCTGTCCACCCTGGCCATCGGACCTTACTTATTCTATGTTAATTAATGTTGACTTATGTTTATTTTTTATTGTGTCTTCTATTTTTCTATTCTTCATTTTGTAAAGTACTTTGAGCTACATTTTTTTGTATGAAAATGTGCTATATAAATAAATGTTGTTGTTGTTATCCCACGCGAACCTTGCCGTAGATGCAGGTGCTCAACTGGCAGCAGATCCGCTGGCGCGGCATCGGCTGGTGTTTGATCAGCTGATGCCGGCTTCTCACTCTTTGGCTTGATCTCCTGATCACTGTCAATAAAATCCGATTCTGAAAAATCAGAGTCTGACTCCGCGATAATGCGCAAAACATTTTCTCCCGAGTGTTTTCTTTTCTGCACTTGCTTTGCTCCCTTGTCACATGTTGATGCCATCTTGCCATTGTTTACATTTCGCAACTCACATACATGCAAGGATTAGTTGCTGAGTCAACGAGTCTAGCATTCCTCCAAGCACAGAGGGAATGCCTGTGACGTGACAGTGAGATTTGTCGCCATTAACAGCTGATTATCGCCCTCTATCCCTGGATGTCGACTTTAGTCGACATGCGCCCTCAACCCCTCCTGTCGACAAAAGTCGGCATCCGCCCTAAAAGAGTTAAAACATAAACAGATAGCGTCCGAGTAAGTAAAAGGATGTATAATTATAATACCCGTATCATTACAAATGGATCAGATTGCGGGTGATACCTTCTTGCCATGCAGTGGCAGGATGCGACTCACTATTGTGTTTCAGAATATTGTCGTAATCAGCTTTCTTAACTCGTTTTCTGCTTCTTCCTTGCTGGCAAAGACGTAGTATTGGCCTTGAATTTTCACTTTCAGTTTGGCAGGATACAAGACGCTGTGTTTGATATCGGCTTCCCATAACTGCTGCTTAATGTTGTAGAAGGCTGCATGTTTAGCAGCTGTTGCGGGAGAGAAATCATGGAAAATACGAATGTGGTTATTTTCATATATAATCTCTCGCTTGTGTCTGAGGAGTGCCATCACCTCTATCAAATAATAATCTCTCCTAGCGGATGATAAAAGACCTAGGTCTAAAGGTATTTAATCCGCATATGCGATAAGCCACTAGTACTGTATCTCAGAATCTGATTTAAAGTCCATCCATCCATCCATCCATCCTCTTCCGCTTATCCAAAGTCGGGTCGCGGGGGCAGCAGCTTAAGCAGAGAGGCCCAGACTTCCCTCTCCCCGGCCACTTCTTCCAGCTCTTCCGGAGAATCCCAAAGGCGTTCCCAGGCCAGCCGGGAGACATAGTCCCTCCAGCGTGTCCTGGGTCTTCCCGGGCCTCCTCCCGGTTGGGCGTGCCGAACACCTCACCAGGGAGGCGTCCAGGAGGCATTCTGATCAGATGCCCGAGCCACCTCATCTGACTCCTCTCGATGCGGAGGAGCAGCGGCTCTACTCTGAGCCCCTCCCGGATGACTGAGCTTCTCACCCTATCTTTAAGGGAAAGCCCAGACACCCTGCGGAGGAAACTCATTTCAGCCGCTTGTATTCGCGATCTCGTTCTTTCGGTCACTACCCATAGCTCATGACCATAGGTGAGGGTAGGAGCGTAGATCGACTGGTAAATTGAGAGCTTTGCCTTACGGCTCAGCTCCTTTTTCACCACGACAGACCGATGCAGAGCCCGCATCACTGCGGACGCCGCACCGATCCGCCTGGCAATCTCACGCTCCATTCTTCCCTCACTTGTGAACAAGACCCCGAGATACTTGAACTCCTCCACTTGGGGCAGGATCTCTCCCCAACCCTGAGAGGGCACTCCACCCTTTTCCGGCTGAGGACCATGCTCTCGGATTTGGAGGTGCTGATTCTCATCCCAGCCGCTTCACACTCAGCTGCGAACCGATCCAGAGAGAGCTGAAGATCACGGCCTGATGAAGCAAACAGGACAACATCATCTGCAAAAGCAGTGACCCAATCCTGAGTCCACCAAACCGACCCCTTCAACACCCTGGTTGCGCTTAGAAATTCTGTCCATAAAAGTTATGAACAGAATCGGTGACAAAGGGCAGCCCTGGCGGAGTCCAACTCTCACTGGAAACGGGCTCGACTTACTGCCGCAATGCGGACCAAGCTCTGACACCGGTTGTACAGAGACCGAACAGCTCTTATCAGGGGTCCGTACCCCATACTCCCGAGCACCCCCACAGGATTCCCGAGGGACACGGTCAATGCCTTTTCCAAGTCCACAAAACACATGTAGACCGGTCGGGCAAACTCCCATGCACCCTCCAGGACTCTGCTAAGGGTGAAGAGCTGGTCCACTGTTCCGCGACCAGGACTAAAACCACACTGTTCCTCCTGAATCCGAGGTTCGACTATCCGACGGACCCTCCTCTCCAGAACCCCCGAATAGACTTTTCCAGGGAGGCTGAGGAGTGTGATCCCTCTATAGTTGGAACACACCCTCCGGTCCCCCTTTTTAAAGAGGGGGACCACCACCCTGGCACTGTCCCCGATGTCCATGCGATGTTGCAGAGACGTGTCAACCAAGACAGTCCTACAACATCCAGAGCCTTAAGGAACTCCGGGCGTATCTCATCCACCCCCGGGGCCCTGCCACCAAGGAGTTTTTTGACCACCTCGGTGACTTCAGTCCCAGAGATGGGAGAGCCCACCTCAGAGTCCCCAGGCTCTGCTTCCTCATTGGAAGGCATGTTAGTGGGATTGAGGAGGTCTTGAAGTACTCCTCCCACCGACCCATAACGCCCCGAAGTCGAGGTCAGCAGCGCACCATCCCCACTATATACGGTGTTGACACTGCACTGCTTCCCTCCTGAGACGCCGGACGGTGGACCAGAATCTCCTCGAAGCCGTCCAAAGTCGCTCTCCATGGCCTCTCAAACTCCTCCCATGCCCGAAGTTTTGCCTCAGCAACAACCGGCCGCTTCCGCTTGGCCTGCCGGTACCTATCAGCTGCCTCCAGAGACCCACAGGACAAAAAGTCCTATAGGACTCCTTCTTCAGCTTGACGGCATCCCTCACCGCGGTGTCCACCAACGGGTTCGGGATTGCCGCCACGACAGGCACCACCACCTTGCGGCCACAGCTCCGTCAGCCGCCTCAACAATAGAGGCACGGAACATGGCCCATTCGACTCAATGTCCCCACCTCCCTCGGGGCGGGTTGAAGTTCTGCCGGAGGTGGGAGTTGAAGCTACTTCTGACAGGGGACTCTGCCAGCCGCTCCCAGCAGACCCTCACAACACGCTTGGGCCTACCAGGTCTGACCGCATCTTCCCCACCATCGGCCAACTCACCACCAGGTGGTGATCAGTTGACAGCTCCGCCCCTCTCTTCACCCGAAAGTGTCCAAGACATATGGCGCAAGTCCGGCGACACGACCACAAAGTCGATCATCGACCTGAGGCCTAGGGTGTCCTGGTGCCAAGTGCACATATGAACACCCTTATGCTTGAACATGGTGTTCGTTATGGACAATCCGTGACGAGCACAGAAGTCCAATAACAAAACACCGCTCGGGTTCAGATCGGGGCCATTCCTCCCAATCACGCCCTTCCAGGTCTCACTGTCATTGCCCACGGAGCATTGAAGTCTCCCAGCAAAACGAGGGAATCCCAGAAGGTATGCCCTCTAGCAACCCTCCAGAGACTCCAAAAGGGTGGATACTCCAAACTGCTGTTCGGGCGATACGCACAAACAACAGTCAGGACCCTTCCCCACCCGGCGGAGGGAGGCCACCCTCTCGCCCACCGGGTAAACCCCAATGCACAGGCTCCAAGTCGGGGGCAATAAGTATGCCCACACCTGCTCGGCGCTCTCACCGGGGCAACTCCAGAGTGGTAGAGAGTCCAGCCCCTCTCAAGGAGATTGGTTCCAGAGTCCAAGCTGTGCGCCGAGGTGAGTCCGACTATATCTAGCCGAACCTCTGACCTCGCGCACTAGCTCAGGCTCCTTCCCCTTCAGAGAGGTGACATTCCACGTCCCAAGAGCCAGTTTCTGTAGCCGAGGATCAGACCGCCAAGGTCCCTGCCTTCGGCCACCACCCAACTCACACTGCACCCAACCTCCTTGGCCCCTCCCATAGGTGGTGAGCCCATGGGGAGGAGGACCCACGTTACCTCTTCGGGCTGTGCCCGGCCGAGCCCCACCTCCAGGCCTGGCTCCAGAGGGGCCCCGGTGACCCGCGTCCGGGCAAGGGAAAACGTCGTCCACAGTTTTTATTTTTCATTGGAGTTTTATTGAACCGCTCTTTGTCTCATCCCTCACCTAGGACCAGTTTGCCTTGGGTGGCCCTACCAGGGGCATAAAGCCCCGGACAACATAGCTCCTAGGATCATTGGGACACGCAAACCCCTCCACCATGATAAGGTGACGGTTCAAGGAGGAGCTGATTTAAAGTCCTCTCTAATTATTTTAGAGAATAGTTCAGCTGCGAATTTCACTGGGTTTGGACTTTCACGATTCTCAGGTAGACGTTCGATTCTAATATTATTCCTTCTGCTTCCATCTTCCAGAGCAGCAAGTCTGTCTCCAAGTTTTTTGCATTCGGAATTGGCAGCTGTTGCTTTTCCTTCAGTGGTGGAAGCTAGATTTCTGGCTGTTTCAATCCGAGGTGCCAATGTCTGCTTGACATCCTCCAGCTGATCGGCAAGTGTGCACAGTTTAGACGTGGTTTCCTGAATGTGCTCTCCAATTTTACCCAGCATATCTTTAAAGCCTTTATTATCCTGCAGCAGCTCTTATTTGCCTTCTCACTTGCCTTCTCGCTTTTCTTTATATCTTTCTTTATCTGTTGCTTGAGCTCAGCGATCATCACCTTCAGTTCAGACAGATCATTTCTGCTTTCGTGCACTGTGGGTGAGGCGGTGGGCTGTATTACAGCCGGTGTTCCCGGCTCCCGTGGAATAGGTGAGAGCGTTGACCTGCGTCACTCACACTTGCACATTCGCTCCCCCATTTCGCTCTCAACTGGAGACGATGCAGCAGACCGTGGTCCCGAGGAGTCTGGGCTTTCTCCCATCTGATCCAGGTCAATCTCTGAAAGGCCGTACCTTGAGTTTGCCGGCCATGTTTATATATGCTTGCATATACTGTAGTACAACCCTCAGGTTGGATTAATACAGGATATCTCAGGATAATAAGAAAATAATATAAAAAAATAACACCACTGCTAACGGGGCTCCACTTCAGACGTCCATCTCTCGCAAAGGACGAGACTAAATGTTTAAATTTCTCATGATCACATTTGTGGTGGGAAGCAGAGTGTAGCTCCTGTTTAAACACTGTGATAACATTGTTTCTCAATTTGGTAAATTTTGTATTATTTTTCCTTGTCTCCTTTTTGAGGACTTACCTCTGTATACAGGTGTGTATATCATTAGATTTGGCATGTTTAATTGGTAGGTGCTTAAAATATGGATCCTTGATTAAATTACAGAAAGGTTAATCTGATTTCCCTATTTCTAAACTTTAAAAATGGAGTTGTAATTTGAGCTAAATAACTTCAATCCAGCTGCAAAGTGTAGAACAATCTGGGCACTGCCCATTCTGCTAGGTTTTAATAGCATACCAGGCGTGTGAAGAACACGCATTTCACAGGGATGCAGACATCCAGCTGTGCCTTCTCCCACCTGCATTCCTAGTGACTGAACTCCAACTTATACTAGGGTCTTCCTGTACATTTTCTAATAACAAAGGCATAATTCAGAGGCCCCTCTGCAAACTTCTTGAGTCAGAAGGCATGGAATGGATTCAAGTAAATACAAAGAACTGTAGTTCAAGGGATGACAACTAGCATGTACAGAATAACTTGCCTAATAGAAGACACAGATTTAGTAACTGAAATGGCAAGTTTAGAGAAGTTCAGGAATTCACTTGAGGCACCTTCTCTGGGATTCTCTCAGGGAGGGGAAACTCTCCAGAATTACTGAAAACATCTGAAACCTGCTCTGAACCTGAAAGCTAAGAGTCACTCCTCTTTGAAAATCTGAAGCTGACAAACCATTCCCTCTCTGAGGCTGAGGTGCAGTGTGCCAAGCTAAGCAATGAACCCTTTCTGCTGAGATGAAGCCTTTACTTCAAATTGGGTACTTCAGTGTGTAAATTGTGCCAGAAAGACCAATGCTTTTCTCCATGCAGTTGCAGATGACAAAGTGTAGTTCTTAACTGAGGAAAGCACTACACATCACAGACAAAGAATCATGAAGCAAAGAGAAATGAGTGCATTCCAACACATGGAGGATCCTCCACAATAATATGGATTAACAACAAAGCAACAGCTTCACATGGCATTGGATATTTCATCTCACATCATATTTATTTATATAGAATATTTAAAAGACAACAAGTGTCAACCAAAGTGCTACACAATAAAATCAAATAAAACCAAACATCTAAATAAATTAAAAGAGAAGTGTAAAAAGACACATTTAAAAAGAAATGAAATGACTAACATTAAAAAGCAACAGAATGAGAGATCCATGATCAACTGACAGCAAAACAAAACACACCAAGACAGAACAGACAGTTGTATACATACAGTAATCTTTAAAATAACTAAAAAGTCTGAGAAAATTAATAAAATGAGGGATTACTTAATAAAAGATGTCAGACTATTCCAAAGTCTTGAAGCAGCTACAGAGAAGGCGTGGTCTCCTTTAACCCTCAACCGAGAGTGTGGAACACTTAAAAATATTTAGAGCTCAAGAGGTAGAATGGAGAATGACAAGGTCAGAGATATAGATGGGAGCTATGCCATGGAAAACTTTAAAAATTAATAATAAAACCTTAAATTTGACTCTGTATTTAACAGGAAGCTAACCCAGCCACAGAGGGTGCACAAACCAGTGTGTTTCTTTGTGCCGGTCCCAAGCCTGGATAAATGGGGAAGGTAATGTCAGGAAGGGTATCCAGTGTAAAACTCAAAAATCAAATATGCGGACAACAATACAAATTTCCATACCGGATCCGTCGAGCACCGGGTTAACAACGACCGCCACCAGTACTGTTAGTCAACAGGGTGCTGATAAAATTGATGAGCCACACCATGAAGTTATGGGAAAGAGTAGTGGAAGCTAGGTTAAGAAGTGAGGTGATGATTAGTCAGCAGCAGTACAGTGATGTTTGCTCTGAGGGTGTTGATGGAGAAGTATAGAGAAGGCAAGAAGGAGTGATTTGTGACAGACGGATATCGGCAAGAGTGAAAGGGAAGGTCTACAGGACGGTAGAGAGACTGACTGTGTTATATGGGTTGGAAGAAGAAGAAGAAGAAGAAGTAGAATGTCTTTTATTGTAACTATACACATGTATAATCAGATTAAAAGCAGCTCCTTCAGTGCAGACATATATGTAGAACACAACAAGTAAATAAACAAATGGTGTAAGAAGTTGCAAAAAAGTTCTGCAATACTATATGGAAAGAATAATAACTATTGCACTATTGGGTTATTGCAGATTATTAAAATACTGGAAAGAATAAATAACTGTTGAACTACTGGGTTACTGCACATAATTTAAATATTGCACAATAATGATGATCATGTGCAGTAAGCAGTGGATGTTGAACCCTGAGAGTAATGATATTGTACAGTATATAGATATTGCACAGTTGTTATCAGTACCATTTAGATATTGGATATTGCACAGTTGATGGATAGAAGGAAGTCCAGGGGTTGGGAGGTTAGACTGTGTAGTCAGTGCAAGTGTGAGTTTAGAATGGTTATGGCTTTTGGGAAAAACTGTTCTTGAGTCTGTCCTTGTTGTGATGCACCTGTAGCGGCTCCCTGGAGGCAACAGGTCAAACAGATCAGAGCCAGGGTGGGAGCTGTCCTTGATGATGTTTTTCGCTCTGCTGAGGCAGCGGGAGGTGTAAATGTCCATTAGGGAGGGGAGAGGGCGGCCGATGATCTTCTGTGCTGCCTTTACTACTCTCTGAAGCCTCTCTCTGTCTGCCATGGTGCAGCTGCCGTACCATACTTTGATACAGTATGTCAGCAGGCTTTCAATGGACGAGTGGTAGAAGGTCAGTAGCAGGTTGGAGTCCAGGTTGTGCTTTCTGAGGAGCCTCAGGAAGTGTAACCGCTGCTGAGCCTTATTGATGACTGCTGTGATGTTGTCTGTCCAGGAGATGTCAGCGGAGATAAGGATGCCGAGAAACTGGAAGGTATGGACCCTCTCCACACACTTGCCATTGATGTAAAGGGGGGCTAAGTCGGTGTTGTGCCTCCTGAAGTCGACAATGATCTCCTTGGTTTTCCTGATGTTCAGAGCCAGATTGTTCTTTGAACACCAGGCTAACTCTGTAAGCTGCCTCGTCTCCCTTTGAGATGAGTCTGACTACTGTGGTGTCGTCAGCAAACTTGACGATGAGGTTGTTGTGGGCCGGACTGCAGTCGTGGGTGTAGAGACAGTACAGAAAGGGGCTCAGCACACAGCCTTGTGGGGTACCAGTGTTCAGTGTGCGAATGGAGGAGTGGTGGGTGCCGAATCTCACAGTCTGGAGCCGGTTGGTAAGAAAGTCTTTTATCCAGACACATGTGAGAGGGGGGAGGCCAAGAGCGACCAGTTTGGTGATGAGAATTTCAGGAATGATTGTACTAAAAGCTGAGCTGTAATCCACAAAGAGCATCTGGACGTAGCTCTGCTGCTGCTCTGGATAGCTCAGCATAGATTGGAGAGCTACGGCGATGGCGTCTTCTGTGGATCTGTTCGCACAATATGCAAATTGGTAGGGATCGAAGTCTTGGGGGAGATAGTCCTTGATGTGCTGGAGAACCAGTCTCTTGAAGCACTTCATGATTACCGGAGTGAGGGCCACAGGGCGATAATCATTTAGGCTGGTGATGGGAGACTTCTTCGGCACTGGAATGACTGTGGCTGATTTTAGGCAGGACAGAATTACTGCCTGGGCTGGGAAGAGGTTGAAAATTTTTGTGAAGATAAAGGTGAGCTGGTGGGCACATGCTCTGAGCACCCTACCAGGCTCTCCATCTGGGCTGGAAGCCTTCTTGGAGTTCACTGCCAGGAGCACCTGTCTGACATCATGCCCCTTTACAGTGAGTGGAGTAGTGCAGGAACCCGGTGAGGGTGGGAGCAGGGCTGGAGCAGGTGAGTGCTGCTGTTGTGATGATTCAAAGCAAGCAAAGAAGCAGCTTAGCTCCTCTGCTAGCTGCGTACTCAGATCTCCTGTTGTTGCATCACAGCCTCTGTAGTTTGTGATGTTTTGTATTCCCTGCCACACCTCCTGTGTATTGTGGCTGGACAGATGGGACTCTATGCTCCTCTTATGGTCCGTCTTGGCATTTTTAATTCCATTTTTCAGAGCGGCTCAGGCAGCCCTGTACAGAGCTCTGTCACCTGACCTGAAGGCAGCGTTGCAGGCTGGTCATCCAGGGTTTCTGGTTTGGGAAAACCAGAATGTTTTTGCCCACAGTCACATTTCTGATGCAGAACCTGATATAGTCCAGTACCATTCCTGTGAATGTTTCCAGCTCTTGGTGTTCAAATATGTCCCAGTCCGTCTGTTTGAAGCAGTCCTATAGTTTGGAGACGGTGGCACTGACCAGAAAGCAGGAGACAAAGCTGGAGGCAGCAGAGTTAAAAGTGCTAAGATTTGTACTGGGTGTGACGAGGATGGATAGGATTAGAAGTGAGTACATTAGACAGTCGGCTCAAGTTGGATGGTTGGGAGACAAAGTCAGGGAGGCAAGATTGCACGGGTTTGGACATGTGCAGAGGAGAGATGCTGGGTATATTGGAAGAAGGATGCTAAGGATAGAGCTGCCAGGGAAGAGAAAAAGAGGAAGGCCTAAGAGAAGGTTTATGGATGTAGTGAGAGAGGACATGCAGGTGATGGGTGTAACAGAACAAGATGCAGAGGACAGAAAGATATGGAAGAAGATGATCTGCTGTGACAGCCCCTAATGGGAGCAACCGAAAGATGAAGAAGGAGAAGATTTAACAGGAAGGTAATGCAAGGACTGTGGTGGGTTGGCACCCTGCCCAGGATTGGTTCCTGCCTTGTGCCCTGTGTTGGCTGGGATTGGCTCCAGCAGACCCCCGTGACCCTGTATTCGGATTCAGCGGGTTAGAAAATGGATGGATGGATGGTAATGCAAGGATGCGAGCACAGAAGTGATACTCTCTCTTTTCTTGGTACCAGTTAGAAGCCTCGCTGCTGCATTCTGGATCAATTGCAGGAGTGACAAAGTTGACTGACAGATACCCAGATAGAGAGAGTTACAATAGTCAAGACATGAGGAAATAAAAGCATGAAGGACTTTTTCCAAATCCTTTAAAGACAAAATACATTTGAGTTTTGATATATTCCTAAGTTGAAAGAAGCTACCACAAACAACAGAGTTTACTTGTTTGTCAAATTTCAGAGTAGAGTCAAAAGGAATGCCAAGGTTTTTTACATGGCTGTGTACATTAGCTGACAAGAGGCCCAAATCATTTGCTAAAACTCTGACAAGATTCCAAAATATGATAAAATGTTTTCTTTTGGTTTAAGAAAATTCTGTGACATCCAACATTTAATGTCTCTTAGATACTTCAAATTGAGCTGCAGAGCTTCATCTTGACCTGGCTTAAATGGAAGGTATAGCTGTATATCATCTGCATAACAGATGAAAGATGGACACCCAAGTGGGAGCATGTACAAGGAGAACAAGATAAGGCCTAAGATGGAGCCATGAGGTATTCCACATGCCACATGCAATTTTTGCAGAGGACAAGTGACAATTTCCCATCATAATTGTAAAACTTCTGTTTTTTAAATAAGAGGAAAACCACTTTAGTGCAGTAGCCAGACGTCAACAATGTTTTTCAGCCGATCCAACAAAACAGTGTGAACAGTGTTAAGCTCTGCACTCAGGCCCAAGAGAACTAAGAACAGACTTTACAGAGTCAGCAACTAGGGGTAGATCATTAGAAACCCTCAATCATCAATCCATCATTCATAAAGACTTTGTATCGTAAAACCATTTATCTGTGCCAGCATAAATCAGATCTCTAAAACAACCAGTAAACAGCCAGACTCTCTATGTTATATGTTTATCTTTCTAGTCAGTCAAAGTCCAGTCTTATATGTTAATATACTGTGTATATATATATATATATATATATATATATATATATATATATTGTCAGGGATGCTCCACCCTGTAGGGGCCCGTGGTCGCAGCCAGGGGGCGTTCCCGTGCCTTGGGAGCCCTGGACCTCAGCACTTCCACCACACCAGGAAGTGCTGGGGAAGAAGAGCAGGGACACCCGGAGTGCCCCCGGGGATGCAGCCGGCACTTCCGCCACGCAGGGGCGTGTTGGCGGGTGATTGCCAGAACCCACCTGGAGCACATCCGGGTGATAATAAAAGGGGCCGCCTCCCTTTATTCAGGGCGAGAGTCAGGAGCGGAGAGGACTGAGCTTGCTGGAGGAGGCAAGGAGGCGGCCTGAAGTGGAAAAAAGGCATTGTTGTGGCCAGGACTTAGGGGACTTTTGGAGTTTTTGTGGTGCACTTGTGAACTTATATTTGTAAATAAACGTGATTGTGGGTGAGATGAACGTGTCCACCTGTCTGTGTCTGGGCCAGTCTCCACAATGGCGCCCAACGTGGGGCCATCCGTCTGGTACAAGACGGGGACCCCTAAATAAATATTTTGTGGACGGCCCGGCGCAGCAGGTGCAGCCACACACGTGCCGCGGGTGCAGCGTGCCCACAACCCCAGGACAAGGAGTCGCCCAGCAGACCGCTGCTGGACCGCGGAGGACTGGTGTTCACCTGTGCAGGAGGAAAACAACGGCCAGGGCAAGGGTGCCGTGGGCTCCAACGAGTGTGCCGGCGCTGGCGGCGGCCGCGATGGCGTGTCGCCCAGCGAAGCCATGCCGGGGACATTTCCTCGGGCAAATGGGATCCGGGAGGTAAGTTCCCTGCTTGTCGGCAAACGGCCAAGTGGGGCCGAGTATGTTCTTTATTTACAGAGCAGGGGCTGCCCGGATCCGCATCAGTGGCGGGGGCATGTCGGTTTGCGGGGCTCCAGCAGCGTGGCAGCAGCTACGAGAGCTGCGGAAAGGGAGCCGCTGCCGCTCGTGAAAGCCTAAAAAAGGCCACCGCACCAGGAAGAGAAGAGCAAAGATGGCCGCGGACCGGAAGTCCCACCTGCTGACAGGCACAGGATTGGCCGGTGTGTCTTGTGTGCCCGCCAATGACTGTATAGAGACTGTCTCGTGAGCTCACCGTCTGCTAACTTCCTGTCTTTGCCTGCTGCTCTGCATGAGCTGGAGGCCTGCCTTCAGCCTGCAGAGCAGCGGTTGTTGCAGATGCTACGTGCCTTCCGGGCAGAAGTGCAAGTACTGGAGAGGAAGGCGGTCGCGTCACTAGAGGTGCTACGGATGGCAACAAGACAGCGCAACACTGGAATCTTCAGCCAGAACGGTACAGCGGAGATGGTGAGTACAGCCGACTCCGTACAGCATAAGGGAGAATCCGCTGAAAATGGCTGTGACGCTGATGACCAGTAACGAGTATGCGGTTCTCCGACAACAGATGCGGCAGGGAGTGCTGTGCGGTTAGGAGGGAGAGAATGCCGGGGCTGGCAGGACAAGGGCTGATGAGTGCTCTAGGTCCTAGCGCCCTACGCTCCGAGCCCGTGGCAGTCTCTCGTCGCTCTGTAGGGATGCAGACGGGATCGGATCTGAGCGCTTGCCATGCTCAGATCCAGACCGTCACGGCGTCCCAGAGGAAAAGGAGGAATCGAGGGAAGAATGCCGGTTCCTCCGATATAGGAGGACGTGGTACTGGGTGCTCACGTCCGGTTGCTGGCCGCCCTCTGCAGGGGCAGGGGGAACCCGTGAAGTCAGCGGGGTGGAAAGGACTGAAGGCGGTCCCGTCAGTTACATCGATAGGAGGGACACGGAACCCACGGAGGGGGTGCCAAACAGGCAAGTGCTGGGGTGCCGGTCGGAGGGAGGAGCGCTGCCAGTGCATGGCACAAGGGGACGCCAGGGAAATGTGTCCAGGCAGCGGCTCTGCCCTTGTCTTTCTATTTGTTGCAGGACTGGACCCTGAACGTGCAATAGGACCCTCTACGTTGGGAACCTGCCCTCATGCGAAGGGCCGTCTGACGGGAGGACTCTCCGCTGGCGAGGGGGTGCCGCCACGGCTGGCGGAGCCTGTGACGGAGCGAGTGGTGCCAAACAAAGGGGCGTGGAAACCTCGGAGGGGGTGCTGAAGGAGTGGGCACCGGGGTGCCGGTAAGAGTTGGGAGCGCAGCCTGTGCGAGGCACTGGAGGACACCAACTGGTGGTTTTCAGGTGGCGTCTCCACCCCTATCCCTGTTGGGAGAACAAGGTCGGACCTCGGCGGCGCAGGAGAGCTGCCCTCGCGGGACGTGTCGCTCCTCCCAAGTGGTCTTCGTGGGCTGTGGGGCACTGTCAGGGATGCCAGGGGCAACGACCCGGCCGGGACACCTTGAGGGACCGGAGGAGGGTCTACGCGCACCCTGGATCACGTGGGGGCCGCCATCCTGGTTGCTTGGACCTCAGCACTTCCGCCACACCAGGAAGTGCTGGGGGGGAAGAAGAGCAGGGACACCTGGAGTGCTTCCAGGGATGCAGCCGGCACTTCTGCCACACAGGGGCGTGTTGGGGGGTGATTGCCGGAACCCACCTGGAGCACATCCGGGTGATAATAAAAGGGGCCGCCTCCCTTCATTCAGGGCGAGAGTCGGGAGCGGAGAGGACTGAGCTTGCTGGAGGAGGCAAGGGGCGGCCTGAAGTGGAAGAAAGGCATTGTTGTGGCCAGGACTTAGGGGACTTTTGGGGTTTTTGTGGTGCACTTGTGAACTTATATTTGTAAATAAACGTGATTGTGGGTGAGATGAACATGTCCGTCTGTCTGTGTCTGGGCCAGTCTCCACATATATATATATATATATATATATATATATATATATATATATATATATATATATATATATATAATATGTATATTTGCATTTATCATACTTCTATAATCATTGTGTTTATTATTCAAATATATTACTGTTTCTTAAATGGAGTGTTCCTTGGTTACCTTGATATATATTAGTCTTAAGGCTCGAGAGCCACTTTCTGCAACAGAGAAAGGTAAGGTAAATAAAGTAGGTGCCTTGCTGAAATATAGTTAATTAACAGTATTGCCGAAGGTAAGACTGATGATTAATTAACCAACTTAAAATTCATTCAAGTCTTACATTTAAATTGACTGTCCTTTGGTGGGAAAGTTTACATTTCTTTCAAATCCTACAAAAGTAATATGTGATTTGCAGGGACCAAACAAAATTTCGGCATCTCAAACCAAAAAACGAAAACGTATTACAGTACAGCACGTGGTTTGCATGTTTCAGGTAATATCTTTTTCAAGCAAGATTGCTTAGACTGTACACATTTTAGTCTCCATCCATTTGCTCTTATGAGGGCTGAAATTATAACACACAGTCTGGGCAGATTATGTCAAACTATCTTCAGTAATAGTCTCCAGATATTTCCTGAGAAATATTAAGCATTCACAGGCTAGTCATAAATTATAATTTCTCCAGTGTGTACTATTTCCGTTGCTAGGTCTTGTTCCAGTTTGCCATGCCTGTCACACCTTCTGTTTAAGGTGCTCATGGGGCATCCTCACTGTATACCGAGCCCACATATGGGACAAATTGCTCTAAATCCAGAGCAGTTCTCTTGTGCTGTTGAACATCTCACTGCATCACAGAGACTGAGTCCAAAAGTTCTGGGAAGAAAACTTTTTCATTTCGTTGTAATTGCATTCTCAGTCACTGCCAAAACCTCATGACTGAGTGAGAAAGGAGGTATAGATTAACTGACAACTAAAAAGCTGTATCCAATGTACATTTCACATTCTTTATTACCACAGTTTAGTGCACCATTTTTAACGCTCCTGCTGACACTGACCATCTAACACCCACCTACACATTTGAACCTTACTTAGGGAAACTGCTCCTTTTAACCTGTAGAGAGAAAGTCCATTTTTCTATGAAAAGATTATGACCTTACAGCTGGAGGTGCTAATTCTCATCTTGACCTCAAAATATCTCAAAATATCTGAATTGTTCTTGTATGAAAGGACTGATCATTAAATTAAGTCTATATTAAGGTAGTTAGGTATGAGCTTTCTCATGGCACCTGAGGAATATGATCCCACAATAACTGAAAAACACAGAATTTACTGTATCGAAGCCCTAAGTAGTATGAGCACAAATAACAATCAAAAATTTCCTCTCTGTTACCTGAAGTTGCACAGATACAATATTAAGCTTACTCACCCATCCAGGAGCTTTTCACTATACTCATATATACCTGATCCTCTGCAACAAGTAAACTGGAAAGTAATGAAATTCGAATTAAAATCAAAAAGTCTGGTTTCAGAGCCAATGTTGTGTTTAAAGGTAAGTTGAATGACATCACTCTGTGAATATTTTTAAACCAACTTAAACTCTAGTCCTTTCTGTCCGAGAAATTACGATCCACGTCTTTTGTGTAGCAAATAGACTTACGTGCTTCGATGATATTTGGAGCTACAGTACGTGTAAGATGTGTTCTTCTGATAGGGTTACCTATAACTAATATTTACAAGTGAAGAAGCCAGAGGAAAATTTTTTACCTTGTCTCACTAATTTCTAACAATACTCTCTCAGAAAAGGGAAACCATGACCCACTTTTGGAGCTAGATGACCCATATATACCTGCTGCCCTCTACCTGAAGAAGGCATGTGAATTTATAACTGGACACACCACTCACCAGACAAAGAACAGAGGTCAGAAGTAATGGCAGTCATGTGACAGGCACAGGCAGGATAGTCCACACATTGCAGACCTTGTCAATGGAAACTGTCTTTTGGGACAGAATTCACGCACATATTATATCATTTGTGAAATGACAAATTTGGTTTGTTTAAGTATTCCTTATTATTTAAATGTGATAAAGTTTATGGCATAAACTGAAATAGTTTAAAGAAAAATAAAATACATCATTTTTTTAATGTAGATTTCTCACGTTTGGTCCACTATGCAGATAAGCACTTCTTAAATCATTGTACTGCTCCTACATGAAATAACAATGTGACTGGTAATGGGCATGTTTGCTGAGTATAACAAGAATTTACCCACGTGCCTTTGTTACATGAAACAACAAAATACTTCGCTGAAGTAATTTAAGTTGTTCATGTTTATATTGTATCATTTAGCTTCACATCTTTTCAATCCCTTGGCTAAAGAGACTTTCTACATACTGTAATAAAGTGTTTAAAAAATAAAAACCTATTTTTTGTTTCCTTGTGCGTTAACAACATATATAAATGGTCTCAAGTATAGCCTCAGTATTTACACTGTTCTACAGTATTATTCTAACATGTTACATATATAGCTGTGGAAATTCACTAACATTACGTAGGGGAGAAATGTTAGAAATCTGCACATAACTGCATTTTGTTTTCCTTTTACTCTGTAAATAAACACCATATACCGTATATAAGGATAATTTTAAAAGCTGCTGAAGTACTTACGACACTATTCAGGGTTTTAAATGGAGTTTTCAGTCTGTCAGTTAGCAGAGTCTTAGAAGAATATGGGCTCAGAAATGGGATCTGCCATTGGAAGTTGTAGTGTGAGTGTGTATTCTTACTGCTTTCCTTTTTGTTGGAGGTTTTATCTGCTTCTTGAAAAGTATGTTGCACACTTCATTATTTTTATGATAAAGGTTTTATTAATTTCCTAAGAAAGAAATTAAGATATTTTAAACGTCTGTTACTTTTGCATATATTAGGGGTGCACCATTGTTGCTAAGCAATGAATAGCTGCATACCAATAGTAAATCATACAATAGAATTTTTTATATATCGTTTGCTGCAATATCTTATTCTCAAAGGATTTTTTGTTATGCTATGAAATGCTATCTACGGATAAGTAAGTGAACACTATTTTTTACTAATAAAATGGCTTGACGCATTTGAGGAATACTAATGCACTTCTCTTTTGGAGTCCCTATTCAAAGAAAGAATATATTGTATTTTGTATTGCAGATTGAATCCTCAGGAGAAAAAAAAAACACCCACAATCAAGTGAAGCTCAATGTTTTACACCCTGCAAAATTTTTTACTCTTTTTTCAATCGCTCTTCCATTCCCAACATTTCTTTTTCAAAAGTTGTCCCATGGATCACAATTAGGATTTAGATGATGTTCTTCCATGGATATCTCAGTCATGATGGGATTAACTCTAAAACAAAGTCCAACCACTCCTCCCACATTTGATTATCTTTTAATAAATATTACACTTCTGCAAGCTATTAATACAACATACCCATTCTTCATGCTTGAAAAGTCAAATACACTGTACATAAAAGCCAGGGGAAATACAATAATACTGCTGTTAGAATGAAGAATAATTAATTAGGACAGTAAACTTTAGAACTTCTGTAGACAGGTATCAGTTTAGGATTCATATCTGACTATGCTGAAATATAAAAAAGTATACATTTTTATTAATCCACCCATTATAATACCTGCTTAGTCTAATATTTTGACTCAGGAAACCTGTACTCTGACCCCCAAAGGTCATGTGAAAAGTCAATTTCCCTTTGGGGATTAATAAAGCATATCAAAATCAAAATGAAGCAGAAGTCTGTTCTTGCAACATTGGGTCACAAGACAGTAAGCCTTGGGTAGTCGCAGAGCACATATTTATTCCTACACAGTTATTAATCCGTGTGATCTGTAAATATATCAGATGTTAGAGTAAAATCAGAGAACATGGAAAAAACCCTTGTGGACATGATAAAATCTTGGAGACTACACAAGAACTGCACTTGGGTTGAACTCTGAATCCTGTCTCTTGGGCCTGAAAGGGTGAAGACCCTGCATTGGCGTTTTTATCCAAGTTGACTTACAAAGGAAGTTATAATACATACAAGGTGCGAGTGTCAATGCAACAGAGCTCAACATGAAAAAGTGAGAACAAGATAGTAGAACTACTACATAATTATACCTACAACTAGACTGTTTTAATATATTAATTAACTTCATGTTAATTAATAATGAAATATGTGATCTATGTGTTGTGTTACTTATAAAATGCTTTTCTGAAGCTAACATAGGCCAAAAATGGAACTGAATGAAATGAGACCCTGCTACATGTCAGTGCCAAATCTACTTTAAAACTGCAAATATTTTTTAAATAAACAAAATAACAACAATTTGATTTGTAAATAATATCCCTACATTTTTCCTCTAATACATCTAGAATTTGGGGAGATAATCGCGCAAGTGAGTGTTTCTTCAATGTAGCAGATTAATATAGGATATGTAGAAGTGTGTGCTACAGCAGACTGGCATCCCAGGTTGGTTTCTGCCTTGTGACTAATGCTACTATGTTAGACTCCAGTTCCCATTTATTATGCAAATTCAGAAAAAGGATGGATACTTAGGCAGCAAGTGGTCCATATAACCAAACTCTGGGTAGTATTCTAAAGGTCTTCCATTTGGAAGACTTGAGGCAGCAACCTTAAGCAGGAGAAAAGAAAAAAAAACTACAATCAGAGGGCAGCCTCTGTTCCTCTAATAATATTGCTAAAGAGCAGGGATAAACCAAATTGCTTGTCAAGAAGAAGAAAACAAATTTCTTTATAGATCAATAATATGAATATAATTTAAGTATTAAGCCACATTTCATCATCATGTGTTTATTCAATGAGTGTGAAAGAAATTACTTTCTAAGCTAAATAACGCACTGGGAGTCTGAAATGCTTTGTAGGTCTCCACAGGTGTCAACTATCCAACTGGTTTATAATCACTTCAGGAACCTTTTGAGAAAATCAATGTACTACATTATGAACACATTAACAAATGTAGCTACAGGTAATTAGGAGAAATAGAAATTTGTATTCATCAGTTACAAAAAAAATGCTGTCAAGCTGTGCATTGTACATCAGTAATATATATTCATATGCTTCAATGCATTGTTATGAAATGTTAAACGTGAGATATTGCTAACAACTAATCAGGAACCAAAATCACTTATGGCACAGCGCTGGAAATAGCCTTTGCAGCACCCAGACTGTTACAGTGCGTTGTGCATACTAAAATATTTGTGCAGCTTGGAAAAAATAAGAACAAAGACTTTGAATACTTATCCATGTTAAGTGCATCTCTTGCTTAAACAGCAATTCTGTTTTAGTTGGTGTAACATTTCCAGGATTCATATGGGCTAGTCTAGTAATAGAAGAGGGTAAAAGATCTGCTAGGATCGAAGGAAATTATTAATATTTTAAATATTCTTCAGCGACATTAAAAATGTTAGTTTTGATTAGATCAGATAGCAAAACAGTACTGGAATACTGATGTAGTCCTTCTAAAGCAGCAATCACCACCAATCAAGACACTGCCAGGAAGGCTAAGATAATTAATATATCTGAGGTCCACATTTTAGGAGGTTTTTGTAACTGCAAGTTTTAAAGGTGAGTGAAGAATTTCTATCATAGCCTGTGGAGTGTGAGAAAATACAAACTGGGCCACAAACAGCCCCCAATGTGCCCTACTCCCACTCCTGTTCACCCATATTGATGAATTTGCAGCCATGCCTTATGCGTTCACCTGAAGCTCAAAACAGAAATTAACATTGCTATACATATCATTTGGTGGTGTGTTCAAATTGTTCCTAAGTTACTTGTGCAGGAGATAATTTTAGGCACTGCTTAATATGATGTCATTTTTTAATAATAGAGGCTGTTTTTCTATGTGTTTTTTCTGACTCGCGCCACCAGGGTTCTCTCTTGCACTACACTTCATTACTCAGATATAATTTCTATGGAACTATTGCATTTGAATGCTTAAAATACCAAAAAACAGTGCATGAATGCAGAAAATGATTAGCTGATATAGTTTGTTTTAATTTATTAGGCACGGATGATTACAATGTAAAAAAGGACTGTTCATAACTTTCTTTTTCTAGACACCATCACTTTTAACTGTTAAAATATAATCTTGTTTCATGACTATTCAAAATGAAAGCTCATCTCTCTCTGTGCCCTTAACATTTGCTTTCTCCAGGCAAACTGCTAACTGTATTTTATTAAATGTACATATATGTATGAGTCAGAAAAAGAATTTAATAAGAGCCACCGAATAATACTGCTAATTGTAGCCATCCATCCACTTTCTGACAATACAGTGGAAGCATGGGCACAAAACAGGAAGTGCTTGGGGTGACACTCTATCAAAGGATAGACTGACACTCACCCAAGCTGGGTCAAATTAGTGTCCCCAATTTATTTAATACCTATGACTTCAGGATGTTGTAGTAGTGAGATGTCAAGCAAAATGACACCTTTCATTGGCTAACTAAAAAGATTACAACATGCAAGCTTTCGAGGCAACTCAGGCCCCTTCTTCACGTATGATGTAATCAGGAAAACCAGAATACCTAGAGAAAAAAACAACACACTAAGAGAGAACATGCACACTGTATACAGGTACTGAATGAGATTTAATTCAAGTCCAGGACTCTGGAATTGTAAAGCAACAACATGCTGTCTCCTATCTTAAAAAAGTGTTGGAAATAAAATTGAAAGAGAGTACCAAGCAGCAGCACGGTAAAGTCAAAGAAAATGCTTGCCTTAGCAAGTCTCTGTAGATTTTCTCTTGCTAGTTTGGTTTCCTCCCACTTCCTACAGACATTTATTTAAACTTCATTGTAACTCTAATTAATGCATCCTGTGTAGGTAAGATTGAATGCGGTCATGACTTCTTTCCAGTCCAGACTGGGTTCATGTCTTCCACCCTAACCTAATGCAATATGCTCTGCTTCTGTCAAGTGAGAATTGAAGAAAACTGGATCAGAACGTGCAAAGACTCTTTTAGATTCTTTCACATATTTTCAGGCTCTAATGACAAAAAATGTGGCACAGTAGTTAAGTCTTTGAATTTCAAACTCTGAGGCCCTGGATTGAAATCCCACTACTGACACCATGAACGTGTCACTTCATCTGCTCTGTGCTCTCATTGGAAAAAAAAGGAAGTGCAACCAATTGTATCTCAAATGTCACCTTGAATAAAGGTGTTGGTCAAGCAATAATAATAATAACGTTCATTCACTTTCTCATCCATTAAAGGGTAATGGGGATAGAGAACTTATCCCGACAGCATCAAGAGCTTTGCAGAAATCAACCTGAGGAAGTCCATCACATACTTTTTCCAATTTGGAATCTCTAATTAACTGACTGTTTATAGTTTCAGGATATTTAAATTCTAAGAAAAACAGGAAATGGGAACAGCTCAGACACTGGGGGCAGAAATGGAACTCGAGTCTTTGTACCTGTGAGGCATCAGTACTCTCTGGTGCATTATTGTGCCTCCCAATGACTAATATTTCACTGAAATAGTTATGGTTTGGTGAAGTACAGATGTAGCAGTCATTCTCTTCTATTCTTTAACATTACTAAATGTATGTCAGTACTCTTTTCTTGCTTTTCTACACTGTGGAAAACTGTTGAAATAAGAAATAATTGACAAAAAAAACATCAATGACTTTAGATTTGATTTTTAATGAGATTCACAAAGCTATTAGTTCTTCATCTCTATGGAAATCTGCTAACTTGTCACCTTAAATTTGTATTGTGTTTAAAACTTACACTTTATTGTTTCTTTATATATTTGAATGCATAAAAAATAAAGCATACATGAAATTGACTTAAAAAAATGTAATGGTAGCTCAATGATACTTTTCAAAAACTATGACTATTGGGAGTTGCAAGAAATAATGATGCGTAACTGATTCGCCAACAAAAAAAAATGTGCTGCTGATTAGGAAGGTCGAAAAATTTTATCAACCCAGAAATGTTCTCATGAGACACTGTTGCTTTCTTATTATCAATTACTTATGAGTTGCAAAAAATTACTTACATTGTTTATATAAAAATATTGAAATATAGCTATTACTATTTTACAAGCAGTCCTATCTTTGGCTATATGGAATGAAAATCCATAAAAAGAAAATAGTTATTACTGTATTTAATTTACAAGTGTGCGCAATTAATCTATATACTAACCTTTGCATTGGTGTGAAATCTCTTCAGTGTCATCTGTTTAAACATATTAGTAAATCTCCCTTCTATAAATATTTTATTATCTTTTCATTTTTTTCCCCTTGTTATAGTTTTTCTAATATATTTTTAAGACACTTCTTTAAAGATTCTGTAGATGATCTAGCACAGAAAAAATGATCATTTTTGAGTATATATGGTTCTGCAAATTTCTGTATTACTTTTAATACTAGAGAGAAAAATCCTTTTTGCATTGTTTATTGATCATATCTGTAGATCTTAACATAATAAGCTCACAACATGGACATTTCCCCCCATTATTTTCACATTAATACTCTGGTTATGATGACCTAGATAGTTATTTAAAAAGTCAAGCAGGCAGGCACAATAATTATAGTGACCTAGAATAAAAATGTCTGTACCTCTTTACTTTTACTTGAACATATATTATGAGGCTGAGTTACCTTTACTGAATGGTAACTCAGTAGCTGATTAAAAAAACAGTTTCACTTTATTGCTAAGCGGAATGATTGATGTTCATTGCTTACAGTATTTATTTGTCCATACTTCCAATACACTGCAACAAGACAGATTTAAATGGCTACCTTCAAAATCATCTGTGTTACAAGTAAATGCATTATTGGAAATTAAATGTCAATACTAGCTTTAAGCGGGTGCTTAAATTTCTTTATTCCCATTGCAGTGTATATCATAGTGGTCTGTAAAGACTGGACAAGTAAAACAATTTGAATTTAGACTAAGAAAAGTGATGGCTCTGCAACTGCTTCACACTGACATTTGCCTCGTCTTGATCCCATCATGCACCATCAATTCATTTGTGAAACAATCAATCATATAATGGGCAACACATAGTGAAGTACTGGCCAAAACAGCTATTTCACAGCACAGAATCTAAATGTAATTTTTGTCATGGTCATTATCTTTGTGGGGTTTGCATATTTAAAAGGGTAGTTTTCATTCACATTGCAAACATATGCTCTACAGTTGATTGGTTACTCTACTACTCTATATTCACGATAATGGACTTTCATCCTGTTCAGGGCGTTTCATGACTCCATTGAAATAAATAAGAAACAGCATAACATTTTGACAAATGAGAGGAGATCATTTACTCAGATTGTTCCAATATTTCATCCAGTACTTCTTAAAGGTTGTCAAAATTTTAGCTTCAACTACAAGACTTTGTAGTTTTTTTCCAGATTCCCACAACTCCATCCATCCACCCATCCATTATCCAACTCGCTATGTACTAACTACAGGGTCACAAGGGTCTGCTGGAGCCAATCCCAGCCAACACAGGATGCAAGGCAGGAAACAAACCCTGGGCAGGGTGCCAGCCCACCGCATGGCACGCACACACCCACACACCAAGCACACACTAGAGACAATTTAGAATCGCCAATGCGATGCGGACTGTGGGAGGAAACTGGAGTACCCGGAGGAAACCCACGCAGACACGCAGAACATACAAACTACGCAGGGAGGACCTGGGAAGCAAACCCGGATCTCCTAACTACGAGGCAGCAGCGCTACCCACTTCACCACCGTGCCACCCTTCCCACAACTCTTTGAATAAAAAAGTGTTTCCTACCTGGACCTACTTTATAGATGCTATTAAGAATTACAAAGACCTGGGTTAGCTCCTCATGTAGTCTGCTCTGCTCGAAATGAAACAGGTTAAATTTTCTGAACCTGTCGTATGTCCTTAATTCCTCGAAAGCATGTGGTTGCTTTCCTTTGCACAGTGTTGCTGTATCGTTTTTGTTACATGGTGACCAGAATATACTAATTTAAACATAAAACCTCTTAATTTATATTCAACATAACATATAACTTTATTTGCCTTGTTAATTGCTGCTGCACATTGCTTGAGACAATCAAAATGTTGTGGCAATGTAAACTATTCAATCATTTTCACTAGTTGCATCCTTGACAGTATCTTTAATCTTATTTTTGCAAATGAAATTCCTTTTCCCACATGTAACACTTTGCATTTTTCTACATTGAACTGTATTTGTGTCTGCCCATTTCTGGAGATTGCCCCAGACATTTTGAATTATTTTTGTTACAATACAATACAATACAATACAGTTTATTTTTGTATAGCCCAAAATCACACAGGAAGTGCCACAATGGGCTTTAACAGGCCCTGCCTTTTGACAGCCCCCCAGCCTTGACTCTCTGAGAAGACAAGGAAAAACTCCCAATAAAAACCTTGTAGGGAAAAATGGAAGAAACCTTGGGAAAGGCAGTTCAAATAGAGACCCCTTTCCAGGTAGGTTGGGCGTGCAGTGGGTGTCAAAAGTAGGGGGTCAATACAATACAATACACAGAACAGAACAATTCCTTAATACAGCATAATAATAAAAATTTTAGAAGTACGGTTTAACAGTAGATGATATGACATAATTAGGTTTGGATATTTTTAGAGTCCTGGAGACCTCATCCATCTAGCTGCCTCCCCATTTGGCCATGCCATGGCTGAAACGTTGCTCCGATGAAAGGACCCCTCTTTCCCATGATTCCTGTGATCCTCCATCAGGGATGACTTTACCATAGGCAGGCAAACAACTTGCCAGGTGGGCCGTGGCACCAATTGCCACATTTGGGTACCGAGAAAAGAAACAGAATAGGTGAGGGTTAGTATCCAGTTATAATTATCATGTTACTTATGTTTTAGTGCTAATGACTAACAACAGAGATGCAGTATGTACAGTTAATCAGCAGCTCTAGTCAGGATATGCTAAACTGAAGTAGTAAGTCTTCAGCTGGGATTTAAAGGCTGAGACTGAAAGGGCATCTCTTATGGAAGCAGGAAGACCATTCCACAGTTTAGGGGCCCTGCAACTAAAAGCTCGACCGCCCACTGTTATTTTATTAATCCTTGGAATCCTAAGCAGACCGGCATCTTGAGATCTTAATGTGCGCTCAGGTTTGTAAGTCATGATAAGTTCAGACAAGTAAGCCGGACCTTGGCCATTTAATGCTTTATATGTTAAAAGGAGGATTTTGAAATCTGCCCTAACCTTAACTGGGAGCCAGTGTTACCTCCTCCATATCTGCTATCCCCCCAATTTTAGTATGATCTGAGAATTTTTAACATATTAACTTAATCAGAATTAATGTCAATAATATAAATTGCAATTGCAAGGATAGACCCCAAGGGACTCCACTGACTACCTGACTCCATGTGAAGCATTATCCTCTTATCTGAACTCTTCTACTCCTGCCTGCTAACCAGTTTGAGATCCAATTGTGTAGGTTACCTCTGATGCCAACAGTTTCTACTTTTAAAATTTCTATATCAAAGGCATTTTAAAAGTCTGTTTAAATGTTGTTGTATGCTTTGATTCTGTCAACAATTACAGTAGACCACTGAAAAAAATGTAGTATATTGCTTTGGCAGGATGTTTCTGTATGCTGGTTTTAAATTAGTATCCTATATGCATACAAGTACTGTTCTAGTTTATTTCTTATTATGGTTTCCATAATTTTGCATGTTAAAGAAGTAAAGCTTACTGGTATGTAATTACTAGGATCCATTTTGTCTCCCTTCTTGTGGACTGGGGTCATGGTTGCAATTTTCCAGTCATCTGGTACTTTTGTTCTCTGGAGAGACTGCTCAAATATGCCTAATAAATGTTTATAAAGATGATTTCTTTCAGTACAACTGGTATAATAATAATAATACGTCTGATTTATGCAGCAGCTCCTCAATGCATACCATCATGTCCGGGGGGTTTATTTGTCTTAATGTATCAAGTGCTTGAAGAACATCTGACTCTTTTCATTTACAATCTATGAACTCAGAACTTGTTTTTACTTCTACACAGAGTTTTTCATTTTTCTTCTTTTAGAAATATTTGAGCTATGTAATTATTTAATTAATTTTCTGTTTTCTTCTCATGTTCAGTGATTTTTCTTTCTGCATCTCTGAAGATTCCTAAATTCTTTTTTACTGTCTTTTTGCTGTAGTATTTAAAAAATTGATTGCAGTTTGTTTTACTGGTAATTTTTTCCAGTTGTCTTTTGACTATTCCAATAATTTGTTTGAACTCTTGCCATAGTGTTTGACATTCCTCTTATTCAGAATTATTTTCCTGTTTTTTAATTTTCTTGTACAGCAATGCTTTCAGTTTTATGTCTTTAATGATGCCCTGATTTATCTGTTTTGGAAATTTCTTTAGTTGTTTTGCTTTGGTGGTATTTCAAATAAACTTATTTTGAGCCTAGATCAGAAGGTCTCTGAAGTGGCATCACCTTTTATTTATAGCTGCTGAGTTATTACTTTCCTATTTTATGGTTTCTAGACAGATAGATAATTCCTCATCCCCATAACGTCAGCTTTCCACAAATTATGTCTTTGCTTTTGTATTGTCATGCATACATGTCAGTGGAACTTTCTCTGAGCTCTTCTAAGGTATGTACTACCACCCCAGGTAGAAAAAGGACATTGGTGCTAAAATTTTCCTCTGACTTGGTGCTGAGAAGACGCCTAGTAAGGGCAACTGACTCTACCCCTTCTGGCTCCCTACAACATATACCATGGTTAATGGAAGCAGGCATCACTTGCTACCAGAACACACTCCAGGATGGAGCACTTACCAACTGTGACTCTCACAAGCTTTACCAGCCGTGAAAATTTCCTCGCACTATGACCCTGCTTTTTTTTTTTGTTTAGCACCACAGAGCACATGTTTTGTTTGGACATTTATTATAATTAAACGGGGATGACTGGATTGGCACAGTCCAACAGTTTCAGCTTGGGGACCTGCAGTTCCTCCCAACAACCACAGTATATATTTGTGTGTTTTCAAAGATGACATCAAATTTTACCATATTGTGACCACTATTGCTTAAGGTATCGATAACCTCTCTTTTTACTATTCAGTCTGTATTCTTTTTCAAGGTGAGATCTAGACAGATGTGAGGAGTGGTGTGGTTAGTCTCACCATTGTGTCTTTTTCCTCAACATCCCTACAAATTTCTGACCCCTGCTATGACCTATGTTTCACAGGAACATGACTCTTTAGATTTACTGAATGAACTGTACTGCTCATTTGCTTTTCATTGATAAGGACTGACACTGTTCAAACTTGTGATGGGACATAATCTTTGATAAGGGGAATTAGTGAGAAGAGAAACTAGTCTGTAGGATCATGTATTTATAATTAACCCTCTAATAAACCTCCTTTCATCTGTAAATGACATTCCCTCTATACTTGTACCACGGCTACGCAAGTAAATTTGTGAATTTCCCCTTGGGGATTAATAAAGTATCTATCTATCTATCTGTCTATCTATCTATCTATCCATCCATCCATCCATTTTCTAACCCGCTGAATCCGAACACAGGGTCACGGGGGTCTGCTGGAGCCAATCCCAGCCAACACAGGGCACAAGGCAGGAACCAATTCTGGGTAGGGTGCCAACCCACCGCAGTCTATCTATCTATCTATCTATCTATCTATCTATCTATCTATCTATCTATCTATCTATCTATCTATCTATCTATCTAAAACACTTTAACAAGGGTCATCTACAGCCTATTTTTTTCAAACAAGAAATATAACCATGAACAATGGAAAGAAAGTGCAGTAAACGGGCCGTGGGGTGATTAAACTATGTATTATTAGCAGCATTATTCTATAATATTATACAGAAGATTTCAAACTAATTTCAAATTTCTACAAATAACAGCAATGTATATGACAGTATAAAAGAAGAAACTGTCTCATTATAAAATGGACTTGAAAGAAAATCTATTAACACAACACAGCAAAAGTTAGTGATACCTTCCTGTATCATTCTATTTCTACCACATTCTGAACTACAACATGTGCTAAACAAATCTGTTTAATTGTGACTTAGCTCTATTGCTCTAAGTAATATGCATGTGTATAACAGCATTGGCTATTTCATAGATGTAAGGCTTGCCTATAATAAAAAATATAGTTTCATCAATTCATTTCAAATTTATGGCTGTATGTACACAATGCAAAAAAAACACCTCTTATCTGTATGTTTAACCAACACACACCAAACTGCCACTGTCTTTGTCTAGTGGTCTGAATCTCACAATGTAGGCAATGTAAAATAATATAAAATATATTACGTAATGATAAACAACAGTCAAATTTCCTTTCACATACAGTTTCACAAAATTGATGTTACAATTAGTTTCACGTGCAATTTTACATCTTCAAAACTCACTAAAAATAACTTTTTTGTCATTTTAAAACATTTTTAGAGGTGAGAATAAAGAAACATACTGCACCTTAAGAATCCATCAACACTAAACACCCTTTTAAACCATTTTTTAACCCATAAAGTTTTCAGAAAGGGATCCAAGTGAATAAACAGTGGAAAAGTACCTTTTGTAAATTAAGCATAGCTAAATACTCAAATTAGAAGAGAAGAAAACTCAGTCACTGTGACCTTACATGAGATTTCAGTTTTACAACTGAAATTTAAACATGGTTTACAATGATAAATATGTCCTCCCATCAGCCCTAGAACACTCCTTCTGCAAAATGGAAATTTTAGTCCCTGCATTGCAACTTCCAATAAGTTACAGATGTTATGAAAATATTGAGAGTAAAACTATTTTTGTGTATGACATGAATTTCATTTGTCATGAAACCACATCATTTCACGTTTTTTTTTTTTCTGCAAAGTGAAACTCATAACTTTCATGCTGCAATTTCAGTTTTTCTTGAACTGCTAGCTTGTCACTATTAAGCTAAAAGTACCACAGGCCCAGGTGATACGCAATGAATTTAACAATACCTTATGCATCTTCTTCAGTTGTTACTGTTCCTGGCACAGTCTCACTAGTTGCAAAGGTGATCTTTACGAAAATTACCAGCCCCTTGTTTTTTTTTTAGATATGCCAACTCAAAAAACATTCTTACTCTGAGTCACATTTTCGTGCACTGTGCAAATGCCTGCAACCTCCACAGAAACGTATGTCATAGGGTTTAGTCGAATGCCTAAAACATTCAAAAAGTCCCTCAAATTGAAGAAAAAGGTTGCTTCTGTGTCCTGTAACATGGTTATACTTAAACTTTTCACCATAGGCTGGATCAGATCCACTACAGTAGTAGAATCTTAATTGCAGTTTTTACAATGCCTTTCCTTCAGCAAGGACCCTGCAGCTATGTGAAGATGATGTACCTTCAGCAGAGACGTATGGTACTTATGGCCTTGTGTGATGGTCTAGGTTGGCTCCATGCTCCTGTTTGCCTTTGGGAAGCCTGTCCAAATAAATAGTGCAGTGTATTCTTCATCAATAAATAAGTAATCAATAAAACAGTGTTTGTAGAGGTTAGAAACAATTAATAAATATTCCCTTAAAAAACAAGGTTAAAAACACAGGCTGGAATCTTCTTTTTAAAATTATGTCTCCGGTGGATCACTTTAAAATGGATGTCTCCTCTGCTAACCCCAAATGTGACCAAAGAAAACCTCTAATTGACAGTCACATCCATCCTTCTCCTCCAGATTCATGTCCTTGCTGCCCATGGACCCCAGAAAGGTGCTGTGCCAAGCCTCAAATGCTCCCAGTCTTGGGTCCCTGCAGCCATCTGTGTCCATGGCAATGCAGAGCCTCCCTGATTTCCGTTGCCAGGCTTGCATCCCTGAAAACTATTGTTGGCCTGTGCCAAGCCTTCCTTCATCTACTTCTGTGGCAATTCAGTCCAATGAGCACAGCATCACTCCATCCGCCTTCCCCAGACTTACACGGAAGTGAGCAATGGCTTTCTCTGCCACCTTCTCTCTACCTTTACCTGTTTTCCTCTCTCTGCTGTGCAGGCTACTCTTATAGTCTTCCTCTGTGGCACCACTGAGGCACTTGAATGAGTTGTATGTATATGAGGCACAATCAGACAGCACCTCAGGTAACCACAGAACAAAATGCACTCACGCACACCCGCGGCCAATTGAAGCCTGCACTTTTTGGGGCGTGATCATTTATTTCAAATTTGCCTGATGCCATAGACCATTACAGGTTGTGAGGTAGGACCATCATTCTCAAATGGAGTCAGCTGCTTTGCTTTGTGTTTTACGGGCAAACAGAGCAGAACCATCATAATTGGAAATTATAGCAGTCCATTCATTGTTGCATTCAGCACCTCCTTGGACTTCTTCTCTTGAGCCATTGTCTCTACTATCCTGCTTGTCTTAAGTCCATTTCTCCTGTCCTAAAATGGTGTCGGTGTAAACTAAGTAATATGGGATTTAAATTTTACTTTGGAATTGATAATAACACCTAACTTTGTTTACTTCTTCACACACACACACACACACGAGCACCTGACCCTGAAAAGGGTGTTCTAAGGTGTTTAATTGCCAGGTGGCCATAGATCATACAGTATGTAGTAAATTATGTGAATTACAAGGTTTTAGCATTTTTAGTTTACAGGGTTAAGAATGTTTAAAATTACATTTTAAACATTAAAGGAAAGAAAAAAGGAAAAAATTTGATATGAATGAAACTATAATAAGAAATATTTTCAGATTTTGATCTTAGCTTTATTTTGACTTTGCATTTTATTTTGACATTATAATGTAGTAGTAGTTTTGCTGACAACTGATCCTGACTTACTGTGTATTGATCCTTAGCACTGTCTTATACTACTCTCTAGTATTCTCCTCAATTTAACAATGCAAAAATCAATCTTAGTTTTCAATTAGTTTGACAGGATACCAGTCCTATCAGCACAGCAGCTGGGTAGTGCCGAGGAAATTGTTTTCTCAGTTAATTTCTGTAATGTTTCTTTTATTTATTGCAGAACCACTAGTATTTTTCCATCAGGGATGGTTGTAGGAAAAGTGCTTAACATTTTAGACAATGTTGTAATGAATAAAGCAGAATATAACTCCTCTAAATTAAAGGTAAGAAGAGAAGGAAAGATGAATTTAAAAACCTTCCAAACAGCACTAGCTATTGGTCTTCTGTCTTTGAGCATACTTTAAAGTTTTTACATTCAATTTCAAAGGGACTTCAATACATTCCAAAAAGGGTCACTGCCTGCTAAAAGGTGGTAGGTTAGCATAAGCATTTCTAACACTGTAGTAATTAGCAAAAAAATTAGGCAACAACAATAATAACAAATCTATATATAAATAAAAGTCAATGTGTGTATGTACGAATGTTCCAGCATCACGTCCGAACGGCTTGGAGTGATTTTCATGAAACATGGTACTCATGTTTCTCATTGGTCGACTAAAAATACTGTAGGGTGAAATCAGCCCTAACCCACCCCATTCTGGGTAAGGTGAGGGGTGATCTTACAGTCATGTATGCATGTTATCATTCAGTTGACACTCGAACAACCACCAGAGGGCGAACTGGAGGTAACTGCCAGAATTCTTTATGTTTGAGCACCACCGCCCCTGTTGCTTTTGAAATTAAATCGAGTTCTACGCATGCAAGTGTGTGTGTCTGTCTGGTCCAGAAGTGAGATGTAGAGTCAGGGGAGGGCTCCGAAGAAAGACAGTCACTTAGCTGCTAATGCACAAACCATGCGAGCACGTCGGCAACATGAATCCTCATAGCAGAGAGATGCCCAGAGTAGTTCTGATGATTTCAATACTTTCTAGGATCCCGTGCTGCTTACACAGTTAGTATATAGCAGGCGTCTGCCAGCATTCTTTATGTTTAAACAGCACCGCTCCCCTGTTGCTTTTCAAATTAAATGGAGTTGGCCGGTTCCCAGCGTCAAATGGATGATAACATACATACAAGACTGCAAGACAAGGACATTAGTGAGTCTTTATTGTTTGTTGATTTATTTTTATTTTTAAAGTTGTTTTTTTTTAATTATGTTTTTCTCAAAGAATTAAAAATAAAAACACTTTATTTTCCTCCTGGGCAATGCTGGGTATTTCAGCTGGTGTAATCATAAAAATGGCAAATTAAGATTTTTTTACCTTCACACTAGCATCCTTGATTACATATTACAGGCTAGGAAACAAGAGGCGAAATTTCTTTAGCTGATTATTGAGTAGAAACCAACCTGGTGAGGGGACCAGTCCATTGTAGGGCCAACTCTTACACACATCTTTACTCACTTGGGGCCATATTAGAATTGTCACTTAACCTAACATACAAGTCTTTAATCTCTCAACATATCTTCATGGATCCAAGATGCAGAGCTAAAATACATCATTGTTTAAATAATACATCCCACATCTTAAAACGGGTGCTGCAGCTTTCAAAATTGATATTGCAGTCATAACTGATGAATTTTGTTTTGCTGATATTATGAAAGGTCAAAATTTGTGAGGTGGTGGATACAGCAATGGGACTGAGAATACGTGTTTCTGGGTAGTACTGGAAGTATTATTGAGATTGTACGCCTATTATATTAGAGGCTTAATGATCTTCTGCCTGACCTACATGGAACTTTTCTCTCATCTGTTGAGGCAACTTGGTATACAGCTTTACAGGAAGAATTTATGTGTTACTACTTTTGGAAGGTGGTCTACAATCTAATGCCAGCCACCCTTGACCCCTTTCTCATTATATGTATTGGGATACTCATCTTGACACCTATGGTAGTGTCTGGTTCTTAGCATTGTAACAGAACCTTCCATGTCCATACAGGCCACAGCTCTGTCGTAATTGTTTAGGTGTTCCTGTTTGTTGCCTGACTGGATTTAATGCCCTTAGTACACCTAATTTCATCACACTGTCATTTTGAAGACGTCTCCCTTTGGGTCACTTTCTTCTCCCCTCTCTCTCTTTCCTGGAGATTTTAGGGTCTTCTTCCATTCTTTGGCTGATTCAGGTACTGCCCTTGAACCTGACAATGCCTTATCAGCTGGCCACTCTCTCATATCAGAGAAGTCTATAATACAAATGATATCTTTTAACTCTAACCATCAAGCTGTTTCAACACTTTAGTAGCTAACTCTCAAAATGCACAATTCAGTTTTGTGGCATCCACTCTGTGCTCGTTCCCAAAGCCCCTTTGAGGTTTATCAGATCCTAACATTTAAGTCCCGCCTGACTCAACTCTTCGTTAAATGAGCCTTAAAAGATGCCATTAAAGAAATTAATATGTGACACTCAATTTCCACCTCTTGCAAACACTTTGATGAAGTGATGAAGTGTCTTGTTTATTTAAGAGTACTCTTTATATTCAAGCTTATACATCTCTATAATGTTAATAGTTTTAACAACAACAACATTTATTTATATAGCACATTTTCATACAAAAAGTAGCTCAAAGCGCTTTAAAAGCGTTACAGAATAAATACTCAGTATTAAATGCTCTACACCAAATTGTTCTCTTACTTAAATGGAATAGAATGTGTGTATTTTCAATAATGAATATGAAGATAACCTTAAAATATAACCATACGTTATTCCACTTGCATTTAGAAATGGCACATTTAATATGAAACTTGTTTAGCTATAGTTTCAATATAGAAAATTAGTAATGATTGTTTAAATAGATGTAACATTGTGAAAATCCCTTTCAATATTTGTCTTAATTTTTCTTATATAACTTTATGCATTAACAGTGAAATGAGCTTTCTACTTTTTGTAGCCATGCACAATGAAATACTTTCAGTGTTACCTGTACTTCACTCTTTGTGGTTTATTTTTTTCAGAGGAAGAGCAATGGCAATCACATATATTATTAAATATATACATATATCATACATAACCAATTAGCTTGAAGCCAAAGTCTAGGAAGTAACTGTTGAACTTGATTAATGCAGCGCCATAATTGACAATGATAGTAATTGCCTTGAGGATGAATTTGTGTTTGTTTCATTCACAATGACACACTTTAAATGTCACTGTGGCGCAAAGTAAAGAGCAGCAATTGCTGATGAGCTCATGTTTTTGGAATTTTAATCTCTGGTATTAAGCACATTGAAATGGTCCTTAAGCTTTCTTAATTAATGTTCTTAGCATCTATTAATTAAGTATTCTACGTTTATGATATAAATGAATATCATTCACTGGAAATGTTACTAAACCTTTTCCCATTCTGGATTATGAGTTTTAAATAACGCAACCCATAACACTATTGATTCTATACTTTGGTATCCATTACACTTGACATAATATTTCTTCAGTTTTATTTATTCATCCATTATCCAACCCACTATATCCTAACTACAGGGTCATGGGGGTCTGCTGGAGCCAAACCCAGCCAATATAGGGCGCAAAGAAGGGAACAAATCCCAGGCAGGGAGCCAGCCCACCGTTTAGTTTTATTTAGAGCAAATTAAACCAATGCAAATAATCACACAAAAACAATGATAAATTATGAAAGTTGTACTTAGTGAAGCAGTTCTTTATTTTTTGTTGTAAATTTGATTATTGCCTCTGCCACTGTTTCAGAAATTTAAAAATGTATACTATTTCAGGACATTTATTAAGTTTAATCAACTTAAGTTTTACATTTGCACAAGTGTTTACTATATCAACCTACCAAAATATGTTGACATTGACTTGTTCATCTCCAAGTACCATAAAGTACTTCTTCTCTCTTTCTCCCTTATTGCTTCTATCAAAGTCATGACCCTGGCCTTCCCTCCCACCACCAGTGAAAGTCCCCCTTCATGTCTCCTCCAGGGTCCATAAGGTGTCGGATGCACTGTCATTGTTGCAGAAGATACTTGGGTATCCTAAGTTATTGGAAAGTTTTTTTGAAAAACTATGGATGCTAAACAACAACTCCAAGATCTTTTTAGAAAATCATCTGTAGGCCTGTATAATTTAACCTAAAAGGAAGAGGTAAAATAGGCCATATTATTCATATAATAAGCCAGTTTTAGATAAAATCAAATGTTTTTTAAATATAGTATACATTAACTTACTTGCTTAAAAACAAACATACTGTCTGCAGCTTTTGTGTGACAATGGATTTTTGTCAGTTATAAATTTGGACAGCATAATTGTTTTAAAATGTATTTAGCTGTAGCTTAACTTAAATTATTTATTGAACCTTCCTCCTTACTTATCTTCTTTTTGGATTTATACCAATGAATATTTTATTTGTTGAGCATTTAACTTCCATCAATAACATTTAAAATTTAGATTAATCTGAACTCACCAACATTTATTGAATGCAGTTGGGCACAAGTAAATCACCACAAGTGCTACAGAAATTCAAAGGAACTACATGGAGCCTGGAAAAGGTCAAAACAGAGGAATGTGAAATCCATACCAGTAATTGTAGTCAAAATTTTGTTAAAAAAGAAGAAGGTCAGATGTGCTACACTGAAGTATTTGTTTGCCATCACACTTATTCCATCAAAAGGTGTTTCTGTAAAGTATTGGACTTTGCCATCACAGTAATACAGGGAGCAAAGCATCAGCTTATAATTAAGTCACATAGTCACTTAGGGAAGAAAACAGGAGAAGAAAAAGGAAAAGGTAGCAAACAATTTGAAAGTTATTTCACTGTAGATAGAGTCACACAGAAGCCTGTAAAAATCCATAAGTCATAACAAAGGACAAGGCATGTGATAGCATTATTAACAGGAGCCAAGGGGGGTCAAAAGGTGTTAAAACTAGTTTTAATGGATTCAACCTTATATTTATTTTATTATTTTAAAATGGGTAATACAGTTTCACTCATGATATTGAGCTTTTCAGCCCAAGCCATACCTCTGTAGGAGATACTAACTAATATAACAGCATGAGTAATAATAATTCTTCACATTTAAATAGCACTTTCTCACTACTCAGAGTGCTTTTCATAGTGAGTGGGGAGCCATTTCAACCACCACTATTGTGTAGCATCCACCTGGATGATGCAATGTCAGCCATTTTTGCATTCACCACACATTTGCTGTAAGGTGGTGAAGTGGTGAGTGAAAGATAATTAGAGACAGGGGATGATTTGGGGGCCAGAATGACTAGGCCATGGAGGCCAATTTACCCTGAACATCAGGATACACCCTGCTGTTTATGTAGGACACCCATGGATCATTTATGGCCACAGACAGTCAGGACCTCAGTTTTCTGTCTTATTTGTAGGACGGATGAGTACAGGGCTGCATAAATTGAAATTGATTTAGCTAGCCTGTGTTGTAATAAAATGTTAGAGGAACTAACTCAAGTGTCCTTTACAAAAAAAGTGTCCAAACCTACAGATGCTCCAATACAGAGGTAGAAACCGAAGGTAACAGATGAACATTTAAAAAACAATTAAGACAGTTTTAGTAATCCTAATTCAAATTGTGTCAATGAGGCCTTAACAATGCAAGTCATGTTGGATGTTGGACTTTTTAGATGACAGCTTGGAGGAGGCAGTCTTCTATGAAGGCTACAACTGCTGGAGATGCCAGCTGATATAGCACAAAAGCTCAGGGTCGCTGAACTGGTGGAGGAGTTGGATGGTCTACATTGTAGTAGAAAATTAGCGGACCTGGCCCAGGTGTCCTTTAGAGAAATAGTGTGCACCACAAAGGTGGTGCAGGAGGAGTTTCCAGGCCAGAAAGGTAGAGATAGGTGGGTCATGGTCACAAGGTGTAAGGTAAAGGGTGCACACTGTCTGGGGGTATCAACCCCAGAATTGGACATGTCAAACCATTTTCAGTTCCTTATAGAGCTGGACGATGTCTTTGAAGATTCTGAGGTGGTAGGCAGGGATGAGGAGATTGAAGTGCAGGTTTGCTGCAGAGACAGACACTCTTGCATGGTGTGATGCTTTCTGGGTGCACAAGTGAGAGACCTCCCTAGAAGGGTTGATAGGCTCTTGGTCAGAGTAGGGGTGGATCCAGTTGTCATTGTCCTATGTTGGAAAAATGACATACATTAGGTTAATCTGTCAGTTCTGCAATGCAAGTTTAAAGACAGGGTTGACAGGCTGAAGAGAAAAACTGACAAGGTAGTCTTCTCTGAAGTTCTGCCTGTGCCACGAGCCAGTCTAGGTAAGATTAAGGAGATTAGAAGGCTTAATGTGTGGTTAAAATATTGGTGCAGGATAGAAGGGTATAAGTTTATGGGGAATTGGGACTCCTTTTTGAACAGATGGGACCTGTTCCACTGCCACGGGTTACATCTGAACTAGAGGGGCACCAATGTGTTAGGGTGGCATATGAATAGGTTAGTCGAGGATTGTTTAAAGAAGGGGGGTACAAGGAATTTAGAACAGGCCAGGTTTAGAACTGTAAATGGAGGAACAAACAGTAGTGTAAAAATAAAAACACATATTAATGTAAATTCTAACCAAACGTTTAAATGTAAAAGTAAAAGGAGTACCATATTAAAAACAGCTTGCCTTATTGTTAGAAGTAACAACAATAGTGAGTTGGAGTTGTATGTAGAGGAGCATAATAATAAAATTATAGCAATAGCAGGAACCTGGCTAAATAATAATGATGGGGAACAGTATAACACAGAGATATACCGATTTTTTAGGAAGGATTGACAGAACAGAAAAGGAGGAGGGGCTGCTGTTCATGTCAAACAGAATTTTGAATAGTCAGCATGGTTTCAGAAAAGGGAGGTCATGTTTTATTAACATTCTAGACTTCTATGAGGAAAGAACAAAAGGTTATGACCAAAGTGTAGCTTACAATGTTATTTATCTGTACCTTCAGAAAGCATTTGATAAAGTGCCACATGAGAGGTTGGGCATCAAATTAAAAGAATTAGGAGTTCAACGTGACATTTTCAGATGGATGCAGAATTGGTTCAGACACAAGAAGTAGAAGGGTGATGGTACAAGGAACTTTATTAGAATTGACTGATGTTAACAGTGGTGTTCCACAAGGGTCAGTGCCTCGGCCGCACCTATTTTTAATATATATACACAAATGATCTGGTTATGAATTTAAGTAATAAGCTAGTTAAATTTGCAGATGATACCAAGACAGGTGGATTGGCAAATAATCAGCGATCCTTTAATTCATTACAGAGGAACTTGGACAGCACACTAGCTTGAGCAGATTTGTAGCTGATTGAAGTTTAATGTATATAAATGTAAAGTATTACTCTTAGGAATTAGAAATGTTAGGTTTGAATACACAATATGAGGGTCTATTGAGAGTACGCCTTATGAGAAGGATTTAGGAGTTGTAGCGGACTCTACACTATCAACTCCCAGACAGTGTTCAGAAGCCACTGTAACTGTTCAGTTACATAGCACGATGTGTATAGTACAAGACCAAGGAGGTTATACTCAAACTTTATAATGCACAAGTACTCATCTGGGGTACTGTGTGCAGTTTTAGTCTCTAGTCTACAAAAAGGACATAGCAGTGCTAGAAAAAGTCCAGAAAAGAACGACTAGGCTCATTCCAGGGCTACAGAGGATGAATTATGAAGAAAAACAGCTGAGCCTTTTCAGTTTAAGCAAAATTAAGAGGTGACATGCTTGAAGTGTTTTTAAAATTCTGAAAGAAATTAGTACAGTGGATTGAGACTGTTATTTTAAAATGAGTTCATCAAAAACAAGGGGACACGGTTGGAAACTTGTTAAGGGTAAATTTCACACAAACATTAGGAAGTTGTTCTTTACACAGAGAACCATAGATTTGGAATAAGCTACCAAGTAGCCTGGTAAACAGTAAGACTTTGACTTTCAAAACTAGGCTTGATGTTTTTTAGAAGAATTAAGTGGATAGGACTGGTGAGCTTTACTGAGGTAAGTGGCCTGTTCTTGTATACAGTTGATTGTTCTAATGTTCTAACATAAGCACAAAGTTAAAAGTGCAAACTGTCAATGGGCATCAACCTCAAAGTTGGAGGTGTTCAACTGGTTTTAAGACTCTGCAAAGCTGGGCTGTGACTCTGATACCTGTGATATCTCACAGGCTAGAGATAGGATAAATTACGATGTATAATTTATATTGGTGAGGTTAGACTGTTAGTTATACAAAATACTGTATACCTAGGTACTAAGCTTAGGTACAAATATCACAAGGTGGTTGTATCTTAAGTTCTGCATGTGCTACTAACTGGTTTAGGTAAGCCTGAGTATACTAGGAAGTTTTAATAAAATTATTAACCCACCGATGAATCTTATGATTTAGACAAAAACTATATATATATTTTGCTTTGCACAGCTTTGTTTCAAGGTCATTTCAACATTTTGTAAGGCTTTGGACATCAAAGAATCTCCTTGTACATTTATGTTTATAAATTATTGTCTCTAGGCATATGTTAACAATTATTATAGTTATGTGTTTGTTTTATCACAATGCATTTTGTTTATGCATGGCTGCAGGCATTTTGAGATGCTGTTGCTGGAATGTGGGTCCTGGTTGCTAGGCTTCATCCCCTGGAATTCTCATCATATGACGTCATATAACACTTTAAATGCCAGCTCTATGATCTAAAATTATTGGTTGTAGTTTCCAGTGTATTTATGTTTTCTAGTGATCCTCATTTTATTTTTTTTTCCCTTTTTAATGCATTTATTAAAAGCAAGTAACATTCCATAGAATCAAGTCACACTTAACAAAACTAAAATCAAATCAAACCCCACCCATGAGAAAAAGAGGAAGGGCAATAACAAGAGCAAAACTGTTAAGAGTAGTAAAGATAAAGGAGGCTTTTCCTCCAATATAAATCCTTATTCTAAAATGTTATTAAAACCTGCCAGGTTTTAAAAAAAGTTTTGAACAGATCCTCTAAGTGAGAATGTGATTTTTTTCCATTTTCAAATAGTACTGTATATAACATCAACCCATTGACTTAAAAGAGGTGGGTTAGGATTCTTCCATTTCAGCAAGACAAGTCTATGTGGTAGTAGTCAAATAAAGCCAATTACAGTTTGATTATCCTTCTCCACTTTAAGCCCATCTGGGAGTACACCAAACACAACTGTTAATGAATTAGGAGGGATTGTGACCCCAAGGCACTCTGACAGGCATTTAAAAATGTTTGTCCAAAATTATGTTAATTTGGTATACACAAAAAACATATGGCCTAGTGAAGCTGGGGCTTGATTGCAACATTCACAGGTTGGATCCTTCCCTGGAAACATCTTGGACAGTTTCGAATGAGATAGATGTGCTTGATAAAAGATTTTAAGTTTAATAATTGAATGTTTGGCACATATGGAGCTCGAGCGAATTCTGTGTGTGGCTGCCTTCCACTCTGCTTCTGAAATATTAAGTAAGAGATCCTTTCTCCAATGAGTTCTGGGATCTGCAAAAGGGAGGGATTTTAAAATGTTTTTATATATAATAGAAATGCTGTCTGAGCCCTCAAGACTGACCAATCTCACTTTTGAATAATGATGTTAAGATACTCTCAAAAGCTCTTGCTAGAAGGATTGAGATAGTGCTCCCTTCAGTAATATCACAAGATATAATATCATTTTTTGTACCAAGGAATTTTGAGTTTGGATAAGTATGCTGGCTTTGCTTATGCTGCAATCCCAGCTGAGCTGCTAGCTCGTCTGTTTGAAAATTATTTTTTTCAGCCTTTTTTACTTATGATAATACAGAAATAAGTTAAATTAAAATAGTATAAGTTGCTTGTCTTAACAACAACAAAAGAAAATTAAATTAATTGAAGTTATATGTAGCTTCATATAATATGGTGTTACAGCAGTAACAGAAATCTGGCTAAACCCTAGAGACTGAGATGAGTATAATATAAATGCTACGCATTATTTAAAAAAGATAAACAAAAGGAAAAAGGTGCACTCAAGGAGGACATTTACCTAACAGAAGAATAGAACAAGAGTATGTTATATGCTCCTCAAACATATATAAAGGGTAATATGTTGCTTTTTAATAGCATCAAAAGTTAACATTACAGCAGATGGTACAGTAGTAAGTTTCTTTAATAACCCACATGTTAACTAGGAAACGCTACCAATAGCAGAGCAGAGGACTAATTGCTGTTTTACTTTTGTTTAATGTGCCTGTGCCTTTTAAATTTTTTAAATTCAGTATGTTAAAAAACCCAACAAGAGGAGGGTTAATATTCTGGATGGAATTTGAGGATAAAGGTAATTTAACCATTAGCTTCTTGTGATCACAATACACTTTACAGTCTTTTAGCAGAGTTTACACAAAAAAAAACTGCTGAATGTAGTTTTAGTAAACTTTTGAGTACTTGTGCTACAGTCTAAAGAATGCAAAGTATTGAGTGTTGCTGTCACACTTTATAAAGCTGTTATAATAAACTATTGCACTTTGCTGTGACATTACTGGGAGTAAATCATGTCAACTTATCATTAAAAGAAAGGAATCAAAACTGGCGAAGAAAAAAGGATTAAAATAGCAAAGCAAAACTGGAGATGGCTGAGTACCAACGGAGTAGGCTTAACAGTATATTTCACACAGTGCGGAGGCAATTTCATCCTAAACTAGAGAACTTTGCAGTAAATGAATAAGGAGGTGAAAATTAAATTACAAAAGACAAAGTGGCTGTGTAACACAGACAAAACAATGCCAGCATTAACCTTCATTGTTATAAGAACATGAGGGCAAGGGCAGAAAAGGAGAATATTGTGAGAAGGAAGTGAAGTGCAATAAGAACAGTAAAGGTGAATTACATATATGTAATAAATAAAATAACAATGGCTGTAAATTAATATTTTTCAAATGTTTCCACATGTGAAGAAGATGATAATCTCTCACAAGCTACAGGCACTATTAAGGAGGTATTCTGTGATTTGGAGATAGTAATAAGATAAGTGCTACTAGGATTAAAAAGACTGAAAGGAAATAAATTCTTGGGACTGGATAACATTTATCCTAAATTGCCTCTGGAAGTTAGTTACTATATATAGCATATAAACCATTAAAACATTTTTAGAAATCATTGGAATCAGGTAACATTCCTAAAGACTGGAAGCTTAGAAAATGTAACATTACACACAGAAGGTGTTTGGGATGATCCTAGTAATTATAAGATTATTGTAGTGGGGTAGATTAATGAAACAGAATAAAGAAAAAGTTTAGCAACATATGTCAAGTGCAGATGTGTGACTGAGCAGCCTACAGTTTCAGAGAGTATGTTTCACTTAAATACTGTAATTCCATAAAAAAGCAATCAATAATTTCATCAGAGGGGTACATACAGGATTTTAAAAGGGCATTGAGGGTCGAGAAGGAAGACAGAAGAAAACTAGAATACCAGAATGGAGGTTAAAAGAAGATCAGAGTGAAAGACATAAGTTTGAACGAAGTCAATGAGGTACAGAGCAGAGTCAGGTGGTTGGGAGTGAAAGCCCAATGGACGGATGTTAGGCTAACTGTTGTGGAGGGCTGAAGTGGTACTCTTGCTGATTGCCTTGGGTGAGTAGGAGCTGCCCATCAGCTGGTATCTCCAGCAGGAGTCAATGGACTGGTGGAGAGAAGAGTAAGTGGCTTGGTGTGGTGTCCTGCAGATTGCCGATTGAGTGGAGGGAGGGGATCCGAGCCTAAGAATAAAAGGTTGACCACACCTGTTTGCAAGTATCTCCTCTCGCTAAAGATACTAAAAGTGATGAGCTAAGGAGACACCAGAATTTGGAAGGAGCATAGAGGTTCATGATTGTTTTTAAGATGAAGACAACTGCTTTGCTTTTAAAGTTATTTTATTAGATCTATTTATTGATTTTTTTATCTTTTACATGCACCTTAATTTTTATGGATTATTGATTGTTGTTTCATGAAAGTGAAATCCACATACATGAGTGGCAGAGACACATAGCGCAGGCTGGGGGGGTTAAAAAAGAGTGAACCTGGCAAGAATTTCTTGCTGCAACAATCTTTTCAGTATGACTGTACCTGGAGTTGAGTTTCTCCCAACAACCGTAAAAAAATCTGGCCAGACTAGGTAACTCAAGAAGGTATTTGATACTGGTTATGCCAGTTAGGAACCCGGGAATAAAATGACAATCAATATCACAGCTCTGTTTGAAAAGGGCATGTGATATAATAAAAATAACTATTTACAGCTTTTGTCTTTCTTTTATAAATAGTTATGGACAAAGCACTTAACATTTCAGGCAGAAAAGCAGGTGTGGCATTGGTAGTCCAGTAACCCAGCAGGGGAGGCAACTTGTGCAAGATGGAGTCTGAGGGAAAATAAAAGCTTATATAAGAAAGCTGTAGTGTGAAAGGTCCCGGAATGAGATACATTAAGGTATGTTTTTTGGAGTTAGACAGTAAGAGAGAAACATGAATGTCGGTGGGCAGACAGACATACATGTTAGTGGTCAGGCAGACCCACATGCAAATGATAAGATGCTTTTATAGGGTAGAGTTCCATAAGAGGGGATGAGATGTGTGGGTGGTATGACAATACAAGCTCTCATTCAAAACCAGTTAAGTGGGATTGGTTGTGACAGTTCCCAAGGTTGTATAAAATGAAAGGTGTGAAGCCAGAAATGGGGTCGTTGGATGTTGGAGGAACCATTTTTCTTTTCCTTGACCAGATAAGAAATAAGAAGAATGAAGCATTTTTCTAACTACTTTACTTTGTATTTGACTGATAGTTTGAAAGTGTCATCAGGACTGTGTTTTCTCTTTTTTTTTCGATCAGCAGAATTAGAGGCCACCACATCTGTCTTATAACATCCCAAATAACATGTGCAATGGCAAAAGGAAATACAACAAACATAGTACCAGTACAAATATGAAAAAGTATCACATACAAAAATTGAAGGTACGGTTATGAACTCTCCATTGTATGACATTACAGGGTATCCATGTGTTTAGACCTCTTGTTCTTTTGCGTACAATGCTATATCAATTTGTTTCCACAGATTTAATTCTTACTTTTTTAAAGGAATACAATACAATACAACTTATTTTGTATAGCACTCCTTGTACAGGTGCAGAGCACAGTAAACAAATTCTCGGGCAAAATACAAGCATAGAGTACAGTAAGCCCTCCTCGATCGCGGGGGTTGCGTTCCAGAACCCCCCGCAATAGATGAAAATCCGCGAAGTAGAAACCATATGTTTGTATGGTTATTTTTATATATTTTAAGCCCTTATAAACTCTTCCACACTGTTAACATTATTAGAGCCCTCTAGACATGAAATAACACCCTTTAGTCAAAAGTTTAAGCTGTGCTCCATGACAAGACAGAGATCTTCTTTCTTCTTTCTCACAATTAAAAGAATGCAAATATATCTTCTCTTCAAAGGAGTGCCCGCATCAGGAGCAGAGAATTTCAGAGTGAGAGAGAGAGAGCGCTCGCAAAGAAAAGCAAACAATTAAAAAATCAATACGTGTGCTTTTAAGTATTCCGAAGCACCGCAATAAAGTGGCATTTTTTAGAGGAGCGTCAGTATCTTCTCAGCAAACTGCATCTGTGCAAACAGCCCGTCTGCTCACACCCCCTCCGTCGGGCGCAGTGAATGTCAGAGAGGGTGAGATAGAGGCAGAGACAAGCAAACAAACAAGCACCGCGCAGGATGCATATCTTATATTATTGAGGAGTTTAAGTTAATATGTAATACATGCTCTGATTGGGTAGCTTCTAAGCCATCCGCCAATAGCGTCCCTTGTATGAAATTAACAGGGCAAACAAACTGAGGAAGTGTGTATCATAAATTTAAAGACCCATTGTCCGCAGAAATCCGCGAACCAGCGAAAAATCCGTGATATATATTTAGATATGCTTACATTTAAAATCTGCGATGGAGTGAAGCCGCGAAAGTCGAAGCGCGATACAGCGAGGGATTACTGTATTCTAATTATTAAATTCAGAATAAGTAAATGTAAAGATTTGTTGAAAAACACAGAAAACAAACAAGAAACTAATTAACACAAATGGAAACCTATAATATCTGTCCATTAATTAGCAGATAACCTATGGCCAGTTAACAATAGAGATGATGAAATTGTAAAAGAGAAAGTTGAAGACAGAGCCAGAAACAATCGCGGTCATAGAAGCTTCAGCCACCTGGCTCCTGGGTTTTCAATTGTAGAGTCTGTGCATGGCCATCCAATCTAATGAGAGAATCTTTGTATCTGATGATTCCAATGCTTATTTGTCTGAGGTGACTTTTCCATAGCAGAATAGGAGTTTCAAAGTAGAGCAGTGACACCAAATGCCACATCAAGATATCAAGAAGAGCAATAGAATAGAGGAGTGTTAGTAACAGTTTATAAATAGTAGACCCCTGATCTAATTTGTGTGCTGATTCAGTAAAACTAATGCTGAGTCCAACCGAGTTAGAAAGTGAGACTTGTTGCAGTCAACACCATTGCCACAAATAAATAGCATTTCTGCTTTTTCTGATATTCACAGACAAATACTGTAGTTCTCATCCATCCACTTATTTAACTCAGTGACACAACTAATTAAGGATACCAATGGAGAAATTTCATTTGGTCTAAAAGAAAGGTATAACTGGGGGTCTTCTGCACAGAAGTGAAAATTAATGTTATGTTTCCTAATGATAGCTCCCAATTGAAGCATTAAAAGTGAACATTGTAAAGGTTCCAGTTCTCAGACAACCATAGATATGTGGATTAAATCACAAAGTTAGATTTTAGATAGAAAACTTTGAGGGACATTTAATATTTGGGTAGTGTGAAAGATGGCCGGCTATATATTCCGGACCACACCTCCAAGCCGCCAGAAGGAGCCCTCCCAGCGGCATGGAGGTTCCCCGAATTCCAGCAGAGCCTCATGGACCTTGTAGTTTTTATAAACAGCCCTGCTGGATACCATGGGGACCACCAGGAGCCGCTATACGGAGGCTTAGGGAGTGCTATGTGCCCTATAACCCGGAAGTAGAGCCTGGTCACATGAACAGTAGGAACAACGTGCTTCCGGGGTGAAGTAAAGGACTTTGTATCTGACCTGGAAGTGATAAGGAATCTCATGGACTGTAGGGTGGATTCACTTACGGGTCAGGAGATATAAAAGGACCATGGGAACTCCCAGACGACGAGCTGAGCTAGGAGGAAGGGTAGCTAAGAGTCTGGGAGGTGGAGGATTGTTTATTGTAGTCTGTGATTAAATAATGAGTTGTGTGGAGCGGAGGGTGCTTGGTGCACATAATTAATATAATAAAAAAAAGAATTATTGGACTTTACCTGGTGTTTGGCGTGGTTACTGAGGGTTCAAGGAAACGATAGTGCCCCCTACTGTCACAGTAGGTGATATATTGCAAAATTTAGCTGAGGAGGGATTGATGAACTATTTTGTCATTATTGTTCTATTACTCTAAACTGATTTTATTTACTTATTTATAAAGCACTTTAAAAACATCAAGGCTGACCAAAGTTCTGTATAATAGAAACCTACTTAATGTAGCTGCTCCTATTTCTTAGGTTAAAAAAACACTGAATTGAAAATAAATGCAATACATTTATATTTATTAGAACACAATAACTTCATAAATCAAAATATTGTGGCCTGGTCACGCCCTGTGTGCAGCTGGTAAATTCTTCCCGTGTTTACATGGATTATTTCTGGATTCTCTACCTTCCTCTAATGTATGAAAGACATGTAGGTTTGTTTGACAACACAATATCTGCTTAGTGTAATTGAGAATGGGTATGTGCATGAGCACGCACTACGACCCTACCTTCAAGTTTATGTCCAGTGATAATAATCTGAACAGCCAGAACTTATTTCCATGCATCATAAGCAGAAATGGGCCAGAGCCACGTAGTATAAATGCAAGTGGACCAATACAACTTGTTTTTAATAATAGCTGTTAATTTATTTGAGAATTATGTGTTGTTCTTGGTTTTCTGTATAACAGTGCAACATCTAGTAGAAATAAATGTTGCATGGTTCCTAAAAATCTAAATGAAGAATCTATTCACATTGTATATTACAGTACATTAACAACAGAATATATTCTCTCTAAAGTGATAATCAAGCAATAGAATGAACTCTGTCAGTTAATATCAGTCCATACAAATTATGCAGTAGGTTCCTAATAACAACATTTATGTCTATGGCACATTTTCATACAGCGTAAAGTGCTTTACAACATGTCAAAGAAAGAGCAGAGAAAAGAGAAGCAAACTAAAATTAGATAAGAATAATAATGAATGAATAAATAAGTAAGCAAGTAAGAAATAAATAATACATACTTAAGCAAGATAGATATATAATAAATGGAGAAACAGACTCTTTATTATAATTGTGTTTCAGGTTTCTAAAGATTACTGTAAGTTTTAAGAGGTAATAACATTTTCAATTTTAATAACAATGTATGTATTAACACTAGAATCCCTGCAGACTATGAAAGAACTTAAATCCCCCCACACCTCTCCATCAGTGTCTTTCATTTCGTAAATGTGTTGATCAGCACAAGCAGTCTGCTGTCCCAACCCTCCTCCCCCCCTACCATGACTAAGCTCAACTCAGGCCAAAAGCTCTCCCAGCTCAAGCCAAGGCTCCTTATCTGTGTGCGAGGTGAGGTGCCCGGAGTTGTATAGGGTAAACAATACAGTATATCATTATTTGGAATACATGCATTTCATGTGTGTTCCGTGTCTACAAAGATCTGGGTAAGTGTAGGATGAAAGTAAATGCAAGTCAAGAAATGCTGAACACATACCTAAAGCAGAAACTTTTTCCATGTTATGCTAATAATGACGCAAAGTGTATAATGTGTGACTTTAGTCCAAATATCAAATAACCATGTGAAATTTTATTCAAGAATATAACCAAAATAAAAAAAAATCATTCAATTTACATAATTGTAAACTGTAAGTTGCTGTGAATGACTTACAAACCCAAGCTTAAATGTCAATCGACAGAAAGCTAATACATATTCCTGGATGGTGCAGATGTTTGAGTGGCTGCCTTAAAACTGAAAGGTTGCTGGTTTGAGTCCCAGTGCTCCGTGTTTTGAGAAGTGGGCTGCTATTATTATTATTACTACGATATAATAAAAACATACAATTAATTTGAGGCTGTAACGCCCAGTGTAAATTTTGGCTATTCTGGAAATGCAATGTATTTAAGAAAACACATTTTTTGAATTGCAGATGTTTTACTTATTTTTTGTAAAAGATTTTATCAAATATTTTTCAGGTACACTTTTGAATTCAATTAATAGCACTTTTGCATGTGCACATTGCATTAATTTAAATTTTTGATATTAGTACTGAGAATCACCATTAACATTTTATAAACTGCTAAAAAATCAACCTTTTTCAATTAGGCATATTTAAGTGCATACTGACTCATTTCTTTGGTAATGGTGAGCATACACTAATAATGTCTACTGGTTAATGGGTGTTAGTTGTGTGTTCTCAGCTGGGAACATTACAAAAAAAATCAAACAGACAATACAAAACAAAATAAAAAAATCTTGGTAGCATTGTAAGATTTTTTTAGAATCATCTAAAATGTGGTCAGTATTTTTGATTGCTATTATTCAAAACCCCCTCAAAATTTGCTTCTCAAAAATACAAATCAGCTTTAATCAGTCCTGTCAGAAAATGTTTGAAGATTAGAAAATATTTGTTTCGTAATCTCCTCCAGCTGAAAGAGTTTAGGTAGATCTAAATGGGCTTATTGTGGTTCACATTTTGTAAAATGGTAAAAAATGAAACTCAAAGCATCTATTAACACTGCAAAATTAGGTGATGGTCATTGAGCTTTATTATTATATAATATAATAAAGTGCTCCAAGATGAATATATTGTAGCGACCCGTGGTCGAGTCTTGAAGTTTTTAAAGCCGATCTCTGCCGTGCACCTCTCCCAAGCTGTTGGCTAGCGGATTGCCAGCGTTATGCACGCAGCTATACCCAGCTCTTTAAGTAACGAGCACTCGTGTCCCATACACCGCACGACTACGAGTGTCTCGGCAGCACGCAGCTGTACCCAGCTTCTTAAGTAACGAGCACTCGTGTCCCATACACCGCACGACTCCGAGTGTCTCGGCATTAATTGCTTAGATGAAATCTTAGCAATGAATACAGCTCTGTCCTGTTGTATCTCTTTATTCACAGATAGCCAGTAAACAAAGCTCGACATTATTGCACTGCCATTGTCAAGGTCATGCACGAAGACATTTCACATAACCGGTACTTTTTACAAAATAAATAACCCCGGACGGCGATGACCCAAACCCACCCAACTAATTGAACACAAACACAACATTATTTACAAGTTAATAAATTAATAAATACAACAGGAAAAACATTAGAACAATCAGTGAACGTACAACCTTCCCACAATGCATCACTCCGGCAGCACTGACTGCCGGGTCGCTACAATATTATGAAAAATACAAAATACTTTTGAACACCCCAGGGCCCAAATCTTCCTAATTTAATGACATTAGTTTAGTCTTTCCCATTTAAAGCCTGTTGTTTAAAATAATTTAAAAATATTTGACAAAAATACAAATGAAATTGGCCTGGGAATCTTGTTGTTTGGTGCAGTACACACAGGACTCTTTATGAAGTTTATATCAACTACATTTACATATGATAGCCTGACACACTAAACAGTTATGAATATACCTACTGTATGTATCAACCTACTGCTTTGGATATTCTTGCCCACTAATGACATATGGTAGTGAGGAACAGTACTTTTATGACTTTTTAATACAGGCATTATTGCATTATGTATTACTTTTACTATGTATTTTGTTATATACCTTTATCCTGGATTTATTCAGCTCCAGTTAATTTTTTTAATTATCTATTGGGGTGTTCTTTGTTTCCTAAGTACACCTTGTGATGAAGCTGTCTTCATTGGTTTTGTCATATCATCAAACGCTATCATTTTAAAATATCTTTTGTTTGTATGACTTCTTTCACCAGCAAGACAGAGACATACAACAAACGCGAGAGAGCCCTTTTCCAGTCCAGTTATGCCTAAATAAAAGAAAATATTTAATAAGTCACATAACCTTCCAGCACAATCTGTTTACCCTGTGTCATGCCAGCAATTATACCAAGCCTCACTATATCCTCCACATTCCAAATTGTACAAATGACACACAAACCACTTAAGTTAAACATTTTAAGTATATTAGAAATGCTCAAACAGTAAATACACCAAAAATATCTCCAACAACTAACCCACCCCAACATAGATGTCAAATGAAAACAAGAGTCCTGAAGAAATCTATTACACAGTAAATAGAGTTGAATTGGTTTATAGATTCAAAACATGTGGCACACTACAGTGGGAATGAAATTTTCCTAAGGTAATTGAACAGTTCAGTCCTACTGGTAGATTGTGAAACTGTATCACGGCTTTGAGTAACAAAGGTTCCCTTCATTATGATGGGGTGTATGCTTATCAGTCCTGTAATAATCTAAATTCTTATCATGGCTGAAGATAAACCTTGGCAAAAAAACAGCTTCCTTTTTTCCTTCTCCTCCTTCTTGAGAAGACGCAACATATTAGAACATTAGAACAATTTAGATAATTATAGGCTATTCTGCCCAACAAAGCTCACAAGTCTTACCCACTTAATTCCCCCAAAATAACATTAAGTCCCTGAAGACCTACTGTCTACAACATATTCCATGTGTCTGTGGTTCATTGTGTAAAACAAAACTTCATAATGTTTGTTCAAAATTTACCTTTAACAAGCTTCCAACTGTGTCACCATGTTCTTGCTGAACTCTTTTTAAAAAGTCTTGTCCTAATGTACCAATTTCCTTTATAATTTTAACTAGCAAAATACCCGCGCTTCGCAGCAGAGAAGTAGTGTGTTAAAGAAGCAATGAAAAAGAAAAGGAAACATTTTGAAAATAACGTAACATGATTGTCAATGTAATTGTTTTGTCACTGTTGTGAGTGATGAGTGTTGTTGTCATATATATATATATATTTTTACACACACACACACATAAACATATATATATATACATATCTATACATATACACATATATACATATATATATATCTACATATATACACATACATATACACACACACATAAATACATACACACATACATACACACACACATATATACACACAAATACATATATATATATACATACACACACACATATATAAACATATATATACATATACATACATATCTACAAATATACACACACAGCTATTTCGTATCAGTGCAATACGCTGCTTGTTAAAACGGATGACTCCCGCTCTTACGTGCAAGTCTGTGTGGATATTATGAACTATCGTATTTGTTCAAGTTCTATTTAAATTTTGAATAGAAGGAATTTTTATTTAGTCGACAGAAATATCTTTGGTAGGAATGGTAAAAACAGACAGGAATATTATTCGTGAATAAATCAACTCAAACCTTAAACAACTTATAATATTTTGCTCTCCATAAAAATATATCCTGTCTAAATTATACAAGTTAGAAATAACATAAACGTTAAAAGAACAAACATTCAAATTTCTTTACTCTTATGTAATTTTATATAAAAAATAAACTTTGATTTTAAATATCCCAAAAGATTTTGCTCTCCATAAAAATATATCCTGTCAAAATTATACAAATTCAAATATGAACATGCTGCATAACAAAACCTGGAAATATAAATAAAATGTGTTCCTTTCAGCAATAACAAATCAAATCATTCAGTTGTCTTTGCTCATATGTCATTTTAGAGCTGGACGCCTGGCATCTTTTTTTGGCAACAAGTTCGTTTATGTTTGGTGTGAGGTTCTGTGTTGTGGAGATTCTCAGGATGGATTGCAGGTGCTCATCAGTGAGGCGACTCCTGTGTGCTGTTTTGTTAGTCTTTATCACTGAGAAGAGCTTCTCACACAGATATGTGCTACCAAACATGCACAAGGTTCGAGCCGCATGTAGACGGACTTTTTTTGTTCTTCAAAGTCACCAAAGCGCCGTGCAAACTCAGTGCGCAGTGCGCTCAGTTTATCAGCAAAGTGCGTGTTTGGGAACACCGTAGTGACGACTTGGTTTAACATTACTTGGCAACAGGGAAAGTGGGGCAAGGTGCACTGGTGCATTTGTGTCTCCCATAAAAGCAGCTTCACTTGAAATCACTTTGTGATTGTGCACGGGTTAAAACGTCCGCTGAAGTGTCAGATTCTTATTTAATTATGCTGCTTTCTGTATCTTCTGCATTGCATTCAGGTTACCCTGATGTTTTGTCTCATAGTGCCGTCTTAGATTAAATTCTGTAATTACAGCCACATTAGCTCCACAAATGAGACACACGGGTTCAGTAAACATATACTCAGCCTCCCATCGGTTTTAAAGGCTCTATTTTCAGAATCAACTTTTCTCTTCAGCATCGTGTGAGCTAGCTTCGCAATAACTTGCAGCATCATAAGGTAGACTTGATTAACGCAGTAAGTGTTCGGCAAGGCAGCTGAAGCGCTGCATTATGGGATCTGTAGTTTATTGTGTTACCAGCGCTTCATATACCGGGCTTTAATAACAATAATACAGTATATAAAATGATCTCGCGGGCGGATATAATTACACGGGCGGATGTGGCCCGCGCCCTTGAGTTTGACACATATGGACTAAATAGAACTTGAAAAGATATATTTTTCAAATGTGATCGCGCAATTCAGATAGAGTTGACGCAAGACTACAGCCTGCATGCCTCAATAAGTCATCCTTCCCTCACTCTTACTTTTTTACCGTTCATCTAATGAATACACTGAGTATGGCTTTACCAAAACAATCATTGATGGCGAATAAAGTATCCATTATTCGAGTATGTAGATCGGGATATATATATATACATATATATATATACCCGCGTATCATGAGAAGTAGTGTGTTAAAAAGCTAGAAAAGAAAAGGGAACATTTTAAAAATAACGTAACATGACTGTCAATATACAGTATTTGTTTTGTGAGTGTTACTGAGTGTTGCTGTCATCAAGGATTTGATTATCATTATTTTTTTCAATCAGGTTCGTATTTGTAGGATGTGTTGTGTTCAAGTTACATTCCGTGTTTGTCAATCGTTGTAAAGATGACAGGTTTCATTCATCGATTTGTTTCTTACTGCATCAATAAACAGCTCGTCTTCTTCTTTATCTGAGACCTGACACACTGCATGCACGGGTTTTTTACACTGTCTTCCTTTAGCGGGACATTGACTTTTCCAACGTGTGCTTTGTTTCTGCAGTAGTTGGATTTATGAATATGCTTGTATGTATCAGGCGCTTCATATTTTTGCTGCCTTTTCAATTGTGTAATTCGGTTTTGTTCAGCTCTTTGGAACTGTTGCTTTTATCTGTGCACTGAGTCAGTTCACGTGAGCCACTCGGTGTACATGCATCGAAGGTTCCCAGCTGTGCTGGTGCCATCTCGTGCTATGTCCATGGCTGTATTTAATGTTACCTTAGTCCTGGCACTTAAAACTTTCTCTCGCAGTTTCGCTGAGTTTGTGTCAAACACCACCCTGACCATCTCATCTTCCTCTCCATAAGCACAGTCCTTCACCCGTGAATATTTACCCGTGGCAGTTTGTTATTGGATTGCCGCTGACGGACGGCCTTATATGGGCAGGCACTAAATTACAAACGCCAGCGGCAGCCTGTCTATGAACTTAATTTAAAGTGTAGGTTTACATCGTGCTTTGTTTCCGAAGTAGCAGAACTCATGAATATGGTTGTATATGTCACTCGCTCGCTTCTTATTGTTTCGCTGCCTTCTCAATTATATAATGCATGTTTTCTTCAGCGCTTTTTTGAGGTCTTCCTGGTTTTCTATGTACTGCGTGATTACGTGGGAGGCGTGATGATGTCACGCCCCCACGGTGTTGAAGCTCATCTCCATTACAGTAAATGGAGAAAAACTGCTTCCAATTATGACCATTACGCGTAGAATTTCGATATAAAACCTGCCCAACTTTTGTAAGGAAGCTGTAAGGAATGAATCTGCCAAATTTCAGCCTTCCACCCACACGGGAAGTTGGAGAATTAGTGATGAGTCAGTGAGTGAGTGAGTGAGGGCTTTGCCTTTTATTAGTATAGATTAATGTGTTCTCTTAATGTTTGTTTTCTTAAACTAAAAAAGCTCAGCAATTTTTCATCATAATTCATTCCCTGTAGCCCTGAAATTAGTAAAGTCTCTCTTCTCTGGACTTTCCAGTGCTGCTATGTGCTTTTTGTAGCTTGGAGACCAAAAGTTCTAACGTTCCAGCATAACCTCCTTGGACTTGTACTCTTCACATCATGCTATATAATTTAACATTCCATTAGCTTTCTTAGTGGCTTCTGAACACTGTCTCACTGTTACTAGTGTCAAGTCCACCATGTCTCCTAAATCCTCCTCATAAGGCGTACTTTTGATTTTCAGACCGCCCATTGTGTATTCAAACCTAATATTTTTACTTCCTACATACAATACTTACATGTACTTACATTCAATTTCATCTGCCACAAATATGCCTAAGTCTGTGTACTTTTCAAGTCCCTCTATAACGATTCAACAGATTCTAGATTGTCTGCCAGTTCACCCATCTTGATCTGCGAAACAAAAGCTAGAAATGCTTATAATGATCAAAAATATGGCACTCATCCCAGTATAATGTTAAAGGCATAACCTCAAGAATACTTTTGAACATGTACAATGCTACAAAAACAGTGGCTAATTAAAAAGTAAACAGATCACAATAAATGGCATTACTACTGAAGAACTTCAACTTCGATGCAGTTCTCTACTGGTATTTGGTTTGATGTCCTAACTACTGGCTTTCTTTTAGAAATTTTTTGCAAATCAGTTTTTGTATAACATACTGAACACATACATATATTGATATGAGCCCCACAAGGTAAGAATTTGAAATACATTTATCATGATAACCATTTCTCCAATGTCTCCAAAAATATACTTGGATGTCTTCATGAATGACTGCTCACTTTTGTAATATAAATAGATGCATGCATGTGGAAGGCACAAATGGCTATAACACAAAGTAATGTACAATAAGATTTTGAAGGTGACACAAATGCCTAGAGTAAAAAAAGAGATGCAAACCTTTATTAATCCATGCTTACATACACTATGAAGCATATAAAATAAATATTTAATTAAGCACAGATATATTTAGGGATTTTTGTCTGAAATGACAACTGCATTTAATACATAAATCCACAAGAACACAGCTGAAAGAAGGAGTGATACAGCATGGAGTGACAGAAAATAACAATTTTCAAACCAGCATAATTCATAATTCAAGGTTGCAAGGGTGTGGAGCCCACTAAGAAGTAATACAGATGACATTGAAATCTGATTAGCAACAGGAGGAGGCACATTTAAAGTTATGGAATTAACCCAAAGATCACAACTTTAGGTTATGGAAGGAATAGCAGAGTATCTGGAGGAAAAGCATGCAGACACGAGAAGAACATACAAACACTACACATACAGGGACCAGGCCAAGATTCAAATCTAGTCTCCTGAACATGCTAAATTTCTGCTATTACAGTTGCTTGCATCTCTTTAAATATTCTTGGCAAAAAGAAAATATGACATTCAGGAACATTAGCTTCAGTGCTGATAAAAAGATTGGCTCAACTTTCACTCTGCACATACCTTCCATGCCTGTCTTGCTATTTGATTATAGAATAAAATGCTACTTGTTGCTGTTAAGTTTCAAAATAAATATAACTATATAAAACACCTTCTGAGTTTATAGTTCTTGATGTCAAATTTCAATTTCCTTGCTACACTTTATGTACTGTTTTTAGAATACAGTATCATTATTAAAAGAGTAATGTCTATTAACCTAACAGTGTTCCAAACTTTTACATTTTCATAATAAACTGCATACATCACCACAGTTATGTGTTAACTGTTCTGCGTTGGAGCCTATAGTTTAGTAGCCAGGTAAATCCCATACTGCTTAAAAAACAGTAAAGTCGACCCCTGAAATTCATGGGGGTTACGTTTCTAGACCACCCGCAAATTGTGAAAAACCGTGAATTTTGGATGTGGTCAAAAAAATCCCTATTTTTATAGTTTAAACCATACTGTATACTCCCAAAACTACGGTGGCCCTGAAGGGCAAAACACAAACAAAAATTAAAACACAAACAAAAATACAGAAAGTACAAAAAAATTAAAAAAAACACATACAAACAATTGAAAACACAAATTAAAATAATTGAAAATAGCAAATAAAAAATTGAAAACACAAATTAAAAACTGAAAGCACAAGCAAAAAAATAAAAATGCAAATTAAAGTGAAAGCGCAAAAAAAAAGAAAAAACGCCAGTGAAAAAGTGAAAGTGCAAACAAAATATTGAACATGCAGTTAAAAAACTGAAAACACAAACTAAAAGAAAGTCAAAACGGAAATGACCTCGCAGGGGAGGGGCGGTGGGGTGTGTGAAATGGGCGGAAAAGCCAAGGAAGCGTTGGTAACGATATTCCGTGATCCTGACGAAGTTTAGTGCAACCTGTAAAGCTTATGTTGCTGGTATAAACAGATTAAGGTTGATTTAAGTAACACTTTCTGATTTCAGAAGGTTTACGGCTAATCTTTCCTTTCACAGATATACATCGCGTTTGCGTTGTGCGGTAGAGTGTCTTGTGGGCTCGTGGCGAGATTAAGAAAAACAAATCTGTACGTTCGAACGGATTTCGAAATTCGGAGCGCTAGTTGTAAGTATAGTAAATCTCCGTCTTTATTTAAATCGGCCAGGATATGTTACGAGGAGAACATGGATGCCTAGCATGATATTAAATCTCATCCTGGCATCCTGTCACTTTTAGTGCAGATATGTTTTGTCCGTTTTGCGGGACAGCCCTGGAAAGAAAGCCGTCGTTTTGCCCGGAGTGTGGCAGGTCTTTGGAATGTCTATCTCACATAGAGGATGGCGAAACAACAGGTAAGGACGAAATCTTTTCAAGTCATTCATTCATTTACGTCATAAAAATGTGTTTATATGCGCATATTGTTTGAAGTTTTATATTTCATATACGTATATGTATATAACAGGAATTATCAATGGACCAAGTGAAAACCACCTTATAGAGGGATACTTCAACAAAGGTTACCCGTATGAGGTGATTTTGGACTTTCTGAAAATACATCACGGAATAACCATGTGCCTCCGTACTTTAAAAAACCATCTGAAGCATCTTCACTTATCAAAACGTAGTAATTATTCCTGCATGCATGTTTTGCGAGCTGCGATTCAGAGGGAGCTCAGAGGACCTGGTCGTTTATTTGGATACAGGACTATGTTTAATCTGTTAAAGCAAAAATATTTATTGCGTGTCAGAAGACGGAGTGTAATGAAGCTGATATCTGAGATGAATCCGGCTGGATCACTTTCCAGAAGAAGAAGAAGATTTTGCAGGAGGAGTTACCATTCTTTAGGACCAAATTATGTTTGGCATGTCGATGGTTATGACAAATTGAAACCGTACGGCTTTGCAATAAGTGGATGTATAGATGGCTTTTCCAGGAAGATTTTGTGGTTAACTTGTGGGCCAACGAACAATAATCCTGCTGTCATCGCTTCTCTTTATGTAAAATGCGTATCTGACTTGGGTATTGTACCGATGCGTTTAAGAACGGATTGTGGCACTGAGAATGGCATAATGGCCGCTATGCAGTGTACTTTAAGAGCTCAACATACTGATCTTTTTTCTGGTGCTAGAAGTCACAATTATGGAACATCTGTTACAAATCAGAGGATCGAATCCTGGTGGGCACATTTTAGAAAACAAAGGTATTGTACAGATTAACAATTTTAAAATATGGTTACATTTTTGCAATTCCTTATTAGAATTGTGATTTTTTTTTACATCTTTATTACATCGTCACAGTGTGGTTAAACACGTGTTTCATTCTCATCCCTTTATATAAATTTCTTCAACATCCTTAAACTCACCTAATGCAAATTGGGGTGGGGGTTGCAGTGCCTAATTTTCTGCAACTGTATACTTTTTTCAAGGAACGACACACAAAGTGAGAACATGCACACTGGTAGGTATCCAGCTGCTATTCAAACTTTGAATGCTGGAGTCAATAAGGGAATTATGCCAACCCCTCCGCTGTCACATGCAACAAAATAATTAATCATATTTACATTCTGAATTTGTGTTCACTGCTGTCAAGACGTGCTACTGTCTGTATAAACCAGATTTCAAACTATTGTTTTGGAATAACAAAATTGACTAACGGTTTTAAAGAGAAACTATATTCTAAAAGAGGAGAAAAATACTTATTTTGTTAGTTATACAGTTTAAGTCTCAAAAATAAATTAATTCCCATTTCATATATTTGATTATTTTCATTAATTTTACAGATCACAATTTTGGTTGGAGCTTTTAGAAGACCTTAAAGAATATGGCCATTTTAATGGTAGTCATGAGCATAAATGTTTGCTGCGCTTTGCATTTCTTGCTGTTCTTCAGAAAGATTTGAATGAGGCGAAGATGCTCTGGAACCAACACAGAATGAGACCTTCAAGAATGTCATCCTGTCCATCAGGAATTCCAAATGAGTTATTCAGTTTACCACACCGGTAATACAATGTTAGATGTAACAAGCGATGGCTATGTTAGTTTGTAATACAAGTATATATTGTCTGTTTTATAATATCCTTTGCTAAACCAGCCCTTTAGCTGTAAAGTTTTTTTTTTGTTTTTAGGTTTCAAGCAAGAGATTGTGGATATGTACTGAACCGGAACTGTCTTCGGGATCTATCACCTTACTGTGAAGAAACTTCCATGTGTGGAGATCTGGCCATCCAGGAATACTTAACATTAGTAAAACAGCAAAATAATCTTCAGACACCACATACATGGGAATCAGCCTTTGACCTATATTTGAAGCTGAAAGAGATAGCTGATTTGTAAAGAGAACTTTATTTATTAAACTGTCAAGTATCTATTGGTTTGTATAGTGCATTACTCTGGCTCAAACAACTGAAATGTAATGCAGTTTGATAAGAGGATTGTGAAGAACTAGGGTCATTCAACAATCATGTAAACATTTTGTAAATAATTTAACAAATAATTTCTTAACTGTAGACTCCAAAGTTACAGAATTATACATTAGTTTAATCAATAAAGGATATCTCAATATTTTACATAAATCTTTTGACTTCAGAAGCATAACACATGCAGATTTTCTATAACAATGTCTAATGTCTGAAACATTGTTCTGTGATTTTAAAGAACACAGAATGTGAAACTGTTGGCCTTGGTTAAACTGAGGTTAACTACATCAATAACTAATTCAGTGCATCCAAAATATTTATCCAAATATATAGGAACTTCAAGTTTTTTAGAACTCTGAACATTTTAAAACTAACTAAAATCAATTAAAGCTTGTCAGCCTGTCTTTACATTTCACATATTGAAAGGACTGGATCATGAGTTGAGGGGGTTGTAGAGATTTATGGCTGGTATAGATTGTACAAGAGCAGAGACATGAAATGCTGTAACAGAGAAGGGGAGCTTATCGTGACAGGGATTCTGTTTTAATTCAGAGGTATAGTGAACAATCCATGGCACTTGCTGTCTTGCCCTTTTTTTCTAGTTCTCTGAGACAGGATTGCTTGTTTCATCTCAGGTCGTTCTTTATTCTCTTTTTTGTGGGTGATTTCTCACCTGTAATTCTTTTTTGGGCAAAACGTATGTAGCATACATACCCACTCTGATGATGGTAGCTCCTAAATCTTTGTTAAAGCTTTTCAGGCTCTGTCTCTGACTGCACATTACAGTAGATTACTGTGAAATATGTATATACAATAAGTGACTCAGGTTAATACTGGCCAAAACCTGGTGAATTTAAAATTCCAAAACTAACATAAAATCTAAAATTATCATAGGTTTTATGGATTGGCAGAGTTAAGATGTTGCCACAAGTGTTGGCCACTGGCAGTAGTGACCCATCATGGTGAAAGCAAATTGTTGGTCTTGGCTGCAGTCCTAATGGTGGTATAGCACGAAGGCCAGTTGCAAACATTAAAATGTCTTCTAATGAAGGATCACAAGTTGAAGTTTTATCAGAGGCTGTAGGGAGAAGAAAAAAGACATTATAGACATTGTTTTTGGACCTTTGCGCCTTTTTAAATATACTTTAAAACATTTACAAAATAGTACTTTTCCCAAATTGTTTTAATACCACCTTATTTAGATAAAGCATCTCAACATTTACAAACATGTTATGGGAACTGTGTGTATAATACACTAATATTTCATTCTTCTTTAAGCAGGAGAAACAGATCTTTTACCACCTTCTGCAGACTTCTTGCTAAATATCAACACAAGCAAATGCACTGATAACATTGGTTAAAAATATGATTTTACTTTTCTAACCTTCAATATCCAAGAGGTAGTCTGCCCAATAGGCAGCAGTTCTTCCTTCCTCATGTCTCCAGCTGCTGCCTGCCTCACTGAAATTTATCTTAAAAATATCTTCAATGGCTTCTGCATTGATCTTGCTTTGAGAAAAGCACATGCAGTTTACAAATACACCTGGGTACTGCTTCAGTTTTTCAAGTAGATTGAGAGTGGATAATCCATCTTTAAATCTATGAAGCAAAAGACAAAAAGGTCAGGACACAAATGGCCACCTTAAATAATGTTTAAAAGGCACAGCAAAAGTACCAACTATTCTCAGTTGCACAAAATGTAGATTACCTTCCAATACATTGACTGTTTCTTGTAAAAAAGTACCATTCCAGATAATCCTGAACAAGTTTCTCTCTTTCATCGACTTCTTTAACATGGTTAAAGCATCCTGCTATCAGAAGCATTGTACCATTTTCTTCTATAGTATCTCTCAGTATGTTTAGACTTGATGCCATTTTTATCTGGATTTAATATACAACAGGGTTATCAGATGTTCACAGACATGCACTTGCAGTATTAAACACCAATATTATAAAGACATATAATAAATGTAAGGAAACAGTATATTAAACACTTTTCTAAATAACTGAACCATACTCCCCAAGCCCAAAATGTAACAAACTTTAGAGTGTTCTCTACAAAAATGTAACCTGCCACTGTGATGCCGTATTTAAAAAGGTACCACTTTGCTGTATAAAACAGGGAGTTACAGTATCCCAGTCTAGTCAATGGCTGTGGGTTTTGGTCGTTTTCATCAGTGCAGGTGGCACTTCAAATTGCTCTATCACATACAGGTATTGTTATTTGTTACCCCGTAATAAACAAGGGTAGGTGTGTGCTCTCTATAACTGACTGGTATCTAATGCTTTCACCTTTCATTTTGAATTGGACAATGTGGGTTCACAGAATAAAATGACAGGAAACACCATATTGAGGAAAAAAAACAGATCTATGTAAGAAATGAACATTCATAAGGTGGAGATCTTTTCAAACACCCCAAAATACATACACATACATACACACACACATATATATATATATATATATATATATATATTAGTCATACCTTTTGGAGCATCTTGTAAATATCAGGATCTGATATATCTTCAATTGATGGAGAAATCTCACCAGTTCCCACAATGTAATTCACAAGGTTACGAGATAAAAACTGTGGGCCAGGACCACCATGGATAAGTGATACAGCAATCATTCTTCCAATGGTAAAGTACTCATCATTGGCAAGGGCTTTAGAAAAAAGGAGCTGTAAATCAGTATGTTATGCTAAAAGGAATATACAAGTTACACACAGACATACAAAACAGTAAAGTAAAACAAATGTCAATGATATTCAGTAGGTTAAAACATAATATAATGAAATTCCATATTGCTAATATATAAATATGTCTCAGAAACCGGTTTAATTTCTATAAGATACAAATTAGATAAAGTGTTAAACCCTGTCTAAAAACAAAACATAAAGTACAAGGAAAAGGTTTGGAAAAGTCCTACTTTTTATTTATGTAGGCTCTAGTTTTCTTAATGTCTTGCTTATGCAAATTTGGGCAAAGCCAAAAAAAAAACACTGTTCATGTTAAAACTGCACTCTTGTATACTTACCTGCTTTATCACACCTTAAATATTTTTCATTTTCTTTGCCTTCAAAAATTCTTCGATACTGTAAATCCTGAATTAAGAGCTGAAGAAACTCTCTTTTTGGTCCACCAGCATCAATTGCATGTTCAGTATTGCCAGAATCATCAGTAAATTTTACCAACATAGTATAAGTGGGATTATAAGTGCTTCGTCTGAACCCACGGAGAGCTCCATCCCAGATATCTCCACGATTTATATTAAATCTTGACACCTTGTTAGACTGAATCTGTTTGGCAAGTTCAGCCAAGATTTCTTCCACTGGAATATTGTGCTCTGTTAACCTACTGAATGACAGATATAGAAGAATAAACAATTAACTAAAATAGCGCACACACATTTAGATTAGATATACTTTATTAATCCCCAAGAGAAAATATGAATGCATATCACAACAAAACATTAAACAAAGTATAAAATGCAGAAATGTTGACTCAAAGTATAATATAAGACAATACAGTAAAACCATATCATAAATATGATCAAAATAACCAGTAAATTGAAGTTTGTTCAGATTTCCTATGGCTTTTGTCAGGAGTGAAGGAAGGGACACATTGGCAACTTCCTCCCAACATTATCAATCCTACTTCATGCAGTTCAGTTCTGTGGGGTTATCCCTCATTAAACTCCTCAGTTAGCCTCACATTTACATCATCAGGAAGAGGAGACTGAAACAATGTCTGTGGTAATCTGTGGTAATAGGCTGCAAGTCATTTGTGGTATTTTAAATATAAATTTGTAATAAATATTAAGTATTTCATAACCCACTTTAAACCTTACCATTCCACAATTTCCACAGACTCCTGTTCTGTTGTGCTATCTTCATCTTCAATAAGGATTGGTGCATACACCTCAGTATAATTTCTAAATAAAATAAATACATGCATTTAGAATCTCATGGCTTTGTTAAAATAATTTAAACATTTCTCTATATCAGGAAGTAAAACAAAATATACATTGGAATCTTAAATTCTATATTATACTAATTACCCAAGAAAACTGCCTGGTTAAAAATATCCAACAGTTACATTAAATATATAAAAATAAAACTGCAAAAAAAAAAATACAGATCCCCTAGACTCTGGTCATTTGCATAAAACATATTTAGAAAAGTACTTAAATTTAACACATTAAAACAACAATTACATTTTTTTTTATTAATACATTTTATTCTTATACAGTATGTAGAAATCATACCAGTTCATCGAAGATAAAATCATACGTTACTTGTCATTTGTTGCCTTGTTTGGAGAAAAACTTTACAGTTAAGTTGAACTATTCTTTCAATACACATGTTGTTCACTACAGCTCTGAGTCCTGTAAACCTTAACCAACTAATTTGATTAATCACCATTAATGTCCTTATGCAAAAATGCATGTCTGTACCCTTTTAATTTACAAATGAACTGCTATATACTGTATGGAGGAAAACCTCTAATTATGCATGACAGTACCTGTACCAGTGACCCCTTTCAATACTGGAAGCCCCTTCACTTGCATCCTTTGCTGCTGCTGCTCCGTCATCAAACTTTGTTTTTCAGATGAATCTATCTGGTTCCAAAAAAATGGGAGGCAATACCGTGTTAACGAGGCTTTCAACTGTTTAAAGATGGAATACAGCTATTATGAAATTAAATTAATTTTTAGCTAAAAATAAATTCAGCAAGCATATATGTTGCTACATTTATATACATTGTATATCTATATCATAAAACTGACTTTATCACTTAAATTTCTTGTCACTTCTGCCTTAAAATGAAATGTCTGAAGCATAGACAAATTAAAGGCAATATGTTAAACTGAATTATATAAAGTTAATAATATAATAATAATTTACCTGTGAATTCACATGGCTGGCCTTAATGGCTGTATTGTTTGGTGAGCTCTGAAACCACGGCTTGGAAAAGAGAGAGAAAAAACACTCACACATATTGTTTGGATCATAACTAAAGTAAAAAAGATGCACATAGGTTAAATGATTTTACAGACATCACTCATGTAACTACAGTAGTAGTAAACAACTGACAGGTTTAAAAACACATCTATCTATAAATAAGGAGACATATTAATGTTATTTCAACAATCAATTTCTATCACGTCTTTTAAAAATATGACTGAGTTAACCATTAAATACCAGTGTGTCATTCAATGAATCTTCTTCAGAATGTTTTGGCTGAACTATTACTTTATTATCACTATCTTCAGTCTTATCTACAAAAAAAAAAGAAATCCTTTGTGAACATAATATGGACATTACTACTTCAACAAATTATGTCACCATCACAATGAATAAGTTATATGTACATTCTTAACAGGATGGTAAATTCTTTATTTTTAGTAGATCACACTGAACAACTTTGGACTTGAGTACAAATAAAACTAGTTATTTTTACATTTACATTCAAGTTTATTCTCTGGTACAAAAGCTCAAAAGTAATATTTTAATGCATCGCAATTTGCGATGAGACAAACTGTGAATACAGAATTAACAGTAGTTGGCCATAGTATTCAGTCTTTTGATCATCATATCCAATGCAATGCCATCAGGGTTTTTTTTTTTTTGAGTTAAAGGAATGAATTATTACATTATAATAAAAAACATCAAAGTGCATTTCATATGGAGACAGTCAAATAAAGTAAGAAGCTCAAAATGTTTGTTACAATGAAAACTAGCAAATACAGGAATGATCCTGTAATCTGAATAAAACAAAAGCCAAAACATATAACTGCCTATTTCTTTCTTACTTACCAAGTTCACTGTATTCTTTCTCAGTGCAGATGAAAAAGCTAAGTCTATTAAATGGTTTTCCAATTGCATCCTTAAAATCTTGTAGCATAAATGGTTTTTCAGTTCCAGGTACTTTATCCACAATTGACCCATTATAATGTAAAAGTTGGTATGGCTCATCAGAAATATTAAAAAATGTTCTCAGTTTTCTTTCAGCTGCCTGTAAAAGTTGTCTTTTGGAGTACAATGGTGAAACATGCAGTGGCAACTGTTTTCCTCTCTCTTTTTTCAGTACGCCACTACGGGTAGTCATTATTCCAACATTAACCTAAAATTGCATAAGCGACTTTAAATAATTAAAAAGTAACAACTGTAAATAACAACACAGTGACGATTATTCAAATAAAACTAATCATGCTTTTCAGATACTGCCATGTTATTAAGAGCACTAAATGTGTTTCTATAATTATAAATCATGTGTTGATAACTTGTTTTAAAATGTTTAGACCTTTTAATTATACAGTTTGTACATAAATGTGAGAAAATAAATGAGTGCGACCTGGGGGAACGTCATTCACTTGATGCTTATGAGAAAAACTCTCCTTGCTGTATCTGCAAAAAGTTTTACGGAAACGTGACAGAATTTAAAAAAAAAATGAACTGCATATAAATCTTACTAAAATTATATTGCTTAAATAACATTTTATTACAGAACTCTAACGATTATGTTTTAGTGTAAGATAAAAAAAATCATTATTAAACCACTACCAATTGGGTCCTGATTTTGACATTTTCTTCAAACTACACACATTTCATCTAAAACATACCTGCACAGACCTTTCCGCGTGTTTTTTCGTATTTTTCGACCATTTACATCTCTCTTTTTGTTTTTGGTCTCTGAATGAAAGAAATTCCGATAGAGTGCTAGACCTTCCTTCACCTTAACAAAGCAACAACATGGAATAAAGTTTCACGGCGTCTTTATTGTAAAACAGACACGTAGGGCATTAGCTACGAACCTAAGCTGCATGTAGCCGCTGCTTCATCCTTTCTTCTGGAATCACAATGGTCCGAGTTTTCATGTGGCAAAACCCCAAAGACCTGCCACACTCCGGGCAAAACGACGGCTTTCTTTCCAGGGCTGTCCCGCAAAACGGACAAAACATATCTGCACTAAAAGTGACAGGATGCCAGGATGAGATTTAATATCATGCTAGGCATCCATGTTCTCCTCGTAACATATCCTGGCCGATTTAAATAAAGACGGAGATTTACTATACTTACAACTAGCGCTCCGAATTTCGAAATCCGTTCGAACGTACAGATTTGTTTTTCTTAATCTCGCCACGAGCCCACAAGACACTCTACCGCACAACGCAAACGCGATGTATATCTGTGAAAGGAAAGATTAGCCGTAAACCTTCTGAAATTAGAAAGTGTTACTTAAAACAACCGTAATCTGTTTATACCAGCAACATAAGCTTTACAGGTTGCACTAAACTTCGTCAGGATCACGGAATATCGTTACCAACGCTTCCTTGGCTTTTCCGCCCATTTCACACACCCCACCGCCCCTCCCCTGCGAGGTCATTTCCGTTTTGACTTTCTTTTAGTTTGTGTTTTCAGTTTTTTAACTGCATGTTCAATATTTTGTTTGCACTTTCACTTTTTCACTGGCGTTTTTTCTTTTTTTTTGCGCTTTCACTTTAATTTGCATTTTTATTTTTTGCTTGTGCTTTCAGTTTTTAATTTGTGTTTTCAATTTTTTATTTGCTATTTTCAATTATTTTAATTTGTGTTTTCAATTGTTTGTATGTGTTTTTTTTAATTTTTTTGTACTTTCTGTATTTTTGTTTGTGTTTTAATTTTTGTTTGTGTTTTGCCCTTCAGGGTCACCGTACAAAACACTTTAATTTCTTTTCAAGCTTAGCTTAATACATTACCCTAAAAAAATGTAAATGTAAACCCGTATACTGTACAGTACTGTACTGTACTGCTGTCTCCCGCAGTGCTAGAATGTAAAATACTGATGTTACCCCTATATGTACTGTAATTCATGTAAGCGTGTTTTCTTTGGTATGCACTGTCATTTACTTTGGTATAAGTAGGGTAAATACAGTAATAATTTAATTTAATAAAAATACAGTAAAATATATGAGTACTCACCAATAATGAATGATATTGATTGAAGATGATGATGATGATGATGAATTAGCTGTGCAGAACGAACGATGAAGGTATGTAATGAAGATAATGACTGCACAGCAAAGCAGAGGATTTACAGCTCCTCGGGTGGCATCTCTTCTTCAGGCACTTGGGCAGCATCTTAGGGCTTTAAGAAGAACAAAACATAAAACATGAGAACACTGAGCGAAACATTTGCAACTGTTATGATGTCATGATACTGTTATGATCTGTCAGTAACCAGCAAGGAGAAATGAATAACGCTCTCGGATTGGCTACTTTCAAACCTCCTGCCTCTGAGTACAGGGGTATTTCACCATCCCAAGCCGCGTTTTCCTCTACGGTTGCTTTGTGTTATCTCTACAGTACAGTATTGCCATGAAACAAGCCATAAAAAATAGCGGAGAATATTTGCGGTTTTCGCAAACAATTATTAGTTAGGTTCTAAGGAAAAATGCATGAACGACTGAGGCCGCAAACTCTGAACTGCGAATTTGCAGGGGTTGACAGTATACTAGATCCAAAGAGGAATATAGAATTCGGCCTATTCCACAGTCAAGACATCTGCTAAAGTTTTAAAATATTTGATCTGACCCCTTTATCTATATTTATTGGAATAGACACAAAAACACTTCTTTTAACCTTGTTGTAATTTTTATGCGTGGAGTGTATTTTCACCTTTTTTTTTCTCCTGCAGATATACAGTAATGTGGCCCTATAGTACACTAAGGATAAATGTGTACAACCACACAGACCAGGCAGAAAATAAAGACAGCGTTATAATTGTGTTCACCATGGACTGTTAACATTTTCAACTATATCTTTCACATCAGTCCATTCAAAATTACAACTGTATGCAGTTTATAAATTGACAGTTTTTCCACTTCTTATTAGGATAAAGTGATGAGCAAAAATATGTTTTTCTGCTTCAAAATGTTGCATTTCTTCCTAAAAGGTCTCTGGAGTTCTGCTTTATGTGACAGTTACTCAATTCACTTCAGCTAAGAAGTCAATGCAGAACTATTGTTACTAAACTAAGGTTTTGTACTGGTACAATCTAAAGAATTTATAAAAATCACCGGTGGAAATAGAATGCATATTTTGTTCATTCATAAATAAACATTACATATTCACTATTGACTGAAAGTGTCGGTGAAATCTTTCAAATGGAAACTCAAGCAAAATACCCCTTATGGTTCTTTTAAGTACTTACTCAAGTACTTTTCATCTTTCCAAAGGACAATAGCATGCTGTTAAATGTCATTTCATGTCAAGGTTAACTGTTATTTTATTCTACAGAATTTTCAATCCATCCACTTTCTAACCTACCGGTGTTTGTCTTGGAATTACTCAGCACAAGAAAAGGACACAACCTGGTCTTGGTGTCCTTTATTGAATCTGTAGTTTTACAGTATTTGATACTAAATGTCAATTTTCCAGAATTGAGCAGAAATCATTTAAAAGATTCCATCAAAATGAATTGCATAGATATCAATATCCAGATGCAGGCATGGAGTTTGTATTTTGACTTTTAAGATTTTCATCATATTTAATACCAGCACATTATTAGTTCCATTTTCTTTCTCATAAATGATTATCCAGTATTAATTTGGATTAGCATTACTTGATGTTTTACTTTGCCAAAATGTAAATAATTTATTACAAACTGTATTTGCTGTATTATAGAGCTTTGCTTATGCTTTTAATTTGTTTCAATGGTCTGAGCATTAATTAAGAATAGTTGTTTACAGTGTGCATGTTCACCCTGTGTCTGTATGGGTTTTCCTTTCATATCCTAAAGACATACTGGTTACGCTACGTGACAATTATGAACTGGTCCTATGTGAATAGTAAGGATGTGTACAAGAGTGGGCCTTTGATAGAATGACATCCATCCAGCTCAGTTTCTACCTTACAAGCAATGCTGGCAGAAAAGCTTGAGATGAATTACTTCAGTTTGTGAAGTTTTGGGATGTTTTCTACTGTGTAGAATCTCATTTTTTTCATAACATCCATCCATCCATTTTCCAACCCATCCATCCATCCATCCATTTTCTAACCCGCTGAATCCGAATAGGGTCACGGGGGTCTGCTGGAGCCAATCCCAGCCAACACAGGGCACAAGGCAGGAACCAATCCTGGGCAGGGTGCCAACCCACCGCAGGACACACAGAAACACACCCAGCACACACTAGGGCCAATTTAGAATCGCCAATCCACCTAACCTGCATGTCTTTGGACTGTGGGAGGAAACCCACGCAGACACGGGGAGAACATGCAAACTCCACACAGGGAGGACCCAGGAAGCGAACCCAGGTCTCCTAACTGTGAGGCAGCAGCGCTACCACTGCGCCACCGTGCCGCCCTTTTCATAACATATAATTTTTAAAGTTCTCTGAAGTCTCATTTCAGCATTTTAGAATTCAAGTAGTTGCATGCCTTGTTCTGTTAATTCATTTTACTTTCTGTAAATAAACATTTTGTACTTTTTAATACATTAATATAAACATTTGCCTTAACACTCTAGCAGCCACACATTTCGTCAGTACAGTAACTGCTAAGGCTACGCCAAGTAGCATCTAAATCCTTTTGATCTCAGGAATATAGCCTACTAGCTAGGCATCATGTGGTGCATCCCTACTGCCTTCTTCTTGAAAAACTATAGTTAGTCTGGGGAAACATAAAAATAAACATTTCTTGGCATATCACTCTCTATAGATATATATATATAAAATCCAATGTTTGTCTTTCTGCCTGCCTGCTTTTCACAGGAGAACTGCCTGATCAAAACACTAGCGTGGCGAATTGCTTGTGTACTAAAGTGACTATAGCTGCAGGTGGAAGTCCCATTTTACTTATGGTACCAAGCAGAGTTGTGTTGCAGTGCAGCAGTCTATTAGCCAGCGTAAGCGCTGTGAAGAAGCTGTCTGTTGTTATGGTTCTGCCTTTGTCCAGAAACGTTTCCATAAGCTTTATGACCACAGATTCAGAAAGACTTTGCTTTAGGGTTGTAACTCAAAACACAGCTCTCAACAATATGTTGCAAATGCAGCAAACCTGCCGTTTTTCATGCGTTTTGCACGGACATCTTTGTTGTCAAAGCGTAAATGCCACGTGATAGTCTGATAGCGGTCACAGGACATTGTATCTTTGATTGCCGGTACGACAAATAGTTCTGAGCAGGCATCAGCCACAGCAGCTGCTCTTGTGAAAAGAATGGAGATAAACGCCATTAATTCAGAGAGGGAGAGCCAAGTTTGTTGTACCACGTGAACATCACTGACAGAATAAAGCTGGGGAAAAAAAAAACGCTAACTTTTACTTTTACCTATCTTTAAAATTTTCAATAAAACAAAATGACAATCACAAAAACACAAATCTTTTTTACTATATATATTGCAGAGTACCTTAACCCACACATGAGTATGAGTGTTAGTTTAGTAACTGGAGCATCTGGCTTGCCACACTCTAATTGCAAATGCAGGGTTGCTCAAGTTAATAAGAAGTTGGGACACTTAAAATAAACAGAAAAATAAAGTGGACCAAAGCTTTTTTCTAATTGTTTGCAAAGTATTTATAGCATACTATCTTGTGTTTGCTTTCAAAATTTTCTATTCAGTTCGGATAACGTTTTGGGTACCTTATTGGAACAATGAAATATATATATATATATATATATATATATATATATATATATATATATATATATATATATATATATATATATTATTTTATTTTTTTTGCATGTATGGTCTTTTCATACTAAATGACAAACCATTGGTTGTGGGATTGGCACTTTCACAATAGTACCGATTATAAGAGTGTAAATAATAAAAATGAAGGTAGGTTAACAGAGAAAATAAAATTTGTAGGATTCTCACGAACATAGAATTGTAAAGCAATTTTTGGACAAACAACAACATGCAGCAAAAATACAAAAATAAATAAATGATGTTTCTTCTTGCAAGCATTTTTCTGCTTTTCCTGTATAGTTATACAACTTAAACTAAAACTTGAAAACAGTGGCGATTTGTAATACAGGACGCTTGGGCCCAAATAATCATGTTTTTTGCACAAATTGCCTGGTGTCAGCACGTGTCAACATCCATTAAAATGGGCTTCGACTTTTTATTTCTTTTTGAATCAAAATTTTTTTAAAAAATCTATGTGAATGCCTATATTTCCAGAGTGAAGGATGCTGGCCAAATGAGAGTTTATGTAAATCCTTGATCTTTTGGCAAGCAGGTAACCTGAGGCTGCCCTTTAATTGGTTGCTTTCAGATTTTTCTGGGGACGCAGCTCTGTTTGCCCCAGACTCTCCCACATATATTGGCAATGAATCAGTATTGTTTAAGGTTTTTTTTTAACTAATGTGATTGTAAATCATCGATGCACTATGTCATGTTGATGTGAATGGCTCATAGTTCACACCCAGCTTTAACGTTATGCAACTACAACTGAGCAAGTGAGACTTTAAGAAAATGGACACTTCAAGCGGAAATTCAGAAATCAAAGAAAATTTGGTTATTTCTTTAATGAAATACCCCTTCAAACATTGTTTATTTGAAGAAAAAAAGAAGATAAAGGACCTTGGATTGGACTGACCTGACATAAGAATTCAGCAAAAGGCAAGTGGTCAAGGACAAGCTTACACACTGACTTTTCCCAGCTCATGTTATGTCAAACCGTAAATTAACTGAATACAGAAAAGGCTGGTCTTTTTGTGACTAGTATTTGCAAAGAGATCAGTTCCTGAGATTTTAAAATTCTTTAGATTGGTTTTGTTTTTTGCATCATCATAAGGCCATACCCAGATGGCTGGGTCTTTGAATTTATGTGCGTGCATATTCCAATGTTGTGTGCATTACTGAGGGTCTTATTAGAGGATCCCCCTCATTCGAGTGCAATTGGTGAAGTTCTATAAACTGGGTGAAATTTTATTTGCCCATCTAGTTTCATATATGCCCACCCACTAATACATTTCTGGCTATGCTACTACTACTACTACTAATAATAATTTTTTACATTTATATATTACAATTTTTTCACCAGCTGACACTGCCTGAAAAATCAAAGGAAATCAAGTATGAGACTAGGAATAGCCTGATATACAAAAAAACAGATAAGATAAACCGTGACTTCAGTAAAAGCTGAAATGCATAAACATTATATTTTACCTACCTAAGCAGCAGCCTAGTGAGAGGGATGGCATTTGTAATCCATATATCTAGCTAGCTGATTATGAGTGTCTATGGGGTCAGGGCCGGGAACTAGCTTAGCACTTTGAATGCGAGGTACAAGTTAACTCATATTACGTTGTGCCATTAAGGCAGGATGTTCGATATAAGTCATATTTCAGTATACAGTCACTATAGTGGCAGTCAAGCTTGCTGGCAAGCTTTGCTGCATTGTCTCAGTTATTAACTATAGTGCTGCCATCCAGTGGATAGCCACAGAATTTTAATTTAGACGTAACAATTTGCAGAAAATAGTGATATAAATAGGCAGTTTGTAGTTATGTCTTCACAAAAATAGTATAAAGCTGCTGATGTTTTGAAACAACTAGATTTTTTGCAAGGTTAATATTTTGATGATAAAGATAGTGATCGTCATCACTCGTGACAGTCAGTTGGAAGATATGGAATCTGTAGGTTCTAGCACTGACGTCGATAGCTGTTGTGAAGGCGTTTTGTCATCACAAGGCATCTGACTTGTCACAACTTTCAGGACAGCACAACAAGGACATTCTGCCACCCACTGAGTTCAAACAGTCACCAGCTACCAAATGTGTTATGTGCCCCAAGTGTTAACAGTGCAAAGAAATGCATTATATTTATGGTACAGGTTTTTCTAAGTCTGTACTTTGCGAGATTCCATGCTTCTGGGACTCTCATTCAAATGGAAACTTGTACTTGTGTTGCTGTTCAAAATAAAGTAATTATCAGTTTCTTTACATTTTCGGCAGAGTTACTATTGAAAATAAAATATATTTCTTTATATTTTTAACTAATTTTAATAGAGGTCATTGTTTATCATATATACATTAACATATACTGCAGCATCCTGGTACTAAATGGTCCAACAGTCAATGTGTTAAGGGTGCATTGCGCTCCTAGGCAGATTCAGGTTGTAAGGGCAAACAAAAACACATTAAAAATACAGCCTCTTTTTTAGATTTGCACGGTTGGATCTGTAGTTGATAATGATAAAGGAAGATATTGGAACATCATATGATCACATTTGAATACACAGACCTTTTTTAGCTTGACACCCTCGTGATGGTATATAAAATAATTTTTTCCACTCCCTTGGCTTTGGTGCACCTAGGCTGGTGCCTACTCGATCAATGCCTAGAGTTTACCTTAGTCAGGGGAACATGCAGGCACCTAATTAGATGCTCATCGATAAGAAGATTACATTGACTGCTCTTGATAAAGTTTATCATGGGAAAGCCAGATTTCCATGGGTAGATCGATTTGATCATGGTGAAAAAAAAGTGCAAAATCTATGCTGTTTTTTTAATCTGTGTTTTTTAAACTGAGTTTTATAAGCTCCAAGTGCCGCAATCTTGTTTATAAGATGTCAGAGGTATGGATTTCTAAAATCTGTAACTGAAATTTGACCTTGACGAACACTGGTAGAAATCTCTTGGGTTTAACAGAAAACATATCTTTAATGAAAATAAGTATTTTTGAATTATGAAATTGGCCACTATTCTAAAAATACTGTATGCACTTCTGAGATTACACTTGCAATGGCTTTAATGTCACAATGACATTTAACATTAATACTCATTTTTTGCTAGGCATCTAAGCAACAAGGTACATGTGTTCCTGTCAGCAGCTGACACTATTCTGCAGTTTTGCCCTATATAGCCCTCATCACCAGTGATTATTAAATGTCTTGGTAGCATTTTAAAATAAAAATCATGCACAATTCTCTGTTTTAATGAAAAACATATGAGATCATTGAATGCACCAGTAAAATTTTACTCATGGGTCTTATGAGGCCTGCAGGCTATCTGTTGAGTGTCATTGCCCTAGAGTTTCACATATTTTTTACAAATTCTTTCTTCAGTATTCAGTCATGCAAAGGGCAGCAATTAAAGCTGCAATTAAGTGGTTTAAAACTAAAATAGACAACCTAGGGTTCTGAATTGTAATAAACAGTAAAACTAAACTAAAAAAATATATATGCATTACTAGTTGTCACACACGTGTGCATGGGAAGCAGCTGAAGGGCTTAGATAATACTGTTTATACATCTGCCGGGGGGGGCGGGGTACGCTGACGCTCTTTCTGAGTTCTCTGCAGGTCTTACCCGGGAAATCCCACCAGGAGCCGCCATTTCCAGTAAGGACACATCACTTCCGGTTCCGGGCCCAAAGATGAGGTCACTTCCGGTTCCGGCCCCAAGGATGATGTCACCTCCAGTTCCGGCCCAGAGGACGACATCATTTCCGCCCTCTGTGCTATAAAGCTCACTGCCTTTGCTTAGGCAGGCAGTTCTGTTTTGGACTCTGTTGTGTAACAACTGTTTAAAATGCCTCAAAGACTTTTGCAGCCGGGAAACCGCATTAAACGGGTGGCTGCCCCAAACCTTTCTACGTCTCTGGTCTCCTCTTATTACATAGTAAATAAACTACTGGTTCTGATTTAGAAATTGGTTAAAGTGAAAAGCTGCATTCACTGCAGCCCTCCAGGATGTACTTGAAGAGCCCTGGTTTACATCATTTTGCACCATTCCTTGGAAACTCTGGAGACTTTAATCAGTGACAATCCCAAGATAGTGTCTAAGACACAAGAACCACAATGTCTAGCACCCTCATTCATACCAAAATAAAATACAGTTAGACAATGAAACTTTCCCAATCAAATGTTTGGTCAGCCAACAGCTAAACTGTTGATCAAGCCTGTGTACTATATAAATTGAGTTACAGTTGTGTATATTCAGCATCTTTGATAATAAGAATTAAAATACAATTAAAATGAAAAAATCCGTCCATTCTTTTTCCAACCCGCTATATCGTAATCACAGGGTCACGGGGGTCTGCTGGAGCCAATCCCAGCCAACACAGGGCACAAGGCAGGAAACAAACCCCGGGTGGGTGCCAGCCCACCACAGGGCGCACACACACACCAAACACACAGTAGGAACAATTTAGGATTGGCAATCTACCTAACCTTCATTTAATCCTGATACTCTGTATATTCAATTTATTACAATAACTATTCATTGTGGCTCTAAAATCCATACTAACCCCTACTCTCACTTCTGTTTCTTTTCCCCGTTTTCTGTGGTGGCGACCTGCGCAAGCCAGAAGTCTACATGATCATCATCATCAAGTCCTTCCATGAGAACCCTAAATACAAAGAGGACTGTTTCATTTATGTTAGGTAGAATGCCCAGAGGGGGCTGGGCTGTCTCGCGGCCTGGAACCCCTGCAGATTTTATTTTTTCTCTCCAGCTGTCTGGAGATTTTTTTGTTTTTTTCTGTCCTCCCAGGCCATCAGACCTTACTCTTATTCTATGTTAATCAGTGTTGTCTTATTCTAATTCTTAATTTGTCTTTTATTTCTCTTTTCTTCATCATGTATTATTTGTATGAAAATGTGCTATATAAATAAATGTTGTTGTTGTTGTTGTTGTAACCTGCATGTCTTTGGACTGTGGGAGGAAACTGGAGCACCCGGAGGAAACCCACACAGACACAAGGAGAACATGCAAACTCCATGCAGGGAAGCGAACCCGAGTCTCCTAACTGCGAGGCAGCTCATGTTTTCTTAAAGCCAATGTCATGAGTCATAGGGTTTGTCAGATTACTAACTGAAGTTGCTATCTTTTCACCAGGTCATGTCAATTTTAAATGACTGAAAGTTGCTGGGCATGTCTAATTTACCGACCTAGTGTGGAATTCCAGTGCAGTCATGCTTGCTCCTTTTTGTGACATGGAATAACATGCCATCTGACATACCTGCTGCTGCATGAAGGGTTAATAGGCACAGCAATATCAGCAGCAATCTCTGTCTTTTTTGTTGTTTTTTCCACTCTGTCATGGTACATAAAACATGCAACATCAGACAGACAAGCTTCTTTTCTATTTGTGAAGTCCAAAATGCTGCATTCTTTATTCCTCATCGCTACATCACTGCATCTAGATAAGCATTCATTGGTCGTCAACTCTCGTGCACACAAAGGCCACCCCTATGGCTAAAGATAAAATCAAATCTGTTTGATATTATCAGAGTGAGTCACATACTATTTGGAGTGAGTTGATACGAGTGTCACATTAGATAACTGTTTTCATGGGAAGTCCGCCGTCAAATGTCCGTAACTTGCTAACATATCATGTACATAAAGGTTACAACTGGAAATTTCTGGAAAAGTCATAACCTTAAGGGTTATGGGTCTTAACAAGGTTATCTGCTACATTTTGTTATTTTAGCTACAATTCAACTATTCATGGTGGGTTTATAAAGCTTCCAAATTTTTTTCTTAATTAGCTAATTAAAAATTATTCCAAAACAAATACAGACAAAGTTGATTTGATACTCAATGCCATGGTATGCTAAATCAAAAAAGAATAACGTGTTCAAATGCAACCCAGCAATTGTAGATGAGACCCAATACTTGAAGCAATGAGCTCAGACCAAAAACTAGAGAGAGGCCAGTATACTTTTGGGCACACTTCTGCGCCCACTCACACTGCGCCAATGCAGCATATGAAATACAGCTATGTCAGGATGGTTCCAATTGTATAGTTTCTGTTTTGAACATCAGTTTTTTAAAGACCTGTAATTGTGTGATATGTGTATTTTTTTCAGGACAGGCTCTGGGTCCCTCTAATCCTGTGTCTTGGGTTTAGAGTTTAAATGAATGGCTGCCTGACTTGCTTGGAGTAAGGATGAAAAAGGTAACAAATTGTTATTATTTTCTTAAAATTTTTCTACACCACAATCTTTGCAATTTGAAGTACATCCCATTTATGCACCCTAGATATACAGTTCTCTGGAAGAATGTACCAAATGGACAGTTGATGGCATGTAACTACAGTATGACTGATTTAAATAAGATGCAATTTTCCACATGGCGGCACTGCAATGGAAAAAAGAAATGATTAAATACAAAGTTAGGAAAGTGTGTAATTTGTCTGGTAATGAAGGCATTCTTCAAACTGTATATAAAATTCTAAAAAAAAAAGAATACCAAAAATTAATTTAATGTCATGACAAATTGTACCATGAAGTATTTGTTAACAAGAATCATGGCGCTCTAAGTCATCATGTCATTATCGTGACAATCTGGCTGTCTATAAATGAGAAGAAATCAGAAGTTTTAGGTTGGCATCTTAAGAGATTTTACAGATGTCTTTTGAAATACAGGTAATTATTTTTATTATTAAAGTATGTTTACCATGTACCAATTAAAGACCAATTAACCTGATAATTTATTTTCTGAAGAAGTTGAAAAATTATGCTAGATTTTAAAAATGCCTTTTAAGTGCTCATAGAACTTTAAAATTCTATTTGTTTATGGTTTAAGTAAAAAATGATCTTGTCCAGTCATAATTCTGTGTTACATAAAATATAAATTATGATGTATTTGATGTGGTTTGAGACTTTAATTGGAAAATAAAGGTAGACATCCTGATTACTGACTGCGTAGTCCTGTAACCTCAAAATATTTTTAAGGCTTTCTTTTTTCCACTGCAGAAACCTCACTAATTAAAGTCTTTTGAAACTTTTAAAACACTGCAATTAATAACCATAAGATTTTCAGCATAGCTTAAATAAGTGATTGCAAATATACAAGCAGGTAAACAAAATTTATCCTGAACAGGATAAAAGTGATAATTGATTATTATAGAGCTATCACATTTTCATATTTGTTTACTGAGCCAAACTAGCACTTTACACTCAATTAACTTTAAAATAAACTGTCTCAAGATGTAAACTAGCAAGAAATTTACAGTATAACTAAATAAACAATTTTATGTTCACCATAAGGAGTTTAAGGATAGTTGAGCTCTTATTTCACTGTTTTTAGTACTTATATACTGAATTGCCAATGACATATTTGATGCAAAACTACTGATAAATGTTGTTGTAAATAATATGTAGGAAAGAGTGTCATTTATCATGTGCACCCAGAGGCACAACAATAAATGTTGGAGATGGAAAGATGATTATTTTAACTTGGTTAATTAATTATCAGTTTTGCCTTCGGCAGTACCAGTAATTAATCAAATAATTTATTAAGGCTCATGCTTTATTTACCCGATCTTTCCCTTTTGTAGGAGGCAGAGCTCCGGCCTTTAGACTTACATGAAAATAGCTGAAGCACACTCATCTTAAGAAACAGAATATGATAAACACATAAACACAATGGTTATAGAAATATGATGACTGCATATATATATATATATATATATATATATATATATATATATATATATATATATATATATATATATATATAAAAGTCAAAAAGAGTTGGGGAAATTGCCCCGTATAATGTCCGTCGGACGTAATGAAAAATGACTTGAAGTTGGATCAAAAACCAAAGCATTTCACAACATACATTATTGCAATGAGGTTATTTACACACAAAATGGTGACAGGATGCGATTTGGCAGGAAATTACATCAAAACAGTAGGTCGGAAGTGATGTCATCATGGTGGAACCAGAAATTATGTCACAAAGTACCCAGAAGTGATGTCATCATGGTGGGACCAAAAGTGACATCATCAATGGGAAGTCAGGCCATCACTGTGGGACCGGAAGTGACATCACCACTGGGAGCCAGAAACAGAATCGATGTTGGAACGAGAGACATTAGTACTCGAAATCAACACTTCATCTCATGGTAGATCACTCACCTTAGGGCTTGTTGGCTGCCTCCTAAGCACACGTGTGTGACAATATATATACACACACACACACACATATATATATACATATATATATATATATATATGTTAATATATAAGACAGGACACAGACAGATGAGACAGACAAACTAATAACGTAGAGAGGCTGGCTGTTTACTGGTTATTTAGAGTTCTAATTGACAATATCAAGTCTGTAAAGGTGATGTCCAACGTTGTGTGGAGTTTCCCTAGTTAGGCCCTTTGCTGTATCTTTCTGGCACAAGAGATTAGATGCTGAAGTTCCCTTCTTGAAGTGATGGCTGCTCAGCCTTCAGACTGGCTCACTGTTTAGCTTGGCAAACTGTATCTCACCAAAGAAAGATTTCTCATCTTTGGCTCTCCATGGAAGAGTGGCTCATAGCTTTTTATGTGTTAGTATGGGATGTAAGTTTCTACGATAGAAGATCAGCTCCCTGTTGTCGCATTTTTTGCAATTCATTTCAAACTTTGGCAGGTTTGCAGTTTTTAACAACTCCAGGCTGGACTTCAGTCCCAGGTGGGAGACACGTATTAGCAATTCTTTAAAGAGCATGTTTGTTAAATTCTCAGTTTTATTTAGAAGTAATCACACCTATTTCCCAAGAAAGTGAAATTAAGTTTGTGGTAATGTAACAGTGTGAATTAGCCATCATACACTGTTACTTTTTTCATTCCCCTCTTCAGACAAATGGTACAGGGCCACTGGTAGATTCAGTCAGTTTCATATTCACAGATCACAAGGCTGCCAAACAATCAGTCATAATAAGAAATATTTTATCACAAAAACGGAATGAATAGAAACAAATAAATATCAGTTTTCCCAATGCGATAAGTAGTTCAGTTGAACAAATAGTCAAACATGAAAATACCCAGTTTATACAAAGCAAAGTGTAACTAGGCTTACAATCTACAATAAAATTATTGTACACAAGGTTACTACTACTGTATTTTGAAATATAAAGTATCTGAAAAATAATTAATTTAGGATTTTTTTAATAATAACCTTACTGTTTTGAAAATATAATGTGCATTATATTTATTTTGAACTTGCCTAATTGTTTTTCATGATTTCAACTATAAATCACACATTTTTGCAAAAACAGAAACAAGCAAACACAAGTAATTGCATACAAATAATAATTAGTCTATTAATTATTGTCATCTTGTCTTCATTTGACAACACATTATAGTTTCTTTTGCTTGTAGACACCATTATTAACACAATAGGGTGGCAGTGTTGAAATTAAAAAGAAAAAAATGAGCAAAAAAAGCAAAATGACACATAACTATATTTACTTTGAAACAGCCACAGACAAAATCTGGACCATTTATTACTCTGTTTACATCTTATACTCCGAATATTTATTTCTTTTTTTCAATGATCTCCCTAATGTTTCTTTTACCAGAGTACAAGACTAACCTCTGTGTTCCCTATCTAATGTATCACTCTTTTTGGTTGTTGTTTATTGGGAGGATGGGATTATATTAGAATGATTATTGTGAAAACTTGTGAAACTTATTACTTGATATATAAACCTTTATATGTAAAATACTAGGAAACATTTTCCTTATGTGAATATTTTGACAATTAAAACACATGATGTGCATTCTTCTACACAGAAGAAAATATTGTCTGAAAGCATATTTGCTTTAAATACTTTAAACTTCAGAAGAACAATAGTTGTATCATACTGTATGGTTCAAAAGATAGGGTTAAGGGTGGTTACAGAAGATAATGTGTAGGCAATATTGTGGTGATATTTCCTGCCTTGATTCCCAATCCCCCACCCCACCCCCCTTTTTTTTCTTGCTTTAAGATGATGGGTTGCAAATCATACTTGTGCGTGCTGGAGAAAAAAAAAATATATAATTTCCAGATCTAGGCAGAGTGAACATGGAAACAAAGAACAAGAAATCACTTGCAAGTGTATAAATATGTCTGATTTGATTGCAAAGAACAAAAATAGTGCAGTTTTTCAGTTTTAAGACAGACAAGAAAAGGACGCAGACCAATTTAAACAAGCTAGGTTTTCCTCAAGCTTACTGCGGAGAACTTGGCTTATGGATTGCACTCTCAAAGAATGGAAAATTAAAGATACATCCGTAGCCTGCATTGCAATGGATAATGCAACAAATGTAATATATAACATAGTTTCGCTGGCCACGCCTTTGTTATTTTGTCCATAATTTTAACATCATTTTGTGAATCTCTCTAACTGCTGCCACTGCTATTTGTAGTGCTAACTGTCCTTTTTCTTTATGTCCCAATTTCACAAGAAATAGCTGGCAAAATCAGAATAAATCTTCAGCTAAACTTGGCCTGTCAGAGAATTCACTCATTATGGTAAGATAACAGTAAATATATTGTAACAATAAAGCAAGAACGTCATTTCATGGGATGGATTTGAAAGGGCAACAGGCAGTAAATCAGAGTGTTCTTCAGTTTTGGTGGAACAACGATGGCAAGTTTGTGTTAGGAACGAAAGCTAAGATGTCTTGGAATAGGCACCAGCCAATAAGCTAATGGCAGGCGGGCTCATCTCACGTGGCAAGATATTAGCCTATTCAAGTCCGTGAAAGCTGCTCTGAAGCCTGTTGCTGTGTTGACAGCTGTTTTACCAGGAGAAGACTGTAACCGTTTCTTCGTTAGTACTTATGTAGGCTTGTGCCAATAGGTGAAATTAATGGCAATCAATTACTGATTATTTACTTCACCAATAGACTTTCCTTTGCTGAAAATTTCAACCAAGTGATTCAACAAACTGTAAATATACTACTGTATGTTCTTGTGTCCTGATTGTGTACACGATTGGCTGTAAAGCATTCCATTTACTTTTTTACTTGCACTAGTATAAACTACAAATCAGAATACATTTTCACTCTCAAAATGCCAGTTAGCTACCTGACAGCTTCTTCTGTTGTAGAATTCAATATGGTAGGCATACAGTTTTGAACGCCAGTGGAAAAAGCTGTTTGTCACATTTTATGAAGAGAAGATAAGAGAGGCAGAGGATATAACATCTTAGATACGACAGCTCTAGCCAAAGTGGCCACTTTACTTTGGTCAGTCTGGATGCATGAACAGAATCAAGCCTAGCGACTGTGACTTGGCAAGTGTTTTGTACTCTCCAAGCACCTCAGCACCAGACTTTCACAATGGACACTACTCAGTACAGAGGTACCATCGATGGCTCCCTGTTCCACAAATAATTTGACACATATAATTACAATCAAAAAGGATGGCACCACGTAATTTAACTGAAGTTTCTGTACAGATCTGCCATTTTGGAGGAGTTGAAGGCTGATGTATGTAGCTTAGCAAAAAAAAATATGTGTTATGAAAAAGCAGAGATAATTTACTCATATAACTATAGTGAACCAGCTCTGGTACCTTTGTGTCCATCTGACACTGTTCTACTTGCATTTTATACACTTTCTAAATTTCGGAGCACCAATAAATAATTGCAGGTGATATTTGTACATCTGTGTTGCATGGCAATTAGAAATGAGGAAACAGTGTGGCCAAAATGAAAAATACAGGAACTGCGATCAAAGCAGTTTTGGCTTCTTTGATATAACACTGACTCAGCCTCAAACCCAATAATAACAATGTTTATTGACAATTTTGAAGGGGATGATGACCAATCTGAAACCAACCCTAATACTGTGCAAATTATTTTTTTAAGAAATGTTGCAAAACTGCCAGAATTAAAATCACAACAGAATGATTAATAAAACATTTTATTAAGTATCGCTGCAAATGTAAGGCAATATATCAAAATATAAAACACAAAATTAACAGGAGTCTTAATTACCAAATTCCTCATCTTTACACATATATTAAGAGCAAATCATTAAAGCTTGCTAAATAGAAAAGTCTTCATAACAGCTGTCAAGGATCCTGAAGTAGAGGTTTAGACATGTTTGAATGTAAAATTATAATTCATCCAAATGGTTATTTTGGAAGCATTCAACATAATGTCTTATTTTTGCTTATCATGATCTACCTGTAGTCTGTCTGTGGTGTCAGGCAAAGGACACAAACCCTCAAACATAAACAACAGCGGAAGGCATCTGAAACATGAAAAACTTGAAACCATTGGTTTTTTTTCATTTAAACATTAAGTCAGCGATAACTTCATACCATCCATAACATCATCTAAAGAACACAAATGTTATTATTTCTTGAGAATAATGTACAATGTGTCTCCTATAGTTCAATTCTGGTCTATATGGATGAAACTAAATATCATGGTCAAAGAATAAAAAAATGATATACAAATATTGCTGATACTTTCAAAATGTTCATGACAAACATAATGACACCAGTCACCTGATGTCCTCACCAGAAAGTCAAGGGTATCTATACTAATAAAAGGCAAAGCCCTCACTCACTCACTCACTCACTCACTGACTCACTCACTCACTCACTCACTGACTCATCACTAATTCTCCAACTTCCCGTGTGGGTGGAAGGCTGAAATTTGGCAGGTTCATTCCTTACAGCTTCCTTACAAAAGTTGGGCAGGTTTTATATCGAAATTCTACGCGTAATGGTCATAACTGGAAGCAGTTTTTCCATTTACTGTAATGGAGATGAGCTTCAACGCCGTGGGCGGAGTTTCATGTGACATCATCACGCCTCCCACGTAATCACGCAGTACATAGAAAACCAGGAAGACCTCAAAAAGCGCTGAAGAAAACATGCATTATATAATTGAGAAGGCAGCGAAACAATAAGAAGCGGCGAGTGACATATACAACCATATTCATGAGTTCTGCTACTTCGGAAACAAAGCACGATGTAAACCTACACTTTAAATTAAGTTCATAGACAGGCTGCGCTGGCGTTTGTAATTTAGTGCCTGCCCATATAAGGCCGTCCGTCAGCGGCAATCCAATAGCAAACTCCACTAAATATTCACGGGTTAAGGACTGTGCTTATGCAGAGGAAGATGAGATGGTCAGGGTGGTGTTTGGTACAAACTCAGCGAAACTGCGAGAGAAAGTTTTAAGTGCCAGGACTAAGGTAACATTAAATACAGCCATGGACATAGCAGCAGATGGCACCAGCACAGCTGGGAAACTTCGATGCATGTACACCGAGTGGCTCACGTGAACTGACGCAGTGCACAGATAAAAGCAACAGTTCCAAAGAGCGCTGAACAAAACCAATTACACAATTGAAAAGGCAGCAAAAATATGAAGCGTCTGATACATACAAGCATATTCATAAATCCAAAACAAAGCACACGTTGGAAAAAGTCAATGTCCGCTAAAGGAAGACAGTGTAAAAAACCCATGCATGCAGTGTGTCAGGTCTCAGATAAAGAAGAAGACGAGCTGTTTATTGATGCAGTAAGAAACGAATCGATGAATGAAACCTGTCATCTTTACAGCGATTGACAAACACGGAATGTAACTTGAACACAACACATCCTACAAATACGAACCTGATTGAAAGAAATAATGATAATCAAATCCTTGATGACAGCAACACTCAGTAACACTCACAAAACAAATACTGTATATTGACAGTCATGTTACGTTATTTTTAAAATGTTCCCTTTTCTTTTCTAGCTTTTTAACACACTACTTCTCGCTGCGACGCTGGTATATATATATATGTATATATATATAACCCGATCTACATACTCGAATAATGGATACTTTATTCGCCATCAATGATTGTTTTGGTAAAGCCATACTCAGTGTATTCATTAGATGAGCGGTAAAAAGTAAGAGCGAGGGAGGATGACTTATTGAGGCATGCAGGCTGTAGTCTTGCGTCAACTCTATCTGAATTCGCGATCACATTTGAAAAAATATATCTTTTCAAGTTCTATTTAGTCCATATGTGTCAAACTCAAGGGCAGGGCCACATCCGGCCGGTGTGTAATTATATCCGGCCCGAGATCATTTTATATACTGTATTATTGTTATTAAAGCCGGGTATATGAAGCGCTGGTAACACAATAAACTACAGATCCCATAATGCAGCGCTTCAGCTGCCTTGCCGAACACTTACGCGTTAATCAAGTCTACCTTATGATGCTGCAAGTTATTGCGAAGCTAGCTCACACGATGCTGAAGAGAAAAGTTGATTCTGAAAATAGAGCCTTTAAAACCGATGGGAGGCTGAGTATATGTTTACTGAACCCGTGTGTCTCATTTGTGGAGCTAATGTGGCTGTAATTACAGAATTTAATCTAAGACGGCACTATGAGACAAAACATCAGGGTAACCTGAATGCAATGCAGAAGATACAGAAAGCAGAATAATTAAATAAGAATCTGACACTTCAGCGGACGTTTTAACCCGTGCACAATCACAAAGTGATTTCAAGTGAAGCTGCTTTTATGGGAGACACAAATGCACCAGTGCAATTGCCCCACTTTCCCTGTTGCCAAGTAATGTTAAACCAAGTCGTCACTACGGTGTTCCCAAATCGCACTTTGCTGATAAACTGGCGCACTGAGTTTGCACGGCGCTTTGGTGACTTTGAAGAACAAAAAGTCCGTCTACATGCGGCTCGAACCTTGTGCATGTTTGGTAGCACATATCTGTGTGAGAAGCTCTTCTCAGTGATAAAGACTAACAAAACAGCACACAGGAGTCGCCTCACTGATGAGCACCTGCAATCCATCCTGAGAATCTCCACAACACAGAACCTCACACCAAACATAAACGAACCTGTGGCCAAAAAAAGATGCCAGGCGTCCAGCTCTAAAATGACATATGAGCAAAGACAACTGAATGATTTGATTTGTTATTGCTGAAAGGAACACATTTTATTTATATTTCTAGGTTTTGTTATGCAGCATGTTCATATTTGAATTTGTATAATTTTGACAGGATATATTTTTATGGAGAGCAAAATCTTTTGGGATATTTAAAATCTAAGTTTATTTTTTATATAAAATTACATAAGAGTAAAGAAATTTGAATGTTTGTTCTTTTAACGTTTACTTTATTTCTAACTTGTATAATTTAGACAGGATATATTTTTATGGAGAGCAAAATATTATAAGTTGTTTAAGGTTTGAGTTGATTTATTCACAAATAATATTCCTGTCTGTTTTTACCATTCCTACCAAAGATATTTCTGTCGACTAAATAAAAATTCCTTCTATTTAAAATTTAAATAGAACTTGAACAAATCGATAGTTCATAATATCCACGCAGACTTGCACGTAAGAGCGGGAGTTATCCGTTTTAACAAGCAGCGTATTGCACTGATACTGAAATAGCTGTGTGTGTATATATGTAGATATGTATGTATATGTATATATATGTTTATATATGTGTGTGTGTATGTATGTATATATATATGTATTTGTGTGTGTATGTATGTATGTGTGTATGTATTTATGTGTGTGTGTATATGTATGTGTATATATGTAGATATATATATGTATGTATATATGTGTATATGTATAGATATGTATATATATATATGTTTATGTGTGTGTGTGTAAATATATATATATATATATGACAACAACACTCATCACTCACAACAGTGACAAAACAATTACATTGACAATCATGTTACATTATTTTCAAAATGTTTCCTTTTCTTTTTCATTGCTTCTTTAACACACTACTTCTCCGCTGCGAAGCGCGGGTATTTTGCTAGTATTTTATAAATATGATATTTTGGGCATATGTTACCAGACTAAACTGCAATCTAAAAAGTTTACTTAACTTGAAAAACATTATTATGGGCTCATATTCTCTTTATACAGTATGCAAATTCTCTCCTCAGTTGAGGATTATATACTTTGAAAATTCCATTCATTTTTGGGGAGGGTACAATAATGTTTAACAAATGTACTCTACTCATCATCTCAGCAGTCACCACCCTTATGGGAACCAGTGGTCCATAACAAGTGTGTCTACCTGGAATGTGCAAAACATGCCCTGTAACATTTAACGTAAACGGTACATGTTTAGTTCTATCCGTTATGATGTAATTTAATTTTAACAATATAGATGAAAGCAATTTCTGCATTATGTTTTAAAAAATAAACTATGACTATATTCTGTTTTAAGGTCCCAGTCCCTCTGAAAAAAATAACAACACTCACTGGTTTATCAGTGTTAAGGACATGTTGGAGAGCTCAAAGATTTTTGTGAGAATCAAATAGAAATAGCAAAAGGTGAACAAGAAAATAGTCAAAGTGATGCAAGGTTCAAACCAGGGAGAACATTAACAACAATATGTCTTTAATTTAAATATCCAAAAGAAAGGGAGATATTGAAGAAGATTACCAGAACCATAGGAAATCCTAAAAAATATTTCTTTTGATTCTAACACTAGAATTCTTTAACAGAGTTGCACCTGCTAAGGGATACTGAAAGTGCCAATTGTGTTAGTTACCAGAAATAAACAGAAGGCATAGAAAATAGCAGTGCCCAAAATAGTGTCACTATAAATGAACAACAAAATGATACAATTAATTGACATAATCAAAACCAAACTAAACCCACCAAATAAAGGTGGAACTAAAAGCTACCTTCTAATAAATACACAGGAAAGAAAACCTGTCAGAGTTAATTTATTATATTAGACCAAAAAAAAAAAATAACAATCAATAGTGATCTTTGATCTGTTCTTAACTAAAATTTTATTTTTGTAAAAACTTGATTGCTTTGTATAGATTGTAATAAAATTAATAATAAAAAAAATAGTGATCAACTTACTATAGGTACTATAAGAAATTTAAATACAGCAGATAAAAACTATTCTAGAAAAAATCCTAAAAAACCTTGTGAGCAGAACTAAATGGTAGACAACTATTGCCTGAAAAATATCAAGGAGAAGCAGAGAAAAGATGTTAGTGACTATTACTGTAGTTTTATTCAGTTAAATAACTGACTTTTTACAAATTGAACAGCTGTACAAGTAGTTTCAAAATTGTACGTGTACCAAAGTAAGAAGTTCAGATCTGCTTGTGTTTGTATTTCTTAATTAAAGATCATGATGCATGTCCAAATAATAAAACCATAAAGAAAAATACTAAAATTAAACAGTATTCAAAATGCTCCATTTTCAAAATGTAGAGATTGCATCTGCACAATGTGCTAAACAACGTGTGGAAACATTATATGAAATTAAATAAAGTACAAACCTTTGCTACTGGTAGTATAAAACGTGTGATATTTTATCGTACAGATGTCAAAGGATCGTCATATGTATAATGACATTGAAAGGAAATGACACTGGAAATTTATACATAGGCTGTTTTGGGGAATCTAAAAATCACCTCAACAACTGCTTCTCTGTGTCCATAGTTCCAATCTATCTGAAATGTTTCCTGGCATATAGTGTGTAATATAATTTGTTTAACCTTAGGAGTCAAATGATGTGTCAGCATTAATCTTTTGGGTCTGAACTCAAAGAAGAGTGTTATACAAGAATAAATTAAATTTGACGTAACACATTCTCAATAGTGGATGTAGCTGCAAACTGACATCAGCCTGCTCCATTTATTAGTGTTGTGTATTCAGATACACATTTTTTCCCATGAGCACTTGTAACTAAATGGATATGAAGAACCTGAGAGCTGCTTAAAGCTGGATTTATGGGTGTGTTTCTGGCAGCTAGAGAACAAGATGACATAGTCAAGTTGATCAAGGTTAGCATTTCAATCAAGCAATAAACAAGCAATTAATCAAAAACAAGCCAACAAACAAAAATAAAGCAGTTTGAAATGGATACAACAACATAAGATTAAAAAAATACAACTATGTGTCAAAAGCAGGAAAAACAGAGGATGGACTAAAGTATGTCAGATAATTGGAGTCATCATGCAAATGCAAACAGGGGCTAACCCTGTAGTGTGCAGGAAATGTCTCCAAGGACATGACAATGGGAATGGCAGTGCAGAAGAACTAAAATACAGGATGACAAAACAGAATTGGTAATCATCAGCCTATTACATATTTAATAGCCCAATGAGCAATTATGAGCAAACCTGCAGTTTTGAAGTTCATGGCCCTTGATGGTATGTCTGATTTAAGTTTCATTCAATTAAATATAGTCTTACAAAAGTTTCATTTTCTTGATTTGTATATACATTTTCCTTATATTGAAAAAGCAAAAAATTTTAAAAATGTACAAATATAAAGTACAAAACAACATATAATATACATATCTGAAAGAGAAAATGTATACATTGTTATAGATGTTTACAATAAAATTAAAAAATACAAAGAATGTTTACTAAGAATATTAATATTGCATTTAACTGTATAGGTTTGAATTGATTATTTAAGTCCAGTTTTAAATGGAGAAGGGAGAAACAAAATTAATTTTAACCAGATTCTACCCGCTCTTTGGTAACTGGTTATACATCCTCTCTGAACAAATCAAAAGCGTACCACAGCACAGGCAAACATAAACGGACAACTGTAGCATATTCAGCAATTTCAGAAGTCAGGTCCATTAATAGTGATGATATTGCCATACTAACATTTCATTCTTGCACAAAAAGGGATAATCTGGCCAAAATAATAGTGGTGAAAAATTAAAATAGTCAGTGACAATGACTACTATAATTATTAAAAAAATAATATTAAAATGGTTCACTACCATCCTTTTATTCTTATGTTCTGCTGTTTTTGAGTTTAAATTTCCATGTGATTTTCTTGATCATGTAAAGAATTGTTGGTAAAGGGTTTTGTTTTTTCCTTATCAAAAAGCATGTATTTTGTTTATCAGTATTTACATTATTTATTTTTTGTTTGTAATAGGTTTTACTAAAGTAATTCCCAGGATGTCGAAAGCAACACGCAAATGTTTATTGGGTAATTGCTTAACCAGTTTGGATAAAAACCCTAGATGGAAAGTAAAAAAAGAGACAGATGATCTATAATTTTAAACATTTGTTTCTTTTTGTAAATGTGAAACTTCGGATGCACGTATTTGTACACTTATTCTGTTAAAAAAATCAATTTTTAAAAACCTAAAATCCATGATTTGTTCTTTCCTTGAACCCACTTGCTTATATATAATTTGGAGGTTAAGGAGCCTTTACTCAGTATTTCCTGTCAAGCACTAGTCCTCAATTTTCAAAAGTGACTGTTTATTTTCTATGTAAACAACAGTAGGAGGGAAAATTACATTTAAATGATTATATATTCATTTTCATTAGTTCATAAATTAACATTTCAGAGCAACACCATTTTGTACGCCAACTAGTGTGAAGACAGCATTGAGATGGCAGTGTGAAGGTAAAGCAAGAAAATCATCTATAGTATCAATCCAAGGTGATTATTTTGCAAGAAACTGTTTATCTAGTATTGATTATTTCAGTTATTACTGACATTAAAATGTGCAATAAGTATATATATATATATATATATATATATATATATATATATATATATATATATATATATATATATATATATATATATGTATATATATATATATATATATAAACTGCTCAAAAAAATTAAAGGAACACTTTAAAAACACAACAGATCTCAATGGGAAAAAGAAATCCTCCTGGATATCTATACTGATATAGACTGGGTAATGTGTTAGGAACGAAAGGATGCCACATCGTTTGATGGAAATGAAAATGATCAACCTACAGAGCCCTGAATTCAAAGACGCCCCAAAAATCAGAGTGAAAAAGTATGTGGCAGGCTAGTCCATTTTGCCAAAATTGTACGCAGCACTTTGTATGGCCCCTGTGTTCTTGTATACACGCCTGACAACATCGGTGCATGCTTCTAATGAGATGACAGATGGTGTTGTGGGGGATCTCCTCCCAGATCTGGACCAGGGCATCACTGAGCTCCTGGACAGTCTGAGGTGCAACCTGGTGGCATTGGATGGACCAAAACATAATGTCCCAGAGGTGTTCTATTGGATTTAGGTCAGGAAAGTGTGGTGGCCAGTCAATGGTATCAATTCCTTCATCCTCCAGGAACTGCCTCCATACTCTCACCACATGAGGCCAGGAATTGTCGTGCACCAGGAGCCACTGTACCAGCATAGGGTCTGACAATGGGTCCAAGGATTTCATCCTGATACCTAATGGCAGCCAAGGTGCCTTTGTCAAGCCTGTAGCGGTCTGTGTGACCCTCCATGGATATGCCTCCCCAGACAATCATTAACCCACCACCAAACTGCTCATGCTGAATGATGTTACAGGCAGCATAATGTTCTCCATGGCTTCTCCAGACCCTTTCACTTCTGTCACGTGCTCAGGGTGAACCTGCTCTCATCTGTAAAAAGCACAGGGCACCAGTGGTGCATCTGCTAATTCTGGTATTCTATGGCGAATGCCAATCGAGCTGCATGCTGCTGGGCAGTGAGCTCAGGGCCCATTAGAGGACATGGAGCCCTTGGGTCACCCTCATGAAGTCTTTCTGGTTGTTTGGTCAGAGACATTCACACCAGTGGCCTGCTGGAGGTCATTTTGTAGACTCTGGCAGTGCTCATCCTGTTCCTCCTTGCCCAAAGGAGCAGATACTGGTCCTGCTGCTGGGTTATGGACCTTCTATGGCCCTCTCCAGCTCTCCTAGAGTAACTGCTTGTCTCCTAGAATCTCCTCCATGCCCTTGAGACTGTCCTAGAAGACACTGCAAACCTTCTGGCAATGACACGTATTGATGTGCCATTCTGGAGAAGTTGGACTACCTGTGCAACCTCTGTAGGGTCCAGGTATCACCTCATGCTACCAGTAGTGACACTGACTGTAGCCAAATGCAAAACTAGTGAAGAAACAGTCAGAAAAGATGAGGAGGGAAAAATGTCAGTGGCCTCCACCTGTTAAACTATTCCTGTTTTGGGGGTCATCTCATTGTTGCCCCTCTACTGCACCTGTTGTTAATTTCATTAACACCAAAGCAGCTGAAACTGATTAACAACCCCCTCTGCTACTTAACTGACCAGATCAGTATCCCAGAAATTTCATTGACTTGATGCTATACTTTGATTAAAAAGTGTTCCTTTAATTTTTTTGAGCAGTATATATTTTTTTTTTTTTTTTCAATAACCTATTATATTTTTCCTTTTAAAAATAAATGAAGAATGGATTTTTATTTTGGATTTGAAAATTAAATCTTACTTTTCACTTTTCTCTCTTTACCTTTTATTTTCTTAACCTAAATTCAGATCTATGCAGCTATACAGTAAAAAAATGACACATTAGTCAGTACATCTTTTTATACTTCCCAGAATTATTACATGAAATTTCTAGCTTAACTAAAACCCCTTTTATAACTTTTTTTAGCTTAAACTTTAAGTCAAAAACTTTTTTACAGAAAAAAAATTTCCAAAACAATAACCACAAAATCTCATAAGTGCAATTTCTTGAAATTACCATGAAAATGCAATATTTTATTAGACCGTAGTGTTCAGAGACTGTTAAGCATGTTCTGGAGGTTATTAGACTCTGACAGAACAACCAGTAAAGAGAAACAGTAGCTGAAGTTAAAGCTACAGTTTGAGAAGCCGTAAATGTGGGGAGCTGAGGATGTGAATGGAAAAGTCATTGCCTTTCCCTTTTTCCTGTACATGCAAATAAGCTTTCTGATTAAAAGAGGCTGTGGAAGGGGAAGAGGGGTCTTTCTGCTGTTTGAAGTTGGTGGGAACATCCCAGAGAAGGCCAACAAACAAGATGCTGGGCAAGGCAGATCGAAGCCCTTGTAGAGCCCTAGGTAGGGGGAGGGGGTGAATGCTTTAGATGGGTGGGTGACAGTGCCCCTAGGAGCCCCTAGTGGTTAGTTAATATTAGTCTTAGACATTTAGTGGGGATCCCCTTTGGTATCTGGAGCATTCACCCTTTCAGTTACATAAACAGTGCCCCTCTGTGTACATACTGCATTATGTACAGAATGCACATCCTTAACTTTCATAAACGGTGCCCCTGATGGATTGACTACCTCAGGCTGTAATCACCATTCTGAATATTTTGATGTGGGTGCCCCATGTCGTCCCTTGCAAGATTCCACTCTGGGAAGCTGCCCATGTTGCCCATACCTAAATCTGCCACTAATGCTGGGGAGCTAGTACAGCAAGGGCAGTAATAATGCTGAGTCCTGAGTGCAGAGGAGTAACATTAAGGGGTGCATTGGGCCTATAATAGTGAGCTGTCAGACACACTTGTGTGCATAGGGCTGGGATGACAGCATTTCTCATAGTATTTGTACATAGTTAATTTATTAATTTCCATCAACAAAACTATCAACAAACTTTGTTCACCTTGCCTGTATTTTTCTTCTCCTGAACACTCACACCTCAGGTCACACCAATACTGTAAATAAACATGGATCAGCCACTACATTAAAATCACCTGCCTAATATTGTGTAGGCCCCCCTCCTGCCACCAAACCAGCTCTGACTCATTGAGGCATGGACCCCACAAGACCTCTCAAGGTGTCCTGTAGTATCTGGCACAAAGGCGTTAGGAGCAGATCCTGTAAATTGCAAAGGGGGGCCTCCATGGATACGACTTGTTTTTCCAGCATATCTCATAGACACCTCAGTCAGATTGAAATCTGGGATGTCTGGAGGCTAAGACCTGCCATTTTGGAGATACTCTGACACAGTTGTCTAACCTCAAAATTTCAGCCTTGTCAAAGTTGTTCAGGTTCTTTGGCTTGCCCAACTTTCCTGCTTCCAACAGATCACCTTCAAGAACTGACTGCACTTGCTACCTAATGCACCTCACCTTTTGACAAATACCACTGTAACAAGAAACAAATGTTACTCACTTGACCTGTCGGTGGTTTTAATTTTGTGGCCGATTAGTGTATGAAAGGCAGGATGGTGGCACAGGTATTAAAAATGCTGCCACAGAGTTCTAGAGTGATAGGTTTCAGTCCCAACTGGCTATCTGTGTGTGTGCCAATTTTTCCAAAAAATGTGCACACTAGGCTAATCCACAGCTATACTGTAAATAAAACCAATACGAGTGAGTGAGTAATGAGTGCGAGTGTACATGTGTGCGTACGCTTACGTGAACTGCCACCCTGTCCTTTGATTGATTGATGTTGATTTCTGCCTTGTGCCCATTGCTGCCAGTGTAGGTGCCAGATCTGTTTGTGCATCTGAATGCTCTAAACTGGAAAAGTAGACTACAAAAATGAATGAATACATGGATTTACAGAAATGGATGGATATACACATAATTACAGAAATGTATTACATGCTTCTTATTTGAAAAGAAGATTCTGTAAAACTGTGGAGAATGCCAGTATTCATAAGGCACCTAAGTTTAGTGGGAAATGTTTGAACGGGAATTTGGAGCACTTGAGAAAATCATTAAGGCCAGTAAATCACAATGTCAAGCCTGAAACCAATCAAACATTAACATACTGTATATACAGTATCTCCCTGAACAGGGCTACAGATGATTTGGAATTGGGCATTTGCTATTCTCTCTATGCTGTGGTTTCTATTACACACCTGAAAGAAAGAGACAATATATGTGAAAACATCATCGCACTAATGCAATATTATTTGAAAACGAACAGCGTCAGATCGGGTGTGAATTTATGCAGGAACTGGAAATTCTCTGATGTGGGACCTTCCCCCAGGGAAGAAAGTACAGTTTCAGGTGCTCATTCAGTGTAATAGGAACCATAGCACAGAAAGGTGTGTACACTGCCAAGTACACGTGTCGTAAATATATGAAGGACAGTCCTTGGGTGTGTGGGAACTGTTAATATTTGAATGTGATGATTTTATATACACTGTAGCACGGAATGGAAATCAGCACTTCTTAGCATTGCACCATGCAAGCTGTCGTATCAATCGCCTACTGTAACTTGCTTTCTTTTTTCTTCGGTTATACAGGTAGTCTTGAATAAAAGTGCACTTGTTTTGTTATACTGTTACACCAACATATGTTCATGTGTTTGAGCATGCTCAAACGGGCATGCTCAAAAAATGCATGTGTAATGCCACGAAAAGTGCACGCAGACACTTCATTTCGCAAACATTGGTACGAGAATGCAGTCACAAGTACACTGCAGAGCTATATCGCGTCTTTATGTGAAAACAGCCGTGTCAGATGGGGTTGTATGGATTGATTCTGAACGCGACTGAGAGAATGAAAAGTGAATTAAAAAAAACAAAACAAAGCTAACCTTTATAAGGATCATAAATTACACCGGCTGTTACAGACTGAAATGAAATGTATGCTTTTATTCTAAAATAGTAAGACTAAGAGCAATTTACTTCTCAAAACGGAGTACTGCAGGATCGAACTCGCGACCTTTTGGTTCCCAGGCGGCAGCTGAATCTATTGCACCACAGAGGCAATCATAATAAACAGGTGTCAATGTCGCATGTTAAGGCGGCTTTTTGTTTCTGAAGTTATATTTTTGAATAAAAGTGCAACTGTTGTGTTATATTTGTACCTTTTGTGAAAATGTTTCTTTGATATCTGGACTTCAGGCTTCATACATTATATACTATAGTTTATGCCTACATTTTGTCATCTACTACTAGAATATAAAAAACGTTTCTGTTTTAACAATGTGTTTACACAGATTACTGTAGAAACGGAACAGACATGAAATGCGTGTGTTCCAAATAACAATCTATTATTTCCACTCTAAAACTTCACTTCACTCCCAGATACTCAATCAAGGCATGAGCTGAAAGAAGTTCGTGCACGTTCTAAATTGGTGGGGGGATGGAATAGCCGGCTGCTTCTACCTTCTCTTTATCAGTACATTTAGAGGACAAAGGACGCTGGCGGAGAGGTGTGAAGGGATTTAAGAAGCGATTTAAGGTGGGACGGAGTTACGAGTTTTTTCATAGGCTCTGGTAATTCTAGTGTTAAACACAAAAATGAAAAAGTGAGAAAATGTAGGGAATTTTAACTGGGGGAGAGAGAAAAAAGAAGCCTATTAATATTAAAAAAGACACATAAGCATACTGTTAAAAAACAGGCATGGGCCTATTAATGAAAAATTTCACTTAGAATGGTTACTTCAGAGTGAGAATGTAAGACAGAAGATTCAAAATTCAGGCCAAAAGAGGATTGATGTAGAAGTTTGCATGACTTTATACAATGTAATTAAAAATAAAATTATGGAAAATAAATTTGAAGTGGGGAGCCTGTGTGCGCAGATGAGCAGTTAAGTTATTGAGGTGCTTATGAAAGTTGTAATGTGACCAAAGCCAGTGATTGACTAAACTTGCAAAAGTAAATAAGTGTATCTATATCTGTCTATCTACAAATATATCTATATATGGCATCTGATGGTTGTGGAAGGTTAAAAACATGGAATACAAAGAGAGGGAGAGTTCTGTAGGAGCCACAATCAACTTGAGATTAATGATAAGTGGGTAAGTAGCTTTGAATGAGGCAGAGAATCCAGGAGGTAAAGTGTCCAGACAAGGTAGAAGTGGTATCAGAAAAAGCAGATGAAGTACTTATGAAGGAAGAAGAATTAGTAATATATCAATTAGTTGACTGTAGGGCCTTAAAATCTATTATTTAGAACCAAATTCAGTAATAAAGAAAGAGAGGCAGAGAGTGAGATTAATCCACGGCATCCACAGATCAAACACAATGCTGAAAATGGTGGATACAGAGAAAGAGATGATTTTGGATATTAACACTAGAATTACCAGAGCCTACGAAAAAACTCGTAATTCCGTCCCACCTTAAATCGCTTCTTAAAATCGTTCACAGCTCTCCACCAGCGTCTTTTGTCATCTAAATGTGCTGATAAAAATCAGGCTGCAAGCAGCCGGCTATTCCATCCCCCCACCGACTTAGAACATGCACAAACGTCTCCCAGCTCATGCCTTGATTGATTATCTGGGAGTGAAGTGGAGTTTTAGAGTGGAAATAATAGATCATTATTTGGAACACACGCATTTCACGTGTGTTCCGTTTCTATAGTAATCCGTGTAAACACATTTTAAAACAGAAACGTTTTTCATATTGTAGTAGTAAATGACAAAATGTAAGCATAAACTATATAATGTATGAAGCCTGAAGTCCAAATATCAAACACTTCCACAAAAGGTACAAATATAATAGAACAAGTATGCTTTTATTCAAAAATATAACTGCAGAAAAAAGCCACCTTAGCATGCCATATTGACACGTACGTACTACAGCTGCCACGATAGCGTAAAGGTATCTGCTGCTGACTAGTATCCAAAAGGTCATGAGTTCGATACCACATGGTTCAGTTTTGAGAAGTAAACTGCTCTTATTCTTACTATTTTAGAATAAAACACGCATTTGATTTCACTGTGTAACAGCCAGTAATTTATGATACTTGTAAAGGTTAGTTTTTTTTTTTTTATTCACTTTTCATTCTCAGTCGTGTTCAGGATCCATCCCTACCCCCCATCTGAGAATGCTGTTTTCACATAAAGATGCGCTGTAGCTCTGCAGCGTACTTGTGACTGCATTCTCGTACCAATGCTTGCGAACCGAAGTGCCTGCGTGCACTATTCGTGGCATTACACGTCTATTTTTTTGAGCATGCCCGTGTCGCTCAAACACAGGAACATATGTTGGTGTACAATAATAAAAAGCAAGTGCACTTTTATTCTAGACTATAAGTGAAGAAAAAATAAAGCAAGTTACAGTAGGCGGTTGATACGACAGCTTGCGTGGTGCAATGCTAAGAACTGCTGATTTCCGATCCGTGCTATATAAAATCATCACATTCAAATATTAACAATTTCCACACACCCTTCCTACATTTATGACATGTGTACTTGTTGCAGTGTACACATCTCTCTGTGCTTTGGTTCCTATTACACTGAATGAGCACCTGACATTGTACTTTCTTCCCTATATAAATAACATTTGAGTATAGCGCGTCTCCAAATAAATCACATTTGAGTATAGCGCGTCTCCAAATAAATCACATTTGAGTATAGCGCATCTCCAAATAAATCACATTTGAGTTATTTCCCCGATCTTGCCAGTTCGCACATGTTGCTGTATGGTGCTGTTTCTTTTGTACTCCAGGACAGAATAGTACAGAGCAGTAAGTTCAGCGCTATATGCAGTCAGACAGACAAACAGGCAGAGAAGGCACTAGATATATAAATAAACAGGGAAGGCACTGTATAATAGATATATAAAAACAGCTAAGGGGATAGATATATAGATAGGTAGGAAGGAAAGGCACTATATGATAGGCAGACAGGGAAGCTCCTATATAATAATAAAATTACTGTTATTACTATGTAGATAGACAGGGAGTTCAGCGTCGCAGCGTGTATTCAAACCTGATCTGACGCTGTTCGTTTTCAAATCATATTGCATGTACTTAACTATTTTAGAATAAAAACATACATTTGATTTCAGTCTTTTTTTTTTATTCAGTTCCATTCTCTCAGTCGCGTTCACGATCCAAACCCCCCCAATCTGACAATGCTGTTTTCACATAAAGACGCGCTATAACTCAAATGTGATTTATTTGGAGACGCTCTATACTCAAATGTGATTTATTTGGAGACGCGCTATACTCAAATGTTATTTATATAGGGAAGAAAGTACAATGTCAGGTGCTCATTCAGTGTAATAGGAACCAAAGCACAGAGAGATGTGTACACTGCAACAAGTACACATGTCATAAATGTAGGAAGGGTGTGTGGAAATTGTTAATATTTGAATGTGATGATTTTATATAGCACGGATCGGAAATCAGCAGTTCTTAGCATTGCACCACGCAAGCTGTCGATCAACCGCCTACTGTAACTTGCTTTATTTTTCTTCACTTATAGTCTAGAATAAAAGTGCACTTGTTTTTTATTCTTGTACACCAACATATGTTCCTGTGTTTGAGCGACACGGGCATGCTCAAAAAAATAGACGTGTAATGCCACGAATAGTGCACGCAGGCACTTCGGTTCGCAAGCATTGGTACGAGAATGCAGTCACAAGTACGCTGCAGAGCTACAGCGCATCTTTATGTGAAAACAGCATTCTCAGATGGGGGGTAGGGAAGGATCCTGAACACGACTGAGAATGAAAAGTGAATAAAAAAAAAAAAACTAACCTTTACAAGTATCATACATTACTGGCTGTTACACACTGAAATCAAATGCGTGTTTTTATTCTAAAATAGTAAGAATAAGAGCAGTTTATTTCTCAAAACTGAACCATGTGGGATCGAACTCATGACCTTTTGAATACTAGTCAGTGGCAGATACCATTACACTATCGTGGCAGCTGTAGTACGTATGTGTCAATATGGCATGCTAAGGTGGCTTTTTCTGCTGTTATATTTTTGAATAAAAGCATACTTGTTCTATTATATTTGTACCTTTTGTGGAAGTGTTTGATATTTGGACTTCAGGCTTCATACATTATATAGTTTATGCTTACATTTTGTCATTTACTACTACAATATGAAAAACGTTTCTGTTTTAAACGTGTTTACACGGATTACTGTAGAAACGGAACACACGTGAAATGCGTGTGTTCCAAATAATGATCTATTATTTCCTCTCTAAAACTCCACTTCCCTCCCAGATAATCAATCAAGGCATGAGCTGAGAGAAGTTTGTGCACGTTCTAAGTCGGTGGGGGGATGGAATAGCCGGCTGCTTGCAGCCTGATTTTTATCAGCACATTTAGATGACAAAAGACGCTGGTGGAGAGCTGTGAACGATTTTAAGAAGCGATTTAAGGTGGGACGGAATTACGAGTTTTTTCGTAGGCTCTGGTAATTCTAGTGTTAATGTCTTAAAAATAAAATTATCTAAATTCAATGACCATAAAATTCTCTATTTTTACTTTCATGCCTATGAAAGTATACTTAAGTTTAATTTAATATTACTTTGATTTGAATGGTGCAGTGGTTAAATGTTTAAACTGACAGAGTTATAAAAATATTACTAAGAATACTGCTATTTGTAAAAACAAAATACTGTATTTTAAGAGAGAAATGATTATAGACCGACTCAAAATGACTGTAATAAGAAAATTTATGGTTGACCAAGTTGAGGCCATTCGTACTTTTGGCCAATGCCATAGGAAGACAATAGGATAATAATGTAGAAATTGTCAAGACCAGCCACAAGGGGCTGCAAAAGCTATATGCTTGTTGTTTATTATGTACTTGCAATAATGTTGCCAGCCATAGAATAAACTTTGCAGAGTGGTGGACCTTCAGATGCAACAGCCTTTTGGCTGTCTGCCTTTCTATACTGAGGCTGCAACCAACCAATGACTTGCACTCACAGAGTTCCAATGTCTTTTTTTTAAGCCATGCGTCATGCAGCTGGCATGTCTGTTTTGTTTTCTGATCTGTGCAGATCATCCATCAAGAAGATTGAAACACCTTGTAAATATTAATACAACTTTCATTATTATTATTTTGCAGGGTCTCATATGTTCATGATAAATGGATGTGAATAACAGATAAGCTGGAACATTCCATGTATGGGTGATTTAAATACAACACTTAACCATCACAACACGAGTTGTCCCCCATGAAAAAAAAAGAGATTGCCGTGTAGCATTGATAAATGAACAATGTTATGTTCCCCTTGATGTAGTAAGCACCACGAAGCACACCAAAACATCAATGAATTCTCCCTGTGGAGTTTCCGGAGTGCTGCTGCAGACCACTTCCAGAGTGTTTCACAGGAAGGGGAGTGTGTAGCATGAAACCTGTGCGGCCATGCCACACATTGTCATTCCCATGCAGCACTTACAGCTTAGAAGGAAGATAGCACACCACACCCAACCTCAGCATCAAATCCAATGACCTGTACTGTTTGTGCCAACAAACAGCCAATTTGATATACAGACCAATGGGCGGTCCTAAAAGGCGGCGTAAGTCAACGCATGGCTGTAATTGATTGCATGGTACACTAAATAAAACTGGCAACAAATTACAGAAGACAATGCACAACACAACTGAGCCAAAAAATTTAAAAAAGCTAAATAAAACAATATCATGAAATATACAAGAACACCTTGTTAATATTTATGGTAAAAATTCAAAAAACTCAATCACTTGCTTAAAAGATATATGACAAAGAGCAGATGCTTTTAAAGAGAGACAGTTTGTAAATTTGTTCAGGAAGCACGTCTGAGCCATTAAGATCAAAGATCTCTCAATGTACATTGTAGAACATTCTGCATCCCTTGATCAGGCCAGGACATACTGATTATTGGTGTGTTTTCTTTCACAGGGTTTCAAAGACATCTTTAAAAGAACAACAAGAGTTAAAACTCACTCTTAGCATTGGATTGCTTATATCACTAGGACTTAATGAACAACTAACTTTATAATTTCTCTCTTCTTCTCTAGAGGCAGCTATTGGCACTTCCCTTTCTCTTTCAGATCTCCCCAACTTTGTTCCTGCCTTTCTTTCCTATACAGTAATCCCTCCTCGATCGCGGGGGTTGCGTTTCAGAACCCCCTGCGATAGGTGAAAATCCGCGAAGTAGAAACCATATGTTTGTATGATTATTTTTATATATTTTAAGCCCTTAGAAACTCTCCCACACTGTTTATAAATATTCTCCGCACAGTTATACAGTAAACCCTTGTTTATCGCGGTTAATCCGCTCCAGACAGATAAATGAATTTCCACGAAGTAGGATTCTTTATTTATAAATCTAATATTTTCGCAGTTAGAGCATAGAAAACCTGTTTACGACCTTCTAAATACGTTTTTTAACATTATTAGAGCCCTCTAGACATGAAATAACACCCTTTAGTCAAAAGTTTAAACTGTGCTCCATGACAAGACAGAGATGACAGTTCTTTCTCACAATTAAAAGAATGCAAACATATCTTCCTCTTCAAAGTGCGCGTAAGGAGCGGAGAATGTCAGAGAGAGAGTAAAGTAAACAATGAAAAATCAATAGGGCTGTTGCGCTTTTAAGTATGCAAGCACCGCGATAAAGCAGCGGCAATGAAGGGATCAATGCGAAGGTAGCCTTTCAGCATTTTTTACAGGAGCGTCCCTATCTTCTAAGCAAACAGCCTCTGTGCAAAAAGCCCCTCTGCCACATCTCCTCCGTCAAGCGCAGAGAACGTCAGAGAGAGAGCGAGATTAAAGCAAACAATCAAAAAATCAATAAGTGAGCTTTTGGACGCACCTCGATAAAGCGGCATTTCTTAGAGGAGCGTCCGTATCCACTAGGCAAAAAGCTTCTGTGCAAACAACACCTCAGCACACACCCCCTCCGTCAGGCGCAGAGAATGTCAGAGAGGGTGAGATAGAGGCAGAGACAAGCAAACAATCGAGCACCGCGCAGGAGGCATATCTTATAGCATTGAGGAGTTTTAGTTAATATGTAATACGTGCTCTGATTGGGTAGCTTCTAAGCCATCCGCCAATAGCGTCCCTTGTATGAAATCAACTGGGCAAACAAACTGAGGAAGCATGTACCATAAATTAAAAGACCCATTGTCCGCAGAAATCCACGAATCAGCGAAAAATCCATAATATACATTTACATATGCTTACATATAAAATCCGCGATAGAGCAAAACCGCGAAAGTCAAAGCGCAATACAGCAAGGGATCACTGTATATGTAACCTGTGTTTTTCTTTTCAGGCACACACCTGATGAAGGATACAGTGCTGAAATGTATTTCTTACCTTCTTACCTTTTCAAAGTGGGAATAACCTTTTTTTTCCTTAGAAGATCACTTGAGTTTGGTGAATCATAACCACATATCCAGATCAATAAATGGGCATCAAATGTAATGTGACAAATGCAAAAATTTGGCTGTGTTTAAACAAACAAAAAATGAAAAAGTATTTCATAATGAGATCTATTTGTTGTCACCATCACCACTTTAATATATTCAAGTATTTTTTGTGTTTTTCTTTTTAAATAGCAGTACTATAACATATTTCATTTTGGTAGGTTTTTATTGAAACAGTTAATATCATTTATTACTTCATTGCTAAGTGCTTTTATTAAGAGTGACAATTGTTCAGTTTCATTACTTTAAAAAAGTAAAATGCCTTCAGTATACCAATGCAGTCTTGGCATTCAGACAGCACATGGAGAAGCATCAAGAAAAATAGAAAGGTTTGCATATGGTGTTTTTTGATTTGGAGAAGGCATATGATAGAGTGACACATCAAGAGGCCAGGAGGTGCATGAGAGAGAAAGGAGTACCAGAGAAATATGTGAGGATTGTCCAGGATATGTATGAGTGAGTAAGGACTGCGTTAAAAACCGAGTTGGGGTAATAGAGAAGATGCAAGTTACAGTAGGTCTGCACCAGGGATTTACTTTTAGTCCTTATCTCTTTGATCTGGTTATGGATCTGTTGAGTCGTAGGATAAAATATTATTCCCCTTGATGCATGCCTTTTGCTGATGACATTGTGTTGTGCAGCACCAGAAAAGAGTGCTTTATAAGGTAAAGGGTTAAAGAAGAAGACACACTACATGAGTTTTAATGATGATCAGAATTCAAAAGTTAGCCTGCAGGGAGAACTATTGAAAAGAGTGAATAAATTTAAATGTCTAGGATCGTGTAGTTCAAGATTAAAAATTAGACACAGAAATAACCCACAGAGTGCAGTGTTAATGGAACGATTTGAAGAAGGTACCAGGAGTATTGTCTGATCGAAGAATTAAGGTGAAGGTTAAAGGTAAGATTTTTAAAACAGTGGTAAAACCAGCAATCATGTATGGAGCTATGACATGGGCAGAAAAGGAAATGCAGTAGAAGTTATTATATAATAATAATAACAATAATAATAATAAATTGTATTGATATAGAGCCTTTCTCATGCTCAAGGTGCTTCACAGAGTCACATAAAAACACAAGGGTATATGTAACATTGGATACAAATATTTTCTGCATAGAACTAGAACAGATAAATACAGGATATACAAAGCAGTAAATGGAATAAAGAGAACAAAAAAAAATGAGAATGAGAGATGAAAATGTTGCATGCTTCCTGGAAAGAGGTACGTTAGAGATTGTTGTCTTTACTATACCATTCATATACATGAAAATATAGAAAATAAGTCATTCCCTAGTTATACGGCAGTGATTCTAAAGGAAGAAAGAATCAGTAACACTAAAGGAAGATTATATTTTAACTTCAGTTTAATATTGGCTTAACACTCACAATAAAACAATAGTCAAAATAGAGCTAAACTTGACCAAAGCATGATGCAGTTGAGTTTCCTGCAATCGTTGCTTGTTCAGTCTTTGGTGGAGAGCATGGGAAAGCATTGTGTCCTTGGTACAGGCAGGAACAACATCTTTCATTTGTCCATAGGTGAGGTCTGGAGTTCCATGCAGTTGTTTGATTTTTATACCTTATCTTGTGGTAAAAAAAATGAATAAATTGCTAAAATACATCTCCTACTCTAACAGGCTAATGGAACTGAACCTCTACTTTTTGCAAGATAAAGCTACATAGGGGATAATCCAGGTCTTCAGATTGTTGAAAGGAATGATGAAGATGATTCAGCAGAATTGTTCCAATTTAATAGTAATTAAATAATAGCAACTGATGGACTGCCAAAAACGTATGAATAGTTCAGCTTATAGCCAGGCAAATAAGATTGGAGCACTGAGTAAACTCCACTTGTTTATAACAATATATAGGTTCTTTATTGCTTGCTCCTAAGTAATACATCTTTTAGCTATAGAAACAGCATTCTTGCTTGAAGAGGTAAGTAATGTGGCCTTTTTTGTAGCACAATACTTGTTAACTGCCAAATATTATGTTAGTACACAGTAAATAAGGAATTACCTTTAGTATTTATCAAAATACACGAAAAAAGTTAATGTTGCCAATTTAGAGGTACAGTGCATAAATTATGTTGGAGCAAAATGGTGGCACAATGGTAGCACTGCTGTCTAACAATAAGGCAACCAAGGGTCATATCCCAGGTGCCCCCGAGTGGAATTTTCAAGTCCTTCTCGTGTCCATGTGGGCTTCTGTCCACAGTCCAAAGACATGCAGGTTAGGTGGACTGATTATGCAAAATTGGTCCTGGTGGCACCATGTCCAGGGATTGTTTCCTGCCTTGCGCATGATGCTTGCTGGAATGGGATCCTGTGGCCTCCTTTGGAAAAGCAGATATAGATGGATGGATAAATGATTACATATCTGAAACTCAATTTAATATATGATAAAATACAGTAATCCCTCCTCGATCGCGGGGGTTGCGTTCCAGAACCCCCCGCAATAGTTGAGAATCCGCGAAGTAGAAACCATATGTTTGTATAGTTATTTTTATATATTTTAAGCACTTATAAACTCTCCCACACTGTTAACATTATTAGAGCCCTCTAGACATGAAATAACACCCTTTAGTCAAAAGTTTAAACCATGCTCCATGACAAGACAGAGATGGCAGTTCTTTCTCACAATTAAAAAAATGCAAACAACTAACTTCTTGCCTAAGATTAAATCTTGTAAATACGATGCTATTGTTATTTCGGACCATGCACCTATGATCTTGGAGCTGAAATTACTAAGCCCTATACACTCATCCCGCAGATGGCGCCTCAGCCCGCTTCTATTAGCTGACGAGAATTGTACATCCCCCGAGATCTCTCTCTGCAGGAATACTCTGGGAAACTCTTAAGGCCTTCTTAAGAGGACAGTTTATCTCATATCTTTCCCACAGAAATAAATCTGAAGCGAAGAAAATAGCAGAGATAAAAAGCGAAATTACTAAAATAGATGAAGAACATGCCAGACTACCAAGCAAGACTCTACATAGGAGGAGACAGGCTCTACATTCAGAATTAAACCTCTTGACAACTAAAGAAACTGAACAACTAATTTACAAATCCAGTCATCATTACTATGAACATGGAGAGAAAGCTAATAAGCTTTTTAGCAACAAATTCACAAGCAAGATGTATGCAACGCAATCTCGGTAATCACTAACACGAACGGAGATAAAATCATCGAACACAAAAATATAATGCACACTTTCAGAGACTACTATAAATCCCTATATACTACTGAGTTTAAAGAAGACAATATACAATCTAATGCATTTCTGGATACATTACAGATACACAAATTGACGCTTTTAGTGTGGAGTTCATAGTTCATAGTTCATACTTTAACATAGCCTTTTTATAACTTCACTTTAACTTAATACTGATACTCTGTATGTTCAATTCTTCATAATAACTATTCATGGTGGCTCTAAAATCCGTACTGACCCCTACTCTCTCTTCTGTTTCTTTTTCCGGTTTCTTTGTGGTGGCGGCCTGCGACACCACCACCTACTCAAAGCATCATGATGCACCAACATTGATGGACTGAAAGCCAGAAGTCTACGTGACCATCATCATCAGGTCCTTCGATGAAAACGCTAAATACAAAGAGGACTGTTTGATTTATGTTAGGTAGATTGCCCAGAGGGGACTGGGCGGTCTCTTGGTCTGGAACCCCTACAGATTTTATTTTTTCTCCAGCCTTTGGAGTTTTTTTTTGTTTTTTCTGTCCACCCTGGCCATCGGACCTTACTCTTATTCTATGTTAATTAATATTGACTTATGTTTATCTTTTATTGTGTCTTCTATTTCTCTATTCATTTTGTAAATCACTTTGAGCTACATTTTTTTGTATGAATATGTGCTATATAAATAAATGTTGATTGATTGATTGATTGGAGGAACTTGATAAACCTCTGGCATTATCAGAATTACTAGATGCTATAAAGTCACTCCAAGGTGGAAAAGCAGCAGGCCCTGATGGCTACCCTGCAGAGTTTTACAAGAAATTCTCCGCTCAGCTAGCTCCCCTCCTATTAGCAACATTTACAGAAGCCAGAGATAACCAATTTCTTCCACAAACCTTTCGCCAAGCACTAATCACTGTCTTTCCAAAACAAAATAAGGACTTATTACAATGTGCATCATACAGACCAATTTCACTTCTGAATAACGATGTTAAAATACTCTCTAAAATCATAGCTAGAAGGATGGAGAAAGTGCTCCCCTCTGTAATATCACAAAACCAAACTGGATTTATTAGGGGCCGACACTTATCTTCAAATCTTCAACGCCTGTTTAATGTAATATACTCACCAACTAAATCAAACACCCCAGAAATATTATTATCATTGGATGCAGAAAAAGCATTCACATGATTGAATGGAAATACCTTTTTACTACATTGGAGAAGTTTGGGTTTGGCCCGAACATTTGTGCATGGATTAAATTACTGTATACTAACCCAGAAGCTTCAGTTTGCATCAATAACATTTGCTCAGACTACTTTAAACTAGAACGTGGCACTAGACAAGGATGCCCTTGTCACCGCTGCTGTTTGCGATTGCCATTGAACCACTGGCAATACATTGTCGAAATACTGATCAGATAAAGGGGATTAGCAGAGAAGGACTGGAACAGAAAATCTCATTATATGCAGATGATATGGTACTGTATATTTCAGGACCCAGAAAATTCTGTGCCTGCAGTCTTAGCAGCACTCACAGAATTTCAAAAGATCTCTGGTCTCAGAATTAATCTGAATAAAAGTGTACTCTTTCCAGTGAATTCTCAAGCATATAATATTAGATTAGACACCCTACCTTTTATCATTGCAGAACAGTTTAAATACCTAGGGGTAAACATCACAAGTAAACATAAAGCTCTTTATCAACAAAATTTCGTCGTCTGCATGGAAAAAATTAAACAAGACTTGCATAGATGGTCAACCCTTCATCTCACACTAGCTGGAAGAATTAACACTGTTAAGATGAATATTCTTCCTAAGCTCCTTTTTATTTCAAAACATCCCAATATACATTAATAAATCATTCTTTAAGCAATTAGATTCAACAATAACCTCATTTATTTGGAATTCAAAACATCCACACATCAAAAGAGCGACCCTACAAAGACAAAAGGCAGAAGGCGGCATGGCTCTACCTAACTTCCAGTTTTATTACTGGGCGGCAAATATACAGGCGATAAGAACCTGGACACAAATAGAAGAACATACACAGGCTTGGACCGCAATAGAAGTAAAATCCTGCAGTACTTCTTTGTATTCCTTGCTCTGCGCTCCAATAAACACACATAATCGGCAATACACTAATAACCCAATTGTACTCCACTCACTTAGAATCTGGAACCAATGTAGAAAGCATTTTAAGACGGAGAAGCTTCTATCTGTGGCACCCTGCAAGAGAACCACCTCTTTCAACCTTCACAAACATATGCAGTTTTTAATATCTGGAAAAAATTTGGAATTAACTTGCTTAGAGATCTTTATATAGACAACGTCTTTGCATCCTATGAACAATTACATTCCAAATTTAACATTCCAGCTACACATTTCTTTCACTATCTTCAAATCAGGAACTTTGTTAAACAGAACCTTCCAGATTTTCCTCATCTTGCACCCTCATCCACGCTGGAAAAATATTGCTCAATCTCAAGGAATTAGACTCCATCTCTACAATATATAAAATTATTTTACAATCCCTTCCATTCAAAGATCCAAGAGGACACTGGGAAAAAGATCTCTCAATTAATATATCAGAAAAGGAGTGGAAAATAGCAATGCAGAGAATTCACTCGAGCTCCATATGCACAAAGCATACAATTATACAACTCAAAATTATATATCGAGCACATCTGTCTCGACTAAAACTCTCCAAAATGTTTCCAGGGCATGATCCAACCTGCGAACGTTGCAACCAAGCCCCAGCCTCACTGGGTCACATGTTCTGGGCCTGCACCAAATTAACATTATTCTGGACAAAAATTTTTAATTACCTCTCAGACAGCCTTGGACTCACAATCCCTCCTAACCCATTAACAGCTGTGTTTGGGGTTCTTCCAGAGGGGCTTAAAGTGGAGAAGGACAAACAAATTGTTATTGCATTCACTACACTCTTGGCACGCAGACTTATTCTGATAAACTGGAAGAACCCAAACTCTTCTCTTTTAAGAGAGAATTTATTAATCTAGGTATGTTTACAAGCCTTACATTTTACGCAGTTTGGCTTGCTCTCTCTCTCAGGGGTGGGGATCGATCTGTTCTTAACATAATTCTTCTTTTTGTAAAAACTTGATTGCTATGTATGGATTGTAATAAAATTAATAAAAAAAAAAAAATAAAAAAAATGCAAACATATCTTCTCTTCAAAAGAGCGCCGTCAGAAGCAGAGAATGTCAGAGAGAGAGAGACAGCGTGATAGAAAAGCAAACAATCAAAAAATTAATACGTGCTGTTGGGCTTTTAAGTATGCACACCGCGATAAAGCAACCGCAAAAGAAGGGAGCAATGTGAAGGTAGTTTTTCAGAATTTTTTAGAGTAGCGTCCATATCTTCTAGACAAACTGCCTCTGTGCAAACAGCCCTTCTGCTCACAACCCCTCCGTCATGCGCAGAGCATGTCAGAGAGTGAGAGAGACCGAGAAAAGCAAACAATCAAGCACCGCTCGTGAAGCACATCGTATATCATTGAGGAGTTTTATTTAATACGTAATACTGCTCTGATTGGGTAGCTTCTAAGCCATCCACCAATAGCGTCCCTTGTATGAAATCAACTGGGCAAACAAACTGAGGAAGCATGTACTTTAAATTAAAAGACTCATTGTCCGCAGAAATCTGCGAACCAGCGAAAAATCCGTGATATATATTTAGATATGCTTACATTTAAAATCCGCGATGGAGTGAAGCCGCAAAAGTCGAAGCGCGATATAGCGAAGGATAACTGTATATTTATTTAAACTTTAAGATATTCCACAAAACTATACCTTAAATGCATTTCAAGATGCCTAAAATAAATTGTAACAGATCTCAAAATCACCTGCTATAAAGTTGGACACTTTTAAGATATATCTAATGGCAGATTTCAGATATTGTGAAATAATATTTGAGAATCTTTGAAATACTTTTCAAAATACCTCAGATGGAACTGAAATACAATTTAAGATACCAGAAAATTAGTTTGTGATATCTAGAAACCAAACCAAAACAATTCAGCAGGCAGCCATCAACTCACATGCAGAAGCATAGGTGAAGGGCCTAAGCATTTCACTCTTATAGTGCCCCTGTGTAGTATAATTATCTCCTGTACCGTCATCACTCCACACCTTGAACCTGTCCCAGTCAATCAATACACATGACATAATGTTCCTCCGGATATCAAGATTGAGCCTGATATGACCGTGCAATATGTAACACAGAGAATGTAGGCAGGCAGGCGGCATCTCCGGGCATGGAAACCACTCAGTAAGTGACAGTTCTTTGATCGATGGTGATCACTTCGATAGACATCTCACTACCCAAATCGCTACTCGTGAATCTAAGATGTTTAACAGGCATTTCCAGTATTAACTTGTGGATTTGCCTGCAAATATTTAGCGGCAGCGTGTCTATGAACTTGTGGAATTAATTGCCTGCGAGTATTTAGTGACAGCATCTCTATGAACTTGTGGATTTTTCTGCGAGTATTTAGCAACAGCATCTCTATGAACTTGTGGATTTGCCTGTGAGTATTTAGCAACAGCGTGTCTATTAACTTGTGGACTTTTCTGCGAGTATTTGGCGGCAGCATCACAAAGTTGTTTCCATCTAGCTGCATCAGAAAATGTACCATGATGTCTGACATGCCTCCTTTTTACTGTTTTCTCACAGCTTGGATTGCTGCTGTCATAATCAGTTTGAGTTTCATGGTTTGGTTAGTATTTGCAGGACTTGTGTTGAAGTGACATTCGGCATCTTTCAAGCGTTGTAAGCATACAACCGCCTTCATCGTAATAAATGAACAATATAACAGCGGAGAAACCGTGGATTAAATGAAAAGGCTGCAGTTATCAGCAGGGAGACGTAGATATCGTGGCGAAGCAAAGAAGGGAATGAAGAGACCGGAGTGACGGATGGCCTTATATGGGCAGGCAGTCAATTATGTGGGAGGTGTGGAGAAGGGGTACACAATATAGGCAGGCAGCCAACTACGTGGGAGGCGTGGTGATGAGGGACGCAACGCCGCCTCACATGGCGATCGAGCTGCAGGCTATGGACGTATATATGTACGGGTAGGATTTAATTATGACCGTTACGTGTAGAATTTCGAAATGAAACCTACTTAACTTTTGTAAGTAACCTGTAAGGAATGAGCCTGCCAAATTTCAGCCTTCTACCTACACGGGAAGTTGGAGAATTAGTGACGAGTCAGTCAGTCAGTCAGTCAATCAGTGAGAGCTTTGCCTTTTATTAGTATAGATTAAATGTTATATATATATTTCATATTTTGACGGGCGGGAAGGACCAGTGAGGGGAGCATCGGGAATGCAATACCTTCCCTGGGATGCTAGAGGGCAATCCTGTGGCACCATGGATTCCCGCATATCAGGCTAGGACTTGGAGTTTGGTGCAGCCCTGTTGGCTTATGTGGAGGCCACCAGGGGGATCTTCAGAGCCTTTTAATGGGCTTCCACCACACCTGGGAGTGATTCCAGGTAATTCTAATGAGTCACCTGGAGCACTCTTGGGAGTAGAATAAAAGAAGCTGCCTCACTGTATTCGAGGATCCTGAGTTGGGAAGAAGAAGGACGAAGCTTGGGAGAGGAGAGGAGAGGAGAGGAGAGGAGAGGAGAGGAGAGGCGAGACGAGGCGAAACTAAACTAAACTAAACTGTGGGAAAGATATGAAATAATTTGTCCTCTTAAGAAGGCCTTTAGAGTTTCCCAGAATATTCCTGCAAAGACCTCTGAGGATGTATTTGTCTCTAGTAAGAAACTGATTTGTTTAGATACAGTATAAATTTTGTACAGTTCTCGTCAGCTAATAAAAGTGGGTTAAGACGCCTTCTGCGAGATGAATGTGTGTAGCCTAATGATTTTAGCTCCAAGATCAAAGGTGCATGGCCGGAAATAACAATGGCGTCGTACTTGCAAGATTTAATCGTAGGCAAGAAATTATTATCTGTAAAGAAATAATCAATTCTTGAGTAGCAACGATGCACTGATGAGTAGAAGGAATATGTTCTTGAGTTTGGGTTTAGAAATCTCCAGGGGTCTGATAGGTTCTGGTCAGTTAAAAACTGTGTAATTGTCTTTGCAGTGTTAGATGTCATCCCCCCGTGACATGAGTCCTATCTAAGAGTGGATTTAAAACACATTTAAAGTCCCCAGCCATTATAATTTCATGAGTGTTCACATTGGGAATGGATGCAAATACATTTTGCATGAATTCCCTATCATCGACATTGGGTGCATAAACATTTATCAAAATCACTTTACAGTAAAATAAGTTGCCCATGACAATCACATATCTCCTTTCAGGATCAGATACTACATCTGATACCACAAATGAGACTGTTCTATGGATGAGAATTCCCACACCTCTAGTTTTCTTTGTAAAGCTGGAATGGAACATTTGGCCAGTCCAGTCTTTTTACAGCCGGAACTGATCCTTGCTTAGTAAGTGGGTCTCCTGTAAAAATACTATTTTAGCTTTTAAAACTGATAGGTGAGAGAATACTTTCTTTCTCTTTAATTTGTGATTCAGGCCTTTAACATTCCAGCTCACAAAGTTAACATGTCTCATCATGGAGACATTGATTCTGAATTTTTGATTCTTAACTGGAAGTGAGACAGCTTTAACCTTAATTTCCAATTTTCCCACGAGTTATTGCCATGCAGTATTGTTAAGTTGGTAGTTATCATTATAAGGATTAAATATAGCTTGCTCTCGTTCTCTCCCCCCTTATCCAACCCCCGTTTTGCCTCCCCACGTGACGCTGGACCCACTTCACAAAGTCCAAGTCCTCTGACATACCTAGAGACAGAGCTCATCCAAAACAAAACAAGCCTCCCAGCAGCGGCATTTGGGGATTAAAAAGTAGAGATATCTATTGCCAATAAAGTCTAAAGACTATAACCTTAAAATATAATCATTAACAGATTATAAGCATAAAATATAATCATCAACAGTCTTGAAATATTAAGACAGTAAACCCAGGGAGTGGTGTTAAAAAGTGGCCCTGAATAAGCATAGTAAACCCTAATGCAATAATAACAATAAACCGAGGGTATGATGTTAAACAGTCTCCTTTAGAATAGTTAAAAACAAAAAACCTGCTTTCATTTCTTCCACACATACGCCTACAATTATAATTAAAACATAAACAAAAAGTATCCGAGAAGAGAAAAGGATGTATAATTATGGTACCTGTATCATTGCAAGCGGATCAACAAGTAGGTAATATCTTCTTGCCATACCATGACAGTATGCGACTCATTTTCATATTTCAAAAAAGCATCAGGATCAGCGTTCTTAATTCCTTTTCTGCTTCAGCCGTGGAGGAGAAGATTTGATATTTGTCTTGAATTTCCACTTTAGTTTGGCAGGATACAAGAGGCTGTATCTGATATTGGCTTTCCTTAACCGCTGTTTAATGTAAAAATCTGCACATTTAGCAGCTGTTGAGGGTGAGAAATCAGGGAAAATATGAATGTGGTTATTTTCAAATATAATCTCTTGTTTGTGTCTGAGAAGTGCCATTACATTAAGCTTAAATTGTAATCTCTCGAAGTGGACAAATAAAGACCTAGGTTTAAAGTTATTTGATCCACGTATGTGATAAGCTGCTGCTATCTCTGTATCTGATTTAAAGTCCTCCAATTATTTTTGAGAATAGTTCAGCTACGAATTTCACTGGGCTTGAACTTTCACGATTCTCAGGTAGACCTTCGATTCTAATGTTAATTCTTCTGTTTCCATCTTTCAGAGCCGTAAGTCTGTCCCTGAGTTTTTTGCATTCGGCATTCACACCTGTAGCTTTTCCATCGGCGTTTGCGGCCAAATGTTCCGCTGTTTCAATTCGAGCCATGAATGTCTGATGTCCAGCTGATCGGCAAGTTCTCTCAGTTTAGATACATTTTCCTGAATGTGTTCCTCAATTTTTCTCGGCATATCTTTAAAGACTGCATCAAAACGATTATATATATGTTTTTCTAAGTCTTTATATTCCTGCAACATCTCTTGCAGCTCCAGCCACAGCTTCTTGTTTGTCTTGAGCAAGCCATTTACTTCTTTCTTCATATTTTTCTGAATGCCTTTCTTGAGCTCACTCGTGGCCCTGGCCATGGCCAATGTTGCGATCATTTCCTTCAGTTCGGACAAATCTTTTCAACTTTCGTGCTCCGCGGATGAAGTGGCAACCCCAGCTATATCCAATGCTTCCAGCTCGCGAGGGTTAAATGAATGCGTGGACTGCAAGGCCATTTTTAGTTTCAAGTGATCTTCTGGAATCGGCGGGCTATCATGACCTGCATCACTTGCACCTTCGATCCCATTTTCGCTCTCGACTGGAAATGTTACAGTGGAACAGGATCCTGGGAAGTCTGTGCTTTCGCCTGCCTGTTCCAGGTCAGTCTCTGAAAGGCAGTACCGTGTACTGGGCTTGATGTCTGTCTAGACTTGGGTGTAGTTTTTTTTTTATTTATTTTTTTTTATTTTTATTAATTTTATTACAATCCATACAAAGCAATCAAGTTTTTACAAAAAGAAAAATTGAGTTAAGAACAGATCAATCACCACCCCTGAGAGAGAGAGCAAGCCAAACGGCGTAAAATTTAAGGCTTGTAAACATACCTAAATTAATAAATTCTCTGTGCTTTATGAACTTATTTTAAAATATTACTGATTAGATCCTGCCAAGTTTTGAAAAAAGCCTGTATGGATCCTCTAACTGAGTATTTGATTTTTTCCAATTTCAAATAATATAACACATCGGTTTCCCACTGACTTAAAAGAGGAGAGTTTGTGTTCTTCCAGTTTATCAGAATGAGTTTGCGTGCCAAGAGTGTAGTGAATGCAATAACAATTTGTTTGTCCTTCTCCACTTTAAGCCCCTCTGGAAGAACCCCAAACACAGCTGTTAATGGGTTAGGCGGGATTGTGAGTCCAAGACTGTCTGACAGGTAATTAAAAATTTTTGTCCAGAATAATGTTAATTTGGTGCAGGCCCAGAACATGTGACCCAGTGAGGCTGGGACTTGGTTGCAGCGTTCGCAGGTTGGATCATGCCCTGGAAACATTTTGGAGAGTTTTAGTCGAGACAGATGTGCTCGATATATAATTTTGAGTTGTATAATTGTATGCTTTGCACATATGGAGCTCAAGTGAATTCTCTGCATTGCTACTTTCCACTCCTTTTCTGATATATTAATTGAGAGATCTTTTTCCCAGTGTCGTCTTGGATCTTTGAAAGGAAGGAATTGTAAAATGATTTTATATATTGTAGAGATGGAGTCTAAATCCTTGAGGTTGAGCAATATTTTTCCAGCATGGATGAGGGTGCAAGATGAGGAAAATCTGGAAGGTTCTGTTTAACAAAGTTCCTGATTTGAAGATAGTGAAAGAAATGTGTAGCTGGAATGTTAAATTTGGAATGTAATTGTTCATAGGATGCAAAGACGTTGTCTATATAAAGATCTCTAAGCAAGTTAATTCAAAATTTTTTCCAGATATTAAAAACTGCATATGTTTGTGAAGGTTGAAAGAGGTGGTTCTCTTGCAGGGGTGCCACAGATAGAAGCTTCTCCGTCTTAAAATGCTTTCTACATTGGTTCCAGATTTTAAGTGAGTGGAGCACAATTGGGTTATTAGTGTATTGCCCATAACGTGTGTTTATTGGAGTACAAAGCAAGGAATACAAAGAAGTACTGCAGGATTTTACTTCTATTGCGGTCCAAGCCTGTGTATGTTCTTCTATTTGTGTCCAGGTTCTTATCGCCTGTATATTTGCTGCCCAGTAATAAAACTGGAAGTTAGGTAGAGCCATGCTGCCTTCTGCCTTTTGTCTTTGTAGGGTCGCTCTTTTGATGCATGGATGTTTTGAATTCCAAATAAATGAGGTTACTGTTGAATTTAATTGCTTAAAGAATGATTTATTAATGTATATTGGGATGTTTTGAAATAAAAAAAGGAGCTTAGGAAGAATATTCATCTTAACAGTGTTAATTCTTCCAGCTAGAGCGAGATGAAATGTTGACCATCTATGCAAGTCTTGTTTAATTTTTTCCATGCAGACGGCGAAATTTTGCTGATATAGAGCTTTATATTTACTTGTGATGTTTACCCCTAGGTATTTAAACTGTTCTGCAATGATAAAATGTAGGGTATCTAATCTAATAGTATATGCTTGAGAATTCACTGGAAAGAGTACACTTTTATTCAGATTAATTCTGAGACCAGAGATCTTTTGAAATTCTGTGAGTGCTGCTAAGACTGCAGGCACAGAATTTTCTGGGTCCGATATATACAGTACCATATCATCTGCATATAATGAGATTTTCTGTTCCAGTCCTTCTCTGCTAATCACCTTTATCTGATCCGTATTTCGACAATGATTTGCCAGTGGTTCAATGGCAATAGCAAACAACAGCGGTGACAAGGGGCATCCTTGTCTAGTAAAAAGGTATTTCCATTCAATCATGTCGAATGCTTTTTCTGCATCCAATGATAATAATATTTCTGGGGTGTTTGATTTAGTTGGTGAGTATATTACATTAAACAGGCGTCGAAGATTTGAAGATAAGTGTCGGCCCCTAATAAATCCAGTTTGGTCTTGTGATATTACAGAGGGAGCACTTTCTCCATCCTTCTGGCTATGATTTTAGAGAGTATTTTAACGTCGTTATTCAGAAGTGAAATTGGTCTGTATGATGCACATTGTAATAAGTCCTTATTTTGTTTTGGAAAGAAAGTGATTAGTGCTTGGCGAAAGATTTGTGGAAGAAATTGGTTATCTCTGGCTTCTGTAAATGTTGCTAATAGGAGGGGAGCTAGCTGAGCGGAGAATTTCTTGTAAAACTCTGCAGGGTAGCCATCAGGGCCTGCTGCTTTTCCACCTTGGAGTGACTTTATAGCATCTAGTAATTCTGATAACACCAGAGGTTTATCAAGTTCCTCCACACTAAAAGCGTCTATTTGTGGTATCTGTAATGTATCCAGAAATGCATTAGATTGTGTATTGTCTTCTTTAAACTCAGTAGTATATAGGGATTTATAGTAGTCTCTGAAAGTGTGCATTATATTTTTGTGTTCGATGATTTTATCTCCGTTCGTGTTAGTGATTACCAAGATTGCATTGCACACTTCTTGCTTGTGAATTTGTTGAGCTAAAAGCTTATTAGCTTTCTCTCCATGTTCATAGTAATGATGTCTGGATTTGTAAATTAGTTGTTCAGTTTCTTTAGTTGTCAAGAGGTTTAATTCTGAATGTAGAGCCTGCCTCCTCCTATGTAGAGTCTCGCTTGGTAGTCTGGCATGTTCTTCATCTATTTTAGTAATTTCGCTTTTTATCTCTGCTACTTTCTTGCTTGGATTTATTTCTGTGGGAAAGATATGAGATAATCTGTCCTCTTAAGAAGGCCTTAAGAGTTTCCCAGAGTATTCCTACAGAGATCTCGGGGGATGTATTTGTCTCTAGAAAGAATTTGATTTGTTTCGATATAAATTCATACAATTTTCGTCAGCTAATAGAAGCGGGTTGAGGCCATCTGCGGGGTGAGTGTATGGGGCTTAGTAATTTCAGCTCCAAGATCATAGGTGCATGGTCCGAAATAACAATAGCATCGTATTTGCAAGATTTAATCTTAGGCAAGAAGTTATTGTCTATAAAGAAGTAATCAATCCTTGAGTAGCAATGATGTACTGGTGAGTAGAAAGAATATGTTCTTGAATTTGGGTTTAAAAACCTCCAGGGATCTGATAAGTTGTGATCAGTTATAAACTTTGTAATTATCTTTGCAGTGTTAGATGCCGTTCCCCCTGTGGAGGAAGTCCTATCTAAAAGTGGATTTAAAACACAATTAAAGTCCCCAGCCATTATAACTTTATGAGTGTTCAGATTGGGAATGGATGCAAATAAATTTTGTATAAATTCCTTATCATCAACATTAGGTGCATAAACATTTATCAAAATCATTTTACAGTTAGATAAGTCTCCCATGACCATTACATATCTCCCTTCAGGATCCAATACTACATCTGATGCTACAAATGGTACTGTTCTATGTATGAGAATTCCCACACCTCTAGTTTTCTTTAAAAACTAGAATGGAACATTTGGCCAGTCCAGTCTTTTGCAGCGGAACTGATCCTTGCTTAGTAAGTGGGTTTCCTGTAAAAATACTATTTTAGCATTTAGACCTGTTAGGTGAGAAAGTACTTTCTTTCTCTTTAATTCGTGATTCAGGCCTTTAACATTCCAGCTTACGAAGTTAACTGTCCCATCATGGAGACACTGATTCTGAGTTTTTGATGTCATTTTATAGTCTTAACTGGAAGTGAGACAGTTTAGGTCTTAATTTCCTATTTCCCCTAGAGTTGTTGCCATGCAGCTTATTATTACGTTGATAGTTATAATTATAAAGATTGAGAGGATAGATTAGGTATAGATCAAGCCTGCTCTCTTTCTCTCCCCCCCTTAACCCCCACCCTCCCTTTTTGCCTCCCCAAGTGAGGCTAAAACCCACTTCACACAGTCCCAGTCCTCTGACATACCCAGAGACAGAGCACGTCCAAAGCACAACAAGCCCCGACGCTTTAGGGTTAAAAGACAGAGATATCTATTACCAATATAGTCTTAAAAAAAAAAAAAGAGTTTTGCACTTAAAATATATATATAGTCTCAGCAATTTTAGTGCATTAAGATGATACACCCAGATAATAAACCTAGGGGAATGGTGTTAAAAATGTGTCCAGAATAAGCATAACAAGTCTTAATGCAGTAATAGCAATAACAATAAACCAAGGGTATGATATTGAACAGTCTCGTTTAGGGCAGAGAAAAAATAATTAGAAAAGACAAAGAGAAAAAAAAAGAATAATTAAGCACAATAAAACATAAACAGATAGCGCCCTAGTAATACTAAGTAATAATGAGAATATATGAGAATATATGCTGATAAAAACCTGTATTTTAAAATGAATAGATCAGACAGTAGATTGTTAATCCTTGCTTTATCATTAACCGCCATGACTCACTATTAGTAGCTGTTGCTGGAGAGAAGTCAGGGAAGATACGAATGTCGTTATTTTCATATATAATATCTTCCTTGTTTCTGAGGAGTGCCATCACCTCTAGCTTAAATGATAATCGTTCAAAACGAACTATAAAGATCTTGGTCGGGGTCTAACGGTGTTTGATCCGCGTACGTGGTAAGCCGCTGCTATCTCAGATTCTACTTTAAAGTCCTCCCCGATTATTTTAGAAAAAAGTTCAGCTGCGAATTTCACAGGGTTTGAACTTTCTCGATTCTCAGGCAGACCTTCAATTCTGACATTATACCTTCTACTCCCATCTTCCAAAGCAGCCAGTCTGTCTACGAGTTTTTCTCAGAGTTTTTTGCATTCAGAGCTGGCATTTACTGCTTTTTCCTCGGCACTGGCAGCTAAATGCTCAGCCATTTCAATCCGATTCGTGAATGTCTCCTTGAGATCCTCCAATTGATCAGTAAGCGTGCTCAGTTTAACCGAGTTTTCCTGAATGCGTTCTTCAATTTTACCCAGCACCTGTCGAAGCTCAAGTTGCACCTCTTGCCGCAGCCTTTCATTTGCCTGTTGGAATTCCTGTCGCAGCTATTCATTGGCCTGTTTCATCTCCTGTTTCAATTCCTGTTTCAGTCTCTCATGTTCCTTTGCCGTTGCTTTTTCATTAGCCTTCTCGCTTTTCTTTATATCTTGCATGAGCTCAGCGAGCATCACCTCCAGTTTAGACATTTCAATTGTGCTTTCTTGTACCGTAAATGAAGCAGCAGACTCTGCTGAAGCCGGTGTCCCCGCTGCTCCCGGCTTGCGTAATTGCGTAATTCCATTTTCAGTTGATCTTCTCCGATCAGCGAGCTATCCCGATCTGCACGCATGATTGCACCTTCGCTCCCCTTTTCTCTCTCAGCCAGCGACGATGTGGCGGGCCGTGGTCCCGAGGAGTCTGTACTTTCGCCCATCTGATCCAGGTCTGTCTGAAAGGCCGTATCTTGAATTGGGGCTTGCTGATCGTAGCTTGGGTGTAGCTTTAGTTTTCGATTCTTTCGGACCCCCCTTCTTGTTGGCCATGTTTATATATGCTTACATATACTGTAGCAGTCCCTCTCGGGTTGAATAAATACAAGATATCTCAGGATAATAAGCAAATAATATGAAAAATAACACCACTGCTAGCGGAGCTCCACTTCAGACATCCATCTCTCGCATCGGACGAGACCAAATCCGACTTGGGTGTAGTTTTAAGTTTCTTTTCCATTTCTTTCTGACCGCCTTTCTTGTTACTCATATTTAAATACTGTAGTAGAAACTCCTCGGGTTGGGTAAATACAGGATACCTCAGGATAATAAGAAATAAGAGAAAGAATAAGCTGCTGCTAACAGAGCTCTGCTTCAGACATCCATCTCCCATAACAGACGAGACCAATGACCCCATTATCTGTTTTTCATAATATTAGCACACTTTGAAAAATGTCTTGTGTTTAGTTAGTATAAACCTGAGATGATGGATAATGGTGGGTAATGAGATGCATTTTACCTTACACAACATTTCTAACTAAAGTGCCTATCTCACAATGGATATCATGTTACTGCTTAAAATATAATAATATGGCAATTCAGAACCATATGAATGAATTGCAATAATTTTTTGACAATCTTAACTAATGGGTTATAAGCCTAGCCAAATACAACAACAGAGAGGAATGGGATAAAAGGCGATATGAGAACAATAACTAAAAAATGGCATCTAAAAACCCCTGCGGAAGCAAACTATTAAGGATTAAACATCCATGTTAAGGGCAAAGTTTACAGTTTAGTTTTCTGGTTGCCAATTTATACCCATAACATATCTTGTCACATCTGGTTGGCCTGGAGGAATTGTACTGCCCTTTGTTAGTCCTTGATGGACAAATTTTTAGCATTAACTGGGCAGCCTTTACCAGTAGTGAAAATGTTTCAAACTGGCTTTTAATAGAAATGTCTGTTAGGAGTATACCACACAATAACACTTCTTAGCACCCCCTTGTCATAGTCGTCTGTTCATATTGGCATACAGAGGAACTCTGCATCTGTGAAAGTGGAATTCCAGCACTCCCTCTGACCCTTGACGTGTTTTTTTTTTCCTGTCCTGTGATAATTGGAGCTATTGGTGAACAAAGCCTACACCTACAAATTAAAATGAAATAGTTTGAACACAATAAAAATACTATAAGTGTGTATCAGGATATTTCATATTACTTAATTAGCATATTGAAATTGCATATTAATATCTAATTTATTATTACCACCCAAGTAAAGAAGAAAACTGAACATGCCAAAGAATTAAACAATAGAAACGGTTCTACAGCACATTTCTCTTTGAGGATTTGCATATTAATAAAATCCCTGAATGAGGAAGTGACTGTAACTTGTAATGTATAAATTGTTTCTCTTAAATAGGCAAGTGTATAATTTATAATACAGAATTAAAACAAAAATTTGCTTTTATTAAGGCAAGTTCTTCTATTCTGTCAAGCATATTTTAACTATAATGAAGTGTTAATCTAGTCAATCACTAGTGCCAATAATTGCATTTAAAATTTTATCCTCTATAGTTACAAGAGATTTATTAACTTTGACAATGTGTCTTTTACCTCTATAGTTGAAATGCCCTGGATAGTTATTGACAAACATTATTGAATGTTTTTATATGTTAATTCAGAAGCAGCTAATTAAGCAAGATGTAAATGTTGCAAATGCTATTGCTCAAATTCTTTATTGAGCATTTGTTTTAAAGTATCAGCTGTCATTGCATAAGCTGTTTTTGATGAACTCACCAAAAACCTAATTTATAATAGTGAGCAGTAGATTAGAGGTTACCGGTGGAGAATGTGTACACCACTAACAGTTACTGAAAGTAAAAGAAATAAAAGATTAAAGCTTATGGTAGAAATTAGTGACATTTTTTCTTTCTTTTTTTAATATTATATGAAATTAAACTGTATAAAAACTATTTTAGCAGTACATGGCATATTCTTTAAGCACTAAATTTCTATGAGAGATTTCAGTGCATACTGTTTAATATCTAAAATTACAATGTGGAAAAAATTGATGTGTAAGATAATAGAACTTTACACAATGGCCATGCACATCGAGACAACATGCATTATTTTGTGCTGTCATTAAAATGGATAATTAAAGCATAAATTAAAATTTAGAGAAACCAGATTAGAACTCCTACTGTATATCTATGGCTTTTAATTTTTTTTCATGCTTTAATTGTGGATGTCTCAGACATGACTCAAGAAGTGCTGCTAACTAGTGTCTGATGTACAGCTTTGTGAAAAAGAAAGGCAGTACAGAGGAGCCCATATGATTTATTACACCCAAAAAAAATCTATCATTGATACAAGATGAGAACCAAAATCTAGTAAAGTTAACCTTATATCCAAGATGTGTTACAGAATAAAAAAGATCCAAATGTACAATTCAATAATTAGAAACACCCAAGAACCTTAGGGTCAAACAAAGGGGGAACAATTAATGATTAAGAGAAAATTAATGGGGGCAAAGAAAAAAGCCAAGGGCAGCACTCCAGAAGAACAATGGCACACATTTATGTGACATGGCCAGAAATTGCAAGGGCCACAAAAATAGTCTTTTCCAGTTGGTGTCATGTTTTTATATTTTTACTTTCTTGCCTGAAATATGTAATTTTAGGAATATAGATGTCTCTGGAACTTGTTGTTCTGTATGTGTCTGTTTGTCACTTTACATTGTATAGTGTACTAAAATACCCTGTATGATTCTTTTTGTGATACCATAGGGAGGCTGTAAGCAAATTTTCATGTATTTAAGAATCTTTCTTATTCCATTTTATAAATGTTCTTATAGGTGGAACACAGCAATTCCACTGCTGTATAATGATTGCTTCATTGTATTTCAACTAATGTCTTCAATGGTTTTCTAAGTTGATTTGGGGAGTATCCTTTTTAGAGACATCAATATTTTCTTTGTTTTTCTAGAGAGCTCATTTCAGCTGGCCTCCTGACAGAACAGAAAATGAAGACTGGGGTTCAATCACCTATACAAAAAAATAAGTAGTAATATCTACCCTAATTTATCATATAAATGTAACTAGGAGGCTTCGCCACCTGCCTGCTTTGCTTGCCAACCCTCCGGCCTGCCGCTCACGAATGTGGATTTCACTTTCACCAAACAACAAATCTGTTAATTCTCATGGATACACCTCTTCATTGGGAAGAAACACTACTTTTCCCTAATGGCAACATGAATTAGTCGATCTACAAGTAATAATTTCCATTTGTTTGAGCTAATGCGATCTTTACTATCATTTTTTTGAGGCTGTCGAATTTTATAACTTTCATTATCTCCAACTTAATCTGCATATGTATCGCCCCAACGTTTTTGAATTCTTTACGACGTTCTACTTTGTCATCTAATCTTTGTCTTTTATTTTCGGCCTTGGGCATCATTAAAGCTCGCAGGATTTGAAAGTATCTCTCTGAAAAAGTCACATCTCATCCCTGGCTAAAAAGTCTCGTCACGTCCCAGGATTTTTTTATATAATAGAGAGATTAAAATTGAAGTCTGCCCAAATAATTTAACTCTCAGTTATTGTACAATAATTGGCTATTATATTTATTACATACAGTTTCTTGTAATGAACTGCCTTTGTCGGCTGCAGTTTTGATTATTGCACAACATAAGTGCATGTATCAAATTTTGGAAGATGCGCTGAAAAAGAAACGAGGCTTGCAGGTCTATATAAGCCCTTGAAAACTGTGTTACATATTTAATAATTTTATCAGATTTTATTACAGGAGGCAGCAGCTTTAATTAAACCTGTGTTAATTAATAGAGCTAAACTACACAGGCCCCAATTGGTTGAACACGCCTGCATCTGACCTGAATCAAAGGCTGTGCGAACAGGCAGTTTGCTAAAATCAGCAAAAACAAAACCCTTCGATTTCATTCCACTGTAAGCTTCTTAGATATGTATATTCTAATGAATTCCTTTAAAATGTGTATTTAAATTCTTTAGAAATGTGTTTATTTGGAGTGCAATCAGGATATTTTCCTGACATAAAACTAACAAGAACTATTCATTAAGTTGAAAGGTAAAGTAACAGCAAATCACAATAAATACATATTACAGAGCTTGTGTTGGCAGACTCTGTAAGACTGAATGTTGCAAAATATAATCATGCCATGATTCATTATGTAGTACATTCTGTTCCACAATATAAAAAAACAAATTAATAAATAAAAAAATATTTTTACACTACACTACTAATTACACTAATGACAACACAATACTGGTACTATAGTACATATTTTCATAAAACAGAAAAGTAAACAAATGAAGACTGCTGTTATCAATGGGTGATTTTTTTGAAATTCATAATAAATAATACTTTATTTCAAAACACAGAAGGCAAGTTTGTACCCTTAGGTTAACCTGTACTAATTGATAAATTGACACAAAATAGTTTAAATTAACGTCCATCTTTTTTGCCCAGAGGGGACTGGGTAGTCTCTTGGTCTGGAATCCCTACAGATTTTATTTTTTTTCTCCAGCCTCTGGAGTTTTTTTTTTTTTTCCTGTCCACCCTGGCCATCGGACCTTACTTATTCTATGTTAATTAATGTTGACCTATTTTTTTTTTTTATTGTGTCTTCTATTTTTCTATTCTTCATTTTGTAAAGCACTTTGAGCTACATTTTTTTTGTGGGAAAATGTGGTATATAAATAAATTTTGTTGTTTTATTAGCAGTTGCAGCTGCATCACCATGCAATGTTGTGATCTTGTCAAACAAAGTCTTAAAAAAGGATGCAGACCTCAAAAGCCAGACCACTGCTTTACTCCACAGATCTGCACCAAGCTATTAGGTGGCTACAACGCCTTAGACAGCCTTACCCCCCAACCATGAGGCAGGCTGGTAGCCTGTAGAGGGGAAAAGAAATGGAACAAAGAAGTTTAAAGTTTCAAAATGTCAATTGAAGAGAAGAAAAAAATATATAAAAACTTCAGGCTAAATGAAAACAAAGTTTATTGAATATTTGAAAAGCCAGAGGCAGAAGATGAAAGACAAACCTGAGAAGAACAAATCTAAGACAGAAATCTGAAATAGTACATTAAATCAATAACAGGAAGGTCAAAGATTATGAATTTAAAAAAAAAAATCATTTGAATATACAGGAAAACTTCAAAATGCTAATGCAATTGACTGCATCTTCCTTAACAACAGTGGTGTGGCCCCACCTTCCTAGGCTGAACTTGCAGACTTCAAAAAGTGTAATTTATAGGGCAATACACCACAAAGCAAATCTCATTTACAAACACCCAATTTTCAATAAACCAAATTATATTTATTAAATAATATAGAATGAAAAGGAAATAAAAACTAAATCAATAATATTTAAAAATAAGATTTAAATCTTATTTATCAAAAAGAATAAACAAAAAATAAACAAGGTGCAATTAAACTGAAGAAGGATAAGAGCACTGGAACAAAGAAAGTAAAAGTGCACTGTACATTCTACCATGTGTGCCAGAAAAATCGTAATAAAGCATCACCTACACCCAGAGTCACCCAGAAGCAATTCATAAGTACATCTGGTTTGATTCTATTGACTGTAATTTGGCAGTTAGGCTAAAGCCAATAATGTATTCTGGTTATTGGTATTACAGTAAATGAAAGTAATGACCTGTGTGAAGAGTAAGTCTTACACTGTTCATATGTTTCTCTTCCTAAATTCAACAGGAAAATTCAGAGCAACATCTCTCTCTCATACACACACATATACACTCTCTCACACGCACACACAGGTGCTATGTGCAAACAGACTGCAAACAAATTGACACCTCTATCAAAGTACAGTCACAAGAAACTCTATAGCTACAAACTCATCTCTCCAACTGTTTGGAAAACCAGAACTGTGATGAACATTCTATAGCCGATACAGAACAAATAATGTTTCCTGGTTATTACATGGCTCTAAACTTTAAAACAAGAAACAAAAATCTGAGTCAAAAGGATGTGCCAAAAATTAACAAGAAAACCATAAAACTACTTAACAATCATTGTCCACAATCCAAAATAAAGACGTGAGCAAATTGATGACCTTTTATTCTAGTAAGAACCAGGGAAACATAAATGTCAGTGAAGCAAGAAGATAAACAACTGCAAAAAATCAATGTAATAATCAAAATCCTCGTGATCAAAACCCCTACAAAGGTGAGAATATGCTAAGAAAAAGACACAGAATAAGCTACAAAAATTAAATACGGAACACCATCATAACAACAGTTCCCCTTTTATTTACATAGTTTTGTGGTTGCTTTTCATTTGTGTATAGTGTTTCTCCTTGCGTAATATGTTATATTTTGCCACCTTTTGATTCCATGTATATTATTTTTATAAAAATATTATTATATAATATTATTTTTATAAAAATAATATATTTCTCCTAAATAAAACCTAACCCTGAGAGTGGTTTACTAGCTGTGCACATTTGCTGCTGCATACATTTGTCATGGAGTGCTGTTGTCAGCATGTATTTGTTAGCGCTCTTTTCTACTACTGCTGTTACCAGGTTTCAGAATACATTTGTACATTTGAGTTTAAATATTAATGTAGGCAGTTTGAAATATTGAAAATTTGATTAAGACGGTTGTGAGGTAAGTGCCATATAGGTAATGATGCTTTCTCTATCACTAAATTTAGTACAGAAAATCAGACAATGAGGATTCACTTAAATGACTTAACACACAGTCTGAGCATTCTACAGAGAGACAGAAGGAGAGAAAACTATTTCATGAATAATATGGAAGTATTTCTAAGCCATACTTATGCTTCACCCATGCGAATTTAAAATGACTCTGTGGTGTGCATTTAGCTTTTCTGAGAAATCTGGTAAACATGATTAGGATTAATTAACTGCTTTACTATGTTAATTTTCATCTTAGGTGCTCCACTTTGGTTAAAAAATATTTAAAAGGGAGATAATTCAGAGAAACAAGCAGTTTCAGTTAAATGTGTGCCCTGCAGTGGAGCAGCTAGAATAATATATTTTAAATTATACACTTTTCTTTCATGCAGATTTTCTGCATTTAGGGGCAACAATAATACAAGTGCAGTACAATTATTCTTTTGCCTCATATGTAAGATTATATTCATTTCTTTTATATCTGCAAACAAGGGAAAACAAGACAACTATATTCTTAATAAAAAATATGCATAAACAGCCACCAGTGAGCCACCATAGTGCAGTGTATAAAGCAATTAGATATTAAATGAGATGATGGCTGGATCAAGCACGGATTCAAATGTGACCTTGAAAAAGTCACTCATCCTTCCAATGCTGTAAACGGTGTTAAAAATTCCAAGTCAGGATCAACACAGTAGCTATTGCTATATCATGCAAGCAGGATTTTAAAAATTACTGATAGTATCAGCTTAGATAAAAGAAACAGCCATGTCTGAAACACAATGGAGTTTTTTGTCTGAGGTATCAGTGAAACTCCATAAAGCAACATCTGGAGTAACTAGAAATGGAAGGATACTAAAGGACTAAGGCAAGCAGAGCAAATCTTACCTCAGTACATTGCATGGCAGCATGGAGTCTCTAAATGTGTAAGTATCTTCCTTCTGCTTGTTAGTAGTCAAGTACAGTTGTGCTTGAAAGTTTGTGAACCCTTTAGAATTTTCTATATTTCTGCATAAATATGACCTAAAACATCGTCAGAATTTCACTAAAGTCCTAAAAGTAGATAAAGAGAAACCTGTTAAACAAATTAAAAACAAAAATATTATACTTGGTCATTTATTTATTGAGAACAATTTTCGAATATTACATATTTGTGAGTGGCAAAAGTATGTGAACCTCTATGATTAGCAGTTAGTTTGAAGGTGAAATTAGAGTCAGGTGTTTTCAATCAATGAAATGACAATCAGGTGTGAGTGGGCATCCTGTGTTATTTAAAGAACAGGGATCTATTAAAGTCTGCTCTTCACAACACATGTTTGTGGAAGTTTATCATGGCACAAAAAAACGAGATTTCTGAGGACCTCAGAAAAAGAGTTGTTGATGTTCATCAGGCTGGAAAAAGTTACAAAACCATCTCTAAAGAGTTTGGACTCCACCAATCCACAGTCAGACAGATTGTGCACAAATAGAGTAAATTCAAGACCATTGCTACACTCCCCAGGAGTGGTCGACCAACAAAGATCACTCCAGGAGCAAGGCGTGTAATAGTCGGTGAGGTCACAAAGGACCCCAGGGTAAATTCTAAGCAACTGAAGCCCTCTTTCACATTGGCTAATGTCCATGTTCATGAGTCCACCATCAGAAGAACACTAAACAACAATGGTGTGCATAGCAGGGTTGCAAGGAGAAAGCCACTGCTCGCCAAAAAAAACATTGCTGCTCATCTGCAGTTTGCTAAATGTCACATGGACAAAACAGAAGGCTATTGGAAGAATGTTTTGTGGACGGATGAGACCAAAATAGAACTTTTTGGTTTAAGTGAAAAGTGTTATGTTTGGAGAAAGGAAAACACTGCATTGCAGCATAAGAACCTTATCCCATCTGTGAAACATGGTGGTGATAATATTATGGTTTGGGCCTGTTTAGCTGCATCTGGGCCAGGACGGCTTGCCTTCATTGATGGAACAATGAAGTCTGAATTATATCAGAGAATTCTAAAGGAAAATGTCAGGACATCTGTCCATGAACTGAATCTCAAGAGAAGGTGGGTCATGTAGCAAGACAACGACCATAAGCACACAAGTCGTTCTACCAAAGAATGGATAAAGAAGAATAAAGTTAATGTTTTGGAATGGCCAAGTCAAAGTCCTGACCTTAATCCAATCGAAATGTTATGGAAGGACCTGAAGCGAGCAGTTAATGTGAGGAAACCCACCAGCATCCCAGAGTTGAAGGTGTTCTGTACGGAGGAATGGGCTAAAATTCCTCCAAGCCGGTGTGCTGGAATGATCAAAAGTTACCGGAAATGTTTAGTTGCAGTTATTGCTGCAAACTGGGTTGGGTCGGGGTCACACCAGATACTGAAAGTAAAGGCTCACATACTTTTGCCACTCACAAATATGTAATATTCGATTATTTTCCTTAATAAATAAATGACCAAGTATAATATTTGTATCTCATTTGTTTAACTGGTTTCTCTTTATCTACTTTTAGGACTTGAGTGAAAATCTGATGAAGTTTTAGGTCATATTTATGCAGAAATATAGAAAATTCTAAAGGGTTCACAACCTTTCAAGCACAACTGTATTTTATGGTTGCCTATTCTTATAATGAAAGGCTGGGCTCAAGAACTGCAAGAACATATGGGTCCCCTATTGAGATTGCTAGGAGGATGTTTCTAGGACATTCAGAGGCCAATCCTGTCCCCTAAAAATGTTCCCTGAGCAACTCTTAGTTTTCAGGTGTATGCTTACTGGAAAAGATGAAATGCTAGACTGAAGCATGGCATGCCAGCTTGTATTGAGCAACATGAACCTGGCTTGAGGTGCAGATCAAAACAAAAATACTAAACTGACATCACAACTAAGTACAACAGTTTTGATGTTGTCCAAATTGTTTTGAAAATATGAACAGAAATTGTTACAATTAGAATTGATCAAATGACACTAAAAATTGATTCAAAAGAGAAGGTCAATCTATGCCATGTCACTTCACTGCTCACCCCGCCCCAGAATCATTGAATCCTGTGCAGAATGTGGCAAACGCAAGAGAAGGAGAAGAGGAAGAAGAACAACACATAATCAAAAAGCAAATCAGAGATTGCAATGCTGACGATTGTTCAGCCAGCTCCCTGCCAACTGCACAGAAGCAGATTGCATCTTCTCTATATTAGAACCAGATGATACAGCAGAAAGTCCAAATAAAAGCTGATTAATGGAAGATGTTTTTGAGAAATCAATGTAGAGAGAATAATTAATAATTAATTTCCAGAGTGAGGTTGGCACTAATTGTATAACTTCCGCTGGATAAGAGTTAGAGTAAGAACAGAAGTGTGGGAGAAGGAGTATGAGAGGCAAAAAAGAAATATTTACAGAGCAAATGGGTTAAAGAAAGTTACAGATGGGCCAGAAAACAGAAACCAGAGGACAATCACAAAGCATGTACAGAAATGTACGAGGATTTTTAAGGGAAAGAGATGATAGTTGGGATCAGCAGCCATATGTATAACATGCACATGGAGAGCTATGTTGATAGCTTGGGTTTTTTGTGTTATTTAAGACAGCTTTTCATAAGGTGAGGGGAAGAAGGAAGATCATGCTGCCACACTAAAAGTACTGTTAATGATTTAACACAGAGTTGTACACCGAACTTCCGCTGGCTTTAAACATGGACATAGAAAACATGAAAAATGATAAAGTTGTAAAAAGAAAGCCTAAAGGCTAACAAGGACACCATTCACCTTAATAATAAAGGCAAAATCTGGGCCTAATAACTAGAGAGTTTCAAATGCAGATTCATCATCACCTTCAACAAGCAATAAAATATTTCTAAAAGTTAAAGTTGTAATAGAGATAGAGCTGCCACCAATATGAAAAGCCATGGAAAATGCACTAAAATACTCCTTAACCGTTTACCAAATTCCTATAATAAATTAAATCAGAGAAAATAAATTTGAAGACTATAATTTTAACTTTAAGAAGAATTTTACTCATCAGGCATCTAATCGAACTGGCCTATGGAATGAAGAGAGGAACAATAAAGTAGTAACAGTATGAATTTAAAGAAAGCCGAGCAAATTCACACCAGTTGATTTAAGGGTCTCAAAAGAACCTAACAAGCCAAGGATATAAAAGAAATTCGAATTGCATCACTGAAAAAACAAGATATGTGCATATTGAAAAATGTTATGATGGAACCCATAAGCAGGAGTTGGAGTGATCAAGTCTAATTTGTTAAGAAAAATGGCAAGCAGCTGAATAATTTGGGGTATTTTTTGGCAACTTTATGAATCTGAAAGGGTTTTTGAAATTTACTGGGGTATATTGCTAAGAAAAAAGCAAGATGATATCAGCATTTAGTGAAATTATGTTCATGGAAGCCATAAGCATCAACAAAGGAGATCATGTCAAGATTGTCAAAAGCAATGGCAAGGGACTTAAGTGAGAGATTAAAATGTAAGGGAAACAGCCTTTATATCCACTTTTTGAGTATAAAAAAGCCAATGAAATATTATAACCACTATTTTTCGGTGTGTGCATTTTGTAATTTGTAAAATTTCTAATTATATTTTGCTGTAGCACTCTAGACCTGCATTCAATGAAAAGCACTATCCAAAAAATAAACTGAATTGAATTGAATTGATTTAAATTCTTGTGTTGGGTAGAATTGCTGTGAGAGGGGAGGAGGAGATCTTAATGATATTAAGTAAACTATTAATTACAAAACCTGCTAGAGAGATATATCCCATTCATGTGGTCTCAAGTTTCCACATCAAGAGACAGAAAGGCTGCAGATTGGGACAATTTCAAATTGAAGACCTTCCCCCAATTCACTGATCAAGAGCCCTGCATTCACTTCAAATGCTCAAATTCACATAAATGCATTTAATCTTTGTACATTACTTTCAATTTCTGGAAGTATTTTTTTAAACTCTATTTTAGCAAAAAATACACAACTTTGAATGTGACTGTATGACTGGAATAATGACACACAGATTATGTGAAACATGAAATTGAAGTCCACTGTTGCAGAAAAACGACTATCTCTATTCTCCATCAGATTTTCTCAACCACCACTACAAAGAACATGGGGTACGTAACAGATAATTATAATCTTTTTTTAGGAAACTTTAACAATGGAATATTTCTAAGTTGTAGAATGCTTTAGGGGACCTGGGAATGTTAATATATGGGTTTTTCTACAGGTGCTCTGGTTTTACAACCTACATCCCAAATATGTTGTGTGACATTAATTGCTTACTCTAAATTGGTTCCATAAAAAGAGTGTGAATGTGGGCTATTGTCTAGTGCTCCATCCATAGATCTTATCAGCCTTCCACTCAATGCCAAAATAATCAGAGCTAATTGGACTTTCATATAAACTCATTCATTACTGACTGTTATATTTTTTAAACATAGTTCTATTAGTAGTTCTTGTGCAACTGCTTTCTGTTTCCAGAGGAGCAGGAAATAAAAGTAATGTTCAAATGAGCATGTTTTTAAAGAAATTCCTGCTTAAAAAATAGGAAAAATCTCCTTGCTTACCATCAGTACACTCTAATTATAGTTGGTGACACTTTTTTGATGAGAAAAAGTTAGAAACAAATGATTGTCCTGTCCATTATTTTAAAAAAATATGCATTTTCCCACAAATATTTTGAGGTCTGACAACCTATAGCCCAGCTATTTGCCATCACACATTGGTTTTGTTCCTTGGTGCTGCTCCACGAATTTCTCATGCATTTACTTTGTTTTATAATAGTACTCGGATTAAAGACTATTTGATGCCTGATATAGCGTACATACTGTATGTCCCTTAAAAGACTGACTAGAAATAACATGTTATGTGTACATTTTGTGTTTCTGTCTGTGCTATAATTCAGCTATACATTTTGTAGTTTATTGTTTGAGGACTTGGCTCTCAATCTTCTTCAAAACACAGCTAGAATTTAAAAATACCTTGAATACAGCAGCAGTTAATCTTACAATTTTCCACTCCCACACAATATACATCTACTCAAAGTACATAAACTCATTCATTACAAATGACAGCCATCGATGACACTGTACATGCTCTTTCATAAAAAAACTATAGATATTAACTTGGAGGTGGTAATTCTCCACCTAACCATTTCAATACCAAAACATCCAAAGTGTCTTTTAAAAATTACAAATGAATATTAATAACCTGCCAGTGATAGCTAAAAACAGGCATAACATATATCATCCTAGATTGCAGAAGAAGCAGTTTCTCTATAAAGACTATATAACAAGAAATATTAAAACATGTATCTTTGTCTTTCTTGTCTTTTCTAAATTACTGTATGCAGATAGGGTGACAAAAACTAAACATATATATAATATATATATGTTTATATAGATAGCGGATTAATTTTGGCCAACCTCTAATAATTTCTGGGTCTCAGGTAGCTGCCAAAGTTTTTTCTCACATCCAAAAACCATGGTGCCCAAATGAAGGAATTGCTCACGTGATATGCCTACAAGAAACGTCTCTTTTAATTTTTTTTAATTTGCTTAAGCCAAATTGATGGAAACAACCATACATCAGAAAGTTCTGAGAGGTTGTAATTAAGTCCCATTTTGGAATGTCAAGGTCAACAATAGAAACGTTGTGTAATTTCATATGACCACTTGTCAGACCACTAGGTAGTTATTGACCTCCCATTCTAACCCTACAAAGCATTGCTATAGCTGTATAAATAAATGGGAATTTGTGCCAAGTATAGAACTTTAGAAAGTTCAGCTTTAAGACATTTTGGGTCAGCAAGACTATTGTCCAATATAGTGTTTATGAGGAATGCAGGTGCAGGTATCTCAAATTACCAAACATTGTGGAAGTAAACAATATCCCGATTGAAAGCTTATGCTTAACTATCATTTTTCAAACTGAATGTTACTGTGATTAGATTAACAATAAAGGGCATCTAATAATTAATATATAATTCTTTGGGTGCTTGTTGACAAATATTTTTTATCTAAGACATTTGTGTTGATACACCTGAAAGCGCACATGATTGAGTTATATCCAAGCATCAGACTTATACGGGTTTGCAGAACAATTTTAAAAACCCTAAAAGTTCCAAAAGCCTAGAGAGGCTGTGCACGCACACTAACCAATTTTCAGTGAGATTACTTTTCATGAATGCCCAATAGGAAACATATTTTTCATTTTTTTGCAAATGACATTTGCACATTATGGAAAGCTGAGGGATTACAATTTTAACATACTGTATGTTATGTAAAGGTGTTGCACATCATGAAAAATCCTGTAAAATGATACCATATTTATGCATACATAAATGTTTGTACATAAATGTATCTCCTAAAATAGAGTGGAAATACTGTATGTTTTATCAATATTTGTAAAATAGTATTGACTATTGACATTCCATTTCTTACATCGCAAAAATTTCAAAGCATCAAAATATATTTCACATGAAATCTTTTGGATGGAAGCCTCACTATTGAGATCTTGTTTAATAAGTGTCAATCAAGCTGCAAAAATTTAATTTAATACGGTCTTTACATTTGATTGCAACTGCATTGCAACCACTAGCCTGGAGAAGTTTACCCTGCAGCCTTCCCAACCCTCAGCTAGTTCACCAACCGTGTAATCTCAGTGAGACTGGATGGTTCACATCTAATTGGAAGATCAGCCTCAAGAACCCTGGACCCAGAGATATCCAGCATCCTAGCCAGAGGATCAGCTTTAAACAGCTGCTCAAAGTATCCAGCCCAATGGGTCAAAACTGCTGTGTCATCTGTAAGGACCATTCCATCACCCACTCTGACTGCAATTCTCTGAGGAACATATTTGGAAGTATGTAATGCTTCAATTCCTCTGTAATCAGAATGTGGATCACTAGACCTTTGATTGTGTGTCTCTTGCTCACAGATTCCTCTAACAAACACCTATTTATCTGCCCTCAGAGCCCTCACATCCATCCTTCTCAGTTCCCTGTACAGACTGGAGTTGCAATCTAGCCGTGCGCTGCAGCTCCTGTCATTGATATCCAGGGTGCCCTGCTGTGATGATGCGTGTTCTACTCAATGCTACTTCTTCCTTTTGGGAGCTCTTGAACTCGACACCGTCGGTAATATAACCGGATGAGCTGGACAATGTGGGCACCAAACTAAGCAAGGGGAAGGTGCAAAGTGCAGATAGTGCTTTTATTAAAAAAAACAGTCAAAACCAAAATAGTGTCCAATTAAAGTGCAGTGCTTCAAAATGTTTCAATAAATAAAAAAATCCATAAATCCAGGGTGAAATGTGAAGGTTAAAATAATCCAATAAATACATCCATTAAAATGAGGTTAAAACAACAATAATGGCTGGAAGCAGTTCTTTAAAACAAAACCTGGTGCTTTCTTCTTTCTACCTGGCAGTTCCCCTGCTTCTCCCATACGGGGCCTGCAACAGGGGAGTCGCCCTATCTGCAGACACAGCTGTCTTCTACTCTTGTCCAGTAGCGTTCCGTTCTCCGGCTACATAGAGCTCCAGCCAGACCGAGACTTGGGATCCCCAGTGGCTAGGGAGCTCATGCTGCGGCTGGACAGTCCCAAACCTCCCTGACTACCGCTTCCTTCCATGGTGAGTCATCCACTCTGCCGATCACTCCAGATCCTCTTGAACTGCTGAACTGGAGCGGCTGCTTCATTCAGCACCCCCATGTGTTGGCCTAACACTCTTCCTCAGGGGCTCTCCTACCAGCTGCATGCAATCTCCAATGAGCCTGCTCTAGCTCTTGCTTTCAGCACTGGCTTCTTCACCTCCTGCATTCTTTTCCCACTCTTAACCTCCGTTCTCTTTTCCGATCTTTTTTCCTCCCCTCCATACTCGCGCTCCTACGATATATAATGGGGACATGGCACAGGTGCGGAAATTCGCTGCTCCTGGCATCAATTACAGATACGGATGACTCCTAGCTTGTGCACTTAAGTGAGAAAACGCCTGCGCCACATCACTTCCGAGAAACGAGCCGGCCACACTACCATTTTATTTATTTTAAAACTGGCTATTATTTCTGAGCTGTGAACCCACAATATCACACCTGCGAGATGAAATACCTCTTTCTGGGAACAGCGGCAACACCATCACAACCCTCAGCAACCTTTGGGGTCTTGTTACGGAAGGTCTCCCACATCACATTAGAATCGGCAGTCACACCCATGTCTGTAACTTCTTCACAAAACTGTGTGCAAACTCATTAGAAACAGCCTGATCTTGGAGTCTGGCCAAGTCCAGCCTAGTTCTCCTAGTAGATAGTAGCCTACTTGAACTAAGCTGGATCTTCAGATTACCAACAAGGCTATGGTCAGAATTCACAAACTGGACACTTCTGTAGATCCTGCAGTTCTGTAGGAGCCTCAAGCGTCTGCCCATGAGTATGTGACCAATCTCATTTACTGCACTACCAGTATTGGAGTACCAACGATGTAGCTCAATGCACTGGAACTAGGTTCAACAACCAGCAGACCCTGGCCTTTTGCAAGTTTATGGAACATGGAGCCACTTACCATAGTCACCAGATCCATGGGGACCTACACAATTCTCATAGCCAGACCTGTCAATGCCAGTGGTTGCACTGAAGTCACCCGTGACCAGAGGTGTATCACCTCTTTGGAACCCATCAACCACTGAGTGAAGATGTGAATAAAATGTCTTCCTCACAGCAACATCACTCACTGAATTGGGAGCATACACTGAGACAATAGACAAGGCACCCAAAGTGTGCTTTAATCTGAGTCTCTTAATATGCTTGTTAAAAGCAGTGACAATGGACACCATACAAAGTAACCTATCCACCACACCAATAGCTAGTCCCTGAGTTTGACAGCCATCAGAACGAACAGACCAATAAAATGTGTATCTACCTGCCCAGTCCTAGGTATGTGCATCTCAGACAGTGCTACCACTGAAGCTCCTCCAACAGCAGAGGAACAGACAAGAATTTCCATGCACCTATCTGGATTGGACACCTCAGATTGTACCCAGAGTGCTGCCTTGCAGCAGGCAATGCCTCAGCACCCCACCAGTGCTGATCCCCAACAGGCGTGATCTCAACGGCTCTCTGACAGTTTTGATTCCTCCAGGGAAGAGGCTCCCGAAGGCTTCCCCCCATCCTCTTCATAAGGCAAGTAGCCTACCTATGAAATTTGTACGGTGGCTGGAATGCCAATCCTGCCACCAGCCCCCAAGTTTTCTTTGCAAGTTGGAGAACCACTAACAGAGTTGGAGGACTGCTTGCAGGGAATCTGTCCAGGTTCATCTGTAATTATTCAGACAATTCTAAATCATCTTCCCTTCCACCTAGCTTCATATCATCTTGAAAATTAATCTTATTTTTTTATAGTCTTATCCGAAACATTTATGTATATTAATTATATTAAGAAGAGTATACCTAGCAATAATCCCTGAAGGACAACACTTGTAACACCACCTAATTCTGAAAAGGTTTCTTCTATCATATCCCTTTGCTTTCTATGTTTAAGCCAATTTTGCACCCTTCTACTCACTAGATCTTGAAATACCATTTTTTTTTTTATTTCATCATTAGTCTCACATGCGGGACCTTGTCAAAAGCTTTTTGAAAATCAAGATATAAAATCATATGCCCCTCACTGATCAGATGCTTTTGTTGCTTCTACGCTTTGCTGCCTCCAGCATGGATTCCAGCATATAAATAAAACATGACCATCACATTTTTTATGCAACAAGACAATATTTTCTACCCACTAATCTGTAGGATTTCCTCCAGTGCACAATGATTTTTGAAAACTATGTGTCAAGGGTTTATATATGCACTCACTAACCTCCTTAACACTAGAATTACCAAAACCTATAAAAAAACTCGTAATCCCGGGACACTTTAAATCCCTTCGCACCTCTCCTTCAAGTCTTTTATTTAGTAAATGCATCAATCAGCACAAGCAGCAAGCAGCCTGCTGTCCCATCTCCTGCCTTGATGGAGCTCAGCTCGCAGGCAAAAAGCTCCCAGCTCAAGCCAAGGCTGATTATCTGTGTGTGATGTGCCTGGAGTTGTACAGTGTACTGTAAATAATACAGTATATAGTTAGTTGGAATTACATACATTTCATGATTTGAAGCAGCAGTTCTTACCTCTGCACAATTTAAGAATAAATATCAACTTCCTGTCAATTGTCATTTGAGCTTATGTTTTTAACTCATTGACTGCAACATGTAAATCGAATGAATTGGTTATATTCTTCAAAAAAAGCACACGTGTTTATTTGATATTTGGAGTAAAGTCTTCACACATTATACAGTTCTCATCATTATTACAACAACAACAACAACATTATTTATATAGCTCATTTTCATACAAAAAATGTAGCTCAAAGTGCTTTGCATAATGAAAAATAGAAAAATAAAAGACATAGTAAGAAAATAAAATAAGTCAACATTAATTAACATAGAATAAAAGTAAGGCCCGATGGCCAGGGAGGACAGAAAACACAAAAAAAAAACTCCAGACGGCTGGAGAAAAAACTAAAAACTGCAGGGATTCCAGACCACGAGACCGCCCAATCTATTATTAGTATAACATAGAAAAAGTTTCTGCTTTAGGTATGTGTTCAACATTTCTTGCTTCGAATTTCCTTTCATCCTACACTTACTCAGATCATTGTAGACACGAAACACACATGAAATTCATGTATTCCAAATAATGTTTTACGGTATTATTTACCTGATACAACCCCAGGCACCTCACATGCAGATAAGGAGCCTGGAGCTGGGAGAATTTTCTGCCCGAGTTGAGATCTGTCAACGAGGTGATGGAACAGCAGGCTGTTTGCTGCTTGTGCTGATTGATAAATTTACAAAACAAAAGATGCTGATGGAGAAGTTTTTTCATAGGCTTCAGGGATTCTAGTGTTAATGCTAGAGATACTCGTCTTATACTGTATTTCTGATACAGTTGTTTTTTTTTTCATTGCAACCAACTTCCTTTTTAGTTCTTCATTTATAGACTTCTGATTTCTTTTAATTTCTTACTGCTTCTAAATTTTGGAATAAATGTCCCCTGCATTACATGCAAGGTATTTTTCATCCTGCTCCCAGTTTATCTTTTTTTAGATTAGTGAATGATACCTTTTATTCTTGCTGCAAGTCATGCAGAGTATTATTAAAACAAGTAATCCTAACTCAGGAAAACAAAAATAGACAAAACTTAAGAAGTGTCCACTAGCTGTGCCATGCATTCATCACATTTTGTCTGACTGTTCATTTTGAGGTTGAAATGAAACATGTGTCCCTATTTTCCCATACTCTCAGTTTATCAGAAAATTTTCTTCTGTTGGCCTCTTGTTAACTTCTGTAACTAGCCATGTTTTAAATAATACAAAATCACAGCCTAAACATATACTGTACATATAGCAGGAGCAAAAGATGAGGATTAGATGTACATATATTTTACATTTGGGTTATATGGAGAGGGTAAGAAAACACTGATTATGTATGGCTTTTTGAAGACAGCTGCTATAATAAATTCAAACTTTTTAAAAACATGCTTTTTAACTTCTTTTTTAAACTGCAGACTTGATTAACAAGAAAGCCGATGTGCTTCATGGTTTAAAGCTAATTGCTTTTCAAGAGTATGTCATTTTATCTAAATAAATAAAACTTCCAGTGGAAATGAGACAATTATTCCTTAACCATACTTTGGGCAATCTCTTTCAAAAAGAGCACAGGTGGTGAGAATGGTTAGCAATTTATCCAAGGTGATAGATTTGATTAAGGGTGTGCCGCAGGGTTCCATCTTAGGCCACTCACTATTTTCATTTTATACAGTGATTTATGTTGCAGCCGTGATGGAGTCTGTTGTCATCTGTATGAGGATTAGGTTTGAACAAAACTGAGATGCATGTAAGCAGTGTAAATATATTCAGGGAAACATTTGATGTATTACAAACATATCTGTGTGATAGAAAAGAATTTGCTGTATTTGATCAAAAAATAGTTGGTGTGATTTCCACAAAAGACATATCATAGAAACGTATTATCAGTTACAAATAGCGTCAAATATATTTTAGGAAAGGCTGAAAGGATAAAAAAAAAAAAACAGATGGCAGAGCATATTACTAATATTGAACATGTTCTTCTCTTATCAAACCTGGTTGTCTTATTGATATTATCTATTGTAGTACTGAAGCTTCACTTCCCTTCATTAATCCACTTTTCAGCGAATTTAATTTAAACCTAAATATGTACAAGACATTTATCTCAAGCTCTTTATTTAATAAAAATGTTGTTACAACAGCAACATATTCTCAATCATTAAACAATAATGGTTTAGAGAAAGATTATTTTTTTATATCAAAATGCAAAATTAACTTCAATCTCTGTCAGATTCATAATCTCTTTTTGATACACTGTCCAAAATAATTTATCACACTATAAACAGAATTATTATTAAAAACAAACTTTATTTTTGATTGCTATGACTCAGAGAAAAGGATGCCTGTAACCAATATATTGTGGTACCTTACTGTATATATGTGAGAACAAAATTATTCAGCTTTATACTATCTCTCAATATATAATACATGCATTTGTATTTTATATCCATTGTTTATTTAAGTTATTTACTTGTATAAAACCTTATGACTTTACAATAACCTCATTGAACAAAATTCTTTTTCTGCAATGAATTCAATGAAGTCCTGGTGAGCAGAAACATATTGTTTTCCATCTTTGCTCCAGACAATGTCAGAATCCTTATTATTCTAAGGCTTTCCTTCAGGGCTAGTGATAGATGAAGAATTTTTGAGGCTTTTCCATAAAAAAAAATACTGGAAATATTATTATAGCAGCTCGAAGGCAGTGCCATGTTTGGTTGCATGGCTGCGCTGATAACAGGGTAGTTTTGCTTTGCTGAAGAAAATCCACATGGAAGCAAAAAGTATTTCTTCTTACTCAATTACAGATTGAGTTGTGTGTCAGGTCAATGCTGACTGATTGTCACTGTAAAAGTATGTTATTATCAAAGTGAGATTGGGAATTGCTATATAGGTGAAGGTATCTCTGATATGGCTGACTTTAATTTCACATCCACTGTAAAAAGTAGAGGGAAAATTGCAAGAGCTTAAGAGGAAAAAAGAGTAGTTATGTATCTGGGTACATACAGTATGATCCACTTAATAGACAACCTTGACATTTACGTAATTTCTGGACACAGGGATTCCACATATATTTCGAAAAATTTGGTAAAATGCTCATCTCAATGTGCAGCTGTTATCTAGTTCAGGATTTTATTAATTAGTAGTGTTTTTGACATTTAGTAATATTCATTTTAAAACTAAAGAGTGCCTTTTTTAATTTAACTTATTGTTGGGTCCAATATACTTTTTACTAAATATATACTACATATGCACACAATTATTATTTACTCACAAACACAAATAACTGGCACCTCTAAACATCCAGTCATGTGGCTGCAACTCAGTAAACTAAACATACAGACATGTTTAACCGGTTTACTTTTTGGCAAGGTGGGTGATGAAATTACTTTCACTATGACATTATTGTTGCTTCTAGATGTGGTAGCTTCACCATCACAGACACAGCTGTTGTCCAGGTGTCCAGCATTTAGAAAGAATTGTGCAACAAACCAAACAAAAATGTCCAGTGGATGACAATTCTCTCACTGAAAACACTTGGATAATAAGGAGGGGCACAGGGAAATAGCCAGCTTCATTCAAACTAACAGAAAAAACACAGATATTAAAATAGTTACATCACTGATGTGCAGAAAGACAACAATGCACACAACACCAGACTTTTAAGCAGATGGGCATCAGCAGTACAAGTCAATGTGGGGTCCAACCACTTTCAGCTGAAAACAAAATGATGAGTACATGATCACCAAAACTGGAAAAGTGAAAGTTTTGAAAAATGTTGCCTTGTCACACAACTGAACTTGATTTCTCCTACAGCATGAAAGTGGTATTCTCAAACTTTGACTGAAAACATGGCTGCACCTTCTTTGACTTAATGGTGCCGGCTGGTGGTGGTTTTTGATTTTATGATTTCATATATTTTGGTAATCCCAGAGGGGAAATTGTCTTTTTGTATGACCTTTGTGGGTCAGAACACAGGGTCAGTCATTGCACAGGAGCAATTTTTAGAGCCTTGCTCAAGGGCCCAACAGAGTAGGATCCCTTCTGTTGTACAATAGAGTGGGGAATGTTGCCTTGGCACACAGGTTAAGATTGTAAAAAGCAACTAGTCTTTTTGATTTTCAAATTCTTTGATCACGTTGTGAAGAAATAAGTGTACATAAAAGAAACATCAGTACACTTAATACATCTTGAGCAGCATCTGAATGTCATCACATATCTTTTTTAAACAATTATGCACCATATCACAAAGCATGTAGCTCAAGCTGGTTCCACAAATGTGATGATGATTTCGGTTTACTCCAGTGACCAATAGATGTCAGTTCAGGGGCACTTTTGGAACGAGCTGGAATGGGACATTGCAATATGACTACATGGCTGAAAATGTTGTAGGAAGTGAGCCCAAAATCCCTATGGAATCTTCACTGCACCTTATCAAATCAATGTCCCAAAGAATTCATGCTGTTATTGAGGCAAATGGAAAGGTCCTCCTTGTATTAGGTAGGTGCACCATTTAAGTACACAGTATAAGCTTTGTTGTCAAAGTTATACTGTATTTAATAATGAGTTTCATATATTTTTTGTCAAAACTTGTATACATTGTAACTTTCAGTAAAATATACTGTATATTTGGTAGTATCACATGATATTGGAATTTTCAACATGTAGAATTTAGGTAGTTAGGACTGGGGGTAAAACCTCACTACTGATACTGAATGCTGAAGCTCGACAAGACTGCTATCTGTGCCCAAAGCTGTGCTCACTTTTCAGTTATGACTGCACAGACAGATTTGACACTAGACATATAATTAAATTTGCTGATGACACCACAGTCAATGGTCTCATTACAAACAAAGAGGAGACTGTATACTATCAGGAGATTAACAATCAGGCTAACTGGTGTCTCATCAGCGGCTTTACATTGAGTATAAACCAGACTAAAGAAATATGCCTGGACCAACTCACCAGTTTGCATTGATGCAGCAGTGGTGGAGAGAGCAGACAATTTCAAATGTCTTGGTATTTACATCTCAGAGAAATTGAACTGGTTACAAGGCACTGCTGCTGTCATTAAAAAAGCACAGTGCCTTCATTTCCCTACATGCTTGAAGAACTGTAGTATGCAGAAACAAACTGTTGAACTTCTACTGCAGTTGAGGATGGTAGAGGAACACCAAGAAAAGAGATCACTACAGAGGGTAGTGAAGCAGGCACAGTGTATCACTAGCTCTCTTCTTTCCTCAATATAGTCCATATATACAAAATGCTGCAGACACAGCACTGATAAAATTCTGTGCAACCCTACTAACCCGGGCATGGTCTGTGTTCCAAACTGTAGTCAGGACATAGGTATGCTGATGTTAAAGCTAGCACTTCTCATTTCAAGAATGATTTTTAACTGTGTGCAGTCTGTCATCTGAATAATGTGCATTATAGTTAATATAATTAAGTAAACTGTACTTTAACATACATTAAACATCCAACAGAATACTACCTAGTATTGTAAGTGTTCTGTTCTGTATTTGTACTGTCCTGCACTTTTGAAGAAACCACTGAAAATTAAGGGGAAGTGTACAGTATTTAGGACTGAAGCCATAAAGCACTTCTTTACACAATGAGTTGTGGAAATATGAATCAAACTGCCAAGCCATATCTGGATAAGATAATGGGGCAGTATAATTAAACAAATGACGTGATGGACTTAAAGATCTCCTTTTTTTCAAATTTCTTATTCTTGTTTGTGGGTGATCTTTACTATTTTTCATGTACCTAACTGGACAGATCGTTCGATCTTTAGATTTCTTATGTACATCTGTAGAAAAGGCAAGCAAAGAATCTCAATAAATTAAACATATATACAAGGTCAAATTTATGCTAATTTAATTTAGAAAATTGTACATTGTTTTGTGAATGCAGTTTAGGTTACTGCAGAGCAAGCACTTCTGCATTTGTGAAAAAAAATTAAAAGATTGAAACAGCTTTTGGAAATTTTGACAGTACAAGATGTCCACTTTTGGTAGAAATGCAATCTATTTCAAATTTATATATATATATATATCCATTATATAACATATAAACTGAAAATACCCACACCCATTCACACATATTTATAATCATGAATGTACATGAGCCAGTATATACAACCATAATGTCAACCTCTTGCAGAGTCAAATGCCAGTGAGAAGAGATACAAATTTAATGATGATTTAAAAATGGCCAGTGTTGGAGCAGACCTAATATAATAATGTAATTCATTCCAAATAAAAGGAGAAACCATCACCAAATCCCAATCCCCCCCTTTACTTCAACCCAGGCTTCAGCACATCTAAAAGCATGTGGCTAGCAGACCACAATGCTGTTGTTGGCACATACAAGTGAAGAAGTTCTGAGAGGTAAGATGGGGCTGTTCCATTTAAAAATTTAAAAATATGTAATAGAATTTTAAAATCAATTCTGAAATGTACCGGAAGACAATGGAGCAAGGTCAGTATTGGTGGAATATGGTCATGTTTATGAGAGGCAGTCAATAAGTGAGCAGCAGTGTTCTGGACTAACTGTAGATGATGACAGTATTGCAATTTTCCAAACAAGATGCTATAAAAGCTTGAATAGCTTTTTCAAGATCACTAAAAGAAAGAAAAGCTTTTAACTTAGCTAAAAGTCTCAGCTGGAAGAAGCTGCATTTAACCATGGAATTTACTGTATATGTTTGGCGAATTTGAATAAACTGTCAAAGATCGCGTCTAGGTTACTAGCTGAAGCTTTACGATATATAGCAAGGGGTCCAAGAGAAACATCAAGCTTCACAGTATCAAAAGCTGTGTCAAGATATATCAGTACTAGAATGGCAAAATCTCCAGTGTCTGTAGTTAGGAGAAGGCCATTGTAAACCTTTAACAAGGCTGTTTCTGTGTTGTAACAGAATTTGAATTCAGATTGGAATTTTTACAGAATACTATTTTCATCCAGAAATGTCTTTATAATTGTGTATAGACAACTGTGTCCAAGACTTTAAATAAAAAGGGCAGCTTAGAAATTGGCCTGAAATTTGATAGATTAGAAGGGAGCAAATTTTGTTTTTAACACTAGAAGAATAACACAATTGCACTTTTATTCAAACATATAACTGCAGAAAGAAAAAGCCTTAACATGCGACATTGACACCAGTTTACTATAATTGACTCCGTGGTTCAATAGATACAGCCCCGCTTGGGAATCAAGGGTCACGGGTTCGATCCTGCGCTGCTCCCTTTTGAGAAGTAAACTGTTCTTAGTCTTACTGTTTTAGTATAAAAACATACATTTGATTTCAGTCTGTAACAGCCGGTGCAATTTATGATCTTTGTAAAGGTTAGCTTTTTTTTTTTTTATTCACTTTTCACTCTCTCAGTCGCGTTCAGAATCAATCCATACAACCCCATCTGACACGGCTGTTTTCACTAAATATTATTTATTGCAATATTATTTGAAAACGAACAGCGTCAGATCGGGTGTGAATTTATGCAGGAACTGGAAATTCTCTGATGCGGGACCTTCCCCCAGGGAAGAAAGTACAGTGTCAGGTGCTCATTCAGTGTAATAGAAACCATAGCACAGAGAGGTGTGTACACGGCAACAAGTACACGTGTCGTAAATGTAGGAAGGACGGTCCTTGGGTGTGTGGGAACTGTTAATATTTGAATGTGATGATTTTATATAGCACAGAATGAAAATCTTCACTTCTTAGCATTGCACCATGCAAGATGTCGTATCAATCACCTACTGTATCTTGCTTTCTTTTTCTTGGTTATACAGGTAGTTTTGAATAAAAGTGCACTTGTTTTGTTTGCGAAATGAAGTGTCTGCGTGCACTTTTCGTGGCATTACACGTGTATTTTTGAGCATGCCCGTTTGAGCAGTATAAAAAGTATTGAAAAGTATAACAAAACAACGGGCAGATGGAGAGTGTCTGATGATTGCATATAGCGCCGAACTTACTGCTCTTTACTATTCTCTCCTCTGTACAAAAGAAACAGAATACAGACGCGCTATAGCTCTGTGCTGTACCACGATGCATACTAACGCCCCCCATGGTTCTGACACACAGACGCTGGCGAAGCTGTCTTCGTATCTCACCGTCACTTGATTTTCTTTTTATTCAGTTTTATTGAGTGTTCCTGCCAGTCCCGCATGTTTGTTTATGGTGTTCCTGCCATGCTGGATATGTTCACATGTATTGTCTCTTTCTTTCAGGTGTGTAATAGAAACCACAGCATAGAGAGAAGTGTGTACACTGCTTCTTACAGAAAAAGGCGATGGAAAAAGTGCACTTTGTTATACTTTTACACATATATTTTGGTAATCCCAGAGGGAAATTGTCTTTTGTATGACCTTTGTGGGTCAGAACACAGGGTCAGTCATTGCATAGGAGCAATTTTTAGAGCCTTGCTCAAGGGCCCAACAGAGTAGGATCCCTTCTGTTGTACAATAGAGTGGGGAATGTTGCCTTGGCACACAGGTTAAGATTGTAAAAAGCAACTAGTCTTTTTGATTTTCAAATTCTTTGATCACGTTGTGAAGAAATAAGCGTACATAAAAGAAACATCAGTACACTTAATACAACTTGAGCGGCATTTGAATGACATCACATATCTTTTTTAAACAATTATGCACCATATCACAAAGCATGTAGCTCAAGCTGGTTCCACAAATGTGATGATGATTTCGGTTTACTCCAGTGACCAATAGATGTCAGTTCAGGGGCACTTTTGGAACGAGCTGGAATGGGACATTGCAATATGACTACATGGCTGAAAATGTTGTAGGAAGTGAGCCCAAAATCCCTATGGAATCTTCACTGCACCTTATCAAATCAATGTCCCAAAGAATTCATGCTGTTATTGAGGCAAATGGAAAGGTCCTCCTTGTATTAGGTAGGTGCACCATTTAAGTACACAGTATAAGCTTTGTTGTCAAAGTTATACTGTATTTAATAATGAGTTTCATATATTTTTTGTCAAAACTTGTATACATTGTAACTTTCAGTAAAATATACTATATATTTGGTAGTATCACATGATATTGGAATTTTCAACATGTAGAATTTAGGTAGTTAGGACTGGGTGTAAAACCTCACTACTGATACTGAATGCTGGAGCTCGACAAGACTGCTATCTGTGCCCAAAGCTGTGCTCACTTTTCAGTTATGACTGCACAGACAGATTTGACACTAGACATATAATTAAATTTGCTGATGACACCACAGTCAATGGTCTCATTACAAACAAAGAGGAGACTGCATACTATCAGGAGATTAACAATCAGGCTAACTGGTGTCTCATCAGCGGCTTTACATTGAGTATAAACCAGACTAAAGAAATATGCCTGGACCAACTCACCAGTTTGCATTGATGCAGCAGTGGTGGAGAGAGCAGACAATTTCAAATGTCTTGGTATATACATCTCAGAGAAATTGAACTGGTTACAAGGCACTGCTGCTGTCATTAAAAAAGCACAGTGCCTTCATTTCCCTACATGCTTGAAGAACTGTAGTATGCAGAAACAAATTGTTGAACTTCTACTGCAGTTGAGGATGGTAGAGGAACACCAAGAAAAGAGATCACTACAGAGGGTAGTGAAGCAGGCACAGTGTATCACTAGCTCTCTTCTTTCCTCAATATATTCCATATATACAAAATGCTGCAGACACAGCACTGATAAAATTCTGTGCAACCCTACTAACCTGAGCATGGTCTGTGTTCCTAACTGTAGTCAGGACATAGGTATGCTGATGTTAAAGCTAACACTTCTCATTTCAAGAATGATTTTTAACTGTGTGCAGTCTGTCATCTGAATAATGTGCATTATAGTTAATATAATTAAGTAAACTGTACTTTAACATACATTAAACATCCAACAGAATACTACCTAGTATTGTAAGTGTTCTGTTCTGTATTTGTACTGTCCTGCACTTTTGAAGAAACCACTGAAAATTAAGGGGAAGTGTACAGTATTTAGGACTGAAGCCATAAAGCACTTCTTTACACAATGAGTTGTGGAAATATGGATCGAACTACCAAGCCATATCTGGATAAGATAATGGGGCAGTTTAATTAAACAAATGACGTGATGGACTTAAAGATCTCCTTTTTCAAATTTCTTATTCTTGTTTGTGGGTGATCTTTACAAATTTTTCATGTACCTAACTGGACAGATCGTTCGATCTTTAGATTTCTTATGTACATCTATAGAAAAGGCAAGCAAAGAATCTCAATTAATTAAACGTATATACAAGGTAAAATTTATGCTAATTTAATTTAGAAAATTGCACATTGTTTTGTGAATGCAGTTTAGGTTACTGCAGAGCAAGCACTTCTGCATTTGTGAAAAAAAATTAAAAGATTGAAACAGCTTTTGGAAATTTTGACAGTACAAGATGTCCACTTTTGGTAGAAATGCAATCTATTTCAAATTTATATATATATATATCCATTATATAACATATAAACTGAAAATACCCACACCCATTCACACATATTTATAATCATGAATGTACATGAGCCAGTATATACAACCATAATGTCAACCTCTTGGGTCAAATGCCAGTGAGAAGAGATACAAATTTAATGATGATTTAAAAATGGCCAGTGTTGGAGCAGACCTAATATAATAATGTAATTCATTCCAAATAAAAGGAGAAACCATCACCAAATCCCAATCCCCCCCTTTACTTCAACCCAGGCTTCAGCACATCTAAAAGCATGTGGCTAGCAGACCACAATGCTGTTGTTGGCACATACAAGTGAAGAAGTTCTGAGAGGTAAGATGGGGCTGTTCCATTTAAAAATTTAAAAATATGTAATAGAATTTTAAAATCAATTCTGAAATGTACCGGAAGACAATGGAGCAAGGTCAGTATTGGTGGAATATGGTCATGTTTATGAGAGGCAGTCAATAAGTGAGCAGCAGTGTTCTGGACTAACTGTAGATGATGACAGTATTGCAATTTTCCAAACAAGATGCTATAAAAGCTTGAATAGCTTTTTCAAGATCACTAAAAGAAAGAAAAGCTTTTAACTTAGCTAAAAGTCTCAGCTGGAAGAAGCTGCATTTAACCATGGAATTTACTGTATATGTTTGGCGAATTTGAATAAACTGTCAAAGATCGCGTCTAGGTTACTAGCTGAAGCTTTACGATATATAGCAAGGGGTCCAAGAGAAACATCAAGCTTCACAGTATCAAAAGCTGTGTCAAGATATATCAGTACTAGAATGGCAAAATCTCCAGTGTCTGTAGTTAGGAGAAGGCCATTGTAAACCTTTAACAAGGCTGTTTCTGTGTTGTAACAGAATTTGAATTCAGATTGGAATTTTACAGAATACTATTTTCATCCAGAAATGTCTTTATAATTGTGTATAGACAACTGTGTCCAAGACTTTAAATAAAAAGGGCAGCTTAGAAATTGGCCTGAAATTTGATAGATTAGAAGGGAGCAAATTTTGTTTTTAATAAGTGGCTACACCACAGCATGTGTCAAGGCAGCAGGGACACGACCAGTAATCAAGTTAGCATTTATTAAGGTAAAAAATACTTGGTCCGACAGAATCAAAAACTTCCTTAAGTAAGCACTGTTGAGGGGCCAATTAGTACGATGCAGGCATTACATGAAATCAGTCAACAAAGACAATGATACATGAGATGGATCGTAAGCAGTCAATATGACTGATGTCATGATAATGTTAAACTTATGTACAAAGAACTGTTTCACCAACAAGGACTGGTAATAGAGTTTATAACGTTTTCAACCCCACTTAATCTACTTCAGGGTCATAGGAGTGGAACCTATCCTGGCAGCTTTGGGTGCAAGGCTGAAAAAGGCCCTGGACAAGATGTTAGTTCCTTTCTTTTGCTCACGATAAGGAAGAGAGAATGTTATCTTAAAATTAATGAATCAGAAATTCTCTGTAAGATTTCTTAGGCCTACAAGGGAATTACAGGTCTGTCTGACCACACAGTCACAAGTGAAGAAAAGAGTATCAGACAGAGTGATGATTATGAAGCTGGAAATAAAAGGTGTGATGTTAGGTTATATATATACTGTATATAAGCAGGAGGGTTAATTTGAAGGAAATTTTAGACTGCAAAATGGTGGCAGGATAAAGCTTAGTTAGGCAGCATAGAATGGTGGTCTGTACAGCAGAAGTGGTAAGGGTGACAGCAAGAAAGGTGCTTGGCGTGATATCTGGACAGAGGAAGGAGAGAGAGGAAACATGGTTGTGGAATAAGGAAGTACAGGAGAGTATAAAGAGGAAGAGGTTGGTGAAGAAAAAGTGGGATAATCAGAGAGATGCAAAAAGTAGACAGGAGTACAAGTAGATAAGGAGTAATGTGAAGAGAAAGGTGGCGAAGGCTAAAGAAAACGCATATGATGAGCTGTATGAGAGGCTAGACACTAAGAGGGGAGAAAAGAACCTGTACAGATTGGCTAGACAAAGGAACTGAGCTGGGAAAGATGTGAAGCAGGTTAGGGTGAAAAAGGATAAAGATGAAAACATACTCACAACCAAGGTTAGTGTGTTGAGCAGATAAAAGGAGTACTTTGAGAGACCGATGAATGAACAGAATGAGAGAAAAGTGTTGGATGATGTGGAGATAGTGAATCAGGAAACGGCAATGGTTTAGCAAGGAGGAAATAATGACAGCTATGAAGAGGATGAATGGAAAGGCCCTTTGTCCAGATGACATACCTGTGGAAGTGTGGAGGTATTTAAGAGAGATGGCAGTGTAGTTTTTAACCAGATTGTTTAATGCAATGTTCATGTGGTGTTATGGGTCCACAGCTAGTTGAGCAAAGGCCATTTTGAATAAATGATCACCGCGCTCGCGGCTTAGCGAGAGGACGTTGGGCCATAGCGGGCCGTGGGGCGATCCATAGGGTGGGCGTTTCTCACCTAGTGCACAGGTGAGGAACTGCCCACATTCGTGATTGTCCCGTGGCTAATGCTGCAGCTGCTGTGGCTCTCGTCATTTTAAAAGAAGCGCGAGTTGGTTAAGGAGGGGATGAGAAAGGAACGAGATAAGGAAAGAAAGGAAAAGAAGACATGGGTTACAGGGAGAGAGTGTGGAAGCAGGCGGTGCAGGAGAAAGACAGACACGCGGTGTGTGCGTGTGGTGAGCGCACGATCGAGCGCTCGTGGGCAGCTGCGAGGAAGCTGGGTGTTAGGCCGACACCGAGGTGTTTGAGTTGATGTTGCTCCCGCTGAGCGACCATGTAGCGGGAGTGACCAGGTGAAAGCGACGAGCCGCAGAAGGCCGCGGAAGGGCAGCGGAAGTCGGGAGGCTTGGTGGTGGAGTCCCCAATGTGTGCGTCCTGGTCATTGGTGGACATCAAGTCTTGGGGACTGGGATGAGAGCCAAACCGAAGCCAGGGATCGGGAGGTCTCCAGTCTCGCGAAAGTGTGTAAGAGGAGGGCAGCTGCAGAGAGCGTCTTGCCTGCTGCTAAGCCCAAACGGGATAAGCAGGTGAGACGCTAATAGACACGATGCACCGGATTTGTTGTTGTTTTAAAAACTGCTTCCATGAGAAGATTTTAACCTCTGGTTTTTAAGGATTGTGTTTTTTTTCTATTTATTGATTTTAACCTCCACGTTCTTTTATTGGATTATTTATTTATTGAATTTTGAAACGACTGCACTATTTATTTGAACACCTGTTTTGTTGACTGTTTTAAATAAAAGCACTATTCACTTTTTGCACCACCCCTTGCTCAAGTGTTTATTTGCCTCCATTGACTAGCTCACTCGGTTTTATTATCGACGGTGTTGGGTTCAAGGGTTCCCAAACAGCCATGGGAGTGTGGAGCCAGAACCCACATCGTCACAGTTCAAAAGTGAGAGGATGCCCAAGGAGTGGAGAAGTGTACTGCTACCGATTTTTAAAAATAAAGGGGATGTGCAAAACTATAGTATCTATAGAGGGATAAAACTGATGAGCCACAGAATTAAGTTGTGGGAAAGAATAGTGGAAACTAGATAAACACTAGAATTACCAAAGCCTACAAAAAAAAACCTCATAAATCCGTCCCACCTTAAATCCCTTCGCACCTCTCCAACAGCGTCTTTTGTCTTTTAAATGTGTCGATAAGCAGCAAGCAGCCTTCTATCACATCCCCCACCGTTGCACAAACTTTTCTCAGCTCAGGTCTGTTTACCTGCGTGTCAGTTGCTTAGAGTTGTATAGAGTGAGAAGTCAAGCAAAATGACACCTTTTATAAATACTATATCGTTATCTGCAACACATGCATTTCTTGTGTGTTCCATGTCTACAACAATCTATGTGCACACATCGTTGAAAAGGAAACTTTTTCATGTTTTAGTAATAATTGACAAAATGTAGACATGAAGCATATAATGTGTGAAGCCTGAAGTCCAAATCTAATTTTCTTTTTTTCAAATCAAATAAACACTTTCACAAAAGGTACAAGTATAATAAAACAAGTGTGCTTTTATTCAAGAATATAACTACCGAAAAAGAACCCGCATTAGGGTGCGACATTGACACATCTTTAACATGACTGCTTTGGTGGCGTAATGATAAGAACTGTTGACTAGTCAAAAGGTCACGAGTTCGATCCCACGCTACTTTGTTTTGAGAAGTGAACTGCTCTTATTCTTGCGACGGCAAAAGTGTAACGTGCATTCTTTCTCCGATTTCACCTCTGCTATAGCGCGTCTTTATGAGAAAACAGCAGTGTCAGATCAGGGGGGAGTGTGAATGTAACTGGGAAAATAAAACTGAATAAAAACAAACAACCCTAACCTTTACAAGTACCATACATTTACACAAGCTGTTACAGACTCAAATCAAATGTATGTTTTTATTCAAAAATAATAAGAATAAGAGCAGTTCACTTCTCAAAACGGAGTAGTGCGGGATCAAACTCGTGACCTTTTGATTAGCAGTTGGCAATTCTTACCATTACACCACCAAAGCAATCATAGCAAGGCTGTGTCAATGTTGCACCCTAATATGGGTTCTTTTTCTGCAGTTATATTCTTGAATAAAAGCGTATTTGTTTTGTTATACTTGTACCTTTTGTGAAAGTGTTTATTTGATATTTGGACTTCTGGCTTCACATGTTATATGCTTAATGTCTACATTTTGTCAATTATTACTAAAACATGACAAACTTTTCTGTTTTAATGATGTATTTAAATAGATTGTTGTAGACACGGAACACACATGAAAGGTCGCCGAGTTAAAGATGTTAAGATTTGCATTGGGTATGACAAGGATGGACAGGATTAGAAATGAGTACATTAGAGGGTCAGTTTATTCTAGACGGTTTAGAGCCAAAGTTACAGAGGATAGATTGCATTGGTTTGGATATATGCAGATGAGAGATGCTGGATATATTGGGAAAAGGGTGCTAAGGATGGAACTACCAGGTAAGAGGAAAAGAGGAAGGCCTAAGAGGAGGTTTATGGATGTAGTGAGAGAAGAAATGCACATGATGGGTGAAAAGAGCAAGATGCAGAGGACAGGAGGACATGTAAAAAGATGATCTGCTGTGGCGACCCCTAACAGGAGCAGCCGAAAGAAGAAAAAGAAGAAGAAGAAAAAGGAGAAGAAGAAGGGTCTGTAAACAGTAATCTGGCATATCAGAGTATTTGACATGGTTTATGGACTGGTTGAGCTTCTTAAGTATTGTGCTTAATTTGTCCCCATTACAATGAGACTGAATACCACCAGCAGGTAATCATTAAAACAATCTATGTTTGTTTTCTGTGCAATAAGGTTGATAGTTTTAGATGCAGACCTTTCCCCATCCTCTGTGTTGTGGTGGCAACTAATCTTTCTAAATATCAAAAATTGCTTTAAATATCATGATCATCAGCACAAAAAAATGTAATTTGTTCAAAGAACAAACCCAACCAGGGAGAATTCATCTAATGGGACTCGAACAAGATCCATAATGTTATCTTTGCCATCTTAAAGTCCCTGGCACCTACGAATTTCCTCCAGCTGTAGCTGAATCCCTCTTCACACTTCTTTCTCTCCTCATTCCATTGACTCCTCAAGTTCTTCTCCTCCTAGAATTTTCTTCTCTTTCCTCACTTCCCTTTCACTCTCCAAGCGGAATCATTACATGACTGCTGCCATTGCAGCTACATTGAAAATCTACTGCATTCTGAAAGTCTTTGTTTGTTTTTTGTTTAGTTGGCTCTCCCAGGTAATGATGCCAATGGGGGTGTGTTTGTGTTTTTGTTTTTATATAGTCTAAAATCAGTTATTGTTGGTTTCCTTTTAATGTATTCTTTTTCATTTTATCAATAAAAATTTGATCACAACAAAAAGAATACCATACCATCAAAAGATAAAAGTCCTTGCACACACCTATGATTACTCATACCTTGTACTGGCACAAGTTAAAGTGGACAACAACTCAAATTGCATGTCATTGCAGGTGACCAGAGTACCTTAAAAATACATAATTATCATTATTTACATACTGACATTATTAATTATATTCCCATAATCCTCACTGTAGTTAGATACAATTTTCCTAGTGACTTTCGATGGGAAGATTTTGTTTTTCTTTTTATGTAATTACTTTAATGAATAAAATTTTGAATTGGAGTATTAATTTTCAATTATTCATGTGATGATGAAAGTCAGCAAAAGGGAATAATACTTTAAAATGAGGTATAACTAGGTGCATCTATTAGTCAGGTAATAACAAAACCTATACATTTTGTTTGGTTTATTAAGACTAACAAAACATCAATGACACTTTAAAACAGGGTTTATCTTTAGTGCATCTGCAACTAACTCTAATGAAAGCTTTGTTGGTGTTATACAGCAAAAAGTGTTACCAATGTTTTTTTTAAATATGTCATTAACATATGGAATGAGTAAAATGTGTTTAAAAATAGAAGTTATGTTGATGGTACGATAATTTTAAAATAGCAACCAATGTTAATTGTAAATGCTTGAACATTATACTTTGAATAATTGCACTCACGCTTAATGCAAATGTAACTCTTAGTCATTCTGTTTCCTCAGTCTCTGAAACCTGTTGTCAGTAGTTGACGTAGAAATGTTGCAGATTGAAACATCTGCTTTTTTTATGCAGGCTTTAAAAATCTACTTCTTTGTTTATCAAGTGGAGACAAACATTGTAATAAACCCAGGTCTCTGGAGCTGGGGTAAGGCAGCACTAACTGTTGTTCAATCATGCTTCTCTCATTACAGGATAGTTTTTGAATATCAGTTTGTTTTGCATGAAGAAGCTATCTGCGACAATTGTCTTGTGATGGTATGCTCCATGAAATGTATAAAACAAGAATTAATAATTCTGCAGTACATACTGAATCTTGAATATAAAGTTGATTCTTTGACTGATATGGCATCTTATATTATTATACACTAAAGAAATGAAAACAATTATAATACAGGTGCTTCTTTTAAAAGGAAACATTAAGTAACTATTGATGCATTAAAGAGATAAATTAATGTGACTAAGTTTCACTCAAACATATATATTACAGTGTTTATTTGAAAGCTAGATAATTAGACATACACATATGAGTGGCAGAGAATTAGACATATTTTAGGATAATACAGTATATAACATAATATGTCAATCAAGTAAAAGAGTAGGTATTCTTTTCAATCTGAAAGGAAATAAAAAGTTATTTTACCATCAATAATGTTATTCAAAAGAGGTTTTTCTCATCAGTTTGAGTTATTACAATAACAGAATTATAAACAGAAATGCAAATGCTTATTTAAGTATGTGTTATGTTTGCTGAAAAAAAAAGAAGATAATCAGAAGAAGAAACATCAAAAATATTACAAAGATTTAAAAACTGAGAAAATCGGATGACCAGAAAGTTTACAGTGCAAACCTTTTATCCAGCTGCCAAGTAATTGTGAGAATTTGTGAGATGTGCTACAACAAAGGAGGTACAATTATTTCTGATCATTTATATGGATATAATAGATAAGTATATATATATATATAGTATATATATATATATATATATATATATATATATATATATATATATATACTGCTCAAAAAAATTAAAGGAACACTTTTTAATCAGAGTATAGCATCAAGTCAATGAAACTTCTGGGATATTGATTTGGTCAGTTAAGTAGCAGAGGGGGTTGTTAATCAGTTTCAGCTGCTTTGCTGTTAATGAAATTAACAACAGATGCACTAGAGGGGCAACAATGAGATGACCCCCAAAACAGGAATGGTTTAACAGGTGGAAGCCACTGACATTTTCCCTCCTCATCTTTTCTGACTGTTTTTCACTAGTTTTGCATTTCACTATGGTCAGTGTAACTACTGGTAGCGTGAGGCGAAACCTGGACCCTACAGAGGTTGTACAGGAAATCCAACTTCCTCAGGATGGCACATCAATGTGTGTCATTGCCAGAAGGTTTGTAGTGTCTCCCAGTACTGTCTCAAGGGCATGGAGGAGATTCCAGGAGACAGGCAGTTAGTCTAGGAGAGCTGGACAGGACCATAGAAGGTCCTTAACCCATCAGCAGGACTGGTATCTGCTCCTTTGGACAAGGACAAACAGGATGAGCATTTCCAGAGCTCTACAAAATGACCTCCAGCAGGCCACTGGTGTGAATGTCTCTGACCAAACAATCAGAAACAGACTTCTTGAGGGTGGTCTGAGGGCCCAACGTCCTCTAGTGGGCCCTGTGCTCACAACCCAGCGCAGTGGAGCTCGACATTTACCATAGAATACCAGAATTGTCAGGTCCACCAATGGCACCCTGTGTTTTCACAGATGAGAGCAGGTTCACCCTGAGCACATGTGACAGACGTTGAAGGGTCTGCAGAAGCCATGGAGAATGTTATGCTGTCTGTAACATCATTCGGCATGACCAGTTTGGTGGTGGGTCAGTGATGGTCTGGGGAGGCATATCCATGGAGGGACGCACAGACTTCTACAAGCTAGACAAAGACACCTTGACTGCCATTAGGTATCAGGATGAAATCCTTGGACCCATTGTCAGACCCTACGCTGGTGCAGTAGGTCCTGGTTTCCTCTAATGCACGACAATGCCCGGCCTCATGTGGCAAGAGTATGCAGGCAGTACCTGGAGGATGAAGGAATTGAAACAATTGAATGGCCTTCACGATCCCCTGACTTAAACCCAATAGAACATCTGTGGGACATTATGTTTCGGTCCATTAGGCGCCGCAGGTTGCTCCTCAGACTGTACAACAGCTCAGGGATGCCCTCATACAGATCTGGGAGGAAATGCCACAAGACACCATCCGTCGTCTCATTAGGAGCATGCCCGACGTTGTCAAGCATGCATACAAGCTCGTGGGGCCACACAAGATACTGAAAAGCATTTTGAGTAGCAGAAATTAAGTTTTTGAAAAATGGACTAGCCTGCCACATCTTCATTTCACTCTGATTTTAGGGTGTCTACACAATTGAGCCCTCTGTAGGCAGAAAACTTTTATTTCCATTAAAAGACTTGGCATCCTTTTGTTCCTAAGACATTGCCCTGTCGTTATTTGTATAGATATCCAACTTCATATTGAGATCTGATGTATCTAATGTGTTTCTTTAAAGTGTTCCTTTAATTTTTGTGAGCAGTGTATATATATATATATATATATATATATATATATATATACTATATATATATATATATATATATACTGTATATATATTGTATATATATATATATATATATAAACTGTAGGTAAATACTATGTACAGTAGACAGTCACCGATTCTTCGACTATCGTGACCCAGTCTTGCCCTTCTTAATGTCTTCCAGACCCAGTCATGACTAACATCTGATCAGATGGTCATTTTGGGTTGCAACCCTTAATTTAGGAACCTATCATGTAGATGTATCAGTTATTAATTAAGCTGGTATTTTTATTATTATCTTTAAAAATCATGTGTAAGTAAATTTTCAGTATTAATCAGTAATCATTGTTCTTCTTTCTTCATAATACATTTCCTGAGTCAATCTGTTTAATCCTATTGAATTTCAAATATCTGGCCTTGAGCAAGGAATTTACAAATTAAGTTGGCTCTGTGATTGCTGTACTCTTTCTTCTTACCCTGTTCTGCTATAACAAGACTTTGCCAAAAATTTTATCCTGCAAATGGAAGCCAGAGGATATGGTTTGGGAGCTGTGCAGTCTCAGGTTTTGAAAGAGTAGGAACTATCCTGTAGCTTAATAATAGAACTTGCATTTGGAGACATCTGTGAATTCTTTACATTTTCAGAAAGAAATGAGTCAAACGAGTGAAGTTTGTCATGTTTGCAGTCTAACTTTAATAGACTGATATTGTTCTTTCAAGTTGAAGAATAAAGTGTGTTTAAATGGACTTTTCTGGATATTTTCTATGTAACTCTGGTTCTGAGACCTGACAATAAAGCCCAATATGGGAATGTACTGATCAATAAAATCTTTATTTGAAATAACTTACGGACTCTTTTGAAATTGTTTCTGTAAACTTGTCAGATATTTGCATTTTGTTAACAACTAATTTCCTGACACTTTGTTGAAACTAAAATTGTTCCCTGCACTTTACTTTCCTGACCATAATGGTGTTGTTAACACAACACTTGGTTTGGAAAAGCTGTAACACAAGTAACACAAACTATACCTCATGCAATTAATCACTTGGTATCTCTATTAAACAACAATTCAACTTTATTGTTAGCTTGAAAAAAGTGCCCAGTCTATAAACTGGTGGAAAAAAAAACTTAAAAATGTGTTTCAATTTTAATTTAAATTTTTTTTTAATTGTTTAGAATCTGGCAGTCATTCATTTATATTGTCCTTGTTTAACTGAATATGATAAATAATGGGTAACCTTCTGGTTATTCTTTTTGTTTAATTCATAATAAATCTTTCTTATTCTTTCTTCTCTAGGAGGGTAAGTAAGGTATCTTATTGGAAAAAGATGTAGTACTTTATGTTTCATTCATTTGTAATATATGCACTGTAATGAAACCTTGAAGTCAATAATATAATAAAAAATAGTAATAAAATATCAACTTTTATTGTAGAGAATATGAAATACTGTTACATTACTGATGAGAAATTCAGAACTGAAATTTCATTTATTTCTGGAATAAGCAAAAGTAGATGTAATTATTTTTTATTCAAAAACTAACAAGTTTTTTTTTAAACATATACAGTGTTAAGGACAAATGTCAGCATACTGCATCACCAGAAGAGTAAAGCACAAATTAAAACACACACATTTGTGATGACCCATGTACTGGGAAAGCGGCCCCCACCTACACTCTGGACATCTGATAGATCATGAACCAAACAGGATCAGAGAAGAAAACCAAAATCAAAGGGTGAAAGGTGCAAATTTATTATAAGAGTGCAGTACAACAAAAATAAGCAGTGTCAGACAGGCTTTGATTCACAGTCCTTTAATGGTGACACTCCAAAAAAAAAAAGAAAAAAACAAAAAGAAAGTAGGGGGTATTTACAGTAGGTACAGTGCACTCCAGTAGTCCTTTATACAAAAACTACACACAAAAAAAATAAAGTCAATCTTCCTTCTTTGGAAGCTCTTCAGGAAGCTCTTCAAAAGGGAAAAACAGAGAAAACTATTTAAAAGAAAAATCAAATGGGTGAATATACAAAAAGTAAGTCAATTGCATCAATCCCAAAAGAAAACTATCACAAAACCAAATTTCTATATATATACCTCCACCAAAAACCATCACTCTGAGATATGTTTGTACAAGAGATTTACAAAGCCATCAAGTAGGGCTTATCCTTACATTACCTTTAGGTCCACTGATGACTCCTGTTGCCTAGCAACTCCTTAAATATAACCAGTAACTCCGTAAATATAACCAGCCAATCCAATATCCCCGTCTACTCACATGTGCTGCGACACGCCCCAGGCATCTTTTTGTTTAAAAATCGAGTAGCTGCCTGTCACGCACATGTAACCCCCACAGACGGAAAATAGCTGTGCAGAGGTTATGCACACCGATGCTTTTACTCCGGTAAGTAAACATATTTACTTAAAATACTGCATCCCCTTCTCTTACACTACCTACAATGTCGGGCACACCCCTCTCTGCGCCTGTGACGGCAAGGCTGCAAGAACACCGGTGCATGAAGCTAAACACTTGCAAGGGAGCTCATACTGACCATTACACAGGCCTCCCGTGTGTTCAGTCATGTCGTGCCATGCAGCACGCACCCCTTGAGATGGATCAGAGTTGCCATGGCAGCACCTTCAACACAAAACAGTAAGCGCCATTCTTTTAAACCAGCTTACTTTTATTCTTAAAGGCAGAATTATTCAGTGTAGTGCTGCTTTTACTTCAATTGGTAATGCTTGAGGCTATAACACTACAGTATATCATTAACAAGTTTAAGACAATTTTTGAAAATATGTATTTATATTAATATATAAGAAAACACATTTCCCTAAATGGGTCATAATTAATTTACAATCACACTCTCATGCAACTGTACAGTCTGTGCAACAGCATGCACCTCATAATGAGTGCATTAAATCTGATCAAACAAGCAGGAGATTTTTCCAGTACATGCAGAAATCTTTTGACTACATCCTGTTGGCAGTAGATTGTGATCTCCCCCAAGGTGAACTGCAGAGTCCAGTACTTTTCCTCTGTTGCCATTATTGGATGTACTTCAAAAGTGGAAGTCTGATTTTTAACCATATATCTTCAACAATATTCATACATTAAACTAAACAAAGATTCTTTGAATATACTATTAATGAAATTCTTTAGGTTTGATAAAACAGTGGAAGAGTGAAAGGTATTCATTCATTCATCTCAGCATTACGGAACCCTTAATCTTAATCTTACGAAGGAACTGAAAAATGTCAATAAATAATTGTAAGTGGGTGGTAATTCTACAAATATACAGAGTAGGACAGACTGACATTATCAAATTTGCTGTGGCTATAACAAAACTCATCTTAAAAAGCTACTGCCAGGCACTCTTAATATCAGCTCTAGAATTTCAGCTTTTCCTTACATTAACTCTTTTCGGAGTGCAGCCACTGCACCTTATCTGATAAAATTACCTCTCCAAGGCATCATCTAAATATACAAACTTAAATAAACAGGCATACCTCAACAACTGGCAGGCTTGTTGGACAAAACTGCTCCCATAGACAACCAATGAGGATAAGCTTAATTGTATGTGCACCCAAGAAACCAATGGCAAGATATCTGTTCCTTCCTTTAAAATCCTTTGCATGTCCCAAATCTGGGCTCTACTTTATTAAGCTCACTGCTAAGCCTGGGCATAACTTCCATAGCAGGGACACCATAGCCCAAGGTAGGGGTGCCTAATACATCGATCGCGATCGACCGGTAGTGCAGGTAGATTGTGTTGCATTTCAAAACACAATTTTTTAAACGTTACGCATTTATCCTCCCGATGGCATTTGCCGTTTGATTGACATACACGGCAGCCAGTCTGAGATATCTTTTCTTATCACACACTGGTCATCCCTCACGCACGATCAAACATGCAAGGTACTGCAAAACTACGGCTGTGATCTAGTTAGCCTTCCAATTTATATCGACTAAAGAAGGGATTTAAAAAAAAATGTTTGGGGAGGGTATGGGCTGAATGTGGAATTGGAAGAGAATTTTTTTTATCACAATGTCACAATCGAAGTGCGTTTGTCTGATCTGTCAATCTATCATTGCCATTCCAAAGAAGGAAAATGTGGAAAGGCACTTTCAAACTGTTCATAAAAACTACGAAACTGACCTCCTTCCAAAAAGCGATCTGAGAAAGAAAAAGGATAGGGAACTAAAATCGCAGTTAATAGGACAGCTGTCATTTTTCACTCAGCTGAATTCAAAAGCTCCTTGATTGCATTATTCAGCTCTACTTATTTATGTGAGTCTGCCTTATCCCACATGAAGATGATTAAATCCAAATACTATAGTGACCATACATGTATTGAATTGTTATTGTGCCGGTACAACAACATATATATATGTACATAAGATATATACATATATCTTTTTTAATTTAGGTAGATCATTTCAACCTGGTCATTTTAAATGTAGCTCGCAAGCCGAAAAACTGTGGGCACCCCTGGCCTAAGGTATGGCTGGAGCAATCATTTTTATTACAATAGGCAACCTTGCTGGGCTGAAAGAGTGGTAGGTTTGTATGTTATGGAGTTGGAAGAGAGGTGTTCAAACCTTGCTGTGGAATGGTAAGTGCCTGAGCGGAGAGAAAGAGACTCAAAAGCCACACAATTGCCTTGCTAACTATGGGTGCTGACTGATGGCTGGCTGCCTAGCAGAAATAATTTTGCTAGCAACCAAGAACATTGTATGTAAAAACCTCAAATAAAAAGCTGCACTACTATAGAATATGCAACCATGGAAACAAAGGAAAAAAGCTCCTGAAAAAAGAAAGAAAGAAGATCCTTCAATATGTGAGAAAGTCAATCAGGTAATGAACAAACTATCACGCACACCAGACTATAAGTATGCCTATTTTGATCCTGAGAACTATTAATTGTAACGTAATAGTTAGAATAAAGCCAGCTAATCTATATATATAAAAGCCAAATACCACTGTCTCCCTCATCAAGAAACGGTTTTAAAAATGTCGTGGTCCAAACATGAAATTTCTTATAGTTTTTTAGACCCGTTTGTATGTCTGTCGACTTTTCACGACAAAACTACTTAACGGATTTAGATCAGGTTTTTGTCTATAATTTGCTTGAACATTCCGTTGATTTTGCGACTTTCTTATTGCTGTAAGTATCATAGTTTGCTTGTGGTACAGATTTATTACTGAAAATCTGAGAGAGACTCATCAGGCTGCGGGGAGGGGGGCGGGGCCCTCCTTACTCACACATCTGCCTCAAGGCGTAAACTTAACTCCGCTTAACTAGTGAATGAGAGAACTACTTAACGGATTTAGATCTTTTTTTTTCTATTATTTGCTTGAACATTCCAGTTGATTTTACGACTTCATTCATTGCACTCAGAATCATAGTTCGCTTGCAGGAGCGATATATTCTCACTAATCCAAGATAAAGGCTGCGGGCCGAGGGGAGGTGGAAGAGTGACATCAGAAGTACAGAGCTGGGCTGGGCCCTCCTCACTGTACTGTTTCACTAATATGCGGGCAAAGCAGCGGAGGATGACTAGTGTATTATATTACTGGTGTCAAAGCAGCTGAAAGGCAATAATCTTATGAAGCAAAAGTTCTAGCTGTTATGAGTTTCTTCATAAATCCAGTAAGAAAGTGCAGAGCATCACACACATACATGCATACACAGAAATTTTCTGTTTGGGAGAGTTTAGCCAGTGTAGACTAGCTGTGAATAAATCAGTGCCATGGTGTGGCAATAGAAACTTAATAACTTAGGTAACAGCCTATCCATTTTAAACACATTAATTTTAAGATCAGAATGCATAAGTTGTGAGCTTTTTTTCTAAAGTAGAGAAAAAATCTATTTAATCCAAGATACAGAATGCATAAGTGATGTTGAACTTTTTCTCTCTTACTGAAAAAGGCAGTAAGCTCTCTGTCTCTATATGTATATTATAAACTTGCATACTGTATATCCATCTTCCATTATCATTATGTTATAAATACATTGTATTATTTTATTTATTGTAACATATATATTTGGGTTATTTGTTGAAAAAGTCTATGGCTACACTGAACCACAACAGAGAAAGTGTTTAATGTAAACTTTTGCCGATTTATTAACCTCATTCATAATTTGTATAGATCGCCACATCGTCCATGGGTAGGTGTCTTTTTAATTGTTTTAATTAAATACAAGCAAAAAGCCAAAAGTAAAACCGATAATTAGTTAACTAAGTGATCATACAGTGTTTTCCTACCACAGATAGACAGATAGATGTCATACAGTACTGAAATCTGATAATTCAAAATGATTGAATCTCAGTTTGGCAAAATTAGCCTGGCATATACTGTATCTTTGATACTGATTTAGCCTTTACTTATTATAGCCTTGAATTATCTAGCATCTGTTTTCTTCAGGTAAGAAATGTTGCAAAATTTAAAATTATTCATATAAATAGGTGGGCACCGCAGTGGTAGCACTGCTGCCTCGCAGTAAGGAGACCAGGGTTCGCTTCCCGGGTCCTCCCTGTGTGGAGTTTGCATGTTCTCCCCGTGTCTGCGTGGGTTTCCTCCCAAAGTGCAAAGACATGCAGGTTAGGTGCATTGGCAATCCTAAATTGTCCCTAGTGTGTGCTTGGTGTGTGGGTTGGGTGTGTGTGTGTGTGTGCCCTGCGGTGTGCTGGTAACCTCCACGGGGTTTGTTCCTGCCTTGTGCCCTGTGTTGGCTAGGATTGGCTCTTGTAGACCCACGTGACCCTGTTTTAGGATATAACGGGTTGGATAATGGATGGGTGGATGGATGGATATAAATAGGTTAGTATGCATATTTCAAATTCTGAAGAAAAAAAGCAGAAATGTTATGAATGGTTGAGTTCCTATTGGCTGCCCTTTTTAATGATGGAGTAAGAAAAAGAGCAGGCTAATGTCCATAACTGACACACTCCCCCCATGGGGACATGAAGAGAAGACTGGTGTCTGGGCACCACCTCCCCTTTGAAAGTATTTTAAATACAGCAATGCTCACTTTTCTCATAACATATAGTCATCATTTGTCCAGTTAGAAATAGGTTATTGGGGAACAAAAGCAAGTCACAAAAAAGGAAAAAGTCCACCTTAACCCTTGGGCAGAGCAAAAACTTACACTAACAGCAGTAATTTAAATCTACTGTATTTGACAGTGAGAGATAGAAGGCACTTGCAGGGGATAGTGAATGCTGTAAAGGAGGTGACACAATAAATTGTTAAGCATGTGAAATGACTGTAGTTGTGTTGTCACCTTGAGAACATCAGACTAAATAAACAGGGATGACAAATAACAAGATTTGCTCATAACTCAAAACTTGCTCACAAATTAGACATTTTTCAACAAGCGTTCTAATTTCCAAAGTATCACATGCTCACCACATTTTCCAGACAGTTAACATACTGCCAGTTGTTTACCTGCAGATTTGACCCATCTTTTCCTTTTTCCATTGTACTGTGGTACACCAAACATGAGACATCAGATAGACAAGCTTCTCTTCTGTTTGTGCAGTCTAAAACACCTGTTTTTCTTCTATCCTGCAAGCTCATTATATGCATTGTGCCAATGTTAATTTTGACAATACATTTTGCTTTAGCTTTAGTTTTCACACTAAATTGCATTTTAGTTTTAGTCACATTTCAGTCATTGAATTATTGTTAGTTTTAGTCACCAAAAAGTAAATTAATTTTAGTCAAGTAAAAGTAAGTTAGTCAAACATTCAAAATCAGATGGATATCTTATTTCAAATATGAATAGGCACGGAATATACTGTACCACTAAACTGTTATACTAAGATGCACACTAATGAGCCAAACCACATGTAGTGATTATTGGACAATAAAATGAAGAGTAGATGTAGAAAGGATTTACTCCAAAAGATCATGGTCAGATAATGGCACCTCTGGTCTGTCATCATAGTTTTCTGGCCATTAACATGCCTTAGATATGCAGCTATAGGATTTTACCAAAACAATGCATACACATGCTTTTAGTATATTCTCCACATTTTAGGGGTTATGCTCATAAGCATTATTTTGCGCCTAAAAACGAAATGAATAACACAATTTAGTGTTTGCATATTCGTATTCAGCAGTGAAGCAATGCTGTTTTGCCATATTGTACATGTACATATTGTATTAATTGGGACATAAGCTTTAAGCACTGAAATCCTAAATACATTTTTTGTTAGTATTAACCAATGGAGCAGCTCATTTCATCAATAATAATGACTAGCCAAATAGCCACTGTGTTCGAAATTTGCCTCGATTTTTAACTGCTATGACTGTTGTTGCTACTATACCCGTATGTGTAAGTGGATGCATGAGAGCTGATTTCAGCTACAACCCTGAACTATATCTACCAGTTACAAAATGGATGGATGTGTGGACAAATGTGTAGATGTGCTCATTACAATCAAGGAAGCTTCTGTCCCTTTATCTGGACTGTGTCGGACACTGTATTAAAAGCGATTAATCCCCCCATTATTTCGTCTGCTGTAACAAATGCATGACACTACAAGCTTAACAGTTACAACTCGCATCTGAGGCTGAGTGCATCAAATTTTGCTGTCAAAGCTGCACAAATCTGTTTCTCAAGTAATTTGTAAAGGGATAAAACTGACAATTATAAAAGTCTGTGTTTGTTTATGTGTTGACTTTTGTTTTTCACTAATCAGTATGCTTTCCCCAGTCGAATGCTGAAATTCTTAAACACACAGCATTGCCAGATATGACTTCTGCTGTTTTTCTTTTCGAGATAATGATATGGTGCTATATCATCACCACCGTTCAGCCTTTTTCATATGCAGTTTTTACTCACATTTTTCTCACATATTATTTTGCTATCCAAAGTTATTTGTGTATTTGTGGGCACGCAGAAGTGCAGTACCAACCTTACTATCGACGTGACATCCCTACTAGTAGCACACCTAAAATAACCCAACGCACTTGACGCATTAGTATTAGGAGAGTGAACAAGAGCTTGAGCTAATGGTATTGGCGTTGGGCATGTCGCCACCTAGATATGTTACATACCATGACATGAATCTCAGGATGGTGCACCTCTAGACCCCTCTTCCAGTTTGTGGTGTGTTTTCCTGTGAGCTTCTTTTTACATGGCTTACACTGGGCTTTATTTTCATCAGCATTGTAACTAAAGTTGCTCCATATGTCTGACCACAATTTTCGTTGGCCAACATAGCAGAGTGGAGTGGATTAGGATTCTGGCTGACGTGACGATTTCCTGATGGCTCCCAAACTAGTGTTACCCAATTACAAGCATTCATACAAGTTTTTAAAAATGAATCACTATGTCCAAGCTCATTATTTGTTGGTGGACAACGTCATGTGTAATAGAAATGTGCAAAGAGTTTCACATAGCTCATTGTCCAGTTGTCTGTTTGTAACAGTTTAATTTTGTTTAGTTTTCCTTAACAATGATATTAAAAGCATTCGTTTTAGTTTTCGTCATTCATGGTGTATTTTTATTTAGTTTTTTGTTCCATTTTTTTCACAGAACAAATGTTCTTGACAAGTACTTTTCATCTTAGTTTTTATGAAAAAAAATAACATTACATTTTGCTTCTGGCTCAGTGATTATTGGTTGTCAATCATACCTGATCAATTTCATCATGACTGAGTCATTGGGGACATCACACTATACAACAGGAAGTCACAGATTAAACTGTCCACAACTTGCTAACATTATGTGAATGCTAATGTAAAAAAAGCAAATCATAAGCAGTGTTCCTTCTTAAAGCTAGGCAGTCTACTGTTGACTATCCCATATACTGAGTGCCCCAAAAGTAATATACATGATTACAGTAAAGTGCAGATCTCAGAGAGTAAATTAAAGAAATTCCATCAAGACACTAAAGAGCAGGCATTTCAATGAATGCTATAAATGTCTGACCCTCTGGTCATAATGAGAAAGGCCTCAAAGTGTTGGCAAAAGAGCAGAATACCTCCACCTAGTTAATAAGGGGCAGCATGTACTCAGGACCTCTTTAGGATTGTCTAGAGCAGGGGTCTCCAACCTTTTTTCCCCTGAGAGCTACTTTTACAAAATGAAAATGGGTAATATTGGGAAGGAGTCTAAAGCTATCCTATAGCTAGTGATATACTGAGTGTATTATCAGGAGATTTGATGGATAAGTGATTGACTGGTAGAAGGAAGAGAAATTTGGGTCTGAAATGAAACAGACAAACAGAGACAAAGACAAATCAGGTGAAGAAGGTGCTTCTGATATTTAAATGGAGACATGCAAGTGGCTCAAGGTCCTGTCCAGTTAAGACCTAATTGATCGCTACAGAGAACAAGTACACACCTACTTTAGTGTTGTAAGAACCAATGAAAAAGCAAATCATAAGTAGTGTTCCTTCTTAAAGCTAGGCAGTCTACTGTTGACTATCTCATATGAAAGTTATGTATGGTCCATGATAATTATTGATTTTTAGTCCACAGAAAATGGGTAACAAACATTTTTGTGCTGGTTGTTTTTTTTGTATGACATCATGGTGTGGAAGGTAAATGTAATGTCTTTGCAAGGGCCAAACATATTTACTTTGATTATAAGGACAGCTTTTTTAGTGTACTTGTTACAGTTTTCAGCTGCTCCCCACTATTAAATATTTATCACATAACTGTTCTTCACAGTGCACAGCATTTTTTACCTATCATCTCAACCACATAGCAGTAGAGATTTCTATGGAATACAAGTTCAGATTCAATAACAGTGTTGCTTTACACCTGTAGTCAGACCTGGTTTGGTGAAAGATTTACCTGAGGTACTAAAGTTGGAGAAACTAGCAAACCATAGTGGTGGAAAATGCCACCTATTGACATTTTTAAATCTAAAACATAATATAATTAACCTTAGTAATATACTGTGCCTGTTTAAACATATGCAATCAAGTTTTCTTAAGACTGTAAGAGGCACTCTTTTCAGGTTGACGTTACTGCTTGAGGTTTGGTGCTGCGCTGGACAGTAGGGGCTGAGTACGCAACTCAGGTGACACCACTAGAAATTGTTCTGCTCTCATTGTTTTGAACCAGTCTGTGCTCAGCCAAGGCCAGGAGTTCTCCTATTACTTCAGGTTGATACAAGACTGCTTCTGAGGGCTGTTGTAGGCCAGACATCATGGGCTTGTGACAGGCCACTGGCAGTTACCACGGTGCTAATCAGTCTGCATCATATTGTATAGGAAACAAATATGTGGTCTTGACATTTATCTGGATGTTTATACATAAGATACATATATGCAATGTCAATAAAATACATTTGTCCTTTTTAAACCTGTTCATATTTTATGGCATTGTTATATGCAGACTTAAAAGTATTTTTCTTTTGAGCAGCATCAACATTCTTATCTACCAGGATGAAAAAAACATCTTTCTAAATAAATTAGAAATAAAAATAGAAAGGCTTCGTTCCAGAATTATTCACATAATTAGCAGAACTGAGTCCACCTGTGTCTAATTAGACATGGCTGATCAATTGTCCTTTCCAAATCCTTTACAGCATTAGGAAGCCTGGCTGGGTGTTCTCCTTAGTTGCTCAGTTTCTAAGACTCATTCTGCTGACACATAGTGTAGGTGCAGGTGTTAATAAAAAAAAAGAGAACGACATCCTAAAATTGCTTTAGAATTGTATGTGATACAAAGTAATCTTTACAAGAAAAGAAATTCCCTCCTTTAGAATGTTGTATGCAGCACAAATTTAAAAAACGCTTAATTGTGAAAGCCTGAGATTCTCTAGTTTCTGCTAGAAACTCTTGGATCTGAGACAGAAATGATGTCAGCTCTAGATGGGTATACACATATGTGTCTGGCAGTTGACTGACATTCCACCTAATGACTGATCAGCATTTGAGAAAAAGGAGAAAAATTGACTGACATTTCACCTAATCACTGATCATTGGCCAGGGTGTAATACAAAGTGACTGACACTGCTCTGAATGACTGATCAGCATCCAAGAAAATAGTGGAAAAGAAAGGATATTTTTAAGGTTAACTGAGTACAAAAACTTACTGTTTAACTTGCTGTTATCTGATAAAATAACTTCAGGTAAAAAACTAGCTTTTGATTTTTGACTAGGAAGTATACAGTAGAAGCTGGAAGGATGATTTTAGGATTCATAAATGTCCCAAAAAATGTATGTTTATATGAATGTGAATTAGAAATACAACTGTAAATAGCCAGGCTACTTAAAATATAGCATTAACTTACACCCAGGTAAAGGTATCCAGCATTTACTGTCCAACATTAAAGTAGGTTGCTTGGACTAATTCCGGATTTGTTCTCACTTTTGTCAAGGTGCAGAGATATCAACACAAGGGCTATCCAGGGGGTCTGTAGCTGTAGCCCATATTGGTTGCACTGGGGGCAAGGCAGGAACCAGCTTTGAATGAAGCTCCATTTTTTTTTGGCAGAGAGCAGGCTAACCTACCCATATACACTCTCCCCTGCCCCCCAATATGGATCAGCAACCAACCAAACCTACACAACATTTTGGTACGGGGGGAAAACTCCTGTGGGTTTTGAACCCATGACTCTGGATCTATGAGACACTATCAATAACCACTTCACCACCATACTAACATCCTTAGAGAATAAATGAATCAAAATTGTAAACATATTTTATTAATAATACTAATATTTCTAGTAATATTAATTGGTAAAAAATTAACATGGAAAAAGAAAACTTTATGATTTAGTACTTTTCTCTTTTATTACATATTACATTCAAAATATTTTTAGAATGCCTATGAAATGAAAGTACAGCAAGGCACAATTACTTGAATCTGTGATGGCCTACACCACAATCCTTTGACTTTAGTGGAGCTATCTATCATATGTAATCTATAAATGCTCGACTGCCTCCAAATTTCCCTGAATCCAGATAAACAGCTGTTCTGCACCTCACATGTCTGCAGTTTTGCCAAGTGTAATCCTAAAAGCAACCCATGTGGACAGTGAGGTTTTAACAAGGACTTTTGTGGTTTCAGACAAGACATTAAGCGATATTAGCTCTGTTCTAAATTTTAGATGGTATCAACGGTGACATCTGGCATTATCTCCTATGATAATCTGTAAAATAAATACTGGGTGAAAAATAATAGCCTTTATGATATTTCAATTTATTTTTTGCATAAAAAGAATGTTAGATGAAAGGTTATGCTAGCTAATTTGGAAAAAAAGAAAATTTTCATTTTAAATGGTTTAAATAATGGTTTAAATAATTGGAATGTGCTAGTTATTTAGAAAAACAGGCTACTGTTTCTACAAGATCCTGGAAGATCACATAATAACAAACACCTTTCTCTGAAGAAAATTAAATCCTAAAAAATTTAAAGCATGTTGATTGATTGATGTAAATTTTTTTCAAGAACCTGTCATCTAATGTCAATTTGACATGGTAATGGGGCTTGAACGTCCTAGAAGTCCCTGGTATTTTGTTGTAGGTGCCCGGGGGTCATGTATGGTGTTTTCATTTGCCAGCGAACGACTGGTAGCCATGTGACTTAAATATATGGAAGGGGAAAGTTCGAAAAGACACATATGAAAGGTTTTTTACCCACAAGTCATACAGTAAGGGTGAGATGTAAAGCCAGTGAGGTGATGAAAGAATGTGTAAGAAGTGCAAGACAGATCCAGTTGGACACTCGCAGGCAGCTGAAGGCAGCCTGGGTGTTTGGCCAACACCTGAGAGAAGTAGTGGTTGTGGTCGCTCCTGCAGAGTTTGATTTGAAGGGCGGGAGTGATCGGAAGGTGCAGTACTCTCCGTGCAAGGTAGCAGGAGTCGGGACTTGGGACGTGGTGTCCCCAACATGAGAGCCTTGGCCGTTAGGGGATTCCCAAGTCACTGTCAGGGGGAGCCGACCGGAGCCAAGGATCGGGAAGGGGACTGACAGTAACAGTAGTGGCAGAAGCAGGAACAAAGGTCAGCTGCTGAGAGAGTGTCTCACCTGCTGTAAAGCCCAACCAGGATAAGCAGGTGAGACGCTAGCACAGAAGAAGCACCGGGCTTGTTGTTGTTGTTTTTAAAGACTGCTTCCTGTTGAACATTTTAACCTCATTTTTAAAAGGATTGTGTTTTGTGTATTTTTAACCTCCACGTGTTTTATTGGATTATTTATTTGAACTTGGAACTACACAACACTATTTATTGAACACTTTGTTTTTGTTGATTTGATTTTAAATAAAAGCACTTTGCACATCTTTACCATCCCCTTGCTCAATTGTTGTCCCACTGTCTAGCTCATCGGTAACATTACCGACGGTGTTGGGTTCAAGGGCTCCCGAACAGCGATGGGAGCATGGAGCAGAACTCGCATCCTGACAGACCATATGACTCTAAGAACCTAAAAAAGCCAACATATTTATTTAATAAACTTGTAAATTAACTTGTAACCCAGCCTCATTAACGGAAAAACACCAAGGTGAAGGTCAATAAATATTTTCTAAATGAAAAATTCGCACAAAGTATTGGCCAAAAGTCTTGAATTACGAATTTCCCACATTTACAGCCAATAGTTTGCTTCTAAAAGACCAAACAAAATCTATGTAGAAATTGTACAAGTAAGCCATTTATGATCCAAGTCAAGGCTGCTTATTTACTCAATTAATTATTCTCAAGCACATGATCAAAGATTTACATTTCCCTTTTTTATGGCCTAACACATTCACACAAAACAAGTGCTCTGAATGCCTAAACCTCCCTGTGTCTCATATATGGTCAGTCATATCTCCATTTGTTTCAGTCCTTACAGTCACCCAATGCAGGAAATACTTACTTTTCATATTTAAGCCAAAACTATTCTAAACCATTCTTGTAGTTCTTTTTCCCCAAAAACTGAATTATTTTTTATATTATTTTCCATCAAATACATCTAACATCACATTCACTACCATATCCGTCCTGTTCTAAATACATGACAAATGCATGCTATTTCTTCACATCAAAAGACTGAACTTTGTTTTTTTCTTATCATGTCTAAACACTGCAATTCCCAAACTGGTGCCACCACACAGATGCTACCTAAGCATAGCATTTTCCAACTGCTTGATGAGCTTTTTTTCTTCTAGGTTCTCCTTTAATAATTTTACCTTTTTTATCTCCAAGTACCCTTGGAGATAAAAGCGAACAAATCTAACTGCTTCAGACAGCCATTATAGATTTTCTGGTAAACCTGTATTGATGACTATGGCCTTAGGCAGTTACCTTGTCACTGATTTAGCTATATGCAACTGTTTACTGTGGCAGCATCAGTGTTGCAGTCAGGAAGTAGGAATTAAATTGGCCTCCAGCAAAAATTATGAAAGATGGAAACAATTCTGTTGGTTACCCAGTTTACCAATTTCAGTAACACTGAACCTACGTATAGTTGGCATTACTAAAACAAGCTACCAAGATCTCTAAATCTGTGAAGCCCTGCTATTCATCTGCATTAGTCCATAGTTTCAGATTCTCACAACACTTTGCTTGAATTGGTCTTTTCCTGGTTTCCATAATTAACAAAATTACCCTTAATTTCCACAAAAATCCCGTATTTATGTTTTACATTTTGTACATGAGGCTATAAACTTCAACTTGCACATACATTTCCCACACATAATGATAGGTCATACATTCTGTTTTTGATTAGATCATTTAACCCAGTACAATGTATTATTTGATATGTAACCCCAGCAGAATCAACATAACTACTCTGAATAGACAGACTGATTAAAACAGGAGCCTCCATTCTCATCATTTCACATATGAACTTTGATGATGCATTCTGACAAGACTGAAGATTTAGCATATCCAAGGCCGGATTAAGAACCCCACAGGCACCTAAGTGACTTAGCCACTTAACTGAAAGTTGATTTTGCTTTTAACAATGTAATGCATGGACACTACAGGCTGTTTAAAACAGTGGAGCACTTCTCAATTGCACAAGACTCAATCATATTACTTCCCCTGGGGGTATCCCACTTGGTCATTTTGACTGAGAGATTTTCAATTCTTTCAATGGCTGGGTTGGTTATTGGTGAAAAGGCCCATTGCCATCATGGGTTCCAGACCATGACATAGAATACCCTGATAGTAGATTTGCCCCTGAATATATCATGCATATAAAACATGTTGTCTTTCATGTTACTTGGCACGTAAGGCACAGTTTAAAACCATGTGCCCTCAACGCCTTACACATGGCAAGGCAAGTCACTAAATGAGTATAATCTATAGTCAGAGAGGCTAGAAATAGTTAGAATATACCAATTCAATTCAATTTATTGAGGTTGTAGGAACCTCCCATAGACTATGCACTAATATTTAGGCAAACATTTATATATCTTAAATAACTAGCAAATGGCTCTTACACAATGCATTTGAGCAAAAATATTTTTAGCACTGAATAACATTGTGTCACATAGCTTATTGAAAGGATGTTCAACAGCAAATTTAGATTCCTTGTGAATTTGGAGTCCATGAGAGGCACAAGGTCAGGACCATTGGGACAATTGTAATCCACGATGGTTTAATGACATCCAACATCGACAATCGGAACTCCTGAAGACGAACGAACTTTACATCCATCATTCAGACCACGAAGGAGATGACCCTGGCTTTGAGAATCATTTCATCAGGTCCATGTTCAATGCTCTGTAGATCAGATGAAACCTACAGTAAACTCCTGGCCCTAAACACATGGATGAAAACCTTCTGCAAGAGGTGAAAATTTTATATAACAGAACATGCTGGAGAGCTAAGCATAAATGGAGAAAAATTAAACAGATAGTCAACCTTGAAATATTGAAGGCAAAAATAACTGAATATAACAATGCAGTCTGCATTAAGAGGCAGTCATATTTCTCTAAAATTATGAATGATAATATGGTAATCCAAGTGTTTTATTCTCAACTATTGATTGTCTTCTAAATCCAACTCACTCAATGGAATGCCTCCTAAAAACTACTAGTGAAACTTTTGCTTTATTTTCTAAACACTAAATAAATATTAGAAATACATCTCCCCAAAATTAATCCGATTGAACCCCAGCGTGCTCTTTTTGAAGCAATAGATTCATTCAAACTACACAGAATAATTTCTCAGATGAAACCCTCTACCTGCTTCCTTGACCAAGAGGCTTTTTCAAAGAAGCTTCCAATTTCCTAATTGATAGTGTGCCTGACATAGTGAACTCATCATTAGATATGGTGGTCTTGCCTGACTGTCTAAAGATTGCACGTATTAAATCACTGCTCAAGAAAAACAATCTCAAATCTTCTGTCTTTGAAAATTTTAGACCAATTTCTAACCTGCCTTTTTAAGCCAAAATTCTAGAAAAGGCGTTTTTAAGCAGTTAAATCATTACTTGACAAGTTTTAGTCAGGTTTTAGAACAAATCATGGTACAGAAACTGCACAGGTATAAGTAGTAAATGATTTGCAGGTTAATGCAGACAAAGGACTGTTCTTGTTCACTTAGCCGTGAGTGCAGCAATTGACAAAATGCACCACAGTATTCTTATAAAAGATCATCTTAGACAATGGATGGGCTTCTAATGCAGTGTCTTAAATTGGTTTCAGTCTTATTTAACAGGTAAAAAATTCTTTGTTAGTTGTGGTGATTGTACTTTGGAGATCCAGGATATTTTATATGGTGTACCAAAAGGATGTATTCTGGGTTTGTTGTTTTGTGCATGTACATGCTTCCATTAGGTCAGATTATCTTAAAATACAAGATGAGCTAACAAACCTATGCAGACGACATACAGCTTTATTTATCAATAGCACATGATGACCCTGATGCTCTTTGCTCTCTGATTCAACATCTTAGCAGTATTTTCCTTAATAAGAAAAAAATAGTCATAGTGATTAGGAAATATGGAAATAACATGGGTATATATAATAAACTTGATCCCTTAGGTATAAAAGTCAAGGCAGATATAAAGAATTTAGGGGTAATCATTGACTCTGGCCTAAACTTTAAATTACAAGGACTGCATTGTTTTACTTAAGGAATATAGAAAAAGGAACACCTCTTCTGACATTACAAAATACTGAAAAATTAGTTCACACTTTTGTTTTTAGTCGACTAGATTACAGAAATGCACTCTTTACAGGACTACTTTAGAAAGACATCAGTTGTTTGCAATTAGAGCAGAATGCAGCAGCAAGAATCTTAACTAAGAAAAGAAAATCTGAGTGCATCTCACCAGTTTTAGCATTGCTACAATTGTTACCCGTGTCTTTTAGAGTTGACTTTAAAATATTACTAATGGTGGATAAAGTTTTAAATAATCTTGCCCCTTCCTATATTTTGGAATGCCTATACCCCTACACTGCAAGTTGTAACCTTAGATCTTCTAATGGTGGTCTGCTTATAATTCCAAGACCAAAGCTTAAAAGAAATGCTGTTATGCACCTAAAATCTGGAATATTTTACCAATAGATATTTGCCAGAGTGATACTGTGGAACATTTTAAAAAACTGCTAAAAACACATTTAGCTTTTTCGTAGCTAAATTTTAGACCATGTAGGGTCAGAATTATATTCTTTAGGAATTTGCAATCTTTAATAATGTCTACTTTTTCTTCTATTTGCACCCCCACTACCACCTGATCAAAGCACCGTGCGGCCACCATTGATGATGGAATGAAAGTGGGGTCCGTAACTGATTTAATCAAATCCTCTCATATGAAGCCCAAAAACAAAGAGGAATGAATTAAGAACATTTATGTTAGGTGAATGCCTAGTAGGGGCTCCTCAGTCTTTTGGCCTTGGAACCCCTGCAGATTTAGTTTTTCCTCCAGCTTAACTGGAATTTTTCTTTTGTTTTGTTTTTCCTGTCCTCTCTGCCATCTGACCTTATTACTGGAATTATCGTCAGAGACTTATATTATGATATTGTATATAACGATGCTAGTCTTCTACTAGTTATATATCTGTTTTATAAGATCATGTATTTATTTTTATTTATTTTTTTTTCTTTGCTGTTACTTATTAATATTCTTACCTAATTTTATTTATTATTAATTTCTTCTAACTTTCTCTTTGACAGCTTGCACTTTGAGCTAATGTACATCGTTTGTATAAAAATGTGCTGTTGCTGTTGTAGAGTAATGTAAGGAGATCCACAACAGAAGCTGTTATTCAGGATTTTTGTTTTAATTATACATTCGTACATTATGCTCATCTTATGTAGGATTAGTTAGTAGTAGTTTGTTGAAAAAGTCAAAATGTTGTTATAAATATAATCTAACTTCAGGTTTGAACATCTTCAATAAAAAAAATCACCTAGCCTGAATAAATTAACCAAGTAATATACAGTAATAAAGACCCTTCAGAAGAATATTCCAGTTGGACAAAAATTCATTGATGTGTAAGTGTGAGTTTGTGCCACTGAGAACAAAGTCATTTTTTATGATAATAAAACAGTGTAAAAAAACAAAAGAATTGGTTTGCATATAAACTTGACTTATTAGGTGAGTGCAAAAAGAATCAGCATCACAAATAAATAAAAAGCATAATAAAATTAAATCACTATAAACATCAATTCTTTGGGCACACATGGTGACTGCTACACTTTCCTAGAAGTTACCATATAAAGAACACTTTTAAATACAGTATAACTCTGCTCTAAATGCAATTGTATAATGCATTTCAACATCTTTTCATAGAATTTTTTAATTACTTATGAAATGGTAAAATAAAAAAAAATACAAAAAAAAGTGTGTAATGGAAAAACCAGAACAGAGCTCACTATTTTTATTACTGATATGTGTTGCTAGTCAAGCAGCTGTAAAATATAGTTGCAATAAAATTGTATTTGTCTGGTTTCTGTTGGCTCGGTTGTTGATAAAAAGTCTTTATACTGAATTTTTTCAGGTTCCACTGAAATATTTTATAGCTACAGCTGGAAAAGCCATGGTCCTTTATTTTATTTCTACGGTGTTTTATTCTGTTCCTGTCACCTACATTTCCCAGAATTTTGTTACTCTTGTGATGTCTTAATCTTTGATTATAGTTATTTTGGAGGTTTCAATTTGTGACCTTCTATTGCTATCTAGAAATCAGTACATTTCAGAGGTACTATCAATCAAGCTAGACAAATGCATGGCTGTTATGATACTGTTTGATTTATGTATTTCATTGAGCTGATATTCTGTGTTTTTCGTTCATCTAGAACAATAGGTCTTTATTTGTGGACCAGGCCTGTGAATCTCAAAACTACACCTCCTGGTCAAGCAGAGTGGCACAGTAGTTAAAGCTATGGATGTTATGGGTTCAAATTCTGCTACTGACACTGTGTGAACATGAGAAAGTTTCCTTCCTATGCTCTAATTGGAAAAAAAATAACAAAAGAAATGTAATTAAACTTAATAGTTTCCCACAAACTAGTATGCAAAAGCAATGATCAAAGGCTTACTCTGTTTGATCAGTATTAATAAAAAAGATGATTACCCCTTGAGAATAAATCCAGGAAATGATATACACCAAGACCTGGTATTAAATCATTTCCAAAAAGTCGTAAGTCAAAAATCAAAGCCAGACTGAACAGAAGCAAAAAGCATTTTGATTAGAGAGCTGATCAGTGTTTTAGAGAGAAACTGTGAGAGCTTACTGTATACACTGTTGCAGAAAATGATAAAATAATACCTTAAGTGTTACAAACCAAAAATATTACTTAATGAAACTCTGATGTTATAAATGTCTATATAACTAGAAAGAGAAATAAGGTAAAAAAAAATAAGAAAAAGTAACAAAACATAATATCAAAGGAAACATCTTAAAGTGTTACAAGTAGCTGACAGGGTTGTGATCTCTATTTGTCTCTGAACTAAGTAGGAGTGGAGTGTGTTGACTGTAGTTTTAACATATATTTCGGTAAAAGTGCTTTGATCTTGTGATTGAGTTACATTATGATTTGAAGGTTACATTTGCCCAAAAAAATGTATTATCTAATGTTCACTTTTGTGGCTTTTTGTAAACATATTAAAAATATTCTTTATATACCACACCGTTTTCTAAGCCCACTTAATCCTGAGCAGGGTTGCGGTGGAGCTGGAGCCTGCCCCAACAAGCAGAGGTTTTTATGTAGGAACAACCCCTGGACTGCTCACTAGACTGTTGCAGGGAATACACACACGGGTCAATTTACAGTCTCTAGTACACCTAACTAAATTGCATGTCTATAGAATGTGAGAGGAAACCCATGCAAGCTCCATGCAGGGAGGAACTGGAACATGAACCTTGGTCTCCTTACTGTGAGGTAGTGTCGTTACCACAGTGCCACCATGCCGCCCTTGCTCTTAATATATTTTTGTTTATTATTTCATAAAACATATAAAGAAAAATCAGTAAAGATTAAGATTACAAACAAGGACTATAGTTTTTGTTTTGCTACATAATTTGATCTCCCAGATGTTTTTCAGTTTTTAAAGTATTTGAGATGTTATGATTGCCAAAAATATACTGCTACAGGGCTACCAAAGTGGCAAGTTTATACAAATAACCATTGTTATACATTTTCAGATATTTTATGATGTTTGGTTGCATTTACAGCTGAATATAAAGAAAAAGATGCCTTAAGCTTTCTTCTTTTATCTAACTAATGTTAGTCCAAACGTATGAGGGAGTGTTGGGTTAGAAGATGAAGAAACTGGAATTAACAAGAATTAATACAGAAAAGCACACAAGTAAGTCAACTTACAATTTTGGATAGACAATGAAGATATAAAGACTGTTAAAGTTATAATCTTCATGAACTTGGATGAAAGCTAAATTTACAAAAAAATGAAACAAGGCTGAGCAGGCTTATTGAATCCAGAGGCGCTCCAGTAATAAAATAAAAGTATTAATACTCCAAGCAATGGTATCCCCACACAAATATGAATGACGGACCATCAGGGTAGAAATACATCTAGTGTTTTAGGTGAAAAAACAACATGACATTGGGAGCAAAAACCATATGGGCATGAATTGTATTTGTACACACTTAATGCTGTTATTATTGTATTTTCCCAACATTTTTTGTGGCAAACATTTATGTTTTCAGAGATGGCAGAGGTGGAAGAAGACTTATTTGATTTTGATACGAGTGTAAGACCATGGAATGAACAGGAATTGACTGAGGAAGAGACAGATCACAGAAGACATGGAACAGAGTCACAGGCAACCTTCCCAGCTGCAGCAGTACAAACACAGACTGCTGTCAATGTGATAAGTGAACAGCGTTGAATGGGATCGTGGGCAACAATAAACCATTGTATAATGAGGCATTCAGGTTTTCTGCATTGCTACAACTCTCTGCCTTGGAGGCATTCTTCTTGAACAATCAAAGTATTAACTTCAAGAAACACCCCAAACTGCTGGAGATGGGGATACACCTTTACACCAATAAGAGCTCTGTATGTATGTTTTCTAGAAAGCTTTACAACATTGCATGTCAATAAGTGAAGCAAGGTAGACGTACCAGCCATCCTCCTTATCCTTCATATGATTATGAGCATTTATAAAGCACTGTGGTGTAATATTTGCACATTTAAAATGAAAAATGATAAAATCTCTTTCAATAAACAATACTAGCCAATTGCACGCCAGTTCTTTTTGGAGTGGGCTTCCAATCCAAGTTACGATAACAAGTGCAATAAATTGATAGATGTATGGATGGAAAAATGGGTGGCATTTGATAAGATCCTCGTGAGCTGCTTTGTATGCTGTTTGGAGATAGAATGAAATTTGATTTTTGTTCTCATGATGCTATTATAACAACACAGACCTCATCCTTAGGTCAAGTCATTCATAATTTACTTGCTTTAACTTTGTTTACAAAAAGAAAAGGTATAGTGGGTCATCATTCAACCATCCTTCCATCCATTATCCAACCCACTATAGCCTAACCACAGGGTCATGGGGGTCTGCTGGAGCCAATCCCAGCCAACACAGGGCGCAAGGCAGGAAACAAACCATGGGCAGGGCGCCAGCCCACCACAGGTGGGTCGTCATGTAATGTATTATTTTTCCAATCAGTGATTCTCAAAGCAAAATTAATTCTGCTGAGGAAAAACAAAACAAAGTAAAATAAATTATCATTCTTAAACAATATTTTATCTAATTTGTCATTACAAAATACCAAATAGCAAAACCGTGAAAAAAGCATACATACTACAAACAGGTACAGCTTTTATATTCACATCTGGAAGTGCAAACAACATTCAGACAATTTATATTTTTTAGGATAGCAAATTAATGATATTAAACATATTAAATGTGGTACAAATTTTCTGAATTTTTTAATATTAACTGAGACATTTTCTTGAATTCACAATCACATTGAAATAACCAGAATTCATTGTTCTACATTTTCTGAAATATTTAATATTAACAAACCTTTCCTTGAGTTCACAATCACATTGAAATAAATGGCATTCATTCTTTTGTACAAAGCAGATTCTACCATTATTTGTTTTCCTTGTACTCCATCTGTTTTTATGTCAGTTGTTTACAGTGAAGTGTGTTTTCTGTGATTCTTACTTTCTTATTTACAATCTATGCTTGCACCAAATGTTCAACTCCATGGTAAAGTTATTATTTATCCCTAACTGAAGCAGACTAGCTTGAAAAGAAAGAAAGAATATATATTTTCCTCTGTTTCTACCTGAAACATTTGTCAAAAAAAAGAAAATACAATTCATTTGGAATCAAGTGAAGTAGAAGTTTTCTGTTTGAAAAACACTTTCACTCTATGTGCTACTTATTAGGATCCAGCAGATCTGAAACTTATGAAAATACATACACTGCAAAATGTTCATATTATTCTTAAAAAAAATCAAAATATTTATTTTAAAATACCCCCGACAAACACTGCTGTTATCATTTTCATTTCAATTCAGATTTTTCTTACCGTATATATCCTTCTTCAGCATCTTAAGGCATTTGATTTACAAATTCAAAACAGAAACAAAAGGATAACATTGAAAAAGATACAGTCCTTATTAATGTCTTCATATTTAAAATTCTCCAAGCCTGGCATTTTAATGTTTTAGATTGGATAATTCTTTTTAATAGAACTCCAACTAAGAGCAAAAATACTAAATAAAAAAGTAAATTTGCAAAGAAATGTGCATAGTAGCTACAAGGCATTTCTATTGCAGTAACTAAGAGTCTTACATATATGGTGTCCCCTTCAATTTCAATTGTAAATGTTTGAACTTGTGTTGTGCTCTTTTTTAAAACAGATAAAATTACCCACCATTAGTTTCATTTTTATGTAGTTGTTTACAGTATTAATTAATAGTATAAATTTAGCTCAAAGATATGAAGCAATATACAAAAAAGAGAACATAATACAGTTGGGACTGCAGACAGAAAGTAAAACCAAAATCTGAAATACAAGCTGATATAGACAAGAAGTGGTTTGTTGGTGAATTGATTAGCAATTTTGTGGAAGAAAGGGAAAAACAGTTATGATGAAACATGAATTCAATGTGTCTCTGTTACTTCTTAGTTCTTTTGCAGTTCCTTCAAAATCCCTAAGCTAAGGGTTTCTTGTATTCAACTTCCTTATAAAGAACCCTACAAAAATAAACTTTAAGTCTCATATTTGGGTACAGTTATGTATAAATCCAGCTCAATGTATATGAAGAACATCTAATATTAAGGCAAGCCTCATAAATTGTCATTTCTTAAACCAACACCCTTGTGGGCAGCATTGAGCAAAAAGAAGAACACAAGAAAGGCCTGTTAATAACAGAGCATTTCATCCCTTTTTAGAGTTATTTATTTAGAGTTACTTTTTGAGTTAAATTACCCTGGACAGGTGTGTACGTAAGTATGCTCTGTCATTGATTAGTATCTCATCCACATGCTGGTTTCTGCAATACACCTATTGCCAGGTTGGAATTGTTTGCCAATGTATGAATTTGGCAATGTGTTAGTGGCCATGGTACACCATTAATATGAGTGACTCATTTACAGATTGACAATGTAGTCAGTCACAAGTAAAAGTCTTTTATGAAATGTTACTGTTATTAAAGAAACAATACTTTTTTCCCTCCATAAAAGTAGTAAATAAATTTATCAAAAAATCCAAACAGGAAGCTAAAATCATATCCATGTTTACAGGAAATGCATAAAGGGGTGACAACCCATACTCAAAAAGCGCTATGTATCAGTGTGGATTTATGTTTTACTGTTGTTTCTGTTTGTTTGGAGTATTACTTTTCATGATTTTATGTTTTTCCTGCTGGTTTCAGCTATAATTCTGTAATTGTGTACTGCCCTAAATTTGTGCTTATGTTCTTTGTGCTTTGTGGGTGGAGCCCCAGAATGCGGAAAACCAACCTGACATCATGACTCCTGACTCCTCCCTCAGGCTTTATAACTCTGCTGGGTAAACTCATGAGCGGGAGGTGATTCCTTTCTGGTGGAGTTGTGTTCTGTTTGGATTAACTGTTTTTTTTTCATTTGGTTTTTTTTCTATTATTCTTTTTAATTTTGGATTTGAACTTGTTTGCTGTGGATTGCCTTTTAGGCAAATCCTTTTTACCTCTTCCTTGCTCTGTTTAGCATTTTAGCTTTATTTGTTGGTTTTGAGACATTTAAGTTTATTTTTTAAGCTTATTTCCATTTTTGGCCTTGTGACTATATATACTTTTGTTGATTTTGAATTATTATGATACGGTAACTTGTAAATGCATACTTTAGGTGCCAATAGGAATTCGCCAAAAACTCATTACTTTAACATGGCCTTTTCTATAACATCATTTTAATCTTAATTTAACTTAATCCTGATACTCTATATGTTCAATCTCCTCAAAATAACTATTCATGGTGGCTCTAAAATCGGTACATACTTGGACGGATTAAAGGCAGAAGTCTACGTGACCATCATCATCATCAAGCCCTTCCGTGAGAATCCTAAATCCAAAGAGGACTGTTTCATTTATGCTTCTCACATCCTGACAGAGAAAATTCAAAGTTGTTGTTGTTGTTGTTGGTTTTGAGACGTTTATTTTTAAGCATTTGAATATTGCTTGCACTCACAGTCACTCAAAACAGCAGTTCAATAACAGTTTAATATAAAACAGAATTTCACTGATTGCTTTCCTTAGAAACAAAAAAAATATCTCAAGGACTTTTTAATGTGACATTGCAGCTCCATCAGTTATGTACTGAGTGATTTAACAGTAATCAGGTAAGACTAAGACACTGCTTGACTGAGACCAACCGTTTGCCATTGATTGTTATTACAGAGAAAACATGCTTAAAATCTGCTTTCCAAAGAAACAGGATTTGTCGATTCAAGAAATAAAGAGATGAAGGAGGAATAGGAGAAGAGATGAACATAGCCAGGCTCTGACATTTAAATTGCTGGTAAATGCGAATTTGCTATGTTTATGAGGCCTCTACAAGACGTCACCAGCCAGCTACATGTTTTCATTCCATCCCATAACCTCTGTGGGACACCAAATTTATGTAAGTTCAGAGAACATTTATAAGTATTTAGTACTCCTAGCAATGTTAATTTCATTAGGATCTGAATATGAAAATAATGTGGCTGTGCGATGTAGAGACATAATCAATTTGCAAATGGTTTCTTATCTAATAGGCAATTGATAGCTAATTTGTTTCTTGAATCAAAATGGTTGCGCTCTGTGAAACATCTAAGAAAACTCAACAATTTAGTATTTTTTTATACCTAGGTATAACTGTGAAAGACAGACATCAATCCACTCTACATGTTGCAACCTATCATTATCACTGACACCTTATATTCTGATTTGAAGCTTCCATGAAAGTTAACAGTGAAAGTGAGGATTTATTATTATGAATCAATAAACACTAAATTAAACTGCCCATTCTAAGAGAGTAAAATCTCTCTGTGTATCTCTGTTATTGTGCTCACTCATTAGTAAGAGTGTCACCTATCAAGGTTATCTAGGAAAGTTAATCATGAAAGAAAAAGCAGGTAGAAAAATATCGAAAAAACTGAGTGATTAAAAACTATGATAAAAAATAGCAAAATCAAGCCAAGTTTTACAGAATCAAAATCCTTCACTACGTTTGTACTCCAGACTAAACCTTTATACAGACAGATAAAAGAACTGGCATTGGTGAAAGGAAAATGTAGAAGAAATTGATATCCTGATATCAATCAACATGAAAACACCATTATCTAACTAAAAGATGCAAGCAGAACAGCAAGATGAAGCAAAATATCATTAGCAGTAGGGCACAAAATAAAGGCTTGAAATTCTGACTCCTTTGCTCTTGTTAATAATTAAGGTCAATGGTTCTGAACTGTACCTACTGAAGAATTGATCAGTAACCTTACCGAGTATCACAAATAGAAGTCTAGGCTGCCTGCTGACTCTTTTGATTATCACTACATAGTAGAACAATTAGTGTACAGGATCTAAAGGAAGATTGCACAGCATGCATGTTAATGTGCTGAATCCCAGAGAGTTTCATGGTGATGTCTTGAAATAAACAAACTGTTCTCTTCCCAAGAGGAATGGCAGGGCTGTAACCCTTTTAATCTTTAATTTTTCTTATGACAATCATAATACCTGGCCTTCAAGTGGTCATTCCATTCATGACAGTTTCTTCAGAATAAATAAGTAGAAAGCTGTTCATATATGAACAATTCTTATCAAAAAAATGACATGTCTGATTATAATCTTTTGGATATCACTTTAAGAATATGAGGCTAAAGATAACATCGGAAACACATTAAATCCTAGCGTAAACGTATCTTACTGTGCTCAATATGTCTAGGAGCAATAATATTGTTTTTCATACAGAGATCACACATACATTATTTAATTTCCTGAAAAACCATGAAAAAGCTGCAAAGGGAAATATGAACTTATATATCAAGTTACAACAATAGAAATTGAAACAATCCTCTAATATTTGACAAGTATCTCTAAGGAAATTTGGTGCTCTTAACCATCATTGTTGTTTCTGGGAGCTAAGCAAATGAAACTCAGAGAACATGTTTGGTGAAAATTACTTGCAAGTGATTCGAAATTCCTAAAGGAGAGGATTTTTTTTTTTTTGAGGATGAGTGAGAAATAAACAGAATAAATGGTCAATACAAACTTGTACTATTCTCATCATCCTGGAAACCCTGTATTTTGCACATATGTAGTAGCTTTTTACATAATGATACTGGCACTAGAAGCAATATTATTTTATAATTATCAAGAGGGTGCAAGTTGTTACCTCTATGTGCTAGGCAGCTAAAGCAAAAGCATGTTGTAAATCTCAGCATTTCTATCCAGCAACATTAAAGAAAAAAAGGATTTTCAAAAATATTGAACAGATTAAAATAAAATGGCACCTTTGCATTGTACAATTAAGTTTAAGATTAATAATCAACATAAATGACTTGAACAGGTACTCCTCTCCTACGATGTTTTCTACATTTATGATTGGCACCTGTATCATTGTGACTAAAGAAACACAGCATACTTAGACCATAAGGAGAGTGTTTTTACTTTAATTTAGTTTATATGATGTTACCACTAATTTGATGAGATGGCAGTTTCTTCTGCAGAAAAGCAAAGGCTTTAATTTCTAAACACCAAGTCCCTTATTAGCAGAGGTTGAATGTGTAATTACCAACATGCTGAATAACCAAGGAGTATGGGTTGTTTTCTTTTGCAGCAGTGTGATCTGGTCACCTTTAGACACCCAACTCAACACTATTGCGTGTGAATCTTTCAAATTAGTTATTTTCCTGTTATGAATATGCAGGATGGTACAAGCACTTGTAAAAATATGGAGCACAGGAAAAAAACAGAAAGATCGAGTAGATTAAAGAGAAAAAGTGAAATATATCAAAACCAAAACACTAAACCAAAATATTTGTGCTATGAGCAAGGGTGCTGGCCCAGAAAGACAAGGTAAATGCACTAGAAATTAAGGCATCAAAAGAGGAGTACGAAATGTGAGTCAAAGGACATGCAAGTGTAAATATTAGGGAGGTAAAACAATCACTATGAGCTACCAAAAACAACATATCACAGCAATTAACATGACGGGCAACATTCTCTGTTGCCATCATCAAAACAATGATATATGAGGAAATAAACTCAAAATGGCACAGAAATGAGTTCACCACAATTATATTAAAAAATACCAACATATAGAAAAAGCAAGTTTAAAATATTAAATCTCCAGCAAAATTATTTTTTGGCACAAATAATTAACATTCTGAACACTGTGGAACTGGACCCGGACACAGACAGGCGGACATCGTTTTTTGCACCCAACACACATTTATTTGCAGATTATATTTACAACAAAGTCAGTGCACGTCCCAGTGCCTCCAGCACTGATCCCCCAAAATCCAGGCCTCACAGTCTTCAAATGCCTTTCCTTCTGGCTGCCTCCACTCCACTCTCAAGCTCCGTCCTCTTCTATCCGACTCTTGCTTCTGACGGAAGGGAGGCGGCCCCTTAAATAGCAACCCAGATGGGCTCCAGCTGCTTTCCCGGCCATCCCCTGCTGACATACCCCCGTGTGGCGGAAATGCCGGCTGCGCATCCGGAAGCCTTCCGGGTGTCCCCAGTCTTCTTCCCCCCAGCACTTCCTGGTGTGGAGGAAGTGCTGGGCTCCAGGTTTCTTCAGGTACCAGGGCGCCGCCTGGCGGTGGCCACGGGCCCCTACAGGGTTGGGCTTCCAAGCCCTCTACCCGTGGCAACCAACACAACCAGGGCAGTCGCCCCCTCGTGGTCTGGAGGAGGCAGAAGCCCTCCTCCGGTCCTCCTGGGTGTCCCGGCTGGGCTGGGCTCCACCCCCACCATTAACTCTACCTTGGTTTATTTGCCCCTAACACACACTATAAATTATAGTCTATTTGAAAGCAAACCAGTATTTGGATGCATACTACTGGGCACTATTATCTTATACAGGTAGATAGTGATGACTCAACATGTCATGTTGTTTTCAATGCCCATAGCTGCCATAAGCAACCTGACGATGGCCACGCAAAGATAAATACCAAATGGCACTGAAGTAACATCACCAACATAACAATAAAAAATTACATTGAAATAAATGTGCAAAAAAATCTAAAAATGTAACTTATAGATGCAGAAATCCAGAAAACTTGGACATATTACAACAAATGTTTAATTTATAAATTTTACATTAATTAGTACAAATCATGCTGAGAAAAATAGTACATCTGATTAAAGCTGAACAGTTTTCTTCTTCTACTTTTCTGGTTTTTATTGTAAGTTAATTAATCTGGGCTCTGTTTCTCACAAAAATAATGAATTTTATCAAATATCAAGCAATTTATGATGCACTTATAAAACATATAAGTACTTTTTTGTGCATTTCTCAAAACCCTTCATAAGCAGACACTTTATTCAGCAGTAAAGACAATTTGAAAACAGACAAAAGAATACTTCATGTTCACAAAGGTTTATGGGTAGTTTGAATACACATGGCTCTGTCGTTAGTCTGGTTGAAGCCAAGGTCAAATAAATATGGACGTTCTACCTCAGGATTATACCATTATTATCCAACATATTGTATTGAGAGGGAGTGAAACCTGCTGAAATTCACAGAAAGTGAAATTTTATGCAATTATTTTCATGCTGAGTTGGTTCTTGATTAATTCATGGGTATTTCATTTTTTTTTAATCTAGAATTATTATTTTTAATTTAAAATAATATATTTTTTCAAAGGAGATACTGCAGCAGATGCAGTTGGCAGATTACATTACTAGTTTGGAGAACAGTCATGCAAACTCCCTGATTATGGTGATGGGCAACTGTAATAACGCAAACCTAAGCATCAAGCTTCCCAAATACAAACAGCTTATTAAATGTTCCACCAGGGATGGGAAGACTTTGGATCACTGCTATTGTGTTATAAAGGATGCATAACGGGCTTTTCCTCATATGCTGCTGGGTAGCTCTAACATTATGCTATAGTTGCTATCCACTTATAAACAAATGCTAAAATTAGCAAAACCAGTACAAAAATCTATACATTCATGAACTGATGAGTCAGTCAATTCATTACAAGATTGTTTTGACTGGACTGATTGGGATGTTTTTAAAAATGCTTTTGAAAACATTCATAATCTGACTGACACTGTAATATCTTGTATCAGCTGCTGTGAGGATGTTTGCATTCCCAGCAAAACTATTGTGTTTTATAACAATGCTAAGTTGTGGTTCACCAAAGAACTAAGGAATCTATGGCAGGTAAAAGGAAAAGCCCATAAAACTGGAGATAAGGACGCCTACAAACAGGCCAGGGATCAGCTAAACAATGCAGTTAGATATGCAAAATGCAAACACTAAAATAAACTGGAGATTCAGTGTTCAGCAAACAGTAGCCCCTCTGTATGGAGAAGTTTCCAGCCTGTTACAAATTACAAAAAGACATCTCCCACTTCTTCCTGATAGTCCTCCCTCCATGATAAACTTAAGTTTAATGGCAGATTTGAACAACAAGGTGCTGAGTATGAACGATTCCTCTGCTTCTCCAATTCTAAAGTGGTTTTGACACCAGCCAATTTCTTCACAAACGTCTCACTAATTTTCTTCCTTTTCCATCAAGGAATACAATGCCTGGAAGCTATTTGCAACACAGAACTGCAAAAAGTCAGCTGGACCTGATTCTGTCTCACTTTCAACAATCAAACACTGTGCAAGGCAGCTTGTTCCCCTCTTCACAGACATCTTTAACCAATCTCTTGCAGAGTGTAACATACCAGTTTGTTTTTAATCTTCTATTATTATTCCTGTTCCCAAAAATGATAAAATAAGCTGCATCAATGATTACAGGCCTATTGCTCTTCCATCAGTTCTTATGGGAGAAAGTAGGATGAAATGACACCTTTTATTGGCTAACTAAGTAGATTGCAAATGCAAGCTTTCAAGGCAGCTAAGGCCCCTTCATCAGTTCTTATAAAAATATTTGAACTGCTTGTTCTAAACAATTTGAAGTCTGTTACTGCTACTGATCTTGAAACTCTTCAATTTGCATATTGAGCAAATAGATCTGTTGATGAGTCCATTTACATGGTCCTTCACTTTGTGCCAGAGGATCTGGACTGTAAAGGAACTAATGCCAGAATACTGTTGGTAGACTTTCGTTCTGCTTTTAACAACATTGTACTTGAACTTTAATTAACTAAACTTTTTCATGCTGAGCTGAATCCTTCCATCTGTAAATGGATTTATAGTTTTCTGACAAACCAGAACTAATATGTTTGTGTGGGCTCCCACCTCATACTGTCTCCATATTAGTACAAATGCACCTTAAGGCTGTGTATGGCCCCCCTATTTTATTACCTGTATGCCAATGACTTTAGGTCCACTGATCCATCAGTAAAAATCATTACTCTGATGTCACCACCACTGGATTAATTACTAATGTTAAAGAAATAAGTCACAGAACGGAGGTGTCTCGTTTTGTGTTTTAGTGGGCTATCAATAACTTGGCCTTCACTACCATCAAGACAGTGGAAATGTCAATGTCAATTTATTTATACAGTAAACCCTCATTTATCGCAGTTAATCTGTTCCAGACTCTACCGCGATAAATACATTTCCGTGAAGTAGGATTCTTTATTTATGAATTGAATATTTTCACAGTTAGAGCATAGACAACCTGTTTATGACCTTCTAAATACTATTTTTAACATTATTAGAGCCCTCTAGACATGAAATAACACCCTTTAGTCAAAAGTTTAAACTGTGCTCTGTGACAAGATCGTGATGACAGTTCTGTCTCACAATTCAAAGAATGCAAACATATCTTCCTCTTCAAAGGAGTGCGCATCAGGAGAGAAAGAAAAGCAAACAATCAAAAATTAATAGTGCTGTTCAGTCTTTTAAGTATGCAAAGCACCGCCGGACAAAGCAGCTGCAACGAAGGGAGCAATGTGAAGGCAGTCTTTCAGCATTTTTTAGAGGAGTGTCTGTATCCTCTAGACCAGTGTGCGTACAGTCCCTCTGCTCACACCCCCTCCGTCAGGAGCAGAGAATGTCAGAGAGAGTGAGAGAGAGAGAAAAGCAAACAATCAAAAATCAATACGTGCTATTCAGGCTTTCAAGTATGCAAAGTACCATGCGGGAAGCATATCGTATATCATTGAGGATTTTTATTTAATATGTAATACGTGCTCTGATTGGGTAGCTTCTCAGCCATCCGCCAATAGCGTCCCTTGTATGAAATCAACTGGGCAAAGCCAACTGAGGAAGCATGTACCATAAATTAAAAGACCCATTGTCTGCAGAAATCCGCGAACCAGTGAAAAATCCATAATTCATATTTAGATATGCTTACATTTAAAATCCGCGATGGAGTGAAGCCACAAATGTCGAAGCGCGATATAGCGAGAGATCACTGTATTGCACATTTAAAACAACATAGGAATGCTGTGGCCAAAGTGCTTTGCAATAAAAGAAGAAAAAAACAAACAATTAACATAAATAACATAAATAGAAATAAAATAAATGGGCATAAATACAATACTGTAAATAATAAATAGAAGTAAGATTACATAATCACAATAAGGACAGCATCAGTATTACTGAAGGTCACGGGATGCAAGTGAATAGAAATGAGACCTTAATCTTGTTTTGAACAGTTCAATTGTAGACGACTCCTTTATGTAATGAGGTAAAGAGTTCCACAGGTGAGGAGCAGCAGCTGTAAAAGCCCTGTCCCCCTTAGTTTTACACTTGGTACGAGGGACAACAGTAGTATAGGGGCGTCACTATTATACATCATCAGATTTTGACAGGTGCATGTCCCGCCCCCTTGGCATTTCCGGTACCCACCTGCTGCCACCTGTTTAATGGGCATTTCCGCCCGCGGTCTGATCTCTGCCTGTTGTCGGGTGCGCTGTTTAACCGGCATCGGACCTTTTGTCAGTCGTGCGCAAGGAAAATGGTCGGCCGATCTTAGCCTTGATGCTAAAACTGGGGCTGATCATCTTTGTGAGCGAGAGGGGCCTTTGGGAGCCTGTAAGGTGTCATAAAGGTAAGTCATCAATGGGCGGAGCAGACATCCTGCTCCTATCTCTATGCAGCGCCGGGTGTGTACAGAGTGTACAGAGAGCGTGATTGACAGACCCGCGAGAGGATGTACGAGAAAACTTTAGAGAGAATCTATTACACACCCAAGGAACCTGGCAGTTTTGGTGGTGTTAACAGCTTGTTGAGAAATGCATCAAGTCGTCGGAAAAATGTTAAGCGAAAAAACGTATTGGAGTGGATGAATAGCCAATATACCTACAGTGTGCACAAACCAGCACGGCTCAGGTTCAAGAGAAACAGAACAATTGTTTCAACGATTGATGACCAATGGCAAGCAGATTTGGTAGAGATGTGTTATTACTCAAAATTCAATGATAATCATAAATTTATCCTTACCTGTATCGATGTGCTCTCAAAATATGCTTGGGCTGTACCGTTAAAGGCCAAGACAGGGAAAGAAGTTTCTCGGGGTTTTAGTTTGATCTTTAGAGAGGGCCGAGTTCCTAAGAAGCTACAGACAGACCAAGGCAAAGAATTTCATAACACATTGGTGCAAAAACTTCTAAGACAGAACAATATTGTACATTTTGTCACAAACAGCGATGTAAAGGCCAGCATAGTAGAACGGTTCAATAGAACCTTAAAGTCCAAAATGTGGAAATATTTTACATATGCCAATACTTTTCGGTATATAGATGTCCTGTCAGATTTTCTCCAGAGTTATAACCACAGTTTTCACACCACGATTAAAACAAGACCTGTAGATGTGACTCCGGAAAATGCTCTGAGTGTTTGGAAAACAGTCTATGGTAGGACCGGGCAAAGAAAAACTACTCCGTGCACTTTCAAAATAGGTGATCATGTCCGCGTTTCAAAATTAAAAGGTGTATTCGAAAAAGGCTATGAGCAGTCGTTTACAGATGAGATATTTATTATCTTGGACTGTTTTAAACGGATCAAACCTGTCTATAAACTAAAAGATTACGCAGGTGATGAAATTCAAGGACGTTTTATGCAGAAGAGTTACAAAAATAAACCCGATGCTAATCAGGTGTACCGCATCCAGAAAATTCTAGCCACTCGTGGGCGTGGTAGAAATAAGCATGTATTGGTAAAATGGCTTGGCTGGGACAAGAAATTTAACAGTTGGGTCAAGGCTTCAGAAGTGAAAGACATAAGGAGTTGAGAAAGCAAGAAAAAAAAAAAAAAATGTCTAAAGTCAGAAATGGATTTTATGTGACACTGCCTAGTAATTCATCGGCCAGGACTTTTCCCAAGAACACGATAGCATCATTCACCGTGCAGCTAGCCAAGACAATAGAACTGTCCAGAGACTGGGAAGTGGCATTGGTGGAACTGACTTACCCAAAAACGTTCAATTCCATCACTCAGCCAACACAATTTACACTAATGAATGAGGAAACAAGATCAACAAAATGGACATACACTTTAAACAAAGGTTATTTCAGGAATATAGAAGCATTGTTGTCGGAAATGAATCATGTTATTAATACCAACCCGTCATCACCTAAGACAATACTTAAATACAATCCAGCCAGTAGAACCGTTCGCCTGATGGGTGATAAAGGCATTTTGCTTCAAGTGTCTGGGGAGCTGTCTTACATTCTCGGGTTTGATCATGATAAGCCGTCTTACAAGTCACCTAACTCGGCTGATATCACAGGTGGTTTTTCCACCATGTTTGTGTATACAGATATTATCGAACCACAACTTGTTGGAGATACGCATGCGCCATTACTGAGATGTGTAAACATAAAAGGTGAAGACGGTGCAAATGTCACCATATTTTTTGAAAAGCCACACTACATACCTCTCGCCGTGCAAAGCTTCAATACTATAAGGATTGAAATTAAGACGGACCAGAATAAACCAGTTCCGTTCCAGTATGGTAAAGTAATAATCAAGTTGCATTTTCGTCCAGCAAGATCTATCAATTTTTAAACATGCTTGTAACAAAAACTATGGAGATCCACGACCTACGCATCTTATTACAAGACACAAACTGGCAATGGTCTACCAGGGTTTCATGGTCTCCGTCCAGTACGGTGGTGGTATTGGTGGTATTTTTAAAGCTCTCTTCAGAAAAGCAGTGCCTCTGTTTAGGCGTGGGCTAGAAATTGCTAAACCTCATGTCAAGTCTGCAGCGAAAAGCATTGCTAATGATGTCATGAGTCACGTGGCTGGTGCTGTAATGAATAAAGTTGCAACACCCCAACAAGAAGGTTCTGGTATGATTGTTATAAAGAGAGGTGTCAAGAGAAAAAGACACACACCCCATCTAGCACTGCTCGGGCCACCTGCACGACCCAGGAAGAGAGCAAATAGGAAAAAAGCTAGACACTCTGCCAAAAGAAAAAGAAAGTCAACCAAGAGAAGATCCAGAACTAAGCAAAATTCTGGCGATATATTCTAAACATGGCTTTTGTACACTGTGCGTCAGATGAATGTGCAAAATCGAACTGGACGTATTTCAACTGTCGCCAACACAAACCAGCATTGAAAAATCTACTATGCCGAAGTGCCGCCTCTCACAGCATTGTCAGAAAGTGCTCCACTTGAGTTTTCGATTGCCGGAAATGATCAATACCTGGACCTCAACAACACACTCCTCTTCTTAAGCTGTAAAATACATAAAAATGATGGAACAACTCTGGCTGCCGATTCACGTGTTGCCCTTGTAAACTACCCGATTGCTTCTTTGTTCAGTCAGGTGGACATCACCGTTGGGGACAGACTGATTAGCCAGAGCAATAACTGTTACCCATATCGAGCTTTTATCGAAACCGTACTAAATTACGGAGACGAGACCCTGAAAACACAATTTTCAGCTGGACTGTTCTATAAAGACACACCTGGTCACCACGAAGTCACTGCTCTGGATGGCCCAAATTTGGGGTTCAATAAAAGGGCTGCTTACTCGACCAGAAGCCGCAGGATTGATTTATTAGGGCACATCCATGCAGATCTGTTCTTTCAAGAGAAATTATTAATTAATGGGGTTGATGTGAAAATAAAGTTGGTACGGAATAAGGATGACTTTTGTCTGATGAGCAATGGTGATCAATTTAAGGTCACCATATTATCAGCATCATTGTTTGTGAAAAGAGTTCAAGTCAACCCTGGAGTCAGACTGGGTCATGCAGAGGCCTTGATGACCAGCAGCGCAAAATACCCAATCGACCGGGTTCAAATGAAGGTGTTCAGCATACCTACTGGTAGTCGTGTCTGCAACCAGGAAAATCTGTTTCTGGGACAGCTGCCAAAATTGGTTGTTTTGGGATTTGTGGACAATGCAGCTTTCAGTGGCAACTTTACACACAACCCCTTTAATTTTAAACATAACAACATTAACTTCATGGCTCTTTACCTGGATGGAGAGCAGATACCTAGCAAGCCTCTGCAGCCTGATTTTGCTAATGGTCACTGTGTCAGAGAATATTTTCAACTGGTGGAAACTGCAGACAAGAGGATGAAAGATAAGGCCCTGTTAGTCGATCGTGAAGAGTTTGCTAAAGGCTATTCACTTTTTGCATTCAACCTAAGCCCTGATATGGAATCAACAGGACACTATTCACTCATCAAAACAGGCAACCTCAGGACTGAAATAAGATTTGCGAACCGCTGCAAGATACAGTGAATATGATTGTGTATGCGGTTTTTGATAACATCATTGAAATTAACATGCGTCGGCAAGTCATTTACGACTACAGTTAAGCCATAGACATGTTCAGACATGCAGCCTCTGGACACCGAGCAGCTCAGGACCACCCTTGTATCTGGGGCACTGACACGCAGCCATTTTCTGGATGTATTCCCTTCAGATCAACTGCCCAAGGAGAAGTTGGCTGCTAGACCTCTGTTTATGGTCGTAAACACAGATCCCCATGATAAACCCGGAAAGCATTGGATTGCCATTTACCTTGCGGATCATGGAAAAGCTGAATTTTTTGACTCGTATGGATTTCCCCCAGATTCTGAAATATTTCCCCAAGTTATTATGAAATTTTTGAAGATTAATGCTAACTGCATTACTTATAACCGTATTCAGTTACAGGAGTTTTTCTCCACCACCTGTGGTCACCATTGTATTTTCTATTTGAATCAAAAAAGCAAAGGACTTACCATAAACCAGATATCGGCCTTGTATCCAGGAGATGTTCATCTAAATGACCAGATGGTTGTTAGATATTTTCATCAAATAAAAAGGGGACAAACTGAAAATATGAAACTGGACATGTTTACCCAGAAATCAGAAATAAGTCAGTCATGTGTTTGCTTTTGCTGAATTATATATGCAGAATATTGTATGCAGAAAAAAAAAAATGTTACAATTATGTGTATTCCCTTTGTTTAAAAATAAAATAAAATAAATGAACTATTAACCAACATAAAAGTGTCTGTGGTTATTATAGTGAATAATCCAATAATCAGACAGATAAAAATTAAAAGGGTTTGTATGTTTATATTTTATTTTATTATTTTTTTTAAATGTTCACACAGTAATAACACATGATGTAAAGTATTTTCACAGAATTAACAGAGTCATGATACAATCAAACAAAAGAAATGATACAATCAAACAAAAGAAATGATCTAAATGAAAATACTAATAATAGTCATAATACACAATAATAAAACACTGTACATTAAAGAAGTTGCTTCCTTAATTTTCTAATCATTAATACAGTGATATAAAAGTATTTTCAGAGTTTTGACACAATTAAACAAAATGATCTAAAATTAAAATACTAATAATGGTCATAATACACAATAATAAACAGCCATATTAAAACACTATTTTCTACATTTATTTTTAAAATACTTTTATTCATACGGTTAGCCAGCTGTGTTTTTTAAATAGTTGACCTTTTCTAAAGACTGTCCGTTTTCTTATCTGTCTAGATAATCTGGGTGTTTCAGGGGTATAGCTGGAGGCCTGGTCGAGCGTTGATGGAAAATCACGTGATGCAGGCAGGCCAAGCTGTTTACTGGTTGTTTGAATCGGCTTTGTATCACTTTTAATCTCTTGAAATAAAGCCCGAACGCCCATGTTCGGAAAAATGGACCCGGGCACGTTAATTTCGGCCATAGCGTTAAAGAATAAATCCCAACCTTTTGGTTTTCCACTCTTGTTTAATGTACGTGTTTGCGTAGCGAACTTGATCAGATCAACCATATTTGTGCCAATAACAGGTGTGCCTTTATATAAAAATTCCCCTCTTTCATTCCAGGCCGTTGTGGACGGGTTTTGGGTCATTTTCCGAATTAGCATTTCCGTATTTTTCCGGTGTCTCTGAGAGACGGATTCCAAAACGTCTCTTATGACAATATCACCCGTGTCATTGGTCGGGTGCAACGCTGTGGTCTGGGATGGCGCTTCAGTTTCTGGTAGAAATAGAGTCAATGTAGACTTCTGTGATTCCCGTTGTCTCAATAGACTCAGATAACGCTGCAAAGTATGAAAATACAGTTCCACTTTTTCATGTGGTGATAGGGCGCTATTTTGTAAAATACTCCTCATTTCATGGTCAAGAGTTTGCATAGTATTTTTTGTCATATCTGTTTCTCCACCGACAGGTGTTTGGACTTGCCCCAGTTGCTGTTCTGGTACAAGATACATTTTCTCAGTGTACTCCATTTACCGATTCGAAATTAGACCGGTGAGTAAAGGGATTGCTATGCCGAGTAGTTGACCGATAAATCCACCAGACTGATTTATAATACGTTTCTTTCGTTTAATAGTAACTTTTTTATTGCTCAGATTTTTTATAACAATGCGTTTCTTTTAAGAATGCCAATCTGTCTGGAATTTAAAGGTAAGCTACCCTTAATTGCATTGAGTGCAATTTCACAAATAGCCAGAATTAAATCGTCAGAAGCTGCACACAAAATGGACTTTCTCTGTTTTGGTTTTGCCTTTATAAGCAATCGCATGAGCTGTAAATTTCGTTTAATCCTGGACGACATGTTGATCAGGATGACGTCTTTTACCAAATGACGTCGGGGCCACTAAAATCACATTTTTTTACCCTTGGGCTTTTTAAACACGTAAGCCACTGGGCTGCGTTGGGTATGTGGATGCTCTGAGACGAAAGTCATCTGGAGTATTAGTATTTAAATCGACCAGTAGGAACCCAAAGGCTGACTTAGTGGCATCCTCATAAGCTTCGAGAAAGTAGCGCCACCTTGTGGGGTACATTTGACGGGCCAATATTGATATTTGTTGTCTGTCTCGGATTCTTAAACAAAACAATGTATTTAGCATTTAAAGTAATTGTTCGGTTCTGTTTTCCCTGGCAAAAAAGATTCTGAACAATATAGATTACGCTCAGATTTCTATGATGAACATACTTTGTGAATGCCAATTCCAACTCATTACTTTTACAGGCCGATTGCATGAGATCATCCACGACAACTAAGTTTATTTTATCACGGGCAACAACACATCATCATTTAGGGAGTCAGGGAGACCTTCTATAAAATTTATGTGTCTGAATTTTTTCATCAATTCTGTATAGAGAGGTTGCCAAACGGAATAACAATACAGGATATTTTGTGGTTGGTGAGACATCATTTTAGTCCCCGATTCTAGTAATGTTTTCACAAAATAAGATTTTCCGCAGTTACTCGGCCCACTTAAGATACAGGAAAATGGGTGTTGTAAACGAACGTCCATTACTAATTATGTATTTATCTCAGAATCAATAGCCAAAAGGTAATGAGGTGAAATTTTTTGTTAATACGCTTGTCATATACATTTTGTGTTTTTTTTATTTTTCTGGTTTCTATATGCCAGCTGCGTTTTACCCGGACAATACCAAAATCTTCAACTTTGATATTTTTATGTTCTGAAGACAGTTTTTTATTTTCTGCATAGTCAAATAGCAGTTCTTTTAAGCTTTGAAAATTAACCTTTTCACAGTTCTTAACATTTAATGTTATACCTTTAACTTTTAGACAGGTTTCACCGTTGGATAGCTTATAACCATAACTTTTTGGACCCGTGCTTATAAATTCAGTGATGTATTCATTCGCTGGTACCTCGCTCGTCAATTCTCCTAAATAGCATCCAATTTCTGGGTCCCATTCGTTTGCTCTGGAAATATAAAGAATTGAATCCGTGTCATAGTATAGTATTCTTTCGTTCAGTTTGTTTAAAAGATTATACAATTCTAATCTTGCATAAGCTGTAGTAAAACTTTCAATCAAAATGTTTACATTGGCGGTGTGCTGTAACGATCTTTATCGTATGTCCAAGTCACACAGGCACATTCATCATCAATAAAATCACAAGTAGATACCTCATAATTTGGGGCAAACAATAATTCAAACAGTTGTTCTGGATCCGTAACTAAAGATGTATGTGGCAAATTAGGTCTTTGTGCAAACTTACCCCATAAGGAATTTAAAAAAAGTTTTGCAATTTGTCTTCTGGCCGGATTTTTTTTAATAAGGTGCTCGCTTAATTGTACACCTTCCTTTTCATAAAACATGGATACATACTGTTTACACTGTTCTGTGTTTAGACAGCTCTCAGGATAACCTGAAGATTCTTGCTTAGCTTTTAAATGGGCATTAATATACTCTGAGAAAAGTTCAGTAGAACTTTGCTCAAAATGCCATATCTCATATATGCTTTCAATTTTGTATCCCTGCTGAATGGCTGCAAGCAATTCCGGTGTTGTCCAGCAACCGGTAATCGCTCTCTCCTCGTGAGTGTGTGTGCAGGGTGTCTGCTGTTGTGTTACAGCACAAGTTTGACAAAGTGTAAAGTACAGCTTTTTGTTTATTTTGCATGGCAAAACAGGGAATAGAAGATTTCTGGGTGGGTACACCCTAACCCAGGCTAATCCGAAATACGTTTCTAATGGTTCAAAATCCTTATAAATAATTTTTGGATGACCGATTGGATATCTTTTGGTTTTATTCACATAAGGATATAAACTCGTAAAATCATAGTAATGGATTTTTTCACCAACGCCCACCTTGTAGTATAAGCGTGATGCATTTGTTCTACCGCCGAAGAGAGATTCCCTGGGATTCAAAATCTGAGGCAGACGTGCTGTTTTCAGAAAATTCTGCACACGGATGTTTTCACGAACCAGACGCCAATTATGTTCCCAGATTTGATGCACCTGAAACCCCTGCATTTTTAAGTAGTTAACTTTTTCCATAGTTTTAGAATAAAGCCAACCGAATGTCGTGTTTGTAACACTATTCCATGATTTTTCACTGTAACAGATATTACAACCATGGTAAAAGCATCCGTTAAATTCAAAAGCCATCTTTATACCATTATTTTCTGCATACCCGTCTAGATAATATTTTCCAATACGCATTTCACCTCCAGGTTTTAACGCATGCCGAATATCTATTTTATCTTCGGCCTCTATATACATGAGCCATTGAATGGATGGAGTAGAGTACCTCTTTTGTTTTCGGTGATAACTGTCTTGTAAAGGCAAAGCTATGGTTTGCTCACGCAAAAATTTAAGTCTAAACATTGCCATACAGACGCTCGCTAGAGTAACATATTGAAAAGGATCAATAGATAATATGTTGTATTTGGCCTGAAACTGCTCGTTTAAATCAATACGTGTCGTTTTGGTGATCTCCATAACCTCTTGCCTGAACAAGATACACGCCGACCTTAGAATTTCAACATCTAAACGGCAGTACATTTTTAATTCCTTTTGAAAATCAAATACGTCATTCTTGTGTTTAGAATACCATAAAAGAAAATCTTTCTTCTCGTCTGGCATCATACTTTCTACACCATAAAATTCTACAGCCGGTCTAGGCCCAACATAATTTTGGTTTTCTGCAGTGTTAAAAAAATGAGGAAAATAACCTTTCGACCCTTTAAAACCCAAAGCCTGTGGTAATTTACACAATTTTGATGCTAGAAAGTTCAAAGAGTCTATGAATCTGATGTTTAAAACTTTCACTGATATCGACATGATTTTTCCACCGATCGTTAACAAATCCATTTTCATTTTTTCTTTTATTAATTGACTAATTACAAAATAACTGTCATAGGATTTTGCATTGTGTGCAATAAAAGTGTAATTCTTAAACTTTTATCTATAAACGTAGAGATAAATCTTTCAACACAATCGTTTCCGGCAAACTCCCAGCTTCTGTTACCATCCATGTGTAATGCATATATGTAATTCGGTTCATGGATTCCTTTTTCTTGCTTGCATTCGAAATCATAAAATATATATTTTTTTGATACCGGAGTCTTTAATAACGGTTGCATATAACATAAGTGACTGTCGCAGCTGGTGATAGCTTCTTTACAATTTGGACATAACCTCGGTTTGCAAACGTGGGTAAGGGCCGTGTAGCACTGACAACTAACACAGTATTCTTTCCGCTCGCAGGTTTGTTTATTTTGGTGTTTACCGAGGCAATCGTTTGATTGACAGATGATTTTGCATATCGGACATCTAATTAAGCAGCCTGTTACTTCAATGCAAGAAGCATCTAGGCAGGCCCTGCAAGTATTGGCACAAACATGGCGATCTTTGTGAGAATATGCGGCATGACAAATTTCACAAAAATAATTAGCCCGATAAATTTCTTCACATCTAAAATCCCAAAAAGTGATCGCTGTGTAACAGAAGAAAAATCACTTTATTATCGGTCGTAGGACCCGTTGTGAAGTATTTCCATGCACTCTCATGCATGTATAGCACCTTTATAGAAACATTTAATAGACGCTCAAATTTTTCTACATCTGATAATGATATTTTCTTATCTTCCGAAAACCCCAATTGCATATGCATTTGTCTAGCTTTTTGCAGAATGTCACTATCCGGTCTGTCTTTCTGGCTGAGTAAGCGGATGACAGCGCCTGCAAAACATAAATTACCCCGATGTGAGAAATCCACTAATAGACGTCGTTTAGTATTAATAATTTTACTGAAGAGCAATGTGTTGATTCTAAGTCTTGCTCCACCCTGCATGTTTTTCACAATGGTTACTACAAACCGCAGAGAGGAATCTGTAATTATCTCAGTATTACTTTGCAGCATCTGAGACACATAATTTAAAAAGCTTCTGGCGTCAAAGCTGTCTAGATTCTTTTTGAGAATAAAGATTGTTTTGCAAACTCGGAGAAATGAGTCGCAATTGAACAAAATCACATGGCGCAATATTTGGGGATAATGTGTCTAAAATATCCTGAATACCTTGATGTACAATGTTTATGGCATGCGTATATGACTTAATTCTATCCAAATTGATAAAACGGAATTCATAGTTATGCTCTGTAGCCCTAAATCTTTTCATCCGTCTTTCAGATTCCCTTACAATTTCTACATGTGCATTAAGACCGGAACAATCACTTTGATCTTTTGCCCGATGAATTCTGGGTCTACGGCAACACTGCAGTCGCCTTTTCCGCTTATTGGCCAAAAGTTTGTATTTCTTTTAATCTTTCTGATCGTATTTAAAAGCGTGTTATGAGGTTTCATTTTATAATGCCTTAGTCATATAGATTTTGTACCTGAACCGACACCCAGACTTGTACAATCTTTTAAGATCAAGCTTTCCAGCCTATACAATCTTTGGAAAGCTGTTTCAAGTTCCTGTGCTGGAATGTGGTCAGAGTCATAAATGGCCCAAATAGACGTCAGAAGATATTTTTTTAAAATATCACTATGAGGACATAATATATCCTCGATAAAGTTTGATAAAAAACTGTACACCTTTATGTCTGTTGCTAAATGAATTAATAATTCTTATAGCACACATCAACCATTTCTCGATTAAATGATACACAGGGTTATCAACTTTATCATGTGAATGAATGGTTTGCTTCCCAGACTTCACTGTTGCTTTCTCTGTTTTCTTTCCTTTGGAAATGCTACCAACTGATTGCCCAATATCTGAAAAAAAAATTAAATTAACTACAATCTTAATAGCTATATCATATAAATAATATTACATAATCCATTAATTAAACACGATCCCCAAAGGCCTCAGAAATGGTCAAATGGGTTAGAAAAAGGTTGGGCGGTGTCGCTATTTCTGAGGCCTTTGGGGTGGAAAGCTCTTATCGGTAGGCTTTGTGAGAGACAAGCAAGGGGTCAACGCGGCACGTTAGGGTGTTGTCCGCCAAAATCTTATCACCGGTTTGCACACATTGGCAAGCCTTGGGGCACTCGCCAATGCAATGCACATGGCTAACACTAGGGTTTTGTAAGCGCTATGCATGGACAACTGGGTTTACAGATTACAGCCCGCTTTTACTTGTTATGTGAATGCAAGCATACAAAATAGAGCAGCCATATTGGTACTAATAACTAAATAATTCGTTAAACATCAAACGTTTTTTCTTTTTATTTTCATACCTGTAGTCTGCCGAGGCGTCGTCACAGTTCCTATTAGGGTAGTTGAAATGCGTCTTGTTGACTTTTTGGTGCTCTTTCTCGGTGAGGCCGTCGTTAATCGAGATTCAAGCAATTTCACACGTGCTGAATGAAAATCATTGTTAAATAATAATGTTAATAATAATAATAATAATAATAATAATAATAATAAGGTAGTGGTTGTATTTTAAAATTTTAACATGGTACATACAAACATCCTTATAGCCATTAGGGAGTAAATCAATGAATTATTATTTATTTATTTATTTATTTATTTTTTTCACTAATTATATATATATATATATATATATATATATATATATATATATATATAAATCTTACCGGCGTTTGGTAGTAATTCTATGTCGATCTGAAAAGTGTGCATCAAATTCATCCGAATCCAAGAAGCGAGCCATAACGCTTCAGGAAATGCAGAATACATTAAAATATTTTAATGTGTAAATCCGTCCAAGTCGATTATATATATAATAGACAGATAACCATCTAACATGACATAATTAAAACATTATCGTTTATGGACACACGGTAAAATATAACTGTAAAACAGATGCTACAATTAAATTGCATCATTTATTTTATGTAATACTTCTGGAATGTTCAACCGTTATCAGTTATAGACAGACGGTGAAACGTATTTTCCAATGAATTTTATTATTTCATTTTATGTAATAGGGTACATCTAGAATGTTCCAACTAGGCCCGGTGTTAGTACAAGCGTCTTATCGCAACAGTGGCAACTGTTGTAAAATTTGTAAAGAAACCTAGAAGTCCATTTACCTTTTTTCATTTTTTTTTATTTTATTTTATTTTTTTTTTTATTGGGGTTATAATTGAATGACATCGTAATGCACAATCATGATAAATATACACATTTTACTTCTTAATATATCCTAGTTAATTAATAAAATGGTTGATATGCACCAAAATAATGTTTTTTTCTTCTTTTTAAGGTACAAGCTAATCATTAGCCCCGATAAATTTCTTCACATCTAAAATCCCAAAAAAGTGATCGCTGTGTAACAGAAGAAAAATCACTTTATTATCGGTCGGCGTAGGACCCGTTGTGAAGTATTTCCATGCACTCTCATGCATGTATAGCACCTTTATAGAAACATTTAATAGACGCTCAAATTTTTCTACATCTGATAATGATATTTTCTTATCTTCCGAAAACCCCAATTGCATATGCATTTGTCTAGCTTTTTGCAGAATGTCACTATCCGGTCTGTCTTTCTGGCTGAGTAAGCGGATGACAGCGCCTGCAAAACATAAATTACCCGATGTGAGAAATCCACTAATAGACGTCGTTTAGTATTAATAATTTTACTGAAGAGCAATGTGTTGATTCTAAGTCTTGCTCCACCCTGCATGTTTTTCACAATGGTTACTACAAACCGCAGAGAGGAATCTGTAATTATCTCAGTATTACTTTGCAGCATCTGAGACACATAATTTAAAAAGCTTCTGGCGTCAAAGCTGTCTAGATTCTTTTTGAGAATAAAGATTGTTTTGCAAACTCGGAGAAATGAGTCGCAATTGAACAAAATCACATGGCGCAATATTTGGGGATAATGTGTCTAAAATATCCTGAATACCTTGATGTACAATGTTTATGGCATGCGTATATGACTTAATTCTATCCAAATTGATAAAACGGAATTCATAGTTATGCTCTGTAGCCCTAAATCTTTTCATCCGTCTTTCAGATTCCCTTACAATTTCTACATGTGCATTAAGACCGGAACAATCACTTTGATCTTTTGCCCGATGAATTCTGGGTCTACGGCAACACTGCAGTCGCCTTTTCCGCTTATTGGCCAAAAGTTTGTATTTCTTTTAATCTTTCTGATCGTATTTAAAAGCGTGTTATGAGGTTTCATTTTATAATGCCTTAGTCATATAGATTTTGTACCTGAACCGACACCCAGACTTGTACAATCTTTTAAGATCAAGCTTTCCAGCCTATACAATCTTTGGAAAGCTGTTTCAAGTTCCTGTGCTGGAATGTGGTCAGAGTCATAAATGGCCCAAATAGACGTCAGAAGATATTTTTTTAAAATATCACTATGAGGACATAATATATCCTCGATAAAGTTTGATAAAAACTGTACACCTTTATGTCTGTTGCTAAATGAATTAATAATTCTTATAGCACACATCAACCATTTCTCGATTAAATGATACACAGGGTTATCAACTTTATCATGTGAATGAATGGTTTGCTTCCCAGACTTCACTGTTGCTTTCTCTGTTTTCTTTCCTTTGGAAATGCTACCAACTGATTGCCCAATATCTGAAAAAAAAATTAAATTAACTACAATCTTAATAGCTATATCATATAAATAATATTACATAATCCATTAATTAAACACGATCCCCAAAGGCCTCAGAAATGGTCAAATGGGTTAGAAAAAAGGTTGGGCGTGTGTCGCTATTTCTGAGGCCTTTGGGGTGGAAAGCTCTTATCGGTAGGCTTTGTGAGAGACAAGCAAGGGGTCAACGCGGCACGTTAGGGTGTTGTCCGCCAAAATCTTATCACCGGTTTGCACACATTGGCAAGCCTTGGGGCACTCGCCAATGCAATGCACATGGCTAACACTAGGGTTTTGTAAGCGCTATGCATGGACAACTGGGTTTACAGATTACAGCCCGCTTTTACTTGTTATGTGAATGCAAGCATACAAAATAGAGCAGCCATATTGGTACTAATAACTAAATAATTCGTTAAACATCAAACGTTTTTTCTTTTTATTTTCATACCTGTAGTCTGCCGAGGCGTCGTCACAGTTCCTATTAGGGTAGTTGAAATGCGTCTTGTTGACTTTTTGGTGCTCTTTCTCGGTGAGGCCGTCGTTAATCGAGATTCAAGCAATTTCACACGTGCTGAATGAAAATCATTGTTAAATAATAATGTTAATAATAATAATAATAATAATAATAATAATAATAAGGTAGTGGTTGTATTTTAAAATTTTAACATGGTACATACAAACATCCTTATAGCCATTAGGGAGTAAATCAATGGAATTATTATTTATTTATTTATTTATTTATTTTTCACTAATTATATATATATATATATATATATATATATATATATATATATATATAATCTTACCGGCGTTTGGTAGTAATTCTATGTCGATCTGAAAAGTGTGCATCAAATTCATCCGAATCCAAGAAGCGAGCCATAACGCTTCAGGAAATGCAGAATACATTAAAATATTTTAATGTGTAAATCCGTCCAAGTCGATTATATATATAATAGACAGATAACCATCTAACATGACATAATTAAAACATTATCGTTTATGGACACACGGTAAAATATAACTGTAAAACAGATGCTACAATTAAATTGCATCATTTATTTTATGTAATACTTCTGGAATGTTCAACCGTTATCAGTTATAGACAGACGGTGAAACGTATTTTCCAATGAATTTTATTATTTCATTTTATGTAATAGGGTACATCTAGAATGTTCCAACTAGGCCCGGTGTTAGTACAAGCGTCTTATCGCAACAGTGGCAACTGTTGTAAAATTTGTAAAGAAACCTAGAAGTCCATTTACCTTTTTTCATTTTTTTTTTTTTTTTTTATTTTATTTTTTTTTTTATTGGGGTTATAATTGAATGACATCGTAATGCACAATCATGATAAATATACACATTTTACTTCTTAATATATCCTAGTTAATTAATAAAATGGTTGATATGCACCAAAATAATGTTTTTTCTTCTTTTTAAGGTACAAGCTAATCATGCCAGGAATAAAAAGGCTAAATAAACGTGTACACACATTCATGACTATATATACATAAATATTAACGCTTTTACGGATTTTAGTTATTTACAAGACCATCTGCCCGGCGTGTCCAACTTCTAGGCGTATCATACATTAAATGGCGTATTAAGAATAACAACAAGATCATTCCATTTTACCTTTTCATTTATGGGTCTATGATGTAATAAAACACCGTAATGCATAATTATGCTAATATACAGAATTTAAAAGTACATGGCTTACTTTTGTTGTCTGCGGGCGCGAACCCGATTTCCTTGGCTTAGAAAAACGACCCCAATACCCGTGCCATCATTGTATGTGTTACGATATTTTTATCTGTTACTGTTTAATTCATATGCTGATACATTTTTTTTTTTTTTCCATTAACATAGTTCATACATTTTGACAGTAGCGCCATGTTGTTTTTCACGCCTAGACGCTTCACAGCCGCCGACCTTTCTGCTTCCTGATTGGCTGTTATGAACATGTGACGCTCAGTGCACTCCGCGCGTCCGAATCAGCATGGTGTAATTCCATTGGATAGTTCAACATGAGGCCGGTGTTTGTTGATTGGTTAAAATATGTTGGCGGGTTATCTAAATAAAATCTTATCTTTAAACGCTTTTGATTGGCCCTAACGTTGTAAAAGCTTCGCCAAATGCATATTTAAAGACGGGTAATTGGACTCAAAGCCTCAGGCCTCCTCCATAACAAGAATCGGGTATGTTGTGGTATGCGCTGTTGGTCATCTCCCTATGACTGATACCTAGCAGGCTGGCATTGTCCGCCGCTATTAAGGTCAGAAGGAGACCCGCGCTTGTTTTACAGCTAACATTTCTTTTGACCGAGCTGAAGTAGGCTGGCTGAGTCCACCACTTTTGCAAGGTTTTAATCGGCTACGCTTACCCTTCTCTGTGTTGCTTGGCCAGTCGAGCGTTCTTGCTGGTCCCTGTGTTGCCTGGCCAGTCAAGCGTTCTTGCTGGTCCCAGTGTTGCCTGGCCAGTCAAGCGTTCTTGCTGGTCTCTGTGTTGCTTGGCCAGGCAAGCGTTCTTGCTAGTCCACCCGGAGCTTGCTGACTCCAGCTTAGCCGTGTCCCTGTGTGGCAGCCAGTCGGCGTTCTCTCTGGTCCATCGCGCATCGGAGCTTAACCTTCCGGCTTACCCGTGTCCCTGTCGCGGCCAGTCAAGCGTTCTTGCTGGTCCATCGCAGCTTTGGAGCTTAACGTTCCCATCTTACCTGTGTTGCTTGGCCCGTCAAGAGTTCTTGCTGGGGATTAATAAAGTATCTATCTGTCTGTCTGGGGATTAATAAATTATGTATCTGTCATTGGGTTAATAAAGTATCTATCTGTCTGTCTGGGAATTAATAAATTATTTATCTGTCATTAATAAGGTATCTATCTGTCTATCTATCCATCTCGGCGACACACCATCATCTGTTTTGTTTTAAGAAGCAAGACATGGATTCTGCAACAATGAAAGCAGCCCATAATGCAGATGACGATGTCATCATTATAGGAGAATACCAGTCTGTAGAATGTGGAGGTGAAGCAGATAAGCCTAATCAGGTAATTTTGAATGTATGCCTTTTTATAAATGTTGTTGGCTTTCACAGGTGTATTGCCTTTTTTTTTTTTTTTCCTTGACTTTTCACACCTATTTTACTTTTTTCTTTAAAGGAGGTGCCAAAAACAGAAACTGAAAAGACTGAAGCAGCTGCTGGATGCAGCACGACTTTTGACAAGGCAAAGACGGACACACCTGACCTAGACAGCACGACCTTGGACATGGTGAGTCTGGACTTTAAGAACATTTCTGTTAAGTCTATTTGAATGGCGGTACAAAATAGGTTCTGATTTTATTTTATTTTAACTTGACAGATTACATGCGGAGAGCCCAAGTATTATACAAAAGAACAGCTTTCAGCAACTTTGAAAGGTCTTATCAATAAAAGAAAGATGATTTAAAACCAGATGTTAAAGATTTAATTTGCGACATTGAAAGCCTTATGGAAAAAATGCCTGCCTTAGTGATGTGTTTCCTTTTTTCGGACAGAAGGGCCGATTTAAAACCCTAACCGCTATTTCACGTGTAACTAGATGTATCTATAGATCAATAGGGAATACTATTCCTGTAATGACACGTGGTGCGTTTTGTGTCTTTTAAGGCGTGTGGCTTATATCTGCTCCAACAGTGATGATGATTCTGTTGAGAAAGCTGTCCAGTTGGCTTCTGAAATAATGTCCAGAATTCTATGTTGTGCTGATATCCCGTCAGGAATATGTATGTTTCGTGTAGGAATATAACTTTGTTCTTTTTTCCCCATATTAGACTGACTTTAAGATGGCCGGTGAGGTCTTTAAACATGGTGTAAAAGCTTGTTCAACTTCAAATCTGAAGTCTCAAGACCTGTGTATATATTCCCAAACACCTGCCAGCCATCGCAGTCACAGAGCCGGATTGATTTTAATGAAGCATTGTGTAAAGTCTGTTGTAGCTTACGTGGTCAGTAGTTGTGTAAGAGATGTATTAACGGGGTCTTGTTTAGCATGCCGTTTGGGTGACGAATCTCAGGATGGGCACAGTTGTCTTTACTAGAATCTGATTCTGAGGAGATGCACCCTTGTGTTTCCAGCATCTGTCGACAGATCAGTATTAAAAGATTAATTCAAACGGTGTTTTCTATGTTTAAACCATTGTGCGGGTTAAGAATTGTGAAACCGACAAAAAATCATATTCTCAACTGTCTGAAGCTGTTTGTTGCTGAAGTAAACACTTTTCAGCTTATACAAAAGATGCAACGTGCAACAAAACCCAAGATTCGAACAGCAGCTTTTGAACTTGTCTCTAATCACCATTACAGTTATTTTTTAAAGCCAAAATCGATTTACAGAAACTTAAGCAAATTGCATTATCCATGCTAAACAAGACCTGTTTGTGTTGTATTTTCTGTCGGCTAACTGTTTGTGTTTTGTTTCTGTTGTCAGAGGAACCAAGACTCGGAAGCTAGAACAAGGAAAACCAGGTCCCTGCCCAGCGTGACACGTAATGCAACCTATAGAAGGTTTTCTCCTTATATTATATCTGCTAGAAAAGATTCATTATGACTACAGTTGGTCGCTCAGTCATCTGGGCTTATGTGTTTAGCTCTGTTGAACATTTAGGGGAAAAATGTGCGGAATGTCAAGAGAACAAATACATACCAGATGGACACATTTGTAGTATTTGGTTCTCTAAACCAATTATTGCATATAAACATAGCTTATTTATGCTCAAAAGGGCTAGAAGAGATAGACTTGTGTCCTGTGTGCGTGCTTTGTTAAAAATGTACAATCTCCCTTGTTTTCGTAAAGCTATCAAGATTGATATGGATGATATTATAGCTGAATTTGAGCAGGAGAGATACCCATTGATGCATACGCAAAACTGATTCAGCCTGTGAAGACCAGCTTTATGTGGTCGGCTCTGTTCCAAACAGAGAAAATAGGCTTACATAATTTAGTGAAGTATAAATATATAAAGTATGTGCTGGTTTAAACATTTTTAGGTGTATTACCGACTCACTGATGGGTTTGGACCTGGTTTTGAATTTTCATTTTGTACCCCTATATGTATACATTTTCTTGTGTTTTTGTTTCTTTTCAAGTGAATTGCAAATCTGTATACAATTAAGCTTGTGTGATTATTTTACGGCTGTTTCTCCTGCTTTTATTCATACTTTAAACAATTTTAATGTATAGCAAACAATTTGTAACTCAAACTGAAGACCAGATCTTATTTTGCTATGTTTGGAATTTTGCTTCAATAAAATTTGATTTTTTTTAAGACACTTTGGCATCTTTTTTGAATCATTGAATAAAACTTGTTGTTTTAAATCACTTTTGGTATCTGAAATATGCCTTGCTTTATAAAGGGCATGGTTTTACAAGGTGGGCAAGGTAACGGGATGCTCAAGGGGTGTTTTGGGCTGTACTGCCAGGTTCCTTGGGTGTGTAATAGATTCTCTAAAGTTTTCTTGTACATCCTCTCGCCGGGGTCTGTCAATCACGCTCTCTGTACACTCTGTACACACCCCGGGCGCTGCATAGAGATAGGAACAGGATGTCTGCTCCGCCCCATTGATGACTTACCTTTTATGACACCTTACAGGCTCCCAAAGGCCCCCGTCTCGGCTCACAAAGATGATCAGCCCCCAGTTTTAGCATCAAGGCTAAGATCGGCCGACCATTTTCCTTGCGCACGACTGACAAAAGGTCCGATGCCGGTTAAACAGCGCACCCGACAACAGGCAGAGATCAGACCGCGGGGGGAAATGCCCATTAAACAGGTGGCAGCAGGTGGGTACCGGAAATGCCAAGGGGGCGGGACATACACCTGTCAAAATCTGATGATGTATAATAGTGACGCTCCTATACTACTGACAACAAGAGACAACTGACCAGAAGATCTAAGCACTCTAGATGGCTGGTGTAAAGCACACAATTCAGATAAATAGGCAGGAGCATGCCCATGTAAAGATTTAAAAACTAGCAATAAGATTTTAAAATCAATTCAAAAACTGACAGGCAGCCAGTGTAAAGAAGCTTAAATTGGAGAAACAGTATCAGACTTTCTAGCCCCAACGAGAAAGCGAGCGGCAGCATTCTGGACCAACTGTAACCTGCGTATCAGGGATTTGCTAATCCCAGAATACAGCGAGTTACAGTAATCAAGGCGAGAAAAGATAAAATCATGAGTACCTTTCTCAAGATCCGTAGAAGATAAAAAAGGCTTGATTTAATATAAAAGACAAAGCTGGAAAAAAAACAACCTACAGAATTAATCTGTTTCTCAAAAGGGAGGTTACTGTCAAAAATAACACCAAGATTGCAGACTTGAGGTTTGCAAAAGATTGAGAAAGAGGCGAGAAGTCCAAGACCAATTTGGGCTTTAGCTGATGGACCCACTATAAGCACCTCCGTTTTATTTGGATTCAGATCAAGAAAATTATTAGCCATCCAGGATCTTAGTTCAAAAAGACAGTTGTGCAGTTGATTCATTGCAGAGTTGCAAACGGGAATATAAACCTGTGTATCATCAGCATAACAGTGAAAATAAATGTTAAATTTCCTAAAAATAGCTCCAATAGGGTGAAGGTATATAGAGAATAAAATAGGACCCAAAATGGATCCCTGAGGAACATCACATTTAAGAGGAGCAGTAGACGAAGAGGAGTTTAAAGTCACTGAAAAGTGTCTATTAATTAGATATGACCTGAACCAGTTAAGAGCAGCCCCATTGAGGCCAACAAGATGTTTAAGAAGCCACAACAGCAATATCTCATGGTCAATAGTGTCAAAGGCAGCGGGCAGGTCAAGGAGGACTGCAGCGCCACTAGAGTCAGTAATAATAGAGATGTCATTGAATACTTTCAGGAGGGCCGTCTCAACACCATGATAACGCCAGATTGGTAGATCTCAAATAAATTATTGGAGTCAAGGTGATCAACCAATTGATTATAAATAATTCTTTCTAATATTTTAGAGAGAAATGGCAATTGGGAAATCGGGCGAAAATTAGCTAAAACTCCAGGATCTAATTCTGCCTTTTTTAGATAGAGACACACCGCAGCATGTTAAAAAAATGAGGGCACAAAACCCTCACTAATAGGACCATTGATAATTGGCTAGTAAAGATGGACCCAGAACATCAAAGGCTCCCACTAAGAGGCGTGGTGGTACAATATCAAGAGGACTGAGAATAGGTTTAAGGGTGTCAATGGTACTTTTTAACTTTGAAGTGAGACGAGATCAAAAGATTTCAATTCAATGCCATGATTAACAGTAGGATGTTCATAGCCAGTTGGAACAATACCACAGTGGATTACATCAATTTTACTGACAAAGAATGAAAGAAACTGCTCACATGAAAGCACAGTACTATTTAATCCCATCACAGAATGAGGGTGAATGGCCGCATTAATTGAATTAAATAAGACCCTGGAATTCTTAGAATGACGGGATACTAAATCAGCGAAGAAATCATGCTTAGCTTTCTTAACTGCAACCAGGAAATTGAATAGAGAAGTCCTAAAAATCTGTTTAGAAACAATCAGCCCATCTTTTTTCCAACGCCGTTCCGCAGTTCGACAGGCGCTGCGTATCAGTCGCGTAGTTTCATTTAGCTACGGAGCAGGTCTTCCCTTATTACAGCGTATCTTGAGCGGAGCAATCGAGTCTAAAAGCGTTTTACAAGAAGAATTAAATTCTAAATCAGAATAATCGATACCATAATATTGAACACTAGCAAAATACCCGCGCTTCGCAGCGGAGAAGTAGTGTGTTAAAGAAGTAATGAAAAAGAAAAGGAAAAATTTTAAAAATAACTTAACATGATTGTCAATGTAATTGTTTTGTGACTGTTATGAGTGTTGCTGTCATAAAGGATTTGACTATCATTATTTCTTTCAATCACGTTCGTATTTGGAGAATGTGTTGTGTTCAAGTTATATTCCGTGTTTGTCAACCGTTGTAAAGATAACAGGTTTCATTCATCGAAGTGTTCACTACCCAAATCGGTACTCGTGAATCTAAGATGTTTAACAGTCATTCCCGGTATTAAGTTGTATTTGCCTGCGAATATTTAGAGGCAGCGTGTATGAACTTAATTTAAACTTAAGCTTTAAACCTTGCTTTCCTATTGATATGTCTACAAAGGCTTGTTCAGCTTCAGTGGGTTGTTCCTTTCTTACTGCATCAATAAACAGCTTGTCTTCCTCTTTATCTGAGACATCACACACTGCATGCACGGGTTTACCTTTCCCAGTCCTGCAAACTTTAGCAAAGTGGTTCAATTTACCACATTTTTTGCAGAGTCTTCCTTTAGCTGGAAACTGACTTTTTCCACCGTGTACTTTGTTTCTGCAGTAGCTGCACTTATGAATATGCTTGTATGCATCACTCGCTTTATATTCTTTTGCTGCTTTCTCAATTGTGTAATGCGTTTTTCGTTCAGCAGTCTTTGGAGCTTTTGCCTGTTGTCTGTGCACTGCGTTCACAGTCAGTTCACTTGAGTCGCTTGGAGTACATGCATGGAAGGTTCTCAGCTGTGCTTGTGCTATCTTATGCGATCTTGCGATGTCCTCAGCTTTATTTAATATTAGCACAGATCCGTTTTCAGTACCTTGGCTTCTTCCTGGGTGAGAGTCAATGTGCTAAAAATGTCTTTTGCTTTTTCCCCAGTCCACAGGAGCAGGTAGCTGCATTTCTCACTCTCGTCTCTTTTAGCGGGCCAGAAAACATCAGCTCCATGTGCTATTGGAACTTTTTCCATTCTCCCGGCAGCTTAAGAGAATCCCAGACAGGGAACTCCAACAAAATACATGACTGTCCTCTATTCTGACGCCATATCTTGTTTTCATAAATTGTGAAAAATGAAATGATGGCAAGACTTTCTTTTAAAGTATGCAGGGGAACTTTATTTATTACAGCTCTGACATTCACGGCATCCATGCTCTAAATTAACTTCCATAATAGTAACCTTGAGGTCCCTTTTTCTGGTGCCTTCCTGATGACAAAGGTGCCTAAACCATGCCTGATAATAATACATTTCAATGACATATAAATTTTACAGTGATCACCTCGATAGACATCTCACCACCCAAATCGCTACTTGTGAATCTAAGATGTTTAACAGGCATTCCCGGTACAGTGTAACCTCATTTCACAACCATAATTCATTCGAAAACTCTGGTTGTAAACCGATTTGGTCATGAACCGAAGCAATTTCCCCCATAGGATTGTATGTAAATACAATTAATCCGTTCCAGACCATACGAACTGTATGTAAATATATATTTTTTTAGTTTTTAAACACAAATATAATTATACCATAGAATGCACAGCATAATAGTAAACTAAATGTAAAAACATTAAATAACACTGAGAAAACCCTGAACAACAGAGAAAACTAACACTGCAATAGTTTGCGCTATAGTGCTACCAACCACTGGCTAAAAGCACTTTTTTTAAAGAGTTTTAATCACAGGGAAAAAATGAACATTTGAAAAAATCGGTAATTTAATAAACCACCAAGAAAAGTAACACTGCAACAATGCACGCTACGAACAGATCGCTGGAAACAGAAGTGAAAACAAAATTAAGACCAGTGCATTCTTTAACTGCCTTCCTACCTTAATGCATCCAGCTCTCTCTCACGCTGCCTGTGTGTCTGTGTCCATCTCTCGCGCTGCCTCTGTGTGTGTGCGTGTCGCACTATCTCTCTCGCGCTGCCTGTATGTGTGTCGCTCTCTCTCACGCTGCCTGTGTGTGTGTGCTCGCGCTGACTGTGTGTGTGCGTCTGTCTCTCTCTCTCGCGCTGCCTGTGTGTGTCGCGCTCTCTCGCTCTTGCTCGCTGCACAGGAAATGCACAGGGAGAGACTGAAAAAGTACAAACCGAAAGGGAAACTGGCTTGTTCGCATACCGAGTGTGTGGTCGCGAATATTTAGCCACTGCGTGTCTATGGGCAGGCAGTCAATTACGTGGGAGACGTGCTGATTTCCGCAGTAGCTGCACTTATGAATATGCTAAGCACAGTCCTTCACCCGTGAATATTTACCTTATATGGGTAGGCACTCAATTACGTGGGACGTGTGATGATGTGGGACGCAACTCTGCCTCACATGGCGACCGACCTGCAGGCTATTGCTGTATACAGTATATGGACGAAAGTAGGTTCCAGTTATGACTGTTACGTGTAGAATTTTTAAATGAAACCTACTTAACTTTTGTAAGTAAGCTGTAAGGAATGAGCCTGCCAAATTTCAGCCTTCCACCTACACGGGAAGTTGGAGAATTAGTGATGAGTCAGTGAGTCAATCAGTCAGTCAGTGAGGGCTTTGCCTTTTATTAGTATATATGTACATCAATACTAGAGAATATAATTTTAAAATTGGATACAATAGAATAATTTAAAAAGCGAGAACAGTAGTAGGAACATCAACAGTAATATTTAAATCCATCATTATAGAAAAGTGATCAGTAAAAGAAACATCACATAAATCAATATTATTAACTTAAATATCACGTGTAAGAACGTGATCAAGCGTGTGACTGAAAGAGTGAGTTGGTGTATTAATATGCTGGATAAAATCAAATGAGTCCAATAGTGATAAAAAGTCATTAACTAAAGGCTTCAATTGACAACAAACGTGTATGTTAAAATCACCAACAATAAATACTGTCATGGGAGAGGGTAATATCAGCCAGGAGATCAGAGAATTCAGAAATGAAGTTATTATTAATTAGAGGAGGTCTATAAACCACAGCAAACAACAAAAAAGGGCAGCTGCACACTTCGAAAAGTTGCAGTTCGAAGCTACTAAACGGACCCCTTGTAAGGCTCAGACACAAGAACATACTTTTAAAAACAGTGGCAATGCCCCTAACACAACGAGTCAGCTGAGGAGAGTTTAAAAATGAATATCCTGATGGTACCAATTCAGTAAAACATGAAGAGTCAACATTTATAATCCAGGTCTCAGTGATAAAAAAGAAATCCAGTTTATTTGAGATAATAAAGTCTCGCAGAATGAAAGTTTTATTAGACACTGATCTCACATTCAAGACAGCAGCCTTGATAGAAGTAGAAGAGCTTGCTGCAGGACGAGCACTGGTGAGCGTGCAAAGATTAGCAGCGTTTACTCCCCAAAAGCATACTGAAGATGAGTGATGCCGCCTTGAGAAGGAGAAATTAAATCCGGTATCCAGCACCCATGGACCAGGGATGGAGTCCTGTGCAGGAGAAGATGGGTCATAGACAACTCACAGGCATTGGGAATCCAAGCTCTACGGCTTGAGTCGGCGTTGTTTAACAGCAAAACTGGCTCTTCTTACACGGCAGCAGCGGGTGTGTTTGCGTCTCCGAGAGGCATTCAGCTCACTGATACAGGTGAACACCGGCATCCAGGTGAAAATGTCAGGAGATGAATAAAATAAAGGTGGAGGTTCACATAATATCCCATCAGGAGATGAAAATTGAGAGGAAAGCAAGCAAGAAAATATGTTAAGTAAAGAATCATGATTATAGGACAATGGCCACTGAGATAAACTAATACATAAAAACGAAGTTAAAACATAGATTAGCGAGACGCCCCCATCTTCGTAGTGATGTCATTGAATTTTACAAGCAGCAGTTTCAACCTTTCCTATTACAAATTAATGACTCCGTGGTCAATATGATGAAATCCATCAAAGTTTTGAGCACAACTATCACAATCACTGTCAGCTGGGACATTAACTCCACTTCAATCAATAAGAAGGCTCAGCAGCGACTGCATTTTTTATGCCAACTAAAGAAATTAAATATTTCCCAGCCAATCCTAGCACAATTTTAAAAAGCCATTAATGAAGGTGTAATCACATTCTGTATACATCTTGTGTCAGTTGCCATGTCAAAAGGATCTCCACAGACTCATCTCACCCAGCTCATGACTTGTTCCAAAAACATACCTTTGGTAAACGCTTCAGGTCAATTAAAACCAAAATTAACAGACACTCTCAAACCAGTAGTTTAGCTTGTCTTCTTTGTATATTCAAGTGTTCTCTCATACTGTATATTGTATGAAGGTGTGTGTGCACAGTAAATGTACATGCATGTGTGTATGTGCATACACACTACACACTCACTTTCACTTGCACATCATCATTTGCACATCTCCGTTACAATTGGATTATTCTGCAAGTTTGTAAAAAGTTTTATCTTTTTTTTTTATCTTATACTATTTAAATTACAGTAAAACCTCCATTATCTGTCACTCAATTAACTATCAGTCTCTGTTAACCGTCAGGGCCAAAGAAATAAAAAATTACACACGCCATCACTTACTTATTACTGTACTACTACTGCTGTGCGGTACGCTGCGAGCTATGCACACTGGAACACCTCTCCCTTGTGCTAGCACATAGTGTTCTACTCCAGCACCATATGTCATGCCGCATTTTGAAATCACAGTGTCAGTTTTAATAGCATTTTGTACCCTTTTTCTTTTGTTATAATTAAATTACTATGCTGTACATTGTTATGGCTAATAAATGTAAGCATGTAAATTAATAAATGTTTACAAAACGGCAAAAGTGCTTTAAGTATTGCTTCAATTTATGAAGTAGGGAGACTCACAGTACACAATAAAAAGTGTGATGCACACAAAATTGAAAAATGTGTCGAAAATGGAAATCACCAACAGTAATGTTATTCCGTATTAAAGTTAATGTTCCTCTGTGCTGTAATTTTCTTTGTAAATTCTGTTATATTACATTCTGTTTATATATTGTGACGTGCAGGCAGTATGTGATGCACTGTGGGGAAGCAGAAAGGATGGAATGCTTTGTAAGTGATGGGACTGGATGAAGGGCTTCTGTTCTCATCTCCTAAGGAGCAGACACACCTCTTAGGAGCTAAGTGACAGGAGAAGTTAGGAGAAAAAGGAAAAGAAAAGAAAGATTTCTTGCCTGAGACAGAGCTCCTTGGAATGTGTCCAGTGCTAAGCAGACTGCAAGCTCCATTAAATGTCTGTGGCTTCCATCACAGTGTCAGAAAATCAACACTATGAACCAACCACTCCATTTCTGCAATAAACCAACAAAACTAAACTGAGACTATTTTTGAAGAAAGTTGTAATAAAAGATAGTTTCTCTTTCTTCCCTCCTTCCCCAAGGAGAGCACATAAACTTGGCTTACTATCTGCTAGCAAAGTGGCTAACACGTTTACAGTTTCTCACAACACAGAGGAGTTATTGCACACGCTCAAGTTCGTTTCCCATGGGACTCAAAGGCTGCACTAAACTGCAAACAGACATTTTATACAAAAAATTGCCTTTCAGCTTTCCCAGAATATTCTTCACTCCTGTCCTGCTTGGTAAGTCTTTCTGGCCTTGACGATTTACATGAGATCTGTCAGTTGAAAAACTTTAAGTACATCCCATACGCTGGCCTAAATCTTTAATTAGTTGTGTTTGTAGTATGTAACATAAGCAAATAAAGCTAAACATATTCCATATTTCATCTAACCCACGGTGTCTCTTTTCCAAAGTAAAAGGTATGGAAAATATGTGACCTAAGCAGCCTTGCCTGAATGGAAGATTAAACTTTCTGTAACCTATGGGAAAGACAATCAGAGGCAGGGTCACATTTGAGATGAACATGTTAAGTTCTCCCCAGATACAATTAAGATCAACCCCAGCAACAAATGAGTATTGATCTGCCTGAATATGTGTCATTTATACCATTATAGCAGGCAGTTCTGCCCCAGGATTCTAAGTGAGAACCATTTGGACAGGATCCAAAGAGCAACTTTAAACTTGCCTACAGGAGCACAGTTATAATGCTTGTGGCTTAGATGAATCTACTGAAAAACACAGATATACTTCATGAACTTTAAATTAAATGAAAGATGGATACTGTTAGGTGCTGGGTAATGTTTAGAATTCTTTTTGCACTCCCATGCATAGAAAAATAAATAATTTGACATTATCAATAAAAAATAGTCAGAGGCAGCATTGAAATGGGGAGGAAGAAAGGAGATAAAACACTGTGATTACAATAGGATACCGTATTTATGTGTAAAGTCTCTATTGACATCTTAAGCAGAAAAAAGTACACAAAAAGGAAAAAGATTTCAGTCATTACTATGAATCGCATTTTTATCACTTCTTTTGTTTCTTTTATACTAATTCAGTTTAAAAATGTCTGACTCATAGTAGAACTATTGTGCTAATAGAAATATTGAAAAAGTTGTCTGTTTTTATAAAGAAATGTACAGTGTATTTCTTAATATAACAAGAACTCTTCCATAATTCTCTGAAGATAAACTTATAAATGGCAAGTATGTCCGTATTTCAAAAAAGTACATCTAAGCTTGTGCTTTGTCATATTTTAGTGGTAACGAAGATTTAATGTACAATTACTCCCCCTAAAAGTGAAAGTCACACACTTCATTCTACCCCCAAATGTAAATTTTTTCTTTAATTTATAGAACCGCAGACGCAAAATCACTGCATACAAATAATCAAGCATTTCCGCCCACCACTTAGACATCTTCCTCATTTCTCTGTCCTCTCTAAACCTCTTTATATTATGCTATGTAAATTTTTTCCAATTGGGCAATGTAGTAATTGCTTAATTTTTGTAAACCTGTTCAATGGTAGGACGGTGACATCAGTAGCAGAATAAAAGCAGAGATGTGTGACAAAGCTGTAATAGGATTTTAACAGACCAAAGCCACATTAAAAGAAAATGCTGCAAAAAGATATCGATTTTCATAAGAGTGCAGGGCTGTTTCAGAACAACAGACCCCTCACATGTTTCTAAATATAAATATACTGTGTGAACAGCAGAGGGATCGCTCAAAGTGGCATTTGAAAAAGTACAGTTGAAATTTTTATTTGGCTGATGACTTTAACCAAGGCAATTTATAACATCTGAGAGATACAATTGGTTGAAGTTCTTTTGTTTTTTTCCCAGTTGGAACACAGGCAGGTGAAGTGTTTTGCTTAAGGGTACACAGTGTTAGTATTGGGATTTGAACCCACAATCTCAGGGTTTCAAGACAAAAGCCTTAACAATTGCGTCACACTGATACTGATGTTTAGCCTATTGTAATGTCTCTCAAAAAATGACATTAGGTTTGAGCAAGATTGTTTTAAAAAATAGATATTACAGTTTCAGTTTGATTTGTCTGCCTACAAAAAGGCATTAATAAATCTGAATTATAGAATTTAAAAAAAGTAAGATTAAATATATGAACAAATTCTTTGCCCAATTTCTGTACAACAACAAACCTGTAAATTCTCTAAATTAAAGGCAGACACTAGGGAAGAGGTGGTGGAGGAGTAATTGTTAAAGTCATTCATTACTTCTAATCTCTTTTCTAGTACTGCAAAAAACAAAAATCACCTGGTATATATAAAAATGCATTATAATTTCAGAAAGAATCCATCAGCAAAGAAAAACTATGCATCAATTGGGCTATTAGATTGTCTGACATAACCACTATCAAGGTTTTTCTTAAAATTATCATCCATTGCCTTTACTTAGGAATGAGAGTGTATATACATATTTTACTTTAGGTAGTGATGATCCATGAATAAATCTATCAAACAATCATACAGATGACGTTGAAGCAGTTCTAAAGTTTTGTACTTGCTATAGGCATCAACAAATAATTCATACTCCTGAGGTAAAGTTTTCATTTGTGAAGCAATCACTCCTTCACCGCACTTTGTTATGGTTGTTCCTATAATCATGGAAACACTATAATTTTTGTTCTGCTGAAGCAGGATGATTTTTATATTGGGACCATTGGATGATACAAGAACAAAATGGAATATGCACTGGGGTCAAAACCAAAGAGGCAAACCGATCCTTTGCCAAGCCAGAAACACGAGACATGAATCAGAATCATAAACCTGAAAGTAAGTCAGAAAACTGAGAACGAAAATATTGAGAAGCGCACATTAAGTCTTTTAGTTTTATCCAAAGCATGAATGCTGGAACAGCACATAAATTTACTTTTTAAAGGATCTTGCCGATGACATATTGCGAACATGCTCCCAGGGATTTCTTGGAGGTTACCTTGGCAATGGATAAAGCGAAAGTCTCAAAAATCTGTCAGTATTTAAAATGGGATGAAATAAATGCCTTAATCAAATTTTCTGACCACCAAAACCTCAGGATAATCACCAGAACTCTTTAGGAAAGTGTAAAAAATAAAGGGCACTAGTCACAATAATTTAAAGTTCAGGTTTGTCTAGTACAAGCAAAAACAGAAATGAGTTTGAAGATGATGTTACAAACCCAGCAATAATATAATAAAAATAATAACATAAAAGACACAACCATTTACTTTAGAATCAAACCAGAGAAAACAAAGGAAGAACAGAAATACAAAGGGAAAAAGGAAAATAAGTTTCATAATAGTTTTGTCAAGTAATTAGTTTCATCAGTCAATGTATAGGTTGTAAGAAACTATATAAAATAACAATCAAGAACAGTTATTCCGCCAACTGAATAACCCTCTTGTCCCTACTGAACAAAGTCTCTAGGTGAATGAGACTAGATTTACAAAGTACATATACCCCTATAAGAATCAGCAGAATCAAGGAAGGTGGTAAGTCTAAAACTGCATTTAACATATTCACTGGAGGTTATGAATGCCTCACTATTCCTTTTGGATTACTACCTAACTCAGCAATGTTTTGTGCTTATTTAAGGATGTCTTCTGTGACTTTACTGATATCATTGCAAGAGTATATATTGATGATATTCTTATTTTTTTCTCTGGATATAGCTAATGACATAAATCATGTCTGTGAAGTTCTCGTTCCTATTTGAAGGACTATAATGTACAGATATGTAAGACCTCTGTTGTATTTGTATGCTACAAGATTTAGTAGTCAATATTGCAAATGGTCATAGCTAAGATCAATGCCATTCAATAATAGAAATACCTCCCCCACTTCATTTAACTAGGTGTAACATTTTTTCTAATTACAGATTTATTGATAATTTTTATATGATTAATGCCCCAGTAATCTTCCTTACTATAAAGACAAGTTAAGAGTTTGTTTGGACCTCTGAGGCTCAGCATTTGCATTGTTTATATCTGCACCAGTTTGATGGCATCTTGACACTTTTATGTTACGTTATAGCCAGCCAGGGCTTTTATGCAGCTTGTACTTACTCACCTTTTTATTGTTATTTTTGTTAATTTTGAGTTATTATGTTTCACGTTTTTATGTTATTTATGTTCTGTCTCCTTAAATGTGCTGCAATTTCTTACAATTTGTGGGTGGAGCCCAAAGAGATGGGGCTATTCTGACAAAATTATTTCTCCCTCTGGCAATTCACTGACTTTGTATTGGAGATTTTCTGTAAGTATTGATTTTTGTGTGTTCTTGCTGGTTTTATGATTTTCTCACCTTGTTGGATTGATTTTGGACTTGCATAATGGGATTTGTTTGCTTTTTATTGCCTTTTTGCCATGTCTTTTTGCTCATTTAAGCATTTTGGTTTTTTTTTCAATTAAAAAGTCTTTGCTAATAATTCTTCATTCATAAAGATTTGTGGTTACGTTTTGTTCACAAGCCAGAGTTTTTCTTTGTTTCTCCCTCTTATGAGTCGTACTTTCAGATTTTGAACTTTAAAATACCACTGCCTCCATTTATTCTTGTGCCCAGCCAGGCTGAAAACTTATGTTAGTAGCTGGAGTAAGCTGGACTGGGAGAGTTCCATCTCGGCTGGTAAGTAATGGTCCTGACTGGCTTTAATTAGTCTTTTAGGAAGACCCATACAATTTTCACCATGCGTGTAACTCCTAAATACCACATTTAACTTTCATTTGAATCTTCCAATATTGGTGTGTGTGCAATGTTTTCAGACTCTGGGAAGTTCCTATTTTGAGCCGGCGTTTTCATGGGTTTAATGCCCACAGATGTGGGAGGGAATTACTGGCCATTAAATTAGCCCTCGAAGAATTGCACTATTTAAAGGAAGGAACTGATCACAAAAATGATAAAGACAGAAGAATGGGAAGTCAAACTCATGCTAAAATTCAATACATTATAACATGGTTTGAATAGAGACAAGAGTTTTATGGCCAGATATGAGGATTGTTTGCATCTCTCAGACTGACCCAGACAACCTGTCTACAGACCCACATTGTATGAAAAAAACTCAGTAGAAACTTCAAAAGACTTTGTTGGACAGTTATCTTATCCAACGATCTTGACTATACATTGATCTCCTCTCTTGCTAAATAGATTTTAGCCTGAAGAGGGCTATTCTTTTTTTATATTTAGGATGTCTAACTTAAAGATTTACCAATGTTGTTACCTAGTGTGTCTATAAACAATGGTAACTCCAATTCCTGTACATCTTGCAAGAAGAAGGGGCCTGAGTTACCCCTAAAGCTTGCATATTGTAATCTTTTTAGTTATCCAATAAAAGGTGTCACTTTGCTTGACTTCTCACTAAATCCTGATTATGCAAATTTCCAAAACCAAAATGTACGTATTAGCTCAAATAACAAGTAAATCAAAAACGAAGGTGCTAGTTATCTTCTAGTTACCTTGCAACAGTTTACTTCAGAATATTCTAAATGTCACTTGTCCAGTAAGGCACTCGATTCATTGTAGGTGCAGCTAAACAAAATATTACACTTGTTTGCTGCTAAGACAAGGATGGAAAAATGGTTGTCCTAAGCTGTCAGTAATTCTTTTGCTAATTAAATCTATCCAAAAAAGTGTGAAGTTTAAACCAAAGGCTTGAATGTAGTGCACTGTACAGCTGTATTCCAGCAGACAGCAGATGACGTTATCTATTGTGTAACTTTCAACAGATATCATTGCCATAAACAATATGCCCATCATCATTTTGTGATTTGCCAGTATGACACAACACAAAATGGTGTCAAAATGGTATTAACAAAATAGTATTGATATTCACTAAACCTGACCAGGGGTGATTTTGGACACACAAAAAAAAAGAAAATGTAATATTCAGGTTTCCAAACAAGAATTACTAAATTAACAGATATATTGTTGAGGTCCATTTATTCCAACTACATTGTTTTTCTGTCTGTTTAAACACATCTGCATCTTTGCATGTATTCATTATGTAATTAGTAATTTGTATTTCATTTACATATGAACTTGTTACAGCACTCTGAGGCTGCACTCATTAAAGAGCGCAGTACAAAAAATAAATAAAACGGAATTAAATTGAAGACAAAGATTAAAAAATTAGATGGTCATTTAATACTGGAGACATGTACGGTCGTCCCAAAATCCATAAATGCTCAAGTCCCTTATATAAAATGGCACAATAGTTGCATATAACTTACGCATATCCTCCCGTATGCTTTAAATAATTTTAGCTTACTTATAATAGCACTAGCAGCACTAATACATGAATTTCAATTTCCTTCTGATTTATTGTGCAAATCCTCGATTTGCTCTAACTGATCTTATTGCCCACTTTCGGCAAGTGATATGCCACTTTTCCAAAGACTGAAAATTTTTATTTTCTTGTCGAGAGATGGCATCTTTATACTGGGGAGCAGGCAGCTGCAGGCCCGGTCATGGACAGAGGGTGCACACCCTGGTCTATTTATAGTTCAAGAGTTTGGTGTGCAACACTGCCCAGTTACAGAATCCCCAGGCTTTTCCCCTGAAGTTCTGTCTTTGCCTTTACATACAGATCTCAGCAAATATTTCCATTTCTGCATGCACAAACTTTCATCTTTGCTCAGTGTCAGTGTCATGAAATTTGACATTTAGCTATCACTGTATGCTTTTAATGTTTTATTGTGTATGTATGGTTAGCAACACCTCACACAACTGGTCCTCCCCTCCAATGAGTGGATGTTTTCTTGTCTCATGCCCATGCAGTTACACTCAGGGCTGGGCAGTTGTGAAATTATGGAGGCACGCAGTTGCCAGTGCAAGGATCAGCGTGCCAAAACTGATGACAAAATTTTCATCCCACACACCTTGGTGGACCCTTGCAGCAATGCAGACGTGTCAAGTATAAACAACAACCACATTTACTTCTATAGTACTTTTTCATGCAAAGGATGTAGCACTAAGTGCTTTAAAAGATATCAAAGAAGTAGTTACATGCAAAGAAAAATTATTTCAGCTTAGAATAAAAATGAATAAATAGTATACAAAAGATAAAGAAATAATGTACATTTACATAAGAAAGCAATATAATTTAGCAAGAAGACAAGAAGCCAATACAAGGTGTCATTTTGCTTGGCTTTTCTCTACATAAGAAAGCAATATAATTAAGAGAAGTAAAGTCCTTAAATATAGGATTTTTGTTTAGCTTCTAAATTACAGTCTGATGACAGAAGACCAGATGATCCAACCCCCACTTTGCAGTCTGGCCTTTAGCCTTCTAATTCTGCCTGTTTAAGTCCCTGCAGTGTGCACATACTGCTCATTGCTACTACTGATTTGATGGTTTAATGAGGTCTTCGGATTAACCCTGTCTCAATCGCTCATGGCTTCTGGCAGACTGTGAGGAAGGTGATCAAACTTGAATATAGAAGAAGTAAAAATCATAACAAGGTTTGTTAAAAAAAGTGGAAGGATTATTATTGATCCTTGAGATGTGAGAACAGCAGGCCTGCACACCCATCCATTTCTCTTGGAGCTCCCATCCTATAGGGTATGTCAGTAGTTATCAATCAGTCAGTATTAGTTGTCAATCAAAATGATTAATGACCTTTAAGTCCCGCCCCTGGTGACTCGATACAGGAAGTCCTGCCCTTCGCCCCCTGATGACGTCACTCCGGAAAGTCCCGGCCCCTCACGTGACCTATCTCCACCTCTTTGGCACCGCCCCCTGGCGGTGGATGGGTGAAAGGCACCCAGTCCCCACCCAGACTCCACCTTGAACCCGCCCCCTGATTGGTTCAGGAAACTGTCACGGGAATTTTGATGGATGTCTGTCCCCTCCTTGAACTCACCCCGGTACCTGATTGGTTCAGGAAACTGTCAAGGGTCGTTTGATGGATGTCTACCCCCTCCTTGAACTCAACACCACCCCCCACCCCTCTTCCGAAAGACAAGCCGGGCAGGTTACAGCCTTTACCTCGATAAGCACAGACAAGCCCAGGGCGTGTCCTGACATATCCAGGCAGATTGCTGCCTTGGCCCTGGACAAGTCCCAGCACGTTCCCATCCTTACCTTGCCGACCTGAAGGGCCTGCCTTGGCCCCCGGGTCAGGCAGCACCTGACGGTCGGACTCCCCACACTTCCCAGTCCTCTCTCCGGAGGACGTGTGATTCTTGCTGAAAGCCCTTCTGAAAGGGCAGTAAAAAAAGCATCTTCTTCGGTTCTATCTATGATTTTAATATGAACACGAAATTAAAATATCTATCTCATCTTTGCTTTATGACTTGCAGCTCCAGGCTTTTTTGCCCATCTCACAGACAGAATCTGCAGTAAAAACAGCTTTAGCGGTGATTCAAGCTTCCCATCTCACAGAAAGAAATCAAGCAGCCCAGCTTTTAGCCGACCCTCTGCGAGCAGACCCTGCTCTCTCTCTACACACAGAAAGTAAAGTCAGGTATGGGAAGACTCTGTGAGTTCACTTGCAAACAACTGAGCCCGCCCGCTTCGAGCACCCATCCCCATAGCTTCTCACTTCAGCTGTGCAATTCACAAGCTGACAAGTGATGTAATCTCCCACCCCCAAACTGCCACCACGCCGCTGAGGAATTCTTTGTGGTCCTTTGAAGCACCCGGAGGTTATTTTTCATCTCTTTTAAGGGAGTTTAGGATCACCCTTTTCAGAGAGCCATCTCCACTCCAATTATTTTAGACCAATTTCTCAACTATAAACTTGCTGTCTGCAAGTTCCCTTCCTCCGGCAACAGCCTGTTCGTGAGCACCCAGAACGTCTGTCCATGGAATGTACTTCACTTTTCAAGGTGATGCATGAGATAACTAGTTTGATATAAGCCTTGTAAAAATCACACAGTCGTATGCCGCAGTTCCCTTTTAAATCATGTTTGAGACGTATAAAAAGGCTAGCCTGGGCTGATTGGTGGCTGATACCAAAAATGTTCACATATATACAGAGCTTAACTTTAGGGTTTATTTTCCGGGGGCTGTCTAAAATCAGACAAAAGAGCAAAACCCTAATTTCCTTAATGACATTGTCCTCCAGGCTGAGTAATGAACCACGTCCTGTACGTGTCGAGATGCCAGCCCATGCCTGTCATCCCTTACACTATACAGTATAACATGTTTGGTTACTCATTTTGTAAGTATAATACAATGAAGTTATTTTTAAAAGTAACACCACACCGCTCAAGAGAGACAGATTCCACATGTGTTTTTGGATTTGCTGTGGTCAGTGATTTTTTTAAATGTTTTGCTTAGCTCATTTCTATCACCTAATGTGCTGGTTTAACTAGAGGCCTTTAAAACACCCTTTGGCAAGCCACGAATACGTCGGTCATTTTTTCAACTGTTTCCAAGGCACATAGCCCTCAGCGTCTATATGAACTTCTTAAGAAAAATTATTTCTTTTATCTTTGTATAGGATTAAATGAAATATAACTATTCTTCATGCAGACTATTCATGATTATTATAGGCAAACAGTATGTTTTTAAAAAACGGATGGCTGAATCCTTAATATTTCCAAGTTGATTCTGAAGTGCGTGCGTATAATATAAGATGCAGCATTTTTTTTTCTATCTACGTGTACGACGATTAATGTACAAATTCATAGGACTGAAGCAAACAATTGTAGTTTTTCATACCGAAACGGGTAAACCAATCAAGTAGTTTTTGTCTCTGCGTCTGAAAATTCAAACGGGGTCTCTCCTCTGAGAATATTCAGGAGTGGCTTTAAAGCACAGGCCGGTGGTGCATTAACTCTGACATAAAAGTATGTGAAATGCCTACTCTTTCGAAACGGCCTCTCTCTGTACGGAGCCGCCTGTTTTTAAGAGGCTGAGATAGCGTAACATTTTTGCTTTATAAACTCTCATTTGGACAAGACTCCAGGAGCTTACAGTAACGGTGTTTTCATTCATTTCGCTAAGTGTAATTATTTTAATATAGAATAGTAACCCAAAATCTGGGTGATTTTAGATGTGTGAGTAATATAATGAAGTTATTTTTAAAAGTAACCCCACACCGTACAGAGAGACAGATTCAACGTGTGTTTTAGGATTTGCTGCAGTCAGTGATTTTAAATTTTTTGCTTAGCTCATTTCTATCACCTAGGAGTCTTTTGACAAAGGAAAACTCTGTAAATACACTTGTGCATTTAAACAGAGATTTATAAGAAAGCACAGGAGGCTATAGTGAGGTGTGCAGGTTTAACTAGAGACAAGGGATGTAAGAAGTGCTTTTCTGCACATATGAAGTTCATCGAACTAAAATCATGTGTTTAAAATCAGCAGCTTTAGCTCATGCTAGTGACCTCATAAATGGGAGCCAACAGCTCAGCACGCTTGTATAGCTCACAAAATAGCAGAGCTAATTACTCTTTCTGCTTAAACTAATGATCAAATATTCGGGTAATTCTTAATGAAACACTAAAGCTTTAGTGAACAAAAATACATTTTCAGCAGCCAAGTAAAATGACTGGTTGCTTTAACATGAAAATAACGCATCTTTAGAAAATAAAGCATCTAAAAGCATCTTTGGAAAGGTCCAATTTTAAAACATCATAAGAAAAATCCTTGTTTCCAAAAGAGTTCTGCCCATTTTTACAACAGTTTTCTTGACTGATCTTTGGAATCATCAGGGCCTTTCTGATCACATCCACCCCAAACATAGCATAGAACTTAATTTCTGTACTCATTTTAAATGATAATAGCCAGTATAAAGTCCCTAAAGGAACTGGAGACATCTGATATCTTCTTTCATATATCTTTTCTTGCCAGCCTAAGTCATTCAGATTCTGCTTACAACACAAATGTACGATTATTTTTTCTCAAATGGCCAAATCTTTGGCCTTCTAATCATGAAAAAATAAATACATAAATAAATCAGATTTTATTCTCATGACACTTTATTTGCATATTTTATTATACCTACTTAACTTTTATCGACATTTATCTATCTCTATATTTATTTTTCTGTATCAGAAGGTAGTTTAAGTTAATTTGTTTTGAGTTCAATAGATGTATTTTTCATATTTTCAATTCTTGTTTTCTTTTTTTCACATCTTCGAGCCCCCATTTTGTTACTTCGCGTCCCCTAGGGGATCGCCCACAGTTTGAGAACCACTGTTGTAGGGATTTATTAGTAAAACACTCTGCGGCATTTCAAGCTAAATTAGATTCCATTGATTATTCAGCCATCCATCAGTGTTCCATTTTTTGTTATAAATTGTATTTAGTCTCTCTTTATTTACTAAACATTTTATATGATGATTAGAAAACAGTTATCTTGTTCAGGCTTTAATTTAAAACAGCATTTTCATCAACAGGTTATAAACACTTTGGTACTCAGGGGGCTTTGTATAATAAAAAAGTTTTAGAAATTCTGTTAATGCTTGGTAATAGCCTTCCATTTTACAGCAGTTATGAGCCCCTGAAAATAAGAACGGTTATAGTAGGTTATAGGAGCCTGTACACTACAGGGCTGATTATTAGGCTTTGGACAAGTTAGGCCAATCAGGATGGAAAATGGTTTTAGTGAATAGTTACATCATATCTATTATATGCGTTAGCACAAGGATTACAATTTTACTAAAACTGTGAGGTTTTATTCTTTCTTTTAGGTAGTCCAGGTGACATAGGACAGCTGTCATTGAAAACTTCTTTTCCCCTCTGTTTGTGAAAAAGCACCCTTGGTTTTAGTAGCATTCAGGGTCAAGGGATGTAAGTTTGAACTGTGATTCCAAGTGTCTGCAAACTTCTTGAATACGAGTCCAAGGACCAGGGTTTGTGCAGGGGTCATAGTCAGGGGCAGAGTTAAGCTAGACATTATTATTCCAAAATGAAACATTGACTCGCCCCTATCACAAAGATAAGATAGTAAAAACTAAAATTTACAAATACTAAGTACAGAGGAGATTAAAAACATCTTAAGACCGGATCAACAAGGGATCACCCCAAGCTCACTGCACACTACAACAGAACCTACGTGTTCTGCGGTATATTATCAGCTAAACTGTCATCTATGTAGGCAGTTCCACGGGATTGCAAAGAGTTGGGGAAAACATTATTTAACATCTGCTAGTATGAGGCTAATTAATATTAGCCGGTTATTGTTAGAATCTTACCTGGCACTAAAAGTGAGGCTTGTGTTCCTCCTGATTCAGGAAGAACATTAAATATTGGAGTTTAGAATATGAACTAGACTGGTAGTCTTGATGGTAAGGACATTTGTGCCAAAATAAAATAAATAAAGTTAATTATGAAGTAAATAACCACATGAAAATGTGGAGTGATTACAATTTGAAAAACTGCCGTGATGTATAAAAACATTTGAAATAAATAATAAGCTTTTTTGACATGCGCAGTAACGGAATAGTCTGAATGTGTCTTAAAGAGTTCATTTTAAATAAAACTTAAAAAGGCAAATTAAAAATATTAAATCTGAATAAAACACAGAAGTATCATTTAATGATATCAATTAGGGTTAAGTATTTTCAAGTACCGGGATCTATTTATAAGGTTTATTTAATTTAGTTATAAACAAAATGATTGTTGGCATTTTGCTTTGAAATTAACAATAGTTTGATAGAGCTTTAAGAATTAGAATGCAAGACAAACCTCTACACTCTATAACAAAATGTTGCTGTTCCAATAGGAATATCTCAGATCTCTGTTTTCATTTTAACCTTTTGACAAGAAACCCCTGTTCAGGGAAATATACCACCTATATTGAAAATGAACAGTGCCGACGTGCTAACTAAATAGATATAATCTAAGATATTTTGCACAATATGGCCCTGGGCGCTAACCCCATGATTCTGACCAACTTAAGGGTCTGCAATTAATTGTCCAACTTCCTGCGGGTGCTATGGATATTGTAATGGAGACTGCAAAAGATTCTATAATCTTTACTCTGTAATGGTCCATATGACGGAGATCTAGCGCCTGAGTCCGCAGTGTTAACCAGTCATAGGACATGATGTTAAAAATTCACCTAGGGTTTTTCAAATGAGATAGGACGAGTGTGGCGTGTGCTCTGTATTCTCTTTACTGTATTAACTATTCACAGTGACCATACCCCCAAGACCTTAGGTTTTTTATGCCGAAGTACCTTTCACTGACCCGAATAAGAGACATCCATCAAAATCCCCTTGATAGTTTCCTGAACCATTCAGGGGCCAGGGGTGGGTTCAAGGCAGAGTCTGGGTGGGGACTGGGTGCCCTTCACCCATCCACTGCCAGGGGGCGGTGACAAAGGGGCGGGGTTAGGTCACGTGAGGGGCCGGTACTTCCGGTATTGCGTCACCAGGAGCGGGGCTTTCGGTATGACGTCATAGGGTCGGGCCTTAAAGGTCATTAATCATTTTGATTGACAGTTTGACAGAAGCCGCATGCCTGTAACTACTTATGTCTACACATCATTTCATTTGCATGGATTCAGCATAATGCTCGTCTCATTGCAAATTCATGTTTTGCTCTTTGGACTTTCTAGATTTTTTTTTTAATATTTTCAATCTGAGATTTGTTGAACATGTAGATGCAGAACCTGCAGATACAGAGGGTCTGACTCTGCATTTCAAATATGAGAAGAAGCTAAGCTCATCCTTTACCATTACTTTGAAATGTGTCTTTGAAGCCCTTAGAAATAACGCAAGCAGACAGGATAGTGAGCCTGTGATCAACTTGTGTGAAATGTTCAGGAATATGGTTTTGTAATTTCTTTGATCTTCACAATTCAAATATGCTCTCTGAAACAATCTGCAAGTTGTCTTCTTGTTCACTCCTTGCCCTGGTCTTTTTTTCCGTGGAATGCGGTAAATAAAATTTTTCATCTGGCAGGAGGGCAGTTGTGTAATATTAATTTTACATGGGTATCAGATACAATTGTATTTTTGGTTACACTTTTCTGAGGTATTTAGTGGCTCCTATTAAAAAAGAAAGTGGGGAAAGTGGCCCTAATTTGTAAACTGACTTACATATATTGGGCTGGCAATGTAAAAATCTGAAATGGTAGAGTTTTGTTTAATGACCACTGGGAAAGAGTGTTAATGTCATGTTTCATAATTAATAAAATTAATAAATTGAATTAATTAATGAAGTTTATCCAATCTAATGTTTCAGCAAGGGACCCTGTTATGGCTGGTAATTAAATTTCTCTTATATGTATTTTTGTTTTTGTTGAATTAATTTGTGTTAATATTGTTATTCATCTTGATTATTAGCATTTGCATTATTTGTGTTTTGTATTACTTTTGCGTACTGTTTAATTTCTGTGTTTCCATGCTTATCCTATATTCCCTATATTTTGTGGGTGGTTCCCCAAGAGGCAGGCTACCTTTTCATTTTCATCAAGAGACTGCTCTACCCTTTAAAGCCTGAGGAAATTCCACGGAACATTTTCTCTTTTGTCTCTTTTGATTATTGCCATATACTAAATTTTTGACTTATTTGTTCTGTTTTCTGACCTCTCTATGTGAATTGTACATTCTGGGCGTGTTTTCCACTGGATGGCCTGCTCTTGAAGGTAATTCCTTCTGTGTCTTATGTGCTTGTACAAGCTTCTTTTCCTAAAGAGCTTTCTTGTGTAATTAAGTTTTCATTTTTTAAAGATTTTTCTTTACCATTTTCGTTACACAAGCTGATCTTCCACTTGTGGGGCTTTTGCAACAGGTTTTGGGTCTTTCTTTAGAGGAACTCAATTGCTCATAATGGGTAGGTCTGAAAAGGAAGAGAAGTGGTATGTGGGTTTTATTTCTAGTGTTCCTGTTGGACAGGAAGTTGTAAGGTCTGCTTTGAGATTGAGTGTACTGTCTAGAATTTCAGATGGGTGTCCTGGGTCAGTTAAAAAAAGGTCCTTATTTAAAGTCCTTCATTATGAAGGCCAACTCTGTGACATCAGAGTCTGAGAAACCTCGAAAAAAGATGTTTCTTAGTGTCTTGGAGATGTGCAGACTTTTAGGTAAATTAACAGTGTGACTCAGTTGGCTTTAAAGAAAGCCTTAGAAGTATACACTTTTACATCATAAGTTACTGTAAATGTATTTGAAAAAGACTAATGTTAACGGATTGTATGATTGGTGTTGACAAATCAACTGCGAACCTAAGAGAATGAGTCTTGTTTTTAAAAAAGAAAGTTAAATATGTAATAAACTAAAACAAAACCTTAGTCCCTGGCTTACTGCAGGTAAAGCTGCTGACTCTGGAGGGCTTTATACGTATACTATGAGGGAGTTTGCATATTAGCATCAGCACAGTTGTAATGTTAATAATGTGCATCTTAGCATTTTTAGGTTCAAGTTTGGTGGGTTTTAAAATCAACTTATATTTAACAGATAATCATTATTATATTGATAAAAAGAACATTAACAGCATATTTATCTTGTTTTTTCTGCAGCATTAATTCAATTAGGTTTGTTTTAAATATGAAAGTAAGCAATCATTTGATAATTCCCAGTCTAGACAATAAAGGCACAACATGTCTGATCAGCTATTTTATGTAATAGCTTTTAAAGTAAAAAACTTAAGGTGCCTGTAATTAGACTTGCTTAGGAAACTTTAATTCTTATTTTTTCAAACTGGCAGGATTTAAACCTTATATGTATTCTTAAATAATCTCATTTTGTCAGACCACTGTTCCTGATGAGGGTTTAAATGCAAAATCTGAAGTAGTCATTTTGTGAAGTATACTTATTCCATCCGTGTTTTATGCACACCCCATTCAAGAAATTTTTGTCATTTGTATTCAAGGGTCACATGTTGGAATTTGTATTGAATTATATTATAAATATTTATTGTCATTACCTTTACTTATCAAGATAGGTTATACTGTTTTGAGTTTTTATTATGTTTGAACACCATATTGTTGAAAATTGTCACCACATATGTTCACTTTAGTCAATTTTCAAAGGTACTTTTCTTGCCATCAAAATTAAATCATTTTAGTCATGCAAACTGTGTTCTTGTTTTTTTTTTTTGGTGCTAAGAGGCAAAGAGAAATATTAATCCTGTTTAGGAGAAACCTAATCTTCTCCTTTTTCTAATTGAGAATAAAATACAAACAAAGAAAATGCCTTTTTCAAAAAAGAATACTTGACCCAAACATATTTTTTAAATATGTTTGTGGTAAAATGATAGTGTTTTTAATTGTTTAATTATTTCATAATATTGTGAAACCTATTTTTAGCTAAAGTCGGTGTACAATTGTGAAAGCAGGAGCCAGGGTGCCAGTTTAGTGCTATAAATGCAGCGCAGCTAGAACATAAAGAGGTATGGTGTTTGTTTTTGGCTTGATTGAAGAGTGATTGCTGGTTAGAGAAGAAAATCGTGAAAAGGAAAGGCAGCAATGACCGGGCTGAATGTTAGGCAGAAGAGTGGTGTCAGTGGCTAAATTTGAGGTTTTGGATGGTGATTCTGCTTTCATCTGCTAAGCAGTGGAGTAAGCAGGAGGAGGAGAATCCACAGGAGCGAACTTAAGTAAAGTCTCCCATCATCCTGGCAAGAACTGGGCAAGGAAGAAAAGGGAACATAATGGTTCTTTAATTCTCTGACATTTGCATTTTTAACTTATTTATCTGGATTTTTTAAAGACCCTAAGACACTGACTTTGGTTCAGTGTCACAGTATTTTAAAGAATGTGTTTATTTAAACTATTTATTGATTGATTTGCATGAACTATTTTTGCACATTTTTACACTTTTAATTCTCTGTCATTATTAAACTGTTTTGATTAAGATTTTAAAATCTCCATTCATTGCTTCACTCAATATCGGTTCTTCCCGGTCGTGACTATCGCTACCTTGGGCCAGGGGTCCTCAGTCGCGGTCCTGGAGGGCTGCAGTGGTGGCAGGTTTTTGCTCCAACCCAGTTGCTTAATAAGAAACACTTATTGCTCAAGTAACACTTCTGCTTCACTTTAGTTGTTTTGTTCATTAAGATTTTGAACCCTTATTGATTATTTTAGTTTTAAACAGCTGTATTATTGGTTTTTAACTCCTCCTAATTAGCAATAACATGCAAATGACTAAAGAGAAACACTTCAGGGTTAAGCAGTATAAAGGACTGTGGGAAATCCCAGATGGATGAGCTGAGTTGGGAGGCAGGGTGGCTAAGCGTCTGGGAGTGGAGGATTGGTTATTGGATTATTGTATTGTTTATTTGAGAATTGTGGAGAGGAGCGTGCTTTGTGCACTTATTATTATAATAAATATTCATCTTTTGGACTTTTACCAGGTGTCTGACATGTGGTCTGAGGGTACAAGAGTGCGAGGAAACCCTAATCTGTCACAACAGTAAACAATTTTTTTTAAAAATGAGTTTTAAGCACAGGGAAAAAAGGAACATTTGAAAAATCTGTAATTTAATAAACCACCAAGAAAACTAACCTTACATGAGTCGAGTTCTGGCATGAAGTGAGGAGGAACTGGGTGAAGAGGAGGTTACAGTTTTGAGGGAGAGTCTGGCTACGCGATGGAGGGATGATTTCCTTCATGTGTTTTCTCTCTTGTGATTTCTTGGGTTTCTGGTGTTTTTAGCTGTTTAGCTGGTGGGAGCAAAAGCCTCATGCAGCCATTCCAAAAACAAAGTCCTTGTGACCCAACCCTTCATGTTTGCCTTCTACATTACTGGAAGTCTGGCTTTGTTTACATTGTGCTGCTTGAAAGCACGAGGGTTCTCAAATTGGTAAATGAGTAAACTGGTAAACAGTTTTTCCATCTCTTCCAGCACTTGAAGCCTCTGCCTGGTTAACGCTGTAACTCATTTTGCAGCATCAGCTGCTTTTATAGATTCTTTCTGCTTTAGAATAGTTGAAATCGTAGATTTAGACTTCTTGTACTCAGCGGCAAGATCAGTAACACGAACGCCACGCTCAAACTTTTCAATAATTTCTTTCTTTACTTAGATTTCAATTTTCTTCAAAACTTTCTTCTCACCACTCTTCACTTGCTTAGAAGCCATGGTTAACTCCAAAAGCACACAAAATACTGTAGAGCACAAAGAGATCAAAGGTAAAGCATGCATGTCTGACTGAGAACAATGAACAGGGAGCGGCTCAACACGTGCTTAAATACAGTACAGTAATCGGCGTGTATGAACCAGCAGGCCAGGCAGGCACGCTCTCTCTCTCTCTCTCAGCAGCACGCACCCTCCCTCTCTCTCAGCAGCACGCACCCTCCTCCTCTTTCTCAGCAGCAGGCAGGCACAGCTGACCGAGAACAATGCAACACGTGCAGAAATCATCGGCGCGCACAAATCGAAAGGGAAACTGGCTTGTTCGTATACTGACTGTGTGGTCGTGAACCGAGGCAAAAGTTTGGCGAATTTTTTGGTCGTGAACCGAGTTGTACGTGTACCAAGACGTTCGTGAACCGAGGTTCCACTGTACTTAGAAAGGGGAAGAAAATCTAGGATATGAAAATTACCTGACATACTGTAGTAGAGTTAAAGCACTAACAAGCCATGAAATTAAATTATTTCCAAGAATTGCTAAACAACCAGGTTAGAACAAAAACCTGCAGCCACTGAGGCCCTCCAGGACTGTGATTGAGGACCCCTGCCCTGGGGTATAGGAAAATGCCAGGCTGTTGGCACCCTGAGAATTACAGTTATTTAACCCATGTAGTTTTTAGTAATGGCCACAAAATATGTTTAACCTCTGTTTTTTGTGCAGAACGGAGTGAAAAATGTTTATAAAATAAAACAGGCCAATGGTTTACATTGGCAAACAATGTGAAAAATGTACATAAAAAGGAAAAAAAATATTGCGTTACTTGTGTTGCATAATCCACATACAGTGGAACCTCGGTTCACGAACGTCTCGGTACACGTACAACTCGGTTCACGACCAAAAAGTTCCCCAAACTTTTGCCTCGGTTCACGACCACACACTCGGTATACGAACAAGCCAGTTTCCCTTTCGGTTTGTGCGCGCCGATGATTTCCGCACGTGTTGCATTGTTCTTGGTCAGACGTGCCTGCCTACCTGTATGTGCGTGCCTGCCTTCCTGTACGTGTGTGCCTGCCTTCCTGCGATTTCGACTATTCTAAAGCAGAAAGAATCTATTAAAGCAGCTGATGTTGCAAAAGGCGTTACAGCGTTAACCAGGCAGAGGCTTCAAGTGCTGGAAGAGGTGGAAAAACTGTTGCTAGTGTGGCTGAATGAGAAGCAACTTGCAGGGGATAGCGTAAGTGAGGCGATGTTATGCGAGAAAGCCAGGAAGATTCATGGCGATTTGCTGCAAAACTATCCTTCTACGAGTGCCGGAAGTGAGGAATTTAAAGCCAGTAGAGGATGGTTTGAAAAGTTTCACAAAAGAAGTGGCATTCATATTGTGGTAAGGCATGGAGAAGCTGCTAGTTCCGACGCTGAAGCTGCGAAAGAATTTGTGAAAATTTTCACAAAATTAGTGGAGGACGAAGGCTACATCCTGCAACAAGTCTTCAACTGTGATGAGACCGGATTGTTCTGGAAGAGGATGCCGAAGAGGACCTACATTACCCAGGAAGAGAAGGCTATGCCCGGCCATAAACCAATGAAGGACAGGTTAACTGTTTTGCTGTGGTGATGTAAAAATCAAGCCGCTTCTCATTTACCAATTTGAGAACTCTTGTGCTTTCAAACAGCACAATGTAAACAAAGCCAGACTGCCTGTGATGTGGAAGGCAAACACGAAGGGGTGGGTCACAAGGACCTTGTTTTTGGAATGGCTGCACGAGGCTTTCGCTCCTGCTGTGAAGCGATATCTTGAAGAGAATAACCTGCCTAAAAAATGCCATCTTCTAATGGACAATGCACCGGCACACCCTCCAAATTTGGTTGATGATATTGTCGAGGAGTATGAATTTATTAAGGTCGTGTTCCTCCCCCCCAACACGACTCCTCTTCTGCAGCCCATGGACCAGCAGGTTATTTAAAATTTCAAGAAACTGTACACCAAAGGACTATTCACCAGGTGTTTCAATGTGACCGAGGAGACGTCTTTGACCCTGAAAGAGTTCTGAAAGAAACATTTTAATATTGTTCATTGCATCGGCCTCATTGATAAAGCCTGGGAAGACGTCACACACTGCACATTGATCTCGGCCTGGAAGAAACTTTGGCCTGAATGCGTTCCTAAACAGGTTTTAGAAAGCTTTAAGCCTCCTGTTGTGGATGAGATTGTGTCCATGGGCAAGACCATGGGTCTTGAAGTGGACAATGAGGACATCAAGGAGCTGGTCCTGGATAACAAGGAGGAGCTGACGACGGAGGAACTCGCTACACTCCAGCAGGAGCACCTTAGGTTGCTCACCGAGGAGCAGTCCTCCAGGGAAGAAGAGGAAAGGACGGTTATAAAAAGTGATGTGATAAAAGCCATCATGGAAAAATGGAACGAGTGCTAGTATTTTTCTGAAAAGAACCACCCTGACAAAGTGGTTACGAAGAGTGATAAAAATGATGAACGACAATGTCGTCTCGCATTTCCGAAAAATTTTAATGCGTAGGAAAAGGCAAGTCACATTAGACCGCTATTTCACTATGTCAGATCCACCAGCTAATCAGCTAAAAACACCAGAAACCCAAGAAATCACAAAGGAGAAAACACCTGAAAGAAAACATTCCTCCATCGCGGAGCCGGACTCTCCCTCAAAACTGTAACCTCCTCTCAACCAATTTCCTCCTCACTTCATGCCAGAACTCAACTCATGCAAGGTTAGTTTTCTTGGTGGTTTATACAGTAGTTTTTGTATTACGGATAATTTTTCAGTTCATAGCGTGATTTGTTGCAATGTTACTTTTCTCTTTTTTCAAATGTTCCTTTTTTTCCCTGTGCTTAAAACTTATTTTAAAAAAAGTGTTTACAGCGATTGGGCTGTAAGGCTAAAATAGCGTGATCTTGTTACTTTTTTGGTTGCTTGTGGTTGGTTTTTAAATTAAAGCTCGGATTTGTTCAAATGTTCCTCTCTGTTCAGAGAAAGAGAGAGAGAGAGCGTGCGAGCGAGCACAGAGAGAGAGAGAGAGTGAGCATGTGCTGCTGAAAGAGGGGTGTGTGGGGGGATGTGCGGGAATGTGCTACAGAGAGAGAGAGAGCGAGCGCAGAGAGAGAGTGAGCGCGTGCTGCTGAATTGTGGCGCATGTGTGTGTGCTACAGAGAGAAAGCGTGAACAACCCTGCTCGTGAAGCTGAGCAGGGGGCCTGGGTGTTTTGTGTCAGTGTTATTCAATGTTTTTACATTAGTTTACTATTACACTGTGCATTCTATGGTGTAATTAACTATATTTGTGCTTAATCTTTACATATATGTACATATTTACATACAGTTTGTACGGTCTGGAACGGATTAATTGTATTTAGATACAATCATATGGGGGAAATTGCTTCGGTTCATGACCAACTCGGTTTACGGCCAGAGTTTGGAACAAATATCAGTTTTCTATTTGTATGTTCATAACATACATTTTTTGGCTAAAATATTGTTAAATAGATACTTGCACAAATCATAATCAGGAAATGCAAGTCATGTGGAAATAAGTTTGAAGAATATTGACCAATGAATGGGCAGGAAAAGTAGCATAAAGCTTAAAATACATTAAGAATTTGAATAAGAATAATAAAAAAAAAACATGCATGTGTCTATGAGTGGTCTTTGTGACATACTGGTGTTATGTCCAGGAATGGTTCTGCCTTGAACCCAGTGTTGTCAGGATAGTTTCAAGTCCCCCATCACTATCAACTTGATACTTGATTAAATGGGTTTTAGAATGCTACTGTTGCATTATCTAAAATGGAAATGGAACAAAAAAGGCATAAAAAATAAATTTAAACAAAAGCCAGAAGAGACCCTGGCAGAAACATACATATGTACATACATATATCTTTTATGATGTGTGGGTCACAGACTTACACAAGAGAGGAAGAGGTTAGGCCAAGTTTCCCAGTAAAGAAGTAGCTTTATTGTTGTCAAGATAGGAACATTATCAAAGAATGTATCCAAACAGGATTTATCACTCAAAGGCACGCAACATGCAAGCGGGGGCGATGACATCCTCCTAATTCTGCTCCCTTCTCACATCAAAAGAACAAATAGCCTTCCTGCACAAGCGAGGAGACAGAAGGTACACCCATTGCCTGGTCAGCAGCCAGTTTGAAATGTTCCCCGAATCAACCAGTAATACACATGTTACACAGGAAGTATGCAGACTTGCAATTGCACCAGCAGTGGTAGTGCTCCCAGGTGTCTGAATAAAAGAAGCCAGCTGTCACTACTTCAGTAGCCAGAGACATGAGTGAGATGGACAAAGCTTTCCAGGGATGAGTGAAAGAGGCTGTGACAAAGAAAGAGAAGCCAATGAAGAGAATGGGCTTTGTTTTTTAGTACTGTACTAATTGTGCTTCTGTACTGTGTTTGGTGCTGGTGTGAAACTGGGAAGACTCATCCCACTGAATAAAAGCCTTGTGTTGTGCTGCACTTCTGTCTGTGTTTGAGGAGCTGATGCGCTCCCGATGGTCACTATATATATATGTAAAATCCGACGTCTGCCTGAATATGTGTCTGTCTGTCCACTTTTCACGTTTTTGATTGAACATTCCAGTTGATTTTGTGACTTGTCTTATTGTGCTAAGTACCATAGTTCACTTATGGTAGTGATTTATTTTCACGAATCTGAGAGAAGAGGCTAAAGGGCCGAGGGAAGGGAGAAGTGGGACCTCAATAGTGGGGTGGCAGGCGGGGCCCTCCTCACTCACTTTTCAGCCTCTGATCGAGTCACTCTACCTCTCACCACGTGTTGGAGCATACCTTACCTCCGCTTAGCTAGCGATACCTGTCTGTTCAGCAGACATTATCATCTAGGCATTGTTAAGGAGTAATGTTTGACGTTATTGAGAGAGAGAGATCAGAGCTGTGTGTGTTTTAGAGGGTAGCTGCTGATTGGCAGAGATATCATGGCCACTTGCTGTTCTTCCCACAAGGGGAATGCTCTCCCATCATAGCTGAACACAATCAGATATGGTGCCAACTGTTGACATTGGAGAGTACCTACCTTCCACTTGGTCAGAATTACATTTTTTTTAATTGTTTGTCCTGTTTCACTACTATGTGCAACTAAAGAAAACAAGCCATCTTAGACTGGATCAGGACTTGACCCACACTGCCTATGAATATATTTTTTAGGTGAAAGTTTAAATCAAGTGCCTCTGTCTGCTTGTTAACACTAGAATTACCAAAGCCTACAAAAAAACTTGTAGATCCAACCCACCTTAAATCCGTTCACACCTCTCCGCCAGCATCTTTTGTCATCTAAATATGCTGGTAAAGACAAACTGCAAGCAGCTGGCTATTCCATCCCCCCACCGACTTAGAATGTGCATGAACTTCTCCCAGCTCATGCCTTGATTGATTATCTGGGAATGAAGTGGAGTTTTAGAATGGAAATAATAGATTCTTATTTGGAACATGCACATATAAAAAAAACAGCTAAGAGGATAGATATATAAACTGCTCAAAAAAATTAAAGGAACACTTTGAAAACACATCAGATCTCAATGGGAAAAAGAAATCCTCCTGGATATCTATACTGATATAGACTGGGTAATGTGTTAGGAACGAAAGGATGCCACATTGTTTGATGGAAATGAAAATGATCAACCTACAGAGCCCTGAATTCAAAGACGCCCCAAAAATCAGAGTGAAAAAATTATGTGGCAGGCTAGTCTATTTTGCCAAAATTTAATTGCAGCAACTCAAAATTGTACGCAGCACTTTGTATGGCCCCTGTGTTCTTGTATACATGCCTGACAACATCGGTGCATGCTTCTAATGAGATGACAGATGGTGTTGTGGGGGATCTCCTCCCAGATCTGGACCAGGGCATCACTGAGCTCCTGGACAGTCTAAGGTGCAACCTGGTGGCATTGGATGGACCAAAACATAATGTCCCAGAGGTGTTCTATTGGATTTAGGTCAGGAAAGTGTGGTGGCCAGTCAATGGTATCAATTCCTTCATCCTCCAGGAACTGCCTGCATACTCTCACCACATGAGGCCAGGAATTGTCGTGCACCAGGAGCCACTGTACCATCATAGGGTCTGACAATGGGTCCAAGGATTTCATCCTGATACCTAATGGCAGCCAAGGTGCCTTTGTCAAGCCTGTAGCGGTCTGTGTGACCCTCCATGGATATGCCTCCCCAGACAATCATTAACCCACCACCAAACTGCTCATGCTGAATGATGTTACAGGCAGCATAATGTTCTCCATGGCTTCTCCAGACCCTTTCACTTCTGTCACGTGCTCAGGGTGAACCTGCTCTCATCTGTAAAAAGCACAGGGCACCAGTGGTGCATCTGCCAATTCTGGTATTCTATGGCGAATGCCAATCGAGCTGCATGCTGCTGGGCAGTGAGCTCAGGGCCCTTTAGAGGACATGGGGCCCTTGGGTCACCCTCATGAAGTCTTTCTGGTTGTTTGGTCAGAGACATTCACACCAGTGGCCTGCTGGAGGTCATTTTGTAGGGCTCTGGCAGTGCTCATCCTGTTCCTCCTTTTGCCCAAAGGAGCAGATACTGGTCCTGCTGATGGGTTATGGACCTTCTATGGCCCTCTCCAGCTCTCCTAGAGTAACTGCTAGTCTCCTAGAATCTCCTCCATGCCCTTGAGACTGTGCAGGGAGACACAGCAAGCCTTCTGGCAATGACACGTATTGATGTGCCATCCTGGAGAAGTTGGACTACCTGTGCAACCTCTGTAGGATCCAGGTATCACCTTGTGCTACCAGTAGTGACACTGACTGTAGCCAAATGCAATACTAGTGAAGAAACAGTCAGAAAAGATGAGGAGGGAAAAATGTCACTGCCCTCCACCTGTTAAACCATTCCTGTTTTGGGGGTCATCTCATTGTTGCCCCTCTAGTGCATCTGTTGTTAATTTCATTAACACCAGAGCAGCTGAAACTGATTAACAACCACCTCTGCTACTTAACTGACTAGATTAATATCCCATAAGTTTCATTGACTTTATGCTATACTCTGATTAAAAAGTGTTCCTTTAATTCTTTTGAGCAGTATAGATAGATAGGAAGGAAAGGCACTATATGATAGGCAGACAGGGAAGCTGCTATATAATAATAAAATTACTGTTATTACTATATAGATCGACAGGGAGTTCAAGCAGGCAGGCAGAGCGGCGAAGGTTAAAAAGAAAAAAAAAATAACATTTTCTCCCCAGCAGAGAATCGAACTCAGTTCTCTGAGACACGGCAAGCCTGCTGCAGTCTGAGTCAGCAAATCTTACCAGTACACCACAGAAGCTGTTGGGTTGCTTTTGAACCTTTTGTGAAAGTGTTTATTTGATCTTTGGACTTCAGGCTTTACACATTTTATAGTTTATGCCTACATTTACTACTAAAATATGAAAAAGTTTCTGTTTTAACAATGTGTTTACACAGATTACAGTAGAAACGGAACACACATGAAATGTATGTGTCCCAAATAACGATCTATTATTTCCACTCTAAAACTCCACTTCACTCCCAGATAATCAATTAAGGCATGAGCTGGGAGAAGTTCGTGCACGTTCTAACTCGGTAGGTGGAATAGACGGCTGCTTGCAGTTTGTCTTTATCAGCACATTTAGATGACAAAAGACACTGCCGGAGAGGTCCGAACAGTTTTAAGGTGGGCCGGATCTACGAGTTTTTTCATAGACTCTGGTAATTCTAGTGTTAATAGTGTAGAGAAAGAAGTTGGATTGTTCATTCATGACCTAGCTGCGGTCCCTTAAGGACATGAGAGAATTACCTTTGTGAAGCCCTCTATTGATGGTAAACTGGGCTGAAGTAAATGATCAAGAGTAACAGACAGCACTTGTCAGCAAGTAGCTTGCTATAGAAGTCACTAGGTTTGAATACACAGGGTACAATATGGACAGTGACCCAGTTAACAGGGTAGAAGTAACACTTGTAAAGCTGGTCTTGACATTTCTTCCTATCCTTCATTAGGAAAAGGCTAGGAGGTACCTTTTGGATTAGGTAAATTTCATAGGTGATATGAGAACACAATAAAACAGCCATTAAGTACATCAGCATAAAAAATTAAATTGAATTATACTTGTATGTCAATAATGTTTGACAAAATAAAAAATAAATCAAAAGTATACCACAATGTGCCTGAAATCATTATCATAAAATTTCCATAAAAGTCAGGAAATAAAGTATAAATAAAAGATTCTTTAGAGGATATCAAACAATCAGTGTAAATTTAGCATGCTGTAACATGGTTAAAAATCATTGTTAAGTTAAATTATCTGTGCAACAATGGTTTTATTTAGGTCATTCTAAGACTTTGTAATGAATTAATAATATTTTTCCAAGCTATATGGAATCAATTCAGTTAATTGCCTCTTCCTACTTTAATATTAGAAAAGAATGCTGCATTGCAGCTTGGGTTACTTACACTGTGATGCATTAAACAAACACCGTTATTAATATGCAGTATTTGTACACAGACAGCCTGGCCATTCACAGTATAATAAAAGGACAGCTATAAAAGCAAGTACTTGTAAAGTAATAGTAAACTAAGAAAGATAAAAATGCTTGTTCTACATTTCTTCTGGAAGTAACAATTGAGTTCAAGGTCGTAACATAAACTTCAATTGGTAGCAGATTACAAACTCTTAAAAATGCCTCCTGTGACTAATGAGAGGATATCAGTGCCAGGTGTAAGACGTTGCCGCAAGCCATATAACAATTTGTAGCTAAGGTGTTTACCCTGCATCTTTGGCAGCTGATGAGGTGTTTAAATACTTGTAAAGATACAACACTTTCTAGAGAATAAAAAACATTAAGGTTTTTCTAGCCATGGGAGATGCAATTGTTCACTTTCAACAATAAAGAGATTACTTAAATCTTTAAACTATTACAACCTGAGTTTGCTGAAAGTGGCTCTGCACTGGACATCTTGCATTTCACAATGGGGAAAAAAAACTCTGACTTAATATGCTGAGTTCATGTTACAGTGAAGCAAAATAAAAACAGGACACTGAACAGTGAGGCCTTTTAAACAAGGAATTAATCTCTCCCATTCTGTCCAAATGTTGATGATATTTGTAATACCAGGTGGTAGGGTCACAGCAGTTCACTTGAACATCTTATACTACTGTATGTTTAATATCTATTAGGGTTTCTTCTGTGTGGAGTTTGAATGTTATCAAATCAAAAGTTTGATAGGGTTACCTATCAAAAAGGGTTACCTCCCACACTCTAAAAGCAGGATATTGAGCTTATCAGTAACACTAAATTACACAGTGTGATTATACATAACGTATAAGCTGTAAATTAGAGTTATATTATAATACAGTACAATACAATACAGTATAATACAATTTATTTTTATATAGCCCAAAATCACACAAGAAGTGCCGCAATGGGCTTACACAGGCCCTGCCTTTTGACAGCACCCCAGCCTTGACTCTCTAAGAAGACAAAGAAAAACTCCCAAAAAAATGGAAGAAACCTTGAGAAAGTCAGTTCAAAAAGAGATCCCTTTCCAGGTAAGTTGGGCTTGCAATAGGTGTCAAAAAAGGGGTAAACACAATACAATACAACATAACAGAACACAAGTACAATTTAATAGTGCAATAGAAATATTAAAAGTACAGAGCAGAATTCAACAGTAGATGATGTCACTTAATATGATTTATATTTGTTCAAAGTCCTGGGAACCTTGGCCATCAAGCTGCCTCCCCCTATTGGCCATTCCACATTTGAGTGCTGGGCCAGCCAATCCAATGAAAGAACCCCTCTACCAGATGATTACTGCGATCCTCTATCATACAGTAGATGACTTTACCTTAGGTAGGCAAAACAATTTGGCAGGTGGGCTGTGGCACCAATTGCCACATTTGAGTACAGAGAAGAGAAACAGAATAGGTAAGGGTTAGTAACAAATTATAACGATCATATTACTTATGTTTTAGTGCTAATGACTAACAACAGAGATGCAGTATGCACAGTTAATCAGCAGCACTAGTCAGGATATGCTAAGCTGAAGTAGTGAGTCTTCAGCCGGGATTTGAAAGCTGAGACGGGGCATCTCTTATAGCAGCAGGCAGACCATTCCACAGTTTAGGGGCCCTGTAACTAAAAGCTTGGCCTCCCACTGTTATTTTATTAATCCTTGGAATAATAACCAGACTGGCATCTTGAGATCTTAATGTGCGCTGTGGTTTGTAAGTCATGATAAGTTTAGACAAGTAAGCTGTTCCTTGGCCATTTAATAATTTATATGTTAAAATGAGAATTTTGAAATCTGCCCTAAATTAAAAGAGTTGTCTTTTAGGTATGTGTTCAATATTTATTGAATTTCCTGTCATCCTACACTTACATAGTTCTTTGTAGACATGGAACACACATGAAATGCATATGTTCCAAATAATGATATATTATTTATCCTATGCAGCTCCTGGTACCTCACTCCAAGATCAACAAGGCTTGAGCTGTGAGAGCTTTTTGCCCTTTCTGTGGCAGTTAGGCGATGGGATAGCAAGCTGCTTGCTGCATGTGCTTATCGACACATTTACAACACAAAAGACACTGAATGGAGAGGTGCAAAGGGATTTATGGTGGGCCAGGATTCCAAGTTTTTTTGTAGGCTTCAGGAATTCAGGAATTGACAATATGTAGACATGAAGTTTATAATGTGTGAAGCCTAAAGTCCAAATATCAAAGAAACACTTTCACAAAAGATACAAATATAACAGAACAAGTGCGCTATTCAGGCTTCACACATTATAAACTTCATGTCTACATGTTGTCAATTATTACTAAAACATGAAAAATGTTTCTTTTTTAACAATGTGTTTACATAGATCAGAGGTGCCTAATGCGGCGATCACGATCGACTGGTAGATCAGAAAGGGAGTGCAGGTAGATCACGTTGCATTCAAAAAAATTTTTTTTTAAATGTTAGTCTATCATATATCCTCCCTATGGCATTTGCCACTTGATTGACATAGAAGGCGGACAGTCTGAGATCTCTTTTCTTCTAACACACTGGTTGTCCCGCATGCACGATCAAACGTATGAGCTACTGCAAAACTCCAGCTATCTAAGTGATCTAGTTAGCCTTCCAATTTATATCAACTAAATAAGGGATTTAAAAAAAAATGTTGTTTATGGGCTGGATGTGGAATTGGAAGAGGATTTTTTTCTCTCACAATGTCACAATCGAAGTGCGTTTGTCTGATCTAGTCAATCTATCATTGCTATTCCAAAGAAGGAAAATGTGGAAAGGCAGTTTTTAACTGTTCATAAAAACTACGAAACTGATTTCCTTCCGAAAAGCGTTCTGAGAAAGAGAAAGGAGAGGGAACTAAAATCGCAGTTGAGACGCAATGGAAGGCATGTGCGCAACTTGACAGCATACGCTACAGAGCATATTGAAAATTGTCTGTCAGACTTTATCTAATGGAAAAAAAAGTAACGATTCAAGTGTTGCCCAATGTAGAGGAGTAAGCATTTCTTCTTCACAAATGTACTCAAGTAAAAGTAAAAAGTATGGTGCAGTAAAACTGCTCTTAGAAGTACAATTTTTTAAAAGTTACTCAAGTAAATATAACGGAGTAAATGTAATTCTTTACTACCCACCTCTGATACTTAGTATACATATATACTGTATATACTGTATATATATATATCATTTTTAATATAGGTAGATCATTTTGACCTGGTCATTTTAAAAGTAGCTCGCAAACCGAAAAATTGTGGGCACCCCTGACATACAGTAGATCGCTGTAGACACGGAACACACATGAAATGCATGTTTTCCAAATAACGATACAATATTTATAAAAGGTGTGATTTTGCTTGACTTCTCACTCTATACAACTCCAAGCAACTGACACGCAGGTAAACAGACTTGAGCCGAGAAAACTGTGCACCAGTGGGGGATGTGATAGCAAACTGCTTGCTGCTTATCAACACATTTAAAGGACAAAAGCCGGAGAGGTGAGAAGTGATTTAAGGTGGGACGGATCTACAAGTTTTTTCTTAGGCTCTGGTAATTTTAGTGTTAAGGAAGCAGCAAACTGAGGACTAGTAAGGTGTTTGTTTCTCAAACTATAAACTGATGTACATATCCTCTTGTGCAGCTGTGCATCTGGGAGATGTGCTTCTTTTTCTAACCCTAGTTAGACCCATTTCTTTCAAGATAGTAGTGGATACCTTTATAGGAAATCATCACTTTCTTGTCTCTCTGTCGCAGTGAATAATCTTCAGTTCACAAAAGAATATCAGGCCGATGGGTTTCTAAAGAAAATTGTTTTGTTTTGGTCATTTTCAGACTCAGAATTGAACCTCTGGAATGCCAATATGTTGCAACTCAAGTAAAGACAAAAAAACAGGTCATGGCTGTGCAAGCACAACTATAAAGGTTTCTCTAACAAGCAATTTGCATTTAAACGTGATTAATTAAAGATGTAATAAGAGAGTTTTCCAGTACAGTAGAGTAATAGCTTCTGAAAAAAATACTTTGCAGTCACATGGTAAACATAAATTATTCATCACCCATTTCAAGCAGAAATAGCCATTTATTACATTAGTAACGTCATGGATCTATTTCAAATGTGAATTTCCCCTTGGGATTAATAAAGTATCTATCTATCTATCTATCTATCTATCTATCTATCTATCTATCTATCTATCTATCTATCTATCTATCTATCTAAATTAAGTTAAGAACCAATTTCCATCGTGATAATTTCTGGGGTATTTCAAACTTTTGAACAATAGTACATCAATGCTTTATATTATGGTAAACAGTATGGCACCAAGTTCTTGTCAGCTTCTAGTTTACAATGACATGCATAGTAAAACATTTTTAATTTGATGGAATGGCTCAGCCCTAACAATTTTCAAAATTGAGAATACATGTATTTCAAGGAAGAAAGAAATCTAAAGATTTTACTGGGTGATTTTTATAAAATTGTTTTCGTTCATTGACGTACACTATATAAACAGTACACATCCAGCAATCCAAACCTTTGACATTAATGCTTCTAGCTATTATCATCCACTGTATTCACTAACTCTAGACAAGATCAGGACAGGAATTATAATATTTTGGCACAGTTTTTCCATGCAGAGACTGAATTTTATGGGTCAGAGAAAAAATGCTTTAGTAATAAGTAAACAATATGGGATGCAGAGTGGGGTGTCTGAGAATGATAGATATGATAGAATGATATATAATTTTATTAGGCGTTTCCAGTAGAGCCTGGCCCTTTTAGAGCAAAGGTCCTGATGAGGTTTTCAGAGATACCTGTGGCTACCAGAGGGAGTCCTGGAAATGCAGACTTCATAAGTTTGGCAGGGTCTAGCCCAGAATAAACAAGAAGTACTTTAGGGCTAATGTATAATAGGGCCTTCTTGGCTCAGGACAGGCACGCTTGGAGTTACAAGAGGAGTAGTTGGCAAGGGAAAGGATAAAAAGTGTGTTGATGTATGTTCAATTAGTGGGAAAGTTGACCAGCCACCCAATGTAGCTAGATAGTCAAACCATTGTTAAGGAAGAGCCACAAACTCTTTTATTTGGCTATTTTTATTATGTTACTACTTTTATCATATCTACCCCTCTTTAGTCTATGCTAAAATTAGGTATCCTTCTCTATTTACCTGGGCTTTCTAGTCAATTTACAGTTTCAAACTGTAACAAAATGTCTTGTGAAAAAATGTAGGGGAATTTTGAGCATGATTGTACAAAAAAACAAGTTTTCCTAATCACAGTTGCCTGGTACAAGAGAAAATGTAATGTTAAAAAAAATTGTAACTCTTTTACGAGACCTTATTCAGCAACAAAGGCAGGGGAGACAAATGTTTTCATCATTGAAGATATGGTGTTCTTGGTTCTAGACTGCTGACAAGATAAAAAGTTTTAAAGAATACAAAATTAGTTTTAGTTTGTGATAGGCAAAAGGGAGTTATGCTGTATATTGTAAAAAAACAATTTTTAAGAAAGCTATCAATAAACTTCTCTATATTTTCCATTTCTATGAAGAGTTTCACAGAATTACTTCTGAAGCACATATGAAAAATGTTATCTATTTTTATATTCTATTCTATATATATAAAATCCTAAGCCTAAACGATGTTATGTGACGTTTTTATGTCATGCTTTAAATCAGGCTTATTTTAAAACCTATATATATATATATATATATATATATATATATATATATATATATATATATATATATATATATATATATATATATATATATATATATATACAGTGGAACCTCGGTATCGTCCTTAATCCATTCTAGACCCTTTGTCTTATACCAAACAGGATTTATACCAAACAAATTTTTCCCATAAGAAATAATGGGAAAATGATTAATCCGTTCCCATGAAAAAAAAAATCCTAATGCTATTGGCATATGATACATTGATGGGGTTGTATAAAATAACTTAAACACTGCTTAATACTAAAACACATAAATACAAAAGCAATTAGATGAAATAAATGAAAATTTTACCTCACTTTACTTTTTAATAACATCTTTGTTTTTCACAATCGTAGATACCGTCGTTCTCGGCAAACGGTATGCAACAGCCATGCCCCGGATACGCATGACACCGTTATACTTTTCAACAATCAATTCAAATTTACATGAAAAAAACACAAAATCACGTTGTGACGATGCAGGTTTGCTGTATGCTCCCATCTGCTGCCGGGGAGCCCTTGAATCCTACACCATCGGTAATGTGCCTTGCTGCTAACCTCATCGGTAACAACAAAGCAAGGGGATGGTGAAAAAGTGCAAAGTGCTTTTATTAAAACAATTAACAAAACAAGGTGTTCAAATTATAAAGTGCAGTCTCCAAAGTTCCAATAAATAATCCATAAAATCAGAAGTGAAACGTGGAGGTTAAAAACAATAGAAAAAAGTCTTCTTAAAAACAATGAAGTTAAAAGCAGGAAGCATTCTTTAAAAAAAACAATAAGAAGCCAGGTGCCTGCTTCCCAACTGGGGAGTCGCCCTACTTGCAGCTGACCTTCGCTCTGCCTGCTTCAGCCACTTCATCCATGCGCGCTCTCACTCGCTCGCTCTCTCTCTCTCTTGCGTTTGTTCTTTCTTTTTACTCCCCTTCAAGCCAACTCGCATTTCTGTTTATCAAGATAAGCAGCCCTCTCTCTCTCACTCACTCAACCTCCCATCTTTTTTTTCTTTTTACTCCCCTTCTAGCTGACTCGCGCTTCTGTTTATCAAGATAAGCAGCCCCAGGAACAATCATGAATGCGGATGGTTTGAAGAGAAACGCCCACATCGCTAATCGCCCTGACAACCTTCAGCCACATAACCACCACACCCCCTCACCAAGCTGCGAGCACGTGATTATTTATTTTAAAGCTGGACTTTGACAGGAGCTGTAAACCCGCTATATCACACATGTGAAAGTTCACAGAGAGTTATAGTGCGGGTTGTTCACTGAATGCTAGCATTCAACAACTTTTTTGTGTTCAAACAGGACGTATACCAAGTTGGACTTATTCCAAAGCAGACGTATACTGAGGTACCACTGTATATATATATATATATATATATATATGTTTGTTATCATTCTTTTCAGAATTTATCGAATTTTAATGTGATGTTGTTAGATTTTAGATTCTTATTCTGTTTTTAAATTATAAATTAAAAAATATCAAGAACTCATGTCCCATGAGACAAGACTTTATGCCAACAGATTTAACCACGCCCAGGGCCTGAAATAAAAGACAAAGAGTAGATGAAAAAGACAGCTGCTGTTCAGGGTTTTAAATGTTCGAAGCGCCACACGAGATGCAGGTCACATGGCACAGCAGCAGCAGCAAGCCAGTAGCTAATCGAGCAAAGAGGAGGTAAAAAAACTGTATTTGTTTCCCATTGTATTGTCATTTAAGAGGGGGTTTCCTTGGGGTGCGTTCAGCCCCCCTCTTCTCAACATGAGTAGCAGAGACGAGAAGTGGCTGGCGCATAGTGCAGGAAACGAGGGTTGGTAAGCGAAGCAAGCAGGGAGTAAGCCCCTAATAAGTTAGTTATAAAAATTAAACTACCTGAAACCCAAAAAATATAAATCTATATACTGTACTGAATGATTCTGTTTATATAGTGCCTTTCCCATGCTCAAGGAGCTTAACAACTGAAAAGGCACAAGTCTTTTTATTTTGGCTGTTAAAACAAACAAAACAATGTGAATAAGCGCTCAGTTGTGTTTGTAAATGCCTGATAATAATTTAGTTCTTGTTATCATTTTTTCTTGGTAAATCACACATCATGGTAACTTAAATTTCAAACTATTATGGTGTGTAATGCAGTAAAAGTCTCCTGTTTATATGACCCTTTGTGAGAAAGCAAGATGTTAGTGAGAATAAACAGCAATCTAGTTTTCAGAGTAGGAAACCATGCAGTCTTGTGTCCACATCGTCATGATAGGCATAGACTCACAGAATTTAGAAGAAATTATGGAGTTCTGTGTTTATATTCATATACACATAAAATGCACATAACTTTAGTGAAAATAGTACATTTCAACTATTAAGTGTTTAAAAATATGTCACAGGTTTGGCTCAATGCCACCTAATTTAAAGACTCTTTGCTATTTTTATATGAGGTATTTGTGTTTGCAGTTTGTCCTATTCCCCAACAATGAGCAACATTAATTTAAAGAACAGAATCAGCAAAGCAGCAACTGTGACTAGAAAAATATATATTGATATAATGATTTTTATGACCAATAAGCAAATTTGTGAAAACTAACTGACAAAGAATTTTTAAACTTAAACACAAAACTGACCTATCCTAATTTTTATTTTTTTCAGTGTATTTATTCTCAGAATTCATGCTACCTCCCATTTATACCTTTTTAAGATGCGTTATTTAATACAAACTAACATGTTGCCAAATCAATAAATAATTACTTTCACTGCTTTGCTGATGATACTCAGGTTTATATTCCCGTCTGCAATTCTGCAACAAATCAACTCCACAACTGTGTTTGAACTAAGATCCTGGATGGCTAATAACTTTCTTGATCGAAATCAAAATAAAATGGAGGTGCTTATAGTGGGTCCACAAGCTAAAGCCCAAATTGGTCTTGGACTTCTCGGCTCTTTCTCTGTCTTTTCCAAACCTCAAGTCCGCAATCTTGGTGTTACCTCTCTTTTAAGAAACAAGTAAATTCTGTAGTCAAGAGTTGCTCTTTCCAACTTCGTCTATTAGGTAAGATAAAGCCTTTTTTATCTTCTAAAGATCTTGAGAAAGCTACTCATACTTTTATTTTTTCTCGCCTCGATTATTGTAATTCGCTGTATTCTGGGATTAACAAATCTCTGATACACAGGTTACAGCTGGTCCAAAATGCTGCCACTCGTTTTCTGGTTGGGGCAAGGAAGTATGACTCTGTTTCTCTTATCTTAGCTTCTTTACACTGGCTGCCTGTCAGTTTTCAGTGTTTTTAAAAATCTTGTTGCTAGTTTTTAAATCTTTACATGGGCTCGCTCCTGCCTATTTATCTGAATTGTGTGTTTTACACCAGCCATCCAGAGTGGTTAGATCTTCGGTTCAGTTGTCTCTGGTTGTCCCTCGTACCAAGTGTAAAACCAAGGGGGACAGGGCCTTTGCAGCTGCTGCCCCTCGCCTGTGGAACTCTGCGTCGTCTACAATTGAACTGTTCAAAACAAGATTAAAGACTCATTTCTATTCACTTGCATTCCGTGATCTTCAGTAATACTGATGGATTCCTCTTTGTGATTATCTAACATTATTTCTATTTATTATGTATCTTATTTTATGTTCATATATGTTATTACTATTTATGTTTTATTGTCTATTGTTTTTGTTTTTTTTCTTTTATTCTATTATTGTAAAGAACTTTGGCCTCAGCATTACTATGTTGTTTTAAATGTGCTATATAAATAAATTGACATTGACATTAATACAGCAATTTAAGATATTAACTGAAAACTAAAATAGAGCAGTTTAATAGCTATAATCATGTCAAATAGTATGTAGGAAAACACTAGCTTAATTGTTTTATTATATTAAAACAGCTCTGCAATACATTTTTTCAATATCTGGTCAAGCAATCATTGGGTTTTATTTTTATATACTGTATCTTCTAAATTAGTAGCACAATATTAGTAGTAGTAGTAGTGTTGTCACATGTACAAAGTACAGTGAAGTTTGTGATTGCAGTATGACCAACATGCAATACGTTACCACTTTCTCTCAGAACACTATAATAAACATTTCAAAATTGACCCTTCATGCAATGATTTCTATTGCTCATATTGTTATGTACAAATGCATGCAAAAGTTTTACTTAAAAAATGCACTGGCATATACAAACCTGTATAAATGTTCACAGTATTGTGCCTCAGTGATATCATCAGCAGTTTTGCATGGAAACACCACAGCATTATTTTTATAAACATTGTTGTTCTTGTGTATTTTAGTGATACATCTTTTAAAACCAAGGCTGCAAGCGCAGCAGTTCCTGATGACTACACAAAAAGGAAAGTATTTTAGGAGTATTTAGATTGATAAGTTGAAGATGGTAGAAGCATTTTACCTGAAGGAGCAGTGACTTTCTGGAATTGTATTTTCTAGAAAGGCTGTGCATTAGGACTGCATATTCTTCTGGAATAATATTTTTCATCATTCACTTACACTACAGGTAAAAAGGAACAGACTGGAGTAGTTGTTACACTATACAATATTGAATAAGGTGCTTTATATTAGTTACCTTAGAGGAATTGCCTCTAATAGTAGGAAGTTGTAGAGTTTAGGGAGTAGCCTAGCTAAAGAAAGAGCTGTGCCTGCTTTATTAAGCGTTTCAAAACTGCTCCTATTAATTGAGCTAAAAGTCAAACTATGATAAGAATTTGTCCTACCTCAGAGATGGCCATAAGTAGTTATGAATCTAACCTTACTCCCAGCTTGGAGTAAAAGTTAATATTTGTGACATCATGATTTTACAGCACCCCAAGCTGCAAAGTGGTACTCATGATGATGTTTTATTGTTTTCTTGGAAATTATGATGACCCTTTGTAGTGTTCTTATACTAAATCTAGGGCTTCATCACAAAGATGATGATAATGATAATAATAATATTAAAAATAGAAGAAGGAAAACATAATAAGGCATGATATTGCAGTAAACTGCATGTAATTGTTTTCAGTTTGCCACAACATCAAAAATAATACTGTAACAAGCACCGAGATGGAAACACACATGCTGAATGAGAGTGAAACATTATAATGGGTATGTTTATTTAGCAATGAATGACCCACAGCTGTACTTTCAGGAGAATCGACTTTCCACTTTTATGGTCATGGGAAGCACCTCATAAAGAAACAGTTACTTAAACTAGCCGCAAATACTGTATAAGTTATGTTCACTCTTTCAGTGTTCCCAATTGTATTCCAATGTGGCATGTTGTGCCTCTGTCTATAATCTCCTCTTATATTCTGAATATTATTCCACCTCTGTCAAATCTTAATCTTTTTATGATTTCATTGTTGTCCAGTGCTTCCAAGACATTCTGCCTTTCCCAGGCTGTGTGTGCTAGACTCTGCCTGAACACCATCTTCTGGAAGCCTCTACTGAGATATGACAGTTTACAAGCTCTCCAAAATCCTAGTGAAGTTAAGAGTTAAGTTAAGTTAAGAGTTCCTAACTTAGGAATCTGATAAAATGCTTTTACCCCTGCTCTTAAGAGTAGGACCATTTTGCATCACTTTGAGATTTTTGAACCAGTTAGAACTTTTCCTACCCAACGATGCTTGATAAATACAAGCATTGAACTTGCAATTATGTGTGGTGTTATTCTTTCCTGTCTTGGTGCATCTTATAATATTTTTGTTTTTCATTTCTAGTATCAAAATTCTAATTTCCGAATTCAAGTGCAGCTGCTGGAAATATGTACTATAGGGCCTTTGCTTTGGATTTGTTGAGTCTTGCAAGACTGTATTCCTCCTTTTGGAGACTACAACCTGTTATTTTTTGTTTTAGTAGCTGGAGGGCATGAGAATCACTTTCATCATCACCTCTAAAGCATTGTGTGTCTGAAGTGTTGCAGTCCAGTTGCAACCATCCTGACAGCTTTTAAAACATTACAAAAACTGGAAATGCAATTGCAAAATACTCTAACAGCTTTAGAAAACAGTGGGCACCACATGAAAAATTCCATATACTCAGTAACTTATATTTGCTCATGTTGTTCATGTACATGACTCATATTCTTTTTCATTTCATGTGTTATGAAGGTACACTGGATTTTAAAGAACCAATGGCTTTCTACAGTTAAAGACAAACAAAATTAACCTGGAAATGGTTTTATCTAAAAAAGGTACTGATTAATATATTTTAAATAACAAATCATTTAATTTAAAACTACAAGTAATCTAGCAGGCTTTTTTATCTATTCAGAAAAATCACAATTTGCACAGACTGAAGAAGGCATTTAGCCATTTCTGCTGGGTGTGAAAACAATGACTACAGCTTTTACATAGAACGTTTCAGCTGATACACTAAACCAATTTTCCCAGTCAGAAAAAAAAAAACAATATATTTTTGTTACTATAGTAATTTTTTTAATTTCCCAATAGCTCTTCTTATGTAATATTTTGACTGTCCCAGCCAAGGGTCTCAATTCAATCTGGAAATGCAGTGTCAGCCTGGAAAATAATACTACACTTGCAGTGTTTTTGCTCATAGTACTGTACAATAATATAACAGAATGCTTTCAGAACTTTTCACTGGTCTTGGTCCTGCCAGGAATAAAGGTGGACATTTGTAATAATTACCATCGTCATAAATTGTATGTGATATTAAGTTACCAATTGACATGATATGAATTCACATCACATTTTGAAGGGCAGCTACAATTATACACATGATATTCATATTTGTCTTCAAATTTAAGGGAGAACTTTTCAGTGTATTCTTCTTTGTGCTTATCTCCTAATGTCTTAGAAAAAAACCCTTGTATCCATTTTCCAAAGTCTAAAATTTAGATTATGGATGACTTTAATCAGATTTCTTTTCATGTTAAAATAAGTTTTTTTCACTAAAGACTGTTTAAGAGGTAAGGGTTACTGTTTTCAGAAGATAAACACAATTTGTGCTATTTTTTTAGTCTAATAATCATTTAAGATGATAAATGGATTTTAAAATAGAAACAATTAGCCAGTGGTGCTGTTAGGGAGCTTCATCACCTAAAAGAGCTTGCAATAGTTGTTTAGTAGTTCCACTAATATGTAACGGTTGATAGATTTTGCCTTTTTGTAAACAAAGAAATTACACCCCATTGACAAAATCGGACTAATAAGGAGCATTGATAAACAAAAGTACAGCTTAGCATGTACACTTACTTTACCTGAGATGTGTTTGTTTGTCAGGGGTTTTGTTGTATACTAGTGTTGATTGGCCAAATTTGACAACAGATTTTTCATTGCAAATATGCAGTGTTTGCTGGTGACATTTTTCACTGAACAATTTCCAGAAAAATCGTTGTTGGGCAGCTTAGGCAGACATTTTTTCCCAGCACTTTATGATGCATTGCAAGATCAGAGTAACATCACAGAACTTTTAGCCAAGCCTACTGTGAGATCATAGCCGATCTGCCACAGGCATGCGTGATACTGTATCAAGGCCCAATCAGTACTCAAACTAGATTTTCATCACCCATGTGTTTATATAAACAAAAAAAAGGAAAATTGAGGGGTACATTAGCTGAACATAATGACTACTGCCACTGGACATATAACTCTGATCCCTGTTTGGTTGCAGTGCTGTACTGCATGGTTAATTTGCATGTATAATTAGCCATGCTCCAAGCTATGATCTCAAAGCAGGCCTTAAAGGAGCTTCCCCCTCATTAGAAAACACAGGAGACCCTTTAAAGTAATAATAAGATTTACTACTGTTTGCAAGGCATTTATCTCATCTTCAAACATCTGCAAAGATACATAGCTACAGATGAGCCTGCAATTTCAAACAATGGAACAAGCCGGTCCCATGTTTCCGCTTTGTGAAATGCCCAATGGTTGCTCTAAGACTGAAACGCTGTGAGTGTAATAATCTGTATTTTATTTACTAATTGGTAATTTGTGACAATTTGTTGTATTTTGCCTATAGTTTTTTTTTTCCATGTGCATCTTTTGTTGTTTGAGGCAGAGTGGCACAATAGTTTGCACTGCTACCTCAAAGTTCAGATTACAATTTTGGAAACAGTAATCAGTCAACATAGTTGTCAGACAATACCCTAGATGTAAGGACATTTGAAATACCACTTAACCATTATAATTCACTTCCAACTAGTTAACTTCCTCATTGGCGTCAGTGCATTTTGCAGAGTTGTGCGAAGTTTCCAAACATTTCCGTGATATCAAGAAATACATGGGAAAACAATCGCCATGAGATCTATACAAGATTGTCTGGAAAAAACAAAAAGGAGAGAAAAAAATTTGTTTCTTCCTGCTTCACCTTTAAGAGAGAATCCATACCAGAGATATTCCTAAAAAAATACCTGCTCTCCATTAGAGATCAGTCACCTTGACATGGAAAAATGGACTTCCTTGTCTGGCCCTTCCTCACCTTTAAACAAAATAACACAAAGGAAGCAGAGCTGGGGCCTCATGCATGATAGCATGCATAGAATTCACACTAAAACATGGCATATGGACTAAAGTGGAAATGTGCATACGCACAAAAAAATTCAGGTGCACAAAACCGTGCATAAGACAACTTCCACGCACTTCTGCACCATAAATCCTGGTCAGTGTGAAAAGTAATGCTCGTGCCTGCTGCCCCACCCCAGCTCCTCTCATAATTTTGCATATTTTAATATGCAAATCAATATAAATAGCCCTTTCCGTTCATTGTTTGGTTAAGAGACAATGAAAAAAGCATATGAAAAAAAAGAATTTCAGCAAATGCAAAGTTGAGGCAAGAAAAAAATCTATGAATTGTTGGCTTAAGCAGTGGTATAAACAACAAAAGGAAGTCGATCGAGTGATACAGAGTACAGAGAAATTCGAAAGTTCAAGTTCAGAAAGTTGCATAGTGACCGAAATAAAAAAGAAGTGGTTAGATATCAAAGTTGCTCATGGTCTGAGTGTCATACGAAACTGTATTAGGGCACAGAGAAAAGAAAACAAAATAGGGTAACAGTGAAAATAAGATCAAAACATTCACTTCAGTCTCGTAGTTTATTTTGTCATTAAAGTAGAACGTTGTAAAATTAATCTTAAAATCAATATTTAATTTACTAGAGTTTCTCAGATCTCATCATAGCTAAAGTAGCATGTTAAATGCTTCATATTGTATGTGTTCTTTCTATGTTCTCTGTGTGCGTGAATCACTATGTGCTTCTTAAACGAGCAATGGATTGAGCTGGTGGGAGAATGTGTGTGGCTTTACGCCAAGTTTAGCTTTTATACATCGTGATATGAGTATGGAAATGGGTGTGCGCAGCATTTTTCTGTGTATGCACTGTTTATACATGAGGCCCCTGGTGTATAACTTAGCTATGAGCAAAAAATTAAATCATGTCTTGTCCGTGAGCATTCAACCATACTAAATCCTTCACTAAAATTGAAGGACAAGACATTATGTATAGACCAATAAATTCACACAATACATCATTAGTGACCTTAGTGGTACATTTGTGTTAAGAAGAAGCAAGTTCAAACAGACTTGTAAATTCATTGAAATTTAGGAAATATTGTTTAACTTTAAAAGGAACTTCAGAAGGATCTTTAGAGGTGAGGATAAGATTCTTACACTATTAAATCCAATAACAACTAATTAAAATCAAGAACAATTCGGAAATACACAGATGATATCAAAAGCTGGAACCTAATTCTCCCTTGAGAATGTAAAGTTTAGACACCTTCCCAAGTACATTGCCATCTTAATAGCTGTGAAAGGATTGCTGTGGTGGCAATGATGGCTAGGTATGACGCGGCATACATATGGCTTTCACATGCTATCATAGTTTTCAGAAGTCTGACATGTTTCAAAGCTCACTGCAGTGCATTCACTTGAGTTTATGGTTAAATTTTTGGGAGAACCTCAGGGTCAATGTGGATGTGTTATTTCTTCTGCACAAAAGGTAATTATAGATAAACTATTTTTTAGTGAAAATAAAGACCGGACCAAATGTAGTGAAGATGTATCATGTCAATTCAAAACTAACTAACTGCAAAATACAATTTACGACTGACAAGGTTGTATATTTTATTTGAATAAAATGGACAGTAGTGAAAGATCAATGTAATGATACAACTTGCAGAATACAGGTAGCATTGTTTTCACCAAAGTGTCTCACATGGAACTTTGACTTCCAAGGATATTTCTGACTACAGAAACTCGCATTTCCTGTCAGTTTGATAGCACATGAACAAAGCAATAGCACTGATGCCACAGACAGTATTGTGGCTCGTATGAAATACATAAATTGGCAAATAAAATGGTGTTGTGATCTTACAAAAATAACAAAGTTTATGAAAACCACAAATAACAAAGAAAATAAAAGCAAAAAAATACATAATAAACTAATACAAATATAAACATGTTACTAACACCACCCCAGCCCAGGAGGTAATCTTTTAGTCAGGGGTTAGTTGAGTGAAGAGTTGGAATGTTGGAGAGGGCAACAACTTGATTGGTGGTAAGAAGAGAAACAAACATTGGAAACACATCTGAGATGATTAAGGGAGGAGATGCCTTGCTGTTTATCCATTAAAGTGAGTGATCCATCCCACCACCAAGACACAAGTGCAAGATGTAGTGAGGCAGCTAGCATTTTGTGTGTTTGTACTTTTTACACCTTATGTTAAACTGTCAGTTGTACTGATTTTGAAATGAATCAACATCTTGCCATTTTTCAACATAACAGGAAGTAATGAGAGTGCTCTCTAGTAAATGTATTTTATATTAATGAATTTATATACAGTATATTTATTAAGTTACAGTCAGTAACCATACAAAGATTTGTTTATGCACATGAAGCATTTTATATAGTGACTTTCACTGTATACTGTATTACAATGCATGAAATGATTTGGGCATGCTGGTAGGATTAGTGATTACACATATTAATCAACAGATGTGCAATGTTTAATTGAGAATGAAATAGTCCTCCAATGGTTGCATTGTGGAAGAAAATGATGCATTGGGATATCACTTGCATAAAACTGCTGAAGTTTGTAAAACTACAATTTATATTTTATATTTGTTTAGCAATTTTGTACAATCCCTGGTCATGATGTTCATTTCTTACTATATATGTGTTATTGATTATACTATCTCATTATAACTGCATAAATAATATTGTGCTTACAAGTACTGCATTTCCTAAAATGACTCCAGTGCAGATTTATTTAAGACTTTGTAAATCTAAATTAATTTTTAGCATTTTCCAGCTGTTATCTAGATTAAAAAGTTTCCTTTAGAGAAATTAGTATGTAATGATTTACATTAAACTGGGAGTTCATAAATCAACCAGCACTCTCTAGAAAGACACCTTGTAATGAATAATAAAATCTACAAATTACATGGCAATTAAAACCACTTTAGACAGAATGAATTTTATTTGATCGTGATCTGCAGAAACAGTTATAGCAGAAATACTTTCCTGAAGACATGTCACAGATCTATGAATGTATTTTTCAAGAAATTGCTATATTATACATTCTTTCCCTTTGAAAATTTATATTTTAATTTACATTTTCCTTATTAATCTTCACAATTGTTATCCTAAGTATTTACTAATGTTAGAACTGTAACTGTAATAAATGTTATTTTTAAGAATTGTATAACTATTTACATACAGAAGACTATTTAGAATATGGTAAACTGTCTATTTCACAACTGAAAACAAACTACAATCATGGGAAAAATTGATATTTAACATTTACATATTTTTCATTGAATAACAAAGTTTTCCCTTACTCTTTCATAAGCACTAATTACACCATATAAAGAAGTAATCTTACTCAATTCAAGGTTTTTGTCTAATTCCAGTAACATATAAATTATACAGTACAAATAATATACTTAAATGCTGCTATATGGTGTCATAAGCCAAGGAATATAATGTGTTAGCAAGTGTTGAAAACTCTTCAGGGAAAGCAAATAATTTATATTCAGGTTTGCTTTTCAAGACTGTTTCATGTTTTGTTTTGTTGGGGATAGGCTTGAAAGAAATAATTCATATATTTTAACTTTCTTCTTACTGCTGTTACAAGTACATCTAAGGACTCACTGTTGCCACTGTCACTTCAGGGGCCCCTTACTCGACAAAAACTTTAATTACAAATTATATTTATTAATATGCAATATGCAGGTGAGTCAAAAGGAATTTGAGTAAATCGTTTCATTTCAGACTAAAATAAAATTGAAAACAGAAAGATAAAAATAAATCTTAGAAACTTAGAAGCAAATCATCAAAAGCAAGTAAACACATAATAACTGCTGTATATTTATTTATTATTTGAAAGACTGTAAAATCATCAGTTCATTTTTGAATAAGCTCTGATGCCACTTTCCCAATAAAGGGTTTGTAAAAAGGCAGATTATCCAAGAAGCAATGGGCACAAGACAGAGAATGCCCCTAGATAGGATTCAGTTCAGAACAAGGTATACCCATGTGTGTGTCTACTATTGATAAGAATTAGGAAACCCTAATTTGAAAGTTAGAACTTTTTTGTGCTTTAGATATATTTTTTTTAGATTTTCATATGTTGGAAGTTTAATTTCAAGTTGTTTTTTTTTAATATGAGTTTGAATTTTATTTCTTTGTTTGAGAAAGATTTACCTTTTTCTCATTCCAATTTTAAGTGCATTACTTTGTCATTTCAGAAGCCACTAAATAAAAAGAGGAATTGCAACTGTACAATGTCATTACAGAATGCAGAAAAGTAATGCCACCTTAGACATGAGCAGCCTCATTTATAGGTTTAAGTTTGATAGACTGTGTGTATAAAGAAAAAGTCAGGCAATTCACTGCCAGTAAGACACTGCCAGAGTAGCCTTGGATGCTGGGGTAGCTTCTCCCATCTGTCAGTCTGTCTTGTGAGAACAGCTTGAACCAGAAAAAGAAGTTTGAGTTTATTATTGTGTATATTTTGGCACAGTAGTGTTTGTGTATATTTCCAATTAATAGCAAATCTAATTTTAGGATTTTTTTTAGTGCCAGTGTTATGAAGCCCTAGATCTAATTTCTATACTGTGAGATCAGCAAAAACTGGGGTAAAATATCACGAGTATCCTTTTAACATTTTATATTAGTGAATTAAGGATCTCTTGCGCCATTTTGATTATGTTGTTGGTGATGGGGGTCAAACTCCATGCGTCTCATTTATAAAACTTTGAGTAGAGTGCATTCAAGCTTGAAAAAGTATTTGTACACCAAAAAACAGGAAAATTCACATTTATATGCAGTTTACCTTTCATAAATCTCAATCATCTTATAAACTACCCGGTGGCACCCTTGAGACAACCATATCTGGACTATGTTATTTATATATATATGCAAACATTATGCTGCAGACCTTCGTTGGCTGGTAGAGCAGCCTCCAGCCAGGCACATCCAGACACTATCTGGATGTGGTGTAAACAACTGAGCATGCAAGAGCATTCTAGCACCTCTCCTGCATGCTCTAGGGGCAAGGAAATTGTCTGCTATCGCTACTTAGTCTCAAAATAAATGATTCGCACATTAACCCAGGCTACTGAGGTACAGCGTCTGCCAGTCTCATCTTGGCATCACAGATGACTGCTTACGGTTTATAAAAACAACTTGATTCTTACTAAGTCTCTTTATCTATACTAATAAAAGGCAAAGCCCTCACTGACTCACTCACTCACTCATCACTAATTCTCCAACTTCCTGTGTAGGTAGAAGGCTGAAATTTGGCAGGCTAATTCCTTACAGCTTACTTACAAAAGTTAAGCAGGTTCCATTTCAAAATTCTACACGTAATGGTCATAACGGTCGAACACGTCCACCATGTTGAACTTTCTTATTTATGGCCCTATCTTCACGAAATTTGGTAGGCGGCTTCCCTGCGCTAACCAAAACCGATGTATGTACTTATTTCGATGGTATGACGCCACTGTCGGCCGCCATATTGAACTTTCCAATGTCACTAATTCTCCAACTTCCCGTGTAGGTAGAAGGCTGAAATGTGGCAGGCTCATTACTTACAGCTTACTTACAAAAGTTAAGCAGGTTTCATTTCGAAATTCTACACATAGCGGTCATAACGGTCGACAACATTCTCCATGTTGAACTTTCTTATTCATGGCCCCATCACGAAATTTGGCAGGTGGCTTCCCTGCGCTCACTGAAACCAATGTACGTACTTATTTCGATGGTATGACGCCACTGTCAGCCGCCATGTTGAACTTTCCAATATCACTAATTCTCCAACTTCCCGTGTAGGTAGAAGGCTGAAATTTGGTACTTATTTCGGTGGTATGATGCCACTGTCGGCCGCCATATTGAACTTTTCAACGGTCTTTGTTACTTATGGGCCCATCTTCAAGAAATTTGGTACGCGGGTTCCCAACGCTAACTGAATCCTACTTACGTACATATATATGTCCATAGCTTGCAGCTCGGTCACCGTGTGGGGCAGCTTTGGGTCCCCCATCCCAACGCCTCCTGCGGGGGCCAGTCGCGTATAGTTGACACAGACTGCTCAGCCAATCAGTGCACAGCAAACCTGTTGCTCCTCAGAGACCCGAGTTTGATTCCCCACTGGAGAGAAAGTGTTACTTTTTTTTCTTTTTAACCATATAAAGTGGTATGCACTCTCAGTCAGTCAGTCAGATCATTGTATTTTCATGTGGAAGACTCCCTTTAAAATATTTTTAACAATTGAGACTGCAATTAACATGAACAAGTGTCTTTATAACTGTTATTTTTAAAATCCATAAGACATAGACAGACAGAGCACTGCATAATAGACAGACAGAGAAGTCACTATAAATAAAATGTAAATAAATAAACAGGGAAGGCACTGTATAATAGATAAAAAACAGCTAAGGGATAAATAGATAGCAAGGAAAGGCACTATATGATTGGCAGATAGGGAAGCTGCTATATAATAATAAAATTACTATTACTATATAGATAGACAGGGAGTTCACTGTATAAAAGACAGAGAAAGCACTACTAACTGAAAATGGTACGGCCTTTTTATTAATCAACAGATACTTTTAGGAAGGCAAGCAGATAGTGAGGGTACATGCAGATGTGAAAAGCACTAGACAGACAGATAGATATGGAAGCCCCCGTATAACATATACAAAACTGTCAGAAAAAAACAGGGTATACAGTAAATAATATACAGGCAGAGAAGCCACTAGATAGGCATTATATATGACAGATAGATAGGAAAGGCACTATATACAAAGCAGACAGGGAAGCCAAAAAGTAATGCTATTATTACTACATAGACAGATATAGAAGGAATTCACTGTATAATAGGCAGGCAGCAAAGGCACTATATAAGAAAACAGAAAGAGAAAGCACAAGACAGATTGATATCAGCATTAGCAATATATTAGTTTTATTGCGTATTTATTTAATTGTTTATCTCTGAGATTTATGTAAATAAAATAAATGAAAAATGCTTTAGCCTGTTTATTATTTAACAGACGCTACAGGAAAGCAAGAGTACCATTATAGTACATATAGATCTGAAAGGCACTAGATAGACAGACAAACAAAGAGGAGAGTCATAGTATAATAAATGTGGGATGCACTTTTTAAAATATTTAAAAAAATGAGACTGCAATTAACATGAACAATTGTCCTTATAACTGTTCTTATTTTTAAGTTATGCAAGACATTCACTGTCAGACAGTATTGAATAATACACAGACAGAGAAGTCAGTAGACAGATAAAGTGGGAATGCACTGTGTAACAGAAGATATAAAACTGTCAGGAGAAAAAAAAATAGACAGACATACCTACAGATAAATAGATGTGAAAGGCACTATATGACAGATGCTGCAGAAAGGCAAGTAGGCAGTAAGAGAACATTCACATGTGAAAGGCACTAAATAAATGAATAGATAGGAAAGGCACTATATAATAGGCAGACAGAGAATTCACGGTATAATAGCAGACAGGCAAGGTAACGGACAGATAACAGTATCACACAAATATACATATTTTTTAATCTCTGCAATTAATCATCAGACGCTGCAGGTAGGCAAGCAGGCAGTGAGAGTACAGATAGATTTGAAAGACACTAGATAGAGAAGGCACTGTGCAACAGATATTAACAGGAAAGGCACTATATAATAGGCAGACACAGAAGGCACTAGACAGATGGATAACTATATTAACTATACAGTAGTTTCATTTTATATATAATGTATATGTATTTTACAACTCAGAGAATTATGTCAAAAAGAAATACATTAAATCATAAATCAATCGACACATGCTGCACGCAGGCAAGCGGGCAGTGAGAGTGGCGATAGATGTGAAAGGCACTAGATAGATTGTATACAACAGGCAAAAATAGCGACCACTTGTTAACAGTATTATCCTTAAATAATGAAATCATGAATTAATCAACAGAAATAACAGTGTGATCTACATTTTAAACTTCATGATTTAATTAAGAAATAAAAATAAAAAGCCACAGCAGCAGCACGTCTATGAAAGCAGACGCTGCAGGCAGAGCGGCAAAAAGCGCAGAACAGCGCCCCCCGAAATGGAAATGGCAGAAAATAGATTGCATCGGTAGTGCTTTTAGCACTTATAACTGTTAAAAGTGCTTTTAGCACTACCATAGAGAATGAATGGGAAACGTTTTAGGGAGTTTTAGCTAAAGAATTCAAGGCCGCCGCACGTTGTTGGCTGCCTGCCTATATAAGGCCGTCTGTCGCTCCAGTCTCTACATTCCCTTCCTTGCTTCGCCATGGGATTCACGATTCCCTGCTGATAACTACAGCCTTTTTAATTAATCCACAGCTCCTCCGCTTTTTTATTGTTCATTTATTACGATTATAGTTATTGTTTAGGTATTTTAGACTTACTTTACATTGTTCAGGTACCCATTTCCTTTATCATTCCAACCGTACCCCCATTAACATGTCTATCGCGGTGATCACCATCGATCAAAGAACTGTCACTTACCGAGTGGTTTCCATGCCCGGAGATGGCATCTACCTTTTCCATTCTCTTTGTTACATATTGCGCGGCCATATCAGGCTCACTCTTGATATCCGGAGGAACATTGTGCATTATGTATTGAATGACAGGGACAGGTTCAAGGTGTGGACTGATGACGGTACAGGAGATAATTATACTACACAGGAGCACTAGAAGAGTGAAATGCTTAAGCCCTTCACCTATGCATCTGCATGTGAGTTGATGGCTGCCGCTGAATTGTTCGGTTGTCCTTTCAAGTGTACCGAAATGGCCAAATATTTTACACCTTTCGACAACCGCCAATGCCTCTTAAACATCTTAGATTGACAGGTGACGATTTCAGCAGTGGACACTTTGACGTTTATGAATGTTTAAACTCTCAAAAGCTGGATGTGAAGTTATCGATGAAACCGGTTGTAGACTTACAACGCTTGACAGATGCCGAATGTCTCTTCAACACAAGTCCTACAAATACTGTCGTAATTGAAACAAACCATGAAACTCAAACCGATTATGACAGCAGCAATCCAAGCTGTGAGATTTGAAACAAGATTACTGTTCACATGGCCAACTGTACGTTGCATGTTTAAGAGTAAGCTCAGCGTACAGCTTGGTCATATTACAACTGGAGGGCCGAACTCACAATGTGGTATACAAAGAGATCCTTAACAAATAATTATTGGTATATTTTCCCTCAGTTTAAAAAGGTTTAATTTTCTTCTTAATAAAAATTTTAAGGCAGTACTATTTTGCTAGTTACAATATAAGTGTATTCAGTTGCCCAGATTCACGTTAGGAAAATTGGAACTCTGCTGAAAATTGCAGCCATTTTTTGGCTTCATCACATACACATCATATGAAAACTGAATGTAGTACCTGCGGTGCCCGGGGTTTGTTTCCTGCCTTGTGTTGGCTGAGATTGGCTCCAGCAGACCCCCGTGACCCTGTAGTTAGGATATAGCGGGTTGGATAATGGATGAATGGATGGATGAATGTAGTGCCACGTCAGTCAGTTTATGGCTTCCAGCATGATGTGGCTGAGATATTCCTAACCTGTCAGTTATTTCCCTGTGTTAGGTACCTTTTGCTAGAAGACTAACCACTGGATATAAACATATGTAGTCTGATTTCACAAAATCTATCTTTCTAATGGCAGACCTGACTCAACACATAGTTACAAGAAAATGGTGTATGGGATCCTGAAGTGAAAATCTAGTAAGCATGCATCATCCACTAAGCAATTAGAGAATTTTAGAAATCATGGCCAGTTAAATGTACAGTATTCAAAATAGGCAAAGAAAATGCAAAATCTGCAATAACAGCAAAAATTCAAAAACATTCCTATAATATAGCTAATGCATATTGACCAATTTCAATCTACATAATGAGTTTTGTGGGTCAGAATCTGGCAGCAAGTCCAGAGGGGGCAATATCCAATGCTTTTACTGCCAGGCTCTTTGTTTGGATCCTTGTTTTTTTACTCTTTTTGTGGAGGATCCTAAAATTAAAAAAATTAATCTATAATGAGGAATATCTCTGTACTAAATCTACTGAATTCATACTTGATTCCTTATAAAGTATCTATCTAGCTATAGTGTAAAGATATAGAAGTTTCAGAGATACTGTCTGGTTGTGAACTGAAATGCAAAGTTAAATAGCCATAGCAATTGGCTAAGCTGTGTAACTGGGATCAGACTACTATTATAATAGTGCATTTGTTGTGAAACCAACTGGAAAACAGCTCACATTCTCACTAGAAAAGCCAGAAAGCAAACAAATTAAAGCCTGGAACGAGGACTCTGACTGTGTGGCTGTATTGAGTGCATTGCATGGTCAGTATTTGAAGAATCCTGACAATGACAAACTGACAGACACAGTAACTTGTTACATACAATTATGCAAGGACACCATAATATCGGTGAAATCAGCCAAAATATACCCCAACAGAAAGCCTCAGATTACCAGAGATCTAAAAGAATTGACAACCCAAAAAGATAGGGCATTAACTGAACAGAAGGAATTACAGAAGAAGGTGAAATGTGAAATAAAGCTGGCAAAGATGAAGTATAAGTACAGGATAGAGAATGAACTGCGAATTGATAACCTGGGCTCATTATGGAAAGGCATGAAGATGATGGCTGGCTTTCATACAAAAAGCAATAATCGAGTTGAAGTGGCAGGGGTCAAAACTATCAGTTGGCACAAAAATTGAATGAGCTCTGTTCTAGATTTGAAAAACTGGATTTTGCTCCAGAAGTAAGTCAGCACTTTGACCAGAATGATGTCAGAAAGATCCTTACACAAACAAAAAAAAAAAAGAAAAAGCTTTGTTCCAGATGGAATAAGTGGCCACCAGCTTCATTACTGTGCAGAGGAGCTCTCTCCAATATTCCACTCAATATCTGAAATGTTCTCGGATTTACAGCAAGTGTCCAGGCTATGGAAATAGGCAACTGGTATAAGTGACTTTAGACCAGTGGTATTAATTGCATCCATCCATCCATTTTCCAACCCATAGAATCCGAACACAGGGTCACGGTTCTTGTGGACCCTTATCAATTTACAGAGCAAAGAGGGGTGTGGAGGATGCCACAGCAACACCTTTGATTTTTTTTATATGAGCACATGGAAAGGATCAAAAAACCATGCAAGACTGCTGTTTATAGAATTTTCATACGACCCAGCCCCACATTTTCATTGAGAAACTGACTGTGTCCAGAATCCATCCCGTCAAGTTAGGGTCCAAACAGAATTGATCAAAGACAAAACAGAACAGATTCTGGACAAAACAGAACACAATGAGTGAGTCTCTATGGCTGTTTCTCTGATTCTCAGTACATCTGTTGGGACTCCACAAGGTTGTTGTTTATATCCTCTTTTGTTTACCTTATATCAAATCACTGCAGGAGTTTACTCTACACAAGGATAGACATATCATGAAATCTGCAGAGAACTCAGTCATTATGAGTCTTTTATAAGTTAAGGAAGACAGCCATGGACCTACTGAAAATGACTGTACAATAGTGTGATCACTCTAATTTACAACTTAATATTTCTAAGACAAAAGATATGGCAGTCAGAACTTTCCTTTCTTATGAAATTCAACTGTTTCAAAGTGGACAAAACCCTAATGACATTTTTTTAGGTTCCTCCTTAAATCCATTGTTGCATTTGCTTTTACCTGTTAGTTTGGCACCCTCAGCGATAAGAAAATAAATCATCTTAACAACATTAACATAAACATTTACAGTAAAATATTGGTTTGCAACAGACGATATCACTGAAATGTATTGCAAACAGGTTAAAAAGAAAGCCAACTCAATTGTGTCAGACAGCCATTCTTTTTCTCTCAATATTCCAGTGATTGCCATCAGGCTGCAGATTTAGGCTTCCAAAGGTAAAAAGCAACAGGTTTAAGAACTCTTTTATTCCTAGAGCTATAAGCATTTTAAATTTTGTTATTTGTAGGGATGCTGCTAAATGTTAAATTCTGCATTATTATATTGTGCACTATGGGAAGTAATTATTAATTTTTGTATTGATCTTGAGTGTGTGTTTATGCAATAACAATGGTTGTCAAATGTTGTGTCTTGTTTATCTATTGGATCTCTGTAACAATGGCTTCTGTTTTTTGAACTTTCCTTCTGCAAACAAATTTCCATCTGGGATAATAAAGTCTACATAACCTAACCAAATCTAACCTAGCCTAAGCAGTCCCCATGTCTGATGTTTGGATAAAAGTGCAAATAAGCACTTGCTAAGCAAATAAATATAAATATAAATTGTATATTGTATTACATTATTGTTTATATAGGATTCTCTGGCCGTCAGACTGGCTTGGCAGAGGACCTGGAAAAAATTTTTTACTGTGGACAGAATATCCCGGGAAGACAGCGTCATGACACACACAGGAATAATCGCCAGAAACCTCACCTTTTTCAAGTCTGTAATGGGGAAAAAGAAGACAAAACAGAACGCCAGCAACAGCAGAGGTCTAGCGCTCGACATTGCCTGTGCTCAAGATGAACCATGGAGCGGCTATGCGTTTCGGGAGAGATTTCCGGAGGAGGACGTCTCCTACGAGGTATGTGCGGGAAATGTACTGGAGAATCTTTTTAAATTAAAACTGTTGTCCCGTGTACATACCTCCCAGATGTCCATCCAAAGGCTCTGCGGGAGGCAGAAGACAAACCGAAGGCGATGGCGCGCTGTTGTGCAGGCAAACGAGTAACCCGAAGGACTTCCGCATTACGTGTGCCGGCGAGGGACACGTGACCTACCACGAGGGATTCCAGGAAGGTGACGTTCCGTGTCCAGCTGTTTGTGCCTTTGCCCAAGAAAAGACAGACTTGGTTTTTCCGAAGGGGAAAGGGGAGGCGAGCGAAGCACCGCTCTCCCTACAAAAAGGTAAGGAGGTCCGGGAAATGACTGATCGGTCCATCGATAAATTGATACAGACGGATCGTAGTCAGCCAAAAGCGGCACCATGGTCCTCGTCCAAAGAGAACTCCAAATCCCAGGCTCCCTTTCGGAACCCGTCAGAGCACGTGCCGACAGTGGGCGTGTTCATTGGCTCCCGGCCGGAAGGTAAGGTGAACAAGGAAGTAACCCTATCTCCGGCCGAATTAACTAACTGTTTTGACGTGCAGGAGCTCGAAAAATTAATAGAGCCCATGCGGAGTATTTTGCAGACTTTGGAGGCGATTAAGAAGATCGTTAGAGACCTGGGAGCAGCGGCCGAAGCGCCTTTAAGAAAAGTACGGGAGTACCTGCGGCGATTAGACCGAAACCCTCCCGTGGTATATGATTTGGCGGTACAGACAGGTAATGTCGGTACCGTATATAATATAATAGGGACGCAGTATGATCCGGGCCCGCTTTTAATAAATAGCGGGTGCCAAATCACTGCGTGCCCTACAAGAGAGGCTGAAACGTTTACGGAGTGGCTGGGGAAGGGCCGGTTGAGCCGGAGCAGCTGGATGGTGCTGTCTCTCGGAGTGATTCGGCCCTAAAGACCCCGACCCATGTTATTTATAAATCAAAGGGCGTGCAGACAGTAAAAGGGCTCTCTTTCACTAATAGAGAGACCCAAACTGTGGACAAGCCACAGAGTAAACCGGAGATCCCAAGAATAAAGAGGGGGTCTCCTGACAAAGTTGAGCAGCGAGCTGAGAGCTCAGGGGTGGCTGTGGAACCCTCCTCAGTGGACAAAGGGGCGGAGTGAAAGTTTCCAGACTGTTTCCAGACTCGCAGAGGGATACACAATGGAGGAAGGCGGCTGTGCTATGAATGCCGCCGACCGGGACATGGATGGCGAAGTTGTCCTGAGAGGACGTGGAATACAAATCCTTTTTTATTTAATATTCCCCCAAGGTTCTCCCGGAAATTTTCTGGACTTCGCCAGGACTAGAACAACAACTCCTCCTGGAGGAAGACATCCCTCGCGGGGCTGGCCGCTCCGAATCATGATTACTTGGAGTACTGTAAGATATGGCCGGCCATGTACCCCGGCCAATACCTCCAGGCCGCCAGATGGAGCCCTCCTTGCAGCGTAGAGGTGCCCCAAATGCCAGCAGGGAATTATGGACAGTGGTCTTTAAATGCACAGCCCTACTGGATACCATGGGGGCCGCCAGGAGTCGCTGCAGGGAGGCCCAGGGACTATTTTCCCTACACTCCGGAAGTACGTCCCACTCACATGGACAGAAGAAATGACGTGCTTCCGGGATGAAGAAAAGAGAAGTTTTTACCTGACCCGGAAATGATAGAAAGTCACATGGACTGAGGGACAAACACTTCCGGGTCAAGGAGTATAAAGGACTCTGGGAGATCCCAGACAGACGAGCTGAGTTGGGAGGCAGGGTGGCTAAGCGTCTGGGAAATTGGAGGATTTGTTATTATTTATTGTTATTGGAGTATTTGGGAGTGGAGGGCGCTTTGTGCACATTATTGTTATAATAAATATCATTATTGGACTTTTACCTGGTGTCTGACGTGGTGTCTGAGGGTGCAAGGGTGCGAGCATACCCTTAATCTGTTCAGATTTTGCTACAAAAATGTGCAGAGCATCCCTTTGCTTAGTGTAACCAAAGTTTTGTTGAATCAGCTCATACTGTTGGTGCCAGTAATGTCATGAATTTTGCCACAACATTACAATACATATACACAAAATAAAGGGAATGGATCAAGTAATCTTCAAAATAACAGGTTCTGCGCATCCTGACTACGGCACTCTCTTTTTCATGAGTTATTCTAAATTACAAACACAAAACTAAGACCCCATCAGAGCTAAATATAACATAATTAAAACTTCAGAATAATATTCTGTTGAGTAAACTAATTGTGAATATTTGGTTCTGTCATACTATAATTCCTACCCCATTAAATGAAATACATGTAATGCATAAATATCTCTTATATTTGCAGATTAACTAGTAACGGCAGACAATTGGTCAGAGGTTTTGATAAGATGAATTTTTGACTTAATGATAAATTGATTTTTATGCAGTGTGGCGTAAATTATTTCCATGACACAATGACTTGATTCTAGAATAGTTCCTCTGTTTGTCACAAGCTTGTTGAAGAAAACTTGTAATCCATCTTTTAAAGAACATATTCAAACTAAATAATGTCTCATCTAAATTATGTACCACACCATCCATCTGATTTGTGCTCTTGTTATGTGTATCTTCCCTTCGGCTTAGTTAGTTTGACATTGTTTCTTCTTTTGTTTTTGTGGGTCTTATGCTTGTGGTCCAAAGATAAATGTCATACTGAGCAACATAAATTAAATTTAACTTTAGGCTGTGTACCACTGGCTTATCATTTCAGTCTATTGTTGATGGAAATGTACATGTACATCTTGACATTCTGACATCTTTCATATGTGTACTACTCTATATGTGTTCAAAAAGTTGAGCAGTATCCTGTTTAACATATATTGTATACAGTTCTATGCAAAGGTCATTAATCATTCTGTACATTAGGGAAAATTATTTATTTAAACAAAAACATCTTTCAGCATACTAACAACTCCAAAATACAGCAGACACAATTAGGAGTCTGAAAATGGATCAGTATGGGTATTAGATTGGCCACCACAGAGTCCCAACCTCAACAAAACAAGCTGTGCAGGATCACTTACAGAAGGAAAATGAGAAAGAAAGTGGCCAAAGACAAAAGAAGAGTGTTGGCAAATCCTAAAAGAACTACTTGAAAAATCATACAATTGTGTACTTTTGTTGTGCATTATAAGAAAGTTCATAGAAAATGCTGACTCCTTTTAAAACACAGGACATTTATTGAACAGAGAATTGGCTTAAAAATCATTTTGTTGGCTGGCCTCAGACTTTAGAACTTACTGGCTTTAGACCTGTGTGTATCTACTGATTTTTTTTGTGGCTGTCCTTGTAAATGAAGATGCTTATGCCTACCACTAAAAAAATAATACTCAGACTATACTAAAAGAAAGAGAAAAATGTATTTATTTATTTATTTTTGCCTATAACCCAGTTGCGGGCAAAACATTTATGCTTCAAAAGCATATGTGCAAGGTCAATTTAGCAATTCAAGCTTCTGAGAAGACTGTCATAATTCATGTAGCTAATTCACAGATACAGAGTCAGGGTTCAAATTCTGTCGATGCTAATATTACATGTTTTTAATGTGTCTGCTTCCGTTTTCCCTGTTTTTGCCACTTTCTTGCCAAATCCTAAAACATATCAAGGTCAGCCTGATTGTCAATTTTAAAGGAAAGGCATCCGGTTAAGGTTTGGTTATTGTCTTGCACCCAATGATGTTAGGATGGTCCCCCCGCTTCAATGATCCAATAAAGGATTAGTTAGGTTTAAAAGTGAACAAACGCAACAATCTCTAATGAGAATTCCAGGAACACATGATATCATTTTCATTAAGTACTTTTCTAATGGAAGAAAAACCATTAAACTCAATAACTACTTTATAACAAGATAAGCACAAACTATGCCAGTAAATCAATACACTACATGGCTTAACCTTACATGACCTTTAATTTTACAAGTCATTAAAAGAGGAAAATACATGACCACTGGTTTTAAGAGGACAAGGAGAATCATGCTTGATTAAACAAACACATTGAGCTAGTTGATCTGGGAAAATTAAGGATCTCTGATCTGCCCTTGGTATGAATTTAAAAACTATTAAATATACTGGCATTTTAATTGTCTTAATGTTTTCTTCGATCTACAGACAGCTTTTTCTGAATCTGAGCAGTTGGTAATTAAGGTGAAAATGACTAGTCCTTCTCATTTATCCAGGTCTGCAACATTAGTGCAGTAACAATTGAAAATAATTACAGCTCATAGTACCAACAAATGCATAATTTCTGACAGAAAATCTTTTTGAATGTATGGTTTATATTTAAGAGCAAAGATTTTAAATTCTCCTTAAAGATAGTAAATGAGTTCAGCTTTAGACTCCATTGTACACACCTTCACTTTTCTTTATTATTTGATTACGTCTGGGTTATAATAATTTTGGAGATTAGTGTAACAAAGAAGGTAAGAGAATACAGCTGTCTTTATATCTTATTTTCATACTGCTGGCCACACAAAAAAATATTGCAGTATATTAAACTGTAACTACATGTCAACTATTCATTAATTTGCTAATGTCAGAAAAGTAGCTACATTGAAAAATTAGTGTTAGCTTCAAACCTGATTCTGAGCAAAATATTTATTGGTATAAAAATAAACACGGACAATCAGCCATAGTTTCCTTGCTTCTCTTAAGGCAGGCACACAGGCTTGTTAAAAGTACTCCCATTTAACCAAGCAATAAGAGTTTAATTTCCCGTATGAACATCTAAGCATCTCAGTCTTTAATTGTGTTTGGATTGTTTCCCCGAATGCTCACCTGGGTAATTACCTTCCTATTCAATTCAAAAAATAACAAGAATTCTGTCCCTACTTTAGTTCTATTGTGTAATGCTTATCTCATATACAATTCTTGTAGAAACATAATTCACCAGTTTAAGGCAAATGCAAAAATGTTTTTAGTTTAAAAAATTTCTTAGGAAATATGGTCTGTTAAAGCTCAGCAAAAAAAAATGCTTATCTTTCTGGAGACAGATTAAGATGCATAAAAGACAAAGAATTGAATTCCAGCTCTATACCAATCTCAATTTATGCAGTAACATGAAGTATATTCATTCTGAATAATTATCATTCACCTCTGCACATACTGTATATAATTGAAGAACAACTCTGCGAGCTATGACACACCCATATCAAGGAAGGAGACATTAAAAAAAAAATTGAACACAGGAAACAAAAAAGTAAATAATTGTTAAAAGTCATATTAGCCACCCTATAAAGGTCATTCATTTTAAGGTCTTATTTGCTATTCATCAAACTTCAGCATCCTCACCAATGATAATACAGAACATTTTTTTTAAACAGGCAGATTAGTGCACATACTTATCAATTCCTATTCCCCTAATACCAGAACACTAGAGTGCTGCTTTTAGCTACAGTAAGTTGCCATCCTGTCAATCTACAGTACAGTTATGTGCAGAAGATACCGTATAACACCTAGCATTTTTGGGAATGTTCCTTTCTAGATATCATCTGTGTCCTAATGTCACAGTAGAAGAGATTCTGAAATTGTAACATTTATCTGTCCTATTTGCTTTCTTCTATTATGTCTTCTCTACATCTGCACCTCCTCTGTTTTAGTTATTAAGTGGGACATCCGGTTGATGTCCTAACTTTTCCTATGTGCTGTATAAACCTAAATTGCAGCTTAAGGGTGATATAAAAATCTCCTCTGTCTCTGCTGTCTCCTTTCCTCAGTTTAAAAATGAATCTACTCTTATGCCACAATTAGCTCTTCTCCCAAAAACACAAAAGGTGTTTGTTTTTTCATCTGAGAGCTACTGCTCCATTTTTGTAATACAAAATAAAGCAATTGTTCTTATTTTGCTTTATGTTTTTATCCTTTTTTTTTTCTTTATTAATTTTATTACAATCCATACATAGCAATCAAGTTTTTACAAAAAAAAAAGAATTATGTTATGTTTTTTTCCCTTAAACAAACAAAACGCAATTCTTTTTCTTGCTTATTGCTTTTTTCCTTACAAGTTGTAGCAGCATTTCCTTCAATCCCCAATAATACAAGGGCCAGTGAATAAAGCCAGTATTGCCACTGTCACAATTCAGTTTGCATAAAAATCAGTCATTTTTCTACATACATAATTGTTGAGATCTATTATAAAAGTGATGGGTTAAATATCTAAGACAAAACAAAATTGGTCTCAAACATGATGCAAGCAATCATTGCCATAAAATCTTTCTCATTCATATATATACATTGTGGGAAACAGGCCAGACACAGACAGGCAGACATCTTTTTGTCTCCCAACACACGTTTATTTACAAATATGTATAATGAACACACACAAACCCAGTGCCGCAGCACCAAACACCCCTAAATTCCTGGCCTCTCACAATGCCTTTTCTCTTCTCCTGACCGCCTCCACTCCTCTCCTCTGAGCTCTGTCCTCTTCCACCCAACTCCAGCCATCGAATGGAGGGAGGACGACCCACCCATCTTAATCACACCCAGACGAGCTCCAGGTGCCTCCCAATAAGCTTCTGCCGGCACTCCCCAGTGTGGCAGAAGTACCAGCCACACACTCTGAAGTATTCCGGGTGTCCCTTGTCATCTTTCCCCCCAGCACTTCTGGGTGTGGCGGAAGTGCTGAGGGCCAGGGCTCCTCGGGCATTCGGGCATCCTCTGGCGGTGACCACGGGCCCCTACAGGATTGGGTCCCCAAAGCCACCTTGGCGGTCGCCCGCTCACAGTCGGGAGGAGGCGTAATCCCTAGTCCGGTCCTTCTGGGCCCCGCTGGGTACCACCCCCAGCCGCTCGCCACAACAAAAAGTCAGTGCACCTTGCCACCCCCTGGTCAGACATGGAGTTGTCACTATTGGAGCCCTTTAGCTACTTCCCATGCACACATGTGTGACAATATATATATATATATATATATATATATATATGTATATATGTGTGTGTGTGTGTGTGTGTATATGTATATATGTATATATATATATATATATGTATATACAGTTAGGTCCATAAATATTTGGACAGAGACAACTTTTTTCTAATTTTGGTTCTGTACATTAGCACAATGAATTTTAAATGAAACAACTTCGATGCAGTTGAAGTGCAGACTTTCAGCTTTAATTCAGTGGGTTGAACAAAAAGTTTGCATAAAAATGTAAGGCAACTAAAGCATTTTTTTAACACAATCCCTTTATTTCAGGGGCTCAAAAGTAATTGGACAAATTAAATAACTGGAAATAAAATGTTCATTTCAAAACCCTTTGCTGGCAATGACAGCCTGACGTCTTGAACTCATGGACATCACCAGATGCGGGTTTCCTCCTTTTTAATGCTCTGCCAGGCCTTTACTGCAGCGGCTTACAGTTACTGTTTGTTTGTGGGCCTTTCTGTCCGAAGTTTAGTCTTCAACAAGTGAAATGCATGCTCAATTGGGTTAAGATCAGGTGACTGACTTGGCCATTCAAGAATTTTCCGCTTGTTTGCTTTAATAAACTCCTGGGTTGCTTTGGCTGTATGTTTTGGGTCATTGTCCATCTGTATCATGAAATGCCGCCCAATCAATTTGACTGCATTTAGCTGGATTTGAGCAGACAGTATGTCTCTGAACACCTCAGAATTCATTCGGCTGCTTCTGTCCTGTGTCACATTATCAATAAACACTAGTGTCCCAGTGCCACTGGCAGCCATGCACGTCCAAAACATCACACTGCCTCCACGTGTTTTACAGATTATGTGGTATGCTTTGGATAATGAGCTGTTCCAGGACTTCTCCATCCTTTTTTCTTGCCATCATTCTGGTAGAGGTTGATCTTGGATTCATCTGTCCAAAGAATGTTTTTCCTGAACTGTGCTGGCTTTTTTAGATGTTCTTTAGCAAAGTGTCCAATCTAGTCTTTCTATTCTTAAGGCTTATGAGTGGCTTGCACCTTGCAGTGCACCCTCTGTATTTACTTCCATGCAGTCTTCTCTTATGGTAGACTTGGATATTGATATGCCTACTCCCTGGAGAGTGTTGTTCACTTGGTTGGCTGTTGTGAAGGGGTTTCTCTTCACAATGGAAATGATTCTGTGATCATCCACCACTGTTGTCTTCTGTGGACGTCCAGGTCTTTTTTGTGTTGCTGAGTTCACCAGTGCTTGCTTTCTTTCTCAGGATGTACCAAACTGTAGATTTTGCTACTCATAATATTGTAGAAATTTCTCAGATGTTTTTTTTATGTTTTCGCAACTTAAGGATGGCTTCTTTCACCTGCATGGAGAATTCCTTTGACCGCATGTTGTCTGTTCACAGCAAAATCTTCCACATGCAAGCACCACACCTCAAATCAACTCCAGGCCTTTTATCTGCTTAATTGATAATGACATCACGACGGACTTGCCCACCCCTGCCTATGAAATAGCCTTTGAGTCAATTGGCCAATCAATTCTGAAATTAAGGGATTGTGTTAAAAAAATACTTTAGTTTTCTCACATTTTTTGCAATTATTTTGTTCAACCCACTGAATTAAAGCTGAAAGTCTGCACTTCAACTGCATCGAAGTTGTTTCATTTAAAATTCATTGTGCTAATGTACAGAACCAAAATTATAAAAAAGTTGTCTCTGTCCAAATATTTATGGACCTAACTGTATATGGAAGTGAAGGTCTGTGATGCAGTTTGTGTATTTGAGATTCACAGAGGGGGAAAATGAGTCACATATTTTACCAGATACAAGGTGTCATCATTAGAGAAAAATGATTAGTCATACAGGAATCAAAGGCAATATATAGCAGCTGTAGGGCGGGGGTGAAGGGTGAGTTTGTAAGGGTAGGTGGATTAATAAGGTGGGTGTTGGTCTTTTTTATTATTTGGATGTTCCTTTTTGTATGCCTGCATATGCTGGATTCAAATTCAAGTGTCTATTAACGGTGTTTTCATTAGAGAAACAAGATTCATATATATATATATATATATATATATAATTAGAATTGACTATTTAAATATATATTTTATTTCTAAATTAACCACTCATATACAGTAGACCGCATTTATGGACATTCTTTTTTCATGCAATTCAACTGCTTTGTCTTTAAATGACATTCTGCTTCTCTAGAGATAACAGGCACTTCCCTGGTTAACTTTCTTTTCACTAAATGTAGTCCCATTTGGCAATATGTTATAAATACCTACATCTGGCTTCTACCATGTAAAGTATGTTTGTTTGCTTTTCTCTTCACAGTTCATTCACCGGTTTTTAGTGCAATTGTTCTTTAAGGTGAATTAGACAATTTGGGATGAGGAGTGACTTAGATAACTGGAATATCACATCCTGCATTTACAGATGGCTCATGTAAATTTTTACATTTAAAGTTTTTTAACATTTAAAGTTTTCTGTCCATACACATTTCCAGTGTATTGAAGATGTATCTCCACTACTGCTGTACCAGCTTGACATGCTGGCAGGGCTTGCGTGCACCAATGATGTTTAGAGCTATACTGTCAGCAGTGCATATTGCCAGATGGTTCAACCAAGGTGACCAGGACTCAAATGAGATGCCAGACTAAGCGTACAGCACAATGTTGGCAGCAGGGGGTTGTAGTTTGGAGGCAGATGATCAATCAGTTGATTGACTATGGCAATAACATTGATTTTCAGCGATCCCTGAATGTTACATCACTGTGCAGAAGAAAAGCCTGGCAAACTACTTCCATATGTACTTGTCAAGAAAACATGAAGGATAGTACAACTAAAGAATTTCGATTCAGTGCTGTAAAATATGCCCCTGGGTCCGAAGGCACTCAACAAGCTACAAGCGAAGAACCAATGGCAGACCTGAGTATGAGCAGTGATTGTAACATGCTCGGATGAAAGCCACAAGGATGTCCTGGAACTGATGCTACTTGTACAAAGGGGAGGATCAGAGGTTGCAGAGACATCAAACTTGTAACATGTAATGTCAGGACATTAAATCAAGGCAAACTCGACATTAACAAAGCCGAAATGGGCAAAATCGGACTTGACTAACTGGCAATCAGTGAGGTAAAATGGACACATTCAGGACACTTTCAATCAGGCGATCACTTCTTCAACAATAAGACGAAATGGTGTGGCATTCATTCTCAACCGATGGCTATCCAGCACTGTCATGAAGTACAGTGCACTCAGCGACCGAGTGATTTCAATATGCCTAAAACCATCGCCAATATACATTACAATTATTCAAGTTTATGCTCCAACAACAGATGCTGAAGACAAAGTTGTTGACCTGTTCTATGACCAGGTGCAGGAATAAGTAGACTGGTCATAACAACAAGATCTGCTTAGGCCAAGGAAAACAGTGGAACATTGTTGGAAACTCTGGCCTTGGAGAATGAAACAAAGCTGGTGAACGACTTATAGACTTTTGTGCATCACACCGGCTTGCTATAATGAACACTTTCTTTCCACATCACAAAAGGAGGCTTTACACATGGACATCACCGAATGGCATCCACAGGAACCAAATCGATTACATCTGTGTTCATCAAAGATGGAAATCATCAGTCGTAATGGTGAACACAAAACCTGGAACCGACTGTGACCATGCAGTTTTGACGTGCAAGATTAAAAGCAGACTAAGAAAGAAAAAGAAGAAGCAGATGATAACAAAGTTCGGCTTGGCTACCATCCCATAAAACATTCTGGAGCAATCTACATAATCGTTTTTCCCTGTTGGACACAGATGAAGAAGAGCCAAAAGAACTATGGATGGATACAAAGACCATAGTCAATGAAGAAGCAGAGAAAACAGAAAAGACAATCATAACCATAGATAACTCCCGAAACATTGAAGATAGTGAATGAAAGATGAACAGCTAAAGCCAGAGGTGATAGGCAAGCTATAAGTGAGATCAGCTAGACACTTAACATAGACATTCGGAAGGACAAAAAAGCTTACTACCATAACATACAGGTATATGCAGAAATGGATAAGGGGCATGTCAAAGGTAAATCCAGAACAGCCTACAAGAAGATAAAAGAAATTAGGTGAAAAATTCAACCAAGGATTGGTATGCTGAAGGATGCCCATGGGAACAAGCTTACTGAACCAGAGTAAATAAAGGATAGCTGGGAAGAATATACCCAGCAGCTCTACTGGAACAATGCAGAAATACAGGATGAAGTGACTGTTGCCACCAACTGTGAACTGGACATTCTGAAGGATTAAGTTATTGCTGCTATAAAACTTATATCCTATAAAAAGGCACCTTGATATGAAAACATTCCCATAGAACTCCTTAAGCCTTCTGAAACTACTGTAGAAGCTATTCCAAAGTGATGGCAACAGATATGGAAAACTTGCAAGTGGCCAAAAGATTGGGCCAGATCAGTCTTTATTCCCCTACCTAAAAAGGGTGATGCCACTGACTGCAGCAACTACCGGACTGTTACATTTATACCTCACACCAGCAAGTTACTACTCAAGATCATACACAGAAGATTACAACCACTTGTAAAAAGGGGGCTGCCAGAAAAGTGAGTTTCAGGAAAGACAGAAGAACTAATGATATTATAGCCAACATCGGATGGATCATGGAAAGTGCCAGAGAATATCATAAAAGCCTTTACCAGTGCTTCATAGACTACCACAAGGCTTTCTACTGTGTAGACCAATGAAAGCTTTAGATGACATTAAAGACCATGGGTGTGCCAATCCATTTGATCAGCCCAATAAGAAACCTGTACGAAGTTCAAGAAGCAAGAGTACAGACTGAATATGGAAACACCCAGTGGTTTAAAGTAAGATTTGGGGTTAGACAAGGATGTATTTTATCACCGTTATTGTTCAACTAATATGCCGAAGCTATCTTCAGAAATGCTGGCCTTGCCAAAAGTGAAGAAGGAATTTGGATTGGAGGGAGAAATGTAAACAATCTCAAATATGCAGACAATACAACCTTGATTGTGAGAAGTCAAGAAGGCAAGAAAGACTTACTGCAGGCAGTTCAACAAGAAAGCCAAGATATGGGACTCTTACACAATGTGGTCAAACAACCGACAACTGTTATCAAGACACTTTTGAACTAGACAGAGATGAAATAGAAGTGGTCAAGGATTTAAATCCACTGGGATCAATGGTGAACACTGAGGCTACATCTACCTTGGAGGCCAAACAGAGGATTGCAATGGGAAAGTCAACAGTGAAATCACTGGACAAGGTTTTCAAATCTAAGGACATTTTATTACCGACCAAGATACGGCTCACACACAGTTTGATCTTTTCTGTGGTCACCTATGGCTGCGAAAGCTGGACATTAAGGAAACAGGACAGTTGACAAATTGATGCATTTGAAATGTGGTGCTGGTGATGGATTTTATCTATACCATGGACAGGCAGAAGGGCAAACAAATCAGTCATTGAACAGATCAAGCTGGCAATGACACTCAAAGTATGGATTACAAAGCTATGACTTGACTACTATGGGCATACCATAAGAAGACAACAGTCACTGGAAAAAGATATCATGATTGGTAGAACAGGGGAACAAGGCGATGAGGAAGGCCAGTAATGCGATGGCTTGACACCATTACAGCAAAAACAAGGAGAACTTTATAAAACTTAACTAGCCAGTAAAAAACACAACTAGCACAAGATCGATCCTTCTTCAAATTGTTTATCTTTCAAGTCGCTATGGTTCAGGATCAAACCAATGGCCTTTAACAACAACAACGAAGATGTATAGGCCACAGTTTTCCACAATCTATAAAAACATCTCTGTGTTCCTTTAAATTTAACCCTTCTAAGCTTTTCTGCAAAGTCTTGTGATTCAGGAGACTAAAAATATTTAAATACGAAAGAAATTTTTGAAAGAGGCAGCTCAATGGAGCTGAGTTTTATTTTTCTTTCCAATAATATGTGTGGCCTAGACTGCAGACAAAGGTTATATTTAGAGACATTATTTCTGGATTATTCTGAAGACATGCTTTTTAGATTAATTGCTGACTTCACATGGTTCATGTATGAATGAAAGTGGGGGTCCCAAAAGAGTTCAGAAAACTCACATCCCCACCTTAGCTTTGCCCACACTGGTGTGGACAAAGTAAGCATCCAATCTGGGCTTGGCCAGGCAGGAGAGAATGTCAGAATTGGTGTGTGCAGCTCCGGGACGGTGGCAAACATCAAAAGCAATAGCCTGCAAACTGATAGACCATCGAGTGGGGCGGACGTTCATATCTTTCTGTTTGTATAGCCACTAAAGCGGGGTGTGGTCAGTCACCAGGGTAAAACGCTGTCCCCAGATGTAGTAATGGAGGGCCTACCCCACCCACTTAATCGCTAAAAACTCCTTTTCAGTGATCAAATAATTAAGCTCCCTGGTTAGCAGCTTCCTGCTGAGAAATGTGATGGGGTGTTCTTCCCCTGCAAAACATTGTGTGAGCACCACTGCTTAACCAAAAGCACTTACGTCTATTTGCAGAATAAATTCCTTTGAAAAGTCTGGATTGCGCAGAACCAGCAACGAAGATAAAAGAGCCTTTAGGTCCAAGAAGGCTCTGTCACAGGTGTTGGTCCAGACAATACCACAATTCTTTCTGCCCTTTGTCAAGTCAGTGAGGGGGGTGGCCTGATGTGCAACATTAGGGATGAACCACATGTAGTAACCCGAAAGCAGCTGCATTCAATTTGCACTATAATATCTTTCACCCGTGGTGCTAATGACGCTTGAAGTCTGTGGTGGCTGGATCGAAGTCGGAGTCAAACCTAAGTTGCCCTGTTGTTTCCAGGTGGCTTGTGTTCCCTCCAGTCTGCAGGACAGAACTAACAGCAAGTGGATGTCATTCCGTAGTATTTCATCACAAAAGCTCTTGACTATCCCCGACAGGATTATATCAATAGCAAGCTTCTCCACAATATGCTTGAAAGTGTCTCCGCGGATCCAGCTGTAAATCATTAGTACTAAGTCCTGGATCTGTCCTCCAATAGAGTGGTCTGGATGACCACAGACAAAACTGACATCCCTTGACCACGGGACTCACCGCTGTACAGATAAGGATCTATTGCTTCAGGAAGTCATAATTATCGAGTCTTTCAAGAGGAAGGTATTAAACAACCTGTAGGTCTTCCCCAGTTAAAAATGGGGCCACGATAGCTGCCCAGGCTCCCGTGTCTCAGTGCATTAGTGTTGCAGTGTGCTCAAAGCAGAATAGGAAACTCTCTGGGTCATCCGTGGGAGCTATCTTCACCAGCACATCCCTGAGGCGCATGAAGACTGGAGTGCCCACAGGAGCCTCATTTTGCTCTGCTGGTAAAGGGATATTGTATGCCTCTTGTGATTCCATTGGTGCAAGACCCCACTCCTGGTACCATATGACACATGAATCACTGTCTTGCACACCAAAACACGAAACTGAGTCTCAGTACTTTAGCAAAACCAGCTTTGTTCTACTAGAATAATAGAATACTTATTGTAGTGGGATCTACCACTCTCTGATACATAGACACAGTAAACAGGGAGGGTCAAGACTGTGTCAGTGGCCAAGATATGCTGTTCCCTGCATTTGTAATGTTCCTTGCATCACCCGTCGGCAACAGTAGCTTATAGAGCTTGTAGCCTCAGCAACAGACAAGCAGCCCTCCACAGACGAGGCAATCTTGCTTCACTGTGTCGTCCAGTTGGTAGGGGAGGGGTCTAAAAAGAGTTCAGAAACCTCACAAGACATTGTTTCTGGATTATTCTAAAGACATGCTTCGTAGATTAATTGCTGACCAATGGTCTATGTATGAGTGAAAGTAGATGAGAATGCCCTACAATTAAAGGCACCTTCTTCTTCTAGCTTTACGTGGATTGTCACAAAAGAAAAGGGATCACTCTGTAGGGTCTATTATGGACTAGATACATACAAAATAATTGGACATCTTTCAAAGTGCCCAGTGTTTGAATTGGATGATCCGAATGCCTGAAGGTGAGCCAGCAGAACAGTGGTGTTTAGATGACAGATAATTATATTTTGGAGGATTTACACATAGCCACACAGTGATATATTCCACTATTAGCTAAGTATACTGTATATTTTAATATTTCTGACAATAGCTACGGAAAATATTTGACAGACACAAACCCATGTAAAACTATAATGAATGTTCCCAAAACAGGCTCTGCCTCTCTGTGATTGTATAGCAGTAAACACAATTAGGGAAAATGGAAAGGTGAGATTTGTAATAATTTAAAACTTGTTTCCTGTTATCTTAAATTACAATGCAATAGTATAGTATTTTAACTTTCTACTTGATAAGGTTGACTGATTTTTTAACATTTACCCTGAAAAATATTAAAATTAAAATTACAAATTCCTATTGGAATTACTTATATCTAGGTAAACTATTTTGTTATTTGTGTTCACTATTTTAAAGTAGAACACCAATTAACTGAAAGTAGTGGAGGAATAAGAAATGTACTGTAGATTTGAGAGCAGATTCCATGGCTATCATAAATTGGAAGTTGAATACATCATAGCTGAATATAAAAGAGATAATCAACAGCATATTCAGGTAATACTTTCTTTAAAGTTTATGTATGAATATGAATATTCTTAGATGAGAGATTACTCCGGTTTTCATAGATTGTGTATATTATGTACTACATTTTATGCTGCAATTATTGCAAAGCAGTTTCCTACTCAATTCGAGTTTATTTTACAGAAATAAAAAGTAGTTTTTTTTTTTTTTGTAGTTGCCTAACATCCTCCAACTTTCCCTTTTCCAAAAATATGACTTTTCAACAAATGTAAGTACAAATTAAATAGAAGAACCATTTTTAAGCACACAAATTTGAAAACATAATTTGACTCCCATCCACTTTTACTATTTTATGTGTCTTGTTTTTAAATACGCAGGGGGTTGAGAAAGTTTTTAGTCCCTTTTGCTTTTCTGCTCTATTATATTGTAGAATACATTTTAATTGAATACATTCACCATTTTTCCCATCATTCTACACACATAACCCATCAGTCATTCATATAAGGATTCAGACCCTTTGCTGTGACACCCCAGACTGGAATCAGATGCACCCTGTTTCCTTTAGTTATCCTTGAGATGTGTCAACAACTTGATTGGAGTCCAACTGTGGCAAATTGAATTGATTTGACAACATTTAGAAACCTCTGTATATAAAGTCCCACAGTTTACTTTACATGTTAGGATGAAAACCAAGCCATGGAGTCTGAACAGTTCTCTTTAGACCACTACACTCACATTGTGGTGAAGCACAGATGAGGCCAAGGATATAAAAAATAAAAGTTCTGAATACCATTTTAATAGTCTCAATGTGACATGGAAGAAGTTTAGAACCATCAGGACTCCTCTTAGAGTTGTCTCCCCAATTAAACTGAGTAAATGGGCAAGAACAGTCTTGGTCAGGGAGGTAATCAAGAACTCAGTGGTCACTTTTTTTTGTAGATTTTATTTAAAGAAGTTAACATTTCATACAATCAACATTTACTTTAACAACAAAGAAAGTCACGTCACATGCAATCAAGTCAAACCTAACAAACCTAAAATCAACTCCCACCCAAGAGAAAGACAGGAAAGCCAACAACAAGAGCAATTCTTTAGAAAAAAAAAAAAAAATAAGTGCAAATATTGTTTCCAGCAATATAAAATCTTAATCTAAAATTTTATTACTTGGATCTTGCCATATTTTAAAAAAGTTCTGAACAGATCGTACAAGTAAGAATTACATTTTTTCCAATTTTAAATAGTATAGAACATCAGTTAAGAAATGAATTATAAGAAGTGTGCTGAGCTTTGTTCTTCTCTACTTTAAGCCCATCTGGGAGTACACCAAACTCAGCTGATAATGAATTAGGAGTGATTGTGACACTGAGGCAGTCTGACAGGAATTCAAAGATTTTTAAGCAGAATGACATTATTTGGTGCATGCCCAAAACATGTGGCCCAGTGAGGCTGGAGCTCGATTGCAACAGTCACAGGTTGGATCTTGCCCTTGTGAGATTTTTGAGCTCTTTTGGCGCCAGACACCAAAACGCAGTTGATGTGTCTGTCATGGATTGTCTTTTGCCAAGGCAACCGCAGATTCACAACACCACCAAGGCAACAGCAAATTTGCAGCCATAACACATCTGTCAGCCAATGGTTGATGCAGGGAACAGTATAATCTAACCACTGACATGGCCCCATCAATGCTTATTAGCTGTGTCTGTATGTATTGAAGTGGTAGATCCCATTTAAATAAATACCCTGACTTTTCCTGTTTTGATTGGAATAAAATTGGTTTTCTTGGGTGCAAGAAAACATCACATGGTACCAGAAGTATGGACTTGCACTGATGGATCCTCAACAGGTACACAATGCTCTACACCTAACAGAAATGGATGAGGCTCCTACAGGCTCCCCTGCTCTTGCCCGTCTCAGAGATGTGCTGGTGAAGGAGGCTACCTTGGACAACAAAGAGTCTTTCAAGACAGAGTCCAACGGCTTCAAGAAATTCTGAGCTTTTAAGGACATTTTGTAATTTTAAGAAAAGGTAGTGCATTGTTTTATACAATAGCTGTGACCTTGATTTCATATTACAGGCAGTCCCTGGGTTACATACAAGATAGGGACTGTAGGTTTGCACTTAAGTTGAATTTGTATGTAAGTCAGAACAGGTACATTATTTTAATAAATGCTGTTGTTGACCGACTGTAACCAAGTGCTCTGCCAATGAATGATGGAGTTTCACCTCTCTGACCTTTTTATTTTTTCTACTTTATTTATTAATGGTGATGGTTTTTTTCTTCTTTACTGTATCACCAGCGCTTGCATCAGATTTGTGTTTCAGAGACATTCTTGAAGGGTGAAGACAAAAGGTTAAGATGAGCTTTTCTGCACAGCACTGTCCACACTATCACAGCAGAAAGGCACCCGTCAACATACCTGATGTACTGACAAGAGACAACTTCCTGCTATGTGCGTAACAGTACAAGCAGGCTTACTATTGAGAATGACTACAGTATGCTGCCTGCAGTATCCACCCACCAAGAACGAACACAGTGCGGCCAAAGACGGGTAGTGAATCGCCCAACCCCAATTCAACAGGCAGCCATCCGAGGCACACTACAATGCTACCCCTGCCATCCTGTTCACCCTCAATGGGCTTCATTCAGCCACAACCAGGTCAGCGCTTGCAGCATTACCAGCCTTGTGTGCTGGGCAAGCAGTGAAACACCCCCTCCTCTCCATCCAGCCTGCGTCCAGTCAGAAGCAGTAGGTGTGGCGGCGTAGTGGGCGGGGAGTGAACCATCATCCTGCTCACGAGTGATAGCTGTGGCCCCGGTGACTATGGACCATGGGTCACCGCTCGCTGCTGGGAGCCACCCGAGGGACACTACACTGCGCGATCAGCAAAATCACCCCCCTCCAGCCTCCGCTTGCAGCATCCCCAGGCCGAAGATGATGGAGTGGCAGTTACTGAGGCACATGTGTCACAACTGTGGCCTCGTTCATAAGTCGTAGGTCGGATGTCCGTAACTTGGAGACTTCTTGTATTGCCAAATGTTATAGCTAGGGAGAGTATTATTATATTAGCACTTACAGTTGTTTGGGTAAAAAGGACAGATCAAAAATAACTTGCTCCCCTAAATTGCCTCCCCAACTGAGCCTGGACCCCACATTTCACCAAGTCACAGTCATCTGACACGCTAAGAGTCAAAGCACGTCCAAAACAAAACACCAACAGCAGTGTAGCAAAGATTAAAATTGCAATATCAAATTATATTACAGTCCAAATACAATAAACCTGGTTAAGTAGAACTTAACCTAGCTCTGATTGGGTAGCTTCTCAGCCATCCGCCAATAGCATCCCTTGTATGAAATCAACTGGGAAAACCAACTGAGGAAGCATGCACCAGAAGTAAAAAGAGCAATTGTCCACAGAAACCCGTGAAGCAGCGAAAAATGTGCATTATATATTTACATATGCTTACATATAAAATCCGCGATAGAGTGAAGCCGTGAAAGTCAAAGCGCAATATAGCGAGGGATTACTGTACATTAATAATCTAAATAAAAAATATATGTTTTATTGGTATACATTTAAAATTTTCAAAAAGTAATTTAAAGTGTAAATAATATGTTTTGATTTTTCAGAGGGGAGAAGGATCCATTATTATTGTTAGAAGACACGCATTTAAGAATTCTAATTAACAAAGGACGTAACTTCTATTTATGTAATCCTTATTATGATATCAAGGGGGACTGACAAACACATAATTGCCTTCTTTGACATTTTAACAAAACATTTTCCAATCCAGTTCTACTTTTCAAGCAAGAACTTCTTCTCTCTGTGAAGTGCACACCTCCTGTGGTTGTCTTTTTCGCTGCAGCAGAGGAAATGCACATTAGAAACAACACTGCATTTAGGTAATATTTTCTACTTTCTTGTCATGTTTATAACATCTCACCTTAAAGACCATCTAGAGTGATATCATTTTGAAGTGTGTGAAAAAATAAAATGGCTAAAAATACTTGTATCATGCATTCTAGGAAACTGTTGGAGCTGCATGCAGGTTGGAGATTTAGGGGAAGATGGTTTAACTAATGATTCTCATGTGTTCAAAAGCTCCAAGTGACAGATGTTTCCTCCATAATGACTTATTTATTGCACAGTGAAGGAGTACAATTAGTACATTTAATACGTGGTTAAGAATTCTAATGCCATTTATCATTCATGTTTTGTATTTGAAAAAAAAAACATGATCAGATGGAGAGTTGCACAAGAAATAGTAATCATTTTTGAATCTTTAAATTTCAAAATGTGCTTTATCACTGTTATCATAAATTAGTGCAGTGCATGCAAAGTTTTCTATTCCCTTCCCATACTTGAAAAGTGGGAAAAATTTCCAGTGGCTCAAATGACTTCTGCCTATTTTGCATTTCAAAATAGTTAAAGCTACTGTTATTATCTAACTCTTTAATAAAGAGCTTTCTAAGTGAATGATTAAATAAATGTAAGTACTGTATAAAACATTTCAGATGCATGCCCTGTAAACGAATCAGATGACTTGCGTGTGTCTCTTTCTCTGCAATCCAACTGATAACATCTAATGTAACTCTTCATTATACAGGTTACACACTAACAGAAAACTCTTAAAAGCCATGGAAATTGGATTTGGTTATTGGAAAATGTAACTGGAGGTGGACCAACACATGAAACATGTCCTACCTGACCAACAGTATGCGTCACTTGTGAAGAGGATTTTAATTAAAACCTTGTGTTTCACAAAGCAAGCAAGAGTTCAAATCTACTTTATCTAATCAAGTAGATAGATAGATAGATAGATAGATAGATAGATAGATAGATAGATAGATAGATAGATAGATAGATAGATAGATAGATAGATAGATAGATAGATGCTTTATTCATCCCAAGGGGAAATTCACATACTCCAGCAGCAGCATACTGATAAAAAACAATATTAAATTAAAGAGTGATAAAAATGCAGGTAAAACAGACAATAACTTTGTATAATGTTAGCATTTACCCCCCTGGGGTGGAATTGAATGTCGCATGGTGTGGGGGAGGAACGATCTCCTCAGTCGGTCAGTGGAGCAGGACAGTGACAGCAGTCTGTCGCTGAAGCTACTCCTCTGTCTGGAGATAATAGTGTTCAGTGGTTGCAGTGGATTCTCCATGATTGACAGGAGCTTGCTCATCGCCCTGCTACGGATGTGAAACTGTCCAGCTCCATACCTACAATAGATCCTGCCTTCCTCACTAGTATGTCCAGGCGTGAGGCGTCCTTCTTCCTTATGCTGCCTCCCCAGCACACCACTGCGTAGAAGAGGGCACTCGCCACAACCATCTGATAGAACATCTGCAGCATCTTATTGCAGATGTTGAAGGACACCAGTCTTCTAAGGAAGTATCGTTGGCTCTGTCCTCTCTTGCACAGAGCATCAGTATTGGCAGTTCAGTCCAATTTATCATCCAGCTGCGCGCTCAGGTATTTATAGGTCTGTACCCTCTGCACACAGTCTCCTCTGACGATCACGGGGTCCAGGAGTGGCCTGTGTCTCCTAAAATCCACCACCAGTTCCTTGGTTTTGCTGGTGTTCAGGTGTAAGTGGTTTGAGTCATACCATTTAACAAAGTCCTTGATTAGGTTCCTATACTCCTCCTCCTTCCCACTCCTGATGCAACCCACGATAGCAGTGTCATCAGCGAACTTTTGCACATGGCAGGACTCTGAGTTGTATTGGAAGACCAATGTATATAGGCTGAACAGGACCGGAGAAAGTACAGTCCCCTGCAGCGCTCCTGTGTTGCTGACCACAATGTCAGATCTGCAGTTTCCGAGACGCCCATACTGAGGTATGTCTGTAAGATAGTCCATGATCCATGCCACCAGGTATGAATTTACTCCCATCTCTGTCAGCTTGTCCCTCAGGAGCAGAGGTTGGATGGTGTTGAAGGCACTAGAGAAGTCCAGAAACATAATTCTTACAGCACCACTGCCTCTGTCCAAGTGGGAGAGGGATCGGTGTAGCATATAGATGATAGAATCCTCTGCTCCCACCTTCTCCTGGTATACAAACTGCAGAGGGTTGAGGGCGTGGTGGACCTGTGACCTCAGGTGGTGAAGAAGCAGCCGCTCCATGGTCTTCATCACATGTGACGTCAGGGTGACAGGCCGGAAGTCATTCAGCTCTCTAGGACGTGATACCTTTGGGACTGGGGTGATGCAAGATGTTTTATCCAAAGCCTCGGGAATCTCCCCTGTTCCAAGCTCAGGTTGAAGATGTGCAGTAGAGGACTCCCCAGCTCCAGTGCACAGGCCTTCAGCAGTCGTGGCGATACTCCATCTGGACCCACTGCTTTCCTGCCACAAAGTCTATTCAGCTCTTTGCTCACCTGGGCTGCTTTAATTGTGGGTGGGGATGTCTCTCCTATGCTGGTATCAGCAGAAGGAGGTGGAGAGTGGGTTAGGGTGGTCAAACCTGTTAAAGAAGTTGTTCATTTGGTTTGCTCTCTCCACGTCTCTCTTGATGGTGGCACCCTGCTTCAAGCTGTAGCCAGTGATGATCTTCATCCAATCCCACACTTCATTCATGCTGTTATTCTGCAACCTCTGCTCCAGCTTTCTCCTGTACTGCTCCTTCACCACCCTGAGCTGGACTCGGAGTTTCTTCTTCACATGCTTGAGCTCATGCTGATCACCGCCTTTAAAAGCTCTTTTCTTCTGATTCAAAAGGCCCTTGATGTCACTTGTAATCCATGGCTTGTTATTAGCATAGCAGCGTACTGTTCTTACTGAAACTACAATGTCCATACAGAAGTTGATGTAGTCTGTCGTGCAGTCAACAACCTCCTCAATATTCTCACTATGTGACCACTGCAGGATATCCCAGTCTGTAGTTCCAAAGCAGTCTCTCAGAGCCTTCTCTGCCTCAGGGGACCACTTCCTGAATAATCATGTGGTTGTAGGTAGCTCCCTCACTCTTGGTTTGTAGTTGAAGACCAGAGTGATGCCATACAGTATGTGGACTGGGGCTTTGACTGACTTAATTGCCATTTGATTTATTAATTTATTTTATTCTTTCGGATATGCATGACAGCATGTTGATTAGGGTGGCTATCTCAACAGTTCTAGGGTCCTCAATCCTCATTAACAATTTTTTTTCTCATTTTCTAAAGATATACATGTAACAGGAATTAGTGAGTTCTGTTTATCTTACTGTAAGTTTATGCATCAGTGTGCCCTGTAAAGGACTGGTGATGAATGGTATGCTGCCTTTCTGTCTGGCACACAAAGTTGCTAGGATCATCCATGGCTTCCTATGATCCTGTAACAAATAAAACAAGTTTACAACACCCATCAGTCATTCTTAAACCAATTCAGGGTCACATTCTAGTGGTACTGTGTGGAATGCTGAGTCCATCTCACTCAATTACACATCTACACTCACTCACACTGGCACCAGTTTAGAATGGTCAATTAACTTGTAAATCATTATAGAAAAACAACACAGATACTAGGTGAACATGCAAAATCCACACAGACAATGACTAGTTGTGGGATTTCAATAAAGGACATTAACACCCTGGAGAAACAGAACTACTAATTGCACAACTGTGCATCCCTTAGAAAATAAGTGCATTAATTATTTTTTTTCTTATACATACACATATATTGAAAGAGTTTACATTTTTGTAAAAAGGACATGCAAAAGAAGATATTGGAAAAAAATAAATAGTCATGCTTTAAGCAGATTACAGTCAGCCATATGTAGCTTACTTTATCCAAAACAGTGTTTCAAGTACAAAGAACGTTTTACAGGTAACAAAAAGTTTATTGAAGCTATTATTTACATTTCAAGTTTGCTTTTAATATAGATAGACTGGCAAACCTTACCAAATTAAAAGAGTAAAATGAAAATTTAAATCCTCTTATTTTATACTATGCATATTTATGACTGTAGAAAAACTGTGTTAGTAGTCCTGATTCTTTTGAAGTTATCCCTTCATTAAGAAACAAAACTCATAAACAATGAATTCATTACTTTTGCTATTTCTTTTCTTTAAATTTCATCATGCTTGTTGAAAAGTCTTGAACTTTGGCACAAGAGAAGTTGTATGCTAAAATTCTTGCTTTACTGTGTGAAGTGAAAGGTTTTTGAATTTAACACATACCCTATATGTACATATTTGTATCAACTGGACTGTTACATTTATGGTATAGCTAAATGCTTTCTGTTTCACTGTTAGATTTAGAATAAGTACTCAGTGTGGAAGAGACACAACTAAACATAACTAAACACAACTAAACAAATCTGTGTTCCCCCAACATGGAAACTATGCCAAGGTTTACTAGAATTCTAAAACACAGTAATGAATTTAACAAAATCATAAGTGAGTGATAAGCAAATGGTAACATAAAAGCTTAAGCATATTAAAAACAACAAATGGCCCTGCTGCCTTCTGGGCCTTCATTTAAAAATATTTCACTTTGCTTATACATTCCAATGTACATTAAAGAACCATCAACAACAAATCAAATCAAATGAATAATATATTGAACAAGTAAAGTGGAATAAATCGGACTCTGCAGCTGTATGGATAAAAAAATACCATTTCTGGTTAGTGGAAATAGCTCAAAAGTTGAAAGAAATTTATGTTTTGTACCCAATACTTGTATGCAAAAGTGGGTTGACCAAACTGAAAGCGTATTCAAGTTATTGTGTTTACATACACACACAACAACAACAACATCTTTTATTTATAAAGCACATTTTTATACAAATAATGTTGTTCAAAGTGCTTTAAATGATGAAGAAAAAGAAAAAAAGACAAAGTAAGAATTAAAATAAGAGAACACTAATTAACAGAATAAAAGTAAGGTCCAATGGCCAGGGAGGACTGAAAAAACAAACAAAAAAAAACTCCAGACTGCTGGAGAAAAAATAAATTCTGCAGGGTTCCAGGCCATGAGACCGTACAGCCCCCTCTGGGCATTCTACCTAACATAAATGATCAGTCCTCATTGTATTCAGGGTTCTCACGGAAGGACTTGATGATGATGGTCACGTGGACTTCTGGCCTTTAATCCATCAATGTAAGGACATTACGGTGCTTTGATTAGGTGGTGGTGGTGCAGTTTGCCACCACAGAAAAACGGAAAAACAACAGAAGAGAGAGTAGGAGTAAGTATGGATTTTGGAGCAAGCACCATGAATAGTAATGATAATTAATTGAATATGACTAATGAATTTATGAGAAAACCATGTTAAAGTAATGTGTTTTAGCAGTTTTTTAAAGTGCTCCACCATATCAGCCTGGTGAATTCCTATTGGCAGGCTATTACAAATTTTAGGAGCATAACAGCAGAATGCCACCTCACCACTTTTCTTAAGTTTAACTCTTGGAATTCTAAGCAGACACTCATTTGAAGATCTAAGGTTATGATTTGGAATATAAGACATCAGACTTTCCGATATATAAGATAGAGCGAGATTATTTAAGCTTTGTAAACCATAAGGAGTATTTTAAAGTCAATTCTGAATGACACAGGTAACCAGTGTAGTGACATCAAAACCGAAGAAATGTGCTCAGATTTTCTTTTCCTAGTTAGAATTCTAGCAGCTAGTTATACTTGTGAGTAGTTCTCAGTATGAGCAGCCACTGTCATATGGACAGATCATTGAAATGCATAAAGCTAACACATTTTTGAGAAACACTTCAATTAACACTTTTTGTTGAGCGAGAGGAATGCATAAGTCCAAATAAAATGTTGGGGTGCCAACTGCATCACTCTGTTTACTGAAATAATAACACAATGTGGCAATTGGTGCCACGGCCCACATGATAAGTTGTTTGCCTGCCTGTGGTAAAGTCATCCCTGATGGAGGATCACAGGAATCATGGGAAAGAGGGTCCTTTCATCGGAGCAACGAGCAACGTTTCAGCTGTGGAATGGCCAAATGGGGAGGCAGCTTGATGGATGAGGTCTCCAGGACTCTAAAAATATCCAAATCTTATTATGTGATATCATCTACTGTTAAATTCTGCTCCATACTTCTAAAATCTTTATTATTATGCTGTATTAAGGATTTGTTCTGTTCTGTGTATTGTATTGTATTGACCCCCTTCTTTTTGACACCCACTGCACGCCCAACCTACCTGGAAAGGGTCTCTCTTTGAACTGCCTTTCCCAAGGTTTCTTCCATTTTTCCCTACAAGTTTTTTTGGGAGTTTTTCCTTGTCTTCTCATAGAGTCAAGGCTGGGAGGCTGTCAAGAGGCAGGGCCTGTTAAAGCCCATTGCGGCACTTCCTGTGTGATTTTGGGCTATACAAAAATAAACTGTATTGTATTGTATTGTATTGTAATAATTTGAGCCAAAATAACAAGTGGAACATTGCATGAAAAGCAACAAAACGGAGCTTCAGTTGTTAGCTTAGTGGAAAAAGGGTAAGAAGAGCGATCAGACTTTAGGATAGAGCACCATTCATCAGGTTGCTTGTACACAAATGAGACGCCTACTGCAGGGAGTCATTTGCCCTCATTGGGTATGCGTGGAAAACCTTCTGATGTGCATGTGTGACACACTAAATATGGTGTAACTTACTCCAAGGAAAAATGCCCACTGATCAATTTCACATATTTGGTTTTGCAATCACCTTCCTGTGTTTTTTTTTAATACATTTGTAGATTGAACTGACGTCTTTTATATCTATAATTGAAAGATGATTTATTACCAACAATAGAAAGGATGAAAGATTTCCTGTGAAAAAGGTAATTTTCAAAGAAAAAAGCAAAGATCAAAATCTTGTATACATTCTCTGATGTCTTTGGTCAAGTTCTTTTCATGTAGGTGACTCTTCCTTATTGATTTACGTTTGGCCATTGTGGACAATAGCTTTTTTTACTTCGACCAACCTGCCGACAACTCATAGGTCTTATGAGTTGACTTTGCAACCAGTCAACTCTTATCCCTAACCCTGGGGGTTTGGTGTTGTTGGTGGCTGTTCAATATGTGTTTGTCCATGCAGCTGTCCAGCCTACCTAAATATCATCTTGTATTGTGTGTGTTTGAGTCTTCTCATGTCTTCTTATGGGAACTGTCTATTCACCCATGCCTTCATTTGTAAGTCCTGATTTTCTTTTGTATATGGCACCTGATGCAGTGAACTGATTTTACATTTGCTCAAAAAAGATTTGTATGTAAATATAGTTTCTTTCTGGTAAAAAAAAAATTCCATTTTTACCACCACAATTAATAAGGTTTGCAGAATTAAAGTCGACATAAATTAAATAAAAAAATAAAAGTTTAAAAATTACAAACAGGTATATATGCCTGACAGAAAGTGACTTAACTAAACCTAAGACATGTAGAAGAGAAAATTTCTAGATGGCCTCAGGCAACATTGACTGGATCATGTAGCCAATTTGCGAGTCACTGCAGTGATGAAAGGAGAGGGGAAAAAACTGTAATAGTAGCAGGAAAATCTTTGGCAATCCTTGACTAATAGATCACCCCCTTCTCCTCCGGTGTGGATATCAATCATAAATCCAATCTATTCTTAAAAATCTTCAGTGTTTTGTCTTTCATGACATGCACTAGCAGTAAATTCTAGAGATTAAACCTCAGTTGTTTCTGTGTCCTGTATATGCCCTTTCCCAGCTTCATCTTGTTAATGCTAAAAAAAGAAAACCTTTCAACATACTATCATGCTTAAATAAGACTGAATAGAGAGTATTCAATTTTAAATACAATGTTACATTGTTAAGGCTAAAAGCAAGGGTGTTATTTAAGTTTTAGCTTCTCAGGTAATGTAAAGGGCAGGGTCTTCAAAATTATTCATATATAAAATATAAAAAATTCTAAGTGGTTTAATTCACATAAACACCAAACTGACATGATGTTAAAAATATAGCCACATATAATGTGATATTTCTTCAAATTTTCCTTTGGTTAAATACTGAATATGGTCTTTTCAGAAGATGACTTATGAATATTAAAAAATAAAAATAAATTAATTATGCAGTCACAGTTAGTTGCTTAATAATATTTTGGGTTGGATTCTTGCCTGCATTTCCTCTTTCTCTTCATCTTTGTATTTTTTTCCTTCTAGTCTCAAGACATGCTGTCAGTTTGATTACCAATTCTAACCTGGAGACATTCAGCTGACCACCTTGATAATTCCTTTCAAATGATCCTTCCAACTCAGTTGCTTCAAACATCTTCCATTTCACAATTATTGAGGCTCCTGGGAATGCACAGAGCTTTAGAAATGGTTTAATACCTTGAACTATGCCTCATCTCAACATATATGAATAAGAGATTTCAGTTTTAGATTGTTAATAACTTTGTCATTGTAGATTGATGAGCATATGGTAAATGTATTAATTTATACAGTATGTATTCATTTATATATAAATGCCATGGTCCTTTCAACAAGAATATTATGAGATTAAGATTAAGGCATTCTCTGGGTGCCTTGTCTTCTGTCTCAGTGTATGCACCAACTGCGATGAGTGATATCTTAGTGAGGGTGACATTTTATTTGCAACTTCGCTCAGTGGTTGATGGGTACCCACGAAGTGACACTCCTCTAGTCACAGGTGACCTCAGTGTGACCACTGGCACTGACAGGACTGGCCATGAGGATTGCGTTGGCCCATGTTCCTTGACTTTGCAAAAGGTCAGGGGCTGCAGATCGCGAGATCCTGGCTCCAGCGTCCTGAGCTACATCACTGGACGTTGAACTCCAATACTGGTGGCGAGTGAAGGAGATTGATCTCCTCCTCATTGGCAGATGCTGGAGGCTCCTACAGAACTGCAGGGTCTACAAAAGCGCCCAGTGTGTGAATTCTGATCACAGACTTGTTGTTGCTACTCCAACATCCAGCTTATGTCCAGAAGGCTACCACCTACTAGGTGAATAAGACCGGACCTATGATGACATGCTGGAACCAGGCTCCTGTCTGGAATTGATTTGGGATCCTTACCTGGCCTGGATGCCAATATCATGGAAGGACAGGGGAAGGAAATATATTCAGGTTATTGATTCCCCCAATACGCTAGGTAGCAGCATCCTAGGGCAATAGTACCTGTATGAATACCCACGGGGCGCCATGTAAGTTGTAGTTCTTTGGGTCAGCCCTGTTGGGTCCTGTGGGTACCACTGGGGGAGCATTGAAGGGACTATATGGTACCCCCACTCCAGCAGACCCCCGTGACCCTGTAGTTAGGATATAGCGGGTTGGATAATAGATGGATGGATGGTGCCCCCTATTATTCATAACAGGTAAGAGAATAATAAAAAATATTTGCTATCTTGCCTTATGTGTCCTTTCAGCACCTTTCCTCTTTATTTGAGTGTCTCTCTTCACCAGAGCTCCCTTTCTCAAGCACATTCCTGTAAAGTCTGTTTCTTAGACTTGCATTATTTTGAGATGCCTTTCTCATCTCCTGATCAGTTTTATACTTTCTGACATTTGAAAGCTATCCTCTCAGCATGCGTCTTTGTGTATCTCACACTTGCATTTCTTTCTTCTTCGTGTAACCAAACACAAATTCACCAACCAAACCACAGATTGCTGTGTGGGACTGGACACAAAGACCTTAATGTTTTATATATGTATAAATATATATGGGCCAATACCAAGCATTTATGTCACTAGAATTGGCCAGTTCTGATTCCAATATTGATTTCTTTATCCTTTAAAAAAATTCTTTACTCTAAGCTACCACATAGCGAGCCTTGTAATAGCCTTTTGTATTTTTGTGTTCATGTTTAGTAACAAAATGTAATTCAACGACTATAAACAAATTTTTTCATTGACTATAAAAACAATAAAATAACTAAAATCCCCTTACAATACAATTCTAAGTAATAAAACATGTACATAAACTTTTATCCATAAGATAAACGACAGACACACACAAAAAAAATATTGCTGTTATTACAAGCTACGATTCTATTAAAATAAAATGTTCATGTTTGGCTCTTAAGCTAACTAGCCTGGTGTTTACTACGTAGTGAGAACATATTCTTCTTCTCTATACTTTGTCTAATTCTTCAAAGCTGTTGCAGTAAAAACAAACTTGCTCACTATCCACACACACAAGGTATGTCTGTGATAAATAACTGACAAAGCTAAAAGGTCTAAACTTATAACAGAAGTTTCTCTTTTATTTTTTTAGCCAAAGATACACGTCTCTGTCAGCAGAGCCTTTTTCTTCTACTTCAACTTCAGCTGGACACTATATTCATCTGCAGTTCTTTTCTATAAAGTGAACAACTCCTCAAATTTATTAGTATTTATGTTGTAGACACAAAACACACATCAAATTATTTCCCCTTACAATTCTGGGTAGCTCTCTCCCAGATAATCAATCAAGGCAGGAACTAGGAGAACTTCTTGCCCGTTCTTTAGGGGTGGGGGGTGGTATAGCAGGTTGCTTGCTGCTTGAGCTTATCGAAACATTTAGAAGACAAAAGATGCTGACAGAGAGGTGTGAAGGGATTTAAGGTGGGCTGGATTTACAAATTTTTTCGTTGGCTCTGGTAATTCTAGTGTTAATGCATAAGCCTCTGTCTCCTAAAGTCTGTCTGGCTGACAAACATCAGCATTTTCTTTTCCCACAAGAGCACATTCAATACATTCAGAAGGATCACCAGAATAGGTTTGACGTAGTAATTAATCAAGCCCAGGAATGAACTCAGTTGACTTTCTCAGTTAACCGAGGTTGAATGGACCTGGCTCTTTAACTATTGCCCCAACTTTTTCTGGTGACTTATGCAGGGCTGCAGCATCAAAAATGTGGGCACTGCATTTTAATGAATCTTTGAAACAATCGAATTTTCATCTATACCTTACAATCCATATTTTTCAAGATGTCCTAAGATTGTATCCAAGTGTTTCGCAGCATTATGCCCAGTCACCTAGATATCCTCCAAATACCAATGAATATTAGGTAGCCCCTGCAGTATTTGATCATAGTGTTCTTAAAACCTAGTGACTGTAGCTAATGTACTCCCACATAGAAGTTCATTAGAACAGAACAAACCTTTCTGCATGCCGATTATTAGGAGCTTCCATGACTTTTCACAACTACAGATCTGAAGTATTTCATAGTACTCAACATATACAACAGGAGTTAGATTCACTTTGACATCTTCAAAAACTTGCATTAACACTTTTTTTTATTTAAATACTGAGACTATTGGAGTAGCGCAATTTATGCATTGTAAATATGGTAACACTCCAGTTAGTTCAGGATGAGTTTTTGACCACAGTACATGTGGAAAAACATATAGTTGGTAGAACATAGCCAGTACTCGGGCTTCTATTACATACTGGCTTGAATTTTCTTCTTCACACCAAATTTCTTAGAAAAGACTAAAGCATATTTCTACAACACAGCTTTCAATGTATATTGGCAGACAAGCCATTATTTCTTTCCAGTTCAACTTCATTTTAAGCAGCCACTCTCAACCAAAAATGGTTGTTGATTATAGTCTTCACAGGTGGTGCAGTGGTAGTGCTGCTGCTTTGCAATAAGGAGACTGTGGAAGATTGTGGGTTCGGTTCCTCCCTGTGTGGATAGCACTTTGAGTACTGAGAAAAGTGCTATATAAATGTAATGAATTGTTATAATTAACAGGAGAAGCAGTTTGCTTATTCATTCTTACTTGTATATATATTCACAACTCTTTGTAAGTACAAAGCTTTCCCTGTGTATGTTCTCAAAAATTATGTTTGCTGGACACAGGGTAAAGTGGTTTAGTAGTGCCTCATATGCCCGTCAAAATTAACAAAGGTGCTGTGAAAGTATTCAACTCTATTTCTAATAGAAATCATTCAGTTTGTGGCCATAATGTCACTTGATTTTGCTCCGTGCGACTTATTCTTGTTCATGCATATGAAAAAAGAACTCAAAGGAAAGTGTTTTTGTACCGTGGAGGCAGTCAAAGAAAAATCGCTGCAGGCATTGAACAATATTCCTTTTCAGCAATTCCAAAAACGTTTCCGCCAGTGGGAAAACCACTGGGACAAGTGCATTCATTCACATGGAGAATACTTTGAAGGAAACTAAAGTTTCAGTAAGTAAAAATTATTAAAAAATTGTATTTTCAATTCCAGTTATCTTTGGGTACCCCCTAGTATGTCATCACTAGTCATTTTGCCTTTTTTGATCACATCTCTTACCAAGCCCCCAAAATCCCAACAAGTTGCAAAGTTTGTTTCTTCCATTCAAGAGTTATGGAAGCCAATGTATTCCTGAGAATCTTCAATGTTGTAGATTTATTTCTGTTGATCCCCAGATCTATACCTTAACACAATCTAACCCCTAAACTCTGCAGGCAGTTCCTTTGACATCATAACTTGGTTTTTCCTCTTATACATATTGTTATCTGTAACTTTCAATTGACCATAGGTGAACTCCAAACATGATGCAGAAACATCTCAAAGATGATCACCAGATACATCTGAGCCAGATTTTAAATGTCATAGCAAAGGGTCTGATTACTGGTGTCAATGTGATATTACAGTTTTATTTTTAGAAGTTTGCAAACATTTCTAATGTCTTGTTGTCTCTTTGCCATGCTGGTGTATTGAGTGTTGCTTGAAGAAGGAAAAAATAATTTAAAAGATTTTGTAAAAAGGCTGCAACAAAACAAAAAGTAAAAAATGTGAAGTGGTCTAAATACTTTCTGAAGGCACTGTATCTACCTAGGTATGACAATTAAGGTAGGCGTCAATGACTAATACACTGTATGCCCATCTATCTATTTCTATATTTAGATTAACAACAATTGAGGCAGCATTTATTTTTCAGCGATGCAGATGTGTGTCCATTTTTTTTTCAATTTCATTTAAGAATTTAGGGCATTGTTTCAGAACAGTCATTTTTGCAGTACTAATGATTATAATCCATTTCTTTGTTTCTCTCACTTTTCTATGATAATTATTTCCCCCAGTTTGTCCTCTTTTGATGTATTTGTTGTTTTATTTCGCAGATATCCCAATTCAAACTCTCTATACACATTTTTTTTCTGCTCCATATTTGTGGAAACTCAATAAAAGCATTTTGTACATTTTTCTGCATTAGTTTTAAATTGGCAATTGATTTTCCTTTAAAAGGTTATAACTTATGACCCATTCAGTATTTTTCATTTGGCTTCACAAATGTACACTCGCTCAGTAAACTCAATCTACCTTGAAGACCAATGTGTGGTGACACTGCAGTACAACTAGAGCAGCAAAGAACCTTCAGAGAACAGGATTACATGTATTGACTGCTCCTTTGTTTTGATGGCGCATATTCTTACGATCAATATAAAAGTCTAAGCAAGATGACTGGGCAAAAAATATACCTTTGGGGCCAGAAAATAATCTATAATTGACAAAAATTTAAGTAATAAATATGGCTTACACTTCAAGACTAAGCATTTGGAGTTTATGTGAGTAACCTAGAAAATGATAACAGAGTAGATACAAAAAACTGAGCAGAGAATATTGATGAGGCAACAGTGTTGGCACAAATAGATGGATGAGTAATAAATACATTATTTAAATCACACAAAGAATGGCTTTTAGAGTTATTTCCTTGCATTGCAACAGTAATTTCATTTGTGTGAATGCTTGTACATATTCTAAAGTTTGTCTGTCAATGTTCAATTTAATCTTAATTTTAAATAGTGCAAGTTCAAGCATTTTATTGTCATTGTGTAATATAATATAATATAATATATATATATATATATATAGCAGGTCCAGCTTGAAGCGTAAAAGTCTATTTTATCCAAAGTTAATAAAAGTTGCCTGCCCTCCAGAGAAAATGAAGAGGTGAGTTCCAAAACCTGCTAAGTACATTTTTTGGCAAACTTTAGGTGAAGCATGTTTGTGACTCATCAAAGGGTCGGCTATGTGCTTGGTATTGAAGTGGGCTTCAAAACCTGCTAAGTACCAAAATGTAGTGCTATAAATTTTGATGTGAGTTCCAAAACCTGTTAAATACATAACCAGCTTAGTTACAAAAGTAGCTAAGTACACTAGCCAATCATCTCAATATGCCACACTCAGAGTTTTAGGAAGAGACTGACAGGTGCTTAACTACAAGTCTGCAACTGCAAAAGTCTGCAAAAAAAAAGCTACCATTTTACTTGACAAAAGTTCGAGTGGCAGAAATAACAAGAAGCAACATAAACATAAAGACCACGTATTCGGGCGACTTTTGCAGTCACACTATTGTGAAACGTGGCAGCAAAATAAAAAAGTTGTCAGCTGACCCACTTCTACTGAATTGTTGTGTTAATCCAGCAAAAGCAAAGGATGTCAAAATGTTACTTAGCAAAGTGGGAGTCAATATGGACAATCCGCAATTAGAAAAAGTTAAAGAGTTCTAACTCCCAGCAAAAACACTAAACCAATGCCTTTTTTTAAATCCACCTCTCCGGAGTATTTCTGGATCAGATAAAGTGCCTTATACATATGTGATTATTGTAAAAATGATCAACATATCTTAGTACACTGCCACTGAAATGACAACTGTCAATAAAGTTGACCCAGATTCATCATGTTGGCAAAACTGTGTAATATACAGGATATTTACTATGATTTACATTTGACATTATCAAAAATTCTAATTCAAATGGATTTTGTGTGTCAGAAAATGTTACAAAAGAACAATTTACACTGATTTGAAAATATAATTATCAATTTTCTAAATATTCATATGTTTACAGGTACCGGGCACGAATCATTTGCACCAAAACCCAAATACCTAAATGATCACATTATTGAAAAATGCAAAACAAAAATAATTAAACTAACTTGCTGCTTAATTTCTTTGTACCATCAAATAACTATGCTTTCTTTAAATGAAATACTGTAATGGTACACACTAAGAAATAAGCTAGTGGATGTTGCTTACCTGCAAGGCATAAAAAATGCAATCTTTTGTACATGAGCATTTCAGGGTTTTTCCTATCTGGAATATCCCAAAGGTTGAAAGTTGTATGTCACTAGCTGGCATCTTCAGGGATCAAGCAGCATAAAAAAGGAGCTGCTGTTTCCAAAAATAAAAGGTCAGTAACTGATTTTATTTTCTGCCTGAGGCTTTTTCCTTTCCCTTGCTGATAAAGATACTTTTCAAAAACAAAATCATTTGAAGCTTTTTATACATCTTTGGTTGATTTTCAGTAGCTTAGAATAAATCTGTTCTGCAGTTTGTGGATTGCCAATCATTTACTTATCACGTCTTTGGGTAGTATTACATCTTTATAGTATTTTAGTAAATATGCTCCAGAATTGATTTTTCACTGGCATGTTGTTAAAGTAGAGATTTAATAGTGAAGGTTGTGTGTTATGTTCCTTAAGTAGAAATGTACAAAAAAAAAAAAGATTCTTTTATACATAATACAAAGCAAAGTGTTTATAATCTATACCACTCATTCATTTTGCAAACAGCATAATTCAGATCTTTGATATTTTATACCATGCATCCATCTTCCTAGTTCATTTATCCAGGGCAAGGATGATGGACAGCTAGAGTCTATCCCAGCAATTACTGGGCACAAGGCAGAAGAATCTCTGGATGGGACACCGTGAACACACAAACACATGCTTTAGGGCAAATTTTCCAAAGCCAGTTCACCTAACCTGCATGTGTTTGAATTGTGGGAGGAAACTGGAGCACCTGGAAAAACCTATGTGTACACATAGAGAACATATAGACTCCATGCAGAAAGGACACAGGACATGAGCCATGGTGTCAATACATTGAGGCAGCACTATACTATACCATACCACTTTCTAAGCAACATTTAATTCTGAGTAGTGCCACAAGGGGCTGGAGCCCATCCCAGCAATTATTGAGCAAAAGGCAGAACAATCCCTAGATGGGACACTAGTCTGTCACAGGCTCAACACACAAACACATACACACACACATATATTAGTGCCAATTTAGCAATGGCAATTTGCCTAACCTGCATGTCTTTGGAATGAGAGAGGAAAATGGAGCACCCAGAGGAAACCCATGTGGACATGGGGAGAAAATACAAATTCCACACAGGGAGGAACAATGACATGGCACTACAGGATTCCTTCATTTATACCAACAGAATAAAATATGTGAGATAAAATTGCATACTATACTGAATTCTACTTCTGCTTTCAAACTAAAATCTTATGCTATTGTGTCTTCCTAAAGTGACTTCGTAGATGCTTATGGACATGTTCATGTATACAAAAGGGTATATTTATTTAAAAATATATTTAAGCTCTTCAATCAAAATGTGCATGGGAAAGTTGCCTCAAAAAACTGGATGAACTGTGCACTATATTGTAGTGGTACTGACATGAATAGTATCTTTAAACAAAACAATTAAAACAATTTTCGTGATTAAAGATATTTCCATTAAGAAAGCTTCACCAGTCTGCTGCAATCAGATTTCACAATAATCTGGTATAAAACTAAATAGGATAGGTAGGCATTAAAACTTCTGGTAGAAAGAAAATGAAACTTTTAAAAGCATCTACCCTTTCATCATGGCAGAGGTAAGGTGAATATGTAATCTATTCATTTATCCAGCCTAATGTACTGTAGTTTTGATTTACACAGGATACAGATCTCATCCTGGCATTACTGGGCACAGGGTGACAACCAGACCCCTGACAGGACTGAACTCATCCATGTGCTCATCAACACTACTTACATTTGTCAAGTGGTAAGGCACACAGGAAATTACAGACTATTATTGCAAAATCACTTTTGCAATATCTACAAATGCCTGCCTGCAGATGCCATTAGCGTATTATAAGTTCATTTTATATTGAATTTTACGAAATAATCAACAGAACGTCATCTCCAAGTGGCCAGTTACCCAAGCTATCCAAAGACAAAGGGAGGAGATTTCTGATAAGTGTATAATTGCAAATTTTGTTGGGTACATTTTTAGAGCAGGTGCCCATCCATTTGCAGGTGACCTCTAGTACATCTTTAATAATTTGTCAGAGTCAGAATACCATCTCCACCATTGTTAATTCCAAAATAAATCACCAATCATTAAGATTATCTGCATGTCTGTGGTATTTAACACCATCATGCCTTGAATGGTTGGCTAGGGCACAGATGAAGTCTAGCATAAAAGACACACTGTATTCACATCAGTCTGCCAAGCACACTGAGATTTACAGAGAACACGAGTCTCACATCCTCCCATGCAACAGTAATCCACTTTAACAGAAATAACACTTGTGAGGGCTTGCCATTTATTGAATTTGGCTTAGACTTGTAGGGGAGAGGAGAAGCTCAGAGCACTTATACTAAATTATGGAACTGAATCCAGGACTTTCTGACAGTTAGACTTCATAATTTCAGCCTTGGCACATATAATGCACATATAATAGTGTTCTTTAAAGCACCAGGTCTATTTTACTGTTCATGCAGAACTGTGTTGCCAAGTAAAATTCAAACTTTATAATCAACTATGCTGATGACAAAAAAGTGTATTTGTTTACAAACAATGGCTAATAAGCCTCTTCTTATTCAGCGGAGTAATAACAATAATCTATCCATTACCTGTCAGTAAATAAAGGAGCTAATTTTATGTTCAGGGGATTGGCTGTGTCTCTATTTGACATTATAAGGTTGCTGTAGAAATACAGTAGATTTAATTTCTCATGATTCCACAACACTACTGTCTTAATTAAGAAGGTTCAATAATAATTTTACATTCTCTTTACATTTACATCCTCAATAGGCGGACAACTTCACCTGGAATAGCAACAATGTCAGAATCCCATTAGTACAGGTCTGGGGTTTTTGTGTTTAATACATTTTATAGTTTCATTGAAGTTATGTTTTATTAAAATCATATTTGAGCATGCCCTAAACCATCCATCCATCCATTATCCAACCTGCTATATCCTAACTACAGGGTTAAGGGGGTCTGCTGGAGCCAATCCCAGCCAACATAGGGCACAAGGCAGGAAACAAACCCCAGGCAGGGCACCAGCCCACCGCAGGGCAATGCCCTAAACCATTATATTTAATTTGCTACATTCATACTTTTGTCATTTTGTTGTTATAAATTTTTAATTGTACTTTTGATGGATTTTGTAATGTCATTGCTAAGCCACAGGACTTGACAGCTGAATGAAGCCAGCTGATGGTGCATCACAGCTTTAAAAGATCTGATCATTGCGAAAATGGGAAGATCAAAGCTTGTTATGAACCAGAACTTTTTTTTAATATAACAAAAATTAGACTAATGACTGCAATGGCATGTTGATTACAATGATCATCTGTTGAGAATTTTGTGTACCAATAACTGCTCTTTCAAGAAGTACCTTTTTGATCTGCATTCCATGACAACATCCAACATTTCTCCATTTTAACAACTGAGACTTCAACAACCACCATGTCTTTGTTGGATTCAAAACTACTGTAGCAACAACAGCGGTGCCATTTGTTTCAAAATGATCATGGCAACAGCTGTAAGTCGTGCACTGTACCATACTGTGATCATACTCCAGCTAAACTTTTCATTTTTTATTTTTCGGCTTATCAACTCCTTTCCCAATTATTTCTCAAATATATTTATTTTGGTTTAGAGCCAAAAGGGACAGACATCTATTTAAATCATTGGCAAAGAAGTAAATCTACGAATGTCATTGGTTTCCCATATTCACATTCCAGCTACAGATAACCTACTGTAAATACTGTTTTACTACATTTGTCTCAAGACTTCCAAATTTTGATTTGTTTTGAGTCTTTGTCTCTCTGAGAATGTTTGATATTAAAATATGACTTAGAGTTCACTTTTACTGCTTGCTTTGAGCCTTTTTAACTTTGAAAACTACTTGAAGAAAAAGTCTAGCCTGTAATATTGTTTGACTCATTTAGTGTTATATTATTTTATGTAATTAATTATTGTGAATTCTTTTTTATTTCCACTGTGAATGGCAGGAGCTGCACTCCACTCCATACCAGATCATACCTAAAGAGATGCCTAAACAAAGTACTTTTTATTTTCTCAGGCCCTACACACCCCAAATACAAACTCTTTACCTTGGCTTTCAGCACACAATTTTGTAGCATTTTATACCATACCAGCAAACTTCTAAACTGCTTTTCTTTTTGATTTATGACCGAGTCTCTTCTATGTAAGTACTCACACTAACATTTTATTGGTACAGAGCATTCTGCAGCTCAGTTAATTAAATTGTCTGGTTGTTCTGGCTAGAAAATAATACAGAGCATATTTATACCTGATATTTATATTTTCAATTTTGTTCTTTTGTACGGTGTGGAGACTGGCCTGGACACAGACAGGCAGACACCGTAGGTACAAAACCCAACACACTTTTATTGTACATTATTTACAACTAGACATTAAGCCCGTTACAATAACGGGCGCTAGAACAGTATTGTATAAACATTATTAGGAACAGTCTATATTAAATGGCAAGGGACCTTGACCTCATTCTTTTTGTTGTCTTAATTTTTTTGTTAAAAATATTTTTGCAAGAAGCCTAAAGTAAAATAATATTAAAAATAAAATAGAAACGTATATGACAATACAGTAAGTATAATTAATATTGCCTTAGTGTAAAACTTTATAACAATATCTTTATAACATTATACACAATATCTGAAGAAAATATTTAGGAAAATTGTTTTTATTTTTTTACCTCAGGAAATTTTTCAATAAAATTTCATTATAGACAACATGTTTTGTAAACACCCTTGTTCAGGACCATCTACAACGTTGACAACAACATCTGTAAAACTTCTAACTCTTGGTAATGCAACATATAACTGACCGTGGCTGAATACTCGTTCTGGCAAGTAAATGGCAACTTTTTCTAAGGTTTGCCCTTGAGCTTTATTAATTGTTATGGCAAAGGCTAATGTAACTGGAAATTGTCGCCTTCTTATGGTAAAGGGTAAATTAGTAGACAATACAGCCAAATCAATACGGGGAATGTTCTGACGCTCATTTTCTTTTTTACAATCGATCTATTTGCTCGTATTTTTCTTTGTCTTTCAGCCTTTCTTTTATTGATGTTTACTTGCTGAGCTGACCGTTCTTCCAGGAGATGTTGCTTATATACGATTTTAGTGTCTGTGTCTTTTGTCCTACTTGACGTGTCCATTTTTTTGGGGGGCATGTTGTTAGTAGATAGTTAGTTAGTAAACATGCACGGGGCAGTATGTGTGGCGTCTCCCCAGCAATGGATTTTATGTGCGCGACCGCGACTACCCAATCAGCACTCTCCCCAGCGATGCTGTCCTTTATTTGCTTAACATGCGCGGCCACGGCTATGCCATTCACTGTGTGCCCAGCTTCCACTGTGTGTGCGTCCACGGTTTCCCCAGCAATGGTGTCCTTTATTTATTTATCATGCGCGGCTGCGGATACGCCATTCACTGTGTGCTCAGATTCCAGTGTGTGTGCGTCCACGATGCTGGTCGTGCGTGTCGCACTGAGCCTCGCACATGCGCACTTCACCAAAAGACACACACACACGGACACCTGGATGCACACAGGGGTTTTATTAAAGAGGATTAGTGGTCACACACAACCCCAGTACTCCCACAAAATCCAGGCCTCTACCAAATGCCTCTCTTCAGGTCTGCCTCCACTCCTCTCCTCTAAGACTTCGTCTACTCCGCTCCCGACTTCAGCCATCGAATAGAGGGAGGCAGCCCCTTTTATACACACCTGGACAAGCTCCAGGTGCCTCCCGATAACCTTCCGCCGGCCCTCCCAGGTGTAGCGGAAGTGCCAGCTGTGCACCCGGAAGCACTCCGGGTGTCCCTGGTCTTCTTCCCCCCAGCACTTTCGGGTGTGGCGGAAGTGCTGAGGGCCAGGGCTCCTCAGGCATCCGGGCGTCCCCTGGCAGTGACCATGGGCCCCTATAGGGCTCTCAACTCTGTTCCCCAAAGCCACCAGGGCAGTCGCCCCCTTGTGGTCACTCCTCCGGTCCTTCTGGGTGTACCATATTTATTGCTATTTTTTATTAGCATTGCCATTTGTTTAGGTGTCTGCATATTGTGCCATATCAATGTACTGCATTGTCAACGCATAAATACATAACTTTTATAAAAACAGGTGTTATTCAAAGCACTCAGTTGACTGTTTCATGGACAGTTGTTTATATATTTCAGGTTTCAGTAATATGCATGGTTAACTATACAATAGATAATCTTCTTACTGGAATTGTTGTGTGATTGACAGTCGAATATTAAGTACTGTTTTGCAGTAATTTTGAGTTTGAATAGTGTGCTTTCTTTTGTATCATCAAATATATCTCAAGTTGAAGTATTCAGACAACAAATATTATCCTTTTAAAGCATTTGGTTAAAATATGTTTTAAAAGGTTGATATTATGCTTTCATTTACAATATTAACCAACGTAAACTTTCAAACAGCAGTGTCATTTGATCAACTGAATCAAGCAAGAAATAGTCTTTATGATTATGGGGCCTACTTTTAACAATGTAATTATTTATGAAATTGATATTTCAGACTCATCAATATATATATTAGTTTTTAGTCATTTCTGTTATCAGAATATATAGGTATATATTTTTATCTTACATTTTTTACTATTAATCCACTTTAAATACAAGCAATAAGTAACACTGGCTGCAGTTTGTTTTTCAGATCAATAAAAGTAAGTGCAAATGCAAGGTTTACCATGTTTAGGGGCAATCTTAATAAACATTATGCTCCATTTTTAATCATTCTTATTCAATTATGATCCAATTTTAATCCACTTTAATCATACTTATTCAACTGAATGTGTGTGTGTCTGTCCAATACATAAATTGTAATTAAAAAAATATCCATCACTTATGTATGAAACATACACAATTATGTACATAAATCATAAGCATGGAAAGTGCACAAAAAAATAAAAACACCTGACATGAGAAATGTTCTGCTGGAAGGTAAAAATGAACTGTTTCATATTTGTAAGCAGGCTTCTTGAAAATCAGATTACTAAAGCCACCAGATGCTTTATTATACTTATCTCTGAAGATTAACATTATACTTTTTAAACATGGAGCAGATTTGTTTTCATTACATGCCACATGAAATATGTAAATAAAAAAGTTCACATTTCATTTTCTACTGAAAGAATAAAAACTATTGATTATGTGTTTTGGAGCATGCCATATTTTAAGTATGACAAATGTTATAATGTGGGATCTTATAGTACTATTGATTCTTTATTTATAATGAATTAACATAAATACAGTAAATATATGTACAGTGTGACTCTGGTTTTCAACAGCTTAAACAAAAAGTAATGATGTTTTAGGTGATAAATATAGTGCATTTCACATTATTTTATTGAATGATTATGCATATTTAGTAAACATTGGCATGTTGGTTAGGAAAAATAAAAACTTATGGGCATGATTGTTATTAAGTATTATAATGTGATGTAAATTTCAGATATTATTTTCAGTATTAAAGCCGTTCATCATTTTTATAACATTATAACATGACTCAGCTGATGAAATCCCACACCTGTTTAAGCTGAATTGGGCACAAGGCAAGAGCCAACCCAGTGAATCACATGACACATTTACATTCACTCATACTAGTTCGGTTTTAGAGTTCTAATATAATCTGAAATATTATGTTTTTATGATCTGGGAAGAAACTAAAAAGTAGTGCTTAATTTTAAAGCCCAAACCAGAGCAAGGGTCATAGTATCCCAGTGCAAAACCCTTCCAGATGTAGGCTCCAAATCTCTAAAAATGAGCATGATAATAGCTTCAAAATATGGTATCTGTGGATTGACTTTATTTAATGAATTTGCAAAACTGCAACTACAACAAAACCTTGAATGCCTCTTGCTTCTAATGACATTACTTCACTTGAGTATACAGTCTATGCTATTCCCATGCCTAAATCTAAATTCTGAAAATTCATTTATGATCACATGTAATGTAATTATTATAACATTAAAGACTCTTAACTCTGAGGCAAGACAGTTAGTGCATTTAGGGAATGAGTTACTTTGAGACTTGGTTAAGCAATAGAAGGAGACTTTACCAACATTAACTAAACTGACCACTTTTGTAACAACATAACAAAGTCATTCTTCTTCTTTTAGTTCAGTTAATGGCTGCATTGACAGCAGACACATGAAAGAAGAAATATTTATTTATCTATTTTACATATGTATATAACACTGACTCATCAAAATTGTAGAAAGAAGCATGTGATGTAAGTCTTCAACCCATGACTCTGAGCAGTCAGTGTGGCAATATGTCTACAGTAAATTAACAAAATTCCAAAATGCAGAAAAAGTAAAAAAGAAATATGTAAAGTCCCTTAAACAAATAAGGCTGACAAGATAAGCAAACAAAATATGTTGAACAATTCTAAGAAAAATGATGTGCAGAATTAGAAGAGTTGATGATGTTGACATACTTCCAAGTTTGTTTTGCAGTGTCTTAACACAATTAGCAATAACACGTGATTATACAATATGACATAAAAAAAAAAACATGCCCACCATATGATTATGCCAGTTGTACCATGTAATTTGGCATCATGGATCCCTGGAAGTAAACTTTACAATTTACTAATTCCATAATATGTACACATAAAAACAGATTTATTCAAACACAGTAAAACAAAGCTGTTCCAAAATTATTAACAGAAATGGAACCTAATAATATCCGTCCATTAAAAGCAGAGGAAAGGAAAACAAAAACTCCAGTCAGGAGCATCCTAAGAGAAAATAAACGTCTAATACAGGGGCGCCGCAGGGGACTGTACTTTCTCCGGTCCTGTTCAATCCATATACATCAGACTTCCAATATGACTCGGAGTCCTGCCACGTGCAAAAGTTCGCCGATGACACTACTATTGTGGGCTGCATCAGGTGTGGGCAGGAGGAGTACAGAAAGTTAATCAAAGACTTTGTTAAATGGTGCGACTCAAACCACTTACACCTTAACACCAGCAAGACCAAGGAGCTGGTGGTGGATTTTAGGAGGCCTAGGCCCCTCATGGACCCTGTGATCATCAGAGGTGACTGTGTGCAGAGGGTGCAGACCTTTAAATATCTGGGAGTGCAGCTGAATGACAAATTGGACTGGACTGCCAATACTCATGCTCTATGTAAGAAAGGTCAGAGCAGACTATACTTTCTGAGAAGGTTGGCATCCTTCAACATCTGCAGTAAGATGCTGCAGATGTTCTACCAGACGGTTGTGGCGAGTGCCCTCTTCTACGCGGTGGTGTGCTGGGGTGGCAGCATAAAGATGAAAGACGCCTCACACCTGGACAAACTTGTCAAGAAGGCAGGCTCTATTGTAGGATTATAGTTGGACAGTTTAACATCTGTGGCAGAGCGACGGGCATTAAGCAAACTCCTGTCAATCATGAAGAATCCAATGCATCCACTTAACAATGTCATCTCCACACAGAGGAGTAGCTTCAGTGACAGACTGCTGTTACTGTCCTGCTCCACTGACAGACTGAGGAGATCGTTCCTCCCCCACACTATGCGACTCTTCAATTCCACCCGGGGGAGTAAATGCTAACATTAATTTTATTTTAATTTTTTTCATTTTTATTTCAATTTAATTTAATATTGTTTCTTTGTATCAGCATACTGCTGCTGGATTATGTGAATTTCCCCTTGGGATTAATAAAGTATCTATCTATCTATCTATCTATCTATCTATCTATCTATCTATCTATCTATCTATCTATCTATCTATCTATCTATCTATCTATCTATTTGACTTTATATGGTGCTGCAGTCAATTGAGGCTACATTTAGATTGCATTTAAAAGTGTATCAATTCTGTTTTGCATATGATTCAAATCTAATATGATTGTGTAGCGATAACCATCCTGAATCTGAAAAATTAATAAAAATTAATTCATCAGTCATATTCAAAATAATAAACAAACATAAATACTAGATACTAGATGACTTCCAGTTGTTTACAGTGTAGAGGGTTAGGAGCATGCACTGATACAGTGCATTGCCACACCCATCACATGACAAACCAACTCAGGATCCCAGGTTAGGACCTGAGTGCAGCCATGCAATGGGTGACACTTTAGCACCACACTACCATGTTTCGCCGTAAATAAGACCGGGTCTTATATTAATTTTTGCTCCAAAAGATGCACTAGGGCTTATTTTCAGGGAATATCTTATATTTATTCATGTACAACAATATACATTTATCCAAATACAGTCATGTCACCTTCTTCTGGAATATTGCCATACTGTAACTCTTCACATTCAAACCCTGAATTCCAGTCTGAATTTCTTGCTACTCCAGCTGCTTTTAGGAACCTCTAGGATCGATGTACGTGCTTCGATGTTTGATGAATGATTTGATGTGATGAAACAAAATTGGACTGTGTTTCAAGATGGTGCCGACTGGTGTGGCTGGCCGTCTGCTCGCCTCGCTAATCTATCTTTTATCTTTGTTTTTATGTTTTAAGTTTATCTCAACTGCCATTGTCCTACGATTGTGATTCTTTACTTAACATATTTTCTTGCTTGCTTTCCTCTCAATTTTCATCTCCTGATGGGATATGATGTGAACCTCCACCTTTGTTTTATTTATTTCCTGACTTCTTCACCTGGACGCCGGTGTCCACCTGTATCAGTGAGCTGAATGCCTCTCAGAGACACAAACGCACCCACCGCTGCCAGGGAAAAAGAGCCGGTATTGCTGTTAAACAACGCCGACTCAAGTCCCAGAGCTTGGATTCCCTATGCCAGCGAGTCGTCTATGACCCATCTTCTCCTGCACAGGACTCCATCCGAGGTTCATGGGCGCTGGACACCGGATTTAATTTCTCCATTTCAAGGCAGCATCATTTTTTCTCTGTGTGCTCTCGGGGAGTAAACGCTGCTATCTTCGCACTTTCATCCGTGCTTATCTAGGCTGCTTGAACGTTAGATCAGTGTCTAATAAAACTTTCATTTTGCAAGACTTTATTATCTCAGACAATCTGGATTTCTTTTACATCACTGAGACCTGAGACCTGGATTGTAAATGGTGACTCTTCAAGTTTTACTGACATGGTACCATCAGGTTATTCATTTTTAAACTCTCCTCGGCTGACGTGTCATGGTGGGGGCATTGTCAATGTTTTTAAAAGTATGTTCTTGTGTAGGAACCTTACACAGGGTCCGTTTAGTAGCTTCGAACTGCAACTTTTCGAAGTGTGCAGCTCCCCTTTTTTATTGTTTGCTGTGGTTTATAGACCTCTTGTAATTGACGATATCTTCATTTCTGAATTCTCTGATCTCCTGGCTGATATTACCCCATCTCATGACAAAATACTTATTGTTGATGATTTTAACATACACGTTTGTTGTCAATCGAAACCTTTGGTTAATGATTTTTTATCACTATTGTACTCATTTGATTTTATCTAGCATATCCATACGCCAACTCACTCTCTCGGTCACACCCTTGATCTCGTTCTTACACGTGATATTTCTGTTAATAATATTGATTTATGCGGTGTTTCTTTTACTGATCACCTTTCTATAATGATGGATTTGAATATTACTGTAGATGTCCCTACTACTAATTGTCCTCCGCGCTGCTCTCGCTTTTTAAATTCTACTATTACATCCGATTTTAAAACCATATTCTCTAGTCTTGATGTGCATGTCCAATATGAAGGTATCGATGATTCTGTCTTCTTGTAAAACAGTTTTAGACTCAATTGCTCCGCTCAAGATACGCTGTAATAAGGGAAGACCTGCTTCTTGGCTAAATGAAACTATGCGATCGCGTTTGAAAAAAGATGGACTGATTGTTTATAAACTGATTTTTAGGACTACTCGATTCAACTTCCAGGTTTCAGTTAAGAAAGGTAAACATTATTACTTCTCTGATTTAGTAGTGATTTCTAAGAATCCTAGGGTCTTATTTAATTCAATTAATGTGGCCATTCACCCTCATTCTGTGATGGGATTAAATAGCACTGTTCTTTCATGTGAGCAGTTTCTTTCATTCTTTGTCAGTAAAATTGATAAAATCTGATGTGGCATTGTTCCAACTGGCTATGAACTTCCTACTGTTAATCATGGTATTGTCTTGAAATCTTTTGATCTTGTCTCACTTTCACAGTTAAAAAGAACTATTGATACCCTTAAACCAGCTCTCAGTCCTCTTGATATTGTACCACCACGCCTCGTAGTGGAAGCCTTTGATGTTTTGAGTCCACCTTTAATAGCCATTATCAATGTTTCTTTTAGTTAGGGAGTAGTGCCCTCATTTTTTAAACATGCTGCAGTACGTCCCTGTCTAAAAAAGGCAGAATTAGATCCTGGAGTTTTAGCCAATTTTCGCCCGATTTCCCAATTGCCATTTCTGGCTAAAATATTAGAAAGAATTATTTATAATCAATTGGTTAATCACCTTAACTCCAATAATTTCTTTGAGATCTACCAATCTGGCTTTAGACTTTATCATGGTGTTGAGATGGCCCTCCTTAAAGTATTCAATGACATCTCTATTATTACTGACTCAGGTGGCGCTGCAGTCCTTGTCCTCCTTGACCTGTCTGCTGCCTTTGACACTATTGACCATGAGATATTGCTATTGCGGCTTGAACATCTTCTTGGGCTTAAAGGGGCTGCTTTCAACTGGTTCAGGTCATATCTAACTGGTAGACACTTTTCAGTGACTTTAAACTCCTTTTCGTCTACTGCTCCACTTAAATGTGGTGTTCCTCAGGGATCCATTTTGGGTCCTATTTTGTTCTCTATATACCTTCACCCTATTGGAGCTATTTTCAGGAAATTTTACATTTCTTTTCACTGCTATGCTGATGATACACAGGTTTATATTCCCGTCTGCAACTCTGCAATAAATGAACTGCACAACTGTCTTTCTAAACTAAGATCTTGGATGGCTAATAATTTTCTTGATCTGAATCAAAATAAAACAGAGGTGCTTATAGTGGGTCGATCAGCTAAAGCCCAAATTGGTCTTGGACTTTTCGACTCTTTCTCTGTGTTTTGCTAACCTCAAGTCCGCAATCTTGGTGCTATCTTTGACAGTAACCTCTCTTTTGAGAAACAGGTTTATTTCTGTAGTCAAGAGTTGCTTTTTCCAGCTTCATCTATTAGGTAAGATCAAGTCTTTTTTATCTTCTAGGGATCTTGAGAAAGCTACTCATGCTTTTATCTTTTCTCGCCTTGATTACTGTAACTCGCTGTATTCTGGGATTAGCAAATCCCTGATACGCAGGTTACAGTTGGTCCAGAATGCTGCCGCTCGCTTTCTAGTTGGGGCAAGAAAGTCTGATTCTGTTTCTCCAATATTAGCTTCTTTACACTGGCTGCCTGTTAGTTTTTAAATTGATTTTAAAATCTTGTTGCTACTTTTTAAATCTTTACATGGGCTTGCTCCTGCCTATTTATCTGAATTGTGTGTTTTACACCAGCCATCTAGAGTGCTTAGATCTTCTCAGTGGCACGGTTTTTGACATGGGTGACATGGGCCATTGCCCAGGGCGGCATCGTGGTGGTGGTGTCATCATGGGCATTGGCAAAAAAATGATTTTTTTTTTTGCGTGCAGCCATACTGCCCCAACATCATGTCAGTACATTTTTGGGATTGCATGGGCACCGATCGGCTTTCTTTTGCCCATTTGCAGGGAGTAAGGGCGCCCTCCATTTGTGAGGTGCGCCTGCTGCTTGCTACTTGCCGCACGGGGAGAAGAGGGGCAGGGCGGCGGTGGATTCTCTGGCTGGCTGGAGCGGCATCTAATAACTAGCTCGCAAAATAAAACAAACTAAAAACAAACAAACAAACACAAAAGCACCAGACATTATGATATAGACTTATAATTTGCACCGATGTGTTTTCTAAATTCTATCACACCCACATATGCGGGAAGTGAGTGCGAGGGCCCTTGGTGCGCCTGCTTGCTGCTGCTGCTGTGCTGAAGTCTCACACAAAACCTGTCGAAAGGGGAGGGGGGCAGGGTGCTTCCAAATAAAGCACATTTCATTCATAATATTGTCAATCCATGCCCATTATGTCACAATTAATTTTTCCTGGGCTGTGTGAAATTGCAGAAAAAAAACCCTATACAAACCAAATCTGTGAACAAAGGTGTAGGTCTATTAGTTTATGTTGTGGTGATTCTCGGGTTGAGGGATGGGTGTTGATACTGGAGTACAAAATTAACACCGATGGAAGATGGACAAGAAAAGGTCAAAGCCATCAGGTGATCAGAGAAAAGAAGAGGAGGAGAAACGAGCAAAAGATAAAGGTAAGCAGATGTGTCATTGGATAATGGCAGGTATTATGCATGACATGTATCCTGAAACAAGATAACATTAATTAGTAGGGATAGGGAAAACTTCTGTTTACGTTTGTTAGCCACTTGGCTATGATAGTAAACAGTAGACTGACAGTAGACACTGATGTGGCTTATTAAATCTTTTGGACCGTGTTCAGCATAATATTAATTAGTCACACAGTGAACAAAAAAAAAAACTAAATGTTGAGTTTAAAGTCAATATGTTGACTTTATTCTCAACATTTCCACTTTAATCTCGAAGCGTATGCTGAGAATAAACTTGACATGTTGACTTTACTCTTAACATTTCCACTTTAATCTTGACGCTTATGATGAGAATAAAGTCGACATGTTGACTTTATTCTCGTAGTTTGTCATTAAAATAGAACATTGTATACTAAACTTCATCTTAAAATGAATATGTAATTTAGTAGATCTTCCCAAACCCCGTCATACATTATGTAGCACATGAAATGCTTTGTGTTAAGCGTTCCCCATGCCATATTAATCACTATGTGCTTCTTAAACTGATTTCCTCTGCACTAAGAGGAGGCGCAAGCTGTGATCACCACACACAATATATTCATTTCATGATATTCCTGCTCTCTGAACATTTACAACACTAAGATAAATACATAATATAATTTTCATGATGAAATGCATTAAAGCATGTACTAATCATGTGGGGCATGGTGGCGTAGAGGTTGCACCGCTGCCTGCCAGCAAGGGGGTCCCAGGTGTACCCTGCCTTGAGTTTGCATGTTTTTCAGTTTCCTTTCAAAGTCATGTAGGCAGTGAGGTTTTGCTGTGCTATACTGACCCTGGAGTATGTGTGTGCTCGTATTCACCATGCAATGAGCTTGCTGGGATGGGCACAACCCTGAATGAATGGCATATTTAAAAATGTATAACCAAGATTTTTTAAAGTTCTGAACACTCCATGGTCTAAGTTTATAACTAATTTTAATTTCACAAAGACGTTTATCGTGTGGTGATTGGTTATGTAGAGAAAGAAAAAGGAAGGATAGGAACGGGGTTTGGTATGTCAGATAGAGACAGCATGCATGCAATAAAGAAAGCCCGCTCAGAAGAACATCCATTGAATTCTGTGTTTGTGTCTCTGACCACCAGATTACAAACCCAACATTTACACAATATTTTAGTTAAACCTGTGCGATACCCATTCATACATCCAGTTTTTAGGACCCTCATCACACCTGCCATAACGTTCTCTACACTGAATGTACACTTGGAGACCCCTTACCGTGAGGGAGCAGCACTACCGCCACACCACTGTGCATGTTTAATACCAGCTTTAATGCATTTCATCATGAAAATGATGTCAAGTATATATCTTAGCATTCTAAATGTTCAGAGAGCAGGAATATCATGAAGTGAATGTATTCTGTGCCGTGATCGCTGCCTGCGCCTCCTCAATGCAAGAGGAAGTCAGTTTAAGAAGTGTAGTGATTAACAACTGGGTCAGGGAAAACTTAACACAAAGCATTTAATGTGCTACATTAACTTATGACAGGGTTTGAGAAAATCTAGTAAATTAAATATTTATTTTAAGATGAAGTTTATTTATGACATTCTACTTTAATGACAAAAAAAACTACGAGAATAAAGTGGAAATGGCAACCTTAATCTTGACATAAATGGCGAGAATAAAGTCAACATGTCGACTTTAATCTCGACATTTAGTTTTTTTTTTCTTACTGTGTCCGTATTTTTTTTCTTCACTGTGGCCCTAATATGCTTCCCTAGTCTCCTGGTTTCAATGTATGACGAATTATAATGGCTGTTTGTTAACCATTTGCATACTATGCTACGCTAAAACTGGACGATAGTATTCTGTTGTAGTCTAGCAGACTTAGCAGAAAACAATTCCTTACACTATTAGGCTACATTATTTAGGAAAGTTATCTTACTGTAATTACAGAGTAATGCATTACTTCCAAACACTGATGTTGTGATAGCCTATTCAATAAAATGCTCGTTATACATACAATTCTGAATCTTTGATAAACTGGGCAAAATTATATGTTTGTTTTAATTATGAAAATGATGCATGCAAGTATAAGAGTTTTATATTGGGTTTCTATTCAGGGGCACTTCAGAAATATTTTGGAGCACCCCCTGCCACTGCCACTGCCCAAGATAAGTAGCCGTCCACCTCCTCAGCCACATATGTGTCTCCACAAATGTCTGATCCTGAGGATGAAGACCCAATTGTGGCCACTTCAGGTGTGATTGTGTGTAGCCTGAGTATGTGTGTGTGTTGCATAATATTTTGCAAAGACTTTCGCCACTATGAATGCTGTGTATTCCAAATAACTTGTTTATACTAATGCAAATGTATGCTCACAGATATGCCTAGAGCTGAATCCCCTGAGGATAAGCCCCTGCCTACGGACTCTGCAAACTGGCCTTCAGATATCACTGACAGCATTCGAATACAGCTGGTTTGCAAAGGACCAAGTAAGGTAGCACCTGACTTTGTTTTCCCTAGAAATGAGGGTGATGGAAGAAGTTGCCACGACCAGTATTTTAAGAAAACACTAGTTAGCGGTGAAAAGATGCCTAGAAGCTGGCTAGTATATTCTGAGAAAAACAACAGCCTTTTTTGCTTCTGCTGCAAGCTGTTTTCTAAAAGACACATCAAATTAACAAGTTCTGGACTGACAGATTGGAAGCATGTCAGTTCTCTTCTCACATCACATGACAATAGTCCTGAACACCATAACTCCATGAAAGCAGGGAAAGAACTGGTAGTGAGGATTAAAAAAGGTGAAACAATTGACAAACAAGAGCTGGCACTTCTGCAGGCTGAGAAAAGAAGATGGAGAGCGGTGCTGACTCGTCTCACTGCTATTATTCAGTCTCTCGCAATCAGAAATTTAGCACTAAGGGGACACACAGAAACATTGTTTTCTCCATCAAATGGCAATTTTATAAAAGAAGTTGACCTCATGGCAAGGTTTGATCCCATAATGCAATAGCACATTAACTGTGTCCAGAAAGGCACTTGCAGTCACACCAGCTATCTCCATCACCATGTACAAAACAAACTCATTGATTTATTGAGTAGCAAGATCACTTCAACAATGGTTGATGATATCAAGCTGGAAAAGTTTTTCTCCATAATTCTAGATTGCACTCCAGATATTAACCACAGTTGTGATTTGGATTGTGTCATTACAAGAGAGGCCCCATATTAAGGAGTATTTTATGGGTTTTTTGGAAACTGACGAATCCACAGGGAAACATTTCGCATCCATGATTTTAAACAGGCTGGAAGAGCTGAAAATTCCCTTTGAGGACTTCAGAGGTCAGTCATATGACAATGGGGCCAACATTAGGGGAAAAAACAAGGGCGTTCAAGCCAGGCTCCTGGAACTGAATCCTAGAGCTCTCTTTGCTCCCTGTGGAGCTCATGCACTGAATTTGGTTGTGGCTGATGCTGCAAAGGGATCTATTGATGCCACAAGTTACTTTGGGATTTTGCAAAAGTTTTACAATTTGTTTTCAGCCTCCACTCAGAGATGGGCCATCCTGAAAAAACATGCTAACATTACACTGAAGATGTGGTCTGAAACAAGGTGGGAAAATAAGATCAACAGCGTTGAGCCCCTGAGGTACCAAGCATCTGCAGTGAGAGAGGCTTTGATTGAGGTGAGAGACCACACCAAAGACTCAGTCATAAAGATTGAGGCCCAGTCTTTGTCTGAGGAGGTGGGATCATACAGATTCAGCATTTGTACAGTGGTGTGGTATGACATCCTGAACCAAACCCACCATGTGAGCAAGCTCATGCAGTCTTCCAACATACATGTGGATGTAGCAGTCAATCTCCTCAAAAAGACAGAGAGAGGTCTCTGCAACTACATGGCAACAGGCTTTACATCTGCACAAATGTCAGCCAAGGATATGTGTGAGGACATGAACGTAGAGGCTGTTCTGAAACAGAAAAGACTGAGATCTACAAAGCGGCACTTCACTTATGAATCATTTGATGAGCCATTGAGTGATGTCCTAAAGAAGCTGGAAGTGACCTTTTTTAATGTTGTTGATGCTGCAGCGTCTTCCATCCAAGAGAGAGTCACCACATTGGAAAATGTGGGAAATAAATTTGGAATACTGACACATTTTTCAAATCTCTCAAATGATGACCTCACTGAATTGTGTAAGGCCCTCAGTGCTACTTTGCTTTTTCGGGACCAATCAGACTTGGATGCCAGAGAGCTTGCACAGGAGATTAAGAATTTGCCAAACTTTACTATCAAAATCTATGACCTCTCCTTAGCTGCTGAACTTTGTGCATGACAGTGAACTCTCTGAAATATACCCAAATTTGTGGACTGCTCTGAGAATTGCAGTTACTCTACCTATAACTGTGGCTTCAGCAGAGAGGATCTTTTCAAAGCTGAAACTTTTGAAGACATATCTGAGGTCCACTATGTCTCAGGAATGCCTCACTGGCCTTGCCATCATCAGCATCAATCATGCAATTGCTTACCAGATTTCATATGAAGTCATTATTGATGACTTTGCATCATGGAAGGCAAGAAAGGCCCTGATTTAGATGGCAATTATTTCATATCAGTGTGTGTTGTGCGAAGTGCAATCATGTTAATTGTGCAATTTAGGAATGCCTTATTTTAATTGTATCTGCCTTTTATGCTTATTTAATATAATAATAGATAGACTGAAGCTACTCCTCTGCCTGGAGATGACACTGTTCAGTGGATGCAGTGGATTATTCATGATTGACAGGAGTTTGCTTAATGCCCGTTGCTCTGCCACAGATGTTAAACTATCCAACTTTACTCCTGCAATACAGCCTGCCTTCTTAACAAGTTTGTCCAGGCGTGAGGTGTCTTTCATCTTTATGCTGCCACCCCAGCACACCACTGCATAGAAGAGGGCACTCGCCACAACCGTCTGGTAGAACATCTGCAGCATCTTACTGCAGATATTGAAGGATGCCAACCTTCTCAAAAAGTATAGTCTGCTCTGACCTTTCTTACATAGAGCATCAGTATTGGCAGTCCAGTCCAATTTGTCATCCAGCTGCACTCCCAGATATTTATAGGTCTGCACCCTCTGCACACAGTCACCTCTGATGATCACAGGGTCCATGAGGGGCCAAAGTCTTTGATTAACTTTCTTTACTTCTCCTCCTGCCCACACCTGATGCAGCCCACAATAGCAGTGTCATCAGCGAACTTTTGCACGTGGCAGGACTCCGAGTCATATTGGAAGTCTGATGTATATATACTGCTCAAAAGAATTAAAGGAACACTTTTTAATCAGAGTATAGCATAAAGTCAATGAAACTTATGGGATATTAATCTGGTCAGTTAAGTAGCAGAGGGGGTTGTTAATCAGTTTCAGCTGCTGTGGTGTTAATGAAATTAACAACAGATGCACTAGAGAGGCAACAATGAGATGACCCCCAAAACAGGAATGGTTTAACAGGTGGAGGCCACTGACATTTTCCCTCCTCATCTTTTCTGACTGTTTCTTCACTAGTTTTGCATTTGGCTACAGTCAGTGTCACTACTGGTTGCATGAGGTGATACCTGGACTCTACAGAGGATGCACAGGTAGTCCACCTTCTCCAGGATGGCACATCAATACGTGTCATTGCCAGAAGGTTTGCTGTGTCTCCCTGCACAGTCTCAAGGGCATGGAGGAGATTCTAGGAGACAAGCAGTTACTCTAGGAGAGCTGGAGAGGGCCATAGAAGGTCCATAACCCATCAGCAGGACCAGTATCTGCTCCTTTGAGCAAGGAGGAACAGGATGAGCACTGCCAGACCCCTACAAAATGACCTCCAGCAGGCCACTGGTGTGAATGTCTCTGACCAAACAACCAGAAAGACTTCATGAGGGTGACCCAAGGGCCCCATGTCCACTAATGGGCCCTGAGCTCACTGCCCAGCAGCATGCAGCTCAATTGGCATTTGCCATAGAATACCAGAATTGGCAGATGCACCACTGGTGCCCTGTGCTTTTTACAGATGAGAGCAGGTTTACCCTGAGCACGTGACAGAAGTGAAAGGGTCTGGAGAAGCCATGGAGAACATTATGCTGCCTGTAACATCATTCAGCATGAACAGTTTGGTGGTGGGTTAATGATTGTCTGGGGAGGCATATCCATGGAGGGTCACACAGACCGCTACAGGCTTGACAAAAAGCACCTTGGCTGCCATTAGATATCAGGATGAAATCCTTGGACCCATTGTCAGACCCTATGCTGGTACAGTGGCTCCTGGTGCACGACAATTCCTGGCCTCATGTGGTGAGAGTATGCAGGCAGTTCCTGGAGGATGAAGGAATTGATACCATTGACTGGTCACCACACTTTCCTGACCTAAATCCAATAGAACACCTCTGGGACATTATGTTTTGGTCCATCCAATGCCACCAGGTTGCACCTCAGACTGTCCAGGAGCTCAGTGATGCCCTGGTCCAGATCTGGGAGGAGATCCCCACAACACCATCTGTCATCTCATTAGAAGCATGCACCGATGTTGTCAGGCATGTATACAAGAACACAGGGGCCATACAAAGTGCTGCGTACAATTTTGAGTTGCTGCAATTAAATTTTGGCAAAATGGACTAGCCTGCCACATAATTTTTTCACTCTGATTTTTGGGGCGTCTTTGAATTCAGGGCTCTGTAGGTTGATCATTTTCATTTCCATCAAACGATGTGGCATTCTTTCGTTCCTAACACATTACCCAGTCTATATCAGTATAGATATCCAGGAGGATTTCTTTTTCCCATTGAGATCTGATGTGTTTTCAAAGTGTTCCTTTAATTTTTTTGAGCAGTTTAGATTGAACAGGACCGGAGAAAGTACAGTCCCCTGCGGCGCCCCTGTATTGCTGAACACAATGTCAGACCTGCAGTTCCCAAGACGCACATATTGAGGTCTGTCTGTAAGATAGTCCACAATCCATGCCACCAGGTGTGAATCTACTCCCATCTCAGTCAGCTTGTCTCTAAGGAGCAGAGGTTGGATGGTGTTGAAGGCGCTAGAGAAGTCCAGAAACATAATTCTTACAGCACCACTGCCTCTGTCCAGGTGGGAGAGGGATCGGTGTAGCATATAGATGATGGCATCCTCCGCTCCCACCTCCTCCTGGTATGCAAACTACAGAGGGTCGAGGGCGTGGCGGACCTGTGGCCTCAGGTGGTGAAGCAGCAGCCGCTCCATGGTCTTCATCAGATGTGACGTCAGAGCAACAGCGGAAGTCATTCAGCTCACTAGGACGTGATACCTTTGGGACAGGGGTGATACAAGATGTTTTCCAAAGCCTTGGGACTCTCCCCTGTTCCAGGCTCAGGTTGAAGATGCGCTGTAGAGGACTCCCCAGTTCCAACGCACATGCCTTCAGCAGTCGTGGCGATACACCATCTGGACCCACTGCTTTGCTGGCACGAAGTCTTTTCAGCTCTCTGCTCACATGGGCTGCTGTAATTGTGGGTGGGGATGTCTCACCTATGCTGGTATCAGCAGAAGGATGGTTGGAGGATGCAGTACTCCACGGTGAGAGTGGGTTACTGTGATCAAACCTATTAAAGAAGTTGTTCATTTGGTTTGCTCTCTCCACGTCTGTCTCGATGGCGGCACCCGCTTGAGCTGCAGCCAGTGATAATCTTCATCCCATCCCACACTTCCTTCATGCTGTTGTTCTGCAACTTCTGCTCCAGCTTTCTCCTGTACTGCTCTTTCTCCGCCCTGAGCTGGACTCGAGTTCCTTCTGCACGCTTGAGCTCATGCTGATCACCACCTTTAAAAGCCCTTTTCTTCTGGTTCAAAAGGCCCTTGATGTCACTTGTAACCCATGGCTTGTTGTTAGCATAGCAGAATACTGTTCTTACTGGAACTACAATGTCCATACAGAAGTTGATGTAATCAGTTGTGCATTCAACAGCCTCTTCAATGTTCTCACTATGTGACCCAAGCAATATATCCCAGTCTGTAGTTCCAAAGCAGTCTCTCAGAGCCTGCTCTGCCTCAGGGGACCACTTCCTGAATGAGTGTGTAGTTGTAGGTAGCGCCCTCACTCTTGGTTTGTATTGAGGCTGAAGCAGAACCAGGTTATGATCTGCTTTCCCAAGCGTAGGCAACGGGGTGGCGCTGTATGCGTCTTTAATGTTTGCATACAGTAGATCGATATTCCTGTTTCCCCAAGTGTTACAATCCACATACTGGGAGAAGGCAGGTAATGTTTTGTCCAGCGTTACATGGTTAAAGTCTCCAGCGATTAGCACAAGTGCCTCAGGGTGCTGCGTTTGTAACTTAGCAACTGCGGAATGGATGATGTCACCTGCCATCTCCGCGTTCGCTTGAGGGGGGATGTAAACAATAACAACAATCACGTGTCCAAACTCTCTGGGCAAGTAATAGGGGCGCAGACTTACGGCCAACAGTTCGATGTCCCTGCAGCAATTGGAGATTTTAACGTTTACATGTCCTGAGTTGCACCACTTTGTATTGACATAGAGAGCGAGTCCTCCTCCTTTCTTCTTTCCGCAGGTACTTGCATCTCTGTCCACTCTAACTGTGCTAAACCCGGGTAGCTCCACGTTAGCATCTGGGATGGTAGTCGTTAGCCATGTTTCACTAAAACACAGCAAGCTGCATTCTCTGTAGGTTCTGACATTTTTCACCAGCACAGCCAGTTCGTCGATCTTATTTGGTAGTGAGTTTACATTTCCCAGGATCACAGAAGGCACCGATGGTTTATAACGCCATTTTCTCTCAAGTTGTCTCGATTTAATCTTATCTTTTATCTTTGCGCCAGCTCGGCTGCCCCGATTTCGTCTTCTTACCTCGTCAGGTAAATAAGGAAGCACACCGGCATAAGCATTTCTTCTCAGTAAAAAGTGTCCAGGGAGCAATTCCACATAAAAGAAAGTGGTAGAAGTGATCAGTGAATAGAGAAAAATAGAGATAAAAAGGTAAAAAGATAAAGTCATATACGGAGCTGCTGGAAAGGCTGCCACTCGGATGCGTTATATGTTATATTGTTATATTGTTATATGTATGTCTTATTTTGACTTCTTTGTGTGCTTCTTTTATATTTAAAGTTCTATTTCTTCCAATTTATATGTAAGTTATTATGTTTGTTTATGTGTATATATATATATATATATATTTATATATATATATATATATATATATATATAAACTGCTCAAAAAATTAAAGGAACACTTTGAAAACACATCAGATCTCAATGGGAAAAAGAAATCCTCCTGGATATCTATACTGATATAGACTGGGTAATGTGTTAGGAACGAAAGGATGCCACATCGTTTGATGGAAATGAAAATGATCAACCTACAGAGCCCTGAATTCAAAGATGCCCCAATAATCAGAGTGAAAAAATTATGTGGCAGGCTAGTCCATTTTGCCAAAATTTAATTGCAACAACTCAAAATTGTACGCAGCACTTTGTATGGCCCCTGTGTTCTTGTATACATGCCTGACAACATCGGTGCATGCTTCTAATGAGATGACAGATGGTGTTGTGGGGATCTCCTCCCAGATCTGGACCAGGGCATCACTGAGCTCCTGGACAGTCTGAGGTGCAACCTGGTGGCATTGGATGGACCAAAACATAATGTCCCAGAGGTGTTCTATTGGATTTAGGTCAGGAAAGTGTGGTGGCCAGTCAATGGTATCAATTCCTTCATCCTCCAGGAACTGCCTGCATACTCTCACCACATGAGGCAGGAATTGTCGTGCACCAGAAGCCACTGTACCAGCATAGGGTCTGACAATGGGTCCAAGGATTTCATCCTGATACCTAATGGCAGCCAAGGTGCCTTTGTCAAGCCTGTAGCGGTCTGTGTGACCCTCCATGGATATGCCTCCCCAGACAATCATTAACCCACCACCAAACTGCTCATGCTGAATGATGTTACAGGCAGCATAATGTTCTCCATGGCTTCTCCAGACCCTTTCACTTCTGTCACGTGCTCAGGGTGAACCTGCTCTCATCTGTAAAAAGCACAGGGCGCCAGTGGTGCATCTGCCAATTCTGGTATTCTATGGCGAATGCCAATCGAGCTGCATGCTGCTGGGCAGTGAGCTCAGGGCCCATTAGAGGACATGGGGCCCTTGGGTCACCCTCATGAAGTCTTTCTGGTTGTTTGGTCAGAGACATTCACACCAGTGGCCTGCTGGAGGTCATTTTGTAGGGCTCTGGCAGTGCTCATCCTGTTCCTCCTTGCCCAAAGGAGCAGATACTGGTCCTGCTGATGGGTTATGGACCTTCTATGGCCCTCTCCAGCTCTCCTAGAGTAACTGCTTGTCTCCTAGAATCTCCTCCATGCCCTTGAGACTGTGCAGGGAGACACAGCAAACCTTCTGGCAATGACACGTATTGATGTGCCATCCTGGAGAAGTTGGACTACCTGTGCAACCTCTGTAGGGTCCAGGTATCGCCTCATGCTACCAGTAGTGACACTGACTGTAGCCAAATGCAAAACTAGTGAAGAAACAGTCAGAAAAGATGAGGAGGGAAAAATGTCAGTGGCCTCCACCTGTTAAACCATTCCTGTTTTGGGGTCATCTCATTGTTGCCCATCTAGTGCATCTGTTGTTAATTTCATTAACACCACAGCAGCTGAAACTGATTAACAACCCCCTCTGCTACTTAACTGACCAGATTAATATCCCATATGTTTCATTGACTTTATGCTATACTCTGATTAAAAAGTGTTCCTTTAATTCTTTTGAGCAGTATATATATATATATATATATATATATATATATATATATATATATATATATATATATATATATATATATATATACTAGCAGAATACCCGTGCTTCGCAGCGGAGAAGTAGTGTGTTAAAGAAGTTATGAAAAAGAAAAGCAAACATTTTAAATATAACGTAAGATGATTGTTAATGTAATTGATATGAGTGTTGTTGTCATATATATATATATATATATATATATATAAAGCAAAATACCTGCATTGGCAGCGAGAAGTAAAAAGAAAAGGAAACATTTTAATAATAACGTAACATGATTGACAATGTAATTGTCATGAGTGTTGCTGGTATATATATATATATATATATATATATATATATATATATATATATATACATATACACACATACATATATATACATATACACACACACATATATACATACTGTATATACAACATATACATATCTACATATATACTGTATATACACATATATATATACAAATCTACATATATATATCTACATATATATATATTAGGGGTGGGACTCGATTAAAAAAAATAATCCAATTAATTAGAGGCTGTGTAAGAATTAATCTTGATTAATCGTATGTAATCGACGTAAATTTGCCCCAAATCGCAAATGTTTTTTTTTAATTTAAAACGGTTTTAGTGGGCTTACAGAATCAAATAATAGACATGGACATGAATATTGTAAACTGAAGCTGTTTTAATTTCTGAAAAAAAGCTTTTAAACTGCATTTGAATTCAAAACAGAAACAAAAATATCATCCCTGGTTAAAATTGGGCAGACTTAAAAATAAAGTGGTAGTTTAAGTACTTTAAGTACATTTTCAGAATAGTATTGTCTTTAAATAATAATAACCAAAATTTCACCATAAAGTGCAGTTTTTCTTCTTAAAAAAATAAGTCAGAAACATAAAAGGTAATTTGACCAGCTTACTCTTTAAACTCTGAGTAACATTAGCCAAAATTATTTTGTACATTAGGCTAAAACAGTGTGATCATTGAACATTTTGTAATTAGATGTATTTAGAATTACTAACGGTCACGGAAGTCCAATGATCCCCAGTAAGAGCCACAAAGTCCGCTTTCTGTAATGCATCTAATTTTGCTTGCTTTTCAGTGTGTACAAAACCATGCTTTTATCAAGGCTTCGCTTGGGTAGTCAAATGATCAGTCGTAGGAACGCTTTATTCCGACTCTAACATTTTTGTAGCTGTGATGTGTGCATCAGTGTAATGGATGTACCAGGAAATCATGCATTGACAAAAGTTCCCGCTTGCTTGGAATTGAAAGTGTGATTAAATGCGTTATTTTTAACGCTTATGGAGTACATGCATGAAGCTTCTCAGCTGTGCTTGTGCTAAGAAAGGGAAAATTTTAAAAATAACGTAACATGATTCTGTTAACCTAATATTTTTCATACGTCCCAAACCAAGGAGATGCGAAGGTAAAATGAATCGGTAGCGCGTATATACTCAGTACACCCTCTCGAATCGAACCTCGAATGTCGGCGTTAGAGGCTTAAGACTCTACAATTGCCACAGTGTGTGGCTTGTCTATGCTAAAGTATGTATTGTAGATCGGGCTATATATATACATTTATATATATATACCCGTGTATCGAGTGGAGAAGTAGAAGTTATGAAAAGAAAAGGGAACATTTTAAAATAACGTAACATGATTGTCAATATACAGTAATTGTTTTGTGAGTGTTATTGAATGTTGCTGTCATCAAGGATTTGATTATCATTATTTCTTTCAATCAGGCTCGTATTTGTAGGATGTGTTCAAGTTACATTCCGTGTTTGTCAATCGCTGTAAAGATAAGAGGTTTCATTCATCGATTAGTTCCTTACTGCATCAATAAACAGCTCGTCTTCCTTTTTATCTGTGATGTGACAAACTGCATGCACGGGTTTTTTTTTGTCTTCCTTTAGCAGGACATTCACTTTTTCCACCGTGTGCTTTGTTTCCGCAGTAGCTGCACTTATGAATATGATTGTATGTATAAGACGCTTCATATTTTTTTGCTGCCTTCTCAATTGTGTAATTCGGTTTTGTTCAGCACTCTTTGGAACTGTTGCTTTTTGTCTGTGCACTGCGTCAGTTCACGTGAGCCGCTTGGTGTTCTTGCATCGAAGGTTCCCAGCTGTACTGGTGCCATCTCGTGTAATGTCAGCTAAGACCCGGCACTTAAAAGTTTCTCTCACAGTTTCAATGAGTTTGTGCCAAACACAACTCTGACCATCTCATCTTCCTCTGCATAAGCACAGTCCTTCACACGTGAATATTTACGGCAGTGTTTGTATTGGATTGCCGCTGATGGACGGCCTTATATGGGCAGGCACTAAATTACAAACGCTAGTGGCAGCCTGTCTATGAACTTAATTTAATATAAACTTACGGTTCACGCCGTGCTTTGTTTCCGCATATGCATCATTTGCTTCATAATGTTTTTCTGCCTTCTCAATTGTGAAATGGCGTTTTGTGCTAATCGCTGGAGTTCTTCCTTGTTCTGTACGTACTTACGTAGGAGGCGTGATGATGTCACACGAAACTCCGCCCCCCGCGGCCATCTCCAACTCAAGACTCCATTACATTATATGGGAAAAAATAGCTTCCAGTTATGACCCTTATGCGTAGAATTTCGAAATGAAACCTGCCCAACTTTTGTAAGTAAGCTGTAAGGAATAAGCCTGCCAAATTTCAGCCTTCTACCTACACAGGAAGTTGGAGAATTAGTGATGAGTCTGTGAGTGAGTCAGTGAGTGAGTCAGTGAGTGAGTGAGGGCTTTGCCTTTTATTAGTATAGATATATACAGTATATACTGCTCAAAAGAATTAAAGGAACACTTTTTAATCAGAGTATAGTGGGACCTTAATACAAAACTCCGCCTCCCACGGCTATCGAGCTGCAGTCTATTCTCTCTGCCTGGCAACAAATGACGGCTGAAATGTGATTGGTTAAATATTTTAATATGAAACTCCGCCTCCCACGCCTATCGAGCTGCATTCTATTACAGTATATATGGACGAAAATTCATTCCAGTTATGACCATTACGCGTTGAATTTCGAAATGAACCCTACCCAACATTTGTAAGTAAGCTGTAAGGAATGAGCCTGCCAAATTTCAGCCTTCTACCTACACGGGAAGTTGGAGAATTAGTGATGAGTCAGTGAGTGAGTGAGTGAGTGAGTGAGTGAGTGAGTGAGTGAGTGAGTCAGTGAGGGCTTTGCCTTTTATTAGTATAGATATATATACAGTATATATACAGGGAGGTCCAGAGCTAATCATGCAATTTTCATTACGCTATAACTTATTAAGCTTATTACATAGAGAATTCACAAAAAGCTGGAGGACAAGTGGGACATTACATGGAAAATCAGTAAATTAATTCAATGTAAGTCCATTTTTGTTTATTACAAAATATTTCAAACAATTCTTTTGTCTTGTATTGTTTTCCTGCATTGCATTGAAAGCTGCATAATTAGATCTGGACCACCCTATATATATACATATAGGAAAAAAAACACTTCTGTATTGCAAATTATTTAAAGTGTTTTTAATATCTCTTGTAAGAAGTTTGTGCTAGTTGTCAGAGATGAGACAGAGAAAGTGGTTACAGAAAGGACACCATTTTATGAAAATTAAGCAGCAATGAGGAGATTTGCATTTAAAATTCAGTAGGTCAGGATAAATTTAACGTATTAACTGAGTGTAACCTCTTGATAAACAAAGAGGATAATGCATGTTTTTGTAGAAATAAACCTGGCTGAATTTATACTCTATGATTCTGCTTTGACGTGACTAATAGTATAATAAAGTATGTCAAGCGTTGTTCATAAAAGCAGGTAAGTTGCTCATAATTATAATGCAATACTTCTTGAATATTACATGTTAACTACTTGCAAAGTAAGGGAAATAAATAATTTAATATTCAAACTTAAAAGTATCAAGATAAAATACAATGCTAGGAGCACATGATGCTGCTAATAAATTGAATAACAGGAGCTGTGAAGAAACTTAACAGTTTGGCACTTTAGTAAATTTTTCAATAATATAATGTACTAAAGATGACACTTAAAAGTGCCAACTTTGGCACTTTCATCCACTCAGACCTTTTAATGTCTAAGGAAGAAAAGAAGTTTGACTATTGACATAGTAGGATGATTGCATTTAGCTTTACAAATAAACTGCAGACTAGGCAGTGGTAGATATTTAAAGTTTTAAGGATTGAACTATAACATTTTCAGGGGTATTTTTATTGGCTGAAATACTGTCATAAGTACATGACCTAATTTCTGCAAAGCAGAAAATTAAATAAATAAATGAAAACAGATTATGTTTCAAACAATTTTGTCAAGCATATAGCCATTTTTTTCTGCAGGCAGCAATATCAATACTATTTTAAAGGGGATATATAAAGAGACTGCTTATTATAAAATGAATCATATCACAGAAAGTTTTATGATAGTTTATAATCAACACGAGGACATCACAATGACATGTCCAAAAGAGGATCCTTAAAATATTATACATTTCTAATTTTCCCTATCTAATGAAAAACTGAGCCTAGATAGAAAATCTGCATAAAATCATATTAGCCAGTCAAAAACAGGACTCAGGACATATTCTTCTTTCATATTTCTTTCATATTAGTGTTTTGCACCACTCTGACAAGGATAATCACACAAAGAAAATAATTAATTAGTCCATTGTTGTTACATATTTTAACATACATAACTTATGTTTTTTTATCTTTAATCTTTTTTAAATGATCAATTTACATTTGTATATGCTGTAAAAGTAAACTATTGATTATAAATATAAAATCACTTAACTTTTGTTTTTTTTTCCAGAAATGCAAACACACAGATGAAATACCTTAAAAATTAAGTCCTACAAATGCCCCATTATATAAGAAGGTGATGAGCCCAGTCCTAGCAACAGGTAGGACAACAGGTAAGATAATGGAAGTAATTATTAATGAAAAGTTTGGCAACATATCAAGTTAAAGCATATTGCTGGGAGGTCAAGAAGAAAAAAACTGTGTTTCACTAATTTGCATGAAACATTTGATCAGATTGGCAGATGTCATAAATTGTGAATTTAAGACAGCTTTTTATAAGGTACTAAGCAAGATGTTCAAGGTGCAGTGTAAAGAAGTGTACAATGCAGAAAGTAATGGATTATGGTGCAAAATCTCTTTTGTATGTAAAAATATATGCAGAAGAATAATCAACACAAGTGATATCCAACAATTGTATATTAGTACTACTATGATATACTACTAGGAAAAAAAAGTCCCAAAATGTTTAATTTTAAGATATTCACACCATTCAGGCTTTATGTGAACATTTGTTCAAACAGAAACAGGCATCACATGGCAAATGTAGAAGGAGCTACTCCTTGAAATTTTAACAGCTGCAAGAGGTTGGTCTCCAAAGAGCAGGAGATAAAGTTGGTAGCAGCCCTGGAAGAAAATGTCCTAAAAGTGTTAGAAGATGGGCCACAGGAGAATCTGACAGACTTGCATTGGCTTCACCAAGGTAATATGGTATGAGAGTATGTAATATCAAAGATGCGGTTTCTAGACATTTCATGGAGAGACTAAACATGTTCAGACTGATCTGAAACATCTGTATACCATTTTGGAAGTGGTCCATTCACATCCTAGTGAATGGGGTTTTAATAATCATTTACTACGCTGTGAAAGCTTTTTTGAATTTGGCAAAATTTGGTTAGAAGACAACCACTGCTTATTCATCATGTTTAGACTGTGTGAACGCTGGCCCGGACACAGACAGACGGACAACATATTTTGCACCCACACACTGTTTATTTACACTATATACAAAGTTGCACTCACAACCCCAGTGCTTCCAGCACTGATTCCCCAAAGTCCAGGGCCCACAGTCTTTGTGCCTTCCTGGCCGCCTCCCGTCCTCTCTCTCCAGCTCAGTCCTGCTACCTCCCGACATCCACCCATGACTGGAGGGAGGCGGCCCCTTTTATGGGAACCCGGATGGGCTTCAGCTGCTTCCCGGCACTTAAGGTTGGCCACACCCCTGTGTGGCGGAAGTGCCGGCTGCACACCCGGAAGCCGTCCGTGTCTCCCCGGTCGTCTTCCCCCCGGCACTTCCTCCCGGGATAATTAGGCACTGGGGCACCGCCTGGTGGTGGCCATGGATCCCTACAGGGCTGGGCTTCCAAGCCCTGTACCCGAGGCCCCGTGCATAACCAGGACGGACGCCCCCACTCGGTCTGGAGGAGGCACTCGCCCTCCTCTGGTCCTCCAATGCGTCCCGGCCGGGCTCCAGCCCCAGCCGAGGACCGTATGGGATAAACCGGCATCGGGGCGCCGCCTGGCAGTGGCCACGGGCCCCAACAGGGCTGGGCTTCCAAGCCCTCCACCTGTGGCCCCCAACAGAACCAGGACGGACACCCCCTCGCGGTCTGGAGGAGGCACAAGCCCTCCTCTCGTCCTCCTGGGCATCCCGGCCGGGGACCACAACTGTCATTTGATTTCTGGCAACCAAGTCTTATTTGTGTTATGAATTATGCTTGTGTTTACAAATCAATACTTGGTATAAAAATTTACTTTAGTATTACTGTCATGGGTAAAGTGTACAGAGAAATCCTTGACCAACATATACACACACACTATGATATTCTCTGTCTGCCTCACATGTCACTCTATTTACAATACACCTGATGGTTTATGTGTGTGCTTTGGTTTGCATTTGATTACTTCAGTCCTACTGTAGGAAAAAAGTGAACTCAAAAAATGGATAAAGAAACTGAAGTTATTTATGAAGTAAATAGATTTTAAAGGGTGACAGCAGCTAAGTTTGGGCATGGATCTAAATTAATGCACACACACATACACAGCCATAATATGTACATAATACTGTAACTGTACAGCATCCAATGTACTTATACCAAAGTGCTGACCAAGCCACGAATTCTCATTTGGTTACAACATTAAATATTCTTGTGTGAAATAATCAGTGAATTGTCTAAAACTGATTTATTTGTATTATAACGGTAACACTTTAGGTATTGCAAGAATGCATCCATTACTCATATACTATTATGTAACAACATCTTTCGGTCTTGATAACACTTACAAAGCATCAGCAAAGTGTTTATTCATCTCTGCAATGTGCCCTGCTATTAAAACTTTACTTTAGAGTGCTCTGAGGTGGATTAACTGAAGCACATTTCTCTTGATATTACATACTGACTATAAGACTTGTGAATCCTAATATTAACAAGTAATTTTACCATTAAGTCAAAATGCCGCACTGCACAGAGACGAATGACCTATGTATTGATGTTTTACATAATAATGGTGATGTGTTACATAAGAGTAAGTGTATAATAGATGTATTTTTGCAGTACCTAAACTAAAGTGTTACTCAAACCTTTTCTGAATTCAAAATGGAAGGGCTTGTCTAGTAACACCTAATTTGTATCTTGTCTTGTAAGACCATTAAAAGCTTTGAAAAGCATCTCAGAATAGTCCTTCTTCAAATTTCATCCTATAGATTTTATTCCCCTTTATATAAATATTTTGAATTTATATATAAGACTGCTGTTCGTGTTGTTGTGATTCAAGTAAGTAAATATAACTGCACAGTATGTTTATAGGTAACACGTTGCATGAATGTTTTTACATGCTATGACATTTGCTTTTTTACACGTCCCTGTACTTTCAAACAAAGGAGACTTGTTACTCATTTAAACTTTAGATTTGATTGGATATTTCTAGGGGCTATACACACACCATGGGATTAGGTAATTACTATGGAAAGCATATGAATTGTAAGAAGATTATAGTTTAGAATTTTGCTGTGGTAGGATTCTTATCTTCCTTCAGGGTGTAAGTGACATTTCCTGCTGAAGTCTGTAAATCTAAAAAGGTAGGATCCTTACTTTAGAATTAAACACAGCTCAATTTGTATGAGTAATAAAATTTATTGCACCATTGACTGAAGTTTTTTTTATATTTAGACACATAAAACACATAATAAAATACAACTTAAAAAAAGATTTGCTGTCACAAATGAATAGGGGTGAAGGAAACTGATTTTGGTTTAGAATATGACATGTGAATCCCCGGACTTTATGAATCACTAAACCACACTTTAAGTTCTGTTGTCCAGTGTTTTCTTTTTTTTTCTTTCTAATAACTTTATTTTTTTTCCCTCAGTATGCTTTTTGTAGTATGTGAAATTGTTTTTAGGCTGGGATCTGCAAGTCTGATTCTGGCAGAAGAGGCTAGCTCTGTTATCCTGAACTTTGAACTTTCCAGTTTTGTAATGGAGCTTGAAGGCTATAGCACTTTATTCTTGGCATTAAATGAATTTTTGTTTTGCTGTCACATTTGCAGTTCTGGTTTAAACTTTTCCCAGCCTACATAGTGCAAGCCAGCAAAAAAGTACAAATAGTCCAGTACCATTTGCACTCTTAAACGCAGTCAAAGTAAACTGAAAGAAAAAATAAGAAAACAGATTGATATTAGGAGTTTATCAAGTACAAGATATTACTCTGACTAGAATGAGGTTCAGCATCATTTTAATCCTCAACCACCACTACAGAGAACTGCCTAACGGCATTAAATTTAACATGCTTACTTCCATTTTGTGGAAAAGAAGCGAACAATATGATGGTCCTACCTGAAAGAACCAGAGAGTCCTGGTTTGGAAAGAACACGTTTGCAGAACATTATTTTTCAAGTTGTTTGCCAGGCTTTTGCTGTCCTACAAATGTCTGGCCACGCAGTGGTTAATACTCAGCTGACCTTTGTTCTAATGAGCAGGCACTTATTCTTTTTGCTATCTCTTGTCATTTTTGCTGCTTTAAACTAAGAAGTCTGCTCCATATCTTATTCAACAATATCAGTTTGTTACTGGTTATTTTTCTTTGGAAAACGTGTGTCTTTTGTATTCATCTTGGAAATAAAAGGTGTTTGATTTTGAGTTTGTTTATACACTCTCTATTGATTGTCATTAATTTATGCTTACTATTTACAACTTTGTCATTGCAGCAAAGACCAATAAAGGAAACATATGATGAAATGATCATCTTTTTGTATAGGAGACTTCAGCGGTGTGTTTAACTAAGTAGTACCTTATGATCACTTGTAACGTGGCTGCTTTATAAGGCTTTTGAGAAATTCATGAAAAAGTAGCTCCTACGTTACACAAATATATCGTAAAGTTGCTTGTTCATCATTAAGGTTCATCGCTTTCAGGAAACACAGTCCTGATTGCATTGCTGACTGAATGTTACTAAATATTATTTGGCTCAGTTAATTGAACTGTCTGTTGTTACTTATGCTGCCTTGCACAAGGTTTGTACATTAATAACTGTTACTTTATTCCTATAAATAATACATATTGCTATTGTTTTGCTTTGAGATCTGTATCTATTGCACTGTATTGTTGTCTTTCAATTTAATGTTTCTGCGCCATAATGAAGTGAGATATTTTTAATTGTACTGCAATGTATAACAGAAATATATTTAGTTTAGATGCACAGATTATATAAGCAGAAAAATAATAGTTTTTTTGTTTGCTTGTTTTAGTAGTAAACTAGGCTAACTCTTTAAGAACAGAAATTATTTACAGTACATTGGCTTTACTCAAAATTATAGATATTTTGCCCTTTTATATTGTCTGCATTGTGATTACACTTTTATTAAAAGAACAAAGCACAATCCAAGAGTACAAGAGTATATTCTGGAAAAAATTAATCAAACTTAATACCCAGCCTCTTCCTTCCTTAGTGATATGATAAAAGAGCTGCACATAAAATGGTTCTTTATATACGACAGCAAATAAAATAAAAAGTTTCAGCACATACCTGGCATGCTTACTTTAGAATGAGAAATTCTGAAAAAAATTCTGATTAGGTCTTCGCGTAGAGAATTATTATTATTGTTTTAACTTCAGAAAATCTAAAACATTGCTTCCCAATGACTAGTGCTAGGTGGATCTGTATTCATCCATTAGATCAACATGAGCATATGCAGTGTAGTACAGAATATCACAAAAAATTTCATACCACAATATGTGTCCCATCTTCTATTATTCCAGATCTGATTGTAGATCCAAGACTGTCCAAGCGATATGTGAAGTTCTTCATAAAATGGTTTGAATGAGCATTCCCAAACCATGTGAAGTATCAATGCTGGCACTGGATGAGATCTAAGAAAGGCTGAATCTTGCTTTTGGCTACACTATGGAAAATTTTAGATGCTGTACAATATATCTGAGTGAAGATCAATTTTTAGTTGAATTATGGTGTGCTTGGTGCATATTGAGCTAGAATGTATTTTTAGAAGGCTGAATTCTATTCCTTTTTTCAAAGTTTAGTTGAAAGACCACTTTTCCATCTTTCCCTAAGAACACCAAGGCATAAACTCCTTGAAATTTGTTGATATGGTCTAGAAATGTTGTCTAAATCTTCATCCAAATCTGCCAATTTCACATCAGAGACACATATAGATAAAAAAATTTTGCAAACTTTCTAATTTATTTAATTAAGAAACATTGTAGTACTGCAAGGTTAAAGTTGGAATGTAATATAGATCAATATAGAAATCTGTGAATGTCATTATATCTTGTGACGTAAATAGACTGAATACTACGTATTTTTAAAAATGCTGAAATAAAAGGTTATCATCTATAGGGACATCAACACTTAAAAATTTAGGTTGAGTCAGCTCAGAATCAGGTATAAAAAACAAAAGTCATCACAAAAAATTGTAAAGCATTTGTAAAGTAATTGTAAATTGTAAAGTAAAAGGTGAATAATACTGTGAAAAATGAATGAAAGCAGCATTTAGTCAAGTACTTTTCAAGCCACAAAGGTGAACATTAGCAAATTGAGTTTAGTATTTCATGCCAAACTTCATCAATGAATGGTTATTATTTGTCAGACACACAGGTTTGTCATCAAAGATGCCTTTACAAAATTTTTATTTAGAGAGATATTTATTTTAAATATTTATTTAGAGATAATATGCTAACATATTATTAGTTTTCTCTTTAAATATATATATATATATGCTTGGGTCACAGATTTGCACAGAATAAAAGGAGGTCGTGGAGACATGAACTTTATGCAAACACTGCAGACGAACATTTGTCTCTTTTCAAAAGTTTAAACGTTGCCCATGACATGATAGAGATAACAGTTCCATCGGGAGCACAGAATGTCAGAGAGAGAGAGAGAAAGAAAAGCAAACAATCAATTCCAAAGCTGACAGGCGCTGTACAAGGCTTTTGAGTAAGCGGAGTACCGCACGAGAGGTTTATCACGCGTTATAGTCAGAAGAGTAAGGAGCAATGTGAAGGTAGACTGTGTTTTAGGGGTTTTTCCAGGGGCGTCTGTGTCTTCTGAGGGTGCGATCAGCCCTACAGCTTACTATATATATATATCTTTGACCTTAAAGATAGGGTGAGGAGCTCAGTCATCGAGAGGAGTCAGATGAGGTGGCTCGGGCATCTGATCAGGATGCCTCATGGACGCCTCCCTGGTGAGGTGTTCTGGGCACGTCCAACCGGGAGGAGGCCCCAGGGAAGACCCAGGACACGCTAGAGGGACTATGTCTACCGGCTGGCCTGGGAACGCCTTGGGATTCTCCCGGAAGAGCTGGAAGAAGTGGCCGGGAGAGGGAAGTCTGGGCTTCTCTGCTTAAGCTGCTACCACCGCGACCCGACCTCGGATAAGCGGAAGAGGATGGATGGATGGATATACATATATATATATCAGGCAGCACGGTGGCACAGTGGGTAGTGCTGCTGCCTCGCAGTTAGAAGACCCGGGTTCACTTCCCGGATACTCCCTGTGTCTTCGTGGATTTCCTCTGGGTGCTTCGGTTTCCTCCCACAGTCCAAACACATGCAGGTTTGGTGAACTGGCGATTCTTAATTGGTGTGTGTGCGATTGGCTCCAGCATACCCCTGTGACCCTGTAGTTAGGATATAGCAGTTTGGATAATGGATGGATGTACTGTATATATATATATATATATATATATATATACATACATATACAAGGGGTGTTCAGTTATAAACAGGAATTTTCATGCTCTGTTCTTATAAAGAGTGCAAGGTAGACATGGCTCACTGGACTAACACATGCATGTTTGAATTTGTCATTAGTAGTGCTAGCAGCTCTTTCACCCCTTCCTGTCAGTTGTAATCAACAGGTTGGAGCAGGAGGTACACAGTTATTATTACATTTTTTTTTTTATTAATCTTATTTCAATCCATACAAATCAATCAAGTTTTTACAAAAAGAAATATTGAGCTAAGGACAAATCGATCCCCACCCCTGAGAGAGAGAACAAGCCAAACGGTGTGAAATTTAAGGCTTGTAGACATACCTAAATTAATAAATTCTCTGTGCTTTATGAGCTTATTTTAAAATATTACTGATTAGATCCTGCCATGTTTTGAAAAAAGTCTGTATCCTCTAACTGAATACTTGAATTTTTCCAATTTCAAATAGTATAACACATCAGTTTCCCACTGACTTAAAACAGGAGAGTTTCCAGTTTATCAGAATAAGTCTGCGTGCCAAAAGTGTAGTGACTGCAATCACAATTTGTTTGTTCTTCTCCACTTTAAACCCATCTGGAAGAATCACAAACACAGCTGTTAATGGGTTAGGAGGGATTGTGAGACCAAGGCTGTCTGAAAGGTAATTAAAAATTTTCGTCCAGAATAATGTTAATTTGGTGCAGGCCCAGAACATGTGACCCAGTGAGGCTGGGACTTGGTTGCAGCGTTCGCAGGTTGGATCATGTCCTGGAAACATTTTGGAGAGTTTTAGTCGAGACAGATGTGCTCGATATATAATTTTGAGTTGTATAATTTTATGCTTTGCACATATGGAGCTCGAGTGAATTCTCTGCATTACTACTTTCCACTCCTTTTCTGATATATTAATTGAGAGATCTTTTTCCCAGTGTCCTCTTGGATCTTTGAAAGGGAGGGATTGTAAAATGATTTTATATATTGTAGAGATGGTGTCCTTGAGATTCAGCAATATTTTTTCCAGCATGGATGAGAGTGCAAGATGAGGAAAATCTGGAAGGTTCTGTTTAACAAAGCTCCTGATTTGAAGATAGTGAAAGAAATGTGTAGCTGAAATGTTAAAGTTGGAATGTAATTGTTCATAGGATGCAAAGATGTTGTCTATATAAAGATCTCTAAGCAAGTTAATTCCAATTTTTTTCCAGATATTAAAAACTGCATATGTTTGTGAAGGTTGAAAGAGGTGGTTCTCTTGCAGAGGTGCCACAGATAAAAGCTTCTCCATCTTAAAATGCTTTCTACATTGGTTCCATATTCTAAGTGAATGAAGCATAATTGGGTTATTAGTATATTGCCAATAACGTGTGTTTATTGGAGCACAGAGCAAGTTATTATTACATTTTTTGTCAAATAAAGGAGTCATTCCATTTCGGAGTTATTTGAGACTTAAAAATCAGTTTGGGGTAAGTGTCCCTCTCAGTCTAGAGTGGATGATTGGTCATCCAGAGAGGGACTATCGTCTCTTCAGTCCACTTAAGGAATTTTTAGGAGGGAAGAAATTCAAGTCAAATGAGGAGGTTATTGATGCTGTGCAGGAATGGGTCAACATGCAGTCAAAATACTTCTGATGTTCTGGAATTAAGAAGCTTCCTAAGCACTGGAACAAGTGCATTGCAGTGACAGGGGGCTACATAGAAAAATAGTGTGTAAGTCGTTTCACTGTATTCAATGAATTAAGTATAGTTCATAAATTCCTGTTTATATTTGAACGCCCATCATATTTTTATTTTACTTTGGACATCTTAATTAAATTTATCCCCATATTGCTTTTGTAACTCACTAACACAACACTGCCAAACAAGGACATAGACTTTGTGGCTGTTTTTGTGAGAAGCTATACTTTTAGTATGTCAGTTCCCCTAGAATCAAGTTTTTCATTGATTCATGATTTCAAGGATCACATTCAAGGTCTGGTAAAATAAATTAATATTAAAGGTCAGACTTAATATATAGTAATATATACCAGCTGAACTGATCATTAAAATGAAAATTAAATGTGAAAATTATTATGGTAAAAATCTTTACCTGTGTAATTAATATTTAAGAATCTGTATTTTGAAGATTTAAAACCTGATTTTACCCTAATACCTATAAGACATCTGGAGGCAAAGAAAGCACTATATAGTTTTTCAATTCACAACACTGCAGGAAATAACCTTTATTATAGTAAGTTAATTAAAGAATAGTACTCTGAAGAAAGATAGCAAGTAGAAAGAAGCAGGCTCTCTGATCAAATATAGGTATCAGAATCAGTAACAGGGATTTAGCAGGTTTTTCAAAAATTAACCTCTCTGTGGTGAGCCTTTAAAAAGTGTAGAAACCCAGCTCTTGAGCTCTTTCATTATTTCCAGGACATTTATACTCTTTCTACTTTTACAGCTTGCACCCTGCTTATTTTGCCCCCAAATTTGGTTTTGCTCCTACACATCTTAATTTGTGTAGTGATTCTCTGCCTTTTTGCCCTCCTCCTATTTTCATAGTGTTTAACTAGTGGTTAACTGCATGGGACTTGTATAATAAAGGGTGCAATTCATGTCCCTATTGCCCAGGCAACATTCTTGCATTTTGGGTTACATCTGTCTTCTTGTTTTGTTCCTACCTGTTTTTTAATGTCTTTCAAGTTTTTTTCTTTATCACAGAAGTTTTTATTCTGCTTACGAATTTGAAAATATTAAAGGTAATGTTCAGTTTTGAGCTTTTTTAATACTCCTGTTTCATATTTCTTACTTTGTTCAACATTTGGCATTTGACATGTTTTAGATTTAAGTTCTCTAAGAAGAGATTAATTTTGTTTAACATTTTTCTCAAGTAAGTGTTCCTTGTGTTTCTTGAGGATTTTGGAAATATTTCTATTTACTGGTTTTCTTTTAAGTTCTCCTTGGAGATTAATTATTTTGTAATAGAGTGTATGGCCTTGCCTAATTACCATTTGTTTATTGCCTCTTTCTCTCTATTTTTGTTTCAATTACTCATTATCAATTAAGCATTCTAATTAAAATAATGTAATTCAATTATCTTCATGTTTTAGTGTTGCACTTGTTAAAAGGGCTGGATAATTGTTTTAATTACAATGCAGCTAATTTGACTGTTTTTGGGATTAACCCCTTTAAAGTTTTGCAGACATGGAGTTTTACATTGTTGCAGGGTAGTTTAGCTGGGACTGGCTTTCTTGCTGTCATCAATGAGTATGAACAAGATAAGCTTCTTCGTGACAGGTTTCTGTTTCCTGTGCCCTGTAAGGAGTGAGAGGCTTTGTCCCATAAGAAGGTCTGGACCATTCTGTGGTGGAATATGGTATTTTACAGCCCTTTGCTATTTCCCAACAAAAGGTGGGATAAGCTTAGGTAACAGTTAATTAGACGTTCTGCCCAGCTGCTGAATTCATTTGACTTAATTTAAGCAAAATCATTCACCAACTCTCCCTTAGTTATGAGAAAAATTTCCTTCTTCATATTACACTTTTTATAGGAATACAAAAATATGTAATGTGTTTTTATTACATTTTTTTCATAAAACATTTTTTTACATGTTAATAAATACCAGATATTTGTGTATTAAATTAACATGTGTTCCATCTGAAAATGTAATTTATTTTCTGATCCTACTATGATGGTCTGGGTTGGCCCCACAGTCCCTAGAAGCTTGACTCCATAATTATTGATAGTCATAGACTGATGATGAGCTGGGCAAATTGATACACAAAGTCAGCAAGAGGTAGGTGCGTGTGATTTGTGCCTTTATTAATACCAAACAATAAAGTGTCTAAGGTGCAGTGCAACATTTCTCAATAAATGAGCAATTCATAAAACTGAATGATCAGTGGAGGTTAAAATCAAATAAAAACAAATACTCCTTTAAAACAAGAATAAAAGTGTCAACAGCAGAAATCTTATAAAAACAAACAAGTGCATCCCTCTAAAAATTGACTTCTCCTCTGCTTACCCCAGTTGGGACCTTGCAGGAAGTGGAGACGTCCTTCTGACTGGCACAGCCAACCTTTAATCACAAGCTTGGATTCCTGCTATCACCCCAGGATTCCAGCAGGGTGCTGGGCCGAGCCTCATTCCTTCATCGCCCGCTGCCACTCCTTGGCTTTACATGGGATTCCTCCTTCAAGCATCGGGTCACTTTTGTTACTTAAAATCACTCAACCGGAGTAACCCTCTTCAGTGACCCTCTTCAGCTCTCTCAAGTGACTGCTGCATGCTCTTTCACAGAGCTCAGTTTCACAGATACCTGCCTACTCACTACTGCACTGGCTCCTCTCTCTCATTCACTGCTTTCACAAATTTCACTTTATTTTAACTGTCAGATCTTCTCACCTCTTTTCTTTTTTTCTTCCTGTCGTTTCCTGCCCAGGCTCCCTTTTATACACTGATCCAATACAGGTATTGCAATCATGAAATCCAAAGCATTAACAAGGAAACTGACTGAACCACACACATCTGCAATTACTGCATGACTAGTTAATTCACCCACTAAACCCGGGGCTGCTTGTTAATGCTTTTTCATACACCTGCACACACAGCCACACAGTCTTTATTTATTTATTTAAAAACACACATCACCACAAACCTCTCTTATCTCACCTCCTTATTCCAATAAAGGTTTGGGGGAAGAGGATCCAATGTCTACGTTTTGAGCAGTGGGTGAAAGGTAGTATTCATCTCTGGGTATGTCACCAGTCAATCAAAGCCTCACAATATACAATCACATAGAAAAACACAACAATTTATAATCAAAGAAAACTAACAGAAAAACAATATGTGAAAAACACACAATGCTCAAGTTAAATATTGAGACACAAGCTCTAGACTTCCTGAAGCCAAATATATAACATATACGTCTGGAGACAATCACTTATACATTTTGATTTAAACTTGGTGGGAACAAGTAGATGGCTCATTGAGTGTTGAGCTTCATGAAGGCGGGCGGGGCTTAAAGAAGGGGCGGAGATTTTAAGCTTCAAAGAGCCGTGGTGCTCTCGTTAATTTGGTCAAACAGAAAGCAAACTTCTGATTAAGATGAACTGTCTATAGTCTAAAAAAATCTAGTTAAGCATGTAAATGTGCATTGCATATGCAGAGAGCATATTGCACATTTTAAAAATAAACATAACCTGCTGTAAGGGAAAAACTTCTCTGTAACATCAGATTATATATTGGCATTTGAATACATCAATGGACAAGCGGTAACGTGAATGATAAGTTGTTGTAAGGTGCTGTGTGTGTTCTCTCTTGTCAAGCATTATAGTGAGAATTTTACTCGATGTTAAATTTGTCCTTACTAACCTATACCTAAGCTTGTAGATTTAATCTTTGTTCTTCTTATTCAGATATTGTCATTATAGTTAATACTTTGCTTTCACTTGCTGAATAGTAATCCAAACATTGTCCACACATGATTTTGATGTTTTTTGAACATTTTTTTTAAATTAAATTAAAATAATGTGTGTTCATCCTCTTAGGGTTAGAGGGTCCCAGAGAATCAGAGGCTACTGCAGGGGTTCTCAAACTCGGTCCTGGGGGTCCACTGTGGCTGCAGGTTTTTGTTCCAACCAGATTCCTAATCAGTGACAACACCTGATTGCACTGATCTCATTTAATTAGCTGGTTTTATTTATCCTTTATTCTACAGTCAGAAAAGCACAGCAGCATGATTTTTACAATTATAAAAAACTTTTCTTATAAATATTTCTGTTTTTGCTATGGATTTAAATGCTTAACTCTCTTTTTATTATATTTCGCCCTTTCTCTGTGCAGTTTGCTCCCTTCATTGAATTTTAATAATGACAATTAAAAACAAGCAGAGCAGAAACCCAAGCAAACAACACTCAATCGTGAAAGGCTGCAACTACTTTAGCGTCAACCCCACAAAGTAGTAAATAACGGATTAATTAAACAATTAGAGCACCTAGAAAAGTAGAATGACAATCAAGATGAAAAAACGGTTAAAAAAGAAAAAAATACATATAACTGCTTAGTACATTTTACTACTTTTTTTTTAACCAAACTTAGTTTTCTAATTTTTATATTTTTCCCAAAACAAGGAATCTGGGAAACAACAGTTGACTTAATTAGCACAGGAGTCTCAGGCTGGTTGGAACAAAAACCTGCAGCCACAGTGGACCCCCAGGACCGAGTTTGAGAACCCCTGGGCTACTGCATCACCTGGCACAAGAAACCAACCCTTCACAATAAACACTCAAAAAAGATTAAGATCAAGTCCCCAATGAACCTGAGACACATTTATTTGGGTTGAGGTAGGGATACCAAAGTACATGAAGAAAAAGCCATATAGACAAAGGGAAAATGTAGCAGCTCCTCAAAGGTGTTTATCAGATAGAGATTACAGACCTGCTTTCTGGAACTGTAAGCCCTTCTACTGTATGTATGTATGTATGTGTGTCAGTGAAATTAGATAAATTGTGGACAACAATATAACAGTTATCATGTCTGAGTGAATGAACAGAGTTTACGAATTATTTGGAAAAAGATATATAAAAATTAAAAATACTGCTTCTGTTTGCATACAAATTTTTAAACTGTTAATGCTTAACTATATTTGTGAAAGTAAAAAAAATATAATACATTAAAACATTAAGGTATCATTAAAACATTAGCTTGAGATTAATTTTAAACTAATAAAAGAAGTCTTTTCACAAATAAATTTGCATGAAATATTGCTTACAAACTAAATTATGTACAAAGATGGATACAAGTAATGAGATCCCCAGTGAATTTTTCCTTGATCATATTTATCTAAGGATAAGTAGGTATAAATAATATATGACAAATAAGGTCCTTCATCTAAATTTATAAAAATATCATGTTTTTAACCAGTAAACAAATTATCAAAACTATCCTTGCCTTTAGTGGGTTTCAGTAGCTGACCATTTATCAAACTTTTATTATTCTATCTGTTTCCTTAGCAGTAAATTGAACAAAATTGGCACTTTTAGAAAGTCCCAAAAATGTGCTTTGAAACATACTGTACAATGCCTTTGAACACAGATATTCAATTACTTTCCTGATTTTTTTTTTTTTAAAAAAAGTGACTATAAAATTGGAACATAAGAATGTAATATTGTTATATAAAGGTGAAACTAAAGTATCTTACAAGTGAATCAGATATAGAACGTTTCAGTATTGTTAATTAAAAATTCTTAAAAAGCAATCATTCTTCATTTTACATCATGTCCTACACAGATACATAAAAGGCATTTTATACTGTCAACAAGTTTAGATGTAAATAAAAAGATGAAGTACAGCAAAAGATCATTTAAGAGAAGATAAAATAGGCAAACACACTTTGAAGAGTCTACACATGTAAAAATAAACTGATTATAATAGAGGTATAAAAAGACTAAATGAGGCGACACTAGTGAATAATTAGGATCAGCACAGTTGGCAAAGAGCAGTCACTTAAAGAATAATTTGTTACAGATATTGCCAGTTATAATGCCATATATTTTACAGATTTCAAAGTTTCATTGAAATGCATACAGTGCTAATCAATAAAACATTTTATTTATCTCAGATGCCCCTTACCCTAACCAGTTATGGAAAGTAAAGTAAGGGCAAGGTTATGAAGTACAGTAATCATTCAGATACTGCACTTCCCAAAAGCTTATCATATAAAGTGGGCTTTTAGCTAGGATTTGAACATAAAACTTCATAAACTGATCTAGGGGCAAAGTTTCAGAGAATGGGAGCAATATAGCTAAATCTAAAATCACAGTTCTTATATTTGGCTATCTTTTCTGGTCCTTTTTAACTTCACCACAGTTAAGGCAATATAAATGTTCCTGTTTATACAGCAGTATAAACTGCTCAAAAAAATTAAAGGAACACTTTGAAAACACATCAGATCTCAATGGGAAAAAGAAATCCTCCTGGATATCTATACTGATATAGACTGGGTAATGTGTTAGGAACGAAAGGATGCCACATCATTTGATGGAAATGAAAATGATCAACCTACAGAGCCCTGAATTCAAAGACGCCTCAAAAATCAGAGTGAAAAAATTATGTGGCAGGCTAGTCCATTTTGCCAAAATATAATTGCAGCAACTCAAAATTGTACGCAGCACTTTGTATGGCCCCTGTGTTCTTGTATACATGCCTGACAACATCGGTGCATGCTTCTAATGAGATGACAGATGGTGTTGTGGGGGATCTCCTCCCAGATCTGGACCAGGGCATCACTGAGCTCCTGGACAGTCTGAGGTGCAACCTGGTGGCATTGGATGGACCAAAACATAATGTCCCAGAGGTGTTCTATTGGATTTAGGTCAGTAAAGTGTGGTGGCCAGTCAATGGTATCAATTCCTTCATCCTCCAGGAACTGCCTGCATACTCTCACCACATGAGGCCAGGAATTGTCGTGCACCAGGAGCCACTGTACCAACATAGGGTCTGACAATGGGTCCAAGGATTTCATCCTGATACCTAATGGCAGCCAAGGTGCCTTTGTCAAGCCTGTAGCGGTTTGTGTGACCCTCCATGGATATGCCTCCCCAGACAATCATTATCCCACCACCAAACTGCTCATGCTGAATGATGTTACAGGCAGCATAATGTTCTCCATGGCTTCTCCAGACCCTTTCACTTCTGTCACGTGCTCAGGGTGAACCTGCTCTCATCTGTAAAAAGCACAGGGCACCAGTGGTGCATCTGCCAATTCTGGTATTCGATGGCGAATGCCAATCGAGCTGCATGCTGCTGGGCAGTGAGCTCAGGGCCCATTAGAGGACATGGGGCCCTTGGGTCACCCTCATGAAGTCATTCTGGTTGTTTGGTCAGAGACATTCACACCAGTGGCCTGCTGGAGGTCATTTTGTAGGGCTCTGGCAGTGCTCATCCTGTTCCTCCTTGCCCAAAGGAGCAGATACTGGTCCTGCTGATGGGTTATGGGCCTTTATGGCCCTCTCCAGCTCTCCTAGAGTAACTGCTTGTCTCCTGGAATCTCCTCCATGCCTTTGAGACTGTGCAGGGAGACACAGCAAACCTTCTGGCAATGACACGTATTGATGTGCCATCCTGGAGAAGTTGGACTACCTGTGCAACCTCTGTAGGGTCCAGGTATCTCATTGTTGCCCCTCTAGTGCATCTGTTGTTAATTTCATTAACACCACAGCAGCTGAAACTGATTAACAACCCCCTCTGCTACTTAATTGACCAGATTAATATCCCATAAGTTTCATTGACTTTATGCTATACTCTGATTAAAAAGTGTTCCTTTAATTCTTTTGAGCAGTATATATATATATTTTATAAATATTTTTTATTTGAATCAGTGTGAGTGACAGTTTTGCTAAGGGTTCCCTTAACGATAATAGGCAGAGTTGGTTGTGTAAATTAATGTATATGCCTTTGAATGCTTTATAGAGCAGCAGCCTCAGTTTTGACCTGTTTTTCCACTCGTTTTGTTGCTAACGTAGGAACTCTTGTTATACTCTCACTCTATCTATCTATCTATCTATCTATCTATCTATCTATCTATCTATCTATCTATCTATCTATCTATCTATCTATCTATCTGTATTATATTTATAATATATATTGTGCGGTGTGAGTCCCTGTCTTGCACCCCAAAACACGAGGCTGAGTTTCAGTACTTTAGCAAAACCAGCTTTATTCAGATTGTAGTGGGATCTACCACTCTCCTATATACAAACACAGCAATCAGGCAGGGTCGTGGCCAGGTTACAGGCCAAGTAATACTGTTCCCTGCATTTATAATGTTCCTTGCATCACCCATCGATGACAGATGCTTATAGTGCAACTGTGGTTGGCTTGGATTTGTTTTTGTGGCGAGCCGCTGCAGCACTGGGAGCCTGTGGTTGGCCCGGTGACAGATAAGCTGTCTTCCACAGACACGGCAATTGCACTTTTGGGATGCTCTTCACTGTGTTGTCCCGTTCGGGGGAGTCCCAAAAGAGTTTAGAAACCTCACTATATATATATTTATATTTATATATTTATATATATATATAGTGTATATAAATTGTGGTGGACACCATATCAGCCCTGTGGGTTCCAGGGATGCCACCAGGGGGTGCTGCAGGGATTGCAGAGCACTATTTGTTCGGCTTCCACCTCACCCGTAAGTACTTCCACATCATGCTAATGGAACACCAGAAGTACTCCTGGGTTCCTGGGTGCAGCATAAAAAATGCCCACTGCCTTTATTCCGGAAGTGAGAGTCAGGAGGGAGAGGATGACACTTGCCGGAAGGGCTGGAGGTGGAAGAAAAACAAAGACAAGGAGAAGAAGAAATGTGTCCGTATACTCTGGTCGCAACCCGATTTGGTCGTGACCCGAAGTAATTTCCCCCACAGGATTGTATGTAAGTACAATTAATCCGTTCCGGACCATACAAGCTGTATGTAAATATATATTTTTTAAACATTTTTAAGCACAAAAATAATTATACCATAGAATGCACAGTGTAATAGTAAACGTCTAGTGATAAAGTGGTGCTACAAACCTTCGCTGCCTTCTGTGATCCTGGGAAATGTGAACTCACTACCAAATACGATCGACGAACTGGCTGCACTGGTGAAAAATGTCAGGACCTACAGAGAATGCAGTTTGTTGTGTTTTAGAGAAAAGTGACTAACAACTAACATCCCAGATGCTAACGTGGAGTTACCCGGGTTTAGCACAGTTAGAGCGGACAGAGATGCAAGTACCTGCGGGAAGCAGAAAGGAGGAGGAGTCACTCTTAATGTCAATAAAAGGTGGTGCAACTCTGGACGTGTAAATGTAAAAATTTCCACTTTCTGCAGGGACATCGAACTGTTGGCTGTAAGTTTTTGTTCCTATTACTTGCCCAGAGTTTGGACACGTCATTGTTGTTATTGTTTACATCCCTCCTCGGGCAGACATGGAGATAGTGGGTGACATCATCCATTCCACTGTTGCTAAGTTACAAACGCAGCACCCTGAGGCACTTGTGCTAATCGCTGGAGACTTTAACCATGTGACAATGGACAAAACATTACCTGTCTTCTCCCAGTATGTGGATTGTAACACCCAGGGAAATAGGACTATTGACCTACTGTATGCAAACATTAAAGACGCATACAGCGCCACCCTGCTGCCTGTGCTTGGTAAAGCAGATCATAACCTGGTTCTGCTTCAGCCTCACTACAAACCAAGAACGAGCTACCTACAACCACATGCTCATTCAGGAAGTGGTCCCCTGAGGCAGAGCAGGCTCTGAGAGACTGCTTTGGAACTACGAACTGGGATATCCTGCAGGGGTCACATAGTGAGAACATTGAGGAGGTTGTTGACTGCACTACTGACTACATCAACTTCTGTATGGGCATTGTAGTTCCAGTAAGAACAGTACGCTGCTATGCTAACAACAAGCCATGGATTACAAGTGACATCAAGGGCCATTTGAACCAGAAGAAAAGGGCTTTTAAAGGCGGTGATCAGCATGAGCTGAAGTGCATGCAGAAGGAACTCTGAGTCCAGCTCAGGATGGCAAAGGAGCAGTAAAGGAGAAAGCTGGAGCAGAAGTTGCAGAATAACAGCATGAATGAAGTGTAGGATGGGATGAAGATCATCACTGGCTGCAGCTCAAAGCAGGGTGCCACCGTTGAGAGAGACATGGAGAGAGCAAACCAGATGAACAACTTCTTCAACAGGTTTGACCACCCTAACCCACTCTCACCTCGGAGTACTGCACCCTACACCCATCCTTCTACTGATACCAGATTAGGAGAGAGCTTCCCCCAACCCACAATTACAGCAGCCCAGGTAAGCAGGGAGCTGAGGAGACTTTGTGCCAGCAAAGCAGAGGGTCCAGATGGAGTATCACCACGACTGCTGAAGGCCTGTGCGTTGGAGCCGGGGAGTCCTCTACTGCGCATCTTCAACCTGAGCCTGGAACAGGGGAGTCCTGAGGCTTTGGAAAACATCTTGCATCACCCCAGTCCCAAAGGTACAGCTGAACAACTTCCGGCCATTCGCTCTGACATCACATGTGATGAAGACCATGGAGCGGCTGCTGCTTCACCACCTGAGGCCACAGGTCCGCCATGCCCTCGACCCTCTGTAGTTTGCATACCAGGAGAAGTTGGGAGTGGAGGATGCCATCATCTATCTATATGCTACACCGATCCCTTTCCCACTTGGACAGAGAAAGGGGTGCTGTAAGAACTATGTTTCCGGACTTCTCTAGCGCCTTCAACACCATCCAACCTCTGCTCCTTAGGGACAAGCTGATAGAGATGGGAGTAGATTCATACCTGGTAGCATGGATTGTGGACTATCTTAAAGGCAGACCTCAGTATGTGCATCTCGGGGACTGCAGTCTGACATTGTGGTCAGCAACACAGTAGCGCCGCAAGGGACTGTACTTTCTCCGGTCCTGTTCAGCCTATATACATCGGACTTCCAATACAACTCGAAGTCCTGCCACGTGCAAAAGTTTGCAGACGACACTGCTATCGTGGGCTGCATCAGGAGTGGGCAGGAGGAGGAGTATAGGAAACTAATCAAGAACTTTGTTTTAAATGGTGCAATTCAAACCACCTACAACTGAACACCAGCAAAACCAGGGAGCTGGTGGTGGATTATAGGAGGCCCAGGCCCCTCATGGACCCCGTGATCATCAGAGGTGACTGTGTGCAGAGGGTACAGACCTATAAATACCTGGGAGTGCAGCTGGATGATAAATTGGACTGGACTGCCAATACTGATGTCCTGTGTAAGAAAGGACAGAGCCAACTATACTTCCTTAGAAGGCTGGTGTCTTTCAACATCTGCAATAAGATGCTGCAGATGTTCTATCAGACGGTTGTGGTGAGCACCCTCTTCTACGCAGTGGTGTGCTGGGGAGGCAGTATAAAGAAGAGTGACGCCTCATGTCTGGACAAACTGGTGAGGAAGGCAGGCTCTATTGTAAGCACGGAGCTAGACAGTTTGACATCCGTGGCAGAGAGACGGGCACTGAGCAGGCTCCTGTCAATAATGGAAAATCCACTGCATCTACTGAACAGTATCATCTCCAGACAGAGGAGCAGCTTCAGCGACAGACTGCTGTCACTGTCCTGCTCCACTGACAGACTGAAGAAATTGTTCCTCCCCCACACTATGCGACTCTTCGGTTCCACCCGGTGGGGTAGGGGTTAAACGTTAATATTATACAAAATTATTGTCTGTCTGTTATACCTTTATTGTTAACACTCTTTAATTCAATATTGTTCTTTATCAGTATGCTCTTGCAGGAGTATGTGAATATACCCTTTGGATTAATAAAGTATCTATCTATCTATCTATCTATCTATCTATCTATCTATCTATCTATCTATCTATCTATCTATCTATCTATCTATCTATCTATCTATCTATCTATCTATCTATCTATCTATCTAAACTAAATGTAAAAACATTGAATAACACTGAGAAAACCATGAACAGAGAAAACTAACATAGCCTTACAAACCGCTCTCTGTAAACACTTTTTTTAATGAGTTTTAAGCACAGTTGAAAAAATTAACATTTGAAAAATCCGTAATTTATACAAAAACTAACCATAAACAACTAAGAAAACTAACCTTGCATAAGTTGAGTTCTGGCATGAAGGAAGTGAGGAGGAATTGGGTGGAGACGAGATTACAGTTAGGTAATGTTACCGATGAGCACGACAGTGAGGCACTACAATGGAGCAATCGGATGGTACAAAAAGTGCCAAGTGCTTTTATTAAAATCAACAAAATAACAATCAAAAACAAAGTCCAAATTAAATAAAGTGCAGTGCTTTCAGAATCCTTCAAAAAGTAAGTGATCCCATAAAAACAAAAGTGAAGTGGAGGTTAAAATCCAACAGAAAAAAAGTCTTCATTAAATACAATGAGATTAAAACAAAGCTCGAAGCAGTCTCTTTAAAAACAAGCCGGGTGCATTCTTTAACTGCCTTCTCGGCCTTATTGCCTTCTTAAACTGCCTTCTTGCACTCTTTCTCTCTCTCGCGCTCTCTCTCGCTTACTCACGCTCTTTCTCACGCTTGCTCAGTCGCTCACTGAACAGGGAATTCACAGGGAGAGACTGAACACGTGGAAATCATCGGCGTGTACGAACCAGAAGGGAAACTGGCTTGTTCGTCACCCGAGTGTGTGGTCATGAACAAATGCAAAAGTTTGGCAAACTTTTTGGTTGTAACCCGATTTGTACGTGGTCCGAGACGTTTGTGACCCAAGGTTCCACTGTATATTGTGACAGATTAGGGCTTTCTCGCTCCCTTGTACCCTCAGACCACTTGTCAGACACCAGGTAAAAGTCCAATAATAATATTTATTATAATAATAAAGTGCACAAAGCACGCTCCTCTCCACAATTCTCAATAAACCAATCACAATAATCGAAATCACAATCCTCCACTCCCAGACGCTTAGCCACCCTGCCTCCCAACAAAGGACTGATAGAGAATACAGTGTTTCAAAGAGATGGTGCTCCTTGTCACTTTGATTTGCATGTTAGACAGTTTCTACATGAGAAATTCCCAAACAAATGGATTGAAAGAGGTGGACCATTTTCTTTGCCTCCACATTTGCCATATTTGACTCCATTTGATTTCTTTTTATGGGGACATGTGAAAGCTAATGTTTATTCAACCAAACCTCAATCTTTAGAAGACTTGCAAGCTAGGATAACTGATGTGATTGCTGGTATTACTGAAAATCAGCTTGAAAATGTTTTCCAAGAACTACAGTTTTGCATTAACCTTTGTATTAGTAATGATGGGGACATGTTGAAAACTAACAAAAACAATAAAAAATGTTTTTTTTCTTTTTAATCCTTTTTACAGATTCTTTCTATCACATATACTTCCAAAGTTACAAATATTTTAAATTACATACTGACTTTATATATTATATATCTGTATATATATATATATATATATAAAATCTAATGTCTGTCTGTCTGTCTGCTTTTCACGCGAGAACTACTTAACAGATTTAGATCAGGATTTTTTCTATAATTTGCTTCAACATTCGGGTTGATTTTGCGACTTCTCTCATTGAGCTATGTGTCATAGTTTGCTTGCAGTACTAATTTATTTGCTCAAATTCAAGAGGCTCACAGCAGGCAGAGGGAAGGGGGACTTGGCCCTCCTCATTCACGTGCCACCCTCGGGGCGTTCCTTACCTCCACTTAGCTAGTGAAGGAGAGAACTACTTAACGGATTAAGATCGGGTTTCTTCTATAATTTGCTAGAACATTCCGGCTGATTTTGCAACTTCTCTCATCGCACTAAGAATCAGAGTTCGCTTGCGGGAGTGATATATTTGCACTAATCTGAGACAGAGGCTGTGGGCCAAGGGGAGGGGTAAACGTGACATCAGGAGTAGGGACCCGGGCAAAGCCCTCCTCACTGTCCTGTTTCACTACTACGCAGGCAGAGCTGCAGGTGATGGCTAGTATATATACAGGGTGAGTTAAAATTATCTTAACACTAATGGATTATTTTTATCTTGACCACACCTTTCCAGGTCAATGGACAGGTCGTGGTGGGCCATTGCCATGGCGTCCACACTCCCCTGATTTGACACCCTGTGATTTCTGGTTATGGGGTATGGTGAAGGAGCATGTGTATAGCAGGAAAGTTCGTGATATCAATGACCTGAAGGACAGACTGTGGTAATATTTAAATGTGTGTCCAGGCTTTAAGTTGTCCTGTTGCTCGTTGGGTTTTCTATGTTGAACATGATGGCGAACAGGTTGAGACATTCCTGTAAATCATCTTGCACATATAAAGTATGTTTTGTGAAGAAGTTTTTTTGCCATTCAAATGTTAACATAATTTTGACTCACCCTGTATATGTGTATGTATATATATATATATATATATATATATACTCACCTAAAGGATTATTAGGAACACCTGTTCAATTTCTCCTTAATGCAATTATCTAATCAACCAATCACATGGCAGTTGCTTCAATGCATTTAGGGGTGTGGTCCTGGTCAAGACAATCTCCTGAACTCCAAACTGAATGTCAGAATGGGAAAGAAAGGTGATTTAAGCAATTTTGAGTGTGGCATGGTTGTTGGTGCCAGACGGGCCGGTCTGAGTATTTCACAATCTGCTCAGTTACTGGGATTTTCACGCACAACCATTTCTAGAGTTCACAAAGAATGGCGTGAAAAGGGAAAAACATCCAGTATGCGGCAGTCCTGTGGGCGAAAATGCCTTGTTGATGCTAGAGGTCAGAGGAGAATGGGCCGACTGATTCAAGCTAGTAGAAGAGCAACTTTGACTGAAATAACCACTCGTTACAACCGAGGTATGCAGTAAAGCATTTGTGAAGCCACAACACGCACAACCTTGAGGCGGATGGGCTACAACAGCAGAAGACCCCACCGGGTACCACTCATCTCCACTACAAATAGGAAAAAGAGGCTACAATTTGCACAAGCTCACCAAAACTGGACAGTTGAAGACTGGAAAAATGTTGCCTGGTCTGATGAGTCTCGATTTCTGTTGAGACATTCAAATGGTAGAGTCAGAATTTGGCGTAAACAGAATGAGAACATGGATCCATCATGCCTTGTTACCACTGTGCAGGCTGGTGGTGGTGGTGTAATGGGTAGGGGGATGTTTTCTTGGTACACTTTAGGCCCCTTAGTGCCAATTGAGCATCATTTAAATGCCACGGGCTACCTGAGCATTGTTTCTGACCATGTCCATCCCTTCATGACCACCATGTACCTATCCTCTGATGGCTATTTCCAGCAGGATAATGCACCATGTCACAAAGCTCGAATCATTTCAAATTGGTTTCTTGAACATGACAATGAGTTCACTGTACTAAAATGGCCCCCACAGTCACCAGCTCTCAACCCAGTAGAGCATCTTTGGGATGTGGTGGAACAGGAGCTTTGTGCCCTGGATGTGCATCCCACAAATCTCCATCAACTGCAAGATGCTATCCTATCAATATGGGCCAACATTTCTAAAGAATGCTTTCAGCACCTTGTTGAATCAATGCCACATAGAATTAAGGCAGTTCTGAAGGCGAAAGAGGGTCAAACACCGTATTAGTATGGTGTTCCTAATAATCCTTTAGGTGAGTGTATGTATGGCAGTTTATCTCTTCTTATTACCGCCTAGATTCTTCAGTTCACATTTTTAAACACTTGTACAGTGCTCAATCAGATATCTTCGAGAAGCAGTGGCCAGTCATCCAAGGTTCAGAGGAAGGCATAAATCATGGTACAGGATTTGAGTATAGACTATAACTTCTTCTGGTATTTCTTTGTTTATATTTTCTGTAACATTTCAATAGGTTGCAACAAATCATCATTGGTTAGGTGAAAAAATAAAGTAAATAGAACAGTTTTGGCTTTCAATGTAAGTAAAATATTTAATCTTGTTCATAAATTAAACTCATAACCTGTCTTATTTTCACAAATTGCGCAAAATGAAATGATGGAAAGACACTTTTTTTAAATATGCAGGGGAATTTTATTTATCACAACTCTTACAATCATGGCATCCGTGCTCTATATCAACTCTAAAAAAAACCCAATTGCGGTCCCTTTTTCTGGTGCTTTCCTTATGACATAGATGCCTAAATAATGCCTGATAATAATAATACATTTCAATGACATATCTTAAAACAAAACTGCACATATATGTATTAATATTTTGTTGACACATAAATATTACATAACCTACAGCACTTGCTTAGTTAGAAGCATTGCAATAAAGTAAAGTTAAGTCAGCTTTATTGCCAGTCCATTTCTTTGAGATGCTGTTAGGAATTTTGTAGCATTCTGCTAACTAAAATAGAATCAAAAACACAAAATAAAATCCAAAATAAAATAATTATATAAAAAAGAAAACATTTACTTAAAATAACAGATTATTATGATAACTGTCTGGGATTTCACATAGTCCTTGTGCAAAACTGCCAATAAAATCTTTTTATTGCAGTTAATTTAAAACATGTGATCACCACAATTTCTATTTTGGAATCGCTTACTGTATAATTGATCCATGTTAACCTTGTATGTGGTTAAGAAAATGTTAAAAGGGACTGGACACTAATAAAGGTAACAATTTTTCAACATACTGGCATGATGGGAAATCATAACAAGTTATGCAACAATTTCCTCTCTTCAGAGGAAAGAACAGTGAATGTAATTGCAAATTTAAATTGTTTCACTTTAAGTATAAATTGCCATAGACAAACCAAATTGATTCTCATGCCAGTACATTCTTATTTTCACTGTACAGTGGGCTTTAGTCCATTTCATAGCAGAAAAGATGCATTCATCAAATTTCAGCTGAATCAACTTTACAAAAGCATCGACCTTCTTGTACTAATATTCCTCATTGTTATTTGCTCTGCTTGGGTAGTATAACTAGCCAACCAGATTACATCATTACAGTAGTCATTAGTATATAAACAGTAGAAAAGTGTTGACAGAAACCAGCCTTGGGGGACTCTCTTTTTCAGAAGTAGCAGGTTGGGGAGCTCCTGATGTGATGTGACTACCTTCTTCTCACCAAATAAAGTATAAAATACAGGACCACATTGATCTACACCTATGTCAATTACATAGCTTTTAAAAAGCCTCTGGGTTGGAAGACTGAGTATTAATCTACAGACAAGAACTGTGTGCAATTACTTGCGCCTCAAAGGTCATTAAGTTGGAGTGTAGGCATGGAGAGAATGAGTCCTCAATAAATCGGTTAGCTTTGTTTACAAACATGCTTGTCTAGCTGGATATTAGATAACAAAGTGCCTGCTTAAACTCTCCCATAATAACTAATGTAGGAGTCTGTAATCATTTAGACATGTTGCAGTCAAATCCTTTGCTATAGAATAATTATATCAGCCTAAATGAAAGAAGGAAATTCTTACTGTTATATTGATATATTAAAATAACAATGGAAGCAAAAACCAGCCTATTTGCACACAATGTAACCTAACAACTGATACATTATAAAACATAAAAGAAAGAATTGGATAAGATAGACTATTCAGCTCAAAATAGCCTGTCTGCTCCTATTGAAGGTGTCTAAGCCTGCTACTCTCCACTATACTACTATGCAGCCTATGACTACAGTTCCCTGTGTATAGAAATATCATACTATTTCATCTACAGGCAATTTCTAGGCAAAACTACCCTTCATCTGTACCCCCATGTTCCTGATGAGAAGTTAATTTTAAAGTAACAGCAATGTTATGGTTTAGCCATTTTAAGGTGGGTGGTGACAAAAGTCCACATAAAGGGGAAGAAGACTAGTCTCCTAGAATGAATTGTGTGGTTTTATCCACTAGATGGCAGCAAAGGCCATGGAATAAACTGAGTCAAGGGCACTTCAGGCATTACAGCCTTTCCAGCAGCTCCATGTACGACTTTATTTTTCTATCTTTTTCTCTATTTTACTGATCACTCCTATCACTTTCTTTTTAATTTAATATTGTTTTTTATCAGTATGCTGCTGCTGGAGTATGTGAATTTCCCCTTGGGATTAATAAAGTATCTATCTATCTATCTATCTATCTATCTATCTATCTATCTATCTATCTATCTATCTATCTATCTATCTATCTATCTATCTATCTATCTATCTATCTAATTTGCTTTGCAGCATTGCATCAATTACCAATCGTTGCTCTTGTCAAAATAAATTCAGTTCAGATATTTCACTTGATATTGATGGCTTAGATTCTGCTGTGCTAGATGAAGATTTTGAGTTATCAGAAGAAATCACAAATAAATATGCTGCTGAAATGTCTGCAAGCGTGAGTGAGGGTAATATCACAGTAGAAATTCCTGTGACTTTTGTTTGGGAAGACTATCCAGATATGGACCTCTGGGAGCCCTCTTGCTTACCACATTTCAGAAGGCATCACTGAATAACTTTAAAAAAGTATATTTGTACTGTAAGTTTTACTTGGAAAATTAAGAGATGCATGTCTGGAAAACATATTTGATTCTTATAGTGGTACTGCCACACCACAAGCACTCTTGTATCTGTTTTATACTGTTGGGTTTGGTACCTGTAAACAGATCATTTTTCCTGTTTCAAACAATGAACTTACTGAATTGTGACAGCACCAAAACTTGTTCTCACAAAATGAACACATTTAATCTGTGTAAGATGATTAACTCACAGTAATAAATGGAGTCCTTACTGTATGTAGAAATATTGATAATTACAGTATGCTAGTCTCCGCTTGACTCAAATGCAAGTATTTGTTTTTTAATGGGTGCCCTAAACCTTGAATGCACATGCCATCGTCTTGGCACCCTGATTCTCAAAAGTCATTCTAAGGTGCAGGAAATGGAGTGAATCAAAAACTGAGAAAATGAACAATTTTAAGAATAGAATAAGGTTATTTTGAATTTGAAGGCAGCAACATGTCTTGGGAACAGGGCCATGTTTACCACTGTGTAGCATCCCCTCTTCTTTTAACAACAGTCCATAAACCTCTGAGAACTGAGGAAGCCAGTTACTGTTTTTTTGGGAGAGGAATGTTGTCCCATTCTTCTATGATATAGGATTCCAGCTGCTCAACAGTCCTACACTGCCTTCTTTGCCGTTTTTTCATTTCATGATGCACCAAATGTTTTCAATTGATGAAAGGTCAAGAATGCAGGCAGGCCAGTTCAACATCCGGACTCTTCTACTACGAAGCCATGCTGTTGTAATAGATACAGTATGCGATTTAGCATTATCTTGCTGAAATGTGTAAAGCCTTCCCTGAAAAAGATGCTGTGTGGATGGGAGCATATGTTGCGCTAAAATCTGTATATACCTTTCAGCATTGATGGTGCCTTTCCAGATGTGCAAGGTGCCAATTCCAAAGTCACTAATGCACCCCATACCATCAAAGATGCAGATTTTTTAACTGAATGCTGATAAGAAGCTGGATGGTCCCTCTCCTCTTTAGTCCAGAGGACACGATGTCTATTTTTTCCAACAACAACATCTATTTATATAGCACATTTTCATATAAATGATGTAGCTCAAAGTACTTTACAAGAAAGAAAAGTTTATAAAAAATAAAAATGTAAAAATAAGAGTAGGCAATACTAAATAAGAGTGAATAAAGTAAGGTTTGATGGACAGGAGGACAAAAAAAAAAACCTCCAGAAGACTGGAGAAAAAAAAAATCTGCAGGAGTTCTGAGGCCATGAGACCGCCCAGCCCCGAGTAGGCATTCTATCTAACATAAATGAGATGAATCAGTCCTCATTGGTTTTCAGGCTTAACGTGGAAGATTTAGATGATGATGGTCATGTGGACATCTGGCCTTCAATCCATCAATGTAGGGATTGCATGGTGCCTTGATCAGGTGGTGGTGGCGCAGATCGCCACCACAGAAAACCAGAAAAAGAGCAGCTGAGAAAGTAGGGGTTCGTACGGATTGCAGAGTCATGATAAAAACAATAATTCAATGCATATACAGAATATTAAGGTTACACTAAAATTAAGCTATTAGAAAGCCATGTTAAAATAATGGGGTTTTAGCAGTTTTTTTAAATTGCTCCGCCATATTAGCCTGCCGAATTTCTATTGGTAAGCTATTCCAAATTTTAGGTGCAGAACATCAGAATGTTCCCTGACCACTTCTTTTAAGTTTAGGTCTTGGAATTATAAGCAGAAACTAATCTGAAGATCTAAGGTTACGATTTGGAGTGTAAGGTAAAAGGGATTCTGAAATATAGGATGGAGCGAGATTATTTGAGGCTTTGTAAATCATAAGCAGTATTTTAAAGTCAGTTCTAAATGGTACGGGTAATCAATATATGACATCAAAACTGGAGAGATGTGTTCTGATTTTTTTTCCTAGTTAAGATTATGGCAGCTGCATTCTGCAATAGTTGCAACCAATTGATGTCTTTTTTGGGTAGTCCTGAGAGGAGTGCCTTACAGTAATCTAGTCGACTAAAAACAAATGCAAGAACTAATTTTTCAGCATCTTGCAAATTTAAAAGGGATCCAACTTTTCCTATATTTCTTAAGTGAAAAATGCTGTCCTAGTAATCTGATTAATATGTGATTTAAAATTTAGATCAGAGTCAATAATTACCCCTAAATTCTTTACTTTTGTCTTGACCTTTAAGCCTAATAGATCAGGTTTATTTCTAATAATCTCATTATATCCATTTTTGCCAATCACTAAGATTTCTGTTTTCTCTTTATTTAGTTTGAGAAAATTACTACTCATCCATTCAGAAATACAAGTGATACATTGAGTCAGAGAACCAAGAGAGTCAGGGTCATCAGATGCTATTGATAAATACAGTTGTGTGTCATCAGCCTAACTGTGGTAGCTCACGTTATGCCTTGAGATAATCTGACCTAATGGAAGCATGTTGATTGAACAGAGCAGTGGACCCAGGATAGATCCTTGTGGACCACCATTAGAATATCATGTGTCTTCAAAGTATAATTACCACAACTAACAAAGAATTTTCTACCTGTCAAGTAAGACTCAAACCAATTTAAGACACTGCCAGAGGGGCCCACCCATTGACTAAGGTGATTTATAAGAATATTGTAATCAATGGTATCAAATGTGGTACTCAGATCTAAGAGGATGACAACAGATAAACAACTCATTCACTACTTTAATGAATGCAGTTACTGTACTGTGACTTGTTCTAAAACCTGACTGAAACTTGTCAAGAATGGAATGTTCAAGTGATCATTTAGCTGCGTAATGACTGTCTTTTCTAGGATTTTACTTAAGAAAGGCAGGTTAGAAATAGGTCTAAAATTGTCAAAAACAGAGGAGTCAAAATTATTTTTCTTGAGCAGGGGTTTAACAACAGCAGTCTTGAGACAGTCTGGGAAGACCCCCGTATCAAATGATGAACTTATTATGTCAAGCACACTATCAATTAGTACATTGGATACTTCTTTGAAAAAACTTGTTGGCATTGAGTCAAGGACGCAACGGGAAGTTTTTAGTTGAGAAATTATTCTACATAGATCGAGTAAATCTATCCTGGTGAAAGAATGAAATTCGCTTAAAAAAAGAATTTCAAATTTCGATTTGTCTGACCACAGAACAGTTTTCCACTTTGCCTTAGTCCATTTTAAATGAGCTTTGGCCCAGAGAAGTCAGCATCATTTCTGGATCATGTTTACATATGGCTTCTTCTTTGCATAATAGAGCTTTAAACCTGCATTTGCGGATGGCATGGCGAACTGGAAGTGTTCCTCAGCTCTAAGTGATTTCCATGACAGAATCATGCCTGTTTTTAATTCAGTGCTGCCTGAAGGCAGGAAGATCATGGGCATTCAATATTGATTTTTGGTATTTTCCCTTGTGCATAAATATTTCTGCAGAATATCTGAATCTTTTGATGATATCATGTACTATACAGTACATGATGAGATATTCAATGTCTTCGCAACATTTACATTGAGGAACATTATTCTGAAATTGTTTCACAATTTGTTGGCACAGCTTTTTACAAATTGGAGAACTTCTGCCCATCTTTACTTCTCAGAGAGTCTGCTTCTCTAAGATATATTTTTTATACCCCATCATGTTACTGATCTGTTGCCAAATAACCAAATTAGTTGCAAAATGTTCATCCTGCTTTCTTTTCCAGCATTTTGTTGCCCCGATCCCAACTTTTTTGAGACATGTTGGTGCCATAAAATTCAAAATGAGCTAATATTTTTCAAGAAATAGTAAAATGGCTCATTTTCAACATTGGATATATTTTCTATGGTTTATGAGATTTGCAAATCATTGCATTCTGTTTTTATTTACACTTTATAGAGCATCCAACTTTTTTGGAAATGGGGTTGCACACGATTACTCATTTGGAGTTAATAAAGGTAAGCAGTGCTGCAAAGGTCTTTCTATTGTAGCTGTACTTTGCTGTTTACTGTATAGATGATTCCAGAAGGAATAGAATTATAGAAAAAAAAAACTTGAATTCACGAAAACAGTTATAATAAAGATAATGATGAAGATTGCTGATAAAAATGTAATTGTGATTCAGTCATGTCTCTTAGGTCTCAAACTAAATTTAAAATCAAACTCTCAGTTTTAAATTAAAAACATACATGAAGGTTTTATTGTGTGTCGTATTTTTTTTCACATAACAAGTAATAATGCTATTAGTAGTCCACAACCCTGAATTAGATTAAGCAGAATGTTTAAAAATATTTGAACGGATTAGTTATACTGTATTTTATTTATTTACTTTATTATATTAAATACACTTTAATTAGTAAAGAAAACTAGAAATTCCAAGTGTATGCTAAAATACTTGATGCTCAACAAACAAAAGACTGTAATTTAAAGTAATGTTTGATTGCATTTTTACGGCAGTAAATGTGCTCAAGTTCTTTATAATTTTATTGTGATTGCCATTTAAAATCATGGTACATTATTGTAAGACTTAGTCCTTGATTAATTAACTGAATATCCAGGCTATTCAGAAAGGTTAATTAACATGGAATGCAAGTGCCACAGGGATCTTTTAGATGGCATAAGGTTTTCTTACAATCCTTTTCATTCTTTTTAACTGCAAGCAATTTCTTAATTTTCTTCTGGGATTTAAGGAAGTTTTTGTTTATATTAGAAGAATAAATTAGTTTTAATTAGTACTCCATATGTGTGTATGATTAAATATGAAAAAGAGGCCAATATAGTTGAGAAGTTTAAAAAAATACAATAAAATCATATGAGACCAGGAGCATTCCTGGTTTAAATTGAAGTTCACTTTTGTGACCTTGAGGCAGTTGCTTGCACTGATTTGTAAATGAAGGATATTTTAGAATGATTACTGTGATAAAACATGTCTGTTGAATATTTAAACTATAGAAGTTATAAATAGAGTGATGAGGTGGCATAGCTTTTAGCACTGCTACAGCTTCAGAGATCTGGGTTTAAACTGCAGCTTGCCAGAGGGTTGGCAAGATATTTATGCTGTCTTCACATTCTCTTCTCTGGGTACTTGGGCATTTTTCTGCTAGAGCAAGAATGGGTATAGTATGCATTCAATCACGTGCACCTTACATCTGTGGCACAAGTTGTACTAAAGAATTGTGGTATGTGATCTCATTTGCCACTGCAACATTTGGTAACTTAATGTGCCTGCAAATGATTTTTTCTCAAATGGTCATACACACTGCATAAACACAGCAGCTTTGCTGTTGTGATGGATGGCTGAGATGCTTTCATAAAAGAAGGACTGGTGGTGCAGAAATGCACAGGGTACTGCCTCCCCTGGAGTGCTAGATGTCAGCTCCCCTAGGTTGCAGCACCTCCTCAGATTCCCACAGGGCATCATGAGAGGTATAGTTTGGCACAGCCCTGTTGGTTCCATGGGGGTGGAAAGGGGAAGCTGCAGAGATCTACTTTGTTGGGCTTTTGCCACACCTGGGAGTGCTTCCAGACCTCGCTAACAAGCCACCTGGCGTACTCCCAGGAGCCTCCTGCCTTCATTCACGGAGCCAGAGTCAGGAGGAGGAGAACGAAGCTAGCCGGAGTAGGGGTAGAGGCGGAAGGAGACAGAAAGAGACAGAGGAAGAGAAAGAAGGGAATGCAAAGTGCTGTTTACTTCTGTTACTGTACTTGGTGCTTTACTGCACTGTACATTTATGAGAAATGGTTGGAGAGAATTTCCAACAGCTGAATAAAAACCATGTGCGTTGTTGAACTTGTGCCTAGTGACTAACTGTGTCGGGTATGGAGAGCTGGAGTGCTCTCTAATGGCAACACAATGTTACTGACAACTGGTAGATTCTCCCCTAGCTTACTTTTGCTTTTACTGGAGTTTCTGTCCACATCTTAAATACAAAATAGTTATGTATTTTGGTGACTAAAACATAGGAGTTTTAATGTTAAGTGCTGTTGACTGACATTCTTTCTAGAATATATATGTAGTGTCACACATGCGCGAGTATGGGGCAGCCAAGGGACCCGACGTGTCATGTGAACCTGCAAGACAGGGGAAGAAGCCAATGTACTAACCTATCTCTCTGCTCTCTCACAGGAAGGACGATTCGCAAAAGAGCCCCAGGGCCGTGAGTTTACTCCCCATTCTACAACCAGACGACTTTCCACATCGCATAGTCACGTATACCTCCCCAAATGACATCACCTTGCTCCCAGGATTCCCTGTTGTTCCCGACATCCCTTTCACCATCCCCGCCTCTACAAATATGCCATTTTGCCACCAGAATGTCGTCTGTGCTGATGTATACAGCTAGGCTGTTTGTACTGACCCTAAAAGATACAATACGGGGACGGTTTCCCCAACACATAGTCTTGTCTCAGTGTGCTTACTTTTACAGTAGGTATACACTATATGGTCTAATGTTTGTGGACACCTGACCATAATATTTACTGTACTCAATATCACAGAGAACTCAGAGAACTGTGAACATGGACATGGCAACTACTGGGTCAAGACCGGTAATACATCTGTCCGGGTAGGATTTGGTGAATGCTGAATTAGTGGAACATGAAAGGAAATTGGTAGCTTCTTGAAAGAATGAGCATGCTTTTAGAATGTTAATAGCATTTGGATGTGTTGTTTCTGGATGAAATATGAGATTCAAGGGTCAACGTTGCTCCTGAAATATTGAGGCATAGAGGCCCAGTTCCACAGCATAGTGGTACATACAAGAAGTTTTCCTAAACGCCCATGTTTCTGATAATACATGGCAAATACTGAGCCTTTTCAGCACATCTGGGAATATTGGGTCTGTGGTATTACATGTTGGGGTAAATGATGCTTTTTGTCAGTACTCTGAAATCCTGAAAGAGGGCATATCAGAGCTGGTTAAAACTGCTTTAATGCTTCGCACCTAAATCAAGAATAATTATTTCTGGCTCTGTTCTGACTTTTAGAAGAGGCTCTGAGATCTTTAGTAGACTTTTTGCTATTAACTCCTGGCTGGCATCATGGTATGAGGTCCAAAATAATGTTGTTGTGCAAAACTGGGATTTGTTTTGGGAAAGACAGTGATTCTTCGCTAGACAGTATGCATCTTAGCAAAATTGGTTTATTCAGGTTACGTGAAAATCTGAGCCGTGTTTTAACACTAGAATTACCAGAGCCTACGAAAAAACTCGTAAATCCGTCCCACCTTAAATCGCTTCTTAAATCCCTTCACACCTCTCCGCCAGCGTCCTTTGTCCTCTAAATGTGCTGATAAAGAGAAGGTAGAAGCAGCCGGCTATTCCATCCCCCCACCAATTTAGAACGTGCACGCACTTCTCTCAGCTCATGCCTTGATTGAGTATCTGGGAGTGAAGTGAAGTTTTAGAGTTGAAATAATAGATCGTTATTTGGAAAACACGCATTTCATGTCTGTTCCGTTTCTACAGTAAGCTGTGTAAACACATTGTTAAAACAGAAACGTTTTTTTATATTCTAGTAGTAGATGACAAAATGTAGGCATAAACTATATAATGTATGAAGCCTGTAGTCCAGATATCAAAGAAACATTTTCACAAAAGGTACAAATATAACACAACAGTTGTGCTTTTATTCAAAAATAGAGCTGCAGAAAAAAAAAGCCGCCTAAACATGCAACATTGACACCCATTTATTATGATTGCCTCCGTGGCGCAATAGAATCAGCTGCTGACTGGGAATCAAAAGGTTGCGAGTTTGAACCTGCCCTACTCTGTTTTGAGAAGTAAACTGCTCTTAGTCTTACTGTTTTAGAATAAAAGCATACATTTGATTTCAGTCTGTAACAGCCGGTGTAATTTATGATCCTTATAAAGGTTAGCTTTGTTGTTTTTTTTTTTAGTCCACTTTTCATTTTCTCAGTCGCGTTCAGAATCAATCCATACAACCCCATCTGACATGGCTGTTTTCACATAAAGACGGGCTATAGCTCTGCAGTGTACTTGTGACTACATTCTCGTACCAATGTTTGCGAAATGAAGTGTCTGCGTGCACAATTCGTGGCATTACACGTGTATTTTTTGAGCATGCCCGTTTGAGCATGCTCAATCACAGGAACATATGTTGGTGTAAAAGTATAACAAAACAAGTGAACTTTTACTCAAGACTACCTGTATAACCGAAGAAAAAAGAAAGTAAGTTACAGCAGGTGATTGATACGACATCTTGCATGGTGCAATGCTAAGAAGTGCTGATTTCCATTCCGTGCTATATAAAATCATCACATTCAAATATTAACAGTTCCCACACACCCAAGGACTGTCCTTCCAATATTTACGACACGTGTACTTGTTGCCGTGTACACACCTCTCTGTGCTATGGTTTCTATTACACTGAATGAGCACCTGACACTGTACTTTCTTCCCTGGGGGAAGGTCCCTCATCAGAGAATTAACAGTTCCTGCATAAATTCACACCCGATCTAACACTGTTCGTTTTCAAATAATATTCCATTAGTACGATGATGTTTTCACATATATTGCTTCTTTCTTTCAGGTGTGTATATAAAACTATAATACTAAAACTGGTTATAGCTGGGAAGGATAGCCCCTTGAGCGGAGCAAGTGGCTGACACCAGGGGGCTGATGGAGTGATCGCTCTGGCTGGGCAACTCAGGGGGGCAGAGTGATGCGTGATAAAAAGAGCAACTTGCCATAGAAGACTGGGAAGGCAGCGGGGGTCAAAGAGGCTTGGAGAAGAGCTCCAACATGAGTGCCATGGCTGTGACCCAAGTCTAGGTCCGGATAGGGAGCCTTACTGTAGCCATGGGACGGCAGGGTACCGGACCTGAGGAAAGCTCAGCTGCATCTGTTGGTAGTGCGACTCCTCTGCTGCAAGTCCCATATGGGATAAGCAGGGGAGCCGCCAGTGAGAAAGAACAATGCACCAGGCTTTTGAGAAAGGACAGATTCATGCCTGAATTTTAGCTTTGTTTTAATGGATTTATTTATTCTGTTTTTATCCTCCACATGAACACTTTTGTATGGATTTATTAACTTTTTGAAGCATTGCTCTTTGGGACACTTGTTTTGACTTCTTTTTAATAACAGCACTTGCATTTTTCAACATCCTCTTGCTTGATGTGTTTGTCCTCATCTGCTACACTAATCACGGTCACGACTATCAACGGTGTTGGCTTCAAGAGGCTACCAAAAACAAAGAGCAAGCAAAGAGCCAACCCACACCATCATAGAGTTGCAAGGTAAAGGAAAATACAGACTAACAAGCCATGTTGGGTTGAATGGCCTGTCCTGAGTATTACTGTTTTAATATTTTTAGTTAAAAGAAGCTACATGGGTCAGGCTGAGAGTGTACAGAACTGATGACTTCCTGTTGTAGTGAGAGAGAGAAATATTAGTGACACACGTGGATTACAGGACAGCTGAAATTTTTTTTTGAGGAGTTTCCTGTTCCTGTAACATATGACAATGTTGACAAAAAGTTTGAAAAATACTTATTGGCCTATACAAAGAAAATGTATTGAACTGTAAAAACTTTATGCTGTTTTTAAAGTCATTGCGTTTTGAAGTATCTTCTGTTAACAGTCAATGAAACAGAAGAAACAAAGTTGAAATTAGCACTCATTATCTCTTAGTACTTGATGCAGTGTATTTACCTGTCTTTTGAGCAACTCATATCGATTAAACTAATAAATATTGGAAGAGATGTTTAGATAATTTGTGTTTCCAGTCATCTCATAGTATATGATAAAAATATTATGTTGCATTCTTGAATTTTAACCACAATTTTTTTTCTCTTCATGTAATTAAATATCAAACCAACAATTTGACATTTAAATCCAATTCTTCAGAGTAATTTACTCTTAGTGCACACCTTAGGGGAATGAACCATGATCCATAAAACTGACTAGATGTTCCTTTTTTTCCAAGACCTTCCCATTTTTGTGTATCGTGTCCAGGAATTTTATAAAATACACCATTTTAAACTGTGAATTTTTACAATGCATATAAAACTCAAAGGGGAATCCCTCCAAACTCCCCAACTCTCTTCAAATTAATTTACATCTAATACACTCACTTGATTAATGAACTGTGTCCCATTTTGGGACTGTGAAAATCTGGTCAGCCTACAAAAAAGAGTCAATAGCTGCCACTCCACCTTGGACTTTGCATTTTCTAGCTCTGATATCATAACACTCTTCCAAGATGGTGTCAGTTGTGCTTTAAACTCTGAAGAAGGTACTGCAGTTGTCTGTGGACTTGACTAAATACGTATTTTCAATTTTTCCAAGTTGCCTGTTCTTTTTTTTACATTTTATAATATTCAGAAAAGGAAACAGCAAATTGTAATATTAAAATTATTTTGTGTCTAGTATGCAGTTTCTTCTTGACTTAAACTGTTTTATCATGATGTTTGTTGCCTTTCACATTTTGATAGATAACCTCTTTTTCTTTTCCATATAAACCAATACGTTTTGCGTAATTGCCTTTTTAATATTGCTAGCTTGCCACCTTATATTTCTCATTTGCAAGAAATATTACTCCATTTTACATTTTGCCATAACTTAAGGATATGCTCTGAAAAACACAGTTCAAACAACAGGGACTTAAAAAGTAGGGTAGACTGGTTATTTAATTAAAATTGATATGAAAGGGTGGGGTCAGGAGTTTATCCCTTTTTGTTTAAATGCCATTTGATCCTAGGGAACAAGCTGGTTTTATTAGCTTTTCTTTCTTTTTCTCTAGTTCACAATATCTGTCAAAAAAAATCCCCATATGTCATAATGAAGCACTGTAACACCAACTGCTGTAATCATTGTGCCTTCAGCTGCCTTTTTGCTGTTGTGTCAGCAACTGAGTTTCCCTGAGCTTCAAAATATGTAATTTCAATTTTAAATAATGCCAATCATCTTTCTCTGTTTTCTGTTACCTGCCATTTTTTTCTTACTAAAAACTGATATTCTACACATTCCCCAATGTCTGTTTCATATCCAATCCTATCTGAAACAGGCATGCAGACATTTATAATTCCAAAACCTTGCTTGATATGTTGTAAGGTGCATGCAAAGGTTCTTAAAATACAGTTAAATTAGATGGCTGAGCTGACTCATCCTGAAGTCAAACCACCAGTATATTCTTCACAGTCACGCTAATGCCTTGATCCATCTTAAAGTCTGGCCTATTGGAAGACACTGATTTAGTACTTGTGAATCAAACATTTTGTGGGGAATACTGAGTCCCAGCTGTCCTTGGCCTCTTTACAGAAATATATATTTTTGTTTAATAGCCCATATACCAGCCTCTGATTAAACTGAGGTTTTAAAAATAATGCTGTTATTTTAATAAGATACATGTAGTGTGCATGTTCACATCTTCCTAACTGATAGGGTCAGAGCATAAATATTATAAACAGCCTATAAAAAAGATGATGTTGTGTACCCTTAAGGGAAAGAGGTACTATTAACCACTGTATTGTAATACTGTGATATTCAAGTCATGCAGTCCCATAAGAGACTGCGCAAGAACATTTTTTTTCTAATGGATGAGGCAGGGGAGGAAACATGTTCCAGACCTGAAGAAACAGCTATTTGTATCATCTCAGAAAACAAAGGGTTACACTTTCATATTGGGTCTACCATAGGCATCTCTATTAGTTGGTTACTGCAATGTAACAAGACTATATGACTTTGTTTGTATGACACTGAAAAAGCTTCAGTCATTTAGCCTAGGTCAGACTGCTTCTGAGACCTCTTTTCCGAGGACCCTGCAGTAATATAGCAACTTTACTTTTGTGATTTGCTACTGTACTGAAAATGTTTTTGATTAGCATGATGATCATGTTATACAACAATGGATAATTAAGACTGATTATAATGATGGTTAGCTCTGGACCACCTCAGCCGTCATCTCATTAAATATTCAAATGGGACAAATATGTTCTTGTGCAAAAGACATCTTCTACTGGATATCAATCTTTGACTTCTCTGCGGTTTTAGTAGGTGGGTTTATGCCTACCTACCACAAGACTTTCTTTTTTCTTTATTGCATTGATTATTATAAAACCATTAACATTCCATACAAACAAGTCAAACTTAAGAAAACTAAATTCAATTCAACCAACACCGATGAGAGAGAGAGTAAAACATTGAGAGTAGAAAAGAGAGAATCCTTTTTTCCAATATAAATAATAATAATAATATGCTTATTCTAAAATGTTATTAATTTGAGCCTGCCAGGTTTGCTAAAAGTTTTAAACAGATCCTCGAAGTGAGAATGACATGTTTTCCAATTTCAAATAGTATATAACATCAGTTACTCACTGACTTAAAAGTTGAGCAAGATAGGTCTTCATGCTAATAGTGATGGAAAGGCAGTAACAGTTTGTTTGCCCTTCTCTCCACTTTAATCCCATCTAGGAGTCCACCAAACACAGCTATTAATGGATTAGGAGGGATTGTGACACAAAGGCTGTCTGAAAGGCATGTAAAGATTTTGGTCCAGAATGATGTTGATTTGGTGCATGCCCCCAACATATGGCCCAATGAAACTAGAGCTCGATGGCAACGTTCACAGATTAGATCTTGCCTTGGAAACATTTTGGACAATTTTAAATGAGTTAGATGTGCTCAATGAAAGACTTTTAAGTTGAATTATTGTATGCTTTTGTCCAGGTCCTCAGGTGAGAAAAATTGGGCAGATTCTGTTTAGCAAAGTTTCTAATTTTGGAAATAGTGGAAAAATTGTGTTGACGGGAAGCTAAATTTGTAGTGTAATTGTTCATAGTCATTATCTATGTACAAATCTGTAAGCGATTTAATCCTGTGTGTTTTCTAAACATTAAAAACTGTATGCTTGAGAGGGTGAAAAAAGGTGGTTACCGTGCAGAGGTGGCACAGATAAAAGCTTCTCTGTGTTGAAGTACTTCCTACATTGTTTCCATTTTCTGAGTGAATGAAGCACAACTGGTTTTTAGTATATTGACAATAACTTGTACTTATTGGGGTACAAAGCATGGAATCTATTTGTGTCTAAGACCATGTTTTTATAACTTTTATATTTGTAATAAAATTGAAAGTTAGGTAGAGTCATGCCACCTTCTGCCTTAGGTCTTTGTAGGGTTGCCCTTTGGAAGCGTGGATGTTTTGAATTCCAAATAAATGAGGTTATGATTGAATCTAATTTCTAAAAATGATTTGTTAATGTAGATGGGTTTGCTTTAAAATAGAAAAAGAAGCTTAGGAAGGATATTCATCTTGACAGTGCTTAAGTGAGATGAAGGGCAGACCATCTTTGAAAGTCTTGCTTACATTTTTCCATGCAGAGAGCAAACTTTTGTTGAAAAAGAGCTTTATGTTTACTTGTGATATTTACCTCTAGATATTTAAACTGATTCGCAATGATAAAAGGAAATGTGTCCTATCTAATATTGTGTGCTAGAGAGTTCACTGGAAAGAGCACACTTTTATTCCAATTACTTTTGAGTCCAGATATCTTTTGAAATTCTGCTAGTACTGTTAGGACTGCAGGCACAGTATTTTGTGGATCTGATATATACAGTATAGTACTATATCATCTGCATATACTGATATTTTCTGTCCTTCTCTGATAATCCCCTTTATCTCGGAAGCATTTTGAAAGTGAACTGTCAGTGGCTCAATGGCAAATGCAAATAGCAGTTCTGATATCTGGTATCCTTGTCTAGTACCATGTTCTAGTTTAAAGAAGCTTGAAAATATGCTGTTAATATAAACTGAAGCTTCTGGACTGGTATACAGTAGTTTGATCCATGTTCATATATTCTGGCCAAACCTAAATTTGTGCAATGTAGTTAATAAGTAGTCCCATTCAACCACATCAAATGCTTTTTCTTCATCAAACAACAAACAACAATAAGATCTCAGGGGTGTTAGACTTTGTGGGTGAATATATTACATTACAAAGGCATCAAAGATTGGAAGCTAAGTGTCTGCCTTTTAATAAATCTGGTTTGTTCTTGTGATATTAATGAAGGAAGCACTTTCTCAGTCCTTCAAGCTAGAACTTCGGAAGTGAGATTGGTCTATATAATGCACATTATAATAAGTCATTATTTCTTGGGAAAGACAGTAATTAATGGTTGGTGAAAAGTTTGAGGTAGAATTTTAATGTCTCTGGCTTCTATAAATGTTACTAATAAAAGGGGAGCTAACTTAATTGAAAGTGTTTTATAAAATTCGGAATGGTAGACATCAGGGCCTGCTGCTTTTCCACTCTGAAGTGAGTTTATAGTGTCTAGTAATTCTGAGAGTGTCAGAGTTTTACCAGATTCATTTGCACTGAGTGTATCTAGCTGATTGTGTCTTGTCTTCTTCTTCTAGAATATAAGGACTTATAGTAGTCTCTGAATGTGTATATTTTTATGGTCAATGATTTTGTCTCCGTCTGTGTTGGTAATTACTGGTATTGAACTGTGAACTTCCTGCTTGTGGATTTGTTAAGCTAAGATCTTATTAGTCTTCTCTCTGTGTTCATAGTAATGATGTCACGATTTAAAAATGAGATGTTCCATTTCTTTTGTCAGTAGTTTGAGTTATGAATGCAAAGCCTGTCTTTCCCTATTAGGTGCATCATTTGGGAACCTTGCATGTTCTTAATCTATTGTAGTAATTTCACTGATTAACTCTGACGCCTTCTTGTTTTCCAATTATTTTTTGTGGGAGAGATATGACATAATCTGTCCTCTTAAAAATGCCTGCAGAGACTTCTGAGGATGTATTTGTCTCTAAAAAAAATCAGTTTACATAGGATTTAAACTCTATACAATTCTAGGCACTTTCTGCTCGGTTTTGTGAACTGGTGGCACCCAGCATCAAGGCAGTGCTACTGCTTCTGTGACATTTGTCTTTCATTTTCAGATTTGCATCCATGATGCTGGTTGTATAAAATACAAAAAAAATGTATTATTCCAGTTTAATTCTTAATTTAAAATGTAATTCACTTGATTGTAATCATTCTGTAGTTATATAATGTTGCATGGAATGGCCAAACTATTCCAACTACCATAGCTGCTTTAGTGTTGTTAGAAGACATTGCAAATGGAAAAATTAGAAGAGAGTGCATATTTAGAGATGATGACGACTGGCTTCTGAGTAGATTTTGATTTTCAAGAGTTATCCTCTTGGAGCTGTGTGCTGAACTGGAACCGGCTTTACAAAGACAGACTTTGAGGAATTGTGCGCTACCTGATCCTTTGCAAGTTCCGTCCACTCTCGGGTTTTTAGCAAAAGGTTCTTTTCAACGTGAACTTGCTGACTGATAGGGTATGTCTCAGTTATCCCTGAGGTGCTCCATGCCAGCTGTGTAGGATGACATTATCCGCTTGTCATCTGGATAAATAAGATTTTGTTTCACTTTGATTGAACTAGAAAACATAAAAGCAATATTCGCAACAACGTTCGGTTTTCCAAATTTTAATTGGAGCAGTCAACTGCACGCACATTGCTATTGTAGTGGCGCTGGACAAGTTACATCAGCATTTCTACTCTATTAATGTGCTGCTCTATAGTAAACAGAAAGTTTATTGCATTGTGCATCGGACAGCATTACAACTTCATTTGAATTTAATTAGCAGAATGTAAAAATGGGTAATCAGATGCAACATTTATTTTTTAAGCAATTCATTTAATTTATGGTCAATATCATGTAGTACCGCCCTTATATTCTAAGTTAATTGGTCACATCTCTTACAGCATGCACTATTGCATTTTATGACTCCAGAACAATGTCTGTCAGCACACAGCCAGAAGGTGGCCTGGTGTTTTTCGAGCCAGAGGGGTGGGCACTGCAGCAACATCAATGCATGGATACACTTCCTCAGTATGGGGCGCAGCTTTTGTAATATTGTCTGAAACAGAATAAAAAGACGGTGGGCTGCAACTCGCTTTTTACATCGACTTTGATATTTGACTACTTCTTTTTTATTTTGGGCACAGAACTACTGCCTGAACTTGAAGTGTCTCCACCATGTAATATTATTCCATCATTTTTCTTTTGTTTATATCACTGCATAAGCCAAAAAATAGTAAATTTTTCCTTGCCTCCATTTCACTTTCGCTGAAATACTTTTTTTTCCATGTGCTTTTGCCATTGTCATTAAACAAAGTACTATAGAAAATGGGCTTTTCATATTGATTTGCGTATTAAAATATGTAAAATTCTGGGAGGAGTCAGGGTGGGGCTGTAGGCACGTGCACATATGTTAAATTTCATGTTCATTGGGATTTGTAAGGGGAAGTGCGTGGAACTTGGTGTATGCACAGATTTTTTTGTACGTGCGCAGAATTCCACTTTTGTCTGTATGACATGTTTTAGTGTGAATTTTATACACAGCATTGTACATAAGGCCCCTGGTGAGAAGAATGAATATGCCCTTCAGTTTAAATTTAGAAATCTCCAAGGGTCTGATAAGTTATGATAAATTACAAACTGTGTAATTGCTTTTGCAGTGTTAGATGTTATCACCCCTGTGGCAGAAGACCTATCCAGGTCTGGATTTAAACCACAATTAAAGTCTCCAGACATTATTACTTTATTAGTGTTCATATTAGAATGGAGGAAAATATGTTTTGGATGAGGTCCCTATCATCCACATTGGGTGCATAGATATTTATCAAAATCACTTTACAATTAAATAAATTACCCATGACAATCACATATAGCCCTTCAGAATCAGACACTACATGTGATACTACAAATAAAATTGTTCTATGCATAAAAATTCCCACACATCTAGGTTTCTTTGTATAGCCAGAGTGGAATATTTGGCCAGTCCAATCTATTTGCAATTGAAATTGATCGTTGCTAATAAGTGGGTCTCCGGTAAAACTGCTAAATTGGCATTTAGTCATCTTTGACATCACAGCTCACAGTGTTCACTGTTTGGTCATAGAGCCATTGCTTCTAAACTTTTGTTGACATTTTGTAGTCTTATATTATGGTAGTGCATTATTACCTAAAATAGCTTTAATCTTAATTTCCAATTTTGTTGTGTTGGCACCTATACTTGTAAGGGTTAGAAGGATAAACCCCCACCAGCCCCCCCATCCCCACATTTTGCCTCACCACGTAAAGCTAGACCACACTTCACGAAGTTCCAGTCCTCTGACATACTTAGAGACAGAGCCCCCCAGCAGTGGTGTAGATTAGATTAGGATTAAAGTAGAGATATCTATTGACAATACAGTCCAAATGCTATAAACCTAGAATATAATTTTAAACAGTTCTTGAAAGAATAAACCCAGGGAATGATGTCAAACAGTAGCCATAGATAAGCGGATAACATATGACAGAACAGTCCTAATACAATAAACCAAGGGTTTGATGTTAAACAGTCCCCTTAAAATATAACTGTAACTAAAACGTAAAAATAGTAGAGAAGGAAATAGAATGTATAATTATGGCAAAAAAAGACCAAATAGCAGGTAAGATCTGCTTTGCCTTGCCAGGACACAATTTGACTTATAATCGTATTTCAAAAAGTGTAGGAATCAATTTTTGTAGCTCGTTCTCTGCTTCCTCCAGAGAACTAAAAATTTAGAACTTACCTTGAATATCCACTTTCAGTTTAGCAGGATATAAGAGGCTGTATCTGATTTCAGCTTTCCATAAGCGCTGTGTGAACGCTGGCCCCGGCACAGACAGACGGACACCATATTTTTTCCACACACTATTTATTTATATACACTATATACAAGTCTTTTGCTCACGTGCACCCCCAGTGCCTTCTCGCACCTAATTCCCAAAGTCCAGGCCCACAGTCCTTTGTGCCTTCCTGGCCGCCTCCAGTCCTTCCTGGCCGCCTCCAGTCCTTCCTTCCGCTCAGTCCACTTCCTCCCGACTTCTACCACCTGACTGGAGGGAGGCGGCCCCTTAAATAATGCCCCGGATGAGACCCAGGTGTTTCCGGCCTCTTCCCTCTGGCCACGCCCCACCGTGGCGGAAGTGTCGGTTGCCTTCCTGGCAGCTCTCCGGGCACCACATAAAGTCTTCCCCCCGGCACTTCCTGGTGTGGCGGAAGTGCCAGGCTCCCGGGATAATTAGGCCCTGGGGCGCCGCCTGGCGGTGGCCACGGTCCCTATTTCTTGGGAAAGACAGTAATTAATGGTTGGTGAAAAGTTTGAGGTAGAATTTTAATGTCTCTGGCTTCTATAAATGTTACTAATAAAAGGGGAGCTAACTTAATTGAAAGTGTTTTATAAAATTCGGAATGGTAGACATCAGGGCCTGCTGCTTTTCCACTCTGAAGTGAGTTTATAGTGTCTAGTAATTCTGAGAGTGTCAGAGTTTTACCAGATTCATTTGCACTGAGTGTATCTAGCTGATTGTGTCTTGTCTTCTTCTTCTTCTAGAATATAAGGACTTATAGTAGTCTCTGAATGTGTATATTTTTATGGTCAATGATTTTGTCTCCGTCTGTGTTGGTAATTACTGGTATTGAACTGTGAACTTCCTGCTTGTGGATTTGTTAAGCTAAGATCTTATTAGTCTTCTCTCTGTGTTCATAGTAATGATGTCACGATTTAAAAATGAGATGTTCCATTTCTTTTGTCAGTAGTTTGAGTTATGAATGCAAAGCCTGTCTTTCCCTATTAGGTGCATCATTTGGGAACCTTGCATGTTCTTAATCTATTGTAGTAATTTCACTGATTAACTCTGACGCCTTCTTGTTTTCCAATTATTTTTTGTGGGAGAGATATGACATAATCTGTCCTCTTAAAAATGCCTGCAGAGACTTCTGAGGATGTATTTGTCTCTAAAAAAAATCAGTTTACATAGGATTTAAACTCTATACAATTCTAGGCACTTTCTGCTCGGTTTTGTGAACTGGTGGCACCCAGCATCAAGGCAGTGCTACTGCTTCTGTGACATTTGTCTTTCATTTTCAGATTTGCATCCATGATGCTGGTTGTATAAAATACAAAAAAAATGTATTATTCCAGTTTAATTCTTAATTTAAAATGTAATTCACTTGATTGTAATCATTCTGTAGTTATATAATGTTGCATGGAATGGCCAAACTATTCCAACTACCATAGCTGCTTTAGTGTTGTTAGAAGACATTGCAAATGGAAAAATTAGAAGAGAGTGCATATTTAGAGATGATGACGACTGGCTTCTGAGTAGATTTTGATTTTCAAGAGTTATCCTCTTAGAACTGTGTGCTGATCTGGCTCCGGCTTTACAAAGGCAGACTTTGAGGAATTGTGCTACCTGATCCTTTGCAAGTTCCGGCCCACTCGGTTTTTAGCAAAGGTTCTTTTCAACGTGAACTTGCTGACTGATAGGGTATTTCTCAGTTATCCCTGAGGTGCTCCATGCCAGCTGTGTAGGATGACATTATCCGCTTGTCATCTGGATAAATAAGATTTTGTTTCACTTTGATTGAACTAGAAAACATAAAAGCAATATTCGCAACAACGTTCGGTTTTCCAAATTTTAATTGGAGCAGTCAACTGCACGCACATTGCTATTGTAGTGGCGCTGGACAAGTTACATCAGCATTTCTACTCTATTAATGTGCTGCTCTATAGTAAACAGAAAGTTTATTGCATTGTGCATCGGACAGCATTACAACTTCATTTGAATTTAATTAGCAGAATGTAAAATGGGTAATCAGATGCAACATTTATTTTTAAGCAATTCATTTAATTTATGGTCAATATCATGTAGTACCGCCCTTATATTCTAAGTTAATTGGTCACATCTCTTACAGCATGCACTATTGCATTTTATGACTCCAGAACAATGTCTGTCAGCACACAGCCAGAAGGTGGCCTGGTGTTTTTCGAGCCAGAGGGGTGGGCACTGCAGCAACATCAATGCATGGATACACTTCCTCAGTATGGGGCGCAGCTTTTGTAATATTGTTCTGAAACAGAATAAAAGGCGGTGGGCTGCAACTCGCTTTTACATCGACTTTGATATTTGACTACTTCTTTTATTTTGGGCACAGAACTACTGCCTGAACTTGAAGTGTCTCCACCATGTAATATTATTCCATCATTTTTCTTTTGTTTATATCACTGCATAAGCCAAAAAATAGTAAATTTTTCCTTGCCTCCATTTCACTTTCGCTGAAATACTTTTTTTTCCATGTGCTTTTGCCATTGTCATTAAACAAAGTACTATAGAAAATGGGCTTTTCATATTGATTTGCGTATTAAAATATGTAAAATTCTGGGAGGAGTCAGGGTGGGGCTGTAGGCACGTGCACATATGTTAAATTTCATGTTCATTGGGATTTGTAAGGGGAAGTGCGTGGAACTTGGTGTATGCACAGATTTTTTTGTACGTGCGCAGAATTCCACTTTTGTCTGTATGACATGTTTTAGTGTGAATTTTATACACAGCATTGTACATAAGGCCCCTGGTGAGAAGAATGAATATGCCCTTCAGTTTAAATTTAGAAATCTCCAAGGGTCTGATAAGTTATGATAAATTACAAACTGTGTAATTGCTTTTGCAGTGTTAGATGTTATCACCCCTGTGGCAGAAGACCTATCCAGGTCTGGATTTAAACCACAATTAAAGTCTCCAGACATTATTACTTTATTAGTGTTCATATTGGAATGGAGGAAAATATGTTTTGGATGAGGTCCCTATCATCCACATTGGGTGCATAGATATTTATCAAAATCACTTTACAATTAAATAAATTACCCATGACAATCACATATAGCCCTTCAGAATCAGACACTACATGTGATACTACAAATAAAATTGTTCTATGCATAAAAATTCCCACACATCTAGGTTTCTTTGTATAGCCAGAGTGGAATATTTGGCCAGTCCAATCTATTTGCAATTGAAATTGATCGTTGCTAATAAGTGGGTCTCCGGTAAAACTGCTAAATTGGCATTTAGTCATCTTTGACATCACAGCTCACAGTGTTCACTGTTTGGTCATAGAGCCATTGCTTCTAAACTTTTGTTGACATTTTGTAGTCTTATATTATGGTAGTGCATTATTACCTAAGATAGCTTTAATCTTAATTTCCAATTTTGTTGTGTTGGCACCTATACTTGTAAGGGTTAGAAGGATAAACCCCACCAGCCCCCATCCCCACATTTTGCCTCACCACGTAAAGCTAGACCACACTTCACGAAGTTCCAGTCCTCTGACATACTTAGAGACAGAGCCCCCCAGCAGTGGTGTAGATTAGATTAGGATTAAAGTAGAGATATCTATTGACAATACAGTCCAAATACTATAAGCCTAGAATATAATTTTAAACAGTTCTTGAAAGAATAAACCCAGGGAATGATGTCAAACAGTAGCCATAGATAAGCGGATAACATATGACAGAACAGTCCTAATACAATAAACCAAGGGTTTGATGTTAAACAGTCCCCTTAAAATATAACTGTAACTAAAACGTAAAAATAGTAGAGAAGGAAATAGAATGTATAATTATGGCAAAAAAAGACCAAATAGCAGGTAAGATCTGCTTTGCCTTGCCAGGACACAATTTGACTTATAATCGTATTTCAAAAAGTGTAGGAATCAATTTTTTGGCTCGTTCTCGGCTTCCTCCAGAGAACTAAAAATTTAGAACTTACCTTGAATATCCACTTTCAGTTTAGAAGGATATAAGAGGCTGTATCTGATTTCAGCTTTCCATAAGCGCTGTTTAATGCCATAAAATGCGGTACGTTTAACAGCTGTTTAAGGTGAGAAATCAAGGAAAATACGAATGCAGTTATTTTGAAATATAATCTGTTGTTTCATTCTGAGAAGTGACATTGCATTTAATTTAGATTGTAGTTTGTTGAAACGCACAACAAAGCTTCCTGGTTTTGAGACATTTGATCCTTGTCTGCGGTAAGGTTAAGGAACATGCCCCAAAACTGGCAAGTGAGTGAGGAAGCCATCCCCCCACTCCCCCTTGGCCCATTGCGTGGATCACAGTTCGCGCAAATAAATCGTTACAGCAAGTGAACTATGATTCATAGCGAAATGAGACAAGTTGCAAAATCAGCCGGAATGTTCAAGCAAATTATAGAAAAAAACTTGATCTAAATCCGTTAAGTAGTTCTCTTATGAAAAGCAGGCAGGCATACAGACAGACAGATATTGAATTTTATATTTTATATATAAGTAAACCTTCAAAATAATGTGCAGTTAAAGTCTCAACAGCATTCTCAGCATTTCTGGAGCTTAGTAGAGCCAGATAACTATAAGAATCTTCACCAAGCAGCTCTGAAAATGTCTGCTTTGTTTGGATCTACATACCTCTGTGAGTCTGCCTTTTCTGACATGAATGTCATGAAATCAGAGTTCAGAAAAAGACTGACAGATAAACATTTAAATGACTCCATAAGAGTGACCCTAAGTGGCTACACTCCACCATGCACCTTTCTTGTTGATTCCATGCAGTGCCAGTCATCCGACTAACTAAAAAACACATCACACATGCAACTGGACATGTGAATACTCTTGTGAAGTGAAACAGTGACATGTAACAAAATGACAAATGAAAAAGTAAAATCTGTTGTTTTGTAATTGCATTGTTTTGTTTTGACAGCATTCATGTTTTAATTCAATAGTGTGAGATACACTAGAAAATGCATACAGACATACAAAATGCACTTGCAGGTGAACTAAATATTTTTAATGCAAAATGTGAGTTGTGGACACCAACATTTTGTAAATGTTCAGGCAAAACAAGCTTATTCAGTTTGTTTGGGTTTAAATAAGCTATGAGAATAAACATTAGAAAACATGAGTAGCTCTCGGCAGTTTTCATTTTGTAAAAGTAGCTCTCAGGGGAAAAAAGGCTGGAGACCCCTGTTTTAGAGAATGCTTCAGCTATTTATTTCACTGGGTTTGGATTTTCACAGTTTTCAGGGAGACCTTCAATTCTGATATTATTCCTTCTGCATCTATCTTTCAGTGCATCTAGTCTGTCTCTAAGCACTTTACATTTGGAGTTCACAGCCGTTGCTTTTCCTTCAGCGGTAGATGCCAGTGGTTCAGCTATGTCAGTACAAGTTGTGATTTTTTGCTTGACGTCTTCAGGCTGAGCACCAAGTGCTCTAAATTTTTTCTCAAACTTACTTGCATTTTCCATAATATTTTTCTCAATTTTTTCTAGCATACCTTTAAAGGTTGCCTAAAGCAATTAATTAAAAGTTTCCCACGTCTTTACTATCCTGAAGCAGCTTCTTGTTTCTGTTGTTTATGACCTTTATATCTTTCCTTATATCATTTGCATCATTTTTAACCTTCTTTATATTACTCTTTAGCTCCTTTATGCCAGGGTGGTAGTTATTGCGGTAATAATTGTGGTGATCATTAACTTCAGCTTGTACTGTTCGTTTTGGTCCTCTCAATGCTCCACGGGTGGAGTAGCAAGCTCAGTTGATGTTGGTGGATAGTAAAGCCATTTTCAGTTTCAATGAACCTTCTGGAATTGGTGAGTTCTCCTGGCCCAACTCACTTTCGCTCTTGCCTGCTGCGGCATCAGGTCCCAGGAGATCTATCAATCTATGAATGTTGATGAAGTTATAGCTGTCTTTTCTGTTTCTTTCTGAGCCCTTTTTCTGCTATTCATGCTTGTATATACTTGCATCTGCTTTAGTAAATCATAAATACAGGATAACTCGGGATGGCAGTAAAAAAAAGTAAAATAACAAAGTTCCCCTTCAGACGTCCAACTCCTGAAACAGACAACACCAAAATTGCCACAAGACTTTCAAAATTCAAAAGTACATATTATTAAAGGAACATCATTAGCTGAGGTGTTGCTTTTGTGTTCCCAAATAGACTAATATTGTGGCATTTTAATCATTGTTTTTCTTTGTCTTCAGACCTTTGTCTGTTTTTTAAAATTTTGATTCTTTTTTTTGACAGTGTTCCAAAGTTTATTAGATCAATTAAGGATTTTCTTTGCTTCCTGAAGCAGTTTCAGTTGATGTGAGATTTCTTAGTACTGTGGGAAGCAGTAGTCTGACACTGTGAGAGGAAAAAAAAAAGGTTCAACTAAAGTGCTTGGGTGAACCAAATCTCAAAGGCGTAGCATTGTGAAAGGAGTTTCCAGGGTGTATTTTGCCTTCCAGAATACTGAATTTATTTTATTTTATATAGTTCACTCTGCATTGATAACTTCAAAGAGCTCTAAACAACTAAGTTAAAAATAAAACTTAAAATCACATTTCATAAAATATACATTGATTCTCCAGCCTGTAATTGCAGGGTCTTCAAATGAAATTGTCTGAGAATGTAGCTTAAGTACAGATGTCCATTTGAAGTGTTGTGAAAATTATCTTTAAAGAAGATTTCTCAGGGAGACTAAAGTGCAGCTATGCTAACTGACAAGTAATTTCCCCACACTTCTTAAAAATATATATTCCCTTCTCCATCTGTTACCTCTTGTCAATGAGCTGTTCTGTTAACTATAAAAAAGGACTGTCTTTACCAAGAAATATACCGTAGATTACAACAAATTTAATTTAAGTTTTTAATAACTGATAAAATAAACAATTTAAGTATGCTTTACGTTAAACAGTTTTTGTGTTGCATCCCTGAAAACAGTGACACAAATTATAGAAAATAGCCAAAGTCATTAAAACCAGAACAAAGAAGTAGGCAGAGAGTTCCAAATAATGTGAATCACAATTAAATGAGGGTAACAAGAAAAATTCAATACAGTCGAGCTGCAGACCTCCAGAGTTTTGTATCACGAGCCAGTCAAATTGCACACATTTGAAAGTATTTAGTAGGTTTTGCATTACACATCAGTGATGTTATGCTATATGCCCAGTCATTTGCATCTTTCTGTACATGCTCACAAGACTTACCTTGTGTGTCATTCTTGTAAAAATACTTACACTATCTTTAACACTATGGTTGTAGGAGGGTTATCTTTCTCATGGGTAGTGACTATCAAGCAGGCATGTCTTGCAGGCTGTGTATCTTGTAGTAGGTGTGTGTTAGGTAGTAAGACTGTCCTTTAGTGTTGCAAGCTGCAGCCAGACTCTACCAGAGTTTCCACTGTATAAATCATGAGATAAATTTGCAATCCGATTGGCTGTTTAGGAAAGCTCCTGAATCGCAGAGCACCATAAGTCTGCAGCTAGACCCTGCTTGAAAAATGACATGTCTCATGGATTTATACAGGGTATGCAGCATAGACATACAGTACAGGCCAAAAGTTTGGACACACCTCCTCATTTAATGTGTTTTCTTTATTTTGATTATTATTTACATTGTTTTATTTCAGGTGACTACCTGTTGAAGCTCATCGAGAGAATGCCAAGAGTGTGCAAAGCAGTAATCAGAGCAAAGGGTGGCTATTTTGAAGAAACTAGAATATAAAACATGTTTTCAGTTATTTCACCTTTTTTTGTTAAGTACATAACTCCACATGTGTTCATTCATAGTTTTGATGCCTTCAGTGAGAATCTACCAATGTAAATGGTCATGAAAATAAAGAAAACACATTGAATGAGGAGGTGTGTCCAAACTTTTGGCCTGTACTGTATATTATCATTTAATAGCAGAGTTTTACAGATGACTCTGTCTTATAAAACGTGAGCAGTAAATACTCAGAAACAAAAACAAAGGGCTCACTCACAATGTCATCTGGAGTGAGGGAGTTCAAAAAATTGCATGCCAGTATCAGTGTCAAATCCACTGCACAGCATTCATTGTTCCATTTTTCTAAACTGGGCTATTCCAATTCAAGGTTATGGGGTGATGCTGCCTATCCCAGAAGTGGAAGTTGCAAGGAAGGAAACAATGCTGCATGAGTCCACTAATAGATAGATATTATAGGATTTTAATCAAATATTTTAATCAATAACATGATCATATTTACAAGTTAAAATAAATATATAGCTAAATGAAGTCGTAACAATAGATTATTAAAGGTATAAGGAAAAGGACTGAATGTAACTAAAGGGTTAACTAAACATGGCTTAAAGCTTGAGCACGTGAGGTTTGCCTCATCTTAGTGGAGCCACCAAGGTAATTACTAAGGTTAAAATTAAGTAAATAAGTAATGAACACCCCTTTAAAAAGCAAGAACAAACTAGTGAGAAAGCCCAAACACCTCTATTATGAAGCTGTTATGAAATCAATGGGAAAACCCACAGGACACCTCTGTTAACAAAGCAATATTTAGAATAAGAATCGACATGCATATGAAGTGACTGCTGGCTGTAGTTGATTGGATAGGGTGGTCAAACTCTGCATATTAAGAGTCAGCTCATGTGATGTATTAGATAAGGTAATGGTAATAGCAGAATATAAAAGGGAATGAATTGTATTATTGTTTGCCCACTACATGGACTGAAACATTTGTGCATGTCTATGTGCAAATAAAGAATTGTTCTGCATTTTCATTTGGTCTCCATGAATGACTTCTTTGAAAACACAGGAAAGTTTTTTTCACAACAATTGATGTATAGAAGAGCAGTTTATTTTTCCCCAGGGAAAATGTAGCTTCTCTTGAATAATAACAATAGACAGCAATAACAACCCTCAAACACAAGAATTAAAAAAAATCTGACCTGGCTAATGATAACAGAGTAGGGACAAATCCACGGGTAACTTAGTTTCAACTGAGTACTGCAGGTACCCTTTAGCATGCAAACATAATTTTTGTGGACAATTTAATACATTTCTATAGTAAATTATTTTAGTTGCATTTTCTTGCAAGTATTGTATTTCACTTTTAACTCCACAATGAATTTGATAAGATACAGTATGTTAATTATTTTCTTTTTATTTTCATCAAATAACACTCCATACACATAACTCGAGTTTTACAAAAAAAAAGAAAAAGGTTTGAAACAAATCAACCCCCACCCCTGAGAAAGTAAAACTTTATGCTAGTAAAGAGAAATGAATATATAACATGATAAAGGAATAAAGATAAATGAGCAAAAGAGGGGAGATATCCTGCTTCCTCAATTTAAATGCTTATTCTAAAATGTTATTGGCAGTATGTTAATTATAATACATGTGCAGCAGATTAATATTCAAATTATTTTTGCAGGAAAATGACAACTTTCAGAGTGACTTCTAAGCTCCTGCTACAGATAATGTAAACACATCTTATCTTCTTCATGATTTTAACCTGATAGTTTTGTTGTTAACATGTAGAAAAAATAGGTGATGCTAAAGTAAATTTATATATGGTAAAATATCATAGTGTTAGAGATGCTGCATCAGAATTTCAGAGTCCTAGGTTCATATGACAACATTGTTAAGGTTTATACCGCAAGCTTAAAAGATGCAAACAACTTCCGTTTGGCAGAGGTTAAAATAAGATGTATTGTACATTTCTTCTCTTTAATGCTATTGAAAAACATTCTATGTTAGCAAACCTTACAGCCAAATGAAAAGCAAAAAAAAAGAAAACAAGTTACAGTATTTTGCTTCTTTAGATAAACTAAACAGGAAGAAAAAGAATCAAAGTTTGCATAATACAAGATGCCTTAACTAATCATAGGTGTTATACCAATATATTAATATTATATTAACTTAGCTGCAATGTATATTTTAAAAAAAATATTAACACAAATATTTCTGTTGTATTTTACTTTACTTACGGTTATGTCCTTTGTACCATAACATTTAAAAAGACGATGATACTATTGAAGCATCTGTTCAGTAACACAGCTAACAACAGTGGATAGAGAAGAGGTCCTTCTTTGCACTGCCATGTTAACCAGTACACAATACACATTACATAGTAGCCTGGTAAAACATTTTGGGTCATTTGAAGTGTGTTCCGAGCTGGGGATGATCCTGTGCTGGTCTGGGTTTAGTATGTTTTTATGTTAACAAGACTAACTTTGGGGATTAGCAAAATTGCAGTGTGCCTCAAAGCTGTGGTCTAGTAGCAGATAAAGACCAAGACTATATGCAGTTGAAGTGTGGTTTTTGGAGCCACAAATGGGGATCAAAGTTGTGTACTAAATTAGACCACCTTGTAAGCAGGTTTAACAGACTTAGAAAAGTAGGTAATGTTACAAAATAAATTTTGCTTACGTCTGACAGACTGTCACTGAAATGAAAAGAAAAGCACAAACATGTCATTAAAAAATATTGAATATTATATTTATATTCGGACTGATGTATAACATGGTACTGAATCAAATATATTTAACTCAATGGCACAGAAAAATACCATTTAGATTGTGTGAAATAATGATTGTGAATTAGGAAAATACGAATCAACATCCATTTAACTATTATTGATCTTCTGTAAAAAGAGGCAGAGTTTGTGTCTCTAATTAGGAAACCTCTTGGCCACTGGTTCTGACAGTGTGCATTAAAAGATACTGCTAGTTCCCTTCATACTGTATTGCTTTGGAGTGTCATGGAAATATCTTTGCAGGTGTTCTCCAGATTTGATTTGAGATCTCTCATACTATGTATTATATACAGAGGCAGGTAGCAACAAGTTACATTTACTCCGTTAAATTTACTTTTTAAAAAAATTGTACTTCTAAGAATAGTTTTACTGCACCATACTTTTTACTTTTACTTGAGGATATTTGTGAAGAAGAAATGCTACTCTTACTTCACTACATTGGGCAACACTCGAATCGTTACTTTTTTTCCATTGGATACGCTATATTTTTGCCAGGGAGAAGCCGCCAGTGGATCTACTGCATGACTGTTTCACCAATCAGACATAGCAATAATAATCACAACACTCCGTTTCACCAAGCAGACGTACCAACAATAACCACATGGCTCTGTTTCACAAATCAGACGCATCATACAGTCACATGACCACATACAAACTGTGGCGACATAGAGGCACAAACTCCTCACAGACAGAGGACAGGGAAAGAAAGAATACAAGTGGAACCTCGGTTTGCAAGCATAATTCGTTCCGGAAACGTGCTCACAATCCAAAGCACTCGTATATCAAAGCGAATTTCCTCATAAGAAATAATGGAAACTCAGATGATTCATTCCACAACCCAAAACTATTCATATAAAAATGATTAATACAAAATATAAAGTAAAAATACATAAAGCAAATTAACCTGCACTTTATCTAGGAAAGAATCATGGCTGGTGTGAGTGAGTTTCTAAAGTCTTGTGGGATTTCACCCAATGGGACGACATGCGGAAGAGCATCCTGAAGCATCCACAGGCACTCAGCGCTGTAGCAGTTCACGAGTTTGAAAAGATTGCGGTCATGCTATAAGCACCTGCCGTTGATGGGTGATACAAGGAACATTATAAATGCGCAGGGCACAGTATTACTTGGCCACTAACCTGGGCATGACCCTGCCTGACTGCTGTGTCTGTGTATAGGAGAGTGGCAGATCCCGCTACAATAAATAACCAAGCTCTTCCTGTTTCAAGCTGAATAAAGATGGTGTCGCTAAAGTATTGAGACTCAGTTTCGTGTTTTGGGGTGCAAGATGGGGACTCACCGGTCACAGCAAACACACGTGGTCATAATGCTGTAGTAAACAGCAGTATATGCTTGTACGGATTTTCATTATATGAGTTAGGCACGCTGACTGACAATTGCCCACAATCCCACAGCGAGAGAGAGAAGAACCATCAGCTCAGTTATGATCACGTGACGCTCAGCAGACAAAGCGTATATGGACTACTCGTATTGCAAGACCACGCTCATTTATCAAGTCAAAATTTATAAAAAATTTTAGCTCGTCTTGTAAAACACTCGCAAACCAAGTTACTCACAATCCAAGGTTCCACTGTACATGAAAAATGAGAGCCAACTCCTGCTGAAGCTTAACCATCACTTCACTGAGTGAAAAACAAGCACGTTTTAACCAAACATGCACAGACACACACAGTCAAGGTAAAGTGAAACATCTTGTACATGCACATGCTGCCTTGTTCTAATGTTATTTTCTATCAGCTGTGCTATTTGGAGGGCAAGTGAATATGCCGTATTGTACTGTCAGTGTACAGTATATCTTGTCACTGTAAGTAGTTTGCATTGTTCAAACATACATGTTACCTACTGTAGGTATTGGCTTCAAAAGCTTTGTTGTGAAAAAGATATGGAACTTTGTGTTATTTGTGCATCTTTATTTTGTAAAGATGTTATTTATTTTTACTCATTTTTTATTTTATTATTTGGAAATAGCAGAATTTGCACATTATTTTTTATTGTTGTCTGTCTTATTTCAATATTTCTAAAAAATAAATCATTTATTATGTTCAAACAGTTACTCAGTACTTGAGTAGTCTTTTCACCAAATACTTTTTTACTCTTACTTGAGTAATTTTTGGATGACTACTTTTTACTTCTACTTGAGTAATATTTTGAAGTAATGCTACTCTTACTTGAGTACAATTTTTGGCTACTCTACCCATATACGACGTAGTACCAGTACTCTACTGTGAAGTTTGCACTATGATGAAGAATTCTTTATGAATAATGTCCAGCCTCTGACTGTGTATATTACAGTATATGCTTTGGTGACTGTTGGATTAATTCACTTATTAGAAAACGCTGGGTGCTTAACAAATGAAAAGAATCAACTCTTCTGTATTATCTACATAATTAAGATTAGTTATAGCATTATCCGATTAAGTCCTCCACAGTCTCAGGGGTGAAACACTCATATATTTACACTCCCTGGACATCATACATTAAAATAAAACAAGGAAAAGGGAGTGTTCTTCCTCGGAGACAAAAGCCAGCAGGCACTCATAAATTAGATTGAGGGGTTGTTACATAATGTACAAGTAACCGCGTACGTGTATTGCATGGAGGTATGTGAAACAGAAAAACGCTGGTGCAAGACATTAGAAATTTAACGATCGTTGCTGCAACACAACTACTTTTAGGTAGGATTGAAATTTCTAGGGCATAATCTACAGGTCAGTCGGTGATAGCAGATGAAATCTAAAGTGATTCTGACCATCCAATCTGGTGTAGGAGGAGGCGAGAGAGGGATCCTTTCAGCAAGGGTGATATCAAAATCCTAAAATCCATTTGTGACTACAGTAATATAGCCCAATGCTCAGTGTGGTAACATGAAAAAGTACTATATAACAGTATGGTCTTGATATGCACGCAGCTAGTACAGTACTATCTCAGGTGCACTGCAACTAACTGACCCATTACTGTTATGCACAATGAAAATTTCAAAATCATTTTGTATGGAATGTTATTTAATTGTAATAAAATAAAAAAAATAAAAAAAAACAGTTACATTCATAGACCATTTCAAAATAATAGTTGTCTCATGTAATACATTAGAATTGCATTCTCTGTTTACTATATTTATTGAATATTCTTTCCTGGAATTTACAGATATTTAGTTTGATTTTCTTGCAATAGCTTCTATAACAAGACATCTGTTTGTTTTATTGGTTCTTACATCAAATTTCAATATTCTTACACATTAATAATTAATGATTCAAAACGTGTTATTATGTAGAAATGATAACTTCTTTTAAAATTCAGAAATGCAGTTGCACTCATTAAGTGCCTGTAACATCACAGACAGGCAAAGATAAAAAATAATAAATAATTGAAACACATAAAAATAGAAAATACTGTAAACAACATTGTGAATACTTGAAATGCATCAATAAAAGTTACTTTTTGCTGTAATGTTAATGTAGTCCACAGCACTGATGCACAAATCTATCTAAATCATGAGGGACATATTTAGTGTGGTGATTGCTACTGGTATTATGGAATGTGAAAGGTCGTAAGTAGCACCCAAATTCACACACAATAAAGGTCAGATTAAAAAAATAAAAAGGAGATATCATGTTGTTTACAAAGTTGATGTTGTCTTATACTTTATTCTTAATATTCCTCTAGATTTAATTATTAAAATAGGCTCAATACCTTTTTTACTGAAAGATGTAACACTGATAATACAAATGAAGACACAGTCTGCATTGAAAGTGGTGAGCCATAAATAAATGCTGTCATATAGTTCCTTTTTCAAACACCTTTAGTGCATCTGTCAGGATACACTATAGATGGATCATAAAGTAAAGTGTTGCAAAAAATGGGTTATTTAAACATAAGATCAAATTAACAATCTCATTTTTATTGTTATACCTGTAATTTTTATCTGTGCAGCATATATGTGGCTCTAGTTTTCATTCTAGCCATGTTCTAAAATAATTGACTAGTAAACTAAAAATCTAGGTGGCTAGGAAATTTAAGTATTTCATTATGTCCTTTTTCATCAAACTATGAAGCCAGTGCCAAACAAACTTGACTTGTTCATGCATGTATAGTATAATTTTCTATTGTATTGGGACCTGGTTGAAGAAACTAAAATAAGAGTCTACATTTACTTCAAAAATGATTTTCCAGAGTCAATAACTAAATACGTGATGCCAGGAAGCAAATTAATGAAAATGATTAAAAAATGTGTTTTCTAATTATTCTGCTGAGCTAATTTGGTACCATATATTTACCTTTCAGTATCTTACAATATCTATTAATAAATTTATTATGATTTTACAGTGTAGATTATGCTGCTATACATTTTTGTTAAGTAGTTGCTATTCATTTCATAACGCTTTTGCAAAGGAACTTATGTACAGTATGTATTTCTATCATTTTCTTTTATTTTCTGTTTTTAATGTCATTTAAATTAACAGGAGTGTAAATGATGAAAATTACTCTAAAGTTAATCCAACAAATGTTACATTCAGAAAAAGATACAAACAACAACTTTACTTTACCAAACATGTTACTTTCATATCATGGTAACAATACTGTAACAACCCGGCAGCAAGCGCTGGCGGAGTGACGCCTCATGGGTAATTTATGTAAATAGTTTGTGGGGAATTTATGGGTAATTTATAAAGAGCTTTTGTTTCTGACTATCTTCTGTAATAAAAAGATACAACAGGACAGAGCTGTTTTATTGCTAAGATTTAATCTAAGCAAACTACCGAGACACTCGGAGTCGCGTGTATGGGGCACGAGTGTTCTCTTTCTTAAAGAGCTGGGTGCAGTTGCGTGCATACGCTGGCAATCCGCTAGCCGACAGCTTCGAGAGGTGCACGCAGAGTTCGGCTCGAAATCTTTAAAGACTCCTCCACGGGTCGCTACATTGGTGTCAGAAGTGGGAGACCAGGCTGTTTAGAAGACGCCGTCATGGAACAGAGTCTTGAAGAAATAGAGCGTGCCATCTCGGAAAATAGCGTTATGTTGGAGCGCCTGATCAGCAGAACTGCACGGAGAAAAAGGACAAACTGGCCTGAGGGTGCCAGTATTCCCCGGACAGTGTTGCGATCTTCTAGGCACGGCGGAATGAACCTGTAGCTGCCGCAACGACACCCCAAATCACCAGTCGGCGGTCCTCCCCACACGGTCACCCGCTAAGCTGCCACGATACAGCGGGTTGGCGCCCTGGAGCCATACCTTGCACAAGTGGATCTGGCTGCTCTTCACAATGGTTGGAGCTGCGAGGAAGCTGCAACACACTTGGCCCTTGCCTTGGAGGGTCCCGCACTTCAGGTACTCATCAACCTGCCGCCTGAGGAGTGTCGTGATCTTCAGGCCCTCACCGATGCTCTCACCCGTCGCTTTGGACAGAGAACCTCAGCGGAACACAGCAGGGAGGAGCTGACTAACCGACGTCGGCGTGAAGGTGAGAGTGTGGGAGCATTTGCAGCTGACATCAGGGTCTATGCACGGAAAGGTTACCCTACTTTCTCGACAGCAGCAAGGGAAGAACTCAGTCTTCATGCTTTCCTGCGGGCCTTACACCAGAGCGTCTCCGTCAGCATGTCTGTCTGTTGTCGCCCAGACATTTGAGTGAGGCACTACGGGAGGCTGAGCGGGCTGAAGAGGTACTACAGTTTGGGTCTCCGCACGTCAATCATCACGCCCAAGCCGGCTACGAGCAGTTGAGCGAGTGGTAGAAAGGGACCAGCCTGAGGGTGTGGAGGTCAGTCGCGCCCAGCCATCATCAATCCCCCGACAGAGACAAAGATCGGACCGCTGTTTCCGATGCGGAGAACCAGGGCATTTTGCCAGGGACTGCCCTGCTCCAAGTCCCCTGCCTCGTACAACATCACCTTGGGGAAGCGACGGAGTGAGGCCGTGAGGGACCCTCGCTCCATTTTCAGCATCCCTCCACAATGACTGCCCTAAAGTGGGGCTGTGGGTTTTCAGGTGGACTGTACCTAGACTGCATTATAGACGGACGGCCTTGCAGTGCCTTAGTGGACACGGGTCCACTATTTGTCTATTACAGAGAGGAGTGTTGCCCGAAACAGCTGGTCCTCTTCCAAAAGACTGGACTCCTTCTAACATCGAACTGCGCGGTTACGGGTGAGCGGACAAAAATGCCGGAAAGAAACTATTGACTGTAGTAGTAGGGACGAGCCAGACCAGCCACGAATTCTGGCTCATGGACATTAAAGACAAATGCATAATTGGGTTAGACTTGTTGGCCCACTGGGGAGCATGTGTTGATGTGTCCAGGGCCATCCTCTGCGTAGGTAATGAGACTGTGTCGCTCCAATCGGGCTGGAATCATCCTGGAAGGGCTGTTAGCTTGGATTTGCCTGGACACCACGGCTCCCCGGCTCCCGACCGTTGTTCAGAAGATGCAGGGACTGAAGAGGACCCCCAGGAGAGTATTGCAGCTCAGACCAGTGCTCCCCAACGGTTTTCCTCACACGACCACCCATCCGCTGAGACGGTTGCCGCTGTGGAGGAATTGGGCCATCGAAGTGGTGAACATCTGAGCACGCCACAGCAGGAGCAACTCCAGAAAGTACTGAACGACTTTGTGGACATTTTGCGGCTCGAGAAGAGGACTGCACCAGAACCTCGTTAGTCAAACACCACATTGACACTGGCCACGCCGCCCCCATTCGGTTGCGCCCCACGATTGCCTCTTGCAAAACGCCAAGCTGCCGAAGAATTGATTCGCGAGATGGTAACCAACGACATCATTGAGCCTTCGGACAGTCCCTGGGCCGCACCCATGGTCATGGTGCGGAAGAAAACGGGGTTGGCGCCCTTGTGTGGACTTTCGTAAATTAAATGCAGTCACTCGAAAAGACTCTTACCCATTGCCTCGCATCGATGATGCATTGGACTATGTGGCTGGATCCCGTTGGTTCAGCACTTTGGACTTGCGCAGTGGATATTGGCAGGTAGAACTGGCAGCAGAGGACCGACCCAAAACTGCATTCACCATCGGACAAGGGCTGTGGCAGTTTAAGGTAATGCCGTTTGGACTTTGTAATCGCCGCCACTTTTGAAAGACTAATGGAGCGGGTCCTAAAAGACATTCCCCGAACCCGTTGTGTGGTCTATTTAGATGATCTGCTGATTCATGCCAGAGACTTTGACCAGGCGGTGCACAATTTAAGGGAGGTCCTGACCGCCATTCGTAGCGCCGGGTTGCGGTTGAACCCTGAGAAATGCAATCTTCTCGCCCGACAGACCAGTTTCTAGGGCACGTAATCAGCGAGTGGGGTGGCTACAGACCCAGCAAGGTGACTGCCGTGAGCAACTGGCCCCACCAGCCAATATCACTGAACTGCGGAGCTTTTGGGTTTAGCCTCCTACTACGAAGGTTCGTAAAAACTTTGCACCATTGCCAGCCCTTTGCACCGACTAGCGAGTAAGGGCCAACAGTTTGGGTGGACGGAGGACTGCACAGCCGCCTTCCAACAATTAAAGGCTGCCCTCGTCAGCGCGCCTGTCCTGGCGTACCCTGACCCCAACCAACCTTTTGTGGTGGACACTGACGCTAGCAATGTGGGGATTGGGGCCGTGCTCTCACAGAAGGGGGAGGCTGGAGAAAGAGTGATAGCTTATTACAGCTGCAGCCTCAGTCGACGGAGAGGAATTACTGTGTCACTCGGCGGGAACTGTTGGCAGTGATCCTAGCGATGCGGCACTTTCGGCCCTACCTATTGGGCACTAGGTTCACACTGCGGACTGCCCATGCTAGCCTCACCTGGATGTTGAATTTCCGGCAACCAGAGGGCCAGGTGGCAAGGTGGATGGAGATTCTACAGAATATGACTTTGAGATACAGCACCGACCGGGACGGCAGCATGCCAACGCTGATGCCCTCTCCAGGCGTCCATGCCTCAGCAATGAATGTCGATATTGCCGCCGACAGGAAGAAAGGGGGCTGGGGCCATCGTCAGCATCCGCAAGGGTAGATGACACTGTTGGAGTAGGGGAGCCGTTCACTATTGACCAATTGAGGCAGTTACAGGCGAACGACCAAGCACTAGAAAAGGTAAAGGGCTGGTTGGAGACACAAGAACGTCCCGACTGGCAAACCGTGTCGTCACAGGGGCCTGAACTCAAAATACTCCACTCTCAGTGGGGCAACTTGGAGTTGCACGATGGCGTAATCTACAGGCGGTGGCAAGCACCGGGGGAGGAATTGACCGACTACAACTACTGGTTCCCCAGGCTTTGCGCCGAGGTCCTCCGATGGGTCCACGGAGCGGCTGGATCCGGACACTACGGAGACGCTAAGACAGTGCGTCGGCTACGGCAGCGGTTTTATTGGCCCGGGTGTCGGCAAGACGCAGAGCTACACGTCCACTGCTGTGACGTCTGCACTGCACAAAAAGGACCTGGTCAACGTTCTCACGCGCCATTGCAACAATACCTGGTCGGGCACCCATGGAGAGAATTGGAGTGGACATACTGGGTCCTTTTCCTGTAACGGAAGCGGAAATCGCTACGTTTTGGTAGCAATGGACTACTTTACCAAATGGCCAGAGGCGTATGCAGTTCCGGATCAGAGTGCCTCCACAGCTGCTCAAAACTCGTGGATGAAATGTTCTCTCGATTTGGAGTTCGGACGAGCTCCACAGCGATCAGGGCGGAACTTTGAGAGCCGTTTGTTCAGGGAGGTGTGTCAGCGACTGGGGTGAAAAGACCGGACCACCCCTTCACCCACAAAGTGATGGATTGGTCGGCGATTTAATCGCACCCTGGCCACTCAACTGGCAATCCTGACCAGTCAACACCAGCGGGACTGGGACCAACATTTGCCTTTGGTCCTATGGGCATATCGGACAGCAGTGCAGGAGTCGAGCCAATGCACGCCAGCGGGCTGATGTTTGGAAGGGAACTTGCGCCGGTGGAATTAGTGTTTGGCTCACCCCTGAGCCTGAGATTATTGGTGGGCCCGAAATGGATTATTTTAGACGGCTAAAAGAGCGGCTGGACACCGTTCATCGACTGGCCAGGGAGGCCCTGGAGGGAGCTGGAGCGCCAAAACGGGCTTACGACTCACGGGCTCATGGCCCGGCGCTGAAGCCAGGGGACAAAGTGTGGGTATTTTGCCCGCAACGGAAACGGGGATTGTCCCCAAAACTAGCCCACCATTGGCAAGGACCGGGAGAAATATTGGACAAAATATCGGAGGTAGTTTTCCGAGTACGAATGCCTGGACGAGGCAGACGGGTGGTGCTGCACAAGGACCGTTTAGCACCATACCACGCACTGGCCCCAGAACAACAACAACTCGAAAATACAAGCGGTTCTCCAACCTCCACCCCCGGCACCGAGTCAGACATTGACAGGACTGAGCCCGACACAAGTGATGGCACATCCGGCAGGACAAAGCGTATCCGTCGGCCAGGACATTTACGTGATTTTATCTGTGATGAGTAGGGTTGTGGGGACACTAACCCTCTTAGGAGGGGGCTGTGTAACAACCCGGCAGCAAGCGCTGGCGGAGTGACGCCTCATGGGTAATTTATGTAAATAGTTTGTGGGGAATTTATGGGTAATTTATAAAGAGCTTTTGTTTCTGACTATCTTCTGTAATAAAAAGATACAACAGGACAGAGCTGTTTTATTGCTAAGATTTAATCTAAGCAAACTACCGAGACACTCGGAGTCGTGCGGTGTATGGGGCACGAGTGTTCTCTTTCTTAAAGAGCTGGGTGCAGTTGCGTGCATAACGCTGGCAATCCGCTAGCCGACAGCTTCGGAGAGGTGTACGGCAGAGTTCGGCTCGAAATCTTTAAAGACTCCTCCACGGGTCGCTACAATACAATAATACCCAAAAACATGTTTTTCAAGAGTTTCTCTCATTTCTCAGAAATGAAAGAGAAGAATTAAACATTCTTGGAATGGGTTGCTCAACAGAAAAAGGAGTTACCAGTGAGAAAAGGGTGGCAGATGAAGGGCTCAGCATAGCCAAGAAAGAAAGAGAAAAGTGGGCAATATTTCTACAATGAATTAATTAGTTGGCTGATGTCTTTATCCAAGGTGACCTACAACACTACAGATATACTACTTGTTGCATGTATTTTTATTTTCCAAGTGGAGCACAGAAAGGTGAAATGACATTCTCGTTGTCACACAGAGTCAGTTCAAGATTTAAACACACAACGTCAGGTTTAATACCAAACCCTTAACCTCTATGCCACACTGCCTGCACACTGCCAACACATCAGCAATCTAACTTTAGCGTGAGCAGGAACACTCAAAAATAAAACTGAATAAAAAAAATTCACATCCACAGCCATTCTCTGTCATGCACAACACTCACATTCACGTCCACAGTTTTTCCAGTCTCGTTCGCACACAAGATTTGACACGGTTTTCAAATAAAGAGGGGGTGTAACAAAACAAGTTTATACCACATCTTTATTTGAAAACGGCGTCAGATCGGAAGGGGGGGGGTGTGTGTGTCTGAAAGCTTGAACGTGAATCAGACAATAAAACTGGAGGGCTTCACTGAATAAGCTCCAGTTTTATTCTCTCAATGTTGCTGTAACACCCCACCCAACGCCTCTCTTGATCTGACTCTAAGTAACAGCACCAACGTAAATTCACACCCGATTTGACGCTGTTCGTTTTCAAATAATATTGCATTAGTGCGATGATGTTTTCTGATTAATTTTAAACTCAATGTGCCTTATATTTGTCTCTTTCTTTTTTTTCTCCATGCTGATTCGACATTGTACACCAGAATGCGTGAGCCTATTCAGTGCAGCAGGATCACTCAATAAAACTGAATAAAAAAAATAAAGTGACCGTGAGATACGAAGAAGGCCGATTCACCAGCGTTTGTGTGTCAGCTTTTATCCCTCCAGATCAGAGAATGTCCAGTTTGATCTGGTTCTTACATACAAAGGATGGTGCATGTGATCAAAACATTAAGATTTATATGTTACTTACATAAAAGCCAGATCAAATGTTATTTATCCATTTACCTTTATTTATTTACTTACCTACAGTCACAAGTAGAGTGCAGAGCTTCCCATGTACATATACAAAGTACAGTGATGGCAAAAGTGCATCTTTGATCCGATGTAGAACCATCGTCATGGTTTGAGTTTACCTCTGTTATAGTGCATCTATGTAAAAACAGCAGTGTCAATATGAAGGTGGGGGAGTTGGGATCGTGAACATGAGAGAATAAAACTGAATAAAAAAAAAACAAAGCTAAACTTTACAAGTCTCATAAATTACACTGGCTGTTGCATACTGGAATAAAATGTATGTTTTTATTCTAAAATAGTAAGAATACAAGCAGCTCACTTCTTAAAACGTACTCATCTAGGATCAAATCCGTGAAGCTTTGATTACCAGTCAACAGTTGATACCGTTGTGCTACCGAAGCTGTCATGGCAACTGCGTGTCAATTTCGCACCCTAACACATTAATAGACTCGCATTTGTTCTGTTATATTTGTACCTTTTGTGAAAGTGTTTCTTTGATATTTGGAATTCAGGCTTCACACATTATACGCTTCATGTCTACATTTTGTCAATTATTACTAAAACATGAATAACGTTTCTGTTTTCACAATGTGTTTACATAGATCGTTGTAGACACGGAACGCACATGAAATGCAAGTGTTCCAAATAACGATATAGTATTTATAAAAGGTGTCATTTTGCTTGACTTCTCACTCTATACAACTCTAAGCAACTGGCACGCAGGTAAACATACTTGAGCTGAGAAAACTGTGCACTGGTGTGGGATGTGATTGCAGGCTGCTTGCTGTTTGCTGCTTATCATCACATTTAAAGGACAAAAGACACTGATGGAGAGGTGCAAAGCATTTTAAGGTGGACGGATCTATGAGTTTTTTGTAGGCTCTGGTAATTCTAGTGTTAAAGAAAATGGAAGAAGGATTGTAGCAAATTCAGTGGCGATAAGAGGTGACTGTGGTCTGGTAACCCATAAACTTTATTTACATGATTCCAATCATGACCAAACCCATGAATAGCTTATTAAGTGCGAGAAGAGAAGCAGTCATTTGGCAGAAGGTAAGGAGGCCAGACAATAGAAAGAATTGAAGGAAATTTTTCTGTGAGGCAAGTGGGAGAATTGTGCTGGTAACCTTTAAGTGGCAGCAGCTGTTTTCTTTATGATTTATTTTGTACTGCTCAGTTTGTCCACTATTCATCCCTTCTCTTGCACTTTAGATTTAAATAAACACACCATATTTACAAGGGCTGCACTGAAATCAATGAGCAAAGCCACATTACATATATAAATTTAGCAATACAAGCATGAATGTTGAATGACAAATAGAGCCATCGTTTCTCACGCCCTTGAGTTGCTATTAGCATCATTAGCTTAAATCACATGACCACAAAGATATTTAATAAAATGGCTGATAGTGATGTATTATTCTATCAGGATGGTGTGATTGAAATTCTCATTAAAAGGAAATTCCCACGGCTGTCAGTACCGTGGAAAAGTTGGTGAAGCATGCTAAAGATGGTTTCTCTGACATCCAAGGTCAGCCTCCTAGCGGTCATCATTGAAACAGCCTCTACAGAACACAACAAGAAAAGGATCAGTCTCCTGATATGACACCCTCTAAATGTTATCTTTTGGAAATTGTAAGAGACTAGTTGCAAGGCTAACACTATAAAAGCACAGAGGTAACACAGCAAGCTATACACCAGTATCTTCAGGTGACTGGAATGGACTTCTTCTGTATGGGTATCTTCAAAATACCAGTATGATAGGAAAAATCTTTTCAAAGAAATGGACGGTTTATAGAAAAATAATTCAAAGTCTGTATATTAAGATTCTGCACCAGCCTTTTCAAGCATCAAAACTCACAATTAAAAAAAAAATGGTTGGTCATTAATTTGAACATGGACCTTGTATATATTTCAGTCTCCATGGCAGCATTATTGGTTATGAGTACCAATATGAGAACACACCATGCAGTTCCACATTTCACCATTGTGTGTTTCCTTTGGAAAAAACAGAATCAAATACTTATGATTAAAAAAAAGTAATTTAATTCTGATTAATATTTTTAAAACTGAAAAACAAATCTCTATTTTTACAACAAACTTAGCGCACAGGTTAGCAAGCCTGACAGTGTTGATGTAGTGGCTGAGAAACTGGAAATTAAACCAGAAGGATGCTGGCAGTTCTCATCTTCAATTTATTGTGTGATCCTACAATAATGACTTAATCTACCAGTATTCCTACTGCAGTATTTACTGATTTTCTTAGTCAACATGGATAAATTAATGCTTTCTCTGAATTAGAGACATGCACCTTTTCCTTTAACATTTTCATTATTAATAATTCTATTCAAATACTTCCTCCACTCCTACAGAGATCTATAAGTTTAGTTGCCTTTTTACCTTAGTTGATAAATGAGTTTGCTCCAAGATTCAGGAAGTAATTCTTAACTACTGTGGGTGGCTAAAGTTTGGCCTCTCCTTTTTACGTATATTAAAAGACTGATATTTTTATAACAAACAATAAATAAGATATTTATATACTCAGTATATAAAAAAGTTTTTCTCAGCAGTTCAGCTTTGATGGTTATTTGTTTTGTCTTTAGTTCAATTAGGAAGATGAAGCTGAAGATAATTGAATGTCTCTTAATGCGCACATACTGATATGCTAATGTATTATCATGCTGGGATTTAAACATGTTTGCCAGATTTCTGAAATTGTATTTATGGGTAAACATTTCTTTTAATGAAATCCTCAAAATTATACTTCTTATAGGTTAAAATCGTGCTTTTTACAATATAAAGAATATTTTTACACACTGATTACAATATTATACAAAAGGTTCTTCTTCTTATCTACTTGTCACATATTTTGAATTTCTTGTGACAACAAATCAAATGAAAAATATCAGAGCTTTCAACTGAATAACCAATGTCATCAGATTAAATCATCAGATTAAAAAGATACTGCCCTCTTATTAAAAGGTTAGCATCGAAAAATGTCATGCAAAATGGCTGAAGAACTTCACTTATTTTGGAAATTGATGACAAGTACACAAACTCTCTCTTTCTTTCTCTTTTATGGATCATTCCAAAGAAAATTTTAATATTAAGAGAAACAAACTTTTTAAAAAAGTCACAATTTTGATTATAGAGATAGCCAGGAATGAGATTATGTATTGGTTTATGGAAGCTGATTTAATATAATAGGCATTGCAGAAAGGGTTTTGGGTAAAACCAAAAGTGTGATATGTTTATCTGAAGTCACAAATCTACAAATCAAGCTTATTTTGACTCATTGGCAGCATTTATAAAGACTATAAACTCAGTAAACCTTCTTAGACCTCAGTGAAAACGGCTCATCAAAAAAAAGTACTGGACTCACAGGCGACAGCATGTTTACACAGCTTAAGGTTTTACTCAAGCAAGTGGCACAAGGGACCACCGTCTGAACATCATGACCATAAGATGTCCCCTTCTCAACTCAAATGCTTCAGCAAATCTGGATTGTCTCAAAGCCATGGTTCTTTCTATATGGAAACAGACGCGAGTGAGTGACCTTCTGTTATACCTCGGAAGCCTCTCAAAAGAGAAAACACAAGTAATTCAAAAATACTTAACTGTTATTTGCAGTCTGTAGCTTCTACAAATGCAGCACATTATTAGTGATATATCCTTCCCAGTATTTCTATTGTTTTGATTATTTCTTTAGGAGTAAGGTTATATTTATTAAAATCTACAAATGCAGTTCAAGATAATAGAGGCTATTCAGTTTTAGTTTATATCTGAAAAGTGAAAATGAGTTTAATAATTTTATATTGTATGTGATATGATAATGTGTGTCATTCTATTATATTTGCATTTCTATATAGTATATGTATGGAAGAAAGAAAAGTTTAGCTTTTGTTTTTAATGACTTAATCATCCTTATACACTTCATCTTAATCAGGTGCCTCTCATGTAATAGCAGATAGTATAGAAATTGACTGACACATTAAGAAATTTAGAGTGGGAATCAAGAATGTTGGACAAGTCATACTTGGAAGAAGAACTGGTATGTGCATTATTTTTTTGGTTGCAAGCATTCCTCAAACAAGCAAATCAATGCAGTTGGTAAGTTAGTGGAGTTGGCTGGAACACACGTGATGAAGGCTACACTGATGGACTAAATTTCTGTTTTTAATATTGCTGGGTGACTGTCTTCCTAAGAAAATCAGAATAGAATAAAAGCTTATCATTCTAACCAAGAGTGAAACAACATTTTAAATTTTATAGATTTAATTCTTTAAAGTAGACTTAAATTGCATATACTTTAGCAGGTAAAAAAAAAACAATCAGTGAAGACATTGCTGCCCTGTACATTCTGTGTTTCTCACGATTTATGTTTATATTATATAAATCATATATCATTTACAGCAGGGAAATACAGTGGAACATTGACTATTCTGCTATCTCACGAGTCTGCCATAGTTACTGTCTGTTTCCAGATTTTCCAAATGTTAAATTTGTTGTTTAATCTTCAGGTATTTGATTCTGATTCTATGGTGCTAGTATTATATGTGGCAGAATATTAGCTCCTGTTTACAGAAATGTTTGAATTATACTTTTCTGCCATTGGTAGTATAAAGTGTACGTTTCTTGTTTCTTAGTTATCTAAAAACCCAAAATCAAGTATCATGCTCTTACTATGTCTATGCATTTTCATTCCCACCAGCATGTACCAGCCAGATAGATAGATAGATAGATAGATAGATAGATAGATAGATAGATAGATAGATAGATAGATAGATAGATAGATAGATAGATATTTTTCTCATTCCCTCAGGAAAACTCAGGCATATGAACAATAGTTCATACACATTAGTAAAATTGTTAAAAATTATTATAAAAGCAAGGAGAAAATAAATAAATAAATAGTTGTAAAAAGGAGTATGATGGGTCACTTGCTATAGTGTTGGAAGGTAGAGTGGTGACCAGGTCATGAATTACTTGTATTTCTCAGTCTTCTTCGTTTGCTACAGTCCAGAGATGGGCTGTAGAATTCTGTGATGACAGGATGTTCTTTTTATTATGACTGTAAAGTGTTACAACAAGAACGTCATCTTTTGTTTCTACAAGTCACATCATGTAGTGCTTCAGGACAAAAAAACATTTCAGTGCCACCTATATATGTTAACAGTCAATAGTTTAAAAAGAAAATGTAACAAATGTTTTATACATGCATTGCTACATACAAGGCTCTGTCAGGGAAGTCTAAATAAAAAATAAGCACCTGTTTTTTTCATTTTATTTAATTCTGGTTACATCCCAAAACATATGGCTCTGATAAAGAAGGATAATTAACAGAAAAAATATATATCCTGTAAACAAATTAAAATATAATACTGCAGATACTATAATACATACACATTTCATAAATTGATTCTAATCATAGTCCAAATTGTTGATTCTTGAAATGCACAAATGTTAGCTCCCCTATGGTAGTCTCTTCCCTAGTCTTTCTCTCTATAACCCTTCCCAAACTTTCATTGTGTGTGACATCAGTTTTATCCCTCTATAGTTTCCACAATCATGAATATCACCCTTCTCCTTATGAATGGTGTCAGACACGTGTGTGTGGGGAAATCTTAAAGATGACAATTCCTCCTCTGCTCCAGGGGTTGGCACTGTGCCCATATGCCTTTTCTCTTTGTCCCTTTGCAGAGTGGAAGATTGACAGCTATACCTTCACTGACATCACAAATGGTGTCCATCCACCGAGAATTGCCTCTTTCTGTTAGAAGGACTTAAAACCGGAAGATCCGCCTCCATGTGTTAGTTCATACTTGGACTTTTGTCTGAGAAGACATTCTCACAATTACAGTATTTTGTATTTGTGTTTGTTTTTTTGTCAACAATTATATGGGGTTCTCTATTTGGTGCCTCAACACTTCATAATGTCTTTTGTTACAATAAGTACAATCGCACTGTTCCTCCACTCCTTTGGCATTCTCTCCTGTTCATAGATCTTCTGCATTAGATCGCACAACACATATTACTCAGCTCCATTTGCTGAATTACAGATCCATAAGGACCAATGCAAATTACTCTTTGCCATTGAACGGTGTACCATCTCTTTCTGATATTTCTGATAACAAATATTTGATGGGTCATATCTACTCTCTCTATATATAAAATCCTAAGCCTAAAAGTGCAATGATTTTATGTGACTTTTTATGTCACATTTTTTGTCACGCTTTAAATTGAGCCTATTTTAAAACCTACGTATATATTTTTGATATCATTCTTTTCAGAATTTATTGAACTTTAATGTGATGTTGTTAGATTTTCAGCTTCTTATTACTTTTTAAATTATAAACTAAAAAATATCAAGAACTCATGTCCCACAAGATGAGATTTTCTGCCAAAAGATTTAACCATGCCAGGGGTCAGAAATAAAAGACAAAGAGTAGTACAGCTGCTATACAGGCTTTTATATGTTTGAAGCACCGTGTGAGATGCAGATCACGCGGCACGGCAGCAGCAGCAAACCAGCAGCTGATCGAGCAAAGAGGAGGTAAAAAAGGTCTTTTTTTTCCTATTGCATCACTGTTTAAGAGGGGATTTTGGAAGAGCAACCGTGTCTTCTTGGGGTGCGTTAAGCCCCCCTCTTCACAACATGAGCAGCAGAGATGCAAAGTGGCTGGCACCTAGCACTGGCTAGGAGGGAGTTGGCGAGCGCAGCGAGCAGAGGTGAACTGCCTAGTATAAATATAATTTGTAAACTTTAAACATTATGACCATTTAATGAGTGTTCAGAAAGTGCTACCAAGGTAATGTGGTTGTGAGAGTGCCTGCTTCACTCCGGAGTTGCACATGGATCAGTCAAGTGCCTCATTCACACCTTGGGGTAACGGCATATCACACCTGCACTAAAACTTGCCAGATAAGAGGAGCCTGCACAGAACAAGGGGCGATCAGAATGAAGAAAGAAATTGGAGAATCAAGAGAAGGGAATAGAAGTTAAAGAAAAGGACAGAGAGAGGAGGGCAGGAACTGATAGAGCTGGTGCAAGACAGAGAGGAAGCAGGCAGATGTGAAAGTGAGCCCAGGGGAAGTAGAGTTTGGCCAGCTCTGAAGAGGGGGCTGTGGGTCGCTCCTGTTTAGTAATCTACAGTGCAGGACCGACTGTGTGCTCAGTGAAGATGTAGAGGGTCTGGCGGCGGAATTAGAAACAGGCTCTGAGCAGCACCCATTGGAACATTGAGGGATTGGAGATTGGGGCAAGGGCCAGGATTAAGCATTGTCTGAGCGTTAACATATCCTTGTGCTGCGAGATCCGAAGAGGGAAAGCCAGGCAGATAATCGGATATTACAGAGTAATGCCCAGGATTTTTAACTTCATTTTAAAGGATTATTTATTGACTTATTTTAACCTCCACATAAACTCTGGATGGATCTCCCAAAGCTAGATAGGGATTCAAGGGACACCTTCCATGCACCAGCCTGAATTCTGAGTCAGGACAAGACATCTGGAGGACAAACCTACTTTGTCCTTCTCTTCTGACATAGATGTTTCCTTTGGTGCTACTTTTTACCTTACATATCCACACAGAAAATATTGTTTAAGGTTTTTGACTTTGGAAGAACTGTGGTGGGCCGGCGCCCTGCCCAGGGATTTGTTCCTGCCTTGCCCCCTATGTTTTGGCTAGGATTGGCTCCAGCAGACCCCTGTGACCCTGTGTTGGGATATAGCGGGTTGAATAATGACTGACTGACTGGCTTTGGAACAAGGGAACTTTGAAACATTTTCCATTTATATTTTCTATAATTAATTTCATTTTATCTCTGCTACTGTTATTCTGTTTTAATACAAATTGCCTTTAAAATTTCTTTGTTTTATAAAAATATGTCTGCACATCATGAGAAATTGAAATAATAAAATAAATAGAGGGTGCCTGGTGTGAGGAGATAGCTACTTCTGTCCCACAGAGTGACTGGAACCTCCAATAAAATGCAATGTGAAAAGAGCTAAAAAAATTTGGTTAAGGGGAATTAACCAATTTGTATCAAAGTTCAGTGTCAATATATCCAGGGCACCCGTGTGAATTGCTCATGCCAAAGCTAGTGAATCCCTACAGGGAGTACTGATGAGTGATAGACTGTACAGGCATCATTCATATTCCAAGCTTAAGTGGATAGCATTGGTGTATTTCTGTCAATATGAAAATGTGTGTGGAGCTAAAAGTTTGTAAGAGTAGACCAACCTGTAAATAACTTGGTGAGTCCCATTCGGGCCATGATAATACATTGCATACAGTAATTCATTTACTTGTCTCCACGTTGTGCATCATTGGACACAAAGAAAGAAAAAGCCACAGACACCAGGGAAGAAGAGTGGACCAATTAAATTATTTTAATACTGACAATAACCATTCTTATCCTAACAAAAATATTTCACTCTTCTTCGGTGTCTTACAATGTTGTGTTTTAATTTATTGAAGTGAAACTAATTAAAGTTTTGTCTAAGCAAAAGATTTCAAAATATTTTCCAAAGCATCCCTTATGTATGGAATAATCAGGTCCACCTAAACCACTGTTTCCTTACCTCAGTCTCTGGTGGCTACAATTACTTAGTCAAAGCCAAATGCAGTTTCAGATTGAATGTGTGTCTTAATTAAAATTCAGTTCCCCTCTTTCTGAATTAATTGTGTCAATCCAGAAAACAAAAACAGGACTTGTTTGTTTATTACAGTATACATGTAATTGTTACTTTTCAAGGAAATGCTTAGAATTATTTAAAAACAAAAAGTGAATGAAAATTCTTATTATAATGTGACTTTAAACTTGGTAAACTGAATCAAATGCAAAGGAAAAATGGCTGAAAAGTCCATATTATTACCTGGAAAAAAATCTTTCTTTCTTTCTTATGGAGAGTTTTCACTTGTCATTTCCTCATGGAATTTGACTGATTGCAATTATGCTCTTTGATCCATGAATCACTCGTGTCATTGTCAATACTTCTTTTCTCTCTCTGTGTTGTTCCTTCATGGGGTGCATAAAAAGAAATTCTATACAGCATATGTATAACTTCAAGAAAGCCAACAAAAATCCTTTTTAAATAATGCATCCCACTTAACAAACAATGATAATTCTACACTATTGCCCAACAGTATGTGATGTTCTTGATAATAAAAAAATAATCAGTAAACTATTTGAATACTGTGAAAATATTATGTCAACCATGCACCCATGTTTAATTTAATTTGCTTAAATTCCAAACTGTTAGCTGTGTTCGGTATTTGGGATTTTTGAAGCAGGATTATTCTTGCCTTGCCTTCAACTCTATTTCAATGTTAACAGTTAAACTTCATCAGAGCTTTGTCAGCTCAGTGAAATTAAAACCTGGATGCAGCAGAACTCTTTAAAATTAAACTGCAAATTGGCATTAAAGTGCAACTTACGTAAATGAGCTCCTTTTAAATCACTCTTGACGATGATCTCATCAGACCTTCTTCTAATACAAGGAATCTCAGTGCCATTTTTGACTCACATTAAGAAACTTTCTTGCTTCCACCTCCATAACATATTCCATGTTTGCACTTTTGTCTCCCTTACTAATGCTAAGAAACATATCCATGCTTTTATCATATATCACAGCGATTATTGTAACTCCCTAATGGCAGGTGCCGCTTCTAATCCTATATCTCGGCTCCAGATGATGCAAAAATCTGCTGCAAGAGTCCTTACTCAAATCAGTAACAGCAAGCAGGTAACAACCATCCTGCTTTGTCTTCACTGGCTTCTTGTGTCTCACAAGATTGAATATAAAATTGTATCAATAACCTACAAATTTTTAAGTGGCCTTACACCAGACTACTTCAGTGACCTTCTCCATCACTATGCTCCTGTTCACCCATTAAGGTCCTCTGATTCTGGCAATCTTGTTGTGCCCTATACTAACCTGCACTCTATGGGTGATAGTGCCTTCAGCTGTATAGCAGTGAGACTTTGGAGTGACATCCTGAAATTAATTATTTTAGCAGACTCAATTCATTCTTTTAAAAACCAACTTAAAACTCATCTTTTCTTTAACTTAACCTAACATTTGGTTTGCCACTTCTTTCAGTTTACCTCTCTGTCCAGACATTCAGGAGAATTTGTGTGTGTGTGTGTGTGTGTTATATCACAAATTATGTTACTTGTTCAGGTTTTTTTTTTTCTAGTATTGAATTTACTCTGGTTTATTGCATTTTATTCTATTTAATGCTTTGTATATCAAATATTTACCTGTTTTAGTGTTCTATGAAGAAAATATTTATATCCAATGTTACATATACCCTGCTGTTCTTTCTGAGACTCTGTGAAGTGCCTTGGGCATGGGAAAGATGCTATATAAATTAAATGAAATGAAACACTGAGAGATTGATAGTACATATACTGTACTTCTATAATATAATAATATTATTTACAATTACACTGCCTGCACAAGATAATATTAATAAAGTTTGTAATAAGAGAAAACTGAGAGAGATATTAAGAGATATTAGTATATACTGTAGCTCCTGACAGGATTTTAGCCAGTGCTTCACAAATGTACATAACCATAAGCTGGTAACTGTCCATTCTTATCTGCTATAAGCATTGTTCTGCATTTAAACTTTCTTATTAACATTTTGTATTACCATTTTCTAGTTCATTCTGCATGTTATTTTTATATGTTATTTCTGTCTCTACTAGTCCGTTGCTGAATATTTTTATTTAGATCTTTATACATGATATGATAGTAGAATATTTTAACATTTTTGCCTCCCTCTTTCCAACTATTCCTATTAATGTTTCTTATATTATTGATGATTGCTTCTTTGTTCTGCTGCTTTGGGAAATCAACTCCTGTTAAAATGTTTCTTTATATCCTCCCTCTTTTCATTGGATATTTTTTCACAATTGTTAATAATTCAATGTTTAAAAACAAATTTAACTGCCAGTGCTATCGTGGGTCTTCTTCCCAGGTAAATTTGTTCAACATACGAGGTCATGGTAATCTCTTTCATTTTAATTTTTCATATAAGAATTAATGATCTCTGCAACTATCTGCACCTGGATATGTTTTGCAAAATATTTGCCATCTGCTTGAAATATGGTAATTATTCATTTCTTCCCGTGCTGATCCAGTGATATCCACATGTAAATTTTGCAGTGTAAACATTGTATTAGTAATAGCTAATGGGTTATACTGGCTAAATTCAGTGAGATGCTCTCTTGCTTCCTTCTGTATACACAATCCTTACTGACCTTTTTGTATTGGTATAATTTGTCCTCTTTAACCTTGGTGTTGAAATCACCACTGATAAAGAAAATGTCACCATATTTTATTGATTTCATTCTGAATGCTTCTGACTGATGTTATATAGAGTAACAGCTTTAGCTGCTTCGACCCAAATGGCTAATGCAGCCTGTGAAAAATTCACATGTCCTGAGTAAAATCTATGGCAATCCAGAAGAAATCATTCTTTTGACTGCTTTAAATTGTGTTCATTGTCAGTTCCTAAATTCTGTACTTTTTAAGGTGAATTTTACTACCAAGAGCTTGAGTAACCACCATCACAGAATGTCCCTCTAATGAAGGCTTTTATTTTACAATTTTATTAACAGCTTCACCAACTATCAAGATGATGCCTGAGTTGTCTTGTAGTTCTTAGCATATCAGTCACCCTGAAAGGTCACTCATCAGGTTTACATCATATTAACTTTTCTCTGTTAATTCATCCCATTTTTCTGGAAGAACAGTGCAGTAGATTTCTACTTCCAGTCTGCCAGAATGTGAACTTCTAATGCTCTTGGGTATACATGTACATGCAAATATTGTGTAGTTCAAGATAGTGGAAGTGTAGGATCTTGTAATGGATCGATTGATATCTCAGCCTTCAAGAATGTAAAGCACTGGTACATTCTAAGTAAGTGTTAAATGACAGAATTAATAGTTTGTTACTAGCGGCTAGTTTGTAAATTGTGAGATCCAGAAATAATTTAGTGCAGGATTTCATCTCCATGGCCAGCAATTAGAAGTTAATATCTATCTGCTTCCTACCATAATCACAAAGTTCATACTGTATATTCACAACCTAGCAGCAAAATTTAAAGTGTACTAAAGCCTACCATCACCACTACTGTTTTCTGAATATTTTTTCATTATTTTTAATTAAATTTACTATATAGTTCTTTGAGCTATACTAGTATCCCATCCATGGATAGTCGTTATTGTATGTATACTGATTTCCAAGATAGTTTCTGATTCTTCAATTTACCCTGACCTAAAGAAAGCAAATTAAGAAAATATAAGGAAGGCTGTTTTAACTGTTTGACATTTAAAGATTTTATTGGTATGTGTGGCAATTTAACAAAGTGATTTAATATTGCTGTCTGTTGATGACTTTTTATGCTGAATGTTTTTATTTGTCTAATTTATCAATACAATTATGTTTTACTTTTGAGCAAATGGATAGTGTGTGAACTTTGTGAAGATGCTCTGATCTAAATATTTTCCTTAGAGTAGCTTGCTAAAAAAATGAAAATTCATATCTTTGCATGTTAAATGTTAACAATCTTTTTTCTTAGAAACATAAATGAATTAAATGACAAGGTCTATACACAATGCTATCACACCAGCTATTAAAATGAAAATTGCAAGGAACATCAATGTGTTTTTTTTTAAAGTCCATTAAACTAGGAATGCACAATAAATAACAATAGCACATGTCCATTCAAAAGTCGTAAAATGATTCAGGCAATATAGACTTTAACAATATTCCGCACCATTTTTGCCCTGTGAAGTGTAGTGAAATGTTTTAAGACATAAAAAAGATTTATGACTCACATTTGCGCTGTCCTTTGTCTCAGGCTTGCTTTATTGCCAGGTATTTTGATTATTTCCTGAGGTCATGACCACTAATGCGTTACTTTTAATTGCTTATTTAAAAGATATTGCAAAAAATTAGCAATGCATCTAGATCAAAAATGGGAAAAAGTTATCAACAAAGATTAAGAGTAATATATAATTTTTAATAAGAAAAAATGTATATTGTTAATTTGCTGTAAATAAGTCTGTAAATTCTTTTGTGTCATAGCGTCGAAATAAAAGTAAGAATGTTTACTTAGAATAGCCTATCTGTAGTATCACCTTATCAGATTTTTATATAGAAGTAAATAATGATTTGCTTAAATAAAATGGGCTAATTTGTTGTATGTGTAATGGAATAAATATATCAGTAAATAAAGATTTGCTTAAAATTAACTAATGCATCACCCAATTGGATATTTATATTTCTTATTGAACATACATTTTTAGAATTGATCAGTCCTATAGATTTATTTTAGGGTTAGCTGAAAGATTTTGGAATTTTTTTATAATTGATTTAATAAGTGATAACTGCGCTTATTCACATACTGATCAAGAGCTTTAAATGTCACAATAAATACATAATTTTTGCTAACATTATGCAAAAACAGATTATTAAAATATATACATCTTTTAATTTTTTTAGAAAAGTGCATTTATTAAGTAGCTGCATTTTACAGACTGGTTAAAGCTGTAATGAAGCTACAAATATCTAACATTAGTGTGCTGTAACGTAATGGTTTATGGTTGTTATCAGTTTCCATTCTTTTTATATTATTTGGATTTAAAAGAGCAAAACATAATACTGAACAAAAGAAGACCCACAGTATATGTCACATTTAGCCCTTCATAGCTAATGTGTGAGTGTTGGAAGCTTTGCATAAAAACCAGAGGTGCATGGAGTTGAATGAGAGTTAGCTTGGCAGATTTCAGTGGGAGAAAGACCACAGTGAACAGGAGAAATTTTCCAATAGGCAAATCACTCCAGGTGTAAACATGCAGCCACTCTTTAAGCACAAAAAGAAGAAACCACCAACACATTTGAAAAATGTTTGCCTCTCATTGATTTCTTTATTCTTCTTACTTGGTTGGAGACACACCTGTTCACTGGAGAATTTGAGCAAGACTAACTCTCAGCCTTTATTTGTTTTAATTTTCCACTTTGTCACTGAAAAATAGATTGAGACTTTGATATACTTCATATTTCCTTTATTGTTCAAATGAATTGTTATTTGGAGACTAATTAAGCTTTCAATTTTGTATGTTGTTGTCAGTTGAGGGTATGACAGGAGTCAAGAAATGTTGGGGTGCCAACTGGGCCATTTACTTGGTTAATAAAGAAACTGAATAACAACACAAAGTTTAACCTTTGGCTGAGAGTCTAAAGTCTCAGATGAGTGGTTCTGGTTTCAGGGTAGGACCTCCAAAGAACGAGTCACACATCTCCCGAATAAGACACTGCCTTCCTGGAGCACCATGCTTTAATAGCTCCTGGACTGGAAGGAATAGGGTCATTTGCCCTCAAATGGCGTTTACTCTAAGCTGTGGCTGACAAAAGAGAAAGAGGAGTTGGTGATTCCACCCCTTGCTGTGCTAAGGTGGACGTGGTTATCTCTGATGAGCCTTGAAGGTTACTCTCTGCTGCACAGGCAAGTATTGACCTCTTCTGTGTCATTAAATAATTAAGAATTCAGAGACTGAACTGTCAATGTTGTGGTTTAATGTCTAGTACCTTAAACATTATTTTACAGTAAATTCCATATATTTTTACTTTCCTAGTAACATCCTAGACCTAAATATATTTCATTATAAAAGTGGTTATGGTTTTGACTGGTTAAGAATATCCCATAAAGTTTAAATAGATTTTAATCTATCACACAGAAAGAGCATCAGTCAACATTAGAGCACTTTTATTTATCTTACCACAAATGCTAATTCTTAATGTTTGTGACCATTGCTATCCATCATTACATCAATGATCATCTCTTAAACTTGCTAGTAGGCTCCAACTGACCTATTCCTGTGGGACTGATAACAAATGATTATGCCCATTCTATCATTAATAACACACTGATCCACTGACTACTGTTTATAGACAGCTTTTGAACTAATTAAAAGGTATGTTGTAAGGAAAAACAATACAATTAAACCTCCATCTATTTTCTACGCTTGCTAATTCAAGTTTGGGACTGCAGGGAGCCTGTTAATTGGACGATTAGGCTTTGCAGTTGGCATAAAATACACATCTGTACTGCAAGTGAAGGATAAAATATTCCTTTAAATGAAGAATAAGTAGACTTCTTTTAACAACCAATGCTTTTAACCACTTCAGTTTAAGTATTCTTCCATAAATCCTTAGTGGTTTCACAGTACAAATTATATTTTCACTTTCAGGAGCCATACTAATGCATTCCCACAACTCATGTTTCGTTTTATTTTAATCTGTAAATGTGTGTTTATACATAATATATTATAGGAATGACTTAACTTTTAACGTTATGTTTACAACTGAGACATTTCATCAGACTGCAGATTAACTCAATTTTGTCATAAAATGTGCACTCACAAAGTATAATGAATTATATCAGTATTGGTGGGGGCAGCACTATAGCACATAGTGAGAGATTAAATCAATTTTGTGTACATGGCTGAGGTGGCCAGCCACATATATTCCTGTGACTCATATCTCGGTTGCCTACATATATAATTTATGACATTACTGTAGATGAATGCATACTGTATGTACAGTAATAATAAATGTTATCAGCCATCTAGTTGAACAGATTGGAGTATATGCATACTGTATTTCATTATACTGTACAAATTAAACGTTTAATGCGTTGTTTATTATTTTGATGTAATTAATCCTTTGTTATCATAATTAATTTAAACCAATTGTTGAAGAAGAATAATTGAAAACATTGAAATGTTAATGTTGAAATACTCAATACTAATGGATTATACTTAACATAAAAATAACTCCTTATGTTTTTATGTAAATATTTACTTAAATGTAAATACTTAATATGCACTATTATATCCTTTACTAATTTATATAATTACCAACTAAATTTTGTGTTTGGGTGTTTTAAAGCTTTAATCATTCGTGTCGTATGACCTTTTTTTCCAAACAAGTGTTTTTTTCCCCCCGAGGGGCTTCTCAAACATTAATTTTCCATTAACCTAATGCCCTAACTAGCTTTCTTCCAGATGAGGCAATATATTGATAATATCATCTACAAAGGTTTCTGAATCAGGCATCTTTACATAGTCTTCTTTAGACTTCTCCAGTTTGTACTTCACAAGTTCCTTGAAGACACATAGCAAAATATCCCTTTTTATGTAGATTTACATCATAAACAATTATGTCATCATGTTTTCTAAACTCATAATATAACATTTTTTGAAAAGTCACTGCCTTTTCTGCTAATACCATTTAATTTAATATTCTGTCAGTGACGAATAACCATAAATATTGGAGCCACAAAAATAAAACATGTACACCCATTTGTCACATATAACTGTTCGTGATCAATTATAACAATATGTTTTCCTCTTCAGTTAATACAAGGCAGGGATGATGTGTTGATTCAACAACAAAAAAAAAAGCAAATGTTAAAAACTAAAAGTGAAGGTTACAAGAGACCATTAAAGATCATCTGAAATCATGTGCACTGTTTAGCTGAGGTGAATAATTAAGAATGCAAGAATAAATACTGTAGGTAAATATGATTATAAAGAGTAATTAACAGTGGCCAAATATCTAAAGATTAATAATGCCTTAATCAATGTAACTACAGTTGTGCACAGTGTGGATGAATTTCAATAAAAAAAAAATAAAGGCAGGAATTAATTTAAGATTGTTCTGGGACTGTTTCACAGGAAGGGAAATATGATATTGTATGCTTAACTGCTTGTTAGTGTGAAATAAAAGCTTCATGATTATAACATGTAGAGCTGGAAAGGCCACCTTATCTCGGCTCCTTTTTGAGAATACGCTGATGCTTTGCAGTACACTGTGGCATTGCCCTCTTTGGCATGACATGTGAGACTTTCACTGCAGCTGTAGGCCTGAGCTGCTGTCTTTGACTGCATAGTTAACATCAACCCCACCACAGTCAAAATAAGATTTCTTAGGAAATTAAAATAGGAGTTTCTTTATGAAACTGAACAAATACCTTTCACTGTTTTTTCCATACAATCAGTGAGGAGAGTGTCCATTGTTCATCTTTACCAACAAAAAACCTCCACTGCTTTTTTAGTTTTAGTTTAGTTAAACCCCTGCTCAAGAAAAATAATCTTGACCCCTCTGCTTTTGAAAATTTTAGACCCATATCTAACCTGCCCTTCTTAAGTAAAATTCTAGAGAAGGCAGTCATTTTGCAATTAAATGACCACGTCAATAAACATGTTATTCTTGATAAATTTCAGTCAGGCTTCAGAACAAATCACAGCACAGAAACTGCAGTCGTTAAAGTAGTAAATGACTTGCGGATAAATGCAGACAGAGGCCATTTATCTGTTCTCATCCTCCTCAATCTGAGTGGCGCATTTGACACCATTGATCACAATATACTTAGAAATCAGTCAATGGGTGGGCCTCTCTGGCTGTGTTTTAAATTGGTTTGAATCCTACCTGGCAGGGAGAAAGTTCTTTGTTAGTTGTGGTAATTACAACTCAAAGACACATGATATCCTATATGGTGTTCCACAAGGCTCTATCCTGGGTCCGCTGTTATTCTCAATCTATATGCTTCCGTTAGGTCAGATTATCTCAGGTTACAATGTGAGCTACCACAGCTATGCTGATGACACACAGCTGTACTTATCAATAGTACCTGATGACACCGACTCTCTCGATTAACTAACACAATGTCTTACTGGTATTTCTGAATGGATGAATAGTACTTTTCTCAAACTAAATAAAGAGAAAACTGAAATTTTAGTGATTGGCAAGAATGGATTCAATGAGGTTATCAGAAATAAACTTGATGCATTAGGATTAAAAGTTAAGACGGAAGTAAAAACCTTAGGGGTAACTATTGACTGTAACCTGAATTTTAAATCGCATATTCATCAGACCACTAGGACAGCATTTTTTCACCTAAGAAACATAGCAAAAGTTAGACCTCTTATATCATTGAAAGATGCTGAGAAATTAATTCACGCTTTTGTTTTCAGTCGACTAGATTACTGTAACGCACTCCTCTCAGGACCACCTAAAAAAGACATAAATCATTTGCAACAAGTGCAGAATGCAGCTGCTAGAATCCTTACTAGGAAAATAAAATCTGAGCACATCTCTCCAGTTTTGATGTCACTACACTGGTTACCTGTGTCTTTCAGAATTGACTTTAAAATTCTGCTTATGGTTTATAAAGCCTTAAATAATCTCGCTCCATCTTATATATCGGAATATCCGACACCCTATAACCCAAATGTAACCTTAGATCCTCAAATGAGTGTCTCCTTAGAATTCCAAAAGCTAAACTTAAAAGAAGTGGTGAGGTGGCCTTCTGCTGTTATGCACCTAAAATCTGGAAGAGACTGCCTATAGGAATCCGGCAGGCTAATACAGTAGAGCACTTTAAAACACTGCTGAAAACACATTATTTTAACATGGCCTTCTCCTAACTTCACTTTAACTTAATCCGGATACTCTGCATGTGCAATTCATCATAATAACTATTCATAGTGGCTCTAAAAACCGTACTAACCCCTACTCTCTCTTCTGTTTCTTTTTCCGGTTTCTTCGTGGCGGCCTGCTCCACCACCACCTACTCAAAGCATCATGATGCTCCAACAATGATGGACTGAAAGCCAGAAGTCTACGTGACCATCATCATCAAATCCTTCCGTGAGAACCCTAAATACAAAGAGGACTGTTTCATTTATGTTAGGTAGAATGCCCAGAAGGGACTGGGCAGTCTAATGGTCTGGAATCCCTGCAGATTTTTTTTTTTTTTCTCCAGCCGACTGGAGTTTTTTTTGTTTTTTTCTGTCCACCCTGGCCATCGGACCTTACTTATTCTATGTTAATTAATGTTGACTTTTTACTGTGTCTTTTATTTGTCTATTCTTCATTTTGTAAAGCACTTTGAGCTACATTATTTTGCATGAAAATGTGCTATATAAATAAATGTTGTTGTTTAGAATTGTCACCAACAATTGGAGTCCACCAACTCCTTGCTCTGTCTACATCACCTAAGTCTGTGTCCAATGTCTGTCTGTATTAGACTCCTTACTGCCTAGAATTTGGATGAACTTTCATCAAATGACATGACTACAAAGTTGATCAATGACATACTCTTGTTTTATGTATGATTCAAGTTAAACTGTTCACATTTACAGTATGGAAACAAAAGGGGGTCACCAGTAGCTAAAACTGCAGAAGACTATCTTACTATAAACGGATATTGCTGTAATACTGTATATGCATTCTATATTTACAGTTATTAGATGCCAATATCAGTAGTAATTGATTATATACTAATTTATTTAAAATAATTTATCAAGATACTTCAATTTATAATTAATTATTAATTAGGTAATAAATGCTACGTTTTGTTTATTGACAACCCTAAATTGGCCTACAATTTGTGAGTATATCCTGTGATGGACTGCTACCAAATCTAGTCTTGCTCCTGCCAACCTGAATTGGATAAAGCAAATACAACATAGAAAATGATTAGTAGGATGGTAATAATTCCAAAGATTGCATTAAAAAATGTGGGTAAATTAATTTGAATGATACTTTGGGGAGGAATTTTTTAACAAAGCTGTGGGGAAAACAGGCCTAATATTGTATTTATACCTGAAGTAGTTAATATTGCGGCCGTAGCAGTAAATTGTAATATAGTACACATTACACAGTAAATTCATAAAGCAACATGACAGCATTTAGAATTGAACTCATACCCTATACTTTATGTCTTTTTAGGTAAACATATAGGTTACATACAGTAGGTGAATCAAAAGTTATGACTACCTAGAATGACAGCAATTGAAAGGAAGCTATGGATATGCCAAGAGGTTTGTGCTTTTAGTGACCTGAAATGTTTTCCTGATTATATCACCTGTTTGTTTTCTGATCGGAGCTGTATATAAGTGCTGAACAAAATGAAATTTCAGGCCCAAAGTCTTTTCTACTATCATAACAACTCCTGGTCAATGTTTTGACTGAGCAGATGCACTGCCAAACCAGGCTACAAAAAAAAAGAGTTACCTGCCTTTTCAATTACTGAGCATAGTATGGAGCATTCACAAAAGCCAGCCGCTAGGTTTGTATTATAATCTTGCAAGTACCAGACCCTACATTCAAAATTAATCATTTTCACAGCATCAGCCACAATAAAATGTTTGTTATGAAGAATTATTCCTTCGTCTCTCCAAAATCATCAGCAAATCACAAAATTTCCAGAGAATGTTTTAAACTGGGTTATTCTATATACTCAAACCCAAAACATTTGTTTTGGTGATAGGCAAACACAAATTTAATTTTATTTATATTGATTACTACTAGGCATGTTAAAACCTTACTTTATATTTCTGTATCTGTGTATCTATCTACTTATGACCAGTGATCAACTCTGTGATCCATTCTAACCTGAAACAAACATCACCAAACTAATCTAAATTAATAATATATTATCTAGTGATTTTCAATCTTTCCTGTTCTTCAAGGTTGCACTTTATGTGTTCTCCTCTGATGTAATTATACTGTAACTAAGCACATTTTGAAAAATGGACACTATCATTTACAGCTTATAAGTTAACGCTCTCTAATTCAGACTTTTAGTATTTCTCCCATTATTCTTTTGTTGATATGGTGCAGTTCAAATCCTGAAGTTTTCCTAGAGGTGGCTTAGACACTTTAGTCCCAAATTTGCATCCTAAAAGTGCTTTTTGGGTTGATTTGTGAGTCTAAATTGCCTCTGCATGAATGAGTTTGGATACATGCATCTGAGTTTCTTTTGAAAGACTGATGGCCTATCTATAATTGGTTCCTGCCTTTCGTCCGATTCTGATATATCCATCACCACATGACAATAGTCAATGGACTCTTAAAAATAATTCCAAGTAGACTGTCTTAGAAGATATTTAAAACTTCTAATATCCAAGGTGGCTTTCAACATAATATAGTCCGTCAATCCTTATTCATCTTTTACAAAATGCCAGGTGAAAATATGAATGTCCTCAAAGTATATATGTTTAAATCTTTCCATAAAATCCATTTTTGTGTGTATTTTTTTATCTGTGAGTGTCAGAATCTTTTATGTGAAAATACTGCTTTTGTTTTCAACAAAATTCAGCTTGTCCACCACAGTGTAGCTCATTATTATGAATATGGCCAGTGTGATGATACACATCAGGTAGTAAGCCATTGGTCAAGACCTGACTGCAAAAATGTAAACAAAACTATATGACATCATATTACATTCTTTCTCAGAGAGAAAACCCCACACAAAATCAAATTAAGCATGTCCAGGGCTTGGCAGTACAAGTTACCATACTTAGTAAAACAGTCCACATATTTATGACTTTACTGTATGTGTGAAGAAATACTTCCTAATTGTCAGGAAGAATGTACATATTGTAGAATACATTTTAAAATAACACTTTATGCATTACCTTCATAATTTTGAAAGTTTCTAATTTGTCACCTAATAGATTGTGCTCCAAATGAAACTCCAAAAATGAAATGTCTAAAGCCTTTTCTTTAGACTTATTCTAACATTATATTCAGTTTTTTATATATGGATACTAATATTGAACACAGAAAGAACATTTTATAAGATAATAACTGATAAAAAGTAAAAAGTTGTCTGAAACACAGAATAAATATATTCTGGAATGCATCAATTAAAGGGGCATTCTTCTTTGCTCATTATAAAGTCATTTGGAGAATCATATTGAGATACAGATGTCTTCACTTCTGGAGAAGCTGATGAGAAATTCAGCTAAAATACAACTATACCATTTGCAATATGCAGGAACTCACAAAGCTTATACATCATTGTGTTCAGCAGCTGTACATCTTCATTTCATATACAGTGTAAGTGTAGCTCATTTTGTACTGTTTTATAAAGAAAATTGTATCCTGTTGAAATGTTAGAGCAAACCCAATTATACATAAAATTAAAGGAAAATCTGCATTTTTTTAAATATAAACTTTATTACAGAAGCAGACTTAGCATATTACTTCTAGATGTACACTTCTGTGCTTTCTTCTTACATTGTAGTATGTTACTGCAAATATATTTTTGTTTTAGTTTGTGATAAGTGATTTGTAAATATTCAGTCACAGAATAAAATTTGTGTGTATGTATATACAAGGTGACACAGAAAAATGTGAACTTTTGAAATGCATAGTGGCAGCCATGTACAGTTGGCAGCACTGCGGAACAGGGACCTTGAGCTGTAAACAATCTCGCCATTTAGTAAATTAGTAATCAATTGCAAGGCAATCAATGGCAGCTGTGCGAGAATTGTTCGGTAACCGTGTCATTTCAAGATTTGGTGACATTCCCTGGCCCTCAAGATCAACGGATTTGTCAGTTTGTGATTTTTTCTTGTGTGGCTACCTTAAGAGTCGGGTCTACACGACTCGGCCAAGGACACTGAATGAATTGAAACAAAGAATTCAAAATTAAATTCGTGGTATACCAGCTGAGATGTTGTAGCGATCAATGCGGAACCTCAACAGCAGATTGGAAGAATGCATACTGTGGTCTTTGGCTGGCTTGTCATCCTGGCCAATACCCCCAGGCCGCCAGATGGAGCCCTCCCTGCAGTATGGAGATGCCCCGAAGACCAGCAGGGCATCATGGACAATATAGTTTTCATCCACAGCCCTGCTGGATACCACAGGGGCTGCAAGAGGGAGCTGCAGGGGGGAGCAGAGAGTCATATGTGCCCTATAACCCGGAAGTGCGTCATAGGAAGAGCGACGACAGAAGTGACGTACTTCCGGGGTGAAGAAAAGGACTTGTACCTGACCCGGAAGTGATAAAGAATCACATGGACTGTGGATTGGGAACACTTCCGGGTTAAGGAGTATAAAAGGACTGTGGGAGCTCCCAGACGGCAAGCTGAGCTGGGTGGTAGGAGGGCAACTCGTATGGGAGTGGTGGAGAGTATTGGTATTGTGATTGTGAGTAATTTATATGAATATAGTGGAGGAGAGGGTACTTTGTGCACTGTGGCATTTAAATATAGTCAACATTTGGACTTTTTACTTGGTGTCTGGAGTCTTGGACAAGGGTTCAAGGGAGCGATAGCGCCCCCTATCTGTCACAATACATACAGGAGTACACCATCTACAGGACGTAATTTTCAGACATTGATAATTTGGATTACTGTCTATTAAAAGGCATGTTGTAGTGGTTCAATTGCTGTCAACATTTTTTTGCTGAATTTCTTCCTTTTTTATTGGTTTTTTTAAAAGTTCCTGTTTTTCTGTGTCACCCTGTATATATATATATAGCAATACATTACAGGTGGGGGGGGTGGCTAGGTCCGTGTGCGGGGTGGGTGGCGTTATGAGGTTGTTGGGAGTAAAGTCTTGTTTATTAAGAATAAGTTCTTCTTAAGTTTGTATATGCTGGATTTATGTCCAAGTGTCTGTTGATGGCGTTCTCATTTGATAACCAGGATTCAGCCAGCTCTCTAGCACTTTTATTATTGGCTTTACACAAGGACCTAGCCACTACCCCTGTAATGAATTGCTATGTATTGCCTTTGATTCTTGTAAGTCTAAGCATTATCCTCTGATGAAGACCCCTGGTAGGGGTTGAAAGCTCAGGAATAAAAACTACTTTATGATACGTGATTCATTTTCCGCCTTTGTGGATCTCCAACTACTAATATGCAAACCGTATCACAGACCTTCTCTTCCATATACTGTGTATATATATATATATATATTGTCATATAAATGAGTCCAAGATATTATAAAGGGTTTGGGGCAGCCACTCGTATGTTGTTTTCCCAGCTGCAAAAGGGTTTTCTGATTCAAATACATGATGTGCATATCACAGAGTCCAAAACAGAACTGGCTATAGTAGCCTAAGATGGAGACTTTAAAGGTCTTGAGAGGAACTGATGTCATCAAAGGGGCTGGAACCAGAAGTGACGTCATCAAAGTGGCCGGCTTCGGAAGTGACGTCACCAAAGGGGCCGGCTTCGGAAGTGACGTCTTCAGAGGTGCCGAAACCTTGCAGGATTTCCCGGGAAAGGTCTGTAGGGAACTGAGAAAGACAGTCAGCGCACTCCGCCGCCCCCTGGTTGGATGTTTTATTACAATTACTCAAGCCCTTCTACTGCCTTTTACTTGCATGTGTGTGACAAGGTCCCCTTCAGCCCAGACCCATTGGGTCGGTCATCCTGCACTGAGAGGTCTTAGGCATGAGAGAGAGCATCAGCGTTGGCATGAAGAGAACCCTAACGATGAATAAGTGAAAACTTGTAAGGTTGAAGGTCAAGAAACCACCTAGTGACCCATGGATTCGACTCCTTGTGAAGGGCCATCCACTGTCCGTCATTAGAGTGAACTCCCGGCCCAAGAGGTAGTACCTCAACTGCGTAATCGCCCATTTGATCGCAAGGGCTTCCCTTTCCATCGCTGCATACCTGGTCTCTCGATCCAACAGTTTCCGGCTCAGGTACATGATGGAGTGTTCAACATCATCGACGCTTTGGCTCAGCATGGCACCCACACCTGTGTCCGAAGCGTCCGTCTGGAGAATAAAAGAGAGAGAAAAATTAGGAGCTTTTAATATTGGTGTTGACGTAAGAGCCTGTTTTAAGTCACTAAATGCAGTGTCCGCCTTGTCAGTCCATACCACATGATTAGGAGCCCTCTTCTTTGTAAGATCAGTCGAGGGCGCCGCTCTCTCTGAAAACCGAGGTACAAACCGGCGGTAGTACTCGACTTGCCTCTTGGTTCGCGGACGGGACCATTTAACAATGGCATCTATTTTTGAACACTGTGGTTTAACAGTGACCCACCAGTTAGCCAAATATTTAGCTTCTTTAAAACCAAAGAAACATTGCTTGGGATTAATACGAAGCCCGGCTTCTCCTAGTGTCCGCAATATCGTAGTGACCTACTGTACGTGTTCCTTCCATGTGCTGGAATAGATGACGACGTTATCCAGATAGGCAGCACTATATGCATTATAGGGTTGGAGCACTTTGTCCACCAGACGCTGGAAAGTCGCAGGAGCCCTGTGTAACCCGAATGGAAGAACACGATACTGCCAGTGTCCGCTAGGAGTGCTGAACGTGGTCTTGACCTTCGCAGAGTCCGTTAAAGGAATCTGCCAGTACCCTTTTGTCATGTCAAGCGTGGTCAAAAATTCAGCTTGTCCAAGTCTCTCGAGGAGGTCATCCACGCGAGGCATGGGATAAGCATCAAAAAGGGAGACCTAGTTAAGCCAACGGAAGTCATTGCAAAACCTCCAACTAGCGTCAGGCTTACTAACCAAGACAACTGGGCTAGACCAGGGACTATAACTTTCCTCAGTCACTCCAAGTTCCAGCATCCGCTTGATTTCCAGCTCCACCTCTGCTTTCTTTGCCTCAGGAAGTCTATAGGGGTGCTCTTGGACTAAAACCCCTGGTTCAGTCACTATGTAGTGTGCAATCAGAGAGGTCCTTCCGGGTTTTTCACTCACCACCTCTGAAACAGACAGGATAGCTGATTCCAGCTCCCGTCTTTGTCTATAACTTAATTCCTCGCCAAAATTAAGGGTGTCTAGGTGAGCAAAGAATGATGGGCTGAGCGGAGGAGGGATCTGGTTCCCTCTCCTTCCACGGCTTCAGCAAGTTAACATGATAAACCCGCTCAGTTGGTCTACGATTGGGTTGTTTCACCAAATAGTCGACCAATCCTTTTCTCTCCTTAATTTCATAAGGGCCTTGCCAATGGGCGAGTAATTTAGAATGAGAGGTGGGAATTAATACCATGACACGATCCCCGGGCTGGAATTCTCGGAGTGTCTTACCACGATCATAATAACGGGCCTGTGCTACTTGTGCCTTTTCCATATGACTTTTTAAAATAGGTTGAATTTTCTCAAATCTATCGCATAACTGTGCGATATATTCCAAAATATTTGTAGAGGGAAGAGCCTCTCCTTCCCAACCTTCTTTCAAAATATCCAATATACCTCGGGGTTGTCGTTCGTATAACAATTCAAAAGGAGAGAACCCCGTAGAGGCTTGTGGGACTTCCAGATAGGCAAAGAGAATGAGGGGGAGGAGTTGATCCCAATTCCTCCCATCCCCCCTGATCACCTTGCGAAGCATCTGCTTGAGAGTCTGATTAAATCTCTCCACTAGACCATCGGTTTGAGGATGGTACACTGCAGTCTTTAAGTGCTTTATTTTCAGTAACTTGGCCTTTTCCCTGAACGTCTCCGAGGTAAATGGTGTTCCTTGGTCCGTTAGGATTTCTTTAGGAATACCAACACATGCAAATACTCCTACTAGTTCCTGTGTGATTGCTTTAGATGTAGCTGAGCGCAAGGGAACAGCTTCCGGATATCGGGTCGCATAATCCACGAGGACTAATATATATTTATGTCCTCGGGCTGAGGGCTCCAAGGGTCCTACAATATCGACCCTAATTTGTTCAAAGAGAACATCAATTAAGGGAATGGGAATGAGAGGAGCACGGCCCTTTCTAGGAATTTGCCGCAATTGACATTCTGGACAAGAAATACAAAAACGGCGAACCTCCTCGTTAATTCCCGGCCAATAAAATCTGAGCTTAATCTGCTGTAAAGTTTTTTCAGAGCCTAAATGGCCTCCAAGGTGGTGGCCGTGAGCTAATTAACAAACCTGCCGCTGGCAAGTTCGTAGAATTAACAACAGTTTCCGAACCTCTGCCCCATGTTCCGCGACCCGATATAATAGATCATTTTCTATTACAAAGTGGGGTCCTTGTGGCATGGGCTGGTGTATGCGCTGGCTATTGACAAGGACTACTGCATTCTTTGCAAATTTTAGGGAGTCATCATTCCACTGCTCCCTTTTAAAAGAAGCCGGTGTTTGTTTGGACTGATAGTAAATGTCGAAGAGAGGGTCGGGTCTGACCTCAAGTGGAGGGGGATTCCTCCCGAATCATCGAGGCGCAGGTGGATGACGTATTTGCCTGGGGAGGACCAGGAATCTCCCCGTTCTCCTTGTGGGCTTTCGTATCTCTCTCCGCCGGCTGGGTACACGCCGTGGAGACAGCTTGAGTTTTTATCAGGAGTAGTCAATAGTTTGCCGCATTTATTTTCTGACCAGTCCCGCCCTAGAATCGCTGAGAAGGGAGGATTAGTATGGATCGCCATGGGAAATTTTAGTAGTGAATCTCCCTGACTCACGAAACACAGGGCGGTGTTGTACATCCGGATATCTCTGTGAATACATTTAATACTGGTCTTTTTTTTAATTCTCTGTTGTGGTAAAACATATTGGCAATCAACAATGGAAACGATGCTGCCAGAATCAAACAGGGAAAGGAGTTTATAACCATTAATGACTACATCTCCTGTATTTGAACACGTCAGGGGGTTGGCAAGAGCACACAAACTATCTCCCCCCTTCCACCTACATCCTGCCTCGCTCCCAGGTAGTTCGCACGCTCAGTGGCCTGGCAACTCAGAAACAGGCTCTGATGTATGTGTAAGAGACTTATTCAGTAGGACGTGATCTCTAGGAAATCCACTAGAGGGCCGTTCTGCTCTCCCAGATTTAGAGACTGTCTCGGGTGTTTTCAAGAGCTTTATAAGCTCTTCCATAGAATGGAATTCACCCCAGTCTGGCTGGGCAAAGTTTTTAGGGAGGCCTTTTAAAAAGAGGAGGCAGGCTACCTGTTGAACTATCTGGCAGGTGATTAATTCAAATGGCCTTAGCCACACAGCCACATGCTCCCAGAGGGCCATAGCCTGCTCCTGGACTGATCTCTCTGGATCAAGTATCCAGTTTTTTTTATTATTTTTACCTGCTGGACTTGGGATAACCCACATTTATCTGGGATCTCAGTCCCAATGAACGGCTCAGCTCTCTCCTCTGAGAGAACATAATAAGCCCTTTTTGTTTCATCCCCAGAAACTAGCCTACGCCTGTATATCCCCTTCACATTCTCCATTTGGTAAGTGATAAGCCTGGGGTTGCATTTGAGGAGCGGAGAGTGTACTGAGTCCTTCCTGACCCCCAAACACACTCCCCCCCAGAAATTCGGCCCCGGTACTTTCCTACCTGGTTATTTACATGTCACAAAATGACCTCCAGCAGGCCAATGGTGTGAATGTCTCTAACCAAATAATCAGAAACAGACTTCATGAGGGTTGCCTGAGAGCCCGGCATGATCTAGTGGGCCCTGTGCTCACTGCCCGGCAAAGTGGAGCTCAATTGGCATTTGCCATGGAATACCAGAATTGGCAGGTCCACCACTGGCACCCTGTGCTTTACACAGATGAAAGCAGGTTCACCCTGAGCACATGTGACAGACATGAAAGGATCTGGAGAAGCTGTGGAGAACGTTATGCTGCCTGTAACATCGTTAAGCATGTCCAGTTTGGTGGTAGGTTAGTGACGGTCTGGGGAGGCATATCCATGGAGGGACACATAGACCTCTACAGGCTAAAAAATGGCACCTTGACTGCCATTAGGTATCAGGATGTAATCCTTGGACCCATTGTTAGACCCTGTGCTGGTGCAGTGGGTCCTGGGTTCCTCTTGGTGCATGACAATGCCCAGCCTCATGTGGCGAGAGTATGCAGGCAGTTTCTGGGGATGAAGGAATTTATACCATTGATTGGCCCCCACGCTCGATGACCTAAATCCAATAGAACACCTCTGGTACATTGTGTTTTGGTCCATCTGACGCTGCTAGGTTGCACCTCAGACTGTCCAGGAGCTCAGTGATGCCCTGGTCCAAATCTCATTAGGAGCATGCCCCAACATTGTTAGGCATGCATACAAGCACGTGGGGGGCATACAAACTACTTAGTAAAATTTTGAGTTGCTGCAATGAAATTTCGGCAAAATGGACTAACCTGCCACAAAATTTTTTCACTTTGATTTTCGGGGTGTCTTTGAATTCAGCCTTCTCTAGGTTGATAATTTTCATTTCCAGCAAACGATGTGGCATCATTACATTTGTAACACATTACCCAGTCCACAGCAGTATAGATATCCAGCATGATTTTTTTCTCATTTAAAATTTTCAAAGTGTTCCTTTAATTTTTTGAGCAGTTTATATGTGTCCCTGCAGCAACCCCTAGGGGCACTAGGGGCACTCTCAAAACCCATCAGGGCTGAGTCGAAGAACTCCAATTCCCTGTGGGAATCCATGGTGCTTCTGCAACCCAGGGGGGCTTCCACCTTACTGGTGGTCCGAGGGACATAATGTTCTGTTTATGCTATCTCCCCACTGGCAATTTGCCATATCTAACGCAGCAGCGCAAGAACAGTGCTGTAGCTGCTCTGCTGGGTCTGGTAAACAGTAAATCAAGGGCAAAGCAATTGGTTGTCCTGTGCAGGATCAGAGTTACCATGTACTGTTTAACATTTAATACTGGGCTTTTATCTGCTGTTCCTCACACTCTCCTGATCTGTCTTCTCCAAACCGCATCTGCCACAGCCGCTAATTTCTTATATATATATATATATATATATATATATATATATATATATATATATATATATTTTGTCATTCGATAGCACCTGGGAAACCACTCCGCCAGGGAATGGTGGGGTATTAACTTTCTCCCTCTGCTTCCTCATAGAAAGAAAGACCTTCCTGCACCATAGGCCTGGATTGACCGCAGTGCGATACTTCCGCCCTTCCTCCGCCATCTTGCCCTGACGTCATCCTTCCCATCCTCCCTTGCGGTCCTTCCCGGCATCCCTCCACTTCCGGCTCCTCCCCAATAAAATGGCCGCGACGCCAGGAGTCGGCGTCGCGCATTATGAACTGTTTTGTTTATAATTTTGACCTGTTTTTTGTGATTTACAATATACGGGGCCGGAAAACCCCAACCCTTGCTACTGTCTCCTCGGTCCTTTACAAGTGGCGTAGTCGGCAGGATAGAGAGATCCCGGAATGACGGAGGGACAGGACCTCAACACGTGCTGCAGGAATGAACGACCAGCTCCAGGCGCTGCAGCTGCGCAAGCCGCCACCACCGGGAGCTGGAGGCCACGAGGCCAGGTTAGTGGAAGCCCAACGGGCGAGACCAGACCCGCCCAGGCAGCCGCCTCCTATGGTCCCGATGGGCCCTTCGAGGACGCCGATGCCTACCTGGGCATGTTTGAGAGGACGGCCACCCGGAACGAGTGGCAGCGGTCCGAAAGTGGGCGTCCATCTTGGCGCCATACCTGAAGGGCCAGCGCTGGGCCTATTATGACCTCCCTGAGGAGGAGGCCGCTAATTACGACCTCCTCAAGCCCGAAATACTGGCCCGCTACGGCATTAGCCCGGGCCAGCAGGCGGCCGAATGGCGGAACTGGGTCTTTGACCCGAAAAGCCGCCGGCCCAGGCGTTCGAGTTCTGGGGCAAGATGGGCCGCTGGCTACGGCCAGAGAGCCCCGACGGGCGGAAAGTGGTCGAGCGGGTGGCCTGTGAAGGCCTGGTCAATGCGATGCCCAGTTCCCTCGCCCAGCAGGTCCGGGGACACGCCTATCAGAACATGTCGGGCCTCCTCGACGTCCTGGAGCGTCAGTTGGCGGTCCTCCGACTTGGGGGTCAGAAAAGCCTGCTGCGGGAACCGCAGGGACGGGCGGCCACCCCGAGCCCCTCGACGCGCTGCAGAAGCGCCAGCCAGAGCCAGAGAGGCCGGGTCCGCCGCTGTTTCAAGTGTGGCGAGACCGGTCACCTGCTGCCAAACTGCCCCATCACATCGCCCGGAGCCTATGGACTGCAGCTGGACATCACGGAGAGGTATTGTACCCGCCGCATCCCTTGGCGAGTCCGAATCGGGAGTGGTGTTGCTAAATGGGCACGCCGTGGTGGCTTTGTTTGATTCCGCAGCAACATTACCATTGTTGCTCGCCGCTTTGTCTTACCGCAACAGTGGTTAAAACAGCATTTGTTGGTCACCTGTGTGCATGGGGGACTAGGTCATATCGTTCCGCCACTGCTATGTCACCTGGAAGGGGAACCAATCCAAATGACGGTCGCTGTGTTACCTGACCCCCTTCCCAGTGATTCTGGGACAAGACTGGTCTAAAAGAATCAGCGGTAAGCCATTCGCCTCTCCCGGGGCGTCGTTGGATCTTGTTATGAGGGGAAAAGGCACCCCTCCCGCGGCCTCCACGCCGTGCACAAGGGCAGGCCCTATGGGCGCTGGTGTCTCGGGGACCTTTCGTGGCTACGGACCTTGACCCGAAGATTCCGCGGAGAAGGGACTAGCCAGGAACTCTTCCCGGCCCAGGCCCCAAGACCCTCTCGGCGCCTGGACCATCAATTTCGGTCCACGCCGCCTCCTTTAAGAGGGAGCAGTGGAATGATGACTCCCTGCGCTTTGCCCGAATGCGTCGTTCTGCCTAACAGCTCAACAGCGGACGGATCCACACCGCTGGAACCCTTCTTTGTCCTTGAGAATGATCTGTTGTACCGAGTGGCTACCCATGAGGGCGAGGTGCGGAAGTTGTTGCTAATTCAGCGTACCTTCCGGGGGAGATATGCGAGTTGGCACATGCTCACCTCCTAGGCCCACCTCGGGCCGAAAAACACTGGAGAGGATTAAGCTCCGCTTTTACTGGCCTGGGATCAATGAGGAGGTCCGCGGTTCTGTCAATCCTGTCCGGAGTGCCAGACCCGCCAGATTCCTAGGAGGGACCGTGCTCCTCTAGTCCCTATTCCCTCGTGGACATCCCCTTTGAAAGGATAGGGGTCGATTTGGTGGGACCCTGGAGCCCTCAACCCGTGGCCACAAGTATATCCTAGTCATGGTGGACTATGCCACCCGGTACCCAGAGGCGGTTCCCCTGCGCTCCGCTAATACTAAAAGCATCGCACGGGAACTGGTTAATTTGTTTTCACGCGTGGGCATACCCAAGGAGGTCCTCACGGACCAGGGTACGCCCTTCACTTCGGATACGCTCAAGGAGGTAGCCAAATTACTGCAGATAAAGCACCTGAAAGCGTCAGTCTATCACCCGCAAACTGACGGGTTGGTCGAACGATTTAATCAGACGCTTAAGCAGATGCTCCGCAAGGTAGTCAGCGGGCGGCAGGAACTGGGACCAGCTCCTCCCGCCGTGCTTTTGCCTACCGGGAGGTACCCCAGGCCTCTACAGGCTTCTCCCCTTTGAATTACTATACGGGCGACAACCCCGGGAATCCTCGACATCCTAAAAGAAGGCTGGGAGGCCGAGGCTCTTCCCTCCTCTAACATTTTGAGTACGAGCAACTGCACCGACTCACAAAGATCAGGCCCCTCCTAAAAGAGCACGTGACTCGGCGCAAGCAGCGCAGGCCCGGTGTTACAACCGCAACTCCGTCCTCAGGGAGTTCCGCCTGGGACCGAAGTTATGGTGCTCGCCCCGACCTCCCACTCGAAGCTGCTCGCCACTGGCAAGGGCCTTACGAGGTTAAGGAGAGAAAGGACTCGTCGACTATTTGGTGAAACAGCCCAATCGTCGACGAAAGTGAGAGGATCTATCATGTCAACCTGTTAAAGCCCTGAGAGATAGAGAGGAGCTCCCAGCTCCCGAGGTCACTCTCCCTTTCGCAAGCACAACTGCCCTTAACCTCGGCGAAGAGCTGACCCCCAAGCAGCGGCAGGAGTTAGCCCAAACACTCCGAGCCATCCCGAGGTAGTGAGCGAGTCACCCGGCCGGACCGCTGATTGAGCACGATATAGTCACGGAGCCCGGGTAATCGTCCGGAGAGGCCCTACCGACTCCGGAGGCAAAACGCCGCAGAGGTCGAACTGGAGGTGAAACGTATGTTGGACATGGACATAATTGAAGAGAGCCATAGTCCCTGGTCCAGCCCTATTGTCCTCGCCTCCAAGCCAGACGGCTCCTGGAGGTTCTGTAATGACTTTAGACGCCTGAATCAGATCTCCAAGTTCGATGCCTACCCCATGCCCCGCATTGACGACCTCCTTGAGCGGCTGGGTACGGCTCGTATCTGACTACCCTTGACATGACAAAAGGGTATTGGCAAATTCCTTTAACGGCATCCGCAAAGGAGAAAACGGCCTTTAGCACCCCTAGCGGGCACTGGCAGTACAAGGTCCTCCCATTTGGGCTGCACGGGCCCCGCGACCTTCCAACGCCTGGTAGATAGAGTGCTGAAGCCCCACCAGTCCTATAGCGCCGCCTACCTGGATGACGTTGTCATCTATTCCGCACCTGGGAGGAGCATCTACTGCAGGTCGCAGCTGTCCTCCGAACACTGGCTAAAGCCGCCTCCGCATAAACCCCGGAAGTGTTTTTGGATTAAAGGAGGCCAAATATTTAGGCTACCTCGTGGGACAAGGACAGGTGCGCCACAGAGCTCCAAAGTTAAAGACATCTTAGAATGGCCCGTCCGAGTACCAAGAAACAGGTGCAGGCTTTCTTGGGGCTTGCGGGTTACTACCGCCGGTTTGTTCCTCGTCTCCGAAAGAGCAGCACCCTTGACTGACCTGACAAAAAAGGGCGCTCCCCTATACGTGGTGTGGACCGACAAAGCAGAACACGCGCTCAGTGACCTAAAGAAGGCCCTAACGCCGGCACCTGTGTTACGGACGCCCGATTTTGGGCTCCCGCTTATTCTCCAGACCGACGCCGGACACAGGCCTGGGTGCCGTGCTGAGCCAAAGCGCCGATGGTGTCGAGCACCCTGTGATGTACCTTAGCCGGAAACTGATGGACCGGGAGACCCGTGCGCTGCAGTGGAGAGGGAGGCCTTGGCCATTAAGTGGGCAGTGACCCACCTCCGTTACTACCTGCTGGGTCGCGAATTGCTCTGGTGACTGATCACGCTGCACTTCAGTGTATGTCCCTACACAAAGAGTCGAATCCGCGGGTCACCAGGTGGTTCCTGGACTTACAGCCGTATAAGTTCACTGTCACTTATCGGCGGGCACCCTTCAGGCCAATGCCGATGCCCTCTCGTATTCACGACCTCTCGGTTAGGTCCGCCCACCTGACGGTCCTGGGCTAAGGGGGATCGTGTCACGCGCTTGCAGTAGGAGGCAGCGGATTGATTCGATAGCACCTGGGAAACCACTTGCCGCCAGGGAATGGTGGGGTATTAACTTTCTCCCTCTGCTTCCTCATAGAAAGAAAGACCTTCCTGCACCATAGGCCTGGATTGACCGCAGTGCGATACTTCCGCCCTTCCTCCGCCATCTTGCCCTGACGTCATCCTTCCCATCCTCCCTTGCGGTCCTTCCCGCATCCCTCCACTTCCGCTCCTCCCCAATAAAATGGCCGCGCGCCAGGAGTCGTCGCGCATTATGAACTGTTTGTTTATAATTTTGACCTGTTTTGTTGTGATTTACAATATCTGGGCGGAAAACCCCAACCCTTGCTACTGTCTCCTCGGTCCTATATATATATATATATATATATATATATATATATATATATATAGGGCGGCATGGTGGCGCTGCTGCCTCGCAGTTAGGAGACCCGGGTTCGCATCCCGGGTCCTCCCTGCGTGAGTTTGCATGTTCTCCCGTGTCTGCGTGGGTTTCCGCTGGCGCTCGGTTTCCTCCCACAATCCAAAGACATGCAGGTTAGGTGGATTGGCGATTCTAAATTGGCCCTAGTGTGTGCTTGGTGTGTGGGTGTGTTTGTGTGTGTCCTTCGGTGGGTTGGCACCCTGCCCAGGATTGGTTCCTGCCTTGTGCCCTGTGTTGGCTGGGATTGGCTCCAGCAGACCCCCGTGACCCTGTATTCGGGTTCAGCGGGTTAGAAAATGGATGGATGGATGTATATATATATATATATATATATATATATATATTTTTTTTTTAAAGTATATTTAAAAATCTGCGGTGGATTGGCATCTTGCCCGGGATTGGTTCCTGCCTTGTGCCCTGTGTTGGCTGGGATTGGCTCCAGCAGACTCCCGTGACCTTGTGTTCGGATTCAGCGGGTTGGAAAATAGATGGATGGATGGATATTTAAAAATAAATATTAGCATATTTATTTATTAGAATTAGCATTAACAAATGTGTTTAAATCAATTACAAATTGATATCTGGCTAATTGAATCCCCTTTGTAAACAAAACAAATATAATTTAAACTCATACACCTTAATTTTCAGATATGAAGATTACTACACATTGCTCTTTGCACATTCCTGTAATATATGAAAACTGGTTCTTTTGTAAAACACTTGTTTCTTAAATGTTTTAAGGCAGCTTAAGCGTTTAAAAGAGATATAGACATATACATGTTTACTACCAGCAAATATAATGACATTGACTATTACTGAGGTTAGTACTTTAATTGCTAATTGTATTGCAGGGTACTATAATGATATACTAGTATATATATATATATCTTTTTCTCCTTTATTAGTTTTATAAAATGACATGCAAAAATTATGACTCAATAAAATAATACATACAATTATGATATAATAAGTAATAACCTTACTTTTTCTGAATTCATCTTCAAGACCATTCGTAACCCAACTGGAGAGCTATGAAAGCCCAATATATACTTCATCCATCCATCCATTTTCCAACCCGCTGAATCCAAACACAGGGGTCTGCTGGAGCCAATCCCAGGGTAGGAACCAATCCCGGGCAGGTATCCCACCGCACAAACACATCCACACACCAAGCCCAATTTAGAATCGCCAATCCACTTAGCCTGCATGTCTTTGGACCGTGGGAGGAAACCGGAGCGCCCAGAGGAAACCCACGCAGACACGGGGAGAACATGCAAACTCCACACAGGGAGGACCCAGGAAGCGAACTCGGGTCTTCTAACTGCAAGGCAGCAGCGCTACCACTGTGCCACCTCAATATATGCTTGTCACTCAAAAATACTAAAGCACATAAAAGATTAGCAGAGGTCCAGCCTGCTTATCTAACAGCAAAATTAACACATTATTGCCAAATTCTAAAGAATTTTTGGACAGTACATGCTTTTCCTAATATGTTTTCCAATTATATACAATAAGGCAATAAGTGAGCAAGTATACAGATATTCCACTACACAATATTCTTCCATCAACTAATACTCTGAATACTTTTGTAAATTAATCTGGCATAGTTGTGGCTCAAATACTGTCTGGCAGCTGGGGAATTTTTTTTTCCAGTATGACAATGGAATAGTCCCACAAGTTATGATCAAGCAGATATAGGTTACAAACAGGATTTTGTTCTGGCACATTTTTGATAATCCAATTTGATTGTTAGGTGAATTACACCATGCTTTGTGAAGATTGATGAGAAGCATATCTTGTCCAAAGGAGTTCTGTTCTGAATGTGAAAACAATTGCTGTGACAGCTTCCCACAATGAAAGCCTTTGTATGCTTGCAAGTTGTGTTCAAGCTTGTCTGTGCCGGGTGTTTGGGGAGCCAGAGCACCCTCTGACGGCCACAAGAGTTACAGGATTAAAGGCACGAGAAGACCAATGTCTTAAACAGAATGTGTGCTGTATTCTTCATAAGATATGTTTTTATCTTGTGAATATTAAATAGAGTGAATCTGGTTGAATGAAAGAAGGTTGCAGTGTGGTCAGTGAAGGCTAATAAGTCATCAAACAACACCCAAGTGTTGTGTACTGACTTGGCAGGTCTTAATGGTGAGGAGCTGAACTGAACAGAGATGTGGTGTTGAATGAACATACTTGCTCTTGACTTGTCCTTCTTAAACCATTTATACTTTTGTTAGTGTAGGTGCCTCTTAAATGGTCTGTGAATTGTTAATGAGGGATGGCTGAGCTGATTGGTCTCATGCACATGTGAGACCATTACAGCATTATGTGCTCCACAGCTGCCCTCTCACACATACACTCATGAGGTCTGTGTCATATTATTTGTAAAAAATAACCCACACCTGAACTGTTGCCACTGACTCCTGACACACCATACCACATAAGGAAGAAAAATATTATTAGAGCTTCAAATGAATTTGCAATTTTAGTTATATTTTTTTTTATTCAACAAAATGGATTTATAACTCAAATGTCAATTAGACTCTGAATGTCACATATCAAGCAACACAGATTAAACTTAACACATTTACAGCAGTTAATGTGTAGTATGATACAGTATCAGTTCTGCTTGGATCACCATTTCACCTTTTCTTGTAAAGCAATTCCATTATTTATTTATTCTGGCCATCTCAGCATCCAGCTTTAAACCTCTATAAGCAAGCTTTTGCTGCTTAAAATGTAGGGAAGTGACTTTGGCCTTGATATTCTGTGACCCGATTTAAGGAAATGCAGTTTGTCTCTGGCATTGTTAAACATGCTGCTAAGGCAGTCTTGACCCTTAAGGTATTCCAGGTCCAAAATAACTGAATACTTTGAAAGAAAGCGAAAAATTGTCTTATTGTGAAAAGAAATATCAACCTTGATTCAATATTAAACAAAAAAGATCTACAATATACAAATAACAAAATGTTAACCAGTTACAGCCATTATTATAGTAACAATAAAATGTTTTATCTTTGTGAGAACAATGAAGGAATGATATAAGTGGACCAATGAGATGGAGCTTGCTCAGGCAAATTATATAGTCACTCTTGAGGAAATTACAAAGTATTGATTTTTTCACAGGTTTTTATGGGGGATAGATTGTCTCTTTGTAATTGGTTTGCTGCCATTGTAGTCTCAAAATACTAGTAATTGTATAACATCAATAAATTGATGGCTTATTTCAAAGGCTGCATTGCCTATCATATTGAAGGACCCTTGTTCCTGACTACAGCATGTAGTGCTTGTTAATTAGCAATACACTTAGCACTTACAGCAAGAGTGGAAAATTTCAAATGATCATTATGTGCTTTTCTGTTATCTTTCATGTTGAAACATGTAAGCTACAAAACATAGATTTAAAATTAATCATAAATGTTTAGGAGGGAAATAAAAACAGAGAAATGTAAAAAAGGAATGATTTTTCCTAGAGTTAAATGCAGATTTGTTTACTACACACCACCTTGGAATAAGAATCTGACTGATTAAGTTACAGCTGAAAAATTTATTTTGTATTTGGTCACCGTATACACAGTAGAATTTCAGAATTGTGCTTCAGAAAAAGTGTGATTTTGTTAGATATTCAGAGGTGTTCAGTTTGACAAGAATGCGAGAACTGGGCTATAAACTACAAGACTGCCAGTTCAGTTCCAACCTCTGCCCAGTGGTTTGACCCAGAGCAAGCCACTTAAACTGCCCCGTAAAAGAGCAAATATAATAATATATTGTTTTAATTAACGTGAATTGTTTTTAATACATGAATTCTCTAAGATATGAGTTCAGAAACATTTTCCTAAAGCAAATTGACTGCCAGCAGATTAGGCACAGATTAGGTTTTTGTGGGTGTATTTTTAAGTAAATGACTAGAAAGTCAAAGATAAATGGGGATGGTAATGTGAGGAAGGGCATCCGGTGTAAAATTTTGCCAGAACAACAGTATAGATTTCCATACCAGATCGGTCGAGGCCTTGGTTAACAATGACCGCCACCAGTACTGTTAACCAACAGGGTGCTGGTGGAAATTGGGCTACTGTTGGCTGAAGAAGGAAAAGAAGACGGGGGAGACATATCCAGAGGCAGGAGGAGAGGTGGAAGGTAAAGAGAGTGGAACTGAGGGTAGGAACATTGAATGGTGGCAGTATTACTGGTAAGGGGAGAGAGTTATGAGAGGGAAGAGTGATGGAGAGAAAGAAGGCTGATATATAGTGTGTGCAAGAGACTAAATGGAAGGGAAGAAAGGCAAGGTGGATTGGAGGTGTGTTCAAATTGTTCTATCATGGTGTGGATGGGAGGAGAAATGGGGTAGGGGTTATCCTAAAGGAACAGTATGTCAAGAGTGTCTTGGAGGTGAAAAGAGTGTCATACAGAGTGATAATTATGAAGCTGGAAATTGAAGGTATGTACATGTTGGTGAAGGGAACGGATGAGATGTTATATGGGTTGGAGATGGTGGCACTGACTAAAAAACAGCAGACAGAGCTGGAGGTGGCAGAGTTAAAGATGTTAAGATTTGCATTGGGTGTGACGAGGATGGACAGGATTAGAAATGAGTACATTAGATGGTCAGCTCAAGTTGGACAGTTTGTAGACAAAATCAGGAAGGAAAGATTGCATTGGTTTGGACATGTGCAGAGGAGAGAAGCTGGGTATATTGGGAAAAGGACAGTAAGGATAGAACTGGCAGGTTAGAGGAAAAGAGGAAGGCATAAGAGGAGCTTTATGGATGTGGTGAGAGAAGATATGCAAGTGGTGGTTGTAACAGAGAAAGATGCAGAGGACAGGAAGATATGGAAAAACATGATCCGTTGTGGCAACTCCTAACAGGAGCAGCCAAAAGAAGAAGACTCTTGAAATATTGAAGAAATGAGTAAGCTAATAGAGTTGTCAAACATTCATGGATCTTTAATTTACTGCAGTTTTTTTTATTTCTAAAGGCATAATTACTTTAAAGTCAGAAATAACAAAAGCTGCATTTTTTCTTTACATGAAATGCTATGGTACAGTTTATTTTCATAGTCAATATGGCAATATTAATGTTATCTGTTTCATCCAGTTTAGGAAATCCAGTGTACTTACTGCCTGTTTGAGTTGTAGCTCTGCAATTCAGTAGCTCTACTGGACAGCCAATTGGATTGCAGATTTTTTTCACATGGTTTACTTGACTTGAGTCAGATAACTAGGCATTGGTACATACATACATACATTTGTAAAGCGACTCAATGGAGGTCCACAGCTAAAGTCTATTGGCCTCTTTACAATCTTACAGTGACACCCGCACAGAGGAAAAGTTTGACAGCTCTTAGATTTCACTCACATGGCCTTCCTTGATAATTTTCAATACTAATGTATTCTTGGGCACAAACGTTGTTCAGTCAAAATACATTTTGCATAGCATTGTGAAGAATATTGTTAGACAAATGTCTAACAAATGTTTTCATTTCACTGAAATCGGCATCTGTATAATTGTGGTGATACATTTTGCTCCCAGAAATTTGTTGCAATGCATATGACACCACTCAGAACACTCACACCAGACTAATCAAAAGAGCTTTGAAGTACAAACTAAAAAATAATTAACATCTACTAGTTGACTGAAAAATTGAGGAAACAATTTTTTCTTTATATGAACTTTTGTTATATTAATGCATATTGCATAGGGAAGGATGTCCTATAAAAGTCTTCAAAGTTGATTTGAAAATAACAGTAGAATTCCAAAAAGATTTGAGAGGTTATGTTAACTTGGATGTTCAGGTAAATTCTTTTGCCACTCCTGACATACAAAATGATCAGCATCAGTGATTCCTAATTAAAGCATTAGGGCATCCCCACTTCTGTCAGGTCATTTTTGAACTTGTCAGTTAACACAGGTTTAAAAATTACAAAATGTCCTCTTTATGTTGAACAATATGAAAATTAGAATAATTTAAAAATACATTTATATTGATTGTTTTGAACCAAAACACTGCTTATTTCATTGGTTATTTTTCAGACCAAGCACTGATTAACAATATAAAAACTAATAATTAATAACTGGAATGTGCTGCACATTGGCAGATTGTTTGGATTGAAAGCCGATAGCAATGAAGGTGTTCTCTGACCAAGTTCAAGGACTTTTTACAGTGAATCTTTTCAAAAATATTGTAAAATTATTTAAAATATATTTTATACAGATAAGTACCCAGTACAGATAAATACACAGATTACTAGACTAGACAAACTCCTGGCTTTATGACATTTCCCTGCAGATAGTTATAAAGCTATCAAAGAGAATAAATAGAAACCATTGGTAGTTTTTCATATTCTAAACATACAGAACATTATTTGGATATGAGAGACATTTCACTGTATTAACAGCAATGAATCTAAAGTAAATCTATCAGGAGATATTACTGGAAACCATCACAAATTAATACTCTGTGTCTTAGCAATTAGTGCATTTTTTCTAAGAAAATGTAATCAAATAAATTTAATTTCTAAAGGAATATTAAAGAGGAAGAAAATCTGTTGTCATTCAAGTACTCATTAATTCTAATTTTGAATAATTAAACTCATTTGGGGGAACTCTCTCCCGATCTCTTGTCTTCTCAGATGGTCTCCTCAAACAACACAAGTTGCCCACAATTCTTCCATGATCTTAATTTCACAAAGAAAGAAGTACATTGCAAAGGGTGTTTTAGTAATGGTTCATCTTTTTCTCCAGGTCTCTCACACCTTACACTTCACGTATAGGGTTCTCTTGAGGAATTTTACTCCAGGATGTTCGTATCATTTATGAATTTACAGTCTGCTCATCTTTCATTGCTGCCCAGGTTTCTATACTGACTTCTCTATATCCCCAATTTTTCTGTGGCAAACCTTGGATAAGCACTTTATCCTTATGGCATTTATATTATTTAGGTCTGCCTTCAGGGTGTTTTTTTAATATTTTTTTCTGTTTTCTTTTTCATCCTGCTGCTGTATTGTCATATTCTGATGAGTAATATGTAGTCTGCTTTCTTCACGACTCTAGCTAATGCATTCCTTACACACAGCCTATGGCATACTGTCCAGACAGAGGCATTTTTCATTGTCTAAGTTCCGACTGTCTTCTTCCCCATGTTTTTTGAATCTGTCTTTTGCTGCTCAAAAAATACCTAGCAGTATTCTCCACTGGATCAATCCAAATTTCATGTTGGACCATTTTGGATTTATATACTGTAACAGCCTTCTTTTCACAACAGCAATTACCTCACTTGATCCTTCCTCTCAAAAATGAAAACCATCATTAATTTCACATAATTCACGTCTTTATGAACCTATGTCTATCTTTCCTTTTACTCAATAGTCATTTTTTTACAGCATTGTATGTTATAACTATTCTTATATTCGTCTCCTTTTCTTACATTTTCTGAGTTCTGCAGCACCCCACTTTTGGTTGCAATCCACACTATATCAAAGTTGAACAATCTAGTAAAGTAATCTTTATACCCTGCTTCATTTCCACACAGCCACCAGCTGACCCTCATTGTCTCAGAACTGTTTTTCCCCTGTGAATTTGCTGTGCTTTTAACCTCTTTTATGGTCTAATGCACCATAAAAAGATATATCTTTAATATCTTTTTGTTTTTCCTACACAACATTGAAATCAGAAAGAAATAAAATGGAAACACATTCTTTTGTTTCATCCTCCTCGGAAAAACACTTCAGTAGTCAGATTTAAAAGAATTGTGAAAAGAGGTAGTTCAGGGTGTTTGTGAAGTTGGGTGCATAATGGGCTCAGATACAGGAAGCAGAGGGTTATGGTGTTAGGATCAGAACACATCAGAATTGGCTGATGTTAGCAGTGGTGTTCCACAGGGCTGCTGCTATTCTTAACATAAATGCATTGGAAAGGAATATAAGCAACATGCTGGTAAAGTTTGCAGAAGATACCAAGACAGGTAGATTGGCAGATAATCTTGAATCTGTTGAATCATTGCAGAGGTAATAGGACAGAATACAGACTTGGGCAGATTTGTGGCAGATGAAATTTAATGTCAATAAATGTTAAGTATTACAAATAAGAAGTAAAAATGTTAGGTTTGAATACACAATGGGATGCCTGAAAACCGAAAGTACACCTTATGAGAAGGATATAGGAGTCACAGTGGACTTCATCTGCCAGACTGTGTTCAGAACCCATTAATAAGTACAAGTCCAAGAAGGTTATGCTCAAGCTTTATACTGCACTGGTGAGATCTCATCTTGAGTACTGTGTGCAGTTTTGGTCTCCAGGTTACAAAAATGACATAGTAGTGCTTGAAAAAGTTCAGAGAAGAGCAACTGAGCTGATTCTAGGGATACAGGGATGGACTACGAGAAAAGATTAAAGTCTTTTCACTTTAGGCAAAGGAAGATTACGAGGAAACACGACTGGAGTGTTTAAAATTATGAAAGGAATTAGTACAGCAGATTCAGATTGTTATTTTAAAATGAGTTCATCAAGAACACAGGGACACAGTTAAAACTTGTTAAAGGTAAATTTCGCACAAACATTAGGAAGTGTTTCTTTACAGAGAGAAACATAGACATGTGGAATAAGTTACCAAGTAGTGTGGTAGACAGTAAGACTTTAGGGACTTTCAAAACTAGACTTGATATTAAGGGTGGCTCGGTGGCGCAGTGGTGGCGCTGCTGCCTCGCAATTAGGAGACCGGGTGTCGCTTCCCGGGTCCTCCCTGCGTGGAGTTGCATGTTCTCCCGTGTCTGCGGGTTTCCTCCCACAATCCATAGACATGCAGGTTAGGTGGATTGGCGGTTCTAAATTGGCCCTGGTGTGTTTGTGTGTGTCCTGCGGTAGGTTGGCACCCTGCCCAGGATTGGTTCTTGCTCTGTGTTGGCTGGGATTGGCTCCAGCAGACCCCCGTGACCCTGTGTTCGGATTCAGCAGGTTAGAAAATGGATGGATGGACTTGATATTATTTTGGAAGAATTAACTGGATACGATTGGCAAGCTTTGTTGGGCTGAATGGCCTGTTTTCATCTAGATTTTTCAAATGTTCTAATGTTCTAGTCTCATAAGTGTCTCCTCTTGAGATTCAGCAGAGATCTCAGAAAAGTCTTACAATGTGCTACTTTTATGACGCTTGAAATTTTGAAAAGGATGTTTTAAATCTCAAACCCGCATCATTATCCACAATGCTTCAGAACTAACACTTTGAAACAACCAAAAGGAAATGCAAAAAAAAGAAATTGCCTGCACCACACCCAGTTAGCTAACTCTATTTGTCATAGCAAGAGCTGGAATAAATCCATGTGTAAGCTCATCTTCAGATTCTTAAATCAGGTCGGTCCTTTATAAGTGAACAATTTATGAAGGCGTACTTTGTTAAAGAAATAACCAAATTTTCTTTAATTTTCTGAAGTTCTACTTGAAGTTGCCACCTCCATAAAGTCACAGTCGCTCAATTATAGTTATATAACATTAAAGCGGTGTGAACTGGTAACTCATTGACCATTGTTCAATGACATTAGATTAAAAAAACTAAAACAATACTAATTTGCTCCCAAAGAATGTGGAGTGTGTGAAAAATGTGACAAGCAACCAATTATAGAGTAACCTCAGGTAACCAGCTTGCCAAAAGATCAAGGACTTACATAGACACTCATTTGGCCGCATCCTTTACTCCAAAACTATAGCTTTCACACCTATATAAATACAGTATATATACTGTATATATATATTTTACTCAAACAGAAATTAAACAAATACAAGTCGGAACAAATTTTAATAGATGTTCACATGCACTGGCACCAGCCAAGTGCAAATAAACACATTTATTTTGTGAGTATTGCACATTACCTAATTAATTTAAGTAGAGTTTTTAAAATATTTGGGGGATGGCACCCCAGCTCCCTGCATTACAAACCATCACTCTTAGTTGCTCTAATTTATATTTCTGTGCCCTAATTGCATCATAATCATTCTATAAAACCTGGTTTGCAATTTGGCACAGTGATTAAGACTTTGGACATCAAACTTTAAGGTTGTAAGTTCAAGTCCTGCTACTGACACTGAGTGACCATGAGCAAGTCATTCACCTGCCTGTGCTTCAATTGCAAATAACAAAAGAAATGTAATCAATTATACCTCACATATTGAGAGTTACCTTTGATAAAGGCATTAGTCCAATATTAAGCAAACAAAATGAAGTCATGAAAGAGATTAAAACAAGACAAGAAAAAACTCATAAAATATAACATACTTTTCAAACAAAATTCTCAATTTTGACTCTTTTACCTCAGATGTACAGTATCTCATGTCTCATTAACATCTAAAACTATTTCTCCTGAGGAATTTTAGAAAAACATATGCAACCATGCTGATTGTTAAAAGAAAAATAAATGAGAATCTGATTTAAGTCTCATGTGACATCAAAGGAATTTCCTATGGGGAATTATGCTTGTTGTCTCTTGTGCCGTGAGACTCTTCATTTGCACACCTGTAGTAAATTGAGGTCCGTGGCTGATTGGCATCTTTTAAATAATTAATTGCCGCATTCACGTCTTGGTAGGAGGGGACGTGGTACCGTGGTGAGAGCGGTTCCCTGTTGTGATATGGGAGCGGACGGCCCTCTGCTAAGTTTACAGGTGTAGGACCATCCGTGACCCTAATTGCCGCTGGCAGCTGCTAATTGAGACAGCTGTGCCATACCCCATTTTAAAAGTGAAAGCGCAAGTGTGAGGAGAAGAGGATCGGAAGAAAAGACTGAGCGGACCAGTGCAGCACATGGGCTAAACATAGCAGGCTCACGGAGACAAACCTGAGAGGGGGCCCGGGAAAGAGTGTGTGACCGACAATTGGGGGCAGTCAGAAGTGGTCGCTCCAGCTGAACTGTTTCAAGGAGTGGGAGGACTGGGAGTTTACGTGGGCTGGAGCAGAAGACCGGGAAGGCAGTGGGGTTTGAGGAGGCTTGGGAGGAGTGTGCTAACATGAGTGCCATTGCCATTGGGGACCTAAGCCTCTGTCTGGCAAGGGAACATGTGTGTAGCCATGAGACGGCAGGCAACCGGACCTGTGGAAGGTCAACTGCACCTGTCAGTAAGACTCCTCTGCTGCAAGGCAAATATGGGATAAGCAGACGAGCTGCCAGAGTTAAAAGAAGAAGGCACTGGACTTCTAAAAAGACTGTTCCTGCCATTGGATTTTAACCTCATTTTAAAGAAAATTGGTTTAGATTTTAACCTCCCCATTTTGCACCTGCTTTTTTTTGGACTATTTATTTGTTGAATATTTTAAGCACTGCACTTTTGAACACTTGTTTTGGTTTGTTTTAATAAAAGCATTGAACACTTTTGCACCTTCCCTTTCTTCATGTAAGTGTCCTCATTTGTACACTCATCCCAGTCATGACTATCAATAATGTTGGGTTCAAGAGGAATGAGAAGAGGGAGCATGAAGTCAGACCCAAACCGTCACAACACCACCCTTCTCTAATTCACATAAAATTTTTGTAAAATTATTTCTTGCTGTTTCCCTACTTATTTCACTACTGTATACACTGACTGCTGTTCCTACCTGACAGCCTGATTGGATGTCAGTTTCCCTTTAAACTTTTTCCCTTTTGTTAGTTCTTTGGCTTCTCCTTTCCATTCTTGCCTCTTCTTCTCTCTCTTTCTCTTGCTCACTTTATTAGTTTAATGATAAGTGAATCCTGCAGAATTTACTTGTTTGCAAGTTCAATGAAATCACAGAAATGTTCTGGAACTTTTCAAACCCCACAAAATGCATTGAAGTCAATGGTGAGGGAGGAACTGAACTAGTTTTGAGTGGATTATAATGGTGCAATGGTCTTTAAGTGTCTCTGAGGGCTAGGGGAGCATTAGCCAACTATGCTGGACTGATTACTGTGCCCAAAAATGTGATCCTCACACTGCGCCACAATACCTCAAATAACAAAAGCAATACGTGAAAATATATGTATCTTTGCACAGATTTTTAATCTTGGAGCATGTATTGACTGTACCATGAAGCTGCAGTGTTCTGTTGTTTGAAGTCGGGCACGGCTGTAATGCCTTTTTTGTTTCTGATCTGATCTATCTGTGCACACATTTTGTGCTTTCCATAAAGAAGATAGAAACACCTTTTTAAATTGAAATATATCTTTATTTATTATTATGACTTGGCCAGGGAGAGGGGAGTGCTCCTTTGAGCTTTTCTCTGGAGTGCTCCTTTAAGCTTTTCCTTAAAATGTTGCAGAAGACACAGCAAAGAGCCTAGCAGCAAGCTGAGAAATACAGTATCACACCATCATGTAAGAAAAGACAAAGATTGCCCTCCACCACAAGACAGGTCCTCCATTTGAACCTGGAACAACAACCCTCAATTCCACACAGCATTACATAATGTTTTTGAAGGCTTGGTATTATAAAACTGTTTATCTGTGCCATAAAGGCTGAGCATAACCTCCTTGGACTTGTACTCACTGGCAGACTGGGGTACGTGGCTGGTGCAACGTGAGGGACACGGACGGCAACACTTACCTTGAGGGAGGAAGAGAAAGATCCACACATTGTGCTATATAATTCACCTAACATTCTGTTAGCTTTTCTTAATGGAATACAATTAATTTTGCAAGTTCTGAACACTGTCGGCCAATCAATAGCTTAGAGTCCACTATGACCACACTAAATCCTTCTATCGTTCTTTGTGTAAAGAAAACTTCCTAAGGTGTACTCTCGATTTTCCTCATTTTAAAATACAAGTCTCGATCCACTGCCCCTTCATAATTTTAAACACTTCAATCATGTCACCTCTTAATCTTCTTTGCTTATTCAAACCTAACATTTTTACTTCCTGTGTGTAATACTTTACGTTTACTGACATTAAATTTCATCTGGAACAAATCTGCCCAATTCTGTATGCTATCCAATTCGTTCTGTAATGATATAACGGATTCCAAATTAATCATCTGCAAACTTAACCAGCTTGTTACTTATATTACTATCTAAATCATTTATATCTATTAAAAAAAGCAGCGGCCCTAGCACTGACCCCTGTGGAACACCACTCTTTACATCGGCCAGTTCTGATGAGGTTCCTCGCACCATCACCCTCTGCTTCCTGTGTCTGAGCCAAATCTACACCCATCTAAAAACATCACCCTGAGCTCCCACTTCTTTTAATTTGATACCCAACCTCTCATGTGGCACCTTATCAAATGCTTTCTGAAAGTCCAGATAAATAATATCATAAGCTCCACTTTGATTGTATCCTTTTGTTGCCTCCTCATAGAATTCTAGCATGTTTGTAAAACACGACCTCCATCTTCTGAACCCATGCTGACTGTTCAGAATAACTCCTGTCCTTGCCATGTGTTGCTCAATCTTATCCTTAATAATTCCTTCCATTAAATTTCCTGTGATACATGTTAAGGTTACTGGCCTATAGTTGCTTAGGTCTGCCCTGTCACCCTTTTTATATAATGGGATAAGATTTGCCATTTTCCAGTCTTTCTGAATCTCTCCAGTGCGCAGTGACTTCTTCAAAATATGTGTCAAGGGTTTATATATGTACTTACTAGCCTCCTTAAGAACATGAGGATAAATATTATCTGGTCCTGGTGATTTGTTTGATTTCATCTTATTTAATCTGAACAGCACTTCTCCCTCTGCAATTTCCAAATCCCTCAGTACCTCCATAGTAGTCACGTTTACTTCTGGGAGGTTGTCCACTTTCTCACTTGTAAACACCTCAGAAAAATGTAAGTTTAGGGCATCTGCTATTTCACTGTCTTCTTTTAATTCCCCTTTACTATTCCTGATGCACTTGACCTCCTCCTTGACTGTTCTTTTACTACTAAAATACTGAAAGAATTAATAAACAGGCCAGGTAGAGTTGTAGATGTGTGTGTAAGTGAGTGAGTAAGTGAGTGAGTGAGTAAGTGAGTGAGTGAGTGAGTGAGTGGCAGTTTGAGCATGAATGTGCCCTGTGACCGACTGGTTCACTTCCAGGTTTGTTATAGCTTTGCTTCCAGAGATTGGCACTGGTTCCCCACAGTCCTGCACTGGATTAGCAGGTTACAAAAACAGATGGTAATGTGGACCTTTTAGGAACCTTTTGCTCTTTGCTATTTTACATTCTTTTAAAATGTGATGATGTTCCTGCAAATCAGTTGCAATGCTCATGAATGCATTCAGGGCCCTTACATCAGATCAATAAAAAGAGCTATGAAGTACAAACTAAAAAATAATTATCATCTACTAATTGACTTAAAAATCAAAGAAACAATTAGCAGAGGCCGGTATTTTTATTTGTGTTGCTTTATTTTTGCTTGTAAAAAAAGAAAATAAATAGTAACTTTAAAAACATTCAAAGCAATATTTCAGAGCTGGATTGTAAATATTCCGTAAAGCATCAAGTGTAACAGGTTGCTGATTCTGTACTTCCTGCCTGATGCCGCCTCAGAATCCTGCCTGGAAAGGGTTTTTTTTTTTTTTTATTTTACTGGAACATTATTTCTAGAATACAATTTTTCTTAATTGTATGTATTTTCATATTATGCTTCATCCACAGTGCATATGCATTAATTGTATGATACTCTAAACAATTATAATCACTATATATTACAGCAATAGTATTATAGATTTATTTTCATCTGTAAAGGTGCCTCTGGGACAAGATATTTGTAGATCCTAATTGTAGAAACTTTTCTTCTCAAGAAAAAAAGGGAATTAAATGTGTACTATGCTAAATGAGACTGATAATGTTGCTTTCAAGCTCTAGGGAACGGAAAATCCCAGCATCCTACATCTTATTCAAATGACTCCAGTGACATAAGGAAGACAAGAGCAATTGTTTGCCTAACAAGGATGAATCTATCTAAGCATTCTTTAATTAAACCCTAAAATGTAATTTGTCTTGTCTGCTCAAGAGCAAAAAAACATCATATGCCATAATATTGATGATAATTTATTTGTAATTGCTAAAAGGTGTCACCTGTTTGCTACAGGTTTACATGTAGTTCCATTTAAACCTGATTCATTTAAGTGTTAACAGGCATTTTAATTAGCATATGAGAATTATATTTAAATAAAGCTATACATCAGGTTTTCTAGCATTGTCAGGAAAATGACACATGCATTTACAGTAATGTCGTTTTACAAAAATAACTACATTTGCAGTAACACATTTTAATTTTTGAGGTCCAGTAATTGCCATGCAGTGTTTGGAAAGACAGAAGAGTCTTTTTTTGCATTACTTTAATTTGTATCGCTAAATTCTGACATGAAAAATTATAATAGAGCAATAGTAATGATCACTTTCTGATGTATAAATTGTCTTATTCATCAAACTAATGTAAGCAATTTTTTTCAACATAACTGCCTCAGAATTGATAAACTTTCTCCCCCATGCTCAGTTATCTTACAGGCTATTCCAACAATATCAATTTGTACTACAATTTTGAAGTTATCAGAATTATTTTTATAAAACTAGAAAGAAATTTTATACAGGTACATCTTTAGACAGATGTATATATTGTCTGGCAAAGTGGTGCATCCTTATTAGTTTGTATGCAAAAAACTATGAACATTTTTGAAATGGTTGTTGATAGGAAACACCCCTATTCCCCTAAAGGCCTGCTTCCAAACAGTGTCAAAGTCAACAGGGTGAATTCACATCTGAAGTATTGTGTGCTTTGAGTACTAAGAAAAGCGCTATGTAAACGTAATGAATTATTATTATTATTATTATTATTATTATTATTATTATTATAGCAGCACTTGAAGCTGTGTAGAGGACAACAACCAAATGCATCACAGGACATAAGATGTTCTACTCTGACAGACTCATAGAATTAAACCTATTAATTTTGAGCAGAGGAGGCTTAGTGGGGACCTAAGATAGACATTTTAAATCTTCAAAAGCAATGATAAAGTAGATCAAGTAACATTCTTTCAGCTTAAGGGTAAATCATATATACAAGGAAATCAGTGGAAATTAAGGGGAAGTGCATTTAAGATTTAAACCAGGAAGCACTTCTTTACACAAGAAGTTGTGGGAATCTGGAACAAACTACTGAGACATGTAGTTGAAGCAGAAACTTTGACTTTTAAGAAGAATCTGGGTGAGACATTGGGAAAGCTTAGCTATTAGCTAAACAAACAGACTTGATGGACTGAATGGTCTCCTCTCTTTTGTCAAATTTCTTATGTTGTTATGAATTGTTTAAGCACCAATATTATTGTATGAATTGAAACTTCCATCAACCTTTTTATGTAAATAGTGCTAGTATATTTCTACAAAAAAAAACATTAAAATCATCTTTCTTTCCTCAGTAAAGGTTTGGCTTGGCAGGGCATCTGCAACAAATTCTTCAAGAGAGATATGAAGGCTTAAAACAGCACTGCACATCAGACTTGTGTATTATAATATAGCTAAGTGCTAAGTAAAAAGGCTATTCAGCTTTTACATTCAATATCAGGACATGCTTACAGTCCAGACTCTTTATTTATGCAGATCACACTTTTCTTAAAAAGAATCTGGTTTTCCTTTCACATTTACAACAATATGCTATTTAGGTTAATTGGTGACTCAGATTTATGCCTCTGTGTAAGTGTGGATATGGATATGTGCACATGTGGACCTGACGATGGAATGGCCCAGTAAAAGGCCATATCCTGCCTTATGCCCAGTGTTACCATGGCAGGCTCCGACTCCCCAAAATCTTTATTAGGACATTTGAGAATGTATAGATTTGTGTATACTCAGTATAGGTTGTCATAAATTATGTAAGTTAATTTTATTCAACAAAAAAAAAATGTATTTGCAAGTTTTAAAAAGATATCATTCTCCAATTTAGTTATGTTATTTGTTCTGTTATATTATGTTTTGATTTGAATACAATATTCAAAATTGTGATATTACATTTAGATCCAGTAATTTGTTCTTCTTAAATGGGTTAATTTTTCTTTAACTTAACAATACTTTTGTTCTAAATGGATAAGTTATTTCTTATCTCTCCTTTGTGGAGTATTTATTTATGAACTGTTTGTTCTATGACCAGAAAAACACTGCTTTCGTAACAAAGTTAAACCTTCAAAGAAGGCAGTAATAAAGCCCAAATGAGAATGCAGAACATTTCTTTATTTGTACAGCGTTATGCACAAATGTCTTAGTCCATGGAGTGGGCAATCAGTTAAACAATTTATAATCTTTTATACTTTTCTATTACCATTACCTCATCTAATACATCATGTCATTAGATTTGTAATACACAAGGAATTTCTCACTCATGTCAATTCTCCCATTATTCTGAATGCCCCTTCCATAGGAGGGGTGTTTATAAATCGTTCTATTGGTTTTCTCACTGCTCCATAGGAGGAGTGTTTGGGTTTATCTTTTTGCAGGGGTGTTCGTTATTCATTTACCTCATTCTAACCTTGGAGAAACCTGTTTGTGGTTTCTCTAAGATGAGACAGGGACCTCATGTGCTTTAACTTTAAACTACCTTTAGTTAACACTTGTGCTACATTCAATCTTTTTGTTATGCTTAAGCATTTATTATAGCTTAATATAAGTATATACTTGTGTTAGATTGTATTAGATTGTCTTCAAAGATTCTTCAAAGATTATTATATACTAGGCTGACCTGCCTTTTAAGGCGACCGACTTTTAGGTTGACCACTTCTTAAGGCAATTCAATATGTAGATCAATTTGATATTTTATACAAACTCATTAATTTGGTTATATTGCATTTGAGCAGTATTACTTTAATACTCGTAGTTTCTGTTATTTTTGTGATGAAATTTAAACTTTTTTTCTATATTGAGGTCGCCCTTTTGAACCCCCCTGATATTTACTATGCGGTGAGGCATTTGTACTCCATCACCATTCATTATTTCCAGAGACATAATTTTGTCTATTTTTCCAGCGCATCGCGCACAAAAGCAAGGAAACGATGGGAGCACCAGAACTCACATCATGTCGCTTCATACCGCAAGCTGCAAGTAGTAAGTCTGTGATAAGCGGAATACCGCTACACTTTCCACAATCCCGACGCTTTTATATAGTAAGAAAGAAGAAGAAGATATTGCACAGTCTGGAGTAGAAAATCATCTTTTACCTGGAAAAACGAAACTACAAATCCCATCGTGCATTGCAAAATGGATGGGGCATGTGTGAAACTCCGCGCCTGCGTAGCACTCACGGGACGGAAGGACAATCTCGACCGCTTTTATATAGAAGGATTAACTAGAAATTCTATTGTAAGCTTTGCGAACCATATTCTTTGATAATATTCTTCATTGACACGTTTTTAGTTGCAAAAGTCAAGTAGTAGAGTGAGATTGTGATGCAAAACTGATATTTTACTTTTCTCAAAAATGTCTATATACACTTCTGGGACACTACAACAGCACACGTAAGATTGTTTATCTTACCTTTATGATTAATTTGTTCCAAATAAATCTGGTACTTACAGTACAGAGATCTTCTCTTTGTATTTTTCTTTGTTATTTTGGTACCCCTAACCATTACTTCATTGCAGTATAGTAGGAAAGTTTGCATGCAATTATCCAGTGTAATTAATTACATTAAATAAATTGTTGAATAGGTACTGTTTATTAGTACAATATTACATGAAGATGGCACCAAATTGATTTATTACAGAGTAATACATACTACCATTAATCCATTTCCTAAACCTGCTTATTTCATACGGCTTATTGTAATTAGTGATTTGTTTTCTGAATTTATTTATTAGTTACCAGTCTTATTTAAAATTAGAATTGATCTGGTTTCTGGCTTGTCACTGATAGTAGCCTCTAGAAATAAGATAAATGAGTTTTAAACAGATTTTAAATTTACTGATGAACTACAATGCACGCAATCCTAGGCAGTGGCTTGTCTTGACTGCACTTCAAATGGGCTGTGAACTTGGATGGACTCCGAAAGATGTCCCCAAAGGTTGTCTGATGTCTGCAACACCTGAAACAGTAATACACACTAATAAAATAAAAGTGGATGTATTAAATACTCCCATAATCAGTTACTTGTCCTGTGATAGCCAGCGCCTAAGCAGCTCAGTTACACTTTACCACAGGAGTTGTTTGTCCAGAGACGGAGAGGGCGACGTGCTGGTGCAAGAGCAAAAGCAGAGTAAAAAGGTTTAAGAACTGGTCTATGGGTGGGGTTGATTTGAATCAAACCTAGTTTTGTAAAGTTTGATTTGCTTGTATGAAATGTTATTTGATTTTAATAAATACAATAAAATGTAAAAAAAAAATAATAGAACTGGTCTACCATGAATTATAATGGACAATGTTTGATCACTGTCAAATAAGATGGATGAACTGTCTGTGCTTATAGTGTGTTATGGAGCATTTGTGCTTTACGGAGAGCTGGCTTAAACCTGATATACCTAACATGCTGCAGTTTGGAAAAAAGACAGGAGGGGGACTGGTCATTTATGTGAATGAAGAATGGTGTAGAAGGGAGCTTATTACAGTTAAAACTGCAATGTGTAATTCAGACATTGAAATTGTGGCTGTCAGAATTTATCCTGGTTATTTGCCCAGGGAGATCAATTATATAATTCTTATTAATGTTTATATTCCTCCCTCTGCAATTACAGACACGACAAACGAAAATGATTCATTCTCTTACCAACACTTTGAAGGAGTAACAACAAATTTTTATTAGCTTGTGACCAGATCCACTCAAGGATACTGTACAAGTTGGACCTGCTGCATTCAAATCTAAAAAATGCTTTTAACTGTAATCGACTGGCTGCTTTAAGCAAATCTCACCACAACCTGATTAATCTTATTCCCAACTACAAGCCTGTTATTAGATAGCAACCTGTTACCACCAGAATAGTGAGGAAGTGGAGCCTGGAGACTGAAATGGCTCTGAGTTACCGCTTCCAAATCATAGACTGAAAAATCATATGCAAGTCACATGGGGATGATATTGAGGGACTCTGTTACTGCATCACTGACTATATTAGCTTCTGTGTCGACACAATGGTACCCACAAAGACAGTGTGTTGCTTTCCAAACAGTAAGCACTGAATTACTGAGGAGATAAAAAGTCTCATTATTGAGAAAAAAAGAGCATTCTAATACAGTGACAAAGAGGCTCTGAAGGACGTACAGCATTTGCTAAAGATAAAGCTGAGTGAAGGAAAGAATGCTTACAAAGCTAAAATAGGAAACAAACTCCCTCAGAATAACATGAAGAATGTCTGGCATAGACTGAGTATAATTATTGGACTCAAGCAACCCAAGGCTCAGGTACTAGAAGAGAAGGGTGGACGAAGCTAATGCTCTGAACTAATTGGACAAGTGGTTAAGTATCTGTTTAGTAATGGCCAGGTAATACTGTAGGTACAAATCCTGCGTCTTCTCTGTATTTAACTCTTATAATAGTTAGCTGCTATTATTATTATCTTATAACAAAACAATACATTTTATGTAAGTTTGTAACATCCTGTGTAAATTTATGATACTTGTAAAAGATGTCACTTTTTCTGACACAATGATGTTAATATCAACATGTCATTTGAACAAGTTTTTTTTCAGTTTTATTATTGGATTCTTCAATAAAAAAATTGTTCAAATGACATATTGATGTGAATGTTTGTGTGCAAAGAAAAGTAACATTAACCATAGACTCTGCAGTGTCTGTTTGCTCAACAAGACACCAAGAAGAAATGATTGAGCTGTGTTTGTATCTCTGCTTTTATCCCTTTGGTGCTAACTTTTACAAGTACCCTAAATTTAAACTAGCTGTTACAGATTTAAATCAAATGTATGTTTTTTATTACATAATAGTAACAATATTAACAGCTCACTATTAAAAACAGTAAATGTGAGGAGGACCCGGGATCGAATCTGCAACCTCTTGATTATGAGCAGTTCTTATTTCTGCACCAGCCAAGTGGATTTGTATCGATTGATAATCCGGCTTTAGTTTTTACACATTGCCAGTAACATGTGCGGTGGGCTGGTGCCCTGTCTGGAATTTGTTCCTGCCTTGCGCCCTGTGTTGGCTGGGATTGGCTCCAGCAGAACCCCGTGACCCTGTGTTAGGATATGGCGGGTTGGAAAGTGACTGACTGACAGTAACATGTAAATCGAACAATTTCTTTTTACTTCAGTTATATTATTGAAAAAAAGTGCACTTGTTTTGTTATAATTTTTGTGAAAGTGTTTATTTGGACTTCAGACATTATACACTTCACATCAACATTTTGTCAATTATTGCTATAACATGAAAAGACATTTCTGTTTTATTTATGTGTTCAGCATTTCTTGCCTCACATTTCCTATCATCCTTCATTTACACAGATTGTTGTAGACCCGGAAAACACATGAAATGTATGTACTGTATTACAAATGATGATATATTATTTACCCTGGAGGAGAAGGTCTGTGATACTGTTTGCATATTTGCAGCTGGAGATCCACAAAGGGAGCAAATGAATCACGTATCAAAAGTAGTTTTTTTATTCCTGAGCTTTCAACCCCTGCCAGGGGTCTTCATCAGAGGATAATGCTTAGACTTACAAGAATCAAAGGCAATAAGAGTCCACACCCATTGTAATATGAAGGAAACAAAAATGAATGAGAGACGCTATCTCTTCCATTTTTTCACTTAAAACGGATACTCAAAAACATTTATTAATCGAACCCTACACAGAAGATGCCAAAAAACTCAGCAAACAATTGACTTGAATCAAAACCCCCACCCCACCTGGCACTCACTTCCTTACTCTCACTCACTCTGAAGGTACAGTGCGCATCCTGGCCAAGTCAGGCGACAGAATAGCACGGCACCTAATGACTGGTCTCCCCACACCAACAGTACTACATCAACAACTCCTACCATGTCAACTGGAATGCCAAGTGAGTGACAAATCCACCTTTGAACATAAGTGTGAACTGTTCATAACTGAAGACCAAGTAAGGAGACAACTGAGGAAGATACCTCGGGAAAGCTATGGAACCAGTTGGAGTCAATTCTCAAGTTCTTAATGACCAACTTTGTTGTGAACTGTGTCACCAGTTCAGTCTGTCCTTAAGGCTTCAGAAAGTATCACTGCTGTGGAAAACACTCTGCATTGTTCCTGTTCCAAAGAAGACAGGTACATTTTCACCTAATGACTACTGACCAGTGGCACTTACCTCTCACATCATGAAGATCTTTGAGAGTCTGGTACTAGACTAGACTATATGAAACCTGGAACCAGTGCAGTCTGCCAATTGGACCAAGATTGGAGTGGAGAATGCAGTTATCTATTGTGAAATTAAATGCCTTGACGCAGCCACCCATATACTTGAATAAGGCTGCAAAAAAAGTGAAGATTGGTAGTACAGTAATGTACAGATCGAGTCCAAAACAGAACTGATTTCACAGAAGGAAGTTATCTGTTGGTGGAAGTGATGTCAGTGGGCCCAGAATAGGAGGTGACGTCATCGGGCCCAGAACTGGAAATTACATCATCAATGCTGGAACAGGAGGTGATGTCGTCGGGCTCAGGCAGAATTTCCCATTTTTGATCTGCAGGGATTAAAAAAGAATGGTTTATTGCACCCCACTAACCCCTGGCCTGGCATGCCTCCCATGCACACGTATATGACACTATCTGATCCACTAGGCTTATTCTCACCTGGATAAAGCTTGCAGCACTGGCAGGATTATGTTTTTTGATTTCTCCAGGGCCTTCAATACCATTCAGCCATCTCTGTTAAGGGGTAAACTAAGAGATACAGTGTATGCAGGTGTATGAGCCTATGGTGTCCTGGATAATGGACAATCTGTAGAGCAAACTGCAGTTTGCGAGACTCAAGGACTGTATTTCTGATACAAATGTGAGCAACACTGGAGCACCACAAGGAACGGTTCTGTCTCCTTTTCTCTTCACTCTGTACACCTTCAACTATAAATATAACACCAGGTCATGTCACTTGCAGAAATTATCAGATGATTCTGCACTTATGGGGTGCATTGACTCAAGCACTGACACAAGTGGCAGCCTTTCCAGCAGCTCTGTGTATGACTTTATCTTGAAGTCTTTATCTTTATCTTTCTACATTTTTCTCTATTTTTCTTTATTTCACTGTTAACTCCTACCACTTTCTTTTATTTGGACTCATTTCCTGGACACTTTTTACTACTTGGAGATGGATTTTTACACACCGAGACTCGTCTATTCAAGTAGTCAACTTCAAGCGCTGAGAACAAATGCACACGCCGGTGTGGTTCCCTATTTACCCGATGAGGTAAGAAGGCGGTATTGGGGCAGTAGAGCCGCTTGGGAAAGCAGATCATAACCTGGTTCTGCTTCAGCCTCACTACAAACCAAGAGAGTGAGGGAGCTACCTACAACCACACATTTATTCAGAAAGTGGTCCCCTGAGGTAGAGCAGGCTCTGAGAGAATGCTTTGGAACTATGGACTTGGATATCCTGAAGGGATCACATAGTGAGAACATTGAGGATGTTGTTGACTGCACTATTGATTACATCAACTTCTGTATGGACATTGTAGTTCCAGTAAGAACAGTACGCTGCTATGCTAACAACAAGCCATGGGTTACAAGTGACATCAAGGGCCTTTTGAACCAGAACAAAAGGGCTTTTAAAGGCGGTGATCAGCATGAGCTCAAGCGCGTGCAGAAGGAACTCCAAATCCAGCTCAGACCGGCGTAAGGAAAAGTACAGGAGAAAGCTGGAGCAGAAGTTGCAGAATAAAAGCATGAAGGAAGTGTGGGATGGGATGAAGATCATCACTGGCTGCAGCTTGAAGCGGGGTGCCACCATCAAGAGAGACGTGGAGAGAGCAAACCAAAAGAACAACTTCTTTAACAGGTTTTACCACCCTAACCCACTCTCACCTCAGAGTACTGCATCATCCAACCATCCTTCTGCTGATACGAGCATAGGAGAGACAGCCCCACCCACAATTACAACAGCGCAGGTGAGCAGAGAGCTGAGGAGACTGTGTGCCAGCAAAGCAGCGGGTCCAGATGGAGTATCGCCATGACTGCTGAAGGCCTATGCACTGGAACTGGGGAGTCCTCTACAGCGCATCTTCAACCTGAGCCTGGAACAGGGGAGAGTCCCAAGACTTTGGAAAACATCTTGTATCACCCCAGTCCCAAAGGTATCATGTCCTAGTGAGCTGAATGACTTCTGGCCTGTTGCTCTGACGTCACATCTGATGAAGACCATGGAGCTGCTGCTGCTTCACAACCTGAGGCCACAGGTCCGCCATGCCCTCGACCCTCTGCAGTTCGCATACCAGGAGAAGGTGGGAGCAGAGGATGCCATCATCTATATGCTACACCGATCCCTCTCCTATTTGGACAGAGGCAGTGGTGCTGTACGAATTATGTTTTTGGACTCTAGCTCCTTCAACACCATCCAACCTCTGCTCCTTAGGGACAAGCTGACTGAGATGGGAGTAGATTCATACCTGGTGTCATGGATCATGGACTATCTTACAGACAGACCTCAGTATATGCGTCTCAGAAACTGCAGTCTGACATTGTGGTCAGCAACACAGGAGCCGCAGGGGACTGTACTTTCTCCAGTCCTGTTCAGCCTATATACATCAGACTTCCAATAAAACTCGGAGTCCTACCACGTGCAAAAGTTCACTGACGACACTACTATTGTGGGCTGCATTAGGAGTGGGCAGGAGGAGGAGCATAGGAAGCTAATCAAGGACTTTGTTAAATGGTGCGACTCAAACCTATTACACCTTAACACCAGCAAGACCAAGGAACTGGTGGTGGATTTTAGGAGGCCCAGGCCCCTTATGGACCCCGTGATCATCAGAGGAGACTGTGTGCAGAGGGTACAGACCTATAAATACCTGGGAGTGTAGCTGGATGAAAAATTGGACTGGTCTGCCAATACTGATGCTCTGTGTAAGAAAGGTCAGAGCCGACTATACTTCCTTAGAAGGTTGGCGTCCTTTAACTTCTGCAATAAGATGCTGCAGATGTTCTACCAGACGGTTGTGGCGAATGCCCTCTTCTACGCAGTGGTGTGCTGGGGAGGCAGCATAAAAAAGAAGGACGTCTCATGCCTTGACAAACTGGTGAGGAAGGCAGGCTCTATTGTAGGCACGGAGCTGGACAGGTTGACATCCGTGGCAGAGCGACGGGCACTGAGCAGGCTCCTGTCAATCATGGAGAATCCACTGCATCCACTGAACAGTGTCATCTCCAGGCAGAGGAGTAGCTTCAGCGACAGACTGCTGTCACTGTCCTGCTCCACTGACACTCTGAGGAGATCGTTCCTCCCCCACACTATGCGTCTCTTCAGTTCCACCCGGGGGGTAAACTTTAACATTATTTAAAGTTATTGTCTGTTTTTACCTGCATTTTTACTACTCTTTAATTTAATATTGTTTTTTTGTATCAGTATGCTCCTGCTGGATTACGTGAATTTCCCCTTGAGATTAATAAAGTATCCATCTACAGTGGTGTGAAAAACTATTTGCCCCCTTCCTGATTTGCTATTCTTTTGCATGTTTGTCACACAAAATGTTTCTGATCATCAAACACATTTAACCATTAGTCAAATATAACACAAGTAAACACAAAATGCAGTTTTTAAATGATGGTTTTTATTATTTAGGGAGAAAAAAAAAATCCAAACCTACATGGCCCTGTGTGAAAAGTAATTGCCCCTTGTTAAAAATAACCTAACTGTGGTGTATCACACCTGAGTTCAATTTCCAGCCACCCCAGGCCTGATTACTGCCACACCTGTTTCAATCAAGAAATCACTTAAATAGGAGCTGCCTGACACAGAGAAGTAGACCAAAAGCACCTCAAAAGCTAGACATCATGCCAAGATCTAAAGAAATTCAGGAACAAATGAGAACAGAAGTATTTGAGATCTATCAGTCTGGTAAAGGTTATAAAGCCATTTCTAAAGCTTTGGGACTCCAGCGAACCACAGTGAGAGTCATTATCCATAAATGGCAAAAACATGGAACAGTGGTGAACTTTTCAGGAGTGGCCGCCGACCAAAATTACCCCAAGAGCGAGAAACGACTCATCCGAGAGGTCACAAAGACCCCAGGACAACGTCTAAAGAACTGCAGGCCTCACTTGCCTCAATTAAGGTCAGTGTTCACGACTCCACCATAAGAAAGAGACTGGCAAAACGGCCTGCATGGCAGATTTCCAAGACGCAAACCACTGTTAAGCAAAAAGAACATTAGGCTCGTCTCAATTTTGCTAAGAAACATCTCAATGATTGCCAAGACTTTTGGGAAAATACCTTGTGGACTGATGAGACAAAAGTTGAACTTTTTGGAAGGCAAATGTCCTGTTACATCTGGCGTAAAAGGAACACAGCATTTCAGAAAAGAACATCATACCAACAGTAAAATATGGTGGTGGTAGTGTGATGGTCTGGGGTTGTTTTGCTGCTTTAGGACCTGGAAGGCTTTCTGTGATAAATGGAGCCATGGATTCTACTGTCTACCAAAAAATCCTGAAGAAGAATGTCCGGCCATCTGTTCGTCAACTCAAGCTGAAGCGATCTTGGGTGCTGCAACAGGACAATGACCCAAAACACACCAGCAAATCCACCTCTGAATGGCTGAAGAAAAACAAAATGAAGACTTTGGAGTGGCCTAGTCAAAGTCCTGACCTGAATCCAATTGAGATGCTATGGAATGACCTTAAAAAGGCGGTTCATGCTAGAAAACCCTCAAATAAAGCTGAATTACAACAATTCTGCAAAGATGAGTGGGCCAAAATTCCTCCAGAGCACTGTAAAAGACTCATTGCAAGTTATCGCAAACGCTTGATTGCAGTTATTACTGCTAAGGGTGGCCCGACCAGTTATTAGGTTCAGGGGGCAATTACTTTTCACACAGGGCCATGTAGGTTTGGATTTTTTCTCCCTAAATAATAAAAACCATCATTTAAAACTGCATTTTGTGTTTACTTGTGTTATATTTGACTAATGGTTAAATGTGTTTGATGATCAGAAACATTTTGTGTGACAAACATGCAAAAGAATAAGAAATCAGGAAGGGGGCAAATAGTTTTTCACACCACTGTATCTATCTACCTATCTATCTATTGACAGATTAGATGAGGCAGAGTGTAGGTGTCAGGTCGAGAATTCTGTTTCTTGGTGCAAAGAGAATTGTCTAAATTTTTACATCAGCAAAACAAAGGAACTGGTTATTGACTTTTTCTGCAGCAAAGAGCCTCTGTGTCTAGTCACTAGTCTTACTGTACTTGGAGTCCAAAATAATTCCAGGCTGTACTGATTTCTGAACACAGAGGAACTATGTAAGAAAGGGCAGAGCAGGCTTTTTTTCCTTAGGAGACTGTTTTCCTTTAATGTAGGAAGTGACGTCCTTCACGTCTGTAACTCTGTGCTGGCCAGTGTGATTTTCTACACTGTGGTGAGCTAATTCAAAGGGCAAGCTCAGTAATAGAATGCCCTGGTTGGTCTCGTCCGATGTGAGAGATGGACGTCTGAAGTGGAGCTCCGCTAGCAGTGGTGCTATTTTTCATATTATTTGCTTATTATTCTGAGATATCCTGTATTTATTCAACCCGAGAGGGACCGCTACAGTATATGTAAACACATATAAACATGGCCAACAAGAAGGGGGGTCCGAAAGAATCGAAGACTAAAGCTACATCCAAGCTGCGATCAGCAAGCCCTAGTTCGAGATACGGCCTCTCAGAGACAGACCTGGATCAGATGGGCGAAAGTACAGACTCCTCGGGACCACGGTCCGCTACATCGTCGCCTGCTGAGAGCGAAAAGGGGAGCGAAGGTGCGATCGTGAGTGCAGATGTGGATAGCTCGCCGATTGGAGAGGATTACCTGAAACTGGAAAAGGCGGGAGGTCCGCGGCTTCAGTTACGCAATCACGCTGGACTGGAGCAGCGGGACACCGCTTCAGCAGAGTCTGCTGCTTCATCTACGGTACAAGAAGGCACATTTGAGCTATCTGAACTGAAAGTGTTGCTCGCTGACCTCAGGCAAGATATAAAGAAAAGCGAGAAGGCTAATGAGAAAGCAACGGCAAAGGCACATGAGAGACTGAAACAGGAGATGAAACAGGCCAATGAATGTCTGCGACAGGAAATCCAACAGGCAAATGAAAGGCTTCGTCAAGAGGTACAGCTTGAACTTCGACAGGTGCTGGGTAAAATTGAAGAGCGCATTGAGAAAAACTCGCTAAACTGAGCACGCTTGCTGATCGATTGGAGCATCTTAGTGAGACATTCACGAATCGGATCGAAATAGCCGAACATCTAGCTGCCAGTGCCGAGGAAAGAGCAGTAAATGTCAGTTCGAATGTAAAAACTCGGAGAAAAACTTGGAGACAGACTGGCTGCTTTAGAAGATGGGAATAGAAGGTATAATGTCAGAATTGAAGGCTTGCCGGAGAATCGAAAGTTTAAACCCGTGAAATTCGCAACTGAACTTTTTCTAAAATAATGGGGCGACTTTAAAGCAGAATCTGAGATAGCAGCGGCTTACAGCGACGCTGATCAAACACCGTCAGACCCCGACCAAGATCTTTTATAGTCCGTTTTGAACGATTATCATTTAAGTTAGAGGTGATGGAACTCCTCAGGAAAAAAAGGAAGATATTATATATGAAGATTGCCAATTCGCTCTTCCCTGACTTCTCTCCAGCAACAGCTATCAAACGCGCGCCTTCTATAATATTAAACAGCGCTACGGCAAGCCAATGTCAAATACGGCCTCCTGTATCCGCAAAACTGAAAGTGGAATGGCAGGGCATTTCTATGTTTTCGCTAGCAAGGAGGAGGCAGAAAATGAGTTAAGAAAGCTGATCCGGACTATTCTGATACATAATTGTGAGTCATGGCGGTAAATGATAAAGCTAGGATTAATAATCTACTGTCTGATCTATTTGTTTTAAAATACGGGTTTTTATCAGCATATATTCTCATATTCTTATATTATTATTACTTACTTATTACTTATCATTACTTAGTATTACTAGGGCTAAATGTTTGTGTTTTATTGTGCTTAATTACGTTTTCCTCCTCTTTTTTTTTTTCTTTTCTAATTATTTCATGTGTACCCTAAATGAGACTGTTCAATATCATACCCTTGGTTTGCTGTTATTGCTATTACTGCATTAAGACTTGTTATGCTTGTTTTGGACACATCTTTAACACCATCACCTGGGTTTATTATCTGGGGATATCATCTTAATGCACTAAAATTGATGAAGATTATATGTATGTATGTATGTATATATATATATATATATATATGTATATGTATATATATATATATATATTAAGTGCAAAATTTTTTCTTTCTTTTTCCTCTTTTAAAGACTATATTGGTAACAGATATCTCTATCTTTTAACCTTAAAGCCCACTGCATGGGGGCTTGATGTGCTTTGGACGTGCTCTGTCTCTGGGTATGTCAGAGGACTGGGACTGCATGAAGTGGGTTTTAGCCTCACCTGGGGAGGCAAAAAGGGAGGGTGGGGGTTAAGGGGAAGATAAAGAGAGCAGGCTTGATCTATATCTAATCTATCATCTCAATCTTTATAATTATAACTATCAACGTAATAATAAGCTGCATGGCAACAACTCTTGGGGGAATAGGAAATTAAGACCTAAACTATTTCACTTCCAGTTAAGACTATAATATGACACCAAAAACTCAGAATCAGTGTCTCCATGATGGGACAGTTAACTTCGTAAGCTGGAATGTTAAAGGCCTGAATCACGAATTAAAGAGAAAGAAAGTACTTTCTCACCTAACAGGTCTAAATGCTAAAATAGTATTTTTACAGGAAACCCACTTACTAAGTAAGGATCAGTTCCGCTGCAAAAGACTGGACTGGCCAAATGTTCCATTCTAGTTTTACAAAGAAAACTAGAGGGGTGGGAATTCTCATACATAGAACAGTACCATTTGTAGCATCAGATGTAGTATTGGATCCTGAAGGGAGATATGTGATGGTCATGGGAGACTTATCTAACTGTAAAATGATTTTGATAAATGTTTATGCACCTAATGTTGATGATAAGGAATTTATACAAAATTTATTTGCATCCATTCCCAATCTGAACACTCATAAACTTATAATGGCTGGGGGCTTTAATTGTGTTCTAAATCCACTTTTAGATAAGACTTCCTCCACAGGGGAACGCAACTAACACCGCAAAGATAATTACAAAGTTTATAACTGATCACAACTTATCAGATCCCTGGAGGTTTTAAACCCAAATTCAAGAACATATTCTTTCTACTCACCAGTACATCATTGCTACTCAAGGATTGATTACTTCTTTATAGATAATAACTTCTTGCCTAAGATTAAATCTTGTAAATACGATGCTATTGTTATTTCAGACCATGCTCCGATGATCTTGGAGCTGAAATTACTAAGCCCCATACACTCACCCCGCAGATGGCGTCTCAATCCGCTTCTATTAGCTGACGAGAATTGTACTGAATTTATATCCAAACAAATTGAATTCTTTCTAGAGACAAATACATCCCCTGAGATCTCTGCAGGAACACTCTGGGAAACTCTTAAGGCCTTCTTAAGAGGACAGATTATCTCATATCTTTCCCACAGAAATAAATCCGAAGCGAAGAAAGTAGCAGAGATAAAAGCGAAATTACTAAAATAGATGAAGAACATGCCAGACTACCAAGCGAGACTCTACATAAGAGGAGGCAGGCTCTACATTCAGAATTAAACCTCTTGACAACTAAAGAAACCGAACAACTAATTTACAAATCCAGACATCATTATTATGAACATGGAGAGAAAGCTAATAAGCTTTTAGCAACAAATTCACAAGCAAGAAGTGCAACGCAATCTCGTAATTACTAACACGAATGGAGATAAAATCATCGAACACAAAAATATAATGTGCACTTTTAGAGACTACTATAAATCCCTATATACTACTGAGTTTAAAGAAGACAATATACAATCTAATGCATTTCTGGATAAATTACAGATACCACAAATTGACGCTATTAGTGTGGAGGAGCTCGATAAACCTCTGTCATTATCAGAATTACTGGATGCTATAAAGTCACTCCAAGGTGGAAAAGCAGCAGGCCCTGATGGCTACCCTGCAGAGTTTTACAAGAAATTCTCCGCTCAGCTAGCTCCCTCCTATTAGCAACATTTACAGAAGCCAGAGATAACCAATCTCTTCCACAAACCTTTCGCCAAGCACTAATCACTGTCTTTCCAAAACAAAATAAGGACTTATTACAATGTGCATCATACAGACCAATTTCACTTCTGAATAACGACGTTAAAATACTCTCTAAAATCATAGCTAGAAGGATGGAGAAAGTGCTCCCTCAATAATATCACAAGACCAAACTGGATTTATTAGGGGCCGACACTTATCTTCAAATCTTCGACGCCTGTTTAATGTAATATACTCACCAACTAAATCAAACACCCCAGAAATATTATTATCATTGGATGCAGAAAAGCATTCGACATGATTGAATGGAAATACCTTTTACTATTTTGGAGAAGTTTGGGTTTGGCCCGAACATTTGTGCATGGATTAAATTACTGTATACTAACCCAGAAGCTTCAGTTTGCATCAATAACATTTGCTCAGACTACTTTAAACTAGAACGTGGCACAAGACAAGGATGCCCTTTGTCACCACTGCTGTTTGCAATTGCCATTGAACCACTGGCAATACATTGTCGAAATACTGATCAGATAAAGGGGATTAGCAGAGAAGGACTGGAACAGAAAATCACCTTTTTCCACCAAAAAGGGGGAAAAAAGGGTTTTTTTAAAAATTTGAAAAAGGGGGAAAAAGGCGGCCCCTAAAAAAAAACCCGCCCAAAAAATTTTCGGAAAAACCCCCCCTTTTGGGGCCCAAAAATTTATTTCCCCCAAAATTGAACCGGGGGCAAAAAAAAATTTTGGGGGGTTTTAAAATTTTTTAAAAATTTTTTAATTAAATTTAAATTATTTGTTAAAAATTTTTTTATTTTTTTATTAAAACAAATCGTCCTTTAAACCCCCAAATCTTTAAATTTCCATCCAATTTTTTGGTTAAATTTTTTGAAAAAAATTTGGAAAATTTTCCCAAAAAACCCCCCCCCCCAAGAAAAATGAAAAACCCAAATTTTAACAAAAAAGAATAAAAAAACCCCAAAACCCCTTTTTTTAAAGGGGAAATTTCCCCAAAAAAATTTATACCCAAAATTTTCAAAAATTGGGTAAAGGGGAAAATAAAAAACCCGAAAAAAAATCCCTTTTTCCCCCCTAATTAAATTTTAAAAAAAACCCCCCCTTTTCCCCTTTACCCAAAAGGGGGTTTTTCCGGGTTAAAAGGGAAAAAAAAAGGAAAAAACCCCCCTTTTGAGCCCGGTTAAATTTTCGGGCCCCCCAAAAAAAAAGGGATTTTTTAAAAAAAGGAAAAAACCCCCTAAAGGGGGTCAAAATTTTACCCCCACAAATGAAAGGGAAATGGGGAAAAACGGTTTTTTTAAAAGAAAAAAGGGGTTTTTTGGGTGAGATCCCAAAAAACTTTTTTTGGGGGCTCAAAAGGGATAATATTTTTTTAAAAAAAATAATTTGGGCGAAAACCCCAAAAAAAAATTAAAATTAAAAAAGGGAATCCCCCCCCCAAAAAAACTTTTCCCTTTTAAAAAAATTAAATTTTGGGGAAAAAAATTTAAAAAATATTATTTAAAAAAAAAAAACAAACCGGGCTTTTTTTAAATCCAACCCCTTTTAAAAAGGGGAAAAAAAATTTTTCCACTATTTTAAAAAAACCTTTTCATTTCCCCGGGAAAAACCTTTTTTTTAAAAAAAAATTTAAAACCAAAATTTCTTCAAAAAAAATCGAAAGATAGGGGGGTTAAAAAAAATTTTTAAAAATTTGAAAAAAAAACCCCCAAAAAACTTTTGGAAGGGTGATTTAAAAACCCTAAATTATTAAAAAAACCCCGGGGTTCCCTTTTAAAATTGACAAAAAAAAAAATTAAAAAAAAAAAAAAAAATTTAAATTTTTTAAAAAACAAAAGTTCCCCTTTTTTTTTAAAAATTTTTTTGGGGAAAATTTTTTTTCCCGTAAAAAAGGGCAAAAAAAACCCCCCAAAACCCCCCCTTTATATAAAAAAAATTTTTTAAAAATTTTTTTTTTCCCCTTTCTGTTTAAAAAAAATAAATGAACCCATTCCCCTTTTTTTTAAAAAAATTTTTCCCGGAGGTTCGGGTAAAAAAAAAATGGGAAAAAACCCCCAAAAGATTACTCTGCCTGTTGCAAACAATATAAAGCATTGTAATGGATAGCTCAGAGCCTCTTATTTTGTCGCATTCGGAAAGGCAAGGTTTATTGCAGCAGGTGAGATAAATATATACTAATATATATACTAATATAACATTTGTCACTGCCAGTATGGGCAGCTAACTAGCGGTGATGCTAGTCACTACATATATATATATATATATATATATATATATATATATATATATATATATATATATATATATATATATATATACTAGGGGTTCCCCCCTGCTCGCTTCACTCGCCAACCCAACTGACATGCCAGCCACTTCGCGTCTCTACCACTCACATTGTGAAGAGGGGGGCTGAACTCACCTCAAGGAGACTCTGACGTTCCTCCGAAACCCCCTCTTTAACGGTGATACAATGGGAAACAAATACAGTTTTTTTATTACCTCCTCTTTCCTCAATCAGCTGTTGGCTTGCATCATGTTTTGAACATTTAAATGCCTGTACAGCAGCTGTACTAGTCTTTGTCTTTTATTTCTAGCCCCGGGCGTGGTTAAATCTCTTGGCACAAATTCTCTTCTTGTGGGATGTGAGTTCTTGATATTTTTGAGTTTATAATTTAAAAATGGAAAAAGAATCTGAAAATCTAACAACATCACATTAAAGTTTCATAAATTCTGAAAAGAATGATACCAAACATATATATGTAGGTTTTAAAATGAGCCTAATATAAAGTGTGACATTAAAGCGTTCGGGTGAGAAACATTATTTACCCTGACCCGGAAGGAATAAGGACTTGTGGACTGTTGGGAAGGAACACCTCGGGTCAGGGAACATAAAGGACTATGGGAGCTCCCAGACGATGAGCTGAGTTGGGAGGCAGGGTGGCTAAGCGTCTGGGAGTGGAGGATTGTTTATTATTGTGGTTATAATTATTGTATTATTTGAGAATTGTGGAGAGGAGCGTGCTTTGTGCACTATTATTAGAATAAATATCACATAAAATGGGGAAGAAGAAGACAAAGCAGAGCCAGCAACAGCGGAGGTCTAGCGGCGGCATTGCCTGCGCCAAGAGGAGCTATGGAGCGCTACGCATTTCGGAGAGATTTCGAGGAGGGCGTCACCGACGAGGTATGTCTGAGGAATGTACTGAATAATCTTTTTAAATTAACACATGATGTCCCATGTACATACCTCCCAGATGTCCATCCGAAGGCTCTGCGGAGGCAGAAGACCAACCGAAGGCGATGGCGCTCTCATTGAGGCAAACAGTAACCCGAAGCACTTCCGCATTACGGGTGCCGGCGAGGGACACGTGACCTACCACAAGGGATTCCAGGAAGGTGACATTGCACACACTCGTTGCATTTTTAGGCTTAGGATTTTATATATAAACTAGCAGAATACCAAAAGGGCGGAGAGCAGCGAGGCGGCCAGAAAACCCTCCTTGGCGGGGAAAGGGTGGAGTTGACCGAGTTCCCGAGATGCAGGTCTCGCAGGAGGACTCTGGAGAAGTAGTGTGTAAAAGAAGTTATGAAAAAGAAAAGGAAAAATTTAAAAATAACGTAACATGATTGTTAATGTAATTGTTTTGTCATTGTCATGAGTGTTGCTGGCATATATATATATATATATATATATATATATATATATATATATATATATATATATATATATATATATACACATGTGTACATATATACACACACACATATACTATGGGGTGTGAAACAGGCAAATATATTGATTTTCTGAATATATAAAGTCAAGGCCAGAATATATAAAGTCAAAAGTTGAATATATAAAGTCATCAGCTGGAATATAATATATAAAGTGAAAACCTGAATATATAAAGTCAGCGTGAATTTATAAAGTCATTCCTGATTATATAAAGTCAAAGTCAAAATATATTGATTGAAACGACTCTGAAGTGAAGTAAGTTAACAAAAACGTATTCAGAAAAATTAATTAAAAAAACACTGTTCGGTTAATGTTTTGAAAATGATGCATGTGCCCTGCCCAGGATTGCTTCCTGCCTTGTGCCCAGTGTTGGCTGGGATTGGCTCCAGCAGATCCCCGTGACCCTGTGATCAGATTCAACAGGTTGGAAAATGGATGGGTATTCCAGGCACTGACTTTGTATATTCCGATGACTTTATATATTGAAGTTTTGTGTTTATATATTCCAGCGCTTACTTTATATTGTGAGGTGGAGGGCTTCGCTATTACTTGTGGGGACGAAACTTCACTTTGGTAACTGATCATGGTCCACTTCAATGGTTATACCGACAGAAAGATACAAACTCTCGCCTCATGAGATGGTTTCTGGGCTTACAACCTTACCGTTTCACAGTAAAACATCGACCAGGTTCTGAACACGCCAACGCAGACGTATTATCACGACTAAATGAACCTGGTACAGAGAGTCGCTTGATTCACGGAATGTGAATAAAGCTGAGGGGGGAGGGTGTGAGCTAGAGGGCTGATCGCACCCCAAGAAGATACAGACGCCCCTGGGCAAACCAGAACCCCTGAAACACAGACTACCCTCACATTGCTCTTTACTTTCTGACTTGCGCTATAATGCGTAATGCAAACCTCACGCGATACTCCACTAACTTAAAAGCCTTGTGCAGCGCCTGTCAGTTGAAAATTGATTGCTTGCTTTTATCTCTCTCTCTGCTCCTAGCGGAACTGTCATCTCTGACTTGTCATGGAGCACGTTTAAGCGCATGTGTTGCAGTGTTTGAATAAAAATCCTTCTTGTTTCTATGAATAAAAATCCTTCTTGTTTCTACGACCTCCTGTGTCTCTGTGCAAATCTGTGACCCAAGCGTGACAATATATTCCGACGCTGACTTTATATATTCAAGATTTGACTTTATATATTCCAGCGCTTACATTATATATTCCGAAATATTCCAACGCCGTCTTTACATACTGAGGTTTTGGGAAGCACTGATCAATGTACCATGAAATCATGCATTGACAGAAGTTCCCCTTTGGTTGGGCACGGTCTCTTCCAGTTGCACGGATGGGTGGGTGGATCTTATATGTCTGTGCAGGTTTGTTGTTGACCCTGCTCTAACGGATATTTTCATATTCTGCACTTAGCTTTGCAGTCTCCAATATCACTGAAATGCAGCCAGATGCTGCTTCTTTTCGCTTTCACTCTTTCTTTACTCTTCTTTTTCTTCACGATGCGCTTGCATTTAAATCTGGCTCCTCGTCTGTGCGACAGATACACAGAGCGACAGTGTTGCTCTGTGTACCTGGCCTGTACCAACACTCGCTGTCTTCGGAGCGTCTGCCCCCCTTCCTTCTTTCACATAATGGTATGATCCTAGTCCGATGTGGAGCGGCCGGTTTCGGCTCTGCTCGACGGACATCGGCTCTCGTTCACTTGAAAGCATCGGCACTTAGAGCCAGCTCGTTTGCGAACGACACATCACTATTACTTTCTCACTTGGCGCTATAACGCGTGCACTGCAAACCTCGCTATACTCCGCTAACTTAAAAGCCTTGTGCAGCGCCTGTCAGTTGAAAATTGATTGTTTGCTTGCTTTTATCTCTCTCTCTCTGCTCCTAGCGGAACTGTCATCTCTGACTTGTCATTGAGCACGTTTAAGCGCATGTGTTGCAGTGTTTGAATAAAAATCCTTCTTGTTTCTACGACCTCCTGTGTCTCTGTGCAAATCATGCATTGACAGAAGTTCCCCTTTGGTTGGAATTGAAACTGTGATTAAATGCATTATTTTTTTAATGCGTTATGGAGCACATGCATCGAAGCTTCTCAGCTGTGCGATTGTCAATGTAACATTTTGTAAGTAGTGCCTGGAGGATTCAGTGTGGAGAAACTCTAGAGACAGCGTGTGTATTAACTTGTGGATTTTTCTGTGAGTATTTGGTGGCAGTCTGACGAAGTTGCTTCGGAAGACGGCGTTAGCCGCGGAGCTCAGCTCAGAGTGAAATGAGGTAAATGGGGGGTGATGATGACGTGACTCCCACCCGCCTTAACTGTCAATCCCCACAAACACAGTCTCGGAATTTGCATAAGCACACCCCTTCACCTACAATTTTAACTTAGTTACAAAGTGATCAAAACTCTCGTTTATATCCTGCGCCCTCTCATTAAACTTGTATCCCGCATTACCTGTGGGCATGTGAAACGCCAGCGGTAGCCTGTCTATGAACTTAATTTAAAGTTTAGGTTTACACCTTGCTTTCTTTCCGAGGTAGCAGCACTCATGAATATGGTAGTATATGTCACTCGCTCGCTTCTTATTGTTTCGCTGCCTTCTCAATTATATAATGCATGTTTTCTTAAGCGCTTTTTGGAGGTCTTCCTGGTTTTCTACACACTGCGTTGACAGTCAGTTCACGTGATTACGTGAGAGGCGTGATGATGTCACACGAAACTCCGCCCCCCCACGTCATTCCAGCTCAACTCCATTACAGTTAATGGAGAAAAATACCTTCCAGTTATGACCATTAGGCGTAGAATTTCGAAATGCCCAACTTTTGTAAATAAGCTGTAAGGAATGAGCCTGCCAAATTTCAGCCTTCTACCTACACGGGAATTTGGAGAATTAGTGATGAGTGAGTGAGTGAGTGAGTGAGTGAGTGAGTGAGTGAGTGAGTGAGTGAGTGAATGAGTGAGTGAATGAGTGAGTGAGTGAGTGAGGGCTTTGCCTTTTATTAGTATAGAAGAGTAGATATATATCTATACTAGCAAAATACCCGCGCTTCGCAGCGGAGAAGTAGTGTGTTAAAGAAGTAATGAAAAAGAAAAGGAAACATTTAAATAATAACGTAACATGATTGACAATGTAATTGTTTTGTCATTGTCATGAGTGTTGCTGGCATATATATATATATATATATATATATCCTTTGGGGTGTGAGCAGCTGTTGCTGGGGGTGCCAGAATCCATCGAGGAAGAAAAATTAATTTATCTATCCATTCCTAAATAATTAAATGGGCAGGCTATTTCGTATCAGTGCAATACGCTGCTTGTTAAAATGGATGAATCCTGCTCTTACGTGCACTTAGTGCTGCGTGGGTATTATTAACTATCGTATCTGTTCAAATTCTATTTAAATAAATTTTAAATATAAGTCATTTTTATTTGGTCGACAGAAATATGTTTAGTAGGAATGTAAGTTAAATTTAGTCATCATTGCATACATTTTTCTTCACCATAGAAATTTAAAGACTAAATTCAACTTCCATTCCTACCAAAGATATTTCTGGCGACTAAATAGAAACTACTTATATTCAAATTCGAGCTATTGAGCTGTCGCCTGCGTGCCTGAATAAGTGACCGTTTCTTCGCTCTTAGTTTTTTACCGTTCATTTAATCATGGCTAGTCGCGGAAAAATTATAACATGGAAGGAAGATTACACTGAGTATGGCTTTACCAAAACAATTATTGATGGCGAATAAAGTATCCATTATTCATAAAGCTTCAATTGGTGATCTGTTTTTCTGCGTTAACCTCATATTTTTTCATACTTCTTCTCAAACCAAGGGGGTGCAAGGGTAAAATGAATGGGGAAGCGCTGATATATATATATATTGAAATAGTTTTACTGTCAAATAATGCAAACAGTACACGGCACATGTTTCACCCTAATTCTGGGCTCATCAGGCAGTACACACTCACTGCACCCTCTTTCAGGAATCGAACCTCAGACGTCAGCGCTAGAGGCAAAGCCTCTCATGTTGCGCCACAGTGTGTGGTTCGTTTATTTGACAGTATGTAGATCAGGGTGTATATATATATATATATATATATATATATATATGTATATGTATATTACTTTTGAGAATGCAACGTATAGTTTTGTCCAGGAGGAAAACAATGTTGCCTCAAATCAATGCCAACCTTTTGTATGGTGTGTCCCTGAGACTTATTAATTGTCATCGCGAAGCAACAACAACAACAACAACATTTATTTATATAGCACATTTTCATACAAACAGTAGCTCAAAGTGCTTTACATAATAAAGAATAGAAAAATGAAAGACACAATTATAAAACAAAATAAATCAACATTAACATCGAATAAGAGTAAGGTTCAATGGCCAGGGGGGACAGAAAAACAAAAACTCCAGACGGCTGGAGAAAAAATAAAATCTGTAGGGATTCCAGACCATGAGACCGCCCAGTCCCCTCTGGGCATTCTACCTAACATAAATGAAACAGTCCTCTTTGGATTTAGGGTTCTCACGGTAGGGCTTGATGATGATGATGGTCACGTAGACTTCTGCCTTTTAATCCGTCCATCATTGTTGGAGCATCATGAAGCTTTGAGTAGGTGGAGGTGGCGCAGGCCAAGAAAAAGAAACAGAAAAGAGTAGGGGTCAGTAGCGATTTTAGAGCCACCATGAGTAGTTATTTTGAGGAAATTGAATATATAGAGTATCAGGATTAAGTTAAATTAAGATTAAAATGAAGTTATAAAAAGGCCATGTTAAAGTAATGTGTTTTCAGCAGTGTTTTAAACTGCTCTACTGTATCAGTCTGGCGAATTCCTATTGGCAGGCTATTCCAGATTTTAGGTGCATAGCAGCAGAAGGCCGCCTCACCACTTCTTTTAAGTTTTGTTCTTGGAATTCTAAGGAGACACTCATTTGAGGATCTGAGGTTACGATTTGGAATATAAGGTGTCAGACATTCCGATATATAAGATGGGGCGAGATTATTTAAGGATTTATGAACCATAAGCAGAATTTTAAAGTCAATCCTGAATGACACAGGCAACCAGTGTAGTGACATCAAAACTGGAGAAATGTGTTCGGATTTTCTTTTCCTAGTTAGGATTCTAGCAGCTGCACTCTGCACTAGTTGCAAACGATTTATATCTTTTTTGGGTAGTCCTGAGAGCAGTGCGTTGCAGTAATCTAGTTGACTGAAAACAAACGCGTGAACTAATTTCTCAGCATCTTTCAGTGATATAAGCGATCTAACTTTACTTATGTTTCTTAAGTGAAAAAATGCTGTCCTAATGATCTGATTAATATGTGATTTAAAATTCAGATTACAGTCAACAATCACCCCTAAGCTTTTTACCTCCGTTTTGACTTTTAATCCTAATGTATCCAGTTTATTTCTAATAGCCTCATTGTATCCATTATTGCTGATCACTAAAATTTCAGTTTCTCTTTATTTAACTTGAGAAAATTACTATTCATCCATTCTGAGATACAAGTCAGACATTCTGTTAGTGAATCAATAGAATCGGGGTCCTCAGGTGCTATTGATAAGTACAGCTGTGTGTCATCAGCATAGCTGTGTTAGCTCACGTTGTGCCCTGAGATAATCTGACCTAATGGAAGCATGTAGATTGAGAATAACAGCGGACCCAGGATAGAGCCTTGTGGAACACCATATCGGATATCATGTGTCTTCGAGTTGAAATTCCCACAACTAACAAAAAATTTTCTCCCTGTCAGGTAGGATTCAAACCAATTTAAGACTGTGCCAGAGAGGCCCACCCATTGACTAAGGCGATTTCTAAGAATGTTGTGATCAATGGTGTCAAATGCAGCACTCAGATCTAAGAGGATGAGAACAGATAAATGGCCTCTGTCTGCATTTACCCGCAAGTCATTTACTACTTTAACGAGTGCAGTTTCTGTGCTGTGATTTGTTCTAAAACCCGACTGAAATTTATCAAGAATAGCATGTTTATTTAGGTGGTCATTTAACTGCATAATGACTGCCTTCTCCAGAACTTTACTTAAGAAAGGCAGGTTAGAGATGGGTCTAAAATTTTCAAGAGCTGAGGGTCGAGATTATGTTTCTTAAGTAGGGGTTTAACTACAGCAGTCTTAAGACAGTCTGGGAAGACCCCCGTATCTAATGACGAATTTACTATGTCAAGAACATTATCAATTAGCACGCCTGATACTTCTTTGAAAAACCTTGTTGGTATCGGGTCAAGGACGCAGGTGGAGGGTTTTAATTGAGAGGTTATTTTCTTTAAATCAGGTAAATCTATCCTAGTGAAAGAGTTTAATTTGTTTATAACAGGATGCTGGGGTTTAGGAGGATCCTTAGTGTTGGAGGGATATATTATGTTATTTCTAATATCATTAATTTTTTGATTGAAAAATACAGCGACAGCCTCACAGGTTTCACTGGAAGCACTTAGGAGGCATTCCTTTGAGCTACCTGGGTTTAGTAGGCGATCAATTGTAGAAAATAAGACTCTGGGATTACTAGCATTGTTATTTATAATCTTGGAGAAATAGCAGCGTCTCAAGACGGACAGTGTTATTGTATTCTGTTATTTTAACTTTTAATATTTCATGGTGGATAGTAAGTTTAGTCTTCCTCCATTGACGCTCAGCTCAGCAGAAGCAGAGCCTTACTGGAAATTTGAGGCATTTCAATTGAAATGGGAGATCAGTGGGTATAACGGTGATGCCAGGAATACATTCAGAGTGTGGCGCTCTGCTGTTTTTTTGTGTAGCTGCCTTCACACAGCTTCTCCGCTGCTTTATAAATGAACACCATATAAGGCCATCGTTTCTCCTTGCTTCGCGGTTCTGTACTGTTTTATTGTTCGTTTATTACGATTCTTAAAGTTATTGTGTAGCTATTCGAGACTTACTTTACAGTTCAGGTACCCATTTCCTTTATTTAATCCGCAGCTTGTACATTATTTTTTGCTCATTTATTATGATTAAATAGATATTTATTGATTCCCTTCTTTAGCTGACTGCCTGCTCATATAAGACGCTCTGCTGGTTTTTTGTGAAACAGCCTTTACACAGCTTCTCCGCTGTTTTATAAACGAACGACATATAAAGCCATCACCTTGTCAACTGTGTAATGCGTTTTTTGAACAGGTTTGATGCATGGAAGTGATCACTCGTACTGTGTTCAGGCAGTTCACGTGAGCTGCTTTCTTATGTGATGTTGTGATGTCCACGGCTTTATTTAATGTTAGCTAAGACCCGGCACTTAAAAGTTTCTGGCTGCACTCCGGTTGTAATATGATGAAGCTGCGTGAGCTCACTCTTGAGAATGCAACGTATAGTTGTCCATGAGAAAAGCAATCTTTGGGATCTCTTCCTTCTTTTCTACGTACTGCAGTCACAGTCAGTTCACGTGAGTACGTGGGAGGCGTGATGATGTCACACGCAGCTCCGCCCCCCACGGCCGTCGAGCTAATGTCCATTACAGTATATGGAGAAAAATAGGTTCCAGTTATGACCATTACGCGTAGAATTTCGAAATGAAACCTGCCCAACTTTTGTAAGTAAGCCATAAGGAATGCGCCTGCCAAATTTCAGCCTTCTACCTACACGGGAAGTTGGAGAATCAGTGATGAGTGAGTCAGTGAGTCAGTCAGTGAGGGCTTTGCCTTTTATTAGTATAGATGTATAAAAGGCAAAGCCCTCACTGACTCATCACTAATTCTCCCACTTTCCATATAGGTGGGAAGCTGAAATTTCGCGTGCTCATTTCTTGTATTGTACTTACAAAATTTAGGTATGTTTCATGTCCTATTGCAACACCCATGGGGGGAAATGGGTGTACCCCTAAATTGTATATAAATAGACAGGGGAAAACTCTCCTCACTATTTCTACACCTTCCAATATACGTAGGAAGCCCAAATTTCCCATGCTCATCCTTTACACTGTACTTACAAACGTTAAGTATGTTTCATTTTGCGCCGTGCCCTGTAAAAAACTTTTGAAAAAAATGTCTTCTTTTTGGCAGTTCTCACCATTACTCAATAAGGAACTTTCGAAACTGACCTCTCATTTTGGTGGTTTCATTCCTTATTTCCATTAACAGAGGATTTATTTCACAGCAGAGATGCACAAGGCCCACCCCCGGTCCTCCTTCCTTTTTCCACACGACCGCTGTCCGCACACCTACCACATGGTTGACTCCCTGCCTATATACATTAACAACGTCCCGCACTCATGTGCCTCCTCACTCCCTTCCTTACTTTCCTCAGCTCTTCATCTTGCTCACTGCTCCCTTCTTCTTTACTTCACCGCTTCAAGGGTGGAAGGACTGCTCATTCTTCTTTCAGGTGTGATGTATGGCTGGCCGTTCATCCCGGCCAATACCCCCACGCCGCCAGGTGGAACCCTCCCTGCAGTATGGCGGTGCCCCGAAGACCAGCAGGGCATCATGGACATTGGAGTCTTTATGTACAGCCCTGCTGAATACCTTGGGGGCTGCCAGGAGACGCTGCAGAGGGGAACGACGATTACTTGCCTTACGCCCCGGAAGTACGTCCGAGTCACATGGACAAGGGAAATGCCGTACTTCCGGGCTGAAGAAAAAGACTTTTTATCTGATCCGGAAGTAATAAGGAATCACATGGACTGGGAATTAGGAACACTTCCGGGTCAGGGAGTATAAAAGGACTCTGGGAACTCCAAACAACGAGCTGAGCTGGGTGGAAGGGTGGCAACGTGTCTGGGAGTGGTGGAGTGATTATTGATTAGTGTATTGTTTAATTTAATGAGTATTGTGGAGCGGAGGGTGCTTTGTGCACTGTGGATTATTAATAAAGTCAAAATTTGGACTTTTACCTGGTGTTTGGAGTCAAGTCTGAGGGATCAAGAGGACGAGAGCACCCTCTATCTGTCACACAGGCTACCTATAAACCTCACCTATACTGATGCCCCCTTGTGTAACATATCCAAGCAGAGCACCATGGTGCAAGTGCTGTGCGATTGTAAGCTCAGTGTATGGGATGAATGCACTATGGCACACAAACCAGGTGTTGAGGTTTTAGAGAGGACCCTAAAAGAAATCAGAAACACAACAAAAATGATGGGAGGCTTGAAAGTCTTGCTGGCTGGAGACTTCTGGCAGACCTTACCAATTGTCCCAAGAGGAACACGCGCCGATGAAGTTTACTACGTCTGAAGTCATCATACCTATGGCCTAAGACCAATGTTCTTACCTTAAAAATAAACATGAGGTTTTACTTTAACTGCGCCAAAAAAGCCGAAGAGTTCGATGCTCTTCTCATCCTAATAGGTGATGGCAATTTAATTGAACAGAACTGTAAAATCAATGTTCCTAAAAATCTCTGACTCCTGGTGAATACCTTACAAACCCTTATTAAAAATGTTTACCCCAACCTACTAAATCTGCATGAAAAGGATGTCTCATGGTTGAGGGAGAGAGCTATTCTAACACCAAAAACTGACATGACTTCACATATAAACACCGTTTTACTTCACCAACTAACTTCCGAAACAAAAAATATAAATCTGTCAACTCTGTTGTAGAACTAGAGGACATGGTGAACTGTGCGGTAGAGGTTCTTCACAGTCTTAATCCTCCAGGCATACCTCTGCATACTCTACTTTTGAAGGTTGGCGCACCAATTATGTTACTACGAAACTTACAACCACCAAAACTTTGTAACGGCACCAGGCTTCAGATCTAATCTCTGCACAAGAACCTCATTGAGGCAACTGTCTTCACTGGAGCTGACTCAAGGGAGACTGTATTTATTCCTCAGATCCCTATCCATACCCTGTGACCTCCCATTCCAATTGAAACACCTCCAATTTCCAGTAAGGGTCTGCTTCGGTATGACAATAAATAAGTCACGGGGCCAGACTTTTAAAAAGGTCGGCATTGACTTGACACAAGATTGCTTCTCACATGGCCAACTGTACATTGCATGCTTAAGAGTAAGCTAACCAGATAGCTTGGTCATTTTACAGCCTGAGGGCAGAACTACAAATGTTGTTTACAAAGAGATCCTTACATCCTAAAAATGTGCATTTCTCATACACAACAATTGCAATCATAAATTAAACTCTTTACAATCGTCAAATTCACTCTCAATACTAAAATAAGCCTGCAACAATAACATTGACAATCATGTTATTTTTAAAATGTTTACTTTTCTTTTTCATAACTTCTTTAACACACTACTCCACTGCAAAGCACGTGTATTTTGCTAATATATATATACCTAAGGTTTAAGGTTTCTTTATTTAGTCATATTTACACAAGAAAACATGAAATTTGCCTTCTCAGTTGCATCTAATAACAGACAGAATGAGATAAAACAGACAAATAGAAACAAAACAGGTTAAGGTAAAACAGTTAGATAATACATATTTACACCAAAATAAAAAAGGTTACAGGATATATATCAAAACCTTAATCATTATCTCTGATATTTCTTATTGAAAAGCCGTATGGCACTAGAAAGAAAGGAGTTTGTGGAGCGATTTGTGTGGGTTTTCAAAGCGACTATCCTTCCTGATTTACTGAACTTTAGTTCTACATGTAATGGATGTCTGTCATCAGTTGAGATGATTTCCAGTTTCTTTAACATTGCCCTCTGACACACACTAGTCAAATCATCTACATCAGCCCCAATAACTTTAGCTGCATACTTCGTAATCTGCTGGAGCTTTTTTGAGTTTTGGTTTGTCAAACTATTAAACCAGGCAATGAAACTAAAAGTGATCACAGACTGGATCATACTGCGATAGAAGGACAACATGAGGTCCTTGTGTGCTTTAAATAGTTTGAGTTTATGGAGGAGAAATAAGCACTGGTTGCATTTACAGAATATTTTTTGTATTTGTATTCCAGTTAAGATTATTATCTAGGTAAGTTCCTAAGTATTTATATTCAGTCACTATTTCTACCTCCTCTCCCAGAACTACAATAGGTGAACATACAGATTTATGTCTCTTAAAATCAAATATCATTTCTTTGGCCTTTTTTACATTCAGAGTGAGAGAGTTTTTATTGCACTTGTTTACCATCCAGTCCACTTGATTTAGATAGTGGGTTTCATCCTCCCCAGATATACATCCTATGAGCATGGTGTCATCTGCATACTTGATAATGGAGCAGTGGTCATTGTTCTGTCTCAAGTCACTTGTGTACAGAGTAAACAATAATGGTGATAAGACTTCCTATGTTTGAATGAATGACTATTGAAAAAGTGTCCTGAACTTTAACTGTCTGTGAACGGTATAAAAGAAAGTTCTGAATCCATAGTGTAATAAATGGGTTTATATTCATACTGTTCAATTTTCCAATCAGTATATGAGGCTGTATAGTATTGAACGCTGAAGAAAAATCCAAAAATACTGCTCTGACATATGAAACAGGCTGATCAAGAAAGGAGTAGATTTGATGTAAGATAACAAGCAGAGTATCTTCCACACTTCTGTTTGCACAATAAGCAAATTGATTGTTGTCTTGAAAAGACTTAGTTTCTGTCATTAAAATTTTTTCACCAAATGTTCAAAGCATTTTATTGGAATAAATGTAAGTGCCACTGGTCTGTAATCATTTAAACAGCTTGGGCTAGAAACCTTAGATACAGGGGTAATGATTGATTGTTTCCACAGATTAGGTACAATACCACAGGTCAGAGACCAGTTAAAAAGCAAATGGAAAACTGGAGAGAGCTGCTTAGAACAAGACTTTAAGAGCCAACCTGATATAGCGAGGGAGAGGGAAAGGAAACCTGCAGAATGGAAGTTATACCTCTGGCATGCTGCTATATTTCAGATTCCCACAGAGTATTCTGGGAAATGCAGTGTTTGTCAAAGTCTCCACAGAAACAAAGCTGAATAGACGTGGCTCAGATATATTGAAGTGGCACCAGAAATACTCCAGAGATGAGCTTTTTGAGGACATCCACTTCATCAGCCAGACAACCTTGGAGTTGGGAGAGGAACTGATGTAGATGCTTGTCTGGCAGGGAGGAAGAGAATAGTTATTTGAGGTAGAAAAAGTTTTGGAAAGGACAGAAGTAATAATATATTTCGTTAGAGAATCTTGGAGAGTGCAGGTAGGCCCAGAGGACATAGTCATTATTAATTCTTTTCTCTTTCTTTTTTATTTAAATTGTGTTTGCTCCTTTCATTATACCTTTCTGTTGTGTCCTTATTTTTGTTCATAAACTTTTCATCTTATTTCTTAACTGGAGTTTCTACAACTGTGCTATATATATTTATCATATTTATATTTTCTGCTTTCTTTAGATAGAAATTGTGTATGTATGCTAAACATACATATATATATATATATATATATATATATATATATATATATATATATATATATATATTGTCACACACGCGCATGGGAGGCAGCTAAAGGGCTTGAGTGAAGGCAGTTGGAGGCATGCCGGGGTGTGGCAGAGTGCACTGACTCTTTTTCTCCCTTGCCTGTAGACCATCCCCGGGGGATTTCACCTGGCTTTCCTGACATCACTTCCGGGACTGAGCCAATGGAAGTCGGCCACACCAGCTCCAGTCCCTCTGATGTCACCTCCGGCTACGAACCAATGGTGGAAGACCACATGCCAGATCCATATGACCTCACTTCCTGTCTTCCCCTTTAAAACCTGCCCCTTTTCCTTTGTTTCCTCAGTCTTGTACTGGACTCGCTGAATGCACTTCAGTGCTGATTACTTTGAGAAAACGACCTTTGCAGCCAGGATACTATATTAAACGGGTGGCTGCCCCAACTCTTTATCTGTCCATGTCTCTTGTCATTATATATATATATATATATATATATATATATATATATATATATATATATATATATATATATATATATATATATGTATATGTATATGTATATATTTGCTTTTTTATTGAATATATTAAAAGCAAGTTTCATTCCATACAAACAAGTCAAGCTTAACAAAACTAAATTCAGTCCAACCCCCATATATAAGAAAGAAAGGAATGCCAACAGCCAGAGTAAAACTTAAGAGTAGAAAAGAGGGAGGAGAATCATTTTTCCCAATATAAAAGCTTATTCTAAATGTTATTGATAAGATCCTGCCAGGTTTTAAAAAAGTTTTGAACAGATCCACTAAGTGAGAATTAGATTTTTTCCAATTTCAAACAGAATATAACATCAGTTTCCCATATAAGCATTATAAACAAAAAAAATTCTCACAAGTCACAGTATCATATAGTTATTTTCAACTCTGGTTACAATATCCTTCATTCATGGATGCATATTTTGTATTATGTTTTTGAGTCTCTTTGAGAATATCAGATTTTATATACTAAAGCATCACTTTATATATAAACTGCTGAGTGTTTACAATATTTTTCTTACTTATTAGGGAAGTGTAACTTTATCATTGGTTTTCCTCTTTTTTATTGTTATATCATATGGGGAAGTAAAGGATTTGGCATGTAAAACTATTGAACAGTTAAATGCAAGCAGGACAAAATATGACAGTAAAATGACACAGTTGTCAGCACTGCTGCCTCACAGATGCTGAGATCTTTAGTTCGCTTAGTCATGGTCTGAGTAGAATGTGAACACATGCACAGTTATTTCTGGCAACACTAAATGTGTCAATCACATGTTCTGCAATGGACTAGTTTTTGTTCCATATGCAATATGTGCCCAATAATGACAGGACACACTCCAGTTGTCCACAACCCTATAACTGAAATAGTAATTTCCCAAAGCGTATGAATTATGATTGAATTATATTTGCATTCACAAGGTAAGTACACAATAAGTTAAAGTACTCAGCTTTATTATGAAAAATGCATTCACGTGAATAAGTGTGCAATGTATTGTGCATATGCTTCAGAGATGTGGTCGTAGCCATCGTTAATGTTAGTTATATTTCTTCGACAATATCCCTTTAAACCTATAGCAGCTACTATAATAGTGCAACCACTTACACAATTACATTTATTTTACAATACAGTAATGTTTTAGTTTCAATAAGCTCATTTTTACTTTATTGGCCAAGCACAATGTGTGTATTTCCAATATCCTTGAAAATTTAGCCCATAGTTCTCACTATCTAAAACTTTATTTTTTATATTGTAGGTTTAATTTTAATAAAGAAATTATAGATCTACGCATAATGGCTACATATGATATATCTAAAATGGAAATGTACTTTAAAAGTTATAAAACAGTTATTAAGGAATAGAAAGATGAAAAGTCGGTATACCGGGGGCAAAACTCCAGGAATTGATCTTGTAATATACTAAGTTGTGTACTAGCAGGCTGCTGGCAGCAACTATTGCACTGATGTGATTCCATCTGCGTCTTTAGATTCCTGGATGTTCGTTGATGCAGGCTGCATTAGTAAGTGGTGTCAGGTGGGGATCACTGCTCTTTTTCCGAGTCAGTGATTACCAGATTGCGGAGCAAACAGACTTATCTCCATTTAAGTTGTCTAACCCACCTACTAAAAACTCTTTAAATCCAACCCTGTGGAATGATCCTACTCTTGGCACAGTGAAATAAAACATACAATTTATTGGGTTTGATACTTGAATCTTTGGAGTGTACTAAAAGCTATAAATTAGCTGTAAATTACAATATGCTGGTTTGGCCTTCTAGCATGAATGATGAGGATGAGTTCAGATTTTAAAACAAACAAGCTAATGGTTACCTTGACTGAAAAAACAGACATACTAATATTCCTGCCTTGTTGGTCTAGTAGACAGGCACTTAAAATACGGCTGTCTAACAATGACTTTCAAAATGTATAAAGAAGCTCAACTTCCAAAATGTCATATGCAGAGCACATATAGTAGATTACAATAAGCAAACACTGCTATCTTGGCAATAGTTGCAGTCAAAAAACAGATTCAATTTAATTTTAACAAAAAAAGAATAAAATCTATTTCGGTGTATTTGAACTTTCAAGAAGCAGATTCCCAAAAATATAATTTTAATTCTTTATTCCACTAATAAATATTTAGCTTGTGATTTGCAATGAATAATGAAAAATACTGTTTACTCTGTACTCAGCGATAGTATGAAAATGTTTACATTAACATTGGAACAAATAGTGAGTGACAATGAAGAATTTTGTAACATTTGTGTGTCATGAGCAAGAGGAGGTGGCTTTATAGAGATTAAAAATCCCCTGTCATGCCTTATTAAGGTAATACATGCATTGTTTTTTCATTTTAAGGATTGCCTGGATGGAAATTAATTGTGACAATTAACAACATCAGCAAAAAAGCAGGCCCATCAGCTGTGAAACAAAGAAGTGCTATCTGACAGGGAGAAAACACCTGCCAGTGGCAGGAAGTTAGTAGACTTTGCACAAAGACAAAAGTGTTTTCTTCAAAGACACTAAAATGAAAGAGAACTGATATGATTGTCAGATCACTCCAGGCTGAAAAGTAGCAATGCACAAAGTGATAGCCCTATAAGAGACAACACTGTCCTAAAATGAGAGCAGGGGTTGCTTTGGTGTCATATTAATATTAATAGGCTTCCCAGGTTAAAAGGTAAAGAGATACAAGGCACCACTAGAGATGCTGTCAACTTATCACTTTGTATACGTTTGGAAGATCATTTTTACTATATTTAGTCTATGTAAGGCTATATCAAATATATACTGTGTATAGCTAGCAAAACATAAAGCAAAACATGTACCGTATACTCTTTGCATTATTTGCCAGATACTGCATCACATATCTATTAGCTGCTTCTCGCAACAGAGAGGACATGGTTTACTGTATGTTTGCTGACTGGCCGACCAACCACAAGCATTACCTGGTAGGTAACCAACTAAATAATCAGATTGCAATTCAGAACTAAGAATGTTTAATATATATATAGTCTATATATATATAGCGATATTTTTAAGTCTCCTGAAACCCTCCCTAATGGGGCGACACGCCGAGGTCCACAGCGCCCTGCAAGTTTTCAGCACCTCACAGGTTCGCAGTGGCTCAGAGGCAACTGCAAGCTCACCGCCTCCTTGTGCAATGTTTCTGTCGCCTAATGTGTGATGCAGGGAACATTATAACTTGGGCACTGACCTGGCCCCTAACTCCCAAATGTTTGCTGTGTCTATGTGTAGTAGAGTGGTGGCTCCTGCTGCAATAAATAACCTTGCTGTTCCTGTTTCGAGTTGAATACAGCTAGTTTTCCAGTAGTCCTTAGATTCAGACTTGTCTTTTGGGTACAAAATATATACAGTGCATCCGGAAAGTATTCACATCGCATCACTTTTTCCACATTTTGTTATGTTACAGCCTTATTCCAAAATGGATTAAATTAATTTTTTTTCCTCAGAATTCTACACACAACACCCGATAATGACAACGTGAAAAAAGTTTACTTGTGGTTTTTGCAAATTTATTTAAAAAAAAAAAGAGAAATCACATGTACAAAAGTATTCACAGCCTTTCCTCAATACTTTGTCGATGCACCTTTGGTAGCAATTACAGCCTCAAGTCTTTTTGAATATGATGCCACAAGCTTGGCACACCTATCTTTGGCCAGTTTCACCCACTTCTCTTTGCAGCACCTCTCAAGCTCCATCAGGTTGGATGGTGTTTTATCTTGGTAGAGTAATATATATATTGCTCTACTTTCCCCTATTGTATTATTAATATGTAGCCATAGAATGCCTAATCTCACAGATTTACCACTGTTTATAAGGTATTATTGTGTATAACTTATCCCCACCTTCCCCTGTATATCTACAATCTCAGGCAATTAGATGTAGTAAAAAGACAAGCAGGAGTTAAGTTACACATAAAATAATGTATTATTGATAATATTCATAAATAATAACAAAATGCAAAGTACTGCACATTTGAATATTGGCAACCATACAACCTGATTAAATGGTGATGTGTAATTCAGGTGGCACACAGACTTGTAGTTACTTAATGTCTCTAGTTAAGGCATCATTGGTGCTCAGCTTTTAGCCACATGTCTGGTCAAAATGGCTGAAGCTGTGCTTTTCATTGTGTTGTCTTCAGTTCATGGTGTGATGGTCTTCTTCAGTTGTTAGCAAGAGATGCTTCTTCATCTTATGTTGGTTAGAGAGAGAGAATGTGGTTGAGCAAGCAAATTTATAGGTTTTCTGTCCAACCTCTCCAGCCAATACAGACAGCCATATCTCAGACCAATGGGTGAAATAGAACATCTTATCTCCTGCCCCAAAACCATATGTTAAACATCCTGGCTTCCTTGCAGGGGGGTTGAAAGACTTTACCAGAGAAATACTCATCAAACTGGCTTAAGACACATCCCCCCAAATCCTGTCATAAAATTACAAAGAGACAGTCATAAAGGGGGCAAACATGAATACCTCTCACCAAAGTAACACTAAATTACATTGGTTTGCCTAAATTATAAATAAAGACATACAAAACATTTATCAAGTTATATGCAAAATCTCACATGACAACACTCCATCCCGATTAATGTTTTGTACAATGTCTTTATAAACAGTCTTAATTGTTTAAAGAGTCTGATGCATAACTTGTGCATTGATTTGCAGTATTTGCTCTCCCAGTGTTAAAAGTTGCCTGTGACCATTTGTCCATTGCATATCTTCTTTATTTCAAAGACAATCTGAAGAATGTGGATCTGCTCCTGATGACTTGCATCTGCTCCAGCTTCATATGTCATCAGATCTGGTGGTTCAAAATGAGACAAGTCCACACCTCCACTAAACTAGCCCACTACAATTTAGTCTATTGTGTGAATTTTTAATCTGTGCTTGTTTTGTGTCTAACTGCTAATTAGACCCCTGTCCCAAACTATCTGTTTAAGCATATGCAGCTGTACAATTAACATCAAAATTTGAAAGGTAACATGCCACAGGTGCCAGTTCAACCACTTCTACCCAAGTGAGAGCACATGTGCCACTGCATAAACTGTTCACAAACCAACATTTGTGGCCCCTCTGCACACATTTGGGGTTGATTTAGTTGCCTCTTGTGCTTTCCTACCCATGGTGCAACTCTTGACTGCCATCAGCCGTTACAAGTATAGGCTGGCATCACCATCATGAGACATCAAAGCTATGCAACTCTCATCATTTCCCTCCGTAGGCCACCCCTAGAGTTGTTTGCTCACCATATGCATACTCGTTGTGCTAAACACCTCGGTTCAGAATTGGCCCACTGGTCCTCTGCTTGTACCACAGCCGACAATCTCAGCAGGGCTTCCGTATTTTTCCAATTAGACTATACCTAAACATCGGAACCCATAGGACTTTCAAATGTACCAGCTGCGCCTGCTTTCCTGAAAAGTTCACCAATTTGCTCAGTATACCGCTCTTTAATAATAGTATTAATTATATTAATTATCCCACTTAATTAATTAATACCCAGGATGTATACTTTATGAGCCCAAAATGAATCCCCTTATTTTGGCATTCCTAACTGGTTTGTTCAGTTTCCACCCCTTGGAATATAAATTTGCTGCAGTATTGAACAAACCTTTCCTTTTAAACTATAGCTATTCTGACTAGCCTTATTATTGCATGACTTGTTGACTTGTTACTCACCCCAGTAAGTGTCTTTTTCTTGCTGTCTCTTCAGTTCTTCTTTATGTCTTTGTCTTTGCAGGTTGTCGACCTGGTGCCAACATTCATAATTTGCTTCTACGCATTCATTGGAACAGTTTGGCCACTACGGCCACTCTGCCACTCTGCTCCAATGTGCCAATGGTAACCTGATCTCCTGCATGGATTTTAATCTGCTAAGTGACTTCACTATTTATTACCTGCACCAACCCAAAGTCCACAAAACCTTACAATACAACAACAACAACATTTATTTATATAGCACATTTTCATACAAAAAGTAGCTCAAAGTGCTTTACATAATGAAGAATAGAAAAATAAAAGACACAGTAAGAAAATAAAATAAGTCAACATTAATTAACATAGAATAAGAGTGAGGTCCAATGGCCAGGGTGGACAGAAAAAACAAAAAAAAACTCCAGATGGCTGGAGAAAAAAATAAAATTTGGGCATTCTACCTAACATAAATGAAGCAGTCCTCTTTGGATTTAGGGTTCTCACGGAAGGACTTGATGATGATGTTCACGTAGACTTTTGGCTTTTGATCCATCCCTAATTGTTGGAACATCATGATGCTTTGAGTAGGTGGTGGTGGCCTCCACCACCACAAAGGAACCAGAAAAAGAAACAGAAGAGTGAGTAGGGGTCAGTACGGATTTTAGAGCCACCATGAATAGTTATTATAATGAATTGAACATACAGAGTATCAGGATTAAGTTAAAGTGAAGTTATAAAAAGGCCATGTTAAAGTGATGTGTTTTCAGCAGTGTTTTAAAGTGCTCCACTGTATTTGCCTGGAAAATTCCTATTGGCAGGCTATTCCAGATTTTAGGTGCATAGCAGCAGAAGGCCACCTAACCACTTCTTTTAAGTTTTGCTCTTGGAATTCTAAGGAGACGCTCATTTGAGGATCTGAGGTTATGATTTGGAATATAAGGTGTCAGACATTCCGATATATAAGATGGGGTGAGATTATTTAAGGCTTTATAAAACATAAGCAGAATTTTAAAGTCAATCCTGAATGACACAGGTAACAAGTGTAGTGACATCAAAACTGGAGAGATGTGCTTGGATTTTCTTTTCCTAGTTAGGATTCTAGCAGCTGCATTCTGCACTAGTTGCAAACGATTTATGTCTTTTTTGGGTAGTCCTGAGAGGAGTGCGTTACAGTAATCTAGTCGACTGAAAACAAACGCGTGAACTAATTTCTCAGCATCTTTCAGTGATATAAGAGGTCTAACTTTAGCTATGTTTCTTAAGTGAAAAAATGCTGTCCTAGTGATCTGATTAATATGCGATTTAAAATTCAGATTACAGTCAACAATTACCCCTAAACTTTTTACCTTCGTCTTGACTTTTAATCCTAATGTATCCAGTTTATTTCTAATAGCCTCATTGTATCCATTATTGCCAATCACTAAGATTTCAGTTTTCTCTTTATTTAACTTGAGAAAGTTACTATTCATCCATTCTGAGATACAAGTCAGACATTGTGTTAGTGAATCAAGAGAATCGGGGTCATCAGGTGCTATTGATAAGTACAGCTGTGTGTCATCAGCATAGCTGTGGTAGCTCACGTTGTGCCCCGAGATAATCTGACCTAATGGAAGCATATAGATTGAGAATAACAGCGGACCCAGGATAGAGCCTTGTGGAACACCATATCGGATATCATGTGTCTTCGTGTCTTCTGGGCTCTGGCTGGGCCACTCAAGGACATTCACAGAGTTGTCCTGAAGCCACCCCTTTGATATCTTGGCTGTGTGCTTAGGGTTGTTGTCCTGCTGAAAGATGAACTGTCGCCCCAGTCTGAGGTCAAGAGCGCTCTGGAGCAGGTTTTCATCCAGGATGTCTCTGTACATTGCTGCAGTCATCTTTCCCTTTATCCTGACTAGTCTCCCAGTTCCTGCCGCTTGTAAGTACTTCCGGGCTATAATAGAAGCAATGTTCATGTCTCCCTGCAGCGTACCTTGGCGGCCCCCACTGTATCCAGCAGGACTGTGAAGCCGAACTCCATTGTCCATGATGCCCTGCTGGAATTCGGAGCACCTCTATGTTAGTGGTGTCTAGTGGTGTGGGGGTATTGGCCGGGATAAGCTGTCGGCCATATCTGACAATATATATACAGTATAACCTTAACTGGGTAGCACAGTGGTGAAGTGGGTAGCGCTTCCCGGGTCCTTCCTGCATGGAGTTTGCATGTTCTCACCGTGTCTGTGTGGGTTTCCTCCGGGTGCTCTGATTTCCTCCCACAGTCCAAAGACATGTAGGTTAGGTGCATTGGCGAATCTAACTTGTCCCTAGTGTGTGTGTGTATGCCCTGCCTAGGGGATTGTTTTCTGCCTTGCGCCCTATGTTGGCTGGGATTTGCTCTAGCAGACCCCCGTGAGCCTGTATTAAGATATAGAGGGTTGGATAATGGATGGATGGATGGATAACCTTAACTTCTCCCTCTGCAATTTCCAGATCATTAAGTACCTCTGTTGAAGTCGATTTTACTGTAGGGAGGTTACTGACTTCTTCACACATGTAAAAATTTAGAACATTTGTTATTTCATTATCAACATATTTTGGTCTACCCTTACTGTTTTCAAATTCAGTTCACTTTCTCCTCAACTGTTTACTACTAAAATACTGAAAAAATCTCTTTGGATCTTGTTTTGCCTTTTCAGTAATACTTCTCTCCATCTGCCTATTAGCTTTCCTAATATCTTTTTTTAATTGTTGCCCTTATATGTGAAAGAATCAAATTAGAAAACTTTTTTCAAAAAATCAAACAAATAACACCAGTGGATTTTTGTGTTTCCCAAAACATACATTTTAAATATGTTGCATTTTCAAAGCTAATTAACCCCAAGGGTAGGATAAAGTTTGTAGATAAAGATAAAATACATTGTTGCATAGTTCATTATAACAGCAATAATCAAAATTATTTTTTAAATACACAAAAAGAGATACTTTATTCTTAACAGGCCATAAGACTCAGGTCTTTTGATGCATGCAGCAAACTACTGGAAATATTATACCAGTCCATAGTAACCAGTATGGTGTTCTACGCTGCAGTCTTCTGGGGAGGCAACCTGAGCAGAAAAGAAGTACAATGCCTGAACAAATTTATCAAGAAAGACATCACAGGGTGAACACTGGACACATTGGAAACTATTGTGAAAAACAGTGTGAAAGGCGTTATATAAGCGCCTGACCCAGGCACAGACTGATGCAGAGGCACGTACAAAGTGATAACAAAGGCTTTATTAATTCTTCAGCTGTGAGACACGTCTTCCCCGTGCCACACAGCCCAACATAGTCCCAAAGCACAAATACTACCAAAACACTCTCTTTCTCCTATTCCACCACTCCTCCTCAAGCTTAGACCTCCTCCTCCTTCCGACTCTGGCTTTCTGAGTGGTGGTGGCTGGCCCTTTTTATAACCCACCCGGAAGTGTTCCAGGTGCTTGACCACCTGGTCCTAATTTCACTTCCGGGTGAGGCTGAAGATTGGTCTAACCAGGCTGCTGAGTCCATGCAGCTCCCCCTAGCGGCCATCCGAGCCCCCAACCAGGCTGTGGAGAACTCCATCTCCCATGGAGCCCTGCAGGTGGTTGGGGAATCACCATCAGCCAGGGAAGCTACTACCAAGCGTCTCGGGTGAGGTACTGGACTGCCCATGGTGGTTCCCCCGCAACATAAGCAGCTTAGGCGTACCTGCCGGGCATGGAACCTAGCTGTACTTCACAACAGAATGATGGTAAAATTAAATAATCTCTTCCATCCCATCCTGGAGGCACTTTCTTAAAGATGTTGCAGCCAGAAGCTCATTCCACCATGTTGTGCAAAGAAGCTCATCCGGGGGTCTTTTTTGCCCACTGCTATTAGGCAATTCAGCGCTTCCACCCAATGCACTTGTTAAGTTTATTTATTTATTAATCGAGTGATTGAATTTATTTTCTGTCCTGTGAGTTTGTATTCTTGTTTTTATTTTTAGTTTCTGCTGCTCTATGCATTTGAATTTCCCCATGGGATTAATAAAGTTTATCTAATCTATTGAAATATAATGTCATCAGTCATTACTCTAATGATAGACCAATAGAATATAGAAATAGAATCAGTACGTACTGAGTGTCCATTTCAAATACGAATGACCAGAACTGATGTAGCGCATGTTATTATTGATAGATTAACATTATATAGAGTAAAACCAGCTGAAACCTATCAACTGTTAATCTTTGGCTTTCATAAAAGTATTGTATAAACAGCACTTTAGGATTACCTACTACTGAATGTCCTCAATTTTCTTTCTTTCTTTCTTTCTTTCTTTCTTTCTTTCTTTCTTTCTTTCTTTCTTTCTTTCTTTCTTTCTTTCTTTCTTTCTTTCTTTCACAGCCTTACATGCTATTAATTTACTTATTTGCTGACTTTCTCTACCATGTGTATATTTGGTCTCTTAGGTTCTTTTCATTCAAAAAAATAAAATCATAAAATAATTCTGTAAATAAAAGTTAATGGTGGTTTTTGTAAATTAACCGTATAGTCCATTACCGGCACAATTTAATAAAATCTAAAAAATATTAGAACACTGAAGGAGAAACACTGCTTGCTACTTGTAGGCATGCTGATGGGAATTTGAAATAATAGAAGTTGAATGATAAATATCATCTAAATATGCCAAATGAATGTTTGATAAAGCAGAGCAGTGCCCCATGTGCCTAATTATATTCAGTTTTGCATATGTCTGCAGACTTTGAAGAGATGGATTTCAGGTACTCAAATGATATCACACATTAACATTTTTTAAAGTGGGAGATAAAAATGAAATGCTTCATTTGCATTTTTCACAGAAGTGAAAGAAGACTAATAGTAGTGGCTTTTTTGCCAACCACATCTGATAATAGAAATATAGCCTGATGCATTTTGTATTTAGTGCAAAGGCAGCTATTATTATTTTTGGCATAAATGGTGGTGATTAGGAAAGTAAAATTTATTTGAAGAATATAATTCTATAAATAAGCATGTCAAATACGTAGAAAGAGACAGGATCTGTTATTTTAAATTGATAAATTACCAAAAATATTGGGAAAAACAGACAAAATATGGCAGCCATGGTAACTGATGTGCCTAAAGTTTTTGATGAATCATTCATACTACTTTAAGATATCTGACATGACTGGCTTACATCCTGATGATTTCTTCTCATTCACTGCATTCAAATTCAACCTAGCAACCATCATAGAAACAAGATTCAAATTACTTAAAATAATTTATATGATGATGGCTGAAATTTTCAATATGCTTTATAAAAGTATGTTTAGTGAAATTGCACTTTCATAATAATATTCTTAAATGCATACATAACATGTTTTTGCCACTGGCACCATTAAATCAAGATGTTATTTTTTAATCTAAGGTAATAAATATTGGACACCAATAATGTCAAAAGTTTTATCGAAATCAATTTGTTTACTGTTCACTTTAAAAATATTTAAAATATAGCCAAGACATTACTAGGGTCTCTAATAGATATTACTGCTTGAAATGACTGATTTTTAATTCATTACTCACATATGACTGTAAAGCCTCATTTTCAGCAGCCTTTCTTTCAATGTCCTAATGCTAAACTCTCTAAGCTTATTCTTAATTAGTCATGTATATATTCCTAATTTGTCATTTATAAATGCTATTTGGTTATGAGAGGAACCTTTGAAATTGCATTAGCACCACTGCCCACTTTGGTTGTAAGGTACTGGCATTCCTAAAGATTCTTTGCCTAATGAATCTTATTCCATACAAGAAGCTGAAGATTTCATACAAAGCTGTCTATTACTGTCTTGAGAGAAGACAGCAAACTGGATGTAACCACGATAGAAAAAGAATAGGACAGCCCAAATGCATAAATGTAACTGCATAAAAGTATAAGTACATCAAAGTATGTAGCTTGAGAAACAAACGAGATACAGGTCCTCAGTCTTCCTTAAATACTCCTTAAACACTAATACATGCTAAATATCAGACTCATCTGTAACAGAGAAAAGACAAAATAACAAAGCTTATTCTTTGTATAAAAAGAAAACTTTGCAAGGTTATGGTACTGCTCTTGAGAAAATGTTTTCATTATTTATGTTAATATAATTAAAAAGCAAAATAGCACATTACAATCAGCTGTGCACATGAAATGAAAAACGATGTAGAAACTTTCTTTTATTAAAACAGTACAAAAACACACTACTATACTCCTATTAATAAGGATATGTAAGCATTTGTAAATGGCAATCAGCATGTAGGCGTATTACAAAGCAGTGCATATCAGCAGTCACCACAGATTCTTATCATTTTTTTTTGGTATTTTCTCCTCCAAAAACAGTGGCTTTTTATGCAATTTTCATTTCTTTGATGGCATGTGCACTTGGACCTGCAGAGCTTTTACCGGTAGCAAGAGGAATGTAAAGGGATACTGTGAAGCGAGTTGCTTTCCAAAGTCACATCTATAGTGATTTCGAAACTCTTTCCGCTTTATAGCTCCTCCACAAGCTAATATCTGGGAATTGTGGAGAGCAACAAGGACATTTTTTGATAGTTTTCTGATGCTGATCAGTTATTTCCTTTAATTACAAGATGCAACAAGAATACTTAAGAACAACAAAGCTGGCATTTACAGGACTAGAATAGGTTTGAATGTCTTTATAAATGAGCCTTGCAATAGTCTCATGATTGGCCTTCCAACCAACAACAGGAAGTATGTCACTGACACATATTCATATGCAAAAAACAAACAATAAAAGCTGTTTTGTCCACATTGCATTGTCAACTAATCATGCATTGTTGATAAAACTTTTGTGGTTTTTGCCAAAAAGTTTTTTTGTGACTAGCTCTGTCCAATTAGTTCTGTCATTCCCCCCCCTTTGAATGATGAAAAGATCCATACAAAAGCAGGGCCCATCATGGAAGAATGGATTTGGGAGCCAACAGACACCTAATATCTGACTGCCTTAGTCCTGCAAAGGGATAAAAAGCCCCAACTAGAGCAAGGCAGTGTCACCCTGCCCTGGAAGAAGGCACATGACTGAAAGGTAATGAGTACTGTACAGAACTAGGGAGTGGAAGGAGACAGCTGAAAGTGACAAAATGACAGGACCTTCAGCAACAAGCAGAGTCTACTTAATGCAATAAGATGACAGTATTCTCTTTTGAAATGGATTAGACAGTGTCATGGATGGTTTGGCCTGCACTTAAAAAGAATGTGATGAAAGAACTCAATAAACTGTTTTTTTTTTATTATTTTAAAGTACTCTATCAGAGGTCACTTCCACAATACAATCTTTTTCTCTTTTCTTATTTCACCTTCTATTTCTCCTCCATTCCTCCCAGATGAGGTTTTTTCCTTCCTCTATATCCAACTCAGACTCCCTAATCAAAGTGGATACTCCCTTTTAGGTCCAACCAAGAGTATGTCCCATGCCAAAACTGTTGTCTCCAGGAAGCACTTTTAGTGTTAGGCGGAATCTCGCTGGAACAGAGAATAAACAATTTCCCTTGATGACCCTCAATGAACCCAACAGGATAGTCTTATTGAGCCACAATTTCCATGCTGCCCTTTGAGTGTCCACACAGGGACTCATCACAATGGATGCTGCAATCCAATGCACAGAGGTGGGGATGACCTCAGCATGGAAGGCAGTATCCTGCTGTCCTTCATTTCGTTTATACTCACAACCAGGAAAGGACTGCTAACTATCCCAGTTGGGATGCTTGTCTATTCTTGTCATTTCTCCACTAGGCTTGCCTCCAGCCTGGGTAAAAGATTTCCATCCATTGAGACTGGCTTCCTAGCAGCAATGTACCAGCTGCAATTGTGCCCCTCTCCTGGCCCGGGACAAGAAATGTCACACCACCCTTTCTGACAATCAATTACACTGGCTTCATCACTTGTTGAAATAAGTAGTATGCTTTCAGCAACCAAAGAACAGGAATATACTGTGGCACTGAAGAGATTAGGTAAAAGCTCTTTCTAAGCTAAGTTTGCTATCTGCTGTCCATGCCTTACCTTATATATTTTCCTTTACTTTTCCTAATCAAAAATGCTTAACTATTCAGCATAATTCCTGTTATATTCCAGTTACCAATGCAGATTGTCACCTTCTTCTTTCCACATATATCCATGGATAAAATTAGCTGCACTGGCCGTAGGCCTGGTTTCATCCTCCTGCAGACTTACCTGCAAGTTTCCTCAAACTGTGCCAGAATGACGTTCTTAAGGAGTAGGTATAAGGCCAACTAATTGGATCTAATGTGCCACCACCTGCCCTTTGTATTTCTTCAGTAGGGGAGACAGGGGTGATGGATTTCTTGATTTGTTTCTTTATTCCCTCATGGAAAATATGTGCACACACACACACACACACACACACACACAGAGGGAACATTAGTCCACAGGCCAGAAAGCAGGCACATTTCTGTGTAAACAGTTGAGCAATGGAAAAAGGAGCTTTCAGGCATTAAAATTTAATGCAGACAGCAGAGCACCCATCAAACAGAGGGGACAGTCAAAATTCTAAGAGCACTATTTAATAAAGTTGCAATAATTTGACCTTGAAAGTGAGCTAGCCAGTTGTACAAAGTAGCAGGCAGGGAGGTTTGGTGAAGAGGGTGCAGACTATGGCTGTGAGGTAAGTCTGAGCTTGTTGAGAGAGAGTGAAGTCCAAATGATAGCAAGAGTGAATAAAGCTTGGTGATAAACCAAAAGTTGAACTTTTCACATCAACATCAGTAAATGAGTACATGTTGCATCAGGAAGAGGTTGCCTTACCAGCAAATGTGAAAATGATGTCTCAGCAGAAAAAGAAACCATGGATTGCATGATTTAAATAACCTCTGATCTGAACAGATTTGTCAGCAAGATTGGAAAAACATTCACCACCCGAGGTTGGACTCATTGGAAAAAGTGGAACAGCAGAGGTCACACAGAAGGCTTTTTACTTTCCTGGACAATGACACTTGCCCACTGTATGAGGTTTTAGCCAAACAGAGTGGAAAATTTATTAACAGACTGGGGCAACTGCATTGCTCCAAGGAGCGCTATATAAGGTTGTTTCTACCCTCCGCCATCAGGCTCTATAATGAATCACCCGTCAGCCAAGGAGGTATCATTCCCTGTGTGTGGAATCTATCTATCTATCTATCTATCTATCTATCTATCTATCTATCTATCTATGCATTTACCCTTTGTTCCCTCTCTCTCTGTTTTTTTTTCTTTTATGTAAAACTACATATTGTATATCTTAAGCTTAGTATTTCTTGTAGAGTGTGTAATGTAATAGAAATTAAATTTGTAAATATATTAAGGAAAGAAATCTTGTCTTCAACTAGGACCTCTTTGAGTATTTAAATATTCAATCAAACTAAAGAACCAGTCAGGAGGAAGCTTTTCCATTGCATCCTTTATTTCTCTTCAGCAAATGCTGTTGTTATGATATATTCTTCTTCTTGTCATATCTCACATTCAGCCTTTACCCTTGAAATTTCTGTGTATATGACAACTGTTCAGTCTTTGCTGGGTGCAGGACATCTACTGATCTCTTGATCATATCCTGGTGCATTTTGTGTTTTACATCAACCATTCTCCTAGTACATCCTTGTATTTTACTTATATTTAACCATTTCAGCAATTTTCTTCATGATATTTCTAAAACAAATGCTTATATATTTCAATGAGCACTGCAAACCAAAATACTTAACTATTGTTATCTCCAAATTATTCTGTCACAGTAGCATTATTACCACAATAGTGAAAAGTGAGATAACAGACAGGCATACTTAAAAGTCGTGTTAAAAAGAGTAAATTGCCCATTCATATACCAAACCGTAGATGATTGTTTTAAATTACAGTATATGCTTTCAGAATGAAATCTAATTGAATATACTAAGACAGAGCCAAAAGGCCAGTAGTGTTTAAAAATGTGTTAAGTCTTCAGATTTTATTTCTATTTTAAAGAGCATTATAAAATACATCTGTAGCTTAATGACAATAAACACTTGAATCAGTTTATCAATGGGATTAAATAAATGACTCAGCTATGTTTTAAGGGTTCCGTTTAGTCTGTTGTGCTGACTTTCTTACTACCATAGCATATAAAGCCAGCTTTAGAGCTTATATGAATATTAACATATTCATTTCCTCCTTCAGATACAGACCCACCAAGGGCCATTTTATACTAGACAGTAATTGCTGGCAATTATTACTAGCAATAACTGCAAGGAATAAAATTGTTGTTGAATTGCCAAGTATAAAATGCTGAATAAGGTTCCTGCCAAGAAGACAGGGTGCAACTTGAGAGCAATATTACTAGAAGTCATTTAGATTTTATGTCACTTGATCATAATTTCACCATAGCAGGGTACAAGGACATGTGGAACATTCTTGTGAAATCTGATCTGATTAATTGTAAAAGGTTCATACTATTGTTGTATAATTTTGCATCTGTTGTAAATGCAAGCCTTATTGTTATTATTTAAGCATAACTGATAATAAACTCAAAACTTATATACAGATAGATGTCTTACCTAGAATATTTGCAAGTTCAAATAAAGAAATTCTAACTGGCAAATTATTCTTTAATTTCACCTTGCTATGTCATACACACCTTTTGCTTCATTCAGTATCTCAAAGTTACTTTTCCTAGATCTAAACATTTTATTTCTGTGGTCAAAGTGAAAAAAAGAAGTGAGACAGCAGCAGCTTTCTGTCAGTGATCCACAAAGGCTATGATTTGTATCATTTCTTTAACTGTTAAATCAATTCAGATAACATTTATGATGAATGCAAAGATTTTATAAATGTACAATCAATATCCCTATACTATATCAATAAAGAGCAGAAATGTTGAAATAGTAAACGTCCTTAAAGTCATTGTTAAATCCAATTTACCTTTCTAAAGACTATAAAAACTAGAATCAGTCACACCACTGATAGATTGTAATCAAGATCTGATTTACCAGTGTTTCATCCCCAGTCTTTATCCCCACTTACTCTGTTCAACATCTATACAAATGACCTAAATGGTTACGCACATAACATTTTCTATAGCATGAGCAGTTTCTTTTATAATATTTACTGTTAACATTTGGGTACAGTTTAGAAGAACTCTAACCTGTGTTTCAAGCTGCCATGCACTGAGGAAAAAATCCCTAGAGTGTAAAAATCTGCCCAATGCACTCCATCTCCATAAAAGCTTGTGATTTAAAATAATCACTGACCAGTTTCAAGATTGTTTTGTTTAAGGATTTTTTTAGAATATACATGTAATATCTATTTAGTATTTTTGGCATCTATCAATCTGTTTAGTATTTTAAGCATCTAACAATCAGGATTTTCGAGCTACTCACAGAACTATCACTGCTGCATCACTTGGTAATGATACATTATGTTCAGCTGATATAAAGTAGCACTGTCTGCACTTTTTATTGATCTTACAGAGGGCTTTGATACAGCTCATCATTTACTATTGCTAAGCATGCTTTCCCCCTGGATTAAACTTAAAAGCTTCACAGCTGTCTATCAGTTTTTAGTTGTTGATGTTGTGCATCCTATGTTAGAGATTAAGAAAGGTGTTCTACTAAGTTCTTTAAAATGAGGAATTTTCATATATACTCTCTACATTAATAAGGTTGTCATAATGGCTAATGTATGAAGGATGCACTTTTATGCTGATGACACAGCATAAAAGTCAATGAAGACTTTTCTTCTGTTAATCAGCTGAAGCTGAACTTGCAAAGTGCTTTTACTACTTTTCTTGCTCTCTGAAATATATTTTAAACTGGTATTAAATGAGGTAAAGTCTAAATACAGTATTCTCTAGATCTCTTAACATTGATCCCTTGGGATTGTATGTTAGAGCCTTAAATAGAGCAGTATTTGACAATGTAAACCAGTATAAATATCTTGGCATTTAAAAAAAAAAACTGCAGAATGGTTGCAGATGAAACTATATTTTATCCCTGACATGTCTTTTCTTTACAATTCATACTAAGAAAGCTTTGGGTTAATTATTTAATTTATTTAAGTGCATGGAGTACCACTCTATAAAGGTTAGTTTCTGTATATCACAGTGCTTTACTGAAGATAGCTAATGAAGAGGTTTGTAATTGCAAATATTTACATTGACACACATTTACCGATAAAGTAATTCTTGGCAAAATCCCTAACTAGCTACTTAACTATTTTTTTGTGATTGTAAATTGAAAGCTGTATACTGTCCCATATGCATTTATATGCTAATGTACCTATTGAACTGTGCTGGGGAGGCTCTAAAATGACTTTATGTTATATATTAAGTTATAAAACAAAATTAAATAATTAACATAAAAGCATTATAAAATGTCTTTATTTTTCTTACTTTTCCTCTTTTTTATGTTCATAGATATTTTGTTGGTGCCAGGCATTTGGTGAAATGTGTAACATCCTGATGGCAACCCCTTAAAGCTCAAATTGGTGCAGGGACTTCGTGCAAGTAAAGGAAAAAAAACCTTCAAGAGAGGTCAGTTGCTAAGCAAGTCTAAAAACAAAAATAAAAAGAAGACTGTTTATTAGATTTTGACCATTGCTAGATTTGCTGCGTGCTTTGTCTTTGATTTGTCTTCTGTTGTTCATGAGTTTCCCTTCAGTTTGCTGTTTAAATCTCTTTCACTCTGAAAATGTTTTATAAGTTTGGACCATTGGAGTTGGGCGAATCATTCATTTAAAGGTTTACTTCAAATATGACCATTTCATAGAGAGTAATGTATAACCTGCAGGTACAAATCTCGGAGTTATGAACTACTATAGAGAAATTACCAGAAGGGGTGGGACATTATATCATAGCATAGGAGATGCTGTTATTAAGAAACTGCAGACCCCAAAACCAGAGCTCTATTTGAAAGGCAATTTTGTGGATTTCTTAATCAGTGTACACTTTCTTTAGTCATGTTTACACCCAAATAGACACGAGCAAAAAGCAAAGACAAAAGATTAAATACAGTATGTAACAAAAATGCAAAACATTTGTATCGCTAAAAAAGTCACATTTCATATCACACAGCTATTTTGAAAAAAAAGAAATTAATTACAATATGTTATCATTTAAACATATGCACCATACATATGAAGACACTCTTTCCCTAAAACCTTACTACCCCTCAATTTTTTTTAATAGTCACACTTTTTAGTGACTATACCTCTGGAACAGGCCATCATAGTGTTTCTTGATAGGTATAACTCATGTTCAGAGTATTAGATGCTTTTTCAGGGTTTTTTTATTGAGCCTTCAATGCATCTGAGAAAAAGACAAGACACACTAGAAGGGTATCACATTTAAAACAGGTATAATATTATAGTAATTATTTTAGGATAAATTTTAAACTAACTTTGCAGGCTCAAAGGAAATTGATGACACCTTAGAAACTGGAAATATGATGAATGCAGCATCCTAATTAGGACTTGGGAAGTGCCAATGTGGAACAGCTGAACTGATTAAGCAATCAGCTCACCTCCCCACAGAACACCCCACTGTCCCACAGCTCAACAGCTGCACACACCCACCCAGATACTGAGCGCACTGCTTTTATTTAAAATCTGCACACTGCCACAGAGCCCTAAATACGTCTTACCCCAATGACAAATTGCAAAACTGTATGACAACACTCCAGCTCAGTTTCACATTTCCAAAATATCACACACTCGTCAGTTTTTTTTTTAAAGCCAATAATGTGCTTACTGACAGAGGCAGTATTTGATTCTCTTGACAGAGCCTGGTTGGACTGAGCTACACTCACCTAAAGGATTATTAGGAACACCTATTCAATTTCTCATTAATGCAATTATCTAATCAACCAATCACATGGCAGTTGCTTCAATGCATTTAGGGGTGTGGTCCTGGTCAAGACAATCTCCTGAACTCCAAACTGAATGTCAGAATGGGAAAGAAAGGTGATTTAAGCAATTCTGAGTGTGGCATGGTTGTTTGTGCCAGACAGGCCAGTCTGAGTATTTCACAATCTGCTCAGTTACTGGGATTTTCACGCACAACCATTTCTAGGGTTTTCAAAGAATGGTGTGAAAAGGGAAAAACATCCAGTATGCAGCAGTCCTGTGGGCGAAAATGCCTTGTTGATGCTAGAGGTCAGAGGAGAATGGGCCGACTGATTCAAGCTGATAGAAGAGCAACTTTGACTGAAATAACCACTCCTTACAACCGAGGTATGCAGTAAAGCATTTGTGAAGCCACAACACGCACAACCTTGAGGCGGATGGGCTACAACAGCAGAAGACCCCACCGGGTACCACTCATCTCCACTACAAATAGGAAAAAGAGGCTACAATTTGCACGAGCTTACCAAAATTGGACAGTTGAAGACTGGAAAAATATTGCCTGGTCTGATGAGTCTCGATTTCTGTTGAGACATTCAAATTGTAGAGTCAGAATTTGGCGTAAACAGAATGAGAACATGGATCCATCATGCCTTGTTACCACTGTGCAGGCTGGTGCTGGTGGTGTAATGGTGTGGGGGATGTTTTCTTGGCACACTTTAGGCCCCTTAGTGCCAATTGGGCATCGTTTAAATGCCACAGGCTACCTGAGCATTGTTTCTGACCATGTCCATCCCTTCATGACCACCATGTACCCATCCTCTGATGGCTACTTCCAGCAGGATAATGCACCATGTCACAAAGCTCGAATCATTTCAAATTGGTTTCTTGAACATGACAACGAGTTCACTGTACTAAAATGGCCCCCACAATCACCAGATCTCAACCCAATAGAGCACCTTTGGGATGTGGTGGAACGGGAGCTTCGTGCCCTGGATGTGCATCCCACAAATCTCCATCAACTGCAAGATGCTATCCTATCAATATGGGCCAACATTTCTAAAGAATGCTTTCAGCACCTTGTTGAATCAATGCCACGTAGAATTAAGGCAGTTCTGAAGGCGAAAGGGGGTCAAACACTGTATTAGTATCGTGTTCCTAATAATCCTTTAGGTGAGTGTATATGCATTAAATACTTTGTCAACTGCCGATGTTATGATCTTGAGAAACAGTCTTTTATGTCAGCTAAAAATGTTGATTCCACCAGACTCAGAGTAAATATTATACTATGTCCTCTACCTGTCTGACTTTCTCATTGGTTTTCCGTTTATATCTCTGCCACTCATAATTATTTTCCACATCTGTCTGTAAAATGTGAAAGATCAAAAAAGGGATCACTTAAAATATCTATTAGTTAATTACTCACTAGAACATAAACCAGTCAATGACATTATATGAAAAGTATAATGTTTCCTTACTGAAACATAACAAAAACATACAGGCACCATTATTTGGTTGTTTTTACACATTTCTACAAATCACAAATAACAGGCTGCATAATTGGACTCAATTAATAATTGTTTACACCTAATTTAACATATTTAACACAATGAAACCCAATCCTGGTCCAAAAGAACCTAGAGCTCAGCAGCAGTGGACACAAAAAGGGCTCTAATCCATCATTCACACAACCACGCCTATTCACACTGGAGCAAATAGCCAATTACTCTACCCTTCATGTGTTTGGGGATGTGAGAGGAAATTCAGAGTACCAGAAGAAAAACCCATGCAGACTCCAATTGGATGATGACCAGGAAAGGGATTGGAACATAGAGCGTTGAATGTAGAAATAAATATTGAGCTAACATGTTTCCATGCTGTAAACTTTCTGTAATGTAATTATCTTTTGTGATAGTGAAACTATTTCAGATCATTATTTTCTTTTACATTTACAGAATTATGAAGCATCTAGATAAAAACTGTACTTCAGCATTTATTTACATTCTTAGAACCTTAAAACTGAATATTGAGGCTAATAACAATATAGATTTTCTAAAAAATTACTACGATGGGAATGTAAAAAATTAATTAAATTGCTTAATTAGAATCCCAAAGATTAGTGTTAATAAAAATATTCTAAGCTATGTGATAGTACTAAATGTGACAAGCAATATTCACAAAGAAAAAGCTGTCCACAAAACATGCTAAGTTTAATAGTCTAGATTAAGAGATTAAAGTATTAACAACCTTGAGCATTATTTAGAGCATTAGATAATGTAAATAATAAGAAAATATAACATTCTGATGTATACTTGGGCCCATAGAAATGTCACATCTAGCTAAAGCAATTCTGTTGCTCCTTGCTATGTCTTGCCTCAAGCTGCAAAGTTTGTCCGTCATTGTCTTATTTTTTGAGGATTCTTTTTCACTGTCTATGCACTTCCAAAAATAAATGTCAGAGGGTAAATCACTTCCTGTAGAAACCCAGTATGATAATTGCAGAAATTAACTACTTTATGTGTGTAGGAAAATGTTGATAAAAATATGAATTTCATTGGTGGTGAGAGGGTGGCTACCAACAGAAAGTAAATTTGAGTTAGATGTTTAAATGAATTCACAATATGTTTGCAGAAATAAACTTCAGTATCTTTAGCAATAATGATGAACATAGCTGTGCACAAATGTAACATGTGCATGAATAAAGAACTCAGCAAATATGAATGATGTGAGTTAATAATGGAATTAACTTATCTTAGGTACGGATTTTTGGTCTCGTCCGATGCGAGAGATGGACGTCTGAAGTGGAGCTCCGCTAGCAGTGGTGCTATTTTTCATATTATTTGCTTATTATTCTGAGATATCCTGTATTTATTCAACCCGAGAGGGACCGCTACAGTATATGTAAACACAAATAAACATGGCCAACAAAAAGGGGGGTCCGAAAGAATCGAAGACTAAAGCTACATCCAAGCTGCGATCAGCAAGCCCTAGTTCGAGATACGGCCTCTCAGAGACAGACCTGGATCAGATGGGCGAAAGTACAGACTCCTCGGGACCACGGTCCGCTACATCGTCGCCTGCTGAGAGCGAAAAGGGAGCGAAGGTGCGATCGTGAGTGCAGATGTGGATAGCTCGCCGATTGGAGAGGATTACCTGAAACTGGAAAAGGCGGGAGGTCCGCGGCTTCAGTTACGCAATACGCTGACTGGAGCAGCGGGACACCGCTTCAGCAGAGTCTGCTGCTTCATCTACGGCACAAGAAGGCACATTTGAGCTATCTGAACTGAAAGTGTTGCTCGCTGAGCTCAGGCAAGATATAAAGAAAAGCGAGAAGGCTAATGAGAAAGCAACGGCAAAGGCACTTGAGAGACTGAAACAGGAATTAAAACAGGAGATGAAACAGGCCAATGAATGTCTGCGACAGGAAATCCAACAGGCAAATGAAAGGCTGCGTCAAGAAGTACAACTTGAACTTCGACAGGTGCTGGGTAAAATTGAAGAGCGCATTGAGAAAAACTCGCTAAACTGAGCACGCTTGCTGATCGATTGGAGCATCTTAGTGAGACATTCACGAATCGGATCGAAATAGCCGAACATCTAGCTGCCAGTGCCGAGGAAAGAGCAGTAAATGTCAGTTCGAATGTAAAAAACTCGGAGAAAAACTTGGAGACAGACTGGCTGCTTTAGAAGATGGGAATAGAAGGTATAATGTCAGAATTGAAGGCCTGCCGGAGAATCGAGAAAGTTTAAACCCGTGAAATTCGAACTGAACTTTTTCTAAAATAATCGGGGCGACTTTAAAGCAGAATCTGAGATAGCAGCGGCTTACCGCGTACGCGGATCAAACACCGTCAGACCCCGACCAAGATCTTTTATAGTTCGTTTTGAACGATTATCATTTAAGTTAGAGGTGATGGAACTCCTCAGGAAAAAAGGGGAAGATATTATATATGAAGATTGCCACATTCGCGTCTTCCCTGACTTCTCTCCAGCAACAGCTATCAAACGCGCCTTCTATAATATTAAACAGCTGCTACGGCAAGCCAATGTCAAATACGGCCTCCTGTATCCGCAAAACTGAAAGTGGAATGGCAGGGTCATTTCTATGTTTTCGCTAGCAAGGAGGAGGCAGAAAATGAGTTAAGAAAGCTGATCCCGGACTATTCTGATACATAATTGTGAGTCATGGCGGTAAATGATAAAACTAGGATTAATAATCTACTGTCTGATCTATTCGTTTTAAAATACGGGTTTTTATCAGCATATATTCTCATATTCTTATATTATTATTACTTACTTATTACTTATCATTACTTAGTATTACTAGGGCTAAATGTTTATGTTTTATTGTGCTTAATTACGTTTTCCTCCTCTTTTTTCTTTTCTAATTATTTCATGTGTACCCTAAATGAGACTGTTCAATATCATACCCTTGGTTTGCTGTTATTGCTATTACTGCATTAAGACTTGTTATGCTTGTTTTGGACACATCTTTAACACCATCACCTGGGTTTATTATCTGGGGATATCATCTTAATGCACTAAAATTGATGAAGATTATATATATATATATATATATATATATATATATATATATATATATGTATATGTATATATATATATATATATATATATATATATATATATATAGTGCAAAATTCTTTTCTTTTTTTTTTTTTTTCCTCTTTTAAAGACTATATTGGTAACAGATATCTCTATCTTTTAACCTTAAAGCGCCACTGCATGGGGGCTTGATGTGCTTTGGACGTGCTCTGTCTCTGGGTATGTCAGAGGACTGGGACTGCATGAAGTGGGTTTTAGCCTCACCTGGGGAGGCAAAAAGGGAGGGTGGGGGTTAAGGGGAAGAGAAAGAGAGCAGGCTTGATCTATATCTAATCTATCATCTCAATCTTTATAATTATAACTATCAACGTAATAATAAGCTGCATGGCAACAACTCTTGGGGGAATAGGAAATTAAGACCTAAACTATTTCACTTCCAGTTAAGACTATAATATGACACCAAAAACTCAGAATCAGTGTCTCCATGATGGGACAGTTAACTTCGTAAGCTGGAATGTTAAAGGCCTGAATCACGAATTAAAGAGAAAGAAAGTACTTTCTCACCTAACAGGTCTAAATGCTAAAATAGTATTTTTACAGGAAACCCACTTACTAAGTAAGGATCAGTTCCGCTGCAAAAGACTGGACTGGCCAAATGTTCCATTCTAGTTTTACAAAGAAAACTAGAGGGGTGGGAATTCTCATACATAGAACAGTACCATTTGTAGCATCAGATGTAGTATTGGATCCTGAAGGGAGATATGTGATGGTCATGGGAGACTTATCTAACTGTAAAATGATTTTGATAAATGTTTATGCACCTAATGTTGATGATAAGGAATTTATACAAAATTTATTTGCATCCATTCCCAATCTGAACACTCATAAACTTATAATGGCTGGGGACTTTAATTGTGTTCTAAATCCACTTTTAGATAAGACTTCCTCCACAGGGGAACGCAACTAACACCGCAAAGATAATTACAAAGTTTATAACTGATCACAACTTATCAGATCCCTGGAGGTTTTAAACCCAAATTCAAGAACATATTCTTTCTACTCACCAGTACATCATTGCTACTCAAGGATTGATTACTTCTTTATAGATAATAACTTCTTGCCTAAGATTAAATCTTGTAAATACGATGCTATTGTTATTTCAGACCATGCTCCGATGATCTTGGAGCTGAAATTACTAAGCCCCATACACTCACCCTCAGATGGCGCCTCAATCCGCTTCTATTAGCTGACGAGAATTGTACTGAATTTATATCCAAACAAATTGAATTCTTTCTAGAGACAAATACATCCCCTGAGATCTCTGCAGGAATACTCTGGGAAACTCTTAAGGCCTTCTTAAGAGGACAGATTATCTCATATCTTTCCCACAGAAATAAATCCGAGCGAAGAAAGTAGCAGAGATAAAAAGCGAAATTACTAAAATAGATGAAGAACATGCCAGACTACCAAGCGAGACTCTACATAAGAGGAGGCAGGCTCTACATTCAGAATTAAACCTCTTGACAACTAAAGAAACCGAACAACTAATTTACAAATCCAGACATCATTATTATGAACATGGAGAGAAAGCTAATAAGCTTTTAGCGCAACAAATTCACAAGCAAGATGTGCAACGCAATCTCGTAATTACTAACACTAATGGAGATAAAATCATCGAACACAAAAATATAATGTACACTTTTAGAGACTACTATAAATCCCTATATACTACTGAGTTTAAAGAAGACAATATACAATCTAATGCATTTCTGGATAAATTACAGATACCACAAATTGACGCTATTAGTGTGGAGGAGCTCGATAAACCTCTGTCATTATCAGAATTACTGGATGCTATAAAGTCACTCCAAGGTGGAAAAGCAGCAGGCCCTGATGGCTACCCTGCAGAGTTTTACAAGAAATTCTCCGCTCAGCTAGCTCCCTTCCTATTAGCAACATTTACAGAAGCCAGAGATAACCAATCTCTTCCACAAACCTTTCGCCAAGCACTAATCACTGTCTTTCCAAAACAAAATAAGGACTTATTACAATGTGCATCATACAGACCAATTTCACTTCTGAATAACGACGTTAAAATACTCTCTAAAATCATAGCTAGAAGGATGGAGAAAGTGCTCCCTCAGTAATATCACAAGACCAAACTGGATTTATTAGGGGCCGACACTTATCTTCAAATCTTCGACGCCTGTTTAATGTAATATACTCACCAACTAAATCAAACACCCCAGAAATATTATTATCATTGGATGCAGAAAAAGCATTCGACATGATTGAATGGAAATACCTTTTACTATTTTGGAGAAGTTTGGGTTTGGCCCGAACATTTGTGCATGGATTAAATTACTGTATACTAACCCAGAAGCTTCAGTTTGCATCAATAACATTTGCTCAGACTACTTTAAACTAGAACGTGGCACAAGACAAGGATGCCCTTTGTCACCACTGCTGTTTGCAATTGCCATTGAACCACTGGCAATACATTGTCGAAATACTGATCAGATAAAGGGGATTAGCAGAGAAGGACTGGAACAGAAAATCTCATTATATGCAGATGACATGGTACTGTATATATCGGACCCAGAAAATTCTGTGCCTGCAGTCTTAGCAGCACTCACAGAATTTCAAAAGCTCTCTGGTCTCAGAATTAATCTGAATAAAAGTGTACTCTTTCCGGTGAATTCGCAAGCATATAATATTAGATTAGACACCCTTCCTTTTATCATTGCAGAACAGTTTAAATACCTCGGGGTAAACATCACAAGTAAACATAAAGCTCTTTATCAACAAAATTTCGTCGTCTGCATGGAAAAAATTAAACAAGACTTGCATAGATGGTCAACCCTTCATCTCACACTAGCTGGAAGAATTAACACTGTTAAGATGAATATTCTTCCTAAGCTCCTTTTTATTTCAAAACATACCAATATACATTAATAAATCGTTCTTTAAGCAATTAGATTCAACAATAACCTCATTTATTTGGAATTCTAAACATCCACGCATCAAAAGAGCGACCCTACAAAGACAAAAGGCAGAAGGTGGCATGGCTCTACCTAACTTCCAGTTTTATTACTGGGCAAATATACAGTCGATAAGAACCTGGACACAAATAGAAGAACATACACAGGCATGGACCGCAATAGAAGTAAAATCCTGCAGTACTTCTTTGTATTCCTTGCTTTGTGCTCCAATAAACACACGTTATCGGCAATACACTAATAACCCAATTGTGCTCCACTCACTTAGAATCTGGAACCAATGTAGAAAGCATTTTAAGACGGAGAAGCTTCTTTCTGTGGCACCTGCAAAAGAACCACCTCTTTCAACCCTCACAAACATATGCAGTTTTAATATCTGGAAAAATTTGGAATTAACTTGCTTAGAGATCTTTATATAGACAACGTCTTTGCATCCTATGAACAATTACATTCCAAATTTAACATTCCAGCTACAAATTTCTTTCACTATCTTCAAATCAGGAACTTTGTTAAACAGAACCTTCCAGATTTTCCTCATCTTGCACCCTCATCCACGCTGGAAAAATTATTGCTCAATTTCAAGGAGTTAGACTCCATCTCTACAATATATAAAATCCTTTTACAATCCCTTCCTTTCAAAGATCCAAGAGGACACTGGGAAAATGACCTCTCAATTAATATATCAGAAAAGGAGTGGAAAGTAGCAATGCAGAGAATTCACTCAAGCTCCATATGCAAAGCATACAATTATACAACTCAAAATTATATATCGAGCACATCTGTCTCGACTAAAACTCTCCAAAATGTTTCCAGGGCATGATCCAACCTGCGAACGTTGCAACCAAGCCCCAGCCTCACTAGGTCACATGTTCTGGGCCTGCTCCAAATTAACATTATTCTGGACAAAAATTTTTAATTACCTCTCAGACAGTCTTGGACTCACAATCCCTCCTAACCCATTAACAGCTGTGTTTGGGGTTCTTCCAGAGGGTCTTAAAGTGGAGAAAGACAAACAAATTGTGATTGCATTCACTACACTGTTGGCACGCAGACTTATTCTGATAAACTGGAAGAACCCAAACTCTCCTCTTTTAAGTCAGTGGGAAACTGATGTGTTATATTATTTAAAATTGGAAAAAATCAAATACTCAGTTAGAGGATCTGTGCAGACTTTTTTCAAAACATGGCAGGATCTAATCAGTAATATTTTGAAATGATTTTATAAAGCACAGAGAATTTGTTGATTTAGGTATTTTTAAAAGCCTTAAATTTTACACCGTTTGGCTTGCTCTCTCTCTCAAGGGTGGGGATCGATCTGTTCTTAGCATAATTCTTTTTTTTGTAAAAACTTGATTGCTATGTATTGATTGTAATAAAATTAATAAATAAATAAAAAAAAAAAACTTATCTTAGGTACATTTTCAGACAGGTAGAGATGAGTGGGTCATGGTCACAAGGTAAAGGATGCAAACTGTTCATGGGCATCAACCCCAGAATTGGAAGTGTCAAACTGTTTTCATGTCCTTGCAGAGCTGGATGGTGCCTCTGAAGATTTTAAGGTGTTATGCAGGCACGAGGAGCCCCAACAGGCCACCTCAAAACTATTTCCCAGAAAGAGAGAGGTAGTGATAGTTTGGTACTCAGTCATTAGTGAGAATGCAGGTTTCCTTCTGGATGCAAGTGGGAGAATTCTCTTTAAGGTTTGATAGGCTCTTGGCTAGATTGGGGGTTGATCCAGTTGCCATTGTCAATGCTGGAACAAATTACATTAATCATGGTAGTCTGTTAGTTCTGCAATCCAAATTTAAAGCCTTTTTCGAACAGATAGGACCTGTTCATCTATGACAGGTTACATGTGAACCCTGGGGGAACCATTGTGTTGGAGAGGCATATGAGTAGGTTACTTAAGAACTGTTTAAAGTAAGGAATCGGGGAGCGCAAAGTTTAGGATAGGCCACATTTACAACCGAACATGAAGGAACAAACAATAGTTTAAAAATAACATAACATAAACATAAAAGTAACAAGGTTTAACCCAACATTTCAGTACAAAAGTAAAATGAGTAATACATTAAAATAGTTTGCCTTAATGCTACATGTATCAAAAATAAAACAAATGATCTGGAGTTGTGTGTAAATGAGCATAATTTTGATATTACAACAATAACAGAAATCTGGCTAAATAACAATGATAGGGATGAGTACAACATAGATAGTTACACATTTTCTAGGAAGGATAGACAGAACATAAAATGCAGGGGGTTGCTGTTTATTTCTAACTAAATTAAAATGCTAATTTAAGCTGCATTTGTCCAAAATTAGTTCTGCAGCTTTTAGTTTACTTCATAGAACAATTCAAACAATAATATGGCATGTTTTCAAGTAATTCCACAATTCCAGTATCTTAGTTTTAAACATTTTAGAAAAACTCAAAGGAAACAGTTGACACAAAAATAGAGAAAAAAAAGTGATATTACAAATAAAAGAAAAGTTCTGTTTAAGGCTTGCTTATCACATTTCATTTATCTCTATGTTTGGTCATATTCTTAGTGAGTCCCATCTTAGTGAGGACGTCTGGACTGGTCTGGAAAGCATTAGACGTGTGTTATAGGCCCCCCAATACAGACAGTAATTTCAATGCACATGTTTTTAGTGATATTACAAAAAGCTAGTTCATAGGGAGATATACAATGATGTGAAACTTTAACTATCTGAATATTAACTGGGTCAATCATGCAATTAGCGGAGCACAAGAGCAGGAGTTTTTAAATGTAATCAGTGACTATTTTTTAACATAGCACATTAAAGTACCAAAGATTTAGTATTTTGTAATAGTCAGGATAAATATCAAAATTCAGAGGTAATTGAACTGCTAGGGTCAAGTGACCATAATATGATGCAATTTTCAGTGTTTTCGAGGAGTCAAAATAGCCTTTTAATTTACAGTGTTGTTTTACCCAAGCTGTCCAAGAGAATTCAATTAAATGTACATTTCTTTAAAGGATCCTCCATCCACACATTTTCTAACCCACAGAGATATAGACAATCATTTTCATCTGATTCACAAACTCAGTGAGCCATTTATCAAAACAAAAGAGTAAACTGCTTTATAGATGCATGTGTAGGCTTCAACCTTTAGTAACATTAGAAAATAACAACAGATTTGCAACTTTACAAATATGCAGTGCCTTGAATAATTCTGAAAAAACATTTCTGAGTCGATTAAGCTGTTTTGATAATGGACAAATAACGATATCTGTTAATAATAAATAAATAAATACACTCTTGACCAGTGGCCACTATTTATAATGAGATAACTCAACATTTATGACTTTCCTTATGTTTGGCAGTTGTTCAAGTGCATGTATATATATTCAACAAGATAATCCTCCGCACTTCACTAAAGATCCCTGGCTGTAATTGTAAACCATCTTTGAATGATTCTGAGTCACCTTTATAACATTACTGATCTCAAGCTGTGCCCTTCAGAAAGGAGTGCAGCATACTTCCCCTTACTGCTCTTACTGCATTTTGATCACATTATATAAAATGCTGAAATGATATATGTGATAAAAATATACAATGTAAGGTCAGGATATGTTTTACTGCAATGTTATTAATTTTAATTGCATTATAGACATTTACTGTATTTATACACAGGTATAAACATTTGTTTACTTATATGTCTTACTGTTTTATATAAATTTGGTTTTTTTTTTCTCTGTAGCTTTTCTAACCCTACAGTTTCTTCATCTTATCAGTACAGTGTATAAAGTATTTATCTATCGAGCTTCAATGCTTATTCATTGGTAGAAAGAAGTTTTGTTGTGGTAAAGCTGAGTGTTGCAAAACCTTTATTTCTTGTGATGTACCACAGTGGTCAGTATAAGATCCCACCTAATTGTATCATTTATGGAAAAGAAATGGACATGCATTGCAAGGCAAACAACTAAATGAAATAGAAAAATGTCATCCATGTTAGTGTTCCTCAGCTAAAAATTAAATATACTGTAAGACGTTTGACTTGATTCAGATGAAAGAAAATAATTTCACATGGATCTTATTGCTTTCTTAGTATTTTTAGACTTAGATAAGTCTCAAATTGCAGCTAAAAGTGCTCTAAAAATAACGCAAAAATTATGTTATTATTAACTGTTCAAAATGCAGGGAAAATCACTGCAGTTTTCGTTCAAGTTTTGATTACTGTAATTCACATTCTAGAACTGAAAGTATATCAGAAAGGACAACTTATACAAAGTGCTGCAGCCAGAATGGTGGTAAGAAAAAATGCAACTACATTAGCCCATTCCCAAAATCTCATTGCAGCCTAATAGTTGTGTTTAAAATTGATTTTAACATTCTTGTTACTGGTTTTTAAAAGAAAGTGAGATGCAGGAAAAATATTCTGCACTAATGTGAAATGAAGCCTTACCATTTGCATTTTATGTGCTATGAAGTTCTGAAGATAGGCTGCTTTAATTTGTCTGATTCTAGGTGCCATTTAAAACATAAAAATGGTTAAATTAAAATATATATATATATATATATATATATATATATATATATATATATATATATATATATATATATATATAGAGAGAGAGATATATATATATATATATATATATATAGAGAGAGAGAGAGAGAGAGAGAGAGAGAGAGAGAGAGAGAGAGAGAGAGAGAGATTTCTTGTCCGTGAAGATATAAAACGAAAGGTAAAATCAGGTGGGTCTACAGAGGTACCTCCATCCATCCACCACAAAGGTCTCACACACGGCTTCTGCCTTGTGCCTAATGCTCTTGATAAAACCCTTTACCCAGAATTGGATTATGTTGGTTTGAGAATGTTATGTTAGTTTAGAATTAAGTTTATTTAACTTTATTACAAAAATCAATATAAACTGTATATGTTCAGCAGGCACTAACTGCATTTCATAGCAGAGTCAGTCAAAAGTTTACAAGTATGTGTCTTAGCATATACAGTATACATTACCACACAGAGTGCACTCTGGACTTTATATGGACTTTAAATAGTGAATTCTATTTTAAAATTTTACCTCATAAAAACTCCTTTCCATTATAAATCATAGACTTAATTTCCTTATTTTCAAGAATGTTTGAAAAATGATTTAAGCAGTCATTTTATTAATTTTCTTCTCAGTTGTACAAATAAACCAATTTTTTTTATATCAGAACGCTGTTGATATTCTAGTTGGCTTAGAGCCCCATACTCATACTTATGCAGTGTCCATGGAGCAATTGCAGTTGTTCTCCCAATGAAGTAGAATCCCTTCTGGCAGGGATTCAAACCAGCAAACATCCAGATACCAGCACAGATCCTTAAATTCAGAGCCACCAATCTGGAAAAGGAAATCCAAAAGTTTTTATTACTTAAATGTTGCAGTACAACATGAAGTACAAAATGTACTGTATGCAAGGTGATCATTATTATCTAAAATACTTTGTTTAATGTGTAATCCAGCCTCCCATAGCACTGCTATGATGCTATTGGTCTGTTCTTCTTCAGGGATAATTTATGTCCTTTTGAAGAAGGCGGAGACAACAGATTCTCTCAGTTAAATATTAAAGATATTGCTAAAGATGTCAGCTAATCAGTTATTTCTAATTCTTAAAATAGGTCCTGGAATGCCATCAGGAGAAGATGCCTTTTGGGTATTGTTTAATTTAAAGTCCTCCTTATGCCATGTGAAAAAAACCAAGAAGGATGAATCATGAATGGCAGGCTAATTGCTGATATGGGCAAAACAGGCATGAAAAGCATTAAGTTGACCTCTATATATACTGTATAAAATGCAAAGTTTATTGATTTACTCACTCACTCATCAACAAAAACAGTATTTTCCATTAAGCTGAAAAGCTGAAGTTGGGTAGGGTGGTACATCTAGCACAGTACTGTAGATGCCCACTAAGAAAGAACATTTCAGTATTTAGGAGAAAATCCCTCTACACAATAGAAAAACTAAATACCACAAAATCTCAAAAATAGTTTGACTGATATGACTTGAAATTCTGTGACGTTTTAGAAAAAGTAAAATAGTATTTTTGTATTTGTTGGTATTTGTCCTTAATAAGTAATAAGTTCTGTAGTGAGTGGGATATTCTTATACATAGCATCCTCTTTTCACCGCAGTGTTGATAGTAATCACAAGGAGAAACAGGGCAATCCAGTTTATGCAATTCAAGGCTATCTGCAAAAGCAAAGTGAAAATGGGAAAGTTTGGTGAAATTTAAGGTATACACACTCTAGCAATTTGTTGCATACCAGAGTATGTTTGTCTGCATGTAACCTCCCCAAATTGTAGCTTGTTTGACTAGTGTGATTACTCTGTGCTGGGCCAACCATGCTGTGCCCTGGCACGCTTGTAAGAGGTGTGCATGGGCATGGTTCAGTAGGGTTCTGGAGCAGTGTGATCGCTTAACATGCCCAAGCATGGAAAATAGACATGATGTCAATGATGTGATAAGTCAGATAGTGCAATTCTCATTTCGTTCTATACCATTTGAGTTAAAATAGGTTTTTATTCTCACCTTACAGATGAATGTGCATTGTAGTTGGAAAGAAAATCTACAGATTCCTCCATTAAAATGAATTGTCTCCATAAAAATATTCTCATACGTACAGAACGATTAGCAGTAAAATGCTGCACTGCACACTCAATAAATCTGTAAAAGGGCAGAGCATTATCCTGCCCTCCACATCTCCCAAAAAAAAAACACACCAAATAAGTAAAACCATTTTGAAATGCATGATGTCACTCTATGGTTGGATCTTGTTTTGGCTTTACACAATGTGACATGGTTATGATGAAAGCGTGCCCAGGCCCAGACCATTAAGTACAGTATGAGTGTAGGCCAGCGGAGGAGTTTGGAGGGGGTACAATTGCATTGGGGCACAGTATGGAACAAACATGCCTAGTGTGAATAGCTCATCGATGATGGCATGTTTAACAACAGCTATAAAGCTGTAGTGATTGCCAGGTGCTGTGGCTGTGAGTGTAGTCAATTTTGCATAACTGACCCAGTATAAAAGGTATTTAATATGTACTAGCTGTGTAAGACCATGCTGTAAAAAGTCAGGGCTCCTAGAAACTATTGATATCGTCAGAAAAAAACTGAAATGCAGAGTCAGTGGTTGCGGACATGCTCGTCCCCCCCACTTGTCTATCAGCGGCTAAGTGAGTTTCACTTAGGTGATGGAGTCACTTTCTTTTAGCCTCATGCTGTAGCCTCGTACTTCATTCTTCTTCCAACTTGTTAACTTGGGCCACCTTGCCGGCTCTTTGAGCTTCATGCTGTAGCCTTGCTCTAAAGAGCCGGACAGACAGACACACGCACACACTTCCACATGTAGACATTTATATATAAGATTAACAACCCCCATCTTATCTGCAACCTTGCAGCAAATGCCAATGTTGGGACTACAATTCCTATCAGTCAGTGTACCGCTCCAGAAAATGTCATCAGCACTCATATCGACAAACATATTATGTCATCGAAGGCAGCCACAACTGCACTTTGTTTTTCACTACAGCATTATTAAAATAATAATATTTTTTTGCACAGCATTATTACAGACTTTGTAAAACATAGTTAAGTACAACTCTTCAGTATGTCCCTGAACATACTAGAATTTTGGGCAATGCACACATTTTCTTACTTGTTTTTTTGTTTTCATTTACATTTTTATCCTTTCTTTGTATTTTGCCCCTTGGGGCTTGTTATGGAGTATATAGTCTTCATTTTAAATCTGTATGTAATAAATCAATACGGCATGTCTTTAGATGTGCTAAGATGAACTGTATAATAACTTTTACTTTGCAGTTCACACTCACATCATTTTTTACTCATTAAGCATAGCACCGCATACTCCTTGATTTGGGCATTTATTGCATCTAAGAATTCTCCGTCAAATTGACCAGTTTGGTCTATAATTACGATCCAGACAGAATGCGCCTCCAGGGAATTGAGAGGCCAAAACAGATTTTGTGACAAAGATAAGACACAAACTGCTGTTTCTTTTTTTTTTAAACTAAGAATCATTAGAATGATTAACCAATTATCAGTGAGTAACATTCATGGTGACCAAAGCTCGGCAATATAATATTGGCATAAAGATTGGGAACCCAATGGTGAGAGACTGAGAGACACTCCATCCATCTGGACCCAAATGACACCATCCATGAGCTTGAATTATCAGTTTTAACAAACCACTTTCCTCACACAAATGATATTCTGGGTGCATTTTATGGCTTTCAAATCCTTAATGAAAGCATCATCCTTTTTATTTACCTTGTGTGAAGCCTTTGGAAGGTCATAGGGGCTTTACATCCATATTTTGGTGCTCTTTTACTATCATTTATTTATATTGCTGTATTATGTATAGTTTTCATGCTGTTATTCATATGTCTTCAGAAATTTTCATTCACTATATTTTGTGTGCACAATATGATCCATCCATCCATTTTCTAACCCGCCGAATCCGAATAGGGTCACGGGGGTCTGCTAGAGCCAATCCCAGCCAACACAGGGCACAAGGCAGGAACCAATCCTGGGCAGGGCGCCAACCCACTGCAGGACACACACAAACACACCCACACACCAAGCACACACTAGGGCCAATTGAGAATCGCCAATCCACCTAACCTGCATGTCTTTGGATTGTGGGAGGAAACCGAGCGCCCGGAGGAAACCCACGCAGACACGGGAGAACATGCAAACTCCACGCAGGGAGGACCGGGAAGCGAACCCGGGTCTCCTAACTGCGAAGCAGCAGCGCTACCACTGCGCCACCGTGCCGCCCGTGCACAATATGATGATTGAAGTAATTTAGTAATTACAGGGCACATGGTGTGTATAGATTGCAAGTTCTTTACCACAGGGTTAGCAACTTAGAAGGAACAACTTCAATAGTGAGCCGCACTAGGAAGAAGTAATGTGCTTTGAAAAGTGGCCACAGGTGATGTATGTCCACCTCCAGGGTCTAGGGGATCTGTTCAAGCCAAAGCTGGTGGTTTTTTCAACCTAAAGCTGATGAGTCCTTATTTGGAGTAGAAAGGAGTGTTAGGCTGTGCAGACATCAAGTATAATGGGTGATTACGTTGATAGTGTGTGCATGTATTCAACTTAGGGCATAAGAGTATGCCAGTTCATTGTGAATTTGGTAAGTCCCCTTTATTCAATGATGAAACCAGGCCAGCATAGTATAAACAGTGCTAATCAATCCAAACATTTTTGAAGCAATTTTTTTCCAATGCAGCAGTCAGAGTGAAACAGTAGCTAACTGCATGGTAAATTCATTGAAAGGTAATGAAAAGTATATAGGTGTTAAAAGACAACATAAATGCCAAGGAGATTTAACAAAAAATAATTAAGAATTTGAAGTAAGTAGTGAGATTGTATTATTTGTATGACTTTACTCCAGTATGAAAATACCAGATTCACAACAGGCAATTTTCCCTTAATGACAGGTTGACAGATTAAAAAATAAAAATTGAATCATTAGGCTTGTTTGGTAGATGATGCAGAATTTTATTTGTACAAAGATGTAAATAAAACCTATGCCTATGTCTGATAATCCCCTGTAGTTTCAACCTCCTCTTGCATTGGAAATTTACAGGGAATCTTGAGTCAGCAATATCAGGAACAATGGAAGGTTCAATGCTGAACAGAATGACAGTTGAAATAGACACTTAGTCACTCTAGGACAACCTAAAGTTGACAGTCACTCTAACATGAACTTAACTGGGATACAGGATTAAACCAATCTGTCTAGAAAAAAACAAGTATTGAGAACTTGAAAGTCTCAAACAGTGGTGCAGAAATGCCCACTGGAGAGGAAATTACCATCAAACTCTGGCTAGAAACAAAAAGGGTAATGAAAAATCTTTAAAAAAGATTTGTTTTAACAATGGTTCTGTAGAACAAAAATTAGCTCAGAGGAGCATAAAGGCACTTAAAGCAATACTTTCCAAATAGGCAATCCCAAAAGAAAGTAAAGTCCCAATATGAAATCCAAGAATGGCCAAAGCACAGAGCATAGAAGTCAAAAATCTAGTAATCACAAAAAGAACAGAAATAACTTGAGACAACTCACCACACTACAAGCCCATTCACAATGAACTATGAGAGACTATGGGTTATCCTAGCTTTTATAGGGCTTAAGACAGTACCTATGAAGGTGATAGGCAGGTGGTCCCGCCTCTTGGGAGACGCTACCCACAAAACAAATGGTACCTGGTAAAAGTACATGCTAAAATATAAAGAACCTAAATAATCAACAATGTTATAAAGATATATAATAGGCCTTCGATCTCCAGCCAGGTGAGGAACCCTGACTGAAATGCAACACACAAGTGAATACAGTATGTAAAGAATATGCTATCTATTTAAATAAATCCTAGGTCACCACACAAGTGAAGGAGCAATATATACCATACCATGTCATTTTCACTTCTAGTAGTAACAAGTAGCTCTCACACAGTGCATTATTCACTCATAGAACTTTATGTATGGTATCAGCTGTATTTAAGTAAGATTTGTGTTAGGTGTTATTTGACACAACATTGAAGATCTTTACAATGTACATAATTTGGATCATGAATAGTCAAATTATTCAAAGGCATTTTGTGATGCAAGTAACATCAATAAGCAATAAAGACAATTAAGTGACATCAACATTTTTCACAGTTCACCTATCTTTGTGTACCATGACTTACATCATTTTATAGAAGACTTCACTTACCTAGAAATCCTTTGTAACACAAACAAAAGATTCTGAACAAAAAAGGCCAGCTTCCTAAAAGTACATTGTGTATTTGTTTAACTTCATTCAGTATGGGAATTTCAATAACACAACCGTATGTCGGAGGTACATATCTATAACACCTCTGTGAAATCTGCTGAATGAATGCCTAAGAAGAATTTATGATAGAATGCCAAAGAATTTCAGTAACATCAAAGATAGCAGATACAGATGGCTGGATAGTATGTTTATTAAGCTTTAATCAGTGGTGTAAAGTTGCTGTGCCTTTAGTTGACTTTTCAATAAATGCCTGCAGTGTAAGGCCCCCTATTTTTCACCCTTAATTGAGTTTCAGTTGTAACTAAAACATATAATTTAAATCAGATTTATCAGACCATTTAAAATTGTGAATTCATCTTCAGAATGCTTCAGTAACTTTTCTTCATCATAACATTTTAGTAAATACTTCTAGATAGATAGATAGATAGATAGATAGATAGATAGATAGATAGATAGATAGATAGATAGATAGATAGATACTTTATTAATCCCAAGGGGAAATTCACATACTCCAGCAGCAGCATACATAAAGAACAATATTAAATTAAAGAGTGATAAAAATGCAGATATAACAGACAATAACTTTGTATAATGTTAACATTTACCCCCCCAGGTGGAATTGAAGAGATGCATAGTGTGGGGGAGGAACAATCTCCTCAGTCTGTCAGTGGAGCAGGACAGTGACAGTAGTCAGTCGCTGAAGCTGCTCCTCTGTCTGGAGATAATTCTGTTCAGTGGATGCAGTGGATTCTCCATGATTGACAGGAGTTTGCTCAGCGCCCATCGCTCTGCCACAGATGTCAAACTGTCCAGCTCCATGCCTACAATACAGCCTGCCTTCCTCACCAGTTTGTTGAGGCGTGAGGCATCCCTCTTCTTTATGCTGCCTCCCCAGCACACCACCGCATAGAAGAGGGCGCTCGCCACAACCGTCTGATAGAATATCTGCAGCATCTTATTGCAGATGTTGAAAGACACCAGCCTTCTAAGGAAGTATAGTCGGCTTTGTCCTCTCTTGCATAGAGCATCAGTATTGGCAGTCCAGTCCAATTTGTCATCCAGCTGCACTCCCAGATATTTAAAGGTCTGCACCCTCTGCACACAGTCACCTCTGATGATCACAGGGTCTATGAGGGACCTGGTCCTCCTAAAATCCACCACCAGCTCCTTGGTTTTGCTGGTGTTCAGTTGTAGGTGGTTTGAGTCGCATCATTTAACAAAGTCCTTGATTAGGTTCCTATACTCCTCCTCCTCCTGCCTACTCCTGATGCAGCCCACGATAGCAGTGTCGTCAGCGAACTTTTGCACGTGGCAGGACTCTGAGTTGTAGCCTACTGGAAGTCCAAAGTATATAGGCTGAACAGGACTGGAGAAAGTACAGTCCCCTGCGGCACTCCTGTCCATAATGTCAGACCTGCAGTTTCCGAGACGCACATATTGAGGTCTGTCTGTAAGATAGTCCACGATCCATGCCACCAGGTATGAATTCTACTACCATCTCAAAGAAAATTATTTAGGAAGAAGAAAAAAAAATGGCCTTGTCTCCATTTGTCATTTTCCATCTGTATCTGGTGTTACTATTAGAAGGGGCAGGGGCCCTTATTGACCCTGTTCTCATTTTTCGATTCTGTCTTTGACTGACACCCTCTTCTAAAATCCAGACTTAGTTTGTCTCTGGCCATGAAGGGTGAGACGCAGTCCTATTCTTGCTTGAGGAACACCAGGACAGAGGTCTCTGAAGTAGTTTCTGTTGACTCTGCATCCTGAGCCATCTGTGTCTTTTAATATGCAAAGTCTAATTGGGACAACTTTAGTTGCTTATTTACTACCAGGAACAATACCATACTGTTCCTTAGAGGATAGAAAAGTGACAACTAATGTCCTTCCAGTACTTACCAAGTTTACCTTTGAATGAGCAGCTATGCACCAACTTTATCATCCAAATGATTGCCAGACCGAAGGTCTAAAAGTTTAGTTGGTCGCAGAGTAATCAAGTCTACCTGCATTTTTAACCCTGTGCTTTTCTATTACAAACAAAGGCTGGCAAAAAGGGATCAGGAGCTAAGTTTACCACATAGGCAAAAAAGACGATTAACTAGGATGGGAATTATTTTGGGAGATGGCATTTTTGTCAACCAACACAGATGTAGCTATACAGAAACTTGGACTCAATACAAAACCAAGGGGTCTCCAACAAAGCTCTGTTCAATATAATTTCATCATAACATCCTGCTCAAAATCCCAAGGTGGAATCCCCAGCTTTTCTTCCATGAAATATATCTGCAGCGTTCATGTTTGGGCAAGATATTTTTGCCTTTGCATAGGGAAGCACAAAAGCTACAGCCAGCGCAAATCAAGAGATGGATCATATATCAAAATATCAAGAAAAAAGGGTCCTCACCAGAATGCTCTAAAAAGATGTGCCAAACCCAGACTAACCAGTAATTCAAAAGATCTGTGATTTTCAATGCTGAAAATCTACAAAGAAAAACACACAGCAATCTAGGATAATCTAGGTGGAAGTCCCATTTTATTCATGGTGCCAAGCAGAGTTGCTTTGCGCTTCAGCAGTCTATTAGCCTGCGAAAGGTCTGTGAAGAAGCTGTCTGTTGTTACGATTCTGCCTTTGTCCAGTCTGATAGCGGTCACAGGACAACGTATCTTTGATTGCTGGTACAACAAATAGTTCTGAGCAGGCATCAACCACAGTACCAACTGTGCTCATCGTTGCTCTTGTGAAAAGAACTCAGAGAGGGAGAGGCAAGTTCAATGTACCACGTAAATGTCACTGAAAGAATAAAACTGAATAATAAAAAAAGTGCTAACTTTTACAAGTAGCCACAATTTACACCAGGTGTTACAGATTTAAATCAAATGCATATTTTTATTATAGTAATAATAATCATAGCAGCTTACTACTCAAAAATGTGGAGCCCCAGGACTCAAATCGGGAACCCTTTGGTTATAAGGCAGCAGTTCTTACCTCTGCACCATCCAAAAATATGTATTAACTTTCTGCCGATTGACAGTTGACCTTGTGTTTGGAACTCATTGACAGCAGCATGTAAAGTGAATAATTTTTTATTTTTTTTTGCTTTGGTTATGTTCTTGAATAAAAGTGCACATGTTTATTTGATATTTGGACTAATTCTTTCACACATTATACATTTCACAACATTATTAGTATAACATAGAAAAATTTTCTTCTTTAGGTATGTGCTCATTTCTTGCCTCACATTTCCTTTCATCTTACACTAACCCAGATCTTTGAAGATATAGAACACACATGAAATGCATGTGTTCCAAATAACAATATATTATTTACCCAATACAACTCCAGGCACCTAACACCAAGATAAACAAGACTTGAGCTGGGAGAACTTTTTGCCCGAGCTGAGCTCCGTCGAGGGGGTGGGGATGGGATAGCAGGCTGCTTGCTGCTTATGCTGATCAACACATTTACAAAACAAAAGATGCTAATGGAGAGGTGTGAAGGAATTTAAGGTGGCCTGGGATTACAAGTTTTTTTCTTAGGCTTCAAGGATTCCAGTGTTAATGATGTCTTGATTGTAACACTTTGCGATTAGATGCTACATCTTAGCAGCATTGTGCCATCCCTCCCAGGCTACATGGTCTTTTCAGTTCATCAGGTATCCATGTCACCTACTTGTTTAGCTGTTTATGCTGTCATAGGACAATGGCATTAATACTGCTGCCTAGATGTACCCTGAATTTTCACAGGCAGCATGAGTTAAACCCTTCTATCTACTAGTATTAGTTTTCATTCCTGGTACTTTTTACCACCTGCCTTGAAACATCTGTCAAGACTAGGCAAAAAAACCCCACAAAGATTAACATATAAAATTTTGACAGCTCAATTTGACAATTTAGAACTGCTCAGGAGAAACAATTTAGAAAAATTCTTGTGGTTGTTCTAGACAAAGTATGCCGAACCACAGGGATCTGTTCCTGTTTTGTAGGCTGCAATGTCAGTGACCTTTTGAACTGACATGTATTGTAAACAGAAAGTTCTACTCTAAAAGTTTTCATTATAATTGTAGCAAAAATTAAAATGAGAAAGAAAGCATTGTGTTTTTTGCAATAACTTATTGTACATGGAAAAATACTTTTACATATTTTAATATTAAGGACAAGGAAAAATTAAAGTACTGAAGATGATTATAGAATTAGCCCAGAAGACAATTTCCTTTAAAGGCTAAAGACTGTTAGAAATAAATTTAAAAATAATACATCTGTAGAGTATCCGGATTAAAAAAAGGCTGGAGGACTGGTTGAGTCAGATATTTCTTTTGAAGACAGAAGAGAAGAGCAGAATCTGTATGTATATGTTTGACCTTTCTCTTTCTTTCTTACTTATACTATGACTATATTATACAAATTATACTTTAGATGGGAATTAAATTAGCTTATCGTATTATATATTACATTAATTTAATCATCTTTTTTATATTTAATTTTGTGCTTAAACAAATAAGATACATTGTTACATTTTAATGGTATCAATGTAGGGTTTTCATTGACTCGTAAAGCAGGGTTAGCAATGTGAACTACAGGAGGACAAGGGCTTTATGCTTACAGCAGGTAACCAAAGCCGTTAAAGCCACATCACCAGGTACTAAACCCAATGGAAGTTGTGGAGTGGACCATTAGTAGTAATAGTAATAGCAGAAATAGTTTATTCATGTACAGAGTACATGTTACCACTCTCCAGTCCCATGGAAACAAGATTGCATTAAAATACATACCTTCATTTTATACTTAATAGTACAACAAACAAATCAGCTTACCTGATGTACTCCTTACTCCTGTTTCATTAGTATGTATTATTCTTAATATGAATTTATAAACAAGAGCTAATAATAATTGTCTCTTTACACTTCATTTTGTTCATGGTAAGAAAGTCAGCACTTGAGGAACAGAGAGACATTTTAACAGCGTTTTAAAATTTATCTTAAAGTATGTCCTAGGGAATGAAAGGCTGACTGTGAAGGACAAATGAGTATACTGAGTTTTGCAGTCCTCCAAAGGTGGTGTGGATCGGTTACTCTTAACAGGAATAAAGCCATAAATTGAAGGTAATCTCTAACTTTTCATATACTGCCTGAATTGACATGCAAGTAGATGTAACGTGAAACCAGCTTTCTATAGTGTGCGCCATATAATGTCAACCTTGTTTTTATGCATTAACTTCGACAATTTCAGTTTAGAGAAGTCAAGCTCTTCTTTGGCAATCATGTATGCCTTATTGAGCTCAATTTTCAACTTCTACTGCCAAAACGTAATTCTAATTGGGTAATGTTTATAGAAAGCTTTTTAAACAATGTTCAAGACCGCTTTCCAAAAGCATTTTCTACTTGCAGCTGATATAGAGCACTGCAGCCAGTTGGCTCACCTCTACAAATGCTTTTTTCCGCTTCAAGTCTATTTTTGTGGATATGATGTCACTGCAGCAACAGGAAATTTAATTGTATAAGATACAGAAAATTCTTTAACACATTGCACCTACTTATATTTTAGCAAATGTTTTGTTAGAAGACCTTGCTTTTCACTTTTTTGTATTAAATTACTTCTGAATCAGTTACGCTCTCTGTATTTCAGCTTGAATGCATTGAACTTATCTCCTCTCATTTCATCTCATCAGTTGGACTGAAAGTAGTCTGTAGACTCCGATTATCCCCAACTGATTCTTCTGACTTCCTTTTACTTTTTGAACTTATTTTAACATTTTTCTGCTTATTTTTTAATCACTTTAATTGTTTGGTACAAGGTTATATCAATGAACTGCAAGTGTCTTATTCATGCAGAAATAAACTAGGCTCATAAAAAAGCAGCTATATCTGTCTGTTCTGGCCTTATTTGCTTTAGCATCCTTTACCTTAGAATATCAAATCTACTAAATCAGGCACTTACATGTCAGAGCATCATATTTTATAGATCTATTCTTAGTTATTGGAAATAGTGTCATTTCTTTTTGAATTTGCTTGTGGCAGATTTGTTTTCTTTTACAGAGGCTTCAGTGGCATAACTTGTATGAAGAGTACTTAAACATAGTTATTCCAAGATCAGTTTAATTGTCATCAAGTTTTTGAAGGATATTTTCTAGGTTTACCTAAGTTGGCCAGTTGCCCACAAATCTTTTCCTCCACTCTCCATGGCACTAGGTATCCTTTGGGCTGAATCCCTTTGTTTTCATTTCACCACATCTACTTAATCCTTCCTCTGAGCTTCACACATTTTGTGCTACTGCTGTACTGCCAAGCTGTTTTCCTGCCTATGGAAAAGACCTATATCTTGGTGTACCTGTACATGTCTTTTTCTCCATGTGGCCAAGCCATCTTAGTCTGTTAGGGTTAAAATAATGTATCCACCCTTCTTGTATGTAATAAAAGGCAACTAATGAAGGTTGGTCTTAATGGCATTAAGACTAACTGTTTTACTCATATTGGAAAGGTAATGTACGGTGTGTGCCAGCTAGCTGTGGGGTTAAATCGCACACAGCATGGTCTTCCAACAGCAGCTTATACCTTCAGATAGAAGTTAGCATATCCCAAGACCACAGCTCAACGTGTCACCTTGTGAAGTGTAGCTAATGGCACACACCAAAACAGTAGTGCTATTTGGGTCGAGCAAACAACAGTAGAAGGTATATTGGTAAGCAAAAATCTGTTTGTTAGCCATTTGTACACAAATATAAGCATTACAATAATGATGAACAGTTACTAACCTGGTTGGTACTGCTGTAAGGCCAAGCTGTTTTCTTGCCTATGGAAAAGACACCTGAGATACTGAGATCCATGGAATCAATGGAACTAAATTTACCATTGCCAGATTTGACAGTATAGCACAGACTTTATAGAGGATGGGAGGCCAGTTGGCCAAGTTCTCCTGGTCTGTGATATTGTCCAACTCTGTCTTTGACTTTCTCTGTAATAACGTTTGGTTGATTCTCCAAGAGTTTTTTTTTTTCTCCAGGAATGCTGCTGATGTGAATTTTTGTTTTTCTCTTGTCCATTGTCAACTAGCCATAGTTCAACAATTAAATAATGGATTGATATTGCTGGACTCCATTTACGTTAATCAGTTTAAAACTACTTTATTTTTCTATTTAAACAAATTTACTTTTATGTGTGCTTTATTTAATTAGTAATTTGTTAAATGTGTCTTTACATTTTACCAGAAAACTTGACACAGCACTTTACATGTACACTCAGTGAAGAGAGCTATACAAAAATAAACTGAAGTGAAACTGAACTGAATTAGAAATTTGTATTCAAAAATGTCCAAAATCCAAATTCAGTAATCAAAAAGGAAGACAGGAAGGACGTCATGCACAGGATGTCAAGTGAACAGCAACAGGACCAAATCTGGTTTTAGGCCATACAGCTTGAGAAAAAAAAAAAAAAATCTTGGCTGTGACTTTTTTTCCTTCTGTACTTAAGGAGATCATATTGTATATTACTGGGTATATGGATCGCATATGGATGTGTCTGTGTATGTACAGTGTTGTGCAAAAATCTTAGGGATGTAAAATATTTCACAGAGATATTTATCTTAGATGGTTATTTTATATCTTCTGGATTATTCTGTCAATGGAACAAAACTGATTTAGAGTCACAAACATTCCTCTTGCAAAAAGTGGAACAATATAATAACATTTTTAAACATCCTTAAAGGAAGAAACTAGCATAGTAATAGATCATATTCCAGTTAAAAAACGTGAGATCTTTGTATAGCCCAGTGCTTCATTTAGTAAACAAAGTAACAAACAGGTGTGAATGATGAACAACATAATATGTAGCTTGAAGCAAAGTGATTAACTGAAACAGGAACAGCCGTTTAGAGGGAATAAAACAAGGCAAAGAGCAACCATACCAAAAAGGTGGAGTCGCGGTATATGTGTCAAGTTTAACCTGAAAATCTTACACCATTGCAAAAAGTGAGCAACAAGACACAATGTCGTCCTGAATCATTAAGGTCTCACCTAAGCAGAAATTTCATGGCAGACAGGTGTTTCCAGATGTGCTCTCAAAGCCCTTCTGTAGAAACACAAACAAATGGGCATGACTGAGGACTGGGAAAGCAGCAGTCAGTCACAGAAACTAACTGTAGTAAATGAAACATTTGTCAAACTTACTTTCCTTCACAAGAAAAAAATACCCAGCACCACTATCAATTCAGAACTGTGAAAAAAACAATATGACTCTGTTATACCCATCTTAAGTCTAGAAGAGTCTTATCAAAAGTGGTCTTCATGGAAGAGCTGCAAGCAAAACATCTTAGAAACAGAGAATCAGACTGGAGAAAATTAGCAGCAGGGCTAAAAAGTCAAAATCTGAAATTTTTGGATTTACAAGAATGCAGCTTGCCCAGTGAAAGCCTAGAGAACACTACATGAACAGATATCTGTAGACAACAGAATGCACTATGGAAGTTCCTTACAAGTTTGCTTTTCCTAAACCAGAGTTGGTGATTTGATCAAAACCGATAGCTACCCTAACTGCTGAGAAGTATAGGTAGATTCATCATCATCAGAGAAACATCTTATTGATCCCAACTTAATAGCCAAAATCATAAAAAGCTATCTGGAACAGGCAATCCTACCACAGATATTATACCAATCACAGAGTACTGAACACAAAATCATTGAGGAAGTCTGGGATTACTTACAGAGCTAGAAGCACGTTAGACAGGCAAAGTCTGCAGTGGAACTGTGGCAAGTTCTCCAAGAGGCTTGGAAAAATTGAAATGCAGGTATCTTCAGAAACTGCATGTAAGTGTAAATAAGAACTTGGCTATCGGTAATAACATCAAATATTCATTTATGTTTTTATGTGCACTTTGATACCATTCATAGCAATTCTTTTGAATGCATTCCTGCTTTATACCATTATTTCACAATTGCTTTAGACTTTTGCACAGAACTCTATATTCTGAGGAAAAGAACAAATGAGCCTGAACACAAAATTGCATACACATCTAAAAAAGGTACTGCCAAGTTTGTTTTCTCTTATTTCACATTTTCTATTTCTGTGTACAGTTTTTTAAACTGGCACTCTGCCCCTACTAACATGAGTGCAGGCATGGTGAAAGCCTCAGTCAGTAATTCAGCATCTCTTGCATTCTGGCTGATGTAATTCCATTTCACTTCAGTGTGTAAGGGCAACAAACAAATACATAGGACTTGGTAAATAGCAGCCTGGCGTCCATAAGTATGATGAGCAAGTCTATCCTTGCTTGTCTTACTAGTGTATTGTAGTGTATAATCAGTGTAATTAGTGTGATCCGAAAGTAAAAGAATTCATGAACCACCTGGACTCATTTGATTTGAACCAGCACGTTAGTCAGCCAACACACAAAGCAGGGCATACATTGGATTTAGTAATTACTAGAAGACTAAAAGTTGATGTGAAGCTGATGTGGCGGACGGCCCAGGATCCACGCCCAGCCAGGATGCCCGTTCAACACTGGATCTGGGTGAGCAGCCATGGGATGCACTCTATGTCCCCTGGAACACTTGGTGGCAGCCCCCCTCGGTGACATCGGGGCCCATAGCATGGAACACTGGAGCTCATACTGGTTGGACTGTGTGGCCACCGCCAGGGGGAGCTGCAAGACTTCCTGAGCCCATATGGACGGCAATGCAGCCACACCTGGAAGTGCAGTCTAATAGAGGTTAATTACCACCTGAAGCACTTCTGGGTGGAGTATAAAGGGACCCTGCAGCCACTACTCAGGGCACCAGAGTCAGGGGGAGGAGGACGAAGTTGCCCTGGGAGGAGTGGAGAAGAGAAGAGTGGAAGTTTTGGGTGAATTTGTGTTTGGGGACTGTGTAGGGTCAGTGGGACAGGGGGAAGACGTGTCCCACAGCTGAAGAAAATAAAGACTTTTTGTTTATTTTACACGTGCCACCGTTGTCAGTCTGTGTCAGGTCGGCACCAAAATAGTGCCTTTATCACACAGATCATTGATAATGGTTTTTAGGCCATTATCACTTACTATTTAATATAGAAATAATTCACGAGAAGTATATTGTTAAAAAATGATTCTTTGATTCATCTTCAGCTCCAAAGTTAACAAACATTCTAAGTAACCAGTTCATTTGTAGTGCTTACTACAATAGCAAGGATAATGTAAATAGTAAGGTGGAAATTTTTAATACTTAAGTGAGAGCTGCTGCTGAAACTGAATAGACAGTTAAAAAAATCCTCTAGCACTGTTATACCATGAAAGACTCAAAGAATGTCAGATCTAAAGAGAACATGCCGGAGAGCTAAGTGTAAATGGAGAAAAATTAAACTGATTATCCACTATGAGATATTGAAGGTTAAAATAACAGAATACAACAACATTGTCCATCTTGAGAGGAGGTGCTATTTTTCTAAAATTATAAATAACAATACTAGCAATCCCAGAGTTTTAGTCTCTACAACTGATCGTCTGCTAAACCCAAGTCACTCAATGGAATGCCTCCAAAAAACTTCCAGTGAAACTTGTGAGGCTTTTGCTGTATTTTTTGATCACAAAATTAATGATATTAGAAATAATATAGTACATCTCTTAAACCCCGGTACTCCATTTTAAACAAATTAAATTCTTTCACCAGGATAGATTTACCTGATTTATATAAAATAATTTCTCAACTGAGACCCTTCACCTGCATCCTTGACCCAATACCATCAAGTTTTTTCAAAGAAGTATCAGGTGTGCTGCTTGATAGTATTCTTGACATAGTAAACTCATCATTAGATACGGGGGTCTTCTCAGACTGTGTTAAGACTACTGTAGTTAAACCCATGCTCAAGAAAAATAATCTAGACTCCTCTGCGTTTGAAAATTTTAGACCTGATTTTAGGCCAGGCTAATTCGGTGGAGCATTTTAAAAACTGCTAAAAACTTATTTTAACATGTCTTTCTCATTGCTTCATTTTAGTTTAATCCTGATATTCTGTATATGCATTTAATTATTAATGTCATTCCTGGTGGCTCTGAAATTCATACTAACCCCTACTTTCTCTGCTGTTCTTTTTCCATTTTTCTGTGGTGGCGATCTGCACCATGACCACCTGATCAAAACACCGTGATGTCCCTACATTGATGGATTGAAGGCCAGAGGTCCACATGACCATCATCGTCAAGTTCTTCCATGTGTAGCCTGAAAACCATGAGGACTGATTGACATCATTTATGTTAGGTAGAATGCCTAGAGGGGGCTTGGTGGTCTCGTGGCCTGGAACCCCTGCAGATTTTGGTTTTTTTTTTCTCCAGCCTTCTGGAGTTTTGTTTTTGTTTTTTCTGTCCTCCCTGGCTATAGGACCTTACTTTTATTCTATGTTAATTAGTATTGCCTAATTTTATTTTTTATATTTTGTTTTTTTCTCTTTTTTCATCCTGTAAAGCACTTTGTGCTGCATCATTTGTATGAAAATGTGCTATACAAATAAATGCTGTTGTTGTTGTATTCTTTGTGTGTTGCCATAACTAGTCATACAGGTACAGAGCACAAATTCAGTAACATTGCTTATCGGAAAAATAATACACTTTGTTCAGAATGCAGTAGACTGTAGCTTCAGATCAGGGATATCTGGTGCAGGAGCACTGTGGAATTTTCTTTTGACAACTTTATTAGCACTTATATGGGACAAAATAACTTTCAACTTGAATGACATAGTTCTACAGGTCCAAAATGTAACACTATGATGTAAGCTAAAAAAATGTATATATATTACACCACAAATGTGCACAGTTATGTCTGCATTAAGCAACATTCAAATTATACATACAATATTTATCCATCCATCCATCCATTTTCTAACCCGCTGAATCCGAATACAGGGTCACGGGGGTCTGCTGGAGCCAATCCCAGCCAACACAGGGCACAAGGCAGGAACCAAACCCGGGCAGGGTGCCAGCCCACCGCAGTACAATATTTATACTATTTTTAATATTTTGTAGTCTCATGAGGTTCAGAACCCAATTCTGCATTTTCATTTCTTTTTCTCATTTTAAGCAAATTAAGTTGTTGAGTAGTTGGTAATGTATTGAAATTTATGCACACAGTGTAAATGCAATTTACTTTATGGTGATTTAGATTATGCATTCAACATATCTGATTCTTTTGAACAAATAATGCTTTATTACCATACGCACAAGTTGTACATTAATTGGAAGTAACACTGCCATGATTGATGTGCAAACAAAAATGAATATGAACAATTAAATACACCATTCTTATTTTCATTTGGCATTATATGATACCAGAATGACTACAATTTTTCTCCATCCTGTAAGTGAATTACATTCAGGGACCTACAGCTTTTCAATATTGAAAGCATGAAATGAATAAGCAATTACACAATTAGGTAAGATGTATTGTATCTGATCAAGCAAAACTAGTTTAACAAACTATTTTTATTAGTATGGAATAAATTACAAGATGCAGCAGAAATGAAAAAGAACCTCATAAAAAGCAATAGGATGCTTTTCAACACCTACTGTCACAGAGGTTTAGGTGGAATGGGAGATTCTTACTTTCACTACAAAAATCTGTACGTGGTCGAGCTCTGCTGTATCAAGTATTTCTTAATCCATCCATCTGTTGTGTAAATCGAAATGGAGACTGCTTTGTTGCTTAACGGCTAAACTGTGAGACATATGATGCCAATATTGCTGAAACTGTAAAGGTTTCTGGCTAAGTTACATTGAGACCTGAAAATGAATTGGGATGGATTCCTCAAAGAAATATATACATACTGTAAATTTGTCTGTACTCTTTCCATTGCAGTTTTACCATGAGATTATGCAGCTGCAAATTTGTTTGCATTATGCATTTTGTCTATTCATTTAATTATTCCAGCGTCTTGGTCTCAGTAAAATGAACCCTATCATAGCAGTATCAGGGGCAAGGAATAAACGAGAACTGGACGATATATCATTCCACTGCAAAACACACTATCTGACATATGCATATTTATTCAGAATGTGTGTAATTTACAGTTAAAAAAAATCCACCTAACTTCTGGATGTCAGTTTGGGTCTGAAGAGAATGGGAAAACTCCATGCTTTAGCAACCAGATGGGGATTCAAACTCAGTCTTCAGGAATTTTGAAATGGTGGTGCTAACTGACCCATCATCCAGCCCACCAGGACATTGCAATATTAAAGAAATTACTGCTTTTTGCAAGTGGTTTTTGAAGTTCACTTCACAAATATTATAATTTAAAAGTGTTAAAAGCATTATAATTAAAATGCATGTCATTTTCATTTATTTTCTAATGAGCTTCATTATTTGAGATATTCTGCATTTTAACTATTCTAGTGTGGTTCCAGAAAAATTAAAAAAGTCCAAAAATGCAAGGATTGAAAATTTTATAAAAAACAATAAAGTTTGAAAGAGTTAGTTAAATCAAAATTTAAACTAGGGATGCAGCATGCCCTCTCACATGTGAATGAACTGGAGGAAATTGATGTGTCCTAAGACAGAAATTGGAAACTGTGGTGAGTTCCAGTTTCAGTTGAGCATCCAGCTTAGCCTTCAACAAGACTGAAAGGAAAATCAAGTGTGCGTGTTTATAAACATTTATGCTGAATTACACAACCAGGGGTTCCTCTGCCATTGACCTCTGAAAATTCCACACTGACACTACAAAATAAATATTCTTCCAAAGGATATTTCACATCATCCCTACTCAAAAAGTAAAATTTCATTGCACAACAAAGTTTTTGCTTCTTGAACACTGTTGGGTATGTCTTATAGATTTTTGGGTGCTGATCACGAATATCACATCAAAATCTACCCATCACGTACCGTTTCAGTTTTGTCATGGTTTTTTCTTATATTTGTATCCAAACATTTTCTTTCCCGTAAGTGACTTATCATTAATGGTTTGTGCAGCCTGAGCATGTCCAGGCATGGAATCAGGCCAGGTTGGAAGCTGTTCTGTGGAAGCTGACATCCTGGGCAGGTCTGAACGAGTTTGACGCTGTCTCAGCATGCTATAAAGATGGCTTGAATACACAAGTCCTGCTCATTTGGTTAATATAGATAGTCAGCGTGTATGTATAGTATCAGTATAGTAAAGTATAGCATCTGTAGCAATATAACAGTAAATAAGCTTGTTGCTATAAGCATTTTGGTGTCAGGCGATATGTCTCGTCAATGTCGTAACAGCAGTGATACATTCTGCTATATCTGTGCCGAATATACACTTGCGCCTCAGAGACGTTGGATGACTGCTCTTGTGAAGAAAGCTTATCATCTGTATGTCGGCTGCAAAATTGGTGATCAAGACAAGGAATGGGCGCCTCACATTTGCTGTGTGACATGTGCTGTCAGTCTGAGAGCCTGGCTCAGAGGCACTCAAAGACAATGCCGTTTGCTGTTCCGATGATATGGCGAGAACAGAAAGACCATGTGACGGACTGTTACTTCTGTTTGACTAATGTGTCTGGTTTCTCTGCCAAAAACAAGAAGTCAATTGAATATCCTAATCTGCCTTCAGCATTGAGACCCATGCCATATGATGACAGTCTTCCAATTCTAAAACCACCAGAGGACTGGACCTTAGACAAACCAGATGAAGAAACTGCAATGCAGGGTACTGACAGTGACATTGACCTGGATTTTGAACTGTGCTCATCAGGCGATCCACATCTGATAACACAGTCTGAATTAAACGATTTAGTCAGAGATTTGGGTCTGTCAAAAGCAAAATCCAAGCTGCTGGGTTTGAGGCTGCAAGAATGGTGTTTGCTGTCACCAGGTATGAAAATGTCTGTGTTTCGAGGCCGACATCATGATATAACCAAATGTTTTGCACAAGTCGACAGTCTCTGTTTCTGTTGTGACATTGAAGGATTGTTCTCGGCCTTGGGTTGTAATCACAACCCAGAAGAGTGGCGTCTCTTCATTGATACATCAATGTTAAGCCTGAAAGCTGTTCTGCTACACAATGGCAACGTGTTTCCTTCAGTACCTGTTGGCTATGCAGCACACATGAAAAAAACGTATTAGAATATGGAACTGTTGCTGTTGCTGAAGCACATCCAGTATACTTGTTGTTTCATCTGTGAATGGGACAGCCGTGCCAAAGAGTCACACTATTCTCGACAGAACTGGCCACTCCGTAAAAAGTTAGTTCCAGGACAGAAAAATGTTGCACATGAATCGCTTGTCAACCCGCCAAAGATATTTTTGCCTCCTGTTCACATAAAACTGGGACTCATTAAGAATTTTGTGAAAGCACTGAACAGGGAAGGTGAAGGTTTTCATTATTTAAGACAGATGTTCCCAAGAAAAACTGACACCAAGATCAAAGAGGACATTTTTGTTGGCTCCCAGATCAGACATGTTATGAGTGACAAGCGGTATGAAGATCTATTAGCTGGGCCAGAAAAAATTGCCTGGAAAGCCTTCAAAGACGTTATTGACAATTTTTTGGGCAATTACAGAGCCCCAAACTACATTCAGCTGGTAGACAAATTTCTCAAGAATTGTCTACAAGACAACGAAGTGCAACATGTCATTCAAGATTCATTTCCTCCACTCACATTTGGACTTCTTCCCTGCAAATCTCAGTGCTGTCAGTGACGAACACGGTGAAAGGTTTCACCAGAACATTGCTATGATGGAGAAATGATACCACGGCAACTGGAATCCATCAGTGCTTGCTGACTACTGTTGGACACTGCAACATGATGTACCAGACATTGAAAACAAAAGAAAATCAGGAGCAAAACCCTTTTAATTCTGTTGAATTTAATAGCTTATGTGAAACATAAACATGACTAAATTCGTTATAGCTAGTAAACATATAAATGTTTATTTCTCAGAGTTCCTAAACTATATTTGTGCATACCCCGTAGGTACCTGTCACAATCAGTAAAAACTTTTCAGGAAGCCAGACTTTTTAAAAAAAATGTTGTGCAGTAAATAACATATCACTATGGCTTTGGTGTAATGGGTCACTTTGGTTCTGGTGATGTGACAAAAGACCAAGTACAAGTGTGAGATACCCTAGGAGGAGAAAAGCCATGGGAGGCATCTGGAAAGTTACCTTCACAGACAGCAAATATAAAAGAGGACAGGATGCAAGAACAGTGCCTTGAAAATAATGACAGGGTTAGAGAAGCATGCTTTATGGGAGCACCAGTGAAGAAATCTTCACACACATACGAATACGGAGGAAAAGCGCTGAAAGTGCACATAAGGCAAGAGATAGCAAATCATTTTTTGAATACACAACTACATTTTTTAATACAGCAGAGCATGTAATATTTTTAATCTTGACTTTCAAAAGCTTTTCATAATGTACACGGATGCTAGCAAATCTCTCCTAAGCACAGAAAACAATAAAATATCATGAAAAAATGTGAGTTAGACAAAGTCAAATTTTTAGTGATGCAGGTATCAGTGTTAATGTTATAATTTTGATACATTTGGCCACTGAAATAAATTCAATACATAATGACTTTTCCTTGATAGCAGATTAGTATATATTATTTGAGTGGCAAAGGTCAAATCATATATTTTATATTCTATACAAATTTGAAAATAAACAAGCAAAGGCAATATTTGTAATCAATAAATTCATAACTGTTAAATAATCATTAACTGATTAAAAATCAATATTCATAATTGGAGGATACTGAAATCACCAACATTTTCAGAACTTTAGATTGTTAGATTCTGTCAAAAACTAAAAACATCAAGAAGATACAGTTTATAAAGCTCAAAACGAGAATTTTGTTAGTACTTTGGAGTAATACATTTACCCCATATTAAAGATGGTGTGTTTTTTGGGGGGTCCATCACCAATATTTCAGCCTTTTGTTGCTTGGTCCAACTGAGTTCGCTAGTTAAGTACCAACTTGCTCTGCCTTTTGTAGAAGAAACGTGTTAACTCAGTAAATGCATGTATTTGATTCCAATCTTCATACTCCACATGGCTTTCCATCTGACACCATATTGCAACTTTACTTTTTCTCTTTTCTTGCAACTAATCCTTTGACTTTTTTCTTTTTTTTGCCCTTTCTCTCACTTAACACTAAACATCTCATAGATTCAGAGACAAGACTGTAGTATTATGAATGAGATAAATATCTCCTTACTAGTGTTGAAATCAGGTAGAAACACATGCCTCCAAAAATGTAAAGCTGTTATTGTGCGAAAAGTTAACAAAATCAAATTTGAATGTGAAAGGTCACAATACAATATGCAAGCAAAATATTTCAATTTATGGCTTTTAAGATACCTCATGTTAAATGACAGATATGTGTATGATATATTTATACTGATGTATGTATATAAAGCATAAATAAATATATATATATATATGTATATATATTGTAAAAGACGAATCAGGACACAACATAAAGGTTTGGGGTTTCCGGCCCCGTATACTGTACAATTCTCCACAGTACAAAACAAAAAGGGTCAAAATACATAAACAAAATCTCTATGTATGCACCATTGATTCATGGCATCGGCGGCCATTTTATGAAGGAGGAGCCGGAAGTGGAGGAATGCTGGGAAGGAACCGTGGGGGAAGATGGGATTGATGACGTCAGGAACAATGGAGGAGGAAGGGCGGAAGTAACGTACTGCGGGAAAACCCGGCTTATGGTGGCGGAGCGTCTTTTTTTCTGTAAGAAAGCAAAGGAAAAAGGTTAGTACCCCGCCATCCCAAGCATATATATATGTAAAATACAGAATGTTTTCTATAAAACTCTTTCATTTTTAAAAACAAAAATTGCTTTAAAGAGGTGTTTTCCAAGGCCTCACAATTACAAAGATCTGGGACAAATATGAAGTTTTTACTATTGATTTACGTTAATAAAATGGTCCCATGATGCCAGACTGAACCATGGTAAGGACTAAACACCATATTAAAACAAATGAAGAGTAAGAAATGTCAAAAAAGCATAAAAAAGATGTTCAAACACTCCCTGGCAGCAGATACTAACAGCAGGGACTGTAGCTGATGTTATTAAATTTTTATAGTTATTACTTTAATTCTCCCTTAGGAAATTTAGCTTTTACAGAGAATCAGTAAATATACAAATATTATAATAAACATTAACAATGACCCCACTCAAACATACACAAGATTTACAAAAGATAAGAGAAACATCTGCCTGAGCTAATGATAAGAGAGCAGTCCCAGTGAGGTATTATAATGGACCCAGTAGCATATCTTGACTCACTTCTACTAAATTATTCATTAGATGAAAATCCTCTGTGTTAGTGGGTCAGAGAGAGGATGTGCAGCACTATTCATAATGGTACTCAGTTTTGATTTCATTCCCTGCTCTGCCACTACCTTCCAGTAGGTTCACAGTGCATCCCATAACTGAGCATGCTTTCTTAATTGGCTTGTTCATTCTGTTATTCCTTTTATGAAGTGGTGTTGTTGGCATAGAACATCACACTGGATATCACAGATTTATAAAAGCAAGTAGAAGATGTCACTACCCACATTAGAGGAATGCAGTCTCCTAGTTTGCTTTGTGTTTCCTTTTATGGTTGTTGTAAGTTACTAGAAAAGCATAGCCTATGATTGATTTGAACCCCCAAGTACCTGTAGTAGTATACCACCTCCACATTGACTCCCTGAATTGTGACGGAGTATGAAGGCTCTTTGATGCAATGAAAGTCAGTAACCAGTTCTTTAGTTTTCTTGATGTTAAGTTTCAAATATTTTTTTTTTACTAAGTAATTAAGTTTTCCATCTGACTCATATGATCCGTCTCATCCCTCTTGTCAATAGTCCCCGTTAGTGCAGAATCATTAGAGATTTTCCACAAATGACATAACCTTGTCTTATATTTATAGACTGAAGTGTACTGAGTGAACATTAAAGGTGACAGGACTGTTCCTTGTGGTGCTCCACAGTTCCCCACTTCCACATCAAAGACACAGTTCTTGAGCTCCATAAACTGTGGTCTACTGGAACATAATTTATTTAGAAAAATTAATAATTTGTAAATTCTTTTAAAATAAATAAGAAAAACGCATTATGTTTGCACAATAGACCTTGGAGGTAGAAAGCATTGCTTATAAGAAAAGTCCTGGGGCATCATCTATAAACGTGTGTGTATGCCTGTTTCCATGCCCACTTCGAGATGTATAAAAACTAAACTTGGTGTAAAGCCACACACATTCTCACGGCAGCCTTGCCCTGTGTGTATTCAAGTTTCCACTTGGTTTTGCAAACTGGCGGCACCCATCATCAAAGCAGTGCTACTGTTCCTGTATGGTTTGTCTTTCTTTTTTAGATTCACATCCCTGAAGTGGCTTTATCAAATACACTGAAATTAAACGCTTTTCGTTTATAAATTTAAGGCATCTGATTGTAATAAACCTTTAAAAATATAATGGTCCACGGAATGGCCAAACTGTTCCAAATATCATAGGTGCTTTAGCATTTGTACTCTCAGTGCACCACTCAGAGTGTTTTAACCCACTGTATCTGAGTGTGGAATCACAGCTATACAGCAGCTGATCAGAAAGCTCTATGGCAGGTTTTGTCCAGAGCACAGATGATTATCGGGATACAGCATCTACCCTATATATTACATCATACAAATAAATTATTAACTTCGTTTAAATAATGTATACTGTTAATGTATCTCTAAACAGGGTGCCAGCTCATCGCTACCACTACTACTGCCCCTGTGCTCCAATGTTTATTACATACTTTAATTCATTTCATCATGAAAATGATAATCAAGTATACAGCTTAGTATTTAAATAGTTCAGAGAGGTGTAATTTCATGAATGTAATGTATTCTGTGTCCTGTCAGCATAAGAGAAAGCCTGTTTAAGAAGCACATAGTGATTCACACAGATAGAGCACATAGTAGAGCAAATATAATACGAAGCATTTAACATGCTACTTTAGGTACGATGGGATATGACAAACTGTAGTAAATTAAAACATTTAAGATTAAGTTTATGACGTTCTACTTTAATGACAAAATAGAGAGATTAAAGTGGCCATTTTTGACCTTTTTTCACTGTGTCCCTATTATTTCTCTTTTTTCTGTACCCTAATACACTTCCATATGACACTCAGATGGTGGGCTTCGACACACCATTTCTCAGCGAATTTAATATCTGAACATTTCTTTTTTATTTCGGGCACTGTGCGACTTTTCTGAACTTGAACTTTCAAGTGTCTCTACCATCCTGTATCACTTAATCATCTTCCTTTGGTTGTTCATACCACTGCTTAAGCCACCAAGTAGTACATTTTTCCTTGCCTCCACTTCACATTTGCTGAAATTCTTTTCTTTACGTGCTTTTGCCATTGTCTTTTAACACTAGAATTACCAGAGCCTACGAGAAAACATGTAAATCCGGCCCACCATAAATGCGTTCTCACCTCTCCCCCAGCGTCTTTTGTCCTGTAAATGTGCCGATTAAGACAAGCAGCAAGCAACCTGCTATTCCATCCCCCCACCGTCACAGAACGTTCACAAAGTTCTCCCGGCTCATGCCTTGTTGGATTATCTGGGAGTGAAGTGCTGGAGTTTTAGAGTGGAAATAATAGATCGTTATTTGGAACACATGCATTTCATGTGTGTTCCATTTCTACAGTAATCTGTGTAAACACATTGTTAAAACAAAAACCTTTTCATATTTTAGTAATAAATGTTATAAAATGTAGGCATGTGTGAAGCCTGAAGTCCAAAGATCAAATAAACACTTTCACAAAAGGTTCAAGGACGATACAACAGCTACCGTGATGTAGCGGTAAGATTTGGTGACTTGTAATCAAGAGTCACTGGTTCGATCACCACTGCCTCCTAGATTTGCCGTTTTCAGTAGTGAGCTGCTCTTATTGTTAATGTTATACAGTACACACATACATTTGATTTGCGTCTGTAACAGACCATGTACGTTTATAGTACTGTGCTTGTAAAAGTGACTGTTGTTTTTTTTTTCTTTCACTTTTATTCTGTCAGTCAGGGTCACAATACATACTACCGCCCTAGGGATCTGACGCTGTTAGTTTTTATTTGAAACCGGGAGTAAATGTAGATGTGAGTAGTGTTTTGAAGCAATGGAACTGGACATTCTCTGATCTGGAGGGATAAAAGCTGACACACTAACACTGGTGAATCTGCCTTCTTCGTATCTCGCAGTCACTTGATTTTTTTTTATTCAGCTGTATTGAGTGTTCCTTCTCACACTGAATTGGTATGCACCTATGATGTCAAAGCCGCACTGACAAAAAAAACAAAACAGAGACGTAGATATATATGATATTTGGAATTATTCATTTGATGACCTTTTATGAGGTCAGTTCAGCGCTCTATGCAGTCATGAAATTTAAATGTTAACAGTTTACACACACGCAAGAACCATCCCTCCTACATTTATGATGTGTGTATCTGACTGTTGTAATGCACACACTTCTCTCTATGCTGTGGTTTCTATTACACACCTGAAAGAAAGAGACAATATATGTGACATTTTGAAGTAATCATTTTATGACCTGAATAGTACCAATTGGTAAACATCATCACACTAATGCAATATTATTTGAAAACAAACAGCGTCAGATTGGGTGTGAATTTATGCTGTTACTTAAAGTCAGATCAGGATTGGGGTTAGGGGGCGGAATGTGTTAGAGTGTGATCGTGATTGAGAGAATAAAACTGAAAAAAGCTAACTTTTACAAGTACCATACATTTATAGCCAATGTCCCATATATTTGTCTCTTTCTTTTTTTTCTCCGTGCTGCAAGGACCGTCCTTCCTATATTTACAACGTGTGTACCTGTTGCAATGCGCACACTTCTCTCTATGGTTGTGGCTGTGGTTCCAAGACAGCCGCTTCCCCAGGAAAGTAAACTGAGTCAGTTTCAAGTGCCCTTTCAATGTAACATCTGAATTGTTTTGTACATTTCCACTTTTGCCCATACGCCATGTTTTAGTGCGAGCTCTGCATGAGGCCCATGGACTTATCATTTTCAGTAACCACTCAGTGTTACTAGTATTTTGAGTTATATAAAACATTATGAGTTTTAGAAGTCAAAAGAGGTTATGTTTACTTTGTATAACATATGGTGATGCCACATTTGAAATAGCGTGAGTGTCTATAGCATATGAAAGACAGAGCAGCACTAGTCAAAACTCTAAGACATGCTACTTTTACTCCATGAGAAAATAGGATGGAGATAAAAGAATGATTAAAGTATTTGAATAGTTTCACCTTAAGGCAACTGAGGCAAAGAGCATGACTGATCTAAGTGTTTAAAAATGTAAGGGAGTTAGCTTGGGTTGATAAAAGCTGGTATGTTGAAAAGCATATTTCAACCAGAGCAAGGGGTACAAGTAAAAGCTGCCTAAGGATGAATGTTGTACAGTTTCAGACATTATTTCTCCATACAGAAATCTGTACATACATGAAAAAGACACTAAACAGTGGAGGTGAAGACAGAACATGGAGGATGGTATTTAGAAAATTTACATATATCCAAAAATCTAATTTCTAAACACGCTGAACCAGAGTAGGGTCATAGGGAAGAAAATTTACATGATTACAAAATATGAATTAACGTGTAAAATCTCTTGTTTTTTGTCAAAACATTTCTAATGTTCTTACTATCATATTTTTTAACAAATCAAATGAATCCTGTCCTGATGGTTGGTAATAAAGTGAACAGAACTAAAGCACAAGATAAAAGAATATCTGCTGACATTCAAAGATGAATCTTGAGCTTGTTCTTTGTAAAGCAAAGATATTATCTCTCTTCCGTTCAAGCGCTTTCTTCAAAAGCATGTAAAACCAGCCTTCCATTTCTCATATCCAATTTAATTTTCATTACAGTTTTACATTTATTGGCTGATGGTCCAATTAGATGGTAAATGCAAATATATAATTTCAGAAAAACCTAGGGTGCATCTTGTATGTTCTTCAGAATTTGTATTGCCATGATGGTCCTGCTCATAACAGCAATTATACTAACCCTGAGCTGGCTGCATCGGCAGTTGACTGCCTGACACACTGTAATTTCTATTTATTGACTATGTTTCTAAGCATAAGATATTTTATTCAAGTGATCTGAATGACTTGACCTCCAAGTGTGCAGTAAATATTCCTGTAACTTTAAATGTAACTATTGAACGTTTATTGCTATGAATGTAGGCTGCATTTGTTCAAGGAAAGAGGAATGGGAATTGTTTGAGTCTGATTAATTCTATACTCTGTTTTATTGGCAAACCTATGTTTTGATTGTTAAGGTTAGTAAGAATGCATTACATCTACTAAATGGTAAATGTTGCACTGGAAAATATTTGTCCAGTATGTTTCCTTAATGATGGGAATATAAAAAGTGGGTAGATCCACTGGAGTGTTGTTTATCATGTCTGTTACACATAAGAGGTACAGTACATTAATTAAATGTAACAAATCACAATCTGAGTATTATTTCATTGTTTCTGGTGGTTTCTCAATCAGAAATCACATTACATGAAAATTGAAATTAATTGTATTTCTTACAAAAGTTACATACTGTATTCATAGTGTGACACTGCCTCGCAGTTAGGAGACCCAGGTTCGCTTCCTGGGTCCTCCCTGTGTGGAGTTTGCATGTTCTCCCCGTGTCTGCGTGGGTTTCCCTCCAGGTGCTCCGGTTTCCTCCCACAGTCCAAAGACATACAGGTTAGGTGCATTGGTGATCCTAAATTGTCTCTAGTGTGTGCTTGGTGTGTGGGTGTGTGTGCCCAGAGGTGGGTTGGCACCCTGTCTGGGTTTGTTTCCTGCCTTGCATCCTGTGTTGGCTGGGATTGGCTCCAGCCGACCCCCGTGACCCTGTTGTTAGGATATAGCAGTTTGGATAATGGATAGATGGATAGACATTCCATTACAATGTAATGTGAAGTCTACTGTTAAGGTATGAGGAGGTGTTTCTGACTCACAGAAAAAAAATAATACAGAAGTATTATGTTGTTTTAAATACAGTACATTCTTCTTATTTATATTTTTAAAACATTTGTTTGTGCAAGTGATATTCACACAACCACCACAAAGTAATGGATTCTAATAAGCTTCTAAGAGCTTAAGATCATATTTTATTCCACAATGGGAACTTCTACAAATTCAACATGACTTGTATTACAATCAACTAAAAAATATATACGACCAGAAAAATACAGTAAGTAAATATGGTAACATAATATAAGCACTGAAACATCCCACTCAAACTTTGGGATTTACAAAATAAAACTTGATAAGGGAAACATGCGTATGTCAGAGGGGGACATTTTTTGTACACTGAGTCATTCCATTTCTCTCTTAGGAAAAGAAACGTGTAAATATTACATTTAAAACCCAGCAGATGAACAGGCAATAGGCACCCATTGTTGGCACTGGGGATGAGAAGTTAAAAGGCTGTTTGCAGATTGTAGGTATTTGCTGTATTGCAAAGGAGTCACCACTTTGAAGGTTTTGGCTGGTTCAGATTACAAACAATACAGAGTTGTGATAACAGAACTGCTCCTTCCATGGAGGATTTCTGTATTTACCTGATTTGCCAATTAACATGTTTGACAATATTGGCTTCTAAACAGCAGATCTGTACTCATTAATGGTTGGTAACGATACATTTTGTTAACTTGTGTTTGTCATTATTTGTTAAACCCAGGAAATTTAGATGTGCCATTGTTTAATCTGATTGTCCAGAACTGATAATTGCAGGTACTGAAGGAGATTTAATCCCTGGCCAGGAGAAGGCAAAGGGAGAGGGACAGTCCACTGAGAACACAGCCAAGATACTCGGACAGAGCACAGGGGCTTGCAGGCTGACAAGGGTACGTGGTTGGCACGACGTGAGGCATAAGGACGGCAATACTTCCAGGGAGGAAGAGACAGCTCTACAAGGAGACGCCGGTTGTGGGTCCAGCGAGAGAGGGAAGCCGCATGAAAGGACCGAGCAAAGCTGGCAGACAAGAAATAAGGCGTGCCTAATTAACAGCAATGCAAGGAGCCCAGGGTGGAAAAAAAAGGAACAACGAAGAGACGCCGACAGGGATTCGAAGATTTTGACAAAACCTCTCTTGGGAAATGAGTGTCCGGTGAACAGAGTGCATCCGTGGACAGTTGAACAATTAAGTGTTGGGGTAACACTGAGAACAAACTGGACTTTGCACCACTACACTTTGCACTTGTATCATCCAATTCTGTTTTTAATGGACTTTTAGAGTGTGGACTGTGTGCTTTCCTTTCAAAAAAAGAAATTTTCTTCATGATACTGTTAGATTTGGTTTATGTTCATTTATCTTTTTAATGTACTTATTATTGTCTGGTGTAATAGAAGTTACTGTTGCTTTTCCTGAAATTACTGTTGTGTCTTTCATTGTGTGTTTACTCACCGCCCAATTTAAAGAAACCTGTGTGCTATTATTGGTAAATTTCAGGAGTCCCCAGTCTCTTGATAAAACTGGGTGGCGTAGTCGGATATTTAAATGGTGTCTAAGTTAGATTACCTGTAAGTGTGACCAGACACCTGTTACACGTACATTTACAACAACTCTGACCCAATGCATACGCAACATTTCAGAAAAAATGGGAAATGACTACACTTTTCATCAAGTAGGAAAATGCAGCAAAACCAGCTAAATTACTCACGTATATAAATAATTTATATAACAAAGCCATTATTACAATGAGCATTGATGTGGCAAATATATTATAACTCAAAAACGATGTATATAATGTGCATTCTGTATTTATTTGTAATTTAAGAGGGCCATGCAATGATGCTTATTTGCACTGAAGTACTTGTTTTTTTGTGAGTTATATACTGTAGCTACCTGTTGTCAACAACAATTTATTTCTTGCTTAGAAAATCACAGGAGTCCCGCAATAGGCTTTAACAGGACCTGTTTTTTGACAGCCCACCAGCCTTGACTCACTAGGGAGACTAGTAAAAACTCCCAAAAAATACCATTGTAGGGGAACAAAATTTAAAAGAAATCTTTGGAAAGGCAATTCAGAGAGAGACCCTTTTCCAGATAGGTTGGGCATGCAATGGGTGTCAAAAATGGGGTAAATATAACACAAAAAAGCACAAGTAATCCTCTTCACAAAACTAGTAATACAATACATTAGTACAATAGTAATAGTACATATTACAAAGCAAAATGTAGGAATAGTTTATAACCCTCACTAAATACTGAACATTCACATTTGAGGATTCAGATTTGTTCAGAGCTTTTGAAACCTTGGCCAACAATCCACCTCCCTCTTCCTGGTCATTCCACAACTGAGTCAGTGCTAAGCGACCAATTTGATGAGGAACCAATCTAACCGATGATTCCAATGCTCCTTTATCCAAGATAGAGCAGTGACACCAAGTGCCACATGTGAGTACCGAAAAGAGACACATAGTAGGAGGGCGCTAGTAACAGATTAGAAATATCATATTCTTTATTTTTTTGTACTAATGACTAACAACAGAGATGCAGTATGCACAGTTAATCAGCCGCTCTATTCTGGGTATGCTAAGCTGAAGTAGTGAGTCTTCAGCCAGGATTTAAAAGCTGAGACTGAAGACCACTTATAGTAGCAGACAAACCGTTCCACAGCTTTGGGGCCCTGTAACTAAAAGCTTGACCTCCCACTGTTATTTTATTAACCTTTGGAATCACAAGCAGACTGGCATTTTGAGATCTTAATGTGCGCTCTGGTTTATAAATCGTGATAAGTTCAGACAAGTAAACCGGACCTTGGCCATTTAAGGCTTTATATGTTAAAAGGAGGATTTTGCAATCTGTTCTAAACTTAACTGGTAGCTATTGTATGGATTTAAAAACTGGAGTTATGTGCATCATTTTCAATGAATTGAAAGCTGTATAAAGAACAATCTGAACATCCAGTGAACACTGCATTGCAGTAGTCAATCCTACTAAAAATAAATGCATGAATTAATTTCTCAGTATCTTGCATATTTACAGAAACACTTTAATTTACTACATTTTTTAGATGGAAAAACATGTTTTGGACAGTGCACTTTAAACAACATGCTAGTGTCAAAGATAATTAACATTTATTTTTTGTCTGTGTTCAAAGACAAGTAGATCTCATTCATCCACCCATTTAACTCACTAACACATCTAATTAAGTGCAAAAAAATTTGACCTAAAGAAAGGTATAACTGGGTGTCATCTGTGTATGAATGAAAATTAATGTTATGTTTTCTAATGATAGATCTCAGTGGAAGAAGCATGTAAAGTGAAAATAGTGAAAATCCCAGTACCGAGTTCACTTCTCAGGGAACAGGCGAACAGGTCAAGAATATCTCGGCTATCTAAACTATCTATGCTACACTACTTCAAGCCCACTGTGCTAGAAACCCTTACCAACCAGCGTTATATCTGGTTATCATTTGGAGCGGGTGCACGTACATAAAACATAACTTGTTTTTGCCATCAGAAAAATGCAATTTGTAGCAGTGTCTAGTTATCCTAGTATAATTGAACCAATTCAGTGCACTCATATTGCAATAAGGACATATAATAAGAATTAAGCTATTTTTGTTAATCATGATCTGTGACATTACATTAATGCAAAAGTTATTTGTGATGCCAAGATGAGACTAACAAACGTTATGGCTCAGTGGCCTGGGTCAACCCATGGTTCATTTATTTGGAGACAAAGTATCTTTGACAGATGCGATAGTGCCGTACGTCGTGGCTGACTTATTGGTACCCACAGCTTTTTGTATGACCTGTACTATTCATTGTAACAGTAACCATGTTGTTACATACTGTATACCAGGTGATAGTGACTATCCACTCAGATGCTAATGCCTTACGCTTTCCTGGACCCCCAGAATGCAGTGGAGAGGTGCTATAATGCTGCGCATAATCTTCACTCTCAGTTGCGGAGCACAACCACATGCTCTTGCATGCAGTTGGTGAGGTCTTAGTGCATCGTGTGGGACGCTGCTCTACCAGTCAATGAAGTTCTGCAGCATTGTGATTGTAAATGTATGAGGTTGATTAGTATGCTCCATATATGGATATTTCAGGGGGGCATTTAAAGCGTGTATGCACACATGAGCATTTACAAGGTAATTGTGATTATATATGGTAACTTGCATAGAAATGAACATACATCAGGTTTTATAAATCAGGTTTTTTTGGAGTCTGTATATTTTCACACTCAACCCAACGTCAAGTTTTATAAATGAGGCCACAGGTGGAGTGGAGTTTGCCAGTCTCGCACATTTCGAAAGACAAGCAAGTTAGACTAATTGCTAAACTGGCCCTGTGTGATTACAAGCAGGGGATGTTTGGATCGAGCAGGTCTGAAAACTTCTATGTATACAGAAATAAACAAATGGAATTTATAACAGGGTTAAACTCTGGGAGCAAATTTCAGAAGGAAGCAACAGTTAAAAAAGGTTTGACTTTATAGGCCAAATATGGTGAACATTTTTTCAATTATTTTCTGTGGCAGCCTAAATTAAATTTTAGAAATATTTAATTTTAAGATATACTAAAATAAATTACAAAAATGTGAGTAAAAAAGTTAAATAATATTAAAATATTTTAAATGTAATGACATCTTAAATTGACTTTAAGGTCTCTCAGAACAACTTTGAAAAATATGTACAATCTTGAAATTAATTTGAGCTATCTTGAATTTCACAGGATATTATTTTAAGAATCCTGGAAATGTAAACAGGGTTTTCACATTGAGCCATATTTGATATTACTCTTACATATCATAAAATTAATTTCTTAATATCTTACAATGGGTCTATGCTCCATTTGAGATATCCTAAAATGTATGTCAAGATTTTTCGGATTTTATTTCAAGATATCGGACAAGCATTTTAACACTAGAATTACCAGAGCCTACGAAAAAACTCGTAATTCCGTCCCACCTTAAATCGCTTCTTAAAATCGTTCACAGCTCTCCACCAGCGTCTTTTGTCATCTAAAAGTGCTGATAAAAATCAGGCTGCAAGCAGCCGGCTATTCCATCCCCCCACCTACTTAGAACGTGCACAAACTTCTCCCAGCTCATGCCTTGATTGATTATCTAGGAGTGAAGTGGAGTTTTAGAGTGGAAAGAATAGATTATTATTTGGAATACACGCATTTCACGTGTGTTCCGTTTCTACAGTAATCCGTGTAAACACATTTTTAAAACAGAAACGTTTTTCATATTGTAGTAGTAAATGACAAAATGTAAGCATAAACTATATAATGTATGAAGCCTGAAGTCCAAATATCAAACACTTTCACAAAAGGTACACATATAACAGAACAAGTATGCTGTTATTCAAAAATATAACTGCAGAAAAAAGCCACCTTAGCATGCCATATTGACACGTACGTACTGCAGCTGACACAGTAGTATAATGGTATCAGCCGCTTACTGGTATCCAAAAGCTCATGAGTTCGATCCCACATGGCTCAGTTTTGAGAAGTAAACTGCTCTTATTCTTACTATTTTAGAATAAAAACATGCATTTGATTTCAGTGTGTAACAGCCAGTAATTTATGATACTTGTAAAGGTTGTTTGTTTTTTTTTATTCACTTTTCATTCTCAGTCTCAGTCGTGTTCAGGATCCTTCCCTACCCCCCATCTGAGAATGCTGTTTTCACATAAAGATGCGCGTGGCTCTGCAGCGTACTTTTGACTGCATTCTCGTACCAATGCTTGCGAACTGAAGTGCCTGCGTGCACTTTTCGTGGCATTACACGTCTATTTTTTTTAGCATGCCCGTGTCGCTCAAACACAGGAACATATGTTGGTGTACAAGAATAAAAAACAAGTGCACTTTTATTCTAGACTATAAGTGAAGAAAAATAAAGCAAGTTACAGTAGGCGGTTGATACGACAGCTTGCGTGGTGCAATGCTAAGAACTGCTGATTTCCGATCCGTGCTATATAAAATCATCACATTCAAATATTAACAATTTCCACACACCCTTCCTACATTCACGACATGTGTACTTGTTGCAGTGTTGACATCTCTCTGGGCTATGGTTCCTATTACACTGAATGAGCACCTGACATTGTACTTTCTTCCCTATATAAATAACATTCGAGTATAGCGTCTCCAAATAAATCACATTCGAGTATAGCGCGTCTCCAAATAAATCACATTTGAGTTATAGCGTCTTTATGTGAAAACAGCATTGTCAGATATGGTGGGGGGATCGTGAACGCGACTGAGAGAATGGAACTGAATAAAAAAAAAAAAGACTGAAATCAAATGTATGTTTTTATTCTAAAATAGTTAAGTACATGCAATATTATTTGAAAACGAACAGCGTCAGATCGGGTTTGAATACACGCTGCGACGCTGAACTCCCTGTCTATCTACATAGTAATAACAGTAATTTTATTATTATATAGGAGCTTCCCTGTCTGCCTATCATATAGTGCCTTTCCTTCCTACCTATCTATATATCTATCCCCTTAGCTGTTTTTTATATATCTATTATACAGTGCCTTCCCTGTTTATTTATATATCTAGTGCCTTCTCTGCCTGTTTGTCTGTCTGATTGCATATAGCGCTGAACTTACTGCTCTGTACTTTTCTGTCCTCTGCATGTCCTGCACAAAAGAAACAGCACCATACAGCAACATGTGCGAACTGGCAAGATCGGAGAAAAAACACGTGGTCACTGATTACAAACCGCAAGATGAATGAAAGAGACAATATATGTAAAAACATCATCGCACTAATGCAATATTATTTGAAAACGAACAGCGTCAGACCGGGTTTGAATATGCGCCCAATCTGACGCTGTTCGTTTTCAAATAATATTGCATGTACTTAACTATTTTAGAATAAAAACATACATTTGATTTCAGTCTTTTTTTTTTATTCAGTTCCATTCTCTCAGTCGCGTTCACGATCCACCCCCCCAATCTGACAATGCTGTTTTCACATAAAGACACGCTATAACTCAAATGTGATTTATTTGGAGACGCGCTATACTCGAATGTTATTTATATAGGGAAGAAAGTACAATGTCAGGTGCTCATTCAGTGTAATAGGAACCATAGCCCAGAGAGATGTCAACACTGCAACAAGTACACATGTCGTGAATGTAGGAAGGGTGTGTGGAAATTGTTAATATTTGAATGTGATGATTTTATACAGCACGGATCGGAAATCAGCAGTTCTTAGCATTGCACCACGCAAGCTGTCGTATCAACCGCCTACTGTAACTTGCTTTATTTTTTCTTCACTTATAGTCTAGAATAAAAGTGCACTTGTTTTTTATTCTTGTACACCAACATATGTTCCTGTGTTTGAGCGACACGGGCATGCTAAAAAATAGACGTGTAATGCCACGAAAAGTGCACGCAGGCACTTCAGTTTGCAAGCATTGGTACGAGAATGCAGTCACAAGTACGCTACAGAGCCATGCGCATCTTTATGTGAAAACAGCATTCTCAGATGGGGGGTAGGGAAGGATCCTGAAGACGACTGAGACTGAGAATGAAAAGTGAATAAAAAAAAAAAAAACAACCTTTACAAGTATCATAAATTACTGGCTGTTACACACTGAAATCAAATGCATGTTTTTATTCTAAAATAGTAAGAATAAGAGCAGTTTACTTCTCAAAACTGAGCCATGTGGGATCGAACTCATGAGCTTTTGGATACCAGTAAGCGGCTGATACCATTATACTACTGTGTCAGCTGCAGTAATGCGTACGTGTCAATATGGCATGCTAAGGTGGCTTTTTTCTGCAGTTATATTTTTGAATAACAGCATACTTGTTCTGTTATATGTGTACCTTTTGTGAAAGTGTTTGATATTTGGACTTTAGGCTTCATACATTATATAGTTTATGCTTACATTTTGTCATTTACTACTACAATATGAAAAACGTTTCTGTTTTAAAAATGTGTTTACACGGATTACTGTAGAAACGGAACACACGTGAAATGCGTGTATTCCAAATAATAATCTATTCTTTCCACTCTAAAACTCCACTTCACTCCTAGATAATCAATCAAGGCATGAGCTGGGAGAAGTTTGTGCACGTTCTAAGTCGGTGGGGGGATGGAATAGCCGGCTGCTTGCAGCCTGATTTTTATCAGCACATTTAGATGACAAAAGACGCTGGTGGAGAGCTGTGAACGATTTTAAGAAGCGATTTAAGGTGGGACGGAATTACGAGTTTTTTCGTAGGCTCTGGTAATTCTAGTGTTAAGGTATCTTCAAAAATCTGTAAAGATATCTCAATATCATTTTCAGATATCTAAAGTACAATTAAAAATTTTGTTCTTAAGTTGTTATTCATACATATAAAATATGTTGCCCTCACTGGTGTTTTGTACTGTCTCGGTGCATGCTTAATAATCCAGATAGGGAAATTCTAGAAAGTTGATTCTGTTTATCTGGACATAGTTTTTTTCCAATATATTTCATCACTCATCCAAGTGACTTCCTTAGTCTCAGTTTCTCCAACCTTATAAACAATACCTTGGCCTAATGACCAAACTAGCACCATTGACTAACAATGGGCCATGTGAGCAATGATATGCAAATTGTCCATTGATCAATGGCCATGAGTACCATTCACAGAGAGCTGGGGAATGGCTGCAATTGCCACATTGTAAGATGGTGAAAGGTGTACCCTTAGGCCCCCTCCTCGGTTCAGAGATGGTTGCTCCTTTTTCACTTAATGGCCTCTTTGACTCCTCACTCCTCACTGTACTGCTTTGCGCTGCTTGTATGAGCTGTTTGCAGGCATTGACCTATCCCTGACATTGTATTAGGGATCCAAGTGGCTGGAGGATGAATGAGAAATATACACAAAATATACAAGTTGGTGTGACTGCTGTCAAGGTAAAGTTAAATTAGAAACTCAATTATTACTTGAAGTGGCAGAATTTTTCTCTTTTTAAAGATAGACAAGTTTGACAATGCTTTTCAAAGGGAGAACATGAAATTTCAAAACTTTATACAGCATGATCTGTTTGAGATATCTCAATTAAAACTGAACTATATGAACAAAACTGTCAAATAAATCTGCCAAATTTCAACAAAACCAATCCACAGGGGCAGAAAGTTGTTTCATGCAGATAGACAGACTGACACACGTGCCTATTCTAGTAGATGCCTCTTGCATTAATGCATCTAAAAAAGAGAAGTACGATCAGTATCTGGAATGCACTGCTCATAGACAACCACAGTGGAGAAAGACCATGTTAAATGTTGAAAAACAACCACCAAGGAAGCTAACATGTGCTCATCACCTCATGGAAAAGGAGCCTGCAATATGATGCATCTGTTTGAAAGAAGTGCTGTCTCATGTTTTGTGGAAAAAAATGTATTATCGATTGAATGTATTGTAAATGTAATGTTTTATCAATGTATTATCATTATTCAGTATGTACAGTATTATCAGTTGTTTGCTGTTCGTCCATTTATTTGCTGCTTCTCACACTGACCAGCAAATACTTGGCCTAATGGTAGTTAGTGCTGCTACTGGAAGTGCAGTGTGAAGTTCGTGTCATGCAGTGAGTGTAGTTATTGTGGTTATGTCAGTTTATTTTCCTACACAGGTCTCTTTTTTTAAGCATTTAAATCTATTTGAATGTATTTTGTCAGATGATGATGATGATATTATAGGTTATCACAATGATCTGATGCGATTCAAGACAGACCAGGCATTCGTATTCTATTCTTTTATTTTTTGTAACGTGAAAAGTGCATGAACTTGCTTGTTTCACTAGTCATTAACAAAAGAGGGGGCGATATTATTAGTTTCTGCACACATATAAGAAAATTCCTAAAAGACATTGGTTTTTACTTTTTATTTTAAAGTTTCTATCAAAATTTTTGTTTTAAAAGTTTATTTAAAATATACTTTGCATTTACAAATACCACAATGAATTCTCTTTTTGATTTTGATTTCAAAAAGAAACACTATGTAACTCCTTGAATAAATATGGAGTATCTTTATTCTTTGAAAAACCTTACTCATATATAATAAGCAGTAGGTGTGTGGAGGACGATAATCGAAGTGGAGAGGCAACAATGGAGCAAGAAGTGGTGAGTCAGATAGAGAAAGAGCTAAAAATGAAGTTAAAGAGAAAGAAGCACATAAGATGTTTAATCACAATAGGAGACTGACAGAGGCAGTGGTGCTGAGTCACATAATTGGAGACAGACAGCAGAGCAGAAATCTCATAGTTAATTGCATTATGGGAAATAAGCCTAGAATGAGAGGAAAGTAATCCTAATCCTGATATGTTCTTCTACAGCAGAAAGGGGTAATTACTTGGGTAGTGCAGTGAAACTAACACCCATGTTTCCAGCATGCTTTTCTCTGAATCAGCAATACAATACCATCTTTTTAAACAGTGTGAGCAGATTCAGTTAAATCGAATAATAATGCAGCAATCAACAGTCCAGAACAGTTACAGTTTGGATGGGGCCAGTTACCTTCAGGTGTTAGTGCAGCTGACTGGCAGACTATGCACTTACAGAAGGAACATTTCCAGAACATAGTATCTGGATGGTTCTTTTGAGGGCAGCAGGCAGCTATCAGATTTAAATAGGTGTGTCATGACAAACCTGGTGCTCTAGCTTTGTAACAGCAGGAGGGATGAGAAACTGTATGAAAATTACCCTGAAACAACTGAAGTAGCTAAAGTATATGTTGGAGGGCATATTATGAAGAGGCTATGCAGCTGAAGACAGGAGAGTCTGCATGTTGTGGAGTCAAGGAGGTGCCAGGAGTCAGGAACAATTATAAACCACATGTATGTGATGAGAGCATCAGCAGTCAGCCACAAGTTTGTAGATATGAGACAAAACACAAACATGCTGAGCACAAATGATGGGGGACAAAGAGAGGTGGGCCTCAACTTGCCCCAGTTCTGAGTTTCTGATTTGTTCTTTTGGATGTGTTCCTCATGAACCCTTACCGTGGGGAAGTTTCATTAGGCAGACTAGAGTTAAATGATTATCTGTATGGAGTAAAACAATACTTTTGGCCACTTGTGTGCAAGCTAAACTGCTAATTTCTGCATGGTGTCTCTGTTTCTCCAGCCTTGGAGGGCCTTACATAATTTGGAATACAAATATGTTTGTGCATATGTTTTCATTGTATGTGTAACACACATTTTACTTTATTATTATCTAAAGCATTGCATTATTTTGCAATAAGCAATGATTTGTATTGGCCAATTAAATGTACACCAAAGTGTATTCACAAAGCTGAAATAAATTAAATCTTCCAAACTTACTATCATCAACTATTTTGTTCAATGCAACATAGAAAATCGCCTATGTCAAATTATGAAGATGCTACATATTTTAATATGGAACATTGTAGAAGAAAGGTATGCTTAATAACTGTTTGGAATTAGATAGTTTAGTTTTTGTTTGTTAGCCTAATACATTTTTGTTGTAATCCAGAATAGATATTTTGGAAGTTGTTGTTATCTGAGAACTTCGTGGTAATGTTACTCACCATGAATTTAACTACAGCATTTTGCATTATATTAATGTTGTGCTTTTTGTTTATCATTTTAGTTCAAGAATGGGTTGGTCATTTCAGAATTGTGTTTCTTGGGTGAAATGCTCTGTTGTTGGGGTCACAGTTTCTGTTGGTCATGCAGGCTGGTGTTACCAACATGACATTATAAAAAAACAGTGTCCTAGATTGCAAATCGTGCTAGAAAGATTATGATTAATAAATATCCCTTTATTTAATCTTGTGACTCTATTACTTTCCTTTTGATTTTTTGACAATGATTTTATGGTTACAAATCTGGTGTTAATGATCACCATTGCCTCTTTTGGTGACAATAACAGCGAAATGATCAGATAACCAGTTAATTTAGTGAACTGGTAAATGTGCTAAAAACAATTTGCAAGGGAATCAATTTGGACCCAGAAGTGGAAGTTAACCCTTAACTTGATAAACTGATATTGGGAACAAAGAACTTATTTTTAGTGAATACATAATTTTAAATTGTTGGAATCACCAGTTACAGGATTCAGAAAGTATGCTGACCCCTTCACTTTAAGTGCACTTTATTGTGGTGTAAATATAATTTTAAATGGATAAATTTGCAATTTTTGCCCATCAGTTTGAACTGAATAACTCATAATGACAAAGTAAAAAAAAATTAAAGAAAAGTTTGCAAATAAATTTAAGATCTGTCACTTATATAAGTATTTAGACCATCTGACAAGAACAAGAAAATGCTGGATTGGCTTTGAGATACGTTTCTGACTGTCTTTAAGTAGCTGAGCCAAAACCCCATAAAACACCTGTGGAGAGACTTGACGATGACAGTTTACAGATGTTTCCCATGCAATCTAATGGAGCTTGATAAGAATAGGATAAAATACCCAAATACAAGTAAGCAAAGCTTTTAGAGCGTTACACAACCAGGCCCAATGCCGCCAAAGGGACTTCTGCAAAGTATTGAATTTAGTATATAACTACTGTAGAAGGAAAATTTTTTATTAGCATAAGAGGATAGCAAAATTAACATATAGAGCCATGAAAAGTAATTAAAAGCTTCTAAAACATTAGATTAAGCATAAATTAGAATATTGAAGCAAATATGATAGGTCTAGCAAATATTTACCTAAAAACCAGTTATATTGCATTATTTTATAGGCTTACATTAAATTTTCCAAAGTAAAGAAAAGAACAGCCAATTGATACACCGAGGCCAGTTTTGGACAGGATAAGAGTTTGAGAACACCTGTGATTCAAGGCTAGGAAGAGATAACATAGAGAAGAGGCCTCTGGAACCAGCTGGGTTGCTGAATCAGCAGAAAAGCTTTAACTATAGGCAGGGTCACGCTGACCTAATGCATGAAGAGAAAATCTTAGTAAATGCAGGCATTAGCAAACATATTATAAGAATTTATTAGCAATTAACTTTAGTGTAGAAATTAAGACAAATCAAGCATGCCAAGCAATGATTAAATGAAAGCACATACTATACTTCTTTTGAAAGCTTAAGCTTCAGGTCACTATTGTAAAACGTTTGGAAGGCTTAAGAGAGGAAAACCCATATATGGAATTGAAGCCTTGGCCAGTTAGAGAAAATGAAACAGCATAGAAAGATTACAAATTCCATAAGGGGGCCAGTAATAGGAAAAGTAAGGAGATAATAAGGGTTCCCATGGAAACTCAAGGTCTGGTCAGACAGGAGTAAAAAAAGGGAGTCAGAGGAGAGGTTGGGAGGAAACCATCCACCCAGTCATAGACCAATCAAAATAGGCCAAACAGACACCAAGAGGAATAATAGACAGTAAACCAGGTGCAGAATGAGCCAATTGAATGAGCCAAAATGATAAGAAATTGTTATAAAAACTTCAATGGCTGTAATGATCGGCGCTCAATCTCATTCGGCCGAAACGGGTTGAGTCCGTGTGGTTGATTTATTGCAATAAAGCCTTAAAACTCTGTCTGTCTATCTCGAGTCCTAATAGCCTTTATTTTTAGGTAAAAAGCCTTCTGATGATGAATTTTTCGCCACGACACTACTTATATAAATGAAAGATTTCAGTTGCATTACTTTCTTTGGTGCAAATTCAGCATGTTTCATGGCCCAAAGTACATTGTACCTACTACAAAGCAAGGTGGAGGGCACATTGTGATAGCGGGTTGCTTCTTCTCATTTGGGACAAAGCACCTAGTCAGGACAAAAGATGAAATGAATAGATCCAAACATCAGCATTCGATATTTAGCTTAAAATCTGCTGACTTCCATCAGAAGCCTGAAGTATAAGACTTAGACCTTATAAACACAAAAATTAACTGAAGCACATAACCTTCTTCCACTACTGAATGGCTTAAAAAAAGAAAGACTATTATATTCAAATAGTTCAGCTGGTCCTTTAAAATTTCTGTAAACTAGCTGGAAATATACCTGCCTGAAGGAGATAAGCCACAATGTGAACTTAAGAGTTCATAATGCTACATTATTACAAAAAAAGAATTCTTTTCCACAGGCTAGCAGTTGCTACTTTGATAATTGTCCTATGGGAGCCTAAGCAATCAAAATTTCATGTTAATTAAATGTTTATGAAAAAATTATAAATGAATAAATGACAATGCCTTACATAAGTGGCAGTAGATGACATTGTTATGTGTCATATTGTTATATAACAGACACTAAAACAAGATAGTAAAATGAGTTACTTTGTTTATTTGAAACACAAACCTAATCCTATGTACATTATTAAGTACTCAGTTTTTTCTTAAAATGAATAATTAATATCTTGAGAAACATCAGGATGCAGAGCTGTTACTTAGTAAAGAATGTCCTTTTAATGACCAGGGTCCTGGCATTACAGCCTCCATCCCATTGCCATTACTATGTACTTGTAGACATTCATTATCTCCTGTAGGCCCTTATGCAATTTCCCAATTCAATTTCATATTCAAGCCCTCAAAAAGGATTTTGACTTCATTCTTTAGAACATTATAATACTCATCTTCTGCTGTAAGACAGGATAAACTTTTATCCTCCTCATCACATTGATCGTTCGGCACAAAACTGAGCAATATTGTAGAATCTTCTCATTCCACTACCATACCAGAAATAAATGTGTGAAATTAAACAATATTCTAGACCTAAGATGTTTTATCATGTTTGTTTTTTTTTAAATTAGTTTGCATCACGCAAACATCAATGAAGGTTTAGCTCGGGATAGCACATTACACAGTTTATTGTGTGTTGCAGTGTCACTATGTCAGGATTTTTTGTTTTTCTGTGGGTCAAATGCTATAACTGAAATGAAACAAATGTTATAAAAGCTGAGCTTTTCTGCTACTGTTATTAACTTCCTTTCACTCATGCATTTTTTTTGTAATTACTATCATTAAGGCAAATGAGCTACTTATCCTCTGCTAATGACATTAAAGGTTAGTTCCATATGGGTGCCTAGAGCATTGACATATAACACAAAAATTAATCATGAGCTCAGAGAACAAAATATGTTATGTGACTTCTCATTTATGTTTCAAAACTAAACTTGATTTGAACAAAAGACATAGGATTTAACTGATGAAAAATGAGTTATATTCTACTGTCATAATTTTCTTTAAATCATAAAGCAGTAGTGTGCAGAATATATATAATTAAAAAGATGTAGCAAAATACATTGTCTTCAACCAAAGGCAGAAGATAACGGTGTTCTTGTGAACAGAATTTGCTGTGCATAAGTCAGCCTTAGGCAGTTACACATAGCCTATAGCCCTCAGATTAAACGACTGTGTGAATTCCTATCTTGGGCCACATATCTCTTGATACATATTGTGGCAGCCTGCAGGGTGAAACTGTTACTGTTTAATCACTTTAATTTTCAACCAACCCTAGATAATGGTAGCAGACTATCTTCATACTTTTCTGAGTTCCTTTCAGTAGCCTGCTTCAATCAAGGGTGACCTAAATATATATATGCTGCCTTCCGGAACTGAATAGGGATGAGGAGCAGATTAACATATCTATATTTTTGTGTTTTTAATATTTGCCTTTTTTCTAACTTTATATATGTCAAGTTTGATAAGATACTTGGGTCCAGAATATAATGCCAACCTTAGAAGTGAATCTAAGTAACACTCTATGGTCTCATTTATTGTAAGTTATCATTATTTTCTTCTCTTTTCCAAAGAAAAGCAGGCTGGGTTCATTGATCTCTTTATATCCCCCCCAGTGTCATTAATGGTAGTCTTCAGACCATCACTCTTTGCTAGTTTTGGGGTCTGTTATAGTTTCAACATTGCTGATATGTAGGCGCTTAAGGGTAATGGATAGATTAATTCATTATTGAAAGGAAATCATTTGAAATATTTCATGCAAATATTGTGGTCTAAGCAGCAGCCAGGGAATTTATAATTTTAATATTAAAGTGGCTTATAAAGTGGCTTTAAAAATGGCAAACATAGCACAAAGAGAACGCCTTAACAAAAAAAAAACAGAGTTTGCATAAAGAATAGCTATAAAAACAGACATAAAATTTGGTCATTTAGTGTGTTCAGACTTTTACATTTGACTGTAGAATGGCAATTTATAAAAGTGTGTGGGAGTGGGAGTGAATGTCATCTAGGATGGCTTGTGACCCATTTACTGTTGGCTTCTGCCTAGGACACATTGATTTTTTATATACTCTAATGCTCTGAGATACTATATGGAAAATAATTTTCAGATGAGTCTACTGTTAAATTTTAAGTTGAAATTCTAATTTGGTAAGTGTCTTAAAATTCTAAACAGCACTTTAGAAATGTTCAACAGCCTTGCATACAATAAACATTTCTTCCATGAAGAGGCTACTGTAGTTCCCTACATCCAATTAGACATACTGTACATGTGATCAAAGAATGGCTGGTGTTTCACTTTTAGTCAATCTTCACGAGGAATCCTGTTTATTAATGAAATTGAGGTACACATTCATCTACAAGCTTAATAAAGTGGACATTCTTACAGTACACTACAGACAGTGACTCAAAATGACATGTACCTTATTAACCATGTGAAGGTGTTCCTATTTCAGAATCTGACACCTGTCACATTCAAAATGCTCCTCATAATAATAAATGAGAAGGCTCTGTCAGCACTTATACTTACTGTAATGGCAGGATAAATGATAAAATACAACCAGTGCACAGTATTTCCCGAGGTTTTGGTAAGTCCAGAAAAACAAATATAGGAGAACAGCATATGATGATGACAGATAACTTACTATAGCTCCTCCCACCAGAATGCTAGAGGGCAGAAAGGGAGACTTCTGGGATATTTGTGGACTCTTATTGCACACTAAGGTGGAGAAATTACATGATTGTTTTTCACGTCCTTATGTAATTTATGTTGGTTTGCTTTTTATTTCTTATTGGAGAACTGTCCCTTTATATGTTGTACCACTCCTGGTGTTTTGTGGGTGGAATCCCGGAAGATAAAGCCACCCTGAGATCACTGCTGCTACTTTTTATTGAGGTCAGAAAGATGGTTCCAGCAGTTGCCTTTTAGCCAAATCCAGTTTTGTTATTTTTATTCTTGCTTTATTTATTCAATAAAGTTTCAGTTTATAATGATAATTTGTTTTGGATTGTCTCAACAAACCAAAGTTTAATGGTTTACCCTTCCCTTTATAAGATTTTTTGTATTTTTCTGAACTTTCAACTTCTTTGTTGGACTTTAAAGTCAACTTTTTGGACTAGGTTGGCAAAAGCCTGCAGACAGTAGTTGGAGGCTGGCTGCATGTGGTAAGGCTATTTCTGGGCAAGCCTATGAATGTTCAAACCTGTTTGTGGAACTTTTTGAAGGGCTCACACCCCTGTTGCCATGTTTGTGACACCTGCACATAACAAAGACAGTGCAACTCAAAATTGCAGGACCACCAAAGGCCATTAGAAGGAGCTCTGTGATAATATGTTTCTGAACCTGTGAATTTCAAGGAATTGTCCCAGAAATACCCAGAACCTGGAATATATATAGTTTGCCTTTCTTCATTGACGGGCTAAGCTTGTAGTAAAGAAATGAGTTAATAAAAAAGGGCTCAAATGGCTTGATCAGAAAATGTTGCAATTAATGTTTGGGCAAAAATTTTTAAAGTGAATAACACAAACATGTACACTGTGACTTCCCTGTTTCTTTTGGTCTGGAAGGGCGGCATAAGTTTTACTGTTTTTTTCCTTGTTTTCATTGTATTCTCTTTGTAACCTGTGTTTTCCATCCCTCTTACCTTTTGGCTTTTTAAGTTCAGTTAAGTTGGTTTGACGGTTCGCTTGTGTCATTTAAATAGTATTGAACCAACTAGACAAGCAAAAGTTGTTAAAGATGTGCTTTGCTCCAATGAGAAAACTGACATTGAACAATCTAAGGGAAGATAATAATAATAATAATAATAATAATAATAATAATAATAATAATGGAGTTTTAAGGTTCCCAGAAGGGCTAAAAGTTAGAGCTGAAATTCACAATAAATGGAAAAGCAAACATACCAAAGCATAATCGAGTAAAGGCTGAATACTAAGGACTCCTAATCAGTAATATTAAGAAGACTGTTTTAGACCAACCACAATCTCTGAAAATATTTGAATATTGCTGGGAAGTGACCTTGTATTTTATATAGTGTTTGCACCATGACATATTTGGATATAAGTTTGTGGTTAACAATTAAATCAAATGGGGTTCAATAATTTGATGTATGGCCCCAAACTTGAAGGACAGCAGTTTGTTCAACTGAGAATATCCAGTTTAAGAAACATACACATATTTTGTGTATGTTACTGCTTTCATTATTGCCTCCCTAGCAAAATACAAACTTTTCTGAAAGAGCAATTAATGACACCATTTAAAATGAAGCCTTGTTGAAATATAGGTTGCACACTGAAATGACAGGCAGCAGTGCCGAGGTACCTTCTTTATAGTGTTTATGCATACTTGTATTTAGTGTTGTTTTTGTCAAGTTTCCTTCAGTGCATGAATGTACTCAATGAGTGAATGTGCCTTAATATGGACTGCCATTTCAGTACTACTTCTTATATTGCAGGATAGGTTTGAGCTGCTGGCAGTGCCGTGCTAGATAAACCAGGCTCATAAAGGATTCAGGCTTATAACTTAAGTGCACAGGGCAAACAGCAGTTTGCTTAATACAATACTATTTCTCTACTTTCTGTGTTGTTGTTTATTTCATTAATTTTAATCCATGTATCCATCTTCCTAACCTGCTTATCCAAAGCCGAGCTGAAGGGCAGATAGATGTTCATAGCAACAACTTCCTGTGCACATGTTCTTTTTTTTATATCTTTCATTGGGGATCTAAAGGAAATGACTTTAACTACTGCTTTAAAGTGATAGCTTTAGCTCCCAATCAGAAGCACTGCATCTGTAAAAAGAAAAAAAAAATTATAAATGCTTTTGGACAATTAACTGAACAAAAAAAATAGAAAAAACAGAAAATTAATATTGTGTTCCTTTTATGAAGGGCTAGTTTACTACTTATGCTATGGTTAAACAAGGGGCTAAAGTTTATTTTTTCCATTTCTATCATTTTCGTTTTTTTTCATCATCATTCACTGCTTTTCATTGGTGTTTATATTTTTGTTTTGTTAATTTATTATTTGTTTAATTAGATATTATCTTTTATTTTGAATCTGTTAGGCTATTTTTTTTATTGTATCTACGTGTGTTTTGCTCTTCTGCTGTGTCTCATGTATTTTGTGGGTGGTTCCCTGAGGAGGTAGCAGTCTCATCTCCATCTCTGTTGAAGGCTGTCGCATCTCTTAAAATGTCTTATGGGTAAGGCAATCCGTCATGGATTTGCGTTTATATTAACCTTAGTTCGATTTTCTTAGTTTCTAGGATATTTATTGCTTGCTTATTTGAACTTTGTTGCTGTGAGCTGCCTTTCAGGCTAATTCTTTGTGCAACTTTAAAAACACAGAGTAGGATACCAATAACTACTGTTAAAGTGTACATAATGTTTTGACAAAATAAGGATAACTAGAACCTATTTGGAATACTGTTAAATAGAAAACACTAAGTAGTACTATAAAGTAATTTTATATCTAATACAGTCATGACTTGGTTAACAATAACCTGACTAATGATGTCATGTTTTAAAGACAGATATAATAAATGAAATCGAATAGCATCGAAACACCATCTTAAGTGGTTGTATTACAGTAGTAATATTGTTATTAATGTATTACTATTACTAGATTTCAATAATACTTATTATATTATTATATATGTATAATCTGTGGTGGGCTGGCGGCCTCCCCGGGGTTTGTTTCTTGCCTTTTCACCTGTGTTGGCTGGGACTGGCTCCAGCAGACCCCAGTGACCCTGTAGTTAGGATGATATAGTGGGTTGGATAATTGATGGATATATGTATCATGCTAATGTTAGGTTACTTGATGTTAGAGTAGCTTCAGGTAGGATATGTCAGGTCAGGTTTATACTTGATGTCTAATTGCTGCAAAAATGAGACATAGGCACATCCCTACATGCTCTTTTGGTGTACATCTAGGTATTCACCATGCACTGCACGCAGAATGCAATGACACCAACAAGGCGCCTTGTATCCAAAGTCAGCATGGTGACACAATGGCATGGCCTTATGTGCTGCTGGTCCGCAGTAGTTTTTTGCAACGTGCTGTACACAGAATGCAGAGATGCAGAAGAGGTGCCTTGTATTCAAACTCAACATAGTGAAAATGACATCAGACACCAAGGAACTCAACACCCCCCTTAATATACAACTACTAGCTGAACATCCAATACACAAAACAACAATCAAAAACAGGGAGTCACACAAATATTACTTTTCCTGAAAAATGTGCACAAAATTCTGCTACCGTGAAAGTTTTGTTAGTTTGTTTGAATCCAGGAATCTTGGACAACCAAGAATTGCATGACTCAGACTCTCACGATAGAGATGCGTATTGCAACAACTTCCACTTGTTTCAGGGATTGCAAACAAAACCAAATTCTTACAAAAATGGTGGGGTGCACACAGTGCTGGTCAAAGCAAATTTAGAGTCCTAGGCAGGGGTACAGCATCACTTGATGTAAATAGTGGGTAGTCAATATTAGACTTTGACTAAAGGGTTAACCCTTAGTGTTCGGAGGATGCACATCTTAACTTTCATAAATTGCACCCCTAATGGATTGAGCGGCTCAGGTTATAATCACAATTTCTAATTTTTTAATGCGGGTGTCCGATGCCTCCCATGGCAAAATACCACCCTGGACAGATGCCCAGGTCAGCCATACCTTAATCACCACACTCTGTAACAGTTGTCTTTTGGGTTTGATGTCAATGTCAGGTTTACATTTTCATCATAACAGAAAAGAATCTGAATAGGTATTATAAACCTAAGGATTACTTGGAAAGGAACACCTGACTAGGAGGGTTTCACTAAAAGGTTAGAGGCTGACCATACCTGAAAATTTGAAGGTCTAGTAGCAAGGGAGTGGAGAGAAGAAAGGCAAGGAACAGCACTGTAAAGGAAGTTGTGGATATTACTGGAGAATTCAGGTGAGCCTGAAGACAAGAGGTGAATTCATGGAAGGCAAGAGAACTTGGCAACATAGAGGATCATTTTACTTTTTTATGGAACACATGGGAGAGGGCCTGACATGCCTGTGTGTGGAGGTGATGTGAGATAGATGTTTCCCAGTATTGAGGGATGTCTCGGCATAACCCTCACAATAACAGACAGTTAAAAAATAAATAAATAAATATTTATGATGATTTTCTTAGTGGAGTGTTTGATACTGTAATCCTTCACTGTGCGGGGAGGTGATTTATTTGTTTACAATAGCAATTTTATTTCTGTCATACATTCTGCTTCGGCAGCACGGTGGCACAGTGGTAGTGCTGTTGCCTCACAGTAAGGAGACCTGGGTTTGCTTCCTGGGTCCTCCCTACGTGGAGTTTGCATGTTCTCCCCATGTCTGCGTGGGTTTCCTATGAGTGCTCTGGTTTCCTCCCACAGTCCAAAGACATACTGATTAGGTGTATTGGCGATCATTGATTATCCCTAGTGTGTGCTTGGTGTGTGCTTGGTGTGTGTGTGTGTGTGCCCTGCGGTGGGCTGGCGCCCTGCCAGGAATTTGTTCCTGCCTTGCACCCTACGTTGGTTGGGATTGGCTCCAGCAGACCCCCATGACCCTGTGTTAGGATATAGCGGGCTGGAAAATGGATGGATGGATGGACATTCTGCTTCTGTTGGTGTGGTCTGTGCTCATTTTATGGCTAGTAGGGAAGAAGTTTTGGTCACTCAAGCTCCAAATCATTTATTCATTTTATTTTTCTTTTTGCTGCCGCTCAAGGTATCAGTAGCACATATTATAATCATGCTGTCCCAGGGCGGGAAAGGGGTTCAGAGGAGCAGTACAACATAGTGCAAAGACATGAATCAATACTTGAAATAGGTTTTAAATTAACAAACTAATGAAAGAAATCAATTTTGCCTGTTCCTTTAAATAGAAAGAAATGTAAGAAAATATATTCAGCCAAAACAGAGAAAAACAAGAGTTGCAAATCATTGCACTTTCAATTTTCTCCCTTCAGCTCAACCATCACACCCTTGGCCCCTATCACGCGAGTGTGTGTATGCATATGTTATAAATTAATTTGAAAAGGTTTAACGCATATTTAAGTATTTTTTTCTATCTTAACTTAAGGATTTGAAACAGACCAAGATGTCAATAGGTTAACTGGTTTTGCTTTTAGTTCAACTGAATAACATGAAATGGAAGTTCATTCAGGGCAGCATTTTTAAAACGCCATGTTAATCATGTTTAAAATATAATAACATATGAAATTGCATGTGATCTTCTAGAAAAATGGCCTATAACCTATCGCACCACTGATCTATTGTTTCTGTTAATGAAGTCTTGCATTTATTCACTTTGAATTTGCATTGACTGAAAAATACATGGTGTAACAGAATATTGAGTCAGCTTTAATTAATTTTATGGTTGACTGCACAATCCACTTTCAAGAAACTATAGCGTTGTATATTTTCCTAAATAAAAGTACTAAATGTTTTCCTTCGTAACCACATTCATCTTTTGAAATTGCACTCAGAACATAAATACTTCAGAAATCCTCAGAGAATGGTATTTTTCACAATACAGTTTGCAGAAAGGAAATAAATGATGCTTATGATAAGTTAACCAAATAAAACCTTTAATTATGTTAGTAAATACTGTTAACAGTTGCTTGTTCTTCTGACATGCTGTTCACTTATTTAATCAGTGTCAGAATACTAATGAAAAAATAGTTGATGAGAGATCAAATTGACAAGGCAGGTGCTATTGATATTTTAGGGGATTCAAAAAGTGGTTTCTTGTTTGATAAAAAAAAAATTACCAGGGGGAAGGTTGCTTTGAACTTGACTGTGAGGCTCTCACACACACAGATGCAATGGTTATACAACAACAAACCATACTTGTCATTCTCATGCAAAATGCAAAATTGCCCATGATATAGTTTCACAGTTTGGTCACTGATTTATTCTAAAAAATACATTTTTGCTGGTTTAATCAGCATGTATGTGTATTCTTGTTGTGCCCTGGCTTCCCTTGTGTAAATCATTAGAAAATATTATTTCTGCGTTATCTCAAACATACTATTGTATGTAGAGTATTGTAGAAGAAAATTTGCAATCAAATGGTCAGTAGATGACTATGTAATTTAGGCTGGTTAGACTAGCAGGTGCCACTGGCAAATTAATTAAGCTTCTCATGTAAAAAAAAGCTATTATAAGAGAGAAAGAACTGCAACTGAGGCAAGCAGACTCTCTCATGACTCATTTTTCCTACAGTGCTTGCCAAATGCATTGCTTTAAATGATTAAACCAAGAAACTGTATTCAGGGCACTGCTATTGTTTAATTTGTATTTATGAAAGCTGCTATTCATGATAAACATATATCACAATTATGCATAATTTCTGACACTGTTTTATGCCAACTCTGTAATGACCCTTCAGATATAAACCAAATAAAGAAGGCAAGGGACAAATTGACACTATCAAGTCAAGTTAAAAGTGTATGAATAATTGCTGTGTAAAAGAACTTTGTATTGCAGATTTTAAGAAAAGAAATGTTTCTAAAATCTTTCAGCAATATTTTGATAATATTATAATCACTTTAAAAATATAATAATTTTTCATAGTTTGGCATTTATGAATGAATATTAAATAAATAAATACATGAATAAATAAGCAATTTTTAAGGTATTTCTTCATTTATTTATTTCACAACACCTAACATGATATATGGCTTGAAATGGATCAAAGTTGAAAAGGTGGGTTCTACTGCTACTTGATTGGTAAATCGTTGTTAAGTCTTTGCTCATCAAGTGCTACATTAATCGTCAAACACAACACATCACATTCACTCTCATGAGAGGATGATGAATTTAGGGTTTCTTGAATGAAAGGAGCTCCTACATGCAGTAATTCTGGCCAACTTTTCTTGCTCTCGGGTCAGCCATGGATTCATACCGACACTGATTTTAGAATGCACTTTGCTTGCCTTGGGAATCCTGTATCTCATAGGCATGTGCCAAGCTGTGGGTGTACATGTACTGTACTTCTAACAATGTTTGATAAATCAAACAACAGTACACTGTAGACCCCGCCCTACTAACTTTGTTGGATGAAAATGACAGTTTTAATTTCCCGAAGTGTTTCATGTTGTATACAGATTTTCAGAAATAAATAAATGAAGTAATAAATAAATACATTAAATCAAACCAAATTTGATTTGTCACATGCACATTACATATAAAGTACCCTACATTATGTTGTGAAATGCTTAGATTCTCAGCTTCAATGACTGTACCTTTAAGAAGTATATACAAGTACAACAAAGATCCATCCATCCATTATCCAAGCTGCTATATTCTAACTACAGGGTCACGGCGGTCTGCTGGAGCCAATCCCAGCCAGCACAGGGCGCAAGGCAGGAAACAAACCCTGGGCAGGGCGCCAACCCACCGCAGAGCACACACACACACACACACACTAGGGACAATTTTAGAATTGCCAATGCACCTAACCTGCATGTCTTTGGACTGTGGGAGGAAACGGAGCACCCGGAAAAAACCCACGCAGACACGTGGAGAACATGCAAACTCCACGCAGGAAGGCAGCAGCTCTACCACTATGCCACTATGCCACCCAACAACAAAAATAAATTATAAATATCAAAAATCATTGAAAGAATTCTAAATATGTAATAAATACTAAATAAATGTAAGAGAGTTAACAGTAGGACTCCACGTAGTTCTAGACACTTTCCTTATTCAAGATGCGGATGAACTTTGGTAAAAAGCTCCTTCTCAATGTTTCTGAATGGGACTTTAGACATCGGTAGTGTTTACATGTTCACAGTACAGAAAGGAGACCATTGTTGGGATGCCGGATATCTCTAAAAATTTTCTTTGCCTTGGTCTGAAATTTTTTGGTATAGATGTTCTCAAAGATAGGGAGTGCATACCCAGTGATGGGTTAATTTGCACAAGTCTCTGTAGAGTCTTACTGTCCTGCTGCGTGCTGTTCCAAATCCAGGAAGTAAAAGTCCCTGAAGAATGCTTTCAATGGCGGATGTGAAGAAGATGTGTAATTCTCTTCATATAGACATCACCACCTGAGAGGCACTCTTCCCTCCTCTTCAGTACCAGACACAATGTCTTTGTCTGTTTTCTAGAGAAAATGTATAAATCTTTCTTTTCTACAGTATTTTTATCAATGTTTATTCTCTGTTGGTTGTGGGACAAATTGTTTTATTCATTATCACCACAAGTTCTTGTTGATAAGGTTTTTCCTTTGTACAATATTACTTTACAGGAATTCTGTATGACAAATGATTTGAATAATGATAATGTAACTAATACAAACACAACGGGTATATCATCAAATGTATTATCATTATTATTGTTATAATTTTAGATGGGCAGCACAATGATGCCTTATCAACTTTGACACCTGGGTTCCAATCCAGCACTTAGTGATTGTTCATGTGGAACTTGCAAGTTCATACTATTACTGCTTTTGTTTTTCCTCCAGGTTATCCTGTTGTCTACCGACATCTCCAAAAGCATGCAGATTAGTTCATTTGGTTTTGCACTCTGAGAGTGGGAGTGGACTGTGATGAACAGGTGCTCTGTCAAGAACTGCTTACTCCTTTGCTATCAGTGCTTCCAGGATGGGCAGCAATTAAAAAGGCAACTATGAAAAGATACTATATACATTGATTATGTCAAAAATAAACATATCAGAAACAGTTCAGCAAAAATGTCAATAGATTTTACAACAATGGTTGATACTAATATAATATGCTGTGGAGGACTGCCGGCTTCTTACTCCGGTCCTCACCCCCAGGCCGCCAGGAGGAGCTCTCCCGACAGCAGGATCGTGCCCCGAGTTCCAGCAGGGCATCATGGACCTTGTAGTGTAGTGTTGTAGGGGGGCTCGTGGGCTCATATGTGCCCTATAACCCGGGAGTACGTCACGGTCACGTGACAGGAAGAAACGACGTGCTCCTGGGTTGAAGAAAAGGACTGTTTACCCTGACAAGGAAGGAATAAGGAACTGTGGACTGATTGGGCAGGAACACCTCCGGGTCAGGGTGTATAAAAGGACTATGGGCTAGTCCAGACACTGAGCTGAGCTGGGAGGTAGGAGGGCGAAGTGTCTGGGCGAGGAGGAGAGAACATTTTAGTGTATTGTTGTGATTTATGAGTGTGAAGGGTGCTTGGTGCACATTAGGATTAAATAAATAAAGAGTCTTGGACTTGTATCCGGTGTCTGGAGTCGTACCTGAGGGTTGGAGAGGTGGACAACAGCCTAACTGTCACAATGCCTATATTTTGCCCCATGTGAATCAGTTACTACTTTGTCAGAGGCATTATCATACCCTTTAACACCTTCACTTTTAATGCTAAGCATAATGAACAGGCACAGTCTGCAAACTGGAATTGCAAATGGTTTCACGAGAATACTAGTTTACTTTATCATCCCAGTTTTTACGAACAATGGCAAAAGATCTTGTTGCAAAGTTTTAAGCGCAACCTACTACCTCATTATTTAATACATTCCTCCTAAATTCTATAATTCTTTTTTGTATTAACATAGCATTATTTATAATTTACTTACATAGGATGTAGTCTAATTTATAATGAATCACTATTATGGAAAATGTATTTTTGTTGAATATGACTCAACACACTTTTTTGTATTTCTTTAGATCGAAAATGTATGTATATATTTGGAAAGCCTGAGTATTTTAGCCTTTTTTGCATTTGTTCCACAAAATGTGTAAAACTCCTGAAAAACTTAATCAAGCCCTGAGTGTCACATTAGCTGGTGCTTGGCATTAGAATATAGATGAAGAATCTTTATCACCTATTAGGGTTTATCAATGTAAGCAGGCATTCTGTAGTATTTAAATGAGAAAAGCAAACAAAAAAGCAATTTTCCAATAAATCATGAATCTTCTCAGTAGGGCCTGAGTTGTGGAGTATGAATGCTTTGTGAGTGAATTCCAGCAAATTTGCACACATGCTGATAATGAAGCACTTGGCTTCACATACAACCTGCATATTCCTGCTGTGCTCATAGTTACAGTGGCTGTAAACTGCCAGATTCTTCCCTGCTGTTATAATTGCTCCCTAGGCACATTCTAGTGCACCCACAACATTAGGAATTCTGGTCCAACATAAAACCTATATTACTTCCTTTTGCTACTTTTAATGGTCTTCTTGCTGGAAGCACCAACTGCAGTAAATTCAAATCTTCTTCTAGAATCGTAATGCAAACCAAAAACAATAAACATATTGTTCCACATCTGGCTCAACTACACTGGCTACTTGTAAATTATCATATTGTTTTCAAAACTCTCCTGATTTACAGAACTGTTAAACACCCTAGATTTCTTTTCGTCATGATTTGTATCTTGCAGCTTATCAGAAAACTGTAATTATATAATGCTGCTCTTCTCACAATTCTAAAACAATCTATTTTGTAAATCTCGGTGAGTGGTCATTCTGCTCTGTGGCTTTCTCCCCCTAACTCTGTGGAGTTCCAGCATTATACTAAATTCTAACTTAAAGACTCATTTCTTCTTTCTTGCATTTAATTCTGCTTGACTGTAGGTCTTGTATTTACTGTTTCTTTTCAATACTTTTCTCACTAGCTCTCCAAAACATATTTTAATAGTGTATTTTTTGAATGTTGCTGTAAAAAATAAATATGGATTGGCTGATTTGGTTCCTTCGCTTTTTTCAGAAGTTTGAGGAACATAATAAATCAGTGTGTATAAGCATTTTGTAAATGAACTATGAAAAGCCCCAAGGTACAGGTTATGATCTGCATGAGTCTTAAAACTTAAAATGGTGATAAGCCTCAAATGATAAGCAAGCCAGTACACCCCACTGCTCTAAACAGAAGCTTGTAAGACCTCTCGATGGTTCCACAGCCGTAGCGTTAGTTGACCCTACCCCCCTTGGACTCAAAGAGGGCAAGACACTTTTTTATTATATATATAAAACAATATTATAATAAACAATATTTTATGGGCAGAATTTCCAGGTGCAGCCAGGAAGTGGAAGGTTTCTAGTTTGGTGATATCAGAAACACATCTCTGCTCTTTGCTGATATCACAGTCCAGCTTGCTTCATCAGACTGTCATGTCAGAAGCTCATTGGGGTGGTTTCCACACCTCCAAATTTGATGTTATGTTTCTCAGCCAGAAAAGTGTGGAGTGACCTCCCTAGGTTGGGAATGAGTTTCTGTCTCATGCAGAGGAGTTTAGCTAACTCAGAGTCTTCTTCACGTGTGACGGAAGAAGAGACCAGGAGATCGACTATACAGATTGAAGCAGTGTCCACAGTTAGAAATAAGCAACCTTCACAGGGACTCTGGGCTCAGCCTTAGAGACAGGCTGAGGAGTTCAGACATTTAGGAGGACCTCAAAGTAGAGCTGCTGCTCTTCTGCATCAAAAGGAGCCAAATGAAGAGGACTCCTCCTTGCGGAGATGTTTTGGTTATATTCAACCAGACAGAGATCCCAGGTAGACCCAGGACACAGTGGAGAGGTTAGATCTCTCAGCTGGCCATGGAATGCCACACTACCTTCAGAGGGGACAGAGGAGGTAGTGCGGAAAAGGGATGTCTTGGCATCTTTGCTCAGACAGCTGCCCCCATGATACTGACCTGAAAAAGTATCAGAGATGGATGGATGGATAGGTTGATGGATGGAATATTCATAAAACATTAAAGATTAAAAAGAAGACAAAGACATCATCAATAACAAGTGTTTATAATCAATCCATAAATAAATTAACTCAGCAAGTGTTAAAATCAAGTATAAACCTATGAGATAAAATGAAAGTTCATTTTGCTCTAGTGAGCCCCTGTGCTTCCCTGCTTCCTGTATTCGTCCTGCTTGCTCATCACGTCTCTGTAGCAGGGCAGGGATGCTGGCATGCACAGTTAATCATTAAATTGACTTTTGCCGAAAGGTACACCACCTGCTCACCGCCACTGTTTCAGACTTCCCTTTAACAATCCCTGAAGCTGAATGGACATTCCTGCTCCCTGGAAGCTAAGCAGAACTTTCATACATACATACACTCAGATACTTGCCAAGCTACATCAGGCATATAATGACCCTATCAGCATTTTCATTTGAGGAGTACATTAGTTGACCATCATGAGAATATACAATACTGATTGCTGTGCAGAGGCAGTGCAGCACTGCATGGCTAATTATCATAAAAATTAGTTACAACTGAAAACAAGCATTAAAGGTTTCCCTGAAAAAGAAAACACATGCAACCCTGTGAAATAATAATAACAACGTTAGTACTGTTTACAAGACATTTTTATCTTCTTCATTGAAGAAAAAAGTGCAAAGCATCTGCACAGAGTTTGGAAACAAAAATGATGTTCCTGCTGAGTCCAGACCTACAACTTGAAACAAGTGAACCAGCCTCATGGCCCCCTTTGTGGCACAGCTAAAGTGTGCCTCAAGACATAAACTCTTTGAGTGCAAACATATATATATGTGTGTGCTTATTTTTACTCTTAGGCTATTTGCTGTATTTTGTTTGAAGTTATCATTCAGTGTCTTTGTTGTTTGAGGCCAGGTGATTAGCACTGCTGCCTCACAGCTCACTCGTATTATATTTTTGGCCACAATATTTAGTCCAGCATAGATGGCAGATATTTTCCCAGCCCCTAGTCATTATAAGCCACTCAAAACTAATTCATTTTCTCCTTCACTATTGACTACATTTTATGGAATTTGGTGAAGTTTCTGAAGACTTCTGCAGTGTTTGCTCTTCACCAGCCCACATTTACTGAGCTGAAGGCTCACTGTATTTTTTTTACTAAAATGCTGCACTGCCATAGACCCCTAATTTGCTTTACCAAAATTTCATAACCAATAATGTCAAAGAAGACATCCATCCACATATTGTCAAGCCCACTTTACAATTTATGGTCATAATGGATGGAAAATATTCAGGCAGCATTATCATGCAAGGTTGGAGTCAACCATGTCTAGGGAATTGGCATTTTGCAGGCCACACTAATTTACTCCTAGGATCTTATGAGTCAACAGCACTAATAACTGCATTACCATGCCCACCGTCCCAAAGTAAAACATGCATATATTTTCCATCTTGCTTCATCCAAGTCAGCATCGCAGGGGCTTCAAACTCTCAAACTAGCATCAGAAATCAAACCTAAATGGGGTGCCAGTCTATCACAGTGTACCCTCATATATACACACTCATCATGCATATCTTTTTTATGTGGGATGAGCTAAACAACAAAATGGACAGGAAGAATTGTCATACCCTTTGCAGGCAGTGACTGGACTTTGGATTTGTACCCAGATTCCTGGAACTGTAAGGTACTAATCACTGCTCCACCATTCCTCTCTAAGGTAAATATCACATCTAAAAAGGCAGAATAATTTCTTTGTTGATATTTGCTTTAGATCTGTCTCAATTAATTTATTGACTGGGTCTTTAAACCACCGTCCAGTCAATTCTCTTTACACTGAAAAAAGCAAAAATCCTTCTAATTAGAATGTCATATACTTTTGCAAGGCAAGCACTTAGTACGTCTGAACAGTAAGCAGGCATTTGTGTTCAAACCCCACGAGATTTTGTGTTAGTGTTAAGAAATAAAACATTCTTATTTGGTTGGTAAATATAGTAAAAGACCTTAAGATGTAATAATTCTATTTTGAAAATATTTATAAAAAGGAACAGGGTGGGAAACTGTAAACTCCTACATATAAGAGGTAGTTATGAAGAAATGATTAAATGATAAACTAAAGATAAATAAATAAAAATAAAATAAAAATTGTAAAAGGTTCCAGTATAATGAATGATAATGCATAGCTGACTACAGATTAACAAAAACACTTCAATTTTCTTTTCTGTATTTCTTTGTAGAATGGTAACTTGGCACACATTGTGATGCACGTCCTTTGTAGACCAAGGGAGGCAAAAGAGACTGAAGCATGACAAAGAACTAGAGAGAAATAGTCCACTGAGGGTGATTAATCACAATATTTCTGCTAATTCCACTGTTGACTTTGCAGTAAACTTGCATTTTCAGGTCAAATGGAGCTTAGCCTTTTATAACAGTAACAAGTTTGGCAATGCTAAAGCAAGGCACTCTTGAAGAGGCTCACATTGTGACTTTCTGACATATATACATACATGATTGTGTGTGTGTTATTTTTTAATGTGTAATTTTCTTTTTGTTATTTGTAAGCACGTTGGCTCTGTCTGAGAATGATGTCTGCTGTCAGTTGTCTAATGCAAGAAAAAATGTTGGCCTTGTGTTAATGAAAAGGTTATACTCTATGGAATTATAAATTATGGCAGATGTTAATTAAATTGAATTGGTGTCTGGATTTATTACAGGGCAGTACTATAAGAAAAACTGTCATTTTTATGTGCTTGTTTTTCATCACCAGAATTCGAGCACACTGTGGTATGGCTTTTGTCTTGTATGTACTAGATAGACTGTTATTCTTGCTTTAGCCTGTAGAATAAACTTTAGGCTCAAGGAATAGACAGCTTCAGTTATTGAGAGTGCATGACACAAAATGGCATATCATGCTATCATAATTTATTATGGACAGAAATAAATCAGTAAATAAATTAAAAAGCTGGCCAAATATACAAGGATAAAATATGATGTTGATTATTATTTATTCACTCTGAGATAACGGCAAGGTGACCTAAATGTGCTAAAGCTAAAATTGTAGTTTCAATAAATATTTGGAAATGCTGCTTGAATGTATAGTAATTTTCACAAATTGCTATTTTCCTTTTTTGCCTTAAACCCAGATACACACATCCAGCTTCTGAGGCAAACCACAGTACATTTGCATAAAGCTATTGAATGTTATTTTTTACACTAATAAGTACAATAATATTTAAGGTAGCACTGTTTTTCACCTCCATTAAATCTCAGCCAGGTCTCTTATTAAAGGTAGATTTCTCACAAATGTTGTCAAAGCTTTTCTTCACACAGAAAATTATGAACATACTAAATGAGTTGCCAGATAGTGTGGTGGATAACAGGACTTGGGGAACCTTCAGGACTTTATTTGATGTTGGTCTGGAGAAATTGGGTGAATAGCATTGGCAAGACTGTTGGGCTGAGTGGCCTGCTCTCATCAAAATTTCTCTGAGTCTCCACTGTCTGCACAGAATTCGCAGGTTATTCTTATCTCTTCATAATTTTTCTATTAGTGATCCCCAGTCTTTCTGTAAATTAGTTCATTATGAAGACAACAAATTGGCCATCAGTGGTCGACAGTATGTGCTCTAGGGTGCAGTCCTCTCAATACCCTATGTTTCATGGGGTATGCTCTAGCACCTTCCAACACTGTATTAGACTAGACAGTTGGAGACAATAAAAGTCAGTAAATTTGGATTGTAGTAATAATCTAGCTTTTAAGTGTGATAAATTGACACAAGAGTTAATTGGTACTACCTCTCAGGGTACAGTTTTGCTCTTGCTTTGTCTTTGAGTTAGTGTGGGTGTGTGATAAATTGACACCCCATCCTGAGTTGGTATCTTCCAAATTGTTCTGGGGTTGACTATAGCTTTCCTTAAGTGCTTTTGAAAATGAATGACATCATTCAACCAACTACAGCACTTTTACAAACACAATATTAGTATTCCATAAGAAAAATGTAAGATTTTACAGTTAAAATAATGACTAACAAATGTTAGAGGACAGGATTACAAGTTGATCATTACAAGTGAAACACAAATGAGTTACAATTCCTAGGTTACAAAAACCTAACAGCTAATATCAGTTAGACAGAAATTCACCAAACCCTAAACACATTGAGGTAGTCACAATCTTGAATGGCGGTGGACAGCTTGTATTACCAGCTAGGAGCTATATGTGAAAAGATTCTGGATTGAGATTTGATACTATACAGGGGTGACATCACTAGATGACATTTCTCAGCAAACCTGAGAAGTAGCTGAGCACCTCACAAGTCCTCTGTAGGATAGCATTAATGATTTGAACTTAATATGTCTCATTACAGGGTGACAATATGGGGATCTGAAAAGAGGAGGGACACATGCCCACCTTGGCTTGTCAAACACAAGCTGACCTGCTAAATTTTCAATTATTTATTGCAGCTTGGGGACAGTACTCCTGTCAGCAGAGAGCTGCAATAGTCCAGACTTGACATGATCAAAATCTGGACCAAGAGGTGTGGTGCATGTCAGATACAGCCTGATTTTGCAGATGTTGTATAATGTGAATCTGCAAGACCAAGAGACCATTGTAACATGGTCAGTGAAGAACAGCTGACTATCGATTACCACTCAAAGGCTGTGAACAAACTTAGTGGGTATTGGCATTGACATTGGGGTGGAGTGTTGGAGAAATCTAATCCTAATTTGCAAGGATGAGCTGGTGTTCCTTTGTTCAGGCTGCATTTTACCAAGTGGCATTGTCAACTATGTAGTTCTAACTCATTTATTGACCAAAAATTATTTCTATTCTTATAATTTAAGAATATGTTTATGGATTCACTGCAGTATGTATATTGTATTTACAATATTCAGTGAAATTTATTAAGTTATTGCTCCTGGAAAACCCTTTGTCTTATGGTTTTTGTTTAAATTAATGTATTCATTAGGAATAATTTCCTACCAGCAAATTAAAGTGCTCAAGTAACCTAACACATACTGAATATGGGTATGGGATGGCCTTCTTTGAAAAATAAACTAAATAAAAATAAAGTCATAAAACTAATGCAGGGGCAAGGAAAACATGCAAACTCCACACTGACAATGCCCAAGATGTAAATAGAGTCCATATCTTTGTAAATGTAAACCAACATTGTTAACCACTGCACCAAACATTGCCCCATGCAATCTGGATTTCACAGAGGTATCTGATTCCTTTTATTAAAATAAAATAACAATATTTAATTTTCTTTAGGGAGCAAGCTACAAAATCATCAAAAAAAAGGACAAGATGCCATGATGACCAAAAGCTCTGTTTAATAGTTGGTGTGGTGCAGTCGATCATAGCTAGCAGTGGTTCTGGCATACTATTAAGATAACTACAGTCTTTCAATCACTTCACTAAGCATATCTTACTGGGCTTACTATTATGAAATTTGCATCTTCTAAAGACATAATCAGGACAGTTACAAATCAGGGTAGTATACACATTTTTTTTTTTTTTCAATATTGTTTTGATTTTAGGGAAAAAAAATGTGTCTGTTAAGATCTTGACGCTTTGTGACCTTGTTTATAGCGTGTCACTTGATGGAGGACAACAAGTCCCAGGTGATCTAGATGAAGCCACAAGTCTTTTGAAATCAATTGACCATCTCAATTTCTGTTAATCCCGAGTTCGAGAAAATCAGTGAATTTGTCTGATCTGACACTGTGCCTTTACTAAGTGTAAGCCCAGGTTAGTCATTTTGTTGAGAGCTTTGTGACATAAAACAAAATTGCACATAAGCTGTTAAACATCACTTGGCTTAGTGAAGAAGCACAGAAGACTACAGCAGTACCTCAGCTGATGCATTCTGATGGTGACAGTGGAATCCTGCACAAGGTGGTTAGAGCTGTGGCCTCTTAGAAACATGACTACAAAGATCTTCTTTACCCAACAAAGCAGAGATTTCAGCCGTGATGGGAGGGTTCCTAAATTTGTAGTAATGGAACAGGTATGGCCCATAGTTCACGTGTTCAATTACATTATACAATAAAGAACAATAGCATACCTTCCACAGGCCAATTAGACATACTACTTAACTAAACCCATAAGTCAATAATTGCATTCAGTGTGAGATCCCACCTTCAGGATTGCTGCAAGAGCTACAGAATGGTTTGTTCTTAATACCACAGGACACATGTTGACAGGTAGACATCTTTATGGTCCACCTGAAAGGAAGGAGGTGTGGGGAGGTGAAAGGACTGTAGCAATACATATAGTGTTTTATGTTTTTTATGTGGCTTGCCCTTAGAAAGACTATATTCTATCATTGTGGGCCCAGGACGCTAAGACCTGTCTTTTTGAGGAAGATAGTTAACAACTGGATTTTGGAAATGTCAACACGCTATGCGAAGAGGATACTAATTTCAAAGAATGGTCAGGAAAAAGACGAAATGATGGTCTAATGATGTACAACAAACAGCAGAGATGACAACATTAATTAGTTGTGTGCTTTGTGTGGAGCAGAATTAACCTGATTGAATAGTACTTTCTTCAGAATCTTTTTCTATGTTCTAGAACCTCAAATCCTTTCACTGCTGTTGTCAAGATTTACTGCTGGGTGTGTATTCTATGTTGTCTGGTTGGAATGTGTGGGTGTAGCAGTCCAGTTTTGTTGACCACCTTCTTATGCAAAGGTTTTGAGCATTCAAATGGCTGATGGTGTTAAAAACAAAGGCAACTGAAAAAACACAAATGGTTAGTATATAAGAAAAGAAGTCTATAATCTGGGTGGCTTAGCTTTAGAAAAGGAAATAGTCATGGGATTTAAGATACCATGTGGAGTGGTATTTATGCATTAAGCAAGTCAGTGCAAAAGAAACATTTTATATGGGTCAATATTACAAACAATGGAACATGTTAATTGTCTTAAGCACTGTCTGGATTGTGTATGAATATTTGAAAGTGTAATTGGCAGGTCAGCTGTGTTTACAGTTAGAGAGAGATTTTTGAAGTGATGGAGGGATTAAATCATGTACATGCTGTACTTGTGCTGTAGTTGAATTTTTAATTAAAACAGACTTGGGTGGTAGAATTGTAATATTACCAAATGTACCTCTTACTAACACAACTTTCTACAAGATGCAAGCTACCACAAGAGCAAAGAAGACGGAAGAATGATTGTCTTTTTGGTTTGCATAGCTATTGATATTTGGGGATTCTTTTTTTTTTGTTCAACCTGTAGCACACATAATTTGGACAGCAGTATTTCCTAAGAACCGTCAGTTTGTTGTTAGGACTAAACACTGTGTTTGCTTGTGTGCACTGAATGTTCCTACTGTTCCTGAGTTTCAGCCTCCATTACTCATTTGCTACACATCAAAGGCATCATCTGGACTTATTTGAAGTGTATTTATGGTTGGTTATTATTACTGTGTATATTGTTTGCTGATGACATTGTGATCTGTAGCGATAGTGGGGAGCAGGTTGGGGAGACCCTGGAGAGGTGGAGATATGCTCTAGAGAGGAGAGGAATGAAGGTCAATAGGAACAAGACAGAATATATGTGTGTAAATGAGAGGGAGGTCAGTGGAATGGTGAGGATGCAGGGAGTAGAGTTGGCGAAGGTGGATGAGTTTAAATACTTGGGATCAACAGTACAGAGTAATGGGGATTGTGGAAGAGAGGTGAAAAAGAGAGCGCAGGCTGGGTGGAATGGGTGGAGGAGAGTGTGAGGAGTAATTTGTGACAGACGGGTATCAGCAAGAATGAAAGGGAAGGCCTACAGGATGGTAGTGAGACCAGCTATGTTATATGGATTGGAGACGATGGTACTGACCAGAAAGCAGGAGACAGAGCTGGAGGTAGCAGAATTAAAGATGCTAAGATTTGCACTGGGTGTGACGAGAATGGACAGGATTAGAAATGAGTACATTACAGGGTCAGCTCAGGTTGGACGGTTGGGAGACAAAGTCAGAGAGGTGAGATTACATTGGTTTGGACATGTGCAGAGGAGAGATGCTGGGTATATTGGGAGAAGGATGCTAAGGATAGAGCTGCCAGGGAAGAGGAAAAGAGGAAAGCCTAAGCGAAGGTTTATGGATGTGGTGAGAGAGGACATGCAGGTGATGGGTGTAACAGAACAAGATGCAGAGGACAGAAAGATATGGAAGAAGATGATCCACTGTGGCGACCGCTAACGGGAGCAGCCGAAAGAAGAAGATTATTACTGTGTATATAATTTTGTGTATATTTTGTAAATATTGCGATTTCATCTATCGTAAAATATATTTATACATATGTTTATAAATCTTTATTTTGATTAAGAAAAAAGGTGTATTTAGACAAAATGTGTTTAAATTACTGGAGTTCTTCCAGTTTTTCTTTATATTTAATCAGTTCAAATGCAATAAATGACCTAAAATGGTGAAAATGTAAGCAGCAAACTACCAGAGACTTAAATTTAAAGTTCAGGTTAGCAAATGCTGAATAGAATATCAGAATATTACAAATGGGCCTTCTTCAGGGAACAACGAATAGGTTACAAACTACAGATGTTCTGCAGCAATTAAAGTAAATTAAGCCTTTCAAGTTGAAGCAAACAATTTGCACAGGTGTTCCAATTTCTGTTGATTAGTTAAAAAGCATTTCTGTCTTAAATCAGAGTAGGAGCAGACTGTGTTATCACATCCTTTGAAGTACTACTTGGACAGTATTCCATTAATAATGGCAAGAAAACACCAATTAACATTATTTCCCTTAGAAGTTTAGGTCTTTCATTTAGAGAAAAACTGAAAAAAACTGAGGTGTTCTAAAACTTTTGACTGGTAATGTATATACAGTATAAACTTTACATACTGCATATTTTTCTTCTCTTTTTTTTTATTTGAAACACATTTTATGTTAGACACAAGACATGTGAAATGTCAAGGTTTCTTTTATTTCAAGTTCTTATGATCATATTGTTCATCTAATAAAATTACTGTGACTGTTGTTAATGGACTTTGAGCCAGGTAAATTAAAAATAGATGACAAGTTTGAGAGATGGCACTGAGATAACCTAACGTGATTGGTATTGATTGTAAAGTAAGATAGGTTTTCAAAGCCATAGTGGTAATAAACTCTCTGAACCTTATTTCAGACAGCATTTCAATAATTTAAAATTAGACCCATTAACCCACAAGTATTTCCAAGTTTTCATTTGTTATGCCCTGTTGAACACGACATTTTAAGTCATTTGCTGTCTTCATTTTAGTGAAGGCTGTAAAAAACTATTAGCCAATGAATTTTAAAATAATGTCACTGAATAATTAGATAGAGGTAAAAATTATAGTCATGCTATTACCTAACATAAGATAGCAATATAAAGTTGCTTGATTAGAGGAACGTCTGCCAATATTCAAGCATTTTACTAAAACTGATGAATACATTTCATTTTCTGTGTTGATCTGAATTAATTAAATCCTAAATACACCTCATGTGTAACATTACACTGCACGCTTCTTTAGTCTTGGAGGCAAAAATATTTAAGGATACATTTGTGGCTGGAAAAGTAGAGTTTCCCAGAAGAAGGGGTACAAGAACCATTACTAAGATCTCATTAGAGATACAAAAACATCATGTTAATGACCCAACTAGCATTTAAGAGCATACTGTGCTGTTGAAGGTACGGGCTTTTAAGTTTCCTTCTGCTCTCTCCATTCAGCCATGTCTCCTGAGTATACATAGATGTGCCAAGGAAATGTTAGACATTCCTAAATAAAGGTCACTCTCTTCATTTTGTGCAGATGTCCTCAATATGCCTAATGCTTGTAATGGGGATTGAGATATAATTGCTTGATAATGGCTACTACATTTTTGTAAAATCTGTTTCTTTCTTCATATACTCATGTGTCTTTATTTTGATATTCACTTGGGAAACTTGCTAGTTCAATTACTTTCTAAATGAACATGCCATGGCTGAAAGCAGACCTTGCTGATTACCTTAAATGTAATTTTAGATATTAACCACTATCATCATTATTTCACCATACTCGTCATTAGGCAACTGGTAAATAAATGAGATAAAACTAAATACATTTCATGATTGGTTTAAGTGGTGCACTAGCATCTTTGTTTGTTTAAATCAACATTCTGGAAGTTTCATAAAGTCATGTATGTGCCCACTAGTTTTACATAGTATGAAGAGGCATCTGACAATCTGCTAATTAATTTTTAATGGAAAATTAAGTATTCTGATATTCATTTGCAATTAGCAATTAGTATTTTTAGATCAATGCTTCCCAAACTCAGTTCTGGGGACCTACTGTGGCTGCAGTTTTTTTTTTTTACTATGTTCGGTTAAAAAAAAAATTTAAATGTACCAGGCAGTTATATGGGAATAATGTCTTTTTTCTTTCTAACTATATTTTCGTCTTGATTTTCATTCTACTTTTCCAGGTGTTCTAATTGTTTAATTAATCCATTATTTACTAATTAATGGTCTGCCGCTAAAGTAGTTGCAGCCTTTGATTATTCAGTGTTGTTTGCCTGGGTGTCTGCTCTGCTCATTTTTAATTGTTATTAATAAGATACAATGAAGAGGGGAAACTATGCAGAGAAAGGGCAAAATATAATGAAATCAACAAAAGAGAGTTAAGCATTTAAATCTATAGCAAAAGCAGAAATATTTCTAAATGTCTTATAAATGTAAAAATCATGCTGCTGTGCTTTTCTGAATGTAGAATAAGAGAACAAAAATACCAGCTAATTAAATGAGATCAGTGTTATCAGGTGTTGTCATTGATTATGAATCTGGTTGGAACAAGTTTGAGAACCCCTGGTTTAGACTAATTTTAATTTCAATTTAAAAAGTGTCTTTCCCCTCATCCACCTTAATAAAAGCATAAGTGTCTAGGTGTCTGTCTGTGTGTCCTTTAGGTTATTATGTCTCTGTCATTCCAACTGATGGCACATCATAAACATCAACACTGCTTATACGAATTCCATACCAAATGACATATAACAGACATATTTATTGCATTTGCCATTCTAGCAGACAGTGCATTGCAAACATTTGTAGTAATGCATGTGCCATCTTTTGAAATGACAAATGCAATGCATTTTATTATTACATGAACTATAAAATACATTCCAATAGATGGTACACTGCAAACGTTAATGCTGAGACCCACAATAATTTCTTAGATTTCAATCTGTCTTAGACGGGTAGCATAGTTAGTACTTTGCATCCAAACTCTTAATTATGAGTAAGAAATACTTACAAGGCTCTTAAATTTTAAAGTACTGCATCCATAAATATAATACAAGTCACTCAGTCCCTATGAGACTGGCGGTGAGGGGGGTGAATCCTAGCAGCGTGCAGCTAAAGTAGCTCTGAATGGGGTGGCAGTCCATTATAGTGTCCATTGATGCATATGTCTATACTGAGACAATGTACAGATTCAAATTAACCACTCACAAAAGTTTCTGGGGTATGGGAAAGAAATGAGAACACATAAAGAAAATCCCATAAAGACAAGGGACGAATTTGCAAACTCCCCATAGACAATAACAGAGAGCAGAATTGGACCCGGGGACAATAGATTTATGAGAAGGCAGTGTTAACCACGGCATCCTCATGCCGCCTATCCAAAAATGTATAGCAGTAGCTACAGCAATATAGTGTGCGATATTCCCATTGCTTTTGTGTCTGTCATCTTGTCCTTTATTGTACAATCTGCTGTACTGAATTTCAATAAAATAATATTGTACACAAATAAAATCTGAAGAAAAAAAAACTCTGGAAATCAGGAGTAAAGCAAAGTATCTCACAGATTATAGTTAATAAACATCCTATTCACCTAGATTCTCCAAAACATTTTTATGGTACAGTAATCTCTCGCTATATCGCGCTTTGACTTTCGCGGTTTCACTCTATCGCGGATTTTAAATGTAAGCACATCTAAACATATATCACAGATTTTTCACTGGTTCACCGCTTTCTGCGGACAATGGGTCTTTTAATTTAGGTTACATGCTTCCTCAGTTTGATTGCCCAGTTGATTTCATACAAGGGACGCTATTGGCGGATGGCTTAGAAGCTACCCAATCAGAGCATGTATTGCATATTAACTAAAACTCCTCAATGCTATAAGATATGCTTCCAGCTGTGCTTGTTTGCTTCTCTCTATCTTTCTCGCTCTCTCTGCCTGACGGAGGGGGTGTGAGCAGAGGGGCTGTTTGCACAGAGGACACTGACGCTCCTCTACAAAATGCTGCTTTATCGCGGTGCTTCTGTATACTTAAAAGCATGTATTGATTTTTTGATTGTTTGCTCTCTCTCTCTGACATTCTCTGCTCCTGAGCGCTCCTTTATGACGGCGCTCCTTTGAAGATAAGATATGTTTGCTTTCTTTTAATTGTGAGAAAGAACTGTCATCTCTGTCTTGTCATGGAGCACAGTTTAAACGTTTGACTAAAGGGTGTTATTTCATGTCTAGAGGGCTCTAATAATGTTAACAGGGTGGGAGAGTTTATAAGGGCTTAAAATGTATAAAAATAACCACACAAACATATGGTTTCTACTTCGCGGATTTTCACCTATCGCGGGGGGGTCTGGAACGCAACCCCCGCGATCGAGGAGGGATTACTGTACTCATACCCAATCATACATTTCTACATGTATGTATTTTTCCTATTAACGTGTACCAAACTTTGTGTCTGTGGAATCTCTTGCTCAAGATCAAAGAATTCAGCCATATTTTTGGTGGTTCGGTACCAGTTTCTTTGTCTAGAGTTTAATGAATTTCTGTTTTCAAGAAGACAATTTCTTCATAATGTTAGATTACATGTAAAAAAAATGTATGCAAGGCAAAAAGTTTTTTGAACCTATTTGGGTTGCTTTGGCAAGAAATTCAATGATTTGGGAAATGTAAGAGGAATTGTGATGGTGCGGGTTAGCTACATGCTCCTGTCGCGTCAAGGAGCCTCTTGAACCCAACACTACTGTAATTTTCCCAAGGGATGAGCTGAGCAAATGAGGACACTCACAATGCAAGGGGTAGGTGCAAAGGTACATCAGTGCTTTTATTAAAAATCCAAACAAACAAAATCAAATTGTACAAATAGTGCAGTGTAAAAAAGTCAATTAATAAATAATCCTTTAACACTAGAATCCCTAAAGCCTATGAAAAAACTCATAATCCCAGCCCACCTTTAATCCCTTTGCACCTCTCCATCAGCATCTTTTGTTTTGTAAATGTATCGATCAGCACAAGCAGCCTGTTATCCCATCTCCCATCTTGACGGAGCTCAACTTGGAATTATAAGCAGACACTTATTTGAAGATCTAAGGTTACGATTTGAAGTGTAAGGTGAAAGACATTCTGAAGTATAGAATAGAGCGAGACTGTTCAAGGCTTTGTAAACCATAAGCAGTACCACATACTGTCAAAGTATTATAAGATTTCTGATACTGTACAATAAGAGGCTTTTAAAACAAACCATTATTTAAGCAAAAGAATTTAAAGACATTTAAAATAGGTTTAAATTTAAATCTGTTTTACTCCTAGTAACATTCTCTTAAAACAAGGGAAATGTATTATGTTTGTTTTTCAAAATTAAGTGTGAATAGTTATTTCTAAATTCAAAACTGGATCATAAAAGAATTTTTATATTATTAAGGAAACAAAAAATAACCTGATATCTGTTCTGTGGGTTTCAGTAGACTGTAAGCTGTATATAGAATAAACTACATTCAACATTTCTTGGTAAATAAATTATATCTTGCCGAGTATTCTTCTTTTTATTATTTTTGTAATGGTTTGAGGATTTAACAAAACTCTTTGATTGACTTCCTTTAGATGTATTTATGGGATATCTGAATGGTATAAGATTATACAAAGATTGTCTGAACAATTGCCTCTTATTATTTTTTGTTTCCCTGCTGTTTCTATAGGCAGTGCTGTATTATTTGATGATGGTTTCTTTGTATGTAATTGTTTATATTATTAGACATTCTTTTATAACATTATCATACTACTAAAGAAAAGTAAAGTTAATTGAAAAGGTGAGGTATAATTTTACTGGTTTCATTTGTTTTAGGGTGATATTGTAGTGTAACTGTGTTTAACATCGCCAGGTTTCTGTATTCAGGTCTTGGACTGTGTGCAGTTTCTCATTATTCCCCTGTCTGCATAGGTTCTCTGTTGGTATTCTTTTCTCCTCATAAAGACGTGCTAGTTAGAGTAATTGGTAAATTTAAAATCTCCATGACCAGATCATATTTACCCTCAAGCTTTTAAGGAGGTTAGCGAGTACATATACTGTATACACCCTTGACACATATTTTTAGGAAGTCACTGCGCAATGGGAAGATTCCAAAGGACTAGAAAATGCCAAATATTATACCTTTATAAAGAAAGGATGACCGGGCAGATCCAAGCAACTATAGGCCAATAAGGCTGATGTATTTCACAGGAAAATTAATGGAAGGAATTACAGCACATGGCAAGTGCAGAAGTTTCTCTGGATAGTCAGCATTAGTTCAGAAGAGGGAGGTCATGTTTTACTAACATGCTGGAATTCTATGAGGAAGCAACAAAAATGCATGGTCAAAATGAGGAATATGATATTATATATCTGGACTTTCAGAAAGCATTTTATAAGGTATCACATGAGAAGTTGGGCATCAGCTTAAAAGAAGTGGGAGTTGAGGGTGGTGTTTTTAGATGAATTCACTCAGACACAGGACCAGAGGGTGATGGTGCAAGGATCCTTTCCAGAATTGGTTGATATTAAAAGTATTGTTCCATATGGGTCAGTTCTAGGGCCAATGCTATTTTTAATATATCTAAATGATTTGGATAGGAATATAAGTAACAAGCTGGTTAAGTTTGCAGATGATAGCAAGATAGGTGGATTGACAGATAATTTTGAATCGGTTAAATAATTTCAAAGAGACTTGAACAGCATACAGGCATGGGCAGATTTGTGGCAGATGACAATTAATGTCAGTAAATGTAAGGTATTACATGTAGGATGTAAATATGTTAGGTTTGAATACACAATGGGAAGTCTGAAAATCAAGAGTACACCTTATGAGAAGGATTTAGGAGTCGTAGTGGACTTTACGCTATCAACTTCCAGAAAGTGTTCAGAAGCCATTATGAAGGTGTCACAAAATCAGTCACTAAACATTAAAAAGGTTTGTGGCAGCCACCCGTGTATTATGTCCTGGCTGCAAACGGGTAATTTGGTTTGAGTTCTTCACAGGACTGACTTGTAGGTGAGAATATGGTGTCGTGGCGAAAAATTCATCATCAGAAGGCTTTTTACCTAAAAATAAAGGCTATTAGTACTCGAGATAGACAGACAGAGTTTTAAGGCTTTATTGCAATAAATCAACCACACGGACTCAACCCAATTCGGCCGAATAAGATTGAGCCCTGATCATTACAACAATTGAAGTTTTTATAACAATTTCTTATCATTTTGGCCACGTTCGATTAGCTCATTCTGCACCTGGTTTTACTGTCCATTATTCCTCTTGGTGCCTGTTCGGCTTATTTTGATTGGTCTAAGACTGGGTGGATGGTTTCCTCTTACCATCTTTGGGCTTTGCTTATGTAATTTCCTATCTTTTCTGACCTCGCTATAATGAGCTCTCTTGCCCATCCCACTTCTGACTCCCTTCTATTACTGTCCGGCCGAACCTTGAGTTTCCATGGGAACCCTTATTATCTCCCTACTTTGCCTATCACTGGCCCCCTTGTGGAATTTGTTATCTTTCAATGCTGTTCCCATTTTCTCTAACTGGCAAAGGCTTCAATTCCATATATGGGTTTCCTCTCAGCTTTTTCTTTCTTAAACCTTCCAAACTTTTTATAATAGTGACCTGAAGCTTAAGCTTTAATTAAAAAGAAGTATAGTAGGTGCTTTCATTTGATCATTGCTTGGCATGCTTGAGTTGTCTTAATTTCTACACTAAAGTTAATTGCTAATATATTCTTCTAATATTTTTGTTAATGCCTGAATTTACTAATATTTTCTCTTCATGCATTATGTCAGCGTGACCCTGCTTACAGCAAAAGCCTTTTGTTGCTTTTCTGCTGATTCATCAGCACAGCTGCTTTCAGAGGCATCTTCTCTGTGTTATCGCTTCCTAGCCTTGAATCACAGGTGTTCTCAAACTCTTATCCTGACCAAAACTGGTCTCGGTGTATCAATTTGCTGTTTTTTTCTTACTCTGGAAATTTCACTGTAAACCTAAAAAATAATGCAATATAACTGATTTTTTTGAGTTAACTATTTGCTAGACCTAGATCTTATTTGCTTAACATTCTAATTTATGCTTAATCTTAATATTTTAGAAGCCTTTAATTACTTTTTATGGCTTTATGTTAATTTGCTATTATCAGCTAATATAAAAAATTTTCCTTCTACATTCCTCCCTTTTGAGGTTTAATCAAACCTCAACATCTAACCTGATTCCAAAAGATAGGTAGGGGATGTTGTTTCAGTTCTTCTTTGGAGCCCAATACAGACCTTTCACAGTTCTTCTCAATCTTCAACACCGATACCCCTCCCTCCAATTTTACAAAAAATTGGTCCACAAATTATCTACATTTATTCCATAATAATTAAAAAATAGTTCCAAAATTTAAACTGGTTTTAAAATTTAAAATTTAAACAAAATTAAACATACTTATACAAATTCTTATTATACCAACCCTTCCCCCCTTATTGACACTTGTGTCAATATTGCTGTTTTTATTTTTACAAGTAGAGGAGATGTGGAGCAAGAGGGTAACTAAAACTGATCCCATTAATATAATCATTTAATAAAAGCCAAATTTTATAGTTCTCTTACAGGGAAGACAAATATGTCCAGGGATAGAGAACAAACAAAAGCAAAGAGAAAGTTGAGTATTTATTAGTTAAAGAGCCATGCTCCGTGGAGGTTGGTGTAAAAATAAGAAGACTTCAGTCAATTATAATAAATTTGTCATAGTGTTCGTTGTACCCCTCCCTTATATGATCATCAAGTATACCATCAACCTCCAGAGAACATCTCATAGTTAGCATAGCAAGTAGAGTCAAGAAAGAAATCCACAATCTGGATGGGTAAAGCTACTTTTCCTTTGTGACATTAAATATAACAAAAATAGTTAGGCTCCACATTTCCTCCCCCATGTATCTAATCACAAAACAGTGTTCAATTGTGCAAAGTCCTAAAAACATTTTTCTTTTTACACAAGGTGTTCATTTTTGAGTGTATTTGGACCATATCTAAGATTAACAAGGTCAGTGAAGTAAAATATTTTATCCCTTCCCACTCAGGGCCCTTAAATTATTTCAAAGGTTATTTAACAGCAAAAAATAATCTTGGACTTCATCTCTAACCCCTTATAAATTGTTATATAAAAGCTTAAGGTTTCTATACATGTATCCCAAGTAATATTTCTTTCTTCCATCCATCCATCCATTTTCTAACCCGCTGAATCCGAATACAGGGTCACGGGGGTCTGCTGGAGCCAATCCCAGCCAACACAGGGCACAAGGCAGGAACCAATCCTGGGCAGGGTGCCAACCCACCGCAGGACACACACAAACACACCCACACACCAGGGCCAATTTAGGATCGCCAATCCACCTAACCTGCATGTCTTTGGATTGCGGGAGGAAACCGGAGTGCCCGGAGGAAACCCACACAGACACGGGGAGAACATGCAAACTCCACGCAGGGAGGACCCGGGAAACGAACCTGGGTCTCCTAACTGCGAGGCAGCAGCGCTACCACTGCGCCACCGTGCCGCCCTATTTCTTTCTTTTTATCACTAATTATTTAATTAAAATATCACATACATTGGGATCTTAGTTTTTTAGAATCTTAATAAAATGTCTCATTCAATATTTCATTAATGCATCAAAAAATATAACAGTGAACCTTCCATTAGTTTTGTTGTGATACCAGTATTCCACTATATTTCACACAAATATGTCAATATTACACACAAAGGAAATGAGGAAAGAAATCAATATATCAGTATACCCTATAATGCAAAATGTGCCTTCATTTATATATAATAAGGCCCTCTAAGAAATTTGCACATTCCTACCCATATTTAGAATGAAGAACCCACTTCTTTATCAGGTAAATCTTTCCTAGAATCTCAAACTAAGAAAATACTTTAAATCTACTTCAGTTACATACACTGATTTCGTTTCCTCATAACCTACTGCTAAAGTCACTTGATCTTGCACATTCTTTCATTATTATCTTTCAGATGTTTGTTACATGTTTTTTAGAATGTTAACTCCAAAGAGCACAGTCTGTTTTTCTCTTAGTTAACCCCCCTTTTTCAGCATATTTTAGCATGGAACACTACCTGGACTGGAAGCCACTGTTTTTCTTCAGCTTCATTTACTATTTTAAAGAATGTCTCCTTCAATTGAAATTTACTCATTTTAATTAAAATCCTCCCTTATATCAGAGTCTGGCCAGTACTCAAATGGAAGGGGTGCTCATATAATATGCCTAATCTGGAGACTTTTTAAACCACCTGTTCATATCTTTTTTAATTTAGAATTAAGAGCTCTTTTAATTTCAACATTTACATTCACATTCTCACACACATTAATATCAATTATTTCATCCTTGCAAACAACACCACATATTTTTACACATACTCTCAAACACACTGAAACTTATTTAACATGCACACATAGGGATCCCTTTAATACACTATATAACATACATAAAATCACCCAAACCATTGTATCACACTCAACCTTACCCCAGTTTTAGTACTTATTATTACTTATTATTTATTATTACACACTATATTTGGAAACAATGCAGCAAAGGAATCAGAAAGAGAAAATGAATTCTGAAGAAGAGAAAGTTCCATTCTCACTTAACATTACCAATCAGGACAAACGAATATAAAACAGCCTCTAATGATGTTAGCTGGTGTTAACCCTAGGAAACATAACACGATCCTACTCAGCTCGAAACGGCGCTGGTTTCTAGATCAAGGAGACTCTATTGGTGGAATGACTCAGCGACAACGAGGAATTGCTTCCGTGGAGATCCTATTCCTGCGTCAATTAGCGCAAATCCAACTAGCGAGAAATCACACAGTTCGATACCACAGCAAGACGGCACTCCCATCAAAAAGACTAAACTGTCATTGAGAATAATAACTCAAAACAAATAACATGTAAGCTTCAACACAAATCACAAACAAACTCGAATCTTAGCATAAGTGCTAACCACTGCGCCACCACACACTCCACTGTAATATTCCCTATAGAGCACAATTTCACATACACACATCACAAGAAAAAGAAGAGGACAGAAGTAAATTCAAAGACATTGTTTCCCTTGATTGTTATAGTTATCAAAAGTGCACTTTTCTTTAAGACTTGATCAGGGTCCGAAGGAAAGATGCCTCGCATATTTTATAAACATTTGTATAATTAAAAGTGGATGCATTTTTCATTTTATTAAATGTTACACATACTCAAATTTATTTCAACCCATATTTACTCAGAGCCCTGGAAATTTAGATGCACAAGGCAGTTTCAGCAAATCATAATTGAACTACATTACCCAGAAGTCTCCATGTTTTCGCTTTCTTATTCCCAAACACCCACGCACACCCACAGAACAAATAACAGGCACGCTGACACATTTTTAGCACAAACATATTTACACACACACACACAGAGATACACAGAGAACAAATAATGCACATAATATACATGCATACACATTGAATAAGTTCAGCACAGACATATTCACACACACAGACATTAGCGAGCGCCAGGTACCTTTGAAGTTAAATGCAGTGCACTTTTCTTTTTTCGCGCATGATATTCTTTTCAACGCTTGTTATTTTTTCCCCACAAATATAAGTACAGATATATACATATTTACACACAAATCTATGTACTCAAACATTTTTCTATCGCTTAATTTTTCTTTTTGGTGCTATCCTCCTACATTTTTCTGAAGGCTGCTTTACTTATCAGACTGTAAATACGGCTCGAATTGTTTTTAACAGGGAGTAACGTGAGGCACAAGTATTTGAATCAAGTTAATTATTTATTTTATTTATTTTTTTTTTTAAGCTTCACATTTTAATATCCGAATTCTTTTTATAATACTTTTCTAATTTACCAAATGCTCGCACTTCTTCTAATTGTCTATATTTACGTTAATTACGCTTCTTGATAATTTTACGAAATCCTACTGCTGCAAGGAAGGAAACCCATGCCAATTAAAAGTACTTAAATCATGGTATTAAATTTATTTTTAAGAAATTATGTCACTTGAACTACGTTAATGCTTTTCTGGATATATTTTTGTAATATATTCTTTCTCTGATCTTTAATTTATATTCGTCTTAATTAACTACTTTGGCTTTCATATATTTATTTGCAGTACCTCCCAACAGTGACAGTGTTTTGATAAAAAATCTCTCAATGTATCTTTATGTAAAAAGTGCTTGATTATAAAATCTCACTCACACTCGTTATGTGCTTGATTACTTTATTGTGTCTCCCGGTACCCACTATTTGGGTCTGGAGCTCGCACGCATTCACACTTGTCTCCGATCCTGTGGCTTATCTTACTACCACTAAGAAATAACGGAGCTTACGCAGTCACTCACTCATTCATTCCTTATTCGAGGATGGGGGCAATTAAAATATTGTAGCAACCCGGCAGTCCGCGCTGGCGGAGTGACGCCTTATGGGTAAATTATGTAAAATAGTTGTGGGGAATTTATGGGAAATTTATGTGAAAGTTATTGTGTGTAAAGATTAACTAAGTTCGTAATTGTCTTTCCTGTTGTAAATGTTATATGTGTTTGTGCGCAGCCCGGTGGGGTGGGTTGGGATATCACCGTCCGGGTTGTAAAATGTAAATAGATACCGCCGTTAAGAAATGTCGTTTTGTTGTTGACCTTGACAGTGGTTAAGCGGATGAATTTGAGCTTTGCTTTCTGGCTATCTGTGAATAAAGAGATACAACAGGACAGAGCTGTTATTCATTGCTAAGATTTCATCTAAGCAATTAATGCCGAGACACTCGGAGTCGTGCGGTGTATGGGACACGAGTGCTCGCTACTTAAGAAGCTGGGTACAGCTGCGTGCTGCCGAGGCGCCGTGGTGTGCGGTGTATGGGACACGGCCGACTTAAAGAGCTGGGTACAGCTGCGTGCCTAATGCTGGCAATCCGCTAGCCGACAGCTTGGAAGAGGTGCACGGCGAAATCGGCTTGAAAATCTTCAAGACTCGACCACGGGTCGCTACATTGGTGTCAGAAGTGGGAGACCAGGCTGTTTAGAAGACGCCGTCATGGAACAGAGTCTTGAAGAAGTAGAGCGTGCCATCTTAGAGTTACGTTAAAACGCCTGATCAGCGGAGCTGTGCGGAGAAAAGAGGCAGACCGACCTGATGGTGCCAGTGTTCCCCGGACAGTGTTGCGATCGTCCAAGCACGGCCAGAGTGGGTCGTCGGCAGCCACCGCGATACCCCAGGTTACCAGTCGGCCGGTCCTCTTCTCTCGGTCACCTGCTAAGCTGCCGCGATACAACGGATTGACGCCCTTAGAGCCCTACCTTGCACAAGTGGACCTGGCCGCGATACACAATGAGTGGAACCGCGAAGAAGCTGCGACACACTTGGCCCTTGCCTTGGAGGGTCCCGCACTACAGGTACTCATTGATCTGACATCAGAAGAGTGTCGTGATCTTCAGGCTCTCACAGCTGCTCTCACCAGTCGCTTTGGACAAAGAACTTCAGCAGAATGCAACAGAGACAAGCTGACTAGCCGACGCGGCATGAGGGTGAGAGTATAGGAGCCTTTGCCGCTGACGTCAGGGTATTGACACGAAAAGGTTATCCTACCTTCTCGACAACAGTGAGGGAAGAACTCGGACTTCATGCTTTCCTGCGGGGCCTCACACCAGAACGTCTTCGCCAGCATGTCTGTCTATCATCACCCCGAGATTTGAGCGAGGCAATGAGAGAGGCTGAGCGGTCAAGACATACTACAGGCGGAGTCACCGCAAACGAACACCACGACCGAGTCGATTAACCAGAGCCGCTGAACGAAGGGTGGAAGGGGACCTGTCTGAGGTAGTGGAGGTCAGCGCGCCAATCAACATCCACCCCGACAGAGACAACGAGTGGACTGCTGTTTTCGATGTGGAGAGCCAGGACACTTTGCCAGGGATTGCCCCGCCCCAAGTCCGTTACCTCGTACAGCATCACCGCAGGGAAACGACATCGGGTGAGGCCGTGAGGGGGCCCTCGCTCCGTTTTCAGCACCCTCAACAAAGACTGCTTCAAAGTTGGGCTGTGGATTTTCCACTGGACTATACCTGGACTGCACTATTGATGGATGGCCATGCAGTGCCTTAGTGTACACGGGTCCACTATTTGTTTGCTGAGAAAAGGAGTGTTGCCCGAAACAGCTAGTCTTCTTCCCGAGGGCTGGACCCCCACACATAGCGAACTACGCGACGGTTACGGGTGAACGGACAGTAATGCCCGGAAAGAAACTGTTATCTGTGATGGTAGGGACGAGCCAGACCAACCACGAATTCTGGCTTGCAGATATAAAAGATCCGTGCATTATCGGGTTGGACTTGTTGGCCGCTGGGGAGCATGTGTTGATGTCTCTAGGGCCGTCCTTTGCTTAAGTAATGAGACTGTGCCGCTCCAAACGGGCGGAACCGTCCTGGAAGGGCTGCTGGCTTGGATTTGCCTGAATCCGCGGCTCACCGGCTCCCGATCGTTGCTCAGGAGATGCAGAGGCTCAAGGGGATCCTCAGGAGAATGTTGCAGCTCAGACCAGTGCTTCCCAACGGTCTTCCTCACGCGACCACCCATCAGCTGAGACCGTCGCGCTGTAGAGGAATTGGGCCGTCGAAGTGGGGAACATCTGAACGCGACACAGCAGGGCAACTTCAACAACTTTTGAGAGACTATGTGGACGTTTTGCGGCTCGAGAGGAGGACTGTACTAGAACGAATTTAGTGAAACATCACATAGACACTGGCCATGCCTCCCATTCGCTTGCGCCCCACCGATTGCCTCTTGCGGCGTCAAGCTGCCGAGGAAATGATTTGTGAGATGGCAGCCAACGACGTCATTGAGCCTTCGGACAGCCCCTGGGCTGCACCAATGGTCATGGTACGGAAGAAAACGGGGGGTTGGCGCCCCTGTGTGGACTTTCAAGGTTAAAAGTCACTCGAAAAGACTCGTACCCACTGCCACGCATCGATGATGCACTGGATTATGTGACTGGATCCTGCTGGTTCAGCACCTTGGACTTGCGCAGTGGGTATTGGCAAGTGGAACTAGCACCAGAGGACCGACACAAAACCGCATTCACCATAGGGCAAGGGTTGTGGCAATTCAAAGTGATGCCGTTTGGGCTGTGTAACGACCGCCACTTTTGAAAGACTGATGGAGAGGGTGCTGAAAGACATTCCCGAACCCGTGTGTGGTCTATCTGGACGATTTGTTAATCCATGCCAGAGACTTTGATCAGGCTATCCACAACTTACGGAAGTCTTGACGGCCATTCAGTAGCGCCGGGTTGCGGTTGAACCCCGCAAAATGTAACCTCCTCTCCCAACAGACTCAGTTTCTGGGACATGTGGTTAGCGAGAGTGGAGTGGCTACCGACCCAACAAAGGTGACTGCCGTGAGCAACTGGCCCCACCAGCCAACGCCACCGAGCTGCGGAGCTTTCTGGGCTTAGCCTCATACTACCGAAGATTCGTGAAAAACTTTGCAACTATTGCTAACCCCTTGCACCAGCTAACGAGTAAGGGCCAACAGTTCGAGTGGACGGAGGACTGCGCCGATGCCTTCCAACAACTCAAAGCTGCTCTTACCAGTGCACCTGTCCTGGCATACCCTGACCCCAACCAACCCTTTATTTTGGACACGGACGCCAGTAATGTGGGGGTCGGCGCAGTACTCTCCCAAAAGGGGGAGACCGGAGAAAGAGTGGTGGCCTACTATAGTTGCAGCCTCAGTCGGCCGGAGAAAAACTACTGTGTTACCCGGCGGAACTATTGGCAGTGATCTTGGCAGTGCGACACTTCAAGCCTTACCTTTTGGGCACTAAGTTCACGATTCGAACTGACCATGCTAGCCTTACATGGCTGTTAAACTTCCGCAACCTGAGGGCCAGGTGGCAAGGTGGATAGAAATACTTCAGGAGTATGATTTCGAGGTGCAACATCGACCAGGACGGCAGCATGCAAATGCTGATGCCCTCTCCAGGCGCCATGCGCCTCGATGACTGCCGATATTGCAGCCGGCAAGAAGAAAGGGGTATGGGACCCTCATCAGCAGCAGCCGGGCTAGAGGACACTGATGGGCAGAGGAACCATTCACCATCGACCAGTTAAGGCAACTACAAACGGCGACCAAGTGCTGGGAAGGTCAGGGGTTGGCTGGAGGCCCAGGAATGCCCCGATTGGCAAACCGTATCTTCCCAGGGGCCGGAACTCAAGTTGTTACATTCGCAGTGGGGCAGCCTGGAGTTGCACGATGGTGTGATCTACAGAAGATGGCAGGCACCAAGGGGGTACTGACCATTTGCAACTTCTGGTTCCCAGGCTTTACGCAAACGGTCCTCCATTGGGTCCATGGAGCAGCTGGATCTGGGCACTTTGGAAATGCAAAGACAGTGCGTCGGCTGCGGCAGCGATTCTATTGGCCCGGATGTCGACAAGATGCGGAGATGCACGTCCACTGCTGTGACGGTTGCACGGCGCAGAAAGGACCTGGTCAACGCTCTCGCGCCACTACAACAGTATCTCGTCGGGCTCCCATGGAGAGGATTGGGGTAGATGTGCTGGGTCCTTTCCCTACCACAGAGGCCGGAAATCGTTTTGTTTTAGTGGCGATGGACTATTTTACCAAATGGCCGGAGGCATACGCCATTCCAGATCAAAGTGCCTCCACAGCCGCTCAAAAACTGCTGGACGAAATGTTCACTCGATTCGGGGTGCCGAATGAACTGCACAGCGACCAGGGGCGGAACTTTGAGAGCCGGTTGTTTAAAGAGGTGTGTCAGCGGATGGGGGTGAAGAAGACCCGGACCACCCCCCTTCACCCGCAAAGCGATGGACTGGTAGAACGGTTTAACCGCACCTTGGCGCCAACTTGCGATCCTCACTAGTCAACACCAGAGAGACTGAGATCAACATTTGCCTCTGGTCTTGTGGGCGATAGGACGGCTGTTCAGGAATCGAGTCAGTGCACACCGGCGGGCTGATGTTGCGAAGGGAGATGCGCACGCCGGTGGACTTGGTGTTTGGCTCACCCCCTGAGCCTGAGCTTGCTGGCGGTCACGAAACGGACTATCTCCGACGATTGAAAGAGCGACTGGACATGTACACCAACTGGCCAGAGAGGCCCTAGAGGGAGCTGGAGCCCGCCAGAAGCGGGCATATGACACTCGGCGCATGGTCCAACCCTGAAGCAAGGGGACAAAGTGTGGGTGTTTTGCCCCCAGAGGAAACGGGGGTTGTCCCCAAAACTGACGCACCATTGGCAGGGACCTGGAGAAATTTTGGATGCAATTTCGACGTGGTTTTCCGAGTCCAATGCCTGGACGGGGCAGACGGGTGGTGCTGCATAAAGACCGTTTGGCACCATACCACCCATTGGCCCCAGCACCAGAAAGACTTGAGAACCAAAGCAACTCTCCAACATCCACCCTCGGTGCCGAGACAGAACTTGACAGTCTCAGGACTGAGCCTGGCACGGGTGATGAAGAGTCAGGCAGGCCCAAACGTGTCCGCCGCCGGCCAGGACATTTATCAGACTTTGTTTGTGAAAATTAGGGTTGTGGGGACACTAACCCTCTTGGGGCTGTGTAGCAACCCGGCAGTCCGCTGGCGGAGTGACGCCTTGTGGGTAAATTATGTAAAATAGTTGTGGGGAATTTATGGGAAATTTATGTGAAAGTTATTGTGTGTAAAGATTAACTAAGTTCGTAATTGTCTTTCCTGTTGTAAATGTTATATGTGTTTGTGCGCAGCCGGTGGGGTGGGTTGGGATATCGCGGGTTGTAAAATGTAAATAGATACCGCCGTTAAGAAATGTCGTTTTGTTGTTGACCTTGACAGTGGTTAAGCGGATGAATTTGAGCTTTGCTTTCTGGCTATCTGTGAATAAAGAGATACAACAGGACAGAGCTGTTATTCATTGCTAAGATTTCATCTAAGCAATTAATGCCGAGACACTCGGAGTCGTGCGGTGTATGGGACACGAGTGCTCGCTACTTAAGAAGCTGGGTACAGCTGCGTGCTGCCGAGACGCTCGTAGTCGTGCGGTGTATGGGACACGAGCCGTACTTAAAGAGCTGGGTACAGCTGCGTGCCTAATGCTGGCAATCCGCTAGCCGACAGCTTGGAAGAGGTGCACGGCGAAATCGGCTTGAAAATCTTCAAGACTCGACCACGGGTCGCTACAATATATATGTCTGGCTATACTTCACCTAGCTGCTTTTGCTATTTAATGGTTCAACCTTAATTACTGTTTTTCATTGTAATTTCTAATTTGATTCAAATGCTCTTCCTGCCCCGTTTCTTTCTTTTCTCTTAATTCTTCCCCCTCATTTGTCACCGTTATTTGTATTTTAAATTCTATTTTTCCTTCTATTACTGGTAGCTCATGTGATATACCCGACAGTGGTGCCGGTGGGATTTTATTCTCTACCTTTCTGTCAGTAAAGCACCGATTCATTCTTTGTAGTGTTGTGCCTCTTCTTATTGCTTCCCCCATAAACACTTGCATTAGTTTTAGTTCTGCTTCCCTCTTATTTTCCTTTTTTTTTTTTTTTTTTTTTGCTCACATCTTCTGTGTTATAATTTTTATGTGCTCTGTCATTTCTTTGCACAATTACAGGCTAAATGAACCTTTTTGGGGCCAGCAGTTTTTAAAACTTTTTGTTCTCTTATGCCATTTTTGAGATGATTTTTGAATCAGTTCTTTGTGGAGGGGATTGTTACGCCCCAATATATCCACAGGCAACTCCCTGCACTCATTTTAACCGCCTGTAGCCGTGGGTTTCCTATCGCCAATCTTGATTTTGAATTTCTATTTAAATTAGGTTTGATTTCACACAGGAACTTTCTTACTGTGACTGCTGGCAGCACAAATCTCCCAACAGCATTTTTTTGGACACCAATTTACCCTTCTTGCTATTATACTGAGTTCAGCACCAGGATTTGTCAGTGTTTTTCCTGTCTTTCCTTGTCCTCTCTTAAAACCACGATTTATTCCCTTCTGTAAATATGGCTGTAAGTGTTTTTTAAAGGGAATCTCAATAAAGTAAAGTTTGTCTGACTCTACTAACTTTTCCAAAGTAGCTCCCAACTTTCTCACTGTCCAATTTCTTGCAATTATAGTTCCCCAATCTATATAAGGCCACTCTTCCTGTACCTCATCCAAGTTTATTATCTCTGTGATTGCTTTCAATAAAAAGTTTTTAGTACCTTCTGCTAATTTGTGCGATTGTCCTGCTGCATTTATGTAAAAATCCTCTTTCCAATAGTGAGTATGCAAACCATGAGTTATGTGCAGGATCATTTCTTGTGCCATAAATTTTGCTGCCTAACTTTTCCACAACTTATAACCACAGTAATAAATCTATACTATATTTTTCCTCCCGAGTCTCAAGCTGCCAGTATTCACATAGGACCCTTCCTGTTTTTCGATCTGTGATTTCTACTATTTTCTCCCTTCTATCCTTAATAACTTGTACTAATCTGATCTCTATTCCACTCTCATGTATATATTCATCTATTTTTTGCATGGAAGAAATAGTTGCTTACAGAATCCTACTTACACCTTTTATGTGCTCAATTACTTTACTGTCTTTCTCGTCTACCCACTATTTGGGTTCAGAGTTTTGTTCACACTCACACTTGTCTTCGCTGTTGTGGCTTGTTTTATTACCATTAGGTGAACTTGGAGCTCATGTAATTACTCACACAATCATTCAAAATTTATTAGAGGCTGGGGCTATTTAAAATATTTGTGTGTCTACACTTCACCCAGCTATGTTTTTGATATATATATATATATATATATATATATATATATATATATATATACTTTTTTATGTCTTTTTCCTGCTTTCTTACAAATTCAAGATCTAATTCGTTCCACTGAACTTGTATATATGGGTGATTAGACCAAATCCTGACTCCCATTAACCATACTTGCACTACTTTTATTCTTCTTCGAATGCAAGTTGTAAAGACGTTCAATCTTATTTTATCTTATCTACCCCACAACTTATATCCCCCGTAACAATATTTTCTCCATATACTTCTCCGAATGTTATATAAGGTCAAAACTATATATCTAAACAAATGCCCTCTTTCTCTATTCCTTACTGAGTGTCTTAGCTCTACTCTTCCTCCTTTCACTCTGCAAAATTCATTTACAGCTACTTTTATACGCTTAGGTTTCTCTATTTTTTTTCTCAGAACAATATAATTATTTTACACATAAAAAGTTATATTCTCTTTTTAAGCATATACACTTCATACATTCCCTAGAATTTGCACTTGTACTCAATCACACTTTTTAGCACCTAGTGTACTAATCCCTAATGCCCTGTTCTTGCCCTAAGGTAGTTTTTGTACCTCTGTACCATTCATTCTTCTCCAATCTGCACCTGTGTGTTTCACTCGCCGCATCGCTTTTTTAAAGCGCTCCAAGCATTCTGCGCACCTGTATGTGCTTCAACAATTGCCGCGACGCTTTTTTCTAAAAAAGCGCTCCATTCACACAGCACTTAAGTACATAGCACTTGTGTGCCTACCTAACCTATCAAAAGAGAAATAATAAAATAAAATAAAGTTCTAATTCCCATATCTGTCCCTTGTACTAGCACACTCACTCCACCTGTTACCACACGAATCCCTTTCACCATCTCTCTATACGAACTTGAAAGCGTTTATCCGAGCAGGAATTTCTGCCTATACGTTGCCAATCCCCTTCTCTAATTCAGGGCAGCAACGATAGGTCTCCAAGCGCACCTGAATTAACTCCTTTACTGTGGCACAATCAGAAGGACCTGCTCTCAGCGTTTCCCAAAGATTGGCTCTCTCGAGAGACAGCGGGAATTTTACGACATCTCGCTATCTCGCCCTTCTCACTGGAGAACATACAGCCACAGCAATAGATGGTAGCTCAGGAATAACCCTAACCCTATCTATACTCGGAAAGCCGTCGTTACGGCAACTTTAGTATACTCTCGGTTCGCCGTTACTAGGGCAACCCTTGTATTTGATAGGATTTCAACACCACCCGTTACAATGCAGGCCTCCGTCCCCCGGATCGGAGGGAGCTATATTCTGCACCGTGCAGTCCCCTGTCCCCCGGATCAGGGCGTTTTCTATTAATACCCAAAAACTCAAATTCTCATTATTTTACTGTAAAAAAACCCAAAACTCAAATGGCCATTATTTTACTGCACAAAACTTAAATTTCCATTATCTTACTGCACTCTCAATCATACCATTCATACACACGCACTCATATAAGCTACTCATTCTATTTACAGCGCATCCGGAAAGTATTCACAGCGCATAACTTTTTCCACATTTTGTTATGTTACAGCTTTATTCCAAAATGGATTCAATTTATTTTTTTCCTCAGAATTCTACACACAACATCCCATAATGACAACGTGAAAAAAAGGTTACTTGAGATTTTTGCAAATTTATGAAAAAAATAAAAAAAAACTGAGAAATCACATGTACATAAGTATTCACAGCCTTTGCTCAATACTTTGTCGATGCACCTTTGGCAGCAATTACAGCCTCAAGTCTTTTTGAATATGATGAACACAAGCTTGGTACACCTATCCTTGGCCAGTTTCACCCACTCCTCTTTGCAGCACCTCTGAAGCTCCATCAGGTTGGATGGGAAGCGTTGGTGCACAACCATTTTAAGATCTCTCCAGAAATGTTCAATTGGATTCAAGTCTGGGCTCTGGCTGGGCCACTCAAGGACATTCACAGAGTTGTCCTGAAGCCACTCTTTTGATATTTTGGCTGTGTGCTTAGGGTCGTTGTCCTGCTGAAAGATGAACCGTCGCCCCAGTCTGAGGTCAAGAGCGCTCTGGAGCAGGTTTTCATCCAGGATGTCTCTGTACATTGCTGCAGTCACCTTTCCCTTTATCCTGACTAGTCTCCCAGTTCCTGCCGCTGAAAAATATCCCCACAGCATGATGCTGCCACCACCATGCTTCACTGTAGGGACGGTATTGGCCTGGTGATGAACGGTGCCTGGTTTCCTCCAAACGTGACACCTGTCATTCACACCAAAGAGATCAATCTTTGTCTCATCAGACCAGAGAATTTTGTTTCTCATGGTCTGAGAGTTCTTCAGGTGCCTTTTGGCAAACTCCAGGCGGGCTGCCATGTGCCTTTTACTAAGGAGTGGCTTCCGTCTGGCCACTCTATATAGGCCTGATTGGTGGATTGCTGCAGAGATGGTTGTCCTTCTGGAAGGTTCTCCTCTCTCCACAGAGGACCTTTGGAGCTCAGACAGAGCGACCATCGTGTTCTTGGTCACCTCCCTGATTAAGGCCCTTCTCCCCCGATCGCTCAGTTTAGATGGCCGGCCAGCTCTAGGAAGAGTCCTGGTGGTTTCGAACTTCTTCCACTTACGGATGATGGAGGCCACTGTGCTCATTGGGACCTTCAAAGCAGCAGAATTTTTTCTGTAACCTTCCCCAAATTTGTGCCTCGAGACAATCCTGTCTCGGAGGTCTACAGACAATTCCTTTGACTTCATGCTTGGTTTGTGCTCTGACATGGACTGTCATCTGTGGGACCTTATATAGACAGGTGTGTGCCTTTCCAAATCATGTCCAATCAACTGAATTTACCACAGGTGGACTCCAATTAAGCTGCAGAAACATCTCAAGGATGATCAGGGGAAACAGGATGCACCTGAGCTCAATTTTGAGGTTCATGCCAAAGGCTGTGAATACTTATCTACATGTGCTTTCTCAGTTTTTTTTATTTTTAATAAATTTGCAAAAACCTCAAGTAAACCTTCTTCACGTTGTCATTATGGGGTATTGTGTGTAGAATTCTGAGGAAAAAAATGAATTTAATCCATTTTGGAATAAGGCTGTAACATAACAAAATGTGGAAAAAGTGATGCGCTGTGAATACATTCCGGATGCACTGAAAATCTGTCTGCCCATCCTTTATTCCTGCCTGTTCGTTTTAGAAAGGCCAAATGCTGTTTGTCTCCGTTGAAGGGGCGGATGCTCTCTGAAACTTTACACAAATTAGTTTAGCGAAAATATCGCTTACCTTATAGGTGGCCACCAACTGTGCCCATTTCGTAGAGCATTGCCCCTGCCTCTGGATTCACGCAGCTGCCTTGTTATTCTATCACGTCGGGAAGTCAACAATCTGTCGTGGCGAAAAATTCATCATCAGAAGGCTTTTTATCTAAAAATAAAGGCTATTAGGACTCAAGATAGACAGACAGAGTTTTAAGGCTTTATTGCAATAAATCAACCACACGGACTCAACCCAATTCGGCTGAATGAGATTGAGCCCTGATCATTACAACAATTGAAGTTTTTATAACAATTTCTTATCATTTTGGCCACGTTCGATTAGCTCATTCTGCACCTGGTTTTACTGTCCATTATTCCTCTTGGTGTCTGTTCGGCTTATTTTGATTGATCTAAGACTGGGTGGATGGCTTCCTCTTACCATCTTTGGGCTTTACTTATGTAATTTCCGATCTTTTCTGACTTCGCTATAATGAGCTCTCCTGCCCATCCCACTTCTGACTCCCTTCTATTACTGTCCGGCCGAACCTTGAGTTTCCATGGGAACCCTTATTATCTCCCTACTTTTCCTATCACTGGCCCCCTTGTGGAATTTGTTATCTTTTAATGCTGTTCCCATTTTCTAAAACTGGCCAAGGCTTCAATTCCATATATGGGTTTCCTCTCATCGTTTTCTTTCTTAAACCTTCCAAACTTTTTATAATAGTGACCTGAAGCTTAAGCTTTAATTAAAAAGAAGTATAGTATATGCTTTCATTTGATCATTGCTTGGCATGCTTGATTTGTCTTAATTTCTACACTAAAGTTAATTGCTATTATATTCTTCTAATATTTTTGGTAATGCCTGAATTTACTAATATTTTCTCTTCATGCATTATGTCAGCGTGACCCTGCTTACAGCAAAAGCCTTTTGTTGCCTTTCTGCTGATTCATCAGCCCAGCTGCTTTCAGAGGCATCTTCTCTGTATTATCGCTTCCTAGCCTTGAATCACAGGTGTTCTCAAACTCTTATCCTGTTTAAAACTGGTCTCGGTGTATCAATTTGCTGTTTTTTTCTTACTCTGGAAATTTTACTGTAAGCCTAAAAAATAATGCAATATAACTGATTTCTTTAGTTAACTATTTGCTAGACCTATCTTATTTGCTTAACTTTCTAATTTCTGCTTAATCTTAATATTTTAGAAGCTTTTAATTACTTTTTATGGCTCTATATGTTAATTTGCTATTATCTGCTAATATAAAAAAATTTCCTTTTACAATGGCACCTTAAAGGCTAGGGCCAGAAGTGACGTAATCAGATAATGCCTGTACCGAAAGTGATGTCATCAGTGGCGCCAGAATCTAGTGGGATTTCCCGTGGATGGTCTGCAGAGGATTGAGAGAGAAAGTCTGTGCAGCTCACCACCCCCTGGTCTGGTGTGGTACTACTGTTATTCAGGACCTTTAGCTGCCTCCCAATCACATGTGTGTGACAAAGGCTAACAGAATGTTAGGTTATAGAGCACGGTGTATAGAGTACAAGTCCAAGGAGGTTATGCATAAGCTTTATAATGCACTGGTGAAGCCTCATCTAGAGTACTGTGTGCATTTTTGGTCTCAAGACTACAAAAAGGACATTGCGATGCTAGAAAAAGTCCAGAGAAGAGCAACTTGGCTCATTCCAGGGCAACAGAGGATGATTTATGAAGAAAGATTAAAAGAGTTGAGCCTTTTTGGTATAAGCAAAAGAATATTAAGAGGTGACATGATTGAATTGTTTAGAATTATGAAGGGAATTAGTACCGTGAATCAAGACTATTATTTTAAAATGAGTTCATCAAGGACACAAGAACACAGTTGGAAACTCAGTAAGGGTAAATTTCATACAAACATTAGGAAGTTTTTTTTTTACACACTGAACCACAGACACTTGGAAAAAACTGCCAAATAGCATGGTAGACAATCAGACTTAAAAACTTTCTAATCTAGACTGTTTTTTAAGAAGATTTAAGTAGACAGGACTGGTGAGCTTTGTTAGGCTTAATGTCCTATTCTCATTGAGATTTTTCTAATGTTCTAAATTTTCCTTGGGTTAATCTGTCTAGGTATGAGAGAAGGTGTACTGTATGGTAGACTGGCACTGTGTCCTTTATTGATAACTGTCTAGTGTTTTATGTAACCATGAGCTGGCACTGGAATAAACATCTTCATAAAGTGAATGAATTAATAACTGTCTTTATTATTTTAATCAGTTAATGCAGCACTGTCCCACACTTTTCATTTTATTAATTGTTTGCTCTTTTACAGCAGCTTTGAATAGCGTAGGAAATGATCTGCACAGGGTAGTGCAGTGGTAGCGCTGCTGCCTTGCAGTTAGGGGACCTGGGTTCGCTTCCCTGTGTGGAGTTTGTATATTCTCCCTGTGTCTGCGTGCGTTTCCTCCAGGCGCTCCGGTTTCCTCCCACAGTCCAAAGACATGCCGGTTAGGTGGATTGGCAATTCTAAATTGGCCCTGGTGTGTTTGTGTGTGTCCTGCAGTGGGTTGGCGCCCTGCCCAGGATTGGTTCCTGCCTTGTGCCCTGGGATTGGCTCCAGCAGACCCCCGTGACCCTGTGTTTGGATTCAGTGGGTTGGAAAATGGATGGATGGATGATCTGCACATCTCGTTTGATTAAAAAAGTCATGGTACAAGACATGATGGATAACAAAAGAAGTATTACTAATAATACATAATATTTTCAAATAAACATTTGAAATCCATCCATCCATTCTCCAACCCGCTGAATCCGAATACAGGGTCACAGGGGTCTGCTGGAGCCAATCCCAGCCAACACAGGGCACAAGATAGGAACCAATCCTGGGCAGGGTGCCAACCCACCGCAGGACACACACAAACACACCCACACACCAAGCACACACTAGGGCCAATTTAGAATCGCCAATCCACCTAACCTGCATGTCTTTGGATTGTGGGAGGAAACCGGAGCGCCCGGAGGAAACCCACGCAGACGGGGAGAACATTTGAAATACACCTTTGAACTCATTAATAAAACAAGAAATAATAAACTATGTGCATGTTTAAAAATGTAGAATATAAAATGAAATTAAAATTATATTGTCAAATTAAACGTCCAAAATATTAAGCTATGAACAGCTGCTTAATCATACATAGTCATAACTAAATTATTTTAAATCTCCAATTCAATGTATGTGGCAATATTTAATACACACATCATCATCCCATACCCAAAAGACAGATTTATCTAAAAGACTACCCCAAATCTATCCTAAAAATTAAATTGCCCCAAATGTACTCTCTTTGTGTGAATCAAATCATATTCAATTCAAGCACTGAGAATTAAAGCACAAAATAAGTCTCTCCTACCTGCAATTTTATGGACACTTTGTTGTTATAGGTCCCAGGTAATAGGATTTCATTGAGGAAAGCTGCCATGAAGATAAGTTAATCAAAAATATAAAAGGAAACTTTGATGTAATTTTAATCTCACTTTTTTCAATATATTATTTCAATGGCAGTCAAAAAAAACAGCTGATAGTCAATTTTAGGCCCATTACTGAAAAATAATTTTATTATTGAAAGAGATGTGATTTTGCATTCTTGTATTTTTGTGAAGTTATTACCTTTAAAATGTACATAATAATTTATTACATTATAGACTGAATTTGCTCAAAGTGGAATTCAAGCTGATTTTTGTATGCCTTTAGCCAATTTTTACCTAGCAAAATTATGACTATTTCTTTGGGTGCTTAAACATGTAATTTTAAAATTTGAACTGCACGGTACCTTGACATTGTGCAGTGCATTATTTGCATCTCAATGTAAAGATAAGATAGTCAGGCTAAATAATATTATTCATCCAATGCTAAAATTAAAATTGTTCTGGTCAGAATGACAACTCTTCTTTTCCAAATTCAATGACAGCAGGTGCAAAGTAGGAAACAGCCCTTTATAGGACTTCATTTTTTCTTCTTCTTCTTCTTCTTCTTCTTCTTATTATTATTATTATTATTATTATTATTATTATTATTATTATTATTATTTTTATCAAGGAAAAGGCAAACACATGCATCCCCAGAACATTCCCACATCATTATGGTAGAGTTACAACTGAACATTCATACTAATTCAGAAAAAGTAATGAAACTATACAAGGAGGACAGAACAATACCTCCTGACTGATTTTAATATTAACCCTGCTGTTCAATGCTTTGTGAAAGCATTTAGACACTTTTATTCATGAAAGTTTATGTATATACTATAGAGAAGAAGGCAGGCACTGTCGACCAGCTAGAGGTAGTACTGGAGGAAGAAATGAAGACTGAGCTGAGGGCCATTATGAGCATGCTGCGCATCCTCTCTCTGACATACTAGTATTGAATAATTCAATCAAACACATTATTCAAAAGAAGTGTTTCATTATTCACTCCTTCAAACCCACAGCAATATGCCTGTATCATGCATCATAGTGACTATTCTTTTGTTTTCAGCTTTTCTACTTTTTCTTTTTCCATGTTTTTGAAATTGTGTTTTTGAGGGGGATTGTTGTTGTTTGTTTATTATAATATTTATTGGTCTTCTGTAGAAAAAAAACCATTTCCTTCTTGGGACAAATAAAGTACTATCTATTGGGATACCAAAGTGGCCCTTCTGGGAGCCAAACATCAACAGTCATAATTGGGGTAGCAAAGAACCAGTGCATCATTGTGCATTTTATTCAACAACAAAAGCAAGGTAGTGTCCATATAAATAAATAAAGTGCACTTCTTTTCTTTAAGTTAATAAATATTCCATGATAAAAAAAGCATTTATCAGCAGGAGCTAAAATCAGTCAACAAAAAAATAGATTCATAAATTCCAAATCAAATTAAAATCAAGTATAAAACCAAAGAGATAAAATCAGGCCAGGTTTATACTTCATTTCTATGCAAACATTGTACTGTTTATACTTGTGAACATACTTTACATAAATGGGTGGGAACAGGTTCAGCTTCTCTGTGTCGTGAGTTGCCTGAAACATCCATTGAATTCCGAGGATACCTTGCCACAATAACTCTGAAAAGGATGGATGTTTAATGATTAAATCATTCAATCCAAGGATGTGCTCATTCCAGCTAGGATTGGGCACGAGACAGAAACAATCCCAAGACAGGGTATCACCTCATCGCAAGTTGAATACAAACACTCACATACACTAAAGTCATTTTAGCATCACCAAATCTGCATATCTTTGGAAGGAAACCAAAGCACACTGTGGAAACCCACCATGAAAACATGCAAGCTCCAAGCAGGGAGCAACAGTGATGTGACTCCCTGCAAGACAGAAGCGTTACCGCTGTGCCACCCCCATATGTGTGTTCATTATTTAAATGAACTGGTGTCGTCAGAATTTAACGGATGTTTCAGGCAATTCAGTGAAGCTGAATGTTTTCTCACCATGATGATATCTTGCACTGCCCCCTGGTGGAATCTTCCAGATCTCCATAAAGTATGCGCACAAGTATTAAATAGTAGTAGTAGCGTCATCAGGAACACGCGTCGTGTCACGTCAAGTATAAACCCAGTCTAAAGGTTAATGAATGAAAAAAGTAACACCACATTGATAGATAGCATTTCATGTGTTTAATAAGAATGTTTGTAAGAGCCATTGATTAAAGTGAAAAATTAATAGCCCCTTTAAACTCAAACCAACTTTGGCAGCTTTTTCAATAGTGAAGATTTTTGCCCCCTTCCTCTTTAAATAAGCTCCAGCAAAATGGGTTTTTAAGTACGTAAAAGGAAGTCATTGGCAAACATGAGGTAAAAGCAAGGGCAAAATGTGTGAAACACGGCATTGGGAACAACACATTTTATTTATTTATTTTATGTGAGGGTTGAGTAGAAAACAGGCAAGTCAGTTGCATTTTATTTGATGTATAGCTTTAATAAAATGCAACTGCTTGAATGCCCTGTTCAATGTTAAACTACCACTCTGTTTCTGTAACCAGTTGTTGCAATCTGTATTAAAAAATGCAAGATGTGAAAAGTTTCAATATCAAAGAAACTTCTCTAACCTTGTCTTCCTTCGTCATAGTTTTCTGCTGACCCCCTTCGCCTCTTTACTATTCTCTCTAATATCCACTGCTGTTTCTTCTTAAAAAACAAAAAAAGGAAGAGGGTGGCTATCTGTTCACACACATATTGGTAGAAATTTTCTTTTCATCATCTGCAATTGTGCTCTGTTCAATTAATTTTACTTAATGTCATAATAGAATAGAATAACATGTTTTCTGTGATACAGCATCAAAGTGAGCATTAAAAATGCTGTAGAGATATAACTAGCTTCTCTGATTATGCAATGTTCAAAAATATAATTTCAATTTTACACAGTTTGCTACAGCTATCCTTTTGAAAATGTTTCATTAATTTTTGCTGATATTCCCACTGGCATTTCATCAAAAAGATTTAATAGAAATTTGTATAAATGAAAACATTTAGTCCTAAAGCAATGTAATGCCAAAAAATATTACAGCCCAGTCAACTAATCATAAACCACTTTACTTTTATGATAACAGCAACTCCACATTTTTATAACATTGCAGCAGTTAAATGCTACTGCAAGTGTGATAGAAATGCACAGTAAAAGCATTCCCATTGGTGTTTTAACCTTTCCCTACTCTGCACAACCTAACTAAGGCCATTCATCCAAATATACTGTCCACTTTCTTTTCTTGCCATATTTTAATTTGCTTTCTGTTCCTGGACTAATAAATGAAACTATTTAAGCTATGTTTCTGAGCACTAATAGGAGTTATGCCCCCATTAACTATAATATCCCCACAGAATGATTACTGTGGTCTCCATAAATACAAAGTAATTTCATAGCTATTGTTCATAAGGAAATTGCAACAGACAGTTTTTCTGTCACATTTGACTATGTCTGTAAAATATGAAAACTCAAGGTAAATTCAGTACAGACATAAAACTGAAATAAGTTAAAAATAATGAGATAGCAACATGTGGAATTCTCACTGCATTATAAAGATATATTCAATAACAACCCATATCAGTCATCACTTGCATTACCAAAGTGTTTTTGTTTTTTCCCTTTCTTGGACCTTCACAGGATTGAGCTCCAATTTTCTTCATGTCATTCATTACTGCTTACATTCATGTCTCTTTTGCCACAGTTGTGTCTCCATGCCCTCAATGTTCATCATTTCTTCAAGGAACAAATATGCACTTGTATCTACATGTACTTTGCCTTAACTCCTTCTGCATTGTTCTCCTCATCACAATACTTACAGCACGAGCATCCTTTCTGGCAACTCTAAATTTGTCATTGAAACTCCACACATCCACTCAATGATTCCCCTTTCAGTCCTTCACAAACATGTTTCTTCTTCTGCCTCATCGTGAATTACTCCAAATAAGCAAAACATGAAACTTTTGACATCCCTTGTATAAACTTTACTGATGGTGGGATCCCACATAAGATGCAATCATGGAGTTTTGCTTCTAATTAAGTAGCATATCTGATTCATCAGAGGAAGATAAGCTGTTGTTTTTTACTTACTGTAATTTATACTGCCCAACCTTTGCCAAAATTCATTAGTGAATAAATATGTGAATTGAGGACCCTTATCTGTTCCATTACTAGGAATTTGGGAACCCTCTCACCAGTGGGTGAAGACTGATTTGCAGAAGATCTTTGTAGTCATGTTGCTCAGAGGTAACAGCAGTAGCGAACTTGTGCAGTTTACCACTATCACCATCAGGGTACATATGGTGAGGGACTGTTGTATGCTTCTTCCTCACTTCTTTAAGCCATGTGACATCCAACAGGACATGCACAATTTTGTCCTGTGTCTCAAAGCTCTCTAATAAATGGCTAACAAGGGCTTATACTCCCTAAAGACACATCATCAGTTCATACAGAACATGGTAATTCACTGGTTTGTTCAGACTTTGGATCCACAGGAATGGAAAATCACAATGAATCCAGCACGTTAGTGACAACATCTACACCATAAGGACCTCTGTTGCCCTGTGACGATGCGGTTCGGTTCCACGCTCCCATCACTGTTTGGAAGCCCTTGAACCCAACACTGTCGATAATGTCACCAAGTGAGCTAGTCAGTGAAGGCAACAATTGAGCAAGGGGATGGTTCAAATGTGCAAAGTGCTTTTATTAAAAACAGTCAACCAAAAACAAAGTGTTCATCAAGTGCAGTGATTCAAAAGTTCAATAAATAAATAATCCTTAAAAGAAATTGTGGAGGTTAAAACCACTACAAAAAAAACAATCCTTTAAAACCAGGGGTTGAAATAGTACAGGAAGAAATATGTTAAAACCAAAATCCCGGTGTCTTCTGCTTCCATGGCGGCTCATCTGGTCTGCTCTACAGGAGAGTTGCCTACCTGCAGGATCAGCTGCCCTTCAATCAGGTCCAGTAGCCCTTCGACCCTTGGCTTCGTCAGGCTCTCAACCGGACCAAGACTTGGGTTATTTCCCAGCGGCCAAGGCCAAAGCCTTCTCGACTCCCGCTCCTTCTATGGTCAAGTCGATTCCTCCACTGGTCACTCCAGCTACTTAGTCGCTCAGCTGGAGTGACCGCTTTCTCAGTCTCACTGAGTGTCGGCCAAACACTCCCCTCGTGGGCTCGCCTCCCAGCTGCCTGCTGTCTCCCTCGCTCGCTCTTCCGTACTGGTGCTCTCTCTCTTACTTCCTGCTTTCTTTAGCAACCTCCGTCTCTTTCTCTCACTCCTTTCGTTTTGTTCTTTTTTTCGTCTTTTTGTTCCCCCCTCCAATCGACTCGTGCTTCTTTTATACAGCAAAGGGCCATAGCAGCTGCAGCACATTAGCCACGGGAACAATCACGGATGTGGGCAGTTCCTCACCTGTGCACTCGGTGAGAAACGCCCACACCGCAGATCGCCCCGCGGCTTGCTACAACCACTACGCCTCCTCACGAAAGCGCCGAGTACGGTGATTATTTATTTAAAAACTGGCCCTTACTGAGAGCGCTGTGGACCCGCTATACCACATGCCCACCCCCAAGTGGCTCACTAGGAACAAGGTCATAGTGTGTCACTGAAATGATAGATAATAATGAAACAATGATGGATGTGTATCCTGCCCTGATTTCTAACCGGCTCAACAAAGTCTTTGGTGCGCACAAATTTTATAATGGTAGCCCACTAAGATTTTCATGTTGACAAAATCACCAGACTTTAGTTATTTTAGTACGATACAAGGACCACTGCTAGCTATTTCCAACAGCATTAAATTGAACTTACTTTTTTTATTATTTTCTAGTTTTTTGTGTGGATGTATGTTTAATACTCTAACCAATGCAGTAATGTGAAGGTAGCTAGCTGCATAAAGAACATTAAATACTGTTGTTTTACTTTCATAAAAGGAATCAGATACTTGTGTGAGATCTAGATTGTTTGGGGCAATGTTTGGTGCAGTGGTCAGCACTGCTGGTTTACATTTACAAAGATATGGACTCCATTTACAGCTTGATCACTCTCTGTGTGGAGTTAAACTAATGTGGTAAAGAGTTGGGGAGCACGACCCTGGGTGAACCCCGAATATTAAATGCCAGCACGATAAACAAGTGTGGAAACGTCTTTGCAGACAATAGTTCTAGACTGAACTGAACAAGGTTGTTGGCCCTTTTCAAAATGTAGGCCTTCGACAGGAAGTGTAGGATCCAGGAGTGATGTCAGCACTGGAGTGGCAGTTAGGCTTCCCTTCTGCAGAGGAAGGAAGAGAGAAGGCATTAAAGTACATCTTCAACCCCTGGTTTGGTGGGTCATTACCATCACCTGAGACCTTAAGCTGTACCACATGTGTACACACATGACATTTGATATACTGAGTATGGGAGATGTTTGCCACAAATTATCATATTTGGTATGAATCATGGAGCCATCATTTTCAATAGAACAGCAAAAGACAATACAGCAGCATCATCCAACTTCTCCTAAGAAGAAGTTAAAGTTACCCATTCTGCAATGAAAGCTATAGTCATTATTTTCAAATGCAAAAACTATTTAACACTAGAATTACCAAAGCCTACGAAAAAACTCATAAATCCGGCCCAAGGCATGAGCTTATTCAGTGTGAGCAGGAACACTCAGGTGGCTGTTTGCTTGTGCTATAACAAGCTTGACCTGGCGGCGATCAACGCACATGTACTGTGCAAGGCATGTACGGGATGCCACTGAGAAAAAAAGAGTGTTCATGGCTCACTTTACAGAGGAGCTTTGTCATCGCTTCTTACAAGAAAAGGCGATGGAAAAAGAAAAGGAGGATGCAGCATCAGCAAGCTTCTGTTCCAAGATAGCCGCTTCCCCCAGAAAAGCAAACTCGGTCAGTGTCAGTGATAGGAATGACAGCATAGAGAGAAGTGTGTACATTGGAACAGGTACACATGTCGTAAATGTAGGAAGAATGGTCCTTGGGTGTGTGGGAACTGTTAACATTTGAATCTGATAATTGCATATAGCGTGGAACTGACCTCTCTGTACTATTCTTTCCTCTGCATGCCCTGGAGTACAAAAGAAACACCACCATGCACCAAAATGTGGAGACTGGGCAAGACTGAAAAAAAAACCCCAAAAAACACATGGTCACTGATTACAAGTGCAAGATGGCATAAGAATGAATATGAATAATGTTGCATCTGTGCCACAATGTTTTCTGAAATCTACTATACAGGTCATAAAATGAATAATTTCAAATATCATATATACCTATGTCTCTGTTTTTTGTCAGTGCGGCTTTGACATCATGGGCCAAAAGGCGCATACTAATTCAGCATAAGCAGGAACACTATAAAATAAAATTGAACAAAAAATTCAAGTGACAATGAGGCAGGAAGAAGTCAGATTCACCAGGCAGATTTCAAATAAAAACTAACAGCGTCAGATCCCTTTTTTGGCGGTAGTATACAGTATATTGTGAGTGAGAGAATAAAAGTGAAAAAAAAACTCTAACTTTTACATGTGCTATAAATTTACAGCGGCTGTTACAGATGCAAATCAAATTTATGTTTTTATTGTATAATGTCAACAATAACAGCAGCTCACTATTCAAGATGGTTAATATATGAGGCAGTGAGGATTGAACTGGGGGCTCTTGATTACAAGTCAGCAATTCTTACCACTGTGCCACAGAAGCTGTTGCATTATCCTACTTTTTTTGAAAGTATTTTTTCGATCTTTAGATGTCAGGCTTCACACATTACATAGTTTATGTCTACATTTTGTCATTTATTACTAAAATGTAAAAAATGTTTCTGTTTTTAAAATGTGTTTACACAGATTATTGTAAAAATGGAAAACACATGAAATGCATGTGTTCCAAATAATGATCTATTATTTCCATTCTAAAACTCCAGAACTTCACTCCCAGGTAATCAAGGCTGGAACTGGGAGAACTTTGTGCCTATTCTGCAGCGGTGGGGGGATGGAATAGTAGGCTGCTTGTTGCTTGTCTTGATCGGCACATTTACAAGACAAAAGACGCTGACGGAGAGGTGCGAAGGGATTTAAGGTGGGCTTGATTTACAAGTTTTTGTTGGCTTTGGTAATTTTAGTGTTAATGTAATTAAGGAGCGTTAATATATTGGAGTGCACGTTAGTCTAAACCATGTGTTCAAAATTCTCAAAAGCAACAATACAGTTAATGAATCAGAATTATGTATTTGAAACTGAAATTGCAACAGCTTTTAAAACATCTGGATGAGCTGAAAAACTTTGTGATTAGCTAACCAAATAATATTGATGAACTTAATAGAACAGTCAACTATTTATGTTCTTCTGCTTCTGTAATAAAGTTGTCCATCCTTGGACTGTACTTGCCTCCTCCATACCTTCTAGGTGAACATTTTCCTTCCCCTTGCCCAACTCCAACTCACCTGGGTGAGGTGGAGTGGCTACTTTTCCTACCAGACCTGTCAGTACTCTTCCAATGCTGGAGCATTGCACCCGGAAATCACTTTTGGGCCAGCAACAACAACAACAACATTTATTTATATAGCACATTTTCATACAAACAGTAGCTCAAAGTGCTTTACATAATAAAGAATAGAAAAATAAAAGACACAATAAGAAAACAAAATAAGTCCACATTAATTAACATTGAATAAGAGTAAGGTCCAATGGCCAGGGGGGACAGAAAAAACAAAAATAAACTCCAGACGGCTGGAGAAAAAAATAAAATCTGTAGGGATTCCAGACCATTAGACTGCCCAGTCCCCTCTGGGCATTCTACCTAACATAAATGAAACAGTCCTCTTTGGATTTAGGCAAAACATCCATGAAATTAGAGAGTCCTTTATTGGCAGTGCCACCTGGCGACCCACCAGGAACCCTACAGGGATGTCGGAGGCGTGACCACAGGAGGACTGGGGTGGGTACTGCCGACCCAGAGACAAGCCGTGCCAACCCTGTGAAATGCTCTGTCTGTTCAATGAAAACTCTGAAGAAGAATAACATTTGATTTTCAAAACTGAGTTGCTTTCCAATTAGACAGGCACCGTGCTGCTCACAGTTTACTTTGCCGCACATTTTGCAGCACGTTTTGAACCTGTTGACCGCATTCTTTAATTAAAAGAGCGTATACGTTCCATTCTTCTTTTATTTTCTGGTTGGTAACACGAAAGGCTATGCATAGTTGGCTTATTAAAAAGCAGATATCTTCAACCTCTGTCCCTCCTCAAGCTGCTGGCTCCACGGTTGAGCCCAGCACCACTGCTACCAACACGCAGCACAGCTCACCCACGTCAGGAACTGAAACTCCAAAAGATGTAGATAAGCCTACACAATCCTCCAGCTCTGCACCCGTGTCGGGTACTCCAAGCCTCTGCCTTCAACAAAATATACAGTCCGGTCTGCCTGACTTAAATATGGATAGCCCATCCCAGCCCATTTTAATTAATTATCCCAAGCGCGCATTCGGAAAGACACTCAGATGTTTTAGTGCAAGCTGGTATCAATCTCGACCATGGCTTGAATATTCTGTTGTCCGTGATGCCAGCTTTTGCTTTGCCTGGCGCAAATTTAGTGTTTCCAGTTTGGACCACGAGGACATATTCACCAAACACAGCTACACTAATTGGAAAAAAGCTCTAGAAAAAGATGGTGGCGGCTTCCACAAACACATGTCTAGTATCCTGCACATCAGAGCCATGTCTGCATGGCAAGAGTATTGGTTCCGGGCAGAAACGGGTGAAAGCATAGTTCAACTACTGGGTCCAAACCAGATAGAAAGAATATATATTATGTGAAAAGCATTGGGAAGGCCGTTCTGTTCCTTGCAGTCAATGAACTGGCTCTGCATGGTCACAATCATGAAGGTGGGGAGGACGGACTTTTTCTTAAGTTCTTTGATTACACAATCAAAAAAGATGCCAAACTTGCAGAAATTGTAAAATACATCTCAGACAACGCAAAATACACATCCAATGTAATTCAAAATGAAATAATTGAGACTCTTGCCAAAATGGTGGTAAAAGATATCAGGACCAAATATGAAAAAGCTGACTCTCCTGGACTTTGAATTAAAAGTGATGATACCAGGGATTGCTGTGACATTGATAATTTGTCTGTAGTTATTAGATTTGTCCAGAACTCCATCCCTGAAGAACACCTGATTGGCGTAATTGAACTGAATCAGCTTGATGCTGAATATATTTGTAACCAAATTATGTCACATCTCTCTGAACTAGGTTACAGCGCAGACAATTTAGTGTGTCAGTGTTTTGATGGTGCTTCTGTCATGTCTGGGGCAAAGGGTGGTGTCCAGGCTTTGTCACAAGTACATTCCATATGTACACTGCTACAACCACCAGCTCCATTTAGCAGTGATACATGCAATGGAATCAAAACCTCTGATAAGAAGTTCTTTGACTGGTCAAATTCATTGAACACATTTTGTCACAGACATTATGTTTCACACACATACAATACACCCACACTGAAAAGACTTCTAGAAATATGATGGACCAGTCATTATGATGTCACAAAGTCAACAATGAGGAAGCTATAAGGGGGCTTCTCTCAGAGGTAGCAGAGGCTGGCATTGCCCCTTTTGACATTTGCATAGAGGCATGTGGTCTTCTGACCCAATTAAAAAAGCAGAATTTCTTTAATACAGGAAAATTCCTCCTTCATGTGCTTAGTGTGCTGAAACCAGCCAATGCAATTCTACAGGCACATGCAGTGGATTTGTGCACGGCTGGGGAGGTGGTGACAGCTTCACTGGCCACACTGAAGGAGAGGAGATGTGACTCATTCTGGGAGGATCATTTCTCTCAGTGTGAAAGTAGGCCTACCAATTCACTCTAAAGGAAACAGAAAGTTAATTCACAGCTTGATGATAGTATTGTCGTGTCTACACTCAGGCATGGTGACTCTGATGAACAAATTGCTCCTAATCAGACTTTTAAAAGGGCTGTGTTCAGCATTCTTGATAGAGCTATTGTGGAAATGGAGACAAGATTCTCTCAGAGAAATGTTGAATTATTGAGGGCCACATCGCTTCTCCTGCCAAAATCAGAATTATTTCTTGACTATTCTCTCCTGAAACCACTTCAGGCACCTGCAGGCTCAGAGCAAAACAGCATGAGCTTGCAAAATGAAATTGCTGTGACAAAAGCAATGTTGATCAATAAACTGCCAGCTGATGCTAATCTCTCTGAAGCATGCAAATGCATTCAGCAGTACAAAGAGACCTTCCCTATGTTGCATTCACTATATGTCACAGCACTCATCATTAGTGTGTCTTCAGCTGCATGTGAAAGCTCTTTCTCTACTTTGAACCGCATTCTCACTCCACTCCGCCGAACAATGCTGTATTCAAGGAAGAGAAATTTAGTCATTCTGGCACATGAGAAATACATCACAGAAAATCCAGACATGAATGAATTTGTTTCAGAATTTGCCAAGAGTAACCACAGACTGGTCCTGTAGATCATATCCAGGTTAAACACTGGAAACTGATATCCTATAGCCTCCCTAATGACTACAATGAGCCACTTTTCTGTTCTTGCTCTCATATGTTGTATACATTTGACTTTATTGATATTTACCTTGTAGATGTAGTTCTGCATTTGTTCACAAAGAATAATAATACAAGTTCCATTGCCTCTGTTAATTTTATTGAACAATAGGTTATGATTTATGCTGCAATTTTTGCTTTTATATGTTATATAAAACTATGTTGTTATTATTATTTGACCCCCCCTACAAAAATGAGGATGGATGGATATTTTTTGCCCCCCCAGACAAGCCAAATGCCCACCCACACATGATGTTCTGGTCACACCTCTGAGGGATGTCCTCCCAAACAACTCCTTCGGTAGCCCAAAAGGGAGGCATGTGTCAATTCTTTTCACTGCCATGCACCAGAAGTCAGGGAGCATTGACCACCCTGGCTGGAATGCACATCCATCACAGTTGTCCATCCATAACAGCAGTCTCTTGGCCAGTGAGGGAAGACCTTCCATCCTGGTGAACAGGCCATTCCATCTGTGTCCATCATATTTCTCCTTCTCGAGCTGAACATTTTAAGACAATGTGACCTGTTTACAACAGTAAAGAAAAGTGGAAATCACATTTTGACACCAGAATAACAAATTAATTAATTAATTAACTAACACTAGAATTCCTGAAGCCTATGAAATCCTGGCCCACCTTAAATCCCTTCGCACCTCTACAATCAATATTTTTTGTTTGATTAGCACAAACATCGCCTGCCTTGATGGATCTCAATTTGCAAGCAAAAAGCTCTCCCAGCTCAATCCAAGGCTCCTTATCTTCATGTGATGTGCCTGGAGTTGTACACAGTAAATAATACAGTATAGCGCTATTTGGAATACATGCATTTCATGTGTGTTCCATGTATACAAAGATCTGGGTAAGTGTAGTTTGAAAGGAACTACAAGAAATGCTGAACACATACCTAAAGCAGAAACTTTTCCATGCTATACTAATAATGACAAGAAGTGTATAATGTGTGAAGGCTTTAGTCCAAATATCAAATACAAACATGCGCTTATATTCAAGAATACTGTATAACCAATGTAAAAAAAAAAATTGACATTTGAGCTTAAGTTTTTAACTCACTGACAGCAACATGTAAATCAAATGTTTTTTTTTTCTTTGGTTATATATATAAGCAATTGCAACTGTGTGTGGTAGTCCTTTGGTATCCAGGGGGATCACTACTTGCAGCCCCCCTGCCTAACACCTTTGGTACATAAGGCTAATGAGCCTTTGAATTGACAGTTGTGTAACGTTATCCTATTCCTACAAAAAAGGGCCTGACATGCTTTATATCCTTTGGCTGGAGAAGGTCACATATCAAGATGTTATGATTCAGAGCATACAAAAAGGTGCTTAGTGGGGTTAAAGTCTGAAGAGAGAGCAGGACAATGACGAGTGTTTCATGTTCTGATGAGTCCATCTGCAGCTTCCTCAGGCCCAAACCAGGCTTCAATGTGTGACAAAAGTGCCTGGTCTGACTGGTTGCTGGGCAATGAGACCACCGGCATTTTCAGCAGCAGTATGAAGCAAACTCTCAGATGAACAAGTCTGATGTGTCAGTCCTGATCTGATGTGGACTCTTAAGAGTGAGCAGGTATTGGATAGTCATCTGTTTTACCAGTCTGCTGAAATGCAGTTGGGATACAGCGGAGTAGCTTAATCCATAATGTCTATCAACTGTGATACATTACATGTATGCCTGCAGCATGTCAATGGCCATCTCCCTTGCTTCTGCTGACACTAAATAATGCAAAGAAAACTGACTGTGTGGCTTATGTCCTGCTGTGACCTAATCTTTCAGTTAGAGGCCTTGTTAAAGGTGACCTGGTCAGGCTTTGTTCCATCTGGGCCACTTTGGGTTAAAACACACCTAATGAGCTTCTGTATGTTTGGAAAGTTGCAATGCCTCACTGCACAAGCTGCACTGCTGGTCAAACAAAAAAAATATTTTTATAAAAAAAAAATAAACAAATTTATGTGCCTACTACACAGATGCAGTCTTTTGTTTAAATCTTAAACTTAGTTGCTCTCAGTGTGACATTCTCTCCGTGTCTGCATTAGTTTTCTTCTTGGTGTTTTGGTTTTTCTTCCACACCCCAAAGCTCTCCAGGTTAGGTTACGTGCACACATGGAATTGGCCCCAGGATGGAGGTGCACATGTGAGTATCCTGCAATGTATTGGCGCTCTCTACATGGTTGTTTCCTGACTTGCGCTAGTGGTTTGCACTGCTTAGTTACTGCCTGGGCACTGAGTGGAGTTTGCATGTTCTCCCAGTGTCTGCCTGGGGTATATCTTGGCGTATTCATGTTTTCCCATCACATCCTAATGAGACGTATCAGGTTATTGGGCTACTAATGCTCAGGAAATGGTTAATTGGTTACTTTTCCAACAGTTTCCTTATCATTATAACTTTTTTGGAGAAAATGTTAAAAAGGTGTTCATTGTATATTTAGTCTGTCCCATTAAAATGCCTACCAAGGAGGATGTGTGAAGTCTGATTGGCCTTCAAATGTATATAGCAGACTTGTGGAAAGAAAACAAGGGTTTGCTAATTTGTTTTCTGGTAAGTTAATTGAAATCAGAGAAGACAGCATACACTGGAGAATTGTATATTTAGCAGAATCTACCCAGAATGTAATTCTTTTTTATGTAATTTTTATTCTGTGTTTCCAGGGGACTTAAGCGTGGGTGCAATGAAGTTTGAGATTTATATGATGCACAGAATATTGGACACTTTTTTCCAATAATATGCCCTTCATATTATCTGCCTTTAAAAGTGTAGTAGTTTACTATATGAATGATGGAATCAGAGCAATTTCTCAGGACTTGATATTGGCATTCGTACCATCTCTTTCCTTTCCTCTAGATAATTGTTTCTTAATCCATAGGCTGCCTGCCTTTGGGTTGGGCAGAGCAGTTACTCACTGTTGCATTTAACGACAAAGGGTCATGTAATGTTTGCAAAGTGTTCCTCCATGGGTCCCCACGGTCAGTTTAAGCAATGACATTGTTCTGCTAGGTATAAACTGTCAGCTCTGGTTCTCAACCCATGAGGGTGTATACATGAGTGTGCCATGCAATGGATTGTTGCTCTGCCCAGATTAGCTCCTCACCTGGTACACAAAGATGCCAGGATAAGCAGAAGCTTACTGTATTCCTGAATTGGTTAAGCAGGTTAGGGGATGGACCAGCATTTTCCAAAGTACATACAAATGCAGTTCTTTTAAATTGTAAGTTTTCTGTCTACACTGCAAAAAAAATGAAACGTTTTTGATACCAGGCTATTTAAATCTTGTTTTCCTCTTTGTGAGAATTAATGAATTACTGTAACAAGAAATATGTATTGAAGATATATTTAGCCTGCGGTGGGCTGGCGCCCTGCCCGGGGTTTGTTTCCTGCCTTGCGCCACGTGTTGGCTGGGATTGGCTCCAGCAGAGCCCCGTGACCCTGTAGTTAGGATATACCGGGTCGGATGATGGATGGATGGATATATTTAGCTTGCTTTAAGAAATCTTGGCAAATACATTTTTTTTTACCCAATTGGCAGATTGTTTTGCTAAATAAAAGGAAAACAACTCCCATTTCAAGTAATATTTGCCTAGTTTTTGCCACTGCATCATTTGCAGCGTACGATTTTAGTCTTTTAACAGTCTCACACTCACATAATGAATAATGCTATCCTGAAATTACTGGCTCCCAGTCAAGCTTGGTTGCCAATTTCCAGTTATACTCTTTATTTTTTCATAAATGATTATGGATTCGGGAGGGAAGAGACATTTGTACATCCTACTCATTGATTTTTACTATGACATATTACTAAAGGTGCTTGTCCATCCTTATTTTCATCCAATTTCAAAACCTCTCTGTCCAATTTGTGGGGAGTCAGTGATCATGAATTAAATTTAAATACAACCTCTTCATATAGATTGCTGGAGACGGAGTAGAAGCAGGCTAATCTTAATTTACTGCAGTTTAGAATTTAAGCGAAGATAAACTGCCACTTTTTCCTGTTTCCTTAAGTGGAAAGGAGTCTGACAATTTATCTTTGTTTTACTTCTAAGGTAAAATAGAGAAAGATTAGCAAAGATTTACCCATATATATGGTACAAGGAAACTTAAATAAAGAACACAATTTTTTAAAGGGTAATTTTCTGCCATCTGCCAGGCTGCTAAAATGTTTTGAATTTTTTATATAAGAACATACCTTGGAAGCATAAACACAATCAATTTCAAGAAGTAAAACAGTTACATAAATAAGAAGAAAATACATAGTAAATGTCACTAATAAATATTTAACCTAATCAATATACATACTGTAGGCAAATACAGAACCCATCAAATATCACATTAAGAAGACAAGAAATTAAAGAAGCCTAATTTCTACAGATTCTTGTAATTATCTAGGTGAAGATATAAAGGTTAAATGCTTCAAAATATGTACCTTCACAAAAAAACCCTTTAATGTTGCATGGAAGTGAGGACAGTGCCTTGAGACTGAGAGACTAGTGGTTGTTGACTCCATTTTTAAAATGTGATAAGAGAGTGTGTTCCGATTATGAGGATCACACCCCTTGGATGCTCTAGGAAAGCTTATAGTGTATCAGGGTACTGAATGGAGACCCTTGACAGCTGGACCTCAGATCAGGCAGGAGTAAAACAGACTCCATCTTGGCCAGCCTGTGGTATAGCTAGGGGTGTGCAGATGGGGTGGTCCACTCTGGGCGGCGCATTTTTGGGGACGGCATTATAGGCCAAAAGGTTCAGTACAATTTGTGTATAAGCAGCAGGGTTCGTAAAAATATCACTCATGAATGAAAAAAGTAAAATTCTCTGATTTTTATCCACAAATACTTCAAAAATAATTTTCACATTGTCCTTTTGTGACGGCATCAGACATAGCAGTTAAAATTTATGAGGCACTTGTACACTACAGTGGTTCTGGTTTTTGCAGTGTAATTATATTAAATGAATAATTAGAACACAGCTTATCAGTGCGTCTATACCATATTCTTGTCTAGTGGTTGCTTATAAATAATTATATGTGAAAAATGATTGTTGTTTCTCTGTATATGAATAAATCTATGCAAAATTGATCTTAATTTTTCTCTATATGTCATTTTAATTTTCTATTTAAATTGGTTAACATATTCAGATATGTTGGAGGGTGGCAAATTGACGCACGAGCAGCACAAACTCTAGCTACGCCATTGTGGCCAGCTCTTTGATTTTTGAAGTTATTTGAAGGGTCATGAGAATTTGAAAATCCTTTTACATTTGTTTTTTGAGCCTGGTTTATAATTGCATATCCTATCTTGTGGAAGATGCTTTAAGAACTCAGGATTTCACAGGCCACTGTTACAAGCTATCGCGTCCCTGTACTTTGTATTGGAAGACTTCTATTTGCATATTTAACATTAACTTTAGGTCATTCTATGTAAGTATTTGACTACTCCAAGGGTACATCTTGTCTTCCCTTCTGTTCATGATTTGCGTGGGATTCCAATGTGCAGCCAAGACGTGGGTACATAAAGGGTTGCATCTCTACTGTCTTTGCCTTATGAGACTTTGGTCTTTGGTGCACACTGAAACAGGGGACAGCCACCTTAAGGCTATTTTCTGAATGAGAGTAGAGGTGAATATGTGCTAGACTCATATCAATAGAATAGAAAATGTTTGTGTCCACATTATGCAGAACCAGGTAGTGAAAGGGAGCTGATAAAGTTGAATTAACTAGGGAGATGTACATCCTCATCTTCACAAATGGGTAGTGCCAAGAAATTAGATTGGAAGTGGCCAAAATGAGACTATGAATGAGTATCTTTGCTGCACGTGTCAACATGGCCTTACCCAGCTGTGGAATGTTTGATAAGTCGCCCCTGAGGTTTGTACATTCAAGTGATTTACAATAGAAATTTAAGGTTGGATTCTCTAACCGTCAATGCATATGGAGACAAAGGTGATTAAATTGATGCAGCCTTTTAAAAATATGAAACTTTGAAGAGAAAGGGATTGATCATTGTTTGCCACAGAGAGATAGAGTGAAACTCGGCACCAACCTGATATAAAGCACAAACCCATCCATCCATCCATTTTCTAACCCGCTGAATCCGAATACAGGGTCACGGGGGTCTGCTGGAGCCAATCCCAGCCAACACAGGGCACAAGGCAGGAACCAATCCTGGGCAGGGTGCCAACCCACCACAGGACACACACAAACGCCAATTTAGAATCGCCAGTCCACCTAACCTGCATGTCTTTGGATTGTGGGAGGAAACCCACGCAGACACGGGGAGAACATGCAACCTCCACGCAGGGAGGACCCGGGAAGCGAACCCGGGTCTCCTAACTGCGAGGCAGCAGTGCTACCACTGCGCCACCGTGCCGCCCCAAAGCACAAACCCATTCTTTACAAAATAATGTAACACTCTGGAGGAAAAGTAATCCAATTCAGGGATGCAGAGGCGTGGATTTTATTCTTGAAGGATTAGCTACAAGGCAGGAACCAAATGCAGATATGTCTTGCAGTCCATCATAGGACCCACCCACTCATGTACACAGTAACATGGGGCCGATACAAATTAGCCTAACATGCACTTCATTAAGATATGGGCGGTAAACTGCAGTGACTGTTAAAAAACCCTTACAGACGCCAGAAGAACATACAAACTCTCCACAGACAGAAACCAACTGCTGCCACTGCCGCTCATAAAAATCCTGTGACTTATTATGTTTTAATCACCATATATTTGATAACTGTCACATAATGTAGATATAAATTTAAGCCAAAAAAAAAAAAACTAATTATCTAACTCTCTTTGAAGACAAGTGGGATGGGGACTGTTAATTAATTTTGTATAAGCTGAAAAAGGAAACAACAACAACATTTATTTATATAGCACATTTTCATACAAATAATGTAGCTCAAAGTGCTTTACATGATGAAGAAAGAGAAAAAAGACAAAGTAAGAATTAAAATAAGACAAAGCTCATTAACATAGAATAAAAGTAAGCTCCGATGGCCAGGGAGGACAGAAAAAACAAAAAACAAAAAAAAAACACCAGACGGCTGGAGAAAAAATAAAATGTGCAGGGGTTCCAGGCCATGAGACCACCCAGCCCCCTCTGGACATTCTACCTAACATAAATAACAAGACAACTAACAAGACACTATTAATGAACCTGTCCTTTTTACCATTTCTAGTATTCTTTATACTTTAAACAAACTTTGCTAACAATCTTGCCCAGAATTTATGATTGGTTTCCAGCATTTGGTAAGGTGATTTTGTATTAAAAACTAATGTTGGTAAAATAAAACATAAAGTCTGATTCTCATGGTCAGAACATTTTCAGTATTTTCTATTCATTTAACTATTGGCTTTATATCTTATTTAGAGCTATACTAGAGAATTGTTTGCACTTGTAGAAACATAATCAATCACTTGTGACATTGGGAATGTCAGTTCTATAAAAGCAGAGTAAAAGCACAGAAATTCTGCTTTTGCCTTTTGATAAACAAAAGTAAAAGAAAAAATGTCTTGTGTTTGTTGTTTTTTAGTATAAGCGACCTGTAGATGTGGATTATGTAGGACTTTTCTACCACAAACGACATGTGTGTTTTTGTTGTTTTGTTCTATTGGCTGTTTCTCCTCCAGCAATGGCTGTTTTATTACTGAAGGTCATCTGCCTCTCCGAGTTTGGTGCCATACTTGTCTTTTCAAAGCAGTAATCCAGTCTCTTTGAGGAGGGTAAAGTACTTTGTTTTTGTCCTGTAGCTCACTTGCAAAAATGACATATCTATAGTGTTTCATCTCTTCTACACTGTCTGCTGGATCTCAAAAATCTTGAAGCTATTACATTCTATTCTTCTGCAAAGCATAACAATCATAATCCTGACCTTTTCTGCTTTTGCTTTTTCTAGCCTGGCCAGTCTGGCTGCCTATGACTTTCAGAAGTTGTCATGTCTTGTTAACAATGTACAGGTGGTCATCTGTCTTCTGTGTTCTTTTCTATCCTCTTAGATTGTCGTCTTGTTAAAGTTTTTTGGTTCTGAGTCTGCTAGATCCCTAAAAGCATTGGTGTCAGACTCCAGTCCCTGGTCGGAGTGGCTGCAGGTTTTCATTCTAACCCTCTTCTTAATTAATGGCCAGTTGTTGCTGCTGATTAACTTTTGTCTTAATTTTAATTAACTTGACTTTTTCCTTCATTAGCAGCCAAACAATAATGAGACACAAAACAAGCCACCACATGACCCACTCATCTGTGCCCATCACACAATATCTGAAAATAAAGAAAAGTTGATCGCTCAGGTCAACAAAACATTTTTGGCAGTATTCATAGAAGAAAACATAGTCAACAGTTTTGGAAATGTCTACTGTGACAGAATGAAAGCAGCCACAGGCCGTGGAAATAAATAATGGCTTTAATTAACAGCATAAACAAGTTTCTCCTTTAGAAACTGGTTGGAGTGAAATTGTTTGGAGTTTGAAGACCCAGTTTAAGCTTGTAATTTGTTGGCTTGTTTCATGTCTCATTTCTGTTTGGCTGCCATATAATGAAGAAAAGAATCAATTCAGAGCACTGACTCCTTAAAGGCAGGGCTATTAAAATGAAGGGAAAATGAGTTAATTAGCAGTGAAAATTGGTCACCAGTTAGGAAAAGGATTAGAATGAAAACATGCAGCTACTGCGGCCCACCAGGACCGGTGTTTGATACCCCTGCCTAAAAGGATTCTAGGTTCCCCCAATTTAAATTCTGTCCTTTTGAGAAATTTTCGGTATAACTCATAGTTGCCCGTGCTCCAGTGTCTTTAAGTAAGACATTATCATGTAAAAAGATCTCCTGCTTATGACATCTGCTAGTGTTTTCAACAATAATTTGGTCCCCTGCCTTGGTACTTAATCACTGCCAGCTGACAAAATAGCAACAATGACCTAGTGGGCGTGTAAAGAAAATTAGTGTTTTATATCTGGTCAACTGGATCATGACAGCTATGTTTTCACATTAGTTATACATCACAGCAGACAATGTAACAGTGTGCACATCATTTAATATGTATAAATATAGAAAAACACAAAATAAATAACTAACTACTTATAAATGCTGACAACTCATCATGCAAGATTTCAGAAAAACGTCAAATCATCTATCAACATGTCACATATTACACAAGTGTGCAAAATTAAACTCATACACTCATATGATAGTTATGATAGTTATAATTGGATGCTAACACACACCTATTCTGTTTCTCTTCTCGGTACTCAAATGTGGCATTTGGTGCCACGACCCACCTGCCAAGTTGTTTTACCTGCCTAAGGTAAAGTCATCCCTGATGGAGGATCACAGGAATCATGGGATGGAGGGGTCCTTTCATCGGATTGGCTGGCCAAGCAATGTTTCAGCTGTGGAATGGCCAAATGGGGGTGGCAGCTTGATGGATGAGGTCTCCAGGACTCTAAAAAAATCCAAATCATATTATGTGATATCATCTACTGTTAAATTCTGTTCCGTACTTGTAAATTTTTTATTTTTATACTGTTTTGTTCTGATCTGTTTATTGTGTTGTACTGACCCCCTTCTTTTTGACACCCACTGCACACCCAACCTACCTGGAAAGGGGTCTCTCTTTGAACTGCCTTTCCCAAGGTTTCTTCCATTTCCATTTTCTTCCAAGGCTGGGGGGCTGTCAACAGGCAGGGCCTATTAAAACCCACTGCGGCACTTCTTGAGTGATTTTGGGCTATACAAAAATAAATTGTATTGTATTGTATTGTATAAAAAATTATTTTAATTGTGAATAATTATATTGGTAACACTTTAGCTCAGGTACTGCAAATTACATCTGTTACTTATTTAATCTTATGTAACAAGATCTTAATAAAGGCTCCTTTTGGTCTTCATAACACTTATAAAACAGCAGTAGTGGGTTACTCATGTCTGTGAAGTGTGGCATATTGACACGATGGAAAAACGACTTGTTAATAAAAGGATTCACAGGTCCTATACGAGAGAAATGTGTCTCAGTGAAGCCCCCTCAGACCACCCCAAAGTGAAGTTTTTTTAGTAGGTTACATTGCAGAGATGAATAAACACTTTACTGGTGCTTTGTAAATGTTATGAAAACCAAAAGAAGCCTTTGTTAAGGTCTTGTTACATAAGAGTAAACGAGTAATAGGTGCATTTTTTTCAGTACTGAAACTAAGGTGTTACCGTTATTTTTATTAGCATTCATGAACACAATAAAAATATAACTAGAAATCTATCCATCACATCACATTTAAGTACAAAATCAAAAATAAATTTTGTTAAAATTTAACAAAACATACAATTAGCTCATGTATACAATACTGTGCTAAGTCAATGTAACATTAAAATGTATTCTTTCAGTTTAATATTTTTAAATATATATGTAAAAATAATAAACACATATTCATTGACTTACATATAACTTCCCTAGTTTTTGTCACATAGTCTTTTTATCCAAAGCGCTGTTTGGTGTCCCGTCGTTTGTACACTTCTATTGCATCACTATGAATCAATCAACAGAAGTCCACCATAATATTTTCATCTTAATGTCCCCAGTCCCTTTTTTTGTATGTTCTTGATATCCTGATGGAATCTTTCAGTGAACTTTCAGACTTATGTTGCCACTAGTCGCTTAAATTTAACTATTACAGTTTTTACTATTTCTTTACAATTTGAATCTTTATTGTTACCTAAAAATGTAGAAATTACTTGTTTGAATGATACTCAGGGCTGTTGTTTCAGCTTTTCATTGCACCATCAAATTCTGAATCAGAAATGAGTTTTCTAATATCAGGTCCAGCAAAAATTTCCTCTTTCAATTTTGCCTTAGACATAGCAGGAAACTTGTGGTATGAAAAGGATCCTTCTTTTGATTGGGCTTTGACAAACTGCTTCATTAAACCAAGTTTAATGGTATGCAGTGATAGCAGCACTTTATCTGGAGCCACCCAGCTTTTTTTTTACCAAGCTATAGTTTTATTGTAGTTGGTCATCACTTTTGAACCCAATGCAAAGTCTTAGTCCTGCTGACCTACTGACAGAGAAAATATCAGAATTCTGTATGCCCTGATTGCTGACCAAGTAAAATACACAGTCCCCAAATATGGACCAATGGTGCTCATTGAAATTAATTTTGAAAGTTCTTGTAGGTTTCCTTTCAAATTCATAGGATTAGCAACAGGTATTGATGCAAATGTATTACTATAACGAAGAAGTAGTCCTTTTAGGTTTCCTTTAGATGAGTCTCCTATCTCCAAAAACAGTCTCTAAACTTCTGAATTCTAATATCCAGCAACTTCCTGCACTAGGCCACTTACACCAGTCCAGTAAACCAAGGACCCATCTTTCCTGAAATATGCTACAAACTCATCTATTTTGTTTCCAAGAGAAAGTTGTGACTAGATGTAATGTTTTTATCTTTTAATTGGGACTCCAATAGCTCTGCAGTTATTTTGGAAAGGCCTAGAACTAAATCATTAAGGTTATCCAGATTGAATAGCTGTGTTTCCTTCCTTGAACGTATCAGGACATATTTTTCATCAAAATGTTAAGTACTTTTCCCTCTGCATGAGTTTCCACAGAATCAAGACTTTCTGGTGTAGTAGGGATTGGCACATCTGGTTCATGTTTTACAGGACTTATTGCTGTTGGAAGACTATGATAAACAATTTCTTTCTTATTCTTTTTACTACATCCTTGAATTTTATAGGAACAGAAATAACAATTGTCATTTTTGTGTTGCCTCCATTTCATAGGAATACCAAAAGCTAGTGCTTTCTTCTTAACTTCTGTCCATTGTATTACTTCCTCAAAATAAATGCAGCAGACATTGTGAGGGGGCCTATAATTGTCCTGGTCACTAAGATTCATTCCAAATTAGGCATAATAAACTTTTTTTTAACAAAATCTTTTGTACAGGATTCTGTTTCTGTTTTTTACTGCAAATGTTGCAAAACCATCAGGGATGTTCACAGAACCTCCAGAGACCATAATATGAATTAACAGTACAGTAATCCCTCCTCGATCGCTGAGGTTGCGTTCCAGAACCCCCTGCGATAGATGAAAATCCGCGAAGTAGAAACCATATGTTTGTATGGTTATTTTTATATATTTTAAGCCCTTAAAAACTCTCCCACACTGTTAACATTATTAGAGCCCTCTAGACATGAAATAACACCCTTTAGTCAAAAGTATAAACTGTGCTCCATGACAAGACAGAGATGACAGTTCTTTCTCACAATTAAAAGAATGCAAACATATCTTCTCTTCAAAGGAGCGCCGTCAGGAGCAGAGAATGTCAGAGAGAGAGAGCGAGATAAAAGCAAGCAATCAAAAAATCAATACGTGCTTTTAAGTATGCCGAAGCACCGCGATAAAGCGGCATTTTGTAGAGGAGCGTCCGTATCCTCTAGGCAAACAGCCTCTGTGCAAACAGCCCCTCTGCTCACACCCCCTCCGTCAGGCGCAGAGAATGTCAGAGAGGATGAGAGACCGAGAAAAGCAAACAATGAAGCACATATCTTATATCATTGAGTAGTTTTAGTTAATATGTAATACATGCTCTGATTGGGTAGCTTCTAAGCCATCCGCCAATAGCGTCCCTTGTATGAAATCAACTGGGCAAACAAACTGAGGAAGCATGTACCATAAATTAAAAGACCCATTGTCCGCAGAAATCCACGAACCAGTGAAAAATCCGTGATATATATTTAGATATGCTTACATTTAAAATTAGCGATAGAGTGAAGCCGCGAAAGTCAAAGCGCGATATAGTGAGGGATTACTGTACAGCAAAAAAAGAAATGCATCACTGATCATTTACAAGTGCTCTGATCAACTGACTGAGACATTCTGAGGTGTGTTTGCTACACTCCAGTGAAGTGTGTTACTGATTGGGGAAGGACAGGTCAACATTATGTCTCCAGTGACTTCACATGCTGCCTGCGTCTGCTATTGTTAATCATCATATTCAGTTTCAGCTACATTTTGATTTCATTATCAAATAAGTACTGCTTTACTTTAAACATAGATTATAATATTAGAAAACATTAAATTCAAACAAGTTATCATTAAAATAAAATACTGATATTTAAATAATTTACTTCAGAAACAATATAAAAACCTATCACTAAGAGCTAAAATGTGTTTAGCGAAAAAATTCAATGTGATAGAGAAAAATTATTTTCATTTTTTAATTTAATACTCAAGAATAAAAATCACATGTGTGAGAACCTAGTTTTACATTACAGTAACGTTTTGCCATTATTTATAATAGTGTGGCAGTACTAGCAGTAGACAGCTAGCTTTTTTAATTATTGAAACCAAAACATACATTAGAATCTTCTTTACAATTCAGCACTCAGCAATGAATAGTTTCAAATATGAATTAGTCTTTGTGTATAGAGCTTTTCATAAAGTAAAAACTTACAATAAATTGCAACCTACTATTAAATTATTATTGTTACTGCAATGAACAAGGCAAAAAAGAAATCAAGGGGTCACAAGGTTGTCATTCAAATCTTTAAGATGAAATGACCCCTAATAAATGTGGCTTAATAATTTCTCGCATCACACATCTCCATAATGCTATTTGTAAAGTACTCTTTTTACAAGCAGAAATGATTGACTCCCCTAAACTAACTACACAACTGGATGTCCACTGCATATTTAGTGTCTTGCATATTCTATTATAACAACAATTATGAAACAAGAATGAGGCACATTACCTGCATTGTGAGGGAGTGTCAGTTACGGCACGAGGGCCATGGGTGTGATTCTCCGAGGTTGATCCAGCTCAGAGTATCCTCAATGTTGAGGACCCGAGTGGCTGGATCAGGCCAAGGGGTTGCCCACATAACACCTGGCTGCGGCAGATAGATGGTCATTTCCAGAGGGTGGGATTGGACCTTGTGTCTGCCTGGGGGATTGCCAACTAGAATCCCGAGCAGTTTCGTCATGTGATGGATATGGCAATGCTCTGTACCAGTGCATGCTCACCAACCTGACTTGACCTGTATCTATCATATTCCAGCTATTTCTACAGTATTTGTTCTTTCTTGTACACAGAGATTCCACAACAGAAGGACAAATTTTATATTAAAATGAGTTGATTGCGAGAAAATGATTTGGGCTTTCCAGACATGCATTTAACCTTCAGTGAACTTACATTACCACGTTTAGGTACTGTATGAAATTTACCTACCATTGCTAGGCAGGTGGGGAATTGAGGCTAATTAAGGAATTTCTATTAAAAATTGCATGCAGTTTCAATAAAGATTAACAGGTGGAGAGAAGGCCAGAGGCTTCCATTGGTGAATTACTGCAATGAACGTATGTGTTGCTTATTCATGTAGGCACAGTCACGAATCATTGTTTCTTGCAGCAATTTTTTTTTAGATTTTATAAATCTACTAGGTACTCCATTATAAATTTTTGACACATTTGCTTTGAAGGCACACAGAAATCAATTGTGTATTTTTTTTTTCTTCCAAGTATCTTAATCATCCCATATAAAGTAATTCATTATGCTATATACAGACAAAAATGCAAAATGCCAAATTGTGACACAAATGATTCTAAGATGCTTGTCTGATCTCTATCCCTTACACTTCATGTGCTTCTCCTTTCCTCTGGGAGAAAAAGAATGGTCTTTTTTCATTTTCGGCATGAATTCAGGATTAAGTGCCTGCAATAACCCCTTTTTGTGGTATTTTAAATGATATGGACACTTCAAAGGAGTGAGCACACTGCTCCAGAAGTCACTAGAACAATGGTGAAGTATTCCCTGGGACCATTTCAAAGCAAGCTTACAGGCATTTGCCTCCTAGCAGGCAGTGCTCCTTATAAATATTCATGACTAATAGCGATGTTACGTGCATCTTCAATCCCCTTGTTATAATTACTGCTTTCCTCAAGAACTAAAATTTCACCTGATACATTATTTGGATGATTGAATTTTAGAACACCAGGAATGGGAAGATAAATCTCATTTTGCCAGATGAAATAGGATATTGTTGAGAATGTCATACTGAAAATTTATGCTATGCACAAAAAGTAATAAAAGCTTGAATATCACACCATTTCTTCTGATTCATCAGCAGAAAATGCCGTTCAGCTCAAGGTTATGGCACTGTCATATTTACCATACTCAAGATGAAGTATATATATAAAAAAAGAACATGCAAATAGCTCTTTACTGTACAGTATTTCCTTGGAAAATGTTACTTGCTGTGGTTTATAAGCATTCTGTCTTATGTATTTATGTATTTACCAAATATTTTTGGCACCCTGTCACGCATGTACTGTAATATGTTTAGATCTACAAGAAGCAGAGTTTCTAACTGCAGAATATAATGCTACATTTTTTTATTAAAATATTTACATAGGATTATTATTTTCTAATTAATAAATGAAAATAACTGTATTAAATATATTGCAATAAATCTGTAAAATACATTACATATGTTTGAGGGCAGGCAACTGATTTCTGTAAATATTATATACTGGGATAAAAATAAGAAGAGGATTAATATTACAGTATTATTTGATAAAACTGAAACAAGCAACTATCAAATTTGTTATTTACCTATAAGTTTGATTTTTCAGCTGCTATTTTACCTTTGCACTGCAAATTATTTCAGTATTTCTATTTGTGTCTGTTTAATTCACATTGATTTCTAATACGTTAATTTCCTTTAAATAACGCGCATTGTAAATCTGAAAGAATTGTACGTTTTCCTTAGAAATAAATGCTGAACATAGTGCTTAAACTGCAAATGACAAAATAAAGAAATTCATACTTAAATGGTGATCCATGAAGAGCTAGCGATGAAACAATGGACCCCCTCTTTATTTGTTGTGCAAATATTTAAGGAATTATGATAATCTTGCCTGCATGTGCCTTGCCTAGATGTTGAATGTTTTTGTCATTTAAGAGCATATTCTATGGAAACATGTAGAAGATGATAAAACAATTTTCAGGGCTGATTCTGTGTGTCCTTCAGCCTCTGTAGTCATGGAGCAACAACTAGCACTTGCATACATGGCATTAATTTGGTTTGAGCATTGATGGTGGTTTCCACCAAAGATGTGTTTTATCTCATGTTTGAGATTTTCCTAGATAGAGTATTAAGGCTCATCTACAGTTTAGATGATATCTACTTCAAAAATCTATGGATTGGATCTCTGTTGCTTGTGGAAAAGATTTTCCTCTTGGCCATTAGAGTGTGATCTCAGTGCACACTGGAAAAGTTAACAGCTTAGCAAGGTACAGATATTGTAATCCAGGGTCTTGATCACAAGTGAGAGTAGAGCTGATCAAATAATTGCTGTGTCAATGGAAGTCAATGGAAGTTTTGGTGACATTCTTCCAGGTTGTGGCAAGCCTGTTTATCCACCAAGGATAATATGCATTGTGACTGGTGCCATATTTACATTGTCACACGATGTCAATTAATTAATGCAAGACAGCGCCATGCACCATGTAAACGTAGAAATGGAATGGGGAATAAAATAAACTTTTATCAAATCACACTGAAATGAAAGAAAACCTCAAAAGCAGATTCTTTGTAGTAAATAAATACAAGTATAAATGTGTTAATTGTCAAACTCTAGGCAATACAAAAACTCTTGTTACATACAGCTTTTATGTAAAAAATTAAAATCTGTACAGTAAGTTTCCATATTCCTTCAAGTTTGTTTCCCAGAGGAAAGTTGTTGGTTGTTTAACACTAGAATTACCAGAGCCTACGAGAAAACTTGTAAATCCGGCCCACCTTAAATCTGTTTGCACTTCTCCGTCAGCGTCTTTTGTCCTGTAAATGTGCCGATAAAGACAAGCAGCAAGCAGCCTGCTATTCCATCACCCCACTGTCAGAGACCGTTCACAAAGTTCTCCCAGCTCATGCCTTGTTTGATTATCTGGGATTGAAGTGCTGGAGTGGAAATAATAGATCATTATTTGGAACACATGTATTTTCGTATGTGTTTCATTTCTACAGTAATCTGTGTAAATGCATTGTTAAAACAGAAACTTTTTCATATTTTAGTAATACATGTTACAAAATGTAGGCATAAACTATAGAACGTGTGAAGCCTGAAGTCCAAAGATCAAATAAACACTTTCACAAAAGGTTCAAGGACGATACAACAGCTTCCGTGGCGTAGCTGTAAGATTTGCTGACTTGTAATCAAGAGTCCCTGGTTTAATCCCCGCTGCCTCCTATATCTTCCATTTTCAGTAGTGAGCTGCTCTTATTATTAATATTATACAGTGCACACAGACATTTGGTTTGCATCTGTAACAGACCGTGTACATTTATAGTACTGTACTTGCAAAAGTTACTTTTTTTTTTTTTTACTTTTATTCTCTCAGTCACGATCACAATACATACTACCACCCTAGGGATCTGACGCTGTTAGTTTTTATTTTAAACTGGGAATAACTATAGGTGTGAGTGGTGTTTTGAGGCAATGGAACTGGACATTCTCTGATCTGGAGGGATAAAAGCTGACACACAAACACTGGTGAATCTGCCTTCTTCGTATCTCACCGTCACTTGATTTTTTTTTATTCAGTTTTATTGAGTGTTCTTTCACACACTGAATTAGTATGCACCTTATGTTTTATGATGTCAAAAAAAAAAAAACAAGAGACTTATGTATATATGATATTTTGCATTATTCATTTTATGACCTTTTATCAGGTCAGTTCAGCGCTATATGCAATCATCAAATTCAAATGTTAACAGTTCTTACACACGCAAGGGCAGTCCTTCCTCTGTATGCTGTGGTTTCAATTACACACCTGAAAGAAAGAGACAATATATGTGGCATTTTGAAGAAATCATTTAATGACCTGAATAGTACTAATCAGAAAACATCATCGCACTAATGCAATATTATTTGAAAACGAATAGCGTCAGATCGGGGCTGAATTTACGCTGGCGCTGTTACTTAGAGTCAGATCAGATAGGGGGATGGTTGGGTGTTAGAGTGTAATCGTGATTGAGAGAATAAAACTGAAAAAAGCTAACTTTTACAAGTACCATAAATTTATACCCAATGTCCCATATATTTGTTTCTTTCTTTTTTTTCTCCATTCTGCGTCGACATTGTGCACCAGAAGGCGTGTGCTTATTCAGTGCAGCAGGATCAACACACATGTACTGTGCAAGGCATACATGGGGACCACTGTAAAAAGAAGAGAGTTCATGGCTCAAATTGCAGAGGAACTTTGTTGTCGCATCTTACTAGAAAAGGCGATGGAAAAAGAAAAGGAGGATGCAATATCGACAAGCTTCTGTTCCAAGACAGCCGCTTCTCAAGGAAAGCAAACTAAGTCAGTGTCAAGTACCCTTTCAATGTAATAGAAACCACAGCATAGAGAAAAGTGTGTCCATTGCAACAGGTACACATGTCGTAAATGTAGGAAGAACAAATCTTGCAGCACGGAAAAAAAACAGAAAGAGACAAACATATGGGACATTGGGTATAAATTTATAGTAATTGTAAAAGTTAGCTTCTCTCAATCACGATCATGCTCTAACACCTACCCCCCCTTCTGATCTGACTCTAAGTAACAGCATCAGTGTAAATTCACACCCAATCTAATGCTGTTCGTTTTCAAATAATATTGCATTAGTGCGATGATGTTTTCTGATTAGTACTATTCAGGTCATAAAATGATTTCTTCAAAATGTCACATATATTGTCTCTTTCTTTCAGGTGTGTAATAGAAACCACAGCATAGAGAGGAAGAACAAATAACAATAAGAGCAGCTCACTAATGAAAACGGCAAATATAGGAGGCAATGGGGATCGAACCAGGTACTCTTGATTACAAGTCAGCAAATGTTACTGCTATGCCACTGAAGCTGTTGTATTGTCCTTGAACCTTTTGTGGAACTGTTTATTAGATATTTGGACATCAGGCTTCACACATTCTATAGTTTATGCTTACATTTTGTAACATTTATTACTAAAATATGAAAAAGTTTTTGTTTTAACAATGTGTTTACACAGATTACTGTAGAAACGGAACACACATGAAATGCATGTGTTTGAAATAACAATCTATTATTTCCACTCTAAAACTCCAGCAGTTCACTCCCAGGTAATCAAACAAGGCATGAGCTGGGAGAACTTTGTGAATGGACTGCGACAGTGGGGGGATGGAATAGCAGGCTGCTTGTCTTAATCGGCACATTTACAGGACTGTCGGAGAGGTGCGAACGGATTTAAGGTGGGCCGGATTTGCGAGTTTTCTCGTAGGCTCTGGTAATTCTAGTGTTAAAAGCAAGGATAATGGCTAGATGAGCATATAAATATTTTTTCAATCTGGAAATGTTAACTTCTGAAGATTTCAACGTAATGCTGTAAATACTTTTATTTTGTAGTACTTTTACTTTTTACTTTTGTTTTTGCAGCTTGTCTAATTGCCACCAATTTGTTGCTCTGAACTGCATGGGGATAAGCATGAGTTGCACACTTTGCAATGACTAAAGTCATTGCAGTTGGCTCTTTGAAATTATAAACCATGTCAATGGGCATCCAGACGTCATGAAAACAAAGACTTAAAGAGAAGACTGTGATCTTGAGCAATCACAGGGGCCTCGGGTATTTCAGGCTGCCCTCTCAATTACTAAAGAACGTCTAGACATCTACAATTGAAGTCATCCCACCAGGGGTTATTACTGCCTGGTTTGGAAAAAATATGCAGCTGGACCACAAGGCTCTGAAGAGAGTGGTGGTGTGAGTTGAACTCATTACTGGGTGTGTACACTCAAACTTTCAGGAAATCTACACCAAGTGGATGAGGGCAAAGGAAATTATCAGTGATAGAAGCCATTCCAAAAACAGACTCTTTTCTGTGCCGCTGTCAGGAAAACAGTACTACTGCCTGAAGACCAATTCAGAGAGATTCAGAAGGAGCTTCTTTTCACATCTACATGGTGGTCTGTTGTTGATTCTCTTATATTGAGTTATGTAAGTTGTTATTATTTATTCTTTTTTGTTTGTCACATGTTTTGTAATTCCGGATTAATGCATACTATTGCAGTCATTTAGCATAATGGTTTCTATCGATATTTGTAAAGTTGCTTGTTATTGGCTATTGTCCTATAATATTCTTTAATGAGCAGTCTTGGAGTTTAACAACTACGTATTTCACTACATATTTGTTCCACACAATTACACACAGTGTACAATAAAATTTGATTTGATTTTTCAAATTTCAAATTTTTCAGAAAATTCAAGTCCGGTTTGCTTATAAATTTGTTTGCAGATCTCAGGTTTAATAAATGCGAATAGCTTGAGTACTCTACAGAAGTGCCCTTAAAGTATTTTGCTCCACCTCTACATTAATTCAAGTTATTAGCTTGAACTAGAACATGACATAATTTAGGACCATTAAGATAAATTAGTGACCTTGAGATACAAAGAGTCTCTTTGAATATGCAAACTTTTTATAATCAAATGTAAAATATGCAGGCGCAAGTTGAAAAACATCGGTTCAACAATTAGAAGTTCAGCTGGGGGCACTGCAACAAAATATGGGATCCAACAATCATCATAAGTAAAGAATCATAATCCATTTACCTAGACTACTATTCATGAAACCAAAATAGTTATATGGGATTTTGAAATCAATTGACTCCTTTAGTTTAAAATAAATACATTATATTATCTTTCTTTTGTTGAGGAAACCCCTGCAATGGGTTACTGCAATTTTCTGTTGCTATAAACCAGTTTTCTATCTCTAAGAAAATGTCATTCGTTATTGATGCCCCTGCAGAAAAGGCAGTCACCACTAGTAAGCTGGTGAATTTACAACAAGGAATTGTTTAATAATAAAAGGAAATTTCAATCATTTTTTGCATGAATTTGAATGGAATAATGATAACATAATATTTTCCTTTAGCAATACACTCTCAAATGATATACAGTAAGAGATGAAATTGCTACTGGTTATTTACTGGTCTTGCCTTACAAATGTTTATGATGAGAATTTTCTAACCTAATTCACAGTTTAGGGACTCCAAAGAAGCAAAGAAATTTATATACTATATCATTTAGACTGAATGTGTACCAGATAATATTTACCCTAGAGTTCTTATGGAGGTTAGTGAGTACATATATAAACTCTTGACATATATTTTTATGAAGTCACTATGTACTGGGAAACACGAAGGATTGGATAAATATCCCATTACATAAAACGGTTGACTGTGCAGATCCAAGCAACCATCGGCTAGTAAACTTAACATGCATCACAGGACCAATTATTGAAAGGAATTATTAAGGTTAAGATTAAGCAACACATGGCAAGTACAGAAGTTGACTGAACAGTCAGCCTGCCTTTTTTAATATGCATAAATGATTTGGATAGGAATATAAGTAAGAAGCTGTTTAAATTTGCAGATGATATCAAGTTGGTGGATTACCAGATAATCTGGAATCCGTTGAATCATTACAAAGAGAATTGAATAGCAGACAGGCATGGGCAAATTTGCGGCAACAGTGATTCCCAAGCCTCCTGCCTCGCTCCATGGGAGATGAAGTCTTCCACAGCCTGGTTGGGAGCTGGAATGGCCGCTAGGGGGTGCTGCATGGAGTCAACAGCCCGGCTGGATGAGTCTTCAGCCCCACCCAGAAGTGCAATTAGGACCAGGTGATCAAGCACCTGGAACGCTTCCGGGTGGGCTATAAAAGGGGCCAGCCACCACCACTCAGCAGCCGGAGTAGGGGGAAGGATGAGGACAAAGCTTGAGGAGGAATGGTGGCAAAAGAGAAAGAAGAGTGTGGTTTAGTGTTGTTGTGCTTTGGGACTGTGTATTACCTGTGGGTCACGAGGAAGATGTGTGCCCATGGTCAGGTGCTATATAGCGCCTTATTACAAGAGTATAACTAAAAATTGATTTTGTACACATTTAAACATTTTGATTAATTAAATTATGTCAGTTTCCAATAAAGTCAAGTTGTAGATTTTGGAGCCTAAAGAAGCCAATGAAACCATGTGATACATACTAAGAATTTTTTTGCCCCGCCTTGTGGAACTTCTGATTTGTGGAGTTGCAGAATGAATAACAAGGTATTACAAAAAATTATAACTTTTTAAAATAAAAGCTGGTAGGTCAAAATCATAACAGACATTAGCAGACTAAAATAGGTATTCAAAAATTCCATCACATGAGACTTTATGAAGCACAATACTTCTCTCACATTGAAAAAAAAGCCAGCAATCTGATGACAATGTAAAAAATTTGCCAAATTAACTTCTTTCTTCCCAATAATGCAGTGAGTGTGCCTTAAATGAAGCACAAATGTACTTTGATTATTATAGGGATGTGAAGTGAATATGGGCCAGCAACTTTTGAAAATTCAGTCCTTTTATTTTGGGCATGTTTCTCATGTTTGTTTAATTGAAGGACTTGCTGCTAGAGAAAATTTTCTCCATCAGTGTCTTCTACTTAATGACAGGAGCACAGTGTGGATTTTTTGAATTGTCACAGAGTAGTGTGACAAACACATTAGTCGGGCTTTGTATAATTATCCAAGATGTTGTAAGCGCTAATATGGACAAAGAAAATTGACTGACAAGTAAGGCAGTTCCAACAGTGAATTAAATTTGTGGAAGATCTTGACATCATTGAAAACTTCAGAAAATGTAATTGTAAATATGCAGTCGTGCACGTGTGCTGATTAATAAAAGGTAATACCTTTTGCCACGACTTTTTGTCTTACTCAAAGCACAACATTCTATCATGGACCGTGTGTTGGACAGCACTGGCAGGCTGCTTCAAGTGTCTTTATTAAAAGTCAGAATCAGCCTTTGTAACAAATTGAATTTGTCTACTATATGCTTGAAAAAAATCCTTATTTTTCCACTCTAGTTGTTAGTGTGATGAAGTTCTGCTCATCTTTAAGATCCATGATTTCTCTCGCTTTCATGGAATAAGTGAGGCATTTCAGCAATGCTCTGATGCAGTTTGCCAAAACTGAAATATATCAGCATATATACCTTAACAAAGTCTTTTAATACTGCTTCAGCTTTTGGGAGTGTGGAAATCTTGAGTTTTATTTCATTTGACTTTAACGTCGCTATCTGAGAAGCCACTTCTAAGTGATCTAGGTTAAACATAAAAAAAAGAAATGTAGTTAATTAAGGTAGAAGCTCTCAAAAAGATAAAATAAGCCAGCTAAAAAGAATGAATACTGGTGAATTTTAAGGAACAAAATTGCTGTCTGTTTTTAGATAAACATACATATTTAAGAAAATGTTCTTAGCAATTAAGCACCCAAAAGTAAAAATGAAAAAGGACATCCTCAATGATAATAACTTGATTATTTTCTCTAGTTTTTCATTATTCTTCATTTCTTTTAACATACAGCATGGACCCACGCTGTGAGGCAAACATTTCACTGATTGGTACAGAAAAGTTGTCACCAACTAACTAACAAGATCAGAATCAACAAAAAAATGTCAAAATGTGCTCACATTCACTCAGATCCCGGAAAGCACATCTTGTTGAAAATTTTGAAAGCTGATTCCTAAATGAAACACACCCTGCTGTGCTCACAATTAACAAACATGACTGATGCCTGGTATAATTTACTAAAGTACACTGTATTACCATGTAAATTAAAGTTTGGTGATGGGGTCAAAAATCTTCTATGATATTCAGAACGTCAAGAAAAGTTGATTTCAGCAATGTGTCTATTTACAATGATAACCAAAAACTGACTATTCTTTTTCAAACAAGTTGCATTGTGTTTTTCATGTTACAGACTCCGGGATTATTGTTTTTGGGCCAGTACTTCAAAAACCATTGGATCTGTGTCCAATGGTAACTGCCATATAAATTGTTTAATTTAACTTGAAATTTTGCTGTTGGCTCTATTTAGACATAGGATCAGGCCTATTTGCAAAATTTTTGCCTGAGTAGTAGTTGAGATACATAATTTATTTAAATATACATGTAAGCACACAAAGAGGCACACGCAAGTGCCCCCAAGCATACACATGCAGTCACATAACTCAAAGAAATTTATAAGTGAAGATAGCTTAGAGCCTTCCTAAAACATATACTGGATTATGAACAGAAAGAAATGAACAGAAAAATGCACACACACACACCTAAATCTGTAAAGGACAACATGGACAGAGACATTAAGCCACCCTTGTTCTTATCTGTCTGTCTTTGTAGCTTCATTTCACCCAATGTGTTTAGTTTCAGATTAAATATAATTGAAGTTATTCACTTGATTCAATATCCTGTTCATTTTACTCTTATCTTATTTCTGAACATAATAAATATTATACAACTTAATATACTTGATTGTGTATTATTGTACAGTACAATCGATTGTATTATGTTGTAAAATCTTCTGTTGAGTGATTTTCTGAAGTATCACTAAAGTGAAATTTACATGGAAGTATTGTATGGACCAGTCCAAACTGATTTTTTAGATTGTTAGTGCCATAATAAAAATGTGTGAAGTGTAGGTAACTAAGGAAATCTCTATCATCCATTATCTATATATATATAATTCACTAAGGCATGACACCCATGGAAAGCATGCCGGAAGGGGCGTGGATACACTAAGCCGCCAACAAGTAAGACACCTATGGCGCACACAGGGAGGAGCCACGCCCACCAACTCCAAGACCATTGGATACGACGACAACTCGCAGAGCCACGCCCACCAACTCGGACGCGACGACACAAAAAGAACGCCGTCATTTATATTCGTCTGTCATAGAGGCCTCATGTACCTCCGAGCCACCTTGACTGTTCATAGAGGCATGTTTCTCGTGGAGGTGAGTCGCCATATGCAACGTGTAAAATGGTTTGCGAGGGGTATCCCATGGGATCCTTAAAACAATCCTTTACAAATGAGGTTAAAACACAATGAAGTAAGCAGTGTTTAAAAACCGAGTTTTCGGTTATGACGCACGACAGCTTGCACCATAGCAAACTGTTTTACATGCTAGTACATACAGCAATTCATATCTGCGACAGACATGCGTCTTCTTCACTCACGGACAATTATATGTTGCTCTCTCCAGAGCTCCATCTTTTCATTCTCTTTCTGTTGTATCTTCAAACCCTTCCTTTTTAGACAACTGTGTCTTTCCAGAAGTGTTCAACCATCAATAAATAATTATGCAACGTTTTTTATGCCACGGGTTCACTATTGTTTTGTATTTTGCTCTCTCCAGAGTTCCAACTTTTCATTCACTTACTGTTGTATTCTCACACCAACCCGGAGGTGGGCACATGAGCGGGCAGTGCATACTGAACGAGAAATCAGCAAACTAGCATGATGGAGGGAGCTTAGTGGACATCCTTCTCCTCTCCTGCCGTTCCACACTCCGCGCCTGAGCGCAGTGCACTCACATCCCTCCGTCTGGAAGGAGAAGGCGCGATGGGGATCTGCCAGTTTTCAGTCGCGGACGATTGTTTGTTGGTTAGTTCCATTCATTGTTACAATGTTGCTTTTCTTGCTGATTTATTACATTAACGATTTTTCAAATGTTACTTTTCTCCCTGTGCTTAAAAATCATTAAAAAACCGGCCTGATTATGCGGCGTATGATACGCCACGGGTTGGCTAGTATTTATTATAATGCTTTACCAATTAATGATTTACATTCAGTAAAGTTTTACATAACTGGTACTTACAAAAAGTTATAAACACATGATTTTACATGCACATTTTTGACAAAGATAAACAATAAAGTACAATGATGACCACTTAATAATCACTGGTACCAGCTGCTGGCAATGGCATGCAGTAGGAAGACAGGACTACCAGTCAAAATGTGCTCCCAGTTTTCCAGCACTGCAAGGATGGAACCTGAACGGGAACATTCCTGATATATTACTAGACCTGACACACCTGCATTAGTACCTCAGTCCCTCTTTTTGCAGAACCTACTTACCTCCTTGACCTGGGTTACGATCCAGCAAAACTTGGATAAGTATCTCAATCCCTCATACTACAGAACCTCAAACCCTAAGTAACTGCTAATGTCAGCAAACCACAAAGTAGTTTCAGTGAGATAACACCCAAATTTTATTTAAATATAAATCTGTTTTCATTTGCAAGCATATCAAACACTAGAATTTAAAATAGAAGACATATGACCCAGATGATTTACACCAAAGTCCATACAGTAAGCTTCACATGAGATAGCTTGCCTTGAGCAGTTGCAGAATTTGTCATCCTTTGCTAACCAGAGGAGATGTACTGTATGTGTATAGTACATTGATAATCTTTTTTCTTTTAACCTAGTTAATTTGTTCCTTTAAAGTGCATCCATTTGTAGTGTCTTTCTCCTTTTAGTACTTGTATCTTTTGAAGGGCATTTTCATTTTATAGGTTGCACTTTCGTCTCCTGACAGGTAATGTTTCCTTGCATCTCCAAAAGTGTTTGTCACAAATCTCCTATCTCCTATGCTCACATTATCACATATCATACATTGCCCCCTTGGTGCTCTAAAAGCCTCTGTTTTAAGAAAGGGGCTTAGCAGCTGATTAAGCAACCATTAGCAATGGTTGAATCAGCTGAAATCAGAATGGCTAATAATTCCCAATGGTTTGATTACCTGAGAGTGAAGCTGCTTTTATCTAAATACAATAATGTGCTAACTAAAAGGGCCCTAAAACTTATTTCATAACTTCATAAGAAACAAACACAAATTTGTTAATTTATCTGAACTTAAAACTTATCCAATCTAATAATTACATAACACTATATTAGTATTTGCTTTCATATTTGCATAAATTGCAATATCCTTTAGTATATTTGCATACTTCCCAATATCATATTTCTCCTGTAAAACACTCATTACTATGAGTTCATTGTCACATTTTCACTGACCAAACCTTTTTGAAAAGGCACAATCAAAAACAATGCAAGCCTTTCCATGTAAATGTCTGCATTTTTATTTACACAGTTTATTTACTTAAAAGTGAGATGTTATCCATATTTCTATAGTATCACATCACAGAAGTTTAATTACAAGTCTTATTTAACAAACAGTAAAAAGTACAATTTTCACCCCAATACAGTGTAACAGCCCGTTTTATTATTATTATTGTTGTTTAGTAAAATGCAAGGTTTGGCATGAATCTATCTATGTCTAGCATTTCAACAGCCTAAAAATAACAAAAGTAGATTACATAAAAATCAGGGTTACAAGTGATTTCATTAGTTTGATTAATATGATATATGCTCAGGAAATATGATTATATTTGCAAAAGAAAAGGAGAGGCAATGAAGCAATAAATCAGATTACATTTTCTATGTTATTTGTTTTGAATTGGTGTTAAAATCTCACAATAGAAATCCCATTAAAATGTGCTGATGCACTCTTTTCAGGTTGTATATGTGTATAATTTATAGATGTTGTAGAAGCATGAATCCTATGCTTGCCAAGGAGCTTTACGTTACTGTGGGATTTGAAAGCTGAACAAACAATTGGCTCACCACGACTCAGAAAGTAGAATGAGAAGAAAACTTCTGGACGATCTGACAGAGGGTTATTAAGTTTTGAAAAGGGATGGCTTATCAATATATCATATTTTATGTCTGAATAAAGAAAATGTTTTATTTAGCACAAGTAGGTTATTATTCTTCTGTAGCAAAAGGTTTTCCTAACACAATCCTGTACTGATGGGAAAATGTTTAGTGGTTTCTGGCCTGTTATTGCAAATACTAAATCTCCCTCTTGGGACAAATACAATTCATTCTATCTATCTATGTACATTTTTTTATTGCAGTAGGATAATGTAGCTTGTATGCTGCATTAGCACCAAAATAATATGTAACATAAGATTCTCAAGTCCAATTCAGGGTCGCTGGGTCAAGGCTGGAAACAAGTCCATCTTGGAGTCCATTGACAGCTTGCATCAACTTTACACCCTTCACTCATAATACTAAACACTCCGAACAAGCCTCCTTTCACATTAGTTACAAATATTCATTTTCTGCAGTTTTTCTTTCCTAACAATAAACATGTATACAATACTTTGGATTTGTTACACGTCTCTAGACTTTTAATAAGCCTTTTATGTAATATTGGAATATGGAAATTTGCACACAATGTTGCACTTGTGACTTCTTCAGTGCATTATCATATCTAACACAAAGATAAACGGTATATATAATACAAAATGCAATATAAAAGCACGTGTATGCTTCTGTTCACTATCTACTTGATAGTTCCCCTTATATTAAATTTTATTTTTTGTAAGGTGATATTTTACCTGTATATCATCCATTGTTGTACTGATTGTGTATTAAAAATATTCCTTCAAATTTATACTACCTTAGTACACATGGAACTTTATGTGAAACTACTTTACCTTTCTAATCCTTACCTACCCAGCTGTAATTAAGCAATCTGATAAATTTAACAGAATTGTGTGTGACATCCTACCAATTTCAAGCATGCAATCATTCAACTATATGGTCACAAGGAAGGAAACAACTTCTCATAACATTGTGAGCTTGACATGAACTAACTCTGCTTGGCAGCAATCCATCTCAAGGCACATTTACTCACACAGACCAGTCTGTTTGAAAGTCGCTAAACCACGTAAAGCTTGTTTGTTTTGAATTTGAATTCCAGTATGTGATCTGTTTTCTAAACAGGTTCTTCCCACTCCGAGTTACTGTATGTGGACCTGAAGCTTACCCCAAAAACAGCCTGAAGGTGAAGGACGGTCTTGCAAGCTGCACTGTTGTTTGGTACAAAATCTTTACATTTTGGTTTATATTTCCATTATATTTTGTTCATGACAAGACAACAAATGAACTACATTCAGGACAAATGAAAGCATGTCTTCTTCCCAGTTATATATCACTTTTAAAACAGCTGTTCCAACAAAGAAAGAAAGACATGCTGGTGACTCAATTACTTTATAACCTGAGAAAGAATGAACATCTAATAATTTTACAGCCTGGGAAAGGAAGATCTGCTGATACCTCGGAGAACATCAAAAAAGTTTTATTGTTTGGGAAAATGGACAGTGAATGTATTCATCATAATGACAGCCAGCCAACAAGAATATCTAACAATCACATTTTGCAAAACCCCCCAGTAGAATTTTAAAATAAACATGCCTCATCTGAGGAGCGATTTAGTGAATAAGTGAGTGAGTAAGTGGCACGGTGGCGCAGTGGGTAGTGCTGCTGCCTCACAGTTAGGAGACCCAGGTTCGTTTCCTGCGTCCTCCCTGTGTGGAGTTTGCATGTTCTCCTTGTGTCTGTGTGGGTTTCCTCCAGGTACTCCGGTTTCCTGCAGCAGTCTAAAGACATCCAAGTTAGGTGCATTGGCGGTCCTAAATTGTGCCTGGTGTGTGTGTGTGTGTGCACACCCTGCGGTGGAATGGTGCCCTGCCTGGGGTTTGTTTCCTGCTTTGCGCCCTATGTTGGCTGAGGTTGGCTCCAGCAGACCCCTGTAACCCTGTAGTTAGGATATAGCGGGTTGGATAGATGGATGGATGGTGAGTGAGTACGTTCGTAAGGAAGGAGGGAGGAAGAAGAAGAAGGGTCAAAAACATCACTGGTCATCAGAAAAGCATCATGAGCAACTACGAGTGCTAGATCACAAGCCACCTGAGACATTCATCCTTGTCATCTCTACTTTTTTTGTAAGCTTTTTCTAATTACTTTATATATCCAGACTTTTCTAACAGTCCTATTTTCTATTATTCTTTGTTCCAGTGGTATTATTATTATTCCTGTAATAAATACCATGCTGCTTTTAACTTTCTATGCTTTGTCTTAATGTCTATAGAGTGATTGAAGTAATAAGTTTGATTTCTTTGAGTACCTGGTGCAGCCGGAGATTTGCCCTTACCTTTGTGCTGCAAGGTTTATTAAGGCTATGAGTGAGAGCTCCACTCAATAGTAGGGAACAGTATGTAAAGTAAGGTATTCTTGGCTGATAAATGGCCTATAGTCAAGGATGCTGAGCCTTTGTATGTTTAAATGTATTCTTATAGACCAGAAGTACAAAGTAATATTTAGGTCTGAGATATCATTAAAACATAATATGTTGTTCATGCCGATAATAAATAAGTCTCTTGAAGTGCTGAGAGAGTGACAGGCTGTGTTATTCCTAAAGCACTTGTGTGTTTAAAGTGCTAGAGGTTAATCAGCATGTGTGTGTCATTCATGGGGCACTGCTGTGGTTAGGGTGTGTGTGTATGCGTATAGCTACAGTATGTATGTGTGTGTTAATCTTAAAGTGGAACAGTAGACCAACCCGATAATGAACTTGACAAGTAAACTTACCCTTGGGGAAAAAAGGTAAAGGGTAATACATGTACTTATTACTGTTATTGAGCATCCTGCAGGGTGATTCAAAGAGAACACCCTTATGAAAATGCCATTGTTTTTAACCTTTATTTCTAATGACAGAAAAAAAACATTTTTTATGCATCTAACTTATGAAGCTTGGACATTTTTTCTATTGCATAGTGTAAACCTCATTTTGCAGATACTGAGTACTTTTTAGGACACTTGATAGCTCCTGTTATGGTTTTTGCATACCATTCAAATTGTTATTTATTTTTTTTATCTTCAGTCACTAACAACTTAGTGGCATGTTCTGAGCTTATAAATGTAAAAAAGTATGGGTTGAATTACCATTGGTTGAGAGGTCAAGTTGTCTCCCAAGCACACGTGTCACAATGCACAAAAATCAAGTCAGCAGAGGCCAGTGAATAACTGAGACTCCACAGGTTACAGCAGGCAATAGTGCAACAACACTGGGCTGGAAGCATAAGCAGATGGTGCTGTTGGTGGAGCTCCAATCAAAAAAGCTCCTCAAGTTACAATTTTATTTGAATCAGAATTCAGAGGAAAATCAAAATCCATGAAGAAGTTGAAAATTATAGTCTTAAAAAAACAAAACACAGTGAAAAAAATGAGAAACAGTGAAAAAGTGTAAAGATATTTTATGCAGAGAAGAGCAGCACAAACTCTTCTTCTCTTTCTTAATTCATCCACTTCCACTGCAAGTAATTTTCATCTCACACTGTTGCTGACTCTAACTCACCTGGGTGAGGAGGACATACTTAATTTAAAGCAGGACACAGAATGAATTCAGGTTCATTGCATTATACAGTGGGACCCCGGGTCATGAATGTCTCGGACCACGTACAAATCGGGTTCGACCAAAATGTTTGCCAAACTTTTGCATCTGTTCACGACCACACACTCGGGTGACAAACAAGCCAGTTTCTGTTTCGGTTCGTATGCGCTAATGATTTCCGTACGTGTTCAGTCCCTCCCTGTGCATTCCCTGTGCAGCGAGAGAGAGAGTGCGAAAGAGCGAGTGAGACAGAGAGAAAGAGAGCGAGCACGAGAGAGAGAGAGAGCGCGAGAGAGAGAGAGCGCGAAGGCAGTTAAAGAATGCACCAGGCTTGTTTTTAAAGAGACTGCAAGGTTAGTTTTCTCTGTTCAAGGTTTTCTCAATGTTATTCAATGTTTTTACATTTAGTTTACTATTACACTGTTAATTCTATGGTATAATTAACTATTTTTGTGCTTAAAAATCTTTTAAAAAAATATATTTACGTACAGCTCGTACGGTCCGGAACGGAATAATTATATTTACATACAATCCTATGGGGGAAATTACTTCAGGTCATGACCAAATCGGGTTGTGACCAGAGTTTTGGAACGAATTACGGTCATGACCCAAGGTTCCAATGTACATGAGAATCACTTCCAGGTTGGACAGATGAGCATAAGGAAGCTGCCCTCCAAAAGCTCCCTCCAGCAGCCCCAACTACAATTCCCATCCAAAACAAGAACACCACCAGAGTTTTGCAGCCACCCTGAATACTGGGGAAACATATTACCACCACAGCCTATCCATTTTATCAGTGTCCCATGACTGGAAAAATGGCAATATCTGCCTCACTCCCAGCACCTTGTAACATATAGCTTTGATTTGCCAGCCTCCCTGAAAAGACAGCCATGTCTGTGTTTCTGATTACAAACATCACCACAATTTCAGATAATATTAACATATACTGCAATGGGTAAATGGGTAAAGAAAAGGTACAAAGAGTATTGTTTCATTCCATTGCTACTTGTCTTTTTTCACAATATCCTGTAAGAAATTATGCTTTTCAGCCTGATTAGGGATTCAGCTAATGTATTGATTGGTGATATACCTTAATCAATAAAGAATACTAAGCTATCCTGTTTTATAAATGTAAATATTAGAACACTGCTTATAGTTGTAATCCACCCAATCTGCATTAAGATATCTCAAATTAGTAGCACTAAATGATTTAAATTATTAATCACAAATACATTTTTTTAGAATTGATGAGTAATACTGTATATGACAGGATGCCATTTTATTTGTGTAGCTTTCTAAGCACAAAGGAGCAATTAACTTAATATAAGTAGTAAACAAAATATAATCAATTTTTATTCTTAGAAACCAGGTCTGCTGCTTCAACATTTAGAACTGCTGAACAGCAATTTCCAGTCCCAAAGAGAAAAATGAAGTGAGTCCAATCATCACTTCTTTAAAGAGCCTTTGCCTAGTGACCCCATTTCAAACTAATCATTTCTGGCAAATAGTGCGGACAGTAATCTTTATTAAACTGGATTCTTCCAAGCCAGTGGCTTGAAACAACAGCTCCTGCTAACAGGAGAAAAATGTCAAATCACACAATGCATATTCTTCACAGTCTGAGACCTGTGCCCTTATCTACAAGAAACGTGCACAAGCTTCATTCACTGTCTAAAACAAAACACATCCTGGCAAATATTCTGCCTGGAGGTACCACTCAATGAGCTTACAATATGCCTATTAGCCACCAAGTTTAGTATAGGTTTGTGAAAATCAGTGGCGTGACTGAACTGTTAAATTTCATTTATGCAGGGCAAAAGTTTCAGAAGTCTTATAAGGAATATTTTTGTTTAATAATGAGAAAATGTTCACATTTTCTGAATTATTAAAAGAGAAATTGCCATTTGGCCTTATCTGGTTTATTGAGGAGAGTGCTCAAAAGTAAAAGTTAACTGAACTATAAATATCTGAAAAGAAGTGATATCCAATACAAGACTTGCTCTTGTTTTGCATTACTGCTAATAGTTGCAGGTGTCCATATCCTTCACTGAGTAATATTGTAAGATTAATAGGATAACTGAAATTCTGTGTTTCATTGCAAAAAATATTGAATGACTACCATCAACTACATAGGTGTAATGATAAGGCTGGTAAATGAAATCAAGCTCCAACAGAGCTCTTCAGCACAGCAGATGAATGTTGACCTAGAGAGGCAGCCCAAGTTCCCAGTTTACATAGTCACAAACTCATTGAGGCCATACTAGACTAGGCTGAATGAGCTACAGTAGACAGGTGATTTTATTGGAACTGTCACCTGGGAAGGTAGGATCGAGGAGGCGTATGACAGGAAGAGATTCAAATAACAGACCCTTGTCAATGACTGCCACAGAGCGGGGTGTAAGGCAAATTGTTAGCCATTTGAGGTAGGGTGGGAATTTGCTGGCCAATCTTATGGCTGAGCTTTCCGTCATTTGGGCAAATTGTTGTAGAAGAAGCTGTTGAATGGGCTTTATGATGGATCTGGATAAAGAGAATTGACCCTCAGCTTGCTACTCAGACACAGAATGAGGTTTGATCACCCTCAGCTGGGTCACCTGACTGAGGGCCTCTGATATTGTAATACCCGAAACTCCCTGTGACCCCAGGAACATCACTGACAATGTGTCAAAGAGCATCATTATATGTATCATTATCATTATAAATAACAACAACATTCAAATTGACCAAGAAATGAAAACATTGCCTTTAGGGGAAAATCAGAAGAACAGTCAAATACCAAAAAACATGAAAAACTGGATCATTTAAATTCAATATAAAATCCAAAATTCAAAGTTAAAAAACAGTAAGAAGTCATAATTCTGCCTAATGTCTAATACATTTTCCCTCCTCCTCCTTAAGCCGCCACCTCATCGTGGTGGAGGGGTATGTGTGTCCTAATGATCCTAGGAGCTCTGTTGTCAGGGGCGTTATGCCTCTGGTAGGGCCACCCAAGGCAAACTGGTCCTAGGTGAGGGATGAGATAAAGAGCGGTTCAGAAACCCTCCTATGATAAAGTAAAACTTTGGATGGCGTTTTCCCTTGCCTGGATGCGTGTCACTGGGTGTGATTGGGAGGAATGGCCCCTCGATCTGAACCTGAGTGGTATTTTGTTATTGGACTTCTGTGCTCATCACAGATTGTTTATAACGAACACCATGTTCAGGCATAGGGGTGTCCATATGTGCACCTGACACCAGGACACCCTAGGCCTCAGTTCTATGATCGACTTCGTGGTTGTATCATCGGAATTGCGGCCACATGTCTTGGATACTTGGGCGAAGAGAGGACTGGACCTGTCAACTGATCAACACCTGGTGGTATTTTGCAAATCACTTCTAAAAATGTAGGCAACTTTACATCCTTTGAGGTATTCATTTTAAATATTAAAACAGATTCCAACACAATTATAGTGCTAGTCTACAGACCACCAGGGCCATATTCATTGTTCATGACTGAATTTAGCAACCTTCTATCTGATTTGGCTATAAATTATGATCACGTAGTTCTGATGGGGGATTTTAATGTACACATTGATGTGGAAACTGACACTTTTAGCAAATATTTTACTTATTTGTTAAATTCAGTAGGATTTTGTCAGATTGTCAAAGGTCCAACTCATAATCATAACCACACATTAGATTTAATTATAACTTACAAAGTTGAAATTCAAAATTTAAATATTACTCCATTAAATGTAGTTATTTCCGATCACTTCTTAATTACATTTGATTTAGTTCTGCCCATGCCAACGCACTCACAGATTAAAACAAAGACAGTGCGACATCTAGATTGTAATTCTGCTTCAAAATTTATAGATACCTTGAGTAAGTCGAGTGTAATTGTGGAAAACCATTTAGATCAGTTAACATCAAATGTAAAAATGGAAAACAATTTAGATCAGCTAACATCACATTATAATGTGACCTTGAGAGATGCTCTGGACACAGTGGCTCCCCTAAAACAAAAGTGATCAAAGCACATAGAAACTCTCCCTGGTTTAATGAAAATACTCGAGCTCTTAAATTAGAGTGTCAAAAACTGGAGCGCAGATGGAGAACAACAAAGCTACATGTCTTTCAAATTGCATGGACAGAGAGTGTTAATAAATATAAAAAGCCCTCTTTAAAGCTCGCTCAGAATACTATTCTACATTAATAGATAGCAATAATAAAAATCCTCAGGTACTGTTTAGAACAGTGGCTAAATTAACCAAATGGAATTCAGATCAACAGTGCAAAATACCAACAGATATTAGCAGTACAGACTTTATGAACTTCTTCAATGAGAAAATTAAAAATATAAGATCCCAGATCTCAGCATCACAGTACAAACCAAATACTAGCTTAGCAGACCCTGCCGCACATTGCATTCAGCACTTTAATAATTTTAATCCTGTAACTCACCAGGAAGTCTTAACTTTAATTACTAAAATGAAGCCCACTACTTGTTCCCTAGATCCAGTGCCAACAAAACTAGTAAAAAGTGCAATGGATGTTCTTGCAGCGCCTATTCTAACCATTATCAATAGTTCATTACTGCATGGCACAGTACCTGATGCACTAAAAGTGTCAGTCATTAAACCTTTACTTAAAAAGTCAGACCTAGACCCACACATACTAAATAATTATAGGCCTATTTCAAATTTACCATTTCTCTCTAAAATACTAGAAAAAGTAGTCGCCAGTCAGCTTCAGTCACACCTTACGCATTACAATTTATTTGAGAAATTCCAGTCTGGCTTTCGACTGGTCATAGTACAGAAACGCACTAACACGGGTTGTAAATGACATTCTGATATCCTCTGATGAAGGAAACTCCACTGTAATTATGTTGTTGGACTTAAGTGCAGCATTTGACACCATTGACCATTCTATTTTACTGCACAGGCTAGAAAACGATGTTGGGCTTACAGGCCCGTGCTCGCTTGGTTAGTTCTTATTTATCAAATCGATTCCAATATGTACAGAAATGTGCTGACAGTACTCCATCATTATACACAGAAGTTCAATATGGTGTCCCGGAGGGCTCAGTACTGGGACCTTTACTGTTTTCACTTTACATGCTTCCACTGGGATCTCTCATTAGGAAACATAATGTTAATTTTCATTCATATGCAGATGACACCCAGTTATACCTTTCATTTAAATCAAATGAAGTTTCTCCGATGTTGTCTTTAATTAGTTGTGTTAGTGAATTAAAGGAATGGATGAATGAGAACTACTTGTCTTTAAATACAGATAAAACAGAGATGTTAATTGTTGGAGGGAATGACGCTGATCACAGCAATATTTTGTGTCATTTAACTCAGTTGGAATCCCAATTAATTTTACTGAATCAGCCCGCAATCTAGGAGTTATCTTTGACTCTAGCATGTCATTTAAAGCACATATTACAAAGTTGTCCAAAACATGTTTTTCCATCTTAAAAATGTTAGGAAATTAAGGCGCTTTCTAAATAAACAGGATTGTGAGAAATTAATTCATGCATTTATCTCTAGTAGGATTGACTACTGCAATGCGGTGTTCACTGGCTGTTTAAACTGTTCTTATACAGCCTCCAGTTAATCCAAAATGCGCTGCAAGAATTATTACAAGAACAAGAAAATATGAACACATAACTCCAGTTCTTAAATCTTACACTGGCTCCCAGTTAAGTTTAGGGCAGATTTCAAAATCCTCCTTTTAACATATAAAGCATTAAATGGCCAAGGTCCGCTTACTTGTCTGAACTTATCATGACTTACAAACCTGAGTGCACATTAAGATCTCAAGATGCCGGTCTGCTTAGGATTCCAAGGATTAATAAAATAACAGTGGGAGGTCGAGCTTTTAGTTACAGGGCCCCTAAACTGTGGAATGGTCTTCCTGCTTCCATAAGAGATGCCCCTTCAGTCTCAGCCTTTAAATCCCGGCTGAAGACTCACTACTTCAGTTTAGCATATCCTGACTAGAGCTGCTGATTAACTGTACATACTGCATCTCTGTTGTTAGTCATTAGCACTAAAACATAAGTAACATGATAATTATATTTGAATACTAACCCTCACCTATTCTGTTTCTTTCTCGGTACCCAAATGTGGCAATTGGTGCCACGGCCCACCTGCCAAGTTGTTTGCCTGCCTATGGTAAAGTCATCCCTGATGGAGGATCACAGGAATCATGGGAAAGAGGGGTCCTTTCATCGGAGCAACATTTCAGCCGTGGAATGGCCAAATGGGGAGGCAGCTTGATGGATGAGGTCTCCAGGACTCTAAAAATATCCAAATCTTATTATGTGATATCATCTACTGTTAAATTCTGCTCCGTACTTCTAAAATTTTTATTATTATGCTGTATTAAGGATTTGTTCTGTTCTGTGTATTGTGTTGTATTGACCCCCTTCTTTTGACACCCACTGCACGCCCAACCTACCTGGAAAGGGGTCTCTCTTTAAACTGCCTTTCCCAAGGTTTCTTCCATTTTCCCTACAAGGTTTTTTGGGAGTTTTTCCTTGTCTTCTCAGAGAGTCAAGGCTGGGGGGCTGTCAAGAGGCAGGGCCTGTTAAAGCCCATTGTGGCACTTCCTGTGTGATTTTGGGCTATACAAAAATAAATTGTATTGTATTGTATTGTATTTTGGCTTTGATGGTGGAAGAAGGATGCTGGTCGGGCCTGGTAGGCCCAAAAGTATTGTGAGGGTCTACTAGGAACGTCTGTCAGAATCCCTTGTCAGAAGTAGCTTCATCTCTCACCTCTGGTAGAACTTTGACTATGTCCTGCAGGAGGTGGGGGACATTGAGTTGGATTGGGCCATGTTCTGTGCCTCTGTTGTTGAGGCGGCTGACTGGAACTGTGGCCATAAGGTGGTCAGTGCCTGTCTTGGGGGCAATCCCCAAACCCGTTGGTGGACACCGGTGGTAAGGGATGCTGTCAAGCTGAAGAAGGAGTCCTACAGGACCTTTTTGTCCTGTGGAACTACGGAGGCAGCTAATAGGTACCGGCAGGCCAAGTGGAATGTGGCTTCAGTGGTTGCTGAGGCAAAAACTCGGGAGTGGGAAGAGTTTGGGGAGGCCATGGAGAATGACTTCTGAAAGTTTTTAAGGAGATTCTGGTCCACCATCTGGCATCTCAGGAGTTGGAAGATTTGCAGTGTCAACACTGTGTATGGTGGGAATGGTGCGCTGCTGACCTTGACTCGGGATGTTGTGGGTCGGTGGGGGGAGTACTTCACAGACCTACTTAAACTCACTAACATGCCTTCCAATGAGAAAGCAGAGCCTGGGAACTCGGAGGTTGGCTCTCCCATCTCTGGGACTGAGGTCACCGAGGTGGTGAAAAAGAAAAGGTAACTTTTACAAGTACAGTTCTATAAATGTACACGGTCTGTTACAGACGCAAACCAAATGTAAGTGTGTACTGTATAATATTAACAACAAGAGCAGCTCACTACTGAAAACAGTAAACATAGAAGGAGTATCGAACCAGGGACTCCTGATTATAAGTCGGCAAATCTTACTACTACGCCATGGAAGCTGTTGTATTGCCTTTGAACCTTTTGTGAAAGTGTTTATTTGATCTTTGGACTTCAGGCTTCACACACTCTATAGTTTATGCCTGCATTTTGTAACATTTATTACTAAAATATTAAAAAGTTTCTGTTTTAACAATGTGTTTACACAGATTACTGTAGAAACGGAACAGATATGAAATGCATGTGTTCCAAATAACAATGTATTATTTAAACTCTAAAATTCCAGCAGTTCACTCCCAGATAATCGCACAAGGCATGAGCTGGGAGAACTTAGTGAATGTTCTGCGACGGTGGGGGATGGAATAGCAGGCTACTTGCTGCTTGTCTTAATTGGCACATTTACAGGACAAAAGATGCTGATGGAGAGGTGCGAACGGATTTAAACTGGGCCGGATTTACGAGTTTTCTCGTAGGCTCTGGTAATTCTAGTGTTAAAAATACAGTATAACCTTACAGGTTATTCTGTCTTGTCCTGGAATTCAATCATAAAGTAGTAGCTACCAAAAATCTTAATTAACAAACTGTTCAATTTAACTTACACCCAGGAAGTGCTTTGCTATGGGACTATACCTTGGGCCTCTTTGACACTTCATGTCTGTAAACACTCCTGGTACCTTTGTGCATACGTGTTGGTGTTGTTCTCCTGTTCTCTCCTTTTGACATTTTTCATGTTCTTTGATTTCCCCTAGTGAGATATTAAAATTTTCTTCAGTCTAACATTTGTTCACACCCCCTTATCTTTCATAACCACAGACTCTTCTTCCTGAGTACAATTGCAGCCAAATCATCTCTGACCTCTTGCCTGAAACCCCAAATTATCTTCATCAAATATTTTTTATTCTCTTTTTACCCTCTTTTGATAATCTTACTCTTCTTGGGTCTTCTTGGCTACTGATCTTCTAGCTCCAGTATTAATAAATGGTCACCCTTGGTTCAGCTGGTGCATGACTGGATGACTAGTGCTAGTTTTACCTTTTCTTTCTGCACTGTTTTTATCACATGCAATGGTTTTAACAACCTTAACAAACTCAGGACTCATGGGATGGTGGTTTGAACACTCTGACAGAGTTCTTTTTTGTCTTCTTTACTGAAAATTTCTTTGTTATTATATTTTATTTTTCCATTTTAACATCTAATAAAAGGTTGATTAAAAAGCCATCCCAATTTTTTTTAATAGTACAGAGAAACTAGATGGCTACAGTGAAAGTATCCCAGGCAACAAAAGACCACAGAATGTGGTCACTGCTTAAAAAGCACAGACTGCTGGAATAGGCAAGCTAATACTGCGGAAAAGAAGTTCATCTCAATAGGAAGAGAAAATGCTCTCCAGTCTTTGTCTGTAATACACACAGTACATAGTCAATTATTTGTCTCCCATGCCAATTAAAAAAGCAAATCAAACAAAGCCACAAAAACTGGGCTAAAACAAAACAACTTCTTTCTTTTTGCCAAAAAGTATATCACTTTTAGTAGCATCCTGTACTGTATCTTTCTATAAATAAAGCACCAACAATGTGTTATACCTAGCATGTAGTTTTACAAAATGGCTGGCATGATATCATGTGAAGAAACTGTCAACATGGAAAAGGTAAAATAACGTCACTGATGAAGAACCTCCTAAAATGTCTGAATACACACATACATATGCCATAACCATACCAGTCACTAGATTTCTACCCAAATGAACACTTGCATGAGATTATGGATAGGTGCCTGAAACTGAATTTTTTACCACCATTATCACAAAATGGTAGAACAGCGGGTTTCTGATTTCTCAATATAGTTAAAGATATTTTTATTATTTAAGCCAAGGTGTATAAAACCTGTTTTTCACAGCATCCTTTTAGCACAATAAATTATTGTATTTACTTTATTTTTGCACTCATTTAGCAAGACCACAGACCTTTTCCGTAATTTGCCAAAGGTCTCCTAGTTGCTGTTTTCCTAAACCATATAAACTAATTTAAATCAAACATGTATACTAACTAAACAGACTTATTTTTATACTTTTTGTTTCTCAGTTTTGACCTCTTGCTGTGATTACTTTAATAGCCTTTGCCTCATCACATCCTTGGCTATTACATCTGCATAAACTTTTGGCTGCCTCTTGGTTCCTGTGTTTACCTGATCATCATTAACCTTAGTGTTGATAGGTGAGACTTGGCTGTCATGTACTTATTATTTAAAACAAATGATAGCTTGATGTCACATATATAGTTACAGTCTGTAACAAAAAAAAAACAGAGAAAACCACAAACAAAAATACAGAAAATAGTTAACAAAACACTAAAAAAAGCACTTGGTCATTACAAAATGTAATAAAATGAGATAAAACAAAAACCTGCAAATTATCAAATATTTTCTTAAAGGTAAAATGTAATGTTAAGAAAACACAAAATGTTTGTTTTTGAACATTTGTAGTTAATGTTCCACACTAGACTCTGCTAATATAAGAATAGGGATGCAAAGGCGGTTTTCTAGCAACATTTGTCTTTAAGAGTAGAGTTATTGCTCAGTCGGAGACAGATACTAGAATAATATCTGCAAAGGTGTATGTTCAAGGAAAAAAAATATTACGCTTTGTGATCAGTCATACTAAATATGTTTAACATACAACTGAAGACATAACTGGATGGGAAATTAACATGACTTAGAAAAACCATCTGACAATAAATTTCATTAATGTTTAAATGTGCATGCAATCTTCATCAAGAAGAAGCCATGACAATGCTTTAGTATGCTCCTGGGAACAATAATGATCTTATCTATTAAAATGAATTTGTGATAATATTAGAACAATTTGGACAAAATATTCAAGACCTTTATCAGTCATTTTATAAGGGGATAAGTTAGCAGAACAAATTATTTCATGCATAGCAGACTTCTAAAAGTAGCATATGGTAAAATAACTACTTAAGAAAGATTACATTGTTGATTATTAAAGATCACTTTTCAAAAAATGAAAAATCACAAGAAGCATTGTGTCCATTGCTTTGAATTTACTTAGAATATGATTTTATATACTACACAGATAATCAAATCTGACTTAACAGTTGACTCTTCAAAAGCTATACATAGAAATAATATCTAATTCTGACTAGGCCAAAATACAGCCAATTGTTCTATCTGACTTCAATTACAGAGAGGCCAAAGAGCAACCCCATTCCCTGTATTGCAGTCATTAAATGATCTGAAACAGGATACATGATTCTGAGGAGATAATGAAGAAATATATAGTCAGTCTAATGTCTGAAAGCAGTGCTTTGGGATTTTTTTGTACTGTGTGACCTTTAATGCTTTGATTTTTCAAATTCAGTTTTTGACACGATAGTACTTGCTCTTTCAGTGTTTTATTTTTTACTTTGCCCTTGAAATATTTCAAAGATGAGCTTTGATTTAACTACTCTATATTTAGGGTTTCATTGACTTTACAATCCTGTAATAACAGGGTCCACATACAGTACATGGATGGTACTTTATTATTTAAAGAAACACACATTGGCATACAGCATTCATTCCCTCTCATAGCTATAGTATGTGTAAATGGAACACTATTAAAATGTGTTAATTTAATGTCATTTTAGCTTTAAAAGACAAATGATAATTAATTAAAACTTCTTTCATTCTCACCTGTATTTTGTAAAGTTACCAGTCCCATTAATAATCATTAAAATTGTAATTCTTTATTTATGAGACACTTGCATCCACAATCACACTGTATAATGAGTGCTTGGTGATACACTTAAAAGTCAATTGAGAGCAACAAAATGAGTAGGACTGCAATTACCATAAGGACTAAATGGTAAAGGAGGAATCTATAAGTGGCAGCACAGAAAATCTGAGATAGACAGAGTCAGAGAGGACTGTTAAAAATCCAGTGAAAAGCCAAGTGGTAAAAACTTTAATCAGTTTGAAGCTGTTGTATGAAGAGATGGGACTTCAAGAGGTGCCTGGAGGTCAGTAGGCTATAAGCAGTTACTGTGCTAAGTAGAAACTCATTCCACTGGTTGGGAGCAAGAATGAGTTATCCATTTTAATGAGTGTGTAAAGAGAAAACACTGTAAGTTGGCGGTATGAGACGGAAAGGAGACCTCAAAGAGAAACTCAAAGAGAGAGAGAAGAGATTACAGTTAATGATAATAAAAGTACTGAACTGATCCCCTAAAGAAGAGGATTGCCAGGCAGAGAATGAAGCACAGGAGTAATATGAGAACAAAAGTGTCAACATGAAGATGAATGCCATAATTACTCAGGAAATATATGAATCTAGTAGAATAGGACAGACTGGATATACGTTGAGTGCAGGTTAGCAAATTATTCAGGGCCATGCCAATATTTTTGAAAATATGTGAGGGCAAGGGGATTATATGAAGTAAAGTAATATTAAAAGATTGTTAATTGGTAGAAAAATAACAACTTTTCTACCAATATCAGGTTTGGAAAAGCTTAATTTAAATCTGGTTTGTTGTTGAGAAACAGTTGAAGATCTGTGTCAAAACTCAGTGATTCAAGGAGGGGAAGAAATGACTGAATATATGGACATTATCTGAAAGGAAGTGTGAGAGGATATAGCAGTACCTTAGAAACAAATTTAAAAGAGTTTTTGAGAATACAGTATAGAGGAAATAGTCAAATAGGTTGGCGTTAAACCAGTCTAAGTATTGCATTACAGGTATGTAAAAGGAAGTCACATTAGGTAACTTTTCCAGTGATTTTCAGTTGCAGCTTTCATTTACATAATCTTACGGTCTTAAGTCAGGGGCACTTGGCAAGACGCTGATCGTCTAATGTAAAATACTCAACAAATAACTCCAACTAGCCTATAACTAACTCTGAGAAAGTCGAACAGGTTTAATTTTGTCTCCAGTTTCAGGGGCATGATATGGATGGATGGATTAAAAGTCAGAAGTCTACATGACCATCTTCATCAAGCCCTTCCGTGAGAACCCTAAATCCAAAGAGGACTGTTTCATTTATGTTAGGTAGAATGCCCAGAGGGGACTGGGCGGTCTCATGGTCTGGAATCCCTACAGATTTTATTTTTTCTCCAGCCTTCTGGAGCTTTTTTGTTTTTTCTGTCCCCCCTGGCCATTGAACCTTACTCTTATTCGATGTTAATTAATGTTGATTTATTTTGTTTTCTTATTGTGTCTTTTATTTTTCTATTCTTTATTATGTAAAGCACTTTGAGCTACTGCTTGTATGAAAATGTGCTATATAAATAAATGTTGTTGTTGTTGTTGTATGCGAGCATGAAAACTGATAATGAATGTTTATCTGGAAATATAATGCAAGGAATATGGTGACAAGAAATAAAGAACGTGTTTTGAACTTCACTAAACGAAAAGAAGCTCATCTTTCTGATATCCCATTGTTGATGTACTAAAACAGAATGGAAGAAAGAAAAAAGGTCAGAGACTGTGTCTGAACTCGCTGCACATGTTAACCTGTTTACCCTTCATACAGTGCTGGCTCTGTTGAGCAACACATTATTGGCTGTCACAAAATGGCGTGAGCACAACTGTGCTGGAAGGTTGACACCCAATCAGCAAATTCATAATGGGCAATGATTTTCAGTGATGTAAATTGACATGTTCTGGCAATAGGATCAGCAATTGTGGTCAGTAAATATGACATACACCACAACTAGAAGTCACGTAATGTGACTGTGGCTTAACTTATACTGGAAAACATAACTTCTTCAATTACTAATAATAATTTATACAATAATTTAAACACTGACAATGGTCACACTGATACAATGTCACTTGAGGGTTGTTTTAAGGATATTTTTAAAAAGCCTAAGGAATATATTTTTATTATGGTACCTGATTACTAAAAGAAATTTTCTTTTTGTTTAAGCTGACTTTAGTTCTATTTTTCTTTTTCTAACACTCATTTCCTGACTATGCTGCAGTCTGTCTTATTCAAGGATCTATAGGTCTACACTAGGTGAGCTGATTGTCTACCACATGTTCATATTAGCGTTCTTTATTAGTCTTGTAGAAGTAAGCATGCACATACTGTACATCTGAGTGCATCCTGCGATACAGTGGTTGGAAGTCCCTGGAAAACTGAACAGCAGTGAAGAAAAAAAAACCTAGCAGACATGTTTTTTTTTCTGATAGAGAAAAACTGTTGTTTATATAAGGCTTAATATTAGTTTTGGTGCAGTTTGCCATGAAGTAACAAAAGATAATAATACAGATGTGTCAACTAGGAAATAATAGATTTTTTTTTTTAAATCTGTCCAGTCTGAGACCAGATTTTTATGTTTTTCATGTAGCAAACAAGAACTGGTTTAAACAAATATTGATTTTCTATATTGTGGTACTTTGATTTGAGCTGTAGTGCAGTCATTGCCTGTTTTCCTAACCTAAGCTGTCTATCCCTTCATAGGGTTTTCTTTATTCAATTCAATTCTGTTTATTTTTGCATAAATCACATTTTTTATACAAAATATTTAAAGCTCGATATAAATGTTTACTCTGCTAATTACTAATTACATAATGAGCACACATAACACACAAATATGTTTAAACAGACGGGAAACAAAGTGGTTGAAATTAAAATAACAAGCAAGAAAATGTAGCCCAGTGCCGTCTATCCATTAACCAACTGTTGAACAAAGGCCAGTTGATTATGAAAGAGACGAAAACAAAGACTCCAATTGGCAGCATCCTTGGGGAAAATAAACCACTGGGGAGTCCACAGTCAGTTATAAAAGAGAAAGACAGACAGTCACAGTCCTGGAGATCTCAGCCAACTGACTGCCCAACTCCTCTTAGGCACTCTTCTGTAAAGTCTGTGCTGGACTATCTAATCTGATAACAGAATCTTTACATCTGTTAATTTAAAGGTTCCCAATATCTCAGATGCCTTTTAATGGACAGGGACACAGCTTGATAGTACTGTAGTTTCACTAGGGGCCACAACATGATACAGATAAGAGAAACAGAGCAGACAAGGCTAAATAACAATTCATAATTATTGTAGTCATTTAATTTTTGTACAAATGACTAATAAACATAGATGCAATATGCACAGCTAATGAGCAGCTCTAGTCAGGATATCCTATACTAAAGTAGTGAGTCTTCAGGCAGGATTTAAAATCTTAGACTGAAGATTTCTTCAGTCTTATATAAGCAGGCAGATCATTCAACAGTTTTGGGGCCTTGTAGCTAAAAGCTCAACCTCCCACTGTTATTTTGTTAAAACTTAGTAAGCCAGCATCTTCAGAACTTAATGCATGCTCCAGGTTATAAGTAACAATAAGTTCAGTTAAATAAGAAGGGCATTGACCACTTAAGACTTTAAATATAAGAAGTAAGATTTTAAAATCAGCTATAAGCTTAACTAGTAGCCAGAATAAAGACTTAACAACTGGAGTTATGTGGTTGTACTTTCTAGTTCTTATAATGATTCTTGCAGCTGCATTTTGAATTAACTAAAACCTGCATAAACAACAGTTTGAACAGTCTGTGGATAATGCACTTCAGCAGTTGATCCCACTAGAAATAAATGCATGAAACTCCATGATCTCTGTTATTCCTCCCACACCACCAAAAACATGTCTGTGCATCAGTGGTGTAGCTAGCGGCGGGCAAAGGGGGAGGTCCGCCCCAGGTAGCACATTATGGGGGTGCCATTATTGGCCCAAAGGCTCAGTACAATTCGTGTGTAAGCAATACTGTTTGGAAAAAATATCAATCATAAATGAAAAAACTAAAATTCTCTGATTTTTACCCACAAATGCTTTAAAAATAATTTTCAGACTGTCCTTCTGTGATGGCATCAGATACAAAAGTTGAAATTTCTGAGGCAATAACAAAAATAAACATAAACATTACACCGATAATAATTTCTAGGAAGATAAACAACTAATTTACAATTTATAATTTCATTTCGTTATCAATCTGAATGTGTTCCTGCTCGGCACAGAAAACATCCCCACCTATCACTTGTACACTACAGTGGTTCTGGTTTTCGCCGTGTAATTATATTAAACTAATAATTAGCACACAGCTTATTAGTGCGTCTATACTACATTCTTGTCTAGTTGATGCTTATAAATAATTATATGTGAAAAATTATTGCTGTTTCTCTAAATATAAATCTATGCAAAATGTTTCTTAATTTTTCTCTATACGTCATTTTAATTTTCTAATTAAATAGGTTAACAGATTCAAATATGTTGGAGGGCGGCAAATTGAAGCCCCGGCCCGAGCACTATTAACTCTAGCTATGCCACTGCTGTGCATAGGTGGGCCCTGTAGTGATCTAACGTCCATTCCAGAGTTGGTCTCTGAATTGTGAATGATGTTGCCATCTTTGGTAAGATTATGATATGCTAACACCTACCTGATAGAGTAACCATGGAGCACACTGCCTGGAGCACACTGACCACACGGTAATCAAACTATTCCTAAGTGATGTTTGCACTGTTTTGTGTATCTCACACATACATCCATCATCCAACCTGCTATACCCTAACTACAGGGTCATGGGGGATTCAATCCCAGCCAACATAGGGCTCAAGGCAGGAAACAAACCCCTGGTAGGGTTCCAGCCCACCACAGGGCACACACACCAAGCACACACTAGGGAGAATTTAGAATTGCCAATGCACTTAACCTGCATGTCTTTGGAATGTGGGAGGAAACCGGAATACCCAGAGGAAAGCCGGGGAACGGGGAGAACATGCAGACTCCACGCAGGGAGGACCCGGGAAATGAACCTGGGTCTCCTAACTGCGAGGCAGCAGCGCTACCCACTGCACCACCATGCCGCCCCATCATACACCTTTATCAAAAAACATCCGTCATCTACAATGGAGTGTTCGATCAGAAGAAAATATGAAGCTTGTTTTAAATTAAAAGTTGTTGAAGTGGCAGAAGAAATTGATAACTGCACAGTTATGGACAAGTGCTTAATCATTTTTGGTCTAGATGTTTAACACTACATTTTTACTTAATACTTTATGCTTTATATATCAAACATGAAGAAACAAATTTTGTAAAGGAGAAAACCATTGCTCAACATCCTTGTGATATTTTTTAAAACTGCACTGGATCACAGCTGAGGAATTATATGTGCTGAGCAGGAAGCAAATAGAAGCACAACCTCTCCAGGAACATATTTGCTTATACTGCACACTAATCTCAGTATATAACATAAAATAACATACTGTATATCTTCTAGTAGTGGCCGGCTTCTTATTGACGCCCGTTTCCAATAAACAACGGGTTTGAAGAGATGTTGCGACAAATAGACGCCGGTCTCCTTTAAGCGCCGGTCTGTAGTAAACGCCGATCTCCAATGACCCACCACCTTTTTCGTACGCTAATCCTCTTTTCGTACCACCTGGGCTACCGCCCTCCTGCAGTAAATCATACGGTAAGTACCTTTTCGTGTCAAAAATGTTTTGTCGTCGGAAGCTATCAAGGAAGCGAGAAAGTCAAAAAGAAATTTCTTTGTGTACATTTTGCCCTTTCGTCTCCACCTCAATCATAACCCCACAGGGAGGGCAGAGGTGGCAGGAAGAACATGAAAATGCCATCTTCGACACGTTAATCCTGATAAAATTGATTACTGCGCGACAACAAGCAATGGGAGTGCCTGTATTGCCATCACAAGAAGAGGAAAATGAAGAAGAACTCGCAAATAACGAAGCAATCATTACCTATTCAGATGACGAGTAGAAGGTAAGTACTGTACTTTATTGTATCTTATCCAGTCTCATGTCGTAATGTATACGTATATGCGTGAGTTTGGAACTTATTGCATTTCCTTATGTTTTGCAGGGGACTTGTCGGGCTAATGATCGCTTTCGTGCGAAATTCGGACTGGTGCAGGCCAGTGTTGGTGGCATCATTGCCAAGAAAGTTGACGTCTACCGTACCTGTTTTTCATGCTTACGGTAGTACCGTGCTGTATACTGCTTTAATAAGACCGTACTGCTGTACTGATAATTTCATTAAACCCTGAAATGTTCATCCGGTGTTGTTGCCTACATTTTGTGACCCTAAATACGGTATTTTACTGCCAAATGAACCCTGTTTACCCATCACCATTCCATCTGCGAGGCGAATAATAGCCGGTCTCCAACAACCGGCGGTCTCTTTTAAACGCCGGGCCGTCCGAATAATTTTTTGAATAAACGCCGGGGCTACTATTGGAAGATATATAGTAACATAAAAGGGCATTCTGAAAACTGCATAATCTATTTCAGGGGTGTAGAGGGATGAGGCCATCCTGGAGACACTGGGCCTAAGGCAGACTATAGTTGGAGACAGGATATTATTTTATCACACAGCCCATCCACAGTCATAATCACAGTGGAGCCAGTTAGCCTAAACTGACAGCCTTTGGGAATGTAGTAGAAAAACTTTGTTACCGGAAGAAAAAATCCACATTACATGGGCAGGACATGCAGATCTAACACATAAAATATCTGAGCACAAGACTCAAAACACTGGATGTATGAAGTGGACGTAGCAACTACTACAGTACATGTAGGTTCTGTCTTTACTTAATCCTATATCTGGTTAATTTTTGAGGTGGTTTATGAAAGAAATAGTTGCAAAGAAGTAAGACATTGGTTAGTCATCAGCAACTAGCACAAACTGAGCTATTTGTTTCAATGATATATAGATGACATGTACTGCTAGATGTATTATTCCAAGCATGAATTTGATTTGGTCTATTTTCCTGCATAATACAGTATTAAACTTGCTAAGCCAATTTATTGTGTCTGATTTTTATAAGATCATTTTAAAGTCAGCATTGCAACAAACTTATATAATTTACCATAGTAGTAGTCTTAATAAAAAGATTGGTTCCATTTCTATTGACATTTGTTCAGCTCTGTAAATTAGAATTTATTTCAAAGTTGTTACCATGTACTGTTAAACTTTTAATGGTAACTTTAATAAAATTATTTCATGTTATCTTTACTATTTAGCTGGCTTTTTGTTTCCACCATGAGATTGAATTACCACAAAAGTGAACACTAAATAGCCAAGAAACATGAACTGCCATGGTAACAAATGACCTGTTTGGGGTTTATTCTGAAGCTACCTTATAAGCAACAAATCAAATGTATATGTTAGTTTGAGATAAGCTCAGAAAAAGCATCCCTTGATGTTTATCATTCAGGAAATGAAATTTCAGAAAAAAAAAAACATTTCAAATATTTAATGTTTACTTTCTTCATGTACAGATGAGTAATAACCCTTTCACCCAGAATACATAATGTATGATCAACATATTTTGAAATCACAATGAATCTTCAAATTTCAAATGACTTAGATATGAGAGCAGATGATTACTTATTAACTATTGTATAATGCATTAAAAAAGACCCCTGAAGTCAATGTGTGATGGATAAGTTGCCTTTCCATAGCTCTCCAAGGTCCTTTCTAAATGGGCATTCCAGCACTAATCTAGACTTCATTCAAATATCTTATTCTGTTCTTTATAACACTGTATTTTTCATTCCACACCAAATATTAGCTATCCTTTCTTGTGACAGACAAAGGAAGAATGGACGAGCATTTTCTCTCTCATGAGCCCAGCAGCAGTCATCCAGCATAGATCATTTACTGTAGCTTAAATCTATCACAACAGCAATTTTTGATACTTTTTCTAGGGCATAGGGGAGGTAATTTTACATTACACATAAAAGTGACTAACATATGATTCATCTTTTCTTTAAGGAATATTATATCAAGAAAATTATAATAATAAAAAATTTATAAATCAATAGGCTTTTAAAAATTTTCTACACTCATTGAAACTTTATTAGCTGCTCTTATAGAATATTATTCAATCAGTAGAATTTCAAGGACAGAAGGAAGAAAAAAATTACTAATAAACTGATAAAACATTCTTTACGTCGGATAATGTTATTATAATATGAAAGAGAAAAAATACTCTTAGTTTGTAAGGTAATGCAATTTTAATCAGTAAGACTGACTTTTTATGAAGAGAACCACATGCTTTTTACAACCAGTTGGATCAATTGTATTAAAGTTAGTGTCAAGAAAAAAGATGTAAATACAAGAACCAATAGCATTACTGCCTTTTCATGTAAAGCAAATTATTGACACCCACGTTTAATGCAAAGAGAAACTGCAGAATTACAATAAGGAGTTTAATGTAGAGATATTCTATAGAGGTATGGGTGTCTAATTCTTAGAATGTTCACAGTGGTTAAGGATCTAGTAATGGTTGTTAACAGACAGGAACCAACCCTGGAAAACAAATCAAAAGAAGGTGAACACACACTAACATCCACATTTGCTGGTTTTATTTTGAGGTGCATTTTAATACACTAACATTGTAGTATATGGTTATTTTTAATGTATCAGTTAAGAAAGAGTTTAATGCAATTATCCTTTTATATGCTAATATAATTTCTAAATTTGTTAGAAATGATTAGCATATGGAAGGAAGCAACCCATAAATGAACAGACTATATAATTGTGGTTATCAAGGGGAATAAAGAAGGCTGGTGTACGTATTTCTGTGTGCATCAGAAAACATAGAAATGCAGATAGGCACTTTAATAAAGACACTCTCCGAATCTAGTAGCTGGTGCCACCTAATCACACTTTCACAGAAGTAAGTGTAACAGTGCGCAATTTATTTTTCTTGTTTAGGTTTTGCACTGTGTCATGTACCATATTTTGAACCATATTCAGTGATTTTGCCACTGACTTTAGTGTTTTGAACTTTCCTTAATGAAAAATATTTCAGTAATTATTGATGTGTTGACATTCAGGCATGTAACATAATTAAGTACAAATTCCCTGACATCCATTTATCCCAAAAGTCTTTTCCATAACTGCATCTCAAATAGCAACACAATTCATACTTCACATACAGTATACACTCTTAATAATTGATACACAATGATGCTGATCAATTATACTCTTGCTACAGACAAGATAATTTGCAGTTGTGAATAACCCTAACCCAAACACTGAAAAGAATACTAGTAGCAGGTATCCTGATATTTTGATCGTTTCCTAGTCTGTCCAGTGTCTGTGTAGCTTTTGCACATTGTCATGGTTTTTCTCTATGCACTTTTAATCATTTTGTTTCTTCCATAAGATTACTGTGTTTGGTTATGTGGTACCCACAAACTAATTAAATCTATGTCAGTTTTAACAAATGAGCCATGTGATGTATCTTTAGTTTGTCTACAGTGCTCTAATGTTTGTGGAATAGGCTATGGATCCTTGAAATTCTGTAAATCCTATAAAAGAATAGAAGGGTTCAGGAAAAAGGATGAAAAGAAATTTAAAAATGGTCTGGTCAAAAAACAGTATAATTTATGAAAAATAGGTGCAAAATAAACAATTGAATTTGGAGAAGACTAAATGAATATATATGTAATAAATATATAAAATTATATAGTTTCACATGTGTGCTTGGGAGGAAGCCAAGATGCTAAATCCATACAGGACCAGAGGGTGGCAGTGTGCACTTACCCCTCCTTGCTTTCTCCTGCAGACCACCTGTGGGAACTCCCATCAGGGAACATTAACACCACTTCTGATTCCGGCAACAATGACATCACTTCCACTCCCAGCCACAATGACATCACTTCCTCCAACCGACTATAGAATCGCCATCTTTCTGCCATTAAGACTGTTCTGCTTAGGACTCATGTCTGTAAAGATCTATTATTGTTTTTTTTGTTGGAATTTCACCAGAATCTTCAAGTATATGGGGTGGCTTCCCCCAAACCTTTTTCTGTGTTCTTCTGTTTTATTTACAGTGGCATAATTTGTAGGATTCTTCTCCAAGATAAGCCAGGAGGAGGACCTAAGAGCCAGTGTGACAGCCATAGCAACGGAGCTCCAGTCCTGAAAAGTTCATGCAGGAAATGAACAAACCCAGATCACTGTGTTTGAGGTGCATGTTGCTGTTCAAAATGACAAGGCGTAAGCTCTGTGCCAAGTATTGTTACCTTTACAAGAGGATGATGATGTTAAGTCTTATTTCTTGATTTTTGAATGGATAGAATGCGGATTGGGCTAACATAATAGCACTGTTTCTAAAGGGGAAAGCAAAGAGGGATTATTATGATCTCTCGGTGGAGAATGACCTTCTAAAGGCAGAGATTCTATAGAAATATGGTAATTCCCCAGACCAGCAGGTGAGAATGTGCCATGACTGGAAGTTTGACCCAGAGCGGACAACTTGCTCCTAGGCATTTGTCTTATAGGGCAGGGCACTGGCTAAAGCCAGATATAAACAACATTCAACAGGTAGTAGAACAGGTCATCTGTGATTTCTTATTCTATGCCCTTCCCAAGTATTTTTGTTGGCACAACAGTGGTTAAAGGGTAAGACCAGTCTGACCTATATTCACAGAGAAACCCACTGGTGCAGGTCTGCCTCTTGTTTCATTAATTACGATGGAATGCTGAAGAAACTTATGGTAGCGGTCCTCCGAAATCCCGATTTCTGGTGATACGGGGCAAGACTGTTACTAACAGTAAAAGAGGTAAAACACAACCAACAACTTTTTGGCCTAGTAATGGAGGAAGAACGTACATCCCAGGCTGCCACCTTGCCATGGCCACAGCCTGCTGAGAGAGAAAATGTGACTACTCAGTCTGACGTGGCAATTCCGAGTGGTAGTACAGCGCTTACAGTTCCCCTTTTACACTTTCAGTTTAAACAAACTCTGGCCCCCTTTAACACTAGAATTACCAGAGCCTACGAAACAACTCGTAGATTCAGCCCACTTTAAATCTGCTCGCACCTCACCGTCAGCGTCTTTTTTCCAGTAAATGTGCTGATAAAGAGAAGCAGCAAGCAGCCTGGTATCCCATCCTCCCACCGCCGCAGAACGTGCACAGTGTTCTCCCAGCTCATGCCTTGATTGATTATCTGGGAGTGAAGTGCTGTAGTTTTAGAGTGGAAATAATAGTTATTTGGAACACATGCATTTCATGTATGTTCCGTTTCTACAATAATCTGTGTAAACATATTGTTATAATAGAAACGTCTTTCATATTTTAGTAGTAAATGACAAAATGTTGGCATAAACTATATAATGTGTAAAGCCTGAAGTCCAAAGATCAAATAAACACTTTCACAAAAGGTTCAAGGATGATACAACAGCTTCCATGCTGTAGCAGTAACATTTGCTGACTTGTAATCAAGAGTCCCCAGTTCAATCCTGACTGCCTCCTATATTTGCCATTTTCAGTAGTGAGCTGCTCTTATTGTTAATATTATACAGTACATACATACATTTGGTTTGCGTCTATAACAGACAGAGTACATTTATAGGACTTGCAAAAGTTACCTTTTTTTTTCACTTTTATTCTCTCAGCCACGATCACGATACATACTACCGCCCCAAGAATCTGACACTGTTAGTTTTTATTTGAAACTAGGAGTAACTGTAGATGTGAGTGGTGTTTTGAGGCAATAAAACTGGACATTCTCTGATCTGGAGGGATAAAAGCTGACAAACAAACGCTGGTGAATCTGCCTTCTTCGTATCTCACCGTCACTTGATTTTTTTTTGTTCAGTTTTATTGAGTGTTCCCTCTTTCCTGGTACCAGGAGTCAGCAGGTAGACCAATTCTCTGTAAGCTGTATCTTCATTGTTTATAACCAGGCCTATGATGGTGGTGTCATTCTGAAAATTAATGATGAAGTTTGAGCTTTGTGAATAATACAGAACAGATGCAGTAAGTAACACAGAAAAGGGCTCAACACACTACTTTGTGAAGTCTATGTTGTGGGTCAATATGGACGGTGCAATGCTGCAAATCTCCAAATGTCTAAAATCCAACTGCAGAGGATGGCACTAAGTCCAAAATTGACGGATTTGGTGGTCAGCATTCAAAGTACAACAGTGTTAAATTCTGAGCTGTAATCTATGAAATGTTTGCATTATCCAGATGTGTCAGGATCATGTGAAGTGCATGATATATGGCATCCTTTGTGGACTGGTTTCTGTGGGCTTTCTATGAACCCACATCAAAATATCTATAAATAATAAAGTATATCTTTCCAAAACAGTAGTATTTTTAAACATTGTAAACTTTTTTTGAATACTTGCATTAGGTTTGAGGTACATTTTTATTGGTTTCATTTTACTTTTGCTACTCCAAACAAAACTTTAATTTCAGTAATATATGAAGAAACATAAATGACTACATGACAATTATTAAAGTCTTGGATTTTATTTTCTTTTATCTATAGCTCAACTATTACAAAATCAGAGAATCTATTATAAAGTATTAGCACACAGCCTTCTGCTTTATAGCAAATTTCAGACGTTTTCCAAACATACTATTAATTTGTAAACCAATGGAGTGTATAAATTATAAACTTTGACATTAAGAAAATGTCCAGTATTCTTACTGTATAAATCATAGCAAAACACTATTTATAAGACCCTTGCTTTAAAAATTTCAGGTAAGTTGTATACTGCTTTTTAGGAATACTTTTTCAGGTAATTACTCTATATATTTTTGTCATTTTTGCACCTTTAGTATTCCTTTCAATTTGGCAGAAGAAACAACATTTTAAATTAATTTAAAAATATCTTTAGATGTTAAATTAACATACGATAGAATCAATCTACTATATCCTGACAATGAATGCAAAGTTAGGAGTTCTTACTATATGCAAATTAAAACTTTGATGCAATACCTGCCTTGCATTCTTCAGTTTTCTTTAATCTTCTTAACTTCAAAGGAGGGACTCATTTGCACACAGCCCATCAACATCTTCACATTCGGTTGAAGAATCTTGTACTGAGCAAGGTGATACCACTTCAAGCTTGGTAGACATTGTGTATCATTATTTGACTGTCGAACAATAATAGATGTAGGACTCAATAGTTAAGAACAAAGGTATTGTTGTTTATTTAAAAAAAATGTTGAAAGAAGAGGAAACAAGTATCCAACAAGCACTAGAGGAAAATACATCTATAACCAGCATGAAGGTCAAATAGCACCAACCTAGAATAAACCAAATATTTCACTTAAGAAGAAAAAGAGGATTGTCTGAATGAAGCATTTGCAAAGGAACAAAAAATATGATGCTGGAGCAACACTGCCATCTTTGTTTCCCCATGTTTATTTCCCCTGCTCCTACCATGTGACTGCTGTGTAACTACAGTAGCCTAGCAACCGACACAAATAGGTGTGGCCAAGGAGACACAGCAAGAAATAAAGGATCTAGAGTAGAGCCTCACCTGACACCTGGTATCTATAGTGGGTTCAGTGAATTGCTTTTATAACAAAAAGTCCTGCATAGCATGCATGTTTCATAACATATTTATTATTTATATACCTCTTAGAGTTTTCTTATTAAATTTTTTGAAAAGCCAGTCTATTAAATTCAAGAACATATTGGCATGTTTAACAAAATATTAACGCAGGTCAAGATGATCTAGCCTAATTGAATTTCTTACAGAAAAGTACAAGAAAATGTGCGAATATGAGATTGGAAGAGAGTTATTGCTACTTCTTCAACACTTCATTTTTATTTTCAAAAAGGTTAGTAATTTCTGTGTGTGATGACTAAAACTTCTGGAAAAAACAATTCAACCATTTTTTTAAATACATTTACAGGATTTATATTTATTTTTGTGCTTATTTACTTTGCAATTCTATTTTTAACTGCGGTGGGTTGGCATCCTGCCTGGGATTGGTTCCTGCCTTGTGCCCTGTGTTGGCTGGGATTAGCTCCAGCAGACCCCCATGACCCTGTGTTCGGATTCAACGGGTTGGAAAATGGATGGATGGATGGATGGATTCTATTTTTAAAGAACAATAGAAATATATAATTGTCCTTATATTATTTATCATACTCAAAAGTAATAATCTACTTTTAAATTAAACTACATAAAGAAAAATGAGCTAAATTAACAAATTTGGTGTAAAAAACAAAATATTTTCTTGTGTAATTGGTTTCCAAAAGAAGACCTGACAAAATGTAAGCTCGTTATATTTAAACCAAATGCTTTTACTTTATTATATTAAATTATTGTACTCTAAAGTATAGGCAGTAGAGTACTTAAGATGGAACTAATTGTAATTTTTCAGAAAAAAAATCCAGAATACCAGGAAAGCTGTGTGCTTTACAAAACTAAAACATGAGTGCTTTTATACAAATGGAGGACATTTTATTGCTTTCATGTGAACAATTTATCTACCATCATGTTGAAGGAGACTAATGGTCTCATAATATTCTAAATCAAAATATTGTTTGTTTTACTTAAGGGCACCTTTTATTTTACACTCTGAACGAGTTTGCAATTTTTTAATAAGCTTCTTTAACTTAAAACTAAGTGGGTACTGTTTATGCAGGCTTTATAAGTAAGACACTGGAGCGAAGTTTAAATTTCAGTTATATAGGTTGCAAGCTGATTTTAACACAGGTTATTCAGCTTCAGAGAATATTAATATATTAGCATTACAGAGCAATTCACATGACAGCAAATGCAGAACTGGAAAAAAAAAATAAGCTAATTACACATTTACAGGAAGTGAGAGTAGATGTATGTGGTGTGATGGACAGCCGGGTCCCATGCCCGGCCGGGACGCCTCTGATGCATACGTCCCGGGGGAGCCATCATGGACTTTGCAATACCTCCCCCGGGGCGCTTGGGGGCAGTCTCCCTGGCAGTGGATTCCTCCTCAATCTCCTCCGTGGCTCCATGGGACATGGAGTCCACCACAGCAGCCCGGTTGGGAGATGGGGTGGCCGCTAGGGGGTGCTGCAGAGATCCAGCCACCACACTGGACGGTTTATCAGCCCCACCCGGAGGTGCAATTAAGACCAGCTGGTCAGGCACCTGGATCACTTCCGGGTGGGGCATAAAAGGGCCTGCCTCCCAGCAATCGAGGCCAGAATCGGGAGGAAGAGGACGAGGTTGCCTGGGAGGAGTGGTGGAGCAGGAAAGTGTTTGGTTTCTTTGTGTGTTTGTGTTTTGGACTGTGTTTGGGCTGTGTGGCACGGGGAAGACGTGTCACACAGCTGAAGAAAAATAAAGACCTTGAGTGTGAACACGTGCCTCTGCGTATTCTATGCCGGGTCAGGCGCTATGAAGCGCTTGTTTACAGTGGATATGAGCTAAATATACTGACAGCAGTAAGCCAAGCAAAAATCAGAAGAGGTCAAATGGAAGGAGTGGAGCCCAGATAAAACCATGACAGAAATTGTCGAGTAAACATTTTCTGGATAACACATGAAATTAGTAGGATGATTGAATTTATTAGAGTGCAGGATAACTCAACTAAGTTTGTGATGGATATTGTCTTCATTTGTATTCCAATCAATATTGCGATTCTAATAATAAATGCTCTAAATTCAGAACCCTTCCTAGAGAAAAGCTTTTGAAAGATAATGTGATAAAATGAAGAAGTGTGCAGTGATTTGTAACAAAAATCTACAATAGAATCAAAAACAATCACATCAGGCTTTCCGATTAAATGTGTGTAATGTTTTCTTGTGAGACATTTGGCACATAAACTGAAAAAATTCATAAAAGCATGGCATCTTACATGTAAACTGAATATCTGATGTATAATTGAGACATTTGCCATATACTATGAATATTTAACAGGATATTGAACATACACCCTGGTGTTTGACATCAGGCACATGTTTTATGTAAACTGGGTCCTTGACATAAAAGTAAAACATTCTTCATGTAAATTGGATATTTAAAAATTAAACTGGATATTTGACATATATGTTGTAATGGATCTCAAGAAATTCTATAATGCCAGCACAGATTTGCATAACTGGGAAAGGCTATGCTTAATTTAAAAGGGCAGAATTCAAAGACCAAGATTAATCCAATACTGTAAACATTCTTATCAATCAACTACACATTCAAATAAATAATACTAAAGAGAAATTACTTAAGCCTTGCTGTATTATCACTTATGACATAAAATATTTACAATATTTACAAAATCGCATGAAAGAACAAGGCATAGAAAAACATAAACATCAAACTGTGTTTATAGAGTTCCAAACAAGGCCAGAATAGCAGTGATGAACAGACCAGAAGTAAATGAAGAAAACTTTTTGGTGGATGACTTCTCTTCTGATAAAACAGCTTCCCCTACTTGTAAATCCCAAAGTGTATAACCTCTTCAGAGGTGTGCAAACTCCAGATGATGAACATGTGAGTTTGAAACTGTCCTCCACTAAAGCTGTAGATCTTTGGCCATGAAGCTTGTTTTCCAGCTGACAAACTTTAAATATCTGCCTAAGTTTTCATCAAGTCTGATCTTTGACTTTGGCTTCAGTATAGGAAGTGATGATAAACAGTTCTACCCATTTTCATTTTTAGTTGTAAACACATCTATGTTCTCATCTCATTTTAGTTTTATATTATAGTATCTATGTCCAATCTAATCCAATATATAATGTTCAAAGCAATTGAGCAGTGTAAAAAGTAAAATGATGACAGATGAAAAGATAATATTACTATCTTCAACACTGATTAAAATGCATATTTAGAATTTTACATGAACAAAGGGACAGATTATGCAATTAAAACATGGTGTTTGTTATTACAACATATTATAGCAATCATTCTTGTTTTGATTTTTAGAGTTACTGTAAGTCAGGCTGTCATATAAATATGTTTCTGTTGGCAGAGTCTGCATAACTGGGCATAGATGACAAGGATTTGCATTTTTTGCTTTTTTGTGATATGTTAGTTTTTAGTAAAAACCACATGTATTGCCACACTTTTCTTTCAGAAATATTACCCAGATAAAAAGAAGGCTGACTATACAAGATAATTATGGAATATGCACAAGTTGCCATTTAAACCAGGGTGAAGTTATGGGAGACCCAATTACTAGACTGGTTTACTTAAACATGAAGGATTATTTTGCATGATCTTATGTTGTTAGATGCTATTGAGAATATTCTGATAATATATCGGGGAATAATATATTTAAAACTGTCATTAAAGTGACCTGATTATTTCTATTCCCTTTCTTGCAGTTTTAATTTTGTCCAGTTTGCTGTGTGTTAGCTTAGTTGTAACACTGCTGCACATGTTAGTGCTTTTATTATAGGTAGTTAATGGCAAAGGAGGAATGATTTCATCAACAAACTGACTAGCAAACATGCACACAGTAGCCCCCTGTGGGCAGACCATGGGCTTTGTGGGCTGAAATAAATTGGGCCAATATGGGAGTTGCTACCAGGGACCCCTTACAAAGTACTTCTAGTGGCCCAAAATGGGTTAATGGCTGGTAGTACAAGATCCCTCATCAGTCCCAGAGATGATTTGGTAACACTGACCAATGTAATCACTACCCCATAGTTTCCCACTTTTTAATGTTGTTTCAGAGTATGTACACAGTGAATTAGTATTTTTAAATTGCTCAATTTATTGTACATTATTGGTAATGTTTCATGTTCAGGGTTTTAGCACTACAAAAAAAAAAGCTGGACTAATTTCAAAAAATGCAAAGACAGTTTTTTAGAGTTTTTTTTATTCCTTTTGTTATTAACTAGCAAAATACCCGCGCTTCGCAGCGGAGAAGTAGTGTGTTAAAGAAGTTATGAAAAAGAAAAGGAAACATTTTAAAAATAATGTAACATGATTGTCAATGTAATTGTTTTGTCACTGTTATGAGTGTTGCTGTCATATATATATATACACACGCACACACACACACACACACATATAAACATATATACATATACATATATACATATAAACATATCTACAAATACACATATGTACACATACACATATCTATATATATATATACAGTACATATACACATATACATATATATACACACATACACATACATATATATATATATACACATACATCCATACATACATATATATATATATCTAAATATATATATACTGTATATCACAAAATCCCCGCGCTTTGCAGCGACGAAGAACTGCTTTTAAATTTTTAATAAGAAGAAAAGAAAACCTTTTTAAATTGAGGGAAAATATACCAATAACTATCTGTTATGGATCTCTTTGTATACCACGTTGTTAGTTCAGCACTCCGGTTGTAATATGACCAAGCTGTGCACTGAGATTACTTTTGAGAATGAGACGTATAGTTGTCCAGGAGAAAAGCAATGTTGCCTCAAATCAATGGCAACCTTTTGTAGGGTGTGTCCCTGAGACTTATTAATTGTCATCGCAAAGCAGAGCCTTACTGGAAATTTGAGGCATTTGAATTGAAATGGGAGATCAGAGGGTATAACGGTGATGCGAGGAATACATTCAGAGTGTGGCTCTCTGCTGTTTTTTTGTGTAGCTGCCTTCACACAGCTTCTCCGCTGCTTTATAAACGAACACTATATAAGGCTGTCATTTCTCCTTGCTTCGTGGTTCTGTACTGTTCGTTTATTACGATTGTAATAGTTATTGTGTAGCTATTCGAGACTTACTTTACTGTTCAGGTACCCATTTCCTTTATTTAATCCGCGGCTTGTACGCTATTTTTTGTTCATTTATTACGATTATAGATATTTATTGATTCCCTTCTTTAGCTGACTGCCTGCTCATATAAGGTGCTCCACTGGTTTTTTGTGAAGCAGCCTTTACACAGCTTCTCTGCTGTTTTATAAACGAACGACATATAAAGCCATCCTTTTTCCTTGCTTTGCCAAGGCAGCTGCCTTTTTATTTAATCCATGGGTTCTTCGCTGTTTTATTGATCGTTTATTACGATTATTATAGTTCTCTTTATATATCAGGTTGTCAGTTCAGCACTCTGGTTGTAATATGACGAAGCTGCGTGAGCTCACTCTTGAGAATGCAACGTATACAGTAGTTGTCCAGGAGAAAAGCAATCTTGCCTGAAATCAATGGCAAACTTTTGTAGGGTCTGCCCCTGAGACTTATTACTTCTCATCGCGAAGCAGAGCCTTACTGGAAATTGGAGGCATCTCAATTGAAATGGGAGATCAGAGGGTGTAACGGGAATACATTAAGTTTGGAGAAACTCTAGAGACAGCGTGTGTATTAACTTGTGGATTTTTCTGTGAGTATTTGGTGGCAGCGTGATGAAGTTGCTTCTGCAAGACCGCATTAGCTGTGGAACTCAACTTGGAGCATATTCTTTTCCCACCTTGTCAATTGTGTAATGCGTTTTTTTAACAGGTTTGATGCATGGAAGTGATCACTCGTACTGCGTTCAGTCAGTTCATGTGAGCTGCTCTCTTGTGTGATGTTGGGATGTCCACGGCTTTATTTAATGTTAGCTAAGACCCGGCACTTAAAAGTTTCTTGCTACAGCGATTTTAACTCCATTACAAAGTGATCCAAAGTCTCGTTTATACCTCGTGTCTTCTCATTAAACTTGTATCTCACGAATAAAGTATTCGGCGTTTTTCTTCAGCGCTCTTTGGGAGCTCTTCCTTCTTTTCTATGTACTGTGTTCACTGTCAGTTCACGTGATTACTTGGGAGGCGTGATGATGTGACACGCAGCTCCGCCCCCCACGGCCATCGAGCTAAAGTCCATTACAGTATATGGAGAAAAATAGGTTCCAGTTATGACCATTACATGTAGAATTTCGAAATGAAACCTGCCCAACTTTTGTAAGTAAGCTGTAAGGAATGAGCCTGCCAAATTTCAGCCTTCTACCTTCTACGGGAAGTTCGAGAATTAATGATAAGTGAGTAAGTCAGTGAGGGCTTTGCCTTTTATTAGTATAGATTAGCAAATAAAAAATATTCATAATGACTCATCTTCAAATTGGTTAAAAAACAAACAAACAATTAAATGGTAAGAAGAGGATAAAGGAAAGAATAAGTAAGGGATGGTCTAGTTGTAGCACTGCTGTGTCACAACACATCTCTGGTGCACACTATGTGAAGTTTGCATGTTTTCCCTGTGCCCATGTTGATTTCCACTAGGTGTTCTGGTTCCCTCCCTCAATCTAAAATCATGCCGGTTAGGTGGCCAAATTGTCCCTATGTTGTCTGTGAGTGTGTTGTTCACATTGGGAAGAGCTGATGCCCTATCCAGCAGTTGCTTCTACCTGTGTCCATTGCTTTTTGCAATAGGCTCCCAGCAACCCTTGCCTGGATAAGCAAGTATAAAAAATGGATGGATGGACTAGTAAGGTATAGATTCTTTCAGGTTTTTAACCAAAATTTGGGCTCTTTGTCTGTTTGACAATACTAGGCCAGTGATTTTGGACGAATGTTGTGCCGATGTGCAAATCCTAATTGGGCCATTGTTGGCTCCCCACATGGGGCCAAAATGTTTGCCAACAGTTGTATTACACTGACCCAATCACCGTTTGTTTCCTCAGTGAGATTCAAAGAGGAAGACCCCAGTTTTTCTACTGATCACAAGGTCCTGAATAAAATGAATCCTCCTCAGATAATGCAGGCTCTGATGCCATCTCCAGAAACAGCAGATGTGAAAATATTTGCCCCAACATTGGAAATGTCATAGTGAATGATGAGCCCATTCATCCAAACTACACAAAATTTCAATTACAATGGTGGGAAAATCATGCTATTTATCCTTTAACTGTTATGTAAAATATCTCTGAAAGATTTGAATAGAGCAAATCAAGACCTGTCACTTTCTGTGAAATTCAGACGTAAGCGAAACACACGCTGGCAAATAAACTATTTTCAAAAGCGTAATCTACGGGACATACTTCATTATGATAAAGACAACACATTATTTATAAATTTCAGGCCCCATCATTTCCAATACATTATTTGACCTGTCAGACTCCACTTAATGATGAACCTTAAATTTTCCATACCCTCAGTTGTTTGCTAATGTGTTACAGAAAATGTCCCAGGATTAATAAACAGTCTTTAAAAACCGACCAGGCCATGTTTATATCACAGGTAACAGTATAGGGTTTTAGACCATGTGCTTTTTATTATCAATATATAATGTTTCAACAACTTTTCAATTGTGTTTTAATTTTTTTTCCTTTGTTCTCTTCTGAAGATCTGTTTTTCACATTAGCAATTGGTTTCTGTTATAAGTTGAGATTAGATTGTCTTTTGTTACCCTGGGCCAGCGTCTGGAGCATTTTATCTCAACCTAAAATCAGATTAGTAGCATCACTAGTCCTGACAGATGATCAAAGCAACCCCAGTGAACAAGTCATAAACAGCCTCCGTGATTCACTCACCTGCTCCATCATTCCCAGTTCTGTTCCTTGTAACATGTAAGTGAAAAGGACCTAACATTCTCTGTTGATATCTATAGGTGTCTGGCAATGCTATGCCCAGTCTGTGGTGTATTTTAAAAAATAAGTCAGGTTGCAGTCTCTTTCACATATTCAGTTAAATAATTTGTTTAGAATGAGGTAATGCATGAAAACCTGAAAAAGTAGAAAGTAAGTAAATCATAACACAAAGTATCAAATAAAACAAGTAAGACTATTTCAAAACTAACTTTGTACAATAAAAGGTAATTAAGTCACAGCACTACAATCTATGCAATTTCTGTTAGCCTGCAATATCTGTTGTGTCACTCTTTTTGTTGTTGTCTTTTCTTTTTATGTTTTGCTCTTTTTATCTATCTATCTATCTATCTATCTATCTATCTATCTATCTATCTATCTATCTATCTATCTATCTATCTATCTATCTATCTTTTATTTTTATCATTGTAATGCAGCAATGCTTGACTATATGAATTATATTTACAAAATGTATAATACATTAGGGTGGCGCAGTGGGTAGCGCTGCTGTCTCGCAGTTAGGAGACCTGGGTTTAGTTCCCGTGTTCTCCCTGAATGAAGTTTGCATGTGTTCCCTGTGCCTGTGTGGGTTTCCTCTGGGTACTCTGGTTTCCTCACACAGTCCAAAGACATGCAGGTTAGGTGCATTGCCGATCCTTAATTGTCCCTAGTGTGTGCTTGGTGTGTGTGTGTGTGTGTGTGTGTGTGAGCGCCCTGCCCAGTGTTTGTTTCCTGCCTTGTGCCCTGTGTTGGCAGGGATTGGCGCCAGCAGACCCCCATGACCCTGTAGTTAGGATATAGTGGGTTGGATAATGGATGGATGGATAATATGTTAGTTGCTGTCATGAATTATCTTTTCTGAATTGTGCTAAATTTGTGAATTGTTCCCTTTAAATCCTTTAAATTTCTAAATAGCAACCACGTACATACTTGCTATAAATCTGCTGTTTTTGCGACCTTGGTCTATTGAATATGTGGATAAACTTGTTGCTGTTGTTTTTGTTAGTGGATGACTGTAATTATTAAGCATATTTAAAGCTAATTAATATGGACACAAGTTTTCTGTTTTCTTTTAAGTTTTGCATGCCCAAACATTTTCCTTTTTCTAATAACAGAAAAGATATGATGTGCTACACTGATGATGTACTTTAATGATAGTTCTATAATGGTTAATTAATTTTTCCTGTCTTAGAGTTATGGCTTGCCCACCCATCCTACCCAGACCTAGGCACATTGGAATTTCTAGCTTTGACATTGATTTAAACATAACACATAATGGAACATGAAGCTTTTGTTTCAACCTATTAAACAATTTAATTAAGATCATTTCCTAGTTTAAATCTCTTTTCATTTATGTAGTATTCATTTGCAAGTGCAAGTTATATATAAAAAAAATATAATTTTCATATTTTATATCTAAAACAAACTACAACATGCCTTTCTATTCGTTTTAATTCACTTAAGTTAATGCACACTACTCTGTTTTATAAAATGACAGTCCTGAAAATTATTAATTTTTAATGTTGAGTTAAATGATTATCAGTTTAAGGTTTATATCTAAACATTTATGTTTTAAGAAAATCACACCAAGTGACTAAATTTCTTAACTGTTGTATTTAATAGTAAGCAAAATAATATATTTTTAGGAACAAACACACAGTTACAACTTTGGACCATTTGTGATAATGTTGTAGTGTTCAAAATCTGCATTTTTTTTTGTCTAAATTTTCATTATATTTTGCTCAAGTCAAAAGAAGATTTACTTAAATACAGGACACTTGCATGGGCAGTTTAACATCAAAGCATTCTGTTTTCCTGAAGTGTACCAGTATCAATCACAGTAACATCTGTTTGAGCTGAGCAGGAATTCAGGAGATGTCTCAAGCTGTATTGATGATTTTATCACCTATGAAGCGATGGGCACCACGGCTAAGTTGGTTTACAGCTTGGGAAAGGAAGACATGCTGATGCCATGTGACTAGAAATTGCCAAAGTAGTTTATAGCTTGAGACAGGAGATTTTTAAAACATTAAAAACGTTTTTGTTATGGAAAACCAACATACTCCAACACATTAAAGAGTCTGAGCATATTCATCCATCATATTGACAACCAGCCAATCAGGTGTATGTAAAAATCACATGTTGCAAAACCCCTTTGGAATTTTAAAATAAATATGCCTTGTCTGAGAGTGACATCAGAAAAGGGTGAGCAGTGATGTCAGAAGAGGGTGAGAGTGACATCAAGAGGAGAAGACAGAACAACGTCAGTAGAGGGTACCAGCAACGCGTAACCGTTTTCATCTGATCGTCAGCTAAAGCATCTCATGAACAACTTTGATTGCTAGATCAATGCCACCCTAGGACATTCATCTTTGACATCTTTAACTTTTTGTAAGCCTTATTCTAAAGACTATATTGCCACATTTTCTTTTAAGCTTTGCTCTACTGGTATTATTGTTCTTTAATCAATACCATGAGTTTTAACTTTCTATACTTTGTCTTCATATCTTCATGTCTTCATTCCTTAGAGCACCTGGAGCGGTGAGGAAATGTCATATGACATGAAGCTGCAAGGTTCATCAAGCAGAGGACGTAGAACTCTGTCCAACAGTGTGTTAAACAAAAGCCTATAGCCAGGGATGTTGAGCCTTTGTATGTCTGAAAGTATTCTTGGAGACCAAATGTAATATTTAGGTCTGAGATATATCTAAGACATCACACATTGTTTGTGCCTATGATAAGTACTAGGGAAAGCAGATTGTGAATGTGTTATTTATATGGCACTTGTGTGGGTTAACGTATTAGTGAATAATGTGCATGTGTGTACATCTTTCATACAGTACTTTTGTCAAATCCTGCAGTCAACAGAGCGTCGTGGAACAGAATGACTTCTGATTCAAAACCAAACAGCCAACTTTAGACCAATAGAATTCTGGTGTGACACATCAACCTGCAACTGGCTTATTTTCACACCTGCCCCCAAAAACCATTTGTTAAGTGATGCTTCCCAGCTTTGTAGTTTGCCTTTCCTGTGGGGGTTGATTGAAAGAGTTCTACAAAGAATCACATTTTTATTAATTAAAAATATGTACATCAGAAAACTGGAGGATATGCTTTAAACGGCTGTTCAAAGTAGCCAGCCCAGTGGGTCACAAATGTAGCGTATTCTGCAAGGACTGTTCCATCACTGTTACTCTCTGAGGAACAGATTCAGATGTGTGTAATGCATAATATGTAAGCAGAACATGGGTCATTAGACCATAAATAGTGTGTCACATGCTCACAGATTCAAACTCATTAGAAACAGCCTGATTTTGGAGTCTGGGTAGGTCCGGCCTCATTTCCCTAATAGGTGGTAGCCTACTGGACCTAAGCTGGATCTTCAGTGTCCATCCATCCATCCATCCATTATCCAACCCGCTATATCCTAACTACAAGGACACGGGGGTCTGCTGGAACCAATCCCAGCCAACACAGGGTGCAAGGCAGGAAACAAACCGCAGGGGCACAGGATCTTCAGTGTACCAACAACGAATCAGAATGGTGGTCAGAATTCACAAACTGGGCTCTTCTGTAGACCCTGCAACTTTGTAAGAGCCCCTAGCGTCTGTCAATGAGGATCTGATCAATCTCCTTCATCTCACCACTAGTATTAGAGTACTTAGTCCAACGATGCAGCTCAGGGCAGTAGAACCAGGATTCAGCTATCCCTGTCCTGTGACCTTTTGCAAAATCAAGGAACATGGAGCCACTTTAACCACAGTTGCCCGACACATGGGGACTGACACAATCTTCATAACTAGCCCTGTCAAAGTTGCAAATAAAATGTCTCCCTCACTGAGAGATCACTCACCATAGTCGGAGCATACACTGAGACAACAGACAATGCACCCAGAAAGTGCCTTAATCTGAGTCTTATAATATGCTTGTTCAAAGGAGTGACATCGGACACCATCGGAAGGAGCCGATCCACTACAGCAACAGCTACTCCCTGAGTATGACAGCCATCAGAGCAACCAGACCAATAAAAGGCTTACCTACCTACAGAGATCTGGCCAGTTCTGGGTGTGTGAACATCGGAAAGTGCCGCCACTGGGATGTGGTGTTTACGCAGCTCCATCAATAGCAAAGGAAGATGATCATCATGCCGAAGAGACAAGATGTTCCACATGCCTACCTAGATGGGCCGTCTCAATTTGGGACCCTAGTGCTTCCGTGTAGTGGGCGACACTTCAGCACCACACCAGTTCCAATCCAGTTCATTTGATTTCCACTGATTTTAACAGAGGACCTCTGCTCCAAATCCAACACGCAGAATTTAAGTACATATAAAGTGGTAAATCCTATTTACCATTAAAAGTGAATCAGAGTTCTCTAAGTACACTGTAAAAAATGCTGTAAATCTGCAATCAGTTTCATGCAGTATTTTGCTGTATCTTCTTTACATAACTTGTTGCACTATTTAAAGAAAGGCTACACATCTACAGTAATTACCTTTGTTTAATACAGTAATATACTTGAAATACAGTAACATACTAAACAAGCAAAGGGATTAGTATGTAAATAGCATGTGGCGCAAGTTGAGCAGGGATTACAGATCACTTAAGGCTTTTCAGACTACTCTAACATTGTATTAATTAAGGTATACAGTGGAACATTGGTTTGCGAGCATAATTCGTTCTGGAAACATGCTTATAATCCAAAGCACTCATATATCAAAGCGAATTTCCCCATAAGAAATAATGGAAACTCAGATAATTCATTTCATAACCCACACATCTATACTAATAAAAGGCAAAGCCCTCACTGACTGACTGACTGACTCACTGACTGCTGTAGCAGTTCATCGTAAAAGAGCATCAGAAAAGATTGTGGTCAAGCTATAAGCGCCTGCCATCGATGGGTGATTCAAGGAACATTATAAATGCAAGAGCACAGTATTACTTAGCCAGTAACCTGGACATGACACTACCTAATTGCTGAGTCTCTGTATAGGAGAGAGGTAGATCCCACTACAATAAATAATCATGCTGTTCCTGTTTCACGCTAAATAAAGTGGATTTTGCTAAAGTACTGAGTCTCAGCCTCGTGTTTCAGGGTGCATGACAGGGACATGCACATTACAGCACACACACACGTGGTCACCATGCTATAGTAAACAGTATACGCTCATACTGATGTTAACGCTGACTGAGAACGAGCATGGGAGATGATTACCCACAATCCCCACGAGACGCTCGGCGGACAAAGCGTATACGTACTACTCATATTGCAAGACCTCACTCGTTTATCAAGTTAAAATTTTTTTTAAATTTTACCTCGTCTTGCAAAACACTCACAAACCAAGTTACTCGCAATCCAAAGTTTCACTGTACTTGAACATTAGGTATATTTTTATCACTGAGCCAATTCAGTTTCTTTGGGTTCTTTTTATTTGTATTTTTTATTTCCAGTTTTCATTCTTTAAATTGATGGGGAACAGCCTGTGACATTTGTAACACGTTGCTACTAGAACAAAAAGAACCAGAAGCAGTTTGTTAGAGTTTTGCCTTTGTAAGCCTCTTTCAGTTTGAATCTGTGCACCTGTTTTTTAAAGTTTATAAGTGTGAATGTGGACATGGATTTGTAGATTTCTTTGCAGGTTACAACATGTAGAACAGACTGCCTTGCTTGGTAAGAAGGTGAGGACTGGAGGAAGGCATCCTGGGGGCGTATAAGAACAGGGAGATGGGCTGCAGAGGTTGGCAATGGAGTCTGTCTGTCATTAGTGGATCTCCTGAGCAGCCTGGTCAAGGATAGGAGGAGGTGCAGTTACTCTTAAAGTATTTATTCTCTAGAGCATAGAGAAGAATGTGACGAGCTGGACTTTAATTTTATTTGTGTTTTGTTTATGTTAGAAGAAGTCCTTTTTTTCCTAGAGCAGCCTGAAAAAGAAGGAAAAGGGGAAATGACTTAGATTTATGTTGAGTTTTCATTTGGAATGTGAAAGTCCTTTCTGGTTTCTTCGAGCAGCCTGGACAAATTTTATGACAACTTCATTAACTGTGGTGTTACTTTATAGAGACTTGCACAATGACTTATTAATGGCACCCATGTAACACATTCATTCTTCTGAGCTCACTGATCAGTTTGGTCTTGCTTGTGAACGCTCCATTTTGAGAGCAAGCACTAATATACTTGAATTGCTCCAGGAACTGAGTACTGCAGCGAATGTAAAACACTATAGCAAGCACTGAAGTGACTGTAAATGGAACACTTTACAAAAAGAATGTGCAAGTTGTTCTAGAAAGAAATGATATTGGAATTATGCTGGTAAAGAATATTGTATTTGTATTCACAGCAATCCCATTGTACATTTGGTTACAAACAGACATTAGTCTATTGGCCACATGGACCAGGGAATCCACTGCTTGATATCATAACAGAAGCTTATTCATTAACCAAGAAATTAAAACTGATTACTCTTTTTTGCCTGAATTCTTTTTGTGTGCCCTGCCTGTATTAGTTCATCATTACTCTTTTACATTGCTATATTGATGTCTAAGTTAAAGGAAGAGATTAAACATGACATAGCATCAGTAATACCCAGCCTTCCCAAGGAGTTATTCAGGCGATTAGCTGAAAAGCATGAGAAGACCTAGAAACAGAGAACTCTTAAATTTTTGTGAATACGAAAGAAGATAATATTGTGGAATTCATTCAACCTCTCTAGTGCTGAAAACAGCTAAGTGCCTTTAAATATCACTGCTGTGCTTCACTGTTTACTTTGCATTCTTCTTGAAGCAATATTTTTGTTCTTTTTACAATCATTTTTAAACAAAAAAATGCAGCACACTAGTTCACCAATCCATTCAAGCTACCCCTCCTCAAAGTTCACTACAAACTAGCTCTTCTAGCTCCTCAGTAAACAGGTTTTGTTAAATTTGCTCATTACCTGTACTGTCTATCATGCTGTCATTCTCACACTGTCAAGCTCTTGTGCATAACTTTCAGACATACAGTAATTATACTCTTATACTCTATCAAACCTTTGTGCACACACTATTAACCACCCTCAATCTCTTTTTCATTACTGAATTGACCAATATTTTATTTTATCTAATTTGATTTAAGGAGTTTGAGAATTTAGAGAATATATATTTTTCACACTGCGGTGGGTTGGCACACTGCCCGGGATTGGATTCCTGCCTTGTGCCCTGTGTTGGCTGGGATTGGCTCCAGCAGACCCCCGTGACCCTGTGTTCGGATTAAACTGGTTGGAAAATGGATGGGTGGATGGATATATTGTTCACAGTGCTGGTGGGAAACCATTTTGAAGATGTGTTTGTATGGTCGGGGTTCCTATGTGAATCAACAAAATAATTCATAATAAAAAGAATGTGATTTTTTCATTTAAACAATTAATTGGATTTTTATTTTCTATCTTTGTTCAAAAAATTTTTGACATCAACTGTGAACAAGGGTCCAAGGCCAAGCAAGAAATATTTGCATTCAAGAAGACCTTCCAAGTGGTCCAAAAAATGAAAAGCAATGTGAACCCTCATGTTTTCTCTTTATCTCTGAAAGATAATGGACTTTGAACGGGATTTTGTCTGACTCCATCTAAGACGATTTTGTTGTCTTCTTGAGTTTGACAGTTTCAGGTTGTTTATTTTATTGTTGTGGTTATTTTGTCTTCTCATGTGAAAGTTAAGTTTGGTGCATCTTTTAGATTTATTACTGAACAGCTGTGCTATAAATGATTTTCCACATATATGACAAATATTCACCTTTAGCTGAAAAGATGAAAGACTACAGTATATATTAAAAGCTATCTTTAAACAAATTTTCATTAAAAACAAAGAATACATTTCTCTTCTTATGAAATATTCTATTTAAACGTATCTCTGTAAGTAAAAATTGCAATATAATGTCATTATGAGTGCTCGAGCGACAATCTTTCCATCCTAACACAGGGTCACGGGGGTCTGCTGGAGCCAATCCCAGTCAACACAGGGCACAAGGCAGGAACAAATCCCGGGCAGAGCGCCAGCCTAGCAATAATCTATGCTATCAAAAAATGCAATATGGAAAATGATAATTACAGTTGAACAGTACAATGTTTTTAAAATTAAAGTTAAGTATTTGCAGCAGTGGCGACAGGAGGTGTGTACAAAGGGCAAGGATTTAATCATTATGAGCTTATCACCCACACTTACTGGGAATTCTTCATTTGTGTAGCTCAGTCTCCTTCATCACTGGGGTTCAACATCTTACTCATGCATCACAGCACTGGGCACACACTCCGTGATATATTTTGGGTAGCGTATATGCAGCCCAGAACAACCAAGGGCATTGCAGACCTGTTATTGCTCAATCTCACGTGTCGATGCTGCAGAATAGATCTCTCTGAGGTTTTTTTTTTAAGTAGGCATGATTAGATCTTGGTTGTAACAAATGGGTTACACTTTTACAATAGCAAATACAGTAAGTGAATCCGCAGGAACAGAATCTGCAGATAGTAAGAATTTAGTTTATGTTAGCATAACAAGTGGCAGCATATTTTCTTGCAGAGTCAAAGTACCCTTAATTAGAACCAGAATCAGCTGCCCACATAATTTACTGACGGTGTCAGTATAATCATTGGCATCTTTTGTGTTTATTTTTTATGTTTACATGTCATTTAACCAGCTAGCTAAGATATTTTAGGGAAAACAAATACTTGTATACTTTTTAAATATAATGTATAAAGAATATTTCCAATTTAAAATTGTTCAGTATTTTTTGTGTTTACAAATACACATTGTTTACAGGTCACCTATTCACCTAGCTATAGTGTGTCGTGGAAAAAAAAACAAAAACACCTGCAGCCTTTTATAAAAAAAACACATTGCCATTTTTAAGTCATGTATTTAACAACTGCAATGAAAAAATAAAAAATATAATGAACAAAGTTCACTGAATCTCCTGCAGTACAACCAATTAGATTTTTTTTGTTTGTTGAAGAACTCTTTCATCTACAACTTCGGATTTGGATTGAGTGCACCACTAGTGTTTAATTAGTGTCTTCCACTTTATTTGAAAACAATTCAAATTCATAAAGTACTGCTTTTTATCAGTCTGTTCTCACAAACAACAAATCTACATCGTTCATTCTGAAACTTTTTATAAATTAAGTGTTCTGTGTTTACGTTTGACCATTATCTTGAAAAAATGTGAAATTAAAATGACCTTTTGTGGTGGGGATGTTTCACCGCATTGCTCATTCATTACCTTCTTGTTCTCTTGCTGGATTTATTTATGAGTTCTGCCAGAATATCTATTATTGACTCTCTTATTGCTTTCTAAGCTTTCTTATAGATTTGAATGGTTTTTTTTTTTTTTTGTCCTCTTCAAATTTGCGAGTTATTAATTTACTACTCGTATGTCAGCCAAGGTTCAATTGTCATTTCTTTATTAATTTTGTTCATTGTTTAATATCTAGTATATGGTTAAGAATTTTCTATTATGTGCCTTGTGTTTTATAAGTGGTCCCTCAAAAGGTGGGGCTTCCTGCCCATTGTTGTTAAGGGACTGTTTTCAGACATATAAAGGATGAGGATACCCACACAGTCCCTTGCAGATCAGTGTAAATACACTTTTGGTGTTGGTGAGCATCTCTGTGATTTTTACGCTGTTGTGTGAATTTTCTGGATTTTGAACTCTGTTTTTTGAACATTCTAAGATTTTGTGTATTTGGACATTGTTTGCCTTGATTTGCCTTTGTTACTTTAGGCAACTCCTTTGGCCTGTTATGCTCATTAGAGCTTATTTTGTGATTTAGAGCATTTCAATCTTTAGAGCAAATAAATCTTTTTATTTATAAAGGTTTAGATTGACCTTTTTTGTGACTAGCAGTAACTACCTAAGTATGGTTAATAATCTTGTGAAATTAACAGATGATACTATGATTAGAAGGATAGCAGATACTGAGGAAGCAGCAAAAACAAATCAAAAAGACAAGGGCTATCTTCAGAACTGGGCAAATACTTGGAAAATGAAGTTCAATGCATTAAAGTGTTACACTTGGGCAAAAGGAACATCAATTATAAGTACAAGACTGTGCCCTATTGGAAGCAATGTCTAAAAATGATTTAGAGGTATAAGTTGACACAATATTCTCTTCATCTAAGCAATGCACATAAATGGTTAAAATGGGAAATAAAATACTAGGTTATTTTGTAAAAGCTGCTGAATAATAATCAATGGGGGACCTAGTAAAGGTAAAGGCATTGACAAAGTAGATCTAGCAAAACCCTTTCAATCTGCAAATTGCGTACTTCGGTTACAAGGATTGCGATTAAGGAGAAGTGCATTTAAGACATTATTGAAAGAGTTGCGTCAGTCTGGCAAATAACTGAATCATATACTTGAAACAGAATCTCCGACAACTTTTAGAAATCTCTGGATGAAATATTGGAACATCTTCACTATTAGCTAAATACAAGAGCTTGATGGAGCTTGATGTGTCAAATTTTGTATGTTCTTCAACATACCCTAGTTCCTCCCTTAAACCTGTTGGGACCAGAGTAGACTCCCATTCACCTGGAATGGTAAAAGCTGTCACAGACAACGTACAACAGACAACTACTGCACTAAAAATAAATTATTTTGAACATTTATCATGGGCATTTTGTGACTGGAAGAATAAAAAAGAAGTTTTTAAATGCACTTTTTATAATTAAACATTTAAAGAAAATATATGATTCTTTTAAAGTTGTACAATTGCATTAATGAAAACTGTTTCAGAGGGTTTATGTCGAAGGAGTGGCACTTCACACGAGTGACATAAATACTGTATTAAAGGAGTGACATTTTATTGGAGTGACGTAACGAGTCGTCTACCACACACAACTGAAAGTACGCTCGTCAAAGAAATTGTCACCTCACCTACCACTTGGATGGTTGGTTGGATGGTTTTTCTCCAGCCGTCTGGAGTTTTTTTGTTTTTCTGTCCCCCCTGGCCAAAGAACCTTACTCTTATTCGAAGTTAATTAATGTTGATTTATTTTGTTTTCTTATTGTGTCTTTTATTTTTCTATTCTTTATTATGTAAAGCACTTTGAGCTACTGTTTGTATGAAAATGTGCTATATAAATAAATGTTGTTGTTGTTGTCACTCCTTTGAAATTTATATCTGAGGTTTCACTCCTTTGTTATGTCACTCCTATGACATGTCACTCCTTTGAATATGACCGGTTTTAGATGCATCTTTTGATTAATCTCTCTATTTCCGTATTTCTCTTTATTCATTGATGTTTCACTTCTTATGCTTTTTATAGGCTTTTCTTTTGGTGTCCTTCACATCCCTCTATATCGGTTCATTTACTTGAATGCAATTGATTTAGCTCTTTTTAGCATTCTTTGATTTGGTAGATGTAATTTTTTAATAAATGCATTTTCTTTAAAATATAATACAAATTTTAAGATTTATTTTTTAAGCATCATATTCAATAGAGATTGTACATAAAACTTTGTAGTTTTTATATGCAAAGCAGAATTTTAATATTATTATCAGAAATGCTTTGTTCTTGAAAACTCCCTGTCCTTCATTATGTTTCTGGCTCTGTGTCACTTGTGAGGTCTGAAGACAGTTGGTAATGGTTTTTTTTTTTTTGGTGTTTTAAAAAAATATTTCAGTATTTTCTTCCTGTTTGGATTTTCAAATATTCTTTGAATTCAAGATGACCATGATGGTCTGATGTGAAGCGGTGGGCTACTTTCCCAAACTAAAAGAAGGCCTGTGGATATGGCTCAGATTTGTAACTCTTCGTATCAACTTTTACAAAGCCAGATTCGGCAGTCATTTGAGTAGCCCTTTCCTGACACAAACCTTCCATGTCTGTGTCTTTGCACATTAGTTTTTAGCATTCAAGCAGTTTTGCTTTTAATGCTTTTTCTTGTTTTTGATGCTTTTTTAACCTTTACCTGTTAGTTTAAATAAGCAGATACTGACAGTGAGGACACCAGATTGTTTAAATGAAGCAAGCCCTTGAAGGGTGAGCTTAGGGCTACCATACAATATAACTTCTTTTGTGCTACTTTTAAGATCTGATGTATTTTTGCACTTCAGTATATGCTGCTGTCTTCTGTGTCTCATTGTCATGATTTTCATTTGAGCAATAGAATAGTACACTAATGTTACATAAATATTTTCTTATTTTTTAGTTCATGTGCCTGTGAAGAGTTCTCTCTAAAGCACCAATCATAGAGAACCCTCATTTATATAACTTTACAGAATCATAGCCACATGACCCAGAGTTAAGTAGTATGGCACCTCCAGAGGCACAGTGATCTGAAACTTGCCAGGATAAAATCAAAAAGGACTGATTTTTTTGGTGGCCATATGAGAGGGATCTTGTGTGAGTGACTGCTGACAACCAGCAAGTGTTCTGTTGGAAGTACAGTATAATGCAATGTGACCACAATGAAAGAAAAAAAAAAGCAGTTCTGGATCATACAAACAGAAGAGAGGCTTGTCTGTCCAATGTCTCTTGACAGTTGTATTGCAACAGACTAGAAGAACGAAACAGACAGGCTGAGATAACAGTTGAATTCACCATAGAAAACATCCATACAACCACCGGCACTATCAGTCAGCACATTCATTGCAAAATGTGTCAACTTCCTGATATTTCTACAGTGCAATAGGAAATTTGAAACTGTCGAAAGTCATTTTAGAAGTCATGTAATCCAAGTTTCCATGTGTCTGGCAATAAGATACAGCAAATGCAATTGATAAATGTGATATGGCGTGACACCAATTTCAGTTAATCATTTAGTTACTGCAGTAGTTTGTCATTGTCATTATGTTAACAAATAATGTCAATGAAACACTACTATATATCTTTATCTGTCAATTGAAGATATTTTATTTTCATTATTTATTTTTTTTAATGATTAACTTTGCAATCTGACAGTCAGTCATTTTCTAACCTAATTATTCCTAAACAGGATCATGGTGGCTGTGGTGCTGGAGTCTATCCCAGTTAGCATAGGCCACAAAGCAGGAACAATCCCTTTGACTGGACGCCAGTCGTTAAAGGGCAAGCACACACACACTAACCATAAAGTAAGGCCAATTTAGTTCCACCAATTCACCTAACCTGCAAGTCTCGGGACTGTTGGAGGAAACTGACACAGACACAGGAGAATATACAAACTCCATGCAAGGAGGACCCCAGGACATGAACCCCATTCTCCTTACTTTGAGGAAACAGTGCTGCCACTGCGCCACCATGCAGTCTGACAGTTTGGAGTTAATTTTTATTGTAAAATTTACTTCGGGTTACGACATCTCGACATATGATGTTTTGAGTTTATGACGGTCACTCCCATAAAGACTAAAAAATTGAGACGTGAGTGTTTCAGCTTACGCCATTAGTGTCGTACTTATGGACCACGTGTGCAAACTAGTTTGGTAGCGCAGAGCGGAAGAATATGCAGTAACGCAGTATATGAGTGAGGGAGTTGGCGTCCCCCAATACACTTACCTACGCCATTTTGGACTGTTAAAAGCACAAGTGTTCTATTTGTGTTGATTTGTTTGGTGACTTTTTGGCCCTTCTCATGGCTCATAAACGCAAGTCAGAGTCTTCAGATGGTAGTGCTTCAAAGAAGAGGAAAGCCATCATGATGGAAGTGAAATTAGACATTGTAAAGAGATCAGAAAAAGGAGAATCAGCGACAAACATCAGCCACATGGTAGGCCTTAGCCACTCTACTACAGCAACAATTATCAAGGATAACGATCGTATCCTAGAGCATGTAAAGGGATCAGCCCCTATGAAATTGACTGTGATTACTAAACAGCGAAGTGGCATAATGACTGAGATGGAAATATTGCTAGTTTTGTGGCTGGAAGACCAACATCAGCGGCATATACCAGTAAGTCTAATGTTGATTCAGGAGGAGGCTAAATGATTGTTTCAGGAAATAAAAAAAAGTGAAAAGGGGAAAGGGAGTGAAAGTGAAGAGTTTGTGGCTAGAAAGGGTTAGTTCATGCATTTCAAAGCTCGTGCCAACTTGCATAACCTTAAGGTGCTAGGTGAAGCTGCTAGTAGGGATGAGAAAGCAGCAAGCGAATTTCCTAATAGGTTGGCTGAATTAATTAAAGAGGGAGGCTACTGAGCTGAACAAGTGTTTAATGTTGTTTAATGTTGGTCTTCGCCAAGGAAGGGAAGACAGCACCAGGCCATAAAGCTGGCAAGGAGAGACTGACTTTGCTTCACAGAGGGAATGCTGTAGGTAACTTCAAACTCAAGCCTCTGTTGGTGTACCAGGCAGAGAATCCAAGGTCACTAAAGGGTAGTTGGAAGGGTCAACTGCCTGTCATCTGGATATCTAACAAGAAGGCATGGGTGATGCTTCAGATTTTTGAGGAGTGGTTTTCCAGCCATTTTGTGCCAGCAGTGTTAGCAAGGGACTACCTTTTAAGGTGTTGCTAGTGCTGGATAATTTACATGGTCACCCTGCCCACTTGAGTGACTAACCTTAATGTCAAGGTGGTTTACCTTCCACCTAATACCACTGCCCTTTTACTACTGCCAGAGGACATTTACTATGTCCCTTAATGCAACTGAGAAGGACAAGAACCTGACACTCAAAGACTTTTGGAAGTCTTATAACATTTACAATACTGTACAAAACTTTCTTTTTCCCTGGGATGAAGTGAGGCAAAAAAAAACTTAAACGTGGTGCGGAAAAAACTTTGTCCCTGGTTTGTGTATGACTTTCAAGGCTTTGAGGAGCCAGTGGAGGCTGTAACAGAGAAGGTTGTTGCCATGGGTAAACAGCTTAATTTGGAGGTGGAGGCTGAGGATGTCGCAGAGCTACTGGCATCGCATGGAGTGGAGATGTCTGCTGAGGACCTCATTCAGCTGTAAAAGTAGCTGACTAAAGAGGGAGAGATAGAAACCCCAGAACCCAAGAGATTTACCACCAAGGGTTTGGCAGAAGGATTTTCTATGGTAGAGAATGGGTTGGCAAAATTTCAGGCTGAGGACAGCGATGACAGATTCAGCAAGGTCTACAGAGCTGTTATGGATGCTTTGCAATGATATAAGCAGATTTTGGAAAAGAAGTCATCAAACTTCCAGACTATCCTGGAACAATTCTTTCAGAAGGTAGAGAGGACTGCAACAGATCCTGTACCTTCTACATCAGCTGCTTCTCGAGATTAAACACCTGTAGTACAAGTAGAATCATCTCCAGCATCCCTTGCATGTTCCTTAGGCAATCCTGATTCACCTGACCCAGTATCTCCAGCACCTTCTGCAGGTTCTCATGCCGCTCCAGCTTCCTCATTCCAATAGGCCACTCTCTCCCACCTTGCAATGCCCCTTCCAGTGTGTAAGCCAACCACAGGAATAAAGGTAAGGATTTTTTTTGACACTCATTTTTTGTAATTTTTTCTGTTACTATAGAACAGAAACTATACTATACTATACAGTACAGTATATTTATGTCCTTTTCCTTTTTCTGTGGCTTAGTTGTGTTTTCATGTTCTAGATTATGAGTTTACAACTGTGTTAGGATAGGTAAGTGACAGGAGAGGTAAGTGACTTAGGCTAGGGTGTGTTTGAATTTACACCAAAATTCGGGTTATGTCACTGTCATAGGAACGGAACTGTGTCATAACCCTAGGACCCCCTACACTCACATTTTTATGGAGATTGTTAGAACTTATCAATAACTTAAACAGCATTTGTCTTACAAAAAAGAAAAAAAGTTTGCTCCCATCAAAACTTCATAGGTTTGAGAGTGCTGAATCCAAATCTGGCTACAGCATTGTTTTGTCATATCTGAGATGTTAAGGTTTAAAAAAAATAGTTTACAGCATAAAATAATATCTTATTAAAATGAATTGCTTAGACTTTAAATATGATAAATTATACCTATAATTGTTTTAAATATAATTATTACCTGCAAAAAAATAGTATTTTTAATAGTGTTTTTCTCTTTTGACCCTCTGAAGGTGGAATCTGCTAACACAGATTTGCTCCACTTCCTTTTATATTTGATCAGTTCCTCGCAAAAATCTGTAAAACTTGTAATAAAGGAAGGGTGTGTATTCTTCTACCGTCAAGAGCATGTATGGATCAACCTGACCTTGCATATTTCTGTAAAAAAAAAATTTGTACACAACAACTTTCTCTCGTGCATTTTTCTAACATTCTTAAATATAAATTTCTGGCTATTTTGAAGGAATAAGAAGATAACAAAATACTAATTGAAAGCAAAAAATGTGTGACAAATATTTGATTTAGATGTGTTTCCACCCCAACTGTTGTCACAAACAAGGAAGACTGCCATTTTCTGGCTCAAAATATACTTCATTTGATAATCTGCACTTTGACCATGATTTTATTAGTTATCAATTTAACATTAAACTGTTTGTAAACTTCAACCATGCTGTCCTGAGTTGTGGACTGTTTTGTGAAAATGTTTTCATATTAATGATCAAATTAACTCATTCTTTAATTTCTGTTTTCACTTTAGCAAACACTTTTAAATCATAACTACAGGTTTATAAAACTGATTTTAAAGACATGCAAAATAAAATCAGTCATTATTTAATCAGCCCATACAAACATGTAGTACTGCACTTTGTTAATCATGCAACACAGTTTTTTGCTGCATATACTGAATTGTAGTTCCTCAAGCTAATGAACGCTCAAGTGTCATTTAAATATATTTGTGCATTTTGATGTAAAGCCTACTGCGTGAGCTCATCACATTTAATTGTTTGAAACTTTATTACCTTAACCAACCAATAAATTATTGAAAAGTCATAAAATCCCACATTAATAACTCTTGACAGTTACATGCACATATCATTTAATCTTTCATTACTCTTCTTTGACTTTAATCCTTCCCATTAAGAGTCCAATGCATTTGGGCAACTTAATTTATTAATTACTATATACAAATAAAATATATTTCTTTGTAGTCTCAAAAGTAATGCTTTAATGTTTTTCTGCTGGAGACAGAAAACTCAGTGACAAGTCGCAGGTTATAACTTTTTATATTTTAATCATACATTGCACTCATGAAAACAATGAGTATATCAAAAATGCTACCTTCAAGTTGAAAGCATTTAGATTTTTTGCCTTAGTGTTAATGCTTTACTTGAGGAACAGTTTAATGTTTGTATTCATTTGTATAATAGGAGTTTCTGTTTAAATATGTTTCCATAGCATATGAAACATTAAATAGTACTTTATATTAAACTGGGCTCATATCTCTGCTCAAGTTTGTGATTTGCTCTTCTAAAATAATGAATGGATAGTGGGTGGTGCATGATACTTACTACTTGGTGTTTATAACAATATTAATATACTGTAGTTTAGTGTACTGAGCTGAGAGATAACCTTTTCAGTTTTCACTTTATGCTTTTAATACAAATCCAGGCACCACCCCTACCAGGCGATCAACCCTTTGCGTCACCTCACTGTCGGAGTTGCGGCTACTTGGTCACCGGAACTGCACGATACCGGGACACATTCACTTGCTTCTCCTTTTCCATTTACGGCACAAGTCCTACTCACCTTCGCCGCCACGAGCCTCCGGCCAAAGATTCCAGTGCCGCATTGCTCCGCCCCCTGACGTGGCGCGATCGCTGTCGTCTTCAGCTCGACTAAGTAATGTCAAAGGTCGTGTATCACGTGTAACAAAGACTCGGCGGGCCGAAGGGAATCCTCTGGCTCACGCTGAGGAACAGGCACAAACAGGGCGTTAACCGACACATGACTTACCGGTTGATTGGTCACTTTTGCCGACTGCCGCCAGGCCTGGGACTTACCTCCTAGATCCCGTCCCTGGGTGCATCACGTAACCTGCCAGCTGTATCCATGGCTGTGCTGACCCCGATCCTTACGGAAGCAGCGACCACTGGGAAGTCCACAGCTCTCCTGCCTTGCCTGCCATCTCTCTCCACCATCGGGTGGGATACGTTGCTTCGGTGAACCTCTGACGGCCCCTGGGCGATTCGCGGACCGCTTCTGTGCGAGGTAGTCTGAGGTGCCGGGCAGCTCACAAAATATTTATAATTGGGGTCCCCTGCCTTGGAACAGGCAGAAGGTCCCTGTTCACGTGCCATTGTGAGACATGCCCGAACACCATCAGACAAACAACGCATCTTTATATAAAAGCACGTTTTATTTTCTTCAATATAACACAGTCCCGCACAGTACACTGGGCTACTCGCCCCAATCACCTTTCCTCCGGGCTTCTCTCTTTAATGTCCTTGGACTGCCATTTCCTCTCTACACGGGAGCTTCATCCCACTCCACTTCCAACTCTAGCTGCCAGACTGTAGGAAGGCGGGCCCTTTTATTCTCACCCGGATGTGCTCCTGGTGTTCCCTCTGATGACACTTCCTGGTGTGGCGAAAGTGTCAGGAGAGCACTCGGAAGCACTCCGGGCGTCCCTGGAGGGATCCTCCTCCATCTTTCCAGGTGTGGCAGAAGTACATATTTCCCGGGTGGGAGCCATGGGCCCCAATGGGCTTGAGGCTCCTTGCTCTTTTCCCGTGGTCCTCCACTGATCGAGGGCGGTTGCCCCCTCATGGCCCGGAGGACGTACATGCCACCTCCCGGTCCTCCAGGACGTCCCGGCTGGGTAGCAGCCCCAGCCACTCGCCACATTGGTTAGACATTAAAAAAGTTACAGAAACCAAATACCAATATACTAAGTTCATGGGTATTTCTTTTTTACGACTAGATCACCAGTGTATTAAATAAGTCACTTTCTAACCCATGAATTCAGTACAAAGTAGTACTAAGCCCTACAGTTATTTTCACTTGTCAATGTTGGCTCAAATGGCCAAAACTTTAAATCATGTCAACTAGACATGGTTAGTAAAGTTGTACTGTGAATACCTTTCAGCCCTTCAACTCAGTTTTATGCATAGAAGTCAAGATAAAGAGAAAATCCTTTATTGCACTTTTGGGAAAAAGATAAAACATGCTAAAACATCACAGTCTTAATTTAGAGTTGGACCTTCATCCAAGTCTTTAGATTCATGGTGCTTCCTGTTTTGCTCTGTGGTTGCGAGACATGAATGCTATCCAGTGACCTGAGACGAAGACTGGACTCCTTTGGTATTGTGTCTCTTCGGAGACTCCTTTGGGTACCGCTGATTTGTCTTTATGTCGAATGAGCTGTTGCTCATGGAGTCCCATATGAGGCACATTACCTGCATTGTGAAGCAGGGTCAGTTACAGCAGTAAGGCCATGTGGCGTAATTCCCTGAGGGTGAGCTGGCTCACATAATCCTCGTTATTGAGGACACAAGTGGCTGAACCAGGCCAAGAGGTCACCCATGTAACACCTGGCTGTGGAAGATTGATGGTCATTTCTGGAGGGTGGGGGAACTGGACTGCATGTCTGCCTGGGGGGTTGCCAACCAGGATCCTGAGATGTACCTGTACCAGACGTACCAGTGCATGCTCCCAAACCTGACTGGACCTGACCTTAGTTTAGAATTGCCATAGAGAATTATTTTTGGGTGCCATAAAGCAGATCTAGAAAATCATTTGCCAGTTTAGCATATGTGAGACACACATTAATACACTGTTCAGAAATCAATGACAGAAGCATGTAGTAGCATAAACTCCATTTCTGTGATTTAGCAGAGTGCACTATAGCCAAACTACACAGATACACCTTCAAACTATACTGCAGAGCCTATATGCCATGAAGTTGTCATACCAGTGAACCAAGCAATACCAAGCACTGGGCTTTGCTGTGGTGCCTCAGTTGGCACTATGTCCTGTTGAGGGATGTGGTGAATCAGAACAAAATCAGACTCTACAGCCATAAATATTGTATTCCAGAGTATATTGGTGTTCTACACTTTCTACATCCAGCCAGTATACAGAAAGGATTAAGAAGGCTAAAAAGATTTCAGGTTATACAGCTTGATTTGCAAAGTGTGTAAATTATATAACACATTTATATGGCCTAACCTGGAGTGCAGTGTGTAGTTTTGGTGTCTATATTTAAAAAAAACACAGACATAGCAACACTAGAGAAAATCCAAAGAAGAGTGATTAGGATGATTACAACACTGTGAGGTTTGAGCTACAAGGAAAGATTAAAAGAATGAGACAAATTCAGTTTAAAAAAACAGAGATTAAGAGGTGTGAATCATAAGTAGGATTAGCACAGTGGGTCCCAGCTGTTATTTTTAAATTAATTCTATAAATAAGAACATGGTGACACAGATGGAAACTGGCTAAATATAAATATCACATAAACATTAAAAAATTTCTCTGCACAAGAACAATACATGCATGTAACAAGTTACAAATAGTATGGTAGACAGTAGTACTCGAATGTTAGTTTGGTGAAATTAGATGAACAGGATTAGCAAGCTTTGTTGAACTGAAAGGTCCATGCTCATCATAATCGTAAAGTTCTTTTATCTGTAATGTTTGATCCTAATACGTGTTTAAGAATATGACTAAGGGGTTACTTTTACAGCTTTTGTTTTCTTTTTAGAGGAATTTGTTTAGGCAGCCCAGAAGCAGTTTAGAAAGTGTGAGAAAGTGCCTGCCAGTGCCTCCAACAGTCAAATAATTCACCAATGTATACATACAAGAGGTAAGAAGTAGAAACAGGCACAAATAGAAGCCTGAAGAGGACAAAGTTGACGTCTAAAAATTACATCTACCAGTGACAGGGAATAATAAAATAATACATTAAATCTATGATAGTGAGTTGATGTTGGACATACGGTAACTTGGAGCTCACAGAAGATACTGGGAAAATGTTAGAAAACCTCATGTGGGAAAGGGGAAAAGTTACAGTTTCATTTGAAAGATACCTAACAACAAAGAGCACAGATATATAAAATAGTAAATAAACATGGTTAGGTGAACAACAACAATTTGTATTAAAGAGGTTTTTTTTTTATTTAAATTTTTGAGAAAATTACATTTTCTACCAAAACCTGCAAAAGCAACCTTAAAAACGTAACATTACAATGTCACTATTGTTGATATTAGTATTCAAATCAGTTTGTCTCTGGGACACTTGTATCCGTGATCCACCTTGTCCAGAATTTGAAAGTCAGGATCACTGGAATGTAAAATGAGGCAGCAAGAAGAGGGAAAGAGCGGGTGAGATAGACAAAGAATACAATATGTAATCCTTGTTTTTCTTAATAATGTGTAAATGTAAGGAAGTTTTTATAGGCAATGAAGAGAAGTTAATTACAAAAAACAGAAGTAATTTATAAACAGAACTTCTTAGTAAGATCATATAAGTGAAAAGCACACCTAAATAATGCTTATATGATAAATAAAATCAAACCAGACTCTTTGGTGTTTGAAAACATAAGAATAACAGGTTAAAGCTAGCATGTAGTTGGAGAATTATATTGCTAATACTGCAAAGATAACCTAAAGAGTTTATATTATTGTAACAAAGTACAAAAGCATTCACCTAAGTGGGATATATTAAGAATGGCAAGGGGGAAGTAGGAAACACTGTTAATCTTTAATCTTACAGTTTCACATAAAATACTAGAACTAGTACAGCACTCTAAACTTATCCCCAATAGATTATAATGTCTAGGATTCCACAATAGTTTCCAAGGTTGTCATTGTGAATATCAAAAGACACCTGCTTATTATATATCTACATTAGTCCCAGCTCCCATAATAGCACACCTTACTTCTGGACCTCACTCTCACTTCTGCCATTCTGTTCCCAGGATAACATTTACTCGTTTGGCCTTCCCTTCCAGTTTAACTGAATGTATTTATTTTCTTCAACCATTTCTTTGCTCTTTTACTGTGTTGTAAGATTATTCCTAGCTTCTTAAATACAGAGCTTGAGGTCCTCAGAATGCACAGTATTACATACTACTTCAACCAGAATGCCATTAAAAGATACTTCATATGTCCATAATGTGAAATATAAAAGCAGTTTCACTTGTAGAAAGCTTTTAACAAAATAAATCCCTTAAAGTGTATATTCGTGTGCTTTACCTTAGGTAAATTTAGTCATTCCACTAAGTGTACAAAAGAATTTGAAATTTAGTACTTACTGTATATCTTTGATAAAAGGTGCATATCATGATTGTCAGCATAGTGATGTAATATTTAAGTATACACCATCAATGCCTTTGGATATGTCATATTGACTCCATACAATAGTATTAATTGATATAAAATAAAAGATCAGCATTGTGTCTCAATGTCATTATTTCAGACAGAGCCACGAGGAGCATACACTGAACAGAAGACCATTTTATTTCTTGTTGAGTTTGCAGGAAGAGATGAACACTACAACGCAAAGCTGCTTTCAGACTTTATCTTCATGTTTTAATTAGATTTAATTGTAAACATTCACTGACATATTTAAGATTTGCAGCATTTTAAAACATTTTTTTATACAAAATACAGTACAAGATATGAATTTAACTGCATTGCAAAATATACAATCAGTGACAGGTTTACATTGTACAGTGCCATTCTTCCCAAAGCATTATAAAAAAATCTAATAACACCAACAGTAAGTGTACACTTCAATTCTGTTGTTTCTTATGTGTCTGGTTTAAGCATTTTATGTGTACTGACACAAATTTGCAACAAGGTTATTCACAAAGAGTAAACCATGTAGACTCACATACTTAAAGAAGTTCAAAAACATAATTTCTGTAACCAGACCATCAGTTCTTTAGTTGTACCAACTGTCTTATTATGCTGCTGGACTCATCAGTTTGAAAAACATTGTGCTGTATGTTCTATTGATGTACCAGAAGGTGTACCTTTAGTTGTGTAATGTTTAACCAGCAAAATAAACAAAAAAACACAAACATACCAAAAAAAACTTTTAAAATGTGGGTTTCTTTTCATCCTTTGTTACTGTCATGATCTCCTAAATTTTTCCTATCTGCAGCAAGTGCCACTGTTCACATATGCAGTTTGCATAAGGTCCATAATGGTAGAACGGCCGACCCCTTACCCAGACCAGCCACTACACTACCAAGACTATTCCTTGGATCACCTGAGGTTTCTTGCTCTAATAACAAGCCGTACAAGTTGTATCTTTTCTTCCCACACAACGAAATAACCAGCAAACAGTAGACAGATATGTAAAATCAAACATGGATATATTGTAAATGATAAATATAAATGAGGACAGACGAATATTCAAAAACATATATATGTGTACACAAAATACCACTATCCCAATGACACCACTGACTAATTACTATATAAAACATGAATATACCAATATTTACAAAAAACCCTCCCTTGCCCATAAACAATTAATAGAACACAAATACAAACACAACAAATACAGCTGTTAATGGATTTGGAGGGATTGTGACACCAAGGATGTCTGATAGGCATTTAAAAATTGTGGCCCAGAATGATGTTAATTTGGTGCACAACTCAATGAGGCTAGAGCTCGATTGCAACATTTGCATACTGGATATTGCGTGGGAAACATTTTGGATAATTTCAAACGGGATAGATTTGTTCAATAAAAGGATTTTAAGTTGAATAATTGTATGCTTTGTACATATGGAGCTAGAGTGAAATGTTGAGTAAGAGATCCTTTTCCCACTGTAATCTGGAATCTTTGAAAGGAAGGGACTTTAAAATGTTTTTATATAGTATAAAAATGCTGTCTGAGTCCTCAAGACTGATCAATATTTCTTCTGGAACAGAAATAGGTAGGAGGTGAGGAAAATTGGGCAGATTTTGTTTATTAAAGTTTCTAATTTGGAAATTGTGTAAAAATTGTGCTGATAAGAAGCTAAATTTGGAGTGTGGGATGCAAAAACGTTATTTATGTACAAATCTCTGATTTAATCCTCAACGTTTTCCAAACATTAAAAACTATGTACGTTTGAAAGGGTGGAAAAGGGTAGTTATCATGTAGAGGTGCCACAGATAAAAGCTTCTCTATCGTGAAGTGCTTCCTACATGGATTCCATATTCTGAGTGAATGAAGCACAACCGGGTTGTTAGTATAATGACAATAACTTGTATGTAAAGGGGCACAAATCAAAGAATATAAAAAAGTTATTTCAATTGCGGACCAAGCCTGTGAGTGCTCATCTATTTATGTTAATGTCTAGGATTTACAACTTATATATTTGCCATCCAATAAAATTCAAAGTTAGGTAGAGCTATGCCACCTTCTGCTTTAGGTTGTTGTAGGGTCGCCCTTTTGATGTTTAGATGTTTTGAATTACAAATAAATGAGGTTATGATTAAATCTAATTTCTTACACAAACATTTGTTAATTTATATGGGTATGCTTCGAACTAGAAAAAGGAGCTTAGGAAGGAAATTCCTTTTGACAGTGTTAATTCTCCCTGATATAATAGTGCACCATCTATTGGAATGCATTTTCGAAAGTATATAATAATAAAATGAATTGCATTGTCATTTCATTACTCCATGTTGGGTTAATAAAGAGTTTAAAAGTAGCTGCAAAGGAAAAAAACAGCTGTATAAGGCATATAAGACTAATAACTCCAATGTGACATTAAAGAATATGAGCACAACCATTAAGAAGAATATTAGGGAAGCTAAAAGGCAGTTAGATAGGAATATAGCAGATAAGGTGAAAGATGACACAAAGAGATTGTTCATTATTTTAGTAGTAAAAGAACAGTCAAGAAGTAGGTGAAGTATATCAGGAATAGTAAAGGGAAATAAAAACAGTGAAATGGTACATGCTCTAAAGTCGCATGTTCTGAGGTCTTCACATGTAAGGAATTAGATAACCTACCACCCATAAAAGGGACTACTAAGGAGGTAGTGTGTGATTTGGAAATTGTAGGAGACAGACTGCTAAGATTAAATAGGCTGAAATCAAATAAATCACTAGGACCAGATAATATTTATCTTCTGTTAAGGAGGTTAGCGAATACATTTATAAACCCTTGATGCATAATTTTAGGAAGTCACTGCATACTGGGAAAATTCTGAAACACTGAAAAATGGCATATATTATACCATCATATAAAAAGGGTGATCAGGCAGGTCCAACCAATTATAGTCCATTAAGCTTAACAGGCATCACAGGTAAATTAATGGGAGGACTTATTAAGGAAAAGATTAAAAAACACATGGCCATTTTTGGTAGTTTTACTCAAAAGTCAGCATGGGTTCAGAAAAGGGAGGTCATGTTTTCTCAACATGCTAGAATTCTATGAGGAAGCAACAAAAAGATATAATCAAAGTGAAGTATATGATATTAATTTATCTTGACTTTCAGAAAGCTTCTGAAAAGGGTGCCACATGAGAAGTTGGGCATCACACTAAAAGTAGGGTGAGTTCATGGTGTGGAGTGTAGGAATATAAGTGACAAGCTGGTTAAGTTATCAGATGATGCCAAGCTAGGTGGATTGGCAGATAATCTCAAAACTGCTGAATCATTACAGAGAGACTTAGACAGCATACAGGCTTGGGCAGATTTGTGACAGATGAAATTTAATATAAGTAAATGTAAAGTATTACACATAGGAAGTAAAAATGTTAGGTTTGAATACATCATGGGAAGTCTGAAAATCAAACATAAACACTATTAGAAGGATTTAGGAGTCGCACTGGACCAGACACTTTTAACTGCTAGACAGTGCTCAGAAGCCATTAAGAAGGCTAAAAGGACGTCAGGTTATATAGCACAATGTGTAAAGTAAAACTCCAAGAAGGCTGAAGTTTTATAACACACTGGTTAGACCTCGCCTGGAATACTGTGTAAAGATTTGGTCTTTTAACTACAAAAAGGACATAGTAGGACTAAAAAGCACAGAGAAGAGCGACTAGGCTGATGAATTATGGGGATGAATTAAGAGGAAAAATTAAAAGAGCTGAACCTGTTGGAATGACAAATGCAATGTATTCATTACAACAGATGTTTGTGGTGGGCCATGTATTGAAATGACAGCAACGAAGCAACCAAACGGACACAAAGATACACAAACACTTATCCTTTTATTAAGGTGTCACTTAGTAGATAAGAATGTGATTCTCACCAAAGGTACCCAGGGAAGCAAAACAAAAGGGAGTACATATAAACAAAAACTACACACCCACTGGTCAACTTAAACAGTTTGTATTCTCACATTGGCTATGCACTTCCTCACCATCAAAAGCATTCAAAGATATTTTCTATCCCAAGCTATGCTTGATATTTCTGAGTCTACAATGTCCCACCAATGAGCTATCATTTACTGCCTATTAACTTTTAACTTGCTGGAACTATGTGTGCATCTTGCTCTCTTACTCCACTATTGGGATTATAAGATCAGACATGTTTGGTGCAGGTGAGTGAAAACAGTCAGGGGTTTAACAAATTGGCCTCAGTACAGCAATTGGTCCTGCACTTCACTTCAGCTATTAAGAATTGTCCTCTAATCCCAAATTCCTGCTAAAGCAAATTAAACCATTAGCCCATAGAGGCAGCCTGAATTCCATGGCCCTCTTGGGCCCTTTTCATGTTATTTGTCCTTCTAGTGTGTGTTTGCCCTTGGGCACCTTATACAATAAATTAATGGCATGTTATTGTCCTAAAGATTTTTCCTCCCAGGATAATATATTCTCTCTAAAGATGTGATCTATTTTTTTTCTTTCACTTCTCAGTTAAGGGATATTACATTATTTTAAAAAGTTTTTCCAGTTTTTTCTTATCTTAAAATTATTCAAAAGCCCTTCAAAAGATCTTGTACTGACAAAATCATTTTAACCAGAGTAAGTCACATTTTTCCCAAAATAAATGATACTCTGAAAAAAAGTAGGCACGTTAAAAGTGAGCAAAATTACTATAAAAAATCAGAGAAGGAGGGCAGAAAGAAAATAATACATTGTGTGACAAGGCAAGGGCAGAACATGATCAAATCTAAAGGGCAGATTCGGGAGTCATTGGTGGATAAAACTAAATGGTAGGATTTCTGCCTTAAAGATACACATTTAGCATACAACAAATAAAATTGCTGCAGTTTTTATAATCCGTTTATAGAAGTTTTAAGAAGGGTATGAACCTAAATCTGATTGAAGTCAAATCAAATTGTATTATATCAGAGCAGCAAGCATTTAAATCAAAAATAATGATTTAGTGTGGGGCAGCCTAAATAAGAATTCAAAAAAAATCTTTTTAAACAACAAGAAAGATTAATGGCAAACATAAAATATTCACAGGAAAAGAGAATTTCAAATTGATTAAACAAATGTAACAGCAGATGAAGTTTAAATGTGGAAGGGGTTAAAGTTCTGATGTGAATAATTAAATCTTGTATGTTTTGAAGGTAATAAATAATTGCTGACAAAAGCCATTAATGCAAATACAAGTGATTATAAATAATAAAAACGCGTTGATTTAATGATCTGAATGCATCTTCAAAAGGGTTTTAATGAAAGCAGACTACAAGTCAATGTACTTCATCTGTGCTTTCAGGACTATGTGAAAATAATGTGAGAATGTGTTTAATTGGAAAGAGGGTGTTGTAGGTCAGTAAATATTAGACTAATAAAATGCTAGGCTGCTATTGTAAAAACGATAGGGGGACAGCAGGAGCTAACCCTGGAAATGATGCCAGTCCCATGAAGTCAGGCAGACTGGCTTATTACTCATCACCCTGACCAAGGGAAAAAACAAAAGATTTAAATTGGAGCAGTTAATATTGTTCAGGTTTAGTTGTAGAAACAGGTGTGAGACTAACATTTCTAGATTTTTGCTGTATTCATAATCACTATTGGAATGTTACTTATTGATATTAATAAATAAACCAGTGCTATTCAAGTCACTTCACTTAAAATTTGCTTTTCCGTGTGAATGTCACAGTGAAAATACTGCTAGACCTGCAGAGCAAACAGGCCACCCTGTCCATAGCAACATGTTCCTCCTATTCTTGAGGAACTCTTACATACCCCCATGCGATTTATGAGGTATAATCTTTCAAGTGTGTCCTTGGTTATTTTTGATCAATTAAAAAATAATAATACCAATTTTTGGCATGAACAGATAACAAAAAAAAAAACTGCAAGTTGAGAAAATATGTGGATGGTAAAGATAAAATGTAATCATCAAGTAAAAGGCATCTGGATATCAAAATTGTTATACTAATTTATCATGGCCCCTGGATTAGTGCACAGACAAGTTAAATTTTCAGTGTACCCCGTACAAGTCACAATAATGACCCTGTAAGCCTTTAAAGAATAAGGAGAGAAATTTAAAAAGTATGTTGGTTGTTTGAATGCTTTACTGTTAAAACACACATGATTAATTCAGTTATGGGGACCTGGAGACAGTTGAAGGAGCAGTTGTGTATAAAATACAAAGAAATATTTTAAAATCTAACTTGTATCCATCCATGAATCCATTTTTGAATTATCTCATCCAGATTCATATCATGGAGGTTTGAACTAATCCTGGCAGCGATATATGGCAGTAACTGTAGAAGGAAAATTTTTTATTAGCATAAGAGAATAGCAAATTAGCAAATAAAGTCATAAAAAGTAACTAAAAGCTTCTAAAACATTAGATTAAGCATTAATTAGAATGTTAAGCAAATAGTTAACTAAAAACCAGTTATATTGCATTATTTTATAGGCTTACATTAAAATTTCCAAAGTAAAGAACAGCTAATTGATACACCGAGACCAGTTTTGGACAGGATAAGAGTTTGAGAACACCTGTGATTCAAGGCTAAGAAGAGATAACATAGAGAAGAGGCCTCTAAAACCAGCTGGGTTGCTGAATCAGCAGAAAGGCTTTTACTATAGGCAGGGTCACGCTGACCTAATGCATGAAGAGAAAATCTTAGTAAATGCAGGCATTAGCAAAAATATTATAAGAATATATTAGCAATTAACTTTAGTGTAGAAATTAAGACAAATCAAGCAATGATTAAAAGAAAGCACATACTATACTTCTTTTAATTAAAGCTTAAGCTTCAGGTCACTATTGTAAAAAGTTTGGAAGGCTTAAGAGAGGAAACGATGAGAGGAAAACCCATATATGGAATTGAAGCCTTGGCCAGTTAGAGAAAAATGGGAACAGAATAGAAAGATAACATTCTCCATAAGGGGGCCAGTAATAGGAAAAGTAAGGAGAAAAAAAGGGAGTCAGAGGAGGTAGGCAAACAAGCTCATTAGAGCAAGGTCAGAAAAGATAGGAAATTAAATAGTAAAGCCCAAAAATGGTGAAAAGGAAGCCTTCCACCCAGTCTTAGACCAATCAAAATAAGCCAAACAGACACCAAGAGGAACAATGGACAGTGAAGCCAGGTGCAGAATAAGCTAATTGAATGAGCCAAAATGATAAGAAATTGTTATAAATACTTCAATTGTTGTAATGATCAGTGCTCAATCTCATTCGGCCGAATTGGGTTGAGTCCGTGTTGTTGATTTATTGCAATAAAGCCTTAAAACTCTGTCTGTCTATCTCGAGTCCTAATAGCCTTTATTTTTAGGTAAAAAGCAGCCTTCTGATGATGAATTTTTCGCCACGACATAACCAACCCCACGCAGGGTGCCAAAACAAGGAAGACGTCTTACTCACACAGTTGCCAAATAGTCTAAACATGCATGTTTATATATACAGAATGCTGGGAAAGTGCATATTTATTTAGGTACTACATCAACTATCTTAACAAATTGCTCTACAAACTGATTCCTGATGTTAAATGAGTATGCAGGCTCTTCTTTATTTCTTGCACCCCTTAATGACATAAAAATTTCTATGAAGTATTTTTTTTGTACTTCACACTGGTAGCTTACATTTATTAAAAAATGCACTTTCATCTATTCATATTAGAAAATTAAAACATTAGATAAACTTTTATAAGAACAGGCCATTTAGCCCAACAAAGCTCGCAAATCCTATCCACCAACATTTGCAAAAATAAGTTGAGTTTTGAAGGTCCCTAAAGTACTACCCTCTACCATACTACTTGGTATTATTTATAATGTCTATAGTTCTCTGCGTAAAGAAAACCTTCAAATGGTTTTTGGGAAAATTATCTTTAAAGAGTCCATGTGCCCCTTTGTTGTTGTGCAAACTCATTTTAAACCAACAGCCAGGATCCACTTTACTAATTCCTTTTATAATTTTAAACACTACAATCATGTCACCATATAATATTTGTTTTCTTAAACGGAAAAGGATAAACTCCCTTCATCTTTCCCATGGCTCATACCTTGCATTTCTGGAATCAGGCTAGTTTTTGCTGTCTGGACTATTTGTAGAGCTAGCTTGGCATGTATTTTTTTGCAGCCAATGTAGCACCCCACGGTGCATAAACAGAAAAGTTGCAGACGGACATTTCCACGTTCAAATCGCGATGTATAAAACCTTGCCGTAAAGCCACGCACATTTCCACGCTACAGTTCCTGTGTGGTTTATCTTTCTTTTTCAGATCCACATCCCTGACGCGGCTTTATAAATACACTGAAATTAACCGCATATTGTTTATTAATTTAATGCATCTGATTGTAATTAACCTGTAACAATATAATGGTCCACAGAATGGTCAAACTATTCTAAATACCATAGCTGCTTTAGCATTGTTACACTCGCTGCACCTTCTTCTTCTTCTTTCATCTGCTCCCGTTAGGGGTTGCCACAGTGGATAATCTTTTTCCATATTACTCTCACTGCACCACTTGGAGCAGCTGATCAGAAAGAGAAATTATCGGTATACAGCATCAAGCACACGCTGCCTCAGCCATGCTTCCTATTTGAACTGCTTCTCACATGGCGAATGCTTGAAAAACTTTCCTGCACAGATCTCGCGATTCAGAAACAGTTTCATCTCAAGAACTCTAAACGCACTCTATCAGTCCATCAACTGCTCCTTGTAGAACTGTTTGTACTTATAAGTACAATTACCTCATTGTAAACTTGCAGTACAGTTATAATATTGCACAACCTGAGCCACTTTATAAAGCGTGTAATTACATATGATGACGATATAATTTTTAAGATGAAATGCAGCACAATTTGTTTATTATATTATACAGATAAAACTTTAACTTCATTTAAATAATCTATATTGTTAATAATTAAAGGACATAGTGTCGCTACGCTAGCAAGGATCTGGCACTCCGTTCACAGTTTGTTCCTGCCTCGCACTGTATGCTTCACTGGGACTGGCATGAAGGACAGAATAATTAAAATGTACTACGAAGATATTTCAATATTCCTGAAACGTTTTGAAGAATCTGCGTTATAAGCTTACAGTTGGCTTAACATTTATTACAGAGCTGATTGTATGGAGATTGGGTATTTGGAGAAAATAAAGGAAGTACAGGAATTGGGGGTTAGTTAAAAGAAACAATACTGCTGCAATAAATTATTTAATCAAAGGTCGTGCGCAATCACTGCGCCACTGTGTTCCCATGTTTAATATCATGCTTTAACTCCTATCATCATGAAAATGATATTACATACACATCTAAGTATTTTAGTTATTCAGAGAGCTGTAATATCACAAATGTAATGGATTCTGTGTCCTGTCGGATGAAGAGAAAGCCGGTTTAAGAAGCATGTAATGATTCACACACATAGAGTACATAGATGATCAAATATAAAACAAAGCATTTAACGTACTACTTTAGTTACGATGGGATTTGAGAAACTAGTAAATTAAACGATTTTAAGATGAAGTTTATGATGTTCTACTTTAATGACAAAATAAACTACATGATTAAAGTGGAAACTTCGAGATTAAAGTTGACATTTTGTGCTTTTTCCCCACTGTGTTCCTTTTTTTTTCTCTGTACCCTAAAAAGCTTTCATATGACACTCAGATGGTGGGCTACGACTCACCTTTACATGGCGACTTTAATATGTGACTTCTTTTTTATTTCGGGCACTGTGCGACTTTGTGAACTTGAGCTTTCGAGCTATGTCACTCGATCAGCTTCCTTTTCTTGTTTATACCACTGTTTAAACCAACAAATAGTACGTTTTTCCTTGCCTCCACTTGGTATTCGCTGAAACTGTTCTATTTTTCCTCATGGTTTTGCTATTGTCTTTTCACAGAACACTGAGCTTAAGGACTATTTATATTGATTTACATATTCAAAGAGGCGTAATTCTGGGAGGAGTGCAGGCGCGTGTATATGCGTTACTTTTCACACTGATCGGGATTTATGTAGCGGAAGAAACTGGAAGTTTGCGTATGCACAGATTCCTGCATCTGGATTTTTCTGTGTGTACGCTTTTTGTGAAATGATCATATCATGTTTTGGTTTCCTTATTATGCTATTATGCTGGACTGTCAATAGGAGTAAAATATTTTCTGCAACTTTTGTATACTGTTGTTGTGGAAAATAGTAGATAAAAAGATGTTTGATCCATTGCTATAAATTAAATCCATGGAAGTCATCTATTTGCACCAACTGGCTCACTATGTGAGCAGCAAGGCTGTTGATAGCAAATTCGATTGGTCTTTAGAGAACAGATCCTTTTATCACTTAGGTTCACTTACATACGTAGCTAGTAAACATTTCAAAGAGGATTAGCAATACACCTCTGTCATTAAATAACATCCAAAGGTCCCAAAAGAGTTAATCATTAAAAGTCATTTTTAAACATTTGGTTTACAGAATAAGACTTCTTACATGTAAACTGTTATCTCAGAACAAAGCACAAACTAAAATGTTATATGTGATCTAATTTCCTAATATAAAGTGTGCTGGTACAAAATAAAGTCAGGATGACCTAGTTTAACAACTACAAAACTACTTTTTTTTAACTTTACAATTGTATATTGAAAGACTTTCACCCTTATAGTGGATGTTCTTTAGTGACACTGCCTAAGTATCAGCTCACATATATGGTAACTAGCAAAATACCCTGCTTCGCAGCGGAGAAGTAGTGTGTTTGATTATCATTATTTCTTTCAATCAGATTCGTATTTGGAGGATGTGTTGTGTTCAAGTTATATTCCGTGTTTGTCAACCGTTGTAAAGATAACAGGTTTCATTCATCGAAGTGTTCACTACTCAAATCGGTACTCGTGAATCTAAGATGTTTAACAGGCATTCCCGGTATTAAGTTGTGGATTTGCCTGTGAATATTTAGCGGCAGCATGTCTATGAACTTAATTTAAACTTAAGCTTTACACCTTGCTTTCCTATTGATATGTCTACAAAGGCTTGTTCAGATTCAGAGGGTTGTTCCTTTCTTACTGCATCAATAAACAGCTCGTCTTCCTCTTTATCCGAGACATCACACACTGCATGCACGGGTTTACCTTTCCCAGTCCTGCAAAGTCATTTCATGTGAGCCACTCGGAGCACATGCATTGAAGGTTCTCAGCTGTGCTTGCGCTATCTCATGCAATCTTGCGATGTCCACGGCTTTATTTAATCTTAGCTCAGACCCGGCACTTAAAAGTTTCTCTCGCACTTTCGCTGAGTTTGTGCCAAACACTAGTCTATCCCTGACCATCTCATCTTCATTTGCATAAGCACAGTCCTTCACCCGCGAATATTTAGCGGCAGCGTGTCTATTGGATTGCTGCTGATGGACGGCCTTATATGGGCAGGCATTCAATTACGTGGGAGGCGTGACGATGAGGGACACAACTCTCACACGGCGACTGAGCTGCAGGCTATGGCCGTATATATGTACATAAGTAGGCTCCAGTTTATGACCATTACGCGTAGAATTTCGAAATGAAACCTGCCTAACTTTTGTAAGTAAGCTGTAAGGAATGAGCCTGCCAAATTTCAGTCTTCTACCTACACGGGAAGTTGGAGAATTAGTAATGAGTGAGTCAGTCATTAAGTCAGTGAGTCAGTCAGTCAGTCAATCAGTGAGGGCTTCGCATTTTATTAGTATAGATTATAAACATGGATGTTACTTTACTTCTTTCTCTTTTTTTCATTAGGTTATATATTCAGATTATGAACATTGCAACTGAACATTAACCTGTACTGGTATAGACTACATACATCTGTTGCCCCATACATATATACTGTACATTGAAAAATTCATGAACATATGCCACTTCAGCTAAACTGACTACTTTACTTATCTCGGGCCAGGAGAAAAAATCAGTTACCTGATATCTAAATGTAGAATGCTTCTTTTTCAGTTAATAATTCATGATTAATGGAATTAATCAAGATACACTTTTAACAATATTTCATTTTCTTATAGTACAATCATACGGTATATTCTCAATAACCAATTCAGTTCAGTGAAGGATCGAGAGGAGCCTACACTCACCCTGGTAGCATCAGGTGCAAAGCAGTGATCCACATTATATAAAAAACAGAAGAGCTGTTGGTTGACCCACAAATTCAGACTTGGGCTCCACTGTATTGGTGTGCCATTAGATTGCCAAGAAGCAGAATCTAAAGGTACCATATCACTGTCACCTATGATTTGGGGTACTTCATGATCTATGGTATGCAATACATCGCTAATGTTGTATCATTTGTCTGCCGTTCTTATTACTGTAGACTACTCTATACATAAAAGCACTGTAGTGAATAGTGCAATTCTCTCACAGTACATACTATTTAGATCTAAAAATGGTCTGTTTTTGCTATGGAGTTTGCAGGTTTTCACTACACAATCAATATTTCATTAACATAATGTAAAGATATGCTGGACATCACAGATTATCCTGTGGGGTTGCCTGTGGGTATGTTTTTGTAATTCTCCACCTCATTATTTTTTCCTTGACTGACAACCTATTCACATGTGTGTTCCCATATTTTAAATCAGGTTCAAAATATATGAAGAGTATATATGTATATAACTTAATATGTCTCAAATGTTAGATGGTGTTGTTAACTGTGTTCTGAGATGTTTCAGATAAAAAAGACAGAAGTGTCAAGGTTAAGGTTGTTACAAATACTAATCATGGTGCCAGAGAGTGGTAATGTGTTGCATGTTGATTAGGACATGCAAGTAAAAATTTCATAGTACTCTGTTCAGATAACACTACTGACCTTATATGTATATGACCTATAGGCTGTTTTTGCAAAGAAGAACTGAATTCAGCTTGGCTTAATATAGGATCTTACGGATTGCTGGTCAAAGTCTTGTCTCTTCCATTAACTTAAATATTTAGAAGGCCTCATCTCAAATGAAAGAGGTCTTTCCTGACTGGGCCATATAGTCTTGCAGACTGTTGTGGAGCATGAAGAGATCATTTCTGATGTGCAGGTGAGCAGATCTTAATAAATTATACTGAATGAGGTAGTAAGTCAGAAAAATTTTATTGTTCCTTAAAAACATAAAACCTGGTACTTATACTTCGAAGCTACTTTATAAAGTAAACAATCCTCATACCAAGTCTGAAATAAAGTTTAATTTATAAAGAGCTCCATCTCAGTCATTGGTTTAACACAGTGCTCCAGAACGCAACAACATATATTTACAATGATCAGCCACAACATTAAAAGCACCTGCTTTATATTTTGTAGGTCCCCCATGTGAAACCAAAAAAACAGTGATCCATCGAGACATGGACTCCACAAGACCACTGTGGTATCTGAGACCAAGACATTTGCAGTAGATCTTTTAAGTTCTGTAATTTGTGAGGTGGAGCCTCCATGGTTCAGATTTGTTTTTCCAACACCTTAACACTAGAATTACCAGAGCCTATGAAAAATCTTGTAAATCTAGCCCACCTTAAATCCCTTCGCACCTCTTCATCAGCGACTTTTGTCTTGTAAATGTGTCAATAAGCCCAAGCAGCTAATAAAATGCTATACCACCTTCCCCCCGCCCCCTCCTCCACTGAATGGGCAAGAAGTTCTTCCAGTTGATTATCTGAGACTGAGCTACCTAGAATTGTATAGAGTAAATAATTTCATGTGTGTTCTTTGTCTACAACAACAGAAATGTTTTTCATGTTTTAGTAATAAATGACAAAATGTAGACATGAACTATATAATGTGTGAAGGCTGATGATCAAATATCAAATAAACACTTAAACAAAAGGTACAACTGCAATACAATAGCTCCCCCACAAATTTACCATTTTGAGTAGTGAGCTGCTCTTATTGTTAATATTATACAATAAAAACTTACATTTGATTTGTGTCTGTAACAGCCGGTGTAAATGTATAGTACTTGTAAAAGTTAATGTTTTTTTTTTTTTACTTTTATTCTCTCACTCATGATCACGATACAACACCCACCCCCCGCCCCAGATCTGACGTGGTTATTTTTTATCCGAAACTGGGAATAACTATAGATGTGAGTAGTGTTTTGGGACAATGGAACTGGAAATTCTCTGATCTGGATGGATAAAAGCTGACACACAAACGCTGGTGAATCTGCCTTCTTTGTATCTCACTGTCAGTTGAATTTTTTTATTCAGTTTTATTGAGTGTTCCTGCTCACGCTAAATTAGTACGCACCTTCTGGTCCATGACGTCAAAGCCGCACTGACAAAAAAACAGAGACACAGGTATATATGATATAACTCATTTTATGACCCGTATAGTACATTTCAGAAAACCTCGCAGGACATTATTCACAATATTGTTATTCATTCGCATGCCCTCTTGCAGTTGTAATCAGTGACCGCATTTTTTTTTTTTTCAATCTTGCCCAGTCTCCACATTTTGGTGTTTCTTTTGTACTCCAGGACATGTAGAGGAAATAATAGTACAGAGACACAGAGACATCAGTTCCGCACTATATGCAATCATCAGATTCAAATGTTAACAGTTCTCACACACCCAAGGACCATATTTCCTACAATTACGACATGTGTACCTGTTGCAATATACACACTTCTCTCTGTGCTGTGGTTCCTATTACACTGAAGGGGCTGGGGGGAAACGGCAGTCCTGGAACAGAAGCTTGTTGATGTTGCATCCTCTTTTGCTTTATCCATCGCCTTTTCTTGTAAGAAGCAATGACAAAGTTCCTCTGCAAGGTGAGCATGCCTTGTACATAATATGTGCGTTGATCGCCACCAGGTTAAGCATGTTGTAGCACAAACAACCGGCCACCTGTGTGCTCCTGCACACAGTATAAGCTCACGCCTTCTGGTGCATGATATCAATGCAGCACCAGGAAAAAAAGAAAGAGACAAATATATGTGACATTTTGAAGAAATCATTTTATGACTTGAATAGTACCAATCAGAAAACATTGTCGCACTAATGCAATATTATTTGAAAATGAACAGCATCAGATCTGGTATGAATTTATGGTATTTGTAAAAGTTAGCTTTTTTCAGTTTTATTCTCTCAGTCATGTTCATGCTTTCACTCACTTACACATTGTGCATACATGTAATTTGTATGTTTAAAAGCTTGTTGTATATACAGTATACCTGTATGCTTGCACAGATTCTTATTGAATTAAATAACATAGTTAAGCAAAATAATAAAGTATTTCCTTATACACAATATTTCACAATATTTCAATAAGCACTCTTTCTTTATTGGAAATAAGGTATCCATGCTTTTCTGTATCAAGAACTTTCACTTTTGTTGTTGAGTTTGCTCTAGACCAAGTAACATAAAGTATGCCTGTCCAACTGGTAACTATAAATAAATAAATACCAAAAATATTCTCTAGTATTTATGAGCTTGCATGAAGAAATATAGTACGAAAATGAAAGCAGTTATACTGAACAGTTATAAACTACCAAATCAGTATCATCATTAAAATACTTATTCTTTATATGTGTGGTCCAAATTGGAGTTTTTGGTATGTGTTAATTGCCATGTGCATATTCACTGCATTCCTTTACACATATTCCGTTTATAAAATTTTGTGTGGATTACAGCTTGAAAATATGTGTATACCAAAAAAAAGGAAACATACACAACCAAAAAAATAGATATATAAAACCTGGCATACACACATTTCTGCCCAATTTACTCTTTACAAATCACAGTTTTCTTGCAAATGTGGGTACAAGAACATGCCTCAAACACCGCCCTGAAACATCCGTATATGGAGCATGCTGATCAACCTCCTATATACTATGTGCAATCACAATGTTGCAGAACTTTTTTGTCTGGTAGAGCAGCATTCAACCTGATGCAAGGAGACACTGGCACCTGCAATTTAAAGTGTCTAGCTGTGCTACACAGTTGAGAATGCAAGATCATGTGTTGCCTTTTGTCACCTATCCACTGTGTTTTGGGGTTCAAGGAAAGGTAATGACATGATTGCTAGTACAATGAATAGCTCGAGCAACAGTATATGAAAAATTCTAATTTTTCCAATATCATAAAAAATGTTAATGCACTGAATGTCCCAGCCACCATTAAAAAAATCTGTACACAAGACATTTCCTTGCAGTTTTGACTCAACCTGAACTCTTCTGTAAAGAAAAGTGAGTTAAAATTGCATAGTTCAAGTATGCTAAGTTAATAGGGGCCAATTCAAACTAACTCCTAAATCAAAATTAATGGTCTTTCCATAAAGAATTAGTTAACGGATATGTTTATATATATAAACAAGGTATTGCAAGTTTTTTATTCTGAATGATCCATTTGTTTTCCATTTCAAGTTGTTGGTTTAAAGAGCTTATTAATGGTGAAATACATTTGACATGATTTGTCTTGATTTCAGCCTCAATAAAGGAACACTATTCTGTTGTAAAGAAAGAGTTTATCACTTGTGCAAGCAAATTGTGTAGCCACGATTGTACTGATATATTTATTTTATTTTAATGAAAAATCCTTTCCAAATTTTAAGGTGCATTTTGGTACACTATCTGCTTAAAAAAGTATTTTTTTTGCACTACATGTAGGATTTTCATAAATTTTGGGCACCTTTGATTATCCAAAATATCTTGGTAAACAATCATGCTAATCAATGTATTCTTTAATGATGTTATATTTTAATGTCCTTAATGCATATACTGTACATCTCTCATAGTAAACACAATGGTAGATATGTAAAGAGATGGTTTTGTTCTCTGATGTGGACAGATAGTCTCATTTTAAAGATTAATAGCTCAAGTTAGTGCTTATTCCAAAATATGATATGTAATCACAGTTTCTTTTACAAGACAAAATATTTTAGAAAAGCAAAGGTAATCATTTTAAAAATAAAGACTATTCTGTTCTTCATTTCATGGTAAGTCTTTGCCTGTAGCTTGATGCTATCATTACAAATGGTAAATATTATAATGGAATACTCTCAAAAGATTTAATTCTAACCTGGCAAAGTGAACAGCTTAACAGTATTCTGCAAGTTGGAACTCTAAATCTTGTTAATAAAAGTTTTAACACTAGAATTACCAGAGCCTACGAAAAAACTCGTAATTCCGTCCCACCTTAAATCGCTTCTTAAAATCGTTCACAGCTCTCCACCAGCGTCTTTTGTCATCTAAATGTGCTGATAAAAATCAGGCTGCAAGCAGCCGGCTATTCCATCCCCCCAACGACTTAGAAGGTGCACAAACTTCTCTCAGCTCACACCTTGATTGATTATCTAGGAGTGAAGTGGAGTTTTAGAGTGGAAAGAATAGATCATTATTTGGAACACGCATTTCACGTGTGTTCCGTTTCTACAGTAATCCGTGTAAACACATTTTTAAAACAGAAACGTTTTCATATTGTAGTAGTAAATGACAAAATGTAAGCATAAACTATATAATGTATGAAGCCTGAAGTCCAAATATCAAACACTTTCACAAAAGGTACACATATAACAGAACAAGTATGCTGTTATTCAAAAATATAACTGCAGAAAAAAGCCACCTTAGCATGCCATATTGACACGTACGTACTGCAGCTGACACAGTAGCATAATGGTATCAGCCGCTTACTGGTATCCAAAAGCTCATGAGTTCGATCCCACATGGTTCAGTTTTGAGAAGTAAACTGCTCTTATTCTTACTATTTTAGAATAAAAACATGCATTTGATTTCAGTGTGTACCAGCCAGTAATTTATGATACTTGTAAAGGTTAGTTTTTTTATTCACTTTTCATTCTCAGTCTCAGTCGTGTTCAGGATCCTTCCCTACCCCCCATCTGAGAATGCTGTTTTCACATAAAGATGCGCGTGGCTCTGCAGCGTACTTGTGACTGCATTCTCGTACCAATGCTTGCGAACTGAAGTGCCTGCGTGCACTTTTCGTGGCATTACACGTCTATTTTTTTGAGCATGCCCGTGTCGCTCAAACGCAGGAACATATGTTGGTGTACAAGTATAACAAAACAAGTACACTTTTATTCTAGACTATAAGTGAAGAAAAAAATAAAGCAAGTTACAGTAGGCGGTTGATACGACAGCTTGCGTGGTGCAATGCTAAGAACTGCTGATTTCCGATCCGTGCTATATAAAATCATCACATTCAAATATTAACAATTTCCACACACCCTTCCTACATTCACGACTTGTGTACTTGTTGCAGTGTACACATCTCTCTGGGCTATGGTTCCTATTACACTGAATGAGCACCTGACATTGTACTTTCTTCCCTATATAAATAACATTCGAGTATAGCGCGTCTCCAAATAAATCACATTTGAGTTATAGCGTCTTTATGTGAAAACAGCATTGTCAGATTTGGGGGGGGTCAGATGGGGGGAATCGTGAACGCGACTGAGAGAATGGAACTGAATAAAAAAGACTGAAATCAAATGTATGTTTTTATTCTAAAATAGTTAAGTACGTGCAATATTATTTGAATAATAATTCAAATTTGGAGACGCGCTATACTCGAATGAAAAGCCACCTCCCGGTCCTTCCAAGCTTCCCAGCTGGGTGTGTCCCCCAGCCTCCTGTGACACTGCCCAATTGCCAGCGAAGACCCATCGGGCGTAGCGGCCCGTCCCACGAGGGCAGGTCCTCTAGCTAATCCAGGGTCCAGTCCTGCAATCCAAAGAGCAGAAACAGGGGTGGAGACGCTACCTAGACACCACCATCTGGCATCCTTCCATGCCAAGCTCAGACAGCGTTCCCCACTCCAACCGGCACCCCCTCCATGGGTTCCATGCCCCCCTTGTTGGGACATCCAACGGGACTGCTCGCACTCTCAGCTTCCCTGCTGACTTTGGGGCTTCCCTCTGCACACTCAGAGGGCGGCCCGTCTCCTCACCTGAGGTCACGGGCTCAGTCTCTCCTCCGGTTCTTCTTTTCCTCTGAGGTGCTGCGTCGGCTTCAGTCTCCCTATGGGAAAGGAAGAGACTCCTCGCCGTCTGCACCTCTGTGAAGCGACGTGAGACTGACGCTGGCTCTGGCAGTAGTGCACTAGGACCCGCGGCACTCATCAGCCGGCGTCTTGGACACCACCCCTACCACGCGATCAGCCCTTTGTGTCACCTCCACTATCGGAGTCATGGCTACTTGGTCACCGGAACTGCATGCGTTTATTTACGGCACAGGTCTCACTTACCCGCGCCGCCACGATCCTCCAACCAGAGATTCCAGCAACGCGTTGCTTTGCCCCCTGACGTGGCGTGATCGCCTTCCTCTTCAGCTCAACCAAGCAGTCTCGAAGGTCATTTATAACCTGTAAAACAGACTCGGCAAACCAAAGAGAAATCTCCGGATTACGCCGAGCCACAGGCACAAACAGGGCGTTAGCCAATGGAGGACTTACCGTCCTCCTCACTGGCTGTGCCCTGTGGAGCTTTCTTCCTTGTTTCGTTGGGCACTCCCCCTGCTCAGGATGGATGTTCGCCGGCCCCACCGATAACCAATCATTGCTGGGAGCACGACACACACTATCCAGTCCCTCGCCTGTCACGGGGAGGGACTTCCAGTCTGCTGCCATCTTCTCTCTTCTCTCGAGGGGTTGGCGAGACTCGCTGTAGCACCTCTGCGGCGGCTTTCCACGCCGGATCCTCCCTTTCCTCTAGCGTCGCCGTCCCGTCTTCGCTGTCAGGATCGGCACACCCCAGCCAGCAAAGCGGATCCAGGCAGTCCCCTCCTGCAAAACCAACACAGGGCCCTGCATGGCCGACCCCTACAGGCCGCCTGCTGCAGGGCCTGGGACTCACCTCCTGGATCCCATCTCTCTGAGCTCCTTGCCTCGTACTGGCCGCTTCGGTTGATGTGCTGGCCTCGGTCTTCATGGCGACGGCAAACGCTGGGTGATCCGCAGCTCTCCTGTCTCGCCTGCCGTTCCTCTCCCCCATCGGGTAGGAGATGATGCTTCGGTTAACTGTCAGCGGCACCTGGGTGCTTTGCGGACCGTCTATGCGGCACGTGTGTGTGGGAGCTTTTTTCATGGGCTCTGGTAATTCTAGTGTTAAAGACCAGTATAGGAAGTGACGTCAAAGGGGTTGGGACTGGAAGGGTCTTAATCCATAGGCTCGGGCCCGGAAATTACATCATAGGGTCCTTGACCAGAATGGTCTTCATCTATAGGTTTGGATCCAGAAGTGATGTCAACAGGGTCAGGTGGTGTTTCCTATGAGCAGTCTGCAGAAAAGCGAGAGAAAGAATAAGTGCACTCCACCACATTCCAGTCTGGCTTGGAATTGCCCTCATTCAAGACCTTTATCTGTCTCCCATGCACATGTGTGTGACAATATATATATATATATATATATTTTTTTTATTTATTTATTTTTTTATTTATTAATTTTATTACAATCAATACATAGCAATCAAGTTTTACAAAAAAAAGAATTATGCTAAGAACAGATCGATCCCCACCCTTGAGAGAGAGAGCAAGCCAAATGGTGTAAAATTTAAGGCTTGTAAAATACCTAAATCAACAAATTCTCTGTGCTTTATAAAATCATTTCAAAATATTACTGATTAGATCCTGCCATGTTTTGAAAAAGTCTGCACAGATCCTCTAACTGAGTATTTGATTTTTCCAATTTTAAATAATATAACACATCAGTTTCCCACTGACTTAAAAGAGGAGAGTTTGGGTTCTTCCAGTTTATCAGAATAAGTCTGCGTGCCAACAGTGTAGTGAATGCAATCACAATTTGTTTGTCTTTCTCCACTTTAAGACCCTCTGGAAGAACCCCAAACACAGCTGTTAATGGGTTAGGAGGGATTGTGAGTCCAAGACTGTCTGAGAGGTAATTAAAATTTTTGTCCAGAATAATGTTAATTTGGAGCAGGCCCAGAACATGTGACCTAGTGAGGCTGGGGCTTGGTTGCAACGTTCGCAGGTTGGATCATGCCCTGGAAACATTTTGGAGAGTTTTAGTCGAGACAGATGTGCTCGATATATAATTTTGAGTTGTATAATTGTATGCTTTGCGTATGGAGCTTGAGTGAATTCTCTGCATTGCTACTTTCCACTCCTTTTCTGATATATTAATTGAAGGTCATTTTCCCAGTGTCCTCTTGGATCTTTGAAAGGAAGGGATTGTAAAAGGATTTTATATATTGTAGAGATGGAGTCTAACTCCTTGAAATTGAGCAATAATTTTTCCAGCGTGGATGAGGGTGCAAGATGAGGAAAATCTGGAAGGTTCTGTTTAACAAAGTTCCTGATTTGAAGATAGTGAAAGAAATTTGTAGCTGGAATGTTAAATTTGGAATGTAATTGTTCATAGGATGCAAAGACGTTGTCTATATAAAGATCTCTAAGCAAGTTAATTCCAAATTTTTCCAGATATTAAAAACTGCATATGTTTGTGAGGGTTGAAAGAGGTGGTTCTTTTGCAGGGGTGCCACAGAAAGAAGCTTCTCCGTCTTAAAATGCTTTCTACATTGGTTCCAGATTCTAAGTGAGTGGAGCACAATTGGGTTATTAGTGTATTGCCGATAGCGTGTGTTTATTGGAGCACAAAGCAAGGAATACAAAGAAGTACTGCAGGATTTTACTTCTATTGCGGTCCATGCCTGTATATGTTCTTCTATTTGTGTCCAGGTTCTTATCGACTGTATATTTGCCCCAATAATAAAACTGGAAGTTAGGTAGAGCCATGCCGCCTTCTGCCTTTTGTCTTTGTAGGGTCGCTCTTTTGATGCGTGGATGTTTAGAATTCCAAATAAATGAGGTTATTGTTGAATCTAATTGCTTAAAGAACGACTTATTAATGTATATTGGTATGTTTTGAAATAAAAAAAGGAGCTTAGGAAGAATATTCATCTTAACAGTGTTAATTCTTCCAGCTATTTAATAAATATATATATATTTAATATATATATTGTGAAGGATGGCCAGCCATTTATCCCGGCCAATACCCCCAAGCCACCAGGTGGAGCCCTCCTTGCAGCATGGAGGTGCCCAGAAGACCAGCAGGGCATCATGGACAATGGAGTTTTTATGCAAAGCCCTGCTGGATGCCGTGGGGGCCACAGGAGGGAGCTGCAGGGAGGACCGAGGGCTTCTTCGTGCCCTGTGACCGGAGGTTCGTCATAGGAAGAGCGACGGACTTCGGGTTGAAGAAAGGACTATTTACCCTGACCCGGAAGGAATAAGGACTTGTGGACTGTTGGGCAGAAACACCTCCGGGTCAGGGAGTATAAAAGGACTATGGGAACTCCCAGACAATGAGCTGAGCTGGGTGGAAGGGTGGCAACGCGTCTGGGAGCTGGAGGATTGGTTATTTATTATTAGTGTATTGTGGTGAAGAGTGTGCCTTGTGCACTGTGGAAGAAAAATAAAGTCAACATTTGGACTTTTATCTGGTGTCTGGAGTTGTGGACAGGGGTTCAAGGGAGCGAGAGCGCCCCCTATCGTTCACTATATATATATATATATATATATATATATATATATATATATATATATATATATATATATATATATATATATAAAAATATGTGTGTACATATTGTGAGATATGCCCAGACACCACCAGACTGCGACCACATCTTTATAAAAAGCACACGTTTATTTGACTCAGTCCCACACAGCACACAGTGCTCCCAGCACCAAACACTCCTAACACGGGCCTTTCTCACACTGTCTGTGGGCCGCCTTTTTCTCTCTCCATGGGAGCTTCGTCCTGCTCCCACTCCCGACTTTAGCTCCACAACTGTAGGAAGGCGGCCCCTTTTATGTTCACCCAGACGTGCTCCACGTGCTTGATGACGCTCTTCCGGCAGCACTTCCTGGTGTGGCGGAAATGCTGCTCTTGCACCCAGAAGTACTCCTGGCATCCCTGGAAGGCTCTTCTTCCATCTTCCTGGGTGTGGTGGAAGTAAATGTTTCCCGGGCCCCAACGGGCTTGACCTTCTTGCTCCTCTACCGTGGTCCTCTCCAGATCCAGGCCGGTTGCCCCCTCATGGCCCGGAGAACATAAACGCCACCACCCAGTCCTTCCAAGCATCCCAGCTGGGTCTGTCCCCAGCCTCCTGTGACAATATATATAAATATAAATAAAAGACGACACAGGCAGAGTACATAGACAAACATTTAACATAGAAGAGGCTGGCAGTCTACTGGTTATTTACAGTTCTAATTTATCTTGGCACAGACAAACAGTTTTACAATACAATTCTTTAAAGATGTCTGATATGGGTTCAAGTGGAGGATTCACCTTGCTTTGGAGTGAACTTTATCTCTTTGCAACACTGTCCTTTGTCTGTGGTGTGTGGTGGTCAGTTAGGGTCTCTGATGTGTCATTTACAGCTTCATAGGGAAAATAATTTCTCTTTCTGGTACAAGAATCTAGAGACTAAAGTCCCATTCTTGAAGTTAATAGCATCTTCTCAGTCTTCTGAGCCCTCTGGCACAGTGTCAGACTGGATCTCAGGTTTCTGGTCCACAAAGAGAATAGATTGCCAGCTTTCAGATCCCATGGAGGGATCGGCTTATCAGCTTGTTAGTTTCAGAGAGAAATTTTAAAGGAAGCATGAGGTCATTTTGGATAGTGCAAAACCATAAATCCCCTGAAAGTTTCTTCAGAGGGAACACCCTCGGAATTCTCTTGAGAGATTAGTGAGTGAACCTTGAATGTGGGTGCAGCTAGTTTTAGAATTAATTCTAACATCACTTTCAGTTCCAAAATCAGGACCTCCTCATTATCGTGTTATTTTGTTCATCAGAATTGTCATTCATTGAATTATAGCTCTTTCTCCTTTCTCCTATTTTGCATCTTCTTGGCTGAAAAATTCTCTGCAAAAAGGACTCTACAAAGATGACAGTTCAACAATGATTTACACCTTTGTTATCCAATGAAGTACAGGCTGGTCCTGGTAGTTTGGAATGTAAGTGGGAGTTTAGTGCAGCTGGGTGTTTATATCCCTGTTAAATCTGCCATCTTAACAGGCATTGTGTGCCACGGAAGCCTAGCAGAATGGGCAATGTCTACTTTGTCCTATAGTGGGATGCTTCAAAAATAGGGCAGAAATGGAACTGAGTTTACGAACATACTCTTTCCTTTTCTTCTCCTGTGTAGCCCTAAAGTCAATTTCAATAAAAGACTCACATGAATGAACACATACACAGTATATATATTCATCTCAAAAATATTACTGGCATGATTGGAATGTTTTTCTTTTTTTAAACCTTCTTCTAAAATATATTTTAAAAGTTTCATATTTAACATGGTTAAAATAATGTTTAATGCAACATAAGTCATTTGTATTTAACTCAAGCATGTTTACATGTTTTTTATCTTCACCTGTTATAAATCACTATTTGTTTAGATACTGAGGGACTAATTAAAAGTCAGCATCTTTTTGAATCTATTAACCCTGATAGGCCCTTGACAGTTACAGTTTTTGATAAATATGTATATAGAGTGATAACAAACTACCTTTATATTCTCAGTAAATTAAATTTGTTGTGCTGTGCATTGTTATGCAGAGTCAATGTAAACGTAAAACGTTTTTCTAAAAGCATTTCATTTGAGTAAAGACAGATCTTTATTATATTAATAGTCCTGCAAGTATTTTTTTTCTCATAGCAGAACAAAACTGATAAATATTTTCATTAGTACATCAATTAAGTACTTAAAACTAAACAAATTTACACAATAAAAGTAATAAACAACTACTATTGAAAATGATGCAATGAACAGGGACTACAATTCTACTGCACAAACTTATTGCAAACACGGTGCACTGGTTTAAACTGCTAAAAATTGTATTTGAGGATGATAGTTGAAGCCAACTTTAATAATCTGTCTTATATTCATAAGTAACAGTGATTCTGAAATACTAATGTGTTGTACCATGTTAGCCATTATGAATGTAGAGAAAAGCCAAGCAAAATGACACCTTTTATTGGCTAACTAAAAAGATTACAATATGCAAGCTTTCGAGGCAACTCAGGCCCCTTCTTGTTGCCTGAAGAAGGTTTTGATTTAATTGATTTTATTTTAAGCAGATACATTTGCCATTTTTGCCCATCAGTCTCCACTCAATAACACACAGTGACAAAGTGAAAAATGTTTTCAGAAAGGTTTGCAAATTAATAACAATCAGAAACTGAAGATTTTCATTTGCATATGTATTTGGCACTCCAAACTGTGATCAGGTGCATCCCAAAACTTGTTGCCCACCTGCGGCAAATTGAATTGATTGCACATACAGTAGCATATATAAGGTCCTACAATTCGCACTGCATGTCAGGACAGAAAGCAAGCCTGTAAGTACAGGGATCTCTCCTCTTCAACCAAATGGTAGTGAGGCATAGATCAGGGTAAGGGTATAAAGCAATTTCTAAAGATTTGTGCATTCCCAGGAGAACAGTACATGGATAAAAAGGAGCACAATGTGAAATGGAATATATCTTTAACGGCCAGTATTCTTCCTACAGTTGGCCATTAGACCAAACTGAATAACCATGCAAGATGTTTCTTGGTCAGAATTCCAATGGTTCACTGTAACAGAGCTTCAGAAGTACACTGCAGAGATGGAAGACAACTGTGGAAGGGACAACCATCTCAACAGCACTCCATCAATCAGGCATTTATGGTTGTGTGGCTAGAAAGAAGATACTCTTCATTAAAATTCATATGACAGCCCATTTGGTGTTTAACAAATGACATGTCATGTTTCTGAGAGCATGAGGAAAATGATTCTCTGGTCTGATGAGGCAAAATTGAACTCTTTGGGTAGAACTCAAAGCAATATGTCTGGCGAAGGCAAGGTACTGTTTGTCACCTGCCTATTTCCATCCCTAAGGTGAATCATGGTGGTAGCAGCATCAAGTTAAGGGGGTGCTTCTTAGTGGCACACACAGTTTGATTTACCAGAATTAAAGGGAGGATGGTTGCAGTCAAATACAGGAAGGTACTTTAAGATAACCTGCTCTAGAGTGTGCATAACCTTAGAATGGATAACGTTTCACCTTTCCGTATGATAATGACCCAAAGCATACACCCAACACAATTCTGGAGTTACTTCGGGGCAAGTGTCTGACTGTGCTTGAGTGGCCCAGGCAAAGTTTAAACTTAAACTTCAAAGAACATCTGTGGAGTGACCTAATGATGGCAGTTTACAAAAGCTTCCCATTAAATTTAATTGAACTTGCGAGAAACAACTAGGAAGAATGGGCTAAACTGACCAGATTTAGGTGTGCAAAGCTTGTGCCTACTTACTATAGAAGACTTGGAGCTGTAATCAGAACATTTTAATGAGGGATTTCAGACTTTGACTTTTAACAGATTTGAAAACCATCCATCCTCTTTCGCTTATCCGAGAACGAGTCACGGGGGCAGCAGCTTGAGCAGAGATGCCCAGATTTCCCTCTCCTCGGCCACTTCTTCTAGCTCTTCCGGGGGAATCCTGAGGCATTCCCAGGCCAGCCAGGAGACACAGTCCCTCCAGCGTGTCCTGGGTCTTCCCCGGGGCCTCCACCCAGTTGGATGTGCCCAGAACACCTCACCAGGGAGGTGTCCAGGAGGCATCCTGATCAGATGCCCGAGCCACCTCATCTGACTCCTCTCGATGCGGAGGAGCAGCAGCTCTACTCTGAGCCCCTCCTGGATGACTGAACTTCTCACCCTATCTTTAAGGGAAAGCTCAGACACCCTGCGGAGGAAACTCATTTCAGCCGCTTGTATTCATGATCTCGTTCTTTCAGTCAATACCCATAGCTCATGACCATAGGTGAGGGTAGGAACATAGATTGAAATTGAGAGCTTTGCCTTACAGCTCAGCTCCTTTTTCACCACGACAGACCGATGCAGAGCCTGCATCACTGCGGACGCCGCACCGATCCGCCTGTCGATCTCATGCTCCATTCTTCCCTCACTCGTGAACAAGACACCCGAGGTATTTGAACTCCTACACTTGGGGCAGGATCTCCCCCAATCCTGAGAGGGCACTCCACCCTTTCTGAAAACATTTCTGAAAACATGTTTAAACTTCATTATGTCATTAGGGGCTATTGAGTGTAGACTGATTAGCAAAAATGTCTTTTATCCATTTAAAATGTAATCAACAATGCAATAAAGTGTGCAGAAAGTGAAGGGGTATGAATAACTCCTGAATCCAGTGTATATTTACATTTGTGAAAGAAAAATGTTACGTTGAAGATAGGAAATGGACTACTTTTATGTATCTTTATTATTGAGACTGTTGAGACAGCTTATTTGTGGCATTCTTTGCTACATTCTCAAAATGTTGCATTGAACATTCTTGTTGGTCAGAGAGCTCTGTTGTCACAACTACCATTAGCCACCCTGTAGTACTCACAGTGCAAAAAATGATAATACATTTCCTGCAAATGTAATGTCTAATATGTACCAATCTTCACTACATGTTTTTCTCAAAGGCCTCTTTTTCATGATATGTGTGACCTTTGCCATTGCATTGCTGATTTCACAAACTAATAGAGATATTTTTATCATCAGACTTTGGTGCATTGTCACACAATCCATTCATTTTTTCTGCCCTTCTGTAAAATAATGAATAACACAGATAAATAAACACCTGAAACTGTGTGTTAGCAAGTAATGATCCAATAAAAGCTGCTACATAATGATTCACACTTTATGAGACTACATCACTCAAATGCTGTAAAATTGTTGGGTTAATTGGGGAAATAAAACTGTCTTATGCCACTATAAAATACCAACCCTGGAAATTCAAAATATATCAGCTCTTTTGTGTGAGAAAAGAATCCTTAGACATACAGTACATTGCAAATGTGGACCTTAAAAGATCTTCAGAAAGAAAATCTGTACACACATAGTAAGCCATTTATCTCTTTTGCTTCTTATCTGCTTTCATAAACTTGATGTAGAACAAGTTTTTATAATATGGTTTCAGCTATTATTTCTCTTTTTACAGAATCAGCCATTTTATATGTTGCATTACTTATACAGAATTTATATATATATATTGATCTGTAGACAGTGACCACAAAACAGCCAACAAAAAAAAAAAAAGAATTAAAAGGTAACAAAAATATAGAGAAAGGGTATATTACAATAAAACAGTAATTAAAATACAAGATACTATATTTCTTTGGAGATAATCAATCAATCAATCAACATTTATTTATATAGCACATATTCATACAAAAAAAATGTAGCTCAAAGTGCTTTACAAAATGAATAGAAAAATAGAAGACACAATAAAAAATAAACATAAGTCAACATTAATTAACATAGAATAAGTAAGGTCCGTTGGCCAGGGTGGACAGAAAAAACAAAAAAAAAAAAACTCCAAAAGCTGGAGAAAAAAAATAAAATCTGTAGGGGTTCCAGACCACGAGACCGCCCAGTCCCCTCTGGGCAATCTACCTAACATAAGTCAAACAGTCCTCTTTGTATTTAGGGTTTTCATGGAAGGACCTGATGATGATGGTCACGTAGACTTCTGGCTTTCAGTCCATCAATGTTGGTGCATCAAGGTATGGATAGAGGTATGACAATAAGAAGTATCAACCTTTTGTGTTTCCTCCTACCTATTCGTTCCATCTTCCTTCCTGGAATGTTCTTTGCCTTTTCAATTGAACTCTTGTCTGATCTCCTCACTCTTGGTTTAACTGGCATATGGTCAGGAAGGCCATTTAAGTGCCTACCTACTTCTACCAGAGTAAGTAATATTCCTTAGTTGGTCCAACCTTTGGATCCCAACTTTTTAATATAACCTTCTTGGACCCGTGTCCAACACCCATTATTATCGCTTTTTTTCTTGTCACTGAAATTCCTTTAAAACATTCCCAAAGTCAACCTGCTCCTCCATGAGCAATAGCATTTAACATAATAAGCACTTTGATATGTCCAGAATTTTGGACACATAAGCTTTGAACGGGATGGCTTATTAATATAGGGCAAAATGTGCTTCCAATGATGCACAAGGAATATTAAAAGAGTAAATTTAACATGGATGCAGAAAGCCAGATGTAATCCTACACACACACTTTTATTCCACATGAATGCTAAAATAAATACATAAACTGAAGATATATAAACATTTAGTCAGCTTTTTTCAGAGCTTTATCTGAAAACAAGAGATCTTAGTAAACGGTGACCTGACAAATTAGCAACAGATCAAAATTACCTTCATTTTATGTTTACAATTACAAGCTCAGCTCTGACTGAATTTGAAAAATAATACACCTTAAAGCAAAAACTGGCTGTGTAACTGAAAAATAATATGATCCAATAACCAGAGGCAACTTCTTCCTTTAAACATGGGTGGATGCATCTCTTTGTTCGCTGTGAAGCAGGAAGCTGAACCACACTCTCCAGGGTGCAAGCAGGAACTAGCTTTAAGATCTACTTTTACTACACTGTGTGGCCGTTACCAATTCTAGCTTTACTTCAAGATGGGAGCTTTACGGCCTAAACCTTCATGTTTTTCATACTTAAGCTGAAGAGTTCATGGGAAAGAGCCTAAAAGCAAGTTGGGAAAGAGAACAGCACAGAATGGTGAAGAGCATACCACACTGTAAACAAAGATCTTCCTTCCCTTTAACCTTTAGTATTGACACACAACTCCACTCCACTCCAAGTGGACATCACTTTTAAAGTTGTGATAAAAAAAATCATTACCCGTGTCAACATAAATTAGAACTCTACGTACCAAGTAAACAGTCAGGTAAATTCAAACTTTATGTTTGTTACTTGTGTAACAAATTTATTATTAAGTGAATCAGTTAACATTCTAGTGTTCATAAGCCTTTACTTAACTTCTAGACAAAATCTTGTGTCACAGCCCAAAAGCTTTGAGCTTCTCTCATTCACGGCTGTTCATTATGACAAGGACAACTGACTGACTGTGACATTATACTTAAATTCCAAAAGTAAAACACTAAACGAATAGCTTGTAAAATCAAGACACAAAGAACTGCTAACCTGTTCTTGTTTTACGTTTATCTGTATTATATCCCATCTTTTATATTGTTATATAAGCCATTTATCATAATTCTATAATCCTCACATTTATCAATGAGTTGTATCATTCTATTTGTTAAAACAAATAATAATTCTTTACATTTATATAGTACTTTTCTCACTACTCAAAGCGGTCACCACACAGGGAGGACCAGAACAGGAACCCATGATCTACTTACTGCGAGGCATTAGCACTGCCACTGCTCCACCTTAATAAGCAGTATGTCTAAAGGTTGGGAAGCCTATGGAAAATAAAAGGTCATGTATAAGCACAAGTTGATATAAACTTATTATGAACTTCTATGGGAACCAAACAATATGAATTTTTATGAGAATCAAGTATGCTAAGCAGTTAATCAATAAAGGCATATGCCATATTTCTTTTTAGACAAAGATCAGAGAAAAGCTACCAAAGGTTAATAGATCAAGGGGCCGGAGACTGAGACAAAGATGAATAGGGATCAGCCCGAGGCCAGGGGAAGGGGAAATAAGGGTGACAGGGGAATAATACTGAATGACAAGATACAAGAAATATTGGTGGCCACAGGAAGGGCCTGAGAAAAGACAGTTGGAATGGGGAGTCACGGTAAGCAGTGAATGAGCTGCTTCAAGCAAGGCCAAGGTGATAAGAAATGGTTATATAAACTGTAACGTTTGGATTGTTCGGAGCTCAACTTGTTTGTGTTGAGGCCACCTTATTATTTATTGCAATAAAAGCTAATTATTCTGTTTTCCTATCCTTCAACTCCTAAAGCCTTCTTTCAAGGTGAGAACCTCTGGTGCACCTTGCACTTCGACAAGCCCACCTACAAGGACAGGTTTGGAAGAAAAAGTAGCAGCCATACTGAAATTGTCTTATTAATTAATTAGTTGGCATTGGTAAAAGACTAACCATTAATTAATAAATTGACTGATTTAAATCAATCAATTATTTTTACTGGCACCTTTGCTACACTTATTACTTAATTATGTCAAGGACTATATCTGCATAGAAGCAAGTGTTTTTAGTTTATTCCTCCCATCCATTTTCCTATCCTACTTGTCCAGAGCAGGGTTACGGGGCAGCTGGAACCTAACTCAGCAATCATTTGGCACAAGGCAGGAACACAACTGGCAGAGAATGCCAGTCCATTACAGCGGCCTATTTTTAGTAAAATATAAACCCCACATTTACAATTATTTTGGTTACTTGTATTAAGAGCCTTGCTAGGGTGTGCTGTTTTTAAGGTTTGATGTAAATTTATTTACATATATGTATTGCGGCGGAAGGGCCAGGAGAGAGGCAATACCTTCCCCGGGCCATGGAAGGGCAGCTACCCTGGTTCATATGGGGTTCACGGGATCAGAGCCTATAAGCTCAACCCTGTTGGGGCCCGTGGCCAATGCCAGGGGGTGTCCGAAGAATTATAGAGCCTTAGGTATACCTGGAGTGCTTCTGGGTGCTCATGCGGCACTTCTGCCACACCAGGAAGTGCCGCCGGAAGAGTGCCACGAAGCACCTGGAGCATCCAGGACATTATAAAGGGGGCCGCCTCACTCCATTAGTCGAGTTGGGTGGAAGTGGACAGAGCTTGTGTGAGGAGGAGTGAGGGCGGCAGAAGGAAAAGAAGAGAGAAAGAAAGAAGGGACTGAGTATTTGGCTGGTTTGAGCATTGTGTGGTGCTGTACATTACAGAAGATTATTAAACATGTGTGTTTTTTGGGCATCTGGTGTATGTCTGTACACGGGGACTGAACTTCCCCAGCATATATATATATACAGGGGTGGGCAAATGTAGGTTTACAGTTGTACATAAGGAAAAAGACATGCAGGTTAATATTACTACACTCAAACATACTTTATTAATAATAATAATAAGAAAATAAATAACTAGACAAATAATACAAATAAATAATGCAATAATTAATAACTAAATAATAATAACAGAATAAACTCTGCGTTTCTCATTCTCACAGCTGTAAACCTGCTTTTGCCCTCCACTTTTTATGCACTCATCAGACCCTTTATTAGTTTCACCTTTTCAACTGCTTGTTAACACAAATATCTAATCAGTCTATCACGTCTATCACATGGCAGCAACTAAATGCATTTTGGCATGTACACATTGTCAAGTTTACCAGCTGAAGTTCAAACCAAGCATCAGAATGGTGAGGAAAGTTGACTTAAGTGACTCTGAACATGGCATGGTTGTTGATCCGAGTATTTCAGAAACTGCTGATCTACTGTTATTTCCATGCACAACCATCTGTTTGGTTTACAGTGAGTGGTCTGAAAAAGTGAAAATATCCTGTGTTGCGCAGTTCTCTGGTCCAAAATGCCTTGTTGATGCCAGAGGTCTGAGGAGAATGGCAAGACTGGTTCAAGCTGATAGAAATGCAACATTAACTCAAGTAATCACTCATTACAACCGAGCTATGCAGAAGAGCATGTACAAACGCACAACACATCAAACCTTGAAGCAGCAGCAGAAGATCATACCTTGTGCCACTCCTGTCAGCTAAGAACAGCAACTGAGGCCATAATTTGCACAGGCTCACAAAAACTGGACAACAGAAGATTGGGAAAACATTGCCGGGTTTGCTTAGTATCAATTTCTGCAGCATAATTTGGGTGGTAGGGTCAGAATTTGGCATCAACAACATGAAAGCATGGATCCATCATGCCTTGTATCAATGGTTTAGGCCTGTGGTGGTGATGGTGTAATGGTGTTGGGGATAATTTCTTGGCACACTTTGGGCCCTTTAGTACCAACTGACCATCATTTAAATGTCACTGCCTACCTGAATATCATTGCTGACCATTTTCATCCTTTTATGACTACAGTGTAATCATCTTTAATGGCTACTTCCAGCAGTATAACGTGGCATGTCACAAAGTTCACATCATCTCAAACTGGTTTCTTGAACATGACAATGAGGCCTGCACAGTCACCAGGGGCCTCATGTATAAACGGTGTGTACGCACAAAAATGTTGCATACTCCCATTTCCAAACTCAAATCACGATGTATAAAACCTAAACTTAGCATAAAGCCACACACATTTTCACGGTAGCTCAAAACCTGGCATACGCAAGTTCTCCGCTCAGTTTTGCAAAATGGTGGCATCCAGCATCAAAGCAGTGCTTTTGTTCCAGTGAGGCTTCCTTTTCTTTTTTAGATTCACATCCCTGATGTGGCTTTATCATATTCACTGAAAATTAACCGCATATTGTTTATTAATTTCAGAAATCTGATTGTAATTAACCTGTAACAATATAATGGTTCACCATGGAATAGTCAAACTATTCCAAATACCATAGCTGCTTTAGCGTTGTTACTCTCACTGCACCTTGTTCTTCTTCTTTCAGCTGCTCCCATTAGGGGTTGCCACAGCGGATCATCTTTTTCCATATTACTCTCACTGCACCACTCGGAGTACTTATATCACTGTATTCATCACAAGAACTATAAACTTTAACTTCATTTACATAATCTATATTGTTAATAATTAAATATGTGAGGACACGGTGTCGCAGCACTAGCAAGGAGCTGGTGCCCTGCTGTTCCTGCCTCACACTGGAAGGATGGATGGATAGAATAATTAAACATGTACTATGAAGATATTTCAATGTTCCTTAAAAGTTTTGAAGAATCAGCGTTCTCAGCTTACAGATGGCTTAACGTCTATTACAGAGATGATTGTGTGGAGATTGGGTATTTGGAGAAAGAAAAGGAAGGACAGGAATTGGGGGTTAGTACGTTTGAAAGAGACAGTTCTGCTACTTCATTAAAGGTCACTTACAGCGCGGCAAGCATCTTGCGTGAGGCATGAACAATCTCTGGACAGGGTGCCAGCTTGTCACTATCACTGAACAACCGTGTTCCCATGTTTAATACATGCTTTAATACCTATCATAATGAAAATAATATCAAGTATACATCTCAGTATTTAAATTATTCAGAGAGCTGTAATATCACAAATGTAATCAATTCTGTGTCCTGTCGTCAAAAGAAGAGAAAGCCTGTAGTGATTCACACACATAGAGCACAGAGAAGAACATATGCAAAACAAAGCATTTAACTTGCTACTTTAATTATGATGGGATTTGAGAAAGTAGTAAATAAATGATTTTAAGATGAAATTTATGATGTTCTATTTTAATGACAAAATAAACTGCATGATTAAAGTGGCCATTTCAAGATTAAAGTTGACATTTCAAGCTTTTTTTCCCATTGTGCCCCTATTTTTTTTCCGTTTCTCTGCACTCTAATAAGCTTTCATATGACACTCAGATAGTGGACTACAACTCACCTTTTCAAGGTGACTTTGATATCTGACAGCTTCTTTTTTATTTCAGGCACTGTGCGATTTTGTGAACTTGAGATTTCGAGTTTCTCTGACACTCTATGTCACTCAATCAACTTCCTTTTGTTGTTTATACCGCTGTTTAAACCAACAAATAGTATGTTTTTCCTTGCCTCTACTTGGTATTCGCTGACATTCTTCTATTTTACCCCGTGCTTTTGCCTTTGCCTTTTCACAAAATGCTGAGTTTAAGGGCGATTTATATTGATTTACATATTCAAAGAGGCGTAATTCTGGAAGGAGTTTGGGGTGGGGCAGCAGGCACGTGCACTTTTGTTACTTTTCACGCTGACCAAGATTTATGGAGTGGAAGAACATGGAAGTTGGCAAATGCACAGATTTATGCATCTGGATTTTTTTTGTGTGTATGAACATTTTCGCTTTTGCCCATACGCCATGTTTTAGTGTGAATTCTATGCACGGTGTTATGCATGAGGCCCCGATCTCAATCCAATGAAGAACTTTTGGGATGTGGAGGAACTTGAGATTTGCATCATGGATGTGCAACCAGTAAATATACAGCAACTGCATGTCAATATGAACCAACATCCCTGAGGAATGTTTCCAGCACTTTGTTTACTTAATGCCACAAAGAATTACAGCAGTTCTAAAGGTAAAAGGGGGTCCAACCTGGTACTAGAAAGGTCTACCCAATAAAGTGGCAGATGAGTGTTTATGTAAAGAGAACAGAACCAAGACAGGAGCAGATAAAGAGCTGGGGTCTCAGAGATCGCCATTTAATAGCAACAATGCTAATTTTCAATAATTTAAGTAAAATAAAAAAAAGGAATGAATCAAAAAGTTTGTTCAGTGCAGTGTCCAAGAAAATGAAGACTTCTGGTCATCTCAGATTTTATATAGGGAAGCAACCAGAGGGAGTGGGACTTCCAGGAAGATCAGTGCTTTTCTGTGAGTTCCTCTCTTAATCCCCTCATGGACCCTGTGATCATCAGAGGTGACTGTGTGCAGAGGGTGCAGACCTATAAATACCTGGGAGTGCAGCTGGATGATAAAGTGGACTGGACTGCCAATACTGATGCTCTGTGTAAGAAAGGATAGAGCCGAATATAATTCCTTAGAAGGCTGGCGTCTTTCAATATCTTCAATAAGATGCTGCAGATGTTCTATCAGACAGTTGTGGCGAGCACCCTCTTCTATGCGGTGCTGTGTTGGGGAGGCAGCATAAAGAAGACGGATGCCTCACGGCTGCACAAACTGGTGAGGAAGGCAGGCTCTATTGTAGGCACAGAGATGGACAGTTTGACATCCATGGCAGAGCGATGGGCACTGAGCAAGCTCCTGTCAATAATGGAAAATCCACTGCATCCACTGAACAGGATCATCTCCAGACAGAGGAGCAGCTTCAGCGACAGACTGCTGTCACTGTCCTTCTCCACTGACAGACTGAGGAGATTGTTCCTCCCCCTCACTCTTCAATTCCACCCGGGGGGGTAAACGTTAATATTTTACAAAATTATTATCTGTCTGTTATACCTTTATTATTATCAATCTTTAATTTAATATTAATATGCTGCTGGAGCATGTGAATTTCCTCTTGGGATTAATAAAGTAAAGTATCTATCTATCTATCTATCTATCTATCTATCTATCTATCTATCTATCTATCTATCTATCTATCTATCTATCTATCTATCTATCTAATGTAGGGCTGGAAGAGGAAGAGAGGTTAGTATCTATGTTCCGTCCAAACCTGTCTCCAGTTTCACCTCTTTAGCAGAAATTTCAACATGTTCCTGTAACAAATGTGCATGACTATATGTTTAGTATATACTGATACAATAAATAATTTCCCACACCCAAAAATTCCAATACAGGGTAGTAGAAAGTGGAATCAATCCTGGAAAAATTACGCCATAGTATATATTTTAGATAGTATTAGCGTTGTATTCAAACCTCCGTTGCAGATTTCTCTAGTTTACTCAGAAACAGGCTTTGTTACATACAGCTGAAGTTCATTGAACCAATGTAGAAAGGAATAAATTGTACTGGAACTAAGAAATTTAAACTGCCTTACATTCATCTGAGCAGCTAGAATCTACTGATACACATAAGAGGATCATGTGAAAGCCTATTTAGGTATTTCACAAAGATTATTGCATTATTTTGCAAAGATATTGCCTGCTTCAGTCATTGTCAGTGATGGATAGTGAGGAAAAGGTAACGCACATATGACAAGAACTGCATAAAAATTATAGATATACATTTACTTTTATCCAGGGTAAAGTTTAGAAAGCTTGGTACAGATGTTTTAACATATGGTGTCCATTTTAGTACATCCTTCTCCCTTCAACAAAACTCAATCCTTCCTACTACCATCAACAAAATATTCCTCGTCCCTGAGAGGAACACTCCATCATCTGAATAAATGCCATCTCCCCTCCTACAATCACCCATCCTTCTCCTCCTTCCTTCCACCTCTTTTCGCTCTCAGCTCTCCAATGTCCATTTTCCTTTCTCTGCCCTCTGCTGTTCATCTAAAACCATGGCAGTTTTGCCAAGGAAGTAACGTATGACTCCAGCTTCACCTTTGTTACAAGTATTCTTCTCAGTAAGAATTTACAGTGAGATTCAAACACAGGAATGAAGGTAAACTTAGTTGAATGTCTTTTAATACCATGTAAGCATACTTATTAAAACTTGTGTTCATTTACGGGGTGATTTCTAAGGCTTAAAATCTCACCTTTTATTAAAATGATCAATGTATTTTTTTTTTCATTCTGAAGGGCACAAACCACTTCATTTTTCAACTGTTGAACATGTGAAAAGTTCGGTACAACCAAGTGAACAAGTACAAAAGCATTATCAGTTGTATTTTATACTTACAATACATATACAGTAGAAAGATGTTAATCATAATTAATATTATGGGGTGGTGTTTTTTGACTCAGCTACAGATCCAGATGGAGACAAGAACTGCCTTGGGAAAATACAAACCTCTAAGGGCCAATCAGGAAGAAGGTAGGGCAATAAGGCACTAAGCATAGGAGATACTGTATGATAGCATCAGAGAAACATTTAAAAAGATATTAGGTGGGCTGAAAGACAGTTGGAGAGAAATACTGCAAAAAAAGCAAAAGATGACCCATTATTTCAGCAGTAAGAGAACAGTCAAAGAAGGAGGTGAAGAGTATTAGGAACATTAAAGGTGAGCTAGGATATTCAGGAAGTGAAACAGCAAAGGTGTTGAACTTGTATTTTATTAGTTTATACATTTGAAAAAACAGATAACTTCCCAAAATTAACAGGAAACATTAATGAGGTATGATTTACTGAATTGGAAATTGTAGTTTAAGAAGTACTGCTTAGAATAAATAGTCTGAAATCTAATTAATCACCAGAACCTGATAGCAATTAACCTTAGATTCTCGAGGAATTAATGACTAAATATATAAAGCCTTGGCATGAATTTTTAGAAAATCTTTACATACTGGGGGAGTTCCTAAAGACAGATGACTAGGCTAAATCTGGGAATAAAGTCAAAATGTATGAGTTATGAGGAGACATTGAAGAAGATGAACTATAACTGTGTAAGCAAATAGAGGTTAAGAGAAGACATGATTTAAGTGTTTAAAATTATGAAAGGAATTAGTATAGTATAGTGCAGACATGTCAAACTCACTACCATTGGTGGGCCGCTTTGACTACCATATGTGCGTCAGCGGGCCGCACTGTAACAAATACTATTATACTATTATACAAAGTTACTGTAGCTTTCTTTCCAATACTGAAAACTTTAAAAAATGTAACACTTAAAGTTTAAAGTTTAAAGAAAAGCAATTTATTTCCTATAGACTCTCCATACAGCAGCGTACAATTGGAGTCTTAGCCTCTTATCTAGGTCCTTATATTATTATATTATATTCATTGCTTATATAGGAGTGCGAGATCTATTTCTTTTGTACCAACACTTAGCATCTCTTGTTAGTAACCAGTTCATCAATATCAGGCTTGAAATCTTGTGCAGCTGCAACTTTTATGAGGGATGAAAGGTGCTTGACAGTAAGTCTTGAGTGATGTGGGGTTTTGGTAGCTTTCTTTAACAAAAACAATTGCTCACAAAGGTAAGTGCTTCCGAACATAGACAGTACTTTCAATGCCAACTTATGGATCTGCACATACGAAGGTGGCAGGTAAGCATACAAGCCTGGCACACCAACTTCATTGTATTTTGCCTTCAGAATAGAATCTGACTGCAGTTCAATCAATTCCATTTGGATATTTTCAGGCGCATTCAAAGCGTTGTAAGAGAACAGCGCAAAGTCCTGTTCGTGTGAACTGAAATCGCGAAAACGCTCACTGAATTCATTGCTCTGTAATTCAAGTTGGAAAACAAATCCTCCAAAAATCTAATTTTACTTTACTAAGTTTACTTTAAAGTTTATATTGTAAAATAAGCCGATATACAAAAAGCCACCTGACCTACACTAATTTTACAAACTCAAAATCACAAAAATATGTTAATAAACAACTCCTCAGCTTCTCGTGTCCACTTCAGATCTTCAGCTGTAGTCTGCACTAACTGTTTGTTACAATACTAGCACAAAATTACATAAAACTACAGGAAAAAAAAAGTGAAAATATGCAAGCTATTACTACTCGTGATGGTCAGTTCTGCTCAGTGGCCAGTCTCAGCAGCCCAGCCAGTAGTGCAGCCTGTGCAGGAGCGGCTCTAGGCTCATGGCGGCCCTGGGCAGAGGAAGAATCGGTGGCCCCTTCGCCCGCCAATGTCAATATGGTATCTTATGCACGGCGGATTGGCCACGTCCGTTGTGGACACTGCATTGCCGCCTCATTCTCATGACACGCTGCTATATGCACGTGTCCATAACTTGAAAACCAAGTGGCGGCCCATGATATTCTCATTACGGCAGAACATTATAATACTACATATAGCTTACTGCTCCGACTCTAGCGACATTAGTAAATACAGTGTACTAATTGACAAGAAACACAATGTTTTTCAGCCACATTGCCATCAGCTGTGTTGTTATTTTCTCTTTCTGTTTTATATTCAATATATATTGGTGTGGCGGCCCTGTGCAGGTGCACAGTTTACACATGCCTAAGGCCATCCCTGGTGCAGCCTAGCACTTCAGTTGTGACGTTGCGGCTCATTAACTTTGGTCAAGGCTCGTCGCTATACTAGCAGATGACGTTTCCGGTACCGTAATACCAAGGGAAAACGTGCTTTTGTCAGAAATGAAATGATTCGATCACAAACGATAGTAAGCATTTTGTACAAGTTCAGAGCTAACTAGGATCTGTCATGCGGGCCGCACAGATTTCTGTTGCGGGCCGCGTGTTTGACATGCCTGGTATAGTGGATCAAGGTTGTTACTTTAAAATAAAATCTGCAATAAGAAAATGGAGATATAGTTGGAAACCTAAGGGCAAATTTTAAATAAAAGTTTAAATGTTTTTTCTTCAAAGGACCATAGACACATGGAATAAATTAAGTAGTGTAGTGGACAGTAGGACTTTCGGTAACTTCATATCTCAACAATCTTGGTGGATAGGATGGACAACAAGCTTGTTGAGTTGAATAGCCTGTTCTTGTACAATTTTTCTAATGTTTTAAAGGGAATGAATCATGACTTTTTGGTTTTTAATTAAAGAGTACAGCCATTTCTTTATAACTGCCAACTGCTCCTTAGGATGCTCATTAGAGTCTGACAATCTTTGTCAATTTCTCCTAAACAAACCACGAACAGATCCAAGATTTTCTGTTTCATATCTTTATTAATGGGTCGGTCACTTATGTGGAATTCTGACATCTACAACTCCAACTCCACAGCCTTCAGTTAGTTTTACATGCATTTTGAGACAAGTTTGATCAGCCAGAAAGAAAAGAAGTCGCCACGTGTCAATAATTAAAATGATAAGGGGAAAAATAGCCTGGAGGTATATGTGTCATTCAAAATGTTATCAGCAGATGTGGGATGGGATGACCCAGCACTAATATCTGTCTTCCATAATAGGCTTCTGGAAGAATTAAAATATTAAATGGAAATCATGATCTTTATGACTGATTGGAGAATGTAATAAACCTAGTATTAAAATTCAAGACTAGGCTTACTGAAAGAAAAAGTTTTAAACAGATTTAACCTATCTGCCATCTAAAGTAAAACGCACACCTACCACATGAATCTTCACCCCTCATAATACTGTGATTTCTAAGATATATTTATCAAATAATAGTCTAATACCCTGGCTCTCACAACTATCTTCTGTCTGGAGTGGCATTATCCAAATGCACATTTTATCTCTTACACAGGCTAGATACTAAAGGAATGGAGGGCTATCATTTCAAATGCATAGCTAATATATTTATACATCCTTCCAAATGTCCAACTGGTGCTGTTTCTTTCTTTGTTAAAAAGGAAGGGTACTGATTTGTACAGTTTTCCCAGTTTTAGCATCTGTATTATTTTTTCCCACATTTATTTTCACAGCTGTCTTTCAGATTCACAATTCATAAATAAGTAAATATGGCAATTAATTTAATGATTCACAAGTGGAGGCCAATTGAAAGGTAATTCTGTCCTCCTTAGGCAGTTCATTTTCACTTGTGCAAACTTGGCACTTCCATAGCACTATTTCCAGTTTTACAAAAACACAAATTTCTGTGTGTTGATATAAAATTAACACTAAGGACAGAATTTCAATACAGGATTTGTCATTCACTAAAATAAGACAATTGGTCAAGGAAGAGGATAATTTAGGACAGTATAGTGTATGTGAAATATTTTGAAGTTCCTGCAAACCTTGGCTACATACTGCATTTTTGGATATCTTTGCTTTATAAACTGCTACACTACTGTCTTGATGCAATTTTCAAACAACTGGGAATTAAGATTGACTCTCACCCTTTAATAGTCCACTTCATTATAATAACAGAGAAAACACCATTGCACTATCAGAACACTATCCTCAAAAATATAATTACATAACTTATTCACTTATCTCATCTTGATTAACTAGAAAAATCGTACATACCTGCATTTTGTCAAGGAGATCAAAATGTAAAGTACTATTTAAAATTAGCAAAAAATAAATTCACTAGAAACTACTTGAAATTGCTTTAGTGATTAGGTATCCTTTCTCAAAACCATTCTTAAACAATACACTTTAGATTAACTACTGATCATCCTGAGAAATACTGAACTCTCTAACCAGCTTACTAACCATGAATTTAATATGATCATCATGCTTTATATCTTCCATTTCTTTTTATTCCTTTAATATAGGCAATCTGAAGCATACCAATGTAATGTTCGAATTTGTATTTTTAATACCTTAAGAAAAAGTTATCTCTGAATTCTAGAACGTGTTGTACTGCTGCTTTCTGATACATTGTTAAAAAAATAAACCCAGTATTTATAATTACAAAGATTGCATAGAGATATCTAGGATGAGTTCAAATTAAAAAATTGGTAAGAACAAATGCCTGCAACAACAACTGCAGCTTTCCAGGACCTGCTTTTCTGTTTAATTTCCTGATTTGTAATTAGATTCAAGAATACATCACATTGCAAATCTATTTATTTCACATCTAACACACATTTTCTCAACCTACTATTTCAGTACTGGATTGGAACTTTCAGAATAACCCAGCAGTTTTGAGTACATGATAGAAGAAATTGTGGCTTGTACACATACAATTTGGCTCATAGACTTGTGTGGTGTAGCTGCAGCAGTTCAAATGATGAATTCCTGCATAATGCTCCAATAACTTTTTTATTTTTTAAACTGAACATAATTTAATTACATTGCTTCCCATGAACACCCAGCACCATAATTTGTTCAGCTCATAGCATGGCCTAGTTTTCTATTTAAGACATTCATTTTTTTATTTCCTCTAACCTACAGAAAGGCACCAGGGAAATTGTGTTTTAAACTTTAACATATATAAAGTAATTTCCTGACTGTCATTTATTTAGTCTTTGAGACGGAAAGAAGTAAGTGGATAGAGTATTGGTTTGTTTTTGGACCTGTTGTCTCATTTCTGTTTTTTTCTCTGCTAAAGGCAGCATGGATTTTCAAAAGTGATTGTGTCCTGTGATTAGCTTCCATCTTGTATGATGAGAATGGTCAATACAGAACATAAGTAAATAAATGTAAGATAAATTAAAATGTATGCAAGTATCTGAGTGGGGATATACTTAGGCTATCAGTTCCTGCCGTTTTTTGCATGGGATTGGTCATTATTATCCTCCAGGCAATTGGAAAATCTCTTTAACAGTGGAAATGTTCAGCACTTTGGCACAGAAAATACACCATTAAAAAGGCTTTTCTGCACAAATTGATGAGTGTCATGTTTTTGCCAATTCTTTCTACAGATCCATTTCTGACCATCTTCTAACATTTCTCCACACTGTGACACCATAATGAACAAGTATGACTAATCAAATTTAGAATTTACTTTGAAACTTCTAGATTAAATTAATTTCATTTAGTATAATTTAAAAACTGGCACAGTTTCATAATTCCATGCATGCGGATGGACCAAATTCTTGCAGCTCTGACAGCAACCCTGGAAGAAACCCCGACCTGTAACAGTACCGAATTAAAAATGTCAATCATGTAAACACACATATGTTGTGGGAAACTTAGTCAAGTACCAAAAAAAATCATGACCGCATGCAGATTCATGATACTAGACATATGGATGGCCACTGTGCTGTGCAGACATTAACCTGAATTGGTGTAAAAAATATAATGATCTCTTTCAATTGAACAAGTGGTAGAATAAACAAAAAACATTAACTGTGTGTTAGATTTGCTTTGCTGAATAAATGAGCTCTTTATGTAATAGAGTTAATGCACGTTGTTTTTGTCACATACCTACTTTTCCTCTATTCACCACAGAGATTTAGGTTTTAAATATATTCTATTTACTAATCTAATTATTTGACTGCTGCTGTTTTTAGTGCAGAATGTGAACTTGCAGACTATCAAGCAAACACAGAACTGTGCCTTTTTAGATGCATTCACATCCACATGTTGTGGACACTAGAAGGCACTGTTGCTCTTTAAACCCAACAAGACTGACAACAGGCACAAGTTAAACGCACAAGGACATTCTTGATAATAGTTTCTCCCCACCACAGCCACAAGTAAATAATCAGCACAACACTCAATTCTTCTTCTTCCTTTCTCATTTACTCCTCAGCTCCTCCCAACAAGCTTTGTCCACCTACCACCCAAATCTGGCTCCTTTCTGTGAGGTCGGTCCAGTCCTTTTATATTGGCCAACCCGGAAGTGCATACAGACCACAGGGTAAGGCAGAAACATCATACCACATGTCTCTTCCACAGCACCCCCTGGCAGCACCCACAGTACCCAACAGGGCTGAGGTATCAAACTCCAAGTCCCATGGTGCCCTGTGGGAATCTGGGGCACCGATGTAAACCAGGGGAGCAACCATCTAACGTTTTTGGGGAGGCAGTGCCCTGAAGTAGCCGCCTTCCCCCATCCCTCCATCTTTTGGGTGTCCCAGTCGGCTTGGGCTGACAGTCGTCTCTTACAATATGAAAGAATTGTCGCCGTCATAACCCTTTTTCAAACAATGTGGCTCCTGGTTAACCAATTTGATTGAAATTTGGTATACTTATTCTTCAAGAAAATTTGTCAGCAATGTTAATTTTTTGGTGAGATATCTTGATTAGAGCTCATTGTACAAAAATTTGAAATTTTGAAAACTCCCATTTAAAAGAATTTGGAGAAAATGCATAAGCGTCTGTCTTAAAACCTAAAAAGATTCTTTACAACTTCGTTAATAGATTAGTTTACTGTTTCTAATTCACCTTGATAGAGTTTATTTAAGCTTCTGTATGTTTCACTATTAGATGTTTGATCGGTGTTCCTGATGACAAAATAGATATCCAATACAAGCTATGAAGTGTGAACAGACTTCAATATAGAATTTACAGTGGTGTGAAAAACTATTTGCCCCCTTCCTGATTTCTTATTCTTTTGCATGTTTGTCACACAAAATGTTTCTGATCATCAAACACATTTAACCATTAGTCAAATATAACACAAGTAAACACAAAATGCAGTTTTTAAATGATGTTTTTTATTATTTAGGGAGAAAAAAAAATCCAAACCTACATGGCCCTGTGTGAAAAAGTAATTGCCCCCTGAACCTAATAACTGGTTGGGCCACCATTAGCAGCAATAACTGCAATCAAGCGTTTGCGATAACTTGCAGTGAGTCTTTTACAGCGCTCTGGAGGAATTTTGGCCCACTCATCTTTGCAGAATTGTTGTAATTCAGCTTTATTTGAGGGTTTTTGCCCAGTCTCTTTCTTATGGTGGAGTCGTGAACACTGACCTTAATTGAGGCAAGTGAGGCCTGCAGTTCTTTAGATGTTGTCCTGGGGTCTTTTGTGACCTCTCGGATGAGTCATCTCTGTGCTCTTGGGGTAATTTTGGTCGGCCGGCCACTCCTGGGAAGGTTCACCACTGTTCCATGTTTTTGCCATTTGTGGATAATGGCTCTCACTGTGGTTCGCTGGAGTCCCAAAGCTTTAGAAATGGCTTTATAACCTTTACCAGACTGATAGATCTCAATTACTTCTGTTCTCATTTGTTCCTGAATTTCTTTGGATCTTGGCATGATGTCTAGCTTTTGAGGTGCTTTTGGTCTACTTCTCTGTGTCAGGCAGCTCCTATTTAAGTGATTTCTTGATTGAAACAGGTGTGGCAGTAATCAGGCCTGGGGGTGGCTACGGAAATTGAACTCAGGTGTGATACACCACAGTTAGGTTATTTTTAACAAGGGGCAATTACTTTTTCGCAGGGCCATGTAGGTTTGGATTTTTTCTCCTAAATAATAAAACCATCATTTAAAAACTGCATTTTGTGTTTACTTGTGTTATATTTGACTAATGGTTAAATGTGTTTGATGATCAGAAACATTTTGTGTGACAAACAGGCAAAGAATAAGAAATCAGGAAGGGGGCAAATAGTTTTTCACACCACTGTAAGTCTCCACATTGAGTATTTCTTTGGAACATTTTGTTTGTAAAAATTATGAACTACAATTAGCCACAGCATTTCTGCATTACTGGAGTTGGAATATAGTGTCTATGATTGCTATTTCATTCACCACATGCCTATTTCAGCTTTGTTTGTAACTACATGATATTGTATAATGCCATTAAAACACACATTTCATGCACTCTACTAATACATGCCATTTTATTATTACTGATATTGTTTTTAATATGACTCATAATAAAGAAAATGAGACATTTATGGTATCAATGATTTAAGAAAACAAAAAAGTTAAGTACTCAAATGCACCCAAATGTTACACCAAAAGTACATTTGCTAAATTGTTTTGTTCTTGTGTGTGCACTGAATGAGTGATGTTTGTACTTAATTTAAACATGTTTATACGGTGATTATTGCTGTGTGTCCAGAGTTCAGTGAAATTATTATTTGACAGCGGCAATCAACATAATAAATGTTGCCACTTATATTTAAAAAATTAATATATACTGTAAAGTTACAGTTACCACGTAACCTAAATGCCTCTGCAACTAAACTATATAATACCTAGAGAAAAACCACCAAAGAAACAAGAAGAATGTGCATACACCCTACAAGCAGTGACTAACCCCTGCACCAGCTTCACACACTAATTAAAATTTTCTTTGGATCATATTGGTTATTAGAATTTGAATTATACCCCCATATCATAGCTTTATGAACTTACTGTATAAAATGGATTTTCTCCTGTAAAAGTATTTTCCACATACATTATTAATAATTTTGTTATGTCTGTAGTAGTTTATTAATTTGACCTCAAGCAGTATATGCTAAACGCTTTTTTTATGTAGCCATACATTTACATTGATTTTCTTAATTGGAATTAAATTTTACATCAGGTTTAAATTCCATGTGACTTCTGGTTCAAGGTTAGTACACTAGTGAAACAACTTGACAGACATGACATGTAAATATACTGTAGTACATCTGCAGCACAACTCATGAAGAACCCTGACAGCCAAATAAATCTTGTAAGGGTTAAATCAGATTAAGACACTGCCAGTTTAGTGTTATGTTGCAAAGGAGATACCCTTATCCAAAAGATATAATAAATTTACACAAATATATTAACCAGGGTGCTTTGATTTGCTGTAATAATATCCAACCATTATAGTAGTTTTTAATTTACTGCTAATACTTTATAGGCGTTGATACTGCACGAGCGAGCACTCTGAATATGTACTAGATACAAAATAAACTGATTTGAATTGAATTATTAAGAACATACAGTATTTGTTAAAGGTCACACATTGGAGTGGTATCGTTTCCAGGGAAAGTTCTTACCTTGACTGATTCTACCATAACAGGTCCAGACAACACTACAGAGTGGCCTACAAATGAAAGTGTAAGTAAAGAACAGTTAAGGTATGACTAGCCAATTGTGTGGAGTTCTTCAGAAAATATACAGTGTGTGTCTCAACATTGGAAGGGCCAACCCTACAAATTAAACAATTGGAGGCCCATAGCTTTTACTTCTCACTTCACAAAAAACCTTTGCCAAAATGTCTTTCTTCCTTTTCACTACACATTTAACTACTAGTAAAATTTTGAGACCATGCCACCTGAAGAAGTTCTCAGATAACATAGCAGTGATGGGGTATGTAAGTGGTAGAAAAGAGAGATAATACCAAAGCTTCTTTTGCAGCCTGAACCATTTGTAACTCAACATCAGCAAAACCATGGAGATGAGAAGCTGAGATGGCCCGGGGATACATAAATATCTGATGTTTACCTAGACAGAAATCTTCAATGGCCTGCAAAATCAGAATCCATTCACATAACAAGCCAGATTTCACTCTATTTATTGGGGTTACCCAGGTCCTTTAGCATGGTGACATTTCTGTATGTGTTCTGTCAGTCTTTGGTTGTGGTGGTATGTTGTCACAGTAGCATTGGAACAGCCAATAGACTTAATAAATTAATTGGGAACACTAGCTAGGACTAGGACTAGTCTGTACTCTCTGTAGGCAGCAGCAAAGACAAGGTTGTTGGCTGAGTCACACTCTGCATGACAACCTGGTCTACCTGTGGAGCACCTTCAGCTCAAGTTAATTTTACCACATTGCTTCTGGCTGCACCATCAGAGGTCTTTTTAACATCTGTCATCAGATTTTGTAATGTATCCTCTGGCTGATTTGTTTTGTTATGCCATTATAATATGGTACATTTTAAAAAGATTCTTATTTTACTGTTTATACTTCAGTCTATTATTGCAGTATATATGTGTATTCAGCTGTGTCACTGCAGTTTATTGTTCAGATCAGTAAAAAGTATCTGTCTATCTATAACTTAAATTAGTATCATTTTTTGTATAGCATTATCATTCCTCCTTTTTTAAAAAAAAGTGGAATTCTTATACAGTAACTATAAATATGTAGGAAGTGAACAGAGGATTGGCAAGTCTTTTGAGTGCTTTGTACATGAATGTGATTAAACAAGTATCTAAACATCAGAAGACTGGCAGCAGTTCAGACAGATATGGAAACATAATTCCATACTTGGAAGAAAAAAAAAGAGAAAAACAAATCTCAATTTTTAGTACAACTAGAAGGAGAAGAGGCTGTGAGTAGATAATCCACAACAAAACAGAGACTCCTTGGAGTCCTTGGAGAAACCAGACCATATAGAGGTATATTGGAGCAAAGCCGTAATTGAAATAACAGGCATATGTCAAGATGAGACTTCTAATAATTATTTTAGAAGATTCATGTTTAATCCAGAATGCCTGCTTCCTCATAGGTAAAAAATGATATGGCATTGTGCATTCATCATGTTTAAAGAAGCATGGTATAGAAACTATGCTAATAAAAATTCAGATACATTTCTCATAAATAATTTGCATAGTTCTGTTGATGCAATATCTTTACACCAATGGGATTAGGCTGTACTGAACATACTGATGTGAGTTTTATATCATTTGACAACACAGAGTTGTCCATATGTAAGTAATGTAGTATGTGTATCCTTTCTAAGGTTGTTGCCAAAATGGATACTATTGCTTTCTGACTCAAGATTTAAAATATGATTCCAGAAAACAGACATCTGTAGGGCCAAATGAATTTATATAAATACAGTAAATATACAGAAACAATTAATACTCTTTCTTTCTCCAACATTTTAGTTATTAATGACTTAACTTGAAAGCAAGAAAAGGCTAAAGCTGATTACATTTTATTTTTCTTAAATTTGTACTTCCTACAGCAAAACACCATGGATCCACAAACAACTGACATCTATTTTTTTCTCTCGTATGTATTGATTATGTCTAGTTACAGCAGGGATTACTTGAATCTCCAGGCATTTATATGACTAGAATACACTAAATTCCCAGCTTCAAGAAGATACACATTATTACTATAATCAATCATTCATCTTGTTCAGATTTAATTGGACTACATATGCTTCTGTACCTTTGAATGACCTTCCTAATTCTTTGATAGATTTTCTTTCATTCATTAACTGATATGCGTTTTAATGAACCCAAATAAATAAATGAATGTCATTGAGTGTTAATAAAGTAAGAAATCAATTTAAAATGTCTATTTCAATGACAGTTTTAGCACTGTATCTTTGAATCAGGCCTTTTCCTTTGAGATGCTAGAGTGCACAAATTCACGCATCTGTTTAAAGGTAGATAAACATTTTTCTTTGTTTTCATACACTTATTTTTCAAACAGTGTAAACAATAAAAAAAGAATATAATAAGGCATAGATATAAATAAAATCCTTTATAAAAGAAAACAGCTTTATGTTTAATGTCTTGGATTTGGGTTTTGTAGCATAAAAATGATACAGCACCTGAAAGTGTAATTTGGGAAAGAATTTAGAATGATGGCACAGACAAGCAAATAAATAACTTTAAATGTACCTTTAGGAAATAAAGGATGGTGAGACAGCCTTTTTTCAGCTTATCTGTACACGTCAAACACCCTATTATTGTGTTCATAAGAATTACTTATGAATGCCTTGAAATTTTTTTGGCTCCTCCTGACTCACTAGTATGATTAAAACTCCACATATGATATACTTTTTGACTCGTCCTAATATCTAGTTGTGCAAGACAACATGATTTTTGGGGTTCTCCCCTATTGTCATCCCTTTAGACTCTAAAACTCTTATTTGTAGGCTATTTTGGGACATATTTTATGCTGGAAATTTGACCTGTATGATAGAGAGTAAACCAATAGGTGACTTCGGCAATAATGATCAGAAAAACCCTGTAATAAGATATGAACGACCAAAGCTACACCATTTGACAAAACTTTGAAAAAATGGAGATTGGTAATATAGGCATGTGGAGTGTCATTTTATGCTATTTCAAGGTTGCTGATCACAAATATGATAATAGTTTCAATATCTGATTCTTTACCTCTAGGAAATCTTCAAACATAAGCATGTGTGGTATTGTTTTAGAGTATTTCAAGGTAAATTATTATGAATAATATGTTATTTTCAATTTTTGATCTTTTACTAGGGATCTAGTCCTCTATGAACCTCTTCTCAGTATAATTAGACATTTAATATTTAAATTAAGGCACATATTTTCATATTTCAAATATCCGACACATCCATTTGTTTATTAAATACTTCTACCCCATGAAGTAAATCATTTCATTTATTATGAATTAGCTTACGCTAATTCAGACTTTTTTCTGTAAAATTCTGTGCCAAGGAAAATAATGGACTATAGAGGTATATCTCACATTGTGGCATCAGTTGATCCTGGTCTGGTAGATGAACTGAATACCTTCTATGGACACTTTGTGCTAGCGGTACTAATAATAGCATTAATCAGTCAGCATTAGGGCTGCAGGAGTGCTCCCTCTCACTGTTGTTGGGACACTGCTTTGTCTCTCTGAGCATGATGTTAGGAGGGAACTGAAGAGAGTAAACAACAAGAACACAGCAAGACTGGAAGGCCTTCCAGGACGAGTACTGATTGCTTGAGTAGACCAGCTTGTATAATTATATGCTTCTTTGCTCAATGGTTTCCTAACCCAGTCTATTGTCTCATCTTTTTTGAAAAAATCATTCATTGTACCCAAGTCCAGCAAAAAACCCTCCTTTTACAATGACTTATCATCCTGTGGCTCTGACATCTGTAGTGATGATGTGCTTTGAGAGGCTTGCTAAAGACTCTATTTTTGTATCAATACCTAGCTCTTTAGAACCTCCACAGTTTGTCACAAATCAAGTGACTACAAACACCATTGCAGAGGTATTGCACACCATATTAAATCACCAGGGCAGCAGGAGTGGGAACAATGTGAGACTGCTCTTTATAGATTATAGTTCAGCGTTCAGCACCATACTGCTGTACAGTATGTTTGCTAAGCTCCATGACCTGGTATGACCATGACCTCGGCACTTCTATCTGTCGCTGAATCCTGGATTTTCTCACTGGGTGATCACAGGTGTCTAGAATGGGCAGTTTCATTTCAAATACCCTCATTCTCAATAGAGGGTGCTTCGGGGTGTGTCCTTAGCCCATTGCTATATACAGTGGAACCTTGGTTCACGACCATAATTCGTTCCAAAACTCTGGTCGTTACCCGATTTGGTGGTGACCCGAAGTAATTTCCCCCATAGGATTGTATGTAAATACAATTAGTCCATTCCAGACTGTATGAACTGTATGTAAATATATTTTCTTTAAAGATTTTTAAGCACAAAAATAGTTAATTATACCATAGAATGCATAGTGTAGTAGTAAACTAATGTAAAAACATTGAATAACACTGAGACAAACACCCAGGCTCCCTGCTGAGCTGCACTCAAGCCTGCGCGCTCTCTCTCACTCTCTCTCAGCTGCATGCGAGCCTGCACTATCTCCCTCCTGCACCGGCTTTATTTATTTAGTTATTTATTAAAACAGGCCTTTTTGACGGGAGCTGTGGACCCGCTATACCACAGGAGGAAGCTGGGTGGAGAGGAGGTTACAGTTTTGAGGGAGAGTCCCTCTGCGTGATGCACCGAGAACAATGTACAGTGCAGGGAGAGACTGAACACGTGCGGTAATCATCGGCGCGAACAAACCGAAAGGGAAACTGGCTTGTTTGTATACTGAGTGTGTGGTTGTGAACAGATGAAAAAGTTTGCCGAACTTTTTGGTCGTAACCCGATTTGTACGTGTTCCAAGACATTCGTGAACTGAGCTTTCACTGTACTGTCTATACCTATGACTTCTCATCTGTGTACAGCTTTAGCTCCATTGTGAAGTGTTTGTGGATGACACAGTGGTGATGGGCTGCATCTCATGCTTGGATGAAGGGGTCAGACTTGTGCAGTGGTGTAAGGCCAATCATTTAAACCTGAAGGTCAGCAAGATGGTAGTTGACTTTGAGAGGGTTTGACAAAGAAATTATATCTGCCCTCAACATCAACAGTACACTTGCAAAGAAGGTAAACAGTTTTACGTACCTTGGGGTTAATATTACTGAGGATCTGATATGGATCACATATACAGATTCTGCTATCAGTAAAGCCAGACAGAGACTTTACCACCTTAGGGAGTCAAATTCAAAAAACTTTTTACTCTAGAGTCATTGAGAGCATCCTTGTTGAGTGCCTTAGTGCCTGATATGTGGAATGCACAATCCAGTTGAAGGAAGGTTGTATGCCTAGCTGAGCACACTATTGGGTCTTCACTTTCCACATTACAGGATATCTTCATCAGAAAGTGATTGATAAGGGTTCTCAGGATATCCAGGGACTTTAGTATCTCAGAAATAAACTGTTTAAGTTACTGCAGATGATTCTGCAGCCTAAAAACTCAGACTGAAAGATTTTGTAGGAGCTTCTGTCCATATGACTAGAGTGTTAAATAGACATTATTAATTTTTTCTTTTTCCACTCTTTTCCTTTCTTTTACCTGTTGTGCTATATTTTTATAGGAGCTACCAATAGCTTTTTTTCTTTTAAGCACAGTCCAGGATCTGCTAGAAAAATAATTTCACTGCATCTTATACTGCTGTATAATTAATATAATTTCAGATGTAATTGAAATTTTGTAAAAAGCAATCTATTCAACTTCACACAACTTACATCAATGTCTGAGGTGGAATTCAGAGTAGTTTAGATAAAGATGCAAACTGGTTCTCTAGAGTATATAAATAAATTTTAAAGACTTTACCACATGATAATCTTAGAGAAAGACAAGAAAGGGATCTTTCTGTTAAGATTTTAGGAAAGGGATGGAAGTCAGCTATTTATAAAATATATTCTGCTTCAATATGCACCAAGAGAAAATAGTTTAACTGAAAATTATTCATCATTTTCATACATTATACATATAGAAATTTGTATAAAATGTGAGTGATGATATTAAATGCCTACATCTCTAGGTCACATAGTTGGGAATATTCTAATTTCAAACCATTTTAGCCAAATATTTTTGTATATCCTAGATAACTTTTAAAATCAATCCTAATCAATCCTTTAACAGCAATGTTTGGAGTAATGCCAGATGGAATAGCATTGTGCATTGTGCTGATGATAAGAATGTGTTAATAGAATTTTATAATGCAGTGGTCCCAGGGCTAAAACTGCACCTAAATCTGTGAACAAAACAGGGATTTCCTTGGAGTGCCAAGCATTGCACATGCCTCTGCCAGACTTAATGGTTCAGTTTGCACAGCTTCTGCTAACATATGTCTGTAGTTCTTAAGTGGGGCATGGTGCATATATAGCAACCAAATGTATGGTGATGAGTGAAAAGTGATAAGCAACAAGTAAGCATTGATGAGTGATCAAAGGACTGCATGATGAACAGCAACTGGGTAGTGACTGTGAGTGATGAGAGATAGGTGATGAATAACAACTGATTAGCACTGGCTGATTACAGACTAGTAATCAGTGATATATGACATGGAGTAACACTTATTTTTCATGATAGGAGAACTGAAAAATGCTGATGTCCTAAAATGGACAACATAGATATGATAAAAAGTATCATAAGAGTTTCCTGTATGAAAGATTAACACCTTACTTACAAACATAAGACATTCATTTTGGTAATATACCTAGTTCTGTAATTAACAGTCATCTGTCCAAGCAATACCCATATAAAACCTTAAAGAAATATATCTGACAAAATTATTTTTGGAATAAATGTTTATAAAAAAATCACAAAGTAAAAATAAAGCAGTTGAAAAGTAAGAAGCAACAAATCTTTATATTTTATAATGCTTTCCAAAGTAAGTACTGTCACAGAAGATAGTTTTTAATCAACCAATTCTATGCACAGTTAGCTTTGCTTCACTGGACTGGTTACAGTTGAAAATTTTTAACTTAATTATCCCTTTTTAGCTATGCTGTCAAAATGCAACTTTATGACAATATTTACTGTACTGTATCCTGCTTATTGGTTCACATACTAACCAGATTTAGCATTGCAGAGGCACTATGTAATCTCATTGTTTTCAAGACAAAGCTTTTTCAGCAGCAATGCCAGATAGGTGATGAGCATATGGCTTACTGATCTGAACATATCTGATGTTGGATATGGACACACATTAGAGGAACCTGTTAAATTTTACTGATCTATATCAGCCAGATAATGTATTTAATGTAGTACAGGGAGATGTTAGGGTCTGTATCGTCAAAGAACTGATAGCAGGTTGCCAAGGCTTTTATAACTGAAATCACTGAACTGGTTCTCTTTCAATCAGTTTTTATACTAGAAATAGGTTCATTACAGTATGGTATGAAGACTAAATCAATGTTTCTCACACTATTTTCTGTGGTTAGTTCTGTACGTCATTTTGTTTGAAGAAAGCCAGAAAGTTTTTTTTTCCAATTTCATTAAGCCTAATATAATGAGGAGGCTTTGTTTGCCTTGTTTTTTGTACACTTTTTCAAAGTGTTCTGTACAGTTAAGCAAAGAAAAACTAGTTTAGACAGTCAATTATTTTTTCTGTCTGCTTTTCAGCTTTCTTTCTTATGAAATAAATGATCCTATTCAATTATATATAGAAATCTTTCATATCTTTAAGTGGAGTCACAAACATGTATGGTAATCACTTAATGGTAATCATCTTTTCACAAATATAATGTGAAAGTTTTATTTAAGCCTGGATTTAATACATAATATATATAATTTTATAATATATTATAAAATATTATAATTTTTTTAAGTAGGGATACAGTATTTGAATCATTATAGAAAAGAGGTATCTTGTTTTTTGTATTCGTGTGATTTCAAGAACCTAGCGCTCAATACCTGCAAAACAGTGGAAATGGTCATTGACTTTCGCAAACAGCAGTTACAACCTCTCCCACTACAAATTAATGATTCTGCAATCAATTTGGTGGAATCCTTCAGATTTTTGGGCACAACTACAACAAACACTCTTAGCTGGGATGGTTAACATCACCTACATCACTAAAAAGTACAGCAGCTATTGTACTACTTACGCCAACTAAAGAAATTAAATATTTCCGAGCCAATCCTAGTTCAATTTTACAAAACCATAATTGAAAGTGTAATCAAATTCTCCATTGTTGTTTGGTTTGGTTCAGCAACAGTACACTTCAAAAATAAATTACAGCATGTTGTGAGGTCTGCTGAGAAAATAATTGGCTATGCTCTTCCATCTGTTGAAGACCTGTATACACCTCGTGTCACTAACCATGTCAGAAGGATCACCGTGGACTCATATCACTCTGTTCATCACTTATTCCATAAACTCCCCTCTGGTAAACACTTTAGGTGAATTAAAACTAATACTAACAGACACCTCAATAGTTTCTTTCCCAGAGCCATAGCCCTCTCAAAGAAGTAACCTAGCCTGACTCCTTTGTATATTCATGCATTCTGCATTCTGAACTGTATAAATGTGTGTGTGTACAGTATATGTACGTGTATGTGTGTGCATGTTCATACACACTACACCGCGTTCCAAATTATTATGCAAATTATATTTTTCTCTGATTTTCCTAAATAGTCGATGCAAGTGGCAGTCAGCATAATTTTTGAGTCATCAACCATTAGAGTATAATTCGAATGTTACTAAATAAACCTCCTAATGATAACGGTATGTTTTTCAAAAATAAAAAACTTAAAAGGCACTGTTCAAAATTATTACGCACAACAGAGTTTCAAAACATTTTATAGGTTGTAAAGAACTGAAAATGGTCTTTTGTTGAATTTGCAGCATTAGGAGGTTATATTTACTGAAATCAAAAGCTATTTCAATCAAAAACATCTTAACGGGTCAAGTTCCATATTAACATAGGACCCCTTATTTGATAGGAGCTTCACAATCCTTGCATCCATTGAGCTTGTGAGTTTTTGGAGAGTTTCTGCTTGAATTTCTTTGCAGGATGTCAGAATAGCCTCCTGGAGCTGCTGTTTGGATGTAAACTGCCTCCCACCCTCATATATCTTTTCCTTGAGGATGCTCCAAAGGTTCTCAATAGGATTGCGGTCAGGGGAGGATGGGGGCCACACCATGAGTTTCTCTCCTTTTATGCCGATAGCAGCCAATGATGCAGAGGTATTCCTTGCAGCCATGAGATGGTACATTGTCATGCATGAAGATGATTTTGTTACGGAAAGCACGGTTCTTCTTTTTGTATCATGGAAGAAAGTGCAGTCAGAAACTCCACATACTTTTCAGAGGTCATTTTCACACTTTCAGGGACCCTAAAGGGGCCGATCAGCTCTCTCCCTATGATTCCAGCCCAAAACATGACTCTGCCACCTTCTTGCTGATGTAGCAGCCTAGTTGGGTCATGATGGCCATCCACCAACCATCCACCATTCCATCCATCTGGACCATCCAGGTTTGCATGGCACTCATCTGTAAACAAGACTATTTGAAAATTAGTCTTCATGTAGTTCTGGGCCCACTGCAGCCATTTCTGCTTGTGAGCATTGGTTAGGGGTGGCCGAATAGAAGGTCTATGCATAACTCCAATCCTCTGGAGGATCCTGCTCCTTGATATTTGTGGGACTCCAGAAGCACCAGCAGCTTCAAATACCTGTTTGCTGCTTTGTAATGGCATTTTACCAGCTGCTCTCTTAATCCAATGTATTTGTCTAACAGAAACCTTCCTCATTTTGCCTTTATCTGCACAAACCCATCTGTGCTCTGAGTCAGCCACAAATCTTTTAACAGTACAATGATCACAATTAAGTTTTCATGAAATACTGTATCTAAGGTTTTCATACATTGTCCAAGGCATTCAACTATTTCACGCTTTTCGGCAGCAGAGAGATCCTTTTTCCTTCCCATATTGCTTGAAAATGGTGGTCTGCTTAATAATGTGGAGCATCCTTCTTTAGTAGTTTTTCCTTTAATTGGGATCACCTGGCAAACTAATTATCACAGGTGTCCAAGATTGATTTCAGTGATGAAAAGAGCCCTGAGACACAATACCATCCATGAGTTTAATTGAAAAACAAAATACTTAGTCTTTATGACACCTAAATACAATTTGCATAATAATTTGGAACGCGGTGTACACACTTACACTTGCACATCTCCTTTATAATTGTACTATTCTGCAAACTTGTATGAAGTTTTTATCTTTAGCTTATGCTATTTGTTATTTGCTTATGTTATTTTTATGTGTTATTGTGTTCTGTTATAAGTGGCTCCAAATCTACCAAGTCAAATTCTTGAAATTTAAGTACTGGCAAATAAAAGTGATTCTGATTTTAATGTCACAGTGTTAACCGTTCCAAAGAGGATGCCCATGTAAAATTTGAATCAATACATATTTATTTTATATACTGGCATTTACAGGATACTCCACCACAATGTACCTTTAATTACAAAACAAGTCTATCATTAGTAAATCACAAGTACAGCTCAATTCACATTTTTATGGTAACAAAAAATGGAACCCGGAAATTATGGATGCTATATGTAGGCTTTTTGAGTAATTGCATTATACATTTATGTCAACACTACCAATGTACAAATCTGAAAAAATTAGAGACAAATACATATTATTGTTTTTCTTTACTATTAGGGGCTGTGCATTCAGTATGGCTAGTTAAAATGATGTTGTCCAGTATATGCTATGTAACCTTTACAGGCCCCACTACTTATTAAGTTCTGAACAGTTCTGTTTAGATATTGCTGTGCTTTTGTCAAGGAACCAAGTACCTCTCATTAAAACACATCCCACATGTGAGAATTTTGAAAGATTATTGTAGTTTTCCATATTCAATTTCAGTTCTCGTTTCAGTGTAATTCATCAAGAACTAAGATTCATTAGACCATGCAATGTTTTTCCAGTCTTTTTCAGTATTTTACATAGAACAGCTTGGTTTGGGAAGTGGCTACCATATCATATCCTTCATAAGTTATTTTGCTACCTAGGTGCTCTAATATGCCTTTTTTGGCACTACTGATGTACTCAGAACTTAGTTGAACGACAAATATCACATCTGTTATTCTGTGCAAGGTATTTAAAGCATCGCCTGTCATTCCATTGGCCTCTTTTTAAGAAAAAGACCACCATTTGCTGAATGATTATAGAGTGGTAGTCCATTATTGAAATACCAATACAACTTACATGAGCAAAAAATCCAACAGGTTTTGCTGACCTTGACAAACTCATGATGGTGTTTCTTGTGCTTACTGGCAGAGATGATACACATTGTTCTTGTACACATCATACACATTTATTTTACTTGCTGTCTATGTTTACAATTATTAATGCATTCAAAATGTTTAATTTACTTGGTATGTAATCAATATATTATGCTGTTGCAAGCTTTAATCTCCCATTAAATTTATTGGTAGTGTCTCCTTGACCTGTATTAATCTATAGTTCATCCTCAACATTTGCATGTTTAACTTTTGAGACTTCAAGTATTTCTGCGGTGGGCTGGCACCTGGCTAGGGTTTGTTTCCTGCCTTGCGCCCTGTGTTAGCTGGGATTGGCTCCAGCAGACCCCCGTGACCCTGTAGTTAGGATATAGTGGGTTGGATAATGGATGGATGGATGGATGGATGGATAATGGATGGATGGATGGACTTCAAGTATTTGCGCAATTTTATTTGTAACATTTTCTTCTGCTTTGGTAGCCTGGCATATTTGTGGGCTCGATGCCAACAGGCAGTAGTGACAAAAATGAGAGGTGAAATTTTGGGGAAAGAGAATGGAATGGAATGGAATCTGGACCTTGCACTGATCAGTATGGAAGGGTGTGCTCTAGTATAGTTTTCTTTGCAAGCCTTGATTGTGAAATGTCACAGATTTTGAGTTTTGAATGACATTTTTGCCAGGGGGGATAGAGATAGTGAATTTGATGCAATACCTGTCTTGTTCATTCTGCTCTGAGAGTAGAGCAAACAGCTCCCTGTTCATCCACTTCTTATTTTCAGTTTTTTGTTGCCATTAAGAATAATGCATGTCTTTTGTGCTCTAAGCCCAAGAGTGCTAAGTCAGTGATATGGCTTAGTGGGAAAATAAAAGTGTTAGATAAACTTCTTCCCGGAATGTTGGTTGCAGCTCTCCACCATGAGTTTTGTATTAACAAATCAACCAACTGGCTAGAGACATCCAGGGTGCTGATCCTGTTATCAATCGTAGCCTAGATCACAAACAGCACACAAATCAAAATTCACTAACAGATTATTTCAAGTCAGTGAATCCTTCATGATCTCCAGAACCATCCACCAGATTGTCGAAGGTGATGTCAAGACCTTACTAGTCTTGATATTTTACGTCAGCAATGACTAAATGTTTTTACAGTATATTATAGGGAATGATTAATGAGAAAAAAATGTTTTTTGCATGTAACCAATTGTATTTTGTGTACTGCACTTTATGGGTTATTTCATGGCTATTGTGCTTATTATAAAAAATAATGTTTTATTACAAGGAATGTAATGATAAAACCATTTTGAACAATCTTATCCTAAAGATTACAGTATTTGCTGGTTGCTGAAACCTCCCACCATATTTCCCATAGTTTCAATGTATTAAGATTCACATCTTGAACTTTCGTGTCATTTCCTAGGAACATAACCCCTGCAACAGTTGAAGATTGACTGCAAATTCCGTTTTTCATATGATCAGAAACTGAAGACAGTGGTCGTAGTTAAATTTGTTCATGTACTATCTATATTACAGTTTGTAGCACACGAGGTCATTGTACTGTGTTGTATGTTGGTTCTTTAACTAAACTTTATAACATACTTGTACAGCGTTATACAAATGACAACTTATAATCTTCAGCCATTTGGCAAAGTATTACATTTACTGCAATTCTGAATTATTGACTACATATTTGAAAAGTTATACCAACCATTCTAATAATGACCTTTTCTCTGTGCTGTGGTCTTGAAAACCGTACTGCTGTCTGATATCCAGTTCAGAGAGACATAGGAGTTTTTTTTTACAATCCGTCTGCACCTTGAGTGAAGATAGTGTCTAGAGCTACATGATGCCCTACTGTTGATTCTCCATTATTCGTTATTTTGACTTGTTATTAATTATTTATCGCTTGTTTATTTTGTAACTCTGGTGTAATGTATACTATTTTATTAATTTAACACAGTGATCTGTATTGCTATTTGTAAAGTTGTGTATTATTTTTAATTGTCTTTTTATATTCTTTAATGCACAATCTTTGAGTTTAGCAGCTAAGCATTTCACTTCTTTTACTGTGTTTATAATTGTATGTGAAAGATAAAATTTGATTTGATTTTAATTGTAATGTAAAACCAGATTGTAGGATTACCTCTTTTTAGACTTCTATTTTTTATGTCATAGATATTACAGGAATGTTGCAGTACTAGGGTGTTGTACCATGTTAGCCATTATGAATGTGGTGAGAAGTCAAGCAAAATAATACCTTTTATTGACTAACTAAAAAGATTGCAATATGCATGCTTTCGAGGCAACTCAAGCCCCTCCTTCAGGCAAGATTCTACACTAGACTCTGCTACTTTTATCTGGGAAAGAAATTTAATTAAGTTAAAAGTTTCTCCCAGATGCTCCCTGGCCACCAATTCTTGAATCAGTTCTCATAAAAATTTTAACAAGTTTCTAATGAATTCTTCATTATAGTATGAAACTAAATTATTTTATGTTGTAATGAAATTTTAAGTCTATTCTTTAAAAATTTCTCTTACTCTGCGTTCAAGTAATATTGAACTTTCACCAAAGTTTTGGAAGAAAGGAATGTTCTACAGTATATCCAAAATTGATCTCAAGAGCATTGAACTAATTATACCTATAGGCACACAGCTGCAAAGATGAAAATAATATTAAAATGTGCTTATTCTTTATCATTTTACATCTTGTATTCCTGCAATCTATGCATAATTATAATAAATTATTCAAGTTTTTTTTTTACAGTTGCTTGCATCTTTCATGTTGTCATTCATGACTATTAAAAAATAAATTCCACATGCTTAACTACCCTTTAAAAAGTGATATTAGCCACCCATAAAAGATGCTATACAAAATGTACAGTGAATTCAATATTTGCACCGCCATTTTGAGTAACATGCTATTATACTTCCTGCATAAATGTACATATTATGCAAGAAGGTCCCAACTCTAAAGTAATGTATTGATATGTAATGAAAGATCACTTAGTTGCACCTACCATACACCGTTTAATCAAAAAAATCCTAGAAAAACTTCTAGAATTCATAATCACAAAACATTAAATTACAAAATTTTACATTTAGTCATTTAGACTGTGATGCCTTTAACAATATTAAAAGTGGTGGAAAAAAAACAATTCTATATCAGCGGAACCACTTTAGGATGGCATATAATAGTTATGGGCCTCTGTAATTTGGTTTAGTTTAAACATTAATCACACATTTCATTTTCTTAGTACAAAGTGAAAAAGATTTGTACTTCATTCAGTATTTTAATCAGAATCTAACTCCTGCCTACAAATCTTTGTTTAATTTAGTGGCTAATCACAACAGCTTACTTAGTCAGCACAGACGCCAACTAACAGTGCGCATTACTGTATACTTTAAAATAATTATTCATAGTTGTTTTCTTTTATCTTATCTCAGACATTGTAACCCTGTCTCTCTTTCTTTCCTTCCTATGACATGAAGCAGAAGTGGAAATGGACAATGGCCAACGGTGAGATATAGTGCTTTGTCAAAGAACCAGATCCAGCACCTCCTAGACAGACAATCACACCTGAAGAAACTAAAGGCTCGCCTCGACTTCCTTCGCAGCTGAGATTGTCACAAGTCGCTTTCATTCAACAGCATTGACCCCACACTATGCCGCTTATTCACTTGGCCAAGTGAGTTTTACCCATCTGAAGCAACAATGACAACAAGGATATTGGGCTGTTTCTGCTATGCAGGCAGGGGCTCAAGGCTAGATCACCTCTGTTGGCAACAGTGGCATAGTTGGGGGGGGGCAAGGGGGGAACATCTGTCCCCAAGCGCAGCATCCAGGGGGCGCCAAATTGATGTTATGAAATTTTAGAATGAAATGTTTTCCATTCCAAAAATTTTCCAAAAATGCACTAAAAAGTAAATAAAAAACATTCACATACTCAGTCCATCACTCCATCAGTATGAGGATATCTTTTTCCTATGTTTTTTGTCACTTTCTGATTTTGAAGCATGTATTAGTTCTATATACCCAACAGACAATAATTTATCCCCTCCACTATTCTAACATGCTTGACTCCCACCCAGAAACATTTCTGATGTTATTAAACAGGTCGCGCAACTGACATGAGGCATTAGTGTATCATTGTCTAAGTTGTTGCAAATGCCGTTTCTGTGTGCCAAGTGATTTGTGTTTATGTGTGTAACCCCCTTGCACCACCATTCCTTTATCGGTAGGCAAGGACCTGAGCTCTTTATAACGGTGTCGCCACCTCTATTGTTGGCAGGTTCACTATAGCCCACCTTCATCCCTTTAATACATAATCAAATCACTGTTACTCAGATATTACTACAGCAAAACTCACTTTACTTAAATGAAACATTAACAGTTTTCCAAAATTGAGATATTTACAAATATATACACTATACATAAAACACAAACACTAAATTATTTATAACTATACATATATCATGGGTCCGAAACTACTGGTGAGCTCACCTGGACTTATTTCCACAGTCAGTAAATATTGCTCACTCTGTTGGGGGCCCAAAACGTAGCCCGGGTGCATAGTGGCCAAACAAACAAAAACTGGTCCCTTCACTTGAAAGTTTACTCAAGCCACTTTAAAACAAACAAAAAAAAAACACCGACCTTGTTTTATTTTATTCCTCTTCAGACTCGGGTACCTCCTTTAGGCCTCTCGTTTCCCTCTTTCTCCAACACCCTCTTTACTTGCTGATTGCCATTTCTGCACTTGTGTCCTGCCGTCTTTCCCTTTATCAACCAACTCCTTTTATGTTTTAGCTGTTTGCTAATGTTCATTCCTCTTTCTTCTTTCCGTCTTGCTTCGGCATTTGGCCTCAACAGCACCTCTCTTTTCTCTTTCTTTCTTTCTTTCTTTATTTCTTTCCGTCTTGTTTCAACATTTTGCCTCAACAGTGCCTCTCTTTTCCCTTTCTTTCTTTCTTTTTGTCTTGTTTCGGCGTTTTGCCTCAACAGCTGTTTTCTTCCCCTTCCCCATTGCATTTTGGCAAACAGGAGGGGGTGCAAAATCTTCAGTTGTCCCCGGGTGCTAAAAACCCTAGCTACGCCTCTGGTTGGCACGGGCAAGTATCATCATCCAGAACTGCTTCAACTGCTCCCCCATCGTGCTGGCAGTCCCTGGTGATGTATTTGTTATTGGGGATTCAATTGTTTGATGTGTGAAGCCTTCAACCTGAAACCCTCTGAAATTTCTCTGAAACTTTCTACCTGTGTCCTTGACCCAATGCCAACAGGCTTTTTCAGATGTGTTGTTGTGCTAACTAATAGTGTTCTTGACATAGTGAACTCATAATTAGATACAGAGGCCTTTCCTGACTGTTTTAAGACTTCCGTTTGTCAAATTTCAGTTTAAGAAAAATAATCTAGATTCCTCTTATTTTGACAATTTTAGACCCATTTCTAACCTGCCCTTTTTAAGTAAAATTCTAGAACAGGCAGTCATTATGCAGCTAAATGATTACTCAGATAAACATTCTATTCCTGACAAGTTTCAGTCAGGTTTTAGAACAAATTAAAGAAACTGCACAGGTTAAAGTAGTAAATAACTGGCGAGTTAATGTGGACAGAGGCTGTATAGCTGTTCTTGTTCTCTTAGACTTGAGTTTAGAATTTGACACCATTGATTACAGTATTCTTATAATTCACCTTACTCAATGGGTGGGCATCTCCAGCAACATTGAAGGTGTGGTGATGAATATTGTTAGTGCATATGCCCCGCAAGTTGGGTGTGCAATGGTTGAGAAAGAAGATTTCTGGAGTGAGCTGGATGAAGTGATGGACAGTGTACCCAAGGGACAGAGAGTGGTGATTGGAGCAAATTTCAATGGACATATTGGTGAAGGGAACAGAGGAGATGAGGAGGTGGTGGGTAGGTATGGATTCAAGGAGAGGAATGAAAAAGATCAGATGATAGTGGATTTTGTGAAAAGGATGGATATGGCTGTGGTGAATAAGTATTTTAAGAAGAGGGAGGAACATAGGGTGACATGCAAGAAGAGGAGGAGAGTGAGGGCCCAGCCAAGGATCAAATGGTGGAAGATGAAAAAGGAAGACTGCAAGGTTGAGTTAAGGGAGGAGGTAAAACAGGCACTGGGTGGCAGTGAAGAGTTAACAGACACCTGGGGAACTACAGCAGAAAAAGTAAGGGTGACGGCAAGAACGGTGCTTGACGTGACATCTGGACAGAGGAAGGAGGAAAAAGCAATCTGGTGGTAAAATGAGGAAATACAGGAGAGTATACAGAAGAAGAGGGTGGTGAAAAAGAAGTGGGATAGTCAGAGAGATGCAGAAAGTAGACAAAAATACAAGTAGATAAGGCTGAAGGTGAAGAAAGAGATGACGGAGGCTAAAATAAAGGAGGCGCATGATGACTTGTATGATAGGTTGAGCACTATGGAGGGAGAAAAAGACCTGAACTGATTGGCTAGACAGAGGGACTGAGCTGGGAAAGCTGTGCAGCAGGTTTAGGTGATAAAGGATAAAAATGGAAATGTACTCACAAGTGAGGAGGGTGTATTGAGCAGATGGAAACGGTTCTTTCAGAGGCTGATGAATGAAGAGAATAAGAGAGAGAGAGAAAGTTGGATGATGTGGCGATAGTGAATCAGGAAGTGCATTGGGTTAGCAAGGACAAAATAAGGACAGCTATGAAGAGGATGAAGAACGGAAAGGCCTTGGTCCAGATGGCATACCTCTGGAAGCATGAAGGTTTTAAGGAGAGATGGCAGTGGAGTTTTTAACCAGACTGTTTAGTGGAATTTTGGAAAGTGAGAGGATGCCTGAGGAGTGGAGAAGAATTGTACTGGAATAAATTTTTAGGAATAAGGGGGATGTGCACAGCTGTAGTAACTACAGGGGGTTAGAATTGATAAGCCACAGCATGTAAGTAGTGGAAGCTAGGTTAAGGGAGGTGATGATTGGTGAGCAGCAGTATGGTTTCATGCCAGGAAAGAGCACCACAGATGCAATGTTTACCCTGAGGGTGCTGATGGAGAAGTATTGTATAGAGAAGGCCAGAAGGAGTTGCATTGCATCTTTGTGGACCTGGAGAAAGCAAATGACAGTGTGCCTCGAGAGGAGGTGTAGTATTGTATGAAGAAGTCGAGATTGGGAGAGATGTAAGAGTTATACAGGATATGTACGAGGGAAGTATGACAGTGGTGAGGTCTGCGGTAGGAGTGACAGATGCATTCAAAGTGGAGGTGGGATCACATCAGAGATTGGCTCTGAGCCCTTTCTTGTTTTCAATGGTGATGGACATGTTGACAGACGAGATTAGACAGGAGTCCCCATGGACTATGATGTTTGCTGATGATATTGTGATCTGTAGCGAGAGTAGGGAGCAGGTTGAAGAGACCTTGGAGAGGTGGACATATGCTCTAAAGAGGAAAAGAATGAAGGTCAGTAGGAACAAGACAGAATACATGTGTGTAAATGAGAGGGAGGTCAGTGGAATGGTGAGGATGCAAGGAGTAGAGTTGGTGAAGGTGAATGAGTTTAAATACTTGGGATCAATAGTACAGAGTGAAAGGGATTGTGGAAGAGAGGTGAAAAAGAGAGTACAGGCAGGGTGGAACAGGTGTAGAAGAGTATCAGGAGAAATTTGTGACAGACATGTATCAGTAATAGAGAAAGGGAAGGTCTACAGGATGGTAGTGAGACCAGCTATGTTATATGGGTTGGAGATGGTGGCACAGACCAAAAAACAGGAGACAGAGCTGTAGGTGACAGAGTTAAAGATACTAATAGTTGTATTGGGTGTGACAAGAATAGAAACGAGTACATTAGAGGGTCAACTCAGGTTGGACAGTTTGGAGACAAAGTCAGAGAGGTGAGATTGCACTGGTTTGGACATTTGCAGAGGAGTGATGCAAAGTATATTGGGAAAATGATGTTAAGGATAGAGCTGCTAGGCAAGAGGAAATGAGAAAGGCCTAAGAGAAGGTTTATGGATGTGTTGAAAGAGCACACGCAGGTGATGGGTGTAACAGAGCAAGATGTAGAGGATATGAGGATATGGAAAAAGATGATCCCCTGTGGCAACCCCTAACGGGAGCAGCCGAAAGAAGAAGAAGATGTTAGGTAGAATACCCAATGGGGGCTTGCCGGTGTTTTGGCATTGGAACCCTTGAATATTTAGTTTTATTCTTCAGCCTAACAGGAGTGGTTTTTTTTGGTCCTACTGGCCATTCCACCGTACCTTTTACTTTGTTACATACTGTATAATATTATTGCCTAATCTTGTTTGTTTATGTTTTATATCAACTTCCTTTTATTTCATTTTGTAAAGCACTTTGACCTACATTGTTTGTATGGAAATGTGCTATATAAATAATTGTTGTTCCTGTTGTTGGTGTTGTTGTTATTTCATAATCCTCCTTTGTAACCACTGATAACTATTTATGGTTTATTTGCTGTTTGATAAACATTTCATTACAAAAAAAAAAATCAGGATTTCAGTTTATGAAACCAAAGCTGCCACAGCTGGCCAAAATGTTTTAATGTTACTGGACAAATGTATAGGCAACAATACAATTAGAATAATATGTGTAAAGTAGAGAAATTATAAAGATTTATAAAAACTAAAGATTGACTTGAAAAATGAAAGACATCTTACAAACCATATATTGCATGATCACTAGCATTTATTATTGCACACAATGCACTTAAATGAACTGAGTCACCAAGTAATTGTAATTAAAAAACCTATGGTCACAATCTCAAGCTTTGTAGAGTTGACAGCTTGATTATACAGCTGCCCTTGGCATCAGGAAGAACTGGCATCTGTTTGTCTGCCAACTTTTATATATCTGATGACTTGAGGATTGCCCTGTTTGTCACAATAATGCTAATGTGGTGATATACATGATTAAACCAGTAATGTTAATCAGACAGTTAAATCTGTGAGAGCTGCTTTTATGTATGCATGGCTGAAAACTCTTCTTTAAGCTTCATCTCTTCACAGTCTGTATAAAGACTTAATGTTTCATTTTTTATTTATATTATTTAATAATTCTACAAATTTGTTCCTCCTCCAAAATCATACTAAACTGGAATATCACCAGTCCTGACCAGTCTATCATAGAATCCTTTGGGAAGGACCATGTAGTGGTGGCACCTGAACAGAAAAATTACATGACAAGAGGCAAGTTTTGGAGCAAAAAGTGAAAGTTAGGTGGAAAGCTAAATAATTCAAATCTGAAGGAGTAAAAATAAAAAAGGAAAAGGTTATTCTCACACTGAAAAGAAATCGAAACGGTGGTTAGATACACAGATGTGTGGATCTTTACTGTTTTCCTTTATTGCATTGAACATTTAATACTCTTGTTTTGTGTAAGCTGCACTGCTGGTAATAACTATACTTCATTTGCAAAAGTTCTCTCCTTTATTTTCTGTACTGATCACTTATCCCATACTTTTAAATTTATCAGCATGATCATATTCTGTGTTTTTATTTTATTTTATCATATCTAAGAACGCTGTAAAGTAATAAAATAATTACATTACTAGAAAGCTAGGGGATGACTCAAAGGACATGCCAACTGTAAACAACAAGTAGGAAAAAAAAACAAATAGTAACCACATCATAGAGAGAAGTGTGTACATTGCAACAGGTACATATGTCGTAAATGTAGAAAGGACGGTTCTTGGGCTACATTATTTGTATGAAAATGTGCTATATAAATAAATGTTGTTGTTGTTGTTGTGTGTAGAAACTATTAACATTTGAATCTGATGATTGCATATAGCGCAGAACTGACCTCTCTGTACTATTCTTTCCTCTGTATGCCTTGGGGTACAAAAGAAACAGCACCATGCAGCAACATGTGAAGACTGGCAAGATTGGGGGAAAAAAAATGCGGTCACTGATTACAAGCACAAGAAGGCATGCCAATGAATATGAATAATATGAATAATGTTGCATCAGTGCCACAATGTTTTCCGAAATGTACTATACAGGTCATAAAATGAGTTATTCCAAATATCATATATACCTATGTCTCTTTTTTGTCAGTACGGCTTTGAAATCATGGACCATAAGGTGCATAATAATTCAGTGTGAGCAGGAACACTCATTAAAAATGAATAAAAAAGAATTCAAGTGACAGTGAGATATGAAGAAGCCAGATTCACCAGCATTTGTGTTTCAGCTTATATCCCTCCAGATCAGAGAATTTCCAGTCCCATTGTCTCAAAACACCGCTCACATCTACAGTTATTCCCAGTTTTAGATAAAAAGTAACCGCGTCACATATGGGGCGGGGGGTTGTTGTTGTATCATGATTGTGACTGAGAGAATAAAAGTGAAATAAACTCTAACTTTTACAAGTGCTATACACCGGCTGTTACAGACAGAAATCAAATGTATGTTTGTTTTTATTGTACTGTATAATATTAACAATAAGAGCAGCTCACTACTCAAAATGGTAAATTTGCCGGGGAGCCAGTTTCAAACTCACAACCTCTGGATAATAATTCAGCGGATCTTACTGTTGCACCACGGAAGATGTCGTATTATACTTGTACCTTTTGTGAAAGTGTTTATTTGATATTTGGCCATCAGTCTTTACACATTATACAGTTCATGTCTACATTTTGTTATTTATTACTAAAACATGAAAAACGTTTCTGTTTTAACAATGTGTTTACATAGATTGTTGTAGACACAAAACACACATCAAATTATTTTCCTTTACAATTCTGGGTAGCTCACTCCCAGATAATCAATCAAGGCAGGACCTGGGAGAACTTCTTGCCCGTTCTGAGGGGGTGTGGGGTATGGTATAGCAGGCTGCTTGCTGCTTGGGCTTATCGACACATTTAGAAGACAAAAGGCGTTGACGGAGAGGTGCAAAGGGATTTAAGGTGGGCCAGATTTACGAGTTTTTTCATTGGCTCTGGTAATTCTATTGTTAACCATTGCGGGTTCAGTATCACCATAAAACTTCTTTTCTTGTCTTAGCAAATAAAACACCTTCTTTATTGTTTAAATGGTACCATGCAAATGTAGTTGGCGTCCTTCTTCTTTATCCCCATTTGCCTCTATCCTTTAAGCCACAGGTGTTAGCTCTCTAATTTGTAAGTTCATCATGGTTTTGGGTGATTTTTCAAGGCTGCTCAATTACCTTTTTTTACTGATTTGTATTATCTTAGGTTGGGAAGTATGTTGGCACTGTGCTAGCACTACTGCCTTGCAGTAAGAGGACAAGGGTTCACGTTCCAGGTTCTTCCTGCATGGAGTCTGCATGTTCTCCCCATGTCTGGGTGGGTTTCCTCCAGGTGCTCAGGTTTCCTTCCACAGTCCAAAGACATGCAGGTTAGGTGGATTGGTGATATTAAATTGCCCTAGTGTGTGGTTAGGGTGTGTGTATGTGTGTGTATATGTATGTTCACATTGCAATGGACTGGTGCCCTATCCAGGTTTTGTCCCTGCCTTGCACCCTGTACTGGCTGGGATTGGCTCCAGTACCTGCAGTTGACCCTGTTCAGAACTAAGCAGTTTAGAACCTGACTGACTGACTGATTATCTAAGTTTTTGCTGTTTGGAGCTTTACATGTGGAGGACACAAAATTCATAATATAATAAAGTGAAAAAAAGAAAAAATGTTCTTTCCAAAGAAATTCTAGGGAAATTAAAAGGCTTTTGCAAATATAAGAATATGAAAAAAGTAGAATAGACCCATTCATAAACTGTCAATCCCAATACACTTATCTTTTATAAAATATCAAGTAGAGATTAGTTGGTTTCCTTAGGACTAGAATTACCTACACTACCAGCTAATGTGTGCCATACACACATTATATACAAGCCTTCCTCTATTCTGTAGATTCTCAGTAATCTCCAGGTTGTACAGTGTCTTATTTTGAACCTACTGAATGATTTCTGAGATCATTACAGGAAAAAAGTAAGTAAAATATCAGATTTGAGACTTTTTTGCTGTCTCCTTCATTATATATTTTGTAATAAATTTATGCGCTGGCATTACTGCCATCAGTTAATATAATTTCTGGAATTTGTGTATATTGTAACGACCCGGCAGCAAGCGCTGGCGGAGTGACGCCGTATGGGTAATTTATGTAAATAGTTTGTGGGGAATTTATGGGTAATTTATATAAAGCATATTGTTGTGTCGAAATTAACTTAGTAACCTAATTGTCTTTCTTGTTGTAAGTGTTGTATGTGTTGTGCTCAATCAGTGGGGTGGGTTGGGTTATCGCCGTCCGGGGTTGTTGTTATTGAAAATAGTCACCATCAATGAGAAAGATGGCTCTGTAAATGACCTTGACCATGGCTATACAATGAGTTTTAAGCTTTGTTTTACTGGCTATCTGTTAATAAAAAGATACAACAGGACAGAGCTGTATCATTGCTAAGATTCTATCTAAGCAATTATTGCCGAGACACTCGGAGTCGTGCGGTGTATGGGACACGAGTGCTCGTTATCTAAAGAGCTGGGTGCAGCTGCGTGCATAACGCTGGCAATCCGCTAGCCGACAGCTTGGGAGAGGTGCACGGCAGAGTTCGGCTCTAAAATCTTTAAAGTCTCCACCACGGGTCGCTACAATATGTTTACTTATGAAAGCTTTGAAATCACTTCAGTTTTTTCGTTTTATCTGGCACCACCTCACTGGTACTAGAAGACCCTCACAATTGATATGCCGTTCACATTTTTAAGTCTAGTTATGTGAGCTCATTACATATATATATAGCACTTTTCTCAGTACTCAAAGCACTATCCACACAGGGAGGAGCCAAACCCACAATCGCACTACCACTGCGCCACCTGTGAGGATATGAAGGACATGATGCTGTACATGCCACATCAGCTGATCACAAAATTGTTTAAAAATGTGGTCATATAGGAGTGTGAAGTGTCATTTTAGGATATTTCAAGGATGCTGATCATGAATATGATGATACTTTAAATATTTGGTCCTTAACCTGTGGTCCTGGCCCTTTAAGAGCAACTCCCAGAACTCCCAAGACTATCAGCAACAGTGACCTGTAGCAAAGAACACAGCAGCAATCCATGGAAGAGAAAATCCTTAGGAGAAGATGGACATGGCTTGTCTAGCTCCAAACATTACACATCAGTCATTGATGTGGAACCCCCAATGCAAGAGGAAATGAAGCAGACTAGGAGACATGGAGAAGGGATCTTGATGACCATATCAAGCTTACAGGACATGGATGAGGGTAACTTATGGTAGAGCACAGGATGCTGGAGAACTGTCATTGATGTCCTATGCTCCAGAAGGACAGAAGGGTCTAAAGAAATATTTATACATTTTAATGTAATCGTTAATAATGTACTTTGATCTCATGAAGTAAATGAAGACATTTCTTATGAACACCCTGAGTTAGGGAAGCTTACACTAATTCAGAATTAAAAATTTAATGTTGACTCTGGCAACACCATTTTTTTTTATGGTGGCCTCCATCTGATAACTATCTTTGCATGAGTGTAAATACGCTGTTTATTGTTGTTTTGACTGTTTCTAGACAGATGATTTGCTGTGTTCACATGCTCCACCTGAATAAGATGGCGGTTCAGAATAGCTTATTATCCTAGTGTTGGATCTTTCTTAAACAACAATCATTAATGTTAGTGAGGGCTAAGGAACTCAAGTTATTATTAGGATTTCTGCAATGTTCACTCTGAAGTACAGTTTTTGAGTTTACATCTAATTTTGACATTTAGTTTCAGACTTCTTTGACTATGTTTCTGTCTTTCCCCATGCATTTTGTAATTCTTGTTTTTTTCACTGCTTTATATTATTCTCATTAGCATCTACCAATTTCCAGGTGATTTTAACATGTTTTATTTTTATTTATTATTTTACTTTTTTTAATTTTTTGACTCCCTTAAAATTTTGAAGAGTTTAGGTTACAACATATGGCAATTAGAATATTAGAACATTAGAACAATCTAGGCAAGAACAGGCCATTTAGTCCAACAAAGCTCGCCAGTCCTATCCTTTAATTCTTCTAAAATAACATCAAGTCTGATTTTGAAAGTCCCTAAAGTCTTACTGTCTACCACACTACTTGGTAGCTTATTCCAAGTGTCTATGGTTCTCTGTGTGAAGACAAACGTCCTAATATCTGTGTGAAATCTGTGTGCCCCCCTGTTCTTGATGAATTCTCTTTAAAGTATGAGTCTCGATGCACAGTACTAATTCCCTTCATAATTTTAAACATTTTAATCTTGTTACCTCATGCTTAAACTGAAAGGGCTCAGCTCTTTTAATCATTCTTCATAATTCATCCCCTGTAGGCCTGGAATTAGCCTAATCGCTCTTCTCTGGACCTTTTCTAGCTCAAATAGTTACTATTTAGGGGGTGTCTGAGGTGGGGACACATAAGTCTCTCTGTTTAAGTTTGATTTTTTTAATAGACTTCCTTATGGAGTTTCAAATACAGAAATACACTAAAATTAGTTCCAAGAGGTGGGGGCCATGATGCGTTACGCAAATCAGTAAACTAACAAACACTACCAGTACACATTAAACACTCCTGGTACACTAGAAACTAGAGAAGTGCAAACTGGCCCACTTCAAGGCCTGCTTATGGACAAGGACCAGGATTTTTTTCTGCTTTGTCCTAATGAGCAGTGGCTTTCTACTGAGCTAACCATATCACAGTGCAGTGGATATTATATAGTGATGCTTCAAAAACATATCTGTGTTTTGTTGAATAAAAGTTATTTAGTTCCAATGAAAATGTCATACTGAAAACTGTCATGTTCTTGTCACTCAGGTTCTACATGTGACTAATGTTCTAAAAATGTTTCTGGCACTATTTAAAGTTTTTTTTTTTGAACTTCATATTTAGTATGTCTGGCTAGTGATCTTGTATTGCTCCTGGGATCCAAGCTTGCCAAAATATCATAAAGCTTGAAAGTGTGATGTGGTAGGCATGACAATGTGATCTGGCCTGTACTCTCATGACAGGTAATAAGGTTTCTGGCATCATGCTAGGATCTGTAAGCTCTTTTGATTTTTTTTTTGTAAACTATGTGTCCTTTCATTGTGAAATAACTGATTTATACTTTTAAATGCTGTTCTCTGACTTTTCTAAGAATACCTGTTTTGCTTTTTATATTTTTTGCTTTGTTTTTGTTTTGTTTTTACAACACTCTCCGGTATGTTTGTGCTAATGGTAGAGCTAGTTGGGTCGATGTTCGCATTTGCCCACATTAGGCCAAGTGGCTGAAGAATACCTTTTTGAGTTCAATAATATGTCCTTCAAATTTTGTTTCTGTATTCAGGATTATATTAGGAACTTTTATATTCTCCTGTATAACAAATTGTTTTCTTTGTTTTGACTTTTCTCTTGCTGTTTCACTGTAGATGATTCAGTGACATTTTGCTTGATCACATTAACTATCTAGAAATAGCATTCTGAGAACAGTAGCTAAAAAGGACAATGCTGCTTCACTTGCTTGACCCATCATGGAAAAACTGAACAACTGTCTAATCAGCGTAATCAACAATCAGTTTAAAAAGCATTGCAAAACTGAACAAAAATCAAGAGAAAGTGCATGTTAAAACCAAAATTACTGTATAACATGAAAAAAGACATGAAAGTCAGAGTTTGTTTATGTACTGAACTCTGTCAGGGCTGACTTCTCACCACCCTGTAATGAGAAAAGCAGGTTATGAAAATAATAAAATGAAGGACAGATATATTGGTGTTAGCGTGAGTAATTTTACAAAATCAATTAATTGTCAGTCAGTCATTGTCCATCCTGCTATATCCTAACACAGGGGTCTGCTGGAGCCAATTCCAACCAACACAGGGCAGAAGGAACAGGAACAAATCCCAGGCAGGAAGCCAGCACACTGCAAGGCACACACACACACCAAGTACACACTAGCGACAATTTAGGATTGCCAATGCACCTAACCTGCATGTCATTGGACTGTGGGAGGAAACCGGAGTTCCCAGAAGAAACCCACGCAGGGAGGACCTGGGAAGTGAATCTTAGTTTCCTAACTGCGAGGCAGCAGTGCTACCACTGCGCCACCGTGCCACCCATCATTGAATTGTAATCCTTGTTTCTGATACTACAGACACTGTACAAATTACACTGCAATTTTCTCAGAATCATTTTGTAAACTACTTTGATGGGAAATACCTGTACAAGCAGGGTCCTAGTATTGCTGTACAATAGAGTGGACTACAAGAACAAGGCAGGATGAGGTGAAACAACTTAACTAAGACAAATGCAAGGCTTATGGCAGGATGAACACAGGAGGGAGATGAGTTCACACTTATGTTTAGCTGTGTTGACATTCTTGTATTTTTGTGGTATTCACCATAAAAATATATTTGCCGGGTACATGGTAAAGACCAATCATAAAAATGCCATCCTGTTGTTGTCACCCTTGTATCCCTTGTACATTTTGAAGTGCTTTTGTTCTGTTAAATTGAGTGTTTCATTTCTGTAGCTATACAGAGCTGACCGAACTGATTTGAGCTCCTGTGTCATTCTTTACATGCATCCCTGCAAGGAGAAGCTACCAACACATACAAATGTTAAGAAAAGAAAAACAAAGCAAAAAAAAAATCATGTTAATTTGCATTATTCAGGTAAATGATTTTGTTTTTTCTTATAAAGCAATTTGACATCAGGACCTAAACTGTATTCAGACTTTTAATTGTGTTGCTTTGGTGTCTTAAGACTTATTTTGTATTTCTAATTTAATAAGAAAAAAACTCTCAGCACACACTGCAACTTTTCTCATATGTAATTTAAAACAATTATTGTGCAGTCATCCTAGAGTAAAATGTAGAGCAAATAATTTTGTTTTTCATTTTTATTTGTGCCACACATGCCTTTAATTTAGAAGGTATAATTTATCTGGAGTACCTCAGATGTGCATCAGGCTGTGAAGTGGATGTTCAAACCTTGTATTTATGGTCATCGCTTTGTAGCACACAATGGTAACCATAGATTAGCAACATTACATAAAAAAACAGGGTGCTTTCTGAGAAAAGAATAACTGTAATTACATTAATATGGAAGAAGAGACTTAAAAAACATCCCCTTGTATTTTTTCTGCTGTAAATATTTTCAAGGTATTTTTTATAACATATGATTGTAAATAAAATATACTGTCTATTCTATTATAGGCTGATCATTTATGTTTTTGTCTGTATAAAATTAAAAGTGTGATTAGGCTATAAGATAGTGATGAAAAAGGTTTTCTTTTCAAAGCACAATGTCAAGAATTCTGTTAGTGAAAGGAAATCTATAAATATAACAAAGTGTGTCAGGAGAATGCTCGCATTACACAGCTTTAGGGGGCACTTATATTTACATCCTGTATATCAAATAATACAATACATTTTTCATAAATACTTTATTATGGTAACCTACAAAAAGTAAGGCACGACAATAGCTGTAGTAAGAGACTTTTCTTTCATTTTAAGCTGAAATAATGATTTACCACAAGAGAGTCTGCATATATTTTTTTTACATTTACATTGTAATGTAAGAAATAGAAAAATATGGATCAACATTCAAATAACCATTAATCTTCATTAAATAAATTTTTTTCTAATTTCTAATTAAGAAGTCACTCAGGTTCACTAAGTAAACTTTTCTCTCCTGCTTGGTTCCTTCTGCTAATAAAGCCTAAACTGGCTGGTCACACAGACACTGTTTGCATTTCCTTCCAACAAGACACAATTTAACTAGTGATGGGTGATTTGTGAGTAATTTGTTCTTTTTAAATGTCTCTTTTCAGTGAGTCATACAAATTGATTCAGTGGAGGTCAACAGAAATTCAACAGAAAACAGTAATTTCAGTAAGTTCCTAGTTGACAGCCTCCTGTTAATGTCCCATGTTTTGAGTAGCTGTGATTGGCAGCATTTTAATTCAATCTAATTTTCTAAACCGTGTTTTACAGACATACGTGGTACAGTCATCATCCATTTATGCACTTTCGAAATACTTTTCCAGTTACAAAGTTAAAATGGGTGATTTTTCGGTTTACGTTTTTAATCAACTGATATTTGATTCAAGGGAGATGTGTATTAAAATGCATGTATGCAGTATAGAGTAATTTTTATTTGAGGGAAAAAAAATTAAAGAAAATCAAATTAGAAATAAAACAAAATTATGGGATATATGAAAGAAAGAGTTAAAAGCAAGCCAGCAAGAAAATTTCTTTAAACTTTCAAAAATTATTTGTCACATTTTTACACTGAATGTTAATTTAAAATGTAGAAATCATTCCTGTCACAGACAACATACTGTACACAGATGATTAATAGGCTAGAAGTGCCTAACAGTACAGGCCAAGCAAGTATCTGATGAATTTACTGTATGCTAGGACTGTCGCACTTTCTAATGCACACTAATGGCGTTGATTCTGATATTGTGTAAGTTTGTAAAAAGTACAAATTACACTAAAACTAAAGGAATATAAAATGTGAAGAGAAAAAAAAAAACAATTAAAATGTGGAAAAACACTTATTCTATACTGCATGCATTCTGAAACTGTACCAAATACTAAAATATGGAAAAAAAAATTCTGAAAAACCTTTTGGCGTTTACAGTTACATGACATTCTCGTTCTCTAGGCAATGCCTAGCTATTAATGGTTTATATAGTATACATTTTTCAATTTAATTATTAATTTCAATTTCTATAATTTTTTTTCTATTTGACATATTTTCCTGTTTTATAAGGAAATTAATCAATGTTGTGCTGTATACTTTTTTAAAGAATGTTACATATTCCTGACAAGCTAAGAGCTACTTGTGAATTTTAAACCTGCAATACATTTTTTTTTCTTTTTTTCAAATATAAAAACTATTCATACAGTACACAGTGGAATTAAGGTTGTGGCTATTGAAGAGTACATGTTATACTTTTTACTTATTAACTATATAACCTGAGATGGGTGTTCTTGTTCCTACTGTGTCACTGATTGCATGCTGACAAAAATATATTAGTCACTAAAGAGTAAGGCATACTAAAAGAGCTGTCATGAGCATTTCAATGAATAGAGCTAAATTGCAGAATGTTATAAAATACTTTTAGAGCTTTTCTCTATGCAGATTCAACACATTTTCTGAATTTGGTAAACATGGATTATAGTCTTACAAAAGGTATTGATTTTCTATAATCTTACTTAATTTAAATTTTGGTATTGAGTTTCTGACTTCCTTCTGAGATAAGGTCACTATTGCCTCATTCTCTTAGCTGCAGGTAGCCTTCCTTTTATACATATAAATGGACAGTTAACTGTCTTTTGAAATTGGCTTAACATAATCACAAATCTTTGGAGGGTGAAAGAGTTGCATATTTAGGATTGATAGATATGATTTTTTTAAATTTCACTTTGTTAAAATGATTTTACATTATGTACTTATATATATTTGTGTGCCTTCTGACATAGTAAGTTTATTGCATCTGTAATACAAATTGTAAAGATCACATTGGCTGGTGATTTGTTTTATAAGTAAAAGGCTCTATTTTCCTTAACAAGAGGCAATTTAACTGCAACCAAAAACTGATTTGTTAAAAATGTAAAAAATGTGTAGCTAATGTAGGTAGGTCAAGATCAATTTATAATTTCTTATTTAGTTATTTTTTAAATTCATGTTAACATTTAAGACATAAGCAAATATTTCAGTGCACCTTGTTATGCTGATTAAAACACAGTGGCATATATTCTGTTTGAGTCAAAGTCAGAGTTTAATGAGACTTTATAGTAAAGCTCCCACTTTGTTTCAGTATCTTTGTTTCTGGATTAGGATCCCCTGGCTTTTGTCTTATCAAGGTAACTTGAAATCAGTCATATACTTATTTTGATAAGCAGAAGGATTATAAAATTGGGATAACTGTTCAGATTTCCCCCCAGAATCTCCTTAGCATCCCATTCAATTTCTAGGCATTAACAAAAATAGCGGGTTGGAAAATGGATGGACAATAATAATATTATTATTATTATTATTATTATTATACATTTTATTTATACAGTGCCTTTTCCCATACTCATGGTGCTCAAAAATGTCCTACGTTTCAGATTAGTGTTTATGACTGACATGATTTTATGTAACGGTGAGAAGCTGTGGTCCTTTGTCCAAACTAGTAAGGGCCAAGCTGCAACAGCCACTTCACACACCATAGAAGGGCACCTTACAGAGAAAGAAAATGAGAAGATGCAATTAACAGATCAATGCAAATAATGAATTTTGCAGTATGAGCATCTACATCATGAGCTATACAAATAGGATATTGAGCTAAAGTATTGGGTCTTCAAATATGAGAAAAATTCCCAAAAAAAAATCCATGGTGGATCTCTTGGTAAGCAAAATGATTTCTGAGTTTTGGGGCTGTTTAACTAAATACCTTGCGGTTATTAGAAGGCATGTTGTGATCTCAGTGTATGCTGTAGCACGCAGGCATTTCTAAATCCCCCTCAGTGTTATATGTTGGAAAAAACAATTTAGAAGTTGGCTTTCCATATATGTATATACTTATGAAGAGTTCATGTATCTTATTTCTAGCTATGGATGTTGATAAAGAATTCTGAACTAGCTATGAAGTGTTCTGTTTTTATCCTACAGGAAAAATAATTTAGCAGTCTGGCACTAAACAAACTGTAGCCTTCATATTGCTATACAGTTGAAAAAATAGCAAATATATCCATCCATTTCACATCCCACTGAATCCGAACACAGGCTCACAGGGGTCTGCTGGAGCCAATCCCAGCCAACACAGGGCACAAGGCAGGAACCAATCCTGGGCAGGGTGCCAACCCACCACAGGACACACACAAACACACCCACACACCAAGCACACACTAGGGTCAATTTAGAATCACCAGTCCACCTAACCTGAAGTCTTTGGACTGTGGGAGGAAACCGGAGGGCACGGAGGAAACCCACGCAGACACGGGGAGAACATGCAAACTTCACGCAGGGAGAACTCTACAAGCGAACCCGGGTCTCCTAACTGCGAAGCAAATATATCAGTAACACTATTATTTTTTGATTAATGAAGAACTGTAATTTACACATACTTTGCACTGAACCCTATCACCAACAGTATGTTTCTTTCCTTTGCCACCTTAATTTCTAAATAGTCCACATTTTTAATTAATTAGACCTAAAGAATGTTTGTGTTTAGTGTTAGAGTTTTGGGCTCATCTCTGTCTTTGATTAGTTAATATGTTTCCCCAGTATTTTAATATCATTTGTGTGAGTGCTCTGGTTCCCCCATATGTTGAATTAATTGAATAAGTATGAATGCATGCATCAGTGTAACTTGCAAAGGACTAGTGCTTCGTCCAGGTTCTTTCCTTTTGCCCATTGCTATCAGGATGCACTTAACTGTATTAAGTGAGTTTTATAATGCATGTAAAATTGAAAGATTTGTAAATGCAAATAGAATACAACTTTTGAAAGAAATAGGTTCAGGTTTAGTTTTACAATTTCAGCTTATAGAACCTTTAGAGTTGCTTTAGTATTTGTAATAACGTGACATGAAATGAAAATGTTGTCATTGGAGACTTTTGAATGTCTGAGCCTTGTATAGATAGATAGATAGATAGATAGATAGATAGATAGATAGATAGATAGATAGATAGATAGATAGATAGATAGATAGATAGATAGATAGATAGATACTTTATTAATCCCAAGGGGAAATTCACAAAATTTCATGTCCAGAGTTGCACCACCTTGTGTTCACATAGAGAGCGAGTCCTCCTCCTTTCCGCTTCCTGCAGGTATTTGTGTCTCTGTCCGCTCTAACTGTGCAAAACCCGGGTAGCTCCACGTTAGCACCTGGGATGCTAGTTGTTAGCCACGTTTCACAAAAACACAACAAACTGCATTCTCTGTAGGTCCTGACATTTTTCACCAGCGCGGCCAGTTCGTCAATCTTATTTGGTATTGAGTCCACATTTCCCAGGATCACAGAAGGCACCGAAGGCTTGTAATGCCACTTTCTCGCTAGCCGCTTTGCTTTTAGCTTAGTTCTGGCTCTGCTGTCATGATACTGCCTTCTTACCTTGTCAGGTAAATAGGGAACCACACCAGCACAGGCATTTGTTTTCAGAGCTTGAAGTTGACTACCTGAATAGACAAGTCTCGGTATGTAAAAATTAATGTCCAAGTAGTAAAAAGTGTCCAGGGAATGAGTCCACATAAAAGAAAGTGGTAGGATTGATCAGTGAAATAAAGAAAAAGGTAGAAAGATAAAGTTGTACATGGAGCTGTTGGAAAGGCTGCCACTGACAGTGGCGCCTGAGTCATATGTGAACCTACTATAAGTCTTCTTTTTAATTCCCATGTGTTGGGCAGATACTGTTTTATTTTATCATCCATTTGAATACATTTCAATAAGAATTCAACTGAAACATAGCTAATTTTGAAATTCCAGTCTGGGCTGGAAAAAAGGTTCAGTATTCCTGCCAAAATTGCAGCAATAAAGTAACTCCTACCTGAATGCAGAAGAAGGCAGATTTAATCACCTTTCCTTTAACATCTATAAGACCAAAGTGAAAATGTCTTAAATATTTTATCTAGGTTAAAATGGTCAATGTAATATTATTTATTGTTAGTTTTCGAACTATAAGTGAAGGAGATGAGCCACAATATAGCACATAAAGAAAAAATGAATATGCAATGATCATTACCCTTAGATTCTTTTAGACATATCTAGAGCCAAACCCTTGAATGGAGTTGGATTATATTTTCTCTCATCAAAAAAACTTCCTTCCCATTAATAGTCTAACAGTCTTTAATGGATGTAGAATGAATGGGTCTCCTAAAAAGGAAATAGACTTTTACATAAAATATTATCCTTGCAGCTGATTGATGTGTGCTTAGAAAACAGTCCAATAAGCTCAAGGAGTGGAGTGATTCTACTTCATTTAGAAAGACATTGTGCACCTTTAAAATTGTAGTTTATGCTTCAATAGTAATGAATCTGATAACTTGCCTTTCACTAACAAAAAATCAAGTAGAATCATTAGAATGGAAAATATACTGAACAAATAAATAAAGGTATGTTTTTTTCCAAATGGAAGAGTACAAAAATGCATAAAAATCATTATTTTGTCAATGTTTTGGCGCCAGGTTTGTGCCTTTTTCGAAACTATTTAACCCTCTCGGAGCCTGTTACCATCACATCAAAAGACATACTTGAGTTTTGAAGTACAAAACACAGGGTGGTCAGACTTCAGTGTTTGCTATTATAAAAACAGAAAAATGCTTCCTCACTAGTTATCTTCAAAGGTTTGTTTCCATTTGAATCTAATATCTAAGTTCAGCAGCAACATAGAGAACAGTGAAAAATACAGATAAACAGATAGAAGGAGACGTGGTGCTGTTGTAGATGTGTGAATTTGGAAAATTAATACTTCAATGAAGATAAGACATGAACCACCTCATTTATTACTAAAACTATTATCCTACTGTGTACATTGACAATAAACTGAGAATTCATACAATGCTTAGATATTTGGAAAGTAGCCTTTTTGTCTGTTTTTACTAAAGATAAGTTTGAGAGAAGTGATGTGAACATGCCTGAATAACATCAGTAATATGAGTAAAACGTGTATGCTGGATGAACTTATAAATGTATACATGTAGTCGATTTTTCTGGAGTATATCATATTGCAGAATAATCTATAAATATTTTATTTTAGTCAAAACCATCTTATCAAATGTAGTTCACTTTAATGAAAAACATTTGCCCCAGTACTGGTAGAATGGGAAACTAACTAATAGATTGCAAAAGGTCAACCCTACTATGCACTGCATCATAATCCCCAGTTTTACCAACCAAAAGAGGTAACAGACAAGAATAAGATTGACTAGGCTCTCTACACAATAAAAAGTATGCATCTGAAAGATATCAGTGTAAGAAAATTTTATATAGTGTGCATTCATTGTCATAAGTCCATAATGTTGAACTGGTCATGTCTGGGCATTATATTTCAAGAGGATTGTGTTCCAACCTGGCATGAAGAAACAAAATAGATAAATAAAAATCTCCCCACACATACACGTCTATAGTAAGCATACAATTTAATGATGAGTTATTACACAGAAAGTAGACTGTAACACTGCACAGTTTATATCTTTCCTGATAAATTCCTGATATGTTTCTAACTAACGTTACATCTAGAAAAATTACACTTTTTATTAGGTAACTAAAAAGATTACAATATGCAAGTGTTAAAGTTTTTTTTTATTAAATCTTTCCTGAAGAAGGAGCCTGAGTTTCCTTGAAAGCTTAAATATTGTAATCTTTTTAGTTAGGAAATAAAAGGTGTCATTTTGCTGGACTTCTCACTACATCCATACATAGTACTGAATAACGGCAAGAAACCCTGACTGATAGAACAAAAACAAGAAAAGAGAAGCGAAGCACAAATAACTAATGTTGAAATAAGGTTTAAAAAACAACATGTAACATGTACAAACAAAAGAAGTAAATTATTCATAGTAGTAAAAGGCAAAATATATCAGATACACAAGTTGGTTTAGAAGTTTTATATGTCTTCATGTCCCCTTTACAAAAAATGTAAGTGTTTATTAACAATGACAGAGCAATGCAGCCATCAAGGTAAATCACACTTTATTAACAAACATAATAATTATAAAAAAAACCATAATGCTAAAGGAATTGTCCCCCATAATGTATTTATTGACAGAATGTTGGAATAGATGCAACACTTGGAAGATTTTTCCAGAAAATGAAGAAAGCATCTAAATAGGTGAAACATTCAAATGAAGACAAGAAAATCTCCAGAGATAATCCAGCCAGAGATAATAAACAACATAGGAAAATTACAGAATATTAAAAAAATACAGAACCGCAATACTACATATCACAATAAAGAAAAAGATTATATTAAAAATGTGCACTATATATAAAATCAGCATTAATTGCATCAATGTATGGTGTATGGTATTAAAATAGAAGGAAAAAAGATTTCTAAGTAACCTTACGAAAAAGGGATGTGGTTACAAGGCACTTGAGGGAGAGTTGTGGTATAGCGGGTCCACAGCTCATTGAGCAAAGACCATTCATTTTTAAATAAATAATCCTCTCGCGGCGGGCATATCGAGGGGTTGGGCGGAGCATATCGAGAGGCACAGCGGAACTGCCCACATCCGCCATGCTGAGCTACAGCTGGGTCCTTCTCCATTTTAAAGAAGCGAGTCGGTCAGAAGGAAAAAGGAAGAAAAGAAAGAGAGAAGGAAATGGAGGTTGGAAGCAGGAAGGAGAGAGAATGCAAGCGGCGGGAGGTAGCGTGCTCGCAGGCAGCTGAAGGCTCACCGAAGTGGTTGTGGTCGCCCCCACAGAAGATTCTTTTGTAGGGCGGGAGTGACTGGGAAGGTGCAGGACTCTCCGCGGGAGTTAGCGGGAGTCGGGATTTGGGACGCGGTGTCCCTAACGTGAGAGCCTTGGCCGTTAAGGGATTCCCAAGTCGCTGTCCGGCATAGCCGACCGGAGCCAAGGACCGGTGAGGCAACTGACAGCAACAGTAGTAGTAGTAGGAATAAGGTCAGCTGCAGAGTGAGCGTCTCCCTTGTTGCCAGACCCTGATGGATGAAGCAAGAGGGACGCTAATTATAAACGAAGGCACCGAGTTTGTCAATTGTTTGTTTTTAACAGTGCATCCTGATCATTTTACCTCTCGTTTTAAAGGATTGTTTTTCTTATTGATTTTAACCTCCACGTTTTCATTTTATGGATTATTTTTTGAAGAACTTTGGAACTGCACTTTACTTTATTTGAACACCTTGTTTTGATTGTTTCTTTTAATAAAAGCACTGTTTCACTTTCAACCATCCCCTTGCTCAGATGTTTATTGCCTCCACTGACTAGCTCAATTGGTAACATTACCGATGGTGTTGGGTTGAAGGGCTCCCGAAAAGCTATGGGAGTGTGGAGCCAGAACCCACATCGTCACAAGAGTGAGTAACAGGCTATAGAGAAGCAAATCTCTGTCATTCAGTTTATGAAAAAAACAAGAAAAATCATACTGGTCATTAATTCCATTTGGCATAACAGAATAATAAAGATACTGTATAAATGATAACACAAAAACATAGTGTTAAAATGTGCTTAAATCTCTCACTCCTGACTCATGTCTGTTTCCTTTGTCAATTTGTGAGATTGAGTCCTTATTTTATGGGTTTCTGGTGCATTAGATTCCAAATCTCTTAACTATTTTTGACTGAAAGATTATTTTTGTTGCTGTGAATTATTTCATAGCATTTTTTACACCATTTTGGTTATCTCAGGTTTGTCAGAAGACGTGTACTCAGAGGTTGTAAGTTGCCAGTAACAATGCAATGGGTTGAAATGCTTCACTGCTCTGGACACTTCCTCATCTGAGTTTGCAGATTCCAAAATCCTTTTTGACAATCGTCTTTTTTGATTACAAAAACATCTCTTCTTCTAAACATTTTGGTCTGCACTACTGCCTGAATTTTCATTCTCATTTTGGTCATGCTTTCAGTGCAGCAGTGTTTTTGGTTTTGATCCCTATTTCTGGCATTGACTATGTCTTTTCCCCCAGTCCCTTTCAACAACCTTGTTTGTTGGTTCGCTAGCATAATACAGTTAATGTAACTAGTCCTGCAAGTCTAGTGAAGGTAATAATTTAGTATTATTAATTATACAGCACATACAACACATGTAGACTGAAAATGGTGGCTTCATAATAGATACTTACATTAATGTGTGACCATTATCTGTTATCAAATTAAACCAAGCTGGCTTATATGAAATTCAAAAAAGAAAAGATGTTTTCTGAGTAAGATATCAACATTAGGACTGATTGTGTCTCATAAATTGGCTTAGTAGGAGAGTTGCAGAGAGTGCATTTACTTATTTGGCTGACACCTTTATCCAAGGCGACTTACATTTATGATACAATTGGTTACGTTTCTTTTGGTTTTCCAACTGGAGTACAGGCAGGTCAACCGACAGTTCTTGGTCACACAGTGTCAATGGTAGGATTTAAACCCACAACCTCAGGGTTTGAAGTGAGACATGTGAGTGCCTATCCCCTTCAGACTCTCTCTTCCATATGGGTGCCTCTAGAACCCATCACCATCGATAGTTTTGCTTTGTTCCTTATTTCGCCTTATATTATTTCTAGTATTAGGAATTTGTTAGTTTTCTCATACCCCTTGGGGCAGAGCGCAGGGTCAGCCATTATACAGTGCCCCTGGAGCTCTTTTGGCGGGATTCAAACTGGCAACCTTCAGGATACCAGCGCAGATCCTTAGCCTCAGAGCCACCACTCTGCCCTTAATTATGACCTTAGTTTTCACTGATATGAGCTGACCAATGGGGACAAATCTCAGAAGAAGCATGGGGATGGTGGAAAGTGCTCAGGTGATTTTATTAAAAACAGTCAAAAACAAAAACAAAAGTGTCCACTGTGCAGTGTTCTAAAAAACAGTACATGAATCCATAAAAACCAAGTGAAAAGTGGGGATAAAAATCCATAATAAATAAATCCATTAAAACCAGAGGTTAAAATGCAGTCTCTAACTCCTCCCGATCTCAGCACACCTCCTTCTTTGTTTCCCCGGCTCATCCATCACTCGAATAGCTGGCAGAGACTCAGCAGCCACGAACTTTGCTCCTATGACCCCCGTCTTAGCAGCTTCAATCTGCGCAGCCAGACCATCCGAGGTCGGCTCCCCTCCCGTCTTCCTTCACGCAACCGTAGTCATTTCTCGGATCCATAGGGAGGTCTTCCTTCATGCTCGCCCCACTCTACACAAATATTCAATTGGGCGAACCAGCCCCTAGAGCACCACAGCCTACGCTGCTTCACGGGGCCTTAGATCCTGCTGCCTTTCTCTTCTAGCTGGCCCAATCGTCCTCCCAAGACTGCTCATCCATTGTCTTTCTACCTCTGTTCTCTTTCGATCCTCGATCCCCTTGTGCTGGCCTGTACTTATACGGCTCTGTGGGTGCAGCTCCTTAATCACACCCCACAGAATGAAGCAATTGAGAGCGATCGCACATGCAGGTGCGACTCGCCTCAATTACCTCATCAACTCCCCGCGGTCATGCAATCGCACCCACAGAGACTGATGTGGCTATCTGGATTTATTTAAAACTGCCCTTTTTTGTTTTGAAGCTGCGGACCCGCTATACCACATGAAGTCCAAAGCTTTAACCACTACACCACACTGAATCTCTGAATTGAATGAACCAACTCTAAATGAGCACTGGAATTTTTATACTACAAGATGCTTTGTTATAAAACCTACTGTACGCATAACAGTTAACTCAGTTTTAAGGTGCGACGACCAAGGGGCTATAGTCTCATTATAAAAAGGTACTACATAAATTAATCAAACATTGTTTCAAGAATAAAAGATGCAATAATTAAATGAGCATGCAAAACTATATACATTAAATTTAGGCATCATAAATCCAAAGGATTGCTAGATGTTTTAGAACATTTCTGCTCTGTTTTGTTTTTTTTTTTACACATTATTTTCCTCCTTACTGTTGATTTTTTGATTTTTTAAGTTGCTAAGTGTAAAGTAAGTCACATCACTTTAAATAAAGCACAAAGCCAATGGCGATTTTATGTTTGTCAGTTTGTTTTAATCCATCTGGCAGTGAAAGACTGGATAACTAAACAATTGTTTGTTTCTCTTGAAAACAAAGAAAAAAAATAGTTTCAAAGTAAAAGTTAAATACTCTTTATTTTTAAAGTGGTAATGTGGTGTATGGAGTTAATACATGTCTTCTCAAAAATAGAACAAATAAAGAAAAAAAAACTGGTGTTCAATTGGAAAACAAGTGTTGACCTGGGAGGTATTTTGCATATGTTGCTTAAATTATCCAAGATCAGATGCCTCATCTTGGATGAGTTAATGCCTGTAAAAGTCATCCGGGATAAGTCGGTTTTTCAAATGTAGCTGTGTAGTAGATTAGTTTAGCTGGATCTAATCATCCGAGATGAATGCGCGTGCCTGCACTGATTGAAAAGCCCATATATATTGAGTCTAGAAAACATGATCATCAAGTCTTTGATAGGCTGTAACAAAATGACAAAAGAATGGGTGCATTTTTTTTCCAACACAAGCGAAGCAGGACCTTTTATTCGAAGGATATGAAGAATTTCAAGATTTAATATGCACAAGGGGTAAAACTGAAAAAGCAGCTCAAACTAGAAAAGATGGCTGGCAAAAAACTTGCCGACAAATTAAGCGCTGTCACAGATGAACGGGGACACTGCCCGGCAGTGACACCTGGACAGTCCCCAACTTGGACAATACTTCTCCTCAGCCATGAGAGGGCAGCCGCCCGGGTCTATTTGGGGGCCACAAGGATGGAGCTGGGATGCCCGTGAGAGGACGTGGCCACCGCCGGGGGCGCCTGGACAGTTGGGGAATCCTGGATGGTAGCACTTCCGCCACACTAGGAAGTGCTGCCGGAAGTAATTCCAAGAAGACCCGGAGTGCTTCCAGGTGCTTTCCTGACACTTCCGCCACATCAGGAAGTGACGTCAGGGGGAGCACCTATGGCTCATCCGGGTCATAATAAAAGGGGTCGCCTCCTTCCAGTAGACGAGCCAGAGTTGGGAGGAAGGAGACGAAGCTTGTGAGGTGGAGAGAGGAGGTCAAGAAAGAGAGAGAGTGAGAAAGAGAAAGAAAGAGAAAGAAGAAGAAGAAGACGACGACAGTGGAGAGAGTTGGTGTGAGGACATTGTGGTGCAGAAACATTTAAAATAAAAAAAAGTGTGTTTTGGACATCCTGGTGTCGGTCTGTCTGTGTCTGGGGGTACGCTTTCTACAGCTCTAAGTAGTGGGCATTGTATTTACTGAATGCAGCGTTTCATTTCCTATGTGTCAGATTAATTATTATTTAATATGTCATAACTATAAAAACATAACATAAAAGGAGAACATGGGAACAGGTTAAAGTGAAGTACAAGAATATACTTCAAACTCATAAATATTGGTATATAACTATTTAAAATATTGTTGACATAAAGAATCATATATAATATAAAAAACATTACTTTTAAAGCTAATAAGAAGGCAGACAAGCAAAAAACAGGTGGACGTCCACGCGGTCCAGACCTAACCCCTGCAGAAGAGTTGGCTCTCCAGCAAAATGCCCATCACCCTGTTTCTGAGGGCATTCCGGGGGAAAGCTCCTCCTCAGAACCAGTAGCAGGATGCAGTGGTCACTTCATTTCAGGTAAAGGATGGTCATTGCACATATTTGTCCTCAATGTGTGCATAGGTATATTCCACATAGCCCTCTTTTTTTTGTTGGATCAGTGGCAGGGAATGTCATATCCCTAGAACTTGTGTCTGACCAAAGAGATATTGACGAAGGTCAAATATTTGATGAAGACACTGTGTCTTCTGTGCCAAATAATGTTTGATCAAACTCCACTCTGATCAGTCCCATGTGCCCCAATTACATTTGGAAATCCTGGGTAATGAGAATGTTAGGCTGATTGTGAGATTCTTTATGGAACTGGGGGTGTTTTTGCCTGTGTACTTGCAATGGCATGAAACGCCTTTTATTGTCTGCACATGCTGGTGTCCAGGAAACACTATGAAAACCCGAGGAAAATATTTCAGAGCCAAACAGACTTTACGAATTGCCTGGCAAACTTCACTTTTAGATAGACTTTCCGCATTGCCTACAGTATATAAAAAAGTGCCGCTTGCAAAAAACCTCAAAGCAATGCATTACTGTCTGTGTGGTTGTGAGAGCCCGACTTCGCCTAGTTTGACTTCAAATATAAGGTGCTAATAAATCTTTGAAGTACAATATTCCCCCTCGGTTAAAGCGGTATCTTTCAAAAAGAATTTCCTCCAGGATTAATAAAGGATCTTGCTGATCTATATGAAATTCTCTTCTTGTAATTTGCACACCGATATCAATTGGTCGCTCATTCATGAACGGTGAAGCCATGACTGAATGAATTCCATGCACGGAAACTGATTAAGTGTGTGAGCTAATCTTTTTACATAGTTTACATAGAACAAACCTGCTCCAAGCAGGTTTGAGGATTTGGATGTGCTGCTATGACAACACATCCAGCAAGAGTTTCGAAAAACTGACAGATCCAAGATCATGCCAAATTGTCAACAATTACATTTGGCTAAACGAGTAATCCACGTACAAAAAATATATCCCCAGGTTAATGCCGTGTGTCAATATTTACATTTAAGGGCAGTGGTTTTTGGGTTAGTTTCTGCTTCGGAAACACAACTATAAGATGTCTTATCCATTCCTTCCAACCATTATTGCTGGTTTCATTTTTTTCAAAGAAGTAAAAACTCTCTTTAAAACAAGTATATAAACTGAACTTGGGAAATTCAAAGTTCAGCAATTGAACTGCAACTATTTGCATTGTCAAGAAATATACATATTGCATATATATATTGTGAAAGGCGCTACATAGGTGCCCGACCCGACATAGACTGACAACGGAGGCACGTGTAAAAATCAAAAAACAAAGGACTTTTAGATTTCTTCGCCTGTGGGGCACGTCATCCCCATGTCCCACAGGCAGTACACAGTCCAGCACAAGCACACCAAAATGAAAAAAAACACAACAAAATTCTCTTCCTCCATTCCTCCACTGAGCTGACTGCCAGCTCCTTTTATAGGCTACCCAGAAGTGCTGTAGATGCTCGTTGACCTACTTCTGGCTGCACGTTCGGGTGTGGCTGCGTTCCCGCCCAGATGGGCTCGTTAAGCCGTGCAGCTACCGGTGTTCCAAACTTGTAGCCCTGTTGCAACCCAGGGGGGCTGCCACCAAGTGTTCAGGGGGATGTAGCATGAACCCCATGGATGCTCCCCCAAATCTAGTGTCAAAGGGGAGTCCCGGCCAGGCATGGGTTCCAGCTGTGCTTTACAGTATATATCTATCAATTATGTAAAAAAATTTTGGGTCAAGACGTGATCACCTCGGAGAGACACTTTGACATCACACAAGAGTAGACATTACAACCTTAGGAAGCAAGACCCGTGTGAAAGTGACTTTTTCACATTACGCCCTACATACAAACAATTTCTCTGAGACACTTTAACGTCCCACAAGACAAGGAAGTGAGACAAAAGTAAAGCTACTGTACAGGCTTTTAAATGATAGATGCACAGCACGACATGCAGATCATGCAGCACAGCACAAGAGGCAGCTGGCTTAAAGAGCGCCCCATGGGGAGGGGGAATAACACATTCACTACAGCTTTATTACCTGCAAATAACAAGAAATAAAAAATGAATGAAAATAAATTAAATGAAAATAATCTCTTTAAATTGTATATTTGCTTAACCAAACCCGGGAGTTGGTGAACGAAGCGAGCAGGGGGCAAAGCCCCCTAGTATAGTAGAAAGACAAGGACAAGATATGAAGGTTTTGGAGGGATCCACCTCGTGTATTATAACTTTCACTGCAAAAAAAGAGATTGTAAGTGCAAAGTGGCCTCATAGGACTGAGTCCAAGATAAGACTACTCCAGGAAAAAAGTGCTGGTTCTTTTATAGTGCTGGTGGTGAAGAAAGAGTTGAGCCATCTAACGAGGAGGAAATGATGTAGCCAGAAGGAAGTGGGTTAGGTTTCATTTGTTCCTGCAAGGAAAGAGAGAGGGCATTAGTGCACATGATTAGCCTCTTATTTTAGTGGTTCAAAATTAACCAGACTCTGTTGCTGACCCCCCAAAAAAATGCGTGCATGTGTGACAATAATATTAAATATATCTTGTAAACAAACGTCAGGAAGATATTGGAGCAGCTTTGTGTCAAGGATCTCATATCTCACAATAACAAAAGTCATTATAAATGCTTCTTTGTGTAGTCAGAGATTGCAATAAATATGACATACAGTATCTATTTAAAAAAATATCTTACATGCAATTTTATTTAGTAAGGTGCACTATGTCTGTGGTACTTGGGTTCAGGAATGACTTTGGAGAAAAATGTTGATGGAGGTCAGGATGAATGTTGAACTGCATTTGTGCAATTATTCTGCAAGAAACAGATAATGTCTACCAGATCCTCCTGCTATTGCCAGCCATGCTCTGGCAGCACTGTCCTGTTCTTCTTCACCCTCTTCTGGGCTAGTTTATGCATGTTGTATGCATACTGCTTGCCCAACCATTCACAAGCATTTTCATTGATCACCTCCACACCCCGCTTGTTCCCTCTTCTTCATGGCCCATCCATTCCTCCGAACCTCCCCAGCTCTTTTGGCTATCCAATAATAAATCCATTGCAAAGTCTAAAAATGCTTAAAGCTACTATATGTAAGGGTAGATGTGAGAATATGTGGGTCTTACGATAGAGCCGTGCTCCACCCTGTGTTAGAGACGATAAGCTTCAGTTCCAACTACACTAAACCGTAGTAAGCAAGTTTAATAATGGATGAATGAATAGTCAGAAAAATAGTATGTACCAAATTACAAGTATAAAATTAAAAGCTCAAAAAAGTAATAATGTTGAAAGTATTTTTTTATTTGGCTTTGAATTGTGAATATGTACCAGTGGGACTAGAAGTGAAAATAAAGTATTAACATTTGATCTGCATGTGGCTGGGTTTTTTTATTTTGGATTATGAATTTTTGGTAACATTGTATTTCCTATTTAATGTTTCTTTGGAAAGGTCTGCATCTCCAGACACAGGAATGACAGTTTATGGAACATGTGATACCTAAACCTAAGATAAATTTTGTAAGTAAGAGCAGGAAAAAACAAGCCTCACACTGAAAATGAGAGTGTCAGATAAGGAAAAGAAGTGATTGCTTCATTAATTCTCATGCACTAGCAACTAAAAATGTTGCCACAAAAGATGACATTTACTTCAGTAATTTTGTCCGTAATTAGCACTCTTTATAGAACATTTACATACTGCATAATTATGTGTCATTTATCATAATAATATTAGTTTTTTTTTTTTAAGTTTGTCAAGGCCTTTTTGTTTTTTCCTTGGGCAGACAGGTACAATACTTAAATGCAAAACAAACAATCTAGTGTGTGTGTGTGTGTGTGTGTGCGTGAGTGCGTGTGTGTGTATGCGTGTGTGTGTGCTATTTTTTACAATTTTCTTTGTCACTTTTGCATTGCAGCAAAAAGTAATACTGTACATATTTTGATAAAGTACAACTTTAGCAATGACCTATATTTAAATGATATTCAATCAGCTGTTTAACCTTGTATCATGCAGGGCATATGTCAAGTTAGTAAGTGGAAAACATATCTTTGAAGTGATTAAATTAAGATGGCAACAGAGGACTGCCACAGTGGCCCCAGTTAGTTCTCAAGTGTATTTTCTTTTCATGAAGTGGAATGTCAATTGAATAATAAGGTGATATGTTGAATGTATTTGTTTAAACACAGACCAAGAAAATTTAACTACATTATGCAGTTTAATATGTAAAGCATCAGTCATTAATATTCATCATTCTTCACCACTGTCCTGAATATTTAACAGACCAACATTGTAAACTGGTAATAGGCCATATTCTTAACCAGAGGTTAAAAGGAGGGAGAACTGTTTGTCAGTGTACTACTTTGTATAGATACACCGAATGAGGTGATACGTTGAAGACATAATGAACAACTGTTATTCACATGCAGCTTCCAATGTGCTCAATCTGTAATTTGTTAAATGGCATTTAATTTAGGTGGCTTTCAGCAGTTAGGCAGGAAAAAAATAAACCCTGTGGCTGTATTTGTCTTCAGACAAATATTTTTTTAAAATAACTTTTTTCCAATAATCGGTCCCCCTGCACTATCCATATTGAATCAGCACCTTCTACTAGTTCATCACTGTGATGAGTCCATTTCTAACCATCAGTATAGGCTGTCCATAACTGATGGACACATAAGGAGACAACTGAGGAGGCTGCACACTGGAAAAGCTGTGGGACCGAACATACCTGTAGTCTTTGAGTTGTTAAGGCCTGTGCTGACTAACTCTGTTACCAATTCAGTCTATCACTAATGATATGACCTTGACTAATGATTTGGAATACATTCTGTAATGTTCCAGTTCCAAAAATTTCAGCAGCCTTTTCACCAAATGACTACAGACCAGTGGCCCTTACTTCCTAGAAGTGAGATCACTACCTGGAGTGGACATCATTTGAAATCTACACTGACCACCAGGCTCTGACCTGGGCCTTCAATTGCTTGAAGACCACGTCTAGGCTAACCAGGTGGGTACTGCACCTCCAATAGTTTACGTTCAAGGTGTGCTATCGGAAGGGCTGTGCTAATGTTGTACCCAATGCATTGTCATGGGTGCATGAGCCCGCACCGGTGATATTTGTGGTATTGGTCTCTAACCCTTGGCCTGATCTTCCTTTGAACATGTAGGAAATTCTTCAGTCTCAAGCAGCAAGTCCTGTATGTCAGTACAATCTGCAGTAGAGTGGGGATTGCCGGGGACCAAAAAGGTAGACACTGTTAACATCTCTAACCTCAAGCCTTGGTTCAGCCGTACACCATGGCCTGGAGGAGGGGATTGTAGCGGTGCTTGAAACTTCAACTCCCAGCAGTCCCTGCAGTGGCTCTGATTGGTCAACTGCTGAGGGTGCAGGGGCTGTTGGGTACAAAGAGGCCGGCGCAACATTTAAAAAGGGGCTAGTGTTACCAAAAAGAAAAAAAAGTCTTTTGTGTTTCATGTCTGTCTGTCTGCCTTCCATTTTGATACTTGTGTATTCTTGGTTTGTCCTGGATCATCTCATGTTTTGAGTGTATGGACTGTCTGGTGTCTTCCTGCTGCATAAGGACTGTCTGAGGATTTGTTGTCGTCTTGCGAAGAAAAGAATGCTCCTGATCCCAATCATATGCCATCATCTCATCAGGAAATACTGGTAGGACTGAACTTTACATTAGTATACAGTGTGCTGATCACTGGACTATCTACTATCATTTCATTTCATTTCATCAGTTGCCATTTTCATGGACTTCATAATGTGTGATTTTTGTTAGTGGTTTTTTATTGTCGAATTCATGTTTATCGCTGTAAGAGGGAACTGGAGTGGGACCATTGTTTTCATATATGATTGTTTAATACATTCTTTAATTGCTGTTTTATTACCGGTCACTTTTTTGTCTCTGCTTGTGAGTGTGTCTGGAATCTCCACCAAATAAATAAATAAATCACCATTTCTTCGATGCTGTGAATCTTAGAAGCACCGGACCACTACAAGTTCCTCACACAAACTGCATACAAACTCATTAGAAACAGCCTGATCTTGGAGTCTGGCCAGGTCCGGCCTCATTCTCCTAGTAGGTGGTAGCCGACTGGACCTAAGCTGGAACTTCAGAATAGCAACAACAAATCTGTGGTCAGAATTCACAAACTGGGCACTTATATAGACACTGCAGTTCTGCAGGAGCCTCCAGCATCTGCCCACGAGGATGTGATCAGTCTCCTTCACTGCATCACCAGTGTTGGAGTACCAAATCAGTACCAATGCTCAGGGCACAGGAACCAGTATCTAATGATCCCCAGCCCCTGACCTTTTGCAATGTCAAGAAACTTGGAGCCATTTTTACCCTGGTTGCCAGACCCATAGGAACCAATGTAATCCTCATAGCCAGCCCTGTTAGTGCCAGTGGTCACATTGAAGTCACCAGTGAAGTGAAGTTGTAAATAAAATGTCTCCCTCACCGAGACATACCTCACCGCGATCAGAGAATACACTGAGACAACAGACAAGGCACGCAGAGAATGACTATACCTGAGTCTCATAATACGCTCATTGAAATGAGTGACATTGGACGACATAAAGAGGAGTTGCTCCACCACAGCAACAGCTACTCCCTATGCATGACAGCCATCAGAGTGACCAGACCAATGAAAGGAGTACCCACCCACAGCGATCTGGCCAGTCCTGGGTCTGTGCACCTCAGAGAGTGCTGCCACTGAAATGTGGAGTTTCCGAAGTTCATCTGACAGCAGAGGAAAATAATCATCATGCCAGAGAAACAAGATGTTCCACAAGCCTACCTGAATGGGCCACCTCAAACAGGAACCCAAGTGCTACCGTGCAGTGGGTGAAGCCTCAGCACCACAACAGTTCTGATCCCCAACAGGCTCTGATCCCATTGGCTCTCTGAAGGTTTCAACTCTCCCAGGGATGAGGCTCCTGAGGGCTTTCCCCATTCCTTTCATAATCCTTCCTGTGGGTGGCTACAGCAAAGCTAACCCCACAGAGAGCAGAAAGGAGTCCTGTTTGCAATTTTGGAGCTGCATTAAGTTGCTATGGTGGCTGGAGTGCCAATCCTGCCACCAACTCCCACATATTCCCTGCAAGTTGGAGGACCACTTGCAGGGCCAGATGCAGTTTAACATCATATCCAGGACATACTCTGTATACCTTGGTCTATAAATATTACACCAGGTCAAGTCACTTGCAGTTATTCTCAGATGATTCTGTAGAGTATAGGAGTCAGGTGGAGAATTTTGTTTTTGTCTATCTATCTAATATATTTAGCTATCTAAAGAGGAATGAAATAACTCAGAACATTTCAATTAAACTTGCTTCTACTGATTGTACTGATATTTTTTGCAAATACGCTTGATAACATTTCTTACCATGTTAAATAAACTGACATTATTCCATGGTTAGTTAGTGCCTGAGCACAATTAATTGTTTCATGAACAAGTGAAAGTAATTTAATTTTTTGCAAAAAGGACTTTAGGTTAAAATTGGCAATTTTTAAACCAATATGTATTGCAGGGTTTCATTCAAATTTAACAGTAAGCAGCAATAACAGCCATATAAAAAACACAAAGTTTTATATTTTATATTTTCCTTTCTCCAGTCTTTTTAAATCTTGAACAATGAATATCAAATACATTTATTTCAATTAAGGCACTTGAATAAGTTCTGCTTCAATATTGCTTTGGTAATGACTCATTTAGCTTTAACACTACAGTGCATTTCGTGGCAATCTACTGTCGGTTACAACTGACCTAGTAAAATTACACATTTTTATTGTGTAAGTTTAAAACTACCAAATGTATTATTATTGCTTTTTAGCTGAATCACTTGCCCAACATTGCATACAAAATGTACTGTACTACAGTTATCTGTCTTTCATACCACAAACCACTCTTATTCATAGTTATATTCAAATGTAACAGAACACATTTCAGCAAAACTTTCTCATTATCATCAGTCCTGGCAAGAACCACAATGTAAACAAACTGACCACAACATATTAAATATATCTTTCATTAGAAGCAATCTATATTCTGTACTAAAAATAACAGAAAACCAGTTGATTTAATCCCTGAAGTGTTTTATGCATGCTTCTCCATCTATTCCCTTGTCACCTTGCCAGGTACATCTTTAATCACAGCATTCTTGGATGACATCCTCCATAGCTATCTAAACCACCACAGTACCCAGTAAGCCTCAGCAACTTTAATATTAGGTCCTCAAGCTTCTCACCACATGATGTGTAATGAATCCTGCACAATATCCTGCAATCATTCTCTTTCAGTTACTACTCAGAGCTTGTAAGCACAGCTGAGGCTGCTAATATAAAGTGGAATGGACACAGAATAACTTGTGGAAATACAATAGAAGCCAAATAAATGCTGTGAGCATCAAGGATGGGCTTCTGTTTTGTATAGTATTCTCCCCAGCAAAACCTTTAAATAAATTGAGCAGATTTAAGTAAATATGTTACTGTACTGTATCAATACTTGTTAAAAAAAATCATACATATTAATTAGTTCATGATTTCTGACATTGACAGATTTAGGTGGCAAATTGGCTGTAGTTGACTTTGTTCTTTTATTTATCTAATTAGTACTTGCTACAAACTTGCTTAGAATACAGTTTCCCAGGTGCAGCTCCAAACGTTAATTTATTGTCCCAGCTTGGCCTTCCCATTAAGAAGAGTAAAGTTATGGATATTACATTTTTTAAACATTGGTGGCACATGCTTTCAAGGAAAATTTTGTATCAGTTAGTAAAGAAATTAATTTCTTAATAAAACTGAACAAAAATTTTTTTTATTTAAACGACAGTCATTTTTTGAGGCAGTTTATTCATGTTTGAAAAAGGGCTTCAGGCTAAGGGCTTGCACGTACTTCAGCAGAATGGAAATGCCTAGTTTTACACTCAAAGCAGATAGTCATTCCTTCATGCTTAAGCCACAGTTTATTCATGGCTTGCATCAAATGCATGTGTTTCTCATTTGCAGCACTTGGAGTTTACTCCCCCAATCCCCTACTGACTATTATAAAGATACAATCACTTAGCACATTGATGTGAAGACATAAGTTACATAACTAACTTTCACACAAACACTACTTGTGTGGGGCATCATGAATGACCAGTAACATTATGTGTTGTCTGGTTGGGTTGCTTGCAAGTAAATAGAACTTTCTGTTGATTCACTGATGTCTTTATACCTGTATGTAACATAACATCAAGTTGTGCAAAAAAAAAAAAAAAAGTATTTTCATTTTAGAGGTACATTAGCTGAACATAATGAGATTATTGTGAGCACTGCTACCAAATTACATAATATTGATCCCTCCACGTCACAGCTAATGCATATGCAATTAGCCATGTGACCAGCAAAACAGTCCTTAAAGAAGCTCTCTCCTTCCCACTCCCTGAGTCAGAAAACACACCTGTGAAATAAAAGCAAAGTGTTTCCATCTTCTTGATCGCAAAAATAAATACACAACAGACTTCCAGCACAATACCAGTGCTTGTCATCTACAGAAATTTTCAGATGACTCATCCATCATAGGCTGTAATAATAATGGCGATGAGTCAATACAGAAAAGTTGTGGAGGACTTTATTTTGTGGTGCAGGACAACAACCTGCAACTCAATATCAGCAAGACAAAAGAACTTTATAGTAGACTTCCAATGTGCCAAGAAGCCTCTGAAGCCAGTCCCCATTTGGAGGGGGGTGTGTGGAAGTGGTGCAGAGCTACTAGTACCTAGGGGTTCACATACACAACCCACTGGACTGACTGGAAAACATAGTAATACTGTACAAGAAGTAACAGATCAGACTCTACTGCCTAAGGAGACGCAAGCCTTTTAATGTGTGCAGCAAGCTGCTGGAAATATTCTAACAGTCCATAGTGCCCAGGGTGGTGTTCTATGCTGCAGTCTCCTGGGTAAGCCACATGAGCACAAAAGATGCACCATGCATGAACAGACTTATCAGAAAGGCCTGCTCTGTCACAAGGCAAATCTTGGACACACTGACATTGAATAAAAAAGTTAATATAATGAACTATTAAATGAATTAACTTTAAAAAATAAATTTTTATAGTTACTAAAATATAAGCATTCATTTTTCATCTGATAATTTGGTTATTCATTTTGCTTATTTTATTAATTTTTTCACAATGTTGTTTAATAAGCACTGTAAAATCTTTTAACTAGAAAGAAAGATGTAACACACTTGTGAAAAGTAGTGGCCTCCCCTGCATGCTATTATTAAAATAAAAAAACATAATTGCAGAACAAAAACAAGGTTCCTCTTGTCTACAGCTGACCCAAGGATCTTTAAGCCAGGCTTCCAAAATTGACACCCTGGCCTTGGGTGCAATTGGGATCATGCACCACAATAGACTAGTGCCCAGAACCCTTTTGTGTCTAGGTTTTCCAAATCAATCAATTGAAATATTACAAGTAATCTTTCAAAGTGCATGCTATCACACATAAATGTACTGTTTGTTTCTATTATTTGTATTGTAATCTGTAATTTGTTTAAAATAATCATAAAAGAATATGAAATTACACTTTGTCAAGAAAACAATTTAAAGCAAAACTATGATTAAAACAAGGATGCTAATATTGCACATATTCAATGGCTCGTACTTTCAGAAGCAATGTGCATTACTGCTGTGAACAGATAAGCGCAGTTAGTAGCAATTATGTGTCAATTCGTGACAGATAACTATTGGCCACAGGAAGGGAGACCATGTTATGAGCCTGTTTTAACTGTTTCTTACAACATTAATGCAGTGTTAAAATATTATTAATAATATTTGTACTCCTATCAGTTAACTTATATCTTACAGAGTGACACCACTTTGGCACAGTGGTTAGCATTGCTGTCTCTACAGTTACAGGTTCTAAATGCAGCCCAGGCACAGTGAGCATGGTCTTTCAACATTATTCTTGTGTTTGAGTGGCTTTTCCATCCACATCTCAAAAATGTGTGAGTTTTGTTTAATAACAACTATAAACTAGCTCTGAATGAGTTATCAGAGGTGTGTATGTGAGTGTGCCATGTGATGGTGTTTTTCATTCCTCACTTGTTCCCTAGTTGCCTGATTAGGCTCCCCATGTACTTAAACTGTATAGGCACGTTTTACTTTCTTGGCACCACCATGTTTACTGGTCTACACTTTAAGAAAAGCATTTAGTTGTAATGGTAAAGAGCATAAAATAATAATTAAAGCTGAAATACAGGTTATATGTCTTCATTAGGTATTGCAAATTATAAAAATCTGTGTAGGTGTTATACTGGACATTTATATAGTGCTATATCCATAAGAGCATATGAGCAAAACATTTATTTTTAGACCAGCAGTAACTCCTACAAATAGTTTTTACCCGGTCAGTGCTATGATCCCCGCAGTGAAATAGAGCGCCAAAGAAAAATAAAGAAGCATAAAAAACAGGTGATGAAATAAACCAAAGGAGCAAGCTATTATGATCTCCCTAAGATTGAGTTAGCAAGAAAGTTTCTTTTTAAAATCGAAATTGGGAGAAGAAACCAATAACATGGGATAAGCATGATCTTTGCCAAAGGTCAGACAAGGTTTTAAAACAGAAAAGAACTAATGAAAAAAATCCCATACTGCAAGACACAAAACAAAGCCATAAATACACAATAGGAAAGTCCTAACACTACATGTTCTATTAGAGGTACCTTTTATCCTCCTCTGAAATGAACATGTGGGAGAATTGTGACAGCAAATTGATCCAAGGATGCTAGAAGCCTCCATCTTTTACCAACATAAAAGATGACAAAATATGGCCCATGACATCAATTGAAACAAGACTGACAACAGGTATAGCAACAGTAAACAATATGGTTTTGTACAAGGCAAACAAGACACAGTGCTTGAGCCTATATCTAACAAAATGGTATAGCAATATCAGGAACAAAAATAATGTTTATACTAATTCAAAATAAAAAGTTGCACATAATAATAGATACAAAATTCCAGATGCCCAAAAAGAACTACGACAGTCATAGGATATACTAGGCATTTGTAGAATTAGGTCACTCCCAGTACTCACACTGCGAGAAAATAGATGTCACCTTATGTTTAAGGATGCAGCAATTTAACTGTTGATTAAAATGGCAACTTAATTTATTGTTTTTACAACTTTGACCATTGAACAATTGAAATGAAAGCTAAATAAGTCCCCAAGACAGCAAAAAAAATAGTATCTATGAAAGTCTCCAAAATGTGTTTGTGGCTGACGTTATCGTGTGTTATAAAATGAAACAGTTTAAATATTGTAACCCGTGATAAATATTTAAATAAAGAGGGGAAGAGACAGGGATGTGTTTGGGTAATAGTGATCTTAGTTTTATTAGTGCTCTCATTGCAATAAAATATGGGTAGAATAAAAAGGCATAAGAAGGAAATAACAGTTATGGGAGTGGAAACAGAGGAGTGTGGCTGAAAACACAGAAAGAAAGGTGGAAGAAGAGTGCTAGCAGATTTTTTTTTTGGGATCAGCAGCAACAGAGATTAAAAACAAGTATTGCTGGAGAGCATAGCAAGGAGCTGTATTATATATCCTTTTTCTAGTGAAAATACTTTTTTTTCCTCCTCTTCATTTTTTCCATACTTTATTTAACACTAGAATTACCAGAGCCTACGAAAAAACTCGTAATTTCGTCCCACCTTAAATTGCTTGTTAAATCCCTTCACACCTCTCCGCCAGCGTCCTTTGTCCTCTAAATGTGCTGATAAAGAGAAGCTAGGAGCAGCCGGCTATTCCATCCCCCCACCAATTTAGAACGTGCACGAACTTCTCTCAGCTCATGCCTTGATTGAGTATCTGGGAGTGAAGTGGAGTTTTAGAGTGGAAATAATAGATCGTTATTTGGAACTCACGCATTTCATGTCTGTTCCGTTTCTACAGTAATCTGTGTCAACACATTGTTAAAACAGAAATGTTTTTTATATTCTAGTAGTAGATGACAAAATGTAGGCATAAACTATATAATGTATGAAACCTGAAGTCCAAATATCAAAGAAACATTTTCACAAAAGATACAAATATAACACAATTGCGCTTTTATTCAAAAATATAACTGCAGAAACAAAAAGTTGCCTTTACATATGACATTGACAGTTGTTTATTATTACCGCCTCTGTGGTGCAATAGAATCAGTTCTCACCTTGGAATCAAAAGGTTCGCGAGTTCGATCCTGCACCACTCCGTTTTGAGAAGTAAACTGCTCTTAGTCTTACTATTTTAGAATAAAAGCATACATTTAATTTCAGTCTGTAACAGCCGGTGCAATTTATGATCCTTGTAAAGGTTAGCTTTTTTTTTTTTTAATTCACTTTTCATTCTCTCAGTCGCGTTCAGAATCAAACCATACAACCCCATCTGACACGGCTGTTTTCACTAAAGACGCGCTATAGGCTAGCTCAGCAGTGTACCACGATGCATACTAACGCCCCCTTACCCCCCAAGGGTTCTGACACACAAACGCTGGCGAAGCTGCCTTCTTCGTATCTCACCGTCACTTGATTTTCTTTTTATTCAGTTTTATTGAGTGTTCCTGCCAGTCCCCACATGTTGCTGTATGCTGTTTCTTTTGTACTCCTGGACATGCAGAGGAGAGAATGGTAAAGAGCAGTAACTTCGGCGCTATATGCAATCATCAGACACTCCCCATCTGCCCGTTGTTTTGTTATACTTTTACACCATCTTATGTTCCTGTGTTTGAGCATGCTGAAACGGGCATGCTCAAAAAATACACGTGTAATGCCACGAAAAGTGCACGCAGACACTTCATTTCGCAAACAAAACAAGTGCACTTTTATTCAAAACTACCTGTATAACCGAAGAAAAAAGAAAGCAAGTTACAGTAGGCGATTGATACGACAGCTTGCATGGTGCAATGCTAAGAAGTGCTGATTTTCATTTCGTGTTATATAAAATCATCACATTCAAATATTAACAGTTCCCACACACCCAAGGACCGTCCTTCCTACATTTACGACACGTGTACTTGTTGCAGTGCACACACCTCTCTGTGCTATGGTTTCTATTACACTGAATGAGCACCTGACATTGTACTTTTTTCCCTGGGGGATGGTCCCACATCAGATAATTTCCAGTTACTGCATAAATTCACACCCGATCTGACGCTGTTCGTTTTCAAATAATATTGCATTAGTGCGATATTTTCACATATATTGTCTCTTTCTTTCAGGTGTGTAATAGAAACCACAGCATAGATAGAAGTGTGTACATTGCTTCTTACAGGAAAAGGCGATGGAAAAAGTGCACTTGAATAAAAGTGCACTTTTGTTATACTTTTACACCAATATATGTTCCTGTGTTTGAGCGACACGGGCAGACGGCAAGTGTCTGATTATTGCATATAGCGCCGAAGTTATTGCTTTTTACCATTCTTTACTCTGCATGTCCTGGAGTACAAAAGAAAAAGCATACAGCAACATGCAGGGACTGGCAGGAAAACTCAATAAAACTGAATAAAAAGAAAATCAATTGACGGTGAGATACGAAGAAGGCAGCTTTGCCAGCGTTTGTGTGTCAGAACCCGTGGGGGGGGGGAGCGTTAGTATGCATCGTGGTACACTGCCGAGGTATAGCGCGTCTTTAGTGAAAACAGCCGTGTCAGATGGGGTTGTATGGTTTGATTCTGAACACGACTGAGAGAATGAAAAGTGAATTAAAAAAAAAGCTAACCTTTACAAGGATCATAAATTACACCGGCTGTTACAGACTGAAATCAAATGTATGCTTTTATTCTAAAATAGTAAGACTAAGAGCAGTTTACTTCTCAAAACGGAGTGATGCAGGATCAAACCCGTGACCTTTTGATTGCAAAGCAAGAACTGATTCTATTGCACCACGGAGGCAGTTATAATAAACTACTGTCAATGTTGCATGAAAAGGCGGCTTTTTGTTTCTGCAGTTATATTTTTGAATAAAAGCACAATTGTGTTATATTTGTATCTTTTGTGAAAATGTTTCTTTGATATTTGGACTTCAGGCTTCATACATTATATAGTTTATGCCTACAGTTTGTCATCTACTACTAGAATATAAAAAACGTTTCTGTTTTAACAATGTGTTGACACAGATTACTGTAGAAACGGAACAGACATGAAATGCGTGTGTTCCAAATAACGATCTATTATTTCCACTCTAAAACTCCACTTCACTCCCAGATACTCAATCAAGGCATGAGCTGAGAGAAGTTCGTGCACGTTCTAAATTGGTGGGGGGATGGAATAGCCGGTTGCTCCTAGCTTCTCTTTATCAGCACATTTAAAAGACAAAGGACGCTGGCGGAGAGGTGTGAAGAGATTTAAGAAGCAGTTTAAGGTGGGACGGAATTACGAGTTTTTTCGTAGGCTCTGGTAATTCTAGTGTTAAGTAAAGAGACATTGTTAAATTAATTTTGCCACACCATACACAAGAGGCATCTCAGGCCTGATACGGTAGGACAAACTGTTTTAAATATAAAGTGGGCCCACTCCGAAAAGGGATAATTAAATAAACCTGGGATCATGTTTTGTAAGTGTATTTACAAATATTTGTTCAAATAATTTCCATTCAAGGATCATTCGAATTTCTGTATTATAGTTTCATATTACGGTTTATGAATGTTTTCTTTTTTTTTTCTAGTAAAGCTCTGTAAATAGTTTTAAATTGTGTTCTGTTTGATTAATTGTTTGCATGTCATTGAATGTTTAATGTTTTTCATTAGGACTCTGGAATTAGTTACTAGTACAACAACCTAATTTCAGTTATATTATTAATATTTTAAGAGAACTCAGAAGCCCCTTTCAAAGAAATCATTGAAAGGGTGCTACAATATCAAAGTCTGAATTAGTTTTGATCAGCGAAATTCATCAAAGAATTTTATGCAGTGAATATACTGTGATCACCACTGACCTTGTTTACTGAATATTTTACTGAAAATTCACTGCACGGCTGGCTACAGACAATCATTTTTATCGCAGCACCCCATGATGCTTTTCAAGGCAAGCATGACATTACAGAGCCAGAGATCTGCATAACATTCACGAATGTGTACTGTAAGATCAGTTTTACTAGAGTCACAGTGAAATAATAATAATAGTAAAGAAAGGTACTATTACTATTTACAAGCCAAGTCAGGATTATTTGTATAGTACATTTAACACAACAAGTTGATCAAAGTGCTTTACAGTAAACCCTAATACACAGTGCCTAGAAGCTAAATGATAAGTTTAAATACAAACAACTAAATAAATAATTTAAAAATTATATACAGTATTAATACATACAAATATTAACAGTTTTAATTAATTACTATGAGCCAAATGACAACGATTAAATATATATATTTAACTGAGATTTGAAAGTATTAATCTTGGGTGCAGCTGTTATTTCATATGACAGAGTGTTCCAAAACCTCATGGCCACAGCTCCAAAAGTATTCATAAGCTTCCAAAGTGTCTGCAGAATCCATAATGATAACTGATCCAAGGACCTGAGGGTATGAGGGTAAGAATTTCAACAAGTTATGAAGGATCAGATCCATGCAGTGCCTTAAACATGAATAATAAAGTCTTATAATTAACCATATACCCTAGTAAAAGCCAGTGCAGGGAAGCCAAAATATGTGAGATTTAATCTTTTTTTTTTTTGGTGCCAGTCAACACCCTTGCTCACACATTCAGAACTAAGTGGAAGCGGGACAAGGTGTATCTCTCTTCTTGATGGAAGAAAACATGCAAAGCATCTGCATAGATACATGGCAAACAACAAAGACTTTTTAGCAGCACCCGGAGCTGCAACTTCAAACAGTGGAATGAGCCAACCCCATGATGCTGCTCCGTGGTGCAGTCAATGTGTGCTTCAAGATTGCATCTCTGTGAGGACAATGATCTATAGATTATTTATTACCATTGTGTGGCCTTTTGCTGCATTGTATTTATGGTATTCATTCTGTCAACCTCTTTTGTTTTTTGAGGCAGAGATGTACACTGGTTAGCACTGTTGCCTTACAGAATGAAACACAATTTTTCCACACAATCATCTATCCAGCATAGTTAGCAGAGGCTTCCCTAGCACTCAGGAACACCTAAAAGTACATTGCACCATTACAATCTACTCAACCTTAATTCAGTTTCTTAGTTGATGTCAATGCATTTTGTTAAATTCAACGGAATTCTTAAACATTTCCATGATTTCACCAATTTCATGGGAAAGCAAAATCCACAAGGTTTGTTCATCAATAGTCTTAACCTAACATGAAAATTAGCAGTCCATATATTAAAATGCATCTATTGCATGGCAAAAGCTGTGATTGTGCATTTTCTTGGTGGGATCCACAATGCTCAGGCTTCTTTAAATATGCAACATGAAGAGCAGAAAGACAGAAGGATAAATCATATGGTAACTATGAAAAATGAAAACATTTAAAGAAAAAGAAAAGCAAGGCCAATGTCTTGTCTTTTTCCACACTTTCTACTTGTTGCCAGTGCCTAGCAAATTAGTTTTACCATGATTATAGAATGGTGAGAGTGATTACAGTCCTTCTACTTCTTAAAAAATTACTTTTTTGGGGGGTTGTAAATCTTTATTTTAATTATATTTTTATAGTAGTGCACATTCATGACTCATGATTCCTGACATTCATCTAATGCACTATTTAGAAAAGGTACACAGTCAAGTTAAACATCCGATATCTTAAATATCCAGCCAAGAACAAAAAATAGCATATTTGTTCACCTCTTGAATGAAAGAATTAATTCATTAACGTTATGAGTTAAATAAACTATAAATAGATAAGCATGCCATTAATAAATGCTGTACATTTTCAAGTGTGTTTAGTAATGCTGAAGAATGATTATATGTAAATAGTACAGTATTACAAAAAGTTATAGTATATTATAGTATAGTACAGTATTAAAGGACAGTATTAGTATAGTAAGTAGTGCTTAATAGTTAATATAGTTCCTAATACTATAATATTAAGCAGTGCAGAGTATTATTTTAAGAAGTAGTACTTAACATGTTAATTAAATTATGCTGATCAGCTTAAAAGTATCTTTACATTTAATACTCAAACATATATATTTATAGTGATTTTATTTAGGAAAAGAAAAATTTCTTAACTTATCAACTAAAAAAAACAAAGAGCCAGCTGACTGCATGTGTTATTTCACCTGATAATGCAGGTTGTCACACACGTGCGCATGGGAGGCAGCTAAAGGGCTGAACGAGGGTAATTCCGAACCAGACCGGGATATGGCGGAGTGTACTGATTCTTTATCTCGCTTTCCTGCAGAATATTCATGGGAATTTCCGCCTGGCACTGTTGATGTCACTTCCAGGTCCAAACCTATGAATGAAGATCTTTCCGGTTCTGGCCCCCTTGATGTCATGTCCGGACCCGGGCCTATGGTTGAAGACCCTTCTGGTCCTGGCCTCTTTGATGTCAGTTCCTATACTGACCTTTAAAATCCTCCACCTTTTTCATATTGCCTCAGTTCTGTTTTGGACACCAGTTTGTGCACATCAGTGCTTTCATTTGTTTTGCAATTTAGCAGGCAAGAAAACAATATACGGGTGGCTGCCCCAAACCTTGCTATGGCTCTTGTGTGAGTTTGTCACAAGGTCTTCAACTTTTGTTAAACTGGCAGTTGAGGTGGTCTGTCGATTGAGTTTCTATATCCCTAAAATAAAAATCTGAGGATTGCCAGTTTCCACTCATACACCTTGACATAAACCATCTTCCAGACAGCTAGCTGAAACAGAAGGCCTATTCTGATGTCATGATTGAATTCTTTTAATCTATAAGAAAAGTGCCCTTTGCAACAGCTTTCATAGTTATCTACAAACTGGTGGATAAGAACTCTCTGAAAGGGCTTCTGGTAATCCTGTGTAATGGATGTGTCAGAGGGGAACATTTTTTGTACACTGGGTGGTATTTTTTTTCTCTTAGGCAAAGAAACATGTAAATATTATATTTAAAAGTCAGTAGATGTAGGGGAAATAAGCACCCATTGTTGGGACTGGGGTGATAAGTTGAATGGCAAATTTTCTGAATAATCCTGTACTGATTATTGTGAGGGCTGTCTACAGTACATAGAAAACTGCTGTCTTGCAAAAAAGAGTTACCTGCTTTGAAGCTTGAACTGCTTAAACATACATACAATTCAATATTGTGATAACAGAACTGCCTCCTTCCTTAGAAAATGTTTGTATTTACCTAGCTTGAACACGAACATGTCTGAGGACATTGGGTTTTAATCAGCATATGTATACTCCTTGATAGCTGGCAACAAAAGTTTTTGTTTAACCTGTGTTTGCATTATTTGTCAAGCTCAGGAAATTGATATGTGCCATTGTTTAATCCATCGTCATGTTGATCAAGGCAGGGACTGAAGGAGATTTATATTTCTGGGCAGTAGAAGACGTGGAGCAAAGTACAGTCCACTGAGAACAATGTCAAGACAACTCGCACAGAGCATAGGGCCTCACTGGCAGACGAGGGTACGTGGCTGGTATGATGCAAGGCACAAGGACAGCAACACCTACCTCTAGGGAGAAAGAGACTGTTCCACTAGAGAGGCATCGGTTGTAGGTCCTGCAAAAGAGGAAGACTCATGAAAGGACTGAAAGAAATTGATGGACGAGAAGCAAGGCATGCCTAGGTCAACACAGAAAGCCAAGATTGAAAAAAAAGAGAACTCTCAATCCACAAGGAAGAGATTCTGACAGGAATTCAACAATTTGGCAAAATGTCTGTTGTGAAACGAGCACCCAGTGAACAGAGAGCATACATGGACAGTTGGATGATTGTTGGGTTAACACAGTGTACAAACTGAGCTCTGCACCACTAAAGGTTGTATCCTGCATTGTATATTTTTAACTGTGGACTGTATGCTTTTCTTTATACTGTAAAAAAAGGGGTTTTGTTTCTGATATTGCTAGATTCTTATGTACTCTTATATCATTTTGATGTAATTTTTATTGTTTTGTGTAATACAAGTTAGTGTTGCTTTTCCTGAAATTGCTGCTGTGTCTGTGTTTATTCACCGGTCAATTTAAAGAAACCTGCATGCTATTTTCTATAAATCTCAAGAGTTCCCAGTCTCTTAATAAAAACTAGTTGGATATTTAAACGGTATTTAGGTTAGGTTACCTGTAAGTCTGACAAGACACCCTGTAGTGGGGCCACATAGGTATTGTGTTTATAGTGTTTGCACCCAGTCGCGTCTCGTCACAGCCCCCCTGTTTAAACTAATATGTGTCTATTTAAATGTCGTCCCTGTAATGAGAAACAGGGAAGGATGTTGTAGGGAGGCAGCAACCCCCTGGACATGTCAGTACCGGAGTTTTGCCAGTTACATCCGGCCTATCATTATTTAAACGATCAGGAGGGAAAGAGGAAGGAAGGAGAGAGACGGAGATTTCAAGTATTAACAACTGATCATCATTTTTTGCCATTATTTACACCGCGCCTTGTTCCAGTTTGCTTCTCATTCTGCCGGAATCATGACAGCACCATCATTGCCAGAAACCCCGGGGTTGGACATTATTATCCACCATTCGCAGGGGAAGCATGGTGAGGTTGTTCTGTTTTATTCAAGGGATTCAAACACATCGATTTTTGATCAGTCATCCGTATTCTGGACAGTGATTTACCTGGATTCAATTTCACATTCATTGTCATTCAGCACTCATCCATTGATATTATTTGTGTTTTGTGTTTGTTATACGTTTGCAGGGGCAAGGGAGGTTTTGTTATTGTATATGTGGTGTTTTCACTTTGCTGCTTTGGTGGAGGGATATATATTTTACGTCGTGGATTTGTATTATTATATCTGTCATTGTGTTTCATTTAATGTATTCCTACACTTATTTTACATATCTGCTTTTGTTTGCTAATCATTGAACCATCGATTGGGGAGGAGGGAAAATATTATTTGTCAGAGGTACGGCTTGGTATAGGTAGGTTTTCTCAGTAATTCATCCAGGCCACAGGTCCTGGTAGTGTGGTTGCCGGCTGGGTAAGGGGTCGGCAGTTACAACCTGTCATAGATGTAGTACATATTTGTGGAAGTAAAGAGCTTCACTCTGTTTAGCAGTTTAGGTCTGAATATACACAGCCCCCATAAAGAGCAACAGTACTGCAATCCCAGTATTGAAGTGTTAACTTTTAATAATAACAATAGTAATAATGCACTTTTTATTGGGTTATTGGGTATTTTATAACCAATCAACAGGCTCTCTACTGACATAACAACAATAAGAGTTATACTTATTAGGATGGTTTTGTATTTTAAGCAAGTACAGTAAAAAACATTCTTTAAATATCTATAAGAAGGCCATAGCAGTCAATGCATAATCCTTGGGGTAATAGCAAAAAAAATTCATAAAATATAGTTTTCCAAAACATCTCTAACAGCTGCAGCTAATTGTAAGTCTCTGTTCTGAGTATGCTGAATGACATACAGTGTCTTGTACAAAATGTATTATTGCTTAAACAATTAACTTATTTCATTACACTTTCACATCATACCATACTCATCAATCAGCAATGGACCTGGCCTGGTTCTTAGAGGTACAGTTAATTCCAGTTCAGAACATTTTTCTCATTGTTAATAGCTATTGAAGCATTATACTTTAATATAAAATTTGCTTTCAGATGTAAACACAATACAGTTGTACAAAAACACTAGTCTGAGTATAAAAAGCTATTATTTTTTCATTTTAAGAGCTCATACATGTTTGAACAGGCTGCATGAGCTGGCTCTTGATTAGGACTATTTATTTTTTCAGATGCTGTGAGCTTTGTTAGAGAAAGTCCCAATAATTTGATCAGTATTTATATTTGGTTAAATAAACTGCATATCAAGGTAGCAACTCTTCTTTCAAGTGTTTTGAAAAAGAATGAAAATAACAAATTATTATTCATTATAGCTAGGAATGGTAAATTTAGTTTATGAATGATATTGTATGGGTAGCCCACTGAAGAATATATTTAAATAAAGCTGTCATCTTGAAATAGAAAAATGCTTTTAAATTTTATTGTACTGCTACCTTTAATAAAAAGCTAATTAAATTACATAGTCTCTTTCGGCTGCAGTATAGAGGTGGAGGTATAGTAGACAAACACGAAGTTTCAAAAGTCCCTCATAATTTATGGCAGTTAGGGACATATTTTCAGCTACACAATGTCTCACCAAAAATGTCATTTTAGGCTGATGATGAATATGTGATACAATAATAATAATCTGCCAATGTAGCAGGGCTATCAAAATACTTACTGTGTTTGATTTCATATTGTACTGTTTATTTATCAAAGATTTCATACTCCAGTTCCCAAATATTAAGGAAGCAGCATTCATATTGTATATACTTTATTTCAACTAAAAACATAAAAATAACATAAATTAAGGGACTAGAGCACTACTGAATTCCATCTGTAAGTATTGAGTTTCTGGTGAGAAAACAAATTCTCCAGCCTGGCATACTTGACACAAAAAAATGTTTGCAGTGAAGTTGATGGCCTTGCTCTTTTCAAATTCTACAAGTCTTATAGTGATCCATACAATATAACATATTATATACAGTAAGTAGGGAAATATATTAAATGGTAGTTTGTGATTTTCAGTAAATCATTATATTTTATTTTAAAATGAATGTACTAACATATAAATCTCAGCTTAAAAAGTTTTTTCCAGGTTTAGATTCTTGTATAATTTGTGTGTCTCTAAATAAATATTTCCTAGCATAATGTATTACACTTTTACACAATTTCCTCTTGTGTATGTATAAGCAAATTTTACTAGATCATAAAAATGATGTACTGTCAGTTCACATTCTGCACTTTACTGTGGATACTGAACATTATTCAAGCTTTATAGTCTTGTGTCTTTTGTTTTGTTGCATTGTATTGTTGAACTGGTTTTCGTAATGTTATAGTTAAATGTATGTTGTTTCACCAATGCACCAAGGACTGTAAGGAATGAAATTTAGTTGAACCATATACTATATATGTGGATGAATTACAGTAAAAGTTGAACTGAGAGTTGAGAAAATGATTTGATAAGAATCTGTTGTTTAGGGATTTATACTATACTTTTAGTAGTGAAAAAGAAATCAACGATAAACATAGAGAGTGCATGAAAACTCCATTTTTCTATGATATGCAATTATAAAAAGTTTGCTATACCATTAATGAAAAAACTTATACATAATAATACCTATTATGTGTAATATGAATTCTAATGGCAATATGAAAATTGCTTCCTCTGCTTGCAGAGACATCTTTCTATTTATTTTTTCTAACTACAAATGTGTTATTGTAAGTACGATAAAAACACTCTGCTATAGATGTCATATTTATGCATATTTTGATTATAAGAAACAGGTATGTATATTTACATCTTTTTTTAATATTCCATTTAAGTATGTGTAATTCTGTATAACACAGTAACACATTGATCAATAAATCCTTTGAGAATGACTCTCCTTTATAACAAAGTCTGCATAATACACAATGCTGCGATGTGCGTGTGAAGTTTGAGGACCTGTCAGCTGGAGCACTGTCTTTGTGCATTCTCTGTATAAAAAGTAGTCACTGTGTGTCATCAGTATTGTGGGTACTGTAAAACACAAAGTTATTATATGTGTGTACCAAGGTGTGTCAAGCAATTTTTTGAACAGTAAAAAGCACATTATAAACACGGGTAGAAGATGGGGAAGAGAAATAAACTCATACAGATTCATTGATGTTAGAACTAAGTCATGAAACAAACATGTATAGAATGTAGATAGAGAACACTTACTTAACAACAGAATTCCTGAAACCTACAAACACACTTGTACTCCCGGCCCACCTCAAATCCCTTCGCACTTCTCCATCAGTGTCTTTTCTTTTGTAAATGTGTCTATCAGCAAAAGGAGCAAGCAGCCTACTATCCCATCCCCCTCATCGCTGGAGCTCATCTCGGGCAAAAAAATTCCCTGTGCTATTGTTCATACATTTCTTAATCATCAACAAATTGCAGTTTTTCAAGGTAAAATGAAGGATAAACTGAAATGATTTTTACAATATAAAAACTAAAACAGAAATTTTTTAAATTTCATTAAGTAAAACCGAAACTGAAAATTAATCAAAAAGTGAAAAGACTATAGATATAAAAGCTAAATGATTAAAATGGAAGTAAAATTAATTTGCTCCTTAGACACTGAATTGCAGCTATCACATGTTTGAATAGTAATTTTAATTAAGGACTTCCCTGTTTTGATATGTCTTTTAACTACTGACAATTCAAATTAACTTTCAAATGCTGAATCTCTCTGCCTTGCGTATAATTAACACAGAAATTTTCTGGGTTTAAAGATTAGTGCTACTTTATCTGCTTGATTGGATTGGCCTCACACTATTATGTTTTTTAAAAATATTCCCATTCATAAATGCACTGAAGTCTGTTCATTTCTTTGCTTTTTTTATTACACTATACAATTGTGACCCTATCTCTTCTACTGTATGTGTCCTGACTCTTTCACAACCATTACCTGTTCCATTTACTGTTGTTCAAGCAATTGTTATCCTACATTATCTCCTATGCATAACTGTTTGTGTTTCCCCATCAGGACTTTCAACTCTTTCAAGGCTCACTTGTGAAAGACTTTTAAAATTCATTTTCATTGCTGAAATTGTGTAAAAGATACAAATAACAAATATGAAAACACTATGATGATAGTAATTTGAACTCTATATATCATTCAAAGCATCCGATTGCATGCATTATTAAGTTACATTTTTTGTTAAAAGTTTTACATAAATTAAGCCGTTTGTTTCGGCCTGTTGCTAAAGGCCACACAGTGTTGCTTATATTTCTTCTTTTCAAAATCGACAGTGAAGAATTCGAGTCATATATGCAAAACATCAACAGAGTATTTCTAAAACAATGGTCTTTTCTTGACATCCTTATTCTCCTCAAACAAGATTATTTTTGACTTCTGTAGGCTATGATGCTTTGTAAGCTCAGTATCATTGGTACCACATCCTTGTCTTTATAAATTTCAACAATGAGTCTTCTGAGTCTGCAGGTCAACACTTTTCTACACTGAATATATTAACTTTGTATATTTCATAGTTTGAAAAATTCAAGGAGAACATAAACAACTTGTTATCAGAATCAGTTGTCATTTACATTTACAATTAGTAATTAATAGATCCTGCTTTTCTTTTTCAAAAACCTGTTCAAGTCTGGAACAGCGGCAGTAAACACTTTCTTGCACCCAAGCAATAAAAAAAATGGCAATAATTTTATAACATCAATGTGTATCAGTAAAAATATTAAAGAATATATTCTGTAGATTGACAAACATGGAAGGAGATTGTGAGAGTAGTTAGCTAGCAAAAAAAAATTTGTTTTCATAATGATTACAGCAGAGAGCATGCAAACGAAAAGACAACATTTGAAGCTCTAAGGAAGAATAATGGCTGGAAACTGGGGCCCTGTGCAGGGATTGTTCCTGCCTTATGGCTGATGTTTGCTGGGATAGGCTCCAATATCCTTACAGTCCTGCTCTGGATAAGTGGGTTTAGGAAATGGCTGACTGGATGGATAGATTGAATGGCTGGAAAGCACACAACACTCACTGCAAAGCAGTATGTAAAGACATATGAAAGCTCAGAATAATAATGACATTTGTCACAAACCAAATGACTAAATAAAAGTTGCTGATGTTTTCAAACAACATGCCTGCTAAACAAAACAGTGGAACAAAGCAAGGGTTTATAACCAGAAAACTTCTTCATCATTTTGAATACACAATCCAAGGCACATAATAAAAGTAATTCCAGCCGCACATACATCAGAACATAATGGCTGATGCTTTGGTGGGAGGGCCAGCTGCCCTGACATGGATGAGGTAGCCATCAACTAAATTGTCTATTGGTTGGATGCATGGTGAGACAGAGGTTAGGAAGCTGTCACTTAGCTTGTAAAAAACACAGCTGTGTGGTAGTTTGGTCGACTAGAGAAATATAAGAGTTCTTCTGTCTCAGTAGATGAGTGATAAGTCAAGTACAAAACAGCTATCACCTTGCAGGGGGTCCAGCTTAACAAGAAAACAGCTGCTGCTTAGTGTAAAATGTCTAGGCTTACGGGGGTGATGCACATACAGCTTGCTGGAGGTAAAAAAGCAATCATTTGGCAGGAAAAAACCAACCTAACTGGGTGGGCAGCTACTATTCTGAGTGATGCGTTTTAACTAAGCATCTAAAAAATAATAAATTAGTACAAATGTGCTGCTGAGTGAAATATACAAATTTTTAGTAATGTGGGTTATTTCTGTCTCTCGTTCAAGCCAGAATGCCTGAACTATGAAGAGATTCAGTATAACATTTAACTTAACAAAGATTGCAATAGAAGAATGATTTAGTACAAACAGGAAAATAAACATTAACATATCATACAGTACATCATATGTCTAAGTCAATTTAGTTTTCTCCCTCTTTCTCCTAAATAGGGGGCACAAACATGAATTCTATTTCTCCTTCTTAATTCTTATCTTAAGAGTCACCCAAAGGAACACTGCTCTTTCAGGTTTGGCTTTTAAGTTTTTTTTTTTTTTGTAAGATTTTGGATCTTTTTGCTGAATGAGTGGGTAAGCCTTTCTTTACTTTATAATGTTCCAGTCAATGCTTCTTTTATAGCAGCCTTGATTCTCTTCATAGTTCACTTGGGCTTCCTGCCCCCACATTCTCTGTGAAGGTATGTATTTGTGTGTGTGTGTGTGTGTGTGTGTGTTTGTGTGTGTGTGTGTGTGTCATACAATAAGCTGGCTATGATTTTAATGGAAGGAGTGCGGCTGTTACAGTTAGATTTCCTAGGGAAAAAGTATGCTACTGTAAATAAAGATTTATCCTTCACACAGGTTATTATTTTCTGTTGCAGTAATGTCAATAACCAGGGATTCTTCTTGTTTCTCTTCATCTTTGGGGTTGATGTGCTTGATCAAGCTACTCCATACAGCTTTGTCATGCACTTCCTCCCCAGTTAACCCCTTTTCCTTCAAATCTTCCTTTTCTTTATCCATCCACCTCCGCTTTGGCCTCCCTCACTTTCTCTTCCCGTGTGCTTCCATCCCCATCACTCTTTTGCCTACATAGCCATAGCCTCATCAAATGTCCATGTCACCTCAATGTACTTTCCCATAATTTCTTAGATCTCTCCCACTTTTGTTGTACCTCTGATTGCCTCATTTCTTATTCTGTCCTTTTTTCTAACTCATTCCTGCCACACCTAACTTTTCTTTGTTTGCATTCCAAAAGAGGCTAGCATAGTAGTTCCACAGAGTATGCACCCTTTAACTGAAGTTAAGTTCTAGGTGTCAGTGAAGAAAGGATGCAGATGTGATTCACACTGAAGCCTCATGTGCCATGCCTAAGAAAATACGGCAATGCCAATTTGTCATACAACAAAGAAACAAATTTCAGAAGACAGTTTATATAAGTAATATAACACAGAATTTCCAAAGCTGTGTAATCCAATGCAGGGTCATGAGGACCCAGTGATAATACATACAGCAAGGCAAGAAATAGCCTCATGCAGGGTACCAGTCCATCACAGGGTCCTCTCAGCCTGGAGACAAACAAACAAAACAGTAAAAACTGTAGAACTGTATAGATCTCCCTAATATTCACAGTAACTGTGCAGTCACCATGTCACCATGGGCATTAAAACCTCAAAGTGCTAAAAAAGAGAACAGTAAACAAAGCAAACTGAGGCACATAACAGCACAACTTGCTTTAAAGCTGTAAAAAAATAATTTGCTAAAACAGCTGGAGTGCTTTCAAATATCTAGCCATTTGTAAAAGAAAAGAGCAGCAGATTGTCTAAGCATGCTTATAAAGTACCTCAAAATGGTCGCCAAGACCACATGTCCACTCTCACAGCAACAGTTAGACATGCCCCTGTGGCATCATGATTTCCTGGACACAAAGGTAGATCACCAGCTAACAAAACATGGTAAGAGCAAATGTTTAAATTTTGACAAATGGTGAAAAAGAAAGGGCTCTCAGAGAGCTGCAGACATAGACATTTAAACATAAACTGGATAACAACCAGTCTGTGAGATGCAGAAAGCTTCCAGTAACAAATTGGTCTTTCATGTTATTAAAAAAATATATAAAGAAAAAGATTATACTAAAATCTGAAAAAAATCATCTTTTTTCTTTGATGGAGTATCTACTGCATTAATTCTATCTTCTTCAAACAAAGCACCAGCCAGCTTAGATTGCTTGTCATGGATTTCTAATAATGGCGCACATGACATTGTGCATTCTTGTGAGTATCAGCCACAGGGTGACAGTCCGTTTGTATGCTACACTCTAGAAACATTACTAATGTGCAATGCTACAATCTCCGAAACATGCAAAGGCAAAAAAGTGGAACACAGCACAAAATCTGACAGCACAATTGTGGTAATTGATCTCATTTTCAACTTTGTAATTTGCAATTGTGTTCACAAAAAAACATAAAAAAATTTTTGCTTAAGATACCACTTTCTTATTGCCTCTGGTATATTTTATATGGTTTTGAATGCCTGCATGGAAGTATCATTAAATGCAGCATTGTATTTAAAATAAGCTTCCTACTGTTGCATCAGCATTTTATGTAAACATTAAATATATAAATAAGTACACAGTCTCCACAGAGATTCAGTAAAGCCTGAAATTATTCTAAGAGGGATTGCTGCTTAGTGACCTTTCCTGCTAGTCATTAGATGCATTTGCTTCTTTATTAACATGGCAAATGCCTGTTAACACTTTGTATAGCTCTGAAAGTCTAAAAAATCTACTCAACCCTGCCGAGCAATACAAATCATTATTAAAGTGCAATTGAAACATAGGTAGCATATGTCTTTTTTATGTGAGCAATTGCTTAATCTCTCCCCAGAGGTAAATTACAATACCTGTCATTGATTCACACATACAGAGTAGGACATGGATTTTATAAGGCTGACTGTTTTAGCTGCTTCTGCCTTTTAAAGTGTCTACAAATTAGGGTTGGACTTTTTATGATTTTAAAGGCAAGGGGGATCTTCCATAAAATAAGAAGCACAAAATAAAAATATGCTGAAAGTTTTTTTAGTAAAATACACAATTTTATGTAAACAAGGCATTACAATATAAACTTTGATATAATTTCACTCATTGTATAATTTTAAATAGTTTCACATTTGTTTATCCACCATTATTTTGTGCTGTTTCAGGGTGAATGTATAAACATAATTCTTGCTAATGATGACCATGTTTAGGGATAGTTTTCCAAAACTGCATTTGTTCTATAAAAGCAATCTTAAGTAGAGAATAATTTACAGATCATTTGCAGAAGGACATTTACAACCTTTGATGTTTTGAATGGATACTCTACTCCTTAATTATTGTGACTTTAAAGTGTTAATCCTGCTATTTGCAACTTAGTTTCAGAGAGTTGGTTCCCTCAGACAAAAAGCAGGATTTTGTGAAATCTTTCTTTCTGGAACAGGCAAATTCTAATTCCATTCCAAAAAGCAGTATTACTGAGTTATGTTCCTATTTGGCCTCATGGATCATGTAGGTCTGGCTGCATATGTTCCAAAAACACAGGTTTGGCTAAATACATGTTTTCCATGAATCCTGATTTACTTTAACCTTACATTCTGGAACAGACACCAGGGGCTTCATGTATAATGGCGTGCGTAGAATTCACACTAGAACATGGCATACGGACAATAGTAGAAATGTGCATATGCACAAAAAAATCCAGATGCATAAAACAGTACATATGCCAAGTTTCACACACTTCCTCTGTTTAAATCCCAATGAATGTGAAATTTAACGCACATGCCTACAGCCCCACCCCAAGTCCTCCCAGTATTTCACATATTTTAATATGCAAATCAATATAAATAGCCCCTTTTCTTCAACAACAACAACAACATTTATTTATATAGCATATTTTCATACAAACAGTAGCTCAAAGTGCTTTACATAATAAAGAATAGAAAAATAAAAGACACAATAAGAAAACAAAATAAATCAACATTAATTAACATAGAATAAGAGTAAGGTTCAATGGCCAGAGGGGACAGAAAAAACAAAAAAACTCCAGACGGCTGGAGAAAAAATAAAATCTGTAGGGATTCCAGACCATGAGACCGCCCAGTCCCCTCTGGGCATTCTACCTAACATAAATGAAACAGTCCTCTTTGGATTTAGGGTTCTCACGGAAGGGCTTGATGATGATGATGGTCACGTAGACTTCTGCCTTTAAATCCATCCATCGTTGTTGGAGCATCATGAAGCTTTGAGTAGGTGGAGGTGGCGCAGGCCACCACCACAAAGAAACCGGAAAAAGAAACAGAAAAGAGAGTAGGGGTCAGTACGGATTTTAGAACCACCATGAGTAGTTATTATAAGGAAATTGAACAAACAGAGTATCAGGATTAAGTTAAATTAAGATTAAATTGAAGTTATAGAAAGGCCATGTTAAAGTAATATGTTTTCAGCAGTGTTTTAAATTGCTCTACTGTATTAGCCTGGCGAATTTCTATTTGCAGGCTATTCCAGATTTTAGGTGCATAGCAGCAGAAGGCTGCCTCACCACTTCTTTTAAGCTTTGTTCTTGGAATTCTAAGGAGACACTCATTTCAGGATCTGAGGTTACGATTTGGAATATAAGGTGTCAGACATTCCGATATATAAGATGGGGCGAGATTATTTAAGGCTTTATAAACCATAAGCAGAATTTTAAAGTCAATCCTGAATGACACAGGTAACCAGTGTAGTGACATCAAAACTGGAGTAATGTGTTTAGATTTTCTTTTCCTAGTTAGGATTCTAGCAGCTGCATTCTGCACTAGTTGCAAACGATTTATGTCTTTTTTGGGTAGTCCTGAGAGGAGTGCGTTACAATAATCTAGTCGACTGAAAACAAACGCGTGAACTAATTTCTCAGCATCTTTCAGTGATATAAGAGGTCTAACTTTACTTATGTTAAGTCAGTGCTTTGTTAAATGACAATGGCAATAGCACATTGAAAAAAAGAATTTCAGTGAATATGATGTGGAGACAAGGAAAAATGTACTATTTGTTGGCTTAAGCAGTGGTATAAAGAACAAAAGAAAATTGATGGAGTGATACAGACTGGCGGAGACACTTCAAAGTTCAAGTTCAGAAAGTCACGCAGTGCCCAAAATAAAAAAGTGGTCAGATGTCAAAATCAATGTAAAAAGCGAGTTGCACCCCACCGTCTGTTTATTATGTTTCAGACAACAGCTGACCCTCGTGCTGAGGACGCAAATCCACACATTGATGGCGCTGCTGCACACACTCCTCTGCCTCAAAAACTGCCAAGAGACCTTCTGGCTGTGTGCTGACAGACGTTGTTCTGGAGTCATAAAATGCAATAGTGGATGTTATAAGAGATGTGGCCAATTAACTTAGAATGTAAGGGTTGTACTATGTGATATTGACAACAAATTAAATGAATTGGTTAATAATAAATGCTGCATCTGATTACTTGTTTTTACATACTGCTAATTACATTCCAACAAAGTTGTAACTCTATCTGATGCACAAAGCGATACACTTTCTGTGCTCTATAGAAGTAGCACATTAATAGATTGAAACACTTTTACATAACCAAATTCATTATCTGAATGCGCCATTATAGTATAGCATTTTTAAATGGCTCTTTTCTGGTGACTCGCTATCCTTAAAAGGACTGTTTGCCTTTTGCCACACTAGTTGGAAAAAGTACCTGTGACTATGCAGAGCTACTGTTTATATAGGCTCTCCAGCTATATATGATGTAATGCCAGCTCATTCTTTTTGTGATTCATTCCTGGTTGATGCAATTTGTCTGGCGTCGTTGCAATAGCAATGTGCATGCAGATGATAGCTCCGATTACATTTGGAAAACCGGACGTTGCTGCAAATTGTGCTATGTTTTCTAGTTCAGCCGCAATGTAAGGAAATCTTATCTATCTTGATTACAAGAGGATAATACCATCCTATGCAGCTAGCATGGTGCGACTGACTGAGAAATACCTAATTAGTCTGCAAGTTCACGTTGAAAAGCTCCTGTGGCTAAAAACCTGAAAATGGACCGAACTTGCAAAGGAAAAGGTAGATCTCAGTTTTTCAAAATCTGCCTTTGTAAAGCTGGCACCAGTTAAGCACACAGCTCAAAAGAGGATAGCACTTAGAACTCTAAAATGTGCCAAGAAATCAGAATGTCTTCTAACAACACTAAAGCAGCCATGGCAGTGAAATAGTTTCGCCACTCTGTGCACCATTATATTGTTACAGATTGATTACAATCAGGTGCCTTAAATATATTATATATATTTATATATTTTATAAACAATATGTGGTTAGTTTTTAATGTATTTGTTGCATATAAAGCTGCATCAGGGATGTGAATCCAATAAGGGGAAACCACACAGGAACAGTAGCACTGCTTTGACGATGGGTGCTGCCCGTTTACAAAACTGAGCCAAAAACTTATGTATGGATTGAGCTGGTGTGAGCATGTGCGTGGCTTTACGCCAACTTTATTTTTATACATTACAATGTGAGCTTGGAAATGGGCGTACACACTGTTTATATATGAGGCCCCAGGTCTATTGTTAATGTCTACTTAAGATTTCACATCATCATAAAAGCTCTCCATTACTTGAGAGAGATGGCACAGAGAAGGCCACACCACTGAGCAAAAATAAACTTTTCTCCTGCCAAATGTTCAATCAGGTATCTGCAAAAATAGAGAGTTTAAAATCATTTCAGTCAGTTTTGTAAATCATGTTAGATTCAATCACATACAAACATAGACACTCTCAAAACATACACCAATCACATGCGCTGCCAATCAAAAGCTTTTACGCACTTGCTGGAAGACAGATTTTTCATACATATAGTTTTAAATTGTGTTTGTTACGTATGTATAACATGTAATTCAATATTAAGTGAACTGAATTTAAAATGTAAATTTCTCATTAAAAACACAATCTAAAGCACAGGTTAGTTAAATGTCAGAGGTGTATAACAATATTATAAAAGTAAAAGTTAAAAGTTTGGTTATTGCAAGTGTCAATTTGTTCATTTCTTTGTTAATCTTAGCCATTGCAATCAATGACTCTGGAAATTTGTATTAAAAATGAACCTTCATGTCTTAAATGAATTATAAATTGTGTTTCCTCTTTGCTTACCTGATCACATCTTTCCATGTTAGATCAGTTATTACAAACATTCACTTTGCTGTCCTGTATTAATAATTAGTAGTTAGGCGCCGCAGTGAGTGGCAGCCTTTCCAGCAGCTCCATGTACGACTTTATCTTCTTTATCTTTCTACCTTTTTCTCTCTGATCACTTCTGCCACTTTCTTTTATGTGGACTCATTTCCTGGACACTTTTTACTACTCGTCTATTCAGGTAGTCAATTTCTAGTGCTGAGAACAAAGGCCCGTGTCGGTGTGGTTCCTTATTTACCTGACAAGGTAAGAAGGTGGTATTGTGGCAGCAGAGCTGGTGCTAAGCTAAAGGCTAAGTGGCTAGTGAGGAAGTGGTGATACAAGCCTTTGGTGCCTTCTGTGATCATGGGAAATGTGAACTCACTACCCAATAAGATTGACGAACTGGCTGCACTGGTGAAAAATGTCAGGACCTACAGAGAATGCAGTTTGTTGTGTTTTTGTGAAACGTGGCTAACAACTAGCATCCCAGATGCTAACGTGGAGCTACTAAGGTTTTGCACAGTTAGAGTGGACAGAGACGCAAATACCTGTGGGAAGCAGAATGGAGTAGGACTCACTCTCTATCTGAACACAAGGTGGTGCAACTCTGGACATGTAAACATCAAAATCTCAACTTGCTGTAGGGACATCAAACTGTTGGCCATAAGTCTACTACTTGCCCAGAGAGTTTGGACACATTATTGTTGTTACTGTTTACATCCCTCCTCGTGCGGACATGGAGATAGTGTGTGACATCATCACCTCCGCTTTTGCTAAACTAAAAACATAGCACCCCGCTGTGCTAATCTCTGTAGATTTTAACCATGTGACGCTGGACAAAACATTACCTGCCTTCTCTCAGTATGTGGATTGAAACACCCAGGGAAATAGGACTATTGGCCTACTGTATGCAAACATTAAAGACGCATACAGCGCCACCCCGCTGCCTGTGCTTGGGAAAGCAGATTATAACCTGGTTCTGCTTCAGCCTCACTACAAACCAAGAATGAGGGAGCTACCTACAACCACATGCTCATTCAGGAAGTGGTCCCCTGAGGCAGAGAAGGCTCTGAGAGACTGCTTTGGAACTACGGACTGGGATCCTGCAGGGGTCAAATAGTGAGAACATTGAGGAGGTTGTTGACTGCACTACTGACTACATCAACTTCTGTATGGACATTGTAGTTCCAGTAAGAACAGTATGCTGCTATGCTACCAACAAGCCATGGATTACAAGTGATGTCAAGGGCCTTTTGAACCAGAAGAAAAGGGCTTTTAAAGGCAGTGATCAGCATGATATAGCAATTTATAGTTATATGATATGTTAAGTATTTCTAAACCAGCTAATGCTGTTTAATGCACATAAATAATGAAAAAAACATGTCCGTCAAGTGTGACAAAACCTTTTCAAAATATAGGGCTGCTAATCTAAAAATCCACAATAATACAAATAAATAGAAAACAAAGAAAAAGTTTAACATGTTTTAGTCTTGTGTCCACACTGAAATGGTATTTTCAACTGCTGAAAATGCTCCTCAATTTTCATCAGTTCAAAACACTGGATCATGTGCTTTGGTGTGCATGATAAAATTAAATAGAATGTTTTGAAAATGCTAGCGTGACCACAAAACGTCTGAAATGAATATGAAATTTTGAAATATACCCATGTTAGTGTGGCTTTATATCTCTTTTATATTTCTTTTACACACACACACACACTTTCACACTTGTTCACTCTCTCTCCCTGCCTCATATATACTGACACCTTTCTCCTTGATGGCCTTCTCTTGTTCACACACAGTCTGTTCTTAACATTGAAGATTACCTGCACGGCCCCAGCAGGGCCTCCAACTTCGGCAGTTTCTCAAGTTCAGCTGCAGTTGGCATGGTAATATTGGCCTTCTGTAAAGCCAGAGCATCTCTCAACGACTGTTGTGTTCTGTGGACCTTCTTGATCATTCCATAAGTTGAATTCCATCTTGTCGAGTATGAGAGACTCCCTCTTTAGCCCATTTGCAGTTTATTGTTGTACTAATTCTGCAGCATTTGGTGAACTCTGTTTGAAGTGCCCAACAATTTTTCAACATTTGACTAGTACATTATCAAATGCGTCATTCTGTAGGGACACAGTAATTGAATTGAAGACATTGTGCAGTGCAACAAGGACAGGGAGAGAGGAGAGGTTGGAAGCATGTGCTGATTACAGCGGATTGCCACACCCACCACACGGCAAACCACCCGGATGGGGGCAGCCATGCAACGGGTGACAGCCCAGCCCCACACTGAACAGTGTGAGGTTTTTACAGTAACTGGAGTGGCAATCCTGCTAGCAACCTCCAGGTTTTCCCTGCAATTTGGAGGATCTGCTTGCTGGGCTGGATGCAGATAAACATCATACCCAGGACAGAGCAAATGCAGTTTAAGGGCCTTGCTCAGGGGCCCAACAGAGTAAAGCCTCTTCTGGCGTTTATAGGATTCGAACCGGCAAGGCAGATGTTAAAAAAAACTGTCTCACAGCTTCCACTAAGTTCCTTGCACTCTCTGTGGTAAGCTTAATATTTCACTGCTTTGCTACATCCATGAAATGCTCAGCTCATGCTTCAGTATAGAGGTTGTATTCTGTTTTTATTATTGTCAGGGCATGTGTTCCAGTATTTATCAATATAATGTGCTGTAACCCCTACATAGTTTGGGTTACTTATTAATGTCCAGTAGTCTCCAGTAAAGCAACAGTTGTTGCATGTTCCAAACACCACCAACTCTGCTATTTCTACTCTCTTGTTTTCATACAGTTCATATATACAGTAATTGTTAGAATGGTCACTCTTGATGGTAACTAGTATGTTCATTGGATGTGATTCAAAAGACATCCCTCAGGACTTCATCTTCTGTAATGTGAATTAGGCTGCAAGCTCTGGCTAACCACTTTTCTTTCGTTAGTTTGCAGCTCGTTGACTTACACTTTTCTGTAAGTGTTATTAGTGTAGTCTGTTGAAGATATCCTCTACTACTAACGCCACCGCTCTTGCAGGCATTAACAGTGTGCTTTGCTTTTAAATAATACTTGGATTCCTTTGGTGATAAAAAAAAAATCATCTTAGCAGTAGCAGCAGACAACTGTGTTTTTATCGAGAGAACCGTATGGAAGGGATTTGTAATGAAACTTTCCATTTAATAGACCAGTTGCAGCTTTCTCCATATTCTGTAACAAAAAAAACACACCCAAGGAACTGGTCTTTTTTTAGCCAATAACTATAGATAGTGTAGGGAGTCAAAATATAAAAATGTGCTGACTGAATAAAAAAAAAAAAAATTAAAGATGTTAAATCTTTTGTAAGATATGGCCGTCCATTCATCCCAGCCAATACCCCCAAGCCGCCAGGTGGAGCCCTTCTTGCAGCATGGAGGTCCCCAGAAGACCAGCAGGGCATTATGGACAATGTGGTTTTTATGCACAGCCCTGCTGGATGCCATGGGGGCCACAGGAGGGAGCTGCAGGGAGGACCGAGGGCTTCTTCGTGCCCTGTGACCCAGAGGTTCGTCATAGGAAGAGCGACGGACTTCCGGGTTGAAGAAAAGAACTTTTACCTGACCCGGAAGTGATTGAGAATCACATGGACTGGAGATAGGGAACACTTCCGGGTCAGGGAATATAAAAGGACTGTGGGAGCTCCCAGATGGGGAGCTGAGTTGGGAGGCAGGGTGGCTAAGCGTCTGGGAGTTAGGAGGATTGTTATTGGTTTATTTGTGATTGTTCATTGAGTATTGTGGAGAGGAGCGTGCTTTGTGCACATTATTATTATAATAAATAATAATTGGACTTTTACCTGATGTCTGACGTGTGGTCCGAGGGTACAAGGGTGTGAGAAAACCCTTAATCTGTCACACTTTATAGTGTTAATGTGTTATTAACATGTGAACTATGTCAGCGTTAATATGTATATATAATTATTTTAAAAAACACACATACAGATTTTAAAACACATACCTCCAGCTGTAAAGCAATATGAGTGATTGTAACAGCTTAGCTGATATTAAATAAAGACTCTGTATTTTAAACAGTATGGCTTGTGAGGAATTGGAAAGCTGTGTGGGGCTGAATGACCTTTTTGTAAAGCTAGCTGTATAAACAGAGTACTGTCTAACATTTATATTTTATTAATTTTAGAAAATTTTCCCAATATGATTTTAATGATATAAAAATACATTTAATACTTTCCTGTGATAAATTTTATTTTATTGATTCCCTGTTTTATCAGTCTTCATTTTAATTTGTTCTAAAATGTGTCATTTTTAGATCATTTAAATAAAGTCACTTAACTTAGATGACCTGTTATAAAATGATTAAAGAAAAGATAAACTTATCTTTAAACTATATATATATATATATATATATATATATATATATATATATATATATATATATATATATATATGAGTCAGTTATAAAAGAAAACTATGGAGATTCTGATCTGGCATGGCATGGGATAAAGCCCAGCTGCATGGTTATAATGAGTTTACTACTTTTTCTAAATAACTTAAGTGGGTTGGTGTAAACCTGTCTGCTGGGATTTTTCAGCATTCTGATCAAAATCAGACCATCTGTTTTTCAAAATGTGACATTTTCTTTTCATATAATATACTGTGGGGTTTTCTTTGTTCCTAGACTGCAAGGCCAAGAAATTGACAAACATCAAATACTGCCTTTAAATTGTTATGGACAACATACAAAGCTCACTGATGCAATTAAATTCTGTAGCTACAAGTAATGAAGAATGGCATCTAAATGTAATCAGATCTCTTTAAATCTTAATTGCTACAGACATGTTTTTCACAAAGAAGCTGTTTAACCTATAACTAGAGTACATGTACATTTCAAGTTAGACAGTTGTAAGACATCATTGAAATACGGAACTAAAGTGGACACTCACCTAAAGAAAATAAAACTGACTTTGATTGCTAATGCTTTTCTTGGAAATTTTATACTAAGAAACCAATTTAGTACTCTAGTTTACCTAAAATGTCAAGCTTGACATCCTTACTAATATTAATGTTTGAATGCAAAAATTGTTGCACTTTTTATTTTTTGAGTCCTAATGCTAAATATCTGATTATTGCAAACCTTTGAATACTATAATAAATAGAAAACTAATGAACGCATACCACTGCTGTGGTGTAATTTAATTTATAAGGGTCAGTATTATTCAAGCTGAAAACTCAGTTACAAACTATTTAACAGTTTAATCTGAATATTGCTTTTCTCAGTTTCTTGCCTTTATTTTTGCACCAGACAGGGTTTATTGTGAAGTTAGAAGTAAGTAAAATTGTGTAAAGTTTTTATTTGTAACAATCAAAGATGATATTGTGAATCATCACCAGCTTAGTCTCATCCATTTGTCCACATTATTATTTATGACTACAGTTTTAATAATAGCAGAACCTTACCTTAACACAGCTAGTGGTCAAATACTACCTGCTGCCTTCAGTTGCAGCAGATCCAAAAATGGGGTGGTGCAAAACAACTATAAATATCCTCAAAAATATAACACAAGAGGAGGGATAACCATAATACCACAACTTGTAGTAAAAGTGCAAATAAAGAAACTTTATGAATGAAACATTTATTAACAAAAAATAGCAAAATACAAAGAAAAGGATCAAAACAGCAAAAAACAGCACAAATGAGTTGCTATATTTGAGTCAAATAATTATTATTAACAAATTATTTATGATTATTAACAAATAACTTAGCAGAAGTGTGTCAGGAAACAGTACTGGGGCTCCTTTATACTGACAGCATTAAGTCTATATAATGTCTCAACCTAACCCTAAAGGGGGGCTGAGATGAAAGGCCATTAACAGGCTGGCATAGCCTAGAATGGAAGGAATAGGTAGCATTTTTGGGACCCCTTCACCCTCCTGAAGGAAAGCATAAGCTTGAATTGAAAATACTGATATCATACGAGCCTGTATAGTATCTTCCCCTTGCAATGCTCCCTGTCCTCCTGTCTAAAATGCTGTGCTAGACCAGTTTGAAACGGTGTCTTCTTTCTTCACTCATAGACATTATAAATGGACTTAAGGTTACTTTTTGTCCTTCTCATACAATTCTTGCTTATGCAGAGGACAATTAAATACACTCGCACCATATATATTAAATATTAATTTATCTCTTACCACTGGAACTGTACCTTCCTATTTTAAACATGCTGTGGTTAAGCCCTTACTGAAAAAACCTAAACCTTAATAAGGATGACTTAAATAATTTTAGACCGATTTCTCAACTACCTTTCTTATCTAAAATACCTGAGAAAGTTGTTTTGCATCAGCTTCAGATCTTTTTGGACTGTAATGGTGGTCAAGAAATTTTTTAGTCTGGTTTTAAAACCTATCACAGCTCTGAAACAGCTTTACTCAGGGTTGTTAATGATATTTTACTTTCAGCTGACTCTGGGGTTTTGACAGTTTTAGTGCTTATGCATTTAACTGCAGCCTTTGATACCATCGATCACAACATATTGTTTTCAAGGCTGGATAAGTGGAGTCTGAGGGGGTGCACTATATTGGTTCAAATCTTATTTCACTAATAGGACTTTTTCAGTTAGTAACAAGTCTGTATTTTCCTCTACTGCTCATTTGAAATATGGTGTTCCACAGGGGTCTATTCTGGGTCCTTTGTTATTTTCTTTGTATTTGCTACACCTTGGGTCCATATTTCACAAATACAATATTTCATTTCATTTTTACGCTGACAATATCCAGATTTATTTACCTATGACTAAGGAGTCCTTAAATTCACTACATAAATGTTATGATGAGGTCAAACATTGTATGGCTGTAAATCTTTTGAATCTCAATCAGAGTAAGACTAAGGCTATCATATTTGGATCAATGGCTGCTGATGGGGCTGTCAGGGATCAGCTTGGCTTATTAGCTGAGTTTTGCAAACCCCACATTAAAAATCTTGGGGTTATCCTTGATTCCAATCTTTATTTTAATAAACAGATCTCGTCCATTGTCAAGAACAGCATTTTCCAGCTTAGACTGCTTGCTAGAGTCAAACCTTTCCTGGGGCACTCAGATTTGAAGAAGGTATACCATGCTTTTATTATATCGTGCCTTGACTATTGTAATTCACTTTATTTTGTAATCAGTAAATCTCATCTTTCTTGCCTGCAGATTGTTCAGAATGCTGCTGCTTGTTTTCTTACTGGTTCTCATAAAATTGTGTCCATTACCCCAATTCTGGTCTTGCTTCATTAGCTCCCAGTTGAATTTAGGATTCAGTTTAAAATTTTACTTTTGGTTTTGAAGTTACTGAATGGTGCTGCCCCATCCTATCTGGCCGAGTTGCTGGTCCCATATACAACAGTCTGTTCCCTGTGTTCCTCTCAATAGCAATTGTTGGTCATGACAAAGTCTAAGATGAACACTAGGGGTGATTGTGCCTTTGTAATTCTAACACCAAAGTTATGGAATGCTCTGTCAATTGAAATTAGGTCAGCATCATCAACCCAAATGTTTAAATCAAGACTTAAAACACACCTGTTTTTGATCGCCTTTAATTGTAATTATACCAGTAACTCTGGTATCAGTTTATTAATTTTTCATATTCACTGTTTTTCTGCTAATTGTTCATCAGCTAATTGGTTCCTTTAACTTATTTGTTTTAGTTTTTATGTAGTTGTTTTTTGTTTGCTTATTGATTTACTATTGATATTTTTTGATTTTTATTGTACAGCACATTGGTTTACACTTATGCTGTTTTTTTAAATTTTGCTTTAGAAATAAACTTGCCATCCCCTGCGGCTTCACCCACGTATCAGTGAAACAGAACAGTGAGCAGGGCCCAGCCCAGCTCTCTACTCCTGACTTCACTCTCCCCCCTCCCCTTGGCTCGCAGCCTCTGTCTCGGATTAACGCAAATATATCGCTCCTGCAAGCAAACTATGATTCTTAGCACAATGAGAAAAGTCTCAAAATCAACCATAATGTTCAAGCAAATATTAAATAAAAAAGAACTAATTCCGTTAAGTAGTTGTCTCATTTGCTAACTAAGCAGAGTTAAGGTTACGCTCCGAGACAGACGTGTGAGTGAGGAGGGCCCCACCCCCCTCCTCACAGCCTGATGAGTCTCTCTCGGATTCGCGCTAATAAATCGGTACTGCAAACGAACTATGATACTTAGAGCAATGAGAAAGCAAATTATAGAAAAAAAAAATCTTAATCTGTTAAGTAGTTCTCTCGTGAAAAGCGGACAGACATACAAAAGGGTCTAAAAAACTAATGGCAGTTTTTTTGAACCACAAAATTTTTAAAACCGTTTCTTAGCGAGCACCTACGGGCCAAGGGTAACCTATATTCCAAAGTCCCAAGTCCTCATGGTTTGGGAGATTTTGTGATGAGTGAGTCAGTGGTATTTGGCGTTTATATATATATAGATTTTGATTTGATTTGATTTGGAATGGAGGCTTAATTTGCTTGGGCTGAGTCTTGCCTAAACAGGACTAGAATGAAATAGAGGAGTTAGCCTGCACTATAATATCCCAATGGTCCAGGAAGTAAATTAAGGAAACCAGACCAACATAAAGACAGGAGTAAGAAAGAAACTCTTTCTTTCTGCCATTTTCCCTCTTGAGGAGACCATTCCTATCTACATCTGGTAGCCATTTATCAGGTCGTATTATTTTACCAACACTCACGTTTATACTCTGCTTACATTTTGGTATATTATTTATAATACACAAAGAATAAATATGTAGTTTTCTCTCCAGCATGTTCTGGTGTTCCATCATTGCCTGGGGCTACACATGTAAAAGAAAGGGGGAAGCACTGAACTACAGTAAGAGTCAATCCTGATAGTGTAGGAAGAATATGGGCTTCAGGGCATTCTGCTATGGTCTACAAAGTACAATGTATAAAAGGAGAAACAGGATCACCTTAGGACCCTACCACAACAAAACATACATCCTGGAAGCATTAAAGGCACCAATAACAGTTGCAAAAAAAAGAGGTTGCACATACTTAAACTAAACTTAGATACAGCATTAAAAAAGTGTTCTTGATTGGAATATGAAAAGAAACTGGAAAATCACAGAAATTATGAAATGGTCAACTCAGGCATATTTTGCTTCAACATTTTTCTTTTTAAAGCTATACTTAAAACTGAAAATATTGATGTTTCATAAATACTGTGGCATGGGTAAAATGAACAACATCACTTTGTTATGTCTACTTATCTGATGCCTTGATGCATTTTACCTGAAAGAAATTTTACTTATCAGTTTTCCAAACCTCATTCTGATTAATAATATATGACCTTCTTTAAAAAGCTATGTTCATAATTCAAAACAACAAAATTATGATTTCAGTTTGTGGACCTTTACTCTATTGGTCTACACCTTAATAACTGTATTCTCTAATGACTTTAACATGATATTCACAAAGGGTTACAGTAAACTCAATCTGATTACAGCAGCATGCAAGAGACATATCTGGAAAGAGAACTAGCCCATCAAAGGACCCACTTACACTCGGTCACTTTACAATTGCAAAATAACATAACATGTGTGTCTTTTGGCATGCTTGAAAAAAACTGGAGTCATGAGGATAGCAGGTAATGGAAGGCCAGAGGACTTAAACCTAGAATGTTGTATCTGTGAGGCAGCAACCTTAACCAATGTACTACTAGAAAGCAGATGGATGAGTAAAATGTGTTTTATTACATTTAGACATACAATAGTATAAATAAAGCAGACACACAAAAATATGATAGACACAGCTGTCATGAAATTATGGAACTGTCCATGGTCAGGTATTTGCATATAACTAGAGATCATGTGTGTTCATTGGCCTTCAGATATTTAAGTGTCTTGCTTTACATTATTTTGTTGTGAGTCATAAAATAATTGGAAATTTTGTTTACCTTCAGGCTGAAGTTATTGTCTGGGAAGTAAATTCATCTCACACTCAAGTTCAATTCAGTTTACTTATTTTGAGTATCGTATATTTAATAAAAGAGATGCTACAAAACAATTCACAACAATAACCAAAGTACAATACTAGGAACATATTACATAATGCATGAACATTCTCTCCATGTGCATTAACTTCAGTACAAAAAAATAAATGAGCGACTCTGTGAATGTCCTTGATCGTTGTTGTGTCCTTAGAGTCTTTTTGTGTCCTCTCTTACTGCTAATGAAATAGGATAGTGGCACCAGTGTGCCCAGGGACCATTTATAGCCTGTGTCTGACCAAATAAAGGAGATACTTCTTATAATGCTAAAATAGCAACCTGAAAAGCAGTTTTCATTAAAACACGGGGCAGAAAGAGAATTATTGATGCTGTTTTCCAGATGATCTGTTTTAAATGATCAAGAAGAATAAGTGTGAAGTGCACCAGTCCAAATACCCACAATTCTTTTGTTCCAAAGAGATGTCTTCTTACTCCAAGGAGAAAACAAACACCACATATAGACAAAATAGAAAAGTGAGAGAAAATGACAGAAAAACAAAAATGGGGTAAATACTAAGTAAAACATAAATGAGGAGCAAACTAGAAACCAATAATCTTCTAGCATGTAGCACATTTTGGAAAAGGTTCTGAAAAAGTTGAAAACTTGCCTGCTTCAAATCTTCCACTTTTAAGTACTGATTACTACAACATTACCAGTATGACCCTGCTGAGATCAGAGAAGCACCTGAGTGTCCATGTTCACAAAGCATGAACAAAAGCCTCACTATAGGCATGTTTTATTCAATAACTATAGGAGGTATAGGAGGTACCAGGCAAATGCCAGTAATGTACAGCAAGTACCACAATAAAATAAAAAAATAAAATACACTATGTAGCAAAATGTATGTGGACACCCCTTTAAATTATTGTGTTCTGTGTTTTATTGTTAACATAAAATCAAGAACAGAGCCATGTAATCTCCATTGACAAACATTGAGAGTAGAATTGGTTGTATTCAAGAGCTTAGTGATTTAAAACATGGTTGAAGTGCATAGCACATATAAATCGCATATCCTGTGTTAAATTACTCACAATAGAGTTCCAAGCTGCCTTAGGAATCAACATCAGCATAAAAACAATGCATCATAAACTTCATTAAATGGGTATCAATGGCCAAGTAGCTGCACACAAGCCTAAAATCTCTATGCACAATGACAAGCATTGGCTGAAGTGTTTATATGTTAGACTTTGAAGCAATGGAAACGTGTTTTCTGGAGTGATGAATCACAACTCATTATCTGGCAGTCTGATGGACAAATCTGAGTTTGGCATATGTGAGGAGAACACTACTGCATAGTGCCTACAGTAAAGTTTGGTGGAGCAGGGATAATGGTTTGGAGGTTTTTTTCAGGGTACTGGCTAGGCTTCTTGGTTCTGTTAATGCTACAGCATACAAAGACTTTGTGACATTGTGCATTTTCAATGTTGTGGCAACAGTTTGGGGAAAGTCTTTTCTGTTCCACCATGACTGTGCCCCTGTACTCAAAACTAGGTCCCTAAATGATATGGTTTGATCAATTTGATGTGGAGGAACTGAAGTGGCCTTCACAGAGAACCTGACCTCAACCCTACTAAAGACCAACTATGAGCCAAATCTTCTCATCCAACATTAGTACCTGCTTTCAAAAATGCTCTTTTGGCACACATTCCAAAATCTGTTGAAAAGCCTTCCCAGTAGAAAGGAGGCTGCTGGAGATGCAAAGTGGAACAGGAACACCATGTTAATGGCCAATTTTTTTTTTTTTGGGTGTACTACAAGCGCAGATAGGTGTGATGATCAGGTGTCCACAAACTATTGGTCATATAGTGTATCAGTTAAATTTTGTCAGCTGTCAAATCTCACTCTTAGAATGTTCCATTGAGCTGGAGTTCCAGTTAAAGGCTAGATATTTTTTTTTGCTTTCTTGGCTCTTTATGAATGGTGACTGTAACCATTCTTGAGTAGCCATTCATAACATACTTAATGGTGGTTGTTCAGTTTTGTTAAATACCCTTAGTGGGTGTACTCAGTTTTTATCTCACTGAATAACATCTGCTTTATTTCTTTTCAGCCACCACCACTGGAGTGTTTGTATCTATCTGATCCCAAGTCCAGCAAGACGGTAGCTGTTTAATTCCTATTAAATATCCATTTTACTCTGCAAAGCAAGACAATCCAATGGACAGCTGCCTTGCCTCTTATGCAACATACCAAAAAAATTGGGCCTTGCTTTTGTCATTTTTTGTAGTTTGTCTCCTATAAGTATCTAACATGTCTATACCTCACCAGTAGGCCTGTAGAGTTCGTAGCTATTTGTTTTGTTCTCTGTATTGTCTTCACAGCCAGCATCCTCTTTCTGGAAGCTGGGCTAGAAAAGTTTGGAATAATAAATAATGCCATCCTTCATTTCATATTGCCCCACTCTTAACACTAGAATTACCAGAGCCTACGAAAAAACTCGTAATTCCGTCCCACCCTAAATTGCTTCTTAAATCCCTTCACACCTCTCCGCCAGCGTCCTTTGTCCTCTAAATGTGCTGATAAAGAGAAGCTAGGAGCAGCCGGCTATTCCATCCCCCCACCAATTTAGAACGTGCACGAACTTCTCTCAGCTCATGCCTTGATTGAGTATCTGGGAGTGAAGTGGAGTTTTAGAGTGGAAATAATAGATTGTTATTTGGAACACACGCATTTCATGTCTGTTCCGTTTCTACAGTAATCTGTGTCAACACATTGTTAAAACAGAAACGTTTTTTATATTCTAGTAGTAGATGTATGTAGGCATAAACTATATAGTGTATGAAGCCTGAAGTCCAAATATCAAAGAAACATTTTCACAAAAGATACAAATATAACACAATTGCGCTTTTATTCAAAAATATAACTGCAGAAACAAAAAGCCGCCTTTTCATGCGACATTGACAGTAGTTTATTATAATTGCCTCCGTCATGCAATAGAATCAGTTCTTGCTTTGCAATCAAAAGGTCGCGAGTTCGATCCTGCACCACTCTGTTTTGAGAAGTAAACTGCTCTTAGTCTTACTATTTTAGAATAAAAGCATACATTTGATTTCAGTCTGTAACAGCCGGTGCAATTTATGATCCTTGTAAAGGTTAGCTTTATTTTTTTTTTAATTCACTTTTCATTCTCTCAGTCGCATTCAGAATCAATCCATACAACTCCATCTGACACGGCTGTTTTCACTAAAGACGCGCTATAGCTCTGCAGTGTACCACGATGCATACTAAAAAAAAGCTGCCTTCTTCGTATCTCACCTTCACTTGATTTTCTTTTTATTCAGTTTTATCGAGTGTTCCTGCCAGTCCCCGCATGTTGCTGTATGCTGTTTCTTTTGTACTCCAGGACATGCAGAGTAAAGAATAGTAAAGAGCAGTAACTTCGGCGCTATATGCAATAATCAGACACTTGCCATCTGCCCGTGTCGCTCAAACACAGGAACATATATTGGTGTAAAAGTATAACAAAAGTGCACTTTTTCCATCGCCTTTTCCTGTAAGAAGCAATGTACACACTTCTCTCTATGCTGTGGTTTCTATTACACATCTGAAAGAAAGAGACAATATATGTGAAAATATCATCGCACTAATGCAATAGTATTTGAAAACGAACAGCGTCAGATCGGGTGTGAATTTATGCAGGAACTGGTAATTCTCTGATGCGGGACCTTCCCCCAGGGAAGAAAGTACAGTGTCAGGTGCTCATTCAGTGTAATAGGAACCATAGCACAGAGAGTTGTGTGCACTGCAACAAGTACACGTGTCGTAAATGTAGGAAGGACGGTCCTTGGGTGTGTGGGAACTGTTAATATTTGAATGTGATGATTTTATATAGCACAAAATGAAAATCAGCACTTCTTAGCATTGCACCATGCAAGCTGTCGTATCAATCGCCTACTGTAACTTGCTTTCTTTTTTCTTCGGTTATACAGGTAGTCTTGAATAAAAGTGCACTTGTTTTGTTTGCGAAATGAAGTGTCTGCGTGCACTTTTCATGGCCTTACACGTGTATTTTTTGAGCATGCCCGTTTGAGCATGCTCAAACACAGGAACATAAGTTGGTGTAAAAGTATAACAAAACAACGGGCAGATGGGGAGTGTCTGATGATTGCATATAGCGCAGAAGTTACTGCTCTTTACCATTCTCTCCTCTGCATGCCCTGGAGTACAAAAGAAACAGAATACAGACGCGCTATAGCTCTGCGTTGTACCACAATGCATACAAAGGGTTCTGACACACAAACGCTGGCGAAGCTACCTTCTTCGTATCTCACCGTCACTTGATTTTCTTTTTATTCAGTTTTATTGAGTGTTCCTGCCAGTCCCCGCATGTTGCTGTATGCAGTTATTTGAATTTCTTGATCTTTACTTTCACTGAGTTTTGTGATCTAGGTTATCACCTTGTCAATATTGATTGTTTCTGAAAGTTATTTTGGTTATAACCACTGTTTCTGTTTTTGAGGCAGCCACTTAGGCTCTTAACCTCTCGCTCTTAACCTCTCTTCCTAAAGTAAAATTAGTATTTTGTATTTGTCCGACGTCTTTATTCAGGGTGACTTCAAAATTTAGGATACAGTATAATTTTTTACAGTCATTTTTACAGTTGGAGCACTAGCATGCTAAGAGGCTTTCACTGGGTCACACATTAAGCACAGGCAGCAGTTGATCAAGTTGCCCAGTGGTTTAAAGTCTATTGATTTAGTTACTACACCAAGCATTAGAGATACTGTTACCTAAAGGAAAATTATCTTGTATTTACTCACTCAGCTTCATCATGACATTCAGATCTAAAGAGATGCTTATTACCAAAGATTATTTTACCACGGCTGAACTTTTGCAGCTCTCAGTGCAATGTTTGTCTCTTAAATTTGCAAGACAAAACTTACCTCTGGTTTGTATGTAATTTAATGTAATTAAACTAGCCATTTTTTGTTTCTCAATAGAAAATGTCAGAATATGGATGTGACAACAAACTTCTCCATTTACTTTGTAGTGACATGAATTTGATATCCTGCTGATCATTTCAAACATGGCCAATCCCTACAATGTTATTCTAATATGCCTAAGGCATACAAGCTAAATCAAATTAGATAATGTTAACATAACACTACAGCAGGACGGAGCTGGATAAAGTATTCTTGAAGAGCTCTGCTCTGGCAAATGGGTCATCATAAGAGAAAAATGTACTTTAAACAACCTTCCTGTTTAACTAGGACATTCTGCCATTTGAAACAGTTCATTTAAATTAGAAAATGAGATCATATATAACATTCTTTATATTTTGTTCTCAGTTTACATATAGAAAGTCAGGTATTCACCCGTGACTAATAATCATTATCTATTTTGGGATTTTACATACTTAATGGAATTTCTGGACTATACCATTTATCTGTATGCTTATTGATGTCTTTGAAATACTTTGTAGTCATTACATATAAATGAACCTAGCTGATTAAAGGAAGCTTTCTGTTAGATTTCTTCAAGTTACCATGATGTTTTAAATAAGGCACGTGAGGGCTCCATCAAAGGTGTACATGTTTGGAGCTCATATATAAAAATGGCTCAAGACTCTTCATTTACTAAGTATTTTCCACAACCAATTAATTAATTGGAACTATGGATTATTTGAGTAAATTGGTAGGTTTTTGTACTCTGGGAACCTGGGATTTCCTTCTGTCAGAGGATCAACTCAGGGCTAGTGGCACATCCATATGAATGAATATATGTGACTGACGTGGAGGCATTCTCTTTACTTTAGTTAGCTAAAATGTCAGCTTTGTATATGTTGAAGTGAGTTGTGATCTTTTTGATATTTTAACACAAGCAGTTCATCAAAGGTTACTTTTTGTTACATAATCGATGTAGAAAATTAAAAGGACCAAGCACATCCACAGAAATCGTAGGAATCAACAACCAAATTACAGTGATCCCTCACTATATCGCGCTTCGACTTTCGCGGCTTCACTCCATCGCAGATTTTAAATGTAAGCATATCTAAATACATATCACAGATTTTTTGCTGGTTCGCGGATTTCTGCAGACAATGTGTTTTTTAATTTATGGTACATGCTTCCTCAGTTTGTTTGCCCAGTTGATTTCATACATGGGACACTATTGGTGGATGGCTTAGAAGCTACCCAATCAGAGCATGTATTACATATTAAATAAAACTCCTCAATGATATACGATATGCTTCCCGCGCGGTGCTTGATTGTTTGCTTTTCTCTGTCTCTCTCACTTTCTCTCTCATTCTCTCTGCCTGACGGAGGCGGTGTGAGCAGAGGGGCTGTTTGCACAGAGGCTGTTTGCCTAGAGGATACGGACACTCCTTTACAAAATGCCGCTTTATCGCGGTGCTTCGGCATACTTAAAATCCCAAAAGCACGTATTGATTTTTTGATTGTTTGCTTTTCTCTCGCTCTCTCTCTCTCTGACGTTCTCTGCTGCTGACATGCATTCTTTGAAGAGAAGATATGTTTAAATTCTTTTAATTGTGAGAAAGAACTGTCATCTCTGTCTTGTCATGGAGCACAGTTTAAACTTTTGACTGAAGGGTGTTATTTCATGTCTAGACGGCTCTAATAATGTTAACAGTGTGGGAGAGTTTATAAGGGCTTAAAATATATAAAAATAACCACACAAACATATGGTTTCTACTTCGCGGATTTTCATCTATCATGGCGGGTTCTGGAACGCAAGCCCCGCGATTGAAGAGGGATTACTGTAATGGGAAAAAACAAGCTCATAGTAAAATTAAATAAGAGCCAAAACAAAAAGTAAACAAAAAACTCAGAAATGATCATTAGGAGAAGCTAGTTTTCTTAAGCTAAATAGAGGATCTATCCTTTGTAACAAAATGTAATTACAGAGCATGTGGTCTGTCTTAAAATAAGATGTCTGCCAAAAACACTCAACATGATGTGCCATGCATGCAAACATGTAAGCAGGAAATTCCTCCTAGCAATATGTGCTATCATAGCAACCACACGCTAAAATGGCAACGTCGATGACACAAAAATTGGAACAATGAGACTAAATCATGGACAATAAATAAAACATAAAAACAAAAGAAGAAATCACTAAACCATGCAACATTCTTCTCACAAACTGGGTAGAGTAAATGGAAATGAGAGGATGCGCTCACCAGCATCAAAGGCCTCAGCTACATTGGCTACCTGTTCAAGATGGGGTTTGCATGAACAACTTCATCCATCCATCCATTTTATAACCCGCTGAATCCGAATACAGGGTCACGGGGGTCTGCTGGAGCCAATTCCAGCCAACACAGGGCACAAGGCAGGAACCAATCCTGGGCAGGGTGCCAACCCACCGCAGGACACACACAAACACACCCACACACCAAGCACACACTAGGGCCAATTTAGAATCGCCAATCCACCTAACCTGCATGTCTTTGGATTGTGGGAGGAAACCGGAGCGCCCGGAGGAAACCCACGCAGTGAACAACTTCATGATATATTTAATTTCATACTGTTGGCCTTGTATTTTTCCTTCAGTGTAAGGCTTTAAAGAAATGGTTTAACTACTGTATATTGTCACACACGTGCGCATGGGAGGCAGCTAAAGGGCTTGAGTGATGGCAGTTCTGAGGCATGCTGGGAGCTGGCAGAGTGCACTGACTCTTTTTCTCTCTTTCCTGTAGACCATTCCCGGGAGATTCCATCTGGCTCTCTTGACGTCACTTCCGGGACCAAGCCAATGGAAGGAGACCTTACCGGCTCTGGCCCCTGTGATGTCACGTTCGAGCTCGAACCAATGACTAAAGAACATGAGCCTGATCCTTATGACCTCACTTCCTGTCTTCCCCTTTAAAAGCCTGTCCCTTTTCCCTAAATCCTCAGTCTTGTTTTGGACTCGTTTGTATGCACTTCAGTGCTGTGTATTTTCATAAAAGAACGACTTTGCAGCCAGGGTACCAGATTATACAGGTGGCTGCCCCAAATCTTTATCTGAGTATGTCTCATTATTGTGACAATATGTAATCAATTCTCATTCTATTCTATTCTAAAATGAAATGAATGTAACGGGAGGAATTCATTATTTAATAATCTACTTTGGATTTGGCAGTAGCAAAAATTAATGACACATTTTGCTTTATTTCACCACCCTTCTCTTTTGCTTAGGATTCTTTTATCATGGTAAGTGCATCACTCATTGTAAAAACACAATTTATTGATAAACAGAAATTTTACAGAAACTGAGTAATACATCAAAGACTGTTTACAAGACTGGTGACCAAAACAAATCTACCTGAAGGGATGATTCTTAGTTGATTTAAAAGCTTTCTCCTTTTCTGGAAAACAAGACAATTAGTTGTTTAATTTTACAACCATTTTCTGTGAGTGTTTTCACTTTTGAATTTTTTCTGAGATGTCAAATGTAGCTCACCATTTTTTGCTCTAATGCACAACCTGTGGGCAAGAGTGGGCTTTAAAGTTATCTTGTGTTTCAATGCTCAATTGGTTTCAATTTCAGTGAACCTTTTAAAAGCTGAGAGTGTACCTGACACATTGATTGGTGAGATTGTTACATGGCAACAGTTAATCACAAGAAGGCAGTTCTGTTAAAGGTTTTTTTCTAGATATTTACTTATAATTTACCCTGACATAGATAAAGCAATTTTAAAAACACTAAGCAGCAAATTTTACAGATATGTTTTGCTTGGCTTTGCCTTTCTTTCTTTCCCACGTGGTCCTTTTTGATTTTATCTTTCTGTGAGTCTCTGGGTGGTAGGCTCTTTGCCATGTCCTTTGAAATGCCATAGAGGACTCTTTCTGGAACACTGGGCCACTGTGATTCCACTCTTGAAATAATACTTTATTATCTCCTAGTCACTGGGACAGAGTTGGGACCTGAGAGAGCTGATATTAGGGTTAGTAATGTCTATGCTATTTAGTGGGATTCTAAAGTGTGCCAAGAGAGAGAGTGATTTCCAATGTAGAGGCATCTCTATACAGACTCTCAAACTTCAGGCATCTGTAGACATTTCTTAATGGACGAATGCTAGAAAAATGGTAGCATAGACCCACATAGAAAATAATAAAAAAAAAGGTATTTATTTACAGTGAAACGAAAATGTTAGTGTCTTGCAATTAAACGCAGCCCTTTGACAATGACACAGAACATGTGCAACAAAGAACAAAAATAAGTGAGGGTGAATATTTACAATATGTAAAGTGGCTCTAAAGATAAAGATGATGAAAAAAATAAAAACAGACAGCCCTTCTTTCTCTTCCTCCTTCTTCACAAAACAAAAATCAAAAAGATAGAAAAAAACATCAAAAACAGAAGTGAAAAATGTAATAACCATTATATTGTATATATATATTGTATTGTATATATACAAGAATGCCACTGAAAGCCTTTATCAAAATCACTCACAGCTTTTTCCCACTAAATGCCAGCTAGTCAAAAGACGACCCCGGGAGTTATTTAGTTTTATTTGCTGGGGTCAGACTTCCTGGTCAATCCTCTAACAAGTCCGCCAAGCATACTCAATCAGTGACAAAGTTGTGATATCCACCTTATGGAGCCTCTCTTACTGGTGGATGTTCTGTATATCAGCATCTCCTCAGTCAGGTGCGTGAAACTGCCAGGATTAATCCATGCACATATCTTCCACTTACGGGTAACTTTCTGAACATTTGCAGGACCTTAGCTCTCTTACAGCTCTCCCTTTGCACAAGAAGCTACATGTGATTTTTCCTTCCGGTGCCTTTCCACAACACATGCAGACTTAAATGGATGTTGTTCCTCAGCAGTCAAGAAGTAACACTGGGATGTTGGTGTGCCAATGTTGAGGATTCAAACAGGCGTGACAGGCCTCTTCATTTAGAACTGAACGGCCTACAGCCCTCCTGCATCCTGCTTCCATGTTGCCTCCCTGTCGTTTATCTTCTAGAGTCGCCTTCACTTCCTCATACTTAGTATAAGTGAACCTCTCTGTAACTAATTATATAAAAAAGAAACGCTATAGTTAGTCACTTTACCTTACAAAACAAACAGGGCAATATGATTTCAGCACAGAGCTAGGAATGAGATGTAATGAATTTTTAAGGGAGTTGTAGTTTCTATTGGTTGAATTAGTGTTTACTTCCAAGTCCTGGTCAAAATTACGTAATAAGAATCCATCTGTGTAAGGAAGATGTTAGCTTGCAGTAACAAAGTTGTGGAAATGTGGAAATTGTGGAAATGAATGATCTCACAGTCACTTGGTCTGAGAAACAATGAAAAGATGTACAGCAATCTTCTTGTTTAAAGCCACTGGTCATCAAATGAAATTAAGAAAGGCAGTGAAACAGAATTGGCTAATGGTAGATCTGCAGAAGGATGTCAGTTCAGGTTCACAACTCAAATAAGTGTGTTTTCTGTAATGCAGGGTGGTGGTGGTATGCTGTGTATGCAAGATCCATCTGTGTTGTTTTCTAAAACAGGCCTTACATCTGCATATTTTCATGTAGAACTGAATGTATTCCACATAAAAACAGAACATGACACAATATTGGGTGGAAAATGTAGTGCAATTTATGTTGGCATCTCTTTGTTTTGTAAATGCAAATTTTAATAATCTATATGTGCTTTTTATATAAATATTATAAAAAATGTATTACCAATAGTTTTGTACACAGAAGAATAACCGACATCCTAGGACTAACAAGCATAACCTAGTCTGAAAGACTAAGGGGATTAAATCTCTTTAGTCTTTAAAAGAAGGTAGCCTAAATTCTTTTATATAAATAGCAAATTATGTACTGTACTTAAAAATAAAGGTGAAATTCTTTAATTCTTACTGAAAGAGTCAGTAATCTGAAGAACACTATTGAGGCATGTATTTAAGAAGAAGTGTTAACAACTATTTCTATGAAATATTGGGACAGCTTAGCTTTTAGCTAACCAAACAGTCTTAATGGCCTGAAGTTTGTCAAAATTCCTATGTGTTTACTGTATATTCTAAGTTCTAATATATAAGCATTGTACCTGCCAAGGTGGATGGACTGGTATCATAACCCGGAAGGAGTGTTGTCACTTACCCAGACAGGAGGACATAAGAGGAAGATCTGGATGGACAGGTGTCCAAGCCAGGTTGGTTCTTTGCATATTCCTCGGTATGCCAGGTGGCAACATCCCTCTGGTGGAGCTCCCATTTGTACAGCCACAGGGCATCTTGGGAGTTGTAGTCCTGATGGACAGGCCTGTTGGAGTACTTGGGTGCCAACAAAGGGAGCTATGGGGAGAGGTCTCTCATACTTTTAAGGAAGTTCCATTTGACCCCAAAGTGCTTCCTTGTTGTAATGGTTTGATTGGTAGGTCTGTCATACAATAAGCCACTTGACCTCATCCAGGTGAGTCGGATTAGGTAGAGGTGTAGGACTATGCTTGCCTGGGAGGAGTGAAATGAGAGGAATCACACTGTGTTATTAAAAAGAAGAAGAAGAAGCCTATAAAGGTACAGCTTGTGAATATAAGCCCTTGTATTTTGAACCTGTGACTGAGGACTTGAAATTGTGTTGGGGTTTTGGGCCCCAGTGGTGTCCCCTGTTGGACACAGCATAAATGTTAGAATTACAATTTTTCAATTTACAAGAGTGGCCAATAGTTATGTTACTAACATAGAATTCCCAAATTTCACATTACAGATCTGACAGTATACTTAATATCAACATATTATTTGAAAAATAAAAATATGTTACTATTATTTGTCTTATTGCATAAGGTGCTGACATATCTAGCAACTTTCAGTTAAAAGTAGATCCTTTAAGTGTGGAAAAAATGCACTGGTCATACTAATTAGAGAAAACATGCAATTGCTGTGGCACGGTGGTGCAGTGGTAGCACTGCTGCCTCACAGTAAGGAGATCTGGGTTTGCTTCCCGGGTCCTTCCTGTTAGGAGTTTACATGTTCTCCCCATGTCTGTGTGGGTTTCCTCTGGGTGTTCTGGTTTCTTATCAATCAATCAATCAATCAATCAATCAACATTTATTTATATAGCACATTTTCATACAAAAAAATGTAGCTCAAAGTGCTTTACAAAATGAAGAATAGAAAAATAGAAGACACAATAAAAAATAAACATAAGTCGACATTAATTAACATAGAATAAGTAAGGTCCGATGGCCAGGGTGGACAGAAAAACAAAAAAAAAAACTCAAAAGGCTGGAGAAAAAAAATAAAATCTGTAGGGATACCAGACCAAGAGACCTCCCAGTCCCCTCTGTTCCACAGTCCAAAAGACATGCAGGTGTGTTGTGTTGGCTGGGATTGGCTCCTGTGACCCTGTGTTAAGATATAGCGGGTTGGATAATGACTCACATGCAATTGCACCAAATTTATCATTACAAGCTAAGCAGGTCAATGGATTTTAGAAATTAAAGTATTACCCAAAATAGCACTAACACCATTATTGCTTTTATTCCTTTAGACTTCACTTTAATAGTGAAGAGGATATATTATAATTAATTATAATAATAATTGTAAACAATAAACTTAAAAAAGAGCATCTGGTGCGGTTTATTTGATATTCTAAATTACTAAATGTCATAGGTTTAGATGCTTCAATAGGAGATTTGCTGATTAGCACTGTTGCCTTATAGCTACTGAATCTTGGGTTAATGCTGTCTGTGGAGTTTGTATGGTCACTGATTTTGTGTTTTTTTTTTTTTTTGCCCGAATGCACATACTCTTCAGCCGCTGCTTAGACTGTAGTGCATCGGTTAGTTCTGCCACTGTGAGCCAGCTGCTCAGGGTCCACCTCAGACCTGCATATGTGTGCTCAGTCTAGCATATGAAACATAGAAACACATGAAAAGCACTTGTGTGTGATTGAGCCTTTAAATACAGGTAGCAGCTATTTAAATGTAACGAGCATTCTCTGACACTTCTGACAGACTGAAAGAGTCAAATTAGCATACAGGCATGTGCCCTGTACTGCTAAAATTTGTATGGTATGCACAATGTCTATATAAGTGTATACTGCAAATGCTTGTATAACAAATTCGAAAGTAATGACTCAGAGCACATAGTGAATTGCAGATTGTTGTGTTTGTGTAAAAAACAAACATCTTGCTTTATGTTTAAATGACAGAAAGTTGTCATACCATTATTAAGAAAATAATAATAACATGGGGGAATTTAAATGTAATAAATGCATGAAACCCCATTTTTCAGGATGTTATAGGTGCTCTTTTATAGTTCAACCCATGTTAGCCCACAACAAGTCCTGCACATACTGTAAACCCCTCAGGCAAAAATGGTCATATTATACTTTGATCCCTTCAATTACATCTGTAAAGGGTGAGTTTGTTTATAAGCCTTCAGGGTGTGCTTTGAGAAGGACGGTCAATAATATCATCAAACCTTGTGTACATCAAAGAGGATGGGTACACAATGTGCGCAGTCTTGCTAAAGATACCCATATTCTACCACAAAGCTAAGGATTTCCTCTAGACTGGAAGGCTGGCCCCCATTTGTTAAAAGAAGATCAAATGAGTTTATTGTAGTTACTGAAAGATCATACTATGCAACTTTCCTGGAATATAGACTGGATAGCTGAGACTCAGGAGGAACAGTGTGGACTCCACACTGCCATTGAAAGAGCAGAGCCAGTGTTGGTCAGATTGTACAGATATTTGAGGCTGTGCCAACCCAGCCTACATTTTTATGTATATGGCAAAGGCATAAGAAGTTGCTCTAAGTGTTTGAGGTTCCCTGGCCCTCTTCTGCAGTTGCTTTCTTATAACTGAAGGGAAATAATGGCTTGTTTTCTACAGTTAAGGGGTTAACAGCTGTCTCAGGTTGAGCAGTTTAATTAATTTGGGGTCATGAATGAAGGTAGAGGTGATCTTGAGATTGACAAATAAATTAGTGCTACAGCAGTTTGAAAACAAGTATGAGCTAGCCTGTCAGCTATTAAATTTACTAGTCAGTCTACAGCCATATAATCACCCATGTTCATGAGTGCTGGGTAATGTCAATTAAAGTTCAGTGACTGGAAAAATGAGAATGTACTGTAAGTACAAACTTCCAAAATGATGTTCCTGAGCAAGGTTGTTGGGCTACGTCCCCATGATAGACTGGGGTGTTCAGCAATATGGGAGAGAGAAGCAGAACTGTTGTTTCTCTGGATAAAGGAGTCAGATAAAATGGTCTAGGCATATGTGTAGCTAGAATTAACACTGGATACATCCCATGGGAGGAGTGTACAATACAAAGCCAACTAGGACAAGAGCCAGATGTAGAGCCAGGATATGCTAAAGACGATAAAGCACTTGTCTAGCCTGGAAGTGTTTGGAAATGATCGAGAAGAAGCAGGAAAAAAAGGTGATGGGCCTGTTGTGGCTTAGTCTGTCCAGTTGAACATGTTGTCACCATGACTCTAACTACGAAATATGAATCAACAGTGAATTAACTTGCTGCATCTTAACTCATTCACACATTGAACAGTGGTACATCAAGTTTATCAAAGAACACAGAATATCAGGCGATCTACAGTTTTCTTTTATTTTTCCATTCGACTCAAATGTTAACAAAGACATATTTTCAAAACAATTTTCTGTATTAACATGCTCATATTAAACTATTTCAATCAAACTTAAACATTTTATTACAGTTAGCAGAAAACATGTAAATTACTTTATGCCATCTAAACTATGACAATGTAAACCTGTGACAGATTGGTCCTTTTCTTCTTTAATTTTTTAAAATTATTTTTTGGATATTATTATCATTGTAATTATTATACAAGTACTACATTTCTCAATGTTTTTGACCTTATGTACTAAGTATGCTTGACCGGTTTATGTACATGTCTGTGGCTTATGCTAAACAGTAACATGTAAATGTGAATTTCCCCTTGGGATTAATAAAGTATCTATCTATCTATCTATCTATCTATCTATCTATCTATCTATCTATCTATCTAACTATCATTTTGCCTTAAAATACATAGATGTGCCAACTTAAAATGTCCAAATTGTAAGTTTCCCTTATAAACAACCAAGTCTACACTTAGGACAAAGAATTTGCCACCGTTAGTAATAAGATACCACTGACATTTGTTTATTTAAACCACTTCTGACTTTTCTATCACCAAGTAGAAACCTTAACATGCCATTTTGTGCTGCCATTCTCTATTCAGGAAGTCTTTTCTCAGTTAAATAATTATTGTCAGGATCCTTAATCTGCACTGTCTTGCAAAGTCTTGCTCTCAAAGAATGGTCTTCACTCCTTGCATCTTGAAACTCTTGATGCCTATAGATTATTTGTCAAGATGTGTCTGATTGACCAATACTAGGCAATCACTGTTATCTGAATCTTTCCCTCTTCTGCCAAAGTAGATTCTTTATCTTTATTTATTTGCCTTGTGAAAATAATTATTAGGCACTCATCTTCTCCTGTCTTTCAAGCCTTTGTCTTTTAACACACCAACATATGTCTAGGTGACTTAGTACCCATGCCAATTCCTCTTCACTGCATCCCATTTCAAGATGATTGGCTTGTACTTTTTCAGCTTGTTCATTAACCATTATATGTCTTTAGGCATACTCCTGATACAAACACAAGCTGCAAATAATATGTTTGTATGTGATTGTGCCTTTACATTAGAGGAGACAAGAGAAGAACATCAAAACAAAGCATTTTGGGTGAAGTGAGTTACATAATGTCAGAGAAGTGTGGTTGAAAAATAATTAAAGCTAGGATCCCCTTGTCCTTTAAAAAAGTGTCAGGGATGCTTGGTACTTAAAAAAAAGTATTGCATATTTAAATTTGAGTTGGATATAACAGAATAGACATAAGAACTTCTAGTTAACCTACACCCCAGTATTTGTCAAATTAAATACATAGTAAGGGTTATTAACCCACATTATGTTTGGTTTTCCGCTATGCTTCTAATCCAATCCAAGTTCAATACTTAAATTCCTGTTTAGTAATCTATTTGTGTATATTTAGTTCTAGAATATAATTTCATAAGAAGAGATGATTCCACAATACAGTAAAACATTCAGTGACTGTTGCCTTCAATAATGTTGAACCTAAATATAAATATGCATTCTGACATGCACATGAGTTTATTATTATTATTATTATTATTATTATTATATACTTAATAATTGTTGCTCTAAATTGTTTTTCAAAGGAGTACCTTCTCTTCTTCCCCATTCTATTCAAACCTCCAGGAAATTGGAAACTTCCTAAAGATTCCAGATGCACTGTGAAATTTACACTTTCATTTAAATCACAGCATTGTACAATATGCATTGATGATGAATCTCTTTTCAAAACATGTCTAGACCTTAAACAAAGATTTGGGATGCAACTGGACTTATTACACCATATAAAATGGCTTCTTTTTACACTAACTTCTGATTCTACTTTAACACCTTGGAACATTTCAAATCTAGGTCCTTTCCTTTCAGTACAGAACAAATCATAGAAAACTGTTCATGCTTCTTGTAGGTTACTGAATTATTAGTTGAACTGAAATTCAATTCTAGTTTGTTTTTTGTTTGTGTCTGTTGACTATTCATATTCAGTCTTTATATGAGTGTGGGTACTCTTCTGCACAATATTTTTTAAAGAAAATGTGTAGTTAATTACATAGAACTGAGTGAAAGTATGATAAATAAAACAAGAAGAATTTTTTTTTAGCCAAATAAAGCTTAGAATACAAAGTCCATATCCACAAAACTCTATAGGTAACTTGAGATAAAAATGAATGACCACTGTAAAGTGAATCTGGCTCACTCTGAAAATGACCAAATGACAAATATGATCCGACTCATGCAACCAACAAAAAAGTAAAAATTATATTACAATTCTTAAACATGTAGAATAAATCGGTGTCAAAAGTTGCAATTGGTTCTAGAAACATTTGTAAAAGATTATTTAGATGGCGAAGTTGCCATGAGTAGGGTAAAGAACAAGGGTCCACCTACACTGAAACAAATCACACTGACAGATAAAAAATTTACTATGCCACATTATGTAAATGTGTAGGTGTGAATGAGGCAATAGAAAACTGGCACAAAGATGGTACGAGTCAATTCAGATGGCTGATGGTAGCAAGGATATCTCACATGGGATAAGTGGAAACCTGCTGACCAAAAGTGAGAGGCTGGAAGATACCTGTTACTTAAAGTGGATTGGTTGGAATACATTACAAACTTATTCTGCTTGCTTTATTAATTCCATCTATTCACTTCACATTGTCTGGTGGCACTGACTGTGAAGTACTGCAAAGATGCTGTTAAAAAAGGACTGAGGTCAATGTGCATTTTCAGAAAATGGAAACATAAACAGTTTTCTACAGTACTGAAGTATTGTTATCAAAGTTCAGAGGGCTAATGCATACGTCTAAAACAGAATTGTTTTAGACAAAATTGTAAGGAGTTGAAAGCAAAATCACGAGAATATTACCTGTGTTAAAATGCTAAGAAGATATAATGAATATATAAATGGGAAAGTACAAGTATTTAATACCTAAAACCACAAGCTCAAGATTAACACTGTTTAAGTTTTAAATTTGTAATCTCGGATGGTGAGCTGTGGCATTGAATTAAGTTTCATAGCAGAGTTTTCATGATGTAGTGTCCTGGTAACTCACCAAAAAAATTTGGAGAGTCTAAAATGGCAATGTAATGTGCTTAAAATTAAATAAGAAAAACATTAATATCTATCTCAAATGAAATAATTAATCAAAAACACACATACAGTCTTGTTCCCCATCAATAAATCTTTAATAATACTCACAACAAATTAACAGAAAAAGTTTACCTAAAACAAAAAAAATAGAAAATTCAGAAAGATGTCCGAGTTTTACCATGTCTTAACAATACCTTGGAGATCTGACTAAAAACAGCTGAAGTCTGTGGAGTTCAGAGACAGAAACTGACAGTAGCAGTGGCTGGTAGCAATTATGGAGCCGGGATGACTTAGGAAAGCCTAATGGAGCATCAGGTTGTGCCTTTTTTTCTTTCTTTATAGTATATTCTCACTGTGATTGTCCAATCATTTCTTTTTATACTTTGAAATTTCTTTACAATTTTTCAGGTTTGTACAGACACTACAGTTACTTTGTTGTTACAGAAATAATTAACATTATATATTAATGCTGTTTTTCTACTGGTCATTTGAAAAGAAAAGAAATTGTGTGCCCAGTTTGTATCATTTAAGAGTCCTGATTTAATTTAATTCCATTCCCTCCAACAGCCACACAATGATTAATAAAAAAGATAAGAATGGGTTTATTCATCATTATAACATAGTTTTCACTTGGAGTTTATAGTGAGAAGTCAAGCAAAATGATACCTTTTATTGGCTAAATAAAAAGATTACATTATGCAAGCTTTCGAGGCAACTCAGGTCCCTTCTTCAGGCAAGATGTAATTTATGAAACAGTATCTATCAGTGTAAATAAAGCTTATAATCAAAATTTTCCTTTAAATCATTAATTGAAGACTTTCAAAATATTTTTTCAGAGGTAATATACTAACGCATTTTTACCTTTAAATCTCCAACTGTCTAATGATTCTGCTGTCTCACATTCTGTAATTGTTTACTGAAGAAATGCACTGAAATTTCCGATCATGGGAGGCCAAATCCTCCTATCTAAAGTCCTTTCTTAAACAGATCCAATTTTATGTGTCTGAACTCTGTAGGTTTAAAATTAGCATATTTATCCATCCATTTTCTGAATTAGTCTCATATCCTAAAATAGGATATGAAAAATGTACTTCTTGTGCATTCATTTTAACATCAAATTGTCTCTCTTTGGTATTCTTTATTAAATGGAGCCAGTAAAAGACTGCATCAGTACATTTAAAGAAAGAAAATAAAATTGTTACATATTATTCCTGTGATAAAAATAATTTAAAAAAAAGGTTAGGAGACAAACCTTCTGTTCTACTTTCAATACTTTATAGCAAAGTAATAGCCCTTACCTATTTGTTATTTTTTAAATACTTAAAAAACACTCAATTCCCAATACTATACATACAATGTAATGCTTCCTGATATTCAGTAGCTATTATGGTGTCATGTGCATCTGCCTCTGCTTTTCATGAATTGGCTGCCTGCTTAGAACTATTTCAGCAGAATTAAGCCAACCACTTGAAATCAAGCCAGCTACAAGAAATTGCTTACAGCAGTGAGTGTGAGCATTCATGAAAGGGGAACATATTATTAGAAATTCAAAGGCTGATGAGTATTTTTGCAACCACTGACATGCAAAAATTGAGAATTTTAGATGCTTAATTAAGCAAAGACTTCACTTAAAGGGACACTACAGCATCTTGTTAAGAATAATGCTGGAATTAACATCTACAGAGTGTTCTACCCTCCAGGAAATGAATGTGACCCTTATAATGTGGCTCAGACAATGATTTACATTCATATATAATTATTAAGATTTAGATCGATATATAATTGTTAATCAAATGATGCAAATTAAAATATTATTATTTACTCAGCAGATGTCTTTATCACATGTGACAAAAATAAGCAGGCATTACTAATATGTCCACAGCAGTTTTATATGAATCTAGTTTAGTAAGGTATGACCTTAGATACTTAGTAGATCAGACTGCATTCCAAAGTTGCAAAGTTCACAGCAGGCGCAACATAATGGCTGGCATTCTGATGACGATGACTCAGGAAGTCACAAAGCAGAAGATATTAGGAAGAAAAATTCAGAGAGATTCAGCACCTGGATAATAGCAGACTTTCAAGAATCAAAGACATACCCAGAAGCTGGAGGAACACTTTGCTCTTTAAAGATATATTTTTTCCTTTGTCTATTTGTGTTAACACTATCTAGGCCTAATGAACTATGCCTTTTGAGATCACAAATGGCAGTCAATTAGAGACATCTGTAGGCAATTAAACTTTAAAAAAGAATTTTCTGCAATTGTGTAGATTGCTCATTGTAATGATTTGAAATTGCCTTTTTATCCTAGTATTTTTAACTTTTGATGTGCATCTCATTTGGCCCCTGGGGAGTTACCTTAATTCTTAACTCTGTTGGAAAAACGGTACCTGTATATGCTGTGGAAATATAGAGTGCCTGAGTCTTACATAACCATATCTCTTTAGAGCAGGATCAACATCTCAGAAAGTAACAGTCAAACAATGTGTTCCCTATCCAGCCCATCCATTTTAAAAAAATATCTTATTTCTTACTTTTCTGTCATTTTAAACTGCATGCTCAGTACAACTGATTCACTGTTCTTTCTCACAAGATAATCATCCAGCTTTTCCAAAGGTGCCAAGAATGAATCACTTTAGCAGCAGGTGTCAAGAATCGGCATCTCATGGCATATTAAGGACCTAAAGCAAAGCTCTTTACAGGTTTTTAATGTCTCCATCCTATTTCCTCTATCCATTACACTTGTTATCTTAAAGCTTTTCTCTGGGTATTGAAATAACACATATTGTTAAGTCTTCAGTTGTATGCATGTTTATTTAAAGTAAAATACCGTAACAGATGGATTGACTCTAAAAAGCTCTTAAAATATTGCATCTTGGCCTTACAGTGGATGGGAGCCATTTGTAGTAACAGTGACACCCTGAGAATGAGACTTTTGTCATACACCACTAAAATGATGGACATTAGCCTTCACTGCAGTACTCAACACTGCAGAATGCCCTGCAATTAGGAGCTGTGCAACCATCTGACTAAAGTCAGAAAGTCTTGGAATTACCATTTATTAATGGCGTAGAGGTTTATTTTATCTGGAATTTGTGTAGACCACATTTGTGCCATTGCCACCTGACTTTAGCTTAATGTATTTAATATTCTAATAATATAAGGGCTTTAGTGTATAAAAATGCTTGTTTATACAGTATATGATTATGTTTGTTATGTATGTAGTGTAGAGTGTTTTCATTGAATGTTGTATTTTGTTAACTATAGTATATTTGTAAATATGTACAGTATAACACAATGATCTTGTCAATCAGAAATATGCTATGTTAAAATAAATAGTAATGCAAATTGACATACTGTTTCATTTTTCCAAAGACCAGGAGTCTTATTAATAAAACTGTGACACCAAAAAACCAGGAAAATGTGTATGCCAAAAATAAATCTGATTTATAAAACCTGGCATATGCAAATTTCTATACAATTTATCTTTATAAATCATAATCATCTTGCAAAGTACGTATTTGAACACACCTTAAACCCTGTCATTTTTCACTCTAAAACAATCATACAGAGACTATGCTAGTGAACTTTGTGCGCATAAGCAATCACAAAGCTGCAGATCTTCATTGACTGGAGAAGCAGCCTCCCTTCTCATGTATCGAAAGTTTCAAGAGTATCTAGTTTTACTCTGCAACTGACCACGCAAAATTATATGTGTCATTATAGCACCTCTTTTCAGCGATCTGGGGGTTATGGAAAGGCATAAGATGCCAGCGTCAGACCAGGTGGTTGCTATTATATGGCACATGTAAATGACATGGTGGCTGTTACAATGAATACTACAGGCCAAATGGAAATCTGAGGGTTCAGCCAGTTACCTTATCAACAAGCCAGCCATCACAAACAGTATTATCACGTCTGCCAAATCTACTTTGCCTCAAAATAACTGACACATGGGTTGATCCGGGCCTCTGTTGTCAGTCTCATCTTGGTATTGGAGATGGCTTGTGCATTATTGCATGTAACTGCTTATGGCTAACAAAAACTACTTCACTCACACTAGGCGCTCTTATTGCAATATGAGTGTAGTAAAGTGAGCTCATTACCTTAGGAGAACTGGACATTGCTGCAAATTGACTTTTAATTCTGACAAAATCAGGTTATGTTTTATATGTTTATACCCACACCATACAAAAACTAGATGTTTTGCTGGTCGGTTAATGGCTTCCAGCACAGCAGGCATGATAGAGTGAAGCTTGTTTCAGATATTCATGACCTTTTGGTCAGTTCCCTGAGAAGTGAAAACAGGTAGCCAATATAAGGTAATGAAAAAATTTTAAAAAACTGACCCTTTCAAACGGGAAAAAAAATACAGTATATACATTTTAATTATCACTTGTGAGGTTTAATATTTTTGTCACATCAAAGCACATTTTAATAATGATACAAATTTTTACACATGTGAGACATCATTTAGCTGGTTTGGCTGCATCTCCCCCAAAACGCTGGGTCAGCGCTACAATAAATATACACACATTCACCCCATCTATCAAACGTTCTTTTATAAATCTTTGTGTAGAAAGCAGTGTTTGCACATTTCTAGTATCTGAATCCTGGCCTAATTCTTGTTGGTTTTTTTTTTTTTGGAACTCTAATTTCTTACCATACCACATCTCAGATATATGCATTGTAGGTCCACTGGAAATTGTAAATAGTCCCTGAATGACTAAGTGTGATTTTTTTTGGGTGCCTTGAGAGAGCCAGAGTTGATTCCTGCCTTCAGCTCAATGGTATAAGGATATGTTCTAGCATTCAACCCTTCTGTAAACGAGAATTATTTTGGAAAATGAATTAATGTATGTATACAATTACAATTTAAAAAGTCCAGAACTATTAAACAGCTATGGAAAACATTTACCATGTTCAAGTACTATGTAATGAGTAACCAAAAAATACTGTAATACTTGTTAACTTCTGCGGTCATAAAGCAGAGGCAGAAGAAAAATAGGCATTGTTAGAAAATATATAATTTTACGTTATCTTCATGATTGCTCTAAATTCAATAAAATGATACCAGAGTGTAGCCAAAAAATCAATGCATAAAAGATTTTTTATGACTCCCATGTATTTACTGCACTTTGCCTAGATGGGTTTCAGGTGTGTTAGCACATAAAAGCAGAATTATATAAATGACTTGTGATTAAAAGAGTAAAGTACATGACACTACTATCAAAATGTTACAGAAAAAAACGTGTTATTTAAACCCTATATACAAAGTTTACATTTTCATATTCAATTTGTTACTAATTGAAACAACTTACCTCTCACAAGTATTTAGAACAACTTTTTTTACAGTTTTCTTCAACTGAAGTATGGGTAGGTTAAGTGAGTCACTCAAGGTTGCACAGTCAATGAAAAGAACAATTTGTGTGTTTTGAAAGATGGTTATGGTGTACAATACCTAAAATATGTAGTTTTGACATCCCTGTGTATAAAAGAAATTAGGCTACATTAATTTATCATTTTTATAATGCTATTAATCATTTTGATGGAAAAAAGCATTTTGGGAATATGCTTGGCGCAAACACAGAAAGAAGAGTCAGGAAAAAATATGAACTTTAAGAAGCCAATGAACAACAGGATAAAATGTATAGGATAAATAAAATACAGAACCATGTTTTCTTCTTATATTTCTTCTTACAGTTAGTCCTCTTCCTTAATTCAATAAGTCATCCAAAGTGACAGAATACCAACCAGAAAAACAAAAGATCAAATGCTATTATTCAACTGTGAAAAGTAAAAAATACAAATCCATGGTCTTAATGTATCTACTAAAATCATTAATGATTGATTAAACCTAAAAGCAATTTTTTGACAAAGGCAAATCATTACTTAAAACATTTAAACTAATCTCTGGGACTTTCTAAATGATGAATGTTCTTTTAATGTATTACTTATTTAATGCTGTTATAGTTTTCGCAACATAATATTCCAATAATACTATAACGATTACAGTCCTTTCAATATCACGTATCCAATATTTTTTGAAGTAAACATGCAGCTGTTTCCTTATATGAAACAATGTCATTATTTTTTTTTTTATAATAGCTTCCACAATTTTGAAATGAAAGACCTCTCTAAACTCAATGCTGCAGAACAAGATGAACACTGCCCAATTTTGTTAGGCTCTAATTGGCACAAAAGGTCTGTTAAAAAATCCAAAGTTACAGAAATGCATTCCAGAATGAATATTAAGGTAATGGGTAAACTGCAGCTCTACTAACACTTTGGTTGACCCTTTGTACTTCCTGGGATAACAAAGGTATACATCTGGGTTGAGATGACACTGCTGCCGATTACAAAATGCATAAAATGACATTTGCTTTTAATCTTGTAAATGCCAGCAGAATTCTGATGCACAAAATATCCCATCCATAAGCAGATACTGGATCTGTAACTGGAAATGACCTTAATTCAATCACCGCAGGCTACCTCTAACTAGATACATCCATCTCTTCTGTCTCTTTGGAGCTGAAAGTTGATGACCCATTCTTTGAGAGCAGGAAGCCACCACGCTCAAGGGAGTGAAATCCTCACAAACTTTCATTGGGCCTGGAAGCTACTCTCCATTGAGCCTTGTAGCTGGATGCCCGTAAATAGCTCTAAGATCTTCTTTTCCAAGTTAAGCTGTATGCTAGTCTGCGAAGAAAGAATGGTTTTTTTCTCTCCTTTGCAGAAACAGCAAAAAGCCTAAGAACAAGCTAGGGAAGAAAAAACAGAGTGTCCTTCACTGCAAGTTCATTGCTTAAACCCAGAGCAACAACACACAGCACCAAACAACACTGGACATCATCCTTAAAAGCATGGTATTGTAAACTATTTGTCTGTGCCAAGATAAATTGTAACTCTAAGTAGCTAATAAAACAGCCAGCTAAAGAACTTCTTTCTTAAATTTGAATATTACAGTGTAATAAGTGTGTTTTCTAGTGTTTGACAAAACTGGAAACAAAAGCCTTGAATCTCAATAAAACAGTTTAGCTGTCTTTCACCCAATGCATCCTTCATCTTGAATTCAAGCAAGGCCTAGCAGGCTGCTATGTTACGCTAATCTTTCAAAAGTAAATTTCTCAATAAGAAATCTTCTACTGTAAAACCCAAAAAACATCTAGAAAACCTATAGATGAATAATAGTAGTAAAAACAAGTATGGTCAGAATTAGGAACATAAAGATAACCCCACTGTACAGTGAGAAGAAAAAACATCTAAGATGACTTGGTCATGTGTTAAGAATGGATGATGATAGAACACGTGGAAGAGTGCCGGAAAAGAGAACAAAAGAAGGAAGGAAGAGAGGAAGACCAAGGAAGATGTATAGTAGTTATAAAACAGAGAAAACTATTATGAGAAGGAGTAACATAATGAACAAAGTAACTATTTTGGCAAAACATGGGGAAAGAATACCAAAGGTAGTTTAGCAAGGCCCTGATGCTGTAAAAGCATAGAAGAAGGATGGAGGATGAAGAAGAAGAACCTATAAAAAACTAAGAATAGACAGCCTCTTCTGTGTTACACATTTGCCGCATCTTTCATGTGTCCCATCTTTAAAGATGATATATAAGCAGTTACCATATTTCTATAATCCTTGTATACATTGATATATTGCATTAGTCTGCTTCTTAAAAGTAGAGTGCTTCAGTTACCTTGATGCAAGTCTAATGACTGGAAATCCAACTCATAGTGAAAAGCAATAAAAAATAAATTAGGAATATTATTGAATTATCTAATATTTACAGGCATTGCCAAAAGCAAAACTAATATTTAGTTAAATATTACGAAGTAACATCAGTCGATTCTACTCACACACACCCATTCCCACCATATCTCTAAGTTTTCTTGTTCACATCCACCTTGATCTACAGATATTTGTGTTCTGCCAAATTATTATAAAGACCCATATCAAAGAAAATACCACAAGTTTAACCCATTCACAAAGAATGCCAGTTTCTAATTACTTACCGATTCTTTTAGAGTTATTATGTATATTTTCTAATGATCAGCCACTGCATCTTCTCTATCCTTCTACCAATCCAGTCAGTTTCTGTCTTTCCACATCCATACCCTCCTCCCACTTTTATATTTTCACTTCTTTCTCCATGGCAGAAGTTAACTGAAAGAAAGAGGTGAAGAATTGAATTTCTACTTTTACATTTTTTACCAAATTAACCCTCTTTACATTTGAATGCTATAGATGTCTCTTCAATGTCTTTTCTATATTTAGTAGGCTTGCCATAAAAAATTGAGCAACAGATCTCTATATGTCTGTTGGTAAATCTGCTTATGCAAGAACTATTGACTTACATTATCCTGTTTTTCCTATACGAATGAGTTCATTATTACCATTGCACAGAGTTTTTGTACCGAAGATAACTTAATTCCCCCATTTTTGTACATCAGCTCTTACAAGAATGCATGTAATATTGCCCTAAAAGTTGATATAGAAGAACCTGAATTATCAGTGCCCTGATTAACTGAGGTTCCAAAGGCGAAACTGTACATGTAATGCACTTCTTTTCTTATGATTTATTAAAGTGTTGAAGTAAAAGGTGTACTAATCATTTTGTAAGGTTTCTAAACACATTTGGGGCTCCACCCAATGGAATGATATGCCGAAGAATGTCCCAAAATGCGATCGCCATGTTTATGGAAGATAACCTGTCGGTTCCCAGGGCAACAGCAAGCTTCCACCACTGTGGCAGTTTGCTGCGAAAACAAATCCAAAAAGATCATGGTCACGCTATGAGCACCTGCCATCGATGGGTGATGCAAAGAACATTATAACTGCAGGGAACAGTATTACTTGGCCATTGACCTTGCCAAGGTCCTGCCTGATCACTGTGTCTGTGTATAGGAGAGTGGTAGATCCTGCTACAATAAATAACGATGCTGTTCCTATTTCAAGCTGAATAAAGTTGGTTTTGCTAAAGTACTGAGACTCAGCCTTGTGTTTTGGGGTGCAAGACATTGACTCACACATTACATTTTTCTTATAATTCATTAAAGCGTTCAAGGGAAAGGTGTACTAAGCATGTGAATTCTATACTTTTAACCTCAACTGTACCGAGCAAGCAGTCAAGGAGCAGGTTACTGAGGGAATTCTGGTGTAACTTACTCAACCCCTCCCCAACTTCACCCCTTGGCTATTGTCAGTATGATGCCAACATTAATCTTGTACACATGCTGTACTGTTTTGTTCATTTAGGCTTTTTTTGTTTATATGACGATGAGGCCTGCCCTTGACATAGCTGTAAGAGATACATACTACATAATCCTGGTGGGGTACGTGCAACCTTAAATTTGTATCTGAGTTTTGTAAGTCTGAGTCCATAATGCTTATAAAAATTCCACCTAAATGTTACTGCTGGCCCTGTAAACAATATGGTTAGAAAACTGGATGCCTCTATAACTTTACATTTTTAAGCAAGCAATACAGATTACTGAGAATGCTCCATTAACATTTTTGCTTAAAACGGATAAACAAAACCTTCCATTAGGCAAGTAAAAGTAACAATCTTAGAATTTTAAGTTTGGCTCTTGCAATATCATATGCATCTCTCTGATCAAATGCTTTTGGTGCAACTTCATAGCATTACAACATGTTAGTGAAAAATCAAAGTGACTGATGGTTTACTCTGTGGCATTGTGGTAAGTTGTGCTAAGATGATGTACATATCGGAGTGTAACTATAGTTTACTTTAAATAGGGCACTTAAGTTGTGCGTTTTAAGGTGATGCCACTGAGAGAACTCTGATAGTGATTAACGGTGGGGAGGGTGTGCTTGTCAGCAGCCGTGCAGCAGATGCAAGCGGTGCAGCGCTACAGCACAAATCAGGATTTAAGGAGGCCTCCAATCTAAGAAAGTTAGAGATTAAAGTACATGTCAAAGGCCATCTTGGTGTTGTTTCAGAGTCTGTTAATGGAGAGCGCACTTCAGTATTCCTGAGAAGCCTGAACAAGGAGAGGAGATGGTGTACATACTCTTTATTTTCCCCTACAGCGATGAGAAGGGGGGAAAATATGGTGAGCCAGGTCTTTACTTTCTTTTGATGAGTGTTTCTTTTTTTCTTTTTGGAAGAAGGCCTACGGCCTGGTGAAGCCTGAAAAAAGATGAAGGGCTGGGATATTCTGGTGTTTTTGTTTTGGATTTCAGAAAGTCCTTGGTGCTCCCTTTGAGCAGCTAGGACAAGAGAAAAGGGAATGGGACTACAGTAACTGAGTTTTTGGAATGTTTTTCATTTTATTTTATATTTATCCATATATTTGAACTGTGAACAGATGGACTTATTAGCGTGATTTTTTTCCTTGAACTTTTGGTGTTGCCAACTTGCTTTTAATAAGAGCTGATTATTTTTTTATCATCTTGTCTGTGTTATTCTCACTCAAACATGTTCATCTTTGGTATGACTACCCAAAGCCCCACGGTCGAACCATTGTAAAGTATGTGGTAGATATGGGGCATCACAGACATTTGTTGGTATGTATGTTATATCCATTCAGCTATTATATTTATGACTTATTTAATTTCAAATTGTTGAAACACAAACTAAATTAAAACCTGTTTAGGTTGTATGTTCATTGGAATTTTATAAAAACAACCTTTTGACTGACTGACTGACCTTTTGACTATATTTGTATATGCATCACAGAATGTCCTTTCCCTATATCTATAGATGAAGAGTGTGGGTGAGTAATGTGTCTGTGAAGTTGAGTGACTTCTTTATTTTAGTTATTTAAATCAATTCTTACAAATAGGGCAAAGAACAGGCTAATTGATTATTCTAGTTAAGTTTAAAATACTCATATTCAAGACATTGTAGTCAAACTGATAGTTAAAATCTATCATGCCACTACTACACTTTAGATCTTGTTGCTGTCAAATTTCTTTTTTGGTCAAATCTTTATTAAAGGACACAAAATAGACAACATCTTAAAGAAATATTGTTTTCAGCATGTAAATAGACTAAATAAATCCACTTTCCCCCATAATTTGTCTAAACATCTAACTAATCTTATAGAGTTCAGAGCTCTAAATGAAGATAAAATCAGTTTGTGTGAACCCCGACAAGTGAGGAGCAGCACCACCCTTGGCAAAGAGATAATATGATAAGGAGTAGAACTGCAGTGAAGACCAAATGGCATCTATGCATAGGCCAGCTGTCTTATTTCTGAACATTTGTCAATGCAGGGACAATGAACTTTGTTAACTCACATTGCCAAGAGTTTCCAAAAAGTCATATTAAAAAGAAAAATTTCTGGAAAGAGAGTAATGAGAAGTCAAGCAAAATGACACCTTTTATTGGCTACTGTAAATAAAAAGATTACAATATGCAAGCTTTCAAGGCAACTCAAGACCCTGCTTCGAGAAAAGGCATTAGTAGTTTTCCAGTGAGAGCCTAGAGACAACTTTTGCATCAATATGCCCTAATGGCAAAATAGCCTCTGTTGAAAAAAAGAAAGGTGGAAAATATTAATTTTTTAATCTGTAGCCTCATTACATTCAGAATTAACAATAAAGTATTAATTAATATACAGTATATCTATTATTATCTAACATCCAGCCATCCATTATCCAACCAGCTATATCCTAACTACAGGGTAACGTGGATCTGTTGGAGCCAATCCCAGCCAACACAGGGCGCAAGGCAGGAAACAAACCCCAGGCAGGGCGCCAGCCCACCGCAGGGCACACACACCAAGCACACACTAGGTACAATTTAGAATTGCCAATGCACCTAACCTGCATGTCTTTGGACTGTGGGAGGAAACCGGAGTACCCGGAGGAAACCCATGAAGACACGGGGAGAACATGCAAACTCCACGCAGGAAGCGAATCTGGGTCTCCTAACTGTGAGGCAGCAGCGCTACCCACCGTGCCACCCTATTATCTAACAATACTTGAAAAAAATAATTTTAAATAGGTATGCGATTCCTAGATATTTAAACTTTTTAAATTCAAACTGATGTAATATGCTCTTATTCAGGTTAACGTTAAACTAAAAACTCTGTGGAATTGTTCCAAAATACCTATTATGCTTGGTAATGAAGAATATGGATATATAACATGAAGCACCATATCATCTGTAAAAAGAGATACTTTCTAGGACTGTGGCATATTAAGTTAATTATAGTGCTGATAATTTGTTTTGCTGTCAGCAGTTGGCTGAAATGCACTGCCAAGGAGAACCTGTGCATTATTCACAGATAATTTTTTTGTTGGGAAAAGCACAGCTATATTAAATATAAACCTGTTTTTTTGAAAAGACAATAGATATTAAAATGGGAAAAATATACAAGAAACCACTTTAAAGGAGACTCGACTCAGTTCCTCTCAGGCAAAGCCACAAGTGTTAGATTTTAGTCATACAAAATAACTGATCATTTAACTCAACTAATTAAGCCCCTTGCATTTCATCCAGCAGGGCTCCATAAAATCAAAAATTACCTTTTTTGAAACTCACAAAAACATGTAGCTATTTACTTAAGTGCAACAGAAATGGGCAGGATACCAAACAATAATGGACAGGATATCAGTTTATCAAAGGCAGGTAAATTAAGTGGAAGCACACACGCTTAACCATGATTATGATACAACATACTGTAAGCAGTTCTTGAACTATTACCAGTACAGTATCCTCTTCTTTCTTTCAGCTCTCATCACCATAAATAAAATAAAATATAGAATTTTTTTTAAAAGCTGCATAATGTCACATCTTCTGCAATGCTAAAATTAGTGAGGTGTACACTGTGGCTGAATAATCCCCATGTAGTGCTGCTTCAATGTTCTGGAAGATAGGCTGAAAAATGCTATTAATCCTTCTGTGGCTGACATTTGACATGTTAACCCAACAGAATAGACAGTTACATAAGTTTGGGATCACTTAGAAATTATAAATCTTCAAACACAATTTACAGGGCATGCCTCTTTGTTCTAACACGCAGTCAGAAACATAGCAAAACAGTTTGTGGGGCCTTCAAAATGCCCATGATGCAGGCCAACCTTTGCTAACCTGTCCAGAACAGGCTCACCTGAAATTAGCCTGTTCACAAATGATACATGCTGGCTTCGGCTTTACACAGGCACAAATAAAGAGGACCTGGTTTTACAAGTACAAAATACAAGAAATGTCCAAAACATACTGTATATCAAAATGTCTTACAAGAAAGAGTACAAGTAATCTCTGTCTTTTAGAAATAAGTCAAACAAAGAACCTTTAAAAATTAAGAATATTTATTTATAAAATAGAAAATATAAGAAACATGTTCAAAAAGGCAAAAGGCAGTTGCCTGAAGGCAATCCAAAGCAAACAAGTCCCAACATCCAATCTGATATCAAAAATCCAAAGACAGGCCAGAAAATGTCAGAAAAAACAGTAAATTCACAAATAAAACAGTACTCGCAAATTACGCCTTCCTACTTGCCAGAGGAGGAGACCAACAGCAGTGATGTCAGGGTGGGCTCCACCCACAAAGTACGTGGAAGGGCAGTACTTAAAGTAACATTACATAATTACCGAATCATGGACAAACATAATAGAAATTACCTGAAACATAATAATTCAAAGCTAGGGAAAAACCCCTGACAAAAACACAACACTCTTGGACTGAACACCACTCTGTACAACTGGATCCTTTCTAACTGTGCAGATGTCAGACTTTCAGACAGGAATAATGTACATCTGTCATGATATAGGCTTAAAACTGATGCTATGTAGCCTTTTTCTTTAAGAGAAGCCATATTGTGAACTATTGTCAGGGTCATGTCCCTTGTTTCTAGGGGTGGAGTCTCTGCGGCTGTGATCTTGAATTAATCAACAACCTGCATAAAAAGTCGGCCTTTCTCTAAGAACCTCATCCAATATGTGGATAAAATCATTAATTTAATTTTGATCTATTGTGTGTTTTCTCTTCTTGTATTGCCTTGTTTTGACTTTTTGCCTGTTAATTGACCTTGATTTTGCCTTTCATCTGAGTTATGGTCACTACGATATATTTTTATTTTCTTTTGTTTTGCACTTTGCCCACTTCTCCCAGTTTACTTGCAAAATCAGTTCTTCTGTTTTCCTGCTGAGTCAGGACAACATCTAACAGTATCATCTAACAGTACTCCAGGGCTGACTGCTCTCTTCGTTGCTGTCTTTCCTGTTTACAGCAGATAATAGTGCCTGACACAAGAATGATTAGTATTAAGTTTTTAGAGGTCCACCTTACTTTGGATGTAGCACGGTTTCGCAAATACACATACTGTATGTAAGCTATATTATGCCTTTAATTTTCTGAGAAGGCTGGGCAAAGTCAATCTGTCTCACTGAATCCCCAACAGACAGGATTCAAGAGATTCACAATAGAGAAAATATGCATCACAAAGAACTGCACTGTGGTGGACCTGCAAAAAACTGTAATAGGTGGTTAACATGGCCAGGGTCATTAGTGGAATTCCATCCCTTCCATACTAGATGTTTTTGAAAACAGATACCTGAAGAAAGTGACACACTCCCAGTAATAAACAGTTTCCCTCTCAAACATTGAGCAAACAATATGGTTAAATTCAGTCCTATATCAGCAGACTAGCTAATATCTTTATCTGCAGGCCATTAAACTGTAAAATCTGTTACAGCCATTTGCATGTAAGCACCTGCACCATCAGTTTGCACTACTAAATATTGCTTATGGTTTATAAAGCCTTAAATAATCTTGCTCCATCTTATATATCGGAATGCCTGACACGTTATATTCCAAATCGTAACCTTAGATCCTCAAATGAGTGTCTCCTTAGAATTCCAAAAGCTAAACTTAAAAGAAGTGGCGAGGCGGCCTTCTGCTGTTATGCACCTAAAATCTGGAATAGCCTGCCAATAGGAATTCGCCAGGCAAATACAGTGGAGCACTTTAAAACACTGCTGAAAACACATTACTTTAACATGGCCTTTTTATAACTTCACTTTAACTTAATACTGATACTCTGTATGTTCAATTCTTCATAATAACTATTCACAGTGGCTCCAAAATCCGTACTGACCCCTACTCTCTCTTCTGTTTTTTTTTCCGGTTTCTTTGTGGTGGCGGCCTGCGCCACCACCACCTACTCAAAGCATTATGATGCTTTCATTTTCTCATTTATTAATGGAAATACTGTATGTACGTACATGTATGTATTGCTTGACAAGGATATAAAACATAAATAAGCACTTATGCAGTGATTATAAATACAAGACTGAACATTTGTACCTTTTTCATTAACAAATGAAAACATACTTTAGTTCATCCTTGGATATTTTTATTCTTTTTCAAAGAGAATATCCAATGCAGTACCTTTATTGCTTTAAAAAGATGAGTTGAAATTTGTTCTGGATTTCAGAGTTGTTAAGTCCAAGACAAATTGTTTTGTTTTCATTTTATGATAGGAATAGCTAATTCTAAATATTTATGTGTAGAGATTTGTGCAGAGGGGTGGGTACAATGGCCTGTTTCTTTTCCCTCAATGGCCCTTGTGCCTTTTTCTCCCATTAGGACTTAATTGAGCACTTCAGGGTGGAAATGCATGCCTCTTTTAAATCCAAAAAGGCATTTCAGGACCTAAGGGCATATGTTAAGGGACCAGGAACCAGCAGGATAATAAGAGAAGCAGACAGAAGAGACACTATTGCAAAAATGTACTTTAATCACATAAAACAATAAAAAATTAAAAATTATATTAAGTGTGGCCAGGGTTTGCGTCCTGGGTTATCTCTGTTTGGAGTTTTTCATATTCTTCCAGAAATGACTGACTGACTGAATATTAAGTGTTAAAATTCAATAAATAAGTGCAACAATATATACATGTTATTAAAATGGTAACACACTGTTCCTTAAAAAACTTAAAACAATCTATATATATAATTCACAAAGGCAAGACACCCATGGAAAGCACGCCGGAAGGGGCGTGGATTCACTAAGCCGCCGACAAGTAAGACACCTATGGCGCATGCAGGAAGGAGCCACGCCCACCAACTCCAAGACCATTGGATACGACGACAACTCGCAGAGCCACGCCCACCAACTCGGACGCAACGACACAGAAAAAACGGCGTCATTTATATTCGTCTGTCGTAGAGGCCACATGCAGCTCCAAGCCACGTTGACTGTTCATAGAGGCATGTTTCTCGCGTAGGTGAATCGCCATATGCAGCGTGTAAAACGGAGATATCCCATGGGATCCTTAAAACAATCCTTTACAACTGAGGTTAAAACACAATGAAGTAAGTAGTCTTTAAAAACCGAGTTTTCTGTTACGACGCACGACAGCGTGCACCATAGCAAACTGTTTTACATGCTACATACAGCAATTTGCGCTACTACCGTGGTCGGGTGTCTTGGTGGATTATATATAGAAAAGCAGCCAAAACCGAACAGAGCAATGAAAAGTCTACGTGAATTACAGGTACATGTGGACTGTGCAAAGACGACAACGACTCAAGTGACGAGTTGGAGGTGGGCACATGAGCAGGCAGGGTGCGGACGGTTTTCAGTCATGGACGATTGTGTGTTGGTTCGTTCCTTGCATTGATACAATGTTGCTTTTCTTGCTGATTTATTACATTACCGATTTTTCAAATGTTAATTTTCTCCCTGTGCTTAAAAATCATTAAAAAACCAGCCTGATTATGCGGTGTATGGTACGCCACGGGTTGGCTATAAATAATAAGAAGAAACAAAAAAAGTATCCAAAATAAATATTGCTCACACAGACAATCAAAGTGTAAGAAGAAACTTCTTAAAAAATGAGCTCTAACTCAATCAATAGCCCTGTTCACTAAATTGTCCTACTGTCTACTTTTTCTAAATATTCAGAGAGTGTAAATGAACTTTTCTGTCCCATAGCACACTAGCTTCCAGCAGCTCTGTTCAATTCCCCCTCAAGCACTAGGCCGTCTTTTAAAAGGTCTGCCCGCATATCAGCTGTTGCTGGAGTGTTGCAGCAGAGGCCTCATGTATAGCACTGTGCATAGAATTCACACTAGAACATGGCGTACAGACAAAAAAATTTGGATGCATAAAACTGTGCCTAAGCAAGGTTCCATGCACTTCCCCTTTATAAATCCCAATCAAAGTGAATTTTAATGCACATGCATACACCTATTTGAATATGCAAATCCATTTAAATAGCCCCTACCATTCAGTGTTTTGCTTAAAGACAATGCCAAAAGCATGTGTAAAAAGAAGGATTTCAGCAAATTTGAAATGAAGGTCCTGGTCAGCGGAGTGTAGGTAAGGAAAAACATACTATTTGATGGCTTTAAGTAGTGGTGTAAGCAACAAAAGGCAATTGATGGAGTTGATTCAAGTTCAGAAAGTCACATACTACCTCATATAAAAATGAATTAGTCAGATATTAAAGTCACTGTGAAAATGTGAGTCACAGCCCACCGTCTGAAAAAATGGTCTTTGTCGACTTTAAAGTCAAAATGTCAACTTTAATCTCAACATTTCCACTTTTATCTCACAGTTTACTTTGTCTTTAAAGTAAAACGTTAGAAATGTCAGCAAAATATTGATGTTTAATTTACTAGAGGTTTTCAAACCCCATCATAACTAAAGTAGCATGTTAAATGCTTCATATTCACTTCATATAAGTGTTCCCCCACCCACTTGTTAATCGCTACATAATTTTTAAAAGGACATTTTCTTACACCTACAGGAGCATACAAGCAGTGGTCGCCACACACAATACATTATATTCATGATATTACAGCTCACTGAACATTTTACAATTCTGAGATGTATACTTGATATCATTTTCATGATGAAATGCATTAAAGCATGTATAAAACATGTGGGGCATGGTAGAGTAGCATCAGCGATAAGCAGGCACACAATCCCGGGATTGTTCCTGTCTCGCGCACAATGCTTGCCAGGAGGGGCATGACCCTGGATGGAATAATTTATTGCAGCAGTACTGTCTCTGTCAAACATACCAATCTGTAATTCCTGTCCTTCCGTTTTGTTTCTCCATGTAACCAATTGCCACACAATAGGGTTGTAACAGATGTAAAACCAGCTGTAAACTTAGAGTGCAGATTCTTCAAACCTTTAAGGAACTTTGGAAAATCTTTGTTATACATGTTTATTCATTCCATCCATCCAGGGTCATGCCAATCCCAGCATGCATCGAACACAAGGGAGGAACAATCCATGGATGGGGCGTTATCTCATCACAGGATGAATATAAGCACACACATACACTAGTAACATCAATTTAAGCATCACCAAATCCCCTAACCTGCAATGCTTTGAAAGGAAACTGAAGCACGCAGAGGAAACTCACAAAAACATACAAACTCCAATCAGGGGACACCTGGGACATGACCCCCTTACTGTGAGGCAACAGCGTCTCTGCTGCTCCACTGTGTATCCACGTGTTTAATTTTAGCAGTATACATTACTTAACAAAGTTAATAATTTATCTGTAAGATGAAATATACATACTTTAAGGCATTTTGACATAAAAATTATATCAATTACACATCCTAGTATTCTAACAGCACACAGCTTCCAGAGGATAGCTTTTGGAAATCTAAATTGACTTAGAAGTCAGTCAACATAATGGGACTGGGAATCCATATGATCTGTAACTAGGTATCATCAATAATCATCAGTATTATGATTTGAAATGTCTTCTAACAACGCTAAAGCAGCCATGGTAGTTGGAATAGTTTGGCCATTCCAGCACCATTATATTGTTATGAAATGATTAGAATCAAGTGAATTAAAATTTGTAAACAATACAAAATTAATTTTGTTGTATTTGATAAAGCCCTCATCATGGTTGTGAATCTAAAAAAGACCAAGGGAGACTAAACAGAAACAGTAGCACCACTTTGACACTGGGTGCTGGGAGCAGAAATGTGCATACGCATGGTCTGAGGCTGCTGTGAAAATGTGCGTGACTTTATGCCAAGTATAATTCTTATACATCTCGAAGTGAGAGTGGAAACGGGTGTATGCACTGTTTCTACATGAGGCCCCAGGACATATGCACATTCATGTTTTAAATTATGGCATTTCCTCACAAGCATCCTTATTTTAATTGGCGCTGGACACCAACATGCACCATACAGACCAACTTGAAAAATATTGAATCAAACTACCAGTCCAGCCACTGCCCCCACCAGGAGATTGTGTCCTGTCAAACAAAACAGCTAGCTACACATGAGTGCCAAAAAAAACCCAAATCTGATAGGACAACACATAGAAAAATACAAATAAACCATTATGAAATGAACTAAAGGTCCTCTGAGTGATGCACCCCATGACATGTTACTGGGATATTCTTTTGATTGTTTATTTATTTATTTTTATTTTGTGACTTTCATCGTATTTTTGAACTTTGAAAGCAAACTCCCCATTTTTAGGTCTGTGTAGGCTGCAGCATGCAGGTACCAATCTGGTGACTTGTTGTCTTGGATTGTGCTTCTTCTGGGAAGGCCTGCAAAGGTTCTGGTCTGCTTTATGGGTCTTTTGGAGGCCTCACTTAACCTTTTTGTAATGATTGAGGTTCCTAATTTTGGCACCTATAAACACAAGTATATTGCATCCAAGAAAAGCTGGGTAAAACTGCAGGCTTCTGTGTGAATTCCAAAGAGAGGAACTGAATTTGGGATCAGGTTTCATATGTGGCAAAACAAGTTGAGCTCAGTTGAGTCAGGCCTAGTAACAGAGCTGAGAATTTTTCCTTGTTCATACAACTGCCCAAAGAATTGTGCCCAAGCAATTTTAGGTATTTTCAAAGAGTTTGAAAATTAAGGTGCTGAAAATTTAAGCCACATTGCTTGTATCAACAGCAACTGACCAAAGTTTTCCCAAGCTCAGTTTGGTTAAATCCAAACATAGAAGCCTGTGTGGACAAGAATGTCTCTGTGACGTTCTGCTTATGTCGATATACTGTAGTAAGATAACACTATTCACAAAGAGAAAGTCCTTGCAATCTATCAAAACTGGAGATTCAAATGGAAGAATTTTTATAAAATCCAAAATCTGACAACACCCAGAAAGGAAAAGAATATTGTTTTTGTTTTGTTACAGAGAGACCTTAATAAAAATCTGACACTGAACAGAAACTGAAAGAGTATTATTATTTTTGTTTTGATTTTATTACATAGAGATCTTTACATGTAGAATAATTTTATATGGCAATTCTGGGTCCTGGATCATAAACAATTTTACCTTACTGAAAGTCTAATACACAAAAACAGAATGGTTATATATAGTACCAGTAATCTAGTGGTTTCTGAGTCACAATAGACACTTTATGAAGAGAAAATATAGAAAGAAAGTGCATGCAGTATTCTATGTAAATAGATGGGAATTCTTTAATTTGTTTGTGACACCCCGTGTAGTTTGAATTGGGATCGCCAGCCTACATTCTAGGTGTCTAATATGTGGGACCGAGAGTGACCAGGATGATGGTGTAAGACAGGGAGACACGGACACAAGAAGGGTTGGGTTTTTTTAAAAAATAAAGTGAGGTTTTATTTACAGGTGCACTTAAAGAAAAACAAAAATAATGTCCTGTGGAATTTATATATTAATACACAGCCCAATACCGCAAAGGACACACAAAAACAGTAATTAAATGTAGCCCAAATATAATGTAATACTACATACAGTATTTATAGTGCTGACTGAAAGTCCCAAATGAAAAAGAATAATGCACACAAACTAGTGAAACACATACCTGTATATACACAAACCAATATGAAGCTGTCTTCCTCCACATTGCTCCAAGTGAGTAAGCTGCTCCTTCAAACAGTGTATAGTACAGGATTCACCAAAAACAAAAATATTCAAAATACAGAAAAAGAGTACAGTAATCCCTCGTTATATCGCGCTTTGACTTTCGCGGTTTCACTCTATCGCGGATTTTAAATGTAATCACATCTAAATATATATCACAGATTTTTCGCTGGTTCGCGGATTTCTGCAGACAGTGGGTCTTTTAATTTATGCTACACGCTTCCTCAGTTTGTTTGCCCTGTTGATTTCATACAAGGGACGCTATTGGCGGATGGCTTAGAAGCTACCCAATCAGAGCATGTATTACATATTAACTAAAACTCCTCAATGCTATAAGATATGCATCCCGCGCAGAGCTTGATTGTTTGCTTGTCTCTGCCTCTCTCTCACCCTCTCTGACATTCTCTGCGCCTGACGGAGGGGGTGTGAGCAGAGGTGCTGTTTGCTTAAAAGATACTGACGCTCCTCTAAAAAATGCTGCTTTATTGCGGTGCTCGGCATATTTAAAAGCACAAAAGCACACGTATTGATTTTTTGATTGTTACTTTAATCTCGCTCTCTCTCTCTGACGTTCTCTGCCTGACGGAGGAGATGTGAGCAGAGGGGCTGTTTGCACAGAGGCTGTTTGCTTAGAAAATACTAACGCTCCTCTAAAAATGCCGCGGCAAACTTAAAAGCACAAGTATTGATTTTTTGATTGTTTGCTTTTCTTTGCGAGCGATCTCTCTCTCCCTCTGAAATTCTCTGCTCCTGAAGAGAAGATCTATTTGCATTCTTTTAATTGTGAGAAAGAACTGTCATCTCTGTCTTGTCATAGACGACAGTTTAAACTTTTGACCAAAGGGTGTTATTTCATGTCTAGAGGGCTCTAATAATGTTAACAGTGTGGGAGAGTTTATAAGGGCTTAAAATATATAAAAATAACTACACAAACATATGGTTTCTACTTCGCGGATTTTCGCTCTATCGCAGGGGTTCTGGAATGCAACCCCCGCGATCGAGGAGGGATTACTGTATATACAAAAAAAAACAAAACAGTGAACCAATAACTACAACCCAATAAATACCTCCACTAAAATTAATTCAGAGATATTTATCTATATATATATATATATATATGAAAAAAATATTTACAATAATAAAGGCATAAGCCGTAGTGCTTGGTGAAGTCAAAGCGGAGTTCTACCAAGTACCTTTCTGTTAGCAAGACCTAGCCAGAAGACCATCTCTAGAGGCCGTAATTCCCTTTTGTATTCGACGCCCCTGCGCCGACCAATTAAACTGCTCTACATCAACCCTACGTGGAAACGTGATGACATGAACACGTCTGCGAAAGGTGGTGTATCATTTCCCACACAATTACTATGAAAGTTCGAGCAGCCAGGGCACGCGCATGTAGCTGAACTGGCCTTTGAGACGTAGACTGCCCTTCTGCCTTAAGTGAAAGTAAGCACTTTTAATTTTTTTCCTCCTTCCCTGAGCTACTGCCCAGACAACTGCAAACATGGGATCCCTCTTCTAAACCATGGTAAACTAGTATTAAGGCACTTCACACTTTCTTTTGCTCTTATAGAGTTACGAGGTCGCAGGAGTGGAAGACCGACAATGCAATCCCGGCCGGTCAATGGCAGGGCCGTCTCTCCAGTCTACACGAGACCCTCCGCGACGCTCCCCAAAAGGCGCTAATATGGTCAGCAAAGACATCTCTCTGCACTATATAAGAAAATGGCAAGTTTCCTTTCTTTATACTATTTTGTCCTTTTTTCCCAAAGAAATGCTTCTCTCTTAACACTGCAGAGGACACTTAACTAATTTTATTTAATTGCTGGTAATGCCAGTAAGGCACAATACCACATTGATCTTCTGTCTTGTATGTGAAAATTAAAGTATATGTGCAGTAAAGAGTGTGTGTTGCCTTTTCTGATAATCTAATGTAATTGGCAATCATGGACAAACATTTTTCCTAGGTTATGAATATTATAATGCACCTGAAGTTACATCCAAACTTCCTGGGGAATAAAAAAAAAAACAAATCCAAAATTAAAAATATTATTTCTAGAAGAAATTAGATCTCAAACCATGTCAGTATTATGATTTAAAACAATATGAATTGGCGTTCATTCCCTTTTTTTCAGCATAGATGTATAATATGTATATTTATTCTAATATTTTTATGAACTTTCCAGATTTTTAAAAATGTATACTCTTTATCCTGTTTTTTATTTGAGTATTTAAGGAGTGATCAAAAGGTTTTGAGCCTGACCTTTAAGAGAAACACCAATAAAACCAAACAAATTTTGTTTGCTTTAAAACAATCCACATAAAACGCACTTCATGCTCCTCAGATGAACTGTTTCGTCATGCTGGTGCAACCACTCTTCCCTACCGGACTTGACATGTTTTTCTTCAGGATTGTACACCCTACTGGACTACAGTAGCTCTTGAGATTGCACAGTTACATGGCTTCAGAACTGCAGACTAGATATGGGTGAGTAAAATGTATTCAGATTCACAATTTTACAGAGTGGTTTTTGCAACCTGAACAGTGTGAGAAGGGTATTGTAGTGAGGCAGATAAAAGATGGTAGTAGAGTTTGTTGCTACAAACACCAAAGCAAACAATTACAATACTCACCATTTTCATTGGTCTTTTGAGGAATGTAATCAACACAGACTATACCATAAACATCATTAAAAATCATGCATTTGATCTTGAAAAAGCTCTCTTGTGTAGGACAAAGTGGGCTTTAGTGGCACACCAAGCCTTTTAAGAAAGCAGATTTAACAGGGATGCAGGCATCAAGCTGTTCCTTCCCCCACTTGCATTCCAAACTAAGAGACAGAACTCCAGCTAATATCAGGATCTGCCTGGACTTCATTTAGATAACAAAAATATAAATCAGAGTTGCACTGACATCTCTCCAGAGGCTCATCTAAATACCTCTTGAGAAAAATGGTGCGAAATGGACTCAGGCAAGGATGAAGACCTATAATTCAAGGGATGACAACTAATATGGACAGATAAACTTGCCTATTAAAATATACTGATTGTATAACTGGAAGTGACTTTAACCCAATCAGGAGAAGGTGCAGCCTTCCTTTAAAATCACATGCACCCCATCTCTAAAAGTAGGTGAAAGGAAGAAGCTGAGATATTTGCTGGACGCTGTGGAAGAATAATTTTAGAGCAGCATAGCATTCATCTTAAACAAATAGCATAAAGGGTTAATAAATGTCAGGAGCCTGATCAGGCACACCAAGAAACCAGATAAAGGTCAAGTGAACAATTAAACTGAAATATAACAATTGGTTTAGGAAAACTACTGAGATAGTCAAGTAAATGATGTACCAGAAGAAAGGTTGATGTAATATACAAAATGTACTGAAGGATGACTAATAGATGATTAAGAAATCAGCAGATGTCCTATAAATGAGAATGGGCAGCTGTTATATGCACAGAGATTTCAGGGGTGGTCATCTCAAAAGGTATAAGAAAAACCAGAATAATATAATAGAATTTTATTTTATGTAAAACGTATCCATTGATTGAAACTGTACGTAAATTCAACAGTTTATAAAATGAGCCTCTATTGTTTGTTTCTCTAACCATTCTGATTATTCTGACCATGCTGTAATGGACTACTTTTGAAGAATGCTCCCTCTACGGCATTTTGCTGAGGAGTAATGAAAAGATACAATGAACACCTTTTCTCCTGCCTGATTACTGAATTGTCCTGTTAGAGGATGTTTCTTTCTTTAATAAGATGTTATATTTCTAACACAACACTCATTGAACTCCCCGAGGATTCTCTTAGGGCACCCTCTCTGAGATTCTCTGAGGGGAAAATATGCAAAATGACCTTTTGAAACCTGGTCTCTGAAACCAAAGAAGTTATGAGCCAGTCATCCGTGCAGAGCCGAATCTAACTCTTCTGTTTGTGAACCTGAAGTAGAGACCCAGTCTATCAAGCTAAAGCTGTATGCTAATAGTCTGACAAGGCTGAGAAGCCATTAGTTCAAGAAGGGAACTTCAGCATTTAAACTCTTGGGCCACAATGACTAATACCTTTTCCTATAAAGTGGAAAAAAACTGCAGAAGGCAAGCTGAGGAAGCAGCAGCACATCACTAACAATGATCATGCAGCAAAGAGAATGATATACATGTCCAATACACCAACAATCCCCCACCTGAACCCGGAGCAACAACTCCGCACAATATCAGACGTTATCCATAAAGACTTAGTAACATAAAGCTATTTATCTGTGACAAGATAAATTAGACTGCGGTGGGTTGGCACCCTGCCCAGGATTGGTTCCTGCCTTGTGCCCTGTGTTGGCTGGGATTGGCTCCAGCATAGGGCTGAGCGATTAATCGAACAGTAATCGAAATCGACATTCAGAACCTATAATCGATCAAATTTTTCCAGGTCGATTATTTCAATTACTTTACCTTTAAAAACACTACCACGTGTGGAGTCACGTGACTCCGCTCCGTTACGTTACGTTATTCCGCTGACATGTCGAGCATGGAGAGCTTAAACACTGACACAACTGAGCAACAAGAGCAGCTTGTACCAAAGAAAAATGCAGTCTCCGTCATTTGGGCACAATTTGGCTTCAGTAAGGATGACATCGAGCAAAATGCCTCCGCAAAGCAGATGTCGATAACACAAGCGTTCACAAATGCCACACAGTAGGAGAAGAGTTCAAGAAGATGGAAAGAATTAACTGACGCTATTTGTTATTACATCGCAAAGGATATGACTCCCTTGGCTACAGTGGAGCGAAGCGGGTTTAAACACCTCGTTAAAACTCTCGACAGAAGATACACTGTGCCATCACGATCACATTTTTCTAAAACTGCGCTGCCAGACATGTACAAGACATGTTGTAAAAATGTAGCTGCTGAACTGAAAAATGTTCAACACTTTGCAGCCACATCTGATCTCTGGTCAAGTAGGACGATGGACCCATTCTTGAGCCTTACTTTGCACTACATTGACGACGATTGGAAGCTGCGCCAGAGATGCCTTGTGACGGCATATTTTCCAGCCGATCACATGGCAGATATGATTGCGCAAGGTCTGTAAGATATGCTTTCTGAATGGGACCTGGCGGAAGAAAAACTTTCAGCCATTACGACACACAACGGTGCAGAGATGAGCAGCTATTTGGTGTCCCCCATGCTGGATAGTAAGGCAAATCCACTGGACTGGTGGAGGAAGCATCATGTACACATTCCCACTCTAAGTAAGGTAGCAAACAAATATCTCTAAAACATAAAACATGCTCGTGTTTCTTAGTAAGAACTTAGAGTAAATTCATGTTCATATAGTCACATGACAAGGTCGCTAAGATCACCTCATGCAACAGTGTTTAGAGAGTTCTATTTTCATTACAACAATCTGTTGTTTACATTGATACATTGCACATTAAAATATTTGTTTACAGAAGATGCAAGAAATGCACTGTTTAAAATATTATTTACAGGATATATAAGAGTTATTTTATTTAGAAGAGATACTGCTTATTTTCTACTTTTAATAAGAAAAACATTGAAAATAATTTATTTTGTTTCCAAAAATGCAAGTTATTTATTTTTACTTTTTTTATAAGAACAAAGTGACTGTTTGTTTTAGGCAATGTGTGCTTTAATTTCAGTTTTTCAACATTAATGTTCAATAAATAATCACAGATAGTAGATAGTGTGTTTCCTTCAATTATTTTAAAATCAAGTAATGCACCCTTCATTCAAAAATCTCTCACTTGTAATATGTGAGCATATTTACTGTACAAAACTTGTCAGTGAACTATGAGGGCAAAAAAAAAAAAATTATCAAATAATCGTTCATTAATTGTAATCGAGTTAAAATGTTCAATTAATCAAGATTTTGATTTTAGGCCAAATCGCCCAGCCCTACTCCAGCAGACCCCCGTGACCCTGTGTTCGGATTCAGCGGGTTAGAAAATGGATGGATGGATGGAAGATAAATTAGAATTTGAAATAACAAGTAAACATTAGAACATTCGAACAATCTAAATGAAGACAGGCCATTCAGCCTAACAAGCTCGTCAGTCCTATCCACTCAACTCTTCTAAAAAAACATTAAGTCTAGTTTTAAAAGTCCCTAAAGTCCTTTGGAATCAGCCTAGTCTGTCTTCTCAAGACTTTTTCTAGCACTGCTATGTCCTTTTTGATTCCTGGAGTACTGCCTCACCATTACATTATAAAGCTTGAGCAGAACCTCCTTGGACTTGTACTCTACACATCGTGCTAAATAGCTTAACGTTCTATTAACCTCGTTAAAGGCTTCTGAACACTGTCTGATAGCTGATAGCGTAGAGTCCACTACAACTCCTAAATCCTTCTCAGAAGGTGCACTTTCAATTTTCAGACTACCCATTGTGTATTCACACCTAACATTTTTAATTCATACTTTATACTTTACATTTACTGACATTATGTTTCATATGACACAAATCTGCCCGAGCCCGTATGCTATCCAAGTCCCTCTGTTATGATTCAATAGATTATAGATTATCTGCGAATCCACTTCTTTTGGTATCATCGTCAAACTTAACGAGCTTGTTACTTATATTCCTGTCCAAATAATTTACATATATTAAAAATAACAGCGGCTTTAGCACTGACCCCAGTGGAACACCACTTTTAACATCAGGAAATTCTAATCAGGTCCCTTACACCATAACCCTCTGCTTCTTGTGTTTGTGCCAGTTTTGCATTTATCTACAAACAGCACCCTAGACTCCCACTTTAGTTTGATGCCTAACCTCTCATGTGAAACCTCATCAAATGCTTTCTGAAAGTCCAGATAAGTAAAATCTTATGCTTCACTATGATCATAGTGTTGCTTTCTCATAAAATTCCAGCATGTTAGCAAAACATGACCTCCCTCTCCTGAACCCATGCTGACTGTTCAATAAAACTCCTGTTCTTGCCATGTGTTGCTGAATATTATCCTTAATAATTCCTTCCCTTAATTTACCTGTGATGCATGTTAAGCTTATTGGCCCATATTTGCTTGGATTTGCCCGGTAACCCTTTTTAAATAATGGAATAATATTTTCTATTTTCCAGTCCTTCAGAATTTCCCCGATGCAGTGATCTAAAAATATAAATTTAGGTTTTACATATGTACTCGCTAATTTCCTTAAGAACTAGAGCGTACATATTATCTGGTCCTGGCTATTTATTTGATTTCAGTCTATTTAATCCAAGCAGTACTTCCCCCTCTACCATTTCTAAATCACTCAGTGCCTCCTTAGTATTCCCTTTTGCCACTGGGAGGTTATCTACTTCCTCACTTTTGAAAACTTCACCTCCTCCTTGACTGTTCTTTTACTACTAAAATACTGAAATAATCTCTTTGGGTCTTCTTTCGCCTTCTCCATTAAATTCACCTGTCTTTTACCCTCCCTAATATAATTATTGCCCTTGTGTTCTCATATGGCCTACAATTCAAATTGTAGTCATTAATCTTTTAAACTTTATTCAGCTGTTTTTTTTTCCTTTGTAGCTACTTTTTTAACTCTTTATTAAGCCACTGTGGAGTTTCTTAAAATGTCCCACTAATTCCAAATTTAGGTATGCACCTGTCCTGTATTACATGTAAAACATTTTTAAACCTGTTCCACTGCTCCTCAACACCACGTTTAAAAGCTTATCAAAGTCTGTTCTCCTTAGACTTTGCTGCATCTGCTCAAAATTTGCCCTACCAAAGTGAAACTTAACAGTCATTGTATCCACACTCTTCCAAAACACTGAGACATGCATTATATTATGGTCACTTTTCCCTAGAGGTTCAATCACCACAACACCCTTAATTCAAAATACTAAATCTAGATGGGCTTCACCCCGCATTGGTGCTTTAACATACTGTGTTCAAAAACAGTCACTGATTATTTCAAAAACTTCTGTTCTTGTGTTCCACTATTTAAAAAAGACGTCTAAAAAGATGTATGTTGAAATTGCTGTCTCCATTGGGTGGCCTATAATACACTCCTAAAATAACTCCAACAATGGCAACTCACTTGTTTTATTTTTGATACAGTACTTCTACCATTCAGGCAAGCTATTTTTACCGTGTTAGTCATTTTACCTTTACATTTAAACTTTGCATTTGAATATACATTACTATATATTTTTATTTTTACACTATTGATTGTTTCTCAATGTGCAGTTCTAAATCTGGCCTGTCCTAAACTCCCGGCCCCCCATTTTCTTGTTTAAACTATGCTTGACTAATCTACTTACAGTGGTGTGAAAAACTATTTGCTTCCTTCCTGATTTCTTATTCTTTTGCATGTTTGTCACACAAGATGTTTCTGATCATCAAAAACATTTAACCATTAGTCAAATATAACACAAGTAAACACAAAATGCAGTTTTTAAATGATGGCTTTTATTATTTAGGGAGAAAAAAATCCAAACCTACATGGCCCTGTGTGAAAAAGTAATTGCCCCCTGAACCTAATAACTGGTTGGGCCACCCTTAGCAGCAATAACTGCAATCAAGCGTTTGCGATAACTTGCAATGAGTCTTTTACAGCGCTCTGGAGGAGTTTTGGCCCACTCATCTTTGCAGAATTGTTGTAATTCAGCTTTATTTGAGGGTTTTCTAGCATGAACCGCCTTTTTAAGGTCATGCCATAGCATCTCAATTGGATTTAGGTCAGGACTTTGACTAGGCCACTCCAAAGTCTTCATTTTGTTTTTCTTCAGCCATTCAGGGGTGGATTTGCTGGTGTGTTTTGGGTCATTGTCCTGTTGCAGCACCCAAGATCGCTTCAGCTTGAGTTGACGAACAGATGGCCGGACATTCTCCTTCAGGATTTTTGGTAGACAGTAGAATTCATGGTTCCATCTATCACAGCAAGCCTTCCAGGTCCTGAAGCAGCAAAACAACCCCAGACCATCACACTACCACCACCATATTTTACTGTTGGTATGATGTTCTTTTTCTGAAATGCTGTGTTCCTTTTACGCCAGATGTAACGGGACATTTGCCTTCCAAAAAGTTCAACTTTTGTCTCATCAGTCCACAAGGTATTTTCCCAAAAGTCTTGGCAATCATTGAGATGTTTCTTAGCAAAATTGAGACGAGCCCTAATGTTCTTTTGCTTAACAGTGGTTTGCGTCTTGGAAATCTGCCATGAAGGCCGTTTTTGCCCAGTCTCTTTCTTATGGTGGAGTCATGAACACTGACCTTAATTGAGGCAAATGAGGCCTGCAGTTCTTTAGATGTTGTCCTGGGGTCTTTTGTGACCTCTCGGATGAGTCGTCTCTGCGCTCTTGGGGTAATTTTGGTCGACCGGCCACTCCTGGGAAGGTTCACCACTGTTCCATGTTTTTGCCATTTGTGGATAATGGCTCTCACTGTGGTTCGCTGGAGTTCCAAAGCTTTAGAAATGGCTTTATAACCTTTACCAGACTGATAGATCTCAATTACTTCTGTTCTCATTTGTTCCTGAATTTCTTTGGATCTTGGCATGATGTCTAGCTTTTGAGGTGCTTTTGGTCTACTTCTCTGTGTCAGGCAGCTCCTATTTAAGTGATTTCTTGATTGAAACAGGTGTGGCAGTAATCAGGCCTGGGGGTGGCTACGGAAATTGAACTCAGGTGTGATACACCACAGTTTTTAACAAGGGGGCAATTACTTTTTCACACAGGGCCATGTAGGTTTGGATTTTTTTTCTCCCTAAATAATAAAAACCATCATTTAAAAACTGCTTTTGTGTTTACTTGTGTTATATTTGACTAATGGTTAAATGTGTTTGATGATCAGAAACATTTTGTGTGACAAACATGCAAAAGAATAAGAAATCAGGAAGGGGGCAAATAGTTTTTCACACCACTGTATATGCCTTCCCAACTCATTGGTGCCCCTCCTGTTAAAATGTAACCAGTCACAGCAGAACAGGTCCCATCTGTTCCAAAGGGAGTCCGAATGCACCATAAACATATACTCTTATATCCAACACCAAGATTTGAGGTATGCATTAAGCCTTCTCAATCTTACCTGGACTGTTGTGTGGCACAGGCAGAATTTCAGAGAAGACTAATTTGTCAGTTCTGCTCTTCAGCCAAACACCTCATTAAATCTGATCCTCCCTCACTCTGGCCAAGAGCCTATCACCCCTTCCAGGGAAGTCTCCCACCTGTGCACCCAGAAAGCAACACACTGTGCAAGACTTTCTGCCTCTGTAACGAACCTGTGCTTCAATCCCCCTTATGATTGAGTCACCAACTATCACTACTCTCTCTTTCTGGGAACTGTTTTTGAGGTGTCCTGTTGGGGCTCCTTACGTCTGCCTTCCACCTCAGGATCTGCTTATACGCTTCCAGTTCTGGGGTTGATGCCCTGTAGAGTGTGCGCCCTTTACCTTGGACCTTGTGACTGTGACTCGCTTATCTCTACCTGTTTGGTCTGGAGTCCTTCCATTACGCCTTAGGGGTGCACAGTATCTTCCTAAAGGACACTTGCGTCAGGTCCGCCAATTCTCCAACTCCTCATCCAATTCAGCGACTTTGAGGTCGATATGCTGGATCAGCTAGAATTTCCTGGAGATGTAGCCCTCATAGAAGACTGGCTCCTTCAAGCCATCCTCTAAAAAGTCCAACATCCACGAAGACTTGCATTACACTGATATCATTATTCAAATTTGAGTTAAGATTACTAAAACTACCTTAACTTTTTTATTTATTATTTAAGAGCCCACATATCTTTTGCATTCTGCTGTTTCTTGAGTAGTTGGTCTTGAAATAAAATTAGTTTCATTTCTGAGTACAAAGTTCACTTTACCCAACAAAGGCACAATGTTGTGCACATGTCACATTACATTTACAGTCTGGCTAAGTTACACTAATCTATTAGCCCTCATTTATCATATTTATAATCATGGTATTTCTTCATTAGTGTGTTTGTGAAATGTAATCCTTGTAAATAATACATTTTCATTTTTGCTATATGCAATTCTGTTGCAAAATAATTATTTGATAGGTTTATTTCATGCAGGGGTTCTGACATTCTCTGCTTCATTTACTTTTTATTCTGAGCAAGTTTAATTTCTGGTTAATAACATATTAATACATTGAAGTTATTTCAAAAAAAGCGTCTTTAAAACTTACAGAGATACAGATCAATCCAGTCATAGCGTATATTCAATCCTATTAGTGTGTTTCTCATTTTATAGAGTGGGAGATTGAGGGAATAGTGCAGGTCTCATCTGAGTGAAATGCATCTTTAAATTCAAATGTGCTTATTGGACTTATGAATTTGCTGAGGAGCCAACTTCTCTATGAAGATAAAAGTTGGAATTGTATCCTTTTAATGTGTTATTAGAAAAGGCCAAACCTTGCATTATCCTAAAAACAGAATTTTTGAACATTAAATATAGATGGGAGATTTGCTGATGACATTCCTTTAGTTGAATGCACAATAATACAGACCATTTTTCTCTTTGTGTTATTAACACTATAGGAGACTGTAAATATTATTTTCCTTTTTGAAAATTTAGCATAAAAGATACCTGCAAGTGAACAGTGTGCCTGTAAAAAACAAAATGAGTTCATTATTATCTGTCATAAAATGAATCCTACATAAACAGTTAAGTTACTCTGAATGAAATTTGAATGGTGTCAATCTCGAAATATGAATGACAGTCATGCAATGATAGAATTCATTTTCATCGCTCCTTTGAGTTTAGGAGAATTACAAATCAACTAAGTTTATCTCTGCTGGCAGTTGAACAGACATTTTTCTCTGATATGTCAGGTGCCAGCTTGTGCGAGTTATTCTTCATCTGGCACTTAACTTACCTGCTCAATCCCTTTTCAATAAAGAAGGACTTTTTTTATAATTTTAATAACTTTTTTGAAAAAGTCAAACTTTTTAAAGCATTTTAAATGACAGTGAAAACCTTATGTAATTATGTGTGTGATAATAAACTGAAATGTCCCTAACTGTCTCATTCACTGGCTGATAATAAATTCTTGGCTATTTGAAGACAACCTAAGGAAAAATTATTTACATGAATGGATTCTTCACGTGCCTCCAAGGCCCAGACTATTTTGGTTAATCCTCAAAGAATAAGGGATGCCTGTATTTCTGATTGTGAAACATAAATACATTTTAGAGGATGGAAGAATTCTTATATGTGCATGGTAAAAGGATGTTAGTTAGCATCCACCTTGGTAAAGGGAAAAATTGACTAAGCCTAATAGCAAGCAGGAACTTTGAAAAGGTGCAGTAGAGAAACTTTGACAAATTGACATTCTGACTAAGCTTCCAATAAATAATTTAGCAGCCACAAACCAGCAAAGTATGGCTAAACTGAAGGGATTTTTGTAGAGGGAACAACCTGAGCAAAAGTGTACAGATTTTCTAGGGAGCTTAGTATGTTTTGAGGGGTCTCACATCACTTTCTCTGTTGCAATAGTTAGGTCAGCAACACTTAAGAAAGCCCTAGCAAGAGACCATGTAATTGGAACAAATGCTAATGTGGGGAGAAGCAATGTACATTATGAAGCTGACCACATCACTTGTCACACTCAACTCACCAAAAGCAAGAATGCTACCAGTACAATGAAACCACCAATATATTAGAAATGCAAGACATTAGGCCACATCCAATGATTCTGTCCAGTACAGAAAGAACTTATAGTTATGAGGACAGTGAGGATATGGAAAGATGACTACTTAATGGTTACATTTACCATGCCCACACCTGACAGGATGCTACTGAAATCGTGGTAATGCTTGGGTTAACTGGCCACCCATCATAACTGGTCAAATCATATTATGTGGTATCATCTGCTCTGTACTTGTGATATATTAATTATTTTACTGTTATACTGTATTGAGGATTATTTGTATTCTGTTCTGTGTATTGTATTGACCTCCTTCTCTTTGACACCCACTACATGCCCAACCTACATGGTAAGGGGTCTCTCTTTGAACTGGCTTTACCAAGGTTTCTTCCATTTTTTTCCTACTAGGGTTTTTTGTTTTTTGAGAGTTTTTTCATGCCTTCTTAGAGAGTCAAGGTTGGGGGGCTGTCAAGAGTGTGAATTTCCCCTTGGGATTAATAAAGTATCTATCTATCTATCTATCTATCTATCTATCTATCTATCTATCTATCTATCTATCTATCTATCTATCTATCTATCTATCTATCTATCTGTCTGTCTAAGAGGCAGGGCCTGTTAAAGCCCATTGCAGCACTTCTTGTGTGATTTTGGGCTATACAAAAAATAAATTGTATTGTCTACTAATGAAACAAAAGAAATGGTGTCTTTGACAGGGTACCTGCACCAACCTTCAAGTAAAGAGGACAAAACACAATTGGAAGTTTAGGTCACACCTATCAAAAACCTCCATAAACTAATTTTGAACAAACATAACTGCTACATCAGCACAACTATGGACCGGCATCAGTCCTAAATCAATGAACCAGTGAAGCTTGTGTCTCTGGAGTCAGAAGGATGCCCAGAGACAGAGCAAAACCAGAAGATAACAGAATAGCTGCCAACTGAGTGAAAGGCTGAACCCATGAGGAGGACAAGTGGATCTGAGGTGGGTACCAGCCTTTAGGAATAAACCAGAAAGGCAACAAAAATGATATCAAGTCTTTAATGTATTCTTCTTGGGGGCAAGGGGCCGAGGATGGGGGGATGTGACATACCAGTCACATTAAGGAGAGCATCTTGTCCCTACTGGTGGCATCATGGAGGTCAATAAAATTAGTCTTTCTGATTCATACACCTTCATAGATGAGTAGGAATTGCAAAACTTGCACAGAAGGGGGTGGCAACAAAATGAGCAAAAGTAAGGAAAAAATTGTTTGAAGAGAGTTAAATGAGAGCATAAGTGCAGGTTTTTTATTTAGTGTTTTTTCTGAGGTTCACATGCTGGAGGTATAGGAGGAAGACTGCCAATATAAGGAGAAGAACATAAAAGTGGGTTTTCTTACAAAACCCATTGTGTTGTGTTCTTTACTCCTGCACATGTCATAGTAAAAGTATACTAATATGGAATATTACTATACCATGTGGCTCTTATTATTGAAGGATATGTACAATTTTCATGACCACTAAAACATATGTCACAAAAGTCAATGTTGCTAAACTCATTATGGCTGTGTACTATAGATTTAGCGACTTTAATATAACTGATTCAGACTGTAGCTTCTAATAAAATGTTTAGGGGTTTACTTTAGGTTTAGTGTGTACTAATGTGTGTAAAATACAGAAAGGAGAACCTCTTACAGTTTCTATTGTCTTATGGGACCTCACTACATTTCTTTTTTGAACACTTTCCTTTGTCAGATATGGCAGGGCAAAAATTTATAAACACTGAGGAAGTCAAGTCCTGAATGTTTCTTCCTGCATTGTCAACAAAGCAACACAAACAAACTTATAGCTATTTTTGTATTTAGGAGGATGACACAGGCAGTCTATAGAACAAATAATCGACATTTTTTTAACAGAGGCTACAGAGAAATCCAAGTGTGTCAGAGGCAGACTGCCAGCAAAAGTAAGAAGTGACTGGAAGTAGCCTGTGCACAGCTGCTGAACAAAGTAGAGAACAAATATGTTGGATATTTTCCCACAAATAATACATACAAGCTTTTACAATTGATAGATATACTCATAAAGCATGTTTTTGTGTAATGTTACATATTTCTGCTTTTAAGCAAAAGCTTTTAATTTACTCAAACATTCACCGTTGCTAGACATTCTTCGTCACTCTTCTTCTAGCTCATCCCTTAGCTGTACCCTGTTAATTCATAATCTTTTGAGCTAAATGAAGCATGACAACATATAGTTTGCCCTTTATTTCCTCTGAGCTAGCAATTTTTAATGCTGTGCATATTTAGTCACATATCGTTTATTCTTTTGTTCCTTTAAGCCAGCAGATTTTGATGCCTTGCATGTTTAACCAAGCGAGAAATGTTTAAAGGTTGTCAGTCCCATTTTTAAAACACGCCTTATCAACCCTTCCTGTTTTTCTGATTAATTAGTACACATATTGAATTTCTGTAGCATTCTCATTTAGATTTTTTTCATTACTATACAATAATATTTTAGATATGTATAATAAAAATATTTTTTGAAGTGTAAAATCATTTAAAAAATATTATACAATACATAGCGTTTTGTCCTTTTGTTATAAACATGACTTTTAGATATTGAATGGGCTTTTCATTATTTGTAATCTAATGTTTTTCCTAAAAGGCAATTTTTGCTAAAGTCCTCCTACTATAGATTTAAGAACTATAATGACATTTAGATTCACTATGGATATGGCCATTACAGAGAACACTAATATAAATCAAAGTGTAGGTTTGTTTAAAAAACAACTGGTCACACAATGTTTGAAAGATCAGTAACTCACAAGTAATATATCTTTGATTTTTGCATAACTATTTTTCAAGTCAACAAAATGGATAAAGTTAAATAATCAGTACTCATAGTTACTTTTTTACAAAGTATTATATTGGACAAATAAAAGCTGGTGACAACTTTCTTAATAGCTCTCAGACAAAATTTATAAAATGTGTCTTCACAGGGACAGCATTTATTTCTGTTGTTTAGCAGCACTTCACATTTGGCCATATTTTTCAAATAACCTGAAACTTTTAATTTTCTTGCCTGAGGAAGGGATCCGAGTTGCCTTGAAAGCCGCCATATTGTAATCTTTTATGTTAGCCAATAAAAGGTGTCATTTTGCTTGACTTCTTACTAATTTCTGAATATTAAAATGTTTATTGAATTAATCTGTATACAGAAGATGTACGTAGACTATACAGTATATAGAATCTTAGTAATGCACCCCCAAAAATGGAAGTTCTGGATTCCAGTTCCACATAGCAAACTGTTTGTAATAATCAAATTATTTAGCTAAGATGTTAAAGTGGAGTCAGTCAAACCATTAGGAAACACAGGCGGCCAAATAGGGTACCATCACCTGTGCCATTTACTAGGAGTACACTGAGATATATACAGAAAGGGGTGCACTTTGGACACCAAGGGAACCCTCCCTCCCCACTTTTGTTGGACTTTGATAATACCGAGTGGTCGTTGCTACCTGTTGGGTAAAGATTATTAAAGTAAAAGTTAATACGCTCCACATACCAAGGGTCTTGTGCTCCTTAAAGTCCATGGTATATACTTACTCCGAACACCGAGGGGGTAGCCACCCCCCAGGGTCATCTAGGTATAATTAACCCAACTACCTGTGCTATGGACTCCGAGGAGTGACGTCCATCCACCCTGCCTAGGGCTCCAAATGGACTTTGATTGGCACTGCGCTCAAGGATTAATAAAGCAGCAAGTACAAAAATATTATTAGTGCTCATAAAAATGTAAAATGCTTACTTTTTGAGAAGTGATAACCACTGTTGCCAGTGCTTCTGTACTATTCCCCGGAAGTGTTACTCAGAGTTATCCATTTTGCAAATCATATGTTATAGAGTGGGGTGGCACAGTGGTGCAGTGAGTAGTGCTGCTGCCTCGCAGTTAGGAGACCCGGGTTTGCTTCCCAGGTCCATCCTGCATTTAGTTTGCCTGTTCTCCCTGTGTCTGTGTGGGTTTCCTCCAGGTGCTCTGGTTTCCTCCCACAGGCCAAAGACATGCAGGATAGGTGGATTGGCGATTCTAAATTGTCCCTAGTGTGTGCTGCATGTGTGTGTGCGCACCCTGGTGTTGGGCTGGCGCCCTTGCCCGGGGTTTGTTTCCTACCTTGTGCCCTGTGTTGGCTGGGATTGGCTCCGGCACAACCCCATGACCCTGTAGTTAGGATATAGCGGGTTGGATAATGGATGGATGGATGGATGTTACAGAGTTTCAAAGAATGTTTCAACATTTAAGGCAAATGTCTGTGTTGCCTATGGTGATCAACACCGGACAACAGCAAACAATATCAAAAACATCCATGGACACATCTTCATTAATCATCCATGGACAAATCTTTTATTACTTGTTTTGCATAATCCACTTATCAAGCCATCCTGTTGTATGCTCACATTAAGAAAAACACATTTTTTGCTAAAATATTATGAAATAAATACCTCTGTTAAGTGAAAGTATTCCAAAAGCATTCTGTTCACATGGCATTGCACTTTGGAATTGAAGGCAGGACTCTTGATAAGTAAAGGAAGGAGAGATGTGGTTTCTTTGTTGTTGTCCTGTGTTAGTCACCATACACTCCTATTCTAACAGAAATGTTGCTATTGTAAAGTTATATTGTCACTTAAAGATTAAATTAGAGAAGTAAATGTTCATTATATTAGAATGGGGATAGGAATAAGAATATACCTACATTTGGATTTGCAATGTTCATTTCCCTGCTACGTTGTAATGTGTTAGAAAGTTGTGTTTATAAAGTTTAGCATTCAAGATCTGGGAGAATATGTGAGAGGAAGTAAGATTGTTTTGTTTTGATTTGGCCTGACCATGTGCTAGCAGCTGCAGACAATACAATTTTTTAAACAGAAATTTGCCTCCATCCAGTTCTTTTGTTCCCAAAAAGGATTCCAACCATCTTAATAGAGAAACCTTGTTACATTATGTTCCTTCTCCATAAAAACCTGAAAGTATTTTTTTTTCAGTCATCACTACAAGTAACATACAAAAATAGCATTAGCAAAAGTTGTTTGTTTCTTTGTAGTTTTTTACTTCTTCTCATGACTGGAGGAAAGTTCGTTTGGTATTTCTGCTTCCTTCCACTGCCCTAAAGAAAAGTCTGTTAAGGGGACCAATGACTTTGTTGTACTCAGATTCTGTTTCTGTCTGTACTTTGTGATAGATTATGCATTTCCCAAAACACTGTAATGCACAAGACAGATTCAGTAGATGGATAAATGGAATTGAGTACATTTTAGTCTTCTTGTAATATGCGTCTAATTATTGTAATGCTTGAAAAAAGGAACTATTCAGTTATTTAAGTCAATAGAGTTTTGAAATTTGGTTAGGTTCCACCTGCTTCTTAACCAGTTATCTTTAATTTTGTTCCAAATATAATGGTGCGTTTACCTGAAACAATTTATTTTGGCACATGAAGTTAATCTTTAAAGACTAAATAAACTTGATTTCCAATAAACATGATGCATTAATTTGTAGTGTGAGGTTTACATTAAAGATGTTAGTTTCTGGCAAGCAGCTTAATCAGATGAATAATAAATCTATTTAAAAATCAAATGAGTATGATTTTACAGTTAATATCATAATTGTGGGAAGATTATGATGTAACTCTTGAAAAGCATCTGTTTAACCAGAATCATCAGGAGAGGTACTGAAATATGCATCTAATTTGATTTTAGATACTGAACACTTTTCCTTTGTCAGAATGTAGGCAAAAATTTATAAACACTGGGGGAAGTTAAGTCCTGAATGTTTCTTCCTGCATTGTCAAAAAAGCAAACACAAACAAACTTATAGCTATTTTTGTATTTAGGAGGATGACACAGGCAGTCTATAGAACAAATAACGACATTTTTAACAGAGGCTACAGAGAAATCCAAGTGTTTTAAAGGCAGACTGCCAGAAAAAAGTAAGAAGTGACTGGAAGTGGCCTGTGCACAGCTGCTGAACAAAGTAGAGAACAAATATGTTGATTTTTTCCCCACAAAATAATACATACAAGCTTTTACAATTGATAGATATACTCATAAAGCATGTTTTTGTGTAATGTTACATATTTCTGCTTTTAAGCAAAAGCTTTTAATTTACTCCAAACATTCACCGTTGCTAGACATTCTTCAGTCACTCTTCTTCTAGCTCACCCCTTAGCTGTACCCTGTTAATTCATAATCTTTTGAGCTAAAGAAGCATGACAACATATAGTTTGCCCTTTATTTCCTCTGAGCTAGCAATTTTAATGCTGTGCATATTTAGTCACATATCGTTTATTCTTTGTTCCTTTAAGCCAGCAGATTTTGATGCCTTGCATGTTTAACCAAGCGAGAAATGTTTAAAGGTTGTCAGTCCCATTTTAAAACACTTATCAACCCTTCCTGTTTTTCTGATTAATTAGTATACATATTGAATTTCTGTAGCATTCTCATTTAGATTTTTTCATTTACTATACAATAATATTTTAGATATGTATAATAAAAATATTTTTTGAAGTGTAAAATCATTTAAAAAATATTATACAATACATAGCGCTTTGTCCTTTAGTTATAAACATGACTTTTAGATATTGAATGGGCTTTTCATTATTTATGATATTATGTTTTTCCTAAAAGGCAATTTTGCACAAAGTCCTCCTACTATAGATTTAAGAACTATAATGACATTTAGATTCACTATGGATACTTAGCCATTACAGAGAACACTAATATAAATCAAAGTGTAGGTTTTGTTTAAAAAACAACTGGTCAGTCACAATGTTTGAAAGATCGAAGTAACTCACAAGTAATATATCTTTGATTTTTGCATAACTATTTTTCAAGTCAACAAAATGGATAAAGTTAAATAATCAGTACTCATAGTTACTTTTTTACAAAGTATTATATTGGACAAATAAAAGCTGGTGACAACTTTCTTAGCCAAGCTCTCAGACAAAATTTATAAAATGTGTCTTCACAGGGACAGCATTTATTTCTGTTGTTTACTTAGCACTTCACATTTGGCCATATTTTTCAAATAACCTGAAACTTTTAATTTTCTTACCTGAGGAAGGGATCCGAAGTTGCCTTGAAAGCCATATTGTAATCTTTTATGTTATTGTAATAAAAGGTGTCATTTTGCTTGACTTCTTTTACTAATTTCTGAATATTAAAATGTTTATTGAATTAATCTGTATACAGAAGATGTCACGTAGACTATACGGTATATAGAATCTTAGTAATGTACCCCCAAAAATGGAAGTTCTGGATTCCAGTTCCACATAGCAAACTGTTTGTAATAATCAAATTATTTAGCTAAGATGTTAAAGTGGAGTCAGTCAAACCATTAGGAAACACAGAGGTGAAATAGGGTACCATCACCTGTACCTGCCATTTACTAGGAATTACACTGAGATATATACAGAAAGGGGTGCACTTTGGACACCAAGGAACCCTCCCTCCCCACTTTTGTTGGACTTTGATACTGCAGTGGTGTTCGCTATACCTGTTGGGTAAAGATTATTAAAAGTAAAAGTTAATACGCTCCACATACCAAGGGTCTTGTGCTCCTTAAAGTCCATGGTATATACTTACTCAACACGAGGGTAGCCACCCCCAGGGTCATCTAGGAGTATAATTAGCCCAACTACCTGTGCTATGGACTCCGAGGGGTGACGCCCATCCACCCTGCCTAGGGCTCCAAATGGACTTTGATTGGCACTGCGCTCAAGGATTAATAAAGCAGCAAGTACAAAAATATTATTAGTGCTCATAAAAATGTAAAATGCTTACTTTTTGAGAAGTGATAACCACTGTTGCCAGTGCTTCTGTACTATTCCCCGGAAGTGTTACTCAGAGTTATCCATTTTGCAAATCATATGTTATAGAGTGGGGTGGCACAGTGGTGCAGTGAGTAGTGCTGCTGCCTCGCAGTTAGGAGACCCGGTTTGCTTCCCAGGTCCATCCTGCATTTAGTTTGCCTGTTCTCCTGTGTCTGTGTGGGTTTCCTCCAGGTGCTCTGGTTTCCTCCCACAGGCCAAAGACATGCAGGATAGGTGGATTGGCGATTCTAAATTGTCCCTAGTGTGTGCTGCATGTGTGTGTGCGCACCCTGGTGTTGGGCTGGCGCCCTTGCCCGGGGTTTGTTTCCTACCTTGTGCCCTGTGTTGGCTGGGATTGGCTCCGGCACAACCCCATGACCCTGTAGTTAGGATATAAGCGGGTTGGATAATGGATGGATGGATGGATGTTACAGAGTTTCAAAGAATGTTTCAACATTTAAGGCAAATGTCTGTGTTGCCTATGGTGATCAACACCGGACAACAGCAAACAATATCAAAAACATCCATGGACACATCTTCATTAATCATCCATGGACAAATCTTTTATTACTTGTTTTGCATAATCCACTTATCAAGCTTATCCTGTTGTATGCTCACATTAAGAAAACACATTTTTGCTAAAATATTATGAAATAAATACCTCTGTTAAGTGAAAGTATTCCAAAAGCATTCTGTTCACATGGCATTGCACTTTGGAATTGAAGGCAGGACTCTTGATAAGTAAAGGAAGGAGAGATGTGGTTTCTTTGTTGTTGTCCTGTGTTAGTCACCATACACCCTATTCTAACAGAAATGTTGCTATTGTAAAGTTATATTGTCACTTAAAGATTAAATTAGAGAAGTAAATGTTCATTATATTAGAATGGGGATAGGAATAAGAATATACCTACATTTGGATTTGCAATGTTCATTTCCCCTGCTACGTTGTAATGTGTTAGAAAGTTGTGTTTATAAAGTTTAGCATTCAAGATCTGGGAGAATATGTGAGAGGAAGTAAGATTGTTTTGTTTTGATTTGGCCTGACCATGTGCTAGCAGCTGCAGACAATACAATTTTTTAAACAGAAATTTGCCTCCATCCAGTTCTTTTGTTCCCAAAAAGGATTCCAACCATCTTAATAGAGAAACCTTGTTACATTATGTTCCTTCTCCATAAAAACCTGAAAGTATTTTTTTTTCTCAGTCATCACTACAAGTAACATACAAAAATAGCATTAGCAAAAGTTGTTTGTTTCTTTGTAGTTTTTTACTTCTTCTCATGACTGGAGGAAAGTTCGTTTGGTATTTCTGCTTCCTTCCACTGCCCTAAAGAAAAGTCTGTTAAGGGGACCAATGACTTTGTTGTACTCAGATTCTGTTTCTGTCTGTACTTTGTGATAGATTATGCATTTCCCAAAACACTGTAATGCACAAGACAGATTCAGTAGATGGATAAATGGAATTGAGTACATTTTAGTCTTCTTGTAATATGCGTCTAATTATTGTAATGCTTGAAAAAAGGAACTATTCAGTTATTTAAGTCAATAGAGTTTTGAAATTTGGTTAGGTTCCACCTGCTTCTAACCAGTTATCTTTAATTTTTGTTCCAAATATAATGGTGCGTTTACCTGAAACAATTTATTTTGGCACATGAAGTTAATCTTTAAAGACTAAATAAACTTGATTTCCAATAAACATGATGCATTAATTTGTAGTGTGAGGTTTACATTAAAGATGTTAGTTTCTGGCAAGCAGCTTAATCAGATGAATAATAAATCTATTTAAAAATCAAATGAGTATGATTTTACAGTTAATATCATAATTGTGGGAAGATTATGATGTAACTCTTGAAAAGCATCTGTTTAACCAGAATCATCAGGAGAGGTACTGAAATATGCATCTAATTTGATTTTAGATACTTGAAATGTTCATGCTTATATAAACTGTAGTTATATTCATGGTTCTATTCATGTATGAACTTTATATATTATATAAAAGACAGAAAACAGTTTATCCTTCAATATATTACCATCACATCTTTTCTGTTTCTCTTCAAACGTGCAAGCATTTTTTCATCCCCAGTTCTAATTTCATGTATTCATAAGATTATTCCTCTGATTATTTCATTCTCTGTTAATTTTATGGTAGAATGATCTTTTAAGTGTTTTGTGTTTAATTCTGTTTATACATTATATATTAACCCATTCAGACCATTTTCTTTTTTTAATTGTTTTTGGAATATATATTAATTTTGGGTACAGATAAAAATGTCCTTGAAATTACATCATAACTTCTTCTAATAATGAAGTTTCTTCATTATTAAAAGAGCATTTTTGCCCTTGCAAAAAACCAGGTTACAAAGTGTGCTTAATACATTATTAATTTTCTTGACAAATATGGACAAATAAATAGTGATGGGACAGCTAAATTTACTTTTGTATAATGATACCAAACTTCAAATCCATCAAAGTAGTTTACCTACTGGCCTATATGTACAGTCCTGTCAGCTTTTTAACTAAATGTGAAAGTTACCGCTGTCCGCTGTCACCACTCTGTTGAAACACAGCTGCCCTTCAGAAACTCCCTCTTAAACAGTATTTTAAAGAGAAGCAAATACACTACTACCCATCCCCTTTGCAGGATCAGCTTTAGGCTTGCCATGTAATATACCTCTCACACGAAGTTTAGAACATTTAAAAGGTCGAGCCCTGACCAACCTAATGACTCACTCTTCTGTCCTCTGTCCCTCAGACTGCGTCTGCTCCAGTCACTGTTTCCAAGCTGTTGAACCCGCTTGATGAGGGAGAACTTTGTGTTCTTTTTGAACTGGAGAGGGAGCTGGACCACCACATTTGACAGCTGCAATCTGTGTGCTTTTCTGCTGTTAACAAACCCCTTCTGAATAAGATCTTATGTTTATACCTGCTAGTTCAGCAATAAAAATTTTGTACCTTGGAAATCTGATCCCTTTTCCAGTCTCCTGAGCAACTCTGTGACCCAAGCTTATATATATATATATATATATATATATATATATATATATATATATATATATATATATATATATATATATTATTATGTAATGGATGGCCGCCATTTATCCCGGCCAATACCCCCAAGCCTCCAGGTGAAGCCCTCCTTGCAGCGAGGAGGTCCCCAGAAGACCAGCAGGGCATCATGGACATTGGAGTTTTTATGCAAAGCCCTGCTGGATGCCGTGGGGGCCACAGGAGGGAGCTGCAGGGAGGACCGAGGTTCGTCACAGGAAGAGCGACGGACTTCGGGTTGAAGAAAGGGACTATTTACCCTGACCCGGAAGGGAAAAGGACTTGTGGACTATTGGGGAGAAACACTTTCGGGTCAGGGAGTATAAAAGGACTATGGGAACTCCCAGACAACGAGCTGAGCTGGGTGGAATGGTGGCAATTGCGTCTGGGAGCTGGAGGATTGATTTATTGTTTATTATTGTGTAGTATTGTAATTATATGAGTATTGTGGAGAAGAGTGTGCTTTGTGCACTGTGGGAGAAAAATAAAGTCAACTTGAGGACTTTTACCTGGTGTCTGGAGTCGTGGACAGGGGTTCAAGGGAGCAGAGTGCCCCGCACTGTTCACAATATATATATATACTAAAATACCCGCTTTGCAGCGGAGAAGTAGTGTGTTAAAGAAGCAATGAAAAGAAAAGGAAACATTTTGAAAATAATCGCACTGATTGTCAATGTAATTGTTTTGTCACTGTTGTGAGTGATGAGTGATGTTGTCTATTGTATGTATATATATATATATATATATATATATATATATATATATATATATATATATATATATATATATATATATATATTTACACACACACACATAAACATATATATATATACATATCTATACATATATATCTACATATATACACACACATATATACACACAAATACATATATATATTGTCACACACGTGCGCATGGGAGGCAGCTAAAGGGCTTGAGTGAAGGCAGTTCAGAGGCATGCCGGGTGTGGCAGAGTGCACTGACTCTTTTCTCCCTTGCCTGTAGACCATCCCCGGGGGATTTCACCTGGATCTCCTGACATCACTTCCGGGACTGAGCCAATGGAAGTCGGCCACACCAGCTCCAGTCCCTCTGATGTCACCTCCGGCTACGAGCCAATGGTGGAAGACCACGCACTTGATCCATACGACCTCACTTCCTGTCTCCCCTTTAAAACCTGCCCCTTTTCCTTTGTTTCCTCAGTCTTGTTTTGGACTCGGTTGTATGCACTTCAGTGCTCTGTATTTCAATAAGAAAAACGACTTTGCAGCCAGGATACCACAATATACGGGTGGCTGCCCCAACTCTTTATCTGTCCATGTCTCTGGAACTCTTGTGACAGTGGCGTAGTCGGCAGGATGGAGAAGTCCCAGAGAGAAGGGGACAGGACCTGCAATATACCCAGGTGGGAGCGTACCGGGGCCGAGTCTTCAGGCGGGGAGGGTGCCCCGTGGTTCGGCGTGACCCGGTGCGGGCTCCGCTCCCGGCACTCATAACTAGGCCATCTGGAGAGGCCAGGGAGTGTGCGGGTGGGGCTCACAGAATTGGGCTGCCCTGGAGGGGGGAGGCAAAAGGGACTCAGTATGCTCTCTTGGGGGAGAGTGCCTGCCTCCCTGCGAAACCAAAGCCCCATTTACCACCTAGGGGTGCCCCAGACTGGCAGGTGAATAAAATAAAAAAATGGAGGTTGGACCCTGAGCGGCCACCAACAACAAGCCTGCTCCTTATGGGCAATGGTAGGGCATTGGCTACGCCATTTGAAAACACGCCTACCAAATAATAGAGCAGGTAGCTTGCTATCTGCTCCTGGAAGCGCTTCCCCGTGGCTTCACCCAGCCGGTTTGGGGCGAGCGGTTTAAGAACATGTCTGAGCTCATAGAGCTTATGGAGACGCAGAGGGCGGCCTCACACTCTGGGGGAGCAGAACCGTCCTCATGTCAAACCCGCCGGGTATGCCCAAGACCTAGCCCCTCCTTGTACAATCCGGAGTCAGATGGCGCCCGCGAGTGCCGCTGGCTCGCAAACCGCTTGGGGCAAGGAGGAATGCAGGTGGAGGGCGAGGAGGGGTTGTGTGTCTGGCTAATCTGCCATGGTCCCACATACTGGCGCAGGATCGCCAACGGACACAAGACCACAGGTTTGTTCGACCGCAGCAACATTTCCATTGTTGCCCGCCGCTTTGTGCAACCGCAACAGTGGCTAAAATTTAAGACCGGTATAACCTGTGTCCACGGAGACATCCGCTGGTACAGGTCCGCCGCTGTGTCATCAGTTACGGAGGGTCAGTTGTAAACTCACCGTAGGTCCTACCTGATCCTCCACACCCGGTGATACTAGGGCGGGACTGGTCTAAAATCAAAAGCGGTGAGACACATACCACCCCGGGTTAATTTGGGCCTCTATGGACGGAGATAACCCGCCTGCTGCCTCCACGCCGTGTAATCAGCCGGCAGAGAGACGGCAGTCGCCCTGACTGAGCGGGCAACTCCGGGCCGTCAGCGGCTAACACGCCATCCACCAACGCGCGCGGAGCGGGAGGAAACCACGCCCATTGAGGTCGACGCTGACCCTCTCTCCGTGTTGCGGTTCCAATTTAAAGAAACGCCGGCTTCTTTTAGAAGGGAGCAATGGAATGATGACTCCCTGAAGTTTGTAAAAAATGCAGTGGTCCTTGTCAATGGCCAGCGCACTAATCAGTCGATGCCACAGGGCCCCTACTTTGTGCTAGATAATGACCTCCTTACCGCTGTAGCAATGCATGACGGGCAGGAGACGAGGCTGCTGCTAGTGCCGCGCACCTTCCGCGGCAGGTCTGTGAGCTAGCACACGCCCACCTCCTAGGTGGCCACCTGGGCACCGAAAAACTCTGGAGCGGATCAAGCCCGTTTCTACTGGCCAGGAATTAATGAGGAGGTTCGCCGCTTTGGCGCTTCCTGCCCGGAGTGTCAACTGCGACAAATTCCTAGGAGGGACCGTTCCTCTGTTTCCTATTCCACTGATTGACGCCCTTCCACAGAATCGGGTCACCTGGTGGGACCCCTGGAGCCCTCAGCCCGAGGACACAAGTACATTTTAGTCCTCGTGGATTACGCTACACGATACCCGAAGCTGTTCCGCGCCAGCTACCTCTAAAGCCATCGCACGGAATTACTAGGGTATTACGCGTGGGGATCCCCAAAGAAGTCTTGACAGACCAGGGGACCCCTTCACCTCGGAAACGCTCAAGGAGACTGCCAGATTACTGAAAATAAAGCATTTAAAGACCTCGTGTATCATCCTCAAACCGACGGATTAGTAGAGAGGTTTAATCAAACTCTCAAGCAAATGCTGCGAGTGGTCAGCGAGGATGGAAGGAACTGGGATCAGCTCCTCCCCTCGTCCCTTTTGCCTATCGGAAGTCCCACAAGCCTCCACGGGTTCTCCCCTTTGAACTACTGTACGGGCGACAACCTCGGGCATATTAGATATTTTGAAAGAAGGCTGGGAAGAAGAGGCTCTTCCCTCCACAAACATACTGGAGTATATCGCAGTTACGCGATAGATTTGGAAAGATTCGCCTGTCCTTAAAAGTCACATGGAGGAGGCTCAAGCAGCACAGGCCCGGTACTACAACCGCGCACGCCTCTTCGGGAGTTCCGCCCGGAGATCGGGTCATGGTCCTAGTGCCTACCTCCCACTCTAAATTGCTTGCCCACTGGCAGGGCCCCTACGGTTAAGGAGAGGAAGGGACTGGTCGACTATTTGGTGAGTCAACCCAATCGCCGGCCAAAGGAGCGGTTTATCATGTGAACCTGCTGAAACCGTGGAAGGACAGGGACCCCGATCCCTCCTCCGCCAGCCCCGCTCACTCTTCGCCACACACACCACCTTAACTTCGCACGGACTTAAGTCCCAGACAGCGGCAGGAGCTGGAAACAGTTATCCGGACCGCTCGGGAGGTAGTCAGTGAGAACCCCGGAAGGACCTCTCTGATTGAGCACAACATCGTGACAGAGCCCGGGTTGTTGTCCGAGAACCCGTGATCGCCTTCCCGAGGCAAAAAGGCTGAAGTGGAGCTTGAGATCAAGCGCATGCTGGAGCTAGGTGTGATTGAGGAAAGTTATAGTCCCTGGTCCAGCCCCATTGTGCTCGCCGGTAAGCCTGACGGAAGTTGGAGGTTCTGCAATGACTTCCGTCGGCTTAATCAAGTCTCCCAATTTGATGCTTATCCAATGCCACGCTGCGGACGACCTCCTCGAGAGGCTTGGACAGGCTCAATACCTGACCACACTTGACATGACGAAAGGGTACTGGCAGGGTTCCTTTAACGGACTCCAAGGAAAAACCGCTTAGTACCCCTAGCGGACACTGGCAGTATCGTGTCCTTCCATTTGGGTTACACGGGCTCCAGCAACCTTTCAGCGCCTGGTGGACAAAGTGCTTCGGCCTCATAACTCATACAGTGCTGCCTACCTGGATGACGTGGTCATCTATTCCAGCACATGGAAGGAACACCTACAGCATGTCCAAGCGGTATTACGGACACTTGGTGAGGCCGGGCTCCGGATTAATCCCAGGAAATGCTTCTTTGGATTAAGCGAGGCCAAATATTTAGGCTACCTGGTGGGTCGGGGTACCGTAAGGCCAGAGTGCTCCAAAATTGATGCCATTCTGAAATGGCCCCTCGCAACCAAGCGGCAGGTCCAAGCCTTTCGGTTAGCGGGGTACTACCGCCGGTTTGTACCTCGGTTTTCGGAGAGAGCGGCGCCCTTGACTGATTTAACAAAGAAGAGGGCCCCGAACATTGTGGTATGGACTGAAAAACAGGCGCTGCATTTGGTGACTTAAAGCAGGCCCTTACGCCCACACCTGTTTTGATGGCACCTAACTTTTCTTTGCCTTTCATCCTCCAGACGGACGCTTCGGACACAGGCCTGGGCGCCGTGCTGAGCCAAAGCGTCGATGGTGTGGAGCACCCCATCATGTTCCTGAGCCGGAAACTGTTGGACCGGGAGACCAGGTATGCGGGGTGGAGAGGGAGGCTCTGGCGATTAAATGGGCGATTACTCAGCTGAGGTACTACCTGTTGGGCGGAATTCACCCTTGTCACGGACCATGCACCCTACAGTGGATGGCCCTCCACAAGGAGTCGAATCCGCGGGTCACCCGGTGGTTTCTTGACCTGCAGCCGCATAAGTTTTCGCTGCTCATCGCCGGGCGCTCTCCACGCCAACGCTGATGCTCTTCTCGGGTTCACGACCTCTCGGTTAGGTCGCCCGACCCGCCGGGTCTAAGGGGGCCTTGTCACACACGCGCGCATGGGAGGCAGCTAAAGGGCTTGAGTGAAGGCAGTTCGAGGCATGCCGGGTGTGGCAGAGTGCACTGACTCTTTTTCTCCCTTGCCTGTAGACCATCCCCGGGGGATTTCACCTGGATCTCCTGACATCACTTCCGGGACTGAGCCAATGGAAGTCGGCCACACCAGCTCCAGTCCCTCTGATGTCACCTCCGGCTACGAGCCAATGGTGGAAGACCACGTGCCAGATCCATATGACCTCACTTCCTGTCTCCCCCTTTAAAACCTGCCCCTTTTCCTTTGTTTCTCAGTCTTGTTTTGGACTCGGTTGTATGCACTTCAGTGCTCTGTATTTATAAGAAAACGACTTTTGCAGCCAGGATACCACAATATACGGGTGGCTGCCCCAACTCTTTATCTGTCCATGTCTCGCTCTTGTGACAATATATATATACATACATACACACACACATATATAAACATATATATACATATACATACATATCTACATATATACACACACAGCTATTTCTGTATCAGTGCAATACGCTGTTTGTTAAAACGGGTTGACTCGCTCTTACGTTGCAATAACTAATCAAATCATTAAGTTGTCTTTGCTTATATGTCATTTTAGAGCTGGACGCCTGGCATCTTTTTTTGGCCACAAGTTCGTTTCTGTTTGGTGTGAGGTTCTGTGTTGTGGAGATTCTCAGGATGGATTGCAGGTGCTCATCAGTGAGGCGACTCCTGTGTGCTGTTTTGTTAGTCTTTATCACTGAGAAGAGCTTCTCACACAGATATGTGCTACCAAACATGCACAAGGTTCGAGCCGCATGTAGACTGACTTTTTTTGTTCTTCAAAGTCACCAAAGCGCTGTGCAAACTCAGTGCGCAATAACTCTAGCTTCGCAATAACTTGCATTTTTCAAAATTTAAAAAAAAACCCAATTTTTTTTTAAAAAAAACCAAATATATCTAAGGGGTTTAAACCGTATACCAATACAACCAATGTATTTGAACCGAAATATATCGAGGATATTAAAACTGTAATATTCAAACCAATGTATTAACCATAAATTCTACATATTTTACAAACCAATCTTTTTTTTCCTGAACGGCTTCTCATAATATATATATATATATATATATATATATTGTAATAAATCAAGAGTCTTTTCAAACTAGAAAAAGGTTTGGGGAATGTCCTCATATATTGTCGTCAGACAGAGAATGAAAAGTTGATTCAAATGACTTTTCAGTACAAAGTGAATACATGACTGCAACAAGATGGCGTTTTTATAACAGATGGGATGATGGGAAAGGAATGTTGTCAGGAAGTGACGATTGAGGCGGACCATGGAACCAACGCACCAAGAGTAGACCAGAATGATCGAGTGAACCGGAAATGAGCGCCATCAGACTGGAACCGAAGTGACGTCATCGCGCCATTTTGGATTTAAACTGAAAGTGTTTTATTTCTTCCGTTTTCTGTAGATAGAAAGAGATTCAGGTAAGTACCACGTGATAAACCCTTGTCTCTGAGATTTCACTCACCTTCAGGCTCTTTGACTGCTCACTGCACGCAGTGTGACATGACCCTCAGCCCAGACCCATCCGGTCGGGCGATCTGCACCGAGGTCGTGGACCCGGGAGAGAGCATCTGCGCTGGCCTGTAGGAACCCCTACGATAAGTAACGCTAAAACGGTATGGTTGAAGATCCAAAACCACCTAGTGACACGAGGATTTGACTCGATGAAGGGACATCCACTGTAAAGCGGCATGATCCGTTATCAGAGTGAACTCTCGCCCAATAGGTAGTACCTTAATGATGTAATAGCCCATTAATCGCCAGAGCCTCACGCTCCACCGCAGCATACTTCATCTCCGGTCCAGCAGTTTCCGCTCAGATACATAATGGGGTGTTCAGCACCGTATACATTGGCTCAACACGGCACCCAATCCTGTGGCCGATGCCATCGTCTGGAGAACAAAGGAAGAGAAAAATCAGGAGATTTTAATACAGGTGCTGACGTAAGGGCCAATTTTAAGTCACCAAATGCTTTATCTACTTTATCATCCCATACCACTTTAACAGGTGCTCGCTTTGTCAAATTGGATAAGGGCGTAGCAATTTCTGAGAAATGAGGTACAAAACGCATAGTATCCAGCTAATCCCAAAATGCTTGTACTTGCCGCTTATTTATCGGACGGGGGCCAATTAATGATGGCATCAATTTTAAGACATTGTGGCTTCACCACCTCCCCCACTAGGTAGCCCAAATATTTGGCTTTCTTTCAATCCAAAGAAACATTTCTTTGATTAATACGCAAGCCCTGCTGCTGCCAGTGTGGAAAGCACCGTTTTCACCTTGCAGTACATGATCCTTCCATGTGCTGGAATAGATGACAACGCCATCTAGGTAGGCGCACAAAAGGAATTGTGGGGCGTAGCAGTGTGTCTACCAGACGCTGGAAAGTAGCTGGCGCCCTGCAAACCAAATGGAAGGACCCTATACTGCCAATGTCCACTGGGAGTGCTAAACGCGGTTTTTCTTTTGCAGAATCGTATGGAATTTGCCAATACCCTTTTGTCATGTCAAGGGTAGTTAGAATTGAGCGTTTCTAGCCGATCGAGCGGTCATCTACCGCGCATCGGATACGCATCAAATTTAGAGACCTGATTGAGTCGTCGAAGTCATTACAGAACCTCAAGACCCATCGGGTTTAGAAACTAGAACAATTGGACTAGACCAAGGGCTATAGCTTCTTCGATAACCCCTAAATCCAGCATTCGCCTATTTCTAACTCCACTTCGCTTTCTTTGCCTCCGAGTCTGTAGGTCTCTCCTGACAATCACCCAGGGTCCGTAATAATATCATGTGCAATCAACGAGTACGCCAGGTAATTCGTCCACCACCTCAGGTACAGACAAGATAGCTTTTCGAGATCTTGTCTCTGTTCGGTGTCAAATCGGGACCAAAATTAAGTTTGGCATAGGACATAAAAGTGAACTAGGCTGTCCGGAGGAGGGATCAGGCTCCCTTTCCTTCCACGGTTTCAGCAAAGTTAATATGATATACTTTTCACCGGTCGACGATTAGGTTGTTTAACTAAATAGTCGAAGACCTTTTCTTTCTTTAATTTCATAAGGTCCTTGCCAATGAGCTAATAATTTATAATGGGAGGTTGGGACTAATACCATAACATGATCACCGGACAAATTCCAATGGTGGTGTTTCTATTGTAATAACGACTGTATGCGCTTGCGCTTTTCTAAATTATCTTTTAGGATAGGTCGGGTTTTCTAGCCTATCGCTAACTGCGCATATATTCAAGAATATTTGAGGTAGGGAGTACCTCCTCCTCCCAACCTTCTTTTAACATGTCCAAAATCCCCCTGGGTTGTCTTCCATATAATAATTCAAAAGAGAAACCCTGTTGAGGTTTGAGGGACTTCCTGTAGGCAAACAAAACGAGGGAAGCAACTGATCCCAGTTTCTCCGTCCCTCGCTAACTACCTTGCGTAACATCTGTTTTAACGTCTGATTAAACGTTCAACCAGTCCGTCAGTTTGAGGATGATAAACTGATGTTTTAGATGTTTTATCCTGAGTAATTTGGCCACTTCCTGAACGTTTCTGAAGTGAAAGGGTCCCTGATCTGTTAAGACCTCTTTGGGATCCCAACACGCCTAATATCCCTACTAATTCCCGTGCGATATTTTTGAATTTGCTGAGCGCAAAGGAACAGCCTCTGGAAAGCGAAAGTGGCATAATCTACTAGAACTAAAATATATTTAAACCTTTTAACGAGGGTTCTAATGGACCAACGAGATCTATACCTACTGCTTCAACGGGATGTCAACAAGGGAAGGGAATAAGAGGAGCTTTTAGACCGTCTGGGTATCTGGCGAAGTTGACACTCCGGACATAGGCAAAATCGCTGACCTCCTCATTAACTCCCGCCAAAAATCTGAGTTTATTCTCTCCAAAGTTTTTTCGGAGCCTAGATGAGCTCCTAGAAGGTGGGCATGTGCTAATTCACATACGTTTCGCCGAAACGTACGTGGAATTAACAGCAAAGCCCGCACTTCACCCTCGTGTTCTGCCACTCTATATAATAATTCATTTTTAATTACAAAGAAGCGGCATCGGTGGCATGGGATCTAGGTTTGTATAACCATCGGTAGATACTATTGCATTTCTTGATTTTAATGAATCATCATTCCATTGTTCTCTTTTGAATGATGATGGGGTTAACTCGAAATTGAGTTGCTAAGTTTTGAATAGGTCTCTTCGAGTTCAATGGGAGGGGCATATCGCCTTACGCTTCGCGCTCGACTGTATCAGTTCCCGCAGAGGACGATGGGACATCAAAATTTTCCGCACTGGGTACCGTATGGATCCGTGCTACTGAGGGACACGCGCTGGAGGCAGTCGGAGCATTATTCTTCATTACTAAGCCTAAATTCTTTTTAGATGCAGTTACGTTCTTACCGCTGTTGATGTTATTCCAATCTCTTCCTAAAATGACTGGAAAAGGGGATCGGGTAACACTGCCATAGCCATACTGGTTATTTTATGTTCTAGCGATATTACACACCTGGCAGTTCTGTAATATTTAATATCCCATGAATACATTTAGACTAGTTTTCCCTTAGTCCACTGTCGTGATCACGTGCAACGGCAGCAACAATGAAATGTTACTCCCGGAATCAACATTGCCCTTACCTTTCTACCATTTATTATAACTGCACCTGTATATGGAAGAGACAGAGGGTTATTCACTGCGGCACAGTACCTTTCTCCCTTCACTATCGAGCAATCCATAGGCTCAGAGGCACAGCTCGGGACAGATGTCCAATCTCCCGCACTTGAAACAGCGAGGGGACCGGCTAGTCTGTCCTTCACGGACGCAGGTTCGGAGTTTGTCGGGGGCTCAAGGCTGCTCCACGTATCTGTTGGGTTCGGCGAAGACCGTCTCGATCGCCTGATTTATAGGCTGCCCAATGACGCTCTGCTATTTGTATTAGGGTGTCCATATCCTCGAACGTGTGCTTCTTATTTGTTGGGCGATGTGGTCAGGAGGGCATTCACGGAAGTTTCGCATGCCAGGAGCTCAGCCATTTTGTGGGAGGAATTTATATCGGGCCGTAGCCAGCACACACCTTACCCCAAGCTTCAAAGCCCTGAGTTCTTAGCGCCTTTCTGGATCGATGCCACCCCTCCACTCTCTCGCCTGTTGTTCTGCTGAACGCATGGCCCTTGAACACCTCCGCAGAGCGCAATTGGCCGCCTGTCCTCGGTTAAATCGTAATAAGCCCTCTGCGCGCTCCTTCAAATAGGGAGCCAGTAGGTATGCCCACCGACTTCGCCGCGCGTTCCGCTTAGCGTAGCCAAAAATCAAAAGTAAGACTCGATGTCATCTTCTTCAGTCAAAGGGGTTAACTGGATTGGCTGTGGCCGAACCACCTCCGCGCCGTGTACCAGCACGAGACAGCCTCGGACTCTGCCAGTTGAGTCCTGGTTTCTCCCATCTGTATCTTCAATGTTTGGAGATCTCCATGATGGTGTGAAGTACCGTATTGAGGTCCTGTTCTTACCATGATGAACAATATCCTGCCGACTAGCCAATTGTAATAAATCAAGAGTCTTTTCAAACTAGAAAAAGGTTTGGGAATGTCCCCAATATTGTCGTCCAGACAGAGAATGAAAAAGTTGATTCAAAATGACTTTTCAGTACAAAGTGAATACATGACTGCAAAAGATGCGCTTTATAACAGATGGGATGATGGGAAAGGAAATGGTTGTCAGGAAGTGACGATTGAGGCGGGACCATGGAACCAACGTCACCAAGAGTAGACCAGAATGATCGAGTGTGGAACCGGAAATGACGCTATCAGACTGGAACCGGAAGTAGCGTCATCAGCGCCATTTTGGATTTAAACTGGAAAGTGTTTTATTTCTCTTCCGGTTTTCTGTAGATAGAAGAGATTCAGGTAAGTACCACGTGATAAACCCTTGTCTCCGAGATTTCACTCACCTTTAGGCTCTTTGACTGCCTCCTACTCAACGTATGTGACAATATGTATATGTATATATATATATATATATATATATATATATATATATATATATATATATATATATCCACAGATGTCTGGAACAACCTCATCCCTTGGATTTTCACAGGGCTCCTCCCTCAGGCTTTCAGTGTATACTTGCATGTTCCATGTATAAGTTAAAGTAGCATCACAGGTATCCCAGATCTTGATTCTGATTTGGCAGATTTAGATGGTATGTAGTTCCTGAATGGACAGTGCCTCGTAATGGTATAAGCTGCTCATCAACAGTAATGCTGGGCCTAGGGGTTGGGTTGTAGCATTGCTGAAGGAGTTACAGCCACTTGTCCCACACTGACCTAATTGCAGCTAGCTTGTCTCTCTGTCATCAAGCTGGTCGGTGTGTCAGTTATCATGCGGATAATCCTGGAAATATTGTGAAAGTCTTTCATAGATACTGTTGCACAAAACAGTTCTCGCCGTTTCTGTATTCCACAGGGATTCGTGGACTCACCATTGGATCTGAAAACACCAGCAAGTATAAGTAGCTCATGTAATGCATGTAAATTGGCTTCTTCCACCTCTCCAAAACAAACCTCCCCCAAATTAGTGCATTCCAGAATGATTTTTCTGATTGTGTCTGGAATAAAAGTTCATAGGAAGACATGATGTCATGTGCATACGAGACTGCCATCCATGTTGGCCCTGGTTGCATCTTTATCACATTAGCAGCACGGCATGGTTGCTCTTTCTGTGGATAAGAATACCATTCAGTTTAATAATTCTTTGACATCCATATTTCTCTGTTTGTCGAGTCCTATCCTTTTCCAACCACTTCAGACTCCCAACTGACAAAACATGAATGACCGGACTAAATAAAATTTGAGAAAGATATATTTTTCCAAAATGTAGTCGGCATAATTAAGATAGGTTGGCCTTTTTACAGCCTGCATGCCTCAATGAGTCATCCTCCTCGCTCTTACTTTTGCGTTCATCATGAATACACCAGTGTGGCTTTACCAAAACAATCATTGATGAATAATGTCCATTATTGATGTATGAAGCGGGATATATATATACTATCTTATACCAGCGTGCTCATAGTGAGATAGTGTGTTAAAAAAGGTAGAAAAGAAAAGGGAACATTTTAAAAATAGCATTAACATGACTGTCAATATACAGTATTTGTTTTGTAGTGTTACTAGTGTTGCTGTCATCAAGGATTTCAGTTATCATTATTTCTTTCGATCAGGTTCGTATTTGTAGGATGTGTTGTGTTCCACAAGTTACATCCGTGTTTGTGTCGTTGTAAAAGATGACAGGTTTTCATTCATCGATTAGTTTCTTACTGCATCAATAAACAGCTAAGTCTTCTTCTTTATCTGAGACCTGACACACTGCATGCACGGGTTTTGTTACACTGTCTTCCTTTAGCGGGACAGTGACTTTTTTCCACCGTGTGCTTTGTTTCCACAGTAGCTGCATTTATGAATATGCTTATCAGGCGCTTCATATTTTTGCCTTTTCAATTGTGTAATTCGGTTTTGTTCAGCCGCTCTTTGGAACTGTTGCTTTTTATCTGTGCTACGTCCAGTTCACGTGAGCCACTTTCGATTATTACTTGCATGAAGGTTCCCAGCTGTGCTGGTGCCATCTCGTCTGTCCGCTAGCTTTGTTGTATTACCTTATTCACAGCACTTAAAACTTTCTCGCAGTTTCGTGAGTTTGTGTCAAACACCACCCTGACCATCTCATCTTCCTCTCCATAAGCACAGTCAGCCACCCGTGAATATTTACCCGTGGCGGTTGCTGTTGGATTGCGGCGGCGGACTGACCTTATGGGCGAGCGCTAAATTACAAGCATCAGCGTATGGCCTGTATGAACATAATTTAAAGTGTAGAGTTTACGCCGTGCTTTGTTTTCCAGTAGCAGAACTCATGAATATGGTTTATATGTCACTCGCTCGCTTCTTATTGTTTTAGCTGCCTTCTCAGTGTATAATGCATGTTTTTCTTGGCGCTTTTGAGGTCTTCCTGGTTTTCGATGTACTGCGTGATTATGTGGGAGGCGTGATGATGTCTGCAAACTCACTTTACAAGCGTTGAAACAACTCCATTACAGTAAATGGAGAAAACTTCTTCTGAATTCTGACCATTCGCGTAGAATTCGATATAAAACCACCCAACTTTTATAAAGGCTGTAAGGGAATGAACCTGCCAAATTTCGGCCTTCCACCTACGGGAAGTTGGAGGTGGTGATGAGTCAGTGGTGAGTGGTGAGTGAGTGAATGAGGGCTTTGCCTTTTATTAGTATAAATATATATATATATATATATATATATATATATATATATATATATATATATATATATATATATATATATTATGAGGGCGTTCAGGAAAAAAAAAAGAATTAGTTTGTAAATATATACATTGGTTTCAGATATTTATATATCGGTTCAGATACATTGGTTTGAATATATACATTGGTTTTAATACATCCATTCAGATATATTCCCGGTTCAAATATATACATTGGTTGGGATGTATTGGTTGAAGACATCTCCATACATCGGTTTGAATACATCCCGTTCTGATATACATTGGTTTAGATACATTGGTTGAAATATATATAGAATTGGTTAGCATAGATCCGTTCTGATATATATACATTGGGATTTGAGACCATCCGTTCAGATTTATACATTGGTTTGAATACATCCGTTCAAATATATACACATTGGATTTGAGATATATATATTGGTTTGATATACATTGGTTTAAATATATATATTGGTTAAAATAGATTGGTTTGAATATATACATCGGTTCAGATACATCCATTCTGATATATATATTGGTTCAGATAGATCGGTTCAGATATATATACATTGGTTTAGGATTTATGGGCAGAGCTGTGGTCACCCATGTTTAGCATCTCCCTTTCGCTTCATCATTGTTCAACACTGTTGTAATTATTGTGAACATTTTATACAAGCAGCATCGCTTGTCTGTCGTTTGTTTACGTAAGCCCTATTTATTTGGGGGTCCTCGATTTTTCCTTTCATTATTTAAAACTTTCATTACAGATACCGCCTCTTCGCCTCGCTCCGTCCGCCCGGCTCATTGTACCCGCCTGACTCGCTCCCTCTTGTCCCTCCGCGACAGATTCTTCTCAAAAGCAGAGTTACTGAAAGCATTAAGCCACTTGCGCCTCCCATTTTCACCTCATGAGGCCTGGTTTATCATTGGTGGAAAGCCGCCCGGTGATATCTGTTATTCCGTATTAGCGGCATTTTCATTAAAGAGCAGTCTGCTTCAGCAAGGAACTTAGTCCTGTTTGCTGAAAAGAGAATGTTATGGAGGAAACACTGGAGTTGCTCTCTTTCTTTAAATGTTGATCAGGATCAAAATGACTGAATATTCCCGCTTCACAAATAACGATGTTGCTGATGTTTTATAGTACATGAATAAAACCACACACTCACAAACTCACAAATCATGGAGTGCATACGTGCTACTGATTAAGCGTATCTGTCAAGAATGATTATTTTCACCCCATAAAACAGATTCTTCTCAAAAGCTGAGTTACCAGGAAGCATTGAATGCAACCACATAGTACCTCCCGTTTCCTCAAGCAGACGCTGGTTTATCATTGGCCGAAAGCCCCACGTGATTTCTGTTATTCCACGTGTGGCAGCATTTCATTAAAGAGATCCTGGTTAGCAAAGAACTTAGTCTGTTGCTGAAGGATGTTATGGAGGAAAACACTGGAATAGCACTGTTTCTTCTGAATATTTATCAGTGATCAGGGACCAGAATGATCAGATATTCCTGCTTCACAAATAACAGGGTCTGTTTTATTGTAAAACGGAGAAAACCAAACACTGCAGCGTACACAACACAAATGTCTCAAACTCACACATACGTGAATAGCACATACTACTGCTGATTAAGGATGTATCTGTCACGGACGATCATTTTTCACCCAATGAAACTTTAGTTAAATCAATGTTAGAAAGCAGCGTGGTGATTTCTATTATTCCTTATTGACATTTAATTTAAAGTGATTCGCTTCAACAAATTGAAAGAGTCTCTTATTTTGATAAGGCGATCTTTTTTAGGCTTAAGCATTTTTGATTGTTTTTACAAAAAATAAGCTATTACTTACCCGTAGTGCTCAAAATTATAATGCTGGCATTATCTAAAGGAAGAGGTGGTGGTAAGATGGCAGTTAAATGATCACTAGTTTGTGTCAGAACTTCCTTTCTGTTATTTTATTTATTTACTTATTTATTTTTACAAATTGCTGAGTAGTAAATGTAAGGAATTAATAACAATAATAATAATAGTATTATTATTATTATTAATATGATTATTATTATTATTATTATACGTGTGAATGCATGATCCAAATTCAGCCGCTGCGTGGTGGGGAATTCCATGAATAAGGACAATACCACGAGTTCATTGAAATAATTACACAGCAAGGTGCATGATACAAACATAATGTGTATATTATTGAGTAAAGGTTCATATAAATTATTTATATACAACTTTTTAACAAGTTGAGAGATGTCTACTGGTTAAAATGCACGAAATTATACATGTATTGCTTTATAGTCCACATAGTGTATGTATATTATTAAAATAATGATGTAAAATTCCACATAAAATGGTATAGAATCTGCATCGTAGACTTATGTTGTGTCAATTTCTTCAAAGAAGTTTTTAATTAGTTTTGCTTAAAAAATCTTCACGGCTTAAACATGTGAACGTTGAAAATCGCTGATCTTAATCAATTGTTTTGCATGCTCACGTGCAAAAATGCTGTCATATCTGTTAATAAACATACAGCGATGTCCTGATGTCTGCGTTCTAAGGCTGCAGGTAAATTAAGCGCTGGCGTTTTACTGGGGTGCTCTGTGATTGAGGCGGACGGTAAACTTTGGTAAATGATGAGCTCGTTAAAATAAATGTGGCAATCCATTTGTCATGCTATAAGTGACAGCTTGCTCAACATTTACACAGGTGGTTTTCCTGGGAATAAAAAGGGAAAAAAATCACGGGAAAGGTTTTGTTGAACTCAAATTTCACCTCCGCCATATGAGCCATTAAAACTATTGGAATGAAATATACAGTAGTTCTATATAAATAAATAAATAAATTTCCTATCACACCCACCCTTTCACCTCCTGTACGTTGGAGAGTAATCTCATTTTCACAGCAGGTGCAAAAAAACTTATAAAACACATAGGAGTTCTCTGCACGAACTTTTCATGGAGATTAAAACTCATCAAATGTATTTAAAAAGGCTTTTAGCAGCCTGTGGCATTCATATCTGCTGTGGCCCATTACAAAATGAACACCAGGCAGTTACAATTGTGCACAGTTTCTTTAATAGTCTATTAGACAGTCTTTTATAACGTTTTCGTATCGAGTGTGTCTCTTAATCCCTTCTAGCAGAGGAGACACTTATTTCCACAGCTTGGTCTATGCTGTAGAAACGCGTGCCCCCTTCTGCTTGTAAATTAACACTGGAATTACAAAACTGTCCATAGTTTATTTAAAGAGATTGAAGGAAGTCTTCTATATCACTTTTTGTTTACTATGTCCTTACTCATCCACTAATTAAAAAAATCGCTTACACTGTCTTTTTAAGTATGTCTATGAAAATCGCTGTGAGTAGCCAGAAAAATGCTATATAAATGTAATATTATTATTATTATTATTTTGTTTTTTTAAATCCAAATAAACCTGATAGGACTTCTTCCAGGATATGTGCCACTCTAGGGTACCAACAAAGTCAAACTGATTAGGACATTTTGTGATCAGTTTGTTTAAAGTATATTAAACAAAATATAACTTTTCATCATCTTCTCATTTCTAATTTGGCATTTCAGGATACAGTACAGTATATACTGCAAATATACATTTAAATTGTAACCGCTGATAATTATTTACTCGTTTTATGCTTTCCATAAAACAGCATCAATATGTGCACAAAGTATAAGTGATAAAACACACAAATTCTGACATTAGCATGACTGTTGAAGGAAAAACATGTATTAGAAAGTATTCTATGGAGTTTTCATAAATTAATCAAACCTTTTGAGTTTTCTTAATATATTTTGTAATCAGGTTTTTAAATTTTTTTTTTTTATTTTTACTGCCACTTCACAGATCAACAATCCCCAACATGGTCACTGTCAGAATAAGTCTTTTAACTTTTTTCCTGTGTCCATTAATACATTTTCTTGGTTTCACTACCCATCTGAAAGAGTTGGCATCAGGTTGGGTGGCACTTTTAAACTGTAGTAGTATGAGCAAGCGTCAGTGTGGTAAGCACTAGTTTGGCATTTCTTTCCGTCTCATTTTTTGTCCTGTGGCCCAAGCCTGTAAATCTCTTTTGTAAATGGGTGGCTTGGATAGAGGACAGATACCAACAATTTTCAAGGCTATATTAAAACAATACTAAAAGATATTTGTGTATGTGTGTTGTAGTGCCCCATGGTGTAAGTGTTAGATCCATTGAAGAAGTCAACTTAAACAAAGAAAATGTACATTTTACAGGCTTGTTTGAAGTGTTTTACATTATAACCATATTTTTAATTGCTGCTGAATATAATTTTTTCAAGAGGATGACCTTTACTATTGTCAAAAAAGACAAGCAGAGCAACAGGAGGAATATGAAAGTTATTTGTTGAGTTTAGGAGACAAAGGATACTTGTAAGGAAGTTCATGCCAGTGCTATTGGTGTACATTCTGGAATTTATAAAACTGCTGAAATTATTTCAAAAAAATGTTACTGGCCTGGTTTTATGCTGACATTAAAATGGCTACGTTTTCTGATAATTATAATCATTATTTTAATTAAAAGACTATAATTGTCAGAACAGATTCAATAAAATGTTTTAATATCTCAGTTGCTGTTTGTCGGACTCTTTAATTGACTTGTCCTACAAATGTGGATATTTGGTACTTCATTTGACAAATAATATGAATTTTTCCAAGTCTCATGTATATTTTAGATAGATAGATAGATAGATTAGATAGAACTTGTACTCTAAGGGAAAATGTGTTTCTTTTTTAACAGAGGCTGAATGAAATAAATAAATTAATATTAATATAATGAAAAAACCAGCCAATCCAATAAAAATTGTCTAATGTTCATTCTGCAAGCAACAGTTGAAGCTCACAACTCTGACGAAAAGCTTAGCTGTAGAAGTGAGTGTCCCTTTGAGTGGAGAGGATAATGGGACACAGTAGACTTGAAAGTTATATAGATGACTTTCAACAATCTTTTACCATGGATTTCAGACAATATTAGTTATCCAGGGTTCATTTTGAAAGAGGCAGACAGGGTGCACACAAGCCCATGGATCTGCTCTAGCCATGGAAATGAGTGTTGCCTGTAGGGAATAGGATGCAAACACATAGTGGAGAAGATTATATAGAAAACTATATCTACAACCTTTTAAAATCAATTTTACATATTTTTAACTATCCGGTATTCATTGTATAATCAGCAGTCAGAGGGCACACATTTTACAGCTCTACAGCAGCCATGGAAAATGAGCACCGACCAGTGGATGAGACATGCGTTTTCATTCCAATAGTTTTAATGACTCACATGGCTTGAGGTGAAATTTGAGTTCAAAACAAAACATTTCCCGTGGATTTTTCCCCTTTTTATTCCCAGGAAAAACACCTGTGTAAATGTTTAAGAGCAAGCTGTCACTTATAGCGTGACAATGGACTGCTACATTTATTTTAACGAGCTGTCTTTTAAATGTCTTTGTAAAGTGTTACTAGGCGTCGAGCAATGTATTATTATTACTGATATTTTACTAAATCTTACTATCCACGTTTCTTTGTTGATGATCCCCGTTGAAGATTTTTTGGTAACAGAACAGTAAACACGCCAAAACGACTAAAAAACCACAACTGACGACTGGTATTTTTCGATATCATTTTAACAAAGTTTACTGTCCGCCCTCAATCACAAAGCACCCCGGTAAAACGTCAATAGCGTTTAATTTACCTGCAGCCTTAGAACGCAGACATCAGGACATCGCTGCTGCGTGCATGTTTACTAACAGATATGACAGCATTTTGCACGGAGCATGCATTAAAACAAATTGATAAAGATCAGCGATTTTCTACGGTTCACATGTTTGCCGTAAGATTTTTTTAAAGCAAACTAATTAAAAACTTCTTTGAAGAAATTTGACACAAAATAAGTCTACGACGCAGATTCTATATACATTTTATAGGATTTTTATATCATTATTTTAACAATATACATACACTATGTGTGAACTGTAAAGCAATCATGTATAATTTCGTGCATTTTAACCAGTTGACATCTCTCAACTTGTTAAAAAGTTGTATATAATTAATTTATATGAACCTTTACTTCAATAATATACACATTATGTTTGCATTGCGTGCACCTTGCTGTGTAATTATTTCAATGAACTCGTGGTATTGTCCCTATTCTTACCCCACTACTACGCGGCTGAATTTGATCATGCATTCACACATTATAATAATAATAATAATACAATTGTTATTAATTCCTTACGTTTTTATAGCACCTTTCTTACTACTCAAAGCAATTTGTAAAAATAAATAGGTAAATAAATAAAATAACAGAAAGGAAGCCCCCCGGACACAAACCAGTGATCATTTAACTGCGAGTCAGCAATCTTACCACCACCTCTTCCTTTTAGATACGCATTATAATTTTGAGCACTACGGGTAAGTAATAGCTATTTTCTTTTGTAAGTCAATCAAAATGCTTAAGCCTTAAAACGATCGCCCTGTCAAAATAAGAGACTCTTTCACCTCGCTGACGTGAATCATCTTTAAATTAAATGCTGCCAATAAGGAATAATAGAAATCACCTCGCTGCTTTCTAAATTTGACGAACTAAAGTTTTATTAGGTAAAAAAAATGATCGTCCGTGACAGATACACTTAATCAGCAGTATGTGCGACCCACAATGTGTGAGTTTGAGTATTTGTGTTGTGTACTGCAGCAGCGTGTTTGGTTTTCTCAGTTTTACAATAAAATAGACATCAGTTATTTGTGAAGCAGGAATATTCTGATCAATCTGGTCCCTGATCACTGATAAACATTCAGAAGAAACAGTGCTATTCCAGTGTTTACATCCATAACATCCTTTCAGCTAACAGGACTAAGTTCCTTGCTGAACCAGATCGCCTTTAATGAAATGCTGCCAATAGGCCTACGGAATAACATAAATCACCAGGCGGCTTTCGGTCAATGATAAACCAGCGTCTGTTGAGGTGAAAAAAATGGGAGGTACTGCGGTTGCGATCAATGCTTCCTGGTAATTCAGCTTTTGAGAAGAATCTGTTTTATGGGGTGAAAAATAATGCGCCTTGACAGATTAATTAGTAGATACGATGCACGACCCATGATTTGTGAGTTTGTGAGTGTGTGTGGTTTTGTTCGTTTTACTATAAAAACATCAGTTAAACATCAGTTATTTGTGATGCGGAATATTCTGGTCATTTTGATCCCTGATCAACATTTAAAGAAAGAGAGCAACCAGTGTTTTCCTCCATAACATTCTTTCAGCAAACAGGACTAAGTTCCTTGCTGAAGCAGATCTCTTTAATGAAATGCTGCCAATACTTGAATAACAGATATCACGCAGCTTTCCACCAATGATAAACCAGCGCCTCATGAGGTGAAATATGGGAGGTACTGTACGTTGCGATTAATGCTTTCTAGTAACTCTGCTTTTGAGAAGAATCTGTCATGGGAGGGACAAGAGGGAGCGAGTAAGGTGGGTACAATGAGCGGGCGGGACGGCGGAGAAGAGGCGGTATCTGCGCGAGTGTTTTAAATAATGAAAGGAAAAATCGAGGACCCCAACAAATAGGGCTTACTAAACAAACGACAGACAAGCGTATGCTGCTTGTATAAAATGTTCACAATAATTACAACAGTGTTGAAGCAATGATGAAGCAAAAGGGAGATGCTAAACATGGGTGACGCGTTGTGCCTGCCCATAAATCCCAACCAATGTATATATCTGAACCGATCTATCTGAACCAATATATATATCAGAACGGATGTATCTGAACCATGTATATATCTAAACCAATCTATTTTAACCAATATATATATTTAAACCAATGTATATCAACCAATATATATATCTCAACCAATGTATATATCTGAACGGATGTATTCAAACCGATGTATATATCTCAACCAATACATCCCAACCAATGTATATATTTGAACCGAAATATATATCTGAATGGATGTATTAAAACCAATGTATATATTCAAACCAATGTATCTGAACCGATATAAATATCTGAACCAATGTATATATTTACAAACCAATCTTTTTTTCCTGAACGGCCCCTCATAATATATATATATATATATATATATATATTGTAATAAATCAAGAGTCTTTTTCACACTAGAAAAGGTTTGGGGTATGTCCCCATATATTGTCGTCCAGACAGAGAATGAAAAAGTTGATTCAAAATGACTTTTCAGTACAAAGTGAATACATGACTGCAACAAGATGGCGTTTTTATAACAGATGGGATGATGGGAAAGGAAATGGTTGTCAGGAAGTGACGATTGGAGGCGGACCATGGAACCAACGCACCAAGAGTAGACCAGAATAATCGAGTGTGGAACCGAAATGACGCCATCAGACTGGAACCGGAAGTGACGCCATCGCGCCATTTTGGATTTAAACTGGAAAGTGTTTTATTTTTCTTCCGGTTTTCTGTAGATAGAAAGAGATTCAGGTAAGTACCACGTGATAAACCCTTGTCTCGCAGATTTCACTCACCTTTAGGCTCTTTGACTGCCTCCTACCGCACGCAGTGTGACATGACCCCCTCAGCCCAGACCCATCCGTCGGGCGATCTGCACCGAGGTCGTGGACCCGGAGAGAGCATCGCGTTGGCCTGTAAGGAACCCCTACGATAAGTAACGCAAAACGGTATGGTTGAAGATCCAAAAACCACCTAGTGACACGAGGATTCGACTCCCGATGAAGGGACATCCACTGTAAAGCGGCATGATCCGTTATCAGAGTGAACTCTCGCCCCAATAGGTAGTACCTTAATGATGTAATAGCCCACTTAATCAGAGCCTCACGCTCCACCGCAGCATACTTCATCTCCGTCCAGCAGTTTCCGGCTCAGATACATAATGGGGTGTTCAGCACCGTCGATACATTGGCTCAACACGGCACCCAATCCTGTGGCCGATGCATCGGTCTGGAGAACAAAAGGAAGAGAAAAATCAGGAGATTTTAATACAGGTGCTGACGTAAGGGCCAATTTTAAGTCACCAAATGCTTTATCTACTTTATCATCCCATACCACTTTAACAGGTGCTCGCCTTTGTCAAATTGGATAAGGGCGTAGCAATTTCTGAGAAATGAGGTACAAAACGCATAGTATCCAGCTAATCCCAAAATGCTTGTACTTGCCGCTATTTATCGGACGGGCCAATTAATGATGGCATCAATTTTAAGACATTGTGGCTTCACACACCTCCCCCACTAGGTAGCCCAAATATTTGGCTTCTTTCAATCCAAAGAAACATTTCTTTGATTAATACGCAGCCCTGCTGCTGCCAGTGTGGAAAGCACCGCTTTCACCTGCCGCATACATGATCCTTCCATGTGCTGGAATAGATGACAACGCATCTAGGTAGGCGGCAAAAGGAATTGTGGGGCCCGTAGCAGTGTGTCTACCAGACGCTGGAAAGTAGCTGGCGCCCCGTGCAAACCAAATGGAAGGACCCTATACTGCCAATGTCCACTGGGAGTGCTAAACGCGGTTTTTCTTTGCAGAATCCGTTAAGGGAATTTGCCAATACCCTTTTGTCATGTCAAGGGTAGTTAGAATTGAGCTTTCCTAGCCGATCGAGCAGGTCATCTACACGCTGCATCGGATCGCATCAAATTTAGAGACCTGATTGAGTCGCCGGAAGTCATTACAGAACCTCCAAGACCCATCGGGTTTAGAAACTAGAACAATTGGACTAGACCAAGGGCTATAGCTTTCTTCGATAACCCCTAAATCCAGCATTCGCCTAATTTCTAACTCCACTTCCGCTTTGCCTCCGGAGTCTGTAAGGTCTCTCCCTGACAATCACCCAGGGTCCGTAATAATATCATGTGCAATCAACGCAGTACGCCCAGGTAATTCGTCCACCACCTCAGGTACAGACAAGATAGCTTTTTCGAGATCTTGTCTCTGTTCGGGTGTCAAATCGGGACCAAAATTAAGTTTGGCACAGGACATAAAAAGTGAACTAGGCTGTCCGGAGGAGGGATCAGGCTCCCTTTCCTTCCACGGTTTCAGCAAGTTAATATGATATACTCTTTCACTCGATCGACATTAGGTTGTTTAACTAAATAGTCGGCAGAGACCTTCTTTCTTTAATTTCATAAGGTCCTTGCCAATGAGCTAATAATTTATAATGGGAGGTTGGGACTAATACCATAACACATCACCCGGGACAAATTCCCGAATGGTGGTGTTTCTATTATAATAACGTGACTGTGCTGCTTGCGCTTTTCTAAATTATCTTTTAGGATAGGTCGGATTTTCTCTAGCCTATCGCTAACTGCGCTGATATATTCAAGAATATTTGAGGTAGGGAGTACCTCCTCCTCCCAACCTTCTTTTAACATGTCCAAAATCCCCCTGGGTTGTCTTCCATATAATAATTCAAAAGGAGAAAACCCTGTTGAGGTTTGAGGGACTTCCCTGTAGGCAAACAAAACGAGGGAAGCAACTGATCCCAGTTTCTCCGTCCTCGCTAACTACCTTCGTAACATCTGTTTTAACGCCTGATTAAAACGTTCAACCAGTCCATCAGTTTGAGGATGATAAACTGATGTTTTAGATGTTTTATCCTGAGTAATTTGGCCACTTTCCTGAACGTTTCTGAAGTGAAAGGAGTCCCTTGATCTGTTAAGACCTCTTTGGGGATCCCAACACGCGCGAATATCCCTACTAATTCCCGCGATATTTTTGAATTTGCTGCGCGCAAAGGAACAGCCTCTGGAAAGCGAAAGTGGCATAATCTACTAGAACTAAAATATATTTAAAACCTTTTAACGAGGGTTCTAATGGACCAACGAGATCTATACCTACTGCTCAAACGGGATGTCAACAAGGGAAGGGGAATAAGAGGAGCTTTAGACCGTCTGGGTATCTGGCGATTGACACTCGGACATGAAGCAAAATCGCCTGACCTCCTCATTAACTCCCGCCAAAAATCTGAGTTTTATTCTCTCCAAAGTTTTTCGAGCCTAGATGAGCTCCTAGAAGGTGGGCATGTGCTAATTCACATACGCTTTGCAAAGCGCACGGGAATTAACAGCAAAGCCCGCACCTCACCCTCGTGTTCTGCCACTCTATATAATAATTCATTTTTAATTACAAAGAACGCATCGGTGGCATGGGATCTAGGTTTGTATAACCATCGGTAGATACTATTGCATTTTTGCATTTTTAATGAATCATCATTCCATTGTTCTCTTTGAATGATGATGGGGTTAACCAAATTGAGTTGCTAAGTTTTGAATAGGGTCTCTTTCGAAGTTCAATGGGAGGGGCTATCGCCTCTACGCCTTCGGCGCCGACTGTATCAGTTCCCGCAGAGGACGATGGGACATCAAAATTTTCGCAGACTGGGTACCCGTATGGATCCGTGCTACTGAGGGACACGGCGTGGAGGCAGTCGGAGCATTATTCTCCATTACTAAGCCTAAATTCTTTTAGATGCAGTTACGTTCTTACCGCTGTTGATGTTATTCCAATCTCTTCCTAAAATGACTGGAAAAGGGGGATCGGGTAACACTGCCATAGCCATACTGGTTATTTTATGTTCTAGCGATATTACACACCTGGCAGTTCTGTAATATTTAATATCCCCATGAATACATTTTAGACTAGTTTTCCCTTAGTCCACTGTCGCGTAATACGTAACGGGCAGCAACAATGGAAATGTTACTCCCGAATCAAACATTGCCCTTACCTTTCTACCATTTATTATAACTGCACCTGTATATGGAAGAGACAGAGGGTTATTCACTGCGCACAGTACCTTTCTCCCTTCACTATCGAGCAATCCATAGGCTCAGAGGCACAGCTCGGGGACAGATGTCCAATCTCCCCGCACTTGAAACAGCGAGGGGGACCGGCTAGTCTGTCCCTTCTACGGACGGCAGGTTCGGAGTTTGTCGGGGCTCAAGGGCTGCTCCACGATCTGTTGGGTTCGGCGAGACCGTTCCGACGCCTCGATTTATAGGCTGCCCAATGACGCTCTGCTATTTGTATTAGGGTGTCCATATCCCTAACGTGTGCTTTCTTATTTGTTGGGCGATGTGGTCAGGGAGGGCATTCACGAAGGTTTCGCATGCCAGGAGCTCAGCCATTTTGTGGGAGGAATTTATATCGGGCCGTAGCCAGCGACACACCTTACCCCAAGCTTCAAAGCCCTGAGTTCTTAGCGGCCTTTCTGGATCGAATTGCCACTCCCTCCACTCTCTCTCGCCTGTTGTTCTGCTGAAACGCCGTGCGCTTGAACACCTCCGTTTTCAGAGCGCCATAATTGGCCGCCTCCTCGGTTAAATCGTAATAAGCCCTCTCGCCGTTCCTTCAAATAGGGAGCCAGTAGGTATGCCCACTCGACTTACACGCTGCGTTCCGCTTAGCGCACGCCAAAAATCAAAAAGTAAGACTCGATGTCATCTTCTTCAGTCAAAGGAGTTAACTGGATTGGCTGTGGCGAACCACCTCGCCGCGTACCAGCACGAAGCGAGCCTCGGACTCTGCCAGTTGAGTCCTGGTTTCTCCCATCTGTATCTTCAATGTTTGGAGATCTCCCATGATGGTGTGAAGTACCGTATTGAGGTCCTGTTCTTCGCTCATGATGAACAATATCCTTGCCGACTACGCCAATTGTAATAAATCAAGAGTCTTTTCAAACTAGAAAAGGTTTGGGGTATGTCCCCATATATTGTCGTCCAGACAGAGAATGAAAAAGTTGATTCAAAATGACTTTTCAGTACAAAGTGAATACATGACTGCAACAAGATGGCGTTTTTATAACAGATGGGATGATGGGAAAGGAAATGGTTGTCAGGAAGTGACGATTGGAGGCGGGACCATGGAACCAACGTCACCAAGAGTAGACCAGAATAATCGAGTGTGGAACCGAAATGACGCTCATCAGACTGGAACCGGAAGTGACGTCATCGCGCCATTTTGGATTTAAACTGGAAAGTGTTTTATTTTTCTTCCGGTTTTCTGTAGATAGAAAGAGATTCAGGTAAGTACCACGTGATAAACCCTTGTCTCATGAGATTTCACTCACCTTTAGGCTCTTTGACTGCCTCCTACTCGCATCGCAGGTGACAATATGTATATGTATATATATATATATATATATATATATATATATATATATATATATATATATATCCACAGATGTCTGGAACAACCGTCATCCCTTGGATTTTCACAGGGGCTCCTCCCTCAGGCTTTCCAGTGTATACTTGCATGTTCCATGTATAAGTTAAAGTAGCATCACAGGTATCCCAGATCTTGATTCCGTATTTGGCAGATTTAGATGGTATGTAGTTCCTGAATGGACAGTGGCCTCGTAATGGTATAAGCTGCTCATCAACAGTAATGCTGGGCCTAGGGTTGGGTTGTAGCATTGCTGAAGGAGTTACAGCCACTTGTCCCACACTGACCTAATTGCAGCTAGCTTGTCTCTCTGTCATCAAGCTGGTCGGGTGTGTCAGTTATCAAAGCGGATAATCCTGGAAATATTGTGAAAGTCTTTCATAGATACTGTTGCACAAAAACAGTTCTCGCCAGTTTCTGTATTCCACAGGGATTCGGTGGACTCACCATTGGATCTGAAAACACCAGCAAGTATAAGTAGTTCATGTAATGCATGTAAATTGGCTTCTTCCACCTCTCTCCAAAAACAAACCTCCCCCCCAAATTAGTGCATTCCAGAATGATTTTCTTGATTGTGTCTGGAATAAAAAGTTCATAGGAAGACATGATGTCATGTGCATACGAGACTGCCATCCATGTTGGCCCTGGTTGCATCTTTATCACATTAGCAGCACGGCATGGTTGCTCTTTTCTGTGGATAAGAATACCATTCAGTTTAATAATTCTTTGACATCCATATTTCTCTGTTTGTCTGGGAGTCAGTTCTATCCTTTTCACAAACTCACTTCCAGACTCCCAACTGACAAAAACATGAAACATGATCCTTATATCCTCCAAATTTTTCATCTTCTAAAGTGAGTATTCCCTCCATGCTGTCTTCTCTCTCTTCTAAAATGATGTTTAAGGCCATCTGAGCACAGATTTTCTTTGCAATATTGGATTGTTTTTAGAAAGAAGCCGAATACGCAGTGCTATTTATTAATTGAGTCCCTCCCCAATTCTGAGCTGATGAGATTAGGGATTGTATCTGAATGGGAAAGTTACTGTTGGTGGTTGGACGTGCACAGAGGAGTTGATGGGGGGCATTCATTAACACTAGAATTACCAGAGCCTCTCGAAAAAACTCGTAATTCCGTCCCACCTTAAATCGCTTCTTAAAATCGTTCACAGCTCTCCACCAGCGTCTTTTGTCATCTAAATGTGCTGATAAAAATCAGGCTGCAAGCAGCCGGCTATTCCATCCCCCCACCGACTTAGAACGTGCACAAACTTCTCCCAGCTCATGCCTTGATTGATTATCTAGGAGTGAAGTGGAGTTTTAGAGTGGAAAGAATAGATTATTATTTGGAATACCGCGCATTTAATGGTGTTCCGCTTACTAGTAATCCGTGTAAACACATTTTTAAAACAGAAACGTTTTTCATATTGTAGTAGTAAATGACAAAATGTAAGCATAAACTATATAATGTATGAAGCCTAAAGTCCAAATATCAAACACTTTCACAAAAGGTACACATATAACAGAACAAGTATGCTTTTATTCAAAAATATAACTGCAGAAAAAGCCACCTTAGCATGCCATATTGACACGTACGATGCTGCAGCTGACACAGCAGCATAATGGTATCAGCCGTTTACTGGTATCCAAAAGCTCATGAGTTCGATCCCACATGGTTCAGTTTTGAGAAGTAAACTGCTCTTTTTCTTACTATTTTAGAATAAAAACATGCATTTGATTTCAGTGTGTAACAGCCAGTAATTTATGATACTTGGAAAGGTTAGTTTTTTTATTCACTTTTCATTCTCAGTCTCAGTCGTGATCCAGGATCCTTCCCCCCCCATCTGAGAATGCTGTTTTCACATAAAGATGCGCGGCTCTGCAGCGTGCATTTGTGACTGCATTCTCGTACTCAATCCTTGCTAACTGAAGTGCCTGCGTGCGGCACTTTTCGCGTGGCATTACATCGCCTATTTTTGAGATGCCCTGCCCATGTCGCTCAAACACAGGAACATATGTTTGTGTACAAGTATAACAAAACAAGTACACTTTTATTCTAGACTATAAGTGAAGAAGAAAATAAAGCAAGTTACAGTAGGCGGTTGATACGACAGCTTGCTTGGTGCAATGCTAAGAACTGCTGATTTCCGATCCGTGCTATATAAAATCATCACATTCAAATATTAACAATTTCCACACACCTTCCTACATTCACCTACATGTGTACTTGTTGCAGTGTACACATCTCTCTGGGCTATGGTTCCTATTACACTGAATGAGCACCTGACATTGTACTTTCTTCCCTATATAAATAACATTCGAGTATAAGCTGCCTCAAATAAATCACATTTGAGTTATAGCGGGTCTTTATGTGAAAACAGCATTGTCAGATTGGCTGGGGGGTTATCGAGAACGCGACTGAGAGAATGGAACTGAATAAAAAAGACTGAAATCAAATGTATGTTTTATTCTAAAATAGTTAGTTTATGTATTATATTATTGAAAACGAACAGCGCCAGATCGGGCGCATATTCAAACCCGATCTGACGCTGTTCGTTTTCAAATAATATTGCATTAGTGCGATGATGTTTTACATATATTGTCTCTTTCATTCATCTTGGCGGTTTGTAATCAGTGACCGTGTGTTTTTTCCCCGATCTTGCCAGTTCGCACATGTTGCTGTATGGTGCTGTTTCTTTTGTACTCCAGGACACGTAGAGGACAGAAAAGTACAGAGCAGTAAGTTCAGCGCTATATGCAATCAGACAGACAAACAGGCAGAGAAGGCACTAGATATATAAATAAACAGGGAAGGCACTGTATAATAGATATATAAAAAACAGCTAAGGGGATAGATATATAGATAGGTAGGAAGGAAAGGCACTATATGATAGGCAGACAGGGAAGCTCCTATATAATAATAAAATTACTGTTATTACTATGTAGATAGACAGGGAGTTCAGCGTCAGAGCGTATTCAAAACCCGATCTGACGCTGTTCGCTTTCAAATAATATTGCATGTACTTAACTATTTTAGAATAAAAACATACATTTGATTTCAGTCTTTTTTTTTATTCAGTTCCATTCTCTCAATCGCATTCACGATCCCAGCCCCCAAAATCTCCCCTAATCTGAGACGCGCTATAACTCAAATGTGATTTATTTGGAGACGCGCTATACTGGAATGTTATTTATATAGGGAAGAAAGTACAATGTCAGGTGCTCATTCAGTGTAATAGGAACCATAGCCCAGAGAGATGTGTACACTGCAACTATTACACATGTCGTGAATGTAGGAAGGGTGTGTGGAAATTGTTAATATTTGAATGTGATGATTTTATATAGCACGGATCGGAAATCAGCAGTTCTTAGCATTGCACCACGCAAGCTGTCATCAAACCTACTGTAACTTGCTTTATTTTTTCTTCACTTATAGTCTAGAATAAAAGTGTACTTGTTTTGTTATACTTGTACACCAACATATGTTCCTGTGTTTGAGCGACATGGGCATGCTCAAAAAAATAGACGGTAATGCCACAAAAGTTCACGCAGGCACTTCAGTTCGCAAGGATTGGTACGAGAATGCAGTCACAAGTACGCTGCAGAGCCACGCGCATCTTTATGTGAAAACAGCATTTTCAGATGGGGGGTAGGGAAGGATCCTGAACACGACTGAGACTGAGAATGAAAAGTGAATTAAAAAAAAAAACTAACCTTTCCAAGTATCATAAATTACTGGCTGTTACACACTGAAATCAAATGCATGTTTTTATTCTAAAATAGTAAGAATAAGAGCAGTTTACTTCTCAAAACTGACCCATGTGGGATCGAACTCATGAGCTTTTGGATACCAGTAAGCGGCTGATACCATTATGCTACTGTGTCAGCTGCAGTATTGCGGTCAATATGGCATGCTAAGGTGGCTTTTTTCTGCAGTTATATTTTTGAATAACAGCATACTTGTTCTGTTATATGTGTACCTTTTGTGAAAGTGTTTGATATTTGGACTTCAGGCTTCATACATTATATAGTTTATGCTTACATTTTGTCATTTACTACTACAATATGAAAAACGTTTCTGTTTTAAAAATGTGTTTACACGGATTATAGAAACGGAACACACGCGGAAATGCGTGTATTCCAAATAATAATCTATTCTTTCCACTCTAAAACTCCACTTCACTCCTAGATTATCAATCAAGGCATGAGCTGGGAGAAGTTTGTGCACGTTCTAAGTCGCTGGGGATCGAATAGCGGCTGCTTGCAGCCTGATTTTTATCAGCACATTTAGATGACAAAAGACGCTGATGGAGAGCTGTGAAACATTTTAAGAAGCCGATTTAAGGTGGGACAGAATTACGAGTTTTTTCGTAGGCTCTGGTAATTCTAGTGTTAATGATGGAGATGTATATGATTGCTATGATTGGTATAATAGAATTAGGTTTGGGGTATGTGGAAAGAATGCTTCGAAAGCAATGTTATTGTTGTCTTACAGACAGCTTCCATAACTGCATTGCTCTCTGGTTTAACAGACGTAATACCATCAGTAAAATGTAAATAAATTTGTACAATATGTATTCAACAAAAAATTGTCCCTTAACATGCTCTGTAAAGAAAATGCGGCAAAGATTTTAAACCTCAGGTTGAAAAAAAAAATACCCAATAGGTAAAGTATTTGCAACATGTATACAAGAACATCGCAATGCTGTCAGAAGGAAGAACCCACAGTTTCTGATTATGCACATATCAACTCAACCAGACACAGTTTTGACTGGGCTACAGGGCAAATAAGATTCAGGGCAAATACTAAGCGTGTCAGAGAGCTAGCTGTTTCATGGCTATCAAATGAAAATGCCATTATCAAACACTTGGACTTGAACCCAGCATATGTAGGCTTATAAAGAGGAACATTAAAATAATAAAAAAGACTTTAAAACCATCACTCTCCTCATTTGCTATATATTGCCTTTGATTCCTGTATGTCTAATCATTTTCCAATGATGATGACAACTGATAGGTGTTGAAAGCTCAGGAATACAAGATTATTTTAAGATATGTCAGTCATTTTCTCCCTTTGTGGATTTCTAGCTATTATTGTGCAAACCTTTGCCTATATATATATATATATATATATATATATATATATATATATATATATATATATACTCACTAGGGAGCTCTGCCCCCTTCTCGCTTTGCTCACCAACCCACGGGCTGCTTGTGTATGTGGATTTCACTTTCACCAAACAACAAATCTTTTAATTCTAGTGGATATGCCTCTTCATTGGAAAGAAACATTACTTTTCCCTGATGGCAACATGAATTAGACAACCAATATCTAGATACTTCTGTCATATCATCTATGTCTATATATTTGATCTCTTTTTGCTGTTCCATTATTTCACCGAGTAATAATTTCCATTTGTTAGTGCTAATGCGATCTTTACTATCAGTTTTTGAGACTTTCAAATTTTAGTACTTTCATAATCTCTAAACTGCTCTGCATCTATATTTCGCCGTTTTTTGAACCTGTTTATGACGTTCTACTTTGTCTTTTATTTTCGACCCCGGTTGCAGCTGAGAGTACAGGAATTGTGTCTGATAATAGCATTCACATGAATGAGAAGTAAGTGGACCATGGGCATGGTTGTAAATGTTTGAGAGGAGGGCGTGACGTGTTAAAATCTCTTGGCAAAAAGTCATGTCTCACAGGGCCTGAAATTATCTCTTATGGAGCTGAAATTATCTCAGAGAAAGTCTCATCTCAGAATTTCCTTTTATAATAGAGATATATATTATATATATCCATCCATCCATCCATTATCCAACCCGTTATATACTAACTACAGGGTCACGGGGGTCTGCTGGAGCCAATCCCAGCTAACACAGGGTGCAAGGCAGGAAACAAACCCCGGGCAGGGCGCCAGCCCACCGCAGTATTATTTATATATATCTATACTAATAAAAGGCAAAGCCCTCACTGACTGACTGACTGACTGACTCACTCGCTGACTCTCTCATCACTAATTCTCCAACTTCCCGTATAGGTAGAAGGCTGAAATTTGTCAGGCTCATTCCTTACAGCTTACTTACAAAAGTTAGGCAGGTTTCATTTCGAAATTCTACATAACGGTCATAACTGGAACCTACTTTCTTTCATATACTGTACTACTGAAGGCATAGGTGTGAGATGCACAGTTCGCCACTGGACTAGATGATACGTAAAATTGATGAACATTACAACCTGAAAATAAACAACACTGTAGAGAGGTTCAGATTATACATCTCCCAGTGCGTCTCTCTAAATTCTCCGTGTGGGAACATTATCATAAGGCTTAACAATCTTATTGTTACACCTTCAATGTGCACCAAACCGCCCTTATTACGAAGTCTTCCTTGCTTTACCACTGGCTACTTCTTTCTATTCACCTTCCTAGCTCTTTATTTAAACAGTTTTCCTTCTCACTTTTCCGCTCCTTCGCTGTCTTCTCCCTTTTCATTCAAAATACACGCCTCCTTGCCTTTTTACAGTCAGCTCCCCTTACGTCACACCATGGTACGTTTTGCACAAGTTAATACCAGGAATGCCTGTTAAACATCTTACATTCACGAGTACCAATTTGCGTAGTGAACACTTCGATGAATGAAATCTGTTATCTTTACAACGGTTAACAAACACGGAATGTAACTTCATAACAACATGTCCTCCAAATACAAACCTGATTGAAAGAAATAATGATAATCAAATCCTTGATGACAGCAACACTCATAACAGTGACAAAACAATTACATTGACAGTCAGGTTATGTTATTTTTAAAATGTTTCCTTTTCTTTTTCATAACTTCTTTAACACACTACTTCTCCGCTGCGAAGCACAGGTATTTTGCTAGTATATATATAAATATATATATATAAATATAAAAATATATATACATACAGACACACTATTGATATATTGATAGATTTAGTGTTAATTTTAGTCTATATTTTGTTTTTGTTTTGGAGTTTAGTATATCAAATGTCAATTAAATCATAAATTGCTGTAATTGGAGCTTTACATAATACGCACTATTCTGGCAAAAAATGCTACTTGGATCAGGTTGCTAGATAAGAGAATAGTCAAAGTAGGGTACCAAAGACTGAAATGGAGTACAAAGGAGGACACATTAAAATTTAACTGATGGGAGTCTCCTAACAGCAGGAGGAATAGGGGATCCTCTAGTACAGTCAATGTTTCTGAGATACCCACTTTATATTGAATAGAGAGAGGGAAGAGGTTCTCCTTGCAGATTTGACCATGCTGCTAAAACATGCAGTGTTGGTGCAAAAAAAGTATCGCTATTACTCAATGGATTGTACTTAAAACCCAGAGGCTTATAGCAATATGTGCCGGACAGAGGACATGAGGCAAAAGAATGTCCTCCTTTTGACGAACATTTGGTAACTCTATACATATAGATCTTTGAAGGGAAATGCTTCTCAGAGAAATTTCTGTTTTTAAAAGGAAGATGAATAAGGACTTCTGTCTGAAATAAATCACACTTACATTTACATTTATTTGTTTCGCAGCCACTTTTATCCAGAGTGATTTACAAAAGAGGTAAACATAATCAAGTAACATTAGGCTAGGGGCGGTTTGTTCAGAAAGTGTAGTAGGACAGGTAACAAAATTTGATTGCCACAAGTGAAAAGATGTAGTAACTAATAATTTTACAAATATAGATTAACAATCAATAAAGCAATTAACCTTATTGGCAGAATAAATCAACCTGCAGTATGAAAGATCACAGAGCAAAGGTTTTTTTTCCAGTCATTTTGACAGATATTCACAGAACAGATGGGTTTGCTTCTTAAATACACTGAGAGAATCAGCAGTTCAGCTGGAGGTGGTCAGCTCGTTCCACCAACTAGGAACTACAAAGGAAAAGAGTCTGGATAAGAAAGTAAAGGCTGTGCAGGGAATAGTTTGTTCAGATGTGCTAAGCATCAAAAAGAAATGATAGCACAACACTATCTGTATTTATTATTTTGGAGTTCGGTAAAAGGGACTTTTTGAATATTTGTAAAAAAATCATTTGAGTAAATAAGAAGGTTCCACTCTGACTACCTGGCTTTGTTACTGACCCATCCACTTAGAGAGATCTCAGTTTCCCTACACTGAAACACTTTGGTTGCAAAGGATTTACAGGATATGAACTCTGACTAAAAATTATGGTTGTCCTCCAATAAAAGACTGTGTTTTTGAAGAACTACAAAGTACTTGTTGCCACCCAAATTGTTTATTGATTGCAGTTTTGTCCAGTAATTGGATACTTAACATCTGTCATCTAAAATAAAGTAAATGATCTACCAATCAATAAGAAAAAAATCTCAGTCTTTATTATATTTTATTTTAGTTGGACTATGTAAAAGGTATATTGCCTTAACGTTAAAATTATTGTTGCCTGTTAACAGGTCACAAGACACCGTTTTAATTATGAAATGAAGTGTTTTGTTTAATATTACTATCATTTTACACAACTAGGGTGTATGTATTCAACAGTGATCTTTAATACAGATTTTGAAGATACGAAAAATGTAAAAACCAACATTTTATTGGATAAAAAAGGCTAAAGAATGGAGCATCAACTGTTAAATACAAGTTAACAAAGAAAAAAGCAGTCATGTTGATTTTTGAAAGCCCACAACTGTGCTTAATTGCAAGTCAATTTTAAACATGTCAACACTTTCTCTGTCCTGAAACATTACTTTTCTGGAATTTATGTAAAATGTATTTGTTTGGAAATTGCATACACTCAAATCATAACTCCTTTAAAATAATACTTTAGCTTTTCAGATTTATCATCACACATTTCTTACATACTGAACTAGGAAAAGCATCTAATATCAATAAACACATTTTAAATTCAACTGCAGTACTTGTTTAGGTGGCTTGTGCTTTGACACTGATGTACATCTTTAGATCTCAGAAGTTGTACTTTGAGTTAAATTCTCTGTAGTGATCACATATCACATTTGATTCACAGATAAATGACCTTAACAAAACAGCATAAGGTTGTAATAAATGTTATTATCTAATTGACTCCATTCTTTTCTTTTTATTAAATACAATTTAATACAGCATGTTGAATTCTATTGAAACCACAATATTGTTTGTTTAAATGCTATTAAATAGCATTAACAATTAAAATTGATACACACAGCTTTTAAGAAATTCTGTATGAGATCTGGCTATTTTGCTTTTTTGTAATAATTATATTATTCTGTTAAGACACAAAGAAAATATTTGCACAGTTACATTAAAAAGTTAAAGATGTAACTAAAGATACATTTAACATCTTCTGGCCCACCCCATAATATACTCGGTACATTACACACAGATCTTTTAAGTTTAAATGAACTAAAACAGCATGCTGACTTTTCTGGATCACCTATTTAGTATTTTACAAAAAAAGTACAAAATATATAAATTCGAATGTTGGTTGCATTTTTGGTGGACACATCCATTTTAATTATCCATTTGCTAATGTTGAGTATTTATTTGATCTTTTTCTTAATGTTATGTGCCAGGCAATACTGCATGTTGATGGTAGGCTCTAAATTGCTTGCTAGAGTTTTGAAAGTTCTAAGAGGTGTAAAAATGTTTGATTTTGATAAATGCTAAAATAAAAGGAACAAACAAGGATGGAAATAACCCTTACACAGGTGAATGCAATTTCCTTGCTGAAATCTTTAAGTTGATTCTGCATTTGTTGCAGCTAAATGGTATGTGGAAATTAATTTCTTATGGAATATGCATATAAAATACCACAGATAATACATCATATTAACTGTAGATCAAGTGGTATTCAATATACAATGCTTTATAATGTATAAATGAATAGTGTGGTTACAGTTTACAAGGCTTGTTTATAGAGCTCAAGCTACAATCCAGGTAAAATTTAAAGGTGCCCAACAAGCAATCCTAAAGAACTGGGCTTCCCATCTAAGCCTTGCACTTGATTACCTTAGGTAAAATTAACATTTTATTTGAAACTGTGGATCTAAATGTCTGACTCATAACACGGGGGCAAAAATATGTTAAACTATATCTTAAAGTGCAATGCAGCTGTTATGCCTCAGGAGGAAGAGGCAGAAAATGAGATGGAAAGGACCTAAAAATGAGACTTAGTCAGACTAACAATCCAAATATCAATAACAAAAAGTCAATCTTATCTTTCATCAAAGCCCTAAAAGTAACCAAAGTTATGGTCAAGAATTCATAGCAGAAATGCTCTTTATTGATAGGTGGAACTGAGAATCAATGCACATATCTGTATGTGTAAGAGATTTTATTTCCGCAGTTGTGCATAACAAGGACTTTCCTGACACACACTCCTTGCATAATAACACCCTGACAACCATAAATGAAAGGAGTCATAAAAATGGCCAAATACATAGGTAAACAATGATAGTGACATGCTAAGATGGTAAAGAATTTTAATTTCATAAGAAAACAGTCTGAATCTACAAACAGAGTAGTGTTCAGCAATATACAAAACTATCCATCCATCCATTTTCCAACCCGCTGAATCCGAACACAGGGTCACGGGGGTCTGCTGGAGCCAATCCCAGCCAACACAGGGCACAAGGCAGGAACCAATCCTGGGCAGGGTGCCAACCCGCCAGGGACACACACAAACACACCCACACACCAAGCACACACTAGGGCCAATTTAGAATTACCAATCCACCTAACCAGCATGTCTTTGGAGTGTGGGAGGAAACCCACACAGACACGGGGAGAACATGCAAACTCCACGCAGGGAGGACCTGGGAAACAAACCCGGGTATCCTAACTGCGAGGCAGCAGCGCTACTACTGCGCCACCGTGCCGCCCTATACAAAACTACAAAATCCAAAATAACATAACATAATATCATAAAACTGAGTTTTTAAAAGTTAAATTAAGTCATAATAGCAGCAGTTTTATAAAAAATCTTTATTCCGTAACTCAGAAAACTAACTTTGCAAAATTACATTTGTTTTCAGTGCTCTGTGAAGTATGAATAACATACCAATATAAGAAAACAACACAACAGCTAATGATTGATTATTCCATCTTCAGTAATATTAACTTTAACCAGATTTACTTGTAGATATTAGTTACCCACAATCTGTAAAACTGCTCTTGCAATTGATCTTTCAGTTTTGGAGGAATGGTAGAGAAAATTTGCAATAGTAAAAAATTAGTTGAAAAGTCCATATGTGCTGCATCTAAGCCTATATGTGGCTGCAGGCTACTAAACATATAATAAGACAGCAATTAAAACTGAGTTGGTTCCGATTTTTTACTTATGTTCAATTTTCCCTTTTTATTGTTCAATTTAATTTTGCAAACAATTCAAATTTGATATCTATCCTGGATTTGCAGAATGAATCAAAATGAATTCATCAGATTGAAGGGGTCTTATAGACAAATATAAACAACACCAGCTATATACTGACATGCTGACTTCAAATACTTTACAGTGCGGGACCATCTGCAAATGTGTCAGCTGACAATGGCAAGTACTTAAAGATGCATTTAGTAAAATCATCACTGTTGGATGTTTACATAAAACCTGTGGACATGAGAGAGGAGCCACTGTGGAAGATTTTCACTTTTCTTTTCTTTTCTTTTCTTTTTTTTTTTTTTTGTATTTTACATGTCTTGTGTTGGATGGCCAGGACGCTAGATGGCAACTTCCCGCAGGGCATCCTAGGATCTGGAATTTGGCTTCACAGACCTGCTGGGTACTGTGGGTGCCACCAGGAGATGCTACAGGAAGACCGGGGAATTTTTACTGTCCGCATAGCCTGGAAGTACTCCAAAGTCACATGGATGGAAGCCCCCAAAGTACTTCTGAGCTGAAGAAAAAACAAGTTCTCCATCTGACCCGGAAATGCTGGCAAATCACGTGAACAGAAGGATAGAAGCACCTCCGGGTCAAGGACTATATAAAGGACTGCTGGAGACCCACCAAGCGAGCTGGAGTCAGGAGGTGTAGGACAGAGCTTGTTGGGAGGTGTGGAGGACAGATTTGCCTTGGTTTATTGTAGTCATTATTATTGTATTGCCTGTTTATGGTGGCGGAGGTGCTTCAGGGCATGACAACTAGAAAAAAAATAATTAAAAACCTTGTTGGTGATTTTACCCTGTGCTCAGTGTGTCTGTCTATTGGGTTGAAAGGGGCAACAGAGACCCCTAGCATGTTACAGTCTCTAAACAGCAATGTTAACATCATCACAACAGGTAGCTCACTGTTTAACCTATCAGCCTAAACAGTTTTGACATCACAATTATATTCTTACCAAGGCATCCCCTATATACTGTATAAATTTGATTTGGGTCTCCAAAAAATGAGCTTAATTTGATCACAAAATCCGATTACCGTATACACTCGTGGATAAGTTCTCCCGCAGATAAGTTGGGACTTGATTTTACAGCATAATTTCTGGTATTTTATAATGTCGGTCGTATAAGTCGAAAGCGGAAAACTCACGCTATTGGTACAAGGGATTATGATATGCTAACGTACACCTGAGAGAGTAACCACGGAGCACACTGCCTTTTTTTCTGTGGGTGTGGCTATGTGCTGTATCAGTGTGTGCTTTTAACCTCTCTCTGTCTCTATTGTGCCTACTTGACAACACGGTAATACCCGAACTATTCTGAAGCAACATTTGCACTAATTTTTGTTTTTTGTATCTCACACCCTCATACACCTTTATAGTAAGAGCATCCCTTATCTACAATGGAGCGTTCAATCAGAAGAAAATATGATGCTGGTTTTAAATTAAACGTCGTTGAAATACTGAAAGAAATTTTTAACTGTGCTGCTGCAACAAAGCTTGATGAGTCTGAGAGACTAATGCGAGATTGGAGGAGGCAAGAAGATGTAAAAAAAAATTGTCGCATTTTTGAACGGGCGTATAAGTCAGGGTCTGATTTTATGATTGATTTTTTAGGTTTCAAGACCCAACTTATACGTAAGCATATACAGTAAATCAAAGTATAATGAACATTTTTCTATGACTCTTATTTGCTAATATATGTGAATAACGAGATATCAATGATGATGTTAGTGCTTTCCCTGTGAGAGATCAACTATGGAGACATTTTTTGGCATGACAGTAGCGATTGTAAAGAATGCAATCAGCCACTTCATATCTGATGGTGAACAACAGAGAACAGTATTTGTGAAGTTTTAACGTAAACCCATTAGAGGAAGGTTTATATTTTAAATTATATCAGCATTGACCAATACATTCAAAACCTGCAAATGCAGTCCTATTGCTGTGTTGATCATTTTATTTTAATTTTCCACGCCAGTGTCTTATGCTATTCCAGTTTAAGATCAGGACAGTAAGGTCAAATTCAAAGTGATTTATTTGCTCAAATATGTTTTCTCGAACATGCAATTTTAATTTTCTTTCTTCTTTTTTCTCACGTTAAATAATTCTAGGTATCCACCCAGAACGATTCATTTGAGCTAAATACAGTATATCTGAATATGCAAATCTTTCACATACTGAAATCTGTACTGAAGCAGAACTCTGCTTTTCCCTTTAAACCTATTTATTTTTTTCCCCTGAACAATAACATTTGTCTAGTTCTATAACTATAGACAGTTCAGGTGGGACAGCTGCACTGGAGCCCACTCACAGTGACTACATGGTTTTCCTTTACAAGACTTTATTATTAATCTTCTTGTCTACTTGAAGTTAATGGTGTTAACATTCCCACAACTCTGTTAAGCGTACTAGAATCATTCAAATGTCAATTACATCACTGCATTTCTTTATTGCTAATTTTTCCCAGAATACTTTCCTCTGTTTCCTTATTTTTCAATTTTCTTGTACAAAAATCATAAATGTTTAACATTTCCTGTGTTTCTTACCATAGAAATACATATTTTCCTTTGCTCGTTTTCTCTGTTTTTTCAAAACACTGTTTTTCTTTGTTATATTTACCAATAGACATCACTTATATCACCAAACATTAATGACACCAAAAGAGTTCAAAGTGTTTTTCTTCTTTGTAATCAAAATCAGTCAGAAAAAGCATACAAACAGAATTTGGTGTCTGGTGATGAAGCTTGTGTACTTGTGTGATTCAAGACTTCTCACTGCCCACTTTTCTCACTATAGTCAGTAAGCAAAAAAATGTATCGACTTCCTTATTTTTCCAATATACTGACTAAATTGTACTGGCTGATGTGTTTTTTATTTCAAGCACCAGAGATGAAGAGGTTATATCTACAAAATCAAAAATATATTGTCAATGAAGAAAATTCAAATTAAACAGAAAAGCTATTCAGCAAAAAAGCAAACAAAACAGCACCCAGGTGGAATGCTTGAGAAACAGAACCAACAAGTCCTGCAGTGAAATTTTTACCCTGCTTCTACTTAATCAATGACAGTGAACTAGAAATTAAACAATCTGTTTTTATTATTTTTTCTTTAGTTTGTTTTCTTTGGCAATCGAAAAACAAATTAAATGCTTGTGAAATCACACACTGTTACATCCAACATGACCATGTGTCACAAGCAAATGAAAAAAAACAAAAAGTTTTCATAGACTGAGTCATTTTATTTTAAACAGTGACAGACAGTGTTAGATCAGAAGACAATATATGGTACAAAACTCCTAACAGGACCTACCACCAAATTGAAACCTTGCAAAAATTGGTTTCTTCTTATCAGACTGTACATTCAGTGTGGTGCCACTTCTATTTTAGCTAGGTAATAAATAATCATAAAAACAGCATACTGTTGAAAAAATAAATGAAAAAATTCTAAACAAACCAACGACATTCCGGGACAAAACAAAAAAATCCTAAAAAATTAACATGAAAAATCTCAGGGAGAAATAAAGTGAGTGCTTCAAAATAAATGCTAATGGTCTGATTGCACATTAAGTGTTACATATATACTGTGCCAAAATGGCAACAAAGACTATATGATCCCATCCTGCAGCCACTGCATTGCCAACAAATGAAGCAAAAATTATTATTTATAAGTATTTAAAATAATGCAAAAATGTTTTTAAAAGGGTGAAGCATCTGACACCATAATGCCATAGGCATGTTAAAGCAATTTATTATAATAGTTTTGGTAATCAACAGTGTGCAGTACTACAGGTGTCACATAGCGCTTTGCAAAAATAAAATTGTTCTGTAAAGCACAGTATAAGCATCTGAAAAAAACAAAGGTCCTCGACGCGGAAGAGTTTCACTCTCTCTGTCCATGTGACTAGGAACACTTCCGGGTCAGATAAAAAGTCTTTTTCTTCAACCCGAATGCACGTCATTCCTCTTGTCCATGTGACTCAGACGTACTTCCAGGGTGTAAGGCAAATAGTCCTTGATCCTCCCTGCAGCGTCCTCTGGCGGCCCCCATGGTATCCAGCAGGGCTGTGAATAAACACTCCAATATCCATGATGCCCTGCTGGAATTCGGGGCCCCTCCATGCTACAGGGAGGGCTCCATCTGGCGGCCTGGGCATATTGGCCGGGATGAATGGCCGGCCATATATCACAATATGTATATAAAAAAAATCACACATCATTTTATCTGGTTTTATAGAAGAAAATGGTCACAGAAATACCACAGACAGATGTACATAGCCACATTTATTGTGTCATTGTCTATGAGATGAGAGATGAAGACAAACATGAAAAGAGTCAAATCAATATACAATACATACATTTGACTGTTTGCCAAGGCGGTGTAATGTTAACGGACAACTGAAATTGAAATTCTAAGGCATAACAGACAAGACTAGATGAAAAAATAGCAACATATCAAAAAAAGTCCAATAAATCATGGGCTGATCAAGTCAGAACAATCTTTAGAGCACATAAGTTAAGCTTTGCGGCTAGTACTCTGAAACTCTTTTCCTTGGGTTATGTTAAGACACCTTCAGTTATAACAAAAAAAATGTTGATATTTGTTTTTCTGTACTCTTCTATGATTTTAATGACTTAGTTTCATGCAGGTTTATGCAGCATTATGTGTAATATAACAAAAAAAGAATGTCATATAATGAAAAAATAGCCCAGAGAATGTAATGATTAGTGGATATTAGATAATATTGTATTGCATACAGTAACATAAAACAAATGGATTTAGCTTACAGTCTTTCCATTGATGAGTGCACTGAACAGAAGATATATAGCCATTAGGAGAATCATTACTCAAAGCCAAATTATTGTTTTTTTTAACGTACTAGTTTCGATGAAAGTAGTTGATTATACTGTATATTGCACAGAAATTATTATGAGTCTTCTCTGACATTACAAATAAACCTATATAGGAACTACTGCATGTGTCACTAAAGCATACTTAGTATGAACTTAAACCACTAGTCAGTTATGAATACCTCTTGTAGAATTTTAATCAAGGATACATTGTAACTAATTGAAGATAGTATATTCAGATTGTAAGTATAAAATAATATAATCTGCATTGAAAATATGAGCAAGGTTAACTTTTACATATACAGTATACGCCTTTAATATATTGGGCAGCAAATATTAATGTAGCTTCTTAAAACTAACCACGGAAATACTGCAGCAATATATATAAAGTGAAAAAGGCACTGCATATATTCAAATAGTAAATATGTAATGCTGAAAAGCCATTCATTTTTAGTGATAAAAAAGTAGATTTAATTTGTTATGTTTAGATAACTATATAAAGATACAGATTCATAACTTTGAAACTTTTATTAAACATTTTATTCTGGGATGCCTGTTTGATGCCTACTGAAAAAGCCACTTATTACTATGTTAGATTTTACTTTGAAAGACACACATAGTTTATGTAATTAAGAGGCACATTACATTAATTAATATAAAAATAGTATCTCCTTTTGTATGTGCAGAAAAATGTCTAAAAATATTTTAATAAGATAAAATGTTTCCTCTGCTGTTGACATATAAACCAATGTTTGGATAAATTCTTTTTAGACAAATGAGTGGCCATTCTTGTTCTTGTTGGTAAAGAGGATTTTACTTTTTTAATTATTTATGCATGCATTTATTATTTATTTTAAGTAACACATTTTATCCATCCAGTTTCTTTCAATTACAGGATCACATGCAGCCAAGACTTTAGTTGTAAATATCAGTAAACAGGTTTTTTTACATTTATTATCATTAAGTTGTTTTATTTAGCATAGATTTGTGATGAAAACAAAAAATGTATAAATATAGCTAAACAGTTTTCTTATTTCTGCATTAGGTTACGCTGCAAATTAGGCCAGCATCACGCTACACTTCAAGTGACAGAGCATCTCTCTCTTACCGACAGCAGTTGCTAGATCTGACGTATTCGGCACACCAGCCTCTTTGTTGTTTGTGTGGTCATTATGGCTATATGTGGTTCAATACATGCACCAATATTTTCATGTAAGCTTATTTAAATTAACTGATTTTTTTTTCCCGAAACAATGCCTTGTATTTAGTCAAACCCCATACTGCATCGATCGTTCAATATTCAACAATGCTGGCTGTCTACTTGATACACCAAGTTATGTAAAATATAAACATAAAACATTATTATGTTTATATTGAAAAGAGCCAAGAGTAGTCATGGCAGCCCACTGAATGGGCTACAAACTACTGACTGTCACCTTCCTCTGCAAGTCATTTAATTTCCTAGGTATCACAGGAGAACACAATAGATAACCAATAATAGTAGTATATAACAGAAAGTGCAGAGAGGGCCTCTAGGTAGCTATGGGATAAAAGGAGCAATTCATGGGCATCTGCTACTTAGACTCAAACTTTGGCCTGTTCAATGAGAAATGGGTCATCTGGGTGAGGGGGTCTGATATTTAAAGGCCCATAACACCCAATGGTCGCAGGCAACATCATTGGTAATGTGTCTAATTGCATCAGCAGATGCAATCTTTAAATGGGTTAGAGAATATAAAATTTACAGATCAGTATGCAACATTTTTTAAAAAAAATCTTTATTTTATAATTATTTCCAGAGAGGGTGAAACATTTTTAATCAATTTTATTGTGTTTGATTTATCATCATTATTCATCATAAACTACCATTGCAAGAAAAATGTATAAAAATATAAAAACTCTGTCAGACATAATGAACAAAAATAAGTACAACATTTCTTCATATATAACATCATTTTGCAAACTTAGTTCATTTTAAGAAATTAGGCATTGTAGATGCTATGTACACAAGTTTAAAACCATTGTATGAAATGGCATTGTTAGCAGCTATGCTAAATCTCAGAATACTATAATGAATGTAATACTTTATACCTGTCATATTAGTGTCACTTATATGCCCTGAATTTCAAGTACTTCATCAAGTTATTATCTGATTTAATTATCATTTTAATTTTGTACTTGTTTGCTTTTTATTTTAGTTATTTATGTTAGTTATCTACAATGTATATTGTTCTATGATTGATTAGTTTAATATCATTATTATATTGCACATGTGCAACATTATCTTGTGGAACTTTAAGATATAATTTGAATGTTTATCTGTTAGTGTCATTTAGTTTAATCAGTTAACTAAGACAAGGGTATGAGTGCAGGGAATTTTACTTAGTTTTGCTGTATTTATATCTACAGTGTATTAAGTTAATAGTTAGTTAGTTTACAGTGATCTGGCCATTGTATGTGAGTAAGTGAACATCCTTGTATGGAGCTGCTGATGTCATGGTCTCTTGGCTGTGTTGTTTCCTGAACTGATGCTGCACTCAGTATTCCAGGTCCAGATCTCAGCTTAACACTAGAATTACCAGAGCCTACGAAAAAACTCGTAGATCCATCCCACCTTAAAGTGCTTCGCACCTTTCCATCAATGTCTTTTGTCCTTTAAATATGTTGATAAGCAGCAAACAGCAAGTAGCCTGTTATCACATCCCCCACCCCGCGCAGTTTTCTTAGTTCAAGTCTGTTTACCTGCGTGTCAGTTGCTTAGAGTTGTATAGAGTGAGAAGACAAAAAAAATGACACCTTTTATAAATACTATATCGTTATTTGGAAAACATGCATTTCATGTGTGTTTCGTTTCTACAGTAATCTGTGTAAACACATTGTTAAAACAGAACCTTTTTCATATTTAAGTAATAAATGTTACAAAATGTAGGCATAAACTATAGAATGTGTGAAGCCTGAAGTCCAAAGATCAAAGAAACAGTTTCACAAAAGGTTTAAGAACAATACAACAGCTTTCGTAGCGTAGCGGTCAAATTTGCTGACTTGTAATCAAGGGGCCACTGGTTTGATTCCCACTGCCTCCTATATTTGCCATTTTCAGTAGTGCGCTGCTGTTATTGTTAATATTATACAGTACACACATACATTTGGTTTGCGTCTGTAACAGACCGTGTACATTTATAGTACTGTACTTGTAAAAGTTACCTTTTTTTTCACTTTTATACTCTCACAATCACGATACATACTACCGCCATAGGGATCTGACGCTGTTAGTTTTTATTTGAAACTGGGAATAACTGTAGATGTGAGTGGTGTTTTGAGGCAATGGAGCTGGACATTCTCTGATCTCTAGGGATAAAAGCTGACACAGAAACGCATGGTGAATCTGCCTTCTTCGTATCTCACTGTCACTCACATCTGCCTCTCCTGATCTGACTCAAAGTAACAGCGCAAGCGTAAATTCACACCTGATCTGACTCTGTTTGTTTTCAAATAATATTGCATTAGTGCCATGATGTTTTGTGATTGGTACTATTCAGGTCATAAAATGATTTCTTCAAAATGTCACATATATCTACGGCTGTGTTTTTTTTTTTTGACATCATACACCATAAGGCACATACTAATTCTGTGTGAGCAGAAAATGGCAAACATAAGAGGCAGTGGGGATTGAACCGGTGGCCCCTTGATTACAAGTCAGCAAATCTTACTGCTACGCCACGGAAGCTGTTGTGTCATTTTTTTAACCTTTTGTGAAAGTGTTTATTTGATTTTTGGACTTCAGGCTTCACACATTCTATAGTTTATGTCTACTTTTTGTAATATTTATTACTAAAACTTAAAAAGTTTTTGTTTTAACAATGTGTTTACACAGATTACTGTAGAAACGTAACACACATGAAATCATTTTGGCTCTACATCACACTGCTCACATCTGGTCGCTGGCAAAACGATCTCCCACACTTTCCCCTGCTCAGCAAACTGATCCAGACTAGTCCTTTTCAAAGCCCTGACAATGACCACACACTGAGGGTGATTTTAGCAAATCGAGAAGCAATACTGGAGAAGCTGTGTTACTTTATGTACTAATCCTGCAACCAGCATTCCAGATCCTGGGCCTCAGCCACAAGACTCTCCAGTAACTCACATCAAGTGCATTCTGAGTCTTTGTGAGTGTTTTCCTTGTCCCGGTTCTAATATCAATGTAGTTCATTGCCATTTTTACTTGTAACATCCCATGGATCCCTGCCCATTACATTGCCCTATTAGGTATTTTGCTGTCCCTTAGAGCAGTGATTCCCAAACTCGGCCCTGGGAACTTACTGTGGCTGCAGGTTTTTTTTCCAACCAGATTCACAATCATTGATAATAATCTATAACAAATTTTCACTAAGCATTTATTTTGTCTCTTGAAAAGTGTGCCTTTAAACATAAGAACTATTTAATTTTAGCTAGACCCCAGCCACGTTTTAGTACAGTGTAAAGTACATTCTTCTGTCTTCACTGTTTAGATGTTGTGATGGACAGCCAGCAGCTCAACCCGGCTGGGACCCCGCAAGAATGAAAGGCTGGGGGAAGGCAAAACCGTTTGGACACTGCCTCCCACAAGATGCTAGAGGGCAGCTCCCCTGGAGTATAGCAGTACCCCCAATTCCCGCAAGACATACTGGGACATGTAGTTTGGTTTCTCAGCCCTGTTGGGTGCCGTGGATGCCGCCAGGGGGAGCTCTTGAAGGACCTGGGGAGTCATACTTTCCCTATTGCCCGGAAGTACTAATGGATCACACAGACAGGAGCCCCGAAGTACTTCTGGGCTGACTGAAGAACTTGAGTTCTCCATCTGACCCAGAAGTGTTGGCAAGTCATATGGGAAGAAGAACAGAAGCACTTCCACGTCGGGCACTATATAAAGGACTGCTAAAGACCCAGCAAGCGAACCAGAGTCGGGAAGAGGTGGAAAACACTTGCTGGGAGCTGTGGAGGAGAGAAAATTGTGATTGTTGAGTTACTTGTGTTTATTGTGGCTGTGGTGCTTCTTAGTGCTTTTACTTTGTTTCAACCTTACATTGACTCATACACTATCGTTGTAACACTTAAGAACAGAGAGCACACTCAGCACCTGCGACAACATATTGTTCACATTCACCAGTCCATTGATGCAGTTGAATTCCAATGTAAAGTTAAAATTTGATGCTACCAGATTTTTTTTTTCCTTGCTTTAGGTTATGTTTATTTTTAAAACAGGTTGTTTGTTTTTAAATTGAACAATGTGCTTTCTGCACACTCAACACAATTGTTTATGTCTACCAGGGTTTTTAGGAGGCTTTATTCATTTTAATCAAAACCTTTTATTTCTGATAGACCAGTTAAACAAGAGCACTGCTGCTCTCTGCAGTTCAAAATGCACCACCTCTACTTTAATCGCCAACTTCAAGAGGCGTTGCACTCAGTAAACCGTCTAATTTTTCCACCCAAAATTCACTTATGGTTGTCTCCAAATTTATATGTTATACAGTATGTCTGGATTCAGCAAGACTACTTATGAGTGACATAAATGATTATTTATGAGAAATAGCAAAGTTAGATTCTACGTATGCACCGGCTGTTTTTTGTGTGGATCTGCCAAAAAGAACAGTTTATCTATACCAAGCGATTCTAAGAAAAAAAATATGTGTGTTTATCTCATCATTGGAGATCCAATGAAAGCTTTCTATACCTTTTGCTATTGTGAGTTTTTAACTAGCTAGGAGGACAGAACAACCCAGCACAACATGCTTCTATAAGGATACACAAGAAGATAATGCCATATGAAGGTCTAAGTATCATTAATACATTTTTTGTGACATCTTCAAGAACAACAACATTGTGAGACTTTGTGTGTGTGTCATACTATTGAATGTGGACTGCGCTAAAACAGCACTGACTTCCTTGTTAAATTTAGTGCTATGTTACATGATTATGAAGAAAATGCATATGGGAAGAATGAAATCAGAGATGATTGTTATGAATTTTCTTGGGCCAAAGATTCTAAAGGAAATTTTGGTGCGCCTGTCTATTTTTCAGTTGTCACTGATGCCTCAAACAATAAAATGATGCTTTAAGTTTGCCTCAGATACTTACGTCTGATGAAATACAATGCAATCTACTTGACTTTTAAGAAAGTGATGACATGGCAAATGGAAAGCACTGAATTATTGTGAACTGTCTTGAAAAGTACATAATAGATATTGTGCATATCGCAGCTTATGCAGTAGATAATTCTAATTGAATCCTAATTTTGGAAAACACTACTCAATTTACCAGTTGAAGCATGTTGCACAATCACAATCTCAAGCAAAATGCCAATGTCACATAATCATAACACCTGCAACCATGTGATTAGAGGATCAGTGGTTTGAAAGGATTTTAAACACTTCTCAAGATATACTTCAGGAAGAGAGAACTGTCAAGATTATTTTGATTCTGTTGGCATTAAACGTCAAGAAATTTAGCACCACATTGTGATAGGCCATATCACAGGGACTGATTTTGATATGTTTTACAACTATCTATAGGTCTATTTTTTTTTATAATTAGTTATACAGTGCATTCACCTTGTGTTTATGAGGTAGTGCATGAAATGCCTCAGTGAAGAGATGGCTTTGCAGCAATACACAATTGTGCTTTAGATGGAGGCGCAGTCTGCCAGTCGTGCCATTTTCACTTGTAACATCCCATTGATCCCTGCCCATTACATTGCTCTATTAGGTATTTTGCTGTCCCTTAGAGCAGTGATTCCCAAACTCGGTCCTAGGAACTTACTGTGGCTGCAGGTTTTTTTCCAACCAGATTCACAATCATTGATAATAATCTATAACAAATTTTCACTAAACATTTATTTTGTCTCTTGAAAAGTGTGCCTTTAAACATAAGAACTATTTAATTTTAGCTAGACCCCAGCCATGTTTTAGTACAGTGTAAAGTACATTCTTCTGTCTTCACAAAATTGCGCTTTAGATGGAGGTGCAGTCTGCCAGTCTTGCAGGTTTGAGTAAGCATATCGACCTACATGTACCTGGAGCGCCAAAGTGCCAACATTCTGGCATTACTCCATGGCTGCATTACATCCTCTTAAGTTAGTATGAATTTCTGAAAAAACTAGTTTCAAAAGCTGTAAGGTGCTATAAAAAAGTTCAGGAAATTTACCTGAAAGGGGAATCAGTCGCCTACACGCTTGTACACACAACAGAGAAGTTAAAGTTATAGAGTGAATCCACCTCGGAATAGAGAACATGAGGTAGATGCTGCAATGTTTTACCTGATTGGTTTGTTTGGGCATTTGCATAATGAGATTGGCCAAGTAACCATTGCCCAGGATATAAAACCGAATAAGACAGAAGAACTGTGGAGTGAGTGTGTGGCAGTATATGCTAATTGTGGAAATTCCTTAAGAATAAGTATGGCCATCACACATGTTTGCATACAATGGCTATCTCTTCATGTAGCTTGGTCGTCTTTTCAAAAACAGCAAAATTGAACTTGAGATGTTTTTAACTGAGACATTTGTTATCATTTGATAGACTCAAATTCAATTGTGAAGAGAACTTTTTACTTCTAGAACAGATACAGCACAACACTCATCAAAAGTGAACTTCAAATCTCTCAGAACTGATACTTGTTATGCTAGGATTTCTCTCATGCTGTACAGAAGGATATAACATTGCTGAAACTAGTCAAGAGCAGCAAAAATATCTATGAAACAATAAAACTTTAATTCTTGTGCATTTCTAATTAGTTAATTGTTTTTGTTCTCTAACCATCTACAGCCAACACACATAGATTGGCACATACAGGATAGCACCATAGAAATTTTTTGTTTTTTTACGTGCCACATGATTTTATACCATGTTGTATACTGTAGATATGGATTTACAAGTTGTGACGCGTGAGTCACTGTCTTACAACCCAAAAAATACGAGGCTGAGTCACAATCTTCAGAACAATCAGCTTTATGAACAACCTCAAACAGGAAAAGGAAGAAGTTTTATTGAGGCAGGAGCTACCACTCTATTAAACAAAAACACAACATGCAAGCAGTGACTTCATTAGTAATTATGCCTCAGCTCCATCCTTTAGACCAGGCACTGATTATCCTCCTCCTCAGGTTGGTCCTGCAGCTGCGGATCCATGATTGGGATTGAATTGTCTTGGAGGAGAGGGGATAAAGAGAAAGTGGGTCACGTCATTAAATAAAATATCCCCCGAGTCGGTGATCGGTCCCTGGCCAAAATACATTCTTCTTGGAAAGGTTTGAATGAACTCGTTGTTGCGGTGATGAGTTTTCTATGGCCGATTGATGCTCTACTGTGTGGCAGGGCTGCGAAGGCACTGTTGAAGCAGGACGCGTAACGTGGCGGGGCTGTGTATAGTCACAAAGTACATCCATATAACACTCAGACTGCACCCATATGGAGGTGATAGAAAGTTGGCACCCATTACATGTCACTCCTATTGACACAATGTATTAAAGTCATTGGTTGTATGTAGCAATTATCAATGTTTTCTGCAGATTGTAAAGCAGTGCCGAATTTGTGGAGCCAGATGCAGACGAGATGGATGATAGTCTGATAATAATTTTAGAATTCTGGACAGAAAAAAATAGTTAATTATCTCATTAATGTTCATTAAGATATTTTTTGCAATATACCAAATTATGTATATTAAACTGCAGTACCCAAAACATAGTTGCTGTATAGCTTACTTTATCTTTTCAAATGTTCAATTTCCTGCTCTTAAATTTGCAATTATGTTTGCAAAAACATAAGTAACTATCATATTAAATAATTTTGTAAAACTAATGAGCAGTAATAATAATGTGATATTATTCATCTACTACCTATTGGTGATAAAAGACAAATAAGTGCTTGAAATGCAAGATTATAATGTGACATTTATTTTAAACCACATTTAATATTTGTCTAATTACTTTTATACTTTTTATAGCTTTGACAATATAAATTCAAATAATGTAACCATCCTGGGGCCCTACATTTAATGAAATATATATAAACCTGATAAAATGTTAATGCTAACGAAAATTTTCATTCTCAGAATGAGAAAATCCCCTGATCATCCTATGAAATTCTGCCAGATATTTTTTTATTTCAAAAGCTAACAATGGAGAAACAAAGTATGTCACTTCATGCAAGCAACACCTTAACATTTTTCACTCAATAACAGCATGAAATTCTAACACTAATTTCTAATATAACACCAAACACCTATTGCACAGACCCAAGTTTAGACAGATTATTGAAAAAGTTCTAAGTTGCAGCCCATGTTTTAATCATTACTGACAAACACACTGTCCCCAGTGCCTTCAAAGTGTCTTTAACAGACCATAATAGATTAAATTAGAATTAAGATTTTAATGGAGTTAAATATAGATTCATTTCAAATAAAGTTTTCCTTTCTTTTTTATTAATAAAAATAAACACACAATATAACACAGAGTTTCATCAAAAAATATTGTGCAGCTAACACAGTAATGTAGTAAGTACAATGTGTTGAAAAAGAAACAAAAAACACCATCAAACTGAAAACACAGCTCCTTTCTGGCACCCAGTTTCCTTTGACTGCATGTGAAGATGAATGGCTATGGGTTCAAGAATTTTTACAAAATGCACGGGAAATTTGAAATAATTAGAATTCGTATTTTGACTCAAGGTACAGTAATTGGATTAAAGATTCAAGAAGAAGTGAATGGAGAAGTTGCTAAATGAAAAGAAATAATGGTATAATGTTAATTGTGACAAAGCAAAATGATGAAGCTGGAAATATTAGGTCACTAAAGCACAGAAAACTCCAACTGGAGTGGTGCATGAAATGTTGAAGGCAGTGGAAGGTTCTCTATGTGATTGGTTAACGGACCTGTGAATGATGATTGTGTATGAAGGGAGGATTTCTTACAATTAAAAAAACAGTGTGCTCATTCTAGTATGCAAAGGAAAGGCTGATTCAGTGGATTATGAGTCAAACCAAGCAAAACTAATTAAACTTTTGGAGCAGGTAATAAAGGTGATTGGAAGAGAATAGGAGAAAACAATCAGGGATCAAATGAAAGTTTGGTTTCATGTGGGAGAAGGAAACAATAGTTGTGACATTTTCTCTAAGACAAATTAAGGAAAAAACCCGGGTATAGGATAAGAAAACACATTATGTATTTGTATGTCTGGAGAAGGCTTTTGACACAGTGCTGCAAAAGGTTCTGGGATGAGTATTGCGAAAACTAGCTGAATAGCAAAGTTTCCAGTTTGAAAGAAAAAGAAAAAATGTGTTGATGAGGGGTTGAGTCTGAAGCGTAATTTTTTGTAGGATGTGAAGACATCATCTATATACAAGTCTTTAAGTGTTTTAATCCCAGACATTTTCCAGACATTAAATCTATACTAATAAAAGGCAAAGCCCTCACTGACTGACTGACTCACTCACTAACTCATCACTAATTCTCCAAGTTCCCGTGTGGGTAGAAGGCTGAAATTTGGCAGGCTCAGTCAACGCAGTGCGTAGAAAACCAGGAAGACCTCCAAAAAGCACTGAAGAAAACATGCATTATATAATTGAGAATGCAGCGAGTATAAGAAGCATAAGAAGCGAGCGAGTGACATATACTACCATATTCATGAGTGCTGCTACTTCGGAAAGAAAGCACGGTGTAAACCTAAACTTTAAATTAAGTTCATAGACAGGCTACCGCTGGCGTTTCACATGCCCACAGGTAATGCGGGATACAAGTTTAATGAGAGAACGCAGGATATAAGCGAGTTTTGATCACTTTGTAACTAAGTTAAAATTGCAGGTGAAGGGGTGTGCTTATGCAAATTCCGAGAGACTGTGTTTGTGGGGGATTGACAGTTAAGGCGGGTGGGGGAGTCACATCATCTCCCCTCCAATTTACCTCATTTTGCTCTGAGCTGAGCTTTCGAAGCAACTTCGTCACACTGGCACCAAATACTCACAGAAAAATCCACAAGTTAATACACACGCTGTCTCTAGAGTTTCTCCACACTGAATCCTCCAGGCACTACTTACAAAAGGTTACATTGACAATCGTGCTACGTTATTTTAAAAATCTTTCCTTTTCTTAGCACAAGCACAGCTGAGAAGCTTCGATGCATGTGCTCCATAATGCGTTCAAAAATAATGCATTTAATCACACTTTGCATTACAAGCAAAGGGGAACTTTTGTCAATGCATGATTTCCTGGTACACGGATTACATTGATCAGCACATCCCGATTTATTTTACCCTCGCACCACCTTGGTTTGAGAAGAAGTATGAAAAAATATGAGGTTAACACAGAAAAACAGATCACCATTTCAAGCTTTATAAATAATCGATTCGCCATTAATAATTGTTTTGGTAAAGCCATACTCAGTGTAATCCTCCTTACATTTTATAATTTTTCCGCCACTAGCCATGATTAAATGAACAGTAAAAAAGTAAGAGCGAAGCGACGGTGACTTATTTAGGCAGGCATATATATGACAGCAACACTCATGACAATGTGAATCATGTTACACTATTATTAAAATGTTTCCTTTTCTTTTTCATTACTTCTTTAACACACTACTTCTCCTTTCTTGGTATGGTATATTTATATATATATATATATATATATATATATATATATATATATATATATATATATATATATATAAACTGCTCAAAAATTAAAGGAACACTTTGAAAACACATCAGATCTCAATGGGAAAAAGAAATCCTCCTAGATATCTATACTGATATAGACTGGGTAATGTGTTAGGAACGAAAGGATGCCACATCGTTTGATGGAAATGAAAATGATCAACCTACAGAGCCCTGAATTCAAAGACGCCCAAAAATCAGAGTGAAAAATTATGTGGCAGGCTAGTCCATTTTGACAAAATTTAATTGCAGCAACTCAAAATTGTACGCAGCACTTTGTATGGCCCCTGTGTTCTTGTATACATGCCTGACAACATCGGTGCATGCTTCTAATGAGATGACAGATGGTGTTGTGGGGGATCTCCTCCCAGATCTGGACCAGGGCATCACTGAGCTCCTGGACAGTCTGAGGTGCAACCTGGTGGCATTGGATGGACCAAAACATAATGTCCCAGAGGTGTTCTATTGGATTTAGGTCAGGAAAGTGTGGTGGCCAGTCAATGGTATCAATTCCGTCATCCTCCAGGAACTGCCTGCATACTCTCACCACATGAGGCCAGGAATTGTCGTGCACCAGGAGCCACTGTACCAGCATAGGGTCTGACAATGGGTCCAAGGATTTCATCCTGATACCTAATGGCAGCCAAGGTGCCTTTGTCAAGCCTGTAGCGGTCTGTGTGACCCTCCATGGATATGCCTCCCCAGACAATCATTAACTCACCACCAAACTGCTCATGCTGAATGATGTTACAGGCAGCATAATGTTCTCCATGGCTTCTCCAGACCCTTTCACTTCTATCACGTGCTCAGGGTAAACCTGCTCTCATCTGTAAAAAGCACAGGGCACCAGTGGTGCATCTGCCAATTCTGGTATTCTATGGCGAATGCCAGTCGAGCTGCATGCTGCTGGGCAGTGAGCTCAGGGCCCATTAGAGGACATGGGGCCCTTGGGTCACCCTCATGAAGTCTTTCTGGTTGTTTGGTCAGAGACATTCACACCAGTGGCCTGCTGGAGGTCATTTTGTAGGGCTCTGGCAGTGCTTATCCTGTTCCTCTTTGCCCAAAGGAGCAGATACTGGTCCTGCTGATGGGTTATGGACCTTCTATGGCCCTCTCCAGCTCTCCTAGAGTAACTGCTTTTCTCCTAGAATCTCCTCCATGCCCTTGAGACTGTGCAGGGAGACACAGCAAACCTTCTGGCAATGACACGTATTGATGTGCCATCCTGGAGAAGTTGGACTACCTGTGCAACCTCTGTAGGGTCCAGGTATCGCCTCATGCTACCAGTAGTGACACTGACTGTAGCCAAATGCAAAACTAGTGAAGAAACAGTCAGAAAAGATGAGGAGGGAAAAATTTCAGTGGCGGCCACCTGTTAAACCATTCCTGTTTTGGGGGTCATCTCATTGTTGCCCCTCTAGTGCATCTGTTGTTAATTTCATTAACACCACAGCAGCTGAAACTGATTAACAACCCCCTCTGCTACTTAACTGACCAGATTAATATCCCATAAGTTTCATTGACTTTATGCTATACTCTGATTGAAAAGTGTTCCTTTAATTCTTTTGAGCAGTATATATATATATATATATGAATGACCTCCAAAGAGCACTGAGACTTTTGAACGTGTCTGCAAAAACTGGGGTCTCCTGCCCAGCAAAAGTCGAGCAGCCAGCACGCGTGCATAGCTGTGCCGGCCTTTGAGACGCTGACTGCGCTTCTGCCTTCAGTCAAAGTGAGCACTTTTAATTTTTTTCATCCTCCCCCTGAGCTATAGCCCAGACAAGTGCAAACACGGGACCCCTTTTCTACACAGCGGCAAACTAATATTAAGGCGATTCGCACTTTCTTTTGCACGCATACGATTATGAGGTCGTCAGCTCGGATTATGAAGACACGCACAGGAGTGGAGGACTGACAGTGCCATCACAGCCGATTAATAGCAGGGACGTCTCACCAGTCTACACAAGACCCACCGCGACTGTCCCCAAAAGGCGCTCATATCGTCAGTGAACACATCTATCTATACTATATAAAAGAAAAAGGCAACTTTCCTTTCTTTACACCTTTTTTCCTTTTATCCCAAACCAAAGTCTTTCTCTCTTAACACTGCAGAGAACACAAAACTAATTTTCTTTAATTGCTGGTAATGCCAGTAAGGCACATTACCAGAGGCAGAAATTTGAACGTTCACATAGAAAATGTCATTTGTATACCACAGCCGTCATGTAGCGCCTTTCAAAAGGGATCAACTACTGAGAGATGATCCATATACATTTTAACTGCTGTTAGTACTACTTACCTGTTGTGTTACACAGTCTTTAAAATGTAGTTTACCTGCAACCACTCCAGTAGTGCTCAATGTACCTGTACTTCTTAAAACGTTAATGTTTTACTGTTTAATAACTTATAGACTATATTTTATTATTTTCCCTTGCACTCAGTGACCAAAGCTATACACACACATATAGACACATACATATGTATACACATATATATACCTTTGTGTATGTTTGTATATATGTGTATATATACACACACACACCTATCTACATTATATATATATATATATATATATATATATATATACACACACACACATACATACATACATACATGCACACACACACATATATATAATTTGTGTGTGTGTATGTATGTATGTGTGTGTATATATTATGTAGATAGGTATGTATATATATATATATGTCTATATGTAGATATGTATATAGATATGTATATATGTATATAGATATGAAGATATGTATGTGTATATATATGTATATATGTATGTATATATATATATATATATATATTGTCACAAGAACGAGACATTGACAGATAAAGAGTTGGGGCAGCCACCCGTATATTGTGGTATCCTGGCTGCAAAAGTCGTTTTCTTTAACAAAATACAGAGCACTGAAGTGCACACAACCGAGTCCAAAACAAGACTAAAGAAACAAAGGAAAAGGGGCAGGTTTTAAAGGGGGAGACAGGAAGTGAGGTCGTATGGATCTGGCACGTGGTCTTCCACCATTGGCTCAGTAGCGGAGGTGACATCAGAGGGACTGGAGCTGGTGTGGCCGACTTCCATTGGCTCAGTCCCGAAGTGATGTCAGGAGATCCAGGTGAAATCCCCCGGGGATGGTCTACAGGCAAGGGAGAAAAAGAGTCAGTGCACTCTGCCACACCCCGGCATGCCTCCGAACTGCCTTCACTCAAGCCCTTTAGCTGCCTCCCATGCGCGTGTGTGACAAGGCCCCCTTAGCCCAGACCCGGCGGGTGGGCGACCTAACCGAGAGGTCGTGAACCCGAGAAGAGCATCAGCGTTGGCGTGGAGAGCGCCCGGCGATGAACGGCGAAAACTTATGCGGCTGCAGGTCAAGAAACCACCGGGTGACCCGCGGATTCGACTCCTTGTGGAGGGCCATCCACTGTAGGGGTGCATGGTCCGTGACAAGGGTGAATTCCCGGCCCAACAGGTAGTACCTCAGCTGAGTAATCGCCCATTTAATCGCCAGAGCCTCCCTCTCCACCGCAGCATACCTGGTCTCCCGGTCCAACAGTTTCCGGCTCAGGAACATGATGGGGTGCTCCACACCATCGACGCTTTGGCTCAGCACGGCGCCCAGGCCTGTGTCCGAAGCGTCCGTCTGGAGGATGAAAGGCAAAGAAAAGTTAGGTGCCATCAAAACAGGTGTGGACGTAAGGGCCTGCTTTAAGTCACCAAATGCAGCGCCTGTTTTTCAGTCCATACCACAATGTTGGGGCCCTCTTCTTTGTTAAATCAGTCAAGCGCGCTCTCTCCAAAACCGGGTACAAACCGGCGGTAGTACCCGGCTAACCCGAGAAAGGCTTGGACTTGCCGCTTGGTTCGCGGACGGGGCCATTTCAGAATGGCATCAATTTTGGAGCACTGTGGCCTTACGGTACCCGACCCACCAGGTAGCCTAAATATTTGGCTCGCTTAATCCAAGAAGCATTTCTTGGGATTAATCCGAGCCCGCCTCACCAAGTGTCCGTAATACCGCTTGGACATGCTGTAGGTGTTCCTTCCATGTGCTGGAATAGATGACCACGTCATCCAGGTAGGCAGCACTGTATGAGTTATGAGGCCGAAGCACTTTGTCCACCAGACGCTGAAAGGTTGCTGGAGCCCGTGTAACCCAAATGGAAGGACACGATACTGCCAGTGTCCGCTAGGGGTACTAAACGCGGTTTTACCTTCGGAGTCCGTTAAAGGAACCTGCCAGTACCCTTTCGTCATGTCAAGTGTGGTCAGGTATTGAGCCTGTCCAAGCCTCTCGAGGAGGTCGTCCACGCGTGGCATTGGATAAGCATCAAATTGGGAGACTTGATTAAGCCGACGGAAGTCATTGCAGAACCTCCAACTTCCGTCAGGCTTACCGACGAGCACAATGGGGCTGGACCAGGGACTATAACTTTCCTCAATCACACCTAGCTCCAGCATGCGCTTGATCTCAAGCTCCACTTCAGCCTTTTTGCCTCGGGAAGGCGATACGGCGTTCTCGGACAACAACCCGGGCTCTGTCACGATGTTGTGCTCAATCAGAGAGGTCCTTCCGGGTTCTCACTGACTACCTCCCGAGCGGTCCGGATAACTGTTTCCAGCTCCTGCCGCTGTCTGGGACTTAAGTCCGTGCGAAGTTAAGGTCGTGTGTGTGGCGAAGAGTGGCGGGGCTGGCGGGAGGAGGGATCGGGGTCCCTGTCCTTCCACGGTTTCAGCAGGTTCACATGATAAACCCGCTCCTTTGGCCGGCGATTGGGTTGACTCACCAAATAGTCGACCAGTCCCTTCCTCTCCTTAACCGTAGGGGCCCTGCCAGTGGGCAAGCAATTTAGAGTGGGAGGTAGGCACTAGGACCATGACCCGATCTCCGGGCGGAACTCCCGAAGAGACGTGCCGCGGTTGTAGTACCGGGCCTGCGCTGCTTGAGCCTCCTCCATGTGACTTTTAAGGACAGGCCGAATTTTTCCAAATCTATCGCGTAACTGCGCGATATATTCCAGTATGTTTGTGGAGGGAAGAGCCTCTTCTTCCCAGCCTTCTTTCAAAATATCTAATATGCCCGAGGTTGTCGCCCGTATAGTAGTTCAAAGGGGAGAACCCGTGGAGGCTTGTGGGACTTCCGATAGGCAAAAGGACGAGGGGAGGAGCTGATCCCAGTTCCTTCCATCCTCGCTGACCACCTTACGCAGCATTTGCTTGAGAGTTTGATTAAACCTCTCTACTAATCCGTCGGTTTGAGGATGATACACGAGGTCTTTAAATGCTTTATTTTCAGTAATCTGGCAGTCTCCTTGAACGTTTCCGAGGTGAAGGGGGTCCCCTGGTCTGTCAAGACTTCTTTGGGGATCCCCACGCGAATACCCTAGTAATTCCCGTGCGATGGCTTTAGAGGTAGCTGGCGCAACGGAACAGCTTCGGGTATCGTGTAGCGTAATCCACGAGGACTAAAATGTACTTGTGTCCTCGGGCTGAGGGCTCCAGGGTCCCACCAGGTCGACCCGATTCTGTGGAAGGAGCGTCAATCAGTGGAATAGGAATGAGAGGAACACGGTCCCTCCTAGGAATTTGTCGCAGTTGACACTCCGGGCAGGAAGCGCCAAAGCGGCGAACCTCCTCATTAATTCCTGGCCAGTAGAAGCGGAGCTTGATCCGCTCCAGAGTTTTTCGGTGCCCAGGTGGCCACCTAGGAGGTGGGCGTGTGCTAGCTCACAGACCTGCCGCGGAAGGTGCGCGGCACTAGCAGCAGCCTCGTCTCCTGCCCGTCATGCATTGCTACACGGTAAAGGAGGTCATTATCTAGCACAAAGTAGGGGCCCTGTGGCATCGACTGATTAGTGCGCTGGCCATTGACAAGGACCACTGCATTTTTTACAAACTTCAGGGAGTCATCATTCCATTGCTCCCTTCTAAAAGAAGCGGCGTTTCTTTAAATTGGAACCGCAACACGGAGAGAGGGTCAGCGTCGACCTCAATGGGCGTGGTTTTCCTCCGCTCCGCCGCGGCGTTGGTGGATGACGTGTTAGCCCGCGACGGCCCGGGAGTTGCCACGTCAGTCAGGGCGACTGCTTCGTCTCTCTCTGCCGGCTGATTACAGGCGTGGAGGCAGCTTGAGACGGGTTATCTCCGTCCATAACGAGGCCCAAATTAACCCGGGAGTGGTATGTGTCTCACGCTTTTGATTTTAGACCAGTCCGCCCTAGTATCACCGGGTGTGGAGGATCAGGTAGGACGCTACGGTGAGCTTACGAACTGACCCTCCGTAACTGATGACACAGCGGCGGACCTGTACCAGCGGATGTCTCCGTGGACACAGGTTATACCGGTCTTAAATTTAGCCACTGTTGCGGTTGCACAAAGCGGCGGGCAACAATGAAATGTTGCTGCGGTCGAACAAACCTGTGGTCTTGTGTCCGTTGGCGATCCCACGCCAGTATGTGGGACCGCCAGCGGATTAGCCAGAGCACACCAACCCTCCTCACCCTCCACCTGCATTCCTCCTTGCCCCAAGCGGTTTTGCGCCCGCCCAGCGGACGCCAATCGAGCTCCGGATTGTACAGGGTGGGGCTAGGTCTTGGACGCATACCCGGCTGAGTTTGACATGAGGACGGTTCTGCTCCCCTAGAGTGTGAGGCCGCCCTCTGCGTCTCCATAAGCTCTATGAGCTCAGCCATGTTCTTGAACCGCTCGCCCCAAACCGGCTGGGTGAAGCCACGGGGAAGCGCTTCCAGGAGCAGATAGCAAGCTACCTGCTCTATTATTTGGTAGGGCGTGTTTTCAAATGGCGTAGCCAATGCCCTACCATTGCCCATAAGGACCAGGCTTGTTTGTTGGTTGGCGTTCAGGGTCCAACCTCCATGTTTTATTTTATTCACCTGCCAGTCTGGGGCACCCCTAGGTGGTAAATGGGGCTTTGGTTTTGCAGGGAGGCAGGCACTCTCCCCCAAGAGAGCATACTGAGTCCCTTTTGCCTCCCCCCTCCAGGGCAGCCCAATTCTGTGAGCCCCCCCCGCACCCTCCCTGGCCACTCCAGATGGGCTAGTTATGAGTGCCGGGAGCGGAGCCCGCACCGGGTCACGCCGAACCACGGGCACCCTCCCCGCCTGAATACTCGGCCCGCATGCGCTCCCACCTGGGTATATTGCAGGTCCTGTCCCCTTCTCCTCCGGGACTTCTCCATCCTGCCGCTACGCCACTGTCACAAGAACGAGACATTGACAGATAAAGAGTTGGAGCAGCCACCCGTATATTGTGGTATCCTGGCTGCAAAAGTCGTTTTTCTTTAACAAAATACAGAGCACTGAAGTGCACACAACCGAGTCCAAAACAAGACTAAAGAAACAAAGGAAAAGGGGCAGGTTTTAAAGGGGGAGACAGGAAGTGAGGTCGTATGGATCTGGCACGTGGTCTTCCACCATTGGCTCAGAGCGGAGGTGACATCAGAGGGACTGGAGCTGGTGTGGCCGACTTCCATTGGCTCAGTCCCGAAGTGATGTCAGGAGATCCAGGTGAAATCCCGGGGATGGTCTACAGGCAAGGGAGAAAAGAGTCAGTGCACTCTGCCACACCCCGGCATGCCCTTGAACTGCCTTCACTCAAGCCCTTTAGCTGCCTCCCATGCGCGCGTGTGTGACAATATATATATATATATATATATATATGTAGACTCAAACCCATTATGACAGCAGCAATCCAAGTTGTGAGAAAACAGTAAAAAGGAGGCGTGTCAGACGTCGTGGTACATTTTCTGATGCAGCTAGACGAAAACAACTTCGTGACGCTGCTGCCAAATACACAAAGCAATTACTTTGACAATCATGTTACATTATTTTTAAAATGTTTCCTTTTCTATTTCATAACTTCTTTAACACACGACATCGCTGCGGCCTTGGTATTTTGCTATATATATATATATATCACAGCGACACTCATAACAGTGACAAAACAATTACATTGACAATCATGTTACGTTATTTTCAAAATGTTTCCTTTTGTTTCTCTTTCCTTCTTTAACACACTATTTCTCCGCTGCCAAGCGTGCGTATTTTGCTATATATATATTGTCAGGGATGCCAGGGGCCATGACCCAGCCGGGAAGCCATGAGGGACCGTATGTGGGTCTGCGCCCACCCTGGATCACGTGGGGGCCACCTTCCTGGTTGCTCTGGGGGCATGGAAGCTCCACCCTGTAGGGGCCCGTGTCTTGTGTGCCCGCCGATGACTGCAGAGAGACGGGACCAAGGAATGTCCATCACGGGCAGGGGGGAGACCCGATTGGGATGGAGGAGAAGACCCACAGGAAGTGGCCGGCGTCGGAGGCTGACAGACAGGTAGGCTCCAGGTCGGTTAACTTCCTGTCTTTGCCGGCTGCTCTGGCGGAGCTGGAGGCATGCCTTCAGCCCGCGGAGCAGCGTTTATTACAGATGCTACGTGCCCTCCAGGCTGATGGGCTGGTACTGGAGAGGAAGGCGCTCGCGGCGCTGAAGACGTTAGTGACAACGAGACGGCGCGACGCTGGAATCTCCAGCCGGGGAGGTACGGCGGAGACAGTGAGTACAACCGACTCCGTACAGCATGCAGGAGGGTCTGCTGAACATGGCTGTGATGCCAAGGATCAGCTTCGAGTAAGCAGCCCTCCGACAGGAGGTGCGGCGCCGCGGGCTGTATGCGAGGGGGGAGTCCGAGAGGACGCTGAATGGACATGGGCTGCTAAGTGCCCCGGGTCCTAGCACCCTCCGCCCCGAGTCGGCTGCAGTCTCGCGCCGCACTGTAGGGACGCAGACGGGAAAGAGGCGCCTTCTTTTCCATAAGGAGTCTCAAACCGTCATGGCGTCTCAGAGTGAAGGGAGGAATAAGAGGCTGGGTGCCGATACCTCCGATAGGTTGGGATGCGGTGCTGGGTGCACGCGTCCGGGTGCTGGCCGCCCTCTGCAGGGGCAGAGGGAATCCCTGAGGCCGGCGGAGAGAGCGCAGGCGAAGCCAGCAGTTCCACCAAGAGGGACACGGAAGCTGCGAAGAGGGTGCCGAACAGGCAAGTGCCGGGGTGCCGATTGGAGGGAGGAACGCTGCCAGTGCGTGGCACAGGAAGGGTGCCTTGGCAGCGGTTCTGCCCGTGTTGTTCTCTTTTGTAGGGACGGACCCCGGGCGAGCAGTACGACCCCCTTCATTGGGGACCTGCCCTCTGATGTCGGACCGTCTGCGGAAGGATCTCTCTGCTGGTGCACGGTTGCCACCACGGCTGGAGGAGGCTGCAAGGGAGCGAGTGACTCCGACCAAAGGAAGCGGAAGCCTCGGCGGGTGCGAATGAGGAGGCCCGGGGTGCGGTAAGGCGGGGAGCGCAACCTGTGCGGCGCAGGGGAGCACCAAGTGGTGGTGCTCAGGCCGTGTTTCCGCCCCTGTCCCTGCTTGGAGAGCGGGGCCGGACCCCGACTATCCTGGAGTAGGACCCGCTTCGGGGCTGCGCTGCCCTTGCGGGACGGGTCGCTCTTCCCCCCGAGTGGTCTTCGCTGGCTGTGGGGCAGTGTCAGGGATGCCAGGGGCCATGACCCGGCCGGGAAGCCATGAGGGACCGGATGTGGTTCTGCGCCCACCCTGGATCACGTGGGAGCTGCCTTCCTGGTTACTCTGGGGGCCACGGGTACAGGGCATGGAAGCTCCACCCTGTAGGGGCCCGTGGTCATCGCCAGGAGGCGCCCCAATGCCTTGGGGACCTGTTACCCCAGCACTTCCGCCACACCAGGAAGTGCTGGGGGAAAATAGGGCGGCGCCTGGAGAGCTGCGGGAGGACAGCTGCCACTTCCGCCACGCTGGGGCGTGGCTAGAGGAGGAATGCCGGGAACACCTGGGGCTCATCCGGGTCATATATAAAAGGGGCCGTCTCCCTTCATTCGAGGCTAGAGTCAGGAGGAGGAAGGATGAAGCTCAGGAGAGCTGTGGAGGCGGCCCGAAGACAAGGCATTGTGTGGCCAGGACTAATTTGGGGTTTTTGTGCACGTGACTGGGTCTGAGTGACCATTGACTGGGGTCTGTGTGACCCATTATACTTGTAAATATTTGTAAATAAAAGTGTGGTGGTTTGAAAAACAAAATGTCCGCCTGTCTGTGTCCGGGCCGGGTTCACAATATATATATATATATAGATATATACATATATATATATATATATATATATAGATAGATATGAGAACAACACTCATATCAATGACAAAACAATTACATTAAAAATCATGTTACGTTATTTTTAAAATTTTTCCTTTTCTTTTTCATACCTTCTTTAACACACTACTTCTCCGCTGCAAAGCGCGGGTATTCTGCTAGTAGTGTATACGTTTGAGAGGGTGGAAAAAGGTGGTTGTCATGTAGAGGTGCAACACATAAAAGCTTCTCTGTCTTGAAGTGCTTCCTAAATTGGTTCCATATTCTGAGAGAATGAAGGGCAATTGGATTATTATTGCATTAATGGTAATTTGTATTAACTGGGGCATAGAGCAGGAATAGATTTTATTTCTGTTGCATACTAGGCTTGTGAAAATTCATCGATTTGTGTTGATGTCCAGCTCTTTATAGCTAGTGTATTTGTCGCCCAGTAATAGAATTGAAAGTTGGGAAGTACCATGCCACCTTCTGCTTTAGGTCGTTGTAGAGTCGCCCTTTGGATGTATCGATGTTTTGAATTCCACGATTGAGTTATGATTGAGTCTAATGTCTTAAAAAATTATTTGTTAATGGGGATGGTTTGAAATAGGAAGATAATCTTTTGAAAGATGGCCATCTTAACAATGTTGATTCTCTCTGCTAATGTAAGATGGAGGGTAGACCATCTATTCACATTTCGCCTATTTTTTTACATGCAGACAACAAACTTTTGTTGAAAAAGAACTTTATATTTGCTTGTGATGTTTACCTTTAGATATTTAAACTGATTTGCTAAAATAAATGGGAAAGAATCCAGTCCAACAATGTGAACAACAGAATTCACTGGAAAGAGTACACTTTTATTCAAATTGATTTTGAGTCCAGATAATTTTTGAAAATCTGCTAATGCTTTTAGGATTGTTGGCATAGAATTTGGTGGGTCAGATATATGCAGTACCATATCATCTGCACATAGTGATATTTTCTGTTCAAGTCCTTCTCTGAAAATCCCATTTATCTCTGGTGCATTTCAAAAGTAGACAGCCAGCGGTTCAATGGTGATTACAAAGAGCAAAGGTGATAATTGGCATCCTTATTGAGTATCACATAAGTCAGAAATAATGTTGTTAACACAAACTCAAATGTTTTTTCTGCATCTGAAGATAATAAGATCTCTAGGGTGTTAGACTTAATGGGTTGAATATAGTATATTAAACAAACGTTGAATGTTAGTAGTTAAGTGTCTGCTTTTAATAAGTCTGGTTTGATCTTGTGATATTACAGAAGGAAGCACTTTCTCTATCTTTCAGGCTAGAACTTTGCAGAGTATCTTATTATCATTATTCAGAAGAGAGATTGGTCTGTATGATGCACACTCCAATAAGTCCTTATTTTTCTTAGGAAAGATGATAATTAATGCTTGGCGAAAAGTCAGTCAGCTCAGTCATTATCCAACCCGCTATATCATAACACAGGGTTAGAAGGGTCTGCCAGAGCCAATCTCAGCCAACACAGGGTGCAAGGCAGTCTATGACTATTTTAAAGTTGATATGACTCATTTAATGAATAAGACACCAGCACAAAAATGCGAGTTAAAGTGAAATGGATCACTCAGTATAAATAACATCTGCCTTTATCAAAAAACAAGGCTTGTCATTGAAAATAAGCACCAAATAAGACTAAAAAATGTTTTAATACAATCCAAGATAGTTCATTGCTGTTTGTTGAGTCCTTTTTGGTATTTTTGCCATGTCTTGAGAGTGGATGATCCAAAATGTTTCAGATATATAATGGAAGGTAAGGATAAAAAAAGTCTTTACAGATGGAAGGATCAAAGAACTGAGCAAGTGCCACTGCCTTTATTTTTGTAACAACAAGCAGTGAAACAAGTGACTTTGACCACAGCACATTGTTTCCTTCACCGATAGCAGTCTACAATTATTTTTCCTCGCCTGAATTTTAAGACTCTAAAGAAAAAGTTTATCATGCAGCAAAATTGTGTATATGTGTTTATGTTCAAATATTACAGCAGTAAGTTCAAAAGCAAAAAAAAAAAATTGCCATTAATACTGTCCTGTAATTGAAAATCACATACTGTTAATGCATACTATTGAAAGATTAATGTACCATCAAAACAAAGTAACGCAAAATTAACAACAAATGATATAAACCTCAAATATACTGTATATAAAATTCAGAAACAACTATACGTTATCTGAAAATAGCATAACAATATATACTTCTTATTATGATATTACAGATGGCACACTCTCATAATCAACCTGTTTGTACTCAAGTCAGAAACACAATAATGTTTATTTTTACCTATTATGTAACTGTGTGGTTATATAATTGACAAACTGGATTCAGGAATCAGAATTTACAAAAAAAGACTTCTGAAACATATTAAACAAAAACAATAACACAAGATACTTCTACTGCAGGCAGCAAGTACAAATTTTGCTTGTAGAAAGTATGTGAGAGAGTTGCAGAATGCTAATGGCATTGTTTTTGGTGAAGTTAGTAAAGTTCTGCTATTTAGATGAAATATTGAGACACAGCAGTGGTAGCCTGGTGGTTAGTCTTGGTAGAGCTCTATTCTAGTCTGCTTTCTCCTTTCGTATTCTTTAATATGTAGCCTTTATCAGAATGCCTCAAATCCCATAGACTTACCACTGTTAATTAGGTATTGTATTTTATAACTTCTCCCCACCTTTCCATCTACATCTGTAACCTCAGGCAATTACATAAGTAAAACACAAACAGGAGTAAAGTTACAACTTTAAACAATGTAATATTGATAATATTCATGAAATAATAACAATAAGCAAAATACATTTGAATATTGGCAACCATACAACCTGATAAATGCTGATTTGTAGTTTCAGGTGGCACACAGGCTTGTTAGTTACTTAAAATGTCTCTAGTTCAGTCATCATTTTTGGCCAGCTTTCTTCTCAATATGACTGCTGAGTTGTGCTTCTCATGTGGTCTTCTGTTCAGTCCATGGTGTGTGAGATGCTCCTTTATCATGATGGTGTGAGAGAAAGAGGGAGGGTTAAAAAAAAAATTTATACATTCTTTGTCCACATTCTTACACCAATGGGGTGTCGTGCTACAGGATGGCCTCTGATTCAAACCAATCTCAAACAGCCATACTTCAGACCAATGGGAACTTTTCACACCTTCCCCCAAAACCATTTGTTGAGCTGATACTGGCCAGCTAGGTAGTCTGGCTTTCCTTTGGGGGATTGATTGAGAAAGTCCTGCAGAGAATTACTTGCCAAACTGGTTTCAGGCACTTACCCTGACTCTGTCATAAAATTCCTCACTCAGTCCTAAAGACTGGGGGAAGTGGGGGGGTTCTTTAAACATGAAAGCTTCTCACCAATGAAACACTAATATTACACTACTTTGTCTAAGTTACAAATAAAGACATAAAAAATATTTATCAACTTATATACAAAATTTCACACCACAACACCTGGGTAAGAGGTGCATGGCAGAAATTCTGGGAGAAGGCCCCCTGCCATTGACTGGTAAAATTTAATAAGCAGTCTGAAGAGAAGTATGCTGTATGGAAGTAAAACATGGCCAATGAAAGCAAAACTCAGAAAAACAGGGATGACAATGATAAGATATATATGGGATGTGTAGGTATATACCTGAAAGTGGTGGTGAGGCAAATTCCAGTACTTAATGGGGTTCTCATTAATTTAGAGTGTTTGAGGACTAAACCAGAGAGGACATTGTCTTATTGTTAGTTAGTGAAGAAGAAAGGTGCTAATAAAATTTTCTGTGGCTTATGAATCAGTTAATCCAGTCATATTGTGCTCATTTATCGCTATTGGCACCATGAATAAATTCTTAAATAAAGATTGATTGTTCAAAGCCTTCTTCCAAATACTAATAGAAGATTTCCTTTCTTTAATACATTCCCCAATGCCCTGTGTTTCTTTAAGCTGCTTTATATCTCCTACCCAGAGAGATTATCACATGAAACATACATTACAGCAATTAGAAGTCAGTTCAGTCACAAGCTTTTTCACAGTTTGTTGTGCTAAATTAATTACTTTTATTTTAGAAATTAATTTCTTCTCAGAATTCCATATTTTATGATCTGAATTTTTGTGCTAAATCAGAACTTGACAGTGAAATTTTAATGAAAGGGATCAGCATATTAGAACGTAGTCAGTAGCTCATGCCAGGGTCAAAACAATCAATTGTCAAGTTCAAAGCTCATGGCAAAATCAAAATTCAAAAGAAACTAAGCAATCTGAATACCAGGAAGTCTTTTTAACAAGAATTATAATTTCCCCCCTTACTATTCTGATCCAAAACTTGGAAAGACAAGGGACAAATGCTTCACTCTTTATACTCTTTATGCGGTCAATACAGTAACATTACATGTCCTGTATTCTCTGGCATTCTGGGATAGATTGCCATGGCAACAGAAATGTGATTGTTCCAAAAATGGTGACACTCGTAACTAAATAAATAATAGCATTGCACCAAATTGGTAATTACTTTTTACTTTTTCAAATCTCTGTAAAATGCAAATATTAAATTATACTGTTCAACTTGATACATGCTTTTTGAAAATTCATCAAGAAAAACCAACAAAATAAATAATAAAAATCGCTGAAGGAGGAAGAATGAAGCAGCTTGCAGTATGGCAGGGGTGGGCAAAGTCGTTCCTGGAGGGCTGCAGTGGCATCAGGTTTTTGTTCCAACCCAACTACTTAATAAGAAGCAATTACTGCTCAAGTAACACTTCTGCTTTATTTTAGTTGACTCACTCTTTAAGATTTTAAACTCTTATTACTTATTTTAGCCTTAAACAGCTGTATTCTTGGTTTTTAATGGTTCATTATTAGCAATAAGATACAAATGACAACAGATTTAGCTTATTTCTATTTATACTTGTGTGTATTTATCACATACTATTTGGATTAATTAAATACTTGGAGGTGGCACAGTGGTGCTGCCTCACAGTTAGGACACCTGGGCTCACTTCCCAGGTCCTCCCTGCGTGGAGTTTGCATGTTCTCCCTGTGTCTGCGTGGGTTTCCTCCAGGTGCTCCGGCTTCCTCCCACAGTCCAAAGACATGCAGGTTGGTGCATTGGCGATCCTAAATTGTCCCGGGTGTGTGTGTGTATGTGCCCTGCCCTGCAGTGGGCTGGCGCCTTACCCAGGGTTTGTTTCCTGCCTTGTGCCCTGTGTTGGCTGGGATTGGCTCCAGCAGACCCCCGTGGCCCTGTAGTTAGGATATAGCAGGTTGGATAATGGATGGATGGATAAATACTTGGAAGGAAAGTGAAGAGAAAAAAGTGAAGGACTGAGAAATATTCATTCATTTTAGACTTCAAATCATTTGGATGATATCCTTAGAAAGGAATAAAAAAAATCTAGGATACAAGGATGACCTAACATGTCAGACTTAAAGTATTAACAAGCCATGAAATTAAATTATTGGCAAGGATTGTTTTCTAATTAAGCAACTGGGCTGGAACAAAAACCTGCAGGCACTGTGGCCCTCCAGGACTGACTTTGCCCACCCCTGGCGTAAGGTATAAATAAATACATATAACTTATTTTAGGAAATCTATCATCATTTTTCCCATGTTCCCTTGTAACATTGTCGTAACTGGTGCCTCCTACCATTCCATAGTTGTTTCTTTTAACATTTATATGAAATTAAATGTATTAAAAGCAGTGTGTCACAAATACAAATGGCCAAGCAGACCCACTTCTAGCAGATGATTCATCTACCTGGAGCTCAATGTTTTTAATTGTGCAAGACTAGATCATTTAACTGACCTTTAATGTATTGTGTCAGGTCATTATTGTGCCCTACAACCATCACAGAAAGTGGATTTTTTTTTCAAGCTGGAGGAACACATTTACCACTGTACATCACTTTACTGATTTCAAAGGCAACGGGATGAACGAGACTCCGGCCAGCTGCATAAGCATTTTGCACTTCACTTTTAAGTATGCCATTTATGCTTGATAAGATATTTTCCTTTCTTTAGTTATGATTTCTTGCTGATTTTGTGACTTGCTTTTGGACAGATATACTTTATGTCTAAGCAAAATAATACCCCCCTGTTAAATGACATAAAATATGACAGAGCATTCACTGGATGTTTCAGCTAGAAAAACTGTTCTAATTTCAACTTTTGTATATTTAATTTGGCAGAGGCTCTTCTGCTTTATCTTTCTAATGTTACTGTAAATTATATAAAACCTGTTTTGTCTTAACGAGGCTGTTAAAAATAATCTCAAATGGCACCAGACTGGGATAAAAAAGTCAGAAAAAGTATACACACTTCTGTTCCTTTTTGTCTCAACTTATTTTTTGTGATCCTCTTCAGTCCTAAAAAAAATCTCTAAATATAAAGAAACTTGCTTTGGTTTGGCTTGGATCAGAGGTGCCATGATTTTCCTTTTCTTTATATTTTGGGGCATTTTGAGATTTTATTATTTAAAAGCCTGTGCCCTATTTGGGGCCTGTGCATGTTAAAAAGCCTTTCTTTTGAATTTGATGCTAGGCATTCATGAATTAATTTTCCACTGCTTATCTGGGACCAGGTTGCAGGGGCAGCAGTCTTAGCAGTTTGTGAAATATGTCCCTTAACCATCCAGAATTGCCAACTCATGCTTTCAAATCCCGTGGCATTCCCAGAGTCTTCCCCAGGGTCTCCTCCCAGCTGGTCGTGCCTGTACAGGGAGGCATCTGGGAAGCACCCTATCTCTAACAGACAACCCAGCCATCCTCCAGAGAAAGTTCCTGCGATCTCATCCTTTTGGTCATTAACCAAACATTATGGCCATAGGTGTTAAGAAGGGGTGTTAATCGACTGGTAAATTAAGAGCTTTGCCTTCTGGCTCATATCCTTCTTCACCACTACAGATCAGTGGATCATAACTGCAACCCAAGGACCAAATGGTGGACAAAAGATGTGAAGGATGCCTTCAGTCCGAAAAATGAAACCTTTCATGCATGGTTAGCATAGGAAACTCCCAAAACAGCAGGTCAAAAGGTCTGTGGCCATTGTGGTCAGGGAAGCAAAAACCCAGATGTGGGAGGAGTTCGCAGAGACCTTTAAAAGCAACTAGGTAGAGTTAGGTTCAAAGTGAACATGGCATTGTTGCTAGAAGAGGGCTGTGGATGGTTCAGCACTACAGCACTCTCAATATGTATGCATTTAATGGAGAAGGATGTGGTTGGCAAATTCTGTAATCAGTTTATAGCCTACATGAATAAGGGTTTTTTTCATGTTTTAATATTTAAAGACTTGTACAAGGTGTTCATGGCTATTCACCGTGATCGTCTATGTCTTCATCTTAAAAAATGTGACCTGTTTCAAAGGAAGATTTGGATCCTTGGTCAAGTCTTAGGACTGGATAGAGTGGCCACAGACTCAGCTAAAGTGGCTGCTGTGCATGACAGTGGCAACATCACATTATCATGCAAAGCATGGGCCACAGAAACACTAACAAACAAAAGCAGATATCCAAAATAAGCAGTAGTAATTGTTATACATGCCGCAAAATATGCTGATATTATGTATATGTGCTGTGTACACTTTAATTATCTCATAAACATGCAATAGAAACTGTACATTTTATACATTTCAGTTCATACCTCTCTGACTCTCTTCCCATTTTCTCTGATTACATTCAAAGTGGAAAATGTATTCCTGCCATCAAGATCACAAACTGTACCAAACTAAAGTAAAAAAAAATGCAGCAGAAGCTCAGTTAAATTTCAAGTTAGTCAAGATGGTATTTTGTGGAGATTCTAAAAACCATCAAAGCTTGAGTGATCTTTTTGTATAGCGATTCTTATAAATATGCAATCCTAGTTGATTGACATCCCTAATTTGGGAACTGCAGCTGCAAAGTGTATTCTTTAAAGGAAATATAGTACAGTCTCTCATTTTTTGCTGTGTCTTTGTTAAAAAAGAACCTGTTTTCAGATAGTCCAGGCTTCAATAGCTGCAATTTATGCTGCTTCGCCTGCACAACATGACACAATTACATATACACATTTACAATCCATGCTCATTTTCCTTTATAGAAAATATGGATGAAAAAACTACTGTCACACCAGAGTGGAAAGTGCAGAATGTCGATTTATAATTTATAAACATGGCCCATTGGTTTATTGAAATATCAATCAAATACTTCTACTCTGCCATTAGAAAACTGCAAGAAAAATGCTGAATGATTGGGAGTGGACACAATCTTTTTAGATATTGTAAATCTGTCATAAAAGTAGCTCTACAATTGATATGTTGCAAACACTGCACTTCGGACACATCTCCTGGCTGTCCATCTGCCTGAGTGTGTGGTCACCAGCAAATATCACAGACCCAGTGGATGATGGGCATACGAATTGCCTCAGAGACACAGGCAAAGGGATGAAGCTGTAAACACTGATCTCAGAACTGCTTTTTTTACCAACTTCTCTGTTAGTTTGACCCCTTCAGACAGTTGAGCATGTGTATGTTTTTGTGGTTAGTAGAATAATGGTGTGTCTTGGGAGGTTTCTGGTTACAAAAACAGTGCCTCCACAGAAAAAAGGTTAGGAAATGCTATTCTACACATATATTTTTGCTTATTAATAGACTTTTTAATATGTGTAGATTCAAAATTTGACATTAGTTTTTGATTACCTTTGAAAACAAAAAAGTTGACTTTTGTTACTATTTTATTTTTTGTTAACTGCAATGCCATTTTGAATTTTGTCATATAAATATAAATATGGTGACCTAAATACTTGTTAGATTATCCACTGAGGGATATAGACATTTTTGAAAATTTTAATGACAGTTAGTTTCATTTTCCAAGCTAGCCTAGCAGAAGAATTTTTTTGAATTTTGGTACGACTTCCTTTTTGACTTTGAACCATGATTTCTTGTCCATATGATTACAGTTTTCTTGTACGGTGTTTATTTTAGAACATCATTATTTTCTCCTTCTGTAGTCATCAAACATCAGTATTGCTGTGTATCATGAAATCATTCATAACGCATAATTTGTCACTACTAAATAGTTGCTAATTACTCATCACTACTTTCTCATCATTCTTCAGTACTTACTTATCATTCATCGTGCATCAGTCCTCAGAACTCAGTGTTTGCTCATCAGGTATCAATCATTAGTACTTCTCATGTTTACTTGTCACTCCTCATGTGTAACACATCACTTGTCATTTTCAGTCTTTTTTATTAGACCTAATAAGTGTGAGCAACACCAGAGGGTGTGCAGAATGTAGATTTATAATATATAAACACAGCCCATTTGTTTATTGAAATATCAATCAAATACTTCTTTGTTGCCATTGCTATATCCTCATGGCATGGACAACAGAAAATGCAATCATTATAAATATCATTTTGATTTATTTTCTGTTTGCCAAAACAGAAAAAGCTGAGAGGTGTAAATTGTACGCATATCTCATACATGAAACTCGTAAGCACAAGGAAAAAATTACATTAAAAAATAAGTAAAGTGTGGTTCAGAGATAGCTAATTACATGGGGGTTAGGGAGCTTCATTTTGTTGTCACTTCTGTTCTAAAGAGACTCATTACTGAAGTGTTCAGGTCTGTATGAGTGTTCATAGTTGTTACACACTCGGCCTGTTATTGTGAACTTCATGCAATGTCACAATGCCTCTTGCTTTTTTCATGAAGCATCTTGTACTGTTACTCAAACGTTTATTTTATTAACTCCTATAACACAATTTGATGTGGTGGACAGCAGTAGGTGAGCCCTAAACAGAAAGCAAGCCAATTGCAGGACACATGCTAGGATTTACAAGGGATCAGTTTAAAGTCACCAGTCAGGTTAAGGGCTTCTTTTAAAAGAAGGGAAAAACAGAAGAAAGCCCACAGAGAGAACCTGAAAATTGTACACACAAAGTGCATGTGTGAGTCAAGATTACAAGCCAGGGATATGGAGAAATGAGCTAGAAACAGAACCATATCCAAAAAGCTGCGCTGGTGTCTTTAAATTGCTTCAGTACATGTGTATAGTATTGCGCTCCGCCAGAGCCAGGTCCTATACCTCACTCAGAGCTGCTGAAATAGATTTGCTCCCAATACAAAGATTCAGACACCCTCTGTATTTACATAACTGGTTTAGGAAAATTAACGAATGTCCCAAATCAGTATGTTTATGACATGTGCAATTTATTTGCTTATGGGGAGTATCACTTTTTAGAGTATATTGCAAGCATTCACTTCTAGCTGAATTTCTTCCTTTATTTATTGTGAGAAATACTGATGTTTGATTGCTGAAGAAGTGAACAATGACAATGTTCTAAAATGGTCACTGTATGTACAATCTGTATCAATTTTTTGTTCCTGGTTTTGACCCCCGCTCACTCTGAACTTATTTCTGGTCTTAAAAGTCATATCTTGGCTGTGTTTCTTGCCATTATTTTCCATTCTGAGTGTCTGTAACATGTTTAAACTGAGCCAATTAGAACAAGCAAACATATTTCAGGGGTGCAGGATAAACAGGGCATCTGGAGAAACCCATGTGGAGACCGGGACAGCATTTAAACTACACCGTAGGTCACACTTAACATAACATTCACAAATGATCATATATTAAAATTAAAACATTAACTTACCACAGGACAGTATGCAAAATTCTGTAAACGTAGAACTAATAAATTCCAGTGCACCTTAAGGAATCTGTGCACTTGCTTGATGTAAAAATAATGTCTTTAAAATGCATTTCTGAAATATACACAGCCAGATAGATATATAAATAGAGAGGTAGACAGATAGATACTGCATTGATCCTAAGGATATGTAGCAGTGTTACAGCAGTTAACATAGAAAAAATAAATATTACATTAAGCCATTTAGAAAAAAAAATCAAAACTTTATAACAGTTATCTAGTAATTGTAAAGTTTGTTTTAAAAACTTTTTACAACTAGTAATGTTAAATACATGTTTTAAATTTTTGAACACTTACATTCACCAAAGAGTATAAAACATTTACCCTTCATATTTAGACACAAATTATCCTGTTTAATGATTTACAGTACCCAAAGCAAATATCTACTTCTAAAGCTTGAAAACTAACTTTTGCATATGACAAATCAATCATAACACTTGTCTTAGTTTTTCATATGTTGCACTGTCATTTATGCACCTACTGTGTCATGTCAAAATGCAAAAGCAGAGGGCCTAAGATGTACATTTCATTTTTGAAAATCGTTATATTTATTTCAAATGCCACCTCATGAAATGACAAAAATATAATACCATTATTTACCATGTGCATACATTATATGAATTTGACAGAGCAGAGAATGCCAAGTAGTATCATTATTTAGCAGATTATTATACTGTATATTTTAACTTGTTAAACCTTTTTGAGCATTGTTAATATGTGCAATATTGCCAGCTTAAATCATTATTCACTTTGAATTTCATGCATTATTTTTGTGTATTCAGAAAACTTGTTAAACTTGGCATTGCATTTAGCAGCAGTTCAATAATTATTGTTTAATATGCTATTCTAAACTAGCATAGTAGAATAACCCATTTTTTAAACAGACACAATGATAAGTCTGTCTCCTTCAAATGCATTATGCAATTTGAAACCTCTATTCACTGGATATGCTAGCCCTTAAGTCGCGGATATACTTAATACTATGTGACGCATAAGCTGGAGGATGCTGCTAGTAAGCTATGTACTGATTATACTTGTGCACGTAGTTTAAGTAAATCTGGAGGAATCCACCAGGTATCAGTGTGAGAAATCATCACGGGGTGAAACAATGTTTTTGCTGTGTTGTGAGTTAAGGGAAGAAAGATGTTAATAATAAAAATTATTTGCATTCTGATGCTGTTGTGGAGGTGCAAAAAAATACAGTGACACAGAAATTCGAGACAGTATATGATAACTTTAAATGTATAGCATCATTATGAGTACTTTATTATTAGCCTAAGGTCTTTAGAAGCAATGTGACATTGGCAAGAAACATAACAAAAAGATAACATATGATAAGAAAATGCAAAAACATTGTTGTCAATCATCTTTAGAACCCCATATCTACAACTAATATTTAATTTTAAGAGAGTTTTTGAAAACTATAATTGGCATGAATGTGACTTTCAAACTTTTTTGTCAACTACAAATTTCAGAAATCGTAGTGCAATAGAACCATATTTACCTTTGCAATATGAATTTTCTACACTCACAGTTATAGTTACTTGCTATCTGGTTAGTTGTGTGATGGGCGCCCACGGCCATCACCTGCTGGGAAAGCCAGCTGGATGGAAGGACCAGGGGAGAGAGAATCTGTGAAGCACTGCCTCCCCTGGGATGCTAGAGGACAGCCCTTCTGGGTTGCTCTAACACGATGGATTCCTGCAGAGAATGCTGGTAGTTGAACTCTGGTGCAGCCCTGTTGGGTTCCTTGGGGACCACCAGGGGTAACTGCAGTGCCTTATCTTGAACGTCCATCATACCTGGGAATGATTCCAGGTAATGCTAATGAGCAACATAAAAGGGGCCGCCTCACTCCATTAAAAGAGTCAGAGTCGGGTGGAGGTGGACGAAGCTTGCTGGGAAAGGAGTGGAGGCAGAGACAGACAGAGATGAAGAGAAGAAATGGACTGTGCTTTGATGCTTATTTGTATTGTGCTGCTGTGGCAAGTGGGGGAAAAGCGCTTCCCCATGGAAATAAAAGTGTGTTGTGTGCCGCACTTGTGTCTCTGTCTGTCGGTGTCAGGTTAGGGCAGCTGTACATGCCCTGGTGGTTAAGACCATGGTTACAGCTAGTAAAACTATTAATGAGCGCGGGCTACGGAATAGGCTAGGCTATTCATCTCACGACTGCATTAGAATGAGAGGTACTAGATGTTTTAAAGTACGTGCTTCCGGAGAAATCTAATTCAATTGGGGACTTTGTTGACAAAGTTAGACTGAAATCTTCAATGAGTCAGCAGCAGCAGTTTAATTTTCAGGTGAAGGCAGCCTGCGGACCTCTAAAATCCACTTTTTGGTCTGGCAGCTGTATCCACACTTGTAGCATTACAGGAGGCTCTCTCATTCGATCTGTCTTCCAGATATCTTAATCTGGTGTTGCTTAATCAAAACATGCTATCTTACTTGAATGGGCACTTTTGAGGTAAGAGATCCCAGCCAGAAGATGAGCCCCTACACATGCAAAGAAGCAGCTACAGTGACATCTTGTCTCAGAGCATATGCTGCATTCCTATAAACCCACTGTTTTAGTTGTTTTGTGGTCCTTACCCGCAGAATCCTAAATTAGGCTAATGCCACCTGTTGACGCTGACCTCTGATTTCTAAGGCAGAAGACTCGCCAGCCCTGTTTATCCTATGTATGTTGACAATTCTCTACATTTTAAAGCTGTTTAACTGTTATATTTTGCTCTTTTTGATGAGATAATTTTCTTTTTGACATAGCTTTTTTATGGTTTGATTAATCTTTTTCATTATTTGAAACTTACTTCATGACTTATTTGGCTGCAGGCACTGCAGCACTATGGTTATTTAAATATTGGGATAACTGTATAAGATGTATGGTTGCTTTGAACTTGTTTTTCTTTTTTGCTTTTTGTAATACTTTTTACATTTAAGGCCATGCCTTTCTTCAGGCCTAACATTACTATAATTAATTTATGGAATTTGCCATGTTTCCAAAACTTTATAGATTTATAATCCATATGTACAGTATCTTTTAAACTATACTTCACTCTATCGCGATTTTTTCTCATACACGCTTACATCACTACGCATGCGCTTTCTGAGAACTTTTATCTAAGCCCCACGATGGCTCCTAAACGTGCTGCTTTTTCTAAGCCTTCTGACAATAAAATTAAATGCTGGAGGAAGATGCTTACTATCCAGGAGGAGGTGAAACTCTTGGATATGATCAAAGATGGCCATACCCTACAAAAGCCTCCTTACGCATATGAAAAGACAGCGCCAGCAACTGCCTATCAAGATGTTCTTCAGCCGCGCACCCAGATACCCACTGCCTACTCTTAGTACTCCTTCAGCGGAAGAAGACAACGATGCACCTGCTGAAGATACTGCACCACCTGAAGACTCTCCTACTGAGGTTGTGCCTTCATAGGTTAGTGGTTGTGTGTAAGAACTGCGTGTGTGTGTAATTAAATGTACAGTACAATAATCTACTATATAAAAGCGGTCGGGATTGTCTTTCCGTCCCGTGAGTGCAAAGTATAGCGATATTCCGCTTATCACACTTACTACTTGCGGTGCAAAGCAACGCGATGTGAGCAGAGTTCTGGTGCTCCCATCGTTACCTTGCTTTTGTGCGCGATGCGCTGGAAAAATAGACAAAATGATGTCTCTGGAAATAATTTATGTTGATGGAGTACAAATGCCTTACCGCGTAGTAAATATAAGGGGAGATGGTGCTTGCTAATTCTCATCTATAGCTTATTTAGTGTATGAAACTCCGTCTTTAGCAGTACAGATTCGGGCTGACATTTTACGACACTGGACAGGCACTTGAGGGGATAAAAAAATTTAGGTTTTCGGGAGATGTTATGAATGGGCACTTTAATGTTCTCATTCTCTACACTTACATGCCTGATGTACACATGAAGCGCACACAAATTGAGGATAAAAGTCGGTCGCCTTAAAAGGCGGGTGAGTCTAGTAATAATATGATATTTGTAACGTCTGTCTTATTTTCTCTTATTTGGTCTAATATTTTGGGTAATACGAGTGTAATGGTGACTGAAGTGTGTTATTTTATGTCTAGAGGGCTCTAATAATGTTAAAAAATGTATTTAGAAGGTCGTAAACAGGTTTTCTATACTCTAACTGCAAAAATATTCGATTTATAAATAAAGAATCCTACTTCGCGAAAATTCATTTATCACGGTAGAGTCTGGAACGGATTAACCGTGATAAACGAGGGTTCACTGTATGTCTTAAATATAAAATTAAAAACTTTGTCAAAAGTAACCTACTTGACCTCCTGTACTATCCATCAGTGAATGCATTTGAAGCAGCACTAGCTAGTTTTGATGATGATACAGGTAGTATTTATAAATTCTTTTTAAAAGATTCTAAGGAATTATCCATGGATGATATAAGACAATAAATTCTATTGTATCTATCTATTGTATAAAATACTTTCATCTTCAATCTGTTCTTCTTTTTCCTCAACCTTCAATTATGGCAAATCCTATTTACCTTGATAACAACAGAGATTCCTAAGGTCTTGCTATCTTTGGTAATAGAAAAAGTCTTAATTTCTTCTGCTGTAAATAATCTAAATTCTGAGCATTTTAGAACCTGTTCTTCCACTGACAAGGAAAAAGAAAAAAGAAATGACATAGAATTGACCAGGAAAGGGGAGCCATAAATAAAAAAAGGTACAAATATAACTGAACAAGTGCGTTTTTATTCAAAAATATAACTGCAGAAATATATTTTTGAATAAAAACGCTCTTGTTCTGTTATATGTGTACCTTTTGTAAAAGTGTTTCTTTGATATTTGGAATTCAGGCTTCACACATTATAAACTTATAACTAAAACATGAAAAACGTTTCTGTTTTAACGATGTGTTTACATAGATCGTTGTAGACACGGAACACACATGAAATGCAAGTTTTCCAAATAACGATATAGTATTAATAAAAGGTGTCATTTTGCTTGACTTCTCACTCTATACAACTCTAAGCAACTGACACACAGGTAAACAGACTTCAGCTGAGAAAACTGTGCGGGGTGGGGGATGTGATAGCAGGCTACTTGCTGTTTGCTGCTTATCCACACATTTACAGGACAAAAAATGATGACGTAGAAGTGCAAAGCGATTTAAGGTGGGATGGATCTATGAGTTTTTTCATCGGCTCTGGTAATACTAGTGTTAAAAAGATGTGCTTTGGCCTTTGGAGTTCTTTTTTTAAGCTTAGCTACATAACATTCTCAAAATGTATTTAAGTCAATTTAGGTCTAAATTTAGCATTTTAATGTTGCATTTTGACAAATATATAAATAAATTTTTTTTACAAAAGCTTTTTAAAAAAGAAATATAAAATAAAGGTTCCTGAATTCTTTTGGGACCCCATCCCCCCCAACAGGACGACACGTCGAAGCACGATTGGCATGTCTGTGCAGGGTTGCTTATCTGTTGCCGAGGTAACGGCAGGTTTGCAGCACAGCAGCACAACAGCACAGAACAATGAGGAAGAAACTACGAGCCGGTTGCGGTTGATGGGTGATGCAAGGAACATTATAAATGCAGTGAACAGTATTACTTGGCCACTGACCGTTCCCGACCCTGCACGTTTGCTGTGTCTATGTATAGGTGAGTGGTAGACCCTGCTACAATAAATAACTGTGCTGTTTCAATTAGAATAAAGCTGGTTTTGCTAAAGTACTGAGACTCAGCCTTGTGTTTTGGAGTGCAAGACAGTGAATCACGTATTGTAATATATACACACACACACACTAAGGTCTGAACGCACACCACAATGACAAAAAGGAAGAAAATTAAAAAGAAGGAAAAATATCTGACACTCTCTATTGCAGTGTGGCATTATGCAGGCATATTGCTGTTAGTGCTTTCACTACTGGTTATCCTTTACACCGTGTTTTTCTGTACAAACAGACGATGTGCAACAATGTTCATAATGACACAGTTCTGTTTAAATTCTCTTCTTTGCCCCTGTCTCCAGAGGGTCCTCAGTACATCCCATAACTAAGACTGCATTTTATGTAGTTTGTTGATTCAGCAAGCTTCTCTTTATTTGATATTCCCAGCCCTGTACACTGCAGTATGCAAAATCACACTAGCTATCACAGTGTTGTAGAAGATGTGAAGAATGTCATTGGCCATATAAAATGAACACAGTCTCTTAAGAGTTTCTGTCCTTTCTTATATAGTTCCTCCATGTTATTAGAAAATCCTCACAGTGCTGACAGATTTGTCCAGGTGGAGAATAAGCTTTGTGGAGCAAAGAGAAGATATTACATCTTGCCTGAAGAAGGGGTCAGAGTTGCCTTGAAAACTTGCATATTGTAATCTTTTTAGTTAGCCAATAAAAGGTGTCATTTTGCTTGACTTCGTATTACATCCATAACGGCTAACACAGTATAACACCCTAGTATTGGAGCAAAGAGATAATTGCATCCTTCACTCTAATCTTTGTCTGATCATCAAATTGCAGTCAGCAGTCTACCACAAGAGGATTCATGTAGTCAGGACCAGTCTCTCAAAGGTTTTAATGATGTGAGATGTAAGAACTACTGGTATGTAGTCATTATGCAGAGGTAACTGCCTTCTTTGGAACAAAGGCAATATAGGCTTTTTTTCACAGCAGCAGCACTTTCTGGAGCCTTTGGGACAGACTGAACATGTAACAGAGGGCAATACAAAGCTGGGCAGCACAGTACTCAAGGACGGACACCATCTGGTCCTTTTAGGGTTTTTTTTTTTTTATTTTACAGCTGCAAGTTTCCTTTGCTTTACTCAGCTTTTAACTTCAGCACTTGCTATGAGTCCTTCAGAGCCTCTTTGTCAGCAGATTTCAATGCTCTTTTCCTCATTCTGGAGACATTTTAGTTTCTTAGTAATCCAGGGTTTGTTGTTTGGAAATCAATGTACTATCTTTGAGTTTAATAAAGTGTTGAAGCAAACGCTAATATAGTCTATGATGCAGTGACGGAGTCCCTTAATAGTATCCTCATGTGACTCACACATCATTTCCCAGTTTGTTACCTGGAAGCTTGTTACCAGGCTTCAGGCTCCACTCTCTCACTATTTTGGTTTTAACAGGTTACCATCTATTTACAGGCTTGTAGCTGGAAATAAGATGAATCAAGTTGTGGTCAGATTTGCCTAAAGGTACTAGTAGTTTATGTTTAAAGGCATCTTTAATGTTTGAAGGCATCTTTAATGTAGAGCAGGTGCAGTTTGTTATTTCTTCAGCTGAAACATGACATAAACTGATATAATTTTGTCATTGTTTAATATTTATTATACAGTATGTACATTTATTTTGTATGTATAGTTAAATTAGGGTATTAAGTATGGAACTGCAATATCACTTCCTTTTAAATATCCATACGTGGGGAGTTTATCTAAAAATGTTATCATATGCATTGCCAAAATATAAAAAAATAAAAATTACAGTGGTAAATGGTAAAAGGATGTGTAATTTAAAAAGGCAGCAATTTAATTCTCATCCCATAGTCTATAGTGTAATATTTGTAGTTTGTTATGTAAATATTAAATCAGTGGACCATACTTTTACTACTTCATTTTTTATATCATAACATTTTCCAAACTGATTTAATGTTTTATGTTGTTCTTGAAACAGGCCAAAATGAACTGAAATTTCTCTTTGCCATCAAATAAAAGAGAAACCTAACAAGGCCTCCTCAAAAGAGAGTCCTTAGAGGTCTACCTCATGTGACATGCATTCAAAATGACAGTTTACAAAAAGTAATATATAACAGTAACATATAAAATAAATACACATTGAAGTCAGATAGGTTAGTGAAAAATTTTGAAAAAGGTATAAGCCAGCAGGAAATTTTGCATTTGGAAACACAAAACTAATTCAGCTAGAAATGAATACTCAAGAAAATCACTCAGTATGGTCTACTGCAGCATATCAATCTACTTCTTTTGCTTTATAATCAGACTTCCATTTCTTGAACATTTTTTTGTTGTATTTGAAAAAAAATGTCAGGTATAACAGTGGTCCTCTTCGGTCTGTGACTTTTGAAATAAGTTTAATTACTTAAAGAAAGAATAGATTACCAAAAATCTAAATATATGTAACATGTAATTTATGTAATTAGCTTTTTTACAAAATTTGTTATAAAGCTAAGATGCAAAGCAGAATATTTTCATTTATGATCAAATTGAACCCATGACACTTTAGCTAAATTTGAAAAAAGAAACTTCTTCTAATCTTGTGTGCCAAGTAAACACAAGATTAAAAATTCCATGTTTTTCTAAACAACACATGAAGAAATTAAAGATATCAAAGAGGATCAAAAATGAAACTGTATTTGGAGCAGTGTAACAGTTATTCCTATGAAAAGTAAACAATTTATAGGCAATTGATGTTATTCCAGTGGTTTAGAGCAATCAAAGAAGGCTGTAACAAAGATGTAAAAATCTTGGTTTAATGGCTTTGATGGATGTTGGTTCTTAAAGAATTGTGACAGATATGCAACAATGGACATCAGAAAACAATGAATTGTTCCTTTGTTATATTTATTGAGTGAAAAAATTATGTCCTCTTCTTTACCATCCAAAATGCAGTATTACTGAAGATCCTTTTGTTGGATTGATTTGAAAAGCATCAATTTGTTTCCAAGGATGGAAACTCCTAATTTACACAAGAATAAAAAAAAATACTTGCAAGAAGCACATGATTAGCAGTGAAACAAGCAAACAAACAACCTTAATTTTAGATTTTAGTGACTTTAAGTCAGAATTAGAATTACTTTTATTTGTCAGTAGTTAATGTACAACAATTTAACTTGGTAGCTTTGAAGCTGTTTATAACAGAATACAGCATCACAACAAATAACATAAATAGCTAAACTAAACAACATTCATTTTTAAACTATTGCAATTATAAAGGAGATGTGTAAATGATGTGCAAATGAAAGTGTGTGTGTACACACAAACACATATTTTGAACACAATCTTTAGCTACATTTCAAGTACAAAAATAAAGCACCATTGTCTAAGTGCATTTTGTTTATTGAAACACATGCAGACTCAAAATAGTAAAACAGTGATGTCATAACTATTAACCGCTGGATGAAGACCTACAGCAAGTCAAAAAATGGAAAGAAAATCTCTTATGTAGCTTGGGAGCACTTGGGAACTCTCTGGACTTACTCAAGAACAACTGCTAATGATTGTGTGCTCGTGACAATGGCACATGGATTGAAAGTGGTACACTGAGATATACCGTAGGCAGAGATTGTGGTATCCAAGGTGGTCTTATGTATAAAAAACAGAATTAATACTACAAGTCTGCCAGTTAACAATGCTGTATACACAAACACAAACAGAATAATAGAAGAAATGATTAGTTACATTTTTTCTGAATTTTTAACACACAAGCATTTAAAGAATATAATAACTTTTGATCTTTTGAACTTTTATTTATGGTAGCAAAATGCCTATGTCTTATAGAACTTATATGCTGGTTAGGTTAGTGGATCCTGCAAATGGACTGATTCCCTGTCAATTGCTAGTCCCTGTCCTGCACCCAGTAGGATACACTTCAGCCTCATCTTGGCTCCAAACTAGATTAAGCTGGTTTACGAAAACAGCATAAAATATGGTGGGATAAGATAAGAGTTCACTTTGACTGGCACAAACATAATGTAGGAATATCAGCTCTTATGGATGGATGCACTTAAAATGTTCTTAAATCAGGACATAACAATATAATATTCAAATAAATGAGTGTCTTAAAACTAAATGGTAGTGGTGAAGCCGCTGGACACACACTCCTGAGAATGTGGATTCAAATCCTGTTACTGAGTAAATTAGCATGACACTTCACCTACCTGTGCTCCAACTGGACAAAAATAAAACAAATGTAACAAATTGTATCTGTCAAATGTTGTGAGCCACCTTGGATAAAGCCATCAGCCAAATAATCGAGGGGCAATCAAAAAGTTCCCGGAACTGTGATATAGCAGGAGAGTAAGAGATCAGATTACACACAAATTGTTGTGGAGGGGAGTGCAGCATGTCTGTAGACCAGTTACAACAGGTCTGGACTGGTTTAATAGCATTGTTTAAATTACCATTTGAGTTAGATATGTGCATAGTCATTTAGAACAATGTCACAGTTTGGACAACGTGCTAATAGCAAGTTCATGTACAAATTGGGGACTTGTACGCTAGCATATCTGAATCTAATTTCCTCATGTAGAAAAATGCCGGGAAATCATGAAGGAAAGCCTATAGTTCACAAGAAACCTGTGGTCTGGGGGAGGATTTTTTTCCATCATAACAATGACTCCTAAGCATAAAGAGAAAGCCACACAAAAAGTGTTAATGCCCTGGGGCCTCATGTATAAACGGTGCGTATGCACAGAAATATTGCATAAAAACTTTTCCATGTTCAAATCGTGATGTATAAAACCTACACTTGGCGTAAAGCCACGCACTTTTCCACGGTACCTCATACCTTGTTGTACACAAGTTCTCAGCTCGGTGTTGCAGACTGGTGGCACCCAGCGTCAAAGCAGTGCTACTGTTCCCGTGTGGTTACTCCTTATTTTCCTGACGCGGCTTTATAAATACACTGAAACTAACCACATATTGTTTATTAGTGTAATGCATCTGATTGTAATTAACTTGTAACAATATAATGGTCCAGGGAATAGCCATAGTATTCCAAATACCATAACTGCTTTAGCGTTGTTACTCTCACTGCACCTTCTTCTTCTTTCAGCTGCTCTAGGAGTTGCCACAGTGGATCATCTTTTTCCATATTACTCTCACTGCACCCCTCGGAGTATTTATATCACTGTATCTGAGTGTGAATCACAGCAGCAGCTGATAGGAAAGAGAATTATCGGTATACAGCATCAAGCACACACTGCTTCAGCCACGGCAAAACGTTTCAAAGCCTTTCCTGCACGGACCTCGTGGTTCAGAAACAGGTTCATCCCAAGAACTTTAAACGTACTCAATCAAGTGCTCCTTGTAGAACTGTCTGTACTTATAAGTACAATTACCCCACTATAAACTTGCACTACAGTTATAATATTACACAACCCGAGCCACTTTATAAAGCGTGTATTTACATATGACAGTATCATTTTTAAGATGAAATGCAACAAAATATGTTTATTATATTATACAGATAAAACTTTAACTTCATTTAAATAATCTATATTCTTCACTGGGACTGTCGTGAAGGATAGAATAATTAAACATGTACTACGAAGATATTTTAATGTTCCTTAAAAGTTTTGAAGAATCGGCGCTCTAAGCTTACAGATGGCTTAACGTCTATTACAGAGCTGATTGTGCGGCGATTGGTTACTTGGAGAAAGAAAAGCAAGGACTGCAGGGGTGGCTAAGCCAATATATATTGAATATAAAACAGAAAGAGAAAATAGCACCACAGCTAAAAACGCAGCGACAAATTTCGGCAAAAGTTAAATGCTTGTGTCATGAGCACGAGGCGGCTATGCAGTGTCCGCAACGGATGTGTCCATCCACCGTGCATAAGATACCATATTGACATTGCCGGGCGAAGAAGCCACCGATTTTTTTTCTGCCCAGGGCAGCCACAAGCCTAGAGCCTCCCCTGAGTACTGCTGCAATAAATAATTTCATCGAAGGTCGCACACAATCACTGCATGTTTAATAACATGCTTTAACTCCTATCATCATGAAAATGATATCACGTATACATCTCAGTATTTTAGTTATTCAGAGCTGTAATATCATGAATGTAATGGATTCTGTGTCCAGTCGGAGGAAGAGAGCCTGTTTAAGAAGCAAGTAGTGATTCACACACATACATAGAGTACATAGAAGATCACATACAAAATAAAGCATTTAACGTGCTACTTTAATTACGATGTGATCTGAAAAAACTGGTTAATTAAACGATTTTAAGATGAAGTTTATGATGTTCTACTTTAATGACAAAATAAACTACATGATTAAAGTGGAAATTTCGAGATTGAAGTTGACATTTCGTGCTTTTTCCCCACTGTGTGCCTTTTTTTTCTCTGTACCCTTTTCACGGCGACTTTGATATCTGACAAGTTGTTTTTTATTTCCGCCACTGTGCGCCTTTGTGAACGTGAGCTTTCAAGTTTCTCCAACATGCTATGTCACTCGATCAACTTCCTTTTGTTGATTATACCACAGTTTAATTAAACAAATAGTATGTTTTTCCTTTGCCTCCACTTGGTATTCGCTGAAATTCATATATTTTCCCCCGTGCTTTTCCCATTGTCTTTTCACAAAAGGCGGAGCTTAAGGGTGATTTATATTGATTTGCATATTGGGTATTGGGTTGGGGCATTACATAAAGCTCGTGCACGAGCGTTACTTTTCACGCTGATCAGGATTTATTTAGCGGAAGAACATGGAAGTTGGAGTACGCACAGATTCCGGCATCTGGATTTTTCTGTGCGTAAGCACATTTCGGCTTTTGTGCTTACGCCATGTTATAGTGCGAATTCTATGCACGGCGTTATACATGAGGCCCCTGGAGTGTCTGCATCTAGTTCCCACAGAACCTGAGAGCTTAATCAGTTTTGCAAAAAACTGTGAAAAAAACTATAATGTCCAGATGAGCAAAAATGACAGAGACTTGTGCATACAGACTTAAGTCTTTAACGGTTGCCAAAAGTGAATCTACTAAATAATGAGGTTCTCAGTAAATCAGTAATTTGTTTTGTATTTGTAATTAATTTAGATGATTTCTCAGAGATTTGTGATCAATATGAAAAAAGCCAAATGCAAGCTACTGTGATTCAATGCTGCTTAATAATAAAATGTAAAAAAAATCTAATGCATAATTTCTTATAGGCACTAGAACTGATTAGATCAAGAAACTATTCTACTGTTCTACTTGACTGCATGCTTGCATATGTGTGTGAGTAGTAGGCAAAAATGAATTTCCGCATTGTGAATTATATAGGGATGACAATGTCATACAGTCATTAACATGCCATCTTTTGTCGTTCTTCGACAAAAAATAAAACATGCAGTAGAAGTGTAGAAAAAAGCTAATGTGTTTTGGAACAACTTTCACAATTTTTTTTTTTTTGCAGAATGAACTTGTGTATTTGAACATCTCAAAATGGTAAAGGCCGTGTATTAATGGGTGGTAGTTATATACCTAAGTCAGGTAATTGCATTCCATGTGTGATTCTCAACTGATGTCAAGAAACTTTAAAAAAAGCAAAACATTTTAAAATGAGCAGCTTTCAAACAGTCCTAATTAAACAGCAGACTAAAGTAATTTGAATTTGGTATACTTATAAAAGAACTTACCCAATATTAAACGCTGTAATCTTTCCAAAGGTATATAATCTCTTAGTAGCTTATAGACAATTGTTATATGGTGCTGTTTCCATTAATCTTTTAAACTTGTTACTAAACACAGTATTGCTCTTTGACTTCACAAACATTTTGTTGTAACATTTACATATACAGTAGTGTTTTAACAAACTGTATGTTCGAATCAAAATATGTGCTACTAGCCAGGAATATGGATTTCAGTTTAAAGTTTTTATGACCTACCCCAGAGGGATCATGTATCCATTAAACACCTTGATATTCATCTGCCAGTACCTCTGCCCTTCACACATTATGTAGTCTTTTATCCTGCTAGTCATAATTATTTCTTTTTCAGTGATCTTTCTGAATAATTGCCCCATACTGCAAAATGTTCTCCAAAAAGTGATTCTTACTGAATATTCTATTATTAATGAAAAAGCAGCTTCCTCCTTCCCTTGTGGTTAATGATTTTTCTATGCTTTTTTTGTTATAGATAAAAACATAATTAACTTTAGTACAAATAAAGTCACTGTTGGTACATTTACAAATTTGTGAAATTTTATTTTGAGGAAACAACTGTTTACTAGAATTTTTGTTTGTATAGAATGCTTTGGCCATGTAAGTAAAAATACTGTATTGGCAGATTATTTAAGAGTGCAATGTATGGGAGTCCTGGGCAGTCTCCTGACCCCTTAGATACTAAGAAGGTTGTGTCCATTTGAGATGAATTTGTGCTGAGCATTTCAACATTTTTTATTTATCTATTTGAATATTGTTCAATACAATTTTAACTTATTCAATTTTGTATTTATTTGCAAAACCTACATGATTAAAAAAGAGGTTTTGTTCATTTGTATATTCAGATTGAATAACAAAGCATTTACTTCTGGAAATTTTGTTGTATTTAAAAGGTAACGTGAGTCAGTTTTTCCCTTTACAGCCTATATCAGAACACAATGAAATTATCCAGACGTCATTGTTAAAAAACATAAAAGTCCAATTTCACTTCTGAATAACGACGTTAAAATACTCTCTAAAATCATAGCTAGAAGGATGGAGAAAGTGCTCCCCTCAGTAATATCACAAGACCAAACTGGATTTATTAGGGGCCGACACTTATCTTCAAATCTTCGACGCCTGTTTAATGTAATATACTCACCAACTAAATCAAACACCCCAGAAATATTATTATCATTGGATGCAGAAAAAGCATTCGACATGATTGAATGGAAATACCTTTTTACTATTTTGGAGAAGTTTGGGTTTGGCCCGAACATTTGTGCATGGATTAAATTACTGTATACTAACCCAGAAGCTTCAGTTTGCATCAATAACATTTGCTCAGACTACTTTAAACTAGAACGTGGCACAAGACAAGGATGCCCTTTGTCACCACTGCTGTTTGCAATTGCCATTGAACCACTGGCAATACATTGTCGAAATACTGATCAGATAAAGGGGATTAGCAGAGAAGGACTGGAACAGAAAATCTCATTATATGCAGATGACATGGTACTGTATATATCGGACCCAGAAAATTCTGTGCCTGCAGTCTTAGCAGCACTCACAGAATTTCAAAAGCTCTCTGGTCTCAGAATTAATCTGAATAAAAGTGTACTCTTTCCGGTGAATTCGCAAGCATATAATATTAGATTAGACACCCTTCCTTTTATCATTGCAGAACAGTTTAAATACCTAGGGGTAAACATCACAAGTAAACATAAAGCTCTTTATCAACAAAATTTCGTCGTCTGTATGGAAAAAATTAAACAAGACTTGCATAGATGGTCAACCCTTCATCTCACACTAGCTGGAAGAATTAACACTGTTAAGATGAATATTCTTCCTAAGCTCCTTTTTATTTCAAAACATACCAATATACATTAATAAATCGTTCTTTAAGCAATTAGATTCAACAATAACCTCATTTATTTGGAATTCTAAACATCCACGCATCAAAAGAGCGACCCTACAAAGACAAAAGGCAGAAGGCGGCATGGCTCTACCTAACTTCCAGTTTTATTACTGGGCGGCAAATATACAGTCGATAAGAACCTGGACACAAATAGAAGAACATACACAGGCATGGACCGCAATAGAAGTAAAATCCTGCAGTACTTCTTTGTATTCCTTGCTTTGTGCTCCAATAAACACACGTTATCGGCAATACACTAATAACAATTGTGCTCCACTCACTTAGAATCTGGAACCAATGTAGAAAGCATTTTAAGACGGAGAAGCTTCTTTCTGTGGCACCTGCAAAGAACCACCTCTTTCAACCCTCACAAACATATGCAGTTTTAATATCTGGAAAAATTTGGAATTAACTTGCTTAGAGATCTTTATATAGACAACGTCTTTGCATCCTATGAACAATTACATTCCAAATTTAACATTCCAGCTACAAATTTCTTTCACTATCTTCAAATCAGGAACTTTGTTAAACAGAACCTTCCAGATTTTCCTCATCTTGCACCCTCATCCACGCTGGAAAAATTATTGCTCAATTTCAAGGAGTTAGACTCCATCTCTACAATATATAAAATCCTTTTACAATCCCTTCCTTTCAAAGATCCAAGAGGACACTGGGAAAATGACCTCTCAATTAATATATCAGAAAAGGAGTGGAAAGTAGCAATGCAGAGAATTCACTCGAGCTCCATATGCGCAAAGCATACAATTATACAACTCAAAATTATATATCGAGCACATCTGTCTCGACTAAAACTCTCCAAAATGTTTCCAGGGCATGATCCAACCTGCGAGCGTTGCAACCAAGCCCCAGCCTCACTAGGTCACATGTTCTGGGCCTGCTCCAAATTAACATTATTCTGGACAAAAATTTTTAATTACCTCTCAGACAGTCTTGGACTCACAATCCCTCCTAACCCATTAACAGCTGTGTTTGGGGTTCTTCCAGAGGGTCTTAAAGTGGAGAAAGACAAACAAATTGTGATTGCATTCACTACACTGTTGGCACGCAGACTTATTCTGATAAACTGGAAGAACCCAAACTCTCCTCTTTTAAGTCAGTGGGAAACTGATGTGTTATATTATTTAAAATTGGAAAAAATCAAATACTCAGTTAGAGGATCTGTGCAGACTTTTTTCAAAACATGGCAGGATCTAATCAGTAATATTTTGAAATGATTTTATAAAGCACAGAGAATTTGTTGATTTAGGTATTTTTAAAAGCCTTAAATTTTACACCGTTTGGCTTGCTCTCTCTCTCAAGGGTGGGGATCGATCTGTTCTTAGCATAATTCTTTTTTTTGTAAAAACTTGATTGCTATGTATTGATTGTATTAATAAAAAAAAAAACAAAAAACAAAAAAAAAACATAAAAGTCACCAATAATTACTGTATATATCAACAGACTTATAATTTTACAGGAGTACTGAAGTTTAGTGGGTTAGGGTTAGGGTTAGGGTTAGCAGCGATCTCAGTGCAATAGCTCATGACAGGACAGCAGTCAAAAGTAGATCACCCTCACACACACACACATTTACACTAAAGCATTTCTTATAGCTATCACACAGACCTTGGCATTAAACTGTTTATTGTCACTGAAGTAAAGTTTTGTGCAAAATAAAATAAAAGTATTGTGCAAAAATAAAAGCTATCGAATAAAATTCTGTAAAATGTTATAATTAACCAATATGGCAATGGCCATTTTGCCTTGAACTCCTTTGAAAAATAAAGTGCAACAAACAAAACCTGGCCCCGCAACATGTATACGTTATTATTTAGCCTAGCATTCTTTTATCTTTTAAAGACTATTCATTAGTTTTTCTGTATATTTGTTGGAGTGATGATGAAAAATACTAGTAAAATTTTAAACATTGTTTTCTGGATTTTATAAATATGTTCTTTTCATTGCTGAAGGCTGAGGAGAACTGGAGTTCTTAGTGACAGTGGCAGACTCATGCTAGGATTTAGTCCCAGATAAGAAACCTCTCCAACATACATGCATGTGGAAATCTACATTGGTAATGTAAGCTATGCATTACCAATTTAAACAAAAGTCGACTTTACCTAACAAAAAGAAAAACATGTTTTAATTTTCAAAGTGTGAGGATGCATTTCTGCAAGGATTTTAACTTTACCTTCAGTAGTTAAGTGAGGTACGGCCCTGGCGACGGGTAGTGCATGCCTCCAGGTCAGGCAAGCTGGAGGACACTGTGAGTACCCCGTCATAAAGGTGTTAGCAAGGAGAAAAGTGTGGATCGTTTTAGTTTAAAGTTGTACATGCATGCATTAGTCTGAGAAGGGGATCCCCAAGAGAAATTTCCATGGTAAGGTTACATAAGAAAAGTAACTTATTTTTGTAGAACGTATCTTCTTGTCTGAAGGAAGTGCAAAGGCTACTTGCCTATTTGATACCTGCCTTTCGGGGACTGAGTGTAGCATCTGTGCAGAATGCACCAGCATTAGTCATGATTAGTGTAAGGGAGCAACATGTTGCATGATTGGCTTGTTCCCCGAGTAAAAGAAGCACTTCCTGTGTCAATAGTGTTGTTATGACGTATAAAATCTATAAATTATTCTCTATATTTGTATTATATTTTGCTCAATCTCAACAAGATGAATTCAGATGTAGGAGGCATTATAATAAAAAGGCATTTCCTCTTCCCTTACACCTTACTTTTATAATAGTTGTTCAGAGCATAGTGCTAAAATGGTTTGACAGCCTGGGAAAAGGAGACTTAGCCGATGCCTCGGGATATTGATTACTTTATGGATGGACATCTGGGACAACAATTTGGTTTACAGTCTAACAGTCTCAAAGAGTTTTAGCAAAATTCATCCATCATATTGACAGACCAGCCAATCAGGTGCTTGGAACATTCATGTGTTGTGACATTTTATAATAAATATGCCTCATTTGAAAGCTACGTCAGAAGAAGAAGAGAAACAGCGACGACGGAAGAGCGACGTCAGAGAAGAAAACAAAGACACATATGACCAGTTTTCATTCGATCATCAGTTAACAGCATTTTTATGAACATCGATTGCTAAATCAAATACCGCCTTGGGACATTCATTCTTGTCATCTGTATCTTTTTCGTAAGATTTTTCTAAAGACTTTATATATATATATATATATATATATATATATATATATATATATATATATATATATATATATATATATATATATATACAGTATATCCGGACTTTCCTATCAGTACCTATTTTCTATTATTCTTTGTTTCAGTGGTATTATTATTATTCCTGTAATAAATACCATGCTGTTTTTAACTTTCTATGCTTTGTATTAATGTCTATAGAGTGATTGAAGTAATAAGTTAGATTTCTTTGAGCACCTGGTGCAGCCGGAGATTTGCCATTACCTCTGTGCTGCGAGGTTTATTAAGGCTGCGAGTGAGAGCTCCATTCAATAGTAAGGAACAGTACGTAAAGAAGGTATTATTGGCTGATAAATGGCCTATAGTCAAGACTGCTGAGCCTTTGGATGTTTAAATGTATTCTTGTAGACCAAAAGTAATATTTAGGTCTGAGATATCATTAAAAAATCGTATTGTTGTTCGTGCCGATAAGTAAGTATTTTGAAGTGCTGAGTGACAGGCTGTGTTTTTCCTAAAGCACTTGTGTGGTTTAAAGTGCTTAAGGTTAATCTTTGTGTGTGTCATTCATGGGGCACTTTTGTGGTTAGGGTTTGTCTGTATGTGTATAGCTATGTATGTATGTATGTATGTATGCGTTCATCTTAAAAGTGCAACAGTAGACCAACCTGATAACGAACTTGATGAGTACACTTACTCTTGAGAAAACAAATAAAGAGTAAGTGGAGGGAAATACTATCATAATACAGGTGTGGTTGGTGTAGCTTATCTTCAAGTATACCAAACATAGTGGCTTGTGCCTTTCTTGTACTATATATATTTTCTTTCGTATAGAACTATAGATATCTCCTAATTATTGTATTGTTTTGGTAGAAGTATTTATATAGATTTTGGATATGTGCTGCACTTTGCTTTTCTTGTATATAAACTACTTTTTTTCTTCTTGTGAATATTTTTGGGATTCTTTGACTGTTGTGTGTACTTTCTTCCTGTATGCTTTCTTTCTTTAAGAAGAGTACTGTTTTGTTTATATACATTTTTGTATTTATTTTTCATTTTGGGAGTGGCAAAATTCATTACAAGCATCATTCACTGAAGTATTTTTGATTGGGACATTACTTTTTTGAATGTGCACCTGTAAATAAACCCACTTATGTTTTTGGAAAATATAACCTTTTTTCCTGTGTGTCTCCATGTCTGAATTCTTTAAAAAATTATTCCATTCGGTCCTGAACTACCAACCTTGCCACTACACAATACATTATTACAAAAATACAACAGTCAGTCATCTAAGCTCAATACCATATACAGCAAGTAATTAAAAATGCCCTGTGCTTGTCACTGTTTCTGTGGCAGATGTCCAGTATTTAACATGTTCATGATTTTTTTTTAATTTGGCCCAGGGCATTAAGTCACACTATATATATACTGTACAATAAAATAAACAGAGCTCATTCTTGATTGGAGGAAATAATTTTATATAAATTTTCATTCATTCCCTACTCAGTGGTGTTGTTTTTCTTGACAGCCTAATGTAGCACACTTTTGCGAAGTTACTACCCTATCAGAATTGATTCAGAACTTTAGGCACCAACATCTACTGACACAGCTCTAATTCATCATATTATATGACAGAGTTGTATTACAAGATGCCTAGAAGTGGGAGAATGTCTGAAAGGTTCAAAGAAACATGGACTGGAATTTACTTTCTCTGATACCTATAGATTTTGTTTCCTTCTACTCCTTTGTCAGTTGAACATAATATGTGTTAACTAGATCTGAGTTAGTATGGCTTCAGCAAATTGATTAGTCTTTTCTTGGACCCACCTTTTAAATACTGATATGTCAATGAACCATTTTTCTGTAAATCATTTACTGAAATGAAGAAAGGCTCGTCCAGGAGTTGAAAATTGGCTGTGAAATCCTGAAAAAAAGAAAGGACATGATACTGGGTTGGTTTTTTTAGCTGATTCAGACAAAGGAAATAATGAATACTCCTAAATTATATTGATTGTTGTTAGGAAACATGCCTTACCCAAACTTTTGAATAATGTCATCAATCATGGGCATAGATAGGAATTGATTTTAATACGTGATTCCGATACTTAAAATCACTACAGAAATATCACAAGCTGTCTGGTTTGGACATAAGCACAACCACGTGCCCAATAACGACCAGATTTTCTGTAGTTCCCGTCTGAAACTGGCACTTTTGCTTTGGGGAGTTGATAAGGTGTTTCATGAACAACAACTCCAGGTGTTGGTTTGGATATTTAACAACAACATTTATTTATTTGTCACATTTTCATACAACAATGTAGCTCAAAATGATTTACAAGAAGACAAAGAGAAAATTACAAGAAAAGAAAAACTATTAAGATTAGGAAATAATATAAAAATAAAAAAAATAAGGTCAAATGGTGGGATAGCAGAAAAAAAAGAAACTTCCAGTTAGGCTGGAGAAAAAGAAATCTGCATGGGTTCCAAGGCCAAAACACAGCCCAGCCCCCACTGGGCATTTTACCTAACATAAATGTTCCTAAATAAAACCTCTTAATTTTCATACTTCACATTCTGGGATTTGAAAAAGTTAGTCTCCTGGACAGCTAAGACCCCCACCCTCATTCTGTCATCTCAGGGTGCTGCATGGTGCCTTGATCAAGTAGTGTTGGCGCAGATTGCCACCACAGAAGAACCAGAAAAGACAGCAGGGAATAGTGGCGTTTAATACAGATAGTGGATCCCTGAAGAATATGATAATTGCATACCCATTTACAATACAATACAATACAATACAGTTTATTTTTGTATAGCCCAAAATCACACAGGAAGTGCCGCAATGGGCTTTAACAGGCCCTGCCTCTTGACAGCCCCCCAGCCTTGACTCTCTGAGAAGACAAGGAAAAACTCCCAAAAAACCTTGTAGGGAAAATGGAAGAAACCTTGGGAAAGGCAGTTCAAAGAGACACCCCTTTCCAGGTAGGTTGGGTGCAGAGGGTGTTAAAAGAAGGGGGTCAATACAACACAATACACAGAACAGAACAAATCCTTAATACAGCATAATAATAAAAATTTTAGAAGTACGTTTAACAGTAGATGATATGACATAATTAGGTTTGGATATTTTTAGAGTCCTGGAGACCTCATCCATCAAGCTGCCTCCCCATTTGGCCATTCCACGGCTGAAACGTTGCTCCGATGAAAGGACCCTCTTTCCCATGATTCCTGTGATCCTCCATCAGGGATGACTTTACCATAGGCAGGCAAACAACTTGGCAGGTGGGCGATGGCACCAATTGCCACATTTGGGTACCGAGAAAGAAACAGAATAGGTGAGGGTTAGTATTCAAATGTAATTATCATGTTACTTATGTTTTAGTGCTAATGACTAACAACAGAGATGCAGTATGTACAGTTAATCAGCAGCTCTAGTCAGGATATGCTAAACTGAAGTAGTGAGTCTTCAGCCGGGATTTAAAGGCTGAGACTGAAGGGGCATCTCTTATGGAAGCAGGAAGACCATTCCACAGTTTAGGGGCCCTGTAACTAAAAGCTCGACCTCCCACTGTTATTTTATTAATCCTTGGAATCCTAAGCAGACCGGCATCTTGAGATCTTAATGCGCTCAGGTTTGTAAGTCATGATAAGTTCAGACAAGTAAGCGGACCTTGGCCATTTAATGCTTTATATGTTAAAAGGAGGATTTTGAAATCTGCCCTAAACTTAACTGGGAGCCAGTGTAAGATTTAAGAACTGGAGTTATGTGTTCATATTTTCTTGTTCTTGTAATAATTCTTGCAGCCGCATTTTGGATTAACTGGAGGCTGTATAAGAACAGTTTGAACAGCCAGTGAACACCGCATTGCAGTAGTCAATCCTACTAGAGATAAATGCATGAATTAATTTTTCACAATCCTGTTTATTTAGAAAGCGCCTTAATTTCCTAACATTTTTAAGATGGAAAAACATGTTTTGGACACTTTGTAATATGTGCTTTAAATGACATGCTAGAGTCAAAGATAACTCCTAGATTGCGGGCTGATTCAGTAAAATTAATTGGGATTCCAACTGAGTTAAATGACACAAAATATTGCTGTGATCAGCGTCATTCCCTCAACAATTAACATCTCTGTTTTATCTGTATTTAAAGACAAGTAGTTCTCATTCATCCATTCCTTTAATTCACTAACACAACTAATTAAGGACAACATCGGAGAAACTTCATTTGATTTAAATGAAAGGTATAACTGGGTGTCATCTGCATACAGTGAAAATTAACATTATGTTTCCTAATGAGAGATCCCAGTGGAAGCATGTAAAGTGAAAACAGTAAAGGTCCCAGTACTGAGCCCTGCGGGACACCATATTGAACTTCTGTGTATAATGATGGAGTACTGTCAGCACATTTCTGTACATACTGGAATCGATTTGATAAATAAGAACTGAACCAAGCGAGCACGGGGCCTGTAAGCCCAACATCGTTTTCTAGCCTGTGCAGTAAAATAGAATGGTCAATGGTGTCAAATGCTGCACTTAAGTCCAACAACATAATTACAGTGGAGTTTCCTTCATCAGAGGATATCAGAATGTCATTTACAACCCGTGTTAGTGCGTTTCTGTACTATGACCAGTCGAAAGCCAGACTGGAATTTCTCAAATAAATTGTAATGCGTAAGGTGTGACTGAAGCTGACTGGCGACTACTTTTCTAGTATTTTAGAGAGAAATGGTAAATTTGAAATAGGCCTATAGTTATTTAGTATGTGTGGGTCTAGGTCTGACTTTTTAAGTAAAGGTTTAATGACTGACACTTTTAGTTCATCAGGTACTGTGCCATGCAGTAATGAACTATTGATAATGGTTAGAATAGGCTGCAAGAACATCCATTGCACTTTTACTAGTTTTGTTGGCACTGGATCTAGGGAACAAGTAGTGGGCTTCATTTTAGTAATTAAAGTTAAGACTTCCTGGTGAGTTACAGGATTAAAATTACTAAAGTGCTGAATGCAATGTGCGGCAGGTTCTGCTAAGCTAGTATTTGGTTTGTACTGTGATTCTGAGATCTGGGATCTTATATTTTTAATTTTCACATTGAAGAAGTTCATAAAGTCTGTACTGCTAATATCTGTTGGTATTTTGCACTGTTGATCTGAATTGCCATTTGTTAATTTAGCCACTGTTCTAAACAGTACCCGAGGATTTTTATTATTGCTATCTATTAATGTAGAATAGTATTCTGAGCGAGCTTTAAAGAGGGCTTTTTTATATTTTTTAACACTCTCTGTCCATGCAATTTGAAAGACATGTGGCTTTGTTGTTCTCCATCTGCGCTCCAGTTTTCAACACTCTAATTTAAGAGCTTGAGTATTTTCATTAAACCAGGGAGAGTTTTTTATGTGATTTGATCACTTTTGTTTTAAGGGGAGCCACTGTGTCCAGAGCATCTCTCAAGGTCACATTATAATGTGATATTAGCTGATCTAAATTGTTTTCCATGTTTACATTTGATGTTAACTGATCTAAACGGTTTTCCACAATTACGCTCGACTTACTCAAGGTATCTATAAATTTAATCTGTTAGGAGTAGGAGTACAACTGAAATATACCTACTAAAAAGCCATATTAAAATAACGGGTTATTAGCAGTTCTTTAAAATGATCCACACTACTAGCCTGGCAATTTTCTATTAGTAAAGTATTCCAGTTTTTAGGTGCATGACAGCAAAAGGCTGCCTCAAAACTTCGTCTCTTGCAATTATAAGGGGTGTAGGGGGACAGACATTCCAAAATATAGGACAAAGCAAAATTATTTAACATTTTATAAAGCATTAGTAGTATTCTAAAGTCAGTTGTGAATGACACAGTTAACCAATGTAACAACGCTAAAACTGGTGAGATATCATACAAGAATAGCTGAGTCAGGCCTGGTTTAAACTCCTCAATAGCTGTGCCCCTTTCCAAGGCTCTTATTAATTGCCATCTCCACACAATTGACAATTGGTCTCCAAAATATATTTCTACCAGGTTGGAGAATAGAGACATGTGCTCTCCCTGACTGGATTTTAATTGTAAAGGTCACAGTGATCATGCAATTCTTTTACTTGTTCCATGAAAATTGTCTCTTTATCTGTCTACGTCTCCAGTCCTTCCTTGACTAAGTTAAGGATTCCCTAAGGTTGCATATGTTTTATTACATATAAATGTAATAAAAATAAATGATAAACATTTTGCTACAGTACTGTTTGTAAAACAAAAGTAATCAAAGCACATAGAAACTCTCCCTGGTTTAATGAAAACACTCGAGCTCTTAAATTAGAGTGTCGAAAACTGGGCGCAGATGGAGAACAACAAAGCTACATGTCTTTCAAATTGCATGGACAGAGAGTGTTAATAAATATAAAAGGCCCTCTTTAAAGCTCGCTCAGAATACTATTCTACATTAATAGATAGCAATAATAAAAATCCTAGGGTACTTTTTAGAGCAGTGGCTAAATTAACAAATGGGAATTCAGATCAACAGTGCAAAATACCAACAGATATTAGCAGTACAGACTTTATGAACTTCTTCAATGAGAAAATTAAAAATATAAGATCCCAGATCTCAGCATCACAGTACAAACCAAATACTAGCTTAGCAGACCCTGCTCACATTGCATTCAGCACTTTAATAATTTTAATCCTGTAACTGAGCAGGAAGTCTTAACTTTAATTTAAAATGAAGCCCACTACTTGTTCCCTAGATCCAGTGCCAACAAAACTAGTAAAAAGTGCAATGGATGTTCTTGTAGCACCAATTCTAAACATTATCAATAGTTCATTATTGCATGGCACAGTACCTGATGCACTAAAAGTGTCAGTCATTAAACCTTTACTTAAAAGTCAGACCTAGACCCACACATACTAAATAACTATAGGCCTATTTCAAATTTACCATTTCTCTCTAAAATACTAGAGAAAGTAGTCGCCAGTCAGCTTCAGTCACACCTTAGCATTACAATTTATTTGAGAAATTCCAGTCTGGCTTTGCACTGGTCATAGTACAGAAACGGCACTAACACGGGTTGTAAATGACATTCTGATATCCTCTGATGAAGGAAATTCCACTGTAATTATGTTGTTGGACTTAAGTGCAGCGTTTGACACCATTGACCATTCTATTTTACTGCACAGGCTAGAAAACGATGTTGGACTTACAGGCCCGTGCTCGCTTGGTTCAGTTCTTATTTATCAAATCGATTCCAGTATGTACAGAAATGTGCTGACAGTACTCCATCATTATACACAGAAGTTGAATATGGTGTCCCGCAGGGCTCAGTACTGGACCTTTACTGTTTTCACTTTACATGCTTCCACTGGGATCTCTCATTAGGAAACATAATGTTAATTTTCACTCGTATGCAGATGACACCCAGTTATACCTTTCATTTAAATCAAATGAAGTTTCTCCGATGTTGTCTTTAATTAGTTGTGTTAGTGAATTAAAGGAATGGATGAATGAGAACTACTTGTCTTTAAATACAGATAAAACAGAGATGTTAATTGTTGGAGGGAATGACGCTGATCACAGCAATATTTTGTCGTCATTTAACTCAGTTGGAATCCCAATTAATTTTACTGAATCAGCCCGCAATCTAGGAGTTATCTTTGACTCTAGCATGTCATTTAAAGCGCATATTACAAAGTCGTCCAAAACCTGTTTTTCCATCTTAAAAATATTAGGAAATTAAGGCGCTTTCTAAATAAACAGGATTGTGAGAAATTAATTCATGCATTTATCTCTAGTAGGATTGACTACTGCAATGCGGTGTTCACTGGCTGTTCAAACTGTTCTCTATACAGCCTCCAGTTAATCCAAAATGCGCTGCAAGAATTATTACAAGAACAAGAAAATATGAACACATAACCCCAGTTCTTAAATCTTTACACTGGCTCCCAGTTAAATTTAGGGCAGATTTCAAAATCCTCCTTTTAACATATAAAGCATTAAATGGCCAAGGTCCGCTTACTTGTCTGAACTTATCATGACTTACAAACCTGAGCACATTAAGATCTCAAGATGCGGTCTGCTTAGGATTCCAAGGATTAATAAAATAACAGTGGGAGGTCGAGCTTTTAGTTACAGGGCCCCTAAACTGTGGAATGGTCTTCCTGCTTCCATAAGAGATGCCCCTCGGTCTCAGCCTTTAAATCCCGGCTGAAGACTCACTACTTCAGTTTAGCATATCCTGACTAGAGCTGCTGATTAACTGTACATACTGCATCTCTGTTGTTAGTCATTAGCACTATAACATAAGTAACATGATAATTATATTTGAATACTAACCCTCACCTATTCTGTTTCTTTTCTCGGTACCCAAATGTGGCCATTGGTGCCACGCCCACCTGCCAAGTTGTTTGCCTGCCTATGGTAAAGTCATCCCTGATGGAGGATCACAGGAATCATGGGAAAGAGGGTCCTTTCATCGAGCAATGTTTCAGCCGTGGCATGGCCAAATGGAGATGCAGCTAGATGGATGAGGTCTCCAGGACTCTAAAAATATCAAACCTAATTATGTCATATCATCTACTGTTAAACCGTAATTCTAAAATTTTTATTATGCTGTCTTAAGGAATTGTTCTGTTGTGTATATTGTATTGTATTGACCCCTACTTTTGACACCTACTGCACGCCCAACCTACCTGGAAAGGGGTCTCTCTTTGAACTGCCTTTCCGAGGTTTCTTCCATTTTCCTACAAGGTTTTATTGGGAGTTTTTCCTTGTCTTCTCAGAGAGTCAAGGCTGGGGGCTGTCAAAGGCAGGGCCTGTTAAAGCCCATTGCGGCACTTCCTGTGTGATTTTGGGCTATACAAAAATAAACTGTATTGTATTGTATTGTACTGTTGCATGGTTTGGGATATAAGTTCAAATCACGACATTATCACTTGTCACACACGTGCGAGTAGGAGGCAGCTAAATGGCTTGAGTAATCGTAATACCACATCAGACCAGGGGCCGGTGGGGTGCACTAACTGTTTTTCTCAGTTCCTTGCAGACCTTTTCTGGGAAATCCTGCAAGGTTCCGGTGCCTTCGATGACATCACTTCCAGTCTCCCAATGAGAGCACTTTTATTTCTGGCACATTTGATGATGTCACTTCTGGTTCTGGGGCTCTTGATGATGCCACTTCCGGTCCCGAAGATGTCACTGCCTGTTCTGGCCCCTTTGATGACGTTACTTCCTCTATGGGCCTTTAAATCCGCCATCTTGCTTCTAGTTAATCAGTTCTGTTTTGGACTCATTCTTGTGAACAACTCTGTTTGAAATCTCAACCTTTTGCAGCCAGGGCATATTATACTGGTGGCTGCCCCAAACCTTTATGATGTTTGGTGTTTTTATTTATCACACACTATTCATTATATAACTGAGTGTTTTATCAGGTAAGGTGACCTCATTTTCCTCTTTATATTCTTTTTTTCTGAAGAATTTAATAAAATGTCTAAAATCCCACTCTGTGGTCAGGTACTTTAGCACTACCTCTTCTCTTCCTTTCTATATTTGTAACCTCAGTCCAATTTGACACAGTAAAGAAACAGGCAGGAGTTAAGTTACACATTCAATTATGCATTATTGATGGAAATGCCCAAAAATATTAAAGAAGCAGAATACTATGAATACTGGCAAAACCTTATGGCCAAAGAAGCAATGCATCTTGCTTTCATAGGCATCTTATCTTCAGTCCAGCTTGCTTTTCTACCACATGGCCTCTGAATAGTGTTGAAAAAGGCCACATGGCTGCCAAGACAGAGTCATCTTCATCATTGTCTTCTCTTCGTGGCCAGAGAGAAAGAGAGAGAGGTAAAGGGAAGGTGACCAACTTTACACCATTCTTGCAGAAAATACAAACCAATGGGGTGTCGTAGTACAGAATGGAATCTGATTTAAAACCAATCAAACAGCCATTATTTACACCAGTAGAATTAGTTTATCTGTCACTTCCTAGGCCAGCTATCAAACAAAGCACTCAGGGACAACTCATCCCCATTTGCTTTTTTGCTCAGTTTATGACCTTCTTGCGGCCAATGGCTCATAGGCTCTAAGTACAAACACAGTCACACTTGCTAAATTAGTCTGATTGGTCCCCCTCACCATACATTTCCCATCCTCAGTCAGTCCTAAAGACTAGGGTTGGGGATGGGTGGGTGAATTGCTAGTAAGATAAACATCAAAGGACTTCTTTTCTCATCATTTAAATAAAACATGCCTCTTGAAACGCTAATAATACGTTTGCTTTGTCTTGCTTACAAATAAAGATAGGCAAAATATTTATCAAATTATATGCAATATATCACACCGCCACACTCATTAATATTGACCAGTACATCTTTATAAATTAATCTGAATTCACATTAATTTGATAATCTTGAAAGTCACACTCTTACACAGTTTGGGAGCATGCGCTGATTACATTGCGTTATCGGACCCACCACACTACAGACCACCCGGATTGGGACCCGAGTGCACCCGTGCAATGGGTGACACCTCAGCACCACACTAGAACATTGTCAGCTTTTTTTTTACTGGGGTGCCAATCCTGCCACCAATCCCCAAGCTTTCCCTGCAAGTTGGAGAACCTGCTTTCAGGGCTGGATGCAGATTAACATCATACCCAGGATAAAGCAATTGCAGGTTAAGAGCCTGGCTCTAGGGCCCAACAGAGTAGAGTCACTTCTGGCATTTATGGGATTCGAACAGGCAACCTTCTGATTGTCAGCGCAGATCCCTAGCTTCAGAGCCACATTACATCACAAAAACTTTTTTAATTATAACAGACTTTATTAATTCAGGATGAACGAATTTATTAGACTTTTAAAGTCTCCCATAGGACAGGCCATTTTCAGCAACACATTCCAACACCCCCTTCACATTTATAGAAAATGTCACCATGTGACTAACTGCACCACTGTAAAGTGAAACAGTTGCTGAAGTATTTAATAAAAATCATGCATTAAAAAATTCAGAAGGAAATGAAACTGTTAGTTTAAACAGAGGTCAGAAGCCAGAATATTAATAAATCCATCCATAACCTAACATGCTTAATCCAATTGAGCATTACAAAGGGCCTGAGCCTATTTTGCCTGCATCAAAAGCCGGACAAGAACCAACCCACCACAGGGCAGCATTAATATTAATACAAATATTAATTATATGAAAGGCGAAAACAAGGTCAGGAACATTACAGGAGGTCAAGAATCACTGGAAGGGACAAATTACAAAATTACAAAAAAACACTGAGCAAAACATTAATTAAAAAAACAGGTAAGTGTTTTTAAAAAATATGAAGTATGTTAGAGTTTACCAATAAAGGCTTGCAGAAAAATTCTAAAGTGTAACACAAATTTCCTTTACGTGCCTACCAGTTATATTGTATGAATGAACATAATAAACAATAGATAGCACTACAACAAGGATGAGGTAAAAAGTAAGCAGATTTTCATTTCTCTGTATCACCATTTTTTTGCAGGTTAGCAAGTCCCCTGATCTGGCAACTTTGTAATTTACAGTAAGTTAGTTATTCATGGCCAAACAGTCCAACTGCAGTTGAATCCTATATACGTCACTGGCATCTTTGAAAGCAAAGGTTAGAAGATACGTTTGAAATGGCTCCAAAAATTATGTGCAAGGAATGGGAGGGCCAACTGGCAGAGGAAGACATAGAAAGATAACTAGGAGTGAAATTCAGTTATTATTGAATAACTGTAGAAATGCAGTTGTCTAGTTCATGAATGTTTGTCCTCCTTGTCAGTTAATGTTTTATTCATAATAGCTAATAAGCAGAAAAATTTTAAAAAAATAGACAAGTAAAATAGAAGACGTCTAGTAGAGGTGTTATCATTATCATTACAGCAAGAAATAGCAAACAGTCTCCATTAGTTAATCAGAAATGTTCCAAAATATGAGTTTTTAATAATTTTTGTTTTAATTTAATACAACTTATAAAAAAATACATTGTCAATCAGATTATTACATAAGGAGAAACAAAATCCAGTATGGTACTCAGCCACCTATAAATATAAAGGATAAATCTTATCGAATCTTATCGAAGACGTGTTAGGGCACAACCTATAAATAAATAAATAAATGTGAACACATGTTCACTGATATCAGCGATGTCGGGCACAGAGAGGCTGCCATTTTACACATCAAAAACAAGGATCATTATTTTTTATGGCTTCTTGCCATTCCAGATAAATTGTAGTAATAGTTTTGTGTGTGTCTGGCCAATAGGTGAAGGAAGGGGAGAGTGGTATTATACCATTAATGAAGTTGAAACATTAATTTTAATAAGAACCAAACGTGCTTGTAAAGATATAGAACTTTTATTCCAAGACAGCAGTCATCTTTTAACCTTATTTATGACCTTAAAAAAGTCTGATGTTAGTATTTTGTTTAGCAAAGAAAAGATGCCTCCTAAGTGACTTTTTTTAATTAGCGCCATGTCTGTATTGAATATGTAAATAGATTGAGGCAGCAAGATTTGTGCTTCGAAGAGTTCAAGCCACGGATGTTCCATGCAGTAACAACAATATCATTCGACAAAAAAGTAATAGAGAAAGGGAACTCAGAGATCATTATCTTTGACACATCACTTGCAGGCAATCTCAACATACCTGTAAAAGCACTGCATAACATATCCAAAGCATTCCATTTGCTACATATTTTAATAGAAAGGCCTCAATTTAAAAATAATAACTGCTCATAACTTGCACAGAACAAATGCTAAACCCGTATCCCCACCTCCATTAGTCCATCGATCACCTAAACCCTTATCCCACATGTCCATTAATAACAGATAACATAGTTTAGGCCTGTAAACAAGTTGAAAAGCTGGAACACTGCAGCACACTACGAGCATTTAAAGATCCACAGAGTGAAAAATGCACATGACTACATGGGAAAACACCCACAGAGAAATAAATATGTATACCTGAAGCACTATTCCCATTGATAACTTTGTAATAACTTGAACAAGTACAAGCAAATATAAAATACAAAAGCTGTCATAACCATTTAACAAAAGCACCATGAATTAAGTTTGTTATTACAGATAGAGGAAAACTTATGAACTGCTTCTAGAGCCACCTCAGAAGCATCCAAAGCATGTTGTACTATTTCTCCACCACCAGCTGGTTAGTAGATCCTGTGAGCATGCAAAAATGCAATATAGAAATTTACAGGAGCCATCAGTGTCTTAATCTCTTTTTTTTGGTGATGAGATGCTGAATATGCTCTACTCATCCACCGCAGTCGCAATCTTAACACTTTATTTCAGGTGTGCTGATTTACATACCAGTTGTGCTATCGTTTAAGTCTTAGTAATCAATGTAGACTTTCATTGCTCCAATAACAGTAATAAAAGTTATCTTGTATACTCTGTCCTTTTATTCATTGAATTGTTTTTTGTCTTCTGAATTTTTCCTTTTCTTAAGCGCATCGGGGATCTTGTCCGCTTTTATACTTCACATCTTTGGACTTTAAAGTTTGAAGGCAATTTTGTGTGTGCCTCCTACAGTTTACTCCTCCTCCTCATGTGTCACACACTCCCACTTCCTCTTTCAATCACGTCACCAAAGTCAAACAGACCAATCACACTAAGGCCAAACTGGCCAATCAGATTGCTCTAAGGCAGTAGTTCTTAAACTTTTTTTTGCAACCCAGTTTTATCTGTTTTGTGTTGGATACATAGAATCATCCAGGAACCACAGCTGACAGTCTTCCTGTTATAGCAGTGCCATGGCATTCACTTCAACCACCTTCAAGACACTCCACAAACAGCAAGCGACCCTTTCCCACCAATTACAATTGTGACCCAAAATCTGACAACACCCAAGACACACATGGACCTTAGTGCTTTATTATATATAGTAGATATAGTTACATTAGGCAGATCCTATTCTGGCTGTATGTAATGCAAAGCAAAAACCTCTCCTGGACAAACCAATAGTCCAGTGCAGTGCACACTCACATACTCATTCATGACAGTTTTGAGTCTCTATGGGATGTGGAGGCAAACCAGAGTACACAAAGAAAACCCATACAAACACAAAGAAAATATGCCAACTCAGTAGACAGTGATTGGGTGTCTTAATTTGAAACCGCGCCACTGGAACCTTAAGGCAGCCATAATAACCGCTGCCTACTGTCCCACTTCAACTATATTTTAGTATGTATTTCAATTTATCTTTAGTCATTCATTTTTTGAGACCTTCAGATGATCTCAGGGTATGCACCACTGAATACATCCAGCCCTATAAAGCAGGGTTCCTCAATCACAGCCCTGGAGGGCCACAGTGGCGGCAGGTTTTTGTTCTAACCCGGTTGCTTAATTAGAAAACAATTCTTGCCAATAATTTAATTTCATGGCTTGTTAGTGCTTTAACGCTGCTATGTCAGGTAATTCTCATATCCTAGATTTTCTTCCCTTTTCTAAGTATATCATCCAAATGATTTGAAGGCTATAATGGATAAGTAATTCTCAGCCCTTCACTTTTTTCTCTTCACTTTCCTTCCACGTATTTAATTAAACTAAACAGTACAAGATAAATACACACAGGTTTAAATCGTAACAAGCTAAATGGAGAACTGCTGGTCTCTTTTGTCATTTGCATGCTATTGCTAATTAGGAACAATTTAAAAACCAAGAATACAGCTGTTTAAGACTAAGATAAGCAATAAGGGTTCAAAATCTTAACGAGCGAGACAACTAAAGTGAAGCAGAAGTGTTACTTGACCAATAAATGCTACATATTAAGCAATTGGGTTGGAGCAAAAACCTGAAGCAACTGCGGCTCTCCAGGACCGTAATTTAGAACCAATGCTATAAAGGGTGCCAGTTCATTCATTTGTTAATTTATTAGTAATTTAAAGAATGTTTCACGGCAGAAGTCTGAATTAAAGATTATCAGTAATAAAATGATAAACAACTAAAATAAATGTTCTTGTTTATATGTAACTTTGTATCAAAATTCTCCAAAGCAGGTATGAGTAATATCTAAGGTAGAGAGCATCCAGGCCCTCTCTAAATAATTTATTTAATACTTTTAATTAGGAACACTGCAAGAGTTTGGGATGAATTTTCTATTTGTTTTGCACACACCTTTCATGATAAATTCACTTCAATTAAAATTATGAAACAGTTATTATATGCAAGCTTATTATGTGAATTACTTGTCCATTTAGTCACTGAGTTAATTTGAAATAATTTTTTCTTATTTTTAGATAGACCTTAATTTTTATAACTTGATTCTTATTAGTGAAATCTTCTGCCAACAAAAATAATTGAAGCTACAATATATGCTTTAATGTTACTTATTTTAATCACAAAAGCATAGCTTTCTCATAAATGTAATTATTCTGTTTTCTGCAGCGGAAGTCCTACAGATATATTAAAAACAAACAAACAAAAAATCATATTTAATTGATGGTGCTGCATAGTAACCCTGCTGTATTTTATTTAATTTTTAAGTGTCAGTTGTGAGATTGGCTATAAGTAAGTCAGCATGTGCTGTTGTAACCTTCAGCTCTAGCATTATTATTTAAATCATTATACTGTTGAATATAAACTGGTGTGACTAGAAAAAAGATCCAATTGTAACATGTAAAAAAGGAAAAAATCTTATCTGCAGAAACTGGGGCATTTTTTTAGTCTTTTTTTTTTTTACTCAAATTCAGCTGGGATTTGTTTTCAGCTGTAAACACATTTACATGCAGGGTCAAACAAGGTTTTCCAACTCAACTTTCAGATTACATTAAAACATGAAACTAAATGTCAATGTAATATTCTAGTGTTTCCACCAAGTTGCTTTTGTTTAGTTATTTTCTCCCAGTATTTATGTAATAGCAAGTCCATTACAATGTACAAAAATATTAATTTACATTACTTAGCTAGTCAAACAGAACACTGAATGCACAGGAGTAAGAAATCATATATAAATACATATTATTCAATACAACTCACGTTGCGGTCAATTATATACTGTCTCTGCATTTTACAATCAGTCTTTCACAAGCTTCTGTGACATCTCATATGCATGCTTACCATGTCTGATCCCATATTAAAAGTCTCAGTTTCCCTGGGCTATTAAAAGAAGCTGTTTGAATTTCATTTAAAGTTTAAGGATTCCTTTGAGCTTCAAAGTAGTAATTTACTGTGACCTGGCATGCTTGTCAGTTAAAATATGTAAAATAAAGTCAAGGAAAGCATAATGAGTTTTTTTTCCCTCTTTTTTGAAGTTATTTTGAGTTACAGTATTAGCTACTCAAATTAAAGACAAATACATGTTAGGGGCCAAGAATAAAATACATGCATACATAAATCTCAAAATAAATTTAGGATAAACATTTTATTTCAACATATTTCAATGTTGATATTTGCTATTTGCATACTGCATTAACAATACAGGCATGAAATAAGGAACATTATATAACTAACTTTAATAGCATCTTATGGTATCATTCTGCCTGCATAATAAATTTTATATGATAGCACTTGACCTGTTTCATAAGATTTTTTTTTCCTGTGTGTCCATTTTATAGGTCAGTAAGCTTAAACTGAAACACAACCCTCAACTGTTTCATGTCTGGGAATGTCAAAAACAATCCATTTTTTTGTAAGTCCTGCACTATTGGGTTTCTTTCATATGCTAGTGCTAAAGTTATTTTTGACTTGTCTGGAATCAGTGCTATAAAATTGACATTTGTTATCACTGTTTGACAGATTCTCTTTTAAATGTGTTTGTGAAAATTGATGTATCTATCCATGCATTCATTTTTAGCCTCCTTTTTAGTGGAACATAAGTTGCTGATAGTTACTTCAGTTTTAATGTGGCTTTGGTAGATAATAAAACACTAACCAATGAATTAAGAAGGAAGCAAAACATTGCAGACAATCAATATTAATGTCATTTTCAGTGTTAGCTACCAAATATCCATTCATTTTCTGAACTTGCATAGGAGAAAGAGGCTATCACAACAAGACAGGAAGCTACCTTGAATGAGAAACCAGCTCATCATAAGACACCCTTGTTTATACCCACACCCAGGAAATTTAGAGTCATCAGTCAAATTCCACTATGGAGACTCCAAAAATTAGAATATTTTAAATCATCTTAATTAAACAATATCCACAGTATGCCACTGATTAAAATCATCCAAAATATAGCTTATCAGTAGGCTACATCATAACGTTTAACACTAGAATTACCAGAGCCTACGAAAAAACTTGTAGATCTGTCCCCCCTTAAAACGCTTTGCACCTCTCCATCAGCATCTTTTGTCCTTTAAATATGTTGAGAAGCAATAACATTCTATCTGGCTTTTACATACAAAGGACGGTGCATGTGCCCAAAACATTAACATTTATACAGTATGTTATTTACGTAAAAGCCAGATTGAATGTTATTTACTCATTTACCTTTATTTATTTACTTACTTCCTACAGTCACAAGTAGAGTGCAGAGCTTCCCATGTATATATACAAAGTACAGCGATGGCGAAAGTGCCATGATTTGAGTTTAACTCTGTTATACCATGTCTATGTGAAAACAGCAGTGTCAAAATATGGGGGAGTTGGAATCGTGAACATGGCTGAGAGAATCAAACTGAATAAAAAAAACAAAGCTAACCTTTACAAGTATCATAAATTACACCAGCTGTTACAGACTGGAATCAAATGTATATTTTTATTCTAAAATAGTAAGAATACGAGCAGCTCACTTCTCAAAAAGGACTTGTCCGGGATCAAACCCATGAAGCGTTGATTACCAGTCAACAGTTGATACTGCTGCGCCACCAAAGCTGTCGTAGAAAATGTGTGTCAATGTTTCACCCTAATGCAGGTTTTTTTTCTGCAGTTATATTTTTGAATGGAAGCGCATTTGTTCTGTTATATTTGTACCTTTTGTGAAAGTGTTTCTTTGATATTTGGAAGTCAGGCTTCACACATTATACACTTCATGTCTACATTTTGTCAATTATTACTAAAACATGAAAAACATTTCTGTTTTAACGATGTGTTTACATAGATCGTTGTAGACATGGATCACACATGAAATGCAAGTTTTCCAAATAACGATATAGTATTTATAAAAGGTGTCATTTTGCTTGACTTCTCACTCTATACAACTCTAAGCAACTGGCACGCAGGTAAACAGACTTGAGTTGAGAAAACTGTGTGGGGTGGGGGGATGTGATAGAAGGCTGCTTGGTGTTTATCAACAAATTTAAAGGACAAAAGACGCTGATGGAGAGGTGCGAAGCGTTTTAAGGTGGGACGGATCTACGAGTTTTTTCGTAGGCTCTGGTAATTCTGGTGTTAAAAGGAAAACATAAATTAACACAAAATCCTGCAGTTTTTAAAATGAATGCCTTCATCCCCAGAAAACTGAGTCATAATTAAAAATCAGACTAAGGCATATATACAGTACTGTATGTATTTATACTGTATATATGGAGATAGTGTAGGGCTGCATCAGTGTACATCTGCAAAGGAAAAAAGGGTTAAAGGTTATTTGCACATTGAAAAGGAAAGAAGGTTAAAGAGCCAGTGTTTCAGCTGTGTAACCTTCATTAGTTGTGCAACTGAAAAAGAAAAGACTGTAACATACTGTACATAGTAGGGTAAGTAGATAACAAAGCCCAATAATGAAACCTGCATCTCACTGGTCCTTCCATTCCACCCTAAAACTCTTATCTTTCCCGCAGGTCATTAAACAAAATTTTCTCATTTTGCAGACAGACCCTTCCACAGGAGCCTTTTATTCTAACCCTCCCTTAAGCCCCTTCTGTCAATTGCCTAATTTACACAAACTTCTCATCTGTAGCTTTTTTCACAGGAGAGAACCACATTCCATCATCAGACACTTTGAGCTGTAACATGAGCCACTGTGTCACTTGCAAATGTGTCACCAACAATACCCCTGTATCTGGTCCTTCTGGTAAATTCAATATTAAACAACGAGTCTCTTGCCGATTTAAAAATCTTATTTACTGCGTTTGTTATAGGAAGTGTCAAGCCGTCTACATAGGTGAAATAAGGAGATGGCTAGCAGACCATTTTAGGTAGCACATTAGAACTGTTAAAGTCAAAGACCACGCAAAGCCTATTGTAGAACACATCCCTTGATCATAGTCACAATCAAATCTCTGTCTGTGTTCTTTGACAGAGCTTCCCCTCTTATATAGGTTACCTGCTCTGTTCTTTTCAGTTGCACATCCGATGAAGGCTATACAGCTGAAATGTTGTGTCTTTAACATTCTTTCCTTTTCAATGTGGAAATAACCTTTACCTTTTTTTCCAGTATATCATGCCTATAAAAAGTATCAAACCAATTAAAGTTTTCACATTTTGTTGTTATGCAAAACTGAATCACAGAAAAAGATTATTTAATGTCAACATGAAAACATCTCTGAAAAGTGATCTAAAGTAATTACAAATATAAACACTAAATAATTAATCGCATATGTATTCAAGTCAGTAATTAGTAGATCCATCTTTGGCAGCCAGGACAACATGAAGTCTGTGTGGATACACCTCTATCAGCTTTGCACATAGGGACACCAGCTTTTCCCCAGTCTTCTTTGCAAAACTTTTCAATCTCTCCCAGGTTACAAGGGGATCATGAGAGAACAGCCCTTTTCATGGCCATCCTCACATTATTAAATTGAATTAAGATCAGGCCTTTGACATGTCCAGCAAACCTGCAGGATTTCCTTGTATTTTGTTGCATTCATCTTACCGTCTTCCCTCACAAGCATCCCACAGCATGATGCTGCCACCACCATGCTTACGGGTGGAGATAGTGTTTTGTCATAATGTGCAGTATTTGCTTTATGCAAAACATGGAATTTTGTCTGGTAGCCAAAGGGCTAAATTTTGGTCTCAGCGGGTCCTTCTTCTAGCTGAATAGACCCTCCCATGGACCTTCTAGCACACTCTAACCAAGATGTTGGATGTTTTTTCAAGATTTCAAAATTGACTTTTTCTTTTATAAAGTTGTGACCGGTCAAGCACCTGGGCAACAGTTGTTGTATGCAGTCTCTCCCGTCTCATACACTACAGCTTGTAGCTTCTTCTGAGTACTTGTTGGTCTCTTGATGGCATCCCTCATTAGTCTTCTTCTTCTTGCACAATCACTTAGTTTTTGTGGATCACCTGCTCTACAGCTGTTCCACACTCTTTCTGTTTCTAATAATTGATTTAACTGGACTGCAAGGAGTACTCAGCACTTGGATATGTACTTGTATGCAGCTGATGATTTTTGCTCTTCAATCACCTTTTCACAGAGTTGTCTGTTCTTCTGTCTCCAACGTGTGGGTTTGGCCATCATACTGATTGACCATCATTTGGGCCTTTCAGATAAAGTACATTTATACTACAATCATTGGGAACCCAATGGCTGCACACATCTCAGCTCCATTGAACTATTTGTGTGACTTATAAAACTAATTGACTACACTAGTCTTGAGTTAGATGTGTCATATTAAAGGGGGTGAATACTTACTGTTTGTGATCAATATTTAGCTTTTTTATATTTGTAATTTAGACCAATTTGGAGAGATCTGTTTTCACTTTTACATTAATGAGTCTTTTTCAATTGATCAGTGTAAAAAAAAAAAACACAAATTAAATCCACTCTGATTTAGTGTTGTATCAGAATACAATGTGAAACTGTCCAAGGTGGTAAGTGCTTTTAATTGGCTCAATTTGTTAATTAAAAATTTGCAATATTGTAGCTTAATTTTTCAGAACAGAATTAGAATTCTAAAGGTTAGCTCTGGCCATGGAAATGTGTATCCCCTACTAGCTGACAGAACACTGGTGCACAATGGAAAAGTAAGTGATACTAAAGAGTTTGTAAACTTTGAAAAGAGATTTTGGACAATTTTGCAATTCCAGTATTCATTTTAAATGAAGTAGATAGGGGCCCACATTTTTACATCTCTGCTCCAGCCAAACAAATGAAACTCCCCTCTAGATAGATAGATAGATAGATAGATAGATAGATAGATAGATAGATAGATAGATAGATAGATAGATAGATACTTTAGTGGAAGGAACAGAGCACCACAGTAGATAGAAATATAAAATTGTTTTTATATTTATTTTGTAAGCAGCAGTCAGGGGTACACATTTTTACGAGAAAGGCACAGCCAAGGAAATAATTGTCCCTTCAAGTGGATGGGAGAGAGAAACACAGTAGACATGACAGTGATACAGAAGACTTCCTTCAGTCTTTTTAAATAAATTTTCAACTATTTTTAATTCTAATATTCAACATTCAAGTAGCAGGTAGGGGGCATGCATTTCTAAAGCTGTGCCCCAGCCATGGAACTGATTGCCCCCAGCGGATTAAGTGGTAAAGTAGGAGTAGAAAGTGGTATAAAAGACTTCCTACAATTAGTTTAAGTAGATTTGGCACAATTTAATTTTAGCTGTCTAGTGCTCATTTTGTAAGCAGTTCTCTGTGGACACACATTTGTATATATACATACACACACACACATTATATCTATATATCTATATATTTATCTATATATATATATATATATATATACACACACACACATTATGTCTATATCTATATATATATAGCAAAATACCCGCGCTTCACAGTGGCGAAGTACTGCCTTAAAAGTTTTATTAAGAAGAAAATTAAACCTTTTTAAACTGAGGGAAAATATACCAACAATTATTTGTTAAGGATCTCTTTGTATAACACATTGTGAGTTCGGCTCTCCGGTTGTAATATGACCAAGCTGTGCGCTGAGCTTACTCTTAAACATGCAACGTACAGTTGGCCATGTGAACAGTATTCTTGTTTCAAATCTCACAGCTTGGATTGCTGCTGTCATAATCGGTTTGAGTTTCATGGTTTGTTTCAATTACGACGGTATTTGTAGGACTTGTGTTGAAGTGACATTCTGCATCTGTCAAGCGTTGTAAGTATACTACCGGTTTCATCGATAACTTCACATCCAGCTTTTGAGAATTTAAACATTCACAAACATCAAAGTGTCCACTAAAGAAATCGCCACCTGTGAATCTAAGATGTTTAAGAGGCATTGGCTAGGTGTAAAATATTTGGCCATTTCGGTACACTTGAAAGCGACAACCGAACAATTCAGCGGCAGCCATCAACTCACATGCAGAAACATAGGTGAAGGACTTAAGCATTTCACTCTTATAGTGCACCTGTGTAGTATAATTATCTCCTGTACCGTCATCAGTCCACACCTTGAACCTGTCCCAGTCATTCAATACATAAGACACAATGTTTCTCCAGATATCAAGAGTGAGCCTGATATGGCCGTGCAATATGTAACACAGAGAATGGAAAAGTTAGGTGCCATCTCCGGGCATGGAAACCACTCAGTAAGTGACAGTTCTTTGATCGATGGTGATCACCTCGATAGACATGTTAATGCAGGTACGGTTGGAATGATAAAGGAAATGGGTACCTGAACAATGTAAAGTAAGTCTAAAATACCTACACAATAACTATAATCGTAATAAACGAACAATAAAACAGCGGAGAAGCCGTGGATTAAATAAAAAGGCTGTAGTTATCAGCAGGGAGATGTGAATCCCGTGGCAAAGCAAGGAAGGGAATGAAGAGTCTGGAGCGACGGACGGCCTTATATAGGCAGGCAGCCAACAACGTGGGAGGCGTTGGATGGGGGACCCAACGCCGCCTCACATGGTGACTGAGCTGCAGGCTATGGACATATATATGTACGTAAGTAGGAATCAGTTAGTGTTGTAACCCGTGTACCAAATTTCTTGAAGATGGGCCCATAAGTAACAAAGACTGTTGAAAAGTTCAATATGGCGGCAGAGAGTGGCATCATACCACTGAAATAAGTACCAAATTTCAGCCTTCTACCTGCACGGGAATTTGGAGAATTAGTGACGTGGGAAGGTTCAATATGGCGGCTGACAGTGGCGTCATACCACCGAAATAAGTACGTACATTGGTTTCGGTTAGCGCAGGGAAGCAGCCTACCAAATTTCGTGAAGATGGGGCCATAAATAAGAAAGTTCAACATGGTGGACGTTGTTGACCTTTATGACCATTATGCGTAGAATTTCGAAATTAAACCTGCTTAACTTTTGTAACTAAGCCGTAAGGAATGAGCCTTCCAAACTTCAGCCTTCTACCTACACGGAAAGTTGGAGAATTAGTGATGTTGGAAAGTTCAATATGGCAGCTGACAGTGGCGTCATACCACCAAAATAAGTATGTACATTAGTTTCGGTTAGCGCAGGGAAGCCGCCTACCAAATTTCGTGAAGATGGGGCCATGAATAAGAAAGTTCAACATGCCGGACGTTGTTGACCGTTATGACTGTTATGCGTAGAATTTCAAAATGAAACCTGCTTAACTTTTGTACGTAAGCTGTAAGGAATGAGCCTGTGAAATTTCAGCCTTCTACCTACACGGGAAGTTGGAGAATTAATGACGTTTGGAAAATTCAATATGGCGGCCGACAGTGGGGTCATACCACCGAAATAAGTACGTACATCGGTTTTGGTTAGCGCAGGGAAGCCACCTACCAAATTTCGTGAAGATGGGGCCATAAATAAGAAAGTTCAACATGGTGGACGTTGTCGACCGTTATGATCGTTACGTATAGAATTTCAAAATGAAACATGCTTAACTTTTGTAAGTAAGCTGTAAGGAATAAGCCTGCCAAATTTCAGCCTTCTACCTACACGGGAAGTTGGAGAATTAGTGATGAGTCAGTGAGTGAGTGAGTCAGTCAGTCAGTCAGTGAGGGCTTTGCCTTTTATTTGTATAGATATATAGTCACAGACGGCTGGGGTTCTTACCCGGCCGGGACGCCTAGAAGGTCCGGAAGGTGGCAGTAAAAGCTTCCGGGTCAGGAGGACACAACCGCCCTGGAACAGGAGAGGACCACGGGAGAGGAGGAGAGACTTTCCAACTCGTTAGGACCCGTGGCCACCGCCAGGGGGCATCTTAAGCCTCCTAGAACCTGGGAGAACATTACTTCTGCCACACTTGGTAAGATGGCGGAGGAACCTGCCAGCGACACCTGGAGTGCTTCCGAGATAAAGGGCAGCACTTCCGCCACACCAGGAAGTGCTGCCAGAAGATCGTCATCAGCCACATCCGGGCGGGATTAAAAGGCGCCGCCTCCCAGCAATCTGAGAGTTAGAGTCGGGAGAGGGAGCAGGACGAAGCTCCCAGGAGGAGATTGGCGACTAAGGGCTGAGAGAAAGAAAGTTCATTATGGGTGATTATTGCTGTGTGCTTTGTGTCGTGTTTGGGACTGTGTTTATTTGTGGATGAATAAACGTGTGGCTTTTATAAAGATATGGTTTCCAACTGGTGGTGTCTGGGCAAGATATATATCGTTTGTTCCTGAACGTCCCCTTATAATAAATATATATATAAACTGCTCAAAAAAATTAAAGGAACACTTTGAAAACACATCAGATCTCAATGGGAAAAAGAAATCCTCCTGGATATCTATACTGATATAGACTGGGTAATGTGTTAGGAACGAAAGGATGCCACATCGTTTGATGGAAATGGAAATGATCAACCTACAGAGCCCTGAATTCAAAGACGCCCAAAAATCAGAGTGAAAAATTATGTGGCAGGCTAGTCCATTTTGCCAAAATTTAATTGCAGCAACTCAAAATTGTACGCAGCACTTTGTATGGCCCCTGTGTTCTTATATACATGCCTGACAACATCGGTGCATGCTTCTAATGAGATGACAGATGGTGTTGTGGGGGATCTCCTCCCAGATCTGGACCAGGGCATCACTGAGCTCCTGGACAGTCTGAGGTGCAACCTGGTGGCATTGGATGGACCAAAACATAATGTCCCAGAGGTGTTCTATTGGATTTAGGTCAGGAAAGTGTGGTGGCCAGTCAATGGTATCAATTCCTTCATCCTCCAGGAACTGCCTGCATACTCTCACCACATGAGGCCAGGAATTGTCGTGCACCAGGAGCCACTGTATCAGCATAGGGTCTGACAATGGGTCCAAGGATTTCATCCTGATACCTAATGGCAGCCAAGGTGCCTTTGTCAAGCCTGTAGCGGTCTGTGTGACCCTCCATGGATATGCCTCCCCAGACAATCATTAACTTACCACCAAACTGCTCATGCTGAATGATGTTACAGGTAGCATAATGTTCTCCATGGCTTCTCCAGACCCTTTCACTTCTGTAACGTGCTCAGGGTGAACCTGCTCTCATCTGTAAAAAGCACAGGGCACCAGTGGTGCATCTGCCAATTCTGGTATTCTATGGCGAATGCCAATCGAGCTGCATGCTGCTGGGCAGTGAGCTAAGGGCCCATTAGAGGACATGGGGCCCTTGGGTCACCCTCATGAAGTCTTTCTGGTTGTTTGGTCAGAGACATTCACACCAGTGGCCTGCTGGAGGTCATTTTGTAGGGCTCTGGCAGTGCTCATCCTGTTCCTCCTTGCCCAAAGGAGCAGATACTGGTCCTGCTGATGGGTTATGGACCTTCTATGGCCCTCTCCAGCTCTCCTAGAGTAACTGCTTGTCTCCTAGAATCTCCTCCATGCCCTTGAGACTGTGCAGGGAGACACAGCAAACCTTCTGGCAATGACACGTATTGATATTCCATCCTGGAGAAGTTGGACTACCTGTGCAACCTCTGTAGGGTCCAGGTATCGCCTCATGCTACCAGTAGTGACACTGACTGTAGCCAAATGCAAAACTAGTGAAGAAACAGTCAGAAAAGATGAGGAGGGAAAAATTTCAGTGGCCTCCACCTGTTAAACCATTCCTGTTTTGGGGGTCATCTCATTGTTGCCCCTCTAGTGCATCTGTTGTTAATTTCATTAACACCACAGCAGCTGAAACTGATTAACAACCCCTCTGCTACTTAACTGACCAGATTAATATCCCATAAGTTTCATTGACTTTATGCTATACTCTGATTAAAAAGTGTTCCTTTAATTCTTTTGAGCAGTGTATATATATATATATATATTATATATATATATATATATATACTGTATATATATATGTTTGTAGCGAGTGATCAACAAAGGAAGAAAATGAGCCACATATCCTGAAATAGTTTTTTATTCCTAAGCTAGGTGTCATCATCAGAGGAAGACATACAGGAATCAAAGACAGTATATAGCAGGTGAAGAGCGGGGGTGGAGTGGGAGGTTGTAAGGGTGGGGTTAATAAGGTGAGGTTTAGTAGGTGTTGGTCATAATGTCTTTATTATTATTTGGATGTTCTTCTTTTAAAGCCTGCATATGCTGGGTTCAAGTCCAAGTTTCTGTTAATGGCATTTTCATTAGTCAGCCAGCTCTCTAACACTCTTGGTATTGGCCTTAAATTTTACTTTCACAGTGTCCCAGTTAAACGTGTGTCCCGTGGAACTTGTTTGTGTGTGAATCAGAGATCACTGGTCTTTCCTTCTGACGGCATTGTGCTGTTCCTGTATATGTGTTGTGAGTCTTTTAGATGTTTGTCCCACGTATACTGCTGGGCATTCACTGCATGGAATGTTGAGTTTACAGCTGCCTCTGTTCAGGCTAAGGCCAATCTGCATCACATCATCAAAGCCTTTGAAAGGATCATAGGCTGTAAGTTACCACACATTGAAGTCCTATATGAGTCCAAGCTAAGAAAGTGGGCCTGAAAAATCATTGCTGGTCTGACTCACCCAAGGCATCACCTGTTCAAAGACTTTCCTCCGGCAAACATCTTAGAGCAGTGAAAGCTATAACAACATGTCACCTACACAGTTTTTTTCCATGTGCAGTTATTCTTACTAATCATTTCCAAGCTTCTACTTAGTACCTCTGTAGACCTACACATTAAACTGCCTGAACATTTTAATCCTACTATCTGTTTATATTTTTCTATTGCCTTTGTATGCAGCATCATATTTTAGCACTTTATATTTTGTCTTTTTATGTTTATCTTTTTTATTCTGTGCTGGCCTTGTATGTTGCATCAATAATATCAAGACAAATACCTAGGACATATTAGTGTACCTGGCTAATAAAGTGAATTCTGCTTCAGATTCTGAAAAGGGTAAAGTTATTGTATTTATAGCAATAAGAGAAATGTGTGCATTAAATCACATTTTTATGAGAGTTTTATTATCAGTGCATATCCTTTTTATTAAAAGCTGTATTGCACTATATTTTTCATTAAAATGTTTTCTCTTCAAACAATACAAATGTTTTTTCTCAGAACTGCACATCCAGAAGTGTTCAATCTATGCATACTTATTTGTTCTGAATGCTGCAATGGATGTGTTAACAGAACAAAATATATTTGTGTTTTGCAAACATATACATTGAGCATATTACTCAATCATATGAACATATCTGAGTCATAAATATTTCATTAAACATGGACACATTTTCTGTATAAAGATATGCTTAATATGTCAGGAAAAACCATTAATGTACCATAGTCAATAATTCCATTACAATTAACTTGTGTTGATGTAAAGGACAGTTGTCACATTTGGATATGTTCTTCATTGTATTTCAATTTAATTTAATTTGATTCCACTTATTTTTATCATATTCTCTGTTTATTATATAAACACAGTACAGATCCACTCCGTGATCTTAGACCCAGCACCGATTCAAGAAAATGGAGGAATTAACCAAGCATACATGCCTGGAAAATGGTATGCTAGTTAAAGACTTTTTTGTCAGACTGTAGAATTGATATCTGATTATGAGATGAATATCTACAAGAGGTTTTACTGCCAGCAATTTCATGCTGATTATTAGAGCATAGCGGATGGAAAAATGCAGGATAATAAGACTTTTAATCAAACATACACCATTTAAATATCTAAAGTTTTAGTGTGACTGACAAGCACTGAAGTCCATCTGGGTCAAAGAGGATTTGTAATGCAATAAATAAAAAAAGAGATGTATGATTGGTTGGTAAGTGAAACTATTGGTACATGTTTTTATTTTATTTAAGTCAAGAATGTGATTTCATGGGGTACTTGGACTTACAGACAATTTGGGATGTTTGAAATTTAAGAATGGAAGTGTCTCCAAAAAGCTGAATCAAGCGTCTTCAGAAATAGGTAACATTTCTATAAAATTAATTTGTGCTTTTAATAGAAAAGTATCCATCCGTCGATTATCAAACTCAATTTGTAGAACTTCTAATCACTGGAGATTTAGCCATTTTAGGAGGGGATTAATTAGCAAAAAAAAACTACTGTATATACTTTGTAGCTTTGAACTTTAATATTCAGCTGGTTTTGTTGGTATACTTTTTTATAACATCTCTCAATGACAGGAACAAAGTCCAGAAGGTGTGAGAATATAGCAGGCCTCAGCTACATCTGGAAATCCTGAAGTTTGCCTCCTTCCTTATTCACCATGAGCCCCATTCTGTGTATTTAACTTTGTCTGTTCCTATCCTGTAAACCAGATACTTTTAAAGCAGCATCCTCTCTCTCCAGGACTTTAATTTGCTTCCCAAGTGAATTGACTGATATCCCTCGTGATTTTCTTTTGCTTAACAAATACTCCATTAAAATTAGTAACAAAGCCACACTTCACTTTCATAAAAGCTCAGCTACTGTACATGACCTATCTTATAACAGTAACTTGTTCAAATACATATCTATTCTAATGCTCTGATATCCATGTCATCAAACACCTTGGTATGGTTTTCTTCAGATGCAGAGTCAGTATATGGAGGATTCTTTGGTGGACTGGTCAATAATTACATCTTAATATAAGAGGAAAACCTCTGATTAGAGAGAAGAACAGTTGGATTGGAGAAAAAGGCCATAAGCTATTTTTTTTGGAAATTTAAGAGTGCAAAAATCACCCAAGGAGGTTTTTTTTCAACATTATAGAAGTAAGGAAATGATCAAGCAAGAGAAAATGACTATTAAGAACAGTAGAGGATAAGTAAAATATACAGAAATGAAAATAGCAAATGCTCTCAATTCATTTTTTGTCCTATTTTCATGATATTAAGAAGTTGAAAATATATAGTTCCATAAATAGATTACCTTATATGCTCACGTAAAAGACGGGTCTTGAAACCCTAAAAATCGATCATAAAATCAAACCCCGACTTATACGGCCATTCAAAAATGTAACACTTAATATTTTTTTTTACATCTTCTTGCCTCCTCCAATCTTGCATCAGTTTCTCAGACGCATTGAATTCTGTTGCAGCAGCGCAGTTACCAAATTCTTCACTACTTCAACGCTGTTTAATTTAAAACCCGCTTCATATTTTCTTCTGATCGAATGCTCCATTGTAGATAAGGGATGCTCTTACAATAAAGGTGTATGAGGGTGTGAGATACTAAAAACACAAATTAGTATCAAGCATTGCTTTGGAATAATTTGGGTATTACCGTGGGGTCACGTACGCACAATAGAGTGCGAGAGCGCAAGCGAGAGAGAGAGAAAGAGGTTAGGAGCATGCTCTGATACAGTGCATTGCCGCACCCACATAGAAAAAAAGGCAGTGGGCTCCATGGTTACTCTCTCAGGTGGGCGTTAGCATATCATAATCCCTTGTACCAATAGTGTGAGTTTTCTGCATCCGACATTATAAAATACCAGAAATTATACTGTAAAATCAAGTCCTAACTTATCTGCGAATATCTACGGTACTCAAATACTAAATAGTTTTCCAAGTGAAAAGAGAAAGGTACTGCAAGAATTATTTTGGTATTTGGCACACTTCATTAATCATTATATAGAATAAAATTAAACAAACAGCACCAAATAATACTTACCTCAAGTACTAAAAGGAATTAGTAGTTATTTATATTTTGTAAATCTATAATGCTGTATGTAGGAAGACCAAAGGATTGAGGTGAAGAAGACAATGTTTCGAGGTAAGATAAAGTAGTTATACTCACTAGTCATAGTGCTGGAGAGTGGCCATGTGTTGCATGTTGTTTATTTTACTGTACTCTATACATGTGACAATACTGACTCTATCAACCTCTGAACAAATATTTTTCAGAAGTCATTGCACTCTGAAGAAATTCCTGAAGTGTTCAAGATTGCAAATATGGAAGCAATTATTAAAGAGAATACTTAGTAAAACAAATTAACTACTGGTTTTATTAACGAGCAGGCAACGTAGGTTTTGATGATAGAGATTCACTTGCATGCTGGAATTCAGTGAGGAAAATTCTTACGCATTTTTAGTGGCACATGCAATATTTATATTGATTTTCAAAAACCTTTTAAAAATGTTCATGTTAATGTTACACCATAAAAGATTATATTGTAAGAAACCTCTTCTGAATTTGGTGATTTAAAATTGGTGTCTCCAAGGAATGAATGCTGGAGCCACCGTCCCTTTCAATTCATATAAATGATCTAGTTTAAATAAAATAATTTATATAACCCTATTAAAAGGACTTGTGTGCCCTATTGTTCATGTCAAGACACTATGCAAAAGTGATTAAGAATGCTAATAAGATTATAGGGGTTGCATAGCGTGCCTGATAAGAACTGTGGCACTGACTAAACTCAGTCAAGAATCAACCAGCAATATTGAAGAGTGTTACCTCTTAGATGTGTTGGTGACAATAAAGGTCAACTTCATCTTCTTCTTCACTATTTTTAATTATTTCTCTTCTCTATCTGTTCTCCCCAATTTGCACAAATTAATAAATTATGATAAACCTTACCAATTTGCTATTACCTATTGTTAAGCTTGTAAACATATCTGTTATATCAGTTTATTTTGCCAATGTTGGATGTTTCTCAATGAGAAATAGTATTTAAACCTTTCAGAAATTTCTCAATAATTACAGATTTACTATTTTGTATTTATCATTCACTGGGGCCTCCACAAACATAACAATTATGTACTACCTACATATGAATATGTTGTATTTAAAATCAGATTAAACTTTTTTTTAATGTCATTGCATAACTGATCTCAATACAAAACTTAAAATAGTAACATTATCCTTATGTAATTCTTTTAAGAAAAGAAAATGAAATATGCTCAAAAACTGTTTCCTCTGTTTGTTATGAACACAAGTAACAGAGAGGATTAATGCATCCCTAAGTAACACCCACACAATATATGAGAACAAAAGGCTAGAACAAAAGTAGCTGCCTGCTGAACATTTAACTCCTCTATAGTTTCATTCACATGCCAGTTTCCAACATATTTCAATAAACATGTCCTTTTACAATTTTAAACTTTAACCTTTTATAATGCTCACATTATGTTGTATAGAGGAACGTGACACTTAAAAAATTCTTTTCAGAATGAAATCCAATTAAAATGAGGCAACCATAGCAATGTATCTAAAATATAATACAAAAGCTATATAATTTGTAATAGTTCAAAAATAGAAACAATATTATGCATTAAATCTGCTCTTTAGTGCATATTACAATTCTGAAGTATTTTTTACTTTACGGTAAATTTTATGAAAAAGATGCAGTCAGATTTTTTAATAACCATATCTTCTAGAGGATGCATCAACATCTTTGATTATTTGCTCTATAATGCAATAAAGATTGTCTTAGACGCAATATGTCAGAGCTCTGTAAAATGCTTTCATAAAGTGAGAATACTGAAACATTTTTCACTATTCATTCTTTCCACACATAAACACAATCATAAAACTTACCCCAATAAAACTAAATCCAGCTGGCTTGTAAATCGTGTTTGTAGCACACCAGTTAAGGTCTAAATATCCCCAGTAACAGGCCTTAGTTGTATGTGTTTACAGTGAACACAGTAAAGTAATCCTAAGATTTAAGTCAGATTTAAGATTTAAGGATGGGGTGGTGGTTCTGAAGCTAAGGATCTGCGCCAGTATCCGGAAGGTTACTGCTTTGATTCCCAGCTCTTTAATCCCCCCATGGGCCTTTGAGCAAGACACTTAACTCCAGGGGTACTGTACAATGGCTGACCCTGCGCTCTGACCCCAAGGGGTATGTGAAAACTAACAAATACCTAAAAAAAGAAATTGTATAAGGTGAAATAAAAAACAAACAAAAAAAAAGATTTTGGGGCTAAAAGCAAAAAGGATTAAATAGTAATGACATCCCATTTGAGAATTGCTTAGTTTAGTGATTAAAGGTGCCAGTCACAGAACATACTGTAATGTTGACTGAGCCTCCGCAAACCATGTGCCCAATACAGGTGCGGAGAGAAAGCATCTGGAACTGTATGCTGTCAGAGATTGAACAAAATAAGCAGCAAAGTAGAGGTGCAGAGCACAAAGAAGAAAAAGAACAAGTAGTTCAGGAGCACAGAAGATTCAGGAGAATAGCAGAGGTAGACTGGTTTAAGAAAGGAAAATGGTGTTAACTTGAGAAGTGAGCAAGGCTGTAGGCACTTGTTTTGTTCTTGTTTTTATGGTGCGCCTGGGTCCTTAACATCGGGCCAATCAAATGGAAACCACAGTGGAGACTCCATTGCATTAATAAAGTAAGGTGCTCTGGCATCCATCAAAAGCTTACCTGGTGCCCTGTGTGGTTCCTTTAAGGGATCCTACAATATTTTGTGTAATTTTTCAAAAGTAACCAAAATGTTTAAAGAATGGTGTAACATTCATATGTTTTCCATGACCAAGTCAAGTAATATGGAAGTTGAAGCATTTCATGTTTTCTTAGTTACTTCATCCAAAAGTCAATTATCACATTTTTGTTTATAAAATAGTTTGGTAACAATGAGTCACATTCAGAAACAACAGTGACAATAAAAGTTAATTACATGTGTTAGCAGATTACATTAAATATGTGCTTTTTAACACAAGAAGCTCTACAGTCTAGTTGTGACTTTACGCAGTAGGAAGATAAGTAAATAAATATAAGTAAACAACATTCGATGTGGCTTTTATATAAGTATCATAAAAATGTTTTTCATATAAAGACCATCACAAACGGAACTTTGTATGATTTGTTGGCGAGCTCTGTAAGATGTGCTGTTTCATTGAAAGACACATGCGGGGCAGACTGACTGGCAGAATGACTCCTGACCTCTTGCTGCATACAAATGGTGCCATCATTCGCCTTTACACTTGGTGCAGCTGCGTTGTTCTCATGTGTGAGCAGACGTTATTTGCGGGGAGGGCTTCTGTTCTTTTTCTCCGATGTAGAAACCTCATCCTCATCTGTGTTCACCTCTGTTATAGCATATCTTTATTTGAAAACAGTAGTGTCAGATTGGGTGAGTGTGAACATGACTGAGAGAGTAAAACTGAATATAAAAAAAAAAAATTTACACCAGCTGTTACAGACTCAAATCAAATATATGTTTTATTGTACAATAGTAACAATCAGAGCAACTCACTACTCAAAATGGTAATTCTGGAGAGCACCCGGAATCAATCTTGCGACCTCTTGATTATGAGTCAGCAGTTCTTACTGCTGTACCACCCAAGTGGTCATATTAGTGTTGTACCCTAACCCAATTTCTTTTACTTTGGTTATATTCTTGAATAAAAGCACACTTGTTTTGTTTTACTTGTACTTTTTGTGAAAGTGTTTATTTGATATTGGGGCTTCAATGTTCACACATCATACACTTAATATCAAAATTTTGTCGTTAGTACTTTAACATGAAAAAAGTTTCTATTTTAGGTATTTGTAGTCGCATTTCCTGTCATCCTACATTTAAATAGATTGTTGTAGACAGGGAACACACATGAAATGCATGTGTTTCAAATAACAATATTTTATTTACCCCATACAACTCCAGGCATCTCACACGCAGATAAACAAGACTTCAGCTTTGAGAACTTTTTGTCTGAGTTGAGCTCCGGCAGTGGAGGGGATGGAACAGCAGGCTGCTTGCGCTGATCGACACATTTACAAAACAAAAACGCTGATGGAGCAGTGAGAAGGAATTTAAGGTGGCCCAGGATTACAAGTTTTTTCATAGGCTTCAGAGATTCTAGTGTTAAAGGAGAAAATGAACTAAAATAAGATCCCCATTTAACTATTAATATTAGTTAAAACCCAGTAATTATATAATTAAATTATATAAAGAACTAAGAACTTGCAAAGGAACCGATTTATTGTATAACTAGCAGAATACCCGCGCTTCGCAGCGGAGAAGTAGTGTGTTAAAGAAGGTATGAAAAAGAAAAGGAAAAATTTTAAAAATAACGTAACATGATTGTTAATGTAATTGTTTTGTCATTGATATGAGTGTTGTTCTCATATCTATCTATCTATCTATCTATCTATCTATCTATCTATCTATCTATCTATCTATCTATATATATATATATATATATACCCGCTTGGCAGCGGAGAATTAGTGTGTTAAAGAAGTTATGAAAAAGAAAAGGAAACATTTTAAAAATAATGTAACATGATTGTCAAAGTAATTGTTTTGTGTATTTGGCGGCAGCGGCACAAAGTTATTTTCGTCTAGCTGCATCAGAAAATGTACCACGACGTCTGCCACGCCTCCTTTTTACTGTTTTCTCACAGCTTGGATTGCTGCTGTCATATACAGTATATATACACACACACACACACACACACACACACACATACATACATACATATATATATACACATATATACACATACATATCTTCATATCTACATATCTATATACATATCTACATATACACATATATATATATACATAGCTATCTACATCATATATACACACACACAAATTATATATATGTGTGTATGTATGTATGTATGTATGTATGTATATGTATATATATATATGTATGTGTGTGTGTGTATATATATATATATATATATATATATATATATATATATATATATATACACATACATACATATATATACACATACATATACTTGTGTGTATAGCTTTTATATATGTGTGTGTATAGCTTTGGTCACTGAGTGCAAGTGAGAAATAATAAAATATAGTCTATAAGTTATTAAACAGTAAAACATTAACGCTTTTAAGAAGTACAGGTACATTGAGCACTACTGGAGTGGTTATGGTAAACTACATTTTAAAGACTGTGTAACACAACAGGTAAGTAACTAACAGCAGCTAAAATATATATGGATCATCTCTCGGTAGTAGATCCCTTTTGAAAGGCGCTACACGACGGCTGTGGTATAGAAATTACATTTTCTATGTGAACGCTCAAATTTGTGCCTCTGGTAATGTGCCTTACCGGCATTTAAAGAAAATTAGTTTTGTGTCCTCTGCAGTGTTAAGCGAGAAAGGCTTTGGTTTGGGATCAAAGGAAAAAGGTGTAAAGAAAGGAAAGTTGCCTTTTTCTTTTATATAGTATAGAGAGATGTGTTCGCTGACGTTATGATCGCTTTTGGGGACAGTCGCGTGGGTCTTGTGTAGACTGGTGAGACGCCCCTGCCATTAATCGGCTGTGATGGCACTGTCAGTCCTCTACTCGTGTGCGTGTCTTCATAATCCGGTGAGGACCTCATAATCGTGATACGCAAAAGAAAGTGTGAATCGCCTTAATATTATTTTGCCATGGTGTAGAAAAGGGGTCCCGTGTTTGCACTTGTCTGGGCTATAGCGCAGGGGGAGGATGAAAAAAAATTAAAAGTGCTCACTTTGACTTAAGGCAGAAGCGCAGTCAGCGCCTCAAAGGCCGGCACAGCTATGCACGCGCTGGCTGCTCGACTTTTGCTGGGCAGGAGACCACAGTTTTGCAGACTCGCTCATGATATCAAAAGTCTCAGCGATCTTTGGAGGTCATTCATATATTATATATATATATATATATATCAAAATACCCGCCCTAGCGGAGAAGTAGTGTGTTAAAGAAGTAATGAAAAGAAAAGGAAACATTTTAATAATAACGTATATGATTGACATTGTCATGAGTGTTGCTGTCATATATATTCCTGCCTAAATAAGTCACCCTCGCTTTGCTCTTACTTTTTTACCGCTCATTTAATCATGGCTAGTGGCGGAAAAATTATAAAATGGAAGGAGGATGGCTTTACCAAAACAATTATTGATGGCTTAATCGATTATTCATAAAGCTTGAATTGGTGATCTGTTTTTCTGTGTTAACCTCATATTTTTCATACTTCTTCTCAAACTAAGGTGGTGCGAGGGTAAAATGAATTGGGATGCGCTGATCAATGTAATCTGCTTGTAATGCAAAGTGTGATTAAATGCATTATTTTTAACGCTTATGGAGCACATGCATCAAGCTTCTCAGCTGTGCTTGTGCTAAGAAAAGGAAAGTTTTTAAAAATAACATAACACGATTGTCAATGTGACCTTTTGTAAGTAGTGCGTGGAGGATTCAGTGTGTAGAAACTCTGGAGACAGCGTGTGTATTAACTTGTGGATTTTTCTGTGAGTATTTGGTGGCAGTCTGACGAAGTTGCTTCGGAAGACGGCGTTAGCATGAGCTCAGCTCAGAGCGAAATTAGATGAATGGGAGGGATATGATGACGTGACTCCCCACCCGCCTTAACTATCAATCCCCACAAACACAGTCTCTCGGAATTTGCATAAGCACACCCCTTCACCTACAATTTTACCTTAGTTACAAAGTGATCAAAACTCTCGTTTATATCCTGTGTCCTCTCATTAAACTTGTATCCCGCATTACCTGTGGGCATGTGAAACGCCAGCGGTAGCCTGTCTATGAACTTAATTTAAAGTTTAGGTTTACACCTTGCTTTCTTTCTGAGGTAGCATCACGTGATTACGTGGGAGGCGTGATGATGTCACACGAAACTCCGCCCCCCCACGTTATTCCAGCTCAACTCCATTACAGTTAATGGAGAAAAATACCTTCCAGTTATGACCATTAGGCGTAGAATTTCGAAATGAAACCTGCCCAACTTTTGTAAGTAAGCTGTAAGGAATGAGCCTGCCAAATTTCAGCCTTCTACCTACACGGGAAGTTGGAGAATTAGTGATGAGTGAGTGAGTGAGTGAGTGAGTGAGTGAGTGAGTGAGCGAGTGAGTGAGTGAGGGCTTTGCCTTTTATTAGTATAGATTGGTATACCAAAGGTGACAATTATCTTAAAGAGTTTTATTTCAGTCTGAAGAAGCCAAAAGTGGTTCTTTAGGTACAAATAAATTGTAACCCACACTTAGTCTGTGGTATGTTATACTGCTAAGTGATTAGCATCCATAAGCTATAATTTAGTCCTTTTCTTGCCCTTGCTATCTGTGGCACAATCATCCTCTTGTACGACATAGAAAGTATATTGTGTGGTCCTTGTTGCATGGTTCCGATCTTATGTCCACAGATCAACTGCTGTTCCATTTCTAAACCCAAGCTATGTCTATATCACTAAAGGGAGCTCCATCTTTCTCCTAAATGCCATTTAGCTGCAAGTTGATAACATTGGTTCTTTACAATAACAATCTGCAGATTATTTTAGTTCAGCTAATCCAGCGTTATATATACTTACATAATTAATTTCCTCTTCTATTTGTGTCAGGAGAAGTGACTTCATGGTTATCTTACCTAAATCAGCAAAAGAAGGAAGCTAGTGTATGAGGTCTTTGGTGTTGCACAGGGGATTCAATCAGCTCTCTGATGAGTAAAAGAGGAAAATATACAAAATATATTGGTTATAGTTAGTGTTACTGCTTTCAAGGTAAAACTGAAACAGTAAACAAGTTCATAGTTGACATCACACGGAATGTGTGCCAAAATTCAACAAAAGCTGTCCATGGGTTGTTTCATTCGGACAGATAGACATGGCTATTGCAGTAGATGCTTCTCACAGTCTTTGCGAACACACCTAAAAATGTTTGAAAACTGAGAATGAAAGCTGGATCCAGCATGTCTCAGAGACCAAACAACACTCGAAACATTTGTGCCATGGTAATTTTTTAGCATCAAAGAAATTAAAGGTCCAAGCCAGTGCTTGCAATATCACATGTATATTTTTTATGACTTTGAGGGTGTAGTCCATATTCATATCATCCCTTAAGAGGCTTGTATAACTGGCTTGTATAACTGCAGCCTATAGGATACCTCCTCTTACTCTGTGAAACTGCAAATTTGAAAATTTGCCACACCTACTCAATGCTCCAGACATGCAACCTTGTGACTACTACCTGTTCCCCAATATAAAGGGATACCTCTTTTGGATGCCCTATGCCAGTGATGAATACATTAAGTGAGCTACAGAGGTGTGAGTACACAAAAATAGCAAAATATTTTATTTTAGTGACATAGAAAGCTCTGGCTTTGTGAACATTACAACATGTTTATTAGTGTTTATGGAGGCTACGTTGAAAAGTTAAATTAGTTTGGTTTGACTGTTTTTTCTCTTTTCTACATCAAGCTCAAACTTTTTTTTATCACATAGTGTAATTAACGGGCTCATTCTGTGCTTAGGGCACAAACTTGTTCAATGTTCAGAGTTCAAATACTGGAATAATTTAGAGTTGTGAAGCCACCTAACCTGCATGGAATGGAAAGGGGGAGAGTAATAAATATTCTTTTCATCCATCTATTTAGAAACCTGTCTAATTCAGTTCACAATTGGAAGAGGATGACACCTCTCCAGAGAGCTTGGATGTAAGATGTACAGTAGAATTGGAGAAAAGCCCAGGCAGAGACAGGAAGAATGTGAAAAGTTCACGTGGATAGCGGTCAGGTTTAATAATATTGCAATAACTAAAAATTTCATACCTATATTTCATGTCATAAAGACTTACAACATCATAAACCCAAGATAGTAACTATGATATATCACAAAATTAAATCAGCAAACTTAAATATTTTTTATAAACTCACAGCTCAGTTCAAACATAATGAATCAGTTAAACAATGTTAGGTTTTGTTTGAAAGCAATACACCATTAATAAGACTTTATCATCACTGTAATTTAATTAAAAATCATAGTAATTATTAGCCAGTATGCTTTTTAAGTATATTTGTGATTCGGCCTGCATTTGCTCAGGGCAAAAAGGTAAAAAAAAGGAAAAAAAGAATAGAAAACAAAACACAAATTCCTTGTTTTGTTGTGTGAGGCAGGCAGTTTTTGAATTGATTACTAAAAATATATTTTAGTGAAACTAAAATTCATGATACAGTTGATACTTTGAACTGATATTTATGTAATAATTGCATATTATACAAATACTAACTATAGTATAATTATTTTAAAAGTGCAATCAGTTTAAATTGCAGTTATCATACCTGTATTATGAAACAGTTAATATTTTGAACTCATCACAGTGTGACAAATTAAAATATGGGTGCTTTAATTATGTGATTCATTGTTTGCATTATGAAAATAGATTTTAAAAAATGTATCTAGTTGGCATAATGCAAATTGTGGTTTCCATGGGTGACCTGGCAACTATAATTTTGGAGCTTTTCCTAGAGTATGTGCCAAGGGATTTAATTTAACAATCCATGAAAGCAATGTTGGACACTTGTGCTGTAATACATTTTGAGCTCTTTGAATCTACCACCTTTAGTGCACATTAGTGTTATTCTACAGATCTCAGCTGAACTGTAATTTGCTGTTTAATTATTTTTATTATTTGCAGCTTATTCAGAATCCTACAAATCTGTAGCACATTCCAATCGGGGGGGAAATATTGGCACATCTTAAACTCAATTTTTATAGGTACAAAATCAAAATCTTTTTACAATTTTTTTTGTAGAATTGCTGTAAGGCATTGTTAAGAATCTGTGTTTCTATTCATTCTGTTCCTTTTTTACTTGTTTGTGTGTGACATACAAATTAACCTGTTAGGCAGTTGAAAATGTCTGAAACTGACCTTCTTACTGTTCCAAAATCCTGTAATGCAATTCAACAAATGCTCATTCTGCCACGTGGTTCCAGCTCTCTGGAATTCTATTCCAACTCTGCTGATGAAGCCCCATCTGTCTTAATATTCATATTCAGACTGAGAACATACTTGTTCCTTCTGGTTTATAATTGTTTTTCCTTCAGTTTTTACTTTCTTGTCATTGTGACACTTCTATACTCTATACTCATTTGTGCTGCTCGATTTTGCAAGCTCAACTGTAAATGTAAACATCTGTCTAGTGTGCAAACTTTGTCTCCATCATTTTACAAAGTGCTCTTCTTTTTTTTAGGTTCACTATATCACTGAATTTGTATTGTCAAGTGAAGTGACTTGTTGTCGTACCGTTCATACACAGTATTGCAGCATACTGTGGCACAAAATAACATTCCTCAGGACAGCAGTGCAACATCCTGGGTATGACGTTAAACTGTATCCAGCACTGCAAGCGGTCCTCCAACTTGCAGGGAAATCATGGGGGTTAGTGGCAGGCTAGGCACTCCAGCCACTGTTAAAAAACTTCACAATGCTCCGAGACTACAGAAAGGACTCCTTTTTTATCTCTGTGGGATTAGCTCTGCTGCAGCCGCCCATAGGAAGACTGCTGGCATCACGAAGGGGATGGGGGAAAGCCATTGAGAGCCCTATCTCCAGATGAGTCAAAACTGTTGGAGAGCCAATAGTGTCAGGTCTGTTGGGAATCGGAACTGGTGTGGTGTTGAGGCATCGCCCGCTGCACGGTAGCTCTCAGGTCCCAATTTCATGCAGCCCATACAGGTGGGAGCATGGAATGTCTTGTCTCTCCTCTTCTGTTGGAGGAGCTGCGTAAACTCCGCATTTTAGTGGCGGCACTCTCTGAGGTGCGCAGACTGGGGACTGGCCACATCTCTGTAGGTGGATACACCTTTTATTGGTCTGGTTGGTCTGATGGCTGTCATACTCGGTGAGTAGCTGTTGCTGTAGCGGATTGGCTTCTTCTGATGGTGTCCGATGTCACTCCTTTCAACGAGCGTACTATGAGACTCAGATTACTGCACTCTCTGGGTGCCTTGTCTGTTGTCTCAGTATATGCTTTGACCACAGTGAGTGATGTCTTGGTGAGGGAGACATTTTATTCGCAGCTTCGCTCGGTGGTTAATGGGTGTCCACGAGGTGACACTCCTCTGATCATGGGTGACTTCAATGCAGCCACTGGTACTGACAGGGCTGGCTATGAGGATTGTCTCGGATTGTTTCTAATGAGTTTGCACGCAGTTTGTGTGAGGAACTTTCAGATTTGGGTACGAGAGCCAATCCTAATGTGATGTGGGAGACCTTCCGTGACAAGACCCTGAAGGTTGCTGAGGGTTGTGTTGGTGTTACCGGTGTTCCCAGAAGGAGGTGTTTCATTTCACAGGGCACCCTGGATTTCATTGAGAGGAGTCGCAGCGCATGGCTCAATGGCAATTCTGTGTCTGTACCGGGAACTGAGAAGGACGGCTGTGAGGGCTCTGAGGGCAGATAAAGAGGTGTTTGTTAGAGGAATCTGTGAGTAAGTGACACACCATCTGTGGTCTAGTGATCCACATCCTGCTTCCAGAGGAATCAAAGCATTACGCACATCTGAATCTGTTCCTCGGCGAGTCACAGTCAGGGCAGCTGATGGAATGGTGCTTACAGATGACACTGAAGTTGTGACCCGCTGGGCTGGCTACTTTGAGCAGTTGTTCAAAGCTGATCCTCCGGCTAGGACGTTGGATATCCCTGGGTCCACGATTCTTAAGGCTGATCCTCCAATTAGCTATGAGATTGCACAGGTGGTGTACCCACTGAGGGGGGGAACGGCTGCAGGGATCTATCATATCTGGGGTGAACTTCTCCAGGTTGGTGGTAAAGCTGTCCTCCTGGCATTGCAAGCAATCTTTGCTTTTATTTGGGAGACTGGCATCATCCCAACTGACTGGAAAACGGGACTTGTCGTCCCTATCGAGAAAGGGAAGGGTGATCGCCTCGATTGCAGTAACTACAGGGGGATAACACTTCTCTCGGTGCCGGGTAAGGTCCTTGCTAGGGTCATCCTCAATAGGATCTGTGATCACTTGCTCACCTACCAGTGACCGGAACAGTCTGGTTTTACGCCTAAGAAGTCTACCATCGACCGCATCCTGGCACTGAGAGTTCTCATGGAGCGCAAACACAAATATCAGTAGAGTTTCTTTGCAGCCTTTGTCAATTTTCACAAAGCGTTTGACTCAGTTGATCAAGCTTCCCTGTGGGACATCCTGAAGATTCGTGGGATCCCGTCGAGGTTGCTGGATATCATGGCTGGCCTGTACACTGGTACTGTGAATGCTGTGCAGAGTGAAGGGAGGACCTCTGCGTTTTTCCCAGTTGATTCTTGGGTTTGTCAGGGGTGTGCTCTTGCTCTTACTCTGTTAAATGTGTGTATGGACTTGGTGTTGGGCAAGGTTGTGGGGTCCAGTGGCTGTGGGGCATCTGTTGGTGAAGAAAGGTTCACAGATCTTGACTTTGCTGACGAAGCTGTGATCTTCGCAGAGTCAATGGAGGCTCTGATCGGAGCACTTGAGAGACTGAGCGAGGAGTCTGAGTGTCTGGGCTTGCGAGTATCCTGGATAAAAACAAAGATCCAGGCCTTTAATGACCTCTTGGGCACAGCCATCAGCAGTGTGTCGGTTTGCGGAGAGAGTGTCGACCTTGTTGAGAGGTTTACTTACCTTGGCAGTGACATTCAAGTCTCTGGTGACTCTTCCTATGAAGTCAGTAGACAGATTGGGAGAGCATGGGGGGTCATGAGTTCGCTGGAAAGGGGTGTATGGCACTCCCAATAGCTATGCAAAATGACGAAGGTCTAAGTCTTTAGAGTCCTGGTGCTTCCTGTCTTGCTGTATTATTTTGAGAAATGGACACTATCCAGTGACCTGAGATGAAGACTGGACTCCTTTGTTACTGTGTCTCTACGGAAAATCCTTGGGTCTTGTTGGTTTGACTTTGTGTCGAATGAGCGATTACTCATGGAGTCCCGGATGAGGCACATTACCTGCATTGTAAGGGAGCGTCAGTTACAGCACTACGGCCATGTGGCGCTTCCCTGAGGGTGATCCAGCTCATTAAGATCCTCATTGTTGGGGACCTGAGTGGCTGGACCAGGCCAAGTGGTCGCCCACATAACACCTGGCTGCAGCAAATAGAGCGTAATTTCTGGAGGATGGGACCGGACCGTGTGTCTGCCTGGGGGGTTGCAAACCGGGATCTCGAGTTGTTTAGTTTTAGTACCAGTGTACCAGTGCATGCTCCCCAACTTGACTTGCCGTGCAACACATACATAAATTCAGGACAAGTGCATGAAATGTATAGGGTGGTCCAGATCTAATTATGCAATTTTCATTACGCTATAACTTATTAAGTTTATTACATAGAAAATCACCTAAAAAATCCCAGACCATTGAGAAGTGTGCGAACTGATGACATGAAGAATAGCCTTCGCACCAAACTGAAATCACCCCTGCATAAATCAAAGTCATCCAGACGATCTGGATCTGCATAATTAGATCAGGACCACCATGTAATAAACTATACTATTAATAACAACAGCTAACAATAGAGACACCACTAGCAATAGGTGTCCTTTGTATAAATATACTACTAGGAGCAGATCTCTTCGGTGTAGCACAGAGTTTAGAGTCCGGACAGCCAAGAGGTAGAGGTTGTAGCATAACTTGGCAGAACTGGCTTGGATACTATGATACCTTCTGCCAGATGGAAATGGGAAAAAGAGACAATGAGTTGGGTAGGAATGGTTCTCCACAATTCTGTAGGCTTTGTGGATGCAAAACATGATAAAGATTTCTTTAATGGAGGGTGGAAAGGTCCCAATTATATTTTTGCCTTTGTGAACTATCCATTGTAGTACCCTGCGGTCATTGACACCATAGTTCCCAAACCAGACGGTGTTGCTCATCAGAATGCTCTGGATGTTGCTTCTGTAGATTGTGGTGAGAATGATGGGAGGTAAATTTGCATTCCTCAGCTGAAAAAAGAAGCGGATATGCTGCTGTGCCTTCCTGGCTACTCAGGAGGTGTTACTTCATTAGTAAGGTCTACTGCCATGTGCACACCAAGGAATTTGGTGTTCTTGACCAATTCCACTGCACAGCCCTCGGTGTAAAATGGGGTAGGGACAACATGGGCCTTTCTGTGGAAGTAAACAATGATCTCTTTGTCTTATCCACGTAATGAGGCAGATTGTTGCATATGCATCAGTCCTAGGCATCGTATCTCCATTCTGTTAGGTGACTCACCCCCACAGTTGATGAGATCCACCACAGTCGTGTCATCAGCAATCTTAATGATGGTTTCAGAGTTGTATGCAGCTGTACAGGCGTAAGTCAGCAAAGGGAACAGAACTCGGTTGAGTACACAGCATTGGAGTGTGCTAGTGATTTGCGTACAAACCCTTTTGATTGTACTTGCTGTTAAAACTTGATGTTCAGGTATATGTTCAGTCCTCTCCTGTTATTTACCAATGCTACATTCTTATTTTTTATGTATTTTATCTTTGAATGAACGTGCCCTGCAGTAAGCAACTACTATATCCATGTGTACATGTTTAGTCAGTAAGTTAACTGTGTGTGTATAATATGCAGAGATAGATTGTAAGCTAACACACACACACAACCAAAAGGTGACGCTTTATCATCATCAGAAGATTAAGTGTGTGCTACTACTGCAAGGCTGTAAGTAATAAGCTGGCAATTTATTGAGAGGGACTATGCTTGTGTTACTAAAAAAAGAACAGCAGCTATAATTTAAAGCTCTGAGCAATTGTATACAAAATATAGAAAACAAGTTACAAAGGAGCAATTCAAGGAGGAGGATGGAATAAGTAAATTACCTTTTCTGTACTTCTGTTCATCCAGTATTTATAATCATGTATCAAATAAGGTCAGGAAGATACAAAAATAAAGACAACCTTGCAATAGAAAAGGTCCTAACCATATTTAATCTTTACTACCTTCCTTTCCAATAATATAATATAATACTATTGAGTGAGCCTTAGGGCAGAAAATTAGGTAAAACAAAGCATTTGGACAATAATTTCCAACAGGAAATCTATGTGGAGCAAAAGTAAAAGGTGTAAAAATCCAAAATGTTATAATTTCATAAACTATCAAATAACTGTCAAATGACCATGAAACAAAAAGATCTAAGGAAAAGCTGCAAATGTAAAAATGTTGTTCAGATATGGTGGTAATTTGTGCAGAGTTCAATTAATGAAGGAAATTATTACCGCTAATGTGAGTATTGATTTTTTTTAACTCCCTTCTCCTGCATGCATGAATGTCAGATGGAAACTTGAAACATCTGCTCGAGCTTTCAAGGGAATTCATTATGTCTAATGATTAGCAAAGCTTCTGACAAATTAGCTGATCAAATGCAGCACCTCTAAATGAGCAATTTTGTCTTAAATACACCATCACAAAGAAAGGTCTATGGAACATTTATTTGTAAGTGTATCCAGATTTTAGCAAAGGAAAAAAAAACTGTAAAATAATTGTAACATGCATTTTTCTTTGTATTGCTGTAATTCTTATTAAGCACATCTGTTTAATAAGCCATTTATTATGCTTTATGGCACACCTTAGTTCGAAAGATTCACAATAATGACACATTATTGCTTTTCGCATTTGAACCTAGTTAAACCAATGGTGCAAGAGAAATTTATGCCATCATCTTTATGTCAGCCATTTTTTACTCACATTGCAATAAGGTTACAAGGTTACCTTGTTAATGAGAAGTAATACTTGGTAAAAACCATTACAACTTTTGTTTGAAAATGCAGAGGACAATACTGTTCTTGCACAATATTGTAAAAGTGACTACAAACCCTTTCCTGAAGAGGGTGACTGTGAATTCAAGAATGCTGCAAAGCTTCTTAATAATTACTACAAATTCTAACAAAAATTAAACCAATGCTGCTATTTTCATGCAAAAATTTTAGTGTCCTTTTATAATTTACATTTTACTCTTAACTAAAATACTATGAAAGGATGTTAATCAGTACTTTTTGTATAAATGCTATCTAATAAATTAACCTTTTCTTCTTAGAGATGGTAAGGTGCAGGGTGGATTAACCGACATCGGGGCTCTAGGAAGCATTGCTTCCACCATGACCTTCCTATTGATGCATATCTAATTTGTTTCTTCCCATCTTTCTGCCCCTCTCTTTCAGTTAGCAACATCTAGCAAGCATGAAATGCGATCACTGTGTGGCACTTGATGCATGCAACAAACCAAATTAACTAGAACAATTTCTTATAAGATATGACAGTCCATAGAAATATGCACTGTAAAAAATAAAAAATCAGATCAACTTTAACAGACTACTTAAATTTTTCACTTTTTTAAGTTGGAATAATTAATGCTTTTTTATCAGTTGAACTTAAATATATTATTTAAACCAATATATTTTCTTATACCTGTCCAAAACCAAATCTTAATTCAGCTAATATTCCTAGAATATTTATATATTCATACTTACATATTTATTTATTGTATATCCAAAAAAATGAATTATACTAATTGAATTGCATAAAAATATTTATAAAAATGCTTTCAAAACAAAGCAACCATTTTCAATTTCAAAATAAAGTTGTAAATATGAAAAAGTATGGTCTGCATTCCGCAATGACTTTACAAAAGATTAAATTCAAAGTTGTGCCTTTTTGAAAGGATTAACAATAAAGGTGTACATTATCCTTATAAAATTTTAACTTTAAACATAAACAGTGCCTAAAATGCTCACTTTTAAAACAAAACAAAACTTTTACGAAAAAACTGCTTTGGAAATCAAATTAGAATGCTGTCTTTAAAGAACTTAACATTATCATACACTGGTGGGAAAATATAAAAATGCAATCAAACAATTTTAATAAGATTGACAACATTATTAAGTCTCTGCTTTGTGAACAACACATAGTGCAAAATATTCCAAATATAACAATCATTATTTCCAGTGAACTGATACTTTAGCAACATCAAAATATAGGGGAGATATATGGAAATATAGAAGAGAGAGAAAAAACAAGAACAGTCTTACTTCCCCAGGTTTGTGGGTTCAGCAGCCTAAAGCTTCGTGCATGCATATCGCTGAACATTTCCTCTGCAACCTGTTCCATCAAGTTTGCATAACTGCAAAGTTACATTCCAGTCCCTTCGGATATTCCAAGTTGAGGGATTACATAAGGCCAAACAGTAAGACACATGGAGATGCAGATGACGTTAACCTGTTCAGTAATTGCTGTACTTTCTATGACTATCCCGGTGTCCATGGGTAGGTTTTAATTCTTGCGAATCACAAAACGTTTCATAGGTGTTTCCTCAAGCCCTACATGGATACTTTCTGACTTGGAAATAGCCTATTGGGAAATACATTTCTTTTGAAAACCCAAAATGAACTTAAAGGGAGCTAATTCAAACAACTGTTTTTTTTTTTCAAAAAAAGACAAATAAGGTTTGGAGCATTCCCCTTAAGAATATAAAGTGTTAACCCTACAATGTTCAACAAACAGCATTTGCAGGTGTTTGTGCAAATCTAACTGAGAAACACCTGTTTTCACAAATAAAGATTTAAAAAAAAATTTTTGAGATTAAATTTCATTTCGGCCATTTGAACATCTTGTGTTCAGTGACTCAATCCAATGTTGCTCCCTATTAAGTCTGTGTGTCTTATTGCAACCGAGGTCCTGTTCTACTTCAAACATTGATCGTTCTGTTTAAAATGAATATAGAGGGCCGTCATTTTACTACCATTTTCCATCAGCCGTAAATGTTGTATAAATCTCTCTCTCTTGTTGAATTTTTTTGTTACACCAATATAGATCGGTCAGCAGTACCGACACTGAATACCATAAATGCAATTTTTAGAACTTAGCTGAAAATTTTTAAATATGGGCAATTCAATATCAGTACATGGATTATAGATTATTTTTTTGTTTGCAAATGACACCACCCAGGCAAATGTTCTCATCTTTTTTGCTTTACAGAAGCTATGGACTAATTAGTCTTTTAAGTTTTTGTTCTTCCTGTAAGCTGCAATTAATCTGATATTTTGAAGAGGTAAAAATTATTTTTGAACTTCTTGAAAGTTTGAATGAAGAATTCTGATAATTTGTTGTGCCTGGAATGAAAATGTAAAGATGATCAGAGCAGAAATCATGTTTTATGTAACCGTATCCAGAGTAAGGGGCTGTGGAGCAACCAATTGGGAAGTAACCCTTTCAGTTTGTTATGCCCCTGATTGAAACAAGAGACCTCTTTGATCCTGGCGTATATTCCATCGGACAGACTTCTCCAGTGTTCCACCCCCGACCAGGTTGGACATAAGACTTGATTGAAACTGGGGGATGCAATCAAAAACTTCTTCACCACTAATTTTTAAACTCGTTTTATATGAAACCAATCTATAAGCTTCTCCCATTAGATCAAGCAAACCAGCACAACCTGCATCCCACAAGGACAAAGGGAAAACAGCCTCCTCCGGGTAACTGTAATATTCTATGATTTTGTTCAGTTCTATAAACAAAACCATTTTCAGACACAGTGAAACCCTAAAGTTGAAACGAACCCCAAGGAAAACAGATCAAAGAGAAAGACAGTCCATCCCCCGGCACCTGTACCACATAATTCCTATAACTAGTTTGTACCACTGGCGGCTCGTGATCAAAATCTGAAGCCATCGATTCAAATGAACTATGTCTCGTTAACCAGGAAGATAAAGATATCTCCCTACTATTCAGCAATAAATGCAGTATTTCGACTAATTTAATGTGAATCGTCACCCTACTCAAATACTGAGGATAGGTTTCCTGGACCTCCACCTGGAAATCCTTGAGGAATCTTCTTGAATAATAGCTATTGCACAGGGCCCAAAACAAGAGGTAAGTGGCAGTCTGTACATCCTTTAGATTGGTGTTGATGCGATAGAATCAAATAAGTTGGGACTTGATGATACCACGGAATGTTTGTTAAGGATGATAGCTAGATTTAAATAATAACGCATGGATGTCTTGGAGTGTAAATTTGGAAACCCTGAGAAATAGGACAGAAGTAAACCTTGGTATCCAGGAACAGCAATGAGAAAAAGTCCCTGTTTTGCTGTAGCCTAATTGCAGAATGATAGGAATTTAAAATATCTACAAAATGGTCAAATTCCTGGAACGAATAGGTCCAGATCCCAAAGATGTTGTCAAGATATTGAAAAAATAAGAATAGGAGATGGGGACACTTTTGAATGGTCCCTGTCTCCCATTCTGCCATGTAAATATTGACATTAGGCAATGCAAATTTTTTTTCCAATTGCCATTCCATGGATCCATTAGAAAAGTTACCAGTCAAATTAGAAATCATTACAAGTGAGACTCAATTCCAATAATTGCAGTAAAATTCAGTCTGGTCTGGTGTTAACTGGAAATCTGTCAAAGATATTTTTTACAGCCTGCAACCCGGGGAATCTCATAAGGGATCGTCCAGGTGTCAGGAGACGGTTTTTTTTTTTGAGAACTTTTGGTAGCAAATAAAAATTCTTGGACGATGGAACAGCAAGCCCTTGAAAATATTTATTCTGTTTATAAGAAATTTCCGTTTTGTTTGTTCCTGTAAAGATTTGATTAGTGGTACATAATGTAAAGTATTATTAAATTGTCTGTAAGCTTTAAATAAATACTGAACCTTATTTAAAATTACCACTATTAATCCATTACCAGCTGGTTTTAATATAATATCCTTATTCTTACGAAAAAAGTTAAAAGATTCTCTTTCCCGGGAAGTCAAATTGTCACAGAATGCACCTTCACAGTTGATGTTATTTGCAGTCACAGATCTAAAATAGTTTTGTTAATCTTATTATTTTTTGGCACGCATGTGGAAGGTTCTGTAAACAAGTTGTATTCATCATTCCCCAAATATTCAAAAAGTCTAATAATTTCGATTTTTGATGATATTGATAAATATTCGGTCTAATTTGTTCCAAATCTGTACTGGTGGGAGTCGGCACAAAAGTCGAGCACCTTCCTAGCAGTGAAACTTCACATTAGGTGAGTTTAAACCACCTAGATAAATTACAAATATTTGGATGTAGGGATGAAATAGTTTCCCTTGGCCCATCAAAAAGTTTAATACTCCTGCCACATGTGTAAAATGACATGGGCTGCTGCTGAAGTCCAGTGGATTTCATGCTCCTCATTATTATCCAACAGACCCAGATCAGGAGCCACAACCACATTCAGATATTTAGCAAAAACCTGTTCCAGGTCTATCCATAATAGATGACATAAGTTCCAGTGACATATTTTAGGAGTAAGGTATTTTTGCTATAAAAAACTGAGCAGATGGAAAAATAAATCAAGATTTACTAATTAGTGCTGTGAATTGTTCTTGTACTGTATTAATCCAATATCCCTGACGCAGCATGATTAATGCCCACAGAGAATAAAATAATTTTTTTCCAGAGTGAGAAGGTGACAATTTCTCTAACATTTCAATGACATGGTGCATCTTAGCACCTGGATAACTATCAATCTGAAGTTTGTTAATTTTGAATTCGGCTCAGATTTGAATAACCCAAAATCCAATAAAAAATCACCTTTTTCTGGTTCCTATGAACCATCAGTCTAAATACCAAATACAAATGATTGAGGCCCCCAAAAAACACCCGGATCTGCGGAAGCGCCTGGACTACGAGGAAGAGGGATCAGGTTCAGGACCAATAACTAAATCATTAGTTTCAGAAAGAGATTCTGCTATCATCTCTTCCCACTGAATAAGATTTAAGTAAGTAGATTGAATAAAAATAGCAAGAACAGTCAGACCTTCGGGGGAAGAAACACTCTGTGAAGACAAAGTACAAACATCTCATCTTCTATCTGCAGAGGCCCACAACTGATCAGAAGCCATACAAAAGTTTTCACATACCAGGAAAGGGCTCTGTAATGATCTCATCCACCAGTACATTCTGAACATTAATTGGACGACGTATATATTTAATCAAACAGGCAGCTTCTTGCCCCAGTCCGCAGTCCCGAGCAGGAGAGGAAACAGGAGGACAACTCTAATTTAATAGTTGATCATTTTCGATCATTTTTGAAGACTTTTTGCTTCAAGTTGAAGCATTAACAGATGCTGTTGGATATCACTGCTTTCAGGAACTGACAATAGGTGCATCCAAAACGTTTAGTCTGGGTATATCCAATGCACATGTCACAAATTAATTTTCTCAAAGAATTTACAAGGATCTAAATGGGAATTACATTACTTTTCAGCCTCATGACCATTCATTCAAGAGGTTAAGTTTTTAGTTACAGGGTCCCGAAGCTGTAGAATGATCTGCCTGCTGATATAAGAAATGCTCCTTCAGTCACAGCTTTTAACACTAAAATAACCAGAGCCTACGAAAAAACTCGTAGATCCGTCCCACCTTAAAATGCTTCGCACCTCACCTCAAATCATGACGATGGATCAAAAATGCACTTTGCCATCGTTGTACTTTGTATCTGTACATGGGAAGCTCTGCACTCTACTTGTGATTGTAGGAAGTAAGTCAATAAACAAAGGTAAATGGGTAAATAACATTCGATCTGGCTTTTACGTAAGTATCATATAAATGTTAATGTTTTGGGCACATGCACCATCCTTTGTATGTAATCAAATCGAATTCGCCAGATCGAATGTTAACTCATGACTTGAGTTTATCTCTGTTATAGCGCGTCTATGTGAAAACAGCAGTGTCAAATGCGGGGGGTGGGGGAGTTGGGATCGTGAACGCGGCTGAGAGAATAAAACTGAATAAAAAAGAAAACAAAGCTAACCTTTACAAGTATCATAAATTACACCGGCTGATATAGACTGGAATCAAATGAATGTTTTTATTCTAAAATAGTAAGAATACGTGCAGGTCACTTCTCAAAACAGACTCATCCGATTACCAGTCATCAGTTGATACTGTTGCGCCACCGTAGCTGTCGTAAAAAATATGTGTTAATTTTGCACCCTAACGCAGATTCTTTTTGTGCATTTATATTTTTGATTGGAAGCGTAGTTGTTCTGTTATATTGGTACCTTTTGTGAAAGTGTTTCTTTGATATTTGGAATTCAGGCTTCACACATTATACACTTCATGTCAATATTTTGTCAATTATTACTAAAACATGAAAACATTTCTGTTTTAACGTTGTAGACACTGAACACACATGAAATGCAAGTGTTCCAAATAATGATATAGTATTGATAAAAGGTTTCATTTTGCTTGACTTCTCACTGTATACAACTCTAAGCAACTGACACGCAGGTAAACAGACTTGAGCTGAGAAAACTGTGCAGGGTGGGGGGATGTAATAGCAGGCTGTTTGCTGCTTATCAACACATTTAAAGGACAAAAGACGCTGACGGAGAGGTGTGAAGCGTTTTAAGGTGGGACGGATCTACGAGTTTTTTCGTAGGCTCTGGTAATTCTAGTGTTAATTCCAGGCTGAAGACTCACTACTTTAGTTTATTATACCCTGCCTAGAGCTGCTGATTAACTGAGCATGCTGCATTTTTGCTTGTTAGCCATTTATACAAAAATATAAGTACTACAATATTTTTAAAGCGTTAATTCCTCTATTCTGTTTCTCTTCCTGGTATCTGGATGTGGCAATTGGTGCCACTTCTCTACTACCAGGCTTCTCTTCCACATTTGGAAAAGTCACCTCAGATAAAGGACCATTGGACTCATCTCCTCCATTGTCAACTAGCCATAGTTCATTAAGTAATTAATGCAGATATTGTTGGTTTCCATTTATGTTTAATCAGTTTTTACCTTGTTCTCTGTTTTTTTAACAAATGTGTATTTATATGTATACCAGTTCTGTATTTACAGTAGTAATTTGTATAATCTAGCTGAGAATTGTTCACAGTGTTCTGTACCTACACTCTGTGAAGAGGACTATACTAGAAATAAGTTGTATTGTATTAAATTGTATTCAGGGCCAAGGAAATTTAGACTGACCTCTTCAACATACCATACTCACTAGGAAGGGTTGACAGTGTGACAATTAGGTAGAAAATAAGGAATTGAAAATTGTACAAAGTTGAGGTTTGAATAAAGACGTAGTTCACTGCTGTATAGATAAAACTAACAAAATAGTTCATAAATACACTTTTCTTATTTAAATGACACATTTAAAATAAGTTAGTCCTATGTGCTCAAATGTGCTGTATTTTATCATAATGTTTTTAATTGTGCTGCGTGGTTTTAGTGGAGTTACAAATGTAAGCTTGTTTTATGTTTAGCCTGAAAGAAAAACAAATGTGACATTCATAATCAAGCAGGCTTATATTCTTTGTGACTGTTTTTTTTTTCTTTATAACATAATCAAGCATTCCTTTCTTTATTTATGTATTTAATGCCTGAAAAGGCCTGAATTGCTGTGTTAGTAGTAAAGAGATAATGTAAAAATGGTAGTTTTTTTGGAACTTTGCTGTGAAATATTTTAAGATGTTACCAGTTTTTATATAGTGACCTACATATGGAATACAATTGTAAAGTATCTTGTGGGTAGAACAAAACTTTTGCTGTAATATTTGTATGTAATTGAAGCATAGGCAGGTTGAATGAATTTACTATACTATTCATTATGTGATATTTTGCATTGTTGGTTTTCTGTGTAATGCCTTATCTGTTATGCTTTTATGCCTGCCCATCATGTGCTTTAATACCTTACAATGTGAGTCTTTCATGTATTTGTGCCATTCAAATTAATCAATGTCAGGACTCTTTCAAGGGCTTACTGTGATGATAAGCTTTGCAGCATTTATTTTCTTATCTCTTACCTCTTATTTCTCTAAACTTGTAAATACTTAAATTATAAGAAACAAGATAGAAATGTAGCTGCAATGAACATATATAGATACTGTATAAATAAATCATGAAAAAGGCATGTTTTGTCTGCCCTTAAAATGCTTTTATTGTGTTTGCTTTAGGCAAGTAAATGATCATGATAAAATCACTTTAAACTATTTTGGAATATTTTTGATACTATATTGTTACAAATGAAAAGTGTGAGGCATACCTTTGGAACTCAATACACACACTGTATCTTCTAACCCCATGAGAGCTGTAAAATTGACATTATGTCCAATGGTATGAATGCAAGGTTAAATGGGCAACTCCTTAATTCAGTTTTAAAAATGTAGACATATATAATGGAATTTAATTTTAAAATGTTTTGTGCTCTAATTTGACAACTCTGTATTATTACATTACCTGAATATTTTTCAGAAGAAATGACACCAAAACTGAAGAAAAGGGCAACCATGAAAACTACACAGCTTTTTTCTCCTCAGTGTTGTGTCCCCATGCTCATGCATACATGCACAACAAAATCAATGCAAATACAATGAGTCGATGTGTAATTTCTCTTCAGATAGGCATTATTCAGATATTTAATCTTACCTTTAATTTTTAACATTGTGTCAGTCCAGTAAGAAAAAACAAGCCAAATGAACAGCACCACTTTTCACAATATGAAACACTATTCTGGCATTTATACCAACCACATGATTCTAACAACAGTGGCTGAATGAGTAACCAGCATTAATAATTTCTAAACTCCACTGTATGAGCAACAAGGCCACATCCACTGGTCTACATATTGGCCTAATTCAGGCCATCCAGTCAATAAGCAACATTCACAATACCTCATGCAAATGCAAAATTTATGACCCCTTCTTATGAAGCTTTTTCTTCTGGCCTTCTTTACAGCAGAATCCTTCATGATTCCTGTGAAAATCAACTATAAAAGTATGTCACTTTCAAAGGAAATGCATAGTATTAGACTGTTGTTGCATTATAGACCTCAGGCTATTTTAAACCAAAATCATCTTTCAAAATAATGCTCCCTGCTGGCATTAGTGAAAGAAATGTAAAGTACATCCATGGAGCTTTGTCCACATTGGGTAATATTGGCTATAGTTTCTTTTTCTTCAGAAAATGAAGACCTGCCCTTTGCATTTTATTGCAGGTCTCCAATATGAACTTCTATAGTATTCTTTTTGTGGACTTGATCCAGATGTGCAGAGAATTTCTGTGGACGTTGAAGGAATATCATTAAGGAAGCCATATCTGTACTTAATGTCGTTATGTGATTGATATGTGTGGTTAATTTCTGCTATTAAACTGTTTGCTACCACAATAAATACACTACTGGAGAACTGAGGTGTAGCAAATTTATCTGGGTGCTTTTTATATTTTACATTCTGATGTTATGTGTCTTGTTTGTTTTAGACACATTTGCAAAATGTATTTCAAGTCCATCCATTTTTTGGTTAGTGACCTGGCTTCATTCTGAGTAATTAAGAGCTGATCGACTTGATTCTCATGATTCTACTGAATCTTGGCATAATTTACATACACTGCTTTTGTTACTTGTGTGTGTGCAGTTTCAGCATGAGTTTACAACATTTGTTTTTGTTTATTTAATTAGGCTTTAATCCTGCAGTATTATTTTGCCAATAAGAAGTACATTTTAAGCAATTAAAGCAAAAGTTACTGTATGAAATTAGAGACTTCATGTGTCTCAGAACAATAGTTAACGCTGTTTGCTCCTACCATGTTGAGTCTGGGCACTGTGCATGGTGCCCATTTAATTAAAAGATTTATCTCTTTAATACAAGCTTGCAGGCTTTTGTAGAGGCCTGACATATTGGCAGCTTTATCATAGCACTGACCTCTGCAGCTGTTTATGTCAATGTCCATATCCTGTAATAAAGTTAGCACTAATACACGCAGAGTTACTATAGAGTGGCTAATGATTGATCATCAGGGGTTACAAGTGTGATATAGGCAGTAGAATTCACAATGATGGAAAAAGTAGTTTGCAGTTTTTACTTGGTTCCTTATTTCTGAAAACATTTCTTAAGCAGTCATTTCAATAAATTTAAATCAGGTTGTTGGTTGAAAGACAGAATTGCTTATTTTTTTACACTGCCATATTTCTTTATGTGTGCTGTTAGAAAGGCATCATACTCACTACTGACTTCCAGCATTCCAATGTATCTTCCATGTCATAGAACCTCTTAAAGGCAGTCAAATTTCTGCTAGAAATTTCACAACTGCAACCACTCAACTCAACGCTTTACTCCAGTATTTACATTGAAATTTTGGATTGTTGTTTTAGCTTGGAATCTACTTGCCCTCTGTGTTAATTTAATAAACCAGCCTGGCTTTCCTGCAACTATCAGAACCCTTCTGTTTAGCAAAACATTTGCTCATGTTTCTCAGTCTTTGCAGCCGCTTTTAAAATATTATTCACTTTGTCACTTGTTTTGAAAGTGTTTGCAGGCAGCTGCTCCAAATGGAGAATGTAGAAGTAAATCCCTTTACATATATGCATCATTGCCAAGTTTTTACCTAAAGAAGTTTTTGAGGAGTGTCAAGTCAAGTTTATTGTAATGTGTATAAGTACAATGAAATTCTTACTTGCATGTCTCCTCCAAACAGTTGACAAAATTAATCTACCCCATCAATCAATAAAGAAGTATACATAGCATGCAACATACTGTATATACACAAACAAAATGTATTTGCAAGTATTATATATTTATATGCACTGTTTATTATGTTTCAATGTTTGCTCTTATAATTGACTTTTCTGCAGCCTTACAAGTTGTGGGTAGAAACTACACCTGAATCTCTTGGTGTAAGTGTCAATTGTCTTGGAGAAGTGAGAAAAGCTGTTGTTGTGTGCCGCATTCAGCACCCTCTGCAGTGCTTTACTATCTTAATCCCAAGTATGTATTGCAGCCAGCAAAGACTGACTCCACTGAGGACTCATGAGAACAGAGGAACAATGTTAAATGCTGTCAGATGTCTGAGACATTAAAGGTGAAGTGATGGTGAGCCTTTTTGACTTTTCTGGTGTTTGTATTGATGATGCTTCAAAGGCCAGAATCTCATCACTTTTTATTCTGGCAAAAAATCTGCTCTCATTTTAATCTAGTAATTCTAGTAACACATTATTACAGCCATTTGACATGTTCAGTTACAAATACAAATAAAAACTGTCCACCTTAGTTTGTTAAAAAATGTAGAAATTACCTCAATGCCCTTTTTTCTTGAGACAGGACTCTGATGTTAATCTATCCCTGGTAAAATAGGACACAAATTAGCATTGCTGCCTCATAATTCGTGCAGAGTAGCTTCAAAACACGGCCTGACTGAAATTTGTGTTGTCCCTTATATGGTTTTGAGTTTGCCTCAAGAAGTGGTCTGCACGGTAATGATTTTTCAGTCCCACTCCCAGCTGCTTCCAACAAAAAGAAAATAATGATCCAACCAGCTTGTGCATCTACATGCTGAAAAGTATGTCCACCACAATGTCTGGAATATTTCATTTGAAGGCTCAGTTTGAAAAAAAAAACAATATGCCACCACATCACAGATGTGTACATACTTTTTTTTTTCTTTTTCACCTGCATCTGTGTTTACTGTGAAACAGATTTGATTAGAACATTGACAGTTTACTTATTTACTTTTCAAGAAGCAATTTTCTCAGTTGTTTATCTACACAGTGACCAGATGGTCCTGACCATATCGATAAATTCTCTACTGCCTGCATCCAGTCATAACTCTTAAATACAATCTGCAAACCCTTGAGTCATGGATTTCTGTGGAAATGCAGACTTCTACCTCCAGGTACCCCAGTTTATTTCCACATTCCAACAATGTGCAGTTTACTTTGGTTGGTGACTCTAAATTACATGAGTGAGCTTGGCAATGGACTGGTTGATCGTGCCTTGAGCCCAATGCTGATGGAAAACATTCAGCAGTCCTAAATTGAGATTACTGGATTCTGAAAATGAAAGGATGGTTCAATTAGGGTTTAATAACAACTGATTTTTTTTAAGAAAACAGCAAGTCTATTATTTTGCAAAATACCTTTTTCTGCTATAACTCACTCCTAGTACCTAATAGTTCAATTTTAGCTTTTCATGAACACAAAGTGCAGCCTTCACATTTAAATGACACACTATTCAATTGGGGAAAATTGGAATTCTTCAGCTTACAAGAACTCATTTTCAAAGTGTTGACTTACTTTGAGTCAGTCTTTTGTTTCACATAGTAAAGACTATGCTAAATAAATTGTATTTTTACACTTTATAACTGTCCTGAAAGTCAATAATTGCATAAGAAGTGCAAAACAAGATAAAACAATGGCTGCATTCAATAAAAACAACAACACATAGATCTCAGTATAGCACACTTTCACAATATATCATTAATACATTAGGACTAACTTACCATTCTACCCAAAAAAGTGGCATTTTGCTTCTGGGGTGACAAAATAACTTTGTGGCAATCACAGAATGAAAAAGCAGGATTATGCCCCATTGGCCTTGTTAGAGCAAATAAGTACACATTGAAAACCATATCATAACCATAAAATGAAAATGGATACAGCTAGAAACAAAATTGAAACCATCCATGTTAAAAATAAAGCCAAAGTTCATAAATATATTTATAAGGCATGGAAAGAAATTTTGTCTACAAAACCAGCAGAACGACTAGAAGTGCATGTAAGGCACTTAACTTAGATTGGGTATTAGTGGGGAAAAATGCAAACAGACATTACATAAAGTTTCGCTCAACAGCAGAAAGCATTCTCATGTACAGAATGAAAAACTGCAAAGTATTAAATCAGATTTAATTTAAATGGAAGATTTTCCTAAAATAGCCATTAATGTCCTACTTCAAAAAGACATCTTTGAAACTTTCACTTTAGTGCACCTGTTCTCATTTGATTGTATGAGGACACTTTTAAAGGATAATATTGCATTATTTCTTTTAAATGCCATTCTTCCTTACAATACTGATATTTTCTATTTGGAAAAGAGAGAGATGCCATGTTGTCATGAGGAGTGCAGATATCATTCTTTTAAGTTTCGTTTACTTCAGTTCAACATATTAGTCACAAGTCATGGTGCTGGACGGTGGTGACATGCTGCATGTTCATTTACACATGCAAGTAAGAACTTCATTGTACTCTGTATATGTAACAATAATAACCTTATAATAATGCCCCTTTACAGTAAATCTAATGACCTGCTATGCACAACACAAAATGGAGAGAAATTCTTGAATATTCCTTCCAGTGTCCCTTTATTTTCTAGCATGTTGCAGCAGCATCACAGCCGAGGAGCCATCAAAAAGGGCAGTGTTTTTTATACTTTTTTTCTCTCAAGCCCAATCTAATTACATGTTCCAGTTTGGGGAATCAGCACCCCCTAAAATGAACCGTACATGTGTCCCTGTGCTATTGAGTACAAAGGTGAGTCACGATTCTACAAGACCAAAAAGCAGGCAACCCACAATGCTAAATGGGTTGTGACCCATAGTTTAAAAACCTTTGAAATATAGAGGCATCTTAGAACCTGAGTTCCTGGAGAAAACTCCAATGGGCATGGCAGAACTTCACACAGACAGTGACCATGTTTGAAATCCAAATGAGGCAGCCTGAGGAGTGAAGTTGTATCACTTACCATTGCAACACCATGCCACCTCAGATCTGTACACTCACAGTATAATTTTTTATTTGTTGAGATGAAGTGAGTAACCCTAGGGTCTAAAATCTAGGAAATGACACTCCAAGTCATGAATATTCTGTTTTAAGAAAGTGGAAGGAATGCCAAAGTTTCAGACTTTATAATAGTGTAATTCTCATATTTTGTATTGTGAAACAGTTTAAGTTGGTGAGCTCCTTAGTTTTACATTTTTAGTAGGTTTATGATTTTTTTCCATATCTCTTTTATGTGATTAAATGTGGAGAAAGTGTAGCCAGAGGGCACCATAATATATTTGACCTATAAGGACAGATTAGTAGAAGAAAAATTGTTAACAATTACAGTTTTTAAAACCATATTACGCTGAAAGGAAAAAAGATAAGAAAAAAAAGTTGAACAACAAGCCATTTACACTTTTTTAATCAAGGCTTTAGGAGTGTGGGTGATCCACAGCAGAGACTTAATGACCATCTAGAGATGAACTAATGAGAACTGAACCATTAGTGCCAGGAAATGAAAAATGTAGGCATATACATTAAAAGCAGTCCCAGATGTGCTTCAGAATTGTCTTATTTTTTTGACTTAAAGGCAGAGCATTAATGATATAGCAGCACTTCCGTTAAAATGACTATGATAGATTAATACAGTCATTACTGATAACTTGGCATATTTCTGAGGATGTAAAGGCTCAAATAAAATGTTTGTCCTTTTCATGTACCTCTAGACTTGCATATACTGACACAAAGCATATTATTCTTTGTAAGTTTTAATCCTGACTACAAAGTACTTTACAAGATGAGATTTACTCAGTTCTTAAATTGGAAGCTGGCAAAGTCTTGTTCAGGTGATTTGAACTTTTTTTCTTTTGTAGTTGCATATTCAACTGCTTACTCACTAGGTCATGCAGCCCAACTTCTGTTTGATCATCCCTAACTTTCCTGCTCTTATTATTTATAGCTTTTGCTTTTTTGTCCAACCTTAGGCTTAGAACATTATCAATAATATTAACTGTGACACTTTTTACCTCATGGCAACACAGACATCTTGCAAGGTAATTTCAAGTAGCAAAAAAGTAAGCATTTTCTTTTATTTTTATTATTCCAACAAGCAATAAGGGGAAACAAAATTAAATTACAGCTAGCCCCACCATTAATAGATTTTAAATTGCCAAGGACTGGCCAATCAATAATCAGTATTTATTTTTATAGAGGTCTGTTTATAGAGCAAACTATCACAAGGTCCATTACAAAGTTAAGTGGCTGCAAATCAAGTTAAGAATATAAAGAACAAAATATACAATACATAATTAATTACTTTTCCTTTAAGCCTGTAACTTTGAACAGAGAAAATAGGTCTGAAAGAGAAATGTAACAAAAAACCTCATCATTTTTTTTCAAGATCCTACCTAACATGTTTTTAGAAATGTCCTCTTTGGAAGAAATACAGGTGTACATTGGCATTTTAAAATATTGGGGTTTAATGGTATAGACTGATGTTACAGTATGTCTTTGTAGGTCAACTACTAACACTGAGTACTTTCAGTCATTGAATTATTCAGAGCAATTATGTCAAGAAACACTACTGATGTTCCTTTATATGAATGGAAAGACACCTAAATAATGTCTCATTGCAACTGTAAATGCCAAGTCAGGCATTTACAATTCTTTTTAGTCATTCCAGTGTGTGTCCATACCATAGTGTGTGTTGCATGCATGTATGTAAATATTTTTAAATACAAACAATAGCCATCAAACTGTGAAAAAATGAAGATTAACATACTGCGGACCCTCATTAACCCCATTTATTTTAGCCAATATATATATATATATATATATATATATTTTTATTCTAATACATGTAATGAAACTTTAATTTGGTTGTACTAGAGGCTGCACAAGCTGAATGTATGTTATTAGATTTGTGTCAAAGATTACACAGTTCTTTGGCCATATTGCGTGTGCTGAATTTTCAAAAATGTGATGGATTGTGTTCATATCAAGCATGTAGTGATCAGAAGCTCATAGTATTAAAAAGAAAGGTCCATGTCGCAACAGGTTAAAAATAAATAATCAGCTGAAAATGTTGAAGATTACAGTTTTAAAGGTGTTGAGTAGGCATTCATGTATTAAATAAGCTTTGCAATAAGTAGCTAAATTCATAATAATGTAATTCTTTGTGTTTACATGTCGCCAAGTGCTGGTGGCTTACTAAATAGTGCTGTACCCCTTTAAAAATGTGATGCATGGGACGTGATAAGCAGTAAGTGAGTTTACTGCGGGTGTGAGAGTAAACCGTGCAGCAGAAGGTACCTGTAAGACGTGAGCAAGTTTGGCAGGTTAGGAAATAAGAAAGAATGTTTTGTCGAAGTTTAATAGTAATACTTAATGCTATTTACCGTTTTAGGTAATGTTAGTGGATAATTTTGCACTTGTTGAAAAAATGTATTTTTATTAAAAGTAACTAATAACATAATGCTTTATTTAACAGTGGTATGAAATCTTGGTGCGTTTGCTGATTGCATAGTGTGGTGTGGAGGTTTTCACGTGAGGTATTGCATATGCTTTTGACATGTTCTACATTTAAAGTTGTTATATTTTGAGGACTTTAAACCAAATTAAGAAAAACTGTAATTGGGTCTATTCATATGGCTTAAATACCTTTGTTTAGGCATATATTGTGATCTGTATTTTAAAACAGTTGTTCCTCACATGTTTATTAGATAAGTTAACAGTAGAAATTGTTGCCATCCAAATGTATGCCGTAAAAAAGAACTAATGGTGACATTTTCTGTACTTTTTCCCTATTTTCCATTCACCAACAACCCACTGATGAGCTCTGTTCTATTCTAAAATGTGGCAAACAGAATAAAAACTCCAAAAATAAAACTTTGTGTCTTGTATAGATCTGTGTGTAACAGGATAAGTTACATACAGTAAAACAAACAAAGGTTATACTGTAAGAATGTTGTGATAGAGCTGTCCAAACAAATTATAAGTATTATGTTTTTTTTGCCTGAGCTTATTTATTAGAAAGTATTCCTCAGTCTTAATCACAGATTAATCTTGATCTACAATTAAACACTTCTTGTTTAGTAGACCTCTACTTCCTCCAATGTCAAAAACAGATTTATTCTTATAAAGCTTCAGTTGTCACCTTCCTAGTAAAATACAGTGTCATTCACAATTTATTCAGATCAAAAACAGAAACAATAATTGCTTTCTGATGATTTCTGGCTGTTTTAATGCGTAAGTAGAGAAAGTATACATGTCTGCTGCTAGTATGAACTTCTATTTGAAATAATGGCATTGTATTGATTAACATGCTGCTGCATTAAAATGGCCATGCCATCAGCACAATCAGAAGTACCTGATTATATTTCATACAAGGCCAAACACAATGAAGCTGAATGCAATTCTAAAGTTGTTATTATTTTACTCCCTTTAACACAGAGCAAGAGCCTAAGCTGTGCATGTTATATAAATATCCTACAGCTTTCAATAATTGTATGGTAGTACATCCTCCAGTCTCAGAGTTGGTACCTTTAATAAATGAAACCATAGGGCTCCCAGACCATTTCAGGATTAGATGAAAACATTAAACTGAGCTTTTAGAAAGCAGCAGATTCTTTTACCTGATGATTGTGGCTCAGCTGTGTGTGCTGAAGCTCATAGCATTTATTGAAATATTACCTTTTGTGCTTGCCTAGAACTGTTATGTAATAAGTTTACAGAATGTTCCTACATAATACTATACAGCATGTTTCTATATTTTAGGTGTCATTTAAGTGACAGATGTAAAGAAAAGCATAGTGTACCTTTTACATAACTGAAACTGTTTCATAATCATTACCTTTGAGTTGAAATTATCATAGGGATCTGTTATGCCTCAATATTTAATATATATGACTTGTGCTGAGATTTGTCAGGCTGTCTGTTGCTAAATAATAACCATTAAAATGTTTTTAAGGAATATTTCCTACTTTTATTTAGGTCTTTCAAATAATAAAAGGTAAACAAACATGTAAAATATTACATAATGAAAATAAAAGGAACACAGGGAAAAGAACAGGAAAGCTGAGTAGTAAGTCAGTCAATGTTAAACATATTGAAATAATGTAAAAATCTGTCACACAAGCATGCACATAAGTAATTAATATGATATATGACAATAATGAAGACTGCTTCAAAATTGCAAGACGTGCAAGTTCACGCACCATTTCAATTACATCACAAAAAAATTAACCAATGGATTGTTTACAATGGACTCTCTAGCTTTCAAGTTCAAGTTGAAAGTGAAAAGATCAGGCTACACATGTGTACCGATCAGCAAAGGTACATTTAGAACAGTGAAGCTATACGGAAACAGAAAAAATCTCACATACTCCAAAAAGAATTATTTTTCTAGGTAAGAAACTACATTCAGCATATCAGGGAAATATCACATACAGCATGACATGCTAAAAAGATTTCAACAGTGCGCTAAATTGATGAGTTTACTGCTTATTTAATTTTTGCACAACAATGATATCTTCTGGGACCGAGGAGGGGAGTACTTCACTTGTCCTAAATGCAGACACACCACTGAACAAGATATACAATACTATGTAAAAATCTTAAGCCACCTAATAAAACAATTTTTAAATCTTGTTTTCTGCATTAGTAATTGTTTATTTGCTTGTGATAACACTATATAACAATAGAATAATAGAAACAAACAATGATACAGCATAAAGTTACAAGAATTTATGTTTTACAAAGATATATGAGGACTGCTACAACAACACGGAGTTGACTCCCAAAACTCTGTCTTCATGGCTCTCCAGCCATTTCTTGTATCTGTTAAATTCCATCAACAGCATACCTGATTTAAGATAAAGAGGTACTGGTTAGCTAAACCAGATGTGCTAGTGTTTAACTAGAAAATTGGCCTGTTAGATGGTATCCTCCAATATCAGGATGCATTGAGGAGAGATTTGAAAAATGCTAAGGTAACTTACTTTGCAGATTTTTTTCAATTTATCAATACAACAAACCCAACTTTTAAGATGTAGTATGCATACTTTCGTAAAGAATTTTGAATGAACTGGTTAAAGAGGATTATTTTTTTTTTATTTTACTGTGGCTTGTGTGCCAATCCTGCCACCAACCCCCAAGATTTCCCTGCAAGTTGGAGAACCAGCTTGCAGGTTTGGATGCAGATTAACATCATACTCAAGAGCCCAACGGAGTAGAAGCGCAGATCCCTAACCTCAGAGCCATCACTCTGCCCCAACTGAAAAAAATCTTCATACTTTTCCAGTGTAGTGCTGAGGTGTCACCCTTTCCACGGCTGCACTCGAGTCCCAATCCCAGTAGTTTGTCACGTAGTGGGTGCGGCAATGTGCTTTAATCAGTGTATGCTCCCAACCTCTCTCTCTGGTTAAAGACAGCAATCAGCTTGGAAAAAGACAATACTGCCTTCATCAGAAGAACAGTATACTTAAGTGACATATGGACATTCAGCATCTGGCAGTGTCATCTGGTACTAAAGTAATTGCTTTGACCATTCAAAGAAGTCTTAAATAAGGTGGCCTTGTAGTGTGTTTTGTACTTAAGAAAGCATTCTTGTGACAAAGCAACACAGAAAAGATGTTACAATAAGTGAAAGACCTTAATAGTAAGCATTGGAGGCAGAAAGTCTCATGTAGAAATGAATTTAAATTTGGAAATTTCTTATTTATATATTGTGAACGCTGGCCCCGGCACAGACAGACGGACAACATTTTTGCACCCAACACACTCTTTATTATATACACTATTATGTACAGTCTGCTCACGTGCACCCCCAGTGCCTTCTTGCACCGATTTCCCCAAAGTCCAGGCCCACAGTCTTTTTGTGCCTTCCTGGCCGCCTCCAGTCCTTCCTCAAGCTCAGTCCGCTTCCTCCCGACTTCCACCAATGACTGGAGGGAGGCGGCCCCTTATATAATGCTCCCGGATGAGCCCCAGGTGTTCCCAGTATCCGCTCCTTGGCCACGTCCCAGCGTGGCGGAAGTGTCGGCTGTCCTCCTGGCAGCTCTCCGGGCGCCACATAAAGTCTTCCCCCCGGCACTTCCTGGTGTGGCGGAAGTGCCGGGGTCCCGGGATAATTAGGCCCTAGGGCCGCCTGGCGGTGGCCACGGGTCCCTACAGGGCTGGGCTTCCAAGCCCTGTACCCAAGGCCCCCTGCATAACCAGGACGGACGCCCCACTCCGTCTGGAGGAGGCACTCGCCCTCCTCTGATCCTCCAAGGCGTCCCGGCCGGGCTCCAGCCCCAGCCGAGGACCGTACGGGATAAACCGGCATCGGGGCGCCGCCTGGCGGTGACCACGGGCCCCTACAGGTTAGGGCTTCCATGCCCTCGACCCGTGGCTCCCAACAGAACCAGAACGGACGCCCCCTCGCGGTCTGGAGGAGGCACCCTGGGACATCTTTCTTCGGCACCCCCACAGACGCAAACAGGCCCCTCTGGTCCGCGCCGCTCTCACCCCCATTGTCCCCACCAGCTGGGACACTGTTGGCCTCCCGGCGTGGAGCTCTCCCGCGGAGCGGCCCGTTTCAGGAGGGCAGGTCCCTGACGACGTAGCCCTCAGTGCTCGTCGGGGCTTCGAGCCTGTGGAAAAAGGAAAAAGAGGGCCAGAAGCACTGCCAGGACACTCACCCCGAGCGCCCTGCCGGTCTCCGTACCCGCAGTGCTCCTGCCCCCTTCCGACAGCCCCTAACTTGCCTTCTGAAGTCCTCCGCCACAGGTGCCATGCCCGTCCGCTCGTCATCCGCGGCACCGCTCTCGAAGGCAGCTCTCCCAGCCGCCCAGGGGATTTCCTCTGCCCGCACAGAGGACGGCCCTTCTCCGGACGCGCGCACCCAGCGCCGCGTCCTCTCCTATCGGAGGAACCGGCACTCACCCTTCGGTTCCTCCTTCTTCTCTTGGACGGCTTGACGGTCTGGGTCTGAGCATGGGAATAGCTCAACTCCAGCACCGTCTGCGTCCCTGCAGAGCGACATGAGACTGCCGCGGGCTTGGAGCGCAGGGCGCTAGGACCCAGGGCACTCATCAGCCCTTGTCCTGCCAGCGCCTGCGTGCTCGCTCTCCTCGCGCGATCGGCCGTCTGCACTGCCGCGTCCGCTGTGGGGGGATCGCTTACTTGAAGTCGGTCCTCCTTAAGTAAGTCGCGACCATGTTCGGCGGATCCCCCTTCATGCTGTACGGGGACGGTATAACTCACCTTCCCCGCGATGTCCCGATTGCCAAAGGCTCCAGCGTCGCGCCAATTCTCCGTCACACGCGGCGTCTCTCCCGACGCCGACCGCCTTCCCTTCAGCTGCTCCAAACGGAGCACGAGATCATCTAGCACCTGCTGCAAAGACGGCTCGGCGGGCGAGGGATTCCTCCGACACGCGGCGAGCCGCTGGTGGAAAGAAAGAGACAGACGTCGGGGAGCTTACCTGTCCATCAGCTCCACGCGACGCCTGCCTCCTCTTTGGCACTCTGTCTGGCCCAATCGGGTCCTTCTTAGGCACGAGACTGGCGTTCCTTGGTCCCGCCTCCATCCAATCCTTGGCGGGCACACAAGACACACCAGCCAATCCCGTGCCTGTCAGCGGGCGGGACATCCGGCCCGCGGCCATTTTGGCTCTTTCCTCCCCAGTGCGGCGGCATGCTGGCTCTTCAGGTTGCAGCGTCTCCCTCTAAGCAGCTCTCCCAGCTGCTGCGGCGTTAATGAGGCGCCGCAGTTCGACAGGCTCCTGCCACCGACAAGGATCCGGGCGGCCCCTGCCTGTTGAAGAAAAAACAGACGCGGGCCCTTCCCCTGCGAGCAGGAAACTTACCTCCCGGGTCCTGTCTGTCCGGGGAAACGTCCCCGGCATGGCCTCGATAGGCGGCCTGCCGTCCCAGGCGCCTTCTGCCACGACGTGCTTGCGGGAGCCCGCTGCACTCCAGCAATGCCCATGGTCCTTCCTCCGCACCTGGGAAGCTCGGCCATAATACGGTCCGGCGGCGGTCCCTGGGGTAAAACGCTCCCGCGGGGCTGTGCACGGGCCGCTCCTGCGGCCAGTGTGTGGGGTCTGCTGCTGCCGGGCCGTTCACAGACATTTTTGAGTTTGATGCAGGTCCCCGCCTTGCACCAGGCGGAGCATCCTGCCGACTACGCCACTGTGAACGCTGGCCCCGGCACAGACAGACGGACAATATTTTTGCACCCAACACACTCTTTATTATATACACTATTATGTACAGTCTGCTCACGTGCACCCCCAGTGCCTTCTTGCACCGATTTCCCCAAAGTCCAGGCCCACAGTCTTTTTGTGCCTTCCTGGCCGCCTCCAGTCCTTCCTCAAGCTCAGTCCGCTTCCTCCCGACTTCCACCAATGACTGGAGGGAGGCGGCCCCTTATATAATGCTCCCGGATGAGCCCCAGGTGTTCCCAGTATCCGCTCCTTGGCCACGCCCCAGCGTGGCGGAAGTGTCGGCTGTCCTCCTGGCAGCTCTCCGGGCGCCACATAAAGTCTTCCAACAGAACCAGGACGGACGCCCCCTCTTGGTCTGGAGGAGGCACAAGCCCTCCTCTCGTCCTCCTGGGCGTCCCACAATATGTAGACACCAGTATGTCCAAATAAGAATTGGTGAGAAGGGCATAGATGTATGTGTGCGGGCTTCTGAGAACAGAAGCAATTTTGTTATGATGTGCGGATGTATTTCAGGTAAAGCTGTAGAGGATCTAGTCCAAATTGATAAACTAAAAACTACTGAGAAATATAAACACATTTTGATTCATGTGCCTTTAGGAAAATATTAGCAAAAACCTATTTTTTCAGTAGGATAATGACCCAGAATTCACTGCAAAAATAATTAGGATATACCAGGAGAATTAATCTGTTGACAGAACGCTAACAGTGTTAGATTGACCACCTCAGAGCCTTGATCTCACTACACTGAAAAAAAGAAAACATTGGATCAGCTTAAAAAAATAGAAGTAATCAATCACATAAAATATTTGACGTTGACTCAGTGTAAATAATTTATTCAGTTTAACCTTTACTTTCAAACTATTTTCTGAATGTTGATCAAACCAATTATTTTAAATTGTCCTAAATAAAAAATAGTTGTATTTATTGAGTTAATTACTATAATTCATTCCGTTTAACCTAAAATGTTTAAATCCATGGAAACCTTTTTGAAGATTGGAGTAAACTGATTATTTTAAATTGTGTCAAAAAAAAATAACACTTGACATTATCTGAAATGTATAGCAAATCAAATACACAAATTTGTTTTAAATATATTTTGATCAAGGACTACTTTGAACACATTTCTTTGAAACATTCATATTTATTATCAAATTTATTATATCAAATTTACAAAGAGGTGAACGCCAGAGAGATCACACTATTGATGTCATCAAGAGACACATACTGGAGATGCTCCCAAGGCATCATGCAGTACCCATATCAGTTTAGATGGGACATGGATACATTCTGATTCAAAGGTGTGAGCCATCTGCTTAACTAAATACTAAGTCCATTTGCTGACCATGTGCTTGATATGTTCACTCTGCTGCACATAGTGCCCCACCTCAATATATGATGTCTCTTTGGAGGTACAAACAAAGTTTATGGGGGAGAAAAAAAGAAAAGAAAAAAGTACATGACATCACATATTGGGATGGGACACTGTGTGTAGCAGGATGAGCATGTCAGTGCCCTGGCCAGCAAAAGAAATCATGTGTTTATTTTAGTAGTCTTTAAACGCAACTCACTTGGATGTAATGGCTTAAAAAATTCTTTGAGCCCACAAAAATGGTCAATAATTACAATCACTTGATGACATCATACTTGTTACACTGAACTAGAAATGTATTTCTAACAGAATACATTTCCAATTAATACCCTAAAATAGGATAACATGTGATAATGATATTGTACATACTTTTACAAATGTATATAGATAAACAGTCTCCTTCAGCTGAACACTAGAGACAAAATTATTGATGTCATCAACAGAAAAACCCTGAAGCCGCTCCACAGACAGACAGTGGAACAACTCCTTAGACACTGGAACACTTTTTCTAACCCATGCAATTCAATATAAGTCATTTTGATGCACTAGCTCAAATAAAATTCCTCTGAGCCTACAAATTTGTTGAATAATTCAAATTTATGATATCACAATTTTGCAGTTTTCTGGCTGAACAAATCTCTTAATAAGATAGAATAAAAATATTCTACATTCATTTTACATTTATAAAGATGAATAGTATTGAATGTTGTAGCTAAACAAGAAAATGTTTGAGCCCACAAAGTTGGTGACTTAAAGCGTCAGTTGTGAAATTACAAATTAGGACCACTAAACCTAAACATCTTTCTGACCAAAAACATTTCCTCTTAAATCCAACAGTTATTCAAAGAAGTCATGTGAATACAATCTCTAAAAAAACCTCTTGCATAGTAAAAGCCACTAACATTTACCCACCAGTGGGAAAATAAAATTAAGGAAGTCAATGCAAAATTCTGCCTAGTCTGGGCTGAACTTCTGGGTGATCAGTCTATGAATTTTTGGGGTCATCTTTTTTCCATCAAGCTCCATCAAGACTTTTTGCACAAATTCAAAGGTGTACTGCAGTTTTTTTGGATGTTTTATGTTGAGTGCATATATCACCCCAAAGAACATGGCAAAAGCTGTTGGAACCGAGGGCAAATCGTTCAGGACCTCTCTTCCTTCACTTCACTAGAAGAGAGCACAGTAGAGTTTTTGATTAAAGAAGCACAATGTTAACCCACACACCACACTAGTAGTGCTCCAATAAATACTGACCAGGCTCCACAGTTTTCTATAGTGGTTACTGTTTTCATATTGGTTTTGTTTTGTAGTTTTTTTTTTACAGCATGATCAGTATTAATTTTTCCCCAAAAGGAATTTAAAAGCGAGACCAGTCCAATCAATTTTTAAGACCTGTCAAAATAGTATTTACGACATTTCAAGGCTGAAAATTCAGATTATTGGATTTTATACTTTTTAAGGACCCACAGAAAACCTGTTCATTATAATCAACCTTTGAACTAATTTGAGTTTTGAAAGTATGAATTCCAGTTAATTTGAAATAATGATGACAACATAGCTGTAAAACCCAAGCACACAGTCTATTTTGTGGCTATGGTGAAATAAATATTTTGAAGTCAGTTACTGTAACTGTTCTCATTACAGTTAAGTATTATTTAATGATATTACCTAATAAGAATACAGCCTGAAACAGTATATGAGGATGGGTCTGTAGATGTTGTGGTGTGCGAGTGGGTGAGAAAGAGCTCTTAACATGGTATTCTTTGATAAGGTGCTGAACAGGTTCACCCAAGTAGATCATCAGAGATTTGAGGATGCATTATCTTCTGATGGTGATGTCCACAGTCTGTGTAAGAACAGCTGCTATAAATTAAAATTATACACAAAAACACACAAAAGTATTCAGCCATGATTCTCACCGATACACAACTTATACATAGATACCTCATCGAAAACCTGCAAGATCATGGTGGTCTTCTCTTTTACAGCTCCTCCCTTGTACCTGATGACTTCCAGCAGTTTGGTGGAGTGCTTGCCTAACTGTGCCAAGAACTTTGCCTTCAGACTCAGCATTGATATAGGAAATAAAAACATAAGAGCATACAGAAAAACGTTGGAGAAACTATGATTAATGTCATACCCTCCAAAACAAAACTAGAGGTTTGATCAAACTGCTCCAAGTTTAGCTTTTATAAATGTTCAATTATTTTTAAGTAATATATCAACATAAGACTGCCTCCTCATATTTTTTTAACACTAGAATTACCAGAGCCTACGCAAAAACTCATAAATCCGGTCCACCTTAAATCCGTTCGCACCTCTCTGTCAGCATCTTTTGTCCTGTAAATGTGCCGATTAAGACAAGCAGCAAGCAGCCTGCTATTCCATCCCCCTACTGACTTTGAATGTGCACAAACTTCTCCCAGCTCATGCCTTGTTTGATTATCTGGGAGTGAACTGCTAGAGTTTTAGAGTGGAAATAATAGATTGTTATTTGGAACACATGCATTTCATGTGAGTTCAGTTTCTACAGTAATCTGTGTAAACACATTGTTAAAACAGAAACCTTTTCATATTTTAGTAATAAATGTTACAAAATGTAGGCATAAACTATAGAATGTGTGAAGCCTGAAGTCCAAAGATCAAATAAACACTTTCACAAAAGGTTCAAGGCTGATACAGCAGCTTCTGTGGTGTAGTGGTAAGATTTGCTCACTTGTAATCAAGAGGCCAGTGGTTCGATCCCCACTGCCTCCTATATTTGCCGTTTTCAGTAGTGAGCTGCTCTTATTGTTAATATATGGTACACACGTACATTTGGTTTGCGTCTGTAACAAACCGTCTACATTTATGGTACTGTACTTGTAAAAGTTACCTTTTTTTCACATTTATTCTCTCACTCACGATCATGATACATACTACCACCCCTCCACCCAGGGATCTGACGCTGTTAGTTTTTATTTGAAACTGGTAATAACTGTAGATGTGACTGAATAAGCTCACGCCTTCTGGTGCACTTTGCGCCAAACTGGAATCGTCCCCGCATAAATTAAAGTCATCAAGACAATCTGGATCTACATAATTAGATCTGGACCACCCTGTACAGGGTCACGGGGATCTGCTGGAGCCAATCCCAGCCAACACAGGGTGTAAGGCAGGAAACAAACCCCGGGCAGGGCGCCAGTCCACCGCAGGGCACACAAACATACAGCAAGTACACACTAGGGACAATTTAGAATTGCCAATGTACCTAACCTACATGTCTTTGGACTGTGGGAGGAAACCCACGCAGACACGGGGAGAACATGCAAACTCCACACTGGGAGGACCAGGGAAGTGAACCCGGGTCTCTTGTGAGTCAGCAGCCACTGCGCCACCATGCCGCCCTCAATAAAACATACAGAATTGAAAAACTAAAATTCAGTCAGAGTGAGAGAGAGCAAGAGAAACATGGAAAGAGGGAGTGAGAGGGAGATGAGTGAATGAGACAGCTATATATATATAGAATATTGTTCATCCTGTATAGTTCCATCTTTGAATATGTATTACTAGTCAAAATGGCTGTTGTGAAAAGGGTCTTAGTGTACTACATTATAAAGATTTCTTACACTGCTCCCAGTGTCAAGTTGTATCTCTCCCAATTCATCTTCAATGAAGCAGCTCTGTTCTTCTTAGCTGATGACATCAACTGGAGCCCTTTATTGTCTGGTGTTGAGAAAAAGTTTTTTATATTAATTTGGGTACAGGAATAACCTGTATGAATTCTTTATATTGTGTTGTTACACATTACAATGTTAAATACAAATGTCAACCACTCATTCAATGAATACTGATCTTATATATGTATGTACCTTTTTAGAGTAGTCAGTTGTATTGCCCCAATTGTGCAGTTAGCCAATGGGTATGGATCAGTTCGTTTGGGTCAAGAAGCTCCTCCCCCTTTCTAGGACACATTTTCAGTTCATAGGCTCTGTACTGTTCCCTGTATCATGCACTCAGCTTTCTAACAATGAAAAGCAGCTTATCCTTGATAACAATTATGTGAATTATTTCAGTAAATTCAGGCATTCCTGTCAATGAGCCACGTGCAAGGATCATCCCATTCCTATAGTTTAGGCCGTTGTAAGTTGCATTTTTAGCCAGACTCACACTTTCCAAGTCTGGGTGCCTCTGCTTGATAGCAAATGCAATCTCCTCTTTCAGAGTGTTCAAAGTGGACAAAGTAAAATATTTTTAGGAAATGAATATAGTCAGACAGAGGGCTATCTCAACAGAAACTGTTCCCTCAAATAAATCGTGGACAATGTCTGGAGGAAAACCAGTGGTAACATTAAAATGCGAAAGTTTTTCTGACAGAACAAATTTACTCTTAACACCACAACAGCTGCCCAAAGAATTTCCCTCAAGGGTTTTAAGATCTTATGTGACGCTCCTCAGTTCTTTGAGAGAAACCTCCAGCTCCAACTTCATTTTCCTGAAAATGCAGTCTATTTGCAGTGCAAAATCTGCAAAAATATCTACCAGATTAACTCTCTACAAGCAATACCTTGTGCTCCAAGGTTGTCAGCAACAATACACTGCATTGTGCCCTTCAATGTTTTCCCTAACCTATCCACAAAAATCCCATGCTGTTCTAATGTTATGAGATCACTAACTAAAGGCTATAATACTTTATTATAACCATACACCTTGACATCATTGCTATTGATCAATGCAGCCAAATGGATAGAGGACAATGTGGAGTGAGAACTAGGTGTCAGATTGCCTAAAATCCAATACAAGGCACAGATTTTGTGTTTTTTACATGATGAACCAAGGGGATTCCATATTTCGAAATCATCAACATACAAGATTAAAGAAGTTGCCCACTCCTTTGAGAGATGAGCATGAGAAGACTATCCCAAAAGAATCGGCATACCTGTTTTTCAATCTGCACTAGTTCATGTTTTTCTTTCAAATTTACAACCAAATTTATTATAGATTGTGATGGACAGCTGGCATTTCAGTCTGGCCAGAACATCCCTCAAAAGAAGAAAACAGACCTTTCAGGGCAGTACATCCCCTGGGATGCTAGATGGCAGCTCCCCTGGATGGAAATGGTTCCTCAGATTCCCGCAGGGCAGCCAGGGGCCTGAGGTCTGTCTCTTCAGCGCTGTTGGGTGCCATGGGTGCCGCCAGGAGGAGCTCACCAAGAACCCTGGGATTATTGCGATTACACCAAGCCGGAAGTACTTCGGAATCACAAGGACGGAAGCCTGCAGTACTTCTGGGACACGATGAAGGAAGATGTGGTGTTGACCCGGAGAAGAAATACTTCCGGGTCAGAGACTTTAAAAGGACTGTGGGAAATCCCAGCAGGTAGAGCCGGAGTTGGGTGGTAGAGGATGGAGCTGCTGGGAGTGGAAGATTGTGTTATTATTGATTATTATTATTGTATTGATTGATAATTGTGGAGTGTGCAGGGCTTTGTGCACTATTACTGGAGAAAATTATTAAAGAATCTTCTTGGTGTTTTACAAGTGTGTCTGGGACGTCTGTCTGATGGGTTCAATGGGGAAACAGCGACCCCTAGCGTCCACAATTGGTGTAGTTTGCAGGATTCTGGCCGTCGGTTTGGTCAGAAAACCTTTAAAAATCAACGTGGACTGAACCCCCAGACAGCGACACATGAAACTGCCAAACCCGTTTTGACAGTTCGTCATGGGGAAAAAGAAGTCGACTAAACCAACCGACAGTGCTGAGGGAAGTCTGTTGCAAGACAGATTCTGCGTCCAGAAGGAGCAACAGACATTTTTCCGGGTGCCGATAACAAAGACGAGGTATTTGCCAGGGGACGGATCGAAAACATATTTAAAATAACCCATTTTGTCCCCTGCTCATACCTCTTAGACGGCGCGCACCCGGAGGTCGTCAATATGGCAAGTCATCTCAGAAACGGTCGTGCATTATCGGAGGGGAACAAAAGCACAGAAGTCTTTCGTATGAGGTCAGAAAGCCTAGGACATGTGACCAGCCCTGATGCATCATGGGAAGGAGAAGGTCAACCGCGGTCCATAGGCTGGAGTCAAGATCCCTTGACGAACGCGGTTTCTTCAAAAAGGGAGGGGAAGGTGGATGAAGCGTCGCACACCATGATTAAAGGTAAGGAGTTTTGGGGAGTGATCAATAGATTTGCCGTAAAATTGCGTCAGGCGAATCACGGTTGGCTCGAAACTAATCTCCAGAACTCCAAATCCCAAAAGGCCGTGCGAGACCCAATGGCGCAGGCACAGGAGAAGCCTGTCGGCTCGCAGCATGGAGGGTGGAGTTTTTGAAAACTTCAAAAGCTAACAGAACCTGTCAAAAGCTTTTTTTCAGATCATCACCTCCATTAAAAAAGTAATCAAGGAATTGGGAGCGACGGCCGAGGCACCTCTAAGGCATCTGGAGGAATATTTACGATGCTACGGACAGAGGCTTCCACAGATGACTGATTCGGTGGTACAGGTGAGCATATCCCGTGCCGTACATGAAATTGGGACGCAGATTACAAGGGCAGCGCAAGTTTCCAGTATCAGCTGCCAAGTGATCTCACGTCCCACAGTTGATCTAGGCGTGATGAACGAGTGTCTGATAGAAGGGTCTGGGACGTCTGTCTGGTGGGTTCAACAGGGTAACGGCGACCCCTAGTGTCCACAAGATTCACAATTCAGAAGTTGCTGTAGAGATTTCAGTAAATGCACATACTGACACAACTTTCTATTTTTTTGGTCTAACACATATTCTACTGGTTTCACAACACTGAAATTTTTTCTATAGTATATTTTCCATTTCCATGCAGTCAACAGTGGACCATGGTTTCCTATTGCAGCTTGAATGGGACTTGAAGAGCAACGTACAGTGGCTAAGTGTCTCCCAACCGATTCATCAACTTGGCAATTGTGATCTTGTAAGAAGTGGATTATAGTCTTTTGGGTGACCGGCACAACCAATTAAATATTGCAACTCTTCAAGGAGTTCATTCACAGCTGCACCTGGCATCAGAAAAGATTTTCTAACTTAAGTAACACCTAGGCTAATTTTAGTTCAATACATTTGGTCAAATCCGAGGATTCCTCATCAAGTTCTTCAGACTGTAAATCATCATCTAACTGCCCAGCATTATGTCTTTCAAGTGATTCTACAACATGAGGACTATCAAAGGGTCCATCAACAATTTCAGACTTTAAATCATTAATTGTATTTGGGTATGTTTCCTCCATTTGTGATATTGAAAGCCTCATAAAGATTTGCTTTTGTATGAGCAACCAGCAAACACAACTGACAGGTTCATGATTTTTGAAATGTTTTCCAATGTGATGAAAATAGTCTGTCTGAGTAAGAAGTAGACCGTTGCAAATGTGGCACTTGAATGATGGAAAGCTATCTTTATGCAAGGATTGTTGAGCAGGATAGGATTTGCTTATATTGGTCAGTAGAGCTTTCCAAGTCTTGCATGTCCATGGGCACTTCCTATAAATACATGGGTAAACATGGCCCCGTCCATAATGTTGATGATTAAGTTTATATTGTTTCAAAATTTCAGATCTTCTTGAATATGAGTTGTCACATTCTTTACATTTCCACATTCTTGGATAACTGAGGAAACACGAGGTACAAGAGATACCTGTAGAGTAGTTTACTGAGTAGATCACACCTTAAGTTTTAAATTTAATGTAAGAGCCAATCTTAAAAAGTTAAAGCTTTGAGTTAAACTTACATTAGTGTTTGATTAATTTGAATAGAATATTATTTTCTTTCCTAGTCATAGACAATGGTACAGCCTTTTACCCCCTGTGAGTTAGTAAAAGATAGAACTTTCTTGCTATAACTAAGATCCAATGTGTTAATGGAGTCAGCTGTTTAGAACAATTCCCAGTGCTAGCAGGGGCTGAAAGACTCATTTACAGCATAGAAATGGGACAAGCATACAGTTTTCTGACTGTTTAGAAATGGTTCAACTGTAAGCACACTTAAAGAAATGAAACAAGATTTATAAGCTTTAAATAGAACTTCTCTTATATAAGAACTTTTTTTGCTACATCAATTTTCTCTTTTTTGTGTGAACTGTTTTATTTTGAATTTTTACTAAAGCTTTTAAAAACAAACATCTGTGGAATATTTAAACGCATCAAGCTTTGGCTGAATCCCATTTGCCAACTAGAGCTACTGAACTTTGGTAATTTGGAGTAAACGCAGCTACATTTACTTTTAAGTTTACTTTGTAGACCTGGTAGACAATTGCCTAGCTCAACTTGTCAGAATCAATTAGTTCAATTTTTTTTCCCAGCCCAATTAGGACATTTGCCTAATTATCACAAATGCCCTCATGATATTGTAAACAGAACTTACCACAATGACTTTTATAGGAGCTTCAAAACAGGTTTTGCAGCAAGAACAACAGATTGGCAGCTGCTTCACTAAAGCTGAAAGAAAACATTTGTTAGTTTTTAATTAGCCATCAAAGTGTGTCAATTACTAACGCAATTAAGAATAGCCAACATTAAACAAAAATTGATTACACTTAGTCCTATATTTTATTTTATGACTTGAGGCAGATGGCTAACATTTTTGGTGCATTTCTTCCACATGCAATTGTTAAAATAATGCAGTAAACTAACATTACCAGATAGAATTGCCTAGGCCTTGTAACATTATGGGCGATAAATACTGAACACATAAGAGGATGCATAAAAAATCACAAATAATCTTACTTAGAATATCCAAAGAAGCACAAAAGTGAGATTTTCTACTATTTAAACAGTCAGAGAGACAAACATTATTATAAACATTCAGCAGAACAAATACATTTTAACAACGGCTGTGCCATTTGGTGACAAAAGCCATTTCTCTGAACACAACTTTAGAAAATCTTTCTTCTCACCTTTACAGCACTACGTGTCCGCTCCATGTGCGGAGTGAGCACGGCTCAAACAAACACACGTGGTGAAAGGGAGAGGAGAGAAACTAGGATGTCTATTAATGACAGCAAAACGCAGCTGACACTCTAAAAATGAGCTAAACTGAAACAAATGCACAGGCGCTAATACTGCTGAACCACCAATTCACACTACCTGACATATGCTGTTAAGCATGAGTGCTTAAATTATGATCAAAGCAAAGGACAGGTATACTTAGACTAATGTAAATGTCAGCGGAATGCAAAGTTTATTCTTTTCTCCTTACCAGAATTAACTTTTCTCGTTCCTCTGTTACAAGCTTGCCGAGGTGGAGAAAGTCTTGTGGTTAATGCCAGATTGTCTCCTCCTTCTGTTTTGTTTTTTTTTAAATTTACTTTTCAAGATGGGTGGCAACCACTGATAAGATGAATTACTGCCAACTATAGGTGGGAGGGCGCAAGTCACGCATAATCTAACAAAAATGCCTAAATCGAATTAATAATTCCAGTTTGATGTCCACGCAGCCTGTTTATACTGTATCCAAATGAAAAAATAGGTTAAACCATTAACATAAATTAGAAAATGCACTTGAAATGAAAAAAAATAATAATAATTTTCATCTACTGGAATGACATAAAACACATTGTATGAACAGCTTTGTTTTACTTTTTTCAGTGTATAATTATTGTAAGAGCCAATCTTAGAAAGTTTAAGTTTTCAGTTAAACTCATATTAATGTTTGCTTAATTTGAATAGAATATAATTTTCTTTCATAGTCTTTTCCCCCTATGTTAGCAAGAGATAGAACCTTCTTACTGTAACTGAGAAACAGTGTGATAATAAGCTCAGTTGTTGTTTAGAACAGGTCCCAGTACATAGGGACTTAAAAGACTCATTTTAAACTTAGAAATGGGATGAGCATACAGTTTCCTGACCGTTTTGAAGTAAATAGTAACAATTTGAGATGTAACAAGTTTAAGCTTAGAACTAAACTTTTCTTAACGTAAATTTTTCATTTTTTGGTATTTTATTTCCTTTTTTTTGTGTGAACTGTTATACTTTGAAACTTAACTAAACTTTTAAAAACAAAGATATTTTGTCTGTGGAATCATTTCTGCATGTCAGGCTTTTGTTGAATCCCATTTTTTGAGTTGAAGCTGCTGAACTTTGGTAATTTTGGGAAAACGCAGCTACAATTATAGATGTCTGGGATGACTTGGACAGCAAAAACAACAAAAATATAAGTAAAAGTTAAGGTAAATCTAGAAGAAACTTGCAAGACTTTATCACAGAACTATTTAAAAAATATTCGGCAATAAAGCAAAGCAAATTACTTCAGTTTTGTAATGTAAGGGTGGATAGGCAAAATGCTAACTTGTTTTAACTCGTGTTTATTCTAATGCTTTATAGCATTTTCATAATAAAATAAACATTATCCCCATGTTAAGTAGCTTTAAAAATGATTTTCTTTGCCGGCCTATGTTTTCACAGTACTGTAAATATGCAAAATTAACGTATATGTTTTGAAAAACATATTTGCATTGCTTTTAGTTTCCAAATACATTATTTAATATTAATATATTATTAATCCAACAATAAAAGCCCAAATCAAATTTAGTAAGTACATTAATCACAAGCAAAGTCAGCAGTTTTTAAAAGTGATGAAAACATAGCATGCCATACAGTACAATTTATTTTTGTATAGCCCAAAATCACACAAGAAGTGCCACAATGGGCTTTAACAGGCCTTACCTTTTGACAGCCCCCCAGCCTTGACTCTCTAAGAAGACAAGGAAAATCTCCAAAAAAAAGCTCCTTGTAGGGAAAAAATGGAAGAAACCTTGGGAAAGGCAGTTCAATGAGCATACATATTACATGTATCATGGCCAGTGATGTTTTATGTTTAACCTAGAAACATTTATAAATCTGACTGGAGCACACATAGTCAGACAGCTTTTTGCAGAATTCATTATGAATTATGAAATGCAAATGAAGAATAAAACAGGAGATAGGTAGTGGTTTCATAGTAACACACATAAGTTTTTAATGGTTTACATCTTATTAGATGATGTAATTGAGGGCATGGATTGGCTGGCATCCAGGCAAGGATGGTTAGTGTTCATTTCACCAGTTGGGAAACCACTATAATGGTAGGACAACAACAATAATTTTAATAATTTCCATAGCACATTTTCACACACAGAAGGTAGCTCCAAGTGCTTTACAAGATGCCAGAGAAAAATGATATAAGAAAAGAAAAATAAAAGTAGATAAGAGTAATAATGAATAAAACTGAATAACTGAAAACTGAATATAAATGAAAAAAGACATATACTCCCCTCCTACACCAGGAGGCAGCTACTTTCTGGTTGAACTCCCATTTGCACATGCAAAGGGCTACATGAGAATTATAGTCCCAATGGGCAAGCATACTCGGGTCCTGGGTGCTGACAGGGTAGCTGCTGAAAGGAGGCTCCCTTTTTCTATTTGAGATTCTGAGTGTCCCTGGGAGTACTTCACAGAGGCAAGTACTGGAAGTACATCCAAATGTAGCATAAAAAGGAGTCACTCTGTGTTTAATAAAAGAATCTACTTAAACCCCAGGACTTGTATCTGTGCAATTGTGATCTGAGTTTGGGGACCTGTAATGGCCCCTATTGTCCACAATACATATTCATATAGAAAATATTTAATTTTACAGGCAATCATTTCCTTAAGTGCATGTTTTGATGGCTTATACCATCAATCTACAGATTATGACCATGAATGAGTGATTCTCACCATCAAGCAACCAGTTTCAGAAACAAAAAATTGAGCCCAGATATTTTTGAAGTCTGGCAACTAAGAAGCCTCACAGAGATCAATTCCTAGATAATCCTCAGCAGCAACAGTCATAGAAATTTGTATGGTAATATCACTTGTACTTATGCTTGAGGCCACTTCAGCAATACTTAGTTTTTTCTGGCAGTTGAAAATCCTCATTTGTAAGTGCAGAATCCAAATAATCAAAGTACACAAAAGGATCTTCTGCAGAATATTTATTTTGATGAGAGCCACTGCTGGTTTTTAATGTTGGTCTGTAAGGGAAACTAATTTTAAGAAGTGCGGAGGATACCAGTTAACTTGCTGTCTTTGCAGCAGCTCGTAGATAAAAACCAAACAATACATTCTAGGTGACATTTCTCAACATTTAGCTTTCTACCCCTTGATATTAACTTTTATCAACAACTACTGCCTACACTTTATAGTGACTACTGTTGACACCTGCCTTGAAAGAGTTACACACAATTTTATTTTTCACCAGCAGCTCTTTATTTATGAGATATTTAAATCTTATTGGGTACTTGAAATTAGAATTGTAAAACATTGCAAGTAATTTGCTATGCTATCTTTTACTAAAGCATGATATGCATAAAATGAAGGTCTTTTTTTAAGCAGAGATTTCAAGATATTAATATTAATTTGGTTACTTTGCCCACTTCTTTTTCAGTCTGCTTAATCTGATAGGAGTCAAGGTGACAAAACAAACAGGTTAACTATTCAGGGCATCCGATCTCAGCTGAATTTTTCAGCTCCACATGGGTCAGTAACGAGTATTTCCAGGTGAATCAAGAGATATTATCCTTTAAGGTTGTCCAGGGTCTTTCCCCGAGATGTTTTTGAGTGGGTACAGGGTCATTATAATTACATGCTTAAATCACCTCACCTGGTTCCTCTCAATCTAGAAAAGAAGCAGTTTGGGGAAGTATCCAACTACAGTTAGGATAGTTTTAGGACTCCAACATATCCGACCACTTCAGAGACCCAGAACCATTTGGTATTCATGTGAGAAACACAATGATGTTTTTATTTTTACCTATTGTGTAACTGTAATTGGTTCATTTTACATTTTTACTTAAAAAAAGATGACTTCTGAAAACACACACACACACACATATATATAAAACCAATAAAAAAGACACATACATTCTGTATGTGAACTGAGGGACTTCGATATTTTAGAAGTTTAATAAATGCAAAGATAGACAAAACTACCAAGACCACTGGTTTATATATATATATATATATATATATATATATATATATATATATATATATATATATATATATATATATATATATATATATATATATATATATATATACAGTATATGAGTCAGTGAAACAGGGGAGAGATTCATTTAAACCTGGCAGAGTCAAAAGAGATGCTACTGACAGGGAAGTCAGCTTACGGGCCTCAGAATGTCTTCGGGTTGTCTTTTCTGTAGCTGGAGCTTCTTACCATGTCACTTATAGTGAGCTCAACTAATCACCACAGGCGCCTCATATTAGGCACTTGTATTTGCCGTCTCATTTTTGGGCACCACCCTGAGTGTATGGCCTTGAAATCTAACCAACAGATTGAAAGGTTTATTTGAGGACTTCAATTCAACTTCACAGTCACATTCCTGTACAATGTCAGCAAAACTGTCGCAGCACTGATTTTCTGGCCAATCTCTTGATTACTTTTACCCTCACTTGTAAACAAAATCTTGATGTACTCAAACTTCTCCACTATTGGAAGCTCCTTACACCATACCTATATTTATAAGACACTTCTTTCCAAGACAGTGGTGTTTGCATAGTGAATCAAATTAAAGAATGACAGCCGAGATGTTTAATATATTTGGTTACATTTTTGGATTTACCTGTCCTGGCCTCTCACCTTGCTTAACACTAGAATTACCAGAGCCTACGAAAAAACTCGTAATTCCGTCCCACCTTAAATTGCTTCTTAAATCCCTTCACACCTCTCCGGCAGCGTCCTTTGTCTTCTAAATGTGCTGATAAAGAGAAGCTAGGAGCAGCCGGCTATTCCATCCCCCCACCAATTTAGAACGTGCACGAACTTCTCCCAGCTCATGCCTTGATTGAGTATCTGGGAGTGAAGTGGAGTTTTAGAGTGGAAATAATAGATCGTTATTTGGAACACACGCATTTTATGTCTGTTCCGTTTCTACAGTAATCTGTGTCAACACATTGTTAAAACAGAAACGTTTTTTATATTCTAGTAGTAGATGACAGAATGTAGGCATAAACTATATAATGTATGAAGCCTGAAGTCCAAATAGCGAAGAAACATTTTCACAAGAATAACACAATTGCGCTTTTATTCAAAAATATAACTACAGAAACAAAAAGCCGCCTTAACATGTCACATTGACAGCCATTTATTGTAACTGCCTCCGTGGTTCAATAGAATTAGTTCTCGCTTGGGAATCAAAAGGTCACGAGTTTGATCCTGCGTCCCTCCATTTTGCATGTAATAGGTGTGTTGATAAGACAAGAAAAAACAGCTACATTGCTTACTGTCTCAAATTTTTTGAGCTTGTGCTTAAAAGCTGAGGTATAATTTGGTGTTTACTATAAGAAAGAAGTTTGAACTAAGTGAGAAAAGGGCAGTTAAGTCAGTCAGCCAGTCAGTCATTATCCAACCTGCTATATCCTAACACAGGGTAACAGGGGTCTGCCGGAGCCAATCCCAGCCAACACAGGGTGCAAGGCAGGAACAAACTCCAGGAAGGGTGCCAGCCCACCGCAGAGCACACACACACACCAAGCACACACTAGGAACAATTTAGGATTGCCAATGCACCTAATCTGCATGTCTTTGGACTGTGGGAGGAAACCGGAGCACCCAGCGGAAACCCACGCAGACATAGGGAAAACATGCAAACTCCAAGCAGGGAGGACCCGGGAAGCAAACCAAGGTCTCCTTACTGTGAGGCAGCAGCGCTACCACTGTGCCGCCCGGCAGTTAAGTGTGTTTTATTATTTAGTATTGCAGCAACAGCAAGGCTTCAACAAAAAAGAAAATAAAGTTAAAAGTGCTTTTCTTCTAGAGCGCGCTTGCTTTGACACTTAAGCTTCTTGTCTTGACTGCGGCTGACAAGTTTTGATAAGAATGGAACAGGGAACTTGTGGCTGACTGAACTGTGCAGGAAAAGCTCAAGGCTGTGTGGGCATACAGAGGTTTAAGAGGCCAGTGTACTTTATCACCTTAAGGTCATGAACTTTTAAGGATAATAAAAATGACAAGCAGTCATCTGGCCAAGTGGACCAGGTTGATAGTGACCTTTTAAGGTATCTATGTTCCGCCATCTCCTGTTTGCAACTAGGTGTAACCAATGATATTAGAGCTTAATTTACCTCTTTGTAACACTTTCATTTTACTGCTTTGCTGATTTGAGTGTTACCTTTGATTAATGTGTCCAACTGCCTGCAATTATTTTCCTCAACATTAAGAGAGAGAACAGGACACCCAGCAGGAATGACCTGTATAGTTTTCTTCCACATTAACCAAATGACACAAGCAGGAGTTCACACCTCAGGGATAGGCTAAGGCAACTCAAGCATTGTATAGATGGCTTACTGTCTACATTTGCAGTGTTGGGGAGCCCACCCCCTTAAGAACAAGGACAATACATTAAATAATTAGAGACAAAGCAAAATGATTAACAACATCAAAATACCAGTTAGAATGTAAAAGAATACTAAATAAAAAATAGAAACATATCTTATATATAAACATCTACGCGTGGAAGTGTGTTTGTCTGTCAGGCCTGGTTGTGAGAGGTAGAGTCGGGGTAAGGGCTCCACCTCTGAGGATACACAAGCGAGGCCAGCACGTCGGCAAAGCGGAAACTCCAAAGAAAGATTCACTATCTTAGCTGCTAACACAGGAGCGAGGCGAGTACATTGGCAAACGGTATCCCTTTTACTTTTCCTCCTGCCGCTAATACACAAGCAAGGTGAGCAAGCCAGCAAAATGAAACCCCTGAAGAAACTTTCAATTACCTGACATCTCGACATTTCATTTTTTTTTTCTGACGATTTAAATAGTTTCTGGGACCCTGTGCTGTTTACAACACGGGCTTACACAATTGTTGAAAACAGCAAAAAAAAATAGGTTAATTAATGACAATGGCTAACCCAGTCAGGGGGACATTTCCTCAGTCTGCACAATTCTAAAAATCATCATGGCACACTCCCCTGCATCAGGACTGCAACCTCATTCTCCTTCCTCCATTTTTCATATCATTCAGAAATACTGAGGCCAGTATTTTCGTAAAGTCTAATGACTTTCTGTCACTATCAAATTGCAGTTTTAAATGTCCAGGGTTTTAAGATTATCCTTCAGTGTAATGGCTTGTGTAATCATTTGCCTTTTATAAAGAAGAGAAAAATAGATTCACCTTCTTGCAAGGTTAACAGTATTGTTATCTTACAGGACTATGCTTTATAGATGAGATATGTGAACAAAAATATTTACAATACAACCTCGCTATATTCCAGGTTTATAGCTGTATATGACATAACATATGATTCCTAAACCCTCTTAATCCAATTCAGGGTTAAGGGGGCCAGAGCCTAACCCAGAAACTCTGGACACAAGGCAGGAAACAGCGCTGGGTGAGCTACATACACCCTCACTCACTCACACTAGGACAGTTTAGTGTCACCAATTAACCTAATCCATACGTCCTTCAAGGACGTGAAGAGTATATCTGAACATCCAGAGTTAAACCCATGAAAAATGTGGGGAGAATATCTGCTCATTACATTTATTATTTGCTACTAGATTTGTCTGCAGTGTTTGCCTAATATGCAGAATTGGAATTTTGAAGACTACATTTACATTGCAGAAATAAGTCCTTCAATTTAAGCTGTAGTAGGTGCAAAGCAGAAACCAATCTTGGCAGGAAGCCACACTGTAGAAGGTTATAATCACACACTAATACTGGGTCAAAGCAGAATCGCCTGTTTGAGCTTAACTTACACATTATAGTGATGTGGGTGGAAACCAGAATAGTGAGAGAAAACTTACATCACAGAATCAGTTATTTATACCACTGCAACAGCATACCCTCCCTATAAAAGACCCTTTCATCTATCCTTGTTAAAATAAAATTAATAATATTAAAATTATTAGATCAAATGACAGTGAGTATTGGGTGTGAATTTATTGAGTTTATTGTGTTAAATTTTCAACACTTTAATTTTAGCCAAAAAATAGTCCTTAATCAATGAATACCAATATTCTTATGACCTTGAATTCTAAATAGTAAAGTCATTATTTTAGATGATTGGAAGAAAACCCTAAAGCAGTTAATTGTAATCCTTTTGAAAACACCAGATAAAATCATAGAAAGGTGAAGTATTTGACAGCTCATTTGGCCCGAAACCATATTAAAGTCAATTATATATCAGTACCCACGCTGAAGCTAGTATGATTCATATTTTTCAGGGTCAGTTTTGACAAGGGAAACTTAGGCATGTCCTTTCAATGTCTCTTAATGATATAGTGTCAAAGGTGACATGAACGTCATAAATAGTAGAGTACAAAAAATAGCAAGGATCCTACAGTGACTGAAGTCTAATATTCCACTATTAGTCACAAACACTAATTCCGGTTAAAATGGTTTTACCTATACCTTTTCAAAGTAGAATATTCAGAATCCTATAAATTTCCAATTAGATGTCCAGTACATTATGAAAAGAAGCACTGGTATTTACCAGTTACAATCCACTGAATGTTAACCATGATCAAGCACAACAACAATTCTTTTCAATTACAAGATTATTTAGGAAACTTCTGTAGCTTTGACTAAATGTGTGACCGTACCAGTGTGCAGGCAGGTATCTTGACTAACATAGCTGTTTACTTTATACAGAATTATTGCATTACATTTGTTAATACTGAGTTTACAGTTGTAAATACTTAAAAGATTATTTTGTCAGAATTGTACTTGTTTCCTTTGTTCAGGACAAAATGTTACCAAATGCAATTATTTTAATTAGTAACATGAAAACAAAAGCAGGCAGTGGTAAATTAGAATAAATTGCACACAGAAATGTAGGAACCATAGGCCACAAGGAAGTAGGTTTGCAGGCTCCCAAAGACCCAAGACTTATAGTCGTTTCCAAGAAAAACTCATTTTTATATTAATTAAAATGTGTTTAATTATGGTTTTAAATGCAGCTGATAGCAGATGTCTATATTTAAATATTTGTCTCATTTCAATATTTTGCATATTGGTTAACAGTGCATTGTACTTACCTACTTATTATTTTCTCAAATGGTTATTTATTTTCTGAACATTTATATACACCATATATCAAATAATGCTCTTTTATACAGTGGAACCTCTAGAAACGAGTTTAATTCGTTCCAGCACTGAGCTTGTATAGCAAATTTCTTGTATCTAGAACAAAACTTCCCCATTGAAAATAATGGAAATCCAGTTAATCCATTCCGCACCCCCAAAAATATCAACATAAAAATCAATTTTCCTAACAAATAACACTGATAAATAAGTGTGGATTCACTTTGTCTGCTGAGCGTCATGTGATCATAACTGAGCTGATGATTCTTCTCTCTCGTGCGCGTCTCCCTCTCCTTATCTCTCTTGCTCGCTCGCTCACGCACCTCTATCTCTCTCACCTTATCTCCCTTGCTCACTCGCTCGCTCGCTCGCGCGCGCGCGCCTCTCTCTCTCTCTCTCTCTCTCTCTCTCTCTCTGTCTCTCTCTCTCTCTCTCCTCTTGAGGGTAGAGAAAAGCCAAGCAAAATGACACCTTTTATTGGCTAATTAAAAAGATTACAATATGCAAGCTTTCAGGGCAACTCAGGCCCCTTTTTCAGGCAAGATGTAATTAAAGCTTGCATATTGTAATCTTTTTAGTTAGCCAATAAAAGGTGTCATTTTGCTTGGCTTTTCTACATTCATAATGGCTAACACGGTACAACACCCTAGTACTCCTCTTGAGGGCAATCGTCTCCTATTCTCCGTCTGCATGTCCGCAATATTTTTGGATACGCTTATATGGCGAACTGCTACAGCGAAACAATGAAATCACAAGCGCACAAACGCGTAGATCCTCACGCTACGGGAGAACAAGGAACACTGAGTGAGCTGATGGGCTGGCAGCGTCAGCTTGGGTGAATCCCTGAGTCGAGGTGGATTGGGAAACGCGTCACGCATAACCACAGTCTGGCTCGTGGCTCGTTACGCGAGACAATGCTCGTATTTAGATCCGAATTTTTCCCTCATACTTTCCTCTTATCTTGAATTTCTCGTATACAGAGGTGATCGTATCTAGAGGTTCCACTGTAATTAGTTTTCATACTTATTAACTGTACATATTCCTCTATATGCAGTTGAATATTCTTTTTAAGGCCCTTCTGAAAGAATCCAGTATTCTATGCTTTTCAGTTTCCACAGCAGTGAAATTTGATTGTGTTGATATTAAGATTCTCAACATTGAAAGAGAAAACACAAACCAACCACAAATGGTCAGATAAGGTGATGCGTGCTTTGTTATACTTTGGGACGCTGTAGGTGGTGATCAGTTGATGCCAGTGATTCAAGTGATGCAATATCCAGTGTCAATTAGGTGTCAGTTACGGAAAAGGCCTTAAATGGAACATGGCAAAGCTCATGTACATACTGCTAACATGATCATTTTCTTACAGTTGCCTATTAGGGTCTTACCATTTTCTATAGGACAATTCTTCTGAGTGATTATAAAGGAAGGAAAGCTGAAAAATTAAGACTACACACTTGATCAATTCTCAGAACCAAAACAAAATCCTGCTGCTACTTTAAATCTAAATTGCCATCTGTTTGGCCATTAGCAGAAAAATGCATTACATGTTACATCCTAAATACTATTCCTCCGGTGTCCTATTTATTTTTTACTCCCTATGACTACTATATATCTATCTATTAAAATAAAAAAATATTGGTTTGAGACGTAATCTCTACTTGCACGTCACACCCTACTTACAAACAATTTCTCGGTGACACTTTAACGTTCCGCGAGACAAGGAAGTGAGACAAAAGGACAGCTGCTGTGCAGGCTTTAAAATGATCATCGTGCAGCATGACATGCTGATCACGCAGAATGGCACAAGCAGTAGCTGACTTAAAGAACAGCTGCTGTACAGGCTTTTAAATGATCGACACGCAGCGCAACAAGCAGAATACGAGAGTAGCAGCAAGCCAACAGCTGATCCGTGCACATGATGCAGCAAGCTAGTCCAATTTACAGAAATTTCATTGCAGCAACTCAAAATTGTACTCAGTAGTTTGTATGGCCCCCAAATGCTTGTATGCATGCCTGACAACGATTTAGGTCAGGCGAACGTGGGGGCCAGTCAATAGTGTCAATTCCTTCATCCTCCAGGAACTGCCTACATACTCTCGGCATTGTCGTACACCAGGAGGAACCCAGAACCCACTGCACCAGCATAGGGTCTGACAATGGGTCCAAGGATTTCATCACGATACCTAATGGCAGTCAAGGTGCCGTTGTCTAGCCTGTAGAGGTCTGTGTGTCCCTCCATGGATTTGCCTTCCCAGACCATCACTGACCCACCAGCAAACCGGTCATGCTGAATGATGTTACAGGCAGCATAACCTTCTCCACAGCTTCTCCAGACCCTTTCACGTCTGTCACATGTGCTCAGGGTGAACCTGCACTCATCTGTGAAAAGCACAGGGCACCAGTGGTGGACCTGCCAATTCTGATATTTTATGGCAAATGGCAGTCGAACTCCACAGTGCCGGGCAGTGAGCACAGGGCCCACTAGAGGGTGTCGGGCCCTCAGGCCACCCTCATGAAGTCTGTTTCTGATTGTTTGGTCAGAGACATTCACACCAGTGGCCTGCTGGAGGTCATGTTGTAGGGCTCTGGCAGTGCTCATCCTGTTCCTCCTTGTCCAAAGGAGCAGATACCAGTCCTGCTGATGGGTTAAGGACCTTCTACGGCCCTGTCCAGCTCTCCTAGATTAACTGCCTTTCTCCTGGAATCTCCTCCATGCTCTTGAGACTGTGCTGGGAGACACAGCAAACCTTCTGGCAATGGCACATATTGATGTGCTATCCTGGAGAAGTGGGACCACCTGTGCAACCTCTGTAGAGTCCAGGTATCGCATCAGTAGTAACCCTGACCGTAGCCAAATGAATAACTAGTGAAAAAACAGAAAAGATGAGGAAGGAAAAATGTCAGTGGCCACCACCTGTTAAACCATTCTTGTTTTGGGGGTTGTCTCATTATTACTCCTCTAGTGCACCTGTTGTTAATTTCATTAACACCAAATCAGCTGAAACTGATTAACAACTACCTCTGCTGCTTAACTGACCAGATTAATATCCCAGAAGTTTCACTGACTTGATGCTATACTCTGATTAAAAAGTGTTCCTTTCTTTTTTTTTAGGAGTATATATTTTTTATTTTTATTATTTTAAACTGCTCATAGGACCAATTTCTGTTTGTTTTTGTCTGTCTGACAATAGCAGGGAAAGTGATGTAATGGATCTTCAGTTGTAAAGTTCGTTCACATTTAAATGCACTATTCTGTTATTCACAAGATGATTTTTTTAAAAAGTGATTTATTTAATAATATTTTAGCCAAAGTTTGTGTGTCTGGGATGTTGTAACCATATGACTGGATACCTGACGTGAATTATATGACACGAGTAATTTGAGATTATTTTTATTGACAATTTGGTGTTGCTTAATTATAATATTGCTTCTGTTCACGTGTGTTTTGATTATCTTCCTTTTTTAGCTGTGTGATATTTATTTTTTGCACCTTAAGAGCTTTTTCACATCTCATAGTCAATATAGCAATGCAAGTCTTTGCATTTACTTAGTTTACTAGATTTTTGTCAAGCTAGTTTTAGGGTTTGTTAATTATATTTAAACCACTTGTGGATTTTTTGGCTATTCTCACTATCGCTATTAAACCCTTTGCTACTCACAAATAGACTTTATGTCTTCTATAATGATTTATACATACAGTATACATACATAAATATTTTAAATTAGTTGAGTCAACACAGTGAGTAAGTAAGGCCATTCAAGTCACACATATTTGCTCCCTGTTGTCCAAATTATATTGTGGTACAACACCAGAATAAAACATAGCTATGAAGAATCTGAATATTTGGGTCTTCCATTTTTTTTCAAGCACTTACTTTTTTACTTATTTGGAAAATTAAAGCTCATTATAATACTAGACATAGATCTCTTTTTTTAACTGTGGCGACAAAAGCAGACAAAAGTTGAAGTCATTATAAATAAATGAACAAAGAGAAGAACATTTTACCTGGCTGAGAAACTTTAAATCAGTAAGCACAATTGCTTTTCAATTACATTACTATCCTTTATTGACCAGTAAGCAGAATCCTTAGAAGGTTAGTTTGGCTAGTCAGGAAAACTTTCATCAGCATGTCATTTTAGAAGCTTATCAAGGTGCAGGGGAACATGAAATGCATAATAAGCCGATAAAGTAACTTCAAACAGAATCATTTTTGATATATTTCTAGGGCTTCTGAGTACATTACTGTAAAATATGTTACATCTGCACAATTTTTTTGTGGGGTCAGGGCCTTGCATGTATTTTCACTATTCATTTTGCTTCTTTCAGCACTATGCAATTTTACATTCATTACATTAATTCAGTAGATAGAAAAGGCCACATTTGAATTTCATGTCTTCAACATTTTAAAGCTGCTTAAAGAAAATAGGTTAAAATTAAGAACATAAATAAAGACAATATTGGTATAATAGTTTTATTGTAACTGTAAATTAAATAAACTTAATTTGCAAAACAGTTGATACATGCAATTCAAAAAATAAGAATTAAATCACAACAATTAATGGTTTTGAGTTAAAAGTATTTACAGTTTTATCTCATTAAAATAATTCAGTTTCTTAATAATGCTTTAATGTCTGTGTTTTATACCGATTTGAACTACAATATAAATATTCAGATTTTGCTACTTCATTGATTGATTTTCCAAACCCACTTATTCCAATTCCGGTACACGGACAGCCAGACCATTACAGGGGACACTAACTCTCTCAATCTGAAAACATAAGAGGGCCTGGGAGGAAGCCATACTGCCCAGAGAAATCTAACACAGATACAGACTTATAGATCCTAGGCTTGGATTTGAATGTAGGGCATTGGCACCAGGACTGCACCACCTTTTCAGTTTTTTTTTTTAATTAGGTCAATTAAAATAGTGTTATTTAAACTTAATCACCTGTTATTTAAGTAATTGTTGTAAACCTAAGAGAATAATGCAGTCCAAGGGATAATAATTCTTAGATTTGTGCCATATATTCTTATAGTTCATGGCGTAATACATTTTAAATGCAGATTCTGTAAGCAGTTGAATAAAAAGATTAATGATATGAAGTCAGCTAAATTAATTCACATGTAAATACAATATCTACAGGTTTAGCTTCTCATCTATAAAGAACTCCCATCCCCAAAGAATACAGCTTTAAATAGTATAACATAATGTAGCAGAGAAGTATAAACTGAATAATTTTAGGATTCCAGATAACACTGTACATTTATTTTTTCCCAGCCGGTAGACTGCAAATTTAACATTAAACTCATAAATTTATAAATGATTATTACATTAAAATAACAGAAAAAAATGAAGAAATTGTGATTCATCCAGTAATATGCACAGCACAGCAGCAAGGTAAAGGAAAACTTAATTCATTGGAATTTTGTTATTTCTTCAGCAAATGACTCATGTGCAAGCATATACAGTAGCTACAAGACATTTTAAAAACTATATCAACATTCAACACATGAACAAGTTTTTTTTTTTTTTAATGAAATTCATTTTCACATACATGTATGCAGCAGTTTAGGGACTGCGCATGTTGCTTGGGCACATAAGACATGGCGGCATATTGTATGCAGATTCTCCTTGTCTATTCCGAAAGCCAATGTCACTATTCTGACTGCATTTTGGCCTGCTTCCTTTGCTTCCATGCTGTTTGCTCTTTTATTGGGACTTTTTTTTTGCTTTTTGTTTCCTGATTGCAGTAATAAGATGTGGTGAACATGGCTTGGGCATAGCATATGCATCTAGAAGTAAAATCATAAATAACATTTTGGAAAAACACTCATGCAGCCACTTTGGTGAATAAAGGCAAGAAGCTCCTTCTCCAAAACTATTCAGAATACTTTTAGAGAAAAGCCAAGCAAAATGACACCTTTTATTGTCTAACTAAAAAAATTACAATATGCAAGCTTTCGAGGCAACTCAGGCCCCTTCTTCAGGCAAGATGTAATGATGATTTTTCTCTACATTCATAATGGCTAACACGGTACAACAACCTAGTACTACAGAATACTTTTAGAATTTATAAACTATTCACAATACTTTTTAAATTTTAATTCTGCGTATATGAAAATGTAGTGATGGGGGAAAAATGTGATAATGAGTTGAGTTCAGGTTGTGATTCTTTCATATTCAAAATGTTGAGAACAGTTGATTTTAGCATGATATCTTTAATGCGTGTTTTGTGTGTTTTTCAGTGTTTTTTTTTTTTTTGGTGTATGTGTTGTGTAGAGTTCCTGCTTGAATATTTTAGCACAAGAGGTTTCTGAGATATTCACCCTGAACACCAAGACGTATGTACAAAGATAACTTGGACTTATCTTCTTTCAAACAAGTGCCATATCCTTCAAAATGGTTTGAACTATGTCCAAACAAAACTGCTATAGAAAATTAACTCGAGGATTTTGCAGTTTGATCTATTTAGTCATGAAACCAAACCAAACCAACACATGCCAACATGGAGGCACACACTCAAAGAAATTTAGAAATGAAGATAGGTGACAGCTTTTTTACTCTATCCTAAAGTATAATGAATGATGAAGACAAAGAAATAAAAACACAAACTCACACACTTTGATCTGTAATGGTCAACATACACAGGTTAATTAAGCCACCTCGAACCAATCTATCTATCTTTGCAGCTTGCTTACTTCACTTGACCCAATGTGTTTAGTTTCAAGTTAAATATTACTTAAGTGTTTCACTCCATTCAACTTCCTGTTCATTTTGCTGTACGTTTATTTGTGTATATAGTAATTATTATACGTTAATGTACTTGATTCTGTATTATTGTACAGTGAAAAACTATTCTCTACTATTGATTTTTGTTAAACCCAGGTCACTTAATAGAATGCCTCCAAAAAACTTCCAGTAAAACTTCTGAGGCTTTTGCTCTATTTTTTAATCACAAAATTTATATTAGAAATAATATAGTACTCCCACCCAATACTGATTCTATTACATCCCGGTATTCCATTTTAAGCAAATTAAATTCTTTCACCAGGATAGATTTACCTGATCTATGTAGAATCATTTCTCAGCTGACACCCTCCACCTGCTTCCTTGACCCAATACCAACAAGTTTTTTCGGAGAAGTACTATATCTGATATGCTAATCGAGAGTAACATAGTAAACTCATCATTAGATATGGGGGTCATCCCAGGCTCTCTTAAGCCTGCTCAAGAAAAATAATCTCGACTCTGTTTTTGACAATTTTAGACCTATTTCTAAACTGCCTTTCTTAAGTAAAATACTAGAGAAAACATCCATCCATCCATCCATTTTCTAACCCGCTGAATCCGAATACAGGGTCACGGGGGTCTGCTGGAGCCAATCCCAGCCAACACAGGGCACAAGGCAGGAACCAATCCTGGGCAGGGTGCCAACCCACCGCAGGACACACACAAACACACCCACACACCAAGCACACACTAGGGCCAATTTAGATAGAGAAAACATACATTATGCAAATAAATGATTACTTGAATAAACATTCTGTTCTTGAATAGTTTCAGTCAGGTTTTAGAACAAATCACAGAGCAGAATCTGCACTGTTTAAAGTAGTAAATGACTTGCAGTTTAATGCAGACAGAGGCCGTTATCTATTCTCATCCTCTTAGATCTGAGTGCCACATTGGATACTATTGATCACAATATTCTTATAAATCACTTTAGTCAGTGGGTGGGCCTCTCTGGTAGTGTCTTAAATTGGTTTGAATCTTACTTATCAGGTAGAAAATTTTAACACAAATGTTAATGATTGGCAATAATGGATATAGTGAGGGTATTAGAAATAAACTTGATGCATTAGGCTTAAAAGTCAAGACAGAGGTAAAGAATTTCAGGGTAATTATTTACTCTTACCTAAATTTTAAATCACATATTAATCAAATTATTAGGACAGCATTTTTTCACATAATATATATAGCAAAAGTTAGATCCCTTATAACTTTGCAAGATGCTGAAAAATTTATTCACACCTTTGTTTTCAGTCAACTAGATTACTTGTAACGCACTCCTCTCAGTACTGCCGAAAAAAGACATCCGTCCGTTGCAACTCATGCAGAATGCAGCTGCCAGAATCTTAACTAGGAAAAGAAAATCCAAGCACATCTCTCCAGTTTTGATGTCACTACATTGGTTACCTGTTTCATTTAGAATTGACTTTAAAATACTGCCTATGGTTTACAAAGCCTTAAATAACCGCACTCTCACTTTAAAAAACGTTAAAAGCCCATTATTTTAACATGGCTTTCTCATAGCTTCATTTTAGTGTAACCCTGATAATTTGTATATGCATTGAATTATTGTTTTTATCATTGCACCGTAATCCGTACTAATCCCTACTTTCTCAGCTGTTCTTTTTCTGGTTTTCTGTGGTGGCGATCTGTGCCACCACAACCTGATCCAGGCACTGGTTAGTCCCTATATTGATGGATTGCAGGCGAGATGTCAACGTGACCATCATCATCTAATTCTTCCATGTGAAGCCTGAAAACCATGAGGACTGATTGAGATCATTTATGTTAGATAAAATCCCTAACTGGGATCTGGGGAGTCCCATGGCTTCCGAACCCTTACAGATTTTCTTTTCTCCTTCCCCAGCCCCCTGGAATTTTTTTTTTGTTTGTTTATTCTGTCCAACCAGCCATCGGACCTTACTTCATTCTTTGTTATTTACTATTGCCTAATCTTATTTTTATATTTGTTTTTTATAAAGTTTTCTTTCTTCACCTTGTAAAGCACTTTGAGCTACATCATTTGTATGAAAATGTGCTATATATTGTAAATAAATGTTGTTGTTACAATTGTATTGTAGTATATAATGTATTATATTCTAAAGTCTTCCGCTAAATGATTTCCTGTGGTATTACTAAAGTAAAATTTTACTTTTTAACTGTTTCAGGATGCATTATAGCTAGAAGAACAGCTCAATAAATGCCATTAAGATTTACTTTGCAGATGATGTTGCTCTTAGCTTTTTTTCTGAAATTTCTGTTTGGTTTATTTATTGACATCTACAAGTTTTTGAAAGATCGAAAAACTACACAAAACCAAGAATATCAAAATCAATACATTTTTTGCATGTATGCCCCAGCACCGTAGATTAGGTTCTACAGCCAGATCCTAGGAATGGTAGCATTAAATACCTTGTTGATCGTTTGTACTTAGAAGGTCAAATCAATAAACCTAGCCTGTCCTATAGCTTTCACATGCAGTGTTGAATAATGTGAAGAAGCAGGTTTTTGAACATTATACCAGGATGCCAATTAAGTTTGAAGTACTATATGTGTTTGATTTTACTTATTGTTGTGTAGTATTTACATATTCCTATGAAGCACACTTGCACTTATTAACCTAGCTTGCTACACACAATATTATAAATACAGTAAAGGTTGTGGTGGTCAGCTGGGAGCTGTGCCCAGCCGGGATGCCTAGAAGGATCGGGAAAGGGACTATGCCTACCCCGGACCATGAGATGGCAGCCACCCTGCTTTGTATTTGGGCCACGGGAACTAAGCATGGAAACTCGACCCTATAGGGGGCGCCCAGAAGACTGTGAAGCCCTGGACACCAGGGATACCCAGGTGCTTATATGGCACTTCCGCCACACCAGGAAGTGCCACAGGAAGCTCATCAGGAGGCACCTGGAGCACATCCGGGTGGACATAAATGGGGCCACCTCCCTCCAATTGTCAGGTGGAGTCGAATGGAAGAGGATGAAGCTCGGAGGAGAGGAGTGGAGGCGGTGAAGCCCGGACTTGAGGCTGTGTGGTGCAGGGGCACTGGGTTGTGTGCATGACTTGGACAATTGCAAATAGTATTGCCTTTGATTCTTGTATGTCTAAACATTATCCTCTGATGACAGCTCCTGGCAGGGGCTGAAAGCACAGGAATAAAAACTACTTTATGATACGTGATTCATATTCTCCCTTTGTGGTTCTCCAGCTGCATATATGCAAACCGTATCACAGACCTTCGCTTCCAAATAGTATTGTAAATAAACGTGTGTGGTGTTTGGGACATTGGTGTCTGCCTGTCTGTGCTAGGGCTGATCTTCCACAAGGTAAATTAAAACACAAAATTCCATACAACAAAAGTTGAAACTTAACTCTGAGCACATAAATAAAACATAATATGTAGCATGTACACAGTAGTATACGTACCACTAATGCCTGTAGACCAAGATCTACCATATCAAATGGGATAAACATTGCATTGAAATCAAAATCTTCTTGCAAGTTTATACCACACAATCTAAAGCAGTGGTAATTCCTCATTAGCTTTGTTTAGATAATCTTGTTATTGAGATTTCAAGCAGCATACTGTACTTATAAAGTTGCACCTCTCCTCTTTTTAGACTTTGCAAATGCAACAGATCTGGGATGAGACAATGCTTCAAAGGTATCCTCAAGACAGAAATTAACTAATGTAATGTTGACATCACCTTTTTTCAAACTAGCTCTGTACCTTGTGTCAGATACAGATAGAGTCTATGGGAAGATTCCTTGTAGTTTAAGGCTTAAACTACAAGGCTGCATAAGCAATTAATTGAATTAACCATCACCTATATCTACATTCCTGCCACCATCCTTTCCACTGTACCCAACCTGCATTTTGTGAATTGTAAAATGATATAATCATCCATCTTCAAACAATCAGATCTTTTTATATAAGATGATCATCCTTTCTTGAAGGAAGTGTCTTAAGATGATGTAGCTATAAAGGTGATATAGAACATATTGGGTGTAACAAATTAAAAAATAATTTTAAGAAATAACCTTGGCCCAGTGCCAGAAAACAAGCAGATTAAGTGGGAATTAACATATAGGGTGGTATTTGCTGAGATATAATTAAAATACTGCAGTATGTCACTGTCAAGAGAGCTTGACAAGTTAGAAAAATGTTGGGCATGGCATAGCTTTCAGGTACATTTGGGGAATAAATTATCATTTTAAAACATGGAGCATTTTTAACTTTTGTTTATTAACTTCAAAGAGACAAATACAATCCATTCATGGTCCACTGAGGTAAATGCCTGACACTTCCTTTTTGCTGAGAGCCACTGTTTTGCTCAACTATGGAATGGACAGAAAGCAAACTGAGAACTTATAATAGTAAAAGAAAAAGAGAGATAATAATCAAAAGAATATAATAAATAATAATAATCATTAATTACATGAATATATCTGCTACCTAATCTTTTGTATATCCTGCTGGAACTGCTTGGGGCATGCATTGATATGGACCACATCTATGTTCCTCTTCTGGAATTTGGCACAGAGGAGGCCCAAATGTGGAATGACGTGGTGAAAAATGTGCGGAGAAAAATTAAAATCTTGATTTTCCAGTAGCATAGCAAAGGTTCCTGCTTCTATCACAGTATTTGGGTCAAAGTCACCTGAGTCTCATATGTTCTCAAAACAGTGAATGAGATCTTCTTTGTGCTCAAACGTGATATTGATAGGATTGTTGTGCAAGTTGTTGCTGGATGCCAGGAGTCTATGGGCCACTCCTTTATCAAGAATGACTATCTGGATAATAAAGCTGGCAAATCCACCAAGGTCAAAAAAATTCTTACTTTGCATATGTGAGAAGTGGCCTGTTGGATTATCAGATTACGTTGATGTACATAACAGTGAATGTAGTAGGCATTTGGGTACACATCATTTCCTCTAAACACCTGCTCTGGTACCCCGTATCACACTGGCTACATCATATGCCTGGCAGATGTTACTTTTCTGATACTCAGGAAGGATGACAGCAAGACAGTCTTTTAGTGCTGTAGCAATGGACTCAGCTGTAGCTGACTGCATTGGGATGAACTCAAAAAATCGTTCCTACCTGTTGTCTTTGTCATAATCATCATCAATGTAGCACAGCACAAGCACAAGACTGTATGGCAATAGAGGCAACATACGGTAGAAAAGCTCATTCTGTACTTTTTTTAAAGTTCCATTAAATACAATGATGTCCTCAAGGTGCTTTTTCAACATTCCATCGAGAGGGGCAACAAAATCTACCAACCCATGGGAATTCCTGGGTTTATTGGAGTTGTTGCTCTCATCATGGCTACACAAAGCCAATTTAAATGCTCCACAAATTTTCACACTGTTTATTATTCTGTACAGGATGACTCAATTTTTGGGTACCTCTTCGTTGTGCCTTCTAATGCCAATCCTGTAGCCTTCATCTACAATAGCTATTCAACAATACTAATCCTGCCATAAATTTAGCCTCATGCTACTGTCTAAATTACTTTGGCTACTTTCATGCCAATTGCATTTTTCAGAATGATGTTTTAGGTCTTGTACACTCATCGTTGTCCGCAACACTTTGTTTCAACTGTGAGGATGAGGGTTCTCTTCAGGCTCCCAACGTCCTGATGGGGGTCCTGAACCCAACACCGTTGATAATGTCACCGAGATGAGCTGACAAATGGGGACAAATCTCACATGAACCCAGGGGATATTCAAAAAAGTTTAAGTGCTTTTATTAAAACAATCATCAAAACAAAAAGTACAAAAGTACGGTGTCCAAAGTTCAATAAACCAATAAATCCATAAAAACAGTGTCTAGTGGGGATAAAAACTGTCCAATAAATAAATCCATTAAAATCTGAGGTTACAATGTGCAGAACTTGAAAAGCAGTCTCTCTCTCGTTATTCTCCGACCCACCTCCGTTACTCTCTCCCTGTCTCACCATTACTCGCAGCCAGTGGAGACCAACAGCCATGAGCTCCTTCAGCTAACCTCTGTCTTGGCCCCCTTCCGGATGTCACTGTCAGACCATTGAGGTCAGCTCTCCTCCCTTGATCCTTTGCGCACCCACAGTCGCTCCTCAGATCCCACGGAAAGACACCTCTCTGCTCACCCCACTCACTGGTTTCAGTGGGGCGAACTAGCCCCTAGAGCACAACTGACTAATGCTCCTACGCAGGGATCCAGCTCATGGTGTCTCCTCATCCAAGTTGACCAGATCGTCCTGCCAAGCTGACATTCATTCACTTACATTAACCTCAATTCACTTCACCACTATCAATCTATCTCTCCATACATTGATCTCGTTTTTCCTCACTCTCTGTGGTTCAACCCGTACATATACACCTCCACGGATGCCTCCATGGGTTGAGCGCCTTAATCACACACCGCAGGAAGCCAATGAGGCAATCAAGAATGACCGCACCCAGACATGCAGGTGTGACTCGCCCCAATTACCCCACTAACTCCCTGTGGTCGTGTGATTGTGCCCACGGTGAACGGCATGGCTATACAGATTTAAAAATAAAACAGCCCTTTTTCTTGAAGCCGCGGACCCACTAAACCACATCAACACTTTGAAACGGCAAACAGAGAAAGCAAAAGAGGCATTACTTACACCATTTTCAGTTAGCCAACTCTGTTTCTCATAACAAGAGTGGGAAAAAGTCTGTGTGTAAGCATATTCCTAGATCATTTACCTGCTGCTAAATTCTTAAGTCAGGTCATTTTCATCCAAGCTCCTTTATCTTTTGTTTTTCGTCATGTGAATGATTTATGAAGGGGTGTTCCTTTAAAGAAATCAGCAAATTTGCCATCTCCTTAAAGTTACACTCACTTATCTGTAGTTATGTTAATGAGGGGTGTGAAGTGTGAACCACAAACAGGAACATGAGAAAGTGCATTGAACGATTGACCAATCACATTAGATTAGAAAAACCTAAAACAATTTGCTGCCAATAAATGTGGGAGTGTCTAGGGTACAGAGAGCTGTGTCCCTGGAAGAATCTAAAGCAAACAATTCAAGGGCAGGCTAAGGTCACCTGCTTGCAAAAACTTACATACACCCTCATTTGGCCAGTGCCCTTCACCCAGGAAATAATGGTATTCACACAGAAATTAAACAGATACAAGTCAGAACCAATTGGGTTACTGTTGACCGAAGGATAGGAAGAGGGCGAAGGTGTATCCGGAGGTAGGAGGAGAGGAGAAAGGTTAGGAGAGTAGAAGTAAGGGTAAGAACTTTGAATGTTGGAAGTATGACTGGTAAAGGGAGAGAGTTACCAGATATAGTGGAGGAACGTAAGGTTGATATATTGTGTGTGCAAGAGACCACATGGAAGGTGAGTAAGGCCAGGTATATCAGAGGTGGGTTCAGATTGTTCTGCCATGGTACGGATGGGAGGAGAAATAGGGTAGTGGGTTATCAGAAAAGAACATTATGTTAAGAGTGTTTTGGAGATGAAAAAAGTGTTGTACAGAGTGTTGATTATGAAGCTGGAAACTGAAGACATGAAAATGAATGTTATTAGTGCTGTGGCATGTGGCTGGGGGTGGTACCCAGCCGAGACGCCCAGGAGGACCGGAGGAGAGCTTGCGCCTCCTCCAGACCACGAGGGGGCGACCGCCCTGGTGGCTTAAGGGCCCGTGTTCACCGCAAGGGGGCGCCCCGATGCTTACGGAGCCGTGAACCTCAGCACCTTCGCCACACCCATAAGTGCTTGGGGAATAGAGGATCAGGGACACCCGTACTGCTTCCGGATGCAGAGCCGGTACTTCCGCCACACTGGGGAGTGCCGGTGGAAGATTGCCGGGAGGCACCTGGAGCACATCCGGGTGTGTATGAGTCGTGTGGAAGAGGACAGAGCTCGGAGGAGAGGAGTGGAGGCAGACCAGAAGAGAGAAGAGGCATTGTGTAAGGGCCTGGACTCTGGGGTGATTGGTGCTGCGGCACTGGGTTGTGTGTGTCACTGTTGTAAATATTAGGGTAAATAAGTGTGTGTGGTGCTTCAAGAACCATGACTACCTGTCTGTGTCCAGGCTGTTCCCCACAGTGCATATGCCCCGCAAGTTGCATGTATGATGGATGAAAAAGGAGATTTCAGAAGTGAGTTAAACATTTTGCATGAAAATATGCCATATAAATAAATGTTGTTCGGAGAGAGAGTGGTGATTGGAGCAGATTTCAATGGACTTGTTGGTGAAGGGTACAGAAGGGATAAGGAGGTGATGGTGTGAAGGATAGGAATGAAGAAGGTCAGATGGTAGTGGATTTTGCAAAAAGGATGGACAGGGCTGTGGTGAATATGTATTTTAAGCAGAAGGAGGAACAGAAGTGTAGGAAGATGCACACAGGTAGATTATATCCTATGCAGGAGGGTCAGTCTGAACGAGATTGGAGACTGCAAAGTGGTGGCAGGGGAAAGCATAGTTAGGCAGCATAGGATGATGGTCTGTAGGAGGGCAGAGCCACGGATCAAATGGTGGAAACTGAAAAAGGAAAAAGGAAGGTCAAGTTCAGGAAGGAAGTAAGACAGACACTAGTTGGTAGTGAAGAATTACCAGATAGCTGGACAGAAATGTTAGTAGGACCAAGGCATAAAATATGTGAGTGAATGAAAGGAATGGTGAGGAATGCATGGAGTAGAATTATTAAAGGTGGATGAGTCTAATTAATTGTAATCAACATTGCAGTGACAGGGAGTGTGCCAGAGACGTGAAGAAGAGAGTGCAGGCAGGGTGGAGTGGATGTAGAAGAGTGTCAGGAGTGATTTGTGACAGATAGGTACCACCAAGACTGAAAAGGCTATGACTACAAGATGGTAGTGAGACCAGCTATGTTATATGGGTTAGAAACAGTTGGCACTGAAAAAAGGACTGGAGGCAGAGCTGGAGGTGGCAGAGTTAAAGATGTTAGTATTTGCATTGGGCGTGACAAGGATAGACAGGATTAAGAAGTAATTGAGTATATTAGAGGGTTAGCTCAGGTTGGATGGTTTGGCAACAAAGCCAGAGGGGCAAGGTTGCATTGGTTTGGATGTGTGTGCAGAGTAGAGATGCTGGTTATATTGAGAGAGGGATGCTAGGGATGGAGCTGCAAGGCAAGATGAAAAGAGGAAGGCTTAAGAAGAGGTTAATGGATGTGTTGAGAAAGGAGATGTGGATGCTGAGTGTGACAAAGCTTGATGGAGAGGACAAGAAGATATGGAAACAGACAATTTCCTGTGGCGACCCATAATGGGAGTTGCCAAAAGAAGAAGACACCTTTTTATTAGAGTGTGTGCTATAAAAGATAAAGATAAATCAAAAATTGTTAACTGTTAGACTTCTTTGTTTAATATTTAACTAACATAATTTTTATGTTTTAAAACTTCTTACTGCCAGGAGTCACCTAGGTTATTACTGCTGCCTTACTGCTTCATGGTGCAGTGGTTAATTATCTTCCAGGTTACTGTATGAATTTTGTACCTTCTCACCCTATCTAGTTGAGTTTTCCCTAAACTCTGTAGTGTTCTCTTACATCCCAAAGGCATGAATGACAGATTGATTAGAAATGATAATTTGTCTTGGTATGAGTAATTGTGGGTGTGAACTACTGGTCCCTGCAATGAACTAACATCCTGTCCTGGAATATTCTTTGCTTTGAAATAGGTTGTGGCTCCTGATATCCAGTCTGTCATAACACAACACTGTAATAACTACTCAAGGTCATGGGGTTGGACCTTACATGGTGTCACACACATGCGAGTAGGAGTCAAACAAAGGGCTTAAATAATGACAATTTCACGTTCGACGGGGCAGTGGGGTGCACTAACTGTCTCTCTTGATCCTTTACAGACAATTCTCAGGAAATCCCACAGGGCTCCCAGAGCCTCTGACGACGCCACTTCCAGAGCCTCGGATGGTGTCACCTCCGGTCCCCGCCTCTGATGATGTCACTTCCAGTCTCCGCCTCTAATGATGTCACATCCTACACTGGCCTTTAAAGCTGCCATTTTGTCTTTATTTCATCAGCTCTGTTTTGGACTCTGTCTTGTAAACATCTCTCAAACTTTCAGAGTACCTTTTGTAGCCAGGATACATTATACAGGTGGCTGCCCCAAACCTTTATAATGTCTTTTTGTCATTCTTGTGACAATGGACAGCACAGCCTACATAGCAGAAATCCATCTTAGACCAGATGCCACTTCATTGACGGGCTCCAATGTTTAATATTCAACTGTTTCTTAGATACAGTAAGACATGCTCAGGAAAGAATTGAGTTGATTATCAATAGGTGGCACCCAACATCTGACAAGACATGGAAAGCTTTAACCATCCAGTACAAAAAGCTGCATCATTTATTATGTTACAGATAATGTAGTAAATGAGGATGGCAGAAAATGTCAAAGCACTCTGTTTATAAAACTTGAGGGAGAAGGATTCAACTTTGGTTGCAGTTATGTAGTTAGGATATGTTGATTCTGTATAACTGATGTGTGTACAATATAGTTTGATAGTTTGCTGCTATTAGCATTTGACTAAATGTTCAACATATGCAATGCTTTCATAATATCTTGGCATTTATTTTCATTGATCAAATGATTTAGTCCAGTTGTTTCATTCTTGTAATTCTGAAATCCTGAATATGAAACATGATTCTCGTCAGACTTTTCCCTAAGCATCCTTTGTGCTCAAAATTAGGGGTGACCTCTACCTTTTAATTCTGATCATATAGGTCAGACAACTCTGGAAAAAAACAACTAAAACAGCCAAACTGGCATTCACATTTACAGACAATCTGAATACATGATGCTTGGGTTTAATTTATTTAACTACCTTTATTTCTTACAATTTAAAAATCATCCAGCTATTCCTTTAAATCAAGTTAATATTAGTTTATTATCATTTATTATTTTTTAATCTTCACAGGAACAGGTTAAATAACCATTTCTTACAGTATGCAGTGCAAAATAAAGTAGAACCGAAAATAATAGAGGCGTGGGTCAAAACCAGCTTTAAAGAATATCAATTTGAATTTGTTAATTTACTTTTTAGTGAATCAATTTAATTAAAGTTTTGTCAAATTAAAGTAAATCAGTTGCATTTGCTATACTGAAAGCCCTACTGCTAGTTTGTACTTTGAAGACTGATACTTCATTTTGATTTGCAAATTAAATAAAAAGCTTGGTGCTTTGATGTATACCTTTTAATTTCATGAGAAGACAGATTCCAATTTCAACATTTTTATATTCTTAAAAAACATCACAAGTCAGGAAAACATTATATAATTGTAAATTCAAATTGTTATGAATTAAGTACTGCCTGTCAGTGAATATGAACTCATTTTATAAATAAAAAGAAATTATATTAGGATAAAAACAGTACAGTCAGTCATCGACTGCTGAATAATCTGGGTAGAGGTACAAAATGTTACTGTGCCAAAGGAAATTAACTTAAAACCAAAGAAAATGAAACAATTTTTGCATGAAAACATTTATCTCTGGACTTTTTGAAGATGATGCTCCATCACCAAAAAGCTGGGAAATCAAGGCACCTATGGCAATATTACTGACTGTTGGGGTTATAATGTGATTTATTTATATCCTGCTGTGTAACCTAATTTTTTATAGTGTGATACTTAAAATGTGCCTTAAAAATGAATATGTAAATTATTTTATCGATTTAAACTTGAGAGAAATCTGCAAAGATGATGAGTTTCCATGACCACATAACTACATTTAGACATTAATTCTGTTGCAGATTAAGTGTATGTTTTCTGAATTTTAATTCTGAAAGAAAGTCATTCTCACTGTAAGTAACTCTCAATCATTTGAATTAAACTGACATGCGACACCACTATGTCTACAGTTTAGTATTTTGGGATAAACAGTCTATATTAAACTTTCCAATTTTTTTCAGACAAGAAAAGAAATACTTTAAATGATTTTCTACCCTTTGTCACTCAGATATATACAGGAAAATATTAATGCTCGCTCATTTTTAACATATTTTACACAACATATATCCAGTCCAATACTGAAATTTACATATCAGATCCAGGAGCGTTGGACATAACATCAATTACTGCAATGCCTGATCAACAGATTGTGCCACTGGTATTATGCATGTCAATCTGTAAGCTCTTTCTTATTCCCATACTGCCATCGGGCCAGCTGTTTTGTTCTCCATTGTGCTGCTGCTCTACATTATTGAAGAACATTTCTTTTTTACAGAATGTGGTGATTTGACTATATTATTTTTTAATCAAAATAAACATTAACTTTACTTGTTTGCTTTAAAGGTTATCTTTTACACGGTAATCTTTAAAAACATTGCTTGCACAGCGGTTAGTAAGTCTGCCCTACAGCAAAATTAGACACCTAATCACAAATACCAGCTACGTCTTTGACTGTGTACATATTTCATATACTCAGCCTGTCTTTGGAGATTCTCTCTGCTTACTCCAGTTTTCTCCCACATACAAAAGATATGGATATATTTTGATAGATGACATTTGTAAATTGGCCCTGTGTAAGAGAGTATAAGAGAGACAGAAACAGAGAGTGAGTGCCCTGGAATGAAGTGGTTCTGAACCTTTTTTAACTGGAGGCTACTACTTTAGTTGACAACAGGCCAAAAACAGTCAAGTCGGGGAGCATGCACCGGTAGAGTGCGTTGCTGCACCCATTACACGACAAAACAACTCGGGATCCCAGTTGGCAACCCCACAGGCAGACACGCGATCCAGTCCCACCCTATGAAAATGACCCTCTATCTCCTACAGACAGGTGTTACATGGATGACCCCTTGGCCTGGTCCAGCCACTCGGGTCCCTAGCAAAGAGGATCTTATGAGCTGGATCACCCTCGGGGAAATGCGCCACATGACCGTAGTACCATAACTGACATTCCTTCACAATGCAGGTCAATGTGCCTCAATCGGGACTCCATGAGCAACCACTCATTTGACACAAAGTCAAACCAACAGTACCCAAGGATTTTCTGGAGAGACACAGTGCCGAAGGAGTCCAGTCCTCGCCTCAGATCACTGGATAGCGTTCATGTCTCACAACCATACAGCAAGACAGGAAGCAGCAGGACTCTAAAGACTCGGACTTTCGCCCTTTTGCATAGATATCGGGAGCAGCACACACCCCTTACCAGCGACCTCATGACAATGCTTTCCCAATCCATCTACAGACTTCATAGGAAGAGTCACCAGAGACATGAATGTAACTGCCAAGGTCAGTAAACCACTCAACAAGGTTGACACTCTCTCCCCAAGCATATTTTCATGCAAAATGTTTAGCTCTAGCTACTTTACAAGACATAAAAGGAAAGAATTGCAATTACAAAAAAGAATAAATAAATACAAATGTAATCCAAATAAAAAAGGAACAGAAATGGAAGACTTATGAGTTTCTAATGGTCATAATGGTAAAAGGTAGATTCCAATGGTGAGATGGTTAGGAAGGCAAAGAAAACAAAATCTCCAGCTGTCTGTATCCAGAGAAAATAAATCTCTGAGGGTACCAAGGTCAAAAGACTGCTAAGCCCCCACTGGGCATTCTATAAAACATAAATGTGATAAAGTAAGTCATTATTGCAATGTTGCACCATCCGGGAAGATTAGATGTAGTGGGTCTCTTCAGTTTTCGGCACATTTTTTCCAACATCGAAGGCAGCTGCAGAGCATTTTGATCAGGTGGCAGTGGACACCACTGCAGAAAATCAGAAAATAAATTGGGTACAAGCATTAACTTGTGTAAACATGTTCAATTTGTGATCTTGCTGCACCTAATAAAATCTTTTAAAACAGGTACCAAAGAAATTATGAAAAAGCTAAATAAAAGAAACAGTGTTTTAATATCTCAGGTTTTTGGTACATAATTGCAAAAGGTCTCTTTCACAGTTCTTGTGTGCTTAGCCCTCAGAGTAATGAGCAGATTTTGGGAATGTAAAGAGACAGGAAATTAAAAAAAATATTGTTCTCGGAGTTAAATATGGCTAGGAGTATTTTAAAATCCTTTCTAAAGGAAAACGGCAACCAGAGTAGTGATATTTTAAGACTTCTGAAGATTTTTTTTTTTGGTTAAGAAATCATCATGTTTCCTTCAAAAGAATACTAAGGCTTACACATAAAATAAAATGATTATGCACACCTGATAACACTATCAATATCTATTTCATAATTTTTGAGAAATCTTTACAAAAACACCAGTGAAGAAGTGCACTGTGCAAAGAGAATCTAGAGACCATTTTTACAATTTTTAACAACAAAATCAATCTCCAACTCTGTTTGTTCTTTAACAAAAGTCAACTTGAACAACTTACAAATAAAATTAACTTTTCACAAATAACATATGCTTATATTAGTGAGCTAACTGATGCTGTCTAGAGGATATTGATACTTTATAGTCAGCAGAGAGGTGAGTAACAGCTCAATAAGGGTTGCCTATAACTGGTGTCAGCAAATATGACGAATGGAATCAAACTGAACTGCCATCTTCATACTGCTAACATTTATTTTGTGTGCTGCTCACTTCATCTTTTAATTTTCTCAATCTTATGTTTAGAATACACCACCTCCTGATTGACTGACATCTTCCCTCCTCTTTTGCATGCTCCAGACCTAATTGTCTGACATTCACATTTCTTGGTTAGGGCATACAAATAATTGATTAGAAAGACACAAACTACTAGGAGATTTTGACCCCTTAAATATAATATGGTGTTAAATATACACTAGGCACAGAGCAGCAACAAGTATAAATGATTTGTGATTTCATGCCAATAACCAGTAGGAACCAAGAGCCTATCTGGACTGCATGCAAGGTGGGGTGCATGTTGGCATTGGGCCACAGGTTGAGAATTTGTACTGTAATGACTAATCATGCATTTATGGCTGCTTTCATAATAGTACTGTATATTATTCTGGTGAAGGAGGTTATTTTTTATCTTTAAAACATTTAATTTGACACATTTTTAAATAACACAACAGAAACTAATTATTTAAAAAATATTATTTAAGTGCTTTTGTGAAAATTGATTGCATGATAAAATGCCTAATGTAAAGGTCTGTAATGAAGTGTTGCCTAGATCAGGATTGTTATACTTCATTCCTACTGGTCTGCAGTGAGTGTTAATTTTTGTTTAAACCTGATTCTTGATTAGATACCAACTTTTGCTGTTAAAGGAACATTTTCAGTTAAAGATGGACCACCTCAGTCTCAGGAGTAATAATCTGTGAGTGTTTTACTTCTCTATGAACCATGGAAGATTCCTATGCCCAGTTTATATTAAACAAGATTTTTTTTTCTTTTTTATATTCTCCTCTGCGCTTCTTTTATCATTAGCTAATTTATAATGGTAGAAAAGCAGAAAATAGTTGGAAGGGTACTGAATAATTCCACTTGACACTGTGTTGATTTTCTCAGAAAATAAAATATCTAAAAGAACTGTCTTTGTATGAAAGGTCTGATGCCAAAAGAGTTTGCAGCCAAGATGTCCCACTTTGAAATGAGTTTGAGAGCTCCAGCCTATCCGATCATTTATGTTTCTATAATATCTGGAAATACATTTTTTTCATAGCCATAATTAAACCAATCAACAACGTGAACTGTTCTTTGTTGAGAACTAGAAAATATACTTTTAATGGAGTTATCACTCAGAAACATACTGAAAGTGATAGTTACGTCTTTGTAGTAGGGAGAAAATGCTGCATCAAACCACCAACATAATATCGCAGTTAAGTGGCAACTTACTTACATACAATCTTCTAATAAATAGTTTATTATCCGTTTGTCCATGGGACATACAGAATTCATTCAAGAGTGAACTAAGTGGGATGTGATGGAAAAATGTTTTACAGTTGCAGTAAAGGTTTTATTTTAAGATAAAGTGTACACTACTCAGTACAAAGTTCATAATCTGGAATTTAGCAAAATTATTCAAATTATTTAACCAAGAAAGACTAATAGAATAAAAAACACCCTTAACTAACAGTTATATACAGTGATCCCTCACTATACCGCGCTTCGACTGTCGCGGCTTCACTCCATCGCGGATTTTAAATGTAAGCATATCTAAATATATATCACGGATTTTTCGCTGGTTCGCTGATTACTGTGGACAATGGGTCTTTTTAATTTATGGTGCATACTTCCTCAGTTTGTTTGCCCAGTTGATTTCATACAAGGGACACTATTGCTTAGAAGCTACCCAATCAGAGCATGTATTACATATTAACTAAAACTCCTCAATGATATACGATATGCTTCCTGCACGGTGCTTGATTATTTGCTTTTCTATGTCTCTCTCACTCTCTCTGCCTGACCGAGGGGGTGTGAGCAGAGGGGCTATTTGCACAGAGGCTGTTTGCCTAGAGGATACGGACGCTCCTCTAAAAAATGCTGCTTTATCGTGGTTCCTTCGGCATTCTTAAAAGCACAAAAGCACGTATTGATTTTTTGATTGTTTGCTTTTCTTAGCGAGCGCGAGCGCTCTCTCTCTCTGAAATTCTCTGCTCCTGATGCGCGCACTCCTTTGAAGAGAAGATATGTTTGCATTCTTTTAATTGTGAGAAAGAACTGCCATCTCTGTCTTGTCATGGAGCACAGTTTAAACTTTTGACTAAAGGGTGTTATTTCATGTCTAGAGGGCTCTAATAATGTTAACAGTGTGGGAGAGTTTATAAGGGCTTAAAATATATAAAAATAACCATACAAACATATGGTTTCTACTTCGCGGATTTTCATCTATCGCGGGGGGTTCTGCAATGCAACCCCCGTGATCGAGGAGGGATTACTGTACTGAATAGCCTGTAGTATGTCCAAGAATGATAATTTTTCATGCATTTAAAGCTGTCTCAGTTCCTCCCGAAATCTGCTTAAGGAAACATCTTGGGCTTCCTTGGTACCTTGGTATAAATAACGAAACCTGCAATTCATCCAGAGCTTCAAACTTATTATTTATAGAGAGAAAATCCCTGACTAGTACAATGCTGGAATGCTGACCTAAACCTGCTTACATGTACTCTGTTGTTGCTGCATATAATCAGGAGAGGGTTTTCTACTATAAAAAGTTTGTTATTCCTTATCTCAAAGATGCTTGAATGAATTGAAATCCCATAGCTGTTAAGGTCCTTTAATTAGGCTGAATTCACTTTTATTTTTCTGAAACCTCCATAGACATTTCCTGGTGGCGTGGAGAATTACACTGGTGGAATGGTAAACATGTGCATTTCTGGTTAAAAGGGATGGATTTGATATATCCTAGCATTTAAATATAGCTCTTCTAGTATCATGATGCTTAAACAAATCTCTGGTACACTGCTGTTTCCAACATATTGTACATAATGAAAAAAGGTTGACATTTAAATACTGGTCATTTCATGAGAAGGCATCAGTATTTATTTTATACCTTTTATAACCTCAACTTGGAAAAAGTTGATATGGTATGGAAGTTCCAAATAAAAACAGAAAGCAGTGATTAGTAAATCACCTTTGATCTGAAAACAGCCTATTATTTGACGTTACAACTAATGAATTTTATAGTTTTCTCAAAAACAAACACTTATTTTTATTTTTATACTTGCAACGTATTGCAAAAAAAGTTTGGATGGTAAAAAATTGCCTTTCCTGCTTGCAACACTTACGTGTTTAGGCAGTGAAGACACCGACTTATTGAGTGCTTCAGGGATAATTGTGTCCCATTCTTCTTGTAAACAAGTCTTAATTGTCTTCCTTCAAGTCATTCTAGTGTTTTCAGACAATAGTGTGTGTATATATCTATTTATTTAAAGAGCTTCTGTTAATACCCAAATTTCTGAAGACAAATAAAGTTCCATCTTAAGGTGTGCAATAGTACTGTACAGGGTCATTGTTGTCATATTTTGCTTTGCAAAAAGCACCACACATTCTCAATTGAGGACAGGTCAGGATTGCAGCCAGGCTAGTCGAGAACCTGCACCCTCTTCCTTTGCAGCCATGACTTTGTAATGAATGCAGAATATGTTTTTGCATTGTCTTTGTTATGCATGGGTGTTATGAAAGAGATGTTATCTTAAAGGGCAGAATATATTGCTCCAAAATCTTTTTAATTTTCTGTGTTAATGGTGTCTTCACAGAAGTGACAGTTACCCTCGTCCAGGGCACTAATACAACCCCATACCATCACTGGCATTGGTTTCTGGACTTGTAGCTTGTGTCTATATGGAACCTTTTCTTCTTTGGTCTGGAGGATGAGACATGCATATCTTCCAAAAAAATTCTGAAATATAGATTTGTCTGACAACAATACATGTTTACACTGTGTGATGGTCCATTCCAGAAGCCTCACAGACCAGAGAATTTAAAGGTGCACCTGTGGACACAAGCATAGGGCTTCCTTTTTGCACAGTACAGTTGTAACTGGCATTTATGGATGTAACTTAATGTTGTATTATTTCATAAAGGTCTGCCAAGGTACTCTTGAGCCCATGTAGTTATATCATGTATCGAGGACAGTTCTTCATGCAGTGCCATCTGAGGGATTCAAAATCATGGGTAGTCAGCTTAGGTTTGCGCCCTTGCCTTTTATGCACCAAACTTTCTCCAGATTCTTTTAATATTTTAATTATATTACACACTATTGAGGGTCAAATGCCCAAATCCATTCCAATTTATCTTTGATAAACATTATTTGTAAACTGTTGAATGATTCTATCATGTATTTATGGGAAAATTGGCAATGCTCAGTCCCATCTTTGCTCCTAAGGAATAGACCCTTCTTGGATGCAGCTTTAATACCAAAGCAAGATTACAATTCACTTGTTGAAAATTACCTGTTTCTAGTCACATCATTATTTTCTATTTTTAACTCATTGTTCGCTCTTAATGAGCTTATCCCAACTTTTCTGGAATGTGTTGCAGGCCATCAATGGCAAGAATAGATGTATATTTGCATTGTCAGAGGTGGCTGGGGTGGCGACCCAGCCGGGACGCCCAGAAGGACCGGAGAAGGGCTTGCGCCTTCCCCAGACCATCTGGGGGCGACCGCCCTGGTTCCTTTGGGGGCCATGGGTACAGAGCTTTGAAGCTCCACCCTGTAGGGGCCTGTGGTCGCCGCCAGGGGGCAACTCAGATGGGCTCCAGCTGCTTTCCCGGCAATCCCCCGCAGACACACCCCCGTGTGGCGGAAGTGCAGGCTGCGCACCCGGAAGCCCTCCGGGTGTCCCCAGTCTTCTTCCCCCCAGCACTTCCTGGTGTGGCGGAAGTGCTGAGATCCAGGGTTTTTCAGGCACCGGGGCGCCGCCTGGCGGTGGCCACAGGCCCCTACAGGGTTGGGCTTCTACGCCCTCTGCCCATGGCCCCCAACACAACCAGGGCGGTCGCCCTCTCGTGGTCTGGAGGAGGCACAAGCCCTCCTCCAGTCCTCCTGGGCGTCCCGGATAGGCTCCACCCCCAGCCGCATGCGACAGCATATAAGTACGAAAAACAAAGTAAACCAAACTAAACATTAAATATTTTGCCTTTATACTGTTTTTGATGGATTACAAATCAAAGTGAATTTAGATATCATTTTTTTTGTTTTATCTGCATTTTCCATACTGTCACAACATTCTTCGTGTTGGGGTTGTACAATATTTTTATTTTGTTTGTTATTGCTCTGGGCTTTTATTTTTATTTGCCTTTTTTCAATATTTGCTTTGGTTCCTGTGACCACACACACTGTGATAACAGCAGTCTATTTTGTGTTTAGTTAGAATGGCAGAAAAACAGAATTCACTGCTCATGTAATGCATGTCATTGATTGACCTGTCAAGAGAAGTCAGTGCATGCTGCAAAGATTTTTTTTTTCTTTTTACTATTAATGTTTTCCATCTACTTGTCTTCTATGTAGGACTGACTAATTCAGTACAGGAAAAAGCTGGAGCAGAAGCTGTAGAATAACAGCATGAAGGAAGCGTGGGATGGGATGAAGATCATCACTGGCTGCAGCTCGAAGCGGGGTGCCACCATCGAGAGAGACGTGGAGAGAGCAAACCAAATGAACAACTTCTTTAACAGGTTTGACCACCCTAACCCACTCTCAGCTCGGAGTACTGCATTCTCCAACCATCCTGCTGCTGATACCAGCATAGTAAAGACATCCCCACCCACAATTACAGCCACGCAGGTGAGCAGAGAGCTGAGGAGACTTCGTGCCAGCAAAGCAGCGGGTCCAGATGGAGTATTGCCACGACTGCTGAAGGCCTGTGTGCTGGAACTGGGGAGTCCTCTACAGCGCATCTTCAACCTGAGCCTGGAACAAGGGAGAGTTCCGAGGCTTTGGAAAACTTCTTGTGTCACCCCAGTCCCAAAGGTATCACATCCTAGCGAGCTGAATGATTTCCGGCCTGTTGCTCTGACGTCACATGTGATGAAGACCATGGAGCGGCTGCTGCTTCAACACCTGAGGCCACAGGTCCGCCACACCCTCGACCCTCTGCAGTTCGCATACCAAGAGAAGGTGGGAGCGGAGGATGCCATCATCTATATGCTACACCGATCCCTCTCCCACCTGGACAGAGGCAGTGGTGCTGTAAGAATTATGTTTTTGGACTTCTCTAGCGCCTTCAACACCATCCAATCTCTGCTCCTTAGGGACAAGCTGACAGAGATTGGAGTAGATTCACACCTTGTGGCATGGATTGTGGACTATCTTACAGACAGACCTCAGTATGTGCATCTCGGAAACTGCAGGTCTGACATTGTGCTCAGCAACACAGGAGCACCGCAAGGGACTGTACTTTCTCCGATCCTGTTCAGCCTATATACATCAGACTTCCAATACGACTCAGAGTTCTGCCACATGCAAAAGTTCGCTGATGACACTGCTATTGTGGGCTGCATTAGGAGTTTGCAGGAGGAGGAGTATAGGAAGCTAATGAAAGCCTATGTTAAATAGTGTGACTCAAACCACTTACGCCTGAAAATCAGCAAACCCAAGAAACTGGTAGTGGATTTTAGGAAGCCCAGGTCCCTCATAGACCCCATGATCATCAGAGGAGACTGTGTGCAGAGGGTGCAAACCTATAAATACTTGGGAGTGCAGCTGGATGATAAATTGGACTGGATTACCAATACTGATGCTCTGTGTAAGAAAGGTCAGAGCCGACGATACTTCCTTAGAAGGCTGGCGTCCTTCAACATCTGCAATAAGATGCTGCAGATGTTCTACCAGACGGTAGTGGCGAGTGCCCTCTTCTACATGGTGGTGTGCTGGGGAGGCAGCTTAAATATGAAGGATGCCTCACACCTGGACAAACTTGTTAGGAAGGCAGACTCTATTGTAGGAATAAAGCTGGACAGTTTAACATCTGTGGCAGAGCAACAGGCGCTGAGCAGGCTCCTGTCAATCATGGAGAATCCACTGCATCCACTGAACAGTGTCATCTCCAGGTAGAGGAGTAGCTTCAGTGACAGATTGCTGTCACTGTCCTGCTCTACTGACAGACTGAGGAGATCGTTCCTCCCTCACACTATGCAACTCTTCAATTCCCCCCGGTGGGGGTAAACGCTAACATTATTCAAAGTTATTGTCTATTTTTACAGTAATTTTTATTACTCTTTAATTTAATATTATTTTTTTGTATCAGTATACTGCTGCTGGATTATGTGAATTTCCCCTTGGGATTAATAAAGTATCAATCTATCTATCTATCTATCTATCTATCTATCTATCTATCTATCTATCTATCTATCTATCTATCTATCTATCTATCTATCTATCTATCTAATTCAATTCTCTACTAGAAGGCGTCCTACAATCTGGTACCCCGTTACTTCATCTTATCTATGGTAACTGCTCAACTAGTCGGGCACTTGATACTCCTACACTACTACGTTACTTTGATTGTGGTCAGGATCCGTGTTGAAACTCCTGTTCTATCTTTTAGTTCAATTCACACTGCACACTGCCTACATTTGTGTATTTTGTTTTGGCCTACTTTTAGCTGCTTATTACTAAACATGCTGAAAATATGTGTGGGTTCTTAGCTATTGCTCCCAAATTGTGAAACAAGCTACTTGTAACCATATGACCCAGTCAAGGTCTTCTAATTTTCAGATTCTTCATTACAAAACACTTATGGATTATTCATGATTCCTGCTAATCTCTTCTTCTTCTTCTTCTTTCAGCTGCTCCTATTAGGGGTTGCCACAGCAGATCATCTTCTTCCATATCTTTCTGTCCTCTGTATCTTGTTCTGTTACACCCATCACCTGCATGTCCTCTCTTACCACATCCATAAACCTTCTCTTAGGTCTTCCTCTTTTTCTCTTGCTTGGTAGCTCTATCCTTAGCATCCTTCTCCCAATATACTCAGCATCTCTCCTCTGCACATGTCCAAACCAACGCAATCTCGCCTCTCTGACATTGTCTCCCAAAAGTCCAACTTGAGCACATCCTCTAATGTACTCATTTTTAATCTTATCCATCCTCATCACCCCCAATGCAAATCTTAGCATCTTTAACTCTGCCACCTCTAGCTCTGTCTTCTGCTTTCTGGTCAGTGCCACCATCTCCAACCCATATAACATAGCTCGTCTCACTACCGTCCTGTAGAACTTCCCTTTCACTCTTACTAATATCCGTCTGTCACAAATCACTCCTGTCACTCTTTTCTACCCATTCCACCCTGCCTGCACTCTCTTTTTCACCTATCTTCCACAATCCCCATTACTCTGTACTGTTGATCCCAAGTATTTATACTCATCCACATTTGCCAACTCTACTTCTTGCTTCCTCACCATTCCACTGACCTTCCTCTAATTTACACACATGTATTCTGTCTTGTTCCTACTGACCTTCATTCCTCTCCTCTCTACAGCATATCTCCATTTCTCCAGGGTCTCCTCAACCAGCTCCCTACTATCGCTACAGATCACAATGTCATCAGCAAATATCATAGTCCATGGGGACTCCCGTCTAATCTCGTCTGTCAACCTGTCCATCACCATTGCAAATAAGAAAGAGCTCAGAGCTGATCCATGATGTAATCCCACCTCCACCTTGAATGCAACTGTCCCTTCCACCGCAGACCTCACCACAGTCACACTTCCCTCATACTTCTCTGCCACTTCCGACTTCCTCATACAATACTACAGCTCCTCTCGAGGCACCCTGTCATATGCTTTCTTCAGGTCCACAAAGATGCAATGCAACTCCTTCTGGCCTTCTCTATACTTTTCCATCAACACCCTTAGAGCAAACATTGCATCTGTGGTGCTCTTTCTTGGCATGAAACCATATTGCTGCTCATTAATCATCACCTTCCTTCTTAACTGAGCTTCCACTTCTTTTTCCCATAACTTCATGCTGCGGCTCATCAATTTTATCCCCCTGTAGTTATTACAGTCCTGCACATCCACCTTATTCTTAAATATCGGCAACAGTACACTTCTTCTCCACTCCTCAGGCATCCTCTCACTTTCCAAGATTCCATTAAGCAATCTGGTTAAAAACTCCACTGCCATCTCTCCTAAACACCTCCATGCTCTATGTTTTTTTATTTAGATTTCCATTCCTGTCTGTGTGTTTCTTATAAATGGCAGCCATGTTGTTTCTAATTAAGAGTTTATCTCACTAAGTGGCAGCTCTTTTCTACCTATCTGTCATTTGTATTCACCCTAACTGACAGGTTTTTTTATTTTTTCGTCTGTTGTTCTTGTTAAGTAGGATCTTTCCAGTTTCACTGATGCTGTTCATTGGTTGTAGGTATGAACAGTGATAACTGAGTTTTGTTGTAACAGCCAAGCATCTTTATCATTTTTGCTACGTTATTTTTGTTTTTGTTAGTTAGACTGAGCTCAACAACAACAACAACATTTATTTATATAGCACATTTTCATACACACAGTAGCTCAAAGTGCTTTACATAATAAAGAATAGAAAAATAAAAGACACAATAAGAAAACAAAATAAGTCAACATTAATTAACATAGAATAAGTAAGGTCCAATGGCCAGGGGGGACAGAAAAAAAAACTCCAGACGGCTGGAGAAAAAATAAAATCTGTAGGGATTCCAGACCATGAGACCGCCCAGTCCCCTCTGGGCATTCTACCTAACATAAATGAAACAGTCCTCTTTGTATTTAGGGTTCCAGCTCCTTTCCAGCTGTATTTTTCATACAGTATCTGTCTGAGAGGAGGTTGAACACAGGATTCCACCCACTCCTTAACCCTCTTTTCTTCAACCTCCAGCCACCATGTCCAGGTTATCAATAAAGCTGCAGTCTGACTGCTTCTTTTTGCACCAGTGGCTATTTGGTTTTTACAGCTTTCTGATTTGGTCTTTTAGTGGCCGCTTTATTTAGTGAAAGGTTTTTTCTTGTTCTCCTGTCTTAACACAGCAAAACGTTTTACATTTTCTCATTTAATTTGTGTTTACCTCGGTACTAAATTCTGTTTTTTGCCTTCAAAATTGTTCATAAAAATATAAAATCATGGTGTGATCCTACTTTCTGTTTTTGACAAAAATTCTGTCTATCAGTCATTAACAAGGTATTGTGACCAACTGTAAAAAGTAACACTAATAAGTTAAGGAAAAAAAATATTTCTATTTCTTCAATAAAACATTTTGAACATACCAATTGCTACTAAATTCTACTTTTATGTTTATTACTAGTTTTTCATCATTCTTAGAACTAATTGTGGTATTATGATATTTATGCACTCCCTTGTATTTTATTCTCTTTTGCTGGTTATCAGGATCTTGTACACTCATGTAAAAAATAAAAAAAATATGTATTTTTATGGTCACTAGATCACTAACCTCTACCATATAAGGAATGAAATATTAAGTTTCTGATTCTTTTGACTGTCTCAATCTCAGTTTTCCTGTTTAGGTGCAAACAAAAAGTGTTACAAAGTTAAAACCAGTACACCATAAATCATGAAATTTTGGTTGCATTTACATATAATATTAATAGCATCTACCGTTGTCATCATGTCTGTCTGTCTGTTCGAAAGTGACAATTCAGCTCCCAGTTGATTGATATTGTTTAAATTTTACCCATTTATTTTTTAAGGAAAGTTGTCAGGAAAGTTACATTTTTGTTGAGATATCTCAAATACACCACACTGTACATGTTTTTAAAATTTACAAAAGCTCCCTTTGGAAAAGCGCTGACAAAGTCTCTGTATTAAAACTGAGAATATTTTGAGCAACTTCAATTGTAGATTAATTTAATGTTGTAAATTTACTTTGAGAGAGATTGCACCAATTTGTATATTTTGTAGACTTTCAACTTTTACTTATCTGATAGCTGCTCCTGACAGTAAAACCGGAAAATGATGACAGAATTGTATGTGCTGCAGCAGCTTGAGCTTTTGTGCACCTCTGTCCCAGTAGTCTGTAAAGAAAAATAAAAAAAAAAGATTGTGCACCATGGCCTCAACATGCCTTCTCAAACTTAAACAATTTTTGGCTGCTAAGAATTCTGCCTGCTCTAGGGTTAAAAAGATGACATAATGGCTTTGTTCCTCTACCTCTATGGGCACCATCTCTGACCGGGTGGTACTGATGCTGTCCTTTGGGGTAGGGATACACCTCTCCTGGGGCCTCATGCATAACGCCGTGTGTAGAATTCACACTAAAACATGGCATAAGGACAAAAGCGGAAATGTTCGTACGCACAAAAAAATCCAGATGCATAAATCTGAGCGTTCGTCAACTTCCACGTTCTTCTGCTCCATAAATCCCGGTCAGTGTGAAAAGTAATGCATGTGCACGTGCCTGCTGCCAATCCCCAAACTACTCCCAGAATTATGCCTCTTTAAATATGCAAATCAATATAAATAGCACTTAAGCTCAGCGTTCTGTGAAAAGGCAATGGCAAAAGCACGGGGAGAAAATAGAAGAATTTCAGTGAATACCAAGTGGAGGCAAGGAAAAACGTACTACAACAAAAGGAAGTTGATCGAGTAATTGTTCATGCCTCACGCAAGATGCTTGCTGTGCCGTGCGTGACCTTTGATGAAATAATTTATTGTAGCAGTACTGTCTCTTTCAAACGTACTAATCCCCAATTCCTGTCCTTACTTTTCTTTCTCTAAATACCCAATCGCCACACAATCAGCTCTGTAATAGATGTTAAGCCATCTTTAAGCTTAGAAAGCCGATTCTTCAAATCTTTTAAGGAACATTGAAATATCTTCGTAGCACATGTTTAATTATTCTATCCATCTCTCCTTCCAGTGTCGTGCCAGCCCCAGCAAGCATACAGCGCGAGGCAGGAACAATCCGTGAATGGAGAGCCAGCTGCTCAGTAGCGCTGCGGCACCTTGTCCTCACATGTTTAATTATTAACAATATAGATTATTTAAATGAAGTTAAAGTTTTATCTGTATAATATAATAAACAAATTTTGCTGCATTTAATCTTAAAAATGATATCATCATCATAAGTAAATACGCGCTTTATAAAGTGGCTCAGGTTGTGCAATATTATAATTGTATCTCAAGTTTACAGTGAGGTAATGGTGCTTAAAAGTACAAACAGTTCTATAAGGAGCACTTGATGGACTGATTGAGGGCGTTTATAGTTATTGGGATGAAACCGCGAGGAAAGGCTCTGAAGCATTTGCCATTTGAGAACAGTTCAACAGACAGCATGGCTGAGACAGTGAATGCTTGATGCTGTATACCGATAATTCTCTTTCCAATCAACTGGTGTAGAGCTGTGATTCCCCACTCAGATACAGTGATATAAATACTCAGAGGGGTGCAGTGAGAGTAATATGGAAAAAGATGATCCACTGTGGCAACTCCTAACGGGAGCAGCTGAAAGAAGAAGAAGGTGGAGTGAGAGTAACAACACTAAAGCAGCTATGGTATTTAGAATAGTTTGACCATTCTGTGGACCTTTATATTGTTACAGGATAATTACAATTAGATGCATTAAACTAATAAACAATATGCGGTTAATTTCAGAGTATTTATAAAGCCATGTCAGGGATGTGGATCTAAAGAAGAAAGGGAAACCACACTGGAACAGTAGCACTGCTTTAATGGTGGGTGCCGCCAGTTTGCAAAATCAAGCAGAGAACTTGCGTACACCAGGGTTTGAGCTACTGTGAAAATGTGTGTGGCTTTACTCCAAGTTTACATTTTATACATCGCAAGTTGGGCGTGGAAACAGTCTTACAAAACATTTTTGTGTGTACGCAACGTTTATACATGAGGCCCCTGGTGACTGGGTGGTATTTGTTGACTTACCATTAGGTGATCCTAATGCACGCATGAAAGATACTCCAAATGGTAACTCACTGGGTGATGGGTGGATCGAACTGTAAGGTCATGGAAACCAGAAAAGTGCATCTGCATTAATGTGGAGGGTGCCCTTCCAATTGCGGACCCCCAACTTGTATGGTTGAAGATCCAGAGATCCAGGAACAAATGTGTGACAAACAGGTTTGATTCCTTGTGGAGAAACAGCCACTGAAGAGGTTTGTGTCCATTCCAAGAAGGTAGTATTGTATTGCAGTTGCATAGTTGCTCATTTGATGGCAAATGCCTCCTGCTTAACAGCAAGGTATAATCTGGTCCAGCACTTTGTAAACTAAGGTACATGGCGGCTCCAATCTAATTCAAAATGGCACCCAGGCTGGTGTCAGAAGCATCGAACTGGAAGAGGAAAGGGGCTGAACATTTAGGAGCAATCAGTACCAGAGCCAAGTCCAGGCCTTGCTTTAGATCAGTGAATATCACTTCGGCTTCAATAGGCCACACCACTTTGTTTGGTGGAGCCCAAAAGGCAGGATACAGTACAGTATTGCCAGTGCCCAATAGGACTGATCATTTTATTTACAGTACTTAACCAAGTCTGTCAAGGGAATTTGCCAATATCCTTTTGTCATATCAAGGACTGAGAGATACCGGGCATTCCCCAGAACCTCAGGCAGGTTTTCAAACATCAGCACCGGGTAGGCATTGAACCAAGTGACCTTGGTAATCTAGCAGAAGTCATTGCAGAAGCACCAACTCCTGGTGCTTTGTTCTTGGGGACAAGAACAATAGGGCTGGACATCCATCTCTACCATGCTCCAACAATGATGGATGGATTAAAAGCCAGAAATCTACGTGACCATCATCATCAAGTCCTTCCGTGAGAACCCTAAATCCAAAGAGGACTGTTTCATTTATGTTAGGTAGAATGCCCAGAGGGGACTGGGCAGTCTAATGGTCTGGAATCCCTACAGATTTTATTTTTTTCTCCAGCCATCAGGAGTTTTTTTTTTGTTTTTTCTGTCCACCCTGGCCATTGGACATTACTCATATTCTATGTTAATTAATGTTGATTTATTTTATTTTCTTACTGTGTCTTTTATTTTTCTATTCTTCATTATGTAAAGCACTTTGAGCTACTTTTTGTATGAAAATGTGCTATATAAATAAATATTGTTGCTGTTGTTGTACCTTGGCCCTCTTCACCCCAGGGAGGCAGTAGGGGCATTCTCTCAGCATAACTCCACACTCCATGATGATGTTATGAGACACCACTATGGTCTGCCTGGGGTTCAGTTCAGCTATCCCTTGTACTTTGTCTATGAAGGCTGTCAGTTCCCATTTGTTCCAGGGAGTTAGGGTCTCACAGAGCACCTTGTTAAGTAAGGGCTTGGCCTCCACCATGTTATTTCTTAAGTAAGGGCTTGAGGAGATTCACATGATAGAGTCACTCTCACAGGCTCCGGTTTGGCTGGCTTATTAAGTAATCTACCAACACTCTCTGCTCCTTGACCTAAAATGGCACTCCCACTGGGACAACAGCTTGGATGTCATGCTTCCTCATGGATGCCTGACTAACAAAACTGCAGCTTAATGCTCTATAAGGTCTTCTCAGCTACCAAATGCCCCCATAAGAGGTGGATATGAGTATCACACACACCTCCTCCAGAAAGGGGCCAAGAATGAGAAATTGGCATCTTTCTTAAAGTTGATATAATGGTACCTGGTATAACAGGTCATTGACGATGTCAAAGTGAACACTCGCGGGTTATTGTATCAGCAGTCAACTGACCATTAACTGAGGTCACAGAATTCTGAGCAAAATGTAAAGAATCATCAATCTTTAGCTTCCATTTAAAGGAAATGGGTAACAAATGATACTGAAGTTGCAAGAACGATTGTGGATCTGCTGTGGCTTCTGGCCACTCCAACTGGCTGATTGGAGAGGAGGAGTATGGTGCCTCTGTTGTCTCCTTGCCTCGTTTGGTGAATCTTGAATTATTATGTGGCCATGCTTTTACCTAATATTTTGCATGGATAGGCACTGTTTTCCGGCATGAACTTGGATCTAAAAAGATTAATTTCTTTGTTGCCCAGCTCCCTGCACTTGTAACGCTAGACTGGTGTAGGGTTCCAGCTTCTCAACCCGCTGGTTATGGTTCTCTGGGCGGCTCCATCCTGGTTGGCTAGGGGCCTTTTCCTGCTTCCATTTCTCAGGTCTCTCATTCTGGAGGATGTTGCAGAGGCACTTCAGAGTCTCAGTTTAGCCTTTCATATGAGCCCAAGAGTGTTGGAGCCCCGACCTGGCTAGGTAGCTCTGCCAGGTTTGTACAAGGTAGTCACAAATGACCATCTCAATCGTCTAATCGGCGTTTTTTAGCCAGGCAGCTTGGCATGTATCCATATTGGGCTAGGATCTTCCATTTTAATGCAGGATAATTTTCAGCAGTGGGCACTCTAAGTCAAAGTAAGTGTATTGTGCATCAATAATGGTCAATAAAAAAGGTTGGAGCCCATTTAGTAGGTAATGTGCAGTTGAGAAGGATCATGTGTGCAGTTGACATGGTCTGCCTGGACCTCTGCAAACTCATCCCACTGCATTGACATCTGCTATCTTTGCTGTGCCATTTCCTTGGTGAGTTGGTGCAGCATTGCTCAGTGGTCCTCCAGGTCTGCCATTGTCTTGCAGGCAAAATCATGCTATGTCAATGTGATAGACACAGGTGCAATGGATGGGGTTACCAAGCCATCAGTATTCTATGTAACTGGTAGTTTTGTAAAGAAACAGTCCAAAAAGACTCTTCACTTAAAACAATTTTTGGCTGCTGAGAACTCTATCTCTTTGCCTGCTCTGGGGTCAAAAGAAGACCTCCTGACATTATTTCACTGCCTATATGGGTACCGGCCCTAGGACACTGGGATCAAAACTGCCTTTTTGGGCAAAACTATGTCTTTTCTCCTGGTGAGTACATGGAGCTATGGGGAAAACAGGTATAGGCCTATACCATTAGTGACTGTGCCCCTCCGCCTCAGGTTGGTATTTGTTGATTTACCAGAGCCATCTGGGTGATCCTGATGCACACACATGACAATGGTCTTTTAGTTTTTTTACAGGGTTAACATGTTTTTGATATTTATCACACAATACTTTCATTTTTAATTTGAATATTACATTTTTCTATGCTGCGGTGGACTGGCACCCTGCCTGGGGATTTGTTCCTGCCTTGCGCCCTGTGCTGGCTGGGATTGGCTCAAGCAGATCCCCGTGACCCTGTGCTAAAATATAGTGGGTTGGAAAATGACTGACTGACATTTTTCTGTGTTCATTCGCCTGTTCTTTTTGTAAGTTTGCTGAAAACACATAGAATCTCCTTTTGTATTCATATAAATTTGAAAAGTTCACTGTGTTCTCCATGTGCTTATATGCAACCATGACACATGAAAGCAATCTTATGTGACCTCAGTCCAGACACTGTTTTATTTTATTGTACTCTTTTCCAAATACTGAGATGTAATGAAAATACAGTACAGTAATCCCTCCTCGATTGCGGGGGTTGCGTTCCAGACCCCCCCGTGATAGATGAAAATCCGCGAAGTAGAAACCATATGTTTGTATGGTTATTTTTATATATTTTAAGCCCTTGTAAACTCTCCCACACTATTAACATTATTAGAGCCCTCTAGACATGAAATAACACCCTTTAGTCAAAAGTTTAAACTGTGCTCCATGACAAGACAGAGATGACAGTTCTTTCTCACAATTAAAAGAATTCAAACATATCATCCTCTTCAAAGAATGCGTGTCAGCAGCAGAGAATGTCAGAGATAGAGAGAGAGAGCGCGAGAGAAAAGCAAACGATCAAAAAATCAATACGTGCTTTTGGGCTTTTAAGTATGCTGAAGCACCGCGATAAAGCTGTATTTTTTAGAGGAGCGTCCGTATCCTGTGCAAACAGCCCCTCTGTTCACACCCCCTCCGTCAGGTGCAGAGAATGCCAGAGAGAGTGAGAAAGGCAGAGAAAAGCAAACAATCAAGCACAGCACAGGAAGCATATCGTATATCATTGGGGAGTTTTATTTAATACGTAATACATGCACTGATTGGGTAGCTTCTAAGCCATCCGCCAATAGCGTCGTCCCTTGTATGAAATCAACTGGGCAAACAAACTGAGGAAGCATGTACCATAAATTAAAAGACCCATTGTCCGCAGAAATCCGCGAGCCAGCGAAAAATCTGTGATATATATTTAGATATGCTTATATTTAAAATCCGGGATGGAGTGAAGCCGCGAAAGTCAAAGCGCGATATAGCGAGGGATCATTGAACATTCATTTTCATGGACAGCCTTAAAGGCATTACCCACATAATAAAAATAAAAATGCCACTATTCAATACAAAAGAATGTAAATAATGAAACATTGGTAACAGGCATTAAAAGTAATATTACTTTTAAAACAGCTTTACACATGTCAACTTCTTCTGCTTATGTAAGAGTGACCGATAGTGTTATAAGCTGGCCTGTGTGAATTTAAACTTAGCATAAGATAGCTTCACGCTGCACATTATAGTAAACAATAAGTGCAATAAATAACTGTGTTACTTCAGTGGAAATAACTGGAAAACACTTATCTTCACTTTTCATCTAAAAAGTACTGAAAAATAATGCAGTATAATGTATTTTTTAAAAGCTATAATAGCTTATTGATTTAAAAAGTTAGAAACACAATGCCTTGGATGTTGATACCTTGGTTTTTTATCAGGAATGTTTAAAATGTTGCACTAAGAGGAAGTATGACTTGAAAATGGGAGATGAAAAAGGAAGCAAAAACAGAAATAAAAACATATAAAGCCTGATTGAATGTGGAATGTGACCACTTGAAAGACTGAAAGAAAAGATTAGGCAGTTGCAGTGCGGAGGCTTAGCATCTACAAAAATAACAGTTTTTCAAGGCAATGTTTCTTCTGCCTTTAACATCCTTTCGCACTGCCACTTCTTTTATGAAATCCACAATTGGGTTAAATGTAATAGATCTGTTGATTACACATTATTTTATATAACACTTTTTACAGAGCCAGCACACCACTGCTGTGTGCTTTACAAAGCAAAATGTAATATATTTCAAACCAACATGATTAATAAAGTACAATACTAGATCATTCAAACAAATTATAACTAAATTACAATAAACCCTACAAACAGCGTACAAAAAAAATATTGGACAACACAGTCATTGAATATTTCAAAGGAAGCCAGTATATCAGAGCCAGCTGAGTGATCTTGTGAACATTACATTTGGTCTGGATTATTTCTTCAGCAGTAGTATTTCTCAGTTGCTGTTATTTGATAATATTTCAGGTATAAAGACCTTTCCGAATAACAGTGAAATACCTAAATAAGAGGTAACTTTCTTGTGACAGAATTTCCACATCAACAATGCAGGGTAAATGCATAAAAGGTAAAATAATGTATTTCAAACTTTATTTTGATTTTTCAGCATTGATGATACAGAATTATTTTTCTTAATTATGTGTGCACTAATTAATCAGCAAATAGCCATAGTTTTTTGTTTTACTTGCTTATTATAAAGGACTTTCTAGCAGCACCCATCACTAAAACCAGCATCCATCCATCCATCCATCTTCCAGCCCACTGAATCCGAACACAGGATCATGGGGATCTGCTGGAGCCAATCCCAGCCAACACAGGGCATAAGGCAGGAACCAATCCCAGGTAGGGTGCCAACCCACCACAGGACAAACACAAACACACCAAGCACACACTAGGGCCAATTTAGAATCGCCAATCCACCTAACCGGCATGTATTTGGATTGTGGGAGGAAACCTGAGCGCCGGAGGAAACCCACGAGACACGGGAGAACATGCAAACTCCACGCAGGGAGGACTCGGGAAGCAAACCCGGGTCTCCTAACTGCGAGGCAGCAGCGCTACCACTGCGCCACCGTGCCGCCCTAAAGCCAGCATACAAATCAATATTAATTAAACTGTGACATTAGTTATACATGTATATATAATTACTTACATGACTAAGACTAACATTTAATAGGGTGCTCAACGTATCTCTCCAAAATTCGCTCTCAAATTTAAAAATAAATTATTTTCATAATTATTTTCTGTAAGGAGAAAATTCAGTTACTGTTTATTCAATCTTTCCAAAGTGCTGTGTATCCTTGCTCCTACCAATAAGGTCATTTTTGACATTTGACTTTACATCATAAACTTTTGTAGCATTAATTGCATCCTATTTAGGATCATAAAACCTGGCTTCTGGAAAATGTCTGTAAAAGAACACAAAAAATAAATGGAGCACTTGGGAAATGTCAACTTGTCATTTAACACATGTTTCTGCTCTCAGATGAATCACCAGATTATGTCAGCTCACTTGGATAATACAAGACTCAAGAAAAATACTTCAACTGCCTCCTAGTTCAGTCTTTTAGCTGCCAAATATATAAAGACTATGAGTAGAGAATGAACTTGGCAAAGAATTGTCAAGTACTTTGGGCATGCTGAATAAATTCATATTGCAGAGGTTTTAATTCATACCACCTAATCTCATACTTGATGGCTTGAAGCAGCAGCTTGTATGCTGTATTGTGCAAATCAATAAACCTAGCATGAGTTACCTCTAGTGCTCACATTTTCCCTTTCTCCATATTTCCATCTTTCAGCACCAAATGCAGATCATTCATAGCATTAATTAAAATTTGGCAATAAACATAGATAAATCACTTAGATTCTTATAAAAGTCACATTGCAGCTTAATATTAGAAATAAGTAACCATATGGGGAAAGGAAAAAAATAGAGTTGCCAGGGTATAACAAATTTAAATCTGCTTGTGCTGTGCTTTTCTGTAGGATAGTCTGATGGACATTTTAACAAAAACACAGTCCACTTCCCTTTCAGAGTTTCTTACATATTTGTCTTCCTGATACTTATATGCCACAATTCAGTTCATTTCTTGCAGCTTTTACCAATAAAATTTTCTCTGCTGATAAAGTTATGAAGATAAATTTAATACAGAAATTGTTTCATAAAGATGTATATAAAACAAATAAGGATATTTTTAAATATTTTTTTTTCTAGCAAATTCTTGCTATAATGTTTTTGAATAAAACTAATTGTTGAAAGAGGTATAAATAATTAACTAATGATGTCTATAGTGGTATTATTACAAATGAAGTGTATTTCAACCAATTTTAATATGCCATGTTTTATTAATGAGTTTTCAATTTCAATATTTCATACACAGCATTCCAAAAGTACTATTTAATATAAACAGCTTATATAACTACAGACTTTTAATCAATAGGGGGTGCATCTCAAAAAAATGATTGATCCTAGTGAATAACAAACAAGATAGTGAAAGAAGGTGTAGGTAAAAAAAAGTGCTTTGTGCATGTTTCCCAAAGCCCTTTCTTATCCGACATTTAACTTATGGGTTTAAAGTACAGTGGACCCCTAACTTACGAATTCAATTAGTTCATAATAAAAAGGGTTGTATAATGTGCATCATTTACCAAAAGCACCAATAATTTTTCTAGTGTACTAACCCAAAAGTTATAAAAAGTGTCAAGCCTACCAGAAACAACAATTTCATACTGTACTCACCATTTAGGTTGACATCTTTGGCTTGCAGGAAGGGAGGAGGAGGAGAATGAAATGGAAGGTGGTTATTGTTTGGAAGGAGAGCCCCCTTCCATAAGATTTGAGTAACACCTTTAGCAACACTAGCTTCCTTATACAAATCTTTTCTTTGAAAAATTGTCGAGATGGTGGATTTCGACATGCTGTATATATTAGCAAGATCGGTCACACAAGCGCCTCTCTCATATTTCCGCAGACCTTCCTTCTTCGTTTCGATTGTGATTGCTTGCTTTACCTTTGTTACCTTCTCTTACTTCCTTAGCTTCTTTTCTAGCTTTTTAGGGGCCATTTTGATAGCAGTTATTGAAATAAATTATATAAATCACTGCACTGACCAAAATTATGTTCACAAACACACGTATCTGGATTCTGACTGACGCTTACGAACGTTCTCGATTGTTTGTTTACAATCGCACAATCAGATACACGTGCCCACATTTAGGTTGTAGCTGAAGATGTTGGTTGTAATTCAAAACAAAAATTTTGGTTGTAAACCAAGTTGTTTGCATGTCAGGCTGGTCATATATAAAGGGTTGACTGCACTTCTTTGTTGACTCCTCCCCAGCATTCACATCATAAAACCACAGACTGTTGATAATAGCAAAATAAATCACACATATTTCAAGTGAAAAAAACATGCTATATTGTCACATCAGACGTGCAAGTCTAAAAAAAGTAATTAAAAATAAATTAAAACATGCAAAAGCAAACAAAATAAAAAACAGACCGCGAGGGGGCGTCTGCCCTGGTTGTGTTGGGGGCCTCGGGTAAAGGGCTTGGAAGCCCCGCCCTGTAGGGACCCGTGGCCACCGCCAGGCGGCGCCCCGGTGCCTGAATATCCCTGGTGTGGCGGAAGTGCTGGGGGGAAGACGACAGGGGACACCCGGATGGCTTCCGGGGCGCAGCCGGCACTTCCGTCACACTGGGGCGTGTCTACGGAGGAGTGCCGGGAAGCAGCTAGAGCCCATCCGGGTTCCTGTTTAAGGGGCCGCCTCCCTTCAGTCGAAAGCGGAAGTTGGTTGGAAGAGAAACGGAGCTGGAGAGAGAGGACTGGAGGCGGCCTGGAAGGCACAAAGACTGTGAGGCCTGGACGTTGGGGGAACGGTGCAAGAGGCACTGGGGTTTGTGGTGCACGTAGTATTAACTTGTAAATAGTGTAAATAAACAGTGTGTGGTGGAACTTACGATGTCCGTCTGTGTGTGTCCGGGTTCGAGTCCACAATGGGTAAAATTACTTTGACATTTCTTGTGCTTTGAATATTTTTTTTTAGCTTACCTGAAATTTATATTTTGAATGTAATTTCTGATCTTTATTTTCATGTATGAATTTGATTTTTTTTCTTTAATTTGAAAGAAATAGTTTTACTTCTAATTGTGTCATGTAACCATTTTAGTAAAAGCTACTGGTAGACAAGGGTGGTAAGACAGGCACTGGGTGGCAGTGAAGAGTTACCAGATAGCTGGGCAACTACAGCTTAAATAGTAAGGGTGACAGCTAGAAGGGTGATCAGTGTGACATCTGGACAGAGGAAGTGGTGGAATGGTGAATTACAGCAGAGTATACAGAGACAGACGTTGTCAAAGTAGAAGTGGCATAGTCAGAGAGATGCAGAAAGTAGACAGGAGTACAAGGAGATAAGGCATAAGGTGAAGAGAAAAATGGTGAAAGCTAAAAAAAATGATGAGTTGTATGAGTTTTTGGCATGACATCTGGAAAGAGGAAGGAGGAAAAGGAAACCTGGTGGTGGAATAAGGAAATACAGGAGAGTATACAGAGGAAGAGTATGGCAAAGAAGAAGTGGGGTAGTCAGAGAGATGCAGAAAGTAGACAAAAGTACCTGTACAAGGAGATAAGGCGCAAGGTGAAGAGAGGTGGTGAAGGGTAAAGAAAAGGTGTATGATAAGTTGTATGAGAGCTGGACACTAAGGAGGTTGAAAAGGAGCAGTAACAATTGGCTAGACAGAGGGACTGAGCTGGGAAAGACGTGCAGCAGGTTAGGGTGATAAAGGATAAAGATGGAGACATACTCACAAGCGAGGAGGGTGTGTTTTGCAGATGGAAAGAGTACGTTGAGAGGCTGATGAATAATTGTGTGATAGACGGGCACCATCAAGAGTGAAAGGCAAGGTATACAAGACGGCTATGTTATATGGGTTGGAGACGGAGCTGGAGGTGGCAGAGCTAAAGATTTTACAATTTGCATTGGGTGTTACGAGGATGGACAGGATTAGACATGAGTACATTAGAGGGTCAGCTCAGGTTCGATAGTTGGGAGACAAAGTCAGAGATGCAAGATTGCATTGTTTTAGACATGTGCAGAAGAGAGATACTGGGTTTATTGCGAGAAGGGTGTTAAGCATGAAGCTGCTAGGTAAGAGAAAAAGAAGAGAAGATTTATGGATGTGGTAAGAGAGGATATGAAGGTATTGGGTGTAATGGAGCAAGATGCAGGGGACAGGAAGATATGGAAAAAGATGATCTGATGTGGCGACCCCTAACGGGAGCAGCCAGAAGTAGAAGAAGAAGATTGTTATTTATGTGCTTATCTTATTTTAATGACATTACTAATTCAGTTGTCACCAAAATGTGTATAATATCTTGTCAAATATTGAACAATTTTTGTACAAAAATGTCTAATCACAGTGGTTGCATTACACGATAGCACGGGCTGCATATAATCCACATTATTAAACATTTAATATGACAGTTAATTATGAGACTCCCAAAAAGATGTTTCTGTAGTAGATAAAAGAAATATATAGCATATAATTACACATTTGTATTAATATGCTTTACAGTCTTTTGCAATGTATCCAATATATGTGTTTGCATATTCAAGCTTTTTAATGTCTGTAACAATCTGTATTATGTGTGCAAGTAAACATTTTATAACATTTACCACTGCACTAAGTCAGTTACACCAGATCACAATGTGTTCTAATTAAGTATGCAACTTTGTTCCCCATAATCAGTTTCAAGACCATACAACATAATGGCAGTTAGTCTTAGACACACAGTGCCTCAATTTATATAAGAGAGATGAGCAGTGATTGTATATTTTTTGGAACAAAAGAACCAAAAAAACAGCTGCAAAAAAAAGCCAAAACATTAATATGTGCTTTGGATGTGTTTAAAAAAATCACAAGCAAATTCTTAAATAATAATGAGCAATTTGTAATGGAGCAAGATGCAGGGGACAGGAAGATATGGAAAAAGATGATCTGATGTGGCGACTAACGGGAGCAGCCAGAAGTAGAAGAAGAAGATTGTTATTTATGTGCTTATCTTATTTTAATGACATTACTAATTCAGTTGTCACCAAAATGTGTATAATATCTTGTCAAATATTGAACAATTTTTGTACAAAAATGTCTAATCACAGTGGTTGCATTACACGATAGCACGGGCTGCATATAATCCACATTATTAAACATTTAATATGACAGTTAATTATGAGACTCCCAAAAAGATGTTTCTGTAGTAGATAAAAGAAATATATAGCATATAATTACACATTTGTATTAATATGCTTTACAGTCTTTTGCAATGTATCCAATATATGTGTTTGCATATTCAAGCTTTTTAATGTCTGTAACAATCTGTATTATGTGTGCAAGTAAACATTTTATAACATTTACCACTGCACTAAGTCAGTTACACCAGATCACAATGTGTTCTAATTAAGTATGCAACTTTGTTCCCCATAATCAGTTTCAAGACCATACAACATAATGGCAGTTAGTCTTAGACACACAGTGCCTCAATTTATATAAGAGAGATGAGCAGTGATTGTATATTTTTTGGAACAAAAGAACCAAAAAAACAGCTGCAAAAAAAAGCCAAAACATTAATATGTGCTTTGGATGTGTTTAAAAAAATCACAAGCAAATTCTTAAATAATAATGAGCAATTTCATTACATGTGAAGTGTCCCAGTTTCGGTTTTCTCCTTGATCACACCACTCTCTATGCACAGAATTCCTGTTTTTATGAAGGGTTGTGTTTTCAAGCATCACCTTCATTTGAAGGCTATGAATGAGTTACAGTATAAGCACTTCATGGTTTACCAAGAAAAATTAATAATAATGAAATACAAGAAGGCACATCAAGCATAAAGTGTTTGAACATTTCACCTACTTTCACATTGCTTTGAACATTTACTTCTTTGTAAAATGAATATTCAAGCCATAATCCAATATTTAATGCTGAATATGTATGTGTGTTTCTTTGTCTGCTATGCAAATCCAAACTGTTGAAACAGTAACCACCAAATGCCAAAATAAGGTAAAATGTCTGATGAGATTATTCTTTTGGATGGGCACTGCCCAGTCTCTCACACCTGCAACCATGATCCAGCTGTCCACCTTAAGCTTCATGTCTACTATTTGTTGCACAGACAGCCATGTCTTGTGATAACACTTTGGTAAAATAAAATCAGCACTTTAAACAGGAATAACAGTTTGATAACATAATAAAATACTTTTTCATATTACTAACTTGCTATCAGGTTTTGCTTAACAATCATGAAAATATGGTTTAGAAGTAAGTAATGGATATCTAGGATTGATGTACTGTATATACAGGATGTTTAACTTGCAGTAACAACACATTTTTATAACTTCAGCTGCACCCTAATTACAAATATAACTCAAAAAAGGGTGAAGGTGGCATATTCTACAATATTCTATATTCTACACATTTGAACCGTTGACCAAACAACTGACATCCAGAAATACTACCTATAATTGCAGAAAAAGTTCATATTTACTAAATTGCTGCTCAGAATAATGATTGCAAATTTTGCAAAAGGAAATTGTTAAAGAGAATCATGAAGGCATGTTGTAAGAATTAGTAATTGATAAGTAGAATTAATGTACAGTATATAAAGGATGTTTAACTTGCTGTAAACATAAATATTCATAGCTTTAACTGCACCCCAATTATAAATATAACTCATCAAATTGCAAAGAAAAGGGTCAATGAAACATATTCTATCATACTCTATCTTCTTTGCATTTAAACATTGACCACACAACTGACCTCTAGAAATGCTAAGTATAATTGCAAAAAAAGTGTAAATTTAGTAAATTGCAGTTCAGAGTCAACCTCAGTCATAACACAAATGTCAAGATGCAAAACTGCCATCATTTTAATAAGCTTTTGAAAGCATAGGATATAAAGTAGTCGAAAATTCAAAAGATTCCATTTCCTTGTGGAGAACTGCTTGATATACAGTATAAAACATCTAATGCAGAGATAAAATAAAATAATTTGCACAATATGATCACTATTCTTCCTCAGTCCCCAAACAAGCAAAACAGCATTCGAGTTGAAGGAAGGAATAAGGGAGAACGAGAAAAAGAAAAATACTTCATTTCAAGCAGCAGTATAAGTGGCCAAATATACAAAGATGTAAAATGAGAGAATTGTAATCTGCAATGACATGCCATAACTTGACATCTCCACGAGTTTAACAGCAAAGTCATTACCTGATAATAAAGTGGCACATTTCATCAACAACAGATTAATGTAAAGGCAGGGTGACAAGCAGATTCAACAGATCATTGTCATTGTCACAGCCTGATGGAGAGTGATTTCAGAAAAAAAAACTGTAAAAGAAAAAAAGACCTTAAAATACTTAAAAAATTACATCTTTAATGAAAAAAGTATATCACAAATATACAGGGATAAGGCAAAGATTGAACAGATTCAGTCCGGCTTTTCTGGTGGATACTGTATTTCCATAACTTTTTAACAAGGGTTTCACAAAACAGTTTATGAGAAAAAAATACTTCCTTATTGCCTGAGCTGTCAAAAAATGAAAACACTGTGCATCTTGTTCAGTAAAGAACATGATTTTCAAGAACTAGGATTCTTAAGCTGTTTAAATCAACTGAACCATGTCAGTTACTATCTAGTTCTCTTAAAAAAAACCTGCAGTATTTATATGTGTTCTGATGCATGAATATACAATAGCTCACTGGAAACAGGTAAGATCCCTAGTGACAGAAAATAGACAGATCTACTCCAGTATAGAAAAATAAGGAGAAAACAAGACCAGCTACTGTAAGTACAGGCCACTATATTTGACATTAAAATTGAAAATGTAATGGAGGAGATGATAAAGAGATGAACATGATAAATATCTAAAGAATAATAATAAAAGGACCAACATATTTCAAACTAAAATATAATGTGAAATGAATTGTCCTCAGACACTACAATGTCATAACTACATCGTCTGCTCAAACTTGAAAACATAGTATTGTCATTCTTTCTGTTGTGCTCTACAGCTGGTGATCCTGGACTTAGTTGTGATTTCTAGGGCAGTCACAAAGGGCAGTCATATGTATTCTGCCATGAACAATTTTACTTGTTTCACTCTGCCAAAGTGTGTCATTATGTAATTTCTGCTCTCAAGTGTTGTGCTTCATCGGAAGAAAAAGCTTCCTGTGTCTATGACAGTGTCCCCTAAACATCATTTATATTTACAGGAACAACCAAAAAAGGTAAGGCTTTTGGATCATTGTCAGTTCAGTGACAAAACAAGCATCCTAGTTTTTGGTGTTTTTATTATGGTAAGATATCTTTGATTTTTGATTTCCCTTTGAAGTCTCTTAGAGCCTTTGAGAGAGAATAATTTGGAGGCAACAATGGTCAAGTATTTTGGTCTGCTGTGCATATTGAAATATATAAGCATTTCTTTTAGAAATGTCATGAAAGATCTGGAATAGCTTACCAACTGCTCATAGCCACATTTTAGTCAGTCATTTTCCAACCCACTATATCCTAACACAGGGTCATGGGGGTCTGCTGGAGCCAATCCCAGCCAGCACAGGGCACAAGGCAGCAGCACACCCCAGACAGGGTGCCAGCTCATCGCAGGGCACACACACACCAAGCACAATTTAGGATTGCCAATGCACCTAACCGGCAGGTCTTTGGACTGTGGGAGGGAACCAGAGCACCCAGAGGAAACCCACACAGACACGGGGAGAACATGCAAACTCCACGCAGGGAGGACCCGGGACACGAACCCGGGTCTCCTAACTGTGAGGCAGCAGTGTTACTACTGCGCCACCATGCTGCCCCTAATATTTTAGTGTAACCCTGATATACCATATATTCATCGAACTGTCATTTTTATCATGGCTCCACAATCTGTACTAACCCCCTTTTTCCTGCTGCTCTTTTTCCGGTTTTCTGTGGTGGCGATCCGTGTCACCACCACCTGTTCAAGGCACTATGCAGTCCCTACATTGATGGATTGAAGGCCAGATGTCCACATGACCATCATCATCAAATTCTTTCATGTGAAGCAGAAAAACCATGAGGACTGATTTACAGTAGATCATTTATGTTAGCTAGAATGCCCAGTGCAGGCTGGGCAGTGTCATGGCCTTGGAACCCCTGCAGATTTTGTGTTTTCTCCAGAACTTTGGAGGATTCATTATTTTTTCTGTACTCCTTGCCATCGGACATTACTTAATTCTTTGTCTAACCTTATTTTTATTTTTTATAAACGTTTTTTTCTTCATCTTGTAAAGCATTTTGAGCTACATCATTTGTATGAAAATGTGGTATATAAATAAATGTTGTTGTTGTCCTGAAATGGAGAAGTTAATAAAAGGCAAAAAAAGACAAGAATGTGCTAGGAGAAAGGTTGATTTAATGCACAAAAATTACTAAGAGATAACTAAGATATTAGCAGATGTCCTGTAAGCAACAAGACTGGACAGCTGTCACATGTATACAGAGATTTCAAGGATAATAGCTAAAACCTAAAGATATAAGAAGAACAAGAGTGTAATAGAATAGACTTTTATTTCAATAAGTAATTTGGCTGTAAGCCAACAAATCAATCAGAGTAAATGCATGCATTGGTCAGCACTATTATGTCATTTCAGTTGTTTATAGAATGGACCTCTGCCCTTACTTTTTTGAACATTCTATAACAGAGTACTGTGATGAATGCTTCCTTGTCAGCATTTGCTGAGGAGTAAATTAAAGACGCAATTGACAAGTTTCCTCCTGCCTGATCACTGACTCATAAAGGCTTTATCAAATTTGTCCTAGTAGTGGATAAGTTTCTTCCTTTAATTAACATGTTGATTTCTTTCACACCTTTATAGCCAATCAGTCTTTTTCCATCATGGACCCTATCTGCAAGAGAGAATCTATTGATTTCACAGCTCCCCTCAGTGTCAATGCAAGTTGCAAATTGCAAGTTGCAATTTTTTTCCACTGACATATTGAAGTTTCATCTTAGGTAGAGCACATATTCATAAGCAAACTCTTGAATTGGTTGGGTCTTTCTCTACTTCAGGCTGGTGGTACGGTGAAATAAAAGCCTCCAAAAAAGCATTGCAAAAAGATGTTGGGCTGTGAACACACTCTTTTTTTGCCAGTTACCAACTATATTATGGACATAACTAGGCAAACTTTAAAATCAAATCTCTTTTCTTTCATTTAAGGGAAACAACAACAACAACATTTATTTATATAGCACATTTTCATACAAACAGTAGCTCAAAGTGCTTTACATATTAAAGAATAGAAAAATGAAAGACACAATTATAAAACAAAATAAATCAACATTAACATCGAATAAGAGTAAGGTTCAATGGCCAGGGGACAGAAAAACAAAAACTCCAGACGGCTGGAGAAAAATAAAATCTGTAGGGATTCCAGACCATGAGACCGCCCAGTCCCCTCTGGGCATTCTACCTAACATAAATGAAACAGTCCTCTTTGGATTTAGGATTCTCACGGAAGGGCTTGATGATGATGATGGTCACGTAGACTTCTGCCTTTTAATCCGTCCATCATTGTTGGAGCATCATGAAGCTTTGAGTAGGTGGAGGTGGCGCAGGCCACCACCACAAAGAAACCGGAAAAGAAACAGAAAAGAGAGTAGGGGTCAGTACGATTTTAGAGCCACCATGAATAGTTATTATGATGAATTGAACATACAGAGTATCAGGATTAAGTTAAATTACGATTAAAATGAAGTTATAAAAGGCCATGTTAAAGTAATGTGTTTTCAGCAGTGTTTTAAAGTGCTCTACTGTATCAGCCTGGCGAATTCCTATTGGCAGGCTATTCCAGATTTTAGGTGCATAGCAGCAGAAGGCCGCCTCACCACTTCTTTTAAGTTTTGTTCTTGGAATTCTAAGGAGACACTCATTTGAGGATCTGAGGTTACGATTTGGAATATAAGGTGTCAGACATTCCGATATATAAGATGGGGAGATTATTTAAGGCTTTATAAACCATAAGCAGAATTTTAAAGTCAATTCTGAATGACACAGGTAACCAGTGTAGTGACATCAAAACTGGAGAAATGTGTTCTGATTTTCTTTTCCTAGTTAGGATTCTAGCAGCTGCATTCTGCACTAGTTGCAAACGATTTATATCTTTTTTGGTAGTCCTGAGAGGAGTGCATTACAGTAATCTAGTCGACTGAAAACAAACGCGTGAACTAATTTCTCAGCATCTTTCAGTGATATAAGAGGTCTAACTTTACTTATGTTTTTTAAGTGAAAAATGCTGTCCTAATGATCTGATTAATATGTGATTTAAAATTCAGATTACAGTCAACAATCACCCCTAAGCTTTTTACCTCCGTCTTGACTTTTAATCCTAATGTATCCAGTTTATTTCTAATAGCCTCATTGTATCCATTATTGCTGATCACTAAAATTTCAGTTTTCTCTTTATTTAACTTGAGAAAATTACTATTCATCCATTCTGAGATACTAGTCAGACATTGTGTTAGTGAATCAATAGAATCAGGGTCATCAGGTGCTATTGATAAGTACAGCTGTGTGTCATCAGCATAGCTGTGGTAGCTCACGTTGTGCCCTGAGATAATCTGACCTAACGGAAGCATGTAGATTGAGAATAACAGCGGACCCAGGATAGAGCCTTGTGGAACACCATATTGGATATCATGTGTCTTGAGTTGTAATTCCCACAACTAACAAAAATTTTCTCCCTGTCAGGTAGGATTCAAACCAATTTAAGACACTGCCAGAGAGGCCCACCCATTGACTAAGGCGATTTCTAAGAATGTTGTGATCAATGGTGTCAAATGCAGCACTCAGATCTAAGAGGATGAGAACAGATAAATGGCCTCTGTCTGCATTTACCCGCAAGTCATTTACTACTTTAACGAGTGCAGTTTCTGTGCTGTGATTTGTTCTAAAACCTGACTGAAATTTATCAAGAATAGCATGTTTATTTAGGTGGTCATTTAACTGCATAATGACTGCCTTCTCCAGAACTTTACTTAAGAAGGCAGGTTAGAGATGGGTCTAAAATTTTCAAGAGCTGAGGGTCAAGATTATGTTTCTTAAGTAGGGGTTTAACTACAGCAGTCTTAAGACAGTCTGGGAAGACCCCAGTATCTAGTGACGAATTTACTATGTCAGAACATTATCAATTAGCACGCCTGATACTTCTTTGAAAAACCTTGTTGGTATCGGGTCAAGGACGCAGGTGGAGGGTTTTAATTGAGAGATTATTTTTTTAAAAATCAGGTAAATCTATCCTAGTGAAAGAGTTTAATTTGTTTATAACAGGATGCTGGGGTTTAGGAGGATCCTTAGTGTTGGGGAGATATACTATGTTATTTCTAATATCATTAATTTTTGATTGAAAATACAGCGACAGCCTCACAGGTTTCACTGGAAGCACTTAGGAGGCATTCCTTTGAGCTACCTGGGTTTAGTAGGCGATCAATTGTTGAAAATAAGACTCTGGGATTACTAGCATTGTTATTTATAATCTTGAGAAATAGCAGCGTCTCTCAAGACGGACAGTGTTATTGTATTCTGTTATTTTGACTTTTAATATTTCGTGGTGGATAGTAAGTTTACTCTTCCTCCATTGACGCTCAGCTCTACGGCATGTTCTCTTTAAATCAGACACTCTTTGGGTCTTCCATGGTATAACAATGCTAGAAGATTTTTTCACTGTCTTTTCAGGTGCAACTATGTCAACAGCAGCTCTCACTTTAGAATTAAATCTTTCCACCTTACTATTTACATTGTCCTCGCTATTATAGCTGGCACTATAAACGGACTGATTGCTTAAAATGTTTGTAAGTTTTAAAGCTGCTGCCGAATCAAAGAAGCGTTTTTTAACAATATGCTTCTCATGAGTGTTTTTTATCATTATTTCTATATTAAAAGTAGAAGAAAATGGTCTGATACACCAATATCAATGATCTGTTTTATATCAACTTTCAGTCCTTTAGTAATCACTAAGTCTAATGTATGACCTGCTTTATGTGTAGGCTGATTTATGAGTTGTCTCAAATCAAAAGAATCCAGGAGGTTCATAAATTCTTTTACTTTTAGATCACACTGATTATCTATATGAAAATTAAAGTTGCCAACTATTAGGAGTGTGTCATAGTTAGTAATTAAAATTGACATTAAGTCAGAGAATTCCTCAAAAAAGATGCGTTATATTTAGGAGGTCTATACACGGATAGTACTAGAACTTGAGAATCTCCATGAATAACAACGGCGAGATACTCAAAGGACTTGAACTTACCAAAACTGACATCTTTACATTTTAATCGGCTCGAGTAAATGTTAGCCAATCCGCCCCCCCCTTTTTCCCTGGCGGAAATGGAAACAGCTCCATTAGTTCATTCCCATACTCAACAAAATGACTGCACCCTTCTATGTACTACCTAATGCTTTTTGCCCTAGAGCTGATTAATTTTTTGAAGTAGAGACCAATCCACATTAATGAACCACTCTACTGTGATCTGGTGTAAGTAGATATAATGATATGCTCTTCCTGTGCAGAGGAGCTCTCCACATCCACAACATAGAAATTATCAAGCAGATTTGAAACATTTTCTATGTCTTGACCAAATTGGACTGTAAGGCTCATCCCTGAAACACAGCAATATAGGTATCTGACTGTATTAAGTCCTAGGTGAACATTAAAAGTAATAATTAACAAGTGGTAAGGGTAATACAACCTTGATCCCCATGCTGTGTTCTAAAATCTGTTGTGGACCCAAAGAAAACTCGATGTAGCATACCAAAATTTATTTAATAGACTTTAATATTGCACTGTATTTTTAATTTCAGGGCAGACACTGAAATCAAACACTGCCTCCACAAAACTGTCAATTTCACATAATGAAAGGAGAGCAATAACAGCAGGATTAAAATGGTACAAATTTTAAAAAGTAAATATATTGATATTTAAAATAACTATGTGTCATGCTACCTGTTTCAAACTTGATTAATAAAGACCAGACTCCACTGGGTTTTTTGAAGTAACAAATATTTATTACTTATTCAACAACTGGCATCAACCCTGCAATATCATTAACAGACCCTTTTTTTTTTACTACATCCCTACTGCCAATCCCTGTAACTCCAACAGTCCAAGTATTCCCTGTCTCAAAGCATCAGGGGAGTTGTAGTGCTTATCAGCTAACTATAGACAATGCCTTTACATATATACATATACACATCTCACCACATCTCCCCCCTTTTGAGAAATTTCCTTGTAACTTAATATACTTGTAAACAATTTCTAAAGTTTAGGACATAACAAGATCTCCTTTCTTTTGTGGAGATAAAAGCATTGTACAGAAAACAACTATTCACAATATTGCGCACTGGGTTTGATTACCCTGCCCCTGGAAGTGACTATAAACACTTCCATAGGTCCATATGGAGTGTTCCCAACACTTGGGGGAGGCAAAGAGCTTTCTATTGATAGTGTAGCAGATGTGCCAAGATCCTTGTGTAGCTGTGATAGGCTGCCTTCATCCTTTCTGTTGTCTGTTGCAACCATATGTACTAAATGAACGTGATGTTGCTTATGGCATAGTAATGAGCCATTACCTGTTTGTACCAAATATGAACATGGCTCATCGGTTGGGCTTATGAAAATCCTGGTGTTTGCCAACCCAATTCTCCATCCAATTTAGAAAGTATCTTCTCCCCTATTTGCAAAGCTGACAGCACACATGCAGAATGTCTTTTTATCAAAATATAACTTGTAGGCTGCTTTAGCCTTACTGTCCTTACTGGGACCCTTATACATGTTTACTTTACCAGCACCAACTGGGCAGGACTTGCCTCTGTAGTTGTAATAGGGGCAGCTCTGTAGTTTAAAAGGGCCAAATAGGCGTTCGGTTGTTTCAAAATATATTTGGCAGTACCAACAGCTCTCTCAACTAGACTATTTGCCTGTGAAAAATGAGAGCTACACATGGTATGTTTGATACCCCAATCTATACAAAACTGAGCAAATTTCAATGAACTTAAATGAGTACCATTGTCTGTAAAACGTTCTAGTGGAATTCCCCATCTTGCAAAAATGCTCTGAAGTCTGGCAATGACATTCTGACTTGTACTCGATTGTAGCTGTGCTATCTCTATATCCCAAGAGTAATAGTCCACTACCACCACTAGATAGTCCTTTTTCTGAGAGTTCATACAGGTCTGCCCCTATCTTCTACAATGTAAATGGTGGTAAGGTACTAGGCATAAGTGTCTTTTTCCTCTAAGTACACAGTGTTAAGAAACTAAGGTAGACAAAAAAGTAGATAATTTTAATTAAATTATAAGTATATAAACATGTATAGTATACATATAAGTATATGTAAAGAATAGAGAATGGAAAGCCTTTATTGTCATTGTAAAAAATTACAGTGAAATTACGAGCGCCACTCCAGCTGGGTACAAAAACGCAAACAACACTACTTTTGTGGAAAAAAAAAATGACAACACATAATACACACAGGAAGAACAACGTAAAAATAATAAATAAATAAATATATATATATATATATTTTATTGAACTATAGGATATCACACATTTAACCCAGTTTATAAATAACAGTATATGTAAAATATAAACTTAAAAAGAAATGAGATAAAAAATGAAACCAATAGTGATACAATAAATAATAAATAATACCATTTTAGTGGGGAGTAGCTGTACAAGGGTTATGTATGAGTCAATTTCCCAGCACTAACCAAAAATTGTTTAACCTGCCTTAATTTGCTAATTTTTGTTCAATGTATTTATAGCCATTGGAATAAAAACTTTTTCTGAATTTGTTGGTCCATGCTTTCAAACATCTATATCACCGAACAAAGGGTAACAGTTCAACTGGTGATGACCAGGGTGTGAAGGATCCTTAATGATATTTGTGGCTCTGGTGAGATAGTGACTTCCATGGAGAGCAGACAACAGCCTTTGATTTTGTGTGCTGAGTTTATGACTTTCCGGGGAGCCTTCTTGTCTTTTGCCATGCCAAGAAAGGTACTGTGAAATGTGGGTTGCCACAAGGTCTCCACTGAAACCAGTTCTGTACTTTGCTTTCTGAAGTCCAGAGTGAATTCCTTGGTTTTTGTGGTGTTCAATGTTAAGTTATTCACTCAACACCATTTTGTCAGTCTCTGGACCTCATCTCTGTAGGCCAACTAACCTTCTTCTGATATGAGCCCCATTACAGTTGTGTTGTGTGCAAACTTATTCATAGTGTTTGTGGGATGGATAGGGGTGCAGTCATATGTGTACAAAGAGTAAAGTAGTGGACTCAACACACAACCTTGTGGAGATCCTAAGCTGAACAGAAGGGAAGAGGAGAAATGAGGGCAGAACTCTTTGTGGGCAGTTTGTCAGAAAGTCCTTTATCCAGGTGCAGGTGGAGAAGGGGAGGCCTAAGTCTGTCAGCTTACTTACCAAAATATCAGGGATTATTGTATTAAATATTGAACTGCAGTTTACAAAGCACAGTATTACATAGCAACCTCTTTGCTCAGTGCAGTATGTTGGGCAGTAGCAATGGCATTTTCTGTGGACCTGTTTTATCTGTAAGCAAACTGATGCTGGTTGAAAGTGGGTGGGAGGCAGGATTTAATGTGCTATAAGGCCAGTCTTTTGAAGCATTTCATTACTACGGGCATGAGAGCAATTGGTCTATAATCATTTAAGGTCTCTATTGCTATTTTTTAGGGCAGGGCTGATGACTGACTATTTTAGGCAGGAAATAGTGGCTGATACCACAGAAATATTAAAATTCTTTGTGAAGCCCTCTATCCTGCCCAGAAACTCCATCAGGGCCAGTGGCCTTCCTTGGGTTCATTTCACCTCATATTCTTGCGGAGTGAGTGTGTGGGTGCTGGGAGCTGATGTTGCTAATGTGGTCATGTTGGACCTGCTCATCTCAAACCTGGCAAATAAATGGTTCAAAGCCTCTGCCAGCATGTCATTGGAACCAAAAGACCTGTGGTTGCTGCCCTTGTAATTTATAATGTGTTGAATTCCTTGCCATACCTGCCGTGGGTTGTCCTCTGTGAGGTGGTCTTGTGTTTTCCTCTTATAGGCATCTTTGGCTTCTTTGATACCTTTCCTCAGGTCAGCTCCAACTGTATTGTATAACACCCTGTCACCTGATGTTAAGAGGGTGTTGAGTTTTTGAAGCTGTGTCTGTACTTCTTTCGTCATCCAGGGTTTCTGATTTGGAAACTCCCAGATCCTCTTTGTGACAGTGACATTATCAGCACAGCTTTTGATGTAGAATAAAACTGCTTTTGTATATTCCCCTAAGTCTTGTTGTTAAACACATCCTAATCTATCTGTGCAAAGCAGCCCTGAAGCTGAGAGAGAGCACTCTCAGGACTGTTTTTTTTTTTGTTTTTTTCAGCTGATTTTGTCCTTCTCCTTAGGAGTATGTATGATGGAACAAGGAGCAATGAAAGATGATCTGACTGACCTATGTGGGGGAGGGATGTGGTTTTATATTTGAATATGCTTGATCAAGTGTATTTTCCCCTTTGGAGGAGTACAGTACTTCACATACAGGGTGAAATTAGGAAGTACAGCCTTGAAACACGCTTGATTAAAGTCACCAGCAACAATACATGCTCCATCGGGATGAGCCTGCTACTGTTTATTTACTTTAATATAAAGGATGTTAAGAGCCATACTAATGTCTGCATCCAGTGGAATTTAAACAGCAGACAAAATGACCCCAATTATCTCTGTTGGTAAAAAAATGGTCTGCCAATAATTGGCAGAACTTCTCAGTCAGAGGAACATGTCTGTCTTTAAGTGAGCTATGGATACGCCAGTTATTGTACACATACACGCATAAACCACCCCCTCTTGTTCTTACCGGAGTTTTTGTTCCTATCCTGCAAGTGGATTGTGCGGTCCGGTAGTTGTATTGCAGCGTTGGGTAGTTGGCTTGCCAAGTCTCTATTATGATCATCATGCAACAATTCTAGATGAAACCATTCGGTGCAATCTGTAGCTCCAAATCATCAATTTTATAAGTAATCGATTTTGCGTTGGTGAGAAAAATGCTAGATAATGAAGATTTGTGGGGTTGTTTTCTTAGCCCAGTCCTTAGACATGAAAGGCATCCCTTCTGTTTCCTCTGCCTCCAATGTCTCTGCCGCTTACTGGGACTGATAATAATTCACGGAGTCCCTGGTGTTCTCGCTATATCTTCTGTATGTTATATGGTTTATAGTGTTTAATTTATACTGTAATCCAATGTTGATTAAATCCTGATGGCTATATACTGTACATGGCTTGCGTGACACAAGTTGACAATCAAAAACGAAATCAAACAAATAATGTACCAGAATGGAGAACAAATACGTGTAAGCCGTTGTGTCCAACTGTGCTGCCATCTTACACAGCAGAGATACATGTATAAAATTGTCACAGAATAATCATCACTTCATTTTCAAAGCGAATTACATGCAAGCATGAACAGCCATGATGAGCACAAGAAACATGCAACACGAGCACACAACATACATGAACACACATGATTTAAACGCTCCAGTTCAGTTGACAAATATAAATTTTATCAGCAAAAGGTGGTGCGCCAAGCTGGCTACAAAAATTTACTGAGCCTCTTTAACTAGATATTCAATATAAAAATGGAATTAAGATTTTTTTTTCTACATACAATTTTTGTTCAATCTGGATTTTCAGAGAAGAGAAAATACAAATTTTAGTGATTGGCAATAATGGATATAGTGAGGTTATTAGAAATAAACTTGATGCATTAGGATTAAGAGTCAAGACTGAGGTAAATAATTTAGGGGTAACTGTTCAGTATGACCTGAATTTTAAATCACATATTAATTACATTACTAGGACAGCATTTTTTCACTTAAGAAATATAGCAAAAGTTAGACCTCTTATAACATTGCAAGATGTTGAAAAATTAGTTCACGCTTTTGTTTTCAGTCGGCTAGATTACTGTAATGCCCTCCTCTCAGGACTACCCAAAAAAGACATAAATCGATTGCAACTGGTGCAGAATGCAGCTGCTAGAATCCTAACTTGGAAACGTAAATCCAAGCACATCACCCCAGTTTTGATGTCACTACACTGGATACCTGTGTCATTTAGAATTGACTTTAAAATACTGATTATGGTTTACAAAGCCTTAAATAATCTCACTCCATCTTATATTTCGGAATGTTTTACACCTTACACTCCAAATTGTAACCTTAGATCTTCAAATGAGTGTCTACTTAGAATTCCAAGAGCTAAACTTAAAAGAAGTAATGAGACGGCCTCTTGCTGTTACGCACCTAAAATCTGGAACAGCTTGCCAATAGGAATTCGCCAGGCTAATACAGTGGAGCACTTTAAAAAACTGCTCAAAACACATTACTTTAACATGGCTTTCTCATAGTTTCATCTTAGTTAAATCCTGATGCTCTGTATATTCAAATAATTATCATTATTATTCATGGTGGCTCCAAAATCCATACTAACCCCTACTTTCTCTTCTGTTCTTTTTCTGGTTTTCTGTGGTGGCGACCTGCGCCACCACCACCTAATCAATGCACCGTGATGTCCATACATTGATGGATTAAAGGCCAGAAGTCCACATGACCATCATCATCAAATTCTTCCATGAGAATCCAAAATACAATGAGGACTGATTGAGGTCATTTATGTTAGGTACAATGCCTAGAGGAGGCTGGGCAGTCTCGTGGCCTGGAACCCCTGCAGATTTTATTTTTGCTCCAGCCGTCTGGAGTTTTTTTTTGTTTTTCTGTCCTCCCTGGCCACCGGACCTTACTTTTATTCTATGTTAATTAGTGTTCCCTAATTTTAATTATTTATTTTGTCCTTTTTCTTTTTCTTCATCATGTAAAGCACTTTGAGCTACATTGTTTGTATGAAAATGTGCTATATAAATAAATGTTTTTATTCAGAGGCATAGCAGGACTCGGTACAGTCCCGCTCCAATTGGCACATTCGGCAACCCGGAATAAGGCCTTATGAGATACAGTAAGACCATTGATTTTAAACTCTGTTTTCAGCTTAGTGGTAAAGCCTGATTAGGATTAAATATCAGAAACTGTTTCTTTAGTTGTAAAACTAGAATTGGAGCAGTGCAAAAATAAATGTTTCTGATTTTAAGCAAAATCAGTTTTGTCCAATAAAATAAACACTAGTAAATACTGCATCTCAAACAATGGCACATTGGCACACTAAAAGCAGAAACAAATTGTTATTTAGTAATAGGCAATATTTTATACTTGTATTTTGTATATTGAAGAAAAAAGAAAACATTAAACATATCAACAACTTGGGTCAGTCCATAAAAAGACTGCTACTATCATTATGGCGGCGACACAGTGGCAAGGTGGTAGTGCTGCTTCCTCACAATAAGGAGACCAGAGATCACATTTCAGGTTCTTCCTACGTGGAGTTTGAATGTTCTTCTCATGTCTGAGTGGGTTTCCTCTGGGTGCTCCAGATTCCTCCCACTGTCCAAAGACATGCATGTTAGGTGAATTGGTGATGCTAAATTGGCCCTAGTGTGTGTTTGGTGTGTGTGTAGCCTTGTGCTGAACTGGTTCACTGTCCTTCTACTGTGAAGAGCAGACTTTAGACTGCAGGTTTGACAGGGCGAGTGGCAGTAGGAAAACCATTCCTTAAAGGGCAAAATATGGTCTTGAAATAGCAGTTGTGAACTACTGCAAACTGGACAAAGTCTCCTCTTCACAGTAGAAACAGAAAGTTACTTTTTTGGACCACTGTTAAGCTGTGCTTGAAACAGTTGTGCTGTGAGGCCCTATCACGCAAGCTGGTGACCTTCAGGAACTTGTCTTCTGATTGGGTTGTGACTTTGGGTCTTTAAGATCTCTTCCTATCAGGGCTTCTTCCATTTGCCTTTGGATTGTGTAGGACACTGTACTCACTGACACCTTTTGCAATTTCTTTAAATAAAAGGCATACACTTCTAAGGGTAATAATGCTCTCTCTCATTTCATTTGTTAATTGCTGTTTTCGTGCCATTAACATTGGAATATTGTCCAAGTAGCGCTTTGCTGAGTGTCGTAACACACGTCTGCACAAAGACAGAAAGGGTTTTTAAGTAAGCAACAGAAGGGACACATGTTCAGATTGTTTGCTTCAACCTGCAAGACTTAATTTACTTTAGTTATTGCAGAATATCTGCAGGTTGTAACCTATTAGTGGCTCCTTGAAGAAGGCCCATTTGTAATATTTTGATATTTCCTTTTTTCAGTTTCTGCTAACCTAAACTTCAAATTTAAACCTCTGGCAGTTTACTACTTACCTTTTCACCATTTTAAGTCATTCCTTGCTTTTTTAACTAATTAATTTTGAAGAAAAACTGGATAAGCTGAGGTGTTCTAAAACCTTTGACAAGTATTATGTATATATGTATATTGTTTTGGTCTGTTATGGTCTTATGTCTTCTTCTGAAAACAACACTGTAAAAGCATGATCAACTACAATGAACACAATGTAAAAAGAGTGAAAAAATATTACATTACCTGGTCAGCAGTCAGTGCTGAATATTATAATATCCATAAATGAAAACAAACACATGTTTAAGGCCATGATACATATGACACTAAAATAATAATAATAAGTGACATTAAAATAAGCATTTAGTTATTATAGAACATACTGTAAAGGAAAGTATAGATAGATGACTGATAATGAAACTGGACTAAGTTTTCTGTATTGAATACGATGTGAAATATTAAATTATATTTTTTTGTCATATTCATATTTTGGTAAGAAATTGTAGTTATAAAAAAAGTTAAAAAATGCAACCTTTTATAAACTTAACACAAATACTGCAATGCAGTAAAAAAAAAGCACAGTACAGAGGCCATTATAGAAATATATCACTCCAGAGTATTTAAAAAGAATATTATTCCAACAAGAAAACACTTTACATTAAACATGTAAAGAGAAACTGCCATCCAACATCTTTACCAGTAAGGGTATAAAAGCAGACTACAAGAATGCTAAATTTCTGTTACCTAATAAAGATGCCTTATTAAAACATCTTTCTTCTTCTCCATTACATTACTGCACGATTTTTATATTAAACTTTCAGACAAAAATGTGTTACTCTTTCTTTTCCTATTATTTTTTTTTCTGTCATTATTTTACATCCTGCTGTGTAATTTCTAATAACTAATGTTATCCTGTACTTTTGTACAAATCAGATATAAAAAATAAAATTAAACAGTTCAGGTAGACATATTGATCATGGGAGTATTACAGTGAATTAAATACTTTGAGAAAAGTTAAAGCAATTACCAACTGAGCATGACAACACTTATAGTACTTGAGGAAAGGGCTGCAAATTAAACTGTGACACATACGATTATTAGTTAAAGTGACAGAAGGGTTGGCCTTGACTCTGTGAAGCAGTACATTGAAATCACATCTCAAGCAATCAGGTCTATTATCACTTCAAGAATGTTAGCGTTTACATTTTTTTTACTTTAGATATAAAAGTAATTAGTTATAATTATCAAAATGAAAAGTACCGTTTCATCTTTAGTTTACATATCCTAGTATAGTGTGTACTGTGTTAATCCATCATGTCAAGTATCTTAAAGAGAACCTAAAAGCAGAAAAGTGTCAAAGGTGCACACACATACTTTATATGGTGGTATTCATCATAAAACACTAATAAGAAAATTAGGGGGAAATTGGGCTTTTCACAGAAACTCTTTAAATAGATAGATAGATAGATAGATAGATAGATAGATAGATAGATAGATAGATAAGTTTGAGCACACTTTACAATGCCTAAAAAGGAAAGAAAATTCAAAAGAAAGAAAAACTCCTGCTTTGGCAGTCACAACCACTGTGAAGCATTACAGTAATCCCTCCTCAATCGCGGGTGTTGCATTCCAGACCCCCCGCGATAGGTGAAAATCCGCGAAGTAGAAACCATATGTTTGTATGGTTATTTTTATATATTTTAAGCCCTTATAAACTCTCCCAAACTGTTTATAAATATTCCCCGCACAGTTATGCAGCATAAACCCTTTGTATTCTCTTAGTTATTAGGTAAGATTCATTGAAATTATGAATGTAAACACGCTGTTTATATACAGTAAAACCTAAATATTATTTTAAAGATATTGAGTGTCTCCGATATCACATATGTTACAGCCATTACGATAGACAGGCCACCAGCAATAAATGCGTACAGTGCAAGAAAAATTGTATACAGTAAATGTGTGTATAGTGACACTAAACGTATGTACATGTACCAAGTACTGTAAGCAGAAAATTTGTTAGTCACCAACAACGACACGATGACTTGTCTGATAACGATGAGTTTAGTTTTACTGCACAACAAAGGAGAGCGTTACAGCTCTTCTAAAGAAGCCTGTTCAGGCGACTGTGTAGCATCGCCGTTCTTCAATCCAAATCCTTAAAACAGATTCCATCCAGACTACTGCCTTATTACATCCACTTACAACTCGTTTTACACCCTGGTTAAAAGGACACTGCGGCCGTAGATCTTATATTCCTTTCCTACTTTTTAAATAAAAAGAATCATAGCCTCATTGATGCTGTAATGGCGTCCTACAGCAGTGTAGCTTTTCCCTTCTTTCAACATATCCAAAACGTTTACCTTTTCGGCAATCGTTAACATCTTCTGTTAGTGCTTGGGCACGGCCCCTGAAGCAGTAGCAGGAGCAGATCGTTTTGGAGCCATAATGAAGGGCTTGACTATGCACAAAGATAAACACAACACGATAAAGAGCACAAAAGTTAACTCTTTACACAGCAAAACACGTTGATGCTGAATGAGTAAGACGAGACTTCCTTGTTAACGCTGCAGAATCGAATTCAGTGCTCCGTCGCTGAGCCATTCACCACACAGGAACTTAACTGTGTGCTCTGTTTGGTTACCTTCTCAGCCATCCGCCAATAGCGTCCCTTGTATGAAATCAACTGGGCAAACCAACTGAGGAAGCATGTATAGGAAGTAAAAAGACCCATTGTCCGCAGAACCCGCAAAGCAGCGAAAAATCTGCGTTAAATATTTAGATATGCTTACATATAAAATGTGCGATAGAGTGAAGCCGCGAAAGTCGAAGCGTGATATAGTGAGGGATTACTGTATTTAGGTGTATTGCTGTTGGTATAAAGTAGCATTTGCTGACAAATTTCTGCTGAATGATTCTTTTGCTGAAAGTCCTCAGTGTTAGTGTGTCAGGGAAAAGACATGCAGCATTCTTCATAACGGTACTCAGTTTTGTTTTAATTTGTCTTCTTTGCTACCACGTCCAGGGGGTCCCGAGTGCATCCCCTAATGAAGTTTCCTTTTTAATTAGCTTGTTGATTCAGTGGTACCATCGTGAAGCAATTTTGCCAGCCCAGCACATCACAGTGTAGCATATGTAGAATATCTGAAGGATGTCACTACCAACATTAAACATATAAAGTTTCCTAAGAAAAAAAGAGTCTGCTTCACCCTTTCTTATATAGTGACTCAGCATTCAACCTGACATTTCAACCTGTCATTGATGTGAACACCCAAGTAATTGTAGAAGCGCAGTTCCTCTACATCCACTCCCTGAATAATGAGCGGACATAGAGGCTATTTCGTGTGGCTACAGATAATAACAAGTGCCTTGGTTTTGCTGATGACTCAATAATCTTTATTATAGAAAATTCATTCATTCGTGAATTTTATGGACCCATATTTTAGATTACATTATTGCACGTTACCACAGTTGTTCAAAAGAATAAAAACTCCTTGGTTAAGGTAGCAGGTGTACCAAAAGCCACAGTAGGATGGAGCAATAGAGTAGAGAATGAGTAAAGTATATATATATATATATATATATATATATATATATATATATATATATATATATATATATATATATATATATATATATTGTCATAGTGACTACAAAAATGTTATATTAGACAATTAGATAGCAGGTGTTCTAGCATTTTCAATGGCCAAACCAGAACCTTTAATGGTATTATGTTATGTTAAATTTAATGACCTTTTGTCAAGATGCAAATGCTGAGACTGATGTAACATTTCTAGCGCTATTGTGTTATCTCAGATCATTTCCCAGTTTGTTGATACAATAGTTACATTTTGTACCTCCTCTTGTAATTATAAAAGTCTTGTAGTGATAAAACCTTTCATAGAAGACTGAATTCTAAAGATTCTTTGATTAAAATAAATATTTTTGGGGCATTTCAAGTAAGAAAGACAAAAGTTTCAAGTTAAAGTAGTGATTAAATCAATAAACTAGTTTATGGTGCCACATAAAAGCAAATTTCATTGCACTCTGTACACATGACAGGAATGACCATATACGTATATCTAGAAACCTATTTATCTTAAGTACTGTAAGAAAGCCTACATTTTGCAGTTAAAGTCTATTCTGGGTGAAAGTTTTGATAAATTTTGTTAGGTAAACTTAGCTGAAGCCATTGTTAGTTACTTACGTTAAATGGAGGATTTTGAAATTGACAGTTTGAACAGCCTTTGATTAAAGCTTTTCACAACAAAATTATACCAGAGGTAAATGTATGAAATAATCTGAGTGCTAAACAATGGGTCCATGTCAGAGATAAATTGTAAGAAGACTCATAAGAACTAATAGTTAAGCTCTCTTGTGCTGTTACTGCTGGCAGAACTTTCAAACACAAAATTTTGACTTTATTCCCTGGTTTAGTGATGTGGTAATCACTTGTTTTGTTATACTTGTATCTTTTGTGAAAGTGTTAATTTGATATTTGGACTTCAGGCTTCACACATTATATGGTTTGTGTCTACATTTTATCAATTATTACTAAAATTTGAAAAATGTTTCTGTTTTAATGATGTGTTTACATAGATTGTTGTAGACATGGAACACACATGAAATGCATGTATTCCAAATAACGATATGTTATTTACCCCACACAACTTGAGCTGACAGAACTTTCTGCCCATTCTGCGTTGGTGGGGGGATGGGATTGTAGGCTGCTTGCGTTGATCGACATATTTACAAAACAAAAGAGGCTAATGGAGCGGTGAAAGGAATTGAAGGTGGGCCGGGATTACAAGTTTTTTCGCAGGCTTTGGTAATTCTAGTGTTAAATCAAAGTGTTTGGTTATTTGATATAAGCACTAAACATACAATTAAAATGTATTTCCTTTTTTTTGTATTCATATAATATCTCTTAATCTTAGCATGTAATGAGAAAGACGTATTTGTTTCAGAAGAGGAAATCAGGACACAGACCGGTCTGATTGAGAACTGTTACCACATTCCTTTACATTTTGACAATGATTTGATAAATATTCATCATTCTGCTTGAGAATGGGGCATGAAACCATAAATGCTATGGTTAATTTAAATATAAACCATCACAACTGTAGTATTTTCTAGAACAAACCTTAACAGAATAAAGGTTGTTGTAGTGATTCGACTGGGGAAACAGCCAGAATGAAATAAAAATAAAATCACTATGCTTGGTGACCATCATGCTGGGTCAGCATTTTAGACAAAATGAAGCTGGTGTTACGTTACTGCCGTCATATATTATTATTAGAGGAGACAAATGACTGAGCAAATCCTATAGAAATATTACTGGGATGAACATACTGCTTGCTTGTTTAAGTTCATCAGATCATGACAGATACTCAAACAGGTTAAGGAATGCTGCTCCAGTGACAACATATCAAAACCGTAGGCACTACAAAAGGCACAGGTCCAGTAGGTTAAGTGATTCATTTTAGGTCACGCACAGTGTCAGAGATGGGAACTGAATGAGCTTCCTTGTAACATTAGGTCTAAACAGTTTTCATGTAGGCCACACTTTGAACTCACTCCTGTGCGCAGTACGCAAGAGAGAAGAAATTGCCACTGTCTTTATTCAAAAAACTTTCAAAAATAAAGTGTATTTCTTGTGCAGATCTCACTCAGATCATTTTTGTCATATCTACAGATAATAGTTGCTGTTACACTATATAATTAAATTCTTAGGTTGCTTTATATATACATATATATATACTGCTCAAAAGAATTAAAGGAACACTTTTTAATCAGAGTATAGCATAAAGTCAATGAAACTTATGGGATATTAATCTGGTCAGTTAAGTAGCAGAGGGGGTTGTTAATCAGTTTCAGCTGCTGTGGTGTTAATGAAATTAACAACAGATGCACTAGAGGGGCAACAATGAGATGACCCCCAAAACAGGAATGGTTTAACAGGTGGAGGCCACTGACATTTTTCCCTCCTCATCTTTTCTGACTGTTTCTTCACTAGTTTTGCATTTGGCTACAGTCAGTGTCACTACTGGTAGCACGAGGTGATACCTGGACCCTACAGAGGTTGCACAGGTAGTCCAACTTCTCCAGGATGGCACATCAATACGTGTCATTGCCAGAAGGTTTGCTGTGTCTCCCTGCACAGTCTCAAGGGCATGGAGGAGATTCTAGGAGACAAGCAGTTACCCTAGGAGAGCTGGAGAGGGCCATAGAAGGTCCATAACCCATCAGCAGGACCAGTATCCGCTCCTTTGGGCAAGGAGGAACAGAATGAGCAGTGCCAGAGCCCTACAAAATGCCCTCCAGCAAGCCACTGGTGTGAATGTCTCTGACCAAACAATCAGAAACAGACTTCATGAGGGTTGCCTGAGGGCCCAAATGTCTACTGCGCCCTGTGCTCACTGCACAGCACCGGGGAGCTCAATTGGCATTTGCCATAGAATACCAGAATTGGCAGGTCCACCACTGGCGTCCCGTGCTTTTCACAGATGAGAGTATATGTGAAAGACGTTAAAGGGTCAGGAGAAGCCGTGGAGAATATTATGCTGCCTGTAACATCGCTTAGCATGACTGGTTTGGTGGTGGGTCAGTGATGATCTTGGAGGCATATCCATGGAGCGACTCACAGACCTCTACAGGCTAGACAACGGCATCTTGACTGCCATTAGGTATCAGGATGAAATCCTTGGACCCATTGTCAGACCCTACGCTGGTGCAGTAGGTCCTGGTTTCCTCCTAATGCACGACAATGCCCGGCTTCATGTGGCAAGAGTATGCAGGCAGTACCTGGAGGATGAAGGAATTGAAACAATTGAATGGCCTTCACGATCCCCTGACTTAAACCCAATAGAACATCTGTGGGACATTATGTTTCGCTCCATTAGGCGCCGCCAGGTTGCTCCTCAGACTGTACAGCAGCTCAGGGATGCCCTCATACAGATCTGGGAGGAAATGCCACAAGACACCATCCGTCGTCTCATTAGGAGCATGCCCCGACGTTGTCAAGCATGCATACAAGCTCGTGGGGGCCACACAAGATACTGAAAAGCATTTTGAGTAGCAGAAATTAAGCTTTTGAAAAAATGGACTAGCCTGCCACATCTTCATTTCACTCTGATTTTAGGGTGTCTACACAATTGAGCCCTCTGTAGGCAGAAAACTTTTATTTCCATTAAAAGACTTGGCATCCTTTTGTTCCTAAGACATTGCCCTGTCGTTATTTGTATAGATATCCAACTTCATATTGAGATCTGATATATCTAATGTGTTTCTTTAAAGTGTTCCTTTAATTTTTGTGAGCAGTGTATATATAAATGGAATAAAACCAGCAATATTTAAATAAAAAAACTTATATACAGTACAGTGTTGAACACAGTAAATGCAAGAAGATGCAGTAGAAAATGCTAAAATAATACTTGTATTAGGCCAGCTTATTAAGAAGCAGTAGTAGCTGCAGCAAACCGTGGTAGGTAAATTATACAAGTGGCATTGGCATTTGGTATTTGAGGTTGCCTGCTAATTCTCATCATGTTAAAAATTTCGTAACACATTATTTGGGTAGTGAACAGTTCTTTAAAATATTTATTAAATATTTTGTGACTATAAACTTCCACGGCTGTTATTGACAATTTTTTTCATTTTTGTTATTTTCTTAAGTTTTGTTCCCAAGTGATGTCTCATTTAAATCCCGCAGATTTGCTTATTCGCTACCATAAACGTGTAACTCATTTTGCAGACACCTGCGATCTAATTCCACCAATTTATGGGTAAGGTCCTTGCTGCAGGCAGAGGAGTAGGTATGGACCTATTTTGCATAAGTGACACATGACATTGACCAATAACAGGTCTGTGATACACTTAGATATGTTGGGCGGCACTTGCGCTACACTGAATAGATCTACGTGTGTCTACCAGGTGCCAAGTGACATAAGTAAGCCACTGAGCCCCATTTGTGATGTGTACCGGGGAATGCAATTGTTCCCCACAAATGTGAAATTCCCAGTAAGTAACGGTCATACGCATGCATTGATACCAATTGGAAGGTTTAGTGATGTCCACAGACTGGCCCCACTACAGGTGCTTGCAGCCTGTAATCCATTACACTTGACTATAAACGAAGTAAAAGTCATAACGAGATATTCATAGATGACCCTGCCTACCCCAGCCAGTCCGATCCCAAAACTGACTGTCATGCACCTGCACACAGGAGACAGCTGATGGGCCAGAGTGACTGCAATTCTACCGCCGCTACAGTGGTAAGCTGAACATGCTCATGTGTAAGACAGTGTCAAGTTCACATCAGTACTGGGTAATTGTTTCAACTTTAAACACCAATTACTGTCCGAGTATTTGTAGGAGAATGGCCTATTAGTAGTAGACTACAAGAACCCCTGCCTCTTATATGCCTTTTCACAGATTACCTGCTTCACCTTAATCGCATCCCTTAATCCTTTCATTCATGCATGTACTGCACCAATCTTTTTTGTTACACCTTGGTTGGTACTATCATATACTAACACCTCGATATATTCATCCTAATACCACTTGCAAAACATACAGGTAAGTAAAATAGATATTCAGCAGAGTGCAGTCTAGCATAGTAAGAGTTTTTGTTATGCTCGGGGCTGGCAAATGTTTGTGGGTGGCAGCATTTGGTCAACTGTCATAAATGTTACAATAAAAAAAAGTCAAAGTCAATACAACACCTACAGGGCAACCCCCACAGTGGGGGGGGGGGCACTTCCTAACTTTTCAATCCAAAAATTGGTGTGTAACATCAAGATTCTCTGGTTTGGGCGTAACATTTTCACCTTCGCCTAGGGCAGCAAAAATCGTAAAGCTGGCCCTGGCTATGCTGGTATAAAATACTTGTGAATGTGAGGATTCACAGGATTCACATGTATACAATATCAAGAAATATCTGTCTTACTTAAGCCACCTCAAACCATTCCAAAGTTAAGTTATTTGAGCATTCCACATTTCAGAGATGAACACTCTCTTTGCTGATGCATTGTAAGTTTTATTAAGAGTAAAAGAAGCCTTTTTAACTAACAACATCTTACATAACAGTATGGGACTAACAGATGCATTTTTGAAATTTAGTTAAAGTAAAATATTATTTATATTTTTCAAGCATGTGTAGTCATAGCTCATTCTGGCAACAATACATGCAAGGCAGAAACCGAATCTGGATGTAATGGCAGTCCATTACATATCATGCATATGTTCAAATCCACATTGACTTAAATTATGATTGATAATTTCCATGAAATGTGTATTTTTGCAAATAAAACTACAGTATCTGCAAAAAAGTTATCCAGACTCAGGAGAATTCACAAACTCCACTCAGGCAGTTACCAGACTGAAAATCAAACCCAGTCTTCTGGAGTCTTGAAGCAAAAGCACTAGCAACCATGCCACCATGTTGATACAGTAGATATACGATTTGAATGAATGTTCATGTTACACTGTGTAGTTCATTAAAAGGTGGCTATGCTCAGCTTTTTATACTTATGTTTAAATAGATTGTGCTTAGTACTTACATATAGTGGCTAGCTTCAACGTGCCATTGTTGTTGTAACTGTTTGATAAGAGCATGATGCCTTTTATTTTTCTTGCTAATTAAAAAGTTTTGCCTTGTTTTCATTAACAGCATGTGTTTACTATGGATTTTTACGTATTTTTTGTTGCTCTCCATGATGTTATGATGAAACTTCAAAACCCACTTTATGAACCAAATTATTACCAGATCTATTTAGATAAGTCTTCCGAGTTTGGGTTTCCCATGCCTTGACCTTGTTTCAAACCACACAAATAATGATTGTGATTGGATAGAAGAAGTGAGTCAAAATGGCATATTATATTACCATTGTTTAGCATGATTTAATAGTCTCACCATAGTGCTCTAAAGGCCTACTACGGATTTATTAGAACATCAATTTAGCGTGTATAATTGCATTATTTTTGTATCACCTGGGATGCCAGAGTGACACACTAGAGCCTATAACAGCATACTAAGTGTCTCATTAAAGAGCATGGATAAATACTTGACAAAAAAAAAGAACCTAGATTATGTCCCCAATGAGTACATCTCCTTTTTTGCATTTATTGGTTATTTAAAAATTGAAGGACATTTGTCATATAATTAATAGCTGGTTAATTAGCACTTGCTGAAATATAAATTACAGAAGATTATCAGTGAAATTGAATTCTGACATTCAAGCTAAAGAAATAATGAATAGTAGGATACATCTGCGGATTCCAATTATGACTAATGTGATCATAAGTTCATTGAGAAAGTGAAGAAGGTGTCCTCTGTCCCTCACAAATTCATACATAAAAAATTAATTATTCAAACAAGAAATTAAAATTCAATGTCTGTCTGGTTTTTAATTGTGTAATTAAGCATACAGTAGTCTGTTTGAACAAAAGTGTAACCTTAAAACATGAAATAAAAAGCTTTTCAGAATAATGAAAGATTTTGCAGTTATATTAATTGTACTCTAAATAAGGTATATAGCATATTGCCGAGAATCCCTAGAGAAAATCCATTCTCCAGTTCCTCTTACTCCCATTAGTCTTTTGCCAAGAAGAAGTGGAGCAAGCAATTTTTTTTAAGCAGAATTTGAAAAAGGCTTAAACCAGCCTTGGAAAGGATGACATGGAACATTCATGCAGGGATTTCAGAATCATTAAAATCAGCCAGACTTAGGCCTAATTGCTCAATCCAGATTTGATTTGCCTATTTTGAGGGCTCACATTCATAAGCACAATGGACCTGTATCCAACAATAAAGTACATCTCTCCTCTGGAATAGCACACATGCCACATCAATACATTTGTACACAAGTCACCTGCATCACCACCAACAAAAAACTTCATATTTGTGGGTCGACTTGTGGTATTAATACCAATAAAACGAACGCACTAGTAGCTAGTGTATATATCACATTTTTCTCTGAAAGGCAGCAAACAGTTTGTCTGCTTTACATAACTAGGTCAAGAAGGCTATTGCTGGTACTTCTGAACCAAGAGATATGTGGATATGTGAAATGAGCCAGCAATGGCGGGAACGTGACTGTTGCAACTCTTCTCCATTGTTGTTTTTGAAAACATCACATATCTGTGTCCACACAGCCCTAAAAACATCAGATTTATGTCACATTAAGATAAACAAAATGGAATTAGGTCACCTGGTAATGTGAATGTGGGATGTGTCCAGCCTGTGATTTTCCTGGCCACCAAATGTCACTGGCTGTCTGTTAGAGTTAACCAAATACCACCTCCCAAAATTTAGCCACCTCAGACAACCCCCTGGTTAGTTTAAATGGCAAAGCTGGCCCTGGAAAGTCTAACAGCAAATGAACAATTGACAGAGAAAGTTGCTAGGCTTGCCTTCAGTGTCTTAGGTCATTGCCTGAGGTGGTATAAACATTTGTGCACTCTGTTTAAGACTGGTTTAGTTAAGCAAAGAAACAGCTTGGAATTTAGAGCACCACATTTGTCCCCATTAGGGGAGAATGGGTTGTTGTTTCCCTTGATGTTTCAAGTAATGCAATACAATAGCAGATGATTGATTAACTGATTATTGGAGGGGGCCTTGGAAATGCAAAATGTTTCTAACACACGATCTGACACACTGCTGTTACAAAGAGAACACTACAGATACACAACTGCTAAAATTGGACAATTTCAAACCCTGTGTTAGGTATTATTATTATTAGTTTGATATTTTTCTGTCCAGCTGTTTTAGCATTAAACCGTCCTCAAGAAACTGTGACACATAGACACACACACAAACAGACAAACAAAAACACACCCATCATTGAGATATCAATGTTTTCGGTATCAAGGGACCCTAAAACGTTGAGATCCGTCAAACACAAGAGATCAAACGTTTTGACAAATCTAAAGTTTTCACTAATCCCCCAGAGATAATAGGTTATGGTGGGTGAGGGCACAAGGCAAAAATAGGGAAGACATTGCAGAAAACATGTAGCAGTTATGCTGTTTTATTAGCTTGTGTTTTTTTTTTTTTTTTTGCATTTCACATTATAACTAGTATGACAATTTTTTGAAATAAATAAAAAAAGCAATATAAATAAGTAAAACAGGGATAGCTCACTATTTAAACCACTAGCCTAAAAGATAGCTTATATGGATGGTGACACCACATTAAAATTAAATTATGTAGTCCCAAAAACTATAAAAATAAAAATTATATTTAAGCCCATGAACTGAACTATCTATGTTGTACCCTATACTTTGTTGCACCCACAATGGTACATTGTTGTTACACATCTAGTTTGTGAATTCTAATGCCAAGTCACCTAGTTTGTCATTGTTTCAGTGAAGGAGATATTTTTTTTATCACGTATAAGCCCACAACACATTCCAAAAAAGTTGGGTCAGTATAGCATTCACCACTTTGTAATCTCACCATTCCTTCTCACAACACTTAAAAGATGTTCTAGCACTGAGGGTACCAAGGCATGAAGTGTTTTAGGTGTCATTTTTTCCGATTCTTCCTGCAAGCACATCTTAAGGCTTGTTGGGCCTCTCTTGAAGTGATGTTACCAGCCAAGCACCCCAGAGTGTAGAAAATTGCACTGGCTATCACAGAGTTGTAGAAGATGTAAAGGATGTCACCTCCCACATTAAAGAAGCACAATCTCTTAAGAAAAAAAAAACAGCCTGCTCTTCCCTTTCTTATATAGTTCCTCTGTGTTCTGAGAACAATACAACCCATCATTAATGTGGACCCCCAAGCACCACCTCTACATCTACTCCTTGAATTGTGATCAGACATAGAGGCTCTTTGGTGTGATGAACATAAAAAACTGCAAAGCTGCATAAGCATTCACAAACAGTTGCAAAATGGTTGTGTAGAATTGTAAGACGCCACTGGATGATCCCAAACAAACTGGATGATCCCATTTGTTGACAGATAATCTGGGTTATTGATCAGAAGAAAAATTTTCAAACTCACTTTACAGCTAGCAATGAACCTTATACTATAATGGTACCTAGTGTAGAGAAGCCCATCCTTATGTATTTAACCATAAGACATTCATAATGTAACTCATTTTTCATACTAATGATGCAGCATTTGTGGTATCTTCACTTTATGAGAACTATGCTCAGTGGCCCCGGCTAGTGATACCAAGCCTTTTGAACTTATTTTAGTTAGTGACTCTCAGGTTTAGATTCTTGCTTTCGATATATGAATTCATTCATATTATATTTCTGTTCTTCAAATAAACAGTCAATTAAACACAAAAAGTTCATATGTTAGCCTTCATATTTTACTTTTAAAATGTCAGACTGCGGGTCATTTAAGCTATGTGAAGAGTCAGTTAGTGGGAAACACAAACCATTTAAAATTTATCCAGTAGATAGATTTTTAAAACTTCATGTACAAGTTATATAATGAGGTAATTGCAAATAAGCATGAAGGTTCTGAATGGAATTTTCAGCGTACATATGCTGCTTTAAAAAATAAGCACGGCAGGCTACTGGACATTTTGAAGGTTATTTGGACTGCATGCAATTCATTTGGTAGATGCTAAACAGTACAAAGTAATTTTTTTTTTCTTTTTTAATCATGCTGTATTTATGATACTTCTTGTGTGATTGCCTCTAAATTACAATATTTTTATATTCATTTTTGTTAAGATTTCAGTTAAATCCTTTTGCTGGTGATATATTTAAGAGCTAAAGTGGTTTCAGACTCTTATCTATGATTACTCTTCTGTCTTAAACTTTAAGCTTTTAACTGAAGATGCATTCTTGTGGTGGAGTGTTGTGAGCTGTACACTTCTATTGCAGGACATAATTAAAAAAAAATGAATTCTTAATAATCCCTGACTTTTTTTTTAATCTTAGAAGAAAACATTTCAGTTTGCTGTGACCTTGTAAAGAAACTCTTGTCCTAAAGCTATACATGCATTTTTAACACCTGATCAACCTTCTCTCGACACAAGAAAGTTTCAACCATATCTATTAAATGAGCAAGACTGATTTAAGAGTGCTAATCTGTTCCATAACTGATGACTTAGTGATAACCATCATTGCTGCTAGAGGCACTGTTTTCTTTGCTGTTCATTAATTAGTCACTCAGAGTCAAGGAGCCAGAAGAAAATATCAGAAGGATAGGGTGAAAAATCAAGAAAAAATGTTACATTCAGTAGTTGGGATTCATCATCCAAACATTCAGTCCCTCCGCTCTAAGATGCGCAAAGTATTTGCCTCTGTTTCTGCTTCAGAGAGTTTGTTTTACTATTCTACTCAGATCTTAGTTGCAAGTAGGAGGATCCTTGAAACTAAGAATGGAGATTTAAATAAGAGCTCAATTTTGATAGTTGCCATACTTCTTTTTTTTACATGGTATATTTGCATATTCAGAACAATGGCTCAGATGTCAAAACGGCAAGTTGAGTTATGCCGCATATTAATAGCACATTTTCATCTGTTTGAACTGTTGCCCTCTGGTAGGCGCTACAGGTCCATCAATTCAAGGACGAACAGCTTAAGAGACAGTTTTTTTCCCAGAGCTATAACTACATTGAATTTCAACATGCACTAAGCATCTTTCTCTGTGTCTCTCTCTTTTCTTCTTGTTCCCCAGCTACTCTTTTGTTTGGATATGCAATAATCCTCTGTGTAATAATCACAGTCTAGTGCAATATTACTCTATTTGTTTATTTGCAATATTTTATGTTATCAGTATTCTTTGTGTAATATTCATATCATTAGTAATTCATTGTACAATACCTGCATGATCCGTAATATTTCTTTAGTAATGTCACATTTGTTGCTTAACAATCCCAAATTATTATCTATAATTAGGATTTTTTATATATTATTTTTATTTTAGCAGTTTTATATGTAGTACTTTATAGTTACTGCATAAATGATTGTTTTCTTTTTTCGTTGCAAGGAGTAGCTGCTCTGTAATTTCAATATACAATGTGTAATGACAATAAAGGCTTCTAATTCTAATTCTGTAATCCTGATGAAACACAACAATGACAGGATGCAGGCCATTCTTTAAACACTGAGGGTACAGATAACTACTGTAGGGGGTACAAGCATAAAGACCCTATCCGTCTTAGCATTTAAGTTTGTTCATGTAAGCAGTTAGGATTCCTTGAGTCCATCTGCATGACAACCTTAAGAAATGACATTCTGCTATCTAATTTGAGAAGGCACTTGGCTATGTTGGAACTTGCTGCTCTTTATGAAAATATAATTGAGCAGGCTACCAAGACCAAAATGGCTAAGAACAAGGACTTTGTGGAGCAGAGCTGTAGCCAGAAGTAAGTGGCTTGATTCAAACCAGTAGAGGTGGGCTGCTGGAGTTTTGTAGTCCTTTGGTAAAGTTACAGTTTACTTGGAGTGACAGGGGTGAAACACATTATGGTCATCAGTTGTGTAATACAGGCAGCAAAACATTTCTCTAGATGGCAATGGATCAAGATAAATAAACAATGTGTGAGTGTTACTGGAACACACAGTAGGGACCGGTCAACCCTGGTAGGGTTGTCTGGGTGAGGGGGTCTGATTTTTAAAGATCCAAAAAACCTAATGACCCCAGGTTTCCACCAAAGTCAGCAATGCTAGATTGCACTGGCGGTAGACAGTAAACTTTCTTATTATAAAATCATGAGCTTCAGAAGTTTATTTTCACAGGGTGTTACCCAAGATTACCAAAGTTCTGCAGCTTTAGTTTGCTTCATGGGATTTAGCAATAGCTTGACATGTTGAAATGATTCCACAGACAAAATATCCATGTTTTTAAAAGCTTTAGTTAAAATACAAGCAAAACAGTTCACACAAAAATAGAGAAAAAATTCATATAGCAAAAAAGAAAAGTTCTGTTTAAAGCTTGTTTAATTTTTTAAGTTAGCTTATACAGTCAAACCATTTCTAACTGGTCAGAAAACTGTATGCATATCCAATTTTCTTGCTGTAAATGGGTTTTTCAGTCCCTGCTAGCAATGGGACCTATTCTAAAGAACAACTGACTCAATTAACACACTGTATTACTGATTATAGCAGGAAAGTTCTATCTCATATTAACTTACACGGGGTAAAAGACTATACCATATTCTAATAGCTATTCTCCTATAGGAGTCAAGCAAACACTATATGAATCTAACTTTAAGCATTAACTTTCTAAGATTGGCCCTTACAACTGGGATGTTCATATACTAGAATATTGTTTTTTCAATAATATGTTAAAAAGACCTATCTAACCCCTACTTTAAACTACTATGAGGAGTGTTATGAAACAGCTATTATAAATTCTGTGAATCTGTTCTTTTATAATTATGATTGGAAAATATTTCTTATGACATCCAATTTATGGAAGTTCATGCTAATGTTCAGTGCTACTAAGACAACCTCTTTCAATCTCTAGGACTTTGACATTTTAATATAAAAATGTTTAGTTGTTGATTTTGTCTTTATATTATCCTAAAATGCAATTGCTTTAGCAGTTTGATATTGCTCTGAAAAACAGATCAAAGTTCATTTGATGCTAGTATCTTTGGGATTCCTTTTCTAGCTGTATTTTGGAATTAACTGTAACATTCGAAATCTGCATCTCACAGCACCCAACCTCCCTATCTATTCACTAAATTTACTTAACTTAGTTACTGTGTCAAAGAAAGCAATGCTTGGGTGTATGGCTTAAAAACTTCTTATTGTCTTGGAAGAAGCTTTCATTTTTATTAGATATCTGTCCATTCATTTCATATTTTTCTATTTTCTTAATTAAATAGTAAATCAGTAAAGATGGGTTTACTTTGAACACAGCTTTGTGGTTTCACCTATGTCACCTTTTCGCTGATTACTTCATGTTTTGTTATGTTAGTTAGCGATGTGCCTTTCTCCTAACAATGGATTGGATTTCCTTAGTTTTCTGTTGTTCTTGAAATCATATAAAAGTTGTTGGTAAAGGATACTCATTTATCTTCAACCAATATGCCAGGGACTGCATTAAAAGGCAAATTAAATCCCTTTGCTTATTAATGAAAATGCATGAAAAATCCTCTCAGCTTTGAATAAAAAAATCTATGATTAAAACTCCTAAGTTAAGCATATTTTTACACCTTAATTGTGCATGCAGTCCCTGCTTAAAAACGAGCGATTGAAGATGAATGCCTGTCCTAGAATGACATCCTTGATTTGGTTCCAAGAACAACAAAAGCTTCAAAATTTCAGACATATTTTTGCCAATTAGTATAGTATTATGTATAATTACACCATTTTATCCCATGCTTTGTTACTGTTGTCATTTATTTCACAGTGTTTAGTCTATGATCTAGAGGAAGTTAAATCTAACCTTATGCTATTTATTGCTATCAGCAACGTATTGCACCAAAGCAAACAAATTTACAAAACACAATAGCAGAAAATGGTGCTGTGTGGAAAAAAAAATCTCTTATAAAGAACTTTTGAAATCAAAATCTTGAATAATTTAATGATAGTAAATTACATGTCGTTATCATGTTGCTTGTTTTAAAAGCAAAACGTTTCAGTTTGACTAAAAATTATAAAGTTAGTGATAGCAGAGTGAAAGAAAAACCTCTATATGAAAATGTAATCTCTGACCACACCATGTCTTTAAAGTAAAAGGCATGTTAACAATCACTTTAGAACATTAAATAATATGGGTTGATCAGTGTTTGTATGGAGTCTGCATGCTCACCCTCTGTATGCATTTTAACTTCTACTGGTGCTCTGGTATCTTCACACATCCCAAAGATGCATGTATTAGGTTAGCCGACAGCTCTGCATTAAGCCCAGTGTGGATGAGTGTGACTGTGTGCCAGATCATCTCCTGCATTGCATTATAGGCTGCTAAGACAGGCTGTTGCTCCATGTGACCTTTAAACTGGATTATGCTAGTTCAGTAAAAGGACAAATGTATGTATACTATACAAATTAAGGTATTAGAATTATATATTGTATGCCTATTTATATATTAACTTTTGGCATTTCTGTATGAATATTTTTCATTGCCTAATTTGTTTTCTTAAATACACTAACAGATACCTTAGTAGGGCTTTTGTGGATTTCACTGCTCAGTAGAATAATTTCTTAATGTCACATTAATTTAAAAAAAAATGTAAAGACTATTTTATTTTAATTTTCAGTTTTTTAATGCAGTTTTGTTAGAAGCTTTGCTTTCTTTATATATCTGTTTCTAGGTACAAAAAGTAGACTGAGCAAAATTTTGGACGGAACATCAACATTGAATTTTAATCCCCATCAGTCTTAACTTTTACACTGGCATTGAAAACCAGCAGGTGAGGTTGTTCATGTTCATTTTAAATGATCATTTTTATATGTTTTTAAACTATTTAAAAGATTCTGTATGTGATGGCTTACTTCCTTTTGGTGTTAACAAAAGCAGAACACATTCACCTTTAGCCTAGAGCAAGAACGAACATATGACAATGAAAAAGCTAAATAAAAATCGGTACGTCTTTATCCTTTTCTAGTTAGGAAATTTGCATCTCCTCTCACCCCTCCATCACATAAGACTGGCAACACGCTGTATACCTACAGTACACATAACTGCATCGTTGATCATCTAAACCAGGGGTGCCCACACTTTTTCGGCTTGCGAGCTACTTTTAAAATGACCAGGTCGAAATGATCTACCTACATTAAAATATATATATATATATATATATATATATATATATATATATATATATATATATATATAAATACATACTGAGTATACTTTATACATAAAATATATGTTGTCGTACCTTGCATAACTGAATAACCTTTATGGCACAATAACAATTTAATACATTTATGGTCAGTACAGTATTTGGATTTAATATTCTTCATGTGGGAAAAAGCTGACTCGCATAAATAATTAAAGCCGAATAATGCAGTCAAGGAGGTAGCTCTTGGAAGGACTTTATGCTTAATGATCGAGTGACTCACTCAGAACGATGCTTTGGTGTGTCTGTCTTTGCTTTTGAATTCAGCTGAGTGAAAAATGATGGCTGTCTGATTAACTGCGATTTTAGTTTCCTCTCCTTTCTCTTTCTCTTTTCGGAAGGAAGTCAGTTTCGTAGTTTCTATTCCTTTGGAATAGCAATGATAGATTGACAGATCAGACAAACGCACTTTGATTGTGACATTATGAGAAAAAAAATCCTCTTCCAATTCCACATCCAGCCCAAACCCTCCCCAAACATTTTTTTTTTAAATCCCTTCTTTAGTCGATATAAATTGGAAGGCTAACTAGATCACAGCCGGAGTTTTGCAGTAGCTTGCGCGTTTCATTGTGTGTGCGGGATGACCAGTGTGTTAGAAGAAAAGAGATCTCAGACTGGCCGCCCTGTATATCAATCAAGTGGCAAATGCCATAGGGAGGATATATGATAGACTAAGGTTTGAAAAAATGTTTTTTGAATGGAACGCAATCTACCTGCACAACCTTTGAGATCTACCGGTCGATCGCGATCGACGTCTTGGGCACTCCTGATCTAAACACTACACCACCACACAAAATCTGACAAAACATCTACTCAATTTTTTTTCCTTTAGTGGAGGTTTGTAAGTATGTAAATAGGGGCATTGGAGCTCAGGTGTCTAACTTATAAGTTTAAAAAAAGTTCTGAGAACGATAAAATTAAAAACTTTGCAACTGAGTAGCAAAGTTATGGAAATTATCCAATGATATACAAAAATCCTTTAAAATCAAGTCAGCTAAGATGTGATATTGGGCTTGGTATTAGATGGTACTCTGGCAATATATTATAACCTGTTAATACTGAGACTATTGAAAAGAGACCCCAAAGGATCAACTGGTTTTAAATTTTAGGTTAATTCTTGCACTGCTCTTTTACTTGTAGATGAGTCTTTGACTACTCACAATATAGTAAAGAATATGTCAGTTCCCAAAATGTTTTGTTAAATACATAAAATAAATCTAAATATTTAATATTTCATTAACAAGAAGTATCATTCAATTGTTATATAGTACCAAGTGAATATGTGGTCAAGATGGCAAAAGAATCTAAACCTAATCTTTTTAAAAAGAATTTACAAGGTAAAACCTTAAATCTCACAATTTAAAATGTCAACATACAAAATTAATAAGCAATGATTACAAAGGTTATAAATAAATGTGCATCTATTTAAATCCAATTTCCTGACATGACCCATTACGTTCACAGACTGAGCACTGAGAATGCTACTAATTCTCTACTTAATGAATCCATAGTTAATTAGTATTAATTCAGACAAGCCTCGGGATATTTGCTACTTAGGTTGAAGCCAACCCTGATAGGTAAAATGTGCTATTTTATCTTGAAAATACAAGACTGCTCTTTATTTGGAAAAACACATCATTAGTTAAGATATTCTGGAAAAAAAAAATGTTTTTATATGATGCCTCAAAACATAAATGATGAATACTAAAATTTCACATAATTGCCTTAACAGAATTATATGAACTTCAGCTTGTTTATATCATTAAACAAAAGGTATTGAACAAACCTCACTAAGCTCAGACTTGATTCATTTCGACAGAGGTTCATCACTTTGTCATTATGGGTGGGAATTTTATATCAGTAAAAGTTGGCATACAGATTTCACATATTTAGGGAGTTCTTTTAATTCCTTAAAGGCCAGAATTAATGAAATGTTTACATAAATTCAAAAAAGTATTCATCTTCAAAAGTGGAAAGTGTGTGACAAAACGTATAGCAAAAGTATGAAATTGTCTGTTAAATATGGATCAGGGAACATGTTCCTAGGCTCTAGTCAATACTGTGGTTAATAAACATAACAGAAATCATGATTGGGTGAATACTAAGGTGAAAGCCTTCAAAATAGTTTTAAAGTAGTGTATGTGAGGGCAAACTCAGAACTCCTGACAATGTTGGCCAGTAAGAAACCCAAATATGCAAAGTCAAAGTCTCATAGTTGCCCAATTGAGCCTCTCAACTTGAGCTACGTTTTCTCTCCATTTCCCCAAATGAAGAAATAAAGATCTATCATACCAGTTGCCTATGTGTGCTTCAACCACTCTGGCCAATAATATATGTTGCACATACTCTTGGTTGTACACCCACATGGGTCTCTGCTATCATTGTTTTTACCCAGTAAAGCATCAAAGTTTTTGCCAGTTATTTCCTGCTGTAGGCACTGGAGCTTTCCTTTGATTGTCCCTGAAATGGCCCATCTGAGATGTATGCTTAGAATGCTGGGAACTGCAAGCAGTGGGTTCTACAGCTCCGATAAACTGACAACTGTGGATTTGGTTGCTTACCAGTGATGGAGCATATTGTACAGCTGTATGCACCAACGGTTACATTTCTGTTACGTGTTCAAACTAAAGTACCAAATGGTTGAAAACAGTAAAAAAAAGTATTTTCTGCACTGAAGTATAGCTCAGTATTACTGGCAGCTACTATGTGTTCATCTGTATCAAAAGTTTGCTTCATATATTCTATAAGTGAAGAAATAGAAATTAGTAGAAGAAAATGAACTGAAAAATAAATATTTTGGATTTTATGTTCTTTTTACTATCTATGGAATTGCTGTTAAGTCAAGATCTCTGAAACCCTACCTTCCTGTATTCCTAATGGTGAATTCTGAATATGAAGGGTGTGGCCCATCAGGTTGGCACCGCCAGCTGAACCCAACTCAAGTTCAAGGCACACAAGGTTTATTTTTTCTTTTTTCCTTGTGGGAAACGCCTTCCCCATTCCCCAGAAGTATAACACAGTTCATGAACAAGCACAGCACAATACCACAAGTCTCTTACTTCTCTTTATCTTTTCTCCTGTCCACTACTCCGGTCAAGCTTCGTCGCTCCTCCTCCCAACTCTGGCTGACCCGAGTGGCTGCTAGCTTCTTTTATTAGGCACCCGATAGTGCTCCAGGTGCTTGATTACTCGTTTCCAGCACCACTTCTTGGTGTGGCGAAAGAACTGCCCATAAGGGCTCAGCAACTCTTGCTGCAGCACCCCCTGGCGGCTCCTGCGGATCCCAACAGGACTGCACCACACTCCAACTCCCATGAAGCCACACATGGGGGTTGCCATCTAGCGTCCCCGGGGAGGTAATGCTCTGGCCACGCTTGCTTCCCCGGTCCTCCCAGCGTGGAGGCGTCCCAACCGGGTAAAAGCCGCATGCTACAAGGGAGACAACCTGATTAAAGATAATGTGAGCAAATTTTAGCAAAAGGAAAGATGCTTAGTGGAGAATTTACATAATGGTGGAGAGGCAGGATCTTAGAGGTAGAAAGGTAAAAATGTAGAAAGATTGGTAAAAACCCATAAATATGGTGATGACAAATAAATGCTGAATTAAATGATGCTGCAAACAGAAAAAAGATGAGGTGGAAATTATTAGATGTACAAAAAATTTGTAATAGAATTGTGTTAAGTCAGAGGAAATATTTACCTAACATAATATAGCATGAGTTGCTGAGTCTAACCATTGCTGTGGAGTTTTTGGAGTTTAGCACTAAAGAGAACAGAATTATGCTCCAGATACAAATTAAAAGCACAAATCAGTATGAGCAGGAATAAAGAGACATACCATAAAAAGCTATTACAAATATTCATAAACTAAAACAGAATTATTAAAAAGAAAGCAGTTAGTCAGAATGCAAAAATCATTTAAACAAAGTACAGTTATCTAATTTACAAAGGCAATAGCAAATCCAAAAATCATTCAAAAAAGATAATGCCCTCTGTTGACGTATTTCTTGTTTCTTGTAGGAGTGTCACATCTATATATATATATATATATATATATATATATATATATATATATATATATATAACACTATATATTAGAGACAATTGTCCAGTGTGTGATACAATGAAATATGGAAAAAATCAGTGAGTTGTAAGGATAGCCTGGCTATGTCTAAATGCAATGTGCCACTACATAATTATCCACAGGTTTAGTCCACTCATTCTAAATTCTAAAACACAAGTTCCTCCTCTAAACCCACCATTTCCCTAAATGACAACATAAAATAATGCATGTAAAAAAGAAAGAAAAAAAGAAAAAAGTGAATGAACTTCACATCTTGAAAATATGGCTGCACATACCTAGGATTTTACCAGCAACCACCAAGCAAAAGGTTACAGGAAAATAAAATGGAACAACAATTTTAATTACTACACAAATAGCTATTGCAAAGAGAAGAACAGCAATGTACTTTGAAATTCTGGAAAAGTAATCAAGGCAAACTGACTGAATCAGACACCTTCTTAGCTACTTGAGATTTGTAGTATCATAAGAATGAGAAAAGACACAGATCAATAAGACATCTTGAGAAAAAGGCCTGCATTTCCATGGGTTGTAATTTTTGTGCTGCAAATAGTAGAATGCAGTCAAGGAACGAGATGTAAGAATGAAATACTTTGAGTCTCTAAAAGCATTTTTTAAGTTGCTGTAAATATGTAATAGAGGTGACCTGGAGCATTGCTTTTAAGATTGACCTCAATGTTTTAGGAAAGGTGTGACAACACAGAAGGTAGTTTGGATGCATTCAGCCATAAATACTCTTGACATGTGAGAAGCTGTGCCTAGACTAGTGCAAGACTGCGTGTCGGTTGAGACAGATAAAATTAGTATCTCTGAAGTAGAAAAGCTTTCAGAAATGGTGAATTTAAAGCTATTCAAATGACAAAAGAAAAATCAGGCAAATGGAAGTAATTTTTCATTTTTGTTAAAAAAATACTGAAACCAGTTGCTGTTTACATGCTATTGTAAATGTTTTAAAGTACCAAAATGCAATATCCCAAAAGTTTGGAACATTAGTTCCAAGCCAACACATCACTGACTAAGTTAATATTTGCAAGAAACACAATAGTAAAGTGTAAAATATGGCAGCCAAAAATCTGAGAATTTTTTTGTCAGGATATTTAATTATATGAATCTTTCTTTAGAAAAAGAAATTCTTATTATTTGGGTCGAACAGAAGCCAAATTAGCTAGTGTCTCTTTATCCCTATTCTACAAAAATATCATAACACTTGAGCGAGAAGATATAGAATCTAAAATGAGGCAATCATGGATGAAACTGTACCTATCATGAAGTATTGGGATGCTGTGACGGCTGGGATTTGGACTGATAGCTGACATGAAACGTTCTTTTTTGCTGTTGCTATCCATTACATGAATGATACCTATAAGCTTAGGTCTACAGTGCTTTTTGCAGACTCTACTGAATAAAGTAACACAATTAAACCTCCTTCACAGCTGTGTCAAGCAGATTTTATTTGTTTTTTTAGGTTATTTTTGGCTTTAATACACTAATTTTACGCTGATCTGTGTTTCACTCAATCTTATCTCCGCTTCCTGTACACTCCGCCCTGCACAATGCCATTTCCATCCTACACCACTCCTTTAGAGTCAGAGGTAACACCTTTTTTGTGCTCACTTTCCTCAACTCCTTAAGATGATCCAAGCCAGAATTCTTAAAAATACTTGCTGGCTTCCACACAACCAAGCTAAAGGATTTTAGGGATGGAGAAGTGTCTCCAAAGAGCTCTCAGTCAAGTCCTTTCTAATTGTACACCCCTTAACATGATTTGCACCAGAATACATTTTCCTATGCTTTTTCACATGGGTAAGAAGGTTGCAGATGAAATTAAAATATAATCTGCTAATGGCACACATTTTGAATTTTTTGTGAAGCAAATGCTGTTTAGAGTGACATCCACCAATTTTCTGGAAAAACTCTTATTTTAAACTCCTGCAGGCAGTTCATCATTTGGAGGTGGTCCAAAGACAAGAACTACCAAAAGGTATGGCTAATCAGGTTTTGCGCCTAACATCTTTCATTAAACCTTCATCACCTAATTCTCAGATGTTTAACAGGATTAGGGTGAATATGGATAAGTGATGGAAAGCATTATGGCCATAATCAGGGAACATTATAGAGAAGTTATAAATAATACTCTTAAAGAATTACCCCCACTTGATGAACTTAACATGCAAAAAGCTATTCTTTTTGCATGGAAAAGGTACAACACAAAGTTAACTAGTACATCTCTTGATTCCTTTAAACAACTTTTAGATTACCGTCCAGATGATAGATTTATTCCATGACCTTCTTCTCCCTCTTCTAGTTAGGGTGATGGTGATCGACCTGCTTGTGTGACAACAGGTTCAACACAACAAGATTTTCCTGGTCCTACAGAGATTCATCCTCTATTGTCCGACAAAGTACAGGTACTCATCCCTCTGCCCTCACCTGTGAATTTGCAGACCCCTGATTTAAATCCGATTATAGTTCCCCAACCCCACACTGATAAACACATAACAACTAAAAGAATTATGAGATCTAACAAGGTAATTCCATCTTTTCCTTCTACAGATTTGGATCTGTCATAGGACATTATGAGAAAGATTATTATTACTAAACAAAATAAAGGGGATAAAGTGATGATTGGCATGAATAATAAGAATGAAAAATTAGATTCAGCCAAATATGATATCCCTCAAAATTCTAAAATCGTTTTAAAGGTCAATAGATATGACACAATAGCCGATTAGCAACCAATATTTATAAAATTGGTGGTGTTGGCAGATTGTGATTTTTATTTTTTGAACCCTAAAGGCATTCATTTTCTCTAGGTAGAGGTTATTACAGAATTAAAAACATCAGAATTTCTCAGTTATCTTTCAAGATTACCAGTCCAAATTAATGTTAAATTATTGATCCTCTCAAGGGGGATATTGGACTGTGTAAAAGAACCACCAAGGGATATTCTTATTTTTTTACATACATTGCTTTATTTAGCACCTATTTGTCCGATGCAGATCCCTCCATATCAGACTAGTAAAAATAAAAACCTACTACTGAATGTCATGCAATTTAATGACTTTATCTTAACCGAACCTAATACAATTGTTAATCCCACCTTTCTGGTGAATAGCTCTTAAGGAGCATAATGAATATTTGACATGGTAGTCTGCCAATGCATTGCTTAGGTATTGGATTAATGTTTTGGGTCCTTTAATGTAATTACATTTTAGTTTTTTTTCTAGTTCTACTATAATATGTCCTCCCCCTAGGGTTGCCACCCGTCCTTTAAAATACGGAATCGTCCTGTATTTGAGAATGAAATTGCGCTTGGCCCCCAAGGGATGTGGCCCCCGCTGCAGTATGCGTCCCTTATTTCTTTGTATTAAAAGTGGTAACCCTACCTCCCCCATCTCCAACTTTTATCCATCCACCCATTATCCAACTCGATATATCCTAACTACAGGGTCACGGGGGTCTGTCAGACTCAATCCCAGCCAACACAGGGCACAATGCAGGAAACAAACCCTGGGCAGGGCACCAGCCCACTGCAGACCAACTCTTGTCTTAAAATAATTTGTTTTATATCCCTAATCTTAAAAAAAACAAATTCCCCCTTGGGTGCCCTGAGGTTAAAAACATCCCTTGGGGTCCTAAAATTAAAAATACCCGGGGGGAGGGGGGAGTGAGTACACCTGATTGTTCCCTGATTTTTAAACTACTGTATTTTAAATACTTTTCATGAAATTATATAGGGATTTTGTAAATGCTGTTGGACTATTCCATTAAGGTTATTATTTTTATAAAAGTTATAATAAAAAAAAATTATAAATAATTTTAAAAGTATTATTTTTATAACAACCAGTAGTTTTGAACCCATGTATAAATTTTAAGTTAACTAACTGCAATTTTTAATAGTTTTACTTACACAGAATTTAAATATATTTAAGAAGGTTTTTAATGGTTTTCAATGGATATTTGTACAGCGAAATTTTAACTTTTAAGATTTTTATGGTATAAAATAAATGGCTGGATTAAAGACAAATACATTTTAAAAATATTTAGATCAGGATGCCCGTGCTAGACTTTAAGTCTCCGCTAGCCCTAATCCTAAATTGTAACCCTAACCCTAACCCTAATTCAGCACTAATCATTTTACTCTACACTATGAAAGAAAAAAAAGGGTTGAACTGGTAGGAATCCAAGAATATGCCCATAATTCGCAAAATTCCAAATAAATATTATTTTCTGCAAGGAGTGATGTTAATTATCTAGAAGGTAGAAGGATAGTTTTACAGTACAAACAGAAGCAGCAATCAGTGTTAAAAAACATAGACACTAGTGTTAAACATTTTTCTCTTTTGAACAAGGCTTTTGGTGCAAGGTTACCAGTAATTGGTAACAAGATATAAAAATGGTAAAAAAAAAAGGGAAAACAAAGAAGATCCGGTAAACTTGAAATGATGGTCAAATTACTCAATGGCAGTTAAAACTTTCTGTAAAGCCACACTGTAAATAACTCAAAGTTGAAAATACATATAAAAGATATAGGCTAAAAGTTCATTTTTTTCTCTAGCACAATTAATCATTATGATTATTATATAAACTGTCTTACCCTTGAAACTATTCTCACATTTATAGAGTGAAAAACAGCAGTCATCTCATTTAATTATAACAATATTTTAATATTTAATAACATTTCTTGAATATTTACCCAGTGAAATTTAAAAATATTCTTGCTTCTTCTTCTCCTTCTTCAGGCTGCTCCTGTTAAGGGTTGCCACAGTGGCTCATCTTTTTCCATATCTTCCTGTCCTCTGCATCTTGCCCTGTTACACCCACCACCTGCATGTCCTCCAAATCCATAAACCTTCTCTTAGGCCGTCCTCTTTTCCTCTTGCCTGGCAGCTCTATCCTTAACATCCTTCTCCCAATATACCCATCATCTCTCCTCTGCACATGTCCAAACCATCGCAATTGCGCCTCTCTGACTTTGTCTCCAAACTGTTCAACCTGAGCTGGTCCTTTAATGTACTGATTTCTAATCTTGTCCATCTTCGTCACACCCAATGCAAACCTTAACATCTTTAACTCTGCCACCTCCAGCTCTGTCTCCTGCTTTCTGGTCACTGCCATCGTATCCAGCCCATATAATATAACTGGTCTCACTACCATCCTGTAGACCTTTCCTTTCACTAATGCTGATACCCGTCTGTCACAAATTACTCCTGACATCTCCACCCATTCCACCCTGCCTGCACTCTCTTTTTCACTTCTTTTAATATTTAAACTCATCCACCTTCACTAACTCAACCCCCTGCATCCTCAACGTTCCAATGGTATGTCATCTGGACCAACAACCTTTCCATTCTTTTTCCTCTTCATAGCTGTCCTTACTTCCTCCTTGCTAATCTGTTGTACTTTACTATCGCCACATCATCCAGCCTCTCTCTCATTCTCTTCATTCATCAGCCTTTCAAAGTACTCTTTCCATCTTCTCAACACACTCTCCTCGCTTGTGAGTATGTTTCCATCTTTATCCTTTATCACCCTAACCTTCTGCACAATTTTCCCAGCTTGGTCCCTCTGTCTAGCCAGTCGGTACAGGTCCTTTTCTCCCTCCTTAGTGTCCAGCCTCTGATACAACTCATCATACTCCTTTTCTTTAGCCTTCTCCACCTCTCTCTTCACCTTACTCCTTATGTCCTTGAACTCTTGTCTACCTTCTGCATCTCTCTGGCTATCCCACTTCTTCTTTGCCACCCTTCCTCATTCCACAACCAGGTTTCCTTTTTTTCCTTCCTCTGTACAGATGTCACGCCAAGCACCCTTCTTGTTGTCACCCTTACTACTTCTGCTGTAGTTGCCCAACTGTCTGGTAACTCTTCACTGCCACCCAGTGCCTGTCTCACCTCCTTCCTAAACTATGATATTCTTCCTGATTCTTTTAATACACCTCTAGTAACTTTTTAGTTGTTAAGTGCAAAAAGCCCCTTTAAAAATAGACATAGTATGTTGGAAAGATGTAGGAAAACCACACTCTAAAAATATTACACATGTTTGTCACTAATTCTTTTTGCTGTTGTGACTTTTTTCAGAGAAACAAAATTAATTATTAACACCACTTAAGGTAATTCAGCATTAAGGGGAATTGGAAAATTAATCTTTTTTTTTAAATGTGCCACATCTTTCTCTCTTGTATTTCTTAGAAGGATGTTAATCAGTAATAAAATAAACAAACAAATAAATGTATGGACAGTCCGTTTGGCAAAACTTGAAGAAAATCAGATTGGCTGCAATTAACAGGTTTAGCTCAATTATATTTAATACAGGTTTTAACATACTGTTCAATATCATTAAGTCAAGAGGACTATCAAAGATATCTCAAAATCAATTGTCTACTCTTCAAAATCCCTGGATGACTACATGTTAATGAACCATGGCCTAAAAAGAACAGTTTTTCTATACATTCTTAGAGACAAAAAATAAGGAAGAAAATTACTATCAGGAAATAAGATTCAAATTAAACTATACATTTTTCTTTTTACAAAAATGAACTCAGCCTCTGTAAATATCAAGGTTACATTTTTTGCAAAAGGGATAATAATCTCCAGATCAGTTTTGAAATTTTCATTAAATTTGTGTAAATGACAGAGAGTCAGCTTTCATCTTTGTGTTTCTAGGTCAGTAAGAAAGAAAAGTTTTGTTTTTTTTTTCTAATTCAGTTTATTCTTATTCTCTAGGAGTGCAACAAATATAGTATAAAAGAGCAGCTAAAGCCATTCTCAAACCTGTTATTCCAATAAGCATACACTATACAATTTAGTGCCATACAAAAGTATTCACAACCTTGGTCAGTTCTCTAATTTTACAGATAACAATGCCTATGCAAAAATTGTGTTCCCTCTTATATATTTATTTCAAATCATTGGATATGAAAATGAATTTATAATATAACATTGTTTCTTGAAATTGTATTTATTTATTATTAATAATTAATTATAACAACCCCTTGTTGCATTATGACCTTAATCAGCTAGGGAATATCTAATTATTAGAGCTATGCTGTCTGGAGAAGACGTATGTCTGACAGGGGAGGCCCAGACAAAGAACTATCATTAATTTGACCCCCATGAATGTTATAATTAAATTTCAGTGAACCTTACTCAGTACACCTATACTGGGACTTCTCCTGAATCCAGGTTTGGAAATTATGGGTTTTTTTGACAAGTGTCTAGTTAAAAAAAAACTATGTGGAGCTGTCATGTAGTCTCACCATCCAAAGTTGAAGATCGAAGGTCAGGTGCAATGCCAGTTTGGTGACATGCAAGAATGGAATAAACTCAGATGTAGTAAAACATATTCATCTAGTCTGGCTGTTGGGGCACAGAACTCTAACATTGCTCCATTTGAAAGGCCCTGACTTTGTGTTAGTGAGGATGATTTGGAAATTCAGGAATAGATTGGTACTGAGCTGGCACATGGTGGTAAGCTAGCTGAAATGGATGAACCACTAAATTAACACATATGGAAGACACAAACTAACAGTGAATGTGTGCTGAGAGTGACTAATGGATGCCTGTATTCAACATGGGTTTACCTCCTACCTCTAAAACAGCTTTTCATGCATCTTGGGACAAGTTCAAGACGCAGAACGTCTGAATGGATCCTGCTTAAGACTTCAGCAGTAGAGGCAGCTGCACAGAGTTTTCACCAAAGAGTTGTTGGTACCAGTCCTGTAGGCAACACTAGCATCTCTTTGTGGAAAACAGTGGTAAAGGAAGTTGTCAAGTTGAAAAGACAGGCTGCTATACATGCAAAACCAAAGAGGTGACAACTGCAGTAGTAGCCAAAGAAAAGGGCCTTGTGGGTGGAGTTTGCTGAGGCCATGAAAGACTACTTTTAGATGTCCTCAAAGAGGTTCTGGTGATTAGTGTCATAAGTCATAAATGGTAGGCAGGAAATTGACCAGATAATTAAGGATAAGACATTGTAGGGTAATATTTATTTCAATTGGAGATTTAATTTAGAACTGTATGGACCATTTTAAAGGAACTCCTTAAGCTGGTGGATATAGAAGAAAGCAATGCCGAAGCATTTACCCAAAAATGTTTAAACATGTCTATCAAAAACAGAGAAAAAGTTAATAAACACATATGAAAAAATGAACTGCCTATAAATTTCCACACTCTTCCACTAAAATTGCAAGAAAACCCTTAAAATGAGAAAAAGCAAAATTGAGCACAAATTCCCATGACAAAACAGGTACGGAAAATCCATTGTGTACAATTGCACCGTGTCCTTTGTCACAAAACTGTCCCCATGCATTTTTAAACACTCTACTGGACCACCCAAAATGCACAATAATTTAACCCTACCGATTGTTCTATGCCTAAATGCTCAGTCGTGCATACCTCTGTACATGATGCTGACAAAGCAAATAAATAAATAAATCATAAAAATGACATAAATCACAAAAAACCCTCAATTACTCATATTCAAGTATCCTGTAACAAAATCCACTGCCTCTTTAATGCATTAGGATAGTCCTTTAAAAAAAAAAAAACATAAACTTTATATATTCAGCCAAAATTTACATCACTAGACAAATCTACTATAGACTGACATTTGTATGTTTTTCCAATTTGTTTTGTTGCAAAATATTTTTAAAAAATGGGTTCCAAATCAGATAACATAAAAGTGCATTCTCCATGCCTCCAGTCAGTCACCCTCTGCGTATTCCATTAAGATACTGTCAATTTGCTGGATTCTAGGCTTAGTTCCAGTAGTTAGCAATAGAAGACAGAATGATAAAATCTGGATGTAAGTTGATTCCTGCCAAAGAATAATTGTCACAACACTTGCAAAATTACTATTTATGATTTAAATGAAACAAAAACACACATAGCCAAAGCGCAGTGCCACTGCTCAAGCATAACACTGTTACACTTTTGTCAGTACTACTAAAAATACAAAATACTAGTCAATGTTAGAATATCTTTAAATATCATTTACATTTGTCTAAACAACACAGTTGCCCCAACAGTTGGTAAAATAAACCCAGTTCACAGTCAAGGATTGGAAAATAGTCACTTACCTATCTGAGGTCATGATACTGTCATGGAAACAACTGACTTGTTTTCTTCAAGTAAGGGTTGAGCAACTGCACCAAGCTGAAGAGATTGTGAGTTTGATTAACAAATTGATGTAGTGTACTGGACATGGTTGTGGAGTCAGAAGTTATGAAGATGAAGCTTTCAATGCACTCGTGAGTTTACGTCTCCATCCTTACTATGGTAGTAAGGTCTAGTTCAGTGTTGTTTAGTTTTTACCTTTTTAAGTTTAGTAATGATGCAAGCAGGGGCGGGAATTTCCTTGATGAACTGAAAGCGCATGGAAGAGTTGGGGTGGTCCCCATTCAAGAAACGTCAATAGATAAAGACATGTACTGTATATGTACTGCGCAATGCTGTCGATTGCTGAGGCAACTCAAACACTACCCACTGGCACACCCAGTGATGGCAACCCATGACCCACTTTTGGTTGAGAAATGATTGAAAGAATGACATCAGCCGTATAAGTAGGCAAAATGAGGTTGCTTCACAGGAATGTTGGGCTCCCTTCTACTCTTAGGACAGTAAACATCCCCTCTTGGTATGTCTCATGAGAGATGTACAAGGAGTGGCCCTATAGCAAAAGCCACAGGAGAATACCAAGAACATGCTGAAGGAATTATATACATCACCTAGCAGGGCATGTCCAGTAGTTCTCTAGGAAGTAAGTTGCTGAAGAAAGGGTGGCCTCTTCAGTCCAGCTTCTTGTTGTTGTGCCCCTTATCAGAGTAAAAAGAGTGAAAAGTTTCAACCTTCGCAAACATACGCAGTTTTTAATATCTGGAAAAAAATTGGAATTAACTTGCTTAGATATCTTTATATAGACAACGTCTTTGCATCCTATGAACAATTACATTCCAAATTTAACATTCCAGCTACACATTTCTTTCACTATCTTCAAATCAGGAACTTTGTTAAACAGAACTTTCCAGATTTTCCTCATCTTGTACCCTCATCCATGCCGGAAAAAATATTGCTCAATTTTAAGGAATTAGACTCCATCTCTACAATATATAAAATCATTTTACAATCCCTTCCTTTCAAAGATCCAAGAGGACACTGGGAAAAGGATCTCTCAATTAATATATCAGAAAAGGAGTGGAAAGTAGCAATGCAGAGAATTCACTCGAGCTCCATATGCGCAAAGCATACAATTATACAACTCAAAATTATATATCGAGCACATCTGTCTCGACTAAAACTCTCCAAAATGTTTCCAGGGCATGATCCAACCTGCGAACGTTGCAACCAAGCCCCAGCCTCACTGGGTCACATGTTCTGGGCCTGCACCAAATTAGCATTATTCTGGACAAAAATTTTTAATTACCTCTCAGACAGCCTTGGACTCACAATCCCTCCTAACCCATTAACAGCTGTGTTTGGGGTTCTTCCAGAGGGGCTTAAAGTGGAGAAGGACAAACAAATTGTGATTGCATTCACTACACTGTTGGCACGCAGACTTATTCTGATAAACTGGAAGAACACAAACTCTCCTCTTTTAAGTCAGTGGGAAACCGATGTGTTATATTATTTGAAATTGGAAAAAATCAAATATTCAGTTAGAGGATCCGTACAGATTTTTTTCAAAACATGGCAAGATCTAATCCGTAATATTTTAAAATAAGTTTATAAAGCACAGAGAATTTATTAACTTAGGTATGTTTACAAGCCTTAAATCTTACACCGTTTGGCTTGCTCTCTCTCTCAGGGGTGGGGATCGATCTGTTCTTAACATAATTCTTTTTTGGTAAAAACTTGATTGCTATGTATGGATTGTAATAAAATTAATAAAAAAAAAAAAAAAAGAGTGAAAAGGATGATAATGATCTATTGGGGAACAGATATACAATGGTTAGTGCAGCTGCCTCAGAGTAACTAAGTTTGAATATTGAGTCTCTCACTGCCTGGGCAGACTAGTATGTAAGGTTAGTTGGTGATTGTAAATGCATGGTAAAGGCATAAAAATTTTGTATTAAAAACGATTACAAGAGTTTAGTTTCTGTCTTGCACTCAGTGCTTCTAAGATAGTGACTGTGACCCCCATATTGGACTACTATAGCCCCGATAATGAATGGGTGGATATTTATTGCAAAACAAAATTGTAGCGGAGCTACATAGGTAGTGTTGTCAAATGTCAGTACTGAGTGCGTCTCGTTTCCATTGTCCCGTTTGCTGTTTATGTGTGTGTAACAGTAAAGGGGGGCGGATAATGGAAGAAGACCACAGCCTCAAACTTGGAAAACACTTGTTCACTATTAATCAAGTACAGCCGTCACAGGACTATTTAAGCCATTAGGGAAGAAGAAAAGAGAAGGAGACTTTTTAATTTCACGACCACGAGCCATCTACGAGGTGTGGCAGAAAAGTAATGAGACTGGCAAGCGATCTGGCAATGCTGCACTGTTGTCCTTGATAGAGCACGTGTATCAGTACCCTCCCATAGCTCAGTGCGAGTTTCAACTCCTTCTGTTAACTACGTAATTTTTGTGACTGCTATTAGCGAAGTTGTGTGTTTGGTTGTGCGTCACACAAAATGGAACAGCGGAATTTGGAGCAACGTTGTGCCATTAAACGGCAAGTGTGACGTTTGAAAAGTTAAAACAGGCCTATGGGGAACATTCTTTATCCCGAGCTCAAGTTTTTCACTGGCACAAATCATTTTTGGAAGGCAGAAAACACGTTGAAGATGAACACTGTTCAGGGAGGACTTCAACTTCGAAAACCAATGAAAACATCGAACGTGTAAACACTCTTGTGAGATCAGACCGTCGTTTAACATTAAGAATGTTGAGTGAACAACTAAATTTGAACAGATTTACCGTTCATCAAATTTTGACTGAACATTTGCACATGCGAAAGGTCGGTGCCGAAAAACTGCCCTCTCCATAACAGAATTTTTTTGTGGTTCCCCAGCCCCCTTATTCACCTGACCTCAGTCCGTGTGACTTTTTCCTTTTTCCTAAACTGAAAAATGTCCTCAAAGGACGTCATTTCAGGACTTTAGAAAACATCCAAAAGAGTGTAACGGACATGCTGAAGACCATACCGGTTGAAGACTTCCAGTGGGAACAACGTCTTCATCGGTGTGTAGCTGCCCAAGGGAACTTCTTTGAAGGGGATAACATTGATGTTTGAAAAAAATAAAAACTTTGGTAAATAAAAAATCAGTCTCATTACTTTTCTGCCACACCTCGTATACCTGCCGTATTCCACCTCGCGCATTTCATCCAGTTTGTTTTTCAATTCGCCGGACTGACTTCAATATCGTCATCACGAGAGACCCCAGGGTCGGACTTCATCATCCACCACGCACTGAGGATCCACGGTGAGGCTGTTCTATTTTGTTCCGGGAAAATCAAACGACTCATTTACCATTAGTTCAATCAACCGTATTCAGGACAGGTTTATAACCGGACTCAAGTTCATGATCATTTCCGTATCTCATTCATTTTTGTTATTTGTGTTGTTTGTTATATGTTACAGGGGCAAGGGAGGGTTTTGTTGTATTTATATATGGTGGTGTCTCGTTGATGTGGTGGAGGGATATTTATATTTAAGTTTCTATTTTTGCATTTGTCTTGTTGTTTCATTGTATACATTTAATCAGTATAATTTTACATATCTGCTTTTGTTAGTTTATATTTACACCGTCGTGGGGAAAAGTGTACTTTGTTAGAGGTATGGCTTGATAGTTAGATTCGTCTCAGTAAATTATCCAGGCCACAGGTCTTGGAGGTGTAGCTGCCGGCTGGGTAAGGGGTCGGCCATTAACAAAATAATTAAAATAATTAATGTTATTAGGTATTTTATGATATATTGTTTGGATTAAATTAAAGCGACATTACAATTTACCTACATTGGACCCCATAAACCAAAGTAGAGAAATGGCCAAATAAATTGCACTCTGTTTGTTAGAAGTCTAGTAACATCTGCTTAACCCCAGGTAAATGAAAGAAGGTGATTTTAACAGAAAAAATCTCTTATCTAATACAGGTGTTTAAACAGAAGGGAAGCCTAAGTTAAGCTTGGGAAATCATTTTTATCAGTGTACTGTAGTTTTATGAGAAAGTATATAAGACTTTCAAAGAAAGTAAAACTTAAGATATTATCTTCCTTGATTTTTAAAGGCTTATGTTCAAGTACACTCTGACAGATTGATCATCAAACTTGAAGAGGCATTAGCACAGCTGAGTGCACAATAGGCTTAAACATGGAAAAAGAAATCTAGTTATTGTGCTAAGTTCTTTATTTGAATTAGCAAGAATGATATGTGGGGTCCCACAGAGCACCATTGACTTATTCCTTACTTAAATGAAATAATAAGAAGAGAATTTATTAAACTTTATTATAGATTATACTTAATTAGATACAAGTACCCTAGAGCCAACAAAATCATTAAAGATTGACCTGACCTGGACAAAATTCAGACTTGGCCAGATATGTGGTAAATCAAATTGAATGTAAATAATATCATCATTAAATCAAAAATATTAAAATATTGCCTTGGTACTGGAAAGCATACACTCTAAAAAATACTAAAGAGACCAAGTGGATCCTTTATGTTATGCACTTAAAAGTGGGGCCTGAGCATTGCAATTTTATCAACATGGTAGCTAACTGGTTGAGTCTGTACTGGCCCTGAACAAGAGACTTGAGTTCCAGCTGTAAAACGCATTACGGACATGTATTTGTAAAGAAGTTTGACTACGAGAAATGTTCTTTAAATACATTGTGTTATTATACAGTGCATTTTTGTTTTTATTCTTTATTAACCGCACTATATGTCAAAGACAGGTGACAGAATAATTTACAATTATTTGATATCTCTTTTCCTCTGTGTACCTTTAGCACATTTCCTCGGTATCTGTATGTGTCTGAACCTCTCTTGACCTTCATTTCCTTTCTCAAGCGCATTCCTGTAAAGCCTGATTCTCAGACTCTGTCATTTTGAGGCGCTTAGCTCGACACCTGCTCACCTTTGTACCCCCTGTCTCTGAAGATAACTCTCTCAACGTGCCTCCTATACCATTTCTCCGCCTTGTGTGTCTTAACATTTTCACTTCTTCTTTTGATCACTTCACCAAAGACAAACTGACCAATCACACCAAAGCTAAACTAGCCAATCATATTGCTCTGAGTGACTGGACACACACACACACACACATACCTTAATGTTTTATAATAGTGTAGATTTTAGGAATATTACAGTAGTTATGATTTCCACCCCCTCAATTTTGGAAAACAACATGCAGTCAAGTTTTGAGATCCCCAAAGCACCACTATTTGCTATACTAGAGGAACGTATTACATCTTAATCTCTGTTTGCTTAAATTGAAAATTATTTGTCTCATTGAATCTCTCCGTACAGTTTATATCCAGTGATCCAGGAATCAGTCTAGTCCCTTTTCTCTGTAACTTTCTCTAATGCGGCATTGTGTTTTTTTATTATGGAGGCAATAATCCACAGAGCACTCCAGATTGCTATACCTTCCTTAAATTTTATTCCTTACATTGGGCTATTATAGTTGTGATGGGTGGCCACGGCCATTACCCAGCCAAGACTCCAGCTGGAGAGCAGTCCTGCTGGGAGGCTGTGGCACCACGGATTCCCGCAGGGCACGCTTGGAGTTGGAGTTTGACACAGTCATGTTGGGTTCCATGGGGGCCACCAGGGGGAGCTGTAAAACCATTCTTTGGGTTTCCATCATACCTGGGAGTAGTTCCAGTTAATCCTGATGAGCCACCTGGAACAGTTCCATGTATTTAATTATTTTGCAACAAAGGTTATTTTAACTATCAACATAATGCCTATCTTCTCTTTGCTATTACTCTGTTCTTGCATTTACCTGACACCTTTGTAGATTCAGTATTCTGTTTAGTTTTTCTATCTGATACTGAAACAATTACAAGCAATTTATTTTCTATTGCATTGTACCTTTTTATTGTGGATTACGTAATACTGTAGTTTATTTGGCTTTGAAAATATACTGTATTTACAATGGTAATAGATGTAAGTAGAAAAAGTATAATATGCACTAGTTTAAGGTGGCAACAGCTCCAGATATTTGATTTTAATTACAGATTACTTTTTCCAAATACTGTGCATTCTCCCTATTATTGCATCATTTTCCCAAGTATATCTGTTTTTCCCTGAATATCAAAGAAGTATATATATCACATTTACACTTACTTATTTGGCTGAAGCCTTTATCCAAGGCAACTTGTAACATTTATAGATACAATTGGTTATGTTTTTCTTGGTTTTCCAATTGTGGTCACACAGCATCAGTAGCAGGATTTGAGCCCAGAAACTTAAAGTTTGAAATCCAAAGTTTTGGCCACTACACCGCACTGCCTACCCACTTTATTATTGTCTATTCACCCTATGTGATTGAATGTACACTGGCATTCCATCCAAACCCTACCAGGATAGGTTTTTAACTCTTCATGGCAGTGTATTTAGATTAACAGTTTCTGATAATGGATTGACTCCAGTCAGTTACCAGTGCCCCCACCGCAGAAGTCTGCACAAACATACTTCTGAATTAATAGCATGCAAATAGTACACTGAAGGAAAATATACAATACTGAAAAGCCAAACTGAAAAAATACAGAGTCATAAAATAAATAGAATATAGCATCACCATAAACCTTAAACACATTAATTCATTTCAGCTTTTTTCCTTCCTCCAAAACTGTGCCCACCCACAGCTGAATGAGTAGGCGCAGACGTCTGACTTCAGCTACAAGCTACTGCTTATTCAAAATTCACTTGAATAAGAATGAGGTACAGAAGGAACAATTTCCTTTAAAGACAATATATTTGAATATGTTTGAATCCTCTCCATTGAACATGTTTAAAAACCTAAAGAAACCTTAAGTATTCTGTGTACCTCTTTAAATATGTCACCAGTTGTGGTCATTAAAAAAGAATAGCTTTATCTTATGTGCACAAATCAAGATTTTCTTTGGCAGCTAAATCAAACATGTACAATCAAAGTTATCTGCTGAGAGTGACAGCTAGAATTAAGTATGGTGACATAGCTGGCATTACACACCCCCATGTCAATATTTCTTTTGTCAGTTAACCATATTTAATTGCCAATTTGGACTACAGTGTTATCAGAACTTTTTAGAAACACGTGATTACAATTGTGGCAAAGATAATACTTTAATGTACACACTTGGTAAGTTATATATATTTTCAAACAGTGGTTTATCATGGTTTAAAATCCATTGCTTGAAATGACTACCAATTTTAATAGCTATACTTCCGCTCATTTAGCCAATAAAGTACAGTACATCTGCCATCTGAGTTACCTTTTTAAAATCATATGGGCAGTTAAATCAGCATACACAGTATATGCAATGATAGTTTTTCTTGGTTGGCATGGGTTTGGTGGGGAGTAAAGAGAAACAGAAGACAAAGGGTGGCCCTAGCAGGCAGAGTAAAACCCACCCTGGTAATAGGAACTCAAGCCAGAATACCAGTCTGAGAAGAAGTGTGCAGCCACACACAGTAAACGTACTGCATGGCTCTGAGAGGCAACAGACAGGAGTACCAGAATACAAGTTAAAGTTCTGACACCTGGGAAGAATTGTGAAAATTCCACCGGGATGCTAGATGACAGATGATTGCAAGAGGTACAAGAGATGCCCAAACCTACTCTCTTAATCTGCCAGAAAACTGAAATACTGTATATACTCGCAAATAAGTTCTCCTACGGATAAGTCAGGACTTGATTTTATCATAACATTTCTGGTATTTTATAATGTCAGTTGTACAGTAGAGTTTCGCTTATCCTACCTTCGCTTATCCAACATTTCATATTATCCGACGTCCCACCCCCAAAAAAACACATCAATCGGAAACAAGAACTGCAAGTTGCAACCATGAGCATAGTTTATTTTTTGTTGCTCCCGACTCTACCGCAACTAGTTACAGTGGAACCTCGGTTTGCGAGCATAATTCGTTCTGGAAATGTGCTCGCAGTCCAAAGCACTCATACAGTAGATCAATACGAATTTCCCCATAAGAAATAATGGAAACTCAGATGATTCGTTCTACAACCCAAAACTATTCATATAAAAATGATTAATACAAAATATAAAGTAAAAATACATAAAGCAAATTAACCTGCACTTTACCTTTGAAAAGAACCATGGCTAGTGTGAGTGAGTTTCTAAACTCTTGTGGGATTCCACCCAACAGTACGACAAGCAGAATTTCCCCTGACCCTGCCTGACTGCTGTGTCTGTGTATAGGAGAGTGGCAGATCCCGCTATAATAAATAACCGCACTGTTGCTGTTTCAAGCTGAATAATGCTGATGTTACTAAATTACTGAGACTCAGCTTCGTGTTTTCGGGCGCAAGACGGGCACGTCACAGCACAAACACACACACAGGCAGTCACAATGCTGTAGTAAACAGTATACGCTTGTACGGATGTTGACTATATGAGTGACAAAGTTAAGGCTCTAGAAACTGCAATTAATTACATTGAGCAACAAGAAGAAGCTACAGGAATTGACATAATGATGCTGCAAAGATGACAAGACTTGGCAGCGAAGAAACGGCACTCATCAGGAAAGCAGACTATGATCAAAAATGCCTTTAAATCATCACAGGTCTGAACTGTTTAAGTACAGTACATATTGGATTTAACTTCAGACAATTTTGTAACTGTAAGGTCATTTTTTCAGTTAATTTATTTTGTTGTTTTGTTGTAAAACGTGATTATTAGGTTTGTAATGTGTAAAATTATAACATAGTTTGACGTTTAATCGGCTTTTTCTTAACACCTCCCATTATCCAACATTTTTGCTTATCTGACGTTCTGCCCGCCCGTTTATGTCAGATAAGCGAGACTCTACTGTATAAGTCAAATGCGGAAAACTCATGGTATTGGTCCAAGAGATTATGATATGCTAACGCCCACCTGAGAGAGTACGATGGAGTGTTCGATCAGAAGAAAATATGAAGCTGGTTTCAAATTAAACGTCGTTGAAGTAGCGAAAAAAATGAGTAACTGCATTGCTGCAACAAAATTTGATGCGTCTGAAAAACTGATGCGAGATTGGAGGAAGCAAGAAGATCTAAAAAAGAAAAATTGTCACATTTTTGAACAGGCGTGTAAGTTGGGATCTGATTTTATGATTGACTTTTCGTGTTTCAAGACCTAATTTATACGTGAGTATCTAATCTCTGGATTCTGACAAAGGATCAATCATAAACATGATACCCAGTAGAAATTAATTGAGACATGTCCTGCAGGCTGCACACAACCTGTTTAACAGATGTGGCTGTTTTGAGTCTCTTGAAGGGATAAGGCTGCCTGGATAACAAGAACTGCCAGTGGGACTTCTACTGTAATGTAAAACCCCAGAAATTAGCTTGTCCAGAAGTTTAAACCTTCAATTAGCAGGGAATTCAAAAGAGAACCGAGGCAAGGGTTTTCTGACAGAAGAAAGGAAGGTTATAGTATGGAAACAGAAAGATTAAGGTTAGAGAGGTGGTACACTGGAAGTGGCCAAGCGGGTGCAGTAGTCTAGTGGCTAAACAGGAGATTAAGTCCCTCTTAGAAAAGTCTAGTGAGGCAACAAAGGTTTTGTACTGTACTGGTACTGTAAATTGAAAAATTATCAATTGCAAAAATAGCAAACAAAATATTTCCAAAATGCGTATATACTGTGTATATATATATATATATATATATATATATATATATATATATATATATATATATATATATATATATATATATATATATATATATATGTCTTTGTTGTTATCCTGGTTTGAGATATTCACCAATTTTTCCCTCAATTCACTAATCCATATTGCGCACATTATGTTCTTCCCCGGTTAACAGATGTATTCTATTCCTCTTGTGGCACTGCTGTGCATTTAAACTGAGCTTACAAAGCATCTTAATTTAAACACACTGATAAAGAAAACACTCAGTTGGTGGCTGTCACTCCCTATCTGCCTCTGGCCATGTCTCCTGCAGTTGATCATAACTGCCTTTGTCAGGCAATACCAATTATGCTGCTGCCACCCAAGGTTGTTTAAGTGTTGTAATTGCAATCATTTATGTATTTTTGGTAAATTCACATCTTTATGACAGCTGCAAAGTTTCTTCACACTTTTATTCACTCCACTATCTGTTATATTTCTTGACTCATATTTAGAACTGGTCAGGTCCTAACTCTACTCCTTCACTTTTGTTCTTGTTTGATCATCATATTTATTTTGCTAGTTAACCATGTCTTCATACATATAGTTGTAGATTTCACGTTCTTGATCTTACATTTTGGACTGTAGGGGGTACCCTGCAACTTAAACCTCATATACGTCATCTCCAGACACCAGGTCTAATTGAATAAAAATCCCTTTCATTGTTTCACCTAGAAATTTTATTTAGTATGTGGAATTAATTGCTGACCATGGTCATGGGACCCAGTAGAGTTTCAGTTTTGGTGGAAAATGAATCTATCAAATTTGGTGAAGGGGGACAGGCAATTTGTGGCTTTCTAGGTTTATAGGTTCATGTAAGTCATCAAACGGTAAGATTGGTAGAAATGTAAAGTATAACATTTAAATAATTTTACAGTGAGGAAGAAAGAAAAAACTTATTAAGAGATTATAAACTGCAAAATTGTTTAAAAAATAGATAAACTGGCATTACAATATACAGTGTTTAACATAACATAAAATTCTCAAGTCCAGTTATTCCAATTCTGTGTCAGGTGCAGCCAGAGCCGATTGTGGATACTGCACCAGCCCACTGCAGTGGAATTATATATAGCAACACATACATTTCAGGGTAGCAGAAAAGACCTGTATTGTATTCTAGGAATTACATGCAAATTTACATGCAAATATTTACATATATTTTTAAATTACTTTAGGTTTTGATGTCTCTAGATTCTGAATCTGTTATTAGTTTTGTGTAATAAAAAAGTTTATTTTTATTATGTCTTTTCCCTGTACCTACACGGGAAGTTTGAAAATTGGTGACGTTGGAAAGTTCAATATGGCGGCCGACAGTGGCGTCATACCATCGAAATAAGTAAGTACATCGGTTTTGGTTAGCGCAGGGAAGCCGCCTACCAAATTTCGTGAAGATGGGGCCATAAAAGAGAAAGTTCAACATGGCAGACGTTGTCGACCGTTATCGACCGTTATGACCGTTACATGTAGAATTTCAAAATGAAACCTGCTTAACTTTTGTAAGTAAGCTGTAAGGAATAAGCCTGCCAAATTTCAGCTTTCTACCTACATGGGAAGTTGGAGAATTAGTGATGAGTCAGTCAGTCAGTGAGGGCTTTGCCTTTTATTAGTATAGATGATGACTGGCTTCTAATTCTCTGTTGATTTCAAACAACTATCCTCTTAGAGTTGTGTGCTGAACTGACACAAGCTTTACAAAGGCAGATTTTGAGGAATTGTGTTCTGCCTGGTACTTTCCAAGTTCTGTCCACTTTCTGGTTTTTAGCCACAGGAGCTTTTCAATGTGAATTTGCTGACCAATTAGGTATTTCATAAAAATCACTGAGTCGCGCCATGCCATTGGATGGTATTATTCACTTTTCACACAGATGGATAAGATTTCCTTAAACTGTGGTGAACTGGAAAACATCGAAGCACAATTGCAGCAACGTCCCTTTTTCCAAACATAATCGGAGTGGCCAACTGCATACACATTGCTATTGCAATGGTGCTGGACAAGTTACATAGGTGATGAATCACCAAAAGAATGAGCTGACAATACACCATCTGTATCAGGAGAGTCTATAAAAATGGCATCTCTGCAAAGTTGCAGGTGCATTTTCCAACTAGTGTGGCAAAAAGCAAGCAGTCCTTTTAAGCATAGCATGTTACTTCAAAGAACCATGTAAATAGCAGAGAATCTATCCCTTGTGGCGCTCTTTGCTGACGCTTCACTATAACGGTGCATTCAGAGAAAGAACTTGGTTAAGTAAATAGAAAGCATTTCCACTCTAATAATGTGCTGCTCTGTAGTCCGCACCAAGTGGATTGCTACATAATGTGGCACACAATCGTGGCTTGCCCATACCTGAAGAGATGCGGTATGATGAACCTGATCATGACCCAGTAAATGATCAGCTAAATCGGACAATGCTACATCATTTAAATGTAATTAGTAGAATGTAAAAACAGTTAATGAGATATGACATTTATTTTTTGATCATTTTATTTAATTTGTGATCAATATCACATAGTACAGTCCTAATATTCCTTAGTTCATTGGACACATCTCTTACAGCATCCATTATTGCATTTTGTGACTACAGCACGGTTTCCAAGGCAGAGGTATGTGTGGAGCCTGTGTCTGAAGATGTGTTGGGCACAGCAGCACCATCATTGCATCCTCGGCACGGGGGTCAGCTTTTGTAATATTGTCTGAAACAGAATAAACAGTAGGCTGAAACTCATTTTCATGACGACTTTGATATCTGGCCACTTCTTTATTTATTTTGGGTACTGTGGGACTTTCTGAACTTGAACTTTTGAGTGTCACCGCCATGCAGTATCACTCCATAACTTGCTTTTTAGATTATACCACTGCTTAAGCCAACAAATATTATGAGTACATTTTTCCTGCCTCCACTTTCCAATTGCTTTTGCCACTGCCTTTTAACAAAACACTGAATGGAAGGGGCTATTTATGTTTATTTACATATTTTAATATGCAAAATTTGGGGAGAATTCGACGTGGGGCTGTAGGTGCATGCATGTGCATTAAATTTCACGTTCATTGGGATTTATAAAGGGAAAGTAACTCGAAGTTGATGTATGCACAGTTTTATATATCTGGATTTTTTTGTGACTATCCATATTTTCAGCTTTGTCTGTACACCATTTTTTAGTGTGAATTCTATGCACAGCGTTCGTTATACAGTAATCCCTATTCGATCGCGAGGGTTGCGTTCCAGACCCCCCCCGCGATAGGTGAAAATCCGCGAAGTAGAAACCATATGTTTGTATGGTTATTTTTATATATTTTAAGCCCTTATAAACTCTCCCACACTATTAACATTATTAGAGCCCTCTAGACATGAAATAACACCCTGAGATCTTTCTCACAATTAAAAGAATGCAAACATATCTTCTCTTCAAATGAGCGCCGTCAGGAGCAGAGAATATCAGAGAAAGCGCTCGCTAAGAAAAGCAAACAATCAAAAAGTCAATACGTGCTTTTAAGTATGCAGAAGCACCGCGATAAAGCGGCATTTTGTAGAGGAGTGTCCATATCTTCTAGGCAAACATTCTCTGTGCAAACAGCCCCTCTGCTCACATCCACTCCGTCAGGCAGAGAGAGTGAAAGAGATAGAGAGAAGCAAACAATCAAGCACCGCGTGGGAAGCATATCTTATATCATTTAGGAGTTTTAGTTAATATGTAATACATGCTCTGATTGGGTAGCTTCTAAGCCATCTGCCAATAGCGTCCCTTGTATGAAATCAACTGGGCAAACAAACTGAGGAAGCATGTACCATAATGTGATGGTTATTCTTCTTCAAAAGAATCTTACACAATACAAAAACAAAGTTTTGGGGACTGTCCCCATATATTGTCGACCAGACAATTAAAGAAAAGAACGATTCAAAGTCTCAGAACAAAACAATGAACAGATTTCTTGAGTCAAAATGGTGAATTTATACAGGGAAGAATTATGGGACAGGAAATGGTTGGCAAGAAGTGATGTTGAAAACAGGAACCGGAAACAACGTCATCATGATGGGACGGAAGTGAGGTGGATTGATGGAGCCGGAAGTGACGTCATCATGGTGGGCCGGAAGTGACGTCGTCGCGGCCATTTTGGAATCCGGAAGTGGAGGAGTTATTTTTCTTCCAGTTTTCTGTCGGGCAAAAGAGATTCAGGTAAGTACCACGTGACAACCCTCTATCTCGCGATGTTTCACTCACCTTTAGGCTCTTTGACTGCCTCCTAATCGCACATGTGTGACATGACCCCCCCCTCGGGTCGGGCGACCTGCACCGAGAGGTCGTGGACACGAGAGAGCATTTGCGTTGGCCTGCAAGGAACCTTTACGATAAATGACACTGAAACGATAAGGCTGAAGATTCAAAAACCACCTAGTGATGCGAGGGTTAGACTCCCGATGAAGGGACATCCACTGTAAAGCAGCATGATCTGTCACCAGAGTAAACTCACGCCCCAGTAGGTAGTACCTCAAAGACGTGACAGCCCACTTAATCGCCAAGGCTTCTCGCTCCACCGCAGCATACTTGGTCTCCCGGTCTAGCAGTTTCCGGCTCAGGTACATAACAGGGTGTTCAGCACCATCAACGCATTGGCTCAGTACAGCACCCAAACCTGGGGCCGATGCGTCGGTCTGGAGGATGAAAGGAACAGAAAAATCAGGAGATCTTAAAACAGGTGCTGAAGTAAGGGCCAATTTCAAGTCACTGAATGCTTTCTCAACCGAAATATCCCATACCCCTTTTAAAGGTGCTCGTTTCCTTTTCAAATTAGATAAGGCGCAGCAACTTCTGAGAAATGCGTTACAAAGCGCGATAGTAACCCTGCCAATCCCAAAAATGCTTGTACCTGCCGCTTATTCATCGGACGGGGCCAATTAAGAATGGCATCAATTTTGGAACATTGTGGTTTAACAACACCCCCTCCTACTAGGTAGCCCAAATATTTGGCTTCTCTTAATCCAAAAAAACATTTCTTCGGATTAATTCGAAGACCAGCAGACGCTAGCTTGGAGAGTATTGTGTTAACCTGCCATACATGATCTTTCCACGTGCTGGAATAAATGACCACGTCATCTAATTAGGCAGCACTATATGAATTGTGGGGCCTTAGCAGTGTGTCTACCAGACATTGGAAGATAGCTGGTGCCCCGTACAAGCCAAAAGGAAGGACCTTGTATTACCAATGTCCACTGGGTGTACTAAAAGCGTTTTTTTCTTTGGCAGAGTCCGCTAAGGGAATTTGCCAATACCCTTTTGTCATGTCAAGAGTAGTTAGGAATTGAGCGTTCCCAACCGATCAAGTAAATCATCCACCCGCGGCATGGGATACGCATCAAATTTAGAGACCTGATTGAGTTGTCGAAAGTCATTACAAAACCTCCACGACCCATCAGGTTTAGAAACTAAGACAATTGGACTAGACCAAGGGCTATGACTCTCCTCAATAACCCCTAATTCTAGCATTCGTCTAATTTCCAACTCTACTGCCGCTTTCTTTGCCTCCGGGAGCCTATAAGGTCTCTCTCTGACAATCACTCCAGGGTTAGTAATAATATCGTGAACAATCAACGCAGTACGTCCCGGTATCTCGTCCACAACTTTAGGGACAGACAAGATAGCCGCCTCGAGATCTTGTCGTTGTTTGGATGTCAAATCGGGGCCAAAATTAAGATGGGCACATGACATAAAAAGAGAACGAGGCTGATTGGACGAGGGATCAAGTTCCCTGTCCTTCCATGGTTTCAGCAAATTAATATGATATACTCGTTCAGTAGGTCGCCGATTAGGTTGTTTAACCAGATAATCAATGAGACCTTTTCTTTCTTTAATTTCATAAGGGCCTTGCCAATGTGCTAACAACTTTGAATGAGAAGTTGGGACGAGTACCATCACACGATCACCCGGGACAAATTCCCGAATGGTGGTGTTTTGGTTATAATAACGGACTGCGCTGCTTGTGCCTTTTCCAAATTTTCTTTTAGAATAGGTCTGATTTTCTCTAATCTATCGCGTAATGCGATATATTCAAGAATATTTGAAGTTGGGAGGAGCTCCTCTTCCCATCCTTCTTTTAACATATCCAAACGCCCTCTGGATTGTCTTCCATATAATAATTCAAAGGGAGAGAAACCAGTAGAGGTCTGACGGACTTCCGATAAGCAAACAAAACGAGAGGAAGCAACTGATGCCAGTTTCTTTCATCCTCGTTAACTACCTTGCGTAACATCTGTTTCAAAGTTTGATTGAAATGCTCTACCAACCCGTCAGTTTGGGGATGATAGACAGACGTTTTCAGATGTTTTATTCGGAGTAATTTGGCTACTTCCCTGAACGTCTCCGATGTGAAAGGAGTCCCTTGGTCCGTTAAAACCTCTTTGGGAATCCCAACACGAGCGAATATCCCTACTAATTCCCGTGCAATTTTTTTTGTAATAGCTGAGCGCAATGGAACAGCTTCCTGAAAGCAAGTGGCATAATCTACTAGCGTCAAAATATATTTAAATCCTTTTAACAAGGGTTCTAATGGTCCTACGAGATAGATACCGACTCCTTCAAAAGGGATATCAATAAGGGTAAGGGGAACAAGAGGAGCTCGCGTCCTTCTAGGAATCTGGCGAAGTTGACACTCAGGACAGGAATCGCAAAATCGCCGGACCTCCTCGTTAATTCCCGGCCAATAGAATCGGACTTTATTCTCTCTAATGTTTTTTCGGAGCCTAAGTGGGCTCCTAGAAGGTGAGCGTGTGCTAATTCACACACCTTTCGCCGAAAAGTGCGTGGAATTAACAACAACGTTCGCACTTCTCCCTCGTGTTCTGCCACTCTATATAATAATTCGTTTTTAAGTACAAAGAATGGCATCGGTGGCATGGGATCCAGGGTTGTATAACCCTCGGTAGATACTACAGCATTCCTAATATTTTTTAAGGAATCATCGTTCCATTGTTCCCTTTTAAAAGACGATGGTGTTAATAGAAATTGGGCAGTTAAATCTTGTATAGGGTCTTGTGCGACCTTAAGGGGTGTGGTTTCTGTCTCCACGTCTTCTGCGTTAACTGCACTAGTTCCCGCAGAGGTCGATGGGACATCAATTGCTTCACATTGGGTACCCGTATGGGTCCGTGCTACTGTGGGACATGGTGTGTAGGCAGTCAGAGCAGGAGAATATTCTCCATTACTAAGTCTAAATGTTTCTTAGGTACAGTTACGTTATTACCGCTGGTAATTTTATTCCAGTCTCTATCCAATATAACTGGAAAAGGGGGATCCGGTAATACAGCCATGGCCATGCTCGTTAGGTGATGATTTACTGATACCACACATCTGGCCGTTTTATAATACCGGATATCCCCATGAATACATTTTAGATTAGTTTTTATCCTAGTCCACTGTTGCGGTAAAATGAAACGGGTGGCAACAATGGAAATGTTACTCCCGGAATCAAACATTGCTCTTACCTTCCTGCCATTTATAATAACTGCACCTGTATATGGAAGAGATAAAGGATTAGTCACAGTGGCACAATACCTTTCTCCCTTAACTAATGAGCAATCCATGGGCTCGATGGTACAGTTAGGGGACAGATGTCCAATCTCCCCACACTTGAAACAGCGGGGAAGACTGGCACCCCTGTCCCATCTACGGACGGCAGGCTTGGGAGCTTGTCGGGTGGACTCAGGAGTTGCCCCATGTGCCTGTTGGGTTCGGCGGGAGAACTGTTCTGATTTCCCTGATTTGCAAGCCGCCCAGTGACGCTCAGTGATCTGGATTAAGGAGTCCATGTCCTCAAAATTATGCTTCCGTACTTGCTGGGCGATATGGTCAGGGAGGGCATGCACAAAAGTTTCACATGCTAGTAGCTCTGCCATTTTATGTGAATTATTAATGTCGGGCCGTAGCCAGCGACATACTTTCCCCCAGGCTTCAAAGCCCTTGGTTCTTATCGGTCTCTCTGGATCGAACTGCCACTCCCTCCATTCTCTCGCCTGCTGTTCCGGAAGTATGCGTTAGCGCTTGAAGACCTCCTTTTTTTGAGCGTCATAATCAGCTGCCTGCTCCTGAGTTAGATCATAATAGGCTCTCTGCGCCATTCCCTTTAGGTAGGGAGCCAGTATGTACGCCCATTCCGACCTCGGCCATGCGCTCCGCTTAGTGGTACGCTCGAAAATCAAGAAGTATGTCTCGATGTTGTCCGATTCTGTTAGTGTAGCGATAGCAATAGGTGGTGGCCGAGCGACCTCCGTCCGTTCACCTGCAGCAGCAGCAGCAGCAGCACGAGCGTTGGCTTCGGCTACTTGGGTTCTTGTCTCACCCATCTGTATCTTCAGGGTTTGCAGATCGCCCATGATGGTGCTCAGAACGGTGTTCAGGTCCTGTTCTTCCGACATCTTTAAACAAACTAAGAACAATCCTGCCGATTGTGATGGTTATTCTTCTTCAAAAGAATCTTACACAATACAAAAACAAAGCTTTGGGGACCGTCCCCATATATTGTCGACCAGACAATTAAAGAAAAGAACGATTCAAAGTCTCAGAACAAAACAATGAACAGATTCCTTGAGTCAAAATGGCGACTTTATGCAGGGAAGGATTATGGGACAGGAAATGGTTGGCAAGAAGTGACGTTGAAAACAGGAACCGGAAACACACATGTGTGACACATAAATTAAAAGACCCATTGTCCACAGAAAGCCGCGAACCAGCGAAAAATCTGTGATATATATTTAGATGTGCTTACATTTAAAATCCGCGATAGAGTGAAGCTGCGAAAGTCGAAGCGCGATATAGCGAGGGATTACTGTACATGAAGTAATCCTCAGGCACTCTGTGTGTCCATAACAAATGTGAGAAAAGACCTGCACTTTAAACTAGGATGTAGTGTGCATGTTTAAAAAAAAAAAGCATTAGAAAATTTCCAAGGAAGAGCAGAGTGTTAGCAAAAAGGAATGTTTCTATATATTGAATCTTTTCAGTTTATTCAAGTAAACATTAAGAGGTTACATGATTGTATTTACAGTTTTGAAGAAAATTAATAGGGCAGTTGCCTATTACTCTATAATTAATTCTTCAAGAGCTCTGGGCATGGAGGTTGAATGAGGTTAAATTTCATGCTAATGTTTTAGGCAGGGCTACACTAGTCCTTTTGGGGCCTTGGGCATTGTACTTATATTGGGGACCTCACCCACCATTTCTCACACCTAAATTGTTGCTTTGCTCTTTTATGCAAGGCGATGAGCCTTGTTAGATAGTATTCCTTCACAAACAGAACAGAAGAGCCATGGAATAAGGTACCAAGCACAGTAAATAGTAGTTCTTTGGCAGTCATTCAAATCTCAGCTTAATGGTATCTTGAAACAAATAGGTAAATAGTAATTGACTACCATTCTTGTGCTGGATGGCTTAGTCTTATCAAAAAATTTATGTGCTTATGTGACCCATGGTATGCACTAGAGAGATTTAAAGGTGAATGTAAAATGGCTGGGATCAGCACCATCACTATTAATTAAATATGAAATCATAGTTTTTTGCTAACTAGCAGTGACCTATTCACTAGGGTTGGGGAGTACAGGTGATCCCTCTAAATGATGGTAGAGGGTATTGTGAGATTGATTTGTTCATTGGTATAGCTGCACTCTACTGCAAAAGTTGTATATTTGATATAAGTTGATATTGTAAAGGCAGAAACTAAGGTCTTGGACAAAATTCTGGATTTTTTGATGAACCTAAAGTATATTTTCTTCCACATTTATGGCAATGGATTTTGGGCAGTTACTGAATGAATATGATCTTTGGTACACAAAGATGAAAAGTTAGACCATCCCAGAGAACCTCCAAACTGAGAGGAGTAGTTTGAGGTTGTTTGGGTGTATTTTCTGAGAATTCCCCTAGGAAAATTTCTGTTGGATATGTTCTGTGTCTGTCACATTAGGAAGAAAAGGGAACTTGCTGGAGGGATAATAGTGAAGCAGCTTTTTTGATTATGTATAGCTAAATAAATAATATAAATGCATGGAATCACATATTTAAGTGTTCACCATTAGCAAAATAATGAATATCGTTTTGCATGAGAGAAAAAAATATTAATGAAACCAGTAAAATTATGTTATAATACTTTTTGTATAAGCTTAGACAGTCAGTAGGGGACCACTACTGAAAAAAAAAATTACCCATATCATTAGCCTTGTCTTAGGTGAAATAGTTTATTTTGAAGGTTATCATAGTGCCACTTAGCCTTGAGGGAATAATGTGTTTATTATACCAACAGATAAACTTTAATAAACTTTCTATAGAAGCTTAAATAAATGGAAAGGATAGAAAGAGACATCTTTGACAGTGCTGTCTTAAATAATTCAAATCAGTGCCGTCTTAAATAATTCAGATCAGTGCCACTGAGAGCACAAATAGCTGTCCTATTGAGTTGTATATGTAAACGTAGAACATTTAATGATTTGTCAGGCTAATTATCTGTCCTTGCTAGGTATTGAAAAATAATCATTGATTAAAGGTGGCACTTTGATTTCTGAAAAAAAACATCAGCTTTCCTTTCAACATTTAAACCCTAAGATCTTTTAACTCTGAAATGACAGATTGTATAAATTAGTTAAAAGATAAAAGATCGTAATCCAGTAAAGTCCTGCACGACTCTACTTTTGCAAAGAAAGTACTGTATATAGAACAAGGTATTAGTTTTAAGGAAGGGGCTAAAATTAAAAACTGTACTTGTTAATTAAGCGTGCTAGGCTGGAAAATGTGAACCTAGGTATTGATATGTTAAGAATCTTAATTTATTAAATGACATGATAGAATTTTTCTTTTATTCAGAGATTAATTAAACAATTTCCAAGAAAGATGATTTTACCTACCCTGAATACCTTACATGGATCTTCTTGTGTCACTGTTTTATATTGTGACCTTTCTCTTATTAAAAATTGGCTTCCTAATATCTCAAATACATGATTAAAAAAATATAATTTGAAAACTAAAAATGTAAAATTTATGTTTTTGCTCTTAGTTTACATGTGGTGGGTTTCGAAGACACATAAAAATGGTCTGGAGGGGAATGGTGGTGTAATGCTGCTTCATGGATCCGGCATTCTGGGCTTAAGTCTCACACCTGTTCATTGTTCATAGAGGCTTTGGTTGTTCTCCCCAAGTATGCACGGGTTTCCTCCTACATCCCCAAAGATGTGCAGGTTAGGTTAACTGGTGATTCCAAATTGGTCTGTTGTGGGTATAATTTTTAGTAGGCCTTGAAATGGGCTTAGAACTCTCTTCAGGGCTGTTTCCCGCCTTACACCGTTGCTGTCTGGATAGGGTGACGGCCACAAAATTCTAAATTGCATTATGCGGGTTTTGGAATGTTAATTTTTAAAAACAGACTGAGATTCCTCAGTGTCAGTTTTATTAACCTGACCCATCTTTAAACAAAGTGTACACTATTTTAATATGAATGTTTAATACAACACTCTAATGCCCTGGAAAGAAACTGATTCAGCCTATGATACAAAGAAATGGCTAAGGGTGGCTACTGACAAACACAAAAGAGAATAAGGTGGGGGCACACCAGGTGGAAGGTCTAGTAATAATAAATACAAAGCCCTTCCATTTTGTAAAGACAACACGAGTATTCAGATATGTTAAATTAATGTCTTTGACAATATATCTAAATGTATATATCCATCCATTTTCAGAACTTGGTTTTAATGTTACATATTTCAGATGGCCTGTTCAGAAGCATCTGGCAAGTCTTTGATGGGGTATAGTCCACACTCACACTCATCATTCCAGACAAACAACCATGTCATCTTTTACGAACATCTTGACATGTGAGAGAAAATGGAGTTTAAAGCTCAAACTGAACTGATTACAAAAAACTAGTGATTAAGTGAAATTGCTTAATGTAGGAAAATGAGTATTGAAAATTTTGACATACCACTAATGCGCAAAAATAATTTCAATGTCACTTTTAAGTTTTAAACTCAACCTAAGTAAATTTTGGTACTGTGATATGAGATATAAAGAGCTATAAAAATAATATTTATGTTTTGTACATATCATAACTCTTGGCCTACAGTCACTGGGTCTTCCTGTCAGGTTGTCATAAATATGTGCTGTAAAAGCCAAAATATTACAGTTTGGACTACGTACAAATCAAACTAACTATAAATTGATTGATGCACAATATATTTTAATGGAACAGGTAAAGTTGATTCATTTTTAATAGGTAATCTTGATTTATTTAACAGGTTTTAATTCCTTTGGCAGGCAGCACGGGGCACAGTGGCATTGCTGCTGCCTCCCTACATGGAGTTTGCAGTTTCTTTTCATGTCCCAATGGGTTTTCTCCCAACGTCTAAAGACGTACAGGTTTGGATGATAAGCAGTGTTTAATTTTCTCTGGATGTGTGTGAAAACAACAATGGGCTGACACTGTTGTCCAGGGATTGTGTCTGCCTTGCCCCCAATGCTTGCTAGGATAGGCTTCTGCTTAGGCTAAGTGGTTTTAGAATATTGATGGGTGGAATTACATTATGCAGTTTACAAAAATTGATTCATCTACCCTTTTTGTGGATACCTTAAAGAAGAACAAAAAACAATTCACAAAATACCCATCATTCTTCACTGCCAGCCAGACAATATTAGTCAAATACAACATTCAAAGCCACCAACCTTTTACAGTCCTCAATTATGTGTGAAAAGAAAAATGCTAATTCTTCAAAACTTTTAAGAAACATTGAAAGATCTTCATAGTACACGTTTAATTATTCTATCTATCTATCCTTCCAGTGTCGCACCAGCCCCAGCAAGAATACAACATGAGGCAGTTACAATCCCTGAACTAGCTAGAGTGTCCTCACGTTTAATTATTAACAATATAGATTATTTAAATGGTTAACATTTTATCTGTATAATGTAATGAACATATTTTGCTGCATTTCATCTTAAAAATGATATTGTCATCATATGTAAATACACACTTTATAAAGTGGCTCAGTTTGTGCAATATTATAACTGTATTGCAAGTTTACAATGAGATAATTGTACTAATAAGTACAAACAGTTCTACAAGGAGCACTTGATGGACTGATTGAGTGCGTTTATAGTTCTTGGGATGAAACTGTTTCTGAACCGTGACGTCACTACAGGAAAGGCTCTGAAGCGTTTGCCGTATGAGAGCAGTTCAATAGACAGCATTGCTGAGGTAGCGTGTGCTTGATGCTGTATACCGATAATTCTCTTTCTGATCAGATTGCACACTCAGATACAGTGGGACAAATAGTCTGAGTGGTGCATTGAGAGGAAGAACGCTAAAGCAGCTATGGTATTTGAAATAGTTTGGCCATTCCATGGACCATTATATTGTTACTGTTAATTACAATTAAATTCCTTAAACTAATAAACAATATGCAGGCAATTTTAGTGTATATGATAAAGCCACGTCATGTATGTGGAACTAAAAAAGAAAGGGAAACCACACTGGAACAAAAGCACTGCTTTGACGCTGGGTGCTGCCAGTTTAGGTTTTATACATCGCGATTTAAGCGTGTAAACGGGCTTACGCAACATTTTTGTGCGTACGAACCGTTTATACATGAGGCACCGGTGAGAAGGGCCTTGGTTAAGGAGGTGACCGAGAATGCAAAGGTCACTCTGACAGAGTTTCATAAATTCTCTGCTGAGGTGACAGAACCTGTCAGAAGGGCTGCCATCACAGCAGTATTTATGGTAGAGTGGTTAGAGAGAAGCCACTCTTAAGTTAATGGCATATGACAACCAATCTGGAGTTTGCCAAATGGCATTTAAAGGACCACGAGACTATGAAGAAAAAAATTCTCTTTTCTAATGGGGCAGAAATGTAATTTTCTGGCAAAATTCCAAGCACTATGTCAAAGACCAGGCACTGCTCATTACCTTTCTAATATCATTCCGAATGTATGTAAAAACTGCAATGGGCTGGCATTGTTGTCCAGGGATTATTTCTGCCTTGCCCCCAATGCTTGCTAGGATAGGCTTCTGCTTAGGCTTTAGAATATTGATGGGTGGAATTACATTTACAATTTACAAAAATTGATTCATCTGCCCTTTTGTGGACACCTTAAAGGAGAAAAAAACAATTCACAAAATACCCGCCATTCTCCACTGCCAGCCAGACAATATCAGTCAAATACAACATTCAAAGCTACCAACGTTTTACAGTACTCAATTATATTTTAATCGATCATGTCACAGGAAAATCAGAAGAATTTCATGACACTTAATTTCCTTTCAAATGAAAACTTGAAATCCAAGTTTTTTTTGCAAGTTAAATATTTACATTTCCTTGGTGTATTCTTCTTCAACCTACCTTTTAAAAAAATTAATGGTTCTCAGTCCTGAACCCCCGATATGGAATTAGCTTTCCATGACCTTCCCACCTATTTCATATCTATTGATGTTCACGTGTCTCTTGAAGAGGAACATCTTTAGAAAGCATTTTCAGACAGCTCAGGCTTTCTGTGCCTACAAAATAAAACGTCTGTATTCTAATCAAATCAACCATCAACTACTTGTGTTTTATTTATATTGCTTTTAGAATTAACTATAGAAATAAATTTTGTGCTCTAATTTAAAGGTTACATTGTTTATTTGTCACTCATAATCACTCAGATTTACAGTGTGCATATTGATTTTGCAGTTCTAATTGAATAACAATATACACTGATTAGTAGTAATAATAATAATAATAATAATAATAGACATTATTTAAGAAGGGATCATCACTAGAGATGATCAAGCAATTGACAACCTTTCCACAACTGGATACTGAAAAAAATAATGTAAACAGTATTCTGTAAATTTACTGAACATGTTTAAAAAAAGAACATATTGCAGTTGCCATGTCAGTCTGTATGAAACAGTTGTTGAAATTTGACACATGTATTCTTCAGGAAAATATGTCACGATAGAATAGAATTCGTGCTATGTTTTTAGATAGATAGACAGACTTTACTTGTCCCCAAGTAGAAAGGAAAATCTTTACATAAGCTCAGGAAAAAAAATGTAAATAAATATAAACACACTTAAGAACTTATGGCATGAATAAGAGATCTACCACTGTCAGTCACAGGCTTGTAGGTGGAAGCAAGATGTGGTCTGATCTACTAAGTTGTACTGTGGGTGTACATTTAAAGGCACTGACATTCAAATAGAGCAAGTCCAGCTTGTTGTGTTCATAAATTCAAAATTCTTTTTGAAGTTTGCTCATTCCAATGTCCTCATAGTTAATACAATACCATTCTATGCACAGAATTATTTATTCATTAGAGCAGTGTTTCCCAACCTTTTTTGAGCCATGGCACATATTTTACATTAGAAAAATCCCACGGCACACCACCAAACAAAAATGTCACAGCCGAAGCATCACTAATTCTACTGTTTGAATGGCAACAGGTAGATACACAGATTAAGAGTATTTAATTGTTCTGCCTATCACTGTCCCATAGACGAACAAAGACAAATTATTTGCAGTAAATAAATAATCATTTTCATACCAATTAAGTGAAATTGAATAATTTTCCACGGTACACTTGATGATCTCTCACGGCACACTAATGTGCCGCAGCACAGTGGTTGGGAATCACTGCATTAGAGCATTAGTGCAGAGTGAATCATATCTGTTCCTGAGCCAATAAATATTAACCAAGGTGATGTAACCTATCTTCCTAGGAAGTAACATAGACACATTCAGTCAGTATTTCAATGAGTGGATAAACAGTTTAGTTTTAACTGTCGAGTCACTGCTTTTTTACAATCACTCATTCACTAATTTCCAGTCTCCCTCCTTCCTTTTTCACACCATCTCATCATACAGGTAAAAACAATCCAGTATTAACGCTAGTATTACCAAAGCCTACAAAAAAAATTAAAATTCCAGGTTACCTTAAATCCCTTTCTACCTCTCTGCCAGTGTCTTTTGTGTTGTAAATGTGTCGATAAGCACAAGCAGCCTGCTATCCCATACCCCCACAAATGCAGAAAGGGCAGAAAGTTCTCTCAGCTCAAGTCTGTTGACAGGAGTTGTCTGGAGTTGTATAGGGTAAATAATATATCATTATTTGGAATACATGCATTTCATGTGTGTTTCGTGTCTACAACAATCTATGTAAACACATCGTTAAAACAGAAATGTTTTTCATGTTTTAGTAATAATTGACAAAATGTAGACATGAAGTGTACTGAAGTCCAAATATCAAATAAATACTTTCACAAAAGGTACAAGTACACACTCTTAATATGACTGCTTTGGTGGCGCAGCATGGTAATCAAAAGGTTGCTGGTATGATCCTGGATGCCTCCGTTTTGAGAAGTGAGCTACTCTTATTCTTAGTACTATAGAATAAAAACATACATTTGATTTGAGTCTGTAACAGCTGGTACAAATTTATGGTACTTGTAAAGGTTAGCGTTTTTTTTTTTTATTCAGTTTTATTCTCCCAGTCACGTTCACACTCCCTCTGATCTGACACTGCTGTTTTCACATAAAGACGTGCTATAACAGAGGTGAATTCAGGTGAGGATGAGGGTTCTACACCGGAGAAAGAAAACAGAAGCTATGTCCATTCACACATAAGAACAACACAACTGCACCAGTCATAACAGCAAAAGATGGCACTGTTTGGATGAAACAACAAGTCGGGCTTCATCCTGCCAGTCAATGTACCACACGTGTGTCCTTTAAAGAAAGAGCAGTGCTTACAAAGCTTGCCAAGGTATCCTGCAAATTCCTGTTTTTGATTATGTTTTCTGATAGTCTTTATATGAAAACGTTTGCATGTTACTTATATAAAAGCCAGATTGAATGTTATTTACCTACTAGCAAAATACCCGCGCTTCGCAGCGGAGAAGTAGTGTGTCAAAGAAGTAATGAAAAAGAAAAGGAAACATTTTGAAAATAACGTAACATGATTGTCAATGTAATTGTTTTGCCACTGTTATGAGTGTTGCTGTCATATATATATATATATATATATACACACACACACACACATATAAAGATATATACATATACATATACATATACATATACATACATATGTACATATGTACATATATACATATACACACATATATATACACACACACACACATCCACATATATATATATATATATATATATACTAGTAAAAATACCAGCTTGATGAGAAGTAGTGTGTTAAAGAAGCAATGAAAAGAAAAGGAAACATTTTGAAAATAACGTAACATGATTGTCAATGTTATTGTTTTGTCACTGTTGTGTGTGATGAGTGTTGTTGTCATATATATATATATATATATATATATATATATATAAATATAAATATATATATATATATTTACACACACACACAAACATATATATACATATCTATACATATACACATACATATACATACACACATACATACACACACATATATACACACAAATACATATATATATATATACATACATACACACACACATATATATACATATATATACATATACATACATATCTACATATATACACACACAGCTATTTCGTATCAGTGCAATACGCTGTTTGTTAAAACGGATGACACCCGCTCTTACGTGCAAGTCTGCGTGGATATTATGAACTATCGTATTTGTTCAAGTTCTATTTAAATTTTAAATAGAAGGAATTTTTATTTAGTCGACAGAAATATCTTTGGTAGGAATGGTAAAAACAGACAGGAATATTATTCCTGAATAAATCAACTCAAACCTTAAACAACTTATAATATTTTGCTCTCCATAAAAATATATCCTGTCTAAATTATACAAGTTAGAAATAAAGTAAACGTTAAAAGAACAAACATTCAAATTTCTTTACTCTTATGTAATTTTATATTTTATAAAAAATAAACTTAGATTTTAAATATCCCAAAAGATTTTGCTCTCCATAAAAATATATCCTGTCAAAATTATACAAATTCAAATATGAACATGCTGCATAACAAAACCTGGAAATATAAATAAAATGTGTTCCTTTCAGCAATAACAAATCAAATCATTCAGTTGTCTTTGCTCATATGTCATTTTAGAGCTGGACGCCTGGCATCTTTTTTTGGCAACAGGTTCGTTTCTGTTTGCTGTGAGGTTCTGTGTTGTGGAGATTCTCAGGATGGATTGCAGGTGCTCATCAGTGAGGTGACTCCTGTGTGCTGTTTTGTTAGTCTTTATCACTGAGAAGAGCTTCTCACACAGATATGTGCTACCAAACATGCACAAGGTTCGAGCCGCATGTAGACGGACTTTTTTTGTTCTTCAAAGTCACCAAAGCGCCGTGCAAACTCAGTGCGCTCAGTTTATCAGCAAAGTGCGTATTTGGGAACACCGTAGTGACGACTTGGTTTAACATTACTTGGCAACAGGGAAAGAGGGGAAAGTGGTTGTGTCTCCCATAAAAGCAGCCTCAATTGAAATCACTTTGTGATTGTACATGGGTAAAAACGTCCGCTGAAGTGTCAGATTCTTATTTAATTCTTCTGCTTTCTGTATCTTCTGCATTGCATTCAGGTCTTTCAGGTTACCCTGATGTTTTGTTTTATAGTGCCGTCTTAGATTAAATTCTGTAATTACAGCCACATTAGCTCCACAAATGAGACACACGGGTTCAGTAAACATATACTCAGCCTCCCATCGGTTTTTAAAGGCTCTATTTTCAGAATCAACTTTTCTCTTCAGCATCGTGTGAGCTAGCTTCGCAATAACTTAACTAAAAAAAGGCATCTGAAGAGCTGCATTATGGGATCTGTAGTTTATTGTGTTACCAGCGCTTCATATACCCGGGCTTTAATAACAATAATACAGTATATAAAATGATCTCGGGCGGATATAATTACACGCGGGTCGGATGTGGCCCGCGCCCTTGAGTTTGACACATATGGACTAAATAGAACTTGAAAAGATATATTTTTCAAATGTGATCACGCAATTCAAATAGAGTTGACGCCAAGCACTACAGCCTGCATCCTCCCCTCGCTGTTACTTTTTTACCGTTCATCTAATGAATACACTGAGTATGGCTTTACCAAAACAATCATTGATGGTGAATAAAGTATCCATTATTCGAGTATGTAGATCGGGATATATATATATATATACATATATATATATATATATATACCGCGCATCGCAGCGAGAAGTAGTGTGTTAAAAAGCTAGAAAAGAAAAGGGAACATTTTAAAAATAACGTAACATGACTGTCAATATACAGTATTTGTTTTGTGAGTGTTACTGAGTGTTGCTGTCATCAAGGATTTGATTATCATTATTTCTTTCAATCAGGTTCGTATTTGTAGGATGTGTTGTGTTCAAGTTACATTCCGTGTTTGTCAATCGTTGTAAAGATGACAGGTTTCATTCATCGATTCGTTTCTTACTGCATCAATAAACAGCTCGTCTTCTTCTTTATCTGAGACCTGACACACTGCATGCACGGGTTTTTTACACTGTCTTCCTTTAGCGGGACATTGACTTTTTCCAACGTGTGCTTTGTTTCCGCAGTAGTTGGATTTATGAATATGCTTGTATGTATGAGACGCTTCATATTTTTTGCTGCCTTTTCAATTGTGTAATTCGGTTTTTGTTCAGCGCTCTTTGGAACTGTTGCTTTTTATCTGTGCACTGCGTCAGTTCACGTGAGCCACTCGGTGTACATGCATCGAAGGTTCCCAGCTGTGCTGGTGCCATCTGGTACTATGTCCATGGCTGTATTTAATGTTACCTTAGTCCTGGCACTTAAAACTTTCTCTCGCAGTTTCGCTGAGTTTGTGTCAAACACCACCCTGACCATCTCATCTTCCTCTCCATAAGCACAGTCCTTCACCCGTGAATATTTACCCGTGGCAGTTTGCTATTGGATTGCCGCTGACGGACGGCCTTATATGGGCAGGCACTAAATTACAAACGCCAGCAGCAGCCTGTCTATGAACTTAATTTAAAGTGTAGGTTTACATCGTGCTTTGTTTCCGAAGTAGCAGAACTCATGAATATGGTTGTATATGTCACTCGCTCGCTTCTTATTGTTTCGCTGCCTTCTCAATTATATAATGCATGTTTTCTTCAGCGTTTTTTTGAGGTCTTCCTGGTTTTCTATGTACTGCGTGATTACGTGAAGGCGGATGATGTCACACGAAACTCCGCCCACGGCGTTGAAGCTCATCTCCATTACAGTAAATGGAGAAAACTGCTTCCAGTTATGACCATTACGCGTAGAATTTCGATATAAAACCTGCCCAACTTTTGTAAGGAAGCTGTAAGGAATGAACCTGCCAAATTTCAGCCTTCCACCCACACGGGAAGTTGGAGAATTAGTGATGAGTCAGTGAGTGAGTGAGTCAGTGAGTGAGTGAGTGAGTGAGTGAGGGCTTTGCCTTTTATTAGTATAGATATATATATATACACACATACATATATATATACACATACATATATATATATATATATATATATATATATATATATATATATATATATATATATATATATATATATAAATATAAATACACACACATAAACATATATATACATATACACATTTTCTGTTTTCTTCCTCGATGGATTCTGGCACGCCCAGCAACAGCTGCTCGCACCCCAAAGGGTATATATATATCCCTATCTACCACAATATATGTATATATATACACTCACCTAAAGGATTATTAGGAACATCTGTTCAATTTCTCATTACTGCAATTATCTAATCAACCAATCACATGGCAGTTGCTTCAATGCATTTAGGGGTGTGGTCCTGGTCAAAACAATCTCCTGAACTCCAAACTGAATGTCAGAATGGGAAAGAAAGGTGATTTAAGCAATTTTGAGTGTGGCATGGTTGTTGGTGCCAGACAGGCCGGTCTGAATATTTCACAATCTGCTCAGTTACTGGGATTTTCACGCACAACCATTTCTAGGGTTTACAAAGAATGGTGTGAAAAGGGAAAAACATCCAGTATGCAGCAGTCCTGTGGGCGAATATGCCTTGTTGATGCTAGAGGTCAGAGGAGAATGGGCCGACTGATTCAAGCTGATAGAAGAGCAACTTTGACTGAAATAACCACTTGTTACAACTGAGGTATGCAGCAAAGCATTTGTGAAGCCACAACATGCACAACCTTGAGGCGGATGGGCTACAACAGCAGAAGACCCCACCGGGTACCACTCATCTCCACTACAAATAGGAAAAAGTGGCTACAATTAGCACAAGCTCACCAAAATTGGACAGTTGAAGACTGGAAAAATGTTGCCTGGTCTGATGAGTCTCGATTTCTGTTGAGACATTCAAGTGGTAGAGTCAGAATTTGGCGTAAACAGAACGAGAACATGGATCCATCATGCCTTGTTACCACTGTGCAGGCTGGTGGTGGTGGTGTAATGGTGTGGGGGATGTTTTCTTGGCACACTTTAGGCCCCTTAGTGCCAATTGGGCATCATTTAAATGCCACGGGCTACCTGAGCATTGTTTCTGACCATGTCCATCCCTTCATGACCACCATGTACCCATCCTCTGATGGCTACTTCCAGCAGGATAATGCACCATGTCACAAAGCTCGAATCATGTCAAATTGGTTTCTTGAACATGACAATGAGTTCATTGTACTAAAATGGCCCCCACAGTCACCAGATCTCAACCTAATAGAGCATCTTTGGGATGTGGTGGAACGGGAGCTTCATGCCCTGGATGTGCATCCCACAAATCTCCATCAACTGCAAGATGCTATCCTATCAATATGGGCCAACATTTATAAAGAATGCTTTCAACACCTTGTTGAATCAATACCACGTAGAATTAAGGCAGTTCTGAAGGCGAAAGGGGGTCAAACACCATATTAGTATGGTGTTCCTAATAATCCTTTAGGTGAGTGTATATATATATATATATATATATATATATATATATATATATATTTATATATCCATTGAGGAAGCAACAGAAACAGCAAACAGAAAAACATTATTTGTACAAATTTAATTTATCTATCCATTCCTAAATAATTAAATGGGCAGGCTATTCGTATCAGTGCAATACGCTGCTTGTTAAAACAGATGACTTCCGCACTTACGTGCACGTAGTACTGCGTGGGCATTATGAACTATCATATCTGTTCAAGTTCTATTTAAATTTTAAATATAAGTAATTTTTATTTAGTCGACAGAAATATCTTTGGTAAGAATGTAAGCTGAATTTAGTCATCATTGCATAAATTTTTCTTCACCATAGAAATGTAAAGACTAAATTCAACTTACATTCCTACCAAAGATATTTCTGTTGACTAAATAGAACCTACTTATATCCAAATAGAACTTAAAAAGATATATTTTTTTTAATCTGAGCGCACATTTTAGATCGACTTAACGAGCACTACATCGAGCCCCGTGATATTGTGCTCTGGTTTGCCTGCCTCAATAAGTCACCGTCGCTTCGCTCTTACTTTTTTACCGTTCATTTAATCATGGGCCTCTCTACAGTCTTGTTTATTTTCGGGTTGTAATGTTTATGAAATTTACATATCATCTGGTCCATTGGGGGACCGTGCATCCAACACCTAGGCCTTCAGTACTGCTCCGCCTGAATCAACTCATTTATGGTTATAAAAACCATCTTAATATGCAGAAATACAGTATAAAGAGCTGCTGTATCGCATATAGATAACTCCTGTAGCCACAATAAATGCCTTTATTGAATAGACAAACCAGGGGTGAACAAGTTCCTTTCTACTGCAGCCACAGCCATGACACACATAAAAACATCAATAATAACTCATAAACTTGCAATATTATTTAGGAAAATCGCAACATTTTACTCACTAAAAATTTGGATTATTTGTAAACAAAATCCATCCTCCTCTTTTTCCTCAGAAACAGTTCAATAACTCTGTAGTACGGATTATCCATGCGCCTCAGTTCCATCAACAAGTCCCTTTCTATCGCCATCGAAGGTTATGCTGAAAGTTAAACCTGCGGCATCTTTCCAAACAATGGGTCTGAATATGGTGACGTCGCCGTACGCCTGCTAGAGGGTCGTACTGACACCAACTCAAAATCTGATTGGTTGAAGCAACAGGTTAATCGACATTTATTCTGTGTTAGAGTGCCTGCACAATGGATTGTGAAGTCCTCTCTGCCTGGCAACAAATGATGGCTGAAATGTGATTGGTTAAATGCTTTAATACGAAAATACATGCCTGGAAGCAGCACAACCATCGGAAAAGCTATGAAAGGAAGCAGACAGACTATTTGGAATTATTTAATACTCATGTACTCATGGACAAAATATAATTATATATAAGGCCGTCCGTCAGCAGCAATCCAATAGACACGCTGCCGCTAAATATTCACGGGTGAAGGACTGTGCTTATGCAGACGAAGATGAGATGGTCAGGGATAGACTAGTGTTTGGCACAAACTTGGCGAAAGTGCAACAGAAACTTTTAAGTGTCGGGTCTTATCTAACATTAAATAAAGCTTTGGACATCGCAAGATCGCATGAGATAGCACAAGCACAACTGAAAACCTTCGATGCACGGCTCACATGAACTGACTGTGAACGCAGTACGCAGAGAACAAGCAAGAGCTCCAAAGAGCGCTGAACAAAAAACACATTACACAATTGAGAAGGCAGCAAAAGAATATGAAGCGAGTGACGCATACAAGCATATTCATAAGTGCAGCTACTGCGGAAACAAAGCACTGTGTAAACCTTAAGTTTAAATTAAGTTCATAGACACGCTACCGCTGGCGTTTGTCATGCCTACGACAAATACAATATTCGCGAGATACAAGTTTAATGAGAAGACGCAGGGTGTAAACGAGACTTTTGATCACTTTGTAACGGAGTTAAAATTGCTGTAATGGAGTTAAAATTGCTGGTGAAGGACTGTGCTTATGCAAACGAATAGGAAAGCAAGGTGTAAAGCTTAACTTTAAATTAAGTTCATAGACACGCTGCCGCTGGCGTTTGTCATGCCTAAGACGAATACTATATTCGCGAGATACAAGTTTAATGAGAAGACGCAGTGTATAAACGAGACTTTTGATCACTTTGTAACAGAGTTAAAATTGCTGGTGAAGGACTGTGCTTATGCAAACTAATAGGAAAGCAAGGTGTAAAGCTAAAGTTTAAATTAAGTTCATAGACATGCTGCCGCTGGCGTTTGTTATGCCAAAGGACTGTGCTTATGCAAACGAAGATGAGATGGTCAGGGGTAGATGTACTCCAAGCGGCTCACGTGAACTGACTGTGAACGCAGTACGCATGGAAAAAGCAAGAGTTCCAAAGAGCGCTGAACAAAAAACACATTACACAATTGAGACGGCAGCAATAGAATATGAAGCGACTGATGCATACACGCATATTCATAAGTTCACCTACTGCGGAAACAAACCACATGGTGGAAAAAGTCAAAGTCCAGCTAAAGGAAGACAGTGTAAAAAATGTGGTAAATTGAAGCACTTCGCTAAAGTTTGCAGGACTGGGAAAGGTAAATCCGTGCATGCAGTGTGTGATGTCTCAGCTAAAGAGGAAGACGAGCTGATTATTGATGCAGTAGGACAGGAACAACCCTCTGATGCTGAACAAGCCTTTGTAGATATATCAATAGAAAAGCAAGGTGTAAAGCTTAAGTTTAAATTATGTTCATAGACACGCTGCCACTAAATATTCACAAGCAAATCCACAACTTAATACTGGGAATGCCTTTTAAACATCTTAGATTCACGAGTACCGATTTGGGTAGTGAACACTTCGATGAATAAAACATGTTTACAACGGTTGACAACGAAGATGAGATGGTCAGGGATAGACTAGACAAACACGGAATGTAACTTGAACACAACACATCCTCCAAATACGAACCTGATTGAAAGTAATAGTGATAATCAAATCCTTCATGACAGCAACACTCATAACACAAAACAATTACATTGACAATTATGTTACGTTATTTTTAAAATGTTTCCTTTTCTTTTTCATAACTTCTTTAACACACTACTTCTCCACTGTGAAGCACGGGTATTGTGCTAGTGTTTAATATATCTGACTTTACATTCTTGGAGTCTCTTACATTCTCAGATGTTATAGATGTACTATAGGGAGGCATAACATTGTTTATATACTCTTCACTCACTCTGTAACAACTTTTAAATTCCCAGCTCATCCAAAAGGCAGCTGATACAGGCCGACTGATCAAGTATGCATCTGCAATGATAACATCATATTTTCAATTTAACAGTAACAAGCCAGAGACCAACTCTTAATCTTTTAACAGAAGCTCCCATTAAGGGTCCCCACAGTGGATCATCGGCTTCCATATCTTCCCATCCTCTATATCTTGCTCTCTCACAGTCACCACCTGCATGTGTTCTCTCACCACATCCATAAACATCCTCTTAGGCCTGTTTATTTATTGCCTGGCAGCTCCATGCTTAGTATTATTCTCTCAATATACCCAGTATCTCTCCTCTGCACATATCCAAACCAATGCAAAATCACCTCTCAGGCTTTGTCTCCAAACTGTTCTACCTGAGCCTACCCTCTAATGTACTTGTTCCTAATCCTGTTCATCCTTGTCACACACAATGTAAATGTTAACATCTTTAAGTCTGCCATCTCCAGCTCTGACTTCTGTGTTTTTGTCAGTGGACCAGGTCTTGTGGACCTTCCCTTTCACTCTTACTGGTACCTGTCTGTCACAAATCACTCCTGACACTCCTCTCCATCCACTCTACCCTGCCTGCACTCTCTTCTTCACCAATCTTCTACACTCCCCGTTACTCTGTAACAATTCTGTGTGCAATTCTGCTTCCTGCATGCTCACCATTGCTCTGATTTCCCTCTCATTCACACATATGTATTCTGTCTTGGTCCTACTGCCCTTCATTCCTCTCCTCTCTAGAGCATATCTCCACTTCAACCTGCTCCCTGCTCTCGCTACAGATCACAATGTCATCAGCAAACATCATAGTTCACAGGGACTCCTGTCAACCTGTCCACCACCATTGCAAATAAGAAAGAGATCAGAGTCGATCCCTGGTGTAATCAAATCTCCACCTTAAACACATCTGTCACTTCTACCATAGACCTCACCACTGTCACATTCCTCTTGTACATATCCTGTACCATTCTTACATACTTCTCTGCCACTCCTGACTTCCTGATACGTTACAACAACTCCTCTCTAGGCACTGTCATATGCTTTCTATTGGTCCACAAAGATGCAGTGCAACTCATTTTGGCCTTGGGAAACACTTGTTCAGCTGTCGCTGGTTAAAGCTACTTTGCAAACATCACTGAGCTCTGGTATTAGTTTTGACTTTTCTGCCTCATATCAAGCAAGCACAAAACAATTAGACAAAATATGTCTAGAAGGGTGAGTGTACTTTGGATTTAGGACCTTTGTCATCTCCCTGAAAATAAAAATTCAAAATAACACAAAAATTGGCTAAAAGTACAATCCTCAAATTATACTTTATTATACTTTTTATTACTTATTTTTCCTACCTACCTTTCATCACAGATGCTGTAAATGTTATGTGACACTCTTTTGTTCTCTCTGTAGTAATTTTTGCCTTCATCGCTAAACTGAATGGAGTGTCACAGAATGGGAGCCTTGCCTGCACTGGAAATGAAGGAGAAGTGACAGAACTACAATGCCACAAACAATCATCTAAGAAAAATATTGTTTATTAAATGAAGTTTAAAATAAGAGTTGCTTATATTGTTACTAGTTATGTTATATAATGTTAGCTGAGTGTGATGTGCGAGCGCTAACTGAGGCACTTGAGCTGGGAGACCATAAGAGACTGAAGGCAGTACATTCTTTTAAATTAATACTGTGCTGTAGTAAATGTTTTGACTCTCACTTCCAGAAATTATTTTGTTACAATTACTGCATTTTGCGTTGCCTCTATTTTCTTTATTGAAATATATCCACACTTATGAGCATTTGCTGCGATCTATAGTTCATGTACTTAGTAATACAAATTGACACACAGTTGATGTATGATGTTGTGTGGTGTTACACAGAAAAGGTAGGGTCCAGATCAAGAGAGTGAGAGAGAGAGAGTGAGAATCCAAGTTCATATCACATCACTAGGAACCCATCTGCTCACACTGGTCAGAAAGCGTTTGTGAGGAGCCAACGCAAGGCAAGTTTCTTATTTAGCTCTAAATTGCCGACAGTCACCACAGAGCAAATCTTTGAGCTGAGATGCTTTGTGGTTTGACTTCATGACATTAGTTTTATAGTTTATTGAAAATGCACGTGAAGGAACCGATAAGTGGAACCGTAATTCAAATGTCTTTTCAATTCCCCGGTTCTTGGAAATTTAGAACCCCTATTTAGACACCCAAACCTATAGGGATAGGTAATTTAGTTTCCTTGATTTCTGTACTTTCAATTTAGTTAATTAGCTACCAGATGGCCAAAGCCTCCACAGTGAAAGCAGAAACCACAGGATGTTGTTAGGGTGAAGCTGCTTGCCTTATTGTTTGTCTGCCTGTTTACACTCATGGCCAGCAGCTGTTCATCTGTATTTCCTATAGGTCTATTTGCTGCAAAAAACAGTTTTCTACATACCCCTGTCTTGACACTGGCATCCATAATGATGATTTTGGTTTCCCACATAACCAAAGAACTTTTACTGTGTCACCTGCATTCATGATTTTGGCTCTTGGTGTTTCTACCCTTATTTTCTGTTATTTTCTCTTTAAAATGTTGTTTGCATAAGTGTAGGATACTCCATCTAGAATCTATTTTGCTAGTTGATCATGATTTGTTTTGCCCTTACATAGCTGACCTGTACACCTCAAATACATAGTTGATACAATTCAAGAGTTTAGGGAGGTCTAGAGCTTCAGAAATAGCCACTAGGTACCTACAGACATGAGCTGAAATAAACTGGTATATATACACAGTAATATGAACAGTAATAAAAATATACAGTGTACTATATACTGTATGCTTGCCATAATGTTTGCCTTTGTTGCTATTTCCCAATAAATTTAATAGGCAAGTTTGGAGACAGCAATGTTGATCACTGTGTCATTTTAAAGTATAGAGTAAATTTTGTTTCAAACTCATATTGAAGAAACAAAACAAAAGGTTTTTTTTTTATTTTTTTGTATTTTGAAAGACATTTGTCACTGATTTAGTTGTAGTAATAAATGCATACCTAACAGAAAAAAAAAACATCTGAAGCAGTCTATTTTTGACATGAATTACATTATAGTTTATTACATTTATAACTCAAGTATGATGCTACTCTGAAACATGTTAATTCTTGATAGCAACTATTTAAAATATTATTGCAGTTATAGTTCTTGTCATTATTGTTTGACCAAATAATGTTATTATAACAAGCTTTATGAATTGGCAGAACTGCTGTATGCTACATTGGAAGTTCAATTGTTGTAACATACTGTTAACCATGTTCATAATCTTTTCATACTAATTTCTAATTGTCTTCCTAATCCTGAGTGATTTTCATGACCAGGGGAGAACAAAGCGTGAAGAGATATGCCATAACTGATGTCTGATAAAATGCATCATTTAAGAAGAATATAAAGGGCTAATGTGACTTTTACATTGTTAGCAATAAAAAATAGTAAAACCTAGGAGCTTAAAAATGCAATGTATTGTTTTGTATAGACTTTCAAACACTGTCCAACACGTGAAAATAATTTAATTGCTGGTGTATAGGGCTCTCTATTTAACATAATTAAAATATGAGTATTTTTTGTGAACCTGATTAAATGACTTAATCTGCATCTAAATGCCGGATCTGTGTGTATGTCAGTTCTAGGTATACATACACTTTCAATTTGTCCATGGAGTATGGAGTATACAAATATTTATTTTGCAGACAATTTTTATCCTAAGTAGTTAAGAAATTGTAGTATAATATGTAAAGGTATAAGGGAATGATGCATGACCTACTTACGTAATTTACCGACTACAAATATAAGCTACCAAAAGCAGATAATCCAGCGAAGCAGAGTTCAGCAGAAACGATTGGACAGAAGCGAATGTTTGAATATGAACAACTCGTAGCTACCAATGGTACTCTAATGCAAGAATCGGTGTCTTTGGACTTCACTGGTAAAATAGCAAGTTATTAAAAAAGGACTAAGTGTTAAACATACATTCTGTTTGTTGTCTATGATGTGTGCCATACATTAGGCACAGCCTAGCTATTTCTGCCAACAGTAAAGATAGCATTACTTGTCAAAAATACATCCTTGGTGTTGGGGAGGAATAAGTTCTTTAGTTGAAAATGTTAGAAAACTGACTGAAAAACTAAAAATTGAATCAACTCAATTTGTTTAAATAAATAGGTCATTCCTGATTTGCCTTGACTCTGAGTCCTAACTGTAATTAATGCAAAACCACTCAAATTCAACCACATAGTGATCAGGTGACAGGGAGACAGGGGCCTAACCAGTCAAAGTTTAGTTCATCAAACACCTGGTCACCAGGTTGGGCTCAGAACTGGTACTTAGCACTGTGTAGCACATCTGCTCGAGCTGGCAATAAGAAAGTGCTCAAAACTGGTAACTCCATGGAGCAGGATGTTAAAAATACAAACTATATGAGAGTGACACCCCGCATAGTGGTAAGGACGGCACCAGACTACACACTGGGCATCTTGTAGTTTAAGACATATCTGGATCAGACTTAAGAGGTGTTAAACAGTGAGACAGAGACACTAACATAAGAAGATGGAATTGCAAAAAAACATAAGTGGGTTTTATTTACAGGTGCACAGAAAAACAGTATCAGGTGGGATTTTTACATAGTCCTCATCACCTGTGATGTACAAAACACAAAAGCAATGTCCCCAGTAAAAAAAAAAACAAACAAAACTGAAGCTGCATAAAATTTACAGTGAATTACAAATCCTGAAATGAAAAAGAATAAAAAAATTAAAAAATTGGTACTTTCTCTAAATAAAAAATGTAGTCAGGCAGACTCTACACAAAAATACACTCCTTCCAATGATCCCCAAAAATATACATACAAAGATCAGTGTATATACAAAAACACAAAAAGTACACCACAAACATAATCATATAAATATCTCCAACAGAACTATACTATAATTAAAAGATATATTCATATCTATGTACAAATGAAAATGTATCCAAAATAAGGCACAGACCACTGTGCTTGATGCACAACTAGAAATAGCTACACCAAATGTACTCCCCAACACGACCAGGTCAAAAATGACCCCTGCAGGCAGAAAGTGACTATCATACTGGGGAACAGAACTTCAAACCAGTCCTGCATCACAACGCTGCCTTCATCCAATTGTGGTTTTTGCAAGCACATTCTATGTATGCACAACGCCCGAACCGTACAAGGCTTGTATTTAATTGCATGGTGGTCTTGCATGTGAGCGCAAGCGTATCGACTATGTGCTTCAACCAGACAAGCCGATATTTTCTCCTGATTTACTATAATAAGTTGTTTTTTGAAATTATTTCAGATTTTGTTCTTTGAACTAATACATGCATTCATTAAATTAACACTCCATGCTTCTTACTTTGCAGTGGTAGGTGGCTAAGAAGACTGATCACATATGAAGTCCGGTAGGGCTTTCCTGAACATGCGTCTACCTTGCTGCTGGGGTTACATGGCGTGGTCCTGCCAGAGAAAAAATTTTAAATATTTGTGTGTACTGTATTCATACTTTGCTTAAAAAGTTAAGTGCCTTTATTGTTCTGAGTCAAAAGGTCCTGATACCCAACGCTTTGTAATGTACTGCAAGAGTATCACAGTTTTCTTCAAACTGTTGCTTAGGAGAAATTGGTACACCCAGTAAGAGTAAGAAATCTACCAAAGCTTGAATTTGTTGACATGTTTCACACTGGGGAATGTCACAAAATCAGACCACAGACATTAAAAAGGTTTGGGGAAGCCACCCGTATATTGTGCTTTGGCTGCAAAAAGGGTTGAAAGTAGTTGAGATGTTCACAGGTTTAAGTCCAAAATTGAACTGAATGTAATATGAAAAGATGGCGGCTTTAAAGCCCAGGACTGAAAGTGATGTCATCAGTGACCGGACCCAGTAATGACATCTTCTGGACCGGAAATTACATCATTCATGGTGCTGGAAAGAGTGGAAATGAGTCATTCATGGCGGCGGAATCGGAAGTGACATCATCACTGGCACTGGGACTGTAAAAGGAAAATTTTTATTAGCATAAGAGAATAGCAAATTAGCATATAGAGCCATAGAAAGTAATTAAAAGCTTCTAAAACATTAGATTAAGCATAAATTAGAATATAAAAGCAAATTACAATAGTTCTAGCAAATGGTTAACTAAAAAATCAGTTATATTGCATTATTTTATAGGCTTACAGCAAATTTTCCAAAGTAATGAAAAGAACAGCTAAAAGATGCAGCGAAATCAGTTTTGGACAGGATAAGAGTTGAAGACACCTGTGAGTCAAGGCTAGGAAGAGATAACATGGAAAAGAGGCCTCTAAGAGCAGCTGGATTGATGAATCAACAAAAGGCCTTTTACTACAAACAAGGTCACACTGTAATACATCTTAGCAAATGCAGGCATTAGTAAAAATATTATAAGAATATATTAGCAATTAACTTTAGTGTAGAAATTAAGACAAATTAAGCATGGCAAGCAATGATCAAATGAAAGCACATACTATACTTCTTTTTAATTAAAGCTTAAGCTTCAGGCTACTATAGTAAAAAGTTTGGAAAGCCTAAGAGAGGAAAACCCATATATGGATTTGAAGCCTTGGCCAGTTAGAGAAAATGGGAACAGAATAGAAAGATAACACATTCCATAAGAGGTTCCCATAGAAACTCGAGATTTGGTCGGATGGGAGTAAGAGGGAGTCAGTGAAGGTAAGCAAACCAGCTCATTAGAGCAAGGTCAGAAAAGATAGGAAATTACATCAGGAAAGTCCAAAGATGGAAAGAGGAAGCCATCCACCCAGTCTAAGACCAATCAGAATAAGCCAACCAGACACCAAAAGGAACAATAGACAGTAAGACCAGGTGTAGAATTAATTAAATAAATGAGCTAAAATGATAAGTAATTGTTATAAAAACCCAGATGGCTGTAATGTTCTTTGCTCAATCTAATTTGGCCGTATTGGGTTGAGTCCTTGTTATTTTTTGTGGTTGATTTATTGCAATAAATCCTTAAAATTCTGTCTGTCTATCTTGAGTTCTAATAGCCTTTATTTTTAGGTAAAAAGCCTTCTGATGATGAATTTTTCGCCACGACAGGACCTAGCAAGATTTCCCGTGGATTTTCTGCAGAAGATTGAGTTAGTCCAGCTCACCACCTCCTGGCCTGGCATGGTAGTAATATTCTTAAGGCCTTTCAGTTGTCTCCCAATTGCACATATGTGACAGGCAGCTGAGGATATCAGATAACACAGTATCAAATTGTTGAGTGATGAGTCTTCAGTTCTCTGGGTACTTATATATATATATTTATATACATAGACATATATCAGCTCTTGGAGTGAGAGTTGAATTAAAGGGTTTCTATAATATGGTTCAGTATAGACCACGACCCATACCGTAGGTGGAGTGATGGCTCTGTGGCTAATAGTCTGTGCTGGCATCTGGAAAGATGCTGGTTCAAATCCAATTACTGCCAAAGCAAGGTCCTAAACCTGAAAACTGCTCCGGGGTTCTGTACAATGACTTACCCTGCTCTTTGACCTCCAAAGGTCATGATAAAAGACAATTTCTCCGTGGGGATTAATGAAGTATAGCAAATCAAAAATCAAATCAACTTAGAATCATATATAGGCATTTGGGAGAGCAGAATGGGATATTTTAGCTTCATAATCTCTCATATTATATCATGAAACACAACTGGTGGAAGTTTCAAACATTATTTATCAATATATGTCTGCAGTAGCATGTTGCAGGAGGTAAATGCTGACTGAAACTATTTAATAATGAGAAACTAAAATCCACTGGACCAAAATATGATTGTTGTGACTACTGTGCAAGAGAATGGAACAGCACAGAAGGATGTGATGGCAACCCCAGTAGAGCAGAGAGATTGCCAATGAATGTGTTATTCACAAGAAAAGACAGATTGACAGTAAACAGAAGCTACTGCTAAGGGAGATGTAAGGCTGTACCAAAAATGGCAGTTGCAAGTGATTATTGATCTATGGCAGATCATTGTATACGAGTACTCCACATGCTGTTATTGAGAAGTTGATAAATGCGTGTCCTGTGTTATTTACATTAAAGAATATTTTCTGTAATGTAGGTGTAAATGATATGCAGCAAGCAACAACAATTCAGAAGATTGTTTATGAGGGGGGTACATCATGATTTAGGTGGTGATAGGGTTTATGAGGAGGTTGACTGCATTGTTGAAGAACTAGGGGAACTTGGGAACATTAAAATCACATAACAAACTTATATTATTTCAATGTTAAGAACAGTACATATTTCAGAGATTACCTAAAAACATTTAATACAAAGGTTTCAAATTTAGAAGCAGTAACACAAAGCATAAAAAGAGTAAAGATGCACAATAAGAATGTGTACATTTACACATAAATAATGTTTAAAAACACAAGACTACTAATGGTGTGTGGTTACCTGTACTAATATTAACTTTAAAACAGATGTGACTTGCACAAAAGGTTGTACTCCCATTGTTTTTTTTTTCATGTTTTGTTGTATTCACAGTGTTATGGCAACATTAATGGTGCATTTCCTTTCAAAAAAGTTGAAGTGAAAACATGACATTAAGGAAACAATAAGTAATACACCAGCCCTAAATATAGAACATATTTATACAAAAAAAATCTTAAGATGCATTTAAATATGCATTTCATTGTATTATTATTTAAACTCCTTCTGTAGACTGAACAATATCATTAAACTGATTTAAATATACCTCTGGACCAAAGGCAAACAATTATTCAGATTTCTTATTCTGTAATACTGAACCCAGCATCTGTGTACAAGGATTAATTTATTCAGTTCTCCGTTTTCAGTTTTTTTAAAGATGTTATTAGTAGATTTAGTTGGCGCACCCAGGTGTACAGTATAAGTGGAAGCCTTACTTTCAGGCAGTTGGCTAAGCGAGATATTTATGTCTTCCTGCTGATTGCCAATGTTGTGTTTCCCACACTCAGGTTTGAGTTCACAGGCACATTCAAAGTTTCTCATTATTATCTCATTTGCTTTGCATACTCTCGATTGAGTATGTCAAATGTAATGTTCACAGTTCAAATCTAATGGTACATTCTTGTCTTGACCTCAACCTGTGTTAACTGTGTGATTCCACATCATTCTGTGTGAAACACTCGGGCTCTGCAGTGCATTGATTTCAAATTAAAGCTTGAAAGCCTGTAAGCTGTATTTTTTCTGTCCTGGTAGTTTCAAATTTAGCATTTCTATGAATAAGTTTCCATAAATTGCACGTTCTCTTGCTATCACTCTCCATTAAAGAACAGTGAACATTTCTTTCAAGAAGTGAAAACATAAGTAACCCACTATGGTAAATGAAGCTCATGCCCACTGCATTTACAAGCCCATGTCTTTTTCTAACCTCTTCTTCATTGTGCACTACTACTTTTAGGCCATTTGCACCTTGTTCTTGCTGGCCCAAGTGTTTTCTCGTTTTGAAGGTAATGTGATTGCAGTCAGGATAATGGCACATTATATCAGGATGTTAATTTGCATTGTTCTCTTGTGTTGTATTGTTGAGTGCAGCATCACCAGTGGACATTTCAGTGCAATCGTCATTTAGTATGGCAGTGTAAACTATTACTAATGTGCCTGTCATACCGTAACTACTTTTTTACTTTCTTTTGTAGCACTGTTTAGCCATTATTGCTGTAAAACACTGAGTGACTATCAAGAAAGAAAATGTGTTATTGTTGCTGAAAATATTTCAAAAGCTGATGTTTCTTCATTAGTTAAACCACAGAGTAGAACAACACACTGACCACTATGGACAGAAATTCCTGGAATTCCAATTTGATCCTGAGTTGCAATCTCAGTAATCTAAGAAACAAAACAAAATAAAGTTAACAAAGCTTTATTTATTTATTTATTCTTTAAGTTGTTTCTCAAAGAAATTTTTAAAGAAAGCTTCAGCAAAAACATTGGCTTTTATTAGACGTCTTCTGTGATACAGCAATGGCACCTGTAGCATTGCAATGACATATATTGACATATATTGATGGGACAATCAAAAGCTCAAAACAAAGAAGGTAATAATGAAACAATACAGGGTGGTCCAGATCTAATTATGCAGATGCAGATCGTCTAGATGACTTTGATTTATGCAGGGACGATTCCAGTTCGGTGCAAAGACAATTTATTCATGTCGTCAGTTCATACACTTTTTAATAGTCCGGGATTTTTCGGGTGATTTTTCTATGTAATAAACTTAATAAGTTATAGCGTAATTAAAAAATTGCATAATTAGATTTGAACCACCCTATAGAATCTGGAAGAATATATACTCTCCATTAGATAGATCAGGGGTGGGCAAAGTCATTCCTGGAGGGCCACAGTGGCTGCAGGTTTTTGTTCCAACCCAGTTGCTTAATAAGAAGTGCTTGTTGCTCAAGTAACACTTGTGCTTCATTTTAGTTGTCTCGCTCGTTAAGATTTTGAACCCTTACTGCTTATTTTAGTCTTAAACAGCTGTAGTCTTGTTTTTTATTAATTACCCCTTATTAGCAGTCAGATGGAAATGACAAAAGAAACCAGCATTTCTCCATTTAGCTCGTTTCCATTTACACCTGTGTGTGTTTATCATTCATTATTTGGTTTAATTAAATACTTGGAAGGAAAGCCAAGAGAAAAAAGTGAATGACTGAGAATTACTCATTTGTTTTAGACTTCAAATAATTTGGATGATATTCTTAGAAAGGAAAAAAAAAATCAAGGATATGAGAATGACCTGACATGGCAGAATTAAAGCACTAACAAGCCATGAAATTAAATAATTAACAAGGATTTTTTTAAAATTAAGCAACTGGTTTGGAACAAAAACCTGCAGCCACTGCGGCCCTCCAGGACTGACTTTGCCCACCCCTGCAATAGATAGATAGATAGATACTTTATTAATCCCAAGGAGAAATTCCCATACTCCAGCAGCAGCATACTGATAAAGAACTATATTAAATTAAAGAGTGATAAAAATGCAGGTATAACAGAAAATAACTTTGTATAATATTAACATTTACCCCCCCCTCCCAGGTGGAATTGAAAGGTCGCATAGTGTGGGGAAGGAACGATCTCCTCAGTCTGTCAGAGCTGCTCCTCTGTCCTGAGATGATCCTGTTCAGTGGATGTAGTGGATTCTACATGATTGACAGGAGCCTGCTCAGCGCCCGTCGCTCTGCCACGGATGTCAAACTGTCCAGCTCCGTGCCTACAATAGAGCCTGCCTTCCTTACCAGTGCAGGCGTGAGGCATCCCTCTTCTTTATGCTGCCTCCCCAGCACACCACCGCGTAGAAGAGGGTGCTCACTACAACTGTCTGATAGAACATCTGCAGCATCTTATTGCAGATGTTGAAAGACACCTGCCTTCTAAGGAAGTATAGTCGGCTCTGTCCTCTCTTGCACAGAGCATCAGTATTGACAGTCGAGTCCGAATTATCATCCAGCTGCACTCCCAGGTATTTACATGTCTGCACCCTCTGCACACAGTCACCTCTGATGATCACGGCGGTCCATGAGGGGCCTGATCCTCCTAAAATTCACCACCAGCTCCTTGATTTTGCTGGTGTTCAGTTGTAGGTTGGTTTGAGTCGCACCATTTAATAAAAAAAAAATTATACAATGTTAATTAAATTAGACCTATGTGGATAGTGCTTATACAGTTTGAAGAAGTTAACTAGTGAAGCTATATTTTAATGCTGTTTAAGGTACTAAAATAAAAAAAAAAATTAGGCCCTATGGATTTGAAAGTATTTTGGCAATATTTTTGTCATTCTAGACAGCATTTGTTGGTCACATTTGTCATGGTCTGCATAGACAATTCATTAATCTTTTCCACAGATCTTGACACCCATGCAGTCCATTTTATAGCAGTCATCTGAAAGGTACAGAAAAATAATCTTTAAGCTATAGATTTTGTCCTTTTTTTTGTTTTAAACATGGCTTTAAAATTAAAATGTCAGTTTACGGTTGTTAGCCAGAGCCTTCACTCAAACTGACTACTGGCAAGCCGCCTATAAGCACATTTCTAACTCCACTCAGGTTCACTGAGTTGTACTGGAATGCTAAATAAACTATTTACTAATTGAAGCATGTAAGTCCTTCTTTTTCCTTCATACAAAATTTTAAAATAAATAATTCAATAATTTAAGCAATAGAAAGGTGTTGAGACCTGAACCAATGACAGATTGCAAATTTATGCATTTTTTGCTTGAGATGATATGGTCAGATTGTTCAAAGCTCAATTTATGGCTTGATTAGGGCTAATGTCATAATGCATATTTTAAAAATAAATTGTACTTTTTTAAAGTAAGATTTAAGTACATTGATACAATTCTTTCAAGTATTCTAAAGGGAAAATGAAAGGTACCTACAGTAGTGATCTGTTGACCTAAAAAATCCAGATTTTATTTTTATGCAGGTAATTAACAGTAGATAAAGAAAAAGAGTCATTAAACAAGTATGAATAGTTTCAGTTCAAAAGAAATTTTATTGTTATGTATTGTGGACTGTGGTGGGCTGGCACCCTGCCTAGGCTTTGTTTCCTGCCTTGCACCCTGTGTTGGCTGGGATTGGCTCCAGCAGACCCCGTGACCTTGTAGTTAGGATATAGCGGGTTGGATAATGGGTGGATGAATGTATTGTGGATTTCAGCTTGAAAATATGCACATGCCACAAAACAAACATTCATACACACAAAAAATCTGATTTATAAAATCTAATGTGCTCAAACTTGACATTTACACAATCTGATTTATTAATCACAATCATCCCAAAACTCATGTTGAAATCACAAATGATTTGTGTGTTAAAGAAATGTCTCTGTTTACAGATAACATAAGCAGCTTCATTCTCGCTAGGTTCCCTTATTGCAATAGAAGTACAGTAAATTGCTCTGATTATGTTAGAAAAACTGGACTCTGCTGCAGATTTCCTTTTTATGTTGGCAAACATGTTATGTTTTATGTATGTACGCCCACACCATATGAAATCTGAATATAGCCCCTTTCAGTTGGTTAATGGATTTCAGCATAGAAACACTGATGGAGTGAAGCTTGGCTGCCATATTTCTAACCAGTTGGCATTTTCCCTAAAAAGTGAGGTATGTAATATAAACTGATAAAAAAGAAAAAATGTTTTTCAGTGAAAACACATAGCATTGGCCCTTTTTAAAGGAAACTACAACAGAGTCTGTACATTGTATTCATCACATTTGAAGTTTAACATTTTTGTCACATCAAGGCATGTTATAATAACAACTCAGTGATATGAATCATTATATGTGTGAGTTGTCATGTTGCTTTGTTGGCTGCATTTACCTTTTTGGTCAAATGTGTTCCAAAGAAAACTCATTATAACTATGGAAATATTGCAAAATCCAAATAGTATTTGAAATCCCACATACTTCTGGTACTTCTGATATTTTGACTTAGGAATACTAAATCTTTATATAGTAAGTTTTATTTTGTCTTTTATTCTTCTTTTCTTCAGTATGTAAAGTACTTTGAGCTACTTTTTGTATGAAGATGTGCTATATAAATAAATGTTGTTGTTGTTGTAAGTTGCTGTATAACATTTTATTCTAAAATGAAGCATTTTAATATATTTTGAAAATATCTTGTTTCTTCATACAGTTTACAGTTTTACAAGGACACATGAATGAAAAAGCCTTCACACTTTCCAAATACTTTCACTTTGAAGCAGCAAATATTTTGTTTTAGGAAAATATTCCTTTCACGTTTATAAGGCATCCTTATGATAATGAAAGGAAACAATAAATAATTGTTTTTTTCACAGATTCTTGGAACTTCTTGATGTAAGAATACATTTGCTTTTTGCTTGTCTGCTCACAGCCTCCATTGTGGATGGAGGTTTGACGATCTGAGAAGTCACCAGCAACAAGCTATATTTAGTATATAATCCTACTTTTGCTTCTGTAGTTATGTTTTGCCATTGCCTGTGATAACAAACAGATGTGCGCTTACATGATATGATTGTTTTGTCTTGAACGACACTTACTTTACATTACATTCTGTTTTGTTATATTACATACCCTTCAGAGCTAGATTCACATTGAGCGATAGCATAGTGAAAAAAGCATGTAAGAGTTTCTTCACTGTAGTTTGTACAAATATCAGTAAATCTGTAAATACATTAAATATGGTGAACATACAAAAATTATGCAGACACTGGTGCTATGAGGCAGGAATTACAGCTCTGTGCAACATGCAGAATTCTGCATAAAATGAGCTTTATGAGCAGCGATGGCAGCGGCAGCGCCAAGCAAAGGCAAACACATCACTTCCTGAGCCTGTAAACTGTCACTTTGTTTGGAGTCTCTATTACCTTTGCCAACTGAGATTGTTCTCCTGATGTGTAACTTTCAACAAGGAGCGAGGCAGAGTGTGGCATATGGGGTTGCCTCTGACCCTGAGTGAGTGAAGTGAAATGGGAATTCATGTCACCACATGGTGGAAGCAGCTCCTGACATAATGAAGTAAGCTTTGCTATAGTGAGAAAATATAAGTGATTGCAAGTGTGCTTTTTTCAGGTATTATTGCCTAATTGTCTGCAGAACAAACACAGCAATTCACATCAAGTCATCACATGCCCCTGGCCATGAAAGATGCCATTGAAGATGAAGACCATCAGAGTAAAGGGCACTGTATCCTTTTAAAATTGTTGCATAATAATGTTTTGCTCTATGCATTTTTTCTTTCTTAAAATGACATGGATACACTGTTTTGCAATAAAATGTTCGATAACATTTTTAGCTTTAAAAATGGATTTATTTAGTATGTTTTAAGGCTTTTTCATTCACCTATAGACTTATGTATCCATTAGTCCCAATACAAGCTGAAGGAACAGACAAGGGCTTTTTTAAAAAACGCTTTACATTAGAACACAATTATATGTGGCAAATTAACATACAGTATACAAGTACCATGATAGTGAAGAAATAATTTGATTCAAAAAACACCAAACTAATCCTTTAAGACCATCTTCAAAAATCTGTCAATGTACATACCACATGTGGAATACCATAACTGACGTGAAGAGGACTCTATCCAGAGTTAATCCACACAAGGCTGCTGGACCTGACAACATACCTGGTCGTGTGCTCAAAGAATGTGCCAGCCAACTGGCTGGTATCCTCACAGACATCTTCAACACATCTCTGAGCCAGTCATCAGTCCCTGAATGCTTCAAGTCAACCACCATCATACCAGTGCCGAAGAAGTCATCAGTGACATGCATGAATAACTACCGACCAGTTGCACTCACGCCAATCATAATGAAGTGCTTCAAAAGGTTAGTCATGTCACACGTAAAGGCTATTCTCCCTGCCACCCTTGAAACCCCTTCAGTTTGCATACCGCTCAAACAAGTCAACTGAGGATGCCATATGCTCTGCCCTTCACCTCTCCCTGACACATCTGGATAAAAAATAAACATATGTCAGGATGCTATTAATAGACTTTAGCTCTGCCTTCAACACAATCATCCCTCAAAAGCTGGTTGTAAAACTGAGCAGGATGGGCCTGAACACCCCTCTCTGCAATTGGATCCTGGACTTCCTGACAGAAAGGCCTCAGTCAGTTTGGATGGGCTGTAACACTTCCAGAAACATCACACTGAGCACTGGAGCGCCGCAGGGCTGCATGCTTAGTCCACTGCTGTTCACCCTGCTGACTCACGACTGCACAGCCACGCACAACACCAACCACGTCATCAAGTTTGCGGATGATATGACGATGCTGGGACTGATAAGCAGGGATGATGAAACAGCATACAGAGATGAGGTGGAACGGCTGTCCGCATGGTGTGAAGACAACAATCTATCTCTCAATGTTGACAAGACAAAAGAGATAATCATGGACTTCAGAAAATCACATCCCACTCAGCATCAACAGTTTAGATGTGGAGACTGTTAGGAGTACCAAGTTCCTCGGTGTGCACATAACTGAGGAACTTACATGAATGCATAACATCTCATCACTAGTCAAGAAAGCCCAGCAGAGACTACACTTCCTGAGGCGGCTGAAGCGAGCAAGACTTCCCCCTTCCATCTTCACCCTGTTCTACAAAGGCACCATTGAGAGTGTTCTGGCCTGCTGCACAACCGTCTGGTATGGCAACTGCAACATATCCCAAGCCCCTGCAAAGGTTAGTGAAGACAGCAGAGAACATTATTGGGGTGCCTCTCCCTTCACTACAGGACATATTTTACAAACGCAGTGTTCACAAGGCCTGTAGCATTGTGCAGGACCCCTTACACCCCTCACATGGACTTTTCACACTTCTGCCATCCATGAGAAGATACTGCAGCATCAAAGCCAGATCTGCGAGACTGCAGGATAGTTTTTACACCCAAGCTGTCAGACTCCTTAACACCATGCTGCTCCCGGGGATCTTCCACACTGCTTCAACCACTTCTAAAAGCAGAACTTTTATACATGCAAGGCACTTTCCTTCAAAGACTATTGTGCATGTAGAAAAAGAACTGAAAATCTCATACTGACCTTTAAGTATTTTGACACTCTTGATATCCTTCTGCTGTGAAACATTCTGACCTGCCATTGTTTACACGTCTTAAACAACTATTATCATACACTGATAATTTCTGTATTATCTATATCTATTATCTAATTATTTATTTATTATATTACATACCTATTGACTATATTTGTGTATCTAGATTGCAAATACCATACATTGCATCAATATTCATATTGCTAACTACACGTCAATATTGCTGCTACTTCTTTGTCTTGTCTTTGCACAATGTCTTGTCTTGTTTGTGTTTTAATTTTAAGTTTAAATTTTAATTCTATTAATTTATTATTTGCACATCATGTTGTTCCTGCCTTGTGCCCTATGTTGGCTGGGATTGGCTACAGCAGACCCCCATGACCCTGTAGTTTGGATATAGCGGGTTGGATAATGGATGGATGGACGTCATGTTGTTACACTGTGGACCCTGAGCTTCGCAATTTCGTCTATCTGTATACTTGTATATGGTTAAGATGACAATAAAGTTCACTTTGAAAAGGAAGTTTGCACTTTTATTGTTTTGCTGTTGTAACTATAGTCTACAATATTCTCCTACCATTAACTTTTATTTAGAAAAATCATTTTGTTAGGAAAAATGTGCATACATTTGCATTGTATTTGTCTTATGCAGTGTTCTGGCAGCCATGAGGCAACTACATTGTACAGTGAATAGGCATCTACATGTAAAAAAAATCCAACACTATTTAGTTTCAAACATTTTTTTTTGGCTCAATGTGTTTATTTGTCAGTATTATGAATCCAACACAGTTGTTCCCTATCTAAATAAATAATACTAGTAAACAGGGTCTTAATATTGTATACTTAATAATATTATGATCAATGTTGTAAAGAGTAGGCATTTAATTACAAATGTCTTATCCACCCTTTATATCAGTCATTAGGATCTAAATGGAAAAAAGTGTGAGACAACGAAAGCAGTAATGGCAGGGAAGACAGAGAGAAAGGACGAAGAGACAGATGAAATCAATTAAGTATTGAAAAACAAGACAAATGTACTGAGTCAGTGAACACTTCTCTAAGGAATCTCTAAAAAGGGAAATTACTAGAAAAACAAGCTAGCAGACAACATGGAGACAGAAAGAAGAATGCTTGAGCAAAGACTTTCTAAATTTAATATCTGGAGTAAGAATTTCATGTAGTTGGTAAAATATTACTATGGTGTCCATATAAAGTCATTATCATTTTTCACTTCACTGATCATCAAGCCTCAGTATTAATCCATGTCATGTAGCATTTGTCATTTTTCACTAGTCACTCATCACATTTTACACATCTTGCATTACATGTCATGTATCTTTAGCACTTTTAGTTTTGCTCAAGAATACATTGGCACATAGAAGTCTGAGATGGAATGAATATTTAATCATAATAGTAAACTATGATTATAAATGTATTAAATACATATATTACAATAGTACATCATCTACCAAATATAGGAGTAATTGTAGTGGAATTAAACTCTATTTAAATTTAGAGTGTTTTTAAATAGAGAGTTGGATTTCACACATTTTGCTGAAAGATTACTCCAGGTTTTTAAGACACTGTTAATAAAATATCTCCAAATAAGGCATGGTTGCTTGTCTTTAGAATAATGTTCAAAATAATCATGTTGCTATTTATTTTAATCTTGTTTTCTAGTCGTTAAGCACATATTGATGATGCCTGCTGTGAAAAATAATATACACAATGCAATCTTTATGATGTATTCTCCTAAATCAAATATGGAGAGATTTTACCTATTTTAAAGAGAAGTTTCACATAAGCATTTCAATTCTAAAAAGTTAAGATTTCTCATTATTGCCTCAAATATTAGCCCACATGATTGGAGGTCACTGAAGACTGACTGGAGGAAACTGATCATTTCAAACATATACTTAAAACCAAATGTTAACATTTTTTCAGAACATGTCAGTAGCGACCTGTATATCATCAAAATGACTAAATAATAGTATAGTGCAATGTTTTCCTCTGAACTAGTTTCTGCTAGGTTAATTAAGCAAGCTAGTTGCTTAGTGTTTCTGTCATTCCAAAAATTGCTAGGTTTGCTAAACTCTTATTTGAAAGTAGAGATAAGTAAAATTATTTGTGCAGACCTAATTTTACAGAGTAATGTAGAATTTCACAAATTATATTTCACAGCAAGTGAAATTTACATAATTGCCATGTATGTTATATGCAAACACATTGGAAGATTTATTTTGGTGCAGGGCCTGGAAAGGAGAATGCAGATAGAGAGTACACACCTTCAAACACTTTCTTGCAAATAAAATCCATTGGCCTAGGTGTGTGGTGACAAACACGTTTCAGGAAGTATTCCAGCTTGGATTAGTTTACATAGTTGGTGGACATCAACGCAGATGGTGCCACCTCTCACCCGAAATGAGCAGTGCAATAAGGGGATGAGAGCACATGGAGCTACACAAAAGAAGTTGTGGAATATTGGGAGGTGGCAGCAGAAGCATTGAGGGGGCAGCCAAGGACGAAAACAGAGGTTTTGGTAACAGAATTAACTTCTGGGAGCGATATTACTTGCTTTCCACCCCTAACAATTTTAAATACAGCAAAAAAAAAAATACTTTAAGTGAGTTTTGTCAAATCACATTCAAAATTTATGTTTGTTGCATGTACAGTATATATATATATATATATATATATATATATATATATATATATATATATATATATATATATATATATATAGTAGAAGCTGTAGCTGGGATCACAGACAGATACAGGACACACAGAAGTCCCAAAAACACACACGTCTATTTTCCTTATGGCTTTACAGCACCACACAATACACAAACCCACAATATAAGCTCTGTCCTGCGTCTCCCGACTCTGGCTCCTGGAATAGAGTGCGGCGGCTCCTTTTATAGTTCACCCGGATGCATGCACCCTGTTGACCTTCCTGCAGCATTTCCTGGTGTGGCAAAAGTAATATATATATATAGTGACAGATAAGGGGCGCTATCGCTCCCTTGAACCCTTGTCCAAGACGTCAGACACCCGATACAATTCCAAATATTGACTTTATTTATACTGCACAGTGCACAAAGCACCCTCCTCTCCACAATACTCATTAAATTAAACACAATAATACAATAATCAATCCTTCACACTCCCAGACCCGTTGCCACCCTTCCACCCAGCTCAGATTGACGTCTGGGGATTTCCCACAGTCCTTTATAGTCCTTGACACGGAAGTGTTTCGCCCTCTCTGTCCACGTGACTAGGAACACGTCATTTCTCTTGTCCATGTGACTCGAACGTACTTCCGGGGTGTAGGGCAAATATTCTTCGTTCCTCCCTGCAGCGTCCTCTAGCGGCCCCCACGGTATCCAGCAGGGCTGTGGATAAAAACTCCATTGTCCACGATTCCCTGCTGGTCTTCGGGGCACCTCCATGCTGCAGGGAGAGCTCCATCTGGTGGCCTGGGGGTATTGGCTGGGATGGCTGGCTGGCCATATACCACTATATATATATATATATATATATATATATATATACTAGGAGGCTTTGCTTTGCTTTCCCGCTCCCAAACCCATCTTTCCGGGGGCATGCTTCACGCTCCCCACTTTGCATTTCTGCCACTCGCGTTGTGAAGAGGGGGGCTGAACGCATGCTAAGGAGATGCGGATGAATCAACTGCTGGCTTGCAGCTGCTGCTACCGAGCTGCGTGCTCTGCATGTCGTGCTGCACAACGATCATTTAAAAGCCTGTACAGCAGCTGCTGCTACCACTCTGCATGTTCTGCATGTCGCGCTGTGCGACGATCATTTAAAAGCCTGTACAGCAACTGTCAATTGTCTCACTGCCTTGTCTCCTGGGACATTAAAATGTCTCACAGAGAAATTGTTTGTAAGTAGGGCGTGATGTGCAAGTAGTCTCGCGGGACTTCAAAGTGTCTCCCCAAGATGATCACGTCTCCACCAAAAATTTTTTTATATAACAGAAAAAAAAAAAGCATATTAATATATAATTATATATATATATATATATATACAGTATATTTATACATACAGTGGAACATCGAGATACAAGTTTAATTCGTTCCAGCACTGAGCTTGTATAGCGAATTTCTCGTATCTAGAACAAACTTCCCCATTCAAAATAATGGAAATCCAGTTAATCCATTCCGCACCCCCAAAAATATCAACATAAAAATCAATTTTCCTAATAAATAACACTGATAAATAATATATACAAGTGGAACCTCGGTTTGCAAGTAACTTGGTTTACGAGTGTTTTGCAAGACGAGCTAAATTTTTTAATTAATTTTGACTTGATAAAACGAGCAATGTCTTGCAATACAAGTAGTATGGATCTTATCTTGAATTTCTCTTATACATAGGTGATCGTATCTAGAGGTTCCATTGTATATATATATATATATATATATATATATATATATATATATATATACACAGTATATATATATATTTATATATATATATATATATATATATATATATATATATATATATATATATATATATTAATATGCTTTTTTAAGATTTCAGTTATCATCATGATTGTGATTCTCCAGGTGTTCTAGTTATACTACTGGGTTTGAGACTGAAATAGCCTTTCAATTTTTAGTGCTGTTTGTCCTGGTGTCTGTCTTATTTATATTTGAATACAATTAAGGCAGCAAACAGAGAAAATGTGGACCAATAATAAATTGACAAAAGAGAATTAAGCCTTTAAAACTATTGCAAAAATACAAATATTTCTAAATTTCTTATAAATGTAAATATCACATTTTTCTGACTGCAGAAAAAAAGCAGATAACTAAACAATGAGATCAGATAAAATTACTAATTGATGAATACAATCTTTTCTGAACAAATCTTGCAGCCACAGGGGTCACCAGGGCTGAATCTGAGAGCCACTGGTGCAGTGCATTACATGAATATCCTGCTTATACACAATGAGGATATGGGTATAATTAAGAATCATTAAAAACTTTAGACGGGCAAGATTCTGAATAGGGACTTAAGTAAAAGGGGAAAAGCAAGGAGGAACCTTTTTGAGATTAAATAGCAGACCCTAAAATGAAAGCTATAAAATAACATGTTTAAACATAGTCAGCACAAATTGTTAAATTCAGCACTCAGTCTTTATAGAATGAAGAACATGTGGCTGGAGACATATTGTAGTTGCAGAGGTAAGTGTGTTTAATGCAAAACTAGCATGTTAAAACTTAGTTATAACATACTATATTTGTGACATCCCTCATCTACATTATCATGAAACAGTCAGAAGGATAAACTCCTGCAGTATCTGACTATTGTTTATCATTAGGTGAGAGAAAAGAATTAATTAACACTGATTATTACTAGTTATCACCACAAATTCCAAAATGGCGCCAACAATATTAAGTCTGCTTGTTTCCAGTCCTGAAGAATTGGCACCATGATGAGATACTCATTGAAGTAAATGAAGAATATAATGAGATATAATGAGATGAGATGAAATCCATTCATCCATTCATCTCCAGTTCTGCTTATCCCAACCCAAACACAATCAAACCAATCAAACACAATAATACAATAATCAATCCTTTACACTCCCAGACCCGTTGCCACCCTTCCACCCCACTCAGCTCGACGTCTGGGGATTTCCCACAGTCCTTGACACGGAAGTGTTTCGCCCTCTCTGTCCGCGTGACTAGGAACACTTCTGGGTCAGATAAAAATCCTTTTTCTTCTCCCCGGAAGCACGTCATTTCTCTTGTCCATGTGACTCGAACGTACTTCCGGGGCGTAAGGCAAATATTCTTCGTTCCCCCCTAAGCAGCGTTCTCTAGCGGCCCCCGCGGTATCCAGGAGGGCTGTGGATAAAAACTCCATTGTCCACGATTACCTGCTGGTCTTTGGGGCACCTCCATGCTGCAGGGAGAGCCCCATCTGGTGGCCTGGGGGTATTGGCTGGGATGGTTGGCTGGCCATATACCACTATATATATATATATAAAACACTCAAGCCTGTTAATTAAAATGTCATGATTAACCATGTCAAACGCAGCTCTCAAATCCAATAAAATTAGCACTGAGCATCTCCCCAAATCAACTGCCAGAAGCACCGATTTTATACTGTGAAATGTTGTGAATTCCCATGTGAAACTTATCAACAATCTGTTGTACTCCAAAAAAGTCTGTAACCGGGTACCCACAACTTTCTGCAAAACTTTGGCAAGAAATTGTAATCTGGAAATGGGAAGAAAGCTACTAGGAAGCATGGACTTAAAGGTTTGCTTTTTTTAATAGGGGTTGAGTCACTGCATGTTTAACGCATATCACACAGGAACAGTCCCCATCTGCAATGAGCTGTTAACAGCTGACAGCACATTTGGACCAATTACACCTTTAAAGAATTCAGCAGGCATTAAATCAAGAGGACAAAAAGATGACTTCACACAACTCACAATTTTCAGCAGGTCCGAAAAAGAGACTGGCTGAAAATGATGAACTACAGCAGAGTGACTGACACCTACTGATGGATCCTGATCTACAGGCACAATGTTAGCTCTAATATCAATAATTTACTGATAAAATATTTCAAAAAGTCATCACAAAAGAGTGATGGCCAAGCATTTGCAGAACCCCCAGATGGATTAAGCACAGCATCCACAACACTAAATAATACTCAAGGACTGTTAGAGTTGCTCGCAATAACATTTGATTAACATCTTGGAGCCTTCACAGTCTATTGATAATTAGCTAGGGAGTCTATGAAGATCTCATTGGAGATCTGGACGTGATCATTCTTCAACTTCCTCTCAGCCTTCCTACATGTCCTTATGAGAGAATACATAGTGTCATTAAACCACTGCTGTTATCTGGGTTTATCTTTCCTTTCTTTATTTGGAGCTACAACATTCAAAATATCCACACAACTAGAAGTGAATTGATTCACAAGCTCATCGATGCTGAGATCCAGAGAGGATGATTCACCCATATATGATAAAGAAATAGTTTAATATGAATTACAGAAAAGGCTAGCAGATACGGAATTAAGGCTGCATGACTAATTACTAGGAGGAAGAGTCACTGAAGGCAAATACTGCAGATTGGCATCAAACATAATAAAGCTGTGATCTGAAAGATATTCATTATCCATTTCAGGGTTACAAACAGAGAATCCTGATGAAAATACAAGGGTCAATGTATGACCATGATTATGAGTGGGACCTGTAGCAAACTGAACAAAATCAAAAGACTCCATAAGATGTAAAAAATCCTTGGCCAAAGGTTTAGAAGGACAAATAACAAATATGAATATTAAAGTCTCCAAGAACTAAAACATGATCATATAATGTCATGATCGATGACAAAAAAATCATTCTTGGATGAAATCCTTACACGAGTGGGGAGGTCTAAACACCAAGGCACAGAGACAAATCCACCATAATTCATTGAACCTCAAAGCAAGAAAAGTCTCAATAGTTAGTAACCAACATTTAAAATGACCCTTAAAAACTACAGCCAGACTTCCACCACGGCCTATAGACATGCAAGTGCTAAGAAAACTACAATCCAGAGGAGAAAGTTCAGAAAAAAGGTTTAGGTCAATCTCGCTGAGCCAAATCTCTGTCATAAAGTCTAATTCACTTGACAAAAGTTTCATTTAAAATAAAAGTTTTTTTCAAGAAAAATGTATCATTGAACAGTGCAATTTTAATAACCAAGCAATTGCTGACTAACTGTTGTGGAGATCCCAGTAGGTGAAGGTTACCATAATTAACTCCACAACCATGAAGCTGTGGGAATCCAGGGAGACACCGTAGAGATCCAACCGGCTGATCCATGACCACAGGTTGAAGACCAGTATATCTAAGTTCTAGGAACTGGTGGATAAGAAAAAGATTCCGCTTGTCACAGTCTTCCCAGATCCGTGTGTCAAATGATCCATATAGCAAAGCCAGTTTTCAACTTAATCCTCACCAAAATACCACTCTGTTTACCCCAGAACTTCTTACAGCACTTCCTCTGGTGCCTCTGGATACAAGACAAGCAGCATTCAACAGATGACAAGATCATATGTAAAGTGAGGCAAAAAGGAGGAGGGCAAAGCAAAGAAATAACTGTCCTGAAATCCACTACACAATCCAATAAAATGGAATGACTATTCATAAGGGTTTGATGGTCATAACATATTACAGACATGGACAAACAAGTACAGGTCGGCGCAGATAGAATGAACACAGCAAAATGAAACAACAGCAGACAGTAAGCCAATATGTACACTGGTGCCATCATGAAATCATATATATTAGAAACTTAACTAACCTGGAGTGACTAACTGTGAATACACCTAATTGTGAGCTATAAGGTTCTGCGGAATGGAGTAATAAACATGATCACTGCTAAACAGTAACTACATATACTGATTAAACTAGCTACTTTTTAGGATATCTAAGAATGAGCCTGTTTCTCTATAATCATCATATTTAAAAGGAGTTAACATCAACTGCAGAAAAATTAAGAACACATAGGTGTAAAACTAATATCAAGACAAATTTATTGTAGAAAAACCCTTATTCAGTCTTTCTATTTGAAGACACAAAACTAACTATACACAACTGGGCAACTGCTATGTCGCCACATAAAAACTGTTTTGGTTACAAAATATTAAACTTTTGAAGGTACGGGTATTTAAGTACCTTTTAAAGGTAAATAAAAATGTAAAACAATCCAGTGCATTTAATATTGTCCTACTCCATCTTTAAACATTCTGTATGTTATTTAATATTTATTTAATAAATATTTATTTAATATTTAATTTCTCTTTCTTTCTCCAAAACATTTTAAACAAAATTCTAATGAATCAAAATATCACAGCAAAAGGATGCCAGTATATGGGTCCATAGTGTCATATGTACAGTGTGGTGCAGGGAAACGGGAAATTTTAGAACTAGGTGTTGGCAACCCTGGGGCATCAACAGTTGTTTGGGAACAATGTGACCTCATTTAGAGCCCCTTGCCATTAGTTATAATGGAGCAGTGGAGTGGTGCAAAACGAGCATTCACTATGAAAGCCTTTTATAAGAATGGTGATAGAGTGACTGCTGCGCAAAGGGAATTTTGGCATCATTACCAGTTAGGATGTCATGATTGTGTCCCATTTGCTCATGCAATTACAGCATGGGTGCATAATTTGGAAGAAACGGGTTCAGCCTTAAAAGAAAAGTCCGCAGATGGAGTCACATTGCATACTGCCTGACAATCAATGGCAGCTATGCAACGATTGGTTACAAGGCACGTCATTTCACACAACATTCCATAGCCTCTGAGATCCCTAGATCTCACTGTTTGTGATTTTTTTTTCTGTGGGGACATCTTAAAAGCCAAGTGTACCGAACATGTCCTGCAACCATTGCTGAACTAAAAAGAGGATTGAAGAGGAAATCGCTGGTGTTCCGCTTGACAAGTTATTTTGAGCAATGCAGAATTTCCACAACAGGCTGTAAGAATACGAATGGAGAAATGGACAACACCTTTATGATGTTATCTTCAAAACATAAAATGAATATTGATTACTATCATTAATTGCATATCCTGTACAATACATTTCATCATTTAAATGTATTTTAATGTGTTTATTTGTGCGTTGAAAGTCAATTGAAAATTTCCCGTTTCCCTGCACCACCCTGTATATTGTGTTACACTGTAAGCTTCTGGTTGTCTCAACTGGTTTCCACATATTACACATACTTTTCCTCATGTATAAATCCTGAATCCTAACTTCTAAAAATATTGTTTATGCTTCTAAAAATGAATGTATAATAGCAGTTGTCACATTATTCAGTACTAGCAAAATACCTGCGCTTCGCAGCGGAGAAGTAGTGTGTTAAAGAAGTTATGAAAAAGAAAAGGAAACATTTTAAAAATAACGTAACATGAGTGTCAATGTAATTGTTTTGTCACTGTTATGAGTGTTGCTGTCATATATATATATACACACACACACATATATACATATATATATATACACCTATCAACATATATATACACATACATATACATACATACATACATACACACACACACATATATATACATATCTACATATATAAATATATATATACACATACATACATATCTACATATATATATATAGCAAAATCCTTGCGCTTTGCAGCGGCAAAGTACTTCTTTTAAATTTTTATTAAGAAGAAAAGAAAACTTTTTTAAACTGAGGGAAAATATACCAATAACTATTTGTTAAGGATCTCTTTGTATACCATGTTGTCAGTTTAGCACTCCGGCTGTGTTATGTCCAAGCTGTGCGAGGTTACTCTTGAGAATGCAACGTATAGTTGTCCAGGAGAAAAGCAATCTTGCCTCAAATCAATGGCAACCTTTTGTAGGGTCTGTCCCAGTGACTTATTAATTGTCATTGCGAAGCAGAGCCTTACTGGAAATCGGAGGCATTTGATTTGAAATGGGAGATCAGAGGGTATAATGGGGATGCGAGGAATACATTGAGAGTGTGGAGAAATTCTAGAGACAGCGTGTGTATTAACTTGTGGATTTTTCTGTGAGTATTTGGTGGCAGCGTGACAAAGTTGCTTCCGCAAGACCGCGTTAGCTGTGAAGCTCAGCTCGGAGTGAAATGAAATGAATGACATGAGGTGAATGGGAGGGGAGATGATGACGTGACTCCCCCACCCGCCTTTACTCTCAATCACTCCACAAACACAGTCTCTCGGATCTCAACTCTCCTTTATATAAATCAGTAAAGGAGAGAGGACTAAACACTAAGGAAAAAGAATGGTAAGACCACGTCAGGTGCGGAGCTCAGCTTGGAGCGAAATGAAGTGAATGAAATGAGGTGAATGGGAGGGGAGATAATGACGTGACTCCCACACCCACCTTAACTGTCAATCCATCCACAAACACAGTCTCTCGGATTGTGATGTCCACAGCTTTATTTAATGTTAGCTCAGACCCGGCACTTAAAAGTTTCTTTTGCACTTTTGCTGAGTTTGAGCCAAGCATTATTTTATCCCTGACAATCTCAACTCTCCTTTATATAAATCAGTAAAGGAGAGAGGACTAAACACTAAGGAAAAAGAACGGCAAGACTGTGTCAGGTGCGGAGCTCAGCTCAGAGCGAAATGAAGTGAATGAAATAAGGTGAATCGGAGGGGAGATGATGACATGACTCACCCACCCGCCTTAACTGTCAGTCCCTCCACAAACATAGTCTCTCAGAATTTGCATAAGCACAGTCCTTCACCAGCAATTTTAACTTAGTTACAAAGTGATCAAAACTCTCGTTTATAACCCGTGTCCTCTAATTAAACTTGTATCTCACGAACATTGTATTAGTCGTGGGCATGACAAACGCTAGCGCCAGCCTGTCTATGAACTTAATTTAAACTTACGGTTTACACCATGCTTTGTTTCCGCAGTAGCTGCATTTATGAATATGCTTGTATGCGTCACTCGCTTCATATCTTTTTCCTACCTTCTCAATTGTGTAATGAGTTTTTTGAACAGGTTTGATTCATCGAAGTGATCACTCATACTGCGTTCAGTCAGTTCATGTGAGCCGCTCTCTTGTGTGATCTTGCGATCTCCACGACTTTATTTAATGTTAGCTAAGACCCGGCACTTAAAAGTTTCTCGCTACATCAATTTTAATTCCGTTACAAAGTGATCCAAAGTCTTGTTTATACCTTGTGTCTTCTCATTAAACTTGTATCTCGCGAATATGGTATTCGTCATATGCATGACAAACGGCAGTGGGAGTGTTTCTATAAACCTAATTTAAACTTACGGTTTACACCATGCTTTGTTTCCGCAGTAGCTGCACTTATGAATATGCTTGTATGCGTCACTCGCTTCATATTCTTTGCTGCCTTCTCAATTGTGTAATGCGTTTTTTCTTCAGCGTTCTTTCGTTCACAGTCAGTTCACGTGATTACGTGGGAGGCGTGATAATGTGAGACGCAACTCTGCCTCCCATGGCCATCAAGCTGCAGTCTATTACAGTATATGGATAAAAATAGATTCCAGTTATGACCATTACACATAGAATTTCGAAATGAAACCTGCCCAACTTTTGTAAGTAAGCTGTAAGGAATGAGCCTGCCAAATTTCAGCCTTCTACCTACACGGAAAGTTGGAGAATTAGTGATGAGTGAGTCAGTGAGTCAGTCAGTAAATGTGAGTGAGTCAGTCAGTGAGGGCTTTGCCTTTTATTAGTATAGATCCCAAAGAGTTACTATATTTTTCAGGCACCCATTCCAAAAATGATCAACTTGTTAAATTTCACTCTTTTAGGTTTTTTGACTACAAGGGGGAATATAATATAATAATAGTAGTTTAGGATTTGGAAAATTTATTTATGCAAAAAAATAACCAGTACACAGGATTAATCTACTCTTGTAATCCCTTCAGTGAAATTATACAATCATAAATTCGGTTTCAGGATAGAATGATGGAATCATTAACAGGTTTTAACTTTTTTTAAGCATGTAAATTATGTATTGAAATTGAATATTCATTTTCAAATTTCTAATAATTTGGATTGCTTTAACAAGAATTTTTCTAAAGTACTCATAAACAATATACAATACCAATGAATAAAATACTTCATTACTTTTGGATATTTGAATTTAGGATCTTTGCTTTATTATCAATCTAAATACTTTTAAATGTTTAAATGTCAGCAATTGAATAATATAATAATAATAATTCTTTGCATTTATATAGCATTTTTCTCACTACTCAAAACACTCAGCAATTGCAGGTTAAGGGCCTTGCTCAAGGGCCCAACAGAGCAGAGTCCCTTTTGGCATTTACAGGATTCCAATCGGCAACCTTCCAATTGCCAGTGCAGATCCCTAACCTCAGAGGCTCCACTCCACCATATGATATGATCCCAATATGATTCCAAGTCAGGCATGTTTCATCAATAGCATATATATGAAAAAACCCATAGTTATTGATTGTTTGATATAAATGGAAATTGTGAATTTATGTTTTGTGTATTTAGTTTGAAACCATTTTGAAAATGTAAGTGAATGTGTAATGTTTTTACTTGTAGATATTGATCTCTTACCAGGCAGACCACCTACTTAAAATAAAAAAGAAAAGATTATCAACCAAGTAAACACATAATTTATATTTATATATTTATATAAGCCATGTGGGCGGGACACTACTCATCTTGCAAATGTTTTAGTTTTTTGAAACAAAAAGTATTAGATGGTTCAAGAATGGAATCTATCGATTAGAACAATGAAGAAGGATTACTTGTGCTTCAAGGAAACAACTTAGTTTTGGCCTTTGGGGTTTTCATGATGTGGAGTTGGTGACTGTGATGGGCACTGGCTCCACATTATCTCAATTTTGTAAAGTGGGTTAGACAATTGATGGCATTAGTTTTGTAAAGAAACTAACGAAAAAACTTCTTTCCCTCCAAAGTAATTTTTGTTGTCTGTTAGATTCTAAATCAGCAAACAACAGTGGCTTATGTTATAACAAATCAGAGGAAATCTTAAGTGCTTTGTGAAAAAAAACAAAGTAAGCTTTAGTGTTTGTTCAGAGGAACAAAGAAAAAATGTCCTAGTGCTGCCGAGACATGTTATATAGAGAGTGAGGGAGACTCAGACAGCCATTACGCACATGTCAGTCTTGTACTTTATTCAACATCCAAAAACCCAGACCCACCAGCCATCAAGCAGACTTGTCAACTGGTCTAACATGAAGATCAATGTATGTAATAAAAGGCCACAATATGCACAAAATAATTCAAAGTGCACAAACATTTTTATACGTAGGAAAAAAAAGTTATTGAGAATTTCACACACTCAAATCCCAATAATGTACTTTATTAAAAGGATGTATCATTACACCCTTTCTCTTAGCATGACACTACAGAAATTGTTGACAAGTCTGCTTGATGGCTGGTGGGTCTGGGTTTTTGGATGTTGAATAAAGTACAAGACTGACATGTGCGTAATGGCTGTCTGAGTCTCCCTAACTCTCTATATAACATGTCTCGGCAGCACTAGGACATTTTTTCTTTGTTCCTCTGAACAAACACTAAAGCTTACTTTGCTCTTTTTTCACAAAGCACTTAAGATTTCCTCTGATTTGTTATAACATAAGCCACTGTTGTTTGCTGATTTAGATTCTAACAGACAACAAAAGTTACTTTGGAGGGAAAGAAGTTTTTTGGTTAGTTTCTTTACAAAACTAAAGCCATCAATTGTCTAACCCACTTTACAAAATTGAGGTAATGTGGAGCCAGTGCCCATCACAGTCACCAACTCCACATCATGAAAACCTCAAAGGCCAAAACTAAGTTGTTTCCTTGAAGCACAAGTAATCCTTCCTCATTGTTCTAATCGATAGATTCCACTCTTGAACCATCTAATACTTTTGTTTCAAAAAACTAAAACATTTGTAAGATGAGTAGTGTCCCGCCCAAATGGCTTATATAAAATGGTGCTAGTGAAATTTTGTGTTTGTATGCATGGTGATGGTAAAAACACTCACGGCACTGGAATATGCTACACTATGAGTACCAAAACAAAAATGAAACCAATGCAACTATGATGGTGCGGGTTGTCACCATACTACCATGTAATTAAGAAGAGTCTTATGAACCTGCTACTGCTGATAACGTACCCAAGGGTTAAGCTAACAGATGAGGACACTCACACAAAGCAAGGGGTAGGGGCATAAGAGTGCAAAAGTGGTTTTATTAAAACAATCCCAAAACAAACAGTGTTCCAAAAATTTTGCAATATTCAAAATTGTCCAATAAATAAATAAATAATCCTTTTAAAACAGTGAAAGTCTGTGAAGTTAAAATCAAGGTTAAAAATTAGAGTAAAATCAAGCAGTCATCTGGGCAATGTTCCTTTAGATGAGCCCAGCAGAGCTCTTTGTCTCCCCAGCTTACCCATTACTCGCTCAGCTGGCAGAGCATCAACAGCTGTGATCCTCACCAACCTGACCCCCATCTTGGCTGCCTTGAGCAGCATTGGCCAGAAAGCTCAGGGTCAGTTGCCCTTTTGTTATCCTTCTTGCTTATTTTGGCATGATTCGGATCTCTTGAGAGGACTCCACCTCGATCGCACCCACTCCTCCAAATAATCTGCGACTAGATCGCTGAACCCTTGCACTGTTGTGGGGCCTACGACCACGCTTTCTTTCCTGACACTGGCTGGCTGGCTCGTCTTGACTTTCCCCCCAATGCTGCTCTCACGGCGCTCATTCTTTTCCTTTTTTCTATTCCGTCTTTTTTTTCCCCTTGTTCCGGCTGTCCCTTATATGCTTCAGATGGGCACAGCACCTCAATTGCATATTTCAGGAAGCCAATGAAGCAACTGAGACAGACCACACCCTCATGAGCAGGTGCATCTTGTCCCAATTACTTTACCAACCACCGGGAGCTGCATGAGCACGCACACCTGCAGAGATCAAGCCGGCCAGTTAATTATTTATTTAAAAATCAACCACCTTTTTCTGAGCCGTGGACCCGCTATACCACAGTGAACAAGTAAAATGCTTATACATTTGAGAAAGATTACTTTGGCTTGGCTAGTGAAATATGCATAGGATATCCAAGTATACAGTAGGGGGCTCAAAAGGGTGCTGGTGTACAGAATGATGGTAGAAGATGTAATGCTGTGGATTCTGACTGACTAGGTACATTTGGAATGTACTGAGTTTAATCCAAGTAGGGACAGTTTGTTCACCAGTGTTTCGTGGATGATGGTTTTATAGGCAGAGCTAAAATCCAAGAATAGTAATCTGATAAAGGAGTCCTTTCTCTCTATGTGACTGTAAACAGAACTGTGGTCTACATTTTACTATTAGGAGTTTTAGCTGCTAACCATAGAACAATTATTTGTATGTCTTTGTTGATATAAATCCAGAGTCTACCTCCTCAAAATTTCCCTAATAGCTGATTCATGTCATCTTGGAGAAGAAGCAGCCCTCTCAAGTTAAGCATGTTGCGATTAAACCAGTGAGTAAGTAAGTTTCAGTGAAAACAAGGACACAACAATTCCTCATCTCCCAGTAGTTCAGTCTCAGACAGATTAGATCCATTTTGTTATCTAGTGTGCACACATTGGATAGAAAAACTGATGTTACAGCTGGTCTGCTCACATTAACTTTTAGTTTAACCAGCAAGCGACAGCACTTACCCTTTTTCTGCTTTATTGCACCCCACTTCCTCTTGTCTTTGAATTGCTGTAGCTTACTGTGCCAATCCACAATCTGAGCTCTAGTGGGAGTCAGATCACTACACTGTTGCTGTAAATGTCCTGAAGTTCAACCTGACTATCTTAACTTACCCATTACATTATCACTAGAATCCCTGAAGCTTACAAAAAAGTCATAATGCCAGGTCACCTTAAATTCCTTTGCAGCTCCTCATCAGCGTCTTTATTTTGCAGACGTGTTGATCAGCACAAGCAGCAGGCAGCCTACTATGTCATCCCCCACCAACGTAGCTGAAATCGAGTCAGGCACAAAATTGTCACAGCTCAAGTTTCTTTATCTGGGAGTGTCCGGAATTGTACAGGGTAAATAAAATGTCATGATTTGGAATACGTACATTTCATTTGTGTTCCGTTTCTACAATGATATTTGTAAATGTAGGATGACAGGAAATGCATGGCAAGAAATGCTGAATACATAGCTATAACAGAAACGTTTTTCATGTTATAGTAATAATTGACAAATTGTTGACATGAGATGTATTATGAAGACTGAAATACAAATATCAAATAAACACTTTCACAAAAGGCATAATAAAACAAGTGCACTTTTATTCAAGAATATAACCAACAAAAAAGAAGTTGTTTGATTTACATGTTACTGGCAATTTGTAAAAAGTGAAGTCCAACTCTTAATTGATACAAATTAGCCGTGTCAGTTTAGTTGGTGCAGAGGTTAGGACTTCTGACTTATAATCAAGGGGTTGTGGGTTCAATTCCGGGTTATTGTTCCATTTACCTTTTTGAGTAGTGAGCTGCTGTTATCTTTACCATTATATAATAAAAACATACATTTGATTTGTGACTGTAACAGCTGATGTACTTGTAAAAGTTAGCGCTGAACGGAAAAAAGGAGACACACAAATACAGCTCAATCATTTCTTCTTGGTGTTTTGTTGAGCAAACAGACACCGCAGTGTCTATGGTCTATGTTACTTTTCCTCAAACATGGACATTCACATCAACATGTCATTTGATTGATTTTTTTATTGAAGAGTCAAAGAATAAAAATTAATTAAAAAATCATTCAATTTAAGTTTTATTCAAGAAAATAAAACTGAGCAAAAAAAAATTGTTCAGATTCAGTTCTATTCAAGAATCCGTGAATAAAATTTAATAAAAAAAAAAATCATTCAAATGACTTATTGATACGAATGTCCGTGTGTGAGGAAAAGTAACATCCTTTAGATGTATCATAAATTTACACGGGATATCACAAACTCACATCAAATGTATGTTTTTGTTATATGATAATAATAATAAGAAGCGGCTCAGTATTCACAGCGCTAAATGCAGAGCTGATGTGGGATTTGAAACTGTTACCTCACCATTGTTAAGCAGTAGCTTATCCACTACGCCACTGGTGCAGACCCCCAACTGATAGTTGGTCTTCACTAACATGTTATTTGAGCAATTTATTTTTCTTCGGTTTTATTTTTGAATAAAAGCATGCTTGTTTTGTTACAACTTTTGTGAAAGTGTTTCTTGGATATTTGGGCTTCACCATCCTACACTTCACGCCAAAATGATGTCATTAATACTAACACATATAAAAACATTGTGTGTTTTAGCCGTGTGTTCAGTATTTCTTGCCTCACATTTCCTCTGTCATTCTTTGTTTACACATTTCGTTGTAGACACATATGAATATGTATGCATTTCAAATCACAATATTTCATTACAACAACAACAACATTTATTTATATAGCACATTTTCATACAAAAAGTAGCTCAAAGTGCTTTACATAATGAAGAATAGAAAAATAAAAGACACAGTAAGAAAATAAAATAAGTCAACATTAATTAACATAGAATAAGAGTAAGGTCCAATGGCCAGGGTGGACAGAAAAAAAAAAAAAACTCCAGTCGGCTGGAGAAAAAAATAAAATCTGTAGGGTTTTTCCCTCTGGGCATTCTACCTAACATAAATGAAACAGTCCTCTTTGGATTTAGGGTTCTCACGGAAGGACTTGATGATGATGGTCATGTAGATTTCTGCCTTTTAATCCATCATTGTTGGAGCATCATGTTGCTTTGAGTAGGTGGTGGTGACGCAGGCCGCCACCACAAAGAAACTGTAAAAAGAAACAGAAGAGAGAGTAGGGGTCAGTACGGATTTTAGAGCCACTATGATTAGTTATTATGATGAATTAAACATATAGAGTATCAGGATTAAGTTAAAGTGAAGTTATGAGCAGACCATGTTAAAGTAATGTGTTTTCAGCAGTGTTTTAAAGTGCTTTACTGTATTTGCCTGGTGAATTCCTATTGGCAGGCTATTCCAGATTTTAGGTGCATAACAGCAGAAGGCAACCTCACCACTTTTAAGTTTTGTTCTTGGAATTCTAAGGAGATACTTACTTGAGGATCTGAGGTTACGATTTGGAATATAAGGTGCCAGACATTCCGATATATAAGATGGGGTGAGATTATTTAAGGCTTTATAAACCATAAGCAGAATTTTAAAGTCAATCCGTAATGACACAGGTAACCAGTGCAGTGACATCAAAACTGGAGAAATGTGTTCGTATTTTCTTTTCCTAGTTAGGATTCTAGCAGCTGCATTCTGCACTAGTTGCAAACGATTTATGTCTTTTTTGAGTAGTCCTGAGAGGAGTGCATTACAGTAATCTAGTCGTGAACTAATTTCTCAGCATCTTTCAGTGATATAAGAGGTCTAACTTTAGCTATGTTTCTTAAGTGAAAAAATGCTGTCCTTATGATTAATATGCGATTTAAAATTCAGATCACAGTCAACAATACCCCTAAGCTTTTTACCTCCGTCTTGACTTTTAATCCTAATGTATCCAGTTTATTTCTAATAGCCTCATTGTATCCATTACTGCCAATCACTAAGATTTCAGTTTTCTCTTTATTTAACTTGAGAAAGTTACTATTCATCCATTATATATTATATAATTATTTACAAATGCATCGTCAGGTTTGACATGGATTTCAGATGTGGGGATTACAAAAGAATGATGCCTTCATCCTACTGAATGGTGGGTTGTAGCAGGCTGCGTTCTCCTAATGCACACATTTGCAAAACAAAGAGGGCTAACAGCGCAGTGATAAGGAAAAGGGAGCTTCTTGGCTTATGTTAGGAAATTTTAAGGAGGTCAGGGACTACGAAAAAAATCATAAACTTCAGGGATTAAAGTGTTAACACCCCAAAACGCCAAAGAGTCCACCCTTTTAAAAGGTTTAGCATTGAGAACTAGAGAAGCCGCTGCACAACTGCCCGCCTCCATCTTGAAAATCTTATAAATGCCGTGCTTTTCTGAATGCAGAATATAAGATGAAATCAATTAAAGTTAAATGATGACTGTGAAACTGGTTGGAGCAAAATCCATCAGCCAAACGGGGTCCCCAGGACTGAGTTCAAGAAATACTGTGTTTATACCCTTCTCCAACAAGTTATTTGTAAATGTGGATAGATTTCTGTGTTTGTGCTTGAAAAATGATGCATTATTATACTGTATCTGAGCAGGAGTGAAAATATTCAATTTCCCATGTTCAAAGAGAACATTTTCATATCAGCTACGTTAGTTCATTTCTCTTTCTGATTTTCCTGAATTTTTTGAAAAAAAATGTGATATGAGATTGTGAAAGAATTTTTTGTAACATTATATTGTATGTATTTCCATACTACAAGATATACCCAAGGCTTTCAATTTTCTTTTCCCTCTTCACTTTCCGAATAAGTAAAGTATGCATTAATTTTGTTCTACATTTATTTCCTTCAGATTATAATGATTTTAAAAATAATTTCTGCACACTAGCCTTCTTACTGCTTCATAAAGAGCTTACCAGACCATGTAATTCAATTATCAATAAAAATGAAAGTGCTGCTAGTACACAAAACAACACAAACTATGAATAATGCTTAGAGTTTAAAAAATAAGCTAACTATTCATTAGTTAGGAAATTGTCAAAATGACCATTAGATGAGCCAAGGGAAAGGGTAGAACAGTCATGTTTATTAAATAGCATATGTTTAGTTTGACTAATGAAGCTTAAAAACATATTAAGAAAAAATGTAATATGATAGCTAAAATATCATTTAGATATTAGTATTATACAGCATGCATTACAGTGCTCATAATTTGCATTGATATATTTTCATTTGTTGAAACTGTTATGTTCCAGCTCAAGGCTATGGAGGAATATTTCGGACAAAATGAAATAAATAAATAAATGCGTAAATTAATAAAAGTACTGTGAAATGTGAGCATAAATAAATAAATGTGTCATGAAATGAGAGCCTTAATAAATAAATATGTCATGAAATGAGAGCATAAATAAATAAATGTGTCACGAAATATGTTTTTCGTTGCTTATTTATTTATTTCATTTTGTCCGTAACGTTCCTGCAAACCGTCATGAAATACGGCTTGAAATAAAACTGTCAGTTTCACTCGTCAAAGTTGAGAGGGCGGGCTCTAACACGCCCTCTAGTTACTGATTGGTGAATCGATAGCACAAGAATTAATTAGAAAAATGCTTACTACTGCCGATGAAATGGATTCTGCCGAAGATATTACGTATTTCAGAGAGAATTGAAGATTTATCGGAAGAAATTACAATGTTGGCGGCCCTTTTAGACTCCGATATAGATGAAACTGTTTTTGAAATTATCGAAGAACAGGTGGAACGGACTCGACTACACTCCAGTTCAGGTGATGCAGTTCCCTGCTCTGGACGTCCATCCTTTGACATTCCAGCTGAGTAAAAGTACAACAGATTGCAGATCTATATGGTGTATCGGAGAAGACGATCACAAGGCTAATGAGCCAGTTTGATATACGGTAAGCTGCAACGGCTGTATTAGTGCAGGTACTTTGACATGGAATGCCCAAAGCAGCTCCAACTAATATTTTGAACTGAACAACTTTACCACTGATCAGAGCTGTACAGTTGTTTGAAAAAGTAGCTGCGAATATGCAACTGAGTTTATACTCGTAAAACAAGGGTCAAATACTCAGTTCTAAAAGGGCCTCCAACATTGTAATTTCTTCCGATAAATCTTCAATATCTTTGGCAGAATCTATTTCATCGGCATAGTAAGCATTTTTCTAATTAATTCTTGTGCTATCGATTCACCAATCAGTAACTAGAGGGCGTGTTAGAGCCCACCCTCTCAACTTTGACGAGTGAAAGTGACAGTTTTATTTCAAGCCGTATTTCATGACGGTTTGCAGGAACGTTACGGACAAAATGAAATAAATAAATAAGCAACGAAAAACATATTTCGTGACACATTTATTTATTTATGCTCTCATTTCATGACATATTTATTTATTAAGGCTCTCATTTCATGACACATTTATTTATTTATGCTCACATTTCACAGTACTTTTATTTATTTACGCATTTATTTATTTATTTTTATTTTGTCCGAAATATTCCTTCATACAAGGCAGGTATCAAAAGCATGTATGGGGCTCAAACTAAAAGCAAGTAAATGGATATGATTGCATATGCCAAGCAAATTATAATAAAAAAACACGCTCATGTTTAAATTAAATATTGCTAATAATGTATAATGTCTCCACTAAATGAGACGAATTAGGGAGGGATATGATTGTAGTGTTTAACTGATAGATGAACAGTCTGCATAGTATGTCAATACACAAACACTACAACATGATGGGAGAAGAGCTGTGACAGTAAGGAAGTCCAAAAGTGAAAAAAGAAGTAAATATAAAGTTTCCAAGTAGGAGTCGATTTAAGGATCAAGATGGATGTGAGAGAAAGACTGAGAAAGTTGAGCTGTAACCAGTGGCATCAATAGTGTTACGTTATATGGGGCTTAGTCTCCCCTTTTTTATTGCTGCAAGTCAAAAAGCAGACAGGGGGTCCTATGAGAATGGGTGGTTGGGTTCTCTCGAAAATCAGGACATAGACATTGGATATCAGGGGCTGAGGCCCCGGAAGCCCCCTAACTACACCACTGGCTTTAAGGTCTAAAGCAAACAGATTCTTGAACTACTGAGCAGTACATTCACTGTTCACTCTCTGGAACTATTTCACTTTTTAACACTGCGTTACTATAACATGCAAACACTAAGGTTTAAACAAATTGATAATAATAATCCATTTTTACTTTTCTCAAACTCAAATTTTAAAAGAAATACAAAAATAAACGAATAATAAAATAATTATACTAATGTTAATAGGTGCATAATTCAGAAATGTCAGCAAATCTGAGCAAAGCCCTTAACCTGAAAAATTGCTTCAGATGTTCTTTACTGTACAATGGCTGACCCTGCACTCTGACCTCCAAAAATCATGCAAAAAGACAATTCCCCTCTTGGAAATAATACAGTATGACTAATACCAAAAATACTAAAAATTATGTGCACATTTAAAAATTAATCTTTAGAAGCTACTTAAAAGTAGCAGTACTGTTTGCACTTTGGATATCAGATAAAATATTCCACAAGGCTGAATGATCAAAAGAGAAGGGTATAACCCCCATGGTGTAAAGGTGAAACTATTAAGCCAGTAGCAGTGCAAGATTTAAGTACAAGATTGAAGAGTGCAGGCGGTAAACTGCTATCAGTAGTCAAGTCAAGTCAAACTTTACTTATAAAGGATATTTTACAACAGCCAAAACTGAACCAAAGTTCTGTACAAAAAAGGGTAAAAAAAAAGCAGTGTGAATTAAGGCACTATATATATTTGTCTGACCCGGCACAGATTAACATTGAGGCATGTGTCAAACACACAAAACTTTTATTTTTCTTCAACTGTGGGGCATGTCTTCCCCGTGAACCCCACAGGCATAACACAGTCTCAAGCACTTAATCAAAAAAACAACCCTTCTTCTGGCACCACCACTCCTCCCAGGCAACCTCAACCTCTTCCTCCTGACTCAGGCCCTGAGTGGTGGTTGCCGGCCCTTTTTATAGCCCACCTGGAAGTGCTCCAGATACTTGATCTGTATTGTTTTGCTCTGCTTTGATTTTAATGGCAAATAGATTTGAGTGTCATCAACATAGCAGTGAAAGAAGAACACATACTTCAAGCCTAGAGGTAACATGTACAGTATATCAAAAACAGTACTGGTCCAAGGATGGAATCCTGCAGGATCCCACAAGTAAGAGGGGGTAAAGAGGATGAAAACTCACGCAAGTGAATAGAAAAACACCTAGTATTAAATAAGAAAAAAACATTTAAGGGCATTACCTTGGATGCCTACATACTGTTTGTTCAAGGCAGGATATAAGAAGTGCATGAACAGTATCAAAAGCTGAGGCAAGATCTTGCAATACAAAAATGGCAGAATCTCCAGCGTCAGTAGTTAGGAACAGGTCATTGTAAACCTTTAACAAGGCTGTTTCAGTGCTGTAACGGAATCCAAATCCAGAATTGAATTTTTCCAGAATACGATTTTCATCCAGAAATGTTTGTAATTGAGTTTTTTTAAGACTTTACATAAAAAAGGACAGCTTAGAAAATTGTCTGCAATTTGACTAGAGCATTTGTGCAATGTGGACATCAGAAAAATCATGTAAGGTTTTAAAAGTTGGAAGAAGAACCTTAAACCTGAACCTGAACACTCCAAGAAAAGACAAGAGGAAGGTATGTGGGTAAATCTAGGTAACAGGACATTCCACTGATAAAGATGCACAGGGAGACAAGCATATAGGAGCTTTTCAGCATCTATAAAAGATAGAGGCAATATGTTTGTCAAGTGATTAAAAAAATCTCATATTCTTAACATGAGCCTCTTGGGGTAAATCTGGATCAGCTAAAACAGTAGAATGCTACAATATTTGTACCTTCAAATCTTAAAATGTTTACCTGATTCTTTGTACCATTTTATTTATTTATTTTTTCTTCCTGTTTTTCTTATTCAACATTTGCATTAGGCCAGGTAATGGCAGAAAACTCCTAATAAAGAAGAAATGTTCAGTGAATTCTGTTGCCAGTCTGCATGTTATTAGAATCCAGTAACATCTGAGAATATGTTGTTACACATGCACATCTGGATTACCTTTTAAGGTATGCAATATCATTACGGGATGACAGGGGACGCTGTGCCTAACAGTCTTGTCTCTTCCCCCTTCAAAGCTCTGAGAAGACGCCCCTTGAGGGTGAGTAACTCGGCACTCCTTACTCCAAGCCACACTGCCCCTTCCAGTCATTTAAAATAAGTAATTTGGAGTCTCAGAGGAGCATGCAGGCTCTAGGTCAGTGCAGATGCACATGGGAATGTGTACATGCTGCTCTGTGGTAGATTATGGTGCTTGCCTGATTGTGCATTTAAGTGGAATTGCAGGCGGATGGATCAAGTGCTTCATTAACACCTTGGAGCCTCTGACTGTATCACCTGCACCCAATCAGTTCATAAAAGGGAGCCTCTGCATGAAACAAAACTGCAAGCTTAAGACAGCGTGAGGAGAAAAGGAAGAGCAGCCGGTATCCACACAGAGGAGCAAGTGAATGGCACGCCAAGAGAGAATCATTCACCACTGAATTAATGTAGGAACGGGTACGGTGGTGGTGGTGGTGTCCTTCCTAGGGTTCCTGAAGGCGCTAGGGGAGCATGGTGGAAGACGGAAGTGCAGCCGGCTCTGATGAGGTCTAGCAGACATTGAAGGAGGCAGCCAGGATGGGAGCCTGAAGTGAGGACCGTGTGTCTCCATTAACTGGGATGCATTGGGCTCTGATGAAAGAAGAGAAAGGACTTGATGACTGTATGGTTTTATTCTGGATTTATTATTGGATTATTAATTGTTTTTTAACTTGCATACTTTTACTTTGATTTTAGGGATTATTTATTTATTGAGCAAGGAGCCCTGAACTATTTTAAACTTTATTGTTTGTACATAAAACACCAATTCTTGCTGACTGTGTGTCCTCTTTTGTCTAGCTCGTCCTTGGTTTTGTTAATCAACGAATCTAGGTTCATGGAGCCAAACCAGACTGTCAAGAGGACCTGAGTCTGTTGCAGGACAGAGCTGCAGAGAAATCAGAGACTATGATTCATTTGCTTTATTTTCTGTGCTTGGGCCATCAAGCGCCTGTATATTTTGCTGTCAAGAGCCTTTTTTGTTTTTTGTATATTAAATAGGGTACCCACTTTTCTTTGGACTTTTAGTGTGACTCATATCTGACAGAACCTATGAATAATATGACCAAAACTGAAATACACTGAGGCAGAATAATAGGAGTCCAAGAAAAGAACCTTTGGAAGCTAAATATAGTGCATTGGAAAGTTTGAATTGTATTAATATATTTGTTTCTGTTGTTTTTTTTAGGTGACTAAGAAATATTAAGATGTCATTAACTTTTCTGAAATATTGTGTTGTATTAGATTATGCAGTATGGCAGTTTCTTCTTTCTGTAAAAAATATGGTTTTGTAAGCTTGTTTGCTAACTTAACTGTGTCATAACTGTCCCTTATAAAGGTAAAATCAAAGGACAAAGGTAGCCTAACACACTGTGTTATTATCATTAACTCTTTTAGTAGTCATGTAGTACATAATAGACTCTATTGAAAGTTGATTTTTAACTCATTCAAGGCTAGCACTAGGTTGGCACCACATCTTTTTGTAAGGATGAAGTAATAAAATGAATTCTAAGTCACTATATCAAAAAATTAAAATTTGAAAAAATATGTTCAAATGCAAAGGATGATGCATTGGTTTATGCTATAAATACATAAAGTAACTTCAGCTGCAAAGGACTTAAAATTCCCCAGATAATTGATTTTACATAAAAATGATTAACAAAAAATACTATTTAAATACTATTTATTGAATGTTATTAAAATTAATTTGTGAGGAAAAAACTCAGTAGCATAAGATTTAAATGAGTTTTTCCAGTATCTGTTATGAGATCTGAACCCTTGATCTTGCAATACTCAGCTGTGTTTAGGAGAGACAAAGCATGCTGGAATCTTAAATTTTATTCCTGATTTATTAACCATTTTTCTAATAAGCTGCTCCAAACAAACAGATTCCAATATGATTAAAGCTGAAGATTTAGGAAGGAAGGAAGAGCCATCAGAACTCCAATAAAAAAGGTAGCAGTATGTATTTAATTTGTTGATAAAATACTGCAGCCTATCTCCTATTACACCAATGTGTGAGTTTTGTTCAAAATACATTGAACTATCTGGTTTTAATCTAAGGTAATTCTATTTCCCATGATAAATTAGGCAAATTAGAGATTGCTCCCTCTGTGGACATTAAGGCTGCTGCCATTATTATTTATGAACTAGTGTCAGAAGCTGTGGTAGAAGCTTTGAATGCAGCCAAGTTAATTATGGGAAACTTGAATCTTTGCACATTTGACAGCCATCTGTCAGACTTGCTGTAGTAAGTGAGGCGCAGTGCCCATAATGATGCCTGTCTCCACCTGTACTCACTGACACAAGGCCACATTGGAAATGCCAATCAAAATAACACACAAGTCATTGGCATATGAGAGAGAAACCAAACTCCGTGGAGGAAAATCCATGCAGATATTTGGAGATAATATAAAGTCCTTGCAGAAAGCCATCTGAACACAAGATTCAATCCCAGAACACTGGATAATAATGAAGCTTCACCAATCTCTTGACCACTGCACTGTCCTATCAGTATTTTTAATCATTCCAAAAATAAAAATCTACATATACATTGTATATATACTGCATATACAATTACTTGTGATCTATTTTTGCAAGTATAAATGTGTGTGCAAATTTGGTCATTCTGGTCGACTGTATTTAGCCAAAATGTCTTCAATTTAAACAATTCAGTTGCCAAAGAGGAGGGATTAAAAGTGCAGGGAAAACAAGTGAGCAATCACAATTAAAAATTCACATCCACTCTATATGAAGCAAGAGGTCAAAGATATGTGATTGGATTATTTGTTAATGATGTTCTTTTCTTCTATGAAAATCTTTCATTACGAGAGGATCTGCAGTTTCAGCTAAACGCAGATATCACTCACATTTGGAATATTCAGAGCAGATAACTACTGCACAAAAGTTTTTATTATTACTATTATTATTAATTAAATTGGTCAGGCACATTACTTTATTAAAGTAGTGTTTTTACATTTTGTTTTTCTTAATATTCATGTCCCAAAATTTCAAAGTTATTACTTCATTATTATACATTTGTTGTTGTGGGACTGATAAAAACAAGATTGTGATTGGTGTTGGCAAAAAATTGATTTGGCAACATCTTGAAGGAATTTAATACAGGGTGGACAAGTTAGCCAACCCCCTGAAGATTTCAGGATTCCCAGCACAATTTTCTAATTATACAATAAAAGTTTTCTTATTAAGGGCATTTTTATCTAAAAAACAACTTTGCTTCTGATATAATGGTGTTCTTTAAATTTTTGCATACTACTTGCTGGCCTTTTAATATTGTGCATTCAAAAAGTGTTCTCCCCCACCACCTTTTTCACATACCACCTTTTTTGCAGCCTTGGGCTATTTGCATTTAAATGATTTTCCCCACATTAACCAATGTTTAATACTCTAGAAACAAAAAAGGGGATTTTAGAATTTTTGCGAATTGTGTAAAAATACAAACTGAAATATCAAATTGATACAAGTATTCAGACCCTTTGCTACAGTCTGACTCAGGTGCATCTCATTCTATTGCTCATCACTGAGACGTTTCTACACCTTGTTTGGAGTTCACCTGTGGTCAATTAATTGGACATGGTTAAGAAATGCTGTTACCTGCCAATATAAGGTTCCACAGTTGACAATATGTATCAGAACAAAAACTAAGCTATGAGGTCGCAGAATTTGCATGCAGGGCTTAGAAAAAGGATTGTGGTGAGATGTAGTTAAGGGAAAGACTAAAATAAAATTCCAGCAGTGTTTAAGGTTGCCAAGAGCGCAGTTGTTTTCGTAACTCTTAAATGGAAGATGTTTGGAACCACCACAACTCTTCCCAGAGCTGTGTACCTGGGCAAACTGAGTAATAATGGGAGAAGGGCCATGGTAAAAGAGGTGACCAAGAGCCAGTTTTGTGACTCTGACAGAGTTAAAGAGAACCTGTGTGGAAGTGGGAGAAACTTCCAGAAGGATAACCATCTCTGCAACACTCCAACAATCTTGGCTTTATGACAGAGTGGCCAGACAGAAGTATCTCCTCAGTAAAAGACACATGAAAGTCTGCTTGGAGCTTGCAGCAAGGCATGTAAAGTACTCTCTGATTCTCTGATATGATAAAACCAAAATTAGAGTCATGTTCCGAGGAAACCAGGAACTGCTCATCACCTGTGCAATACAATTCCAGTGGTAAAATATAGTGGCAGCATTATGCTGTGGGCACCATGGAGAAGGGACTGGAAGACTAGGTTGGGTTGACAGAAAGCTGAATGCAGCAAAGCGCAGAAATATCCTTAATGAGAACCTGCTCCAGAGCGCTGTGAACCTCAAACTGGGTCTAAGATTTACCTTCCAACAGGACAATGACCCTAAACACAATAAAAGACAAAACAGGAGTGACATAGGGTCAACCTTTGTTATTATTCTTGAGTCACCCAGTCTAAGCCTTGACTTGAACCCTATCAAACATTTCTAAAGGGACCTGAAAATTGCTGTCCACCAATTGTCTTCATCTAGCCAAACAGAGCTTGAGATGATCTGCAGAGAAAAATGGCAGAAAATACCCAAATTCAGGTGCGCAAAGCTTGCTGCATCATAACCAAGAAGACAAGAAGTAATTCTATGGTATTTAGTGATGCATGATGTGGGAAGAAATTAAATTAAATGGTTTTGCAACAGAGCAAAATGTGAAAAGCGAAGGGGTCTGAATACTTTCTGAATCTACTTTATGTGTATTAGGTCTTGTGGACTACAGGTCCATTTCCATAAGTAATTGGGAACAAGCGCACAACAATTGTGAAGACACCTTTTAAAATATAAAGAGAAGCCTCCCATTCCCTGTCAGAAACACATTTGTTTGTTTTTTCAAGCAATCAGTCATACAGTGAATAAATAAACTCATTGAGCTCTTGACATAAAATCATATAAATACAGAAATGTGGTGCACCCACAGGAAGTCTTTTGTAATCAAAAATCTTCAACCCTCAGCCTCTCACCTTGTATACATAACTTTCTGTAGAATATCCATTCATTTCCACATAAGCACACAAGTTACATAATTTTCCCTCAATCCATTCATGTGGTTAGAACCAGCAGCATAATTTAGAAGCCATTTAATATAAGTAAGGCTCTTAGTGCCCTGCGGTGGGCTGGCGCCCTGCTCAGGGTTTGTTTCCTGCCTTGCACCCTTTGTTGGCTGGGGTTGGCTCCAGCAGATGCCCATGACCCTGTAGTTAGGATATAGTGTGTTGGATAATGCATGCATGAAAAACTGTTAGTTTTTGTCAGTCACTCTGTGAGAGGGGCTTCTGTTAAAATAGGTCTCAGATTTTGTAGCTCCATTTTGTTTAAACAAGCTTTTTCAACATCTATATCAATACTAAAGAAGTAAACTTGAAAGGGTAAAAACAGATATTAATAAAATCAGTACGGAATGGTCCATACAGTACTTTTATATAAATGTCACTTTTGTGATACTACAGCCACCCACCAGGCAGTCCAGTCCTACCCTCCGGAAGTGACCCTCTATCTGCTACCAGCCACTCTTGTCATCAACAATGAGGATGCTGCAAGCCAGATCACCCTCTGGGAATCGTGCCACATGGCCGTAGTGCCGTAACTGACACTTCCACACAATGTGGATCAATATGCCTCATTCGGGACTCCATGAGCAACCACTCATTCGACACAAAGTCAAACCAGCGGTACCCAAGGATACTCTGAAAAAACACAATACCAAAGGAGTTCAGTCTTTGTCTCAGGTCACTGGATAGTGACCATGTACTATGCAACTATATAGCAAGACAGGAAGCACCAGGACTCTAAATACTTAGACCTTCATCCTTTTGCATAGATATCAGGAGTGCCACACACCACTTTCCAGTCACCTTACTAACCCTCCATGCTCTCCCAATCTGTCTACTGACTTCATAGGATGTGTATGTCGCTGCTGAAGAAAGTAAACCTTTCGACATGGTCGACACTCTCTCCGCAGACAGACACACTGCTGATGGCTGTGCCTGAGAGATATACTGTAGTGTACAATAATATACTGTCAAGTATCTTATGTAATTTTTATTATTTATTTACAATTCACCTATATAATATGTATTATATACACTGATAAATACAGAGTAAAATTAACAGGAAATCAAATCAAATAACTTTTTTTTTATATTTAATTTGAAACTAAACACATTGGGTGAAATGAAAACAAACTGCAACTTGTGGTGGCTTAACACTAGAATTACCAGAGCCAACGAAAAAACGTAATTCTGGCCCACCTTAAATCCCTACGCACCTCTCCGTCAGCCTCTTTTGTCTTCTAAATGTGTTGATAACCCCAAGCAGCCTAATAACATCCCCCCATCGCCTCAGAACAGCTAAGAAGTTCTCCCAGCTCCTGCCTTGATTGATTATCTAAGAATGAGCTACTCAGAATTGTAAGGGGAAATAACTTGATGTGCGTTTTGTGTCTAAACAATCTATGTAAACAAACCGTTAAAACAGAAACTTTTTCATGTTTTAGTAATAAATGACAAAATGTACACATGAACTATAAAATATGTAAAGGCTGATGGCCAACTATCAAATAAACACTTCCATAAAAAGGGCAACTACAATATGACAGCTTCCGTGGTGCAGTGGTTAGAGCTGTTGACTTATAATTCAAAGATCGTGAGTTTGAAACCAGCTCCCCTGCAAATTTACTGTTTTGAGTAGTGAGCTGCTCTTATTGTTACTATTATACAATAAAAACATACATTTCATTTTTGCCTGTAACAGCCGGTGGAAATTTATAGGACTTGTAAAAGTTAGCATTTTTTCTCACTCTTATTTTCTCAGTCACGATCATGATATAACGTCCAAGTCAAGCGTGTTATATCACACAGCAACTTGCCACCTGCATGCTCCTGCCGCACTGAATAAGCTCACGCCTTCTGGTACACGATGTCAATACAGCACTGGGGGGGAAAAAAAAAGAGACGAATACATGTGACATTTTGAAGAAATCATTTTATGACCTGAATAGTACCAATCAGAAAACAGCGTCACACTAATGCAATATTATTTGACGCTGTTCGTTTTCAAATAATATTGCATTAGTGCGTCACTGTCCACGTCCACCTTTACAGATCGAAGTGTGTGTGTTCATTTTTTTCTCTTCATCATCCAGCATGTGTTCTGGTAGGGCAAACAAGCTGTCAACTATCTTCACTTACAAATTTCTTTGTGTGTTTGGATGTGTACGATTGTATGCTTGCATGTGTATTTAAATAAACTTTGTCAAAAACTCCTTCTGCAAAAATTTGCACATCTATAGGCCTGACACCATGACTAAATGGAGCAGAATGCAAAAATCCTGTGTAAATTAAACAGTTTCTATGACAGCTAGTGTTGGACATAGGTCTAATAGTTTTTGAAGGTTTTGGAGATAAGTACTAAAAAAAACTGGACGAAAAATAATATGCTTGGAGCCTGTAACAAGATAAACATGATGAAACTTGCTTTGAAGTTATCGTTGTACATCGATTTCCACAGAATCATGCTGAAATCAACTTTTCTGGACGCTTTGAACTTCATATAATCAGAATTGGAGCCTAACTTAACAGTGAATTTTTGATTCCACTGCCAAACTTCCATTTACATGAAAGTAAAAACCATGCAGAGGTGTATTAGTGAAAAAGAGAAAAAAAACCATTAAAAAATACAAAATTTTGCAACAAAATTACCAACCAGCAATTAGCATAGAATTAATAATTTATATTTTTCTGTTTTCTAAATACCCCCGTGACCCTGTGTTAGGATATAGCGGGTTAGATAATGGATGGGTGAATGTTTTCTAAGTAAATACATTTATTATTCTAACACCAGAAATAGCTTTATGGTCCTCCATGAAAACAGACCAGACAATTGTCTGATGAAGCCTAAATTCTAAATTAGAACTTGTTCACATACTTACAAAGGAAGCACAGGATTTAAGATTTTAATTTTAATCTGAACTACTGTTATCAGCGTCTCTTCACATCGACTAACTAACTATAACTTATATGAACAAAGAATCCATCCATTATCCAACTCGCTATATCCTAACTACAAGGTCATGGGGGTCTGCTGGAGCCAATCCCAGCCAACAAGGCAGGAAACAAACCCTGGACAGGGCACACACCCCAAGCACAATTTAGAATTGCCAATGCCGACAAAGAATCAGTAATAATTAAACTATGCCTATCACAATGCACATTTTAAGTCTATCCAGAACAAATGATAGATATTTGACATGCATTAGACATTTGTTAACAGGAGAAAATCCTTTGAGACTGCACAATACAGACATTTTGAATTATATTAAAGGGTGTACATTTTATTTTATGAGCTGGTACAATTAGGTATTCAATATGCAAATTGTTATTGCCTTTATTTTTAAGAATACAGCTAAGCAAAACAAATTTGTTGGAATTCCAAAATTTGTGCATTTGGAAATGCCTGTATTACATGGAAGAGGTAGTCCAAAATTAATTTAAAACTGTATAACTGGTTAACTCAATATGTCTCTAAAGTAGATAACATCAATTGGTTTATCCAGTAATAAAGTATCAAATTGCATCATTTTAATTGTTCAAGTGCCCCTGATGAGATTTTCTGCTTTCAAGAGACTCTCTGTTAATGCCACTGATGAGGTTTCCAGTTTCTGGTCTGCAGCTTCAGCAAGCACAGGGCATATTGTACATTCTGTTTACTTTACAAGCTGCTTTCAATATCCTTATACAATTTAACATTTAATGTTTTGTTTTGTTATGTTCTTTAACCACTGTTAGGAGCAACCTGTGAAACTGTCTGTCTAAGAACCTGTAACATTTATTTCAAAACAGAGAAACAATAGATTTATAATTTAACTAATCTGCATATCACTTGTATTTGTGTAGATAAATACTAAAGTTTCCAGTATGTGTAATACTCAACATTAGGTTCTTGCAAAATGCCATTATTTACAATGAATCTGTGCTCTTAAATTGTGCGATATTTTAAATATTATAATACTAGTAAAATATGTGTAAGGTAAAGTCATGTGCATACTGTGTATTGAATTTTTCCATGTTTTAAAAATGATGCCTATCCCATTAACCATAGTAATAGTAATTTCTGTATTGATTGTAACTTCTAATTTAAGTCTACACTTATAAAAGTGACAAACAACTCATATTTTGTATTTTGTCATATGCAAAATAATATACTCAAGTCACTATGAATGTAATTAGATATATGTTTCTTTGGAAATTAAAATTAAGAATGTGTTAGCTTTCAGACAACCTAAAAATTAGAAAGTACCAAAAGACTGCAAAACAGGAACTTGTTCTTTGAAGCAGAACTGCTAAGTCATCTAAGCATTAAAAAGTAATCTGAGAAAATTGCCTTTTAAATGCTCAAGTAAATTGTTGTGCCACTTAAATTTGAAATTATTCAACTTTTTATAGGAAAATATTTTGTAACAGCAGCAGAAAGTAAACATTGGAAAGAAATATATATTTTCAAATTGCATTGAGGGGCTCTGAAAAACCTAGGGAACAAACATAACATTGGTGAGAAAACATTAAGATTGTAATAATTGTTTAAAACACAGAAAAAATATTGTTTTAGACTTTCCCTGCTAGAGTGTAGTTTATTATTATAATATCAATAATTATAACTTTTTTATTGGACAGAAAAGCCACTATGAATTTGCATGAATGTACAGTTTCCCTACATAATGGTTGCTAGTATGGATCACAGTTTTCTGAGGCCTCTGCCATCTTTGTTTCTGTTCAACGATGAGTAACTATTTGTGAATTATAATATTTAACTAGACGTTTGCATGTTTGTGATAAACTGTACCCTTTTTATGTTTCTCCCCTTACCCTTAGAGTGTATCCACTATAAGTCAGGATGGAGAAGGATTCTTGCCTGGGTGGGAAATCATAATGGAAGGATAGCCTGATTATGGACACTGACACCTAAACTGTTCAAATGCCTTATCATTTGGGTGGGATACAGGAAGGAACAGTGGACTGATGAGAGCTGGAGGCTGAGAGCAGGTCATCCCTTAAAGTAACAGGTGGCAGTTTTCTTCACTAATAGTCCCAGTTTGGACAACCACAGAACAGCATGGAAATTGGAGTCCAAAAGGGCTGCCCTGTAGGAGTCATTGGGTAACAATAGAGGTTGCTGCCAGGTGAGGACCTCCCTGGTTAGTGTATGACACGGAATTGTTTCCTATAAGCCACAATGAACCACTGGAAGTACTCTTGGGTTCAGTTTAAAAGAAGCCCACTGCCATACCTCAGGGAATCAGAGTCAGGAGGTAACAGGCGACACTAAACAGAAGGAGAGAGAGAGAGAGCGAGAGTGAAAGAGCAAGTATTTAATTTGTATATTGACTGCATTAATTGTCACAGCTGATCTGTATGGATTAAAAATTCTTTATTTTTGACCTAGAGTTGAGTTGGGAATTTGGTGTCTGGGGTTTGGGGGCTCAGTGGCGCTGCCACTGTTCACATGACCTACTATGAATTACACCAATGACCTTGCTGGCTTTACGGCAGAGCAAGCTGAAAATCCTGAAGTAAGAAAAACAACATTTAAAAAGTTGTTTCAGTAAAATTTGAAATAGATATAATAATACAATAATGAAAGATCTGATAATTGTCAACAGGAATGTCTGTAATGTCATTTTCCTTATTGTCTGGTTCTTGAATGGACTGAGGTAAGTGTAAGAGTCCCAAATTCATGCTTTGTTTTCTGTTTCCTGTTCTTGTCCACTTAAGCTAGTATCACTTTAGACAAGTCGGAAGGGATGGCAAACTTGATGACTATAGTTGCTGATCTCATTGCCTGAGGATGTCAATTACAAAAGCAGAATTCACAAGGAATGGCAAATTGGATGATTCTGTGATGACTTACCAGCACAGTTTTACATTTCCAAAGTATCACCAGCTTGCCCCTTTTCCTGACTGCCAATAATATTCTGCCCATGACAGTAAAAAATATAATGATTTAAAATGTGAGAATACAGATGGTTTTGAAAAGATTATGTTGAAATACTAGACAGATTAGGAGTATGAACTCTTACTGCAATTTACGTAATGTTATTGGTAAAATATTTTTACACTTAAAAAATGAGCCACTTTTAATATTGTGTAATCATGTAAACTATGGATTGAAAACTATCTAAATATCACTAATAATTTGAAAGGGCTCTAAATAAGTACATTTAGTACTATGGCCAAACAAATGGAATAGATATAACTGAAGGCTGAGTAGGAACTTTAGAATATCTGATTAGAAGTCCCAAAAAAAACTTGAAATATAAAGTAGATGTAATTGAATACTGACTATAATTTACCAAAATGACATCAATTTTTAAAGCTGCTTTTACTTTTTTACTTTAGGGTGCTTTACTTGAAGACAATGTGTTATAAAACAATAACTTTTTAACCTTGAGGTTTGAGGTTGATATACTCAGTTAATTCTAATTAAAATTACTTATGAATATGATCAACACAAATCTGCACACAATTTTGATAGTTACATTTTAACACTTATTATGAAATACCACATCAAATTTAGATATGAGTAATGACTGTTCTTTAAATCTATATTAAGCATCCCTCCAGTTTAACATATTTGCATAATTAGCTATTAGTTATCCAATGGTAGAAACCCAAAACTAGGCACAATTTAAGTTAATTTCTAGACAATTTTGCATGTTTTTCTAAAATACAAAAGCATCTGTGTGAAGCCCTAACCATATACAATTTATTTTGTCACAGTCAGCACACACAGCAACAGGTGCTCTCTCTGTCTCCTGCAAAAGTGTCATCCACCTTTTTTTTGTTTATTTTTATATATATACACAAATACAATAAATACAAATTTAACAAATGCATATAAATAATAACAATGAAGGACAATAATTAACGTTGCAACATACCTACAAGACAAGCAGTAAGGGGCACAGTCAGCACACGCAGCGACAGGCGCTCTCTCTGTCTCCTATAGCAAGCCAAACAATATACTAATGAGGCTGGATCTCTGTTAAACCAAACACTTTTAAATTCCATTTCTGCTGACCAAAAGTGATGATGTAACCTCAAAATACATTAATAACTACATGACGTGATGTTTCAATACAGTTTCAAACAAAAAACACTATTTCAAAACTTGTTAGCTTACGCGAGAGACAGAGAGTATTGAGAAGCGCCTTACCTGCAAAAGTGTTATCCAGCTTTTGCCAGGAGTCTGCTGTACACTACATGTGCGTCCTATGGGTGTTACATTAATTAACCTAACAACAAGCAAACAGGAACTATATACAAAAGATACACTGATTGCATTCACATTAAACAAAATTCACAATATATAAAACAGAAGAATTTCAGTATTAAAAAAAAACATAGTTTTGAGAATGTTCACAAAAATATAAAACATAATAAACTAACTCAGCCACAAAGGCACTAGGATTTCCTTTATTGATAGTCAGAAAGACACCCAATATAAAAGCTGCATACTGCATAAAATGTCCAGAAAAGTTTTTCAAAAGCCCACTCAAATATCATCAGCTCAAATACAAAAAACAGTATGTAAGATATTTGTACTTGGTCTGAGCAAAATATCCCTTCTTCCATCAATGTTGTGAGATCTTTCAAAGGATAGCCAAATCTCTTGATATAATCCACTTTACAAATGAGTGCCAAATAATTTGATATTAACTATAATCTCAGTTCACATAGTATATTGACCAGTGCACTTTATAATGCTGTGACTTTGTTTTTCTTGTATGCCATTCCATGAGGATTTCAGATTTCAAAATCATTCACATAAAGTAGTAGTGGAATGCTGAAGTCTTCATTAACATAGAATTAATTTAACTTAAAATATATATCATCCTGGAAGGATGCAAACTGTGATATACAGTAGTGTTAACATGTTTAATCAATATCTGGCCTGCTATCTCCTTATTGTGTTATTTCAAGGTTGCAAGAACAGGCATGAATTAAAAGACACAGCTCTCTTGTAAATCCAAAATTTGCTCTACTAGCTCAATTACATGGGCATTTTACTTAAAATAGTTTTGCCTCTTAAATCTTGAAGAAAATAAATCATCAAAACCAAAGGATGTGCTCAGAGGATTATGTAGAATGATACAAATGGTCTATCAGCTCACTGATGATAGTTTCATCAATAGCCGAGTTTTTTTTTTTGAAGATGTCACAGAGTAAATTTTAAATAAACTGAGTTGGTGATGAGCAGATAAAGAGAAGTTGTTCGGTCAAGTCATCAATACATTTGCCAGATGATTTGGTAGATGCTTTCCAATTTCAGAAAGAACAAAAAAATACTCCTAACAATTTAATTTGATATATCCCCATCATAAATAACATTTAAGTTGGAATCTTTGTCTACGTGATCTTTGATTCAAGCAGTACAATTTCATCTTGTTGTACAGTACAGAAAATGTCTGGTTTTCTAATTATGTCAGCCTTTAAATCACTAGATGAATAGCATTTGTGCTTACTGTTTGTCTCAAAGTCCCAAATACAGTACATTTGTCATGAAATCACATCCTTCAAAAACACATTCTGTATTTTCATATCTTTTTGAATGGAGGTAAATGTGTTTAAGATAGTCTTTTGTATTAGGATTAAGTGAATCACAAATGTTAAATCTGAAAGATTTTATGACTTCATCTTCTTTAGTTTCATCAAAATTGTGGTATCTATGTAGATTTGTGTGCTGGTCACCTCATGTTTCAAAGGAATATTGACAGTATAATGAAGAAAGAGTCCTAAACGTCCATTACTAAAGTTTCCATACATCACCCTGCAACAGTTTCTTTTGAAATTACTGAAATCCTCATTGATTTTAACTATAACTTTAGGTTATACAAAAGTCCCACCACTGCCCTCTTCCCCTAAATGATAATCTGAAAAATAGTAGCAGTAACATTACATCAGTAATCAATTATGACCATGAAAATATTTAATTTACAGGCCAAATATCAACACAATGATAAAACGTCCAGATTTGGTTACTATCCTTATATGAACAGAAAGTAATCCACAAGAAATTATATTGTGGTTTGTCAATTAAGAAAAAAAAATAGGATCCCTAAAGTTTGGAATTTGCCCAGCTCACCAATTCTGCCACTGGTCAGCCAGGTAAACATATCCTTAAATAAGTATTAATAATTCACTTGCCCAAAACATTCTACTAATTTCCTCTATTTCCAAAGCTGAATTTACTTTTGACTTCTCATTGGCCTTGATTCTTTGTTGCATTCAGAAATAAACAACTAACCTTTTTCTCTGCCTGCCAAGATATTTTAGTTGTTTATTAGGTCCAGCACAAAAAACTATGGTGCAGGCAAGATTCATAGGGAACCCTCCTGTAATTGGCATGTTGTTCATATTTAAACACCCATTCTGGAGAATATTGACACTAATCAACAAAACATACTGCAGGTGTATGTAGTTTATTACAACTTGCTCATATTTAAGAAATGCCTCTTTTGATAATGGCCCAAATATGCAGAGTTTACACTGACTGATTTGCCTGACACTGACACACATGATTTGCCACCTTCAAAGGGGGATAAAAAGCTTTGTATCCACAGAGAGCTAACAAACCAATTGTACTCCATTTGTATAGATTCGGGTACTTATGTAATCATTTATCATGTAACTTCGATCAATAAACAATACTCTTAATCAATCAATTTCTTTCTGTTCAACCATCACCTATGCAAAGACATACATATTCATAAATATTGTAGATCATAAGATGTACCATACTGCGGTGGGCTGGCGCCCTGCCCAGGTTTGTTTCCTGCCTTGCGCCCTGTGTTGGCTGCGATTGGCTCCAGCAGACCCCCGTGACCCAGTAGTTAGGATATAGCGGGTTGGATAATGGATGGATGGATGGATGTACCATAATGTGAACATTTTATATTATGTGGATTGTCCCCTTAATATTAAACATGAAACAACTGACTAGAAATGTTTTTTTCCACTGACTTAAACTGAGAATCAACTGAAATGAGTGCAATTTACACCCACTATTTTACTTTCCTCTTTGTGCAGCGGGATTGCTACTGGAAAAAAGTATTCTTTTTTAAAGTTGTATATCAAAACAAATAATTAAATGATAATCAATGACAGTCCATAAAAAGGAAGCAAGAAAAATAAATGGATGGGTACTATCAAATTCATTATAGAAGGAAGAATATTTTAGCACAGGCATTCTGTCCCATCAGCAATCGTGCAGATCACTTACCCCATAAACATTTTGGTTGTGGCAATCAGCATGTATAAAATTCAAATGCTTGACAGCCTACAGTATTTCAAAGCTATATATATTTACAGAAATCTCCACTTGTCCATGTTTCTGAAGAAATTGAATTGTTCAGATATCTGAAGTGATTTTGTAATATTTAAACTCACAATTATACATGGCAAAACCTTAAACTTACCTGAACCTGACTTTAAATCTATTTGTTATTTGCAGCCAAAAAATAATAATATTCTAAGCTAGCTAGCTAGCTAAAAATATTATCAGTTCTCTGCCCAGTAATATCCAAAATATTGAAAAAAATGGGTGACATATAGCCTGTGTGAACTTGTTGCAGGACAGTATAAACAGTTGGGTCCCCAAGATAATGAAATTCTGTGAGCCAGGCAGAAACATCACTGTGATGACAGCAGAAAATCTTAGATCAAGACTGTTAGGGCATAACTTTTTGGAGTGTTGGGCTTTTGTTTTGCCACCAGTGTTGTTGTATTGCGATGCTGGGGCCTTGAGTCTGAACATCAACTAGCTGCTGAATGTAAAGGATACACTGTATTCAATAAAATTCCACTGAAAAATTTTCTAAATGCATATTCTACATGTTTAATATGCACAAATAACGTTATCTACCTGTATTTTAGAAGAGTCTGGTAGCCATTTTACTTGCTGCTACTCCTTTCCCAGTTACTTCAAAGAAAGTCTTCCAAGGCTCAGTGCTGTTTGAGCTAGAAGATGCTGCACATGACATTATCCCTAACATTGAATACTTAATATGTTAAGTTGATGGTGAGGTTGAATAATAATTAATATTAATATTATAAGACTGTAAAACAGGCACCAGTTCACTACAGAACATAACTCTTGTTCAAACTCTTACTTGCTCATAATGGTCTAGTTTAGAAAAGCCATTTAAGCTGGCATGCATGAGTTTGGGTTGTTACAATTTTTTTTGGATAATATGGTCAGTTTAACATTTCAAATTTATAAGACTCGCCTATAATGATTTAATGGAAGAAAACTAATCTAGTAAGATTTCTATTTGAAGACTTTGGAAACACATTTGATAGGGCATTAACAGCTCTTCAAGAAGTGAAGATAGCAGTGATACATAAAAACCACGTCAAGGCATTCATATTATAGAGACATACTACTGCAGCCACTACATCAAGAAATATGAGAAATGTGAACAAAAATGTAAAGTATGACATGGTAAAGTGGAGCTATAAAGATGACTAACACATTCTCCATGTTAAAGGCGTTGGTCTTCTTTAGTCATGTACTGAAATCTCTGTATTTTTAAACAAAGATAACTGTGCAGTATAATAATGAGATATCAGGATTGTAGGGCTTTTGCAAATTCTACCCAGGTTTTCCAATAGTTCCTTTGAATTAATTTTGAAATTAGGGTTTTATTTTTTATCTTATTACTGTACTTCTGCTACTGTGTAATATCTTTTAAAGTTGTCAGTTTACTTATATTCTAATGTCATTTTCTTTGTAATTTAGCCTATGAAAGTGTTTACTGGCATTACGTATAATTCAAGTGTGATTAGTTGATTTTTAATACTTTTTTGAATAACCATATGACAGAAACCTTCTAAAATGTTATACAAAATGTAGAGAAGCATGGTTGTGCGCTACAGTAGATTAGACTGCTGCCTTTATAAAGTTCTCCATCTTTTGCCCGGAGTTTTCACTGGTACTCCAGCTTTTCCTCAGAAATGTGTGTGTTACAGTAAGTTAGCTGGCCAATTAGTCCGATCTGATGAAAGTAATTATGGGTGCATGAGAGTGTGATATGCGATGGATGGTGGCCTTTAGGATTGTTTTCTATATTACACCTGATATTTTTAGTACTAGGGTGTTGTACCGTGTTAGCCATTATGAATGTAGAGAAAAGCCATCTAAAAAGATTACAATATGCAAGCCTTCGAGGCAACTCAGGCCCCTTCTTCAGGTTTACATCTTGATGATTACATCTTGCCTTTTAGCCAATAAAAGGTGTCATTTTGCATGACTTTTCTGTACCTGGTATTTTTAAATGCACCCCAACCTCTAATCTGACTAGCTACAAATGGATGGATGCATTGATGTTTTCTTTATAAAAATGACACTGTGCTTATATCCTGTATGTTCTGTGACTGGAATGCTTTCAGGGTGAAATAATTTACTGCTACTACTTTCGAAGTTTCACCGTTATCAGGAATAAACAGCAAATGAAATGAGGGATATTGACAGGGCAATTGAAAATTACTAGCAGCAACACATATTATCTAAGATTCTGTGGAGGTTTCTGACAAGACTTGCAACATTAATTGTTTTACTTAATAATTTTCTATAAAAATGTCATTTACTCCTTACAATTGCCTCAATTTATGCAGAGAGCTCATCCTACATATTGAATAATGTTTCAATTCCACCTGCTTTTTAAAATAAATATATCTTTTTTTATTTCAAATGGTACAGACTGATGAGCAGTCAGCAGTTTCCAAATGCATTAATGTTGGCAATATGAAGAATAGGATTGATATTCAAGGCTGTCATAGACAAAAAGACAAATGTAAGAACATGTAAGCTATTACCACTGAATTGAAAACTTTAAGGGACAGGAATGCCACAAGATATGTACGCTGCATGAAGAATGTGAGCTGATGTATTTTTGTAATGTACTTGTACGATTAGGTGGGCACAGCAGTTCTTAAACCAAATATTTTTTGTTAAAAGACAGGTTTCAAATGAAATATGAAATTGAATTTATTCAAAACATTAAGAACAAATGACAAAACATGGGAAATGGTTGCTTTTTATTATTTTTATCTTTCGCTATTTTAACTGTAGACATTTTTGGAAGTTTAAGAAAACATTATTTCTGACTGTTTTAAAAAGATCAACTTCAATATATTCCCAAGGTCATTGCATTTAATTTACTAAAAGGGAAAAGTCTTATAATCTTACATCTTTTCACTGACACAAATATGTGTTTTATCCTCTAGCTTCACAAATATAATGATTTAACAATTGAAAAGATAACATCCTGTGTACACTGGTCAAACTACTAATGAAAAAGAGAACCGACAACTGACACTAGCAGAAATTACAAAAAAGAACTGGCACTTGACAGAAGATAACCTGCCATATTTCTCAATATAGCACATAAACTCTTTCAATTTATATATATTACTCATGAGGTGACCTTTGTGCGTCGTTTTTCACAGATTTTTATTTTAAAGGAGATGGGTAAAATTGTTCCTTTTGCTTTGTAAAATAAACACATATAAAAAATACGTAAAATTGAAGGGTATATATCTCCAAGTCATATTGATACATTTTTTCACACTGATGGATTGAAACCAGTGTTTGTGAAAATTGTCAGTTTGTTGAGAGAGTGTCAAGGTCAGGGTTATTCAAACATGCCATGGTAAAGGAAATGGATGATAGTGTCCTCTGTATAATGTAAGATGATAGCTGCATTCTGATCTGGCTGTTTTGACATGACCAGGTTTTAATGTAAAAGAAGTTTAAACCAAAATTGGATATAGTTCCAAACTGATTAATCTGTCTTCTCATGGATGAAATAAGACATAAATGTGTTGGCATCAGACCAGTAAATGCTGCATCGCACCAATGCATGACCAACCTCTGTCAGGCCAAGTATAGCATAGCATAGCAAGTTTTTACAGTTTGCCAAACCATGGAAACATTGTTTTATCTTTTTCAAAAAGAAACGCCTAAAGTGAAGCATTGTTAAGTATACCAATAAAGAATCTTCCTGAATGTTTTCTTTGTAACATATTGCTTTGATGAATATGTTTTACAGAAGATAAATGTTGATGTTCAGCAAAGTTTCTGGATATTTAAAGGGAAATCTTTTCATGGCTGATAATATTAAACATCACTGATGGGATATATAATGTACAAATTAGGTGATGCATCAAGGTTAAGAAAACAGACAAATACTGTTTCACACTAGCACTCCAATGCGTACGGCAGCATGCCTTCCTCAACTTAGATACTGACAAAATTAAGGTGAAACTTCACCTTGGCACAGAAGTTTTCTGACTTAGCTGAGTTAAAAAATTAAGAAAGGTTTCAGTCTGAAGTTTTAATCTCTTATCTAAAAGAGGAAATGGGCTAGGAAGATCAGCCGTTTGAACTCTGGTTGTAACAAAGAACTACATGAACTAGTGTTGCTACTGTCTTGCCTCTCTTTTCACTGGTTACAAATCCAAGCATAAACTACTTTAAAAAAGAATTTTTAATTGGACTCCACTTTTAAATAAAAAATAGCCCTCCTGCCATTGGATGTTTAAAGCAGGTTGCGTTAGTTAATCCTGCTCGAAAGACTTGGTTGGTAGGTTACACGAATCCTTCTACTAATGTAGGAAAAAACATGTTTAAATACAGATTTTTTTGCATGACTTTATCAGTGAGACAGATGTCCCTTATACTGCTGCATGCTAGACCCCTATTGCCAAATGTAATATGACACAACTAAAACTGTGCACTTAGTACATCATTCACCTGTGCTGGGTGTAGCATGATTAAAGCAACTCTCTAAACTTGACCAGAGTCATTCCTCAGAACTGGCTGTAGTTTGATGGAAGTAACTATCTCCTCTAGGGGTGGTAAATTATGAACACCCTTGCACTAAGTTAAGCTTGTCAGAAGCACCGTACCTTTATGCACTTTGTATAGTATTCCAACAACACTCACTGTCATGCCAAGAATACATATATACCCTACAATGTTTGGGCTAATTATACACAGTATATAAAAAAGGGCAATCTGGTAGCAGTAGCCACAAGCATACAGTATATATATACAGTATATAAACTGCTCAAAAAAATTAAAGGAAAAATTTGAAAACACATCAGATCTATACTGCTATGGACTGGGTAATGTGTTAGGTACCAAAGGAGTCCACATCATTTGATGGAAATAAAAAGGATCAACCTACAGAGGGCTGAATTCAAAGACACCCCGAAAATCAAAGTGAAAAAATGATGCAACAGGCTAGTCCATTTTGCTGAAATTTCATTGCAGCAACTCAAAATCGTACTCAGTTTTTTTGTGGCCCCCACGTGCTTATATGCATGTCTGACAACATTGGGGCATGCTCCTAATGAGATGACGGATGGTGTCTTGGGGGATCTCCTCCCAGATCTCCACCAGGACATCACTGAGCTCCTGGACAGTCTGAGGTGCAACCTGGTGGCGTAATATGAACTAAAACATAATGTCCCAGAGGTGTTCTATTCAATTTAGGTCACGTGAGCATGGGGGCTAGTTGATGGTATCAATTCCTTCATCCTCCAGCAACTGCCTGCATACATTTGCCACATGAGGCCGGGCATTGTCTTGTGCCAGGAGGAACCCAGGTGTTAAAAACTGAGATCTGGCCCTTTTTGCCTAGGTCAAAGAAAGTGCTCGCTCTGACTTGTAAGACCGTTTGATAGTATATAAAGGGAGCAGGTGTTGCACAATCAGCAATAAGATTGGTTTTCTTTCCCCCTACTGAAGTGCAAGAGAGACACTAGATGTGAGTTAAAAGGTTCCTAAACGTCCTTATTTCCTTCATCAATACATTCTCTGAGTCTGAGAGTATTTGAGTTTTTTCAGCAATTGTTAGTTTTGCACTGTATTTTAGGAGAGCAGGTCAAGCAGGGGCGGCACGGTGGCGCAGTGGTAGCACTGCTGCCTTGCAGTTAGAAGACCCTGGGTCGTTTGCATGTTCTCCCCGTGTCTGCGTGGGTTTTCTCCGGGCGCTCCGGTTTCCTCCCACAATCCAAAGATGTGCAGGTTAGGTGGATTTGGCGATTCTAAATTGGTCCTAGTGTGTGCTTGGTGTGTGGGTGTGTTTGTGTGTGTCCTGCGGTGGGTTGGCATCCTGCCCAGGATTGGTTCCTGCATTGTGCCCTGTGTTGGCTGGGATTGGCTCCAGCAGACCCCCGTGACCCTGTATTTGGATTCAGCGGGTTAGAAAATGGATGGATGGAGGTCAAGCAGGAGGAATGTATACAAGAGTTACTTTTTTAAAAATGCACATTAGATGTACAAAGTCCGAACACTATCATTGTTCAATTTGCATAGGAAGCATTTCGATGAAAACAAGACCATTTAGCCCTGTATTACATGTCAATGCCAATTCACCTTATATTTATATAATATCATTAAGTACTTTGAAGAAGCAAGGTAAATAGGATTGCCAAGCTTGTTAATTTGAATGACCTATTCTTGTCACAGTTTTTCTAATGTTCTAAATCTTGATTTACAGATCTACAAAGTAACACTGGCTACTATAGTGTTTGGTAACTTATGCTGCATTCACAGGCAACGGGAATTTTCAAAGATACTATCTGTGATGTGTATGATGTTCACATGAAATTCCAGTTATTTGATTTTGAGAAAAGCAAATTGGCAAGATTGTTTAGCCAATCATTTTTATTCTTCACAAAGGAATATACATGAGTTTGTATCCCTCATGAAGCTGCCTTCTTGAAAGCCTAGCAAAATGAAGCGATTCCCTCTTTGTCCTACATTTGTCTCATGTCTTCTTTATGTTAAGAATATTATTATTTTAAAAGACTCACACAGGTGGATCTGAAATTATAAATACATTATAATGCACTGGATAATTATATGATTTAGACTTTAGAATATTTGATAGTTATCTTTTACTTTAAAATCATTGCTTAAATGTTAACAAAATATAGAAAACTGCAATGAAAATATTTTTCTTCCATAACTCACTTTTCATTTCTGAAGCTTAAAAGATAATTTGTATTTTCTTACTATTCACAACTCTACAAATAACATAAAATTAAAGCAATAAACTGTGTATATTGTAAAATAATATTCTCCTTCAATTTTAAAATGCTTACATTTAGCAGTGTGGCATGTACATCTGAAATTATAATGGCATCTTAATGTCTTGGAGCATTTCTCTATAAAATATGAGTCATTTCAAGTTATTCTTTTAAGTATTTATTCTTATTCATGGCAAGCTTTTAAAAAGTAACATGACTATCACTTAAAATAACAATAAAATTAAAAGAAAAACTAAAAAGAACAAGAGGGGAATATAGAAACAATACACCAAATGCCGCTGTACATATGAAATGTGAAGTGAACAGTGAAGTTTTTGTGTCTGCTGTGATCATTATCACTGCATTTATTAGCACCCTAACAATTTAAATTATATTTTTTAAAAAGGTATGCAAAATGATACACTACTTTTTAATTCGTTTTTCTTAAAACTTAAAAAACTCCATGCTTAATATTTTTAAAGAATAACAAATACTTCAACAACATATTGTTGCTCTTTGCAAGATTTTAATTGATATTGATGAAAAACACTTGATTCTGATTTTATCTGTAAATAATCTCATCTACATTAAGTTGTACAAAACCATAAATGAAATCAATCACATATATAAACCTCTGAAACTACCATTGTATAAGACATCAGTACCAAAGGCTTTATTCATTTGATGCAACATCACGGTTCTCTGTTATTTGTGAATAACTATTAGCTGAACACAAAAGCAACATCAGAACACACTCTATGAAACACTCCAGTTTCAGGACATGGAGTCAAACTTCAGCATTTACTCACTGACTTGAAATAGACAGTTTCAGAGATGGTTAAACTACAGCCCAGAAATGATTATAGTAATTTCCTCCAACCTCCAGTTTACCTGGCAATGTTATAAGCCCAAAAATTATTTGGTAAGCAATTCTTTACCCACAACAAGTCTTTTCCATCTCACTTCTGTTGTTGTATGTTACTTGTCGCAAGTAGAGCCATCTTTTTATTTTTTTTAATACAAAGTTTGTTTGTAGATGATTTTGTATAGAACAATAATCATCATTAAGGAGGTAATCCCCTTTCTGGATTTTCATATAATACATATTTATTTTTGATTCTTTATTATTTTAAATTGCCTTTTTTGTATATGTTGTTTGATATTTGTTTATTTTTTCTGTTCATGGCTCTACTTGTTTTTATTTATCTTAATACATAATAAGTTTAATTTCTCTTGAGATCATATATAATTGTATAAAGCTCTTTTCCCTTTGTGTTTTATCATGTTGTTAGATTGACTTAATATGAAAGGTAGTAATTATTGGAAAGAAATGTAAAAAACAGTTAGGCAACTGTTACCTGTCTCAATGTCTGCATTGTAGTCCATCATTCAAACCTAGGGCCCTCTATTAGCAGGCTGCTTTGCTGGTACTGACTCTCTTTACTTTCAGTCCTTTACTTCAACCCACTTTAGGACCAATAGTGGGTTTCACAAGAGCCTCCTCTCTCATGCTCTTAAGGGACTACAGTTAGACAAGGAATGGACAACCCAGCTTTGAAAATATGTATGTGTGGTTTACATGCGATTTACCATACAATATGGGTGGAACATGCATGTCATCCACATTTCTTCCACATACTGCACTTTTCAGGTACAACAAGAACTGGTGTCACATATGGAAAAAATAAAATACAGAAACCCGTTATTCTTAATTACTAGTAACTCAACTAGAACATTGCTACTCACAGGCAACAGAAAAAGAGGCCAGAAATGTCTAAGCTACCCCTAAATGGCAACAGTTGATTAAAAACATAACCCTAAGCCAGTTAAAAACTTGACTTGTATTAGCAAATGTAATACATTTGAAAACGTATTGGATAACTGATAAAATAAGACTAGAAATTGCTAACATTTTTTCTAAGGTGAACATGCTTCCAGTCAAAGAGAAAACTGAGCTTTTTTTTTTTATTTTTGATTTTTGTGGTACTGTGTGCAGTTTTTAAGGTATAAGGCTGATCATGAGGATAAGGGTTCATCTTACAGTTACTGGCTTATGATTAGTGTTCTTTAGGCACATCCCTTGACTGAAAGTAGTTTGCAGAGATGTCATCTCAGCTTTGATTAACACCTTTCACTATTAAATAAAGCTCAGAAAGCAAGGTGTTCAGATGTTGTTTGTGCTGCTAAATACTTCAAACATTCAAAGAAGAATCCAACTGGAATGTGGATAGAGGACTGGAAGCTGGCCTAGTACATCTCTCTAAGTTTGCATTTTCCTAGAGAGAAAGTGTCACTAAAATCCTAACAAAAATCCAACAATTCCCACTTTGTTCCACAGCATTATAAAAAGATCACAACAAGTTAAAGACCAGAGTCAGAAGATCAAATCTGACAAGTAGGACCATACAACTACAGAAGTTCAGAAATATGGGATGATGCTTAATAAATGCAAGACCTGGAAAGTCAGCAGGAATATTCTGTACTGAATCTATGATTTGATTTGCAGCCAATGAAATGTATTCAAAGTTGTCATTATGCTTTTCCAAGACTAGGTCTGAGCCATAACTCTAACAATTGAGTTCTGGACACGCTGCAGTTGATTAAAGGCTGACATTAATAAGTTCATACAATAAGGCATCACAATAATCCCACCAGAATGTTATAAAAGCATATGTTAAACTCCCATAATTTTCAAATGTCAAAAATGATCTAAGATGGGCAACATTTCTTATATCGAAAGAGGTTGTTTTCATTAGATTATTGACATCTATACTAATAAAAGGCAAAGCCCTCACTCACTCACTCACTCACTGACTCACTCACTCACTCACTCACTGACTCATCACTAATTCTCCAACTTCCCGTGTGGGTGGAAGGCTGAAATTTGGCAGGTTGATTCCTTACAGCTTCCTTACAAAAGTTGGGCAGGTTTTATATCGAAATTCTACGCGTAATGGTCATAACTGGAAGCAGTTTTTCTACATTTACTGTAATGGAGATGAGCTTCAACGCCGTGGGGGCGGAGTTTCGTGTGACATCATCACGCCTCCCACATAATCACGCAGTACATAGAAAACCAGGAAGACCTCAAAAAAGCGCTCAAAAAAACATGCATTATATAATTGAGAAGGCAGCGAAACAATAAGAAGCGAGTTCTGCTACTTCGGAAACAAAGCACGATGTAAACCTACACTTTAAATTAAGTTCATAGACAGGCTGCCGCTGGCGTTTGTAATTTAGTGCCTGCCCATAGAAGGCCGTCCGTCAGCGGCAATCCAATAGCAAACTGCCACGGGTAAATATTCACGGGTGAAGGACTGTGCTTATGGAGAGGAAGATGAGATGGTCAGGGTGGTGTTTGACACAAACTCAGCGAAACTGCGAGAGAAAGTTTTAAGTGCCAGGACTAAGGTAACATTAAATAAAGCTATGGACATAGCACGAGATGGCACCAGCACAGCTGGGAACCTTCGATGCAAGTACACCGAGTGGCTCACGTGAACTGACGCAGTGCACAGATAAAAAGCAACAGTTCCAAAAGCGCTGAACAAAAACCGAATTACACAGTTGAAAAGGCAGCAAAAAATATGAAGCGCCTGATAAGCATATTCATAAATGCAGCTACTGTGGAAACAAAGCACACGGTGGAAAAGTCAATGTCCCGCTAAAGGAAGACAGTGTAAAAACCCGTGCATGCAGTGTGTCAGGTCTCAGATAAAGAAGAAGACGAGCTGTTTATTGATGCAGTAAGAAACGAATCGATGAATGAAACCTGTCATCTTTACAACGATTGACAAACACGGAATGTAACTTGAACACAACACATCGGACAAATACGACCCTGATTGAAAGAAATAATGATAATCAAATCCTTGATGACAGCAACATTCAATAACACTCACAAAACAATTACTGTATATTGACAATCATGTTACGTTATTTTTAAAATGTTCCCTTTTCTTTTCATAACTTCTACTTCTCCACTGCGATACGCTGGTATATATTTAAATGTATATATATACCCCTATCTACAGTACATACTCAGATAGACAAGCCACATGCTGTGGCTCAATTGTAGAGTCTTCGCCTCTAATGCCGACATTCGAGGTTCGATTCCCGAGAGGGATGCACTGAGTATGTACGCTACTGATTCATTTTACCTTCGCATCTCCTTGGTTTGGGACGTATGAAAAATATTAGGTTAACGCAGAATCATGTTACGTTATTTTTAAAATGTTTCCCTTTATTAGCACAAGCACAGCTGAGAAGCTTCGATGCATGTACTCCATAACACGTTAAAAATAACGCATTTAATCACACTTTCAATTCCAAGCAAACGGAACTTTTGTCAATGCATCATTTCCTGGTACATCCATTACACTGATGCACACATCACAGCTACAAAAATGTTAGAGTCGGAATAAAGCGCGTTCCTACGACTGATCATTTCGACTTCCGAGCGAAGCCTTGATAAAAGCATGGTTTTGTGCACAATGAAAAGCAAGCAAAATTAGATGCATTACAGAAAGCAGACTTTGTGGCTCTTACTGGGGATCATTGGACTTCCGTGACCGTTAGTAATTCTAATTACATCTAATTACAAAATGTTCAATGATCACACTGTTTTAGCCTAATGTACAAAATAATTTTGGCTAAGGTTACTCAGAGTTTAAAGATTAAGTTGGTCAAATTACCTTTTATGTTTCTGACTTATTTTTTTAAGAAGAAAAACTGCACTTTATGTTGAAATTTTGGTTATTATTATTTAAAGACAATACTATTCTGAAAATCTACTTAAAGTACTTAAACTACCACTTTATTTTTAAGTCTGCCCAATTTTAACCAGGGATGATATTTTTGTTTCTGTTTTGAATTCAAATGCAGTTTAAAGGCTTTTTTTTCAGAAATTAAAAGCTTCAGTTTACAATATTCATGTACATGTCTATTATTTGATTCTGTCGCCCACTAAAACACTTTTAAATTAAAAAAAAACCATTTGCGATTTGGGGCAAATTTACGTGTGCGATTACATACGATTAATCAAGATTAATTCTTACACAGCCTCTAATTAATTGGATTAATTTTTTTAATCGAGTCCCACCCCTAATATATATATATATGTGGATATATATATGTAGATTTGTATATATAAATGTGTATATACAGTATATATGTAGATATGTATATGTGTATATACAGTATGTATATATACAGTATGTATATATATGTATGTGTGTATATGTATATATATATAACTGTGTATATATATGTGTATAGATGTATATATATATATATATATTTATATATATATGCCAGCAACACTCATGACAATGACAAAACAATTACATTGTCAATCATGTTACGTTATTATTAAAATGTTTCCTTTTCTTTTACTTCTCGCTGCCAATCGTAGGTATTTTGCTATATATATATATATATATATATATATATATATATATATATACATATATATATATATATATATACAGATATATATATATATACAGATATATATAAATATATATATACAGATATATATATATATATATATAAATAGATAGATATGACAACAACACTCAATATCAATGACAAAACAATTACATTAACAATCATCTTACGTTATTTTTAAAATGTTTGCTTTTCATTTTCATAACTTCTTTAACACACTACTTCTCCGCTGCGAAGCGCGGGTATTTTGCTAGTGTGTAATAAAAGACGACACAGAATCAACTCTAAATCCCACACTTCTTACTAAATCAGAAATGTGGACATAAATATTATTGTTTATTTAAAAATGAACCATATCAGACAACTATGACTTACTATACTTGCAATCAGCAATACTTTAATGAATTGTTCTCCTTTCTTTTGTAAGTCCTCTTATGTTATAATGCAGCCAAACTCAAATGATGTAATTGCAAATTAAATATATATTACTTTTTACAGCATACCCAATGTACTGTTTTGAACATATTTTAATTGCTTTACAGGGTGTTTAATTTTTTTTCAACAGCAACAAATATAAATGTTTACGATATTTACAATATTATTTTCAATTTTAAAATTCTCATTTATTTCTTAGACTACAGATACAATAGTCACTTTATGCTATAGACCAGAATACTTTGAACTCATCAGTGGGGTGGGTGAAAAGTGCTGTTTAAACAGTAACTACTTTGTTGTCACAGTACTTTCTTTTACACTTCATTGAAATTAATTCTATTGATATGATCTGGCTGTCTACCACATGTCCTTATTTTACTTTTCCAAATTTAGCTAAACTGCAGCTGCTGCTTTTGTGGTTTAATGCTTATAATCTGCAATGTCTCATTCCTTGCAGGTGATCAATGCAATGCGTTGTTTTCATAAAGTTTACAGGGGTTCACTGCAGGAAGTACAAGGATAAAAATTTTTAAATGTACAGTATGTTCTTATAAATAATGTATACGAGGTGTGGCAGAAAAGTAATGAGACTGGCAACACTGCAAGCGATCTGGCAACGCTGCGCTGTTGTCTTTGATAGAGCACGTGTATCAGTACCCTCCCATAGCTCAGTGCGAGTTTCAACTCCTTCCGTTAACTACGTGATTTTTGTGACTGCTATTAGCGAAGTTGTGTTTTTGGTTGTGCGTCACGCAAAATGGAACAGCGGAATTTGGAGAAACGTTGTGCCATTAAACGGCAAGTGTGACGTTTGAAAAGTTAAAACAGGCCTATGGGGAACATTCTTTATCCTGAGCTCAAGTTTTTCGCTGGCACAAATCATTTTTGGAAGGCAGAAAAAACGTTGAAGATGAACACCATTCCAGGATGACTTCAACTTCGAAAACCAATGAAAACATCGAACGTGTGAACACTCTTGTGAGATCAGACCGTCGTTTAACATTAAGAATGTTGAGTGAACAATTAAATTTGAACAGATTTACCGTTCATCAAATTTTGACTGAACATTTGCACATGCGAATGGTCTGTGCCAAAATAGTGCAGAAAAACTGCCCTCTCCATAACAGAATTTTTGACCTCAAAAGGCATTCCTGTGGTTCCCCAGCCCCCTTATTCACCTGACCTCAGTCCGTGTGACTTTTTCCTTTTTCCTAAACTGAAAAATGTCCTCAAAGGACGTCATTTCGGGACTTTAGAAAACATCCAAAAGAGTGTAACGGACATGCTGAAGACCATACCGGTTGAAGACTTCCAGCGCTGCTACCAACAGTGGGAACAACAAGGTAACTACTTTGAAGGGGATAACATTGATGTTTGAAAAAAATAAAAACTTTGGTAAATAAAAAATCAGTCTCATTACTTTTCTGCCACACCTCGTATTATCTCAATAATGCAATAACTAAACACTAAATGGAAAAAATTATTTTGATGCCTCATTAAGTTGCACTAAAATATGTTTGGAAAATATAGAAAAGGACAGCAATTAACAAGTTAAACAGCACACTTGATTCACAATCACTTTTTGCTTCTGCTGTATGCTCTGTTTAGCTGTGCATTGTGTGATATAGTGAAAACAAATTAAAACATGATTCTACAGTATATATTATATATCCCCAAATATGGGAATATGTAATGTAAAAAAGGATAGCTGGAGACGTAAAAAGGTCTGGGGATGGCCATCCTGTATACTGAAGTCACAGCAAAAAGGAAACAAGTGATTACAATCAAGACAGGAAGGGGGTAGTCCAGGGAGGTGCTCTTCGGTAGGAGGAATCTGTGTGGGAAGTGGCCGTCAGGCATGGACGGAAGTGACATCATCAGAGGGAGGGTTGACGGTGACATTACTGTTTGGGTGGTTCTTCTGCTGTTCTGCTAAGGGACAAAAGGAGAAATGCTAAGATGACAATGCCAGCCCCCGGTTCAGCTGAGAAATAACATTATTTGAGCCTTACAACCTTCTCCTAAGCACTCTTGTGTGACAAAAAATTTAGTTATTATTTTTGTTTTAAATAGATCATATTTGACAACAATTTTAATAATTATTTGTATGTTTGAAATTATTACAGAGTGGAGTAAGAATGTATTCAGTAATGAGAAGACTAACTTAGTAAATCTCTGCATTGCATTACATTTACGTAGTGTTAGTCATAATGTTTCTGCACATACAGTCATCTCTAGTTGTTTGTGGAGTTCACGTTCCAAGACCTTTGACAACAAAATGGCTTCATAAAATCAAACCACCATATGACATGTAATATCAACTGTGGTGCAGTGCTTAGCATTGCCACAGTGCTATCAGTACAGTCTCTCATTAAAGTAGTCATGGTTAAGTGGGATTGGAAAAAAGGCTGGGGAGTTATGTTATTTTCTGACAGATTTGTTTTCTTGCTAGATCTTCATCCCAAATGCTGAGAGCCTTTCCATTTTCATTTGAACCTTATCATACACTCAAGAGCCTGTCTTCACAGCTTTTGGTGCACCAGGAGTATAAAATATGATTTATTTTTTCTTCCTTATAAATGTAGTGAACTCTGGATGCATGAATGCCATATCTGCTCTGCAACAGCACAAAGGCATTATTTATTTCTCTAGTGTCCCAAAAAATATGCTGTACCCTACAGAGACTCTAAACTAAATGTGGATGCCCTTTAATAAACTAGTGTCACATCCAAGGCTGAATTTAACATTGTGCCCAGTGGTTAATGTATGTTAGGAAAATGGATGTGTTTATGCAGAAGACGCCATATGCCTCTGTGTTATTTGCATTATTTAAAGTGTTGGAAAATTCACATTTTGCCTGGGTGTTTTGCACATATACCCAGATAGGGCCAACTGGATCAATATGCCCCTGCCAGAAGTTGTGCCCCTGGCCCAAGAGCTCATAGCCATATGAAGAAGGATATGTATGTTGCTTCAGGATAGTAGTCACAAGTCTCTCCGGAGGAAGGTTTTAAATGACCTGTAGGGCCACCCCAGTCAAAAAAGAGGCCAAGATAGCCACACAGCTTCCCCTATCCCAGTGCAACAGAACAGGAAACACTCTGGGTCGTCCGAAGGAGTAAATAGTTTATTATTTCTGGATTTTATTCTCTGTTGTATATAATTGTATAATGCTATGTTTGGGTATCTGTTGTTATTCTGTGAGTATATAAGTAAAGAAAAAGTTCATTTTCTTTAAAACAGAGTAAAATGTGATTTTGTTATGTGTTGAAAGGTCAGAGGTGACAGATATTGTAAATTCCAATATTGGAGTATTGCAAAACCACACAAAAGAATGCAGGGCCTCAAACACCAATTAAAGTAAGGGTGGTGCAAAGCGGTTATAGAGATAGATAGACAGATACAAGACAATAATAAACAATATAAAACATAAAATTATGATAGCTTAGTTGAAATATTCCTTTCCTATAGAAAAGGGCACCTAACTTATGAATTCTGATCTTTTGATTCATGTGGTAAGATGGATAGTTAGTTTTTAAGTTTCTAGTACATTGACTTAAAGCTAATAAACACTGGCTTATCTAACCATACATATATGTGCGTGAAATGCTGCTCTGAACTTTCCTACAGGACTTAAAGGGAAGCTTATAATTATTATTAATTAAAATTTTTGAAGGTGATTTACAATATTTGGGATACAATTTGTTGTATTTCTTTTGTTTTTCAGATTTGAGCATAGGCAAGAATGTGACTTGCTAATGGTCACACAGTGTCAGCAGTGAGATTTGAACACACAACCTCAGGGTTTTAAGTTAAAAGCCTTAACCACTATGCTACACTGCCTGCTTAATATTATTAATACATATTATTTGACTGATGCCTTTATGCACAGCGACTTACAACATTTGAGTTACAATTGGTTACCTTTGGTTTTTTCAGTTAAAGCACAGGAAGGTGAAGTGACTTGTTCATGGTTATGTGGCATCAGTAGCAGGATTTGAACCTTCAGCCTCAAAGTTTGAAATCCTATGTTCAAAGCCTTAACAACTACACTACACTGCCTACCAATAATGTACAGTAATATTATAATTATGTAACAGCTAGAACTTATCCTTCACTAAGTAATTACTTTTCAATGGCAGTATCACCAAAACAATAATACATTACCTGTTTTTCTCTTAAACCGTTAAGTTACAATTATTAGTTCTCAGAATCAAATTAGGTATACTTATTGTCTGGTGTAGGTGAGGCTTTGCACCTTTCCTGGTCGGTTATCTCCAGTATTTGGAAATATCTTCAAGTGGGCTTTTTCTCTCTTTGTTTAGGAGGTATTCCACTTCTTATTGGCTGCACGATCTAAAGAACTAGCTGAAAGCAGTTTTCTCTTTAAGATTTTTAAATAAAAAGTCTTTATTTGCTAGCAAAATTATGCCTGCTGGGAAACTGGTGATCAGTCATTTTCCTTCTGGCTTTTACATACGGTCTCTCTATCTCTGTTCGTGCACTTGCTATTTCTCAGCAAGGACTGGACTAATGGCACCCTCATCTGACTCCAGTACAGAAAAGTCTTCCACCCCTTCCACTCCAGCATGGTTGCCCTTTGGAGTGAAAGGGATTGTTCAAGCCTTTGTTACAGCCACACCCTACACCCTTTATGCACATGAGCCAATACATTTTGTCTGATTAGTTAGGCAAAGTGTGCCAATCTTTGAGTTATTTCTCTTTGTTTGAGTTTGGGTATTTAAATGGTTACTCAGAGAGCCATCTCAATTTATCAGATGACACACAGAGTTTGCATTCCAATAACATGCCCAGTCAGGAAAAGCTGGAACATTTCAGCTGATATTAAGAGTGTGGTAGTGGCTTTTTAAGCTAAGGATTTGTTTTCTGGACATAGCAAAATGGATAATGTCTGTTCTTCACTGCAACATTGTTCTTATCTTTTCTTGTTGTGTGCTATTTTAAGGACTGGATTACTTTTTATCACTTTAATATACTGTTTTGATTTGTGTTTTTGGATCTGTATAATTTATTTTGCCTATTTTGCTTCCTTATTTTTTCAAAACATATGAATAATCTTTAATACATACATAACTATAAAAGAAGTTTGTTTGGTTTGTCTTGGACCAAAGGTTTAACCTTTTTCCTCTTGTCTTTTTGTGAAATGTTGCTATTTGAAGCCTTTGCTCTATTTTTTGACCTAAACAGACTGCAAAAGCCTGCCTTTTGAATTTGGGGGTAGGGTGTCTGAGGTGTTGAGGCCTGCTCCTTTGTGGCAGACATGTGGAGAGATTATATTATGTGAGTTAATAAAAAATAACAGGTATATGTTATCATTTTGCTCAGCTTAAAGAATTATTGTTAACAGTCAAAAGTCATTAATATATGGGGGGAGGGGCAAAAATAGGTTTACAGTTATGAGCACACAAAACACTGTTTATTCTTGTATTCTGTATTTATTAATCTATTCATTATTTGTGTTATTTGTTTTTCTAATTTTGAATTACTTTTTTAAATCATAATGATGAAAGTTCTCTGTCACAATTAAGACAGGCTCATGGTGAATGTTCTCATGTTTATGATGACAGTGGCCACAGTGGTTATGGTGACACAGGAAAATCTCTTGTCAGATAAAAGTGTGACATTTAAATATCAAACTTAAAAAGGATCTAGAGATTGTTGATCATAAGCAATGCAGTACTTGTGAAAATGTACTTTTATGCTTGCAGAATTCCCAAGCAGCAAAAATCATATACATAATAGGTAGACCAAATCCTAAAATTTGTTATTAAGGAACAATCAAAATTCAGACTTCATAATAAAAAAGGTTAAACACCAGGGGCCTCGTGCATAACCCCGTGCGTAGAACTCACACTATAACATGATGTAAGCACAAAAGCCGAAATGTGCTTATGCACAGAAAAATCCAGATGCATAAATCTGTGTGTTCGCCAACTTTCGCATTCTTTCGCTACATAAATCCCGGTCAGCACGAAAAGTAATGCTCGTGCATGCGCCTGCTGTCCCGCCCCAACTATTCCCAGAATTACGCCTCTTTGAATATGAAAATCAATATAAATAGCCCTTAAGCTCAGTGTTCTGTGAAAAGACAATGGGAAAAGCAAGAGGGAAAATGGAAGAATTTCAGCGAATACCAAGTGGAGGCAGGGAAAAATGTACTATTTGTTGGTTTAAACAGTGGTATGAACAACAAAAGGAAGTTGATCGACTGACACAGCATGTCGGAAAGCTTAACTTCACAAAGTCACAAGTGCCTGAAATAAAAAGGAAGTTGTCAGATATCAAAGTCGCCGTGAAAAGGCAAGTCGTAGCCCACCATCTGAGTGTCATATGAAAGCTTATTAGGGTACAGAGAAAAAAAAAGGCACACAATGGGGAAAAATCAAGAAATGTCAACTTCAATCCCGAAATTTTCCACTATTTTGTCATTAAAGTAGAACATCATAAATTTCATCTTAAAATCATTTAATTAACCAGTTTCTCAAATCACATCGTAATTAAAGTAGCACGTTAAATACTTTGTTTTGTATGTGTTCTTCTATGTGCTCTATGTGTGTGAAGCACTACGTGCTTCTTAACACTAGAATTACCAGAGCCTACGAAAAAACTCGTAAATCCGTCCCACCTTAAATTGCTTCTTAAAATCGTTCACAGCTCTCCACCAGCGTCTTTTGTCATCTAAATGTGCTGATAAAAATAAGGCTGCAAGTAGCCGGCTATTCCATCCCCCCACCGACTTAGAATGTGCACAACCTTCTCCCAGTTCATGCCTTGATTAATTTTTTGGGAGTGAAGTGGAGTTTTAGAGTGGAAATAATAGATTGTTGTTTGGAACACACGCATTTCATGTCTGTTCCGTTTCTACAGTAATCTGTGTAAACACATTGTTAAAACAGAAATGTTTTTTATATTCTACTAGTAGATGACAAAATGTAGGCATAAACTATATAATGTATGAAGCCTGAAGTCCAAATATCAAAGAAATATTTTCACAGAAGGTACAACTCTAACACAACAATTGCACTTTTATTCAAAAATATAACTGCAGAAACAAAAAGCCGCCTTAACATGCGACATTGACACTTGTTTATTATGACTGCCTCTGTAGTGCAATAGAATCCGCTCCCACCTGGGAGTCAAAAGGTCGTGAGTTCGATCCTGCACCACTCCGTTTTGAGAAGTAAACTGCTCTTAGTCTTACTATTTTAGAATAAAAACATACATTTGATTTCAGTCTGTAACAGCCGGTGTAATTTATGATACTTGTAAAGGTTAGCTTTGGTTTTTTTAATTCACTTTTCATTCTCTCAGTCGCGTTCAGGATGCTTCCCAAATTACCATCTGATACTGCTGTTTTCACATAGGCGCGATGTAACATTGGTAAACTCAGCTTCCTTCTACATCGGAGCAAGAATGCACATACCATTGCTTGCATACTAAAGTGTCAGCAGGTGCTTTTCATGGCATTACACATATTTTTGAGAATGCCCTCTGCACACTACTTGTGACTTTAGGCTTTAGGAAGTAAGTAAATAAGTAAAGGTAAATCGTGTCATAAAATGATTTCTTCAAAACGTCGAATGTTATTTATTTGTCCTTTAATTATTAACAATATAGATTATTTAAATGAAGTTAAAGTTTTATCTGTATAATATAATAAACATATTTTGCTGCATTTCATCTTGAAAATGATATCATCATCATATGTAAATACGCGCTTTATAAAGTGGCTCAGGTTGTGCAATATTATTAGTGTAGTGCAAGTTTACAGTGAGGTGACTGTACTTATAAGTAAAAACAGTTCTACAAGGAGCAGTTAATGGACTGATTGAGTGCGTTTAGAGCTCTTGGGATGAAACTCTTTCTGAACCGCGAGGTCTGTACTGGAAAGGTTTGAATCGTTTGCCATGTGAGAAGCAGTTCAAGTAGGAAGCATGGCTGTGGCAGCATGTGCTTGATGCTTTATACCGATAAGTCTCTTTACGATCAGCTGCTCTGAGTGGTGCAGTGAGAGTAATATGGAAAAAGAAGATCTGCTATGGCAACCTCTAGCGGGAGCAGCTGAAAGAAGAGGAAGAAGGTGCAGTGAGAGTAACAACGTTAATGCAGTTATGGTATTTGGAATAGTTTGACCATTATATTGTTACAGGTTAATTACAGTCAGATGCATTAAATTAATAAACAATATGCGGTTAATTTCAGTGTATTTATAAAGCCGCGTCAGGTACGTAGACCTGAAAAATAAAGATAAACACACAGGAACAGTAGCACTGCTTTGATGCTGGGTGCTGCCAGTCTGCAAAACCCAGCGGAGAACTTGTGTACGACAGGGAATGAGGTACCTTGGAAATGTGCGTGACTTTACGCCAAATTTAGGTTTTATACATCACTATTTGAACGTGGAAACGTTCTTATGCAACATTTCTATGTGTACGCACTGTTTATACATGAGGCCTCAGGAATGCTAATATAGGTACATAATCCTAGATTCAACTATATTCATGAACAAGGGGTACTCCTAAAATCACAGCTGGATGTTCTTCAACAAAATGAATAGTGGATAAATCAACTGGCTAAAAAGAGAAACAGCTGTCACCTATGCAGGTCAGCAGGAATATAGGAAAGACACAAGCAGGCCATTGCTCAATAAAGTGTATGCAAGAAAGAAAAGAGACCTGCTTGGATGGAAAATATGCTGACAAAACAGAGACAACAGCTTCCACTTGCTTGTAGTTGAGCAGATGCACAAAGAACAGAGAATTAAGACAAGCACAGGCTGATCACTGTTTGGCACTACATTAAGCATTGGCTTAAAATAAAAAAAAATATTTTCAGGTTTTTCTCACAAAAATGCAATACAGTATATATAAAAAAATACTGTGCTCACATGTGCAGGAGAGTTCTCATGCACAGGACTGGCACCTATGATGCCATTAACGGACCACACCATGAACACCAAGAAAATAATAAAACAAATAAAGATCACCACAAAAATGCCATGAAAACCTGCTCAGGAACTCAAAACATTATTATTGAACATATATCAAATTTCTCAAAAAGTAGGACAACAATGCCAGATGGTTTGCCTCACCCAAAATGTGTCAGACTGAATTTTCAGGTCTACAACAATATGCGTGAGCCAGCTGCTGAATGTGTCCCAGCAACATATAAGAAGTAATGAACTGCTGTATAACAGGGTCTTTGGCTCTGCCCACTGCCACCAGAAATGGATACAGTAACATCAGTTCAAGGACAATGGAGGGCATGGGGCACAGAAGTAAAGCTTAAAAACTTACTAAATGTGCCCGGTTTAATGCCAACACAGTTGTCGAATATTGATAGCCACCTTCCATTTCTGATGCATGTTTGAGATACCCAAGAAGGTTTGGAAATAATTATTTTATCGCAAGGTTGTTGTACATGAAAACTAAGTGCTGAGCTATCGTAACTGGTTGGACTTTTTTTAAAACAGCTGAATTTCATAATATTGATGTTTATTTTGTCCAGAAATTACATGTATAAACTATTTCGCAATGTGTATATAATTGCAAGGGGAAGATCAATACTTGCCAACTGTCTTGGCTTGGTATTTGGTAAGTTTTTAGTGTTTTTCCTCCATGCCCCATAGACTATAATGTTAAGCACCAGAGCGGGCTAGATATTATTTTTTTATATATAGAAAGAAGTTAAATTTATACTACAGTTTAGCATAGCAAATGCATAAAACAACATGTTTGTACAGAAATAACTTTGACATGAAAAATACTGAACTGAACTACATATACTCATTATTTTTTGTACAGAGATATATTTTATTACTTTTCAGTATTTCAGTTGTTCCATTCGTGTTCCAAATCACAGTAATCTCAAAAAAAAAACCTCCATTGTGCTCGAAATGATGTTTAGCACTCATACAATAATGAATACAATTGAATACAATTTAATTTATTTTAAGGTGTGCTGGATGAGAATGATGTAAACAAAGTACTGCAAAATAGTGAATGATGTACAAGTTGTTCACCCTCAAACGATTATTTAAATAGTAAACCACATTTTTCTCCCATTGTACTGTACAATGGAAGGTGTGTTAGGATTCTGATATTGTAAATGAAAAAATAATACATTGTTTTCAGTTTACAATGGCTTTTCAGCTGTGATTATGTTGAAGAAGGACATTAAAGGGATCTTTTAAAGTTAACCTTAAAGGTGTTCTGCAGGTAGGCAAAAAAAATGTTTTTAGAGTAGAGTGTAAACTGAGAATCTACTTCTGAGAAGATTTTCAACAGGTGGATTTCTGAATCTGGCATGTCCACTGTTTCAGAATCAGTATTCTCTTCCCAATAATACACTCTGACCATTGTGTGAGCTATTGATTTTGTTGTATGTTTTCCTTGACCTTGAGTTCTTGTTGTTTCCCTAATAAATAATTACTGCTTATGAATGCTATTCTGGTTTTTCCTCTGTTTCTGGTTATGGTTTTCTCCAGTATTTAGGTATTTCTACTGCTCAATAACAATATCAGCAGTTCATAGATATTAATTATGTTCATCAAACTAAACTGGGCCAGTTTCCTTTTAGTTTTGTAAGGTTTGTGTTCTTTTTGTCAAATAACCTTATACAGTATGTTAGCTGTGTAACTGCTTTTTATTAGGAAATTTAAAAGAATTTCCAAGAAAAAAGCAAAGGCTCAGATAAGAAGATAACCTATTTTAAAAATCCATTTCACCTCATGAGCTATTTTTTTATAATATTAACAGCCCACTGTGAACATGACTTATCTTGTGAGGCAGTTAGAAAGAGAAACAAAGAGTCTAATAAGAAAAACAATCAGGTTTTTATAATTTGCAAATGGGTGAACAACCAAATTGGAAAACAGAGGTCAGCTATACTTTTACCTTCTTGACATATGAAGGGCACATATAAAGAGAAAAACACACCAATATTCAAAAAGTATTCTGCACCGAATTATTTTTCTTTTAAGCGAAGTATGAATTATTGAAATTATGAAAAATGTTGATTAATACAAATGAAGCACAAAGGCATTTTGATGTACTTAGAATTTCTTACATTTTCCTCATTATTTTAACTGCTCATCAATTTTCATAATAATTATTTATTTTGCTATAGATAGTAGTAGTTTAGTGTTTTCATCTGGGACCTCAAGTATAAACAGTACGTACGGACATTTTCTCGCACATTTTGAGATGTAAAGCCATGCACATTTTCACAGTAGCCCCCTCCCTACCTTGCATATGTACTTTTCTGCTTGGTTTTGCAAACTGGCTGCACACAGTCTTAAAGCAGCTCTACTGTTTCTGTGTTATCTCCCTTACATTTTCAGATTTGCACCCATGATGTGGGTTGTATCAAATACACCAGCATTAGTTGCATTATCACTTACAAATTTAATTCACTTTATTGCAATCATTCTGTAACAATATAATGGTGCACGAAACAACCAAACTGTTACAACTACCATAGCTACCAAAATGCTGTTAGAAGACATTACAAATGGAAGAATTAGAATAGAGTGCATATTTAGAGATGATGATGACTGGCTAAGTCAATTTCAATTTCCAAAAGCTATCCTCTTGGATCTGCCACCGGCTTTACAAAGGCAGACTTTGAGGAATTGTGCTCTACCTGCCCTTTTGCAAGTTCTGTCCAATCCTGGGTTTTTATCCACAGGAGCTTTTCAACGTGAACTTTTTGACTGATCGGGTATTTGTCATTCATCACTAAGTCACACCAGCCATATAGGATGGTATTATACAATGCAGTTGAACTAGGAAACATGAAACGCAATTTGCAGCAATGTCCGGTTTTCCAAATGTAATTGAAGTGGTCAACTCCACACAAATTGCTATTTCAATGGCCCTGGACAAGTTACATCAACCAAAGATAAATCACTAAAAGAATGAGCTGGCATTACATCATATATAGCTGGAGAACCTATAAAAACGGCAGCTCCACACAGTCACATGTGCTTTTTCCAACTACTGCAGCAAAAGAGCCATGTAAAGAGCAGAGAATCTATCTGTTGTGGCGCGCGTCACCAATGCTACACTATAAAGGCTCTTTCAAAGAATGAATATAGTTATGTAAATAGAAGTAGTCCGCAGAAAGTGTGTTGCATTGTGCATTGGACAGTGTTACAACTTCATTTGAATGTAATTAGCAGAATGTAAAAACAGGTAATCAGATGCAGCATTTATTTTTTAAACAATTCATTTAATTTGTGGTCAGTATCACAACCCTTATATTCCAAAGTTAATAGGCCACATCTCCTACAGTATCCACTATGCCATCTTATGACTCAAGAAGAAAGTCTGTCAGCACACAGCCAGAAGGTTGCCTGGTGGTTTCTGAGGCAGTGGAGTGTGAGCAGTAGCACCATCATTGTGTGGATTTACATCCTCAGCACAGGGGTCAACTTTAATAATATTGTCTGAAACACAATAAACAGACAGTGGGCTGTGGCTCACTTTTTATGTCAACTTTGATATCTGACCATTTCTTTTTTATTTTGAGAACTGCGTGACTTTCTGAACTTGAAATTTTCAGTATCTCCCCCACAATGTACCACCCAATCAGTTTTTTTTTGTTGTTTAAACCACTGCCTAAGCCAACAAATAGTATATTTTTTCTTCCCTCCACTTTACGTTCACTGAAATTCATTTTTCCATGTGCTTTTGCCATTGTCTTTTAACAAAGCACTAAAGAAAAGGGGCTATTTATATTGATTTGCATATTAAAATAGAAGAAATTCTGGGATGAGTCATGGTGTGGCTGTAGGCTGTGGTGTGGCATTAAATTTCACATTGCATGGAACTTGGCGTATGTACAGATTTATGCATCTGGATTTTTTTGTGCGTACACACATTTCCACTTTTGTCCATACACCATGTTTTAGTGTGAAATTTATGCACTGTGTTATACATGAGGCCCCTGGTCTTTACAAATTTCACTATCACTGCCGCTCCATCATCTTCGGCCTGGGGATGCTGCAAGCAGTGGCTGGAGGGGGGCAATTTAGCTGCTCACTCAGTGTAGTGTCCCTCGGGAGGCTCCCGGCGGTAAGCGGTGACCTGTGGTTCATAGTCACCAGGGCCAAAGCTATCGCTCGTGTGCAGGACGATGGTTCGCTACCCGCACACTACACCACTGCAGCTACTGCTCCTGACTGCTCCTAATTAACCTTTCCATGGTTGTAATTGAATTGATAGTTGCCATCAGATGATCATGGGTAGCAGTGCATAAAATGAGCATCATGTGTAGAGATACTGTACTAGATTAATTCTCTGGGGTAACTTCAATGAAAGGATCTATTTGAGATTCTTTCTCCATCTAGTGAAGATGCTCTTGGGTGCCAGCTGTGAGTCAAGCTCAAAACAGACAGAAGAAATTATATTACATTTTTCTCAAATCTCTGGGCAGCACCTGGATACTTGGAGATTGTTGGCATGAAAAGCAAAATTATGTCTGCCCTACTCAGTCTGCTGTCACTGCACCTCTCCACAGTAGAAACACACAAAGGTAAATATTCACCCTTAATGAAAGAATTTGAAGGAAGCTACTTTAATAAACACAAAGTAAAGCTGTGGCTGTGCATCACTAATACTTTTGTTATATGTGTGTGTTTATTGTTCAAAAACAAAAGCCATTGAGCACTTTCTGTAATGTACTATATAAGAAAGGGAAGAGCAGGCTCTTTTTCCTTAGAAGAAGACTACATTCCTTTAATGAGGATAGTGACATTTTCTATAGATCTGTAATGGTCAGTATAATTTTCTGAGCTGTGGTGTTCATCACTTCAAGAGAGTCCCACCATCTCAACAAGCTAATTGCAAGGGTGGGTTCACTTATCTGCACTCTCAAGACCCACTGGAGGTAGTAGCAAAGGAGAGAACTAAAATAAAATTGTGTGCCCCTATGAACAATGCTGCACATCCTCTCTGTGACACACAAATACTGAGTACTTTCAGCCAACAAATTCAGAAGTGTGTCAAGAAACGCTACTGTGGCTCTTTTACACCAACAGCAATTATAACAATTATACGCCTGTATAATTCCTCACTGTGACAGTGACTGCCAAGTCAGAAGTTTTCTTTTTCTAAATCTTTGTACTTTATAGTCATTTGGTGTGTGATCAGACTAAAGACTAAAGCACTTAATTTGCTGTAACTATGATCCAGAGATTGATTTTCGAGTAGTTTCAGTAAATCTAAAGTTGTTTTTGTATGGAAATTAGTAATTTAATAAGAAAATACAATATATAATTATTAATAGAAACTCCTCTATATATAAGATACAGAGAAGATTACCAAAGGAATGGAATGTGCACTTGGTAGACAGCAGCTCAATTAGGCAGTTCACAAATTAATTTAAGATGTGGGACTGGTTTCTCAAAACCCTTTCACTGATGAGAAGGACCTTATATTGTAAGAATTTACATGAATCTCACTGGCAAAGTGAGTGATGCACACAGTGGAACATGAGAATCAGTGTTTCTTCTCACCATTTCAGGAGATTGGTGAGAAGCTTTCAAATAGTAAAATCTATATAGTTCTCAACATATGAGTAGACAGACAAATGATGGCTTTAGTGCTGTACTTATAAGACAGCAAAATGTTCAACAAAGCAGACAGGGATCAAATAAAAGGTGAAGCATTGCTGAAAACATATCTGAAAGAGTAAGTGGTAAGGAAATAATAAAAATATTGTTTTAAAAGCCTGATGCCAGGTGATTGGTCTGACAATTCTAGACACAGGAATTTTGTGGCTTTTTCTAGCCACGGCATCTCTTCTTTGATATCACATGAACATCAGTATTGTTGTTTAGCAAGGTATGTTGGAACATTTCTATTTCTGCCAATAGTAAAGAAATTCTACATTCTCTATAGAGTTGTCTCGTGTGTGTGTGTGTGTGTGTGTGTGATTAAAATTTGTATCTAAAGATTGTGCTTTAATAGATCATTGATTTCAATATTCTCTCTACTGGTAATTTGAATGCCCTAATTTTTTCTATCAATTCATTTTCAATATGTCACATTGGGGCCCAATTTTAAACTGCTACTTTTAGCAAAGCTTTAGGCAACCATGCCTCTTGAAGGGATGTTTTTTTTTTGTGTGTTGTTTCCTTATACTGTTGTGAGTTTCCCTCTTATTACCAATCATCTTGCAAGCTCTTGAGAAACAGGTGAAACTGCCTGCTGAAGTGAAATTCTCATGGTTTATTATTGACAAATTAGGTCATGGTGTTTCCTTAACATTGCTAATGAAATATCATCAATGTCGGACATTTTCTAAATATGCAGGAAACTAAAATTAATTTATGAATTTTTTTCTAGTAGGATTTACTACTGCAATGTGGATGTTCTTTATACAGCTTCCAGTTAATCCAAAATGCTGATGCAGGAATTATTACAAGAACACCAAAATGTCAAACATATAACTCCAGTTCTTAACACTGTCCTTACACTGGTTCCTAGTTAATTTTATGGAAGATTTCAATCCTACTTTTAACATATAAAGCCTTAAATTGCCAAGGTCTGGCTTACTTATCTGAACTTATCATTACTTCCAAACCAGAACATACTTTAAAATCTCAAGATGATGGTCTGCTTATTATTCCAAGGATTAATGAAATAACAGTGGGATGTCGCGCCTTTAGTTACAGGGCCCCTAAACTGTGGAATGGTCTGCCTGCTACTATAAGAGATGCCCCTTCAGTCTCAGCTTTCAAATCCCGGCTGAAGACTCACTACTTCAGTTTAGCATATCCTGACTAGAGTTGCTGATTAAATGTACATACTGCATCTCTGTTATAGCAATAAAACATAAGTAATATGATAGTTATAATTTGCTACTATCATTCATCTATTCTGTTTCTCTTCTCAGTACTCAAATGTGGCATTTGTTGCCACTGCCCTACTGCCAAGTTGTTTACCTGTCTATGGAAATGTCATCTCTGATGGAGGAGCACAAGAATCATCGGGTGGAAGGGTTCTTTCATCGGACTGGCTGGCCCAGCACTGACTCAGCTATGGAATGGCCAGTAGTGGGGAGGCAGCTTGATGGCTGAGGTCTCCAGGACTCTGAACAAATCTGAATCATCTTATGTGATATCATCTACTCTTGCATTCTCTACTTGTAATATTGCTATTGTACTATTGTATTATATTGAGGATTACTGTGCTATGTTCTGTTCATTGTATTGTATTTACCCCCTTTTTTCACACCCACCCTACCTGAATTGCCTTTCCCAAGGTTGTTTTCCATTTTCTTTCCTTACAAGGCTTTTATTTGGGGAGAATTTTTTCCTTGTCTTCTTAGAGAGTCAAGGTTAGGCGGCCATCAAAAGACAGGGCCTGTTAAAGCCCACTGCTTGTGTAATTTTGGAGTTTGCAAAAATAAATTGTATTGTCAGCTCAGCCAATGGTGACTTCCAATACTTTTGAAAACATTGAAAGGCCAGGGTATGATTGGGTAGAGTTTGTTTGTTTAGAGGTTTTCAGAATTCTTTTGATTTCACAAGCTTTTACCAAACTATATTACAAAGTCATTACACCCATTCTTTAATACACTTGGCCCTGAAATGACTAATCCAGTATGCTGTTATAAAGGCTTTTGTTTCTAGTTTAGTCAACAGCTTATATAGTTAAAACTTTAGTTGACACAGTAACAATCAAACAAATCTTTAGGTGGCTGTCGTTTAACTTGGTCGATATAAATATGTTTACAATATCAGGTCTTTTAGAATGATTTATTATTCAGCATGAAGTTGTATCATGTTTTCTTTGATCTGTATTATTTACACATGCAGTAAACTAATCTTTCATGTTAACAACTTCATTTGTGTGTGCTATGGTTAAACATTGCCATACCATTGACATGATTGCACTCTCACTCGATGTCTCCCAAAGCAAGGCAATTTTAAGAGAAGTCAAGGAAAGTAGCCCCTCCAAGAAGAAAAAGAACCAATGATGATCAAAATAAAGAAGAAAAAACTGATTTTTTTAATGCAATTTTTATGTTCCCCATGACCCTAAAATGTGAATAAGATTGAGGGACATTTTATTTCTAGCTTTGGTTCTTTTAAAAGGGTAGCAATACCTAGTTGCAGTAGGATCTACTGTATATAGAGTAATGCAGTGAGCACCATTTGCAGACTACTGACCATGTCCAACTCTGACTAAGGTATCTCATTCTTGAAACTTAAATGTATGGTCACCTAGAGAGTGTTTATTTAAGAGTAAAATCTACAATAACTTCTTTTTATCCTGAAAATTGGGCTTTTGAAGTAGAAGGGGAAGAGGACGGATTTAATCTTTCATCCAAAGAATTTCTTGTGTTGCTTTAACTCACGTACCACTAAGAGTGGTTTTTGTGACCAGTGGTTTAAAATAAATGGTATGTGTTAAGCTCAGTCATGGCCAGGAGCAGCCTGCTTATTACAAATTACGAAAGGGGTTTCTTGGCTTTCATCAGTTCTTTCTACTGTCAACTTTTCAGGGTTATTACTACTGGAATGCACTTTCTATAAATAAATATTGTTCCAGGCAAGCAAAGAAAAAAGACTCTAGAGGTTGACAGATATGTCTCTTTATGTTTCTTAGCTTTGTATTGGTTTCTTTTCATGTATCCTGTCATAAAGTGAGGGAGGAAAGAGCATATAAATATATAATTTAACATTTACAGTAATTAATAGTTTTGAAAATGTGGAAGTACAATCACAATCATTGATTTTTTAAAACTGCATTACTGTCAATTTAATAGGTTGCAATAACCCTCTCCTATTCACCCAGTTTGTCATACCTATTTTTTAAACAAAATCACAACAGACAAATATATTGTATTTCTTGACAAAATATTGTATTTCAGATTTCTTTGATTTCTTAGTGCAGATGTCCACTTTATTAAATTTGTCAGGTTCAAGTGGTGCTTGGCAGAATGTGCCTGGTTTATGTTATTATGTAAATAAGTCTGTTTAAAGTTTTCCTTTAAATTTATCGAGTGCTGTCCAAACTAGCTATCTGACAGTCAGAGGATCTGAGCCAACATCTATGAAATTTCTTGCATTAGTATTCTCACACCTAAAGAATCCTTCTTTTAGATGTGAAGATACTAATGCTAGAAAGCTGGAAATGTGCTGTGTTTAAAATAATACAATTCAATTTACAATATAAATACAGTATATTAATACGTGATGAAAATGCTTGATGAAGATTGCAATTAGTTTTTAAGAAGGCCACTAGATTAAAAGGCTATGTATATATGCATTGTGGTGGTGTGAATGATTATTTTATAAAAAAAATAAAAATTAATTATAACTCATGACACCTCTCTTGGTTTCAATGAAAGCAGCCTTGTGTGAGTAAATGTGGTTGTTAGATTGCCTGGGTAAGTGTGCCTCATTGTGGAACAGATTTAGTGCCTAAAGCTGCTACAGAAGGCTTGTTTCCTTTGCCATCATATACTGGGGTTAGCGGGTCCAGAAAACGAGGGGATGATTGGAGGATAAACATCTTGTTAAAATACTTAAAAATAATGAAATCATTTAGAATTGTTTCATTAGCATGGTAAAAGGGGCAGATCCTATTATGTTAACACAGGTCATAAAGAAGGAGTCTGTTCCAGATGTGGCACCAGTTCAAAGAAGAGCTCACCCACAAAAGTACACACAGGGGACTGATTTAAAACTGCCCATTAGCCTAATGGACATGTTTTTGAGATTAGAGAGAAAAACTATTAAGGTACATCATAATCTTTGACTTATAAAAGACAGAAGAAGTGAATTCATGCAGTGTGATTAAAAAGCTTAATGAAAACAGAAAACGTCTGTTCAAAATGGTTAGCTATAAACTTCTTCAATAAAAATGTTTAAGGAGCAAAATCAATAGACATAGACAGATGTGTCTGTAAGTATTATATGTTGAAAATTACAAATTTCACAAAAGTAATCACTAACAAAAATGTAAAGTTTAAGACTACATGTTACTGGATGTCAGGGAAAGGTCTTATGAATAGTGTACAGTTGAAGAGCAAAATAGTTATTAACATATAGTGGACACTATTGTTTGTATAACGTTGTAAACTCCACCAATTCCCCAACACCCCTCAATAAAACAAAATATCAATCAGAAAATATTAATTGAGGTCATTGTCTTCTTCTGAAAAAGAATATTTTGTTCTCTGCAGGTGAGCTTGAAATAGCAACCCCAAGTGAAGAAGCTGACGTATCTTAGAGTCCTCTTTATACAGCATCAACAATACAGTTCATTACTGCATGGCACCGTACCTGATGCACTAAAAGTGTCAGTCATTAAACCTTTACTTAAAAAGTCAGACCTAGACCCACACATACTAAATAACTATAGGCCTATTTCAAATTTACCATTTCTCTCTAAAATACTAGAGAAAGTAGTCGCCAGTCAGCTTCAGTCACACCTTACGCATTACAATTTATTTGAGAAATTCCAGTCTGGCTTTCGCACTGGTCATAGTACAGAAACGTCACTAAGACGGGTTGTAAATGACATTCTGATATCCTCTGATGAAGGAAACTCCACTGTAATTATGTTGTTGGACTTAAGTGCAGCATTTGACACCATTGACCATTCTATTTTACTGCACAGGCTAGAAAACGATGTTGGGCTTACAGGCCCCGTGCTCGCTTGGTTCAGTTCTTATTTATCAAATCGATTCCAGTATGTACAGAAATGTGCAGACAGTACTCCATCATTATACACAGAAGTTGAATATGGTGTCCGCAGGGCTCAGTACTGGGACCTTTACTGTTTTCACTTTACATGCTTCCACTGGGATCTCTCATTAGGAAACATAATGTTAATTTTCACTCGTATGCAGATGACACCCAGTTATACCTTTCATTTAAATCAAATGAAGTTTCTCAGATGTTGTCTTTAATTAGTTGTGTTAGTGAATTAAAGGAATGGATGAATGAGAACTACTTGTCTTTAAATACAGATAAAACAGAGATGTTAATTGTTGGAGGGAATGACGCTGATCACAGCAATATTTTGTCGTCATTTAACTCAGTTGGAATCCCAATTAATTTTACTGAATCAGCCCGCAATCTAGGTGTTATCTTTGACTCTAGCATGTCATTTAAAGCATATTACAAAGTCGTCCAAAACATGTTTTTCCATCTTAAAAATATTAGGAAATTAAGGCGCTTTCTAAATAAACAGGATTGTGAGAAATTAATTCATGCATTTATCTCTAGTAGGATTGACTACTGCAATGCGGTGTTCACTGGCTGTTCAAACTGTTCTCTATACAGCCTCTAGTTAACTCCAAAATGCGCTGCAAGAATTATTACAAGAACAAGAAAATATGAACACATAACCCCAGTTCTTAAATCTTTACACTGGCTCCCAGTTAAGTTCAGGGCAGATTTCAAAATCCTCCTTTTAACATATAAAGCATTAAATGGCCAAGGTCCGGCTTACTTGTCTGAACTTATCATGACTTACAAACCTGAGCGCACATTAAGATCTCAAGATGCTGGTCTGCTTAGGATTCCAAGGATTAATAAAATAACAGTGGGAGGTCGAGCTTTTAGTTACAGGGCCCCTAAACTGTGGAATGGTCTTCCTGCTTCCATAAGAGATGCCCCTCGGTCTCAGCCTTTAAATCCCGGCTGAAGACTCACTACTTCAGTTTAGCATATCCTGACTAGAGCTGCTGATTAACTGTACATACTGCATCTCTGTTGTTAGTCATTAGCACTATAACATAAGTAACATGATAATTATATTTGAATACTAACCCTCACCTATTCTGTTTCTTTTCTCGGTACCCAAATGTGGCCATTGGTGCCACGGCCCACCTGCCAAGTTGTTTGCCTGCCTATGGTAAAGTCATCCCTGATGGAGGATCACAGGAATCATGGGAAAGAGGGGTCCTTTCATCAGAGCAACGTTTCAGCCGTGGCATGGCCAAATGGAGATGCAGCTAGATGGATGAGGTCTCCAGGACTCTAAAAATATCCAAACCTAATTATGTCATATCATCTACTGTTAAACCGTAATTCTAAAATTTTTATTATTATGCTGTCTTAAGGAATTGGTCTGTTGTGTATATTGTATTGTATTGACCCCCTACTTTTGACACCCACTGCACGCCCAACCTACCTGGAAAGGGGTCTCTCTTTGAACTGCCTTTCCCGAGGTTTCTTCCATTTTTCCCTACAAGGTTTTTATTGGGAGTTTTTCCTTGTCTTCTCAGAGAGTCAAGGCTGGGGGGCTGTCAAAAGGCAGGGCCTGTTAAAGCCCATTGCAGCACTTCCTGTGTGATTTTGGGCTATACAAAAATAAACTGTATTGTATTGTAAACTGTACGGTCTGTCTCTTCAGTTGTTGTGAAGTAGTATTCAAGAATTCAGATTAATGTTTTTTTTTTAATCAATCTTTTCATGGTTGCAATTGAATTGATAGTTGCCATCAGAAGATCATGGGTAGCAGTGCATAAAATGAGCATCATGTGCAGAGATACTGTACTAGATTAATTCTCTGGGGTAACTTCACTGAAAGGATCTATTTGAGATCCTTTCTCCATCTAGTGAAGATGCTCTTGGGTGCCAGCTGTGAGTCAAGCTCAAAACAGAAGAAATTACATTACATTTTTCTCAAATCTCTGGGCAGCACCTGGATACTTGGAGATTGTTGGTAGGAAAAGCAAAATTAAGTCTGCCCTACTCAGTCTGCTGTCACTGCACCTCTCCACAGTAGAAACAGACAAAGGTAAATATTCACCCTTAATGAAAGAATTTGAAAGAAGCTACTTTAATAAACGCAAAGTAGAGCTGTGGCTGTGCATCACTAATACTTTTGTTATATGTGTGTGTTTATTGTTCAAAAACAAAAGCCATTGAGCACTTTCTGTAATGTACTATATAAAAAAGGGAAGAGCAGGCTCTTTTTCCTTAGAAGAAGACTGCATTCCTTTAATGTGGGAAGTGACATCTTCTATTACTCTGTGATGGTCAGTACAATTTTCTGTGCTGTGGTGTGCATCACTTCAAATGAGGCTCACTCAATCAACAAGCTAATTGCAAGGGTGGGTTCACTTATGTGCACTCTCAAGACCCACTGGAGGTAGTAGCAAAGGAGAGAACTAAAATAAAATAGTGTGCTCCTATGAACAATGCTGCACATTCTCTCTCTGACACACAAATACTGAGTACTTTCAGCCAACAAATTGAGAAGTGTGTCAAGAAACGCTACTGTGGCTCCTTAACACTAACAGCAATTATAACAATTATACACCTGTATAATTCCTCACTGTGACAGTGACTGCCAAGTCAGAAGTTTTCTTTTTCTAAATTTTCGTTCTTTATAGTCATTTTGGTGTGTGATCAGACTAAAGACTAAAGCACTTAATTTGCTGTAACTATGATCCAGAGATTGATTTTCCAGTAGTTTCAGTAAATCTAAAGTTGTTTCTGTAAATTGGTAATTTAATAAGAAAATAAAAAATATTATTATTAATTGAAACTCCTCTATAGTCATGACAGAAAAATGAAAATCATTTATTGCTTGTAGAATACAGGCCTTTAAGAAATTCCAAGGATACAGTACATAAATCTACTTTTAAGAGATAGTGTAGGAAATGGACCATCATTTTCGGAATTTAAATCCAGGCTGAAGACTTGCTAAGTGAGTTCACTATACCCTGATTAGAGCTGTTGAGTACCATGCTAGTATTATAGTTTCTGTTCATTATTTGTTCAAAAATAAGAGCTTGGCAGTTAACTGTTATTTATCATCTTGTACTCTGTTTCTTTGTTTTACCGTTCTTCTGTGTAGTGATTACTTATTAGTGTGATAGGCTGGAGTCACATTACGCAACAATGTTCATTTACATAATTAAGAAAATCAAAGCTAGTTGTAGACAGGAAGTGTGATACACCCTGTGGCTAGCGATTTAGAGCTAATTGCAACTCACTACAATAAAATCAAGCTGGTTATACTTTATTCTAGCAAATCGCTAGTCATAAGGCCTGTTTTTTATATTTGAGAAAATGAACAGCCAATGTGTGCACACTAGAGAATAAAAATTGCAGCTAAGACTCCAGTCATATTGTTCCTTTCATCATATTAAAGAGGATGACAAATGACTCTATGACATGAATGTATTTTTCAGGAAACATATGCTCCCTGAAAAATCTTTATTTTACAGCCTTGGCTTATTGCCTAATCCTTGCACACACATCAACCCCTCAAAATATACAACGTAAGGTTAAAACACTCAATCACTAAAGAAAGCGGCTCTTAGGCAGACTTTTAATACTGAAACAAACAGCTATAAAGGCACATGAAAGCAGCACATCATCAGAATTGGAAATTGTATTGTTTGTCGTTGAGTTCTTGGCTCTTCAATTGGCTCAAGGTCACTTGGATAGAAGAAATATCCGACAGTCGGGTGGTATTAGGAATTCTGAAAAGACAACCCTCATATGCAAAAAGTTTTTTTTTTATATCAAAGAATCTTATGCCTGACTTGGGCTTTATGTTTGGATATTTAAATGGTTTAAATAACAGTCATTCATATAATATTCAACATTAGGTAAACTGCTTTACCTAGTACATTAATCATTAGAGTAAAATGATTTCTCTAGTACATATAAAACTAAAATCAAACCTAAATTTACTTGTCATACAGAAATTATACAGTACATACAGTAAAATGTGTAGTGAAACACATATATTTATAAATGTCATAAAGCATTAATAGAATTTTAAATATGTGACAAATTACTTAATAACTTAATTAGCATAATATAAGAGAGTTAATAATGGGGCATCATGTAGATCTATACATTTTATTCAAGATGTGGATGGACTGTTGAAAAAGGCTCATCCTCAGTGTCTCTGAACTGGACTTTAGACAGAGGTAGCATTTACCTGACTTCAGCAGAGAAAAGAGGTCATTGTTGGGATAGCTGGTATTTCTGATAATTTTCTTTGTCCTGGTCCGACAAAACTTAGTGTAGATGTCCTCAAAGTCAGAGAGTGCACGCCCATCAATACATTTACCTGACCTTATCACTGTCTGTAGAGCCTTGCAGTCATGCTAAACCTATTTTCAAATGTATAGATGTAAAATATAAAAAGCATATATGGCTGCATAACCACTTATAGCATTAATTACAATGATATATTGGTTGTTTATCACTTATTACAATGATATTTACTGCAAACCGAGGCCTTTATGCTGTTTTCCTAAATAATTCATTTTGTTTTCTGAAAAATAATAATTTTTGGTGTGCTTTTGTAGATATCTGTGTCTTCAATTGAAACACTGAAACAAAAAATCTAATCTATTGTTTTCATGTAGCTTGTTTTTATATATTGTATATTGAAGAAGAATTATTCTTTCATGTCATCATTGCATTTCCAAATATTAAGTTTTACTCTCTGGTTGTATTACATCTCAACACATACTGCTTGTCCAGCACTTGTTAGCTATAAATCACAATTAAGGTAATTTGCAGGGTTAAAAATACACAGTCCTAACAAACAAAAAAGTATTTCTGTTTTCCTTTACATCTTAAATATTTTAGGCTGCTGGCTGTTGTTCGTTTCACAAATTTAAAGTAAAGAAAGAATGTATTTTTTAGTACTATGCATTATACACATTCAGTGAGCAGATTTCTGCAATAATCTCCTCAGCCAATCATGTGACAGGAGTGTAATGCATATAGTCATGCAGGTGTAGATAAAAAGCATCAGTTAATGCTCACATCAAACACCAGAATGGATAAAAGTGAGATGTCAGTGATTTTGACTGTGCCACGATTGTTGGTGCCAGATAGGCTGGTCTGAGTATTTTTGTAACTGCTGATCTCTTGGGATTTTCACAGTCAATACTCTTTTGAGTTTATTCAATACTAGCAAAATACCCGCGCTTCGCAGCGGAGAAGCAGTGTGTTAAAGAAGTAATGAAAAAGAAAAGGAAACATTTTGAAAATAACGTAACATGATTGTCAATGTAATTGTTTTGTCACTGTTATGAGTGTTGCTGTCATATATATATATATATATATGTATATATACATATATACACACCCACACATACATCCACATATATACATATATATATACATATATATATATTGTAAAAGAGAGATGAGAAACACACATAAAGGTTTGGGGTTTCCGGCCCCGTATACTGTAAAATTATCCACAGTAATAACAAAAATGATCCGGTCAAAAATACACAAACAGGCTGTATTTGAATGACAGACAAAGATGGCGTCAGAGAAGTATTTATGTAGGCGGGGCCGGAAGTGGAGGAATGCTGGGTAGGAGCCGTGGTGGATGATGGGACAGAGGAAGGGCGGAAGTAGCGTACTGTGGGAAGGAGGTAGGCTCATGGTGGTGGTGCGTCTTTTTTCTGCAAGAAACAAAGAGAGAAAGGTTAGTACCCGCCACTCCCTCCTGGTGTATGACTTTGCGATCGTATTAAGGTACGTCCGCGGCCCCCTACTCACGTGTGCGTGATAATATATATATATATATATATATATATAGAAAAGCCAAGCAAAATGACACCTTTTATTGACTAACTAAAAAGATTACAATATGCAAGCTTTCGAGGCAACTCAGGCCCCTTCTTCAGGCAAGATGTAATTACTTGCTGGGGGTGCCAGAATCCATTGAGGAAGAAAACTGAAAAATATTATTTGTACAAAATCTTAATTTATCTATCCATTCCTAAATAATTAAATGGGCAGGCTATTTCGCATCAGTGCATTACGCTGCTTGTTAAAACGCTCTTACATGCACTTAGTAATATCATATCTGTTCAAGTTCTATTTAAATTTTAAATATAAGTAATTTTTATTTAGTCGACAGAAATACAGTATGTTTGGTAGGAATGTAAGTTAAATTTAGTCATCATTGCATAAATTTTTCTTTACCATAGAAATTTAAACACTAAATTCAACTTACATTCCTACCAAAGTTATTTCTGTCGACTAAATAGAACCTACTTATATCCGAATAGAACTTGAAAAGATAATATTTTTTGAATCTGATCGCCCATTTTAGATCGACTTGACGTGCACTACATCGAGCCCACGTGCTATTGTGCTCTCGCTTGCCTCAATAAGTCAACATCACTTCGTTCTTACTTTTTTACCGTTCATTTAATCATGGCTAGTCGCGAAAAAATTAGAAAATGGAAGGAGAATTACACTGAGTATGGCTTTACCAAAACAATTATTGATGGCGAATAAAGTATCCATTATTCATAAAGCTTCAATTGGTGATCTGTTTTTCTGTGTTAACCTCATATTTTTTCATACTTCTTCTCAAACCAAGGGGGTGCGAAATCGGGATCGTCCGTCACAGTGGGGTGCGAGTGTAAAATGAATCGGGAAGCGCTGTTATATATGTATGCGTGTGTGTATATATATATAAATAGTTTTACTGTCAAATAATGCAGAGTACGCGGCACATGTTTCGCCCTAATTCTGGGCTCATCAGGCGTACACACTCACTGCATCCCCTCTTGTAAATCGAACCTCGGACATCAGCGCTAAAGGGCGAAGCCTCTTGTGTTGCGCCACAGCGTGTGGTTCGTTTATTTGACAGTATGTAGATCGGGGTATATATAAATATATATATATATGATAACTTCTGTGGCCACAATAAATGCCTTTATTGAATAGACAAACCAAGGGTGATAAAGTTCCTTTCTACTGCAGTCACAGCCACGACACACATAAAAAACATCAATAATAACTCATAAACTTGCAATATTATTTAGGAAAATCGCAACATTTTACTTACCAAAAATTCAGATTATTTGTAAACAAAATCCATCCTCCTATCTTTCCTCAAAAAACAGTTCATTTACTCTGTCGTACGGATTATCCGTGCGCTTCAATTCCATCAAAAATTCCCTTTCTATTGCCATCAAAGCTAATACTGAAAGTTGAACCTGCCCTGTCGTATTTCTGGCATAAGTTTTAATTCGCTTTAGGGCTGAAAATGTCCGCTCAACAGAAGCAGTGTACACGGGAAGGGTCACCGCCAAATATACCAATGTGAACAGCTGCCCCATGCTTTCATTCAGATTTTTCTGATAAAGGAAGTCAAGGAGATCAGTGGGAGATTTTCCTGCAAAATCATCCATGGCATACATTACAGACAGTTCTGTTTTTAGCCGAGACAGATCAAAAACCACTCTGTGGCTCTTGTGTTAAACTGGAGAAGGCTGCATGCGTGAAATTTTTCTTGTATTCCCGAAACTTCTGGGGCTCAAGGAGCGTGACAAACTTCAGGTTTTCGTGGTCTTGAAATCTGGTCTGTGTCTGGCAAATAATATTGTCCAGAATCCTGCCATGGAGTTGGCCGTAGAGCGCACGAGGACGCTCGGAGCGCTTGCGGTGCGTTCAGTGGCCTTGTAGAGTTCCTCATATCGGCTTCTAGCCAATCAATGGGTCTGAATACGGTGACGTTGCCGTACGCCTGCTAGAGGGCCCTACTGACACCAACTCAAAATCTGATTGGTTGAAGCAACAGGTTAATCAACATTTATTCTGTATTAGAGTGCCTGCACAACGGATTGTGAAGGCTTCTCGGCCTGGCAACAAATGATGGCTGAAATGTGATTGGTTAAATGCTTTAATATGAAAACACATGCCTGGAAGCAGCACAACCATTGGAAAAGCTATGAAAGGAAGCGGACAGACTATTTGGAATTATTTAATAAGTATTCATGGACAAAATATAATTAACATTAGTTTGTGATTCAGATATTTTTACTTATGAATATGCTAAGCACAGTCTTTGACCCGCGAATATTTACCTTATATGGGCACTCAATTACGTGGGAGGCCTGGTGATGCGAGATGCAACTCTGCCTCTCACAGCCATCAAGCTGCAGTCTATTGCAGTATATGGACGAAAATAGGTTCCAGTTATGACCATTACGCGTAGAATTTTGAAATGAAACCTGCCCAACTTTTGTAAGTAAGCTGTAAGGAATAAACCTGCCAAATTTCAGCTTTCTACCTACACGAGAAGTTGGAGAATTAGTGATGAGTCAGTCAGTCAGTGAGTGGGTGAGTGAGTGAGTGAGTGAGTCAGTCAGTCAGTCAGTCAGTCAGTCAGTCAGGGCTTTGCCTTTTATTAGTATAGATACAGTCGATTCAACTTAATCGGGACACCGGTTAATTGGGGCAACCGTTTATTTGGGCCAAATTGTAAAGAACAAATCTGGACAGTGTAATCGTACATGTTTTCCATTCGGTTATTTGGGCCACCATTCCGCTTATTCAGGACAGGAGTCACTGGCTGTTTTAAAGCCAAGATGGGTAAGATGAAAATGAAAACTTCGACACCATCTTTTTGGTAAGTGATAATAAGCAGCAATCTTTTTACCATTTGTTTTAAATTGAGTCATGCAAATCGCCTGAAAAATTACGAATTCCATGACGGTTGATAGAATTCTTTTCTTAATTTCATTCATGATAGGGTGCCGCTGTTAGGATGCCACAGAAAGACTTAAACACTCTCCAATAAAATTGACTTGCTTGATGAAATCAAAAACCAAGCGCCTAACACAAGCACCCATATACTGGAGAAGATAACGGGCGTTCCGAAATCAACAATCTCGCGTGTTCTAAAGAATGAGCAGAAATTGAGAGGTGAATGGGCATTGCGAGAAAATGCATAGTGAACATCCTGTAAACGGAAGCGTGAAGGCAAGGAACTGGAAGTTGAGGACGCTCTCAATCAGTGGTTCGCTAAAGTAATTACACGTGTCGTAGCTGCACGAGGCGTGCGTATCAGTGGGCCTATTCTGAAAGCGAAGGTGGAGGATTTAGCTAAAAAGTTAGGTCGTGATGAATTTAAGGCAATAGATGGATGGTTGTCTAGATGGAAATCTAGGCATGAAATTAAGTTCAAGAAAGCACATGGTGAAAAAGGCAGTGCTGATGCTGACGGCGCTGAAAAGTGGAAGTCCAGTAAATTACCCGAGTTGCTTCATCAATTTTGTGCAGATGACATTTACAATGCTGATGAAACTGGCCTGTATTATCGTGCAACACCTGATGGTTTGCTGTGCTACAAACACGAAACGCTAGTAGGTTCCAAGAAAGCAATGGATTGCGTAACTGTGTTATGCTGTTCTAACATGTCAGGAAGTGATAAAAGGAAATTGTTAGTTATAGGTAAAAGTGCTAAGCCTCGATGTTTTAAGGGGCTTAGAATGAATGATGGCTTAGAAGATTGCCAGTTCTGTACCATACAAACATAAATGCATGGATGACTTCTGAAATTTTTTCGAAGTGGTTGTCAAAATGGGATGTGAAATTGCAGCGCAAGTCGAAAAAAATTCTGTTGCTTCTTGATAATTGCGCGGCTCACCCTCACTTAGATTCTTTGAAAAACATTCAATTGAAATTTCTGCCTCCTAACACCACATCCATCCTGCAACCAATGGATATGGGAATCATAAAAAATTTGAAAACTTTGTATCGAGGCAAATATTGGTGAGCTACATTCTGGAATCAATTGAAGAAAATCTGCTGCAAGAAAGTTCAACAGCTACGGATGTTAGTGGGAAAACTAACATATTGCAGTTAATACAATTTGTTGCTGACAGTTGGCGAGAAATAAGCCAGAGCACTATCTAAAACTGTTTTGCCCATTGCGGTTGGAAGACCTCTGAGCAGTCGGAGACACAAACTGACAGCAACTATGTTGATGAAACGACTTTGCAGGTGCAAAGTGTGGAAAACTATGAGGAATTTATCAGCATTGATGACAACATCGAGTGTTACAACGAAAATGAAGATTGTGACGATGTGATCGTGAAGGAAATTCCTGCAAAATGTGAAGAGACAACAGATAACCAAGAAACTGACGAAGCCGATGCGCATGAAGAAATTGAGCAAGTGACTCATCGGGATGCCAGGAAATTTATTGCTGGATTGCGATTGTATTTCATGCAGACAGGCAACGAGGGCAGTCCTTTATCTGCCTTAGATGCAAGCACTGATTTTGTGCAATGTCAGTCCATAAAGAGAACAAAACAAAGCAAAATCGACGGCTTTCTTAATAAACAGGATTAACTGTCAGTAATCACATGTATGAATCAATTTACTACCTTTCTCTTGTTATTTGGATAGAAGGGAATACTGTATTATAATGTTTGGATGACAAATTCATCAAGTTGTTTTTAAAAGAATAAACGACAATTTATGTTGTGCAACATATATTCAAACGTACGTAATGTCTTTCTATTACAAAATTTTACCTTTTTTTGTGAACTTCGCATAATTGGGCCAGCCGCTTAATTGAGGCAAAACATCTCCTTCCAGATGTGTCCCGATTAAGTGGACTCGACTGTATTGCACAAACAAAAAACATCCAGTTCTGCAAATGGAAACTCCTTGTTGAAAGAGGTCAAAGGAGAATGGTCAAACTGTTTTTCAGCTAACAGAAAGGTTATGGTAACTCAAATAACCACATTATAGAACTGTGGTGAGCAGAACAGCACCAGACTGCACAATATGTCAAACCTTGCGACAGAAGGGCTACAACCCCAGACAACCATGGCAGATTCCACTCATGAACCATGCACCCAATCTGCCTTGTGTTAACAGTCCAAGCTGGTTGTGGTAAGGTAATAAATAGTGTTGGGAGTGTTTTCTTGGCACATTTTGGGCCTGTTGATACCAATTAATTATTGAAACTGCATATTTGGGTATTGCTGCTGATCGTGAGCATGCTTTAATTGGTAGTTTACCCATTCTCTAAAGGCTACTTCCAGCATGATATTGAACAAAGGAAAAGTCATCTCAAACTGGTTTCTTGAACATTCAGTGTTCTTCAGTGGCCCTGTGAATCATTGAATCTGAATCCTTTAGAGTACCCTTAGAATGTGGGAGAACAGGAGATTCACAGCATTAAAGTGTAGCTAACACATCTACTGAAACTGCATGATGAAGTTATGTTAACATGGACCAGAATATCAAATTAATTCTTCCAATATCTTGTGGAATCCAAGCCACAAAGAATTGAAGTTATTTTGACAGTGAAATGGTGAAATAGAATTAGTATAGTGTTCCTAACAATTTGTTAAGTATGTACTTTCTTAACATGCTTTAGGGCAGGAAATCGGAGAAATACTTGCTGTGATGTTGATGGAGGAGTATAAAGAAGGCCAGAAGGAGTTGCATTGTGTCTTTGTGGACCTGGAGAAAGCATATGACAGGGTGCCTCGAGAGGAGCTGTGGTATTGTATGAAGAAGTCGGGAGAGGCAGAGAAGTATTTAAGAGTTGTACAGATATGTACAAGGGAAGTGTGACAGTGGTGAGGTCTGCAGTAGGAGTGACGGATGCATTCAAGGTGGAGGTGGGATTACATCAGGGATTGGCTCTGAGCCCTTTCTTATTTGCAATGGTGATGGAAAGGTTGACAGACGAGATTAGACAGGAGTCCTCGTGGACAATGATGTTTGCTGATGACATTTTGATGTAAAGCGAGTGTAGAGAGGAGAGGAATGAAGGTCAGTAGGAACAAGTCAGAATACTGTACATGTGTGTAGATGAGAGGGAGGTCAGTGGAATGGTGAGGATGCAAGGATTAGAGTTGGCAAAGGTGGATGAGTTTAAATACTTGGGATCAACAGTACAGACTAAAGGAATTATGGAAGAGAGGTGAGAAAGAGAGTGTAGGCAGGGTGGAATGGGTGGAGGAGAGTATCAGAAATAATTTGTGACAGATGGGTATCAGCAAGAGTGAAAGGGAAGGTCTACAGGACGGTGATGAGACCAGCTATGTTATATGGGTTGGAGACGGTTGCACTGACCAGAAAGCAGGAGACAGAGCTGGAGGTGGCAGAGTTAAAGATGCTAAGATTTGCACTGGGTGTGGATTAGAAATAAATACATTAGAGGGTCAGCTCAACTTGGATGGTTGGGAGACAAAGTCAAAGAGGCGAGATTTCATTGGTTTGGACATGTGCAGAGAAGAGATGCTGTGTGTATTGGGAGAAAGATGCTAAGGACAGAGCTGCCAGGGAAGAGGGAGGCCTAAGAGAAGGTTTATGGATGAGGTGAGAGAGGACATGCAGGTGATGGGTGTAACAGAACAAGATGCAGAGGACATAAAGATATGGAAGAAGATGATCTGCTGTGGCAACCCCTAACGGGAGCAGCCAAAAGAAGAAGAAGAAGATTTGGATTTTTAAAAATTATTTCAAAATAATGTTTTTCATATATTAATTTATGCGTATATGCATTTTACATTAGGTTATTAAGGTTGTGGTCATTTAAAATACATGACATATGCATCAGCTCTCTGTATCCTCAAAACATGACAAATAATTATTTGTTGAAACTGTATGTTTATTGCATACTTGTTTCAGAAATTAAGTAGTTTGTAAAATTAAAACCACAAAAGCAGCATTTTGCTGCAAAGCTCTTAATTTAATTTTCTACAACCGTGCTAGTCCTCCCAATAAAATGCTTTTCCAACCCAACATGTTAGCAGTGATGACTGTAGGCATTGCCTTTTTTCTTTTTTAATTTATGTGTAATTCTTAGAATAGCAGCTGCATTGCGTTATGACCAAATAAAAGCCTTTCTTAACTGCATAAGGTGCCTTTGGGTTCTGCTTTTATGTTAAATAAAATGAAATGTGCAAGTGCTAAATTGCATATGACTTACTATGATTTTAATTTTTATTTTAATTCCCCTCAATCTTCTTTGAATACTAAAATTCAGCTAAGAATATTCTTTTCATAAATATAACTTACGATTTTCTCTCTTTCACCTTTTATCTCCCTCTTAAACCTTTATTTATTATAAATGTGCTGACACTATTTTTTAAGTTAAAACATTCAACCTTTTTAAATTTACCCTATTATAATTTCTGCTGCCTAAAAAATTGTACAAATTGTTTTCTGAACAAAATGGCCAGGGGATCATGCGACTTTCTCCATGTTCTGAACACTCTCATCTGCATATCTATGCTCTGTGGTCCAAATTTATAAACATTAAAGCCAACATTAACATTCATAATATTAATTCTGGATAAGTGCAGGGTGCTTGAGTGGTCTTCTTTTCAGTGTTTTGGTTATTTTTTTTTTCATTCTTAAAACACAGTTAAATAATAAATACTTCAAATGTGTTTCTTTCCAATCACTCTCATTTGAAATATCTGTTTGGAAATAAAAGACCAAAAAACCTTTCTCTGAGATAAATGTAAATTGACAGCAGACCATAGGCAAGGCCTAACATCTAAATAATATCAATCTGTGTTTAGTTTTTCTAAACTTTTTTTTTTTAAACAGTTCTCCACAAAATAAATGACCTCCTCCTAAGTGTTAATAAAGTATCTCCCTCTGTGCTTTTCCTTCCTGACTTCACTGCTGACAGCATGCAGTTGAAAACCTACAATACTTGGCTTATGGTGTTCACAACCTGCTACTTTTAAATTTTTTATATCTCTGTAACGTCATGCGGGTTGTTTCCTCCTGAGGAGAAAGTAGATTTCTGGGTTTTGCCATCCATTCTATTTGTTGAATCCATTTATTGAAGTGTTACGCATTGCTATATACTGCATTTATTAACATGTGCCTACCACCTTGATGAGGTGACATGAGTCTTTGACAAAAAAACTTATCTACATTGTATTTTGTTAATAATGCATTGAACTTTAGTCATTCCTCAGAAAATGTGAATGCTTGGATAATGGCACACGTCTTATTGCTGAATACGAATGCAATAAAATTACTTTTCTTGTGATCTGTCATCGCAATAATCTCTCCAACACATCTAGGATTTAAGTTTACTTTTGAATTGTCATGCATTTGCTCTATCTGTGTTTGAATACAGTAATTCCCCATCTCTATCTGGAGCTCTAGCACATTATTTTAACTTCATTTGACCTGATTTAAGTACTGTGACTTTTTACTGATTAAAAAAATCTCCATGTTCCTGTTAGCTACCATTTATTATGAATATTCTTTGGCATTCTTTATAATGTCTTCTATTCCTATCACATGCTTTCAAGCATTCAGATAAAAGCTAAAAAGCTCTGTTGCACTCTTGACATTTTAAAATCTGTGACATTTAATTTGCATATGCTTATATTTTTAAGGCATTGTACTTTCTTTATTACTGTTACAAACTCAATGCATTGTTTGATACAGTATCTTGGGCTTTAATGTTTTTTATTGCTTCATAAAGTGAGCTTTGTATTCTGAATATATCCAAAACAACTGTATATCTACAAAAGATTAGTTTGTTAATTCACTAATCCTCCAGACTTCTCTCTGAGACAGCCTTCTTAGAACAATTACTTTACAGCTAGATAATGAAGTTCCCCTTGACTAAGTTTACTTTGAAATTGTCACTGATATTTATACATTTCATAAAATGTTTATTTTGGTCCGGGAGCAGTTGATTACAGCAAGATTTATTTTGCAATTGGAAACTTGCTTTCATTATAAGTTTTGTTAGTGATGCCTCTGTTTGTAATGAATGTTGCTGTAAAGATTAACCTTTTGCAAAAAAAAAAAAATGTTTAAGATTATGTTTTGTTGGTTGCCTGACCAACTCGAGTTCTATCAAAAACAAACAATGTGCCAAAGTAAACAGAAGTGATGATGCCAAGAAAGAAAACGTAGGAGCACTGATAAATAAAAAATGTTGGACAAAATTATACTACTAATTTTATAGGAGAAACCGATCCATTTTTCATTTATATTTTTTAAATAAAAGTAGTAATAAAATGAGAAACTTGGCTCCAGTAACCTAAGAAATCAAAGCTTTTGTATTTGACTGATAGGGCATAATACATGAAAATGAATCCTTTTGTAATCTGCATTTTTTTGCAATTAAAAAAATATTTCCCAAATTACCACTGCAAGGTATATTATGATTATTACATTAATATTTTTCAGTGCCTTAGGAAACTTGATTTCAGGCTCAGACATTATGAGATTAATGTGTTCAAATAATTTATACTTACTAATGTATGCATGTACTTTGAAGTAGCAAAATATAATGTGTATACATTTATGGTTTATGGTTTAAAGAAATTTGTAGACCAGCCACATATATGTTTTTTAATATTGTAATGTCCCATACCAGGTGGGAGAAACAAACTATACGAACAAGTGGCTACAACAATCAAAAGGAGTTTATTGCTCTTCTATTTTAACTGAACATTCAAAAGAACAGTAAAGAAAAACAACAACTGTTTACAATTCTCCCATTGTTTCAGCCATGGGAGATGTCTACATTTTACACTTTTAAACTTTCTGGAGTGCATTCCTGCTCCAGCATCTTTCTTTAAAGGCCTGACAGTTTACTGGATCTTCACATGTTGCAACCTCTCAGTCTCATTATCCGATACAACCATGCGTACACACCACCGAGCTTGTGGCCGGTTCACCTTTTTGGTATCTGAAACTTCCCTTTAAATTCCCATCCCCAAGTATCTTTAAATGAGAGCAGCAGATACGGCTCCTCTGGGCTTGTCTCACTCCACAGCACTCTGAATATCCCCATTTGTAATGGCTATGGAACACACTGCCTTGTGGTGGTTTACCAAATTGGTACAATATTTTATTACTTTTAACAATACACAAGGGGCAATTCAGCAGGACATCTTCAGCCATGTATTAAGTATGTTGTCTAACAATTATATTCAAATAGCATATCTCCATCGAACAAGAACAATAAAATGTAGTATTCTTAAAAAAAGACGATAAAAGGTTTGCAGCAGATGATATTATCGACTAATTGCTATAATAAGGAAGACATTGAGTTGTAGATTAGAATGACAAATGATGAAAAATATTTATTGTGCCCTGTAACATAAATTGAACTGTCCTTAAGAAATACAGGAATGTTTAAAATTCTTCCACTCAAGAATTATAATATGACAAGTGACACACAAGTATGTTATCAAAGCAGAATGATATTTTGGCACATAACCAGAGGCATTTTGCACATGAGTCGTTCTCTTTTTGAGAAAAGAGTGTCAGCATTCAAGTAATACATACTGAGGACGGAACCAGAAGTTTTCTATAACTTGTCAAACACTTACTGTTTGAATGATGTGAGATTTTACTGTGAGGTACATGGTGCAAAATAGGATTGTATTAATACAACTTCTATATGGTAACTGTTTCTTGTACTTTTATTAACACAGGTGATGTGACGTATATTACTGCATTTAAAAGAAACAAGGGAAATAAGAATTCCTTGTATAAAATACCATTTTTTGGTTTTAAAAATGAATGAATGAGTAGTATAACCTTGTCAACAATCACTCAGTAACAAAAATTACCACAACATACAGTGTAAAATTACAAGTTATGTGAGCATTAAATGCATATATAGTATAAATATTAGCTTGTAAATATAGCTAAAAGAATGCAAACCCTTAACTGATTGGCCATTGAAATATGGGTCATGCAGAGTTTAGGATTGCTTTCTCACTGGTCCAAAATCCATCATTAAAATCTCAACCTAATCATGGTCAGTGTGAAGTTCTGTAAGCTTTTTCCCATGTCCATCACAGTTTTTTGATGGTACACTGTTTTTGTTCTTACATCCTAAGCTAATTCCAGCTACCGTATATACTTGCATTTAAGTTCTCCTGTGGATAAGTCGGGGCTTATACCGTATAATTTCTGGTATTTTATAAAGTCAGTCGTATAAGTTGAATATGGAAAACTCACGGTATTGATCCAATAGATTATGATATGCTAACGCCCACCTGAGAGAGTAACCACAGAGCACACTGGCTTTTTTTTCTATGTATTGTGCCTACGTGACCACACAGTAAAACCCAAACTATTCCGAAGCGACATTTGCACTGATTTGTGTTTTTTTTTTACCTCACACCCTCATACACCTTTATCATAAGAGCGTCCCTTATCTACGTTGGAGCATTCGATCAGAACAAAATATGAAGCTGGTTTTAAATTAAAAACTGTTGAAGTTGTGAAAGAAATTGGTAACTGCGCTGCTGCAACTAAATTCGATGTATCTGAGAAACTGGTGCGAGATTGGAGCAGGAAGATGTGAAAAAAAAAAAACCGGGCGTATAAGTTGAGGTCTGATTTTATGTTTGATTTTTCGGGTTTCAAGACCCAACTTATAAGTGAATATATACGGTTGTCTAACCCACTTATCCAGCTCAAACTCATAGAGAGTTGATGGCTGTCCAAAGAGTGCTCAATAGGAAACATCCCAGGACTGTTGCCAGGTACCTGCAACTATAAATCATCCCAATGTGAGTGTGGATTTGTATGTAAGAACTCTTTACAATGTACTGGTTCCCAGAACTTTAGCAAAAAGTATTTTAAATAATCACATGCCTAATTGTTGACAATGTGCTGCACAAGAACCCTGCAATAGACTGGCACCCTGTTCAAGAAAGCTTCCTGTCTTTTACTTACTGTGTATTTCACTGAGGGTATAGGACCAATTACAAATAATTTATTTAAAAATATTTTAGAATTTTAGTCTACTTACCCCTAGTTGTATTATGTACAAAAATGCCTGGGAAAAAAAGTTTATCTCAGGAACACTTGGTGGAAAACCAGAAGTGGCCTTTAATTCATCACAGCATGAATTTAACCACTCACTAAATTTATTCTCATCGTGCTAATTTTAATTGAAACCACAAAAAAACTGTACCATTTTTACTCACCAATTCTGTGAATAATTAACTAGTACAGCTATCTTCCCAGACAATTTTGTGTTGTATCATATTTAAAGTCCCCATACAGTTTAAAGAAAGCAAAACTGTAAAATATATGCTTAGCAATTGCTTGTACCAATGAAAAATACTTATACAGGTTAAATCCCTTACTGAAGTAATACATAAGTAATACAATTTTCAGCATAACGAATACTTTTCGTGGACCCAGACAAATGTTCATAGAACATCATGTTAAAAAAACAATATCTTAACAAAATGTAAATCTCAGTATAACAAACGTTTTTTCAACCAACAACGCCCACCGAAGATAATAATGCATTGCAAAAAATACTTCATGCTGCTTCTACACTCCACATCAAGTTACGGGAAACTTTCAATAGGTTGGCTCAAAAAGACAGAGAGAGTCTGTTGTGAAATTTCTGGTCTTGGGCAGGCTTGGTGAGTGTGAAGGCAAGATGTTATACAAACATCAGAGTCAGTGCTCCACCAAGCGTCCATGTGGGTTGTTGTGCTGTGTGCGGTAGCATTATGGAATTGCGCCTTCATCTTCATGTAACGACTCATTTTCATTCTGTATTTTCATACCTGTATTTCTGTTAAATAAAGTTACATTTAAAGTCTCCTTTCATCCTGTTCATACCTGTATTTCTATAGAAAATACATCCAACGTCTCATTTTCACTCTGTATTCATATCTGTATTTCTATTTATGTAAAACTTACATCTAATGTCTCGTTTTCATTCAGTGTTGATACCTGTATTTCTATTTTAAAAAAATTACATCTAACATCTCATTTTCAGATAAAATGTTTTTTGCAGTTTAGAGTTGTTCTTTTACACAAGTATTGTCAAGCTTGGGTAACAGAGTTGCACAAGAGACATGAAGATGAGTCCAGGTTTTCAAGGAAAATACAGGTACTTTATTACTGTATAGAGAAGGTAGGTACAGACTTCATTCAGAATAGGAGCTGTTAGGAGCTGGGCATGGGCAATCATCCTACTTTAGCTCGCATCTTTGGATTAGACCAACACCAGTGACTCGGAATCACCGCTGTGGCAGACATGGTCTGGAAAAGACAAATGACAAGAGTGTGAGGAAGACAAGATCAAAGCCCCATGTTAAATGTTTAACATTATGCAACAAGAAAGGTATGCGGTAACCATGTTCCTGCAGAAGACAACCAATTGCTTTGGCCTTGGTTTACCCTTTACAGATGTAGCAGAGCAACTACAGAGTTGTTCTTGTGCTGCTTCCATTAGACATGGCAAATCGCTGACAGCCCTGGTCACAATACTATATCTACTTTACCCATATTCGTTATAATGAAATATTTTTATGGTCCCGTGAGTTTCATTATAATAAGATTCCACCTCTATATATAAAAAATGTTTCTATGTTTTTATTATTATTTAATACAAATATGATCTTTTTACCTGTGAAATGTTAGTTAGGCACCAGCATATGTACACTAACTGACTTCTGAGAATTCTGAATATCTTTGGAGTGAGGGAGGAAATAAAGTAACCAAAGGCGCTTGGGTACAAAACTGAGAGAATGTAAAAGTAATCTGACTGAGAAATAAGCTTTTGCAATAATGTATGATTTAAAATACAGCACATTTCCAACAGAAGAGAAAAATGAAAGATACTCAAATACTGTCACTTTTTAAGATTTTAATTTAGCAGCACATCTTTGTAAGTATTAGCTCTCAGTACTGGCTCTTACCAACAAGCAGTAAGTGAGCACAACCTTAAACAAATGTGCTAAACCCTACTCCTTTAAAATGAGACGTTAAATAAGAATAATGACTCAAAATACACTCATTTTTCAAAAAATAAAATATCAACTTTTGGTTCAGTTTCAATAAAGAATAATTTTAATTATGAGTCTTATGAATAATTTTTATGCAAGAGCATCTAGACAATGTTTTGTTCTCAGAACAGTAATACCTTCACTTAACATTTTTATCATAGACGCTAAGACAACGCACATTTAATCAATTGATATAGGGCATTAGGAATGGAGGCTAGGAAACCCGTTCCAGTGGTCCTGTCTATTCTTTGAAACAAATATCAGTCAGCTTAACAGATATAGAAAATCCAGTGGTTTCAGCAAATATTTTCTCACCTCAGACTCTCAACTGCAAAAATTGTAAAGCAGTAGAATATCTCTTTTAGCATTTTTAAACAAGTGCTAAAATTATAGAATGTAAATCCTAAAACAGTCTAGTGAACTTACAGTCAAGTTTTTTTGTTTATTTTGTGTACTTAATTTAAATTGTTGTAAATGTTATAAGTAAAACAAGCCATGCAATATTTCATCTCCCAAGAAGCACAGTCATTAGTAAAGAATATCCCATGTATTCCATTCATCTACCTGTTTTCAGAGCAAGCTTAATCCAATATGTGTATGAATAAAAATGTTATCCTACATCAGGTGGAATTTGAGGATTACCTCATAATAGGGCTCCTGTCCATAACGGGGCACATATATATCCATATATCTTGTAGACCTTCCCTTTCACTCTTGCTGGTACCCATCTGTCACAAATCACTCCTAACACTCTTCTCCACGCATTTGTGACGATACGGATTCCACTCTATGCTCCCATCTTCCTTCTGGGAGCCCTTGAACCCTACACTGTCAGTAATGTCACCAATGAGCTGGACAGTGAGGCACAACAATGAAGCAAGGGGATGGTACAAAAAGTGCAAAGTGCTTTTATTAAAAACAAACAAAATCAAAACAGTGTTCAAAGTAAAGTGCAGTGCTTCACAGTTCCTTAAATAAATAATCCATAAAAACAAGTGAAAGGGTGGAGGTTAAAAAAACACGCTAGAAAAAATCCTTTAAAAACAATGAGGTTAAAACAATGGCTGGAAGCAGTCTTTTAAAAAAATCCCGGTGCCTTTCTACTGGTGACTCCCCTGCTTCTCCCGTCCAGGCTATGCACCAGGGGACCCACCCTACCTGCAGCTGACCTTCTTTCTGTCTTCTCCTGCTGGTCTGTTCGCCTCGATGATCCCTGGCTCCGGTGGGCTTCACCTAACTATGACTTGGGCTCCCCAGCAACCAGGGCACTCACGCTGGGGCTTTCACATCCCAAGGCCCAAATCAACCTTATGCGGAAAACCATCATCCTTCCGGCCACTCCCGTCTCAATAACACTCAGCAGGAGCGACCACTACCACCTACTCCTGGGGTGCCAGCCAAACACCCAGACTTTTTTTCCCCCATTCTAGCAGCTTCGCACTTCCATTATTTATCACGGGGACGTGGATCAGGTGTGGCAATTAGCAGCTCCCAGCATCAATTACGGATGCGGACGACTACTCACTTGTGCACTTATGTGAGGACCATCCGCAGCACAAATCACGCGGGAACTGCTCTGGCCACACGTGCCACGCCCCCTCTTTAAGCTGCGGGTCCGGTGATTATTTATTTTAAAAAGTGGCCTTTTTGATATGAGCTGTGTACCCGCTACACCACTCCACCCTGCCTGCACTCTGATCCCAAGTATTTAAAGTCATCCACCTTCACCAACCCTACTCCCTCTTTGACATTCCTTTAACCTCCCTTGCAATTTCCCCCATTACCTGGTTGGCTAATAGTACTGGTGGCAGCTGTTGTTAACTCAGGCCTGATCTTTTATGGAAATCTGTATTGTTGTCCGCATATTGATCTGGCAAAATTTTACACCAGATGCCCTTCCTCAAGTATCCCTCCACATTAGAACATGCAGAAAGATACTGGTTTATGCATCCCTGCCAGCTGGGTTTATTGTCTAACATTATGCTAAAAGCAGTATACTTAGATCCATAATGATCTAAACCCTGCTAATTTCATTAAAACAAATATCAGTGAAAGGGCAGCTGTGGCCACCTTGTATCCCAGAAAACATCTGCAATTTCTGTAGACAAATGCATAAAAAACTGAAGGCAGCAATCCCTCAAATTACAAATCTTTACTGGATGAAAACCTGGTATATGAAAAACATCCTTTAAACTCTTTTTCTTTATGTGAGCCACAATGAAGCTCTGGCATGATTTTCAAATGCATGCTGCCATCGCTAACACCTCTGTTCTTCTTTGCATTCATTTCAAGTATACCTCACTATAGCCAGTAGCACAGATCAGGGCTGGATGTTTGAAGTGGGGCTGCTCATTGGTGAAGGAAATACTGTTGATTTGGTTCAATCAACTTGTCTTTTACAAAAACTAAAGTAATATTGGGAAAATACCTATATTTTAAATGAAATCAATAAAAATGATGCTCAGCCCATCGAGGTTAGTGTTTGTCAGTATTGTAGCTTTATTTGCAGAACTGTAACACACAAGTACAAGTCATTGGCTTTTTTTGTTTGTTTTTCCAGTTTTAAAGAAAAGGTTTTATCACTTTTTGTGTTTTGTTGTAAAGTCTTTCAGTTGTTAGAGAATATTTATTTTTTTCCGTTTTAAACTCATCTCTTTCATTTTCTACTATTTTATTATTAATATTTATTAGACTTAAATAATTTCAATTAAGCATCAACTGGTGCTAAATAAACACCCTTATATAGGTGCAGTTGTAGTGTTGCTGCCACTCAGAAAGGAGACCAGGATTTGAATCCCAGGTCCTCCCTGGGTGGAGTTTGCATGTTCTCCCTGTGTCTGCATGCGTTCCTCTGGCAGTCCAAAGACGTGCAGGTTAGGTGAACTGGCTTGTGTGTGTGTGTGTGCTTGTGTGTTTGTCCTACAATGGACTGGCATCCAATTGGTGCCTTAGTATGTACTTGTGACACATTTTAAAGAAATCAGATGCCAAAGACTTGTTTTTTGAGACTTGAAGGTTTTTTCAAAAAGGCTAACTGTTATAGAATTTTAAATGGGCTGACTTGAAAAGCTAGCTTTATGACTCAGCCATTACTTTTACTCTTTCAAAGTTGTGTTTTGCATATTATTTCGGATGAAGATATTTTTGTTCTCATGACTTGAATGGTGCTTTTACATTTTATTGGAAACTTCTGTTATGTGCTTCAAAAAGCTTATACCATTTTTTTTACCAGTTTCAGAGCTGTGCTTTTTTACATGTGTATTAGTTAAAACTGTTTTTTACTATTGTAAATGATCAGCTATGTGCTCTTGGATTTCACACCTTTCACTCCATGTCTCTTATTAATATTATTTTATTTCTCCTTTTCGCTGAACCATTTTCCCATTTTGCGAATGACTGCTTAAAATGCTGTGCTACAGGACCATGGATAGAGTTATGACTTTTTTCTTTTTCTTTGCTAATATTCATCTCAGCAAGAACTCAGAATGCCACACTTCTACACTGCAGAGACACGTTTTAATTTAAACACTGCTTTTTTCGTTTTTACATTTTTAATTACTGTTTTTTCCTTACTTTTTTAAAACATTCTTAATTTCTTTATGTGTTAGAGATCAATGTGAATTTTCACACTTTGTGGACACAAGGCAGAAACTAACTGCTATAATGTCAAGCAAAGTTGAAAGGAACTTTATGCGGTAATCCATCACAACTGTAGTTTATAAAGCAGAATCAAAAGAACCTAAAGTCAAATCCAAGCCCTGTAGCTGTATCAAGTGTGCATGTTCTACCCATGATTTTAAGTTCATCGCTAAGGAATAATAATTAGAATACAAAAGGTATCAAAAAGTTAGGAAACGGTCAGAGAACCACTTATTTTTAAAACCAAGACCCGGAGTCTGTCCTGGCACATGGACAAGGCAGTAGGAGGGCAAATTAGAGAGGACATCAGGAAACACCCCCACTCTTTTTGAAAGATGCCCAAGAATCTTTTACAACCACAGAGACCTTGGACTTGGGTTTTACATCTCATCTGAAGGATGGCACAAAGTTTTACAGCACAGTGTCTCTGTCTGTGTGCTGGGGCATTGGGATCCATACACAGGCCGCTAGGTAAGTACCCCTTTATGGCTTCACCAACACCTGTTCCACCAGCTACAGTGGGCCTGATCTACATGTGCAAGAAAACCACTAATCAAAAAGTTAACAGCAAGAATTGGTAGTAAATCTGAGATCTTCTATATGCTATTAATGATGTTATATAAAGTAAAGCTACAAAGTAGTGTGATAGAAACAGGGCTGGCACCACAATTTAGACAAATTAGACTTTCACCTAATGTGCAGATCATAAATGGGAGAAACCCAGCTGCATGGGTCAGCCACCAAACAGCCAGTTGACATACTAATAAGCTTGGCCTAGGGTACAAAATAACCTAGCACTGGCGCTGGGTAGACAATAGGTCTTTAGGGACTTTCATTTCTCAACTTGATGATATTTTGGAAGTATTAATTGCACAGGACTGATGAGTTTTGTTAGGCTGACATGCTTATTCTCATCTATATTATTCTAATGTTCTAATGCACTAAGGGCTGAACGCTAATGGCCATATTCTTTATGTAGGCAAATCAAAATGTAATTTAAAGCATTCTGAGAGAAGTGCAGCTACAGTATATTTGATACCCATAGGTGCATATTGTCACAGTATTTTGTGTATGGTTAATACCATACAATATCTGGACATTTTCAAAATTTTTCCATTGAAAGAACACACTCTGATCAGCAAAAAATATGTAATCACCTGGGAACCTTCTGCCATCTTAAATGTTTTCCAAACTGTACTTCTCCAAGACCTGTACAAGTGCTTGTGCCAAAATCATGCAATTTATGTGATTTAAAACCTTGTCATCCATATAATATTTAAAATGATAAAATTATAATTTATTATTTAATGGAGGAAACCACGCCACAGGAAGAGGGTAAAAGTTCCATCAACACTTCCAATTCCGGACTGTACATGGATGGAAAGCAATTTAATGAAACTGTCTACCACAGGTCCTTAAGAAAAAAAAATCCTCTTCTGGTGAAATGGAGGCATGCAACACTATATTTCGACTTTGTTGCATCCTTACCCCAATTTTATAGGGAGATTTTTTTCAAATAAAGAATGGAACTTAAATAAATTGATTCGTGAAATGCTTTGTTTTGGGCTCATCTTTACAATAGCTGAGCATATGATTCCAAGAACATAACCTTATGATTGGCAAAATGTAATGTAATGACTAGATTTTGAACTAGAACAGAATTGCCTCCAGGGAGCTACAAAATGTGGGTGCCATAAATTCTTCCAAGATTAAGGGGGATACCTGAGTTTGTTTATTATAATGGACATAAAATTCTAACAAGAGACATAGGCCTAGAAGCTGGCTTCTTTGGTTTAGTCCCTTGACTAACAATGATGTATTACCATTGCAAAGATCAAGTCATGGATTGCTTCTGGGCTAACGAACAATGATATTGTTATTATCTAGGGGCAATCTCTGTACCCAAATCATATATAGCCCTAAAGTCAGATCAGTCACAAAGAGCTTTTTCACTGACAGGTTAAGTTTCACCATCACTATGATACCAGTGGGGCAAGGGTGGGATTAGCAACATAAACTCTTAACTATTTTATTTCAATTCAGTTTATTTTTGTACAGCATTGTTCACTGTGTGGAGGTACAGGGCATGGTAACAAGTTCATTGTTGATACAAATGCAAATTTTGCAAATTACTAATTACATAATGAGTACACATACAAATGCAGATTTGTTTAAAGAGACAGCAAAACAAAGCCACTCAAAACTGATTAACATAAATGTAGTGCAACAATATCTGTTAATTAAGTAATTTAGTTTCTAGGGAAGTCCCAAGAAGGGTTTAAATAAGGACTGTGGACCCCAGGTGGCACTCTTGTCCCTTTAAACCTAGCAGATAGATACATAGGACACAGGGTAAAATCAGTAAGAAGATTTTTAATTTCTTTTTCTTCCTTTTTAGTGCCTCTAAGCATCACAGCCACAATAAACACAAGTAAATACAATAATAATTGCAATTCTCTCTTTATATATCTCCTCCACAACTTCCAGCAAGCTGTGTCCACCTCTACCCAACTCTGGCTCACTTGCTGGGTTCTCAGCTGTCCTTTATATAGTCCTCGATCCGGAAGTGCTTCTGTTCTTCCCCTCACGTGACTTGCTAGCACTTCCAGGTCAGAATGAGAACTCAAGTTCTTTAATCAGTCCGGAAGTGCTTTGGGGCTTCTGTCCTCGTGACTTCGTACTTCTTGGCTATGGGGAAGATATGACTCCTCAGGTTCTCTCACAGTGTCCTTGGTGGCACCCATGGTATCCAGCAGGGTTGTGGTATAAAACTGCAGGGAAACTGCCATCTAACATCTTGGGGAAAGTAGTATCCCAAAGAGGTTGTCTTCCCCCATTCTTTCACTCTGTGGGCATTCCGACCAGGTTGAACCGCCAGCTGTTAATCACAGGATATAAAATGTATTTTTGGGGTGACAGATGAGATTTATGTGTTCCAAGTGGGGGCACTAAATTAGATTTAGATTTAGTTTTTGTAATTTGTCTTTTGCTATTCTGGCATAATGTGCTTAACAGCATTTCATGTTCTGTCAATCATACTTTTGTCCACCTGGCCAACTAGCAAGATGGCAGTTGTCTTGTTTCCTGGTCATCTTCCTGACCAACAAAACTACAACTCTCTAATTTTTTCCTTGGTAGCTGACCAGAAAGGTAGCATCAGTCCTTTTTCAGTTAACTGGGACATTCCACAAGGGAAAGGCCAAATTATTTCTATATATTAGACTATTCTGCAAAATGCAGGGGCTGTTTCCTCTGTCTATATGTCAAGCTTACAAGGAATTTCATATTCTATTGATTGGATAAGTATCAGTTCTGCTTTTCTTGATCTTAAATCCAGGATAATTTATTGCAAATGAATTATAACAGTACTTTTGAAAAAAAAATGTGCTGGTTCTAGCCCCATTTGATTGTATGCATTAGTATAAACAAAAATTGCACAAAATATAAGCCTGCTGGTATTATTTTAGTAATAGACTGATGACATTTTACAATGTAGAAATCTCAGATGAAACTCTGCTGGCACTGGGGATTGAAAGAGTTCACCCGGCATAATAAAGTTTAAGCCTCCCGCGAAACAATACCCAGCAATCAGCCTTTTACAAAAATCTCTTCTTCAAGCCATTTTAGAGAAAATAAGCATCTAGGTCAGCCCAACATTCATATATGTAGAATACACAACCTTAATCATAATGAATGCAATCATAAATACATTAATTTAATTGTTTTCATTAATTCATCAATTAGCTGTGCCATTCAATTATATTAAAAACTTCTCAATCAAAAGTTACAGTTGCTGGTATACTTGTTTGAAACTAAAACTACTTTGAAATAACCACTGTTAAATGATGTCTAGATATTCTCCAGATCTCCAATGTAACATTACTATAGTGAGAACATTCTGTAATTTTCCAAAAATACATTAAATGTTTAAACTGTATCCATTTCACCCAAGTGCTGTTGACAAGAGTTCAGTTGTTTGCCTGCAGCAAAGAAATTTCCAACTTTGTCTAAAATTGGAAGTCTAGCATTTAAAAAGTGTGTAATGTTAAATTGCTTGAGGTGAAAAGGAAATCCTTAAACAGAAGTCACAATGTGTAATTTAAACTTTTTTTTATGTCTGCTGATTTTGAAAGATCAAAGCTATGCTTAAAAAAAGTTAAGAATATAGCAGTCTTTGGAAGAAATACCAGGAAATTGCAAGCATGTTGCCTAGATTAATGTTAAGGAAAAGAAATTTCAGTCACACATAAATTCCCATTTCACATTGCTGCACTGATTTTATTTCTATATCAGAAATGAAATTTCTACTAAGAAAGATGTGCTGCAATCATTTATTATCTTATATGATAAACTACTGAAAGCTGATCAGAAAAAAATCTAAAACATCTGCAGCTACATTCATTTTCATAAATGAGCATCTGTAAAAATATAACTTAAAAGAACATTTCCTATATAATGATTCGTGACCAACAAGTCAAATCACTGACTGAAGTTTCATGATTTATTATCTTTTTTTTCCCTCAGTATTTACTTATGGTGTTACTGGAGTTACTATGTCTATAAATGATATTTATCAGATTTTTGTTGGTATATTTGGAGGGTAGGTACATACACAGTTTTAGAATATGTAAATTTACTTGTATATAAAAAATATTTCCTGCTGAAATGTGGCCTTTCAGGCTTAAAAGTAATTTGATTCATTAAGCAGATCATATGTACTACAACAAATGAGAGCAACACAGTGCTGCTTCTATGCAGTGCCAACATCCTAAATTCAAATCCCAGACCTGGGGCCTCATGTATAAATGGTGCATTAAAAAAATGTTGCATAAACCCATTTCCACGCAGACATCGCAATGCATAAAACCTAAACCTGGCGTAAAGCCACGCACATTTTCACGTCAGCTAAATGCTTGGCGTACACAAGTTTTCTGCTTGGTTTTGCAAACGGGCGGCACCCAGTGTCAAAGCAGTGCTTTTATTCCAGTGTGGTTTCCCTTTCTTTTTTAGATCCACATCCCTGATGCAGCTTTATCAAATACACTGAAATTAACCGCATATTTTTTATTAGTTAATGGCATCTGATTGTAATTAACTTGTAACAATATAATGGTCCAGAATGGCCAACCTATTCCAAATACCGTAGCTGCTTTAGCATTGTTTCTCTCAATGCACCACTCAAAGTATTTAACCCACTGAATCTGAGTGTGGAATCACAGCTCTACAGCAGCTGATCGGAAAGAGAATTATCGGTATACAACATCAAGCACACGCTGCCTCAGCCATGCTGTCTATTTGAACTGCTCTCAAACAGCACACACTTCAGAGCCTTTCCTGTATGGACCTTGCGGTTCAGAAACTGTTTCATCCCAAGAACTATAAAAGTACTCAATCAGTCCATCAAGTGCTCCTTGTAGAACTGTTTGTACTTAGTACAATCACCTCACTGTAAACTTGCGATACAGTTATAATATTGCACAACCTGAGCCACTTTATAAAGAGCATATTTACTTATGATGACAATATCATTTTTAAGATGAAATGCAGCAAAATATGTTTATTACATTATACAGATAAAATGTTAACTTCATTTAAATAATGTATATTGTTAAAAATTAAACATGAGGACACGGTGGTGCAGCGCTAGCGACGATCTGGTGCCCCATTCAGGGATTGTTTCTGCCTCGCACTGTATTCTTGCTGGGGCTGGTGCGACACTGGAAGGATAGATGGATAGAATAATTAATCATGTATTACAAAGATATTTCAATGTTCCTTAAAAGTTTTGAAGCATCAGTGTTCTAAGTTTACAGATGTCTTAACATCTATTACAGAGCTGATTGTGTCGCGATTGGTTACTTGGAGAAAGAAAAGGAAGGACAGGAAATGGGGGTTATTGCGTTTGAAAGACAGTACTACTGCAATAAATGATTTCATCGAAGGTCGCGCACAGCGCAGCAAGTATCTTGCGGGAGGCAGTCTCTAGACAGTGCGCCAGCTCGTCACTATCACTGTACCTCTGTTTTCCCATGTTTAATTACATGCTTTATCTCCTATCATCATGAAAATAATATCAAGTATACATCTTAAGAATAAAATTATTCAGTGTCCTGTTCACACACATGGAGCACATAGAAGAAAATATACAAAACAAAGCATTTAACGTATTACTTTAGTTACGATGTTATTTGAGAAACTAGTAAATTAAACAATTTAAAGATGAAGTTTATGATGTTCTACTTTAATGACAAAATAAACTATGTGATTAAAGTGGAAATTTTGAGATTAAAGTTGACATTTCAAGCTTTTTTCCCACTGTGTGCCTATTTTTTTTCTCTCTATACCCTAATAAGCTTTCATATGACACTCAGATGGTGGCCTACGACTCGCCTTTTCATGGCGACTTTGATATCCGACTTTGTGAACTTGAACTTTCAAGTTTCTCCGACACTCTATGTCACTCAATCAACTTCCTTTTGTTGTTTATACCACTGTTAAAACCAACAAATAGTACGTTTTTCCTTGTCTCCACTTGGTATTTGCTGAAATTCTTCCATTTTCCCCCATGTTTTTGCCATTCCCTTTTCAGAGAACGCTGACTTTAAGGGCTATTTATATTAATTTGCATATTCAAAGAGGCATAATTCTGGTAGGAGTTTGGGAGTAGCAGCAGGCGTGTGCACGTATGTTACTTTTCACGCTGACCAGAATTTATGGAGCAGAAGAACGTGAAAGTTGGCAAACACACAGATATATGCATCTGGATTTTTTTGTGCATATGCACATTTCCACTTTTGTCTGTACGCCATGTTTTAGTGTGAATTCTTCCCATGGAATTATGCATGAGGCCCCTGGGGAAACTCGAAAGCTGAAGTTCAGAAAGTCGCACAGTGCCCGAAATAAAAAAGAAGTCACATATCAAAGTCGCTGTGAAACAGCAAGTCGTAGCCCACCGTCTGAGTGTCATATGAAATCTTATTAGGGTACAGAGAAAAAAAAAGGCACACAGTGGGGAAAAAGCACAAAATGTCAACTTTAATCTCAAAATTTCCACTTTAATCACATAGTTTTTTTTGTCATTAAAGTAGAACATCATAAACTTAATCTTAAAATCGTTTAATTTACTAGTTTCTCAAATCCCATTGTAACAAAAGTAGTACGTTTAAATGCTTTGTTTTTTGATTGATCTTCTATGTGCTCTTTGTGTGTGAATCACTACGTGCTTCTTAAACGGGCTTTCTCTACCTCCGACAGGACACAGAATCCATTACATTCATGATATTACAGCTCTCTGAATAACTAAAATACTGAGATGTATATGTGATATCATTTTCATGATGCTAAGAGTTAAAGCATGTTATTAAACATGGGAACACGGTGGCGCAGTGATTGTGTGCGACCTTCGTTAAAATAATTTATTGCAGCAGTACTGTCTCTTTCAAACGTACTAACCTCCAATTCCTGTATTTCTCCAAATACCCAACCGCCACACAATCAGCTCTGTAATAGACGTTAAGCCATCTGTAAGCTTAGAACAGCAATTCTTCAAAACATTTAAGGAACACTGAAATATCTATGTTATACATGTTTAATTATTCTATCCTTCACGCCAGTGCCAGTGAAGCATACAGTGCGAGGCAGGAACAATTCATGAATGGAGCGCCAGATCCTTGCTAGCATAGTGACACCGTGTCCTTTAATTATTAACAATATAGATTATTTAAATAAAGTTAAAGTTTTATCTGTATAATATAATAAACATATTTTGCTGCATTTCATCTTAAAAATGATACCGTCATCATATGTAAATACGCGCTTTATAAATTGGCTCAGGTTGTGCAATATTATAACTGTATCGCAAGTTTACAGTGAGGTAATTGTACTTATAAGTACAAACAGTTCTACAAGGAGCAGTTGATGGAGTGATAGAGTGCATTTAGAGCTCTTGGAATGAAACTCTTTCTGATCCGCGAGGTCTGTACAGTAAGGGTTTTGAAACATTTGCCATGTGAGAAGCAGTTCAAATAGGAAGCATGGTTGAGGCATTGTGTGCTTGATGCTGTATACGGATAATTCTCTTTCTGATCAGCTGCTCCGAGTGGTGCAGTGAGAGTAATATGGAAAAAGATGATCCACTGTGGCAACCCCTAACGGAATCAGCTGAAAGAAGAAGAAGAAGGTGCAGTGAGAGTAACAATGCTAAAGCAGCTATGGTATTTAGAATAGTTTGACCATTCTGTGTACCATTATATTGTTACAGGTTAATTACAATCAGATGCATTAAACTAATAAACAATATGCGGTTATTCAGTGTTTTTATAAAGCCATGTCAGGAATGTAGATTTGAAAAAGAAAGATAAATTAAACAGGAACAGTAGCATTGCTTTAATGCTGGGTGCCGCCAGTCTGCAAAACCTAGTGGAGAACTTGCGTACGACAGGGTATGAGGTACCGTGGAAATGTGCGTGGGTTTACGGCAAGTTTAGGTTTTATACATCGCGATTTGAAAGTGGAAACATTCGTACGCAACAGTTTTATGCGTATGCATCATTTATACATGAGGCCCCTGGTCAATGTGGAGTTTGCATGTTTTAACCAAACTGTTGTGGGTTTTCCTCTTGTTTCTCCTGCTTTCCCACTGAATTCCCAAAAATTAGTCAAACTAGTCTAGCCCTTTGTGAATTCAATTCTGGGTGTGTGCCAGTTACATCTGGCTTCAGACTGGAAGTACACATTTTACTATGCCTGGAACACAAGTCCTTGACTTAAAAAGATATTCTTACTGTCACCTCTTTGGAATGCAGTCTCTGTGCCTTATCTGATAAAATGATCAATCACCAAGTGAGACCTCAGTGATGTTTTCTCTTGGTACCAGCTAAACATTCAGCTCCAACAAATAACAGGCAACCTTAATGGACAAAACTTTGCACCAATAGTCCACCAAAGGTATTGGCTTATGTGCATCCAAGAAACCAATGGCAAGACGTCCACTCCTTCCTTTAATAACCATTGCCCACCCCAGATCTGGGTTCTCTATATGGGCACTGCTTGGCCTGGCTGTAACTTCTGCTCTCTATAGCATTTATGCTGTTGTACAGTATGGCCTCAACTTAGGCCAGAGCAATTTCTTTTACATAGAATGGTAACCTGTGCTGGACTGGAAGAGTGGGAGACTTGTCTCCTTTGGAGTTATACAAGGGTTCCATTGGACCAAACTCTGCTAAGGGAAAGAAAGAGCATAAGCAAGAGAATGATGTAAAAGCCACATGTTTATCTTGCTAAAGACAGGAAATGACTGATCCCCAGCTGCCCAGCAGGAATAATATTGGTAGAAAATGAGGACACTGTATGTAAAAAGAAGCACAAGAGCTCCTGAACAAAAAAAGTTAAAGTGTGCTTAAGATCCTTCCATGTGTGCAAAGAAAGCCATCCAAGAAAGGAACAAGGTACTACCTATATGAAACCATTTTGGTGAACTATTGATAGTAACTAAATAGTTAGAAAAAAGCCATCTAATGTGTTATAGTATTGGTATTACTGTAACTGAAAAGTAATAACCTTTGTTAAGGAAAAGTCTTTACTTATTATACGTTTCATCCTAAATTCAGTTGGGACAGCATCTCACATGTGAAAACACACACATTGATGCACACACAAACACACACACACAGAAACTCCGTGCATGGGCAGTAACCCAGTGTAGATTATCTGTGAGCAAATAAATGCAACAGAAGCTTAATAACTAGCCAAAGAACTTATCTATCTTGGCCACATAAAATAAAAGATCAGAATTTATAAGTTGTGTACCTTAGTGCATAATAATTCAACTAGGGTATAATAATTGAATGTTTTGCATCATTTGTTATTGTCCTTCATCTCTCTCTTTCTCTCTCTCTCATACTGTATATATACTTTCACATACAGTTTCATTCTTCTATTATCTTTGTGTTACAAATACAGTAATCCCCCGCTATATCGCGCTTTGACTTTCGCGGTTTCATTCTATCGCGGATTTTAAATGTAAGCACATCTAAATATATATCACAGATTTTTTGTTTGTTCGCGGATTTCTGCAGACAGTGGGTCTTTTAATTTATGCTACACGCTTCCTCAGTTTGTTTGCCCTGTTGATTTCATACAAGGGCCGCTATTGCCGGATGGCTTAGAAGCTACCCAATCAGAGCATGTATTACATATTAACTAAAACTCCTCAATGCTATAAGATATGCATCCCGCGCGGAGCTTGATTGTTTGCTTGTCTCTGCCTCTCTCTCACCCTCTCTGACATTCTCTGCGCCTGACGGAGGGGCTGTTTGCTTAAAAGATACTGACGCTCCTCTAAAAAAATGCCGCTTTATTGCGGTGCTCGGCATATTTAAAAGCACAAAAGCACACGTATTGATTTTTTGATTGTTGCTTTAATCTCTCTCTCTCTCTGACGTTCTCTGCGCCTGACGGAGGAGATGTGAGCAGAGGGGCTGTTTGCACAGAGGATACTAACGCTCCTCTAAATATGCCGCGGCAAACTTAAAAGCACAAGTATTGATTTTTTGATTGTTTGCTTTTCTTTGCGAGCGCGCTCTCTCTCTCCCTCTGAAATTCTCTGCTCCTGAAGAGAAGAAGATCTATTTGCATTCTTTTAATTGTGAGAAAGAACTGTCATCTCTGTCTTGTCATGGAGGACAGTTTAAACGTTGACTAAAGGGTGTTATTTCATGTCTAGAGGGCTCTAATAATGTTAACAGTGTGGGAGAGTTTATAAGGGCTTAAAATATATAAAAATAACTACACAAACATATGGTTTCTACTTCGCAGATTTTCGTCTATCGCGGGGGGTTCTGGAACGCAACCCCCGCGATCGAGGAGGGATTACTGTACATTGTACCATTTGGTTTATTCCAGAAGTGTATCTGGGGCATTTGTTGAAAAGTAGTTTATCATCATGCTACAACAGAGTTACAACAGAGAAAGTGAAAGTATTTAATGTAGACTTTCGCCAGTTTATAAACCTGCTTCGCAAATTGTATAGATCTCTTTATATTTCTGGCATTGACAATACATACAATTTTCCTACAACCCTGTGTGAATGTGAGTGTGGGTGTATACATAAGTTTGCCTATCAATGGCCTGTCTCCTTTTCTAGGTTTGTTACTGGAAAAGAATAAGCAGGTTTAAGAGAGTTATGTTAAAATATTAAATAGCAGTTCAGGTTTTTTTTTGTCTTTTAAACCTTTTAAAAGCCAACAAAGTTGTTTGAGCATATCAAGCCTAATTTAGTCGGTATACAAACCTTGACTCCTTTATAATCATTAATGAAGGAGCTGCCTAGCATCACCCTGGGCATCTCATAATACAGGGATGTCCAAACTTTTTTCACTGGGGGCCACATTCAGAGAAATATATGAAGGGCTGGGTCACTCACTAGAGGTGAGGTATGCCTCACCACCTTTGTATTAAGCTAGCAAAATAAATTAAATACAGTGGTAACCTGAGATACGAGTGCCCCAACTTACAAGTTTTTTGAGATACGAGCCGTCACTAGGTTGATTTTTTTCTTTGAGTTATGAGCCAAAATTCGAAATACGAGCCATCAAAGAGCTTGTCGCCACACATTCCCAGGAACTGACAACGGAGGAGTTGACAGAACTACAGACGCTGCAACATACGGAGGTTCTCAGGAGAACGGTATCGCGGAGGAGGCAGAGACGGAGGAGGTTACTTCATAAAGTGAGATAAAGGAAGTGTTTGCAATGTGGGAAAAAGTTTCGAACTTTAAAGAAAAGAAACACCCTAAAAAAATTGCAACTGATTTCAGGAACATTCTAAACAAAGCTCCTTGGATAGGTTTCTATTGGAACACCTTGAGAATGAAAGCGAAGAAAGCGTGGCAAAAAATTAAAAAAAAAGTGAAGAAGAATATTAAGTTAAGCAAAAGTAAAAGAAAAAAACATTACAATACGCTAATCAGCTTCGCCAACATCTGTTTATTTCTTGAGATTCTCTTTTATGTATTAGATTTTATTTTGTTTGTATTCAATATTTGTTCATTATAAATACTGTGACAGGCGCCTGGCGTCCATGCCCAGCTGGGACGCCCCTGCACACTGTATTCAGGGGGAGCAGCCCTGGACAGTGCAATACCTCCCCCTGGACGCTAGATGGCCGCCCCCCTGGGCTGGTGTAGTGCCTCAGTTTCCCACAGGGCTCCCTGGGAATTGGAGTTGGGGGCAGCCCTGTTGGGTCGTGCAGGTACCATCAGGGGGTGCTGTGTTTGGGACTCCTGAGCCTGTGTGGGCAACAGCTTCATCACATCTTGGTTATCAAACACCTGGAGCACTTCCAGGTGACCTATAAAAGGGAGCCAGCAACCACCACTCATCGGCCAGAGTCGGGTGAAGGAGGACAAGGTTGCGAGGGAGGAGTGGTGGTGCCAAGGAAGAGAAGAGAAGAGTGCTTATGCTGTATTGTACTGGTGTTTGGGACTGTGCTGTGGCTGGGGGGAGTACGGGGAAGACGTGCCCTCGGGCTGGAGAATAATTAAAAGTCGTTTTATTTTACACTTGCCTCCCGTGTCCAATCTGTGTCGGGTCAGGCTCTATATAGTGCCTTTCACAATACATTTTTCTTATGTTGAAAACATTTAACAAAAAATTGGGTGTTTTTTTGGGGGGAATGGCACGAATTAATCTCATTTCAATTAATTTCAATGGGGAAAATTGATTTGAGATACGAGCATTTTGACTTACAAGCTCGGTCACAGAACAAATTAAACTCGTATCTCAAGGTACCACTGTGTAGGTAAATTATGCTTCATAATTGAATATGCTTAAAGAAAAAACAGCATCACTGCTCTCCATTAATGGGTTTTCATTTAATGTATTATAAAGTGCTCTCATCACATGCAATCGAGTAAAAATCAAAAGCACAAGCTTCATCTGACACTTGATGTTTTAAGTTAGTTCACATCTTAAATTTGCCACACAACTGCAATTCTGGACAAGCGAATGTTGTTGAATTCCTGCATTTTCCCCGGGCACTTTATTCCTGCGACTTATTTGTGAAAAAGCTGCTCTTAATCAAGACAGTAGCCCCCCCATGTTAAACCTGAGAAGTACAATACAGTTAAGAACGAGTTTCATGTGTGGGCCATATTTCATTATACTTTCAGAATTTGCAGTGGGTCAAAAATGGACCACAGACTGCAATTGGTCCACTGGCCAAAGTTTGGACACCCCTGTCCTAATATAAGTATGGCCAAAGCCTGAGTTCATGATGTTTAAAGGACTATGATATAGATCTGATTTTGGCATTGGTGATGCTATTGTCAAAATTAACAATGGGTAAATATCCCTTTTTATATTCTCCATGATGCTTTTACCATACTATCTGCAGTAGTTTATTGTTCCAAAAATGCTGAAATGAAACAAACAAATCACATCTAGCAATTATTATAACTATATTTCTTTTCTGTGTAAAATGTTAGCATTAATGGTAATTTAGAAAAGGAAATAACACTCTAAACTTTTATTTTTTTGGTTTTGAGTGTTTAAAGATTGTATCAGCATTATCTAGACTTATATGAGCACAGTGAACTCAGCAGAGATGCTGGGAGTATTATTTTCATGTCTTATGTGAAGGACATGGCAAATGCAGACCAAGTTATTTGTTGCCAGGTCACTTTGGCTCTGAGCAAACTCTTTACTCAATGCTCTTTTTCTCATCTGTATCACTCAAATATCCATTTTGCGGCCAAATGGTCTAGGATTTATTTAATGGTAAATATTTTTTATATTTCTTAATCCCCTTGTTAGATCTTCTCATTTTTCATATATTCTTAGATATGAATTTTCATTTGATGCATTTCTATTTTATTAACTTTTGCTTTGTATTATATAATCGATATAAGACACCTTGTATTACAGTTGGTTGTGAAAGTTTTATAAGAAACTGAGATGTATAGTTACTGTTTAAGACTTTATTAGAATGGGACCGTTTCACTAAATACACTGTTACTCCTAACATTTTATATTTGGGCCTGTTTCACATATTTTATTTATTATAACTGTATTTTAGGCGAAAGGTTGTTTGTTAGTATGGCAGATTCATGAACCCAGCAGCCTGCTTTGGAATCCTAAGTGCAATTGTTTTCTGTGTATGGTTTACATGTTCTCTGAGTGTCTGCAAGGATTTTCCTCTGGACAGTGCTGTTTCTTTTTCAATCATACTCAAAGAGTAGTAGATTAGATTATTGCTGATTCTGAACTGGCACCATGTAAACGTGTCTGTTACGGATCTACTTTCCATTCAGAGTTAGTTCCTGGGTTGCGAATGTTATAATATTTGTTTCCGATAATTCTCTATTGATGTATTCTTTTAGCAATAAACAGTGAATTTGAGAGTCACTTTTTAGCCACAGGTTACATGTGATTTCAGTAAACATTTAAAAAAAGAGACAACAAAAATCTGATTAAATAGGACTTCAGTTATGGTCATGCTTTATTTGTGGAGTAAGAAACTGGCTACAATAAAGGCCAATAGAACCTGCTGGTGAGTAGGTAATTACAACAACATTTATTTATATAGCACATTTTCATACAAATAATGTAGCTTAAAGTGCTTTACATGATGAAGAAAAGTGAAATAAAAGACAAAAAATTAGAATAACACAACACTAATTAACATAGCATAAGAGTAAGGTCTGATGGCCAGGGAGGACAGAAAAAACAAAAAAAAAAACTCCAGATGGCTGGAGAGAAACAATAAAATCTGCAGGGGTTCCAGGCTACGAGACTGCCCAACCCAAACCCCCCCATTCCCTTCCCAGGGCATTCTACCTAACATAAATGAAACAGTCCTCTTTGTATTTAGGGTTCAATTGGAAGGACTTGATGATGATGGTCATGCAGACGTCTGGCTTTTAATGCATCAATGTAGGAACACCACAGTGCTTTGATTAGGTGGTGATAGCGCAGATCGCCACCACAGAAAACCGTGAAAAGAAACAGAAGAGAGAGTAGGGGTTAGTACAGATTTTAGAGCCACCATAAATAGTTATTGTGAAGAATTGAATATACTGAGTATCAGGATTAAATGAAGGTGAAGTTATCAGAAAGCCATGTTAAAGTACTGTGTTTTTAGCAGTTTTTTAAAGTGTTCCACTGTATTAGCCAGGTGAATTCCTATTGGCAGGCTATTCCATATTTTATGTGCATAACAGCAGAAGGCCACCTCACCACTTCTTTTAAGTTTAGCTCTTGGAATTCTAAGCAGAGACTCATTTGAGGATCTAAGGTTATGATTTGGAATGTAAGGTGTCAGACATTCCGATATATAACATGGAGCAAGATTATTTAAGGCTTTGTAAACCATAAGCAATATTTTAAAGTCAATTCTGAATGACACAGGTAACCAGTGTAGTGACATCAAAAATGGAGAAATGTTCTCAGATTTTATTTTCCTAGTTAGGATTCTAGCAGCTGCATTATGCACTTGTTGCAAATGATTTATGTCTTTTTTGGGTCGCCCTGAGAGGAGTGTGTTACAGTAATCTAGACGACTGAAAACAAAAGCGTGAACTAATTTCTCAGCATCTTTCAATGATATAAGGGGTCTAACTTTAGCTATGTTTCTTAAGTGAAAAAATGCTGTCCTAGTGATCTGATTAATATGCGATTTAAAATTCAGGTTACAGTCAACAGTTACACCTAAGTTCTTTACCTCCGTCTTCACTTTTAATCCTAGTGCATCAAGTTTATTTCTAATAATGTCATTGTCTGCATTATTGCCAATCACTAAAATTTTAGTTTTCTCTTTATTTAGCTTGAGAAAATTAATATTTATCCAATTAGAAACACAAGTAAGACATTGTGTTAGTGAATTAACAGCATCTGGGTCATTCGGTGCAATTGATAAATACAGCTGTGTGTCATCAGCATAGCTGTGGTAACTCACGTTGTGCCTTGGGATAATCTGACCTAATGGAAGCATGTAGATTGAGAAGAGCAGCGGACCCAGGATAGAGCCTTGTGCAACACCATATAGAATGTCATGTGTCTTTGAGTTATAATTACCACAACTAACAAAGAATTTTCTACCTGCCAGGTAGGATTGAAACCAATTTAAGACACTGCCAGAGAGGCCCACCCATTGACTAAGGTGATTTCTAATAATGTTGTGATCTATGGTGTCAAATGCGGCACTCAGATCTAAGAGGATGAGAACAGATAAATGGCCTCTGTCTGCATTTACCTGCAAGTCATTTACTACTTTAACGAGTGCAGTTTCTGTGCTGTGAATTGTTCTAAAACCTGACTGAAATTTATCAAGAATAGCATGTTTATTGAGATGGTTATTTAACTGCATAATGACTGCCTTCTCTAAAATTTTACTTAAGAAAGGCAGGTTAGAAATGGGTCTAAAATTTTCAAAAGCAGAGGGGTCAAGATTATTTTTCTTGAGTAGGGGTTTAACTACAGCAGTCTTAAGACAGTCTGGGAAGACCCAAGTATCTAATGACGAGTTTACAATGTCAAGAATATTATCAATTATCACGTCAGATACTTCTTTGAAAAAACTTCTTGATATTGGGTCAAGGATGCAAGTGGAGGGTCTCAGTTGAGAAATTACTTTATGTAAATCAGGTAAATCTATCCTGGTGAAAGAATTTAATTTGTTTATAATGGAGTACTGGGGCTCAAGAGGATCCGCAGTGTTGGGGATACTATATTATTTCTAATATCATTAATTTATTGATTGAAGAATACAGCAATACCCTCACAGGTTTCACTGGAAGTATTTGGAGGCATTCCTTTGTGTTACCTGGGTTTAGCAAATGATCAATCGTAGAGAATAAGATTCTGGGATTACTAGCATTATTATTTATAATCTTAGAGAAATAGCAGCACCTCTCAAGACAGACTGTGTTATTGTATTCTTCAATATCTCATAGTGGATAGTTAGTTTAGTTTTCCTCTGTTTACGCTCAGCTCTCCAGCATGTTCTCTTTAAATCAAACACTCTTTGGGTCTTCCATGGTATAACATGCTAGAAGATTTTTTAACTGTCTTTTCAGGTGCAGCTTTGTCAACAGCAGCTTTTACCTTACTATTACATTTTTCCACCTTACTATTTACATTATCCTTGCTATTATAGTTAGCACTATAAACGGATTGATTGCTTAGAATGTTTATAAGTTTTAAGGCTGCTGATGAATCAAAGAAGCGTTTTTTAACAATATGCTTCTCGTGAATGTTTTCTATCATTATTTCTATATTAAATAGTAAAAGAAAATGGTCTGATAGACCAATATCAATGACCTGCTTAATTATCCTAATGTTTTAAGCTGTAATTTTGGAATTGTTAAATACACTACAAACTGAGGCATTTGACAAAATATATTACGACAGAGCTACTGAGTAATTTTATTAGGACATGTTCATAAATTCAAAAAGCTCATGTCTCCAAACATTATTATTATTATTATAATTGCACATATATGGTTCTGAAATGGTCAAGACTTTTAGTTTTTGTTTGACCAGATATTAGTCATACAAGGTCTATGTTCTAAGCAATTCAGGCCATGACATGAATACTGGTATCAAAAACAGTTGTCTTCCTTTGAGTTTAACACACTACATTCTTTGGAGTTTTGTGTTAAAACACTTTCAGGTGTCCATGGCAGTGTGCCAGTTTCTCCTTTAAATACTCTAGGCAGGTGTAGCTACATTCGGTAGCGTGGATGAGCAAACCTGGGATGTTATTGGGGGAATTGGAGGAGCCCATGTTCATGTGCAGATGTGCGTGGTTCAAACGATTTTCTTGTTAGCACTGTTGGGTTTGCAATTAAGGCTCCTGTACCCACAGGATAAAAGGAGTCAGAGCTGAAAGGGAAAGAGAAAGAAAGAACAAGAGGTTAAAGGAAAGGAAACAGAAAAGAGGAAGAGACAGGATTGTTGTTGAGCCTGTCCTGCTAAAGAGAGGAGTCAGGCAGTCAGGAAGTAGCTCCAAGAAAAGTTAGCGGATGGTGCTCATGGGGCCAAATCGCTATTGTTCCAGTGACCAAACTGCTCCGAGTGGTCTCCCATTGAAGTCCAAGATATGGCAGTGAGAAACATTTGTGGGGCCCCCACTGAACGCCATGTGGCAGGCACACAAGCCAGATAAAAGGGTTGACTTCACCTGTTGGAAGAAGTCTCCTCTTGCTGGGGACACCGAAATAGGTGAGCAGAGGAGGCATCAATTCTAGAAAGAACCACTAAGGGGGGATTTTAAAGAATGGATACTGACTGTGTTTTTAAACTCAGATTTATAACCTCTTTTGGATTTATTTATTTATGAATGTTTAACCTCTCCAGGGCAATGTGTTTATGAATAATTTATTTATTGAAAGAAGAAACTGCACTTTGGACACATTCTTTGAATAAATTGCACAATGCACTGTTTGCACTGTGTGTCCTCATTGTCCAGCCCTTCTCGGTTTTATGACTATTGATGTTCTGGATTCAAGGGAGTATGCCAGCTGTGGGCCACCCAGGCACCACAGGTTTAGTGGATGGTTCAGTAAATCAAAGCACATCCACTGAATGACAGAAAGAGAAATGCCAGATTTGTTCAAAGTTACACAAAGATACTAATTTTAGTCTCCATTATACAGTATGCATGTGGTCATCTCTGAATGTACAATAAATCAGCCATTGAAATGGATGGGATTCAGCGGCAGACTACATCAGGTTTCACTCCTGCCATCTAGGAACAAGACGAGTGGTCATGTGTTGAGCAAAACTGGACGATTTATTTCAGTTACAATTTCAGATAAAGAATGTACTGTAATTCAGAAATACATAATGTGAAAAACTAGCCATCTTCTTCTTCTTCTTTTGGCTGCTCCTGTTAGGGGTCACCACAGCAGATCATCTTCTTCCATATCTTTCTGTCCTCTGCATCTTGTTCTGTTACACCCATCACCTGCATGTTCTCTCTCACCACATCCTTAAATCTTCTCTTAGGCCTTAATTTTTTCCTCTTGTCTAGCAGCTCTATCCTTAACATCCTTCTCCCAATATACCCAGCATCTCTCCTCTGCACATGTCCAAACCAATGCAATCTCGCCTCTCTGACTTTGTCTCCCAACCGTCCAACTTGAGCTGACCCTCTAATGTACTCATTTCTAATCCTGTTCATCCTCGTCACACCCAATGCAAATCTTAGCATCTTTAACTCTGCCACCTCCAGCTCTGTCTCCTGATTTCTGGTCAGTGTCACCGTCTCCATCCCATATAACATAGCGGGTCTCACTACCATCCTGTAGACCTTCCCTTTTACTCTTGCTGATACCCATCTGTCACAAATTACTCCTGACACTCTTCTCCACCCTGCCTGCACTCTCTTTTTTACCTCTCTTCCACAATCCCCATTACTCTGTACCTTTGATCCCAAGTATTTACAGTAAACTCATCCACCTTCGCCAACTCTACTCCCTTCATCCTCACCATTCTACTGGCCTCCCTCTCATTTACACACATGAATTCTGTCTTGTTCCTACTCACCTTCATTCCTCTCCTCTCTAGAGCATATCTCTACCTCTCCAGGGTCTCCTTAACCTGCTCCCTACTATCGCTACAGATCACAATGTCATCAGCAAACATCATAGTCCACGGGGTCTCCTGTCTAATCTCGTCTGTCAACCTGTCCATCACCATTGCAAATAAGAAAGGGCTCAGAGCCGATCCCTGATGTAATCTCACCTCCAACTTGAATGCATCAGTCACTCCTACCGCAGACCTCACCACTGTCACACTTCCCTCGTACATATCCTGTACAACTGTTACATACTTCTCTGCTACTCCCAACTTCCTCATACAATACCACAGCTCTTCTCGAGGCACCCTGTCATATGCCTTCTCCAGGTCCACAAAGACGCAGTGCAAGTCCTTCTGGCCTTCTCTAAACTTCTCATCCTTTGAACAAACATTGCATCTGTGGTGCTCTTTCTTGGCATGAAACCATACTGCTGCTCGCTAATCATCACCTCACTTCTTAACCTGGCTTCCACTACTCTTTCCCATAACTTCATGCTTAAGCAAATGGAGATTAGCATGTGACATGTTTGAACTATTCAAAATTATGAATGCAGTTAGTACAGTGGATTCAAGCAGTCGTTTTAAATTGAATTCAGTAAGAGCACTGGGACACATACTGTATATAAAGCTGGTAAGTGCAAATTTCACAAAATTCTTAAGTTTTTCTTACGTAAATAATTATTGACAAGTTATATATTAGGATTGTTAGCTTTTATGGGCAGAAAGGCCTGTTACCGTCTAATGAACAACATGCATATAGCACACAGGTTGGGCACAAGAAAAACATTTGGAAGAAGTTGCATCATCAGCAAGTACATTTGATTGAGTTAATTAAAGCAAAACAGTAAGGAATTGCTGCTGGAAACAAGGAAATTAGACCATATGAAGAAGCAGCTGGGTCAATTGATTCAATTATATGCAATCAGGGAGTAGTAAAATTCTGAGAGACTTAAGTTGTTGTATCTTTGATGTTCCTAGTTTTCTATCTTGTGGATAGATATTTAATGGTTATTTCTTTATGACAGGTTACAGTATTGAAGGGGCTTGGAGAGGAGAGAAGAATTTGTAATGCTGTCGAAAAATTGTGCTTTTACAGTATGCTAAATACAACTCAGAATACTTAATTTGTTTTTATTTTAGGCCTATATAGATAATGGCTGTTAACCTGTTTACTAAAGCTCATATGTGAAAGCCAAAATTGTGTAATCAAAATGTTCTGTAACTGAAATAGCAGGCAGGTAGAATTTACCTAATTTGATCATTAATATTCATAATAGAATATTCAAAGAGTGTTGAATTCAGCACTAGAATTCAGTAGTGTATACAAAATTAACATAGACAAGAATTCTGGGAAGATAAGTATAAAAATTAGAACATATGTGTTTAAACTTAAGATAAATTAGCCAGTTTGTATAAGTTTGTAAACATATGTGAAATGGAGGCTTGAGACTTTTAGATTAACATGTTTCATGTTTTGCTAAAAGTAACGTACCTAAAAATCAGCCAGACCATGGGAACATATTGGTTGAGTAATATATTTTTGACGGATGCAATATTTTACATAAAGTAACCAGCAAGTCAATATACAGTAAATGCACAGGATTTTGCAAATATATTTAATAACGCAATGCACAAAAATATTTGAAAACGCCAAAAATAAATAAACAAACAAGAATTAAACTTGAGTCAGGGCAGCAGTTTTAAAAGGAAATGGAATTAGGAGAAAAGGAAAAAGTATAAACTAGCCACAGTCAACTACAAAGAGATCAAGAATCTAGAAAACAAGCGGAGTGTGGAAAATGTTTTAGGGAGTGTAGAAAGAGATTCAAACTCCAGGATATGCCCATAGACTGAACCAAAACACAAGGTGAAAGATGTGGTCAGAAAGACAGAAACGGTTACATAACAAAAGATCCAAGTAATACACAAAGCATACGGCTAGAGACTTTTAAATTGAATTCAAATTAGCTGGACAAACCAGGAAATGCATGACACTGACCTTTTACACTGGCCTGGTGATGACACCACACATTATACGAGGTCTGTCTATTAAATAATGAGACTGTGTTTCTGTCCCTTAAGCAGTGCGAATTGATTATGAGTACTAGACATGCAGGTTTAAATCTGTCCAAACCATCACAACAAACAACACTCTCTGCTGTTTAGTTGATTGTCAGCCACCGTTTAATGCAGTTGCGTTTCCCCTTGTGTGCCAGAATCATACTAAGTTTAAAAGTTGACCAACGTATCAATCTAAAATTTTTAGTAAAAATGAACAAAACCAACAGAATCTTTTCAAATGCTTACTGCAGCTTACGGGGAAGACTGCATGTCTCATGCACGTGTGTTTTTCCTAAGTTGAAATTGGTGCTTAAAGGAACATGCTTTGAGTCAATGGTTGCAGTAAAGAAGTAATGAAGAAAATGTTCCATGTCTTAAAAACTGAAAAACTGATCTGCTCCACACCTTCGACCTGTGAAAACCGAGTATGCTTTGGTGCATAATTGTGAACGGGGAGTATATTGAAGGGGACAAGCATTAGAATTGTTACATAAATAAAAGTGAGTTATTGTGTCAGTCTCGTTATTTCACACTACCAGTCATTCTGCCTAACAATGGATAGCAATTGTCAAAAAAATTGTTTCAAATATACTGTAAAACACATCAAATCGAGAAACAAATGTGACCACAGGATTCCCTGACTTCTGAAACCCCACAAAATACGTTTCAGTTATTTTTTGTATAAAAAAATTTATAAAAATATAAAGAACAAAGAAACAAATCATTAAAATCTATCTGGAACATAGCACTGTGGTGGGCTGGCACCCTGCCTGGGGTTTGTTTCCTGCCTTGCGCCCTGAGTTGGCTGGGATTGTCTCCAGCAGACCCCCATGACCCTGTAGTTAGGATATAGAGGGTTAGATAATGGATGGATGGATGAAACATAGCACTGCTTACTTCCGAACCCTATAGTCAATTGCTTCTTTTTTTACCTCAGTTACCTATGTTGAGAGGTGGCTTTAAACCCACTAAAACCATTCCTAGAGTTAATTTTAGAATAAGGTACAGAGCTTCCTTTAGCAAGACCAAGTTGTCCCTTCAACTTTTCAGTTGCATTTTGTATTCTCAGATTTTCTTTTTGCTTAATCAGAGTTTATGGCCTTCACTTCAATGGTAATGAAAGGGATCGCTGGGCTTCCAGTCCTACCAGAAACTGCCCTTGAATAGATTGTCTGGCCCTAATGCCTGTAACTAGTGGCCAAGTATCATCCACCTGTTGGTCAGGAGTTACTGTAATCTTTTCCCGACTCTTCTACATCTCCCTTACTCAATCAATAGAGGAGCAGGCATCCCTGATAACTGCTATGTTGCTAGATTTCTGGTGTCCTAAGGAAATAATATATGTTTTCCACCTAGGTCACAGCTCTCTTTCATACTGTATTTATTTCTTAATGGCCTTCTGGGCACCAGCATGCATACAGGGTGTAATATCTCCTAATGTTGCCTAAAATTTCACTTTGTTATGTCCAGTTGGCCCATTCCTGCTAGAGCAGTAAGATTTCATATGGGACTTCACTCTCCCCTGGTAGTGCCATTGCCCCTGGCAACCACCTACTAGCTGACATTCCTTTACACCATCTTTCATTAGGAGAAAAAAACAGTTTAATTAGGAAAACAAATAATAAGAGCACCAGCACTAGCTTTGCCAAGAAAGTAAACTGTCTTGAGAACACAAATCTATTTTTGAATCAAAAAAGCTGGCATTGATAAAACAACTGTCCCCACATAATCATCAGCCTGATGCCCACGAAAATGCTGCCTGATCCAAGTTACATATAATTCAGTCTTACAGCCACTGATGACTGGAAACCACAGATTTTGGATGCTGTGCGACTTTTGTAAATGTGACAATGAAAGCCTTTAAGCTCAGCAGGCATGTATAAAACCAGCTTTTTCAAAATGGCAATACGAAGATCCCTAAAGTATTTTGTGGAAAAACAGTGAATCACTGAATCATATTGGAGGCAGAACAATAAAAAATCCTCCTGTTAATATAAAATACTATTAACCAGAATTAACCTAGTTATGAGAGGGGAATCAAAAATCAAATACTGTAGAGAATAAGAGGAAGATATAACATTTTGTGATGTTGACAACTGTATAAACAGGGATACTGCTCAAGTAATTTGGACCTGTGAGATAATATGGGGCCCTAATAAAGATTTGATTAGCAAGAATAGTGCAATTGGGGGGATGTGAAAAAATGGGTTATAATTTCTTTGGGTATTAACATGTAATTGATTTTTGTAGCAACAATATATTATTTTCTAATAAAAAAAATCAGAAAGATCAACAGCGTACAAAACATTTTATTTATAAAATGATTACTTTATCATGGAAGGACTATGTTGGGAAAATAAAGGGAAAAATACCAGAAGAGAAAGCAGACTTCCATAGCAGGTAAATAAAACATGATGATTATACATATTCTAAAGAGGACACTTAGAGAAACTTGAACTTATTGTTTTTAACAACAATATAGTATATTTTCTCAGTGGTTAAATACCATCGATGATACTGCCATTAAGATAATAAAACAAATCCCTTCAATGTGCAGTGTTTCAACTTCAGGTGAACATTTAACAGTAGCAACATAGCCCAGTGGAGGGCTACAGCCTCTCAGGTCTAATGTTCTGATTTTGATTCCTGACTTGGTTAATCGCCATACTCAAAGTGGTAATTGTAGTAGTAGTAGTTGGAGTATGTATTCAAGCCCCAGTCAAGTCATCTTCGAGAGTTTGCATGAATCCCTGTGTTCACCCTGCTTTTTTTCTTTGTAATCTGGTTTCTTACCAGATCCTTTAAAAATGGATCTTAGTTCAACAGATGGCTATAGATTGTCTAGGCTGGAACAGCTTTAGAACACACCTTTTCATTTCATGTTCTTGGGATTATGAAATATTTCCCTAAAAAGATTGAGAAAGACAGAAACCATTTTTAGTTCTCGAGAAATAACAATCCATATTAGGGTACAATCACACCTACAAAATTAGGTTAATTAATGAACTCAATGTGCAGACCTGATGTCTCTGTTGTAAATGATTTTCAGTATCAAAATTATACTGTGAGCCTCATTTTAAAAATGCATGTGTTCTCTTTCTCCATACATAATATAGGAAGGGATATTACAGTGCAGTACAAATTTTGGCTTAATGTCTATCCATGAGTTGGTCTGTCAGCGCTGTTTTGCACGTACTGTGCAGAAAGGGTTTTCCAGAGTGAATGTGCATCTGTGCAAGTTTGTATGTGCATCAGAGAAGTTGGATAAGGTTTGCAAGCTTGGCTAACCCAGCACAGCATGTTGCCACTTTGACGCATACCAGGAAAAGCAGAATGAAAATGATGATGACAATTAAATGTATAACTCGTTAAACATACATATGCTGTAGATAACAATCTAGTCTGAAATGTTAGATCCTTCCTGATTTTCAACAAAATGGTTTGGGGAAATTCTGCTTTACTGAATGTGACTTGTTTTCTTTTTTTACTTCAAGAAAAGAAGATATTTGTAGTAGATGAAGACATTACACATTTTCTTTGATAAATTATTGGATGTTTGCAGCATTTTTTGATCTGCCAAAATTTTATGTTTACCGATAAGAAAGATTCTGCCAAGTCTGGCACTCTTTTTCAGAAGTATGTTCCAAATTAAATGAGCTGTGAATTAAAATATTTTCGGCATTTGTTGCTTCTTTGAGTTTCTCAGTCATTTCTGAGAAAGACATCATCAAATTACTTGTGAGAAAATGTCAGAGTTCCATTTGGTGATACTCTGACCAGTTTAAGTCCTCTAGGCTTAGTTGATATTTATATCATGTTTTTTTTCACTGATGTTAGTTTACATTAAAACACACACAAGCCTAAATGCTTTTTTGTGTGTCAGATATTTCAGGCATATTGCTGCATCTCTAAGACCACACCTTAAAACATGGTTCAGCTGATATGGGTGCTTTGTTTACATATTTTGGAACCATGCTGCAATAATCCTGTATCTGTCTGTGTGTATGCTGGACGCATAACTTGTGAAAATAAGAATATAAAAAATGTGAAAAATGGGAGAAGCCCATTCAGTCTATCAAGCTTGTCTGTTTACCTAATAGCTTAGCTGTGTATTTATCTAATCCAGATGCTTCTTAAAGGTTTTCAGGGTATTTGCTTCGACTACATGTCTCAGTACTTTGTTCCAGATTCTCACAACTGTTTAAGTAAAGAAGTGTTTCCTGACTTCATTTTCATTACATTTACATTTATTTGCTTTGTTTGGAATATGGCTTATGTGCTAACCTTGTTTACCTCTCTCAAGATAAAGCCACGACTGCCCACGAGCGTTAGTGCACCAGTTGCTAGCATTCAGTGAACATTCTTTGAACTTTCACGTGTGTGATATAGCGGGTCCACAGCTCCTGTCAAAGTCCAGCTTTAAAATAAATAATCACTGTGTTCACAGCTTGGTGAGGGGGTGTGGTGGTTATGTGGCTAAAGGTTGTCAGGGCGATTCGCAATGTGGGCGTTTCTCACCAAAGTGCACTTGTGAGGAACCGTCCGCATTCATGATTGTTCCTGGGGCTGCTTATCTTGATAAACAGAAGCGCGAGTTGGCTTGAAGGGGAGTAAAAAGAAAGAACGGACGAGAGGGTGAGTGAGTGAGAGAGAGAGGGCTGCTTATCTTGATAAACAGAAGCGCAAGTTGGCTTGAAGGGGAGTAAAAAGAAAGAAGCAGGGGGTGCCGCCAGGTAAAAAGGCACCGGGCTTCTTGTTTTTTTATTTTTTATTTTTAAAGAATGCTTCCTGCTGTATTTTAACTTCGTTGTTTTTAAGAAGACTTTTTTCTATTGTTTTTAACCTCCACGTTTCACTTCTGATTTTATGGATTATTTATTGGAACTTTGGAGACTGCACTTTAATTTGAACACCTTGTTTTGTTAATTGTTTTAATAAAAGCACTTTGCACTTTTTCACCATCCCCTTGCTTTATCGATGAGGTTAGCAGTGAGGCACATTACCGATGGTGTAGGGTTCAAGGGCTCCCCGGCAGCAGATGGGAGCATACAGCAAACCTGCATCATCACAACGTGATTTTGTGTTTTTTTCATGTAAATTTGAATTGATTGTTGAAAAGTATAAAGGTGTCATGCGTATCCGGGACATGGCTGTTGCATACCGTTTGCCGAGAACGACGGTATCTACGATTCTGAAAAACAAAGATGTTATTAAAAAGTAAAGTGAGGTAAAATTTTCATTTATTTCATCTGATTGCTTTTGTATTTATGTACTTTAGTATTAAGCAGTGTTTCAATTATTTTATACAACCCCATCAATGTATAATATGCCAATAGCAATAGGATTTTTTTTTTCATGGGAACGGATTAATCATTTTCCCATTATTTCTTATAGGAAAAATTTTTTTGGTATACGTCCTGTTTGGTATGTCAAAGGGTCTGGAACGAATTAAGGACGTATACCAAGGTTCCACTGTATAACTGAGTAGCATTAGGCTAGGACCTGCTTGTTCAGCAAGTGTACTAGGTCAGGTAACAAAAGTTAGTTGACATAAGTGAAAAGATGTAATAATTAATAATTAGTAATTAACAATCATAGACTAAAAATTGATAAAGCAATTAAACTTAATGTAACAACAAATTAACCAACAATATAAAAAAATCACAAAGCTTTTTGTTTTTTTTAGCCCCCAAACAATGAGACAGATATTCACAGAACAGATGGGTTTTCAATTGCTTCTTGAATACATTGAGGGAGTCAGCAGTTCAGATATAGATGGGTAGTTTGTCCCACCAACTAGGAACTACACAACAAGAGACTGGACTGAGACTTGATACCACAAAGAGGCGGCATCACCAGTTGCTATTCCCAGGCAGAACTGAATGGGCAAGAAGGAGTATTGGACTTCACCAGTGTCTTCATATACTCAGGTGCTGACCCATTGATTACTCTGTAGGCAAGCATCAGCAATTTCAAATGAATGTGTGCTGCAACAGGGAGGCAATGTAGCAACCTGAAGAGTGGAGTGACATATACCTATCTCAGCTGGTTAAATATATAATGAGCTGCTGCATTCTGAACCATCTGCAGTGGCTTGATAGCACACATGGGTACTCCTGCCAAAAGCGAGTTGCAGTTGTCTCAGACGTGACAAGACCGAAGCCTGAACCATAAGTTGTGCTGCATATTCCGTCAGATAAGGTCTGATCTTGCAGATGTTGGACAGTGTGAAGTTGCATAAGCAAGAAACAGTAAAAATGTGGTTAGAAAAAGGTGTTAGAGACAGTAAGCCAAGCTGAACAGCGATAGGGAGATGAACAGACTGGCTGGACAGGATCACAGGAAGCTCAGTTTTTGGCAGATTGAGCTGTAGACGTTGGTCCCTCATCCAGACTGAGATATCAGTAGGGCATGCAGAGACTCTAGCAGATACTGTATTCTGCTCAGGAGGGAACGACACGTACAGTCAGGTTTCAGTCATAAGTCCATTTCCCCTTAATTTCCACCCCGTCCTCATGTACATGGTTGCCTATTTAGTTGAAAGAATTCAGTTGGATCTACTTAATTGATACTTTTGAGAATTTTGAAGGATTGAATGTATGTGCATAGCCTCCTCTCCTCAAGACTAAACATCTTTAATTCACTGAGCCTAACAGAGTAATGCATGTACAGTACTTTAGAGCTGGGATGCAATTGATTGCTCTCCACTGCACTGCTTCAAGTACTGTTATTGTATATCTTTTTTCGTAGTGTGGTGACCAAAACTGCACACAATAAGCCAGATACAATCTTACTACTATATTTGTTCCTACAAACAGATCAAACAATCTCAATCAAGTGTGACACTCTATCCTTATGATACTGAAAACCATAGAAAATTATGACAGGAATTAGATTGGGATATAACATGGGTGTAGTGGGATACACTTTTCCATCTGTTCAAATTCTAAATCAAATAGTGTTGGAGTGAACTTTGCAGATTTTACTTATGACTATCTAGCAAATTAGAGTTCAAAATGTATGACAGAGAGGGGGCCGAATTATATTGACAACAGAAGGGTTGTTCTGCCTTTATGGCACACAAAGCACAATTCAGTGATGTATTGTTTAATCATATGAATAATTAAGTTAATGCAAAACTTAACATTGAATTTGCATTTCAGGGAGGCAGTAAGATGATACTAGCAACAGGAAAGATCTCACCGTTGGGAGTGATTTGGGAAATCAGAGGAGCATCAACATGGGAAGATGGGTGATAGATCATCACTTTTTGAAGATGATTAGAAATGATCTAGAAATAATGTAGTGCCCTTCTAGGAATTTAAGTTTACAGCTTAGACTGTACACCAATAATTAATTAGGGTAAAGCTCCATTGATTTTCTCCTTTCTTATGTCTACCATTGACCATTTGCTTTTGTTCAATGTGTCTGTACTCTTATGGAGCTTAAACAAACTTGGTTGGTGTTGGGTTATTTCATTGATGAGTCATTTTTCTTCTTCTCTCGACAATGATGACCACAATAGTCAAACATTGATAGCACAAATACAGTGGTGCAGTTTGGACATTACTCTTGAAAGACAAATTGCCACAACAGCTAGTAAGCTGACTTTGCCGCTTATGAGAGTTTGAACACAAAGTGATACATTAGGAAGGTACTGTTGTTCATTGTATAACTTTTTGTCTCAGGTTAGTTTAGTATAAATAGCTAAAACTATTCCCAACTTAAAACCAATCTGTACAGCCTCCTGGTAAGATTCATTTTGGATGCCACAAGCCACCATTCTGCAAAAGAGCAGCAAGTATCTTTAACCCAGGTATAGTGGTACCTTGAGATACGAGCACCCCAACGTACAAGTTTTTTGAGATACAAGCTGTCACTAGGTCGAGTTACAAGACAAAATTCGAAATACAAGCCATCAAAGAGCTTCTCGCTGCACATTCCGAGAAACTGACAATGGAGGAGTTGACGGAACTACAGACGCATCATACGGAGGTTCTGCAGGAGATTGGTATTGCAGAGGAGCCAGTGGCAGAGGAGGTTATCTCTTCAATGAGATAAAGGAAGTGTTGGCAATATGGGAAAATTTTTGGACTTTATTGAAAAGAAACACCCTGAAAAAGTTGCAACTGGTTGTGCAGCGGTGCTATTTAATGACACTTGCCTAACTCATTTCAGAAACATTCTAAAGGGGAGGAAGAAACAAAGCTCCTTGGGCAGGTTTCTATTGAAACGCCCTGTGAATGAAAGTGACGGAAGTGTGGCAAAAAAGAAAAAAACTAGTGAAGAAGAAAATTAAGTTAAGCAAAACTGAAATGAAAGAAAAAAAATAATACAATACGCTAGTCAGCTCCGCCAACATCTGTTTATGTCTTTAGATTATCTTTTATGTATTAGGTTTTATTTTGTTTGTATACAATATTTGTTCATTATAAATACATTTTTTTATGTTGAAAACATTTAATAATAAATCAGGGTGTTTTTTTGGGGGCTGGCATGAATTAATCTCATTTCAATTAATTTCAATGGGGAAAACTGATTTGAGATAAGAGCATTTTGACTTATGAGCTCGGTCTCAGAATGAATTAAACTCATATCTCAAGGTACCACTGTAATTTCAAATTAAAATTTATTGTCGTGTACACTGCACAATGAAATTCGTTCTTGAGCAGGATATTTTGCAAATGAAACGTTTAAATATTTTCTTTGTTTTTTTTACAAATGTGAAAGTTTATTACTGTACTTGAATGTTCATTAAGCTGTATTGCAATACATCAGCAAGAAAGTACATATTTACACCATTTTATTTTATATCTTATATTTATAGGTGTAATTTTTTTCAGATATACAGTAATACTTTGCCAGCAGAAACTGTATAGTCATTATGCTGTACAATACATACCTTAGCAGAGATTTCTACCAGTGTCTTATTTCTACCATTGTACCACTCACTTCCTTTTCCTCAATAGTCCCCTTAATTTTCTCATTTTTATTTAATTTACTCTACATCAACTGTTCTTCATATAATGCAAGAAAGATACTTTTAGATATTTAGACATGTAATCTCAGATATTTTGTAGGAGAAAACAATAATATTAATTGCAGAATATTTCATTGAATTCAATTCAATTCAATTCAATTTCTTATTCAACAATTGACTCTGCCTGGCTCCTGAATCAAGTGGAGAGAGTGTAGATTAGAGTAGACAAACTTTATTAATCCTATGGGGAAATTCAGATGCATACAGCAGCAGGAACATAAAAACAAGGATAGCATAGGAGACTCGCAGGACACATACTTTAATCCAGCCAATCAATCGATAAGTAAATAAATAATTAAATAAAAATAAATACATGTATATTGTGCAGATATTTCAAAAATAACTTTTCAATAACATCAGGGGAAAGCATTGAATTACCTGATAGCAGCTGGCAGGAAAGACCCTCAGAGGTGCTTCTTTGCACAACGTGTTGGAATGAGCCTGTGGCTAAAAGTGCTCAGAGTACATGCCTCCTGTAGGGTGTAGAAGAGAGTTTTCATGATGGCATCCAATTTTTCCACCATTCTCTTTTCTGCAACAACTTCCAGTGTGTCCATGGTTTGCCTTATATATTTGTTCAGGCATTGTGCTTATTTTGAACTCAATTAGCTTCCCTAGGAGATTTCAGCGTAGAACAACACACTGGCAGCAGCTGACTAATAGAACATTTCGATCAGATGGCTGCACACATCAAAAGACCAGAGTCTCTTTAGCTAGTGCAGTCTCTTCTAGCCCTTCTTGTACAGCACCACTATGATGTCAGACCAGTCCAGTTTATTGTTTATGTCTGTAACTTGTAGTTCTGCACCACTTTCATGTCCCCTCCGAATAATGACTGGTCTCAGAGGCTCATTGTCATGCTGAACATTCACCACCAGCTGTTTTGTCTTGCTGATTCTGAATTGCAGGTTGTTGTCCTAGCACCACGAAATGGAGTCATCTGAAAATGTCTGTACTGGAAGACTGTAGGTTGTGTATAGGGTAAACAGTAAGGGAGATTGGACAATTCCCTGAGGTGCTCCAGTAATATACACCACCGTTACTGACACACAGTCCCTCAGCCCCACAAACTGCTGTCTGTAAATCAGGTAGTCCATGATCAGGGAACTATGGGGCATCAAGATTGAAAGCCTTGAGGTTTTTCCCCTGACACTAATAATCTGTGCTAAAGTCTGATCAATGCAGTAGTTTAGAGCAATGTCTTATGGATGTTTCACCTGTTGTGCATGCCAACAAATTTAAAAATGGATATTGACTTTGTTTTCTTTTGTATGCACTAAATGGACAGGAATAGATGAGGTTAGTTGTAACATAAGCTCTCCTTTTGCCAAAATGCTTAAATATACTCTTTTTCTGTTGCATCAGTAGCATTTAAGCATTTAAGTAGTATTATTTAAGTTTAAATTGTGTAAATTGAGGTTTGGTTTGCTTACATGACATTAACAAATTCAGATAACAGAGTTGATAGCTTGATAGTCTTCCACTGCTTTCTCTTGATGTGCTGCTACTTTTGCACATTCCTTAATCATGTCTTTGATTACCTCTCCACATGATCCCTTTTTCATATATTTTTTTTTTGTGGATGCTAGGTGTCATTTACACTATACTTCATTAGCACAGCCAGTCTATGTAGCAGGTGGAAAGAAAATAAAGTAAAAATAGCTTGAATAAATATTCTGTAATATTGATACAAGCTAAAATCTCAACTTGTAAACTACAACAATAACAATAATATAATGCAAATATGATTACAGTAAATACACGTTAGACACTAAGTAATGCATTATTATCAAGCCGAATGTATTAAAATAAATAAATAAACCTCAGTCTTGGTTTTCATTACTGTGAATTTATTTAGTAATTCTGTCACGCCATAATCATCTCTGTCTTTCTTTTCTTAGTTTTGAGTCCTTGTCCTTGTAAGGGGTTCCTTCATTTATAAACATTTCTTCCATCAGCCTTTTGAGATGTCCACAAGGTGAAAGTAAACTCTCTACACATTACTGAGTAACAAAGAAAGCCTTACAAAACCCACTGGGACTTAGAAAACAGAAATGACAATTTCTTGAATATTATCAAGGGAGAAAAGAAATGTTGAAAACTATTACCATCTTAATTTGGCTAGTGGCTGCTTTAGGGTTTCTCAAAGTACATCACAATTATAATCCAGTCCAGTAAATGTACCTTCAGTTTTTATCCTAATTAATATAAAATTATATTTATTTCAATTTTATGATGTTAACCTCATGAGTTATCTATGCTTAAATTATAATAATTTGTTAAAAGTATGCATAAGTTGATCACTGTGTAGTTTAGTGCTTTTATGGTTCCCTCTGATGTAAATAATTGATTTTGAACGAAGTATTTTTGATCTGTTAATTAATATCATCATATTTGTATAAAAATATTTCGTTAAACTGAACAATTATAAATAAAAACAGATTGGAAGGAAACGGAAGACAGTGAGGTACAAAGTAAATTGGCTTAATTTCCAAAACAAGCACATATCAAAGCTAATGAATTACACCTTTTTTCATTTCCCAGTGCAGCTGAAATTCCAGCAGGTAAATAGAATACAGTAATATCTCAGTTAATTAAGTATTTTTTTTCCATAATTTAGCTGTTTATAAGAAACTTGGTTAGTGGAGAGACATTTAACACAGGAGAAATATGAATATGTATTGTGCCAATCTGGGCCTCCCAAAAACCCAGCCAATTTACAATGCCTTTGGCAGCCCGATTTTGCTTGTGCCTCCACACATGTTTATCTGCCTCATTCACTGCGTTGATATTTATACTACCAAATCCCCCTCGCACCTCACCTGGGCTCAGAGGCAATACCATCTGTCTCACTTTCCCAAACTTTGTTAGGCGATCCAAGCCAGGATTCTTAAGAAGACTTGCTAGCGGGCATACACCCAGACCAATACTCTTTGGCAGCAGAGAAACATCTCCAAAGTTCTTTCAGGTAGGTGCTTTCTATCCATGCCCTATCTTCCACACTCTGTACTTGCTCTTTTCATGACTCAATACTTGTGCTACATAGCATTTATTTATCTAGCGTCTACCCTTTTAGAATCTACATTTTAGTTTATAGAGATATTGCTTTATATTTTTATTGCATACTGGGAAAATATATTACTTTATAAAGAATACTAATATATCTACTGTACTCATGAAATAACTAAGCACTCACTTATTATAGAATTAGATCCGTCCCACCTTAAATCGCTTCTTAAATCCGTTCAAACCTCTCCGCCAGTGTCTTTTGTCATCTAAATGTGCTGATAAAGACAAGCTGCAAGCAGCCAGGTATTCCATCCACTCACCAACTTAGAACGTGCACAAACTTCTCCCAACTCATGTCTTGATTGATTATCTGGGAGTGAAGTGGAGTTTTAGAGTGGAAATAATAGATCGTTATTTGGAACACACGCATTTCATGTGTGTTCTGTTTCTACAGTAATCTGTATAAACACATTGTTAAAACAGAAACTTTTTCATATTTTAGCAATAAATGTTACAAAATGTAGGCATAAACTATAAAATGTGTGAAGCCTGAAGTCCAAACATCAAATAAACACTTTCACAAAAGGTTCAAGAATGTAACAACAGCTTCTGTGGCTTAGCAGTAAGACTCAGAGACCTGAGTTCGATTCCCTATTGAGGAGAAAATGTTATTTTTTTTCTTTTTAACATCAAAATGTTCTATTATTTACCTATTTTTTGCTCAGAATTTTCGGTACTTCATATTTAGGTGTATTGTCAACTATAATAACAGGAGGAACCTAAAATAGGATGGGAAAGGCCCCAATAAACACATTTGAATTGGGATACATAAAAAAAGGAGAGAATATAAAATGTGACACAGCAGTGAGGAATGTTGCTGAAAGATCAAAGGCATACACTAGGAACTAAAATAGTAATACTAACTTGCAGTTTCCAGATGGGCAGTTGCTCAAAAACGGAAACTCTTCAAAATTAAGCTGATCAAAAAAAATTTTTTTCCTTTGGTAGGGAAGTGTTCACTTTATTTTGAAACAAAGATTAATTGATTTTCGACACATTCTTTAAATGATATAGCTGCCATGATGTGACATGCTGGATTGCATATTTTAGTTTGGATTTTTTTTAAAGCAATTTCTGTAGGTCATACCTTTTCTTTTATCTTTCCTGAAAGTCAAGTAACTGAGTCACTTATAATTGTGCAATTATTCCACAGTTTGTGGGATCACAGCTGGTGACTATTTTCTCATATCTGCTCTGTGTTTCGTGGAGTGAAGAGGTCCTGGGGCCTCATGTATAATGCTGTGCATACAATTCACACTGAAACATGGCACACAACAAAAATAGAAATGTGCATATGCACAAAAAAAATTCAGATACATTAGACTGTGTCTGAGCACTTTCCTTTTATAAATCCCAATAAACATGAATTGTAACACACATGCACACACCTACAGTCCCACCACAGCTCCTTCCAGAATTCTGCCTATTTGAAAATACAAATCAGTATAAACATTCCCCTTCCGTTCAGTGTTTTGTTAAAAGACAATGGCAAAAGCACATGTTAAAAAGAAGAATTTCAGTGAATGTGAAATGGAGGTCCTGCTCAGTGAAGTGGAGGTATGGAAACAAATACTTTTGGTAGTTTAAGAAGTGGTATAACCAACAAAAGGAAATTGATGGAGTTGTACAGCGTGATAGAGGCACTCAAAAATTCAAGTTCCGAGAGCATTCAAAATAAAAAAAGGAAATGTGTTATGCCTGTTTAATTATTCTATTCATCCATCTATCCATCCAAGGCCATGCCAGTCAAGCAAGCATCAAGCTCAAGGCAGGAACAATCCCAATTGTGAATAAGAGCACACACATACACTAGTAGCCTCAATTTAACATCATCAAATCACTCAAACTGTTTGCTTTTGGAAGGAAACCAAAGCACGTGGAGGAAACCCACCAGGAAAACATACAAACTCCAACCATAGCCTCATGTATTTGAAATTCAAAACATTCATGTATCCAAAGGGCGACCCTACAAAGACCTAAGGCAGAAGGTGGCATAGCTCTACCTAACTTTCAATTTTATTACTGGGCAGCAAATATACAAGCTATAAAAACCTGGACATTGACACAAATAGATGAACGGACACAAGTTTGGTCTGCAATTGAAATAAAATCCTGCAGCACGTCTTTATATTCCTTGCTTTGTACCCCAATAAGTACAAGTTATTGTCAATATACTAACAACCCTATGGAACCAACATAGGAAGTATTTTAAGATAGAAAAGCTTTTATCTGTGGCAACTCTGCACGAGAACCACCTTTTTCCTCCCTCTCAAACTTATGCAGTTTTTAATATTTGGAAAGCATTTGGGATTAGAGATATGTACATAGACATCTTCGCACATTTCTTTCACTACCTTCAAATTAGAGTTTGTTAAACAAACCTGCCCAATTTCACCCACCCCCCACCTTGCTCTATTCCGGAAACATTTTTGATCAGTCTTGAGGACTCACAGCATTTCTGTAATATATAAAAGCATTTTAAAGTCCCTCCCTTTCAAAGATCCCAGAGTACAATGGGACAAGGATCTCTCACTCAACATCTCAGAAAAGGAGTGAAAGGTAGCACAGATTAATTCAATTCAACTTAAAATTATATATCGAGCGCATCTGTCTCGTTAAATTGTCCAAAATGTTTCCACTTCAGGATTCCAACCTGCGAATGCTGCAGTCAAGTTCCAGCCTCATTGGGCCATATGTTTTGGATGTGCACCAAATTAACATAATTTTGGACCAAAGTCTTTAAATGCCTTTCAGACAGCCTTGGTGTCACAATCCCTCCTAATTTACTAACAGCTGTGTTTGCTCGGACTTCCAGATGGGCTTAAAGTGGAGAAGGACAAAAAAACTGTAATTGCCTTTACTACACTATTAGCACATAGACTTACCTTGCTCAACTGGAAGAATCCTAACTCACCTCTTTTAAGTCAGTGGATAACAGATGTTATATATATTGATCTAATCAATAACATTTTAGAATAAGAATTTAAATTGAAGAAACTGATTCTCTCCCCTCTTTTTTATTCTATTTATTTTGATTCATTTATTTATTTGCATATTTTTACTATTATTAAAGTTTTACTCTGCTGGCCTAGCTCTCTTTCTCATGGGTAGGGGTTGATTTTCTTCTAACCTAGTTTTGTTAAACTTGACATGCTTGTATGGAATGTTATTTGATTTTAATAAACTTAATAAAATGTTAAAAAAAAAATTGGGGTTTATACTGGTGGCTGGAAAAGCATGCAGAGTAAGATCTACATTGTACAGAGTGGCTGACTGCTTACTGTGCATGGAACAATAGGTTCTAATTTCATTTCATTTCTAAATACAGTGGTACCTTGGTATACGTCCTTAATCCGTTCCAGATCCTTGGACTTATACCAAACAGGACTTATACCAAACAAATTTTTCCCATAAGAAATAATGGGAAAATGATTAATTCGTTCCCATGAAAAAAAAATCCTATTGTTATTGGCATATTATACATTGATGGGGTTGTATAAAATAATTTAAACACTGCTTAATACTAAAATACATAAATACAAAAGCAAATAGATGAAATAAATGAAAATGACTTGTCCGATAACAATGAGTTTAATTTTACTGCACAACAAAGGAGAGCGTTGCAGCTCTTCCAAAGGAGCCACTTCAGGCGATTGTGTAGCACTGCCGTTGTTCTTCTTCTGGCAGTCTTTAATCCAAATCCCTAAAGCAGATTCCATCCAGACTACTGCCTTATTACATCCACTTACAACTCGTTTTGCACCCTGGTTAAAAGGACACTGCGGCAGAAGATTTAATATTCCTTTCCTACTTTTTAAATAAAAAGAATCGTAGCCTTCAACAAATCCAAAACGTTTACCTTTTCGGCAATCGTTAACATCTTCCGTTTGCACTTGGGCACGGCCCCTGAAGCAGTAGCAGATCGTTTTGGAGCCATAATGAAGGGCTTGACTATGCACAAAGATAAACACAAAAGAGCACAACTCTTTACACAGCGAAAGACGTTGATGCTGAATGAGCGAGACAAGACTTTCTGGTTAACACTGCATTCAGCACGCAGGAACTTAACTGCATGCTCTGATTGGTTAGCTTCTCAGTCATCCGCCAATAGCGTCCCTTGTATGAAATCAACTGGGCAAACCAACTGAGGAAGCATGTACAGGAAGTAAAAACACACATTGTCCTCAGAACCCGCGAAGCAGCGAAAAATCCGCGTTATATATTTAGTTATGCTTTCATATAAAATCCACGATAAAGTGAAGCTGCGAAAGTCGAAGCGCGATATAGCGAGGGATAGGTTAAACCTGTATAGGTTAAAACTTGGCCCTTTTTTTTTTGAAGGCGCGCGCCCGGTATACCACACGTGTTGTTCTAGCACACGAGTCATATTCCAAACAAAGGTTGTATACCAAGCAAAATATTTCGCCTCTAAACAGGATGTATAGTTGGACTTATTCCAAAGCAGACGTATACTGAGGTACCACTGTATGTCACAAAAATATATTTTTGTTGCCATTTTTATATACTTATTTAATAATTTTAGTCATTTATTTCAGTGCCACACAAAGAGCATGAAATAAGCCCTGAAATCAAAAACTGTCACTTTCACTTGTCAAAGTTATGTGGGTGGGTACTGTTTATTGATTGGTGTATTGTCGGTATAATGGATATAAACCTTCAGCCATGAAGTGCCATATTTACATCAAAGACTCCAGATATAAACTCCTGATGATGAATTTGAAATTTTTGTATTGAAGTAGCCCCTTCAGAAAGTAATTATGGGTAACTTTTTGTTTTATTCATATCCATCACAACTTTAAGCATGCACATGAGCCGCAGGATTCTCAAATTAAGCAAAGTGCTGACAATTTATCAGTCAAACAGCAGTACTTGCTAGAGTCTACCCTCTCAACTTTGATGAGCTAAGTAGTTACACGATGGACACAACAGCCTAAGAAAGATTCTAAAGGACTAGCTTGACTCCAGAAAACAACACCCTTGCGTATTAAATGGCAATGGGAGCTTAAGAATACTGTGATATCTAGGGCAGCCAGAGTGAGCTCCTGAGTGACAGGTTCCTGACTTTCCGATGGTGTCCATGACCAGGGTTGGCTCAGGATATAACGCTATAGTGGAGTTTAAAGGCTGCTCCCATCAACCAATATATTGACTGATATCAAATTAGTGCATCCAGTCAGACTGGAGAGGAAGTAGGGGAGAAACTGGGTGCTGAGTAGAGAGAGATGCCTGAGATTGTGTATTTTAAATGGAGGGTGAGCCATCCAAATTTATAGCTGGTGGATAGATTTTGTTTAGTTTACAATTGTGTGGTAGATAATTTTGTATTTATTTCACTGTTGCCTTGTCTTTATCCTTTAGTCATCCCACCTTTGTTCTGTATGACAGTGGATTTTTATACCCTCTGTTCAGGATTAGAATGGCACAGAGACATGTCTCTTGTCATCACATTTATTAAAGATAAATATATAGTGATTAAAGATATATTTTTAATTAAAGAAAATACTAAGCAGCCCTTATCAACTACAGGTATTTCACTAATATAGTAGAATTCTTTTGGGAAGCAATCAAAGCATATAGTGTTATTTAACTTGATTTTCTAAAAGCTTTTGATAAGGAACCAAAGGAAAGGACACTGATTAACCTAAAAGAATCTGGTGTTCAAGGTGGGCTGTACAAATGGGTGTAAAATTAACTTAAATACAGAATGTCAAGGGTGATAATGTGAAGAACCCTTTTCTAATTGGCTGATGTTAAAAGTGCTGGTCCTCGGGGATTAGTACTATGGATGCAGCACTTTTAATTTAAAATAAATACCTCTAGATTAGTATATAAATAAAAAGATGATTGCATTTTTCAAATGATACCTAATAGGTGCAGTGGTAAATGGTAAGTAACCTAGGCTCAGAAAAAGCATTGCAAAAGGGGCTGAATAAAATTTAGACTTAGGTAGATATAAGGCAAAAGTTTAATAAGAATTAAAGGTTTTATCCACACAGAATCTGAATAAGGAATACATTACCAAGTAATGTCATAATAGTAGTACTTTAAGGCCTTTAGATTTTGATATTGTGATATTGTAAAAGTTAGCTGACATGGGGTTGAAGAACTACGTTAGAGTGTTCTTTTCAAAAGTGTTGTCGCATTCATGTCAAAAAACAGCATTTTTGTTAAAAGGCTCTGGACCTTCCAGTCCATGTGGTCCAATTATCAGATCCTCTTTATACTCATCTACTGTATACTTTTTTCCACTTACTGTCTCCTACTTCAAAACTGGTGGCAACTCTAAATGGGCTTTTATATAGAGTTCTTAGTGAACCTTACCAATGCACAATATGGCCGAATTGCATTCCTCTATAGCCCCATTTCTTGGAAATCAGTTTTTGGAAATATTACTTTTTCCTTAAGAAACTCCAGTTATCAGCAAGCTGGACACTATGTATACTGTATATGAGCCACTGCCAGTATCATGTCATTATCAGAAGATCCTTATGGCTAATTCTGCCCTGTAAATGGTCTAGGCACATTTTTGAACATGTTTTGTCAATGTCCCCTAGAACTTGGATTTTAATCCACAGTCATAACTATCTTGGTGTTAATGTCTCTTCTGATATTTTTCTTTTTTCTCATTTATTCTCATTTTTAGGCAGCCTTTCTCATTCTCTCAGTCATGCCCAACAGAGAATGTTTAACTTGAGCATAGTTGCTGAAAAGTTAGCTCTAGCCTCTCACTCTGGGAGGCTTAATTTCTAAATCTAGGCCCTTCTAGAACTTTTGTTGGTGAGAATGTATGAATCGTTTGGATCTAGTGTTGCAAGCTTTAATGCAACATTTTCTGTCTCATATGGCTGGTGATTTATGCTGCAATCCTGATCTTTAATCTCCAGGCTTTGTAAGCCAGTTAAGACATGGGCGCTTCCTTCCCAGTTTTGATAAGGCATCTTCAGTAACAACCTGCAGTTAACCTTTGGCAATGGAAGGATAGGAAAGTGGTATTTTGTTATTGCTTGCTGAAATCATGATTATTGTTATTATAAATTTCAAATTTTACTACCATTCAAAATGAATTATTAGCGTGTTTTCATTTTCTTGTAATCAAGATTATTCCTTAATTATTAAAGATAAGAAAAACAGATGAGCAACAACAGAGAAACTTAGCCACAGGTCACAATTGCTCATCCTGTTCCAGTGTGGTGCTGAGGTGGCACCCACCACCCTCGAGTCCAAATTCAGGTAGGTCCATCGTGGCTAAAAGACTGACCTGAATACAAATACATTTAAAACCCATGTCAATTCATAATATTTAGTTGGATAATCAAAAACTAATGCTTGTCATACTATAATTTGTGTATGAAGAGGAAGACATTGGAATTCTAGAAGATGTTAATCATAAACTGAATGTGATCTCCTTGCCTTAACAGTCTCACTATGCTTTACAAGGAATGTTATCAAGCTGATAGAAAAAAACAAATATATTCTATCTAAATAAAGTTCTATCTATCTTAGGTACAGCTGACAAACTTCGGTTTTTTGAAAAGGTTTCTCTCACTGTTCATTTCCTGAATCACTTTCAACCAAAGCTAGGTTTGCTGGATTTCAGGGCACTGTAAACAATGCATACACATCCAGATGATTATGACATTAATACATCCAAAACAAAATAAAAACAAAAAATAACCAAAGGCTGTAAACAAAAAATTAAAAATTGGAAATTTCAAAGTTTTTCCTTTATTTCATCACTTTACACAGTAACATTTCCTCAACAGCCTCTACCCTTTCCATATTTTAAGAACATTGAACCCATGTGCTATAATGGGTGGACTGGACTTCTATTTCTCACAAGCCACTTGGTAAAAACAATAAATATAGTCAGAATTAGCGTAATGATATGAAATGAAATGACTCCTGGGGTCTGTTGATATGTCATGCACTGTTTCAAGTTCTTCTGATCATTTTTGCTGGTGACACCTATCAGTTTACTCTTTATCATAAGGGTGTAATTTCTTCCATAAAATATGGTCCAAAAATGAAGTTTCTTTGGGTCTAGGAGGGCCCCAAATAGTGAGGAACCACAAAAAGATCAACATTGTACATAACTAGACAGCAAGATGAGTTGAATGTCTGCTTTTCTGGCTCAGACAGACATAAAAGAGGTGGAAGACATTTCTGCTTTAACTAAGAAAAAAAGCTGAAACGAAAGCAATAAATAGTGATAAATAATGATATAATTTTCTGACTATGCTCGAAAACATGCTTCATTAAGTTTTGTTTCTTTTCTATTTTATTTCAGAATCATGCAATGCATCTAGTATCAGCATCTGGCATCCATAAATCAATATCTGTTATGAAAAGGTTACATCAGCATTGAAATTGGGCCATGTTACCATTTTAAAATAAAATCTAAATACAATTCTAAAAATGTAGCTCTTATTTTGTAACATATTAGTATCATATTTAAATGAGTTTGAGAGTTATGTATAGAACATTACCTCATAAATTAAAATTAAATAATTGACAAGTATACTTCCAGTGGGAAAAAGGTAGACATTTGAAAGTACAAAGATGGTAAATAAAATGCCCAAGGTTGCCATAATCCTAATATGTGCTGAAAGGAACAAAGAAAGAATTAATTTCTACATGTTTTACCTGAAACCTGAAATTAATCTCCCAAAGCAATTTGCACACTATGTCAAAAGGGTGTCTTTTCTTTTTTCATAAACAGCAATAGGTCACCCTGAACACATTATGTGATTGTTTTCATTGATTTTTATATGACATTATCTAATTGTTACATCTTTCATGAGATAAGATTTGATTGCTAATCCACATGACTTCCAAAGAGTTTTTAGGAGATGAAAATCACACTATTTTCATCATTCTTGCACTATTAAACATCACAGAATACTAAAGAATTGCGCTGCCTGCTTTTCTTCAAGGTCAGAGGCACTATTTTTCTATTTTCAAAGTGTATACACAACACATTAAGTGATGTGTATTTAAATATCTACCAGCAACAGAGAGGTGGTAATCCAACTTCCACTGAGACCAAAAGTCTATGTAAATTAAGTTCATTCTATTCCTACCTTCTGTCAGGGACTACAATTACTGTTACACCCCTAGGGAAAATAGATACCTGCAACCTGCAGAGAATAGAGCCCTACTGCTATTATGCATTTCTAAGTTTTGGAAAGCAAGATTGATTGATTTTTAAAAAAATGATAATCTTCTCTATTACACTTGGCAAATAACACAATAATTGGCACCATGAAAATATATAATATTCATGCAAACATATACTTTGATTCATCTATGCTTTTATGATTGTATCTAGTATTATAACGTTTAGTTTTACAAATTGCAAAATATTGTAGCAACAATTCTCAGTAATTTACACAGGACCCTATTTCTAATGCTAGTGATTCAGCCTAACTAAAATGTACATTTACCATTCTAAACAGCAACCTGAGCGCCAGATAAACACTAATTATAGGAAAAATCAGGTTTGATCTACTTGTGTTCGTCTACAGAGAGTTCTATTAAGCATTGTGATATGTAAATAGACTTTCATTACATTTACAGAATCTTTGCCGTACCCTGAGAAGAGCATTGTACTGTAAAAGCATCAGCTTTATGCTTTACCTTTTTGTATATCTTTGAGATTTGCTTTTCATCCTTTCCAGATTCATATAGGTAGTGATCTACTGTATCTTCAGTGGCAATAAAATTTTAAATTTGTCAATGATTTTTTTCAAATGTTATTGTTTTACCCTGGTTGACCTTGGCACTGTTTTCTGTGCAGTGTTTTTGTCTTATGACTACAATTTCATGTTTGAAATTGGTTTGTTTAATTTTCACTCTTGCTTCCATGTACAGCTATAACAGTTGTGGTCAAATTGTTGAAGCACATCTGCAGATAGGACTTTGAATAGTAAATAGTCACAAAAAATACAGAAACTATTGAATATGTGAATGTAGTGAATTTACTGTTTGGTTTTTGTTACGTTTGGACTTTTATTTTTCTAATGTTTTCTGTGTTCTACTGTGATTATGTTTGTATCCTCTCTGGGCTTTGCATATACCTGAGTAAATTATTTATTTCCATAAGTCTCGTTTTAAAAAAAAAAAAAGTTTGAATTTTTTTTCCTGTTATTTTGAGATACCATTTTGTTTTGTCTTGGGTGCCACCATTTTAGAGAAATAGCACCTGTTGCTATGATGATGTGCCGCATGATTCATTGAGAGTAAACAACCCCTGACATCATTAACGTGACAGCATTTATGTAATCACATACAACTCCAAATAATCCGAGATTTGGATACAAGGTATGTTGCAATACTATTTTTGTTGTTTGTTATTTTCAAGTTATCTAGACTCGGCAGTGTCTTTATTATTAGTTTGATTTTTGGTTAGTGTTTAGGGTTTGACAACTATGCATTTCATCTTTCTGGTTACAACCTTGGCACATATTTCTGACTAAGTCTTACTTTCCTAGTCCTATCTCATTAACAAATCTCTCTGTTTTGTTCATGACAGAACAGTTAATATATGTACATCACAAACAGACAGACCTAAAGAGCCACTACAATCCACCTGACAGGCACAAGGGAACCGTTTAACTATTTAAATATTGTTAGGAAACAGATGACTGGAGACAGTAAATGTATTGATTAACAAGAAAATAATTACAAGAAAACAGAACAAATAGACTGGAGAAATGAGAATAAACAGCTCTCAAATCTAGAACTATTATATTGGGTAAGGGTCCAGTCCTTTTACTAGGAAAATAAAAACAAATTACCCCTATGCTTTTGTAATAAACTCACCTGTTTCTGACAAACCTTTGCTGTAAATAATTTTACTGCTTATCAGAACATGTTATGTTATAATTTACAATATGTCCTGATTGTATATTGATATACTGTACTTCAATATCTTATACACCTAAACATTATATTAAGAATATTTAAATAGCAAGAAACTTAAATTTTGAATTATATAGTCATGGAAACATTTGATTTCATCCTCTTTAATTTAATAGCATTTCTTCAACTTTCAAAACTGTATGTACCTCCATAGTAGACACTGTCACTTCAGGGTGGTTATCTGTTCCTTCAGTATGTATTCATTATTATTCTTACCTATTTTTACTTATTTTGTTCTTTCTCTTTGACATCTTGTAAAGCACTTTGGGCTACATTATTTGTATGAAAATGTGCTATAGAAATACATGTTGTTGCCTTCAGAAAACTGGCAGTTTAGACTACTTGCTATTTTAGAGTCTATACAGTGTATTTTAAAGTTTTAATTAGCTCTTAGTGTTCCTTATACCTTCATTTCCTCTTTAACCCATCTTGTAATATTAAAATACTAAAAGAATCTTTCTGGGTCATTTTGTTTCCTTTGCTGCAATATTTTTATATATTTGTTCCAGCTGCCTTTTAGCTGCCCTAATATTCTTTTTAAAAATTTCCTTTCATAATCCAAAAGGTTAGTAATGGAGTTATTAGTTACTAATTAGTTACTATTACAACTTATAGTACAGCTGCTTTTGTCTTTACCTTTTTTTTTATTTTCCCATTGTGGAATTTTCTTTAATTTCTTATTGCTTCTGAGTTTCAGGATGAACTATTCCTAAAATTACATATAAATGACAGCTCATTGACTGTATCCACACTTAAAAGCCTATAGCAATTGATCTCATTTAGCCTTTGTCCTATCTGCTCAAAGATTGCCTTATTAAAGTTTAATGTAACTGTTTTAATTTTTGCATAAGCACTCAACCAGAACTTTGTAAAATCTATTATATTATGGTTATATTATTTTATGTTGTCATTAATGGCCCATCAGCTCAACATCCTGATAGCGCATACCTGCCTTTGATTGCATACTGTTTCATAAATGCCACCTCTGATAAGACATTGCAGGGTACACCAGGATCCATGTTGTTTCTACCCCTTCTCAGCCAACAGCAGTGCTGGATATCTTTCAGTTTTGGAGGGAAGTAAGGTTGATATATTTCTTGTTTTTTTTTTTTTTTTGCTTGTGCTACTGCAAAAGCAGTCAAACAGCACATTTAGAAAGACCTGTTTGCAGTTAAATTTTTTCTTGGGAGAGACTCGATGATACAGAATGATTACATTGTATCCTGTCGATTATGCTTATTGTTGCCATTGTATAAGTTTGCAGGTTGCTTTTTGGGTTTTTTAGTTATTTCCTGTCCAGTTGTACTCCTTCTACACAGTAGTGTCTGATTAAATTAATCACTTTTGGTACAACCTACACATCAAGTTGTTGATCATTAGCACCTATTTGTTATATATGGTTATTCAGGCCCTGTGCCATGTGCCTGCAAAAATGTCAATTGTTTAACTACAAAGTGGCCTATTAGTTTGTTTCTTTAAGGACATTCAAATATCTTAATGTATTGCTTCACTTTCTTCAAAACAAATGTTTGGAACTTAAAAATACACTATTTTCTGTTGTCACACTAATCCAATAACATCTAATATGGTGCTGAATTTCATCAGGCTTGGATGGTCTGATTATGCAAGAAAGTCAACCAGTTTAGATCAAGGAATTTTTCCATTTTAGAAATTCATTTTTTGAACACACTGGCATCATTTGTATTTGAAAGTGCATTATAATTCCAAATGCTTTAAGGATGGGAAGTTTTGAAAGAATTACAGATGAACATTGCCAAAATGTAGAGAGAAAGTCCACACATCAATATTCTGTCCAGGAACTTCTGGTGACATTAAAAGCAAAATTCTATCCCGTGGAAGAAACAAGACACTCAACATGAAAATGTTGGTGGACAGACCTTGACCGAGGCTTGCTCTAGACATAGATAAGCATGGCAAAAAGCATTACATGGTAGTCTCTGGTCATTATTCCAGATACCCTGAGGTATTTTATCTGTTAACAAAAACAATCTTTCAATTCATTTTAAAAAGGTAAAGTCATCTGTGGTATCCCAGATGAGATTCTAGTAGATAATGGCCCTCTTTCATAAGATGTTGTACTCCAGTTTGATTTAAGACATACTATGTCCAGTTCACACAGAGCTCAACAGAATTAACAGTCAGAGAAAGGAACCCAAAATCAAAAACAAAGAGCAGACACACTTATTTGCACTTATGTGTTATAGGTCAATATCTTGTACTCCTGCTGAAACTAGTCTAGCAGAACTATTAAAAAAGACAAGATGGAAAAGAGGAAGGAAGCCTTCTATTACAACCATTGTCCTGGTGAATATAGAGCATCAAAAGAAGTGTCATATTATGCAGTGTCAGATGAGCCTAAGAAAAATGCATGTGGCGACAAATAAACACAGCAAATGGGCTGCTATTTTCATCTTGAGCTGGTGAGAAAAAATGCTGGAATTTAATTTAGTTGATACAGAAATGATGAAATCCTTGAATGGTGAAATTTTATTACTTACAAAAGTGATGAAACCCTTGAATGGTAAAATTTCAGTAGCTTTGTATTTAGTGCTTTGAAAGGAAATTTCTGCTTCTTTAAAAAAGATTGTCAATAACATTAAATGTAAAACATGTTACATCACAAAAGGAAATGGAAAATGTGATTTTATTTTGGTGTAGCAATTTCTTAACGATAATATTGTTGTATATTGCCTTGTTTCTGATCTTTGTATAATATGTATTGCACATGCAAAAGGAAACAGGGAAAGAACTTTACATTGGTGTGTTCAAATTTTAAAGTTAATTTCTTTGTGTATGGACTTGCATGTGAGCTGTGTATAATTTGTAAGCCTACCCCTTTAAGGACAGTGGTGTGCAACTTGAAGCAAAAACAGAGATAGGAAAAATACTTGCAGTTAAATTCATTTCATCCACTCAAATTTTAATTAGAGCTGGAGCTGGATTTTTGACCACACTGCCCTACTAACTCCCATGTCCAAATTAACATACAATATGTCCAGCTTAACTGTCACCTCCAACAGTTAATACCAGCATATTTAGATTTCTTAATTTGAAGCAGGGTTTCCAGTTGTGTTCATTTGTCGCTGTGTACATTATTCGTATGAGCATTTGTCATTGTGTTTTTTTCTTAGCCCTCATTTGTTGCCGACCTTTTGTCTTGCATGCTTTGGTTGTGTGCTAGCCATTAACATGCTTACCTTTACTAGAGAGACCTTGATAAGAATCCGCAGCTGTAACCTGTGATAGTATCATTCCAAGATCATAGTTTATAGTATAGTTGTTCTCAATCTCAGTCCCATGTGACTTCAGGTTTTTGTTCCACCAAATTCTATTTCCAGTTGGTCTCCTTGTCTAATTTAGAAAACTGTTATCCCACAGTTTCTATGTTTTGGGGTCAATAAAGACTAAAGAAATTACAAGAAACAAATTGCTGTGCCAAGCATATATATATATATATATATATATATATATATATATATATATATATATATATATATATATATATATATATAAGGATAGGTGTGTGTTTTTTAGCTTGATTATTAAAATTTTCATCATCTTCATGATTTTCATTGTTCTTTTCCAGGTGTTCTAGTTATTTAGTCCATCATTTACTAATGAGCATATTAGTGGGACCAATGCTAAAGTACTGTATTTGCAGCGTTTCAGCATTCCGTGTTGTTTGGGCAGATATCTGAACTGCTCATTATTAATAGCCATTATTAGGAAAGGCTACTATTAACTGAGCAAACTGCACAGAAAAATGGCAGCTTAATAGGAAGACAATGATGCATGACTCTAGTAGTCTCTTTATTACATTTTCAATTTACTTTATTAAAACAGTCCAGAGAGCCATTTCTTGTAAATCTTCACACTTACAAGTGCTCTTAATCTAGGTTCTTGTTCTGATGTTAGAAAATGATATATTGTTTACACTCTTTCCACTGATTAAACTCCATATATAAATATATATACTAGCAAAATACCCGCGCTTCGCATCGGCGAAGTACTGCCTTAAAATTTTTATTAAGAAGAAAATTAAACCCTTTTAAACTGAGGGAAAATATACCAATAATTATTTTTTAAGTATCTCTTTGTATACCACATTGTGAGTACGGCCCTCTGGTTGTAATATGACCAAGCTGTGTGCTGAGCTTACTCTTGAGCATGCAACGTACAGTTGGCCATGTGAACAGTAATCTTGTTTCAAATCTCACAGCTTGGATTACTGCTGTCATAATCGGTTTGAGTTTCATGGTTTGTTTCAATTACGACAGTATTTGTAGGACTTGTGTTGAAGAGACATTCGGCATCTGTCAAGCGTTGTAAGTATACAACCGGTTTCATTAATAACTTCACATCCAGCTTTTGAGAGTTTAAACATTCAGAAACATCAAAGTGTCCACTACTGAAATTGTCACCTGTCAATCTAAGATGTTTAAGAGGCATTGGCGGTTGTCGAAAGGCGTAAAATATTTGGCCATTTTGGTACACTTGAAAGCGACAACCGAACAGTTCACCGGCAGCCATCAATTGACATGCAGATGCATAGGTGAAGGGCTTAAGCATTTCACTCTTCTAGTGCTCCTGTGTAGAATAATTATCTCCTGTACCGTCATCAGTCCACACCTTGAACCTGTCCCAGTCATTCAATACATAAGACACAACGTTCCTCCGGATATCAAGAGTGAGCCTGATATGGCCATGCAATATGTAACAAAGAGAATGGAAAAGGTAGGTGCCATCTCCGGGCATGGAAACCACTCGGTAAGTGACAGTTCTTTGATCGATGGTGATCACCTTGATAGACATGTTAATGGGGGTACGGTTGGAATGATAAAGGAAATTTAAAGTAAATCTAAAATACCAACACAATAACTATAATCGTAATAAACGAACAATAAAACAGCGGAGAAGCCGTGGATTAAATAAAAAGGCTGTAGTTATCAGCAGGGAGACGTGAATCCTGTGGCAAAGCAAGGAAGGGAATGTAGAGACTGGAGCGATGGACGGCAACCGACAACATGGGAGGCGTTGGGATGGGGGACCCAGCGCCACCTCACACGGTGACCGAGATGCAGGCTATGGACGTATATATGTACGTAAGTAAGATTCAGTTAGCGTTGGGATCCCGCATACCAAATTTCTTGAAGATGGGCCCATAAGTAACAAAGACCGTTGAAAAGTTCAATATGGCGGCCAACAGTGGCATCATACCACTGAAATAAGTACCAAATTTCAGCCTTCTACCTACACGGGAAGTTGGAGAATTAGTTACATTGGAAAGTTCAATATGGCGGCTGACAGTGGTGTCATACCACCGAAATAAGTACATACTTTGGTTTCGGTTAGCGCAGGCAGGCCGCCTACCAAATTTCGTGAAGATGGGGCCATAAATAAGAAAGTTTAGCATGACGAATGTTGTCAACCGTTATGACCATTACGCATAGAATTTTGAAATAAAACCTGCTTAACTTTTGTAAATAAGCTGTAAGGAATGAGCCTGCCAAATTTCAGCCTTCTACCTACATGGGAAGTTGGAGAATTAGTGACGTTGGAAAGTTCAATATGGCGGCTGACACTGGCATCATACCACCGAAATAAGTACGTACTTTGGTTTCAGTTAGCGCAGGGAAGCCGCCTACCAAATTTCGTGAAGATAGGGCCATAAATAAGAAAGTTCAACATGGCGGACGCTGTTGACCGTTATGACCGTTACGCGTAGAATTTCGAAATTAAACCTGCTTAACTTTTGTAAGTAAGCTGTAAGGAATGAGCCTGCCAAAATTCAGCCTTCTACCTACACAGGAAGTTGGAGAATCAGTGACGTTGGAAAGTTCAATATGGCGGCCGACAGTGGCGTCATACCACCGAAATAAGTACGTACATCGGTTTTGGTTAGTGCAGGGAAGCCACCTACCAAATTTCATGAAGATTGGGTCAGCCTTCTACCTACACGGGAAGTTGGAAAATTAGTGACGTTGGAAAGTTCAATATGGCGGCGACAGTGGCGTCATACCATCGAAATAAGTATACGTCGTCGGTTTTGGTTAGCGCAGGGAAGCCACCTACCAAATTTCATGAAGATGGGGCCATAAATAAGAAAGTTCAACATGGCGGACGTTGTCAAACTTTATCGACCGTTATGACCGTTACGTTTAGAATTTCAAAATGAAACCTGCTTAACTTTTGTAAGTAAGCTGTAAGGAATAAGCCTGCCAAATTTTAGCCTTCTACCTACACGGGAAGTTGGAGAATTAGTGATGAGTGAGTGAGTGAGTGAGTAAGTGAGTGCTTTGCCTTTTATTAGTATAGAAGATATATAGAAAGAAAAGGAGAGGGAGATACAGCTAACATATGAAAACACAGTATAGGATCTCATGCTACTGAAATTATTGTCTTGTATTAAAGTATTATTTACACTGAAAATATTTTCATCATCTATGCAGCTGCAAATTAATCTGGAATGGTAATATTGCTTTTGGCAACCTATTTTTTAAGATATTGTAACACCATTGTGGAAATTTCTTTACATTCACTTTTTTTGTGTAAAGCAACTTTTCCATGATGCATCTGCTTCATCTTTTCTTATTAAAAATACAAATGAAAGAAGACACGTTCATGATAGTAATTAAAACATTTTCTAAATGTAATGCATAATGTAATATTTACATATAAATCGTGCTCTGCTCAGAAAAAGGTCAGTTTTTATATCTAGAAGCTCGTAAACCTCAATATTATGTATGTTCAATAAGCAAATAATGGCAGTTAGTATGAGCAAGACAGTCTTACATTTATATGGAGCATGTTTGATAAACAGCTTTGCTTATATTACTATTTGTATTTTCTTGGCAAAACAATACAGACTGATCTGCAATGTTAAATATCTTAAATAGATTTTTTCATGCACTGTATGAGAGGTTAGAAGTCATTATGGTGCTAATAAAAAATAACAGGTGCAGAAAGGAATTGAAAATGTGCAGCAATCCTGTAAAACTTTTCTTTATTCTAAGGAAGGGTCTGTAGTTACTATATGCATACTTCTCTAACAAAGTAAACTATGGTAAACAGTAAGGTGGGTGAAAAAAAATTATACTGACACTACAGGAGTGTTACAGCAGCACTTTTAACAAAATAAAACCTGCTGTGATCATAGAGATGTTTTGTTCCCACAGAAGAAAACAGGAAGAATAGAAAATCATCTTAGAATGTGAGTATACCTCAAAGACTTTTGGAGGATATCTGGAGGATACACTGCTTGACAAATTTGTGTCTGGATTGCAAAATGAAGCCACACAAAAGTGTCTTTTAATTGAGTCTGCATTTAGGTTCCACAAAGCAGTGGGGATGGCAGTCAAGAATTGCAGAGGACACAAATCACGGTGAGCTGACGAAGGCAACACTGTGCCATGAACACAAAGGAGCATGTGGCAAAGACAATTAGCACACTGTAACTCAAACAAAGTTCTTCACTTGAACTCAGAGCAACAACATGCAAGTCCATGCAGGATCAGTGGTCATGCTTAAAGGCTTAGTATCTGTAAAAGTGTTTATCTATGTTAAAATAATTTAGAACTAGCTAGTAGCCAATAAATAGTCACCTAAGGACCTGATTTCTCATGTTTGTTACTGTGTTATAAACAGTGTCGGTGGAAAGACTTTTGTGCAAAAAGGTAATGAAATAAACAAAGAGTTACAATACAATAGAATAACTGAATATTGTTCAATATAATACTATAATATACAATACTACAATATAATATACAATACAATTTGCTTTAAATGACATGGAATTGTAAAACAACACTACGGAAATATTTTTCTATTTCATCAATCTGAAATCAATAACATTCCTCTTAATGCATCTTCTTCCTAAACCATACATAGACGCATGTATACCAACATATAAACATAAATACTGTAACAAAAATACATACAGTACATGCTCAAGTATAAACAACATGAATATAAAGATTTAAACAATGAAACTCATATGCTAAAAAACAGCTGAATAAAAGTGTTTTGTTACTAAAAACTTAAAACTATGACATGTGGGAGGTGACCTTATTGCAAGGGGAAAAAAGTTCCACAGTATAGGACTTGCCACAGCAAAGGCACAATCACCACTCAGCTTCAGCCATGCAGGACAGTAAGCAATAGCTGATCTGAAGATCTCAGCTGCCTGGCTGATGAATATAGATCAAGAAGATCAGCTGAGTAAGGTGGAGCTGACCCATGTAGGCCTTCAAACACAAACATTAATAACTTAAAATTCACCCTTTAACTAATAGGGAGCAAATAAACAGAGTCCAACACCAGAGTGATGTGATCCTTTTTTCTGCTGCTGGTCAAAACTGTAGCAGCTGCATTCCACACCAGGTGCAGACGAGTCAGTGTCATATGGGGTATTACAATAATACAGACAAGATGTGACAAATGCATAGATGAGCTTTTGTAAATGACAAAAACGTCTTGAGTTTGTTAGTTGCCCTGAGGCAGAAAAAGCTGCTTTTTACCACAGCATTGGTCTGTTTGTCAAATTTAAAATCTGAGTCCAAAAATCACCCTGAGATTTTCAGGACATAGCTTTAACTACCAGAAAAGTGGAACCAATGTGCTATAAATGTTTTTGGTAACAGTGGCTTGACCTAACAGAATGACTTTAGTTTTCGACTCATTAAACTTCAAGACGTTTGGTGTTTTATATCATCTAAGCAGTTAAAAAGCTTTGTCACCAATTCCATTTCACCCAGTTCCATCCATCCATCCTCTTCCGCTTATCCGAGGTCGGGTCGCGGGGGCAGCAGCTTAAGCAGAGAGGCCCAGACTTCCCTCTCCCCGGCCACTTCTTCCAGCTCTTCCAGGAGAATCCCAAGGCGTTACCAGGCCAGCCGGGAGACATAGTCCCTCCAGCGCGTCCTGGGTCTTCCCCGGGGCCTCCTCCCGGTTGGACGTGCCCGGAACACCTCACCAGGGAGGCGTCCAGGAGGCATCCTGATCAGATGCCCGAGCCACCTCATCTGACTCCTCTTGATGCAGAGGAGCAGCAGTTCTACTCTGAGCCCCTCCCGGATGACTGAGCTTCTCACCCTATCTTTAAGGGGAAGCCCAGACACCCTGCGGAGGAAACTCATTTCAGCCGCTTGTATTCGCGATCTCGTTCTTTCGGTCACTACCCATAGCTCATGACCATAGGTGAGGGTAGGAGCGTAGATCGACTGGTAAATTGAGAGCTTTGCCTTACGGCTCAGCTCCTTTTTCACCACGACAGACCGATGCAGAGCCCGCATCACTGCGGACGCCGCACCGATCCGCCTGTCAATCTCACGCTCCATTCTTCCCTCACTCGTGAACAAGACCCCGAGATACTTGAACTCCTCCACTTGGGGCAGGATCTCTCCCCCAACCCTGAGAGGGCACTCCACCCTTTTCCGGCTGAGGACCATGCTCTCGGATTTGGAGGTGCTGATTCTCATCCCAGCCGCTTCACACTCAGCTGCGAACCGATCCAGAGAGAGCTGAAGATCACGGCCTGATGAAGCAAACAGGACAACATCATCTGCAAAAAGCAGTGACCCAATCCTGAGTCCACCAAACCGGACCCCTTCAACACCCTGGCTGTGCCTAGAAATTCTGTCCATAAAAGTTATGAACAGAATCGGTGACAAAGGGCAGCCCTGGCGGAGTCCACCCAGTTGGTAATGGAAAGTAAATTTGGGTATCATCAGCATAACAATGATACAGGATGATATACTAGATGTGATCAAAAAATATGGTGAATGTTTTCAAAAAGAAATGTTTATTGCAGTAAAAGATTTACAAATACTAGTCACCCTCAAAATACTCTCCTCCGCTTTGAATGCACTTATCCCAACGCTCCTGCCACTTTGCAAAGCAGTTCTAGAAGTTTTGTTTCGAGAGTTTCTTTAGTTGAGCTGTCATGGCTGCCTGGATGTCCTCAATGGATTGAAATTGGCTGAGTTTCATTTTAAATTTAGGGAACAGCCAGAAGTTACACGGTGCCAGATCCAGCAAATTAGGTGGATGCGGACAAAGCGTAATGTTTTTATTCGACAGAAATTGTTGTACTAGAAGGGATATGTGACAAGAATTATTGTCATGATGAAGAATGAAACTGTTTCAACATTTTCCTCAGTTATGGATGTTGAAGGACGTCCTGATCTTTACTCATCTTCATCCGAATCAAAACCATTACGAAATTAATCAAACCACTTGTAAACAGTCTTAATTGTCGGTGCAGTGTCACCATAAACCGATTTTAACATTTGATGGGTTTCCTGAACTTTTTGCAATTTAAAAAAAAAATCATGTTAATGTGTTGCTCGATATCCATTATTAACGACAAACTTGAAAAACACACTTGAACTCAACAGTGGCTTACAAACGACTGACAGTATTTACCAAGTTGAAACTTTTCACAAACTAGGCTTTAGGATGGACATGTCAGAACCTGCATTGAGTTGTTTTGCGTTGCTCTTGGGTGGTACTCTGCATCAACATTCAGCCTACTTTTTGATCACACCTTGTACTTGTTTAGTATACAGGAGAACACTAACATATACAAAGAGAAGAGTTGTACTTGATAAAGAGTATTCAATCACAATCCTTTCTAACAGAGCGTTTTTGCACTGGAAAACTCAGTAAGTTAGACAGAGGAATTTAACACCTCATTTACTCAAATTATTAATTGGTATGCTCCTTTATGCACTTAAGTAACTTTTCATTTGATAAGCTTCTCTCACTTTTCATAGTTAAGCAACAGCAGAATTTTCTAGTTCTTTATCTCCAAGTTCAAATATCTTTCTTTACTGAAGTCTGTAGAATATTTTATCCATAGAACACCAGTCCTTTGTTTGGTTTGTTGCTAAAAATCATATTTTTTCCAAGTTTTTACCCTTACTAGACACTGCAGCTTGCTTTTGTTGTTTTTCTCCAACAAGCACTTTGTTCTTTTTCCTTTAAAGACCCTAAGCCTGAGGCTAATGTTCCTTTGGATGGAAGTCTCCCTCTGTCAGTTCCCCCACATAACATATATAGGTTTTTTCCCACTAAAGTTTTTTCTTAAGTGTTAGTTCATTGAGTTTTTCAAAACAAGAACATTTCTGCAAGCAGCAGCCCTAATCCTTGCAGTGGCAAAGTTGCTAGGTGGGAGCTTTGCCACATGCTTTATATACAACAGCACTCATTACAACAAAATGTCTGCTGCAAAGAAACATGCTGTCTGTGACAATGCCAGCAGCAACACCTAAATAAGAAAAAAGAAAAGACTTAACCAGAATTATAAAACAAAACAGAAAAAAAACAAAAAAAAAAAAAACAAAAACAAAAAGTAAAAAAAAAAAAAAAAACTATCTCAACATAAGGTAATTTAAGGAATAAAATGTGCTTTGAAAATGTATTTGATGTCCGATTACTGCATGCATTTAATTTACCTTCCAATTACTGTTCACTGCTGATATAATTATAATTTTATGTTTTGTAAAAAAAAAAATAAGTCTAAAATTTGGGATTTTTCTTTAAAACTTTATTTAAAAGTATCTCAAGTAAATACATATTTGCAGTAGCACTGTCTTGTTTGTGATATGGGTGCAGCTCCGGGCACTACGGTTTCCTCCCACAATCCAAAGACATGCAGGTTAGGTGGATTGGCGATTCTAAATTGGCCCTAGTGTGTGCTTGGTGTGTGGGTGTGTCTGTGTGTGTCCTGCGGTGGGTTGGCACCCTGCCCAGGATTGGTTCCTGCCTTGTGCCCTATGTTGGCTGGGATTGGCTCCAGCAGACCCCCGTGACCCTGTATTCGGATTCATCGGGTTAGAAAATGGATGGATGGATGGATGGATGGATATTTTCTGCATTCTGTTTAGTCTGATTTCCAAGCCGTTCTTTGGCATGATCAACCCAGAAGTGTTCGGCACATGATAGCATCTGATCAAGTGTGTAAAGATCAGCATTGTGCACTTCCTGGTTTGTTCAAGTTTGTGGATGTAACAAAGAAAAGTCTAGCTATTTCTCATTAGGGTTTCAATCTCATTTTTGGCAATCAATTACAGTAGTTTGTTATGTGACTACAACTTTCACCTTAATTTTGGCTCTGGTTGTATGAAATTATTTAGGTTTTTGAGTCTTCTGCTATTGCTATGTTCTTCAGTTTATGATTTTGGTTTCACGCCCTGGGCTTGTTTATTAGAGTTTTATCTTCCTGGTATTAACCATTGCCTTTAATAAAACCCCATTGTGCCTCAACATTCCACTGCCACCCAATGGAGTCAGTGCAATTCTAAACAATAAGTTTACTAGCATCATGACTCTGGACACTTCAAGATCAATGCACTCTTCTTACCACTTCATTAAAAGCTTATAATGTAATACAGCAATTGCCACAAATTTTAAGTACCGAAATTAATAGATGGTAAGCAGAACTAATAAAAATATGTCCACTTACCAAACATTTAATACATTTACATTTACAGCTTTTTAACACAGTAAGAAAGAACAGTACATTAACAATCTTGCAGTTTCCTTTATCATCTTGCCACCATTGTTGGTTGTCTGTGTAGACAAGATTTGCCATAACTTAGCAGTGTTGGTATTTACCGTATATACTGTAGTGGCAAGAAACCTACAAAAAAGTCAGAACAGTGTACATTATATTAAAACAGTTTTTTTTAAAGCTACGTAATGTTTGAATTGTGTGCAAAGTTTAATGATTAAAAATAATACAAACTCTGAAAAGTGAAGGGACAATATTTCTTGTTAAGTAAAACCACATTTTTTGCTTGGCAACACCTCACAATTACCTATTAACTAGTATTTTTTTTATACATATTCTTTTTATTTAGAGGTTTTACATGTAGTACTTTACAGTTACTGTAAAAATGATTTTCTTTTTTTCATTGCATCTGAAGGAGTAGCTGCCCTGTAATTTTGTCGTACATGGTATAATGACAATAAAAGCTTCTAAATTAAAAACATTGTCAGTTTGTGTATTTAAGAAAATGAGGTAATGTCAACCAAAAATTAATTTCTTTTATTTATTCTAATGTTGCAGGCTAAAGCTTTACATTTTTTATACTCATAAATAACTCTGTCTCAGGTTTAACAATTATTCATTCATTTGGTATATTGATAATATAGATTAATAAAAGATCAACATTTACTTTGTTAATTTGCTTTTAGCAAAATTACAACTTGGGCTGTACATTAATTTTATTCTACCCTAGATAATTAAGAAAACTATTTTTTCGTAAATAAATTTGATATTGAATAAATATGTATAATAAAAAAAATCAGTCATTTGATTGTAAACTGGCTTGCATAAAGGAGAAAACAAACCTGTGGATGTGCCTTAAGCCAATAAGGATCAGTTCTTATCACCAATGTGTGGGCAGTGAAAGTAAAGGTTAATCTATATTTATGCTTGGAAGGAAAGGGCAGTAAGATGGCTAGTATGTACAGTAAGTACTGCTTTGTACATAAAAGCAAATTAAACACATTTGAACTAAAGGCAATTGCTTTTATTAAAAAAAGGTTTTAAAATCATTCTTTATAGTTTTCAATTAAATTAAGCACATTGAGGATGTATGTCATATTCTAGTTATACTCACAAAATAATTAAAAGGAAAAACAAAATATTAAATATTCAAAGGGTTACTGACATTACCTCTTCCATCTTTTAATAATTTATCATTTCATCTGGTTTCCTTGGCAATGGCCCACATACAAACACCCACACTAGTCCCAAAAATATTTTAAGTGTGCAAACTAAACAACCATTCTCATTACTTCTTTGTAGTTTATATTTTCTTTTGATTATTTTGAAACAATATACCTGAAAAGCAGTACACTTGATATAGAAGCCATTTTGTTTCTTTCTTGTCTATGCTTCCATGCACCTCAAAAAGAAGTTCTATGTCAGACTGAATTGTTTTGATATTGGTTTCCCTGTTACCTGAATTATGATGTTATGGTGTTACCTTTATACCATTACTTTTCCTAGCTTTGAGATATATAAATACAGTTGGATGCTTATGTTTGTTAAGGATGTTCAGGGTTCTAATGACATCAGGATAACTGGAAAGGTGGCTGGAGAAACACAAGTTATTGACTCTTTGTCCCTTTCTACCTTGCAGAGCAGAAGCACAACCTCCAGAAAACCAAAGATGCCACTTTAGTTCCAGTCTTCAATGTCCTGCTCCTTCCAACTTACACCATATTTAAGAACTAGCAAAATACCTGCGCTTCGCAGCGGCGAAGTACTGCATTCAAATTTTTATTAAGAAGAAAATTAAACCTTTTGAAACTGAGGGAAAATATGCCAATAATTATTTGTTAAGGATCTCTTTGTATACCACATTGTGAGTTTGGCCCTCTAGTTATAATATGAGCAAGCTGTGTGCTGAGCTTTCTCTTGAACATGCAACGTACAGTTGGCCATGCGAACAGTAATCTTGTTTCAAATCTCACAGCTTGGATTGCTGCTGTCATAATCAGTTTGAGTTTCATGGTTTGTTTCAATTACGACAGTATTTGCAGGACTTGTGTTGAAGTGACATTCGGCATCTGTCAAGCGTTGTAAGCACACAACCGGTTTCATCGATAACTTCACATCCAGCTTTTGAGAGTTTAAACATTCATAAACATCAAAGTGTCCACTACTGAAATCGTAATCTGTGAATCTAAGATGTTTAACAGGCATTGACGGTTGTCAAAAGGCGTAAAATATTTGGCCATTTCGGTACACTTGAAAGCGACAACCGAACAATTCAGCGGCAGCCATCAATTCACATGCAGAACCATAGGTGAAGGGCTTAAGCATTTCACTCTTATAGTGCTCCTGTGTAGTATAATTACCTCCTGTACCATCATTAGTCCACACCTTGAACCTGTCCCAGTCATTCAATACATAAGACACAATGTTCCTCCGGATATCAAGAGTGAGCCAGACATGGCCATGCAATATGTAACAAAGAGAATGGAAAAGGCAGGTGCCATCTCCAGGCATGGAAACCACTCGGTAAGTGACAGTTCTTTGATCAATGGTGATCACTTCGATAGACATGTTATGGGGGTACGGTTGGAATGATAAAGGAAATGGGTACCTGAACAATGTAAAACAAGTCTAAAATACCTACACAATAACTATAATCGTAATAATCTAACAATGAAACAGTGGAGAAGCCGTGGATTAAATAAAAAGGCTGTAGCCATCAGCAGGGAGATGTGAATCCCGTGGCGAAGCAAGAAAGGGAATGTAGAGACTGGATTCAGTTAGCGTTGGGAAACCGCGTACCAAATTTCTTGAAGATAGGCCCATAAGTAACAAAGACCGTTGAAAAGTTTAATATGGCGGCCGACAGTGGCATCATACCACCGAAATAAGTATGTATATTGGTTTCAGTTAGCGCAGGGAAGCCGCCTACCAAATTTCGTGAAGATGGGGCCGTAAATAAGAAAGTTCAACATGGCAGACATTGTCGACCGTTATGACCGTTACGCATAGAATTTCGAAATGAAACCTGCCTAACTTTTGTAAGTAAGTGGTAAGGAATGAGCCTGCCAAATTTCAGCCTTCTACCTACACGGGAATTTGGAGAATTAGTGACGTTGGAAAGTTCAATATGTCGGCTGACAGTGGCGTCATTCCACCGAAATAAGTACGTACATTGGTTTCGGTTAGCGCAGGGAAGCCGCCTACCAAATTTCGTAAAGATGGGGCCATGAATAAGAAAGTTCAAAATGGCGGATGTTGTTGACCGTTATGCGTAGAATTTCGAAATGAAACCTGCTTAACTTTTGTAAGTAAGCTGTAAGGAATGAGCCTGCCAAATTTCAGCCTTCTACCAACACGGGAAGTTGGAGAATTAGTGATGAGTCAGTGAGTCAGTGAGTGCTTTGCCTTTTATTAGTATAGATCAAATAGACAGGAAGTCAGAATTCAGACTTGAACTCATATCTGAAAAAGACACTTCTTTAACTTCTGTAGCAATAATTTCTTAGCCATTTGATCCTCGTCTAGATTGGTCTTATTCTTGTTTAATCTACTATTTTTGTTTGCTTTATTTTTTCATTTGGGCATTAAGTGGAGTACCACAGAGATCCCCAACCCTTTATCCTGTTTCTTTTGTCTCATTACAATATATTTACACAAAGTATATTTAGTATACATACAGTATTTTTATACATAGCTGTATAATAATATGTACATGTGACAGTAATCACCTTATAAACCTCTCTCTCTATATACACTGCTCACAAAAATTAAAGGAACCCTTTAAAGAAACACATTAGATACATCAGATCTCAATATGAAGTTGGATATCTATACAAATAACGACAGGGCAATGTCTTTGGAACAAAAGGATGCCAAGTCTTTTAATGGAAATAAAACTTTTCTGCCTACAGAGGGCTCAATTGCGTAGACACCCTAAAATCAGAGTGAAATGAAGATGTGGCAGGCTAGTCCATTTTTTCAAAAACGTAATTTCTGCTACTCAAAATGCTTTTCAGTATCTTGTGTGGCCCCCACGAGCTTGTATGCATGCTTGACAACGTTGGGGCATGCTCCTAATGAGACAACGGATGGTGTCTTGTGGCATTTTCTCCCAGATCTGTATGAGGGCATCCCTGAGCCTAATGGACCAAAACATAATGTCCCACAGATGTTCTATTGGGTTTAAGTCAGGGGATCGTGAAGGCCATTCAATTGTTTCAATTCCTTCATCCTCCAGGTACTGCCTGCATACTCTTGCCACATGAGGCCGGGCATTGTCGTGCATTAGGAGGAAACCAGGACCTACTGCACCAGCGTAGGGTCTGACAATGGGTCCAAGGATTTCATCCTGATACCTAATGGCAGTCAAGGTGTCTTTGTCTAGCTTGTAGAAGTCTGTGCATCCCTCCATGGATATGCCTCCCCAGACCATCACTGACCTACCATCAAACTGGTCATGCCGAATGATGTTACAGACAGCATAACATTCTCAATGGCTTCTGCAGACCCTTCAACATCTGTCACATGTGCTCAGGGTGAACCTGCTCTCATCTGTGAAAAACACAGGGTGCCATTGGTGGACCTGACAATTCTGGTATTCTATGGTAAATGCCGATCGAGCTCCACTGCGCTGGGTTGTGAGCACAGGGCCCACTAGAGGACGTTGGGCCCACAGACCACCCTCAAGAAGTCTGTTTCTGATTGTTTGGTCAGAGACATTCACACCAGTGGCCTGCTGGAGGTCATTTTGTAGAGCTCTGGAAATGCTCATCCTGTTTGTCCTTGTCCAAAGGACCAGATACCAGTCCTGCTGATGGGTTAAGGACCTTCTATGGTCCTGTCCAGCTCTCCTAGACTAACTGCCTGTCTCCTGGAATCTCCTCCATGCCCTTGAGACAGTGCTGGGAGACACTGCAAACCTTCTGGCAATGACACACATTGATGTGCCATCCTGGAGTAATTGGATTTCCTGTGCAACCTCTGTAGGGTCCAGGTTTCGCCTCACGCTACCAGTAGTTACACTGACCATAGTGAAATGCAAAACTAGTGAAAAAAACAGTCAGAAAAGATGAGGAGGGAAAAATGTCAGTGGCTTCCACCTGTTAAACCATTCCTGTTTTGGGGGTCATCTCATTGTTGCCCCTCTAGTGCACCTGTTGTTAATTTCATTAACAGCAAAGCAGCTTAAACTGATTAACAACCCCCTGTGCTACTTAACTGACCAAATCAATATCCCAGAAGTTTCATTGACTTGATGCTATGCTCTGATTAAAAAGTGTTCCTTTAATTTTTTTGAGCAGTATATATATATATATACAAATGTATATATATATATATATAAACATCTATGCATGGAAGTGTGTGTCTCTGCCTGGTCTAGAAGTGAGAGGTGGAGTAGGGGTAAGGGCCCCACCTCCACGGATAGACAAGCAAGGCCAGCCCGTCAGCAAAGTGAAAACCTTTGAAGAAAGAGTCACTCACTTAGCCACTAATACAGAAGCGAGGCGAACATGCCAGCGAAAGGAAACCTCCGAAAAAAGACAGTCGCTTAGCCGCCAATGCACAAATGATGTGAGCATGTCGGCAACACGAAACCTCCTAGGAGAGAGATGCCCAGAGTAGTTCTTTTCAATTACCTGACATCTCTACATTTCAACTTTTTTTGTAATGATTTCAATAGTTTCTAGGACCCTGGGCTTTTTACAGTACGGGCTTACACAGCTAGTATATATATATTCCAGTAGTTCAACACACATCCCAGAGCTACAACAAGAATATTAAAGGTGAACATATAGATCTTGTGCTTGTGATGGTAACACATTTGTGTAATCAGTAGTATGGGGCTGGGGAAACTGATTGGAAATGCTTTAGCAATGGGCATTTCTATAAAGGAGGCAGAGTACATTGTTTGTTAGAAACAACTATTAAGCTGTCCGCTTTCATTTTTTTTCTTCATTTTTTAACAAAGTTTAAAATTTAAAATTGTGAATCTTCTGACAATTCTGGCTAAATGGGGTCATCAAAAGTCCAAAAGATTTTTGCACATTGTTCACATTGAGTAGTAGGTATTGAAACACAAGTTTCTTAGCAGATCAGCACATGTGCAGTTTTAAATTTGAACTTTTGAATCAATGAACAAATTAAATTCTAAATAAATATATAAATAAGGTCAAAACTATTTTTCTTAAATTGTAAAAATTGCATTTTGCAGTTCTCAGTTTTATGGCTTAAAACATAATTAGCTACTTTACATTTTTGAGGAAGCTGCAAAAATAATTCAAGAAGGCTTAGACAAGCTTCAGAGCAGGGTAAATACTTGGAAAAAAGTACAAAAGAAAAATAAATTCTGATACAAGATTTAAGACATTTTCCTATTAGAAGCAATCTCTGAAAAGGATTTTGGGTTTTATGTGGGCATAACATTTTCGTCATGTAAGCAATGTGCAGAAGCAATTAAAAAGGCATAAAAAATGTTAGGTGATACCGTAAAGACTGTTGAATATACTGTAAGTCAATGGACTTTATGCTCAGACTATATAATGCACTAGTGAGGACAAATCAGGTGTATTATGTGCAGTTCTGGTCACAATGCTACAAGAAAGATATGCATCCTTGGTCTCAAGGTCTGAAAGACTCGGAGAATTAAACCTATTTATTCTTGAGCAAAGGAGACTGCATGGGACCTCATAAAGGTATTTAAAATCCTCAAAGGCAATGATAAAGTAGATCCAGCCAAATTAGTTTCACTAAATGGTCAATCATTTATTTGACGACATCAGTGGAAATTAAGGGAAGTGTATTTACAATGTAAGCCAGGAAGCACTCCTTTATTCAAAGAGATGTGTGTCGTGTAGTTGAAGCAGAAATCTTGAGATCCTTTAAGAACTATATGGATGAGATATTGGAACTGCTTAACTATCAGCTAAATAAAGAAGCCTGTTGGACTGAATTGTCTCCTCTTGTTTGTCAAATTTATTATTATTATTTCTTCAGTCACAGTTTAAACATTTTGTCTTTCAATGTAGAAAGTACAGTCTTATTGGTTTAATACGTACGAGGGGGGACCCAAAAATAACCAGAATTTTGTTGTTTTTAGGTTGGTACTTGTAGTACGTGGTTGGGCGATGTAACTAGGGCTAGGGCGATCTAGTTACACTCCTCACAAGTCAGTCTGCCAAGTGCCATCAGTCTGGAAGGTTGTGCTTGTGTTCAGTGAATTTTGTAAAAGTAGTTTTGTGCAAGCATCGTTTTTTTTTTGATGGCCGATTACCGTGAGCAACACGCGGCAGTGAAATTTTGATTTCTTCTTGAAAAAAGTGTTGCAGAAACTATTGTTATTGAAACGGTATGCCAACCCTGAACCACCCACCCTACTCACCGGATTTAGCTCTGTGTGATTTCTTCTTGTTCCCTCGGATGAAAAATGACTTGAAAGGAAGGCGTTTTGCTGACGTCGAAGAGGTAAAACAAGAAACGACCAGAGCATTAATGGGCATTACTTCAGGCGAATTTAAAAAATGTTTCGAACAACGGAACAAATGGTTAGATAAGTGTATTTTCGCCAATGGAGAGTACTTTGAAGGAGACTAACTGTAGTTTATACAGAAAATTAAATTAAACACATTTTAAAAATATTTCCGGTTATTTTTGAGTCCCCCCTCATACTTTTTTAGTAATCCAAAAACAGGATACTGAGTAAGTCCAGAGTCAAAGGGTCTTATAATCCAGTTACTGTTGCAGATGATTGTATAACACTCATTACAACACAGAAAGTAGAGAATGAAATGTCTTAATAACAGTAACAAAATTAATACAAATAAAGGTTTGGTGATGCTCTAAAAGAAATAATTTATCTTCAAATAAAGTGGCTAGGGTTAATGCCAATTTCTTACATTTTACAGCCCAGAATCTCTATGCAGAGTTTTCTTGTTCTCCCCTTGTTCTGCATGATTTTTTTTTTCTGTTAGACATTCCTGATTTCTCCCATATTCCCATGCTGTTCTTGTTAAATTAACAAGAAACTCTAAATTGACTTTGTACAGTATAAGTAAAGTGGAATATGTAGTAGATTCTCCCTATGGTGGACTAACATTCTTTCCAGGTTTGGATTATGACTTGTGCTCACTGTTATAAAGATGGGCTTTAACTCTCTTTCACTGTATTTCAGAAATAGTATATTCTGAAAATAGATACATAAGTTTGTAGGATTTTTTTTTATCTTTCCTTCATATGGTGTCTTTTGTAGAAAGTATCATCACTAGGAACTTTACAAAGCAAATGGGCCTACAATATAAAGCATCACAAGATAATAAGGTACCTCTCAGTCCTTGACTAAAAGCACATCTTCCTATCTCTTTCTTTCCATTTCAAAATACAAAGTCAAATTACTCTTCTCAAGGATGTGGGGAAGGCATTTTTATGTTTTTTTCTTTTCGAAATTACTTCTTTTGTACTTATTGAGCTTATAATCATCCTGCTGTGCTACATATCAACACTTACTGCCAATTAAGTCAGATGGACATTGAGTTGATTATTTTTTACATGTTCTCAAGCATACATACTGTATTGAGGATCATTGAGTTGGCATCACACACCTTGCAAATTCCTGCTGTGATCTCATTTTTCATAAATGCTTTATTCAGTCTTTCTGTGCTATAATTTCCATAAGACTGTAGTCTACACTATTTGTAACCTAGTGAGAGCATGAAACATTGAACATTGCTTTTGCTTTTCATATTTATCTATGCACACATTTTATAAACCATTTTTATCCATTACAGAGTGATGAGAAGCTGAAGTGCATCTCAACAGTTGTAGGCACAGGTACATCCCAGGACATAAGAGGAAAATTGAGCAGCCTCCACATAAACAGTGACAAAGACAGAACCTGAATCCATGTTTTAGGCACTGTCTTGCAGTAGCACTAGCCATTTATCCATTTTCAGATCTGCTATTGCCAAGCTCTTGTTCATTGAGAATAATCATTAATAATTAGATTTCCACTTATATGCTGTCAGGTGCAATACCTTATAATTTTAAATTTTGAAATTTAAAAATTGTTATAAATTGATTTAATTCTTTTTTCACAGACAACAACATTTCATTTAATTTAAATGTTTGATCAGAACTTCTGTATGCCTCCCAAACTGGAAAAAATTCTCATTCTAATAATTTAAGTTTAAATTCTGAGTTAGAGCTTATTCTAATTCCTTTTTTTGTTTAAGTAATGATGCACCCCTCCTTTTTATCAAAATTACAACCATAAAACATATTTGCACAGTATAATACACTTATAGGCAATTACAATTATTATATAAATCTATTTTCCTGTGTGGAAGTCTGGATTATGATCTTGTACATGACAGTGAGCAAAATTCATTGGTAGGTGCTTAGCCAGCATCAGTCACTTTTCATTATGTTCAATTGGTTATTATTAATTAATTGTGTAGCTGCAATTCTTCAGTTTTTCAAAAAAGTCTGGAGAGAAAAGATTCAAGCAATGAGCATGAGTAACTTCTGAATGTATATGATCAGAAAGCTAGATGCCTATAAACCATTCCAATTATAAACATCTATCTTTCTAATTGAGCTTATTCTTCTGTTACATCAGAATTTAAGCAAATTGTGAGAAATGTTCTATTAACATGTTTTGTTATAAGGAAAAAAAGAGAATCTTCCATTATCTATGTAACTACGTAAAGCCAACATTCTGCTTTAGCTGAACACATATTTATATGCATTTAAAAGTTTCTAGAATTGGCTGTTACATTTCCAGACACTAATTGTTTATGCAGAGAGCAGTAGCAATTACTATACAGGTATATTACTTGAATAAAAGCCCTAAACTATTCATAAATACTAAATATTGCTTACAAATATTTAGAATTTCTTATTTCAATTATTTGCTGTTTCTCATAGCAGGCAATGTATATTCATTGATCTCCCCAGTATGCTTGGATTGGTCTGCACATAAATGTTTCTGACTGCACATTTGGTGTATGAAATTGTCTTGATGACTCAGCCCATCATCCATGAAGTTCATGTAAACCAGGGGTTTTTAAACTTTTTAATCTAAGGACCCAAATAAGAAAATTGATACCATACTGGGACCAAAAAGAGGATAATGGCCATATAATAAAAAGTAAATATTTTTGTTTCCATTCAAACCTATTTCTCACATGAATATTACTAAAAGTGAAAATCAAACATATTTTAAATAAAACAATAGTTATTAAAAACAGGGAATAAATTCCCAAAGCATATTACCGCCAATGTAAATACGTATTGTAAGCTTTAGTAAAGTTGAGAGAATGAAATTCTTCATAAGCAGTGAGTTAAAAAAGATATAATGAATGGTCATGTGATGATGCGGGTTCTTCTCCAATGGCTTCCACTTCCCTTTAAGGAGCCTCTTGTATCTGTCGGTAATGTAACCAGATGAGCTTGACAGTAAGGACACCAACCAAGCAAGGGGATGATGCAAAAAGGTGCAAGTGCTTTTATTACAATAATCCAAATTCAAAAACAGTGTTCGAATAAATAATGCAATGCATTAAAACGTCAATAAATAAATAATCCACTAAAAAGCAAGTGAAATGTGGAGGTTAAAATAATTCCAATTAAAACAAGGTTAAAATAGCTGGCTGGAAGCACTCCTTTTAAAAACAAAACCCGGTTGCATTCCTTAGCTGGCAGCTCTCCCATCCAGGCTATGCACCAGAGGAGTCGCCCTACCTGCAACTGACCTTCTTCACGTCCGGTTGGCTTCCATCCTCTGGCTCCGTACGACACCACTACCCAGACCGAGACTTAGGTTCCAGCAACGGCCAAACTGCTCATGCTGGGGTTCCGATCCCAAATCTGACTCCCGCTGCCTTCCTCAACCTTATGCGGTGAGCCAAGCACCTTTCGGTCACTCCTACCCCTCGCAAGTGCTTAGCAGTAGCTACCTGGGTGCCGGCCAAACACCCCGCTAGGGATCACTTTTCCCAGCTGCCTGTTCTTATAGCGAGCCTGATCCTGCTTGCTTACACCGGCTCCTTCGCTTCCTGCCTAGGGAATCCATTCCCAGGCTCCCGATTACCGGGAGACCGGGATTCCCGGACATTTTTCATTCCTGCATTCCCGGGAATGAAACAGCTGTAATTTCCGGGAAATTGGGAACGGCCATGCTTACATATATAGCGTGTAAAAATCAATCAAGAAATAACAGTTATAGTTGAAAATAATTAAGTGGCATGGTTTTTTGGCCCACAGTGTAGTGTTTTGCTGATTAATTCAGTCAGCAACAGACCAGCAGCAGTCATTCTCCCGGCTCCAACTAAGACTGAGCACAGTGGACAGGGAGGAGTTTGCACTCTGCAGCTCACAAATGCCGGGACGGGGCAGACTTCATTGATGTCCATCAGACAACGGCTTTGAACAGCAACTTGAAATTGCAATGCATCAGTCTGTTGCATCCGCATTATCTGTTCCAGGAAACTTGCCACCACAGACTAATCAACAGAGCAACGGCAAGCGTGGGCGTTATTTAGAACAAGTGTATCAGTATCTGATGACTGTACCGCCTACTTCAGTGGAGGCAGAGCGTGCTTTCTCAGCAGCTGGCGTACTCTGCACGAAGGTGCGCTCTCACTTGGACGACCGCACACTGGACACGTTGTGCTTTCTATGCTCTTATTACCGCAACTAACTAGATACATGTACTTATATGACAGCATGAACTGCTTGTAGATAAGGTTAGTCTTTTATTCGTGTCAACATATTGCAGTAGTTTTATTAAAAATAAGTGTCGGTCATTCTAAAACCGTTCACATGTAAGATGCCCGTGCACTGTGTCATCCCCGGTTGCCCGGGATTCCAGAGAATGACATGCGTGAATTCCCGGGAATGGATTCCCTATTCCTGCCGCCCTTTCTTCCTCCTTTAACATCTATTCTCTCTTTCTGATCTTTTTTTCTCTCCCCTCCGCACTCACGCTCCTACTATATATAATGGGGACGTGGCACAGGTATGACAATTAGCAGCTCCCAGCATCAATTATAGATGCGGACGATTCCTCACATGTGCACATAAGTGAGGAAACGGCCGCAGTACGTCGCATCCAAGAACCGCTCTGGTCAGACTATCATGCCCCCCTCTATAAGTCACGAGTGTGGCGATTATTTATTTTAAAAAAATGGCCTTTTCATCTGAGCTGTGGACCTGCTATACCACAAGTCACTTGCCCGAGTCACCTGGCAAATGGCAAAAATAAGGGATAAATTAATCAAAAAATAATGCAGTTTATTTACCAGTGTTTTTATTCATAAAACTATGCATGGATTCAAGCGGGAAAATATGCGCAAGACAAAAAAACAGGATAATGCAAACAGCAAAAAAATATAATCAGAATTGTAAAACCAGGCTTATGCACATTTCTACGTGACTTATCTTTTATATATCACAATCATCTTGTTAATGTGCATTCATGAAACACACCTTAATGCTAATCAAACTTTTACATATGCAATCACAATGCTGCAGACATTCATTGGCTGGCAGAGCAGCCTTCCTCCTGATATGTTGAGATAATATGCCTCAAAATAAGTGAATCACATGTTGACAGAGGTCATGGAGACATGATGCTTGTCAGTCTCATCTTGGCGTCTAACACATGTACAGTATTACTTGTGCATTAATGGAATATAAAGGAATATGAATGGAATATAACAACTTACAGATAAGATACAGATAGTTGACCAGTCAACTAGCTCCCTAAGAAGTGACAATAGGCAGCCAATTTAAACTAACAAAAAAACAAAAAGTTCTTCACTGAAAATGTGCAGCACTGGGCATCTTAAAAGGGAACTGAAATACAGCCTATACATCGGAAATGTGTTCTTTTGAAATTGCGGCACATTAAGTAACTAAACAATATAGTAATATGACAGAAAAGGCGATATCCCTCCCATCGTGATTACGGCGGTATAAGAATCACATGAGAAAAATATACTTTAGCTTACATTTACTGACGGTTGATGCGGTTACAGACGGGAAGCATATGACAGACTTTTATCCAGGTGTGGGAATCTGGATCTACGCAGTCTGCCATTTTTTCGTCCCCACACTAAGAGGGTTTTCGGACGGAGGTCCGACACAGCTTCGAAGGATTTGGCTGTTGTCCAAGCCCTTTAATACTGTCTGCTTCACTTGCTGGTCTTCTCTGTCTCCAAACAAGGGCAGGTAGGGACTGAACTCCTCCTCCACAAAATACAGAAATAACATAATGCCTACATGCCGGTTCTCATTCTCCCAACAAGGAAAGAAGATTTTGTACTGACAGAGGACAGAAATACTGTTCTGTGTTTAAGCTGACAATACAATCCTCCAGTTGTCTTTGGCTATCTAGTCTATGCTTGGTTGGCAATTCTAAATGCTGAGCCCCTGTGTGTCAAACTTGGCATGCACATGTGAATGGATACTTTAACAGTGTTGTCCAGATATAGTGACATAAATATTAAAGAAAAATGCATTATAACAACATCATAATCACACTTTTGAAATTTAATGTTTATCACATTAACACACATTATAATAACTCTGTGATATAAACTATTATATAATAATTCATGTCAGCAAGTCATTATGATATGTTATAATTCTTCTATATAAAAGTAGTCAGGATTGTCCTTCCGTCCCGTGAGTGCTACTCAACCAAGTGAGTTTCACACACGCCCCATCCATTTTGCAATGCACGATGGGATTTGGAGTTTCATTTTTCCAGGTAAAAGATGAATTTCTACTCCAGGCTGTGCGATATCTTCTTCTTCTTTCTTACTATATAAAAGCGGTCGGGATTGTCCTTCTGTCCCGTGAATGGAAAGCGTAGCGGTATTTCGCTTATCACAGACTTACTATTTGCAGCTTGTGGTACGAAGCGACATGATGTGAGCAGAGTTCTGGTGCTCCCATCGTTCCCTTGCTTTTGTGTGTGATGCACTGGAAAAATAGACAAAATGATGTCTCTGGAAATAATTAATGATGATGGAGTACAAATGCCTCACCTCGTAGTAAATATCAGGGGGGTTTAAAAGGGCGAACTCAATGTAGAAAAAAAGTTTCAATTTCATCACAAAAATAACAGAAACTACGAGTATTAAAGTAATACTGCTCAAATGCAATATAACCAAATTAATGAGTTTGTATAAAATATCAAATTGATCTACATATTGAATTGCCTTAAGAAGTGGTCAACTTAAAAGTCGGTCGCCTTAAAAAGCAGGTCAGCCTAGTATTATAATAATGAGTGTGAGTCATCATTTAGCTGGTTTGGCTCCAATTTAATAATTGGTCAAGGGTGTTGTGATATCCCAGTTTCTCCAAAATGTGTATGCAGAGGTCAGAGTTGCTGTAAACAGCAAGAAAAATCTGAATCTCTTACTTTAGAAAAAAGGTGACAATAGCTTATCCTGAAAGATTGATTTTAACTGTGTGTACCGAGAAATGAAAGCACCACAAAAGGGATAAGGGAGAGAATCAGCAAGAAAGATAAGCAGATATCAAAGTAATAAAAAGATTAAGAAGTAAAAATGATACCAAAGCACAAAAATGATAACCAAAATAATTGAATACGCACAGTCCTGTCTTCCTAAATAGATTTCTCAGTAAATGCACTTAATAACTTTCCACAGTATCTAGAAACTTGGACGCCAATAGTAACACACCTCCCTCTCATATTTAGGCAGCAAGTGACGACATATTATTTTACATTACTCCTCTATCCTGTTGCCAGCAAAGGGCAGAACAACCATAGACAAAATGGCCATAGACATACAAAAACACAAAATAGTAATGCAAAAACATCAAAATATATTAATAATGAATAACTATATACAAAATGAAGTGTACAAAATATGCACAAAATGTGCATGCATAAGAAAATCCTAACCAGCACATAATTTATGCCCTTTTTGTTTTTGATTTGTAATTTATGTGTAGATATATGGGTTTTAGCACTAAATATTAATATATTTTGTACAGCACCTTTAACAGTTTGCACTTTTTGGACAAACATGTTGCCTCCAGACATTCTAATTTGACCTACGTATATCCCCCTCACACACCCATGATATTCCAGTCAATGACAGAATGTTTTTGTTTGCTCTTTTCTTTAATGCTTATTGCAGGTTTTTTTTTTTGTTTGTTTTTTTTAAGAATAGACCATCACATCACAAAAAGCCTGTCCAAAGAAAAAACTAACATTCAAAGCTACAACCTAATAAAGTTTAGTGCAAGGTCAATCAACCGAGTACTACTTTAGAGGAAAATGAGCCTTTTAACAAAAAAGAATATGAAAAATAGCAGACTGATAGTTATGTAGTCAGTACTGTAAGTAAGGTAAAGTCCATCATAATATTTCAAACAACAGATCTAAAAAAGCACCAGAAACATATTCATACTAACAATGAGACTGAGACTCATTGACAGGCCAAGCTAGAGAGTTTCACAGAATATCAGCTCTCAAGTTAAAATTATTTACTCCCATTCATTATGTTTATAATGCATCACTTTTTTAACTTTTTAAAACAAATAATTCAGTGATTTACTAGAGGATGTATTATAAAATGTGCTATATTGAACAATAAAACAAATTCCCTCTCAGTTATATATACGGTATGAAGTTTGCTCACTTTACCTGGAAGCAATTATGCACCTACACTTTGAGACCAGTTGTTCTTCATTTGAAATGTGACTGCTCTGTCTGATTGGCTACAGTGTTACCTGAACATCTGCAAAACATCCTGATGCGCAATGTAGCTGTCTTATTCCCTGTCTCCACAATTTATTCATAGTTCACTTTTATTTGCTTACTAATTGAACAGCTCTAAAATATTTAAAGCTTAACAACTATTAGAATGACAAAATAAAGAAATGTACAGTACATAAATTGTCTTACTAGGAGCTCGGCCACTTTTGGCTGCCAGAGTAGCTCAAGTGTGTCTAGGTACAAATTGTGCGGGAATCGTGTTGGAAATTGATGTTAATGGAACTACAATTTTCAGCAGATGAATATTTTATATGTGTGCCACTTGATCCAAATTTACCTGTCTGCATTTACTTGAACCACATATCAGTGTGCAGACATCACAGTCAAGAAGTCTGTACTTTGGTAAACAGTTGCTCCTATCAGGTGATATCTTTCACCCTGAACTCCATGCCTAAAACGCCTTACCCCCATTCAACAAACAGAGCAGTGTGTGTTAACAACCGTCCCTTTGAGAGCTGTTCTCTATGCCATCTTCTCAAACCTAATGATTTAATAATTAAATATGTGTAAAAGCACATTAATATAATATGCATACTTTTTTCACTAGTTTCTGTTACAATAAAAAATGTATACATTTTTACTTTTTGTTGGATGTGGTAATTTTTCTCCCTTGAGATCATTTTTCTCTAGCTATTATAACCAAGGAAAGATCCATTACTTTAAATAGCATGAGACATTCAATATAAAATATTCCTATAGTATCTTTTAAACAGCTCACACAATAGACAGTTATTATGGTTTTTTACTTAGTGATATGCACAATTGTAGTCTAAAGTTAATGAAAATGCAAAGAGACACCTTGGTTTTACTTTACTTTCCTATTCTTATTTCAGTGATATGTTGCGTCTTTTTTAGTCATTAACAAAGATCCTGATGTTAATCACTTTATAAGAAATACAATAAAATAATGTATTTTCAGATACTTCAGAACAGCAGCACTTTAGATGTAGGCATTGTCTGATATCTAAAACATGTTTGCATTGCTTTAAACACATTTATCTAATTACTTTTTTAAAATAAAAAAGTCATGCATTTCCTGCTAAAGCTCAGCGTCTGCTAGAACAAACTCTTGGATAGCATTTTTGTTAAGATTCTTTTAGCATTGGCTCATATGACTTAGAAAAAGGTCCAAAAGATTTATTACATCATAGATAATTTTAAGTTTATTTATACACTTCCAGTACATATCATATATGCTTCTTAAACATTTCCGTAAATTGATCACATAACTGATTATTTTTAAAAACTATGTTTTTGTTGTCGTATTAATTAAATATAGCAGTTACAGCTTGACTTACACACGACAGGCAGATGGCTAGGCAGATTGCCGGGTAAAGGGTAATGAGTTAAATGTGAAGTAACTGAAAGAGGAATATTTTTGTTTCTTACATTTCAAAAGGAAATGTTGCATTTCTTAAACTCTGACATTGTTAGGAAGGCACAGGCTGATCTATAAAAGAAGGATTTTTTTCACATTTTGTAGAGTAGTATTCAGTTGGAATTTAAAGAACATCCATTGTTTATTCTGTATTTGTAAGTATTATGTAAACTCTTTCAACTTTGCCTAAAAGAATATATCATAAAAAACATTTTGTAATTTAATTCCACATATTGTGAATGTAGGCTTAAATTAACAATTTAGACATATACATTCATAAAATAACTTAAAGAATTTTGTGTTCAATGCATGAATATTTTTTGTTAACTTTGACTTTAGTTTTATTTCTTTCATAGTAATAGTTTGCTTTCAAAGGAGACCACCTTTAATTCAATATTAAACAACTGCAACACTTTTTATACATGGTCCCCCATTTCAGGGCACCATCATATTTGGAACAATTGGCGTCATAGTTGTTTGTGATTACTCAGCTGTGTTTCCTGGCTTCATTAGTGCAGGCATGAGATACGTAGGCTTGCTTCTACCTACAGATGAGCTTTGGAGTCCGTAGTTAACATTGTTCAACATGAGGACAAGTGCTGTGCTAAAGAAGCCATTATGAGGCTGACAAACAAGAATAAAACCATTAGAGACATCAGTAAAACCCTAGGATTACTTGAATCAATTGTATGGAATATAATTAAGATGTAAAAATGCACTGCTGAGCTTAGTAATCTTAAAGGGATTGGTAGGCCAAGGAAGACTTCCATTGCTGATGGTAAAAGTATCCTCACTGTTGGTGAAAAAACAGCCCCAAATACCTGTCCGACAGATCAGAAACAGTTTTCAGGAGGCAGATATGTACAGTAAGTGCATCCGGAAAGTATTCACAGCGCATCACTTTTTCCACATTTTGTTATGTTACAGGCTTTTTCCAAAATGGATTAAATTCATTTTTTTCCTCAGAATTCTACACATAACACCCCATAATGACAACATGAAAAAAGTTTACTTGAGGTTTTTGCAAATTTATTAAAAATAAAAAAACTGAGAAATCACATGTACATAAGTATTCACAGCCTTTGCTCAATACTTTGTCGATGCACCTTTGGCAGCAATTACAGCCTCAAGTCTTTATGAATATGATGCCACAAGCTTGGCACACCTATCCTTGGCCAGTTTCGCCCCTTGCTCTTTGCAGCACCTCTCAAGCTCCATCAGGTTGGATGGGAAGCGTCGGTGCACAGACATTTTAAGATCTCTCCAGAGATGTTCAATCGGATTCAAGTCTGGGCTCTGGCTGGGCCACTCAATGACATTCACAGAGTTGTCCTGAAGCCACTCCTTTGTTATCTTGGCTGTGTGCTTTGGGTTGTTGTCATGTTGAAAGATGAACCGTCGCCCCAGTCTGAGGTCAAGAGCGCTCTGGAGCAGGTTTTTATCCAGGATGTCCCTGTACATTGCTGCAGTCATCTTTCCCTTTATCCTGACTAGTCTCCCAGTTCCTGCCGCTGAAAAACATCCCCACAGCATGATGCTGCCACCACCATGCTTCACTGTAGGGAAGGTATTGGCCTGGTGATGAGCGGTGCCTGGTTTCCTCCAAACGTGATGCCTGGCATTCACACCAAAGAGTTCAATCTTTGTCTCATCAGACCAGAGAATTTTGTTTCTCATGGTCTGAGAGTCCTTCAGGTGCCTTTTGTCAAACTCCAGGCAGGCTGCCATGTGCCTTTTACTAAGGAGTGCTTCTGTCTGGCCACTCTACCATACAGGCCTGATCGGTGGATTGCTGCAGAGATGGTTGTCCTTCTGGAAGGTTCTCCTCTCTCTACAGTGGACCTCTAGAGCTCTGACAGAGTGACCATCAGGTTCTTGGTCACCTCCCTGACTAAGACCCTTCTCCCCGGATCGCTCAGTTTAGATGGCCGGCCAGCTCTAGGAAGAGTCCTGGTGGTTTTGAACTTCTTCCACTTCCGGATGATGGAGGCATCTGTGCTCATTGGGACCTTCAAAGCAGCAGAAATGTTTCTGTAACCTTCCCCAGTTTTGTGCTTCGAGACAATCCTGTCTCGGAGGTCTAAAGACAGTTCCTTTGACTTCATGCTTGGTTTGTGCTCTGACATGAACTGTCAATCGTGGGACCTTATATAGACAGGTGTGTGCCTTTTTAAATCATGTCCAATCAACTGAATTTACCACAGGTGGACTCCAATTAAGCTGCAGAAACACCTCAAGGATGATCAGGGGAAACAGGATGCACCTGAGCTCAATTTTGAGCTTCATGGCAAAGGCTGTAAATACTTATGTACATGTGCTTTCTCAATTTTTTTATTTTTAAAAAATTTGCAAAAATCTCAAGTAAACTTTTTTCACATTGTCATTATGGGGTGTTGTGTGTAAAATTCTGAGGAAAAAAATGAATTTAGTCCATTTTGGAATATGGCTGTAACATAACAAAATGTGGAAAAAGTGATGCGCTGTGAAAACTTTCCGGATGCACTGTATGTGTCAGAGACTACCATCTGCAGAAGATTTCATGAACAGAAATACAGAGGCCGCACTGCAAGATGAAAACAGGATAGCCAGATTACAGTTTGAGAAAAAGTACTTAAAAGAGCCTGCAGAATTCTGGAAAAAGTCTTGTGGACAGATGAGTCAAAGATGAACTCGTATCAGAGTGATGGCAGGAGCAAAGTGTGGAGACGAAAAGGAGCTGCCCAATATCCAAAACATACAACATGCAAATATATAAAAATAGATAAAAGAAAAACATTCTGCTATCAGTTTTACTCCCAGGTAACTCTAGGATGGATACATACTGTAAGATCATTGTTTTTTCTTCACACAAATACGAGCCTTAGGTAGTTCTGAAAAATCTATGCTGAACACTCAACTTGGTTGAAAGGACACCCCTGGTGTTCACATCTTGGTTTTATATGTGGGGGAAAACTGCGATGCCTAATCCCGATGAGACACCCTTGTTCCTCCTATTAGGAACTGCACAGCAACACTGCCCACACTGCACTTCTTCTCCAAAAAATTTCCAAAGCTTAAGCCGGTACACGTGCACTAAGGTGGTTGCCTTGTTCCCTATCTCTCATTCTCAAGATCACACTCTCTCCAGTAAGTGCTCTCATTACTATTCAAGCTTTTTACCTGTAGCGCTATATAAATTGAGAGTGCTCGTCATAGAGATGTGTAACCTGAGCTGTTGCAGCTTCGTCAACAGAGATTTGACACACGGCCTACTCTTTCAAGGTAAGCGTGCCCTTTCCTATAGCAAGCATAAAATGAAAATAAAGGCTATAAATAACTATACTTTGTAGAGTTTATTCTTAATATGACACACTTCTGTACAGAGTGAAAGTGAATATTTTTCCAGCTGTAAAGAAGATGATCGTCACGTTTCTGTACATACATAATTTGATTTAAATAAGAAAAAGCAGTTGAGAAGATAAGATGAGATATGCGTGAAATTAACCATTCAAGGAGACTGCCCGTTACCTCAACAAAATTTTCAAGTCTGTATAACAAAATAAAGAGGTCAGAAGTGGCAAAATTTAACTCTCTGCTTTAAAGTCAGTGGGAAACCGATGTTTTATACTATTTGAAATTGGAAAAAATCTAATTCTTAGTTAGAGGATCTGTACAGAACTTTTTCAAAACCTGGCAGGATCTAATCAATAATATTTTAAAATAAGCTCTTAAAGCACCGAGAAAGTAATTCTCTCTGCATTTCTTTTTCTTCTCCATTCATCTCTATTGCCCTATTAAACTCATCAATTTAGGTGTGTTTACAAGCTTTAAGTTTTACTTCGTTGGCCATGCCCTCTTTCTCAGGGGTGGGGGTCGATTTGTTTTCAATCCTATATTTTGTAAAAAACTGATCTATTTGTATGGAATGATTACAATAAAATTAATAACATTTAAAAAAAAATGTGGCAAAATTTAGCTGTTTTCAAAATTTGCTGTCCTTCTTGCCTCAACAGACAGTGATTTCCAATATGCACTGTATGTTGCAGTTCAGATAAGAAGTAACACCTTTAAATTTGAGTTCATGGCTCTTTCCGAGAAAAAATTGTGAATTTCCCCTTGGGATTAATAAAGTATCTATCTATCTATCTATCTATCTATCTATCTATCTATCTATCTAAAAAGTGCCTTGTTCACTGTAATTAAAGCATGAGTAGCTGGCCCAAGTGGAGGAGTAGAAGTACCTCAGGGTCTCACTTGTGAATCATGGTAGAGGTGATTGTGAGATAACTTAGTACAGTACATATGTGCAGTAATAGTATATTTGTAGATTTTGTACCTGTAATACAGATACAGATGCTAAGTGTTTGAACAAAGCTAAAAGTCTATTGGTCAGTCTCCATCCTCAACTATAGTCACAGAACTCTGGGTAATGACTAAAAGAAAGGTATCACAAATAAAATTGGTAAAAATCAGTTTCCTAAAACAGGCTCAGTTTTGTGACAGGTTGAGGAACTCAGCAATATAAGGACCCCTGGAACAGAAGTGCTGGTTCTTTAGATCCAAGGAGCACATAGTTAGGATGCCTGCTGAGTACCATTTATAAGGGCGTATGGGGTTAAGTATAAAAAATCAGTAAATAAATAATCCCACAAAAGCAAGGTGTTCAGTGGAGGTTTAAATCAGCCAAACAATCAATTAAAACAAGATTAAAAACACAGCAGAAAACTGTCCTTAACAAGCATGAGCCTGGGTGCTCTCCTTAAAAGCTGACGTCTCCTTGACTTTACCCTAACGGATCCTTGCAGACAGGAGGTGACTAATCTACAGGTCAGGCACCCTTCCACACTGCTTGTAGATTTCCACGTCACTCAGCTGGGTGGCCATTAGCCCTCAAGCACCTTTCACACATTCCCTTGAGGGAAAGTCTGCCTTGTCTCTCTTGTCTGCTCGCACTGGCTCTCTCCCGTTCCTGCCTTTCTACTCTCCCTCCTTTAATGTCAGTCTTCCAGTTGGTCTCCCATCTCTTTGCTTTCTCTTCTTTCTTTTAGCATTTATGCTTTCCTTTTAATATGGGGGGGCATGGCACAGCTGTGGCAATCAGCAGCTCCTGGCACCAATTTGCGTCATGGCCGATTCTTCACCTGTGCACTAAGTGCAGGGCCGTCTGCTCCCGCATTGCACATGGGAACTGCTTTTACCAGTCTACCACTCCCATCGAAATACACACGTGTGGCAATTATAATTATTTATTTAAAACGCTAAGCAGCCGCGGACGCCACTTTACCACAGTGTGTCAGACACAATCATCTAGGAGAAGACCCAGGGTCAAACCCAGGACATGCCGAAATGATTTTCCCTCTTGACTGGCCTTTTAGTGCCTGAGAATCCTCAGCTAAGAACTAGAAGAAGTTATTGAGAACTGCCTGTTTTAGCATATTACCACCATGACCTTTACGTAGACAAGCATAATGGAAGTGGAGTTTAACATTTCTATTTTATTACTTTGTATACATGCACTGTATGAACACTATAATCTAATAACAGACTGCATATATACTTTTACGTACTCCGTTACATGATTTCTCTTTAAATGTGCCAATTTGGAACTGTATATTTTCTATAATTGATGAAATTAAGCCAATTCAAAACATTAACAAATTAATTTAGTCTATTAAAATAATTGTTTTCAGACTACAGTCAAGATTATAATATTATAACTTTTCAGATTTTTTTAAGTTAAATATATTCATATATACAACATAAATACAAATGAAACATCTTTAAATCGCCAGAAAATAACATCTGGATATAAATTCAGTTTACTTTTTCTTCCTTTAGTTTTCCATGTATAATCCTGTGGGATAGCAAGGCCTGCTACACTCTCCCCTCATCTCTTCTTATTACTTTTTAATCTCTTATCCTACAGGGAGTGATACACCAATTTCCATTAAATTCTCAATACAGTGTACAATTAAAATACTCCTAAGACCTTCCTGATTGCATGTATTAATTCATCATTAATATTCTTGTCACCAATAAAACTGCTGCTACGGAGGATTTGGTATCAGGAAGGCCCTCACGAGTTCTCTGATGTATAATGTTTAGTTGTTTTTCCCTTAAACAATATCCAATACCAAAACAGTAAGGCTTAACCTTCACATGCGCCTTAATGTCCGAGTTAATTAAGGACAGTGGCTGATATTTGACATTTATTGGATCCTTATCTTGGTTTAGTTAAACAAGTGCACTGCAGCAACAGAAATGCTTGATACTAGTGTAAAAAAAAAAAGACTTACTACAACACATGTACAACTGGACCATTTTATTAGTCGAACTTCAGAAAAGTGTTAAGTCACAGAGCGAAATCAAAATCATTTGTAGGAATACTGCCCACTTACAGCTAGCTACCACACCAATGCCGCATTTTTAAGCTAATTGATATTTCATTTACAAAATAGACTGATGATTGATATTACTCTGCCACAGTTAATTACTGCTACATTTCCTACACTTTATTTTTTCACCACATAATTGCTAACTCAGTTTCCATGGCATGACATTAATCCTCACCTCCCAATTATGCCACAAATGTTACACAATTGCAACTGTACAATGCTGTAGGCCTAATGGAATTTGTGAACACTTCAGATTTCAGGGAAAAGTGCCTAAATTGCAGAGAAACAAAGGTAAATGCATTTACTAAAGCTTTTGGCAGTCTCAGGCCACTTGAGCTCATTATCACTGTATATTTTAGGTTCCAAAGCAATTTTTGCTGCTTCTTATTGGCAACTGTGTCTCACGCCATTGACTTTATTTACTGTAACCATGGTAACACCTTGCTGCATTGTGGAATTCTTTGCAATTTTCCACACGTACACACTCTATGATGTCACAGGTATCATTTAACAAAAATATGACCATGCCATTACAATTTGTTAAATTTGTTATTCATAAATACCAATATAGTTTGATCTTGTTTAACTGGATAAAAGAGCATAAAAAAGTATACTGTATATACAATAAAATAAAAAGACAACAAAGGAATATGAGGCATAAAAGCAAAGAAATGGAGCAAAATGTAATTTTATTCATTAACTTCAATGTATTAATTAATTAATAGGACAGCGTTGTATTGATTTGACAGAAACTTGCTTCTATTGCCAATACTAAAACACACCATGTTGGTCTTCAGTAGTTCTTAATTTTCCAAAGACATATCAAACATATGTTCTAATAAATACTTATGGGATTGTTTAGTTTATATTTTACTTTATGCTTTACTTCATACTTTAATGATAATTGACACTTTTGTGAAAATATAAGGGACAAACTTAATTGACTGTACCCACATATGGTTGCTAGGACTTAAGTTCATAAATGAGGAACATATTAGTAGTTCAGTAAAAAAGCATAAAAAAGTTCATTTGTGTTGCAAAGCAGTTGTATTGGATTGAATTGGTTAGTGCAGTTGATCCTAGTAAAACGGCCAATGAGTGTATGACAAACTACCAAACTGACAGATTAAGTATAGGAATTGCAAGTTGGTTAACATGCTGCAAACACCACTGGTCTCTTTATAGCCCACAGATTTAAGAATGACTAGTCTTTCCACAGGTCCTTGTGAACACCTACAAACCTCTGATGGACATCACAGGGCATCACTTTCCAAATGACAGCAAAATCATACATCTGGGTTTAAAAAATAACTCTTATTTGTACAGCTGAAATATTTTAAAGAATTATCTCAGAACGCTGTTGTCCTACACCAACATGGCAACTTCTATGCACAACTGAAAAGGGAGATATGTTGTTCTTTAACCACAGTTTAATAGGCTTGCGGCCTATATCAATAGCAATAACTTTGTAAGCTGTAAACTGATTCTGTATTTGTTTGATGAAAAATTTAAATATGCTTGACTAAAATGATTACCTTTATTAAATGCAGACATGTGAACTATATCAGATTTTTGTCAAGGTTCATTCTTTAGATCCTGTATCAAATTCATCTAGTATTGATCATGCAATTTCATTAAAAATCCACACCAGTTCACAATGCACTACGTATGGTTACTCAAGCCATTAACATGGCATCACACAGAAAACTCCGCATGAGCAAATATCATTACATCTGCATTGTTGCACAAAACAAGATTTTGTACCCAGGTCTGTCCTGATCCATGTGTTAGTGCATTTCCTTGTTTTCCACTTCATCAATGAAATATCCAGCAATAATCTTGGTATTGCTGTTTATAGTATAAGCATGTAACCATAATATCAAAACCAGCCTGAGCACATTTCAGATGCTTAAATTTGTATCCATGAAGCATCCCATATTGGTTCAACTGCTCCTGAAGGAGCAAAGTGTCATCTAGCAGGTCAGAGTGCACTTTCAGCCTGTACAGTCTCATTGCCTTCAAGTAGCTGCACAATGTGGACATGATAATAATAATGCCATCTGAAGTACCAAGTGATAGCAATATTTCCCAATGCCTCAAACCAAGGAGGAAATAATATCTATCTATCTATCTATCTATCTATCTATCTATCTATCTATCTATCTATCTATCTATCTATCTATCTAAAAGTGAAGTAAATTAGTTAGGACCATTACCTTATCTTCTACACTGGCATGCACAATGCAGCTTTAGCCTATCATTGAAAAAATTACCTGTTACTTGTTATGTTGCAATTATCTCATAATTACAAGATACTTATGTCATAAGTGAGATCTTATCTTGTAAATATGAGATATTAAGTCATAATAACAAGATTGTTATCTCATAAATATCAGATCTTATCTTGTAATTATAAGATATTAGGTCATAATTATGAGATGGTATTTAGCAATTATAAGGTACTAAGTCATAATTACGAGGTCCTTATCCCATAATTATAAGATCTTATCTTGTAATTATGAAATACTAAGTCATAAATAACTAAGAGATCCTTATGTCACAATTATGACATGCTAAGTCAAAATTACAACCTCCTTATCTCGTAATTCTGAGCTACTAAATCATAATTATGAGAAAACACCCCCAAGTATATTTTTTGGTGAATGCAATACGCTTCTGTAGAGTTTAGAATTTGTGACATCTTTGTTATCTTTACTCAGGGAGAACTATTGCAAACATCAAGTCATATATTAATATAACAAAGTCAACATCTACTGTTTGTGGTATACATTCTGTAGTCAGTAATACTAGTCCTTACTTTTACTACTACACCAGCGTAAGTGCCTGCAGCTATGTTTGACTGCCTTTTTATGGACAGGGTCCCTGATTCTGGCTCTTAAGATGCAAAAGAAGTCTGGTTTCTGAATACCTTTTTGTGCTAATTTGTCCTTTTAAAGCACACTAGATGTCATGAGCTTCAGTGGTTAAAGGCTATTCAGTATAAGTGTGGCTAGTGTATTAATACTTTTCTTTTTTCTTGCTAGGATTAATAACCTGAAATGAAGCGTAACTTTTCCAATATGCTCTCATGCATGTAATATTAGTTATTGTGGTGCAGTGGTGAGAATTTAGTACAAGATTTTATCCAATATGTATGTGTAACCCTTTTAGGTTAGATGTTTATCTTTATAATCAAAGATACAATCTACAATAAAGATTCCACATTTTCATGCTGACACAGTATGTTAAGGAAGCCTACTGTATAGCTTTTATATCCATAACAACAGTGTGGCACTTTTCACATCTTCAATATGTTTTAAATTTCCTGAAAGTTTCATAGCTGGTGTTTGTATGACTCACTTCTACCCATTTATCACTGGAATAACAAAAAGGAAATGTGAATTATAATTGCAGCTTTAAATCCATATATGGAAATAAGTCATTTGTATGAAATGGTCTTATTAGCATTGTCATTGCTACAATATGAATAATTTCTCCCATTTTACACCTTTTCACATACTGGTAGCAATTACAGGAATGATTGGTTTATGGTAAGTGCTGTGCTCAGTAAAGTTGATTGGTTTTAATCTCATTTGAAACCGCAATGAAATTTCATCCAAGGCAGAGAAACAGCAGCAGAACACTTTCCTATTACGTTTGAAATAACAAAAGTGTAAAGTGATCATTATAGAGTTCAGCTGTTAATCAGGGCAAAAAACATTCTCTCTTTTGAATGGCTACTTTGTGTACATGGCTGATTGTGCATTCTGATGGCTTCATAATGCAATGTAATTTGAGGACTGTGAAGTATTGCATTGAAATATATTTTTATGTGCTAGATTTCTGATGTAAATGAATCTTAAAACAGAGGAAGAAATATTTGCTTTTTAGGTTTCTCATTATTTTTTAACATAATAATTTAGCAAATACTGTTAAATATATTATTTGTAACCATGCTGTTCATTTTAATGGAAATAAGCTTTATATTAAAGTACAACTAAACCAAACTACAGTCAGTTTTAAACTAAAAACTACATTTCTTCAGAATGTTACAAAAATGTTCTGCTTATTAGATTTCCTGATGTAAATGAATACCACAACAAAGCAGGAAAAATTTGTTTTTTAGGATTCTCTGTGAGGACCAGTACAAGCTGTCCAGATAGAAAAGCTGTCTTCCACTTTGTGCTTTGTGGAGCAGATAGAAGCATGCTTTGTCTGACCTGGGGATAAATCACAGCAATCGGACTTAAGCTGTTTTCCTGTCTTTTCTTATTTATTTAAAACACACGCAAATGTTTATAAAAGATCCCTGAAAGTCATACATCAAGTCGAAAGAAGCAATATGTAACTGTCATAGTAAGCAATTTTTGAAGTGTCCATTATTACAGTAGTTTATGCTGTATATATTTTTTTTAAAACATTTTATGGGAAAGGTTAAATTGAGGTGTTTTAGAACATCGTCAGATGCTTTGGCAATGAACAATAATATGGCTCCAAGTGAACAAAAACATAAAAAAGAACTATGTAAAAGTTTATTAGCCATGGTAACATTTCATGTTTCACCAGTTCTTACTTACTGATTCTGTACGTGCAAAGACATTAATGCAGCTTCTGCAGAGTATGAACTTCTGCATCACATTTTATAGGCACACTATACATTAAAATTCTTACTATTTTTGTGTGTACATCATTTGTTTGTAATTTCTTTTTATTGTTTTGTGCTAGATCTGTACACACACTGCATTCTGTGCCATTGCTGGAGCAGGTGGATTTCCCCTTGAAGGGGATTTTTTCTTAGTTTTGCAGACCTAGAATTTCTCTTAAACTGCCATTTCTTAGTGACATTTTTGACAAGAGAGCTTCCAAAGCTGTAGAAATCTTTTTCATAGCTTTCATCTGCTTTCATAGTGGAAGTTACCCTTAATTTCCAGTACTCGCAAAGGTTCTAATGAAATCTATAGTTATGGAGAGTAGACAGTACATTTTCAGTAGTTAGACTGTCAAGTATTTATTCAACTTTTTATCTGGCTTAATTTTAAAGTTCAATTTTATTTATTGTCATCCCATCCAAATATGTGCAGTCTGAAATGAAATTGCATGTCTTGCACCACGGAGCAACAAAATAATGCACACCATTTAGTGCAAATACAACACACAGTGCAAATAGACAAGGCCATGTGCAGTAAACCGACACAACAGCAGTATGATAAAGCACAGCAGACCAGTTATAACTGGATCACTAGTGTCTTAACATTAGCAAAATTATTTGTTAAAAAAGCACACTATAAGCAGATAACAAATGTACATCTGGAATGTAGTAACTGTTTACCACTCATAAAGCGCAATGTGTGCACTTGGTTTAGACTGCTTTCAAAGCTGTAAACAGTGTAGAGTTCACGGTTCAACAATGAGTAGTGGGGGGTACTAAGGCATTGTGGAGTCGGACAGGGTGGGAGAAGAAACTGTTACACAGTGTGGATGATCTGGCTCGGATGCTATGGTTCCGTTTGCTAGATTGCAGGAACTTAAAGAGCTTATATGCAGGGTGTCAGGGGTCAGCCACAATGCTGGATGCCTAGCAGAGGCTTTGTGTCTAACAAGTCAGGTTATCAAGCCATGACAAAATATCAAACTATTTATCTGGGAGTGTGCCCAAACTTCTGAACCAATCACATTCCCTTTTTAATTTTTACAGTCTGTTAAATTTAATGAGTAAATAATAGTTGTGCCTTAAAATGTGCAGAAACATGTATTTTTTAAGTTGGTATTTTTTAAGGGGATGCAAGACATTTTTAAACTAAAATACACTTTGTGGTGAAAGATGTCAAGCACTAACTATCAAGGGTATGTATTCTTAATGTGTAAAGTGCATGCAGGAACTACAAAAAAAAATCTAACATTAAAGCTATAGAGAATTTTTCAATGACAGCCCTTTGTTAAAAGATTCAGAAAAACTGAAATACCCAAACCCATTTCCACTTTCATTTTTCATTATCATGGTAGCAACAAGCTAAATCATGCACAGTGGACACAGCATGATGTTTAAGTGCTTCACCGATGATCAATAGTCTCATCTCATTCAGTTTCTAGTACAATGCATCGATTTCTTGTACACTCTAGTTATCACTGTCAGGAGCAAGTTGGTGATGCATCAGCAATGGATAAAATAATTCTATCACACCAGCATAAAACCATTTCCTGGTCAATAATTGGCAAGCAAATTTTTCCTGCATGCCATTTCTTATTTACTTTCACTTCTAATTAGTTTCTGTGTGAGTTCAAATTACTGAAAAAATCTACTCAGCTCCCCAACACTTTTTTTATATATAAAATGCTCTGTGTCTAATTTTTTTTTCAGGATATTCAATAGTGTTTGAGAAGGTACTTTCTTAGCAGTGACTATACACACTAACTGTTATTAGAAATTACAGTGTAGAGAGATCTAGAAAACACTATTTATGAGAGCCTAACTTAAGTTGAAGTGAAAAATATTGTGCGTGTTCAGCACTAAACAAGCTACAAGGTATGTCATTTAATACAATTTTTTGCCGTACTATTAGACATTTAGATTTTATTTGTCACATATACACACATAGGAGTACACAGAGAAATGCAACTCAGTGAGCAGCCAATACTGTGAAATAAAATTAAAAAGTATTAACAAAAATAGATATTAAATAGTAAAAGATGTGGATTAAAAATACTCATGTACTTGTAATGGTATAACACATATACACAGTAGAGGCATAATAATAGTGAAATAATTATTAAATAATAAAAAGAGTTAAATATATTATATATTTATATATATTTTTTGAGTTTTGAGGAATGCCAGATAAGATGACCAAATTGCAAATTTTCCTCAAGTGACATTATGGTCTTGCACCAGTCCCAATTTAGAAATCTTTTGACAGTGAACTGCACAGTTTAAAATTTCAAGACACACTATGACGTCAATACAATTTAAATGATATTGTTTGTTTTACACTCTGATGGAAACTGTACAGTACAGTAACAAAATCAAAATGTTTAACAGTAAATGAGGCAGACTAGAAAGTGAAGGGGTATATTTTAAAGTGCAACAATGAGCACACAAGCCAGCTGTGGAATGTGTTCTTGACCGTGTGGCATTGGTTTCACCCTTTTTTCAAAACAAGTCTTGTAATTACTTATGTTTGAATTACACATTGTCAGAAATGCAATTACTGCTTCGGATGGAGATGATTTCTAAAAGAACACAAGACGGGCAGGAACCGCATTCTGGAAAGTTAACTTGCATCTTCCTCAAATCCTTACTGATATCAAAGTCATGCCCACCATGACTAGAAGATTTACCTTTGGTATAAGAACCTCATCTCACAGGTGCATTGTTAGAAAACTCTTTGCTAAACTGAAAATCTCTTAAGACCCGAGTGGAAGAAATAGACATACTAGGAGAGAAAGAGAGAATGGCAGACAGAGAGCGATAAAGAGAGAAAGAAAGTACATCAGAGGCTAAGACTGCTCCATTCTATTATAAAATCAAATAATTATCATTAAATGGGGAACCCTTTAACATGTTTCACCTTTGCCGCTCATTCCTATATTACTTATCACTAACCAATTTTATTTAGCAGCATACATGTATTGGAAATTCTAATAACTGCAAATTGGTTTTCGGTTTTACATTAAAATTAGAAGAAATAGAAAGCAAATTATGTGCAAAACTAAGAAAAATCAGTAAAAAAATTGAATCTTGCTTCCATTTTAAATCTGTGTATCTGTTATTATTAGAAGCTTTATTAGCATTTTAATATGCACATCGTTCAACTATGCATATTTTCATATGTTCAATGCACCCTGCATTATAATTGTATTCCTGGAACTCAGAGGTTACCACACACAATAACAGCATAGCCATATACATATATACACGTACCGGAGTAGGAATAGCTGCAGAGGTAATTATTGCTTGACATTACATTTTAATATGTACTGTATATGTCAATGACGGAACTGCGCTAAATTAAAAATCAGTTTCTAAATGTAAATCGTAATGTAATTATAAGCATAAATAAATAAATTTATAGCATATTTGAAAGCTGTGAATATTTTCACATTACTTTTACATTTATTACTTGGATTGACTGCATACATGGCTGGATACCAATATTGATTATAAAACTCAGCATGATAAAAGTCAATTTGAATACTTAATTCTGCTTTGTCTGGAACATATTTTGTTTTTACTTTAATGTCTATGAATGATATTAAAAAATACAATTCTTACACGAGCAGAATGTTTACACGTTAGGGTTATCTTCTTAACCTGTAAATGTATTTAACTGTAAACAAATATATCCTACCTATTTTAATTGTTTATATGGTGCAGCTAAAAATCACTAACTTTGTGTGAATAACTCATAATTAGTAAATAGTAAAAACACGGAAAAATCACCAGTGTTATATTAATTAGCTATTATTGTGTGTAACCCTTGAAAGTGTACATAATGAAAGAGTGATCCTAAATATGCACCCATATTTGGACTTTAATTGTTACTTTCTTTGTTTGGGGGTGTTTTTTATTGTACACAATGGAAATCACCATGTGCTGCTCTGTGAAATTAATATTTCCCTAATAATGACATAATACCATTTCTCCAAGCTTTGAAATGTTTGCATCTAGGAAAAAATAATCCTTTTGCATAGATGTTTCAGGATATCAAAGCCTCAAACATGTCAGGAGTAAAGTAAATTACTTTTTGGAACAAATGGGAACTGACACACTGAACTCATGGGTCATCTTGCAACTGTAGCACAGATCTAAAAAGAGCAAACAAAAACATTCTAAGTGTTTTCTGCCCACCAGTTCCATGGAGAAAATCAGCAAAACCAAAACTCTGTGATGCCACTTCAGCAGCCTGGCAGTATAGCTGCAAGGACATGACCCAAATATCTTTTCAACATAGCTCATCAAAAGAGTGAATTAAAGCTGTGAGAGATCCAGCTTATATAAGAATTAAAGGCAATAATGCTCCTTTGTTTAAAATAAGTTTTATTAGTGAACTGTTAATTTTTGATTGTAATAGTAAATGTTTATGTAAAGCTGTTAATTAATGTTAATTATTATTTATTTAATTTTTGTCTTTTTTAAATAGATTTTTTAGCTTAATGCTAACAGTTCATTTATTTGCCAATTTTCCCCACTTTTGTTTAAATAAAGAATTTATTGGGGCTGATCTATATAATTAGATTTCACGCAGCTTTCACAGCAATAGTTTAATTAATTAGTAATTTAATAGACTCAGCTAATCAATTCAAAAATTTGAAATGTGTAACTTAATTACAAAGTAGGTCTGAGGGAAGTCTTCGTATTGGAATTGTAAATTATGACCAAGTATAAATTAAACTTGTATTTTGGTGATCTTTCTGTATATGTAAATATTTTTTATATTTCTAAATGTATATATATTTTTATCAATTATCATATATTCTGTAAGTCTTTAGAAACTGAATGTAAATAAGTTAAATCTTTGTTTCACTAGTACTGATTAAGGCTTCATACATTTGGAGAAAATTGATTTCTTGCTTCCTACAAATCAAAAAATTTGCAAATACTCTTTTGCAAAACACTTACACTAGCTAATGTAATAACATATAACTAGTGATGTTCCAAACAGTCAGTACATTGCATTCTTTCTTAAAAAAATAATCATGGTAGTCATTTGAGAGCTTGTCATTTGCTTACAGTGTGAGAATCCTTAATCTACATATTACGTTTTTTTCTGATCGGATAAAAGTCAATTTTGAGTTTGCATTCACAGAGCCATTTGCTCTAAGGCAGTTTTGATGCTCTTTGTGTAAAAAAAGGTGCTTTATAACATTATGAACTGCTAATCAGGGAATTAAGCTCATTTCTTCCACACCACCCTATATTCACTAACAGTTTCCATCTTCTCTTGGATAATTCAGCTCAGATCAGTGTAGTTATCCACAGTGGATTCAGAAAGCATTTCAACCCCTTCACTTTCTGCACACTTTGCTGTGATAATAGATCTAATTTTAAATGGATAAATTTGCTATGTTTGCCCATCAGCCTACATTTAGCAACTCCTAAAGGCAAAGTGAAAACTTTTCAGAAAAGTTTGCAAATTTACTAAAAAGTGCATTGAGAAGTAATCAAAGAAATATCACACAAAAACACTGCCTCTATGGTAAATTTAAAATTGTCTTGATCCTCGCCTATACATGTAGTGTCTAAAGCACTTCTCTACCTAAATACCAAAATTATAAACATTTTGTATGACTTTCAGAAGTCTGGCTTCCACCTTCTTTCCTTACAATTCTCCATACTCGCTTATAACAATCTAAAAACAACTTCCAGCGTCAGGAATACACTCTAGAACAGGAGCAAAAAGAAGTCACAAATTAAGAAAAGGGTTAAGAGTGAAGACCTGCAGCCACTGCGGCCTTCCAGGACTGGAATTTGAGATCCCTTCTCTAAACCCAAAGAGGCCTTTCACCTATAGCTCTAACTTGCAGCCACAGTTGTCCCCACCATTCCAGACACCTGATTTCTCTTCAAGAACAAGGAACTCCCCAATTATCCTGCCCAATATAATAAATGATATATAACACAAAGGTCCACTCTCCTGCTCCCTAAAAGACAGGCAGAATTTTAGCATTGACCCTCCATCTGTGTTCATGACCTGGAAGTCATTCATTTGAAGCTCCCAGCTACCGCTCAAGGGTAGAAACTCCACTTTTTTATTGAGTCAGGCAGCTCTGTCATATATCACATGCTGTCTAAATGTATTACTTTTCTCACCGGGATGCACTACTTTTTTGGTTTACGCCACATTTTTAGGTATATGACACCAAGTACTGCTACAGTACATGGTTAACGCATTACTCTCCTGGCCTACAAAGCAGTTAATTGCCAGAAATGTGACACCCAAAGTCCCGATTTGTTCCTCAATTACACTATAGTGTTTACACTTTCATATACTGTATATATAGTAGTGTCTTATATCATTTACCCACCATAACAATGTCTAGTTTATAAACAATAAAGGAAAGATTGTGATCTGAATGAATCTGCTTTTTTTTATTTATGCGGTCATTATTTTCCAGTTGATGACTATTTTGAAATCTTATGAAATCGGCAAACATCTGAAAAAGTATGTTAATAATCTATCTGGTATTGAGACCAGTGTTTCTCAATCCCTAGTCCAAGGACCAGCACCGTTCATAAGAATTTTTAGCCAGTCCACAAAAATCAGGCATGACATGTACATTAACACTGTTATGCACTACTGCCAGTCTTTGAGAAGCTTGCTAGGAATTGTTGCTGATTTGTTGGGCTCTACTGTTAATAAATCTTGAAGCAAACCGCTCACCAATTTAATTGCTGCTGCTCAAAACTCCATGTTCTTTTGATCTAATGTTAACCTATCGAGCTGCTTGAAACTCCACATCCCACAGCTGCCCTTGACAGAAAATTGCCCCATTAAGGTCCATAAACAGATTCTAGAATTGAAATCAGTCTATTTGTCAAATAGACTGAAAACTGCTGATCTAGATTACAGATGAATAGCCATTTGTAAATAGAGGAATCAGTTAACATTGGGTCTGATATCGTTTCAATTCACGGTGTCTTTTAAAAGAACCGTGTTACATTTCAGAACTACAGTAGCTGCATTACAATTACTTTCCAGAAGTCTGACACGGGTATGTACTTGTTCTCAGAAGTTGTTCATCTTTTATTCCACCATCTTTGAAAGCACATAACAATTTCTTGCTTGAGCATTTTTTTCTTGTACAGTATATGCTGCTGCCTGGTTTGACCACATAAGTACAACACATTCACTTTTTGCCAATGGCTCTCAATATGTGTTTTGAAGTGCCAATTTTAAAAATTGCATTGATCATGGATTCTACAATTGCTTTCAGCATAGAAAGATTTTCCCTACACTTAATGCTCTTTCACAACAGTAAATTTGCAATTTTTATCTTAATTTAAGTGTTTACTGCTTTAGATATGGTAAAATGCATACAACAAAACCAACAGTGTTTGTATAGCACATCTTCCTTTGTTAAATTGCTGATTTAAATTTAACCATGAAAGTTCATCAAGGTAAAATAGAATAGCATGTCCATCCATTCCTCCATTTTCTGAATTTACTTTTTACCAGAAGAGTGTTGAGGAGAACCACAGCAAATTGCAAGACCAGAAACATTCAAATTCAAATTGAATAATTCAAATTGCTTGATGATGTGTTGAAACAATTATGTTATTTTTACATATTTTATATTAAACTTTCTACTTTATTTAAACCAGGCATGTCAAACTCACTACCATTGGTGGGCCGCTTCGGCTGCCATACGTGCGTGAGCGGGCCGCACTGTAACAAATACTATTATACTATTATACAACGTTACTGTAGCTTTCTTTCCAATACTGAAAACTTTAAAAAATGTAACACTTAAAGTTTAAAGTTTAAACAAAAACAATTTATTTCCATACAATCTCCGTACAACAGCGTACAATTAGAGTCTTAGTCTCTTAGCTAAGTCCTTATATTATTATATTATATTTATTATATTATACTCATTGCTTATATAGGAGTTTTACAGTGTGAGATTTATTTCTTTTGTCCCAACACTTGGCATCTCTTGTTACTAACCAGTTCGTAAATATCAGACTTGAAATCTTGTGCAGCTGCAACTTTTATGAGGGATGAAAGGTGCTCGGCAGTAAGTCTTGTGCGATGTGGGGTTTTGGTAGCTGTCATTATCGAAAACAATTGCTCACAAAGGTAAGTGCTTCCAAACATAGACAGTACTCTCGATGCCAACTTACGGATCTGCACATACGAGGGTGGCAGGTAAGCATACAAGCCTGGCACACCAACTTTGTTGTATTTTGCCATCAGAATAGAATCTGACTGCAGTTCAATTCCATTTAGATTTTCTCAGGCGCATTCTCAACGTTGTAAGAGTATGGTGACGAAAGTCCTCTTCGTGTGAACTGAAATCACGAAAACGCTCAGTGAATTTATTGCTCAGTAATACTTGTTGGAAAACAAATCCTCCAAAAATCTAATTTTACTTTACTAAGTTTACTTCAAAGTTAATATTGTAAAATAAGCCGATATGCAAAAAGCCCACTGACCTACACTAATTATACAACTCAAAATCACAAAAATCTGTTAATAAACAACTCCCCAACTTCTCACGTCCACTTCAGTACTTCAGCTGTAGTCTGCACTAACTGTTCGTTACAATACTAGCACAAAATTACATAAAACTATGGGAAAAAAAGTGGTCAGTTCTGCCCAGTGGCCAGTCTCAACAGCCCAGCCAGTAGAGTAGCCCAGTGGTCCACAACCTTTTTGACACCAAGGACCGTTTTACTGGAAGCAAATTTTTTTGGGTTGTTGGAGGTTGGAGTTTGTGGGGTGATTATGGGAGGGTTCGTTGGGCAGTTTTATACACAATTTACATTACATTTCTATTACAGTATTATTAAGTTATAATTTAGTAATAGAAATTATACAGCGTACCATAATGCAGAATCAATGAGAGCCCTGAGCTTGTTTTCCTGCAACCAGACGATCCCATCTGGGGAGGATGAAAGACAGTGACACGCGAAGTGTGTTGCTTATGTTCAGTCTACTCCATAATCTCATTTTGGTTGCTGTCACTGCAGAAAACGTGCATCACAAAGATAGGATGTTGGAAATGGAAGCAGCTTCAATCGCTTCATTTGTGTTAGCTTAATCTTCTCCTGTCTACAAGTTATGCTGACGAGAATTTTTCTCAGCATTTCCTTGCGATAATACACTTTCAGGGTGCGAATGATGCCCAAATCCAATGGCTGAAGCACTGCCGTGCAATTGTGCAGGAGGAATTCAACGCAAAAATTATCTGAATATGGAAGCATGTTGTGGTCAGCACAGTTATCTTTTTCTTCTTCTTCATATTGTGAGGTTTCTGAACTCTTTTGGGATCTAGGATCCACCCCACCCAACAGGAACGACACACTGAAGTGCATCCCGAAGCGCTATTGCCACGTGTGAGATTGTTTGACCGGGTCCCAAGAGAGTTTAAAAACCTCATATTTTCTTGAAAGAGTGTCGCATTAGTTGGAATGTTTCTTGAACAAGCATCACTACAATCACATAAAAACGGCTTTTTCGGCGTCTTTAAATGCAGCAGTTCGCATACGTTTGCAACCCAAGATTTTTCTTCTTTTTTGCATATAGCAAGTATGCCGTTTCTATAGAAGGGTGACAATGAGTTAAATTCCAATGGATGTTTTTCAAATGTTGACGAGCAATAAGGAAAAGGTATCACTTAAAACCACACAAAACAAAAACAGCAAAAAAACAGTACGAGGAATGTTTGAAGAAAGAACATTTTTTACAATGTTTCTGTTTGGGGATCATTGTGCAAATGTCTACAACTGAGCTATGACCGCAGAACTAACTGCTCTGTGGATGATTCATTCAAGCATTTCACGGTCACGTCATTGTAATGAAAGTATCTGCTGCTGAATGTACTTCGTTGTAACGAGATTTCTGTGGACTCGTGTCATATGGGGAAACTGTCAGAAACATAAAAATACTTTGTTGTAATACTCTCTCACCGCGGTCTCTCCTTTCTCTGCGCCGCTGCAAAGCCCTGCCCACCTAACGTTCTGAAAAGTGTCCACAGTGAAGGGGGCAGGCTTTTTGCTGTAGACCTTCACTTAGTGAGTCTCTGTTGCTGGCAGTTCTCTCACGGCTCGGTAGTGGGCCGAGACCGCAGCCTAGCACTTCAGTTGTGACTTTGCGGCTGCAACTATACTAGCAAATGACGTTTCCGGTACCGTAATACAATTGGAAAACGTGCTTTTGTCAGAAGGCAGGAGTAAGAAAAGTCAATAAGTAACGCCAAAGATGCAGAATGATTCAATCACAAATGATAGTAATCATTTTGTACAAGTTTAGTGCCAACTAGGATCTGTCATGCAGGCCGTATAGATTTTGAGTTTGACATGCCTGATTTAAACTGTACCTTATAAGCTTAGCTAAACAATAAGATATAAACATTGAATTTCAGGAGAAAATGACTTAATATTAGTGAAATTATGTGTCCATGCAGCAAGATAATTTTGCTTGCTAAGACACCTTAAAATTAGTTCCAGTCTAGAAAGATCTGATAGGTGTTCAAAGGTATGAAATAATTAGAAAATGCTGTTTTTTAGAACAAATTATTTGATATTAGACTTTCTACAGTGGAAACAAACTGAATATTAGAAAATAAATTTTTAATTCAGTTATTTTGCATTCTTAATTTTAACCTTTCATGAACCAGGAGGAGCGCCAGTATCCATCAGCATTTGTCCGGGAGGGGGACAAGCCGATTACTAGCCCTTCAACCCCGGATCTGGGACCGCTGAAGGTTACCAGGGATTGGCAGATGCAAGTTGACTTGGATCAGAGGCTCATCTTCCCCACAGAGATCGTAACAACTACTCTGTGACCAGACCTCGTCCTTTGGTCTAACTCCCGAAAACTTGCTTACATCATTGAGCTGACGGTACTGTAGAAGGATGCAATTGAGGAAGCATTTGAATGTAAGGAGCTGCGGTATGCCAACTTGGCAGCTGAGGCGGAAGACAGATGCTGGAAGATCAAAGTGCGCCCGGTGGAGGTGGATTGTAGGGGCTTTGTTGCCAGTACAACAGCGAAATTACTTAGAGAGGTTGGAGTCAGGGGACAGGCCCAACGACAGGCTATCAGAGAATTGACTAACACGGCTGAGAGGACCAGTCACTGACTATGGCTGAAGAGGGCTGACATCACTTGGGCGGCTAAGGTGATCAGCTAACCGCGAGACACACGCCCAGGCTTGATCAACCTGTGGTGGGCCTGCCTCAACAGAGGGTGTCTTGTGATAAAAGGCCGAAACACCCTGTGAAGTTGAGGCACACAACTGATGATGTGTCCTGCTGGTAAGGCTTCCTTGCTGCCTTTCCTCATAGCAGCCATCCCTCAAGACTTTCTCCATTAGAAGCGATGCAAATATCAGGGATTGTAACATCTAGTCCTTTCATTGAATCTTAGTACACTGAAAAATGAAGGCCAAAGAACAAGAGAATAAATCACGAATATAAGTTAAAATACTAGCGGAAAATGATTTTCCTAACTTGAAAAAAGTTAGCTCATCTTGAAATAGGTAGTCCAATATTTAATCTCAGAGCATACCTCTTAAAACAGGAAAATTATTTTACAAAAATCACAAGATGTAATATAAAAATAAACACAGATTCGATTGAATGTAGTTTTTGTAAACTGGTCATTTATCCTGCTTACAAGTGTCTATATCATGGTCACCGTTAATTTGTTAATCTAAAAACCATAAAGACATTATATAGAAGTAATTATTGCTTGATTAGTTTTGTTAATATCTGCACCTAGTTTGTTCACAATTAACCTAGTAACATCTAATGCATAATTAAACAAGTAATGCCAATTAATTCAGTTTATATTTCATGCTGCTCTAGTTACAAAACATTAACATAATAAAACATCATATAAATGAAGATTTTGATAATCAAATGTTTTCCTAGAAAATTAAGAGCTTGTACATAAATTAAAATAAATATAATTAATAAAGTGTTACGCACTGCCAGTACGACTAAATAATACACCATAATTAGAATCACTTTCAATAATTTTTGTTCTCATGCTACTGATGTACAAAGTTTAGCAGTGATAATTAATGTAAAACAAATTATTGCATCCTAATCTAAATTTACATGTCAACTTGATGTATGCATATGTACAATGAAATAAATGGAAGACAGTACAAACTATTTTTCTTATACGAGTTCATTGATATGCAACAGACACTTACTATTAAAAGACCTGTGTTAACTGGGCATTCTTATTCCACTCTTAATTATGTCCTGTAAAGACCCTCCATTTATTACAAGTGTCAAATTCTGATTATATGGAATATTGTGTTCAAGTGACTGGAGACAAAGAAGAGATATCAGTATCTATCAGGCTCAGTTTAAAGAAATAAGATGTCTTTATTCCTTTAGTGGCTAAATCACATTCTGGGCTCTCAGTTGTAACAGTGACAAGTTAAGAAAATCTTTTCAAACAATTTAATTTGCAATTGCATCCATTTTTTTTAGGCTAAATGACTGCATTAAAATGAAGGATAAAAAAAATAAAAAATTATTTGAGCATATTTATTTAGCAGATATGTTTATCCAAATCAACTTGCAATTTCATTGTCATATGAGGACAGCTGCAATTGCACAGAAAATTCAAATAACATATTGGTATTGTTTTCATTTCTTTTTTCAAGTCCTAGTAATCAAGTTACTAGCAAAAAGCATACATAAATAATTTAAAGGTATTCCTTGAGTACTGTATATTACAGTATAAGAACAGATGCAACAACACTAAATGCATGGTATAACCATAGACTGTGGTATCTCACGTACCGTATGAGCAACCGCATTACATGTTTAGCTAAAATGAACGACAGGGTGACTCTCCTGATGCAGCAGTCTAATAATTTGATTGCCTATTCTAACTTCATTACTAAGGTGTTGTACCGTATTAGCCATTATGAATGTATGGATTCTTCAACCTGAAGAAGGGGCCTGAGTTGCCTCGAAAGCTTGCATATTGTAATCCGTCTAGTTAACCAAGGTATCATTTTGCTTAACTTCTCACTAGTAGCCTCATTACTATGAATGTTTAAATCTACTATATATGGAATTTGGTTACTCAGCACTGTTCTTTCTCACTGACATATTAGATGCTGCTGAAGATTTAAAAGCCTGTATTAGATCACAGCCGGGATCTTTTTTTTTTTAAATGTTGGCTCTACTGTATGGATTTTGTTCTTTCTCCCCATGTCTGTTTTTTAGTCATCCAAGTACTGGAGTTTTCTCCTAAAAGTGTTAACTTTGAAATGTTTCAATGTGAGTGTAGATTTGTGATCTCCAATGGACTACTATCATCTCAATAGTTGTTTCTTATCTTCTGTTTATTGTTTCTGTAATTTGCACCCACAAAATGGAAAATGTGGGATGAGAAAATGCACAGATGAATCATCTCCAGACTGTTAGCACTATGGGTGAAATTTATACAAAATGGGTCTCTTTGTGAAACATTCTGACCAAAGCTGCATATGTCAAAACTTGTCAAAAATGTATGTTAAAATGTTAATCACATTTCATCCAATATGTTTTGCTTGTTCTCACTATTTTTGTTATATTAATTTTTCCTTTGTAACACTTTATACCTCCAGTATTAAAAGATTCTGTTTTACAATAACAAACAGACAATTTGGTACAATTGGGAGAAGTACAACTTAAACCCAACATTGCTATCTCAGTATTCACCAATGACCCACAGTGTAACCATGAAGAAGTCACTCAATCTGCACACAACTTGCAGAAATACTGTTTCTACATGTGTTTTTTTTTAAAGTGGCATTGGATTAGAAAATGTAAATAATCAGATGTACTCTAATGTTAGTACTATTTAGAATAATTCACATAAAAAACATATATATTAATGCATATATTAAATTCTGTTACACAGAATGTGCATATCAGAAGTAAAATCCATAAAGGTTTACAACTGAAATGCTTTATTGCCCCTTAATGAAATAATCTATGTAATTAATGTATTATGCTTAGAACAAATAATGTTTCATTTAAACAAGTAATTAACTTAAAACTGTTTCCAAAACAGTGTTCACTGTAATTTATAAATCATGTAAATAAAATGTATTTCTTATGATGAACAAAAAAACTAGATTAACAATTAAATAAAGTAAATAATTTTTATATTGTAACAATGATTGATGTTCTTGTTAACACTGCTTACTGCTAATCATAGTCGATGGATGCTTAAAGTTTTATGCTTTTTCTAACTTTTTCATAATGAGCTGGAGACTATCCCAACAGCATCTGGGGGAGGTGCCCATTAATTCTAAATTATGCTTACTGTATGAAAATAATAAAATGTTCTTATAAAATACTGCTTTATTCCCATTGAACACTGTACAGTGAAAAGTTCAACGTATGTGCACGCTACTCCAAAGTTTTCAGTTCAAGTGTTTTAGTCACACCCTTATTAACAGGTACATGAAATGAAGCACATAGCCAAGAAATCTCCATTCACAGACAATGGCAGTAGAATGAGTCAACCTGAAGAGCTCAGTGACTTTAAACTTGACACCGTCATTGGATGCCACCTTTGCCACAAGTCAGTTTGTGAAATTTGTGTTCTGCAAGATTTGCCCATCTAGGACACATCTAGGAGCAACAACAGCTCAGTCATGAAGTACACACAAACTCACAGAGCTTGGCCGCCAAGTGCTGAAGCGCATACTGTGTAAAAATTGCCTATCTTCTTCTGCATTACTTGCAACAGTGTTGTAAACTGCTTATAGAGCAACATCAGCCCAAGACCTGTGAATTGGGAGCTTCATTGCACACAAACGTAAGAATGTGCAAAGTGTTTGCTGGAGAAATGTAAAGCACGCCGACATTGGACTTTGGAGCAGTGGACAAATATTCTCTGGATTGCTGAATCACACTTAACTTTCTGACTGCTGGATAAAATATGCAGGAGAACAATAACTTCTAAACTGCGTAAATAAAGTTGGGTGGATAAAGGCTAATGGTTTGGGGTTGTTTTGGAGGGTTTGGGCTAGTCCCTTTGGTTCCAGTGAAGGGTCTTCTTAATACTACAAAAGGCATTTTAGACAAGTTTGTGGAAACAGTTTTGGGGAGTTCCTTTTTCTGTTCCAGCATGACTGTGCTCCTGTGCAAAAGGTTAAGTCCATAAAGACATGAGTTGGTGTGAAGGAACACAAGTAGTCTGCACAAAGCCATGACCTCAGCTCTACTGAACACATTTAGGATCAATTGGAACACTGATTGTAAGTCAGATCTTCTCATTCAACATCAGCATCCGATCTCACAAATGATCTTTTGGCTAAATGGGCAGCAATTCCCACAAAGCACACTTCAAAATCTTATGGGCCTGAAGCATTCTAGATTCACACTTTGATGTGTGTATGTGCCTATGCAACCTGATCGACACAGTTTAGTGATGGTGCTTAACTGCTTGGGTCCCTTATATTCTTTATTAAAATGGAAATCACTGGTTTTTATTGCATTTCTGCATTTCCTATTCAAACCTTTGCCAGTCAAGGCTATGCAGCACAAGCCAGAGAAAATGTATTAAAACTCCAGTACCATTTGCTCTCTTTGAGGTAGCCACAGTGATTTAGAAAAAAGAAAAAAAGAAAAAACCTTGTCAATGTCACTAGTCATTGGCAAAAGTGGAACAGATAAATTTAATTAGGTAATTTAATGTTAATGTATTAATACTAGGGTGTTGTACTATGTTAGGCATTATGGATGTAATGAGAATGTTAGAGAAGTCTGCACATATAAAGCAAAATTATGTTACGGCCCCACATCAATTTTCATACCAAATATTGCCACTAATTACAAGCAATTCAAGTATTTATTACTTATGTATTGCATTGTTTTTGTTCAGATTTCATTCTGTATGCATACAAGGGCCTTACTTTTATTTTTTATTTAAGCACAATATATAAGCCAATTACATGGAAGATTGGTTTTAGGTGGGTTTCATGAATAGCGAAAACCACCCACTGACATCGTCTACTTGTTTGTCCACATGAAACATCATGGCTCTCAATAGACAGAAATTTGTTGCATTAATTCTTTTGGGAAATGTGTCAGGAAAATTCCACTGTTGCTGAGATGTCTCAGATAGAGAAGGCTGTACAATTTTAGCTGAAGGATCGTCATAAATTTTAACTTTCCATTGGGTATCTTGTTTAATGTAATGTTTATGAAATATGAACTTGAGGAAGAAATATTATTAACTGTAATGCTTATAAGTAGTTAAATACCAAGGACTGCATTAAGTATTAATCATGCTAAAAAAAAAAAAGCTATATGATTTGTTCTTCGTTTATGTAGAAAAAGAATTAAGGTTGTGCACAGAATAAAGGACTAACTTACATTCTTTTATGAAAAACTGCTGACCTCTTGATACTAACAGAATACCCTGTGATATTATAAATCAGTTATGACCGTTTCTGAATTCTTGCTTAAAACTATTTGAGCATATTTCTTAAAACTGTGAGTGCCCTGATAACCTCTTTATCTGAAAGAAGCAATGTGCACATTCCAATTCAGGGAGTCGCAAACTATTGTAATTTATGTATAACCTCAAATTGAACTGCCATATATATATTTTTTGTGTAATACACAAACTAGGTATAAAGAGCGAAGCCCCACTTTAGGCTGCAGGCTGTCTGATCTGACCAGTTTGTGGCACTGAGCTGAGAGGAGCTGCAGGCCCATTTGACTAACCAAGAATAAAGAAATTGTTTTTTACTTTTTATTGGTATCCGCTTCCTGTTGTTTCTGACTTTCAGCGACCACAAACTAAATTAACCATAGATCCAAAACCAACAATTAGCAAAAGCTAACAGCAATTTTAACATCACCTGACACTTGTCTATGAAAAGTATTTCAGCCACCATACGCCTGTTTGGGATCAGATTTAGATTTTTTTAGATTAACTACATGATGTTGTAAAATGCTATTAAAAATATGTATTTCATTTACTCTACAAATGCTGTAATATCTACAGTATATCTAACAAAGTAAATACAAGAGGTGGGCAACTCAAGTCACATGACTTCACTGAAGTCTTAATATTTCTGATATGTGATTTGCTTAACAATATTTTAAAACAACTTGATATGACTTAGATTTTCTTTTTGATTACTTGTGACTTAACTAGAAAATTAAAATAAATTAATTAGATAGTCTCTCATGATAGCGCCACAATTATAAGTCATCAGTTGGAGAGAGAATGCAATGGAGAAATCAGCCTCTTGGATAACCAATTTCGGATATTCTCAGTTTACTGCATACCACACCGCAAAGAATGGAATGGCCGTCTGAAAGATCTGTGGTCAAAAATCACTGATATGAGAACAATATCTAGTAATATACATTTGTCATTTCAAGATTCATAAAGACAGGTATGATAGCTTGAGAGTTGGTTCCAAATACTGTGATTGATGTAATGACCACTTCTGCCACAGAAGCCACAGACTGTCTTCTCTGCTTCATGTTCGTCATGTTCCCGCACAGATTTGAGTCTGCCACTGCTCACATGGGGTACGAGTGTGATGCATAGTCCACCTTTTTCCCACCTCTGTAAACATCCAATTCAAGCAGGGCTCTTTCCTGCTGAAAAGCCACACAAAAAGATGTTGTATGATAAACATTATGGTATGCCTCCTAAGTCATGAACATAACTTAGATAATGTTTTGTAGGTTAAGACATTTAGATGCTTAAAATAAACTAATTGATATCAGGTTAGGTCAGGTTGCGCATTGCCGAACCCACCACATGACAAAAGAGCTCAGGATCCTGCTTGGCAACCCTCCAGGCAGACTCACAGTCTAGTTCCACCCTCCAGAATTATCATTTATCTGCCACAGCCAAGTGTTACTTGGGTGTCCCCTTAGCCAGGTCCAGCCACTAGGGTCCTCAACAATGAGGATCCTGTGAGCTGGATCATGTGTGGGAATCATGCCACATGACCATAGTGCTGTAACCTATGCTCCCTCACAATACAGTATCTGCCACAGCCAAGTGTTACTTGGGTGTCCCCTTAGCCAGGTCCAGCCACTAGGGTCCTCAACAATGAGGATCCTGTGCGCTGGATCATGTGTGGGAATCATGCCACATGACCATAGTGCTGTAACCTATGCTCCCACACAATACAGGTAATGTGCCTCATTTGGGACTCCATGAGCAACTGCTCAATCGACAAAAAATGAAACCAGCAGCAAGGATTCTGTAAAAATACACAGTATGGAAGGAGTCCTGTCTTCATCTCAGGTCACTGGGTCATCCATGTCTCACAACCGAATAGCACAGCAGGAAGCACCAGGACGCTAAAGACTTGAACCTGTGTCCTTTTGCAGAGATATCAGGAGTGCCACACACCCCTTTCCAGCAACCTCATGACCCCCTCCATGCTCTCCCAGTATGTCTACTGACTTCATAGAAAGAGTCACCAGATCTATGAATATTGCTGTCAAGGTAAGTAAACCTCTCGACAAGGCTGACATTCTCTCTGCAGACAGACATACCAGTGATATTTCAGTTCTGATATTAATTGTAGTTTATTTTTTTTTTATTTTATAACATTATTTTTTTTATTTCATTCTAGTTTTCAGTGGAGTCAAAAATTTTTATTTTTATATTTAGTTCTATGTTTAAAATTTAAGTTTTTATTTTATTTAGTTCTGGCTTTTTTACATAATATTAGTACAATTTTAGTTTTTTTTTTCTGTTGCAAGACCACAAATGTTGGCCTACACATATTTCAATGCCAGTTATGTTTCAGTCAACAAAATACACTCACAGTTCATAATGCCATTAAACACAGCTTGACTATTGTCACGCATGCGCGAGTAGGGGACCACAGACGGACCTTAACACGCTTGGGAAGACATTCGCCGACAGGGAGTGGCGGGGTACTAACCTTTCTCTTTTTCTTTCTTGCAGAAAAAAAGACGCTCTGCCGCCATAAGCCTCATTCTTCCCGCAGCACGTTACTTCCGCCCTTCCTCCTCCATTGTTCCTGACGTCATCAATCCCATCTTCCCCCACGGTTCCTTCCCAGCATTCCTCCACTTCCGGCTCCTCCTCCATAAAATGTCCGCCGACGCCATCTTTGGCGTTGTGCATATGTGAAGCCTCCAGTCCTCTCTTCAGCTCTGTCCACTTCCACCCAACATCCACTGCTCACAGAAGGGAGGCGGCCCCTTATATATGATTCCCGGACGAGCACCAGGTGTTCCCGGCATTCTTCCCTTGGCCATGCCCCAGCGTGGCGGAAGTGCCGGCTGTCCTCCCGGCAGCTCTCCGGGTGTCCTCCAAAGTCTTCCCCCCGGCACTTCCTGGTGTGGCGGAAGTGCAGGGCTCCCGGGATAATCAGGCACTGGGCCGCCGCCTGGCGGGGGCCACGGGTCCCTACAGGGCTGGGCTTCCAAGCCCTCTACCCGAGGCCTCCAGCATAACCAGGACGGATGCCCCCTCTCGGTCTGGAGGAGGCACAAGCCCTTCTCTCGTCCTCCTATAATCCTACAATATATACAAATATACATACAGTATATATACATATATATACACATATACATATATACATATATACACATATATATACACACATATATATACATATATATGCATACATATGTATATATATATGTGTGTGTATACTGTAAATATATATATATATATATATATTTATATATATATATATATAAATCGCCGCCAAAAAAAAGGTCATACACTCTAATATTTCGTTGGACCGCCTTTAGCTTTGATTACGGCACGCATTCGCTGTGGCATTGTTTCAATAAGCTTCTGCAATGTCACAAGATTTAGTTCCATCCAGTGTTGCATTAATTTTTCACCAAGATCTTGCATTGATGATGGTAGAGTCTGACCGCTGTGCAAAGCCTTCTTCAGCACATCCCAAAGATTCTCAATGGGGTTAAGGTCTGGACTCTGTGGAGCCCAATCCATGTGTGAAAATGATGTCTCATGCTCCCTGAACCACTCTTTCACAATTTGAGCCCGATGAATCCTGGCATTGTCATCTTGGAATATGCCCTTGACATTAGGGAAGAAAAAATTCACTGATGGAATAACCTGGTCATTCAGTATATTCAGGTAGTCAGCTGACCTCATTCTTGGAGCACATACTGTTGCTGAACTTAGACCTGACCAACTGCAGCAACCTCAGATCATAGCACTGCCCCCACAGACTTGTACAGTAGGCACTAGGCATCTGCCTCTCTTCTTACCCTGATGCACCCATCACTCTGGAACAGGGTAAATCTGGACTCATCAGACCACATGACCTTCTTCCATTGCTCCAGAGTCCAATCTTTATGTGCCCTAGCAAACTGAAGCCTTTTTTTTCCGGTTTGCCTCACTGATTAGTGGTTTTCTTACGGCTACACAACTGTTCAGTCCCCTTGAGTTCCCTTCATATTTTGTGTGTGGAAATGCTCTTACTTTCACTATTAAACATAGACCTGAGTTCTACTGTTGTTTTACTTCGATTTGATTTTGCCAAATGTTTAAGTGATCACCGATCACGATCATTCAGGAATTTTTTCCGGCCACATTTCATTCTCGAAGACCCCACTATCCTTCCAGTTTTTAATAATGCGTTGAAAACTTCTTAACCCAATTTTAGTGGTTTCTGCAATCTCCTTAGATGTTTTCTCTGCTTGATGCATGCCAATGATTTGACCCTTCTCAAACAGACTAACATCTTTTCCACAACCACGAGATGTGTCTTTCGACATGGTTGTTTAAGAAATGAGAAGCAACTCATTGCACCAGTTGGGGTTAAATAACGTGTTGCCAGCTGAAAGATAATCGCCCATGCAGTAATTATCCAATAGGAGGCTCGTACTTATTTGCTTAGTTAAATCCAGGTGGCGACTTTTTTTTGGCCAGGCAGTGTATATTTATATATATATATATATATATATATATATATATATATATATATATATATATATATATATATATATATATATATACTAGCAAAATACCCGTGCTTTGCAGCGGTGAAGTACTGCCTTAAAATTTTTGTTAAGAAAATTTAATCTTTTTAAACTGAGGGAAAATATACCAATAATTATTTGTTAAGGATCTCTTTGTATACCACATTGTGAGTTCGGCCCTCCGGTTGTAATATGACCAAGCTGTGTGCTGAGCTTACTCTTGAGCATGCAATATACAGTTGACCATGTGAAAAGTAATCTTGTTTCAAATCACACAGCTTGGATTGCTGCTGTCATAATTGGTTTGAGTTTCATGGTTTGTTTCAATTATGACAGTATTTGCAGGACTTGTGTTGAAGTGACATTCGGCATCTGTCAAGCGTTGTAAGCATACAACCGGTTTCATCAATAACTTCACATCCAGCTTTTGAGAGTTTAAACATTCATAAACATCAAAGTGTCCACTACTGAAATCGTCAGCTGTCAATCTAAGATGTTTAAGAGGTATTGGCGGTTGTCGAAAGGTGTAAAATATTTAGCCATTTTGATACACTTGAAAGCGACAACCAAACAATTCAGCGGCGGCCATCAACTGACATGCAGATCCATAAGTGAAGGGCTTAAGCATTTCACTCTTACAGTGCTCCTGTGTAGTATAATTATCTCCTGTACCGTCATCAGTCCACACCTTGAACCTGTCCCAGTCATTCAATACATAAGACATAATGTTCCTCCGGATATCAAGAGTGAGCCTGATATGGCCGTGCAATATGTAACAAAGAGAATGGAAAAGGTAGGTGCCATCTTCAGTTCTTTGATCGATGGTGATCACCTCGATTATAGACATGTTAATGGGGGTATGCTTGGAATGACAAAGGAAATGTGTACCTGAACAATGTAAAGTAAGTCTAAAATACCTAAACAATAACTATAATCGTAATAAATGAACAATAAAACAGCGGAGAAGCCGTGGATTAAATAAAAAGGCTGTAGTTATCAGCAGGGAGATGTGAATCCCGTGGAGAAGCAAGGAAGGGAATGTAGAGACTGGAGTGACGGACAGCCTTATATAGGCAGACAGCCAACAACGTGGGAGGTGTTGGGATGGGGGACCCAACGCCGCCTCACACGGTGACCGAGCTGCAGGCTATGGACGTATATATATGTACGTAAGTAGGATTCAGTTAGCGTTGGGAACCCGCGTACCAAATTTCTTGAAGATGGGCCCATAAGTAACAAAGACCGTTGAAAAGTTCAATATGGCGGCCGACAGTGGCATCATACCACCAAAATAAGTACGTACATTGGTTTCGGTTAGCACAGGGAAGCCGCCTACCAAATTTCGTGAAGATGGGGCCATAAATAAGAAAGTTCAACATGAACGGTTGTTGACCGTTATGACCGTTACGTGTAGAATTTCAAAATGAAACCTGCTTAACTTTTGTAAGTAAGATGTAAGGAATAAGCCTCCCAAATTTCAGCCTTCTACCTACACGGGAAGTTGGAGAATTAGTGATGAGTGAGTGAGTGAGTGAGTGAGTCAGTGAGGGCTTTGCCTTTTATTAGTATAGATATATACATATCTACATATATATATATATATATATATATATATATATTAGGGGTGGGACTCGATTAAAAAAATTAATCTAATTAATTAGAGGCTTTGTAATTAATTAATCTTGATTAATCATATGTAATCGCACAAGAAAATTTACCCCAAAGCGCAAATGTTTTTTTTTTTAATTTAAAAGGGTTTTAGTGGGCGACAGAATCAAATAATAGACATGGACATGAATATTGTAAACGCAAGCTCTTTTAATTTCTGAAAAAAAAAATGAATTTAAAATGCATTTGAATTCAAAACAGAAACAAAAATATCTTCCCTGGCTAAAATTGGTCAGACTTAAAAATTAAGTGGTATTTTAAGTACATTAAGTACATTTTCAGAATGGTATTGTCTTTAAATAATAATGACAAAAATTTCAACATAAAGTGCAGTTTTTCTTCTTAAAAAAATAAGGCAGAAACATAAAAGGTAATTTGACCAGTTTCACTTTTAAACTCTGAGTAACCTTAGCCAAAATTATTTTGTACATTAGGCTAAAACAGTGTGATCATTGAACACTTTGTAATTAGATGTAATTAGAATTACTAATGGTCACGGAAGTCCAATGATCCCCAGTAAGAGCCACAAAGTCCGCTTTTTGTAATGCATCTAATTTTGCTTGCTTTTCAGTGTCTTAAAGCTGTTAATTGGGCTTCAGTGCGGCACAGTATTGCCTGTTTAAACTTGTGTCTTTTCAATTTGGTTTTATGTCCTATTAGCAAGACTAAATATGTCACACACATTCATTAAACATATTAGCCAGACTGTGGAAAGTCAGGTGTATAATAAACATGCATGCAAACATTATATTGCTGAAATACAGAGAGACAGCAACCGGCACACGCCAACTGCATGGATCAACCCAGCGTTGTGGGATAGCGCTGTCCGAAATGAGGCTTGGCTCGTCTCGCCGCTGCTGTTCCTTCCGTTTCTGCTCTGTATTTGATCAGGAAATGCACAAATTCAGCGATTTTGACTATAAAAATGATCATAATTATTAGAATCATACAGCCCAGTGGACAACTTAATTTTATTCTATGATTATTAGTTTTTTTTTTTTACTTTTCATGATGACAGGTGTGACCACACGCCCCTGTATGAATTGCAGTCATTGTACCGGAGAAGTGCCAGACTTCCACTAGGCACTGATCCAGCAAGCCTTGCACTGAAAATCCGAGACTCTTTTCTTCTTCTCGCACGCTACATTGCTTTTATTATCATCTGCACTGTAATTAAAGTATTTCTACACGTTACTTTTTCGCTTTCTACCCACAAACACTTGTGCAAAACTTGCCATTGTCACCCACACGTGCTTACTGCTTCAAACCAATGAACCAAAGGTGCGCAAAAAAAAAACCAACAGTTTTTTACGGAAGTTGCGCCACGTGACTATAGTAAGCCTAAGGTACAAGATCACCGCATAGTAAACAGCGCAATGTAACTAAACACTCTGGGCGACCTACAAACAACTCCTCTGTACGACTGAACCGGTTTGAGCGAAAATGTTACTGCTATTTATTTTTTTTTTACTCAATTTTTGTTCTCTTTTTAGTTCATTCACATATCAGTAATTTTTATTTAGTTTTAGTTTCTCTGTTTGCCTTAATTTCAGTTCTCGTTCTTGTAAAATAAAAAAACAATTTTTTTGTCCTAGTTCTCGTTTTCGTTATGAAAATATCACTGAGACACACTACTGATGGCTATGTCCAAGAGGTCATTAAGTCTTTGATCTTGATTTTTATCCAGGGCACTCACAAGCCCAGACACTCAGACTCCTCGCTCAGTCTCTCGAGAGCCCTAGTCCAAGTCTCCATTGACTTTGTGAAGATCACAGGATCATAGGCAAAGTAAAGATCAGTGAATCTTTCTTAACCAACAGATGCCCCACAGTCACTGGACCCCACAACCCTGCCCAACAGCCTGTCAATGCAAGGATTTGATAGAGTATGAGCAAGAATACACCCCACTGGATCCACGGTTTTTGAGGCTGATACTCCAATTAGCTGTGATCCACCCAATCTTACTGAGATTGCACAGGTGGTGAACCAGCTGAGGATAGGGAAGACTGCAGAGATCTGTGGTATCTGGGGTGAACCTCTCCAGCCTGTTGGTAAGGCTGCCCTCCTGGCATTGCAAGCAATCTTTGCTTCCATTTGGGAGAAGGGTGTCATCCCGATCCTATCCCTGTCTGTACAGGAAAGGGTGATTGCCTAGATTGCGGCAGCTACAGGGGATAACACTTCTTTCAGTGCCAGGTAAGGTCCTTGCTAGGGTCAAACATCAATATGTTCCTAGATCGCTTGCTCACTTATCAGTGATCGGAGCAGTCTGCTTTTATGCCTAAGAAGACTACTATCAACCTCATCCTGTACTGAGGGTTCTCATCATGCAAAAATGCAAATATCGTCAGAGTTTCTTTGCAGCCTTTATCGATTTTTGTAATGAGTTTGACTCAGTTGATTGAGTTGTCCTGTGGGACATCCTGCAACTTCTGAAGTTGTTGGATATCATGGCCGGCCTGTATTTTGTAACTGTGAGTGCTGTATAGAGTGGAAGCAGAACCCCTGCATTTTCTCCCAGTTGATTCTGTGGTTTGACGGGATATAGCAATAAATGGATTTAGCATACAAAATAACCCTTTCCCATCCAACCTGAGCCAAGAGATAAAAAAAAAATCAAGGAGTTGTGATTTACACAATTGAGCCACAGCAGACCAGTATTCAATTACATTACAGAGAGCACCATTAATCCGCGCTGCAGACAAGTCCAAATGTATTAAGTTGTAGAAGGACTGCAAGTTGTCGACAGTGACACATTCAGGTGTCTTCCAGCAGGAGGCAATAATTACTTTGGCTGCCAGGTTACCCAGACAAAATAACTTGCATTCAGAGAGTTTAAGTGGAAGCCTGGAAAGGTCTAAAAGAAGAAAGATTTGAGGTAACAAAGGAATACTGCAGGAAAGAAAAGAACACAGTAGGTGACATACATGTGTCCAAAAGGAACAGACAGGGCTCAGTGCCAGAACATGTGAAGAAAAGTGCCACGTAAACCAAAGGAATATAAATGACACAGAGGATCAACAGTGAGGCCCAGGAACCACTTGCAGGGAATAGGATAGAGTCTGTGTAGAATTTTGAACTGGGTGTGCTGGTAGTTTGGGTTTCTAGAACAAAGCCTTACATTTTAGAGAATGGTGTCCCATGAAAAGGGTCAAGGAAGAGGAAAAAGGTCTCTGCACCAAAGAGAAATCAAGGGCAGAGGTTTATAGGATACTTTGCAAAGTAAAGAGTAGAAGGTAGAGACAGTTTTTTTTTTTTTTTTGGGGAGAGAAAAAACAAAACAGAGTACAATGAATGATTTGGTAGGGAGGTAGTCAGGGAACTCCTACATGTTCTGAGCACTGATCAGAGTCGAAGGACTATTAAGAATTCTTTAACTCATTAGCTTAATACCAGAGTGGACAGCTCACACTCACAAACCACATGTGGATTCATTGTACGGTGGCAACATTGATTTGTTTCAGGGGGACGAGAAAATAGTGCCTACAAGTACCTCTTTAAAAGAAGAACAGGGCCCAGTCAATGGCAGAAGTGAATAAGGGCTGTTTGCATCATGCCATAAAATGCAAAAAAAAAAACTGAAAGTTGCTGGGCTACTTGAATACCAGTATTGGCCAGAACACTCTTCAGTTTTTAGGCTATGACCAAACTCCCCCTCTCTCAGTGTTGAAAGTGGCAGAAAGAAAACTGGTAGTGCTTTCTTCCAGCTACTTTGGCATTTAGTCATGGAGGGGTTATAATAACATTGTTTAAAAATAGCCACCTTAGTCTGAAATTACATAGTCTTTTAAAATTTCTCTTAGATGCAGTGCACTTATAATGAAATTGGAAAATTAATATTGCATATGCAAATTACTTCAAAAGTAAAACAATTAGTTAAATATCATTTGCTGGTTCTTCTTATTAGGAATTGTTTTCTCTGAGACAGTCTATTCTCAGCTTAGATGTCAGACATTATCATAATCGTTGTATATAGTAATGAAAGTATAAGCATTTTTTTTCTCGTCTTATCAACTATGAGTTGACTTGACTTTCTTGAATAAAACCAGAGACTAAATTTAACTTGCTTGATTAAATCAAATGACTCAACTTACTTGAATGTAATCATTATAACTTAAGACTTGACTTGAAGATTGAAGGTCAGGACTTGAAGTTTGCTTGAGACTTGTGTTAAGTATTTAGGACTTGGCCCCATCTCTGTCCATCTGCACTGAACATATCACCTAAATAGCAGAACTTCACTACTCTTTTCAAAACCAATCTACTGATAATATCTCAGTTTATTCTTACTATATCATCATTCTGCATCTCTTTCAGCCCCAGGGTCTCCAAACACAGGTTATTGACATTATTGTATGTTGATACCCTGATATGAATTTCTGTCTCTGTTCTATACACAATTATGTGATAATCATTGAAAAAAAATCACACACAGTTTTTCACTATGTGTGATAGAAATAATTAAAAGCTGATATAAAATTGCTATGAATCAAAACTCAGAACTACCTCATCATATTATGGGCTTGAGTAAATGTCTACCAGAAAAAAAATAGTGAAATTTACTAATTACGTTTACCTACTTAAAAACACTCTACTTAGTTCTTTTATTCTCAGTGACAGAGACTAAGCATGTGCTAAAAAATTTGATAATGGATTTGTAGTACTATCTTTTTTTTCCAATATTTTTTTTTATCATGTGTATAAATGACATGCCACGAAAAGTGCATAATGCTGAGTTCTGATCAGCACTGTGAATTTAGTATTGACGTGTAAATGGCCTTGGCTCTTTCACAAATCTAAGGCTTTTGTAAAAAAGGCAATGCAGTGTAATACATTCAATTCAATGTGTCTCTTCTTTGCATACTTCACAAACACATACCATGCCAACTTAGCATGAATCTTACTTTGTAGTCTATATAAAATAGCAAAATGAAATATAATAGATAAAAAGTAATTGCCTTTTAGAAGAAGCTCATCATGTGATTCTAGTGCATATCTGTTAAACCACTGAGTTGGTATTGAATTATTATGTGTGTGTCAGCATTGATAATAATAAATATGATTTCATTGATCCATCCTTCCATTCTCCAACCCGCTGAATCCGAACACAGGGTCACGGGGGTCTGCTGGAGCCAATCCCAGCCAACATAGGGCACAAGGCAGGAACCAATCCTGGGCAAGGTGCCAACCCACCGCAGGATTTCAATGATGGCATAAGAAAACAATATGATTTAAGTACACTGTAGCACTGCAGATGCATACCCAGATAAGATGATTTAAAGGAATACTGACTGATCTGTCACTATATCAGACACTCTGCACACTTTTATGAAGAACATCATTTGTTACAGGCCACAGCAGAACATAATTGTTGAAGAAACGGAACTGCAGAGACAAAGGTAGGCTAATATACAGCCAGAAGGCACTGAAATCTGGCAAATTGGGTCAATTGGGCATCGTTTAAATGGCTGATGGCTACTTCCAGCAAGATAATGCACCATGTCACAAAGCTCGAATCATTTCAAATTGGTTTTTTGAACATGACAATGAGTTCACTGTACTAAAATGGCCCCCACAGTCACCAGATCTAAACCCAATAGAGCATCTTTGGGATGTGGTGGAACGGGAGCTTCGTGCCCTGGATGTGCATCCCACAAATCTCCATCAACTGTAAGATGCTATCCTATCAATATGGGCCAACATTTCTAAAGAATGCTTTCAGCACCTTGTTGAATCAATGCCACGTAGAATTAAGGCAGTTCTGAACGTGAAAGGGGGTCAAACACCGTATTAGTATGGTGTTCCTAATAATCCTTTAGGTGAGTGTAGGTCCCATAATGAACATTTGAATACAATGCACCCCATGTGTCTCACATAGGCACCCCTTCATCAATGTATGTTTAAGGTATATAAAGCCCTGGGTCTGGTTAGTTTTGGTATGAGGCAATGTGAACCTCTGTCTATGCGCTTTTCTTTTTCACGATGGAAAACGCCTTTTTTGTATTTCTTTGTAAATCATTATTTATTGTCGTTGGTTGTATAAATATAAATACCTGTATGTTTCCTTTGTATATATTTCATTTTAAAATGAGGTAGGTCCAGTAAAAGCCTTGAGAAAGCTCACCTTTGTCATTTTAATGTAGATGTGAGACGGAAAAGGCATGTTTCCTTAAATCAAAACTTTTGCTGCTCCAAATTGTACATATTGGTTTTGCTTTTTGCTTTTGCTCCACTTTAGAACACAGTTTTGTGTGGAAAATTAATGTATACCATAATTACCGTATAAAGAAATAACTTTGACTAGAAAAATGCCACATTTATAGATTAGAAAAGTTCTATGTAACATTCCAGATAAGTCTGAAGTTGCAAACAAGACTATTGTATTATCAATTGAAATGTGAAATTTATAAAATACTCCACAGCTGAACTACAGTGTAGGTCTTCATCAAATCATTATGATTTTAAAAAGTCATATCTTTCAGAAACTATGAAACCAACCGCAAAATAAAGGAAAATTTTGTAAAAATGTATAGTTTCCTTCTCAAAATGATCTATATACAACTGAATTTTAAAAAATACAACATTTTAAGAGTAGTAAATCATGTAAGCCTTAAATGTTTTAGATTCCAAAATTTCTATATTTTTAAAGATAAAATTGTATAATGTAAAACTGACTTTATGCCACGTCCTTGAGCCTTGTTTCTGCTTTTGAAAAGTTTACCAAGTAGTAGAAATCTTATTCAAAGATGCCCTGAATTTTAGAATGATGAAAAGATAAAATGTTTTGTAACGCAATTTAGGAACATTTTAAAGGTAATGACTAAGTGTATCTAGAATAGTTAGCGAACATTCCACAAATTATTAGCTATATCACATCAGAGCTGAGGCTAAGGTTCCTTTATTTTTTACAGCAGTAGTTCAGTATTTTGTCCAAAATAAACTAAACCTCTAATTGACTGAAGAAGGAAATGGCATTTTCCTTTGATAGTATTAATGGGTGTCCACATACTGTAACAGCAACTGTCCGTCTGTCACTAGAAACAGAATCTCTTGTTCTAAGCAGCTAGAAAGCTTAAATTTAAAAACGATTTCACCTAGTAAATCCTGAACATGGATAACATTCTGATTTTCCTGTAGCCTAAACCTGCAGTAGATTAAGTGTGTGACTGTGTGTAATTGGCTATTAGTAAGTGCTTAAATAATTTTTGACTGAATTGTTTTCTATGACTTAATTATAGCTGTTGATTGAATTGTTTTCTACAACTTAATTATTTTGCTATGCTTATTAATTGTTGATGTCATTAAGCAACCCCCTTAATTTCGTTTAATCATACTGAAGATTGTGCTTTAATCTGTTTTTCTTCTACAAAGAAATAAGTATGTTAAATGCCCAAATGGATAGCAATTTATGTGAAAATGTAACTGGTGTTTATTAAAAAAATAAAAACAATCTGAAACATATGAAATTTGAATGCAATTAGCATTTTTGTTAAACATCTATATTCTTGGCCCCAACAACCCTGAATTGAATTAAGTGGTCTTGAAGGTGTTATGATTTCCACATTTGTCCTGTAATTATTGCAGTATGTGTCTTGCAAATTAAATTTTTATAGAAGAGCTAGTCTGAAACAACTTTTTCCATCATGTGGATCTGGAGCCAATCCTGACCATATCTAATGCAATGCAGGTATACTAGGAATGGATAATTAAGCAGCCCAATACTGGGAGGAGGAGCTTGGGAGCATGTGCTGATTACAGTGCGTTGCCACACCCATCACATCGGATTGGGACCCGAGTGCAGCCATGCAACAGGTGATGTGATGAGATTGTTTATAGTGGCTGGAGTGCCAATCTGTCAGCAATCCCCAAGTTTCCCTGCAAGCTGAAGGACATGCAAGCAAGTTAACATCATACCCAGGAGGAAGCAATTGCAGGTTAAGAGCATTGCTCAAGGGTGCAACGGAGTAGAGTCATTTCTGACGTGGAACACAAAGCTAAAAACACAGTCTTTTATACCTGGCCTATTTAGAGTCTTCAGTTAAGGTCAAAATCCTGCCTTTGCATTATGGAAGGAAACCAAAGTACTCTAGGAAACACCAAGTTTCTCTGAGCACGGCTGAAGAGACAGCAGCAGACCTGAAACTGAGCTGTGTTCTTCTTTCTACTGATGGACCAAAGGCTCTTACTTTGTTGCGCTGTCTTCTTGCACCTTAACACCTGTTTGTTTCAAGAAACTAAAATTAAAAGTAAAAGTTAAGCAAAGTACTATTTATTCTTTACTGTCTGGGGTGTTTTTGTTCTCCCATCACCAGTTCTAAGATGGATTTGTATTAAAAAAATAAATAAATAAATAAAAATCAGAGAGATTGTGGCCATTTCTAAATAAAGGAGTATATTTATCTGGATAAATTTGTTGTATGAGTATTCTACAGTTATTTGGCAGCAATTCAGTATTTAACATTTTATGTAAAAAGGAAAATGAATAAAAATGAAATGGAAAAATCACCCTAAATTGGAAATAGCAGGTTAGCAAAAGATAGATGAAAATAATAAGAACAGCTAACCACCTTATTACAAAATAACGTTTTTTCACACATATAGTTCTTTACTAGTAAATTACAATATATACAACACAGCAGAAATCAAAGCCAGAGATTAGTATTCTGGGAAACATGAATCAGCATTTCCCTAGCAAGACTTCAAGGAATTTACTTGGTGTTTTTATTTGGGGAGAAAAAAAAAACTGGGTCAAGCAAAAAAAAAAAACATCACGATGGTCATGCATAAGATCTGTGATACTCATGAAAGTGAGTCAGTCATTGAATCTCACATAATAACAACAATAACATAAATTCACATAGCATATTTTTATGCAAACAATGTAGCTCAAAGTGCTGCTTTATAAGATGTGAAAGACAAAGTTACAAGAGAAGAAAAACACATAAGATTAGACAATAATATTAAAGAATAAGTAACAAAGAATAAAACAAATAAATCTACATGATCTTAAAAAATAGATAAATATCAAGTAGAGGAGCAGCATCCTTATTTAAAATACTAGCAAAATACCCGCACTTCGCAGCGGAGAAGCATCCATGCTCTAAATTAACTTCCATAATAGTGACCTTGAGGTCCCTTTATCTGGTGCCTTCCTGATGACATAGGTGCCTAAACCATGACTGATGATAATACATTTCAATGACATATAAATATTACAGTGATCACTTCGATAGACATCTCACCACCCAAATCGCTACTCGTGAATCTAAGATGTTTAACAGGCATTCCTGGTACAGTGTAACCTCGATTCACAACCATAATTCGTTCCAAAACTCTGGTCGTAAACCGATTTGGTCGTGAACCGAAGCAATTTCCCCCATAGGATTGTATGTAAATACAATTAATCCGTTCCAGACCATATGAACTGTATGTAAATATATATTATTTTAGTTTTTAAGCACAAATATAATTAAAAACCTTGAAAAACAGAGAAAACTAACACTGAAATAGTTCGCACTATAGCGCTACCAACCGCTGGCTAAAAGCACTTTTTTTGATGAGTTTTAAGCACAGGGAAAAAATGAACATTTGAAAAAATCCATAATATAATAAACCACCAAGAAAAATAACATTGCAACAATGCATGCTACGAACCGACTGCTGGAAACAGAAGTGAAAAAGAAAATCAAGACTAGTGCATTCTTTAACTACCTTCCTACCTTAATGCGTCCAGCTGTCTCTCGCGCTGCCTGTGTGTCTGCGTCCATCTCTCGCGCTGCCTGTGTGTGTGTCGCTCTCTCTCATGCTACCTGTGTGTGTGTGCTTGCGCTGTGTGTGCGTCTGTCTCTCTCTCGCACTGCCTGTGTATATGTGTGTGTGTGTCTCTCTCTCTCTTGCTCGCTGCACAGGAAATGCACAGGGAGAGACTGAACATGTACAAACCGAAAGGGAAACTGGCTTGTTCGTATACCGAGTGTGTGGTTGCGAATATTTAGCGGCTGCGTGTCTATGGACAGGCAGTCAATTACGTGGGAGGCGTGATGACGCGGGACGCAACTCCGCCTCACACGGCGACCGACCTGCAGGCTGTGGCCGTATACAGTATATGGACGAAAGCAGGTTCCAGTTATGACCGTTACGCGTAGAATTTCGAAATGAAACCTGCTTAACATTTGTAAGTAAGCTGTAAGGAATGACCCTGCCAAATTTCAGCCTTCCACCTATACGGGAAGTGAAGAATTAGTGATGAGTGAGTGAGTGAGTGAGTGAGTGAGTCAGTCAGTCAGTCAGTCAGTGAGGGCTTTGCCTTTTATTAGTATAGATCATGATGTAAATCTCAAAAGATGAGTCCGGTAATTAGTTCAAAGGGCTGGGAAGACAGGAAAAAACAAAACACAGAAAAAAAACTCCACTTACGATGGAGAAAATAAACTAAATCCGCAGGAGGTCCAACGCTCAGGCCCCACTTGGGCATTCTACCTGACAGAACTGTTCTTAAGATATTCCTCTTTGTTTCCAGGCGTCATATGAGAGGATTTGATGAAGTTGGTCTCATGGACAGATGAGACACCCGTCATTCCAGCATCACAGGTAGCTGCACGGTACCTTGATCTGGTGGAGGTGGGGCAAAAAAATGGCACCACAGAACAACCAGAAAAGATATCAGGGATAAGTAGATGTAAGTCAAGATTGCAAATCCGGGAAGAATATGATAATTCTATGCCTGTGTAGTCTATTAAAAGTACAACTAAAATATAGCTATGAAAAAGACAACATAATGGGTTTTTAGCAGTTTTTTTAAGATGTTTCACAGTATTAGCCTGGTGAATTTCTATTGGTAAAGTATATTTCTTTTGGTAAAGTATAATATATAGTATATAGTATAGTGTATAATAAAGTGTAATAATGTACAAGTCAAGTTGCTGCAAATTTGTGTGTTTGTTTTGCATATTTAGATATATCTGAAGTGCAATACTGAACTACTCTATATTCTGCAACAGCTGCTGCCATTTTTTTAACCAGTGAATGGAGCAATTGTGCTCCGAAGCAGTAGTGAAACAGAGGGCAGGTGCCAGATGTCCAGTAGAGAATAGGTTTTGTGTAACAGCACAAGCACAGCACTTAACCATTACACATCACAAGACTCCTGTATACAAATACAGAAATAAACAATGCTGGAGACTGAGGAGGTTTTTAGCACCATTTAAATATCATACACACTCCTTCCTTAAATACTGTCATGTATGAATCCTGTCAGCTGTGGAAATTAGCAGATCATCCTGAGATGTGTGAATGTGCAAGTCCCACCAAATTTGTGCACTGGTAAACAAGGAGGCTCCCCAGTTCTCTGTATGAAAGAAGTGAATGACATAACAAACTCTTTTCTTCACTTCTGGTTGTAAAATGAAACCTGTTGTCAGATATACCTGCTTAAAGCAAATCTACAAAAATTGTGATACTTTAAAATTAAATAAGTGCATTATTACAAGACCTTTAGTGTTTTAACATATCTTAAATATATTAAAATACAATTTTGTATGTGCAAAAGGAATAAAACAATCAAACATCCACATTAGTAATGAATGATAATAACAAACCTGTTTAGTGCCTGGTGTTTGTTTTATAATATGACATATTTACTATCAGAGATTGACATTTTCCTTCCTGTAACAACATTAGTGGATTAAAGTAATAAACTTCTAGATAAGTAAAGAAATTAAACACTTATTTTTGTTGAAATGTCACTTACACAGCTTACGTCTGTGTTTCCTTATATAGTATTAAGATTAAAAAGTTTTGGCTGACCCTACAAGTGCACAGTGTTCACCAAAAGTAGTAAAAAAAAATAGTTTTTTGTATTTTTTTTCCATCCTCTAAACCCAAAACATTTTGAAGTGATCACTAATTACACTGCCCCTTCCCAAAACACTTTAATTCTGTAAGCTATTTTTTTTCTTTTCTGTTGTTGAACAAGCTAATGTAGACAACAGGAGTGTCCTGCATTAAAAACTCGGTCCATCCTTCAAAATCTTTTTACACACTTTCTTCAAAGTTCCTTTCTCAAACATATTATCCACACAATTCAGCATGAACCCCTATTTTTCTCTTCTCCTCTCCAGAATTGTTTTGTCCACTAAATTTTCAATTTCATCACAGGAGAATACTTAACATATGTTCTGTTTTGTGTATTGTATTTGCCCCATTTGACAGCCATTGTATGCCCAACCTACCTGGAACGGGCATCTCTCTCTAAATTGACTTTCCCAAGATTTCTTCCATTTTTTTCCCTACAAAGGTTTTTTTTTGTTGTTGTTGTTTGCTCTCAAAAAACAGGGCCTGTTAAAGATAGTGTATATACAGCATCTTTCACAATGGGCATAAACCTTGCTTAGCATAGAGCTGTTCAAAACCTGTTAGTAATCGTCTTATAAAAATGAAAGAGGCTGGTACATATACTTACAAACTGGGCAAACTGTTTTGGTGTTACGCTGAATTGTCAATCATGACTTAAACAGTAGGCCACATAACTTCTAGGTGTTCCTATGGGCCCAGTAAATCTAGCACATGTTAATGACAAACATTCACTTTAAAAACACATACTCGAAGAAATGGTTTAATTACAACACTTAAATTGAAAGGTATTAAAAGCATTGCTTAACCTCAGTAAGAGAGTCATTTTAAAACAGAGTAATTTTGTTAGGACATTGTTCTGGTCATAATCATAAAATTGTTTGTTTCTTCACAAACTGTTAATACCAATCGAGATGCTAGATGTCCCAGCAATTAATAACATTTAATTAGTAGCATTGGTATTTGTTACTTCTATACTTGATTTTACAAATTTTCTTTTGTGAGAAAACCTGCTCGCAACTTTATGTGCTACCAAACAACAAATAATAATACCCTCTGAATAGAACCATTTGCTAAGCCAAAGAAATAATTCCTGAGCCAAATGTAGACCAAGCCAAGAAATTTTGATTAACTTACTTTTAAGTTCAATATTACTGTAGGATTCTTATACTTCCAACTAATGTTTACAATAACAGAAAAAGGTTTAGAAAATTGAAAAATCCATCTCACGCTGCTTGAAATCTTGAAAGCAAGATTCAGATTCACCACAAAGGACCAACCTGAGCGGCATGTCTGGCAAAATCCACACCTTTGTCTAATCACAGTACTTTTAAATTGAGAACATGAACAGGTTTTGCCAGTTGCGTCCACTCAAAATATTGTAAAGTGTGGAGAAATGGAGAAAAAGTTAAAGTAACAGAGCTGAAGCAAAACTGAAATGAGCTCATCTAAAGATTATAAATTTCCATATCTTCTAACTCAGCAATAAAGCATTTAAAACACACAAATTGCTCGAATTTACAGTAGGGATGTTGCTGCTTGTACATACATCTTACTCCTTATCTAACATAATAAAGTTGAAGTGCAGGAATAGTCAGTTTTGGGTGATCTGCTACCTGAAAACCTACCTCCTTCTAATGTTATTTTTTCACATTAGATTATCTCAGGGCACAACGTAAGCTACCACAGCTATAAAGTCAAAGTCAAAGTCAACTTTATTGTCATCTCTGCTATACACTGTACAGGTACATAGAGAGACGAGACGACGTGGCTCCAGGTTTTTCAGTGCAGACAAACATAGAACAGCATAACAGAAAATACAAATAGGCATATGCTGATGACACACAGCTGTACTTATCAATAGTACCTGATGACCCCGATTCTCTTGATTCACTAACACAATGTCTGAGTTGTATCTCAGAATGGATGAATAGTAACTTTCTCAAGTTAAATAAGGAGAAAACTGAAATCTTAGTGATTGGTAATAATGGATACAATGAGGCTATTAGAAATAAACTGGATACATTAGAATTAAAAGTCAAGACGGAGGTAAAAAGCTTAGGGGAAATTGTAATCTGAATTTTAAATTGCATATTAATCAGATCACTAGGACAGCATTTTTTTACTTAAGAAACATAGCTAAAGCTAGACCTCTTATATCACTGAAAGATGCTGAGAAATTAGTTCACTGGTTTGTTTTCAGTCGACTAGATTACTGTAACGCACTCCTCACAGGACTACCCAAAAAAGACATAAATCGTTTGCAACTAGTGCAGAATGCAGCTGCTAGAATCCTAACTAGGAAAAGAAAATCCAAGCACATTTTCTGCAGTTTTGATGTCACTACACTGGTTACCTGTGTCACTCAGGATTGCCTTAAAAATTCTGCTTATGGTTTACAAAGCCTTAAATAATCTTGACCCATATTATATATCGGAATGTCTGACACCTTATATTCCAAATCATAACCTCAGATCCTCAAATGAGTATCTCCTTAGAATTCCAGGAACAAAACTTAAAAGTGGTGAGGTGGCCTTCTGCTGTTATGCACCTAAAATCTGGAATAGCCTGCCAATGGGAATTCGCTAGGCTAATACAGTGAAGCACTTTAAAAAACACATTACTTTAACATGGCCTTCTCATAACCTCACTGTAATAAAAATCCTGATACTCTGTATATCCAACTCATTATAATAACTATTCATGGTGGCTCTAAAATTTGTACTAACCTCTACTCTCTCTTCTGTTTCCTTTTCCGGTATCCTTTTGGTGGTGGCTTGCGTCACCACAATTTACTCAAAGCACCGTGATGTTCCAACAATGATGGATGGATTAAAAGCCTGAAGTCTGTATGACCATCAACATCAAGTGACTTCGTGAGAACCCTAACTACAAAGAGGACTATTTAATTTATGTTAGGTAGAATGCCCAGAGGAGACTGTGGGTGGTCCTGTTGCCTGGAACCCCTGCAGATTTTTTTTTTTTTTATCCAGCCATCTGAAGTTTTTTTTTTCTGTTTTTTCTGTCCACCCTGGCCATTGGACCTTACTCCTTTTCTATGTTAACTAATGTTGTCTTATTTTAATTTCTTATTTTGTCTTTTATTTTTCTTTTCTTCATTATGTAAAGCACTTTGAGCTACTTTTTGTATGAAAATATGCTATATAAATAAATGCTGTTGTTGTTGATTTTGTACCATCTATTTTTATTTTTGTTTATTTTCATCATTTGGATGGATTATTAGAACATACAAAGAAGATAATAGATAGATAGATAGATAGATAGATAGATAGATAGATAGATAGATAGATAGATAGATAGATAGATAGATACTTTATTAATCCCAAGGGGAAATGCACATAATCCAGCAGCAGTATACTGATACAAAGAAACAATATTAAATTAAATAGTAATAAAAATGAAAAAATGAAAAAAATGAAAAAAATTAAAATAAAATTAATGTTAGCATTTACTCCCCCGGGTGGAGTTGAAGAGTCGCATAGTGTGGGGGAGGAACGATCTCCTCAGTCTGTCAGTGGAGCTAGACAGTGACAAAAGTCTGTCACTGAAGCTACTCCTCTGCCTGGAGATGACACTGTTCAGTGGATGCAGTGGATTATTCATGATTGACAGGAGTTTGCTTAATGCCCGTCGCTCTGCCACAGATGTTAAACTGTCCAACTTTACTCCTACAATACAGCCTGCCTTTTTAACAAGTTTGTCCAGGCGTGAGGCGTCTTTCATCTTTATGCTGCCACCCCAGCACACCACTGCGTAGAAGAGGGCACTCGGCACAACCGTCTGGTAGAACATCTGCAGCATCTTACTGCAGATGTTGAAGGATGCCAACCTTCTCAGAAAGTATAGTCTGCTCTGACCTTTCTTACATAGAGCATCAGTATTGGCAGTCTAGTCCAATTTGTCATCCAGCTGCACTCCCAGATATTTATAGGTCTGCACCCTCTGAACACAGTCACCTCTGATGATCACAGGGTCCATGAGGGGCCTAGGCCTCCTAAAATCCACCACCAGCTCCTTGGTTTTGCTGGTGTTAAGATATAAGTGGTTTGAGTCGCAGCATTTAACAAAGTCTTTGATTAACTTTCTGTACTCCTCCTCCTGCCCACACCTGATGCAGCCCACAATAGCAGTGTCATCAGCGAACTTTTGCACGTGGCAGGACTCCTGATCATATTGGAAGTCTGATGTATATAGATTGAACAGGACCGGAGAAAGTACAGTCCCCTGCGGTGCCCCTGTATTGCTGAACACAATGTCAGACCTGCAGTTCCCAAGACGCACATATTGAGGTCTGTCTGTAAGATAGTCCACAATCCATGCCACCAGGTGTGAGTCTACTCCTATTTCAGTCAGCTTGTCTCTAAGGAGCAGAGGTTGGATGGTGTTGAAGGCGCTAGAGAAGTCCAAAAACATAATTCTTACAGCACCACTGCCTCTGTCCAGGTGGGAGAGGGATCGGTGTAGCATATAGATGATGGCATCCTCCGCTCCCACCTTCTCTTGGTATGCGAACTGCAGAGGGTCGAGGGCGTGGCGGACCTGTGGCCTCAGGTGGTGAAGCAGCAGCCGCTCCATGGTCTTCATCAGATGTGACGTCAGAGCAACAGGCCGGAAGTCATTCAGCTCACTAGGACGTGATACCTTTGGGACAGGGGTGATACAAGATGTTTTCCAAAGCCTTGGGACTCTCCCCTGTTCCAGGCTCATAATACATTTCCATCTGTCTTTTTCTCTAAGAAGTCTCCTTGCCACTTTCTTTCTTTCTGACACAGTACTACAATTAATACAGCAGCTGCTTAAATGACTTTACTCTCACCTTACTCCTACCGCAAATACTTATGTACTTGCAAGGTCTGGACCTGAATTAACTAGTATTACTTTACATCTTTCCTTACAGGGAATGTCAAACTTGTATTTACTATAAATAGATATACAATACCTATAAATACAATATTTATTTACTGCCCAACTTAATGAGCTGCACAATGCTTTCCACTGCTGTCCTACTCCTTTTGCCTCTGCCAGCATATATGGTGCACATGCTGCTGAGATGTATGCACACACTTTACACACAACATGATTTTGCTCCTGAGGAGCTGAAAAAAGATGCAAAAAACCCTTCTAAAGAAAAAAAAAATGTCTAAAAAGTTCAGGCCACCCTTTTACTGGAAAAATATTAAGATTTTAGGAACAAATGCTGTATGTTAATCACGTTTTACACCTAAACAACACATAACCCCTTGCTCTCAGTACAACCACCAAAAAAGGAAGACATCAGCAAGCAATAAATGCTCTGGATCTCAGTAAACTTCAAGCATGAAGTCAGGAACATATTGGTATTTAAATGTTAATATTTATGCTTGGTTCTCATGTGTTTTTAATTTTTACTTCTTGTTTTTTGATTTTCATCACTTCAATTCCATTTTGTGATGTAGGACACAGCATGTAGTCAGGCAATGTAATGAGAGTGAAAGTATTGCATACTGTAGACTCAGCTACATTATGAAAGAACATTACATGCACAACAAAGTGGAAAATTCTGCTTATAGACAGTACTTTGTCTTACATTTTGTTTCTGTTCTGTTAATGTGTTACAAAGATAAAGAATTCTGTTTATCAATGCCAGCTCTTTATTTGGCTATTCTCTACTCTATCTGGCTATACCCTTATACAAAACCTTTTAAAATCTCTGCGACTCACAAACAATTTATACCACTATTCCTTGGGACTTTTTCCTACCAAACACAATTTTTCCAAGGTTTCACATGCAGCTATAATGTGCAGGTCAATGTGGTCAAATAATTTAAAGCTTATCTTTTTGTTTTAGCATCTGTACTTTGCCTGAAATAAAGGGAAGACTTATTGGAGAGAGAAAGCTTGATTTTAAGCTACTGTATGTGTGAGGATTAACAGTTGGCTACTTAAAGAAATAACCCATAGCAATTTTGATAAAATAATCTTTTTGATCAATTACATTTTTAGGATATCACTATCTTTGTGGATGCATCACCACTTTATTGCTGCCTGGGTATTTTGTTCACTGTTGAGGCCATATTTTTGATATTCTAATATCACAACGGTAGCACAACCCCTGCACTTCCAGCTGGTAATAGACCCCACTAAAACATACTCAAAAGGCCTGCCTAGAATATGTCATCTTTCCAATAGAAGACTAGATTATTTATAATACTTGTGGCTTCCACACAAAACAAGTCCCAGTTACTGTTCTCCACTTCCAGTACAATACTTCCTCTTTAAATTCCAGGTTGTCGATAGCTACAGTTTAAATCATATCCTGTTTTCATGTTACAACAGTTACAACAATGTTCAGATGCTGCAGTGTGTCACCAAATCAGAGCTTTATGTGAACTCAAAATTCAGTTGAATGTATTCCATTGATAAAATTATTAGTTAAGAGATGCTACAATCTTGACCTTTAGGATACGTCCCTTCGAATTTTATTGGCAGTGCACCTGCAGCAAGTTAACAAGTTAGACAACAGTTTTCATGGAACAGATCCCACTAAAATGAGCTGCTGTCCCCCACCACCCCCACCATTTGTTGTTAAAGTTTTCTGCCCCTGTTAACCCCTTCTGCTCCCAGGTAACAGACCAACATTAAACATTTTGTAGTGAGAACTCACTATACTATTAGCATTTATCACAATATACAAGTAAATATTTGACTAAGATGAAATAATAATGATTTTCCTATCTTTTTCACCCTTATGATACTTGCTTCAACTCAAGATATGTGTTTTTTCTTCTTCATCCACATTCTGCAACTACCCTCAACCTAAATACAGCAGTTACTAGATTATTAATATACATAGGCTTTGGGCTTATGTATAGGCTTTGGGCTTATGTGTAAAAAACCTACAAAGCTTATCTTCATAAATAACATCTGCCTGAAGATATACAAATATACATATTAGACATTTGTACAAGCTCCCACATCTCATTCAAAAGCTGCTTCTAATGAAAAATCCAATTAATTGCTTAATTTGTATCTTTTTATAGAGCATCACAATTGTCTAAAATCCAAAATAGAAAAAAAGGATTATGAAAGAAACTAGCAATACCGTTTCAAAAGAAATTGTTCTGGTATTTTAAGAACATTTCAAAGGCCCATGTAGGTTAGCCGCTAAGGCATGATTCCACTGGGGAACATTAACCAAAATAAAGTCTGAACAAGAAAATGATGATTGTTGCTAAGCAACCACACTCTGATCTAGATTTCTATTTAAAATGCAGTTGAAAGTAAACTTTCACATATTTAATTGTAACTGAAATATAATAAAAATACTATTTTCTGAAGTACAATGAGAAGTTTCTATAAACCTGTGCAATGCTGCATCTCATTATCAGAAGTTTGACAACTTTAACACATTATAGGCTGATTTTAGACATTTTTTGCATTTTTAGCCATTTAGAAGAAGATTAATTTAATCTGTGCATGTATTATAGATCATTTATATTAATCTATCTTGCATGTTAGTGCTTAATATATGTATAGTGTTAGCCTTCAGAATCTGTCAAGAAGATATTTCAATCCTGTGGTTTTACATTTGCGGACATGTGTAACGTTCACCTACCCCTGAGCAATATATCTAAAATTAGATATACCTACATATATGACAAACAACACATAATTGTTTTCACTTGTTATTTTAAGACATGTTAAATATACTAAATAGACCTTATATTTCAGTGCCTTGCAGAATCACTGCTCTGTCACAGTCCAGCTATCACCATTTAATTGGGAATGAGGCTTGAGCTTCGAGTTGGACACTCCAGAACCTTAATTTCAAATCTTCCCAGCCAATCCCTGTTTTGGCTAAGCTTCAGTTGTCAACTTCAATTCTATTCTTTATTGTCATGTGTACAAGTACAGTACAAGGTATAGTGGAACCTTGGTTCACGAACGTCTCTGAACATGTACAAATCGGGTTACGACCAAAAAAGTTTGCCAAACTTTTGCATCTGTTCACGACCACACACTCGGTTGATGAACAAGCCAGTTTCCCTTCTGGTTCGTACGTGCCGATGATTTCTGCACGTGTTCAGTCTTTCCCTGTACTGTACATTGTTCTCAGTGCATCACGCAGAGGGACTCTCCCTCAAAACTGTAACCTCCTCTCAACCCAGCTTCCTCCTGTGGTATAGTGGGTCCACAGCTCCTGTCAAAAAGGCCAGTTTTAATAAATAATCACCGCACTCGCAGTGAATATAAATAAAGAAATAAATAAAACCAGAATCCTAGGAATAAATAGAGACAGTGGCAGAAGTATATGTGCAGGTATAAGTGGAGGTGACACAAGGCTACTGATTGTTCATGAGTCTGATTGCAGTTGGGTAGAAACAGTTCCTGAACCTGGAAGTGCACGTCCAATGGACTTTAGTCGCTTCCCAGATGGGAGGAGGGTGAAAAGTGACAGTGCAGGGCGGCTAGGGTCCCGTCTGATACGGTTCACTTTCCTGAGACAGCGTGTAGTGTGGATGTCATGGATCACAGGGAGCTGTGTGCCCGTGATCTGCTGTGCTGTGTTCACCACACACTGCAGAGCTCTGCAGTTCTGAACTGAGCAGTTTCTGTACCAGGATGTGATGCCTTCTATCAGGACGGGTTCCACAGTACACCTGCAGAATCTGCACAGGGTTGTGGGGGACATCCAGGCTTTACTCAGTCTCCTGAGGAAGTAGAGGCATTATTGGGCTTTCTTGACTACTGACCTCCTCCCTGTATGCTGTCTCATTGTCCTCGCTGATCAGATCTATTACAGTGGTATCGTCAGCAAACTTGAGGATGGTGTTAGAGCGGTACTTAGCTACACAGTCATGGGTGTAGAGAGAGTAAAGCAGGGGGCTCAACACATTGCCCTGCGGGGTGCCAGTGTTGATAGTGATGATGGAGGAGGTTTTTCCACCAATACACACCTGAAGAGCTAAGCCTCAGACCCAGGAGTTTAGCGATGATGTCATCATAATATTATCTAACAGACAGTGGTGGTTTGTAATGCAGGGTGTTGACCACAATCCCCATATATTTTATAAGCTCTACTTAAATTAATTAGGTAATGCAAAATAATTATGAAATAAATGTATTTATTTGAACACTTATTTGCACAACATACCTGGGGTCAACATCTGTTAAAATTTTTTTCCGACTTGTGTTAGTTTAATTTCTGTGTGAGTAAAAACTGTTTTGTGTTAATACCTACATTTCTGGAGTAAAAGACCCCGGCTAAATGAGTCTATGTAAGTCCTTGATATTTTGGCAAGCAGGTGACCTGAGACTCAACTTTATTTGGTTGCTTTCAGATTTTTCCAGGGATGCAGATCTTTGTGCCCCGAAAATTCCCACATTTATTGGCAGCGAGTCAGTATTGTTTTCGTTTTTTTTTATTTAATGTGATTGGACAACCTTTGGTGCACTATTTTATGTTCATGTCTATGGTTCACAGTTAACACCCTCCATTGATGTAACTAAAGATGAGCGAGTGCAGTTTTAGGGAGATGACAACTTCAAGTGGAACTTCAGAAATCAAAGAGAATTTGGTTACGAATGAAACACCCCTTCAAAAATCGTTTACTTCAAGAAAAATGAAGATGAGTCTACACAGTAACTTTTTCGCACTCTTGTTATGATATATGTAGTTGATTAACTGGATTTTATGTAAGTAATGCCTTTTCTGCTTTCCCTGTTTGCTGCTTCATAGTGTCTGTACCAAAGTGTTGTGGAAATTGACAGGGGTACGAGACTTCATCTTTCTGAAAAATGCAAGCAGCATGAAAGTAGTCACAATCATCTAGACCAGTGCTTTTCAACCAGTGTGCCGTGGCACATTGGCATGCCATGAGAGCTACCCAGGTGTGCCATGGAAATAATAATGTAGTGCCATTGTGTCTGAATCTGAGAGGAACAAGCTCTGCAGTTGGTCAAGACCTGTCTGCAAAGGACAGGGCTACCGGGAGAAGCTGACATAAAAGCAGCTCCATGATCGCCATGTTCTTTCCATGCACTTCAGTCATGTCCAGTCTGCTAGAGTCCATCTGCCACCCTTGGTGTGTGGTTGCCAGCAAGCCTCACAGAGCTGGTGGATAGTGAGCATATGAGCTGCCTCTGAGGCAGAGAGGGGCAGGCAAAGGGGCAAGGTAGCTTGGAAATGCCAATAAAGTGCTCACTAAGTGCTAAGTTACGTTTTAAGATGTGAGGGTTATGTGGATCTTACAATGTGAATTTGTGCCCAGGTGAGGTAAGTCTGGCAGACTGGCAGCAAGTGTGGAATACAATTAGCGTGGGAATGACTTTGTGGCTGTGCTAAATGATAAACTAGGATGCAAGACTTGAGAAAAATCAGAGGAGTACTGATTGTATGTTATGGATTTATGATACACAGTGGAAATGGCTAAGGTCAGAGCACTATATTAACAAATTTGGATTGGACTAATGCTCTGGATTTGTTATAGCATAGATGAAAGTGCAAGCTATTGGAAGATTATGGAGGTTGAGGTGCGGACATTATGGTGTAAGTTTTGGCAGAATAGAGAACTGGGTCAGCTGGCTGAGGATTGGGCAATTTAGTGACAAAAGTATTTTAAGTTTTGTATGGCAGGTGCAACGGTTCCTTTCCACATCTATACAGCAAGTTGTGGGAAGAATAAAAGTACAGTAGAAATGGGAAAACTGGCATTGGATTGGGCAGCATGGTAGAAAGGGCATAATACATGTTGGCCTGGATTTGTCCTATGGGTCTGGTATTGGACAGGACAAGATATGCATTGACACTCTGATGAGGACCACAAGAGCATGTGGAATGGCCAGATAGAGAGATAAAAAGGCACTATATAATAAACTAGCCGAAGCCCGCCATAGCATACGGCAGTGTAAGAATAGGAACGGAAAACGGTGAGAAAGGAATTCAGTATAACAAAGGCTTAGGAAACCACCGTCGCAGTATAACGAAAATAGCAAGGAGCAAAACCAATGCCAATGGTCGAGAGAGTACCTTCCTGTAACATGCTACGGAAAACATAGACATATATAGATAGACGCCGTATTAACTGTGTTGCCCAGTCGACATGATAAGTCAGCGCGTCTGCCCTATTGCGAGTGGTAAAAGTGGCATTTAAACTAATACAGGTAGACATGGAAACTGGGTTTTCTGATGAAAAAACAATAACGTTTTAAACAGTATCGTTTACATACAACAGATTTTGCCGAATCGTTTAAATGCAATTATTATATTTATATACACTAATTATGGCAATTATTAAATAATAATAATAATTATTATTATTATTATCAAATAATTCCACCCGTATAAGTAACATTTCTTGGACTGCTTTCTTCCATCTCCAAAACATTTCTAGACTTCGTCCTGTTCTTACGCAACACAGTACTAAAGTATTGGTTAATGCCCGAGTCACCTCACGTATAGATTACTGTGATGGTATTCTATCTGTCATCCCACAAAAACGTATCCATCGCTTACAATTTATTTAAAATTCTGCTGCCAGGATAATAATCTGCTGTTCTAAATCCACTGAACATACTACACCTATTCTCGCTCAACTTCACTGGCTCCCTGTTAACTACAGAATACAATACTAAATACCGCTCTTAACATTTAAAGCTCTCCACAACCTCACTGATCTTCTACAGACTGACACTCGTCTCGCTCACTCTGATTCTCATCTACAGCTGTACTTTCTGTACCACAGATCGAACTCTGTGCTATGGGAGCTGGAGCGTCTCTCATAGTGCTCCTAAACTCGGGAAATCTCTTCTCTCTCATATACATCAGCTCGATTCAATAACATATTTTAAAACCACCCTCAAAAGTTATCTTTTCAAACTGGAATACCAATTGTGAATTTTGCACTGTTACTGCCAGTTATCTTTGTTTGTTTGCTAATTATTGCTGTTTGATCGAGAGCGACGGTGGACACGGAAGTAGGATTAGAGATGGCGGGCGGGGCTCTGTCGTGCGTATCCCATGGTCTTAGAGTTGGTGGGCGAGGCTCTGTGAGTTTTGGGTGTGGCTCTCTGTCTTACGTGTGCTCTCTGTCTTGCTTGCGCTCACCATCTTGCGCTCACTGTCTTGCGTGCCCTTAGTGATTTATATATATAGATAAGTGCTGCTTCAGTTTGTCCCCCCAAAAATTGTGCCCTGCCGAAATTTTAGGGAGGTGCAAAGCTGTAGATTCGCCAAAAATTTCGATATCTGGTTTTTGACGGATCTCAATGTTTTAGGGTCCCCGATACCAAACATTGCTATCTCAATGATGGATGCATGTCTCTGTGTGTGTGCGTCTATGTGTCATAGTTTCTTGAGAAGAGTCTAGAGCTAAAATGGCTGGACGAAAAATACGAAAACTCAAAACTTAAGCCAGTAATGAGATGATAATGTGCTGATTAGTTTTTGAGCAAAATCATGCAAAAGAAAGAGGCACTCTAGAGGAACCCTCAAATACCATAATTCTGCGATTAATTATGAATTCTTCTCATCAGTTGCTATCATAATGACATATTTTATGATCATAAAGATCAGCATCAGAGCAGTAAATAATTACTGAAATGTTATTGAATAGTTCGGGATCTTGGTTCCTAGGGTGCAAAGCCGACTGACGTTCACATCCAAATTTTTAGTCTTTTTTCTGATTGTAAAAATCAAGGAATGCAGCTTTTACCATTTTGACAGAGTTTTGTAACTTTTCATTTTCTTTCTTATTTAGCTGAGCTCTTATATTTGGGTGAATTGTTTCAGACACCCACTTCTTCAGAACTGTGTTCAGTGTTCTCTATTTGTAAACATTTTTATCTGACTGTAGAATGATGGAATTCAAAATCATTTACGACTTACCATATAACATTTCCCAGAAGCTGCTTCTGCAAGGTCACTGCAGATGTATGTTGTCCCTGGCTTAGGGTTACCATGAACCTCTAAAGTGAACTGCAAAAGATTCTGATTTAACATGTACTTTAGGTGATGTGACTTGCTAATGATCAGCTGTTCAAGAGTATATGACTAAGAACATCTGGCTGTTTTTTGAGGAAATAATGACAGTACTGGTGAAGGATTATTGGGGCAGGGCCTAGCAAGGTATTTTAGTGTGAATTTAAATTTTAAAACAGTTTCCACAGGCAAAACCAATGTTTCATATACAATATTTCATATATAGTTACATTCAGTTTTCATTGAAGAATTTAATTTCAGAAGTGCCACTTTCAAAGAGGTAACATTAGTAAGGCAGCAGGATTTGGAGAGTCATTCATTACTCTGCTTTATTTGAATAGAACTACAGCAATAAAGTTGCTTCGAACATCATGACTTATTTTTTATTTAATCATATACTTTTGGTTTTGTTTGGAAAAAAATTAATGTATTGGTTGATTGTCTCATTACATATTTTGAGGTTTTCAAGAAAAGATAACCAAAATAGATCGATGTTTGATTAATGGCTACACTGATTGCAAATGTTCCACTAATTCATTGTCTGCTGATTTTTTTAAATTTGTTAATTAGAAACCAATGCAGCTGTGACAGAATTTATATGTGGTTATGTGATTTCTCCTAGTCTAATTCTTCTGCATTTGAACTTAGTTTATTTATTTTCTTTTCATTAAAAAATGTTAAGTTTGAATTAGTGCTCCTAAATTTCTAAGGTTTTCTGTTTTCCTAAGTATCGTATCTAAGGATATATTTCCTGATAAAAAAAACATAAGCAAACTGAAATATTTTAGCTGTTTCTGTGTTAGAAACCTTTGACATTATATTTGTTTGATAAAAAATGATGCTAGCAAATTACATCTAAATGCCTGTGCATTAAAAATTGTTACTGCAATAAGCATGAACTGTATGTGAAAATCATATAGGATATTAGTAGTTGAAGCCTTATTAGGAAATTAGTTACAACACAAAACTTTCAGTGACTTCAGTGTTATAGCACCCTTGTATATAAAAATCATGCCAATAAACCTTCACGTTTGGCATTGTTGTTAGCTGAGATAGTGTTGCTAAATCAGTGTATATTATAATACTTAAATTGTATTTTTTCTGCTTTTTTTATTAAAACCCTTTTAATTTAAGCTGTAATTAAGCATATTTAAAATTTCAGTTTTCTGTAGCAAATGTCGAGGCTCACCAGTTTGTTTTTAAATTTCTTGACATTGCTAGATTGTTTTGATTTAATTATGTCAAAGTAGTCATTTTTCTTCCATAATAGTTCTTTCTTTACTATTACAATTGTGCAAATTTATGCTGCCAGCAATACTAAAAAAATAATTTGAAAAATAAATCAAACAAAAAAAGTATATTGGGATTAAACGTGTAAGAAACATTTCACAATACACCTAACTATTCTGTTAGTTCTCTTGCTTCGCTAAAAGTTTATTTATTCTTGTTAAACACACTTAAGTCAATGAATAAAGTATACCACTTAATAATTACAAACACTATACAAAAAGAAAAAAAAGACAAGCAAACAAACAAAAGATCGCTCTTTCACACTACTAACGTCTTCTTTTTTTCTTCTTCTTCCTCTTCATTTCTTCACACTTTTGTGTGAGTCAATGTGCTTGATACATATAATATTTATAAATATAAACTAATGCATGAATTGTCAATACATCTGTAAACTATCAAGTGCATCAAATGAACATCATTTTAGACAAAGATCTTTGAAAACCTCTGAGTAAAAATCATTCATAACCCAGTAACAACTGTGTTTGGTGGACTCCCATATGGACTTAAAGTGGTGAAGGACAAATTGATTGTAACTGTCTATGACACACTACTAGCACATAGATGTATCCTGTTTAACTGAAAGAACCCCAAACCGACTTTTATAGCTCAGTGGGTAAATGATGTTCTATACTATTTGAAACTTGAAAAAATCTGATTTTCACTCAGAGGAAAACTTTCTTTAAAACATGCCATTTATAAGCATTTATATAAATTTTCCCTTATTTTTTTTCTTTTTTGCCTAAGCTCTTGGCTCTCCTCTTTTTCTCTAGGAGTGTGATTGAATTCTATCTAAATTTTGCCTGTTTATGTTCCTTTTTTATTTGCATGCATAATTAGCTTTGTGCCCAGCTATGACCCCAAAACACAACTTAAAGGATCTCTCCCATCCCTCTTCTGATGTCAGAATGAAACATTATTAAATGATAATCATAAAGAAATAATTACTATTTACAATTTTTTTCTTTTTTCTTGAAAGAAAAAGGTGCAAACTATCTGCACATATATGTGGGAAATTGTGCCCAGCTCCAAACAACAAAACAAGTCAGTCTGACACTGCTCCTCCGTGGCATGGCCAATGTGTGCCTGTGATGGTCCGGGTTGCCCTAGGAGCCTTTCAAACCCGAAAACCATTGATAGTCATACACCGAGATGAGCTGGGCAAATGAAGACTCACACTTAAAACAAGGGGTAGGTGTAAAGGTGACAAGTGTTTTTATTAAAATCAGTCCAAAAAACAGTGTTCAAATGTCCAGAGCATTTCAAGATGTTCTTCTAACAAATAAATAAATAATCCAATAAAAACGAGAGAATGTGGCAGTTAAAACAGTTCAATAAATAATCCATAAAAATGAGGTTAAAAAACGCAGGCAGGATGCTGTCACATAAAAAAAAACTCAGTCCCTGGTGCTTCCTTTCTAAAACTGAGTTGGGTGTCTTCTTTGCCTCAAGATCCTGTGTGGGGTAAGCAGAGGAGGCACCCAACTGACAGGCACAGCCAACTTTTCCTCATAGGCTTGGATCCCGGCAGGACTTCGCACCTTGCTGCCCCGCCTCAGTCTTATCCGGGAGCCCCCTATGAACATTGTTGAACTTTTTTTGAGACAGCTGGAGTGACCCTCTTCAGCTCCCAAGCGTTGGCCCTACACTCCTCCTAGAAGCTTTCTTCCCGGCTGACTGCCTCCTTTACTCCACGGCCAGGGGTCTCCCTATCCTGCTACCTCTTTTAATTTCAGTTCCTTTTTTAACTTCCATCTTGTTCTTTGTGTCTTTCTAGTTCTGTTACTGTTCCCCTTTCTGCCTCTTATATTACCTTGATTGGGCGCAGGTGTGAAGCATCTGACTAAGCCACTCACCTTTCTACGTGTACACGCAATCAGCAGTACCCCAATCATCTCTGCAGCCTGCACTTAATGGGGCACAATTATTTATTTAAAAACCTGCACAACTCCACAAACCACTTAACACAGTGCCTCAAGACTGAACCTTTGTGAGCTCAGTAATCTATATTTTATTTATCTTTTGCTAGTGGTTGGCCATATTTTTCTTTGTGGTATTCATTTTACCTGCATATTTTTCTGTTTGCAGCACAGTGGCAATGTAGATTCACAGCTCAGATCACATTTATGGTCAGAATAATCAGTCCAGCATAGTGCTTCTCTAGTCCTCAGTAACAGTTAAAAGACCATTTAACCATTTTTAACCACTCAGAACTAGTTCAGTTCTTCCTTACGAATTGACTTCAATGCATTTCACAGAGTTTGAGGAAATTCCTGAACATTTCCATGATTTCACTAAACTTATGGCAAAGAAAACTCCGCTGCTTTCGCTCATCACTACCTTTGAAATCTGACCTTGATGCCAGCTTTGCTTAGATGCAAATAAATAAGTGAGAGATGGCTAAGCCATTATATTCAAATTCAAAGCTATTGTTTCTAGTTTACTTAAAAATTCGTAATAGTTATAAGTTTACCTGATGCAAATATGATCTTGTTACACAGTTAAAAATCAAACATGGGAAAGAAAATCTATATCTGTCTGTTTTGCAAACTGCATAGAATTCTAATTTATGTTGTCACCAAGTCTTTAATGATGATGTTTGATGCTGTGTGATGTTGTGTGTTGTTGACTCAGATTTGAAAATTGAATTTTGCTTTTGGTAAAGTGCCCTCTTTGTCTTTGTCACATAGTCTTTTGCTCAGCATGTAGTGTCATCTTGCTCAGTTTGCTGTTGGTCTGTGTCCTGTGCTCTTTGCAATTTCATAGGAAAAAGAATAAATATTTCAGATATAAGAGCTTAATCGATGAAATTCTCTTCTTGAAGTAATGCTGCTTCTCAATCTTCTCAGACTGACTTCAGTCACTAGCAGACAGCCTACTTATACATCTTAGAGTTAGTTTGGGGTTTCCAGCTTCAAGGTTAAATGGAAAGTTTGGAAGGTTTTGGTCCATACAGAGTAGTAGCTTCCTATTCCAAAACAGTGAATTGTTGGCTTTCACCTCAGAAGATACAAGAGAGATACAAGCACCTAAATTTAAAAGAAGATGTAGGCCTCTAGTGATTGGATCTACGGTCCTTCCATTTACAAAATACTTATAGGTGCATTACAAAGTTTAAAATGACTTTCATTTTTGGTACCATTTCATCTGAAGTAGTTTGTGCAGTTGTGTCATTTCAACCTTGATTTACACCTTTGTTATCAGATGAAGTACAGAACCAACTTAAACACTGATAGAGCTGCAGTTTATCTGTTCATTTTATTATTCAATCTGGAGTGCAGATGGTGTTGTCAAGTTTGCAGCTGTTTAATTCTGTTCTCGTAACAGGGATTGAGTCCCTCTGAAAGCATAACCCACTTTATTTATACAGGTCTGTGGGAGGGATGTCTTGATTTTGAACTGTACCCACTAGGCATTTATGCTTTGTCTAATCTGGATCTGGCTAGACGCCCCAGCCCCTCCCCCAGTTAAACCCCCTCCATGGCTTTCCATTGAATCTAATGCATCTGGTCCTATTTTTCTTTCTTTCTTTCTTTCTTTCTTTCTTTCTTTCTTTCTCTGTGAGTAAACTAAAGTCAAGAATAAAGTTTAATTCCATTTTTTCATATGTTTTGGAAACTTACAGGGTGCAGGGTTGTGATTTTTTTGGTCTTATCCATTTAGGCCCTCTCACACTTGTATTTTCCACAATTTGGCTTTACATATTGGTGGAAAGCCCACCTATTTTCTAACTTGGATGTGTTAGGGGATTGACTCTCAGGGACATTTATGATGTCTCTGGGCTAAGGACTTTCCAATTATAAAGTACCTCTCTCTTTTTTTCTTTTACATCCAACTTAGGTCTATTCTTAATTCTTTATGAACAGTGTACCGTCATTTTTTCCACTTTATTGTCATCTACTCAGTAACTTCTTTTTCTTTCTTTTTTCTGCTTTGAAGCCAGTAGCAGCTCTGTATGCGTCTCTGTGTAAGGGATCCTACAAGTCCCTACCAATTGACTCAATCTGTGTTCCCCCTATCTTATGGGTATCTAAATTTAAAATATAACTTTTTTCGCGAGTTCAAATTTGTATACCGTCTATATGTTTTTCTCTATAAATATCATGCCATGGGCCTGGCTATTGATCTAAGTGACATCTATCTATGATAAACACTCCTGGAACATTTTTGCACATGTTCTAGGAAAGCTTTATGATCTGTTAGTTCCAATTTTCTGTTTTCCATTATTTCTACTAATGTAGTGACATTAATATTCCTGCTCTTACATCTACTTCATTACCCTCTTACTGTACAATCACTACAAAAAACTATTTAGCCTCTCATTGCAAATCCCCTGAATCTTCTTCGTTTACATTTCCATTTACATTATGAAAATTTACTTCATGGAAATGTTAATTTAATTTTACTTGTACTGTCTGCATCATAAATAGGTAGGTAATTTGGTCCCAATATGGAAAGGTGGAAGACATTGGTAAAGTTAGTCCATGGTTAGATGGTAGGTATGCCACATTGACTTTCCTCTTAACAGTTGTGTTTCTTTTGATATTTCCTTGCAGAGCTTTATTGGGTTGGGTGCCAAAGAGTGGGTGTTTATATTCAAAAAATATTTAAATAGTTTAATTTGACAGCTGTAAATGTCTGTTTTTAGGGCAGTTTTGACCAAGATCTTCATTTAATTTTCCATATGTATTATTGTTACAGAGTTTCCATGACAAACAGATAGGTTGGCCTGTGGTGTAGTAATTCAAAAAAACCACAGTCATTCTGACTGCAAAATGTTCACAGGGAAGCCAGCATCTCAATAGTCATATCTTCTGCCAGTTGGAGTTGTTAAACCCTAACGCCATCATTAGAGGGACACTTGCACTGTGCTGTAGTTGAGCTTCAGTTTAATAATTGTGGACTGCATCATAAATCAGTTGCTAAAAGCATTCCCCGAACTGATGCTTATGTTCAGGAATCTTGTTTTCTTTATTGACAAAATATACATTGATTGTGGACAATAGAACCTGGGATAATTAACACATCTTTATAATAAACAAAATTAATCAAAAATAAAATGAATCAAAATTAAAACAGATCCCTTTTTTACATCTTACTAACATCATCTGAATAGAAAAAAAAAAAATCCATATCATATTTTGATAGCATTTTGTCAAATAGTACTGTATATCAGTTCAAAGGTTTTTTTTCAAGATCATATTGTGAACTAAAACATTATAATCTAAAAGAGAAGCAAGTTCTGATTCCTTTAGCTGCTTTATACTGTTGCATATCACACAAATTTAGTATAGCATCTATAACATATTTAAGACTCAGGGGTATCAATGTTAAAAATGGAAAAACAGAGAATAGAAAATGTGACTTAAAATCAAGAAAATGTTTAAAATTTAAAATTAATCCCATTTACATTTTTTGTCAGTCATGTATTTCATTGTGAATTCTGTATACTCTACCATGCAAGTTCATAGTAAAACTATTACTATCAATCCTATATATCATATCCACTTCCATGCAGGCTATATTGTATTGCAGACACAGAAAACAGAAAGAAAATGAAGAGGATTTAGTAATGGAAAATCAAAAAAAATTACTACAGTGAAGTGAAAAGCCATATAAGAGACAACTACAAACGGCTTCATCAGCAGTTCTAATAAGAGTACGCTATTGTAATATAATGAGTCTTTAGCCTTGATTTTAATACTACGACTGATTAGGTTTGTCAAATATTTCCTGGTAGATAATTCCATTACTAAAAATATTTTTAAAAAAATCATAATTTCTGTAATACCTTGAAAACTGGAATTATACCTTATTTAACCTCCTTAGCTTTTCATTCCAAAAAACATATAAAAAGTGCTGCAATTTTTTTTGGCATGAAAAATTACATTTGCATTAATTATCAAAAGTACAATAATAATTTTAATGATGAATAAAAATAATAAAATAATAATATGAATAATAATACCAAAAATAGGTAATAGCAGTAATAATAATACTACTAATGATGCCAAAACAGTATATAATCTCAAAATGAGTCCTTTGTGTGGTAAATCTTAAAGCACGGTGAAAGACACAGTCCACAGTCGGGACAACTATATCGTGCTCCTTTTTGGATTTTCTTTCTAGATTTGTCCGTTTTTTTGAAGAGCACACTGCACGGGTACAAGTTGGATTCTGTTTATTTGTCTGTTGCATATACATAACCAATAAAATTTCTACCAATAAGATGTTCAGGATTGATCCGTGATGTGCTGGGTCGACTGCGTCTATTTAGTGGTAGTGTGGACGATGGATGTGCAGCAGTGATTTGTTCTTGAAGCTGACATGTAAAGTTTGCATGACATTTTCACCAGCCTTTAATTTCTATAAGACAAATGCATTCCAAATGCACTGTTCCTCAAAGCTGAGATCCAGACCTGGAACACAGTTTGCAGCGCCATTTCATTAAACGAAAACGGCAAAGAAACTGGTACATCTGCATCGCGACACAAGGAGGTGTGCCTGCTTGCCTACAGTTGACCAGTGCAGAACACACCTGCTGTACTGAACAACAGCACAGCATTTAACATCACAGTTGTGCCATCTGCCAGTGCAGCACAAAACATCTCTGCTGCGCTATCTGACAACACAGCACTCCCAAGCCCTTCTGATGTGCCCTCAGCTCCAAATGCAGGACAGAAGCGGGAGAGAAGACAATCTAGCTATTTCGACGAGTTTGTGCAAGGAGTTTGAAGTGGCTTTTGGAGACAGTGACTTTGAATATGTTTTTGTAGTATTTCTTTTGTTGCCTCTGCATAACGGGGTTGAAAGTCAATTGTTGATTCACATAATTTATGGTGCCCACCATGCTAGTGTAGTCAACCACAGCATAAGGCTATAGAACCTGCTTGTTGCCTTTTGCCTGTATAATGACTGTAGCAGCATTATGTAAAGTGCTAAGTAGACAAACATCTTTTTTGTCCTTCCATTTCAGCGCAAGCATTTACCCTTTTCCAAGCTACTAGCACACCTTGCTGCAATTTAATTCTGCCAAAGTCTTCAAGCATGCCACAACAGTTGGGATGCACTGTTCCATATGTATCTGTATTTCTTTGCAGCAAGATGTCAAATAACTCTGGCGAAGTACTAAAACTTGTCCATGCTTACACAATAACCTTGATCTAGCAGAGCATCTATCAAAGTCGGCACTGATTGTGTGACTCTTTCATTCATACTGACATCGCAGTCCGATGCTTCAAAATTTTACTACAATAGCCTGGTATATGTCCCAAATTTTCTTTATTTTGGGTGCTGGATGGGTATTCTCATCAAAGTCTTTATGGTTGGTAAAGTGCAGATTACACACAGACATAATTTCTTCAATGGCAGCACTGACAGCACTTTTACAGCCCAAGTGATTCTGTACAGATGCTCAAGTGAGCACTCGGGACTAATGCAAAGGAGACTACTTTAGTGTATTCACTTAGATATTAAGTTGTTTTCCACTCACAGTTTTTTTCAGCTAATTTTACTTTTTTGAAATGAGAATCTTTTTGAAATATAAATTTTACTTAGGTGATAATTTCTCACTAGTGACTTTAGAAATGTCAACATCTGTTAGAAAAAATTACTGTTATGTAGTAATTTACTTATCAAATTAAATTATGTGATGAAGACATAAATACTTTAAGAAGTCATACCAAGTTAATACATTTCTCAAAATTGGGTGTACCCATTTTTGTTATTGTAATTACATGATGAGTGAATGATAAGAAGGGTTACAGCTATTAATAGATTAAATTTGTATATGCTAGCAAATTAGTTATACAGTCAACACATTATAACTATTAATGTAACCCAGTGTAACATTAATTATTTAATGTATTTGGAAAAGCCATGTGGCCTCTAAGTGTCCATATGGCTGGATTTAAAGAATCATTAAGTATATTTTCTGTTTTAATTATGCATTTAGCTTTAAATCTTTGCAACTTATAAAACCTATTTTTTAAAATGAAAGATTAAAGCTAAACATTATTTTTTATTCCTAATCAAAATTAATTAAAAGAAATTTGGTAATTTTTTATGTTGTATAACAACATTGTAAACAGAAATTACCTAATTTTTCATCCTTTTAGAGATTCCTATTCTTTGTTGGCTATTCAGCCTATTCTTGTATATTTTTCCCATCTTTATCCGTCTTTTGAATGGCAAAAATGTAAAAAAAGGGAAAATATAATAAAGTCATCATTTACTCTGGAGATAAAAATAAAAAATATTATCATTAAAAGATTGCAATACTTCATAGCATTAGAACCAGGGTTGATGTTTTTTAATATAAAAACTTGTGTTTCCCAGTTTCAAGTAATATTAGCATATATTCATGTCCGGGTGCAATTTGTTTCTTCCAATTAAAATTGTTCCACATGGCATCAAAGTAGTAAAGGCAAAACCTAAATATTAAATCAGGATAATTCATCAAATCAAAATTTCTTCAAGCAGTACCATATCCCAGTAACTTATTTGAATTAACAAATATAGTGTTTACCGGCCTCTGAATAACTGCATCTTTCCCTATCATGAATATAGGGACTTGTTTTGCTGTGATTCCTTTGTTGTTATGGGGGAATTCAGTCTTCTGAATCTGCTGGAAGGGAACTGTCAGTGATTGGGGTTCACCCTTCTTTAACAATAGGCTGAGCTTATCTCTCTTGTCGCAGTCGTTCCTTGTCAGCCACATCTTAATGCCTCCCGCTTCCATCTAGGAGTGTTACTTTCATTGAATGTTTCTTGAGACGCTCCTGAAAAAAGTGAGAGAAAAAAAATTGTCTGAAGAGACTGGAGTTCCACATCTTTTTCCATGGAGTTTTTAACCATGATCCTGACTCGAGAGGCAGAACCAACAGCAATAAAATCTTGTATTTCCATTTCTTGTATTTGAGTATTTTTTTTTTTTTTTTTGCTTTTGTCAACATATTTTTCGTCTTCTTTTCTGCTGTAGAAGATTATATAATAATATAGCAATGCAAGAAAAAAAAATCTTTTTATCTTTATATTTCATGATCTGTTAGCTCATGATTTACAAGAACCAAACAAATCCCATTTAGACTTTGGCTCAAAATCACAGTTTAAAGTGCTGTGTCACTGTTTGTTACTGCAGCATGTATATGCGTTGTAATACAGCAACAATGTTGTCGTTAATGTGCATGTGATGATATAAATACCATCTTTGATGGTAGGTAGGTTTGAAGGAAAATGTTCTTTTTTGTACTTTGTTCTACTTTAAAAAAAAACTATATATATATATGTTTGGTATTGTTTTATGTTTTGAAGTGACATGGAGCTTTAAACAAGTGTGGCTGAAGAACATAGTAAGGGAACACAAAGACAAAAATAAAATAAATGCAATCATCTTACTTACTTAGACTTAGTTCCTCCTACGCTGGGTGGTGAATTGGGCGCCAAGAGATCGCCAACAAATTCAGTCAGCGGCAGCGGCTTCGTCCCGTGATATGTCTATAGCGCGTAGGTCTTCGTTGAAAGAACATCGCCATGTTTGTTTTGGGCAGCCACGCTTTTGTGTACCACGGGCGGGCGTCCAGCTCATTGCGATCTTTGGAAGGAGATGTATTGGTTACTGGAGGATGTTGCCACCAAATTGAAAGTGGCGTTCCGCTACAGTGCTCACTAAAGGTTGGGTAGCTATTCGTTGATGGATTTCGTCATTACTGACGTGGTCCTGATGGGGGACCTTCAGTATTCGCCGTAGGCAGTGTTGTTGAAAGACGTTCTCGTAATCGCTGCAGATGACTTCCAAGTTTCGCTCGCATATATCACCGTAGGAATGCCGATCGTATTTAGCAGTCGTATCTTCATTGGCAGTGTAATAGCGTTGGATCGCCATATTGGTCCCAGTTGTCGCATTACTGATGAAGCTTTCCCAATACGGCAGGCTACGTCGATGTCTGTCCCCCCCATTAGGCGCCATGGTGCTTCCAAGGTAGGTAAAGTGGTCGACTTCCTCAAGCTGTTGTTGGCCGATGGAGACCGGAATGTTTGCATGGGCATAGCTGAGACCTTGCTCTTGGCCTCACTAATTCGGAGCCCAATTTTTGCCGCCTCACATTGTAGTAGTTCAGTGAGATCGTGGAGGGATTGTTGGGTGGGGCCAAGTAGAGCAATATCGTCCGCAAAGTCCAGATCTGCTATTCATCTCCCATCGCAGCCCTGAAGGCCATGGCCGGCGTGTCCAAGGGTGTGGTGCATGACGAAGTGAAGTGCCAGCAGAAATAGAAATGGCGAAATGATACAGCCTTGTGGCACGCCCATGTTGATCCGGAAGGCCTTGGAGATGCCGTAGTCCGTGTGTACACAGTAGATCGACTCGTGGTATATATTTCGTAAGATGTTAACCGAACTTCACTGGGATGCCATAGGCTCCAGCAATTTTCCGTAGTGTCTCTCAGTGAATACTGTCGAAGGCCTTAGTAAAGTCGATAAAGTTTATAGACAGTTTTTGCTGCAGTTCGGTACTTTGTTCGATGATTGTTCGTAGGACAAAGATTATGTCCAGAGCAGGATCTCCCGTTGCGGAACCCTGCTTGTTCCTTGCAGAGTAGATGGTCAACAGCTTGGCGTAGGTGTCGGAGCAGGATAGAGCACAGCACTTTGCCTGGGACGGAGAGGAGGGTAATTCCGTGCCACTTGTTGCAGTCGGCGAGATTCCCTATCTTTGGAATTTTTACGATGACCCCTTTTCTCCAGTCTTCTGGGACGGTCACTGTTTCTCAGCACCTGTTAAAGAGAGATGTAAAACAGTCTATAAGTGTTTTTTTCCAGCACAAAAGGATCCATAAGATGACATGGCGGTCTCCAGGAGGACTATACAAAAACGAAATCGATTACATCTGCATCAGCAAAAGATGCCACTCGTCCTTGCTAGTTGTGAAAAGCCAGAGAGGAGCGGACATTGGTTCAGACTATAATCTACTAGTCGCCAAATGCCGGCTAAAACTTATGCGATTGACGCCTAAACCTCAACGACCAAGACCCTTCAATGTTACAAAGCTCAAAGAGACCCCCTTAGCCCAACAGTTCCAACTCGAACTCCGAAATCACTTTGAAATACTCGCAGAAACAGATGGCGAAGAATCGATTGAGGATGACTGGACACGACTCCACCAGACTGTCATCGAAAGTGCCACAACTACAATCGGTTGAAGACGAGGCACATACCAAGAACGCTGGATAAAAGATAACACCTGGGACCTAATTGATCCACGGCGTCGCTTGAAACAAGTACAGGATCAGGAGACCCCAGGATCTGGTCTCACTGTGGCAGAGGAGCACTACCGAGCTGCCGGTCGAATGGTCAAATGAAGCTGCCACCAAGATAAGCACGATTGGATCGAAAAGAAAGGACATGAGGAGCAAGAATCAGCGAACAGGAACGACACTAAAACACTATACAGGATCGTCCAAGAGCTGAGTGGCACGCCCAACGGAAGAGGTGTACAAATAAAAGCATAGGAGGGTCACCTGTTGCTAACCACCGAAGCACAAGAAAAACGATGGGTCGAACACTTTGCTGAGCTCCTGAACCAACCAGAACCCACATCAACATTCACGGACGATCTCTTAACATTGGCAAATGACCTTCCAGTTGAAGTTGGACCGATCACACCAGCTGAAACCAAGTCGCTGATTGCCGCCCTTAAGGCTGGTTGTGCACCTGGCATGGACGAAATCTCTCCCGAAATGTTAAAACACACAGGACAACCACTTGTAGACTATTTTACATCTCTCCTTAGCAGGTGCTGGGAAACAGCGACCATCCCAGAAATGCAATCATCAAGATAAACAAAAACATTTTGTACAATTACGTGGTCACTTCTTGCTCTCTAACAAACATCAGGCTCTTTTTTATTTTATTTTATTCATTTTAATTAAAAGTCAAACAACATTACATACAATCAAGTCAAACTAAACAAACCAAAATTCAACCTCTACCCAGGACAAAGAGAGGAGAGCCAACAACCAGTGCAAGGAAGAAAGAGTATCACTTTCTCTGACAAAGAAGCTTTTTCTACATTGTTTTTGATTAGATCTTGCCCCATTAAAAGAATAAACAGATCCTCTAAGTGAGAATTTCGTTTTTTTCAGTTTCAAATAATATAGAACATCAGTAACCACTGATTTAAAACTGGTGGGTTGGGATTCTTCCAGATGAGCAAAATAATTCTGCATGGAAGTAAGTGAGGTAAAGGCAACTACAGTCTGTTTGTCCTTCTCCACTTTAAGCCCATCTGGTAGTACACCAAACACAGTTGATAATGGGTTAGGAATGATTGTGACACCAAGGCTGCCTGATAGGCATTCAAAGATTTTTGTCCAAAATGAGGTTAATTTTGTGCACTGACAAAATATGTGGCCCAGTGAGGCTGGAGCGAGATTGCAATATATTTACAGGTTGAATCTTGCCCAGGATACATTTTGGACAATGTTTAACACAATAAATGCCCTAGATAAAATATTTTAAATTGAATGATTGAGTGTATCACACATAACAAACTAGAGTGTATTCTGTGCATGGCTGCCATTCACTCCTTATTTGAAATTTTAAGTGATCCTTTCCCTATTGAAATCTTTGAAAGGAAGGAACTTTAAAATGTGTATGTATGAATCTATATGAACTGTTAAAATATTTTTTCTGGAATACAAATAGGTGGTAGGTAAGGAAAATCGAGCAGGTTCTATACACCAAAGTTTATAATTTGAAAGTAGTACAAAAATTTTATTGATGAGAACTTAAATTTAAAGCTTAATTGTACATAGGATGCAAAGACATTATCTATGTACAGATCTCTAAGTGTTTTATTCCTGGACATTTTCCAAACATTACATCTGTGTATGATTGAGAGGGTGGACAAAGATGGTTGTCATGTAGAGATAAAACAGATAAGAGTGTCTCTGTCTTAAAGTGCTTCCTACATTGGTTCTATATTCTGAGTGAATGAAGGGCAATTGGATTATTAGTGTATTGACGATAATTTGTATTTACTGGGCCACAGAACTCAGAATATAAAGGAAGTACTGCAAGATTTTAATTATGTTGCAGACTAAGCTTGTGTTTATATTCATCAATTTGTGTCGATGTCCAGGGGCCTCATGCATAATGCTGTGTAGAATTCACACTAAAACATGGCACACGGATAAAAAATGGGAAATGTGCGTATGCACAAAAAAATTCAAATGCACAAAACCTGCTCCATAAATCCCAGTCAACATGAAAAGTAACGTGCATGGACATAACTGTTGTCCCACCCCTTCCATAATTTTGTGCATTTTAATATGCAAATCAATATAAATATCACCTTCCAATCAGTGTTTGATTACAAGACAATGGCAAAAACACAGGAAAAAACAAATTTTAGTGAATGCAAGGTAGAGGCACAGAAAAATTTACTATTTGTTGGCTTAAGCAGTGGTAACAATAACAGTGGTATAAACAACAAAAGGAAGTTGGTAGAGTGATACAGAATGAGGTGAAACTCAAATATTCAAATTCAGAAAGAAAAAAAATAAGGCAATGTGAAACAAAGGTTTAAATGTCCACTTTAATCTCATAGTTTATTTTGTCACTAGCAAAATACCCGCGCTTCGCAGCGGAGAAGTAGTGTGTTAAAGAAGCAATGAAAAAGAAAAGGAAACATTTTGAAAATAACGTAACATGATTGTCAATGTAATTGTTTTGTCACTGTTGTGAGTGATGAGTGATGAGTGTTGTTGTCATATATATATATATATATATATATATATATATTTACACACACACATAAACATATATATATATATATACATATCTATACATATACACATATATACATACATATATATCTACATATATACACATACATATACATACACACATAAATACATACACACATACATACATACACACAAATACATATATATACACACACACACACACACCCACACATATATAAACATATATATACATATACATACATATCTACATATATACACACACACAGCTATTTCGTATCAGTGCAATACGCTGCTTGTTAAAACGGATAACTCCCGCTCTTATGTGCAAGTCTGCGTGGATATTATGAACTATTGTATTTGTTCAAGTTCTATTTAAATTTTAAATAGAAGGAATTTTTATTTAGTCGACAGAAATATCTTTGGTAGGAATGGTAAAAACAGACAGGAATATTATTCGTGAATAAATCAACTCAAACCTCAAACAACTTATAATATTTTGCTCTCCATAAAAATATATCCTGTCTAAATTATACAAGTTAGAAATAAAGTAAACGTTAAAAGAACAAACATTCAAATTTCTTTACTCTTATGTAATTTTATATAAAAATAAACTTAGATTTTAAATATCCCAAAAGATTTTGCTCTCCATAAAAATATATCCTGTCAAAATTATACAAATTCAAATATGATCATGCTGCATAACAAAACCTAGAAATATAAATAAAATGTGTTCCTTTCAGCAATAACAAATCAAATCATTCAGTTGTCTCTGCTGTTATGTCATTTTAGAGCTGGACGCCTGGCATCTTTTTTTGGCCACAGGTTCGTTTCTGTTTGCTGTGAGGTTCTGTGTTGTGGAGATTCTCAGGATGGATTGCAGGTGCTCATCAGTGAGGCGACTCCTGTGTGCTGTTTTGTTAGTCTTTATCACTGAGAAGAGCTTCTCACACAGATATGTGCTACCAAACATGCACAAGGTTCGAGCCGCATGTAGACAGACTTTTTTTGTTCTTCAAAGTCACCAAAGCGCCGTGCAAACTCGGTGCGCTCAGTTTATCAGCAAAGTGCGTATTTGGGAACACCGTAGTGACGACTTGGTTCAACATTACTTGGCAACAGGGAAAGTGGGGCAAGTTGCACTGGTGCATTTGTGTCTCCCATAAAAACAGCTTCACTTGAAATCACTTTGTGATTGTGCACGGGTAAAAACGTCCGCTGAAGTGTCAGATTCTTATTTAATTATGCTGCTTTCTGTATCTTCTGCATTGCATTCAGGTTACCCTGATGTTTTGTCTCATAGTGCCGTCTTAGATTAAATTCTGTAATTACAGCCACATTAGCTCCACAAATGAGACACACGGGTTCAGTAAACATATACTCAGTCTCCCATCGCTTTTTAAAGGCTCTATTTTCAGAATCAACTTTTCTCTTCAGCATTGTGTGAGCTAGCTTCGCAATAACTTGCAGCATCATAAGGTAGACTTGATTAACGCGGTAAGTGTTCGGCAAGGCAGCTGAAGCGCTGCATTATGGGATCTGTAGTTTATTGTGTTACCAGCGCTTCATATACCCGGGCTTTAATAACAATAATACAGTATATAAAATGATCTCGGGCGGATATAATTACGCCGGGCGGATGTGGCCCGCCCCTTGAGTTTGACACATATGGACTAAATAGAACTTGAAAAGATATATTTTTCAAATGTGATCGCGCAATTCAGATAGAGTTGACGCGCACTACAGCCTGCATCTTCCCCTCGCTCTTACTTTTTTACCGTTCATCTAATGAATACACTGAGTATGGCTTTACCAAAACAATCATTGATGGGGAATAAAGTATCCATTATTCGAGTATGTAGATCGGGTTATATATATTGTCACGCTTGGGTCACAGATTTGCACAGAGACACAGAAAGTCGTAGAAAAAAAAGAAGGATTTTTATTCAGACACCGCAAACACATGAGCTTAAACGTGCTCCATGACAAGTCAGATATAACAGTTCCGCTAGGAGCAGAGAGAGATAAAAGCAAACAATCAATTCCCAAACTGACAGGCGCGCGCAAGGCTTATAAGTCGGCGGAGTACCGCGCGAGGCTTGTATTACGCGTTATAGTGCAAGGATAAGGAGCAATGTGTAGTCAGTGTTTCAGGGTTTGTGGTTTTCCCAGGGGCGTCTGTCTCTATTTGGGGTGCGATCAGCCCTCCAGCTCACACCCTCCCCCTCAGCTTTATTCACATTCCTGTGAATCAAGCGACTCTCTGTACTAGGTTCATTTAGTCGTGATAATACATCTGCGTTGACGTGTTCAGAACCTGGTCGGTGCTTTACTGTGAAACTGTAAGGTTGTAAACCCAGAAACCATCTCATTAGACGAGAGTTTGTATCTTTCTGTCGGTACAACCACTGGAGTGGAGCATGATCAGTTACCAAAGTGAAGTTTCGTCCCCACAAGTAATAGCGAAGCGCTTCCACAGCCCACTTAATTGCCAAGCATTCTTTCTCAATTGTAGAATAATTGCGTTCCCTAGGAAGTAATTTCCTACTCAAATATGTGATTGGATGTTCTTCTCCATCAAAATTTGTGACAGGACTGCGCCCACACCAAATGCACTTAAGGCGTCTGTTTGCAAGATAAAATCTTTTGTGAAATCCGGGTTCCTTAGAACCGGGTAAGAAGACAATGCTTTTTTTAAATCGTTGAAAGAACGTTCGCAATTTTCTGTCCACAGGACAGGTCGGTTTTTTCTGCCTCTAGTAAGTTCTGTAAGAGGAGCAGCTCTATGTGCAAAATTTGGAATGAATTTTCTGTAGTAACCAGCGAGTCCCAGAAAGGCGCGTACTTGTTTCTGTGTCTCAGGTCTCGGGTAAACAAGCATTTCTTCTATTTTCCTTAATTGTGGCTTTAGTAAACCCCAGCATATTCAGAGTGAGGACGCAGGATCTGATCCATCATATGCTGAAAAGTTAGAGGTGCCCCGTGAAGACCAAACGGGAGTCTTGTAAATTCATAGAGTCCGTCAGGAGTCGCAAATGCCGTTTTCTCACAACTGCTAGCCTCTAAAGGCACCTGCCAATAGCCTTTCGTGAGATCTAGCGTGGAGATATAGCTCGCCTGACCCAGTTTTTCCAACAGTTCATCGACACGGGGCATGGGATAAGCATCGAATTTAGAGACCTTATTCAAGCGTCTGAAATCGATACAGAACCGAACCGAACCGTCTTGCTTTGGGACTAATACGACTGGGCTGCACCAGTCACTTTACTTTCACGAATTACACCCAGTGTCAGCATCTTTTTACCTCTTCGACAATATTTCGCGCTTCCGTATCCGGACGGCCGCATCTGTACGCGAACATCAGGTGCAGTGGTAATTTTATGTTTTGTAATGTTAGTCTTGCCTGGTAAATCTGAAAAGACATCAGTGTTCCGTTCTATCAAAGATAACAGTTCTGTCTTTTGCGTGTCAGTAAGATCGTTACCAATGGTAACATCGGACTGAGAAACAGCAGCCAAGGAAGTGTTAACCTCTTGTCGGTCGTGCCATTCCTTCAAGAGGTTAATGTGTAAAATCTGGAATGGTTTGCGCCGGCCGGTATTCTAACCTTGTAATTTACTGGACTCATACGCTCCTCAATAATGGCGGGGCCCTGCCATTTAGCTAAGAATTTGTGTGGATCCGAGGGAACCAGTACCAAAACACGATCGCCAGGTTTGAACTCACGGAGCTTGCTGCGCCTATCGTAAAGACGCTTCTGAGTTTCCTGTTCTCGTTGTTGGTGTTCCACAGCAATAGAGGAAAGCATAGAAATTCTGTCTTGCAACGAAATTAGTCGATCTGCAAAGCTTGGACCCTTAGCTGCTCTCTCGTTTCCTATCCATTCCTCACGCACCACATCCAGGATGCCTCGCGCGCCTGCCGAATAACAACTCGAAGGGACTCAAGCCAGTGGACGCCTGTGGTGATTCTCGCACGCGTACAAAACAAACGGTAGGACAGTGTTCCATGTTGTGGGATCATTATGAGCAACTCGCCTGATCATCTGTTTCAATGTTTTGTTAAATCGCTCGGTTAAACCATTCGTTTGAGGATGGTAAACAGTAGTACTCAATTTCTTAATAGCAAAGCTGTCACACAATTGTTTCATCACGCGAGAAGTGAAAGGTGTGCCCTGATCAGTTAAGATTTCTCTAGGGATACCAATACGAGTAAAAGTTTCACATAGTGCTTTGGCTACAGCCGAAGAGTTGGCCTTTTTAGCGATCATTTCTGGATATCGTGTCGCATAATCAACCAACACCAGCAAATATTGGTACCCATCCTTAGTCTTAGGTAATGGTCCCACAATATCTAATCCCACACGCTGAAAGGGAACTTCCAATATGGGCATAGGACAAAGGGGAGCCCGAGGAGGCTTATAAGCAGAGACGATCTGGCAGTCTGGACATGAAGTACAAAATCGTTCAACATCTTTTCCCATATTAAGCCAATAAAATCGTTTTGATAACCGGTCTCTAGTTTTGTCGGCACCGAGGTGCCCCCCCAAGATGTGTGAATGTGCCAGATGCAAAACAGTTTCCCTATGTGCTTCAGGTACCACCAGTTGTTCAATAAATTCCCCTCAAATGATCTGAGATCACTCTGAAAAGGCAACCGTCCTTTTCTATAAAGTGTGGGTTTTCACACCCCCGGAATTACGCTCTTGGTAATAAGAGTCAATAGCAGGGCGAGCCTGTTTAAATGCATATTCTAATGAGCTATCAGTATGCTGCAAACGCACAAAATCTGATTGTTCGTTAACACTCGGTTTGTGTTCGGAGGCGTTTGCAAAAAAGAAAAAAAAGTAGAAAAAAAAGAAGGATTTTTATTCAGACACCGCAAACACATGAGCTTAAACGTGCTCCATGACAAGTCAGATATAACAGTTCCGCTAGGAGCAGAGAGAGATAAAAGCAAACAATCAATTCCCAAACTGACAGGCGCTGAGCCAGGCTTATAAGTCGGCGGAGTACCGCGAGGCTTGTATTACGCGTTATAGTGCAAGGATAAGGAGCAATGTGTAGTCAGTGTTTCAGGGTTTGTGGTTTTCCCAGGGGCGTCTGTCTCTATTTGGGGTGCGATCAGCCCTCCAGCTCACAATATATATACATATATATATACCCGCATATCGCAGCGGAGAAGTAGTGTGTTAAAAAAGCTAGAAAAAGAAAAGGGAACATTTTAAAAATAACGTAACATGACTGTCAATATACAGTATTTGTTTTGTGAGTGTTATGAGTGTTGCTGTCATCAAGGATTTGATTATAATTATTTCTTTCAATCAGGTTCGTATTTGTAGGATGTGTTGTGTTCAAGTTACATTCCGTGTTTGTCAATCGTTGTAAAGATGACAGGTTTCATTCATCGATTCGTTTCTTACTGCATCAATAAACAGCTCGTCTTCTTCTTTATCTGAGACCTGACACACTGCATGCACGGGTTTTTACACTGTCTTCCTTTAGCGGGACATTGACTTTTTCCAACGTGTGCTTTGTTTCCGCAGTAGTTGGATTTATGAATATGCTTGTATGTATGAGACGCTTCATATTTTTTGCTGCCTTTTCAATTGTGTAATTCGGTTTTGTTCAGCCTCTTTGGAACTGTTGCTTTTATCTGTGCACTCGTCAGTTCACGTGAGCCACTCGGTGTACATGCATCGAAGGTTCCCAGCTGTGCTGGTGCCATCTGGTACTATGTCCATGGCTGTATTTAATGTTACCTTAGTCCTGGCACTTAAAACTTTCTCTCGCAGTTTCGCTGAGTTTGTGTCAAACACCACCCTGACCATCTCATCTTCCTCTCCATAAGCACAGTCCTTCACCCGTGAATATTTACCCGTGGCAGTTTGCTATTGGATTGCCGCTGACGGACGGCCTTATATGGGCAGGCACTAAATTACAAACGCCAGCAGCAGCCTGTCTATGAACTTAATTTAAAGTGTAGGTTTACATCGTGCTTTGTTTCCGAAGTAGCAGAACTCATGAATATGGTTGTATATGTCACTCGCTCGCTTCTTATTGTTTCGCTGCCTTCTCAATTATATAATGCATGTTTTCTTCAGCGCTTTTTTGAGGTCTTCCTGGTTTTCTATGTACTGCGTGATTACGTGAAGGCGTGATGATGTCACACGAAACTCCGCCCCCACGGCGTTGAAGCTCATCTCCATTACAGTAAATGGAGAAAAACTGCTTCCAGTTATGACCATTACGCGTAGAATTTCGATATAAAACCTGCCCAACTTTTGTAAGGAAGCTGTAAGGAATGAACCTGCCAAATTTCAGCCTTCCACCCACACGGGAAGTTGGAGAATTAGTGATGAGTGAGTGAGTGAGTGAGTGAGTGAGTGAGTGAGTGAGGGCTTTGCCTTTTATTAGTATAGATTAAAGTAGAACATTGTAAACTCAATGTTAAAATCAATGTTTAATTTGTTAGAGTTTCTCAGATCCCATCTTAACTAAAGCACATTAAATGCTTTATGTTCAATGTGTTCCTTTATGTGCTCAATGTGTGTGAATCACTATGTGCTTCTTAGACATAAAATACATTGCATTCATGATATTACAGCTCTCTGAACAATTTTAATACTAAGATGTACAGTAATCCCTCCTCGATTGCGGGGGTTGCGTTCCAGAACACCCTGCGATAGATGAAAATCTGCGAAGTAGAAACCATATGTTTGTATGGTTATTTTTATATATATTAAGCCCTTATAAACTCTCCCACACTGTTAACATTATTAGAGCCCTCTAGACATGAAATAACACCCTTTAGTCAAAAGTTTAAACTGTGCTCCATGACAAGACAGAGATGACAGTTCTTTCTCACAATTAAAAGAATGCAAACATATCTTCTCTTTAAAGGAATGCGTGTCAGGAGCAGAGAATGTCAGAGGGAGAGAGAGAGAGAGCAAGAGAAAAGCAAACAATCAAACAATCAATACATGCTTTTGGGCTTTTAAGTATGCCGAAGCACCGCGATAAAGCAGCATTTTTTAGAGGAGCGTCCTTATCCTCTAGGCAAACAGCCTCTGTGCAAACAGTCCCTCTGCTCCCACCTCCTCCGTCAGGCGCAGAGAATGTCAGACAGAGTGAGAAAGACAGAGAAAAGCAAGTTAATACGTAATACATGCTCTGATTGGGTAGCTTCTAAGCCATCCGCCAATAGCGTCCTTTGTATGAAATCAACTGGGCAAACAAACTGAGGAAGCATGTACCATAAATTAAAAGACCCATAGTCCACAGTAATCAGCGAACCAGCGAAAAATCCGTGATATATATTTAGATATGCTTACATTTAAAATCCGCGATGGAGTGAAACCGCAAAAGTCGAAGCACGATATTGCGAGGGATCACTGTATACTTAATATCTTTTTCATGATCAAATGAATTAAAGCATATATTAAACATGGAGGCACGGTGGTGCAGCGGCAGCGATGAGCTGGAACCCTGTCAAAAGATTGCTTCTGCCTCCCACATGATGATTGCTGGGACATGCACAACCCTAGAAGAAAAAATTTCAGCAGAACTGTCTCTTTCAAATGTACCAAACCCCAATTCCTGCCCTTCCTTTTCTTTCTCCATGTAACCAACTGCCACACAATAAGGTCTGTAATAAATGTCAAACCATCTTTAATCTTAGAAAGCAGATTTTTCAAAACTTTTAAGGAACATTGAAATATCATCATAGTACATGTTTAATTATTCCATCCATCTATCCATCCAGTCCCATCAAGAGTACAGCGCGAGACAGAAACAATTCCTGGACGGGGCTCCAGCTCATCAATACCATCGCACCACTGTGCCCACACATTTCATTATTAATAATACATTATTTAAATGAAGTTAAAAATGCATTTGTATAATGTAATATACGTACTTTAATAAATTTCATCTTAAAAATGATATTAAGAGATCCAAGAAGATAACTATTGGAAATCTAAATCGACTCAGAAGCCAGTCATCATCTGTAAAAATGCACTCTTCTATTGAATTGAATTGAATTCCTTTATTGTTATTGAATGGTACAATGAGATTCAATATGCAAATCCTCCATAAACTAATTTTCCTACAAAATGATAAAACAATAATAATAATAAGACAACAAAAAATAACTAAATGTATATAATATGAAAGCATTAGTACAATATACATGTACATATAGTGCAAATGGTTCATAAAGTGGCTCAGGTTATGCAATATTACAACTGAAGTACAAATTTACAGTGAGGTCATTGTACTTATAATTACATACAGCTCTACCAGGAGCACTTGATGGACTGATTGTGTGTGTTTATAGTTCACTATATTGTTACAGGTTGATAACAATCAGATGCCTTAAATGTATAAATGATATGCGGTTAATTTCTGTGTATTTGATAAAGTCACGTCAGGGATGTGATTCTAAAAAAGAAAGGGAACCACACAGGAACAGTAGCACTGTTGTGATGCTGGGTGCCACCACTTTGCAAAAACGAGCAGAAAAAGTTTGTATGCAATGTGCTGTGCTGCCGTGAGAATGTGTTTGGCTTTATACCAAGTTTAAGTTTATTTTTTCTACATTGCGATGTGAGCATGGTAATGAGCATACGCAACATTTCTGTGCATATGCAGCATTTATACATGAGGCCCCAGGTCTTTATGGCATGTATATTTGCCACGCAGTAATAAAATTGAAAGGTACAATACAATACAATACATTTATTTTTGTATAGCCCAAAATCGCACAGGAAGTGCCGCAATGGGCTTTAACAGGCCCTGCCTTTTGACAGCCCCCCAGCCTTGACTCTCTGAGAAGACAAGGAAAACTCCCAATAAAAACCTTGTAGGGAAAAATGGAAGAAACCTCGGAAAAGGCAGTTCAAAGAGAGACCCCTTTCCAGGTAGGTTGGGCGTGCAGTGGGTGTCCAAAGTAGGGGGTCAATACAATACAATACACAGAAAAGAACAATTCCTTAATACAGCATAATAATAAAAGTTTTAGAAGTACGGTTTAACAGTAGATGATATGACATAATTAGGTTTGGATATTTTTAGAGTCCTGGAGACCTCATCCATCTAGCTGCCTCCCCATTTGGCCATGCCACGGCTGAAACGCTGTTGATGAATGGACCCCTCTTTCCCATGATTCCTGTGATCCTCAATCAGGGATGACTTTACCATAGGCAGGCAAACAACTTGGCAGGTGGGCCGTGGCACCAATTGCCACATTTGGGTGCCGAGAAAAGAAACAGAATAGGTGGGGGTTAGTATTCAATTATAATTATCATGTTACTTATGTTTTAGTGCTAATGACTAACAACAGAGATGCAGTATGTACAGTTAATCAGCAGCTCTAGTCAGGATATGCCAAACCGAAGTAGTGAGTCTTCAGCCGGGATTTAAAGGCTGAGACTGAAGGGGCATCTCTTATGGAAGCAGGAAGACCATTCCACAGTTTAGGGGCCCTGTAACTAAAAGCTCGACCTCCCACTGTTATTTTATTAATCCTTGGAATCCTAAGCAGACCGGCATCTTGAGATCTTAATGTGCGCTCAGGTTTGTAAGTCAAGATAAGTTCAGACAAGTAAGCCGGACCTTGGCCATTTAATGCTTTATATGTTAAAAGGAGGATTTTGAACTGGGAGCCAGTGTAAAGATTTAAGAACTGGAGTATTGTGTTCATATTTTCTTGTTCTTGTAATAATTCTTGCAGCCGCATTTTGGATTAACTGGAGGCTGTATAGAGAACAGTTTGAACAGCCAGTGAACACCGCATTGTAGTAGTCAATCCTACTAGAGAATGTCATTTACAACCCGTGTTAGTGCCGTTTCTGTACTATGACCAGTGCCAAAGCCAGACTGGAATTTCTCAAATAAATTTTAATGCGTAAGGTGTGACTGAAGTTGACTGGCGACTACTTTCTCTAGTATTTTAGAGAGAAATGGTAAATTTGAAATAGGCCTATAATTATTTAGTATGTGTGGGTCTAGGTCTGACTTTTTAAGTAAAGGTTTAATGACTGACACTTTTAGTGCATCAGGTACTGTGCCATGCAGTAATGAACTATTGATAACGGTTAGAATAGGCGCTGCAAGAACATCCATTGCACTTTTTACTAGTTTTGTTGGCACTGGATCTAAAAGGGAACAAATAGTGGGCTTCATTTTAGTAATTAAAGTTAAGACTTCCTGGTGAGTTACAGGATTAAAATTACTAAAGTGCTGAATGCAATGTGCGGCAGGGTCTGCTGAGCTAGTATTTGGTTTGTACTGTGATGCTGAGATCTGGGATCTTATATTTTTAATTTTCTCATTGAAGAAGTTCATAAAGTCTGTACTGCTAATATCTGTTGGTATTTTGCACTGTTGATCTGAATTCCATTTGTTAATTTAGCCACTGCTCTAAAAGTACCCTAGGATTTTTATTATTGCTATCTATTAATGTAGAATAGTATTCTGAGCGAGCTTTAAAGAGGGCTTTTTATATTTATTAACACTCTCTGTCCATGCAATTTGAAAGACATGTAGCTTTGTTGTTCTCCATCTGCGCTCCAGTTTTCGACACTCTAATTTAAGAGCTCGAGTATTTTCATTAAACCAGGGAGAGTTTCTATGTGCTTTGATCACTTTTGTTTTTAGGGAGCCACTGTGTCCAGAGCATCTCTCAAGGTCACATTATAATGTGATGTTAGCTGATCTAAATTGTTTTCCACGTTTACATTTGATGTTAACTGATCTAAATGGTTTTCCACAATTACACTCGACTTACTCAAGGTATCTATAAATTTTGAAGCAGAATTACAATCTAGATGTCGCACTGTCTTTGTTTTAATCTGTGAGTGCTGGCATGGGCAGAACTAAATCAAATGTAATTAAGAAGTGATCGGAAATAACTACATTTAATGGAGTAATATTTAAATTTTGAATTTCAACTTTGTAAGTTATAATTAAATCTAATGTGTGGTTATGATTATGAGTTGGACCTTTGACAATCTGACAAAATCCTACTGAATTTAACAAATAAGTAAAACATTCCACATCAATGTGTACATTAAAATCCCTCATCAGAACTACGTGATCATAATTTATAGCCAAATCAGACAGAAGGTTGCTAAATTCAGTCATGAACAATGAATATGGCCCTGGTGGTCTGTAGACTAGCACTATAATTGTGTTGGAATCTGTTTTCATATTTAAAATGAATGCCTCAAAGGATGTAAAGTTGCCTAAATTTTTAGGAGTGATTTGCATTTTGTTACAATGAATTATTCCAAGGCCTCCTCCTCGACCAGAATCTCTAGACTTATGAAGGAACGAGTATCCATCTGGTGACGCCTCAGCTAGGGAACAGTGTCAGATTTACTAAGCCAGGTTTCAGTAAGAAGACACAGATCAGATTTTGTACTTAATATGATATCATTTACCAAAACAGCTTTAGTGCCAAGAGAGCGAATGTTCAATAAACAGCATTTAAAACTGCATGGTTCTTTCTGAACTGCTGATATATTTTTGTTTTAATTTGAATTAAATTTCTATTACAGATGCCCCTGGTGGAGTGTCTGGTTTTATCCCTTGGTCTAATTATACACCTTATTTTTGGTTATCAATTAATTTATGGTTTGTATCAAGACTAAATTTACTGGATGCCCCACAACAGGGATTATGGGTAACAGCTTCAGGAAAATAACAGGTGGGATAAACAACAGCCTGTGATTTAAGATCACATGACTGCGGCCTGGATGGTGCTCTAATCAGTCAACCAGGCAGTTTTGCTGCCATATTTTGGGATAATACATAAGATCCCTCCAGTTAGGATGAAGACCATCTCTTCTGAAAAATCCAGGCCTTTCCCAAAAATCATCCCAATTGTTCACAAATGCTATGCTTTTATTTGCACACCAGGTTTCTAGCCAGCAGTGAAAGGAATGCAATCTGCTATAAATCACATCCCTCTATATAATCTTGGTAAGGGACCAGATACAATTAAATTCCGACATTTTGTTTTAGCTTTGGTGCATAGAGAGATGAAGTTCCGCTTTAATACCTCAGATTGCTGTAAATAAATATCATTAGTGCCGACATGCAGCAATAAGGTAGATACTTCATCGTCGCAACACGGTCCAATGCGCCTTTATGCCAGAAATCTTGGCCCCTGCAAGGCACTTAACATTAACTGCTGGTTTAACATAGTTTGGAATTCTAACATTCCGCACTATGGAATCGCCAATTATGAGCACTTTATTATTCTCAGTTTCCACAGGCATGCTGCAGAGAGCTGAGAATCTGTTCTGGGTCCGAATTGGTGACCTGGGTGCTGGGGGACTAAATTTTGGATTCTTAGACCCCCGTCTTACTGTTACCCACTCGCCCTGTGGCTGAATTGGTGCTGCTGATTTCGCCTGACTACAGTGGGACCTGGAGAGACTGAAGCCGAATCAGATGTAGCCGAATTGTCTAAACAAACCGAGTCGATCCAATTTTCGGTTTGCCTAATCGCTATCAGATTCCTAACGCGGTCCTCCAATTCGCGTATTTTCCCGACCAACTCTAAATTAACTAAACATTTTTGGCAGGTGAAGCTATCTGCACTGTCGGCCGGAAAACCTGAGCTGTACATACTGCAGGACACACAACATATAAACGTGCCCTCGATGGGCAGAGAGCAGATAGAACTTACATTAAGTGTTGAAGTCATCTTTGCCTTTTTTATAGGTGCTTCAGCGCTTTCCGTGTTCAGCTGAATCACCGTCGCTTTAAGTTTCCACCACCCGCTGAGCGATCGACTTTAATTTCTCACTGCCGGTTATTTCTACTAGTCAGCTGCCGGCTTTACCTCAGGTGAACTTGCTCGGGTGCTTTCGAAGGGCTATGTGCCTGTGGGAGATGCCGCCACTCTCTGCTTCCGCTCGCTGATCCGCTCTCTGCTTCCGCTCGCTCTGCAATGATTCTACCCCTCAAAACACCCATGCCATGCCTCTTTCTGCTTATAGGTCATTAGTAGAGTCACCCTTTCGATGTGTGGATGTTTCAGATTCCAAATAGATAAGGTTATAATTGAATCTAATATCATAAAAGATGTTTTTGTTAAATGTATATGGGATGTTTTGAAGTAGAAGAAGAAGCTTGGGAATGATGTTCATATTGACAGTGTTGATATTCTCTCTGCTAACATGAGATGTAGAGTAGACTATCTATTCATGTCTTGTTTCATTTTTCTCCATGCAGACAGTATATTTACTTGTGATCTTCACCCCTAGATATTAACAACAACAGCATTTATTTATATAGCACATTTTCATACACACAGTAGCTCAAAGTGCTTTACATATACACAATAAGAAAACAAAATAAGTCAACATTAATTAACATAGAATAAGTAAGGTCCAATGGCCAGGGGGACAGAAAACTGATCTGCTAAGATAAATGGGAAGGTATCTAGTTTAATATTGTGTGCTAGAGAGTTCACTAGAAAAAGCACACTTTTATTCAAATTGATTTTGAGTCTGGATATCATTTGAAAATCTGCTAGTGCTTTTAGGACTGCTGGCATGGAATTTTGGGGCTCATATATGTGCAGTATCATATCATCTGCATATAGTGATATGTTCTTGTCCTTCTCTGAAAATCCCCTTTATCATTTAGGCATTTTGAAACTAAAGAGCCAATGGTGCAATGGCGATTGCAAAGAGCAGTGATGAGAGGAGGCATCCATGTAGAGTACCACATTCTATTTTGAAGTAGGTTGAAATAATGTTGTTAAAACAAACTGAGGCTTTTGGATTGGTGTAGGGTAGTTTGATCCATGCACATATGTTTCGGCCAAATATAAATTTGTGCAGTGTGGTGAATAAGTAGTCTATATCATTTTTATTTTTGCATCCAAAGATAATAAGATCTCTGGGATGTTAGATTTAATGGGTGAATATATTATATTAACCAAATGTTGAAGATTAGAAGCTGTGTCTAATAAATCTGGTTTGATATTGTGATATTACAGAAGGAAGCACTTTCTCACTTTTTCTGGTTAGATCTTTGGAGAATATCTTAATGTCATTATTCAGGAGTGAAATTGGGATGTGTGATACACATTGTAGTAAATCCTTATTTTTATCAGGAAAGATGGTAATTAATGCTTGGTTAAATGTTTGAGGTAGAATTTTGTAGCTTCTATGAATGTTGTTAAAAGTAGTGGAGCTAACTTATTTGATTTTTTTTTATATAAAATTCCACTTGGTAGCCATCAGTGCCAGCTGCTTTCCCATTCTGAAGTGAGTTTATAGCATCTAGTATTTCTGAGAGTGCCAGAGGTTTATCTAGTTTCATTGCACTAAAAGTATCTAGCTGAGGTTCCTGTAATGAATCAAAAAATGCATTAGATTGTGTCTTCTTTAAACTGAGTAGAACATAAGGATGCATAAAATTTAAGGACTTATAGTCCTTCTGTAATATATTCCTAAATGTGTGTGTGTTATTTTTATGATCAATGATTTTATCTCTGTCTGTGTTGGTAATAACTGTTATTGCATTGAGGACTTCCTGTTTGTGTATTTATTAGGCTAAGATTTCATTGGCCTTTTCTCGTTGTTAATAAAAATGATGTTGCAATTTAAAGATGAGTTGTTCCATTTCTTTAGTTGTCAAGATATTAAATTCTGATTAAATCCCTTTTACTAAAAAGTACCTCATTTGGAGACATGACATATTCTGTTCTATTCTGGTAATTTCACTGATTAACTCAAACACCTTCTTCGTTTCCCATTTTTGAGAAAGGTATAAAATAATCTGTTCTCTTAAAAATGCTTTTAGAGTTTCTCAGAGCATTCCTGCAGAGACCTCTGAGGATGCATTTGTTTCAAGAAAATAAATTGCTTGGATATAAATTCTGTACAGTTCTCATCAGCTAATGACAGAGGGTTAAGATACAAGCTACGAGATGAGTGTGTAGGGAATAGTGATTTATGCTCCATGATCAGAGGGGTGTGGTCAGAAATAACAATAGTATCCAACTTAGATTTGATAATGAGCAAAAAATGATTGTCTATGAAGAAATATTAGAACATTAGGTAACAATGATGTACTGGTGAGAAGGAGCAATATGCTTTGAGGTTAGGATTTAAAATCCTTCATGGGTCTGATAAATTATGATTCATTACACTGTGTAATTATTTTTGCAGCAATACATGTTCCTGACACTGTAGCTGAAGACATATCTAGCTCTGCATTTAAAACACAATTAAAGTCTCCTGCCATTATAATTTTAGGAGTAGTCACATTAGGAATAGATGTGAATACTTTTTGGATGAAATCTCTATCATTCTTGTTAGGTGCAAAGATAATTATCATAATCACTTCAGTATTAAATATTGCCCATCATCATGACATATTGCCCTTTAGGATCAGATATTACATCTGACACTACCAATGGAGTAATTCTGTGTATTAAGATTCCGACACTCTTAGTTTTCTTTGTATAGTTGGAGTGAAAAATATGGCCAATCCAATTATTATTAAACTAGTCTCCTGTAAAAATACTATCTTGGCATTTAGATCTGTTAGGTGAAAGAATTTTTTCTTTGTCTTTAATTCATGATTGAGACCTTTGAAATTCCAGCTCACAAAGTATACTGTTTGGACATAGAGACATTGTTTCTGAACTTTTGTTAACATTTTGTAGGGTTAAGTTAAGGTAGTAAATAGTTACTTATGATAGGTTCAACCTAGATTTCATATTATTGCCAGGTGTTGTCCAACAAAGTCTTTTAAAGTGTTTGATGAGTTTTCCACACAAAGTGGATTAGTAGTCAAATGGTCTGGGTCTGTCAGAGAGGTATATAATCTTCATATCTGGTCATAAAACTCTTGTCTCTATTTAACTCTTTTGAGGCAGATGTCAAATTATAACATCACATAGGAGTGACACTATGATCAGCTCGGTACTAATTAGCTGATGCTGATGCATCACTTTCATTTTCGATCTCCATATCACTTGCATCAAAGTTGGAGTCAGATAAATCAGTTGTTATTTCAGTAATAATATACAAAATGTTGTCCATGGAGCATTTTGCTTTGCACAATGGCTTCTTTCTCTCGCTAGATCAGCCTTTAGCTCTGGCAGTTGGTGCCTGTGTGAAGACAGCTCCTGCAAGTAGCAGCTGCTCTGACAGCCGAGAAAATATTCAGACCTCAAAGAATTAGAATTTAGCATCAGTTTAAATTCCCATTCATTTCTTTGTTGCTGTGTCTTTAAAGTACTTCTCATAGCGTCCATTGCTGCTGAAATGTGTTCCTACAGGAACACCCCTATTGCCATGCTTCATGCGCAACCTGTGTAAATTCATTGTTTGATGCAGTGTTCGTCCAGTTTCTCCCACATAGAGTGCAGTGTTGAGACATTTCATATACAGATTGGGGTAGACCACATTCGATAATCTGCTGGAAAATTAGCCCTTTATTGGTTGTTGTTGTCAGCCATTTGATATAACTACACGAACTGTATTATACATGTGAGCAAACATTTGACCTCTTTTATGTGAGCAAGGAGATGTAGAATTATCTATTGGTTCCCACAGGGTGTTTCAGACAATTGGTTGCTGCAAATTTGGTGGTTGTCTCTATACCAGGAGGGGAGGTTCTGGGAATGAATAAGTCAGCATGTCATCATTATTTAGTATTGGGTGAAATTATTATAGAATTTTTTGAAGCGCTTCAAGGTGTGGATTAATGGTGACAACAAAAGGGATATGTTTTTTGTTTTCTTTGTTTTTATATTCTAGAAGGTTGCCTCTGGATATGGCAATAGCTCAACTTATTTGAGTATTTGTATTTTGTGAATATATTCTTGACTAATAAAATTTGTCTAAACTCCTGCTGTTGTTTATTCTGGTCTGTCAGGTCTGAACAAATACAATTGTAAAAATGATGGAGCAATTTATATGCTTGGGGTGTAAGCTATCACTTCTCAGGTATGTCCGTCTGTCTGTTGGTTTGTGAAAAACAGAGGTTACAAGGGTGTTATCTTTCAGGTGAGCAGTGGTGTCAAGGAAGCTGACTTCTGTTTTTGAGTAAGTAAGCTTCAGCTTTATGTTGAGGGTAAATCATGTTGTGTTAGGTATGTTTCACATGCCAATATGCCATTATCAGGGACAATGTTTTTGTATAGTGCCTCAGCATCCATTGTGGCCAGTAAGGTTCCGTCAGGCAAGGGACCTATAGCAGAGTTTTTTTAGGAAATCAGTTGTGTCTTGGATGTAGCTGGTTGAATTATAGGTGAGGGGTTTAAGGATGTGCTCCACCCATCTTGAAATATTTTCTGTAAGTGAACCAATTCCTGAGATGAGGACTGGGCGGTCTCATGGTCTGGAATCCCTACAGATTTTATTTTTTTCTCCAGCCGTCTGGTGTTTTTTTTTTGTTTTTTCTGTCCCCCCTGGCCAATGGACCTTACTCTTATTCGATGTTAATTAATGTTGATTTATTTTGTTTTCTTATTGTGTCTTTTATTTTTCTATTCTTTATTATGTAAAGCACTTTGAGCTACTTTGTATAAAAATGTGCTATATAAATAAATGTTGTTGTTGTTGAGATTATTATCTTTCCTGTGTTTCCTACTTTGTGGATCTTAGGAAGCATGTAGACGTAACACATTTTGGTGTTCTTAGGAATTAAATTGCTTTCATGATCCCTGATGTAAAGAGGAAAGCTACTTACTATCTTTTTTAGTTTCTTCTTGTAGAGATCTATAGAATCTTCCTGTAGTTTGTAATAATGTGCAGTATTGGACAATTGCCCTTGTGCCTCCTGTATATAGTCAGATGTGTTCATGATAAATAAAGCGCCCCATTTTTCTGTTGGTTTAATAATGATCTCTGCATTTTCCCTAAGTGAATGTGTGGCTATTCACTTGTGAATAGTGATGTTGTGTATACGATTTTGCTGTCTGTTTAGAATCCCTATTTCAACTCTCTGTTGGAAGCAATCTATATAATTGTCAAGAGTGGAGTTTCTGCTGGGTTCTGGCATCGATGTAGATTTATTAGTGGGGTTATTGTAACAGCTAGTTGTTGGTTCCCGTGTGTCACCATTTTCTTTCTTGTGAAAAAATTCCTTTTAGTCAGAATTTTCTGAAGAATTCTTCCGTATCACTTCAGAGTCTGATTTTGTCAATGGGCTTTGCAGGGCAGAATAAGAGTCCCTTTGTAAGTAATGAAATCTCTGCTTCATTTGGTGTGTACGAGGAGATATTAACCCCTTGTTGCCTAAATTTATTTACAATTATATAAAAAAAAGAATTATTTGTGCTTTTGCTGTCAAGCAGATAGTAAATTAAGAAGGGTCTAGCTGCAGCTTGCAATACCTATGACATAGATCAGGTAATGCGCACTTTGTCAGTTACAAAACGCCCTTTTACTGAGCTAACCCTACTACAACCCTAATCTTAACCATAGTGTAACGGGGCCGTACTGACCCCTACTCTCTTTTTTCTGTTTCTTTTTCCAGTTTCTTTGTGGTGGTGGCCTGCGCCACCTCCACCTACTCAAAGCATCATGATGCTCCAACAATGATGGATGGATTAAAAGGCAGAAGTCTACATGGCCATCATCATCAAGCCCTTCAAGAACCCTAAATCCAAAGAGGACTGTTTCATTTATGTTAGGTAGAATGCCCAGAGGGGACTGGGCGGGCTCATGGTCTGGAATCCCTACAGATTTTATTTTTTCTCCAGCCGTCTGGAGTTTTTTTTGTTTTTTCTGTCCCCGCTGGCCATTGGACCTTACTCTTATTCGATGTTAATTAATGTTGATTTATTTTGTTTTCTTATTGTGTCTTTTCTATTCTTTATTATGTAAAGCACATTGAGCTACTGTTTATATGAAAATGTGCTATATAAATAAATGTTGTTAATGCTAATCATAGTCTAATGTGATGGGTGTTACAAGACTGACGTTGAGGGCATTTCATGATGTTGGGGCATTAAATGACTAACTTCATGGATGCTGCAGTCTGCAATTACACTTTGTTGAAATTAAGTGGAGATTGTTAATTTGTAAATAGCATACAAGCAACCAGGGCGGCATGGTGGCACAATGGGTAGCGCTACTGCCTTGCAGTTAGGAGACCCGGGTTCAATTCCACATTTTCCCTGTGTCTGTGTGGGTTTCCTCCAGGTACTCTGGTTTCCTTCCACAGTCCAAAGACATGCAGGTTAGGTGCATTGGCGATTCTAAACTGTCCTTGGTCCGCGTGTGCCCTGCAGTGGGCTGGTGCCCTGCCTGAGGTTTGCTTCCTGGCTTGCACCCTATGTTGGCTGGGATTAGCTCCAGCAGACCCTGTGACCCTGTAGTTAGGATATAGCGTGTTGGATAATGGATGAACACAAGCAAACAATAAGCTGGTACATATTTTTATCTTACCACAATTTATCTCAAATTTGGACAATTTCTCGAAATTAGTAGCCAAAATCCATGTGCACTTTGCTTCCATCAGGCGGATGTAGTTTCCACCACAACTGCTAGATGGCGTGACCAGTGCTTCCAATACAACCCTTGGTACGTATCAAATGAGCATCAACTGGCATTGGCGGGATACATATGCCACCTCAGCTGCATTCAGGCCAGAAGCGGTTTGAAGCGATTTTGCCACAATCATCTACAAGAGGTTAACAATACGAGTCTGTTGCTCTTTGCTTTTTGCTGTTAAATGTCCAGCTTTATCTCGCAGACTATGCATCTTTTTCTTTTTGTTAACAATAAGGATGTTCCGGAGTCTTTTGTAATATAGATGTAGTTCCTATACCATATCCTGTATGTCATTTCCAAGGAACAGGGTGAGGTCTTGGATCTTTTCTTGTGTGTTCTTTTTCATGTTATAGAAAATTTTGATTAGGTGGTTTCTTTGCCTTTCAGATGTGCTAGTACAAAGTTGCTCTGCAAATACTATAAGTTTGTATAGTTGGATTCCTTATCAAGATGCCTTTCAGTATAAGATTTTCCTTTTTGCATTTCATTAAGAAGAAGATGTTACTTGTCCAGGTGTGCCATTTTCTTCCACATTATGCCTATTAATGCAAAATTTAGCATATCCTTTCATTTGACTAAAATATAAATTTCTATTTACTCTTCTTGTACTTTGACTTTCTATAGCTTGGCATTTCATCCAGAGCTTCTGAAGATCTGCTTCAGCTTCTGACAACCTGGAAATTGCATTATGTATGTTTAATAATTAGATGGATGGATATTCTTATTTCCACCAAGAAAACTGGATGGTATTATAAAAAGTTCTGGCTCTGAATGTGTATGTGACCAAAATCCTACATCCCACTGGATTAATCTTTTTCCTGTATTATTTACTAGTGCAGCATGTTTCTTATTAACTGAAATATCTATTTGGTAATTATTAAAAAAGATTTATACACTACAATCCACTTTCAAGTAACTGTAATTAGGCTGGTGAGACTTTTTTGCATATCATTTCTAATATCATTTCTACAATTCCCTCTGCTGTTTGAAACAGATTGTTTAAAGCTAGGCTGGCAATTAGTTTGTTTTCATGTAAGAAATAAGCTGTAAATGAGAAACGCAGAAAAGTCATTTCCTTTACCTTCAATTTCTTGTCATATTGTAATAGCAGGGGGCCCCCAGGGAGACACTGCATCCAGAATAAAAGGCAAGGAGGGCAAAGTGTACAAATATGGCGTGTTTATTTTAAAAGTAAATACCAGGTAGAGATAAAAATAGAGCAAAAAGAAGTGCCAAATAAACAGAAGATAAAATATGAAACATGGACCTGCTTTCACAGAGGTAGAAACCCTGTGTACCAAATGGGGTTCTCCTTGCTTGCTCATCTCATGGGTAGTCTCGAGTACAAGCTCGATTCCAGAATCTTTCTTTCTGTTCTGGCTTCTTCCTTCAACTAGTTGAGCTTTTCTCTTTCTGTCTCTAGCTGCATGTTTATAGCATCAAGTGGCTATTAACCACTTACTTGGTTAATTTCTGCACATGGCCTGGATTCAGTTTTATGATCTAGGGCAGGGGTGTCAAACTCAATTGCACAGGGGGCCAAAATCCAAAACACATTTTAGGTCGCAGGCCGAACAGGATAAACATTTATTGAACACACTAAAACTAAACTTTTAAAATTTTAAAACGTAACTTTTTTGAACATAAATATGAAAAGGAATATTATTCTGGAATAAATCAACTCAAACCTTAAATAACTTATAATATTTTGCTCTCCATAAAAATATATCCTTTCTAAATTATACAAGTTAGAAATAAAGTAAACGTTAAAATAACAAACATTCAAATTTATTTACTCTTATGTCATTTTATATAAAAAATAAACTTTAAAATTTTAAATATCCCAAAAGATTTTGCTCTCCATAAAAATATATCCTGTCAAAATTATACGAATTCAAAATATGAACATGCTGCATAACAAAACCTAGAAATATAAATAAAATGTGTTCCTTTCAGCAATAACAAATCAAATCATTCAGTTGTCTTTGCTCATATGTCATTTTAGAGCTGGACGCCTGGCATCTTTTTTTGGCAACAAGTTCGTTTATGCTTGGTGTGATGTTCTGTGTTGTGGAGATTCTCAGGATGGACTGCAGGTGCTCATCAGTGAGGCGACTCCTGTGTGCTGTTTTGTTGGTCTTCATCACTGAGAAGAGCTTCTCACACAGATATGTGCTACCAAACATGCACAAGGTTCGAGCCGCATGTAGACGGAGCTGGAGCATTTCTGCGGGAATGGAGTGAATAAACTGTGCGGGCCCTGCAGTATCATACTTTGCCTTCAGTGTGCCATTTAACTGCAGCTCAATCAGCTCCATCTGAATCAGGTGCAGTTTCCACATCGATGGCAAATGGGTTGCGAAGCATATTCAAAGTCACCAAAGCACCATGCGAACTCAGTGTGCTCAGTTTATCAGCAAAGTGTGTATTTGGGAACACCGTTGTGCTGACTTGGTTCAACATTACTTGGCAACAGGGAAAGTGCGGCAAGTTGCACTGGTGCATTTGTGTCTCCCATAAAAGCAGCTTCACTTGAAATGCCTTCACTGCATCATACATGTCAGTGATTATGCGGTCACGTCCCTGGAGCTGAAGGTTTAAGGCGTTGAGATGAGCTGTTATGTCAGCCAGAAATGCCAACTCACATTTCCACTTTTCATCCCTAAAATTGGTGGAGTCTTTTCCTTTACTGTCCATGAACTGACAGATTTCGTTGCTGAGCTCAAAAACTCTGTTGAGAACCTTTCCCCGACTTAGCCAACGCACCTCTGTATGATAAGGAATGTCAGCAAACACTGAATCTATCTCCCACATAAAGGATTAAAATTGCCAGTGATTTAAACCTTTAGCTCGGATAAAGTTTACGGTTTGTGTCACAGTGCTCATTACATTGACCATCGTCAGGACTTTGCCACATAGTGCTTCCTGGTGTATGATGCAGTGATATGCCGTTAACTCACCAGTACAGTTCTCCTCCTGCATCTTTACTCGCATCCTTCCCACTAGTCCACTTTTTTCACTACATATAGATAATGCTCCATCAGTTGTAAGTGCAATAAGTTTGTCCCAGGGCAGTTTCATGTCGGTTATAGTTTGACATACATTTTCAAAAATGTCTTTTCCAGTCGTGGCATCGATTTAATGTCCATTATTTCCTCTGTAATGCGCAAATTGGAGTCCACTCCACAGATGAAGATAGCCAGCTGTGCAGTATCAGTCATGTCAGTACTTTCATCCACAGCAAGAGAGTATGCAATAAAGTCTTTGCTTCTTTCACTCAACTGTGTTCTTAAATCAGTGGCCATCTCACAAACTCGATCAGCAATTATATTTCTACTCAGGCTTACATTTGCCAGCATCTGCTTTTTGTCTAGACATAAGACGTCAAACACCTTGATCATGCAGCTCTTCAGAAATTCTCCCTCGGTAAATGGCCTGGCTGATTTGACGATCTCCTCTGCCACGATAAAACTTGCTTTCACAGCAGCTTCACTTTGTGATTAGGCACGGGTAAAAAACGTCTGCTGAAGTGTCAGATTCTTCTTTAACTCTTCTGCTTTCTGTATCTTCTGCTTTGTATTCAGATCTTTCAGGTTATCCTGATGTTTTGTCTCATAGTGCCGTCTTAGATTAAATTCTTTAATTACAGCCACATTAGCTCCACAAATGAGACACATGGGTTTACCGGCAATGTAAGTAAACATATACTCAGCCTCCCATTGGTTTTTAAAGGTTCTGTTTTCAGAATCAACTTTTCTCTTCGGCATCGTGAGGGCTAGCTTCGCAATAACTTGCAGCATCATAAGCTAGACTTGATTAACGCGGGAAGTGTTTGGCAAGGCAGCTGGAGCGCTGCATTATGGGATCTGTAGTTTATTGTGTTACCAGCGCTTCATATCACCGGGTCATTCATAACAATAATATATAAAATGATCTCGCGGGCCGGATATAATTACACGCCGGGCCGGATGTGGCCCGCGGGCCTTGAGTTTGACACATATGATCTAGGGCATCATTAATTAATTCTATCAAATTCTGGCTTCCCTGTTCCATTTAAAAATTAGTCATCATTTTCAAAGCCTGGTCTCACAAGTATTCTTAATTTCTGTAGCTTTATAGGGATTGCTCTACACAGTCCTTCTAAGCTATCTTTACAATGGGCTTCTTATTTTCTACCCAGCAATTTGCTAACATTAGTTGGCAAGAAGACCCTGAAAGGTCTTGCTTGCTTTCTCTAACATCTCTACATGAAGCGTCAGGCAGCTATGAAAGGTGTTGAATTCTAATCCCCCTTGGCATCCTGGAAGAGTGGTACATGTTTGCAAAAGGCCTCATCTCTTTCTTTTCTATATTGTTATTCCTAACTATTGTCTTATGTGGCACCAAACACACTTAAAGTGTATACTGCCCTAACATCTCTCTGTCCACACACTGGCATGTCTTGTTGCTCTATTTCTGCATGTGTCGCTCTTCTAGAGATTTCCAGTGGAGCTTTGCACTCTTACCTTAGGGTGCTATTTACCGCAGACAACCATCTTGCCATTAAACACAAATGATATGCAATTTGATAAGTAATTATTTTTTACTCTTAGAAAAAATATTTCCAAAATTAACTTAATTAGAAATGCCTAATATCTAAAACAGCTTGTAATGACCGTAAGGTGTATATTAAGTGACTACATTATGGGAATCAATTATCTGAAGGTCATTGTTAGGCCTAGATTATTAGTTAAATTGTAAGATAAATGCCAGAATCAATCAAGTTTTTCTGTAAACATGACAAACATAATCTTTGCCTTAAAACACTGCACAGGGAGAGACTGAACACGTGCAGAAATCATCGGCGCATATGAACCGGAAGGGAAACTGGCTTGTTCGTCACACGAGTGTGTGGTTGTGAACAGATGCAAAAGTTTGGCGAACTTTTTGGTCATAACACGATTTGTTCGTAGTCCGAGACGTTCGTGACACGAGGTTCCACTGTATTTATATTTATCTTGTTCTATTGTGTTGATTTTCTTTTTAGGTTAAATCCTTTTGGATATACAGTGTTTAACACTAGAATTACCAGAGCCTACGAAAAAACTCATAATTCCATCCCACCTTAAATCGCTTCTTAAATCCTTTCACACCTCTCCGCCAGCGCCCTTTGTCTTCTAAATGTGCTGATAAAGAGAAGCTTGGAGCAGCCGGCTATTCCATCCGCCCACCAATTTAGAACGTGCACAAACTTCTCTCAGCTCATGCCTTGATTGAGTATCTGGGAGTGAAGTGGAGTTTTAGAGTGGAAATAATAGATTGTTGTTTGGAACACAAGGAATTTAATGTCTGTTCCGTTTCTACAGTAATCTGTGTCAACACATTGTTAAAACAGAAACGTTTTTTTATATTCTAGTAGTAGATGACAAAATGTAGGCATAAACTATATAATGTATGAAGCCTGAAGTCCAAATAGCAAAGAAACATTTTCACAAGAATAACACAATTACGCTTTTATTCAAAAATATAACTACAGAAACAAAAAGCCGCCTTAACATGCGACATTGACAGCAGTTTACTGTAATTGCCTCTGTGGTTCAATAGACTCAGCCCCCGCTTGGGAATCAAGAGGTTACGAGTTCGATCCTGTGCCCCTCTGTTTTGAGAAGTAAACTGCTCTTAGTCTTACTGTTTTAGAATAAAAGTATACATTTGATTTCAGTCTGTAACAGCCGGTGCAATTTATGATCCTTGTAAAGGTTAGCTTTTTTTTTTTTTATTTCACTTTTCATTCTCTCAGTCGCGTTCAGAATCAATCCATACAACCCCATCTGACACGGCTGTTTTCACTAAAGACGCGCTAAAGCTCTGCAGTGTACCACGATGCATACTAACGCCAAACCGAACACCCATTCCCGGATTCTGACACACAAACGCTGGCGAAGCTGCCTTCTTCGTATCTCACCGTCACTTGCTTTTCTTTTTATTCAGTTTTATTGAGTGTTCCTGCCAGTCCCCGCATGTTGCTGTATGCTGCTTCTTTTGTACTCCAGGACATGCAGAGGAAAGAATGGTAAAGACCAGTAACTTCGGCGCTATATGCAATCATCAGACACTCCCCATCTGCCCGTTGTTTTGTTATACTTTTCAATACTTTTTATACTGCTCAAACGGGCATGCTCAAAAAATACACGTGTAATGCCACAAAAAGTGCACGCAGACAGTTCATTTCGCAAACAAAACAAGGGCACTTTTATTCAAAACTACCTGTATAACCGAAGAAAAAAGAAAGCAAGTTACAGTCGGCGATTGATACGACAGCTTGCATGGTGCAATGCTAAGAAGTGCAGATTTTCATTCCGTGCTATATAAAATCATCACATTCAAATATTAACAGTTCCCACACACCCAAGGACCGTCCTTCTTACATTTACGACACGTGTACTTGTTGCCGTGTACACACCTCTCTGTGCTATGGTTTCTATTACACTGAATGAGCACCTGACACTGTACTTTCTTCCCTGGCTGAAGGTCCCGCATCAGAGAATTTCCAGTTCCTGCATTAACACCCGATCTGACGCTGCTCGTTTTCAAATAATATTGCATTAGTGCGATTATATTTTCACATGTATTGTCTCTTTCTTTCAGGTGTGTAATAGAAACCACAGCATAGAGAGGATTGTGTACATTGCTTCTTACAGGAAAAGGCGATGGAAAAAGTGCACTTGAATAAAAGTGCACTTTTGTTATACTTTTACACCAACATATGTTCCTGTGTTTGAGCGACACGGGCAGATGGGGAGTGTCTGATGATTGCATATAGCGCCGAAGTTACTGGTCTTTACCATTCTCTCCTCTGCATGCCCTGGAGTACAAAAGAAACAGCATACAGCAACATGCGGGGACTGGCAGGAACACTCAATAAAACTGAATAAAAAGAAAAGCAAGTGACGGTGAGATACAAAGAAGGCAGCTTCGCCAGCGTTTGTGTGTCAGAACCCCGGGGGGGGCGTTAGTATGCATCGTGGTACACTGCAGAGCTATAGCGCGTCTTTAGTGAAAACAACCGTGTCAGATGGGGTTGTATGGATTGATTCTGAACGCGACTGAGAGAATGAAAAGTGAAATAAAAAAAAAAAGCTAACCTTTACAAGGATCATAAATTGCACCGGCTGTTACAGACTGAAATCAAATGTATACTTTTATTCTAAAACAGTAAGACTAAGAGCAGTTTACTTCTCAAAACGGAGGGGTGCAGGATCGAACTCGTAACCTCTTGATTCCCAAGCGGGGGCTGAGTCTATTGAACCACAGAGGCAGTTACAATAAACAATTGTGTTATTCTTGTGAAAATGTTTCTTTGCTATTTGGACTTCAGGCTTCATACATTATATAGTTTATGCCTACATTTTGTCATCTACTACTAGAATATAAAAAACGTTTCTGTTTTAACAATGTGTTGACACAGATTACTGTAGAAATGGAACAGACATGAAATGCGTGTGTTCCAAACAACGATCTATTATTTCCACTCTAAAACTCCACTTCACTCCCAGATACTCAATCAAGGCATGAGCTGAGAGAAGTTCCTGCACGTTCTAAATTGGTGGGGGGATGGAATAGCCGGCTGCTCCAAGCTTCTCTTTATCAACACATTTAGAAGACAAAGGACGCTGGCGGAGAGGTGTGAAAGGATTTAAGAAGCAATTTAAGGTGGGACGGAATTACAAGTTTTTTTGTAGGCTCTGGTAATTCTAGTGTTAATTACTTGATCCATTTTTGTTCATTGTATCTCCTGGCTCTTGTAGTCCATTGTGGATTACATTCCAAAATTGCTATTTTTAAGCTTTTAGTGCCAATGTAAAAGTGTGTAATTAAAGGTGTATTTAGTTTATTTGTCCTAATATTCATAAGGTGTTGTTGGAGTCTTAATCTTAATTTATTTTGTGTTTCACCATTATATAACTGTACAATGTTTACATCAAATGTAATATACACAATTCATAGTATCTAAATAATCATGTTGAAGGTTTGGTCTCAATAGTCTGATCTGGTTACTTCTAATAATATTATTCATATTCCACCATTTCTTCATCCATTGAACTTTTATGTTTTTCCCTAAATTTTGCACTGTACTTGTAACCAAATCATCTTTTAAACTTATATTCTTCTTAGCTAACGGGAGCAGGCAAAAGAAAAAGAAGATAGGCTGCTACTATATGATATTGGCGTAGAGTATTGTGCTTTTTCTGTATATTATTAAATTCTGTCTTAATAATTCTATTTACTTGTGTATTGTGTTTGTTATATGTACAAACCATAGGTGTTATGTTCTGTTTTTATTTAGTGGATACATTTTGAAATTTTTTTAGATTATTTCTGAGTAGGATTCTTGAATATCCCCTTTTTTTAAAGCTTGGAATAGTATTTTTGTGAATCTTAAAAGTCCTCAGAAGTAGAGCTGATTCTGTATTATCTGATAAGTTGAGACTTAATAATGCTTTTATGTGTATGTGATGGGTGAAAGCTGTCCCTATGCAAGGGTATCAGTTTTTTTGAAGTAAACTCTAGTGTATAGATTTTGTTCTGATTTATATATTTCAATATCTAAGAAATTTACAGAGTTGTTACTTATGTTGGCTTTTAACTTTATATTCAGCCAATGATTATTTAGCATATGCAGGTATTTTTTAAACACTTGTAGGCCATGTTCCCAGATACCAAAGATATCATCCAAGTATCTGTAGTAAACTGATGGTTTGTAGTTTTGTAACACTTGGCCAAATAGATGTTTGCATAGGCAGGGGCATATTTCTTGCCCATTGGTGTGCCTTTTATCTGTAAAAAGTACTGTGCTAACATATTGCACAGTGTTGGCAGAAGTCCAAAGAAAAAGACTATCATGGCCTATTTGAGGTATGCCGGTGTATGCAAATGAAGGCTTTTAGCAGATAAGCGGTGTAGATGACCAGCACCTCTGATCAATAGGATAGACTAACAAGAAGGGTATGTATCTTAGACAAGAAAAAGGCATGTGACGCGCTGACGGACCTGTGAAGTGGAAGGAAGGAGTGAAGTTCTGCTAAAAGAAAATGTTTCAAAACACAACTCCTGTTTCAAGTTGAATATTGGTTTTGATCAATTAAAATGGAATTCCTTTGATTAATAAAGTACCAGTTCAACATCATATAATACATGTAAAGGTGGATGGAAATTGCTTGTTTTATTGTCGATCATTGTGTGAATAGCATACAAATGCATTAAGTTTAGAAATTCAGCATCAAATTGTTTCATTTTAATACAAGCATTTCTCATATAACACAAATGCAGACAATTAAATGATGTTGTAACATATATGAATGATATGCAGAGGTGATTTTGATGTTTATGAACCTATTCCTTTTGTTGATCTTGATCAAACTGAAAATTGTTTCCATCAGTAAACATCGCAATCAAATACATTCTCTAGCTTATCTGATGTGAGTGAATTATCACAAAACGGTACTAATAAAACAGGAAAACGTAACCACTATATTAGGTATACAGGCAATATCATTCAAAATCAATTTTAAAAAATCTGTGGTGAAATATGTGCAAAAAATCCTGAAGTGAGAAGCCTTGCAGTTGTTAAATACAGACATAAACATCCAGAAATTTACAGGGCTGCTGCTAAAAATGATACCTCAGAATATTGTAATATGGCGCTATATAGCGCCCAGCCCGGCACAAATTCACACTGAGGCACATGGGCAAATAACAAGGCTTTTTATTTTTCTTCACTGTGGGGCACGTCTTCCCCTTGAACCCCACAGTCAATGCACAGTTCCAAGCACTTACACACAGCCCCAACACTCTTCACTGTGGGGCATGTCTTCCCCGTGAACCCCACAGGTATAACACAGTCCCAAAGCACAGCAATCCTTCCACACTGGCACCAACACTCCTCTCGGGCAATCTCTTCCTCCCTATTCTGGCCCTGAGTGGTGGTTGCTGGATCCTTTTATGGCCCTCAAGGAAGTGCTCCCGGTGCTTATTCACCTGCTTCCAATTGCACTCCTGGGTGGGGCCACGGATTAGACCAGCTGGGCTCAGCAATCCATGCCTCACTACCTTGTGGCCACCCCAGATCCCCAAAGGGTTGTGGAGAACTCCATCTCCCAGGGAACATTGCGGGAGACTGATGCACCATCGTCCACTAGGGAGGCTGCCACCAAGCCTCCCGGGGGAGTTACTGAGGAGCCCATGGCTGCTCCCCTGGAACATCCACCACAATATATTGATATGAAGAGAGAAACGTCTGTTTGACATGCAAATCAAAAAAGATATTTGCTTTCTATCAAAAATTACAATAGTGGATTTAATTATAATTCAAATATTGATTATCAATTTAATAAAAAAAAAATCTTAAAGGGCCCATGAATGTTAAATACAGTATTCGTATTGTTGTGCATTGAAATGGACAGATGAACCACCTGGAATGTGTTGCAAAAGTTGACAAATCCAATGCTAACCTTCTGAAGGCTTACCTGGGCCCATTAAAGTTTATACATGTACTTGTAACATTTTCTAAGAGTGCAGTAAGTTCATAAATTCATTTGCTTTAGGGTCTCACTGGTTATCTGTGTGAAAATTGAAATCACCTACAATTTGGAGCCTGTCATACTCAATTATTATTACAGACAGTAGGTCTGAAAATGTCTTGATAAAATATGCATTTTATTTGCTGCAAAAAGAAAAATCAAGGGGATTTCATGCTAAATTTTAAATTACAAGGATAGGTGTATCACAATTGTCTTAGGAAAATTCCCAAGGGAAGCCACGTAACACAGCTAGCATATTTACATATATAAAATCTGACAGTGTATTTCCATAAATCAGCTTCTAGATAACCTCCTAATGGATTACATTATCAACATTTCCTTCTCTAACTTTATTTTCATTTTCTAAGGTACTTTAACTACTAATTACTACTTCATTACTTACTAATTACTTATGCATCATTTTTCCTCATGCTTTCACTCATAGGAAACACTCATTCTGTTTTTTTCAGCCATTGGAAGCTCACAAGATAGTACACTACGTTTTTCCATATAATTTGGTTCCCTACTTTTCTTCCCATGTTCCGCACTGCTGTCAAATCTTTTACCTCCATAATTATAGGGAATGGAATGAAGCTCCGCTGAAAACACAACTCTCCTATTCACAACTGAGACATGCCATAGCTCTCCATCAAATGGGTTACAGCTGTATTAGCAGCCTTTTGTATTTGTCTGGTTTAATTTAGCTACTGTCCTTGCTGAATTAAATATCTATAGCTACCTAAAGATATTCATTTTTTTAAATTTTGTAAAATCCAGCAAATTACTCCATTACAGCTTTTTTTTTCCATTCAGGACTGATACATGATATATGATAGAAAAAGTACTTGCAATTCACAGTACAATAGCATAATCAGTCACCTGTTCTTCAGTATTTTTTTTTCAAGTTGGAGGCCAGCCCAGGTTTTATAGATCCTGCAGTCACATAAAAGTATTATTCAATAAGAATAATTTGCACACTTTAATTATATTGCACAGCTTTGCCATTTTGTATACCATGTCCTCACTACTAACTCACTAAAGGCAATATTTGCTTTATATATTTGGCTGACAAATTCCCTTTCTCTGACACTACAGAAAGTTAAACCTTAAGCAATAGCAATGTGTAGTCATTAATATGTTTTGTTCGTTCCATAATTGTATGTCAAAATTACTTTACTGGAGATTTGGTTATCTACTTATATTAAAATTTACCCCAAAACAGTTATGGCATGAGGTTTTCTAAACTAACGAACAGATGGGTCCTGCATACATGTATAACCAATTTTTGTATGTAAGTGAAAGGCTGCATTCGCACAGGAGCTTTTGCTTTGATGATATCCAGCGTGTATACTGCATGCTAACATCATCAATGCTTGGTGGACTTTACTGAAAGCTGAGTGCTGCATGTTAATTCTGTATGGGGCTTGATTAATATACAGCATTTGTTCTTAAAATGTATATTTTGTTTGTCACTAAACTGAAGGGTGGTACTTTTGTCCTATTGGAAGGGTTTTTGCATTTTGTTTTCAGCAAAGCACATCCTGAGCTAAGGGCATGTATGCATCTTGGCTGCAGTGATTTGAAAATGGTAGGTGATTGCTTCTTTGATTAAATAGGTTGAAGTCAACAAATTGTGGAAATCACATAACATTTATCCTACAGTACTTGAACACGTTAATAAGTGTACAGATAAAACATTGATGATTATTTGTCAAAACCATTGCACAAAGGGAAAATTCCTAAAGATTTGAAGCTAGCAAATATTATTCCATTATAAACAAATGGTGATCGGGCAATTCTCATTAACTATACAGTAGTAAGTTAAACATGTATTAAAGGTAAATTGATGGAAGCAATTAATAATGAAAAGTGCATCACATGTTAAGAACACACACATTGGTAGCCTGTCAACATGGGTTCAGACAGGGAAAATTGTGTTTCACTAAACAGTGATGAGCAAACCCTGTTTGCTTCATTGTGAGCTTGGAGAAATCATAGAAATGTTCAGCAACTTCGACGAACTCTATGAAATGAATTGAGATCAATTTGGGAAGGACGAACTGAACTAGTTTTCATTGTCTTATAATAATAGAATGGTGTTGTCCCTAATGGCTAGGGAAGCATCTGACAACTATGCTGGACTGATTATTGTGGCCAGAAATGTGATTTGATTGAGCTGTTAGGCAGCAGTACTGACCTTTGCACCATCAAACCTCAAACAACAAAAGATGCAGCTGGAAACAATATACAATAGAAGGCCACAGAACAGCAGTAATAAAAAATAGGTATACTGTACCGTATATATATATATATATATATATATATATATATATATATATATATATATATATATATATATATATATATATACACTCACCTAAAGGATTATTAGGAACACCTGTTCAATTTCTCATTAATGCAATTATCTAATCAACCAATCACATGGCAGTTGCTTCAATGCATTTAGGGTGTGGTCCTGGTCAAGACAATCTCCTGAACTCCAAACTGAATGTCAGAATGGGAAAGAAAGGTGATTTAAGCAATTTTGAGCATGGCATGGTTGTTGGTGCCAGACAGGCCGGTCTGAGTATTTCACAATCTGCTCAGTTACTGGGGTTTTCACGCACAGCCATTTCTAGGGTTTACAAAGAATGGTGTGAAAAGGGAAAAACATCTAGTATACGGCAGTCCTGTGGGCGAAAATGCCTTGTTGATGCTAGAGGTCAGAGGAGAATGGGCCGACTGATTCAAGCTGATAGAAGAGCAACTTTGACTGAAATAACCACTCGTAAAAAACCGAGGTATGCAGCAAAGCATTTGTGAAGCCACAACACGCACAACCTTGAGGCGGATGGGCTACAACAGCAGAAGACCCCACCGGGTACCACTCATCTCCACTACAAATAGGAAAAAGAGGCTACAATTTGCACGAGCTCACCAAAATTGGACAGTTGAAGACTGGAAAAATATTGCCTGGTCTGATGAGTCTCGATTTCTGTTGAGACATTCAGATGGTAGAGTCAGAATTTGGCGTAAACAGAATGAGAACATGGATCCATCATGCCTTGTTACCACTGTGCAGGCTGGTGGTGGTGGTGGTGTAATGGTGTGGGGGATGTTTTCTTGGCACACTTTAGGCCCCTTAGTGCCAATTGGTCATCGTTCAAATGCCACGGGCTACCTGAGCATTGTTTCTAACCATGTCCATCCCTTCATGACCACCATGCACCCATCCTCTGATGGCTACTTCCAGCAGGATAATGCATCATGTCACAAAGCTCGAATCATTTCAAATTGGTTTCTTGAACATGACAATGAGTTCACTGTACTAAAATGGCCCCCATAGTCACCAGATCTCAACCCAATAGAGCATCTTTGGGATGTGGTAGAACGAGAGCTTCGTGCCCTGGATGTGCATCCCACAAATTTCAATCAACTGCAAGATGCTATCCTATCAATATGGGCCAACATTTCTAAAGAATGCTTTCAGCACCTTGTTGAATCAATGCCACGTAGAATTAAGGCAGTTCTGAAGGCGAAAGGGGGTCAAACACCGTATTAGTATGGTGTTCCTAATAATCCTTTAGGTGAGTGTGTATATATATATATATATATATATATATATATATAGATATATAGATATAGATATAGATATATATAGATATATCATTGCACTCACAGAGTTCCAGACTTGGGGCACACATTTGCTGTGCCATTATGCAGCAAAATGGGACTGGCTTGTTCCATTATTTGAAGATATAGCTCTGAGCAGAGCGAAAATTATATTTTGTTTCCAATCTCTGTGCAGATGCTTTGCACTTTTTTTCTTCCATGAAGAAGAATGAAATGTTTTGTAAAGTAATAAATTTTTTGTTATTATTATTGTTTCGCAAGGGTGCATGTGTTTTCTTTCTTAGGGAGGAGGAGTGCTCCTTTAAGACTTGTTTTTCATGCAAATTATCCATATGCTACCGCACAGGGATCAGTGTTATATATCTTTTCTCATTATGGTCAGGTAATGTACCCAACAAATGAGAATCCTGCATTTTTTTAACACATAGGAAGGCTGGAGTATTGATCTGGTTGTGACATTATGCATGGCTGAAGCAGTTCAGTAAGGATCGTACCGTGTGACAGTTCTGTGCATGGCTCCTACAGTTCTGTGATATCATATTGCCCTTGCAAAGCACCATAGGGTGCTGGGAAAATAATTTTTGTCTAAGCTAGCCACAAGGTGAATTTATTGGGAAATATTCGGTGAAAAAGGTCACTGGCAAATACAGCATGTGATCAGAATGGTGCTTATGATATTGCTTTTCTGTATTTTCAGAAACCTTCTGAAAAGGTTACACATGAAAGGGTAGTCATTAAACTAAAAGAAGTGAGAATGCAAGTCACAATGTGTCTAGGCACAAAACTAGTTGAAACACCAGGAACAAAGTTATTGGACTTTTTCAGAATTATGTGATGTTAAAAAGTAGTAAACCTCAGGGTTCAATGCTGGGGCCACTGTTTTTTTTTTTGTGCAAGTAGGTAGAAATAAGGTGATATAGAAAGATCTTGAATATCTCTTATACCAGACATGTTACTAATTAGGAAATCCATAATTAGATTAAACAGGCCATTGGAATTCATGATGACTCCTGCATAGCTGCAATGAAAAGTGAGAAATGAAGAGAGGTCAACAAGAAATTATTACCCAACAAGCCGCCTATGGGTTAAAGGATATCTGATGTGACGTAACGCAACCAGAACAAGAATATAAAAAACAAGGTGGTCAAGTCTGCAGATGAAACCAAAGCAGGTAGAATGCTAGATAATCTACACTCTGCCAGAATATAAGTATTAACAGATTTGTGGTAGATGAAATTTAATGTAAGTAAATATAAGGTTTTAGTCATATGAAGTAAAATGTTAGATTTGAGTACATTTCGGGAAATTTGAAACGTGAAAATACAAACTGCAAAGGTCCTAGAAGTTGGAGTGGACTTGTCACTACCTAAATCAAGACAATGTACAGAAGCCATTAAGAAGGCAAATTATATTTCAGGATATATATTTGGGCTGAAAGTGCAGTGTGTAAATCAAGAGGAAATTTGCTTAAGTTATGTAATGCCCTATATTGTCTGCAGTTTTGGTCTCCATATTACTAAAAAAAACATAGCAGCACTACAGAAAATTTATTCATATGCATATATTTTTTAATTTTTACTTTATGAATCTTTCATTGCACTAACCCATCCACAGGGGATGCACAATCTAGTGTGTTTCTTCATGCTGGTCCCAAGCCCAGATAAATGGTCAGTTATGGAGACATGTCCGAAGGCAGGAGAGGAGGAGGAGGGTAAAGAGAGTGGAACTGAGGGTAGGAACTTTGAATGTTGGGAGTATGACTGTTAAGGGAAAAGAGTTAGCTGATGTGATGGAGAGAAGGGAAACTGATACAGTATATTGTGCATGTAAGAGACTAAATGAGAGTAGGTTGAGGAGAACCTAGAGAGGTGGAGATATACTCTTAAGTAGGTTAGTATGAACAAGACAGAATACATGTGTGTAGATGAGAGAGTGGTTCAGTGGAATGGTGAGGATGCAGGGAGTAGAGTTGGCGAAGATGGATGATTTTAAATACTTGGTATAAGTACAGAGTAACTGGGATTGTTGAGGAGAGGTGTGAAAGAGAGTGCAGGCAGGGTGGAATGGGTGGAGAAGAGTGACAGGAGGTCTACAGGAATTTAGTGAGACCAACTATGTTATATGGGTTGGAGACGGTGACAGTGACCAGAAAGCAGGAGACAGAGCTGGAGCTGACAGAGCTGAAGATGCTAAGATTTGCATTGGGTGTGACGAGGATGGATAGGATTAGGAATGAGTACATAAGAGGGTCAACTCAGGTTGGAAGGTTTGGAGACAAAGTCAGAAAGAAGAGATTGTGTTGGTTTGGACATGTGCAGAGGAGAGATGCTGGGCATATTGGGAAAAGAATGGTAAGGATAGAGCTACCAGGCAAGAGGAAGGCCTAAGAGAAGGTTTATTGTTGTGGTAAGAGAGGATATGCAGGTGATGGGTGTAACAGAGCAAGATGCAGAGGATAGGAAGTTATGGAAAAAATTATCCTCTGTGGCAACCCCTAACAGGAGCAGACGAAGAAGAAGAATCTTCCATTGCACTGAACATTATTCAGTGCTGTACGGCTACGGTGTGTACTCACGGGTGCCGTTTTGTGCATGTTTGATCAACACAACCTCTGCTTGGCTGTGCTTGTCAAGTAAAGATGCTAACCTGAGGCATTCAGATATATTTGTTGTTTTTCAAAAAATCTGTATGTTTTAGTTGTAGTACGTTAACCACTATTACACTACCTTAAATCATAAAAATATACTGTTTTCACAAAAATCCATCACTAACAAATATTTGTGAGATGTGTGAATGAAAGCACAAAATAATTGAAAATGTTGACTGAGTATACACTTTACTTTGCTGTTCCTAAGAGATAATGACAGCTGCTAAATCTTCATTCATTTCAAAACTAATCTGCTTCTTTTATAAGTCATTGGGTACAAATTAATTCAAATTCAGTTCAAATGAAAAATAATGAAGTTCTATTTGCTCCTTTGTATCTGGATTGTCAAGACTGCCTTAACCTAAGTCCCATCTGTATGTTGTATATCTGCCAGTGGAATTTCTACACAGGATGTGTAAAGATGTTACCTTAATGTTTGATTTCCTGTCTTGAAGGGCACTGTATCTTCCTTTTGTTTTAATTATCCCTCACTTCTTCACTAACTATTTTGAGTCTGATGACATTCAATTTCTTTCCAAAGATGGTTTCCTCAGTTAAAAAAAAAGTCTACCAAAATGTAGCAGCCTATAGGAAGAATTCCTCTGACTAATTCTTATCACTTTTAGCTTCTGCAATTTAATCAATTAGGATGCACTCCACAAGGTTTAATACTATTTCCTTCAATGTCCTTCTATGTGGAGCTCAAGGCGGCAGCTGATTTACAAACGGTCAAGGCCTGTTATTATGTTCATACTTAAACTCCCAAACCTAGGTGGGCCTGGGCTGCCAAAGAAAGCTGTAGAAGACTGAAGGCAGAATTCTTTTAAAAGCTTTATTATAGTTATCTCAAATACATACATATGTGAAAAAAGCATTTAAATAAATAATTCAAAAATAGACACTGGCAGAAAATTTTATTAGCACTATGGATGTCAGCCAAGGGTAATATGCCACAATGTCTGACAAGCAATCTGGCAGTCTTAAAAATTTACTTTGGTTCATAGTTTTTTAAATGTCTTACCAAACACGACCTACCCTTTGGGGGAAAAATTGCTCTGCAAATAGCATTTATAGTAATTTAAAATGCAAACAAAGCATTTCATACTTTTAAATGAATGTTGTGCAGCAGTGCTATTTTTATTGGTTATGGTTTTTCAAGGTGACTGTGTGGCCTTTAAAGACATTTTTGACATTTGTTTAGTCATCAAGGTTTGGGGTTTCCGGCCCGTATACTGTAAGAAATATGCAAAAATATTAATTTCGTCAGTGCAGTATAGACTTCCATATACAACAGCAGACCGTCAAAATGGAGGAGTGGGGAACATTTATGATGAGGGACCGGAAGTAGAGAGAGAGGGCTGCTGGGAAAGAACCGAGATGGATGCAGGGAGCGTTGATGTCATCAGGGATTGACAGAGGGAAGGCGGAAGTGGCAATGCATGGTCAGGAAGTTGTGGCAGATTCATGGCGGCAGTGCGTCTTTCTTTCTGCAGAAATAAAGAGAGAGAGGTTAGTATCCCGCCACTCCCTTCTGGCATGCGACTTCACACAACAGTTTGGGTCCGTATGCGGTCTCCTAATCGCATGTGCATGACACTGTATTATCTGTGTAGCCCATAGACATGTTTGTAATATTCCTGCCTCCTATATTTTTTATGATGCTGATACAAAATCATAAAAATCACATGTTTTAGAAACAGAAGTCAGTTGGTCTGGCAACTGTTTACTTTTCATATATGTATTTGAATTTATAGTAGCTCAACTACTAATAAGGAACTTAAATGAAGTGTGGCTAAAACTTCAGAATAGCCTGTTCACTTTTCAGAGTTGCAATAAACAACCAAAAAGGGTAGCTGGGTATCTCCAACTGTCAGACCAGCCAAGAAAGGTCAAAAATCAGGGATAAGAAATTCCGTTATGGGTCACATGACTTTAAGGATGGATAAAGGAGGACCAAAAATAATGTGTAAGTCTGTCTGAGGCTGTTGTAAAGGGCGGAACTCAAATTAGAAGTAGCTTTCCAAATTTTCAATGTTGAGTCCCTGTTCACTGCCTCTGCTCAGTTTGGACATACAGTTGACACTTCACTTTACCTGTTAGGAAAATATTTCTCAAGGAAAGACACAGAGAGACCAAGCAAAGGCCTACGCCGTGATAAAAATATACCATAGACAAGAAAACCTATCCTGCATGTCTGGATTTAAATTCATAATAAATAGTCTTCCTTCCCGGTTTTCCAAGTACCACCAATGGTCAAAATATGTATAAAACATTTCAGATATGACTTACAGTATCTTGAACTTTGAGTTACTCAAATTAAATATAAGGCATACTGCACATGAATTAATTAAATAGTTAACTAATTTGGCATTACTGTTGGAAATAATTTATACTGAAATATAAATTTTGATTAAATCTATTTTCATGTAGGCTAAAATTATTTTAATTAGGTACTGGCACAAATGATATTTTAACAATTAGGAGAGAATCAGAAATAAAAACAAAAACACTCTGCAGTTCCCATTTAATGTTTCGTAAAAACTATGGACAATTTTGGAAAAATATGTCATCAATATAAGGATACATTCTAATATTTGCATAACATGGATGTTACAGAAGATGTATGCCAGAAATGGTGTACAAATTATAAATTACTTTTAAATTTTTAAAATTTGCTTTACATTCCCAAGACGTGTAATCTAAACATCCACAAATGCTGAATAGTGTTTTTTTTTGGGAAGCCAGTAAAGCCGAATTTTGCATAACAAAAAAATATAAAAGAGTCAATCCTTTTCATTTTAAGCAAAAGAAGATTAAGAGATTTGAAGTGCTTGTAGTGTTTAAAATTATGAATGGAATTAGTACAGTGGATCGAGGCTATTTTAAAACGAGTTAATCGAGAGCATGGGGACATAGTTAGAAACATGTTAAGGGTAAACAATAGGAAATTTATCTTTACACAAAGAACCATAGACACTTGAAATAAGCCACAAAGTAGTGTGGTAGACAATAGGGCTTTCTTCAGAACTAGACTTGATGTTTTTTTAGAAGATTTAAGTGGATTGGACTAGCTTTGTTTAACTGAATGGCCTGTTCTCATCTGGATTGTTCTGATGTTCTAGTATTACACTGAATAGTGCTGTTGCCTTGCGTATCCAGTTTTGAATTTGAATCCAATACTTGCTGATTTACATGCTGAGTTTTAATGTTTCTTCTGGACGTCTCCAAAGACTTGCAGGTTAGGTTAATTATCAATGTTAATTTGACCTCAGGTGAGTATGGATATATAGAAGACTGGGTCCTGCCATGAAGTGGAGTCCTTTCCAGGGATGCTTTCCATCTTGTACCTGGTGATGCCATGATCAACCTGGCCCCCCTGCGCCCCTGGGTTTGGATGAAGCAAGCTACAAAACTTATGTATGTATGATTATGAGATTGTAGGCTATTTGAGATAATGTTTTAATACAAAACTAACACAAATGACAAACTACTAAGGACTTATATACACCTGTCCAATTTCTTGTAAATTCAAATATTTAATTAGCCAAGTCCGTGGAAACAACTCAATGCATTTAGACATGTAGACATTGTGAAGACGACCTGCTGAAGTTCAAGCAGAGCCTCACAATGGGGAAGAAAGTTGATTTAAGTGACTTTGAACATGGCATGGTTGTTGGTGCCAGACGGGCTGGCCCGAGTATTTGATCTTCTGGGATTTTTACGCACAACCAACTCTAGGGTTTACAGAGAATTGTCCAAAAAGGGAAAATATCCAGTAAGTGGCAGTTCTCTTGGTGAAAAAAACTTGTTGATGCCAGAGGACACAGTAGAATGGCAAGATTGATTCGAGCTGATAGAAAGGCAGCATTAACTCAAATAAAAACTTGTTACAACTGAGGTATACAGAAGAGCATCTCTGAACACACCTCAAGTTGAACCTTGAAGCAGAAGGGCTACAGTAGAAGGAGACCTCAATAGGCGCCATTCTTGTCAGCTAAATACAGGCAACTGAGGCTACAATTCACACAGACTCACCAAAATTTGACAGTAGAAGATTAGAAAAACGTTGCCTAGCCTGCAGAGTTTAGACTTTTGCTGCAACATTTCGATGGTAGGGTCAGAATTTGGCGTCAAAAACATGAAAGCATGGATCCATCCTGACTTATATCAACAGTGCAGGCTGGTTGTGGTGGTGTAATGGTGTGGGGGATATTTTCTTGGCACACTTTGGGCCCTTTAGCACCAACTGAGCATTGTTTAATTATCACTGCCTACCGCTGAGTATTGTTGCTGACCATGTCCATCTCTCTATTACCGCAGTGTACCCATCTTCTAATGGATACTTCCAGCAGGATAACTTGCCATGTCACAAAGCTAAAATCATCTCAAACTGGTTTCTTGGACATAACAATGAGTTTACTGTACTCAAAGGGTCTTCACATTCACCATATCGTAATCCAATAGTGCACCTTTGGGATATGGTAGGACGGTAGATTTATGGATGTGCAGTTGACAACTCTGCAGCAACTGTGTAATGCTATCATTTCAATATGGACCAAAATCCCTGAAGAACATTTCCAACATCTTGTTGAATCTATGCCATGGTGAATTACTGCAGTTATGAAGGCAAAAGAGGGTTTAACCCAGTACTAGCAAGGTGTATCTAATAAAGTGATAGGTAAGTGTGTATGTATGTGAGTGTGTGTGTGTGTGTGTGTGTGTGTGTGTGTGTGTGTATAAGAGCACAAGCCGCTAAATCATACACAACAACATAGTAAGTGAGGAAAGAAAATGAACTGGGAATCTCTGATGCAGAAGGATCTTCATGATATATTTCAGCTTCATTGCCATTCACTGGATCTCCCTCTGTTAGTTACTTCAGTAGCACAGAGTGTCTTGTAAAGCCATTAATAAATTAAGTTTTTATGGCAGAGAAATACAACTCACTGTATTCTTAAATCTCACTTAAAAAAGATATAAAATTCAAAAATAATTTCTCAATACATAAATGACAACACTTCAGATGTTAGAAATATTTAATCATGAATAAGAAAGGAAACAGTCACACTGCTTCATGTCTATACTGTATATTAAATTATTAAGTTGGCAAAATGTCAATAATTAATTTCTGAATTCAATCAACATGCTAATCTGTTGAAAGCCACTTATGTATTTTTAAAATATGGTTCTTCGGAATGCTCTGCTGATGTCTCAGTAGTCACTGTTTCCCCAGCATCATTTTCTTCATAAGCTTATATGGACATTGTGCAGGGCCGCTGGGCTCTGTTTCACTGCAACATATACCAGGAAAACTGAATTATTTTTTTAGATTCTATTATTATTAGATGTAGACTTTAACATAAAATTAATACTTTAAAATTGGCTTAGTATACACAGTATAATTAAATGTAACTACTACACAACAATGGATCTGGTTAAATTTTTTTTATTTAATATACATTAATAGAGCCTTGAACATGTTTGTATTATGTTGACCTATTGTTACTACCGTTTCATTTTATACAACAATCTTCCCTTTTTAACTTGTATTTTATATTCTGTCTAGCTTTTAAACATCCTCCCCTGCAGCCAGCACAAATCAAACTCAAAGCAGAACAGTTACTAGGGAAGACACAAACATTAGAACTAATCATGACTCTTTCAATTAATCATGACAAATTTTTCAGACTTAAAGACACTTCACAGAACAAGCCATCCAAAGACCCTTAAAACTAGAAACAGGAGTACAATTGTGAGCACAATAACAAGATAAAATACAAGATTATTCACAGAGCAATAGTGTAGATATATACAGTACAGTCAATACAGAATAGCTAATTACTGAATCAAGTTTCAAGTATAGCTGATTACAAGGCAGGAATGAAACACTAAACTTATAGAAGGGACTAGAATGTCACCCCTGAAGGGGCTTCATGAACACTCCTAAGAGAACAGTTCAAAAGATTGTGAGTAGAAAACAATAAACTAAAGCAGTGCAGTGATCATTTTGGGACCTTGTCATTTTTCAGTTAACATTTTATCATATATTTTATCAGCATTATTCAGTTTTATTTATCATTTATTTTTCACTCATCAGTGATCACTACTCAGTTGTTGCTCATTGTGTATCCTTACTTTTTGATGGAAAATGTTTACTACAAATTAAATAAGTAAGTGTTTTGTTTTGTACTTATACCACAATCCATTCCTGGTCATGTATTTCGACAATGGTAACGGTAGGAGATTAGCTGCAAACATGTGTAGCAGTTCACTACAGCATGAATAGCCTTTACAGTAAGCTAGGTTTATTCCGTGATGTCATTAATATGAGTATCATAAGCCCCTTACAGGTGCCTTGTTTCAGAAACCTCGCGGGCTCTGGAGACACTGTAACACTGTGTATAACACTATTTTTCATCCCCAATGTCAAAAAGGGGGAAGTTCCAATAGATACCTCCTCCTGTTCCTGTCCATAAGAAATAAATTTGACTATTTTATTCAATATTCCACTCATTTATTTTAACAAAAGCAGAAACTTAAAAGTAACAATTAGCAGCAAGTAAGTAGTAACTGAAGTTATGTATGACGAGTGACTTGTAATTTGTGAATGTCAGTAATGATGAATGACAAGTGAGCAGTGGTGCATTTTGAACAATAAGAGAGCAGTAATGAATGATACATGCTGAAAAAATTGTGGTGAACAACAAGTGAGTAGTGATGTGCAACGAGGAAGAAGAGATGGGTAATGGGTTCGAAACAACAGTGGGGAGTGAAGGGTGAACTTATGGCTAAATAGTGCAGAATACCAAATGATATAACACTGATTAATACTAGTCCTTGATGATGAGGGAAGTGTAAAATGGTGATGTACTTTAACAGACGTCATATATCATCATTGACCGAGACCTCCTTAAAAAGTCAGTAAAATAATGAGAAGGGTGGCATCAAGTTGAGATATGTAATCAATCAATCAATCAATCAATCAACATTTATTTATATAGCACATATTCATACAAAAAAATGTAGCTCAAAGTGCTTTACAAAATGAATAGAAAAATAGAAGACACAATAAAAAATAAACATAAGTCAACATTAATTAACATAGAATAAGTAAGGTCCGATGGCCAGGGTGGACAGAAAAAACAAACAAAAAAACTCCAAAAGCTGGAGAAAAAAAAAATCTGTAGGGGTTCCAGACCACGAGATCGCCCAGTCCCCTCTGGGCAATCTACATAACATAAGTCAAACAGTCCTCTTTGTATTTAGGGTTTTCATGGAAGGACCTGATGATGATGGTCACGTAGACTTCTGGCTTTCAGTCCATCAATGTTGGTGCATCATGATGCTTTGAGTAGGTGGTGGTAGCACAGGCCGCCACCACAAAGAAACCGGAAAAAGAAACAGAAGAGAGAGTTGGGGTCAGTACGGATTTTAGAGCCACTATGAATAGTTATTGTGATGAATTGAACATACAGAGTATCAGTATTAAGTTAAAGTGAAGTTATGAGAAGGCCATGTTAAAGTAATGGTGAAAGCTAATCTCAGATGTTAGAATTAGCATCTTTGTAAAGTTGTGGCTGTTTTTTATAGACAAAGTAATAGCAAGATGACTTAAATTGCAAGTAAACTTTGCCTGAATAAGATCAGTAAGCTATGTGTCAGTTTTGTTTTAGCTACAATTTATCTCGATTAAGGAATTGCATTGGGAAATCCATTTAATGACTCTTTAAAAGAAAAAAGATGAAGTGTATAGATGTGTCTTTAAAATCTATACAGTACATGCTCATTTGTGTTGAAGAAAAGCTTTCATTACCATATACCTGTTAAAGCACTGAATTGCTATAGATGTGCTTTCTTCTGACCAACATGCACAGGCTTATTTTTGACCCTACCACTAATAAAAGTTTTCAGTATACAAAATGCAATGCAAGTAACCTAAGAAAAAATTAAAGAAAAAAATCAATAGCCAATATTTTTACTAATATAAATATTTTTTTCTTTCCTAAATGAAAGAGAGGTTTGCTTGCTTTCATTCCCATTGTCTGACAACTGCCAACGCACTTTTTTTTGCCTTCCAAGATCTGTCCGCGTTTCAACTTTATCATTAAGTGTTTGCCATAACGTCACTTGGAGAAGCTGATGTTTGGGGTTGTCTTATGGTTGGTTATGTAGTTAGTTAATGTGTGACTTTCATCAAATATTATCGTAAAAGTCATATAGCTACCATTTTATGCTGTTTGTTAAACAATTTGTAGGCATAGTTAGAACCGCTGCCTCTCGGCTGTAGGAGGCAAGTTAAATATGACTTTTTCTCCTGGAAATTTGATTTCCTTCCAACTTACCAAAAACATGTTAGATTACCCGTCAACTGCAAAGTGACTCAGTGTTAATGTGTGTTTGTAAGTGTCTGTGGCCTGCTTTGATAATGTAAAGAGAAATAAAAAGGGTCATGACTTCCTTTCCTGATACCCAATACACAATATGCATGTTTTCTTCTTCTGCTAGAACATCACTACAATGCCAACTGAAGGTAACATGGTGCCAATATGCTGGACTGTCCCTCCTCTTGTGTAACATCCTTATATGAAGATGTGAGTTTTATAATTGCTTCACTACTGACACTGTAATACTGACATGCCATTTAATGCCCTTGTTAATATTTAATTTGCCCTACAACTTTTGCTGTGCTTAAAAGGTTTTATTTTTAGGAAAAAGAAGTGTAAAACCTTGTCAAATCTATTGTGCTCAAATGTAGGGGCAGTGATACTATCATTTGTTAACTGACATTAAGAAACTTAACTTTCAAAGTGAAATGTTTAATAGCATTTTCCACCAACACAATCTTTATTGGATTTAAAGGATATGTGTATCTTCACAATTCGAAACTGGATCAAGCAGACTCAAAAATAGAGTAAAAGGATGAACAAGTATGTACAATATATGTATATCCCTCAGTATATACATTTTTTGTACACTTTAATTTCTTGTTTTCTGCTCTGTTTTATTTGGTGTTTTATATGAATTCTATGCATACTCAACCATTTTTGTAAAACTACAAAAAATATAGTTAGCAAAATGAAACAATTCCATGAATTATATCAGCTGAGATCATTTTGCAGAGAAACAGATATTTAGAATAATTACCCAGAAATTCTGAACAGCATATTCACTCACATACCTGCTACTTTTGAGCTTCTTTTCAGCCACAAACCAAGTAGCACACCCTCCTCATATAGGGGCAGTAATCACATGGTGGTTGCAGAGACTGAAACAGAAGAGGATGACAACTAAGCAACAGATAGATTATACTTCAGTAACTTTTGGAAATATTCACAACACACATGCATAATCAGGTTCAGGTTCAAGTTTTTTGATCTGTGTATAGAGTACTGTGAGATCCTTACCTGCACGTCTGACCAACATGCAACACATCACTAGTAGTGGATACCAACTAAAGCCACAGACTATTCATGTAATATTTGTTACATATCACGCAGATACAATAAGCTATCTTGATCGCTGTTGTGAGAATGTTCAGGATCCATAACAACAAAGACACTACTTTGGCATTTAAACTTTGATCGAATTGTAATGAATTTTATTTCATTTTATGAATTACAATACACGAATGAACAAACTACTATATAAGTGTAAAGGATTGTCTGCCTGGCTCTGAATCCCATTAAGCTATTGAAATTAATTAAGTACTTTAACTTGAATTTGTGTACATCTATCTGGCAGTCCAGTAGATGTGTGTTTTCTCTGTATTGAGAAAAGGAGCACTCATTCGTGCCATATAGTACATTGAATAAAATAGCTTAAACATAATGATTGTTAGTAACAACTGCCCTCTTGTTTTTACCCCTTCTTAGTCAATTTTATAAAGTAACTGTATGCACCCTACTAAATAAAAAAAAACACAGTTTAAAAGGGTAAGAATGGAAGTATGTCTTCAACAGTTGCACTTGGAACTAAGAATATCTATGGACTGTCTAAGACCATGTCAATATTCCAGTCTTGTGTTAATGTAATTTTAGTATCTTCTAGATGTTTTTGTAGTATTTTCTCACAGATGTCAAGACTTAATTAGCCTTGTGCATGAAATCTTCTATAGATTGAGATAAACCTGTATATGAACTAGAATAAAGTTGGAGTTCCAAAATATAAGAGCCAATCTTAGAAAGTAATGCTTTAAGTTAAGTTAAATTCATATTAGTGTTTGCTTAATCATAGCCATAGACAATGGTATAGCCTTTTACTCCCTGTAAGTTCATAAGAGATAGAACTTTCTTGCCATAACTAAGATACAGTGAGTTAATTGAGTCAGTTGTTGTTTAGAACAGGTCCCAGTACACAGGAAATTAAAAGACCCATTTTCATCATAGATATTGGATAGGCATACAGTTTTCTGACCGTTTTGAAATGGTTCAGAAACGTTTAGAAGTCATTTGTAGCGATTAGAAATGTAGCAAGATTTAAGCTTTGAACAGAACTTTTCTTAAACAGGAACCTTTCTGATTTTTTGCTATTTCAATTTTCTCTTTTTTTGTGTGAACTGCTTTATTTTGAATTTTTACTAAAGCTTTTAAAAACAAAGATATTTTGTCTGTAGAATCATTTCGATCTGTCAGGCTTTTGCTGAATCTCATTTACAAGTTGGAGCTGCTGGAATCTGGTAATTTTGGATAAGAGTAGCTACAGTTATTCTTAGCAGTTAGCAGTTTTTAGCAGTTATTCTTAGGTTATTAAGTTTTAATTAGAAAACAGAAATTTCAATCAAAAAATATATAAGGCCCAGCTAAAATGTGCAGCCATACTAAAAACTGTGAAACAAATGGAAAGCATCCCTGCTTCATCCAATTTGTTTGCACTAAAGTAGCTTTAAATATATTTGTTAACAGGAAAGTAATCAAGATATGTAATTGAATGGCCAGGCTTGGGATTCATAGCCAAGATTTTGAATCTGTGCGAAAGTAACGGTACCCACTGCACCACTGTGCCTCCTTATATTTGCAAATTACTAGAAATAATACCTGCATTTCTGGAGTGGCTTTATTACCTGTAATCACCTAGCCAATCATTTTTATATTCATAGAATTTTTATAAAACTCATTCCAAGATCGAATCGTTGAGTTGGATTTGACTCCTTCATTTTTCAGAAAGCAGATGCTCAACTACATAAATATGATGACAAAAAAGTCAATGTAAGCCCAATTTCATAAAACAAGGTATTGGCTATGACTGGAAATCTCTTGTTTATGAGGAAATGGTTTTGGGAACTCACGATTGTGAATGAGCTGGTGCCCTGCCTGTGCCTTTTCCTTTTCTCATTTTCTTCCCCTACTTTAGTTCTTTTAAAATTTGTTCTTTTCATTAAGATTTAAGCTTAAGGGAATCGACCTCCAATTGTTGCAAATTCCTCAAGTGTTGCTGCTAATCATGGCAGCAACCTGAGGTTTAATTAATGGACCAGTTCAAACCTTAGGTCTTCAGTGACTGAGAGCATGAGTGTTAATTTCAACATGTCAGTTGCTCACCACTTAAGTCAAGTCTTATCTTGCTTTATGTTTCTTATCTGCAGGCTTGTTCCTGTTTTTGGAGTTAATTGCCTGGTCCCATTATATAGTTAGAACTTTTGATTAGTTGTTCTGAGTTTACTTTCTTTACTGTAATTAATTATGTAATATTTGAGATTTTAGTTTTACAGCTTTATTTGAGCTCTTTGAGTTTTGCACTTTACTATTTAAAGCTTTCTTATCATTTCAATGAAGTGTTTGCTTACCATACGTTTACTCAGTTACTTAATTTCGGTAACTTTCAGTTTTATTTTTTGTTATTATTGCCTTCAAATAATTTAATGTTGTATTTGTGTTTTTTGATAATTATTTCCCTTTATTCAATTAACTATGAATTAAATTATTAATCTGCTAGTTAAATGTTAGCAAGGATTCAGGGTGGAATTCTCCCTCCTCTGCAGTTTAATGTTCTTAGTCCAGGTTGATGTTTCCAGAGAGGCAATTCTTTTATATATATATATATATTGTGGCAGTAGGGTGCGCTAGTGCTCCCTTGAACCCTCAGGTATGACTCCAGACACCAGGTAAAAGTCCAAGACTTTTTATTTTTTCTGACAGTGCACCAAGCACCTTCCACACTACTCATACAAACACTAATTCCAACACAATAAACCACTCCTCCTCGCCCAGACACTTTGCTCCTCTCCCACCCAGCACAGCTCAGTGTCTGGACTGAGGCACCGTCCTTTTATAGCCCCTGACCCGGAGGTTTTTCTGTCCCAACAGTCCACAGTTCCTTATTCCTTCCGGGTCAGGGCGATCAGTCCTTTTCTTTAACCCGGGAGCACGTCGTTTCTTCCTGTCACGTGTCCCTGACGTACTCCCGGGTCGTAGGGCACAAAAGAGCCCATAAGCCCCCCCACAGCGACTCCTGGTGGCCCCCAAGGTATCCAGCAGGGTCTGTGTATAAACACTACAAGGTCCATAAGGCCCTGCTGGACCTCGGGGCACGATCCTGCTGTCGGGAGAGCTCCTCCTGGCGGCCTGGGGGTGTGGACCGGCATGGAAAGCCGGCAATCCTCCACTATATATATATATATATATATATATATATATATATTGTAAGAAGAAGAGACATTAGGCATGGTAAGGTTTGGGGCAGCCACCCGTTTAATCCGGTTTCCTGGCTGCAAAAGTAACCGATTCATCACAGTCAAGTTTACTCAACAGAGTCCAAAACAGAACTGCCTGCCAGAGCAAAGGCAGGAGGCTTTATAGGACGGAGGGTGGAAGTGATGTTGTCCTCTGTGCCGGAACCGGAAGTGATGTTGTCCTCGGTGCCGGAACCGGAAGGGATGTGTCCCTCTTCGAGGTGTCGGCTCCTGGTGGGATTTCCCGGGAAAGACCTGTAGAGAACTCAGAAAGAGCGTCAGTGTACCCCGCCCCCCCCGGGCAGATGTATAATCAGTCCTCTCTAAGCCCTTCAGCTGCCTCCCATGCACACGTGTGTGACAATATATATATATTGTGGACGCAGCCCGGACACAGACAGGCGGACATGTTGTTCATCACCCCCACACGTTTATTTACAAACTATTATTTACAAGTCCTTGTGCACACACGAACCCCAAACACAGTCCTTGCCACACAGTGCCTTCGTCTTCGGGCTTCCTCCACTCTCTCTCCTGCTTTGTCCTGCTTCCACCCGACTCCAGCCTCAAATGAAGGGAGACGGCCCCTTTTATATCATCCCGAATGAGCCCCAGGTGTTTCCCGGCATTCCTCCCTGGACACGCCCCAGTGTGGCAGAAATGCCGGCTGTTCTCCCAGAAGCTCTCCGGGTGTCCCTTCTCTTCTTTCCCCCAGCACTTCCTGGTGTGGCGGAAGTGCTGAGGTCCAGGGTCCCCAAGGCATTGGGGCGCTCCCTGGCGGTGACCACAGGTCCCTACAGGGTTGGGCTTCCAAGCCCTTCTACCCGTGGGCCCCAAAGCAACCAGGATGGCGGCCCCCACGTGATCCATGGCAGGCGTAGACCCTCTTCCGGTCCCTCAAGGCGTCCCGGCCGGGTCGTTGCCCCTGGCATCCCTGACTATATATATATATATATATATATAGAGAGAGAGAGAGAGAGAGAGAGAGAGTTCACTTCCATTGTTATTTTAGATATCAAAGGAGACACATTCTTCTGGAGACACTCTTCAGTACTAGCTGGTCACACCAATATTTACTGCTAATACACATGTGATAGCTCTTAATGAAATAGGATGTACCAGATTACTTGCTTTCCTATCTATGGACTTTAGTTCTAACTTCCCACTGACTAAGGTTTTTACCTAACTCTGGGTAAAAATAGAATGCTTTTTAAAGGCAGAAACATTTCACCATCATTGTTTTACTTTATCATTATGGATTTCCAACATCCATAATTTCAGGTAAGTGACCTATTGTTCATGTTTGTTTTGTTTCTGGCCTAACAATCAACCAATCAACCATGTCCATATCCCTACTCTTTAGCAGTCGTTTTGATCATGGGCATTACGAAGTTCTCTTGCCTCTCACAAACACACCTGCTGACCTTCTGGTGCCATCTATTGACAATGTCGGTATGTTCACAGAAAATACACACCCAGGTGATCTCCACACTGATGTGACGTCACCTTCCCACTATCCTCTTACTGAAAAACATTTACAAACGCTTTTTGCACCGAAACGTTTGCTCCAAAACCTTCACACTCCAGAAATATCTCAACGCGCATTTAAAAACACACTCCACTGAACAAACACATTCCACACCAGACTTTCAATGCACCATTTGTTCCAAAAAATTCGGATTGCAGAAATATCTCAACGCACATTTAAAAACATACTCCACTGAACGAATGATGCAATGTGAACATTTCCATGAATGCTTCAGAACAACTCGCACTCTCAAAAAGCACTTACAAACTCATTCCACTCACACCTTCAATTGCACAATTTGTAACAAGGACTTCACGGCTAAGATGGATCTCCTCAACCATGTGCAAATCCATTCAACACAAACATTTGTATGCAACATTTTCGACAAACAGTTTAACGCACAAAGATATCTTACTAACCATTTCAAAACACTTTCCCTGACGAAATCCTTTCAGTGTTAACACTGCACTAAATCATTCGAAACTTCATTTCTTATCAACAAACATACAAGAACACATTCCCATGACACATTCTTTGAATGTGTACATTGCAAAAGCTGTTTCAAAAACTCACATCATCTCGCAAACCACATGCACAGTCATCGCATTCAATTATCCGCTGCTTTTCAAGAAGATACCGCCATTCCCGTCCAAGAACATAACATTGGCCTACCTAACGCACTATGTACTTCTTGCAATGCTCTTTATTGGCCAGCAGAGGTCAACAAATCCACCACTATCCCAACCTCCTCTTTTATTACAAAACCTCTTGACTGGCAAGAAGCCGCTGTCATGGAATTACTGTGATCATATCAGGGAATACAACTCTGCTTTAGCTTTCTCTTCAATGGGCGCACACATCCATCAACCATCTGGCCACGGACCGTATGCTTTCAGAATCCACGGTCAAATTTATCACCAGGTCTCTCCTTTATATACCAATCCTAACATGTCACCACAATATGGTCAGCTATATATCTTCATTCTCCAGAGTTCCATCTTTTCATTCACTCACAGTTATATCCTCAAACCCACCCCATTTGGACAACTGTGTCTTTCAAGAAGTGTTCAGTCATCAATAAATAATTATGCGGCATATGCTACGCCGTGGGTTGGCTAGTATATATATATATATATATATATATATATATATATAGCGGAATAAGCACTTGGCACCAACCCGACACAGACTGACACAGGAAGCACGTAAAAATGAACAAAAAGATTAAATTTTTTCACCTGTGGGACACGTCTTCCTCGTGTCCCACTGGCAAAACACAGTCCCCAAACCCACACACTAAAGAAAAACCACATCACAAAACACTCTTCTTTCTCCTCCACTCCTCCAAGGCAGTTTTGTCCTCCTCCTCCTCCCGACTCTGGCACCTGGAGTGGTGACTGTCGGCTCCTTTTATAGCCCAACCGGAAGTGTTGCAGGTGCTACTACCTACTTCCGGCTGGACCTCCGAGTGTCGCTGCGCTTCTGCCCAGATGGGCTCATTAAGCTGTACAGCTCCCTTTAGCGGTGGCCATGGAGTCCAACAGGAATGAGCTCCAGTGTTGCAACCCTGAGCCCTGATGCAACCCGGGGGGCTGCCACCAAGTGTTCCGGGGGACATAGCATGAATCCCATGGCTGCACCCCTGGATCTAATATCAAAGGGGCATCCCAACCGGGCATGGGTCCCGGCCGTCCATCACAATATATACAGTATATAATGAAGAGCTGACTCTGATACACTTCATAAAACACTATTTGACATTTATTTAGAAAGGTGAAATTTGGCAGGATGGTACATCTAGGTCAGTAGGTAACTGCTAAGAAAGAAAATTTTGATAAATCATAACACAGAAACATTGATGCTTGAACATACCACTGACAAAAACACAAAAAAGTTGAAGTGAATAATATAAACAAATGAAAATCGTTAAAATATAATAACACATCCATCCATTTCCTAAATCTGCTTTATACTGAGCACAGTTGCAGGGAAGTTTGAATCTCAGCAAACATAGTACACAAGGCAGGTGGACATAAATACACATAATTTACATTATTCAGTTTATTACCTGTTTGAATCAAAAGAGTATGTCCAGTAAAATAGACTTTTGTTGATGTTCAATACGAAATACAAAGTCAGACACTGGGAAAAATAGGAATTGGTCTAGAGCAGGAACATTTAATAATAATACATTTTATTTATATAGCACCGTTCCCCTGCTCTAGGTGCTCTAGGTAGGGTATATGTAACATTGGAGAAAAATATTTTATGCAGAGACAGAGAGTTAAACTGAAAGAAGGGGCAGAAGATCAGGTTAAGTTAAACACCTTCCTGAACAGATGAGTTACAAGTTGTTTTTTAAATGAATGAATGGAGTCAGCTAATCTAATTAACTTAGGGAGGTCATTCCAAGGTCTGGGCACTATACAGCTAAAGGCCCTGTCACCCATAGAGTGCAGTTTAGTGTGGGGCACAACAAAATTGCCAGAATCAGAGGAGCTTACTGGGCACACTGGAGCATTGCGATGGAGAAGGACACTGATGTAGTGCAGTGCAAGGACATTTAAAGCTCTGTAGGTTATTAATAGAATTTAAAATTCAATCCTTTTAGACACAGGTAGCCAATGAAGGCAAAGTAGGATGGGTCTTATGTGTTTGCTGTTGATAGTTTGTGAAAGGACTCTTTTATATATTTGCACTCTATGAACATCACATATAAAAGTAAAACAAGCCAGGGCTTGTCCACCTCAGAGATATAACCAAGTGGTTACTCTTACATTACATTCGGCTAGGTTGTGTAATGTACACGTAACCACATATGTGTGTTGCATGGAACAGTGTGAGATAAAAAAGAGACAGAAAAATACTACCATTATATTTTTCTCACATCTTGCCAAACAGGGCCCCAGGGTGTGCATCACGCAGGTCACCTTGATGGTAGATTCATCTATGAGTTACAAAGGGACGTTTATGCTTCATATATAGTATGACTGTAGTAATTTGTACATGTTGTCATTACTGTATGTATAGGGATTTCTGGGCCTTTTCATATGCAGTAAGTGAACAGTATTTACAATGATGACAGCCCATTTGTTGAAGCTTAGCAATTGCAATATTTTTTTAAGTTTATATGAGGTAGTATTTTTTCCCATGCTTTGTCCATTTAAATCAGGTGGAATATGTAGGGTCACACTGTTAATTGAGAGAAGAAGAGATGGCAATTACTGCTGTTAACAGGCAATCAGACAACCAGCTGAGCAAATTGAGGAGCAACACAATACCAAACAAGACTAGTTGCTAATTAGTTAAAGATGGTATAGATCTTGATCCGTTGTTCACTGAGACAGCACTTAGACCTGAGGATCATCTCTTCTTAGTACCATACTACATAATCTGGTCTTGATCTGCTGCTAGTATGTTACTTTATTAGGTACACTACAACTGACCCAGGATGTGTACAGTGGCTAAGGACAAACAATGTTAGCAGCACTACTGTGGCAGCACACAGTGTAGATATTAGGGTTCAATGAAAATATCATAGTAAAAGAGAAATATCAAAATTAATTACTCTTAATGGTACGATTCACAGACAGTTGCTCAGATTGCAAGTATGAACCAAGAGCTGGAGCAAAGTAATGTTTCTAGTCAACATGTTCAGTTATTTCAATTCAGAAAATGTTATAAATGGTAACTAAAAAGGTGTGGTAAGACAGATAATCACAAGCTAGATGTAATCTGTACATTTCTAACTTGTGAGTTGAATGACCATACCACAAATAAGCGATATCTTAAAATGGGGGAGATTTTCAATTATGGATCAATGTCATTTTTCTATAAATACAGTATTTGTTTAACACATTTGCTCCTTTTCACCAGGCTCCCAGTAATAAATAGTAGGCAGATGATGTACTTAGTGACAGGAGGAGTATGTGCTTCATTAAGAGGATCAACCACTAACATCAAGGTCAAAAAAGCTTATACAAGCAGCATGCAGGACATATATAAAATCTAAATCACACCTGGATATGAAAATGAAAAATACTACATTATCAAGCAGTAAAATCATCAGTATTAATATATAAATTCTTTAGATTAGCAGTGTCTATTAATTATCAAAGCAGGATGAAACAGACAAAAAAACAAAGTGAGAGAACAGGAACAGTGATACTAAATGGCACAAACAATTAATGAGATCTCAAAATTTAATTTGGGTTTATATTTTGATTAAATGTTTAAATATTTTATACTAGAAAGCAGGGCAAAACACTGCCTTAAAATTCTTCTACAATTTTAAAAATAATGCATTATATCTTGAATCATGAAATGAAGCTTGTCATCATGTATCTACTTACAATTTGTTTATTCCATCATAAAATCCATACCTGTCTTTTTACATTTTAAGATTTACATTATCAGATTTGATTATAAAATTTGTTAAAAGAACAATATAACAAAAACTCTCATGTAACTGGTAAAAACACTTCAAGTAAAAAAAGGGGAAAATTCTTCAAAAACCAATCTTGAATCCTCCAAAGACTTCTAAGCCATATAATGAACAGATCAAGTAGTAAACACTGACATTGAAAAATGAATGGTCTATGATTGCTTCCCAAACGTTTACCTTTAAAAACATATTTGTGAAGCAGAGAAGAGCATAAAAGGCAATCTAACCTATTTGCCTTTTTTAAAAAATCTGTCAGAAATGCAATCAGTTAACATATTGGCATTGACTACCTGTGGGACACAGGAAGAACAGGATCTGTTCGAAGTGTCTGAATTAATTGAAACAGACAAGCCTGGTATTTCGACTAGTCATCACCCATAGAGAAAATTACATGAAGTTTTATTCCCTTCTGTCTTGAGCATGGTGTCAATTACCTCTTTGGGTTATAGAAGTGTTAGCAGCCTTTGAAGGTTGAAGGACAACAGAAATTATATAATGTACTTATTTCCTCTGATTTAATAGACCAGATTTATAACAAGAAGTAGATGATTGAATCCCTATTTTGTTTCAGTTACATTTTTCCAGTAATATACCAATGAAACAAAAACTGCATATGGCAGTTTCAAATCTATAGACATGTCTTTCCACTTTTTATAGTACTCTTTTTTATCATCACAGCGTCAGAATTAAGTTCCAGATAAATCTTTTTCCTACTTTCATGGCATCTTAATAGAATAATTTCAAAGGCCATTGTCTAGAGGTTTTAGCATTTTGTATCTATTTTTGTTGTTTTTTAGTGGATTTCTTTAAAATAAACTGTTTCACATTTGTGTATCTTTGGGCAATTGTGCATCAATATGGAGAAATGATATATAAAAGCTGGGCAGGTGTTAAGATTTTAATAGATTTGCTGTTTTATAACACCATGGAAAGTCTGTATATGTACAGACGAATGGTTAATTTCATTATAAAAAATATGCCTCCTGGCTTTAATGAGTTACCTGCTTGGGCAAATAGACAACGGAGAGCTGAAAAGTAATTCAGCACTTTGCCACAGAAATGAGGGTTAGTCACTGTGCAACAGCTCATTCTGTTTGCAAATGATGCCTCTTTCCTGGCAGCCAGGCTTCTTATACCACATGAAATGGGATGGGCATGGCAAAGTGCCCTCACTGGGCATTTTCTCTTTGCCGTGGGTATGAAAGGAGAAGATAATGTTAGCGACATTGTCCCCTTTTGCCCTGGTGGGTTATGACATACCACGATTAAACTGTTGAGGAGAAACTCAGACACGTATGCATGACAGATATGTTGTGAATGTTATCATTATTATTTGTTAACGGTATTTGATGTTGTGCCAAATATAATTTTTCATGGCCACAATTGTTAATTGTGAATGATATTTGGCATTATGCCTAATATTTTTTGTTGCTTGTATTGTTTTTTTGCAATATGATTTTGTACTTGATTTTGGAATATGAACTGCCATTTTGTGGCATTGTTTACATTACTAATGACACCCCTTACCACTCCAAGATGCCTGGAGGTCTGGTCTAATTATAAGCATGCTGACACTAATTATAGTGTTTTTAGTTAATATATCATAATCCTTTATTATATGGATATAAGCTTTGTTATTTGGGTTGGAGACAGTGGCACTGACCAGAAAGCAGGGGACAGAACTGGCAGAGTTAAAGATGTTAAGATTTCCATTGGGTGTGACGAGGATCGACAGAATTAGAAATGAGTACATTAGAGGGTCGGCTCAGGTTGGATGGTTGGGAGACAAAGTCAGAGAGGCGAGATTGAGTTGGTTTGGACATGTGCAGAGGAGAGATGCTGGATATATTGGGAAAAGGATGTTAAAGACAGAGCTGCCAGGGAAGAGGAAAAGAGGAAGGCCTAAGAGAAGGTTGCAAGTGATGGGTGTAAAAGAGCAAGTTGCAGAGGACAGAAAGATATGGAAGAAGATGATCCGCTGTGGCAAACCCTAATGGAAGCAGCCAAAAGAAGAAGAAGATAGAATAATCTTTTATAATTTTTTACAAGTGTATATATGAAGCCATAGCAGAATGAATTATTAAACATAAGGAAAAGGACTGAATGTAACTCATGGGTTAACTAAATATAACTTCAAGCTGAAAGTACAAAAGATATCTTACAAGTCTTAGAGAAACTACCAATGTAATTTTCCAAAGTTAGAATGAGGTAAATGAGTAATGAGCACCTGTCCAGAAAGTGGAAATAAACTGATGAGAAAGCCCATAACCCTTCCTATGAAGTGGTGCTAAGATCAATAGGACAATCTACAAAACACCTTTTAATGAAATGGTGTTCAGAAGAATAGGAGGATCAACATGAGTCAGAAATTACTGGTGACATTAGTTGATTGGAGGAGGTAATAAAGTTATGCATACTAAAAGTAATAAAACATGATGTATTAGATGGGATAATTGTAATTAGAAAAAGTACAAAAACAGATGAACTGTGTAATTGATGGTTCACTCCATGGAATGAGGCATTTTTGAATAATTCTATATAAATGTTCTTTATTCTTATCTGAGCTCCATGACTACCTTTTTTGACGATGGAGGATAGCAACATAGTGCTGTTCTGAATGTCCGAGATCCTGGATTCAATAAAAACAAATCTGAAGTTCGCCAGTTTTAAAGAAAACTTAGGGCTTTGAAGTTTTGTATATGATTTTCTTGACTTTGAGTTTTGGCTTGGTGATTTTTATGTTTTGTCTTTTTGGCTTCAGGCCCCAATTTTCTTTTTGACTTTTGAGTAATGTTTTATCTACTAAAGCCTTGCTACTCATTTTTCCTTCTATTCCTTTTTTTATTATTAATTTTATTGCAATCCATACAAATTAATCAAGTTTTTACAAAAAGAAAAATTGAGTTAAGAACAGATCGATCCCCACCCTGAGAGAGAGAGCAAGCCAAATGCGTGAAATTTAAGGCTTGTAAACATACCTAAATCAGTAAATTCTCTGTGCTTTATGAGCTTATTTTAAAATATTACTGATTAGATCTTGCCATGTTTTGAAAAAAGTCTGTACGGATCCTCTAACTGAGTGTTTGATTTTTCCCAATTTCAAATAGTATAACACATCGGTTTCCTGCTGACTTAAAGAGGAGAGTTTTGGTTCTTCCAGTTTATCAGAATAAGTCTGCGTGCCAAAAGTGTAGTGAATGCAATCACAATTTGTTTGTCTTTCTCCACTTTAAGCCCTCTGGAAGAACCCCAAACACAGCTGTTAATGGGTTAGGAGGGATTGTGAGTCCAAGGCTGTCTGAAGGTAATTAAAAATTTTGTCCAGAATGATGTTAATTTGGTGCAGGCCCAGAACATGTGACCCAGTGAGGCTGGGACTTGGTTGCAGCGTTCACAGGTTGGATCATGCCCTGGACACATTTTGAGAGTTTTAGTCGAGACAGATGTGCTTGATATATAATTTTGAGTTGTATAATTGTATGCTTTGCGCATATGGAGCTCGAGTGAATTCTCTGCATTGCTACTTTCCACTCCTTTTCTGATATATTAATTGAGAGATCTTTTTCCCAGTGTCCTCTTGGATCTTTGAAAGGAGGGATTGTAAAATGATTTTATATATTGTAGAGATGGAGTCTAAGTCCTTGAGATTGAGCAATATTTTTCCAGCATGGATGAGGGTGCAAGATGAGGAAAATCTGGAAGGTTCTGTTTAACAAAGTTCCTGATTTGAAGATAGTGAAAGAAATGTGTAGCTGGAATGTTAAATTTGGAATGTAATTGTTCATAGGATGCAAAGACGTTGTCTATATAAAGATCTCTAAGCAAGTTAATTCCAAATTTTTCCAGATATTAAAACTGCATATGTTTGTGAAGGTTGAAAGAGGTGGTTCTCTTGCAGAGGTGCCACAGATAGAAGCTTCTCCGTCTTAAAATGCTTTCTACATTGGTTCCAGATTCTAAGTGAGTGGAGCACAATTGGGTTATTAGTATATTGCCGATAACGTGTGTTTATTGGAGCACAGAGCAAGGAATACAAAGAAGTACTGCAGGATTTTACTTCTATTGCGTACCAAGCCTGTGTATGTTCTTTTATTTGTGTCCAGGTTCTTATCGCCTGTATATTTGCTGCCCAGTAATAAAACTGGAATTTAGGTAGAGCCATGCCGCCTTCTGCCTTTTGTCTTTGTAGGGTCGCTCTTTGATGCGTGGATGTTTTGAATTCCAAATAAATGAGGTTATTGTTGAATCTAATTGCTTAAAGAATGATTTATTAATGTATATTGGATGTTTTGAAATAAAAAGGAGCTTAGGAAGAATATTCATCTTAACAGTGTTAATTCTTCCAGCTAGTGTGAGATGAAGGGTTGACCATCTATGCAAGTCTTGTTTAATTTTTTCCATGCAGACGCAAATTTTGTTGATAAAGAGCTTTATGTTTACTTGTGATGTTTACCCTAGGTATTTAAACTGTTCTGCAATGATAAAAGGTAGGGTGTCTAATCTAATATTATATGCTTGAGAATTCACTGGAAAGAGTACACTTTTATTCAGATTAATTCTGAGACCAGAGATCTTTTGAAATTCTGTGAGTGCTGCTAAGACTGCAGGCACAGAATTTTCTGGGTCCATATATACAGTACCATATCATCTGCATATAATGAGATTTTCTGTTCCAGTCCTTCTCTGCTAATTCCCTTTATCTGATCAGTATTTCGACAATGTATTGCCAGTGGTTCAATGGCAATGCAAACAGTAGCGGTGACAAGGGCATCCTTGTCTAGTGCCACGTTCTAGTTTAAAGTAGTCTGAGCAAATGTTGTTGATGCAAACTGAAGCTTCTGGGTTAGTATACAGTAATTTAATCCATGCACAAATGTTGGGCCAAACCCAAACTTCTCCAATGTAGTAAAAGGTATTTCCATTCAATCATGTCAATGCTTTTTCTGCATCCAATGATAATAATATTTCTGGGGTGTTTGATTTAGTTGGTGAGTATATTACATTAAACAGGCGGCGAAGATTTGAAGATAAGTGTCGGCCCCTAATAAATCCAGTTTGATCTTGTGATATTACCATTCTAGCTATGATTTTAGAGAGTATTTTAATGTCATTATTCAGAAGTGAAATTGGTCTGTATGATGCACATTGTAATAAGTCCTTATTTTGTTTTGGAAAACAGTGATTAGTGCTTGGTAAAAGGTTTGAGGAAGAGATTGGTTATCTCTGGCTTCTGTAAATGTTGCTAATAGGAGGGTAGCTAGCTGAGTGGAGAATTTCTTGTAAAATTCTGCAGGGTAGCCATCAGGGCCTGCTGCTTTCCACCTTGGAGTGACTTTATAGCATCTAGTAATTCTGATAACGCCAGAGGTTTATCAAGTTCCTCCAGCATAAAATTGTCTATTTGTGGCATTTGTAATGTATCCAGAAATGCATTAGATTGTGTATTGTCTTCTTTAAACTCAGTAGTATATAGGGATTTATAGTAGTCTCTGAAAGTGTGCATTATATTTTTGTGTTCGATGATTTTATCTCCGTTAGTTGGTGATTACTGAGATTGCGTTGCTCACTTCTTGCTTGTGAATTTGTTGAGCTAAAAGCTTATTAGCTTTCTCTCCATGTTCATAGTAATGATGTCTGGATGTATAAATTAGTTGTTCAGTTTCTTTAGTTGTCAAGAGGTTTAGTTCTGAGTGTAGAGCCTGCCTTTTCCTATGTAGAGTCTCGCTTGGTAGTCTGGCATATTTTTCATCTATTTTAGTAATTTTGCTTTTTATCTCTGCTACTTTCTTGGCTTCTAATTTATTTCTGTGGGAAAGATATGAGATAATCTGTCCTCTTAAGAAGGCCTTAAGAGTTTCCCAGAGTATTCCTGCAGAGATCTCTGAGGATGTATTTGTCTCTAGAAAGAATTTGATTTGTTTGGATATAAATTCTGTACAATTCTCGTCTGCTAATAGAAGTGGGTTGAGACACCATCTGCGGGGTGAGTGTATGGGGCTTAGTAACTTTAGCTCCTTCTATTCCATTTGCTTTTAGTTTTGTTCATTCCATTCACTGCAAAAAAAACAAGAGTGTGCAGAAGAAGACAAGCTGTCTGATGACGTGGCTTTCTTAGCAAGGATCAATCATATGAAGTAAGATGACAATCCTGTACTTTGTGGAATGGGGTGCTGTCCGTGAGGTTGGAAGTTGACAGAAGCTGGTTACTGCCATTACAGTTCAGGTAGCAGCTGGCTTCTTATGGAAGCCACAGGTAAAAACCACAGTCAAGACCCCTGTTTTGGCCTCCATTTCAACCCTCTCACCTACCCCAGGTTTCACCTCCACTAAATTCACACAATCTATTGCACAGTATGTAATCTCATCCATTTGACGGCCTTCTCAAAACTTTTCTTTGATTAGTGGAAAACACTCTTCCAAGTGGCTATGCCTGAGAACCAATCACCAGCAGCCAGTGAGAGATGAATGTTATCATGTCATTTCCAAAGTCAGCCAAGAGCACATCTAAAGTCTCAAGGTCTGTTGAGAGCTTGACTGAGCTTCTGAGAGAAAAAAAGGCCAGTGTTTGTCAGGAGTGTGCAAGGGCATCCAAAAGCAGCCACATTTCCACCAGACGCTGTTGAAGAAGTTGAGTGTCTGTAGCCACTGCCTGCTGACAAATTTCCAGGTGGGGACTCTGGAGAGGGCACATCCGAGTTACTTACTGGGATCCCTGGAGGCAGCACATTCCAGTTACTGTCAAGAATTTCAAACATACTAGAAGTGAGTATAAAAATAAATATATACCTCTTAGCTTGTATGTTTTACCCCAGTTATCCCTCCTCTAACCACCAGGAATTGGTTTTCCTGTCTTGCTTGCCTTGCTACCAGGAGGTGATGGCTGACTGCTTTTCTTGTCTGTCCTGTGGGGCCACCAGGATGTGGTCTAACTTTCTCATCTGCCCTATGGGGGCCACCAACACATGGTCTGCCTTTCACATCTGCCCTGTGGGGCCACCAGGTGGTAGTTTGCCTTTTTCATCTTTTGTTTCAGGCATCAGTCTCCTTGCCTTGCCTGCACTGCCAGGCTCCAGTCCTCTCGTCCCACCTGTGGTGGCCAGGCTCCAGCTTCCTCTTCATGCTATTTCCATGGGGGAAAGATACATGTGTTGGATTTATGGAAGAGGTTGGGGAGTCTGGAAACCAAACCTTTGGGAAAGCAGGTTATGTTATAGTTCAACCAGCATGCCTCCCCTGACTGGGGTTCAAATCCTTGTTTTACGACTTCTTTGTTCATATTTGGTTCTTTTGCTTGTATTAATTTAATTTTTGTTTTTTTGAGTTATTCTTTGTATTTGATTTTCTGTGTTATGTTCTGTGTGTTTTGTGGTTGTTCCTCCAGGAGGAGGGGCCACCTGCCCCTGTATGTGCTTAGGAATGGTGAGTTTTCTTCTGTGATTTTCTGAGCTTTTGCTTATTATTATGAATACCTGGATTTTTGAACCTATGCTGTTTTTTTTACTTCACCCTTGAATTTCAGATTGGGACTTTCTTTACTATTGGAATTGCCTTTTACAGGCATGGCCTCTATGCCTTTTGTGCTCATTGGAGCGTCACAGCATAACAGAGCCTTTTTTTGAAATTAATCTTTTATTTATAAAGGTTCTGTATGGACCCCTGTGTTACTATCTGTGTTGGATCTGTTAGGAACTTATATGCTTGGAAGCTCCCAAGATTCATAACAAAAAGTTTGAATGATAACTCAAAAGTTAAAAAAATTTTTACATGCTATTTTGAGCTGTCATGTAAAGTAATTGTGCTTTTACTACCTTCTTGTATTCTTTCTTGTTAAACTGAAACAAGTCTCTAAAACTTTCTAGATTAAATGCAAATGATTAACACTACTTTTTCAAAATGGTTAAACATAAGTTATCTGCTAGAAAATAAAGTAAAGCAAACATTACATTTAAATATGCAAGAAACATTAGCCCAACTGCAGGCATTACTGGCTAACATCTTCTTCTTCTTCTTTTTCAGCTGCTCACGTTATGGGTCGCCACAGCAGATCATCTTCTTCCATATCCTTCTGTCCTCTGTATCTTGTTCTGTTACACTCATTACCTGCATGTCCTCTCTCACCATATCCATAAACCTTCGCTTAGGCCTCCCTCTTTTTCTCTTGCCTGGCAGCTCTATTCTTAGCATCCTTCTCCCAATATACTCAGCATCTCTCCTCTGCACATGTCCAAACCAGCGCAATCTCGCCTCTCTGACTTTGTCTCCCAACCATCAAACTTGAACTGACCCTCTAATGTACTCATTTCTAATCCTATCCATCCTTTTCACACCCAATGCAAATCTTAACATCTTTAACTCTGCTACCTCTAGCTCTGTCTCCTGCTTTCTGGTCAGTGCCACTGTCTCTGGCCCATATAACATAGCTGGACTCATTACCATACTGTAGACCTTCCCTTTCACTCTGGCTGATATTCGTCTGTCACAAATCACTCCTGCCACTCTTCTCCACCCATTCCACCCTACCTGCACTCTCTTTTTCACCTCTCTTCCACAATCCCCATTACTCTGTACTGTTGATCCCAAGTATTTAAACTCATCCACCTTCTCCAACTCTACTCCTTGCATTCTCACCATTCCACTGACCTCCCTCTAATTTACACATATGTATTCTGTCTTGTTCCTACTGACCTTCAGTCCTTTCCTCTCTAGAGCATATCTCCACCTCTCCAGGGTCTCCTCAGCCTGCTCCCTACTATATCCACAGATCACAATGTCATCAGCAAAAATCATAGTCCATGGGGACACGTGTCTAATCTCATCTGTCAACCTGTCCATCACCATTGCAAATAAGAAAGGGCTCAGAGCCGATCCCTGATGTAATCCTACCTCCACCTTGAATGCATCCGTCACTCCTACCACAGACCTCACCGTAGTCACATTTCCCTTGTACACATCCTGTACAACTCTTACATACTTCTCTGCCACTCCCTACTTCCTCATACAATACCACAACTCCTCTTGAGGCACCCTGTCATTTGCTTTCTCTATGTCCACAAAGACGCAATGCAGCTCCTTCTGGTCTTCTCTATACTTCTCTATCAACACCCTCAGAGCAAACATAGCATCTGTGGTGCTCTTTCTTGGCATGAAACCATACTGCTGCTCACTAAACATCACCTCACTTAACCTAGCTTCCACTACTCTTTCCCATATCTTCATGCTGTGGCTCATCAATTTTATCCCCCTGTAGTTACTACAGTCCAGCACACCCCCCTTATTCTTAAATATTGGCCCTAGTACACTTCTTCTCCACTTTATTACACAATCTGGTTAAAAACTCCACTCCTCTCTCTCCTAAACACCTCCGTGCTTCTACAGGTATGTCATCTGGACCAACGGCTTTTCCATTCTTCATCTTCTTCATAGTTGTCCTTACTTCCTCCTTGCTAATCCGTTGCACTTCCTGATTCACTATCTCCACATCATCCAACCTCTTATCTCTCTTGTTCTCTTCATTCATCAACCTCTCAAAGTACTCTTTTCATATGCTCAACTCACTCTCCTTGCTTGTGAGTAAGTTTTCATCTTTATCCTTTATTACCCTAACCTGCTGCACATCTTTCCCAGCTCGGCATCTCTGTCTAAACAATCGATATAGGTCCTTTTCTTCTTCCTTAGTGTGCAATCTCTCACACAACTCATTATTCGTCTTTTCTTTAGCCTTCGTTACCTCTCTCTTCACCTTGCACCTTATCTCCTTGTACTCTTGTCTACTTTCTGCATCTCTCTGACTATCCCCCATCTTCTTTGCCATCCTCTTCCTCTGTATACTCTCCTGTACTTCCCCATTCCACTACCAGGTTTCCTTTTCCTCCTTCCTCTGTCCAGATGTCACGCCAAGCACCCTTCTTGCTGTCACCTTTTCTACATCTGCTGTAGTTTCCCAATTGTCTGGTAATTCTTCATTACCACCCAGTACCTGTCTCACCTTCTCCCTAAACTCAAATTTACAGCCTTCCTTTTTCAAATTCCACCATTTGATTCTTGGCTCTGCCCTCACTCTCTTCCTCTTCTTGATCTCCAATGTCATCCTACAGACCACCATCCTATGCTGCTTGAGTACACTTTCCCCTGCCACCACTTTGCAGTCTTCAATCTCCTTCAGACTCTTCTGCATAGGATGTAGTCTACCTGTGTGCATCTTCCTCCATTCTTGTACGTAACCCTATGTTCCTACCTCTTCTTGAAATACGTATTTACCACAGCCATGTCCATATTTTTGGCAAAATCCACTATTCTCTGACCTTCTTCATTTTTCTCCTTGACACCATATCTACCCATCACCCCCTCATCTCCTTTTTTCCCTTCACCAACATGTCCATTGAAATCTGCTCCAATCACCACTTTCTGTCCCTTGGGTACACTGTTCATCACTTCATCCAACTCGCTCCAAAAAATCTTCTTTCTCACCCACTGCACACTCAACTTGCGGTGCATATACACTAACAACATTCATCTTCACACCTCCAATTTCCAGCTTCATAATCATTACTCTGCCTGACATTCTTTTCATCTCCAAAACACTCTTGACATACTGCTCTTTCAGAATAACTCCTACCCCATTTCTCCTCCCATCCACACCATAATAGAATAATTTGAATTCACCTCCAACCCACCTGGCCTTACTCCCCTTCCATTTAGTCTCTTGCACGCACAATATATCAACCTTCCTTCTCTCCGTTATATCTGCTAACACACTCCCCGTACCAATCATACTGCCAACATTCAAAGTTCCTACCCTCAGTTCCACAGTCTTTACGTTCCTCCTCTCCTTCTGCCTCCGGTCACATCTCCACCCTCTTCTTTTCCTTCTTCTTCTTTGGCCAACAATAGCCCAATTTCCACCAGCACCCTGTTGGCTAACAGTACTGTTAACCCGGGGCTCGACTGATCCGGTATGGAAATTTGTATTTTTGTCCACATATTGATTTGGCAAAATTTTACACCGGATGCCCTTCCTGACATAACCCTCCCCATTTATCCGGGCATGGGACCAGCACGAAGAAACATACTGGTTTGTGCATCCCCTGTGGCTGGATTCATTACTGGCTAACATCTGGACATTTGTAAACTTTAAAGCTGCTTACTGCTTTAAAATATACAGTACATATAATATTCCAACCTAAATTTAAAAATATGCGCAGAATAATGTTTTACTAGTCAATATTATAAACTTCCAAGAAAACCTTCTACAAAGCTGAACATCATCAAGGTTTAGTGGGAGACCTTACTACTTATGAATAAAAACACTCCACATACTCAAAGATAGAGATTTAACATTTTCCTCTACACCATACGACTACAGGTAGTGAATAGAAACAATACACTGAACTGATTTGGCTTATCCTTTGCTTGTCAACGTTGGTGCTAAAATGTCAGCTTGATATAGGTTACATAACAGACGTAGTAAGTTTACCCTTGGCTAATTTCTCAAAAGTCTACACAATCTGCTATCTTCCACAATCCAATTAATACAATTTTTCAATTGATGCTTTTTCTGGATCTGAATTTTATTGTGGCCTTTTCAAATAAAATATTTATAAGACATCATATGCTGTTATTGCTGCACTTGCTTGCACCCTCTATAGTACGTACAGCTCCTCCTATGGTATTAATTTCATTCTTTACTATACATTATTCTGATTTTTGAAGAAAATAGGCCATTTGGCTTAACCAAGTGCATCAATCTTATCCCCATAATGTTTCCAAAATAACATCAAGTTGAGTTCTGAAGGTCCATAAAGTCGTCCTGTCTACCATACTATTTCATTAATTTATTCTATGTGTTTGTGGTTTTCTTTATATACATTGTGTTGCCTGGGTATATATACAATTTAAAGACATGCTTTTTAAATGGACTCGTGCTAATGAAATGAAGAGTACCTTTTATTGTAAAAGTAAATGGCTAACTCAAGTCATTTTTATCAAATGTTTGAATTTGTCCAATTTTGTTGTCTTGACAAACTGAAAAGTGTAATGAAACTGTGAAAAATTAAATAATCATAGACAATATTTATTCCTCCAGTCTGCTGCAGTTCAATTTAAAAAGAAAAAATTCTACTGTTTTAATTTGGTCTTGGCACTTTTCTAGTTTGATGTCTGTTTTTTCTTTTCTTTTCTTCTTCTTCTGTTACACATTGACTTATATTTGCTGGTGCTCTCTTTACTCTTTGGAGAGGGCAGATAGAAAAACAACTAAAACAAAGCAAAACAAATAAATACTTTTTGATCTGTGACCATGCATGTTCTATTTGTTTATTTTATTGCTTTAAATGTAAGCCACTGTTTGGTTTTGGTTTTGTTCTTTAACATAAGCAGAAGTAGGAGGGCAAAATAAAGGTTTTGATTTCTGTTTTTTTTTTTTAGTATTTGTTTTTGTCCTTTTATTTTGCATTTATAGCACAACTGTTTATTTGTGCTTTGGAATTCTACAGGTTATGCCATCTAGTTCATCAACAAACTGTGCAGCCTTTTGGGAGCCATTTCCCAAAACTACACTTCCACCAACAGATAATTTAAATAATTAATTTTTTAAATGAAATAAAGAATTCAAAATGCAAAATTCAAAACCAAATCACAAGAAAAAAGAATTGTAGTTATAAAAAAACTGCAAAAGAATTAGCTTTTAAGAGTAAAAGTCCACATATCCAAAATTCAAAATCGTACAAGCCAGAGCTGAAGGCAAAAGCAGGAAAAACACCAATACTAAGTGGCGATATGTTTTACAAACAGGAAAGAAGCACAAAAGAGTATCCAAGAATGTGGTTATGAAAAGCAAACCAATGCTTGGCAGCAGGTACCTTAAATAGCCTTCTCTGGTAACTGCAACAGCATCTTAGGGCTGTCATTTATTAAGCAACCACTTCTCTTCAAGCAAAGAACACAATAAAGGGTAAGGGAATGGGAGAAAATAAAAGACACAAAACAAACATAAAGTAAGAAGGACAAGGAACATCACAAATCTTAGCAAACAGCTCTCCAGTTCTAGCTGGGTGTTTCTTGTGTCTCTATTTTGCTTATATTCAGTTAAATACCTAAAGGTTGGCACCTTTATTATGTATTATCAGTAGAACACTTACTAAACACAATGAACCTACAATTGTTTCGTCTGTGCCTTGTTTGCATAGTATTTCAGTCCTGATTAAACTAGGAACTACTATACTCCCTTTGTTAAAGAGAGCCATCCACATCAAACCTTGGCAGATGCAGACCTTCTTACTGGTCTAGGCAGTGCCCACAGTTTTTGTTGTCTGCTTGCCGACAGTTTATCAGCATCTTCCTTATCCTGTTTTATTGGATAGTTGCTCTTGTTGCTAAGGTGTCCTCTGCTTTGCCCATTTTCTCTTTGGTGTTGGCAACTGGTCTATGCAAGTCTGTAGAACCATTAATGAAGCCACAAAGAACAATTCATTATGGACAATTCATATTTTGAGGCAGATCATGACAGGTTGCCTTGTTAAAAAACCCTGATGTATAGACCATTTTGTGCTTGTTACATGGAATTCTGGCTTTGGCTAATTTATTATAGTTTTATTTGAAAGGTTTCATGTTTACCCAACACTAGTTTGTTTGCAGTAATGATTTTTGTCTAGTATTTAGATACTTAAAGATGAATGAGTGGCAAAGTGTTTAGTCCTGTTGTTTTATGCATCTGACATCCTGAAGTCCTTATCGAATCACTGTTTGTGTGGAGCATCCATGTTTGTATTGTGTTTGTGCTGGTCTCTCTTTAAGTACTCTTCTTTAACTTCCCAGTCCACAAAATATGTATGCTAGGTTAATTGGTCATCACAAATCATCCCTGTTTGACTGTGTGCCTGATTGGGCCTTGGAATGAAGTGGTACCCTAAACATGGACTTAGGAACTTGACCTTTAGAAAACTGACATCAGTGATCCTGGAAAAATAAGGCCAAAATATATATATATATATGCCTGAATGGCTCATGACATCCGCAGCTCCAGCCTATAACCTATTGTGAAGGTTACAGGCTTAATTCTTAAGTTTTATATTCCATAGCATTTTATTTAGTTATTGTAAGTGATCTGCAGTGGTTGTTGCACATATTTACCAAGAAAGATTCCATGTTTTTTATATTAATGCCCTGCAACTTCCTGGAATAGTCTCTTTAAGAAATCTGAAGGGTGAATGAACTGTAACCTCTGCTTTTGCAGAAGTGGAATCAAAAAGCTTCCCCACCTGCTCAGAATATTTCTTCATTATTCTGAGGGCATCATCTACTGTATATGCATTTCTTTAAGTTTGTTCCTATTGGACAATTCTTCTAAAGATATCGACAGATAATAATTCAGTATAAATGTTTTACTTTGAATTTAAAACTGTTATTTTGGATTTTTTTTTCAATCTTAGAACTACAGTACATTTCCTCTACATATTTTACCTTAAGCAGCCTTCTTTTTTTGTCTTGAAATATGATGAAACTTATATATTCCAAATGACCTTCTTCATTTTTTCTGCAATCCCAGCATATCTCAGCTTTTATTCAGAGGCATGTCACTTTGACAAATTACTAGTTTCTATGCAGAGGTTTATGGAAGGATGTGCATTTGTTCTGTGTCTTGCATTATTTGTTAGGAATGTTTTTTACTATAATTCTTGCAAACTTTTTGCGGTACGAAGATGGTATTAAAAATCTAGAAATCCTGCACAATAAAAAGAAAGCTAACAATACAGAAAAAATATGACTGTTTGTGTTTACTAAAGTACACATTTCTTACCCAAACAAAATGAATGTTAAGTGTTTATCTGTTCATTTTATGAAATCACTTTATCATGTACAGGAACGGATGTGTACTGCTGTCTTTACCCTATTGGACTCTAGTCCATAGCAATATACATATCTTCTGTGTTAGGAAATTCACTGCAGATTAATCATGCTAGTATGTTCTCTTTTCTAAAAAAAACTTTATTCCTGGTGATTTTTTTGTTTCTGTTTCATGTTGCTTGGGTTGAAACATATTTAACACTAGAATTACCAGAGCCTACGAAAAAACTCGTAATTCCGTCCCACCTTAAACTGCTTTTTAAATCCCTTCACACCTCTTCGCCAGCGCCCTTTGTTCTCTAAATGTGCTGATAAAGAGAAGCCGGCTATTCCATCCCCCACCAATTTAGAACGTGCACGAACTTCTCTCAGCTCATGCCTTGATTGAGTATCTGGGAGTGAAGTGGAGTTTTAGAGTGGAAATAATAGATCGTTGTTTGGAACACACGCATTTCATGTCTGTTCCTTTTCTACAGTAATCTGTGTCAACACATTGTTAAAACAGAAACTTTTTTTATATTCTAGTAGTAGATGACAAAATGTAGGCATAAACTATATAATGTATGAAGCCTGAAATCCAAATAGCAAAGAAACATTTTCACAAGAATAACACAATTGCACTTTTATTCAAACATATAACTGCAGAAACAAAAAGCCGCCTTAACATGCGACATTGACAGCAGTTTTCTGTAACTGACTCCGTGGCTCAATAGACTCAGCCCCTGCTTGGGAATCAAGGGGTCGCGGGTTCGATCCTGCCCCTCCGTTTTGAGAAGTAAACTGCTCTTATTCTTACTGTTTTAGGATAAAAGCATACATTTGATTTCAGTCTGTAACAGCCGTGCAATTTATGATCCATGTAAAGGTTAGCTTTTTTTTATTCACTTTTCACTCTCTCAGTCGCGTTCAGAATCAATCCATACAACCCCATCTGACACGGCTGTTTTCACTAAAGACGCGCTATAGCTCTGCAGTGTACCACGATGCATACTAACGCACAATCACCCCGGTTCTGACACACAAACGCTGGCGAAGCTGCCTTCTTCGTATCTCACCGTCACAGGAACATATATTGGTGTAAGAAAGTACACTGTCAGGTGCTCATTCAGTGTGATAGAAATCATAGCACAGAGAGGTGTGTGCACTGCAACAATTACACATGTCGTAAATGTAGGAAGGACGGTCCTTGGGTGTGTGGGAACTGTTAATATTTGAATGTGATGATTTCATATAGCACGGAATGAAAATCAGCACTTCTTAGCATTGCACCATGCAAGCTGTCATATCAATCGCCTACTGTAACTTGCTTTCTTTTTCTTCGGTTATACAGGTAGTCTTGCACTTGTTTTGTTTGCGAAATGAAGTGTCTGCGTGCACTTTTCGTGGCATTACACGTGTATTTTTTGAGCATGCCCGTTTGAGCAGTATAAAAAGTATTGAAAAGTATAACAAAACAACGGGCAGATGGGGAGTGTCTGATGATTGCATATAGCGCGAACTTACTGCTCTTTACAATTCTCTCCTCTGCGTGCCCTGGTGTACAAAAGAAACAGAATACAGGCGCTATAGCTCTGCAGTGTACCACGATGCATACTAACGCCCCCCCCGGTTCTGACAAACAGACTGGCGAAGCTGCCTTCTTCGTATCTCACCGTCACTTGATTTTCTTTTTATTCAGTTTTATTGAGTGTTCCTGCCAGTCCCGCATGTTGCTGTATGCTGGATATGTTCATATGTATTGTCTCTTTCTTTCAGGTGTGTAATAGAAACCACAGCATAGAGAGAAGTGTGTACACTGCTTCTTACAGGAAAGGCGATGGAAAAGTGCACTTGAATAAAAGTGCACTTTTGTTATACTTTTACACCAATATATGTTCCTGTGTTTGAACGACACGGTCAGATGGGGAGTGTCTGATGATTGCATATAGCGCCGAAGTTACTGGTCTTTACCATTCTTTCCTCTGCATGTCCTGTAGTACAAAAGAAAAAGCATACAGCAACATGCGGGGACTGGCAGGAACACTCAATAAAACGAAAAGCAAGTGGCGGTGAGATACGAAGAAGGCAGCTTCGCCAGCGTTTGTGTGTCAGAACCGGGGGGTCGGGGGTGATTGTGCGTTAGTATGCACTTTAGTGAAAACAGCCGTGTCAGATGGGGTTGTATGGATTGATTCTGAACGCGACTGAGAGAGTGAAAAGTGAATAAAAAAAAAAAGCTAATCTTTACATGGATCATAAATTGCACCGGCTGTTACAGACTGAAATCAAATGTATGCTTTTATCCTAAAACAGTAAGAATAAGAGCAGTTTACTTCTCAAGACGGAGGGGCGCAGGATCGAACCCGCGACCCCTTGATTACCAAGCGGGGGCTGAGTCTATTAAGCCACGGACTCAGTTACAGTAAACTGCTGTCAATGTCATGTTAAGGCGCTTTTTGTTTCTGCAGTTATATGTTTGAATAAAAGTGCAATTGTGTTATTCTTGTGAAAATGTTTCTTTGCTATTTGGACTTCAGGCTTCATACATTATATAGTTTATGCCTACATTTTGTCATCTACTACTAGAATATAAATAAACGTTTCTGTTTTAACAATGTGTTTACGCAGATTACTGTAGAAACGGAACAGACATGAAATGCGTGTGTTCCAAACAACGATCTATTATTTCCAGTCTAAAACTCCACTTCACTCCCAGATACTCAATCAAGGCCTGAGCTGAGAGAAGTTCGTGCACGTTCTAAATTGGTGGGGGGACGGAATAGCCGGCTGCTCGAGCTTCTCTTTATCAGCACATTTAGAAAACAAAGGGCGCTGGCGGAGAGGTGTGAAGGGATTTAAGAAGCAGTTTAAGGTGGGACGGAATTACGAGTTTTTTCGTAGGCTCTGGTAATTCTAGTGTTAACTAATAGTAATTAATCATATTAGAATGATGAGTCAAACTGCATTACCCTTAGACTTTCATTGATTATACTTAGTAGAAATGCTTTTTATTTTTTTATTGCAGAAAGCCAATAACAGAATGCACATTTTCAAACATTAACATTTCACATTCTAGTAGTAGGAAAGGGTTGCTTTCAGAGTTTACACAAGTCAGCAAATCCTAATATCGTCACTCGCTTTGGGTAAAGGGCATCTGCCAAATGAAAATGTTTTCTTTTTACACAACTATGTATAAATGAAAAACAAACTCTGAGTAATGTAATTTGGAAAAAGAAATTATAGTCATAACATATTACACATATCCAAATGTTTCCTGTCATTCATTTCAAAATGATGACATTTAGATATTCTGTATAATATCATTATAGGGTTTGAGATGACAGGAAATACCAATACAATAATATTTTTGAAATCACTAATTTTAAGAAAAATAGCCTGTATGTAAATGACATAGCCTATTCTTTAAAAAGATAGCCTGGTTCTCCTGGCAAGAAATTAGCTTTCATTTACCATTAAAATCCAATAGCTTTCAATAGCTTAAACATTCAAATAACAACTATTTTTATTCATGCTAAAAAAAAAATCATTGAGCTTCTTTACAGCAGCAGGAATACTGAATTAATGTATGACTCATAGCACCAAGCAGACAACTTTATAAATTGTGCACACTTTAAAATCATTAAATGTATATTTTTACACACCATCCTAAATCAGATCTAGTGACAAGAATACTACTCCTACATAGCATTAAGAATGGTCTGTGCCTTTTCAAATAAGTTGTAATGTACTAAATTAATATATTTTCACCTGTAAATTTCAAATCTCGCTTGTTTTGTGTTTAGTTGAAAGGAATTAGAAAGTCAAATCAAATCCAGTGTTTGCAAGTGCAAGTGGAGAAAGTCTTAAAGGTTCTGCTGTTCTAAATGATTTATTCTATTATTAACTATGGTGGTTGGAATCAAAAGAAGTACATTGACAGAGGAGAATGTGAAAGATTCATGCCAGAGAATCTTTTCAAAATTTCTTTTGCAATGCATTTAGACTATGAAAGAATGTATATCTGTGTGTTACCTGTTTTAATTATAATTAAGCCTTTATAATGCAATGAAGAATTTAGTCATAATTATTATAAAAGACCATTTTCCCTAAAGAAAGCATTAATTTTCATCCAATTCAGTCAGCTGTCCTTTTAAATCAGAAGAAAATACAAAACAAGAAACAAGAAAAGACATGTAATAATAAAAAACACATAAATTTTGAAATTTACAAAGTACATATTTTGAATTTTTTTTATTTGATTTTTTATTTACAAAGGTTTTAGACACTGTTACCAACATGAGAATAAATACAATTTATTTTAACAAGGTGGATAATGAAGGATGCACTTCTACAACATTAAACAGCGGTTACGGGAAGCCAGCGTCAAATACAGCTTCTTGTATCCGGCAAAACTTAAAGTGGAATGGCAGGGTCAATTCTATGTCTTCGCTAGCAAGGAAGAAGGAGAAAAGGAACTAAGAAAGCTGATTCCGGACTATTCTGATACATAATAGTGAGTCATGGCGGTTAATGATAAAGCAAGGATTAATAATCTACTGTCTGATCTATTCGTTTTAAAATACGGGTTTTTATCAGCATATATTCTCATATATTCTCATTATTACTTAGTATTACTAGGGCGCTATCTGTTTATGTTTTATTGTGCTTAATTACTTTTTTTTTTTTTTTTTTTTTTTCTTCTAATTATTTCATCTCTACCCTAAACGAGACTGTTCAATTTCATACCCTTGGTTTATTGTCATTGTTATTGCTGCATTAAGACTTGTTATGCTTATTCTGGACACATTTTTAACACCATCACCCGGGTTTATTATCTGGGTGCTATCATCTTAATGCACTAAAATTGCTGAAGACTATATATATATTTTAAGTGCAAAATTCTTTTTTTTTCTTTTTTAAAGACTATATTGGTAATAGATATCTCTATCTTTTAACCCTAAAGCGCTGCTGCATTGGGGCTTGTTTTGCTTTGGACGTGCTCTGTCTCTGGGTATGTCAGAGGACTGGGACTGTGTGAAGTGGGTTTTAGCCTCACTTGGGGAGGCAAAATAAGGGGGGAAGAGAAAGAGAGCAGGCTTGATCTATACCTAATCTATCCTATTAATCTTTATAATTATAACTACCAATGTAATAATAAGCTGCATGGCAGCAACTCTTGGGAAATAGGAAATTAAGGCCGAAGCTGTCTCACTTCCAGTTAAGACTATAAAATGACATCAAAAACTCAGAATCAGTGTCTCCATGATGGGACAGTTAACTTCGTAAGCTGGAATGTTAAAGGCCTGAATCACGAATTAAAGAGAAAGAAAGTACTCTCTCACCTAACAGGTCTAAATGCTAAAATAGTATTTTTACAGGAGACCCACTTACTAAGCAAGGATCAGTTCCGCTGCAAAAGACTGGACTGGCCAAATGTTCCATTCTAGTTTTACAAAGAAAACTAGAGGTGTGGGAATTCTCATACATAGAACAGTACCATTTGTAGCATCAGATGTAGTATTGGATCCTGAAGGAGATATGTAATGGTCATGGGAGACTTATCTAACTGTAAAATGATTTTGATAAATGTTTATGCACCTAATGTTGATGATAAGGAATTTATACAAAATTTATTTGCATCCATTCCCAATCTGAACACTCATAAAGTTATAATGGCTGGGGACTTTAATTGTGTTTTAAATCCACTTTTAGATAGGACTTCCTCCACAGGGGAACGCATCTAACACGCAAAGATAATTACAAAGTTTATAACTGATCACAACTTATCAGACCCTGGAGGTTTTAAACCCAAATTCAAGAACATATTCTTTCTACTCACCAGTACATCATTGCTACTCAAGGATTGATTACTTCTTTATAGACAATAACTTCTTGCCTATGATTAAATCTTGCAAATACGATGCTATTGTTATTTCTGACCATGCACCTATGATCTTGGAGCTAAAATTACTAAGCCCCATACACTCACCCGCAGATGGCCTCAACCCGCTTCTATTAGCTGACGAGAATTGTACTGAATTTATATCCAAACAAATCAAATTCTTTCTAGAGACAAATACATCACCCGAGATCTCTGCAGAAATACTCTGGGAAACTCTTAACGCCTTCTTAAGAGGACAGATTATCTCATATCTTTCCCACAGAAATAAATTAGAAGCCAAGAAAGTAGCAGAGATAAAAAGCAAATTACTAAAATAGATGAAGAACATGCCAGACTACCAAGCGAGACTCTACATAGGAGGAGGCAGGCTCTACATTCGGAATTAAACCTCTTGACAACTAAAGAAACTGAACAACTAATCTACAAATCCAGACATCATTATTATGAACATGGAGAGAAAGCTAATAAGCTTTTAGCTCAACAAATTCACAAGCAAGAAGTGCGCAACGCAATCTAGGTAATCACCAACACGAACGGAGATAAAATCGTCCAACACTAAAATATAATGCACACTTTCAGAGACTACTATAAATCCCTATATACTACTGAGTTTAAAGAAGACAATACACAATCTAATGCATTTCTGGATACATTACAGATACCACAAATAGACGCTTTTAGTGTGGAGGAACTTGATAAACCTCTGGCGTTATCAGAATTACTAGATGCTATAAAGTCACTCCAAGGCGGGAAAGCAGCAGGCCCTGATGGCTACCCTGAAGAATTTTACAAGAAATTCTCTGTTCAGCTACCTCTCCTCCTATTAGCAACATTTCCAGAAGCCGTGTAAAGTCGAGGAGTGGCAGCGGAAGTTAGAGGAACTAAGGGCCCCATGGACTGTTGAGCAACTGGCTCAACTACATTGGAACCCAACTATGATTACGGTTGATTGCGCATATTGGTAGATATCTCCTCTGGCGTAAGTTGAGGAGATGTAAGCTTTTAGAAAGGAGGCACTGTGGCTCAGGATTGTTTTTCAAGGACAAATTCTGCCTGGGGGTTTAATCTAATTTTTACTGGATTTATTTATTGGGCATTTTAACTTTCAAAACCAACTTGATTTGATTTTGTGAATTGTTTATTTATGGACTATTTGGAATGCACCGCACTTTGGACACTTTGTTTTTATTTTTTAAATAAAAGCACTTCTCCACTTTGCATCAACCACTTGCTAACTATGTGTGTCCTCATTTGCCCAGCTCATCCTCAGGTATGTTACCAACAGTTCTTGGTTCAAGAGGCTCTCGGAAGCGACCTTGGGATTATGGAGTCAACCCAGACTGTCACAGGCACCCATGCATTTTTTTACTGTTTTAAGGTGGAAACAGGACGATGGTCCTAGCTTCCTAGCTCTGATGGTATGAATCAGGGTTTTGTAGACAAAGGTTTTCCCTGTTCCTGGACCATCTAAGAAGAAGTAAGTTTGTTGCAGATGGGAATCACTGTTATGCAGTGTGTAAAAATATGTTAGGTGAGGTATTGGGGGTGGGCACATGAGCAGGCAGTGCACATGCCTCGAGAGCGAGGGTGGATGAGGGAGGAGGGTTAGAGTTGGCGAGCGGGGCTCTGTCGTGCGTATCCCATGATGTGGGAGAAGGGTTAAAGTTGGCATGCGGGGCTCTGTCGTGCGTACCCCATGATCAGGCGACTTCGTTGATTATATATATAGATAAAAAATCTGCCGGAACCGAAAAGAACAATGAAAAGTCAATGTGGCTGAGAGGTGCATATGGACTGTAGCAGAGACGAAAGTGACTGAGGCTGTGTTTGGTGAGGTGTTGCGTGCAGGTACATGAGCAGGCAGTGCGCATGCCTCGAGAGCGAGGGTGGACGCGGGAGGTGAGTTAGAGTTGGCGGGCAGGGCTCTGTCGTGTGTATCCCATGATGCGGGAGGAGGGTTAGAGTTGGCGGGCAGGGCTCTGTAGTGCGTATCCCATGGTCTTAGAGTTGGTGGGCGGGGCTTTGTGAGTTGGCGGGCATGGCTCTGTCGTGTGTATCCCATGGTTGGGCGACTTAGTCAATTATACTGTATATATAGATTGTCATAACATTTTCTAATCTGATTAATCCAGACCAGTGTCATGTATTGGGCCAGATCCTATCCCAGTTAGCATAGGGTGTAATGCAGGGATAAACCTCGAACAGGGCGCCAGTCCTTTGCTGAATGAACACACACATACCCACACCCTGGCCAAGTTCACCTAATCTGCATGTTTTAGGAAGGGGGGTAGGGGGGGAACCTATGCAGACATGAAAACTACACACAGGGAGGCTCTGGGATGTGAACCCTGGTCTCCTTCCTGCAAGGCAGTAGCGCTGCCACTTTGTCACCATGCTGCCTAAGTACAGTACATTGTGATTTTCCTTATATAATACTTATTTGCTTGTTATTGGAATCATGTATCACTTTTCATGTTTTACTTTTATAATCATATGATTGACACATCTCTGGTTTAACATGCTGGTTAAACTGATTGGTGATTTCAAATTGTCACCATGTTAGCGTAAATGTGGGCATGTGCATAAGTGGGCTCTTTAATGAGCTGGTTTCTTGTCCAGCATTGTGTCTTGCCTTGTGCTTGTTGCTACTAGGAAAGGCTCATGCACCTTGTAGACCTTAATTAGAAAACTGAAATTGTAGAATGTTGTGTTGTTACAGATAACTTGATCTGTTTTGCACCAGTGTCTTGATCCTAAAATATCTGTTTCAGTAAAATATTTAAAATGGAAAAAGTAAAAGTGACAATGAATGATCTACTTTTGTCTACAAAACATCTAGAGAGTGCTCTCATAAATCAAAGACAGTCAGTTCTGCAATTGTCAGGCATAGTAGAAAGAGAGCACAAAGAAGCCAGAGAATTAAATTATGCATTTTATTAAGATCAAGAATCATTTTTAAATAATAGTGCCTAAGTTAACTGGTCATATCTTGGCACACTGCGCATCTCATTATTATTGGCTCCGAGATAAAGGGAAAAGAAAGAATGCAATTTTGTGAATCTTAAAAAACAAGTCCAATGCATTGTTCTATTAGCAGCAGTAATGGGTAAGTTGGCAATTCTAAAGATGCTGAATATGAGTGACAGTCAGAATATGCACTGTGAAGGACCAATTTAGGTATAATTTCTGTTGTTCTTTAGACACATGTTAATGGGAAAAAAATGACTTATAAAAAGTTAATAAAACAGATGTACAGCATAGAAGTATTACTCAAATATATAATGTTGATCGGAGAAATTTGCAAAAGCAGCTTTCTTTGAGATTATGCTGTGCTCTCTGGTGTTTGCTAGATATTTGTTCTGGAAATCTGGCTTGTTGCCAGTTTAGACAAACATTTCTTTCCCAGCGTCTCATGATGCTTAGTGAGGCTAGCATGACATCACAGATCTGTAGAAGCCATGAACTTTCACACATGCATGCTGTAAGATTGTTGCTGATCAGCTTTGCTCATGATGTCACAACCCTGTCAGTACTCCTGCCTAATTTACATCCCCACAAAAACTTGCAATTTTTTGCTTTGAGTGGTACATTTGTTGACCATAATGAGATTATTATGCGCACTGCCAGAAGCACTATACCACTAATTCCTGTGTGTTGGGACAGCAGTGCTGCATGGCTAATTATTCAGGAATATTTAATAAGTGCTACCACTGCAAGTAAAAAGAAGCCTTAAAGTCGCCCTCCCCCATCAGGAACACACACTGTGCAATAAAATAATGAAGGATTTATTGTCGTTTACATGTCATTTCTTTCTTCTTGAAGAAAGAAAAAAGTGCAAAACATCTGCACTGATATGTGGGAAACAAAAAAAGACATTCCAGCTTCGGCAGAGCTGGGATTACAGACATTAGAACAAGTCAGCTCCACAGCGCCAATTTGCAACATGGCCAATGTTTGCTCCAAGATTGGAACTCCATGAGTGCAATGATACTTATTGCTAGACTGTGGCCATTTCTTGTATTTAGTCTATGATATTTGTTCCGTCTTTTTGTCTTTTGTTGTATGAGGAAGGGTGTCACAGTGGTTAGCACTGCTGCCAGACATTTCCCCATCCCTTAGTGACACTTAAAACACCACTACATCAATATAATGCAATCAAAACTACTTCACTTCCTCTTTCCCCGTTGACTTCAATGCATTTCATGTAGTTTGGCGAATCTCCTAAACATTTCTGTGATTTCGCCAAAATCATCACTAATATGGATATTAACATTATTTTTTCATAGTCTAACCTATAGATTTTGATTAACATACATCAGTTTTTGTGAAGTTTATTACAGTAGCATGTTATTTAAATGATAAATGAATCTTAACAAATATTTTTTTTTTGAAAATGCTTACTTTTGTAAGAAACAAAACTAAAAAGTTCAAAATAAGGCTCTGATGCTAAAATATCCTTGGTAATATTGTTATGTGCTAAGTTGGAATATAATTACTGTTTCTAAATATAAATCTCCCAGTCTGTACATCATTCATACAAATAAAAGAGTAGAAAACCATGAAAAAGTAATAGCTGCATTTTTTTTTCAGAATTATATATAGTTCCACAAAACTGTTACTGCTGCAGTATCCACATATTTGTATCTGAGAGATGAACATCAGTATAATCTAAATAGATTTATTTTATGTAGAAAAGACAAGCCCAACTGAAAAAGTGAATGGTTAGTCATTTACATAATAGATAATTTAATTATAAGCCTACTTCAGATTGTAGTTAAATACAAAGGGCAGAGGCATGATCACGTGCCTTCAATTGATATTTTCTTAAGTCTTTACAATAGCTGCATTAAATGCTAATGAAATGCAGAATGATCTGAAAATTAATGAGTGTAGTTTTGCTAAAATTAAATAGGCTTAAAACATGCCAATTCCAGATAGCAATGACCCTTTTGTAATTTAGTTTTTACCATTTGTTTAGTGCTTTATGATCTGAATATATATTTTTTAAATTTTCTTCATTACTGATCTTTCATCATCACAGGGTTGTTCCTTAATCTGGCTGGTTGTAGTGCTACCTTAATGAATCATACAATCTAACTAGACTTTTTAGTATGCCAGCATTAATAGTGCTGTATACCAGCTCTTTAGATTTTGGAAACCAATCAACTCAGAATTGTATATTAATATTAATACATCAACAGTGTACCACTTCAAATCAAATTGGTCATCAAAAATGCTAGTCAAGATTTTTCCCAATTTAACTGTACATGTGAGAAAAACTATAAGTCCTTGTTAACAAGTTTTAAAATGAATCATGCATTCACCTTATGTGACAAAACTCACATAATTAGTTGAATAAGTTTACATGTATACACGTGAATGCACATACTGCATCTTTGGGAATACATCAAAAGGCCTACTGTAGTTTTCCGTGGCTGTGATGGGATATATACTACATGCAACAACAATTGTCCTTGTGCTTCACAAATTTGGATGAATAAAGTGACAAAAGCATTCTGAAAAATTTTGACATAATATAGTGATTAAAATATCATAGAACTCATGGAAAAAACTCAGATTTGAAGTTAAAGAGAATTGTGAGGTTTGAGTAAACCAAAGCCACAATGCACGTCATTTTGCAAACATCATCCTAGCTATGATAGCATTGTGATGACAACATTATGAAGTAAGGTAACTGAAAGGCAAAATGGATATAGCAAAGTAAAGGGAATCATTGTTTTGTTTTCTATCATGCTTAAATCAGTTCAGTGTCAGCAGAAATAAGAAAAGTTGAAGCATTCTATTCTTGGGGTGTTGAGATGTGTGGGTTCTGCTTTTGATTGGTCAATTTTTCAAAGATTTTTCAAATCATTCTTTAAGCAATTAGATTCAACAATAACCTCATTTATTTGGAATTCAAAACATCCACGCATCAAAAGAGCGACCCTACAAAGACAAAAGACAGAAGGTGGCATGGCTCTACCTAACTTCCAGTTTTATTACTGGGCGGCAAATATACAGGCGATAAGAACCTGGACACAAATACACAGGCTGGGACCGCAATAGAAGTAAAATCTTGTAGTACTTCTTTGTATTCCTTGCTCTGTGCTCCAATAAACACACGTTATCGGGATATATACAAATAACCCAATTGTGCTCCACTCACTTAGAATCTGGAACCAATGTAGAAAGCATTTTAAGACGGAGAAGCTTCTATCTGTGGCACCTCTGCAAGAGAACCACCTCTTTCAACCTTCACAAACATATGCAGTTTTTAATATCTGGAAAAAATTTGGAATTAACTTGCTTAGAGATCTTTATATAGACAACGTCTTTGCATCCTATGAAAAATTACATTCCAAATTTAACATTCCAGTTACACATTTCTTTCACTATCTTCAAATCAGGAACTTTGTCAAACAGAACCTTCCAGATTTTCCTCATCTTGCAGCCTCAACCATGCTGGAAAAATTATTGCTCAATTTCAAGGAGTTAGACTCCATCTCTACAATATATAAAATCCTTTTACAATCCCTCCCTTTCAAAGATCCAAGAGTACACTGGGAAAAAGATCTCTCAATTAATATATTAGAAAAGGAGTGGAAAGTAGCAATGCAGAGAATTCACTCAAGCTCCATATGCGCAAAGCATACAATTATACAACTCAAAATTATATATCGAGCACATCTGTCTCGACTAAAACTCTCCAAAATGTTTCCAGGGCATGATCCAACCTGCGAACGTTGCAACCAAGTCCCAGCCTCAACAGGTCACATGTTCTGGGCCTGCACCAAATTAACATTATTCTGGACAAAAATTTGTAATTACCTGTCAGACAGCCTTGGATTCACAATCCCTCCTAACCCATTAACAGCTGTGTTTGGGGTTCTTCCAGAGGGGTTTAAAGTGGAGAAAGACAAACAAATCGTGGTTGCATTCACTACACTGTTGGCACGCAGACTCATTCTGATAAACAGGAAGAATCCAAACTCTTCTCTTTTAAGTCAGTGGGAAACCGATGTGTTATATTATTTGAAATTGGAAAGAATCAAATACTCAGTTAGAGGATCTGTACAGACCTTTTTCAGAACATGGCAGGATCTAATCAGTAATATTTTAAAATAAGTTCATAAAGCACAGAGAATTTTTTTTTAAATTAGATATGTTTACAAGCCTTAAATTTAACGTTATTTGGCTTGCTCTCTCTCTCAGGGGTGGGGATCGATCTGTTCTTAACTCAGTTTTTCTTTTTGTAAAATCTTGATTGCTTTGTATGGATTGTAATACAATCAATAAAAAAAAAAATTTCAAAGTGTTGCTCACAATCAATCAGTAAAGCAGCCATCTATCCATCCTGCAATATGCTGTCATGCTGAAGCATGGCATGTTCCATCATCATAATGCACCAAGTAAGATCTAACCATAGCTGGGATACTTGTCCTTTGCAGTCACAATTCAGTTAATATAATTACCACCTCGTTTGGATGTACAGTAGAAGGAAAACTCAATATCGGGTAGTCCATGTGAACATGAAGAAAATATGTGAGCTGTCAGAATTGACCATTTTGAAATTGTGCCGCTAAAAGTTAAAAATAAACGGCAGAGAGTATTCTTGAATCTGAAGTGGAGAAGAAAGTTTGGATTTAGTAGATAACATGACAAAACACAGACTGCATTAAACCTATGAAATTCAAAGTCTGACCATTGCAATGGAATGGTACTACAGAAGAAGCCAAAGTTGTAAGTAACAATTACAGGCAGCTATGGAGGTCAACTCTGGAAGGAACAAAGACAAATTATTTTTTTTTTTTTAACATTTTGTTTATTTTATTAAAATCAAATAACATTCCATACAAGCATGTCAATTTTAACAAAACTAGGTTCAAAACAAATCAACCCCCACCCTTGACAAATTAATAATTAAATGAAACACGTGATGGTGTATGAAGGTCACAAGTTTAAAATAGTGTGTACAGATTAAGGAAAAAGAGAAAATGAAACAATTTCTTACATCAAGGAAGGAAGATGGACAATTAGAGGATTCTGAAATGTGAACATAGAATAATTGGCAAGACTGTAAAAGATAAGAATACTTTTAAAAAGAGTAAATTAAGATAGAATGTTTTCTGACACTGTTGTAAGCCAAAACAAATGTCTGCAACACATTGTAAAAGGAGAACATCTGGAGAAAAAAGTAATTAAGCATAGATTAGAGAAAGTGGGTAATCAAAAACAGTTGTGTTAAGTGATATTAAAGACGGGGACTTGTGCATGATAATAAACTGAAGTACCATTTACAGAGAGAACTATGGGGTTCTTACGCAAAACACCAACAATATAGGTAATGCTGGTAAATTTTAATGAGTAATTATTTAAGTAGACAAACAATGTATACATTTAATTATTGCAATTTGTAGATGCACAAATAATTCTCTGTAAGACTATTTTGAATCTGCCTGATTGTGAAAAGCATTTGTTTAACTAGCAAAAAAAAAAAGTTGTTTCTTTTGTTCTTCCTGTGCCTGAATGGGTTTTTCATATAATAGCCCAGTTTTCCTCCCACTTTCCTGAACATGCTTCTGGTGAAATAATAGTAATGTAATCAACATATGTATCCATTTGGAAGCCCATAAGCAATCTTCTTCCAGGTTAAATGGCTTTTCTGAATGTGCAAGCTGTAATAAGTTAAGACTTCATAAATAATCTTATTACTAATATGAAAATCGACTCTTGTACTTGTTTTGAGTCTTATCTAACAGGGAGAAGTTTCTTTCTAAATTGTGTGGACCGCATTTTGAAACACATAGCATTGAATATGGCTCCCTGCAAGTATCATTTACTCTTTTCGGTTTACATGCACTCTTTAGGCCAGATTATCTCCAAACACAATATAAATTACCACGGCAATGCAGCTGTCATACAGCTTTATTTATCCATAGCCCCAGGTGACCCAAAGAGTCTAGGCAGATTACCTAAACACCATTATGCAGTGGCTCACTTGTAATTTTTTCTTAATTAAAAAAGGAAAAAAAAAAAAGATTGATAAACTCAATAAAAAAAGTGTAGAAATTTAAAAAATATAGAAAAACTGCAAATAATTAGAAAACCTGTTAACCTGTTAAAAAAGTATGGCCTTGATGCTGACTATCTTAACAATTTCTGGTTTATTTGTCACTTTCTTTTCTGTCAAAAGTTCTTGAGCATGCTGTAGACTCCCAACTCACCAGTTACTTAACTTTGGATAACTAATGATTTGCTTATGGCATATTAATTTTGTTAGACCTCAGTTCAGCATTTAACAATGTCAGACATGACATTCTACTGTCAAGAAAGGATAACATTCTGGACATCGCTGGCATTTCTCCCCAGTGGTTTAACTCCAATCTGACTGATAGGCAAGAGTTTATTAGTCTTGGCAACAGCAGGTCTAGCTCAGCGCCAATCACAAAAAGAGTTACTCAGGGCTCTTTCTTCAGCCCTCTGCTCTTCTGTACCTATATGATTCCCCTTGACCACATTATTTGTAGCTATGGACTGGGTTATCATTTTTATGCAGATGATACTCAACTATATTTCAATGTTAAAAGTGAAACGTCATCAGGGCTTTCTCAGCTCACAACTTGCCTCAGTGAAATTAAAACCTGGATGGAGCAGAATTTTTTAAAATTAAATTGCAACAAAACTGAACCCCTGTAAATTGGCACTAAAGTGCAACTTAAGAAAATGAGCTCCTTCTCAGTCACTCTTGACAGTGATCTCATCAGACCTTCTTCTAATGCAAGGAATCTTGGTGTCCTTTTTGATTCCTCCCTTTCTTATTCCACCCACATAAATCACATTAAGAAACTTTCTTACTTTCAACTCCATAACATATCCCGTGTCAGCTCCTTTCTCTCCTTTTCTAATGCTGAGAAACTTGTCCATGCTTTTATCACATCCTGCATTTATTATTGTTATCTCTCTACTGGCAGGTGCCACTTCTAATCTTATATCACAGCTCCAGCTGATTCAAAACTCTGCTGCAAATCTTAACACAGACCAGCAACAGCGAGCACATAACACCCATCCTGCTTCGTCTCCACTGGTTCCGTGTCTTACAAAATTGAATATAAAATCCTATTAATAACCTACAACGCTTTAAATGGCCTTGCACCAGACTGCTTCAGTGACCTTCTCTATCACTATGCTCCTGTTCGCCCACTAAGGTCTTCTTATTCTGGCAATCTTGTTGTGCCTCACACTAACCTGCACTCTATGGGTGACAGGGCCTTCAGCTCCATAGCACCCAGACTTTGGAATGACCTACCGAAATTAATTAGATCAGCTGACTCAATTCATTCTTTTAAAAAACAATTTATAGCTCATCTGTTCTGGAAAAACATTCCACCCCTTCTTTCAGTTTACCTCTCTGCCCAGATGCTCAGGATAATTTGTGTGTATTATTTCATAAATTGTTACTTGATCAGGCTTTTCTTTTAGTATTGAATTTAGTATTTTACTATGGTTTATTGTCTTTTATTTTATATAATGCTTTATAGATCCTGTATTTATCTGTTTTTAGTGTTCTATGTGGATATTATTTGTATCCAATATTACATATACACTGTTGTTTTTTCTGAAACTCTGTGAAGAGCCTTGAGCACAGGAAAGGTGTTATATAAATAAAAAGGATTATTATTATATTTCAGACCTCAGTGGTAGAGTTGTTTAAATCATGAGTTAAAACTTAAAGGTTTTGTTCAATTTGTGAAAAATCACATTGTTTTTTGTTTGTTTCCTTTCTTGGTATCCGGTGGAACCGCCATCTGGATGAAATTCAGTGAGGCTAGTGGAAGAAAGAAGAATACCATGATCTCATCCTTGATGACATCTGAACAGACTGACTCTCTTTTGTTCTTTTTTGTACCTTATACATAAATGCTTTGTTTGTGTTTTTTTTTCCGCCACAGGAGTTTTTTTTTTTGTTTTCCTTTCCCTACTTGAGCATCTGACCCATAGTATAATTGTTTATTTTATTATTGTTTTTCTTTGCTCCCAGCTACTACTATTTGTAAAGCATGCTTAACATCATATATAAAGCACCTTGTATTAAACTTTATATTGAATGGTATTATATAAGTAATTATTTTGATTTAATGTGTAATACGTTATTTGCTTTTAAATAATATATATTCTTTTTCTTCTTCTTATTTTATTATTGTTTAAGGAAAATATCATGCAAATCAGTACAATTTGAATAAAAAAGGAAGCAGAAATGTTAAATGAAAGTGAGATTTTAATCAAGCAATGAACCTATATAGCAAAGGTATCAAAAACACAGCATTTAAAAATGGTACAGTACCAGCATTTTGGCATTTTCAGTACTAGAAATGAACATCAGACTTTCTCTCAATCACCGCACAAATGACAGCTGCCCTTTATTGCTTCACATGCTTGGGACTTTACACCCCTTCCCCTTGCTTTGAAGTGATCACAGCTTGACAGTGAAGCGTGGGAGCTAACACTTTATTGCTTTGATGCAGTGTTTAGTGCACCATAATGGCACAGTGTGGATATGAAGAGTGATGTAGTAGTGTGAAGTGTGGCACAATTGTGAGTTCAAGAGGGAGCCCTCCAACCCATGATCCAGCAATAATGCTAGATTAATGAATGAACCAATAATGAGGCAGATTATTAAAGGTCTCTCTCTACAGTATTCCAGAACTGTGCCTACCCATGTTAAATTCACTTAGAATAAACACCATCATTTTTTCATTTTGAAAGTTTTTATACTAAAAAACTATATGTTTCCTAATAATATTATATTGTATTTATTTCAGGACTGTTTATTTATATTTTAGATACACTACAGTTTCTGCTATTGAGTTATGCAATAAAATCTATTTTTTACAAGGATGTCTTAAGCAAGATAACTAAGAGGAATTACAGATTTTCCTGTAAAGCTAATTGAAAAGAATTGTGTGATTTGCCCAGTCATTTTTTCTTTTTGAAGTAAATTTTAATTTACTTAATGTGATGGCTCATTCTGTATGTGCTAGAGATATGTGCTATACCTCATGCATTTCTTAGGCTGCTTTTCTTGTTCGTGTAAGGGTAAGAGAAGCCATTTGCTTTGAAAGTCCATTGCAAGTAATGATTTTGTATACATGTTTGACAAGTGAGTGAAACCATTTGACACCAGAGTTATCCTAAGAGACCATTTGTACAAAAAAGGAAAGGGTCAGCATCTGAGAGAAACCCATGGGACACAATCAGCTGAATCCTGTGCGAAACTGCCTGTGTAATTGTGTGTTACAAAAGTGACCCTATGTCCTTTTTAAAAGACTAAATGATTCCATAAAACTCAATGAACGCTAGCTGGTAAAGCTAAATCTCTCAGAACACATTGTTTGAAGTATTGTAATGTCAATTTGTCAACCACCCTACGGTATTAGAAGTCATACTGTCTGATAATTTTCTGGCTTAAGTGTTTATTTCTGCTCCCATCCAGTGCCTTTAGTAATTTTCTTGAAAATGTGATTTATCTGCTTTTCCACTCTGTGTAATTGTAGCAAACACCTTGACACCGCATTAAATTATGCTGAGTTATATCTTTCACAGACAATTGAGGATTAATTTCGACGCTGACGCAATATATTTTTTCAGTTTCATTACCTCTTTGCCCACTGCTTCCACAACTCATTCCTGCAATTGTCACAGGAACCAAAGAGTTGCACATATTTCATTCCATTGTCAAAACAGTTATTACTGCTGCCAAAAATACACAAACTATGTTTTTGGAGAGTTGTGTATTTACTAAATAAATAATTTCTAGTAATAGCATTACAATATCAATGTATATGTATTATCATGAGAAATTAATGAAAATAAAATAGCCTGTTAATTATCTGGTAAATACAAAGGTCAGTTCTCTGCACCTGGGAAGTCTCTCAGTAGGGGACTGGGGAGGCTAATGAGTGGAAATTTTAAATGTTAATTGTATAAAAGACTTATTTAATAAGGTACAGTGTAAGGTGGTTATTTACAAATGCATACTGTAAATGTCTTAGCCCTGGCATCATCTTTGGAGTTAGTTCCTTCATCTAGCCAAATGCTGATGACACGGTCCTGTAGTAGAAAAATTGTGTATCCAAAAGGGAGTGCATAGAAGGATTAAATTACTTCATGTAAATGATAATTAAAACTTAAGTAGAATAAGAAATTCCCCCAAAGATGTATATTCATTTTATAATTCACTACTATTAACGTAGCCCCATTAATCCCTTTTTTCATTTTTTTCAGTTCAGCTTATTATTATGTAAAGGTATTTATTACAAAAAGACTCAGAGTGGGTACACAGTTTTATGAAAAATAAAATAACAAAAAATTGTAGACAACATATACATACAGGGCCAGCATCAGAACCAGTTTAGCAGGTGCCATTGTGTTTTCAAGGGTTTCAGGGAGTAATTGCAATACTAATAAAACCTATAGTATTTTAAATGTATCTGTACGACAGAAATGGCAGAGTGGATACACAACAGACTAGAGCAAAACGAGATTATTACTAAAAAAAATGCAACAACTCTGGGTTAACAGACTCACTCATCAAGGGCGAAAAGATTATACCAATCAAACACATACAACACACAGACTCACATATAGTGAAAGACCAACATATTGCACTGAAAATACTATTCAGTACAATGAGAGATAAAATAAAACAAAATAAACATAAGGATTAGCAAAAACATTTAAGAACAACACTTTGGTGGCATCACTACCATGAACAGCTAACATGGCTACTACAGTAGTGGCAGCAATGCAGTCTCATCTCAATATTTAGCTAGCAAAAACACTCACCATAAATAAAGTAAATCGGCACAAAGGAGATGTGTATATACTCAAGATTCACCAACATCTTCTACTTCCTCTGATGTCTGAGGAGAGTTTGGATTTCTCCATCTGTTCTCATGAACCTCTACAGGAGTTCAATGCAGTCCATCCTCACTGACAGCATAACATCCTGGTATGAAACCAGCTGACCTAGAGATAATAAAACATTGCAAGGGGTGATAAAGGCAGAAAAAAATGTTACTGGCTCCCAGCACCCTTCTGTTCATACATCACACAAAAGGTCTCTCTCTCTTTTCATATATTGTTGCTGGCGGCTGGGGGTCAGACCCAGCTAGGACACCTGGAAGGACCGGGAGGCAGACTATACATCCCCTGGGCCACGAGAGACCAACCGCCCTGGTTAGTGTGGGGACCACAGGAACGGAGCATGGAGGTTCAAACCCACTGGGGTCTGTGGTCACCACCAGGAGGCACCCCGAGCTTCATAGAGCCTGGGATGTCTGCACTTCCATCCATCCTGGGAGTGCTGCGGAGGAACTTTCAGAGACACCCAGAGTTCTTTCAGGTGCTCATGCGGCACTTCTGCCACACCAGAAAGTGCCGCTGGAAGGACATCAGGGAGCACATGGAGCACATCTGGGTGAATATAAAAGGGGCCACCATCCTACAGTTGAGAAGCCAGAGTCAGGTGCAGGAGGAGGATGAAGCTCAACAGTGAAGAACAAAGGTGGCCCAGGGACGTTTAAAGCCCTGTGTAAGGGTGATTGGTGCAGGGGCACAGTGTGTGTGCAGTGCTTTTGACTGTAAATAAAGGTGTGTTTTGTAGACCAGCCGGGGTCTATCTGATGGTGTTCATGCAACCTCTCACAATATATATATATATATACTGTATATATATGTAGTTGGAAGTCAATGTGTGCAAATGAATCACATATCATAAAATAGTTTTCTTTATTTCTAAGCTTTTGATTCCTACCAGGAATCATCATCAGAGGAACATTACTTACAGGAACCCAAGGCAATATATAGCAAAAAAGGAGGGGAGGATAGTTTAATGGGGGACAGGATTGGAGGAGGTGGGGTTCGGAGGGTGTTGGTTATTTATTATTTGCATGTTCTTCTTGTCAAGCCTGCAAATTCTGGGTTCACGTCCAAATGTCTGTTAATGTACTGTAGTTTTCATTAGATAGTCAAGTTTCTGCCAGTTCTCTGGCACTTTTGAATTAAATGTGTGTCCAGTCAAACTTCTATGTGTGTAATATCAGAGACCATGGGTCCTTCCTACTAACAGCATTGTAATTATCCTGCATATGTGCTGCAAGTGTTTTTGATGTTTGTCCCACATATATCGCTGGTCATGCATTGCATGGCATGCTGTAAACTGTGTTCCATGTCTCTGCTGCTGATTTCTTGCTTTTGGCATTAAAAAGGAGTGTGTGCAGCGTGTTTGTAGGATTGTGTGCTAGTTTGACGCCTGCTATGGACAGGATATGTGCTGTTCCTTCTGATACACTGGAAGTGTGTTTAGGTGGGATGAGAGGTGAAATGGAAAATGTTTGGAACTGCCAGGACTCTTCCTAGCTTTTGATTTTTAATAAAATTGCAAATCTTTCTAAAAACATGTTTTCACTTTGCAATTGTGGCAGATTGATGGATAAAAATTTCAACTTTATCCATTTGAAATTAAATTTACAAAACAATAAAGTGTGTTGTTAGTGAAATGGTTTGAATACTCTCTGAATCCACTCTAGATACAGTTTATAATATACATATATATATATATATATATATATATATATATATATATATATATATATATATATATATATATATATATATATATATATATATATATATATATATATATATATACATATATAGTGGAAAATCAGCCCCAACACTAACAGACAGGAAGACTCACAAGTTCTTAAACAACACACTCTTTTTACTTTATGTTTGTCACTACAATACACAATCACCAAACCAATATCACTCAGTTCTTTTCTTTTCTCTGTTTTACCTACAGCCTTCACTCCAGCACACAAGCTCTGTCCTCCACTTCCCGACTCCGGCTCCCAGAATGGAGTGAGGCGGCCTCTTTTATAGTGCACCCGGAAGTATCCCAGGTGCACTCTGATCTCCTTCCAGCAGCACTCCAGAGTGTGGTGGAAGTACTGCATAGGCACCCGGAAGTGCTCCAGGTGCATCCAGATCCTTTTCTGGGCCTCTGGGACTGTCCAGGCACCCCTGGTGGTGGCCACAGGCCCCAGCATGGTTAGAACTTCCAAGTTCCAAGCCTGTGGCCCCGATGAAATCCAGGGTGGTTGCCCTCTCTGTGTTCTGGGGGATGTATTGTGTCTCTCCCGGTCCTTCTGTTATAGAGGCATCCCGGGTGGGCAAGGATCCCAGCCATCTGCCACAATATATATATTATCATTCTATGTATGCTTTACAAAGGCATATGTTAAACCACTGAACTCACTTGATAATTTAGAAAACTGAATCTCAAAAGCATGCTGGAAAAAGTGAATAGTGACAAATAATGTGTGGTAAAAATAGGGAAGGTAACAATTGCACTCAGTAATGTTTAAACGTTTAGGTTAAGATAATCCCCCACCCTTGGTTAATAATTAGTCCATTACTTATACTGTACACATGTAAATATCATTTCAAGTATGATGTATTTTAATACTGAAAAGATTGTATTTACAGAGAAGGTATTTTTTTAAACAAATATTGAAAATGAAAAAAAAATGGGCAAAACAAAACACATACACAAACAAAGAGAAAACAAAACACCATGTAAATAAAAAACAGGTAAAAAATGTATTATTGGTGCTATTTATAGGTCCACTCCATGTGCAAACCTTGGCAAAAAGTCTAAAAGCAGGTGCCATCTATACTGTATGTTGATTTAAACTGAATAAGTTGGACATTACCTGATTTGGATACCTCTGTCTCTGTAGAGGAAGTACCCACAGTTTCTTTAAAAGGGGCAGGCAAACAACTTAAAGCTAATAACATTTTGATGTGTAGGTGAACTTCATCCTCATTTTTGTAAGTGTCCATTACACTGTTTTCCTTCTTTGTTCGCCATAGCCTCTGTCCACGATGGAAAAAGCAATCCACAGATTTGCATGCATTCTGACATATGTGAATTGTGTATATGTGGTAGAAAACACAAGGTGAGTCACTTGAAATACACAAAGTCACAGCCCAGTCCATCCCTGACATCCTCTAATATTCCTCATTTCATCCTTGAGTCTGCTGCAGTGCCACAAGAGATGGTGAGGAAGGTTCAATAACAGCCAAGTGTCAATGAATATTACAACTCTTAAACAAAAATAAGTAAGATTAATTTTTGTAATATGAATGAGAGTAGGTAATATGTCATCATTCAGGACTTAAGAGCAAAGACCAGCAGGAAAATAATAAGATTTAAGAGTGACTTAGATTTAGATTAAAAACACAACTATATTAGGCAATAGCAATGTTAATACTGATATTCCAAAGTATATAAGTTGTGATAAGTACTGCAGTATTAACAGAAAAACAATTACATCATTACACTTCCTTGAACTGGTAATATTACTGCAGCAACATTAACTGTTAACTGTTGGCTGGAAAACATATGCATGTAGACTGGAAATAGAAAGATATGAACGAGCTATGAATAAACCATTGCAGTAGACAATTATACTTTAAATAAATGGATGAATGCACTGTTCAGTATCTTTTACAGTGAGAAATTGGATTAGTTTTTCAGTATTTCTTAGCTATCAAAATACTAGGTCTTCAAAAGTGTGGTAATGTAAGTATTTAATGACAAATGATCGGCAAAGGTAATAGAGGGTTTATGCTGATTCAACAAAATTAGGACATCTTGAATGAAAAAGTCTGTAGCATTTTTAAAAACTAATATAACTATTTTTTATTTTGAGCTGAAAGACAGCCTTTTATTGCTCATGCAGTGGTTAACTCAACATAATAAATTAAGAACACAATACAACATTTCTTCAAGTTACCATAAGCAGGTATTTGATGTTTGGGACAGAACTGTGCATATTTAAATTCATGGCTGCTGAACAGACACTGCAAGGTCTCTCAGATATCCTCTCCAGGACTGGAAGATGGTTGAAGATCTAATTGAACTTGTCGACTGTCACTACAGTATGCTGGCTGAAAGAAAGGGTTGGATCTATAAACGACCAATTAGAGAATCAGATACTTCTTTGAAAAAGAACGGCAGCTAATATCCATGTAACAAATAAACAGAAAAACAGATAGATGGTCCATAATTAAAAGCAGAGTTCAGTATAAGAAACATCTTCAGACTGCTAAGTTGTTTTTGAAAGTGCTGTAGTGGCACTGGTAAAATGCCTGTAAGAATCTAAATAATGTATGCCTAACCAGAAAGAAGAAAACCATAATTGTGACAATACTGTATGGCCCTCCTTGTCACCAGCATAGGAGGTAAAATAAAAATTTAGAGAAAACTCTGTTCTGCTGTCACATAGACTATAATCTTCTCCTCATTTCGGACATGTTTTCTCACTACAGAAAACGACCATTGTTTAAAAAAGAACACTGGAGTAATGATTCACAAAAAGCATAAATGGAATACACAAGTATCTCTAAACTGACATTCAACCAAGGGTGAAACACTACAGTGTTATGTAGTTAATCACCAAAGTGAAATGCACTGAAAAACCACCAGCAACAAAAGTTACTTATATCCCACTCATAAAATTATTGTTAGGACTTTTGCTGTTTCTTGTTCTCTTTTTTCTTCTTATGTTTCTCATTTTTTATGGTTTTCTAACTTTTATGAAAGTTCACTCTCTCCCACTTTTGGATTGTCTGGTTTTCTGAGTGTTAATTTTGCATTCAAATCAAATTTTGTCACATACAACAAATAGTGCAAATTGTAATTTTATTCTTAGTTACAGAAGTTCAAGAAAAATATAAATATGTACAAAAAACCTGCACATAAAAACTTCTGGCTTGAATTATAGCCTGTTTGTTTCAAAGCCACATTATGCAAGTTCAAATCAGAGAACTGATTTATGGTACTACATCCCTCTTCTTACTCTAGGTTACCTATGCTTATGCTTTGCCACAAAGGACTGGAAAGCTTTATCATTTTACTTGATGTGGCAAACTAATAAAAGATCTGAAGAGCAAACATATCATACTAGTGGGCAACATTCATATTTGTAGTGAGCATTTCATATACAATTTCTGTGCTTCTTTCTGTACCTACATATTTATAATGATACTGTGCAAAGATTTGCTGTTCATATTGTAATAATATCAGAATATTCAGTTTGCCAACTGCTGTGATTGGCTAAGCAGCAAAAAATACTACATAACCAATTTAGTTAGTTAATAAGTGTTTAGTGTATGTTGCAGATGTGATTATTATGCAGAGCGCATGGATTAAAATGATAATGTGAATGCAACAAAATAAACCTGAAGTAAATAAAGTTAATATTGACAGTTTCATCCTCATTCTGTTGTTTGTGTTCCATAAAATAGAACAATGCAATTGTCTCTATTCATGCTTGTGCTGTAATAAACATGTGTTCCATCTACATGGCCAATAAGACTGGGAACTCTCGCAGTACATTTTTTTCATTTAGCTGAGGTTTTTATCCAAAGCAATGTACATATAATATAATTGAATAACCATCTTTAGGGATGAATATGGCTATAAGAGCTGCACAGCAAGCTTCCTCAATAAGTAAAAATGGGAACTAAGCTAGTAGTCAGAAGTGATATTGGCAGTAGTAACAGCCATCAGTCAAATGAACTACAATACAATACAGAAGTAATATTTTTAGCTTATTGTATTACATAACCTTGACTAGAAACTGCATTAATATGCATATACAGGTACTGTAGATATTTGCATAAGAAGCGAGTCTTCAGAAGTGTTTCTTTAAGCAGCAGTGGACTCTACAGAAGGGATAATGTTCGGTAGCTTGTTTCACCAGCAAGTCTTTTATCATTTATTATTGCTCAGAAATGCTGCAGTTGATATTGACCACAAATTAAATGAATTGGTTAAAAAATAAATACTTCATCTAATTTCCTGTTTTTACATTCTGCTAATTACATTCAATTGAAGTTGTAACGCTGTTTGAGTTGGATGATCATTTGGTGGTAAGAGTCAGGTTCATCATATCTCATCTCTTCAGCTACTGGCAAGCCACGATTGTGTGCCACAATTATATTAGCAGCCCGCTACATGCTTGCACAATGTGACACACTTTCTGTGCACTACAGAGCAGCATATGAATAGAGTGGAAATCCTTTCTATTTACATAAGCAAACTAATTCTCTGAAGGGGCCTTTATAGTGTAAAGTCAGCACAGAGCGCCACAATGGATCAATTCTCTACTTTTTAATTTGAGGTGACTCGCTATCCTTAAAATGACTGCTTGCCTTTTACCACACTAGTCAGAAAAATGTATGACATAATGCCATTTCATTCTTTTGGTGATTCATCTATGGCTGATGTACCTTGTCCGGAACCGTTACTATAGCAATGTGCGTGCAGTTGACCACTCTGATTACATATGAAATCTGGAACATTGCTGTGAATTGCACTTTGATGTTTTTCAGTTTAACCACAGTGTAAAAATATCTTATCTATATGTATGACAAACAGATAATACCATCCTATACAGCTGGCATGGCGTAACTCAGTGATGTCTGAGAAATACCTGTCAACAAGTTCACATTGAAAAGTTCCTGTGGCTAAAAACCCGAGAGTGGACAGAACATGCAAAGGAACAGGCAGGGCACAATTCCACAAAGTCTGCCTTTGTAAAGCCAGTGCCAGTTCAGCACACAGCTTCAAGAAGATATGTCTTGGAAATGGACTGTTAGATATGTTTGCAAATACAATAGGAGATGACATACAGTTTTCTGACCATACTTAACTTGCTTCATCTGACTGTATGATCAAACTTGTAGAAATGAAACATGATACATGAGCCTTAAACATAACCATTCTTAAAAAAGAACTTTTCTTTAATATCAATATCTATATATATAATTCACTAAGGCAAGACGACCATGGAAAGCACACCGGAAGGGGCGTGGATTCACTAAGCCTCCGACAAGTTAGACACCTATTGCGCCCGCAGGAAGGAGCCACGCCCACCAACTCCAAGACCATTGGATACGACGACAACTCGCAGAGCCACGCCCACCAACTCAGACGCGACGACACAGAAAAAATGCCGTCATTTATATTCGTCTGTCGTAGAGGCAACATGCAGCTCCGACCCACGCTGACTGTTAATAGAGGCATGTTTCTCGCGGAGGTGAATCGCCATATGCAGAGTGTAAAACGGTTTGCGAGGGGTATCCCATGGGATCCTTAAAACATTCCTTTACAACTGAGGTTAAAACACAATAAAGTAAACAGTCTTTAAAAAACGATTTTTCGGTTACGACGCACGACCGCGTGCACCCTGGCAAATTGTTTTACACGCTACATACAGCAATTCGCATCCGCGACAAACATGCGTCTTCTTAGATGCTCCTGCACTTTGTACACACCCCCCTCCCACCGTGGTCGGGTGTCTTGGTGGATTATATATAGAAAGGCAGCCAAAACCGCACAGAGCAATGAAAAGTCTACGTGAGTCACAGGTGCATCTGGACTGTACAAAGACGACAACGACTCGAGTGACGAGTTGAAGGTGGGCACATGAGCAAGCAGTGCATACTGAACGAGAAATCAGCAGACTAGCATGACGGAGGGAGAGGATTGGATGTCCTTCTCCTCTCCTCCCGTTTCACCCTCCGCGCCACACGGACGATTGTGTGTTGGTTCGTTCCGTGCATTGGTTAAAACCCAATGAAGGAAGCAGTCTTTAAAAACCAATAAGCCCTGTGCCTCTGTTTCATTACCGTCTCACCTGCTTCACCAATGCAGGCCCCGCAACAGGGCAGCCAACCGGGTAACCAAAGTCTTTGGGTTCAGGAAGGAGTATGGTTACAAAGCTGAAACTTAAAGGAATTGACGGAAGGGCACCACCAGGTGTGAAGCCTGTCGCTTCATTTGACTCAACACAGGAAACCTCAACCGGCCCGGACACGGAGAGGATTGACAGATTGATAGCTCTTTCTCGATTCTGTGGGTGTTGGTGCATGGCAGTTCTTAGTTGGTGGAGCGATTTGGCTGGTTATTTCCGTAAACGAACGGGACTCCCACATGCCAATTAGTTACACGACCCAACAGCGGTTGGCATCCAAATTCTTAGACGGACAAGTGGCTTTCAGCCACGTGAGATTGTGCATTAACAGGTCTGTGATGCACTTGTATGTCCAGTACTGCACGCGCGCTACACTGAATGGAACAACGTTTGTCTAACCGGCGGGGGAGCCGTGCGTAAGCCGTTGAACCCCATTCGTGATGGAGACCGTGGCTTGCAATTGTTCCCCATGAACGAGAAATTCCCAATACGTGCGGGTCATACGCTCGCACTGATTACATCCCTACCCTTTGTAAACCACCCCCCCCCATGGTCGGGTGACTTGGTGGATTATATATAAAATAGCAGCCGGAACCGCAAAGAACAATGAAAAATCAACGTGGAAACCGACTGAGGTGGTGTTTGGAAAATTAACAGTCAACGTGACTCACAGGTGCGTGTGGACTGTACACAGACGAAAGCGACTCAGGTAGGGAGTTGGGGGCGGACACATAAGCGGGCAGTGCGTACTGAACGAGCGCCATTTAATCCCATCCTTCGCTTTGGAAGGAGAAGGCGCGACGGCGCTCCTCCGGTTTTCAGTCACGGACAATTGTATGTTGGTTCGTAGCGTGCATTGTTGCACTGTTACTTTTCTTGGTGGTTTATTAAATTACGGATTTTTCAAATGTTTATTTTTTCCACTGTGCTTAAAAATCATTTAAACAGCGGCCTGATTATGCGGCGTATGCTACGCCGCGGGTTGGCTAATTTTCTGTATTTTTGTGTGAAATGTTTTGTTTTGAAATTTTACTAAAATTTTGAAAAGATATTTGGTCCATGGAATTACTTGGACATGTGTCACACTATTGCCTGAATCATCTTATGAAGCAAACCAAAAGCTGCAGAATTTTGGTAAATTTGGATAAGCACAGTTACAACCTCACAGTAGTTATAAACTGTACATTTTCTTCTATTTCCTTCTTACCCCACATCCAGCCTTATTCTCACATCTTTCATCTGTCGCAACTTCTTGTCAGTGTATCTGCCATCTTTTAGAAAAGGTTTGTTACTTTCATTGTATAATATATGCAGTAAGTGATTTAAGCGACATATCCATCCAACCACTCATTTCCTGAAACAATATTTTTTTTAACGAGTGCTATGAAGAATAAACAAAAAACTCACCTTTGCAAAAGTACAGCCAAGGAAAAGCTATCAAAGTATATTTGAAACTTTCGAGAATCTAGCTACTTGTAAACATGTCCCTTGAGAGAAGAAATTGAGTATGTACAAAGGTGATGAAAAACCCAGATTTCTTTAGTGATGGTGCTGTCTTACAAATATTGATATATCTTTTCAAAAACACTTTGGACAAGAACTTATCTAATATGTGCACAATCTCAAAACATGAATAAATAAAAAAGAACATATTGCACTTTGAAATGGACATATTTGAAATTTTTGAGGCTTTTGTTTCCTATTTGGACTGGAGCACCACTGACAGAGATTGTAAGCCCCTGAGAGAGACGTGGTTTTGAATACAATTACTAAGTACAGATTCAATTAACAAAGCAAATGACAGCTTGCCAGTATTGTCAAAAAATAACATGAAATTAAAAAAAAACAACCCTTTTTCTTTAAATACCTTTTGTGAATGGCATGCTGCGTACATAACAGGAATTTTTATTCCTCTACACTGACTAGAAATTAGCATTTCCCTCAAGAGCATGGGAATTCATTAAAATGCCATTGTATTTACTATCACATGAAGAGCACCTTATAGCTGTAGTGACATGGGTGCAAGCTTGCAGCGAGCCAGACAATTACAAAACTGTTTATGTGTATAAGCTTTAAAGGAGATTACAATAAGACTAGTGATTGAAACATATTTAATCATATGAATGCTTGAATAGATTTTGAATATTTAATTAATGTGTATAAATAACAGTTATACATAATAGTTTTACTATTTGTTTGATTTGAACATACTGGAAGTTCTATTGAAAAAGAAGTGTAAAGTGGTAAGAGAATGTTTTAAGATTACACCAGCTCATCAACAAATTTGGCAGAAGTACAAGACAGGATGAGTTATGACTGAAATGTGGCTGCATACCTAAACTTATTTTCCAAGTCTTTATATATAGTACATATCCTTTGATCTGTTTACTTATTCTAGTTACAGAGCTGTGTGGAGTCAGAGCCAGAAACATTCCTCAGGGATTTTGGTCAATATTGACATGATAGCATCATGGAGTTGCTGCAGATTTGTCAGCTGCACATCCATGATGCAAATCTCCAGTTCCACCACATCCCAAAGGTGCTCTATTTGATTGAGATCTGGTGACTGTTGAGGACATTTGAGGACAGTGAACTCATTGTCATGTTCAAGAAACCAGTTTGAGATGACCTGAGCTCTGTGACATGGTTCATTATGCTGCTGGATGAAGCCATCAAAAGATAGGTACACTGCAGTCATAAAGGGATGGACATGGTCAGCAACAATACTCAGGTAGGCTGTGGCATTTAAACAATACTCAGTTGGTCCTAAGGGGCATAAAGTGTGCTAAGAAAGTGTTCCCCAAATCTTTACACCACCACCACCTACTTAAACCGTTGATACAAGTCAGGATGGATCCATCCTTTCATGTTGTTGACACCAAATTCTGACCTTATCATCTGCATGCAGAAATCGAGGCTCATCAAACCAGGCAACATTTTTCCAATCTTCTATCGTCGGATTTTGGTGGACCCATGCGATTTTGTAGTCTCAGTTGCCAGTTCTTTGCTGACAGGAGTCACATCCATTGTGTGTCTCCTTCTGCTTCCATGTTTGACGTGTTTCTCAGACTTCTATCTTCTGCCTACCTCAGTTGTAACGAGTAGTTGAGTTACTGTTGCCTTTCTAGCAGCTCAAAACCAGTGTGGCCATTCTCCTCTGACCTCTGGCATTAACAAGGCATTTTCGCTCGGAGAACTACGGCACACTGGATATTTTCACTTTCTCAGACCAGTCTCCATAAATCCTAGAGATGGTTGTGAGTGGAAATCCCAGTAGATCAGCAGTTTCTGAAATTATCACACCAGCCAGTCTGGCCCCAATAACTATGTCACAATCAAAGTCACTTAAACCACCTTTCTTCATTTCTGATAACACATACCAATGATTTGCAAGCATTACAAGTCTTTCCATTTAGTATTTGGGAATATTCTCTATCATTGGCTGTTTTCAGTTTATTGATTGTTGTGTTTTTGTGAGATAAACCTTATCTTTGACATGACCGCATTAAAAAAATGTCAGTTCCCATGAGGTCTGGTGAAGATGAGGACTACCTCTTCACCCAATTAATTTTTGTCAACATATGCCCTCACATCATTATGGTAGTGGTAGAGGTGCACCATCCTGTTGGAAATAAAACTGGTCCTCATTCCCAAACTCCTCTCGAATGCATGACATGATGGATTGCTGCAGCAAGTTCAAATAAACAACAGCAGTTGCAGTGTTATCTTAAAGAAACATTGTATTGAGAATCATTCAAAGTGTATGTACATTTTTTTTATATATATTAGCCACAGTACCTTGTGTAAAATATTTGTTATCTCTTGCCCATCACGTACCTTTAGCGCCCTTACTCTGTTTTTGCATGTCTGAAACTCTCTTTACTGGTGCTCCCTTTGTCGAGTGCATTCCCGCAAAGCCTGCTCCTCAGACTCTTGCCTTTATTTTCAAGATGCCTTTGTCACCTCCCGTCTGCTTTTATTCTTTCCGTCTTTGAAGGTGACTCACAGCGTGCACCTTTAATCCTCCTCATGTGTCTCACACTTTCATGTCCTCTTTCATTGCATCACCAAAGAGATTGCTTTGAGTGACTGGACACACACCTCAGTGTTTTATTATATAATATATATATATATATATATATATATATATATATATATATATATATATATATATATACTATGCAATGCAATTTTGTGGCATCAGAAGTACTCCTGGGTCCACCATAAATGAAGCTGCTGTACTTCAACAAGGCAAGTTAGAGTTGAGAGAGCAGGAAGGAGGACAAAGCTTGCCAACAGTGGGGAGAATGAAACAAGAAAGAAAAAGGATTGTTTATTATTGAAGAAGAGCCTCTTTAAGGTACTTCTTTAAAATAAACTCCTGTTTGAACCCGTGTTGTGTCTGTGTTTCTGTGAAAATGTCTATTTGTCACAACATATCTGTCTATCTTTCTCTCTCTCTCTTACTCTGTATATACATTGTAGAAATTAGACAAAAAACTCATAAAGGTTTGGGGTTTTCTGGCCCCGTATACTGTAGACAAAGAGCCAAAGTAGATTTGTACAGAAGTAGTTCATCTAACATAGACTGCCAGAATGGGTGAATGGGGGAAGATTTATGGTGAGGGGCTGGAAATGAAGAGAGATAAATGCTGGGAAGGAACCGAGATGGATTCTGGGATTGATGATGTCATCAGAGGTTCACAGAGGGAAGGCAGAAGTGGTGATGTGTGGTCAGATAAACATGGCAGATTCATGATGGTGGTGCGTCTTTCTTTCTGCAGAAATAAAAAGAGAGAGGTTAGTACCCCGCCAATCACTTCTGGCACGCGCTTTCACGCTACAGTTTAGGTCCTTACGTGGCCCCCTAATTGCACTTGCGTGACATGACCCCCCCCTCAGCCCAGACCCATCGGGCAGCCCGAACCGAGAGGTCGTGAACTCGGGAGAGGGCATCGGCGTTGGCTTGAAGGGGACCCCGATGATAAGCGACGGTAAACTTGTAAGGCTGCAGGTCTAAAAATCACCTGGTGACTTGGGGGTTCGACTCCTTGTGAAGTGCCATCCACTGTAGGGCAGCATGGTTCGTCACTAGAGTGAACTCATGACCCAACAGATAGTACCTCAGATGAGTCACCGCCCACTTAATAGCCAAGGCCTCCCTCTCCACAGCCGCATACCTGTTCTCCTGGTCCAACAGTTTCCGGCTTAGGTAGAATACGGGGTATTCGACACCATTGATGCTCTGGCTCAGCACGGTGCCCAGGCCTGTGTCCAAAGCATCGGTCTGGAGAATAAAAGGTAAAGAAAAGTCAGGGGTTTTTAGTATAGGTGCCGACGTTAGGGCCTTCTTCAGGTCACCAAATGCTTGTTCTGTTTTGTCATCCCATACCACACATAAACGAGTCCGTTTCTTTGTGAGATTAGTCAAGGGTGCTGCCCTTTCGGAGAAACTGGGCACGAACCGGTGGTAATACCCCACTAACCCCAAGAAGGCTTGCACCTGTCTCTTGGTAATCGGACGGGGCCATTCCAAGATGTCTTTTATTTTAGAACATTGTGGTTTTACTTGTCCTCGTCCCACTAGGTAGCCCAAATATTTGGCCTCATTTAAGCCGAAGAAACACTTGCGGGGATTAATGCGGAGACCGGCCTTCGCTAGCGTTGAGAGAACAGCAAACACCTGCAATATATGTTTCTCCCAGGTGCCAGAATAAATGACCACGTCATCCAGGTAGGCGGCACAATAGGACTGATGGGGCCTGAGCATTCTATCTACTAGATGTTGGAAGGTTGCCGGTGCCCCGTGCAGTCCAAATGGAAGGACCTTATATTGCCAATGTCCACTAGGGGTACTAAAGGCAGTTTTTTCTTTCGCAGATGAAGAGGTCATATCAAGAGTAGTCAAATATTGAGCCATACCCAGCCGTTCAATAAGGTCATCCACCCGAGGCATTGGGTAAGCATCGAATTTGGAGACCTGGTTCAGACGTCTAAAGTCATTGCAGAATCTCCATGAGCCATCTGGTTTGGAAACGAGGACGATAGGACTGGACCACGGACTGTGACTTTCCTCAATGATGACCAGGTCCAACATCCTTTGGATTTCCAGTTCCACCTCTGCGCGTTTGGCCTCCGGGAGGTGATAGGGTCATTCCTTGACTACCACCCCGGGCTCTGTAATGATGTCATGCTCAATCAGCGAAGTACGGCCAGGTGATTCGCTAACTACTTCGGGGACGGCTAATATAGTCTGCTCTTACTCCTGTCATTGTTGGTATGTCAGCTCTGGACCGAAGTTAAGAGCCGACTTGCCTGCGAAAAGGGAGAGGGCTGTCCTGGAGTTCGGAGCTTCGTCCCTGTCTTTCCATGGCTTTAATAAGTTTACATGGTAGACCCTCTCGCTCCGTCGATGATTCAGCTGTTTCACCAAATAATCGACGAGCCCTTTTCTTTCCTTGATCTCGTAAGGGCCCTGCCAATGAGCTAATAATTTGGTGTGGGACGTGGGAACAAGCACCATGACACGATTTCCAGGGTGAAACTCCCTGAGGACCGAATTCCGGTTATAACATTGCACTTGCACTGTTTGAGCACAAATCATATGGTCTTTTAAAACAGGTGGAATTTTGTTTAGTCTATCGTGCACTTGTGCGACATATTCTAACACATTAATAGAAGGAGGAGCTTCATCTTCCCGTCCTTTTTTTACTATGTCCAAAAGTCCCCGGGTTGGCGTCCATACAGGAGCTCAAAAGAGAAAAAACCCATGGAGGTTTGAGGCACCTCCCGGTAGGCCAAAAGCACATGAGGCAAAAGCTGGTCCCAGTTCCTTCCGTCCACGCTGACTACTTTGCGCAGCATCTGTTTGAGTGTCTGATTAAACCGTCTTACCAATCCGTCAGTTTGCGGGTGATAGACAGACGTTTTGAGATGCTTAATACGGAGTAACTTGGCCACCTCCCTGAACATATCTGAAGTAAAGGGAGTACCTTGGTCCTTAAGGACTTCTTTAGGTATTCCCACTTTGGAAAAAAGAAGGACTAATTCCCGTGCAATACTTTTTGTATTAGCGGAACGCAATGGAACCGCCTCTGGGTATCGAGTCGCGTAATCAACCATGACCAATATATATTTATGGCCACGGGTCGAAGGCTCCAGGGGTCCAACAAGATCGACATCGATCCTTTCAAAGGGAATATCGATTAGGGGAATTGGAACAAGAGGAGCGCAGTCCCTCCTAGGAATCTGACGTATCTGACACTCCGGGCAGGACTGGCAGAAACGTCTGACCTCCTCATTTATTCCAGGCCAATAAAAACAGAGTTTAATACTTTCCAACGTTTTTTCGGCCCCGAGATGGGCGCCTAGGAGGTGGGCATGAGCTAGTTCGCAAACCTCCCGCCGGAAGGTCTTCGGTACTAGCAACAATTTCCGAACCTCGCCCTCGTGACTCACGATTTGATACAACAGATCATTTTCCAATACAAAGTAGGGCTCCGGTGGCAGGGGACTATCAGCCATTTGGCCATCAACAGACACAACAGCATTCCAAGTGAACTTTAGGTAGTCATCATTCCACTGCTCCCATCTAAACGAGGCAGGGGTAGATCTAAATTGGTGATCCATACTGTCTAAAGGATCACTATGTCAGGAAAAGATGTTAATTTCACTGCTCGGGCCCCTCGAGTTATTTCTGGGTTAGGGTCCGTCGCTTGGGCATTTTCCTCCCTCCCGCCTACGTCATCAATGTTCGCAGGTAAGCACAGTGTGGGAGCCGCGGGGAGGGCGCCCTGCCCTTCCATACTAAGACCCAACTTGGCTACAGGATTGGTTTTTATTCTACCACGGTTAATCTGTGACCAGTTGTGTCCTAAAACTACCAGGAAGGGAGGCTCGGATAACACAGCTACAGACACCCAAGTTAGGTTTCCCTCCCAGGAAATATAACAACGAGCGGACTTATATGATCTGGTCTTTCCATGCACACATGTAACTTTTGTATATTGGCACAGCCACTGTTGCGGTAGAATGAAATGGTGAGCTACAATGGTAATGTTGCTGCCGGTGTCAAATAAAGCCACTACCGAATGTCCGTTCATCAATACTACTCCCAAATTCGGAATTGCCAGGGGATTAGACAGAGCACGATTAAATTAAACCATTTCAGGTGACTACCTGTTGAAGCTCATCGAGAGAATGTCAAGAGTGTGCAAAGCAGTAATCAGAGCAAAGGGTGGCTATTTTGAAGAAACTAGAATATAAAACATGTTTTCAGTTATTTCACCTTTTTTTGTTAAGTACATAACTCCACATGTGTTCATTCATAGTTTTGATGCCTTCAGTGAGAATCTACCAATGTAAATGGTCATGAAAATAAAGAAAACACATTGAATGAGGAGGTGTGTCCAAACTTTTGGCCTGTACAGAATTATTAGGAACACCATACTAAAACGGTGTTTGACCCCCTTTTGCCTTCAGAACTGCCTTAATTCTATGTGGCATTGATTCAACAAGGTGCTGAAAGCATTCTTTAGAAATGTTGGCCCATATTGATAGGATAGCATCTTGCAGTTGATGGAGATTTGTGGGATGCACATCCAGGGCACAAAGCTCCTGTTCCACCACATCCCAAAGATGCTCTATTGGGTTGAGATCTGGTGACTGTGGGGGCCATTTTAGTACAGTGAACTCATTGTCATGTTCAAAAAACCAATTTGAAATGATTCAAGCTTTGTGACATGGTGCATTATCCTGCTGGAAGTAGCCATCAGAGGATGAGTACATGGTGGTCATGAAGGGATGGACATGGTCAGAAACAATGCTCAGGTAGCCTGTGGCATTTAAACGATGCCCAATTGACACTAAGGGGCCTAAAGTGTGCCAATAAAACATCCCCCACACCATTACACCACCACCACCAGCACAGTGGTAACAAGACATGATGGATCCATGTTCTCATTCTGTTTACGCCAAATTCTGACTCTACCATTTGAATGTCTCAACAGAAATCGAGACTCATCAGACCAGGCAACATTTTTCCAGTCTTCAACTGTCCAATTTTGGTGAGCTTGTGCAAATTGTAGCCTCTTTTTCCTATTTGTAGTGGAGATGAGTGGTACCCAGTGGGGTCTTCTGCTGTTGTACCCCATCCGCCTCAAGGTTGTGCGTGTTGTGGCTTCACAAATGCTTTGCTACATACCTCGGTTGTAACGAGTGGTTATTTCAGTCAAAGTTGCTCTTCTATCAGCTTGAATCAGTCGGCCCATTCTCCTCTGACCTCTAGCATCAACAAGGCATTTTCGCCCACAGGACTGCCGCATACTGGATGTTTTTCCCTTTTCACGCCATTCTTTGTAAACCCTAGAAACGGTTGTGCGTGAAAATCCCAGTAACTGAGCAGATTGTGAAATACTCAGACCGGCCCGTCTGGCACCAACAAGCATGCCACGCTCAAAATTGCTTAAATCACCTTTCTTTCCCATTCTGACATTCAGTTTGGAGTTCAGGAGATTGTCTTGACCAGGACCACACCCCTAAATGCATTGAAGCAACTGCCATGTGATTGGTTGATTAGATAATTGCATTAATGAAAAATTGAACAGGTGTTCCTAATAATCCTTTAGGTGAGTGTATATATATATATATATATATATATATATATATATATATATATATATATATATATATATATATATATATATATATATATATATAAACACAGTATATAATTACACTTTTTAATCCTGTGGTACAAAGCAATACAGTACATATTAAGTTCATGTCTGTGGAGCTTAACTGGTAATTATTTTGCAGTTACTTGTGGTGTTGTAGAGAATCTCCTTGCTTAAACTTGTCAGGGTGAGAGAATGTATTTATTCTTACCTATGTGAAGCTAAGAATCTATCCCGATTAACAAAAACATAAAAAAAGAAAAGAGATAAAAAACATTTGAAAGCAAGTGTAAATTAAAAATGGTCAGCTTGTAAAACCAGATGTACAAAAAGGCAAGAGCAAAAGGATTTAAATAAATTATTAATTTCTCCTTTGCTTCAGGTTTAATCGTCAAAAATAAGCGTGCTAAATCTGGTTCCTAGAAACCATACAAATTCTAAATTATATTTGCATTTATTATTTTTATTGCTATAGACTGTCCAAATAAAAGGATCATTTTAATGGATTTTGTCATAAGATATTACTTGTTGTTATTTTAATGGTGTGACATCTCTCAGCCCTCTGGAATGATTAAGAGACTCCAAACTAGTCCAGGACACTGGTGTTGCATTTGAGTTTGTGTATGCTATTTACAGCAGTGTTCTAGCTATTCTACTCTTTAATATATTAATGATTTCCAATATTAGCTGTGACATCACTTACCCCTCTGTATTGATCTCTATTACAGTAACATTGTAGTTACTTGCTTTTTAAGATAGTAATGATTTTTTTAATAGTGTAATGTCTTTTGCTTTGTGTAAGCAATTGCTAAATGGTGATAATACAATTGGTTTGTAGACACCTGAAGAAAGATAGTTCCACATTGGCAGTAAGATAACATATCTGCATTCCAGCATATGAAAAACACTAAACAGCACCAGACTTTTCATACATGTTGCCCTAGACAAGAAGGGAGAGTAAGAGAGGACCCACGTCAAAGTGTCATTAGGAGAGTACTTTCCCATAGAAGTACTAAACAAGCCCTACATTTTTTTTGCTAGAACAGGTTGCCTGTGATCCCTTTACTGATACCACTTGTGATGAATGAAATAGTATCCACGGAAGTGAAATTCCAACAACCCCCTGTTTTCTGCTTTGCAAAAAAACTTGTGAAATAAATAGTTTTTTGCTTCTAGCAAAATTAGTGCCATTCACACAAAAGAAAGCTATCTAGTTTTTGCATGGAAGTGTTCTCATGTTGTAATTCTGCATGTTTCTGCCTGTCTTTTAGTATTTAAATAAAAATATCTAGTGAAAAAAAATCAGCAGAAGTGTACATATCCACTGAATGGGCATTTTTCAGCAAGTCTGACTTCTGAGTAACACGTCATGTGACATGTCTCTAAATCAACTGCAGCTCCTCATGGTCTTGTACTGTTTGCCAGAACAGAGAAGGAAGGCAGTGATTGGTTGTGCATGATGACTGTTACTGTAAACTGTTTGCCATTCTAACGCAGTATGTGTTATATATATCCTGAAGAGAATGTAGCTATGTGCCAGTAATATCCCCTGCCAACTTCACCACTGCAATGCTTTGTGGTCCAGGGCTAGGCAGATCACATATCAGGATGCTATGGCCCCAGTGAATATGATGAACTCTGTTGTTTGCACATAGAAGCTGATGATCATACACAAAGACATTCTGGTTTTCCTCAGATGTCTAAAGAATGAAAGGCATTGGTGGGCCTTGCTGACTATAGACAAATGCGTTGTGCCCAGTTCATTTTATGCTTAGTACTGAATATTGTTCAGTTTTTTTTAAATGGCTTTTGCTGACCCCTCAGTATCTGCTGCCACTCTAATTTTAGTGTCATCTGCAATTTTCACAAGTGGACTAACTGTACCGGAATCTTTGTCCTTATATAATTATAAAAGGGGTGAAGGATAGACCCCTGAGGGACTCCCCTGATGACCTCACCCCAAGAGGAACTCTTCTGTACGTTGCACCCTATTTGCTGGGTATAATGGTAAACTTAGTAGTTAGCCTCGGTAATACAACATTTTATTTCTTTTCTTTGGGGAAAGCAGGAACACACAGAAATGTGATTGGTGCTCTTCACTACCAATCAAGGTTTTAGGGAGGGAGGAGAGAGGAAGATTGTGTGGAAACATAGCGAGGGGGTAGAGTGTTAAATCAGAGTGTAAAAAAAAGGAGAGAGAGAGAGAGATTTGGGGAAAAACAAATAATAGTGTGGGTTTGGCTCATTGGAACATGGATGAATAAGATTTTGCTCATAGGAATTCCAACTAAGCAAGTTTTTTTTTTTTATTTATATACATTTTTTTTTATTGTTGATTTCTGAGTGTGAACATTGACTGTTCTGTAACTCAGACCAAGTAATTGAGTTAAGGTAAATGGTGATAAAATCTCTTGAGTGGTGTGTTTAATAAATATGTTTTATATATACAGGTAAACTTCCATTACAACGAACTCCCAGGGACCTAAAAAAATTTCATTAACTCTTTTAGGGCTAATTTTTTTTTGTTTCTTATCTCCCAGGGCTGAATATTTTTCCAAAAACTAACATTTTTTAAAAAAGAACACAAAACAATTGTTTAACATATCAAATCAACAAGAAATATTTACTTTTGACAAATGTTAATGTCTTGCATGTTGTATGAGCCTGCATACTCTATGATTTCACATACATATCACATACATTTTACACAGCAAAGTCCTGCAAAGTCTGATTTTGCTCAAAGCAGCCAATTTCAGTCATGAAAACTGTATTGTTACCTCTTTTCATCTTCTGAAACTTTATAAACTTTATGCATGGCATTATAGCCTGGCTCACCCCATGGGATTTGCTTCTGTTTATTACAGAAGTGAAAAAAACTTTGCAGCAGCACGTACCTATCACCATGCTGCATAACCTGTCCAAAGCCACCAGGGGACAAAGCACGTTTGGACCAATGCTCCCTGAAGTTATATCATCAGTTCTGTCCCATCTCTATTTGTAATACCACAGCACGTTTCATCTCGTCTTTTGTTTTGGGTTTACACTTTGAAAAACGAGAATACGATGCAAACGCAGCCTGCGATTCAAAAAATTTCTCTGCCTACCTGTTTACCTCGTCTGATGGTAGCTGAAAAGCAGCATCAGGAGAGAGCAGCCTGAAGTACAGCAGCTGGTGATCTGTCGTGTCCAACAGCAAGCCATGCCGTCTTGTGAAGTCCAGCAGCCAGATTGGCTCTCAACGGATCAATGTCTGTGTATTTATCCCACGCGAACCTTGCCGTAGATGCATCGGCTGCGCAAAGGCGCTCAGCTGGCAGCAGATCCACTGGTGCGCCATTGGCTGGTGTTTAAGTAGCTGATGCCGGCTTCTCACTCTCTTGCTGGATCTCCTGATCACTGTCAATAAAATCCGATTCTGAACAATCAGAGTCCAACTCCGCGATAATGCGCAAAACATTGTCTGCCGAGTGTTTTCTTTTCTGCACTCACTTCGCTCCCTTGTCACATGTCGATGCCATCTTGCCATTGTTTACATTTTGCAACTCACGCACACGCTAGGATTAGTTGCCGAGTCAACGAGTCTAGCATTTCTCCAAGCACAGAGGGAATGCCTGTGACGTGACAGTGAGATTTGTCGCCATTAACAGCTGATTATCGCCCTCTATCCCTGGATGTCGACTTTAGTTGACATGCGCCCTCAACCCCTCCTGTCAACAAAAGTCGACATCCGCCCTAAAAGAGTTATAACAAAGATTTCGTTGTAATGAGATTCTGTATTTGTTACTATAGTTCTTTCTTTAACTTGCACCCAGGCATTTGCAATCAATTCAATAGCTTCTTTTGTGTTCATTTTAATCTCCTCCTGCCTACAAGTTATGCTGATAAGAATTTTTCTGAGCATTTCCTTGTGATAATACACTTTCCCGAAGCAAGATTGCAGCGTTTGTGGAAGATTGTTTGTCCGTTGCTGTGGCAGGGTAAAAACAGGCTCATAGCACTGCAGTGAAGTGACACAGAAGCAAATCATAAAAGATCAGGGTCCTGCTATAAGTCCCTGTCTTACACCCCAAAACACAAGGCTGAGTCTCAGTACTTTAGAAAAACCAACTTTATTCAGCTTGAAACAGGAACGGCACACTTATTTATTGTAGCGTGATCTGCCACTTTCCTATACACAGACACAGCAGTCAGGGTGTATCACCCATCGATATCTTTTCTGTTTGCTTTGGTGGAGAGACGCAGCATAGCTGAGAGACGCAGAATATCTTTGAGCCAGCTGTTGCCCTGGAAACAGAAAAACAGTCTTCCATACATGCGGAGATCGGACTTTGCCACGCTCTTCGCAGTGTCATCCAGTTAGGGGCGGTCCCAAGAGAGTTTATAAACCTCACATTTTCTTGAATGAGTGCTGCATTAATAGGAATGTTTCTTGAATGAGCATCTCTGCACCACATAAAAACTGCTTTTTTGACGTCTTCAAATGCAGCAGTTCACATACATTTGCAACCTGAGATTTTTTTTCTTTTTCTGCTTGATGTTTCAAGAAAGTTGACAGCGTCGATGACAAAATTCTGAATTCACTGGCAATGTCTTTTTTTTTTTTGCCACAACCGAGAGTTTTTTTCTAATATGAACTGTTATCGTTTTTTCCATGTCTGCCGTTTCTATAGGAGAGTGACAATGAGTTAAATTCCAATGGATGCTTTTTAAATGTTGACAAGCAATAAGCAAAAGGTATCACTGAAAACAGCAGGAAACAAAAAGGGCAAAAAAACAGTATGAGGAAGAAAGAAAAAAAATTACAATGTTTCTGTTTGGGGATCATTGTTCACAATTGAGCTGCGGCCACAGAACTAGCTGCTCTGCAGATGATTCATTCAGTCATTTCAAGGTCTTTTGGGCACTTCGTTATAATGAAAGTATCTGCTGAATATACTTCATAGTAAAGAGATTTCTATAGACTTGCGTCATATGGAGAAACTGTTGGGACCATAAAAATACTTCATTGTAATGAAATTTTTGTTGTAAAGATATTTATTATAACGGAATTTTACCTGTATATATTTTTTGTGTGGAGTACTTACAAGCTGGTTGAATACAAATAAATGTATATATATATTTTTATATATATATATACACATATATTGTCACACACATGTGCATGGGAGGGAGCTAAAGGGCTTGAGTAAGGGCAATTCCGAATCAGACCAGGATGTGGCAGAGTGCACTGACTCTTTTTCTCCCTTTCCTGCAGACCATTCACGGGAGATTCCACCTGGCCCTCTTGACGTCACTTCCGGGTCCGAGCTTATGGAAGAAGGCCTTGCCGGCTCTGGCCCACGTGATGTCACATCTGGGCTTGAGCCCATCGCTGAAGAACCCTATGAGCCCGACCTCTTTGACCTCACTTTCTGTCTTCCCCTTTAAAAGCCTCCACCTTTTCCCTATTCCCTCATTTCTGTTTTGGACTCGGTTTTCTACTGTGTAACATTTTTACAAGTTTGCAGCCAGGATACCAATTATACAGGTGGCTGCCCCAAACCTTGCTATGACTTGTGGTTTGTGACTATATATATATATATATATATATATATATATATATATATATATATATATATATACTGTGGCGGACAGCCGGGTCCCATGCCCGGCAGGGACGCCCCTGCTGCATTTGTTCCAGGGGAGCAACCATGGGCAGTTCAATACCTACCCCGCAACGCTTAGTGGCAGCCTCCCTGGCGGACGGTGATCCTCCAACCTGTTCGCATGGCTCCATGGGAATTGAAGTCCTCCACAGCCTGGTTGGGGGCTCGGATGGCCGCTAGGGGGAGCTGCAGGGAGTCAACAGCCTGGCTGGACGATTCTTCAGCCCCACCCAGAGGTGCAATCAGGACCAGGTGGTCAAGCACCTGGAACACTTCCGGGTCGGTTATAAAAAGGGCCAGCCACCACCACTCAAGGAGCCAGAGTAGGGAGGAGAAGGACTAAGCTTGAGGAGGAGTGGTGGTAAAGGAGAAGAGAGTGTTTTGTGGTGTAATTGTGCTTTTGGGACTGTGTTGGGCTGTGTGTCATGGGGAAGACGTGTCTCACAGCTGAAGAATTAATAAAGTCTTTGTGTTAATTTGGTATGTGCCTCTGCATCAGTCTGTGCCAGGTCAGGCGCTTATATAGCTCCTTATTACAATATATATATATATATATATTTGCATAAATGGGAAGGGGGTATATTGTATAATTAACAGAATTCACAAAAGGGTGAGTGTTTACAAAGTATTACTCTGAAATATTATAACAGCAGGGATAAATATAATTATTTCATTGGACCCAGTGGTAATTAAAATTAATTGGGATGTGTTTAATGTGGATCCACCAGTGAAATTTCATGTTCCTGTTCAATGGTGGAAGTGCTATATATACTTAAATTCAAATCTGTAGGTTACCTCTGCTGCCAACAGCTTCTAGTTTCAAAATTAATTTTCAGTGGTGGCTTTTTTGAAGTCTAAAGAAATTATGTTGTATGGTTTGCTTTTGTTCACTATTACAGTGACCTGCTGACAAATGTCTAATGGTTATTTAGTGTACTATTGTCACAGAGGTTGTTTACTAATTTATTATAGTTTCTGTAATCTTGTGTGGTTTATTAGGATTATAGACTACATACAATGGAATAATTTGTTTTTAGTATGTTACAAAATGTGATGAAAAGTGTAATTCTGTGTTTTTATTCAAATACATTTAGAAATAAATGTAATAAATACAATCATGTCTCATGGGCATAATTAATGAAAGTTAATTTAGTGAAACCTGTGAAGAACGGTAAGTTCAGGAAAGTTCAGAGCAGTTGACCTAAATAAGTAAAGAGGTACTCTTCAGCTAAACAACAAATAAAATAATGAGAAAAACAAGAAAAAAATAACATTTCTCTAACAGTTTTAGTAATCCTAAACGTATAATAACATATGAAAAAGAATTATTAAACTGCAGTTAATTGGTCTCAGTTGTAAAATTATTTTTCATGCAGCTCTGTGGAAAGCTCCATTTTATTATATGGATGAAATTTAATTAATTGACTTGGCTTATAATGTAGTCAGCAAGGTCTGCAGTGCAGACGTGTGTCATTTTTTAGCAGTGTACAAAGTCAACATTCTATAAAAATCTGAATTAAAGCCACAAAAATTGTTTCCATATTAAAACTAATCTTAAAAGTTAAAAGTAAAAAAACTTTGTGCTGTGTTTGCATGTTGTTGTTTATTTTTTGTAATCATAACTGTATAAATAAAAGCAGTATAAACAATAAATATAAGATGGATGATAAACACAAAGTAAGTGACCTGATTAATCATTCACTCAGTAACTCCATTTCATTGTTGTAAATGTGCAATTCTTTGCACAGTATTCTCTTCAGGAGGTCAGCAAATAAAGTTTGCTATAGAATGTAGCTGTCTCGTGGGAACTATGAAATATTGCTCAGCAACCTATTAAAAATTAGTTGAAGGTAAACTAGAGTTTACAGGTGAATCTACTGTATATATCCTATGTATTGGAACAATATGACCTAACTCCAGTTTACTTACAGTATATATAGATACAAGTATGTTATATTTCTTAGGGAAGATTAGCTGTATGAAGGCATCGCAGAACATAATATAGAAATTACAACCATTTAGTTTTATCTGCCTTTTTACTCAAACAAGCAAATAAAGAAGGGTAATGGGTGGTATCTTATAAAGCCATAAAGAACGGCAATAGGTATCTTATAACAAATTCTGCAATAGACTTAATTACTCTAGAATATTCCAACACATTCCCTGGTTGACAAACAACACTGCATATAAAGTGTATTGTAAAGGGGTATTCACATTTGGCTCATTTATGACTTAAGTGTACTTTGTTTAGATACACTATGAACATCACTTGAATGCATCAATAAATATGTTCCTTTTAGGGTCCATTTTAAATAACCTGATTTGAGCCATTATGAGAGTTCAGTTGGGGAAAGGGGCAAAATATGTGTAATTTACTTAACACCAATAGGAATACTGATGATTTTCCATTTCCCTAGAACTTTAATGAGCATGAAATAATGGAGGATTCAGCCTTAACATACAAACATGTTTAATGATGGAGTAAATGAAGGCAAAGCAGCCTTTTTAAACTAACTAAACAAAAACGGTCATTGAGTGTATTGTGGTTCAGCTGGCTGAAGAAATACTACAGCTGTTATCTGCCATAGATTGGTCCACAGGTCAGCTGGCTGGACAGAAACAAGACAATCACCATATGGACACTGGGTCAGCAAGTTGGATTTTAAAGACAAAAACACAAACATTACTGAGCAGATAAAAATATTTCCACCACTGCTCAGCATACAATAGCCAGCTGGTCAAGGACAAATGCCAAAGCACAAACCTTTTGGGGGGTAAATAAAATCACAAAAGATTCATAAAGCAATAAATAAAAGATCTAGAATCTAGACAATAAGATTTTCATGTAATTTCAGTTTTTTGTTTTTGTATCAGAATCTCGTTGCAATTGAACAAAGTTCCTCTCAACAATGCTCATTTTGGCATGCTGTGACCCATGTGTCTAGCCATCACAGTTTGGCCATAGCCAAAGTTGCTTAGATTGCCAATTTTTCCTGCTTCAAGTACTATACCTTCACAAACTTACTGTTCACTTGCTGTATAACACCCTTGACAGGTGCCACTGTAATAAGATAATCTTCACCTGTTAGTGGTTATAATGTTGTGGATGATCGGTGTATGTAATCTCTGATATGTAAATGGGGTTCCTCTGTTTGTTAAAAAGAACAACAACATCATAAAAAAAACAAAACTATATGTCTGATTAAATAAGTTTGACAATTTACAATATTCATAAAAGGTATCATGTTCATGAAGGCTACTGACTATTTTGAGCAGCTTATTTTTGGGTTTGGTAAAGGCACAGTTTTTTCAGTTATTTTTAAATATTTATAATAAGTTTTTAACAAAGTTGCTTATATAGATGATAGTTTAATTTATTTTGATAAATAAAAATGATCACATTCTACCACTGTGGGAAATCCTGATTTGTTTATAGTAGAATAATCTTCTTAGAAGCCTCGAGAAATATTATTTTCATGGTGACATTATTATCTTTTCTAAAATGGTGTCTATAACATAACAAAACAGACTTCAGAAAACACAATGGCAATGTCCACATAGTTCCAGTGTCCTGGGTTTGAAGTCTGGAGTGTGCATTGTCTATATTAATTTTGCAAATTTCATCACAGATCACAAACATGATCATATTAGGTTTCATTTCTGATTTAAACACGATCATAAAGTGTCATATGATGAATTTGCAACCCATTTGGGGTTGACTCCTGCCTTGTGTCCATTGCTGCACAGAAACACTAAACAGGATTAAGTGGGATAGGCAAAAGATAGATACGTGAATAAACAACCCAGACTTTGTATGAATGTTATTAAACACATGAACTAATATGTACTGATCTCAGTGAAAGAACTTCAGTTTTTGGTTAGTTTTGAAATTGCACTAGAAGATTCTAAAACAAAGTTCACTAATATTATAGGTAATCAAACACAATTATACTTTAATTGGGCACCTGAAATGAAAGAGGAATTTAAATTAATAAAAAATTATTTATTTCCATTTTTTTTTTATTTAGTCAACTAATTGTTCTCATCCTATTGATCCTTGCCTTTAGCTGGGTGCGGCTATTTGTTATGAGTGACCAGGAGAAGTTTACAAAAATAATATAGTGTTGAACTCTATTATAAACTTCCCTTCAAAAAATTATGTGATGGATAACACAGTAAACTGCTGGCAATTAAACAAGAGCTTGAGCAGAAACTCTGGTGTAGAGATACAGTTGTGGCATGTAGTGGATACTAAACAAAAACGTAGATTTACAAACTTTTGAAAGACTGAGGAAGAACATGGACACATTGTGTGTGTTTTTTGTTTTTTTTTGAAATTGTATTAATTTTATTGCAATCATTCCATACAAATCAATACATTTTTACAAAATGTAGGATTGAGATCAAGTCGACCCCCACCCGAGAGAGAGAGAGAGCATGGCCAACAGTAAAATTTAAGGCTTGTTAACATACCTAAATTGATGAGTTTGATAAGCCAATAGAGATGAATGGAGAAGACAGAAATACAGAAATAATTGCTTCCTCTGTGCTTTAAGAGTTTATTCTAAAATATTACTGATTAGATCCTGCCATGTTTTGAAAAAAATCTGTACAGATCCTTTAACTGAGTATTTGATTTTTTCCAATTTCAAGTAGTATAAAACACCGGTTTCCCACTGACTTACAAAAGAAGAGTTAATAAGTCTGTATGCCAAAAGTGTAGTGAATGCAATGACAGTTTGCTTGTCCTTCTCTACTTTAAACCCATCTGGAAGAACCCCAAACACAGCTGTTAATGGTTTAGGAGGGATTGTGAGTCTAAGGCTGTCTGAAAGGTAATTAAAAATTTTGGTCCAGAATGATGTTTGTTTGTGCAGGCCCAAAACATGCGACCCAGTGAGGCTGGGACTTGATTGCAGCGTTCGCAGGTTGGATCCTGCTCTGGAAACATTTTGGAGAATTTTAGGTGAGACAGATGTGCTCGATATATAATTTTGAGTTGAATAATTGTATGCTTTGTGCATATGGAGCTCGAGTGAATTCTCTGCATTGCTATTTTCCACTCCTTTTCTGATATATTAATTGAGAGATCTTTTTCCCAGTGTCCTCTTGGATCTTTGAAAGGGAGGGACTGTAAAATAATTTTATATATTGCAGAGATGGTGTCTGAGTCCTTGAAATTGAGCAATATTTTTTCCAGCATGGATGAGGGTGCAAGATGAGGAAAATCAGGAAGGTTCTGTTTAACAAAGTTCCTAATTTGAAGATAGTGAAAGAAATGTGTAGCTGGAATGTTAAATTTGGAATGTAATTGTTCATAGGATGCAAAGATGTTGTCTATATAAAGATCTCTAAGCAAGTTAATCCAAATTTTTTTACAGATATTAAAACTGCATATGTTTGCAAGGTTGAAAGAGGTGGTTCTCTTGCAGAGGTGCCACAGATAAAAGCTTCTCCATCTTAAAATGCTTTCTACATTGGTTCCATATTCTGAGTGAGTGAAGCACAATTGGGTTATTAGTATATTGCGATAACTTGCATTTATTGGGGCACAGAGCAGGAATATAAAGAAGTACTGCAGGATTTTACTTCTATTGGGACCTGGCCTGTGTATGTTCATCTATTTGTGTCCAGGTTTTATAGCTTGTATGTTTGCTGCCCAGTAATAAAACTGGAAGTTAGGTAGAGCCATGCCACCTTCTGCCTTTTGTCTTTGTAGGGTGCTCTTTGGATACGTGGATGTTTTGAGTTCCAAATAAATGAGGTTATTGTTGAATCTAATTGCTTAAAAATGATTTATTGATGTATATTGGAATGTTTTGAAATAAAAAGGAGCTTAGGAAGAATATTCATCTTAACAATGTTAATTCTTCCAGCTAGAGTGAGATGAAGGGTTGACCATCTATGCAAATCTTGCTTAATTTTTTCCATAGAGGCAAATTTTGTTGATAAAGAGCTTTATGTTTACTTGTGATGTTTACCCTAGGTATTTAAACTGTTCTGCAATGATAAAAGGTAGGGTGTCTAATCTAATATTATATGCTTGAGAATTCCCTGGAAAGAGTACACTTTTATTCAGATTAATTCTGAGACCAGAGATCTTTTGAAATTCTGTGAGTGCTGTTAAGACTGCAGGCACAGAATTTTGTGGGTCTGATATATACAGTACCATATCATCTGCATATAGAGAAATTTTCTGTTCCAGTCCTTCTCTGATAATCCCCTTTATCTGATCAGCATTTCGACAGTGTATTGCCAGTGGTTCAATGGCGATTGCAAACAGCAGCAGTGACAAAGGGCATCCTTGTCTGGTACCATGTTCTAGTTTAAAGTAGTCTGAACAAATGTTGTTGATACAAACTGAAGCTTCTAGATTGGTATACAGTAGTTTGATCCATGCACAAATGTTTGGGCCAAACCCAAATTTCTCCAATGTAGTAAAAAGGTATTTCCATTCAATCATGTCAAATGCTTTTCTGCATCCAATGATTATAATATTTCTGGGGTGTTTGACTTTAGTTGGTGAGTATATTACATTAAACAGGCGTCGAAGATTTGAAGATAAGTGTCGACCCTTGATAAATCCAGTTTGATCTTGTGATATTACCAAGGGAGCACTTTCTCCATCCTTCTAGCTATGATTTTTGAGAGTATTTTAACGTCATTATTCAAAAGTGAAATTGGTCTGTATGATGCACATTGTAATAAGTCCTTATTTTGTTTAGGAAAAACGGTGATTAATGCTTGGTGAAAAGTTTGAGGAAGAGTTTGTCTCTGGCTTCTGTAAATGTTGCTAATAGGAGGGGAGCTAGCTGAGTGGAGAATTTCTTATACAATTCTGCAGGGTAGCCATCAGGGCCTGCTGCTTTCCGCCTTGAAGTGAATTTATAACATGTAGTAATTCTGATAATGCCCTAGGTTTATCGAGTTCCTCCACACTAAAAGTGTCTATTTGTGGTATCTGTAATGTATCCAGAAATGCATTAGATTGTGTGTTGTCTTCTTTAAACTCAGTAGAATATAAGGATTTATAGTAGTCTCTAAATGTGTGCATTATATTTTTGTGGTCGATGATTTTGTCTCCGTTCGTGTTGGTGATTACTGGGATTGCGTTGCGGACTTCTTACTTGTGAATTTGTTGCGCTAAAAGCTTATTAGCTTTCTCTTCATTGTTCATAGTAATGATGTCTGGATTTATAAATTAGTTGTTCAGTTTCTTTAGTTGTCAAGAGGTTTAGTTCTGAATGCAGAGCCTGCCTTTTCCTATGTAGAGCCCTTGGAAGCCTGGCATGTTCTTCATCTATTCTAGTAATTTTGCTTTTTAGCTCTGCTACTTTCTTGGTTTCTAATTTATTTCTGTGGGAAAGATATGAGATAATCTGTCCTCTTAAGAAGGCCTTAAGAGTTTCCCAGAGTATTCCTGCAGAAATCTCTGAGGATGTATTTGTCTCTAGGAAGAAACTGATTTGTTTGTATAAATACTGTACTGTTCTCGTCTGCTAATAGAAGTGGATTGAGAGGCCATCTGCGAGGTGAGTATGTGGGGCATAGTGACTTTAGCTCCAAGATCAGAGGTGTATGGTCAGAAATAAAAATAGCATCGTATTTGCAAGATTTAATCTAGGTAAGAAATTATTATCTATAAAGAAATAATCAATTCTTGAGTAGCAATGATGTACTGGTGAGTAGAAAGAATATGTTCTTGAGTTTGGGTTTAAAAACCTCCAGGGTCTGATTAGTTGTGATCAGTTATAAACTTTGTAATTATCTTTGCAGTGTTAGATGTTCTCCCCCCTGTGATAGAAGTCCTATCTAAGAGTGGATTTAAAACACAATTAAAGTCCCCAGCCATTATAATTTTATGAGTGTTCAGATTGGGAATGGATGCAAATAAATTTTGTATAAATTCCTTATCATCGACATTAGGTGCATAAGCATTTATCAAAATCATTTTACAGTTAGATAAGTTCCCATGACCATCACATATCTCCCTTCAGGATCCAATACTACATCTGATGCTACAAATGAGACTGTTCTATGTATGAGAATTCCCACACCTCTAGTTTTCTTTGTAAAGCTAGAATGGAACATTTGGCCAGTCCAGTCTTTTGCAGCGGAACTGATCCTTGCTTAGGAAAGTGGGTCTCCTGTAAAAATACTATTTTAGCGTTTAAACCTGTTAGGTGAGAGAGTACTTTCTTTCTCTTTAATTCGTGATTCAGGCCTTTAACATTCCAGCTCACAAAGTTAACTGTCCCATCATGGAGACATTGATTCTGAATTTTTGATGTCATTTTATAGTCTTAACTGGAAGTGAGACAGCTTTAACCTTAATTTCCTATTTCCCCAAGAGTTATTGCCATGCAGCCTATTATTACGTTGGTAGTTATAATTATAAAGATTAAAAGGATAGATTAGATATAGATATAGCCTGCTCTCTTTCTCTCCCCTTAACTCCCCACCCTCCAATTTTGCCTCCTCATGTGAGACTGGACCCCACTTCACGCAGTCCCGGTCCTCTGACATACCCAGAGACAGAGCATGTCCAAAGAAAAACAGATTAGGATTAAAAAACAGAGTTATCTATTGCCAATATAGTCTAAATACTATATGCCTAAAATATAATCATTAACAAACTATGAACTTAAAATATATATAATCTTTAGCAATCTTAATGTATTAAGATAATAAACCTGGATAATTAACCCGGGGCATGGCTTTAGAAAGTGGTCCAGAATGAGCATAGTAAGTCTTAATGCAATAATAACAATAACAATAAACCAAGGGTATGATGTTAAACAGTCTCCTTTAGGGTAGAGAAAAAATAAATAAGATAAAAAAAAAAAAAATTAAGCACAAACGTCTATAACTGTAATTAAAATGTAAACAAATAGCGTCTGAGTAATAATATAATTATTAAAACCAGTATCTTAACTAATAGATCAGACAGTAGGTTATATATCCTTGCCATGTAATGACAGGCTACGACTCACTATTGTGTTTCAGAATAGTATCGGGATCAGCTTTCTTAATTCCTTTTCTGCTTCTTCCTTGCTGGCGAAGACATAGAATTGACCGTGCAATTCCACTTTCAGTTTGGCATGATACAAGAGGTAGTATTTGATATTGGCTTGCCGTAACCGCTGTTTAATGTTGTAGAAGGCTGCACGTTTAGTAGCTGTTGCTGGAGAGAAATCAGGGAAGATACGAATGTGGTTATTTTCATATATAATCTCTTGCGTGTGTCTGAGGCGTGCCATCACCTCTAGCTTAAATAATAATCTCTCGAAGCGAATAATAAAAGATCTAGGTCTAACGGTATTTGCGTAGGCGATAAGCCGCTGCTATCTCAGAATCTGCTTTAAATTCCTCTCCAATTATTTTAGAAAATAGTTCAGCTGCGAATTTCACTGGGTTTGGACTTTCTCTTTTCTCAGGTAGACCTTAGATTCTAATATTATTCCTTCTGCTTCCATCTTCCAAAGCAGCAAGTCTGTCTCCGAGTTTTTTTGCATTCAGAGTTGGCAGTTGTTGCTTTTTCTTCAGCAATGGCAGCTAGATTTTCTGCTCTTTCAATCCGAGTCGTGAATGTCTCCTTGACATCTTCCAGTTGATCAGCAAGTATGATCAGTTTAGACAAGGTTTCCTGAATGTGCTCTTCAATTTTACCCAGCATATCTTTAAAGATTGCCTCAAAGTGAATACAGTAATCCCTCCTCGATCGCGGGGGTTGCGTTCCAGAAAATCCGCGAAGTAGAAACCATATGTTTGTATGGTTATTTTTATATATTTTAAGCCCTTATAAACTCTCCCACACTGTTAACATTATTAGAGCCCTCTAGACATGAAATAACACCCTTTAGTCAAAAGTTTAAACTGTGCTCCATGACAAGACAGAGATGGCAGTTCTTTTTCACAATTAAAAGAATGCAAACATATCTTCTCTTCAAAGGAGCCCCGTCAGGATCAGAGAATGTTAGGGAGAGAGAGAGAGCGCATGACAGAAAAGGAGGAGTTTTATTTAATACGTAATACATGTATGGACGAGACCAATGCCCACATTGTGTTTTTAATAACACCCTACAGACCTTGAAGAAGAGCACCAAGTCTGATAATTTGGCTTATATGATAAGCCAAAAAAGTTGTCATGCAGCAAAATTAACTTTAGCTTTTTAGGGAATACTCTCTGTCATTATTTTTCTCGCCTCCTATTTTTTATTTTTTTTTCATCTTTGAAGGCGACTTTCTCAGCATGCATCTTTACTTCTCCTCATGCTTCTGACACTCACACTTCCTCTTTCCTTGCATCACCAAAGCCAAACTGACCAAATTAGATTGCTTTGAGGTGCTGGACCCATGACCCTCAGTATTTTATTGTATGGTACATATTGTTTCTTTTGTTTTGCTCTTTTTGTCATGTAATTGGATCCAATAGAGATTCTAAAATTAAGCCTTTTCTTTAGTTTAATTTTCCTGGTTCCTCTCTACGTGGTTGTCTCTTATCATGCAGCAGCTATATATTTCCTTCCAGCTGTGTGAGTCTGCTGCTTGTTTCTTTTGTGTGTCAATTGCAACTTATTTCAGTTTTTGCTTTCCTTGGGATTACGTATCTACATCGATCCTGTTTGTAAAGCATAATTGAAGTATTTGAACATCTAAAGCCCAGCCCACCTGAGCCAACTGTCCACCCTTCTGGAACCTGATTTGTTTTTTTACTGTATGCTGTCTGCATAGTCTACTGATCTCTAGTCAGCCAGCAGGTATCTGTTTGTCTGCACAACTGAAGGATTTTCCATGCATTACCTATCTTGCACCCCAATAGATAGTAGTTATTGAGGCCAGCAGAATTTTAAAACAATTTATAATGTTGTTCTTCCTGATCACGTTTATTTTTTTCTGTAATTTAGGATGAACTGAAGTGTTAAGAATTTCTGGTTCTAACCCTGGTGCTTCTGATGATACCGAGTCCTGTCCCTGGCACCTTGATTTTGGTCATCAAACTCATTGACACTTAGTTCTGGGTCTTCCCCAAATATATGTCTTAAATAGGCTTGCATGTTTTTCTGTTTGAGGCTCACAACTTTCCCTGTAAGGTTACTGCAGTATAAAAGTCTATTCAGGAGACAGTCACTCGCAATTGTGAAGGGCTATGCTTATTCAGCCTCAGACACCTTTGTTCCCCTATTGTCACTAAAAAAAGGTGTTTTACCTCTCCAAGAGGCTAATGGCAACCATGACTTTTTAACAATTTCCTGAACCTATGGCATCATTATTTAGGACTATCTCCCACATTTAACCTTCAATAAACAGAATTTATATATATATATATTTTTGCTGGCTTGATATTTTTATGAATAGCCCCCCACCATTTGTCACATTGATCTTCTTAAACCCCAGGGAGAAGTCAGTAGCCTAGGGTGTAGGTGAAATGATCTACTCAGGCTAAATGCTCAGTGGCAGCAGACACCCCCAGAATTCATATATCTGTCAGCATAGCAAGAAAACTTTCTACCCGATATTTTTTTTGGTGATAATTTGTGACAAGATGACTAAGGATTGCATTGGGGAGACACTAAAAGATGTTGTTTAAAGTCACTAAGGAAGGTTATTCTGTACAATTCAGTGTTAAAACATGGTTTCTGAATTCATTATTGATTATTGCTATTATTAAATTTTGCTGCTTTTACGTGCTTCCCTTTATTATTCACTTCCTGGAAAAAACATGTTTTCAATGGCAGGCCTCACTTTTTACTCATCCTACTAGATAAAGTTGATTTTGTTCAAGTGTGTCTGTATTGTACTTGAACTGAAATGTGCCAAACGTCTTTTACTGTACATTTGCTTATTGGCTGATGCCTTTAAGTGACCTAAAACATCTGAGATACAATTGGTTGCATAATTTTGTTTTACCAATTGGAGCTGACGCAGGTGAAGTGACTAGCTTATGGCTGCACAGTGTCAGTAGTGGGATTTGAAGTCATAATGCTTTAAAGTCCTGCATTTTCCAGCCTGGCATTTCTATAGTTCATTTTCTATATTTGTATTCGTAAGATGCAGGCCTACATTTTACAGAGTGTGAGTATGCAAAACGTGCAGTCTTACTAAATATCATGCAGTGTATGCATTCATTCTTGGAAATATATTATGGTTCATTTTCATAGATTTATTATTGTGCATATCTGTAGTCTGGAGGGATGTATTAAATCTTTAGTAAATATTACTAAACAAAAATATGCATCTCCTTATTAGTTGCAGCAGCATTAAAAACTCAATTTAAAGGCCACAATCTTATTTAAATGTAAGCTTTATATTAATATTGGAGCTTACCATGAAATAATGAAATCTGCTTGCTAGAGTCTTCAGATATTTCTTTCAATTTATTTTTTGCCTTACACGGGCACATTTCAGATTAACAGCATTGTATTGATCTGCACTTTGGTAAACAATCTACAATAAAATAACATACACAGAGTGTTACTCCTAAATCTAGAAACTCTCTTCTATTATTGCTCTAATGGGACTAGAGTCATTTTGTTTGTTTGAAAGGAAAATCCTATAAACATTCATCTGGAAACTGTCTGAATACTGAACTTGCAGAATAAATAATTATTCCCAAACCATCTTTTATAAAGTGTCATTTATCATATTTGATCATTTTGTAAAGCAAGTAAAATAAAAAAATATCAATCCATTCAAAAAACAGATATTAAATACAATGCAAATAACTAATTAAGCGTTTTTCTCTTTCAATTGTCAACTTAAAATAGTCAATTTCTATTGATATACTCCATGTGTTCTTGAGAATACTGTTTTCAGAAAGAGCAAGAACAAAATGTATTCACAGTATTGAATTATGAATTGCAAGTTCTCTTATTCTTAAGCTCTGTGATAGACCTAGATGGCGTTGGTTACTTTATCTGGGAACATGAAAGAAATGGTGTCACCTATGAGAGTGGAAGAATGGCGTAGAGGTGAACCATTTACAATGCTCTTGATTCTTGAAATGAGAGGAAGTACAAAAAAAGAAAAGGGAAGATGTCCAACCACAACAGAGAGTAGACTCAAAGAGAATCCTGATTATGTCAGGATTGGCTGCCTGCCTTGTTTCAAATACTCGAGCAAGTAAACCATTTTCATGGAGGAAGGGGAAATCTTAGGCTGCATATGTACAGTAAGATGCAAGTCTGAAGGAAAGTATAGAGTGGGCCTTGTTAGGTCTGATGTCTGTGGATAGGACACACAGCTTGCATTTTCTCTGAAAATGTGTTGTGCACTCGTCATTCTTTGGACAGTTACTTCAGCTTTCAACTATTGACATTAGACTTCTTATTTGCCTTAATGAAAGTAAAAGAGACATACTGATAAGTTTATGGTATGTTAAATTAATATAAGTGTTTACCTAATTATGCTGAAATGTTTTGTTTTATGCAACTATACAGAACAGATTGTTGAAGAGATACAGTATTGCAAAGTTCTAACCTTATCCCTAACAAATATTCAAACTAACCTTCTTATCACCATAAGTACAGTTTTTATTCTGACATACATTTGGCAAAGTTAGAGGGCAAGCAGGTTCAAATTCCAAATCACAACTTGTATCTTGCAACCTGGAACCTGTACCCTGTTATTGAAAGTTTATTAGAATATACTATAGAAAAATAGTGTTATTTTATGCATATAATGTCACTGATTATTAATATACAAAAGCTACGAATGTAGGAACATAGAGGAGGTACCGTATTTCCTTTTTTCCTTTTTGAATATCTTCATCTTTGAGTTTCCATTAAAAGTTTTAAAACAAACTTTGCTGGACTGTTGATTTTGTTTTGCTGGACCCTACCTTGTCAGTTCAGTAGTTGCACAGCTTTGGTCACATGGAAAAGACCCAGTCACATTGAAGCCAGACTGTATTTTGTGTGTGGAGCTTTTTTATTGCACATGTTGGTATTGTAACACACCTCGATTATACAATATGTAAATCACTGAATTATATATAATACATTATAATAAACAGCAGTAATATATTTTAACTTTGCAGGGACATTTAATAATGATATTTTGTAGTTCAGGAAAGTAGTGTTGGTTACCTGGTCTGCTTTTCATTTTTGATACACCCTTTGCTGCTCCAGATAATGGTAACAATGAATTAAACCATCCTCAGGATGTCTTTTCAGTTTGAAGTGTAATAAAACTTGATACTCTCTTGCTTATTTTAGTTAGTTTATGTGAGTCAGTTACTTTAATGGACTGAGTAAGGCATTTAATAATGTCTGAGAGTAAAGATCTAAGGCAGCCTATATGGCCACATATTAAGCTCCTTGATATTAAATTATTCATTCAGAGTTGTGGTTATCTACAGGTTTACAAAGGGCAGAAAGTGTATCCAACAAGGAAATCTTAAGGCTCAACTTTATTTCTTTTTGTTTGAATACATTTGGCAATCTGACATTTAATAATAATGAAGGACATGATCAGATTGGGGTAGCACAGTGTTGCCTAACAATAATGAGACTAAGCTTTATGTTCTGCATGCTTCCTGTGTGGAGCGCATGTTCTCTCTGTGTCTTCATGGGTTTCCTCTCACAGTCCAAAGATATGCAGTTTATATGAAATGGTGATGTTAAATTGGCCCCAGTGTATGTGAGTGTGTGTTCACTCTGGAAATGACTGGTGCCCAATGAGTGCTGGGATAGGTTCAAGCTAGCCTGTGATACTGCCCTGGATAAGTGGGTTATAAAAATGGATGGATGTATTGATGGATGATCAGATTTTCTGTGCAGTTTTGTCTGTGTGCTTTGTAAATATAACTAAAGGCCTGATAACCTGAAATTTCTCCGTCATGGGTATGACGTTAACCTGCATCCAGCTCTGCAAGCAGGTCTTCCAGCTTGCAAGGGGAAATTTGGGGGTTTGTTTCAGGACTGGCACCCCAACCACTGTAAAAAACCAAACACCGTTCCATTCCATTTCAACTAGTGTGGTGCTGAGGTGTCACCTATTGCACAGCTGCACTCAGGTCCTAACTGGGATCTTGAGGTGGTTTATCATGTGGTGGATGCGGCAACATGCTGTATCAGTGCATGCTTACAACTTCTCCTCCTTACAGAACACATTTATTGAAGTTGTTGCAGCTTACCTGACATAAGGATTTTAAATAAAAGAGAATGTGTAACAGGCTCTTACCACTAATTTGTTCTCAACTCTTTGGTAGTGAATTGTGACTTTTGATCAAACTTTACCATGTCAGGAAGGCCTCACCTGCTCACATCCGGGTTCATTCACATTGCTGTTGTGGTTCCAGCTGTGTCTTTTAGGCAGGAGGGCACTCAGTCCCAGGTCAAATTACGAGTTACAGTAAAGACATTTGCTTACTATGGTAGGATTCATCACTGGTCTACTCAGTCCTGATGAATTCTAAATCAAGGAAAGACAATTCCTTTACTCACTGAACAGAGTCATTTACAATTTAAGCAGATGGAGCCTGCATGCATTGATTGGATGAACTCATAATTCATTTCCATTAAAGGATTTTTATTTCTGCAGAGAAAATTACATCACTGTCAGGGTCTCAGTTCTTAACTTGCTTACCTGGATTCACTACCTGTGCTTGAGCTCATTAGTTTCTAGTCAATGTGATCACCTTGAACTCGAGCTATGTGCTCTTTGGGAGTGGATAGGATATTTATGTGAAATCTTTGGATTGGCCAGTATCTGCGGGGAAATGGCACTTACCCCCACCATAAATGCTAATGTCAGGCCACTGTGTTGTAGGCCCTAAACAGGCAAGTGGATTAACTTTGTCAGTTTCCAATAACCTTGCTTTGAGGACAACTATAACATGTAATTGGTTCTATAGCATTCTGGATCCTCAATCCTTAATCAGTTTTGAACATCAAGGTATGACTTATATAAGCATTTAAGGTTTAGTAAAACTCACATTTTATGTCTGCTGGGTGAAGGTGGGAACAGAAGCATTTTTGTTTCTGTTGATTCTACTTAGGATGATTATTGTGGTTCATTTTCTGTGTTGCATTCTCCTGTTTAACACTAGAATTACCAGAGCCTACGAAAAAACTCGTAAATCCGTCCCACCTTAAATCGCTTCTTAAATCTCTTCACACCTCTCTGCTAGCGTCCTTTGTCCTCTAAATGTGCTGATAAAGAGAAGCTAGAAGCAGCTGGCTATTCCATCTGTGGTGTTATGGGTCCACAGCTCGTTGAGCAAAGGCCATTTTAAATAAATAATCACCACACCCGAGGCAGCTTCATGAGGGGGGCGTTGTTGTAGCAAGCCGCGGGTCAGTTGGCGATGTGGCAGTTTCTCACCGAGTGCACAGGTGAGGAACTGCCCACATCCGTGATTGCTCCCGTGGCTAATGCTACAGCTGTGATGGCCCCTCACGTTATTTAAAAGAAGCGCGTGTCGGTTATGGATAGAGGAGATTAGAAAGAACGAAAAGAAAGAGGACGGAGGTTACCGGGAGCAGGAGAGGAAGCAAGTCGGTGAGAGAGAGAGAGCGAGCCGCGAAGAGTGAGCGGACGAGCGAGCGAATGAGCGCTCATGGGCAGCTGCGAGGGCCTGGGGTATTGGGCCTACACCCAGGCGGTTGAGTTGGATGTCGCTCCCGCTGAGCGATCAGGTAGCGGGAGTGACCAAGGGAAGGCGACTGGCCACAGAGAGGCCATGGAAAGGCAGCGGAAGTCAGGGGACTTGGTGCTGGAATCCCCAACGTGGGCGAACTGGCCGTTGTGGGAAACCAAGTTCTCGGGGACTGGGATGAGTGCCAGACCGGAGACAGGGATCGGGAGGTCTTCAGTCTCGTGTGTGTGAGAGAAGAGGGCAGCTGCAGAGAGCGTCTCGCCTGCTGCAAAGCCCAATTGGATGAAGCAGGTGAGACGCTAACATAGAAGAGCACCGGACTTGTTGTTTTAAGAACTGCTTACTAAACTGTTAATATTTGAATGTGATGATTTTATATAGCACGGAATGGAAATCAGCACTTCTTAGCATTGCACCATGCAAGCTGTCGTATCAATCGCCTACTGTAACTTGCTTTTTTTTTTCTTCGGTTATACAGGTAGTCTTGAATAAAAGTGCATTAAAAAAAAGCTAACCTTTACAAGGATCATAAATTACACCGGCTGTTATAGACTGAAATCAAATGTATGCTTTTATTCTAAAATAGTAAGAATAAGAGCAGTTTACTTCTCAAAACAGAGAAGTGCAGGATCAAACTCGTAACCTTTTGATTCCCAGTTAGTAACTGATTGTATTGCGCCACGGATGCGGTCATAATAAGCGGGTGTCAATGTCACATGTTAAGGCGGCTTTTTTTTCTGCAGCTCTAATTTTGAATAAAAGCGCAATTGTGTTATATTTGTACCTTTTGTGAAAATGTTTCTTTGATATTTGGACTTCAGGCTTCATACATTTTATAGTTTATGCCTACATTTTGTCATCTACTACTAGAATATAAAAAACGTTTCTGTTTTAACAATGTGTTTACACAGATTACTGTAGAAATGGAACAGAAATGAAATGCGTGTGTTCCAAATAACGATCTATTATTTCCACTCTAAAACTCCATTTCACTCCCAGATACTCAATCAAGGCATGAGCTGGGAGAAGTTCATGCACGTTCTAAATTGGTGGGGGAACAGAATAGCCAGCTGCTTCTACCTTCTCTTTATCAGCACATTTAGAGGACAAAGGATGCTGGCGGAGAGGTGTGAAGGGATTTAAGAAGTGATTTAAGGTGGGACTGATTTACGAGTTTTTTCGTAGGCTCTGGTAATTCTGGTGTTAAGTGGCCCCAGTGGCTTAGGGCCTGATTGAGGGATGATGTAATCATTTGGTTCACCTTTTTAATGACAGTGACCAGTTCTTTTTTTTAAGTCTGCTGCTGTCCTGAACTTTCTTTAAAGTTGACTTTTAAAGGCTAATTTGGAGATTTTGACCTTTGCAGAGTCTTAGTCCTTTCTTTGCCTCTTGATTGTGTTTCCTTATCTGGGCAGCTTGCAAAGAATTTTGTCACCCACGTCTTTTCAGCTAAATTCGTTATGTATGTATGTGCTTTATATCTATACGCAATGTGATCATGTCATCATTCATTTATATTTGTATTTATTTGCTTAGCAGACACTTTTATCCAAAGCAACTTACAAAGGAAGTCAACTCATTAGTCTGGGACTGTTTGGGCAACAAGTGTTAGAGGGCAAGGGTACAAAATTGATGATCACAAGTGAAGAGCTCAGAACAAAAATAAAAATGAGTTACAATTCCAAGCTTATAAAAACTAACTGCTTGTACCAGTTAGACAGAAATTCACTTCAAACACTTCTTAAATACTGTGAGGGAGCCAGCAGTTCAGATGAAAGTGGAGAGCTCATTCCTCCAGGCAGGAGCTACGCATGAAAAGAGTCTGGACTGAGATTTGAAAACACACAAAGGAGGCATCACCTGAGTGGTTGAGACAAAGCATAGGATCTCAGAAGTGTCTCCATATTTATAGGTACATACCCACTGACTATTCTTCCACAAAATTGCCATTTCATTTATTTAATTTTGGCACAAATTGTATTTTAAAATAAACTTCAGTAAAGAAAGATTGCGTTAGAAAATGCGAAGTGTATAGCAGTAAATAAATGTGTGAAGGGGAGGGGCAGTGATCTCCATATTATAATTTTAGGATTATAAAAACATATGAATTGTATTGCATTGGAGATAAAATGCAAACTATTTAGAATCCTTTTACAAAATTGTGACTGAAATACAACATCGGTAGGGCAGACACTGGACCTAAAAACAAATAACAAAACAAAAAACTAAGTATTTTCATGCAAATAAATCATGAATCTGATCAATATTCCTTAATCACTTTATACTATCAAATATGTTACATTTTAGCACCCCAGCACTTAAATTAGATACCTAAAAAAATTCTGATATAAATAAAAATGTTATTTATGCTTAAAAAAATCTGGTGCCTGCCCTTACATTTTTGCCGTTAAGCCTACTGGTAGACCGTATATGGTTTTGTTTCATCCCTGCTACTGTTTTTCTAAATCAAATGAGCTTCTTCTTGAGTTTCATCATTTTTTTTTCAAAGCACCTTGTTCATACTTTCCATAAAATTGTTATTAATGTCGGGGACTGAAGTGACATGGGAAACATTTGTAATCCTTATAAAATATGACATGATGGAAAGGTGTGCAATATATTTTAAATTACAGAATTTTACTATGGGTTCCAGCAATATGCAAGGAAGGAGACTGTGACACTTTACAGTTTGTGTAAACAGTTTGTAGTTCCTCTTACTTCGTTCACCTCTGTTAGTTATTTTAGTTCCAAATGAGTGTGTTAAGAATTCAGGTGAACTGGTGGAAATGGGAAACTGTTCTCCTGCCAGTCCTTAATCGATTTAGTCCATTATGTGTTACAAGACATCCTCCATAGACTGTTAATGTTCAGTTGAGGTTGTCTGGTGCACAAATAGATTGTTCTTAATGCCAATAAAAGTAGTATAAAAGAAGCAATTGATTTGTGCCTGTTTCAATTTGGGTCCTGTCATCACTCTGTCAAATATGACAGGATTGATAAATTATATAATACAGTATACCCATTGCTTCTGGCTAAACCCAGTACAATGTATTTATAGAACACCTAGCGCATATACAGAATATTAGGAAAATGTGCTGTATTAATAGTATTAGTATTAATAGTAGTAATAGTAATAGTATTAATAGTAAGTTAGTATTAAGGGGCTGATTAAAACATCTCAGCACACATTAAAAAAGAAGAAATACTGTACATAACCTACTGTCTAAGAAGCAATGCTTTATTAAAATGATTGTGCAGTGTAAATGTAGAGAATAATCAAAAGAAATAACATACCCATATATTCCCATATTTTAATAAGGTCTTCCAGAGGTGTACCCAGCTAAGTAGAAGAAACAATGCTGTCTACACTGTAGTGTTGACAGGACCCTAAATATTTTTTAATACATTTTTCTTTCATTCTTCAGAATTTGCCTATTTTTGTATTTCTGTGCCAACAATATTTCCAAAACCATGATTTACAAGTGTAAACTGATAGAACAAAATATTTTACCAGTGTAACATTTTTCACCTTAGTTGCAAAATGATGGCACGCATTTTCCAAATGTATCCATAACTTCTCTGCTTGAAGGTAATGTGTCTTTTTCCTGTCGACTGGTTGAAGTATTTCGGTTATCAAAATCAAATTGCTTGGACATAGTGCATAGAAATGTAGCTCTGCAATGCACAGATTTACAATTGAGCCTCTGTTGGACTGCAATCCTATATATACTTGAAAGTCATTACTATCTATGTTTTTCCACATGTATTAAAACACTCTTTCATTCAAAACTTGTCATTTCAAATATTATGTTGTCAGTTTCCATTGGAGTGATCAAATGGAATGGTATTTTGTCATGAAGCAGAGAAGTAGCGAGGGGCGCTTAAATCTGACAGCCGACTTTCGCCTGTATATGAGGAGGCTGCATGTTTACTTCTTCTAGGAAAGAGAGATTGAAGCCCAGAGTGGTGGTGCACACAATATCAATATGTCAAAAGCTTTATTTAGGCAGTGCACATCTGGGAAAAAAATTAATAAAGAAGAATCACCAACTAAATGTTTAAAGGGTTAAGATAAGAAAGCTTCTAATAAAACATTTCTTTAGAACTTAATATTGAGTAACATTTTAGTTTTTTTTACTTATAGTTGTTTTTATTTTGCAGTTTCTATCAAAATGAAATATGATCCATCTTACACATTTGATTTTTCAGTGTAGCCTAATTGTGTATTCTGCGTTAGCATCCTGTCTGAAAGCATTTGCATTTAACTCACACATTGCAATTGGATGTGATATTTGATTGATTTTTATCATCAATCACATTTAGTTCACAACTCAAAACAAATCAGACATCTTAATTAAGATGTTTATTGCATCTAGATTAAATGTGCACTAATTAGAGAGTAAACATAAAATTACCTGCCATTAAAGGAAGATATTAGAAATAGATTACAGAAACATGAGAGATAACCCCACTTTGATTCAAAGATTAAACTGTAATGACTGATAAATAGCTTATAAGCAAAAAAACAACCAAAAAATGCTGTCAACATTAAAGCACAACTCATTTTTCTCTAAAAATGCATTAAACATTTGATGATTTTCAGAGATATAAACAAGCACTAAGTTGATAGTGTCTGCTAAAAGTCTATTACTTCACAAAACTTTATAACTTTGATCATTAGCCAATCATTACAAAAAGTCTGTATCAATGGAGTTTCTGCATATTTAAAAAGCTATACTCTATAGAAAATATGAAACTGTGTCTTCCTTCTCTTCATCTTTTCCCTCTTTTATGTGTGGTCGACATGCTTAATCAGCCTTCTCCATACAGCTTGGTCCCCAATCAGACCCTTTCCCTTCAGGTCTTCTTTTACTTTGTCTCCCTCCACTTTGGCCTCCTTTGCTTTCTCTTCTCTGTACTCCCATCACTCTTTTGCCCACATATTCATTGTCTCTCCTCATGTCCATAGTACTTTAACCTACTTTCCTGTACTTTCTTAGATATGTCTCCCAGTTTTGTTGTACCTCTGATTGACTAATTTCTTATTCTGTCCTTTTTTGTAATGCTACACATCCATCTCAACATTTTCATTTCTGCCACATTCCAGTTTCTTCTCCTGCACTCCCTTTACTACCCATGCCTAAACTCTACACATCATTGCTGGTAACACAACTGTCTTAAAAACCTTAACTTTAACCTTCACTTTAATTCTATGATCACAAAATAGTCCTGATACCTTCTTCCAATTGTTTCATCCACAAAGCACTCTATGGGTTATCACTCTTTTCTATCTCAGGCTATAACTGATCCTAAATATATACATGTATTCACTATTTTTAATATCTATCCCTGCAGGCTAACTTCTGAATCCTGTTTATCATTAAACCTCATACATTCTGTCTTATTCCTATTTATCTTCAACCCTCTAGGCCCTTGTCCATGCTTCCAACTTCCTCACCACTTCTTCTCTTCTGGTGCTACACTACAAAATATAGCTTGCGCATGGGCATTTGGACTTTTATCTCATGACTCAACACATCCATAACCAAAGCAAAAAGGTAAGGACTTAAAAAAGATACATGATCTAGTCCTACCCTCCAGAAATGACCCTCTATCTGCTGCAGCCAGGTGTTATGTGGATGTCCCCTTGGGTTCTCAGTAATGAGGATCTTGCGAGCAGGATCACCCTCAGGGAATCGCAATGAATGGCCATAGTGCCGTAACTGATGCTTTCTCACAATGCAGGTAATGTGCCTCATTTGGGACTCCATCAGTGACCGCTCATTCAACACAAAGTCAAACCAGCGGTACCCAAGGTATTATTTCATATAAGTAAATAAATATTTTAATACTGGTTTTAATAGTTAAATATATTATCTGCACTCAATTGTTTATTAACACTAGAATTACCAAAGCCTACAAAAAAACTCGTAATTCCGCCCCCCTTAAATCCCTTCACACCTCTCTGTCAACGTCTTTTGTCTTGTAAATGTGTCAAACAACACAAGCAGCCTACTATACCATCCCTCCCAATGCCGCAAAAAGGGCAAGAAGTTCTCCCAGCTCAAGCCTTGATTATCTTAGAGTGAACTGCTGGAGTTTTAGAGGGTAAATCAAATAAACACTTCACAAAAGGTACAATTATAATACGCCAGCTTCCGTGGTGCAGCTGTAAGAACTGCTGATTTGTAATCAAGAGGCCGCATGTTCGATCCTGGGTGCCTTGTGAATTTACCATTTTGAGTAGTGAGCTGCTCTTATTGTTAATATTATACAATAAAAACATACATTTGATTTGTTTCTGTAATAGCTGGTGTAAATTTATAGTACTTGTAAAAGTTAGAATTCTTTTTCACTTTTATTCTCTCAGTCACAATCACGATACAACACCCACCCTCCCCAGTGTCCCAGATCTGACGCTATTAGTTTTTATCTGAAACTAGGAATAACTATAGATGTGAGAGGTGTTTTGAGACAATAGAACTGTAAATTCTCTGATGTAGAGGGATAAAAGCTGACAAACAAACGCTGGTGTATTATGCTTTTCTGGTATGTCATTGTCACTTGAATTTTATCTATTGTTTTATTAAGTGTTCCTGCTCACGTTGAATTAGTATGCACCTTATGGTCCACGATATCAAAGCTGCACTGACAAAAACAGAGACATAGTTATTTATGATATGTGGAACAATTTATTTTACGACCTGTATAGTACATTACGGAAAACATTGTGGCATTATTCATATTCACTCGCATGCCTTCCTGCAGTTGTAATCAGTGACCTCGTTTTTTTTTTTTTTTTCAATCTTGCCCATTGTCCACATTTTGGTGCATGGTAGTATTTCTTTTATACTCCAGGACATTTACAGGAAAGAATAGTACAGAGAGGTCAGTTCTGCGCTATATGCAATCATCAAATTCAAATGTTAACAGTTCCCACACACCCAAGGACTGTCCTTCCTACATTTACAAAATGTGTACCTGATGCAATGTAAACACTAATCTCTGTGCTGTCATTCCTATTACTGACACTGACTGAGTTTGCTTTCCTGGGGGAAGCGACTGTCTTGAAACAGAAGTTTGTTGATGTTGCATCCTCTTTTTCTTTTTCCATTTTCTTTTTCTTGTAAGAAGCGACAATGACGTTCTTCTGCAAAGTGAGCACAGAATACTCTTCTTTTATCAGTGGACCCGTGCATGCCTTGTATAGTACATGTGCATTCATCACCACCAGGTCAAGCATGTTGTAACACACAGCAACCGGCCACTGAATAAGCTCACGCCTTCTGTTCCATGAAGTCAACACAGCACTGGGGAAAAATGAAAGAGACAAACATATGTGACATTTTGAAGAAATCATTGTATGACCTGGATAGTACCAATCATAAAACATCATCGCACTAATGCAATATTATTTGAAAACAAACAGAGTCAACCTCCCTCAAAATATAACAAAATAGATCAAAAAGGAACACAGCAGCCATGGTAAGCCATCATCTCACCAACCCCTTCCCTAGCATACCACCCTACCGCTCCCAACCCTATTCTAAATCAAGGTAAGGGTGTAGACAAGACTAATAGATCGATCTTTAATATCTTATGCCATAATTATGAGAATTACAAACTACTCTATTCCCACAAATATTTCAAACAAATACTGTTTGACAAGACTGTATATAAAATGATTTTATTTCAAATGACTCCATAATTAAAATGTATGCTAGCACCCCATCACTGTTGTTCCTATTTTGATAGAGCTTTGCAGACATTCCTTTGGCATGTGCACCTGACAACAGTAATTAACTATCCATTATCAAGCCCACTAATACAGTTCAAGTGATGAAGCCTATGCCACAAGACAGGAACCAACTCTGCACAGAATTTAAACCAATCTCATGATATTACAGAGCAGATCAGCAAGCGGAAGCAGAGAGCGGATCAGAAAGCGGAAGCACAGAGCGGATCAGCAAGCGGAAGCACAGAGCAGTGGCGTCTCCCACAGGTACACAGCCCTTCGCAAGCACCCAAGCAAGTTCACCTGAGGTAAAGCCGGCAGCTGACCAGTAGAAATAACCGGCAGTGAGAAATTAAAGTCGATCGCTCAGTGGGTGGTGGAAACTTAAAGCCGACGGTCTCGTAGCGATTCAGCTGAACACGGAAAGCGCCGAAGCACCTATAAAAACGGCAAAGATGACTTCAACACTTAACGTAAGTTCTATCTGCTCTCTGCCCGTTGAGGCGCATTTATATGTTGTGTGTCCTGCAGTATGTACAGTTCAGGTTTTCTGGCCGACAGTGTAGATAGCTTCACCTGCCAAAAGTGTTTAGTTAATTTAGAGTTGGTCGGGAAAATATGCGAATTGGAGGGCCGCGTTAGGAATCTGATAGCGATTAGGCAAACTGAAAATTGGATAGACTCGGTTTGTTTAGACAATTCGGCTACTTCTGATTCAGCTTCAGTCTCTCCAGGTCCCACTGTAGTCAGTGCGCGGCATAAATCAGCAGCACCAATTCAGTCACTGGGCGAGTGGGTAACAGTAAGATGGGGGTCTAAGAATCCAAAATGTAGTCCCCCGGCACCCAGGTCACCAATTCGAACCCAGAAGAGATTCTCAGCTCTCCGCAGCGCGCCTGTGGAAACTGAGAATAATAAAGTGCTCATAATTGGCAATTCCATAGTGCGAAATGTTAGAATTCCAAACTATGCTAAACCAGCAGTTAATGTTAAGTGCCTCGCAGGGGCCAAGATTTCTGGCATAGAGGCCGCATTGGACAGTGTCGCCGACGATGAAGTATCTACCTTATTGCTGCATGTCGGCACTAATGATATTTATTTACAGCAATCTGAGGTATTAAAGCGGAACTTCATCTCTCTATGCACCAAAGCTAAAAGAAAATGTCAGAATTTAATTGTATCTGGTCCCTTACCAAGATTATATAGAGGGGATGTGATTTATAGCAGATTGCATTCTTTTAACTGCTGGCTAGAAACCCGGTGTGCAAATAAAAGCATAGCGTTTGTGAACAATTGGGATGATTTTTGGGAAAGGCCTGGATTTTTCAGAAGAGATGGTCTTTATCCTAACTGGAGGGATCTTATGTATTATCCCAAAATATGGCAGCAAAACTGCCTGGTTGACTGATGAGAGCACCATCCAGGCCGCAGTCATGTGATCTTAAATCACAGGCTGTTGTTTATCCCACCTGTTATTTTCCTGAAGCTGTTACCCATAATCCCTGTTGTGGGGCATCCAGTAAATTTAGTGTTGATACAAACCTTGAATTAATTGATAACCAAAAAATAAGGTGTATAATTAGACCAAGGGATAAAACCAGACCCTCCACCAGGGGCATCTGTAATAGAAATTTACTTCAAATTAAAACAAAAAATATATCACCAGTTCAGAAAAAACCATGCAGTATTAAATGCTGTTTATTGAACATTCAATCTCTTGGCACTAAAGCTGTTTTAGTAAATGATATTATATTAAGTACAAAATCTGATCTGTGTCTTCTTACTGAAACCTGGCTTAGTAAATGTGACACTGTTCCCCTAGCAGAGGCGTCACCAGATGGATACTCGTTCCTTCATAAATCTAGAGATTCTGGTCAAGGAGGAGGCCTTGGAATAATTCATTGTAACAAAATGCAAATCACTTCAAAAAATTTAGGCAACTTTACATCCTTTGAGGTATTCATTTTAAATATTAAAACAGATTCCAACACAATTATAGTGCTAGACTACAGACCACCAGGGCTGAATTTAGCCTATCTGATTTGGCTATAAATTATGATCACGTAGTTCTGATGGGGGATTTTAATGTACACATTGATGTGGAAACTGACATTTTTAGCAAATGTTTTATTTGTTAAATTCAGTAGGATTTCGTCAGATTGTCAAAGGTCCAACTCATAATCATAACCACACATTAGATTTAATTATAACTTACAAAGTTGAAATTCAAAATTTAAATATTACTCCATTAAATGAAGTTATTTCCGATCACTTCTTAATTACATTTGATTTAGTTCTGCCCATGCCAACACACTCACAGATTAAAACAAAGACAGTGCGACATCTAGATTGTAATTCTGCTTCAAAATTTATAGATACTTTAATGTGTAGAAAAGCCAAGCAAAATGACACCTTTTATTGGCTAACTAAAAAGATTACAATATGCAAGCTTTGAGGCAACTCAGGCCCCTTCTGCCTGAAGAAGGGCCTGAGTTGCCTCAAAGCTTGCATATTGTAATCTTTTAGTTAGCCAATAAAAAGGTGTCATTTTGCTTGGCTTTTCTCTACATTCATAATGGCTAACACGGTACAACAACCTAGTACTACTAGATACTTTAAGTAAGTCGAGTGTAATTGTGGAAAACCATTTAGATCAGTTAACAACAAATGTAAACGTGGAAAACAATTTAGATCAGCTAACATCACATTATAATGTGACCTTGAGAGATGCTCTGGACACAGTGGCTCCCCTTAAAACAAAAGTGATCAAAGCACATAGAAACTCTCCCTGGTTTAATGAAAATACTCGAGCTCTTAAATTAGAGTGTCGAAAACTGGAGCGCAGATGGAGAACAACAAAGCTACATGTCTTTCAAATTGCATGGACAGAGTGTTAATAAATATAAAAAAGCCCTCTTTAAAGCTCGCTGAGAATACTATTCTACATTAATAGATATAATAAAAGTCCTCGGGTACTGTTTAGAACAGTGGCTAAATTAACAAATGGGAATTCAGATCAACAGTGCAAAATACCAACAGATATTAGCAGTACAGACTTTATGAACTTCTTCAATGAGAAAATTAAAAATATAAGATCCCAGATCTCAGCATCACAGTACAAACCAAATACTAGCTTAGCAGACCCTGCCACATTGCATTCAGCACTTTAGTAATTTTAATCCTGTAACTGAGCAGGAAGTCTTAACTTTAATTACTAAAATGAAGCCCACTACTTGTTCCCTAGATCCAGTGCCAACAAAACTAGTAAAAAGTGCCATGGATATTCTTGCAGCACCTATTTTAACCATTATCAATAGTTCATTACTGATGCACTAAAAGTGTCAGTCATTAAACATTTACTTAAAAAGTCAGACCTAGACCCACACATACTAAATAATTATAGGCCTATTTCAAATTTACCATTTCTCTCTAAAATACTAGAAAAAGTAGTCGCCAGTCAGCTTCAGTCACACCTTACGCATTACAATTTATTTGAGAAATTCCAGTCTGGTTTTCGCACTGGTCATAGTACAGAAACGCACTAACACGGGTTGTAAATGACATTCTGATATCCTCTGATGAAGGAAACTCCACTGTAATTATGTTGTTGGACTTAAGTGCAGCATTTGACACCATTGACCATTCTATTTTACTGCACAGGCTAGAAAACGATGTTGGGCTTACAGGCCTTGTGCTCGCTTGGTTCAGTTCTTATTTATCAAATCGATTCCAATATGTACAGAAATGTGCTGACAGTACTCCATCATTATACACAGAAGTTCAATATGGTGTCCGCAGGGCTCAGTACTGGGACCTTTACTGTTTTCACTTTACATGCTTCCACTGGGATCTCTCATTAGGAAACATAATGTTAATTTTCACTCGTATGCAGATGACACCCAGTTATACCTTTCATTTAAATCAAATGAAGTTTCTCCGATGTTGTCTTTAATTAGTTGTGTTAGTGAATTAAAGGAATGGATGAATGAGAACTACTTGTCTTTAAATACAGATAAAACAGAGATGTTAATTGTTGGAGGGAATGACGCTGATCACAGCAATATTTTGTCATCATTTAACTCAGTTGGAATCCCAATTAATTTTACTGAATCAGCCCGCAATCTAGGAGTTATCTTTGACTCTAGCATGTCATTTAAAGCACATATTACAAAGTCGTCCAAAACATGTTTTTCCATCTTAAAAATGTTAGGAAATTAAGGCGCTTTCTAAATAAACAGGATTGTGAGAAATTAATTCATGCATTTATCTCTAGTAGGATTGACTACTGCAATGCGGTGTTCACTGGCTGTTCAAACTGTTCTTATACAGCCTCCAGTTAATCCAAAATGCGCTGCAAGAATTATTACAAGAACAAGAAAATATGAACACATAACTCCAGTTCTTAAATCTTACACTGGCTCCCAGTTAATTTAGGGCAGATTTCAAAATCCTCCTTTTAACATATAAAGCATTAAATGGCCAAGGTCCGCTTACTTGTCTGAACTTATCATGACTTACAAACCTGAGCATATTAAGATCTCAAGATGCCGGTCTGCTTAGGATTCCAAGGATTAATAAAATAACAGTGGGAGGTCGAGCTTTTAGTTACAGGGCCCCTAAACTGTGGAATGGTCTTCCTGCTTCCATAAGAGATGCCCCTTCGTCTCAGCCTTTAAATCCCGGCTGAAGACTCACTACTTCAGTTTAGCATATCCTGACTAGAGCTGCTGATTAACTGTACAGACTGCATCTCTGTTGTTAGTCATTAGCACTAAAACATAAGTAACATGATAATTATAATTTGAATACTAACCCTCACCTATTCTGTTTCTTTCTCGGTACTCAAATGTGGCATTGGTGCCACGCCCACCTGCCAAGTTGTTTGCCTGCCTATGGTAAAGTCATCCCTGATGGAGGATCACAGGAATCATGGGAAAGAGGGTCCTTTCATCGGATTGGCTGGCGACAGCGTTTCATCCGTGGAATGGCCAAATGGGGAGGCAGCTTGATAGATGAGGTCTCCAGGACTCTAAAAATATCCAAATCTTATTATGTGATATCATCTACTGTTAAATTCTGCTCCGTACTTCTAAAATTTTTATTATTATGCTGTATTAAGGATTTGTTCTGTTCTGTGTATTGTATTGTATTGACCCCCTTCTTTTGACACCCACTGCACGCTCAAGCTACCTGGAAAGGGGTCTCTCTTTGAACTGCCTTTCCCAAGGTTTCTTCCATTTTTCCCTACAAGATTTTTTTTGGGAGTTTTTCCTTGTCTTCTCAGAAAGTCAAGGCTGGGGACTGTCAAGAGGCAGGGCCTGTTAACGCCCATTGCGGCACTCCTGTGTGATTTTGGGCTATACAAAAATAAACTGTATTGTATTGTATTGTATATTCAAGCATAGTCAGTCACCCATACAGGGTCTCCAATCAACCTTCTTTATATTTCACATTTGATTATTTGTCTTTATTTTTAACATATTACTGTTCAATTTATAGTCAAGCACTTTAAGGAGTATTAAATAAAATAAAATGTGGCGGAAGCCATTCTCTAAAATGAAGTGAAGAAACAGAGACAGAGACCTGATAAGGAAAGCTGTTGTAGTCTGCAACTACTGACTAAAGAGCACATTTTGAAAGTGTGCCCTCTGCTAACTCATTATATCTTGGATTTTGAAATCTAATATGCTACTCCAAGGGCATTTAGAGATTCATTATGTGAAGTTGAACTACAATTAAATAAAAAGATAGTTTTGATTTTACTTTAGTTCATGTTGAACTGATCGATTTTTCCTCAAGCAAAGTGTAGGCTTATTACCTTTTTTAAGTTCAGCAAGTTACAGACATTGATGAGGTTGACTCAATAATTGTTTTAAGTGTAAAGATGCACCTAGGTTAGACGATTTCTATAACAGAGATTTAATGGATGGAGAAAGTGTGTCATGGTTTGTCTAGGAACTGTCTAATTGGTTTGCTTTTCTTGAAAAGGTTTTCACAGTCAATAAATACCTCACCATATGTCTTCTTACTAATCGGGTTTTTGCTGAGTGCCATACCCCTAGAGACTTCTTGTAATAATGAAGGTGTATCACAGCATCTCTTTTGAACTCTGTCATCCATGAACTTCACAACTGTGCATAACATTCCTAAATCATCTCTTTGTAATGTAAACAAAATGCTGACAGAAGAAATGCCACATTAAATTGAGGAGGTGGAGTGCTATGGCCAGTGAGTAATGGCTTTGTAGTTGCCCCAGAAGTCATCTTTAATTTTGAAGAGCTTTTTTGGTTATTTTCTTTTAGTTACTTTTATAAAAAAATCAGCTTTTTTCATTATGTGCTGTTAAACAGACTGATATTGTGAAAAGCATCAGTTCATACTGTTTGAAGACTCTATATCCATCCATTATCCAACCCGCTATATCCTAACTACAGGGTCACGGGGGTCTGATGGAGCCAATCCCAGCCAACACAGGCCGCAAGGCAAGAAAAAAACTCCGGGCAGGGCGTCAGCCCACCGCAGAAGACTCTATATATTTTATTTTATTAACTGTTTTTCTACAATCTGAACTTTTTGCTCTCCATTGATTAAGCAGTAGCATGTCATGAGATGAGTAATACTGTAATATTTTAATTGTGCTTCTTATACAGTAATGACATATTACCCTCCAATTTATTATAAGGATTAATCAAACAATCATTGTTTAATACATCATATTTAACAAGAACCTAAAAAAGAAAAAAAAGGAGTACAAAGGAAGGCTAAACAACATCCCAAGCTTCTGCCAATTTCAGTCATCGATTTAGAACAAGTCTCCCTCTCTTAGTCTCTCTCACTCTGTCTCTTTGATTTTACAACTGGATATTCTATTTAATCTTCAAAATATAAAGAAAAAATCCATCAATCATCATATTCAGGTCAAAAATCAAGGCTCTTACTTTTCTTCTGTGACATTGATTCCTTAGGTTAACTCATGTTTGGGTCACAAATGAAGTAACCTTGCTTTCTTTCTGGCATCAATTCCTCTGTTTGTGCATATTGTTTACCTGCAATACTGACAGCCACTCCGCAAACCTAACTTCATCTGGTAATGCTGGTAAAGGCAAAATACACATCCAAACTGTACAAACCAGGCCCCTCTAAACTCAGCAATTGCCTCCAGCATCCTTTTGGGAATTCTCAGGCATTGTACAGCTAGATAATCCCTCTGGCACATCTTTGGTCTGTCACTAGGTCTTCTCCGAGTCATCTTCTTCTTTTGGCTGCTCCTGTTAGGGGTTGCCACAGCGCATCATCTTTTTCCATATCTTTCTGTCCTCTGCATCTTGTTCTGTTACACCTATAACCTACATGTCCCTTCTCACTACATCCGTAAACCTTCTCTTAGGCCTTTCTCTTTTCCTCTTCCCTGGCAGCTCTATCCTTAGCATCCTTCTCTCAATATACTCAGCATCTCTCCTCTGCACATGTCCAAACCAGATCTACTCCCAGTCATCTGTGCCTAGCATATCCTCTATGGGAGGTGCCTACATTGCTTCCTCATACCATGCCTAAATTACTTCTACTGAATCCTCTCAGTCCAGTTCTATCCAATTTAATTTATTTTGTATAGTGCTCTTCACTGAGTGCATACACAGAGTGTAACAAGTTCACTGGCAGGTATAAATATACATTTTACTAATTACATAATGAGTACACATAAAGGTATAGATTTGTATAAACATGACGTATGAATCCTTTTGTTCCACTAATGACATGTCAACTCTGCATTCTGATAGCCTAATGCCTTAATCCCAAAATAAAGAGAACCTAATACAGCTTGACTGAACATAAAAATAAATAATTTCTTGGCGCATAGCATATATTTTTTCCATATATTTTCAAGGTTATAGCGTTGGGTTACACTGCCTCTGGGCCAAATAAACTGCTTCTGTATTTGTCAGTATTTATTAGTAAAAAGCAAAATAAAACATTTCAATTAGCTGGGCACATAAAATAACAAAGAAAGTAGAAAGTTATTTTTATAAAAATAGTTTAAAAATGTAAAACTATATTCACATACTTTTGCTGATATGCAAACATTTGAAACAACAAACTTATTACAGAAGTCTGCATCTTAGCCTCCAGGTGCCATGCAGGCAGCAGCTTTTTACTGAAGCTCTATGTTCTTTTTCACTTTGTTCACTGTAGTTACTAGTTTGTGATAAACTTTTTTTTTCATGAGCTTCTGTAAAGTTATATTTCCCCTTAGTCTTAATTGCAATTAAGGCAGATTATATCGAAACACAAGGTGAACTTATGTAGCTGACATGCAGCTTTACTTATCTATAAGACCTGATGACCCTGATGCTCTAGTCTCTCTGATCTAATGTCTTACTTGTATTTATGAATGGATGAGTAGTACTTTTTTCCAAGCTAAATACGAAAAAAAAACAAAAATCTTAGCCATTGTCAAAAATGAAAATAGTAAAGGTCCTTAATATTAATAGTCAAGGTTGGAATTCAAAAATGGACTGTGACCTAAACTTTAAATAACACATTAATCATATTATTAGGGCTGCATTTTTCCATTTAAGGACATTTAACCCCTTATAATATTACAAGATGCTGAGAAATTAATTCAGGATTTTAGGTTTAATTTACTAGATTACTGTAATGCACTTCTTACTGGACTACAGTAATCCCTCGCTACTTTGCGGTTCACTTTTCGTGGATTCACGACTTTGCAGGTTTTTAAATATAGTAGTAGTATTTCCTAGTCTAAGGACAACAAAACAAGTTCGGTGACTAAGTGCGTTGTAACACGGGCTGTGATTGGTACATGAGAGGGAGACGACAAATCACAGCTTCCCGCTTTCTAATCGGGCCCGTGATTGGTGCTTTGACTGATGCCCAGATCCCACAGCACCTCCCCTTGTCTCTCTGTCGTGGCCATTTCGCTTCAAGCTTTCTCGCGGTTTACTTTACACTGTACTGTGTGTGATTTTTTTGTGGTTTCTTTGTGTTGAACTTCGCTTCATTTTTCACCCCCTGCAATGGCTCCCAAACATGCTCCTTCTTCAAAGGCTGGTGCTGAGCCTAAACGCCAACGAAGAATGATGACGATCGCTGAGAAGGTGAAACTTCTGCATATGTTGAAGGAAGGGAGAACGTTCGCGGCTGTGGCTGTAGACTGGCTAAGGATCTGCAAGAGCAATCACAGGAATGGGATGACGATATGGTTTGATCGGTCCAATTTTGCAACAAGGTTGACGACGTCATGACCGCCTACAAGCTGGTCTTCGACCGGTTGCCGATCACAATGTTTTTGCAGCGTCGCAAAAAAGAGCCAGTTCCTACTACTACTACGGATACACCTTCAGAAACCGTGGAAGAGGTGTCCCAGGAAATGGCACCGCCATCTGAAGAGACGTAAAATACAGTCATCGGCTGCGCAGTAAAAGTCATCATCACCTTCATCGTCATCATATTTACTGCACAGCATATTCATCGCCATCATCATGTCATATATAGGTATGTGTACTTCGCTATACAGTAACTGTAAACTTATCTACCAATTTCATATTGCTTAACAGTTGTCCCTGTTATTAATAGAGTAAAGGGTGGGTTGTAAACAGTACAGGGAGGGTTTAAAAACGTCCAAATACGCGTTAAATAATTAAATAAATATGGTGTCCCTACTTCGCGGAAATTTAGTTATTGCGGCCGGCCTTGGAACCTATCTCCCGCGATAAACGAGGGATTACTGTACCTAAGAATGGCATTAAGCATCTGAAGTTAGTTAAGGTTGCAGCAGCAAGAATATACAATAGAAAAAAAATATGAGCATACTGTATATGGCCAGTTTTAGCATCAATACATTAGTTACCTGTGTCCTTTAGAACTGATTTTAAAATACTGTTAATAGTATATAGAGCTCTAAAAAAATCATGCTCCTTCCCTTATATTTGGAGTTTCTGTATCCCTACACTTCAAGTCATAATCTTGGACCTTCTAATTGTGGTATGTTTATTATTCCAAGAGGAAAGCATAAAAGAAGTGATGAGGCAGCCTTTTGCTGAGTGACCACTAGGGGGTGCACAGCTCCCCAAACACCAGACACTACAGGCAAAGACACAAGTGCAGCACGACACAAGGCTTTATTATTTCAGTGGGAAACACTTTTCAATTGTTTCCTACCTTCAGTGCATAGTACACAGCCCAGTAAAACAATTCCAAGCACACAGTACTTTGTCTTTCTTCTCTCTGTCTCCTTCTGCCTTCACTGCTCCTGGCAAACTTTGTCCATCTTCCTCCCTTTGTCCCTGTCCCTCTCTGAGTGGAGTGAGGTGGCTCTTTTTATAGAGCACCCAGAAGTGCCCCAGGTGTTCCATGATCTCCTTCCAGGCGTACTTCCAGGTGTAGTGGCAGTCCATCTAAGGAGGGTTCAGCCCTTCCTCCTGTGCTCCATGGTGGTGGCTACGGCCCCCAACCCGTGTTGAGGTTCCATGCTCCAAACCCGTAGCATCGTTATAAGCCAGGGGTGGTTGCCCTCTGTTGTCCTGGGGAAGGCATTGCCCCTTGCAGGCTCCTTCCCCCAGTCATTCCCTTAAAAGAGTGTTCCGGTCAGGTAAGAATCCCAGCCATCCTTCAGAGCTGTCATGCACAAAAAATCTATAGTACTTTACCAATAGAGATATGCCAGGCTAATATTCTGGAACATATAAAAAACAAAAAGCAACTGGATTTGCAGTTATTATTAATCTCTACTTTTCTCTGCTTTCTTTGATGCCACCACCACCTAATAAAAGTTGCCTAATGACAAATTTATGGTCAACAAAAATAGCAACAACTATTCATCTGTCTAGTTTCTAGGAAGTAGACCAATCCTTAATGGTACTTTTTCAGTTTTATTCTCTCTTTATTCTCTCAGTCACGCTCACTCTCTAATATACCTCTCCTGTTCTGACTCTAAGTAACATCTGCAGCGTAAATTCACACCCAACCAGACGCTATTCGTTTTCAAATAATATTGCATTAGTGCGATGATGTTTTCTGATTGGTACTATTCAGGTCATAAAATGATTTCTTCAAAATGTCACATATATTGTCTCTTTCTTTCAGGTGTGTAATAGAAACCACAGCATAGAGAGAAATGTGTGCATTGCAACAGGTACACATGTTGTAAATGTAGGAAAGATGGTCCTTGCATGTGTGTAAACTGTTAACATTTGAATTTTATGATTGCATATAGCGCTGAACTGACCTCATAAAAGGTCATAAAATGAATAATTCCAAATATCATATATACCTACGTCTGTTTTGGTTTTTTTTTTTTTGACCTCATAAACCATAAAGTGCATACTAATTCTGCATGAGCAGGAACACTCAATAAAACTGAATAAAAAAAAAAATCAAGTGACGGTGAAATACAAAGAAACCAGATTCACCAGCGTTTGTGTGTCAGCTTTTATCCCTCCAGATCAGAGAATGGCCAGTTCATTTGCCTCAAAGCACCACTTACATCTACAGTTACTACCAGTTTCAAATAAAAACTAACAGCGTCAGATCCCTAGGGCGGTAGTATGTATCGTGATCGTGAAGTGAAAAAAAATGGTAACTTTTGCAAGTACAGCACTATAAATGTACATGGTCTGTTACAGATGCAAACCAAATGTATGTGTGTACTGTATAATATTAACAATAAGAGCAGCTCACTACTGCTGAAAATGGCAAATATAGGAGGCAGTGGGGATTGAACCGGGGACTCTTGATTACAAGTCAGAAAATCTTACCGCTACGCCACAGAAGCTGTTGTATTGTACTTCAACCTTTTGTGAACATGTTCATTTGATCTTTGGACTTCAGTCTTCACACATTCTATAGTTTATGCCTACTTTTTGTAACATTTATTACAAAAATATGAAAAAGTTTCTGTTTTAACAATGTGTTTACACAGATTACTGTAGAAACGGAACACACATGAAATGCATGTGTTCCAAATACCGATCTATTATTTCCATCCTAAAACTCCAGCAGTTCACTCCCAGATAATCAAACAAGGCATGAGCTGGGAGAACTTAGTGAACGTTCTGTGGGGGTGGGGGATGGAATAGCAGGCTGCTTGTCTTAATCGGCACATTTACAGGACAAAAGATGCTGACGGAGAGGTGCGAATGGATTTAAGGTGGGCCGGATTTACGAGTTTTCTAGTAGGCTCTGTTAATTCTAGTGTTAAGGGGTGAATTGATAAGGGGATGAGACAGATGTGGAAGAATATATGCTCAATTTGTATTGTATTTATGTGAATATATGTCTCAATTAAGGGTTTGTATTCTACTCTGTTAACTTTAAATACTAGCATTGCAAATATATTTTGTTGTTTAACAATAAGTAATGAACTAGATTTCATACAGTATGTGTTGAATAGTTTCTTACCAGCTATTTCTTTAGGTTTTAACCAAATCTGCATCTTTATAGGTACTTATTTACCCATAAAATATTTCCACAGGAAGTCATTAGTGTTATGTGAAGGTGATGTCCCGTTTTTGTTAAAGGAGTATCTTGGAGTTTAATGATAGGATCTTACTCATAAGATAATTAATGATCTCTGTAAGCAATAAAGCTTATATCTTTGATAACTAAAAGTCACCAAAAAGTCATTAGACATGACCTAACTCTTGTTTGCTATAAATTAAGCAGTTTGGGATTGATTTATGACATTACTATGAGAAAGGGGGCAATTTTCAGGCTATAAAGTGTGCATACTTTGTTAATTGGGTATTCAGTACGTTAATGTTAATGTTCTGGATCTGCATTGATGCTAATAAATAAACTCCTTTTGTTACATTAAATATTGTAGCTTTTTTTTTTCACACAGAGTATAGGAGTCAGGTGGAGAACTTTGGTTGTTGGTGCAAAGAGAATTGTCAGCACCTTTGCAAAATCAAGGAACTGGCTATTAACTTTTCCAGCACCAATTAGCCTCTATTTCCGGTCTCTATGCAATAAGTGGATGTAGAGGTGGTCCACTTCTACAAGTCGACATTAATGATGGCTTAGACTGGTCTCAAAACACAGAAGAACTACTGTATATAAGAAAGGGCTGGGTTGGGTTTTCTTTCTTAAGAGACTGCATACATTTAATGAGGGAAGTGATATCTTTCACATCTTCTACTACTCTGTAATGACCAGTGCAATTGTCTATGCTGTGTTGGCTGGGCAGGTAAAATATCTTCAAGAGAGGCCCACTGAATTAACAAGCTAACAAAAAGGGCAGGCTCGGTTATGGGACAAACTCTGGACCCCCTGAAGATAGCAGAAAAGGAGAGAATGCTGTCCATCCTCTCTCTGACATATTAACACTGAGTTAATACAGGGGCTCCTTTTACCAACTACAAGATACCTGCAAAATGCCTCACTGTGACTGTGACAATGAAGTTAAAAGTTTTCTTTTGTTTCTTTTTAGAGTTTTCTTCCTTTTTAGTCATTCTGGTGTGTGGTGTATATATAGTATAGTGTAGAATAGTCTTTGGTGGATTGGATTAAAATGTGTATTATCTTTTGTTTGCACATTTAGAATGGAGTACCTTTTTTATATACAGTATGTATATTGTATAGGTGGAGTATAGCACTATTTCATATATACTTTGATTATTGGATTTGTTTGGCTTTTGTATGCCAATATTGGACACCAACATATAAACTTTTGATTGACTGTTTGACCCACCTATAAAGGTAGAATGATGTGGACCTTTGTCCAATGAGGTATGGGCTGGCAGGTTTTGGAAGTTTTTAAGAGGTGCAGCTGTGTCCTTAAAGACATGGGGAGGGACTGTGGTATAGCAGTTCCGCGGCTCAGAAAGAATGGTCATTTTAATAAATAAATCGGTTGGTTGGCTCATTGGGTATGCTCATACTGCTGTGGGGAATTGGTGGAATGAATGGGGCGAGATGCACCTGCACATGAGAGTTGCTTCATCAGCTTCCTGCAGTGCTCAATTGAGATGCTGTGCCCAGGGAGCCTTATAAGAACAAGCCAGCACGAAAGAAGTGACTTTTGAACAGACCTTGGAGGGAGAAAGCAGGCAGCCTGGAAGAGAGCCCCTGGAGAGGAGTGTGTGGCCAACACTCGGGGGCGGCTGAATGGAGTTGCTCCTGAGTGGGAGTAACTGGAAGTTTGGATGACTCTCTGCAAAAGATCGGGAAGGCAGCGGGAGGTGATGAGGCTTGAAGGGAGAGTCTCATTGTGAGCACCATGGCCTTTGGGGATCCCAAATCTAGGTCTGGAGAGGGAGCCTTACCTTAGCCATGGGACAGCAGGGACCTGTGAAAGGTCAGCTGCATCAGTCAGTAGGGTGACTCCTCTGCTGCAAGGCCTGCATGGGATAAGCAGAGGAGTCTCCAGTTAAAAGAGCATTGCACCAGGCTTTTAGGAAAGGAGTGTTTTCTGCCAAATGGCTTTAACACATTTCACAGTAAAGTCATTCATGCTATAAGGACTCTGTTGGTGCCTTTGCCAAATTGTTGGGGTATCACTTTATATTTTTTTTAACTTTATAATGGAAATAAATCCCTCATTCACAAACAAAAAAAAAACAAATTTGAGAATCTGTCTTAGTAAAGATGTGGGTAATGAGATCACTAGCTTGTTATTTAGTCATATTAAACTAGAGCAACAAAAATTATTTAGTTGCTATTGTGTATATCAACTTAAAGTAGGTTTTATGCAGCAGCCTTTTGTTACCAGTTTTATTAAGTGGGTTTTCGATTTGCCAAAATCGGGATTCTTTATATTAAAGTTTGTTTTAGACTTTTCGACTGTAGTTGCCCAAATGTACAGGGCAGTGTAATTTGTTGTTCTGATCTTTATTACAACTACATGAACAATTTCACACCTACACAGTAAAATAAGCAGTGTAAAAAATGCAGTGTTAAATGTTATTCATTCTAAAAGAGTTAAATTGATACCAACAGTGTTAATAAATGTTCTTTTGTAGTGTAGTTGCAGTGGTGCTGCGTGGTGAAATTACATTTTTACACTTGAAGTGCAAAAAAGCCACCAAATTATCTTTGCCCCTCCCCTTTTAACAATCATGAAGACGAAAACGCCATTTTATCCACATGCCAGCTGCAAGGTGAGGTCTTTATCTTTCTATACTTAAATTAAAAATATATATATTTTAAGTACTCACTAAATACTTTGTTAGGAGTGAAGATGCTTGTCAAAGTTAAGTTCAGAAGTGAACAGAAGTATGTGAAAGTTTCTCACAGCGATTTGAAACTTTCCGATTTTCTGGATGAAGGTAATTGCATTTGTAATTATATAAAAAAATAAGCATTAAGCTGACAATGTCGGTGGCGTTTGCCACTCAATTGAATCTTATTTCGGTTCATTTACAGCCTTCGTGAAGTTCGGCATCAGTGTCTCTAATAGGCCCGAGGCCAGGCTTTACGAAGAGTCTGGCACTGAAATAGACGAAGACGTCTTTGAGGACATTCTAAAGCAACCAAATTTGGGTGTTTTCCAGATACTATTGCCAGATTCTTCAAATGGTAATGTATATCGTCAAAATGTACTTAGTTGAGAATTGGCAAGTGACGTGGTTGTTTGTGCTTTGCAAATGTCCGGGGAGCATCAAAATATCATGCCTTAAGGCTTAATTAAACCTAATTAAAATGTATTTGCATATTGACTGTGATTGGGAAGTCAAACATTAAGCTTATTTTGTAAATTAATTTGTATAAAGGTTGAGCTGCACTGCTTTTCCATCATTTGTGTCACGGGGCGGTGCAGAACGTGATGGATCCAAATGCGGGAAGATGGCGGCAGAGTTGGAGGGAGCGTGATCGGAGAGCGGAAGCGAGGTCGGCGCTCAAATGTCAGGCGATGAAACTTCAGAGCAAAAAACAAAGGCGGAAGACGTAGTCAAAAGGGAGAGCGGAGATTCGAGAACCGGGAAATTAAAGAGCGAGGCGTTAAGTCCGAGACGCGAAAACGAGAAACAAAGCGAACTTGGCAACATGAAATCAGAAGGAAAAAACAAACGTTAGAAAATCGAGGCACGAAACACACAATAATCCAGCAGTTACAGCCACGCACATCGTGTGCTTAAATGCTGGATTAATCATGGGGAAATGAGAAACCGGTGAGCAGACGGGGCGGAAACGGAGGCGTGGAAAATGCGCATGACGAGCTAGGGAAAACATGAGCACGTGAGGAGAAGTGACAGCGTGGGGAAAAAGACGGCAGACAGGGCGTGAATCATGACAATTTATTTATTAAGCACGCGCATCTAGTGTCTTTTGCGTGAGCGCTGGACCAAAGCCACTTGATGGGATTAGCACAACGGCTAATGCTAATGGCATGACTTGACAGGGAATTAAATAGCTCAAGATGCACCAAATGAACGGCCAAAAATCGCAATCGGCCGATTTTTCGACCTGCCTCATATCTTGTCGATCCTTGTTGACAGGCGCATGCAATCCGCTTGTTAAGTGTGACTTAATATACAACTTTTTACCACCGCGTCTGGGTGTCAGATCACACCCACGCACACATTTACAGCCATGTGTAAACATGTTTTTTAGGAAACACAATTCATATAACATTGCGATCGCAAACGGGTATTTAATTTTGTAAATTTAAAAAAGTTTGTTAGCGGTACCAGTGTTTGACAGTTGTTTGTCAAATTAACAGTCAAATTAACTTGACTAAAACTAATTGTAGGTTTTTTAATTCTTGGTCAACAGAATTGACCCATGTTCCTCCAGTGCCAAGTGAAGAAAGCTCAGCTGAGATTTCAAGCAATGAATCTGATGACACCATTCTTCTAAGTGATGACAGCCCTACAAGAAAGAGGAGAGCTGAAGATGAAGCAGGAATTGTGAGTGTGTGTCTGTGCCTTGGATGTTATTCAGTAAGAATTTAGAATTTAGTCACTTATTTTTTTAAATTATGTTTTAAAGAAATTACCATTTTGAAGAAAGTGCATGCCTTTCTGATTTCTGACAATATCACACTGTGTCATTTGTGTTAATGCGTGAAATTAAATTGCAAAAAATAAGTCGAGTTTACCAAATTCATGTGTTGGAGATTTGATCCAGGTGCAGAATCACAATGTGACTACACAATCATGTTCACAGAATGTTTTCTGACATGAGTTGTTTATTGTGCTTTGTAACTTTGCAGATGGTCAAAAAAATTCTGCAGACTAAACCTGGTGGGGATGGAATCATCAGAGAGTACAACAAAACCAAATGCTTGTCTGACAGCAACAGGAGAAAGATGGTCAATATTCTTACTGCAGATATGACTGAAAAGCACAGGTAACTTGTATTTTAAGTATTCTTTATTCCAGTGGTCATGATTTCCTAGCCCAAAGCAAAATTTGTTAAAGGACATGATTTTTAAAAGATCATTAAGGTCATTAAAAGGTTAATTCAGTGAAAATGCTAATATTTTCATTAATTACTCAACTCTGTGTCATTCCACAGAGTAAGATCTTTCTCATGTTCAGAAAACAAATGAACATATTTGTGATAAAGTCCCCCTCATAGACAGGAAAAAAACTGCCACTTCAAGGCCAAGAATGTTAGTAAAACGTCTTTGAAATAGTCCTTGTGACTATAATGGTTCTTATAGAGCAAGAAAAGTAGTTTGTGCAAAAAATAACAATATTAATAGTCTGTTTTTACACACACTAAGGATTTAAAGTTTCATGAAGTTTAGGTTGAACCACTATAGCCACATGGAATATTATCACAATGGTTATTCTACATTACATGGGTCATGCAAGACACGGATCTTGAAAGTTGTAGTCACGTTTCTGTTTATAGGGGTTTAGAAAGCTCTTGGATGCAATCAAAAATTTATAAAGAAAAAATACAAAACTGAATTTTTGGTGAACGAGCACTTTTACAAAGGTGTCAGGACAAAATTTAATGTGACATTTCTTCTGTAGCAAATGCCTGTGACACTCAAATTCTCATCTTGTTGATGCAATTTTATAAAGTGTAATGTGTTAACTGCTGGGAAAAGTGAATTTTAAAAAGTTAATAACATTTAATTATTTACATTTCAATTCATATATGATTGTTTCTCTATAATATTACAGCTCATCTCCACCCAAACAAGTAAGAGAACTGTATGCTCAAGGAATCATTGCCCTGTTTCCATATCTTAGGGATCCATATACAAAGCTTGGATATGTAAGTCAATTTAGTTAAATAATTATGTGGTAGATGGATGTCTTGTTTTACTTTAAACATTTTTTAAGGAACATTATTATGACCCTCAAAGTGGACAAGGGTACTTGTCATGGAAAATTAAGAACATTCAGAGGAACAGTGCACCATTAGAGACCCGTAGATGTGTCCCCCAGTCTGGTGGCCCATCTGCGCAGAGAGAGGCTTCATCCAGCACAGAAGTTATCCTAACTGAAGAACAGTATAGGGAAGCTGTTTCTCTTATGAAGCATACTTCAGAGGAGGCGACAGTAAAGGTCAAGATGAGGGAGACATTTCAGTATCGCAAGATAATTCATGACCCAAGCAGATGCACTGATGTGCTAACTGAATTTCCACGTTATTTGGATATCAAAGGCCTGGTAAGAACATTTGAGTTATTAATGTGATTTAGATTATTTTTCTGTGAAATAAGGACAATAGAGGATATCTGTGGGGATTTAAAGTTTGACTTTTTATTGTAAAGATAATAAATTTCCACTTAGTTGCTTTTTTTCTGCTTTGGTGGGTTTTACAGATTGAGTTGGATTTTGCTTGTCTTTTTGGTAAAAAGACAGCAGCTAAATTTTTAGAGAGGTGGCCAACTACATTTATGCAGAAAGTCATTCAGCAGAGCAAGGAGCTTAACTCCTCCCAAGAACTTCAGGACCTGATTCACTGTGCAGAATCAGCTGTGGACACTGAATCAGATGAAGATGGTAAGCTGTTTTTTAACAAGTTAATAACATATTTATGTACCTTACTAATTATGTTTTTCCCCCCTAAAATAACCATATCTCTTAGGATGGGGTAGCGGTCTTGCTTCGATTCTTCTTTTACTTCACCTAATTCCACCATCAGCACAAGGTCACAAGAGACCTGGGAAAATGTCGGCATCTCAAGCTGAGAAACACATTGTGATCTTCAAAAAGGTAAATTTGGCATTTTCTGTATGACCTGTCTGCTTCAACTTCAACCCAGTTGTATTCATTGTAAAACTAATGTAGAAATAAGCAATTGGAGCGTTGTTAAGGATTGTCTTTTGTTTTATTTTTAGGCAGGGACTAACATACAGGAACATCTTGATTCAATTAAGGAGAGCACCCAGCCCTACCTGCTTGCTGTCGGGACAAAGAAAAGCAGCATTCATGGATACTACATCATCCTCGACAAAAAAGCCATACCATGCAAGTCAGTGAGGGGTCTTGCTGCCTTTGATGAACTGTTTAAAGCCCACTTTGTGTTTGGTGCCTCGTACAATAAGGTGCTTCACAACATGTACACCTTTATACAAACAACCATTTTTGAGATTGACATTGGCAAAGTGAAAGAGAGTCCAAGGGTTGCTGAGCTCCGAGCCAGATTCATGCATTAGAGGTGATTGCCAGCTAAAATGATTTGTTTTGTTTACTCCTCCTGCCTGGAGAACACAAATTTGCTTGTTCGACATCTAAAACTAATTCATGGTCTGTTTTCTGGCAAATCACTTCGTCTAAAATGTGAACAGGCAGGATGCTGTTTAGAATTTGGAACATATTCTGGGTTTGCAAACATTTAAATAGAGTTCATGAAGTAAGTAATGTAGTTCCATTACATAGTGCTGTTAATGAAGCAGATGTTGGGCAATCTGGTAGTATTGATGTGGCTAAATCTTCAAATGTCAGTTCCCTGCCAATATCCAGTAAAAACACCACCTGATATGTGTGCATCAGCAATAGCACAACTGCAAGCTGCAGGTGTAAGTCAGACTACTATTAATACATTTGTTATATCTATGGAAGAAGTAGTTCAGGACATCCAGGACCAAGTAAAAGAGACAGCTCTTCGTTTGAACAGTCATTTGAGACAATTGAAAACCCTTTTACCTCACTTAATTCCATGTCCAAACGAAACTCATATTTTTCAAGGAAATGGGGAATTGCACAGCCTGTTCAGAAAGTACTTGGTGTCAGATTTGACAATAGAAAAAACAAGTCTACTGGATTATATGAGCAAGTTACAGTGACTGACAAATTTGCCTATGTCCCAATTCTTCAAACTTTACAGAGCATTTTAATGCACCCAAAGACCTCATTCAGGTTTAAGTCAGGTGTACCTAATAAAGATGGTATTTACTGTGATATTGAAGATGGACTTTAGATTCAAATGTTTTACGATGATTTTGAATGTGCCAATCCATTAGGGTCAAAAAAACGCATCCACAAATTGGGAGGTATATATTTTACGTTAAGAAATTTTCCACCACAATTTAATTCCTCTTTAGCCAACATACACTTATGTGCACTTTTTCATTCCCAAGACATAAAAACATATGGATTTGATTCAATTTTAGAACCTATTGTCAATGACATAAAAGTTCTTGAGTCCACAGGAATAGAAGGACCCTCTGGTTTTGTGCGTGGCAGTATTGTCCAAATAACAGGAGATAATCTTGGTTTGCACTGCCTTTTTGGATTTGTTGAATCTTTTCGAGCTCCGAATAGCTGTAGGTTTTGCCTTACTGAAAGGGAAGATTATCAAACTGTGTTCTGTGAAGATGAGTCAAATGTTATTTTTCCCACTAAAGAGACACACTTGCGACACTGTGAAGCTATACAAGCAGACCCAACACTACCTCATGTTTATGGTGTAAAGCGCACATGTTTGCTGAACTCTCTGCAGTACTTTTAATATATCAGACAATTTTTCTGTAGATGTAATGCATGATGTTTTAGAAGGCATTGCACAGTGTGAATTAAAACTTGTTTTGCGTTATGTACAAGCTCATTTTTTGACAGCAGAAGAGTTTGATGGAAGATTGCATTCATTTAATTATGGGTACATGGAGAGGAGAAATCGGCCTCCTGCTGTAAAACTTGATGATGAGAGCAATGATTTGGGCATAAACGCAATACAGTGTTGGTGTCTACTCCGTAATGTGCCACTCATTTTTGGTGACATTGTGCCCCAAGATGATGAACACTGGCAGCTACTATTACTGTTACTACAAATTGTAAACATTGTATTTTCTCCTGTTTTAACTGAGGGTCTTACTGTATTTGAAACACTTAATTGCTGAGCATCACAGGTTTTTCAAGTGCTTGTTTCCAGACAGAAACCTACTGCCTAAGCATCACCTAATGATTCATTACCTCCGGTGTATACGCAATATTGGGCCCATTGTTCACATGTGGTCAATGTGCTTTGAGTCAAAGCATAATTTTTTTAAGACACAGCAAAAGTGTTTTAAAACATTACTCTGACTCTTGCAAAAAAACACCAGAATAGCATGTCATATACATGGGAAACCTTCAATCATGACAGAATAGTGCTTGGACCAGGAAAGACGGTTTCTCTCTGTGACTTAAGTGAAAATGACCACATTGCGTCCAAGTTGAATATTCCTCCTCAAACAGATGTTCTCTCAGTTAAATGGGTGAAGCATAATGGAACTGAATACCGTTCTGGTTTAATTATTTGTGGTGAAGTAGACATTGATTTTCCAGTGTTTTATAAAATCAAAGATATTGTTGTTAGAAATGAATTTGTGGTACTGGTTGCATCACCGCTTAAAACTGTTTGCTTTGATGATCATCGTTATGCCTACAGAATTGAACCAAGACACTGTGAATCCTTGAAAGTGTTCAATGTCACTGAACTAATTTATTACAAACCTTTTGATATGCAAATGTATTATGGGTCTGATAATTTCTTTTGGTTTGTTGTACCTTACTGCAGTCTTGTTAACACTTAGCTGTCAATGCAGGTTTTATTTCAAAATTTATGTTTTTATATTTTATCATTTTATATGTAATTTTATGACATGTGGAACTGTACATGTTTTAAATTAGCCACTTTGCCCATTTTGTAAATAAACATTTGAATGTTTACATCTGTGTAAAGAATTTTTTTAAATATTTGAATGTATTTTTTAATACATATTTTGCACCAAATAAGAACACTATGAATAACACTTAACAGAGTAATCTAAGTAAAAAAATAACACCAGAGGTGTTACGTGCCCCACAGTGTTAAACTTATAGTACAATAACAAGTGTAAATAAATACTCTCTCAGTGTTGTTTTTTAACACTTTATGGTGCTTTATTTACACTACAAGTTCTACACTACAGTCAGTGTTATTTTTACTCTCGATAGATTGGGACCATATGTGCTCCAAAGAAGTGTTAAAATAACTCTTTAAGTGTTATGTTAACACTGCTTATTTTACTGTGATATACACTTAGTACTTGATAACTATCAGATATAAATGTGCATCAGATCAGACTTTAAAATATCAGACAATATGTGCATCATCTAGATACACACAATGAGTGAACAATTAAATCTCATTTGGTACTCCAAATTCATCAATTGATAAATCACAGTTACCATATAGCAGAAAAAACATTGTTTTTTGTGTACAGAATATTTAATTGTTTACAGCAAAATAATCTGAAAATAATACATTTTCCAAGTAATTTTTCATGTTTGACTGAAAATTTAAAAACATAGTACAGTAAAATCATAGTGTTCAAAGTATTTAGTGTAATTTATTTAATTATAACATAGAAATGACAACATTACATATATGTTAACTTCTTTTGGCCATGTGAACACGTTTACACAGCATATTTCAAGACAAGTCACATATTTTGTCTTCATTCTTTGACTATATTCATATCTTTACAATTCAATAACTGTTCAGATTTGTTTTCTGCTTAATGCTAGTTTGTTATCTCTTTTAAATGAAATATTTAAAGTTTTAGCAAGTATCCCTTTTTTCTCTAATGATGTTCACAGCATTTTAGAACACCAGCAAAACTATAAATTAAATTATTATAAGAGGATAAATACATTGATAATCTATGACCAACATCTGTCATTCTCTACTTTCTCTTTCTCACAGTTCCTTTTCCCATCAAGTTGGAAATTCACCTTATCATTTGAAGTACAGGGTATGTGTGGACACATGAAATCAATGCCTCGTGGAAACTGATGCGGACTGTTGGCTAAACAAGTGGGAATAATGACAAAGAACTCTGCCCAAGACATTTTATATAATTCCCCACTTTCTGATTTTGCTTCTTAATTATAGACATAGACAATTATCTGATACCTTAAGGGCATTTAGCTACAGTGTCCTAAAGCAGTAAAAGAAAAAAAAAAGTGAAAATCTATACTTCTAAAGTTGATTTTTAGAAATATTTCATAATCAGTTAGCTAGACATCTCAGATAAACACATCAGTGTTGATTCTCTTGCTACACTTTGATTACTTTTTTGTTGACATTACTGCTAAGTGTTTGGTGTGAATTCAGCTGTTTATGTATTTATACAACAGCATCTACAAATTTACATGAAATAAACAAAGTCAACTTCATTTCTCTTATTAAACATTGATTACCAATGACTTTGAACACTGCAGATAAGTGGCATGGAACCAGCACATGAGGTGAAACTGCAAAATGCCTACACTCAGAAAAAAAATGAGTTAAACGAAGTAATTAAGGGCAAATATTCAATACTTTGAAATAATCCAATAGTCAGCTTACTATAATTTTTATTTTTATGAAAGTTATAAGACTTAAGAGAGGTGAAAGAATAAAAATAACAAATGAAGAACACTGCAAAGGCAAAAAGGCATCAGCTCTTGCAAAGCATGTCGTCTTAATGACAGAGTCCCAAGGGTAGGAGTGGCAGAAGTGAAGGCAAGTTTGCTAAGAGTAATTCATTGAGTCTTTAAAATAGCAAGGTGACTGTCATCAGAAGATATTTTTATTGTTTCATAAGCTGACAAAAGGTAAGCAGGATAGAAAGTCATTCTGGGGCATTTGGTTCCAAAGCTTTTCAAATGAGGAGTTAACAAAATTATTACTATCTGTGCTCATCATGGTCAGTTCTCACAAGTGAAGCAAGCATTGCCATTGTTTAGCAAATGTGAAGCGCCTGATTGTTGGTATCACTTTGGGGTTCTTATGACTTTAGGTGCCATACAACATATAAATACAAAGTGTGGTTGTAAAAAGAACTTGTCCAAGACTACTTCTGAATGTCACAATGCTAAAAATATGAATACCTTAAAAAATACAAAAGTTAATTGAAAAAGGCAAATAAGGCAAAATTATTAGACTTTTTCTTGAACAGCCATTTGAACGTTATCTCTTACTAATTTTGTGCAGGTCATTTGTCTTAAATAGAAAGGACTGAGGTTTTCTTTTTTTCTTAACTTAAAAAATGACATTCAGAATCCATTTCATTTAATTAATCATCTCCTCGGTGCAAGATTTTACATCTTTATTCATGCTTCACTTCACATAATCCTACCTGTCCAGTTCCTTGAGTGCAGAAGCATTGTGCCTAAAAGTAAATTTCCTAGAATATAAAAGCAGTTCACAAAAGCAGGGAGTGATTCTGTCAGAGAATATCTTATCAAAATGTAATGAGTACTGCCTACATGCTACAATTACCTTAATGCAGAACTTCTATCATGGAGAACTAAAAGAGAATTTTAATGTTTTAGTTTTCTCTCTCTTATACAAAATGTAAACCAGTATTGTATGGCATAACATGACTGCCAGAATCTTTAAAAGTAACATTTAGTCAGATTATCTTTCAAAGCTTTATATTAACTACAGCTATTCCACCTTATTTTATTTTACTTCTTTTCCTTTTCTCATACATAATGTGACTGAAGAAGGTCAGAAGACACATATTGCATTACATTGCCAAAAGGCATGGGTAGAATAAGAACCTATCAGGAAATTTAGCCTCTTTGTACCTCTTAAAAAATATGTACTGTATATGTTTTACTTCGCACAAACTATATAATGCTTAATCCATCATACAGTTTCTCATAGTCATATGAATGTTTCATTTTGCTGAAAATAAAATGTTAAATGTGATCCACTCATTTTATTTACTTATGCATGCAACAGTACAATAAAACACCTAACAGGGGTAAATTAGGAAAAACAGCACAACGTAATTTTCTTTTATCGTATACAGTATATTATTGCAGGGTGTTCTAGAGTGGTGTTAGTATTGGAGTGCTGCACCACTGCAGAGCTCACTAGTACATAGAACTGAAGGATTCACGCTCTTTGCATTGTTCTTTTAGGCAGCTCGCTATCCTTAGAAGGATCGCTCACTTGTGCTGCAATAATTGGAATTCAAAGTGCAACATTGGCAGGCCTTACATTTTTATAGGCTCCCATGTAGCTGGCTCTGAATAATCGCATTTGCATGAGGCAATGGATATCCACAGGGTGATGCAACCAGTCTTTCGAAGTCATTGTTTCCAGTGACCACTTTCAACTCATTGCAAAGGTGCACAAACTATTTGAAAAGGCACGGTGGTCTTCGTTTTCACTGTGTTTTTCTGGTCATGTGCCGTAGCAGGGATGTTGAATTCTGCATTTTCAGAGGACACAGCAGAGATGTTGAGTGCTGCTCTTTCATGTGGTGCAGCAGAGATATGAAACACTGCATTTCCATGTGATGCTCTCTGTCTATAGGGTGGTCCAGATCTAATTATGCAATTTTCATTACGCTATAACTTATTAAGTTTATTACATAGAAAATCACCTGAAAAATCCCAGACCATCGAGAACTGTGCGAACTGACGACATGAAGAATCGTCTTTGTGCCGACCTGGAATCGTCCCAGCATAAATCAAAGTCATCCAGACGATCTGGATCTGCATATGCATAATTAGATCTGGACCACCCTGTATTATATGTAGGCAGACAAATTTCTTAGTGTGGAGTTGTAAATGTTCAGATCTATTGGACATCTTCTTTCACTACCCTAATTGTGCAAGCAGTGTTCCAGGTCCAAAACTCAGCTTTGAGGCTATCCCTCAAGAGTTGCTCTGTAACATCTCCACAATCTGCCTCATCCTTTGCCTGCGCTGTCTTACTACTGGCATTGTGTCACAATGCTCAACTGGGGTCAGTGGCAACATGATCTGCCACAATTTTTCACAGCTCCATGAGTCCAAAGCTCCACCAGCGACTACTCATATAGACCAGTGGTACTGTAGAGGGAGAGGTCTTTCACCTGTCTTCCTTCTTGCATTGAAGCTGCAAATGACATTCCAGATCCCAGAATGTCAGCATTAAGACTCTCCAGTAATTCCTGAAAAGATCCCAGCAACTTCAGTCTGGATCTCCGTGACACTAGGTGGTTTGCTAAATTGGACTATAAGCCTTCTCCTCGTCCAATTTTGATGTGCTGCTGCAGTGTTCACCAGTGCTGTGTTACAATGGATTTGTACTGTTTACATTGCTCTTTTAGGTAGCTCCCTGTTTTTTGAAGGATCACTCACTATTCACACTAGTTTGAATTTATCTGCAGCTTTTCCTGGCTTTTTTCACACACACCTGCAGCTGGCACTAAAGATGCTCATTTACATGATGGAATGCCAGCTCATATTTTATGGTTCATCTCCAGGATAATATAAAGTGTCCACACCATTACAGTATCAATACCCCACCAATTTTAAGTATTTCCATAATAATAACTTACTGCTCACAATTTACTTATAATTTGGTTAACACTAGAATTACCAAAGTCTACGAAAAAACTCACAATCCCAGCCCACCTTAAATCTGTTTGCACCTCTCCATCAGGGTCCTTTGTGTTGTAAATGTGTCGATAAGCACAAGCAGCAAGCAGCCTGCTATCCCATCTCCCCACCAATGTAGGGAGGGCAAAAAGCTCTCCCAGCTCAAGCCTTGTTTATTTGGGAGTGAGGTACTTGGAGCTGTATAGGGTAAATAATGCATTTCATAAGTGTTCCGTGTCTACAAAGATCTATGTAAGTGTAGGATGACAGAAATGTTAAACTTGAAAATGTTATACTTAAAAGACTAACTTTTTCATGTTTTAGTACTAATGACAAAATTTTGGCATGAAGTATATACAGTAATGTGTGAAGACTGACATCCAAATATAAAATAAGCACTTTCACAAAAGGTACAAATATAACAAAACAACTGCTTTGGTAGTACAGTAGTAAGAACTGCTGACTCATAATCAACAGGTCATGGGTTTGAGCCTTGCTGCGTCACAAAATAAACATTTTGAGTAGTGAGCTGTTCTTATTGTTACTGTTATACAATAAAAACATACATTTGATTTGAGACTGTAACAACCGGTGTAAATGTATTGTACTTGTAAAGGTTAGTGTTTTTTTTTTTTTTATTCAGTTATATTCTCTCAGTCATCCTGATACGACACTAGTGTTTTTAAATAAAGATGTGCTATAACAGAGGTGAACTCGGATGAGGATGTGTGTTCTACATCGGAAAAAGAGAACAGAAGCCCTCCCCTCAAGAAACGTCCACTCACATATAAGAACAACGCAGCTCCACCAGGCATAAATGTGAAAGATGGCACAGTTTGGATGCAATAACAGGTAGGGCGTCGTCCTGCCAGTCAATCTGCCACATGCATGTCCTTCAACAAAACAGCATGGCTTACAGAGCTCGCCAAGGTATCATGCAAAGTTCAGTTTGTGATTATGCTTTGTCATGGTCTTTATATAAAAACATTTATATGTTACTTATATAAAAGCCATATCGAATGTTATTTACCTTGATTTATTTATGCCTCTTCCTACTGCGTAAAGTCACAAGTAGACTGCAGAGCTTCCTCTGTTTGATCGACACGGGCATGCTGACAAACTACATGTGTACTGAAGTGACTTTAGCTGCAGGTAGAAGTTCCACGCAACTGTTGTTATGGTACTGCCCTTGTCCAGAAACAGTTTCATAAGCTTTATGACCTTAGTCTCGGAAAGTCTATCTGCCGTGGGACGACTGGGACCTTTTCCTGAATAAGATCAAACACAGTTGCGTGGGGTGTGACAGGAGCTTCCACCTGCAGCTAAAGTCACTTATAAACATGACCCATGCAACTGGAGGATGCATCATAGCAACAGGATCCACAAAATGGTTGTGCTTTCAGAAAGCACAAAATGGCATTGCAGTAAAATGTAAAGGTGCAATAAACACAAAAACAAACCTCAGCTTTGGAATCTATGTATATTAAAACCTTATAATTGATATATAATTAGCCAGAATCTCCCTAGAATTTGCATGTTACATTTTTGAAAATCAGAGATCATTTTTAATTTTAAATCAGGCTTCTGATCTGGCACTCAAACACTTTAAACATGTTCTACCTCTCTTCTTACAATCAGCATATACTGTATATAAATAACATATACTTTGTACAATATGTAAATGTTTATATGTTGCAGACTTTGTTGTGTGTCACTTTGTTGGTATTGTATTATTGTCAACTGTTGTGAGGAGACATTCAAATAAGAATTTCATTGTACAATGTACACAATGTACTTGTACAAATGGCGACGGACCTGAACCTAAACTTTATAAAGGGCAACCCTGTGTATGAAAATGGAAATCACATTCTAGTACTTGTAAAAGCAATGCTAGTGTTTAGATTAACAGGAAACTCGGGTGTGTAATACACAGTGAAATTTAAAAAGTGGATTATAGTAGTTAAAAGACAGAAAATCAAATTCAGTCAATGAAACAAAACAATAACTTACTCTTGGCAGAGCTTTAAAAACCAAATAAAAATGTCAATTTAGTTTTAATAATTTGGCCTTTTGTTCATAGCCTTAAAAACAGTTTTGATTTCTTCATTCCACATTTACTGATCCTGGCCTTGATTTACTGATTTACTGATCCTGGCCTTGACATTCCCAAAGTCATTTTTATTTAATTTACTTGTTAATTGATTTCTTAATGTCTAGTTTTAAGTTCTTCTCAAAGTATTTGTCATTTTATTGTAGTTGGTTACATAGTGAAAGGGTGTGTGCATAGGATCAATAAGTTGATGTAAATCTAAAATTGTTATCTTAGTTTTCTAACTTCAGTGTATTTTCTTAATTTTAACAGAGCTAAGATGTAATGGTGTCTTACAATAGGTTCAAAAATTACTTACTTGTCATAAGTCCTCAAACAAATAAAAATCATGGCATTTTTACTTGTATTTTGGTCTCTTGTATTCTCCCTGTTTGTACTGAAGTGATAAAGGGGGCATGTTCTGATGACATCAGAAGACATAATGTAGATAGCTTGGTTTCCATGTATGTGCTGACATGTACTATATTATCACAGGTGCCATTTTGTTAAAGTATGTGGGGAATACAGTTTTCTGTTACTTCTTAGTAAATGCAAGGAGAGCTTCTCCATATCCATATCATTTAAAATGAGAATCAATAGGAATGTTAAAGATTGTAAGAAAAGTTTTTTTGCACTTTATTGTGCCTCAAGTAGGATATGCAAAAATCAATGCATTAGAATGTGATGGTGCTTCTCAGTATTGTGCCCTGATCACCAACTTCATTTAAAGCAGAAAAGCTCCGCTGTGCTTGAAGATTGACTGCAGGCATCCATCCATTTATTGCTGTTCAGCTCTTCTAAGCTCAAGCTGCCTCCTGTTTAAGCTACAAATGTCACATATTTGCTCATGGTACTATTGCTCAGCACCCCAGTCATTGTGTTTTTGTACATAGATGAGCTTCTTGGCTTTTATTTTTCACTTCTGTGAGTTCACAGCTGAGAGTGCTGGACTTCTCCCGAAATCAAAGAGATGTCAGTTTGATGTACCTATTATCTGCCGCAATTTGTTTCCATGGCTTACCCATTTACTTCTATGCCTTCAGAAGAGTTTGGACTGTACAATTTAAACTCCTATCTCCTTGAAAGAGACCTTGCTGTAGATTTTGTGTCTTGATGCTATGCTCACTCCTTCCATGATGAAGAATTAATGATCTGAAGGTTTAAATGTCACATCTGCCACACCCTTGCCATTTAATTTGGTTGTTATCTGTAAGTACTGTATGATGTCTTCAATATACATTACTGTTTTAAATCATCACCTCTTAATATCATTGTTTATTGAACCTTTTTGTCATTTAATCAAGAACTAGACTATAGACTGCAAAGTCTTTTAAGTGTTTACCTGAAAATTACCTTTTTTGAAAAATTAAGATTTGGAATTCTGACAGTTGCTCTTTTCAATTGAAACACTAATGCTGAACAGAAAAAGTAAAACTAAAGTCACAATTACTCTAAAACAATCTATGGTGCCTAAGACTTTTACACATGCTGAACACCGTGTAACTATATTAATATATAAAGATACAGACATGCAAAATAGACACACATATACTTACTCATATATACATCATTCAGATTTTTTCCTAGCTGGTGTCCAGTTAAGTACCTTAAAATTGTCATTTAGAGCTCTCGAAAGCCACATGTTTGATATTTTGTGTATCTTTTTTTTTGGTACAAAAATAGAAACACGGCAGCAATGTCAAACGAGATGTATACTGTAATATTACTGACAGATGAAACAGTTATCTTGAATCATGAAAATAAATACAGCCTCCGTCCGGTCTTCCATTAACAGACGAGATCAGTTTCATGGAAATGCAGTGATGAACCTTAAAGGGCAAAAATGATCAATTTTCTTTAGCTTGCTTCCAGTGTTCCTGGGATAGTTTGATGATTTGTTTTTCTGATATTTGCATAGGTCAGATACCCTGGATATGTTAATTTACAGTGTATTATAAAAGCAATATATAAGGTTGTTTCGAGTTGTTTTTATTTACCTACCATTATTACTACTCATTGTATTGGCTTCTGTAGTTTTAATGGTATTTTTTTTTTTGTCTGCCTGCATACCGTTAGAGTTACTACCAATCGTCCCCACTTTATTTATGTAGATCATATAAAAAGAATCTTCAAATGATCAAACAATGAGGTAAAAAACTAAAGCTGTTAGCATTAATTTGACCTCTCAGCTCTTTTACAAATTTTTGGGGACATTCGTTTGTCTAGTAGCCACCTCTTTCCACATGATCAGAATTATATTTTTATAAGCCCTTGTTATAAGTCTCCCTTCTTTACCAATTGCTACTGTCAGCTGTGATATTGCTATAAATTGCTAAAGTACCCCAGCTTTACATCGCCATATCTGCTTTTCTTGCCCTTGATGCAACTCCCTGCCTTCTGTCACGTTCCTTTTTCTTTTCATTCTCTTGTATAGATTCAATAAGAATGAAGATGCTGTTACACACTATTATTAGTAGGCACCTTTCTGAGTTGTGCCATATGTATCATTTTCCTGATAGTGTTTTAACTGATAAGCAGTAAAGAGTATAAGTATGTAAGAGTGCAATTATTTGACTTTCACCTTCAAACTGAGGAGGCTTAAGTGGACATTACATTGCTGACTCACATACATCGATATACACTAACATCTAGGAAAGAGCATTATCTTTCTTGCCATTAAATTAGCAGATTGGGAAAACTGGATCTATTATTTAAAAACTGGCAATCTGGGTTATAACAGCTAGGTAAACAACCGTGCAGACACTGAAGATGTTATACTTGATCCGTTGCTCACCTCTGGGTAGTGCATTGGCACAATGCTGTTTTCTTTGTTGTTGCTTTGTTTAGATTTGTAAAGAACATTTATGTAACTTGCATATGAGGTATAGCCAAAGCCAGGTAGAAGATACTGCACGTTTTCAGTAGAAACTGGCCTGTTAGGACTAAACAAAATCAAAGAAATAATAGGAGAACGAAGTCAGAGGACAATTACCACTTGTTAAAACTGTTTTGAAAACACAGAATGAGATTTTTTTGATTAGAGGACTCCAGCTACTTCATGAAATGCAACTGTTCCCCTTGCAATGAAAACACAATATATGGATGTCTTAAAATAACGTTTTGAAAGTCTACTTAAATATAATTGAAATTTATTTTGTGAGATAAGTTTTATTACTGAAATTAAATTTAATTGCTAAGAAATTCGACAAATTTTTGGATTAGCATAACTAAAGCCATTTTAAATCAGTCTTTTATTTGTAATAATGAGTCCATTACTTACCCTTCAAATGAGATTTCATGCCCAAGGAAAGCACATGAAATTTTCATAATATAACATAAGCATAGTATTCTCAAAAACTTGCTTAATCCAACTGAAGGATCAAAACTGTACACGGAATTCTTCAATGTAACAAATATAATGTTCTTTAGTCATTGCAAGAATTCTCAAAAATGACATATCAGTATAAAAAAAAATTCTTGAAAAATGTTATTAATAATTAGCTGAAATATTGGTGGTAAATTGGCATTGCCCATGAGGCTCTATAAGCTACTGCTATCTTGCTATCATATGTAGCCAAAGTTGGTTTCAAAATGGTCACAGATAATTTGGACTAATGTTGTAAATCTTATTATCATTCAGTTTTGTATTGTCATTATGTGTTATTGTGAGTTTATAATTGGGATTTTGGATTTTCTTGTTTTTACTTTTGTGATGGAGTTGCCATGCTTCTGTCATATTTGATAAGGTCAGTTTTCATTTCAGCAGCCATCTTTGTTGAGGCTTAATCAACCATTTTCAGTTATGTGACAACATCCTAATCATTGCCAGCATAATTAAACATGCTGGATTAACCTCGGATTGTCCTTCTTTTGTAATTTTCAACATAAATCTTTGCTGTGTGTGGTAATGTTTTCTTTAGTTATTATTACTTGGCTAACACCTTTATCCATGACACTTACAACATTTCTGATGCAATTGGTTAAGATGTGTTTTGTTTTTTCAATTGGAGCACACAGGCAGGTAAATCAACTTGCTCATCGTCACACAGTATCAGAGGTAAGATCTAAACTCACAACCTCAGGGTTGCTTTTTTCTTTGCCCTCAAATTTACTTATTTTACTTATCTTGTTAGCTTTACTGGTTTTGACCGCTGCCTGTCCCAGACTCAGAGCTTGCTTTTCCTCCTGTTTGGCCCTTTCAATCTACTGGTCACATTATTCAAAAAATCTTCGCCCAGACTCTGACTGTTCCTAACATTTAGCAAACGAAGATAAGTGGAGACAGATAAATGTAATTTTATTTATAAAATCTGTCATCAACACAAGGTCACGATGACACATTGTTTTTTTGGCAGCAAAAGTAAAAACAACTCCAGCATGAAAAAATGAGGAGCATTTCCATAACATAAACTTAAGGGTTATGTTGTCTGGTCATGTAAATTATATTGTCTGACTTTTGGCCAAGAAGATTCAGGTAGCCAATCTAATACAACATTGTTAACTAAGTCTATAATGTAGGAACATTTGTGTTTTTGTAACCAATTGAAATTCAAATAGTATGTACATTCCAGAGGATAAATTAATGAAGAAAATATTAATATTGAACATATTTATTTTTTTACTTGATACTTTCTTCCTTATCAGTTCTTGGATTAAATTATTTTATCCAGGAAAATGTATACAGGACAATTACTTCATGAATGAATAAACTAAATTGGAATGTAGGATTGTTACAAAAGCAGTAGCTAATTTAGTCAACCGGTTAAGAAATCCACAATCAACAGACTTTTAAACAGTCTGAATTGTTATAAGCTTTTTACATTTAACGGATTCTATTTATAATTATTATTTCACTAATTAGAAACCCTTAACATTTGCAACAGCTTTTTTAAAACTTTAAATTTTATCTGCCTGTTATTTCAGGATGAAAAGGTGCAAGGATTGGCACGTGATTTTTGAACTATGAGACCATTATTTTATTTGTTAATACACAAGAGGTTATTTTTACATAAACACAAAAAAACTATTTTTTTGTCACTCTTCTCATGATGTACAATCTAAACAGACATAACATGGTTGTTTTACAGTTTGCTACGCAGTTTGTGTTTCCCTTTTTATATTTGTACTTTTTATCGTTTCACCCTTAAGAGCCAAAAGAAATCAATTAACGAAACAAATATCTAATCTGCCAATCACATGGCAGCAACTAAGTTCATTTAGGTATGTAGACATTGTCAAGGTGACCTAATGAAGTTCAATCCGAGCTTCACAATGGGGAAGGAAGGCGATTTTAATGACTTTGAATGTAGCATGGTTGTTTGTGCCAGAGAGGCTGGTCTGAGTATTTCAGAAACTACTGGTCCAGTGGGTTTTCCACGCACAGCCATGTCTAAGATTTACAGAGAAAGGTCAGAAAAAGGTAAAATATGTACTGTGCTGCAGTTCTCTGGGTGAAAAATCCTTGCTGATGCCAGACATCAGAGAAGAATGGCCAGACCGGTGGATAAAAAGGAAACAGTAACTCAAATACCAGCTCATTACAACTGAGATAAGTAGAATAGCATCTCTGAACTTCATAACACGTTGAACCTTGAAGTTGAGGGGCTGCAACAGCAGGAGAGCATGCGAGGTGCAATTCCTGTCAACTAAGAACAGGCAACCAAGGTCGCAATTCGCACAGGCTCACCAAAATTGAATAACAGAAGATTAAAAAAATGTTCCCTGGTCTTATAAGTCTCAATTTCTAATGTAGCATTCAGATGGTAAGATCAGAATTTAGTGTCAACAACATGAAAGCTTGGATCCATCCTGACTTGTATCAACAGTTGCAGCTGGTGGTGGTGGTGGTGTAATGGTGTGGAGGATATGTTTGTGGCACACTTTGGGCCCATTAGCACCAATTGAGCATCGTATAATTGCCACAGCCAGTATTGTTGCTGACCATGCCCATCCCTTTATGACCGCAGTGTACCCAACTTCTAATGGCTACTTCGAGCAGGCTAACATGTCTCAAAGCTCAAATTATCTCAAACTGGTTTCTTGAACATGACAATGAGTTTACTGTACACAAATGGCCTCCACAGACATTAAATCTCAATTCAATTGAGCACCTTTGGGATGTGGTGGAACTGGAGATTCACATCATGGATCTGCAGAAATTGCATGATGTTATCATGTCAATGTGAATCACAATCCCTGAGGAACGCTTCCATCACCTCTTCTGAATCTATGTCACAAAGAAGTATAGTTATATAGTTATAGCATCAGAAGGCAAAGGGTGTCCAACCCGATACTAGCAAGGTGTACCTAATGATGTGGTCGGTGAGTGTATGTGGGTTGCCAATGTTGTTTTATTTTATGCTTCAAATTCAGCCTTAATAGTAAAATTTTAATAATTTAAATCAACATGTGTGCAGTCTTCCACTAAAACAATATCTTGGCTAATAAGATTGCAGCATATACAGCATTCATTCTTGAAGTTATAATTAGGACAGAAGCACACTTTCAAATTCAACTTTAACTTGCCTTGGGTCCTATATTTACTATACCCCTAAAATATTTATCTAGCAACAATATTTTGGGCTCCTATGAGGCAATAACCTGGCCTGCAATTATTGCTGCTAAAATTTCTATATTTTATTCCCTTTCTTCATATCTAGGTTTTCCATCAGCAGATCCGTAACTGAAACTACTAATTGATCTGCAATTTGCTTCATTACATTGCTATTATAATGAACTTACAATCTTTCTTGTCCTGATATTGCGATAAAAATGTTTTCCACTATATTCAAGTCAAAGCGAACTTTATTATCATCTCAACAATATACAAGTATACAGATAGACAAAATTGCGAAACTCAGGGTCCACAGTGTAACAACATGAAGTGCAAATAAAAAATTACAATTCAATTAAAATTAGAATAAACATTAAAATTTTAAATTAAAATTAAGATTTAAAATTAAAATACAAACAAGACAAGATCTTGTGCAAAGACAAGACAAAGAAGTAGCAGCAATATTGACATGTAGTAAGCAATATGAACATTGATGCAATGTATTGTATTATGCAATACTTAAAGGTTAGTGTGAGATTTTCATTTCATTTCTACATGCACACTAGTCTTTGCTGGAAAGTGGCTTGCATGCATAAAAGTTCTATTTTTAGAGGTGATTGAGGCAGTGTGGTAGATCCCGGGGGCAGCATGGTTTTAAGAAGTCTGACAGCTTGAGGGTAAAAACTATCCTGCAGCCTGGCAGATCTGGCTCTGATGCTGCAGCATCTTCTCCTGGATGGCGGAAGTGTGGAACATCCATGTGAGGGGTGTAAGGGATCTTGCACAATGCTGCAGGCCTTGTGGACACTGCATTTGTAAAATATGTCCTGCAGTGAAGGGAGAGCCACCCCAATAATGTTCTCTGCTGTCTTCACTATCCTTTGCAGGTGATTGCGGTTGGATATGTTGCAGTTGTCATACCAGACAGTGATGCAGCTGGTCAGAATACTCTCAATGGTGCCTCTGTAGAACATGGTGAGGATGGAAGGAGGAAGACTTGCTCGCTTCAGCTGCCTCAGGAAGTGTAGTCTCTGCTGGGCTTTCTTGATTAGTGATGAGGTGTTATGTGTTCACGTAAGTTCCTCAGTTATGTGCACACCGAGGAACTTGGTACTCCTAACAGTCTCCACATCTAAACCGTTGATGTTGAATGGGATGTGGGCAGGATGTGATATTCTGAAGTCCACAATTATCTCTTTTGTCTTGTCGACACTGAGAGATAGATTGTTGTCTTCACACCATGTGGACAGCCATTCCACCTCATCACTGTATGCTGTTTCATTATCCCTGTTTATCAGTCCCAGCACCATCGTATCATCCGCAAACTTGATGATGAGGTTGGTGTTGTGCATGGCTGTGCAGCCATGAGTCAGCAGGGTGAAGAGCAGTGGACTAAGCAAACAGACCTGCGGCACTCCAATGCTCAGTGTGATGATGCTGGAAGTTTTGCAGCCCATCCGAATTGACTGGGGCCTCACTGTCAAGAATTCCAGGATCCAATTGCAGAGGCTGGTGTTCAGTTTTACAACCAGCTTTTAAGGGATGATTGTCTTGAAGGCGGAGCTAAAGTCAATATGTGTCTTTTTTATCCAGATGTGTCAGGGAGAGGTGAAGGGCTAAGCATATGGCATCCTGAGTTGACCTGTTTGAGTGATATGCAAACTGAAGAGGGTTAACACTAGAATTACCAGAGCCTATGAAAAAACTTGTAGATCCGTTCCACCTTAAATCGCTTCTTAAATCCGTCCTCACCTCTCCGCCAGTGTCTTTTGTCCTGTTAATGTGCAGATTAAGAGCAGCAAGCTATTCCATCCCCCACCGTCGCACAACATGCACGAACTTCTCCCAGCTCATGGCTTGATTTATTATCTGGGAGTGAAGTGGAGTTTTAGAGTGGAAATAATAGATTGTTTTTGGAACACACGCATTCCATGTGTGTTCCGTTTCTACAGTAATCTGTATAAACACAGAAAAAACAGAAACCTTTTCATATTTTAGTAATAAATGTTACAAAATGTAGGCATACACTATAGAATATATGAAGCCTGATTTCCAAAGATCAAATAAACACTTTCACAAAAGGTTCAAGAATGATACAACATCTCCCATGAGTAGCGGTAAGATATGCTGTCACAGCCTTCCTGCCGTGCCTCAAACAGACATAAAATTTATAAACTGGTATGCACTGTCAATTAACGAGATTGTTATATTTTCATGTGGGATGCTCGTTTTAAAATATTTTTTAACAACTGAGACTGCAATTAACATGAACAAGGGTTCTTATAACTGTTATTTTTAAGATCCATAACACACAGACAGACAGAGCACTGCGTAATAGAGAGACAGACAAACAGGCAGAGAAGTCATTAAATAAACAGGGAAGGCACATGTACTGAAAGAAAAAAGATCAACATGTGCGTTGTTCCTGCCGCACTGAATAAGTTCACGCGCTCTAACCCCTCCCCCTCTCCCCCGATCTGACTCTAAGTAACGCTCGTGCTTTTACTTTGAGTCAGATCAGAAGAGGCATGCAAACAGGCAGGCAGGCGGGGGGCGGGGTTAGAGCGTACAAGAACTGTCTTTCCTACATTACGACGTGTGTACCTGTTGCAATGCGCACACTTTTCTATATGCTGTGGTTTCTATTACATTGAAAAGGCACTTGACACTGACACAGTTTACTTTCCTGGTGTAGCGGCTGTCTTGGAACAGAAGCTTGTCGATGTTGCATCCTCCTTTTTTGAGTTTTATTTTGTCAATGACGATCACGCTCTAACCCCCCGCCCGCCTGCCTATTTTTCATTTAGTAGTGCTTTCTCTGTCTGTCTATTATACTGTACTATGAACTCCGTCTATCTATATAGTAATAACAGTAATTTTATTATTATATAGCAGCTTCCCTGTCTGCCAATCATATAATGCCTTTCCTTCCTATCTATCTATATAACTATTCCCTTAGCTGTTTTTTGTTCTATTATACAGTACTTTCCCTGTTTATTTAGTGACTTCTCTGCCTGTTTGTCTGTCTCTCTATTACGCAGTTCTCTGTATGCCTGTGTGTTATGGATCTTAAAAATAACAGTTATAAGGACACTTGTTCATGTTAATTGCTGTCTCAGTTGTCAAAAAATATTTTAAAAGGAGCATCCCACATGAAAATATAACGATCTCATTAACTGACAGTGCATACCAATTTATAAATTTTATGTGCGTTTGAGGTTAAAAAGAAAAAAATAACAGTTTCTCCCCAACGGGGAATCAAACTCAAGTCTCTAAGGCACGGTAGACGTACTACGACAGCAAATCTTAGCGCTACGCCACGGGAGCTGCTGTGTTGTTCTTGAACCTTTTGTGAAAGTGTTTATTTGATCTTTGGAAATCAGCCCTCACATATTCTATAGTTTATGCCTACATTTTGTAACATTTATTACTAAAATATGAAAAAGTTTCTATTTTAACAATGTGTTTACACAGATTACTGTAGAAACGGAACACATGTGAAATGTGTGTGTTCCAAATAACAATCTATTATTTCCACTCTAAAACTCCACTTCACTCCCAAATAATCAATCAAGACATGAGCTGGGAGAAGTTTGTGCATGTTCTGCAATGGTGGGGGATGGAATAGCCGGCTGCTTGCTGCTCTTAATCTGCACATTAACAGGACAAAAGACGCTGGGAGAGGTGTGGACGGATTTAAGTAGCAATTTAAGGTGGGACAGATCAACAAGTTTTTTCGTAGGCTCTGGTAATTCTAGTGTTAAGGGAGGCAAGGAGATCTGTCTTTATGTGTGACATGGCTAACCTTTCGAAGCCCTTCATGATGATTGGCGTGAGTGCAACTGGTCGGTAGTTAATCAAGCATGTCACTGATGACTTCTTCGGCACTGCTATGATAATGGTCAACTTGAAGCATGCAGGGACTGACGACTGGCTCAGAGATGTGTTGAAGATGTCTGTGAGGACACCAAACAGTTGACTGGCACATTCTTTGAGCACACGGCCAGGTATGTTGTCAGGTCCTGTAGCCTTGCATGGATTGACTTTGGATAGAGTCCTCCTCATGTCAGTTGTGGAGAGACAGAGTACCTGGTCAGTGGAGGGAGGTGTTGCTTTTCTCGCAGGTTGTTTGTTCTACGCCTCAAACCATGCAAAGAAGTTGTTCAGCTCATCCGGTATGGAGGCATCACCATCGCTGCTGTGTGGGTTGTGCTTGTAGTTTGTAATTGTCTGAACACCCTGCCACATACAACATGTGTCTGTGGTGCTGCTGAATTGTTTTTTAATCCTCTGCACGTAGGCCCACTTAGCTCTCCTCATAGCACGAGACAGGTTGGCTCTGGCCACCCTGAGGGCGGTCTTGTCTCCAGATCTGAAGGCTGCATTTCTGATCTTGAGCAACGTGCACACTTCTCTCGTTATTTAGGGCTTTTGGTTGGCTCTTGTTGTAAAATCCTTGGTAACAGTAACATCCTCTATGCATTTTGAGATATAGCCAGTCACAGAGTCTGTGTACTCCTCCAGATTGATGGAGTCACCATTCCAGGGAACACTTTTAATCTGACAATTTTATCTTTTCTTTTGACTTTCAGATATGCGTCATTGATATTTAAAGAAAAGTGATTTCTCTCTCAAAACTTTGTTTATCCTTAGAGGTTAATGTTTTTGATATCGCTATAAATAACCTATTTGTGCATGCAAAGGTTATACATAATCTAATATCCTTTAGGGGCAAATAAAATTACAGAAACCAAACCAATATGACATGCTATTTCTGGTTATCTTGCTAACTATTTTTACTATTTTTTTTTCCTTAGTTTTTAAGTAATCAGGGTCACATACTGAAGTTTTTTTGTGTTGCCAGTAGGCTATGAAAACAAAAATTAACATCACAATGGATGCAGAAAAAGCATGGTTAAATAGAACTACCTCTTTACTGCATTGGAGAAATTTGGGTTTGGCACAAATATTTGTACATGAATCAAACTACCATATACCAGTCCAGAAGCTTCAGTTTGTATTAACAACATTAAATCAGACTACTTCAAACTAGAATGTGGTATTAGTTCAGAATGCCCCTTGTCACCACTGCTTTTTGCAATTGCCATTGAGCCACTGGCAGTTCATTTTCGAAATGCTTATGAAATAAAGGGGATTATCAGAGAAGGACTTGAACAGAAAATTTCACTATATGCAGATAACATGGTACTATATACAGTATATCAGATTCACAAAATACTATGCCTGCAGTCCTAACAGCACTAACAGAAATTCAAAAGATGTCTGGTCTCAGAATTAATTTGAATAAAAGTGTCCTCTTTCCAGTGAACTCACAAGCAAACAATATCAGATTGGACACCTTGCCTTTTATCATTGCAGATCATTTTAAATACCTAGGGGTAAACATCACAAGTAAATATAAAGCTCTTTATCAACAAAATTTTGCTGTCTGCATAGAAAAAATTAAGCAAGACTTGCATATATGGTCTAGCCTTCATCTCACTTTAGCTGAAGGAATTAAAAATGTTAAGATGTATATCCTTCCTAAGCTTAATTTTCTATTTCAAAACATTCCAATATGCATCAATAAATTATTTAGAAGAAGTTAGATTCTATCATAACCTCATTTATTTGGAATTCAAAACATCCACATATCCAAAGGGCGACCCTACAAAGACCTAAGGCAGAAGGTGGCATGGCTCTACCTAACTTACAATTTTATTACTGAGCAGCAAATATACAAGTTATAAAAACCTGGACATTGACACAAATTGAACACACACAGGCTTGGTCCGCAATAGAGATAAAATCCAGCAGTGCTTCATTATATTCCTTGCCTTGTACCCCAATAAATACAAGTCATTGCCAATATACTAACAACTCAATTGTGTGACATTTACTCAGAATATGGAGCCAATGTAGGAAGTATTTCAAGATACAGAAGCTTTAATCTCTGGCACCTCTGCACGATAACCACCTTTTTCCACCCTCTCAAACATATGTAGTTTTTAATGTCAGGAAAACATTTGGGATTAAATCACTTAGAGATTTGTACATAGACAACGTCTTCACATCCTACAAACAATTACACTCCAAATTTAACTTTCCACCAACACATTTCTTTCATTACCTCCAAATTAGAAATTTTGCTAAACAAAACCTGCCCAGGTTTCTTCACCTCACACCAATCCATTGACAGCTGTGATTGGTGTACTCCCAGATGGGCTTAAAGTGGAGAAGGACAAGCAAACTGTAATAGCCTTTACTACACTATTGGCATATAGACTTGTCTTGCTCAACCTGAAGAATTCTAACCCATCTTTTTTAAGTCAGTGGGTAACTGATGTAATATATTATCTGAAATTGGACAAAATCAAATTCTCTCTTAAGAGGATCCTAATCAGTAACATCTTAGAATAAGCATTTAAATTGAGGAAGTGGATTCTCTTCCCTTATTTAATTTAATGTATTTTTATTTATTTATGCATTTATTTACTTATTTTTCCTACTATTAAAGTCTGTTGGCCTAACTGTCTTTCTCATGGGTGGGGGTTAATCTGATGTGAACTTAGTTTTGTAAAATTTGACTTGCTTATGTGGAATGTTACTTGCTCTTAATACATTCAATAGAATGTTTTTTTAAAAAAACTACTAATTATTCTGCAATTTGCTATTGCAATGAACTTGCAATTCTTTTTGTCCCGACATTGCTATACAAATGCTCTGCACTCTATTCCAGGGAACACTTTTAACCTGACAATTTTATCTTTTCTTTTGACTTTCAGATATGAGTCACTGATTTTTAAAGAAAATTGATTTCTCTCTCAAAACTTTGTTTATCCTTAGAGGTTTATGTTTTTGATATTGTTATAAATAACCTACTTGTACATACAAAGGTTATGCATGATCTAATATCCTTTAGAGGGAAATAAAATTGCAGAAACCTAAACAATATGACAAACTAGTCCACATCTAAGCACATCTTACTCTATAATAATGCCAATGAAAAGACCAGAGCATGTGTTCTATATCTTTATATATTATTTATTAAAATGTATCTTATTGGAAACCAAAGGGCATCATCTACCATGTTTTAGATGTTTGCGCTGGTATTCTTTGTGCTGGTAATTTGAAATTCACATGTACTTTAAAACACCAGCCTTGGTACTAAAAAGGTTTTAAAAATGTATTTAATCATTTACTTTGACATGCTAATAACTGTAGCTTATTGCTATTATGTGAAACCCAGATAATATTGACATGCAGATTATTTTCAGAAAAAACTCTTTTATTCACATATATTTATACTAATGTAGCAGTGAATGATTTCCTTCATGCAATGTTGTTTTACAGTAGGTAAAACAAAATTAAGACTGTTTAGTTTTCATTAAGAATATATTACTTACTGGTCATATATTTGAGACAGCTTCCCACCTGGCAATAGTATTTTAGTGTCATTATTGTTCTTATTTTTAACTAGGTTAAGCACCCTGCTCACTTTGCTTGCCAACCCCCCTGGCCTGAGCTATGCGCCAGCCACTTCGTGTCCCTGCCACTTGCGTATGTGGATTTCACTTTCACCAAACAACAAATCTTTTTTTTTTTTTTAATAATTTTATTGATTTTATTGAAATTACACAAAATTCAATACAAATAGATACATTTTACAAGAATAAGACTGAAAACAAATCAACCCCCACCCCTGAGAAAGAGAGCATGGGCAGCAGAGTAAAACTTAAACCTAGTAAAAATAAGTAAATAGATACATTAATAAGTGAATATAGATAAATGGAGAAGAAAAAGGAAAAAAAAAGAGAATGGGGAGAGGAACCGCTTCCTCAGTGCTTTAAAAGCTTATTCTAAAATGTTATTAATTAGATCCTGCCACGTTTTGAAAAATTTCTGCACAGATCCTCTAAGTGAGAATTTTATTTTTTCCAATTTCAAATAATATAAAACATCAGTTACCCACTGACTTAAAAGGGGAGAATTAGGATTCTTCCAGTTGAGCAAGATAAGTCTGCGTGCCAATAGTGTAATAAAGGAAATTACAGTTTATTTGTCCTTCTCCAGTTTAAGCCCATCTGGGAGTACACTAAACACAGCTTTTAATGGGTTAGGATGGATTGTGACACCAAAGCTGTCTGAAAGGCATTTAAAAATTTTGGTCCAGATCGATGTTAATTTGGTGCAGGCCCAAAAACATGTGACCCAGTGAGGCTGGGACTTGATTGCAGCGTTCGCAGGTTGGATCTTGCCCTGGAAACATTTTGGACAAATTTAAGTAAGACAGATGTGCTTGATATATAATTTTCAGTTGAATAATTGTATGCTTTGTGCATATGGAGCTTGAGTGAATTCACTGCATTGCTACCTTCGAGTCCTTTTCTAATATATTGAGGGAGAAATCCTTTTCCTATTTCTTCATAGTACAGAAACGGCACTAACACAGGTTGTAAATGACATTCTGATATCCTCTGATGAAGGAAACTCCACTGTAATTATGTTGTTGGACTTAAGTGCAGCATTTGACACCATTGACCATTCTATTTTACTACACAGACTAGAAAATGATGTTGGGCTTACAGGCACTGTGCTCGCTTGGTTCAGTTCTTATTTATCAAATCGATTCCAGTATGTACAGAAATGTGCAGACAGTACTCCATCATTATACACAGAAGTTCAATATGGTGTCCCGCAGGGCTCAGTACTGGGACCTTTACTGTTTTCACTTTACATGCTTCCACTGGGATCTCTCATTAGGAAACATAATGTTAATTTTCACTCGTATGCAGATGACACCCAGTTATACCTTTCATTTAAATCAAATGAAGTTTCTCCGATGTTGTCTTTAATTAATTGTGTTAGTGAATTAAAGGAATGGATGAATGAGAACTACTTGTCTTTAAATACAGATAAAACAGAGATGTTAATTGTTGGAGGGAATGACGCTGATCACAGCAATATTTTGTCGTCATTTAACTCAGTTGGAATCCCAATTAATTTTACTGAATCAGCCCGCAATCTAGGTGTTATCTTTGACTCTAGCATGTCATTTAAAGCGCATATTACAAAGTCGTCCAAAACATGTTTTTTCCATCTTAAAAATGTTAGGAAATTAAGGCTTACTAAATAAACAGGATTGTGAGAAATTAATTCATGCATTTATCTCTAGTAGGATTGACTACTGCAATGCGGTGTTCACTGGCTGTTCAAACTGTTCTCTATACAGCCTCCAGTTAATCCAAAATGCCGCTGCAAGAATTATTACAAGAACAAGAAAATATGAACACATAACCCCAGTTCTTAAATCTTTACACTGGCTCCCAGTTAAGTTTAGGGCAGATTTCAAAATCCTCCTTTTAACATATAAAGCATTAAATGGCCAAGGTCCGCTTACTTGTCTGAACTTATCATGACTTACAAACCTGAGCGCACATTAAGATCTCAAGATGCCGGCCTGCTTAGGATTCCAAGGATTAATAAAATAACAGTGGGAGGTCGAGCTTTTAGTTACAGGGCCCCTAAACTGTGGAATGGTCTTCCTGCTTCCATAAGAGATGCCCCTTCAGTCTCAGCCTTTAAATCTCGGCTGAAGACTCACTACTTCAGTTTAGCATATCCTGACTAGAGCTGCTGATTAACTGTACATACTGCATCTCTGTTGTTAGTCATTAGCACTATAACATACAGTTAATAACATGATAATTATATTTGAATACTAACCCTCACCTATTCTGTTTCTTTTCTCGGTACCCAAATGTGGCAATTGGTGCCACGGCCCACTTGCCAAGTTGTTTGCCTGCCTATGGTAAAGTCATCCCTGATGGAGGATCACAGGAATCATGGGTAAGAGGGTCCTTTCATCGGAGCAACGTTTCAGCCGTGGCATGGCCAAATGGGGAGGCAGCTAGATGGATGAGGTCTCCAGGACTCTAAAAATATCCAAAACTAATTATGTCATATCATCTACTGTTAAACCGTACTTCTAAAATTTTTATTATTATGCTGTATTAAGGAATTGTTCTGTTCTGTGTATTGTATTGTATTGACCCCCTACTTTTGACACCCACTGCACGCCCAACCTACCTGGAAAGGGGTCTCTCTTTGAACTGCCTTTCCGAGGTTTCTTCCATTTTCCCTAAAGGTTTTTTTTTTGGGAGTTTTTCCTTGTCTTCTCAGAGAGTCAAGGCTGGGGGGCTGTCAAAAGGCAGGGCCTGTTAAAGCCCATTGCGGCACTTCCTGTGTGATTTTGGGCTATACAAAAATAAACTGTATTGTATTGTATTGTATTGTCCTCTTGGATCTTTTAATCTTTTAATTCTCGTAGATACGCCTCTTCATTGGGAAGAAACACTACTTTTCCCTGATGGCAACACGAATTAGATGATCTACAAGTCTCCAACTTAAAGTTTAAATCGCACAATATATTCGATCTCTTCTCACTGTTCCATTATTTTACCGAGTAGTAATTTCCCTTCGTTGGTGCTAATGCGATCTTTACTACCGTTTTTTCAGATTTTCGAATTTTAGTACTTTCATTATCTCTAACCTGCTCTGCATGTGTATTGTGCCGTTTTTGAATTCTTTATGACGTACTCTGTCTTTTACTTCCGGCCCCAGGCGTGGTTAATCTCTTGGCACAAAGTCTCGTCTCACAGGACATGAAACTATCTCTCTGAAAAAGTCACATCTCATCCCAGGTGAAAAAGTCTCGCCTTGTCCCAGGATTTTTTTTTATTATTATAGAGACAGATATTTTAATACTGCTGGGAATGCATCTCATGGCTATATCAGTGTTTTTCAACCGGGGTTCCTGGGAACCCAAGGGTTCCGTGGGTGCTAGCCAAAGGTTCCGCCGAAAAAGTCCTAATGATATAGGACATGCTGGTGGATAATTGTACTGGGTTCTGTGAGCAAGGTAACCATTTGCGCAGGGTTCTACTCCTGTTCTACTGCTGTATACAATTACCACCTAAAGAGCCTAAGGGCAGCAAAGACAAACCAAAAACAAAACAAGTGACGCAATATGTCTTAGAGGCAACAAATAATGAAGAAGTGGACATATGATGTGATTAACCTGAATTTTGGGTATGGAAATAACCAGAAAAGTGTTCTCCACCTTGTCTTCCTCTGACACCGGTTAGGCTCCTAGTGAAGTCAACTCCAATGTTAAGAAAGCGAAAATTCCAAAAATACGATTAGCGAAACAAAAAACAAATCCATTGGGTCATCTATCACCTAAATCTACAACTGCAAATTTTCAAAGACTATAATGATAATGTACGTGTTATGTATTCTCTCATTATGTTTCCTACATCTCCCTAACTTAATACGTTTAATCTGTTCCTTATGATTCCTGTTTTGGCTTTTCTTTTCTTTTCTCTCTTAGTGATCTACAGTATTTATTTTAATAGTACATTGTTAGTGTCATGATTTTATACCTGTTTTTTTTCCTCAATGCAATTTTAATATGGGTATTTTAGTTTGGCATCATCTTGGTTGTAGATCAATTGCCCAGTTTGGATTAGGTGACCCTGATCTTGTGACTTGTGTTGTCATGACTGCAGGCCTGTATTTCTATCCTTGTACTAGGTTATGTCCAAAAGACTTATGGTTGCTTTGCACTTGTTTTGATATTTTGATTTGTTTTTTTTCTTTACTTTTTCCTGACTTTTTGACATCAACAACAACAACATTTATTTATATAGCACATTTTCATACAAACAGTAGCTCAAAGTGCTTTACATATTAAAGAATAGAAAAATGAAAGACATAATTATAAAAAATAAATCAACATTAACATCGAATAAGAGTAAGGTTCAATGGCCAGGGGGGACAGAAAAACAAAAACTCCAGACGGCTGGAGAAAAAATAAAATCTGTAGGGATTCCAGACCATGATACCGCCCAGTCCCCTCTGGGCATTCTACCTAACATAAATGAAACAGTCCTCTTTGGATTTAGGATTCTCACGGAAGGGCTTGATGATGATGATGGTCACGTAGACTTCTTCCTTTTAATCCGTCCATCATTGTTGGAGCATCATGAAGCTTTGAGTAGGTGGAGGTGGTGCAGGCCACCCTCACAAAGAAACCGGAAAAAGAAACAGAAAAGAGAGTAGGGGTCAGTACCGATTTTAGAGCCACCATGAATAGTTGTTATGATGAATTGAACATACAGAGTATCAGGATTAAGTTAAATTACGATTAAAATGAAGTTATAAAAAGGCCATGTTAAAGTAATGTGTTTTCAGCAGTGTTTTAAAGTGCTCTACTGTGTCAGCCTGGCGAATTCCTATTGGCAGGCTATTCCAGATTTTAGGTGCATAACAGCAGAAGGCGCCTCACCACTTCTTTTAAGTTTTGTTCTTGGAATTCTAAGGAGACACTCATTTGAGGATCTGAGGTTACGATTTGGAATATAAGGTGTCAGACATTCCGATATATAAGATGGGGCGAGATTATTTAAGGCTTTATAAACCATAAGCAGAATTTTAAAGTCAATTCTGAATGACACAGGTAACCAGTGTAGTGACGCTAAGACTGGTGTGATGTGTTCTGATTTTCTTTTCCTAGTTAGGATTCTAGCAGCTGCATTCTGCACTAGTTGCAAACGATTTATATCTTTTTTGGGTAGTCCAGAGAGGAGTGCATTACAGTAATCTAGTCGACTGAAAACAAACGCGTGAACTAATTTCTCAGCATCTTTCAGGGATATAAGAGGTCTAACTTTACTTATGTTTCTTAAGTGAAAAAATGCTGTCCTAATGATCTGATTAATATGTGATTTAAAATTCAAATTACAGTCAACAATCACCCCTAAGCTTTTTACCTCCGTCTTGACTTGTAATCCTAATGTATCCAGTTTATTTCTAATAGCCTCATTGTATCCATTATTGCTGATCACTAAAATTTCAGTTTTCTCTTTATTTAACTTGAGAAAATTACTATTCATCCATTCTGAGATACTAGTCAGACATTGTGCTAGTGAATCAATAGAATCGGGGTCATCAGGTGCTATTGATAAGTACAGCTGTGTGTCATCAGCATAGCTGTGGTAGCTCACGTTGTGCCCTGAGATAATCTGACCTAACGGAAGCATGTAGATTGAGAATAACAGCGGACCCAGGATAGAGCCTTGTGGAACACCATATTGGATATCATGTGTCTTCGAGTTGTAATTCCCACAACTAACAAAATATTTTCTCCCTGTCAGGTAGGATTCAAACCAATTTAAGACACTGCCAGAGAGGCCCACCCATTGACTAAGGCGATTTCTAAGAATGTTGTGATCAATGGTGTCAAATGCAGCACTCAGATCTAAGAGGATGAGAACAGATAAATGGCCTCTGTCTGCATTGCCTAGCATTTTGATTTTGTTGTTTTTGGTTGCTTAGACGTTTTGGTAATGACTTGCACTGTTTTTGTTCTAATCCCCCCTTTTAAATACCATGCTTTTTCTGTCCTCTTATAAGGTCTTTTATGTAATACTTTAACAAACTAATATGTTGTGTTATTTGCACTTTTTGTCTTTTTCTCTTGTTTTTACATTTAAATTTTAATATTAGATATATGATAATATAATTGAAAATCAGAAAACACAAGACACTAACTAACAAGGGCTGTTTTCTTAAAAACAATGAACATGAATAAGACAGAAAAGAAAGCGATCATCCTGCTTTCTGCCAACAGCATCTCATTGATCCTCAAGAAGCCCTGTGAGGAAACAGAGCTTTAAAATTCCTTTCTTCTTTTTTAAAGAGACCATTGAGGACAAGGTTGTTGATTCACAGTAAAACATCAGTCAGTAAGATATTTTGAAATTTCTTACACATGGGTCTCAGGTAAAACAATCAAACCTTGCTTTTTGAAGATATTGGGGCTGAATGTACCATTTGTCTTGTATCTGAAGCTTCCAAAAATAATGTTCTAAAATGCCCAACAGGAAGCTAAAATTGTTTTTGTTGCTGAAGACCTAGGGCAAATAGCCTCTGTTAAATGAAGTTCAAGAATAAACTGAAGTGGTCAAGAAAGAAAGAAATATGAGAGAGAAACAGAAAAAGCTCAAGAACTACAGAAATATAACAAACCTAAATAAAAAACCTACCCCCTCAAAAACTCCAAAATTACGAAACATTGAGGACAACTCCAACCTCCAGACTAAGCTAACAATAGAGAGTCACAGCGAGGCACTATAAAGGTATATTGTCATTTGTATTACAGAGCCACACACTTCTGTGTCTAAAACTGCTTAAATATACATGATAGAGATTTCATAGAACAGTAATAGCTCCCTAGAAAAATCTTTTTGATGTATTTATATATTTCCAAGATATATGGGAATTTTAGTATTGTCAGATAGAGATTAAAATAATATCTCCAATCAACACTTAAGAATAAGTTTGTTAAAATTATAGACAGGACATGAAATAGAAAATGATATACTAGAGGGTTTAACTGCAGATCTTAGTTGCTGATAGAAACAGAAGGTTGAAAGAATAGAAAAAAATACCATTTAGAAACTGGAATGTAAGGAGACCTGATTCATTCAAGAAAGGAGGAACCAGGGTTACATCAGAAATAAATAAAGAAAAAGATTAGTCTTCTGGTTTAATTAGAGTTAAGGATTTGATAAGGAATTGGTTAATTAAGATTCTAGTGCTTATACCAACAATTATTTTGTAGTCTCTACAATGTAAGTATGACATCATGAAAAAAGGATTGATATTGTTTGAGCTGTATATTGAACAAAGCACTCTTTCTAAAACTTGCCACTTTCAAGACATAGGAAATTCTTTCTGCCAAGTAATTGCCAATGCTGAGAATATTACAATATTGCAATGAACAAGATTTGACCCCTCCTGCTTTTCAGTGTTAGATAATGCTGTAATAATGCTGTAATGCTAAATAAAGTAATAACTATATAACATTTGATAATTTAGTTATGCCTTTGGCCAGAAATTTTAATACTAGGAAAAAAAAAAATACATAGCCACTTGTGTCAGACATTTTTAGATTGGATTCAAAGGACCTTACTTTCTTGGCAAAATGAAGAAGTATTATATTAAAAAATGTGTCTTAGCAGCACCAATTTCATAAAAACTTCAAAGTCATTCTTTTTGGTTTCCAAATTCGGGCCTCCAGCTTCATCTTTATTGAAAATTTTAGAAGGAAGTAGTTTCTTCACTGTACTCGGGTAATTCACAGTGCGACTTTCTGCCAAATAGCATCAGCAGAGGCAAGAATATAAAAAGTAAGAGTTGGAGATATTTCTTTTGAAAATTAGAAGTTGTTAAGGTACTTAAAAGTGAGGAAAAACAGCAAATACAGTACCAGTTTTAACTGAGAACAGCCTGGATTGAGGATGTGTTATATTTTATCTACAGTAAGAATATTCCAGTAGTGGTAATTCTAACTCAAAAAGCAATTTCCTTTGTAGTGACTGATGTAATTTACCACAATATTATGGTAGTAGAAATCTAAGCAAAACTAATTCTGATTAATATAATGTTTATATAATGCACATCATCTGAATGGAAAAGAGCTAACGATTTTCAGTTTATTTGCAAGAAATTTTAAATTGTGTAATTAAAAATTACACATTTATATACAACAGCTACTGCAGTATCTACAATTCATATAATAAATGTTTTAGTAATAAAGCTCATAGCTTTTCAGTCCCATGAAGATTACTTTACCCTTAGTTTAGACAATATTCCTTTTTCATAAAAATATTAAATACAGGGGGTCCTCGGGTTACAACATCGCAACATACGACGTTTCGAGTTTACAACGCTCATTCCCATAAAAACCTAAAAAAAAATTGAGACGTGTTTCGGATTACGCTGTTAGCATTGTACTTACAGACTTATGGGAGTGAACTAGTTTGGTTGCGGGTGGCGAAAGTACGCGGCATATGAGTGAGGGAGTTTGCGAACTACAGTAGTTTTGTTGCATGCTGTGAAAGTGAAAGTGAAAGTACGCGGTGTATGAGTGAGTGAGTCGAACTTACAATGCTCACTCCCATGAAAACTTAAAAAAATTGAGACATGAGTGTTTCGGCTTATGCCATTAGCGTCGTACTTACAGACAACGTGGGCAAACTAGTTTGTTTATACGTAGTGGAAGAATACGCAGTAACACAGCAAGGGAGTTGGCAAACTTGCTTGGTTGCACGTGGAGGAAGTGTTCTATTTGTGTTGCTTTGTTTGGCAACTTTTTGGCCCTTATCATAGCTCCTATACGAAAGTCAAAGTCTTCAGATGGTTGTATTTCGAAAAAGAGGAAAGCCATCACGATGGAAGTGAAATTAGACATTGTAAAGAGATCAGAAGGAATAAAGGTAAGGAATTTATTTTTACACTCATTTTTTGTCATTTTTAATGTTACAGTACAGTGTACAGTACAGTATATTTATGTCCTTTTCCTGTTTCTGTGGATTAGTTGTGTTTTTATGTTCTAGATTATAATTTTGCAAATGTGTTAGGATAGGTAAGTGACTTAGGCCACGGTGTGTTTCGACTTACTCCAAAATTCGGGTTACATCACTGTTGTAGGAACGGAACTGTGTCGTAACCTGAGGACCCTCTGTACTTTCTGCCATTTCTTAAACTCATTAATACACAGTTAAAAAAGATGAAAGCATCTCCTGAAATACCTGCATTAAAGCAATACTCCAACCAAAATGTATACTTTTTTATATGTTACATATCCTAAGTAGTTTGTATTTTACTCTCACGTTTACATGGAGAATGAAGATAACAGTTTCTGAATGAATGCGACCCAAAAACGAAGCCACATGGGCTATGAATTTGAATTGAAGACAGGATTTTTGACCAATGAATGAGGGGAAAAGGCGGGTCTTCAATTCAAAAGCATGACCTCCTGTATAGGGGCTTCCTGTTTGCAGAGTACTTTGATTTTATTCGTTTAATAATATAGCAAAAATACATGTGTTTTGCACATTGTAAGCATACAACCTGACACGTGGATTATGTAATATGGGTAACATGAAATTTATAATATTTTTATGGGTATTTTGATACGGTTTTCTGTTGTCCAGCATTGGTCACCATTTTCATTCGCCATAAAACGAGATTAACATTTATTCTTGGCAATCACTACAAACTACATAGAGTAAGTAATAAATAAAAAAGTACCATTGTTTGGATACAGTTTCCTTTCAGAAACACTAAAAAATATATTTGTGGGAACAAATCATTTCATATACCTTGGATAAAAATTAATTATGCACAATAAGAACATCAGAACTAATTGCTAAGAATCCTAATTTATCACTAAAGATATGCAAATCCAGATGTATATTGCTGCAAAAAAAGTCATTCCTAACAGGATTTTGGTCCCATAAGAAACAGAGTAAGTAATTCATAAGTCATTTTATTCTTATTGTGATCTTGGATAGAAGGCTAGTAAGATTTTGTCTCAATTATGTATATACAAAGGAAGAGCAGGAAGAATTGATTCAAAATGAATAATGAAATTGAAACTGAACGTATTCAACATAAACAAATGACTACTAAATTTAGGAAATATTTTAGATTTTCATACAATTTAGAATGCAATGAAGGGGGTTCTTGTGCCAACAAATGTTAAATCTGTGCTGTGACCTTGATGAAGGATTAAAGTAACAGCTGATATATTCACCTTAGTTACTTATTTCATAATTTAAAAAATTCATATCATGTCAGTGTTTACTTAAACTGATAAAAAAAAAAATCAATGCCATTACTCAAAACCCATAACCCCTAGTTCGAGAACTAGCCTGGTACCCTCAGAAGTGCCTTATTTGGTTTGTATGCCAAACATTTCATTTATTACACTATTTTTAATTACTTTTATATATTTTCTAGTTGTGGACGGTGGCAATTTTCTAGTTCCAGAAACCTTTGAATATTAAACTTTTTAAATTCTAAGGGTAAGACTTTATGTAAAACTCAATTTTTCAATGTAACAATTGTGCATAAAATATACTACGTTAGCAGCTCATTTTCTCCCCAACTAAATTTCTGCAGCTGTAGTCATATTCAAAATACAGTAATGTGAAGCTGCCTGTCTCTGTATTCTTTCATCAAAGCTCACATTTGAAAGGGGCGATTCTATTTGATATTCTTTCAGACTGATTAGTCTTTCTTATATAAGGGTGTACAATCAACTGAGTTGAAGTCTAATGTGCTATAAACTCTTTACAAAGTGGGAAAGCCGACGGTGCAGATAGCTGTCCAGTGAAGCTTTATGAAGAGCTTTTTCTTATATTAGCTCTAGTTATGCTATATATCCCTTAGGAAGCTAGAGGAGATAACATGTTAAACCAAAACACTATTGTAAGCATCAATCGCTGTTTTCCCAAATAAAAACCATTCTATGACAAATCTTGCTACTGAATGATGATGTTAATGTCCTGGTGAAAGTTTTAACTAAGAGAATAAAGAAAGTATATTATTACAAAATTAAACTTTTTTTGTTAAAGGATGCTTTTTAGAAATTTTTGATGATTGATCCTTCTATATTCTGAAAATTTTAGTGGAATGGATACATTTTGGTTGGGACCTACTATTTCCCCTTGGATAAATGTACTTTATTCTTGATCAAATGCCTCTGTCTGTGGGAAAAAAAATAATTATGACTATATCATACTGTTACAGTCAAGTACAGATTCCAAGTTTGAAGGCCGCAAAAAATTGCCCCCTCACCACCAACCCTACCTCCAGTAAGAAATCACCTGCCAATATTTTAAATAAAACTGTTATTCAACCTGATACTGATGCTTTATTTGTATTTATAGAACATCAAACAATTTAATCACTTCATTTACACAACAGTAATTTGCTTTGAAATTAGTGTGTTTTTTGTGTGGTAAAAGACATTAGTCTAACTCTCTTTGCATTCAATAATAAAACACAAATACAGAAAAACCCCACAATCCAGCAACTCCGTGTACAACTTTATCTTCTTTATCTTTCTACCTTTTTCTGGACAATATTGTTTTTATCAGTATGCTGCTGCTGGAGTATGTGAATTTCTCATTGGGGATTAATAAAATATCTATCTCTCTATCTACCACACCCAGCAATAGCACAAACTGGGCTGCCTTTCTTCCCCACAAATGATCGTGAAAATCGGAGTAACTGGTTAGCTTGGCCGGAGCTTGTGTTCCCTTGAGCCAAATGGAATGTGTGGTGCTGATTTTGGCTGGCACACAATGTACAGCACTGATGCTGCTGACTCACACAAGCTGTGCTCTGAACATCCAGCTCTGCGCTGGCAGTGAGTCGTGCTGAACAATTCTGTACACTGAAGTACAATAATGATGTGGAAGTTAAGCATAAGAATATTAACACTTATTCAAAGAATATTTGTAAACTTCATTTCATCCTTTAATTATCTTATTTTTTAAAATGCAATATTTGATAATATACATTGGAATTTAGTTTAGACAGTTTGTGATAGGTATTATATTACAAGTAAGGCTATAAGAATGTTTAAGATTGTTCATAGGTTTACTCCAATTACATTAAGACTTTTTTAAGACACAAAGATGGGCAAATGATCAAGTAATGTCATACCTAGATAAACTGATATTTATAGGTATTTGCCCATTATTATGTCTTTATAATCATAACACATATGTTTGATCATTTGATTTATAACTGAATAAGAAATATTGTTAAAGGATGATAGGTAATCTTCATGACTAAGTAATTCAACATCCTCTGATATTGATGTTCTATAAAGGTAAAAACAATTTTAGGTAAGAATATAAAGTTGCTTATTTTTAACTATAAAGATTTACATATTACAAATATTCTACATTACAATTATATATGGCTTAATTTTTACATTTATATAAAGTCAAAGCAGGAAGCAAAATGTTATTATTTTATATGTAATATGGATTTATATTTATATAAATAAACATTTAATACATGTAATGTTTATTTACATAGTGCATCTCATTTATAGTGTGCTATCCACGTTTTATCTTGTTAAACATGCTATTTGGGGAGTAAATGAGAATCTTCTGGTAAATCATTTACCTTTTTGCCTCTGTTGAGAGTAAAACTCTTGTATTTTATTCTCCTTTACAATTTAAGTAAAGCAGGCATGTACCTGTCATCTCATAAGGTCCACAGCAAGTCTTGTTAAGAACATAATATTTTGATGAGATCAGGGTGTGCATCACAAGAAGTATTGTGAATTCTTAATTCTCAATTGATTTCCAAATGTAACATACTACTTTATAATATACCACTTGCTTAACTTTTATATCTTCAGTTTTCTCTGTGAAGAAATAATTTCTAATGTTTCTGCAAAGTTTCCACTTAAGTAACTTCCATCTGTGCCCCATCTGTGCTGTGACCTTGTTGAAGGATTAAAGTAACAGCTGATATATTCACCTTAGTTATTTATTTCATAATTTAAAAAATTCATATCATGTCAGTGTTTACTTAAACTGATTAAAAAAAATCAATGCCATTACTCAAAACCCATAACCCCTAGTTCGAGAACTAGCCTGGTGCCCTCAGAAGTGCCTTATTTGGTTTGTATGCCAAACATTTCATTTATTACACTATTTTTAATTACTTTTATATATTTTCTAGTTGTGGACGGTGGCAATTTTCTAGTTCTAGAAACCTTTGAATATTAACCTTTTTAAATTCTAAGGGTAAGACTTTATGTAAAACTCAATTTTTCAATGTAACAATTGTGTATAAAATATACTACGTTAGCAGCTCATTTTCTCCCCAACTAAATTTCTGCAGCCGTAGTCATATTCAAAATACAGTAATGTGAAGCTGCCTGTCTCTGTATTCTTTCCTCAAAGCTCACATTTGAAAGGGGCGATTCTATTTGATATTCTTTCAGACTGATTAGGACACTGAAATCACAACCTCAGAAAGCATGAACCCAGAAGCAGCCATGCGATATGAAAAGCCAATCCCTCACTTTCTCTCATATGCACAGTCTGCATGAGTGCATACTTGGAAAATGACTGACACTGCATCTCTTAAGTTTAACCTACTCTGTACTGAATGGTATCAAAAATGCTTTACCTGAGAAACCAGCATTCATTTCATAATAAAGTAATATTGAAAGGCTTTAAATGTGTACAGTGAAGTGACATTTGGTCTATAATATTTATTTTGATTTACAGGATCATTTTCTAAAAGTGTTGTTCTTCGCCATGACAAACAGCTGTTCAATTAAAATGCAGCGATCTGTGGGAATTTCTTTCTCCTGGAGATATTTTATGCTGACTCACCACTACTCTTGTCACATTTTTGAATATTGAGCCATAAGAGGTTGCAACTGCTTTGATGCATTCTGACCTTAATATGTCCTATAACTGCTGTTTTGTTTTGCACACTACAGAGGCAGAAATCATATTTCTTTTAAACCATGTTAAAACCACACACCCCTGCAGTTCAAATTAAACAAATAATACAAAATAACATTGTCACAGCTGTCTTTGAAGAGTAATGCAATTGAAATCTCACAGTTCAGAACAGTATAAATAATGCACTACATTTTCATATTAAGTTTGTATTTCACAAAGCAAAAATATCAAAAGCTGTACTGCTTAGTCCTAAAAATAAATACACCTGATTAAATAAAACGTAGGCTGCTTGGGTTACTAATTTTTATAATTTAACATCCATCCATCATTCAACCTGCTATATCCTAACTACAGGGTCACGGGGGTCTGCTGGAGCCAATCCTAGCTAACACAGGGCGCAAGGCAGGAAACAAACCCCAGGCAGGGCGCCAGCCCACTGCAGGGCACACACACACACACCAAGCACACACTAGGGACAATTTAAGATTGCCACTCCACCTAACCTGCATGTCTTTGGACTGTAGGAGGAAACCCATGCAGACACGGGGAGAACATGCAAACTCCACGCAGGGAGGACCTGGGTCTCCTAACTGCGAGGCAGCAGCACTACCACTGCACCACCGTGCCGCCATAGTTTAACATAGTTTTAATAAACTGAAAGGGTACTAAGTTATCTATTCTGTCTTTTACTACATGTGAGTATTTATGCATCACTTTAGAAGGTCAGTGAGCATAAATGAGATGCTTCAGACTGAGGTAATTGAACAGATTTGCCTAAAAAGTCAATTCTTTAATAAAATAAAAACATATTCACAGCAGAAGTTCCAAATGTTAACAAAAATACACAGACCAAATAAGGAATAGACATGTGTAAAAAAGGTAACATTCTGTTTTTTGTATGTAAGTGTATTACTACAAGTAAATATATTAAATGTCTTTACATATAGTGATTTAAATCCACCTAATCTATTTAAAGACTAGTGCAGATGAACAGAAGTGAGCCCAAAAGATTTTGTCTCTTGTCAAAAAGGTTCACAAGTGTCTCTACTTCCTCAGATGTCAGAGAACAGCTCACACAAACTTTTACAGACAGCATCAATCTGTCTTCTGTTCATGAAACATACAGCACTTTCTGTTCTAGAAAGGCATGCAGGATAATTAAAGACCTCAATCATCCTGCACAGATGTTTTTGTCACTCCTACCTTCTGGCAATTGCATCAGTATATTAAGGGATTGTTTTTTGTCTACAAGTCTTAAGGTCACTGAACACCCAATCATAAGACATAATGAACAGTTACGTATATTGTGAAACAAACATATCCACAAAAATGTGGAGGCTCCCCAGAGAAAACAATAAGTAGTTGTTTTATGAAGTCCTGGCCATGTGCCAACATACATTGCTCACTGCAGAGCCAAGTTCAGAGTTCTTGCATGTGAGGTGTGTTCTCCTCACAAGCTGGTCCCAAAATAAATACAGAATTCTGGGAAACAGACAAGGTGGGGCTTGTGGTAATAGGGTAGAAGTGATATAAGGCATCTTCCAAGGACCTCCTCTCAGTGGTCAGAAACATAAACTAGGTTAGAACCTGTGCAGCCCCCTTAATTTTCAGCTTGTGTTTCCCTTTATCAGTACCTGTGAGACACTTTCAATTCTCATGTGTTTAACAATATATATAAAAATTATTTGGAAATAAATATTGTATGTAATTGTACATACAATGTTTATATAATTTTGTTTTATTATTAGTTTTTGTGAGGAGACATGCAAGTAAGAACGTCATGTATAATGCCTGGTTGATGGAGTGCTGCAGAGATGGTTGTCCTTCTGACAGGTTCTTATATCTCAGCAGGGGAGTATTTCTAAAGCTCTGTCAGAGTGACCATTGGGTTCTTATTCAGCTCTCTGACCATCAACCTTCTTGCCTGGTTAATCAGTTTAGCAGGGAAGCCAACTCTGTGAAGGTTCCTGGCAGTTCCAAACTTCAAATATGAGGAGTCATCCATGATATAGTGTTATTATTACAGTTGTAATCAGGGTGCAAGTTCCTCACAAGCTTCACCTCAGATCATAGAAAACCACAAGGTTTATTAGAATCGTTTAAAGCAGAAAAAGAACAACACATCTCCAGACACTGTAAAAGAAGAAACTCAAGTTAAAAGTTTACAGAGAAGAGTACTTAAAGTACAGTTGGAAATAGTTGCTCATCAACAGTAATATCTTGCTCTGGGTTGTAACTCAAAACACAGTTACAGTGATGTTTTCATGCATGGATGTGTGTTTGCATGTGTGAGAGAAAGCGAAAGAGGCAGAGACAGATTTGATGTCAGTCAAGTGGTAACTGGAATTTAAAATAAACACTCTGCAGAGGTATAACGAAAGAAGTGTACTTTTATTCGAGAATAAAATTGAATGAAAAAAATGTGAAAACAAGATACCAAAAAGACATGATTCACCAGCATTTGTGTGTCTGCTTATATCTCTTCAGCAATATCGTTTACAGGTACCATAAATTTACACTGGCTGTTATAGACTCAAATCAAATGTATGTTTTTATTATATAATAGTAATAATTATATAGCAGGTCACCACTAAAAACGGTAAATACGGGGAGGAGCTGGGATCAAACCCGCAACCTCTTGATTATGAGACAGCAATTCTTACCACTGCATCAGCCAAATGCATGTGTCTACTTAGTATCGATTAATATTTGGGATTCAGCTTTTACACATTGATAGCAACATGTTAATTGCACAGATTCTTCTTCTTCGGTTATATTCTTAAATAAAACCACATTTGTTTTTGAAAGTGTTTATTTGATATTTGGACTTCATTCTTCACACGTTATACACTTCACATCAGCATTTTGTCATTATTAATATAACAGGAAAAAAGTTTGTTTTATTTATGTGTTCAATATTTCTTGCCTCGCATTTCCTTTCATTCTATATTTACAAAGATTATTGTAGACTTGAAACACATATGAAATGTATGTATTCCAAATAATGATATATTATTTACCTTATACAATTCTAGTCACCTAACTCCCAGATAAAGAGACTTCAGCTGTGAGAATTTTGCATCTGACTTCAGCTGCCTCGGTTGGGGATGGGTGAGCTGGCTACTTGCTGCTGATGCTGATTGACACATTTGCAAAACAAAGACACTGATGAGGAGGTGCGAGGAAATTTAAGGTGGCCCGACATTACAAATATTTTCTCTAGGGTTGAGGGCTAGACAATATATCTCAGACCCATGTATAATCATTGATTTGAATTGCACAGGAAGAAATAGGATCCCTAAAGGGGAAACAATTACAGATTAAATCCTTTGATTGACTTTTTAAGCAAAGTAAATGCTTAAATATTTTACCAAAACAAAATTCATACTATGTCAGACATATACATATGTAGGGTGTATGTGAATATGACGGCAACCATTAAAAAGAATGTAAGGGAAGCCAAAAGGCCATTTGAGAGAAATATTGCAGATAAGGTAAATGATGACCAAAAGGTATTCTTTCAGTACTTTAATGTACCTGAATTGTAAAGGGGTATTAAAATATAAAGACAGTGAAACAGCAAATTCTCTAAACTTGCATTTTGATGAAGTTTTCATGTGTAAGGAAGTGGCTAGCATACCAGTGGTAACATGGCCTACTGTACTAAGAAGGTACTGAGTGATTTGGAACTTGTTTAGATTAAATAAACTGAAATCTGCATATCACCAGGGCCAGATAGTATTTATTCTTGAGTGTGTAAGAAGGTTAGTGAAAGCATTTGTAAACCCTTGACACATATTTTTAGAAAGTCACTGCACAATAGGGAAATTCCTACAATGGCAGATTCAAGTAAATATGGGCCAGTAAGTTTAACTTACATCACAAGTAAATTAATGAACGGAATTAGGAAGGAGAAGATTGAGTAGCACATGGCAAGAAATGGGATTTTCTGTGAAAAATAGGCATGTGATCAGATGACAGAAGTCGTGTTTTACTAATATGCTGGAATTCTATGTGCAAGCATCAAAAGTAAATGATCAGAGTGTTTATATGATATTATTTACATTGATTTTCAAACAACACTTGATAACATACCACATGGGAGGTTAGGCATCAAACTAAAAGAAGTGAGAGTTTAGGGATGGAGCGGTGTACAGATGGGCTCAATGGAGATTAATTGATATTGAGCTGATGGTAGTTTTTAACATATAGAAATGTCAGTTAGACAACTGATTCCAAAAGGAGGATATAAGCCCAGGAGGTAGACCATCAGGCACTAGTAAAGATTGCTTGTTCTAAAGTAAAACTATTTTGTATGTATTCTTGGTTCTTTCCTTTCCTTTTTTTATAACGTCTGTTTTTGTAGAACAGCTTTATCTTGTATCTTTATTAATGCATCCTCTTCATGGGTCCCATTCATTTTTCCATAATGTATAAATACAATAAGGCCATGTAAAATAAAAATTCTCATTAATCACTGACACCCCAAGCCCTATTGAAATATGAGCCTTTAAAATGAATCACTTAGTCAATTTTTATAACATCATAAATATGCGCCAGTTCCATGTTAGCTATGTAATTTGAATATGAAGATTTTAGACACACTGGATTTCTAAAATTTCCATGGGACTTTAAAATAGAGGGGTATTTCACTGCGCATAAAGAAAGTTTCCAGAGCCCTTTTCTTGGACACACTAAATTGTTTTATAGGGAGCAGACTTGACCATAGTGATTGTAGCTCCCTGTAGATAGTCTTTGTCATAACAGTGATATACTGTATGTGTGTGACCTTAATTTATGTAGCCTGGATAATTTTCCAATTTTGGTTGGCAGAAGCTCTGTCCTCATTCTTAAGGATGAATCCCTTGACACACTACTGAACCTCAAATATAAATGAGGGTATTTGTGTCCCCTGGTAATGCCACATTGTTCTTCTTTGTGAGGTTAGCCTTCATTTGACAATATAAATTTAGTATTAAAATAATGGTGAAATTTATTATATTATGTATGCTAGAGCCCAACTATACTGCAAAGTAAATTAACAGCAGTTCTTTATAGTATTGCAAAAGTAGTAGGCGTTAACATTAAAAAAAGCTGAATGAACTTTACCTACTTTTTTGGAAACCAGGATATATTACTACTCACTTCCCCAAACAAAGCAATTCGATCTTTGCATCTATTGGTAAAACAGCACTGTATGGGAGAAGGTGACCTTGACTCCAAATGTGATTTCAATACAGTATATTGATCAGTCTCTGTTTGTTAAACAGTCATTTTCTAATACAAGCAGGAAGAGCAAGGGACAGACAAGGTAATATGCCCTTTAAATATACAAACTCTGAGAACAGCGACTGTAGTTTCTTGTATAGAATATATAATTTGGTAATTTGTGCACTGTATATGTTATGTAATGTGCTGTCATTCCTTAACAAATCATTTTTATAACCATTTTAACTACCTTCATTTATCTTTTATGAGAGTCTTAAGAGGAGGAAAGTATGTCAGGATGTAGTATTATGACCAGCCTGAAACCATATCTTAATAACACCCATTATTATCTCACAAATGAGGTAGGAAAAGATATTCCAGGCATCAATACTGCATTAATTTGTGCTATTAGAAGCTTTCAGCAATGGAAGTTCAACAGATGGATTTTAATGTTTGGCTTTTTATTTATTCTGTAACTTTTATTAGGATGAAACAGGCTGAAAAGTTCATTCTCACTTAAACAGAAATAAATGTTTGTCAAACTCGCCTAAGGTGAAACGAAAATGCTTTCCTTTTTTAAATTCTCTAAATGTCAACAGAGAAATACACAACTTGCCTACAAGATAATATACACAGTAACTACAGCTATTACAACTAAAGTGTATGTCTGAAATCCAAGAGAAATAGTGTTAATTTGACCCAAGAACAGTGCACCTAAACATACAATGATAGTAATTATGTAATTAAAAAGAATATAGTTGGCTCATGATGTTTGTAAAGCTGTATTTGTAATGCCACATCAATATGTTTGGAATTACTTTAGCACCACAAATATGATGATTACATATTGTGGAAATCTCTCTGTGCTGCTCCAGTCAAGTCAAGTCAACTGGGCCACTTTTTAAATAAATAATTGCCGCACTTGCGGCTTAGAGAGGGGATGTGGTATTTGTGGTCGGAAACGATTCCCAGGTGAATTCGTGATGCGGGCGAACCTCGCATAAGTGCACAAGTGAGGAGTTGTCCGCTTCTGTAATTGTTCCCGGGAGTTGCTGATTGCCACAGCTGATCCATGTCCCCGTGATAAATAGAAGGCGAGGCAGCTAGAAGAGGAGAAAAAAAAAGAAAGAAAAGGGATGGACGGACGGAGGTTAAGGTGGCAGGAGAAGAAGGCAGGAAGCAGTGAGAGGATAGCTGGTGCAAGCAAGCGAGTGCGTGCTGTCAGCTGGACAGTGAGCCCTAACAGGGTGTTTGGCTGACACCTAGGGCAGTTGGTAATGGTCGCTCCCGCTGAGCATTGTGAGGAGCGGGAGTGACCAGAAGAAGGATGGCTCGCTGCAAAAGACAGTGGGAGTTGGAGATTTAGAGTAAAATCCCCAGCGTGAGTGTCCTGGCCGTTGGGGGAAAACAAGTCTCAGTCTGGGCGGGACTAAACGAAGCCAGGGATTGGGAGGCCACCAGACCAGTTGAGCAAAAGTGAGCTGCATGTAGGGTGACTTCAATTGTGTATAGCCTGGATGGGAGAAGCAGGGGCATCACCAGTAAAAGAAGGAACTGTGCTTTGTGTTTTTAAAGAGACTGCTTCTAGCCATTGTTTTAGCCTTGTTTTTTTTCTAAAGGTTTTTCTTTCTAATAAATTTTAACCTCCATGATTTCACCTTGTTTTTATTGGATTATTTATTTGAAGGTTTTGATGCACTGTACTATTTATTTGAACACTGTTTTGTTGATTTTTAAATAAAAGCACTTTTTGCACCATCCCCTTGCTTCATTGTTGTGCCTCACTGCCAAGCTCATCGGTGACATTAACGACGGTATTGGGTTTAAGAGCTCCCAGAGGCTGAATGGGAGCATGGAGCGAACCCGCGTCGTCACAGAGTAGTGTTATGAAATAAAACAGACTGTTATTACTGTAAAAATATATAATTTATTACAGATATTTTTGTGCAGGGGTAGGTAGTTTATTAATTTTGACATTGGTGTGTTCATTGTAACACATAATACTGTCTACATTGATAAACCCATCTATTTTCATAACAGCTGGTATTATATTTGTAATTTATGCAGTTCTTTTGATGTCATGTAAATATATTTAAATAAAATGGATTTACTACACAATTAAATGTTGACATTTTATTTTCAAAAATGTTAATGCTACAGACTTTATAAATAAGGAGCTGTTAGCTGATCTGAGAATTTGCCATATCTATTTTAGCCATGTATTTTCATACAGATGGCAGAAGAAAACAGCATCTTTTACTCTCATTCCATCAAATATCATGCCTACGCTTAGTAGTTAGACATCAAATGACCTTTTCTTCATATATTTTAAAATATGAAGAGAAAAAAATAATTCTGTTTTATGACACAGAATTATCAAAGTAGATTTAAAAATGAATGTATGAATGGAAATAATGATAGAAAAAAAAGTTTGGCATCGCTTGACTACTACAGCCAACTCATATGATCTATACAAGATGGATTTTGATACTGAATGACTTTTCATGGGAAGAGATATGTTTGGTTACTGTTCTGTTAGGCTGATTGGTAATACTACATTGTGCCTTGTAAAAGTGTGGTGTAGAGGTGTTTGCCTGTAAAGCCACATGCCTATGGGACCCTGGCATGACTTTGAGGGCATCCTGGGCATCCATGCCCTGGGCATCTAGCAGTAAAGTTCATAGCTGAACTTGATCAATGGTAGGTAGAAAAATAGACGTACCCAAAAAGAAAAAAAAACAAACAAACCAGTGTTTCTTTATTTACAGTGATCAAACATGAAATGAAAAACAATTATTGTGTAAGCAACAAAACTAAAAACACACAGTCCAAATGACATGTTACAGCAATCAAAAACCTTCTCAGCAAAAATCAAAGTAAAAGAAAAAGGATCTTCATAAACTTTTTACAAATTCTATGAGCCATCAGCTTTCCAAGGCAGGCTCTTCTACAAGGCACAAAGGGATTTTTTCTTTCCTCTTTTGCATCCCTTGGGTATACTCAGCTCCTAGTCAGATCACAGAAGAATAAAACAACCTCTAGTCTTCTACCCAGCTTTATACGACCTTGAGATTGTTGTGACCAATCCCTTTTTGAACTTCTATTCCCTCCAATGAGGCCTTGCCCCAATGCAGGCCGCATGCTACATTCCATCACCTAGCACTCTGCACTTAAATGAGTTCCCTCATTCTTACATGGCCATAGGCAAACAAGTCTCTCTCTTTCTCCCTCCTCTAAGCATACGTGTTACATTTTTCCAGGAGCTCTAACACACTTATCGCTTTACTAAATGCTGTTAACCTCTTCTTTATCCACAGCGTCATATTAGCAGGGGGTGCAAACTCCTCGTCTGATGTGTGTGGTTATGAAGCTGCTGGCTTACCAGAGCCTCAAGTTCTTCTCAGTGTAAATGCCTTCCGTTATAAATATTTACAAATGAAAAAGCTGTAAATACTTACAATCTTACCAACAAACTATAGTTCATTTTACGGCCCGTCCTAACTATAGTTCATGTTCTGCCTTGCATTGCTATGGTGTCCCTTCAAGTGTAGACTCCTGTCTCACATCAAGTACTCTGACACATTATTATCTGTTTGTATTATCTGATAATGTTGATAAGGAAAACAGATTAATGGGGTTTTAAATATGTAAATAATTAATTACACAATACACTTAAAAATCATAAAGTGCTTAGCAGGGTAAAAGCAAGAGAGGGACAGGCCTAGGCATACCTGACTTTGACACTGGAAACTGACTGTTATTCCACTCAGGGAAGAAGCTATAACCCATGCAGGTGGTTTCAGCTTAACTCGCTTTTACACACAGTAATGTTTCTGGAACTAATATTCTGTATTGAGAGGTCTCTCCCTCTTTCTCTTTCTCCAGTAGAGCTGCACCAAAGGTGAAGGGATACTCACAAGTGAGTGCCATGCAGATGGAGTTTCTTCAATTCAACAAGAAGGCAATCTCAATATGATTTCAAGTTGCAAAAAGAAAATCTTTAACTGTTGCCTACTTCTATGCACTGAATAGCAAATCGGCATTTTCAGAAATATCGTATTTGATTTGTGAACGGGCATTTGATGCCACTGAAAGGGTACAATCTACTGACTCTATAATCCTATTGGGAGACTTCAACATTCATTATGAGAATGACAAAGATATCTGAAGTAGCAGGATTGGAAGAAACATAATGATTGGCGTTAATTCACTGGATTTCTGTACTAGTCATGAACTATTCGTATCAAATAACCGAGTCAAGTGTATACTGGTATATCTTGGGCTAAAGGCTAGTGGTCAAGTTTGTAGTCATGTTGTGAGATCTGAAGTTGCATCTTATGGACGCTTGGGTAAAGAGAAGTGCTGAGTTGTCAACTAAATACCACTTGGTGGGACATGGATCAGATGGATGGTGTACTGTCTAGACAGACCTGGAAGACCCAAACAGGTGATTAGGGTGTTCTTCAAAGGATAAATACAATACAATACAGTTTATTTTTGTATATCCCAAAATCACACAGGAAATGCTGCAATGGGATTTAACAGGCCCTGCCTCTTGACAGCCCCCCAGCCTTGACTCTCTGAGAAGACAAGGAAAAACTCCCAAAAAACCCTGTAGGGATAAATGGAAGAAACCTTGGGAAAGGCAGTTCAAAGAGAGACCCCTTTCCAGGTAGGTTGGGCGTGCAGTGGGTGTCAAAAGAACGGGGTCAATACAATACAATACACAGAACAGAACAATTCCTTAATACAGCATAAAATAAAAATTTTAGAAGTACGGTTTAACAGTAGATGATATGACATAATTAGGTTTGGATATTTTTAGAGTCCTGGAGACCTCATCCATCTAGCTGCCTCCCATTTGGCCATGCCACGGCTGAAACATTGCTCCAGCCATGAAAGGACCCCTTTTCCCATGATTCCTGTGATCCTCCATCAGGGATGACTTTACCATAGGCAGGCAAACAACTTGGCAGGTGGGCGTGGCACCAATGCCACATTTGGGTACCGAGAAAGAAACAGAATAGGTGAGGGTTAGTATTCAAATATAATTATCATGTTACTTATGTTTTAGTGCTAATGACTAACAACAGAGATGCAGTATGTACAGTTAATCAGCAGCTCTAGTCAGGATATGCTAAACTGAAGTAGTGAGTCTTCAGCCGGGATTTAAAGGCTGAGACCGAAGGGGCATCTCTTATGGAAGCAGGAAGACCATTCCACAGTTTAGGGGCCCTGTAACTAAAAGCTCGACCTCCCACTGTTATTTTATTAATCCTTGGAATCCTAAGCAGACCGGCATCTTGAGATCTTAATGTGCCTCAGGTTTGTAAGTCATGATAAGTTCAGACAAGTAAGCGGACCTTGGCCATTTAATGCTTTATATGTTAAAAGGAGGATTTTGAAATCTGCCCTAAATTTAACTGGGAGCCAGTGTAAGATTTAAGAACTGGGTTATGTGTTCATATTTTCTTGTTCTTGTAATAATTCTTGCAGCGCATTTTGGATTAACTGGAGGCTGTATAGAGAACAGTTTGAACAGCCAGTGAACACCGCATTGCAGTAGTCAATCCTACTAGAGATAAATGCATGAATTAATTTCTCACAATCCTGTTTATTTAGAAAGCGCCTTAATTTCCTAACATTTTTAAGATGGAAAAACATGTTTTGGACAACTTTGTAATATGTGCTTTAAATGACATGCTAGAGTCAAAGATAACTCCTAGATTGCGGGCTGATTCAGTAAAATTAATTGGGATTCCAACTGAGTTAAATGATGACAAAATATTGCTGTGATCAGCGTCATTCCCTCCAACAATTAACATCTCTGTTTTATCTGTATTTAAAGACAAGTAGTTCTCATTCATCCATTCCTTTAATTCACTAACACAACTAATTAAAGACAACTTTGGAGAAACTTCATTTGATTTAAATGAAAGGTATAACTGGGTGTCATCTGCATACAGTGAAAATTAACATTATGTTTCCTAATGAGAGATCCCAGTGGAAGCATGTAAAGTGAAAACAGTAAAGGTCCCAGTACTGAGCCCTGCGGACACCATATTGAACTTCTGTGTATAATGATGGAGTACTGTCAGCACATTTCTGTACATATTGGAATCGATTTGATAAATAAGAACTGAACCAAGCGAGCACGGGCCTGTAAGCCCAACATCGTTTTCTAGCCTGTGCAGTAAAATAGAATGGTCAATGGTGTCAAATGCTGCACTTAAGTCCAACAACATAATTACAGTGGAGTTTCCTTCATCAGAGGATATCAGAATGTCATTTACAACCCGTGTTAGTGCGTTTCTGTACTATGACCAGTGCGAAAGCCAGACTGGAATTTCTCAAATAAATTGTAATCGTAAGGTGTGACTGAAGCTGACTGGCGACTACTTTTCTAGTATTTTAGAGAGAAATGGTAAATTTGAAATAGGCCTATAGTTATTTAGTATGTGTGGGTCTAGGTCTGACTTTTTAAGTAAAGGTTTAATGACTGACACTTTTAGTGCATCAGGTACGTGCCATGCAGTAATGAACTATTGATAATGGTTAGAATAGGCTGCAAGAACATCCATTGCACTTTTACTAGTTTTGTTGGCACTGGATCTAGGGAACAAGTAGTGGGCTTCATTTTAGTAATTAAAGTTAAGACTTCCTGCTCAGTTACAGGATTAAAATTATAAAGTGCTGAATGCAATGTGGCAGGGTCTGCTAAGCTAGTATTTGGTTTGTACTGTGATGCTGAGATCTGGGATCTTATATTTTTAATTTTCTCATTGAAGAAGTTCATAAAGTCTGTACTGCTAATATCTGTTGGTATTTTGCACTGTTGATCTGAATTCCCATTTGTTAATTTAGCCACTGCTCTAAAAGTACCCTAGGATTTTTATTATTGCTATCTATTAATGTAGAATAGTATTCTGAGCGAGCTTTAAAGAGGGCTTTTTTATATTTATTAACACTCTGTCCATGCAATTTGAAAGACATGTAGCTTTGTTGTTCTCCATCTGCGCTCCAGTTTTCGACACTCTAATTTAAGAGCTGAGTATTTTCATTAAACCAGGGAGAGTTTCTATGTGCTTTGATCACTTTTGTTTTAGGGGAGCCACTGTGTCCAGAGCATCTCTCAAGGTCACATTATAATGTGATGTTAGCTGATCTAAATTGTTTTCCACGTTTACATTTGATGTTAACTGATCTAAATGGTTTTCCACAATTACACTCGACTTACTCAAGGTATCTATAAATTTTGAAGCAGAATTACAATCTAGATGTCGCACTGTCTTTGTTTTAATCTGTGAGTGCTTGGCATGGGCAGAACTAAATCAAATGTAATTAAGAAGTGATCGGAAATAACTACATTTAATGGAGTAATATTTAAATTTTGAATTTCAACTTTGTAAGTTATAATTAAATCTAATGTATGGTTATGATTATGAGTTGGACCTTTGACAATCTGACAAAATCCTACTGAATTTAACAAATAAGTAAAACATTTGCTAAAAGTGTCAGTTTCCACATCAATGTGTACATTAAAATCCCCCATCAGAACTACGTGATCATAATTTATAGCCAAATCAGACAGAAGGTTGCTAAATTCAGTCATGAACAATGAATATGGCCCTGGTGGTCTGTAGACTAGCACTATAATTGTGTTGGAATCTGTTTTAATATTTAAAATGAATGCCTCAAAGGATGTAAAGTTGCCTAAATTTTTAGGAGTGATTTGCATTTTGTTACAATGAATTATTCCAAGGCCTCCTCCTCGACCAGAATCTCTAGACTTATGAAGGAACGAGTATCCATCTGGTGACGCTCAGCTAGGGAACAGTGTCACATTTACTAAGCCAGGTTTCAGTAAGAAGACACAGATCAGATTTTGTACTTAATATATATCATTTACCAAAACAGCTTTAGTGCCAAGAGACGAATGTTCAATAAACAGCATTTAAAACTGCATGGTTCTTTCTGAACTGCTGATATATTTTTGTTTTAATTTGAATTAAATTTCTATTACAGATGCCCCTGGTGGAGTGTCTGGTTTTATCCCTTGGTCTAATTATACACCTTATTTTTGGTTATCAATTAATTTATGGTTTGTATCAAGACTAAATTTACTGGATGCCCCACAACAGGGATTATGGGTAACAGCTTCAGGAAAATAACAGGTGGGATAAAGAACAGCCTGTGATTTAAGATCACATGACTGCGGCCTGGATGGTGCTCTAATCAGTCAACCAGGCAGTTTTGCTGCCATATTTTGGGATAATACATAAGATCCCTCCAGTTAGGATGAAGACCATCTCTTCTGAAAAATCCAGGCCTTTCCCAAAAATCATCCCAATTGTTCACAAATGCTATGCTTTTATTTGCACACCAGGTTTCTAGCCAGCAGTGAAAGGAATGCAATCTGCTATAAATCACATCCCTCTATATAATCTTGGTAAGGGACCAGATACAATTAAATTCCGACATTTTTTTTTAGCTTTGGTGCATAGAGAGATGAAGTTCCGCTTTAATACCTCAGATTGCTGTAAATAAATATCATTAGTGCCGACATGCAGCAATAAGGTAGATACTTCATCGTCGGCGACACGGTCCAATGCGGCCTTTATGCCAGAAATCTTGGCCCCTGCAAGGCACTTAACATTAACTGCTGGTTTAACATAGTTTGGAATTCTAACATTCCGCACTATGGAATCGCCAATTATGAGCACTTTATTATTCTCAGTTTCCACAGGCGCTGCGAGAGCTGAGAACCTGTTCTGGGTCCGAATTGGTGACCTGGGTGCCGGGGGAATACATTTTGGATTCTTAGACCACCATCTTACTGTCACCCACTCGCCCTGTGGCTGAATTGGTGCTGCTGATTTCGGCCTCGCACTGACTACAGTGGGACCTGGAGAGACTGAAGCGAATCAGATGTAGCGAATTGTCTAAACAAACCGAGTCGATCCAATTTTCGGTTTGCCTAATCGCTATCAGATTCCTAACGCAGTCCTCCAATTCGCGTATGTTCCTGACCAACTCTAAATTAACTAAACATTTTGGCAGGTGAAGCTATCTGCACTGTCGGCCGGAAAACCTGAGCTGTACATACTGCAGGACACACAACATATAAACGCGCCCTCAACGGGCAGAGAGCAGATAGAACTTACGTTAAGTGTTGAAGTCATAGGTGCCTCGGCACTTTCTGTGTTCATCTGAATCACTACAAGACCATCGTCTTTAAGTTTCCACCACCCGCTGAGCGATCGACTTTAATTTCTCACTGCCGGTTATTTCTACTGGTCAGCTGCCGGCTTTACCTCAGGTGAACTTGCTCGGGTGCTTGCGAAGGGCTATGTGCCTGTGGGAGACGCCGCTGCTCTCTGCTTCCGCTCGCTGATCCGCTCTCTGCTTCCGCTCGCTGATCCGCTCTCTGCTTCCACTCGCTGATCCGCTCTCTGCTTCTACTCACTGATGGGTGCAACTGTTCAGAATGAGATCAACTCCTAATATTCCAGAAGTAACTATTTAATAATATTTTAAGTAAAAGGCATTATTTTTGAATAAGAGAGTAGATAACCCCGAGGTCATTTTTCCACATCGTTTGCCATTGTACAGCACTTGTCACCATTGAATTCTATTATATTATGTCTATTTCTCTCCATTCTACATGAAAACATGCAATTAAAAGTTTTATCAGCCACCACTACAAAGTACATGGGGTAAGTAACATATACAAAATGTTGGTTGGAGTGTTCCTTTTAAATTGTGTGCACCTAAGAGGGAAAACTGGTCAACAAGAGTCTACCAGCAATCGATTTAATAAAAAATAAAATAAAATTCTTTTTTGCACCAATTTAAATTTTATTTCAGTTTTCAAAAATGCAGTTGTAATTTCAGTTTAGCTTTCATTTCTTTCATCTTTTAGTGGAATTTTATTTTGTTTAACAAAATGCCTTTTTAGTTGTTTTCATTAAGAACACCAAGGGGCTAATCCAGGAGAAACTGATGTAATCTCTCAATTGTCATGGGAGTATGTGAGTATTCCCCTTGAATGTCTGGAGAAGGTTCTTGGGGATATGGAGACCTAGTTAGTCCAGCTCAGCATGTTGCCAGGAATAATGAAATGAAAAGGCTCATGCTAAAAAAAAAACATGCCATTCCGCCAAGTACAGACCTTTAAGAACATGTGCAAAGCAATATCATTTTGAGATCTGGAAATCCCTAAGGGCCTGCTTTCAAATTTGTTGAACGTTTTCTTCATATTCCTATATAAAAATGTTTTTTAACTTTTATACAAAATTTGAGCATAAGATAGATTGCAAAATCATTAAAACCCAGCACTAAACTTATGAGACTCTATTACGACCTTCCAAACTTTTACCATTAAGTAAATTGTAAGTGAAAGTAAGTGATTAGCAATAGCAAATTATAGACAATGCTGTAGATAGCAGTATTCTATTAGGCAGAGCTGGATCTATTTTAATAATGTTAAATAAAAGAGCAGTATATCTAAGACTCCACAAAATAACAGAATTGTCACACATGGTTTGAATTGTGTTGGTACTGAAGCCATACAGATCATGAAGTAAACTTCCACAGAATGTGAAGCACAGGTAAATAAACATTCACTGACAGTTGCATGAAGATGATATGGTGTAGCAACAAAGCTGGGTTCAGGAGATATTAGATACCTTATACAATAGAATACTAGCAAAACTAGGCATTCTTGGATTTTGGAAATGTGTAAGTTAGATTGTCAGAATATATAACATATTACTTAGCAGAAATTCACCAATGTTTTCTCTAGCATTAAAGCATGAAAAATGGGTATTGTTGCTTCTGTGTCCTTCATGGTTTATAAATATCTCACAGAATTCTGTTTATACACTGTAAGTCTTCATTTGGTCAAAAATCTAATTTTTCTGGGTTCAAAGTTGATATAATTTAGCCTCTACAAACATGCCAGGCTTTAAACCAATCATACCTCAGGCACACAAGCCTTCTCCAGGCTATCATCAGATAATACCTAGGAGATATATTTTATCCTACAAGATAGCAATCAGCAAACTCATATGCTAGCAATCTTCCCCTCTGCCAGTAGCTGAAGCTTTGCTGGCATCATCCAAGTTCCACACCAATGAATCTGGTTTACTATAGATTGAACTCTCTTTTCTATTTATTCAAAATATGATTTCCTGAAATGCCTTTTTCATTTCCTGTAGCTTAGCCATTTGGGTTATAAATGCACTATATTACCATTTGATAGAAAACCTAAACAAAATGTGTGACAGAAGCTTTCTTTTTTTAGACATTTTTCTGCTTACCAATGTTATCTGTGAATATGTGAGAAGAGGATGGGTAAGAAGCACACAGCTCTGGCACTCTCTGAAATTTGGGTGTGATGACAAATTGTTTCTGAAATTTCAGGAATTTTATTTTATTTCGTTTGTATGTTTTGAGCTTGTGTTACCATTATTTTTGGATGTAGTTTGATATTAGTGAGTACCATTAGTGAGTACAACAGGTTTGCTTGGGACCTTAGTTATCACATGAAAAATGCAAACACATGCGTGCTCACATGTAACCTCATGTATGATATTTTGTTATAAAAGTCCAGGAGAATAATCTTACTGTTATTTTATCTGAAAAAGGCTGCATTTGATGTATGATTTACAAAATATTACAAATGAAAGGCTTCATCTTTCTTGTAGTCAAAAGGACATTTTAGTATTTTGTTTCATAATGTAGAAAGGTGGTCTCTGTTTTAAATAATCATCCCAGAAAAAGTGTTTTTGGTTTTAGAACATTAGAACAATCTATAAGAGAAAAGGTCATTCAGCCCAACAAAGCTTACCAGTCCTATCCATTTAATTCTTCCAAAATAAGTCTAGTTTTGAAAGTCCCTTAAGTCCTACTGTCTACCACACTATTTGGTAACTGATTCCATGTGTCTATGGTTCTCCATTTAAAGCAAAACTTCTAACTTCTTCTTTCGGCTGCTCCCGTTAGGGGTTGCCACAGCGGATCATCTTCTTCCATATCTTTCTGTCCTCTGCATCTTGTTCTGTTACACCCATCACCTGAATGTCGTCTCTCTCCACATCCATAAACCTTCTCCTAGGCCTTCCTCTTTTTCTCTTCCCTGGCAGCTCTATCCTTAGCATCATTCTCCCAATATACTCAGCATCTCTCCTCTGCACATGTCCAAACCAACGCAATCTCCCTTCTCTGACTTTGTCTCCCAACCGTCCAACTTGAGCTGACCATCTAATGTACTCATTTCTAATTCTATCCATCCTTGTCACACCCAACGCAAATCTTAGCATCTTTAACTCTGCCACCTCCAGCTCTGTCTCCTGCTTTCTTTCCAGTGCCACCGTCTCCAACCCATATAATATAGCTGGTCTCACTACCGTCCTTGTAGATCTTCCCTTTCACTCTTGCTGATACCCGTCTATCACAAATTACTCCTGACACTCTCATCCACCCATTCTACCCAGCCTGCACTCTCTTTTTCACCTCTCTTCCACAATCCCCATTACTCTGTACTGTTGATCCCAAGTATTTAAACTCATCCACCTTCGCCGACTCTACTCCTTAAAGTAAAACTTCTAACGCTTGTGTGAAAGTTACACATAGCAAGTTTCTGTGCCCCTGTGTTCCTGATAAACTAATTTTAAAGTAACAGCCTCAATCCACTATACTAATTCCCTTCATAATTTTAAACTATTCAAACATGTCTCCACTTATTCTTCTTTTGCTTAAACTAAAAAGACTGCCCCTTGTAAATCTTTCCTAAATAAATAATAAATAAATCATCCCGTGTAACCCCCTTTAATCAGTCTAGTCACTCTTTTCTAGACTTTTTCCAGTGCTTCTACGTCCTTTTTGTAGCCTGGAGACCAACACTGCACACAGTACTCCTGATGAGGTTTAACAATTGCGTTATAATGCTTCAGCATAACCTCCTTAAACTTGTGTTGTTTTTCCTCCACTGTATTCAACCAGCTGTTGACTGGAACTAATGGTGTTTGATTATAGTAGACGTCAACATGTTGTTGAGCTGCTGTCCAGTACTTTCTGTCATGCTAGTCATGAAAGAAATGAGATGGTTCAAAAACCTGCATAATGGACACCCCACCAAATGCTTCCTATCCTATACTAAATGACAATGTTTTATGAAGGTTTTGTTTCTTAAAGACTGAGAAATAAACTCAAAGGAAACTTTTCAAAATAGAAAAAATAGTTAGTCAGAACAGAAGTGTAAATTTTACTCACCAAGGAACTTCTGTTTAATACAGATAACCAAAGCATTAAGACATTCATCACAAAAGAGTCAAAAACATTGATATATTGATTACTAAACTTTTGTGATGACATGCAAACTGTACCCCACTTACCTACTGATACAGGTGAGCTGCAAATTCCTGCACATATTCGAGCACGTTAGTTCAATACTAACTTTATATACTATAACTTTATATTATTATTTTCAACCACCAAGATCCAATATTGTGACTTTCATAATAATCATTGTAATTTATTATGTTGAAAATATTTGGGTTTTTTTTCTTGAAGGGAGAGAGAAATATAATTTAATTTGGTAAATATATATGTGATATGGAATGTTACTCAACCATGAAACATTCATTAACACTAGAATTACCAAAGCCTTTTTTGTTCAGCGCTCTTTGGAGCTCTTGGTTTTTGTCTGTGTACTGCGTTCACAGTCAGTTCACGTGAGCCGCTCGGAGTACATGTATTGAAGGTTCTCAGCTGTGCTTGTGCTATCTCATGCGATCTTGAGATGTTCACGGCTTTATTTAATGTTAGCTCAGACCCAGCACTTAAAAGTTTCTCTTGCACTTTTGCTGAGTTTGTGCCAAACACTGTTCTATCCCTGACCATTTCATCTTCGTTTCTATAAGCACAGTCCTTCACCAGCAATTTTAACTCCGTTTCAAAGTGATTAGAAGTCTCTATACCTTGCGTCTTCTCACTAAACTTGTATCTCACGAATATCGTATTCGTCTTAGGCATGACAAGCGCCTCGTAGTGGCAGGCACTCAATTACATGGGAGGAGTGGGTATGGGGGACGCAATAAAGGCAGGCAGCCAACTACATGGGAGGCGTGGTGATCGGGGACGCAACTCCACCTCACATGGCGACCGAGCTGCAGGCTATGGCCATATATATGTACGTAAGTAGGATTCAGTTATGACCGTTACGTGTAGAATTTCTAAATGAAACCTGCTTAACTTTTGTAAGTAAGCTGTAAGAAATGAGCCTGCCAAATTTCAGCCTTCTACCTACACAGGAAGTTGGAGAATTAGTGATGAGTCAGTCAGTCAGTTAGTCAGTCAGTCACTGAGGGCTTTGCCTTTTATTAGTATAGATAGAATATACTTGTGAATGTATTTTCAAGTTCAGATTTTCTTTGTTATGTAGCAACAAAGACATTTTCATTATCTAAATAACAGCATCAACCAAAACAGTTTTTTTTCTTGTTTTATCTCGTTATGGATGGCACAGGTTTTGTTTTTTTCATGCCTTTCTTCTTCTTACACTTAGTACAACATAAACAAAAGAAAATATTAATTTAATCATTACATCCCAGCTATTCATTTATTGTATTACAATTATGAGGCAGAAAATACAGTGTTTAAAGAATATTTTGACAGGACCTATTAGGGAATTGTCCAATTCCCAGACATTTTTCATTCCCGCATTCCCGGGAACGGCCAAGCTTGCATATATAGCATGTAAAAGTGTAAAAATCGATCAAGAAATAATAGAGTTATAGTTGAAAATAATTAAGTGGCACGGTTTTTTGGCCCATGGTGTAGTGTTTTGCAGATTAATTCAGTCAACCAGCAGCAGTCGTCAGTCTCCCGGCTCCAACTAAGACTGAGTATAGTGGACTGGGAGGAGTCTGCACTCGGCAGTTCACGAATGCCGGGACAAGGCAGACTTCATTGGCGTCTGTCAGACAACAGCTTTGAACAGCAACTTGAAATTGCAATGTATCAGTGTGTTGCATCTGCATTATCTGTGCCAAGAAACCTGCCATCACAGAATGATGACAAGAAACTGGATGCATCAGTAAAAGCTGAAATGGTGGTGTTTCAGAGCAACTGCAAGTGCGGGCATTGTTTAGAACAAGTGTATCAGTATCTGATCAGGTTGCATTCAAAAAAAAATTTTTTTAAACGTTAGTCTATCATATTTGCATTTGTCACTTGATTGACATACAGATCTCATACACACTGGTCATCCCACATGCACCCATACAATCAGATTGTGATTCAGACTATGAATGCCATGAATGTAATTACACTGATCTACATGCTGTCAAATAAACGAACCACAAGCCGTGGCTTCGCCTCTGACGCTGACGTCTGAGGTTCGATTCCCGAGAGGGGGTGCAGTGAGTGTGTACGCCTGATGAGCCCAGAATTAGGGCGTTTGCATTATTTGACAGTAAAACTTTGTAACATTCTATGATCTGCTTCTCACAACTGAAGAGGGCACCGTGGCGGATGTTTGCTGACACAAGTGTTACCAGGTAGGTAACCACCCATACAATCTGATTGTGATTCAGACTATGAATGCCATGAATGTAATTACCCCGATCTACATGCTGTCAAATAAACAAACCACACACCGTGGTGCAACGTAAAGGGCGAAACACATGTCATGTACTCTTTTCATTATTTGACAGTAAAACTATGCGATATATATGTATATATATATATATATATATATATATATATATATTGTGACAGTCTGGGGCACTGATGCTCCCTTGAACCCTCAGGCACGACTCCAGACACTGGATAAAAGTCCAAGACTTCTTTATTATCGTTATCCCAGTGCACCAACCACCTTCCACTCTTCTCATAAATCACCAAACACACACAATAATCTCTCCTCCTCGCCCAGACACTTTGCCCTCTTACCTCCCAGCTCAGCTCACCTTCTGGGTTTTCCCAGAGTCCTTTTATACACCCTGACCCGGAGGTGTTCCTGCCCAATCAGTCCACATTTCATTATTCCTTCCGGGTCAGGGTAAACAGTCCTTTTCTTCAACCCGGGAGCACGTCGTTTCTTCCTGTCACAAGACCATGACGTACTTCTGGGTTATAGGGCACAAATGAGCCCACGAGCCCCCCTACAGCGACTCCCAGCGGCCCCCAAGGCATCCCGCAGGACTGTGTAAAAACACTCCAAGGTCCATGATGCCCTGCTGGAAGTCGGGGCACGATCCTGCTGTCGGGAGAGCTCCTCCTGGCGGCCTGGGGGGGAGGACCGGAGTATGAAGCCGGCAGTCCTCCACAATATATATATGTATCATTTTTAATGTAGGTAGATCATTTCGACCTGGTCATTTTAAAAGTAGCTCGCAAGCCGAAAAGTGTGGGCACCCCTGAACTAGATACATGTACTTATATGACAGCATGAACTGCTTGTAGATAAGGTTAGTCTTTTATTGGTGTCAACATATTGCAGTAGTTTTATTAAAAATAAGTGTCGGCCATTCTAAAACCGTTCACATGTGTCATCCCCGGGAGTCTGGGATTCCTGGGAATGACATGCGGGATTCCCAAATTTCCGGGAATGAATAAACCCATCTGGAAATGGATTCCCGCAATTGCTTTAAGGTTAAGAGCCCACAACAATTTTCTAAAAACTTACCTGTTTCTAACTTGATATACATGAATATCCTCTTAAAAGCAAAAAAACACAGAAAAAGGTAATGGTAAAAAAGACTTGGAACAAAAACATAAAAAAAACAGATAAAAAAGCCACAGGTGGTAAGAAATAAGGATACTTGATTGTCATAAAAGCAAAATCTGGCTTTGAAGATCACTTCCAGGAGCAAATGACTATACCAACAGTATGTAGCATCATATGGCTACACCCATGTGGCCACTTCATTGTGTGACAACACCCGATCAAACTCTAGTCACTTGTACTTCCCCATTCTGCTGTTAATGTATACATACAGGCACATATCACAATACACACCCCTCTACAAACCTATATTTAGAAAAAAGCTGTATTTTCCATAAACATCAAAAACTTAAATCATTAAACTTAATTAATTTTGATTTACAGCTCACAGCTCTCTCTGCTTTTGCAAACTTGTAAATTAATCAAAACTTTATACATAATGATTGCATTTCCTATCATTCACACCACTTTACCTCTAGGTATTACAATCGCAAGAGGAAGTGTTTGATTGATAATTTGAATAAACTAATGGGCTACATTTATACGTTATTAAATTACATTCCACACGCTCCATGCCATCACTCACACCAATAATTGGCTTTGTTAAAGTGAGATTAAGTGAATTCCTGATGAGTGAAAAGCAAGCCATGAGAAATGATGCATGATGAACAAGTGAGTATTGAAGAAAGATGTGCGAGTAGAGATGTGTGATGAGTGACTACTGAGTAATGATGAGTAGTGATGAGTGACTGCTGGTACCTGATATGGAATAATGCTGATATTTGATGACTGGAGAAGTGATAAATGACAATTTCTTAAATTGGGAACCATACTAGGGTACAATTGGAAGAATCCTAATGCCCTCTACATAACTCAGTGCAAAAAACATTTTATTTAATCTAAAACTAGATGTAAATGTAATTTTCTTTGCATAGAACTGTGCAGAAGTTTGTTTTTTTATTGTTATTCTAAAATAACTCTGCTAAACTCACATTGGTTTAATTAATGGGAAATTGTATAAAACAGTAGGCTTTTTTTTTATTACTTGTTACCTCTCTGTTTTGAGTGAAACTGAGGTTTTAGTGTGGCTTATGATTAAAAGTGATAATAGTTACTGTATTCCTGATTTAAGAGATATTTTAAATCTCATATTTTTGTTTTGCAGGAACATATGTTTGCCTTTACAATTCTTTGTGATGCATAATTTTTCAACAAATAAACCTAAAAAAATGTATATTTTGGTATGGGAAACAAGAATTTCTGTCTGGTCTGTAAACTAGCAAAAGATACTAGTTTTCTTGTTGAAAACAAGGTCAAAGATTACTTATTTGACAATATCAATATTTCTACAGTTTGTATACTTTGTACAAATATACTCACAGTATATTTTTGGTGTAATGCAGTTAATCTGATGCATATTGCATCAAATATTTGCATATTTGAAGGTTTCTATAAACTATGAAAGTGCCTGACCCACCTTTGATAATCCAAAGTTTATTGTTTGTTGTTCACTGCTCACAGATTCCTGCCCTCAGAGCCCTCGCAACTGTCCTTCTTAGTTTCCTGTACAGACCAAAGTTGCCATTGAGCCGTGCGCTGCGACTCCTCTCGATGATATCCATGGTGCCCTGCAAGATGAAACACCTCCTTCTGGGAACACCGGCAACACCAACAAAACCTTCAGCAACCTTCAGGGTCTTGTCACAGAAGTTCTCCCACATCACATTAGGATCAGCAGTCATACCCAAATCTGAAAGTTCCTTGCGCATGCAAACTCATTAGAAACAGCCTGGCCTTGGAGTCTGGCCGTCCAGGCTCATTTTTCTAGTAGATGGTAACCTACTGGACCTAAGTTGGATACTAAGTGTAGCAATAATAAGTCTGTGGTCAGAATTCACAAAGTGGGCACTTCTGTACACCCTGCAGTTTTGCAAGAGCCTCCCGCATCTGCCCATGATGCACCACCAGTATTGGAGTACCAAGTCCAACGATGCGGTTCAGGGCGCTGGAACCAGGATCCAGTAATTCGTAGCCCCTGACCTTTTGCAAAGTCGAGGAATATGGAGCCACTTTCACCACGTCCAATGCTTACAGAGGAATCGAAGCATTACACACATCTGAATCTGTTCCTCGGAGAGTTGCAGTCAGGGCAGTCACTGCAGTTGTGACCCGCTGGGCTTGCTACTTTGAGCAGTTGTTCAAAGCTGATCCTCTGGCAAGGACGTTGGATATCTCTGGGTCCACGGTTCTTGAGGCTGATCCTCCAATTAGCTGTGAACAACCCAATCTCACTGAGATTGCACAAGTGGTGAACCAGCTTGGGGGGGCGAAGGCTGCAGGGATCTGTGGTATCCAGGGTGAACTTTTCCAGGCTGGTGGAATTCCATTTGGGAAGGGAAGGGTGATCGCCTGGATTGCAGCAACTACAGGGGGATAACACTGCTCTAGGTGCCGGATAAGGTCCTTTCTAGGGTCATGCTCAATAGGATTCGTGATCACTTGCTCACCTACCAGCGACCGGAACAGTCTGGTTTTACGCCTAAGAAGTCTACCATCGACCGCATCCTGGCACTGAGGGTTCTCATGGAGTGCAAATATCGGCAGAGTTTCTTTGCAGCCTTTGTCGATTTTTGCAAAGCATTTGACTCAGTTGATCGAGCTGCCCTGTGGAACATCCTGAGGGTTCGCGGGATCCCCTCAAGGTTGTTGGATATCATGGCCGTCCTGTATACTGGTACAGTGAGTTCTGTGCAGAGTGGAGGCAGGACCTTAGCGTTTTTCCCAGTTGATTATGGGGTTCGTCAGGGGTGTGTTCTTGCACCTACTCTGTTCAATGCTTGTATGGACTGGGTGTTGGGCAAGGTCATGGGGTCCAGCAGCTGTGGGAAATCTGTTGGTGAAGAAAGATTCACAGATCTTGACTGCTAACGATGCTGTGATCTTCGTGGAGTCAATGGAGGCTCTGATTGGGGCGCTCGAGAGACTGAGTGAGGAGTCTGAGTGTCTGGGTTTGCGAGTGTCCTGGATAAAAACCAACATCCAGGCCTTTAATGACCTTTTGGGCACAGCCATCAGCAGTGTGTCTGTTTGCGGAAAGAGTGTTGACCTTGTTGAGACGTTTACTTACTTTGGCAGTGACATTCATGTCTTTGGCGACTCTTCCTATGAAGTTAGTAAATTGATTGGGAGAGCATGGGGGGTCATTAGGTCGCTGAAAAGGGGTGTGTGGTGCTCCTGATATCTATGCAAAAGGAAGAAGGTCCAAGTCTTTAGAGTCCAGGTGCTTCCGGTCTTGCTATATGGTTTAGAGACATGGATATTATCCAGTGACCTGAGATGAAGACTGGACTCCTTTGGTACTGTGTCTCTCCGGAAAATCCTTGGGTACTGTAAGTCAACTTTGTGTCGGAGTGGAGTCCCGAATGAGGCACATTACCTGCATTGTGAGGGAGCATCAGTTACGGCACTACGGCCATGTGGCAAGTTTCTGCGAGGGTGATCTGGCTCGTTAGATCCTCATTGTTGGGGACCCAAGTGGCTGGACCAGGCCAAGGGGTCGCCCACGTAACACCTGGCTGCGGCAGATAGAGGGTCATTTCTGGAGGGTGGGACTAGATTTCCGCGGGTCTGCCTGGGGGGTTGCAAACTGGGATCCCAAGTTGTTTTGTCGTGTAGTGGGTGCGGCAACGCACTGCACCAGTGCATGCTTCCCAACATGACTTGACTTGCTCACTGCATCTCAAATCAATGAACAAACATCAGGGTCAAAGAATGTTTTTTTTCCATCTCTAGCTGACCCGAATTTCTAATGTGTATTCCTCTGAGTTCAGTGCCAGTATCACTTTAGTCTGATATGAAATAGCAGAAAGCTGAGCCATGTCCATTACACCACCAATGCAATCTCTTTTTGGAGGTTTTGTGGCCAGCATAATAAGCACCTGCATCTAATTAACATTTTTTTCAGGATCCTAAATGTGTCTGTAATGAGTGGTCCATGGCGTAGGGCAATTTTTCAGCTAGTGTGGGAAAGGCAGTGCAGTCATTGGCCCTGCAGAGGAGAGACGGATTGACACTCCATGGCCGATTAGTCCCCACTGATTTTTGGTGGTTCAGTGGGGGGTGAGTGAGGTGAAGTCCTGCTTAAGGGAGCGTGAAAGATGACACGAGGATAACAGACCCTGGGCAGCCTGGCTGGTGCCAATTGAGTCAGCTAAGACAGGGGTCAGCTGGTATGGACCAGGGCTGCTGGCGGAGCATGGCGCCAACCCACACCTTCACATTTGGTGGCAGTGGTGGGATGAGATGTGGTGGTGAGGACTGATGATTGTAAGAATTAATAGCAGGTGGGTTACGTGCTGCATACATGTGCAGAGTCGGACAAATCCGTTGGGTTCCTTAATTGTTACTTGGGTGGAGTGGCATGTTTAGGATGCACCCAATTAAAGTGGCTGGATGAAAGGAGCCAGCACGGGATGGAAGGGGAGAAACAGAGATTGAACTCAGAGAGCAGAAACAGAGCTGTTAGGCTGAGGATTGAGTGGTGTGAACTGCGGCTGCTATTGTTTCTGCTGGCTGAGACGAGCGCAGCCCGTCTAGTCTAACTGTGTGTAGAAAGGGGCCCGGAGTTCTTTACTCCAATGCCTAAATTATTATGATTTTAATTACTTTAATATTTTGAGTCTCGGGTCACTATGAACAAAACATTATTAATTAAGTATAGCAATACACTGGTCAGGTAATAACAAATAAATAAAGGTAGATTAAGGTACCTGTTACATTTGTTCCCAAACAAATTGTTTATACTAAACAAACTTAAAAAAAAAACCAAGAAACTGGGTTATAAAACAATGATAAACTCCCTGTTTAATTATAAACCAACAAAACACAAGTAATAAACTGGAAATAATCAAGAACTATATTACACTGTTAATAATAAAAACACATTCACTCATGTCACTCTATTTAAAACAAAACGTTGTGGGCCTCATTCGTGGCTTGTGAGCGTTGCGACCAAAAACCTATAGGTCCCTTCACTCCACCAGGAGCAATAAAACAAAATAAAAAGTACCCTACTTGGCAATGTGGTTATCAGTCCAGCAAATCCTTCCGACCTCTCCGCCTCTGTCCGCGAGCAGGGAACCGCTGCTGAGCTAATCCGAAAGCGTCTCCAAATAAACGAACGTCCACCAGAAGCGTGTTGAGCTGCGTTAGCTACTGCCTCTTCACCTTGCTACTTCCCCTCGCTGAATTAACAAGTGGTTTATTTGCCGGATAGACACTGTGAACGTCTAATCGAAATTCTCCGTCTAAATCAGCAGTTCATATTCCAGTAAATTATCGTGCTGATAATTTGTCTCCCCAAACGTTTTGCTACACCAACTTGGCGTCCCGCTCTCTCTTTATCCTCGCTCTCCGTTCTTTTTTCTCTCGCAGTTCATAAATGTCAGGAACACAATCAGAGGACGCTCCCAACTGATCCACATACCTGGGTGGACTGTCTAAAGATTTGAGGATGCAGACCCATTGACAGATGGACTTCACCCCCTCCTGTGGTATGGTCTCCCATTCTGTAATGTCACCATCATTTGGAAAGTTTCTAGAGAGAAGGTCAGCATCTATGTTGTGCTTACCGGGTCGGTACTGTAAATCAAAAATCATATGTGGATAAGGTAGCGAGCCATCTGTGTCCAACTGCATTTAGTTTTGCGGTCGTCAGCACGTAAGTCAAGGGATTGTTGTCCGTACGTACTGTGAATTTAGCCCCATACAGATAATCATGGAATTTGTCCACAACAGCCCACTTGAGAGACAGGAACTCAAGCTGGTGTATCGGATAGTTCTTTTCAGATTGGCTCAGCTTCCTACTGGCAAATGCCACAGGTCTTAATCCCTCAGGGTGTTCCTGGTAGAGAACAGCTCCAATTCCTTTTAAGCTAGCATCCACATGTAGGATGTAGGGCTTGTCAGGATCAGCAAATGCCAGCACAGGTGTATAGGTCAGACAATAGATGATCTTATAGAATGCATCAGTACAAGACTGGTCCCATCTGTTGCCAAAGGGCTCCGACTCTCTCAGGTAGCTCTTGGTAGGATCTTTGTTATGCTTCCGGCTCCTTTGTGTTGGGGCATAACCTTTTGTTAGTTCAGTTAGTGGCCGGACAATAGAAGCATAGTTGGCTATGAACCTCTTGTAATAACCACAAAAGCCTAAAAAGGATCTCAAGGTTTTCAGGTCAGTAGGCTGGGGCCAGGTGGTAACGGCCTCAATCTTTTCTGGATCAGGAGAGACGCCATCTGCTGACATAATGTGTCCAAGATACTTCACCTTGGACTGACAAAACTGACTCTTATCAAGGGAGATCTTCAGACCAGCCTCTTCAAGTCGGTCGAGCACTTTGAGAAGTCTCTCCTCATGTTCTTCCAAAGTCTTCCCGAAGATTATCAAATCATCAAGATACACAAGAACTTGGAGCAGGTTCATGTCACCAACTGTTTTTTCCATCAATCTTTGGAAAGTAGCAGGGGCTCCAGTTATTCCCTGGGGCATACGTTCAAACTGGAAAAACCCCAGGGGGCAGGTGAATGCAGAAAGGGGCCCTGAGTTCTTTACTCCAATGCCTAAATTATTATGATTTTAATTACTTTAATATTTTGAGTCTCGGGTCACTATGAACAAAACATTATTAATTAAGTATAGCAATACACTGGTCAGGTAATAACAAATAAATAAAGGTAGATTAAGGTACCTGTTACATTTGTTCCCAAACAAGTTGTTTATACTAAACAAACTTAAAAAAAAAACCAAGAAACTGGGTTATAAAACAATGATAAACTCCCTGTTTAATTATAAACCAACAAAACACAAGTAATAAACTGGAAATAATCAAGAACTATATTACACTGTTAATAATAAAAACACATTCACTCATGTCACTCTATTTAAAACAAAACGTTGTGGGCCTGATTTGTGGCTTGTGAGCGTTGCGACCAAAAACCTATCGGTCCCTTCACTCCACCAGGAGCAACAAAACAAAATAAAAAGTACCCTACTTGGCAATGTGGTTATCAGTCCAGCAAATCCTTCCGACCTCTCCGCCTCTGTCCGCGAGCAGGGAACCGCTGCTGAGCTAATCCAAAAGCGTCTCCAAATAAACGAACGTCCACCAGAAGCGTGTTGAGCTGCGTTAGCTACTGCCTCTTCACATGCTACTTCCCCTTACTGAATTAACAAGTGGTTTATTTGCCGGATAGACACTGCGAACGTCTAATCGAAATTCTCTGTCTAAATTAGCAGTTCAAATTCAAGTAAATTATCGTGCTGATAATTTGTCTCCCCAAACTTTCTGCTACACCAACTCGGCGTCCTGCTCTCTCTTTCTCCTCGCTCTCCGTTCTTTTTTCTCTTGCGGTTCTTCCACCACCTTCCGTTTTTTCTACCCATCCAGTTATCAAAATAAAAGTCTGCATAACCAGGTAACAAAGTGCTATACTAAAATGAACAGTTTAAAATACAACATTTACATTTTTTACATCAGTAACTTATTTACATAAATCAGTTAGTTAGTTAAGCACATTTTTACCTGGGCTACACAAGCAATCGGTGACCCAGGGAATCGAAGATGGAGTTTTACTGGGCGTCTGCTGGAACATTAAGGATTAGATGTCTGCATTTGTATTTTCTCTCATTTTAAAGGTTAATTTTAACTTGCAGCCGATCACACTGTTTTTATGGATTATTTATTTAAGAATGTACATTTTGGAACACTGAACTATTTGGCTTTGGGCACTATTTATTTTGATAGTTTTAATATAAACACATGAGCACTGTTACACCTAGCTCTTTGTCATCATCTGCTAGGTTCATCCTTGGTTATGGTATCAATGGTGGCAGGTTCAAGGTGTTCCTGGTATGCAACAGGAGTATGGGGCGAATCTGCACCGTTGCAGTGCCAGGATGTTATTTGCTTAATTATCTCAATGATCAGTTGCTTGCAAAATAGTTTGTATCCCGCATTTACTCAACATAACATTCAATATATAAAATAATGCAAAGACTTCCACTGATTTATAGACATCTGTTTTGCAAAATCGTGCTTATATGAACATTATCTCAGGATGGCGCGCTGGATTGGGTTGTCATTATGGCAGCTCTGTTACAGCTGTGCATTATTTATTTATTTTTATATGCTTTCTTTGGTAGCTTTAACTTTGCGACTCATTCTGTTTATCTACATGCCCATCGATAGGATTTGGTCCGGAGAAACCCTCTATGTTGTCAGCCCTGGTAATGGTGGTGGACCATGGAGGAAGAAGAAACACTCAGGTGAAATGAGCAGGGATTCGGAACACATTGAGAATAAGAGCTCATCATCTACCTCTGCTTAGTATCTTACTTTCTTTTTACAATGTCCAGTTCATCAAAAACAAGCTGGATGACATTAGAACTATTATCTGCTTTCAATGGGATATCAGGGACTGCAATGTTTTCTGTTTTTCGGAAAAATGGCTGAACACTCTGTGTTGGACTACTTGGTCCCACCATCAAAATCTTTTTCTAAGGTATGGACAGAGCCACAATATCTGGCAAGCTTAGCGAAGGAGGTGAATGTTTCATGGTTAAGACTATAAATATGCTTTTTCACATTCCAATCCATAAAGATGGCCCCTTTTTTAGTTATAAAGCTATCATCTTTGCAGTTACTCAAAGTCTACCTGGCTGTGGCTGGATGTTTGGGGTGGGCCTGAATATTGGTGACACATAATCACAGTCTCAGTCCTTCACACAGCTGATTCAGAGAATGTCCTCACAGCAGCCTGAAAAAGCATAGCTGATTATATCTGCACGTTGCAGCGAGGTGTACTTAGGTATTAATGTGCTATGGTTTACTCAGTTTAGCAAATGTGTCGGTCTCGTGTCCTCTTCAATTTTCCTCAGCATCAAGATCAGACTCATCAGATCATGAAACAGTTGAAAAAAGCACAAGAACTTTAAGTGACACAAGATAGGAAAACAGTAGGGAAAACACAACAGGGAAAAACTTCCTATTAAGGTTTGTTTTGATAACTAATGTTATTTGTAAACTAATTCTGTCAATCTTTATGCATTTTGGTGTTATTTGATCACAAATTGGGGTAATTTATGGTGCCAGGGAACACTTAATTAGCATTACATTAAATGGAAAAATATTTATGTGTTGGTGTTACAAAAAAAAAAAAAATCTACTTAAAAAGGGGTTTTCAGAAATTGAATAGCTTCATAAAGTAGGTATTCATATTTGTTCTGTAATCACCTAGTGAAAGTAAAATTTGTGTTTATTTAATTGATTGAAGGGCATTCATTTTAGGATTGTTTTAAATTGTGGTTGTGGTATACAAGTTTGATTGCCAAATATGTTTCATACGACTTATTGCAGCTTAAGTCTGACTTTTTGTTACTCATATTTGATCTTTCTAGAGAAGTGTGAACAGAAAATGTACACATGAAAACAGAACTTTGTAGGTGGTGTTAAATTTGTTACAGACACAAGTGACTTAATGTGATTTAATTCTTGAATACAAATTGTCAGGCAGTTTATACTAATTACCTCTCTGTTTATAAAACCTTTGCAATACCTTTAAATTGAAAATCAAGATAGGCCACAGTACCAACACAATATGCCAATGGAGAACAAGTGAAGTGACAGACTCAGTAGGAATTTTTAGGTGACTGTCACAGCCAGTACAGCTAAATTGCTATGCATTTTCTAGTGTAAATGGCACAAATATCCTCTTTGACATTCTGAAACTGTGAAACCACTGGTTTGCACCAGAATCCATCACAACTAAATGTAACCAACAATGCCTCCTGTCTCATGTAGAAAAGGTTCTAGATATAGGTCTGACAGTGATAACTGCCCTCAAGCAAAAGTTCAAATTTTTCATTTCCTATTTCATTTCCTTGCAATCATGAACTGAGGAATTTGTACACATCCTCAATTAAAACCAATATTAAGTAGCACAGCAGCTGACATACTACTGGTATTCATGGTACCCAATTGGGTTGCAGCTCAGTGACTCGTGGACTGCATTCAGGATGGATATTTGTACACATACCAGTTTTAGATCACGTAATTAATTTAATTTAAATCAATTAATTTGAGCAGTCAAATAAAACAAAAATGGTTACAAGTATGAGCCACAAACCTGAATAGAGCCACATTTGTTTTGATGAGCATTTCGATTCTCTTTACTACACCATTTCTTTTGATTCGTTTTTAGGTTTAGATGCTGGTGCATACATAAGGTCCCATGGGTACCCTCTAATTGCATCAGATGCATAATTTAATAATTCATATATTATTTTGTCTGTGTGTGTGTTTGTGTATACAATTATATATTTTACATGATACTTCATATGAAATTGTTCTTTTTTTAGTACACAAAGCATGACAACACATTTAACATTCATAATTAAAGTAATCTAATATCTTACAGAATCACAAATAAATTAGTATTGTGTGACTTGTTCATGGGTAATGATTCCTTAAATGAACAAGAACTGTACAACTGGTTCTCGGGTAATGATTTGTTCACAAATTAAAAGAAAGAAAATGGTACAACTAGTTCTTGGCTAATGATTTGTTTAAAAATCAAATGAATGAGAACCATGCAACCGTTTCTCAGAATTATGATTTAATTTGAACTCTCAAAAGAATCAGTAAATGATAAATGCCAAGTACGGTGAATGAGCCGTAACAACGTGTGTTGTAAAGTAAAGTTGAAAGCAAATAATAGTTAGAAATTAGAATAATATTTTTATAAGGTTCAGTTTTGTTTGACTTAATCTGTGGAATGTACAGAGTGACATCAACTTATTAGTTTGAATAATGTTTATATATTCAGTTTTAAACAATAACACTGCAGAAAATAAAACAATTGGTACATTCCAGTATGAAGGTATTGTTCCTGCATTGTACTTTTTTTTACGAAAAATGAGAGAATCATCAGTTACAATTTTTGTTTTCTGATACTGATGTACTTTGAAATCAAAAGAATCATAAGTGAAATGAGTTGAGAGTTATGATTCAGGTGGTTCTTGTGCATGCACTTAAAACCATCACCACTGTCATTCAAATAAAAGATGCTGAGGACATCACACAGGACACTCATGTGCTTTAGCGGTCCTGTAGAGCTCCACTGACTCAATTTGCTCATGCTTTACTGAAAACAGTTATTCAAAAAAAAAAAAAAAATATTGTGAATGTCACCTTCATCTTGACTGATACATCAACTCTCAACATTTCAGTTCTCAGTTTAACAAAGGAGAAAAGAGTACCTAGGAAAAAACAGTTTTGGAAGTTTTTATGCTCTCCTTCAGAACATGGTGTTTGGCATTTTCTTTTTTAATTGACATCCTTGCATTATGTTAGGTAAGTAAAGGAGGTGTTACTGACATGTGTGCAACATGTTTTGTTATGGGAAAGTATTACATTATATAATTATATAATATATATATATATATATATATATATATATATATAATATATATATATATAATATATATATATATATATATATAAAATATTTATATATAATACATAATAAACTTTTGTACACTAAAACAAAAAAAAACTATTTAGAATTCCCAGTCAGGATTCCCTGTTTAATAGATGAAAAAACTGAAGAAAAAATAATTTGTTTTTAACAAGAAACGGAAGGAGAAATCTTTCCAGTTCAGATATCACTGAGGACAACACAGTTGTGTGATTGAATGATGTCCATTTCATGTTGGTACCCTTGTTTATGGTCCAAGGACAAGAAGAAGTGGAATCGTGGTCAAACCAATGTCAGTGGCACTTCCTTGTGCCTGGGTTCAACAGCAGAATGCCCATGCTCTATTAAATTGTTGCTGTTAGATACTCAGTTTGACAGCATTTTTATTTGTTCATATATTATGCCAATTAGTATTTTGCATTTCACTTTTATTTAAAGTCTTCTCTTATTAACATCTTCTTAGGGTGGTCATGTCACTTGATACTTGAAATTTTGCACTTCAGTTTCATTTTCATTCCTGTCAATCATGGAACAATATTTTTCAGCAACAGCTTTGTTTTTATATATTGTCTTCAAACATATTGTGTCAAGAAATTAATAATCTGTTTTATGCTAAAACGACCCACATAATCTTTCTTAGTATAATACATAACATCATTTCACTCTGTAAAATACAATAAACAAGCAAAACAATATTAAAATATGTTGCTTACTGTGTATATATAATGTGTTCAGCTTAGATTTAATAATACATTAGTTATACCCTAAAGGACATGATTCACTCATGGATGCAGCACACAGTATATTTAGGAAACAAATGGCCATTATGCCCCTGGCTACACCAGACCAGGCAATTTTAGTAATAAACAATATATAGTTTAAAACAAGCATTTAAAAGTAAAATGTACAGGTGAAATTATTAATGGGTGCAGGGGACTCTCTAACTGGATATTTTGAATGAGTTTATGGGTAATCTGATATACAGAAAAATCAATACTTCAAGTTCAATTCACTCATGTTTTTCCTTCCTGACATGTTGGTGTGTGGTCTAAGGTGTAAGGCATATTTCATATGTGGTAGAGCTTGGACCTTTGCTTCACTCTTCTCCTTTCAGACTAATCTACTAGCATTGCTGTTTCACTTTTCATTTATTGTATGCATAAACATCTTAGCTGTACAGAGAGGTTTAATATGTTTTATATTTAATTTTTAATATAATGTATCATCAGAGGGGCTAACATTTTTTAAATGTAAAATGTAGTTCACAAAAATGCTTTAACTTGCATAGAAACTTAATATTTAATGTCTCTCATATTAGCTACGTAGGGTTTAGCTGATTTAGTACTAAGCCTGTGTTACAGCTGAGAATTGGTGCAATATTACTTGGAAAAAAAGTCTGATTGATGGACGAACTGGTGAAGGAAACCCCTGAAAAAAATTACACATGTAGACTGCTTTTTGCATGTGCGTGGAATGACAGTGAAGCTATACATGTTCACGCTGTCTTCAACATCCACAGCAAAGATGAATGATGTAAAAAAAAAAGGTAACACAGACAATTCTGCAAGATTTGATTGCCATAAGAATGTATTTCACATTAAAAAGATAATTTATTCTAAAAGATTACTGCTTTGTGTCCATTGCATTCAGGTTAATATTTACTTACAGTATGTAGCACGGTTCATTAAAAGGATGCAGTTCACAGTGCTTTACAAGAAGAAGCAAATATAAAGTATAAATATAAATGGAACAATACAAATTATAATAAGACAAAAAAAATGAATACAGCAATCTTAAGAGGAAGATTAAACAAAGGCTAAACTAAAAAGATGTATTTAATAATATCCACAGTCTGTGATGTCCTCATCTTCTTGGGCAAACTGTTGCATAAATGAGGGCCATAATACTAGAAACAGCAAGTCTGTATGTGTTTTTCTTACCCTAGGAACAGATAAAAGGATAATGCTATAGAAATCGGAGATCTATTAGGAATATTTTTCACAGACATGCCAGAAACAGAAGGAATTGCAAGCCCATTAGCTAATTAAAAAAGAATTAAAATGATTTAATATCAAACCAACAGGTAACCAAGACCTGAAGGGCTATCCATCTAAAAATATTTTCTATATGTAACTGACACCAAGTACTTTGAAGTGAATGCCAAGGAAAATTTTTAATAACATTTTTCATGACAGACAAAGAACAAACTTTCTGATAAAATGGAAGTCTATAGAGACCAGCACTGAACCACAGCTAAGAATATTAAAACATCCATGAAGAAATCTCTTGTTACTCATGTTACATGCCACATAATCCTCATGTCAAGTCATCCAGGCACATGATTATAATGGGCAAAATGCACAAATTTCTTGCTAAAAATTGTTAATACTTTTGGAAAATGAAAGCAGTGCATGCAGAAGTAATGTGTGCACACAGGATCAAGCTTTTGATTTGAAGACCTACTTCTTACCATCATTCATAGGTCAAGAGTCTTCAAAACCTCGTTCCCATCATGAAATTCAAATATTTCATTACCCTAGACACTTCATAATTAAACTAGACTTAGACTAGACAATATTTGATGAACTGCATTTGTGTGGGTACAAAACTGAACAACAGAAACTGTATTTGTGTGGTCCAAATAAACTCAACCCTAGAACGTTTCACTTGCTACCAAAGTTTCACAAACAATCACACATGGATGGTCACTGGAGAGATTCCAGAGGACCACCCTATAGTTTCCTACTGTGACTCTGAATTGTACAGTCATGGAATATCTTGATTTCTGTCACAACCCTAACTCCTAAAAACATCTGAATCATTGCAAAAACACATTTTTAAATGTTTTACTAAATTAAGTTTCATTTACAACTGACATTGTTTACATGAATATTGAAACAGATCTCTTTTTTTCAAAAATCCTGATCAAAATACACTGGATCCTCCTTTATTGGCATTACTAAATTTAAACTTAATGAGAAACAACTGCTGTGTTCAACGTACACTTTATTTATAGATTATAGGGACAGCACTTGTTTTTGCCAATATTTATATGTCATGTTGGGGTGAAACAGTTTTCCTAAAATGTAAAAGATATTTTCTTTGTGATTTTTGGATGATATATTTGGTATTTGGACTCATTCTGAACTAGAATTCTACTACTTTATTTACTTACAAACAGTCCATTATAATAAAAACTATTTTTTAGCATAGGGTGCAAGCCAGCCATTATAACACCTTCCTTTATCAATAAAGCTGGACACATAGCTTCCTGTGTCAGCATTTAAACACTCACCATGGCAAAATTAAACCAGAATAGCATTTCTAGATGCACAGGTACTGTATATACTCTTTGGGCTGAAGATCAATCTAAAAAGAAATCCTAGCTATGAAAGTGCACTTCAAGATTACTAATACTCATGCACACTTATATAAGTGTAGCTATCACCCAAAACATACATTTAAATTGATCATTAAATCTCAACAACAGTAAATCACTGCCATACTGCAACAAAGCCCAAAGTGAGACATATCATTCAATATTAATGTACCCCATTGAGTATGTTGCATATTGTTTTGTGCCCTTTTTTCTGCATGTTTGAATGTAAAATTCTGTGCAGCAAATAATGCTATCCAGTGAAAAGGCCCCTAAACTAACTGAATTAACTATTATTTTTTAATGGTTCTATGTAAGAACTATAAATTCCACATTTTCAAGATCTTGCAGTAAGGTAATTTAGTTGTATGATGTTGTAATTATTTTTGTGAACTTTCTAACATTTTTTAACCTTGTTTCTGGTGCTTATGATGTACACTGATCAAATCATCAGATATACTATGAGGATCGTATCATAATGCTGCAGGTGTCATTATTACCGACGTGTGCCAGTATGTGATATCATGTGCTAATTTTAACAACCACTGTTTTATCAAATTTTTGCAAATGCAGGGGAAGACACTGCCTGTTGTGATATTCTGTATTTATTTTTATTTCTTTTTTTTTTTTTTTATTCTTTGAATAAATCTTTAAAGATTATAGGAACTTTGTTTGTTTTTTTTTTTTTTCCTCTCTCTTGTGTCGATATTTTGATTATAAAAGCTTTGCCTCATTTTTGGGCCAGTGAAAGTCATATGCCTGTTTCTTGAGTTTTAGGATAAGGCTGCTTGGTGCAGACTTTGCTTTCTGTTTTTTAGGCATGTCACCCTCGTTGATATTATGAACAGACAGGGTTCACAACAGTTCCTTCTCAGATTTTTTTTTAACTGTGTAGAAGGTATCTCTTTTATTTATTTTTTTGTTTCAAATTAAATTTGAAAAAAAAGGTCACATCATGACATACTATCATGATTTTTTAAATATTTAAAATTTTGTCCAATATTTCCATACTATTGCTACATAGTTGCAAAAAAAGTAAAAAAAAAAAAAGAAAACTTCCTTGTTGTCCGAGATGATGGATTTTTAAAAAAAGACTTTCAGTATGACCTTTTGAAACTTAGACTTGACTCCTGATTTTTAATTTTGTTTGGTGCTTTGTTAGACACATTGGCTGGTACAAGCTTTTGTTGTAATCACTGGCCTAATTAAAGATAACATCTAAATTGATCTATTTTCATATCAATGTCTTTTATGTTTCTATCAAAACACTGCATGTTTGTAGCTAATATCAGGTAACAAAAAGAAACATTCTACACCATGAACAAAATAACAACCAAAGAGAATTTATTTTCATTTATGTGGATAGCTTTTTTTTTTTGGTTCTGGTTCTCATTTTCTTAAGATATCTTGTTTTTTATTTTTGACTTTGGACAATTAACAGTTAACATTCTCTCGATTTTTACAGAATTCTTTAAAAATTATTCTTTCCTATCTGTTAGATCTTGGTTCTTCTTCACCACAGCATTAATTAAAAAGTTCATTGTTATTATAATCTTTATTTTTATTCTGCATATATACGGTACAGTGCCGTAAAATTGTATTTGCCTACCTAGTACTCGCATTAGGCAGAATTCAGAGTCATATTCCTGGTATATACTGTAGGTTTATAGAAAGATCCCATTTTCATCTAGGTACAATGGTGTTAAGAAGTGATGCATTTGTTCAGTAATAGTAATTAGTTGACATATTATTTTCAAATGTTGTATTGTATATTTAAAGATCCCATGTATGGCACCAAAATACACCTCACTGTTAAACTTCCACCAGCATCAAACATTTTGAACAATCAACAGCATTCAACTTGGGGCTAGAATTCCTCTTAAACATGTAGTATTTTGTCTGGATGGGTCGAGTTCTTTATTCCATTGCAATTGCACCTTATCTTTAACAATGATAGCACATCTATAACAAATTTTATTTTCTGACATGTCCATATGTCATATGCCTTAGCAAGCAGTGGTTAAGGATGAGAGCTCTGTGAGTAAAAAGCAGATACCTGAGAGTAGAAAGGGCACCAAAAAGAAAACTGACCAAGTGTAAGTAGCCAGGTTTCCATCCAAGGAGTTTTTGCGAAAAAATATTTAGCACTTCAAATTTTAGCTGATGGAAATGCTAATTATCGATAAAATGTTGTACATGTCGACATAATATTTTTCCGTTTAACTTTAGCGCATAAATTCCATATCGATACTTCAGATGTCGCAAAAACTACACTGGAAACACTTTTTGTCAGAAAAAATGGCTTTAACGCAAATAAATGTGTCACATGATACACATCACATGCAATCAAAACGAGAATGGCGGAGCGGTTCGCATGGTCTGATGAAGAGACTCGTTATTTCCTCAGTTTAATTGAGGAAAACGACATCACCATTATTTTTGATGGAAAACGACAAAGGAATGCTACAACATTTAAGGATCTGGAAAGAAAAATGGCTACACGAAGCCGTGGCATATTCTTCGCAGCAAATGGAAGGTGCTGAAACAGCATTACCTGGCAGAGAAGCGTGACCTTTCACGTAGTGGTTCTCGGAGGAAATTGAAGACGAAGTTTAAATTTTTCAATGAAATGGACCACATACTGGACCAGAGACCCATGGTGTCTTCGTTTCTACAAAAATCAACAGCTCTGGTAAGTTCTGTAATTTGTTTCACGTAATTCGCGGAGAGTCCTATATAATGTTATTGTATTTGATGTGACTTGATATGTACATTTTTGAGCTCTAAAACGTTTGAGATTGAGATTAATGTATATATATATATATATATATATATATATATATATATATATATATATATATATATATATATAATAATATATATATATAAAAAATATATATATATATAAAACCGCCTTTTAACAGTCTTTTAAAAACACTTTGAGATGTGTACGAGCACTAATAAAAAGTTCACTTAAAGACTCACGAATCAACTGGGCTACTTTTCACTTGTGTTAAACAGAGTCTTGTGATCTCTTTGAAGGGCAGGAAAATGAAGATGACTCCAGTGTGTCCACAGGTAAGTCCTAATTAGCAATTTTTTCCCTTTTCCAGTCATTTTTGTCGATTTGAGTGATGGTAATGTTTGGGGGAAAAAAGCATTGATGATTCAATTTGATATGTTGTATTTACATTGTGCTGAATGTGAATTACATGTTTTATGGAGCTATGGATGTTTAAGAAAAAAACAATAATAATAAAGTAATATAAATTAGGTTGTTTATAGTGTTTTTAAATTGTGAAAACTAACTGAAGTTTCTGGATTTTATAGATCATCCACCAAATGATTCACTCATCCCCTCTGATGGTGGACCAACAAATGATTCAAATACAGAGTCACCCTCCCTGGACCAGTCTGAGGAAACGGCAGAAGATTCTGACCTACCACAAAATGTCTCAAGAATGTGGAGGTGAAGTCAACAACATGGTCCAAAAAAAAAGCAGTTAACTGAGGTGAAAGCTATTTTTAAGGATTTCCTTAATCTGCAGCGGCAACAAGCAGAGCGAGATCAACAAGTCATTCAGTCAGTTACCCCTGTCATCTGTCAAGTTGTACATTGTTTTGAGCGTTGTGCAAATGCTGCAGAAAGGCATGCTAATGCATCTGAGGCGATGGCTGGTTTGAGGCAACCAGAGAGTTTGCACAATCAACCCAGGTGCTCCAATCATCAAGCGTCTCATCTGCCCTACAGTCAAGCAGGCACTTCAACACATTCTTCTTTGAATACATATCCTGATATGTCATTCACCACATACCTAAACTTGGAGTAGGATATTCATGTTATTTTTTGGTTCATATTTAAAAGTAAAACACTATTTTGTAGTGTATCTTCAGTGTAATATATATATTGTAAACAAGGCGCTTTATAGCGCCCGACCCGGCACAGAATACGCAGAGGCATGTGTTCACACTCAAGGTCTTTTATTTTTTCCTCTTCAGCCATGGGCACATGTCTTCCCCGTGTCCCACCGGCCCAACACAGTCCAAGCACAAAAAACCCACCAAACCAAACACTATCCTGCTCCACCACTCCTCCCAGGCAACCTCGTCCTCTTCCTCCCGATTCTGGCCTTGATTGCTGGGAGGCATGCCCTTTTATACCCCACCCGGAAGAGATCCAGGTGCCTGACCAGCTGGTCTTAATTGCACCTCCGGGTGGGGCTGATAAACCGCCCAGTGTGGTGGCTGGATCTCTGCAGCACCCCTAGCGGCCACCCCATCTCCCAACCGGGCTGCTGTGGTGGACTCCATGTCCCATGGAGCCACGGGGGAGATTGAGGAGGAATCCATTGCCAGGAGGCGCCCCAAGCCCGGGAGGTATTGCAAAGTCCATGATGGCTCCCCCGGGACATATGCATCAGAGGCGTCCCGGCCGGGCATGGGACCCGGCTGTCCGTCACTATATATATATATATATATATATGTATATATATATATATACTATATATAAAATATATATATTATATATAAAATATAATATATAAAATATATATATAGGCTGCTTTTTTTTTCTTGTATTCAGTAAAAGTAAAATGTTATTAATGACACATGTGACATTGCAACTGTTTTATGTTGTTTAATATCCCAAAACAAATGTTTTCTATTTTCAAATTAATCTATTCTTTTCTACTTTAAAACAAAGGTTTACAACAAGTAGTCTGGTGCATTCTACAAGATGTAAATTAAGCTTCTAATGTGGTAAATCTTTATAAAGCAGATGTACAAATTTTGTTACAAATAAAATCAGTAACAGCATGTTGTAGTTTGTGATTTGAAATAATAGTAACAATTTGGTTTTATGATTGAAATGCCTTTTAAACTTTTCCCATAACAGCCTACTGCCTTTGCAAGTTTGATACAAATTGCATTAGAGCGTCCCTGATAATCACAGCTTGTTCAGAAGGTCGTTCATCGTATTGCAAGCGGCTTGGTTGTCTCTCGCCTTCATTACGTGAGTCTTCACTAGGTGGTACAAATTGTTGCTTCTCCATCTCACAGATGTTGTGGAGTACACAACACGCTGCCACAACAGTAGGTATGAAAGAGTGGTGAATGTCAGATCGTTTGGCTAGGATGCGCCATCTTCCTTTCAGACGTCCGAAAGTGTGCTCCACCTTAACTCTGAAACCATTCAAGTGAGAGTTGAATGCTTCTTGTTCTTGAGACAAATTGGGACCAGGATAACCTTTGATGAGCCAATGCAGTAGCGGATAGGCTGGGTCTCCTGCTACTAAAAGGGGTACCTGAACTCCCTCCACATCAGCTGTAGCCTGGGGGTGTCTCTCAGGATGTCTAAATAATACAAAAACCGCAAAGGTAATTTACTGTGCCAGTCAAAATATTTAATAAAACGTGTGTTTCATTATCTAAACATTTTTTTCTTATTATTAAATGGCAGATGTTTTAGCATATATGAGAAATTCTCTCATTAATATTAACTTTATTTTTTTTTGATTCAACATCGTTATTTTGTATTAATTCAAATTTCAGTTTTAATTAAAAACCTTAAGGGAAGCAGGTTACAGTACTGATTCAGTTGTTATCGCACAGAGAAGGGATGTTGAAACGTAGGGTCACCTGTACAGATCCGATGCTGCAAACACAGCTGCATCATGGGCACTTCCGGGAGTGCCAACGCAAATGTCTCGTATTATGCACCTGTCATCAACAAGGGCCTGGAGAACAATAGATGGCCACCCTTTGCGATTAATGTAATTACGGTAGCCTTCCGTCAGGGGAAGAATAGGCACATGCGTGCCATCCAGCGCACAAGATGCACCAAGTAATTGCGGTATGCAATTTCATTGGCCTCCGCTACAGTCGGAAGTCTAATATAGCGCCGCATTAATTTTTCTTTAATAGCGGTGCATACAGCATATACACATCGATGGACGGTTGTTTTACTAACCCCGAAAGTTTCTCCAACTACTCTATACTCGGCGTATGTTTCCAGCTTGTAAAGGGCGATGGCAATCCGCTTTTGGGTTGGAACCGGTGGTCGGTGGCAACCTGTGATGGGCACAACATCAGGACTGTTGAAATCACACAACATCTCAAATGTCGGCCGTGTCATTCGAAAATGTTGCAGCCAGAGATTTTCTGTGAAGTGTCTCTCCACCACCTCCTCCCAGAAGGTCTTATTTCGTCGTCTCTCCCATACCCATGGGTTTCGTCGCACTGGGGTACTTTCTTCGAGCTCTAGGGCTATCAGACAAGCAACTGCTTCATTCTGCCGTCGTCTTCGGATATTATGTATAATTCCAATTATTTGTGAAATTGAAATAACAGTAAGCTGGCAAATTTAAAAAAAAAACTCTGAATAATCTCTCCATTTCTTTGTTTAGTGGAGGGGTGTAATGTGGAAAACGAAAGGTAGATAATTTGCGACATACACAAAATTATGTATGGAAACGGCTCAAGGGCAGATTTTTTTTAGCGATACAACAAAATTTATGCGACAGTTCGTTTTGGGAGGGGGTGACGTCATCACGCACACCATTTTATCAATAAAAAGCCAGTTGGATTGAAACAGGCTGGAGACAGCAAATTTCGCACTTTTTTTTACGTATATTCTATTTGTCGATAACAAAACATTGCAAAAAACTGGATGGAAACTTGGTTAGTGACAGAGACATATAAAGTCCTTCCTTGTGGAACTTTCATCTTTTTCGCTCTGAGTGAAGAGAACCTGCATAGCTGCACAGGCCATCAGACCAAAGCAGCATGCAGACTTGAGCCAATTAAAGTGTAAAGATGATGGTTTTTGGGATTTTCTCATAGCCATGGTTATTCAAATAATGCCCAAGTCCCTCATATTGACCATTTATAGACCTTCAAAATATAATGCATCTTTTATTGAGGAATAATCAGACTTAGTTTCTATGATAATAACTATGACAGGTTTCTAATTGTAGAACCTTTTAATTGTCAAGTGGATAACCAATGTGACCAGAAAGCAAGAGATTTCATGAATATACAGCATTGTTTTGATCAGTCAGCACGTCAGCTGGCCTACACATAAGGAAGGACATATGCTGGATTTAGTGCTTTCAAAAGGATTAAAAGTTAACATGAGGAATGCCGTGCATATAGGTATATCAGACCATTTTTGCATATTATTTAAAGTGGAAAAACTGATAACTACAACTGATGAGAAGTGTGTTCTTAAAATGGTTATTTTGATAAATCTGCAGCCTCAATGTTTGCTAATATTTAAAAAAAGGCAGTCAGATTGTACTGCTTACCTTAATAATGGTAACAGTGTAACCAGTAAGGTAGAAAACTTTAAAGCTAAGGTTAGGGCTGCAGCTGACATAGTGACCCCTGAAAAGACTGTTAAGAAATCTGCCAGCACTATTTTACTTTGGAAGACCCGAAGAGTGTCTGATTTAAAGAGAACATGCTGGGGCGCTGAGCAGAAATGGAGAAAAACTAAACTGATAGTCCAGTATGAAATATTGAAGGCAAAAATAAACAAATATAACAACATTCTTCCTTAAAAGACAGTCCTATTTTTCTAAAATTATGAATGATAATGCTGGTAATCCAAGAGTTTTATTTTCAATTACTGATAGTCTTTTAAACCCAGCTCACTCAATGGAATGCCTCCTAGAAACTACTAGTGAAAATTGTTAGACTTTTGCTATATTTTTTAAACATAAAATAAATAATATTACAAATAATATAGTACATTTGCCCAAAGGTAATCCCTCTGAACCCCAGCATGCCCTTTTAAGCAAGTTAATTTTTTTCACTGGAATAGATCCACCAAAAATACGTAGAATAATTTCTCAGCTGAAACCCTCCACCTGAATCCTTGACCCAGTGCCAATAGGCTTTTTCAAAGAAGTCTATGATGTCCTTATTGACATTGTACTTGACATAGTGAACTCATCATTTGATACGGATATTTTCCCTGACTGTCTAAAGATTGCAGTTGTTAAACCAGCGCTCAAAAAAAAAATAATTGACTACTCTGTTTTTTTCATGTAACTTTCTTTGACATTTTGTAAAACACTTTGAGCTACATTGTTTGTATAAATAAAAATAAGTGCTATATAAATAAGTGCTGTATGCAATGAACAAAGTGCAGACCCCATCAATTGAATCCAACAGATGGCACCAACAGTTTCAAATGCAGACTACAGTTTTTTCAATGCATGTTTTCTATTATGTACAGTATAATTTCTACAGATACTACTAAAGATACATCATTGGTTTACTTTAGAGAGCTAGATAGCTATTGGTCAATCTGAAAACTGGATGGACTCCATTTATTTGGGTAATTTGTTAAGATTTGATTCATATTTACTTTCTTCAGGGCCCGGTATGTAACCAAATTCAGAAAAGCCCATCTGGCCAAAGAGTGATGGCGGTCTAATGGTAACCTAAATCAACCAATTCTTACCTAACATCAGAAGGTCTGTTAATGCTGATAATAAAAAAGGCTGACAATACTGATGATGCTTACTGCTGATAATACTTATTAAACTATGGAAGCAGGGCAATTCAATTAAGATGCCTTCCAGGAGTCAAACTATCCAATTGGGGAAAAATGATGTTCTTTTTTAGGTGATGGGGTTTACACCTTTTGCTGCAAGCTGGCAGTCTACTATTTGTGATCAGCAAATGTAGGTATTAAAAAGAGCTTCATATGTATATGAACAAAAGCAAACAAATGCATACAGAAAAAAACAATGTGAAATCTTTTGGGTGTAAAATGATTACAAACAGGACATGTAAGCTGCAGTAGGCTGCATTCATTTATTGCCATTAACAATTTGGCAGGCATATAGAAACAGCCTCTAAAATAAAAATCTTGGAAAAGCTTGAAGTTTTCAAGAGAGATTAACATGAAAATTGAGTTAAAACAATCAAAATATGAACACAATTGAATATGTTTGAAACTAATGAAAAAACTTTTTTTTCCTTTACAATTGTATTGTTCATCAGGTCTGGTGCTCTCTGATTGTAGAAAACCAAGAATAAAGTCACTGAGCTTTCCTAGGACAGGACAATGACCTGACATGGAGTCAAGACAAGCTGGGTAAAGTTACCAGTTTTTGTATTGTTTCCTGTATTGAATCTCTCTTCATGATGAATCCTTTGGGACTCCATAAACCATATGTTAAGTTGGATTAACTGTAATATGCATCCAAAAATTACATGAAAAGTAGTGTGTTTTTGTGGTGTTAGCCCTATATTTTAAATTGTATGAACAATAATGTAAGCACAAAATTTTGTGAAAGACATGACCATTTTTAAGTAATGTGTGATTTCTGTGATGATTTCCAATCACATGCTAAAATCTCCCCCAACACACACAAATATAATTTCCATTCAATCACTGACAAAGAATGTAGCCTTCACTGTGTGTTGGGCCAAACGTAAACAATATGTTAAATTCATGTCTGTCAGCAGGACCATTTTGGTATTACAATGCAGTTTCTACCTCCTATTACAACCTCATTTCTTTATGGAACGTTTGAGAGCCCTTAATTTTTAGATTTTAAGTTGTATCAATAGTAACATATGTACAAAATTTCGTAACTATGACCAAGAAGTGATGTGTTTTTGCCTCCCTCCCCTCCCTTTAAAACACCATGTAGCCTGGATTTTGGCTTATTGAAATTTTGCACATATAATAAAGATGAACTAAGATGGACTCAGCTATTTTGGAATAAAGTATAGTTTTTGGACGTTATATGTTTATAACACCACATAGCCTATATTTTAAGTTGGGCTAATGGCAACCTACGTTTAAAATCTCACGAAAATTGTTTCAGACATTTTTGTGTGATTAGAAAAGAAGGAATCACACAAAATGAGATTAGGGGGTTAAAATGAGATCCTTAGTGTACAAGTAGCATTAAACAAAAGCAAAAACTTTCAAAAGAGACACAGAAGTTATTACAATTTTATTTATGTAGATACTCCAATTTAACTATGTATTCTTATTCTCAAAACATCATATGCTGATTTTGGCAAAGTTACCATTTTACATATACCATATGTGGATAGCAAAGCTTACCTTTCAGTTATTTGAGTGAGCAAACTGAGTCATTATTTTATTTTTTGCCAAACGTAAAACAAAAATGATCTCATTTTTATTTTTTATGGAAACACTAAGCAGAATTTAATATAGTGTAGCATGGCTCAAAAATAAGAAACCTTCTTGAAGAAAGAGACACTTATTCAGTAAGTAAACCAATTACTTAATCGAAATGGAATTCTATTAACACTAGAATTACCAAAGCTTAATTTGGTAAAAAAAACTCATACTGGATGATGTATGTGCCCACATAAGAGGAATAACTGCATGCTCGTACCATTGCTTGCGTATTGAAGTGTCAGCAGGTATTTTTCGTGCCATTTGTGGGCATGCCCTTGTCGAGGAAGCTCTGCAGTCTACTTGTGACTTTATGCTGTATGAAGATAAGTAAATAAATCAAGGTAACTAACAGGACTTTGCATGATATGTTGGCGAGCTCTGTAAGCCGTGCTGCTTCGTTGGAGGACAGGTATAGGGCAGACTGACTGGCAGGATGACGCCCGACCTCTTGGTGCATCCAAACGGTGCTATCTTTCACCTTTACGCCTGGTGTAACTGCATTGTTCTTACATGTTAGTGGACATTTATTGAGGGGAGGACTTCTGTTCTCTTTCTCCGATGTAGAACCCTCGTCCTCATTCAAGTTCACTTCTGTTATAGCAAGTCTGTATTTGAAAACTAACAGTGTCAGATTGGGTCGAGCGTGAACACGTCTGAGAGAATCTATACTAATAAAAGGCAAAGCCCTCACTGACTGACTCACTCACTCACTCACTGACTGACTCATCACTAATTCTCCAACTTCCCATGTAGGTAGAAGGCTGAAATTTGGCAAGCTCATTCCTTATAGCTTACTTACAAAAGTTAGGATTACATTTCAAAATTCTACGCATAACGGTCATAACTTGAACCTACTTATGTACATATATACCGGCCATAGCCTGAAGCTCGGTCGCCGTGTGAGGTGGAGTTGCATCCCACATCGTCACGTCTCCCATTTAATTGAGTGCCTGCCCATATAAGGGCACCCGTCAGTGGCAATCCAATAGAAACACTCCGCTAAATATTCGCTTGTGAAGGACTGTGTTTATGCAAAGGAAGATGAGATGGTCATATTGGTGTGGCACAAACTCAGCGAAACTGCGAGAGAAACTTTTAAGTGCCGGGTCTTAGCTAACATTAAATAGAGCCGTAGACATCGCACGAGATAGCACAAGCACAGCTGAGAACCTTCGATGCTTGTACTCCGAGCGGCTCACGTGAACTGACTGTGAACGCAGTACGGAGACAAAAAGCAACAGCTCCAAAGAGCGCTGAACAAAAAACGCATTACACAATTGAGAAGGCAGCAAAAAAATATGAAGCGAGTGACGCATACAAGCTTATTCATAAGTGCAGCTACTGCGGAAACAAAGCACACGGTGGAAAAAGTCAATGTCCAGCTAAAGGAAGATAGTGTATAAAAAACCCGTGCATGCAGTGTATGACGTCTGAAATAAAGAGGAAGGTGAGCTGTTTATTGATGCAGTAAGAAAGGAATCGATGAATGAAACCTGTTATCTTTACAACGGTTGACAAACACGGAATGTAACTTGAACACAACACATCCTCCAAATACGAACCTGATTGAAAGAAATAATGATAATCAAATCCTTGATGACAGCAACACTCATAACAGTCACAAAACAATTACATTGACAATCATGTTACATTATTTTTAAAATGTTGCCTTATATTTTTCATAACTTCTTTAACACACTAATTCTTCGCTGCGAAGCGTGGGTATTTTGCTATATATATATATATATATATATATATACACACACACACATATATATGTGTGTATATGCATGTGTGTATATATATATATATATATATATATATATATATATATATATATATATCATATATATGTCATTGTCCTGCTAAAAGATAACCCGTCGCCCCAGTCTGAGGTCAAGAGCACTCTGGAGCAGGTTTTCATCCAGGATGTCTCTGTACACTGCTGCAGTCATCTTTCCCTTTATCCTAAGTAGTCTCCCAGTTCCTGCTGCTGAAAAACATCCCTACAGCATGATGCTGCCACCACCATGCTTCACTGTAGGGATGGTATTGGCCTGGTGATGAGCGGTGCCTGGTTTCCTCCAAACGTGACACCTGGCATTCACACCAAAGAGTTCAATCTTTGTCTCATCAGACCAGAGAATTTTGTTTCTCATGGTCTAAGAGTCCTTCAGGTGCCTTTTGGCAAACTCCAGGCGGGCTGCCATGTGCCTTTTACTAAGGAGTGGCTTCCGTCTGGCCACTCTACCATACAGGCCTGATTGGTGGATTGCTGCAGAGATGGTTATCCTTCTGGAAGGTTCTCCTTTCTCCACAGAGGACCTCAGGAGCTCTGACAGAGTGACCATCGGATTCTTGGTCACCTCCCTGACTAAGGCCCTTCTCCCCCGATTGCTCAGTTTAGATGGCCGGCTAGCTCTAGGAAGAGTCCTGGTGGTTTCAAACTTCTTCCACCAACAACAACAACATTTACTTATATAGCACATTTTCATACAAAAAAATGTAGCTCAAAGTGCTTTACATAATGAATAGAAAAAGAAGAGAACAGTAAGAAAATAAAATAAGTCAACATTAATTAACATAGAATAAGAGTAAGGTCCAATGGCCAGGGGGGACAGAAAAAACAAAAAAAACTCCAGATGGCCGGAGAAAAAAAAAAATCTGCAGGAATTCCAGGCCATGAGACCGCCCAGTCCCCTCTGGGCAATCTACCTAACATAAATGAAACAGTCCTCTTTGTATTTATGGTTTTCATGGAAGGATTTGATGATGATGATGATGATGATGATGATGATAATGATCACGTGGACTTCTGGCTTTTAGACCATCAATGCTGGGGCATCATGGTGCTTTGAGTAGGTTGGTGGTGGCACAGGCCACCACCACAGAGAAATCGGAAAAGAAACAGAAGAGAGAGTAGGGGTCAGTACGGATTTTAGAGCCACCATGAATAGTTATTATGATGAATTGAACATATAGAGTATCAGGATTAAGATAAAGTGAAGTTATAAAAAGGCCATGTTAAAGTAATGTGTTTTCAGCAGTGTTTTAAAGTGCTCCACTGTATTAGCCTGGCGAATTCCTATTGGCAGGCTATTCCAGATTTTAGGTGCATAGCAGCAGAAGGCCGCCTCACCACTTCTTTTAAGTTTAGCCTTTGGAATTCTACGGAGACACTCATTTGATTATCTAAGATTACGATTTGGAATATAGGGTGTCAGACATTCCGATATATAAGATGGAGCGAGATTATTTAAGGCTTTGTAAACTATAAGCAGAATTTTAAAGTCAATTCTGAAAGACACAGGTAACCAGTGTAGTGACATCAAAACAGGAGAAATGTGTTGGATTTTTTTTCCTAGTTAGGATTCTAGCAGCTGCATTCTGCACTCGTTGCAAATGATTTATGTCTTTTTTGGGTAGTCCTGAGAGGAGTGCGTTACAGTAATCTAGTCGACTAAAACAAAAGCGTGAATTAATTTCTCAGCATCTTTCAATGATATAAGAGGTCTAACTTTTGCTATATTTCTTAAGTGAAAAAATGCTGTCCTAGTGGTCTGATAAATATGTGATTTAAAATTTAGATTACAGTCAACGGTTACCCCAAAGTTTTTTCCTTCCAATCCTAATGCGTCAAGTTTATTTCTGATAACCTCACTGAATCCATTTTTGCCAATCAATACAATTTCAGTTTTCTATTTATTTAACTTGAGAAAATTACTATTCATCCATTCAGAAATACCAGTAAGACATTGTGTTATTGATTCAAGAGAGTCGGTGTCATCAGGTGCTATTGATAAGTACAGCTGTGTGTCATCAGCATAGCTGTGGTAGCTCACGTTGTAACTTGAGATAATCTGACCTAACGGAAGCATATAGCTTGAGAAAAGCGGACCCAGGATAGAGCCTTGTGGAACACCATATAGAATATCATGTGTCTTTGAGTTGTGATTACCACAACTAACAAAGAATTTTCTCCCTGCCAGGTAGGATTCAAACCAATTTAAGACACTGCCAGAGAGGCCCACCCATTGACTAAGGCGATTTCTAAGAATATTGTGATCAATGGTATCAAATGCGCACTCAGATCTAGGAGGATGAGAACAGATAAATGGCCTCTGTCTGCATTTAATCGCAAAGTCATTTACTACTTTGACGAGTGCCGTTTCTGTACTGTGATTTGTTCTAAAACCTGACTGAAATTTATCAAGAATAGCATGTTTATTAAGTGGTCATTTAACTGCATAATGACTGCCTTCTCTAGAATTTTACTTAAGAAAGGGCAGGTTAGAGATGGGTCTAAAATTTTCAAAAGCAGAGGGTCAAGATTATTTTTCTTGAGTAGGGGTTTAACTACAGCAGTCTTAAGACAGTCTGGGAAAACCCCGTATCTAATGACGAGTTTACTATGTCAAGGATATTATCAATAACAGCGCTGATACTTCCTTGAAAAACCTTGTTGGTATTGGGTCAAGGACGCAGGTGGAGGGTTTCATTTGAGAGATTATTCTATGTAAATCAGGTAAATCTATCCTGGTGAAAGAATTGAATTTGTTTATAATGGAGTACTGGGGCTTAGGAGGTTCCACAGTGTTGGGGAGATATACTATATTATTTCTAATATCATTAATTTTTTGATTGAAAAATATAGCAATGTTCTCACAGGTTTCGCTGGAAGTATTATGGGGGCATTCCTTTGTGTTACCTGGGTTTAGCAGACGATCAATTGTAAAAATAGGACTCTGGGATTACTAGCATTGTTATTTATAATCTGAGAGAAATAGCAGCGCCTCTCAAGACGGACTGTGTTATTGTATTCTGTTATTTTAACCTTCAATATCTCATGATGGATAGTTAGTTTAGTTTTCCTCCATTTACGCTCAGCTCTACGACATGTTCTTTTAAATCAGACACTCTTTGGGTCTTCCAAGGTATAACAATGCTAGAAGATTTTTTAATTGTCTTTTCAGGTGCAACTATGTCAACAGCAGCTCTTACTTTAGAATTAAAGTTTTCCACTTTACTATTTACATCATCCTTGCTATTGTAGCTGGCACTATAACCGGACTGATTGCTTAGAATGTTTGTAAGTTTTACAGCTGCTGAGGAGTCAAAGAAGCGTTTTTTAACAATATGCTTCTCATGAATGTTTTCTATCATTATTTCTATAATGAATAGTAGAAGAAAGTGGTCTGAAAGACAAATATCAACGATCTGCTTCACATTAGCTGTTAATGCTTTGGTGATAATTAAGTCTAACGTATGACCTGCTTTATGTGTAGGCTGATTAACGAGCTGTCTCAAATCAAAAGAGTCTAGGAGGTTCATAAATTCCTTTACTTTTAGGTCACACTGATTATCGATATGAAAGTTAAAGTCGCCTACAATTAAGAGTGTGTCATAATTCGTAATTAAAATTGACATTAGGTCTGAGAATTCCTCAATGAAAGGCGCATTAAATTTAGGAGGTCTATACACGGATAAAACGAGAACGTGAGAAACTCCATGAATAACAACAGCGAGATACTCAAAGGACTTAAATTCACCAAAACTAACATCTTTACATTTTAACCGGCTCGAGTAAATGTTTGCCAATCCGTCCCCCTTTTTTCCCTGGCGGTCTGTAGAGTAAAACTGTAATCCGGAGGCGCACATTCGATTAAAACAGATGCGCCGTCTGCGTTAAGCCATGCTTCACTTAGTGCAATAAAATCAATGTTTCTATCACTAATAAGATCATTGATAAAAAACGTCTTGTTAGTTAAAGCTCTAACATTTAATAGCACCATATTTAATGATTCGATCACTTACGGATGATGGAGGCCACTGTGTGCTCATTGGGACCTTCAAAGCAGCAGAAGTTTTTCTGTAACCTTCCCCAGATTTGTACCTTGAGACAATCCTGTCTCGGAGGTCTACAGACAGTTCCTTTGACGTCATGCTTGGTTTTTGCTCTGACATGAACTATCAACTGTGGAACCTTATATAGACAGGTGTGTGCCTTTCCAAATCATGTCCAATCAACTGAATTTACCACAAGTGGACTCCAATTAAGCTGCAGAAATATCTCAAGGATGATCAGGTGAAACAGGATGCACCTCAGCTCAGCTCACCTGAGCTTCATGGCAAAGGCTGTGAATACTTATGTACATGAGCTTTCTCAATTTTTTTATTTTTAATTAATTTGCAAAAACCTCAAGTAAACTTTTTTCACGTTGTCATTATGGGGTGTTTTGTGTAGAATTCTGAGGAAAAAATTAATTTAATCCATTTTGTAATAAGGCTATAACATAACAAAATGTGGAAGAAGTGATGCGCTATGAATACTTTCCGGATGCACTGTATATATATATATATACAAATATATATATGTATATATATATATATATATATATATATATATATATATATATATATATATAATATAAATATATATATATATATATATATATATATATATATATATATATATATATATATATATATATACAGTGGTACCTTAGTATACGTCCTTAATCCGTTCCAGATCCTTGGACTTATACCAAACAGGACTTATACCAAAGAAATTTTTCCCATAAGAAATAATGGGAAAATGATTAATTCGTTCCCATGAAAAAAAAATCCTATTGTTATTGGCATATTATACATTGATGGGGTTGTATAAAATAATTTAAACACTACTTAATACTAAAATACATAAATACAAAAGCAATTAGATTAAATAAATAAAAATGACTTGTCCGATAACAATGAGTTTAATTTTACTGCACAACAAAGGAGAGCGTTACAGCTCTTCCAAAGGAGCCTCTTCAGGCAAATGTGAAGCACTGCCGTTGTTCTTCTTCTGGCAGTCTTCAATCCAAATCCCTAAAGCAGATTCCATCCAGACTACTGCCTTATTACATCCACTTACAACTCGTTTTGCACCCTGGTTAAAAGGACACTGCGGCAGAAGATCTTATATTCCTTTCCTACTTTTTAAATAAAAAGAATCGTAGCCTTCAACAAATCCAAAACGTTTACCTTTTCGGCAATCATTAACATCTTCCGTTTGCACTTGGGCACGGCCCCAGAAGCAGTAGCAGATCGTTTTGGAGCCATAATGAAGGGCTTGACTATGCACAAAGATAAACACAAAAGAGCAGAAAAGTTAACTCTTTACACAGCGAAACACATTGATGCTGAATGAGCGAGACGAGACTTCCTGGTTAACACTGCATTCAGCACGCAGGAACTTAACTGCGTGCTCTGATTGGTTAGCTTCTCAGTCAGGAGAACTTAACTGCGTGCTCTGATTGGTTAGCTTCTCAGTCATCCGCCAATAGCGTCCCTTGTATGAAATCAACTGAGCAAACCAAGCTGAGGAAGCATATACAGGAAGTAAAAAGACACATTGTCCACAGAACCCGCGAAGCAGCGAAAAATCCGCGTTATATATTTAGTTATTCTTTCATATAAAATCCACGATAGAGTGAAGCTGCGAAAGTCGAAGCGCAATATAGTGGGGGATCACTGTACAGGTTAAAACTTTTTTTTTTTGAATGTGCGCGCCCGGTATACCACACGTGTTGTTCTAGCACACGAGTCGTATTCCAAACAAAGGTTGTATACCAAGCAAAATATTTCGCCTCTAAACAGGACGTATACCAAGTTGGACTTATTCCAAAGCAGACGTATACCGAGGTACCACTGTATATATGTGTATATGTATATATATACAGTAATCCCTCCTCGATCGCCAGGGTTGCATTCCAGAACCCCCCACAATAAATGAAAATCCGCGAAGTAGAAACCATATATTTGTATGGTTATTTTTATATATTTTAAGCCCTTATAAACTCTCCCACACTGTTAACATTATTAGAGCCCACTAGACAAGAAATAACACCCTTTGGTCAAAAGTTTACACTGTGCTCAATGACAAGACAGAGATGACAGTTCTTTCTCACAATTAAAAGAATGCAAACATATCATCCTCTTAAAAGAATGCGTGTCAGGAGCAGAGAATGTCAGAGAGAGAGAGCGGGCGATAGAAAAGCAAACAATCAAAAAATCAATACGTGCTTTTGGGCTTTTAAGTATGCCGAAGCACCGCGATAAAGCGGCATTTTTTTTAAAGGAGCATCCGTATCTTCTAAGAAAACAGCCTCTGTGCAAACAGGCCCTCTGCTCACACTCCCTCCGTCAGGCGCAGAGAATGTCAGAGAGGGTGAGAGAGAGAAAAGCAAACAATCAAGCACCACGCGGGAAGCATATCTTATATCATTGAGGAGTTTTAGTTAATATGTAATACATGCTCTGATTGGGTAGCTTTTAAGACATCTGCCAATATCGTCCCTTGTATGAAATCAACTGGGCAAACAAACTGAGAAAGCATGTACCATAAATTAAAAGACCCATTGTCCGCAGAAATCCACGAACCAGCAAAAAATCCGTAATTTATATTTAGATATGCTTACATTTAAAATCTGCGATAGAGTGAAGCTGTGAAAGTCGAAGCGCGATATAGTGAGCGATTACTGTATGGTTATATACAGTATGTGTGTATGTACTGTATATATATATGTGTGTGTGTATGTATGTATGTGTGTATATATATGTATGTGTATGTATATGTATGTGTGTATATATGTAGATATGTATATATATGTATATATGTTTAAATGTGTGTGTGTATATATATATATATATATATATATATGACAGCAACACTCATAACAGTGACAAAACAATTACATTTACAATCATGTTACGTTATTTTTAAAATGTTTCCTTTTCGTTTTCATTACTTCTTTAACACACAACTTCTCCGCTGCGAAGCGTGGGTATTTTGCTAGTTAAACAATAAAAAAAAAATGCTAACCTTTACAAGTACCATACATTAACACCAGCTGTTACAGACTCAAATCAAATGTATGTTTTTATTGTTTAACAGTAACAATAAGAGCAGCTCACTACTTAAAATGTTTATTTTGAGATGTGGGGAGGCTCGAACCGGCGACCCTTTAAATAGGAGGCAGCAGTTCTTACTGCTGTACTAGCAAAGAAGTCGCTACAACGAACCACACTAACCCAATTTCTTTTTCTTCGGTTATAGTCTTGAATAAAAGTGCACTTGTTCTATTTGTACCTTTTGTGAAAGTGCTTATTTGATATTTAGACTTCAGTCTTCACACATTATACTCTTCATGTCTACATTTTATCGTTAGTACTAAAACATGGAAAAAGTTTGTCTTTTAGGTATGTGTTCAACATTTCTTGCATTTCCTGTCATCCTACATTTACATAGATCTTTGAAGACATAGAACAATTGTGAAATGCATGTGTTCCATCCATCCATCATCCAGCCCGCTATATCCTAACACAGGGTCACAGGGGTCTGCTGTAGCCAATCCCAGCCCACACAGGGCGCAAGGCAGGAAACAAACCCCAGGCAGGGCACACACACACACTAAGCAAACACTAGGGACAATTTAGGACGGCTAATGCACCTAACCTGCATGTCTTTGGATTGTGGGAGGAAACCGAAGCACCTGGAGGAAACCCACGCAGACACGGGGAGACCATGCTAACTGCATGCAGGGAGGACCCAGGAAGCAAATCCAGGTCTCCTTACTGTGAGGCAGCAGCACTACCACTGCACCATTGTGCTGTCCACATGTGTTCCAAATAACGATATATTTTTTGATCTTATACAGCTCTAGGTACTACTTCACTCCCTGATAAACAAGGCTTGAGCTGGGAGAGTGATTTTTACCGTTTCTGTGACAGTGGGAGAATGGGATAGTAGGCTTGTTGCTGCTTTTGCTTATTGCCACATTTACAAGACAAAAGATGCTGATGGAGAGGTGCGAGCGGATTTAAGGTGGGCTGGATTTACAAGTTTTTTCGTAAGCTTTAGTAATTCTAGTGTTAAGCTAGATGCTCTTTGTATGGTTGAGACCTATCCCAGTAAATTAGTGGGGACAACCTGCGAAAGGAGCAACAACTGAACGGAAAGAGAACCTGGTTATGTTGGTGACATGAACCAGATTTGCCAAGAAGAAGTGGTGTAAGAAGCACCTTATCATTGACAGTAAGATTCTGTGAGGGGAGAGTGTATTAGAGCTCAGATGGAATGCCACCAAGGAGAGGTACCCTAGCAGTCAAAAGGCTGATTAGCCACATGAGCCACTGGAGTTCTGCTTTGGCTCAGCTGGCCAGGATAGTTACTTTCTAATTGCAAGTTGCAATTTGGAAATTTGATTTAGAGGTCATACAGGAGGTCATTCAGTTTGTTAGTTTTACATCCACAAGAAGGACATTTGAATCTTTAACTGGTTTTCTTTTAGTTGCTTTGTGTTAATTAACCAGACAGAATACAAAACCTTTGTCACTCAAGAAAGAACAAAATATAAATTCCAAGTAGTAAAAAGCTAAATCTTTTTCCCATGTCATGGAATGACTCTGATGTTATGTCTAATTAATATATTTCATTCTGTTTCCCTAATGTTTTTTTAGGACATGCTAATACGTATCACTAGAATCAATGTCCCAATGGGCTACTGGCGATGATCCCTATCTGATATTGTTGGTCCTCCGAACAGCTTGCACCAAGTTTCCTGCATATACCAAATACTGGTTTGCATATTATACTACCTCAGATCTGTTCAGTTAAAGTAATGTGCTATAACTGTAAAAGGATGCATGTCAAAACATAAGCAGGACAAATCAGCAGATAGTGGCAAGACCTTGTTTATAAGGATATGGTGACTTTCTGAAATTTCTGTCCTATCTATGTAATGACAAAATCTTGGTTAAGGAGAGCAAGCAAACAATTTAACTGAATACTGTATGACTTCCTTTCTAAAACGGCAGCTCCCAAAACAGCCCTGGGCTGACAAGACCAAATAAAGCCTTTAAGGGAATATGTAGACTTTTGAATTCATTATTAATGCTCACACTGTCCCAAATACACAGTCTGCTTGAAACTTTCAGCAATAATATGTTTTTCATTTACCAAGCCTGCTCAGCTCCTCTTGAACATTATCAAATCCCTGTAGACTTTTGGGACTCCATTAGTTGGTCTCCTATGGAACAGTTCTTTTTAAAGTCAGCAATGCAAATTGCAAAATTTAATTAAAATTATCAACTGCACAGTAATGTCCTTATTATCCTCAGGATTATTCTCTGGAAGTAAAAGTAGAAAAGGGAAAAGTAGTTGCTATCATTTTATGTAATCAGAAAAAAAAATTCTGAAAAATTAAACATGCAATCAAAAAATCAAAATGAGCACACAAAAATACTTTGCAATCACATTGAAAAGACAAAGAAATATTGCGAATTAGACTTTTAATCTGTCAGTTTGCTCCTTTGTCATCACATGGAAAATGAGTCACTAGATAATGTGAATAGCTCAAAAGAAGGTGAGGTTGAGCAGGTTGGCACATCTATCAAGGCCAGCTGCTGACATATAAATGCTAAAAATGGGAACTCAGATCTCTGAGTCTGCCATTAACTAAAATGCTACACATTAATATGACCAGCATCTAAATAAAAATGTCCCAAAATAAAAAAAATGCTATTTGCTCTTTTTAATGTCATAGCAAAGCTGAAATAAGAAATTATATCTTTCAGTGATTTGTGAAATTAATTTCTTCAAAGAATCCTGTCATTTTTAAATCTAATGTCAGTTTAAGTGCAGTAAAACAACTTAAGAATGGAGTATAAAATATGCTGTTTGCAATGTACTATATCTGTTTTTGCAGTGTAACAATTACAAGATTATTTGCTTAGCATCATTTTTTACTGTGAAATTTACTGTATGTGGCTTACCACATTTTACAGAAACTTGAAGCAAATTCAGAAAGCTATTTAATATATCATTTATATGTTTTGTTTATATTCAAAGTCTTAAATCTTAAATGGCATCTGTACAACCAAAAATAATTCATTTAAGTCAGGAAACCTGAACACTCCAAAAGTTACACATTTAAGAGGAATGTGTAATGCCCTGTCCACCACCGATGACCATTGCCGATGCCACTGTAGGAGAGGACGGTTAAAAGATAATCTTATGCTATGGTTTTCCAGAAACAGTTGCCAGTGTGACTTTTGTGCCCATATTTATTAAGTGTCTCAGAATTACTTCTAAGAATTGTACTAAAAGTCTGACTAGAATAAGAATTTTTCTTACTCCACAGTAGGAAATGCAAAGTACTTATGAAGCATCCTGCACCTACAACCAGTGAGGAGTGGGAGTTTACATTTTAGAATGAATATCTTCACAATTTTGTGGTAGCCCAAGCTGCAAAATGGCACTCACAGTGATGTTCGATTTTTGACACATATGCTGAGGTTTCAACACAAATATAATAAAAAATAATCAAAGTAGAAGCAAGAAAAGCAGAAGAAGTCCATAAAAAGGCAGGATAAGGTGGGAAATTGTGCTAAGCAACAGGTAATTGTTGCCATTTCGCAACAATGTCAAGTATAATAAAGTAATAACCACCAAGATGGAAAGATGAAAGTAAAGCCAACAATTCATGATCCATAGCTATATTTTCAGAAGAATCATCTTCCCCCAGGTATGGCCACAGGAAACGCCTTGTAAAGTAACTGCTACTTTTAAAGTTACCACTGCTATTGTGGTGCTGTTTCTGAAGTCATTTTCAGTCAGAGTAATTAACTTTTATGTACACGTCGCCTATCAGACCAACAACTCCAGGAAAGCCAGCAATTTGCATGAATGCAGCTTGCTTTAACATTACCTCATGTGGAGTGGTGAAGAAATGTATAAATCTGCATATTACATCACACATTGTAAGGGTGTTCAAATTTTGGTGAAAAATGAAGAAATAGGTGGTTATGACATACCCAAACCACTGCTATTACAAAATTACACTTTCCCTTTGGCTAGAAATTGGGTTAGAGCACAATGCTGACATGACCACTTGGGTGGTGCTGCAGTATAACCTGCTGAGTCATAATCAAAAGGTTGCTAGTTTGATTCGGGGCAATTCCTATTATTACTGTTTTGAGTAGTGAGCTGCTCTTATTGTTACTATTGTAGAATAAAAACACACATTTGATTTGAGTCTGTAACAGTCGGTATAAATTGTACTTGTAGCTTTTTGTTTTTCTGTTTTATTTTCTCCCCCTGATCTGACACTGCTGTTTACAAATAAAGATGTGCTATAACAGAGGTGAACTCAGATGAGGATGAGGGTTCTACATCGGAGAAAGAAAACAGAAGCCCTCCCCACTAAAAACATCCACTCACGCATAAGGACACCAGGTGCTGCACCAGGCGTAAAGGTGAAAGATTGCACCATTTGGATGCATTAAGAGGTCGGGTGTCATCCTGCCAGTGAATCTGACACACACATGTCCTTTTACTGGAATTTATGTGCTCTCTTTTGATACAAATTTAAACTTAAGTACTCACGTGTCTAAGCTTTATTAAACTTTGGCTATGAAATGTTGCAGAATAAAGGTGGTTTGTTAAGCTTCAGGATCTTAAAAAGCATGTTTATTCATTTGTTACAAGCAAAATTGACAATTTAATGCTTTATCTAACTAAGAAATATAACAATGTGACTTCAGTTATAGAAGTACTTCATAGACTTCAAGGTAGGTATCAAGCTGATTATAATGTTCTTCTTAAAGCATAAAGCTGTGTAAGGTTTATCATTCATTCTTACCTTTGCCAACCTATTAAATCCCATACTACAGGACTGAAATGTGATCTTAAATTTTGTGCTACTTTAAATTTCAAGAATAGCTAAAACTAAGATACACAACACAAATGTTAGCTCCAGGGCACATAAGTCTGGGTACATCGATTTAACATTATTAGAGAAGCCGTACTGATCTCATTCTTTAAATCAAGGATTTAGACTTATTGCTTCAATGTAGTAATCTCTTGTTATCTACAATAAAGGCTGTTTGTATTGCTTTTTAATTGTTTGTATTTTTGATCGGCCATTACTAAGCCTTTTTTCGTTTTTTTCATGGTTAACATCCCAAGTGGCACTTAGTCTTCTTTGTAGTTTAAATATCATCACAAATAATAGGCCTACATTTGCATTCATATTTATCATTCTCAGTTAAGATTGTCATTGTTTGCTTTCAAAGTGATTAACTTGACTAACTAGCACAATCTGGATCTGTATACTGTAGAATAAACCCTGTATAGTGTACATGTAAAGTTCTTTAAATGTACAGTACTACATTGTGTTTATGGTTCGCATTACATTTTATGTTACATGTTTTTAGATATATTTGTAATTATTGTAAAGTGTAGTAACCTTTTATGAGTTTAAAATCTTAGAGAAAAAAAGACTAGAATTTAATTTTATTAAAGGCAGCTATATCTTCACTAGATGTAAAGAAGACTGAGCCAGTCATTTCAATTATTTATATTAGAAAAATATGTCTGCAACCAAGAATGCTTAATTTCAGTTTCTGCTAAAGCATATTAATACTACATGGTCAAGATTTCTTTAAAAATGACCCTATGTTTTATATATGAAGCTTGAAAATGCAGCTATGCAAAATTCTTTTGCTTTTTTCCAGTTTAAACATTTCCTCTCATCTCATAAAATCTACATCTTTAAGGTTAAATATAAATGAAGTTGGATTACTGCAAATGAGTTATATTTGGTAGATTACATTACAGCAAGTAACTGTTTCATACATGTATGAATTTTTCTCTAAACGTTCAGATGTCTTTTTAAGAGGAAATTTTAGTTAAATGCATCAAATAGCAAATGAAAATATTCATGAAACTAAAATAATATAATAATGTATATTTTATTAATAAAATATAATGTAAATGATATACTTGGTACTTTGATACCTCTAAAATATGATTAAGCACTCTTCCTTCTTGACCACCCATATTATTTCTCAATATCTTTGCTCAAAGATGGAATCACCACTGACAAACAGGCCTGCAAGACATGTAAAAACTGGGCTTTATTGGCAGGCTGTTTTCTGGGCATTTCACATTTCTCTAAACATTCAGATCCATGTCACATGAGTGAAAAAAATGCAGTAAAACCTCAATTATCCATCAGGGGTCAGGACCAAGGGAATGACGGATAAGAGAAAAGATGGATAACAGAACAGCTGCTTTAAAAATGTGGAGTAGTTTAGCGAATAGTTGTATTTATTTACAAAAAAAACTACATTAACAAAATATACTTATTAACAAAATTAATTAATGTATATAATATTATAATGACTAGCGTAATAAGCAAATACAACTCAGATGTACTGGAGTCTTCTGCGTTTTACTTGGGAGTCACAAATGGTGCCCTGTCTTGTACTTTATTATCTGGGTTAGAGAGCATACCTCCAAAACAATAATAGAAAGCTTTACCTACCAACAGTTATCTCTTGCCACTCACGTTCTGTCTTTTTTTATACCGTAAACACTCCTGCTTATTGTCTCCTGACTCACTACTCAAAAATTTTTTCAGCTGCACCTTACTTTTTCTCCTTACTTCTCCCATCACTCATCTCCTAAGAGGCATGTCCACCCCTCACAGAACAGAAGCCCTTCACCCACAACACTTACACAGCATTCCACCCTTTCTGCTCCCGCACAGCACATTACAAGCTGCCTGCACGTCACAATATATTAACAAAACATAATAGAATTGAAAAAGAAAATTACAATACAGAAGAACATAAACATTAATACAGAACAACATTACTGTCAGTGGTTTCCATTTTTGACACTTTTTTCAAATTTTCGTTCTCTGTTGTTCTTTCTACTCCTTAAATGAAAGTAATACTTGAAGCACTTTTCACGTTTCTTAAACGTTTAAAATTTTCCATTTTTGTGACAATTCCCTTGTCACCGCTGCTGTTTGCAATTGGCGTTGAACCACTGGCAATACATTGTCGAAATACTGATCAGATAAAGGGGATTAGCAGAGAAGGACTGGAACAGAAAATTTCATTTTATGCAGATGATATGGTACTGTATATATCGGACCCAGAAAATTCTGTGCCTGCAGTCTTAACAGCACTCACAGAATTTCAAAAGATCTCTGGTCTCAGAATTAATCTGAATAAAAGTGTACTCTTTCCAGTGAATTCTCAAGCATATAATATTAGATTAGATACTCTACCATTTATCATTGCAGAACAGTTTAAATACCTAGGGATAAACATCACAAGTAAACATGAAGCTCTTTATCAACAAAATTTCGCCATCTACATGGAAAAAATCAAGCAAGACTTGCATAGATGGTCAACCCTTCATCTCACACTAGCTGGAAGAATTAACACTGTTAAGATGAATATTCTTCCTAAGCTCCTATTTTTATTTCAAAACCTTCCAATATACATTAATAAATCATTCTTTAAACAATTAGATTCAACAATAACCTCATTTATTTGAAATTCAAACATCCATGCATCCAAAGAGCGACCCTACAAAGACAAAAGGCAGAAGGCATCATGGCTCTACCTAACTTCCAGTTTTATTACTGGGCAGCAAATATACAGACAATAAGAACCTGGACACAAATAGAAGAACATATACAGGCTTGGTCCGCAATAGAAGTAAAATTCTGCAGTACTTTTTTGTATTCCTTGCTCTGTGCTCCAATAAACACACGTTATCGGGATTATACTAATAACCCAATTGTGCTCCACTCACTTAGAATCTGGAACCAATGTAGAAAGCATTTTAAGATGGAGAAACTTCTATCTGTGGCACCTCTGCAAGAGAACCACCTCTTTCAACCTTCGCAAACATATGCAGTTTTTAATATCTGGAAAAAATTTGGATTTAACTTGCTTAGAGATCTTTATATAGACGTCTTTGTATCCTATGAACAATTACATTCCAAATTTAACATTAAACTTCACATTTCTTTCACTATCTTCAAATCAGGAACTTTGTTAAACAGAACCTTCCAGATTTTCCTCATTTTGCACCCTCATCCATGCTAGAAAAAATATTCCTCAATCTCAAGGACTTAGACACCATCTCTACAATATATAAAATCATTTTACAATCCCTCCCTTTCAAAGATCCAAGAGGTCACTGGGAAAAAGATCTCTCAATTAATATATCAGAAAAGGAGTTGAAAGTAGCAATGCAGAGAATTCACTCGAGCTCCATATGCACAAAGCATACAATTATACAACTCAAAATTATATATCGAGCACATCTGTCTCGACTAAAACTCTCCAAAATGTTTCCAGGGCATGATCCAACCTGCGAACGCTACAAACTAGTTCCAGCCTCACTGGGTCACATGTTCTGGGCCTGCACCAAATTAACATTATTCTGGACAAAAAGTTTTAATTACCTCTCAGACAGCCTTGGTCTCACAATCCCTCCTAACCCATTAACAGCTGTGTTTGGGTTCTTCCAGAGGGGCTTAAAGGTGGAGAAAGACAAACAAATTGTGATTGCATTCTACACTTTTGGCACGCAGACTTATTCTGATAAACTGGAAGAACCCAAACTTTCCTCTTTTAAGTCAGTGGGAAACTGATGTGTTATACTGTTTGAAACTGAAAAATATCAAATACTCAGAGGATCCGTACAGACTTTTTTCAAAACATGGCAGGATCTAATCAGTAATATTTTAAAATAATCTCATAAAGCCCAGAGAATTTATTAATTTAGGTATGTTTACAGGTCTTAAATTTCATGCCGTTTGGCTTGCTGTCTCTCTCAGGGGTGGAGATCGATTTGTACTTAACTTAATTTTTCTTTTTGTAAAAACTTGATTGATTTGTATGGAATGCAATAAAATTAATAAAAAGGAAAAAGGAAGAAAAGAAAAAAAAATTCTTTCCTTGTTTCACCTCCATGAACCTTATGATTTTTACTTCATGTATGGTCTAGTTTGATCATCTTCTTGGTGCTGAGCCAAAGGCCATGAGGCACTGCCAGTCTGAGGACCTCACTAAACCATCCAATCCAATGCACAGTGTGTAGAAAATGCAGAGACCTAAATCGTGTGAGCTGAAAAGCTAAGAGGGAGTGTAAAGTGCTATCTCTTGGATCTTTTGAAAAGTAGCATGGTACTTGCCAAAGTGGACCATAAGGTCGTTAAGAACGATTCAAACATTCACACAATAAGGTAGAAAGAGGCTGAAATTTTTGGAATTATTATTAAGTAATCTATTTAAATTATATGGGAGGATGTGCACATGTTACATACAAATACTACACCGTTAGTATTTGCATATAACCAAATATTAAGTGCATCTGACCTTTATCAAGTTCCTGTATAAGGGACTTGAGCATCCACGGATTTTGCTATCCACAGGGGGTCTTGGAACCAATACACTGTGGACACCAAGAGGCAACTGTAGTTGAACTTTGTTTTTTTACACCTCTACAGATAAGTAGAGTTGTACATAATTTTCCAGTAAACAACTTCATATCAGTTTAGTCAAGCCTAGGGGGAACTTACAAACGTTTTCTTGTAGTTTTGATTATTTTTATAGTATTTTTTCCTTTAGTTCTTTGTATGCATTGTTCCATTATTATTTGATAATAGATGTCATTATATTTCAAATACTTGGCTGCCTTTGAGTCCCTTTTGGTCATCAAATTGTACTAAATGGCCTTGCATTCCTAAATTATTCCACTTTTCTTTTCATGTTCGGGCTGTCATTTGAATGTTTGGAAGACAAAGGTGTAGTAGAATTCTAAAGGCCTCCTTGAAGCTGCACTGCTCTGCTTTAGCTGTAGGTCGTACAGGTCGCTTAGCAATTCATTGGATGATTTTAAATATATTTGAACAGTGAGAGTACCATAGCTGACAGAGCTAATATGGTATAAGAAGGTGCCCAATGTAAAATAAATTATATATTAGGTTTGAAAGTAAAGAAACTTACATGACATGTACAAAAATAAATGGTTCATACTCAGAATTTCTTGTAAAGGAGTTAGAATTGGTGTTTGCAATAAAGCTTGGAACAAGGTAAAGAAGGGATTTAAATTATGCTTCCTTGGAAATGAAAAATCATACATTTTGAGAAGGCTCAGACACATGATGGTAATGCAGGTTTTACAAATACAATTTATGGCACTATTAATGGCTATAGATGCCAGTTTGAGGCAAGGATTTTTAAGACAACAAAAATAATCTTAAACCAACAATACTTTGCAAACCAGTATTATCTGCTAATATATTAGGTTTATCTGAGAAAATGACTTTGGAAGATGGAAGTGCATTACAGGAATGCTGCAGTTTATAGCCAAACTGACAGTGGCGTATAGGGTGCTGTTTTTAAATCTTGGAAAAAAGAAATAAATCTTCAAATTTGGTAATACTGATGATTAGCAGAATCGAATTGACTGATCAATAAAATGCATCAATTTACTAAAGAAAAGAAGTACTCTTAGCCTGATATAAAAACAGCTAAAAAATGTAAAAACAGAACCAAGGAACTTATAGATGAACATTGCAGATATATAGGGTATGGGAAGCCAAACATAATTTAGCTTGAATATGTCCCTAAAATTCAATTAAATAAAAATGATGTATTACTTATAACAAACTTTTTTCAATTAATTAAAATACACATTATTAACTGTAATATTTTGAAGCAATTCCAGTTGTAACATTTGAGTTTTTTATTAATCCATGATGTTACACATTCATTTGACCTTTTTTTTTACTTTGCTGCTTTTCATTGGAGTTCGTCTGTATGCAAAAGACAAAGTGGTTTCAGAAAAGACAGGACAACCTGATCTGGAAGCTGTCAAAAACTGAACATGTTACAGAAGAGAAGAGACAAAAAACAGTCAAGGTTTACAAAGTAAAGTCATGCCTGAAACTAGATAAACAAATGAGCTAATCAAAAATCGAGAAATCACGTGGAGGACAATATAAGCTATAAGCAGTTAGTAGTCAAGCCACAGGTGTGTGCCTTGTGTGGTGCAAAGGAAAAACTCACACAGTCAAGCACCTTATAATAATAATAATTTCTAATAGGATCAGAAGAACTGAGAAATTTGCCATGTTTACAGGCCTTTTTTATTGAAAAACAGCTAACTTGTGAGGATGTCCACTTCATCATACTGTCACACCCTAATCCAATGTGTTGTGGCTATCTTGGATCCTGGAGGAAAAAGCTTACCAGTCAGCAATAAAAATACAATTCGTATTACCTGGCATTTACAAAAAATATATGGGGACTAATTGTAGACTTGCATGTGCTCATGTGAAGAAAACAACATTTTTTGATTTATTATATCAGAAGCAGGTTAGATCTTTAAGTAAAATAACAACTCACTTTGTTCTTTACAATAGCCGAGCATAAACATTTCACTGTTGCCAAGTGCTAGTACAAAGTAAATGAAAAGAAGATCATAGAGAAAATGGAAATAACCACAAACTGATCAGTAATGCTTTAGTTTATGAAATGCAAATACTCATTTACTCTTGAATAACAAGACCTTAACAAAGTCTTCTTTTAGTCTTAATTATAGTTATAAAGTATCAGCAACTGTTTTTTCTTTTATCTCGGTGCTGTACTGCTTTTGAAATGCTGGTAAAATTAGGTTTGAAGGATTCATAGGTCTTACACTTACTGTAAGTATGCAATATCAAGAGAGTAATGTCTCATTTGAGCCACTGCTGATCCTTCCAAAGTTGACTTATTTTAGTAGGTCTTATTGTACAGATGAATAGAAACTTTACTGATGCTTTGTAGGTGTCATTAACACCAAAAGAAGCCTTTGCCAAGGTCTTCTTACATAACAATAAATGTGTAATAAATGAATTTTTGAATTACCTATACTAAAATGTTACCAAATAATCTTATGTGAAAATGACATTATGTTAGACCCACATCAAAGTCTTGTGCATTATATTTTTTTATATTATATTTGATTTTAATTTGAAGCAGATAACATTCCATAAAATCAAGTCAAACTTAACAAAGCAAAGCAAAGCAAAATTCAACCCCCACCCAAGAGAACAAGAGGAGAGCCAGCAACCGAAGCTACTCTACAAAAGGAACAAGAAAGGAACGATATCCTTTTTCCTGAAATGGAAACTTATTCTAAAATGTTACTGATTAGATCCTGCCATATTTAAAAAAAAAATTAACAAGTCCTTTAAGTGAGAATAAGATTTTTCCCAATTTTAAGCAGTATGGAACATCATTTGCCCACTGACTTAAAAGTGGTGGGGTGGGATTCTTCCAGTTGAGCAAGATAAGTCTACGTGCTAGTAATGTAGTAAAGGCAATTACAGTTTGCTTGTCCTTCTCCACTTTAAGCCCATCTGGGAGTCCACCAAACACAGCTGTTAATGTATTAGGAGGGATTGTGTAGGCATGCAAAGACTTGATGCACAACCACAACATGTGGCTCAGTGAGGCTGGAACTTGATTGCAACGTTCACAGGTTGAATCTTGTGCTGGAAACTTTTTGGACAATTTCAATGAGATAAATGCCCTCGATAAACGATTTTAAGTTGAATAATTGAGTGTTTTGCACATATGGAGCTAAGTCTTATGTATTCTAATGTACAAAATCATAAATGTGTTTATGCTTTGGCCTAATCAAAAATAACAACAAACAAGACTAATGGCTTTGCTCTGTTTCAGATTTACTAAATTGCTTTGCTCCTTAGAAAACCTGCAGAACTTCCCTTCTGAATATCACTATTTTGTAATCAATTATCTACTTCACTACTGTAAATATTAAATGCTGCTGTTTAACGTTTACAATTAACAAATGAGTTAGACCAGTTTCATTCAGTTCTATCATGGTACAGAAACATTAGCTGTTCCATTTTTATTATTGATGTAGCCCACACTTTGCCTATTTCTGCTACCTTTCTCATACAGGAAGGGTATTTGACTAGATGTATGTTCCAATGACATCTTATTTTTTCAGTAAAACCTCTGCAGATCTGTTAGTGTTTATATTGCCCAAGTTTTTAATATTGAACTTTTTTTGGTTGTAAGGCTTTGTTTAACTATTATGTTTGCCAAAAGCATTTTAAAAATCCCAATGGCAATTGAAGTAGTTAAATAGAGCGTCATTGGTGTGAATGAAATGGCAAGTTTTGCGTTTTTGACCAGTAGGCTATATTTCCTATAGGTTATTATAGAAATAGTTTGGCATTTTTTAAGTTGAAGTTATTTAGTCACAATCATGGTATATATTAATTTGCCCCACAAGATTATATTCTAAAGTTAAACATTTTTTATACATTGTCCAAAATATGTCAGTTTTGTAAGTCAAGAGTGCTTTCACTTTGCACACATGTTGCAAAACAGTGTTTCCATGTCATTTTAGGAAAGAAATAAAATACAAAAAGCAAAACATTTTTGTGAGATTCTGTCATTTCCAAGGGAAATCAGCTGTTTGGTAACCTTTCAGACCCAGGAGCGCAATTTCTCTTAGTAAAGCTTCCTCCAAATGTGGTTATTAGGGCTATTGAATGTTGATTCCAAGATGTGAATTGCTGTCTCTGTTCTGTATACAACTAGACGATAATCACTGAAAAAAAATGTCACTTTGTATGATCACTTAAAGTCTTTCACTATAATTTGTAATATTAATTAAAAGTTTGATTTTAAATTGCTGCAGACCACAACTCAGAACTAACCTCATCATATTATGGCCTGGGCCGTCACTCAATAACATTGTCCTCAGTAATTTTATTACCATATCCTCAGTATGTGCTATTAAATTTGATAATTGATTTATAGCAATTCTATCTGTTTTATTGTGGTTTGGCTTTATAGTATTATTTGCTTTTCTATTTTCTCAGTATTTAATTTTTTTTTTTTACTGTGCATGCACACGACATACCCGATAAAATGCATAATGCTGAATGTCGATTATGTCACCTTATGTACTTGTGGCCTTGGCTCTTTCAAAAAATGTAAGGCTTTTATAAAAAATGCAATGCAACATACTCAGTTCAGATTTATTATTATATGTACAAAGTATAACAAAACTCTTCACTATTACACACCACACTGCGACTCTCACTTTGAAACAATGTAAAATAACAACACAGAATGTGTAAGGCAAGCAATAGGCACCATTTAGGAAAAACAAAGTATATGATTGGAGTAAGAATACGCATGTTTCAGCGAAACTGGTGCGTGCTCTCATTTCGAAACAAAGTAGATGAATACTCAGATCAGATAATTTCAGGGAATACTGGCAGCACTACTGCTATATCAGTCACTCGGCACAATTTTGTGCTGAGCATCATATGTTACAAGCCGGGGCCGGCTCTACGCTGGGGCAAGGGGGGGCAATGCCCCCTTAAACAAACGTCTTGCCCCCTTAAATCAAACTTTTAGACGCTGAGAGAGAAAATAATAGATTACCCACAAACTGAATATGGACAAGACGTACTACAGTAGCTGAAAAAGCCACTGGAAAAGGCACAAATGAGATGACAGGCTTCACCTCTTGTTCCCTCTTTCCCTCTGTGCTCTGTTTGTCCGCAGCTCACACAGCATTCCGCAGCGCAGAGATCCCCCACTCACCCGCCCCCCAGCTAAACATCCAATCACTGTTTAGTATGCAAATGAACCGGTGTCATGTTTCTCAGTAGGCAGGGCTGCGCAACAGCAGCAGGCTTTGAGGAAGCAGCAAATCTCTGTCGTCAAAATCATAGCGACTCGTGAGATAATTAACAACATCACAGCGATTTTAGTAAAGCTTAATTACTTTGCTCCCCAGCTTCCAGCAGTTCACAAAGGGAAAGTTAATGCTGTGAGATGCATCCTTTTTCCCAAGCTTTTAAAAAGTGTGATGCTGCCCCTGCCTGTACCAATAGCAGTAGCAATGATCAGAGGCAGCAGCTGGCATGTCTACTCCTGTGGCATCAACAGGCACTGCTTCTCCTGTACCTCTGCAAACAATTGCTGCCCCAAAGCAACCCGCTCAGCTACCCAGTGAGTTAAATGGTAATACACCATCCCAGCCAATACTGGGTAGTTACCCCATCCGTGTATTTGGTGGTACAACATTAAGATCGTTCAATCCTGCCTGGTACCACACACGCCCATGGCTGGAGTACTCTGTTGTGTGGGACTCATGCTTCTGTTTCCCATGTCAGAAATATGGCAGCACAGTTAATGAGAGGGATGTAGTTTTTACCTTAACTGGTTTTAACAACTGGAAAGCAGCACTTGATCAAGACAAGGAGCTACATAGGCATGTGTCCAGCCACAACCATGTGCATGATTCAACCATCTCGACTGAGAGGCCACAGGGGGGTCTGTGGATTCAATGTTGGTTGGTAAAACACAACTTGAAAAAAAACATTACTATGTCAAGAGTATTGGTAGTGCTATAAGGCTTCTCTGTGTAAATGAGTTGGGGCTCCGTGGGATGGCAGAAACCTTGAGACATGATGCAGCGGGTAATGATGATGACATTGCTTCAGGTATTTTTCTAAAACTGATGGAATATACCTTAGAGAAGGACGAGAAGCTAGCAAGCATTGCTAAGGGTGTCCCATAAAATGCAAATACACACCTAAGGATATCCAAAATGAAATTATCCAAACACTGGCTGACATGGTGTTTGGAAAGGTCAGGAAAAAATATGAAAGTGCTGATTCTGCAGGGTTTTGCCTCAAAAGTGATGGGACCAGGGATAGGTGCAATGTGGAAAATGTGTCTGTGAAAATACGGTTTGTCAGAAATTCCATACCAGAGGAGCATCTTATTGGGTTGCTCGACTTGCAACAACTTGATGCAGAGTACATCACCTCTGAGATGCTGTTACACCTTTGTGTTGCTGGCTACAGTGCTGACAGTATACTTAACCAGTGTTATGATGGGGTTAGAGGTGGGGTACAAACTCTGCTCCAAAAGAAGCTTGACAGATATGTCCTATACATTCACTGCTACAACCACCAACTGCACTTAGTGGTTCTGCATGCCATGCAGAGTGAGCTGTGTGCAAAAAGATTTTTTAGCCTATCTAGTTCACTCTACAACTTTGTTCACCACCACTATGTGCTCAATAAACATGATGCACCTTGTCTAAAAAGGCTGCGTGAGATCAGATGGACAAGTCACTATGAGGTGACAAGGTGCACTGTGGACACTCAAGAACAAATCCTTAGTATCCTATCTGAGATGACAGAGGATGACGATGTGCACCGAGGAATCAGGCCTGCTATGCCAAATTAAGAGGCATCACTTCTTTGAGATTGGAAAGTTCCCAGTGCGGGTGCTTGGTGTCTTGAAACCAGCAAATGCTATTCTACAGTCTCAATTAGTTGATCTGTGCAGTGCTTCTGAGGTTGTTAGTGCAGCACGGGACTCCTTAAAAAACATCCGTGAGGATGACGGGGAGTGTCATCTCCTGCTGAGGATGAGTCACATCCAACAAAGAGAAGGAGAACAATGAGCAAACACCTGGGTCAAAGTGTTGTGCTCTCAACTTTGGGCCATACAGACTCTGGTGACCCTACCATTTCTCCCCCCATCAGTCTCTGATGTTGTAGAGTGGATTGAGGAGAAAGGAGAGCGGAGCTGTTCAGTTACAAACAGAGAGTTCAGTGGCTTACAAAACAAACAAGCTTAAAACAAGACAAAAAAAGAAGAAGAAAAGTTCAAATGTTCTGTTCTAAATCTGTTCTCGTGTTCTACAAATTAGTTTGAGAATTGTAGGGAAAGACATGGTGAATTGTTTTGTTTTAATTACTATGCCAACCCTTTTTAGTTTTGTAAATATTGGCTATATTGAGAGGTCTTATTTTATCCATCCATCCATTTTCTAACCCGCTGAATCCGAATAGGGTCACGGGGGTCTGCTGGAGCCAATCCCAGCCAACACAGGGCACAAGGCAGGAACCAATCCTGGGCAGGGTGCCAACCCACCGCAGGACCTACACAAACACACCCACACACCAAGCACACACTAGTCTTATTTTATTCTTACTTTATTTTGCAAATTTATTTGAGAATTAGGCCATCCAATTAAGATAATTTTTATGTTGTTGGTTGTAAAGATCTGGATGGATATTTTATTTTATTCTTTATTTTATTTTTTTATTTTTCAAGACTTGGTGAATTGATTTTTTTTTTATAACTTGGCCTACCCTTTTTAGTTTTGTTAGTATTGGCAATATTGAGAAGTGTTATTGTTGGGTTCGAATATATTTGATATAGGCCATAAAATTAAAGTAAATGTCATGTTTTTAGTTGTTATAATCTGATGAGGAATATTTTATTTTACTTTTTGTTGTTTTATTTTTCAGTTTTCCTCCTGAGGGATTGCCACCTTATCGTGGTCAGGGGGTTTACGTGCCTCAGTGACCCTAAGAGCTACACCAGCAGAAGCTTAGCCTTCAGGTGGGGCACCCAAGTTAGACAGGTCTTAGGGTAGAGGCCTGATGAAGTGCAATCCAATGACATGACAAAAACCTCCATCGCCACCATGTGCCCCCTTCACATTTCTGTCTGCCCCCTCATATATGCCTGTCTAGAACCGGCCCAGTTACAAGCCATGGCAGAACATTACGGTTGAAGAAACAGAATTGCAGAGATAAAAGTGGGATAATAAGAAGCCTGAAGCCAGGAAAATTTGATGAATTGCGTAAGCACCTAGGTAAATGTCAAAACTCCACTTATGGCAGCTGCTATGAGCAGACAAGTTAACATGAAACACATCCTTACCATGAGAAAATAGTAACAAGAATCTGTGATAAAACATTGCTTCCAGTTTACTTTTGCTGTCTTAAGCATGCCTCAGAAATGCAAAAGCACTTTTTTTTTCTAAACCTTTTATGCTTCAAATTGGATATGCTTGTAAGGTATACACCTTTCATTATCATATTTGAACACCTGTTCCAAGGACTCCATTTTAAAATGTTTGGTATTTTTAGAACAAGTTTGGTATTTTTTAAAAATGTGTAAAAAGTTCTTGACTATAGAATACAACTTCATGTGGCAAATTAATATATGCCATGACTGCGAACAAATAACTTTAACTTGAAAAAACCATGAATGAGATTTTTGTAGATCAAAGTTGTGAGAAGTCAAGCAAAATGACACCTTTTATTGGCTAACTAAAAAAACTACAAGTGCAAGTTTTCGTGGCAACTTTGGGGTGGTGATCGATGACCAGCTATCTTTTTCTGACTACGTTTCTACTGTTTCTCGTTCATGCAGGTACACACTGTACAACATCCTCAAGTCCAGACCTTATCTGACAGAGTATGCAGCCCAAGTTCTGGTCCAGGCTTTAATCTTACCACATCTTGACTACTGTAACTCCTGTCAGGAGTACCCTTATTTGAGTACCCGTCTTGTATTTAACCAGTACATGTTGCTCCTCTCTTCAGGTCACTTCATTATCTTGCTGTAGCAGCAAGCATTAAGTTCATATCCCTGATGCTTGCCTACAGAATAGTCACTGGGTCAGCACCTGTACATATGGAGACACTGGTGAGGTGCTATGCTCCTTCTCACCCACTCAGGGAACAGCATCTGGTGATGCCACCTCTGCGTGGTATCAAGTCTCAATCCAGAATCTAATGCTGTGTAGCTCCTAGTTGGTAGAACGGGCTACCCACCTACATCTGCACTGCTGACTCCCACAATGTATTTAAGAAGTAAATAAAAACCCATCTGTTCTGTGAATGTCTATTCTGTGCCTAGGCATACCATCCGCCACATTTACATCTTGCTTCACACCCAGTGCTGCTGTGATAATCACTGGCTCCATGTAACCCTAAATAGGGTGGATTAAATATGCCTTTCAGCCCCTGGTAGGAAAAAAGTCTACAGTATTTGCTTATAACTTTTGCTCAGTTCATGTCACTTGATTGCTCACTGCATACTGTATGTGCTTAGCCTCTTCCTTAATAGCTATCACTAGACAGCCTAAGCATGTATATGTACGATGTTATTACTGACCTCAGCAGTGAATTTCTTTGCAATGCCTGCACTTTTTTTGAGTGGCAGGAATAAGCTTCCATACCTGTCATACATTTTAATTAATTAAATATTTTGTTCAGGTTCCTGTAAAATGTGTAGTTCTGAGTACATCTTAATTAAGCACATTTACATTTGTAATTGCTTTAGAACAACACATTTTTCTTATTACTGTTATCTGGTGCACCTGCATTAAGGACACCTTAGAAAAAAATAAATAGAGGCCAAGGTGATGGCACAAGATCAAACCAACTGGAAGCAAATCATGTCCAAAACCCATCGAAATCTACAGCAGCATACTGGCTCAGAGGACAGCCTCATTCAGATGCCTGCTAACCGATTGACAATAACTTTTAGCAAAGTAAGTACTTATATTGTTAAACTGAGATTGAAAGCACTAATGTAATGGATTTGTTTAATCAGTTCATGTGAATGATTTTTGTGTCAATTCTATTTCTTGTAATACATTCCTGTCCTATAAAAGTAATATCAATTAAAATTGTTTCTTATTGTAACCAAATCACCATTGGCGCATCTCATAATAAAGGTACCAGTTGTCAGATTACTTGGGTATACTTTGGGCTATAATTTTACTGGGCCTTGATACACTAAAGCTGTCTGTATCACAGCCAAATTAAATTGCAGCATCAATCAAAACTTATTACAACTATCCTTTTTAGCAATGGAGTTTTGTGGTTCTGCATTCTGAATTAATAAAGTGAAGCAGTGATCTAACAAGGATGGAGAAGAAACACACAAAACGACATTTTCTTGACCTGGTCATTTTGACCACATAATCAAAGTGATAGGTTTCTAGAAATTAATTTCAAAGATACACTTAATTAGCATTGCTGTAAGGATATCAATGGAATTACACTAAATTTATTATTGCTGTTATTCAAAATAAACTTTAGATATGATACATGAGTGTTTGTGTTCATTAATGTCATAGAATAAAAATACAGTTAAATAAAATATATGTCTATATCTGTCTCTTTCTCTCTCTCTATATATATATACATAATATATTTATATACTGTATTTACATCTATAAATACTACTGGTGCATGCAACTTGTATTCAGAGGGAGAGAAATAAAAGTACAAAATAGTTTTAAAGAAATTAATTTCAGAATGTAGCATTGATTTCTTTAAGCCATACGCATCATTAGTTCCCTGTGTCATTCCAGCATCACTGAAACATAACCTGCCCATTTTTACGACAATGGGATTAACTAGAGTCTGCCCTTCTTTTGACCCAAATTTAAATCATTTAAAATCAATCAATAATCCAGCCACTTTCCACTCCAGTCTATTTGTTTCAGGGCACTAATTACTTTATAAAAATGTGTAGGAGTATGTGAATTTGGAGTTTTTAATGGCTTCAAGCCTCCTTTATGGTTACTTTTTTTAGATATCTGAATTCCTGTGTTTTAATTTTGATCCCTCAAAACACAGAAATTCTCTGAAACAGTAAATAATATGTTAAAAAAGTGACATAAAAAGGTTAGAAACACATAAATAATAGTCATGCTAAATTATACTGACTGTGAATATTGAAATATGCACGACATATTTAATTTATTAAATTTGATATTGCAAAATGATGATTTTTATTATAGTAATAGTAATAATAAAAGTGGGTTTGATTACATTATTTTTTTTCTTCATTGATTTTGTAGAATTTCCTAACATTGACGGGCTGCTCTGTCTAGGGTTAGGTTCTGCCTTGTGCTTTATTCTACCCAGATAGGCTCTAATCACTTCTACCATGTGTTGGCATAGGCATATTTGGAAAATGAATTGATCATTTCTGAATATTTGTGCATCCACTTTTAGAATTTTCATACACTTTCCAGAATCTCCAGAAATAAACCTGGCTGTAAAGTGGTAAAGGTGTTAAGTTTCACAGGGTGTTTTCTAGTCTATTGTATTTGCAGAGAGGCAAGACGCCAGAAAGACAATATAACAGCACCTATTAATATGAACACGTTCTCTGGACTGCAGAAGAGACTATTGTGACTGTGATGACATACAGTACACAAACATGGAAAAAATACAAATCATATCTAAACAGACTAGTTGGTCATTAATGTTTCTGCTACATTATTATGCAATACTTTTTGAATCACTTCACTTTATTAAAGAAAGAGCATACAAAGTACATCTAAATAGAAAGAAGCTAGTTGGTCATGAATGTGTCTATTACATCATTATGCAATCCTTTTGAAACACTTCACTTTTTAAGAAAATTATATCAATGTTTAATTGAAATGCAAACATAATACAATTTTAATTATAGTCTACCCAGTAATTAAACAAAAAGTATAGAAACAAATTCTCAATAAAATGATTTATGGAGTCATGCTTTCCCATGAAGCTTTATTTATTGCTGCTTAATAATTTTACATTTCTAGTTCTCCTCTAACCCTGAACATAATAAAACAGGCAAGGAAAAACAGATAGCACTATGAAACTATGAAATTGATTTGCTTATACTGCAATTCTGAACACTGGCAAATATAAGAGCTGTTTTTGCAGACAAAAATAATTTCTTTGAATAGAAGATCCAAATAGTTTTCTAAAGATTCATCTACCCTTTTCCTGAAACCTCTTGTCCATTATACAGTAGTTTCACAGAGAGCTAGAGCCTATGTGCCCTGGACAGACTGTCAGTTCATCTCAGAGGATATCAGCCAGACAGGGACATTTCAAAGTAACCAATAAATGGGACATGCATGCAGAAATATCTGGGTGGTCTTCTATTATATTTCTCCTTTAGATCAAGGACGATGCTGACTTGTGAACATTGCCTGTTTCTGGCTAGTGTGGTTTGCAGAATCTATAAATGTAAATTATTTCACCAGCACGTTCTCTCTTTCTGATCACTTTCTCAATATATGTTCTAATGAATTTACCTTTTTCTGTTTATCCTTTTACAACTCTCTTTCTCCAACATGTGCTAATAAGAATAAATACAAAAGAGAGGACATTATCATCGTCTGTATTTTGGCCAAAAGCAACTCTAAGGTATCTACAGTACAGTATTTTTACTGCTCTGTGTGTAAATAGTTCTTTGCTTGGTTGTTATTATGCCATTAATCTTGTTTCTCTACTCCTTACAAAGCAAGCAAACCTAGTAGTAATGAAGCCTTACACGATAAAACACCTATATGATGTGTTTTTTAGATCCTTCCATCCCTCCCTCTCTCCTTTTCTAGCTGCATAAACCTGCTTGCATCTTGTCGTATTTTTCACATTGATATTATTTGCTGTTTCCAATACTTATCAAACTTTTAAATTATTTATAAGGATTTTCTCACTTCTGTTGTTTCATTACCTCACCTGTTACTCACACTCTTTCCCAAGTGTTTTCCTCCACCACAGCTACTATTATATTAATGTACATTTAATACAGCATCTCAAAAGCTAATCTCCTTGTCTCATACAACATCCAGTTTCACCAGATTTTCATTTTCTTTCATATGACTTAATTACCACACAGTGTTTATTGGATTTTGTCATTCTAGTCCAACTTAATTAAAGCTGTCTCAGAAATCCACAAAGTTGTTTCTTGAAATATAGCCTTCTTCACACCAAATCATTCCAATTATCACTTTCTTTATTCAGTACTTTTATCAAGACTGTATACAAAATTCATTTATTGTACTTGTTGCCTTTCCTTGCTCTACCTCCATCAAATAGTTTTATGGCAATTTGTATAGACCAATGAATTAAATCAAGTGGTGGGCTATTAAAATCTTAAAAATAGTTTTACCCATCTTTGAGGGGTCACTTACCATATCCATCAGAACATTATTCTTTATTCAGTGAAAACATTTATGCCACTACCAAACATTTCTGGATTTCTGATATTTTACAAACAGGGCTGTATAGATACTAACATGGAAACCCACAAGCATAACCGCTTTGTTTTTTCTCAATGCTTGTCTGCATTACGAAAAGATTTTATTTTCAGTCATTCATTATCCAACCCACTATATCCTATAACTTTTCAATTCAACACTAGATGCAAAGGTACTGTATTTGATATTTTCTTTGAAGTAGACGTGCATAGCTATCCAAATCTATGGACTTGTTGTATGTTTTTTTTTCTGGTCCAATCTGCCAATGAAAATTTTTAAAAGCATTATGAATCCATTAATTTGAAAACTGGGTGCATACAAGTCATACTAAATGACTGTGCTCTGCAGATTCTTTTTTTTATTGAAGGTTGCTTTAATACAGCTCTTCATCTCTCAGATTTATATAAACTGAAATATGCTCAACAATGGGGGGCATGTGAATCAATGCATCCTGATTTGAAAAACAAGCCTCTTCAATAAATTAAGATTTCACTGGAAAGAGCACACGTTTGTTCAAATTAATTATGAGACCAGAAATCTTTTGAAATTATGTTGTGCTGTTAGGACTGCAGGCACAGCACTTTGCGGTTTGGATATATACAGTACCATATCATCTACATATAGAGAAATTTTCTGTTCAAATCCTTTTCTAATAATCCCCTTTATCTCATAAGCATTTTGACAGTGAACTGCCAGTGACTCAATGGTGATTGCAAAAAGCAGTATTGAGAAGGAACATCCTTGTCTAGTACCACATTCTAGTTTGAAGTAGTCTGAAATAATATTGTTAACCCTTAAACTGCCAGAAGCGGCTATAGTCAGTTCCCAGTGCAATTTGCCATCAAGCAGTAGCCGAGTATATTTGGTGACGTACATTCATTGAATGTTGCAACCGGCTATAGTTGGTTCCCTCAGTGATCACTCAGTGCCGTACATTCATTGAGCAGCCAGCTCATTACCACTGCTGCCCCCTGCAGCACTGCAGCATCATTGTCCCTGGGATTCAGCCACTGCACTGGACTAGCCTGTAAGCATAAGTATTGGCCTCTGTGTGCTTGCGTGTAGCCAGTTCAAGTGCAATTTTTACAGTTCATTGGCAGTGTGTAAAATGATCATTTTTGCAGTAATTGTGATACTCTTTGCATGAAAAAATATGTGTTCCGTTAAAATTTCATTTTTTCTTGATGAATTGAGATGTTTCCCTAAAAAGTGCAAAAGTATTTGGCGTCCAGGGGTGCATTAACCCCCAAGTATGTGGCAGTTTAAGGGTTAATACAAACTGAAGCTACTGAACTAGTATGCAGTAGTTTGAACCATGCACAAATGTTTGGGCCAAACCCAAATTTCTCCAATATGGTGAAAAGGTAGTTTTATTCAACCATATCAAATTCTTTTTCTGCATCCAATGATAATAACATCTCCTGGGTGTTAGACTTTGTGGGTGAATATATTACATTAAACAGGCATTGAAGATTGGAAGCTAAGTGTCTGCCTTTAATAAATCCAGTTTGGTCTTGTGATATTACCGAAGGAAACATTTTCTCAATCCTTCTAGCTAGGACCTTGGAGAGTATCTTAACATCATTATTCAAAAGTGAGATTGGTCTGTATGATGCACATCGTAAGTCCTTATTTTGCTTAGGAAAGACGGTAGAAGTATTAAACTTTCAAACTTTGTTTAATTAACTAAAAAAAGTATGATTGGTGTGATTCTTTAAAAGAATACCAACATTTGTCTTATGTGTGAGTTTTATTTAGTAGGTATGTATGTTCAGTACCTTTGTATAAGTTAAATAGTGTGTTATACTTACTATCTTGCTACTGCTTAGTGTCCATTACATGTTGTATCCTGAGTAAGGGCTCAATATGTGTATTCATTAAGAGCAAGCTCTCTATGTGTGAATACATTTTACATGTTGTGATGAGCACCACATATTGAAAGGACTGGGGGAGACAGCGTGCACAGGGCATTACCTCCCTTAGATTTCTAAATCGCAGTCCCCCTCAGTTGTGGTAGTGCCACAGTTTCCCACAGGGCATCATGGGAATTGGAGTTTTCTGAATCAGCCCTGTTGGGTGCCGTAGGTATTGCCAGGAGGTGCTGCTGGGACTGGCGAGTACTACTTTTTGAAGTTCCAGCCTTGCCCGGAAGTATTTCCGGTGCTCTGGAAGTGAACATCAGTGTGAAAAAATTAATTTGCATTAGACTTTGCTGCTGTTGGCAAATGAGCAGAGCTCACAACAGTCACTAAGTAGTTAGTACTACTTATTAAGTAGTAATCACATCACAATAATATATTTAGGAACAAACTATTTTTTTTCTCAAAATAACACCTCCATCATTTATCTGCCTGAAATAATAAGTAATTATAAATGATTGATTAATTATTTGCAATTCCATTTCACTTTCTGTTTTCATTTATTTATTGTGACATAGATGACACAGTGCATTTAATTGTTTGTTTTAAGTTTTATTTTTATTTCAATGTTATCATTTTAACAATTTCATTTACTGTAGTTAGATGATAGTAAATCCCAAAACTAGAAGCAAGCAGTGGATTAGATAAATGTACCACCAATACCTTCAAAATATGAGGTATGTGGGGTAGCATGCAGGGAGAAGTCTACATCCCCTGCCCTGGGTCATTTTTGCAATTAGAATGCTTCCTCTGCAATACACAACTCTTGAATTAGTATGCAATATGGTGTGGTAGGGTGGTGTAAGCCTTAACTAATTTGAAAGTGCTCCACTGCATCAATACCAATATGGTATTTTTTGCTGTCCACCCTGGCCATCTGACCTAATCATCGGACGGTCATTTATAAATTAAAAAAAAATCAATTATATATTTATAGATTCTACATCTCTTAATTATATATATTTTGTATGTAAGCGTGCACTGTTGATTTCTTTTGCATACTAGTTATTTATTATTATTCTTATATAAATTTTATTTGTTTTTCTTTGCATGTAACTACTTCTTTGACATGATGTAAAGTACTTTGAGCTACATTCTTTGTATGTAAATGTGCTGTAGAAATAATTGTTGTTGTTGGTGTTATTGTACAAACTACATTGTATTGGATAAGATGAATTAGTTTAAGTTTGAAGTCTTGATCTATTTAAAAAATCCCTTTAATATATTGCTGCACTTCTGGCCATAGGAAAACACTGCATATGTAACAGTGAAATGTGAAGCAGAAAGTGGCTGTGCAAGACAGAGGTATTACCATGCAGTTTATTGATTAAGAGAAGAGGCAAAATTTACATGGCATTTTTTTAGTTAATGGTTTAAATTAATTAGAAACCAGACATGTTGAGAGAAGGTAACTTTGTTGAAGGTGTGTTTTATAAATTTAGGACTTGTAAGGAACACCATGAAATAGACAATTGATATGGCATTCACAAAGGAACACAGTGAAATTTGCAAATCTCTTTTGCAAAAGTATAATATTTAACCAAGCAATCTGTCCAGGTGCTAAATAAGATGTATCAGATATTACAAAACATTTAATTTCTCAGAACATTGGAGTTAATTAAAGCATAGCCTGGAATTTCCACTATCTCCTGCAATGGAAAAGTTGACCAGGTTTTGCCATGGAAAAACTCAAACCACTACATATTATATTAGTTATTAAAATTCATCTAATAGAGTAATTAAAATTTTACTTAATTTGACCTTTAATAAGTCTTTATTGATGCTTTTGTCGAAGTGTTTTATTGCAAATGAACCTGGATTAGATCTTAATAGAATATCAGGCCACATGTAAACATAGAAATAGTCTAGTCATCCAAAGTGTGAGCACAGTGTAGTCTCTGAACACTTGTCTATGCCATGCTGAACATATCAAAAATGTCTCTTATTAACTAATTGACAAATTTATTTTAAAAGTCATTTTTAATTTAAGCACTACATCTCACTTCTTCTAAAGCAGCTCTTAAGAAGAGATTAAGAAGAGCTCTGAAAAATTCTGCAGAGAGTTTGTTCTTCAGTCATGCGTGTGCAAACAAAGTAATGTGTGCTTTCCAAAATTATGTGATTTAATTCAAATGCATTTGTGTCATTTGAACTCCCAGATGCCCTCTAATGGTGGAAATACAGTAGACGTAACATATTACTTCAAAAAAGGCTTTTAGGAGCCTGTGTTGTACAAAATTTGCATTGCCAAGCAATGCCACAATTTATCAAATGGTTGCAACTTTAAATGAAAATATATGGAAAAACATATGTGATGTCTAAGGTATGTATGTTACTTTTTAGTAATTACAATACAATACATGGCTGAAAATTTGAGGAAAAAACACAGCTGGAAGTGCATTATAAAAAAAAAAATCACAGATTTTTGCAATGATTAATATAGTGAATTAATCTGAAACTGAATGTCACATGGTGGCTTTTGCCTCAGTTTTCTCCCCAGATGAAATGTGTTCATGATGGTATTACCATGGGATCTTTGTGTTTAGGTGGGTAATTGGAATTTTCCCATTTCTGATAGAATGAGTTTTAAATTAGATGGATGCAAGTCTTTTAATGGACTAACATTCTAGCCAAAGTTGATTTCTGACTATTAGAACAATTTTGGCAAGAACAGGGAATTCATCCCTGCAAACGTACAATTCCTGTTGACCTTGATTCTCCTAAAAAACATTGTGTTGAGTTTTGAAGCTCCCTAAAGTCCTTCTCTCCACCAGAATAATTTGAGATTTATTTTGTGTGTCTGTGTCTTACTTCATGAATGTAAGAACTTACCAATTTTGGTACAAAATTTGTCCTTAACAAGTTTTACCTTATGGTCTTATTTTCCTGTTGAAATATTTATTTTAAAATGACGACCTGAATCCACAATACTAATTCACTTTAATAAATGCAAACACTTCAGTACTATAACTTAGGCATAACCCTTCTTGACTTGTACCCCACACTTCAGGTTACATAAAGTGACATCATGTTAGCCATCTTAATTGCCTCTGTACGCTGTCTAAATTTACAAAGTGATTTGTCCACTGCTACTTTTAAGTCCTTCTCATATGATGCACTTTCTAACCTCCCATTGTGTACTCAATTCTATTATTTTTACATTCTTTGGGCTGCCCTCTGCCCTGTACTGGAAAATTAAAAAAAAAAAAAAAACTCATGGCATAACATACAGGTACGTTCAAGGACTTATTGAATTGATCTGAAAGTTGGAACATTAAAATTTTTTAGTTATTTCAAAGAGTTAATTATTTCATTTTTGTTTATGAAATATTTTCTTTACAAAAATAACAGTGAATGTAGAATGCAATTACTCTACATATGTTAACAGACTCCATTAAAAACATACAACGGGATATAGTTAAAAATGTTGTCCAATAGGTTATGGTGACTAAATAGCTATCTTAGTCAGCAGATTCCAATTCAGGTAATATACAATTGTGCTTGAAAGTTTGTGAACCCTTTAGAATGATCAATATTTCTGTATAAATATGACCTAAAACATCATCAGATTTTCACTCAAGTCCTAAAAGTAGATAAAGAGAAACCAGTTAAACAAATGAGACAAAAATATTATACTTGGTCATTTATTTATTGAGGAAAATTATTGAATATTACATCTTTGTGAGTGACAAAAGTATGTGAACCTCTAGGATTAGCAGGTAGTTTGAAGGTGAAATTAGAGTCAGGTGTTTTCAATCAATGGGATGACAATCAGGTGTGAGTGGGCACCCTGTGTTATTTAAAGAACAGGGATCAATCAAAGTCTGCTCTTCACAACACATTTGTGGAAGTGTATCATGGCACGAACAAAGGAGATTTCTGAGGACCTCAGAAAAAGAGTTGTTGATGCTCATCAGGCTGGAAAAGGATACAAAACCATCTCTAAAGAGTTTGGACTCCACCAATCCACAGTCAGACAGATTGTGTACAAACAGAGGAAATTCAAGACCATTGTTACCCTCCCCAGGAGTGGTCGACCAACAAAGACCACTCCAAGAGCAAGGCGGGTAATAGACTGCGAGGTCACAAAGGACCCCAGGGTAACTTCTAAGCAACTGAAGGCCTCTCTCACATTGGCTAATGTTCATGTTCATGAGTCCACCATCAGGAGAACACTGAACAACAATGGTGTGCATGGCAGGATTGCAAGGAGAAAGCCACTGCTCTCCAAAAAAAACATTGCTGCTTGTCTGCAGTTTGCTAAAGATCACGTGGACAAACCAGAAGGCTATTGGAAGAATGTTTTGTGGACGGATGAGACGAAAATAGAACTTTTTGGTTTAAATGAAAGCGTTATGTTTGGAGAAAGGAAAACACTGCGTTCCAGCAAAAAATTCCTTATCCCATCTGTGAAACATGGTGGTGGTAGTATCATGATTTGGACCTGTTATGCTGCATCTGGGCCAGGATGGCTTGCTTTCATTGATGGAACAATGAATTCTGAATTATATTAGAGAATTTTACAGGAAAATGTCAGGACATCTGTCCATGAACTGAATCTTAAGAGAAGGTCGGTCATGCAGCAAGACAACGACCCTAAGCACACAAGTCGTTCTACCAAAGAATGGTTAAAGAAGAATTAAGTTAATGTCTTGGAATGGCCAAGTCAAAGTCCTGATCTTAATCCAATCGAAATGTTGTGGAAGGACCTGAAGAGAGCAGTTAATGTGAGGAAAACCACCAAAATCCCAGAGTTGAATCTGTTCTGTATGGAAGAATGGGCTCAAATTCCTCCAAGCCGGTGTGCTGGAATAATCAAAAGTTACCGGAAATGTTTAGTTGCAGTTATTGCTGCAAAGGGGGGTCACACCAGATACTGAAAGCAAAGGTTCACATACTTTTGCCACTTACAAACATGTAATATTCAATCATTTTCCTTAATAAATAAATGACCAAGCAAAATATTTTTGTCTCATTGGTTTAACTGGTTTCTCTTTATCTACTTTTAGGACTTGAGTGAAAATCTGATGATGTTTTAGGTCATATTTATGCAGAAATATAGAAAATTCTAAAGGGTCCACAAACTTTCAAGCACAACTGTAAAAAGGTCATCAATTGATGTCCTGTTATTGTTTGTTTGTTGTGGAGGTTTCTGTGACTAATGGGAGGTAGAATTTCCTAATTACATTTTTGAAAGGCATACCAAAAGGAGAGTTAATATCTTGGTCTCATGCTAAAATTATTCACTGCTATGGATGAAGAGCAGTTCTGGTTGTCTGCGGATAACTTATAGTGTCAGAGAAACATTTAATAATTATAATCACCAGATGCTCCAGCCATAAGGTTTGTTTTAGTTTAACATAAATACGGAGTACATATTTAGAATTTCCTTCTTTCTTCTTTACTTTTTTGCCTCTAACAAGAGGAGAAGTAAGCAGGCAAACAAGCAGGTTGTGCACATGCCTCTCCTAGCATTTAACTAACGTGTACTGGGGACCTGTTTACCTGTCAGCAGTGACTGTCAGATGTGTAAAAGACACAACTTCATGAAATATACAAGCTGAAGTAACCTCTGTCAAGGTAACATTGAAACAGTAAAGCAATCTGTGCATGAATTTATAAAAGAATGTTTCTCTGTATTAAGATAGATGAATCTGAAAATTTGGCAATGCTTTTCTAAGGAAGGTTTTAAAATTTTAAAACTTTGTACAGCGTACTGCATTCAAGATATCTCAGCAAAAATTAACATATTTCAGTGAAAAATAATAAAATCAGTCCACAGTGAGCCGAGCTGATTTGTGCAGACAGACAAACATGACAACTGCAGTTAGTGCATTTCGTATTATACTGTACCAGTAATGGTGCACTGCACGATAACATGCAGTGAATACACCTGACTTGAGCATTCCAAGTTTTCATACTCTTTCTCTGTACATTTAGCATTTGTTTGCTCAGAGGTTGATGTGCTTGCTGCTTCCTGAGTAGCTCTTCTGTTCTTCACCCTAGCGGCCTGCTTCTTCTCTTCTTCCATCAGCATCTTTTAGCATTAAAACTGATTAAGTCAGTGTTTGTGTTGCAATTACTTAGTACGTTCTCTTTATTTTTTCACTTAAGCTGGCACTTAATCTTCAATCTGCCTCAAGAATGATTTAAGATATGAAGAGGTAGGGGAAGTGACAGTGAAGGTGGTAGGGATGAGGACAGCGCCCATACGCTTGTGCTGCGTGGCTGCCCTGCTGGCCGCTGCCGAGAGTTGATTCTACAATAAAATAAAAATAAACAAAAGGCATAACCTTGGAGGTCTATCATAACCCTGAAAGCGGACAGTAGATGTCACGTAGTACAGTGTATATATGTACCAAATTTCAGGTCAATACAGTAGGTCAAACAATTTACAAGCTACAGGTGATTTAAAATCCTGGACAGACAAACGAACAGCCACAGTAGCATATTATATATAAAGATGTTAACACACCTGGAAAGTTGGATTTTTTACTTAAGATACTTGTCTCCTTAACATGAGCCTACTTCATTTACATTAGTTTAGTTCAGATGGCCTGGTGCCCCCAAATCATTGTCTTTCACTTTCCAAAATTGTGCTTGCATTAAGCTCTGGCACACATCCATTCTTTAATGAGAGGTGCATTTTAATTTTTTCTTTATACTTGAGTGTGCCATAAAATAAGTGTTGATAGACTATTAGGAAATTTGAAACAGTTTAAATAACATTTAATATAACCACAATGTGCATGTTAGTCCACAAAAGATAATGTCATGTAGCGTAGGGTTTTGACCATAGTTTCATGTGATTCAAAAACACATAATGTAGAGTTACTATGTTTTGGCACTGCTTATTTTGTAAATGTTTTTCAATCTGGCAAGGAAAGTATTTTTGGAATACCCCAGGACTAGTGGTTTGGGTCAGTGCCAAAGGAAAAGCAGCAGGAAGTGTAGTAGTAAATCTGAAACCTGATGGATTGTGCTCTAAGGAGTTATTCATACTGTTTTGCATTTAATATTTTCTAAAAGCATATAGTTACAAATGGTTAGGGCTCAAAAAACATAGTTTTGGCCTATAATTAAACTCATAACAAATTTTATTAAATGTTATCTGTTTCAATTGCACCAGGTCTCCAACCAGCACTTTAAACAGTGAAGTCTATTATTCATACTGTATCTCCTCAGAAAACACCTCTGCAACTGGATAGTTCCTTGCATTTTTCTGATTTTTTAATTCAAATTTACACCTTAGATATTTCTGCAACCCTTAAAAATAAAAAGTAAAGATTTGTCATCATATATGTCAACATCTTTTCTGCACTCTTTAAAATGGTGGCTTTTCCGCAGTCACTTCAGCACAATACTACACTTGCTGAACCTTTTTTGTTCAGCCAGGAAGTTAATTTAAGTATACCTTCAGGAATTGGTCGTGTTAAATCAGCTCCTCGAATCACATCTCAAATGTATTTCCTGCCTATGTATAACCAAATTACAGTACAGAGACTTCAATATTTTACAAACAAATCTCTTTATAAAATCTTGTTTGGTAAGTAGTCATCAGTCACCCTGACTGCTATGTCTGCTGATTTATCGCTGATGTTACAGAGCCTTGTCTACAACAGTGCCTAGATTTTAGTATTACAGATCCTAATTATGTTGTTATGGGATGATGAATGCACGTTTGTAGTGCAGACTGACCTACTGTCTTTGCTCAATATAAAACAATGAACCTCATATAAAAACAGCAGAAATACTTTTATTATTATTATTATAATTATTGGTGGTAATACTTTTCTTCAATGTAGACATTGTTTTAAATATTCTATGATGTTTCAAAAGAGTAATTGTGTCTGCTTATATAATCTGTCTCTTCTTTAAATGCATCATTTCCCCTTAAGCCAATGTGTTTGTAATTCCAGTGGTGGGCATTGTTGTTTTTATTAGACTTGACATTTTCACTATTCTTTATCTTATGCTGCAGCTTTGTGACAAAAAATATATGAAATCAGTTAACAGATGTTGAAACTTATGCACATTTCTGGTTTTCTATAATAATGCATTATTTAATTGAGCTTAGCTTATTTCTACAGACTGAAATAAAGTAAGTTTCAATAAAGCACTGTATGTTTTACTTCTTCATTCACTCTTGTGATTTTTATTCAATAAAACGTTCAGTATTTTATTGTATATATATATACATTTTGAAGCATTCTTAATCCAACTCAAGGAGGCAGTGAGCTTTGTGGGGCATTTGGGTCCTGGGGCTAGGCAGGAGACCGACCTGGATAGGGCATTAAGATTAAAGCATGTAATATGTTATAAGGTATTCCTTTTAACAAAGTATTTGTACCCACAATGAAACAAAAAGCTTACAATTAACCATCATTCTTTCATGGTAGGCACTAAGGCAAGTGTTAAATGCTTACTGTGAGGCTAATGGCATGCCAGTATGATACTTAAGTAGACAAAGGCTTCTTTGACTTAGGTGGCTCAAAGGCACAGTGCACAGTACAGAGTATAGAGGGGGTGAGGGGAAGGAGTTTTGTGGAATGGGAAAATATTTTCTGACGTAAATTCTTATGCAAATAAAACTTAAAACACAGTTTGCTCTTTCTAGATTGTTAGTTTAAATTATACAAATGACTAAATATAATTTTTACAAGTTTTCACAGAACATTGGTGAAAAGAGCATAGGCCTCAGAAATAACATAAGAGCCAGACCAGGACCAGCTTAAACCAAAGAAAAGTCAATATCGGAAGATTAAGAAAACCAATCATCAAAACCAAAATGCCAGAAGAATAGTAGTCAAAAAGAGTTTGGTCAGTAACAAAGTAAGAAAGTAAATTGTACAAATTTTGTAAATCAAATAAAATCCCAAGGCAATTTTTTTATACCATTGCACAAAATCAACAATCACTAACTTCCCAAAGGATGGTGGGAAATGGCCATGGAAATGAAGTGCACGAAAATCTCAAACATGGTAATGTCTATTAATTACACAGAATGAAATTAAAAATGATGGTAAAAATTGGAATATGGCTGTAATTCAAATAACTAATAGTACTTCACCATAATATCACAAAGATGAAGTTTTTACATACATGGCACAATAACTATCTAGTTATAGACTACACTTTTATAAAAAATTAAAGGGTTCACCTACGTTTAATTCTTTTTCTTTATTTTTGCAGCACAGGGTATACTTTCAACACAGCATCGCGCATCTATAGTGGCAATGGAGTCGTGGCAGAGGTGGTGGTCTGTCCTGCAAAGAGCGCCAGCAGATACCTTTCTCAGCGCAAGAACCAGGTATGCATCCGTCATCCTCACAAAGCACCACTACGGCAGGGATTTGCAGCTGTGAAGGTTGCCGGAGGGAGACAGAGATCCATGGTGGCCACAGAGAGGCAGCGCCAGAAAGTGCTGTAGAGGCCTGGAAAGGTTGCAAGAGTACAGGGGAATTTTAGAAAGCTTGTAGCAAGTTAGGCTGTAGCATGGCTAGCATTGATACACGGGCTGGGGATTGAAGGAGCACATGTAGGATCTGCAAAGATTCGTTCCCCAAAACCAGGCGGCAATATAAAATGTTGTCATAGATATCAAGGGGCATCCAGTCCTTGGGCCAATGCCATCTACAGATCACTCAGAGGTGTAAAGTGGATAGAGAAAAGGTGTTTGAGAGAATCTGATTTATATCAAATGTGGCTTTCTGGGAAGGAGAGTCAGTGAGCTAAATGGAGGAGTGCCATTCATTCACTTTAATTTGTGAATATTGTTTTAATTGTAAGACTATGCAATAATGTTTGCAAGACACCAACAGTATTTTTGTTGATCATTGTTTTTTGCTTAGCATCATTTGTTTTGTAATAAAGGACAGTTCTGTTTGAACCTTTTCTTTTTTTTATTTTATTATTTTTTTTTTTTATTTATTAATTTTATTACAATCAATACATAGCAATCAAGTTTTTACAAAAAAAAAATTATGCTAAGAACAGATCGATCCCCACCCTTGAGAGAGAGAGCAAGCCAAGCGGTGTAAAATTTAAGGCTTTTAAAAATACCTAAATCAACAAATTCTCTGTGCTTTATAAAATCATTTCAAAATATTACTGATTAGATCCTGCCATGTTTTGAAAAAGTCTGCACAGATCCTCTAACTGAGTATTTGATTTTTCCAATTTTAAATAATATAACACATCAGTTTCCCACTGACTTAAAGAGGAGAGTTTGGGTTCTTCCAGTTTATCAGAATAAGTCTGCGTGCCAACAGTGTAGTGAATGCAATCACAATTTGTTTGTCTTTCTCCACTTTAAGACCCTCTGGAAGAACCCCAAACACAGCTGTTAATGGGTTAGGAGGGATTGTGAGTCCAAGACTGTCTGAGAGGTAATTAAAATTTTTGTCCAGAATAATGTTAATTTGGAGCAGGCCCAGAACATGTGACCTAGTGAGGCTGGGGCTTGGTTGCAGCGTTCGCAGGTTGGATCATGCCCTGGAAACATTTTGGAGAGTTTTAGTCGAGACAGATGTGCTCGATATATAATTTTGAGTTGTATAATTGTATGCTTTGCATATGGAGCTTGTGTGAATTCTCTGCATTGCTACTTTCCACTCCTTTTCTGATATATTAATTGAGAGGTCATTTTCCCAGTGTCCTCTTGGATCTTTGAAAGGAAGGGATTGTAAAAGGATTTTATATATTGTAGAGATGGAGTCTAACTCCTTGAAATTGAGCAATAATTTTTCCAGCGTGGATGAGGGTGCAAGATGAGGAAAATCTGGAAGGTTCTGTTTAACAAAGTTCCTGATTTGAAGATAGTGAAAGAAATTTGTAGCTGGAATGTTAAATTTGGAATGTAATTGTTCATAGGATGCAAAGGCGTTGTCTATATAAAGATCTCTAAGCAAGTTAATTCCAAATTTTTCCAGATATTAAAACTGCATATGTTTGTGAGGGTTGAAAGAGGTGGTTCTTTTGCAGGGTGCCACAGAAAGAAGCTTCTCCGTCTTAAAATGCTTTCTACATTGGTTCCAGATTCTAAGTGAGTGGAGCACAATTGGGTTATTAGTGTATTGCCGATAGCGTGTGTTTATTGGAGCACAAAGCAAGGAATACAAAGAAGTACTGCAGGATTTTACTTCTATTGCGGTCCATGCCTGTGTATGTTCTTCTATTTGTGTCCAGGTTCTTATCGACTGTATATTTGCCCCAGTAATAAAACTGGAAGTTAGGTAGAGCCATGCCGCCTTCTGCCTTTTGTCTTTGTAGGGTCGCTCTTTTGATGCGTGGATGTTTAGAATTCCAAATAAATGAGGTTATTGTTGAATCTAATTGCTTAAAGAACGATTTATTAATGTATATTGGTATGTTTTGAAATAAAAAGGAGCTTAGGAAGAATATTCATCTTAACAGTGTTAATTCTTCCAGCTAGTGTGAGATGAAGGGTTGACCATCTATGCAAGTCTTGTTTAATTTTTTCCATGCAGGCGACGAAATTTTGTTGATAAAGAGCTTTATGTTTACTTGTGATGTTTACCCCGAGGTATTTAAACTGTTCTGCAATGATAAAAGGAAGGGTGTCTAATCTAATATTATATGCTTGCGAATTCACGGAAAGAGTACACTTTTATTCAGATTAATTCTGAGACCAGAGAGCTTTTGAAATTCTGTGAGTGCTGCTAAGACTGCAGGCACAGAATTTTCTGGATCCGATATATACAGTACCATGTCATCTGCATATAATGAGATTTTCTGTTCCAGTCCTTCTCTGCTAATCCCCTTTATCTGATCAGTATTTCGACAATGTATTGCCAGTGGTTCAATGGCAATTGCAAACAGCAGTGGTGACAAAGGGCATCCTTGTCTTGTGCCACGTTCTAGTTTAAAGTAGTCTGAGCAAATGTTATTGATGCAAACTGAAGCTTCTGGGTTAGTATACAGTAATTTAATCCATGCACAAATGTTGGGCCAAACCCAAACTTCTCCAAAATAGTAAAAGGTATTTCCATTCAATCATGTCGAATGCTTTTTCTGCATCCAATGATAATAATATTTCTGGGGTGTTTGATTTAGTTGGTGAGTATATTACATTAAACAGGCGTCGAAGATTTGAAGATAAGTGTCGGCCCCTAATAAATCCAGTTTGGTCTTGTAATATTACTGAGGGGAGCACTTTCTCCATCCTTCTAGCTATGATTTTAGAGATTATTTTAACGTCGTTATTCAGAAGTGAAATTGGTCTGTATGATGCACATTGTAATAAGTCCTTATTTTGTTTTGGAAGACAGTGATTAGTGCTTGGCGAAGGTTTGTGGAAGAGATTGGTTATCTCTGGCTTCTGTAAATGTTGCTAATAGGAGGGGAGCTAGCTGAGCGGAGAATTTCTTGTAAAACTCTGCAGGGTAGCCGTCAGGGCCTGCTGCTTTTCCACCTTGGGTGACTTTATAGCATCCAGTAATTCTGATAATGACAGAGGTTTATCGAGCTCCTCCACACTAATAGCGTCAATTTGTGGTATCTGTAATTTATCCAGAAATGCATTAGATTGTATATTGTCTTCTTTAAACTCAGTAGTATATAGGGATTTATAGTAGTCTCTAAAAGTGTACATTATATTTTTGTGTTCGATGATTTTATCTCCGTTCGTGTTAGTAATTACGAGATTGCGTTGCGTACATCTTGCTTGTGGATTTGTTGCTCTAAAAGCTTATTAGCTTTCTCTCCATGTTCATAATAATGATGTCTGGATTTGTAAATTAGTTGTTCGGTTTCTGTTTGTACCTTTTCTAAGTGTCTGTCTACACTTCTTACTCACTAGTGGCTTGCATTCAATTATGAACTACTAGGAACCCAGAATCCCAGATCATACTAAGGGTCGAGAAGCATGGGTTTACACAAGCACAGTTGTACTCATTGAGAAAAAAAAAAAAAAAAAGATTTTTTAAATTGTAACTGTAAATAAAAACCCAGGAATAAATAAAAAAGATTGCAGATCATAACAGGTGAACTTCTATGTCATAAGTGGATGGCGATACTTTTGAAAACAATATGAAAATGTTACTGTGGACAGAAATTGTTTTTATTTAAAATTGCTTTTTTCAAATTAAATATAGTAGTGTAGATGTAGCTTTAGAATAACCAATTAGCCTAACACACATGTTTTTTGGCTATAGGAAGAGAAGCAGAGTACTAAAAGAAAAATCCATGCAGACCTGGAGACAACGACATATTCCACATAGACAATGACAGGATGTAAGATTCATACCCAGGGTGCTGGATCCATGAGGAAGCAATACTAATCACTGCACCACTGCCCCACTCCTTCAGTTAGGTTAAGGTATAATTGTTGGTGTAACAATAAACGGCAATTTTTATCCATGATTAGTGAAATTAAGCATATAAAACGCTAGTAGCCAGTTTATTGGGGAACATGATGTGCCCTAGATGCAAAGAGCTAATCATTAGACAATTTCTTGTAGATAATGTAGATTTTTCTCCAGGTAATAGGCTTCTGGGTAATTCTAAACGGGACCCAGAATGTGTATGTGAGTAAGCCACATTATTATAATGTCCCATCAAAGGCTTTGCCTAATGCTGCCAGGAAAGAGCTCCAGCCATCCGACACTGAGCTGGATTTGGTGGGTTTGAGAATTTATGCATGTACTCTAAACAGAAATTCAGTTCATTACACTGTTTTTGCAAGCACATTTAGACTGATGCAGTTTGGCATAGTGCAAATGCTAGAAAGTTTTTTTTATTCTGGAAATAAATTGCCCAAAGCTTGTAAATATACATTTGCCACCAATAAACAATATGGCAAAGTGCTGCCCAATAATTAATTTAAATAAACAATAAAATTAATTCTGCATATAGCAAACAAGAAAAAAAAAGTATTCGCCAAGAAATGACAAATCAATCAGTAATCAGTACAAAATGCCCATTTAATATACTTAAAACCCTAGCTGTTCAGTCATCCACATCTGCAAACTTGAATAGTACAAGAGTGTTCACAGGAAGGCATCTTTTCTTCATTGGTAATCCTCGGACCTCCTCTGTGCAGTCAGACATTCTGAAGAAAACATTTTTAAAAAACTGTCACTAAGGAAGAAGTACATAGCCTCATACTGTGTGGAACTACACATTTACTGAATTAAACTGCCATAATTGCAGCTTGTATGGAATTGATTGTGCTGCACATGCTGTTTCTTTTGTTTTCTTCTTCAGAATTAGAGAAATAGCTATGCATAGCAAGGTTTCTTGACTTATTATCTAAAGAAGGAAGCTAATTTCCTTGTAACTTTGTACAGCAGGATGGTAGTGACATATTATGATTATTAATAATACAGTACTTTTCAAAAATTATGTTTTCAAAGAATGCTAAAAAGGATGACAGGGTCAAATAAATTTATTTTGTGACCCTGCTAAATAAATTAAACATTCCAAGAATGTTTACCACATTTTAAATGATTTGGTAAGATACATAAGATTCACATTACAGTATCACTTGGTTACTCCTCATGCCACATGATTGGCACTAGAATAGAAGGAAAAAGGTAACAGAGCTGTTGTAAAAAGAGAGACTGTTGTACTAATTTGGATTTGTACAGATAGGAATGTTTATTCAGAAGGTGACTTGCAGCACTTGGCAAAGAGGTTTAGTTCACAAAAGGACACACTGATTATAGTACTCAGTTTCCTGTATCATGCTTTAATGCACACACTGTGTGCTGTTGTCTGTGACTGTGAGTTCATGTTTAACTCTTTAGTTGTGCTGAATTTCAAAGAGACTGCTTCCTATAAGTGTGCCAATGACTATTTACGTGGATCTCTTATTTTAGTCTTAAGAATTTTTTCTAATTAAAGTAACAACAAACCATATAATGCATTTTTAAATATACCTTTATGAAAAAAACATTGTATATTTAAGTGAAGGCTAAATATGTCCAAGGACTTGAGTGCAGCTATAAAAAAGTTACAAAGCTACAACACATTTGTGTTGACCAGTATGGCCACCCACATCCTTACCTGAGATTTAAGGGACACCAGAGCATGTAATAATGGGACCTAGTAATCATAGAAAAATAAGGCTGTCAACGGAGGTGCCAATGCATACAAAAAGCATTTTTTCTGTCAGAAGTCAATATCAGACTTTAACAAGTTCCATAGTGCATGCATGGTGTAATATTTTGGTGCACTCAGGGACATAGTTAACTGTTTTGAAAGTGTTCATTTTTTAGTTACTTCAAAGAGCATCATATTTTTGTTTATTAAATATTTTTTGTAACAATAAGTCATATTCATATAATATACAGTATGTTATTACAGCAATTGGTAAACTACATGTTTTTTAACAATACTTTACAATACTGAGTAGCTGAAAATATAGCCTAAATATGCTTGTGTATTTGTGGCTCAAAAGCGTTCAAAGACCGCAGAGTTCAATTCAGCTGTTGTTATGGTTATTGTGACTAATTTCTTTAATATAAAATTTTTAAAGTAGTACCTGGTGGAGAGTTAAAATATCTGTTGAAGTGTCAAAGTATAATTGTCAGCTGCTTCTGACCAGGGTGGACAGCAGGTCTAGAGGTTTGCTGAGAAATTGTAGTGTCAGAAAAATGTTTGATCATTATGTAATGTAAGGTTTTTTAATATATATATATATATATATATATATATATATATATATATATATATATATATATGACAAAGGGCAGCCCTGGCGGAGTCCAACTCTCACTGGAAACGGGCTCGACTTACTGCCGGCAATGCCCTTTGTCACCGATTCTGTTCATAACTTTTATGGACAGAATTTCTAGGCGCAGCCAGGGTGTTGAAGGGGTTCGGTTTGGTGGACTCAGGATTGGGTCACTACTTTTTGCAGATGATGTTGTCCTGTTTGCTTCATCAGGCCGTGATCTTCAGCTCTCTCTGGAGCGGTTCGCAGCTGAGTGTGAAGCGGCTGGGATGAGAATCAGCACCTCCAAATCCGAGACAATGGTCCTCAGCCGGAAAAGGGTGGAGTGCCCTCTCAGGGTTGGGGGGAGATCCTGCCCCCAGTGGAGGAGTTTAAGTATCTTGGGGTCTTGTTCACGAGTGAGGGAAGAATGGATCGTGAGATTGACAGGCGGATCGGTGCGGCATCCACAGTGATGCAGGCTCTGCATCGGTCTGTCGTGGTGAAAAAAGAGCTGAGCCGTAAGGCAAAGCTCTCAGTTTACCAGTCGATCTACGTTCCTACCCTCACCTATGGTCATGAGCTATGGGTAGTGACCGAAAGAACGAGATCGCAAATACAAGCGGCTGAAATGAGTTTCCTTCGCAGGGTGTCTGGGTTTTCCCTTAAGGATAGGGTGAGGAGCTCAGTCATCTGGGAGGGGCTCAGAGTAGAGCCGCTGCTCCTCCACATCGAGAGGAATCAGATAAGGTGGCTCATGCATCTGATCAGTATGCCTCCTGGACGCCTCCCTGGTGAAGTGTTCCGGGCACGTCAAACCGGGAGGAGGCCCCGGGGAAGACCCAGGACACGCTGGAGGGACTATGTCTCCCGGCTGTCCTGGGAACGCCTTGGGATTCTCCCGGAAGAGCTGGAAGAAGTGGCCGGGGAGAGGGAACCGACCTCGGATAAGCAGAAGAGGATGGATGGATATATATACATATATATATATTGTCACAAACTTGAGACAGAGTCATATAAAGGTTTGGGGCAGCCACCCGTATAATTGGTTTCCTGGCTGCAAAGTTGCTTTAAATTGATACAGCACTGATGTGCACAAAACTGAGTCCAAAACAGAACTGAGGGAATAGGGAAAAGGTGGAGGCTTTTAAAGGGGAAGACAGGAAGTGAAGTCAAAGGGGTCGGGCTCATGTAGTTCATCTGCCATTGGTGCGAGCCCGGACGTGACATCACTCGGGCCGGAGCCGGCAAGGTCTCCTTCCATTGGCTCGGTCCCGGAAGTAACGTCAAGAGGACCACGGGACCACGGAATCTTCCGTGAATGGTCTGTAGGCAAAGGAGAAAAAGAGTCAGTGCACTCTGCCACATCCCGGTCTGTCTCGGAACTGCCGTTACTCAAGACCTTTAGCTGCCTCCTATGCGCACGTGTGTGACAATATATATATATATATATATATATATATATATATATATATATAGGGTGGCACGGTGGCGCAGTGGGTAGCGCTGCTGCCTCGCCTCCTGGGTCCTCCCTGCGTGGAGTTTGCATGTTCTCCTCGTGTCTACGTGGGTTTTCTCCGGGTACTCCGGTTTCCTCCCACAGACCAAAGACATGCAGGTTAGGTGCATTGGTGATCCTAAATTGTCCCTAGTGTCTGCTTGGTGTATGTGTGTGTGCGCCCTGCGGTGGGCTGGGATTGGCTCCAGCAGACCTCCTTGACCCTGTAGTTAGGATATAGTAGGTTGCATAATGGATTTGTGGATGGATATATATATATATATATATATATATATATATATATATATATATATATATATATATATATAAACATTAACAACCCCAACAAGTTAAATGCAGTAATCCTGTCTTCCTATAGTAACAATACTAATCTACGCTGTTACCCACTAAATGCAAACATATCAAAAATAAAGGTAAATTACCAAATTAAATAAAAACATAAAGGCAAAATGATCAATGCTAGTGCAAACTCACAATATTACCCAATGAGAGTAGAAAAGCAATTATATTAATGCCCCTTTTAGTGCTGAAATATACTAAGAGGGGACTGGGCAGTCTAATGGTCTGGAATCCCTACAGATTTTATTTTTTTCTCTAGCCGTCTGGAGTTTTTTTTGTTTTTTCTGTCCACCCTGGCCATTGGACAATACTCTTATTCTATGTTAATTAATGTTGACTTATTTTATTTTCTTACAGTGTGTATTTATTTTTCTATTCTTCGTTATGTAAAGCACTTTGAGCTACTTTTTGTATTAAAATGTGCTATATAAATAAATGTTGTTGTTATTGTAAAGTAAATTTGCTGGGTTCACCAAAGTTTTCTCTGAGTACTTGCTGCACGACTGAATAGCCGGGTGTGAGGTCACAGAGGTGTAGCAGCCAATATTGGATGGCCAGTCACTACCCATCGGTTCTCAAGGTGTGCCCCTTTCCTTTGAGGAAACACCATGAAGATTGATAGAAAAAATAATTTCACACTAGAAGCATCAGAGACTTCATCAATTGTAAAATCTTTAAATAGTTCATCAGTGTACAAGTCATGCTCTTGTTCTTTCCTGGACTAATCCTGAATTGCTGCACTTCAAACAGCCACATTGCTGCCACCACAAGCAATACCACTGAATGTTGATACCCAGTTGTGATTCATTGTTTTTCACCTCCACCTTGCAATTCATTACATTTGTAAATCCTTTTTAACACTAGAATTCTTGAAGAAAGACAGCAATTCACATCTGGGAAACAATGTAACAATATTGAGTAATGTCTAACAGTGACAGGAAAAGATGAGTTAACACTACAATTCCTGGAGCCTACAAAAAAAACTTGTAATCCCGGCCCACCTTAAATCCCTTCACACCAAACGTTACACCAGCTGTTACAGACTGAAATCAAAGGCTTCTTTTTAGGTGGATACACTATCAGAACGGCGCTGTCAGATCGTAGCGTGGTGCATTGCCTGCATACTGAAGTGACTTTAGCTGCAGGTGGAAGTCCCATTTTACTTATAGTGCCAAGCAGAGTTGTGTTGTGGTGCAGAACAGTCTATTAGTCGGTGAAAGCACTGTGAAGAAGCTGCCTGTTGCTACGGTCCTTCAGGAATCCGAGTGTTAACTCATCTTGACTTGATTGTATGAAATGTTACTTGCCTTATTTTTTACTGACTTTATTAAAAGCACGTTATTCAGTAGGAGTGTTATGTAATGCTGTGGATGACAACAAGCCTGTTCTGCATTTTTGCTGTGGAAATAATGTGACACAAACATGCAATCTGATTGGTAGTTCAGCTTCTAAAGCTCTCAGTTAGACCTTTCTCTAAACTTTACACAAGCTCTGTAACTAAACTTTCTTTGATCAACTATTGATTCTACAAAACTCTCCAAGAGACTTTGGCATAAACTGATTGGCCTGATCTGACCAACAGCCTGAGTTGCCTTGAAAGCTTGCATATTGTAATCTTTTTTTATTTAGCCAATAAAAAGGTGTAATTTTGATTGACTTCTCACCACTCCATGTACATGCTTTGATTACAAACCATTGTCACATGCATATGTTACTCAGTAATTATTCTGATACCATCTCAAATACATTTAACCAAAAGCTATCTGAGATACTGCACACCCAGCCCTCATACATGTTGCACAAATGCCATCCTCTCCACGGCTCCCTCTTAAATCCAACATTCCTCCTGTTACATATGCCACCGACAACCACAAAAGATAAATAAGAATAACCACGAAAGACAAATAAGAATAAGAACTTAACAAATAAGAATAACCACGAAAGACAAATAAAGACAGGTCATCTCAGTGGTAGACTCTTGATCTTGTAAGGAGCAGCTCAGATCTATTTTTTCTTAATTTTAAGGTTGTCATTAGAAAGGCAGAAGGTCCCAAAACTATGAAAACAGGCTACAATAACTGTAGCTGGAAACAAAAACCCTAAAATCTCAAACAACTTCAGTCCAGTTTGCTCTGACATCACTTATATCAAGAAGCTAAAAGAGAAAACTCAGGGTTTATTAGATCCATTTCAGTTTGCCTACATGTCTAACAGAGGTTCAGAAGATATCACTGTCAGTTTGCTTAATTTATTCAATAATGGTTGTTGCAGTAAATTTAAAAACAGGTTCATCTTAAAATTAACAGATAACTCTGTGATTTTTAGGGCCCGTGACGTACTGCGGCCCGCAGAATTTAACGTCACGCCGCGGAATTTAGGGTTTCACGCCGCGGAAATAACCTAACCGCCGCTGAAAATACCAAGTCTGAATGAAATCTTACCATTTGATGCATATTGATATTAGTATGATTAGTTTTGATTACTTCTTTAAGTTCTTTCTTAAGCCTATTGCATCATGTCATTAATATCTCGTTTGTTGCTACTGAAATCGAACACATTGGAGCTACAGACCAGTTAAAGAAGCTGTCAGCGTTGCTGAAAAGTACTAATTAACTTAACGAGCTGAGAGCTGAACTTGAATTTGTATCTGTTCACTGCCAGCCAATTATGAACATTCTGACTTCTTTTGAGGCACAGTCATTCATGGCTGTTGATGTCTGACTTATTGTCTTGCCTGAAATCGTCCGGATTTCCAATTGCAACCAGCAGCTGTGAAGATGCAAAGCACAATGTTGCTGCTAAACTTGAAGAATATTTTGTGGGAATCAAACAGCCGGCAATAGATCTATCTGATCCACAACAGCTACCACTCTTATCGAAGAATTTTGCTGATCATGCACCATCAGTGCCAACAATGATGGCTGCAGCAGATGATTGGCAAGCTTATCTGGTATCTCGTGAAGTAATTCCAGCTGATATCACTGCTTTATGGCGTGCCTTAGAGGACAGGCTGCCTTGCTTAGCAGCTCTTGCTAAAGTTTACATTGCGTTGCCGATCTCTTCTGTTGATGTTGAACGTTCGTTCTCAAAATATGGATCGGTGTTGTCACCACTGCAATATTCTCTGTCACAAGAAAACCTACGAGCTGACAGTGCCATTTTCTTCAACAATAAATAAACAATAACTTTAGAAACATTATTTGATAGTTTGTTGAGAATAATGTTATGCTTACATGTGTTTCAGCATTGTTTGCCTAAAACAAATCTGTGGAATAAAATGTGCGGATGTGAACGCTTTGATATACATATTTAATTAGTATTACGAATTATGATTGATTATTATTAAGGATTAAGAATAAGAAAAATTGCATTTATTTTGCTTGGGTTACGAATTAGTCTTATGGAGTTCTGGTACTGCATTTGCCATTCTGCAGTACGCTGCGGAATTTAAAAAAAACATGCCTCGGAATTTACCATTTCTTGCCGCGGTAAATCATGGGCCCTAGTGATTTTAAGCCTACTGAATGAGAATGATACCAGTTATGGTTGAGTGGTATATGATTTTTTTAACTAGTATGATGAGTCTTTTCTACACCTGACCATTACAAAAACTAAGGAACTTGTAATTGATTTCAGAAAAAAACAATATTAACTCACAAGAAACAATCATCAATTACCAAGCAGTGGAGATTGTTGACAGTTACAAATATCTGGGGAAAGTAATAGACTCAAAACTGACTTTAAAGGAAATAACAGAAGCCATCCGCAAAACATTGACAGCAGTGACTGAATCTTTTTAATGTGTCCCTACCATCATGTCAATCTTGTATAAATCTGTAATTGACTGTCTTTACTTATGAAATCAAACTTTTAGTAGTTAATTTTATCTCTAAATTATTACAGTTTAAGTCCTGGTTAAATGTGTAATATCATAGAATTTAGAAAACTATACATTGATAAAATGATCAGCAATTGTGCAAACTTTGAAAAGATTTTAAAAACAGAGACATTAATTTGTGGTATTGGACAATATACTATAACTACAAGAAGGTAAATGTCTTGCACTGTAAAGCAAACAGAGTCTCCACAGGAAATAGCTTTTCCTTGAACTTTTTAACCTTTTCAATAGTACAATCATTATTAATATGGTATAATTATTTAACAAGATTCTGCATAAATTACACTTATCTGCAATTTTTATTTCTGCTCCCATCAGAAATTGTGTTTTTGTGTAGATTTAAGCCTGCTAAACCTGAATCTTGCAAAAAATTGCTCTGTCACATTCAGTTTCTGAGACATGAAGGGTTAAAAAAAAAATAAATACTTTGGAAAAAAAATGTAAATGTATTATTTACACATGAAAAAATAATAAATTATGCATATTTTAAACGTAGGTCTTACTTTTAAAAAAAGTAATCACTTGCAATTTTTTTCATCTTATAACCTCTAAAGGTGTTTCATTGTGGGATGAACAGCAGATGTCTGCTAACACAGACTTACTCCAATTTCCACTACAACATGTCTCCATCACAACAATGTCCTGGCAGAAACTCTCTCCATGTTGAGTGTAGGAAATGGATTTTTAAAAACATGTTGCACCTTAACTAGTTCCTCATAGTTTTCTGCTTTCATTGTTCCAAGAAAATTGTGGAATATACTTTTTTCCCAACAAAGAAGGAAGTGTGTGTATTCTTGTACCATTTGCCTAACAGTTACCTGGTCAAGACAATCAATAAATCAAGCCAACCTTACATTTTCCTTTAAACAACAATTCCCCCTCTTCTGGACAATCTTTCTAATCTAAATATAAATTCCAGACTATTTCAAGGAATAAGAAAAAAAATATTGATTAAGAGCAAAAAATATGTAATAAATACTGATTTTTGGCATTTCCACCTCAACTAAAGTTAAGAACAATTGCCATTTCAGCTAAATATTAACTTCAGATAATGTTCTGACCATGAAAAATGCTTATGCCATAAAACAAATGTAACTTATTAAAAAAAAAATCGCATTTTCACTGAATCTGATATCTCACTGTCCTGGGTATGACGTTAAACTGCATCCGGCCCTTCAAGTGGTCCTACAACTTGCAGGGAAATCATGGGGGTTGGTGGCAGGATTGGTACTCCAGCCACTGTAAAAAAAACTTCACAAAGCTCCGAGACTACAGAAAGGACTTCTTTTTGCTCTCCGCAGGAGTAGCTCTGCTGCAGCCGCTCAAAGGAAGGCTGCTCGCATCATGAAGGGTATAGGGGAAAGCCCTTGGGAGCCCCATCCCTGGAAGAGTTGAAACAGTTGGAAAGCCAACATGGTTGGGTCTGTTGGGGATCAGAACTGGTGTGGTGCTGAGGCATCGCCCGTTGCACGGCAGCACTCGGGTCCCAATTTGAGGCGGCCCATACGGGTGGGCAAATGGAATGTCTTGTCTCTCCAGCAAGATGATCATCTTCCTCTGCTGTCGGAGGAGCTGCGTAAACTCCGCATTTCAGTGGCAGCACTCTGAGGTGCGCAGACCAGGGACTGGCCAGATCTCTGTAGGTGGATACACCTTTTATTGGTCTGGTCGGTCTGATGGCTGTCATACTCAGGGAGTAGCTGTTGCTGTAGCGGATTGGCTTCTTCCGATGGTGTCCGATGTCACTCCTTTCAACGAGCGTATTATGAGACTCAGATTATGGCACTCTCTGGGTGCCTTGTCTGTTGTCTCAGTGTATGCTTTGACCATGGTGAGTGATGTCTCGGCGAGGGAGACATTTTATTTGCAACTTCGCTTGGTGGTTGATGGTTGCCCACGAGGTGACGTTCCTCTGGTCATGAGTAACTTCAATCCAACCACTGCAACTGACAGGGCTGGCTATGAGGGTTGTCTCAGTCCCCATGGGTCTGTTGACCTGTGTGAAAGTGGCTCCATGTTCCTTGACTTTGCAAAAGGTCAGGAGCTGCGAATCGCTGGATCCTGGTTCCAGCACCCTGAAATGCATAGTTGGACTTGGTACTCCAATACTGGTGGTGCGGTGAAAGAGATCGATCACATCCTTGTGAGCAGACGCTGGAGGCTCTTGCAAAACTGCAGGGTCTACAGAAGTGCCCAGTTTGTGATTTCTGACCACAGACTTGTTGCTACTCTTAGGATCCAGCTTAAGTCCAGTAGGTTACCACCTACTAGGAAAATGAATTTGATGAATAATGAATGAATTAATGAATTCATTAATTAATGAATTAATCAATTAATGAATTTGCACGCAGTTTGTGTGAGGAACTTTCAGATTTGGGTATGACTGCCGATCCTAATGTGATGTGGGAGACCTTCTGTGACAAGACCCTGATGGTTGCTGAGGGTTGTGTTGGTGTTACCGGTGTTCCCAGAAGGAGGTGTTTCTTCTCGCAGGGCACCCTGGATATCATCGAGAGGAGTCGCAGCACACGGCTCAATGGCAACTTTGGTCTGTACAGGGAACTGAGAAGGATGGCTGTGAGGGCTCTGAGAGCAGATAAAGAGGTGTTTGTTAGAGGAATCTGTGAGCAAGTGACACACCATCTGTGGTCTAGCGACCCACATCCTGCTTACAGAGGAACTGAAGCATTGCGCACATCTGAATCTGTTCCTCAGAGAGTCGCAGTCAGGGCAGCTGATGGAACGGCCCTTACGGATGACACTGCAGTTGTGACCCGCTGGGCTGGCTACTTTGAGTAATTGTTCAAAGCTGATCCTTCGGCTAGGATGCTGGATATCTCTTGGTCCGCAGTTCTTGAGGCTGATCCTCCAATTAGCTGTGAACCACCCAATCTCACTGAGATTGCACAGGTGGTTAACCACCTGTTGCCATCCTCATATATCATCACCTCATATATTTGGTTATTAAAAGAAATGATGTTCCTGAATAGGACTGCTCATTTCTTTCTCCATGATAGGGTAGGGAATTCAGCAATAAATAAAAGCCTTAGATTATAGTCACTGTATCTCCACACAGAAAGAGGAAAACAAACTCAGGAGCTTTGGACATTTGACTTGGTGCCTTAGTTAGCAGAGGTAACACACATATTCTGAAGACTTTAAATAGGCCCATAATACACTTGAGTGGTTTCCATTCTCTGCTGGTTTTGGAGTATCTGGAAATTCCACAGATGAAACTATGCACATTTTACTCAGTTAGGTCTGATAGTTATTCAGTCTGCTGCCACCAAATCCTCACTAAGAAAGTGGACAGAAAATCAAAAGAGATTACTTTTTTACATTTGTTATGCAGCATAATAATAAAATAAGTCTTTCTGCAAGAAATAAACTGAGGTACACTACAATCATGGGTTGCAATCAAAGACTTATTTCTGAAATGGTAGTAACAGCAGGTGCACATTCTTGACATTTCCCACTTGATGGTGCTCAATTAAGCAGTTGGGTGGTGCTTAAGAGGGATTGAGGAGAGTAACTCAAATCAGGTTATTTCTGTTACTCAGGGTTCCATTTAACAAAAATGTCTTTTCTAAACTTATCACAATAAATTGGTTTTAGGACTAAATACTTGTACCTCTACAATCTCATGGAATTTTATATTCTATAATCTTGTCATTTTGCATAACCATATTAGCATAGCTCTAAAATAAGATTACTAGTAGAAAATTGCATTCACTGTCCTTTTAGACTCAATACCATATTAAGTGTTCAGTAAGTAACAAACAGTGAGTATGGTTGGGTTTCCTGTCAACATCTACACAGTCTTTTTGTGAGTCTTATTGCTTTTAATAGGGAAGTAATGAGATGTTAAGCTCTTACTGTTACATTTAAATGAACACTTTGCATATACAACTCTAATAAAAATTCAAAAAGAGATAAAATTACAAGTAGTTTATATCTATTACTTTATAAATTGGACAAACAGCAAAGGGATTTGTGTATTTTATAAATCCTTAAGATAAACTTGTAATATTTAGAGTTATGGCCAGTTACTGCAAAATAAGCATGTTTGCACTATAAAATTATCAGATCTTTTATAATTCAGTATGGTTCAGTATTATTTGGAATGGATAGCCTAACCAGACAGCATCAAGCTGTTTAATTCTAGATGAGAATGCATTTGATCACAAGGCACACTTGTGAACTGTACAATTCCAAATTACATTTGTCAGTTAATTAATTTTTGTTGGTCTCTGGAACTATAAAACAATATCATTAACCAGTATGCAACCATGTCACCGATACAATCTATACAATGCTTGTTACCATACAGTGACAAAACAACAAAAATGACTGCCAAATTAAGATGAAGTTATTAAAATTATAAGTGTTCGGAAATTGAAAAACAACTGCGTAGATGCTTCTGTACTGTATTTCTTCCATCTAGTGCCCTCTGAAGAATTCTTCTACAGCTATCAGTGCAATATTTTCTTAAGGAAAAATTAAGGCAGATAGCAATAAAAATGACTGTACACTGTATATTGCAAAACGACTGTACAATATCTTAAGAATACAAAGAATTTGCACTTAGCAACAATTGTTTATTGGTGTAAGGTTTTCCCTAAAATTAGAGTAATTGTCTAAAAAAAGTTAAGAAACATTTCAAATAATCAATCATGCCGTATTTATGCAATTATCTGAATTCAGATTGAATTTTAAGTTATACCTGTTGTGAACGATAGGGGGCGCCCTCGCTCCCTTGAACCCCTGTCCACAACTCCAGACACCAGGTAAAAGTCCTCAAGTTGACTTTATTTTCTTGCCACAGTGTACAAAGCACACTCTCCTCCACAATACTCATAAATCACAATAATACACAATAAACTAATCCTCCAGCTCCCAGACGCGTTGCCACCCTTCCACCCAGCTCAGCTCATTGTCTGTGAGTTCCCATAGTCCTTTTATATCTCCTGACCCGGAAGTGTTTCTGCCCAATAGTCCACAAGTCCTTTTTCCTTCCGGGTCAGGGTAAATAGTCCCTTTCTTCAACCCGGAAGTCCGTCGCTCTTCCTGTGACGAACCTCCGGGTCACAGGGCACGAAGAAGCCCTCGGTCCTCCCTGCAGCTCCCTCCTGTGGCCCCCACGGCATCCAGCAGGGCTTTGCATAAAAACTCCAATGTCCATGATGCCCTGCTGGTCTTCTGGGGACCTCCACGCTGCAAGGAGGGCTCCACCTGGCGGCTTGGGGTATTGGCCGGGATAAATGTTCGGCCATCCATTACACTGTAAAGTAGGCATAACATTAGAAGAGACTGCCATAATGTATTTTCCCTTGCTTGGGCAAAGCTTAAGAGGCAGCTGCGAGACACTCTTAATTTCAGCTCATGTGTCAGTTCTTCTTACTTTGGCCCCTCTTTAGAATGCAGTTTCTGTGTCTTACGTGATTAGACTGATCAATCACAGGCAAGTTTACAAAAGGTCTCCATAATATTCCATTTAAACACATGGGGCCTCATGTGTAATGCAGTACGTAGATTTCACACTAAAACATATTTACAGACAAAAGTGGAAATGTACATATGCTCAAACAAATTCAGATGCACAAAACCATATGTAAGCCAACTTCCACGCACTTCCGCTCCATAAATCTCAGTTAGTCTGAAATGTGACACACATGAACGCACCTGCCACACCACTCCTTTCTAGAATTGCGCATATTTGAATATGTAAAACAATGTAAATAGCTCTTTCAGTTGACTATTTTGTTAAAAGACAAAAACAACACATAAAAAAACAAGAATTTCACCAAATGCGAAGTGGAGGTCCTACTCAGTGAAGTAGAGGCAAGAAAATACTTACCTTTTGGTGGCTTAGGCAGTGGTATAAGCAACAGAAGGAACTTGATGGAATGACGCTCAGAAGTTCAAATTCAGAAAGTCGCACAGTGCCATGAAATAAAAAAGAAGTGGTCAGATGTCAAAGTCAACTTGAAAATGTGAGTCATAGCTCACTATCTGAGTGTCATACAGAAGTGTATTAGGGCACAGAGAAAAGAAAAAAATAGGGAAACAGTGAAGAAGAAAATGGTTGAAATGTCAACTTTAATCTCAAAATACCCACTTTAATCTCGTAGTTTATTTTGTCATTAAAGCAGAACATTATAAAGTTAATCTCAAAATCGATGTTTAATTTACTAGAGTTTCTCAAATCCCATCACAACTAAAGTAGCACATTAAATGCTTTGTATTCTATGTGTATGAATCAGAACTTGCTTCTTATGTGGGCTTTCTCTTTCACAAACAGGAGAGTGCACGCATTGATCACCACAAAAAATACATTACATTCATGATATTACAGCTCTCTGAACATTTTACAGAAGTAAGATGTATGCTTGATATCATTTTCATGTTAAGATGCATTAAAAGCATGTATTAAACATGTAGGGGTACGGTGGGGCAGCGGTAGCAATGAGCTGGCACCCTTTCCAGAGATTGCTCTTGCCTCCCACAGGATGCTTGCTGGAACGCATGCGATCCTGAATGAAATAACTGAATGCAACAGTACTGTCTCTGTCAAACGTACCGCACACACCCCCAATTCCTGTCCTTTTGTTTTTTTTCTCCATGTAACATATTGCCAAGCAATGAGCTCTATAATAAATGTAAATGCAGCTGTGAGCTTAGAACACTGATTCTTCAAAACGTTTATGGAACATTGAAAAATCTTATCTATATATATATAATTCACTAAGGCAAGACAACCATAAAAAGTACGCCGGAAGGGGCGTGGATTCACTAAGCCGCCAAGTGAGACACCTATGGCGCACACAGGAAGGAGCCACGCCCACCAACTCCAAGACCATTGGATACGACGACAACTTGCAGGGCCACGCCCACCAACTCGGACGTTACAACACAGAAAAAATGGCGTCATTTATGTTCGTCTGTCGTAGAGGCCACATGCAGTGCAGGTCAGGTTAATGTCATGTACCTCCGAGCTACGTTGACTGTTCATAGAGGCATTTTTTTCGGTGAGGTGAATCGCCATATGCAGCGTGTGAAACGGTTTGCGAGGGGTATCAATCATTCAATCATAAACATTTATTTATATAGCACATATTCATACAAAAAAATGTAGCTCAAAGTGCTTTACAAAATTAATAGAAAAATAGAAGACACAATAAAAAATAAACATAAGTCAACATTAATTAACATAGAATAAGTAAGGTCCGATGGTCAGGGTGGACAGAAAAAACAAAAAAAAAACTCCAAGGGCTAGAGAAAAAAAAAAAAATCTGTAGGGGTTCCAGGCCACAAGACCGCCCAGTCCCCTCTGGGCAATCTACCTAACATAAGTCAAACAGTCCTCTTTGTATTTAGGGTTTTCATGGAAGGACTTGATGATGATGGTCACGTAGACTTCTGGCTTTCAGTCCATCAATGTTGGAGCATCATGATGCTTTGAGTAGGTGGTGGTGGCGCAGGCCGCAACCACAAAGAAATCCCATGGGATTCTTAAAACAATCCTTTAAAACTGAGGCTAAAGCACAATGAAGGAATCAGTCTTTAAAAACCAATAAGCCTTGTGCCTCTGTTTCATTACCGTCTCACCTGCTTCACCAATGTAGGCCCTGCAACAGTCGAGACGCTCACACGTTCACACAGAGGCAGCGCAAGAGAAAGCCGCGCCAGAGACAGACAGAGGCAAACACACAGGCAGCTGGTGGGCGGCTCTCCGTGAGTTTCTCTTGCGAGCGTACACATGACTAGGCGGTGTGTATGCTTCGAGAACGAGGCTGGACGCGGTTTGCAACTGGGCACATGAGCAGGCAGTGAGTATGCTTCGAGTGCGAGGGTGGACGCAACAGGACCATCTAGGAAAAATCATGTCGCGGATGTGATTTGCTGTATGCAGTGTGTAAAACAGTTTGTTTGTCGCAGATGTGAATCGCTGTATGCGGTGTGTAGAACAGTTTGCGAGGGGTGTCCCTGTGTCTTTCCAGAAGTGTTCAACCATCAATAAATAATTATGCAGCATTTGTTATGCCGCGGGTTCACTATTGTGTTGTATTTCGCTCTCTCCAGAGTTCCATCTTTTCATTCACACACTGTTGTATTCTCACACTAACCTGTTTTAGGCAACCGTGTCTTTCCAGAAGTGTTTACCATTCAATAAATAATTATGCATGAGATTGAGCGTGTGTCTAGGCGTGGGTAAGCCGTTGAACCCCATTCGGGCTGCAAACCGTGGGATTGCCACTAAGTGCGACTCATACGCTCCCACTGTTTTCGTCCCTACCCTTTGTACACACCCCCCTCCCACACGTTGACTGTTAATAGAGGCATGTTTCTCGCGGAGGTGAATCGCCATATGCAGCGTGTAAAACTGTTTGAGAGGGGTATCCCATGGGATCATTAAAACATTCCTTTACAACTGAGGTTAAAACACAATGAAGTGAGCAGTCTTTAAAAAACGAGTTTTCGGTTCGACGCCTACGACGCGTGCAGCATAGCAAAGTGTTGTACACGCTACATACAGCAATTCGCATCCGCGACAAACATGCGTCTTCTTAGATGCTCCTGCACTTTGTACACACCCCCCTCCCACCTCGCTACGCCACACGGACGATTGTGTGTTGGTTCGTTCCGTGCATTGTTACAATGTTGCTTTTCTTGCTGATTTATTACATTACCGATTTTGAAAATGTTAAATTTTCTCCCTGTGCTTAAAAATTATTAAAAAACCGGCCTGATTATGCGGCGTATGGTACGCCACGGGTTGGCTAGTAAGTTTAATTATTCCATCCATCCAGGGTCATGCCAGTGCCAGCAAGCATCAAGTCTGAGGTATTAGGAATCCCTGGATGTAATATGCACGTCTTAATAGATTTCATCATAAAAATTAAATCAAGCATTCATCCTAGCATTCTAATAGCACACAGCTCCAAAAGCATAGCTCTTGGAAATCTAAATCGACTTAGAAGCCAATCATCATCATCTGTAAATATGTGCTCTTTTCTATTGAATTGAATTGAATTCCTTTATTGCCATTGTATGGTCAATGAGATTCAATATGCAAATCCTCCATAAAGTTATCTATACTAATAAAAGGCAAAGCCCTCACTGACTGACTGACTCACTGACTCATCACTAATTCTCCAAGTTCCCGTGTGGGTAGAAGGCTGAAATTGGGCAGGCTCATTCCTTACAGCTTACTTACAAAAGTTTGGCAGGTTTCATTTTCGAAATTCTACATGTAATGGTCACAACTGGAAGCTATTTTTGTCCATTTACTGTAATGGAGTTGAGCTGGATGGCCGTGGGGGGCGGAGTTTCGTGTGACATCATCACGCCTCCCACGTAATCATGTGAAATGACTATCAACGCAGTACATAGAAAACCAGGAAGAGCTCCAAAAAGCTATAAAGAAAACATGCATTATATAATTGAGAAGGCAGCGAAACAATAAGAAGCGAGCGACTGACATTTACAATCATATTCATGAGTGCTGCTACTTCGGAAACAAAGCACGGTGTAAACTTAAAGTTTAAATTAAGTTCATAGACAGGCTGCCGCTGGTGTTTGTCATGCCCACGGTAATGCGGGATACAAGTTTAATCAGAGGGCGCAGGATATAAGCGAGAGTTTTGATCACTTTGTAACTAAGTTAAAATTGCAGGTGAAGGGCTGTGCTTATGCAAATTCCGAGACTGTGTTTGTGGGGGATTGACAGTTAAGGCGGGTGGGGGAGTCACGTCATCAACTCCCCTCCCATTCACCTCATTTCGCTCTGAGCTGAGCTCCACGGCTAACGCCGTCTTCCAAAGCAACTTCGTCACACTGCCACCAAATACTCACAGAAAAATCCACAAGTTAATACACACATTCAGATGCCTCCAATTTCCAGTAAGGCTCTGCTGCGCGATGACAAGTAATAAGTCTCAGGGACAGACCCTACAAACGATGCCATTGATTTCAGGCATGATTGCTTTTCTCCTGGACAACTATACTTGCATTCTCAAAAGTGACCTCGTGCAGCTTCGTCATATTACAACCAGAGTGCAGCCAGAAACTTTTAAGTGCCGGGTCTTACTTAATATTAAATTAAGCTGTGGACATCGCAACATCACACAACAGAGCAGCTCACGTGAACTTACTGAACGCAGTATGAGTGATCACTTCCATGCATCAAACCTGTTCAAAAAACGCATTACACAATTGACAAGGTGATGGCTTTATATGGCGTTCGTTTATAAAACAGCGAAGAGGCTGTGTGAAGGCAACTACACAAAAAAACAGCAGAGCGCCACACTCTGAATGTATTCCTGGCATCACTGTTATACCCCCTGATCTCCCATTTCAATTGAAATGCCTCAAATTTCCAGTAAGGCTCTGCTTCGCGATGACAATTAATAAGTCTCAGGGACACACCCTACAAAAAGGTTGCCATTGATTTGAGGCAACATTGCTTTCCTCCTCGACAAAACTATACATTGCATTTTCAAAAGTAATATATATATATATATATATATATATATATATATATATATATACACACCCCGATCTACATAATGTCAAATAAACGAACCACACACCCTAGCGCAACATGAGAGGCTTCGCAGGCCGTTGGATTTAGTCTTTAAATTTCTATGGTGAAGAAAAATTTATGCAACGATGATTATATTTAACTTTCATTCCTACTAAACATATTTCTGTCGACCAAATAAAAATTACTTATATTTAAAATTTAAATAGAACTTGAACAAATACGTTCATAATACCCACGCAGCACTAAGTGCATGTAAGATTAGGAGTCATCCGTTTTAACAAGCAGCGTATTGCACTGATACGAAATAGCCTGGCCATTTAATTATTTAGGAATGGATAGATAAATTAAGATTTTGTAGAAATAATGTTTTTAATTTTTCTTCGTCAATGGATTCTGGCACCCCCAGCAACAGCTGCTCGCACCCCAAAGGATATATATATATATATATATATTATATATATATAGAGATATAGATATAGATATATATATAGATATATAGATTTATATATATATATAGATATAGATAGATATATAGATATATATATATATATATATATATATATATATATATATATATATATATATATATATATATATATATATAGATAAATATATAGATATAAGTGTATGTAAATGTGTGTCTCTATATATACAGTGGAACCTCGGTTCACGAACGTCCCGGTTCACGTACAACTCGGTTCACGACCAAAAAGATCGTCAAACTTTTGCCTCGGTTCACAACCACACACTCGGTATACGAACAAGCCAGTTTCCCTTGCCTGCCTGCAAGCTGAGCTGAAAGAGAGAGAGAGAGAGAGAGAGAAAGGCGAGCGAGCGTGCCTGCTAGGGTGGGGGAGGAGGAGATTGCTGCACGTGTTTGCTGAACAAGCCAGTTTCCCTTGCGTCCTCAGTTGAGAGAGAGAGAGACAGAGAGAAAGGGCGAGCGAGCACGTGCCTGCTGGGAAGAGGGAGGAGGAGATTGCTGCGTGTTTGCCTGCCTATCTGTAGTGCAAGGAAAACATCCCCCTCCCCCCACAGGCAGCCTGAGAGAGAAAGAGAGCGGCCATGCTTTTCATTTAAGCAAAGCCGCTCCTTGTTCATTGTTTTCAATAAGACGTGCACTCTCTTTGTGCTCTACAGTATTTCGTGTGCTTTTGCAGTTAACTATGGCTTCTAAGCAAGTGGAGAGTGGAAAGTTTTGAAGAAAATTGAAATCGAAGGAAAGAAAGAAATTACAAAAGGTGAAAAAAATGTTTACCAGTTTACTCATTTACCAATCGGAGAACCCTCGTGCTTTCAAGCAGCATAATGTAAACAAAGCCAGACTGCCAGTAATGTGGAGGGTCACAAGAACGTTCTTTTGGAATGGCTGCATGAGGCTTTCACTCCCCAGCTAAACAGCTAAAAGCACCAGAAACCCAAGAAATCACAAGAGATAAAACACCTGAAGGAAAACACTTCATGCCAGAACTCGTTTCATGCAAGGTTAGTTTTCTTGGTGGTTTTGTATTACGGATTTTTCAAAAGTAATTTTTTTAGTTCATAATGCGATTTGTTGCAATGTTATTTTTCTCTTTTTTCAAATGTTCGCTTTTTTCCTTGTGCTTAAAACTCATGAAAGGTTTACAGATGGAGTTTTTCATAGCGATTAGGTGCGATGTTTCATTTCTCTTTTCAAATGTTCGCTTTTTCCTTGTGCTTAAAACTCATTAAAATTGTTTACATGGAGGACTTCATCGTGTGATTTGTTGCAATGTTACTTTTTGGTTGCTTGCGAGTTGGTTTTTAAATGAAGTTCGGATTTGTGCGATGTTTTTTTCTGCTGTGCTTAAAACTCATTTTAAAAACATTGTTTACAGCGATCAGGCTTTAGGTTTAATAGCGTGATCTCCTGCAATCTCACTTTTTTGTTTGCTTGTGAGTTGGTTTTGCAAGCGCTTGAATTTTTTCTGCTGTGCTTAAAAGTCATTTTAAAAAAAATGCTGCGCGAGCACGTGCTACAGAGAGATTAGAGAGCCGGGCAGCTGATAGGGAAGGGATTGGGGGGACGGATAGGTGTGTGTGTGTGTTTGTGCGCTCGCGCTACACAGAGAGAGAGCGTGAGCCAGCCAGCTCCTGTAGCTGATCAGGAGCCTGGGTGTTTTGTGTCAGTGTTATTCAATGTTTTTACATTAGTTTACTATTACACTGTGGATTCTATGGTGTAATTAACTATATTTGTGCTTAATCTTTACATATTTTTACATATTTACATACAGTTTGTACAGTCTGGAACGGATTAATTGTATTTACATACAATCCTATGGGGGAAACTGCTTCGGTTCACGACCAACTCGGTTTCGACCAAAGTTCTGGAGCAATTATGGTCGTGAACCGAGGTTCTATATATATATATATATATGTATATATATATATATATATATATATATATATATATATATATATATATATATATATATTGTAATAGAATAAGATGCTTTCTGCACCCTTGTACCCTCAGACTATACGTCAGACACCAGGTAAAAGTCCAATGATGATATTTATTATAATAATAAAGTGCACAAAGCACGCTCCTCTCCACAATTCTCAATACACAATACAATAATTAATAACAATCCTCCACTCCCAGGCGCTTAGCCACCCTGCCTCCCAACTCAGCTCATCGTCTGTGAGTTCCCATAATCCTTTTATACCTCCTGACCCGGAAGTGTTTCTGCCCAATAGTCCACAATTCCTTATTCCTTCCGGGTCAGGGTAAATAGTCCTTTTCTTCAACCCGGGAGTACGTCGTTTCTTCCTGTCACGTGACCGTGACGCACTCCCGGGTTATAGGGCACATAAGAGCCTCGAGCCCCTACAGCGACGCCTGGTGGCCCCCAAGGTATCCAGCAGGGCTGTGTACAAACACTACATAGTCCATGATGCCCTGCTGGAACTCGGGGCATGATCATGCTGTCGGGAGAGCTCCTCCTCGCGGCCTGGGGTTGAGGGCCGGAGTGAAATGCCGGCAATCCACTACAGTTCCCCCCCCTTAGCGACGACAACTGGGGCGGAGCGTCGATCCCAGGGGCGTCCTCCTCCAGGAGGACGCGTCATCCGGACCTTGGCTGTATTGTTTGAACTTCCCGGCGAACCTTGGGGGAACGGTGTATCCTCTATCCCTCCGCTCCCCTGTCCTCCGGGAACAATCACACCACACGTGTCCTGGTTGTCGACAGTTGTAGCACCGCCGACGTCCTCCTGGTTGTCTATCTTCCCGAGACCTGAAACATCTCGGGAATTCTGTCAGCTCCACCCTTTCCCCCGCTAAGGAGGGTTTTCTGGCCGCCTCGCTGCTCTCCGCCCTTTTTTCCACTTTGTCAGGAGACCCACGGTATATTTCGGGGATCTCCTGCTTACTCTGGGGTCGGCGCACAGCTTGAGTCTCTCTATTAGGAAAAGAGAGCCTCTTTGCTGCTTGCATGCCCGTTGACTTTAAAGAAACCAGAGGCGGCGTCTTCAGCACCCCATCGCTCCGAGACAGCACTTTTCAGCTGCACTGATGCGATCAGTGCTTCCCCCGCCCCTTCTGTCATCACACCACATTCGTTTGTAGGGCTCGTAGTGACTTGGTACCCGCTACTAATTAACCGCGGGCCGCATCACTCTGTGTCCCCTTATTCTGTACGGTACCGGTAAAACTCACCTGTACCGCCAAATCAATCATGAGGGGAGACTCCCGACCAAATCGCCGTAAGTATTCATCCACCTTTCTTAAAGGCACTTCAGCCGCTGCTCCCAAGTCCCCAACGATCTTCTTAATCGCCTCCAAAGTCTGCAAAATACTCCGCATGGGCTCTATTAATTTTTCGAGCTCCCGCACGTCAAAACAGTTAGTTAATTCGGCCGGAGATAGGGTTACTTCCTGGTTCATCCTACCGTCCGGCCGGGAGCCAATGAACACGCCCGCTGTCGGCACGTGCTCTGGCGGGTTCCGCACGGGTTTCTGGGAATTGGAGTTCTCTACGGACGAGGACCGGGCCGCCATCTTTGGCTGACTGCGATCTGCCTGTATTAATTTGTTGGTAGATCGACCAGCCATTTCCCGGCCCTCCTTACCTTCTCGAGGGTTGAGCGGTGCTTCACTCACCTCCCCTTTCCCCTTCGGAAAAATCAAGTCCGTCTTTTCCTGGGTGAAGCCACAAGCAGCTGAACACGGACCTTCTCCTTCCCATAATCTTCCGGGGTGGGTCACGTGTCCTTCGCGGCACCCGTATCGCGGAAGTCCTTAGGGTTACTCGGCTGCCTGAGCGAGGCGCGCCATCGCCTTCAGGTTTGTCCTCTGCCTCCCGCAGAGCCTTGGATGGACATCTGGGAGGTATGTACATGGGACATCATGTGTTACATTAAAAAGATTGTAAAGTACATTCCCTGCACATACCTCGTCGGAGACGTCCTCTTCCGGAAATCTCTCCCGAAGCAGTAGCTGCTCCATGGCTCATCTTGAGCGTAGGCAATGCTGAGCTTTAGACCTCCGCTGTGGCTGGCGCTCTGCTTTGTCTTCTTCTTCCCCATTACGGACTTGAAAATAGGGTTAGTGGTGATTTTTCCTGTGTGTCGTGACGTTGTCTTCCCGGGGTATTCTGTCCACAATAAAATTTTTTAAATACAGGTCCTCTGCCAAACTGACGGCCAGAGAATCCTGCCGAAGCTACGCCAATTGTAATAGAATAAGATGCTTTCTCGCACCCTTGTACCCTCAGACTATACGTCAGACACCAGGTAAAAGTCCAATGATGATATTTATTATAATAATAAAGTGCACAAAGCACGCTCCTCTCCACAATTCTCAATACACAATACAATAATTAATAACAATCCTCCACTCCCAGGCGCTTAGCCACCCTGCCTCCCAACTCAGCTCATCGTCTTTGAGTTCCCATAATCCTTTTATACCTCCTGACCCGGAACTGTTTCTGCCGCACAAGTCCTTATTCCTTCAGGTCAGGGTAAATAGTCCTTAGTCCAACCCGAGCCCTGCTGGAACTTCCTGTCACGTGACTGTGCCTGGGTTATAGGGCACATAAGAGCCTCCCCCCTACAGCGGCCTGGTGGCCCCCAAGGTATCCAGCAGGGCTGTGTACAAACACTACATAGTCCATGATGCCCTGCTGGAACTCGGGGCATGATCATGCTGTCAGGAGAGCTCCTCCTGGCGGCCTATTGAGGGCGGAGTAAATGCCGGCAATCCACCACAATATATATATATATATATATATATATATATATATATATATATATATATATATATATATAAACTGCTCAAAAATTAAAGGAACACTTTGAAAACACATCAGATCTCAATGGGTAAAAGAAATCATCCTGGATATCTATACTGATATAGACTGGGTAATGTGTTAGGAACGAAAGGATGCCACATCGTTTGATGGAAATGAAAATGATCAACCTACAGAGCCCTGAATTCAAAGACGCCCCAAAAATCAGAGTGAAAAAATTATGTGGCAGGCTAGTCTATTTTGCCAAAATTTAATTGCAGCAACTCAAAATTGTACGCAGCACTTTGTATGGCCCCTGTGTTCTTGTATACATGCCTGACAACATCGGTGCATGCTTCTAATGAGATGACAGATGGTGTTGTGGGGATCTCCTCCCAGATCTGGACCAGGGCATCACTGAGCTCCTGGACAGTCTGAGGTGCAACCTGGTGGCATTGGATGGACCAAAACATAATGTCCCAGAGGTGTTCTATTGGATTTAGGTCAGGAAAGTGTGGTGGCCAGTCAATGGTATCAATTCCTTCATCCTCCAGGAACTGCCTGCATACTCTCACCACATGAGGCCAGGAATTGTCGTGCACCAGGAGCCACTGTACCAGCATAGGGTCTGACAATGGGTCCAAGGATTTCATCCTGATACCTAATGGCAGCCAAGGTGCCTTTGTCAAGCCTGTAGCAGTCTGTGTGACCCTCCATGGATATGCCTCCCCAGACAATCATTAACCCACCACCAAACTGTTCATGCTGAATGATGTTACAGGCAGCATAATGTTCTCCATGGCTTCTCCAGACCCTTTCACTTCTGTCATGTGCTCAGGGTGAACCTGCTCTCATCTGTAAAAAGCACAGGGCACCAGTGGTGCATCTGCCAATTCTGGTATTCTATGGCGAATGCCAATCGAGCTGCATGCTGCTGGGCAGTGAGCTCAGGGCCCATTAGAGGACATGGGGCCCTTGGGTCACCCTCATGAAGTCTTTCTGGTTGTTTGGTCAGAGACATTCACACCAGTGGCCTGCTGGAGGTCATTTTGTAGGGCTCTGGCAGTGCTCATCCTGTTCCTCCTTGCCCAAAGGAGCAGATACTGGTCCTGCTGATGGGTTATGGACCTTCTATGGCCCTCTCCAGCTCTCCTAGAGTAACTGCTTGTCTCCTAGAATCTCCTCCAAGCCCTTGAGACTGTGCAGGGAGACACAGCAAACCTTCTGGCAATGACACGTATTGATGTGCCATCCTGGAGAAGTTGGACTACCTGTGCAACCTCTGTAGGGTCCAGATATCGCCTCATGCTACCAGTAGTGACACTGACTGCAGCCAAATGCAAAACTAGTGAAGAAACAGTCAGAAAAGATGAGGAGGGAAAAATGTCAGTGGCCTCCACCTGTTAAACCATTCCTGTTTTGGGGGTCATCTCATTGTTGCCCCTCTAGTGCATCTGTTGTTAATTTCATTAACACCAAAGCAGCTGAAACTGATGAACAACCCCCTCTGCTACTTAACTGACCAGATTAATATCCCATAAGTTTCATTGACTTCATGCTATACTCTGATTAAAAAGTGTTCCTTTAATTCTTTTGAGCAGTGTATATATATATATATATACTAAATAACTGCTCAATAGTGTCTTGTATTTTTACAGGTTTTTTAGAAGCTGCAGTAGTCAAACTTTTGCCTTTTACCTTAAATGTTCGGTTTTGGACAGTTTTAGATCTATCTCTAACCAACCTTTTTTTAAAACAAAATTTTAGAAAGAGTACTTTTTTTCAACAAGTAATTCTACTTTTTAAAGGTATTAAGTACGTTTTAGAACTGATTAACAACCCCCTCTGCTACTTAACTGACCAGATTAATATCCCATTAGTTTAATTGACTTTATGCTATACTCTGATTAAAAAGTGTTCCTTTAATTCTTTTGAGCAGTATATATATATATATATATATATATATATATATATATATATATATATACCAGCAACACTCATGACAATGACAAAACAATTACATTGTCAATCATGTTACGTTATTATTAAAATGTTTCCTTTTCTTTTCATTACTTCTTTAACACACTACTTCTCCGCTGCAAAGCGGGTATTTTGCTATATATATGTATATGTATATATATGCATATATATGTATATGTATATATATATATATATATATATATATATATATATGTGTGTGTGTGTGTGTATGTGTGTGTGTCTGTGTCTGTGTCTATATATATGACAGCAACACTCATATCAGTGACAAAACAATTACATTAACAATCATCTTACGTTATTTTTAAAATGTTTCCTTTTCTTTTTTATAATTTCTTTAACACACTACTTCTCGAATTTGGCTAGTTTTCCTAAAATGATAAAATAATGATAATAATACAATAAAAATAATGAAAAATATACAATATGAAAGCAATACAATAAACATATACATACAGTACAAATAGTGCACATGGTTCATAAAGTGGCTCAGGTTGTGCAATGTCACAGTTGTAATGCAAGTTTACACTTAGGTAATTGTAAGTATAAGTACAAACAGTTTCTACCGGGAGCACTTGATGGACTGATAGAGTATGTTTATACTGTAGCTTTGAAACTGTTTCTGAGCCTCAAGGTCAGTGCAGGAAACGCTCTGAAGCATATGCTGAATGGGAGAAATTCAAATAGACTGCAGCTTGGCTGAGTGGAATCTATGCAGATGCTGGTGGCTTTCCTGAGGCAGCATGTGCTTTAAATGTTCTCCAGGGATGGAAGCAGTAATCAGATAATCCTCTGCACTCTTAACAAAACCCACTGTAGAGCTTTCTGATCATCTGCTGTGGAGCTATGATACAACACACACATACAATGGGTTAAAATACTCTGAATGGTACTCTGAGAGTAACAACGCTAAAGCAGCTACAGTATATGAAATAGTTTATTCATTCTGTGTACCATTATCTTGTTACAGAATAATTACAATCAACTGAATTAAATTTGCAAATGATATGCAATTAAATTTGGTGTATTTGATAAATTCCGCAACACTTTTGCAAATCTGAAAAAAATGGAGGCCACACAGAAACACTAGCTCTGCTTTGATGCTGGATGCTGCCAGTTTGCAAAACCAGGCAAAAAAGAGCATACGCATATTGTGGGGGCTGCCATGAGAATGTGTGTGGTTATGCCAACTTAGTTTGTATACAATAATGTGGGCGAGGAAGCGGGTGTACACAGCATCTTTGTGCATATGTACTGTTTATACATGAGGCCCTTGGTCAGGGAAAAATGAGCCATAATTAAATGACTGGCAAACTTCATGGAGCAAATTTTGCACCAGTTGTCGTACAATTGGGCTTACATGCACATAACAGACGAATGGCAAAATTGTACTCCCTCCTTTATAACACATGACTAGCTCTAAAATCGGGGATCTCCCTGCTTGTGGCCTGGCCAATAACTGTGCTCAATATAGCAGGACTCCTGTTAGCTAAGGTTGCAACATGTAAATTGAATGAATTTCTTTACTTTGGTTATATTCTTGAATAAAAGTGCATGTATTTATTTGATATTTAGACAAAAGTTTTAACACATTATACACTTCATGTCATTTTTCATATAACATGGAAAACGTTTCTACCTCACATTTCATTTTATTACACACTTACACAGATCATTGTAGACATGGAACACACATGAAATGCATGTGTTCCAAATAACAATATATTATTTACTCTATACAACTCCAGGCACCTCACACACAGAGCTTCAGCTGGAGAACTGTTTGACTGAGTTGAGCTCTGCTGTTTGATGGTGGATGGGATAGCAGGCTGCTTGAAGCTTGTGCTGATTGATACATTTACAAAACAAAAGATGCTGATGGAGAGATGTGAAGGAATATAAGGTGGCCTGGGATTACGAATTTTTTTGTAGGTTTTAGGGATTCTAGTGTTAATTGTAATTCAGTACTTAGGATAAATCCGGTTAATAGCAATACCCTATTTGAAGGATATGTTTTTACTTGTTATAAGATTTTCTCTTCTCCTAAACTCAGTATGAAAGTTCAGAACAGCTTTTTGCACACATTCACACACACAAATGCACAATCAGAGGAGATTTGTGTGAGGGTTTAAATCAGCTGTGAGCAAATCATCATGGTGCAGACTTTATTAACTTTAGCTGAATACTTTTTTCAACTTAACTGTGGGATCAGAATTCATAAGTAATGAGCCTTTTTCAATAGGAGAGAAAAAGTCAAAAAAAGGCAGAGATAAAACAATTCATAAATGATGTCCCCTTTTGTATAAGAAATAAAAGTTCAACTTGGCATAAATTTATGTTTGACATTCTTTGTAATAGGGCTTTATCTTTATATCTGTACACATCTATATCTATATATACTTGCAAATGTATTTTATTCTTGTGTTATACATAAATCACCACATCTGAACCACAAACAGAGAAAGTGAAAGTTATTTACTTTAGCATGGGAAGCACGGGAATAGGATCTTGAAGTCAGGAGACCAGGCTTAACGCCTGTGTACTCCCTATGTGGAGTTTGCATGTTCTCCCCATGCCTGTGTGGGTTTCCTTTGGGTGCTGCAGTCTCCTCCCACAGTCCAAAGACAGGCAGGTTAGGTGGATTGGTAATACTAAATTGTTCATACTATGTGGTTGGTGTTTGTGTGTATGTATATGTGTGTTCGCACTGCGATGGGCCTGCACCCTGGACCGGTTTTCTTCTGCCTTGAACTCTATGCTGGATGGGACAGGCTCTGACGTGCACCCCCTTCACCAAGCCACTCGACACTGTTTAGGACTAAGAGGGTTAGAAGGTGACTGACTGATTTTTGCCAGTTAATGAACTTTATTTCTTATTCACATCTCTTCATAGTTCTGGGGTCCTAGCTGGAAGGTGAAACAGAGATCCCTCAAACATCCTATATCATGCACGCACATGTATAGAAGGAACAGTGAGGTTCCAAGATTCAAAATTTTATATGGGAAGACCAAGTGCGCGAACAAAGGACTATCCTATGCAAAATATTTTTTTCTAAATAAAGGGTCTCATGATTCTGATTATATTTAAATGTTGAATAGAGTAAGCCTAAAATGCAAACATCATCACTTTTAAAACAATCCTATGGCAATACAGCATCACAGGAGAAGCTTTTAATAAAATGTAGAACTTTAATTCTAAATCTGTTTCATGTCTCCTAATCTCCAAGATTAACTAATTTAAATAATATCACCATTATTACTTTAATAAATCTGTGTATATACAGTATTCAGTAACATTTTTATATATTTAAACATAAGCTATTCATCATTGTCAATTACTGTGCTCATGGTGTGATGGCATTAGTTACAAGGGATTATGACCTGTAGTAATTAAGCACCATGGTAGATTTTTTTCTTATGATAGTTATTATTATCCTCTTATTAATAATATTATTATATTTCTTTAGATAAATGTTCTGTAATCTGCAACTGTAAAAAAAAAAAGAAAATATGCAGTGTAGGCTAATAAGAATGAACAAATATGCTTAGTAAGACATATTCTTATATTACTTCTAAAGCAATATACTAATTAACTATCAGGGTATTAATGTTGTATTTTACATAAAACATTTTGAATTTTGTAATGCAGTAAAATTAAAACAGATTTGTTTCTAATTTTGTCAGAATAAGGCTTGTTATCTAAAGGATTATTTGGCTAAATAACTGTTCATCAGTGCAATGGGGTTCTGATTTACTTTGCCAATAAATATGTGAATATTAGAAAACCATGTAGATCCATTACATAAGATCAAGTGTAATTTCACAAGGAGCTGCCCTTGCAGCGTAATCTAGATTTTGATTATTTTATTACCGTTTAGATGAGTATATTGGCAGAAGAAATAAAATGAGGAACTACTATCACAGAACTGCCAGGGATTTCATAAGGCAGCAGTTCCCAGCCTTTTCCAAATGGCATGTCTCTTTTCAGGCCTGCTAACTAACTGAGTGTAAAATGTCTTTGATTTTTTAAAACATGTATTAAGCACTGGACATTAGAAAGAACTACATTTAATTGATCATATTAAATTCACAATATTCCTGAAATTATTCTTAACACTAACAATATGTTTAACTACTTTAACGCCCATGTGAAACATATAATTAAATCATTTGTACTCCTGTTATACAAATACTAAATTAAATAGTATTTGATTCATCAATGTAACTGCTTTGTAAAATATACTTTGATGGACCTATTGTTTGAAAATCTTATATGCATGCAACATAGGAATTCATTTTGATATTGAAATCACAAATCTACTAATACATAAAACAGAGGACCCAATATACAATATGCTGTATTAATATATTGTTTGAAAAAATATTTTTTATGATATTGCATTTATTATAGAATTTACATAGTTCAAACTCTGTAGTATTGTTCATTCAACCTGCTGTATACCATATAACTTCATATAAAGCAAAATATTACTGGTGGGGTTGAGTTTGGAAGTGTGAGGGTGGCAGCAGTGTATCAAATATTTTGATGGACCAGAATGACTGCAGGGAAAAAACTTTTGGTATACTGAGGGTTCTTTGTTTTGAGTGACTTATGAAGTTTTCCTGATAATAACCAAAATTGTGGTTACCTTGGACAATTCTTGTATGTTTTTATTTTCTAATCATTTTAGACAGAGATGGATATAGGTTCTGACTGACAAAATATTTCAGACCCACAACCTTCTCTGTTCTTTTGTTATGTCAGTGTTTTAAATTGGCAGATGCATTGCTAAATCAATGAAATGCAATGAAAGAAGTAAGGGTACTACTGTGCAAAAGTTTAAAAATTTTAAGCAGACGGAGGAAAAACATTTTAGTAAACTAGTACACACTGAGAGAAATGGTTGTCCTCAGCATTTTAAATGATTCTGTGCGATGGGCCGGGGGCTTATCTCAGCTGGTTTAAGACTTTTCAATGTATAGGGTGGTAAATATCCTTCATGAACAGTAATGTAGAGGGAAAGGCATGAGAATGTGATAAAGAGGGAGAAGCAGAGAATGGTAGATCTGGAACAATAAACTGGAGTGCATGTCAGAACTGCATTGAAGTTTGTTCAACTGATTGTCCCCTGATGGCCAGGGTTCGTTTAGAAGAAAAGGAACATCTGCAATTTTAATGAGTAATATTTTAAATGTCTTTCTAGGAAGAGTAATAATCATCAGTAGAAAAGTGTCTATAAACATTTCATTTCATATCTGCTGATATTTGAATTTTGTCTAATCGTAATCTAATCCCTTTGCCAGATGTGAGCTTTGATATGGGAGACCTTTCTGTCATTGAGTTTGTGGGCGGATATGGGAGAAATCAGTATCAGATTACATAGGTGCAACTACAGATAACTAGAATTAAAAGCTGAAACAACCATGAGTTTTTTTTTTACTAAACACTAATAAAAAAATAAACAAAATTCAGAACTAATAGAGATAAAGGCAAATACTACACATAAGCATTTGAGTGAAAGGAGAGGACAGAGATTGCAAAATGACTTAGAGTTTCTGCTATAATATACTCATCGATTTTGTAATATTGCTGGAGCCATTTTTATTTTTATTTTCAACTGGTTCATCATTGTGAAGTGTCTACAAAAATTATTTATTAAAAAAACTAATTTTAAAGCTGGAATTCATTGTTTAAAACTGGAATTAAACTAGATATAGCATAATCATATGATAGTTTGGCAATGTGTCTATCACTGTTGAAGTCACAAGGAAGCAGAACCCCTACAGACCACAACAGTATAAAGAATAGAGAAACAGAACTGGCTTGTAAGAGATGGGATCTGTTACTATTGTTTCATTATGTCATTGAGGTTTTGTTAAAGTTCAAAACAACAGTGGAAAATGAAGGATCGCTTAAAATTGGCTTCTTATCTTCCTTATATATTTTAGAATTACTTCAGTAAATATTACAAGAAAATTATGTTTTTACTGTTTTTCTAGAATCAGCTAATGAACATATGTAAGACTTTTACATATTAATGTTTCATTAAGGAGCATTTAAATCAGACTTAATGAAAAGTTAAAAAGAAACTATGGGTTTTTATTTTAGATTCTTTTGTCATCTCCGTCCCTCTAAAGAACATGCAACTTAAAAGAACTTTAACATCTTTGCAAAGATGTTATGATTTAATAATTTAACAAGAACTGCATTCAGAAAATGATTCATGTTTTTTAACAAACGTATAATAAAAATATAATGAATGACATTTTAAAGAGGTTGTTGTTTGATAACATTGTTTATTATTAATGATCCGAGAGTGGACAATAAAATCTTTGTGAGATAATGTTAATCGTGAAAAAATCTTACTGTGTTGCTATAAGAGATTTTTCCAAAACTGAAACTGCACCATGGTGTCTTTGATTGACTGAGCTCAAGTAAGACCCATTTCTACAGAAATCTAAGCCAAGCTGGCACCAAATAGGGCTCTTCAGCTTGCAGCTGTCAAGAAGCACTTCCAGTATTTAATATTGGCAGTTTGATTCACTACTGCAATGAATACCCAGTGCTTTTATTGAAAAACGTCACATGGGAGTACTAAAAGTTTCTGCTGTTTCAGAATTTTATAGTTAAGATACTTCCAAAAGCCTCTGTAAATTTGAGTCTCCTGACAGCAGTCTTTTTTTTTTTTCTTTTACTTACTGAGTTGTCATTTTATGTCTTAAGTAATGAATTCAGATCTAATGTCAAACAAATCACTACAGGTTTACTTCAGTCCTTGGGCTGTTCTTGTTTTAAGTTCTATAAGCTACCCTTGAGGGCATAATTGAGGATCATAATATGAATGTTCATTTTTATGCAGATAGGACCTACTTCTTGAGGACCACTTTTTCATTGTTACTCTCTGTTATTTTATTATCTTGAGGATATAAATCTCCTGATACAATTTAATTTCCTGCAGTTATATAAAGGTCACTTTACATTGGTACAGAAGCATTGCTAGTTCTTTTTTTTTACCTTTAGCAGAAATTGTTTAATTATTCCAGTCACAGTCTACATATAATTTATTTCTTTTGTGGATATTCACTTTGATTCATTCAGTACTACTTATAAATTTAGGAGCCATGCAAGTTAGATATAATACACTTGTTTTTAAAAATGTGTGAAATAATAATTTAGATTTTTGTTTTACGGCAACTACATTTATCACTATGACATATAAAATGTGGAAAGCTAGTGTTAACCGGAAACTGATTGGTTGAGCACCATGTACAGACTTATTATGCATAGAAAGAAAAAAGCTGAAAAATAAGACATGAAACCAGTATTTTGCACAAAAGCTAAAAAGCTATGAAAAGACTAACAAATACAGTGTTAAGGGAGCTTGGGGACAGTATGAATCTTGATACAGCACACAAAAAATAACTTTATGAATAAATGGAATATCTATGCAGTAATGTCTAATAGAAATCTCAAAGTCTAAAGATCCACCTGGGCAGGATAAAATTAATCAAGTCAAGGCAAGTCGCTTTTATAGAAAAGCCATTCTAAAAGACTTACCTCACAGAATACTGAAACTTTCAGGTCTTACATGGTCCAACCCTAAAGTGTGTAAAGGTTTTCAAGTAGGCCAAATGTTCTCCAATTAGTAAGTCAAAAAAGATATCAAATTTTTTATTGAAATACAAGGCATACACTTTAAATGATAGCATAGGCTGTTCTGACAGGGATTACAATGAGGTAAAACCTCATGTTTGGTGTACACCCTCCATCCTACCACCACATAACAAAAAAACAGGCCAACCTTGCTACATCAAAATTGATAGCGACAACAAAAGAATAACGGAGACCATTAAGACCAGGAAGTGAAGGAACAGCAGAGCACTGACCCCATTAGGAAGAAGAGGAAGATGAGCATAGGATTAGGGTGGCCAGCTATGCCAAATTTGTCCATTTATCAGTATAACTGCCAGAGACACCATTGATCCTCGCTATTGACAGTTTGAAAAGGATCAGATTAAGTAAAGACTATTTTCAGTCAGAACAACAAAAAGAATCAGGAGATATCCTGCAAGAGGCAAAGGCAATTTTACTAGTGAAATGAGGAAATACACAGTATGAAAGTTTGAAAATCAGACACCTTGGACCAAAAAGCTAAACACAGAATGTCAGTCCTATAACTTATGCATAAATGTATCTGAGGAGTACAAGGCACAAAAATGACAATTTGGGTCAGGCAACAATGCCCATACATATTGTTTAGGGAGGTGGAGATAGGGTTAACAACTTTAAACTGGGTTTGCTTGATTAAGACTCCCCGATATACCAATGAGAAATTTTTAAAAACTAAATTGCGTGAAATTAAAGGAGTAGGAGGAAAAATCTCTGAACTGCATTTATTTAATTGATGGTGGGTGATATTTTACCTTACAAAACAGAACAGAGTAATTGAGAAATTTTACAAATGATTGAAAGCAAGGGCAGAAGAGTGTGGACCACCGCAAACTTTAAAGACAGATCTAAATTGTAAGTAAACGAAAAAGGAAGAAGAGGGGATAGAAAAAGAAACTTTTAGAGACTGTTCAACTCATCAAATATATCATCCAGTTTGTGAACAAGACCAGGGCTGGAATACAATGGGGCTACCTTAAATGAGTAGGGCCGAGTTGTGAAAAAGGAGAGAGTATGTGTGCCAGGCCGGACAAATGCTTGGAAAAATCTTCACCTTAAACTGTACTTGTAAACCATAAGTGATTAAAGAAGTCTGGATGGATTTTCCTTTATCTTTGCCTCTAAAGTGATTCTATGAATCTTCAACACTGGTGATTAAGCCATATACAAATTCAGTGAAGGCCTGCTTTAGGACTCTCTTCCTCTCTGTTATACTTAAATCTTCCTCATCAAATCTGTATTCATATTCCATTCTTCTGTGTGACCTTACTAACTCTGATAATACTAGCCTAATACTAGGTATTCCACCATACTATTCTGTTGGTCTTCACTTATATATAATACAGCCTATAATTGTGCAGTTTGTGGAACAGAAAGGTTTTGTATTTACTGTTTATCTTGAAAATATATCCTTATTTGCTATTTAAGGACCATACGGTACTGTATATACAAAATTGATTTATTTATTCAATTGTACTTGGCAACATTAAATCCGTGCATAATAACTTAGTGAAACTTAACAAGTATACATATGTTTTTTGGCTTATTTGTTTCTGTTCTTACAGTAGATGTAATGGCCATCACTATAAAAAAAACATCATTTTTGTGAAATAAAAACTGATTTTAAGCGTTTCTAATCCATGAAGTAGTTTCTCGTTCCGCATCTATTTTGGGTTGAGGTGAGGAAAATTCACTCATGCATTTCTCTATGATAAATGACATATTTTGCCAAAGGGACACAAATAATGCATTTTATGTTCCCCCAATTGCCTTCAAAAGCTTGTTTAGTCTTGGCGTTTCAAAACATAAGGTAAAAATGCCCCACCAGAGGGCTAGAAAAAATACTTTCTATCTTTTCTTATTATGTGTACACTTGCCCAAAGTCTGTAAATAAAACATAAACTCATATTGTTTCTTTGTGCTGATTACTGCCCCTAAGGAGAGGGAGTCCTGACTTCAAATGTAAACATTTTTTTAATTTTAAATTATATTGATTAAACTTAAAACTATATTCATGAATGCTGCTGTAGACTTTAGAGAAGCAATTTAGCTAAAATGAAATTGAAATACTTACAGTTGCTGATTTTATTGGAATGGTTTACAAAAGTAGGTGTGGAGGCTTAAAGAATTCTCTTATGATAACAGTGACAGTGAATTTAAATGAGGAGTAAGTATGGGGCTTTTGCAAGCAGCTTTTACTTTGATTACCCTTGAGAAGAGTCATTCTACAGTGTATATGTCACTGGTACGGTAAACAGTAGGTTTAAAAATCATACACAGTGCATTAAGCATGTAACCTTTGCTTTAAATCTACAAAATTTTAATTGCAGTTGATTTCCTCATTTCCATTGGGAAAAACCTTCCACAGTAACATGTTTTAGCAAAATGATTTGTATGGTGTGCTTAATAAGAAAACTAACCAACATTATGTTTAATTATTATAATTTAGTATCAATATGTTGGCACTTCTTGTTATAAATGTTCAGATTTTACACCACATAAGTGAGAGATGAACATCCTTGATAACATTAAGCTAATTTTGAGAGTCAGTTTAATATTAACTTAAAAAAAAAAAAAAAATATATATATATATATATATATATATATATATATATATATATATATATATATATATATATATATATATATATATATATATATATACAGTACATACACCAATCAGCCACATTAAACCAACCTGCCTGATATTATATAGGTCCCCCTCATGCCACCAAAGCAGTTCTGACCCTTCGAGGCATTAACTCCACAGGATTTCTGAACGCGTCCTGTGGTATCTGGCACAGGTATGTCCTATAAGTTGCAAGGTGGGGCTTCTTGTATCAAACTTGTTTTTCAAGCACATGTCATAGATGCTCAATTGGATTGCGATCAGGGCAATTTGGAGGCCAAGCCTACACCAGGAATTCTTTGTTATGATCCTCAAACCATTCCTGAACAATTTTTGCAGGTGCATTATCCTGCTGAAAGGGCTAACTCACTGCCTTCAGTGAGTACCGTTGCCATGAATGAGTGCACATGATCTGTGACAATTAGGTAGGTGGTATGTGTCAAAGTAGCATCCACATGAATGCCTTGGCCCAATCTTTCCCAGCAAAACATTGCCCAGAGCATCACCATGCCGCTTTTGGTTTCCTTATTCCCATTCCTGCTGCCATCTCTTCCGAAGGTAAATGGCACACATGCACCCAGCCATCTATGTGATCTAAAAGAAAATATTATTCATCAGACCAGGCCACCTTCTTTCAATGCTGCATTGCTGCAACACTTACATGCTTGTTGTAGGTGCTTTTGCCAATAGACAGGGGTCAACATGGTCACTCTGACTGGTCTGTGGCTCGCAGCCGAATACACAGCAAGCTGTGATGCACTGTGTGATCTGACATCTTTCTGTCATGGCCAGCATTAAGTTTTAAGTGTGTGTGAGTCAGGCCAGGGCTGGGTGTGTTCCTGGCATCCCCACTGATAAAAAAAATAAAATATTATCATATCGACGCTGTGAATGTCAGCTGTGCTTTTTAAGTCCATAACACCATGGATGGGTGGTTGACATCCGTCTTGTGCAAACCTCTTCCTGTCTATCATTTTATGATGACTGGCTGAAGGAACATGGCTTGTTTTATGAACAGCTGAGAAGACATTAACTGTTTATTATCGATACATTAGCAAGTCCAGTAGTACAACAATTACTTTTCAAAGATTGTGTCATAAAAAATCATGAGTGGTCTCCCCTTGACTTTCTCATATACTCAGATATGGGGATGGAAATTTGAGGAGTTCACCACAAGATTATGATTATACTTTTATATTATGTACATTAAGGAACTATTAACAACAAATCAACTCAAATTAATAATATATTGAACAATAAGCATAAAAGTAAAATTGAATGTGCAGCTGCATGAATAAAAGGTAAAGTACAACTTCTGGTTAACAGAAATAGCCCAAAAGTTGATAGAAATCTATGCTTTGTACCTAATACTTGTATGAAAAATTTGGTAGACCTAACTGAAAGTTATCGTGTTTGCATACACACACACACACACACACACACACACACAGACATAATTCCAAAAATGATATTTTCAGACTCAGGGAGGTCTAAAATGTCAAGATTTGTCTAAATCCCGAACATGGAGTTTTTGGAGGATTCAGATACTTTACCCATACTTCATATACGAGAAAGTTAAAAAGATAAACATCGTTCTTTTTTAACATAGCCCAAAACTGTAATCATACATATGACACCTTTAGACTCCCACAAACTTACTCGAACTCTGTCAAAATGCTGCTTGCAGACAACAAAATCTGATGATACTTCCTCATATGGTAAGAGGTAGTATACTGTATGTATGATCTGCCACTATTGTTAGTGAGTAGATGCTACTAGATGGATTAGAGATGTTTGCTATTTGGAAAATTACTGAATATTTTAAAAACTACTTGATGGATATAATCTTGTCTACTTTTGAAATTGTCTTAGGTAACTTCTTCCCTACCATTAAATACTGTAATATGGTTTTAAGAAAAAGAACAGTAAGGTGAATCTATAGTGGCATAACTCCCAATCTAAAAAAAGTCTTCATAGCAAACACCTGAGAAAAAGGGATATTTTAAAAGGTTTAGTCATAGGGGAAAATCTTAATTTTAAAATTAAGACAATTAAATAACAGAATAATGTAAATATGCTGAACTCAGATCAATGAAGAATTGAAATGACACATGGCACATGCTATTTAATAGCTCAGTGCACAAAAAATATTATGTCTCAAAAGTATTACTTTATCAATTTTTTTGAAAAATGAAAAGAGTAAGGAAATTTTGAAAATGAAAGTGCCATCTGTAGTAATTACTCATCCTCAAAAATATGTGTGCAACCCTTCTTTCATTCTCTAGTATCTATTAATTGGCTCAGTAAGTCTCAAAAGGCTACATAAAATGTCAGTTAATGTTTAAGTAACCACTTTTGAGACAATTAAGAAATTCACAAATTGGCTATAAACACCACAGGTTTGTTTTACCTGAATAAATTCAGTGTGAATTATAGGGCAAATTATTATAGTTTTCATTTAAAAAGCACATGAAGTTTATTTTACAAGTTAAGACTATTTTTTAGCTTATAATAATCATATTCCTTAACTTTGACAGGGATATCAGAGAAACTGAGCATTTGGATATGCTCGGAATACCTATTATCTCATTTTTCTTATTCCTTCCTATGACCTATATAGAAAGGGAAAAAAGCTATTCAGCACGTTGTGCAAGTCTAAGCAGAAAAGATATCACACCACATTGGTGATATCCATTCTTGCACAAAGTAATTAAGGGGGAACATCCCGGTGAAGATCACATCTGAATCCTCTATGAAGATAGTGTCTATAGAAGATTTGATGGGAATGATGGAGAAGATGCTTCCAATACAAAAATTAAAGACAAGCAGAGAAATATTACTGCCTTGTTTTGAAAAGCTGAGCTTAATTGCTTGAAATGAAATTCAATGGTTATATGAATGGTTAAGGTACAGCTGTACTAGTTTAAAAGAAACATTAAATGCTAATTAGTAGATGCATGTTTTACATTTTTCTTAACCAATTTTTTATATGTTAGAAATGATATTTGCAGAACATCTTGACAATCTCAGAAATAAAACAAAGCTAAAAAATTAAGATACAGTCCATTGCCGTTGTTTACGAAGTGATTACATGTAAAGATTTGAAAGCAAATTGTACCATTTCCATAAAAGTGTTGGTAATAAAATCACTATGAATATAATTGTATGGTACAAATAAATTCATATTAGGTTCTGATTTGCTAAGCAGTAGAAGACCTGGGGGTATGGTATTCCATGAAGTCTCATTTGACTCAGCCGTGTCTTACAATCAGTTCCACAAACCCAGTGTTCTTTGTTAACTCAAGGCAAGTTTAGGTCTTTGAGAATTCTGTACATACTTGTGATATTTGAGGAGATCCAAGAAACAATACTTGAAAACATCTCCGCTCTTTTGATATATGAAGTAAGCTGCTGGACATGTTCTATCAGTTCATAGCAGCCAGTGTATTGTTCTACAATGCAGTCTCCTGACTGCACTTGAGCTCAAAAGATGCACAATGTGTGATCAAACTTATCAGGAAAGCTTGCTCCACAGTAGGGCAAGAGAAGGAGCTATTGTGGAAAAGAAGAAGGTGCAAACTTGGATGCCATCATGAAAAATCCCCTCCATCCCCTCCAGGAGGCACTATCTTGGAGCACATTTAGCCACAGGCTCATTCCACCACAATGTGCCAAGAAGTGCCTCTGGGGGTCTTTTGTGCCCACTGCTCTCACGCAATTCAGTGCTTCCTCCCAATGTACTCTTTAAATTCATTTTGAAATATCTGCGTAATATAAATGTATTTATTTATTTTCAGGTTAATTGAATGACTGGCTGTTTTATTTGTCCTGTGAGTCTGTATCCTTGTTTTTTATGTTACTGCTGTTGTATGCATCTGAATTTCTCCTTGGGATAAATAATGTTAATCTAATTTAATCTAATCTACTTTAATCTAGTCTAATCTATCATGGCTCAGAAAGCACAAACGAGAGGAATAAATCTAATGCAATCCATTGTGTATTATGAGATAGCTTGGAAAAGATGAGGAACATATAACAGAGACAGTAAGTGTCTTTTCAGCAGGTGAAGAGAAGTAATAATTGATCAATAAAAGCACAAAAAAGAAATGGGTCCACTATTAAGAGAGCGAGAGAGACTTTGTGCCAGTCTATAGCAGACTGATTAAATATCCAAGTACATTTTGGTTTTGAATTTGTGCATTGCATAATTAAAAGTTAATGGCATTATTCAAATAAAAAAAAAAAACAGTTTCCTTTTAATTGCTCAGTTGGAAATATAGTAGTTTGTGAATGTCACACAAAGTGAGTGATGTAAAGCACACTTGGCAGCAAATGAAAATGATATATATAAACATATTTCAGATTTACTAGAATTAATATTTATATGCAAACATATATTGTGCATTTAACAACTGAGAAGGAATCATCAGCTCCTGCCATTGATGGGGGCACCAACTTTGAATGTCACTCCTCAGAATGAATGATTGCATAATACAACTGCCATACACGTTCATGCCATTTAAAAGGACTTACATGTGCATTGATGTTATGGAAAGAAGTGTATTTTATAAAGTCAGCCTTTAATGAGTTTCAGCATTAATGAGCCGTTATTTGCACATCTAGTGAAATCTATTGGCCAATAATGTTTGGCAAGCTCAAAAAAGGTTATGGAGCATCACTGATAAAACTTTATATAATTGTATTTTACATAGATTTTCTAACCAGCAAACAAAAAAAAGTTCCTTGGCTGACTGATGGTTATGAAAGCACTATAGCTCAAGGGATATGCTGCAAATCTCCTGACACACCGACTCTTTCCAAGTTTCTCTGCATCACCGGCAGGGTACAGAAAAGAAACAGATGTAAAGAAAAGCAAATTGATGCAAATCAGTTTTGCAACGATGAGGCTATTACTGTGATGTTTTGATTTCACAATATATGACTTCAACTAGGGCGGTATGCATGTATGGTGGCGCAGTGGTAGCACTGCTGCCTCACAGTAAGGAGACCTGGGTTCGCTTCCTGGGTCCTCTGTGTGTGGAGTTTGTATGTTTCCTTCAGGTGCTCCGGTTTCCTCCCACAGTCCAAAGACATGCAGGTTAGGTGCATTGGCAATCCTAAATAGTCCTTAGTGTGTTCTTGGTGTGTGTGCCCTGCGGTGGGCTGGCACCCTGCCTGGGATTTGATTGTGCCTTACACCCCGTGCTGGCTGGGATTGGCTCCCAATATCCTGTGTTAGGATATAGTGGGTTGGAGAATGACTGACTTCAACAAATTGTACAGTATATGACATTGTTTCATACAAATCCAATCAAGAATCAGTGTACCAGACCATACTTGCCATTTTTAGTGTTTTTTTTTTTATTTTACTGACTAATCATCAATTAAACATATAAATATGGACCTTTATATGAATAAAAAGGTATTGAACACATTTAATCTTAATTATAAATAGCTACACATGGAGGTGTGTGAGTGTCTGTCCAGCCCAGAAGTGAGAGGTGCATTCGGGGTAAGGATTTCACCTCCGAGGAAACAGAAAACTAAACATCTACGCGTGGAAGTGTGTGTGTCTGTCTGTCCGGATGTGCAAGGCTACCACAGCATGAAGCTCAGACAGCCGGCAAGGTGGCCCCAAGTTAACGAGTTGGAAGAAGAAAGTGACTCTGTTGCCAAAGTAAAACCGCTGAGAAAAGAGAGAAACTCTTATGCAAGCGAGATAAGCACATCGGCAAAACGGTATCCCTTTTACTTTTCCTCCTGCCGCTAATACACAAGCGAGGCAAGCACGTTGGCAAAATGAATCCTCCTAGGAGAGAGATGCCCAGAGTAGTTCCTTTCAATTACCTGACATCTCTACATTTCAATTTTTTTTTCTGACGATTTCAATAGCTTCTGGGACCCCGGGCTTTCTACAGCATGGACTTACACAGCTAGGTATTAATAAAGATGTGAAACTGAAATGTTTAAAAACAGTATATTACTTATTTTATACATTATACATTAAAATATTGTCAAAAAATATACATCAAAAATAACAATGGGCTTTCTTTCTAATCAATGTTGATTAGCACATGCAAGTAAGACTCTCACTGTACGCTGTATGTGTGACAAAATTGTCCCTATAATTATTTGTGGTGGTTGTTTAAATGAATTGCATATTATGTGAGTCGCCACTTCAGTAAGTCTTTTAAGTAAAAGAAGGAACCACAGTTCACCCTAAAAGGTCTTCAAGTGATTCATTTTTTATTGTACATGAACATCTCATAGCTATTTAGTTTTAAGAGTATACTGGCTTAGAATTGGTGCTTTCTGTAGTTAACAATTTTAATGTCACACAACACATAACTTGATATCCTATCCTATATGTTTTCCTTCTGTCTCTCACTGACAAAAAAAGCAATGGGAATACATGATAAAATAATTTAAATTGCATATATTATTAGTTCTTGGCCATCCATTATCCAACCCGCTTTATCCTAACTAGAGGGTCACGGGGGTCTGCTGGAGCCAATCCCAGCCAACAGAGGCAGGAAACAAACCCTGGGCAGGACACCAGCCCACCGCAGGGCACACGAACACACACACTCCCACACACCAAGCACAAACTAGGGACAATTTAGAATCAGTGGGCATTATATCTTTTAAAATTTTACCATTTTTAGCAAACATATTAGATTAGTTTAAATGATGGTACTATTAAAAATGCAGCATACATATGATATGATAAAAAAATCTCATTGACTAAAAAAATACAATGATGACAAACTTCATAATGTACACATTGTCTATTACTAATTCTTCTCATTTTCAATTGATAGTTTAGCTTATGTTTTACTAATTTGTGATGAACATATCTGACTTATTTAAATTGTATGTTATTGTTCATTATTGCATGGCACAGTACCTGATGCACTAAAAGTCAGACCTAGACCCACACATACTTAATAATTATAGACCTATTTCAAATTTACGCTTTCTCTCTAATATACTAGAAAAAGTAGTCGCCAGTCAGCTTCAGTCACACCTTACGCATTACAATTTATTTGAGAAATTCTAGTCTGGTTTCCGCACTGGTCATAGTACAGAAACGGCACTAACGCATGTTGTAAATGACTTTCTGATATCCTCTGATGAAGGAAACTCCACTGTAATTATGTTGTTAGACTTAAGTGCAGCATTTGACACCTTTGACCATTCTATTTTACTGTACAGGCTAGAAAATGATGCTGGGCTTACAGGCACTGTGCTCGTTTGGTTCTTATAGTTCTTATTTATCAAATCGATTCCAATATGTACAGAAATGTGCTGACAGTAATCCATCATTATACACACAAGTGAGTAATGGTGTCCTGCAGGGCTCAGTACTGGGACCTTTACTGTTTTCAATTTTCATGCTTCCACTTGGATCTATCATTAGGAAACATAATGTTAATTTTCACTCGTATGCAGATGACACCCAGTTATACCTTTCATTTATCTCACAGGTGGCACAGTGGTAGTGCTGCTGCTTTGCAGTAAGGAGACTGTGGAGGATTGTGGGTTTGCTTCCCGGTTCCTCCCTGTGTGGATAGTGCTTTGAGTACTGAGAAAAGCACTATATAAATGTAATGAATTATTATTATTTAGATCAAATGAAGTTTCTCCGATGTTGTCTTTAATTAGTTGTGTTAGTGAATTAAAGGAGTGGATGGGTGAGAACTACTTGTCTTTAAACACAGATAAAACAGAGATGTTAATTGTTGGAGAGAATGATGTTGATCACAGCAATATTTTGTCATCATTTAACTCAGTTGGAATCACCATTAATTTTACTGAATCAGCCCGAAATCTCGGAGTTCTCTTTGACTCTAGCATGTCATTTAAAGCACATATTACAAAGATGTCCAAATCATGTTTCTTCATTCTTAAAAATGCTGGGAAATTAAGGTGATTTGTAAATAAGCAGGATTCTGAGAAATTAATTCATGCATTTATTTCTAGTAGGATTGAAAACTGCAATGCGGTGTTTACTGAATGTTCAAACTGTTCTTTATACAGCCTCCAGTTAATCCAAAATGCTGCTGCAAGAATTATTACAAGAACAAGAAAATACGAACACATCACTCTAGTTCTTAAATCTTTACACTGGCTCCCGGTTAAGTTTAGGGCAGATTTCAAAATCCTGCTTTTAACATATAAAGCATTAAATGGCCAAGGTCCGGCTTATTTATCTGAACTTATCTTGACTTACAAACCAGAGCGCACATTACGATCTCAAGATGCCAGTCTGCTTAGGATTCCAAGGATTAATAAAATAACAGTGGGAGGTCAAGCTTTTAGTTACAGGGCCCCTAAACTGTGGAATGGTCTGCCTGCTACAATAAAAGATGCTCCTTCATTCTCAGCTTTTAAATCTCGACTGAAGACTCACTACTTCAGTTTAGCATATCCTGACTAGAGCTGCTGATTAACTGTGCAGACTGCATCTCTGTTGTTAGTCATTAGCACTAAAACATAAGTAACATGATAGTTATAATTGGATACTAACCCTCACCTATTCTGTTTCTCTTCTCGGTATTCAAATTTGGCCCTAGGTGCCATGGCCAACCTGCCATGTTATCCATTCCTGATGGAGGATCACATTAATCGTGGGGTAGAGGGGTCTTTTCATTGGATTGGCTGGCCCAGTGCTGTTTCAGCTGTGGAATGGCCAAATGGGGGAGGCATCTTGATGGCTGAGGTCTTTAGGACTCTGAACAAATCCAAATCATATTATGGGATATCATCTACTGTTAAATTCTGCTCCATACTTGTAAATTTTTTTTTATTTTTATACTGTATTGAGGATTTTTTCTGTTCTGTGTATTATATTGTATTGACCCCCTTCTTTTACCCACTGCATGCCCAACCTACATGGGAAGGGTTCTCTTTTTGAACTGTCTTTCCCCAAGTGTTTTTTTGGAAGTTTTTCCTTGTCTTCTTAGAGAGTCAAGGCTGGGGGGCTGTCAAAAGGCAGGGCCTGTTAAAGCCCATTGCTGCACTTCTTGTGTGATTTTGGGCTATACAAAAATAAATTGTATTTTATTGTATTGTCTAACCTGGTTAATCCATGCCAGAGTTGTTGGATCCATTCCCAACTAGCATGGGGTGCAAGGCAGGAACAAAATCTGTATGTCTTTGGACAGTGGGAGGAAACCAGAACACCTGGAGGAAACCTACACAGACGTGAGGAGAACACGGAAACTCCACACAGGGAGAACCTAAGATGTGAACCCCGGTCCCCTTACTGCAAGGCAGGCCAGCTACCACTACACCACCATGCTGTTCCATTTAAAAGAGACTAAGAATGCAATAACATTGGAACATTGGATATGCTAAAATAAAAACTCTTGGATCCTCTCCTGGGTTTCATTTCTCATTGCACATGAATTTTTGAATTCCTAATACATAACACTGTGCTAAGCTTCATCTTTAGCCTGGTATGGAGCTGACTAAGAGATGACACTTAGTTGCCTCAGTTACCAAATACAATATGCAACCAAAGCCTTCTGAAATAAGCAGGGCTTGTTGATTTAAGCATGACATTCTCACTAAGCACCCCCTTACATTACAAAAGGAATCCATTAAAGTTAAGAAGAAGTTATTGTACTGAATCAAAAAGTTAGTGCTTACTAAACTTCCACACTCCAAAAGATATTTTTATGTGTCTACTGTAGGTTAGAGTTGTTTTTGCAGTGGAAAATAAATAAAAGAAAACATTTTTGGTTGTTAAGGTTGTCTGAAGAAGAATACACGGCTAAATCATCGACTTATTTATTTCTCTGCTGCTCTCTGGAGAATTGAATTAAAGATTGGATGACTTCTGTACATCTACAGTATGTTGTGGTTTCATTTTGATTCTTACTTTCAAGAATGGCAGAAGCAGCAGCATACATATACATTTTTTTTCTAGCATGATTAATTATTCTGCCTGACTATACAATGGTAAAGCAGTCAGAAAAAATGCTTTCCAAAGCAGCATACTGTTAAACACAGATGCAGACCCTTACTTTTCCTCATTTATTTGTCCTTCATTATTGTTTTTGAAAAACATATTGGGGACAAAGCAGTTTGAAGCCATGTCCTGTTTGTATGCTGTGCCTTAAGGGTAAGGTCTCATGTTAATTAATCTAAAGATGTAAATGCACAAATGCTGAAATGTAATTTATCATTCCACAACTGGCTGTACCTTCATAACTGATGTGATATTCTTGATTCATAAATGTAGCTAAGAAATAGTCCTCGCATTTGAATACACTTCTGATTTACGCCCACATACACTTCCGTGCTTGGAAATGAGGTCACTTGCAGTTATGTTCATGTGGATGCAAGGATTTTTCTTGTAAAAAAACTTATTTAAGCACCTGTCTTTTTTTGGAAAAAAATCATTATCTTGAAATGAACTTCAGGTAGTACATTTTCTGTTGTACTAACATAAATATCTGAGTGTTACCATATAGCTACAATGATTTAATTAGGAAAATGATGATATTTTTAAAAGACTAATGAATGAATTTGCCATCCTTAGTTATACATACTCCACTTTGATTCACTTTTACTTAATTAGCATTTCATAAAGATTAATTGAAAAGTAAAATTCATATTCATATTTTAAACAAGATGATCTCCTTTAAAAAAAGTATTTGCCTACATTAAAATATATTTCAAAAAGAGCAGTATATTTATCTGCGCTGGGCTGGCGCCCTGCCTGAGGTTTGTTTCCTGCCTTGCGCCCTGTGTTGGCTGGGATATAGTGGGTTGGATAATGGATGGATGGATAGTATATTTATTAAGTGAAGATTAACATTATTAGAGCCCTCTAGACATGAAATAACACCCTTTAGTCAAAAGTTTAAACTGTGCTCCATAACAAGACAGAGATGACAGTTCTTTCTCACAATTAAAAGAATGCAAACATATCTTCCTCTTCAAGGTGCGCGTCAGGAGTGGAGAATGTCAAAGAGAGAGAGAAAAGTAAACAATCAAAAATCAATTGGGGTGTTGGGCTTTTATGTATGCAAAGCACCGCGATAAAGCGGCCGCAATGAAGGGATCAATGTGAAGGTAGTCTTTCAGCATTTTTTAGAGGAGCATCTGTATCTTCTAAACAAACAGCCACTGTGCAAACGGCCCCTCTGCTCACACCCCTTCCGTCAGGAGCAGAGAATGTTAGAGAGAGTGAGATACAGAGAAAAGCAAACAATCAAAAATCAATACGGCGAAGCACCGCGCAGGAAGCATATCGTATATCATTGAAGAGTTTTATTTAATACGTAATACGTGCTCTGATTGGGTAGCTTCTCAGCCATCTGCCAATAGCGTCCTTGTATGAAATCACCTGGGCAAACAAACTGAGTAAGTATGCACCATAAATTAAAAGACCCACTGGATCACTGTATATGTATTTTATTACTATATAAACACTACATATATTTTATACATACATACATAGTGTCACACATATGCGCTTAGGGGTCAGCCAAAGGGTCCAATTCAGGTAGTCAAATGGTAGAAAAGGGTTGGTAATGATTATCAGGTTATTGCTTTAGAACCCTCAGCAAGAAGACAGATTTTAGACATCGTGGATTATGCTACTCAATACCTTGAGAGTTAGTTGGGATTTTTAAGTGAGTTGGGGTTCCCAAAGAAGTCTTAACCGACCAGTGAATTCTCTTTACCTCAGAGATGTTCAGGGAGGTTGTTAAGTTACTCCGAATAAAACTTCTAAGAACCTCTGTCTATCATTTGCAAACCGACGGACTGATAGAAAGGTTTAATCAAACGCTCAAACAAATGTAACATACTGTAAAGTGGTCGGCAAGGATTGAAGAAATTGGGACAAATTACTTCCCCTCATTCTGTTTGCCTTTTGGGATATGCCCCAAGTCTTAACTGGATTTTCCAGTTTCAAACTATTATATGAGCCACAACACTGGGGCATATTAGATATCTTCAAAGAAGATTCCAATGACACTTTTGAATATATCACACAGTTACGCAAGATTTGATAATATTCAACCTATTCTAAAAGCTCATATGGACAAAGCTCAATCAGCACAGGTCCGACATTACAACAGAAACACCACCCTCCAGGAGTTTCTTCCAGAGGGTCGTATCATGATTTTAGTTTCTACCTCTCTCTCCAAATTATTGGCACATTGGCAAGGTTCATATAAGATTAAGGAAAGGAAAGGGCTTGTCGATTATTTGGTAAAACAACCAAATTGTCGGCCGAGCAAATGGGCATATCACATCAACCTGCTGAAACTGTGGAAGGATAGGAATGCAGATCCCTCCACTGGACAGCCCCATTCTCTCTTCATTTAATAACACCTCCTCAATCTTGGCCCTAATGTGGCTGCCCATCAATGACAGGAACTGGAAACAGTGATCCTGTCTGTTCCCTAGGAAGTCAGCGAATAACTAGGTCAGACCTCTCTGATTGAACACAATATAATCACTGACACGGGGGTAATCGCCAGGGAAAGTCCTTATCAACTTCCTGAGGCAAAAAGAGCCTGAGGAAAGCCACAGCCCTCGATCCAACCCTATTGTCTTGGTCCCTAAGCCTGATGGGAGCTTCTGACATCTTTATCAGATCAGTTTGATGCATATTTGATGCCCTGAGTAGATAAACTCCTCACGTGGCTATGTAAGGCTCAATATTTGACCACTCTAGACATGACAAAAGGGCACTGGCAAATTCCCTTAACACTAGAATTACCAGAGCCTATGAAAAAACTTGCAGATCCGTGCCACTGAAATGCTTCACACCTCTCCGTCACGTCCTTTGTCTTCTAAATTTATGGCTAAGCAGCAAACAGCAAGCATCCTACTATCATATCCCCCACCGGCGCACTGTTTACCTGCGTGTCAGTTGCTTGGAGTTGTATAGAGTGAGAAGTCAAGCAAAATGACACCTTTTATAAATACTATATTGTTATTTGGAACACTTGCATTTCATGTGTGTTCCGTGTCTACATAGATCTATATACACACATCGTTAAAAAAGAAACATTTTTCATGTTTCTATACTAATAAAAGGCAAAGCCCTCATTGACTGAATGACTGACTCACTGACTGACTGACTCACTCATCACTAATTCTCCAACTTCCCGTGTAGATAGAAGGCTGAAATTTGGCAGGCTCATTCCTTACAGCTTACTTACAAAAGTTAGGCAGGTTTCATTTTGAAATTCTATGCGTAACGGTCATAACTGGAACCTACTTACGTACATATATATGGCCATAGCCTGCAGCTCGGTCGCCATGTGAGGTGGAGTTGCGTCCCTCATCGTCACGCCTCCCACGTAATTGAGTGCTTGCCCATATAAGGCCGTCCGTCAGCAGCAATCCAATAGACACGCTGCCGCTAAATATTCGCGGGCGAAGGACTGTGCTTATGCAAACGAAGATGAGATGGTCAGGGATAGACTAGTGTTTGGCACAAAATCAGTGAAAGTGCGAGAGAAACTTTTAAGTGCCAGGTCTGAGCTAACATTAAATAAAGCCGTGGACATCGCAAGATCGCACGAGATAGCACAAGCACAACTGAGAACCTTCGATGCATGTACTCCAAGCGGCTCACGTGAACTGACTTTGCAGGACTGGGAACGGTAAACCCGTGCATGCAGTACGAGCTGCTTATTGATGCAGTAGGAAAGGAACAACCCTCTGACGCTGAACAAGCCTTTGTACACATATCAATAGGAAAGCAAGGTGTAAAGCTTAAGTTTAAATTATGTTCATAGACACCCTGCCGCTAAATATTTGCAGGCAAATCCACAACCTAATACCGGGAATTCCTGTTAAACATCTTAGATTCACAAGTACCAATTTGGTTGGTGATCACTTCGATGAATGAAACCTGTTATCTTTACAACGGTTGACAACGAAGATGAGATGGTCAGGGATAGACTAGACAAACACGGAAAGTAACTTGAACACAACACATCCTCCAAATACGAACCTGATTGAAAGAAATAATGATAATCAAATCCTTGATGACAGCAACACTCATAACACAAAACAATTACATTGACAATCATGTTACGTCATTTTTAAAATGTTTCCTTTTCTTTTTCATAACTTCTTTAACACACTACTTCTCTGCTGCGAAGTGCGGGTATTTTGCTAGTTAGTCATAATTGACAAAATGTAGACATGAAGTTTATAATGTGTGAAGCCTGAAGTCCAAATATCAAAGAAACAGTTTCACAAAAAGTACAAATATAATAGAACAAGTGCACTTTTATTCAAAAATAGAACTACAGAAAAACAACCCGCGTTAGATTGCGATATTGACACATATTTGCTAAGAGCGCTGTGGTGGTACAACGGTATCAGCTCTTAACTGGTAGTCTGAGCTTCATGAGTTCATTTCCAGTTGAGTCCATTTTGAAAAGTGAGCTGCCCGTATTCTTACTATTTTAAAATAAGAATATACATTTGATTCCAGTCTGTAACAGCTGGTGTAATTTATGATACCTTTAAAGGTTAGCTTTTTTTTTTACTCTGTTATTCCCTCGGCCGCATTCACAATCCCAACTCAAACTTCTCAACCCCCCACCCCCAGTCCCTGCATTTGACATTGCTGTTTTCTCACACACGCTATAACTGAGGCAAACTCAGAACCTGATGACTGTTCTACATCGGATCAAGAATGCACTTTTGCCATCGCTGTACTTTGTATATGTTCATGGGAAGCACTGCACTCGTGACTTTACGCTGTAGGAAGTAAGTAAATAAATAATATCTATATAGTAATAACAGTAATTTTATTATTATATAGCAGCTTCCCTGTCTGCCTATCATATAGTGCCTTTCCTTCCTATCTATCTGTATATCTATCCCCTTAGCTGTTTTTTAATATATCTATTATACAGTGCCTATGGAGTGCCAAACAGGCAATTACAATGATTTTCGGAATATGTAAAGTAATTTCTGAATATATAAAGTTAGTGTTGGAATATAACAAACGTAATAGAAACAGCTAAGGGGATAGATATATAAATAGATAGGAAGGAAAGGCACTATATGATAGGCAGACAGGGAAGCTGCTATATAATAATAAAATTACTGTTATTACTATACAGATAGACAGGGAGTTCAGGCAGGCAGAACAGTGAAGTTTAAAAAAAATATATATATATATATTTTCCCCAGTGGGGAATCTAACTCTGGTCTCAGAGATATGTCTGCTGTGCTCTGAGTGACAGAATATCTTACTGGTACATCACAGAAGCTGTTATGACATTCTTGAACCTTTTGTGAAAGTGTTTATTTGATCTTTGGCCTTCAGGCTTCACACATTTTATAGTTTATGCATACATTTTGTAACATTTATTACTAAAATATGAAAAAGTTTATGTTTCAACAATGTGTTTACACAGATTACTGTAGAAACGGAACACACATGAAATGCGTGTGTTCCAAATAACAATCTATTATTTCCACTCTAAAACTCCACTTCACTCCCAGATAATCAATCAAGGCATAAGCTGGGAGAAGTTCATGCACGTTCTAAGTCAGTGGGGGGATGGAATAGCCGGCTGCTTGCAGCTTGTGTTTATCAGCACATTTAGATTAACAAAAGACGCTGGCGGAAAGGTGAGAACGGTTTTAAGAAGTGATTTAAGGTGGGACGGATCTACGTCGGCTCTGGTAATTCTAGTGTTAATGGACTCCGCAAAGGAATATATTAATCCTTCGCTGTATCATGCTTCGACTTTATCTCTATCGTGGATTTTGTATATAAGCATATCTAAATATATAACGCAGATTTTTCGCTGCTTTGCGGGTTCTGCGGACAATGGCTCTTTTTGCTTCCAGTACATGCTTCCTCAGTTGGTTTGCCCAGTTGATTTCATACAAGGCATGCTATTGGCGGATGGCTGAGAAGCTAACCAATCAGAGCATGCAGTTAAGTTCCTGTGTGCTGACTGGCTCAGCGACGGAGCACTGTATTCGATTCCGCAGCGTTAACCAGGAAGTCTTGTCTTGCTCATTCAGGCATCAACGTATTTCGCTGTGTAAACAGTTAACTGTTTACTGCGCTCTTTTGTGTTTATCTTTGTGCGTAGTCAAGCCCTTCGTTATGGCTCCAAAACGATCCAAAACGATCTGCTCCTGCTACTGCTTCAGGGGCCGTGCCCAAGTTCCAACGGAAGATGCTAGCGATTGCCGAAAAGGTAAAAGTTTTGGATATGTTGAATGAAGGGAAAAGCTAGACCGCTGTAGGACGCCATTATGGCATCAATGAGTCCACAATTCTTTTTGTTTAAAAAGGAGGAAAAGAATATAAGATCTACAGCCGCAGTCCTTTTAACCAGGGCGCAAAACGAGTTGTAAGTGGACATAATAAGGTAGTAGTCCGGATGGAATCTGCTTTAGGGATTTGGATTGAAGACTGCCGGAAGAAGAACAACGGCGTTGCTACGCAGTCACCTGAAGAGGCTCCTTTAGAAGGGCTGTAAAGCTCTCCTTTGTTGTGCAGTAAAATTAAACTCATCGTTATCGGACAAGTCGTCGTGTCATTGTTGGTGAGTAACCATAATTCATTTTCTACTTACAGTACTTAGTACATGTACGTATGTTTAGTGTCACTGTATACACATTTACTGTATACATTTTTTCTTGCATTGTACGTATTTATTGTTGGTGGCCTGTTTATCATAATGTCTATAACATATGTGATATCGGAGATGCTTGATATCTTTAAAATAATATTTAGGTTTTACTGTATATAAACAGTGTGTTTACATACATAATTTCAATGAATCTTACCTAATATCTAAGAAAATACAAAGGGTTTATGCTGTATAACTGTGCGGGGAATATTTATAAACAGTGTGGGAGAATTGATAAGGGCTTAAAATATATAGAAATAACCATACAAACATATGGTTTCTACTTCGCGGATTTTCACCTATTGCGCGGGGTTCTGGAACGCAACCCCTGCGATCGAGGAGGGATTACTGTAGACTGCGTTTAACACCCCTATCGGGCACTGTCAGTATAGGGTCCTCTCATTTGGTCTGCAAAGTGCTCCAGCATCATTCCAGCATCTGGTGGATAGAGTGCTCCGACCCCACGGTTCCTATTGTGCCGCATACATAGATGATGGTCTTAAAATAAAACCCAAGAAATGTTTTTTTGGATTATCTGAGGCCAAATACCTAGTGGGCCTGGTTAGACCACAGTGCTCAAAAATTCATTCCATTTGTAAATGGCTCCGTCCGATAAACAAGAGGCGAGTCCAAGCCTTTCTTGAACTGGCAAGCTACTACTGTCGATTTGTTCCTCAATTTTCCAAGAGAGCTGCACCCTTGTCTGATCTGACAAAGAAACAGGCTCCTTATAATGTGGTATGGGATGATAAGGCTGACGCTGCATTTAGTGACTTGAAACAGGTCCTTATGTTAGGACCTGTGTTGAAAAATCCAAATTTCTCCTCTCATTTCATTCTCCTGACCAACGCTTCGGACACAAGACTTGGTGCCATGTTGGCCAAGGCATCAATGGTGCTGACCACCCCGTGATGTTTCTGAACCAGAAGACCAGGTATGCGATGGTGGAACGAGAAGCCCTAGAGATTAAATGGGCTGTGACTTAGTACTGCCTACTGGGCTGTGAGTTCACCTTGATCACTGACCATGCCTCCTTGCAGTGGATGGCCATGCACAAGGATCATGTCCCCCACATGCTCTTAGGGATCAGTCAAAGGGTCCAATTCTGGGTGGTCATATGGTAGAAAATGGTTGGCAATGAGTATTAATGCCTTTCTCTTCTTCCTACAGACCTACAGAAGAACAACATGTTCTCTCCAACACTTCCATCCCACCCTGATGATCTCACTTGCGTCCCGTCCTGACGCAAATAGTAAATAGTAATACGCCTATATTAAAAGATTTTTTTTTAATAGTCCTAAGTTACTAAGTAAACAGTCTGCAATTGATCTCACAACAATAATGTTGCCATAAAATACCACAATGTAATACAATGGGTCCATCAATGATAAAATGACTTACTTCAATGTACACTAAAGTGCCATAGCAGGACACTGACAAGAGAAAGAAAATGGGAAAGACTCAACTGTCCAAAAAAACCTGCTCCAGTTATTAAAAAAACAATATGAAAAATGAAAATATACAGTCACAGTGGCAACTACAAGTATACATATGCTAAAACAGTAAACTTGGTTCTTAAGTTAAATGCTAAGACTGAAGGGGCTTCATTAATAGTGAGATACTTGACAAATGAGGAGTTAATTTCTTCCATCAAAATGTTTTGCCAAGTTGTCCAAATATTTTATTCAGATACTTTTTTAAAGTTGTCAAGATTTCTGCTTCAACTACATTACTCAATAGTTTGCTCCTCATTTCAAAAAACTATTTGTGTGAAGAAGTGCTTCCTGGCTTCAGTTTTAAATGCACCTCCTCATAAATTACATAAATGTTCCTAAGGTGTTCAGGTGTACCAGTATTGCTGAGAGGATCATGCCAGAGTTTACAGGCATTCTGTCTCCCTCAGTTAGTAGTTTATTTATGCTTGGAATTTTAAGTAGGTCTTAATCTTGAGATTATAAGCACACTATTTGAATAGTCTATTGTACCAGTCATTCCTGTCTCAAATGAATAAACAGACTTGCTTTTTAAAATATTCTAAATTAAGAAACTATCTTAATATTTAATGTTGCTATAATGCTTCCTTGGAGAAAGCAGGTTTTAAAAAGCTAGCAAATGTAATACGGTTAAGATTCATGTCAAAGATACACTACCAGTCAAAAGTTTTACAACACTTGAATTACTCCAGTTTTTCTTTAGAATGAATCACTTGAAATGCAATGAATGACCTAAAATGGTGAAAAGGTAAGCAGTAAACTGCCAGAGATTTAAATTTAGAGTTTAGGTTAGCAAACACTGAAAAAGAGAATTTTCAGAATATTATAAATGGGCCTTCTTCAGGGAACAACTAATAAGTTACAACCTAGAGGTGTTCTGCAGCAATTAAAGTAAATTAAACCTTGCAAGGTAAAGCAAAAAATTTGCACAGGTATCTCAACGTCTGTTGATTACTTAAAAAGCCTCTGTCTGTCTTAAAGCAGAGGCCCACATGAAATTTCGAGCACCACAATATGTAACGTACCAAAGTTGAAATTTGAAGAGTGCTGGTGAGTACTGGCCCATTTGAAATACTGATATCTGCTAGCAAATTTCTGTATGATCCTTATTACTTGAAGATATATTTCACTAATTGATTTGCAACCTGAGTACTGACACAATGTAAGATGGAATACACCATCTTGTAGGCAGCACTTGAATAAGCATATCTGCTGTGTTCAGAGGCTTTAACTCAAGTAACACAAATGGGAAAACAAGAAAAAGAATTCAAATAAAAATAACTTTCAAAGACTTTGTTAAATATGATTCCATTACTTACATTGTTTACTTTAATTACAGACATTATTCTGTTTGGGTAGGCCTCTATTGTTCAGATTTATAAAATTTGATTTTGCACACAGAATGTGCTGAAATGTAAAAGGAAACTTGACCTGAGAGCGTGAGAATATTTATGGCAACTCTGACCCATTCATAACCAATACGTCAGGGAAACTGGGGAATGACGATACCCTTGATCAAGATGCAGCCAAACCAGGACAATAACAGTTCACATGTATAGGTATTCATATCACTGAGTCATTATTATAATGTGTGTTGATTTGAGAAACATATCAGTCTTCAAAAATGATTAATATAATGTACAAACTCTGTTTTATGTCACTTTAAAGAGGGCCAATACTGTTTAGTTTTAGTTTAATATGTAATCACAGCTATTGACTGCACTCATATTGCAATTAAAGCATCAAGCAAAAATTAAGCTGTTTTTGTTCATCGTAAGCAGTTACATTCCATTAACAGAAAAGTCATCTGTGATACCAAGATGAGACTGTCAAGCATTGTGGCTCAGTAGTCTGTGTCCACTCATGATTCATTTACTTTGAGGTAAAGTGGCTTTGGCTTAGGACTTGCTAACCTTGCTGTACCTGATGACTGGCTTCGTAGTAGGGTGATTTGCTGAACCCCTCAGTTTTTCATATGGCCTTTACCAGGGGTTCTCAAACTCGGACCTGGGAACCCACTGTGGCAGCAGGTTTTTGTTCCAACCAGATTCAGAATCATTGACAAAACCTGATATCAATGATCTCATTTAATTACCTGTTTTTTTTTTTCTTTTAGTCTACATTCAGAAAAGCACAGCAGCATGATTTTTACATTTGTAAGACATTTAGAAACATTTCTGCTTTTGCTATAGATTTAAATACTTAACTCTCTTTTGTTGATTTCCTTATATTTTGTCCTTTCTCTGTTCAGTTTTCCCCTTCGTCGTATCTTATTAATGACAATTAAGACACGCTGGCAAACTACACTGAGTAATCAAAGGCTGCAAGTACTTTAGCGTCATACCCACTAATTAGTAAATAATGGATTAATTAAAAAAGTAGAATGAAAATCAAGATGAAAATATTGCTATAAAGAAAAAAAAAAACATTATTCCCATATAACTGCTTGGTACATTTTAATATATATATATATATATTTCTTACCAAACTTAGTTTTCTAATTTCTATATTGTTCCCAAAACACAGAACTTGGGAAATAACACATCACTTAATTAGCCCAGGAGTCCAATTAAAAACAGAAGCTGGTTAGAACAAAAACCTGCAGGACTGAGTTTGAGAACCCCTGGCCTAGACCGTTCATTGTAAAAGCCTTAATGTCATTACATGTGCCAGGAGCACAACACAGGGACTCCTCAAATGCCGGTGACGGTGTCTGGGTGCATCAGGTGAGGGGCTGCTCTACCAGCCAATGCAGGTGTGCAGTATTGTGATGGCATATGTATTGTTTCAGGGTGGCAACTAGGCGGGGTTTCATGCATTCATGTACACATATTTATGAGATGATTATGAGATCATACAAATTGCATACGCCATGTTTTGCAAATCAGATTTTTCTCTTTTTGATATATGGATTTTCTTGCTTTTTGGTATAGGCATATTTTCACACTCAAATCCATTCAAAATTTTATGAACAAGACCCCAAGATTTTGCATTTGTACCCTACACTGTTTTGTATTTCAAGAGTGGGTATCTAAAGGGAAATGTTTTACCAAGGTTTGATGGATGACTAATGTTATGCAATTTTTCATTTACTTTATTGCTACTTAAGCAAAAATGGGGATAATTTTTTTGGGCCAGGGAATGCTTAAAATTATTTCAATTTACAGAAATTGTAATTATGTGTTTGTACTCCAGGGCATGCAGAGGAGCGAATGGTAAAGAGCAGTAACTTCGGCGCTATATGCAATCATCAGGACACTCCCCATCTGCCCGTTGTTTTGTTATACTTTTACACCAACTTATGTTCCTGTGTTTGAGCATGCTCAAAAAATACACGTGTAATGCCACGAAACGTGCACGCAGACACTTCATTTCGCAAACAAAACAAATGCACTTTTATTCAAGACTACCTGTATAACCGAACAAAAAAGACAGCAAGTTACAGTAAGCGATTGATACGACAGCTTGCATGGTGCAATGCTAAGAAGTGCTGATTTTCATTTCGTGCTACTGTATATAAAATCATCACATTCAAATATTAACAGTTCCCACACACCCAAGGACCGTCCTTCCTACATTTACGACACGTGTACTTGTTGCAGTGTACACACCTCTCTGTGCTATGGTTCCTATTACACTGAATGAGCACCTGACACTGTACTTTCTTCCCTGGGGGAAGGTCCCGCATCAGAGAATTTCCATTTCCTGCATAAATTCACACCTGATCTGACGCTGTTCGTTTTCAAATAATATTGCATTGGTGCGATGATATTTTCACATATATTGTCTCTTTCTTTCAGGTGTGTAATAGAAACCACAGCATAGAGAGAAGTGTGTACATTGCTTCTTACAGGAAAAGGCGATGGAAAAAGTGCACTTGAATAAAAGTGCACTTTTATTATACTTTTACACCAACATATATTCCTGTGTTCGAGCGACACGGGCAGATGGGGAGTGTCTGATTATTGCATATAGCGCCGAAGTTACTGCTCTTTACCATTCTTTCCTCTGCATGTCCTGGAGTACAAAAGAAACAGCATACAGCAACATGCGGGGACTGTCAGGAACACTCAATAAAACTGAATAAAAAGAAAATCAAATGACGGTGAGATACGAAGAAGGCAGCTTCGCCAGTGTTTGTGTGTCAGAACCCAGTTGGGGGAGGTATGCATCGTGGTACACTGCAGAGCTATAGAGCGTCTTTTACTTCTCAAAATGGAGTGGTCTAGGATCAAACTCGCGACCTTTTGATTCCAAGGCAAGAACTGATTCTATTGCACCACAGAGGCGGTAATAATAAACAGCTGTCAATGTCACATGTTAAGGCGGCTTTTTGTTTCTGCAGTTATATTTTTGAATAAAAGTGCAATTGTGTTATATTTGAACCTTTTGTGAAAATGTTTCTTTGTTATTTGGACTTCAGGCTTCATACATTATATAGTTTATGCCTACATTTTGTCATCTACTACTAGAATATAAAAAACGTTTCTGTTTTAACAATGTGTTGACACAGATTACTGTAGAAACGGAACAGACATGAAATGCGTGTGTTCCAAATAACGATCTATTATTTCCACTCTAAAACTCCACTTCACTCCCAGATACTCAATCAAGGCATGAGCTGAGAGAAGTTCGTGCACGTTCTAAATTGGTGGGGGGATGGAATAGCCGGCTGCTCCTAGCTTCTCTTTATCAGCACATTTAGAGGACAAAGAACGCTGGCGTGGAGGTGTGAAGGGTTCTAAGAAGCAATTTAAGGTGTGATGGAATTACGAGTTTTTTCGTAGGCTCTGGTAATTCTAGTGTTAAATTACTAGGTCACTTGGATTATGCAGGGTTTTTTTTTGAATGGCAAGTCACTTGTGCTGGAATGCCTATTTGATAGATGTATTTGAACTATTTGGAAGCATTCATCAAACACATCTACAATTAGTGATAATAAAAAATGATTTACAGTGAAACTTTGCTTTGCAATGAAATCTGCTAAATAAATGGCATTTCATTTCCAGCAAAATTTATGCCATTGACACAAGAAGCAAGGAGTTTATTTCCAGTCTGGGAGCATTTTCTAGTATTAATTACAGACGTATAATACAGTCCATCATTAATTTATAAATAAAAACTGCATGTGCTGTGTTTGTATTGGTAAGAGGTCACCCATTTTGCTAATCATAATGACAATCTTGGCAATCACAATCCTAAAGATGTACTGGAGATAGAAATGAAACTCCAGACTTCCTCATCTGCAGAAATCTAGAAAGAGGAAAGGGTGTAAACCAGTCTTTAGGAATATTCCATGTTTCCTACTCCATAAAAGACTTTCAAACTCTGCAAAACACTTTTTAGTGAAATTGCCAGCAAAAAAAAACCAAACTGTTTCAATTTCACAAAAACTGTATGCAAATCAGGGCGGCACAGTGACGCAATGGTAGCGCTGCTGCCTCGCAGTTAGGAGACCTCCCGGGTTCAGTTCCCGGGTCCTCCCTGCGTGGAGTTTGTATGTTCTCCCCGTGTCTCTGTGGGTTTCCTCCGGATGCTCCAGTTTCCTCCCACAGTCCAAAGACATGCAGGTTAGGTGCATTGGAGATTCTAAATTGTCCCTAGTGTGTTCTTGGTGTGTGGGTGTGTGTGCTTGGAGGTGGGCTGGCGTCCTGCCCAGGGTTTGTTCCCTGCCTTGCGCCCTGTGTTGGCTGGGATTGGCTCCAGCAGACCCCCTGTCCCTGTAGTTAGGATATAGCGGGTTGAATAATGGATGAATGTATGCAAATCAAAACTTTCCTGTTTCACTCATCATAGTGTCCAAATAATTTGTGTTAGATGCTCACTAAAGAAACAAACCAAATTACATTTAATTAGCAATAGTTCTTATTTTAGCCTCTTATAACACAGTGCAAATGGTGACTGCTGATCTACAATGAGCTATTGGAGAATGTTTTGAAAATCAACATTTACATTAATGCAGTAAAAAAATGATATTTGTGCTTTTATTGTTCTGGTTAATACTAAATTATATCTTAACTTCACTCTATCAATGCCTGCTCCCTCAAGAATTGAGTAAACTGGCAACAACCTTTGTTTGACACCTTTGAACAGCTATTAAAAAGGGCAACCAGCTTTTCATTTTTGGAGAGATAATGAAGTCAGCTCTTTAAAATTTACATTAAGCTTTTCAAAGTTAACTGCTTAAAGCCTTCACTGAAGACAGTGCAGAACAGAACAACATGTGGCCATGAGATTTTCTTATGTCAAAAAGTGCAAATACTTATGTCAGGATCTAAGCCAATTTAAGCTTTTCACTGTATTAATGAAGCATCACTAATTGTGCTTTCATGGCATAAAACATGTCAAGAACAAAAAGTTACAATTTGAAAACTTAGTGCTGCAAACTTGAGCATACAATGCAGTATTACTGATAACACAACTTGCTTAAAGTATGTTATTCTATGGTACTATTAAAATGAAACTGATAGATTATAGTGTCCCTAAAAAGGGAAAATTATTTCAAATAATAGCAACCACAATATTAAGCCATGACATACACTAATTTTTCTGAAGTTTTTAGTCTAAGATGAAGTGTTATTTTACATTGGTATTAATATACGGTATCTGTCTTGCTTTATTTCAGTTAGAAACCATAACCTGCAACTGACAACACAGACTGTTTAGTTATAAATATATAAATAATCTTTTCTGACCACATTTCAGTAAAATGCAGATTGTTTTCATAATGTCTTCAATCCAAGTGAATATGAACAACAAACCGTTTTTTTTTTTTTTTAGGTGAAAACATGTTATAAGTTTTAGCATTTTTCGTTATATTTCCAAGTAAACAATGCTGTTAAAGTTAAAACTCAATAGCTTTCCTATTTTCATTACTTTTTTACAGGTTAATTATCAATGTGCTGTATATACTCGATTACCCTTCAATCAATACATATTCGGAGCTCCTTATCCCATGATCTAATTAAGTATGAGTCTCTGAAATCTGGATTGACTAAAACTGGGCTAAGCAAGAATCTACAGCTTTGGACCACTTTCAAAGGTCAAAGGCTTTACATATAGGTTGATGTCAGGCTCCATATGTGTCTACCAAAAATCCTTAGAAATAATGTTGTTATTATTTGCAAACAAATCCTACCTCCAAGCTAACACATCATGCCCTAACAAAAATGTTAAGGGGTTTTCTGGTGGAAATCCACTAATCACACTTTGGATATGTCCAGAAAAATAGCATTTGCAAGACTAGTATGTTCAGGCTGTTTACCAACAGGCATATAAGTAATAATAATAATAATAATAATAATACATTTTATTTATAGGCGCCTTTCAAACACTCAAGGACACCGTACATTATACACAGCAACCGACAAACAATACAGTATAATGTTTACATAGAGAAGGCATGATTAAAAAGATGAGTTTTAACTGAAGACTTAAACAGAGAAAGTGAATTAATGTTTCTAATCTCAGGAGGCAGTGCATTCCAAAGTCGGGGGGCAGAACGACTGAAAGCTCTGTTCCCCATTGTAGAAAGACGAGCAGAAGGAACAGTCAATTTAATTGAGGAGGATGATCTAAGAGTACGGGAAGGGGTGACGATGTGGAGAAGGTTAGACAGGTATGGGGGGGCTAAATCATGAATAGCTTTAAAAGTTAGCAGAAGGATTTTAAACTCAATGCGGAACTTGACAGGGAGCCAGTGAAGTTGATGCAGTACAGGAGTGATGTGGTGAGTAGAAGGAGATCTCGTGATAATACGGGCGGCTGAGTTCTGGACTAGTTGAAGTTTGTGAAGAGTTTTTTGAGGGAGACCAAAAAGAAGAGAGTTACAATAGTCCAAGCGAGAGGTGACAAGGCTATGAACAAGAACTGCAGCAGAGTGAGGGGTGAGAGAGGAACGGAGACGGTTGATATTGCGTAGGTGGAAGTAAGCAGATCGTGTAATAGTATTGATGTGTGAAAGAAAGGAGAGGTTATTATCCAAGATGACACCAAGACTTTTGGCCTGAGAGGATGGAGATAGCGTACAGTTATCAATTATAATAGGGAAGTTATGGAATTTGGATAATGTGGATTTTGTACCAATGAGAAGGATATCTGTTTTATCACTGTTGAGTTTAAGAAAATTAAATGTAAACCAGTTTTTGATTTCGGCCAAACAGTCAGTAAGGGCGGTAGGTGGGAGGGTAATTGTAGGTGAAGTTGAAAAGTAAAGCTGGGTGTCATCTGCATAACAGTGGAAATGGATATTATATTTCCTGAAGATATTGCCCAGATTGCACAATAGCCCAGCTCCTCCAGGATGGCTCATCCAGGATGGCTCATCCATAGATGTCGTTGCAAGAAGGTTTGCTGTGTTTCCCAATCTCAAGAGCATGGAGGAGATACCAGGTGATGGGTGTTACACAAGGAGAGCTGGACAAGGCCAACTCTTATTCATACAGCATCTTAGACTATACTTGCATCGTAAAGCAGAAAGGAAAGCCCTGTTAAGGATGCCAGGGGTGTACGTGTTCATGTTTCCTCCGTTTCTGTGCGCAATGAATATGACGGTTCGAGAAAGGGCAAGACAAAAGACAGGGATCAGAGAAATAAACCTACAATTCCCTCCTGTTTTCAGACCCACATGACAAGACATTCTACAGGAAGACTGCGGTGTTTCAAATGTCAAGGACTGGGATATAGATGGAGGCATTGCCTCTATCGGACACAGCAAAAAGCCTGGGGTTGAAATAGCAGCTGGCAGGGCAATGCTATTACTGACTGTGATTTTTCAATTCCTTACAGACCAGGTGGATCCTTGGGTTTGCTCAGTTCAGCTTGTGGAACTTTGACCCTTACGAGAAAGGCCGCCTCACCTTACAAGACTGGGATTGGCCCCAGTTCCTTAACTGACCAGATGACCAATTCAATGGAGAGATCAGGAGAGTCCTAATCTCAAGGCTGTATACTCCCCTGACCCGCTAGAGGGCAGCATCCTTGGGCTTCAGTACCCATTTGGACACCCTCAGGGAATGCTGGGTATTGTAGTCTATTAGTGCAGCTCTCCTGAGGTCCATGTGTGGTGCTAGAGAGTGCTGTAGGGAGATGCACCCCATATTGTTTGTGACTTCCATATGGTCCAGAAGCTATAGCACTGGACGTACTCCCAACTCTTCAATAAAAGAAACTGCACTGCCTTGTTCAGGCGAGTCGGAGCCACGAGGTGCAGCAGAATTCTTTTAAATAAAATTAATGATTCTTGCCAAAGTTTGGAGAAGACCTGTACAATTCCTTGCAGAGAAAATTTCAATTTTCTGGTTTTAGTTAATAAAAATGATCATTTCCCATGGAGTTAATATGCAATATAATCACGCAATATGTGTGATTTTGAAGACTTCTGTTAAATTCCAAAGTTTTATTTTGCAAATATCTGTGGTCCAGTAATAGAATTAAAAGGTAGGTCATTATATACTGCTTTCAGTTTTGGATCTCTTTTTAATGTGTGGCTCATTTTGAATTCCAGATGGATGAGGATAAAACTGAGCCTAACTTCTTAACAAAGGATTTGTTAATATAGACATTTTAAGTTGAAAGAACTATCACATCTATTGGCATTTTTATTACCACAATGAACCCACCAAAAACCTTCTTATTTAATGCTGTACGAGTTTTATCTGATACAGAGGGCGTCTGGTGATTTATGTGAGTAAGAAATATAAGATGCAAGAGCATTAAAATTAAACCTGTGATCTAGAATTTGAAATGACTGAATTTGTTAATGTTACTGCCTAGGGGGGGTATTGATGTTTGGTTTTAAACCTAGAAACAGAAATGATTCACTCCACTAACATTAAAGATGAGTCATTCTGAATAATGGTATATTCAACCAGGCAACTTTGGATGGAACAAATGTCTGACGGCATATTCCTTTTGTTGACACAATAAGCTGGACCTGCAGTATTCCAGATGTTAATGCTTTTAAATATACATCTGGACAGGCCTGAGCATCTTACTGCCAACTACAAACCTGTTACTATTAGCAACATTTCTCCAGTGTTCAAGCCAGAAGCTCTTATGGGGTTTGAGGGTTTATATGTTTGTTATAATATGTATACTTTATAATTTTTATTCTCTCTAGATTTTCTTTAGAGTTTTAATTTCCCCATGGAGACAGAGGAAATATATCTATCGATCTACATAGAGGGATGATTTGTAAGATATAAGAAATTTGGGAGGAAATTCATTTTGACAGTATTAACTTTGTCTGCTAAAGTAAGATGTCAAAAGTACAATCTTTTAACATTTTATTTAATGTTTTCCACCTCATCATTGAAATAGTTTTTTATTGAGATCTATTTTTTCCTTTTCTTTCCTTAATATCATACATAGACTATAATAGTGTGTAGCAGGAAAGTGGATATTTTGTGACATAAAATGTTAAAAACTCATATCATTCTATAGATATACAGTCCCCATAAATTCAAACGAAATGTCAGCTTTTTACATGGTTTTGGTGTATTTCTTACCTTGTGTAACTTTATGTAATCAGCTCATGCAGGTAACAGTGGTACATTTACCAATGAATTATGTTTTTACCAGAACAGTATAATGTAAAGAGAGCACCTATTATATTTTCAATTTGAAAGAAAAAACAAAAAACTGTTATCTTCTGAGGGTAAAGATTGAAATAACAGATACAAGAGAATCCTGCAATTGCATCCATTGGAAAATGTTTTGGAGGAGGATGCACAAAAAGTTTCTGGTTATGGGAAGGTGCTTTGGAAGAATGAAACACAGAAATCTGTTGAATGCAGAAATATGTTTTTTGTTTTGTATTACATGCAGGTAAGGATTTTTTAATAAGATTATATGAGATTCCATGGAGAGGCTTTTGCACTTTTGGCAGCATCCAATTTCCATAGATTTAAAATTTTCTTCTGCTGTTTTGTAACCTCAATTCCATGAAGAGCTACAGATAGTTGAGTATTAAGTCAAGTTAAGTCAAGTTGGGGAGCATGCACTGGTACAGTGTGTTGCCACACCTACTACACAATGAAACAACTCAGGATCCCAGTTTGCAACCCCCCAGGCAGACACACAGTCTTGTCCCCCCCTCCGGAAATGACCCTCTGTCTGCCACAGCCAGGTGTTACATGGTTACCTGGTCCAGACACTCAGGTCCCCAACAATGAGGATCTTACGAGCCGGATCACCCTCAGGGAAATATGCCACATGGCTGTAGTGCCATAACTGATGCTCCCTCACAATGCAGGTAATGTGCCTCTTTCGGGATTCCATGAGCAACCACTCATTCAACACAAATCAAACCAATGGTACCCAAGGATTTTCTGTAGAGACACAGTACTAAAGGAGTCCAGTCTTTGTCTCAGGTCACTGGATAGCGTCCATATCTTGCAACCATGTAGCAAAACAGGAATCACCAGGACTCCAAAGACTTGGACTTTTGCCTTTTTGCATAGAAATCGGGAGTGCCACACACCCCTTTCCAGCGACCTCATGACCCCCCATGCTCTCCCAATCCGTCTACTGACTTCATAGGAAGAGTCACCACAGACATGAATGTCACTGCCAAGGTAAGTAAACCTCTCGACAAGGCTGACACTCTCAGACACACTGGTGATGGCTGTGCCCAAGAGGTCATTAAAGGCCTGGATCTTGGTTTTTATCCAGGATAGCTGAGTATGACAAAGAATAATTATCAGCACTACATAAGTGAGATCATATTTCAAAAATGAACTGTTTATTCCTCCACTCCATGCAGCTAATATTGTTTGCAAATAAATATGATAAGTTTTTGGAAATACATATTTTTTAACAATACATACAGTAGATAACTGTTCCTTCTTAATTTATTATTTGATAAAAAGGGCATTGAACATTGTACAGCTCATTGAATTATTACATTTATTATGGAATTGTTAGAATTTTCCAAAAAACATTCAATACTGAAACAAAATCCTTCATACCATATCCAGAATAAGCTGTTTCTTCTGTATTATAAGATTTATAGGGTCATCATTGTCATGTGTACAGTGAGATTCTTACTAGCATGTGCTAATCAACATGTCTTGCATATCCTTTTATGACACACTATCTATGAGTAATTTTAGCCATATACTTTACAGCAGAAATGTGCCAGAAAGCACTGCCTAAGGCAATGTGTACAGTACGTGCAATGACTGATTTTGAATGTATTAATTATCTTTTTATTTGTTGGAAAACTGGGAAGGACTAGGGTTTGTTTTTTGTTTATTTTATGTAAAATATTTGAAATACGTACAAAATTTTGCCCTGGGGACCAATAAAGTATTAACAATAATAACATTTTATTATCTGGAAGCATAAAAACGTCATTTGAATTAGTCTGAATTTTGCATTGCTCTCTTCTGCATTCCGTAATTTAAACTGACATTACCAATATCCCTTAAGAAATAAGTTCTGTTGCATTGTTCTTTATTAGTTCAAATATCTGACTTGCTCCTGCATAAATATCTAGGACTTTAATATTATCACTGCAATTTAGAAGTTCATCATGAGTATTGTTTAAAATCTATGTTCCTATATATGCTATCTATTCCATGAGGAAAATACTAGTAGACACCATAACTACAGTACATTTATTACACTGCATAATGAAAGATTTCCAAGAAGAAAACTTATTATGCATTGCAAATAGGGAATGCAGTTTATTTTTTTTTTAGCAATTTAACCTTCTAATAAGAGGTTGATTAAATAAACTGAAGCTTACTGATTCACAAAGCACAATCATATTGCTACATGATGCAAGGTTTCACTTATACTATTCAAAGCTGTTATGTATCATTTCCAAATGTCAAGCACAAGAATTCTTCTTACATTAATTTTAAAAGTTTATTGGCTTTTTAAAAAATATTTGTAAGAAAATACATTTTTAAGCAGTAAACAAACAATATGTGGGTATTTTTAGGTATATCTGTTTGCACATTAGAATTAAAGTATGCCAGGCTCAGATAGACTAAAATAGACAATAATAAAAGATTTTAAAACTTTTGCATATTAAATGTTGACAGATATTTTTTTATATTTCTTGGAGAATTCTGCTTGTATTTGTGTGAGAAAGGAAGATTTTTGCTTTTTGTGCACTTTCAGGTGAATGAAATGTCCTGGAACAACAACTACTCAACAACATCAGACCTTCCTTGTGTGCTTTAGCCCCAGTGAAACTGTTTTAAAAGCAAGTTTAGAAAAGGAATGAAAAGGTGAATGATTGAATTGAGTCCAATCTTTAGACTGGCAATTGGAAGGCATACTGGACTAACCATTTTTCTGAAAAAGTTTATAAAATACATTTTGACCCATACCATATATCCATCTGTCTATTTTCATAGCTGCTGCATCCTATTCAACCACAGCATACAAAAATGTTATATTAAAATGAGCTCTACTAGTGATTGCAAAGCAAATTTTACTTGAGATTTGTTATGAAAAGCTCCCCTGAATTGCTGAATATTGTCAGTTTTATCACTTCATACCACAAGATTGATTCTTTCAAAATGTTTTACATGTAAAATTTTGAACAGTGTGTCATAAATTCTAAGCATTTCAATAGTGGTACAAGAAAAATATTACATCCTTAAGCATGAATATAATCAAAAACTACCTGATGTCTGACAACCATTCACCCTTCTATCTTTTCCCTAAATTTGTTATTTTCATTAGAGTAGTGTCTTTTAAAAGTGGGAAATAAAATTAAAATTCACTGTTAAAACCCTCTTTAATAATAAACATTTTCATTCAGAGCAGCAATAACATATTAAAGTAAATGTCTGTATGCATCTTGTCTCTCCACTGCAGTGAAATGCTATTGTTTGGAATTGCTAATATCTATCGTCTTTTGTAGGTAATGTAGCAAAGACATGGATCCACTTCCAACTTTAAAATCATGAACAGGACCCTCTGTCCCAAAAAAATTACTAACCACAAATATTAACATAAGAAATACATGCAACTATCAAAATAATGATGTAGTCTTTATTACTATACCAACCTAGTTAATAGCTTTCAACTACTCACTATGAACTAATGTTCTTCATCTGCTAAATAATAATAAAAAGTTATTACCAATTTTGCTAATCACAGTTGTCACAGAATGATATAATAAAATTGTATGTTCTCAGTTGGATAGCTTACTTAAGTAGGCTGCATTACTCATCAGTATGAGATGCTGGAACAATCTATCTTCCACTTGAAGAAACTGTAAGAGTGAATAATGCAGCACTGAAATAATCTGCATTTACTGTCTAGGTTTATTTGGTGTGCTCTCTTGTTCTGTGACAGTGAAGTGCAGATTAACTACTAATATTTATCAGACTGTATGCCACACATTCTCTCAACAATTTCTTTAAAGTTTGGATAGTCCACCTTTATTGTAAAAAAAAAAGAATTTGCACAATCTATAATTTAAAAAAATGGAGGAAAGTAGCATAAAGACAAAAGTACCTTAAAATAAAATAGTGCAAACACCATACATTGTATACATTTATATGAATGACCTAGTATTCAAGCACACCTCCATAACTGTGACATGTTTAGGAATATAGATTCATCAGGTCAGATGTTAGCAGTTCAGTATTTAAGCCCTGAAAGGCAGAATGAATGCACAACAGTCATTGGCAACCAGTGATTTTAGAAGCTGTCAATGTTACAGTGTCTAGAGCAGAGGTCCTCAATCACGGCCCTGGAGGGCTGCAGGAGCTATGGGTTTTTATTTCAGCCAATGTCCTAATTAGAACTCAGTCCTTGCTGATAATGATAGTTGGTGTTTAACTCTATGCCTTGTTAGTGCGTTCATTCATCAGATACACATTTTAGTTACTTTGTAGATCAGAGGTCCTCAATTATAATCCTGGAGGTTTGCTATGGCTGCAGGTTTTCACTTTAACCAATTTCTTAATTAGAACCCTTTTATTTACTACTAAAGCAATACTTTTTTGGGTTTAATTTTAGTTCTCTTGCCTGTTACCATTCAGAACCCTTAATTGCCTATTTTAGATTTTAACACCTGCTTTTAAGTTTTAATTGTTGCCTGTTAGTTACTAATGAGATGCAGATAACCAATAAACCAGCAGTTCACCAGCTCATATGCTTACCATGAAGTATCTGTGATAAAAAATGTTTAGAAATGAATGAGAGGGGAATTGGAAGGACCATTAAGTTTAAATCTGTTCTGGTCCACAAAACACATGGATAATGTTATCACAGAATGAAACTCTACAGTGCAATTAAAATTGTTCTTGGATGTATGCAAGCATTTACAAGCCAAACAGTTCAATACCAAATTTCATTATCAGCATGGACTGCTTTCTAATTAGGAAACTAGTTGGAATAAAAACCTGTAGCTACTGAGGCCCTCCAGGACCGTGATTGAGGACCCCTGTTCTAGAGCTTCCTGTTCTTAGAAAAGAGATTGTCATACCAAATGTCATGGAAAATATCAAAACAGGTTCAATAGTTGACCTGGAAAAAAATACTGGTTTATTTGCCTGAATGTTTGTTCTACTTTTCTTCTCTTACAACTTTTATTGCCATGTTTGAAAGGATACCTTAGTCTCAGGGCATATCAATACACATGTCACTGAATTTAAAATGAAAACCAAAATTATTCAAATGGAAAATATTTACTTTGTTTCTTATTTTTTAGATGTCTCTCATCTTAGTCATGATTATTGTAGCTTTAAAAGGCTTATTAGTTTTTATTTTTATTAGTTTGTTTTTTATTTTGATTTTCAATTTCAGGTTAGTTTCAGACAGTTTCTTAAGTGCATTGACAGTTTTAGTTTTGTATATATTTAATGAAAAAAGAATATTTCTAGTTTAGTTTTTATTTACTTTTGGCATTGTGGTGAAAGGTTTGATCATCATAGATAGCTGACAAAAGCAAGATGAAAGATGTTCAAAATGCATGATCTCTAATATAAACTATAAAACCATATATTGCTAGTAAAATTTATTACAGCTCCAAAACACAGCTTTTACACAATATGCATAAGAGCTTGAATCTACAACAAAACCTTAAAATTACCTCTGCCAGAAGCCATTACTTTTTACCTTAACAACAATTGTAACAAAAAGGCAAAGAAGAAAAAAAATATATGCATTCTGCACCAGTCTGTTAACCACATTGAAATAATAGACTGAGAGACAGTTTATTAATTTTTACTTAATATCAGCTCAGAACAGAGGAGTGTATGTGTGAGTGTGTGTGAGTCAACATGTGAAAGTAATATGCATCTTCCTTGGTTTACGTATAAGACGAGGGCAAGACTGGACTAAAAAGAAAGGAGTAGAGTCTCATAGGAAAGAGCAGTGTGACAGTGATAGCGCTGAAGTTTGACCAGGGGTGGAGGTTCAGTTTTGGTTGCTGTATAATATATTGGTTCAGTAATGGTCCATCTACCCAGTGTTCTCTGACCGCTAGTCAGTTCTTCTGTTGCTTCCCCTGACTCGATATATTATTATCCATATCCATGACCTCACTCTTGTTTTTGTTTGAAACTGGGTTATACTCAAGGTAGTCCTAACTACGTAAGCCTTTTTACACTAGCAATTTGTGTAACTGACAGCAGTACTGGAACACCAAAAATGCAAAGAAATGACCAATGACAATAATTTCTGATGACATGCTAGTAGCATCCAACTTCACCAAAGACAGTTAGCATCACCCTGTTCTCAAGGCTGCAGCAACGACAGTATATGAAACTCTAAAAGTCTGCTGCAACTTTTATTTAAAACACTACCATCCCCGGCCATTTTAATTTAGTAACATAAAAGGAATCCCCTTTTTGCTAAGAATGTTTTTCTTTTGAAATTCCTTTTGTATTTTATCTGGATTTTGTCATTTGGATTTAGTTTTCCTCTATTTTATAACCCGGCACTTTTTTTTTATTTCAGTAATCAAGAATATTTCTTGACTGACAGTTTTCATTTTTGTGATAGATGTCATTAACAATGATAGTCATCAACTAATATCAGTCAGTTGTTCAAATAACAAAAGATCACAACAGTTTCTGTTTTTTTTCTCAACAACTCATGTTTCAGCTTGTTCATTTTGAGCAGGCGCTTTCAACATAACAAGTGTCAAAGAAAAACAAGAAGGCTCAGTAAATTACCCCACAGGAACAAGGATTTATTGATATTTCTTCAAGAAGAACTGATTTACTGGGCAGGACACTGAAGCATCGTAGCCAGTATCAAACAAAATCAAATAAATTCAATTTATTCTTGCTAAATCATCATCGTTCCTGGCATTATTACGTATTAAGCATTTTTATTTACATGTGTTGTGCACTTCCTTATCTGACACCTCAAAATGCAATGCCTTCTGCCTGCTTAATCTAACAGGTAATACAGAATATATTTATACAGTGTGACAGATAAGGGCGCTATCGCTCCCTTGAACCCTTGACCAAGACGTCTGACACCAGATAAAAGTCCAAAAGTTGACTTTATTTGAACTGCACAGTGCAAAAAGAACCATCCTCTCCACAATTCTCATTAAACAATTCACAATAACTAATCAATCCTCTTCTCCCAGACATGTTGCCACCCTTCCACCCAGCTCAGCTTAACGTCTGGGGATTTCCCACAGTCCTTTATAGTCCTCGACCCGGAACTGTTTCACCCTCTCTGTCCACGTGACTAGGAACACTTCCAGGTCAGATAAAAAAAATCCTTTTTCTTCATCCCGGAAGCACGTCATTCCTCTTGTCTATGTGACTTGGACATACTCCTGGGGCGTTGGGCAAATATTCTTTGCTCCTCCCTGCAGCTCCATCTAATGGCCCCTGTGGTATCCAGCAGGGCTGTGTATAAAAACTCCATGGTCCATAATTCCCTGCTGGCATTCGTGGGACCTCCATGCTGCAGGGAGGGCTCCACCTGGCAGCCTGGGGGTATTGGCCGGGATGACTGACTGGCCATATTCCACAACAGAAATAACACAGAAATGTTTTCCAATATTGAACAATTTTAAGATTACAGTAATCCCTCCTCGATCGCGGGGGTTGCGTTCCAGACCCCCCCGCGATAGGTGAAAACCCGCGAAGTAGAAACCATATGTTTGTGTGGTTATTTTTATATATTTTAAGCCCTTATAAACTCTCCCACCCTGTTAACATTATTAGAGCCCTCTAGACATGAAATAACACCCTTTAGTCAAACGTTTAAACTGTGCTCCATTACAAGACAGAGATGACAGTTCTTTCTCACAATTAAAAGAAAGCAAACATATCTTATCTTCAAAGGAGCGCCGTCATAAAGGAGCGCCGTCAGGAGCAGAGAATGTCAGAGAGATAGAGAGAGAGAGACAGAAAAGCAAACAATCAAAAAATCAATACGTGCTTTTAAGTATACAGAAGCACCGCGATAAAGCGGCATTTTGTAGAGGAGCGTCCGTGTCCGAGCCCCTCTGCTCACACCCCCTCCGTCAGGCAGAGAGAGTGAGAAAGATAGAGAGAAGCAAACAAGCACCGCGCGGGAAGCATATCTTATAGCATTGAGGAGTTTTAGTTAATACGTAATACATGCTCTGATTGGGTAGCTTCTAAGCCAACCGCCAATAGCATCCCTTGTATGAAATCAACTGGGCAAACAAACTGAGGAAGCATGTAACCTAAATTAAAAGACCCATTGTCCGCAGAAAGCGGCGAACCAGCGAAAAATCTGTGATATATATTTAGATGTGCTTACATTTAAAATCTGCGATAGAGTGAAGCCGCGAAAGTCGAAGCGCGATATAGCGAGGGATTACTGTATACTTTTAACACTTCCATACAAATAGCAGGAACTTTTTTAAAGGTTCTGCATTTTTGTTTAGTTTATTATCATTGATTATAAGGGCTGACCAAGCAGCCTTTTTAGTACCATCTTTTTATCCATAGTAGTGGCTGCATTTTCTGAGCTGAATTTATTTATGATTTCTGATTATGATAGTTAAATTTGTTACTAACCCTCACCACTTCTGTTTCTCTTCTTTGTACTCAGATGTGGCACTTGGTGCCACGGCCCACCTGTCAAGTTGTTTTGCCTGCCTAAGGTAAAGTCATCCCTGATGGAGGATCACAGGAATTGTGGGGTAGAGGGGTCCTTTCATTGGGGGAGGCAGCTTGATGAATGCAGTCTCCAGGACTCCAAACAAATCCAAATCATATTATGTGATATCATCTACTGTTAAATTCTGCTCTGTACTTATTTTTACACCCACTGCATGCCCAACCTATTTGGAAAGGGGTCTCTCTTTGAACTGCCTTTCCCAAGGTTTCTTTATTTTTTTCCCTACAAGGTTTTTTTTGGGGAGTTTTTTCTTGTCTTCTTAGAGACTCATCGCTGGGGGGCTGCCAAGAGGCAGGGCCTGTTAAAGCCCATTACAGCACGTCTTGTGTTATTTTGGCTATACAAAAAACAAATTGTATTGTATTGTATTGTATTTGATGCACAAATTGCTATGCTCTCATACTCTCCATAAATGAAAGCACTGTTAAATAAAAAGATTCTCAGTTCTAACACACACAGCAGTACATACAATTTGCAGTACATTAACACATTATACAAAACAAAGGTAAAACCTAAAAGGCAGCTTACAGTAATAAGCCAAAATATACTTTATTAGCAGTAGTTCAATGTGGTCTTGATTTTGTGTATGACAAACTTTGGAGAAGGCTAACTGCAATAGGATCCTTGTTATATAGATCTTCGAAGATGCTAATCATGGTACCATTGAGAGGTATAAATCATACATCACATAAATGAGCTGCAAGGTATCAGAAAGAAAAGGTGTACATACAACAATGGAGACAGGCTAATGATTGGTGCAGTTAGCAGGGGACAACTGAACATTGGATCACTTCCAGAGTCACTGTCTTGTTTCCAGATCATAGCCTTTCCAGAGTAGATGCAGGACATTTTGTCTAGCCACAGTTCATGCTCACCCTGCTTCAAAGAAATGTTTAAGCAGTATTTCCTACCACCTCTGAAATATAACCTCGCTCCCTTGCCTTACTTATTTGGTGTCTTTGCTTGTAATTCCTAGACTTTAGCTTCCTACCCTTTTGCTTGCATACTGTTGCCTCCGGTAGGCCCATGTCCAACCTAAGAAGGTAGTTAACACTGCTGCCTCACAGCACGGGGTTCAAATTTCAACTCAGGCACTATGTGTATGATTTGCACATTGTGCCTTTACCAACATTTTTTTTTCCTTCACTTATATCTTTTTCCTCTGATGTCCAAAAGATGAGCAAGATGGGTTGACTCACTTACAGATCTAAACTGGCCTCTTCTGAGCAAACAAGTCCTTGGATGGGCTAATGTCATGTCTAGTGTCCCTACAGCAGTCCATCTTGGAGCACATTTACTGCATGCACAAGCAGACACTGCACTGTACAGCCCTAATATAGAACTGACATTAAACCACTTTGGGATGTACTGTATAAATAGTGAGAGCAAACCCAATTGCACACTGGGAGAATGTATAACCCATACTGGTAATGCAAATGCAATCATCTGGACCTTGATTTCTAATTTGGTGAGGAAGTAGCTGTAGCTGCTGCCATACCATTCAGCCTATTATTACAACATACCACACATAAATCAGCGATTTGGTCAACATCATAGGAATATCACCCTAGTCTTTTAAAATAAATTAAGTAAGTGTAAATAAGTGATTCAGTACAAGAGCAATGTCCAAGAATTGAATTTGATTTAGAAACACTATTTAGCTTTATAAATAAAGTATCCTTTGTCTGAGATTGCAAACTACATTATCAAGTCTGGAGAATAAGATTTGCATCATCAATTGTTGCAGAAACATGTAGCACAGACATTTCTTTTAATCTCAAGTGATGGATTGAAAAACACAAGATTAACTGACTTGCCGAAGGTCGCAGCATGTGTCAGTGACTAAATCTGGATAAGAATTAGGAGTTTCCTTGTTGCAGGCTTGCTTACTCACCCACTGAGTCTCACAGTTTGTTTTACATCTGTAATGCCTTTTTTGTTAAAATAGACTGTCAAAACAATTATGTAGTATATCTATCAGAGCTAGTAGCTGATCATTTACTTCATGGGGATACTTTAACAATAAAGCAATTGCTGTCTATTAAGGTTGAGTAATTTCTGAGGGAATCTTTTATTAAACTTAATGTATACTGTATAGTACATCTGCTCTGTACATCGACTATACAATATAACCGTGGGTGGAAAAACTGGCAGGTTCTAACAGTTTTTAAGATTTTTTTGATTACAAAAACAGAATTAGAAAGGGGGACTGAGGAGAATTATTCTATAACTTAATTTAGGTGTGACTTTGCATACTCAGCAGGAGGAAAAACTCTGTCATTCCATTTGGAAACACACTGTAAAGGTTTTTTTTTCCAAGATACCTTAGACATTATATGTCACACAATTGTAAATGCTATGTGTATCACTATTGATGCACCACTGCCTTTGCTATGTAAATTATAACAGGATATCTATCCCACCCATTGAGGAAATTGAGAAATAATATTTAATTTTACCTTGTAATTAACCTTGTGACCTTATGCCTATTCACCTTTTTTCTTATGCTACTTAGTCCATTTACAGTTTTCAGCTTAATTTATCAACATTAACACAACATCACGTTGAAGGCAATAACTAACTTTTAATGGGACACCAGTTCTGAAGTATAGGAGGACATTTTAAGAATCATGTAATGTGGACAAAATGGGTTTTTGTGACATCATTAAACTGTATGAATTAATTTATGGCAAAAGTGGTTAACAGAACCATACTTGGACCACTCATTAAATACTACATGCAACAGAGATGGCCTACCAACATAGTCATACAAACACATCTGTTGGTGAGAAAGTTACATAAAAAAGCACTACTACAGTACACTGCCAAGAACATTTTAAAAGAAATGCACATCTTTGAAATAATCATGTTATGAAATCTTTCATCTTGATTCTATTTCATCCCGGTATATTTTTCAGATTATTGAAGTAACCGTTGTGGAACTGGACCCGGACACAGGCAGGCGGACATCGTTGTTTCATCCAACACACGTTTATTTTGTACAATATTTGCAAATGAGTTCAGTGGACGTCCCAGTGCCTCCAGCACCAATCCCCCAAAGTCCAGGCCTCACAATCACCAAATGCCTTTCCTTCTGGCCGCCTCCACTCCACTCTCAAGCTCCGTCCACTTCCACCCGACTCTTGCTGATGACGGAAGGGAGGCGACCCCTTAAATAGCAACCCAAATGGGCTCCAGCTGCTTTCCCGGCAATCCCCCGCGGACACTCCCCCGTGTGGCGGAAGTGCCAGCTGCACACCCAGAAGCCCTCCAGGTGTCCCCAGTCTTCTTCCCCCCCAGCACTTCCTGGTGTGGCGGAAGTGCTGAGGTCCAGGGTTCTTCAGGCACCGGGGCGCCGCCTGGCGGTGGCCACGGACCCCTACAGGGTTGTGCTTCCATGCCCTCTACCCATGGCCCCAACACAACCAGGGTGGTCGCCCCCTCGTAGTCTGGAGGAGGCACAAGCCCTCCTCTGGTCCTCCTGAGCATTCTGGCTGGGCTCCACCCCCAGCCGCATTCGACACTGTGTAATAGCTGCTTTATGTAAGGAAGCTTTGGTTAAAGGCTGTAGTAGCATTATAAAATAATTTTTTTTTAAAAATTACAAACACAAAAGCAGTCACTGTCATTATTAAGGAATGGTAATTTGAAAGGTGGTAAAAAATAAATAAGCCAGGTGTTTTACTTGATAAATCTTCTTGAATCCTGGCTGTATTGCCTATAGATCTGCTAGTGTTTCCCGTGAATTAAATTTTGCCCTAATATTGAGTCGCTAATAGTATCTATGTAGGTGGCTAAAAGATTTTGACTGGTTGTGCTTGCGTTGTAATATTCTGTTCTAGTTTTGTCTTTTTTTGTGCTTACTTTTATTCCTGCCTTGCAACAAGTATGGTCAAGAAGGGCTCTGGCTCTACAACCCTATTGTAGATTACCATATATACTTACATATAAGTCAGGTCTTGAAACCTGAAAAATCGATCATAAAATCAAACCCCGACTTATATGCCCAACCAAAAATGTGACACTTAGATTTTTTTTTTTTCACATCTTTTTGCCTCCTCCAATCTTGTCTGTTTCTCAGACACATCGAATTTTGTTGCAGCAACACAGTTAATAATTTTTTTCTCTACTTCAACGCTGATTAATTTAAAACCAATTTCATATTTTCTTCTGATCGAATGCTCCATCGTAGATAATGGATGCACTTAAGATAACAGTGTATGAGGGTGTGAGATACACAAAACAGTGCAAATGTTGCTTTGGAATTACTGTGTGGTCACGTAGGCACAAGCGAGAGCAAGAAAGATTAGGAGCAGCTGATACAGCGCATTGCCGCACTCACACAGAAAAAAAAGACAGTGTGCTCTGTGGTTACTGTCTCAGGTGGGCATTAGCATATCATAATATATTGGACCAATAGCTTGAGTGTTCTGAATTCGACTTATATGGCCGACATTACAAAATACCAGAAATGATACAATAAAAGCATGTCACAGCTTATCCATGGGAGAAGTTATCCGCAAGTATATACGGTAAGTAGGTTTGATAATATATGGATGGATAATATTACTTGCAAAACAATCTTAACTATGTTTTTAGCAAGTAGCCATTTTTTCCAGTATATTATGAACTGATTTAACTTTCCAGCTCTAACAATAACATGTTCTCTCTATCTACCTCAAAGAGTTTCCTTTATGTCAGATTCTCACAGTTTCAAAAAAATAAGATCCTGTAACTTATTGGTTTCTTCCCTCCTGCACTGTAGGCACACCTTCAATTTGTGTGTTGCTTAAAGTGGTTTGATGTTGTTTTTTTTTCATACTATGCCTATAACTCACGTGGTTAGTGTGATGTCAACACCCAGTAGGCCACTTGCTTAAAATAATTTATATAACATATTAGCACTTCCATCAAAGAGTCCTTTGTATCATATATCCACATGAAATCTACAGTATGTGATTTCTACTGTTCCTATATTTGCAGAAATACAGTATATTTGTGATTGAATTACTTCACTGAATTGTGCTGATAAATTACTGTTTACCTGATTTGGACTTCTATCCCTTTCCAATGGGCTGCAATCAAATTCTGCTAGGGTCTATGTACGTATTTCTTCTCTGTGATATTGACATTTTGGATTTTTGATATCAAAATCAATCATCATCATCATCATCATCATCATTTTCATTCTGCTTTTCTTGGTAAGGGTCTCAGTGCCAACACGCTGAGCTTGGCTGACCAGGCCACTCAATCCCCAACAACTTTCTGTGCCTCTTTCTATGTAATTCCCTATATGTTATTTATTTGTATGTTGAGATGTACTGCTGAAAGAGACAAAGAAAATATGATACATGAAATAATATTTTCAAAACAGGAATGTCTGGACTTACTTATATTATCAGTAATATTTTCTTCATTTATTCTCTATTCATTTTTGTGCATTTTTAAATACTTAAAAGTAGGCATATGTAACAGTTGTTAGTAGTTGAAAACTGATATTTCTTTATACATAATGCGTATGTATCACTTCAAATTTTAAAACTTATATTTAGGCACCTTCTCCTTTTACAAATTTATTTATATGGCATTTATTTTTATAGAAACTATACAGTGGTGTTTGAAAGTTTGTGGACCATTTAGAATTTTCTATATTTTTGCATAAATATGACCTAAAACATCATCAGATTTTCACACAATTCCTAAAAGTAGATAAAGAGGAACCATTTAAAAAAATTAGACAAAAATATTATACTTGGTCATTTATTTATTGAGGAAAATGATCGAATATTACATTTTTGTGAGTGGTAAAAGTATGTGAACCTCTAGGATTAGCAGTTAGTTTGAAGGTGAAATTTGAGTCAACTGTTAGACTAAGCAATGTACAGCTTTATTGTCAACAGTTCTATCTCTTATCACACTAAATGGCCATTTATAATTGTAATATACTGTAGTGTCCTGCAGTTATCACTATTTCCTACAGTACAAATTCAACCCATATTTTTTAGTTGTTACTGTACATATATTGTGTCTTACATGTGTTGTCATTTTTATTGTCAGTTGCTTTTATCCTGCCTAATAGCTATTTCATCTAGTAGTCCATAGAGCCCCTGAAGACATTATTTCATTTGGGTCTTTAAGCCATTGAAAGATAACCTTGACAATATACCAGGAGGATTATTTTTGTTTTAGGCTTTAAAAGGTTCTGGGCAAATTATATAATTTGACTTCAGATGTGAATACTAATATGGTTCAGCAAAAAATATGACACAGCTTAAAAATCAAATAAAAAAAATCAAGGAAGAGAAAATGTTAGATGTACTCCTTTACATTTATGAGTGAATGCTAATGCAGTGGTATCATTAATGATAGGGCTCCTGGAACTTTAGCATATGATATCAGGTGTCCAGCCCCTGATTTTTGAGAGCCCAGCTCCTCCTTCCTAATGTTCTGCTTTCTAACAGGCATGCCTCACAGCGAAAACACCACAACCCCTGCTATAGAACTGTGAAAAACCCCAAGTGGGACAACCCTACACCCCACTCCTGTCCCATTTTCCATCTAACATACCAGTAGGAACAGCGGCTTTATCAGAGTGGGGTCTATAGTCATAAGTGCCAAAGCTTTTGAAGCGCCTGTAAATTTAAAGCAAGGTTAGGGGTAAGTAGGCTTTATGTACTTCACTTTTGTGTCTCGTAACTTTCCTTAACATCATTAATATCTTCCTCAATGAACCACATATTTTGCATTAGCACCTGAAATATATTCCTAAATTCTTCTAAATTATCATCTGGCAATCCATTCCATTTCTGAGCACTGGCTCAGAGTATATAATATACACTTACATCTACAACAGCTATAATCTTATAACTGTAAATTGCTAAACCATAAATTTAAATACATACGCATACAAATTAAACCAAAGATTAATCTCAGTGATTATTGCCATAAACAAATCATGGTAATATAAAGTGCCAGTAACATAGTAACTGATTCATTGACATGCCTGCAGCAAGCACATAAGAAAAAAAATAGACCCTGTTTTTGTGATTGAATGTTGTCACTAGCATGGAGAGTGGCCTTCACTAACAGCCATTAGCTATACCTGCTACCAGATTCCTTACAAACCCTAGAAAGTAACCTGTAATTACTTCCTTTATCTCTAAAGCTATAAAATCAAAAGAGATTTCACAATGAAGAGTTCAGCAAAAACACCAAGTAAAAAAGAAAAGAGTAATAACCAAGGAAACAGAAACAGTAAAAAAAGGAACCCAAATTGGTATTAACCAAGTACAAACAAACACAAGAAAATCACACAAGAAGAAACAAGTAGAAACTTAATCAGAAAGCATCAGGTAATTCAAAGGATCAGAAAAGCGGTCAACTAAAAGGCTGCAGTCAAGTCCTTAGATTAAGTCACATAGTCAGAACCATAATATGACAATGCATGCACATAGAAAAATATTACGATGGAAAACAAAAAATTTAGATTTTCAATACCATATACTGTATGATGGAGCAGTAGAAAAAAAAACAGAAGGCCAACACTTGATAGCTAAACCTCACATAAATTTTCAGTTAGCAATGGAGGAGAGGAAAGCAAAACTCTATATGCTTTAAGAGAATAGATATACTATAATAAATATTTGGGGCACCACCCTGCTGACCCCATATAACTGCAGTTCAAAAACACGAAAGAAACACACAATAATTGTGAAAATGTCTTTCCAGACATTAGCTCCCAAATGAACCGTCTTAAAATCGTGGATCTTCCAGTCTTAAGTTCTTCCGGCAGGAAGAAGCGTGTACAAGCACCGGAAGTGATGACAGAAGTGTTAAATCATCTAGTCTGCAGAGGGAGGAAGAGAAGAGGCATTAGGACACAGTGCTGACCCCTGAAGTGGCAGGGGATTACAATCACCAGTGCCCTTAAGCTGCCCCCCATGTGTAAAGTAAATTAAGGAGAAGCTCAATTGTTTTCCTTGCAGCACCAGTTCTTACTATTATCAATATGACTCTATTGAATGCATTAGTTTCTAAAGCAGTAAAAATGCCAAATTTCAGACCATTATTTAGAAAATAAGATTAAGATCTTAATATATTTAATAATTATACACTGTAAGACAACATATAGTGTGTATATCTGTTCTACATAACTAAGGTCATGGGTGTTGTAGTGGGGGCAGGGGAGGGTAATGATTATCCAGGACCCACACTTGGGGGGAGCACGAAGCCTGGAATGAAAAGTTTGTTTTGAAGGGGAAAGGGGCCCAAAGGGACTGCTTATGTATAAGGCCCAGAATTCTGCGCTACAGCCCTGACTAAGGTTTCCTGCCAGCAGCAATCTGAAATAACACTGGCTCAATCATATGAAGCATTTTTACCAAAGACTCTTAAACTTCTTGTATATTGTGTGATGTGTGCAAATGTGAGTATGCAAAACATCTCAGTCTCTGTACATTCAATGCACTGGTCATTATAATCTATGTTTTTCATATGCCATGCTATCACAGATCAATTGAATAAAATAAGTTGATCTGAAATCTTTACAGAGTGATCCTAGCTATTATTTTAAAGAACATCTGAGACATACATCAATTCAAAATATACTTTACACTTCAAAAGTATTTTAAAAAGTAGCAGACTTACAGCTTCAATTTAACCTTATTCATTCTAACTTGCTTAACATGTTTCACACCATCCACAGTACAGAAATAACATTCTCATGTTGTCAAAGGTATTCTCAAGGCTTTGGATATAGAAAATACTACAGTTATTACATACAGTAATACAGTATAATTGAAGCAATTCTATGGAATCTGTTAATCTCCCTATTCTGAGAACCATTCAAAAAATTATTTTGTACTCTCAGGCAGTTTACACGCACATGGTTTAGTTCACACCTATTTAATTGATCTTAGCTTATGCAGAATTGTGATGGTTGCATCCCATCATAATATTGTGCCGTTAGATGTGGTATTTCTCACAGTGCTGTACTGGCTTTACTACTTTTTTTTACTGTACTTGTTCACAGTCGGAGATACGGTTCAAAAACAGTATTCATGTTCAGCCATATGTATGGTGTGTGATGCTTAGCTAAATCTTTTTATAGACAACATTATATCTCTGTAATTGTTTGCTTAAAAAATGTTATCAATGACTTAAATGGGTAAACCAGTGATAACCTGTTTTTAAATATGGTTAAAACTCAAATTCTACCCATGATGGTAATTATATAGAGAGCATAACGTACTGTCAATATGAAAGTTTACAAATTATTTTTCTGAAATGATATGTTGTCTTGACAAATGGCTGTCTTTACCTCATACATTACCATTCTTTCCAAAGCTATTTTTCCATATAATAAATATAGGAAAATGAAGACATTCGTCAGTATGTAAGATAGAAAGAAGCTAATTCATGCACTTATTTCTCGTACAATTGACTACCGCAGTGTGCGATTCACAAATCATTCAATTCAGTTAATTGAAACTGCTCCTACATGTATTTTACTAGAACTATGACCATAAAACATCTTTTATTAAATATGTATACTGGCTTGCAATTATTTTAGGACTGGTTACAAAATCTTTTTTCTGACATACTGTATAAAACTTTAAAAAGCTTTCATCCTTTAATTAAAATGACTAATCAATGCATACATACCAGAGCATAAATTTCAGTTTCATGATGCTGGTATTGTAACTGCTAAATAAAACTACTGTGGAAAGTCAAAGCATTACTTACAGGGCCATGAGACTGTGAAATGATGAGACAATGCTGGTGAAGAAGGTTTCACAGCTGTCCTCACATATATTTTGAAGGATCTGCAAAATCCTGGTGAACACATACATGTGAAGATTGTTGCTTTTTAACGGCCTCAGAGATATAGGGCCTTCCATGACTTGTTGGTGTTTCTTTGGACTAGTGAAAAAGAATTATTCTGTTAATAGAATGACTGTAATGTCTGTTACTAAATACTATGAAATTCAAAATCACCAATCTATTGCCGTACATGGTGAGGAAATTTTGGAGTTTATGGTTTGCTTTTTGTGAAGACTATGCTGTCCTTCTTTAAGATGATAGTGCTTATAAGATTTGTAGTTTGACTTTTTTAAGAAGAAAATATTTTGAAGCCTAACACTATGTTTATGGTACTCACTCTTTTGCTTAGGCCTTCTTAAAACAACAACTATAAAATAGCAATCTATCCAGGTACCTGTGTGGAATTCAGGATTTTCCATTCTCCATGGAATATAAAGTTGATAGCAATTTGAGAAGGATTAATGGTTGACTCTGTGGAGCTGCAACTTTATCATGAGGTACTGGGAAGTTAGGTCTGTTGACAATGTATTTTGAGTTTGATTACTAATGGATTCACATGAATGTAGCATAATCATTTTAAATACCTTATAATAGCACTTGGTACATTCATGGAAATTATTTCTGTACCCTATAGAAATCCTCATATTTTTGGTATATATTTCTCTTCTTTATGTATTTATAATGTGAATCTTAAGGACTATGTTTAATATTTTGTTGACAAAAGGTCAGATTTAATGTAAAGTCCTTGTAAAATATTGAAGGTACAATAAACATTTTAAACATTGATTGTGTGACCTAAAAAATACAACTTGTGATATCACATCCTAACCAGGCCTATACTTAGGAATAGCGCAGTTAGAAGCATTGGCATTTCTCTCACAAAGGATCGTTTAACCTTTATAAAAGGTTAAATATGAGTACTTGCCAATATAAACTAGCTCTTAAAAACACATGAAAAACACCACTAAATTGTTAATAAATACATAAATATTCATTACTTTAATATGTGTTAATATACAATACATTGTCTTGTTATAGTCAGTCTGGAATAAAAAAATATTTTTGACTGATTATATAAAATTCCCATTGCAATCGCATTGGGACAGGAATCTAAATCAGTTGTGGGTTAAAGGGTACACTCTCAAGCCATCCACAAACCCATCATAAATACCCAGGCGACCAACATAGTATAACTATAAAATTAACATTTTGTTAATAACAACATTAATAAAATAGTAGAATATACCAACAAGAAAGATAAAGAAACAAATAAAACATATGATAAATTAACTTCATTTGGACAAACTAAACACACATTCTCCAAACCTATCTGTCCATCTTGGTGTCTAACACAGTTTTTCATCTTCTGAACACTAAATAATCCCCCTATCACCCTCTTTAATTTTTCATCTTGTTACTCTGTTCACCACTAGGCTTAACTGCCGAATGAGCATGTGATACTTATGAGCTCCAACCAGGAAATACTGTATGTCTAGATCTAATCCAGGAAAAACTTTTGGGTCTAGGCCTAGATACTGGAAGCCCCAGGGCCATCCTCACAGAATTAGCAGTTGCTTGTGTTTCTGTGAAAAGCTCAGGCAATCCATAGATCACCATTCCATTTTAATGGATAACAGTGTGCTATCAATAAAACAGTGAGTTTTTCTGCAATGAGTTCTCAGGTTTCTAATGTGTAAAAAAATGTACTTGCCCTCCAAAACATCTACATGAAAAGCAAGGCATTATTGATGATGAAGGAAAATAAGAAATTGGCTGTCCTTGCCATTCAGTCCATATAACCTTTGTCATCAACTGCTCTGGTGCATAATTATGATACATATAATGGAATAAGGTTCTTAAAGGATCTAAAAGGCATGATGACTTCTTTGTTATCAGGCATTAGTTTGTTCTTTCACAATTTCTTTAGATTGTTAACCACTTCTCCATCAAAATTAAAATAATGTCGATGTTAAGCATATTTTTGTTGTACCTAGAATAAAATAATAATTATTTAATGTGACTATCTATACATTCTCAAGAATCTGTTCCCATCAGCATAGAGGGCAAAGCAGAACTCCAACTCTAGACTAATTGCAAGTCAGTTATTAGTCAGACAAATGCACCTAGATGAAATCTACAATATCTCTCCATAAAAAAATCATCGCAAAAATAAAGGTATACTTGCAATGTTGTTATGTTGTCTTTATGTATAAAGACTATGTAAAGGTATTTTTCTGTACAGAGTTACTGACAAAAATTATATACTCATTTCATACATATTGTACAATCTCTATAATGCATTAATGTAATAATTATTTTTGTAGTGCAATACACAAAAACTCTGAGTGAAGAAATTTTCATGAATTAATATACTTTGTTTTAATTTGATAAAAGTTTTCATCTAAACAAACCTTTTTAAATATATACTGCTCAAAAGAATTAAAGGAACACTTTTTAATCAGAGTATAGCATAAAGTCAATGAAACTATTGGGATATTAATCTGGTCAGTTAAGTAGCAGAGGGGTTGTTAATCAGTTTCAGCTGCTGTGGTGTTAATGAAATTAACAACAGATGCACTAGAGGGGCAACAATGAGATGACCCCCAAAACAGGAATGGTTTAACAGGTGGAGGCCACTGACATTTTTCCCTCCTCATCTTTTCTGACTGTTTCTTCACTAGTTTTGCATTTGGCTACAGTCAGTGTCACTACTGGTAGCATGAGGCGATACCTGGACCCTACAGAGGTTGCACAGGAAGTCCAACTTCTCCAGGATGGAACATCAATACGTGTCATTGCCAGAAGGTTTGCTGTGTCTCCCTGCACAGTCTCAAGGGCATGGAGGAGATTCTAGGAGACAAGCAGTTACTCTAGGAGAGCTGGAGAGGGCCATAGAAGGTCCATAACCCATCAGCAGGACCAGTATCTGCTCCTTTGGGCAAGGAGGAACAGGATGAGCACTGCCAGAGCCCTACAAAATGACCTCCAGCAGGCCACTGGTGTGAATGTCTCTGACCAAACAACCAGAGACTTCATGAGGATGACCCAAGGGCTCCATGTCCTCTAATGGGCCCTGAGCTCACTGCCCAGCAGCATGCAGCTCGATTGGCATTCGCCATAGAATACCAGAATTGGCAGATGCACCACTGGTGCCCTGTGCTTTTTACAGATGAGAGCAGGTTCACCCTGAGCATGTGACAGAAGTGAAAGGGTCTGGAGAAGCCATGGAGAACATTATGCTGCCTGTAACATCATTCAGCATGAGCAGTTTGGTGGTGGGTTAATGATTGTCTGGGGAGGCATATCCATGGAGGGTCACACAGACCACTACAGGCTTGACAAAGGCACCTTGGCTGCCATTAGGTATCAGGATGAAATCCTTGGACCCATTGTCAGACCCGATGCTGGTACAGTGGCTCCTGGTGCACGACAATTCCTGGCCTCATGTGGTGATAGTATGCAGGCAGTTCCTGGAGGATGAAGGAATTGATACCATTGACTGGCCACCACACTTTCCTGACCTAAATCCAATAGAACACCTCTGGGACATTATGTTTTGGTCCATCCAATGCCACCAGGTTGCACCTCAGACTGTCCAGGAGCTCAGTGATGCCCTGGTCCAGATCTGGGAGGAGATCCCCCACAACACCATCTGTCATCTCATTAGAAGCATGCACCGATGTTGTCAGGCATGTATACAAGAACACAGGGGCCATACAAAGTGCTGCGTACAATTTTGAGTTGCTGCAATTAAATTTTGGCAAAATGGACTAGCCTGCCACATAATTTTTTCACTCTGATTTTTGGGGCGTCTTTGAATTCAGGGCTCTGTAGGTTGATTATTTTCATTTCCATCAAACGATGTGGCATCCTTTCGTTCCTAACACATTACCCAGTCTATATCAGTATAGATATCCAGGAGGATTTCTTTTTCCCATTGAGATCTGATGTGTTTTCAAAGTGTTCCTTTTATTTTTTTGAGCAGTTTATTTTTGCATATATTTCTTAGTCTATGTGGAAATTCAATGTTAATTAAATCCTGTCATTAATAATCAAACACACAAATACATATTATTGATATAAATTATTCAAACATGACCATATGGTGAATTTTAATGGAATTAATTTTGAATTTTGGCTTACTTCAGATTGTCTTCTAAAAATGGCAAAATTGATTTTGCTTTATGCAAAACCTAAATCTTGTACAAGAGCAAAAACTAGAAATCAAAAATGAAACCTCTTTGAAAGATCAGTTTTCTGATTTCTTCAAAAGGTGGGTTTTTCGCTCACTCAGTAAAACAATAAGAAACTAATTGTATGAGTTCTGTAAACTGACATACACTATTGGCAACTTACTGTGTTTGACTGATTTGTGTTGTAGTTGAGACGTTGTGTTTCTATTCTATCTTACAGGCTGCATCAGAAATCAGTCTTGGTTTACTTTGTAATCAATCACTGTAGCAAACATGTTAAGGTGTTTATTACAGTCATATATATGTAGTTTAGTAGTATTTACCAGCACATTGCATGTCGCTCGAAGTGTTCAATTTCTATGTCAGTAAATACAGGAACTAATATTAAATCTTGTGTTTGTTACCTATCATATAAAAAGTAGAAATACAAAATTCCCACCTGCATTTATTCCAATGTCTATCCTACAGCTTTTGCTTTTCTGAGTTGTAAACAAAAAGGCATTTCTTCAGAGGCAACATAATAAAGACAATGACAGTTGAAAGAAACTTCAGATGAAACCGAAGGGCAAAATGACAACTATTTAAAAAGTCAGCTATTTAAAAATTGAGTACCCTCCTGAAGAACAGAAGAGAACAGAAATGCCTGCTGTCATGTACAAAAAAGCTTAGAGATTTTGATAACATTTAAAATACCTTTAAAAAGAGTTCTGTTGTATATCACACTTCTTTAAGGAAAACACTAATCTTTTATTAAAATGTAATCTATATGACTCCTGGTGCAATCGTGCTAGAACTCTCAACTTAATAATTTATGTGACTTACTCTTTACAACATATTTGTATGTGTAACACAGTCGTACATGAACAAATTTGTATTGAGAGCAGTTTGTGAGTAGCAATCTGATTATTTTCTTTGCAGGTATGTTTTTTTCTTGTACTAGTATAGGAAAAAGTCCAGAATTACTTATCAAATGAGAATGTACTTCTTAAACTCTGAATTAGTAGTGAAATTATTAAAGACAATGTGCTTCATATTATTGTGTTGCTTATATTTTGGTTAATACTTCTAGACCTATGGCATAAGTTAGTCCATAAAAAAATGTACCATGCTACTAGTTGGTAACATAGAACACATGAGATGCTTATGCTGTTATATTTGAATTGGACAAGTGGACTTATCCTTGGGACATAATTTTATTAGAGTCTAGCAGACATGAGTTAACATCTTTATCGGCAAATTTGGCAAAGAATAATAAAAGTTAACAACCATAATGGTTTTTGGACAAAATAAAAAAGACAACCAGAGTTCAAAATCTCAATAAACGTAAAATTGCACATGCCTACAATCACACCGTGACTCCTCCCAGAAATTTTCATATTTGAATATGAAAATCAAAAATAAATGCTTCTATGAAAAAAGGAAGAATTTCAGAAAATGTGAAATGGAGCCAAGGAAAAATATACTATTTGTTGTCTTAAGCAGTGGTATAAGAAACAAAAAGAAGCTGATCGAGTGATACAGAGTGGCAGAGATCCTTGAAAGTTCAAATTCAGAAAGTCACACAGTGCCCAAAATGAAAAGGAACTGGTCAGATATCAAAGTCACTGTGAAAAATGAGTCACAGGCCACCTTGTATTTATTCTGTTTCAGACAATATTACAAAAGCGGACCACCTTGCTGAGGATGCGATGATGGTGCTGCTGTGCCCAGCACATTTATGGGCTCTGGCTGCACGCACACCTCTTCCTTGGTAACTGCTGGGCAAGCATCAGCTGTGTGCGGACTGACACTGTTATGCAGTCACAAAATGCAATAGTTGGTGCAGTAAGAGATGTATCCAATGAACTAAGGAATATACAGTAAGGGCTGTACCATGTGATACTGACCAACAAATTAAATGAATTGGTTAAAACATTAGTGCTGCATCTGATTACCTGTTTTTACATTCTACTAATTATATTCAAACAAAGTTGTAATGCTGTCAAATATGGCTGATCATTTGATGGCTCAGGGTCACCCTACCACATCTCTTCAGGTACAGGCAAGCCACAATTGTGTGCCACATTATGCCCCGTACTAAATGCTTGCACAATGCGGCACAGTCTCAGTGGACTATACAGCAGAACATTAATACTTTGTAGAATGGAAATGCTTTCTATTTACATAAACAAATAATTCTGTGAAGGCGCCTTTATAGTGTAGCATTGGCACTCAAATGCCACAATGGACAGATTCTCTGCTCGTTACATGGCTCTTTGAGGTGACTCGCTACCCTTAGAAGGACTACTCGCCTTGCCTTTCGCCACACTAATTGGAAAAAGCACCTGCGACTGTGTGAAGTTCCCATTGTTATGCTATAGGTGATGTAATGACAGCTCATTCATTTAGTAATTTATCCCTGGCTGATTTAATTTGTCTGGCACTGTTGCAATAGCAATGTGCATGCAGCTGATCGTTCCAACTACATTTGGAAAACTGGATGTTGCTGTGAATTACACTTTCATGTTTTCCAATTCAACCACAGTGTAAGGAAATCTTATCTATGTGGATGACAAGAGGATAATACCATCCTATACAGCTGACATGGCAAGTTCACATTGAAAATCACCTGTGGCTAAAAACCAGAGAGTGGGCAGAACTTACAAAGGAGCAGGTAGAGCACAATTTATCAAAGTCTGCCTTTGTAAAGCCGGTGCCAGTTCAGCACATAGCTCCAAGAAGATAGCTCTTGGAAATCAAAATTGACTTAGAAGCCAGTCATCATCATCTCTAAATACATGCTCTCTTCTTATTGTTCCATTTGTGATATCTTCTAACAATGCTAAAGTAGCTATGGTAGTTGGAATAGTTTGGCTATTCTGTACACCATTATATTGTTACAGAATAATTACAATCAAGTGAATTAAATTTGGAAATGAAATGCAATTAATTTAAGTGTATATTGATAAGTCCTGCTTCACGGATGCAAATCAGAAAAAAAGGGAGACCACACAGAAACAGTAGCGAAGCTTTGACACTGGGTGCTGCCAGCTTGCAAAACCAAGCAGAAACTTGCATACACAGGGTGTGAGGCTACCATGAAGATGTGTGTGGCTTTACACAAAGTTTAGTTTTCATACATTTCGATGTGGGCGTGGAAATAGGCGTATGCAACATTTTTGTGTTTACGCACCGTTTATGCAATGAGGCCCATGACGAGGCTCCACCACTTGGACTAAATACAGGACGTCCATTTTGAATTGTATCTGTAATGTTGACTCTTGACTCATCTTTTCATGGTGGGCTGACAACCTGCCCGGGATTTGTTCCTGTCTTGTGCCCTGTGTTGGATAGGATTGGCTCCAGCAGAATCCCGTGAACCTGTGTTAGGATATAGCGGGTTGGAAAATGACTGACTGACTGACTATTCTTTGTTTATGGAATATTTTCCTTTACACATACCTTTCTCATTAGAATATTTAAATAACTATATTTAGAATTAAACAATGCAAGCTTTCAAAGTAAACTATGCTAGTGTTAAATGTGCAGACTTCTTGTAAGCATGAGAAAAAAGATGGAGAACTTAAGGAATATAGTCAAAACAAATACATATATCTTCCATGGATTTCTGCTTGGCCAATCTTTCTTCCTTCCCTCCAATTTTTAAATCTACTTTCCTTTTTTTGTGGTGCAAGGCAGCACTTACCCTGGATTATCCACCAGTTCATCACAGTACGCAATTGTGCATCTATCCACGTTGACTAATAACAGGCCAGTTTCAAAGTGCTCATTAGTACACACATTAAGAAACATGAGTATTTAAACAAACCCATGTGGACACAAGTAGAATATGCACACCTTTCAACTGGGGTCTTTGGGGCAATGGCATAGTCGTACCACAGGCATGTATATCCTGGCACTGGCTCCTCCTCAATAGATGGCAATGCAAAATGTCTCATCTACTTTCTTTTCAATGTTTTTCACCACAAAAAGTTCTTTGGCCATGTTGCATGACATCAGAATGAATAGAATAAAATTGCCAAATGGTTTCATCCTAGTGACATTAAACCAGATCATATATATTTTTTGGAAACAATTACACCACATGGCTGTCATATCTGAATTTTTCCCACAGTTAGACTGTCAGAATAACATGATTCTCTGCTTGGATGACCTTGCTGTGTCTTATATAGAAGACAAAGTTACATTTAGTCCATGGAAAACATTGACATTTGCATGTGATGTGGTGCATAGTTGACTTCCCGATAAAGAGCCAAATGGCTAAGAACAAATGGTTTCTGCATTGTTTCGACTATTTCAATTTTCTGCAGGCTTTAACTTGATATTTTTATACTTTTTTTTTGATAAATTCTCAATAACTTTATTTTACTCTACTGTATAATACAGATTTATGTGAATATTTTTTATAGCTCTACTTGAAATGCCTTGGGGTGGTATTTACTACTGAAAGATGCTCTAAAAAATAAAAATTGCTTTATAACAATGAATGAACTGAAAAATTAACAACACTGTATGAGGTACTTTTGGCTGTATTGGATTATTATAATCTTACTTTTTGGACATTAGCTATGTGTACCATTCCTAATTAGGAAACACTCTGCCTGCCAAAAATTGTTACTTGTTTTTTCTCATCATCACTTTGTTGCATATTTCCTTCCTGGGGCTCTAATCTGTCATACATAGAAAGGATGAACCATTGCAATATAGGTTATAAGGAATGGTTTTACAGAAAAAAATAGTAAAAATGAATGTAATATATAAAACAGATAAAAATCCAGTTACATTTCACAGAACTTTTGGTAGTGTGAATTGTTACACACTTTTGTTGAGAATTTGTATAATACACACACATACATACACCTTTTATTTATATATATATATACATATATATTTATCTAATCTAATATATATATTTGGACAGTGACACAGTTTTCATAATTTTGGCTCTGTACACTGCCACAATGGATATGAAACAAAGCAATCATCATGTGATTGAAGTATAGACTTTCAGCTGTAATTCAAGGATTTTAAGAAAAATATTGTATGAGCATTTAGAAAAGGCAGACATTTATATACATTGTCCTGTTGCTTCAGGGGCTCAAAAGTATTTGGACAAGCTAACATAATCATAAATATAATGATCATCTTCAATATTTGGTTACAGTCAATGAGTGCTTGAAATCTGGAACCCATGGCGATCTCCCAGTGCTGGGTTTCCACTCCTAGTGATGCTTTGCCAGGCCTTTATGGTAGTTGTCTTTAGATGCTGCTAGTTCATTGGACTTTCTGCCATCAGTTTTGTCTTACCCAAGTGAAATTCTTGTCCAGTTGCTTTAAGGTCAGTTCATTGACTTGGCCTTTGAAGAATGCTCCACTTCTTTGCTTTGAAAAACACTTGGTTTGCTTGCACAGTATGTTTTGGCTTATTGTCCATCTGTACTGTGAAAAGTCATCCTATCGGTTTTGCAGCGTTTGGCTGAATCTAAGCAGATAGGTATAGCCCTATACACTTTAAAATTCATCCTCCTACTTTTGCTAGCAGTCATATCATCAATAAACACTAGTGACTGACTTCCATTTGCAGCCATGCATGACCATGTAATAAAAGTACTACCACTATTTTTCACAGTTGATGTGCTATTTATTAGATCTTGAGCCATTCCTGCTCTTCTCCATACTCTTATCTTTACAAAATTCTGGTATATATTGATCTTAGTTTCCTTTATCCAAAGAAATTTGTTTTAGAATTGGACAGGCTTTTAAGAAATGTTAACTTGGCAAAGTCTAATGTGTCCTCCCCATTCTTGAGGTTTTCCAGTGATTTGGACCTTGTGATAAACCCTCTTTCTTTACTTTCATGAAGTCTTCTCTTGATTGTAGACTTTAGCAATGATAGGTCTACCTCTCGGAGAGTGTTCTAGGTTTGGCTAAATGTTGTGAAGGGGTTTTTCATCACCAATGACAGAATTATGAATCATCCAGCACAGTTGTCTCCTGTGGCTTTCCAGAGCTTCTGATGTTGCTGAGTTTCTTCTTCTTAAGAACATGCCAAATGGTTGATTTAAACACCTTGTGTTTCTGCTATCTCTCTAAAGGGTTTACTTTGTTTTCTCAACCTAATGATGAACTTTACTTGCATAGACAGCTCTTTGGACCTCAAATCGAAAGTTCAAAGTGACAACCTCCAAATGCAAATCCCACACTTGAAATCAATTCAAGACTGGGAACTGCTCCCGCATGACTATGGAAAAGCTCACCAGTCAAATCTCCATATACTTTAGAGCCCCTGGAAAAATATGGGGGATTTGGGTGCTATGCAAAAAAAAAAAATGTCTGTCATTCCTAAATGACTCATATGATATTTTTGGTTAAGCCCTCACATTTAAGCTGAAAGTCTACAGTTCAACCATATAACGATTGTTTAATCCAGAGCCAAAATTATGAAAATTGTGTCACCGTCCAAATACTTATGGATCTCATTCTATATACACAGTATATAATACTATATATATATACTATATATATACACACAGAGAGACAGAGAGTGAAGGTAGAGGGATGAAACTGAATTTATAAGCAGCTGTTATTTCAGCTTTATTTTACAAAACTATCTTGACTAATGTTTTGGAAATAGGCTATTTTCATTTCTTATTCATATTTCTATAAATTTCAAAAGAATATGAATCCCAATTTTTAATTATTATTAATTATTAATTTTTAGGGCTTCACTTTCTCATGGCCTGCAATTAGAAATATTGTTAGCTTGAAATGGATTTTAGTAAAATGATTGTCAGTGGCCTGGTGAAGTTGTGTTCGAAAAGAATGAAAGTAATTCATGGCTGTTTTCACACCTGTATTAAATCTGTTTAAAATCAAATGAAATGGGCTTGAAAGCTTTTGTGAGACTTGGAAAGTAATGCAGTTCTATTTTATCTCTTTAAATAAACCAACGCACACAAAAATGAAGTTTACTCGCTATTTAAAGATTCTATAAGCAGACTGATTAAACATGTGCAAGTCTGTCATGGGAAAATAATTTTTCTGCAGTGGCTGGCTGCTTGTGAATATACATGGGGTGAAGAGGTTAATGTGCTAATATTCAAATGCCCAGAAAGAGAAACTAATCTGATGGAAAAAAGGTGAACATGATTTCTAAAGAGGTGCCTCAAAGAAGTACTGTCATGTTATCATCAGGGAACACATTTCTTATAGGAAAACAAGCAGTTTGTTCAGAGATCAAAGGTGTAACAAACACTCAAAAGGATTAGAGCTGTTCTTATTTTGTGGAACTACTGGACCTACTTTCAATTTAATGAGAAAAGATTTCACATTAAATTGGTACACTTTTTGAAAACTGCATTATTTCTCAGGTATGTTTATATGAGATGAAATAATGTATTATTTAGAATACCTAGGTAGTGGTAGGGATGGGTACCCATAGACTAGATAACAGCAGTTGCTACTGTGCTTTGTAAGAAGTGATAAGGGCTAATACAAGTAATATACACCTGTACAATGTCACCTTCCTTATGCAGGTAATGGAATATTTTATACAGTAGATAAAATACAGTCCTCAATAAACCATACCATGAAAAATGACCCAGAATAGCTTTCCAAGTTTGATGTCTGATTACTTTAGGGGGAAGAACTTTGCATGTTACCTTCTCTATGGGCGAAACTTTTTCAACCAATATATTTCAGATGATAGTCTTTAGCCAATATATGCTGCTCAAAAGAATTAAAGGAACACTTTTTAATCAGAGTATAGCATAAAGTCAATGAAACTTATGGGATATTAATCTGGTCAGTTAAGTAGCAGAGGGGGTTGTTAATCTGTTTTAGCTGCTGTGGTGTTAATGAAATTAACAACAGATGCACTAGAGGGGCAACAATGAGATGACCCCCAAAACAGGAATGGTTTAACAGGTGGAGGCCACTGACATTTTTCCCTCCTCATCTTTTCTGACTGTTTCTTCACTAGTTTTGCATTTGGCTACAGTCAGTGTCACTACTGGTAGCATGAGGCGATACCTGGACCCTACAGAGGTTGCACAGGTAGTCCAACTTCTCCAGGATGGCACATCAATACGTGTCATTGCCAGAAGGTTTGCTGTGTCTCCCTGCACAGTCTCAAGGGCATGGAGGAGATTCTAGGAGACAAGCAGTTACTCTAGGAGAGCTGGAGAGGGCCATAGAAGGTCCATAACCCATCAGCAGGACCAGTATCTGCTCCTTTGGGCAAGGAGGAACAGGATGAGCACTGCCAGAGCCCTACAAAATGACATCCAGCAGGCCACTGGTGTGAATGTCTCTGACCAAACAACCAGAAAGACTTCATGAGGGTGACCCAAGGGCCCCATGTCCTCTAATGGGCCCTGAGCTCACTGCCCAGCAGCATGCAGCTTGATTGGCATTCGCCATAGAATACCAGAATTGGTAGATGAACCACTGGTGCCCTGTGCTTTTTACAGATGAGAGCAGGTTCACCCTGAGCATGTGACAGAAGTGAAAGGGTCTGGAGAAGCCATGGAGAACATTATGCTGCCTGTAACATCATTCAGCATGAGCAGTTTGGTGGTGGGTTAATGATTGTCTGGGGAGGCATATCCATGGAGGGTCACACGGACCGCTACAGGCTTGACAAAGGCACCTTGGCTGCCATTAGGTATCAGGATGAAATCCTTGGACCCATTGTCAGACCCTATGCTGGTACAGTGGCTCCTGTTGCATGACAATTCCTGGCCTCATGTGGTGATAGTATGCAGGCAGTTCCTGGAGGATGAAGGAATTGATACCATTGACTGGCCACCACACTTTCCTGACCTAAATCCAATAGAACACCTCTGGGACATTATGTTTTGGTCCATCCAATGCCACCAGGTTGCACCTCAGACTGTCCAGGGGCTCAGTGATGCCCTGGTCCAGATCTGGGAGGAGATCCCCCACAACACCATCTGTCATCTTATTAGAAACATGCACCAATGTTGTCAGGCATGTATACAAGAACACAGGGGCCATACAAAGTGCTGCGTACAATTTTGAGTTGCTGCAATTAAAGTTTGGCAAAATGGACTAGCCTGCCACATAATTTTTTCACTCTGATTTTTGGGGCGTCTTTGAATTCAGGGCTCTGTAGGTTGATCATTTTCATTTCCATCAAACGATGTGGCATCCTTTCATTCCTAACACATTACCCAGTCTATATCAGTATAGATATCCAGGAGGATTTCTTTTTCCCATTGAGATCTGATGTGTTTTCAAAGTGTTCCTTTAAATTTTTTGAGCAGTTTATTTTAGGTGATAGTCTTTAGCCTGAATGTCTTGTCATGCTGAACAGAAATGCAGTTCATTCTGGGAAAGCAGAAAAGCAAAGCAGGATTCAGAGTACAGTCATGAGCTGACTTACGGCTCTATTTGGGACCTCCAGTTGGGATGTATGTCAGATTGGCTACATGTCATTCACAAAGCATACAGGTCCATTGCAACTCTGTAGGACTGGAGTGATTCGCTGATATGCATACATTAACTGCATCTTGGTGGCCTCATGCCAGGTCTGTGTATGGTAGTGTTTCCAAACCACTGGATCATACCACCAATGGGTCATTGGTTGCCATCATTGGTTTATGAGTGAGTTGTGGTAGACTGTCAAAGTGATCAGCAGCACTGCAAGATATATTTCCCAGTTTTGAAGTGAGCTTAATTCATCAAGTGGGACCCCAATCACATTTTTTTAACATAGGGGTGGTTTGCAGTTGCTGCTAATGGGTCATAAATAAATTTAAAGAGGCAAAACTGGTGTGTGAGACCATAAAGATTGAGAAACATTGGTGTAAGGAAGACAGTGTGGGCCAAATACATAAGCATTAGCCACCTGGAGCAGCGCTTATCTAAACAAACCTTAAAAGGCCCTCCAAGAGTCACAAAACATGTGAAACCCTTGTGAAATAGAAAAATACAGATACCAAAGTATGAGATTGGAAAATAGGAATTAATAATCAGAACTGAAGTGCGTGCTAAGCAAAATGTCTATAGTGCAACTTCCTGTTTTTCCTAACAGACAAAAAACCACAAGTGACCAACTGATGAACTTTAAAACCAACTGATGAACTTTAAAAATGTTGATCCAAGCAAATTGTTGTAAAGATGTATTGCCTCGAAATTCTTGTGCAACTAAAGTCATAAGACAAAGCTTTGCCCTATAAAAGATTTAGGACACCGACTTCTCGGGGCAGATGAAGGGCAGGTGTCCTAGGACTGTGCTTCTCTGTCATTCTTACCTTTGCCTGGTGTGTATTAATAAAAGATTTTTTACTAACTTTAATTATATCTCTCTGTCTTCAGTCACAATAAACGACACTAGAGAAAAAGTGTCTACACCCTATAAATAATAATAATAATAATAATCAAAGTTATTACTGTGGCTGGTTTTGGCAATTTCTAGAACATTACTACCCTATAGTTTACCTTTGTCCCTTGGTCTTCAGTATGAATCGCCTCAACTTGGTTGCAGCAGCAATAAACAAGCAAAAGGATCAGAAAATAAAACATGCTATATTCTACATAGGTATGTGCTCGGCAATACATCAGTGGAGGGTAAGCCTTAGAGAATTTATGCTTCCTGTCTGCCACTGTTTGCAACAAATGGTACTGTTCCAATATTTAATTCTTTCATTTTTATCTCAGAGAGGCGCAGTTATGCAGTGTTTTGCAATAATTGTCCTGCATAATTGGCAGCATTTTTCCTAGCAATAAGGGATTCTTAAAAAAAACATCCCAACATTATAATCCACTCAAAACTGGTTCAGTTTCTCCTTCCCAATTGACTTCAGTGAACTCAAGGGTAAGTAAATACAGTGGCGTTTTCTCATTACTACTCTACTAATATATGTAATTACATTATACTGTATTATCACTGTTACTTTTTAAAACGACTCACAGTTACAGAAATATTTAATAAACAAAATTGTTATAATTTACTCTTTGACGAAATGATGAGAAAATCTAAAAATGCTCCATCTTTCAAAACAGTTAACTAAGTCTCCAAATGCACCTGAATGTTATGCAATATTATTCTTGTTGAGATTATCTTCTGTACTGTTTTTGCTTATCTCCTTCAGTAAACGTTCTTAACGACATAATCTATTAAAGACTTTCGCACATAGGTATACTGATATCATTAGATTATACTCTTTCTTTCGCAGTGCATATGCGCTTTGTTTTGGCCTATTTGATTTTTAAACAACCTCCATATTACATTTAACATTTTCACTTCTTGTTTTCCTTTCCAACTTTCCAATTCTACATCCTACTTCTTGCTGGTATGATTAGCCCTTTAACACTAGAATCCCTGAAGCCTATGAAAAAACTCGTAATCCCAGGTCCCCTTAAATTCTTTCACACCTCTCCATCAGCGTCTTTTTTTTTACAAATGTGTTGATCAGCATAAGCAGCAAACAGCCTGCTATGAAGCCCCCCAACCCTTATGGAGCTGAAGTCAGTCGCAAAATTCTCAGAGCTCAAGTGTGTTTATCTGGGTGTGTGGTGCCTGGAGTTGTATTGGGTAAATAACATATCTTTATTTGGATTATATATATTTCATGTGTGTTCCATGTTTACAACGATCTGTGTAAATGTAGGATGACAGAAAGCGAGTCAAGAAATGCTGAACACATACCTAAAAAAAAAACGTTTTCCATGTTATACTAAAAATGATGTGAAGTGTATAATGTGTGAAGACTTTAGTCTAAATATAAAATAAACATGTGCGCTTTTATTCAAGAATATAACCAAAGAAAAAGAAATCATTCAATTTACATGTTGCTGTCAATGAGCTAAAAACCCAAGCTCAAATGTTAGTCGACAGAAAGTTGGTATGCATTCTTGGATGGTGCAGAGGTAAGAACTGCTGCCTTATAACCAAAAGGTTTCCAGCTTGATCCCGGGTGCCATTTTGAGTAGTGAGCTGCTATTATTATTACTATAATACAATAAAAACATACATTTGAATTGAGTCTGTTACACCCAATGTAAATTTTGGCTAATTGTAAAAGGTTTTTTTTATTCTGTCAGTGCGTTCACATGGTAGAACAAACTTAACTCTACCTCTCTGAGTTAATGGCTTTTATCTCCATTCTTTTCACAAGAGCAGCGATGAACATGGTGCTGTGGCTGACACCTACTCAAAACTATTTGTTGTACCGGCAATCAAAGATATGATGCCCCGTGATCACTATCAGACTATCATGTGGCAATTACGCTTTGACAACAAAGATACCCCTAAAGAAAGCGTGAAAAACAACAGATATGCTGCGATTTCACACATCTGGCAACATTTTGTTGAAAACTGTGTTTTGAGTTACATCCCAGGGTAAAGTCTTTCCAAGTTTGTGGTCATAAAGCTTATGGAGTCTTTCTGGGTAAAAGCAGAAATGTAACAACAGACAACTTCTCCACAGCGCTTTCGCTGGCTAATAGACTATAGCACCACAACACAACTCTGTTTGGCACTATAAGGTCACTTTACTACATGAGCAAATTCACCACTCTAGTGTTTAGATCTGGCAGTGCCATGCTGACGGTGTATGGGTCTCTAATGATTTTTTTGGTGCCTCATAAACATTGAGTTCTGTATATACCCTCTAGTACAATACAATACAATACAATACAATTTATTTTTGTATAGCCCAAAATCACAGAAGAAGTGCCGCAATGGGCTTTAACAGGCCCTGCCTCTTGACAGACCCCCAGCCTTGACTCTCTAAGAAGACAAGGAAAAACTCCCAAAAAACCCTTGTAGGGGAAAAAATGGAAGAAACCTTGGGAAAGGCAGTTCAAAAAGAGACCTCTTTCCAGGTAGGTTGGGCGTGCAGTTGGACTCAAAAAGAAGGCGGTCAATACAATACAATACACAGAACAAATCCTCAATACAGTATAAAAAATAAAAAACTTACAAGTATGGAGCAGAATTTAACAGTATATGATATCCCATAATATGATTTGGATTTATTTATAGCCCTGAAGACAAGCTGCCTCTCCCATTTGGCCATTCCACATCTAAAATAGCGCTAATCCAATGAAAGGATCCCTCTACCCCACAATTCCTGCACTCTTCCATCAGGGATGACTTTACCTTTGGCAGGCAGAACAACTTGGGAGGTGGGCCGTGACACCAAGTACCACATTTGAGTACCGAGAAGAGAAACAGAATAGGTGAGGGTTAGTAACAAATTATAACTATCATGTTACTTATGTTTTAGTGCTAATGACTAACAACAGAGATGCAGTCTGTACAGTTAATCAGCAGCTCTAGTCAGGATATGCTAAACTGAAGTAGTGAGTCTTCAGCCAGGATTTAGAAGCTGAGATATAAGGGGCATGTCTTATCGTAGCAGGCAGACCATTCCACAGTTTAGGGGACCTGTAACTAAAAGCTCGACCTCCCACTGTTATATTATTAATTCTTGGAATCATTAAGAGATCGGCATCTTGAGATCTTAACGTGCGCTCTGGTTTATAAGTCATGATAAGTTCAGACAAGTAAGCCAGACCTTGGCCATTTAATGCTTTATATGTTAAAAGGAGGATTTTGAAATCTGCCCTAAACTTAACTGGGAGCCAGTGTAAGGATTTAAGAACTGGAGTTATGTGTTCGTATTTTCTTGTTCTTGTAATAATTCTTGCAGCAGCATTTTGGATTAACTGGAGGCTGTATAAAGAACAGTTTGAACATCCAGTGAACACCGCATTGCAGTAGTCAATCCTACTAGAAATAAATGCATGAATTAATTTCTCAGAATCCTGTTTATTTAGAAAGCACCTTAATTTCCAAACATTTTTAAGATGGAAGAAACATGATTTGGACAACTTGGTAATGTGTGCTTTAAATGACAAGCTGGAGTCAAAGATAACTCCTAGATTGCGGGCTGATTCAGTAAAATTAATGGCAGTCCAACTGAGCTAAATGATGACAAAATATTGTTGTGATCAGCATCATTCCCTCCAACAATTAACATCTCTGTTTTATCTGTGTTTAAAGACAAGTAGTTCTCATCCATCCACTCCTTTAATTCACTAACACAACTAATTAAAGACAACATTGGAGAAACTTCATTTGATCTAAATGAAAGGTATAACTGGGTGTCATCTGCATACGAGTGAAAATTAACATTATGTTTCCTAATGATAGATCCAAGTGGAAGCATGTAAACTGAAAACAGTAAAGGTCCCAGTAATGAGCCCTGCGGGACACCATATCTCACTTCTGTGTATAATGATGGAGTACTGTCAGCACATTTCTCTACATATTGGAATCAATTTGATAAATAAGAACAATCGATTTAATAAATAAACCAAGCGCGCACAGTGCCTGTAAGGCCAACATCATTTTCTAGCCTGTGCAGTAAAATAGAATGGTCAATGGTGTCAAATGCTGCACTTAAGTCTAACAACATAATTACAGTGGAGTTTCCTTCATCAGAGGATATCAGAATGTCATTTACAACCCACATTAGTGCCGTTTCTGTACTATGACCAGTGTAGAAACCAGACTGGAATTTCTCAAATAAATTGTAATCCGTAAGGTGTGACTGAAGCTGATCAGTGACTACTTTTCTAGTATTTTAGAGTGAAAAGGTAAATTTGAAATAGGTCTATAATTATTAAGTTTGTGTGGGTCTAGGTCTGACTTTTTAAAAAATTGTTTAATGACTGACACTTTTCGTGCATCACGTACTGTGCCATGCAATAATGAACTTATTGATAATGTTTAGAATAGGCACTGCAAGAACATCCATTGCACTTTTTACTAGTTTTGTTGGCACTGGACCTAGGGAACATGTAGTGGGTTTCATTTTTGAAAGTTAAGTCTTGCTCAGTTACAGGATTAAAATTACTAAAGTGCTGAATGCAATGTCAAACAGGGTCTGCTAAGCTAGTATGCAGTTTGTACTGTGATGCTGAGATCTGGGATCTTATATTCTTAATCTTCTCATTGAATAAGTTCATAGTCAAGTCTGTACTGCTAATATCTGTTGGCATTTTGCACTGTATACCTGAATTCCCATTTGTTAATTTAGCCTCTGTACTAAACAGTTCCACGAGGATTTTTATTATTGCTATCTATTATTGTAGAATTGTATTCTGAGCGTGCTTTGAAGAGAGCTTTTTTATATTTTTTAACACTTTCTGTCTATGCAATTTGAAAGACATGTAGCTTTGTTGTTCTCCATCTGTGCTCCAGTTTTTGACACTCTAATTTTAGAGGTCGAGTGTTTTCATTAAACCACGGACAGTTTCTATGTGCTTTGATCACTTTTGTTTTAATGGGAGCCACTGGGTCCAGAGCATCTCTCAAGGTCACATTATAATGTGATGTTAGCTGATCTAAATTGTTTTCCACATTTACATTTGATGTTAAATGATATACAGATTACATTTGATGTTAAATGATATACAGTAAATGGTTTTCCACAATTACACTCAACTTGCTCAAAGTATCTATAAATTTTGAAGCAGAATTACAACCTAGATGTCGCTCTGTCTTTGTTTTAATCTCTGAGTGTGTTGGCAAAGGCAGGACTAAATCAAATGTAATTAAGTAGTGATCAGAAATAACTTCATTTAAATAAAAATAATTACATTTTGAGTTACAACTTAGTTATAATTAAATCTAATGTGTGGTTATGATTATGAGTTGGACCTTTGACAATCTGATAAAATCCTACTGAATTTAACAAATAAGTAAAACATTTGCTAAAAGTGTCAGTTTCCACATCAATGTGTACATTGAAATCCCCCATCAATTTTACGTGATTATAATTTATAGCCAAATCTGATAAAAGATTGTAAAATTCAGTCATGAAGTGAAGGTAACTGGGTGTTGGTATTTTTTGTGCTGATATGATGACTCTCTGAAGAGCTTTCTTTCAGCCTTGGAGCATGCCAGCATACCATACCAGGATGCAACAGGTAATTATTCTTTCTACAGATCACCCATACAAGGACACCAACAACTGCTCAGACAGGCAAGCCTTCTTCAGCATTCTTACGAAGTAGAGCCGCTTCTGTGCCTTTTTCAACTGGGGAAGTTGAGTTAAGAGAGTGAGTTAAGTTGTGAGGTCCTGGGAGATGTGTGCCAAGGAATTTAAAAGTAGGCATTCTCTCCATTATGTCTCCTTTGATATATAAAGAAGCGTGATCCTGTTTCTGCCTCCTGAAGCTGATAATCAGCCCCTTTGTTTCTGAAGTGTTGAGTTCCAAGTGTTAATGAAGCACCATTCAGAAAGCTTTCTGACCTCATCTCTATAGGCAAACTCATAACCGTTAAGTATCAGTTCTACCACAGTGGTGTCATCTGAAAACTTGATGATTTGTGTTGTTTATAGGTGTATAATCATAGGTATATAAGTAATAAAGAAGAGGACTCAGCATGCAGCGCCTGTGGAGTGATGGGTCTCAAGCCTAACAGTCTTTGGTCAGTTTGTTAAGAAGTACTTAATTCATCTACAGTCTACTGATGACACAGAGGTTGAGCAGTTTGATCACCATCCTGCTGGGGATGATCGTGGTAAAGGAGGAAATGAACCCCACAACTAACATCCTCACGTATATATATATATATATATATATATATATATATATATATATATATATATATATATATATATATATATATAAACAAAGTTTGACAGATATCTGTTGGGAAAGTCTTGGTATTATTACATTGTTATTGCACTCTCTTAAATGGATAACTGTTGTTCTTCTCAAATCATTTGCTGAACTGATTTTCCTTCTGACTTTAACCAATAACAAAAATTACGGAAAAATAATTAGTCTCTACTTGAAAAGTCCATTTCTCTGGTATCTTATATCTTTGTAGAGATATTTTCAGCTGGTTACGGCTAAATTTTAAATCTGCATTTTTGCTGACTGATTTACCTTCTTCTGTAACAGGTATCATGTTTGTTTAGATCAGAGTGTCAGTACGTTATAGAAAATGATTTATACCTCTTCTTATGTAGACAGCAAACAAGATAATCCAGGGAATGCTGTCTGCCTTAAAAATATGCAGACAAGAAAGATCATTGCCTGACAGCAAGGAGTTAGAAACTTTGAAGTAGAAATCTATATTACAACATGCACTGTCCTTTTGAAAGTAAAAAACTAGAGAAAAAAGTGGCTGCAAGGGAAACTGAAGTCACATAGGCTTATATTATTTCATTAAAATGTTGAGGTGAAAAATGCATTATCGTGTACCAAATAATCTCAGAAGAAATCATATAACAAAAACCTAGTGATGTTTATGAAGATGTTTCCATCCGTAATTGTAATAAATCCATCTTATGATTTGCAAACATTTACTGTATATTCATAAATGAACTATTTTGCCTTACTTGTGAATGGTTTTCATTGATTGCAAGAGCTATATTCTAAAATACAATTTCAAATTTACTGTCATGATAACATTTTGAATTAACCCAGAAATGAGGATAAAATGATAACATTTATCAATCCACTCATTCATTTTAGAACTTACTGAAGTGTGGGTCATAGGAGGTAGATGTCTTCTCTGGTAGTCCACTTCCACCTTCTTCAATTGGGCAGTTTTAAAGTTGTCAGTTAACCAAACACAAGTGTCTCTGAGATGTGGGAGGAACTTTATAACACGCAGTTAATAGTTTTGCACTAACTCCCTCTGACCTTGAACTACATATGCAAGTTACTGACTAATACATAGATGGATGAATATAATTTTTATTTGTTTTTAGCTAAGTGAAATGGAATTTTGATATATGCAAATGAACATCCTGGAGAATGTTGTTCTTGTTGTTAAACATATATGCCCACACACATGCTGTATTTCCCCTTGAGAGTACAAAGCATTATTTCATTGTTTGTTGAAACATGAATTACTGTTTTCTCTCTTTAACCAAAATGTCTCCAATGTGTTTTTTATATAATTATTAATTTAAAGTATTTACACAATCTTTTATGAAATGATGATAGTTACAACACAAGAAACCAAAGCCCATCCAGCCATTGATCTAATTTACCAATACCCTCATTCTGTTATAAATGGAGGTGAAACCTATCTTGCAACAACTAGGTGCAAGGCAAGAACCAACCACCACTTTAGACATCACTCTCACTCGCTCTGACCAATTTGCTGTTATAATCAATAAGTTTGTTTTAATACCCATGGAATCCAATTCTGCAGTCAAAGTGTTAATTTCAGCTTTCATTTTGAAGCTAATTATTTTTACAGTCTTTTCCAACTGAATTTTTGTTTGACAATGTGTGGCAATATTTTGTTGCCGCACAGACAATCGGAATGTGACTTTGCCCTTGAGCAAGGATCTTAACTTGCAATTACTTCTTCCTGGGTAAGATGTTAATTTGCATCCAACACTTGGAGGCTGGTGGCCGGATTGTCACTCCAGCCACCATAAAAAAACCTCACACTGTTCCAGTGGGGTGCTGCGATGTCATTCATTGCATGGCTGCATTCGGGTCCCAATCGAGGTAGTTTGTCATGTGTTGGGTCTGCTATGATTCCAAGGATTAATAAAATAACAGTGGGAAGTTGTGCTTTTAGTTACAGGGCACATAAACTGTGGAATGGTCTGCCTGCTACTATAAGAGGTGCCCCGTCAGTCGCATCTATCAGATCCTGGCTGAAGACTCACTACTTCAGTTTACCCTCATCCTACCGACATATGTTACATACACAAACTGCCAAATGGGGTCTCTGGAGACCCCAAGGATAATTTAATATAAGAAGCAATCATTACAGCAAAATAATAATAATAGCAAAACTTATTTCTTATCAAAGCATTATTAGTTATGTAAATAATGTCATCAAAAGAAAAAATAGATTATTGTAGTAAAATTACAATTAATTTGCATATTTTGTGTATAAAATAAAGCAATTCAAACATCAATAATTTTTATTTACATATTCTTCTCGTTTATGTTTTAAAACTAAACTCTTCAACACTTCTAAATTGTATTTTGTCTTTCAGTGCAAAGTAAAAAAAATAAAAACTAAATACACTACAGGGAGTCATAGCACACAATTTGCTTCATGCTATGCTCAGTGCATGCTGGCTTATAACAGGAGGAGTAAACAGTTGCTACCTTCCTGTCTATGTCTTGGGAGCAAAGGTGATGCCTTTTCTGAATAGATTTTTCACTCGAAAGCTGGACAGTCACATCTGCAGTATAGAGTTTTACTCACTCCCATAAGGGTCAATACTGCTTTAATTGGGGCTTGCAATGGTGGAGTTTCAGCTCTCCTTTTCATGTGTGGCATGACCAAGGCATGCCCCAGCTGCTTCAAGAAGATCCAGCGACGTTTGCGACATTCTGATGACTTTAAGTCTGGCGAAGGCTGTAACATCCACCATGTTCATAAATAGTTATATTCTAGATTTATAACAGCCAAACACATGTTGCAGCTGTGTCTGAGAAACATCTTTCCCCTTACATATGTATCCTTCCAACCTTTGCCCCACTGCAGCTTCAAAAAGTGTTATAATTTCTTTTTTTCCACACTCACATGCTGTCTTCATCATGCTCTGACTGCATGGCAAACTATTTTACATTATCTTTTATAACAGAACATAAACATTACATTTTATAGTTATATAACATTTCATTATGAAGCTATGCATTGTATTTCTGACGTGGAGCTTATCTTACCTTAGGAACAGCAGTATCTCATGTTGTGAACAGAGGAGCTGTGGAAATCTTTAGTTGCTGCTGCATGTGTCTCCTTCTAAATGACTAACAGAGTGTCCCTACACCCCTTGATAGTGTGTGACATTCTAATTTAGGACTAATCAGAAACAGTGACTGAATAAATAGTTATATTTCTTAAAGCTGCATTAGGTAGAATTGTGTGCTTTTAACTGGGGCTTTTGGGCACTTTTGACATTTGTATTTTTAAAAAGCAATAATCAAAGCAGAGATAGAAAAAAATGATGTGACATTATTAGGAACAAACTGATTGACAAAGTCATAAAAAGTTGGAATGATAAAAAAAAAACACCTGCGAGATATGACCAAATATATACCTCTAGGGTCCCCAAAGACGCCAGTTGGTAGGATGTCTGTTAAGCATATCCTGACTAAAGCTGCTGGTTATTGGTACAGACTGCATCTCTGTTGTTAGTCATTACCAATAAATTATAATTAATATGATAGTTACAATTGTTTATTAACCCTCACCTGTTCTGTTTCTCTTCATGGTACTCAAATGTGGCACTTGGTGCCACTACCCTAATGCCAAGTTGTTTTTCCTGCTGAAGTTAAAGTCATCTCTGATGGAAGATCAAAAGGCAGGGACTGTTAAAGACCATTGTGGCAATCCTTGTGTGTTTCTGGGCTATACAAAAATAAATTGTATTGCATTTTATTGTCTGCAGACCCTGTGTTAGGATATAGCGGGTTGGACAATGACTGACTGACTGTATTGTATTGTATTGTATTGTATTGTGGGAGCGGCTGTATCAGTGCATGGTCTCAACCTGTGTCATTGATTTCTGTTGTGTTTCTCCCATGATGCACTGGGGCTATAAAGGTTGTGATGTCATTTATGCACAGGCATAAAGATTCACCCATAAACAGTCACTTGCATCAGAGATTGGATCAAACCTAGTGACTCACTTTGCTTTATATTTTGATTAAAGGTTATTAAAACAAAGGTCTGCCTTTTGACTCAGATTTTCATTTTCCAATTGGGCTCTGACATTCTCTCTTTTTGACCTTCACTTTGTCTCGACTCTGTTCTTTACTGCCCTTTTTGCAATTAACTGAAGTTAATATCAATAAAAAAATAAAAAATGGCATTCACACAAACAAAAACAGGTTGAGAAATGAAATCCCAAATCTGGAAAATTTTAAGATTGACAAGACTCACTGCAAGGGCAACAACAACAGCATTCACTGCTATAGAACCTATTCATGCAAAGAATGTACTTCAATGTGCTTTACATAATATTAAAGAAGAAAGTTTCAAGAAAAGGAAAACAAATGAAAACAGATAAGAAGAGAAACTGATAAATGGTACACCAAAATTAGTAAATATGACTAAATCAATCAACACTTACATAACATATAAGTCATAAATAAAGTGGAGCCCTTATTTTTAAATCTGTCTACAATTCTCTAATGATAAGTCTGATACTATGGTCAGATGTCCAGGGAGTACAGAAAAAATAAAATATAAAAGGTGATACACATAAATAAAACATGGATGCTTTAAATTTTCATCAGTCCAAGCAGACGTAGTGAGATGCTGCTGTTCATTCCACTACCAGGCACCTAGTTTTCTTGCAGGTTATGTGTTCTCAAGGGGAGCAAGGATACGGCGAGCAAGAGAAAAACAACTCTTTGGCAGTTTTAAAAACAGCAGCTGGTGTGGGGGGCTCACCAGTATTGGCTCTGCCTTTCCTGTCACCCAAACTGTACACACACAGGAGCAAAGCATGTGGACATTACATTTCACCATTTCTCACAGTACATGTTTACACTGGTATCATCAGAAGACTCATGGTCAGTTTTTTAAGATTCCTAGCTAGGTAAGAAAAAGCATAAAACAATTAAAAAAACAAACTTTAATATCTTGCTTATTATTCCAACTTCACCAGCATGCACTGCACTTCTGTTCATTGACAAGTCAAAGAAGTCAAAGTCCTCTTAACTGAACAGTCTAAAATATCTCATGTACAGTTTTAATCACCTTTATCCTTTAAAGGTTGTGAGCCCTAGTACTAGGGGAATACAGTTGATAAATGATAATACATGAGATTTTGTCAAAAAAATTACTCATTTTTTGAGTTGAAAGCATCCATTTTCCAGTTTTGTGTAGTTAACAATGAGAAGTGCCAGTTATTAACAACAACCAAAAAAAAAACGCTATCCTATAAACAGGCTAAGTAAGTGGTTGTGTACATCATGTACATTTTTTTTATTTCCACTGCAGAATATTGGTGAGATTGTTCTTTTTGCTAAGTTAATTTTATGCTGCCATTCTACTATTCATTAAAACTTCTTCTTCATCATCTTTTCCCACTTCTATGTGGGGTTGATGTCCTTGATCAACCTTCTCCATACACCTCTGTCCAGCACCTCCTCTTCAGTCAATCCTTCAGATGTTCTTTTACTTTTTCTATCCACCCCCACTTTGGCTTCATTTGCTTTCTTTTAAACTACTTTCATTCCAATCACTCTTTTGCCCACATATCCATGGTCTATCCTCATCACATGTCTATATCACTTCAGCCTACTTTACTGTACTTTCTTAGATATCTCTCCCACTTCTGTTGTACCTCTGATTGTCTCATTTGCTAATCTGTCCTTTTTTGTAACTACACATTCATCTCATCATTCTCATTACTGCCACATCTAACTTCTCCTGCACTCCCTTTACTACCCACTCCTCAACTCCATACATCATTAGTGGTCTTACCACTGTCTTAAAAACCTTACCTTTAACCTTCGCCTTAATTCTTTGATCACACAGTACTCTTGATACTTTCTTCCAATTCTTCCATCCACACTGCACTCTATTGGTTAATTCTGCATCATGTTTTCCATCTTGGGCTACCACTGATCCGATATATTTAAATGTACCCACTATCTTGAATAGCTCTCCCTGCAGGCTAAATTCTGAACCCGATCATCATTCATCCTTATGTGTTCTGTCTTCTTCCTACTCATCTTCCACCCTTTATCTTCCAATGTCCTTCTACATTCTTCCAACTTCCCCTCCACTTCCTCCACTTTCTGGTACTACACAACACATCAGTAAAAAGCATGCACCATTCATTATAACATCATAAATAAGTTATTTATCACTCATTGAATTTTAGTATTTACATCTTAGAAGTTCTCCTTTTGTATATAAGTGTAAGTATTTTTTTGTGTTTTACAAGGGATTTATACAGTGTTTAATTATTTTGATGGTTGTTTAATGTTATTTAACAAACTACTATTACTATTACTGTGTCATTTGTTAGCATTTTTATAATACATGCTTCATCAAACTAAATTTATTACGGTTTATTTAACATTTATTTTCAGTGAACTGTCATGATAGTAAATTAATTAGAAGTGAGGAAAGCAAGGATTAGTGTTGGTATGCAGGTGAACCTGTAATAAACAACATAATGAAAAAGTAGTCTAAATAGTCTGCTGTGTTTGTAGTCTGTCTGTCAGCAAAATAAAGGGGGCAGAGCAACAATATCACTTTTAATTCTGCTGATGTGATTATCTGTGAAAACTGGAAAACAGTTAAATATCAGACACTGTCTCTTATGATGCAACCCTAATTAAAGGTAGTACTATCCATGTTATCACTATATGACCTCTTGCTCCCATATCCCATATTTCTTTATTTCTCACTTGCTAAATATATATTTACCCCATTCAATCAAGACTCCAGATTTATCCTTTATCCCTGCTATAAAAAAGGGAATATTACATTACAAATTCAGTACATCTACAGTGTGTTTAAGCTGAAAATATGTTTGCAGTAATCAGCTAGGGATTGAAAATGTTAGAGCCTCTTGATAAATCACATAAAGATGATGGTAAATACAACAATGAGGCAGTGCACCTCACGAAGACTTAAGTTAAAATTCAAAGTTATGATTTAATTTCTAGTGTTTCCATGAATGTTTCTTGAGGATTAAGGCATGTAAAAGTAAAAACAGAATATGCTGCCTTTATTTCACATGCAGTGCCTCTTTTACTGGAATGGAGGGAGAATATCAGCCTCTTGTTAATTAACAGCATGCCTCTGTATACAAGTGATTAGACTAACTGTGCTTTAATCATCACTCTAGAACAGAATAAACTGAGGATTAGTTAAACTAACCCCCAATTGATTGGACTTGAGCTTGACATCATGGTAGAAATTTTACAGTTTGATGCAAGTACTGTATATACATATATTTTTTTTTGGATTATTATATTATATTTATATTTTTTTATTTCTTTTAATGTTATCTGCTTAATATGACACTTTTAATTATAACAGGCATTCATAGAGAAAATGGAAACATGGTGCTCTCTGTTTATTTTGGCTTTCATAATCTACAATATATGGCAATGTATAATTATACTGCTGGCATTTATTATCACACTTTCATAAAAGCAATATCTCGCTTTGTTAGAGGGCCTGCACTTTTTCATTCTTAGTTTATCAGACTGTTGAGAAAAGTCCAGGGACAGTTTATGAAGTGGTGCCAAAAGGATGAATCAATCAGGTCTTTGGTTAGAGCATTTCTATTGGGTGAATGACTTTTGTTCAAGGAAAAAGAAACTCATTATACTGTTAGACATTGGTCCACCCAGCATCCCCTTTACAACAAGTATTTCATGAGGTTTTACTTTTATCATATTCAATGTCAGGGGAAATTTGTTTTTCTGTTTTGTTATTTTACTTTTCTATCACATTGTTTTTCATCACAGATTTTTTCATCTGTTTCTAAAAAAAATAAAAAGATAAGGTAAAACAATATTTTTAATAATTTTGTTGTATTATTAAAGAGAGTTCTGTACAATGGTGAAATAAACAGAGAGTTAAATCTTGACTTTTAGTGCTGGCGGGGGAAAAAGATGAGTATTCTTTGACAGAAGGGTTATTAAATTAATAATAATAATAAAGTACATAATAAATTGGAGTTGAGGATGGAATTATTTATTTGCTCCACAAGGTCTGTCGGGCAGACCACAGTTTGTGAGACTCAAGGACTTTGTTTCTGATGCGGAAGTGAGCAAGGAACAGTCCCATCTCCTTTTCACTTCACTCAGTACAACTCTAACTATAACTATAACACCAGAAGCCTCATATATAAATGGTGAGTATGCACAAAAATGCTGTGTATGCCTTTTTCCACGATCACTTTGAGATTCACTTGGTGAAAAATTTTCATGGCAACCTCACACCATGCGTACGAACGTTTCTGCTAAGCCAGCGTTTTTCAGCCTTTATGTATTTGCGACCCGAGTTTTCATAACAGTTTTAATCACGCCTCCCTAACATTTTTTTTGAAAGGAGCCCACTAATACCAATTTGTTCTTTTTTAATTAATGATATATCATAGATGCATATTTTATTATACCTACTTAAGTTTTAACAACATTTATCTGACTCTATATTTATTTTTCTAGTATCAGAATGTAGTTTTAAGTTAATTTGTTTTGGCTTCAATAGATGTATTTTTCATATTTTCGATTCTTGGTTTCTTTTTTTCACATCTTCGCGTCCCCCTTTTTGTTACTTCGCGCCACCCTAGGGGGGCCCACCCCACAGTTTAAGAACCACTGTGCTAAGCTTTGCAAATAGGTGTCACCAAACATCAAAGCAGTGCTACTGTTTCTGTGTGGTCTTCCTTTCTTTTTTAGATTCACATCCATGATGCAGGTTTTATCAGATACACTGAAAGTAACTGCATATCATTTACAAATTTAAGGCACTTGATTATAATCATTCTGTAACAATATAATGGTGCACAGAAGGGCCAAGCTATTCCAAATACCATAAATGCTTTAACGTTGTTACACTCAGTGCACCACTGAGAGTATATAAACCCATTAAGTTTGTCTGAGGTATCACAGCTGCACAGCCAGTTGTGTTGAGAGTGCAGAGGATTATTGGGATGCAGCTTCCATCCCTGGAGGACGTTTATAGCACAAGCTGCCTCAGCAAAGCCACCAGCATCTGCAGTGATTCCATTCACCCATGCCACAGTCTATCTGAACTTCTCCCGTCCGGCAAATGCTTCAGACTCTTTCCTGCATGGAACTTGAGGCTCAGAAACAGTTTCATCCAAAGAGCTATAAATGCGCTCAATCAGTCCATCAAGTGCTCCCAATAGAACTGTTTGTACTTAGAATTACAATTATCTCACTTTAAACTGTAATATTGCACAACCTATGCACTTTATGAACCATTTGCACTATATGTACATGTATATTGTAGTTATGCTTTCATATTGTATATTTTCTATTGTTTTTATCATATTATTTTTTACATGTTTTAGAAAAATAAGTTAATGGAGGAGTTTGAATCTCATTGTTCCATATAATGACAATAAAGAATATCAAGTCAGTTCAATAAAAGATCCTGTTTTTACAGGTGATTATGACTGGCTTCTAAGTCAATTTAGATTTCCAAGAGCTATCCTCTTTGAACTGTGTGCTGTTAGAATACGAGGATGTATATGTGATATACTTTTATGATGAAATGCATTAAAGTATGTATATTACATTTTATAGATAAATTGTTAACTTCATTTAAGTAATGTATATTGTTAATAGTTAAACATGTGGGGGTAAAGTGGAGCAATGGTAGCAATGAGCTGGTGCCCTGTCCAGGGATTGTTCTTGCCTTGCGCTTTATACTTGCTGGGATTGTCGCGACCCTGGATGGATGGATGGATGGACTCATGGAATAATTAAACATGTATAACAAAGATTTTTCAATGTTCCTTTAAAGTTTTGAAGAATCTGGTTACAGCTGGTTTTACATTTATTACAGATGCTTATTTTTTGGTGATTGGTTATGTGGAGAATGAAAATGGAATGACAGGAATTGGGGGTTGGTATATCTAATAGAGATAGTACTGCTGCCATAAGTTATTCCATCCTGGGTCATGTGTGTCTCAGCAAGCATATTGCCAGAGGTAGGAACAATCCCTGGACGGGGCAGCAGCTCATTGCTACCGCTACGCCACAGTGCCCCAACATGTTTAATACATGCTTTAATGCATTTTATCATGAAAAAGATATCAAGTATACATCTTAGTATTCTAAAATGTTCAGAGAGCTATAATATCATGAATATAATGTATTCTATGTTGTGATTACGTAGTTAAGCAGTAGTGATTAAGTACTGGGTCAGGTAGCACATAGAATACAAAGCATGTTACAATGAGATTTGAGAAACTCTAGTAAATTAAACATCGATATTAAGATGAAGTTTACGCCATTCTGCTTTAATGACAAAAAAAAACTACAAGATTAAAGTAGAAATTTCAAGATTAAAGTCGACATTCCAACTATAGTCTCAACATAGACCTTTTTTTTTCTTCGCTGTGTCCCTATTTTTTTTATCTTCTCTTTAGCCCTAATACGCTTCTGCATGACACTCAGATGTTGGGCTACAACTTAACTTTTCATGTCGACTTTTCATGTCACGTCAGTTTCCTTGTGTTGCTCATACCACTGCTTAGGCCACCAAATTGCACGTTTTTCCTTGCCTCCACTTCACTGAGTAGGACCTCCACTTTGCTTCTTTTTTTATATGTGCTTTTACCACTATCTTTTAACAAAAAAACTGAATAGAAGGGGCTATTTATATTGATTTGGATATTCAAATATGTGAAATTCTGGAAGGAGTCGGGAGGGTGCTGTAGATGTGTGCATGTGCATTAAAATTCACAATGATTGGAATTTACAAAGGAGAAGTGTGTGGAACTTTTCTTACATACAGTTTTATTATGTGTATGCATATTTCTGTTTTGTCTGAATGCCATGTTTTAGTGTGAATTCTATGCACGATATTATAAATGATGCCCCAGGTCATGTGACTTGCAGAAATTCTCAGATAATTCTGCACTTATTAGGAGTATTGATAATAGTGATGAGACAGAGTGTAGGAGTTAGGTGGAGAACTTTGTTTCCTAGTGGAAAGAGAATTGTTTGCACCTAATATCAGTAAAAGCATGGGACTGGTTAATGCCTTTCACTGTAACAAACAGCCTCTACACCCAGTCACTTTCTATGGAGTGAATGTGGAGGTGATCCACTCCTGCAAGTTCTTGAGGGTCCACATGAATGATAGGATGGACTGGTCTTGGAACACAGAAGGGCATAGCAGGCTCTTCTTCCTTAAGAGGCTTTCTTTATTTTGGGAAGTCACACCATCACATCTGCTACAACTCAGGGCTGTGCAAATTTGAATGCTGTGGTGTGCTGGTCTGGTAACATCATTTCAAGAGAGGCTCACTGAATTAACAAGCTAACTAAAAATGCAAACTCTGTTAGGGGTGTAGTAAAAAAGAGATAATTAAAAAAAAACGAGTGCCATTATAAACAAAGCTTCAAATCATCTCTAGGTCACACAAACACAGGACTTTCAGCCAATGTATTATTCAACAGAAATTTGTCAAGAGAGTCTACTGGGGCGTTTATATCATCATCAATATGCTTGTATAATGCCTCACAGTGATTGTAACTACAACGTTTTCTTTGTTTTTAATTTTGTTCCTTTTTAGTCATTCTGGTGAGCGTTCAGATAGTGTGTGTGTATACTGTACAGTACAGTAATCCCTCGCTATATCGCGCTTTGACTTTCGCGGTTTCACTCTATCGCGGATTTTAAATGTAAGCACATCTAAACATATATCACAGATTTTTCACTGGTTCGTCGCTTTCTGTGGACAATGGGTCTTTTAATTTAGGTTACATGCTTCCTCAGTTTGATTGCCCAGTTGATTTCATACAAGGGACGCTATTGGCGGATGGCTTAGAAGCTACCCAATCAGAGCATGTATTATATATTAACTAAAACTCCTCAGTACTATAAGATATGCTTCCCGCGCTGTGCTTGTTTGCTTCTCTCTATCTCTCTCACTCTCTCTGCCTGACGGAGGGGGTGTGAGCAGAGGGGCTGTTTGCACAGAGGACACGGACGCTCCTCTACAAAATGCCGCTTTATCGCGGTGCTTCTGTATACTTAAAAGCATGTATTGATTTTTGATTGTTTGCTTTTCTTTGCGAGCGCTCTCTCTGACATTCTCTGCTCCTGACGCATTCCTTTATGACGGCGCTCCTTTGAAGATAAGATATGTTTGCTTTCTTTTAATTGTGAGAAAGAACTGTCATCTCTGTCTTGTCATGGAGCACAGTTTAAACGTTTGACTAAAGGGTGTTATTTCATGTCTAGAGGGCTCTAATAATGTTAACAGGGTGGGAGAGTTTATAAGGGCTTAAAATATATAAAAATAACCACACAAACATATGGTTTCTACTTCGCGGATTTTCACCTATCGCGGGGGCGTCTGGAACGCAAACCCCGCGATCAAGGAGGGATTACTGTATATGTATATATTTATTTATCTATCAGTTTATGTATGTATTTATTTAAAAGCCAACATTCCCCCTAGGGACAAATAAAGTTCTATCTATCTGTATCTATCTATTGAAGATGGAATCAATCAAATTTAAATCAGAGGTAAGTTTGCAAAGAAAACAGTTAGAGCTTGAGATTTGATGGTGGGTGTGGGGGGTTTATTTAATATTTGGTTCATGAATAAATCTATATCGGTCCCAAAACACACTAAACTAGTGTGGATACTAGGGGACATCACAGGCCTCAAACCCAGACCCATGCATAGCTTTGCATAGATCTAAGTCCTGTTTTAAAGTTAATTCTTGACTCAACACACTGTACCTTTAAATGGGCTAATTTGTCCACAATAAATGTTATGGTTCTCGTCTTTACTTTTCCTTTGTCACTCCTCTCCAGGTCAGCTTTCCCCTCCCCATTTCCGGATTCCAACTCTTCTAAGTGAGGTGGAGCAGCTTCTTTTTATGTTTGACCTGGAAGTACTTCAGATCTCACTATACAGGGTGGTCCAGATCTAATTATGCAGATCCAGATCGTCTGGATAACTTTGATTTATGCGGGGATGATTCCAGTTCGGCGTGAAGATGATTCTTCATGTCATCAGTTCACACACTTCTCGATGGTCGGGGATTTTTCAGGTGATTTTCTATGTTATAAACTTAATAAGTTATAGTGTAATGAAAATTGCATAATTAGATCTGGACCACCCTATACTGCACCCAGGAAGCATTTCCATGTGAGGCAGAATCTCCTTAGGACAGTGGAGTCTCCTCCTGGAAGCTCCACTAGGTGTTATTCAAGGACCCCAGCAGATCCACCCTTTTTGACTTCAGCTACTAAGCAGCCCTTCATGTGTGGAAATGGCAGCCCCACCAGAGGGATGCTGACAATCTATATATTGCAGTTCCCCTTTCCCCTTCCATTAAAGTGTCTTTCTGAGAGCGAAGTGGAATACCCATAATCCCAGCTGAGATGCCCATTTCCGGATATTAACAATCCATTATCAGGGATTCCCTCCTGGGCAAAGAACATCCATCTCATCAGGGATACCAGCAAATCCATGTCCACCGCAACACTAGTCACAAAAAAAACAATTCTTATGCATAAACATAAATAATTATTAAACAAAATATTTATCAACATGTTGTACGTACAGCAGAAAAAAATACTGCTTAAAAATTATCGTTCATAAAAATTAACAAATAGATTTAAGTCAGGGATGAAACCCTTGGTGCAGCTTAACAATCACTAAACCTTAGAGAATACAAAAGGAAGAATGACAGTGCTGACCATGGATAGAATAAAGCTAAAGCTGGCATATCAGTACCAAAAGGAACAGCAGTGCCAGAGTTATTATGGAAAATGCAGATGGAGCAAAAATGAAGGTGTACGGATGGAATCTACAATGAGGCACAACTAGACAAAGACCAATGCACATCCATAGGTAAACTCAGCTGATGAGTGAAACGCTCAGGAAAAATGTTACAAAGTGTGAAAGTTAATGATAGAATCCAAAGCCAGAACATCAAAAAGTGCATTTTCAAAAATGTTTGCGTGCTTTGGACAAATAGGATTCAAAATTAAAAACTACTGTCCAACACCACAAACTCTTTTTGTTTCTTCAGTTTCATTGATTCCATTGTATGCTTTTGTGGTATCTAGACAGTAATCATGGGAAAACAGGTATATGCCACCCATGACATCAGTTGAGGTATCTTGGAGCCTACTGTAAATTTGTCTGGTAGAAGGCTTAATTAAGAAGTTTCATTGTCAACAACCTCAAGCATGAAGAACTGTTCTAACTGTACACTATATGGCACTTCTCAAAGGAAATCTCAGATTCAGTGGGCCTTCAATTTTCATGTTTGTTTTCTCTAAGGCAAACTATGTACATATTATTACTTCCATGTCTGTCCTGTAAGACAGTTAAGTTCTAAGTTAGAGTAGTGACATTGGTCTCCAGTGACTGATTGTTGTCCTAAGTGAACCAGACTTTTGCGATTTTCTTTAGCTCTTCTTAAGCTCCATTAATATTAAAGAGTTGCTGTAGCACTTCTTGAATGGCTAACAGCAAGGCAGTCTTCATTGTGAAAAGTCTGTCAAACTTACTTCTTTATGTCAATTATGTAGCAGTCTGAGTTTTTGTGTATTTTATGTTTTATTGTTGGTTTTGTTAATTTTGAATTAGGTTTTTTCTTTTTTATTTCTGTTAATTTTGTTTATTAATGGTTAATTGTGTACTGTCCCTTAAATTCTGCAGATCTCTCATGTTCTTCGTAGGTAATTCCCCAAGAACTGGGGCCATTTAACCAAGTGAAATAGGATCTCAGACAGTGTTTTCATTGAAGTCATATAGGGTCAGTTGCAGTGTACCTGGGATAGTACTCATACTAGCAGCAGATCAAGACCAGGCTACGTAGTGTAGTACTCAGAGGAGACACTATACAACTCTTTGTATATTTATTTTGTTAATCCCTTTTTCATGAGTAAATATCTTTCATTTATTGCCTTCTCTTCTGCCTTTTTGGTCACAAGCTGGTGTTTTTGCTTTGCCTCTCACTATTAGGCATTTTGAGACATTAAGTACTTTTTTAACTGCTGCCATAGTTGGGACTAAGTGAGCCTTTTCTAGGCTTGATGGTGAAGGTCTAGGCATACTCTTCTGGAGCTTTTTGAAAGCCTCTTCTCAGTTTTGCTATATTTGAAACAAAGACAAAATAAAAATGCTAAAAACAAAAAATGGCTAAGTTAAATTTTGACATCTGTAAAGATTAGATGACTTTAGATGTGTTTTTAACATTTTGGGAAATAGATACATTTAATTCATCTGCTGTTATTTTGCAAACAGAAAACTGAGCAGGAGTATATACCTGTGTTATATTGATATATTAAATATTTTTGAAGAAAGTTGCAAAGTTAAAGCTTTACTTCAAATTGTGAAGGCCATGCAACAGACCATACACCCACTGTTTTTTCAAAGCCTGTTGAATTCTGATGTCATGGACAATGTTCTTTCTGCCACCTGTCTTTCTTAATCTTCTCCTGTTTGTGCAATTGTATTTGTGTTGCCAATCATTCCAGTATCAGTTGTATTCCTTCCCCATTAATTTGTTCATCTATGCCTTTGTCCGCTACCTTAATTCAGCCATCGTCTCCTATTGCTGCCAAAATTACTTTTACTTGCTACATTGTCTGCATCATCTGGGTCTCCTGTTCTTGATTCATCTGATCTACAAGTACCTTCAGCCATTGCTCCTACCATCCTTCCTGGGCCTTCTGCTTCTATTGTAGTTTCTCTTCCGAATCTGCTGCATCCCTTGGAAAGGGTGCTCCTGAGTGCCTGCCCGTCTCATTGCTGGATTGCTTCAAGCTTATGCTAGAGTGCCAAGTGGTTGCTACTCTACTCATCTAATGTTTGCTGTGTTTGAGACTCCACCTCATGACAATATCTTCAAATGGCATACAAACTGTGACATTTCTATCATCTTTTTTTAGTTGGTATGTGGGACTTTTGGAATGATCATTTGTTAGCTGGACTTCATCAAAGAAGATCACTGATAACTATAAATATAAACCTATTAAACAGTTGAAAAGGTAGACTGGGAGAAAAAAAGTGGCAAAGAAGGTGGTAAAAATGAGCGCACTAAAGGATATTTAGTGCATCCATCACCAACACAGGCTACATTATCTTTGCAACCATTTCTACATTCTCCACAAGTCTAAGAGTTTTGGATGTGATAAGAGGAAAGCAATCACTCACAAAAGAACAATTATGCTCATTTGAAGAAGATATTTAATCATGGAAAAGAACTATATGGTCTGATGAGACAATGGTGGAAGTTTTGGGTCCTAATTTTAAAAGATACTTGTCACAGAGCCAAAGCAGCTATACACCCTATAAAACATGAGCTTGTAGTAGCAACAGCTGTGACAGAAAAGAAAATAAATATGTCCAAATATCAAGAAAATGTGGCACAAAACCAGCTACCTTGAGCCAAAATACTAAAGTTAAAGAAGTATTTCACCTTTTTATACAATAAGAATCCAAAACATATGGGCAACTCAAATAACATATTGGTTCTTCTTCTTTTGGCTGCTCCTGTTAGGGGTTGCCACAGCGGATCATCTTCTTCCATATCTTTCTGTCCTCTGCATCTTGTTCTGCTACACACATCACCTGCATGTCCTCTCTCACCACATCCATAAACCTTCGCTTAGGCCTTCCTCTTTTCCTCTTCCCTGGCAGCTCTATCCTTAGCATCCTTCTCCCAATATACTCAGCATCTCTCCTCTGCACATGTCCAAACCAACGCAATCTCATCTCTCTGACTTTGTCTCCCAACCGTTGAACTTGAGCTGACCCTCTAATGTACTAATTTCTAATGCTATCTATCCTCGTCACGCCCAATGCAAATCTTAGCATCTTAAACTCTGCCACCTCCAGCTCTGTCTCTTGCTTTCTGGCCAGTGCCACCGTCTCCAACCCATATAACATAGCTGGTCTCACTACCGTCCTGTAGACCTTCTCTTTCACTCTTGCTGATACCCGTCTTTCACAAATTACTCCTGACACTTTTCTCCACCCATTCCACCCTGCCTGCACTCTCTTTTTCACTTTTCTTCCACAATCCCCATTACTCTGTACTGTTGATCCCAAGTATTTAAACTCATCCACCTTCGCCAACTCTACTCCCTGCATTCTCACCATTCCACTGGCCTCCCTCTCATTTACACACATGAATTCTGTCTTGTTCCTACTGACCTTCATTCCTCTTCTCTCTAGAGCATATCTCCACCTCTCCAGGGTCTCCTCAACCTGCTTCCTACTATCGCTACAGATCACAATGTCATCAGCAAACATCATAGTCCATAGGGACTCCTGTCTAATCTCGTCTGTCAACCTGTCCATCACCATTGCAAATACGAAAGGGTTAAGAGCCGATCCCTGATGTAATCCCACCTCCAACTTGAATGCATCCGTCACTCCTACCGCAGACCTCACCACTGTCACACTTTCCTCATACATATCCTGTACAACTCTTACGTACTTCTGTGCCACTCCTGACTTCCTCATACAATACCACAGCTCCTCTCGAGGCACCCTGTCATATGCTTTCTCCAAGTCCACAAAGGCGCAATGCAACTCCTTCTGGCCTTCTCTAAACTTAAATAACATATTGCTATAAAACAAAAATAAGGATCCATGTCCTAGAATGGCTCAGAACGTAGACGTCAGTCCTGTAGAAAATGTATGGAATCATCTAAAGAGGGCTGTGCAAGGAGAGACGTTTGCAATTTAGCTGAACCAAAATTCTCCCTGTAGAGGTGTAAAACTATAAAACTGAGATGTGCTGTGTGATTAAAACAGAATGTGCTTGTACTAAGTATAAACTAAAAGGTGTGCACAATTACACAACCAATTTACTCAATGATAATTTTTCCTTAAAATGGTTAATTTGTTTTTCAGTTAAATATTGCCAGTTACAATATCTTATTAGGTGAAAGAATGTTTGCTATTATATGCCGTGATTTTAGTCTTCACCTCAGAAATGCTAACAATATAAAAATACCTATGCACTGTAGACATTTTCTCCATTATATTTTTATTATAAAAATAATCTGTTATAATTATTTTAGTAAAGATAAGGTTCAGTAAAAGTTCGTACAATACAAAGCAATAAATAAATAAATAAAATCCCGTGGGTGTATGTTGATTATATGCTCACTTGCATCCCTCCTCTTTCTCTCACACTCTCTCCATACATATACTGTAGATATAGAAGGAGAAAGAGCGAGCTGACTACTTTTCAAAGGAGATTTTCACTGACAAATCTTTTGTATTTTTGTGCAGGCTGACTGACATTCCATAGGATGATAATGAGGTTTGCTGGTGGTAATAATAATTACTGCCTGCACAAACAGGTGATTAGTGTCATCCTTACCTGCAGAAAGAATTGTGTTCTTCCTAATTTATGTGGCCAGCATTAGATGCAGTTATTAACTATAATTCACATCTATTTAGTTTCTTTATTTAGAAAGAATATATTTGAATTTGAAACAGTGATGCTAAATGAAGAGTAAAAGCAATAAGGGAAGCAAAAATATAGTAATCATTTTGAAACTGCTTTCACATAACAAAAATAGCACTGTCAACAACTGACTAATTAAAACTAAAAAAAAAATCAATTACAGAAGCAAATTTGTAGGAAAGTAGTAATGCACTTGCATTGAATATTAAGTCTTAACTTGTTGTTTTCTTACATAGTACCACTGAAATACTTAATTTAAAGGGAAAAAACACAATTAATTACATTTTGAAACAGACTGCTTTTTTGTTAAATGAAGTTAAAAATTGTATATCATCAGAAATTATGAACAAAATTTTGTAGCTTAGAATGCATAGAAAAAATATCATATTGTAATTCTGTAAAATGTACTTTTAACACAGTAAGCAGATATTAATGAATAACTATTCTTAGGACAGATCTGACCTTAAACTAAACAGCTTCTCCCTCTTAAAATCAAAGTGTATTCTCAAAACAAATGTAAAAAGCATTCCATTGTGGAACAGCTCAGAGGAATAAAAATTGCTTGAACTGGATCAATGTGTTTGTTTTCTAATTAAAAAAATAAATACATCTTATTTGCAGCTTAACAAGCAGCTCTGATATGGTGACATACAATACATTTAAATAATGTTCATGTAAAAGTTGCTGTCATACTATAGTATTGTATGCTGTCCTTTCCAGGTTATGAGGCTAGTGTTGTCTAAGAAAACATTATTAGCAGCCACTGTTTGGTGGCTTCATTGTTACCAATTTTAAGAGACCTTTTGATAAGTGTATCTGCTGATTTGGAGGTTTTGGTCCAAGTTAGCTGAAGTGAAGTCTCTACGGACACATACTGCATAGCTCCAGTAAGCCCATGTAAGTTTAACGCTTTGCTGTAGTAGCACTAAAGCTGTCATTAAGTACACTAATATAAGTCACTCTGTATGAGTATTCTGTTTTTTGGCAGTTAGAAGTTCTCCCTGTTTGACTACACATTTTTAAGTATATGCTGTGTTGGTTTATAACTCCAAATGGTCAAATCACAAATCATCTAAGCATCATTCCATTGACATATGATTAAACATCTCAATAGGATGTTAAAACATTTTAGAAAAGTCTAGTATGAATGGGTGCTAAACTACTTACTGATTTTTAAATTTAATTTCTTGTTGTGTTCTTATACAAGTCAAATGTACTGGTGGCAGGAAGAAAGAAGTGCCTCAAGTCTATTGAAATATAAAAAAAAAAAAAAATTTGATGACTACAAATTACACATGCATGACAATGGAAAAAAGTTTACCAGAGGGTTGACTTCCAGGCTCACCTAAGGTATGTGGTGCCACCCCAGGAAGAGAGGAGGCAATGTCACTAACAGTCATGTCTCCTTTTTCCCTCACAGTCTTGAGAAACTGCCCCTTGAGGGCTACAGAGACAAGGAAATCCCATCCCAATATAAATTGAGAGGGTTCCAGAAGATGACCACTTATTTTGAACCTGACTGCTGTAAAAAGCACAAGAGATAGAGTGTGAGAGACAGAAAGTGTGTTCTTTAAAAGAGCACTGTTTCTAGGGATATTGTCCCAATAAGAGAGTGCCATCGAGTGTATGCTTTCTTTAAAAAGTTTCTTTTTTTGTTGGAATTAAACAGGGTTTTACCAAGTTGGCACCACATTATTTGGCTTTTGCACTGCCTCATTATTTGCACCAATACTTAATTCATCTAAAAAGTAGGAGGAAAAACTAAGTTTCAATTTGCAAAATATGAAGCAGTACTTTTTGTTAGTATAGCTTTTCCAAACCTTCAAAACTGGTGGGCTTTAATGCCCATCCTTGATATGGTGCCAGTCTTACCCTCTGACTATGCTATGTTATAGTTCAAGTTAACAGTAAGTTATTATTTTATATTGCCTTCCATAAATAAAAATAAAAATTCAGTATAAGTGAGATAAAATTTACTATATATATATTTAAAAGTTATTTTTATGTCTGACATTTTGTACTTCACAACAATGTGTCCACTTATCAGTGTGTCCATTTAAAAAATATTATTTTATTTTAAGGTCAGTAAGATTCTTGTGTTCTTATTGTCTAGTTTGTGTTATGTGACATTACCCTCCTTAGAACTGTAACAGAAAAAAGAATAACCATAATAAGTAAAACTAAAAGGTTGCTGCAAATATTTTAAAATTACTAGAATAAATAAATATGCAAAAACTTTAAAGCATTTTAACTTGTACAATAACCAAACTTAACAAGGTACCCATTATTTTTAACTCTTTGGAGTTGCTTGTAAAAGATGGGTATGTCCGGTTCAATAAGACACACCTATTAATCAAACTAATCCCATCATTTTTAAAAGATAACCTGTACCACAGGGTCAGACTAGAATTACAATTCATGAGAGTAATCTCACACTGACCCAGGCCCCACCATAGATTTAAAAAAAAGCCATTCTATTAAAAGATGATTTTACCCAAGCCTAGAAAATAATCATATGGCACAAGAGTTGGCAGCTCTCTGTCAATTATACTGTCAGAGTCCAACAAGTTCAACAAGAATCTCCCTCTCTATTGACATGAACATTAAGGCCCCAAAGTAGTCCTGTTTAACAGAGGTCTCCAGGTTGTCCTTTATAAGCTTGGTGTTTAGAAGCTTCATTCACAGGCCACTTGTGTTACAGACAAGGTCAACAGGAAGTAGTAGCCAAAGCAAATGAAAATGTTGGCACCAGTTAATAGGTTGCCATGAAATATGAGGACATGGCACAATATAGCACAGGTTTTGCAAGCTGAACAGTTTCTGCTTATAAGGTTGAGGGTCTCATCAAAATCCCAGAATCTGATCCTGAGAGCTCCCTCATTGTCCTCACACAATAGCCATCCAAAGACATGAGTGTGTTGCCAAGCTTTTTAGTTCTGCCTGCAAAGTCCCTGCTGTGGCATGATCTATTATTACAGTAGGGCTGGAAGTCCTATTTGTCATATTTTGTCTACATTTTTATGTTGAAAGTTTTTTAATCTGAAAAATGGGTAGGCAGGCTAAAACCATATTTCCAGATGGATAGCCTTGTTTGAGTTAACTATAATAATACTTTTGTTTTTATGGTCCATTTGAGGCAAAACAAAAAATCAACCCACTTGTATAACATGAATAAATACATTAGAGCATGAATTTTAAAGTAGTGAATCCAAAGTAAATTATTTAAAGTGCAAATATATAGCAGCACTGTGCATATACATAATACAGATAAAAATGACGTGTCAATGGAAAAGTTGTAAAACATTGTTAAATGCAGACGATATTCTAAAAGTGAGTTTTGAAGATGTATTGAAAAGCTGCAGTAGGCCTGCTATCTGATTTAGTGACAGCATTTAAGCTAGGCATACTACAGTTTATGAAAACTATTTATCTTTATATAGACATATATTTCTGAGTGACTATCTTGTAAATATTCCCTGAAATCCATTAACACGTTGTGCCAAAGCAGGTATAACAATATTTATTATAAAACCAGTTTTGATTGCTAGCAAGAGCAATTGCATTTAGGCTATACACATGATGAGTATAATTTGTAAACGTTAGCTGTGGTGTGTTGTCATTACTTGCACTTTACACCACCACAGATTTAAAAAAAGATTTTTCTGACAATCTTTCAGCTCCTTGTGGCCATTTTCTCCCCATTGCCTATCCTTTAAATTCATTAGCCCACTCTCCTCATGTATCCAGTAATGTACTGTGTGATATTCATGTCTGATAAAGAACACTGCATGGGACACAGGCCAAATCAGACAAAAGACAGGACAGACAGCCTCCCAATGGCCTAAATATTTAGTTGATGTGTGTGACGATGCCGGTCCCCTACAGACTTCCTCTTCTCACATGGGAGTCTGCTGAACCAACACCATCGATAGTTGTGACCAAGATGAGGTGACAAATGAGGACAAATCTCATTGATGCCAGGGGATGGTGTAAAATGGTCAGGTGCTTTTATTAAAGGAAACAATCCAACACAAAAGTAAAACCAAAAGTGTTCATTGTGCAGTGTTCAAATAAACCAAATCCATAAAATCATTAAAATGTGGAGATAAAATCAATAAATAAATTTGTTAAAATAGAGGTTAAAATGCAGTCTCTCTCCACCCGATCGCAGCCACCACCTTCTGTCTCCCTGGCTCACCCATCACAGCCATTCCCGGCAGAGCCTCTGCAGCACGAACACTGTGCAACCAGACTGTCTGAGGTCGGCACACCTCCCGTCTTCCTTTGCGCTCATGCAGTAGCTTCTCGCATCCACTGGGAGGTCTTACGTCCTGCTCACCCAACTCTAGTCAGTGGGGTGAACCTGCCCGTAGAGTGCCTCAGCCTGTGTTCCTTTCTGGAGCCCCAGCTCGAGCTGCCTTCTCCTTCCTGGTGTCTGGATCATCTCCAATGACTGCCTTTTTCCGTCCCTTAACCTCTTTCTTTTATATCATCAGTCCTGTTCTTTTTATCTTTTATCTCTCTGTACCGGCCCGTAAATATATCCCCGTCTCCGTGGGCGCATCGCCTTAATCACATGCCGCAGGAAGCCAATGAAGCTATTGAAAATGATCACATCCGCATGTGTAATCACGCCCAAGGAGAGTGACACGGCTTTATGGATTTAAAACCTGGCCATATTTTGTTGTAGCTGCGGACCCACTATACCACAATGTGTGCTTCATAACTGTGCATCTACTATTTATTTTCATTCATAAGAAACCAACATTCATAGTTTATTCACTTGCTAACTTATTTAGTTTGTATCGATATGGTATAATCCTGAAAATGTCTTGCAAAAAAATGGCAGCCAAACAAGCTGCACATGAGGTCCAACAAGCTCTGAGAAAGAAGTTTCTATGAGACAAATACTGCAACTAAAATTATTACATTTTTGTTTATTCAAATTTTTATTTCTTAAATAAAAAGTTTACTCCAAAACAATATAGTTAACTGTTAAAACAAGTGACTATGAGGTGCCATTTTATTTGAAACTGCTTTTCAGAAAAGCTCAGGGGTCTCAAAAATGTTGCATATGCCCGATTTGACACACACTTTGAGATGTATAAAAATTTAAACTTGCCGTAAAGCCATGCACATTTTCACAGCAGCCTCACACCTTGTGTACACACATTTTCTGCTCCTTTTTGCAAACTGATGGCACCCTGTGTCAAAGCAGTACTTCTGTTTCTGTGTCGTTTACCTTTCTTTTTTATATCATCTCCCCTCCCATTCACCTCATTTCGCTCTGAGCTGAGCTCCACAGCTAACGCAGTCTTGTGGAACCAACTTTGTGACACTGCCACCAACTACTCACAGAAAAATGCACAAGTTAATACACACGCTGTCTCTAGAGTTTCTCCACACTCTGAATCCTCCAGGCACTACTTGCAAAAGGTTACATTGACAATCGTGTTACGTTATTTTTAAAATGTTTCCTTTTCTTAGCACAAGCACAGCTGAGAAGCTTCGATGCATGTGCTCCATAACGCATTAAAAAATAATGCATTTAATCACACTTTGCATTCCAAGCAAAGGGGAACTTTTGTCAATGCATGATTTCCTGGTACACCGATTACACTGATTTACACATCAGAGCTACAAAAATGTAACAGTCGGAAGAAAGCGCGTTGCTACAACTGATTGGAGGAAAATTTCATTTCAAAAGACTACCCGACGGAAGCCTTGATAAAAGCGTGGTTTTGTGCACATATACAGTATATATATATGTATATATATGTGGATGTATATGTATATATACTGTATATATGTGTGCATATGTATATATATGTTTGTGTGTGTGTATATATATATATATATATATATATATATATATATATATATATATATATATATATATATGACAGCAACACTCATGACAATGACAATGTCAATCATGTTACGTTATTATTACAATGTTTCCTTTTCTTTTTCATTACTTCTTTAACACTGTGACGGACAGCCGGGTCCCATGCCCGGCCGGGACGCCTCTGATGCATACGTCCCGGGGGAGCCATCATGGACTTTGCAATACCTCTCCCGGGGTGCTTGGGGGCAGTCTCCCTGGCAGAGGATTCCTCCTCAATCTCCCCCGTGGCTCCATGGGACATGGAGTCCACCACAGCAGCCCGGTTGGGAGATGGGGTGGCCGCTAGGGGGTGCTGCAGAGAGCCAGCCACCACACTGGACGGTTTATCAGCCCCAACCGGAGGTGTAATTAAGAACAGCTGGTCAGGCACCTGGATCACTTCCGGGTGGGGTATAAAAGGGCCTGCCTCCCAGCAATCGAGGCCAGAATTGGGAGGAAGAGGACGAGGGTGCCTGGGAGGAGTGGTGGAGCAGGAAAGTGTGGGTTTGTGTTGGTTTGGTGCTTGGGACTGTGTTGGGCCGGTGGGACACGGGGAAGACGTGTGCCCACGGCTGAAGAGCAACAAAATAAATACCTGTGAGTGTGAACACGTGCCTCTGCGTATTCTGTGCCGAGTCGGGCGCTATATAGCGCCATTATCACAACACATTACTTCTCCGCTGCGAAGCACGGTTATTTTGCTAGTTCAAGAAAGAAATTGTTTCAATTTACATGTGGCTGTCAATGTGTTAAAAACTCAAGTTCAAATTTTAATCAATACAAAGTAGACACATCTGCTTGGCTGGTGCAGAGGTAAGGCCTGCAGTCTCATATTCAAGAGGTTGTGGCTTCCGGTCCTCCCCACATTTACTGTTTTGAGTAGTGAGCTGCTTTATAATCATTACTAATATAATAAGAACATACATTACTCAAAATGATAAATGTGGGGAGGACCCATGATAGAAACTGCAATCTCTTCATTATGTGACAGCAGTTCTTACCTCTGCATCAGTTGAGTGAATGAGTCAGAGTGGGGCTGTTGGCACGTGCACATGTGTTAAATTTCACATTCATTAGGTTTTATAAAGGGGAAGTGTGTGGAACTTGGCTTATGCAGTTTTATACATTTAGATTTTTTTGTGTGCACATTTCCAGTTTTATCTGTAAGCCATCTCTTAGTGTGAATTCTACGCACAGCGTTATACATTAGGCCCCTAGTGTGTATGACTTAACTGGGATTCTCATGTTTCTTTGGTATGGTATTTCAGTCATAGGCCTGCACAATACAAATAATTAATCTTACATGGCACACCTACTGTACCTCCACCTATAGCCACAATAAATTGATATTTTAAACTACAAATGTACAAAAATTTCCCAACTAAGCCCCTCTACCTACAGTAAGTGATGCCTTGACTCTAGTCTCCACTAAAAAAAACTAAAGATCATGTATCAGAAAAGTGTGATCAAAGACATATCTTCACAGGCCTTAATAGACAAGTGTATGCACCATTAATCTTGTAGTAAGCTAGATTTCTATAAGCCGGTGAAATATATGTTACTCTGAGAAACGTCATTCTCATCTATGTAATAATTCAGGTTTTCTCCTTGACTAGGGTCTTGGTTTCCTAATAAACCCCAGGTATCCATTTAAGCCTGAAAATCAAAATTGTGGCAGGTCCCTAAAAAACAAGGAAATGTTATAATGTTACAAATTTCTCAGTGCCTACATCTGAGTTTGTAATAAAATATTGCAGCAGAGTGCAGATAGCTTTTTACTTAGTGTGTATATATCATGAAAAGAGACTGTGCTACATAATGCAGGTGTGCTTTTAATTTGTGAATTACAGATCAGTGAGTATGATGTGATTCATCTACTGATAACATAACATATTCATATCCTAGCTAATCACATTTGTGGACAGTAGAGGGCACTAGTGAGCACCAAATCCCAGGCACAACCTCATAGACACAAGTCCTGTTTAACTAAAATAGGTTTATTTATACAACTACCTCCCACAAAGGTTCCACTATTGCAATAAACACAATTCTCTTTACCTTTTCTCCTTCTTTTCTCCCCCTCTTCACCTCTCAGGCGAGTTTTGTCCACTGCCACCTAAGTCTGACTCACCTGGATGAGGTTGAGCAGCTACTTTTAAACTTCTGGTGCTAGGTCATGGCCTGATGGAATTACATCTGGGTCAAACGGAAGTCCCTTAAAACAGGGAAGAGGAATCCCTGTAGCATCCCCTGGTGGCCATCACTGAACACAACAAGGCTGTTCCAGAGAACTTTAATATCCAGGGTGCCTTGTGGGTATCTGCACAGGTACAACTGCCCATGGAAACTGCATGCTATTGCATCGAGGAGGCCCATAGTCCTGTTGGGTTGTTTCCGCTGTCCTTTCATTATGCTGTCCTCCCAGCCAGGTATTGTTCTTGGGCCTAACCAAGCCAGGACGTCAATGTACCCACTCTGGCATTGGCTTTTTCTGCTTGTCTTCTGGGCAAGATATGATGATCTTCGCCCTGTTTCTTGTGGTGGCATAGGGCTGGCCTCAAAATCTGCTTAAGGAACCATACTCCTTCCTGGCTAGGATGAACCAGGGACGCTCAGCCAGAAGTGTCGTCCATCACAAATTCTTTATATTTAATTTACCATTGCATCAAAATAACATTTCAGTGTTCAGCCTATTGGACCCCCTGATTACCACTACCATTTTCTTTGACCATTCTTACAGGACCAAATTATGACATTTAATGAAACTATGGAAACAAAACCATATTGTGGACACTTGCAGCCTGATTTATTTGAAACTTTACAATTATGTTAAAAAAGAAAAAGATGTGAATTATGTAGTTATGGGGGACTTCAATTACCCATATGTTAAGTAGGATAATCTTACAAATAGCAAAGCACATTAACAGAATTTCATAGATGAAATAAGTGACCATTTTTGACATATAATGTTAGAAAAACAAGAAGATTGGAAGTTTGCCTAGATTTTGCCTTTGTTATTAATCAAGATAGAATTCAGACAGTATTTTTTTTTAAAGTTTAACTTTAAAAGGGAAAATTTTGAGCAGATACAGCCTAAATCTAAAAAAGATAAACCGAGATTTGCTTTTAAGTAAGGAATCAGATGAGGAGTACTGGAGCAGATTTAAAAATGTTTTATTTTCATATTAGGGCAAATTCTTTTTGAAATTTAGAAGCAGTAACAATTTAAAGTACTCTGCAGTGGATAAACAAAGAGCTATAAAAATTAAGCTGTGAAAGAAAAACAAAGCTGTGTAGGATGTGCAAGACAACTCCAGTGTTGCTTTTTTTGACTTATAAGTATATCAAAAGTCCTTGTGCAATGACAAAAAAGGCAATTAGATAAGGAATCCTAAAAGGCAATTAGAGAAGGATATTGAGGAAAACGTTAAACATGATACAAAAGCGAGGTTTTCAGCATTTTACTAGTAAAAGAATGATCAAGGAGGAGGTGAAGAGCATTAGAGACTGTAAGAGTGAATAAAAATATACTGACAGTGAAACAGCAAATGCTCCTAACTTGAATTTTGCTGAAAGTTTAACATGTGAATAAGTTTTTTATTCTCTCAGCAGTTACAGGGAATAACAAAGTGTTACTTAGTGATTTGGAATCTGTAAAGGTTCAGAAATGATGCTTAGATTAAAAAGGCTGTTAAAAACAGTTAGTAAGTATACATATAAACCCTTGATACATATTTTTTTTTAAATCATACTCGGGAAACTTCTAATAAAAACTAGAATCTATCTAATATTATCTCATTAAATTAAAAATAGTCAGGCTGATCCAAGTAACTATAGGTACATAAGCTTAACATGCAACACTAGTAAATAAAATTATTAAGGAAAAAGATTGAGCATAACATGGCATGAACAAATGTATTAGTAAGTAGTCAGCATGGGTCCATACTGGGGAGTTCGAGTTTCGCTAATATGTTGGAATTATATAAGAAGAAGCAAATGCATATAATCTGACAATTAAATGTAATATATCATTTGTAATGTTTTTCAGAAACAGAATGATTTTAAGGGGTAGTTTGTAGATGAGTGCAAAATTGGCTTAAAACTGAACGCAAAGGGTTATGGTAAAGTGAAATTTTAATGAGCTGGTAATCCTCAGGGATCTGCACTGTGGCAGCAGCTCTGTTTAAAATACATAAATCGTCTAGACAAGAATGTAATTAATAAACTAGTGACGTTTTCAGATGATACTAAATGAAGTGGAATGCCGGGAAATGTAAAATCATCTATATCATTGCAGAGAGAACTGAACAGAATATAGGCAGATGAAATTTTATGTAAATATGTGTAAAATCAAAAATGTTGAAAATAGAAATGATGGATTTGAATACATCATGAAAAGTCTGATAACTTAACATACATCTTATGAAAAGAACCTATAGCAGAAGTTGTATTGGAAAGCAGAAAGTGAATAGCAGTGCTGAAGAAAGTTAATAGTATATTAGCTATGGAAGATTTTTCATGGCCAAATTAAATGCAATCTGACGTGTTAACTACTTTACAATGCGATGCATATGCATGTGGTGCATTTGATTAAAACTATATTAAAAATATATTAACCAAATGATTGAAAACTTTTCATTACTCTACACAATTTTGATGTCAGTTTAAAATACAATACAAAAGCATATTACATTTTAATTCATGTCAATAGATGGTTCAGGTTATCCCCACATTCCCCAAGTGCTTCTGAGAGCCTCTTCAACCTATAACCATTGATAGCAATAGACTAAAATGAGCTGAGCAAATGAGGACGTATACATTCAGCAAGGGGTTTGTGCATAAGTGTCAGTGTTTTTAACTGCAGTCCAACAAATGAAACAATGTGCTGTGATTCAAAAAGTAAATAATCTATTAAAAACCGTGACAATCCATGATATAAAGCTACAGAGCTAAAAGCAGAGTACAACAAAGACAATTATTGGGTCCTTAATGTTCCTTTTCTGATCCCAGAAAAGCCCAGCACAACTCCCTCACCATCTTCCCAGCTCACCCATACCTTGCTCAGCTGGCGAAGACTCCACCAACCCCCATCTTGGCTGCCCTAGTCTACTTGACCAGCTCACATGGGGTCGGTTGTCAATCAATCAATCAACATTTATTTATATAGCACATTTTCATACAAAAAAATGTAGGTCAAAGTGCTTTACAAAATAAATAGAAAAATAAAAGACACAATAAAAAATAAACATAAGTCAACATTAATTAACATAGAATAAGTAAGGTCCGATGGCCAGGGTGGACAGAAAAAACAAAAAAAACTCCAAAGGCTGGAGAAAAGAATAAAATCTGTAGGGGTTCCAGACCACGAGACCGCCCAGTCCCCTCTGGGCAATCTACCTAACATAAATCAAACAGTCCTCTTTGTATTTAGGGTTTTCATGAAAGGACCTGATGATGATGGTCACGTAGACTTCTGGCTTTCAGTCCATCAATGTTGGTGCATCATGATGCTTTGAGTAGGTGGTGGTGGCACAGGCCGCCACCACAAAGAAACCGGAAAAAGAAACAGAAGAGAGAGTTGGGGTCAGTACAGATTTTGGAGCCACTGTGAATAGTTATTATGATGAATTGAACATACAGAGTATCAGTATTAAGTTAAAGTGAAGTTATAAAAAGGCCATGTTAAAGTAATGTGTTTTCAGCAGTGTTTTAAAGTGCTCTACTGTATTTGCCTGGCGAATTCCTATTGACAGGCTATTCCAGATTTTAGGTGCATAACAGCAGAAGGCCGCCTCACCACTTCTTTTAAGTTTAGCTTTTGGAATTATAAGGAGACACTCATTTGAAGATCTAAGGTTACGATTTGGAATATAACGTGTCAGGCATTCCGATATATAAGATGGGGCGAGATTATTTAAGGCTTTATAAACCATAAGCAGTATTTTAAAGTTAATCCTGAATGACACAGGTAAACAGTGTAGTGACAGTCAAAACTGGAGAAATGTGTTCAGATTTTCTTTTCCTAGTTAGGATTCTAGCAGCTGCATTCTGCACTCGTTGCAAGTGATTTATGTCTTTTTTGGGTAGTCCTGAGAGGAGTGCGTTACAGTAATCCAGTCTACTGAAAACAAAAGCGTGAATTAATTTCTCAGCATCTTTCAATGATATAAGAGGTCTAACTTTTGCTATGTTTCTTAAGTGAAAAAATGCTGTCCTAGTGGTCTGATGAATATGCGATTTAAAATTCAGATTACAGTCAACAGTTACCCCTAAGTTTTTTACTTCTGTCTTAACTTTTAATCCTAATGCATCAAGTTTATTTCTGATAACCTCATTGAATCCATTGTTGCCAATTACTAAAATTTCAGTTTTCTCTTTATTTAGTTTGAGAAAATTACTATTGTATGACAGGTTGTCATCCTGTCTTCCTTCTCGCTCTTCTTGCATACCCCAGATCCCAGGGGAAGACTCCACCACAATCGCATCTGCTCCTCTGAGAGTGATCACAAGAGACGATCCTCCCTTACAGCACTGATCCTTCACTCTTCTGCAGGGCTAACAACCGCATTGTTTCTCACTTACTCGTAAGATTGGTTCATCTTTTGTCACTATCTGATACTGCTCTCACAGCTTTCTGTTTCTCTCTGTTTCTATTCTGTCTGTCTGTGTTTCCCATCTGTTTCTCTTTATGTGATCCATGCTGTGCCATGAAGGCTCTTTCTATATGGCCTGATTGGGCGCAGTTGTAAAACGCTGCTTCGTTCAAGGTGTGAAAGAGGCATATGACTGATCCCCTTGCACTTGCCCAATACAAAGTTTAATGAGATACAGTAAGCAAAAGTTATTAAGACAGATTGATGAAGAATCCATGTATAGACAGAAATATTTTCCTTTTTTGCTTGCATTTTCCAAGGAACTATTAATTAAAGTACTCATTACTTTCTTTAATATCTATAGACAATCCACCATTGGACATGAAGCAAATAATAAAATCCTGAATTAGTTGTATATATAAAGCATGTGCATTTACTTACAAGCACTGAATTGTGTCATGTAGCATTAGATATTAACATATTTATTTATTGCTTACTCCGTTTTACCAAAAAGAAATTGCCATCTCTGTTGTACTAATTCTATAAAATTAGGAAATTTAAAAACTTCAGTCTCTAATAATGTTTTCAATTGAAATATGGTTATTTTTATTGTAATTGTCATTAGAGTGATATATAGAAAAAGTCACCAAATCTAAAAAAAAAAATCCTCTAACCACATAAAAATATATACCATATAAACCATATCTTAAGTCACTAAAAAATTAATTAAAGTAAATAAAAAAAATCTATTTAAATCAATAAAAATTAAGCCGAAATGCACACCAGAATATGCTATTTTCTGGTAAAGGACGTTTCTCTTTCATTAAAGTTTACTCTTAGTACATATCATTCACAGTCCAATTTGATTTAACAAATAATTTATATAATCTCTTGCCAGAATATATCATCTTTTATGAGACAATTCTTGATTTAAAAAATGACATTTATGTAATGTAGTTATATTTATAATAATGTTTACATTATACATTAAAAGTTATACACTCTAATTTTATTTCATATTAAGATATAAATGATGTATTAGTTTGAGTCTTAAGGTCAAGGCACTTAAATGAATAAATGATTGCCCATTTAAACTACTGAATTGTATTATTTGGGAAATCTTATGGGAACCGTTTTATAATGACAGAATCAAAGTCATTACACCTAAATATACAGTCTTCACACCATTAATTTTCTTTGTGATACAATGTCCAAGTGCAATGTGATGAGCTATATTAAAATTTAAAATGGAACACATAAAGGCTTGCCAGCATTTCAGACTTCTTCATGGGCTACTGTTCAGTATTAAAACTTGAGGAAAAATTGTGAAAAAGTTTGAAATAGAAGATTTATAAGTAAGCTGATATCATATTATACAAAAATAAATAAATAAATAAATAAGGATTTCACTTTCAAATTATGAAAAACCTTATGTTAAATATTAAACATTGAAGAGGCTACCCGGCACTTTCAGATTAAAGTATTTTTTGCTAAACATATATATTTAATTATTTGCTAAAAGACTTTATTTAACCATGTGTTAAATAGGAAACCTCACAAATAGCAGAGCACAACAGACTTTTTACGGATGTAATTAGTGATTTAACACACCACATTAAAATACCAATGAGAGGAGAATCCTCGTGAATTTATTATTTATTAACAGTCAGGATAGAATTCAATGGGATGAGGTGATCAAGCCATTAGTATCTAGTTATCCTAATATAATATATTTCACATTATTCTAGCAGAGCCCTTATTCTAAAACTTAAATTTTAATTATGCATATCTGGCTTAAATGTCGAAAAGTTTAAAAATGATAAATATTGTGATAAACCTTTTTACGGGTGAAGGGAAGTCAAGAAGCATTGTAGCAGGTTTAATATTATTGTATGGGCCATCCATGCAGGACAGGATTAGAAGCAGCAACAAATTAAAGGGAACTCTACAATGGACAAATAAAGAAAAAAAAAATAAGTTGTAAAATAAAAAACAGATGTATGCTGTATACAAGATAAATAACTCTGTTGCCAACCATATAGTTAAAAATGATACTAGGAAAGCTAAGAAGCAGTTAAAAAGAAATATTGGTAACACTTTAGTTTACAGTAGGTACTGCAAAAATGCCTCAATTTCACATTTACTCTTATGTAATAAGATACAAAGGTTCAATTTGGTGATAACAACGCTTAAAAAGCATCAGTAAATACGCTATTCATCTCTTTGCAGTGGGCGGCATAGTGGCGCAGTTGTAGTGCTGCTGCCTCGCAGTTAGGAGACCAGGGTTCACTTCCCGGGTCCTCCCTGCATGGAGTTTGCATGTTCTCCCCGTGTCTGCATAGATTTCCTTCCACAGTCCAAAGACATGCAGGTTAGGTGCATTGGCGATTCTAAATTGTCCCTGGCGTGTGTGTGTGCCCTGTGATGGGCTGGCACCCTACCCGGGGTTTGTTTCCTGCCATGTGTTGGCTGGGATTGGCTCCAACAGACCCCCGTGACCCTGTAGTTAAGATATAGCAGGTTGGGTGATGGATGGATCTCTTTGCAGTGTAAATTTTCTTATGAATATGAAGGATTCACAGGCCATATATTGAAATATGCAATACCAAGAGAATAATGTCTCATTTAAGACACTGACCATTCCAAAATGAAGTTAGTGAGCCACATTGCAAAGATGAATAACTACTTTACTAATACTGTGCAAATGTCATTAAAACTAAAAGAAGTCTTTGTTAAGGTTTTGTTAATCAGTAGTAGATGTTACTGAAATAATAACGAAATATTACCCAAATATTGTGAAAATGTGAATGAAATCATCTATCATCCATTTTACTAACCTCAATGGGCAGTTGCAGCCAATCCCAGCAAGAATCGAGCACAAGGCAGGACAGAGCACCAGGCCACCACAGGGCGAACACTCACACATACAAGGTCTTCAGCTATATTTTCCCGATGTCTGCAATATTCACAGAAGCAGTGCCATTTTAATCCCATTTAAAAAAAACTTTAAATAATTTTGTAGCATTAACTTGTAAGCTGTGTTAATGACATTTTATTTGCAGGAACAACCCTACGGAGTGTTACTTTTGTTAATTCTGTTTACCAAGGAAAGAAAGGTGGCTTAATCAGTGTTTTTGGAAGCTGTTTAAATTGTAAATATACCAGTTTTGTAGTTTAATCCTTTTAAATATGACAGATCCTAGACATTGAAATTTCAGATCACTACGAGGATTTCCTTGACATAACATTGTCACTTAAAATAAAGAGAAACATTCTTTTAAGAGATATGACTTTGATGACTGCTTCGACTTTTTTATAATATAACTAGTAGTCAGAATTCAATATTTTCCTGATACAAATGGCAATGTAAATATTCCACTTGGAAAATTGTAAGTGTAAGCTTTTCTGTCCCAGAAAAAAACTATTATTATAGTTTGATGGAAGAATCCATCAGTCTTTAAGCTCTAAAGAAGCTGCTTCAAAGCTCACTGTAAATAGAGAAAAACTAAATAACAGTCTTCTTCATTTTTCGGCTGCTCCTGTTAAGGGTCTCCACAGCGGATCATCTTCTTCCATATCTTTCTGCCCTCTACATCTTGTTCTGTTACACCCATTACCTGCATGTCCTCTCTCACCACATCCATAAAACTTTTTTTAGGCCTTCCTCTTTTCATCTTCCCTGATAGCTCTATCCTTAGCATCCTTCTCCCAATATACTCCTCATCTCTCCTCTGCATACGTAAAAACCAACGCAATCTTGCCTCTCTGACCTTGTCTCCCAACCGTCGAACTTGAGCAGACCCACTAATGTACTCATTTCTAATGCTATCCATCCTCGTCATGCCCAGTGCAAATCTTAGCATCTTTAACTCTGCCACCTCCAGTTCTGTCTCCTGCTTTCTGGTCAGTGCCACCAGACATCGTGAGATCGCACGAGATAGCACAACCACATCTAAGATGCTTTGCTGCATGTACTCCGAGAGGCTCACGTGAACTGACTTTGCAGGACTGAGAAAGGTAAACCTGTGCATGCAGTGTGTGATGTCTCAGACACACTACTTCTCCGCTGCGAAGCGCGGGTATTTTGCTAGTTGATAATATGTTAAACTCAACCTTCTCTGTGGAGTTCATGAATAAAGTCCTGCAGGTTAAGTGTGACCCTTACGTAACATCTTTTTTACAGGAAAGTTAAATAATACAATATCAAAAATTACACACACATTAGCAGTAAAGTTAGTTGAACTTCCTATTCAACAAGCTGAATTGTACTCCTTTAGAAATATACATGTATCTGAACTTTATAAAATAATTACTCAGTTCAGATAGTTCGCCTGCATCCTTGCTCTAGTTTCTATATAATTCTTTAAATATGTTACAAACTGCATAACCAACAGCATACTAAATATAGTGGTGACTCTGAGGCTAATGACCTGCGCTGCTATCCAGAAGGATGCTGGTTCAAATCCCTGTCATCTGCTGGGCGCTTGAGCAAGACCCTTAACCTATAATTGCTCCAGGGGCACTGTACAATGGCTGACCCTGCACTCTGACCCCAAGGGGTATGCGAAAAACTAACAAATTCCTAATACAAGAAATTGTATAAGGCGAAATAAAGAACTATATATATATATATTGTCACAAGAACGAGACATGGACAGATAAAGAGTTGGGGCAGCCACCCGTATAATGTGGTATCCTGGCTGCAAAAGGTCGTTTTTTCAAACAATCAGCACTGAAGTGCATTCAACTGAGTCCAGAACAAGACTGAGGAAACAAAGGAAAAGGGGCAGGTTTTAAAGGGGGAGACAGGAAGTAAGGTCATATGGATCCGGCGCGTGGTCTTCCACCATTGGTTCATAGCCGGACGTGACATCAGAGGGACTGGAGCTGGTGTGGCCGACTTCCATTGGCTCAGTCAAATCCCCCGGGGATGGTCTACAGGCAATGGAGAAAAGTCAGTGCACTCTGCCACACCCGCAGCCTCGAACTGCCTTCACTCAAGCCCTTTAGCTGCCTCCCATGCGCACGTGTGTGACAATATATATAAACTGCTCAAAAAATTAAAGGAACACTTTGAAAACACATCAGATCTCAATGGGAAAAAGAAATCCTCCTGGATATCTATACTGATATAGACTGGGTAATGTGTTAGGAACGAAAGGATGCCACATCGTTTGATGGAAATGAAAATGATCAACCTACAGAGCCCTGAATTCAAAGACGCCCCAAAAATCAGAGTGAAAAAATTATGTGGCAGGCTAGTCCATTTTGACAAAATTTAATTGCAGCAACTCAAAATTGTACGCAGCACTTTGTATGGCCCCTGTGTTCTTGTATACATGCCTGACAACATCGGTGCATGCTTCTAATGAGATGACAGATGGTGTTGTGGGGATCTCCTCCCAGATCTGGACCAGGGCATCACTGAGCTCCTGGACAGTCTGAGGTGCAACCTGGTGGCATTGGATGGACCAAAACATAATGTCCCAGAGGTGTTCTATTGGATTTAGGTCAGGAAAGTGTGGTGGCCAGTCAATGGTATCAATTCCTTCATCCTCCAGGAACTGCCTGCATACTCTCACCACATGAGGCCAGGAATTGTCGTGCACCAGGAGCCACTGTATCAGCATAGGGTCTGACAATGGGTCCAAGGATTTCATCCTGATACCTAATGGCAGCCAAGGTGCCTTTGTCAAGCCTGTAGCGGTCTGTGTGACCCTCCATGGATATGCCTCCCCAGACAATCATTAACCCACCACCAAACTGCTCATGCTGAATGATGTTACAGACAGCATAATGTTCTCCATGGCTTCTCCAGACCCTTTCTCTTCGGTCATGTGCTCAGGGTGAACCTGCTCTCATCTGTAAAAAGCACAGGGCACCAGTGGTGGACCTGCCAATTCTGGTATTCTATGGCGAATGCCAATCGAGCTGCATGCTGCTGGGCAGTGAGCTCAGGGCCCATTAGAGGACATGGGGCCCTTGGGTCACCCTCATGAAGTCTTTCTGGTTGTTTGGTTAGAGACATTCACACCAGTGGCCTGCTGGAGGTCATTTTGTAGGGCTCTGGCAGTGCTCATCCAGTTCCTCCTTGCCCAAAGGAGCAGATACTGGTCCTGCTGATGGGTTATGGACCTTCTATGGCCCTCTCCAGCTCTCCAAAAGTAACTGCTTGTCTCCTAGAATCTCCTCCATGCCCTTGAGACTGTGCAGGGAGACACAGCAAACCTTCTGGCAATGACACGTATTGATGTGCCATCCTGGAAAAGTTGGACTACCTCATGCTACCAGTAGTGACACTGACTGTAGCCAAATGCAAAACTAGTGAAGAAACAGTCAGAAAAGATGAGGAGGGAAAAATGTCAGTGGCCTCCACCTGTTAAACCATTCCTGTTTTGGGGGTCATCTCATTGTTGCCCCTCTAGTGCATCTGTTGTATATTTCATTAACAACCCAGCAGCTGAAACTGATGAACAACCCCCTCTGCTACTTAACTGACCAGATTAATATCCCATAAGTTTCATTGACTTTATGCTATACTCTGATTAAAAAGTGTTCCTTTAATTCTTTTGAGCAGTGTATATATATATACTAAATAACTGCTCAATAGTGTCTTGTATTTTTACAGATTTTTTAGAAGCTGCAGTAGTCAAACTTTTGCCTTTTACCTTAACTGTTCGGTTTTGGACAGTTTTAGATCTATCTCTAACCAACCTTTTTTTAAAACTAAATTTTAGAAAGAGTACTTTTTTTCAACAAGTAATTCTACTTTTTAAAGGTATTAAGTACGTTTTAGAACTGTAGGATGTTACAGCTTAATGTGATATGGCTGATGTGACTTAAGTTCTGCAGTTGATACTATAGATTGTAGAGAAAACATTTTTGCAAGTCTTGTTGACTATATGATATTAGGCATGGTGTGCCTCTAGTACTCTAGGGCCTTTATTATTTTAAGTTTATGTGCTCCTGTGGGGCCAGATCATTTCCAAACATGAAGAAAACTGCCATAGCTATGCAGATGATACAAGGCTATACCAGTTTATGGTGCCAGAAGACCTATCCTCCCCCTAATGGAGTATACTTACTAAGTGGGTAGAGTAGTAAACTTACCCTTTTTAAGCTGAACATGGTAAAACAGAAATTTAAGTTATAGAACATATGTCTTTTCAGATCTAGGCAGACATGAAGAATCTAGATGTTACTATGTTCTTGGGACTGCTCAATAAAGACAAAAATCTGCTGCAGCTTGATGAAATGCAGCCGCAGGAATCTTAACTAAAGAGAAAATGTGAAGACATTTAAGACATTTCATCTGTATCAGATTATTACATGATTACTTTCACTGCCTGTCTCTTTTAGGATTAATTTTAAAATACTGTTAATTGTCAATATGTCTCTTAACAATTTTACAGTTTTTGGTCTCTCAAAATGCCTGCCCTCTTGACTCCTTAATAGTATTCACAGATCTTTGAACATTGGCTTGTTCAGTGTTCCATGACTAAAGTATTAAAGAACTGGTGGGCAGGCTTTTGCTTCTATGCACTGAAATATGCAACATTTACCAGTACAGATATGTTAAGCTAAGACTGTTGAACATTTTCAATAGTACACTACTTAAATTCTGGTCTGAATTACATGAGTTAGAAAATAGCATGACATGACTCAGAGTTTTTATTTTTGCCAGTTTATACATCAAGCAGAGTTTTTATTTTCCACTTCTTTATGACCATCTTACTACAGAGTATGTTATCCAATCAGACACAAACTTTTGCCATTATAGTCACTGGAAATTTTATTGCAATTTAATTTACATTGGCATCGATTATTGATTCTTTCTTTTCTATATGTTACTTATCTTGAATAATTGTATTTTTTGTTTTACTGTTTGTGAAAAGTTTGAACTACACTTTTTATATAGATGCACTATATAAATAAATGTTTTTGTGCCCCAATCCCAGTGCATTTTGTTATTTAATGCATATTGTATAGAGTGCTGTTGTTGAAACCCTCCCTTTCTCTGAATTCCTTTAACTCTCAACACTGCTACAACTACCTAGTAAAAATTTTTACCTCCAGTAATGTCTGCTCTGTTTTATTTTATCCACATCTCTTGCTAGACATTCCAGGTATTTTTAATAAAAGAGCATCTGATTTTATCATCTTCTTTGTAAAAATACACAAACTCCCAACTGCACCTTACAGTAGTGCTAGAACCCATCCATCCATTTTCCAACCTGCTGAATCCGAACACGGTCACAGGAGTCTTCTGGAGCCAATCCCAGGGCACAAGGCAGGATCCAATCCCGGGCAGGGTGCCAACCCACCAAACCACACACTAGGGCCAATTTAGAATCACCAATCCACCCAACCTGTATGTCTTTGCACTGTGGGAGGAAACCGGAGCGCCCAGAGGAAACCCATGCAGACACAGGGAGAACATGCAAACTCCACGCAGGCAGGACCCGGAAAGTGAACCCAGGGCTCCTAACTGCAAGGCAGCAGCATCGCCCTAATGCTGGAACCTAAAATGGTAAAACATTTTGTTCCAGATTGTTAAAGAACAAGTGAGTGGCATTATACTATAAAATGAAACTTACTTTTAAATTTGATTATTAAAATGGGAAGTAATAGCAGTGTTCAACATGACATGGCTTTGTAACCATAACATTGATCTATGTTATTATTTTCGCACAAATCCTAGATTGAGTTGAGAAGTACAAGTATGTCAAGTTTAGTTTTTCAGTAAGCAAATTTATTTTATTATATGCACAAGAAAATGGTAAAATTCTTGTCATTTACAAATAGCAGTGTTCAACATGACATGACTTTGTTACTGTAACATTGATCTGTGCTATTATTATATAATGCTAGATTGCATAGTGTAGCACAATCATGTCAAGTTTAAATTTTCAGTATGCATAACTTTTTAATGGTATACAGAAAATAATGTCAAATTCTTATATTTTACTGACCTTCTTCAGATTTGCCATGGCATTTGTGGACTAAACTAAAATATTTAAAAACATTTTTAAAAGGTATACATTTAAATTATGAGGGTGCTGTATCACAGTTTAATAAATTTAACACTATACAATATATTTGATAAATAATTTTTTGATACACCCTGGAATTATATCTTGTTATGTTGGTGAGGCTTGTGCACCTTAGGGATGCTCCTGGAAGGGGCTCGCATGGCAAATAGGTTTGGATTGAAAAACTAGACAAAGAACAATTCACAACAACACTCATGATGTTACAGATTAGAAGACAGTGTACCCTGCCTGAAATAGGGGTAGTGGGAGCCAGCCCTGGGTGTGGCATTCCCTGGTGAGTGGTCTCTTTCCTACGTTGGAGTTGAGATGTGTGAAAGACCTTGGCTGGGTGTGGAGATTCTCACAAGCACTTCTGGTAGACAAGAGGGTTTCCTCAATGTGGCCACAAGGTGCAGAGAGGAAACTCTGACTGTATTTTGAGCATATGCACCAACAGGCTATTCACAATATTCAGCCTTCTTAGAGAATGGGAGTTAAGTGTGTAGACTAGTGCAGTTCACTAATTTGGTAGTCTTATTTGGTGAATACAATGACAATGTCAGGAATGACTGAGATATCTCAAGTGGCGTGATTGGAAGAAATTACCTGCCAGATTCAAACCAGAGTGTTAATTGTTGTTGGATTGCTTTGCTAATTACAGATTGACCGATTGACCATAATAAACACCATGTTCAAACACACAGAGGCTCATATGTGTACCTGGTACTACAGCACCTTGGGCCAAAGGTTGATGATAGATTTTGTAGTTATGTCATCTACATAAGGCCATGTGTTTTGGGCAATCTGGTGAAGAGAGGGCCAGATCTATCTACTGATCACCACTTGGTCATGAGCTGAATTCGAAGCCAAGGGGGTTAACCAGAAAGACCGGGGAATCCTATACAAGCAGTTAGGATGTCCTGAGTAGCTGAGGCTTCCATTTGTAATGAGCTCAACTCCTACCTCCTAAAGAACTTCTCCCATGTGCAGAGTGAGGTTGGGGACATTGAGTCCAAATGGATCCTGTTCAAGACCGCAGAAATGGAAGCAGCTACTAAAGCTGTGGTCTTAAAGTGGTTGGGCATCTCATGGTGGCAACCCTAGGACCCAATGTTGGCCTCCATAAGTGAAGGAATGTGTCAGACTGCATAATGTGGTCTTCAGGGAAATGCTGTCTGTACAATCCCCTGACTCAGTTTAGAGGTACTGACAGGTTAAGAGGAGTGCTACAAAAGAGGTATTTGGAAGTAAAAGCTTAACCATGGAAGGACTTTGGAAAGACCATGGAAAAAAGACTATCAGATGGCCTTGAATCTGTTTTGGCAAACTGTTCATTGCCATAGAAAGGGAAGGCGTGAATTTTCCTTTACTGTGCTAACCAGGGATAGAGAGGTACTTGTGATCGAGTGGTGGGCTTAACCTCTTATCAGGATGCAGAATTAGACACGTCCAGGCAGTGGAATGGGGTGGTGTATGATTCCATAACTCTTTCTAAAGATACTATGGTGGTCAGAGGTCTCTGTACTGGTAAGTCTGCTGGGGTGAAACAGATCTGATCAGAAATGTTGAAAGCACTAGACATTGTCATAATAGCATGGTTAATGCATCTGCTTAGTGTCACATGAAAGACAGGTAAAGTACACTTGGAATGGCAGAAAGAGGACCAGAGCGTGTGTTCTAAGTATAGAGGGATCTCTCTCATCAGCCTATGGGTTGAGGCATATGCAAGGGTGCTATGTCTGAGCTTGAGATACAGTAGGAACAATTTGGATTCTGTCCTGACCATGGGACAGAAGACCAGCTTTTCTCCCTGGTGAAGTTGCTGGAGGGTGCATGGGAGTATGATCACCCAGTCTACATGTGCTTTGTACATTTGCCATGTGTTGTAGGAGGTGCTACAGGAATATGAGATAACAGGGCCTAATTTTTTCACTGTATGTATCAGACTCCATCAATGCTTTGTCTTGTCACCACCTCTGGTTGTGGTTTTCATGGACAGGATTTGCTGTTGACTGTGAAGCAGCAGGAATGAGGATCAAAACCTCCAATTCTGAGGTCATGATTCCCTCTTGGAACAGATTGGATTACTCTCTCCGAGTGGGAAAGAAACATCTGTTCTTACTAGAGGAGTTCAGGTATTTTGGCATCTTAGTTATGAGTAATGGAAGAAGGGAGTGTGAAATTGACAAGCAGACTTGAGTGGTAGCAGCAGTTCTGGTGGTGAAGCAGGAACTGAGTATAAACACAAAGTTAACCAATCCTTACCTATGGTCATGAGCTGTCAGCAATGACCAAAAGAGTGAAATTGTGAGTGCAAGAGACAGAAATGAGGTTTCTCTGAAGGACTGCTGGGCTGATACTTGATGACAGAGTGCGAAGCTCTGTGATTTGAGAGAGCCTCAGAATAGAGTTACTGCTCCTCCAGAACAGGAAGAGTCTCTTCAGGTGGTTTGGGTATAACATAAGTATGACCCCCAGATGGCTCCCTTTGGAACCAAGGCAGTTCTTTTACAAAAAACACTGCACTTTTCCTATCAATGACTACCATATAACCTCCACAGTACCGAGTGTACACAGTAAACAGTACTGTGTGTAGTTTCAACATATCTATTAGTAGTGTATGGAATGAATGAAAATACTGTAGGCATAGATGTGTATTTGTTTCCAGAATCTGGGTTATGAGCAAAACAAACCAGAGTCAATGTTTGGAGTTTTGTGGATCTTAGCCAAACCAATATTATAGGCCTCAAAATCAAGATACATCAAAGAAAAAGAGCGTGTCTGGACATCTTTGTGAATATTTGTGTGTGTAATTTAACAACACACATAGTCTGAAGTTGCTACATGGCTGGGATGACAGCTAGACAGAAGGAGATTATGCTCTCATGTGTTTAGATTTCCTATTAAATTTTGAGGAATACATTTACAAAAATTAAAGATTAGCCTGACTCATTACTTTCATCTTTAATAACACTGAAAACTAGATATATTTTACATATGCTAATACTTTGGACAGTTTTAACTGATCTAAATGGTTAAAATATTATAATTATTACTATCTTTATTTTAATTAAATCATTTTCTATGTTTCTTTGTTGATGAGCTCCCATTGAAGAATTTACTGGAAAAAGAAAATATTGTGTGCACGCCAAAACGACTGAAGTAATAACTATTTTTCTATACCATTTTAACAAAGTTTACAGTAAACACAGAGCAGCCCAGTAAAGTGACAATAATACACCTGCAACCTAAAAATGCAGACTTCATTGCATTGCTGTGTAACGAAACATCGGGCAGTATGCATTAAATCAAAAGAGAAATGGCATGCAAAGATGATGGAACACAAGGACATCGGAGACAATCACACCTTAGTGTGCCGCAACAAATCAGAAGGTACAACTGAATTCAAATTCTCATAACTGGGGACCTATATGATGGGCAGAGAAATGTTAAATGTTTTTAATGCATAACTTTTGTTTTGATGACCGGTTGCATCATATTCAGCCCTTCATTCATTATTCCGGCATAAGCATTACCAGCCTCGTTGAAATTCATGGCTGTCCCCTCAGCTGCGTCATGTACTTTAGAAATATGTTCCCACGTGCATCTCCACCCTCAACGTAATTTTTGCTGCGACTCCCTCACAACCAGTGCAGTATATAAACCCGGCTTTATAAAGCTCAGGGATATACAATGGGAGCCCGTACCGACACATATGTTAACAGCACATATGCTCAACAATAAAAAAAGTTGCCTTTTGCATCTGTTACAATATAATAGTTTAAAGTTTCAATAATTTTATTTGCCTCTGGTGAACTAAATAGAAATGATAATCGCCAAACCTATTTTTGGTTGCATTTGGGCCACTCAAAGGTTGCTTCTGGGCCACATGAATAGGCCTGCTCTAGACAATCAGGCTTTGGCAATCAATTATTTTCGAAAATACTATAACTGGTACTTCCTAATCATCGTTCACACATGGACAGAATGAAAGATACAGTAGCTGGATCGTTAGTTTACCTGGTACAGCCATGCTAAACTTTATTTTTTTTATAAACTGTAGTTTGAGTCCTTAATAGTAGTCCTTAATAGTTACTCTGGTCCACACATATTCCAAATAATATGTAGTTTACTCTTATTATATCTGAGGCAGTAGTAGAGAGGGAAACAATTAAAAGAGTGCAACCAAATTCAAATTTCAATAGGGTATACAAGTTATAATAGATATATATTATGCTTGTCTTATGATAGGGCAAATACTTGTTTAAACCAATTAGAATGAAGTTGAGGTACATAACAACTAATACTATTCTAATTCCTGAATTGCTGTCTGACTGGTGATGATGGCCAATGGATGAATGTTTATACCTTTTTTCAAGGTTCCTTTTATTAAGGAAATGGCCCACTTTGATATGATCATGTACAGAGTTGGCACAGAATTATAACATCTTGGCCATCATGAATTACCAGCAATCAAAAACATTTAAAACATTTCAAAACAAACACAGTACTTTTTAAGCACAAACCATTACAAAATCTCACAGATGAGATGGTTTGTACCTGACAACATTGTGTTGAATTCTGTAATGTAAAAGAAACAAAATGTACAGTTTTCGTGGGTTAGTGTGGGTTAACTTACTTTTATATAATAACAGTAAAGTGCAATTTAAAAACACTAAAGAAAATACATGCTGCAGTAAAAAATCTAATCACTGGTTAAATATTATACTTATTAACAAATGTCAGTTTGCACAACATTAACAGATGGCTTGGATTTAGCAAGCATATCTTATGTTAAAATGAAATGACTTCTGTTAAATAAAGTTTACAGGACTAGAAGTGTAGAATTCTTTCCCAAAGGTACAAGAGGTTTTTTTTACCCCCTCTCTTAAAATGGTGAGAAAAAATGATCAGGTGAAAATCAAAATAAACATTACAGTAATTTTGTAAACTATGATATACTGTATAATTATCATACATGAATGTTTGGTCATACTTGAAATTCTAAAGAACAGATTGCATAAAACAATAAAATGAAAAGCACTATGACTCCTCCTTCGAAAACATAATTGATAGTTAATATGCTTCTTAAACCTACTTGGAAAGTCCAATGTAAAGAAAATAGATAAAAACAAGAAAAGTGGCACAGCTCCCTTTTGTTGTTGAACAAAATGAGCTACAAAATGAGAAAGAAAGAGAAGTCATCAGAGGCACAATAAGAGAACTGAAGTCATTGGAAATCTGATTCTACTTCCCAAAATAGTTGCCTACGATGTCAAGTTTTTGGGGTGGTGGCATTTTATTAAGTAAAGTAGACAGTTATTTATATCTGTAGGCTAACTGAAGGCCAAACCTTCATTTTACCATTATTTGGGAAGACAGTTATCCTATTAAATCAATACTTAGAACTGTGGTCCATCTAGCTAGCATCGGTGAACACCTATGGGTTGTTAAATGTTGTAGTGTTTGTTACATGTGTATTTACATATCCCTGCTCATTTTTGAAATTAACATTTTAATAGTTACTGTTTAATTACATTTAACCAATATAAGGTGCTGTGACTCACAAAAACAGAAACAAAAAACATACACATTGCGGTAAGTGAAGTCTTACACAAGTAAGGAATATGTCAGTGTAGTGAAACAGTTAATCATCAAAAGGTACAGCCATAAGGGACTTCTAACTTGGATTGTCTGGTTCAAATTCTTTAGCCCCTCACAATCTGCTAGCAAAGCTGACAATCAAAACAGAACAATTACGAGTTGCTTTGAAGAACAGTAACTTTCTAAGCCATCTACCGAAAATCATAATTTTTCCAGTTTTTCAGTTTCACGTCTAAAATATAAAATGTTCTTTTATCTAAGTTCAAACCTGTGTATCCAGTAGCTGGGTTGGAGTGAGATGGTCTAAGGAGTCCTACCTTCACAGGGCAGAACCCTTTAATGAACATAGCACAAAGAAATTATCATTTAAACAACAGCCAAATTTCCAGGTCAGTTCTCAGTGAATGCACTTTTCATGTCTCCATCTAAGTATGATAAGAATTCTGAATCTGCCAAAATGTAAATAAACATTATGCAATAACAATATAATTTATCTTAAGGTAGCTGAGCTAACCACTGCATTGCCATACCGCATGATTGCAATTAATGTGCTACAAATTACAAAATGACAAATACCCAACACTGTTAAAAAAATACTGTGGCCCAAATTATACTTGTAATGTGTAAGAGCACTTTGTTACAGGACATTATCTTTTATTTGCAAAATAAAGGTACTGTATCTCTGCTAATGCTCTGCAAATATTGTACACATATTATTTTTAAAAATATGTCTTTGGATAAATATTTCAATGACAGAGGATAGTTTACCAAAAGCAGTATTCTACTGAAAAACTGACAGTGTGCTCATTTCAGGAGCTGGTATACTTATCTGGAGTAGTGTTTTTGTATTACGGTTTAAATATACCATAATAAAGTTCTTAACAGGTTATAAAGGACTATATTATAAGCAAATTCATTATATGCTAAATTAGTCTATTTTGGAATGATTTTGATGATCTATCAAGATACATCACTTACTAGCTGTTCCCTTCAAAGTATTCTGTAATTTTCTCATTCAGCTCATGTACAATATGTAGCTATTGACAAGGTCCTCAGGAAGGAGAGACTGAGGTTGCATAAACCAGATATGTGCTCTCAGAAACATGGTAGAGCACTGTACAGAGTATCACTGAACATTATACATCAATTTCATTGATTTTCAAAAGGCCTTTCTGACTGTCCATTGGGATAGATGAAGCACAGTGTATAAGGAATACTCATACTTTTTGAAAATATCAAAAAGATATTTTATAAGATGTTAACATGCACAGTCAACTTTCTTTAAAAAATCATATCAATTGTAGAGTTGGATGAGTTATTTCAACATTATTCTTCAGTATATTAAATTAAGCTGAACAAAGAAACTTGTGAGGGTTGAGTGAATTGTCAGACAAAAAACAGCCATGGTAGAAATGTCTTAGAAGCCAACAACAAAAAAAATCATCTATACATTTGTATATTAGAAAGTGCTAAAGTAACAAGGACAAAGAATAAAGTTATTATTAATATCACTGCACAACAATTTTTTTTAAAAGTCTTGCTTTCAGAAAAGTTTTTGCTGATTGTAACAGGTACCTACTGGGTATGCACAAATACAATGGAACCTCAGTTCATGACCATAATTCATTCCAAAACTCTTTTCGTAAACTGATTTGGTCATGAACCAAGGTAATTTCCCCCATAGGATTGTATGTAAATACAATTAATGCGTTCCAGACCGTACAAACTGTATGTAAATATATTTTTTTAAAGATTTTTAAGCACAAATATTGTTAATAATACCATAAAATTCACAGCGTAATAGTAAACTAAATGTAAAAACATTGAATAACACTGAGAAAACTAACACTGCAAGAGTTTGCGCTATAACGCTATGAACTGCTTGCTAAAAACACTATTTTTTAATGAGTTTTAAGCACAGGGAAACAAATGAACATTTGAAAAATCCATAATTTAATAAACCACCAAGAAAAGTAACATTGGAACAATGCACGCTACGAACCGATCGCTGTAAACACAAGTGAAGTGAAGGTTAAAATCCAATAGAAAAAAGTCTTTGTTAAATGCAATGAGGTTAAAACAATGCTCAGATCTGTCTTTTTAAAAACAAGCCTGGTGCATTCTTTAACTTCCTTCTCGGCCTTATGCGTCCAGCTGTCTCTCTCGTGCGCGCGTGTGTGTTTCTCTCTCGATGATTTCCGCAAGTGTTCAGTCTCTCTCTCTCTTCCAACAGGGAATGCACAGGGAGAGACTGAACACATGTGGAAATCATCGGCGCACACAAACTGAAAGGGAAACTGGCTTGTTCATATACTGAGTGTGTGGTCGTGAACAGATTCAAAAGTTTGGCGAACTTTTTGGTCGTAAACTGATTTGTACGTGTTCCGAGACGTTCGTGACCTGAGGTTCCACTGTATAATTTTGGTTTTACTGCATCACCTAGGAACTCTGAGACATAGATATTTATATGTTTACTGACAATAACGTATTTAGTCACGTTTATGTTTTGCATAAGCTATTAAAATCAACAGAATTAAAAGTGCTTTGCTCCTGATTTTCATTTGTATCCAATGTCTGGTGCATCATGTTGCAGTGTCCAACAGTAGTCAGCAAGCATTGACGGACTCCAGTTGCCCTGGTGTCGTTTCTCTATCATAGCAATGTCCTGGTGAAAGTTTTCACCGTGTTCATCACTGACAGCACCGAGATTTCCGGGGAAGAAGTCCAATTGTGATTGGAGGAAATGAATCTTGAGTGACATGTTGCACTTCATTGTCTTGTATGCTTTGAGAAGTTTGTCTACCAGCTGAATGTAGTTTGGGGCTCTGTAATTGCCCAGACAATTGTCAACAATGTCTTTGAAGGCTTTCCAGGCAATTTTTTCCAGCCCAACTAACAGATCTTCAAACCGCTTGTCACTCATAACATGTCTGATCTGGGGGCCAACAAAAATGCCCTCTTTGATCTTTGTGTCAGTTATTCTTGGGAACATCTGTCTTAAATAACAAAAACCTTCACTTTCCTTGTTCAGTGCTTCACAAAATTATTCATGAGTCCCAGTTTTATGTGAAGAGGAGGCAAAAATATCTTTGCCGGGTCGACAAGCGATTCATGTGCCACATTTTTCTGTCCTGGAACTAACTTTTTACGGAGTGGTCAGTTCTCTCGAGAATAGTGCAACTCTTTGTCATAGCTGTCCCATTCACAGATAAAACAACAGTACTTTTTATAGCCGAGCTGCCGTCTTAGTAACAGAGCAACGACTTTAAGATCTCCACAGATATTCATCAGCAACAGTTACATATTCTCATATGTTTCTTTCATGTGTGCTGCATAGCCAACAGGTACTGAAGAATAAATGTTGCCATTGTGTAGCAGAACAGCTTTCAGGCTTAATATTTATGAATCAATGAAGAGACGCCACTCTTCCAGGTTGTGATCACAACCCAAGGCCGAGAACAATCCTTCAATGTTACAACAGAAACACAGACTGTCAAGTTGTGCAAAAAATTTGGTTATATCATGATGTCGGCCTCGAACCACAGACATTTTCATACCTGGTGACAGCAAACACCATTCTTGCAGCCTCAAACCCAGCAGCTTGGCTTTTGCTTTTGACAGACCCAAATCTCTGACCAAATCGTTTAATTCAGACTGTGTTATCAGATGTGGATCGCCTGATGAGCACGGTTCAAAATCCAGGTCAATGTCACTGTCAGTACCCTGCATTGCAGTTTCTTCATCTGGTTTGTCTAAGGTCCAATCCTCTGGTGGTTTCGGAATTGGAAGACTGTCGTCATGTGGCACAAGTCTCATTGCTCAAGGCATATTAGGATATTCAATTGACTTCTTGTTTTAGGCAGAGAAACCAGACACATTAGTCAAACAGAAGTAACAGTCCATCACATGGTCTTTCTGTTCTCGCAATATCATCGGAACATCAAACGGCATCGTCTTTCGAGTGCCTCTGAGTCAGATTCTTAGACTGACATCATATGTTGCGCAGCAAATGTGAGGCGCCCATTCCTTGTCTTAATCACCAATTTTGCAGCCAAAATACTGATGATAAGCTTTCTTCATAAGAGCAGTCATCCAACATCTCTGAGGTGCAAGTGTATATTCACCACAGATATAGCAGAATGTATCACGGCTATTACGACAATGGTGAGACATATCGCCCGACACCAAAACGTCTATAGCATCAAGCTTACTTACTGTTATATTGCTACATATACTATACTTTACTATACTGATACTATACACACACAGACTATCTACACTATATAAACCAAATGAGCAGGATCAGTGTATGCAAGCCACCTTTATAGCAGGTTGAGCTCGTTCAGACCTGCCCAGGATGTCAACTTTCACAGAAAAGCTTTCCCAACCTGGCCTGATTCCATGCCTGAACATGCCCAGGCTGCACAAACCGTTGATGATAAGTCACTTAAGAGAAAGAAAATGTTTGGATACAAATGTAAGAAAAAATCGTGACAAAACTGAAACGGTATGTGATGGGTAGATTTTGATGTGATATTCATGATCAGCACCAAAAAATCTATAACGGTGTTCAAGAAGCAAAAACTTTGTTGTGCAGTGTATTAGATAAAGAATGAGTCAAGTTTTAATTATTTATTTGGTACAGACAGGTTCGTTAAAATGAGTCTTTTTCATTTTTGTACTCTCAGAATTTTCTGTCTATGGTTTCCTTTTAAATAAAATATAATAGAGTTATTCATTAGCTAACTATCAATAACTTTACTATTACATAGTCACAGATGCATTCTCATACATTGCACAGTTTTGATTATTTTCTTAGTAAAATATCTTATTTTTCATAGGTTTCAATACATTATTAATTCAATGTATTTAAAAAATAAAACTAAACAAATATTCCACCATCAAATACTGGCATTTAGAAAAAAAAACTGATTACGATATAGTTAATGCATCCACCCAGAACTCCTCTTGGGACAAATACAAGTATTTTCTTTCTTTCTTTTTTTCTTTCTTGCGACAGTGGTGAGTGGTCGGAGCCTTGTGTGAGAGCTGGCACAGGAGCGGCTGCAGGTTTGAATTTCTCCTTCCTTTTTCTATTTTTATTTCACTGATTTTTGCCTTTACTTTGTTCTTTTAACTACCTTTTTGAGGGTTTGGGCACTTGAGTGTCCTGAGAGTGGCCAGCATGGCCTCCTCGACGAGTGCCGGTTTCCAGGAAAGACTTTGAGTCACTTACTTGCCAACATGGTGTTAAGATTGCCCTTGACTTTTCGTGCTCCCTGGAGGAATGCGTACAGGTGGTGGGTCAGGTAGAGGGCTGTGAACACATCTGATCTGCTTCATGGATGAGCAGTGCAATTGTTGTGTTTTTAGACTCCACTGATTTGGTAAACATGCTTGTGGAGGAGAGGATAGTTATCTGTGATTCCCTTGTATTAGTATTGCTGCTATCTACCCCAGCTAAAAAGATCACCTTATCAAATATTCCACCTTTTCTTTCTAATGCGGCCTTGGAAAAAGAACTAGGCAGGTACGGTCAAGTGGTGTCAAAAATTAAATGAATTCCATTGGACTGTAAAGATCTGCATTTAAAGCACGTTGTTTCTTTTCGAAGACATGTGCTGATGATACCAAGAGAGATTAATAAAGAGCTTAACATAACCATAAGGTTTAGAGTGGACAGCTTAGAATACATCATTTTTTTTGTCAGAGCCGATGAAATGTTTCAAGTGTGGTTACCCTGGGCATGTCGCAAAAAGCTGTCCAGGGAGTAATGAAGAAGATAATGGACAGAGTAATGAAAGGTCTGAAGATGGCCCGGTGATGTCCACTATGGGCGAAAAGGCTGCAGCAGGGGTGTCGGCTGCGGCACCTTCAGCCAGCATACCTGAGAAAGGTGAAGGGAGCATGCAGGCTGGGGATCGGAAGGAAAGCCAGAGGGAAACTGATAAAAGTGAAAGCGTGGAACATCAGGAAAATGCTACTGGTGCAGTTTCGGTAGCTAGTAATGAAATTGAAATAACAAGTTCGGATGTGGAAGCTGGCTTGTGGGCTGCAGAGAGCGTGTGGGGTGAGATGGACATGGCGTCCAAAGAGTAAGATGAGGGGTTTAAAGTTCCTACTGCATTAAAGAAAGTCAGACAAGAAGAGTCAGAGACTGTAGCAAAGAAACGCACACCTCAACAAGACCCCTTTGCAGCTCAAGGGGAGATAGTGCTAGAATCGGAAGACTTCTCGGCTCCAAAGAGCAGTGATGATGAAGGGGCTTTCATTGACTCGTCCTTTCATTTAGAGGGGAGTCAGAAAATGGGAGATGGGGAAGGGTACAGCTTTGCCTGGATACAGTCTTTCTTAGCAGAAACAAAGGGTGTTGTAATCCAAGATTGTTTTCTTGATGTCGACCTCTTCATCACTTCAGTAAAATCACTTTTGAGAAGGTGCACAGGAACCGATGTTGTTTACACAGCAAGAGGGCTATCGTCTGAAGGGTCTGTTCACAAAACTGAGGGCTTCTTTAGCTAATAAGGACGCATGATGGAGCTGGCAGTCACTTCTCTTTCTCTCTTTTGTCTTCTAAGTGTTTCATTCTCTCCAACTAAAATGGACAGGCTTTAGGACTGGGACGTTCAATGTTAATGGGTGCAGGGATGAGGCAAAGGGGTTTCCTGCGTGAGGAGCGCCTGGCAGTGGCTTTTCTACAGGAGACACACAGCAATGCCAGTTTAGAGTGTCAATGGATGAGGACCTGGGGTGGGGAAGTGTTTTTTAGCCATGGCACGAATGGGTGTGGTGGGGTGGTGATCCTCTGGGCTTTTAACATTTGAGTCCTGTCTCTGTGTCAGCAACTGAGGTGATGAAGAGCCATCTGTTAGTAGTTAAAAGTACACTTGAAAAGTGTTGGTTAGTTTTTATAAATGTTTATGCACCAACTGATGGAAAACAGAGCCTGAAATGCTTTGCCCTTTGAACAGCATGTTATCACAATTAACTAGTGACAATCATGTGATTCTAGAGGTGGCGGGGTTTAACTGTACATTAAATGATGAATTGGACAGGAACCATTTGGAGCCTGCTCGGGCACTGCACCTTCTGTGTGAACAGTATGAGCTGCAGGACGTGTGGAGGGTGATGAATATGGGGGGACCAGACATTTTAGTGTATGTGGGTGCAGGTGAGGGGCGTCTCTGTCTCTCTGGCCAGACTAGAAAGACTGTATACTTTTAAACATCATTTTAGTCTTTTTACCTCCTGTCTTTTAATCCCAACAGACCTTTCTGATCACAGTTTAGTCATTTGTGACTTGTTATTGCCTACTTTACAGCATAAAAGATCTCATTGGCATTTTAACACTCAACTTTTATATGACCTTTATATATAATGTTATATAATTTATATGAACCATTTTAAAAACAGATCTTTTTCTGGGCACATTGGGGGAGGCAAGTAGGGAATTTTTCATCTGTGAGGGAATGTTGGGACGTAGGAACATTAATACCTCAATGGTTCTTTTAGAGCAAGAGATTGCAGAGCTCCAACGAAACATGGCTTCTTCCTCTTCTGAAGATGGGCTGGAACAGATAAGGAGGAAGAAGGTGGCTTTGTCTGATCTGCTTGATTATAAAGTCCAAGGAGCATTGGTCCGTTCCCACTTTCAGGAAGAAACAGAGTCAGATGCACCCAATAAATACTTTTTTGGACTGGAAAGGAAACGGGGTCAGAGCCGAATGATCCACTGTTTAAGATCACAAGGAGGCCAAGAACTGAGACATAAGGACCAAATTCGTTCAAGGGCAGTGGACTTTTATTCTGACCTCTTCTCTAAAGAGTTGCTGGGAAAGTCTACAGAAAGTTGTCCTTTTTTTGAAAAGTTGCCAAAAGTTCCTGAGGAGCTTCTGTTTGAACTAAATAAAGATATGTCTCTTCAGGAGCTGACAGTTGCCATGGAGAGTTTAAATGAAGGGAAGGCTCCAGGAATTGATGGATTTCCAGGAATTTTATCAAACATTCTGGGATGTTTTGGGGCCTGACCTCTTGGCTGTATTCCGGGAAAGTGTGGAAATGGGACTGATACCTATGAGTTGTTGCAGAGCAGTGGTCACTCTTTTGCCCAAATCTGGAGACTTTAGTAACAGTAAGAACTGGAGGCCTGTGGTACTGCTCTGCACAGACTATAAAATCGCCTCTAAAGCTCTAGCAATAAGACTGAGAGAAGTGATGGCCTCTCTGATTCATTCTGATCAGACCTATTGTATACCCAATAGATTCATACATGACAATATCTTTCTAATCAGAGATATAATGCATACTGTATATCTAGGCTTCTTGGTCTGAAGGTTGGGCTCATTTCTCTTGATCAGGAGAAAGCATTTCATAGGGTGGATCATAACTATCTGTGGGAGGGTCTTGAGGTCTTTGGGTTTAAATCTGAGTTTGTTTCAATGGTAAAGTTGCTCTACAATGACATTCAAAGTGTTCTGAAGCTCAATGGTAGTCTTAGTGCTCCGTTTAATGTAGGTCGGGGGATTAGACAGGGTTGTTCTTTGTCGGGTATGTTGTATTCCCTGGCTATTGAACCCTTGTTAAAGGGAATTAAGAAGAGTAGTGGGATATTTGTCTGTTCCGGGGTGCCCCTTGTCATTTCAGACAGTCGCATATGCAGATGACATCATGATGTTCATTATCAGCCAAACAGATGTTGATGGCATGGTGTCTGTTTTAGAAAACTTTCAGAGGGTGTCATTGGCAAAGGTAAACTGGAAGAAGAGCTCAGCAGTATTGATGGAGGAATGGAGTGAGAGCCCACCTAAATTGCCTTCGGGACGCCAGTGGACAAAAGAAAGCCTAAAATATCTTGGCGTCTACCTTGGGGATGGGGCTTTTGAGAAAAAGAACTGTGAAGGAGTGCTGGACAATGTGAAAAGTCGCTTGAGAGGATGGAAATGGATTTTACCGCAGCTTTCATACAGAGTAAGGACTTTGATTATTAATAACTTAGTAGCCTCAGCAATATGGCATAAATTGAATTGTCTTGAACCCCCTCCGGAACTTTTATTTAGTTTTCCTGCTGCAAGCAAAAACTGTTATATTATCCGTCACACCTGTCCTGGAGGCCACTTGCCTTTGTCTTGACAAGTAGAAAAGCTAAATATTGACAAGGCACTTTTTTAATGGATAACAAATAGCTGTCAACTTCTGGCCTTCTGCCTTTCTACAGCAGTCTGCTCAGAGCTTGGAATCTTCTTGAGCATCATGTCGACTGGAGCTCTGCCAGCATCTTGTGGGCTCTTGAATACCCAATCCTGGACCTTAAAGTCACACAGCCTGCAAGAGGTTGTTATTAAGGAAATCTACAATGATCCAGGTCCGCCACCTAATAAGATGTGGAAAAACCCTGCTAGTACAGCACTGAGAAGATGGTGGAGGTGTTGAGACTTCACCAACTGAGGCAGGCTAACCAGCTGCTGCAGAAGATCTATGCCAACCTCCAGGCTGAAGCAAAATGTCTTATTGGGAATTTTCTCATGGGCAGAGATTAACCAGAGTCCAGTGAAGCCTTTCCTGATGTGACTGTGATACCAGCCGGTTTGGAACCTAAGGATAGGGAAGTCATGCATGCTGTCTACAACATAGACCTACTTCATTTGACAGTGATGTGGAGAAAGAGCTCTACAGACCGTGTGCTAGCGCATCACTGGGAGCAGCTGAGTACAACTCCAGACACACCCTGGAGGAGCAGACTTGGGGGGGCAGAGACACCGGGGCCAGCTTAGCAGAATTTATATAGACCACCATTGAACAAAAGAACTGGCGATTTGCAATAGCGTGTGCTGCACAGCTTCATTGCTGTTAATTCCTATGTCTCGCTGCTTGATCCTTCAGTCACAGACAAATGTCCTTTCTGTGGAGAGAGAGAGACCATTTTTCACAGTTTTCTGTTCTGTTCCAGACTTCAGTCTCTTTTACATATACTTAGCACTGTTTTTAGAGTTCTTAACTTGCCTTTTAATGACTGTGTATTTATTTATGGTATTAAAGGGAATAAGTATAATCAAGATGAATGTATGATTGGTAATTTCCTCCATTAAACAGGCTAAGCTGGCCATTTATAAATTACGAAAAGAGAAAGTGAAATCAAACAAACGCGTGATATGATCAAATATTTCATGAACTGGTAAAAGCCAGGGTGTTTTTAGACTATAAATTTTACAGAATGACTGAAAATGTGAATTCTTTTGAGAAAAAATGGTGTGTTTATGAAGCAATTTGTAAACTTGGAGATAATGAATTGGTTTTTCTTTTTTAACATATGAATTAAGTGTTTTTTTGGGGGGTGAGTTGGGGTTTTCTTTGTTTGCTTTACTTTTGCTATTGTAAATGACATGTTGGGTATTGATTAATAAAGTTAAATTCAAAATTTTTAAAAATCTCTTTCTTTCTTTCCTTCTTTCTTTCTTTTTCTTTCCCCATAATGAGCCATTTTAATAGGAAATAACTGGGTAAGGCAGTAAAGTTTACTCATACACACATTTACACTAACCCATATCAGATCAATTTAGAAATGACAATTAAATAAAAAAAAAAAAAACTAGTGTAGCATAATAAAACACAGCAATTTCCATATAGACATTACCATAATGAGGAAAGAAACTGAACTTAGATCCCCAAAACTGTGAAGCATACTCTATTTATAAATAGAAGATTGTAACAAAAAATGAAATACATCACATAAAATACTCCTGGAATCCCTTCAAAGAAAGAAATATTTCGAGATAGGGCATGAAATATAGGTATGTTTATCAAAAATAAATTGCCATATTTTTGAAGGTTACACAAAACATAGCTTAGTGTATGCTGTCCAACTCAAGCCACTAAAAAAGAAAACAGTTTTAGTGGTTGCCTGCTGGGTCACTGATATTATTTTTGAAAGTGGTTGAATTCAAGTGTCTAATCACCCAAACGTTAGTAGGTAAATAAACCAGCATTTGTAACCAGCAAGTCCTTTAAGCAATAATATTACTTAAGAATGAGAAACTGTGTCAGGAAAAGCAATGGTAAAAAAACACGATAAAAATTCAGTCTTAATTTTTATTTTAAATTTTGTTTTATTATCAAAAGCCAGAATATCACACACAATCAAACATCCAACTCAATAAAGGGATAGGTGTCTGTGTATCTGCAAGTCCATTTGATTGCTACATCTCTGTCATTCTAAAAGATGGCACATCAAAGACATTTTTAGTAATAAAACGCCTCACATTTGTCATTCTAACAGCTGGCACATCACAAACATTAACACTGCTTTTACATATTCCGTTCTGAATGACATATAACAGAGACATATGCACTGCATTTGTGCAATAGATGGCACATCAACAAATATTGGTACTAATGGTAGGAGATAATGATGGGTTTAATATACAGTATATATATATATATATATACTGTATATATATATATATATACATACTGTATATATATATATATATATATATATATATATATATATATATATATAGATAGATAGATAGATAGATAGATAGATAGATAGATAGATAGATAGATAGATATCTGATAATCCAATTTTTTGAAGATGAATAGCCAAGGGTTCAATTGATATTACAAAAAGCACTGGTGATAGTGGGCACCCTTGTCCAGTACATCATTCTAATGTTAAATAATGTGAGATTGTGTTATTAATGTGGACTAACGCTTCTGCACTAGTATGAAGTAGTGTACACCATCCAGAGATACTGTGGGCCAAACCCAGATCAATGCAGTGTAGTAAACAGATAATACCATTCAGCTCTATCAAAATTGTTTTTGGCATCCAAAGATAGTAAGACTTCTGGGAAGACAGATATTGTGGGTGAGTATATTACATCAAACAGATACCGAAAGTTTAAGGCTGTGTATATAACATTAATAAATCCAGTTTGGTCTTTTGATATCACTGAGGGAATCACTTTCCTCAGTTTCTCTAATTAAGACTTTCATAAGTATCTTAACATCATTATTCAGGAGTCCATATGATGCATATTGTAGTGTTTATTTTTCTTTTGGAAAAAATGGTTATTAAAGCTTGACATAGATTTCTACTTTCTTTAAACACATGAATCATAATTGAGCCAACTTGGTTGAAATAATGTGCATAAAATTCATTTGGGTAGCCATCTCAACCAACATTGTTCCCACTTTGCAGTGAGTTTATGGCACCCTATATATTTCTAAGAGTATCAGTGGTTTATCAAGTTCCTCTGCACCTAGAATATACGGCTGTAGTATTATTATTTAATTCAAAAATCTCCTTAGTTTTTGTGTCATCTGCTGTACACTGATAGGTATATAAAGACTTACAGTACTTATTACATGTGTCAGCTATCTCTTTATGCTCCCTGATTTATTTCCATTTATGTAGGTGATTTCTGTTATTACATTGAGCACTTCCTGCTTTTGAATTTGTTCAGCTAGAATCCTAATAGCCTTTTATTTGTGTCCATACTAATGATGCCACAATTTTGTCCCTCAATAAAGTTGAGTTGGATACTTATGGTCTAGACCACCCTTGAGTGAAAAGTTAAAGTTTTTGATACAGAAAATCAAGGAAGATTAATTTGCAAGGATGACAATGAATATTTTGAAAAGAAGTATTTTTTTATGTTATTTCATTCAGTAAGGAGATATGTAAAAATTCAACTATGTATACAACAAGCATTTTAAACATACATGTAAATATGTATAGATAGGAGCATGTAAAGCTTACAAGTTGCTGTATTTATCCATTTCTCTTTTCTTTCCACTTATAGGCATAGGCATCGTGCATCCACCTAATATTACAGACTGATTTGCTTGGATGACAAAATGTGCTCTTACTGCTACCATATTCTGCATTCGTTTTTGTACTACATTTCTGCATGCAAGCACATGTGCCATTTCTTCCAACTCTCACCAAACTTTAGATATTTTTGGTATATATTTATTCTCACCATTTTTTACACTTGGCCAGGCACATGCTACTTGGTCTAGATCAACCCCAAGCACAAAAGGTATGGTTAATGATCCTGTTACAGAAAAGCAATGACAATGAATGCACAATGAAAACAGAGTATTACTCAAAATGTTTTGTATACAGAAGTATTTCTTGCTTAAATATATTATTTAATTCAATAAGGAGTTACGTAATCTGTAAAAGACCAGACAGGCAATGATGATGAGTTGGAGCACCACCCTAGAGACCCTGTATAATAGAGCAATACTAGGCAAGATGTAGCAAAATAAATGTGTAGACATCTATTCAGATGTAAGTTCTCAAAATGAACTAAATTCAGATGGCTGATCTTCTTGCTTTTAGAAACTTCTGGCATGAAAAGGCAGGTCTAGGTGGACATATACCAGAAGTGATATCAGTGGTGGTGATGGTGAACGAAGAGAAGAGCCATTATTATACAACGCCATTCCTTGAAGCGGTGGGGTATTACCATTTTTAGCTGCTCCCTATCTGCACTCTCATGACAGAGCATACAACATACAACAGCCATTTAAGCATATAAGTTACATGAAGCCTTTAAGCATTGAAGTTATTCATCAATTTCATCATTCTTCTTTTGTGCTTCAAGTCATAAGTCATATGTACTGTGTGTCTGCCAGATATTATAGCCTTTCTTTCAACAAAGAGCAGGACGTACTGCTACAACTAGTGCTTAATCAGATTATCTTTGTTTATTACAGAAATGCTCAAGTTCACCCCTGGAAGGCTGCAGTGGCTTCAGGTTGTTGTTCCAACCAAGCTGAATCCAAACACAGAACTTATTTTATTTTATGGAATGTCACTGTTTTTTTTCTGCCATATCAGGTCATTATGGTGTTTTTTTTTTCCTTTCCAAGAATATCATCCAAATGATTTGTGGCCTGGATCAGATTAGCATATTTTGTTTATTTCCAAATATTTTATTAAAATAAGATACTTCCTGATGAACACACACAGGTGCACATGGGGCCAGATTTTATAGTGAACTGCTGGTTCTTTTACTATTTGCATCTCATCATTAATGAGCAACTGGTTAAGAAAACAAAGTATTCAAAACAGTGAGTGCAGCTGTTTAAAACTAAAAGACACAGTTAGGGATCGTGAATCTTAACAAATATGGTAACTAAAATGAAGCACAAAAATGTTGCTTTAGTATCAATTACTGGCTTCTAAGTAATCAGTTTGCAATTTTGAGCCATCGTCACGCCTAGTACTGACCTTCAGTACCCTCGATCTATTATTTTAATATAGATAAAGATCAGATTAAACTTTAAGATCCTCCCATGAAGAAATCCAGAAAATTCCAAAGAGTTCACAAACCTTTCTCACTTTGTAAATGTAAAAATGAAAAAAAACATAACCTCAATCAAGGCTTATCTGCTCCAACAGTTATTAATATCATATCATGTAATCCTGCTATATTCATAGAACTGCAGTGTATTTATTAAACTCAGCAAGACAGTAGGATAATTATGTCCATTATTCTGCAATTCACTAGAAAGAAGACAAATGTTAAAATAATAGCCTAAGGCAAAAATCTGTTCAGTTACATAAAGTGTTTAAGTTATGTAAGGACATGCATTCAAAAAACTTTAAAGAATGAACCCTTATTTTGTCTGCTGTATTATTTTTTACAACCAAACACAAACGTAAAGCTGACTGACATTTATACAGCCCCATGTCTCAAATTATCATATAAAATAATCATAACAGTTTCTGAGTAGTCAATAACTGAGTTGCATATACTGTGCTATAATATATTTGACTTATCAGAAATAATGTCTTTAATTACAGAAATTATTTTACTTAAGAAAAGTATGTAATTTAAAGAAAAGTACACAATTTGAAATTTGCCTAGTTACAGGTTGAGGCAGGGTTGTAGTTTCACAACATATTATTTACACTAATAGTAGAAAGAGTGCTATAAAATTGGCATTAGTAAAAGTACACAGCCTGGAAGATAGTCAAATAAAAGTGGAAAAGTAAAAATCTCCTTTTTTCAATTGCAAATCCAACAGAAAACAGCTTGCAAAACAACTGCTTTATTTTTAATTTGAAGAAGGCACATTCCTTCATAATATACATTTCTAGAATATAACAATCAAGAGTCCTGAGCAAAATGTTGTTTTGGAAATTATGGCACACAAATCGATTGTAAAGCACAAAGGAGGTCTTTGAAAGTTAGCAGCTTAACAATGGATGTCTATCATCAATGTTTGGGAAACACATTCACCTGCGATTGCTACTTTCTTGTCTGTAATATCCACTTCTTATTTTGTCTGGAGGTGCTAAATTTAGAAGACTTCATTTCTATCCATGCACCAATTAACTAGACCTTCTTAATCATATTTTAGGAATTTCAAGATCATGAGTTTAGCAGAAGCACTAGACACACAGTGAAAGGGAACACTGGACAGGTTGATAGTCATTTGTGCATCACAAATACACATACACAATCACCCATACAAGGCCACATTAACTGGTCACTAACCTGTATGTTTTTAAAATATGACAACAGTGGTGTGTCCAGAAAATTTTCAAACGGGGTCAAATGTTGGCCAGGCAAAATTTAAAGGGGCACACCAAAATCAGTAGTAAGACTGCTAAATAAAATATTCATAGGCATACACTAATAAACGCTTACAGTTCAGTATGGCAGTGTTTTTTGGGAAGTATGACAAAAAAAATCAAAAAAATAATTATTTTCTGACTCATTGTATATTGGAAATAAGTCTGTTTAAGCTTTAGAACTAAAAAGCTACACTCACAAGCTGCCCAGATAGTTTAACTGGCTTGTGAAATCTCATATCTTATAAGGATCAAGAAACACTGTCAGATCGACCAAGTAAACTTATTTGTTTTAAAGCCATTGTTCTTTTTCCGCTCAACTTGCTTTTTGTTATTTTGTTTTAATGTGTGTCAGCATACATTAATTGATAGTGTTAATTCTGTTATACACACACCACAATTCACTACAATTACACATTTGTTTAACTCCATTGTCATTTAATGTCTTTATATTTTTGAACAAAAAAGATTTTTAATTAGCACTAGTTAGAGATGTTGCTAATATATCAAGACAGAAAATGGTGGCAATCAGGGCCAATCGTAATTTGGGGGGTGGATTATAAGCTATAAATCTGTATATTTTATATAAAAATGTCTACGCGTGGAAGTGTGCATGTCTGTTTGCCTGGCCCAGAAGTGTGAGCCTACAGCATGAAGGTCAAAGATAGTGACTCTATCACCAAAATGAAACCGCTGAAAAAAGAGAGACACTCACTTAGCCGCTCATACACAAGCAAGGTGCGCACATTGTCAAAATGAAACTGCCAAGGAAAGAGAACCTCACTTATCCGGTTATGCACAACTGATGCGATTGACTGTTTGAAGTGCCAGAATCTATGGTTTCTAGGATTCCGGGTTTTTTACAACATGGGATTAGACAGCTAGTGTGTGTGTGTATGTATGTATGTATGTATGTATGTATGTATATATATATATATATATATATATATATATATATATATATATATATATATATATATATATATATATATATATATATATATTATGAGGGGCCGTTCAAGAAAAAAAGATTGGTTTGTAAATATATACATTGATTCAGATATATATATCAGTTCAGATACATTGGTTTGAATATATACATTGATTTTAATACATCTGTTCAGATATATATTTCTGTTCAGATATATACATTGGTTTGGATATATTGGTTGAGATATATACATCGGTTTGAATACATCCGGTCAGATATATGCATTGGTTTAGATACATTGGTTGAGATATATATATAAATTGGTTTACATAGTTTCGTTCTGATATATATATACATTGGTTGAGATACATCAGTTTAGATATATACAATTGTTTAAATACATCCATTCAAATATATACATTGGTTGAGATATATACAGTATATTGGTTGATTTACATTGGTTTAAATGTATATATTGCTTAAAATAGATTGGTTTAGATATATACACCGGTTCAGATACATCCGTTCTGATATATATATTGGTTCGGGTAGATCCGTTCAGATAAATACATTGGTTGGGATTTATGGGCAGGTGCAACACGGCCACCCATGTTTAGCTTCCCCCTTTCTCCCTTTCGCTTCATCATTGCTTCAACACTGTTGTAATTATTGTGCACATTTTATACAAGTAGCTTATGCCTGTCTGTCGTGTTTTGTTTCGTAAGCCCTCTTGGTTGGGGGTCCTCGATTTCAAAGCACTTTTTTTCCTTTCATCATTTAAAAAACTTGCACAGATACCCGCCTCTTCGCCTCGCTCCATCCCAACCTGGCTCATTGTACCCGCCTCACTCGCTACCTCTTTTTCCACCCATGACAGATTCTTCTCAAAAGCAGAGTTACCAGAAAGCATTAATCGCAACCACAGTACGTCCCATTTTTTCACCTCATGAGATGCTGGTTTATCATTGGTGGAAAGCCGTCCAGTGATATCTGTTATTCCGTATTGGCAGCATTTCATTAAATGGCGATCTGCTTCAGCAAGGAACTTGTCCTGTTTGCTGAAAGGATGTTATGGAGGAAAATACTGGAGTTGCTCTGTTTCTTTAAATGTTGATCAGGGATCAAAATGACCAGAATATTCCCGCTTCACAAATAACTGATGTTTAACTGTTTTTATAGTAAAACTAACAAAACCACACACAAGCACGTACATGCTCACACACACACACTCAAACTCACAAATCGTGCATTTTCACCAATCCAGTTTTTGTCCTCTTTGCACTATTTCATGACTATGACTGCCCTGGTCAACAGGAAGATTCCAGACTGCAGGCAACCTAGAGAATCACATGATGATTAAGCTAAAAGCATTTCTGAGCACCTTTATTATGTTCTGACATGGTACCAGTCAGAATGTAGTGTGTAGTGTAGTGTAGAATGTTCATGGCTATGTAAGGTTAGGTTAATTTTGCAGATTCACAATTGATATCAATACACAGTTTTATCAAACCTAAATCATTTTAAAATTTAATTTGAACAAACACAAAATGGATATGTGCCAGACATTGAAATTGACTTTTTACTGTAGTCAGAATGCATCTTTAGTAATCTGTAGCAACATATAGACATACACACCATGCTGTTGTCATTTCAACTCATTTTTCCTAGCATTTTTAGTCACAAAATAAATGTATAAAGTTTAGCAGTTGGGGTCACTATTTTTTTCAGGTTACGTCCATAAGAATTACTTATGAATGCTTTGAAATCAATTCTGTTTTTTTGTCTTGCACCTCCTGACTAACTAGTACCAGAAAAACCCCACATATGATATAAGGTTTAATTAATTTAGATGTCTGATGTGGTCTTTGGCCGGCTTGTCATCCCGGCCAATACCCCTAGGCCGCCAGATGGAGCCTTCCCTGCAGTATGGAGGTACCCCGAAGACCTGCAGGGAGTCATGGACTATGTAGTTTTTATACACGACCCTGCTGGATACCACAGGGGCCGCAAGAGGGAGCTGCAGGGAGGACCGAAGACTCATTTGTGCCCTATAACCCGGAAGTGCGTCAAAAGAAGAGCGACGTGCTTCCGGGGTGAGAATAAGGACTCGTACCTTACCCGGAAGTGATAGAGAATCACATGGACTGGGGATTGGGAACACTTCCGGGTCAGGAAGGATAAAACGACTGTGGGAGCTCCCAGACAGCAAGCTGAGCTGGGTGGTAGGAGGGCAACGCGTCTGGGAGTGGAGGATTGTTTATTATTGTTATTGTGATTGTAATTTATGAGTATAGTGGAGGAGAGGGTGTTTTGTGCACTATGGCATTTAAATAAAGTCATCACTTGGACTTTTATCTGGTGTCTGGAGTCTTGGACAGGGGTTCAAGCGAGCGATACGGCCCTAATCTGTCATTAACACTGGTTATGCAAGACACTATGTTTTTTGGGCTTCTCCCTATTTTTGCCCTCTAGACCCAAGAAAAAAAAAAATTCAACCATATATTGCGCACAAAATTAGACAAAGAGTAAACCAATAGTTATGTTCAGCATAATTGATCAGAACTTGAATTTGTGAATCCCAGTCGAGAATATTTAAACATTTAAATTAAAACACTCATTTTAAAATGAAAATATTTGATGTAGCTATTCTTGATTATTATGTATTGTACACCATGAAGTAAATCATTACATTTCTCATGAACACCCTGAATTTGGGCATCTTACACTAATTCAGACTTTATTCATTTCAGATTGATGTCTGCTGTTTGAAGCATAACAGTTTACATATGTAGAGTATCCCATTAGTTAATTTACTCTTCATTTCACTGAGAAAACAGATTTAATATCAAAATGTAGATATTTCCCAAAACAACAGATGCTTAGTAGACCCAATCCATAAATAACTGTTACAGTGTGCAGTTAAATTTTAAAATTCCTGTTTTAAGACAGTTAAATACGCAGCAGGGACAGAACCAAGACATTACAATATTTGTTACATTAATATAAAAAAATTATAAAAATACTCTTGCGCTTACAACTCACTGTCTTATTTTCACCAGGTTGCATGAAATATCAGAAAGGAAAGTAGTTGTAGTTAGTTTGGAGCTCTGTCATAAAATCTGCCAATTAGGCATTTACACGTATTACATAAAGCTCTTCATGCTTCATCATCATTTAGCCTGTTAGTATTTCGGTCACTGCCATGCTTACAAGACATGTCTATTTATGCTCCTAGTGATATACTACTGTAATTGTTAACTGCTACACTAGGTTACTACCAATACTTCAAACAATAATGCTTTCCTTGTAAAATAAGCAAGCCAGTCACCACAGTCAGGATAGCCAGTTAGGACAAGATGGTCTCCATTGTTAAACCAAAGGGTTGTTTGACTAAACAAGTTCAAGACTTTTGTTATCTATTTTTTTTTTTTTTTGAATGAACGAATAATCACAAATGAGATGATGGATGCTGACCAGTAGTTTAATTCAGAAAGCAGGATTAGTATGAATCTGATTAAAGTTAGGCAAGATTCATAGAATACACTGTAATTCCATTCCACAAAACCTGGATTTTTGTAATAGATTAAGCCAAAATTACCCAAGCTTTGAGGCTAATGGTATAGATAACTTACTATTCTTATTTTTTGGAACAAGCTCATGAATTGCCTGTTTAAAAAAAAAAAAAAATTAATGAAATCAAGCTCAGTTACTGGGACAACAAATCCTCTGAAAATAACAAAATACAGGTACAGTACAAAATAGCAGGTTTAACATGAAAGATTAATAGTTTAAGGTCACAATAATTAAGGAGCAGAGCATCCAATCATAAAAACAAAGACCATAAATGTCCTGACAGAAATGCTTATCCTTGTCACACTATTTAAAAAGCCAACAAAATGTTGAAAATGTCACGGCTCCTCCTGAACAACACAGAAGCACAACACCTTTACCAAATTCTGCCCAAGAAAATGTAATCAGGCACCAATCTGTCTTTCTGGCATGCTTAGAGAAGTGTGCGCATGAACGTTACCATTTTATGTCTGAGGTTTTAATATATCCAAGCAATCTTATGTGTACTAATTCTGTATTTAGTAATTAGTAAAATCTATACTTGTATTTTACCTTAAAATTTGTTCATAGCGTTCTGCGCCAGCACTCAGTGAACAGCACTGTACAAAAATACAGTATGTTTCTTTGTTTCTGTTATGCAGCCAAGAACATGGTATTATTATTATTTTTTTTAATTTAATGGGGGGGTTCTCATTCTCTCTTAACCGGAAGGGAATGTTTTACTTTATTTGAAAACATGGAAAAGCCTTTAAAGTCAGGTTTGCTTCTTTCTAGGCTGTTTTTTTATTTTTTTACTTATGGTTCTCAACCTGCATACGGCATGACAAAACCTTCCCATTATTTGAAGTGACTGACTCCTTTTACTTTACCAATGACTTTATATATATATATATATATATATATATATATATATATATATATATATATATATATAAATATATATAGGTTGAGCTGCTCAACTTGGTGCATTATTTCAAATTAGTCTACAGATGTCACTAAAACCCAGGCAATTTCCTGTAATTTAAGGAATTTATTTTAAGCCAAAAGTCTAAATCCAAATTTCTTAAAGTAGTAGTTTACAGACCTCCATGACTACTCAATGGTTATGATAAAATTGGTCAATTTTCACTCGGAATTACACTGTGGCAAAATATTAAATCTAGGACACTTTAAAAATTTTCCTTGACATGGAAACTGACACACTTGGGAAAATATTATTTCTTGCAGATTATTTAGGATTCTGCCAAAACAAATTATTTGGTACTAGCCACTCTTAATCGTAACTGAACATTATATCATAGTGATAATGAAATGCTAAATAGAGCGTCTCAAATGATGTAAAATAAAAAAAACAGTATACCTTAAAGTAGAGAACATAAGCCAGAAAATGAGCATTTAGTTATTTCAGTCACTTTGGCATAGTACCACTATATACTACTAAACAAGAGTCTACTTAAAACTGTGTATATTGCCTATTAATAAAGTATCTATCTGTCTATCTATCTATCTATTATATTGCAACACATTTTCATTGTTATTTAACCATATTTACTTGTAATGTAATGCATTATAGCAGTTATCAACAGCAGCATTACCAGGACACTATTGCAGATACATCAATGAACTAGTGACTCTGGCATCTACATTATATTTTCCTAGCTAGCCAGAGCACTGTCTTGTACTCGTATGATTGATTAAAACAATAACATGAAATATTATTGTCACACTAATAGCTGTTGTTAAACTAATCTGATATTAATGGCAAATCAATGTCAATGTTTTCTAAAAATAAAAGTCCAAAGCCTTGTATATATTCCCACAAAAACGAAATATTAGCAAAAGAAAGATTTTTTTTTAAATGATAACAATTTCATAAATAGCTGTCTCGAAAACGTGTTTTTTTTAACCATTTTTGTTTTATATCTTCTCTACATATATTAAATTTTCCACTGTATATATTGCATATGTGTCTGCCAGTCATTAAACATTGCTCTTTCTCTTTGACTTTTTTAATAAGTAAAGACACAGCTCTCATTAATGAAGTTTCCTGTTTTATTCGAAAAGAAAAACCTTAAAAATATATTCTATTTCCTTATAAACTGGTTTTTGCTATGTGCAAGAAGAATTGGTTTCTCTTAAGAACTCCTGGAACCATTATGGTACATCCAGCAGTTGAAAAAACAAACAAAGCTGAATTTTGTTCAAGAGAATGCTGCTGTGGAATTAATCGATGGTTGTGACTTTTGTCCTACCTATTATTATGCCGTATTTGCCAAGAAGATGATTATAGTTGCTTTTAAAGTTGAAATAAAGACTATTAAGAGTGCCTTTAACTACCACAAAACCCACTTTACTTATAAACTATATACAATCAATAAAGGTTTATATGGCATCCTTCAAGAAATGTGCTTTATATAGTAATACCTAATGTATTATAAATCCAGTTCCAATGCTTGAATGTTTATACAGTTAAGACTCAATTTATCCACCCATGTTTTAGCTATTTTTTATTATTGTCTCTAATTCTACTTCTAGATCACTTTTTTCATTGTGTTTTGAGTTTATTTAATAAAAGTTTCAGTATGTTTTTATTTCTTTAGCTACTTTCTCCCAAATTTGTAAGTATCTCTTAACAAAGAACTGTATATTCAATTATGGAGCAAGTATCCTCACAATGCCCTTGAAGACATGACCTCGGGGGGCTCTATGTTATTTTTTAATGCTAGGTAAATAGGAGTGCCAAATTATGATGGACTAAAAAGCCTCCTATTGTTATGTTCTCAGTGACAATTAGCTCTCCAGGGTTTGGGAAATAGCTTCACATTTTGAACTTCCATCCTAAAGTCTGCATTTCTCACTTAAAATAAAAATAATTAATGACTACTTTCCGATTTGACAGGTTCCCTGTTGATTCATACAGTTTGAAACTTGATATCTATTACAAGAGTACTTCAGGTGGTATGCTGCACAATATTGAATCAGAACCCATATGGCAATTTCAAAATGTATACTCTGTGGCAAGTGTATAAGCATTTGTATGTTGCCTCAGATTATGAGAACTGTGATATACAGCGGGAGTTCCCAACCTTTCACAAGACAAGTCCCTCTTGGGAATTTGTCAAGAGGGTCATCGTCTACATACCAAAACAAATGTAGCACAATCTTTAAACATAAGTAAAAAAAAATATTCTGCCCTGTATGCCATTATCATCTGCAGCGATTAATTAAATAGTCTGTTCATCTTCAGTAAGATATGTAGAATTGTCTCAGAAAAGCAATCAGATTAGGCCAGGGTGGGATGGGTGAGAGACTGATTCACACAGTAGCATCCAAAGCTGCTTTCAGATTGTTCCTTGGCCTTTGATTTGAGAAAGCCACAGTGAAAAAATCTTGACTCACATTCATTTTAAGTGGTTAAATGCCATAGAAATTGGATTGTCCTTGTAACAGAGATTGACATGACTGGACAGCTAATATCCTAAATGCAGGAAGGTCAACTTGTGTGAGCTGAAGCTTCAAGCTGCTATCCACTAATAGTTTCCTTAGTGCAATTTCCAACACAGTGGAAAGGGCTGTCTTCTTTTGTAGAATTCGTAGAAAAACATGAAAACCCAAAGATTTCCATTCCAGGTGTCTGCCAGAAAGTACACTGATTTTTGTTTAATGAGTCTAATTAGGGTGACAACATTGGAAATGTTAACATGAATGATATGAGTGGAAACATATCCAATCATCCCTCTTTGACTCTCTTTCAAAAGTTGAATTTTTTGTTGAGCTCATCAAACTTGTCTGAAACTAAAGTTACTTCGCCACTTCATGAGGTGCTGGAGGGAAGAATTCATCTGATAGTTGAGACCAAGATACTGGAGGAACAATGCGGATTCTGTTCTGGCTGTGGAACAGTAGACTAACTCTTCTCCATGGTGCAAAGGCTGGAACATGCATGAGAGCATGATAACTCAGTCTACATGTGTTTTGTTGTTTTGGAAAAAAATGTGTTGCACAGGATGTTAAAGGAAAATGGTGTAACAGGGCTACAATTTTGTGCTACTCATTTACTATATAAATGCAATAAGATTTCATCAGGGCTTTTTCTCATCACCAGTCCTGTTTGTGGTTTTCATGGACAGGATATCTAGACACAGCCAAAGATCTGAGGGTGTTCATTTGGGGAGGCTAGGGCTAGCATCATTGTTTATACAGGTGATGTTTTCCTCTTTGCTTTATCTATCTGTGACCTTTGCCAAGCACTCTGCAGGTTGGGTTAAGTATTGACACCTTAAAGTCTGAGGTCACTTTCATTTTCTCTCTTGGAAAAGAGTGGATTGTTTTCTACATGTGAAGGGGAAAGAAGTGCCCTTATTGGAGGAGTTTGAGTATCTCAATGTCTTTTTCATATGTGATGGGAAAAGGGAGTTTGAGATTGTACAAGTGGACTGGCAGATGTTCTGCCGGCACTGTACTGCTCCATGGGTTGCGAAGCAGGAGCTGAATCTAAAGACAAAACTCTCTATATCTGTGGGTAGTAACCAAAAGAATGTAATCATGGGTACAAGCAGCAGAAGTGAAATACTATTATCATTCTAATAATAACATTGACCTTGATCTCAACACCATTTTATTTATGCCATTTTTTTGCTCTCACTACTGGACTGCCTCCTGCTGTAAATTTTGAGAACTTGCGGTCTATTTAATTATTTTGTGTGAAATGCCAGAATCCTCCAGCTATATGCAAACTACTAAAATTTTTGTTCTCTAATCAGCTTTTATTATGGACTTTGTTGTGGGGCATAATATTGATTATTTTGTTCCTGGCAAAAAACTTGGCAAAAACCTAATGATTAAAAATTGCCATTCCAACCCAATATTGTTATCTGGAAAAGCCACATATTACTGGGCATAGGGGTGGTGTTGCAGTTACAGTATATATTCTTCTAAGTTTAGAATCAAGGCAGTTATTACATCATTTGAGTATCTGGCATTACTTCTGTCTGATCCAAGGCCTCTATTGATATTACTTGTCTATTGTCCTCCAAAACAGTCAACTGTCTTCTTGGCATAATTCACTAAATTGCTTACTCCTCTGTGTTCTTTGTATCCTGCTGTATTAGTGCTTAGTGATTTTAACTTACATGTAGACTCTGGAAATTCAGTACATGTGGTCAATTTTCCTAATGTACTTCAGTGCTTTGCGTTTACTCAGTATGTAAATTTTCCTACTCATGCTACAGGACCTATGGCATACCTTTGGTATTACTCCTGCTGATTTGTATGGTATTGACTTATCTATCTCTGAACATAAGGCTATTATTTTTGATATGCTTATCCTTAGTCAGTTGCATGAGCAAAAATCACCTCCTAATAAAACTTTTATGAACACAAAAAATATCAGTGCCACTACTCTTGTAAGTAAATTGAAGCAGTGTCCTACTTCAGCTAGTGTTTCTTTATCACCTGATACCTTAGTTTATCATTATATATACCTTCAGCTTGTCTGGATCATCTTGCACCATTTAAAACTCATACTATGACATGTATGCACTCAGCTCCTTGGTTTTCTCCTGAGCTGTGCCACATGAAAGCTTGTGGGTGAAGGCTTAGTAGGAAAACAAGCATGGCTGCCCATGCAACTGCCTATAAGGAACATGTTGCCCATTATAAGCAGGCACTACAGAGAGGTATGACTACTTATTATACTATTAGCATTCTGTATGTCAGCATAATACCCAAACACTTTTCTACTGTGAATAAGCTAATTAAATCTGCAAATAATTTTCCTTTGATTGCCTCCTCTGACCTTTGTCAGAAATTTCTGTCCTTTTTTTAATAACATTGTTTTGGTTTCAAAAAGGTCCACTTGTTCAGTCAAAGCTGTGTCCACTTCCTATCTTAACTGGAAACTATTTATTGAGTTTTTCATTGTTGGACAATCCTGTAGTTCCTAAGCTTGTCATGAATGCTAGGCCAGCTACCTGTATTTTAGACCCCATGCCTTCTTCTTTGGTTAGGGCTACTTTGCCTTTTCTTCTTACTTTTATAAACAGTGTTATCAATACATCTCTTTATACTGGCTTGGTCACTTCCAGCCTAAAGACAGTTGTTTTTACACCTGTCATCAAAAAACCCTGGAATTGACGCTGAGGATTTTAGAAACCTAAATTCACACCCGATCTGATGCTGTTCGTTTTCAAATAATATTGCATTTGTGCGATGATGTTTTCACATATATTGTCTCTTTCTTTCAGGTGTGTAATAGAAACCACAGCATAGAGAGAAGTGTGTACATTGTAACAGGTACCCATGTTGTAAATGTAGGAAGGACAATCCTTGCGTGTGTGTGAACTGTTAACATTTGAATCTGATGATTGCATATAGTGCTGAACTTACTGCTCTGTAGTATTCTGTCCTCTGCGTGTCCTGGAGTACAAAAGAAACAGCATACAGCAACATGTGGGGACTGGCAAGATCGGGGAAAAAAAAAGACGCGGTCACTGATTACAAACCGCAAGATGCTATGTGAATGAATATGAATAATATTAATAATGTTGCATCCATGCCACAAAGTTTTACGAAATGTAGTATACAGGTCATAAAACGAATAATTCCAAAAATCATATATACCTATGTCTTTTTTACATCATAGACCATAAGGTGCATACTAATTCAGCGTGAGCAGGAACACTCAATAAAACTGAATAAAAAAAAGAAAGTGACGATGAGATACGAAGAAGGCAGATTCGCCAGCATCTGTGTGTCAGCTTTTATCTCTCCATATGAGAGAATGTCCAGTTCCATTGTCTCAAAACACCACTCACATCTCCAGTTATTCCCAGTTTAAAAAAAAAAACTAACAGCGTCAGATCCCCTTGGTATGTATCATGATCGTAATTTACAAAGAATAAAAGTGAAAAAAAAATGGTAACTTTTACAAGTCCTATAAATGTACACTGTGTTACAGATGTAAACCAAGTGTATGTGTGTACTGTATAATGTTAACAAAAAGAGCAGCTCACTACTGAAAACGGCAAACATAGGAGTGAGTCGGGATCAAACTGGGGACTCTTGATTATAAGTCAGCAAATCTATATTGTTGTATATTGTTGTACGGTGTCCTTGGGTACCTTGAAAGGAGCTTTTACATAAAATGTATTATTATTATTACACTGGAGGGATTATTTTTCTTTGTTAGTTCTTAGTTTGGGAATATGAAATGAGATGAGAGATTAAACTAGCTTTTCAAGTCATCACTCAAATCAAAAACTGTCCTACTTACTGTGTTGCAAAATAATCAATCCATCTACTTGCTACTGTCTGCCCCAGAAACTCTCGACACATACAGTAGGCAAGATGCTATAGGGGCAGCCACCAAACAGCTCATTTTCAGAACAGCTTTGATTATGTTGTGCTTGAAGTCAGTCTAGCTTCCTTTGAAAATATTATTTTCAGAAGACTTGGAGGAAGAGTTTCCAACATAGATGCACTTTGAAAGAAGTATTACTTAAATGATTCTTAATTATTCATAAAACACATGAATGGTTCCAATATTAGTAATGTCCTTGATTCAGTTATAAAGTCATGAACTGCATATACTTTTTCTAAGGTTTACATTTGAAATTTCATCATTAATTTATCTGGCTATTTAAAAAGTTTCAGCCTGTCAAGATACAGTATTTTATCCTGGAGTAGATGATGGCCTGTAACTTGCAAGGGAGTTAATTTCTAATAATTATATACAGAGAGCATCCGAAAAAGATAAATTATAAATTATTTCTGTGAAATTGTTAATTCGTACTATAAGACCTACAACATAAGATCAATAAATGGCTTTTGTGTAAAGTAACATAAAAAACAAAGTATAACATATTTAAAATTGGGGATAGCCTCAATAGGTGCTATCCAAGTCCTAATTTAACACTGGCTTGTTCATGTAGTCCCTATTTTTTATTACCTAAAACAGCAAAGTAGTGTCAGTAACCCTATGCTGTCTTCCTGTTAGTCTACTTGGAGTGTCTCTCCTAAACTACTGCCATCTTGCCATCGTAGCAACCCTTAACAATTTTACACTGTGTCCAGAATAATCATAGCTGTTTAAAGGGTGAAAATTACTGGGTAAGCAGTTGTGCTTAAGAAAGTACACCAGCATACCCCCACAAAGCTCAAATGATCACTTCAACAATGGAAGAATAATACTTACTTCACAGAAATAACATGTTTATATGAAAAACTGTGTCTGAACTTGCAGCATGTTAGTTATTATGCCTTGATATACATATGTTTTTAAATAATTAGTCATTGTTAAAATAGTAAAATTCTCCTTATAATAATCTATTAAGTATATCAGGCATGCTAGCAAAAAAGTGACTTAATAGAAAAAAAGAAAAAAATGCAATTTAAATTTTTTTTTAGATATTGTACAGAATACAGTTTTAAGGGTCTGTTAAATATTTTAACACATTTTATGGTATCACACACTGTAGAGTCAGACATAATGAGTTTGTATCGAATTTACAAATTATAAAGCTATGCATTGTCACACACGTGCGACTAGGAAGACGTTGTATGGACCAAGCAAAAGTAATTCCATGCCAGGCCAGGGGGTGGCTGGGTGCGCTAAACCTTTTCCTGTTATCTCCACAGACCAGCTGCAGGAAAACCTGTCTGATTTAAAACAGATGGCGTCACTTCTGGTTCCGACGCCCAGAAGAATATCACTTCCGTTTCAGGCACTTAAAACATTATCACTTCCATCTACTCTGACTAATGAAGAACATCACTTCCGGTCCCCTTACATCACTTCCTGTCCTGTCCCTTAAAACCGCCATCTAGACAAACTATCATAAGTTCTTTTGGACTCGGTATAGAGAACATTTCTGTTTTCAATGAAGAATCTTTTGCAGCCAGGAATAATATACTGGTGGCTGCCCCAAACCTTTTCAAATGTGTCAAATCAATTCCTTTTACAGTGGCGTAGCCGGTAGGATGGTGACCTCCTGAAGAGAATGGAAGTCAGAACAAAACAAAGACTTGACACACAGCACCCAACTCAAGAAAGGTCAGATGGGTAAGTACCACTCCCAAATTGCTGAGTGGGGGTCGGTCAGGGCGTGTCAGGGAAAACTTGAGTATGCTTCGACCCATCACCCTGTTAAAGGTCCAGGGAAGAGTAGAAACGGGAACCACAGGATAGAGCCTGGTGTGTCTGGGAACACATTGAGGACTTATTATGGTCTCCTGAGTATGGGGACTGCCCCTAAATATCCCACAAAAGGCAAGCCTTTTAAAAAAGGTGGGAGAAACCCAGGTTGGCAGGTGCAAAACCTAATGGTTTCGACCTATAAACCTGCTAAAGCAGTAAAAAAGCAGGCCATGGCTTTGTGGGCTAAGGTGGTTAGGTGGTTACAACCACACAAACAATCGAGCCATTAAATGGCGGAGCAGGTGGCCTGCGCTTTGCTGCTCTGTGCCCTGCCTGGACATATCACCCAGCCAGCCTGGGGCTTTACTGATATTGTCGCGTTAGCTGAGGCAATAGAACTCCTCAAGGCAGAAACCGGCTTGGGAGTATCAGAACGGGACTCGTGTGAACCCGGGCATACTTGCGTCCCTAACATAGAGTCTCAGAGCTACAATGTGGAGCATGCTCAAGTGGAACCTATGACGCGTTGGCCAGCTCTGCGAAGCGACGACGGGGTTTGCGGAGTGATATGGGGGGAGGCGCAGTGTTCACTTGCTAACCCTCTGGCCTTTTCACTTACAGGAGAAGTGTTAATTAATGGAATAAAAGCTATAACTTTATTTGATTCCGGCAGTAACATTTCTACTGTTGCTCGCCATCTGGTACTACCGCAACAATGGTTAAAGATTACCTGCATTCACGGGGATATCCGGGATTATAGATCCGGCAGATGTTTTATATGTTGGGACAGCGTATTAAAAAAGTTGACGGTGGCGGTGATGGATGATCCTACCTTCCCCGTGATATTAGGCAGAGATTGGGTAGTTATTAAAAGCGGTAGTACAGACGCTTCCTGCCCAAAATCGCTAGGCCTAGTCACAGACGCGGAATCAGCGCCCTCAACTTCTTCCATGCCGTCTATACAGCCGGCGAGGGAACGGAGTTCGGCCTCAGGTGATGACAGGGAAACGCTCGGGATGTCTCAGCCAAATACGTTATCATCAAGCGTGGAGTCGGCTCGGGATGAAAACCCGCCCCTTGAGGTGGAATCCGATCCCCTCACACGCCTGCAGTTTCAATTTAGGCAGACCCCGGCTTCATTTAAAAGGGAGCAATGGAATAATGACTCCCTTAAGTTTGCAAAGAATGAAGTCGTTCTGATAGATGGGCAACGCACATTATATCCAATGCCACAAGGTCCTCACTTTCTGTTAAATAATGATCTGTTATATCGGGTAGCTAACCATGAGGGGGAAATGAGGTCACTGTTGTTAGTACCATGGACTTACCGGCGACAAGTCTGTGAACTAGCACATACCAGAAAAAACACTTGAGCGGATTAAGCTCAGATTCTTTTGGCCCGGAATTAATGAGGAGGTCCACCGCTTTTATACATCCTGTCCTTAGTGTCAATTGAGGCAGATTTCTAGGAGGTACCATGCTCCTCTAGTTCCATTACCCTTAATAAATGTCCCTTTTGAGTGTATTGGGGTTGACATAGTAGGACCCCTAGAACCCTCAGCCAGAGGTCATAAATATATAATGGTCCTGGTAGATTAAGCTACCCGATTCCCAGAAGCTGTTCCACAGCGCTCAGCTACTTCAAAATCTATTGCACGGGAATTAGTAGGAGTATTTGCCCTAAAGAAATCCTGACGGATCAAGGGACGCCTTCTACCTCGCAGAAGTTCAGGGAAATTGCTGGATCATGAAGCCAGGTATGCGGCAGTGGAGCGGGAAGCTATGGCTAATAAATGGCCAATTACTCAGCTGAGATATTACCTCTTGGGGCGTGAATTCACTCTTGTGACAGACCATGCGCTATTACAGTGGATGGCCTTGCATATGGAGTCCAATCCACGCAGTACGAGGTGGTTTTTAGATCTACAGCCTTATATGTATTTGGTCATTTATCGCTGTGGTGTACTGCAAGCCAATGCTGATGCCCTTTCTCGATGCCACGACTTCTCGGACAGGTACGCCTGACGCTAGGGGCGGGGGCCATGTCACACACGTGCGGCTACGAAGACGTTGTATGGACCAAGCAAAGGTAATTCCACGCCAGGCCAGGGGGTGCGCTAAACCTTCTCCTGTTATCTCCACAGACCAGTCGTGGGAAAGCCTGTCTGAATTAAAACAGATGACGTCACTTCCAGTTCCGGCACCCAGAAGAGTATCACTTCCGGTTCCAGCGCCTAGAAGATTATCACTTCCAACTATTTTGACAAATAAAGAACATCACTTCCCTTCCTGTCCCTTAAAACCGCCATCTTGACAAACCATCATCAGTTCTGTTTTGGACTCGGTATAGAGAACATCTCTGTATTCAACAAAGAATCTTTTGCAGCCAGGAATAATATACGGACGGATGCCCCAAATCTTTTTAAGTGTGTCGAGCCAATTCCTTTTACAACATAAAGGGGCATAACTATACTGCACTATGAGTTTACTTTGAATAAGTACATACAAAGTAAAATCCACCATATATTGATGTGCTTCTGATACATTAACCTACTAACATAGTTTAAGGAACTTTAAAAAAAAAAAAACTTAAAAGACGGTGTAAGTAACAATCTTAAAAAATAATAAAATATATACATTTACATAATGGAGCATAACAGAAAGCACAGAACAGAAAGCACAAAATGGCCAGGCCCACGACAGGTTTGGGTACTCACAAAAGATACTGAAATGCTGGAGGATGTTCTCTTAATCTCTTCACCCTGATTATAGCTTCAAAAGAATGGATGGTTGATTTGTTTACTGCAGATTTCATAAGATTATGTATGATCATTGTCCCCATCAGTTTTCAATAGAAAAGGAATGTTACAAATTCATGTTTGGTATTAAAATAACTTTTTAGTAATAATTTGACATATGCTGGTGGGAGTGCAGAAAGAAAAACATGACATAAGCTCCTTTAACTCCACTCTTGCTCCCATTTCAAACCCGATTGCAGTCCTTTAATGTAGTGTGTAACGTCAGCCTTGGAAGGAGACAATCACACACTATAAGAATTTGATGAATTGACCAATGGAAGACCTTTTTTGGTTTATAACTTTTTCACAGTTTATGAATTATATTGTGAGCGGCATCACTGATTAGCTGCCTATAACAGTGGCAACCATCGCTCATAGGCAGTTCAGTATCTAATCTGCACTGTTTTCCTGCCGCATACCACTGGCACCTACTTGCTCAAATGCTTTTAACTGCAAGCTGTCTCTCTGTTAAACAGTAAAACTATGGCAAAGAAACTGTACTGCCCTTCAGAAACTTGCTCTTAAACAGTATTTCAATGTGAAACAAACAAGCTCTTACCCGTCCTTTGCGGGATTAGCTGCAGGCTTACTGCGTAACGTGCTTCTTTCACAAGGTTTAGAACATTTAAAAGACCGAGACCCGACCAACCTAACGGCTCACTCTCCTGTCCTCTCTCCCCGAGACTGAGTCTGCCCCAATTGCTGCTTCCAAGCTGCTGAACCTGCTTAATGAAGGGGACTTTGTGTTCTTTTAACCAAGAGAAGGGAGCTGCAACCTGTGTGCTTGTGTGCTAAAGATGATCTCCTTTTGAATAAAATCTTGTGCCTGTACCTGCGAGTTCAACAATAACGATTTTGTACCTTGAAAACCTGGTTCCTTTTTCCAGTCTCCTGTGCAACTCTGTGATCCAAGCCTGACAATATGCATATGAAAATGCCTTACTTGAAATGTGCTACATTAAAAGTGTTTTGACATTCTCTCCACATCTTTGTGGATTTTTCTCAAAGATACGTGTGTCAGACAACTTGGTTACACTAATTTGACTCGTAATGTTTAAATGTGTCTGTCCTGCAGTGGATTAATTCCAATGGCAGCATCCATGGATGGATCTTGCCTCATACTCAGTGCTGCCAGCACAGGATTCAACCATTGTGTTCCTGAACCTGATAAAGCAGTTTTTGTAATGAAGGGATCGATAGATAAATGTTTTAAAATAATAGTCATCTAATAACAACTAGACCCACCACCAGGGACAACGCCAAAAATGAATGGGATAACTATCCATCCATCCATTTTCCAACCCGCTGAATCCGAACACAGGGTCACGGGGGTCTGCTGGAGCCAATCCCAGCGAACACAGGGCACAAGGCAGGAACCAATCCCGGGCAGGGTGCCAACCCACCGCAGGACACACACAAACACACCCACACACCAAGCACACACTAGGGCCAATTTTAGAATCGCCAATCCACCTAACCTGCATGTCTTTGGACTGTGGGAGGAAACTGGAGCACCCGGAGGAAACCCACACAGACACACGGGGAGAACATGCAAACTCCACGCAGGGAGGACCCGGGAAGCGAACCACCGTGCTGCCCATGGGATAACTAGTGGGTAGGAAATTTATAGTTCTGAGATCAAGAAAATCTGCATGGTGCAGCATTACATGCAAAAAGACAACTTCTTCTCAAGAACTGACAAAGTATATCAAAATTAAAAAATAAAAACCATCATTTATTGTAAATGTAAGCTGTGGTACTACAGCATATTAGTGATTAAAAAGAAAATAGATTACAAATGCTGCATAGTTGGAAAGCAAAAAATTAAAGAAACAGAAACATGAAGCCTTTTTGAACAGAAACTATAATCAGTGTAATAAAACAAATTAGTTATGCAACAGACGTAGTTCGAATAGTTTGAAATTTTACTAGTTTTGGCTGAATGGTTGCTTGTTCATCATAGATGGAGGTGAAAATTCCTTCTCACCTCTCTTTCTTGGGGGTTGAATCAGAAACATCATTGTTTCAGCAATAGACAAAACAATTATTTTTATATTGTGTTTGTCCTTGGTAGAAAATATAAAGCAGAACTTTCTTCTTTTAGTCATAACAACTTGATGAAATGTTTGCTAATTTATTTTACTGCACCTTATGGTACCACACATCTCTAGCATCTACATCTGTACTATCAACATTCAAGGTGCTCATGAACAACATTAGCTAAGAGGAAGATATACAATCTATCTATCGGAATGAAATCAATCCATTATTTAAATAACAATATTTTGAAAATTATTTGTATTTGGGATATCTAGATTCCATCAACAAAAATAATAAAAGTCTAATAACTTTGGTGGGCAAAGGTCTACCCATAACTTTGCCCTGCCTAACACCTTTTAAAAGTGTTTAACACTTTTTCCATTATGTTTTATTAATACAGCAGACATTGTTAAAAGTCTTCATTCAGCCTCTTGAAAATATCTCCAATCAAGTTTAAAGTTCTTGTTTATTCTTGACAGAACATGCCTGAGGTTGCTACATAGTTATTCACAATGATCTAAACAAACTCTAAACATTCCCCAGGCTTTTGCTTCAGCCCCTGTCACAGCAGATAGGTTTATATCTATGCCACTCAAAAAATAAATAATGATCTAGTGACATTTAAGAAAAAAAAAGATATTTTCCATTCTGGTAGATTGTGTCACTTGGGTGACATTTCTCACATGAGCACTGAATGTTTCAAGTGGGACTACAGAATCAGTAAATGGTCTGTTTTGAATATCACAATCGCGGTCTCTAAGATAGCAAAATACTATGAGCAGTTGTTAAGTGCAACTAATCAGCAATTAAAGCTGAAACACATTTGCAAATCCCACAGGTGTTAGGATTGGTCACAAATCAAATGCTCTATGACCAAAAATATCAAGACACAGCTGTTCATGTGAATGAATTTTGTTCCTCCCTGGTAGCAGATTGCCTTTTTGGATGTGGCTCCCATTTTTCAGGATCGGGCATTTAACTTTCACAAAGGTGCTCCTACTTCCTTTACCAAGACCCAAAACCATCAGTCCAATGTTTAGGTAGCTGTTTAAATTTCATCTGATAAGGTTTGCGTTAAACATAATAAGGAGACATGTCTGCAGACATTTCCAGAATTTAGAACTTCAATTTAGCCTGTCAAGGCAACTGTGAATGTGAAAGAGGTGGCTTTTGACCAGTACTTTTCTCTGGGACTGTAGACACGTGTTCAATTAACTTCTACCTAATCCCTCAAGAAACAACAACAGACTATAGTCATTAGATGTTAAAGGTATATATCATTCCCAACATACAGTAAATGCACACAATATCTGGCAGCATTTACAATAATTAAAAACAAATTATTATACAGTAGTTATAGCATTTGCATATATGGTGCAGCTTATGAATTTATTGCGCTTTTCCACAACATTTAAATTGCTCCTTGTGGCTTCTTGTCTGATTGATGCACACCTCCCAAATCATAGCATCTTATTTTTTTCACAACTCTTGCAGTTTCAAAAATAACTTCCAGGCAAACAAATGAATCCCCGTAGAAGCCCATTATGATAAATTCATGGGTTATTGTAAAGTCTCTTATCATTGTATTTATTAAGATACTGACTTTTTTCCCCTCAGTGCTGCAGAATCTTATTCTTGCAGAACACTGGTAATACCTAAACCCATCAAATTTAAAGTAATAATAATAATAATAATAATAAATTTTATTTATGTAGCGCCTTTAGATTCCTGTTTTCGTCCAATCCAGAAGTGAGAATGTATACATGCAATGTCAATGTTTGAATGTATGTGTACTTTATTTGTACTTTATGTTTTATTTCTGTTTTTTTATTTTGATGTATTATTTTTCTTGTCTATATTTTATTTTACTGATTTCATGTGTGAGTTTGTAATTATGCAATGTCACGTTAAATATAGTTATCCCCCCAGTTCTTTGTTGATATAGCCTGTGGAGGTGGGGCCACACTGATGTCTCTCAATACTTCAATCAGACTATTTAAATTGGTTGAGAAGGCTCAGAGGTTGGGAATCATTCTGTTTTTTGTGTTGGATTTTCTGGTTTTCTTGATTTAATGTGATCTTTTTTTTTCTTGGGTGATGTTTTAGAACTTGTTTGCTTAGAACTGCCTTTTAGATATAACTTTATAGAACTTCTTTTAACTTCAGGGGGAAATTTTTACAGACGCTTATTATATACAGAGGGAGAGCTGATGATCATTTACGATTAACATGTGTCATTAACACATTAAAAATTTCTGTGATTAAATTTTTTATGCAACAGCTAAGTGTGTTAATTCAATTGGATCAATGTGACTGCCCTTCATACATAATGTATTGCCAAATGGATCCAAGTCTACAGATAGCAGTAGAGACTCTATCCAGTGCTTTATCATTTCCAATGTTGTTTCTTGATAATGAAATTCATTTACACCACCTATCCCTTATAATACCAGATCGTCCTGTATTTGAACATAAAATACTGCATACCATATTTGATTAATAACGCATATGATTTCTTCTGCAATTTCATACACATTGTTTCATATATTCACTGGCTCTTCAAAGTGTAGAAAACAACAGAGCAAGAATTAAAATCAAACCAGTTATACAAGTAGAGTGAATGAGTTTTACTTTTGTGTTGTGGTAATCTTGCAGATGGATAAGCACTGCATCGGTATCATCCTTGCCATTATGCTGCTTTCACCCATTGGTTGTAACAAAAAAAAAAAACAGTCACATTATGCAGTATAGTGGAATGTTGAGAACAAGAAGCCACATGCATCAATGTCTGCTAATGCAAGTTCACTAACTTAACATAAGAAGCTATCAAGGTCAGACCTGCCCATGGTGTCCCAAATGTTTGCTGTCAGGCTTTTTTTATCCGCCCATGGAGGGATATCTGACCCTAAACAGCACAGTGCAAGCTCTACCCATATCCGAGCAGAGTGGAATTTCTTGATTCCTTATACCTTACTCGGTATGCTATTGTTGTTTAATCAATTATATTTTATCTGTGGTTTCACACATTATAGTCTACACAGCCTACTGTAACCAATTAAACTTTGCAATAATCAGTATATATTGATCATGCTAATATTTCCATCCATTAGGGCTGAAAGTTAAGATAGTTAGGTAATTTTATGTTTACATTTACATGTATTTGCTTAGCAGATGCTTTTATTCAAGGTGACTTACAAAGCAGGTCAACATAACTAAGAACAAGTATAGCAGGGCAGATTAAAAAAGTTGATCACCACAAATGAAGAACTGTAAAGCTAGCATAACAAAAGAAAATTCTCAATTAACAATATGACAAATATCCACAGAGCAAAAATCATTCATTAACAATCTGACAGATATTACCAGAACATTAGGGTTCTCAGTCATTTCTGAAAACACATTGAAGGAGTCAGCAGATCAGATGGAGGTGTGCAGCTTGTTCCATTAACTAGGAGCTACATTTGAAAGAGTCTGGAGTGAGATTTGATACAACACAGGGATGCCATCAACAAACACTGTTCACTAGCAGAACTTAGTTGGCATAGCACCTTACCAGTGTCTCCTTATACACAGGTGCTGACCAATTCACTACTTTGCAAGCAAGCATCAAGGATTTGAACTGAAGTCATTATGGTATGCCAATGTAATGACTTTTAGAGAGGAGTGACAGGCGCCCATTTTTGCTGTTTGAATGCAAGACATGCTGATGCATTTTGGACCATCTGCAGTGGTGTGATGGCATGTGCAGGTTGTCCTGCTAGTAGTGAGTTGGAGAAATCCAGATGTAACAAGACTAAAGCCTAAACCAGAGGTTGTGCTACATACTCAGTCAGATAATGACTAATTTTGCAGATGTTATATAGGGTCATAAATGATACATTCTATGACAATGTGCAATTTAAACCATCTAAATAAATAACCCTATTGGATATATTTAATAAGTTTTTTTTAGCCAATCTTTCCCTATTTAAGATCCTAATCTATACACATATTCAGTCAAATTAATGACTCCTCCTCTTCAGGTAACAACTATAAAAGGTTATATTGCACTTTAATCAAACAATTATTTATTCTTATTGCCTGTCAATCTTAGTAGTTTCTTAAAAGCAAGGTCACTGATTTATTTTTTGCAAATCACTCTCTCTTCAGGATCTTTTTTTCCCACATTTGTGGAAGTTTCCAGTGGTTTACTGTCTCAGTTGGCAGGAATAACGCACAATTAAGGTCTGCCCAGTATGTACTTGTGCAAATATATATACACTAGTTGAATAGGAACTGAAAACAGTGAGAAAGCAATTCAGAAATCAAGAAGAAAGAAATACTTCTTGAAAGTCGCAGTTTTGAATAGGTGTTTTGCTAGAGACGACAGATAATGAGTAGAAAAATCTAACCGTAGAAAAAGCCACATACAATAGCTTTGTTGCATGTATCTTGGACTTCCTGGAAATGTGGGCAGTAATATGATCATTTTGCCTACAAGTACTTTGTTATTTTCAGCCTTTGCTTGCAGTGCATCTGGTAGTCCTTTGCATTGTTCCATGCACAGATCTTGTTGATGTAATCTGAGATAGTTGAGACGCACGCCCTCTGTTTTAACATACGCATCCGGTTTTGAAGTGGAAGCAGGACGAACCAGTAGAGAAATATATATAAGAGATAGATACAAAGACTTTGTTAAATGGTGCGACTCAAACCACTTACATCTTAACACCAGCAAAACCAAGGAGCTGGTGGTGGATTTTAGGAGGCCCAGGCCCCTCATGGACCCTGTGATCATCAGAGGTGACTGTGTGCAGAGGGTGCCGACCTATAAATATCTGGGAGTGCAGCTGGATGACAAATTGGACTGGACTGCCAATACTAATGCTCTATGTAAGAAAGGTCAGAGCAGACTATACTTTCTGAGAAGGTTGGCATCCTTCAACATCTGCAGTAAGATGCTGCAGAAGTTCTACCAGACGGTTGTGGCGAGTGCCCTCTTCTACGCGGTGGTGTGCTGGGGTGGCAGCATAAAGATGAAAGACGCCTCACGCCTGGACAAACTTGTTAAGAAGGCAGGCTCTATTGTAGGAGTAAAGTTGGACAGTTTAACATCTGTGGCAGAGCGACGGGCATTAAGCAAACTCCTGTCAATCATGAATAATCCACTGCATCCACTGAACAGTGTCATCTCCAGGCAAAGGAGTAGCTTCAGTGACAGACTTTTGTCACTGTCCTGCTCCACTGACAGAATGAGGAGATCGTTCCTCCCCCACACTATGCGACTCTTCAATTCCACCCGGGGGAGTAAATGCTAACATTACTCAGTTATTGTCTGCTTTTTTATTTTTATTTTTTTTCATTTTTATTACTATTTAATTTAATATTGTTTCTTTGTATCAGTATACTGCTTCTGGATTATGTGAATTTCCCCTTGGGAATAATTATAAAGTATCTATCTATCTATCTAACTATCTATCTATCTATCAATGGTTACTCAATTTTATGATGTTCCTCGGGTGACATTTCTATTGAGGTTTGTTTAAATAGGATTCCATACTTAATTCTGTTCAGGCTTATAGAGGACCTACATCCTTCTCAGATGTTGCTGGCTGAATACTAGTCTAAGATTGTTATTTGTGGGATTTTATGGTTGCAGGACAGCAGGAGACTGGGTGAGAAACCAAAAGGAATGGAGCTAGTCAGGCAGCAAGAAGCAATGTCCTCATTCACCACATGCCAGGTTCTCACCAATACTTAAAATGAAAGCTATGAAATAGTCAGATGCTGTGCCTTTTGCTTCCCCTGCTTGGATCCTCATATCACATTAACCACCACAAAGCACTAACCAAGTTTGCATCCTGGAAAATTTATAAAATAAAAACAAAAAGCTTTACTCAAAGATCACATTAAAAAATGAAGAAAAAAACATTCATTTAACCTCATGTCTCTCAACACCAAAATGCCCTATCATATATTGGCCGTATTTCTCAGCTTTGTGTTTTTCTCCTATTATTGGAAGGTAGTGGAGATTCTGAAAAATAGACATATTTATTTGTTTTTTTCAAATAATGTGTAAATTAAAATGAATATTAACTGATAATTTGAAAGCAGATTATGTCCATTGTAAGCAGAATAACCATTATTAATAGCTTTGATAGGTTAATTATATTTTAAAACAAATTATTAGAAAGAAACAATGAAACACAGAGTGACTGAAATCTTGGTGCATGTAGGGATTGAAAGTAAGGTATATTTAAGTTCTGTTCTTTTATATTATTTTATTTAAATTTTATTGATTTATTGTAATCATTCCATACAGATAGATCAATTTTTACAAAAAATAGGATTGAAAACAAATTAACCCAACCCCCACCCCTGAGAAAGAGAGCAGGGCCAACGGAGTAAAACTTAAAGCTGGTCAAAATACATAAATTGATTAGTTTAATAGGCAGATAGAAAAAAGGAAAATGGGAAGAGAATCTATTTCCTCAGTGCTTTAACAGCTTATGCTAAAATATTATTAATTAGATCCTGCCAGGTTTTGAAAAAGTTCTGCACAGATCTTCTAACTGAGAATTACATTTTTTCCAATTTCAAATAGTATACAACATCAGTTACCCACAGACTTAAAAGAGGAGAGTTAGGATTCTTCCAGTTTAGCAAAATAAGTCTGCATGCCTATAGTGTAGTGAAGGCAATCACAGTTTTTTTGTCCTTCTCCACTTAAACCCCATCTGGAAGAACACCAAACACAGCTGTTAGTGTGTTAGGATGGATTGTGACACCAAGGCTGCGGCAGATAAAAGATTCTCCATTCTCCATATATGTTCATGTATTTGTGTCCAGGCTTTTATAGCTTGTATGTTTTCTGCCCAGTAATAAAACTGAAAGTTAGGTAGAGTCATGCCACCTTCTGCCTTAGGTCTTTGTAGGGTCGCTCTTTGGATATGTGGATGTTTTGAGTTCCAAATAAATCTCATTGTTTAAAAATGACTTATTGGTGTATATTGGAATGTTTTGAAATAAAAAGAGAAGCTTAGGAAGGATATTCATCTTAACAACGTTAATTCTTCCAGCAAGAGTGAGATGAAGGGTTGAACATCTATGCAAGTCTTGCTTAATTTTTTCCATTCAGATGGTGCAATTTTGTTGATAAAGAACTTTATATTTACTTGTGGTATTTACCCCTAGGTATTTAAACTGATCTGCAATGATAAAAGGGAAGGTGTCCAATCTGATATTGTATTATTGAGAATTCACTGGAAAGAGGACACTTTTATTCAAATTAATTCTGAGACCACATATCTTTTGAAATTCTGTAAGTGCTGTTAAGACTGCAGGCACAGTATTTTATGGGTCTGATATATACAATACCGTATCTTCTGCATATAGAGAAATTTTCTGTTCAAGTCCTTCTCTGATAATCCCCTTAATCTGATAAGCATTTTGACAGTGAACTGCCAGTGGTTCAATGGAGATTGCAAATAGCAGTGATGACAAGGGGCATCCTTGTCTGGTAACATGTTCTAGTTTAAAGTAGTCTGAACAAATGTTGTTAATACAAACTGAAGCTTCTGGATTGGTATACAGTAGTTTGAACCATGCACAATTATTCTGGCAAAACCCATAATTTCTCTAATGTAGTGAAAAGGTAGTTCCATTCAATCATGTCAAATGCCTTTTCTACATCCAGCGATAATATCATCTCTGGGATATTACATTAAACAGGCGTTGAAGATTGGAAGCTAAGTGTCGGCCTTTAATAAATCCAGTTTGATCTTGTGATATTACCGAAGGCAGCACTTTCTCCATCCGTCTAGCTAGGACTTTGGAGAGTATCTTAACAGCATTATTCAGAAGTGAAATTGGTCTCTATGATGCACATTGTAATAAGTCCTTAGTTTGTTTAGGAAAGACAGTGATTAATGCTTGGCAAAAAGTTTGAGGTAGAATTTGATTGTCTCTAACATCTGTAAATGTTGCTAATAAGAGGGGAGCTTACTGAGTGGAGAATTTCTTATAAAATTCTACAGGGTAGCCATCAGGGCCTTTGAATTGACTTTATAATTCTGATAGCACCAAAGGTTTATCCAGTTCCTCTGCACTAAAGGTATCTATAATGTATCTAGAAATACATTAGATTGTGTGTTGTCTTCTTTAAACTCAGTAGAATATAAGGATTTATAGTAGTCTCTGAATCTGTTCCATTATAGTTTTATGGTCAATGATTTTATCTCCGTTTGTGTTGGTGATTGCTGGGATTGCATTGCGAACTTCTTCCTTGTGGATTTGTTGAGCTAAGAGCTTATTAGCTTTCTCTTTGTTTTCATAGTAATGAAGTCTTGATTTAAAAATGAGGTTGAGCTATGAATGCAGAGCCTGACTTTTTCCTATGAAGAGCCTCCCTTGGACACCTGGCATGTTCTTCATCTATTCTAGTAATTTCGCTGGTTAGCTCTGATACCTTATTGGTTTCTAATTTATTTCTGTGGGAAAGATATGAAATAATCTGTCCTCTTAAGAAGGCCTTTAGAGTTTCTCAGTGCATTCCTGCAGAAACCTCTGAGGATGTATTTGTCTCTAGGAAGAAACTGATTTGTTTGGATATAAATTCTGTACAGTTCTCATCTGCTAATAGAAGTGGGTTAAGACACTATCTGTGAGATGAGTGTGTGGGGCCTAATGATTTTAGCTCCAAGATCAAAGGGGCATGGTCGGAAATAATAATAGCGTCGTACTTGCAAGATTTAATCGTAGGCAAGAAATTATTATCTATAAAGAAATAACCAATTCTTGAGTATCAATGATACACTGGTAAGTAGAAGGAATATGTTCTTGAGTTTGGGTTTAGAAATCTCCAGGAGTCTGATAGGTTGTGGTCAGTTAAAAACTGTGTAATTGTCTTTGCAGTGTTAAGATGTCATGCCCCTATGACAGGAGCCCTATCCAAGAGTGGATTTAAAACACAATTAAAGTCCCCAGCCATTATAATTTTATGAGTATTCACATTGGGAATGGCTGTAAATACATTTTGCATGAATTCCCTATCATCAACATTGGGTACATAAAAATTTATCAAAATCACTTTACAATCAAATAAATTGCCCATGACAATCACATATCTCCCTTCAGGATCAGATACTACATCTGATAGCATAAATGAGACTAAGAATTCCCACACCTGTAGTTTTCTTTGTAAAGCTCGAATGGAACATTTGGCCAGTCCAGTCTTTTTGAAGCCAGAACTGATCCTTGCTTAGTAAGTGGGACTCCTGTAAAAATACTATTTTAGCGTTGAGACCTGTTAGGTGAGAAAATACTTTCTTTTTCTTTAATTCGTGATTCAGGCCTTTAACATTCCAGCTCACAAAGTTAACTGCCCCATCATGGAGACATTGATACTGTATTTTTGATATCATTTTGTAGTTTTAACTGGAAGTAAGACAGCTTTAACCTTAATTTCCAATTTTCCCACAAGTTATTGCCATGCAGCTTATTGTTATTGGTAATTATCATTATAAGGATTAAAATGAAGGATTAGATATAGACTGCTCTCTTTCTCTCCCCCCCAGTTTGCTTCCCCACGTGAGGCTGGACCCCAATTCACAAAGTCCCGGTCCTCTGAACAAAACAAGACCCCAGCAGCGGCATGTGGGGATTAAAAAGTAGAAATATCTATTGCCGATAAAGTCTAAATACTATAAGTATAAAATATAATCATCAACAGTCTTGAAATATTAAGACAGTAAGCCCAGGTATTGGTGCTAAAAAGTGGCCCTAGATAAGCATAGTAAACCCTAATCTATCCTTCTATATAAAAGCGGTCGGGATTGTCCTTCCATTCCGTGAGTGCTATGCAGGCGCGGAGTTTCACACACGCCCCATCCATTTTGCACTGCACGATGGGATTTGTAGTTTCGTTTTTCCAGGTAAAAGATGATTTTCTACTCCAGACTGTGCGATATCTTCTTCTTCTTTCTTACTATATAAAAGCGGTCGGGATTGTCCTTTCGTCCCGTGAGTGGAAAGGGTAGCAGTATTCCGCTTATCACAGACTTACTACTTGCAGCTTACGATACGAAGCGACATGATGTGAACAGAGTGCTCCCATCGTTCCCCTGCTTTTGTGCACGATGCGCTGGAAAAATAGACAAAATTATGTCTCTGGAAATAATTAATGTTGATGGAGTACAAATGCCTCACTGCACAGTAAATATCAGGGGGGTTCAAATGGGCAACCTCAATATAGAAAAAAAGTTTAAATTTCATCACAAAAATAACAGAAACTACGAGTATTAAAATAATACCACTCAAATGCGATATAACCAAATGAATGAGTTTGTATAAAATATCAAATTGATCTACATATTGAATTGCCTTAAGAAGTGGTCAACTTAAAAGTCGGTCGCCTTAAAAGGCGGGTCAGCCTAGTATTAATAAAAGGCAGAGCCCTCACTGACTCACTCACTCACTCATCACTAATTCTCCAACTTCCCGTATAGGTAGAAGGCTGAAATTTGGCAGGCTCATTCCTTACAGCTTACTTACAAAAGTTAAGCAGGTTTCATTTCGAAATTCTATGCGTAACGGTCATAACGGTCAACAACGTCGGCCATGTTGAACTTTCTTATTCATGGCGCCATCTTCACGAAATTTGGTAGGCGGCTTCCCTGTGCTAACTGAAACCAATGTACATACTTATTTCGGTCGAATGACGCCACTGTCAGCCGCCATATTAAACGTTCCAACAGTCTTTGTTACTTATGGCCCCATCTTCAAGAAATTTGGTACACGGGTTCCCAACGCTAACTGAATCCTACTTACGTACATATATACGTCCATAGCTTGCAGCTCGGTCACCGTGTGAGGCGACGTTGGGTCCCCCATCCCAATGCCTCCCACGTTGTTGGCTGGCTGCCTGCCTATATAAGGCCGTCCGTCGCTCCAGTCTCTACATTCCCTTCCTTGCTTCGCCACAGGATTCACGTCTCCCTGCTGATAACTACAGCCTTTTTATTTAATCCAGCTACAAATTTCACTGGGTTTGGACTTTCACAATTCTCAGGTAGACCTTATATTCTAATATTATTCCTTCAGCTTCCATCTTCCAGAGTCGCAAGTCTGTTTTCCGAGTTTTTTGCATTCGGAATTCGCAGCTGTAGCTTTTCCATTGGCGTTAGATGCCAAATGTTCCGCTGTTTCAATTTGAGCCGTGAATGTCTGCTTAACGTCTTCCAGCTGATCAGCAAGTTCTCTCAGTTTAGACGCATTTTCCTGAATGTGTTCCTCAATTTTTCTCAGCATATCTTTAAAGACTGCATTAAAACGATTATATATATAATATTTTGCTAAGTCTTTATATTCTTGCCGCATCTCTTGCAGCTCCAGCAGCAGCTTTTCATTTGTCTTCTCATTTGTCTTGAGCAAGGCATTTATTTCTTTCTTCATATTTTTCTGAATGTCTTTCTTGAGCTCACTCATGGCCGTGGCAATGGCCAATGTTGCGATCATTTCCTTCAGTTCAGACAAATTGTTTCGGCTTTCGTGCTCCGCGGGTGAAGTGGCAACCCCAGCTACAGCTGATGCTTCCGGCTCGTGAGGATTAGATGGATGTGTGGACTGCAAGGTGTGGAAGATGAATGTTCTCTTCGTTCCCTTGTACTAATTCATGTCTGAGAAGTAAGCTTTACGAAACCAAGTAACAGCATGCTTTGTTTTAGCAAACAGAAAAATATTTGTGCAAAGGACTCAAGGTCTGAGCATTCCACACATGAGTCTGCCTTATCACGTTTTCCCTTAGCTTACATCTGAACGCCATAACAAAAGGGGCCAAGAAATCAAGTTGCATAAGGGACATTGAAGGGGCTCAAGGATTGTGTATAATAAAGTGTTGACTGTTACATTTCATAATGATATTAAATTACGCATTCTAGGGGTATAAAACTGGACCCCACCCAACAGACAGGGTTCATAAGAGCTCTGATGCTGTCATGTATATTTGATTGTCTGCTTTTCTGAAACTCTTCTCACCGTGACTCTAAAAATAAAGCTGCTTTATAACCACACCTGCTGTCGGGTCTGAGATTTCGTCCACAAAGGCCATCTCTAGTTTCAAGTGATCTCCTGGAATCGGCGAGCTATCATGACCTACATCACTTGCATCTTCAGTCCCATTTTCGCTCTGGACTGGAGATGTTGCATTGGAGCGGGATCCTGGGAAGTCTTTGCTTTCGCCTGCAAATTCCAGGTCGGTCTCTGAAAGGCCGTACCTTGTACTTGGGCTTGATGTCTGTCTAGACTTGGGTGTAGTTTTAAGTTTCTTTTTCATTTCTTTCTAACCGCCTTTCTTGTTACTCATATTTGTATACTGTAGAAGAAACTCCTCGGGTTGGGTAAATACAGGATACCTCGGGATAATGAGAAATAAGAGAGAAAATAAGCCGCTGCTAACGGCGCTCTGCTTCAGACATCCATCTCCCGTAATGGACGAGACCAACCTGTTCTAATGAATTAATTCACAAACCTGCATATTCCAGTTCAGAGTTGCAAAAGCTCAAAGTCCATCCCAGCAACACTTTGTGCAAAGCAGGATACAGCCATGGAAGGAGTAACAAGTAATCACAGGGCATACTAAGTGATAAGAGCTAGAGTACCTGGAGAAATATCCATTCAAACATGCTGAGAATTTACAATCTCCGTACAGACTAAATTTGGGTGCAAGATTCAAATGCAAGATGCGGGATCCATGAGGCAACAGCACTAACCACTGAGTTTAAAATAAAAATGAACATTGTTCTAAGGTGATTTTTTCAGTGAAAAAGTAAAAGGGAGGGTTCAAAGTAACTGGGAACATTACTCATCAGGACTGTAAAGTAGAAAGCATTTGTAAGATTAAAAGAAGACAAGACAAGGTAGGATGAAAGAATAAATGTCAAAGCAAAATAAGAGAAAATTACAAATAATAGCAATACCACTTTCTAGCAGCAGTCTTTAAGAACTGCAAGAGTAAGGAATGAAGAATATGATCAAAATGGCATGTCCTGAGTAATATAGTAAATAGAAGTCAGTATTTGTTTACATAACTGAAACTAGCAATTTAAAGTAATGAAAAGTATAAAGAAAATGATCAATGACAATCACTGCATACCAGAAAACATTCTCTTCTGACATTGTGTACCGTATTGCCATAAGTGCATCTTTTGTTTCTGATATAAAATAATTATTTGACTCTAACATATAGAGCATTAATGAAAAAGATGAAATTTTGTATTGAATAAATTTATATTGTGGAGTAATTAGCTTTTAATTTCTTTTTTGAATATAACAGGGTCTTGATGGCTTATTCCTGTTTGTAACATGCAAGGATATTTGGTATGAAGACTGAGAATTTCTGTTAATGAGACAACATTTACAGTGATTCTGCATGACAATCAAGGACCTTCAATGGCTTAAAATATACAATTATATTATCAAAGGAAATTGTGATGGAGAGTACATCAGCAAAAAAAGTGCTGCATACTGTTTATGTAATGTCTAAAGGTTTGCTTGTCACAATTTCAATTTAATTTGTTTATTTCCTTAAACCAGTGTGTTCCAGTGTTCTTTGCTGCTGTGTCATAGCTTCAAAAGACCCAGGTTTAATTCTATGCTTTCTCACTGAACACATTACATGGAGTAATGTCTGCATTCAGGCATACTGTACAGATCAGGATGATTCATCTGTTTAACTGTTTTCCAAAACACACATTATCAGCTTCAGGTTTACATTGTTGTATATCAGCATCGTTAAACAAAAGCCTATGTTCAGCATTAGACAGTATGCCAAACCATTTCAAAGCACTGGGAAGTGTACCTACACATACTGACAATGAGGAAATTTAGCAATGCAAAATAAAAAGTCATAAACAATGAGGAAGCCAAAACACTAGCATAACACATGTTAGTGAAACAATGCATTCTATTATAATTCTTATCATTATTGATGATTACTGTTAGGATCTGGAGGAATATGGCCATGCTTTTGTTGGTTTTGGCATTTTTCCTTTCTTTTTGGTATTCCTGTAGTATTTTGTTCTTGTTTTTCTTCTGTCTCTTTTGTCATTTGCTTCCTGGTGCTCTTGACACTCTATGATTCTGTGTGTATGTATATATCAGGGTGGTCCAAAAAAAACCTAACAGATCCAATTTCTCCAGAAGGCTAGTTTTATTCTTTATCATAATTTTAACAAACACTGAATTTTAATTAAAATAAACAACATTTAGAGGTCAATCCATTTGGCAATTTTTATGTCACCTGAACTGAACAGCAGACAACTTTTAAACACTTGTGGTCTACAACATTAGCACTAAAATTCCTACTTAATACTACATGTTCTGAAAACCTTTACTTACTTCCTGAATGTTCTGGGTTCTTAGTACTAAAATGCTCTCTGTTTCTTTTTTGTTTACTAATCACCTTGACATAGTAAGAACTGTTTGCAAGAGCAGGCAAGTAGTAACAATACAAATAAAATGTTCAGAATGGGCTGACATAAATGTTTCACAATCAGGCTGAAATTTCATAAGTAAGCAAGCTATTTCTAATGGATACAAATAAACCTTGTGAAGAAATTATTCTACAAATATCAACTCTTTGCCTTGGTTTGTGGACCACTCTAGTGTATATATGTGATGTCACCAGGGCCGATCCTGGCGACGGGCCAAACTCAAAGGCGGCTGTTGACTAGATGTGCAGCAGCCGGCGACGCTGAAACGTACGTTATGATTATGATATGCTGTTTCATTTAGAAAGTATGTACAGATTTTTTTAACACTTTGAGCCCATGTTTTCACCGGCAATGTATTTTTACATTTAAAATGACCATCGGTGGTGCAAGTGTTAATGAAATATTTCAGAAAAATTACAAACTTTTACATGTTTACTTATTGCCCAGTGCACACTGACATGACATTAGTGTGTATTGTGTATATGTCACTTGTGTGAATTAGGCCCAAGATTTTTACAAAATTATTATTATATTTGAATTAGCCCTTTATTCTACCTATTTTGTAGAATGTCCGAGAGAAAGACAAAACGTGAAAGCGGGTGGTACTACAAGCAAAATAGAGAAAAGAAGCTAGAAGAGAGGAAAAGTCTACAGGGAGCTCTAGACAAATATATTTTTCATCCAAAAACTTCTGAACTTCCTAGTACGAGCTTATCACACTTCGGACGACCTGCGGCTGCTTATGAAGTACAGCAGGGTAACCGTCTACCAGATCCAACCCCGAACACCTCCAAGGAATCAACAACTCATGAAAGTCACGAGGAACAGGAAGAAGCAACAGAAGAACATGGATGTGACAACACGGAGAGAGAAGTGGTGCCAGGACGCAGCTTAGAATATTTGAGAGATCCAGGTAATTGGCCCAATCCATTGACAACCAAAATCGTCGACTCACTTATTGAAATAGGCCCCGTACAACCTCAAGCATCGTTCAAATTTCCTGTGGACGACAAAACCGGAAGAAAATTTAATGTTCTATATTTCACAAGAAAGATGGAAAATGGAGAAATAGTGCATCGTAATTGGTTAGTGTACTCCATTTATGCCGATTGCGTATTCTGTTTTCCTTGCTAACTATTTAGCAGTCATAACATCAAACTGACGGGTAGCGGATACAATGATTGGCGCCATTGCTCAGATTATTTCAAAAATCATGAAACAAGTATTGAACATATTAAGTGTACAAAAAAATGGTACGAACTGAAGTTGAGAATTGAAAAAAAATGCACAATTGACAAAGATCAAAAACGTCTGTACGAAATGGAGAAAGCTGGCGAGCTATAATTAAGAGAATGATCGCTATCGTGCAGTTTCTAGCAGGCCAATGTTTAGCTTTTAGAGGTACCAGCTACGAACTCTATGATCGCAACAATGGAAACTTTATGAAAGCAGTGGAAATGATTGCAAAATTCGATAGCGTTATGTCCGAACATCTTAAAAATGTCGAAAAATCGAAACAGTTAAAAAATCACATGCCCCATTACCTGGGTCAACATTTTCAAAATGAAATCATTCATCTACTAGCAAGTAATATCCGAAAAGAAATGATGAAAATTGTAAAAGCCGCGAAATATTTTGCTATCATCCTCGATTGCACTCCCGACGTCAGTCACACCGAACAAATTTCTGTTGTAGTGCGCTGTGTTGATGTATGCGCTGAGGATAAACACATGAAGGTTAACAAATTTTTCCTAGATTTTTTCGCTGTTAGCGATACGACTGGCGAGGGTCTGTACAATTTTGTGATTTAAAAATTAGAGATGTATGACTTAGATATCCAAAACATCAGGGGCCAAGGGTATGACAACGGTTCAAACACGCGTGGAAAAAATGCAGGACTTCAAAAACGTATTTTAAACATAAATTCTAGAGCACTGTTCATTCCATGTAATGCGCATTCTTTGAATCTAGTTTTGAATGATGGAGCGCAATGCAAAGGAGAAATCTCCAACTTCTTCGACATTGTACAAGAATTATATAACTTGTATTCCTCATCTGCACATCGCTGGGAAATATTGAAAAGTCATATAAATGACTTAACGCTTAAAGGCATTAGTGCTACTTGTTGGGAATTGAGAATTAAAGCAATTAAACCATTGCGATATCAACTTTCGAACATCATTGACAGCTTGAAAGAATTGGGGAACGATCAGAAGAGAGTCGAGAAAACTAGGCTCTCGGCCCAATCCCTTAAAAAAAAAAAAATTTCGACATTTAAATTCTTATGTTCAATAATTATTTGGCACGAATTGCTAAGTAAAATTGATGTTGTGAGCAAAATGCTTCAGAGTCCTGATGTGAGTCTATCGGAATCTGTTAATCTGCCCTTAAACATTTGAAAACCTCTATAGAACATAAAAGAGATGACGAGTCATTTGATAGATTCATCTCGGAAGCAACCAATGAATCTGAAAAATCAAACATAATTCCAGAATTTCCAGTGAAAAGATTCCGTAAACGAACTAGACATTTTGAGTATGAAAACGAAGACGAATCTGTTCGAGATGCTAAGGAATCATACAAAATCTCATTTTATTTCACAATTTTAGATCGAATTCTAATGTCCATTGAAGAAATATTTGAATCACTGAATGAAGTAGTGTCCTTGTTTAGATGTAGTTACGATTTTTACAATATGCAGCCTGATGAATTGAAAAAATGCACCATGGATCTCGACTTAAAACTGAGAATTGTCCAAAATGAGGAGATACAGCGAGATGTGGACGGGGAAGGGCTGTACCACGAAGCTGTTATGTTTAAAGAAATATTTTCAGATGTAGCGGCAACAAAAAATCCAATAACTATTATGAAAAAAATAGTTGAAGTCCAGATGATGTCTTGTTTTCCGAATCTCTGCATTGCATTACGCATTTTTCTCACGTTGCCTTTATCAGTGGCAGCATCTGAAAGGAGCTTCTCAAAACTCAAGATAATTAAAAATTATCTCCGTTCCACTATCGGGCAACAACGATTGAGTGATGTTGCGCTTCTGTCTGTAGAATCTGAAATTTGTGAAAAACTGGATCATTCAAATATAATAGATGAATTTGCTACTGTTAAAGCTAGGAGAATCATTCTTTGATGTTTAACTAATAAATTAATGTATGTATGTGATTTTTTATTTTTGTGATTCTTTATTTAGTTTTTATAAAAACTATTCATTTGAAATTAACCCAGGATCAGCCCTGGATGTCACGTCTCTCATTAGTCCATTAAAAATAGACCGACACATGTCATGGTTATCTGTGTCTCCTTAGTTCGTTGTAGTGTCAAGTGATTGTATCATAGTCCCTGGGACTGCTGAGGTATGAGGTACCATCAAGAAGTAGCTTTCATGATATTGGAGTTTCCTTCATTTCTTTTAATTGTTTTCTGGCTCTCAGCTAGTAATATGATCGAATCATTTGTGAGGTAGCCATTGGAGGTCATTGTACTTATTCTTCTGGCCAACCTGGGTATCTGAGACAAGAATGGGGCAATGTGATATTGAGGCTGAGGGTGCAGAGTTGGTTGTAGAGGATCATGACTTCACTGCTTGTCATCTTTGTTTGACACTGGGACGGGTGTAGTGATTTTCTTAACTGATAAAGAGATTCTTCAAGGGAAGAGTTTTAAGGAGCAATGATAGGTAATGATTCCTTGCTACATTTCAGGAGAGTAGTTAGGCAAATGGCAATATACACAAATAGACTGGTTAACTTCTAGAAGTCACAGTTTGTAAAGACCAAATAGTGTAGTGTCCTAAAAGAGATGCTATTACAACAGAGGCAGGGCTTAATTTCATCCATGATGTTGGCCTTTAGTGACAGCATGTACTGTAATTTGTACATGGCAATTGTTAGGGGCTCCAATACCTCATTAAGGACATCTTGGTAGGGAATATTGGTCTTCATGTTGAGAGATGGTCCTAGACTATTTTTATATCTTAATCTAAGGTCTCAGAATAGTCTAGAGGTCTTCAATGGAGTGGGTAAAAGCAGCACTGTCATCAGCATCTTGAAGGTTGATGATTATCACATTAGTCAGTTCTGTCTTAGCTTTAAAGTTTTATTGATTAATTTGATTTTGACACTGTCACGTTTGGGTCACAGATTTGCACAGAAATACAGGAGGTTGTAGAAAACAGGAATTTTATTCAAACACTGCAAACAAACATTTGTTTCTTTTTCAAAAGCTTAAATGTGCAACATGAGAAGTCAGAGATGATAGTTCCGCTAGGAGCAGAGAATGTCAGAAAGAGAGAGAGATAAAAGCAAAACAATCAATTCCAAAACTGACAGGCGCTGCACAAGGCTTTTAAGTAAGCGGAGTACCGCGCGAGGGCTTTATTATGCGTTATAGCGCAAGTGAGAAAGGTAAGGAGAAAGGTAGACTGTGTTTCAGGGGTATCCCCAGGGGTGTCTGTGTCCTCTTGGGGTGCAATCACCCCTCCAGTTTACACACCACAGTGAAAGACATCAGAAACAGAATAATATGGAGGTATATTGTAAAAAGGTCAGTGAGATGACAAAGCCCTAAACCCGATTTTAAACCCAGTTCCACTCTTGATCCAGTAGATCACTCAAAATGGAGATCACTGCTCTACTTTCTGCAAAACTGTATTTTTTTCTTCAAAACAGAAATTAGAGAGGATGTGAATTAGCCTTATTTGTCATTGGGGTCTTGGGTGTTAACCTTTTCCTAAACCTGTCCCCTTTACTTAGAGTATTTTTGATAGGCTTTTGCAAAAGCAGGGAGAAATCCATCTCCTTAGAAAAATATTCTATGATATAGGAAAAGGAAAGGGAATGGCAAAACATTTGTCTGTTTTTGTTCTGAGATAAAATTTTTTTTGTTTGTTGGCGATTTCAGTAAAGTGACATTTTGCTTTTGATTATGTTGCCTAAAATTAAAGATCTGGCACTCTGGATTGTGTGAAAGTACACTGAAAAACCAACTTCAGGATTGTTGCTTTAAGTATAATTTCTACTTGGTTGTCTATTTTGCTCTTTTTGGTGGCTCTGCCAGTACATCACTTGCATTATGGCTCTTAACCTCTTCCAAGCTTCACCACCTGCATTTGTTCCTAATCGGTGGCGTTGCACCTTGGTTCAGCCTTCTGAGCAGCTTTTTGTTGTATGTGTTTGTCGAAGTCCTTCTAGGTGCTATCTGTGTCTGTTGATATGTGCAGTAACGGAAAAATAAAAAACCAAGCAACCACATCCAATTTTCAACCTTAGCAGCTTTGGTTTCTGAATACATTTGTGGGTGCAGCTCTCTGGAATCTAATGAATATAAAAAAAGTTAAAAATTTCCCCTTTTTGTGGTCCCTTCATATTATAAAACTTTGTTATCGGTGCTAAAGGAAAAGCTTCCTGCACACTACACCCCTGTTCTGGAAAGAGTTGCTCATAAAATGGATGGATGTCTAATTATCACCCCTAAATAATTTTCCTCAAAAAATTCTTAAGTAAAGGTTATTAAATACAGATATATTGATGACTGCAGCTCTGAAGGTGTTTTACTTAAAGATAATTACAAATTATATGTGCTTTATATGAAAAAAAATCCCTTGATTTAAATAGTCTATTACAAGTACAAATTTGTTTATTTTAATATCTAAAAGTATTTTTTGCCACTTGCTGTTTCCTCAATTATATCCAAAGGCGGAGAAATCAAATGTAAAGGAAATATTTCCTGTGTTTTTAAAAAATAAGAGTTAATATTATGCTTCTTAGTAGAAGCAAATTAGTGTGGTAATAAAATGTTTTTCTCATCTTCATTATAAAAATGCACAATTTCCAGTTCATAAATATTCAAAGAAACTAATAGTAACACTGAAATGTCTTTCATGCTGGATAAATTATTGATACTTATATTTTCCTGCAGAGGAAGTCTGTACATGAAGAGTAGTTTTAAAAAAGACACATTTTTACTGTTCCAGCAGGCATTTAGAAACATGAAGACGGTTTAGGAAGCAATGTTGGCTTAAATTTGAGCACTTCCTATGACACCATTCAAGAAACAAATACATCTTTTAAAACAAGTTTGGAGTGTTAGTAGGAAGAAAGCTTTATCTGCAGATGTGGCACCTTATAGGAAGCCTGTAAAAAAAAAAAAACTTTTGTCCTAAAATATATAATTTGGCAACATTTAAAATGGTAACTGTTAGGTTATATCATTCATTATCAAACATTTTTTACTTATATAAAATAAAGAAGCACTAAATATTGTGGCAATCAGTAACAGGCTAGCACTTCTTCATTATTTATTTTGTATTTAAAAGGTTTAACTGTCCTGAAAACATTCTTAACACAAATGTCCATGACAGATTGCAGCCTAGTATTGCACCTTCATTAACAACTGTTCTTCTGTTTGAGTTGTAAAACATCAACAGGATTATCTGAATTCTTACACTACATTTGGGAAAGGATTAAAATGGACTGCTTATTTATGCAAAATAAAAAACCCGACACCACTGCAATATGTGTACACTGCTGTATTTTTATCAAAAAGATGACAAACGTTTAGTTTACATCTCCAGAACACGAATAATTTACAGATTAAATCACACCTGAGGATACCAACATTAAGACTGGCAAAGTCTGTTTTCTCAAACAAATTTCACAGAGGGAATGGAGATAACAGACCAAAGCCTAAGTATTTTCTAATCAATAGCACTTCTGCCATTAGTAGCATCCCATTCCATTCTAATGTTAATGCAATCAGTTCAGTTTGGATTCTCTGGACGACCATAAAAACGGATAAGTGGCATTGCATATTGATATTCCACCCCTCTCTCTGTAGGTTTTTATGCAAGTTTAGCTGTTTTATGAAGCTAAGGATTCCTCATATATAGGTGTGTGATATATTTCCTTTATTCATTTTCTTACTTGTCGTTAGTTAATCTGACTAGATTTTTTTAATGATGATTGTATTTGGGAAAGTGTTACAAAAATAAAAAAAATATTTTAAATCACTATAGTAACAACTTTTTAACCATTAGTAAGAAATGTAAAAAATAACTGAAGTGTACCATGCAAAGTTAACATGCAGCCATATATTCAGAAAACAGCTAAGGAATGTGGCTTAAATAACAACTACACATATAATAGGTTTTTGTCTGAAGAAGAAGGCAAAGCTTAACAGAATGAGGCTGCTATATATATATACTGATGTCTCATTTAAATAATTTGTTCATGCAGATTGGCAAAAATAAGAAAGGTACTGTGAGTTTAAGATTCAATTCTCAAGATGCTGATTTTAAAGTTACATATCCATTCATCATCCAGTTTTGGTTCTACTTTTTATTTTTTTGAGGGTGCAACACTGAATAAAATAACTTCCAACATGATGCCAAGTTACCACAGGAGCACCCTCGTACTCTCTCTCAACAGACTAGATTACAGCAACCATAATACAGTATATTTGGGGTTCAGGTATGTAGCTCTAGAAGTCCAACACTACCACTAGCAACAGTCACAATATCCATGTCCATGCTGAGAATCAAACCAAAGCTTGATATATAAATACACAATAAAAGCTCTGATATTTTGCGCCTTCAGGACTCCACGCATTGTAAAATTGTATTGTCTGCTTTTAGTGCAATGTTGTGTTATGGTATTAATAAGTTCCTTTACACACTTAAATTCATATATGGAAATTAGTTATTAATTTTGGTTATCTAATTTATGTGGAACTGGTTTTGCAGCATTACATAAAGGACTAGTTAGCCCAATGGCTAAGATCAAACTTTCATAATTAATGGAGATTGCATTAAGGAAATACAAAGCCATCTACACAAAATGCTGCTGCTTTGTGTTCTCTGGGTGGTAAACATTCCTATAATTTTTGACTCTTATGAAGAACTGATCATAAAGCTGAATCACTTGCTTCCGAAAAAACGTATTTTCACTTTTGCATTTTATCTCATAGTGGAGAATTGACAGAATTTCATTTGCAGTACCTGTGTTTCTATTTTTAGTTGTAACTCATCTTATTGATGCCATATGTGCCATGTTGTTCAAGAGGTCTTACTGTCAGTCTGTTTCAGTGAGTATTCAAGTTTTCCATATATATTTTGTAGACCTCTATCAGTCTTTCTATATTTCTTTAATTCACCAATGCTTAAATGATACTTCGTTACACTATATTCTACTACTTTTATTGTGTTTATGAATACTTTATAAACAGTCTTATGGCTGTATGTTCTGGGTAAGCCACACAGAGCCATTTCTAGCTTTTTTGGAGCCCTATGTAACATTCTGTTTCGGGGCCCCTATTTTGTAAAACTACAATGGCGGGAGTTCAGACCCTTTAAGATGATCCATGGTGATGCATCAATCTGTTAGACTTTAAGAAGAAAACAGCCTAGACATGTAAATCTAAAAATCTAAAATTCAATTTAATAATCTCTAGATGACAAAAGCAATTTAAACCTAAAGAAAATGACAAAAAAAGGTAAACAACGAGGCTCCTCTATGTCCATACATTCAACAGAAGTAGCATTTTCCTCAAAAACGTAGGAAATAAAGTTCTTCAAAATGAAATATAATAACATAAAAATTCTCTCACCTCCCACATAAACTAATTCAAAAATAAACAAGGCCATTGTCCAGAAGAACAGAAAATAAATTAAACACTTGTCTAGAATAAAAATGTAACCAGCATCCTGCAAACAACAAGAGGAGAAGAAACCAAAATAGCATATTACCCAGTATGAAAATACAATAAACATTGATTTTACATTGCAAATAAAAAAAGCAAAACCACAAGAACAGCAACAACACTATGTTGTAGTTTGGAAGGAACCACATGTAACTGTGAACACAGTCTTTATTGTCTTCAAAAATTTGCTTCCTGTTTTTTTCACAAGCAAAGTTGTTAATGATGTCATCATATGACAGCTGCTTGCCAGTCTCATGATTGATACTGATTACCACAAGACCACTAAGACGATCCTCTCCCATGGATGACTTCAGGTAAGTCTTGATGAGTTTTTGCTTTGAGAAGCTCCTCTCTGCTGAAGCCATAATCACAGAGGAGTGCTGGCGATCTGCAGGGCAATCCACTGATTGTGATTCAGTGTTCAACATTTCTTGCATTTCCTGTCATCCCGCATTTGCATAAGATCATTGCAGAAACGAAACACACATGAAATGCATGTGTTACAAATAACATTTACAAATAAAATTTACCCTATAGAACTCCAGACACCTCACACCCAGATAAACAAGACTTGAGCTGGGAACTTTTTGCCCAAGTTGACTGCGGCAGTGGGGGAATGGGATAGCAGGCTGCTTGCGCTGATCAACACATTTGCAAAACAAAAGACGCTAATGAAAAGGTGCCAAGGAATTTAAGGTGGCCTGCGATTACAAGTTTTTTCGTAGGCTTTAGGGATTCTAGTGTTAATTATACCATATTTTGCACAAATTGACAAGGTGTTTTCTTGATCAGTGGATGAATTTCATTCATTACTTAAAATTTTAATTTGCTATGTTACCAATAACCGTATAAGGGTGTGGTCTTTTCAGAAAACTAATAATGTTTGAATAGTAGCATCAGTGCAAATCAATTATAGAATTCCCACAGAAGATAATGAGAGAAGGTTAGGAAATATTTTAGTAGAACATAGTAATGGAAATGTGTTGATATAAGGTTTTATTTGAGACACAGTTGTTCTAAGGATACAATATATTCTTAAAATAAAAATCTATAAAAAGGTTGAGAACCAGGAACATTCCATGTATTAAAGACTAAAGATAATTGAGTAATAGTGGGAATATACAGTACAATCCTTAAAATGTCTCCTGCTTTGGGACAACACTCTGAGTGAATGGTGAACTACCAGATTCCTACTTAGCTAATGGTGACTGGTCCTAAATATGCATATAGCAATGCATACAGGTTGGAGTTAGAGCAGGATATCCTCAGTGTGTCTAACCAAGTGCATAGGGTTTTGTTCTTTCCAATTCCTTCTATAGTCTTATAGTATTAAATCATTGAACTTACTGATTTCCCTTTAAAACATCAAATAGTTATACAGCTTGAACTATATTAATAGAAGTGACAGTCAAAGGGTGATGTTTCAGTTCAAGCATATTAGCTATTTAAGGCTTATATTTTCCTTCAGCTTGTCCATTTTGGAATTTCATCATCTTCCTTATCTTCCTTATCTTCTGATGTCTGCAAATCTGTGTCTTGCATCACCTGGGAGCTTCCGTCTTGCAGTTCTGCAATTATTTGTTAAATTCCATGTGTAAGAGCATTTGCTCTACAATATGCATATATTCAGAAATATACCAAATATTATGCATAGCAAACTCCTGTACATAACTTCAACCTTAAATGATTTCCAGTTTTCTTTGGGCTGTTCTTTATTTCTTATAGCCTTAAGGATATCTCCGGTTTTATATGCTGGCCAAGTGCACACTCCATTAGACACCCAATTTGATGGAACCAACTCAACTTCATTGCATTCCAAGAAATTCACATTGTGATACATGGCCTACAAGAATTACTAAATAAAGTTGTTTATAAAACATTACATTTACTAAAGCCCTTGCAATTTACTCTTATATCATGCATGCATGCTTACAATTACTAATCAAATCTAATTAATAATAATAATACATATGATTAGTACATACAGTATATTATTACTTAAACATGTTTTTACTTGTGCAAATAAACAAATTTGCTTACCTAGTAACTGAACACACCACCAAAAACAAACATTAGCTTACCACTAATTCTGCTTCAGCTGACTCCAGACTTTAGTGTCCTTTTGAGTGGGCAAATGTTCTTCACTCAAGGTTTTCCATCATCGGCTAATGTGAATGTCAGAGACTTCCAGTAGTTTTGTCAATGGTTGGCCACAATGTCAATCAAAGAAATGAGCTTGTGGGTTTTTTTACACAGTTTGAGAAATTTCTGCTGGCCATTTATAGGTTAAAGAGCTTATGCATGATTTGGGGAAAGTTTGAAAAGTGCATGTTATTTTATGCTGTATATATTTTTTGTTTGACCACACTAGCTCTGATTTTAAAATAAAAAGTGGAATAAAATCCATATGCATAAGCTCATGAAACCATAAAATTGGCATAAAATAGCATCTACATAACATCTGCCAAACATACATATTTCATTTATTTTAAACATACCTTCCCTATGAACCAACTTTGCCCAATGCTGAGTCATGCATGCAAATGCAGAACAATGCCAGTGGCCCAATACTGGCCCATATATGCTGTATCTGAAGCTGATTTGGCGGATTCATCAACTTTGGGCCAAAGATCGCCCATGTGCATTGTGCTAGAGCCAGCAGTGAACCACAGGTGCCAGCTTTAAACCAGATGTGGCCCACTTGCGATAGGAAGTTCTACGAAGAAGTTAATTTATTAGATTCATATTTTGTTATCTTTTAAAAAGTTTCTTTTAACACTTTTATTTTTAAAACAGTCTTTAAAAATATTATAAAAATGAAACTGGTATAATTCTTGATAAATGATATAATTCTTACTAAATATATCTTACATTTTTAAAATAATGCACTAATGTAAATTTATAATATATTATTTGAAAATATACAAAAAATACACCAAACTGTACTTGTGAACAAGCATATTTAGGTTCAAGTATGCTTAAGTATGCTAAAGCAAATTCACATTTATTATATATTAGTACACTAAAGGCCATTTTACATATTATAATTTTTCAAAATATACAAAAAAAATGCACCAGGCTGTACTTTTAAACAAGAATACTTAAGTTCAAGTATGCTTAATTACACTAAAATGTACAGTGGAACCTCGATACGAGTTTAATTCATTCCAGCACTGAGCTCGTATAGCGAATTTCTCATATCTAGAACAAACTTCCCCATTGAAAATAATGGAAATCCAGTTAATCCATTCCGCACCCCCAAAAATATCAGCATAAAAATCAATTTTCCTAACAAATAACACTGATAAATAATATATACAAGTGGAACCTCGGTTTGCAAGTAACTTGGTTTACGAGTGTTTTGCAAGACGAGCTAAATTTTTTAATTTTGACTTGATAAAACGAGCGATGTCTTGCAATACAAGTAGTATGGGTACACTTTGTCTGCTGAGCGTCATGTGATCATAACTGAGCTGATGGTTCTTCTCTCTCGTGCGCGTCCCTCTCTCCTTATCTCTCTTGCTCACGCACGCGTCTCTCTCTCTCCTTATCTCTCTCGCTCACTCGCGCACCTCTCTCTCCTTATCTCTCTCACTTGCTCACGCACACTCCTCTCTCTCCTCTTGAGGGCTATCGTCTCCTATTCTCCGTCTGCATGTCTGCGATATTTTTGGATATGCTTATACGGCAAACTGCTACAGCGTAACAATGAAATCACAAGCACACAAACGCGTAGATCCTCACGCTACAGGAGAACAAGGAACACTGAGTGAGCTGACGGGCTGGCAGCATCAGCTTGGGTGAATCCCCGAGTCGAGGCGGATCGGGAAACGCATCACGCATACCCACAGCCTGGCTCGTGGCTCTTTACACGAGCCAATGCTCGTATTTAGATCCGAATTTTTCGCTCATACTTTCCTCTTATCTTGAATTTCTTGTATACAAAGGTGATCGTATCTCGAGGTTCCACTGTATTTATATAAATTTTTCCTGAATTATTAGCATGCATATAAACAGGAAACCTGAAGGAAAACCTAAAGCCTTATGGGAGTCATTTTATGAATTGAAGACAGGACTCTTGACCAATAATAGGGGGGTGAAGGTGAAGCAAGATCAAGCTAGTTATTTTTTAGAAAATATGCTTCACTACAACGTAATATCATACAGCAAATTAGTTTATAGCATGATTGTGAACTAATAAATTAAAATTCCAGGTTGGTACTTGAAAGTACACTACTGTAAGGATCTTTAGGTGTAGTGACATTTAAAGTGTTTGCACTGTTAAAAGTTATTTATTCTAAGAAAGTAATTGTTGAGTTATGAGAATAGACACAAAGAAAAAGAAATCAAAATAAGGAAGAAATGAAAATGCATGTAAAATACAACTGTTTTATAATAGACCAATGATACACTCCAATGCAAAAAATTATATGATAGCATATCAACACAACTGTTAAGCAGCAAATATTTCTTTTTTATTATAATGTCATTACAGCTAAAGACTTACAGAGGGGTTACAGCTTTCCGTGAATTTACAAGTGTTTTTCACTGTTAAGTGATCTATTCTGAGAAAAGAGTTAATGTGTTATGCTAGTGCAATCCTAGCATAAGAAATTGCATTTAATCATTGCACATACCAGTTATTAGAACTTGTTAAATAATTATTAGGTATCGACTTAATTAGTCATTTATTTAGTACATAATTAGGGGTTGCACATTTTCCATTTTGACTTTTTAATAGCTGCCCCTAGCTGAAATGGATGATCAATGATAACTGGTTTAAATGTTAGAAGCACACATGTGGTCGGTCATCAAAAGTGTACATAAACAAAAAGAATGTTGCACAGTTACTGTATAAACAAGCTAGTGAAGCAAAATCTTTTTTTAGATTGTTAGACTGTAAAATATTCAACATTAAAAATCAAATGATGTAATCTTACAGAATAATGGATTGCTATAACTATGTGTATTTTTCTTAGTAATTTAATTGAAGGATTGTTTATGATAACCCTTAAGTGCGCTACCTCATTTAATAATAAAAGCATATATATATATATATTATTACTCTGTATTTAGGGTTTTGTTTCCTGGATTACATATTCAAACATGCTTGCTGAAAATTGCCTTGTTGGCATAAAATTGTACCTCTTTTTTACCTTGAAAGCATTTTGTGATATTTTCTATTACTTATTGATAAATCTTTAATTTTATAAAGATTTCTTGTAGATTTTTCTTTACCCTAGCTGGAGTTTTTATGGTTTTCCCCCAGGAGAGACATACTTGAAGTTTTTGAAGCTGTTTTATTCCTTTTGAATGATAAAAGCCTGGTCTCCATTTTCAGCCTTCCATTTTCCTCGAGTCAGGTTGGCATAGAGCAAAGATCTTCACAGTGGAATAACTCTCAACAATTTTTCCAATGCAGATATGGACCTACTCATCACAGTACTATGGATATAGGTTTCATTCTAGACATTTTAATATTAATACATTGTTTGGTGAGTGTTGAAGGACAGGCAACTCCTAAAATAACAAAGAATAGTTTTTGTTTGTGTTTGAGTTATTTGATTTAAAAAAAAATAGACTAAAACAAAACTATTTATTTGGATTCTTTTTTATAATAAGCGGGGACTCTGCACTGAATACAGGCTCCAGAAAAGATTTTTTTTCTCTATTAAGCCATACAAAGGCTTCTCTGTTTCTATCATGTTGTCTGTCTTTGTTTTGTTTTTCTGAAGTTGCCCGTTTACCAAGGCAGTAACTGTTGAATATTTCATAAGCTGGCAAGCCCTCAGGTAGCTGTTTTGTTTTGCCTTGCTCACTGTTCAGAAAGGCAGCAGCTTTTGTGTGTTTGTCCGAGTGACTAATACTCTGACAGGTGCTTAGTTCTTGTTTAAGGCAGATGATCCTCAGCGTAGTTGATGACTGCCTTGTTTCTGCCAGCATTGTAGGCAGTGGTTGACAGGGTTTGTTTTCCTGTTAACTTGACAACACTGTTGTGTGCGGTGTAGCCGTTTATGGAGTGGATCCATTTGGAGAGTTAAACTAGATTTGGTAGAAACCTTGGTTTGCTCTATCATAGAAAAGACTGAAAGTCATCCAGATACATAGTATATGGATATATTCATTCAAGTATACTTAAGAAAAAATTGATGGAAAAATCATGTGAAGTAAATTGGAATCCATAGATAATAGCTTTTTATTTTGCAAAATGAACATAAGGACTATAGAGCAACCAACAAACAATGCCCAGCATTTGCCCAAACATTGTATGACGTTCAGTTATTAGCTTTTTAGCTGATGCATTTTGGGGAATTGGGCATCTTCTTCAGAAAAACTTCTTATACAGCAAATGCCTCAGATTCTATTGTTTGATTGACATTTAATTCCAATTTATTTAAGCTACACTATTTCAGCAGTTCACCCACCTCATTTCTGGTATGTAAAGTAAACCTGTCAAAAATGTGAAGAACCCCAAAAAGGTGGTGGAAATTAAGTAAAAAAAAAAATTATAACAGAATCTATAGCCTTTGCTTACTTGATGAGTTTAAACATTTTCCACATTTGTATTTTTCCATGTCAGCGTCGCTTTCAACTCACTGTAACTCTGAACTAGATATAAAGTTGACACAATAGTTAGTTCTTTCCTAATGGGTTAACACTAGAATTACCAGAGCCTACGAAAAAACTCGTAATTCCGTCCCACCTTAAACTGCTTCTTAAATCCCTTCACACCTCTCCGCCAGCGTCCTTTGTTCTCTAAATGTGCTGATAAAGAGAAGCTCGGAGCAGCCGGCTATTCCATCCCCCACCAATTTAGAACGTGCACGAACTTCTCTCAGCTCATGCCTTGATTGAGTATCTGGGAGTGAAGTGGAGTTTTAGAGTGAAATAATAGATCGTTGTTTGGAACACACGCATTTCATGTCTGTTCCGTTTCTACAGTAATCTGTGTCAACACATTGTTAAAACAGAAACTTTTTTATATTCTAGTAGTAGATGACAAAATGTAGGCATAAACTATATAATGTATGAAGCCTGAAGTCCAAATAGCAAAGAAACATTTTCACAAGAATAACACAATTGCACTTTTATTCAAACATATAACTGCAGAAACAAAAGCCGCCTTAACATGCGACATTGACACCAGTTTACTATAACTGACTCCGTGGTTCAATAGATACAGCCCCGCTTGGGAATCAAGGGTCACGGGTTCGATCCTGCCCCTCCTTTTGAGAAGTAAACTGTTCTTAGTCTTACTGTTTTAGAATAAAACATACATTTGATTTCAGTCTGTAACAGCCGTGCAATTTATGATCTTTGTAAAGGTTAGCTTTTTTTTTATTCACTTTTCACTCTCTCAGTCGCGTTCAGAATCAATCCATACAACCCCATCTGACACGGCTGTTTTCACTAAAGACGCTATAGCTCTGCAGTGTACCACGATGCATACTAACCCCCGGTTCTGACACACAAACGCTGGCGAAGCTGCCTTCTTCGTATCTCACCGTCACTTGCTTTTCTTTTATTCAGTTTTATTGAGTGTTCCTGCCAGTCCCCGCATGTTGCTGTATGCTTTTTCTTTTGCACCCAGGACATGCAGAAGAAAGAATGGTAAAGACCAACTTCGGCGCTATATGCAATCATCAGACACTCCCCATCTGCCCGTGTCGCTCAAACACAGGAACATATATTGGTGTAAAGTATAACAAAAGTGCACTTTTATTCAAGTGCACTTTTTCCATCGCCTTTTCCTGTAAGAAGCAGTGTACACACTTCTCTCTATGCTGTGGTTTCTATTACACACCTGAAAGAAAGAGACAATATATGTGAAAATATAATCGCACTAATGCAATATTATTTGAAAACGAACAGCGCCAGATCGGGTGTGAATTTATGCAGGAACTGGAAATTCTCTGATGCGGACCTTCCCCAGGGAAGAAAGTACAGTGTCAGGTGCTCATTCAGTGTAATAGAAACCATAGCACAGAGAGGTGTGTACACGGCAACAAGTACACGGTCGTAAATGTAGGAAGGACGGTCCTTGGGTGTGTGGGAACTGTTAATATTTGAATGTGATGATTTTATATAGCACGGAATGAAAATCTTCACTTCTTAGCATTGCACCATGCAAGATGTCGTATCAATCGCCTACTGTATCTTGCTTTCTTTTTTCTTCGGTTATACAGGTAGTTTTGAATAAAAGTGCACTTGTTTTGTTTGCGAAATGAAGTGTCTGCGTGCACTTTTCGTGGCATTACACGTGTATTTTTGAGCATGCCCGTTTGAGCAGTATAAAAGTATTGAAAAGTATAACAAAACAACGGGCAGATGGGGAGTGTCTGATGATTGCATATAGCGCGAACTTACTGCTCTTTACTATTCTCTCCTCTGCGTGCCCTGGAGTACAAAAGAAACAGAATACAGACGCTATAGCTCTGTGCTGTACCACGATGCATACTAACGCCCCCGGTTCTGACACACAGACGCTGGCGAAGCTGTTCTTCGTATCTCACCGTCACTTGATTTTCTTTTTATTCAGTTTTATTGAGTGTTCCTGCCAGTCCCCGCATGTTGCTGTATGCTGGATATGTTCATATGTATTGTCTCTTTCTTTCAGGTGTGTAATAGAAACCACAGCATAGAGAGAAGTGTGTACACTGCTTCTTACAGGAAAAGGCGATGGAAAAAGTGCACTTGAATAAAAGTGCACTTTTGTTATACTTTTACACCAATATATGTTCCTGTGTTTGAACGACACGGGCAGATGGGGAGTGTCTGATGATTGCATATAGCGCCGGTTACTGGTCTTTACCATTCTTTCTTCTGCATGTCCTGGGTGCAAAAGAAAAGCATACAGCAACATGCGGGACTGGCAGGAACACTCAATAAAACTGAATAAAAAGAAAAGCAAGTGACGGTGAGATACGAAGAAGGGAGCTTCGCCAGCGGTTGTGTGTCAGAACCGGGGCGTTAGTATGCATCGTGGTACACTGCAGAGCTATAGCGCGTCTTTAGTGAAAACAGCCGTGTCAGATGGGGTTGTATGGATTGATTCTGAACGCGACTGAGAGAGTGAAAAGTGAATAAAAAAAAAAAAAAGCTAACCTTTACAAAGATCATAAATTGCACCGGCTGTTACAGACTGAAATCAAATGTATGTTTTTATACTAAAACAGTAAGACTAAGAACAGTTTACTTCTCAAAAGGAGGGCGCAGGATCGAACCCGGACCCTTGATTCCAAGCGGGGGCTGTATCTATTGAACCACGGAGTCAGTTACAGTAAACTGGTGTCAATGTCGCATGTTAAGGCGGCTTTTTCTTTCTGCAGTTATATGTTTGAATAAAAGTGCAATTGTGTTATTCTTGTGAAAATGTTTCTTTGCTATTTGGACTTCAGGCTTCATACATTATATAGTTTATGCCTACATTTTGTCATCTACTACTAGAATATAAAAAACGTTTCTGTTTTAACAATGTGTTGACACAGATTACTGTAGAAACGGAACAGACATGAAATGCGTGTGTTCCAAACAACGATCTATTATTTCACTCTAAAACTCCACTTCACTCCCAGATACTCAATCAAGGCATGAGCTGAGAGAAGTTCGTGCACGTTCTAAATTGGTGGGGGGATGGAATAGCCGGCTTCTCTTTATCAGCACATTTAGAAGACAAAGGGCGCTGGTGGAGAGGTGTGAAGGGATTTAAGAAGCAGTTTAAGGTGGGACGGAATTACGAGTTTTTTCGTAGGCTCTGGTAATTCTAGTGTTAATCTTTTAGAGAGAAACAGTTTATAAATAACATTAGTTGATGAACTTATTTTGCAAGTTGTTATTTCATTTTAATTTGTTTTCTGTAAAAGTTGAATACTTCTTTTACATGGGTTAAACAGGTGTACGTAATTATGGAATGCTTTGTTGACCATAAGAAGACTTGCATAATATAATGTGTTTTAATTTATATAAAGTTCATGATAAAGTTTTATAATTATGTGCAGGATTTATGCAAGCCTTCATTTAGGCTGTACTAATATATGCAACTTAAAAAATTTTAAAAAGACCAATTATTTCGAAAAACCACCTCTGTAAAAAATTTAATACAGCAGATTGCTGATTATGTTAATGATGTCTCCCACAGAAAATGAGTACTTAATTATTTAAAAAAGAAACATTTAAGACTTTTTAGAAGAACAATTCTGGAGTAAAAAGAAGTATACTGTGTAGTGTTTAGAAAGGCGCCTACAAATAAATAAAATGTATTATTATTATTATTAACTTTCCAAACATTCCACTTCTAATTGAGCACATTGTTCTTAACACTTTACCCTGTATTTTTCCAAATTAAATTGTTTTTAACATATTGGACTTCCTGTCATGTTATTTTCCGTTACAGGCTTGCTTTATGAATGCACAAGTGTATTGTGCAGTTACAGCTCCTTTGGGTCCTTTCATTGCTTTACAATGGTTTTTCCACATTCTCCCCATATACAGGGACTGGATATTGCATAGAAGCAGCACATGAAATCTGCAAAGGATTCAGCTACAACAGAAATTAGCTGATTTGATGGCTCGGACTGTTGTGATTTTTAAGTGGTGTTTTATTTATCTCTGTCATTCTCTCTTTCTCCCTCTACAGTATAATAATAAAATAAAGTATAGTTTGCTTATACACCTTTTCTATTGACACCTCATCATCTCCAATTTACCACCCAATCAGAGAAGGGAAACTGAGGGAGCTCATTCATATCAACAAAAATCAAATACATAAAACATATAAAACCTGGTACAACTGAAACCGTTTAATAACACTCCCATTTTAGCATTATAAAAAGAAGTTGTGCTTATGGAGGAATATTTCAGACAAAATTAAATAAATATGCAACTAAATAAATATGTATTGTGAAATGTGACACTTGTAATAATATAAAAGACACATAAAGTGTTCGGGTGTACTGTAATTGGAAAGCAAAGAAATTTGTTAAAACAATGACATCTTCTGTAGACTGCTGCAAGATGGTGTTGATGATGTTTTTAATGGGAAGACCCAGAAGGGGTGGACTCAGGCAGTCTGAGGAGGGCAGACACTGGAAGTGATTTTGGAAATTGAAGGACCGTTCTGCAGAGGGAGGAGAAAAGGCATTTGGCAACAGCATAACCCTCTGGTTCAGAGTGTAACAATTTTTAAATGAACCCCGAGGTTGTCTCCTAGATATCTGTGTATGATACAATATACAAATACCAAGAAAAGGTATGCTAGCCCTTTGGCAATAATCACAGTTCTGTATAATTTTGTCTTAAAATATGGTTTGATCTTCATCTAAGTTACAAAAATAAAGTTATACAGTCTGGTTTAACTAATATTGCATGAATTACTGTATTGTTATTTTACACATTAAATACAATATTCATACATTCACTGCGCTGTGTAGGGTTGGCGCACGTCCAGCATGGGCCTGACGGATGGCACATAAATTACCGTATTGCTCTTTTACATATTGAATGTATTATTCAAACATTCCCAGGTACAGGTTGGAAAAAGGACGTGAACCCATTAGCCGGTGTCTTCAACAAAAGATAACTGAAGTCAGGAGCTAGTAAACCTAAAGTCTAATCAATGTAATGAGACTGGAGATGTTGTTTAGAGATAAAATGACTCAAACATTTTGAGTTTGCTAATTACATGAATAATTTGTGGATATGAAGTAAAAAGAGATCTATGATAAAGAATTGTTTATTTGCATCAACCTGTAAAGGGTAACAAAATAATTTCCAAGAGTTTAGGTAGTGATGGGTAGACAAAGCCCCATTAAGCTTCTGAAGCTTCTTCCTGATTGTGCCGGGAAAAAATCTGAAACTTAGAAGCTTCGAAAATAGTGACATCTAGTGGGCTACAGAAATGATAGCCATCATGAGCTTGACACAACCCAAGTATCCCTTTCCATTGTTGATCACATAGTTACAATCAGACAGGTGCAATAAAACACACTGTGTGTTCATTTTGGTCTTGTGATAATTATTATCCTTACAAGGATCATTTTCTGCTGCTGTTGCACTTCTTTAAATTAATTTGAGACTTTGGCAGGCTTCCCGTTTTTCTAAGCTCCCTGTGCTAATTTGCCTGCCAGGCATTACCAATTTAAATTAAAAATGTCTTAAGAATAGTGTAAAGTCGACTTATACTGAGAAAAGAAAAAGCACTTACCTTTCCAAACCATTGAAGTGTGGGGTGTGTTTCTGCAAAGATTTTAAATTTGGCTTTGGGAGGACTGTGCTGTGTGGGCCTGATGGAAGGCGCATGTACCCAGTCATAAAGTCGAATGTCCCCATAGACATCTGCTAATGACAAAGTAAACAGCAAGGAGCATTTGGTTTAGCTTATATATGCATGCATTAGTTACAAGAAGGGGATCTCAAAATACAGTTTCGAGTTTTATGAAGAAAGTATCTTACTTTAGTGAATCCAGAGAAAGCATCATTATTTGTCCGGTGTGGACATATCGATGGCATTTGGACTCGTGTGCACCTGAGGCACCCTGCGTTTTATTACAGACCTTGCAGGAATTGAGCATAGCACATATGTGAAACACACCTGCGTCAGCCATTATTGGAGGAAGTGTGACCCAAGATTGAATGAAAAGGTGGTTTCCCAGTATACTCTCTCTTATTAAACAGTTTGTCCACAGCAAATGGTCAGACTGGAACATCCTAAAAGACGCCGGTATTTTGCAGCGCCAGAAATATATACATCGCGGGTCAGTTCGCCGCCGAGCTGCAAATGAAAAGACAACCGGCAATATTTGCTAAGGAGTATACTGTCCTTCTCATGGCCTTGGAAATAGAAGTGTCAGTGTGCCAAATTTACATTATGTGGAAATAAACCCTAATCTCGGCTCTGTGCAAAAAGAATCCCCAATAACTAATATTGCACTGTTTAACTTGAGATCTCTTAATGGCAAAGCATTGGTGCTTTCAGAACTCATCACTGACACCAAACTTGATATACTGTGTTTAACGGAGACTTGGCCAAAACCGAACAAATTTACATCTGTCACGGAGGCGACTCCACCTGGTTTCATTTTCCATACAGAACCTCGCAGCTCTAGACAAGGAGGTGGGCTAGCAGTAATTATCAGAGCAGACTTAAACATCAAACGAATCCCAATTGACTGTTCACTGTCTTTTGAGTGCCTGGCTCTTAAACTAATAACAGAATCAGGTCCTGTCTCACTCATTGTTCTTTATCTTTCCCCAAAATACAATGCATCCTCCTTATCTGATCTGATTGAACTTTTAACCCACCTAAGCTCTTATTCTCAGAGAATTATCCTTCTCGGTGATTTCAACATCCATATTGACACTACTAGATCTAAACTGAGAAATGAATTCCTGTCCTTACTGGACTGTTTTGACTTGACACAACATGTTGATTTTCCCACCCACTCTGGTGGTCATATATTGGATCTGATCTGCACTTCTGGACTATCTGTTGCCAACATTTACAGCACTGATTTGGGTCTGACCATAAAGCAGTATTTTGCATTGTCTCACTGCCTTTTCCTCCTCTTACCTGTAAATAACAAATTTATTACAGAAACCTTAAAAAATATCTGTCCCTCTATCCTCCCTGGATCCATTTCTGATCTTTTACTGTCTGCACCTATTCCATCAACACTAGATAGTCTTGTTGACCACTATAACTCACCCCTCATTCAGCATTAGATAAAACAGCTCATTTAAAACATAAGGATGTTTCCCTTAAACGTTCAGCTCGTTGGTATAATTCAGAATTTCGGTCTATAAAAGCAGCTGGCCGACACCTTGAGAGAATGTCCCGTAAGACTGGCCTCACCGTGCACATCCAGGCTTTCTCTGATCACCAACGAGCTTACAGAGAAGCACTAACTGCTGCTAAGAACACCCACTATGGTAGAATAATAGAAAGTGGCCATGATAACCCAAGGGTTTTGTTTTCTGTAGATAATAAACTACTCGAACCCGCATCTGGCCCAACTACCTCCTCTACTGAAGTCTGTGAGGAATTCCTCCACTTTTTCCGTAACAAAATTAAAATAATAATAATCTAAATAATTCAACTAACATAAATAGATCATCTGTTTATATCTGTCCCTGTTTTCCCTCTCCATCCAGCTCCTTCTCTAAGTTCTCACCAGTAACATCTGCGTTTGTTAATGACCTGTTTTGTAAAATGAGACCGACTACTTGTGTACTAGACCCCCAGCACACTACTTAAATCCTGCCATCATGCCATAATCCCGACTGTTACCACAATAATAAACTCATCCCTTGACACTGGCTCTGTGCCGCTCACTTTTAAAATTGCTTCTGTAACCCCAATGTTAAAAAAGTCTGGTCTTGATGCTGACAATCTTAACAATTTCTGGCTTATTTCCCACTTACCTTTCCTGTCAAAAGTTCTTGAGCGTGTTGTAGCCTCCCAGCTCACCAATTACCTTGCAATACAAAGGATCTATCGGTGCGCAATTAATGCAGTGGTGAGTACGTAAGAGTGAGATTAAAGTGGCCTAGCATTATGAATATTTTCACAGACTTCAGGGATTCTGGTGTTAAACCGAAGCAACCTGTCAATGTCAAACATCCCAACACTAAGTTTAGATATTCATCACTTCACAGTTAGACAAAATAGAGATGATTTAGTACTGTGACTACTCTACCTAGAGGTGGGCATTCAGCCAAGATGACTCAAAAGTCACAACGTAGAATACTCAGTGAGGTAAAAAAAGAACCCTAGAGAAACAGCTAAAGACCTAAAGGAATCATTACAACCAATTAACATCTCTGTTAATGAGTTTACCATGCATAAAAATTAAACAGGCATGGTGTTCATGACGGGATACCAAGGAGGAAGTCACTGCTTTTCAAAATAAAACATTATTGCATGCCTGAAGTTCACTAAAGACCATCTTGACACTCCACAATGCTGTTTGGTAAATGTTTTGTGGACTTAGGAAAGTAAGACTGAATTGTTCAATAAGAATATGCAGCAGTATATCTGGTTTAAAAAGGGCACAGTATACCAACATAAATACATCACCCCAACAATGAAGTACAGTAGTGGCAGCATCCTGGTTTGGGGCTCCTTTTATGACTCTGGTCCTATACAGCTTACTATCATTATGGGAAAAATGAATTAAGATGTTTATCAAGGTATCTTACAGGATATTTTAAGGGTGGCTGCCTGCCAGCTGAAGCTCATTAGAATCTGGGTGATGCAGCAGGACAATTACTGTAAACATTGACATAAATCTATTAAAGAATGGCTTTGAAAAATGAAAAATAGTTTTTTTTTGGAGTGGCCCAGTCAGAACCCAGCCCTTAACCTAATAGAGATTCTGTGGAATGACCTCAAGAGTGCTGATCATACCAGGAATCCTAGGAGTGTGGTTGAACTGATGCATGATCCAGAATTCATCCTTATCTTTGTGCAGGCCTGATCCACAGCTAGCAGAAGGGCTTATTAGAGGTTATTGCTGCCAGAAGAGGTTTTATCAGTTACTGCATTCAAGGGTTCACTTACTTTTTTTCCACAGAACACTGTGAATGTTTGACTGGTGTGTTCAATAAAGAAATGAAAAATTATAATTATATGTCAGAATAAGCACATTTTGTTAGTCTGTACTTGTGACTTAAATGAAGACCTGATCAGATACATTTTATGACTAATACAGAATACCAGGTAAATCCAAAAGATTCATATACTTTTTCTTGTTACTGTAAAAACACAACAATATGTGAACATAATCAAATTTGCCATGAAATATATTTTTGTTGTTTCCCTTTCTTTGTTTTAATCTAATTACTGTATTTCTTAACCCTAAAATGAAAAAAAACTTGAAACAAAATCTGTTGTTTTCACTCATGAAAGTCGAGAGGGTAAGGCTCTAGTGAGTGCTGTTTTCTGATTGGTAAATTATTGGTCACAACTTTATACATGGCTATGAGCCAAAGGATTCCCGAGGCAGACAAAGTGCATGCTCAAAGTTATAACTGTACACATTTGTAAGTGCAAGAAAAAGTTTCCTGGAATTGCAATACAAAGGAGCTTTCTGTGACTATAAACATCTCAGCTGATGGACAAAGATTTATGTGCACTTCCAAATTTTTTATGTATTAAACCTATAGAGGTGGGACCTCCTGGTACTGCTACTGTGGCACCACCCAAGGCTTATATAATTTGGTAAGCCTCTGTTTGCTTGGTTTTTTCCTTGATTTTTGCTTTTGAATTTTGAAATTTTGGGAATTGTGGGAGTGCTTTTATGATCTCTGTTCTTGTGTTTGGATTCTGATTATTAAATTATGGACAATATTTGTTTGCTTTAATATTTACCTTTTTCGGCTTTTCCCTTTAAGTATATTTTGTACTCATTAACTTCTTATTTTTGTATAACACTTAAAATATAAATTAAATTGTTGGACCAGGGGTTTTAAGGTCCTCCTGTTTCTTTTAAAAATTAAGCTTTATCTCCTTTAATCTATGCAGGCCTTAAATCCCGCTTTTCAAGTTTGGGGTCAGGCTAATTTAATATCTAGAACTTGCTGAAGCCTGGGGGCCTTCTTTGAGAGCCTGGATAATTGTAACATAGTTATAAATAACTCAATAATTTGTAATGGTGTGATTGACTATTTCATTAAAAGAATTCTCCTGGATTGGTTTTATTGATATCTTTGAAATTTTTGAAGACCTGTATTATTCCCCTACATAGCTTTCTCTGTTTAAGACTGTAGTACTAGGGTGTTGTACCATGTTAGCCATTATGAATGTAGTGAAAAGTCAAGCAAAATTATACCTTTTATTGGCTAACTAAAAAGATTATGATATGTAAGCTTTCGAGGCAATTCCAGCCCCTTTTTCAGGCAAGATGTAATACAGAAACTGGAGTTCCCTGTTTTCATATACACACTAGGACAAGAAACAACACTGGTAAATTTTTACGTGAGAAATCTTAAATTAATAGACTCCTTCAGGCTAGGGTTCATTTAACAAGAGAGAAGAATAATGTATGGTTAAGATCTTTGGATAAGATAACTGTCCAACAAAGTCTTTTGAAGTTCCTAATGAGTTTTTCAGTACAATGTGGATCTGTAGTCAGGTTGTCTTTGTCAGTTAGAGAGATGCAAACAATCCTCATATCTGGTCATAAAGCGCTTCTCTCTATTCAAACCATTTTCTAATGTATTAAATTGTAGCATGAGTTTAACTTCCCATTCTTCTCTTACTTGCTGTATTTTGAAGTTTCCCTTAAGCACAGTGACTTTAAAGTCCCTCTCACAGTGTCCATGGCTGTTGAAGTGGGCCGCTACAGGAAAATCTGTGTTGCCACGTTTAATGTGGAACCTGTGTAAATTTATTGTCTGGTGGAGTGCAGTGTCAGGACATTTCATGCAGAGAATTAGGTAGATCACATTAGGTGATCTGCAGGAAAATGATCCCTTTATGTGATGTTCTAGTCGGCAGTGTGGTATAACTATACGGTCTGTATTATAAATGTGAGCACACGTTTTACATCTTTTCTGTAGGCAGGGTGATGTGCCATTTTCTGTTGGTTCCCTTAGGGAGCTTTGGACAATTAGTTGCTAAAGGTTTGGTGGTTGTCTGTATACCAGAAAGGGAGGTTCAGGAAATACATGTTTCAGTGTTTGGTCGCTGTTTAGCATTGGCTGAAGTTCTTTTATAATTTTTCGAAGTGTTTCAAGATGTGGGTTGTAGGTGACAACAAGGGGTATACGGTTCTTGTCTTTGTTTTTATATTCCAGAAGGTTTTCTCTGGGTATGGCAGTAGCTCTTCTTATTTGAGTGTCTGTTGTTTTGGGGGTATAACCTTGTCTGATGAAATCTTGTCTGAGCTCCTGCAGTTGTTTATCCCGGTCTTTCGGGTCTGAGAAAACACGATTGTACCGTATTGCTTGCCTGAAAATAATGGAGCGCCTTATATATTTGGGGTGGAAGCTATCACTTCTTAGGTAGGTCTGTCTGTCTGTTGGTTTGTGAAAAACAGAAGTTACAAGGGTGTTGTCTTTCAATTGAACGGTGGTGTCAAGGAAGCTGACTTCTGTTTTTGAGTAATTCAGCTTTAGCTTTATGTTGGGGTGAAAAGAATTATATTCATTATGAAAATGGAGGAGGTCCTTCTCACTGGCAGTCCAGATTATGAAGATGTCATCTATGTAACTGAGATTCAAGATTGGTTTTAAGATGCACATTGACATGAAATCTTCCTCAAAGTTTAGTACCTTTAGCCTGTCAGAGTAAGGTATACCCTTTAGTTCTAGGATGCAGTTGCTTTCTTTCTCTTCTATATACCTTCTAGGGCTGCTGTGTCTTTTTTGTAGCATGTTGACCAGAACTACATACACTATTCAAGATGTGGTCTCACTGGCACATTTTACAGTCTGAGTACAATGTCTCTTGACTAACATTCAACCATTTTCCGGTATAAATCTTTATTTCTGTTATTTACTGTATTTCTGCAAATTGTCTAGAGTGAGAGAATGTTTTGTTAATATAATGTTTACATCCTTTTAAGACACAATTTTCCATAGTAAGGTTTCCCTCTTACTTATTGTATAAATAATATGTAAAACACTTCACACTTTTCTACATAAAACTGCATTTTCCAAGTGTTCACCTACTTCGAAAATTACTCTCAGTGTCTCCAAATTTAAAATCGTTATACGAGTCTAGGTCAATTTAAATTTAAATAGTACTGACCTGAGGACAGATCCCTAAGGGTGGTGACATCATTTCATGTAGACAGTTCTCCTCTTCTTTGTACTGTTTGTCTGTGAACCAATTAGCCAGTTTGAAATCAAATTTTTATATTCTATCTTTGATACCAATGTATTTCATAATTAACCTTTAGTGGGGAGCAAAAATAAAGGTGCAGAATTACACCATCTATGATTTATAGTTGCATTATTTTTATTTTCAAATTCAGCATTTTCTAGTTGTATACATTTGCTATTACTGCAATACTTGATTAAAATGTATATACAATACTTTGTTATAGAATCAATTTAAATAACGAACATTTTACAACAGCTCATTTTAAATTTCAAAAACTGTAAAGGATTTATTTAAGTTTATTTAAGGAGGGAGTGGCACAGTGGTTAAAGGATAAGTTCAATAGAAGTGGCAAATGCATATATATTATATTTGTAAAGAAATAACTTTGACTCCAGAATCCTGGGTTAACATTTGGTGTGGTCTGTGTGGAGTTTGCATTGTTTTTTTGTGTTTTCTCCACACCTGAAATGCATGCAGGCTGCAACATTACAATTCTCAATTGGCTTAGTATGATCTTTGGTATGTGCACAAGTCTTCCCTGTGATATCTGGTGTCATATTTAAGGGCTGTTTTCAGTTTAATGTCAAAAGCTGCCAGAATATACAATTATCCCCTTGGATTCTGCTTTGGAATAATCATTTTTTAAAATTAATAAATGAATAAATAAGGTCAATGCTATTGGCTCCAGACACCTCCATACACTTCAGATTATGCCCACATCCCACAGACTTGCATGTTAAGTTAATTCATAACTCCAAGTTGGCACACTCTGTTATATGATTAAATGTGCCCTGTAATGGACTGGCAGCACATCCATTGTTGATTTCTTGGGTCTGAAGCTGCAGGGACTGGTTCCAAGTCTCAAAAAGTAGAATATACTGTTTTAGTATAGGTTAATTGATATTTGAGTTTAATGTAAATGATTACTGTAACTGCTGAAAAGAAATCCAGCCACCATGTTCTCACATAGATACAGGGTTTCTGCAGTGGAGTGGAAAAACAGGTTAAGAGAATTGTGAGTGTAAAATTAAAAGGAACAAACAGGTGGTACAAGCTGGCCTGGTTCTGCTGGTCGTGCAAAGCCTGCATGCACGGAGGCGGCCAAACATAGAGCAGCCGCCATCAACAAAATGTAGGCTCGGCACAGGGCCCGTCTTTTCCCGTCGAATGTCGGTAACTTGCTTCAAAGAAAAACAGGCAAGTCACAAAACATGGATTGTGGCAGCTTAAGTATGCAGCACATCAATCAAATGTTTTTGTAGTGTTCAGTGATTAAACAATTAAAGGTATTATAGAATGAGGGGGCGGCTGAAATTAAATGGCACGATGGCGGCTTCGCCTCTAGAACCGGGCCTGGGTACAAGGGTGGAAGCTTCGAATGGAGCCACACAATAATATAGTTTGGCTAGGAAAAAATATGAAAAATAATAGGAAAAGCAGATGTAATAAATAACCTGTGCTTCAGTCACACAGGTGCTTCTTCATTACTGCTAAATGTAATAAGACCATGATTCCTGTTGTCTGTCCATGAGGCAAAATGCTGAGAAAAAAAAAGCAATGGGATAAGGAGATTGCCTGAGCTGGGTTCACAGAAAATCTTCTTTTTCAAGGTCATATTGTCCATTAACGAAGAAGGCAAACAGTTACTCCCCACTGTTGCCCCATTTTCATTTCCTGGTGTCCCTTCCCCTAACAGATTTTGCACACAATTAATAAAAGAGCAAAAGATTACATTTAAATCTTAGAATTACACTACAACAAGAAAATGTTTCTCACTCTCACTTAAATCACTGTTTCAGAAAGAATATATCTAAAATCAAATTAATTAAACTATGCTTTCAGTTTTCAGTGATAGTATATATCTATTTACAAAATTAATCCTCAAAATATTTTCTGCATCCAGACATTACATTCTATAAGATGCCCATTTTAAAAGCAATATGAAACTATTGTAAGTATCAGATTAGACTGGAAAAAATATTTTGGCAGCTGTCAGCACAGATGCAGAAATAAAAGGGAACATCATACTGTATCTGCACATAATCAAAATACAAATATGGAATAATAGCAACCACAAAATATCATCCTAAGGAACATCTGTCAAAAAAGCAGCTTGAGGAGGCAAACTGTCTAGATTTTGATTTTTGATAAGTATTATTCATGCCTATGGCAAGTGAGGCCTGATATATACATATAAAAATTCAGAAATACATGTTTCTTTACCATAACAAGGTAAACAAATAATCCTACAACAAAAAATATATTTAAACTGAAAATTTTCTGTTCAGTCATGACAGCAAAGATTTTCTGAGAAGGTTTTTTTCCTATGCTGGGGTGTACAAACTGGACCAGATTATTTTGGCTACAGTGGTCAATCTGAGAAAATTACTGAAGAACAAAATGTGCATTCACATGTTTCCATTAATTTTTTTTTAACAATGCTAATCTGATTTAAGGTTTTACTCTAATACCCTACAATAGATATAATTCACAACAAGACATAAGGGAACACTGGATCATTTTTACTGCACAATAATTGAGTTTATTCAGGTATGTCTGCCTTCCACCCGCAGCCAGTTTTGTGTTTCTCATCTCCTTTAAAAAAAGTGATTGCGTTTGAATCTTTTTAAAAAAAATAAGACCAAGGTCACCTGAAACAAAAGAAATATTATGGGACTATCATGAAACTCTAATATCTTTAAAGGTTCCTACTCTGACCTTAATTAGTTTACATATAGTAAAAAGGCAAGGAGAAGCCATTACAAAAATAAAAATTAGAGAACCCATTGTTAAAGTATAAACACGAAAGAAAAATCTAATTTAAAATTAGGCCAAAAGTTCCAAATCTATATAATGTCCTTTTCCTATCTAATTCTGTCAGAATCATTGAGTGTGTTTATATGCACACAAAAAACCAGGATAAAGGTGAGTAACCCATTTCTGGCAGAATCCTGGTTTCTTAAAGCCCTATTTACTTCGACAAGTCCACTTATGGAGTTGTCCCTTGGCAAATGTTCCAACATAACTTAACTGTGCAAAAAAACATTAAACTTACTACCACTTGCCATGTTCAAATGTTCTGGATGACATAACTAGCCATGTACATGTGAAGGCTAAAACAGAGCAACAGAGATGTGCAGACAGCAAAATCCTTAACTGCAACACAATTAAGGGTTTACATGGTTGCATAACCGGGTTACTCACGGAGATATCTGCATTTATCAAAACAGTGTCACTGCTAACAACATTAACAAATGATGCTGCCTGTATTGATTGAAAAATTGTGGTTTTTACTGTGTGTTGACACTAGAATCCCTGAAGCCTACAAAAAACTCATAATCATAGGCACCTCACACCCAGATAAAGAGCCTTGAGTTGAGAGAACTTTTTGCCTAAGTTGAGCTGCCAAGTGGGGGGATGGAATAGAAGGCTGCTTGCTGCTTGTGCTGATCTACAGACTTGCAAAACAAAAGACGCTAGTGGAGAGGCACAAAGGAATTTAAGGTGGCCTGGGATTACAAGTTTTTTCGTAGGCTTCAGGGATTCTAGTGTTAAATAAGACTTGTAATATTTAATATTTGTGAGGAATATAGGATTTGGATAAAATATAGCTTTTAAGTATCTAAATAGTGTTAAATAAGCCTGTATGGTAAAGGTAATGAAAACTAGCATTATTTTTAACTGTGAGTGATTAAACATGATTTTAACAAGTAGGGGTCAGCAAGACCATGATGATGACTCATAAGAATAAATAATTCATTTAAATAAGGAACAAGATACTGGGATGAATGCAAATAGGCTAGAAGGATAATTGGAGATATGCACCTGTAAAAACAAATGTTAATATAGTGTTAAAACTATTAGATTTTATAAGCATTAAGCTCAGATAAACTAACCAGTGTGTATGTATCTAAGACTATGAACAAGTGCTTGGGACCTTTTAGTCAATGTTTCCTTTGTATTTAGGTAAGAGTAGCATCACTGACATGTAACCAGACCACTGGAAATTATTAGTTTTTCAGTTTGATTAAATGTTGCCAATACTTGCATAATCAACAATCAAAGCACTCTATAAAGGAAATGATTTGGAAGAATTTCTTCAGATCATTGTCAAGTTAAGAACATGCCACAGCATCAGTACCTGCAAGTATTTTAATTGACCTAAGAAAAAAAGGAACACCATAGCTGGATTAAGAAATTAAAGTCTCCAACAGCTAAAACAACAAACAAAGTATGCACTTTTGTTGAAATCATTCAAATTGTATGTTGTCCTTTGTTTTAACATTTAGTGTTTCTTATGATTGGTTTCTCAGCAAATGAGTTTAAATCAAGTAAAGTTTTGGTATTATCTTACTGAAACTACTTTACTGTGACACTAGCAATCACCATAGGGTTTATAGGATGATGGACTGAGATCCTTTTCCTGGTTCTGTAGGACCCTAGTCCAGGTTATAAGAAATCAGTAGTTCTGTAATATATTGAAGTTTAGCCCTTGCAGGGGAGACATCCTTTGTTAAGGTATTATGTATTCTGCTTGTTCTGGTACAGTGATATAACAGGCTATGCCTATTCTGGTTAAATCTTTTCAAGGATAGTGAACTTGGAAAAGGTTGTGTTCTGTGATCCTGACAGGAGAAGACTCCTGGCCTTTCTTAGCGTACTTAATTAATAAATGTTATGTTCTTTCAGAGGGAGACATCCAGTGTTAGGATATAAAGAGGACAAGTGTTAGGTCATTGCAGGGGGAGAAATCCCTTATTAAGCGACTAAGAGGTTTCAGTATTAAATCCGTTCAAATGTAGACAGCCTTTGTCAGAGTATCTAGAGGTCACAGCAGAAGACAGCCATTGTTTAGAAGTATTGTGGTTGTACATGTAAAACAAGGTTAGATGTTTCTATGATTAACTTGTCCACCAATAAAAAAAGAACTTTATGAGGCCAATGTGAACACTTCTGCAATAAAACAGTGCCAGTAAGGTAAACAAAATGCTAAATGGAGGTGAGATGACTTTCATATAATAATGCCACAAATCAGTGAACATAACAGAAAGTGATTCTGGATATCAAACAGTAATTGTAAAATATGGTTCTAGTTCCCAAATAAGAATTACAGCAGGCATCTGGGAAGTACCTCAGTTAATTATGGACTACATTTATCTGCTGATGACCCTTCACTTTAAAAGTGCCAAATGTTAGTTAGTTCAGCGGCTTGAACAGAAACAACAATATATGTGCATTTAGTCACCCTTTTTATTCATTTTCCTGTGGTATGGCGGCGTCTCAGTAGAGAAGAACAAATTGAAATGTCATTATTTCTTCAAGAGTGGTCCTGTGCTAGTCAAGTTGCTCATATATGTGTAGACATTTTTAATCACTTACTTAATTAGGTAAAGCTCCACACTGTTTTAAACTGACTACTGTACTGCCTATTCCAAATACATCCACAGTTTAATACCTTAGTGACTACAGACTTGTTTTCTTGTTTTTTTTTATAATAAAGGAAACGTTGATTCATAGCGAGTTTTCAGTCGAACATGCACCTGGTTTCAAACCAAGATCCACTGATCATTGTCAAGCACATATACCTTTTATCAACTACAAGTCTGCCTTTAATACTATTATACTTCCTAGGTTTTTTAATTAACTAATAAGCATGGTTGACAACTATTTCTTATGATAATACCTAATGGATTTTCTTATAGATAATAAATAGGTCAAATGAGATGGTGGCTAAAGGTGCATCGGATCACCTTATTGGAGGGAGGCTACTCTGTATTATTTGTGATAGCCTCTTATTTTTGCCATCACGCTATTTTCTGTTACTATCTCAAGTGAGTCCAGAGAATACCACAGAATACAGCTGGTCTACCTGATCACTTTATTCATGCATCTGGCATCCCATGAGCTGATGTAACCCCCTCATCAAACCATACCATTAAAAAAACATAGTATACTGGCCACTATGAATCAGTGGAAAATCCTCAGGAGCTTGTTCCATACATTAAAAGAAACATGTCTCTTCAGCAAGTAAAAGCCTGTTTGGGCCCTTTTTTACTTCTGGTCTGTGCTTTTCATCTAATACAGTCTTTTTAGTTGAACCCAACGTATTTATAAGAATGAAACACTGCCAACCTCCCCTCCAGACAAGGTGACTGATCTAAGGACTCCCTGCTATCCAGGAAGTTCACCAGCAACTATTTTGTCTTTGTAATGTTCAATAGATAGATAATAGTTCTTTATTTGAGCTATATGCATGCTGGAGCAATGTTTGATGTGTTACTGTGGTGAAATTAACTTTGTATATGATGTGATGATTAAAGTTTCATTACAGTGTTATTTGTTACAAAGCAAGAACAATATATATTTACATGATTCAGTTGTGTTTGTGTTGGAGGACAGTAAGAGAGTATAAAAATACAATGCATATCAGAAAAAAGGATAGAGCTACCAATATATGAAGGAAAACCCTTCAACCCTTCACCCTTCACCCTCCCTGAAGTAAGGAAGATGACAATTTCATAAGGAGACATTTACTTTGCTTTGTTTTGTTCTTTTATATAACTCATTCCAGCTATCTGTTTATCATCTGATCTAACATAATCCCCTTGAAGAAAATAAAACTTTAATGACAAATCATCTGTTTTTTGCCTCCTTAGCGTGCGGCCGGGACACCTCCACACTAGGAGGACCGGGAGAGCAAGCATGACCAGAGCGTTACCTCCCCGGGACGCTAGATGGCAACCCCGCTGGGTTGCAGCAGTGCATCGGACTCCCACAGGGCTTCATGGGAGTTGGAGTTTTGTGCAGCCCTGTTGGAATCTGCCGGCGCCACCAGGGGGTGCTGCAGCAGGAGCTGCTGAGCACTTATGGGCAGTTCTTTCGCCACTTCCAGAAGTGCTGCCGAAATGAGTCATCAAGCACCTGGAGCACTTCCGGGTGCCTTATAAAAGAAGCCAGCAGCCACTACTCGGGGAGCCAGAGTCAGGAGGAGGAAGACGAAGCTTGACCAGAGGAGTGAAGGAGAAAGGAGAGAAAGAGAAGGAAGAGAATTGTTTTGGTTTTGTGCTTGTGCTGGACTGTGTTGAACATGTGGGAATGGGGAATGTGTTGTCTACAAGGTAGAAAAGAAAAGAAAAAAATCTGTGTGTGCCTTGAACTTGTGACCCACGCTTGTCTGTGTCGGGTCCAGCAGGCAGTGCCAGCCTGGGTAGTCCACACATCCTACTTATTATTTTAACTTATTCTAATTGATCAATATTAAAAAGAAATCAAGCCAGGTGCAATCCTTCACTTTACTTTTAAAAACCTTTATTTCTCTTTTTGCCAAGATGAGGGGAGATGATGTTTTACTGCTTGGTAACTGAACTCTATTTATTTAAAAGCACATCTGGATATAACTTTTTAAAAAGTTGGTTGCCACTGCCTTATGTGGTTTACTCCAGACTGAAATGATAAATCATTAAGATTTTTTTTTACGGACCCATCACACTATTATTCATTCTCTTTCCATCTTATAAATGGTTCAGTTCAGTGAGATTTTATAACAAATTTTGCTCCAAGTTGTAAAATACATAAGCTTTACTTTAATTGGCTACTGCAAGACTTTGGTGGAGGTTTGAGAAAAATGTTTGTGTGGAGTGGTTGGGGAGTGATGCTGTGTATTTGTATTGTTATTTTATTTGTGTAGTATTCACAAAATTCAATTTCTCTCAGCTAAAGTCTAATGGCAAATAATTAAATATGTCGAAAGAGGTGCGAAACCACCAAATGCTCCATAAGTAGGCCCATGCTTTCACAGACCTGACCAATAATAGCCTTACCTCAGGCAGCCAGCCCCATAACTACTGCTTGCAGGTGCCAGGCCAAAAATGAACAGTCCAAAAAAAGAACATTAAAGAAAAAAAAAAATACAAATAAAGCTTCGTATTGTTGAAATAACCCAAAACATCTAAGTTGTGATAAGAAGAGACATGAGACATGGCAAAGGTTTGGGGCAGCCACCCACATAATTCTGTATCCTGGCTGCAAAAAAAAGTAAATGTTTAAGTTTGAGTCAAGTTTACAAGACAGAGTCCAAAACAGAACCGAATTTCAGGGGAAAGGAGTGAGGCTTTATAGGAAGTCCGGGGGAAGTGATGTTGTCCTCGGGGCCGGGACCAGAACTATCGTGTCCCAAATCAAGGCAGTGGCTACTGGTGGGATTTCCCGGGAAAGGTAAGCAGGGAACTTAGAAAGAGTGTCAGTGCACGCCACCACTTTCTGGGCAGATGTATTACCATTCTTCTCCAAGCCCTTCAGCTGCATCCTATTCACACGTGTGTGACAAAATCAAAAAGGGAATATAAAAAGCATTAAAAAAAAGTATTTGCATAAAATGCTATAACGGAAAACAAGTCCCGAAATGCAATCTAACTAGCAGAATCCAAGAACAAAAATAATACACAAAAAAAAAACAACCACTAAAAAAATGAAATAGAAAATGAATATAAGCCAAGAAAAAAATCCTTGCTGAAATATAGTTCTTTATGAAGGTAAATGTATTTACTAAAATTTGTTAAAGGATGAAATGTAAATCCCACTGGAAGAACTCATTAACAAAGATATTTTAGTTTGTAGTCATTAGTCCAGCTGGAACAAAAATTTGTGGTTACTGATACTGCGCTTGCCAACAACTGACTAAGGGCCAGTTCAAAAGCCTCTGTGACGTTAGGATTCCAAATTGCTTTTTATTTCTGATGAGAGAAATAGGTGTAGCTTAGTAATTTATTAAATGTTAGATATTTTTTATAACAAATATTTAATAATTGCACACTTAAAGACCAAAACACTTTCCTCTTTAAAATTAAAGTTTATTAAACATGACTACTAATAACTAGAATAGCAGAAAGATCAACTGTGAGAAAAGAAGTAAAATAGCAAATGTACTGTAGATTCTATTCTTAAAATTAGCATGTAACTTTTTGTTAGAATTACACATTTAACTAGAGTAGATTTTATTGTGTGTTAAATTTGTATGTATAATGTATTTTTTTCATTCATTCGTTTGTTCATTTTTAGCCCAATTTACATTGACACTGTTGCTTGACTGTAAAGCTTAGTTAGGCAGCCTTGGTCATCGAGATCAGCAGATGCTGCACATTTTTATTGCAGGCCAGACCTTAATTACTGGCTAAAGTTACTTAGCTTGTTTAATTTGTTTCATTGTTTACTTCTCTTTGTCTTCAAAAGCAACAGGAACTGTGATAAGTACTCCTTGAAAAAAACATTTGGCTTCCACGTTTTATCATTATTACAGTATATTGTGATCCCATCATTTGGTTAGCAGCTGAGAGCTTGACTGTATCTTTTTAGTTAGAAGTTGTTAATTACTGACGACAAGACACAGGTGATCACTGTTATTATGTGCAGTGTGATTACAAAGACTAAATTACCATTCTCACCTGTGTATTTTTGACATTATAATTTACTTTAAGTAGAAATAAATGACAAGCCTCAGACATAAAACAGTGAATAATGCTCTATAATTTAAAATTCAATTCAATTCATTTTTATAAAGTGAAGCTCCACTTACAAGTCCAGTGTACTACACTCTACTACAAATATAGTATAAATTAATACACAAAATTTCATGTAACAAAAACACAAACATAATGTTGAATGCAACACTGACAAACAACATGAAAAAAAAAATACAAAAAAAAAGTAAGCAAATATATACATAGTTTTTATATTTACATTTTAAATATTAGTACGGTAATAAATTCAATTTGTACTCCGATTCCCGTTATCATAGGTCAGCCAGCCTTGAGTTATACTGAGTGCACTCTGAAGTGCACCAAGGGATGTGGAAATGATGAAAACTCTAGTGGATGACCATAAAAACCTGTAAAACGATCCATCTTTGGGATCATGTTATGAAAAAAACACCAACTATATTGTACATTGTGAAAATAAAGACAGTCTACTACCATTAAAGCCCTGATGGAACAAGGATTACCATTTTTTATGTAAAGGTATGAAAAATGGCTGCTTGATTGGACACTACTTATATTATGTGCAAAATGGTCACACATTCTCATTTTTCTTTAAACAAAATACAGCTCTAATACAATAGGGATAAACATTTAGTAACTCAGTAAACAGAAAATTCAATTATGATGGACCTCTAACCCACAAAAAGTAATTTTAAAAAAATTCACAAGAGCAAAAATCTGTTTATTTGGCAGTAACAACCTTTGCAACTTATTAAGTTGTTCACTTGCTCATTAATTGCACCCAACATCTTTCTTTAGTGATATATTTATTGCGTTTCAGCATTGCATACTTTCAAATGATATGTTTCATATGGCTTACAAGTCAACATGATTCAGTCATTTGATCTACCGAGATGAAATATTGACCAAAATAACTGAAGATACAGAATCCCAAATACACAAATGCTTCATTTCCTGAAAGCTTGAGTACTCATGTCACTATGTTCAATTATGCAGTCTATATCTCTTAATAAATGACCACCATGCACACACACACAGCCAAACACACAAATACTATATATATATATATATATATATATTGTCACACACTCATGTTGAACCGCCACACAGGACTGGTCATGTGCACCAATACCTCCTCTCATTCTTTCCTCTCATGATTACTCTTTTGCTAACAAAAGTCTTTTTGCCTTACAGCAATCTAGATAATATAATTTTGGACTCATTAGAGTGGGTGTAATAGGCAGGATTACAGCCTCACCATGTCTGACGAACCAGACCTGAACACAGTCCTCACTAAAAGGCAGTGTAACTACCAAGGCTACAGCGACGACTTGAAGAATCTGAGGCCCATACAGAGGCTTGTTTGACGTTGTGTCAAGACCAAAGCAGAATGCCCTCACAGGTATTGGCCCCCTATACGGACACTGATGACATAGACACATATTTTACCGCCTTTGAGAGAAGGCGATCCGATACAGATAGCCAAAGAAAGAGTGGGGAGCCATACTAAGGGCCTTTTCTCAAAGGCCGAAGCCCAGAAGACTTTTTATGATCTCTCAGTGGAAGATGCCACCAACTATGAACGCTCCTTGAACGCTTCAGCTCCACTGCGGATCAGCAGGAAAGTTTGTGTCTCATTTGGCACTTCAACCCTCAAAAGCCCACTAGTGAGCAGGCGTTTGAGATGTGGGGCATCAGCAGCCACTCTCTTAAGCCTTAAATAAACAATGCTGGGCAAATCGCCGAGCAGGTTGCTTGCGATGGCCTCATCAACCCACTGCCAAACTTCCTTACCTAGCTGGTCTGCAGGCTGCTGTATAAAAATATGGAGACACTAGTATACCTCATCGAGTGCCATAGGGCGGCATGCCAAACTGAGAGGTCGAAGCGGCCTCTACTGCAAAGCCGACAAGGAAAATTGGCCCCTGGAAAGACAATCCGCAGAACTGATGGCCCTGACAACCGACAAAGAGAAAAAAGAGCAACAACCCTCAAGTGTGGGGAGCCGGGAAACACCATACCCAGCTGCCCACTTCTGAGTGAGCCTATGGACTATGACTGGAACCGGAGAGAAAGGCATGGTGCACTGATTAATTCCCATCCCTGTTCCTCTTGAGAGTGGCATTAATAAATGGACACAAGGTTAAAGCTTTAATGGATTCCGGGAGCAACATTTCAATTGTTGCTCGCCTGTTTGTTTTGCCGCAACAATGGATTGACAAAAAGACCAACATAACCAACATTCACGGGGATGTGCGGATCTCCGGTGCGGCCATTTGTGTTGTTATTTATAAAGAGCAAATGCAAACACTTACTATGGCTGTGCTCCCGGAATCACCCCACCCCATGATCTTAGGCAGAAACTGATCTGATAGTAATCGGAGTAAAATAAAGTCCACTTCTGCTACAAAACTAGACCTACTTATGAACAGCAAAGCCTGTCTGTTGCTGACTCCAGGTATGCAGCACTCAAAAGCATCTTTTGTAATCTAAAGGTGCTGATAATGACAATCTGCAAGTAGCTGGCTATTCCATCCTCCCACCGACTTAGAACGTGCACGTGACCTTTTGATTACCAGTCAGCGGCTGATACCATTACGCCACTGAGGCAGTTGTAGTGACTGTGTGTCAATGTGGCATGCTAAGGTGGCTTTTTTTTTCTGCAGTTATATTTTTGAATAAAAGCGCACTTGTTCTGTTATATTTGTACCTTTTGTGAAAGTAAATCTTTGATATTTGGACTTCAGGCTTCATACATTATATAGTTTATGCCTACATTTTGTCATTTACTACTAGAATATGAAAAACGTTTCTGTTTTAAAAATGTGTTTACACAGATTACTGTAGAAACGGAACACACATGAAATGCATGTGTTCCAAATAACGATCTATTATTTCCACTCAAACTCCACTTCACTCCCAGATAATCAATCAAGGCATGAGCTGAGAGAAGTTCATGTACGTTCTAAGTCGGTGGGTGGATGGAATAGCCGGCTACTTGCAGCTTGTCTTTATCAGCACATTTAGAGGACAAAAGATGCTGGCAGAGAGATGTGAACGGATTTAAGAAGCGATCTACGAGATTTTTCGTAGGATCTGATAATTCTAGTGTTAAGTGGCAGATAACCCAATTTAAGTCCTACTTCCTAGGATGGGACTTAACTTTGGTTTCCGACAACCCAGCCCTCTAATGGATGGCCTTGCATAAAGATTCAAACCCCCCGTGTTACAAGGTGGTTTTTGGACCTTCAACTGTATCAGTTTTCCGTTATTTATCGGAAAGGCTCCCTCCAGGCGAATGCCAATGCTCTCTCTCTCAGGTACATGATCTCACAACCCAGAATGCCTGAGCTGATAGGTCTGGCATTGCGGGGTGCTGTGTCACACAAGCACGCATCGGGGCAGCAGCAGCCAGGTCTGGTTAATGTTGAACTGCCACATAGGACTGGTCATGTGCACCAATACTTTCTGTCATTCTTTACAGGAACAAAAAAGAACAACTGCGCTTCCTATATCAGCAGTAGACTGACACTTGGATGATGTCACTTCCCACTGATGACCCGCCTCTTTTTCCCTCTCAGCCATATAAACCCAGCAATTGCCCTGTTTGGCAGTCAGATACATGACTCAGTCTATACTAATTACTCTTTTGCTGATGAAAGCCCTTTTGCCTTACAGCAATCTAGATAATATATGGGGCAGATCCCTCCCAAACCTTTATCTTGTGTTTTGGACACATATACACACACACACACACACACACATACATATATACTGTACAGTATATGCAAAAAAAAAAGCCTATTGCTTTAAGCATCCAAACAAAGGGTTTCTTCTGGAAGGAAAGATCTGTAAGTGGCACAGTGAAATAATAATTGTCTGCTTCTGCCTACAGCCAAGAAAATCCAGACCAATCTGAGAAGCCATGGCAGCTTCAAAGCCTGCTTCCCTAGCAGCATGTTCAAGTTTAGTTTATGTATCAATGAAGAGCACCAGACACACAGCTGTTTGACAGACCAGTGTGGGATCAGAACACACATTGACAAAATACTGTTTTTTCTTTTGCCAAAAAAGTACCAAAAATTAAACAGGGTAGCCTGTGAAACCCAAACATTTCAGTTAAAGGTCACAATATACTGTACTGTGAATATATATATATATATATATATATATATATATATATATATATATATATATATATATATATATATATACAGTAATCCCTCCTCGATCGCGGGGTTGCTTCCAGACGCCCACGATAGGTGAAAATCCGAAGTAGAAACCATATGTTTGTATGGTTATTTTTATATATTTTAAGCCCTTATAAACTCTCCCACCCTGTTAACATTATTAGAGCCCTCTAGATATGAAATAACACCCTTTAGTCAAACGTTTAAACTGTGCTCCATTTCAAGACAGAGATGACAGTTCTTTCTCACAATTAAAAGAATGCAAACATATCTTATCTTCAAAAGAGCGCCGTCAGGAGCAGAGAATGTCAGAGAGAGTGCTTGCTAAGAAAAGCAAACAATCAATACGTACTTTTAAGTATACAGAAGCACCGCGATAAAGCTGCATTTTGTAGGGGAGCCTCCGTGTCCTCTGTGCAAACAGCCCCTCTGCTCACACCCCCTCCGTCAGGCAGAGAGTGAGAAAGATAGAGAGAAGCAAACAAGCACGGCGCGGGAAGCATATCTTATATCATTGAGGAGTTTTAGTTAATATGTAATACGTGCTCTGATTGGGTAGCTTCTAAACATCCGCCAATAGCGTCCCTTGTATGAAATCAACTGGGCAATCAAACTGAGGAAGCATGTAACCTAAATTAAAAGACCAATTGTCCAGAAAGCGAACCAGCGAAAAATCCATGATATATATTTAGATGTGCTTACATTTAAAATCCGATAGAGTGAAGCGCGAAAGTTGAAGCGATATAGCGAGGATTACTGTATATATATATATATATATATATATATATATATATATATATATATATATATATATTGTCGAGGATGCCAGGGGCCACGACCCGCCTTTGACGCCTTGAAGGATCGGAAGTGGGTGTGTGCCCATCTGGGATCACGTGGGGGCTGCCTTCCTGGTTGCTTTGGGGCCACGGGTTCAGGGCATGGAAGCCCCACCCTGTAGGGGCCCGTGGTCACCGCCAGGAGGCGCCCCAATGCCTTGGGGACTTGTGACCTCAGCACTTCCGCCAGGAAGTGCTGTGGAGAAGAATTAGACGGACACCCGGAGAGCTGCCGGGAAAACAGCCGGCACCTCCGCCACGCTGGGGCGTGGCCAAGAGGGGAATGCCGGGAACCACCTGGAGCTCGTCCAGGCCTGCTTAAAAGGGGCTGTCTCCCTTCATTCAAGGCTAGAGTCGAGTGGAAGACGGATGAGGCAGAAGAGAGAGTGGAGGCAACCCGAGAAGAAGGCATTGTGTGGCCAGGACTGTGGGTGTTGGGGTTTGTGTGCACTGGACTGGGTCTTAGTGACCATAATTATTCTAAATAGTGTAAATAAAATACGTGTGGTGGTGACAAACAACATGTCCACCTGTCTGTGTCCGGGTCGGCTCCACAATATATATATATATATATATATATATATATATATATATATATATATATATATATATATATATATATATATATATATATATATATATATATATATATATATATATATATATCATTACCTACACCTACTTACTAAATCAAGCACACCATTTTTAAATATTAAAAGTATTGTTTTTCATTTTAGTTTGTTGTTCATTTTTAAAAATAGTACATTTCCCATCATCATTCATCTGTGCAACCAGAAGAATTACCACCCAGTGAACAAAATTTATGTTATTATATTGCTATATTCACACTAGAAAGAACTTTAAAGAATACATATTTGATTAAACACAATGTTTAGGACAGGGGAGGTTTATGTGATGTAACAGATTTCAAATACCTGAAACAGTTAAAATTGTTGTAAGGCAAATGCAAAAATGTGTTAAATTTGCATTGGCATAAAGTAATGCAGTGCATCTGTGCTTCAGTGACTCTGCTTCAATTTCTGTTTGTTGTTTAATACGCACAAGTTTCAATCCAATGCTTCTGTATTAGTAGTTGAGTCTTTACTGATGCTGATATCCACTTCATGTTCTGTTGTACCTTTTAAGATCCTCTCACCTTCTATATATACAGTATATATATATATATATAGATATATATATATACACAGTATATATAGTAAGAAAATACTGTATATAAATAAATAAATTGCAATTTCCTTATTCAGAGATGGGCTGGCACCCTGCCCAGGGTTTGTTTCCTGCCTTGCACCCTGTGTTGGCTGGGACTGGTTCCAGCAGACCCCTGTGACCTTGTAGTTAGGATATAGCAGGTTGGATAATGGATGGATGAACAACTTCCTTATATCCAATACAGACTAAAATCTGTAAATCTCATCTTACTGTAATTAAATATTAAAATGTTTCCAAAATCTTAAATCTCAGGCTTGACTATAAAAATGTTTGCAAGTTATAAAATAGAAAGTAAAACTCGAAGTAGTAACTCTTTAGTTAATGTATTTAATATCAGTCTCAACATTCAAAGTTACTTAACTTATTTGTGCTTGAGATGAAAAAAGTAAATAATGTGTATATATATATTATATATAAATATATTTTTATATATATATATACATGTATATGTGTGTGTGTAAAAGTCTTAGGCAAGTGTGAAAACATTCTGTAAAGAGGGACTTCTTTTAAAAACACTGCAATTAATACTTTTTAGAAAGTGCAGTAAACAGAATAAAAACATTAGTAAAATCCGTATTTGGTGTGACCTTCCTTTGAAAATTCTCTTAATTTCACTTTCTGTTGGTATTCATGTAGCCTGTTGTAGCAAGCCTCTTGTTGAACTTTCCAAAATTTCACTGCAGACTGTGTCTGTCTTACTTGCTTCTGTCTCTGCAAGTAATCCCAGGGTGGCTCAATGATGTTCACATGAGGAGGTCTGTTACAGTTTCCTATTCCACTTTTCACTGGAGTTTCTTTTTTATGATTTTGACCATGTGTTTTGAGTTATTGCCATGATGTAGAATGAAGCTGGGTAACTTCAGTTGTCTCCCTGAAGGTATTGCATGGTGGATATGAATCTGTCTGTATTTCTTAGCACTGAGTGGAACCATCAGTTTTGATCAAATCACCAACTCTGTGTGCAGAAATGCTGCCCAAAATCTGCATTTAATCTCCACCATGCCTCACTGTTACCTGCAGACATTCATCCATGTATTTGTGTTATGTAGCTCTTCGGCAGACAGACTTTCACATTTTGACTCAACAATCCAGAGGACCTGTCACCATTTTTCTGCACTCCATTCCTTGTGTTTTCATGCAATGGTGATTCATGTGGATTCATGTGTTCTCGCTGAGGAGAAATGTCTTTTTGGTCACGGTACTTCCATGGAGACCATTTCTAATCATACTTTCCTGAATTGTAGAGGAGTGTCCCTGTGGTTTCTGCCAGTTCTGAGCTGATAGTGGTGCTGGATCTCTTCCATTTTTGAAGAGAAGTAAGCTCCGTTGTGTTTTCGGTTTACCTTGATAATTCGTGTGTGCTTCTGTAGAAGAACTTTGACAGCATATCTGGAAACACTTGCCTGCCATGAAATTTCTGCTTGGGGATGACCATGATGATTCAGGATATCCTTCTTATATCATGTAGCTGTGTCCACATTTGCCACAGTGGCTAAGCCATTACATCTACTACAGCCTCACCTTTTAAGTCTGTTTCTTGCCCAGTTTTGTTCCCTCTACACAGCTGTTTGGTTCAACCTACACATCGTCATTGAACCTACTCATCGTTATTGATCTTTAGAACCTGTTTGTTACGTTTGCTTAATAAAGAACTGGGCTAAATGCTTACAAATTTGTCACATTTTTGATTTGGAAAGTGGTCTGTTACTATGTTAGTATTTATTGTTAATTACTTTTAAAAATCTTATTGTAATGCTTCATTCTTTGCAAAGTGAATGTTTGGACCTGTAAAATATAGTCATTTCTATTCCAGAATTTCTAATCCAGAAGTTTTAAGATAACTGTGCGCAAAAATAATTTTTGTGAACTATTTCATTTGCCTAAGACATGCACACAGTACTATATAAAGGAGTTTAGTGTATATCAGTACTTGTAAAGTTAGGAGCAGCACAGTGCCACTGAGGTTAACACTGCTGCCTCATAAATCTAACGCTGTCTCTTGAAATGCTATGCCTGCGTGTGTACTGTGTGGAGTGGCCATTTCAAAGATGAGTGTTTTACATTTATTGTTGAAAGTAAATTGGCCCTGTGTGAGTGTGACTATATGTTGAGTGGGTCCTGCAATGAACTGGCACCCCAGGACTGCATCCTGCCTTGTATTCAATATTTCTGGGGTGGACACTGGCCCCTTGTGACCCTGAATTGGATGAAGCTGGTGTGGCAATTTTATGTTTATGTTTAAATTACTAAAAAAATCTACAGCTATGACACAGTCATTTATAATATTTAAAAAGATCATAGAGCACTTTCCTGAAAGTGAACTTGTGGTTTACAAAAAGAATCTCTTCTGAATAAATCATATAAGAACATATAATAGAACATTACACCAATTGTGACGAACCAGTCAGGCTTCAAGAAGGACTGTTTCATCTAGATGGCTCTAATGACTGTTGTTCATACACAATGGATGTCTAAGGCTACCACCATGTCCTCTGTCCCCATCCTGCTTGATCTCTCCTCTGCCTTTGACACAGTAAACCAGATCATCCTTGCCACCTTCTATGACTTAGGCATCACTGTGACAGCTCTAAGATGATCTGAATCCTACCTCAGGCAGATCCTGCCATGTATCCTGGACAGAAGAGGTATCAATGTTCTGGCATCAGGCAAGCACAAGGGTGCCTCAGGAATAGGTGATGGGTTCTTTGTTCTCCTCCCTGTACACCACCTTACTAGGCTAAATCATCCATTCCCATGGATTCTCATATTAGTGCTATTCAGATGATACTTAGCTGAACATGTCATTTCCTCCAAATGAAAACACAGCCTCTGCTTGAGTCTCAGCTGGTCTCACTGATATTCCAGCTTGGATAAAACTGAGCCCCGTGCCATCCCATTAAGTCTGTATATTCAACATCCTGCCTCTTTAAAGCTTGACTTATTATCACTAACATCTACCAAATTAGTAAGCAATCATGGGGTGATAATTGATGACCAGCTATCCTCCTTTGACTGCACTGCAACTGTCGCTTATTCATGCAGATTCACTCTGTATAAGAGGACCAGGCTGTATCTGACTAACTAACCAACACAACTACTGGTTCAAACATAGCTCTTGTCAACTCGGACTATTGCAACACCCTACTAGCAGAGATACCTGCATGGAGTGCCGAGCCACAGAGGATATTAAATGCATCAGCATGTTTTGTATTCAAACAGCTGAGACAGGCACATGTCACTCCTTTTTTCAAGTTACTACACTGGCACCCAAAGTAGTATGGATTAAATTTAAATCATTGACAATTACTTAGCATGGGTCAGAACCTATTTATTTGGACCCTCTGATGAGATCCAATGCTCCTTCTGACCTACTCAGATCCACTAAAGAATAGCATCTGTTGCTGCTACCTCTATATAGCTTTAAATCTGAATGCATAGCTTCAATTAGTGGAATGACCACCAGCTAAACTAATAACAACAACAACAACAACATTTATTTATATAGCACATTTTCATACAAACAGTAGCTCAAAATGCTTTACATAATAAAGAATAGAAAAATAAAAGACACAATAAGAAAATAAAATAAATCAACATTAATTAACATCGAATAAGAGTAAAGTCCAATGGCCAGGGGGGACAGAAAAAACAAAAAAAACTCCAGGCGGCTGGAGAAAAAAATAAAATCTGTAGGGATTCCAGACCATGAGACCGCCCAGTCCCCTCTGGGCATTCTACCTAACATAAATGAGACAGTCCTCTTTGGATTTAGGGTTCTCACGGAAGGACTGGATGATGATGGTCATGTAGACTTCTGCCTTTTAATCCGTCCATCATTGTTGGAGCATCATGAAGCTTTGAGTAGGTGGAGGTGGCGCAGGCCACCACCACCAAGAAACCGGAAAAAGAAACAGAAAAAGAGAGTAGGGGTCAGTACAGATTTTAGAGCCACCATGAATAGTTATTATGAAGAAATTGAACATACAGAGTATCAAGATTAAGTTAAATTAAGTTAGATTGAAGTTATGAAAAGGCCATGTTAAAGTAATGTGTTTTCAGCAGTGTTTTAAAGTGCTCTACTGTATCAGCCCGGTGAATTCCTATTGGCAGGCTATTCCAGATTTTAGGTGCATAGCAGCAGAAGGCCGCCTCACCACTTCTTTTAAGTTTTGTTCTTGGAATTCTAAGGAGACACTCATTTGAGGATCTAAGGTTATGATTTGGAATATAAGGTGTCAGACATTCCGATGTATAAGATGGGGCGAGATTATTTAAAGCTTTATAAACCATAAGCAGAATTTTAAAGTCAATCCTGAATGACACAGGTAACCAGTGTAGTGACATCAAAACTGGAGTAATGTGTTCAGATTTTCTTTTCCTAGTTAGGATTCTACCAGCTGCATTCTGCACTAGTTGCAAACGATTTATGTCTTTTTTGGGTAGTCCTGAGAGGAGTGCGTTACAGTAATCTAGTCGACTGAAAACAAATGCGTGAACTAATTTCTCAGCATCTTTCAGTGATATAAGAGGTCTAACTTTAGCTATGTTTCTTAAGTGAAAAAATGCTGTCCTAGTGATCTGATTAATATGCGATTTAAAATTCAGATTACAGTCAACAATTACCCCTAAGCTTTTTACCTCCGTCTTGACTTTTAATTCTAATGTATCCAGTTTATTTCTAATAGCCTCATTGTATCCATTATTGCTAATCACTAAGATTTCAGTTTTCTCTTTATTTAACTTGAGAAAGTTACTATTCATCCATTCTGAGATACCAGTCAGACATTGTGTTAGTGAATCAAGAGAATCGGGGTCATCAGGTGCTATTAATAAGTACAGCTGTGTGTCATCAGCATAGCTGTGGTAGCTCACGTTGTGCCCTGAGATAATCTGACCTAACGGAAGCATGTAGATTGAGAAGAGCAGCGTACCCAGGATAGAGCCTTTGGAACACCATATTGGATATCATGTGTCTTTGTGTTGTAATTACCACAACTAACAAAATATTTTCTCCCTGTCAGGTAGGATTCAAACCAATTTAAGACACTGCCAGAGATGCCCACCCATTGACTAAGGCGATTTCTAAGAATATTATGATCAATGGTGTCAAATGCAGCACTCAGATCTAAGAGGATGAGAACAAATAAATGGCCTCTGTCTGCGTTCACTCGCAAATCATTTACTACTTTAACAAGTGCAGTTTCTGTGCTGTGATTTGTTCTAAAACCCGACTGAAATTTATCAAGAATAGCATGTTTATTTAGGTGGTCATTTAACTGCATAATGGCTGCCTTCTCCAGAACTTTACTTAAGAAAGGCAGGTTAGAGATGGGTCTAAGATTTTCAAGAGTCGAGGGGTCAAGATTATGTTTCTTATGAAGGGGTTTAACTACAGCAGTCTTAAGACAGTCTGGGAAGACCCCCGTATCTAATGACGAATTTACTATGTCCAGAACATTATCAATCAGCGCCTGATACTTCTTTGAAAAACCTTGTTGGTATTGGTTGTTATTGGTAATGACTTCCTCATTTTTTTAAGAAACATTTGAAGATGTTCTTGTTCTGTGAATATCTGTTTTGAGAATAGTTTTGATGCCAGGTTCATAGTAGTTAAGAAAAAAGTCTTGTGTTGTGTCACTCTGTTTTGGTTTAGATCCCTTTACTTGTGATAGTCAATTTTGTAACCTTGCCCTGTAATACTCATGCCAAAACAGACCACAGGCTGATATTTACTCAATTACATTGACGTTTCTTGTGTATCTCTTTGGATAAAAATGTAGGCTAGGTAAATAAATCTGAATGTAATGTAAAAGCACAAGAACTTGAAAAGTTACTTGGGCTGCTGAAAGGAAAGAGTAAAAATGTGGAGGGTCTTTATATCAACCTTATGTTTAATTATGGGTCACTCTCCGGTTGTCACATGGGCACGATAAATTATACACGTCAAAAGTGTTTCATCCAAAAATTTCAAAACACCAATGATCAGTGACTAGTTTAGATTTGCTATAGAGGCCCAGGGATGTGTCCCCGCTGGGACACCGGAAGAAGCATGGGACCAGAAATGGGACAATATTTTCCCTGGAGTGCAGGAGGGCGGCCTCTCTGGAATGCATGGGGGTCACGGAGCTGTGAAGTTCAACCCTGTACAAAGATGGAATCACTGCCAGGGAGCTCCCCAACGTGGTTGGAACCCTGGATGGCAGCACTTCGCCACACCAGGAAGTGCTGCTGGAAGAATTTCCAGGGGCATCCGGAGTGCTTCCAGGTGCTCTCCTGACACTTCTGCCACACCAGGAAGTGACGTCAGACGAAGCACCTGGAGCCCATCCAGTTCATTATAAAATGGGCCACCTCCCTCCAGAAGCTGAGCCAGAGTTGGCATGAAGGAGATGAAGCTTGTGAGAAGGGGAGTGGAGGTCATTGTGAAGAGAAAGAGAGAGAGAGACTGAGACTGTTGACATTTTGGTATTGTGTAATAAATAAAACATGTGCATTTTGGACATTCTGGTGTCTGTCTGTCTGTGTCCAGGGGCATGCTTTTCACAATGGCGCCCAATGTGGGGCTCTCCGCCTGCGAAAAGGTAGGGACCCCGCTTTAAAAATTTTTGTGAAGGCAGCCCGCATAGCAGATGAAGGCATACACACATCACAGCACGCATACCTAAGTCAACAGCTCGACAAGACGCTCAACGAGGTCCATGCTGAACAGACGGACAATGTGATGGGGAAGAAGAAGGGCAAATGCACCCTGAAGGTAGCAGCGCCTGTGTCTAGCGTCGTCTTTGCAGACGCACGGGTTGGCGGAACAGCGGAAGAGGCCACCCGGCTGCAGCACGCTCGGGATGACGGGATCCAGGAGGTAAGTCTCGCATATAATGGCAATACACCTAGCAGGGTTTGCCCTGCTTTCTCCTGGTTTTGCTTTATAGAAGGGGACTGACCGGATCCGCGTCTATGGCCAAAGCATGCCGAGTCATGGAGTGATGACGAGATGGCCGCAGGAGATGAAGAGGAGCCGCTACTGACTGCAGAAGGGATGCAGGGTGGAAGCAACCCGGAAGACTCTTCCCGACCGAGTTCTCTCATAGGGTGGAGGGAGCACTGGAGGACCGGAAGTCCCTCCCAAAAGAAGGCATGGCATTTGACGGAGTGTGTTGTGTACCCGCTGGTGAGCGGCCGAGGGTGGGACTAACAAACGTCAATCCTGGAATGGACAAGGTCACAACGGAGCATGTGCAGGAGCTCCACGGCTCACTGCTGGATGGGAGGAACGAACAAACTGTAAGCCCACCATCGGCAGATGTTTTGGTTTTGCTGATGGCTGTACAGGAGCTGGAGGAAGCCCTTCAGCCCATACAGTTGCTCTTGCATGTCCTGCACTTAATGAGAGAAGTGATCGACAGGCTGGAGAAGAAAATGGAGACTTCCCTGATGACCAATAAAGGAGTGGGGAGGGAAGTATGACGTAGGATTCTTCAGCCACCGCACTGATATGGTACAGGTCACTACTACTGGTACTGGAAAGAAAAGAGGAATCCCTAATGAAGGCAGCCGTGACGTGGGTAACCGGACTCAAGTAGCAGGGCGTCATACAGTAGCTCGGGGATGAGTATTGAGCACGAAGTGGGAGCTGAGGCATGGGGCAGGTTCCAGCTGGTATGTGTTGGCACGCATACCATCCTGCTCCAGGAAGCCACCCCGCTTGTAACCTGATCGAGAGGAGTACAAACAGCACAGGGTCTCTCTTTTTTCCATAAAGGGATCCGGGTTGTTGTAGCACCCCAAATTAAAGGGAGGCCCCGCAGAAAGACAGGAGGGTCTCCCAAAAGAAGGAAATGTGAGCCTGAGAACTCACGTACTTTGAAAGTGCACTCTCCACGGAGGTGGAGAGAAGCCCTGAACCTGGCTGAGAGAGAGGCGGAGCAAAAATATCCTGATTGTTTTCATGTCCCTAGGGAAGGGGCATTAAGAGGGCTCCGGTGTTACAAGTGCACGACATTGGGCACACGCGAAGACGCTGTCCGTATGGCAGTACAGAGGATGCCCGGAGGGGGCGTTGGTACAGCGTTTCCACACGTTTTGCTTATTTCTCAGAGCAGGAACGTGGACTGCGATATGCTGGCCCAGAATGTACCAGCCCTCGTGTGACAGGCTGCTTCGTCCTACGGACTTCAGCTGGGGAAGGGGCAGTGTCGTGTCATAGATGCCCAGGGACGTGACGGAAATTGGACAATATTTTCCCTGGGCCACAGGAGGGCGGGGTCATGGAGCTGTGAAGCTCAACCCTGTACAAAGATGGAGTCACCACCAGGGGGCACCCAAACATGGTTGGAACCCTGGATGGCAGCACTTCCGCCACACCAGGAAGTGCTGCCGGAAGAATTCCTAGGGGCACCTGGAGTGCTTCCGGGTGCTCTCCTGACACTTCCGCCACACCAGGAAGTGACGTCAGACGGAACACCTGGAGCCAATCCGGGTCATTATAAAAGGGGCCGTCTCCCTCTAGAAGTCGAGGCAGAGTTGGGAGGAAGGAGACGAAGCTTGTGAGGAGGGGAGTGGTGGTTATTGTGAAAAGAAAGAGAGAGACTGAGACTGTTGGCATTTTGGTATTGTGTAATTAAAACGTGTGCATTTTGGACATTCTGGTGTCTGTCTGTCTGTGTCCAGGGGCATCCTTTTCACACATTACAATCTGTCTTGCAATCTGAGGAGTGTGACTGCGTACATAAGAGAACTCAGTGTGGTGGAAAATAGCAAAAAAACAAAACAAAAATTTACAAAGTGATTGTGATAGTATAATATTCACGTAATAAGTGTGTTTGACTTGGTATCTTATCTTGAATTTTTTTGTTTGTGGCCAACAATCTAGCTTACCTTTAGCGCCCATCCCATTTACAAATCCACTCTGTTAGGGGAATACGATTTTATCAATGTTAAGATGTGCGTTGTCTTTCTTTCTTTCTAATTTAAATTTTCTAGTTATTGAAAAAGTTTGTTTTGTGATATTGCATGAAAAAGTTTTTTTGTGTGGTTTTGGTTTTAATTTTTTCTATTTTTTATGAAATTTTCTGTACTTTTCAAAAAGTACTTCATTCTTTTAAAAGCATTTATTTTTTCAAAATCACTTATTTTTTTATTAATTTTTGATGACATTATTCTTGTAAACATTTAAGACTATTTAACAATCTACTTCTAAGTATAGACAACAGTTGTTGGCCTACAGCTTTAGATGTTGATTCCAGGCAGGTAATAAATATTTTTTTAAATATCCATTCATCCATAATCCAACCCGCTTTATCCTTACTACAGGGTCACGGGGGTCTGCTGGGGCCAATCCCAGACAACACAAGGCAGGAAACAAACCCTAGGCAGGGCGCCAGCCCACCACCTGGGCACGGAAACACACATCCACACACTAGGGACAATTTAGAATCTCCAATGCACCAAACCTGCATGTCTTTGGACTGTGGGAGGAAACCAGAGTACCCAGAGGAAACTCACACAGAAAAGGGGAGAACATGCAAACTCCATGCAGGGAGGACCCGGGAAGAGAACCCGGGTCTCCTAACTGCGAGGCAGCAGTGCTACCCACTGCGCCACCGTGCTGCCCTTAAAAAAATATTTGTCCTCTGTAATTTATTTAAAGGAAATATAATGCAAACCGTTATGTTGTGTTGGGTTCACCAGAAAAGGAAAAAGATCAATCACAGGTTGGGGTGCCAGCAAGTGCAAAGAGGTATTTTAAAATTTTGCAGGGAGTGCACCATTACAAAATAGTATATAATGCTTATAAATAACAGCAGGTCCTAATAGACATGCTAAAACATTCACAAAAATTGACTAAGTTTATAAAGCCTGCAGGACCGAATCCAGCCACTACAAAGGAAATTGATAAATAATACACAGGAATGGTTATCAAATAATTTACAGATCTTAGTTCAGAATTATGTTCAATTAATTTATGATTTGATGAAGGATCCTTTGGTTTATAATGCTGCCAAGGCTGATAAGGTGATCATTTCGGGGAGGATGAGGTATACGTCGAAGTTATCAGCTTCCTCGTTAATGATGTTTAAATCTTTATTAGCTACAGGAACTATTCCAGAATTGAATATAGATATTGGAAATGAGCAATGACTGGTGATCTCACAGGGCAGTTGGACTACGGTCAGTTCTACCTAAAACATCAGGCCTAAGGTGGGTTGATCTGGGTCTACACAAAGTCTAGGGAGAACATTACTTTACATAACAGAAGTAATAGACAACCAATTTCAAGGCAACAATTTAGTTCTCATGTAATGGGAACACGTATTATGACAGAAACAATTGATAGTCCAAATTTACCTGTAAATGCAGAAAGAAACACACCTACTCTCCCTTCTTTTTCTTCCTCTAGAGATTCTTCAACTACGAGTAGAATTTTGTAACAAAATATTCAAAATGTCCTTGTAAATATGTTGTCACGTTCATCTTTGGGTAGAGAAGAGGATGAGGTACGAATAAATACCGTAATTGGGTTGCTGGGTCCTTTGTGTGGCCAGAATTAACTCCAAAAAAACAGAGACAGAAACAAAGGTCTAGATTACATATTAAGGGATCTTTTAATAATAAAAAGGTAGTGGAGAATAAAATGATTTGTGGGAAAGGCACATTTGGGGAGAGGGGAAGAAATTATAAAAGTCTTTTATTACAGCCTTTACCTACCTTCTCTTTACCTGCTTCTTCTTTATCTTCTCTGGCTCCTTCTGGGGATTCTGGCAGGCAAAAAGTAACCCATCAAAATTCGGTATGGATTAAAATAAAGGAATGAATGCACATACTGTACCTGGGTTGATGCTCCTCAGCCTCCGGTCTTCGTACCTGTAATAAAGGATGGGGTAATAGGAGGAAAAACTACAGAATGAATCTGCCAATTTTGTAAATTCCATAAATATACTTCTTTACCATTGTTTAATCTGATTGTCCAGAACTGATAACTGCAGGGACTGAAGGAGATTTAAGCTCTGGCCAGGAGAAGGCAAAAATAGGGACAGTCCACTGAGAATGTTGCCAAGACTCGCAGAGAGCACAGAGGCTCACTGGCAGACTGGGGTACCTGGCTGGCACGACAGCAGGCACAAGGACAGCAACACTTACTTCCAGGGAGGAAGAGACAACTTCACAATGAGACACCAGTTGTGAGTCCAGCGAGAGAGGGAAGCCACATGAAAGGACTGAGCAAAGCTGGCAGACGAGAAATAAGGTGTGCCTAGATCACAGAGTGGAAAAAAGGAACGATTTTTTTAGAAAAAGGAAATTTGTTCTTAATATTATTAGATTTTGTTTATGTTCATTTATCTTTTTCATGTACTTATTATTGTCTAGTGTAATAGAAGTTACTGTTGCTTTTCCTGAAATTACTGTTGTGTCTTTCATTGTGTGTTTACTCACCGCCCAATTTAATGAAACCTGTGTGCTATTATTATTAGTAAATTTCAGGAGTTCCCAGTCTCTTAATAAACTGGGTGGCAACATTGGATATTTAAATGGTGTCTACGTTAGATTACCTGTAAGTGTGACCTGACACCTGTCACACTTCCTGTCAATGTCCAGGATGTGCTGGTACGTGAGAATTTTGTGTAGCTTCTGATCAGCTGTCGATCTCTGCGGATGGGGAGAGGGGTGTTTCTGCTTTGCCCTCAAAGACTGTTTTTTCTCAAGTAGTTTCAGTTCTCCTGCTGCTTCTGCTCTGTCTCTGCATTGCCGTCTTATTCAGGGAGAAGAGATGATAATGGGATCTCTGTCTGAAGTGTGGTCGCTGAAAATCGGGAATGACAAAGAAACGGACACCAATATAAAATAAAAACCAATTTATTTATTCTTTATTCTTGGTGAGTTAAAGAAAAACTGTGAGACTGCTAAATGTCCAAATGTACTTGAGGCTCCTGATCTGATCCTGTTAGATAATAATGAGGAACATGAAATTCACTGGACTCCATCAGCAGCTCAAATTATTTTGAACACGTGGCAGGAGCATTTAAACTTTTTGAGGGGCTGAGGCAAACTATTCCATTCCTAGACGCAAACATTTGTAATCTATTCAGGCAATTTAAGCTGACAGAGGCGGATGTCTCGCTTCTGGAAAGCGGTTTAACTTTTGTGCCAAATCCCACCAGCACAGACTTGTAACAGTTAAGGCAGGATATTTATCGATATCACCGGAGGTTGAAAGTGTTAGATTTCTTTGATTACTTAGAGAATAATGAATGCAAGTTGTTTCCGGAACCTTCAACATGGATGCCAAAAAACAATAAAATTAGTAAACCTATTTTAGATCTGCTTGGAAGACATTTGGCGACTATAAGTATCATTGACTGTGAAGGAGCATTCTGTGACAATTTGTCTCCCTGGGAAAGAAAATCCTTAATCATTTTTTGAAAAAATAAGGATCACTGCAGAGGTTGGGTTGGTGGAATGCACTTCAGGATTTAAGACGTCTCTTTTTTCAATTAGAGACACCAATAACTGAGCAATCAGTTTCCCGATTGATTGCCCCGCAGCCTCTTACTCTGAACACAGATTCACAAAAAATGATTCCAGTTCCTATGGTTTTCACATATTCATTCCAGGCACAACAAAGTATCAGAATTTTACATACAAATTTTCAAGAACTTAGTAAATCATTTTCACCTTTTCACCAGATTTGAAACAAGCAATTTCAACACCCAAAATGCAGAAATAAAGGAGATGCTTTATAAAAACAGCAGGAATTCTGCTTTGATAGGGTTTAGTTTAACTGAAGTGGAGAAAGGCTTGCAGCAGGCTTAAACAAACAGGGCAGTGGGACCAGATGGTATATCAGGTCAGCTCTTAAAGTTCTACTTTAAGCAGCTCTCTCTGGTTTTTCATTTGCTTTTTTACTGGTCTCTGACCTTTGGCATTATACCTAAGCTGTGGAAACAATCAGTCATTATCCCAGGTTCTAAGGTTTCCTGGCCAATTTGCCCGAATAACTACAGAAAAGTGTCACTCACCTCTATTCTACTGAAAAGCTTTGAACATTTGGTGAAAAAACATTTTAATGACAAAGTCTTTTCAAGATAACCACCAATTTTCTTACTGTGCAACCAGAAGTGTTGAAGATGCCATGCTCGTTATCTTTCATCAAATTTCATTTTGCTCATAGTACGCATATCTGCGGAGGATGAAAGCCACTATATAAATCAAGTGGACTGTATGGTGAACTGGTGTAATAAAAACTTTCTCACTCTGAATGTAAAAAAGACCAAAGAAATTATATTTGATTTTAAGAGACAGATATCTGTATGTTCACCTATTGTAGTTCTGGGAGAGGAGGTAGAAATTGTAAATGAATATAAATACATAGGAACTAACTTAGATAACAATCTTAACTGGAATGCAAATACAAAAAAATATTCTCTAAATGCAATCAGAGTTTATTTCTCTTCTGTAAACTCAAACTATTTAAAGTAGACAAGGACCTCATGTTGTCCTGTTCTCGTAGTATGATTTAGTCTGCTATCACTTTCAATTTCATTGCCTGTTTTAGTGGTATAACAAACCAAAATGTAAAAAAGCTCCAGTAGATTACTAAGCATGCAGCTAAAGTTATTGGGACTGATGTAGATGATCTGGCAAAGTGTGTGTCAGAGGACAATGCTAAAGAAACTAGAAAGAATCTCAGCTGATGACAAATATACATTACATGTAGAACTTAACCTCAGTAAATCAGGAAAGATAGTCCCTTTGAAAACCCACACAAATCACTCCAGAAATTCCTTTCTTCCTAGTGCCATATGACTTTTTAATAAGGAATATCAGACAAAATGATTAAGGTTTGATATGTATCCTGTAAAAACTTTTGGCCATAAACATTTTTAAAATGCCTTACCTTAACCTGTCTTGTCTCTATTTGTTTTGTTTCATTTCTTTTTGTCTTGTTATTAGATGCAACTGAGAAGGCAAATTTCATGTATTCTTGTGTAAACATGATTAAATAAAGCAACCTTCTTTCATCCTAAGTTTATTGAAAAGCATTTTTGATGATAAATGCAACACATAAGAGTAGGATTTAGTGAAAGTTCAAAACTTTAAACAGCAAAAAGAGAATTTTAGGTAGTCATTCTACATTCTTAGGTGAAAGATGATTGACCTTTACATTTGCTGACATGTCCTATCATATAAAATCAGACAGAGGAGAGGTAAGGTGCTTCATCATCTCTTCAACAAAAAGGCAACAGCTGCGAGGAGGAAGAGGGAAGAAGAAAGATCAGAAGCTCCATGTCATGCAAAAACACGAGAAGAGCTTCATCAAATGCTGACAAATAATGGGTGTGCAGAGCTGCCTCTGTTTGATCGACACAGGCATGCTCACAAAGTACAAGGGTACCGAAGTGACTTTAGCTGCAAGTGGAAGCTCCTGTCACACCCTACTCAACTTTGTCTGATCTTATTCAGGAAAAGATCCTAGTCACCCCACGGGAGAAAGACTTTCCGAGACTAAGGTCATAAAGCTGGACAAAGGCAGAACCGTAACAACAGTTGCATGGAGCTTCCACCTACAGCTAAAGTCACTTCAGTACACATGTACTTTGTCAGCATGCCCGTGTCGATCAAACAGAAGCAGTTCTGCAGCTTACTTGTGACTTTACGCGGTAGGTAAATAAGTATATAGGACTTAGATAAATTGTAGTGTTTAAGTCACTTAAATATTGTTATATAAGCCTGTATGGTAAAGCTCATGAAAGCTAGCTAAGGTGGGTGGGGATCACAAGTTTTTTCGTAGGCTTTGGTAATTCTAGTGTTAACTATTGTCAATGCGGCATAAAATAAATTCAAATTCAATTGGATCGTTGATTGCTCTTACAGTATATACATAAACTTCAAATAATAGGAGTGGGGAACTGCTTATTGGTAACACACATGCAATACTGTGGAGAACTGCAGTCCACAAACAGGCAAGTACTAGTATCGTATATTAGCCCACTTCAGGTACTAGTGCGGTACATTAGCCCACTAGGTACAACACAGGCCAGCAGCCACAGCATGCTTTGGTCAGTTTAAATACTTGCACAGCTCATAAAGGGGTCCCTCATGGACAGAACATAGAGGAGGAGTTAACATTATACATAGTTCATGGTAATATTTTTCTTCTCATGTTTTTTATCTGTACAGTGCTTAAAATGTTGTGTTAATTGCATGTGACACATAACTGTACAGCCTGTAAATGTCAATGCTGTATGTAATAAGTTCAAGGAAACCACAATTCAGTGTATACTGCTTTTGATCTAAACCCTAGTGGTGCAAGATTATAGATCAATGATTTACCCTCAAATCTGACTGTAGCTACCACTCTTACAGAATCTGCTACAGGGTGAAATTATATTTATACCTAAAATTTCCGTTTTTCCTACTTCTACTACTACCTACTACCCATTTCAAATTAAAAAATACAAAATCCTCTAAAATTGCGTTTGCAATGATCATCAACAAAAGCCATGTCACTAGCAAAAGTAAGAATTGGTCTAAGGTGGGAATGTTTTACTTGTGCAATTACTGTATATGTAGCATGTCCAAGATTGGTTTGCCATGCTGGTGCAGTGGAAGTGCTGCTACCTCGTAGTAAGGAGACCAGGGTTCATGCCCAAGTGCTCCCTGCATGGAGTTTACATGTGTTCCCCATGTCTGTGTTGTTGTGGGTTAGGTGGATTGGTGACACTAAATCGGCTGTTGTGTGTTTCCATCTTGTGGTGGAGTTGCACCCTGTAATTGAATTCTTCCAGCCTTGCGCCCCATGCTTGATGGGTTACACAGCCAGTTAAAGGATATGTTTGGTATTTCTCATAGCCTATGGAAGCCGATGCTCGCAGAGTGGGAGTATAGGGAAAAGAGCACATATGAGTTTCATTGCACTTTGTACACATAACAACTAATTATAGACTAAACCCAGCCAACTTTTCCATGGCTTGCCTTGTGCACACACAGTTAAAAAATAAAAAATGTAAAAATGCTAAAAAGCAACAAACCAATTAATCGGCTTTTTTTTAAAATCATCACAAGCTGCTGATGATACAGTAATAAAAGAAATTAGCATAATGTTTTTGAGTAAGTAAATTCAATGACACTGATGCTAGTCAATCTGTAAATACATGGTGGAACCTGACACTATGTGGCAGAAATGACAGCTCACTCTGCCTATGTTAAAATATCTCTACTGAACCTACTAAACTTCAGCTTGATCAAATTTAGGAGAATTGTCGTTGCTTAATTAACTCCATAGTGTGAGTTTGTGCATATGTGACTTGATAACATCCTATGTGCAGTGCTTCATGTGGAAACAAATAATTGCAGAGACTCTCTTTTTGCATACCCTGCTTGGTTCTCCTCACGATATGTTAAACATTTTATGGAATTTCTTAAATGAGCAGGTGTGGTGTTCCCCTACCTCTGAGTTTTATACATACTGTTTAGAAATTTGGGGTGGTGTTTGCTGTCAGAGTATGACATAATTAGAGACAGATTTCTGATTCACTACAAGTTCAACATGAACATGGTTAGCATAGTTGGGGGCAATTATGAGAGGTTAGTTTGACGGCCTTTTTGCAATGTTATTTTGACTTTGAAATGATCTGGTTTTAATGATCATTTCTGTCCCATTTATTTATTTGGACAAAGATTTTGCCAGCTCTCTATTGCTAGGATAGGAAGCTTTTGTTTATCACAATTGAGTATTAAGGGTCTGACCAGTTAAAACCCTGAATTTAAGATTTAATGTACTGCCAATTATAGTGCCTTCCCTCTGTTCATGTTAAGAATCTATGGCCTTAACTTTGATTAATTTACTTTAATGACAATTCACTACTAGGTTTGAAGATCAAAGGTGCAACTCTTGATCAAATCTATTCAAGCACCTTCTGTATTCCTAAAGACAGCCTTGAAGAAAAACTACCAAGTCAGTAGGTGGCTTGGCACAGCATTAATAAAACAGTAACATCTGCTTACTATCTTCCTGCTAGTTTTTTTTATTTGATCACAAAGAAAATTGTATTTTTCACAGAAAACACTGGAAGTATTTGGAATGAAATATAACACTAATTAAAAAAATGCTACTATTCAAAAACAATATTATAATTAGTTTCTTGAAAATCATAAGTGAATTGAGAGCTAATATATAATATTACAACTCTAGCAACATCTTTCTTCGCCTGCAAAGGTTATCTTTAATATGTAAATGCATAAAATATAGCTTCACAAATTCTGGAATATTAGTATTTTTTGCTACTGAGCACAGTAAGAGTTTCAGGCATATAAAAGACACCTCCTTGACATAGTGCAGTATCTACACCCACACATAGTGTACATGACAAAAGACAGTGAAATACTGCAAGAATGTATATGTAGTTCTTTGCTTAGAAATGACAAGCAAATAGCTGGTTATCAATTGTTCTAAGAACAGAAAAATATGTTCTGCTTCATATCAGCTAAACCAAGAAAAAGAGCTCTTTCATATATTAAAACAATGATAATAAAGAATAATTCATAAAACTGTGAGTCATTCTATTTTCCCATTAAGCACACTATCTAGTAAAATTAAAGAAGGTAATATTTATCATTTTCGGTTAATATCTGCAACAAGATGTGGATTTCAGAAAGATTGGTTTAAATGGGTATTTAATGCAACAATGACAACTATAATTATCATTAAACATTTAGCAGTATATAGTTTAAAAGTTTAAAATATTAATATTTCTTTTAATTGCAGCAAAACAGAAATTAAAATAGTTGCTACAGCTATGTGAATTATACAAATGCTCATTCCATTTTATTACACAGACCATTAAAAAAGCTTGTATCTTTTCAAAAGATTAGTTTTGAAAACTGATTTATCTCCATCTCCGATGTAGCTTTCATGCTCATAAAACACTCTTCAATAATACTTTATTAAAATTTTAGTTTTTGTATGCTATTGTGGTGAGAAAGAAAAATAAAAAATATCAAACATTCTTGGCTAAAAAGGCAACATTACAGATCTTTTGTCTGGATTCTAGGTTGCTGTGCGAGTGAATTTTTGTGCCATTTTCACATTTTTTGTGGTTTCTTGTTCTTATTTTGTATTTTTGGTTGGCCTCTGTCTTTATGTGGTTTTTGGTTTGGACTCTGTGGCATCATGTGCTGATGATGTGGATTCTTTGCCAAGCACATGCTCACCTTCACATAAAGTCATATCAAAAAAGTGTGGGTGTGACTGCTTAATCGGGGGGCTTTGTGGTTAATTTAAAAATCAGAGAGATTGGGGGGAGAGATAGCTGATTAGGAGCATGCACTGATAAAGCATTGTGCCACACCCACCACACAACAAACCACCTCAGGATTCCAGATTAGTACCCGAGTGCAGCCATGCAAGGTGACACCTCAGCACCACACTAGTTCAGATTGTAACTGAAATTCAAATAATAAGTAGAGTTATTCAGTTGTGTTAATTATAATCACATATATATTCAAATATATTTAAGATTAGCACTGAAGATGGAAGAGAAGAGCAGAACTGTAGTACTGAGGATATACATTCGAAAGGAACATATTTAGCTTGTATTTCTCCCATTTAATTAACTTAATTTGGCATGGAGTTTTGCATTTTTCTGGTCTTAGAATTTCAAATGTGTTTGTGACAATCAGCCCAGAAGTTTCAGTGACTGGAAAAAAACAGAGTTCAGGACATAAGTTACAGGACAATAGGGACTTCAGGTCTGCAATAATTAACCAAACCTGCTAAAGCCTCATTACCTGGTGCTAGATGTAGACGTCTGCAACTCGAGGATGAAACATATCTGCACAAAGTTGGTAACTGCTTTTAGATCTTTCTAACAGCCTGACCAAAAAAGAGGAAGATGGGTAACCTTTGCCACATGCACCTTCAGACAAAATTTGCATGTGTTATATTTTCAAACTTCAAAATTAATGTGTGGCGGCAGAATAGAATGACAGACAGCCTGTTGAAATGTTTAAGTATTTTTATAGTGTTGTCAGAATACTTTAAATTATGCATTGTTATAACAAACACATCATCCTGTTTGGGTAGATTTTGTATTTTGAAAATGAGCACAATGTACAGGTGATCCAGACTTTACTACACTTGGCTTTTTCAGATGAAAATAAAAATGACGTGGCAAATGGGGGGAGTGGGTCATTTACAAATACAATCAGCATCTTTTCCTGAAATCATACCATAAACTGCATGTTTTGAAAAATGACATTCACACTCAACCTAATGTTTAAAATTAGAATTAGGGATAAGGCATATCTAAAAGTTAATAAACAATGCCTTACTGGTACCTAGAGATGTAATTTTTTGTTTATCTTTTTTGAATGAAGAAAGATCTTTTGTTAGAGTTAATGGGATGCTCTAGTGGTCTGAGTAATACTGAGTAAGGCCCTAAAAGCATAGTCTAAATAAAACTGTGATATTCATGTCACTGAACATCAATTGATACAAATAATATAAAGATACACATTTTTGCTTCCAGTCATGGAACAAGGCAAACACGGATAATATGCAAGCCATGACTCTTCACTTTATTATGCATAATACAGAGTAATTTCTTAGGTTTTGTAAAGGTTTAATGAAAATGTGTTATATAAATGTTATTTCTTAAGAATAAACTTTTCACACAGTTCTTTCAAAATTTTAGAAACAGTTTTCTACAATCTTTGTTCTCAATGCTCTTTTTGAAGAACTTATTTTTAATAACAGTTTGGACCCATTGTACAGATCCCTTTCATAAATAAATTCCCTGACATACACCATAATAATCATGGTTTGCATGGGTTGTTAATATTCAACTAGTTCAACTTCTTTTCGTAAGACATTATCTTACTGTGCCAAGTATATTATATTACTGTGAAGATTTCATTGATTCTCCAGAGTATTTTTTTTTATTTTAGAAACAAAAATATAAAAAAAAAATGCACCAAACAATGTAGAAAGTATAACAGTATGTTCCAAAACAATTTGAAAATCAGCAATCAACTAAACTAAACTTTTTTCACTTCATTCTTATTTTTAATTTGTGTGTTTTCATTTGCAGATAATTTACTTACGATATGGCTTTTAAGTGAATACACTGGAAGACCAAGACTATCGCTATAGAATAGAATGCGTAAGGGAAAACTACTATTACTTATTATTGTATGTGTTTAAATAGTAATTTAGCAAAAGGGTTTGGAGCAGGGATGGGTGAATCAATGCTAAAGCATCAATGCTTCCAATCCTGACCTTTTAATTTAAACATCAATGTTCACTTTAAATGTATCGATTTTACACATTTTCAGCAATATGCAAGTTTATTAGAAATCATTTTTGAAAAACACTGATCGCCCGTACAACAAATAATTCTGACCGGGCATGAAGCACAGCACCAACTGTGGTCATCACTGTTCTTGTGAAAGAATGGAGATAAACGCCAATGACTTAGAGAGGGAGAGGCAAGTTCACTGTAACAATGAGAGAATTAAACTGAATAATAAAAAAAAAGTTAACTTTTACAAGTAACAAAAATTTACCTCAGGTGTTACACACTCAAATCAAATGTATGCTTTTATTATATAATAGTAATAATAATAGCAGCTCACTACTCAAAATGGGAAGAAACCAGGTTTGAACTGCTAACCTCTTGATTATGATTTAGCTTTTCTTACCAAAGCAGACGTGTCAGCTCTCTGTTGATTGATAGTTGGGCTTCAGATTTTACACATTGTCAGTTACATGTAAATTGAATGATTTATTTTTCTTTGGTTATATTCTTTAATAAAAGCGCACTTATTTTGTTATACATTTTGTGAAAGTGTTTATTTGATATTTGGAATTCAGTCTTCACTCATTATACAGTTCACGTCATCTTCTTGTCAAATATTACTATAACATGAAAAAAATTTCTGTTTTAGTTATGTGTTCAACATTTCTTGCCTTGCATTTCCTGTCATCCTAAATTTACCCTGATAGCAGGCTGCTTGCTGCTTGTGCTGTTCAACACATTTGCATAACAAAGACGCTGATTGAGAGGTGTGAAGGAATTTAAGGTGCCGACATTACAACTTTTTCGGAGGCTCCAGGGATTCTAGTGTTAACCATTTTTGCAAGACGACACTCTGGCTACATCTGTATCGGTATTGGCAATGTGGGCATCAGTATCACATCGAAAAGAAAATCAATAGTAAAGCCCATCCCTAGTTTTTAGAAAAGCAAATGCAGGCATATAACAGACAGTCCTGACAAGCAGTGCCAGCTGTAAGGAGATTGGGGAGAAGCATACAAAATACAAGGTGTAAGGGGCAGGAAAAGATGTAGGACGTTGTGGGTTAAGGCTGAGACCATTTTAGAGGCAAAAAAGTGGCCATTAAATCTGTTGTTCTTTGGATCAACCAGCTAAACTAACCAATAGGAATGACAATATGTTTAAACAGAGTGTGGAATTCTGGGATGTATTTATGCAAACGGACAAGGAATTCTTGGAAAATATGCAAATATAAAGCAAATGTTAAGTGTTATATTTTATTGGAATGCATTTAGTTAAGCTCAGGTAAACTATATAGTGTGTATATGCTTGTGAGAAGATGTAAATAGGGAGCTTGGGAACTTTGTTATTTAACTTGTATCTCATAATTAGCATAAAATAACTTCAAGTTAACAGGTGGCAAAAAAGGGAAATTCTCAGCTGTCTGATTTTGTCTGCTATCATTTATTACAAATAGCAATCACAGCATGGTTTAAGAAAGATACCTCTATTACAGAGCTATTCAATCACAAATTCACCTGGACCAGGTTTTCAAACCAAGAAATGAAGCTGGGCCAGACATTCAGCAGTCTTTAAGCAGCAGGTAATGACATATTTTAAACCAACAGAAATGAATGTATTGAAAAACAAGTTATGTGTTGAATGTATTGAAAAACAAGTAAATTTGGTCACATCTGACACAGGCATATAAAATAGTGCACAAAAAAACAATAAAAAAGATACTTTTCTTCCACTTTTGAAATTAAAAAATAAACTTTTTGGTCATATCTGACCTAGGCACATCTCAAAGCACATAAAAACAAAAAAGTCAACAATATTAGTAGTGAGATTTGTTTACCTTTTTAAAGAAAATAAATATTTTGGTCATATATGACCCAGGCACATTACAAAGTGTATTTAACAGAATAAAAAAAGAACTATCAATGTAATCAAAGCTATCAGTGTACAAACCCATAACGAGTGATAACAGTAACTAACCCACATGCATACTGCATACTGAGGGAACATAGGTTTGTTTGAAATCAGCACATGTGTGATTAGGCATGGCTTTGTTACAGTCCCACATTATGTTGATATTGTGACATAACTCGCTACTGCATGGGCTGTGGGGGGTACAGTCTTGGGGGAAAGCACTTTGTGAGGGTTCAGGGCACCTTCCTAGAGAGAGCTGAGTGACAGGATCAGGGTGAGATGGGAGTGAATGGTAAAAGAGAAGGAAGAGGCAGAAAATTGAAAGGTTACCTTTTTTTGGATTTTGGAGGTGTCTCCGTGACTCAGACAAGGAACGGTAGGGCACCATTTATATTGCCAGTCGACATTTTGAAGACTCCAGAGATGAGGCTCCTCTGTGTCTTATTCGATAGGTCGTCACTGTATCATAGACTACCAATACCACCACTTCCAGACACACAACATTGTAATAAATAATAATTCTTTACATTTATATAGTGCTTTTCTCACTGCTTAAAGCGTTCTCCGCTCTGGGAGGACCTGGGGTGCAAACCCATGATCTCCTTACTGCAAGAGAGCAGCGCTACTACTGCGCCACCTGCGTGAACTGTGGTTTGAGTGTTGTTAGGCTACTTGGAGTCATGGTCTATACTACTCTGGGAATTTATGTAGGAATTTCTGAAGGCTAACAATTTTTTTTCTGTTTTTCTGTTGGAACCTTGGAATAGGCCACTCAGAGATTGTTTCTGCACTGCATGTGGGGCCAGCTTGATGCAGATTGGCTTAATGCAGATACTGTGTAGATGACATACGCCTTTGATATGAGAGATGTGAAACACATGGTTGGTTTGAGAGAGAACATGAGCAGTTTTGAAGATGCAACAAAGCAATACTGTTAAAGTATGAAATGTCAGCGCCACCTACAAAATAAAAAATGTGATGCAATGGAAAAGACGAAATAGCTTGCATAATGGTGCATACATTTTAAAGAACACCATAGTTGGATTAAGAAGAATGGTCTCTTTCATTTACACATTTATCCCTGTCTTGAGTATACAGGTATTTCTTTCAGTCATTCAGGTTGTATTTTTTTCTACTTCTTACGTCAAGTACTTGATGCCTGTTTTCTCTGCAAAAACTTAGTAATGATTAAATTGAAGTTTGAGTACTATCTCATTAAAATTGTGTTGTTTATTGATATCAAACACTGCGGGTGCTGATCATAGCGGGCCATGCTCTTTCAGGTGAATTGTACGTCTTATAAGTAATTTGTTTTTCTTCTGGTTTGAGCTGTGCTTGTTTGAGTGATTTGCTGTTCGTTCAGCTCTTTAGAGGTAGCACTCTTTGAGCCGAAGATTACAGATACCCCAGCAGTAGTTTCTCTAGACCTTTGTCTAGAGAATTTGTTCAGCCCTTTCAAAAATAATTATCTGGAAGCCAAATCTGCAATCCCGACAGGAATGCAACTCTTAAAGCAGCTCTTGGCCTTTGCTAAGAGTTGTAATGTTAACCCTTTGATGGATAATGATTTGGGAGCTAAAGAATCTAGGCATTCCAGCAGGAGTTCAACTCATAAGCACAGCAGCTTCTGGCCCCTGCTAATGTATAGCCAGCCTATACCATAGTTAAGATATTCATGATTTGTATTTGAAGTTATCGTTATCTGATTAATATGTGTGTCAAAGAGGTAAGTGTACTATGGTGTACTTGTAATCAAACATTAACAAAGATTTCCATTATTAGCTTGTTTGCCAATATAACAGAACCTTAGAGGTTTAAGGATGGATATAGATGAAAGATGAAGAAAGCTGGGCACGTGACTTTTAGTAAAGTTTCTAATTTGTGTATAAAAATTAAGTGTCACTGGAAGGTTACATTAAGAGCATATTAGCTCAGATGTTACAGATACATTTCCAATGTAGACATATCTAAATGTCATAATCCCTAGAAATTCCCATTGATTGAATCACCTTATAGGTGAATATTTGAAATATGCAAATATCATGTAAAAGGATAATGGATAATAATGTCACTGCTATACAATGTGTCTTTAGTGACTGATGAACCACTGGATTGCTAACAAACTGACATTAATTAGTGTTGCCTGGAGCACAGAACAACACATGAGACTTAGAATAAGGTGTCTTTCCATGGCTCACCAACCTACTGTGTTTTCTTGAAATTCAGCTAACTTCCAAAATTTTATTATGTAAATATTTGCTGCCTTAAGCCACTGCAAAGTCACCCTTTTACTGCATGACGAATTTTAATTCCATATAAATGTTACAATTGTGTTTAACTTCTTAAAGGAGGATCTACTTATATCTACTCTCTCTCTCTATATATATACATATATATATATATATATATATATATATATATATATATATATATATATATATACTGTGGGAAATAAAATATGACAGCCAGTCAGATAAAGTTTTTGGGGAACCGCCCCGTATAATGTCCAAAGATAAGGTAAAAAAAAATGTTGTCAAGAGCAGGTACAACGAAAACATTTGACAAACTTATAACGAAAAATGGGGGGTATTTATACAGGAATAAAAATAGCTACAGGAAATTAAAGGGGGGAAAGTGACGTCTCGTTTCTGATTGCTGAGTGACGTCATCATCGAGGGCTGGAAAATACTCTTTGGCCATTTTGGCTCCGCGACACATGGATTATTTTTCTTCCTTGCTTCTGCGGAGAAAGAAAAAGGTCAGTACCCATTTTTAACCCTCCGTCTCTTGACCGTCTACTCGCCGTGGGTTTTGCTGACTGTCTCCTAATCCCGTGTGCGTGACAATACATACAGTGGTACCTAGGTATACATCCTTAATCCATTCCAAATCCTTTGGCTTATACCAAACAGGACGTATACCAAACAAATTTTTCCCATAAGAAATAAAAGGAAAATGATTAATCTGTTCCCATGAAAAAAAATCCTATTGTTATTGGCATATTATGCATTGATGGGGATGTATAAAATAATTTAAACACTGCTTAACACTAAAATACATAAATACAAAAGCAATTAGATGAAATAAATGAAAATTTAACCTCACTTTACTTTTTAATAACGTCTTTGTTTTTCACTATCGTAGATACCGTCGTTCTCAGCATACAGTATGCAGCAGCCATGTCCTGGATACACATGTCACCTTCATACTTTTCAACAATCAATTTAAATTTATGCAAAAAAACACAAAATCATGTGAAAATTTACATAGAGTTATAGCACAGGTTGTTCACTGAATGCTAGCAACTGGCGTACTGACGCTCGTGGGCAGTCGTGGCTGTATCTTGAGAGAGGTAAACAAGGGTAGCGCGCGGTGTTGTAGCACGCAAGTCATATTCCAAACAAAGGTTGTATACCAAGCAAAATTTTTTGCGACCAAACAGGACGTATACCAAGTTGGACTTATTCTAAAGCAAGTGTATACCGAGGCACCACTGTGTATATATATATATATATATATATATATATATATATATATAAAATCCTAAGCCTAAAACTGAAACGATTTTGTGCAAAGATTTAATGTGACTTTTTATTTCACACTTTAAATCGGGCTTATTTTAAAACCTACACATATATGTTTGGTATCATTCTTTTCAGAATTTATCAAACTCCAATGTGATGTTGTTAGATTTTTCCATTTTTTAAATTATGAACTAAAAAACATCAAGAACTCACATCCTGCGAGGCGAGACGAGACTCTGTGTCCTTGTGACAGGTATTGTCATAACAAACTGTGATAAAGAGGATTGAAAAAAACTTTTGGTAATTGGTCTATAGAAAACTTTCTTTCCTTCCTGTGGTAATGCAAACTTTTTTTTGAAGTTTTTCAAACTTCTTTCAGGTTAATTAGGCAAAAGCATCTGACCAATTCTGTTGTCTCGTCTGTACACAGTCTTGTATTGGTATACATATCATTCTGAGTGTCACTTCCATAACACTTCTCTTTGAAAAAAGAAATTGCAATGACATGAAAAAAGTTTAGTATAAGAAAATTAAAGTAATTTACAATACAATATATGAAAATATATCAACAACAATATAGGCAAGCATTTTCATTTTGGACTTAAGACATGTTAAAGAAGCCCATATTCTTAGAAATTAATGAGAAGAATGTGTGAACCACACTTCAAATGATGAAAATGTTCTGCCAGTGTGTCCCATGAGTTGGAAAACCAAGTGCTTGCATTCAACCATTTTGTGTGTGTTGCAATTTGTTCTATGGGTGAAAGGAAAAGACTTTGAGCCCCAGTTACTTAAATGCTGTAATTTATCAAATTTAATTTATTGGAAATAACAACTAAAGAATGAATAAAGAAATCAGTATGTATTCAAGGAAAGAAAAAAATAAATATATTCAATAACAGTGATTGATTAAATAGTAAAGTAATTACAATCAGAATTAGATGAAAATGTCTAACTGAAGGAAAAAAATAAACAAAAGGCTAATCCAAAACAGTGAAAAAGCCAATTAACAATTAGAATGTAGACCCTAATACTTAAACAGATAGACTGGGCCTTGGGAGTGCCTCACGAAGGGCCAAATTAACAGCCCACCTGCAATATTTAAAAGCCAGAACCCCTTGGGCAGTACAAAAAGAACAGAATGCAAAAAGCAAACTAAATCAAAGCAATAGAGAAACCAAAGAAAGATCAGTAGAGAAAACTATTAACAAGAAGATTATTAATAAAAAATCTAAAGGAAATGAACACAAATTCATTAATTAAAGAAGAAAAGAATTTAATAAGAAAAATTAGTGACAAGACATCTTCGAACAGCTTGAATAAAAGGGGTGTTTTGCCTTTTAATTATTAAAAGCAATAAGATAACATTTTGCTGTGTGTTCTCCAGTTCTGCGTCCTGTAAAAGTGGATTTATTTTGATTAAGAACCGACTCTGGATACAGACTGCCAAACTGTGCCTTTTTAAAAGAAATACAAACTGAGTACAGAAAAGTGGTGTAGCTGACTGATGTTAACAAAGTGAATTAGTACATTGTTAGTAAACATTTGGCTTTGCAAGTTGTCATATATAAATTTAATATAAAATTTGTACCCCTTAGTTTTTCGCACAAATATTAAACAGTGGCAGTGTTTTATATTTTAAGATTCTAAGCCTGACTTGTTTGTTTCCTCTTTGTTTTTGCTCAAGGGTAACAGAGGACAGTTTCTGTAAATGTTCTGTGGCAACCTACATTCCTAGTCTTGTTACTTAGTATTTGAACAGACACTGAATCCCTACTAAAATCTTTCAGAAGCTGAGTCTACAGTCTATTGATTGTAAATTTGATTAAATTTTCTACATGGTACATAGAATACATACAGTACATTCATGTTTATGCCTTTATCATATTTAGGATACTCCCTGTAAATTTCTGGATGGACCTTTCACTAGATTGATTCATGGATTGTTATTTGCCTCAGTAGTAAAAGGAATCACTCAAATGTTGCTATCATTGAAATAATATGTTAACTTAAATATACACTTACAAACATTTTATAATTTTTCTCCATTTTCGAGTCCAAAAAAAGGAGCCAATTGTATGATTTTTATAATGCTGCATTCACAAAGCTTGTAGCTACCAATACAAGTTATTCTGAATGGAAAATCAGAATACTCTAAATCCTATAATTCTGTGCTGTTTCTTGACTTTTTTTAAAGAAGCATCATTTGTAATTTAAGTCACATACCAAATTGGCTATGCATTTAAAATCCCATTTTTGCAGATTACTTACCTAATGGGAAAGGTTTAAATGGTTCCGCACTGAGGAACAGGCAGGCTTACTCTTGTATAATTTCATGAATCTAGAGACAGATAATAGGGGCGGTTGTCTTCTGGTGACTGGATTTACATCAAGAAAAAAAGTGAAATTGTTGTACAAAAATCTTAACATGCTTTACTGTTCAAGTGGAAGTCATGGGGAAACCTGCTGCCTTCTTGCTTTTAAAATACATTTTTATATAATGAAAGTTAAAAATGTTCTTATTTTTCAAACAGAACTACAAGGACTTTTACCTTTTAAAATGAACTGAAACAATACATGTTGCAACTTTATTTGCAATATTCTGAATATTAAGGAGATAGGAAATCAAAATAAATCATTAATTACTTAATGTACATATATTACAGCTGCTTCTGCAAGTATATCTCATAAAATATACTTTGTATATTCTGTTGAAAACGTTGAGGTTACTAATTAATATGATACTTTTTGACATTTTTGGTTCTACACATATTTATTAAAACTCACATGTAATATTTCTCATATTCAATGGGAACATATTTATTAGTACCTTTTGAGCCAGCTGTATAAATTCCTATAAAATAAATTAATCTAAAATTATTTTATATAACGTATAATACTATTCTAAAAATTACACGTTACATTTTGAAATGTGTGGCATTATCCCAGTTACAAAGTTAAAACTGGGCACTAATGCAACACTCCCAATGATATTTACATGAAAAAACTAATTTTTATTAACATTACCATATTTTTAAGCTTATATATTTAGTTTTTAGAAAAAAAGATTCTATCAGCTTAAACAACTGACCGAGTATTAAGTGGTTCTGAGAACTACTCATTGTAACTTAGTAGTTAGGAGAAAGCCAGCTAATATATACTGGTTATTGATATCACTTTAACTGAAAAGCTGTTATGTTTCTCTTCCTAAATTCAGTGGGAATGTTTAGAGCAGCTTCTCTTGCACATGCACACCCACACAAGGGAATAAGAGACTAGCTTTGAGCAAATCAATGCCCCCATCACAGAGTAAGTGCTGGAAACTTAATAACTAGTGTGGTAATATGCCTCACTTGCATTACCAGCATTCCTTGGTTTGGTGGGGTGGTACAGAAGATTTATTCCCAATTTTTCTGATATTGCAGCACCCTTCACCGACCTGCTTAAAGGATCTGCACCATGAAACATCAAATGGACAGAGTCAATCTCTGAAAAAGATTTTTTGTAAAAATGTTGTATTGCATTGTCCTGACTTTACAAAACCTTTTATTTTGCAGGTTGACACCTCTGGGGAAGGTTTAGGAGCAGCCTTGATGCAAGAAGAGGCCAATTTTGTTTATCAGAAGGAAGCTGTTTGACCCAGAGAAGAAGTACGCTATCTTAAAGAAGGAAGGATTAGCAATAAAATGAGCTGTAGACAGCCTAAAGTATTATCTTCTTTTCAACAAATTCATTGTGGAGAGCGACCACCGGGCTTTGCAGTGGATCCAAAGGATGAGTCATTCTAATGCTTGTGTGGCCTGCTGGTATTTGGTACTCCAGCCATACAAGTTTCAGGTATGTTATGTTGCTGGGAAAAAGAATCTAGTGGCAGATTATTTATCCCGCACATATGACCTGAAATCTTGAGGGGGAGGGTGTGTGGTAATGTGCCTCACTGGCATTACTAGCAATTAAATGAAATTAGTTTAGTGTCCTGTGCAGTGTTAAGAGACATGCATTTGTTTGGCGAAAAAAAAGGACAAAAAGTCTAAAGAAAGGAAACTTGCCTTGCCAGAAGAGTGAGAAAGTACAAAGCGCCTTAGTAGTTGTTTGCTGCGGTTTAGAAAAGGGATCCAGTATGGGCAGTTGTCTGGGCATTAGTTCGGGGAAGAAAAGGAAAAAAAAAATGCTTACTTTCACTTTTGGGAGAAGCGCAGTTCGTGTCTCAAAAGCTGGCACAGCTATGTGCGCGCGTCCCGGCTGCTTGAACTTTTATGCTAATTGTGTGGGGCAGGAGACGCCACTTTTCGTGGATGCATTAACATCATCGTGTGCCCGTGGAGGGATGACTTAGAACAGTTTAATTGGTCAGTGCGAGGGCGCTGAATACAAATGGGAATTATGGCCTCTAGAGGGGGTCTTCTGGCTATATCTTGCTAACAGAAAGGTACTTGGTAGAACTCCGTCTTGAATTTACCAAGAACAACGGCTTGTGCCTTGATTATTGTAAATATTTTTTTTCTTGTATATATATTTTGATAAATATCTATGGATTGCCTTTGGTGGAGGTGTTTATTAGGTTTTGTATATACACTTTTTCTCTTTTTCTGTATTTTGAATATTTTTGTTTTTGGTGAATCCTGTACTATACACTGTTTGAAGGAGCAGCTTCCTGAATTGGAGCACTGTGGAGGAAGACAGCTTCGTATTGGTTTTTGTGTATATATGGGTTTCACTAGTTTGTGTGCATTATTCTTTTTCATTCGGGACTTTCAGTCAGCACTATAAATACTGTATATAGTCACTATTTTTGGGCTCCATTTAATTACTGTTTTTGTGTATCCTTTGTGGTATTGGACTGTGTATTGATATTTAAATTTCCACAGGACATTATTTTTGCTTTTTTTTTAAGTACACCTGTAAATAAAACCTCACTTTATTTTTCAAAAAACCCAACCCTTTTTGTGTCCTTGTTTCCCTGTCTTACACCATCATCCTAGTCAAGCGTGGTCCCACATACTAGACACCTAGAGTGTAGGCTGGTGACCCCAATTCTCACTACATGGGGTGTCACAACTAGATAAATGACATCGATCTTGACCACATTAATTGAAATATCAGAATTCATAAGTTGGATGCCTTTATTGATAGGAGAGGAAACCATCAAACTAAGCCAAATAATTCTTTAGATAAAAATTAAGGAATCAGGATTAAAAACATAACAACACCCTCAACCAAAAGGTTGACAAAAAACAAAGGAAGTCATTGCAGACAGTTGGTAGTTTCAGGTTTCTTGGTGTACACATCACTGAATGCTTTCTGTTGTCTGTCGGCACCACCTGCATCCTCAAAAAGGCATAGTAAAGGCTTTTTTCCTGAGGAGGCTAAAGAACTGTAGAGTGGGAGGCAATACATTAGTGAACATCTACCACTTCACTATTGAAAGTATCCTGACTTTATGCAAGTTTAGCAAACTACTCCAAAACTGCCTATTCAGCTTCTAAAATCACTGGGGCTGACCTTCAACAACTTCATAACATCTGCTCAACCAGTTGGCTCTGGAGACCAGAATCCATCATCTCTGATAACACCCACTAGCCCATGCTCTCAGTTTTCACTTTTACCTTATATAAAGTAATATAGGAGCCTCATCACTAGCTCCACCCTCCTCAGGGACAGTTTCTTCACCAGGCCATAAGGCCAATGAAATCTATTTTAACTATTCTAACTATTCTTACATGCCCTATACTGTATCCACCTGCTGGGTTATGTATAACCATAACTGTGTACACTGTTGTGTAACCGTTGCCATGTGTATTGTCATATTTTATTTTAATTTTACTTATTGTATGTATTTATCTTCTGCTAGTGTTTTTATGTAGGCATCATCATTTTATTGTCTTATATATTATTGCCTGTATTTACTTCCCTGCCCCCATTCCCCCTCAACTGTGACAATAAAGATCAAAATAATCTAAATAATCTAAATAATAAATTGTGTGCCTTTTTCTAAGAGAAAAAGATCAAACTAAGCTAGAGTAGGTTTATGTTATGTGTTGTCACTATCATTCCTCTGTATAGACTTGCGTACTATACAACCATCTTCTATAACTTTTATGCAATGAAGGAACTATATTGTTTTGTTTATTGCAGCGAGTATATTTGGTCATTTGCTGAAAAACAAAAAAGTCTATTGCCACATCCAAACCACAAACTGAGAAAGAGAAAGTTATTTAATAACTACTCATAAATTGTGTAGATCTCTTCATAATTCTGGCATACCTAGTGTAAGGTTAAGTGGAGATTCCCAAATACACACCTCCACATACTAAGTTGGGATATACAAAAGACTACCGTTTTTTAAAAAACAAAATTTGCCTTAGATTTGGGTAGTAAATATAAGAAGTCCATGACAACTTCCTCACTGGAAAAAAAAATCATGTTGGAATTACTTAATGCAATTAAAACATTATTTGTAACATAATCCATTGTGGTACGTTTAACATACGGTTAAGACAGCTAAACTGATGTAATTAACATTGGTGCACACTTTAAAGGAAAGTCCATTAAAACTAGCACAATTAACTATTGATTAGAGAAAAATATTTTTTCTTAACCATATAAGTCCTTCTGTTTGAGTAACTGTAATCAGCAGCTGCCTAATTTGTAGAGACGTATTTGAACTGGTGTTCCTATTTAGTGAGAACAGAACTAGTTTATTCCAAACAAAAATGTACAAATATAGCTGATTTGTTAGCAGATACTAGAAAGAAATGTTTAATTTTATTATAAAAAGCAATAATTAAAAACCAAAAAAACCCTTACATTCCAATAATTAAACACAAAACATTAGCCAGCAGTTTGGTAGTAAAGTAATTTAAAAGTTTACACAATCCGAAAAGTGACTTTTTATCTCATAATTATGATAAGTTAGCATTTTCAGATTCATTGCAAAACAGTTCAAAAGAGTAAAAGTGTAAATCAGTATATTTAAGAAATGGTTGTTTCAAATCAGAAAACACATCAATATAAGGCACTTCACAATGCATACAATGCACAAGATTTAAATACAGTAGATTAAAAATAGACTAAAATGCATAAGTAATCATATTACAAGAGCCAAGAACCAAGAAGAGGTTAAAAAACAACAAAAACATTTCCAATTGCTTTGTTTTCTTTGTTACTTCTCATATTACCAGCATTTAATCTTCAAACCCACTGTAATTACAGCAACAATACAGTATGCTCTTTTTATTTAAAAATAAAAGATGTTTATTCCAAAATATTTGCTTTCATGATTTACTCCTAAATATATTTCACCAGCTTTGTCCACTTTGAGTGTGGTTTGGGCTGCTATAGCAGATTTAAAACATATTTGTTTGTGTTGCACAGTGGTACGTGTAGCAATGAATCCACTTCCATGTTAAACTGTCCAATACTGCTTCCCTGCACTATACAAATCCAAGAGATGATGTGGAATTGTATCATATTATACTGTACATTCAAAATTATTTTAAAAATTGCAAACCTTTCAAGGAAATAAGTATACAACTTGTTTGCATTCAAATTTGATAAATAAAACTCATTTGATTTGAGAGATAAATGCTGAGTAACATTTTGTAAGTCCACTTACAAACCCACTTTTAACTCTTTATGAATTAATCTAGTACCAAGAGTAGAGTTTTATATTAGCTTTAAGAAAAAAATGCATCTAATATATACTGTATAATTACTGTTGTAGTAAACCTGCAGGAATAGTGTCACATATAGAGGTACTGTATTATATTATATACTGGGCTGGTCTGTGAGAGCTCCATAGCTTTCTTCTTCTTTCTTCTAAATTTTGCATTTTTTAGTTTATGCAATTAACTATCAAAAGTGAAGAGTCTAACCCATTATTTCTCTGAACTGCTCAAACACAATCATTTGCTACCAGAAAACCTCCTTACTGCAACATTTTTTGCATGTTATAGCTGATTGAACAGTGAATTGCATAGAAACGGCTGGTGCATCTAATGAAGTGGCCAATTAGTGAGCATGTTTGGTACCCTTGGGTAAGTAAAGTATATGGTCTTCAGAGGATTCATTTAAATTGGTTTATTTTTAATTCTCTTTTATTCTGTATACAGGGATACAGTATTAACTGACTGTTATACCATAGGTGATTAAAGAAAAGAAAAAACACAAAGAAAAGGAGAATTGAGAGAAAAAAGTAATCTGTCTTTAGCACTGGTATTAAGTCTTCTAGTATCCCTTACAACAAATAATATCAGCAACAGTATTTATGTGTCATACTATTTTAAAAAAGCAAGTTAAAAGTTAAAAAATACAAAGTAGATAACAAAATATTTTAGCCACACAACAGTTACTATCAGAAGTATATTTCAGTAGGTCACCTTTTCCCCAGTCTTATTGACATTGAAGTACCTTTTTATCAGGCACACCAAAACTGATCAAATTTCATTCCACAAATTTCTGTATAGGGTATGTTCAGCTTTTCCAAATTCTATCAACTCTCCATTTGTGCTTTTGTTTAGGTTGATAAAGTAGTTTGTCATAATATATTGTCTTCTTATGATTGCATTCTGAATGGCATCTAATCTTTACCTGCTCTTCCCAATAAGTACTGTATATACTCGTATCTTGATATTTCGTAAGTTACCTTGAATAGAGTATCTTGATAAATAAATAATAATAACATGTAAGCTTTCATGTAAATGTAAATCCAAAAATTCTCGGAATTCATTACTATCACTGGATTAGGGTGTAGGTGTTTTCCTTCCACAATAACTTATTTTAGGAGCCAAGAACTTTTTAAAAGTGCAGTATCTTTTGTAATATTCCCACTGCAAAAACACAGACCATTGTAGCTCCTGGTACACTTTTTAACTCCTACTCCAACGTATGTACGTTTTGTCCAACCAGGAATTTTTATGTGTGAAGCTCAGGTAATGAACTGTGCTGATTAGTTGACCACAAGTACTGGCATCATCTTATAAATCTATTCGTTGTTTGAACTTTGGAGAGTCATTGGAGAAGACGGAGCTGGATAAATGCATGGATAATGAGGCTAAGGCTTTATTAAGTTTGTTTGAGGGTGATGCTATTCAAAAGGAATTTTAATTATCCATTGTGGAAAAAGCACAAGAGACATGAAAAAAAAGGGTTTGGGGTTCCACCTCATACAGTTTATTAAGAACACAAACTTCAAAAGAACATTACGGGTAGAGAGTAATCTCCAAAGCCTGGGTACAAGTGGAATCCAGCTGAGTTTTAAGTGGTCTTTCCTTCCTGTGATCTACAGAGGCGAGAGAAGAGATGTTAGTACACTTTGTCACCCTCTGAGTCGACGTTTTACCCTTAGTTAAGCCCCTTGACTGCCTGCCATGCACATATGTGTGACACCATCCTAAATGATAAAATTCATTTAAAAATGTCACATTTGGCTGAACTAAGAACTGAGCACAGCACAAAGCAATATGATAAAAAATTGAAAAAACTAAAATAAGACGACAAAAAATTTAAAATCATATGATGGATCACAGAGGTGATGATATAGGACAGCATCAGTGCGTGTTGAAAGGAAAAACAACAGAAGTCGTGTCTAGAAATGCTTTGTCTTCAAGGTAGCATCATTTCAGCATGTGACTTGTTACTGTGGTTCTGATAAAGCTTCATGCATGCTTTGTGTACTCAATGATGTGATTGCTCAGATGTAAGTTGTATTTGTTCAGCTTTTAGTGTCATGAAGTTGTAAGAGGAGACAAAATGAGTTCATGATAAATTTGTTCTTAATACTATTTCCTACACTGGCCCTAAAAAGGAACAGTGGCATCTCATTCATTCTCTGATTGCATCAAACATGTCCACAAAAGTGCATCTAAGCATTCATCCATCTTGTATGCGGTTTATACAGTTCACAGTCACTGGGGGAAATGCAGTATGCAGCATACACAGTTATGCCCATTAGGCCTGTGCACACTAGCAGTTCTAACAGCTGCAGCAAGTAAAAATCAAAGTAAATTTTAGACATATTATTGATTCCACTATTGTTTGCATTTGTGATGCAGGGTTGCCAGGCTGCTCTGAGGCAACATGACTAGGAATGTATGACGTGTGACATAATTATCGTGACTGAGTAAAAGTGAGCATCATATACTTCATAAATGTCCAAAAAAAGAACCCACATTCATTATTGTTAAAGATAACAAATTACAAAAAAATTACAAATTTTCTGTTTTTTGACTTGTCTTGCCTTTTGATTTAAGTTGCATTTAATAAATATTCTGAGTATTGACTCTCTCACTACATTTTCGATCTTTGATTTTGTCTCACATCTTGGCCTTTGTTTATTGTATTTCTACCTTCCTAGTTAGGTCTTGGCTTGTTATTATAGTTATGATTTCTCTTCTGGTTTCATCTTACTTTTAACTGCTGCCTCTCCTGTGCAGGCAGTGGAGTTTCTGGGGAAAAAAACATCCTATGAAACTACAGTATTATCAATGACCAGAACATCATATATATTATGGAGAATAAAAAGTCATGTATTAGCATAAACAGACATAAAACTAATTAAGAGCTTCTATAAGCATTAAACTTAATGTGAATTAGATATATCAAGCAAATAATTAAATAAAGGCATTTGCCGCATTTCTTTTTTTGTTAAGCTCAGAGCAAAACCACCAATATTGAGTAACTCGGAAAGACAGAGCAAGAAGAGAATGACATACAGAAACTTTCCAAGAACATGAGAAGGAGGAACAAGAGGAACACCTGTTGTTTGAAGGTAAGCTAAAGGAAGCAGAAAATGGCATTGAATGACGAGATGCAAAAAATATTGGTGGCCAAGATAGACGCCAGCTGGAGTATTGAGTCAGAATCTACAGCAAAGGCATTGTTTCCAATGAGGTCAAAATGATAAGAAATGATTATAAAAACTGTGATTTTTGGCTTGTCCGGCGCTCAGCTCAGTTTGGCTTAATTGGGTTGAGTCTGTGTTATTGTTTATTGCAATAAACCTAATTACTCTGTTTGCGTATCCATCGACTCCTTGAGCCTTCATTTAAAGTGGGATTCTTCAGCGTATTTTTCACTTCCAAAATATCAATTAATGTCTTGTTAGTTTTTTCTCATTCTTCGTTAGTTTTATTTATATCATCCAGGCCTTCCCATTTATTTTATCAGCTGTTTTGTTAAATCTAACAAACCTGTGGGGCTGCTTTCTAAAACCATTTTATTTTTTTGTCATTTTGTATGGCTTTCCTAAACACATATGACAAAATCAACAAAAAACCACGACCAATCCAAAAGTTCAGTTATTTAATAAAATGTATTCCTTAAATAAATAATTCAAATTTCAAAGCTTCAAACAAAAGAATATAAAATGAGACAAAAAATAATAATTCACTTCTAAGCCAAAGTCCTCAAATTCTGAAAATTATATTTGAAGTTGGAAGGTAGGAGTGATTTAAAAGGACAATTTGAAAAAAGTAAGTGTGCTGTGGAAGGTGTTCATGCAAGATGACGACAAAGCAACATGGCCAAGCCCATGCAAAAAACTCATAAAACAAATGGATGAAATTCAATATGGCATTAATTAAAAAAATCAATTTGACCAAGAGGAAGAACAAAAAAGCAGATCTAAGACACCTGAAAATGAGAACAGCAAATCAACGTAGCATGCATTGCTCTTATATAGAATTCTCATATAATTACCATTTGAATTAGTGTAGCACCCAACAGTCCTAATTACTAAATGCTAGAGTATTTTTTTTATCTTTCTCTCTTACTTTAATTTTCTCCACATATTCTTTCTAGGTAAATGGGAGAGCCTCCCTAAATCAAAGGTAGATTTAACAGCATATTATGCTGTAGACCTCTTTTTATACAAGTTAACCCTGTAACATCATTACGCACTCTTCTCATGTACATTATTGGCAGTGATACCCATGACATAATAGTTCATAAAAGCTCAAAAGAATACAGAACAGGTACAAAAGGTGTAAAACAATACAGTATTATTGTTCATACTTTTACAGCAAAATAGTGCTTCAGTTTCAAATCAGTTATATCAGTTATAAATATCTGAATTTATATTGCAGATCTAACAAGCATTATTTTAACCATGCACACCAGCTGCCTTTTTGTTAAACTTTAATTAATAATAGTGTGTTATTACAGATGTCTTTGCATTGCTACATCATTTTTCACCTGTCAAAAAAGAAAAGAATATTGATAACTACAGCACCAAAAGATGTGGACACCACTACCATTCATAAAAGAACAAAGTGAGCAAACAAAGCAAGCAGCAATTATGTTACTGATAATGAAAGGTGGGAAATGATGTCATTAAAATGTCCTATAAAAATTCTAATAAAGTTAGCAATTTAATCTTAGCTAAAAGAATGCAACTGCTTTCTTTTTTGTTATTACTCTCCTGCGGGCAACAGTATTTCATCTGATACGATTATCTTTGCTTCTTTATTATTATTTTCCAGTTTCTGTAACACATTAGGGGGTTGAAAACTGAGAGTGGCTTGCCCCAGAGGATTATACTTTATAGTCATTGCTATAAAGATGATTTACTTGTACAACTGCAAGACACAATTCCCTTATTGCAATTCAAATATTTTTATGTCTGTAGCAGTGCAACAGTATTTATATTGCATGGCTACATTGCTGTTTGATTACCCTTCCCACTATACATTCATTTCAGTAATTGTTATCAAGGTATATTATAGTAAATTAAACTCTTCTAAAATGAATTTATAACTAAAGCAAATAGAAATATAAAGAGCGAAGCCTATATTCTAAAAATAGTATATAAAGAAAGCTCACAATTAACTGAAAAACGTCTGGAAATCATTAATAAACAAAGTTTATTGAACTTGAAAAATATTATGAACAAATTCATTAACTGTAAAAGCCTTACTTCAATAGCTATACTTTATTACACATTTAAATTTGTTTTTTGTAAAAACTTATCATAGTAATTGTTCTATTACTGTATATTTGTGCATATAATAATACTCTATGTCATTATTTACAAGCTGTTTACAAGAACCTATTGTTATGTCACGTTTTTATGTCTGTTTACAAGCACTTGTTGTTGTCACGTTTTTATGTCTGTTTACAAGATCCTATTGTTGTCACGTTTTTATGTCTGTTTACAAGCACATATTGTTGTTATCACATTTTTATGTCTGTTTACAAGCTTACAAGCACCTATTGTTATGTTTTTATGTGTATTTTTCTTTGTCTCCAAGAATCAACTTTGCCCCTCAGTGGGCTGATTTATTTGAAATGAGGTACACTTATTCTTCTTGCTGTTTGATTCTGTGCTTCACCACTCCCTCACCTATTTGTAGGATTTCGTCCATCAGACAAGGCTCCAGGCATAGTTTGGAAGTCCTTCCTGCAAGCAGTGGGGCCAGGTCTTCCTCGCCCTGCCATCATCTCACACATCAGTGTGCTTCAGTTACAGACAGGGATTTGGGCATTCTCCATCTATGAGGTAGGCACATGAGACAGACATGTAACACTCTCAGGGATGATCTTCCCTGGGCCTTGCGCCTACCTCTTCCTGAATCCGGTCATCTAGATCTTGCTCCTTCTGGGTGGCCTCTCATCTTGGCAAGATGACCCATTCACCAGCAATGCCCACTGAACCTGGACCTCCATTTCCCCATCAGGTCAGGAGCGGTGTTTCAGTGCATATTCTGTTCGTCCTGTATGTGCTGCCGCTGTTGTGTGTGAGTTTATGCTGTTATGTTGAGGTTTACCACAGATATTAAAATACAGATTCCAACCTCATAGACGGCCAGGATTCCTGCTGACTACACCACTTGTGGTCTGCAAGTAGTACAAGTAGACACAGGCACAAATCTATCATAACTACAGGTTTTATTGTTTTTTGGGGAACTCCCACAATAGCAATACACAGTATAAGGACAATAAGCGCCCAGTACTCGTCTTTTGCTTCTTTTCTCTTCTTTCTGTCTTTTTCTCAGTCTCTGCCTGCCTCCACTCCTCCTCAAGCAAGCTTCATCACCTTCCTCCTGACTATGGGTCATGGAACTGTGGCAGTGGGATCCTTTTATGTGATACCCTGGAGTACTTTCGGTGGCCTATTAACATGGTCCTGAAACACTTCAGGGTGAGGTGGGAGCCTGATAAATTAGGGCCCCTCAGTCCCTGCAAAAGTCCCTGTCATACCCATGGGACCCAGTAGAGCTGAGCAGCAGGGCTCCATCTCCCATAAGGCCCAGAAGGAACCCGTGGGGCTGCAGCAACCCAGGGGGTCTGCCATCTAGATTTCCGGGGGAGGTAATGCTTTCTCCTAAGGTCCTTTCAGTACACAGGCATCCTGGTCAGGTAAGGGCACATGGCCACTAGCCGCTATGGGTGTGTATGCATATTATATATATATATATACATATATAGTGACAGATAGGGGGCGCTGTCATCCCCTTGAACCCTCAGACCAGACGGCAGACACCAAATAAAATTCCCAATAATGGATTTATTATAATAATTAAGGGCACAAAGCACCCTCCACTCCACTCCACAATACTCATAAACAATAACAATACACTACAATCCTCCAACTCCCAGACGCATTGTCACCCTTCCTCCCAACTCAGCTCAACCTGCTGGGTCTCCCATAGTCCTTTTAATGCCCTTGACCTGGAAGTGTTTCTCTCTCTCTGTCCATGTGACTGGCAACACTTCCGGGTCAGATGAAAACTCCTTTTTCTTCAACACGGAAATACGTCATTTCTTGTCCCCGTGACTGGGACGTACTTCCGGGCTGTATGGAAAATAATCCTTAACCCTCCCTGGTATCCAGTAGGGCTGTGAAGGAAAACTCCAAGGTCCATGATGCCCTGCTGGAATTCGGCGCATCTCCATATTGCAGGGATTTTGAGATACACATTTTATATGAAAATATGTTATAGAAATAAATGTTGTTGTTCTTCTTCTTCCTTATCACAATATTGTGAAATTAAGTAATAACCTTTATATAACCTATACTGTTGTATAGTATAAAGAAATGAAATTAACAGTAACACTGCCACACACTGGCATTTTATTCAGGTCTTGCTCTGCAAAGATAATTTCATGGTTACTGTGATCCACAACAGGATTAGGTATGTATGAAAACTTAAAATATTTTAAAGCTGTTTTGTATAACTGTAATTCACAGAAGAGAAAATTGGCTGATAAAATCTAACACCTGTTTTTTTCTTAAACACATGCGTAATCCAGTTCGGGGTGAAAGTGACATCTCGTGCATAAGTGGTTAGAGAGTATTGCCATTTAGTTTGGGGCATTGGGAGGAAGCACTGAACTGCCTGATAACAGTGGGCAGAAAAGATTCCCAGAGGCGCTTCCTTGCACACTGTGGTGGAATAAGCCGTGGCTATAGGTGCTCTGAGGGAGTGCCTCCTGTCTGCTGTTTTTCATGATGGCATCCAGTTCTGCCACCATCCTCTATTCCTCAACAGCTTCTAGTGTGTCCAGGCTTAGCCCTGTGATGGAGCAGGTATTCCTGACAAGTTTGTTCAATCATTGTGCTTCATTTAAGGTTTGTGCATAGAATAGCATACTGGCTAAAGCTGGCTGATAGAACTTGCTGCGCATATCAAAAGACACTAGTCTCTTTAGGATGTACAGGGTGCTCTTGTACAGCACCACAGTGTTGTCAGACCAGTCCAGTTTGCTGTTTATATGATCCCACGGGTTGTAGCTCTGCACACTTCTATATCCTTCCCCTGGATAAAGACTGGTCTCAAAGGTTCTTTGGCAAGCTGAAAGTACACTGCCAGCTTGCTTTTTCTTTACTGATGTTGAGATTCAGCTGGTTCTCCCTGCACCACATGACTAAATCCTCCACAAATCTTCCTGTTCTCCTATTTGTCTACATTATTAATGCAGCCTATGATGGAGGAGTCATTTGAAAATTTCTGTAGGTGCAGAAGCTAAACAGGAAGGGAGTCAAGACAGTTCCCTGAGGTGGCCCAGTATTCCACTCTACCATGTTTGACAGACAATCCCTGAGCCTAACAAACTGCTGTCTTTTAGTCAGGTAGTCTATGATCCAAGACATATAATGTTGATCTTCAGGATCATGCTTGAATCTGTAGTGTATGGTGTGCATAAGCAGGTGGGCAGTGTTTTTACAAGTAGCCCAGTAATCCCAAATAATTGTCTTTAAAAGCCAACATATAGTATATCTTAAAAATAATATATGTGCAGATATCTGGCATAAAACAGCACACACAGCAATTTATATTTGTTGACACTACAAATTGTTTTGTTCATTGTGATGTAGCAAAATCAGTATTGATGTTCCAGCATTCTGTTGATAGCTAGTTAAATATTTAAAAAATCACCTCAGTGCTACAAAGCCATTCCACAATCCTTGTCAAGGTCAGAGGACTGTATTTATAATTCACAACCTGGCATCTTTACATTTTTGAATACTGTAAAAGCCATTTAATGTGAAATTCTTTATTTTTCCCACCATTTCCTTCCAATCCCTTCCACCACAAAGGTTTGAAAGTAAATTGATTGCATAAAACAATATTTTTCAAAAATAAAAATGCTAAATAATAAAATATATTGTAATTGATTTTAGTGGCTTTTATTTTTGATTGTATTAATATAATATGCTTTATATTTATTACAATATCATTTTATTATTGTATTACAATAAAGACAAGATCTTTAAAGAATAAGAAATATTCCAGTACAGAGACTTTATTGCCCAGATTTATAATAAACAAGCTAAAAAAAAAAAACATTCCTTTGAAATCACTTAATTCTACACCATCTGCCTTAGGCCAAAATCATTCTGAGTTATTAGGAATATTGATTTCCTGGAACCACAAGTCAAATAAATGTAACATACATACATTTCTTATTTTGCCTAACATTAGGTGTTTTCTGTAAAAATGCTTCCTATTAGAAAGTGTTATTGATAACATAAATTCTTACATTAATGCAAAATGTACCCTTTGTGGAGATAATCAACTTTCACAGCTATGGAACCGCAGCGTTGGTTTGTTGAGTTTTAAATGGCATTTGATTTTTCATCATTGGCACATAACACATAAACATTCTGTAGCCTAGTTCTCAAAGGCCTCAGCAGCATCAGAAGATTATTGATATGATTGGTTTGACCTTTGCTTTAGATAAATGCAGTTTAACACACACAAAGAATTAATTTGGAAAAGAGCACTGAAATTTGTACTGCAATTAAGCAATGTAAATTTATCAGTGACCAGTCAAATGAGTGTTTGCAGTGAAACACTGTAATTTGTTTGAGTAAAATAGCTTTAAGTGTTTTAGAAAATTAAGATTGATTGATTAAACATATATAATATATCATGGAGTCTAGAATGAGGCAAATTACCTGCACTGTGAGTCACTTACAGCACTTCAGCAATTTGGTACAATTCTCCAAGGGTGATCCGGCTTTCAGGATCCTCATTGTTGAGGACCTGAGTGGCTAGACCACGCCAAGGGGATGCCTACATAACACCTGGCTGTGGCAGTTAGATGGCCATTTACAGAGGGTGGGACTGGACTGTGTATCTGCCTGGGGGGTTGCCCAACAGGATCTTGAGCTGTTCCATTGTGTGGTGGGTACAGCAATGCGTTGTACTAGTGTATGCTACCCAAAGTGTCCTGACCTGATTAAATATAAAAGAGCATCAAAAAGTGTAATAAAATGGGTTCATCCATTCAATCATGCATTTTCAAGCCAACTTCAGTTTCATAACATTTGGAAGGTACATGCAGTGCAAAGGAAACATCTATAAAATAAAAGAAGCCTTTGAAACATTGGAAAGCCAGTGACACCACAAGAATCTTCTTCTTCTTCATCTTTCAGATGCTCCTGTTAGGGGTTGCCAAAGCGGATCATCTTTTTCCATATCTTTCTATCCTCTGCATTTTGTTCTGTCACACCCATCACCTTCATGTCCTCTCTCAACACATCCATAAACCTTCTCTTAGGCCTTCCTCTTTTCCTCTTGCCTGGCAGTTCTATTCTTAACATCCTTTTCCGAATATACTCAGCATCTGTCCTCTGCACATGTCCAAACCAACACAATCTCGCCTTTCTGACTTTGTCTCCCAACCATCCAACCTGAGCTGACCCTCTAATGTACTCGTTTCTAATCCTGTCCATCCTCGTCACACCCAGTGCAAATCTTAACAACTTTAACTCTGCCACCTCCAGCTCTGTCTCCTGCTTTTTGGTCAATGCCACCGTCTCCAACCGATATAACATAGCTGGTCTCACTACTGTCCTGTAAACCTTCCCTTTCACTCCTGCTGAATGGAGTGACACCACAAGAATGGCGACTTCAAATTGCTACTTTATGTGGGAATGTAATGAAGAAAACAAGATTCCAATAAAGTTTGGTTGTGACTGCAAAGTACACTATAGCTATCAGAAAATCTTCCGCACGTTAGTACCCTTGTCAGTTTTGAGCCTGCTAATAGGTTCTGCATACACACAATATTTTTTAGATTCATCTTGTCACTTGTACAAAATTCTTATTTGTCATAATTAGCATGCAACATGCTGCCACTCTCCTGCATCATGATTAGTGAGTATAATTATCTTGCTTCAAAACGTCTGTCTCTCTTACCAAACAAATCTTGGATCATATTTGTCATTAAGAGACATATTATTAAATTAAAAATTCTTCATTTTTCTGCATCACTTCAAAACCAATATTCATTCATCTGTACCATATATTTTGATTACTCTTCCCAGTCTTCAGTGTACTACTTGTGAAGCACAAATGTGTTGTTAGCTGCATTGCTTAGCACTGCAACCTGATAGCTTCAGAATTTCGACCAGTCTGATTCCCTGATAGTTCCCAAAGCTATGCAGATTAAGCTAATTAAAGGTAATAAAGTGGTTGAGTGTAACTGAGAGTAGATGTATGAATACTTTTGACCTCACACAGACTAATGCCCATTCAGTGTTGCTTTCTACCTTAATATTAAGTGTTACTAATATTGATAAGTGGTTTTGGAAACTTAATGAAAGAGATTGAATTAATATTGACAGCATTTTGGGGACCAGGGTTCTGTTCCTAGCTAGTCTCCAGGGCCCTCATTTATAAAAGTCTGCATGGATTCAACCATGAAAATCTGTCCACACCAAAAAAAAGAGGAAATTCATATGACAAAATAAATCAGATTTATAAAACCTGGCATACGTACATTATAAATCACAACTTGTAAATGTGCACACATGAACGAGCCTTGAAGGCCACCTTGAAACATTTGAATTTATAGCATGCTAATCAACCTTGTACACATACAATCACAATGCTGCAGAACTTCACTGTCTAGTAGGGCACCCTCCCACACTTCACTGTCTAGTAGGGCACCCTCCCACCTCACACACTGAGACACCACCAACTGCATTCGAGTATCTGGTTGCACTCTGCAACTGAGAACACAACTTCATACGCAGAATTATAGTTCATTTTTCCTGCCTTCTGGGGTTCAGGAAAAGATGTAATGTGGCATTGTTTGAGCAGATAGCCACTATTACCTGGCACATGTAATGATATGATTGCTTTTACAATGAATAGTAGACCATATAAAAAAAACTGAGGATTCAACGTTACCTAACTAATATGCCAGCCACCACATATAGTACCATCATATCATAGCTACTTTGTCTCAAAATAAATTAATCACAAGTTGACCTAGGACACTCAGCCACAACATCTGTCAGTCTCATTTGGTATCTTGGATGTTTTGTGCGTTAAAGGAATGTCACTACTTATGGTTAGCGAAAGCAGCTTCATTCTTGCTAGGTGCCCTTACTGCAATATGGGTGCAGTAAACTGATCTATTTACATTAGCAGAACCAGATACTGCTGCCAATTGTCTTTTCATGTTGGCAAAATTAAATACGAAAACTGGATGTAGTGCCTGGCAGGTTGCTTGGTGGCTACCATTACATCAGGCATGACAGAATAAAACTGGGCTGATATAAAATGATGAATAACCAAAAGGTTCTTCAGTGCAAATATGATTGGTTGTTTTAAAACTAAACTAACTAAAATACAGCCAGTACATCATATTTATCACATTTGAGGTGTAATATGTTTGTCACGTCAATGCACATTACAATAGCAGCTTGGTGATATGTGTCATTATGCGAGAAAGTCATCATTTGTCTGATTTGGCTGCCTTTCCTTAATTGAGCAAGGTTGTCATTATTTCCAAATCTCTCTGAAATGTTGCATACACATTGGTCAGAGTTGTCGTAAATATATGCACGTTGCACTAACAAGTTTTCTTTTGTAAATCCTGATGTTTGCCTGGGAAGTTGTGCACACACATTTGGAGCCTCTTTTTGTGCTGATTTATTTTTATACAATTTTATACATGAGGCCCTCTGGAGTTTGTACACCCTTTTGTTTTCTGAAGGTGACTGGGTGCTTGTGTGTTACTGCCCTATAAAGCACTACTGTCTGATTCAAAGTATCTTGAAGACTCTATGGTAGATACCACAATGCTCCAAAAATATGTGGATTCATTTATACTTTAAAAATTGTGAATGCAAATGTAAAATTCAAAACCTTTATCATTAAATTTTGAGTGGCTAGCATCATATAAAGCAAGGATGTTAAGTGATAGTAGTGTCTATCTGCCTTTGATGACTGTATATTAGTAGCAAGGAACACCTGAACAGACAAGAAAGGAGTAGCCCTAAAACAATGAAATAAAGGGGCTGATCTAGTGAGGTGCATACTCCTTCAATTTGCGTGTTTTGTTAAATTCCTTTTCTTTCCGTGACTTAAACTCAAAGGGAAAATGAAGAAAGGCTGTTTGTTTTTTCATACTTTTTCCTTTTTTTTTTGCTAATTGTTAGTTTTGAACATGTCACTGAAACTTTGTGTTTTCTTTCATGTCACTGGCTTTTGCTTTGTATTTTTGTTTCACTATAAACAAAGATTAGCTGTTTTTTCACTTTTTCTTTATTTTTTGTCTTTATCTCATTGCGCTCTACTGTTGATCTCAGTCCATGAACTACTAGATGTTCAGAATTCAAAGTCGTGCTGCACATTGAATGGTTGTGGCATCACATATTGGTGGCAGAGGTGGTATCAGTAGAGACAGACTAAGTATGGACAAATATTTTTCTTGGTATGTTATTATATTGATATGCGAAGGTATTAGGATGCTTTTCCCATGGATACACCTGTACTAAGGCATAGAGTGGACACCCTCAACAACGGAGAGGTGCAAGGCTTGGAGGTGCATCTACGACAATATATGGTGCAACGGAAATCCACAAATGACAGCATGGAGCAATGTCTGGATAGTCTACAGACTGCAAACTGCAAGGGGAGGTAAACAGGGAGAATCAAAGGAAAAGTTTGGCTTTGTCAAGGTCATGTAGTGGGACGCAGGTGACTGGTCAGACAAGCCTCCAGGTCAGGTCTGCTGGAGGATGCTGTGTGTGCCAGTCAATCAAGTTAAGTGCCTCCATGATCCCCAAGAAATCCCCAAGAGAAAATTCCAAGGAAAAGTTATAAGAAAAGTAGCTTACCATCCAAAGAAGAAATCAACTTGTCTGGGGAAGTATGTAGGGATGTGCTTGTGCTCGTTCGCGGTTACTCAGTGCCTCCAGTCTATTTAATTCATGCCTTGCAGGGGTTGAGTGTAGCACATACGCAGAAAGCACCGCCACCCAGTGCAATTGGTGAAAGAGAATGGTGTAACACAGGATTGGCTGTAAGGTTTGTTACCCATTATAAAAGGCATTTCTGCCTATAGGGGTCGTCTTTGGTTGGGTGGTGAGTGTGGTTGGTATACCTTATCTTGCAGTATGCCAAAAACAGTGGCTTGTGCCTTAATTGAATATACAGTATTTTATTTTGGAAATAAGTATAGATATCTCCTAGTTGTAGCATTGTTTTGGTGGAGGTATCTTATAATTTTGGTTTGCAGTTTTTTTGTGCACTTTCAAATAAAACCTACTATTGTTTTGAAATACTATCTTTTTGTGTCTGTGCCTCCATGCTAGCAATCTCTCAATTCCAATCCCAGTCAGTTCCAAACTGCAAGATACCCACTGTGTGGTCTGGTGCCAACCTTCCTACTACAAGGGGTGTCACAGATGGCAAAAAGGGAAATTTACCAAGCAACCTGTGATCCATTTAAAGGAATTGTGTATGGCATGGTTCAGCCTAGTAAGCACATTGTTAAAAAATTAATATATATATTGTGCTTGAAGAACTGATGAAGTGGTGAAGTACAGGCCAGCATTGGCATGTGAGGGCCACTGACCTGGTAGCAGAGAGAAGAACCAGCGCACAAGGGCACACTGTCACAAGAGGTATGGTGTGGAAAAGGCTCCTTGCACTACTGTACAAACAGCCTTTTATCTTTTCTTGAATTAAACTCTGAAAGAAACTGTGTTTGTTTTGTAAATACTTTTCTTATTTTTTTGGCCAATTGTTGGTTTTAAAACATGCCATTGGATAATTTTTTCTTTTATTATTTTTTTGATCACTATGTTTTGTTTTTTATACTTTTTTGTTGTTTTGTTTTTTACTTTTGCCTTTTTTGTCTGCATCTCATTATACTCAAGCACTGATCTCGGCCTATGAATTATTAGATGGTCAGAGTTCAAGGTCATTCACCACATTGAGTGGCACAATCCAACTGCTCACCACAAGATAGCCAACAACACCAAAACAAATGTAACAAATGGTGGTAAATGTGATAAAAAATTGTGGCCAAAATATGTAAACACTTTGCTCTAATAATAGCAAATGACATGAAAATAATTTTGGCCATGAACATGACCGAATAGTATTATAGTTACCCTGGTCAGGAACACAGATATGTCAATATTTTTGTGATTTTAGGTTTTCTAACTCAAAGACTGTTATGAATTACTTTTTCTTATTTTTTATTGTAATCCTCTGGTTAATAAAAATATATAAATGTTTTATTTTTGTTGTCGGCACAATGTCATTTTGTTCATCTATTTTTCTTTGTTTCAAAGCTGTTTTGGGACCTTCTAGGTGGGCCTGGTCACATTGTTTATTTTTGCCTGGGCTAAATGATTGCAGTAGCATTGCATGTTTCATCAAACCACTGCCAGTATTTATGATGGCAACATAATAGAAATCAAGTTAAATTATTTGGATAAAAAACTTTTTAAAATACTTCATTTTGGGAAGTCATTTTGTGGGAAAGATTTATATTCCAGGTTTTATCTTTTGGCATTTTTACTTCTAACAACACGTATGCTTATTAGTAAACACGGTCATATATTGCATAGCTATTTACTTAAATGGAGAGGCAGTCAACAGCAATGATCCCTTTAAGCACTTGGTTAGTCTGAGCAAAGATTTTCCATTACAGTACATTATACCCTGTGAGAACTACTTACTTTTATGTAATTTAAGTATCTATTCATATGTAATATAAGGAAGTGTCTTGTTTATTTAAACTCTTCATGCACAAAAAATATCTCTACTTTATTTCTTCTACACCACTGCTTGAGGTCTTGTTTTGTTCTGGACGAGCTCTGTCTCTAGGCATGTCAAAGGACTGGGACTGTGCAGTGTGGTCTAGCCTCACTTGGGGAGGCAAAATGGTTAGGACAGAAAGAGAGCAAACTATTTCTGATCTGTCCTTTTTAAACCCCACAATCGAAAGTGCCAACACAACAACAGACTTCATAGTCATAACTGCTGCCAATATTGGAAATTAAGGTTAAAGCTATCAAATGCATTAATGTACAACCTTAATTTAAAACAGCAAAATTACAACAAAATTTCAGAAGCAATCTCTATAACCAAACAGTGAACTTTGCGAGCTGGAATGTTATTCTCTCACACCAAGATTGACAACAAAAGAAAGAGAACAACTAATTTTTAAATCACAGCATTATTACTATGAAAATGAAGAGAAGACTAATAAGATCTTAGCCCAACAAATCCACAAGCAGGAAGTTCGCAATGCAACATCGGTAATCACCAACACAGATGAAGATAAAATCATTGACCATAAAAATATAATGCACACATTTAGAAACTATTATAATTTCTTATATTCTATTCAGTTTAAAAAATACAAGACACAATCTAATGTGTTTTTTAATACATTACGGATAACACAGCTAGATACTTTCAGTGCAGAGGAACTGGATAAACTTCTGACACTATCAGAATTACTTGATGCTTTAAACTCACTTCAGAGCGGGAAAGCGCCAGGTCCTGACAGCTACCCTGCTGAATTTTATAAAAAAATTAAATTAAGTTAGCTTCCTGTTATTAGTAACATTTATAGAAGCCAGTGACAATGATACTCTACCTCAAACTTTTTGCCAAGCAAAACTGGATTGGAGTGATTGGAGTGTGCATCATACAGACCAATCTCACTTTTGAACAATGATGTCAAGATACTCTCCAAAACTCTAGCTAGAAGGATTGAGAAAGTGCTCCCTTTCATAATATCACAAGATCAAACTGGATTTATTAAAGGTAGACACTTAGCTTCCAATCTTTGAGGCCTATTTAATGTAATATATTCACCCATAAAGTCTAACACTCCAGAGATCTTATTATCATTGGATGCAGAAAAAGCATTTGATATGGTTCAGTTTGTATTAACAACATTATTTCAGACTACTTCAAACCAGAACGCGGTACTAGACAAGGATGCCCCTTGTCACCTCTGCTATTTGCAGTCTCCATTAAGCCATTGGCTGTTTACTTTTAAAATGCATCAGAGATAAAGGGAATTTTCAGAGAAGGACTTGAACAGAAAATATCTCTGATGCACATGATATAGTACTGTATATATATCAGACCCACAAAATTCTGTGCCTACAGCCCTAACTGCACTAGCAGAATTTCAAAAGATATCAGGACTCAAAATTAATTTGAATAAAAGCATACTCTGTGGTGGGCTGGCGCCCTGCCTGGGTTTTGTTTCCTGCCTTGCATGCTGTGTTGGCTGGGATTGGCTCCAGCAGACCCCCTTGACCCTGTAGTTAGGATATAGCGGGTTGGATAATGGATGGATGGATAAAAGCACATACTTTTTCCAGTGAATTCTGTAGCAAACATTAGATTAGACACCTTCCCTTTTATCATTTCAGATCTGTTTAAATGCCTAGAGGGAAACATCACAAGTAAATATAAAGCTCTTTTTCAACAAAATTTTGCTGTCTGCTTAGAAAAACAAACAAGGCGTACATAGATGGTCTACCCTCCATCTTACTTTAGCAGGAAGAATTAATACTTTCAAGATAAATATCTTCCATAATCTTCTATTTCTATTTGAAAACATCCCCATATACATTAACAATCATTTTTTAAGAAATTAGATTCAATCACACCTTCATTTATTTCGATTTCAAAATATCAATGCATCCAAAGGGTGACCCTACAATGACTTAAATCAGAAGGTGGTATGGCTCTACCTAATTTTCAATTTTATTACTAGGCGGCAAATATACAAACTATAAAAACCTGGACATTGACACAAATATATGAACACACACTAGCTTGGTCTACAATAGAAATTAAAGCCTGTAGTAATTCTTTATATTGCCTGCTCTGTACACTAGTAAATACAAGATATTGCCAATATCCTAAAAATCCAATTGTTCTTCATTCACTCAGAATATGGAACCAATGTAGGAAACACTTCAATTTCACATTGGAGAATATTTTATCTGTGGCACCTCTACATGATAACCAACTTTTTCCACCCTCTCAAACTTAAATCTTGTTTAGAGATTTTTATATAAATAATGTCTTTGCATCCTACGAACAATTACATATCCAAATTTAGCTTCCCATCAGCACAATTTGCCCACTATCTCCAAATTAGAAAATTTGCTTAACGAAATCTGCCCAATTTTCCTCACCTCCCTCTCAACTATTTCTATTCCAGAAGAAATATTGATCAGTCTTAAAGATTCAGACAGCATTTCTATAACATATAAAACCATTTTAAAGTTCCTTTCTTTTAAAGATCCCAGAGAACAATGGGAAAATGATCACACAACATTTCAGAAAAGGAGTGGAAGGCAGCCATGCATAGAATTCAATCTAGATCCAAATGGGAAAAATGTTGATTCATTCAATTTAAAATCTTTTCCTGAAAACATCTGTCTCGTTTAAAATTGTCTAAAATTTTTCCAGAGCAAGATCCAACTTGCAAATGTTGCAGTGAAGCTCAAGCCTCACTAGGCCGCATGTTTCTGGGCAAAATTTTTAAATACTTATCAGACAGCCTTGGTGTCACAATCCCTCCTAATCCACTAACAGCTGTGTTTGGTGTTATCCCAGATGGGCTTAAAGTGGAGAAGGGCAAGCAAACTGTAATTGCCTTTACTTCACTACTAGCATGTAGACTCATCTTGCTCAACTGGAAGAATCCTAGCCCACCCCTTTTATGTCAGTGGGTAACTGATGTTATATACTATTTAAAATTGGAAAAAATCTAATTCTCACTTAGAAGATCTATTCAAAACTCTTTTAAAATCTGGCAGGATCTAATCAACAATATTTTAGAATAAGCATTTATTTTGGGGAGAAGGACTTCTTTCCCTCTTTATTACTCTCAGTTTTACTCTGGCTGCTGGCCTTCCTCTCTTTCTCATGGGTGGGTGTTGAATTGAATTCAGTGTTGCTAAGTTTGACTTGATTGTATGGAACGTTTACATGCTTTTAATGCATTCAATAAAAGATAAAAAAAAGCATACAAGCTGAACCATAACCAGAAAAAGAACATTTTTTTATGAGCAGAGCACTAGAGCAACTGAACTCCTGTCCAGAAACACATTTTATTTAAAAAATGTTTTCTGGCGGTCCATTTATTTATAATTTAATCAAACTATTTTACTAGACCTTACAGCTTCAGGTGCAAAGTAAAAGCAAATAAAAAAAGAGTCACATAAATCAGAAAAGAAAAAAATTATTCAAGAAACTGAGGGGAAAAAAAGAAGATGCAGCACCACTCATCAAAAACACTTCACCGGCTTCAAAAAAAAATTATGACGGTGAGCATGGATAAGAAAATGTTCAGGCTTGCAATAAACAGAGTCTAATGAACATATCAAAGTTGATCTTCAGAATCCAGCAAATTACCTTTATAGAGCCTTTCAAGATTCTTTCCTCTTTCTTTGGTATTAAATGTGTGAATACTATCAAACTGGTAATTTGGTTGATTTGTATTTCAATACAATACAATACAATTTATTTTTGTATAGCCCAAAATCACACAAGGAGTGCCACAATGAGCTTCAACAGGCCCTGCCTCTTGACAACCCCCCAGCCTTGATTCTCTAGGAAGACAATGAACAACTCCCAAAAAAACCCCAGTAGGGAAAAAATGGAAGAAACCTTGGGAAAGGCAGTTCAAAGAGAGACCCCTTTCCAGGTAGGTTGGGCGTGCAGTGGGTGTCAAAAAGAAGGGGGTCAATACAATACAATACACATAACAGAACAAATCCTCAATACAGTATAAAAGTAAAAATTTTAGAAGTACATAGCAGAATTTAACAATGAATGACATCACATAATATGATTTGGATTTGTTTATAGTCCTGGAGACCTCATCCATCAAGATGCCTCCCCATTTGATCCTTCCACAGTTGAAACAGTGCTGGGCCAGCCAATCCGATGAAAGGACCTCTCTTTCCCATGACTCCAGCGATGCTTCATCGGGGATGACTTTACCATAAGCAGGCACAACAACTTGGCAGGTGGGCTAGGGCACCAAGTGCCACATTTGGATACCGAGAAGAGAAACAGAATAGGTGAGGGTTAGTATCAAATTATAACTTGGTCTTGGTCTTGGTAAGGGACCAGATACAATTAAATTCCGACATTTTCTTTTAGCTGGTGCATAGAGAGATGAAGTTCCGCTTTAATACATCAGATTGCTGTAAATAAATATCATTAGTGCCGATATGCAGCAATAAGGTAGATACTTCATCGTCGGTAAGACAGTCCAATGCAGCCTCTATGCCAGAAATCTTAGCCCCTGCGAGGCATTTAACATTAACTGCTGGTTTAACATAGTTTGGAATTCTAACATTCCGCACTATGGAATCACCAATTATGAGCACTTTCTTATTCTCAGTTTCCACAGGTGCGCTGCGGAGTGCTGAGAATCTGTTCTGGGTCTGAATTGGTGACCTTGGTGCTGGGGGACTAAATTGTGGCTTCTTAGACCCCCTTCTTACTGTTACCTACTTGCCCTATGGTTGAATTGGTGCTGCTGACTTCGGCCGTGCACTGACTACAGTGGGACCTAGAGAGACTGAATCCGAATCAGAAGTAGCCGAATTGTCTAAACAAACCGAGTCGATCTAATTTTCGGTTTGCCTCATTGCAATCAGGTTCCTAATGCGGTCCTCCAATTTGCGTATTTTCCTGACCAACTCTAAATTAACTAAACACTTTTGGCAGGTGAAGCTGTCTACCCTGTTGGCTGGAAAACCTGAGCTGTACATGCTGCAGGACACACAATATATAAACATGCCCTCAAAGGGCAGAGAGCAGATAGAATTTACATTTAGTGTTGATATCATCTTCGCCATTTTTGTAGTTGCTTCGGCACTTTCCGTGTTCAGCTAAATCACAAAGAGACTGTCGGCTTTAAGATTCTACCACCCGCTGAGCGATCAACTTTGATTTCTCACTGCTGGTTATTTCTCCTGGTCAGTTGCCGGCTTTAATTCAGTTGAACTTACTCGGGTGTTTGTGAAGGGCTACTTGCCTGTGGAAGACGACACCGCTCTGTGCTGTGCTTTCGCTCGCTGCTCCACTCTGTGCTGTGCTTTCGCTCGCTTCTCCGCTCTGTGCTATGCTTCTGCTCGCTGCTCTGCTCTGTGCTGTGCTGTTAGTCCTGCATTAATGAGCTGCTTATTCTTCTACTACTAGTTCCCCTTCCTTTTTCCCCCCTGATATTTTTGATCAACCTTCTTCAAGTAGCTCAGTCCTACGCTACCTCGCTAGTCAAGCCTTTTTACTTTCGATCTTCTTTTACTTTATCCAGCCACTTCCACTTTGGCCCTCCTCACTTTCTCTTCCCCTTTATTCCCATTCCCATCACTCTTTTGCCCATGACTCAGCTCCATACATCATTGCTGGTCTTACTACTGCCTTAAACCTTACCTTTAACCTTCACTTTAATTCTTTGATCACACAATATTCCTAATACTTTCTTTAATTTTTTCCATGAACACTGCACTCTGTGGGTTATCACTACATTTAATTTTCAATCTGTGCTACCACTGATCCTAGATATTTAAATTTATCCACGTAGGCTAAATTCTGAATCCTGATCAGCATTAAACCTCAGATATTCTGCCTTCTTTCTGCTTACCTTAATTCTTCTATTAAATACCGAATTCTGCAGTATGTGTGGAAGTGGCATATAGCTTCTTAGGGTGCACTATTTTATCCAGTAGGACACATTCTTCCTAAATACTGAATACCTTCTTAATAAGAATGTGAAAATTTAATTCCAGCATCAAATTAACTGGGAAGTACTTACACAATGTTATTAACACATAAAACCAACATCAAAAACTTACCCAAACTGATAAAATTATATATTTTCTCATCCACCACCCCGTATTTGAAAACATAACATTCTTTCAATTTTGAAATATTATTTTGCAAAGGTAATCAATTGTGGATGAGTTCATATACAACAATTATGTATACAGTCATTAGAATTTGTCTTAGACTGTATAATCTGTTCCTCTGTGCAGTCACCTAATATTTCTGGTATATTGAATAATACGGAAGAATAAAATGGACAAATAATTTTTGTGACTTTGATATGCTCCTCTTTATCATAAATACAGTTTTCATAAATTGTCCCAGCAGGAATTGAAGATGCCCAGAACATCTGACAGTATATTTTCACACAGGGTGAGTGTTACCTGTCATTTAAGCCTTGAAACTTTACTCTATTTGCTTTATTTCTCTTGCACCCATTTTATTGGTATTTACTTACATTATATTTACAAGTTGTTAAATGTCAGTGGACAGAATAATGTTAATCATTGTCTTTATGACAAATTCAGTAACTAAGCAGATATGTTAACTGAATTATTAACTGAAACAGGTAAAACATAAAATTCAAATATCTGAAATACATGCTAGATGTGAAATGCCTTGTTCTTGTAAAAAAAGAAGGTTGAATGGGATTATTCACCAGGATAGTGTAAGAAAGTGATTTCTGTTACAGTCAGTGTAGAGGGATGCTTGCTATTACATTAGATGTTGACAAACTCACTTTTTTTGCTCTTTAATATATAATATATAATATAATAATTGCTTTCCTATGTTAAGCTAAAATAGTAAGCAGTTATGTATAGACTCTCTGATTCCAAAAATTTAAATGCTTGCTTTTCTTAATAATTTCAAAAAGAAGTACTTTTCTAGCACCCAGCTGTAGTAGCAGTACGTAAATACTGTAGTTTTTGATGCACTTTTTAAAATTTGCTTTGAAATGGCACTACACATACAGCAGTACTTGATATTTAATGTTTAGGCTAGGACTAAATGTTTGACAATTCATATGCAAAACTGTTATTTAAATACATAACTATTTAAAATTACAGTACTGAAGGAAACTAAAAATTCATAGTTGCATGATAAGTGCTGCATTATATGTATAGATTGTGCACCTGCCCTGTTATGCTGAATAAAGATTATTGAAGCACATAAGTGGATTTTTTTTAAATCTTGTTGCCATGTTACCATCTACTATTCACAAACCCCATCATAATAACTGTATATTCACATAGATAATTATTTTCTTGCAATAGAGTATTAAAGCTTTAATTACGTTTTTAGGATAGGAAAATAATAAGCATTTACTGTTAATTAAGTATTATTTGATATGAGTATTTGCGTAAAGGTAGCTCGCAATAACTTTTTTTGTTTTTGTATATTAATAGCCTTTATTATTCTGTCACTTTACCAATGAAGATATTAAAATAGAAATACATGTATTGCAAAGAACTCAGTGGAGTTTGGAGTTCTCTTCCATTACATTTTTTATGTTTTATCCTTATTTTTATCCTTATTTTTTGTAGAAAACTATTCCAAAATTTACTTTACACAAGTTATTTCATTTAGCAGCCATCTCACAAATTAGCAAGTGGCTTGTGATGTAGTGATACTTTTTTCTTTTTATTGTTTATAATTAGAAATAGATATTCCATACAGTCAAGTCAAACTTAAAAAATTTAAACAAAATTCAACCCCCACCCAAGAGAAAGAGAGAGGAGCCAGCAACCAAAGCTACTCTATAATAGAAACAAGAAAAGAAGGGTATCCTTTTCCCCCAAGTGGAAACTTATTCTAAAATGTTATTGAATAGATTAAACAAATCCTGTGAGAATTTCATTTTTTCCATTGGTTGCCCGCTGACTTAAAAGTGGTGAGATGGGATTCTTCCAGTTGACCAAGAAAAGTTTATGTGCTAGTATGTGCTGTAAGGACAATTAATGTTTGTTTGTTCTTCTCCACTTTAACCCCATCTGAGAGTAAACCAAACACAGCTGTTAATGGGTTAGGAGTGCTTGTGACACGGAGGCGGTCTGATAGGCATGCAAATAGTTTTGTCCAAAATGTTGCTAATTAGGTGCATGCCCAGAATATGTGGCCCAGTGAGGTTAGAGCTAGATTGCAATGTTCACAGGTTGAGTCTAACTATGGAAACATTTTGGACAATTTTAAATGAGATAAATGTGCTTGGTTAAAGATTTTAATTTGAATGCTTTGCACACATGGAGCTCAAATATATTCTGTGTATGGCTGCCTTTACCTCTTTTTCTGAAATATTAAGTGACTGATCCTTTCCCCAAGGTACTTTGGGGTATTTGAAAGGAAGGGACTTTTTATAAATTGTTGAGTCTTCAAGATTGATCACTGATTCTTAAGGTGGAAGGTGAGGAAAATTGGGTAGGTTCTGTTTAGCAAAGTTTGTAGCTTGATAGTAGTAGAAGAATTGTGTTGATGAGAAGTTGTATTTGAAGCATAGTTATTTGTAGGATACAAAGAGATTATCTATGTACAAGTCTCTTAAATGTTTTAATCTATTTTACAGACATTAAATAGTGTATATGTTTGAGAGGGTGAAAAAAGATGGTTGTCATGTACATGTGCAACAGATAGAAGCTTCTCTATTTTAAAGTGCTTCCTACATTGGTTCCATATTCTGAGAGAATGAAGGGCAATTGTATTATTAGTGTAATGTTGATAGATTGTATTAACTGGGGCACAGAGCAGGGAATATAAAGAAGTACTGCAAGATTTTATTTCAATTGCAGACCAGGCTTGTGGATATTCAGCGATTTGTGTTGATGTTCAGGTCTTAATAGCTTGTAAAGTTTCCGCCCTGTTATAAAATTGAACGTTAGTTAGTGCCATACCCCCTTCTCCTTTAGGTTGTTGTAGAGTCGCCCTTTGGATTTGTGGATGTTTCAAATCTGAAATACATTCCATGCATACAACAAAATTTTGTTGAAAAAGAGCTTTATATTTACTTGTAATATTTACCCCTAGATATTTAAACTGATTTGTTAATATAAATCAGAAGGTGTTCAGTCCGATATTATGTGCTAGAGAATTCACTGGAAAAAAAAATATTCAAATCTATTTTAAGTCCAGATATTTTTTAAAAATCTGCTAATGCTTTTTGAACTGCTGGCACAGAGTTTTATCTGCATATAGTGATATTTTCTGTTCAAGTCCTTCTCTGTGAATCTTTCTTTTTGAAAGTATACAGCCAACAGTTCCAAGAGCAAAGGTGATAAGGGGCATCCTTGTCGAATCTAGTGTTCAATTTGAATTTAACTTTATATATAATACGCTACCGTGGCTGTCTGTTTGTCTGTACAGGATTTTAAATCACCTGTAGCTCGCAAACAGTTTGACCTATTGACCTGAAATTTGGTACACACATACTACGTGACGTCTAATATCCACTTTCAGGGAGATGATTGACCTCCAAGGATATTCCTCTTTTTATTTTTATTTATTGTAGAATCAACTCTTGGAAATGGCCAGGAGGGCGGCGGTGTGGCGCATGCATACAGGCTCCATTTTCATCCCTACCAGCTTCTCCGTCACTTCCCCTACCTCTTCATATCTTAAATCATTCTTGAAGCAGATTGAAGACTTAAGTGCCAGCTTAAGTAAAAAATGAAAGAAAACGTACTAAGTAATTGCAACACAAACACTGACTTAATCAGTTTTAACATGAAAAGATGCAGATGAAAGAAGAGAAGATGCGGTAATGCTAGGTTGGAGAAAAATAGAGCTGCTCAGGAAGCAGCAAGTGCATCAACTTCTGAGCTAACGAATGCTAAACATACATTGAAAGTGTGAAAACTATGAATGCTTGAAGTCAAATGCATTCACTGCACATTATTGTGCAGTGTGCATTTACTGGTCTGAAATAATGTTGTTAAATGGAGGCTTCTGGACTAGTATAAAGTCATTTGATCCTTTCACATATGTTTGGGCTGAACCCAAATTTGTGCAAGGTGGTGAATAGGTAGTCCCATTCAACCATATCAAATGCTTTTTATGCATCTAAAGATAATAAGATATTACAAAAGATAACACTTTCTTAATCCTTCTGGCTCGAACTTTGCAGAGTATTTAGAAGAGTGATTGGTCTGTATAATGCACATTGTAGTAGGTTCTTGTAATTCTTAGGAAAGATGATAATTAATGTTTGGCGAAAAGTTTGAAGTATATTTTTTTGTCTTTAGCTTCTATAAATGTTGCTAACAATAGTGCAGCTAACTTATTTGATTTTTGTTTCTATTAGGTAGCCATCAGGGCCGGCTGCTTTCCCACTTTGAAGTGAGTTTATAGCATCTAGTAATTCTGAAAGCGTCAGAGGTTTATCCAGTTCCACAGTACTAAGAGTACCTAACTGTGGTATCTCTAATGAATTAAGAAACCCATTAAATTGTGTCTTATCTTCTTTAAACGAAGTAGAATATAAGGACTTATAGTACTCTCTAAATGTGTAAGTTATATTTTAATTTGATACTTTTTTCTTTTTTACTAATGGCATAGGTAAATGCCAAACACTTAAACAAGAATACAAATAGACTTTCAACACCAGCAATTTCTGGTAAACTGTAATAAAATATATTACATTTATATGTAAAAAAAAACTTGAAAGTAACATATGATTTGTGTTTAATCATAGAAGACTTATTAACATTTAGCTTACATCCAAATCCAAATTACCTTAACAAATTTAAACAAACGCAGTCTAATTGAAATGACTAACTTCTCAGGTTTGCATTTAGTTACAGAGTTTGACAAAATCAAGCTCCCCTATAAACCTATAAACTAGAACATTTTCAGAACAATAAATAATAATTGGCAACTTCTTGCTTCAGTTAAAACCTGGTAAAAAAATCTGTAGATTAATTAAACTTTGCCGATGTAACAAGCATGGTATTTTCACAGCATTTTGAATCTGTCACAGTTCAGTCTGCTTCTCCTGACTAATAAAACTAGAAAACCTATGTGAAAAAGCAATTAGCTGTCCACACTGTTACATGGCACTGAAAGAAGCCTAAGAGCCGGCAGAAGCCAGGGAGCTGGGGTGTGTAGATTTGCTCATATGGCTGCTAAGTCACAGAGCAAGTACCACTTTTCCATGATGACAGCTCTACTCTGTCTGATAAGAAAAAGGCAGTTGATTAAGGAGATGGGTCTATCAGTCAGTCAGATAAGGTATGGTGTTGTTTAACAGCTTTCGAAAGGTTCATTAACACATATAGCCTTGTAAAAAACAGAGTGCATTACACTGTCAGAAAAAAAAACTTTGTAAGTAACTAGGCTACAAATTACCATGGATCAAACATTGGTGCCACTAAATTAATAGGCTATGACTGTTCATTTCAATTGCTAGGTTACCACATCTAACACAGTGCTTTTCTCAGTTTAAATTCTGTTCTCAAAATTGTGTTTTTCTGCTAAAATGCATGTGAATACCACAGTAGCTGGAAGAGTACCCGCTACAGCGTTCAAACTTTTTCAAACTCAGATTAAGTCTGCACCAAGGTTCTTCTTTGAGTTCATACCTTTTTAATCTGGCTATGGATGTGTTGAGTCATGGCATAAAAGACCAATCCCACTGGTGGTTAGGTTAGCTTTTGCTAATACATTGTGAAGTGTAGCACCAGAAAAGAGCAAGTGGACAGGAAGTTGGAAGAATGGAGAATGGTTTTGGAAGATAAATAGGAAGAAGACAGAATATGTGAGGTTTAATAATGATCAAGATTCAGAAGCTAGTCTGAAGGGAGAACTATTGAAAAGAGAAGATCAATTTAAATATCTAGAATCAATAGTAGCCCAAGATGAAAAAGTAGATTCAGAGATAACCCACTGAGTGCATTGTGGATGGAACAATTGGAAGAAGGTATCAGTGGTATTGGATGATCATGAGCAGTACAGATAGCACAGGAGAACTTAAATGTGGCAGAAAAAATGTTGAGATGGATGTGTGGAGTTACATAGAAAGGAACAGAATAGGAAATGAGACAATCAGAGGTACGATGAAAAGGAGAGATTTCTAAGATTGTATAGGAAAGTAGGTCGAAGTGGTATAAACTTGTAATGAGGAGAGACTATAAATGAGTGGGCAAGAGAGTGATTGGAATGGATGTACAGGGAAATAGAAAGCGAGGGATGCCAAAGTAGATATGGATGATAAAGTAAAAGAAGATCTAAGGGAAAATATCTTGACTGGCGAGGAGGTGCAAGACCAAGCTGATTGGAGAATGTTGATCTAGCACATCGTCCCCAAATAGAAGTGTGAAAAGGTAAAGAGGAAGAAGAAGATGGCTTTCAAACTCACCCCATCTGTGTACATTAACTTTTCCTGGTAGTTCATGACTGTACCATATGAGTATGCAACAGTTTCTTGTTTCTTTTTCAAGGGGTTTTGCAAATATAAAGCAAAAAATATCACTATTTACATTTTTGAATCCTCATTGTTAATTGAACCAAGTGTCTTAAGCTTTCAATTAGACATTGTAACATGATTTTATCCTAGTATAAAATATAATTCTTTTTATTTTGGTCCCTTCCCCCAAAATTGAAGGTTCTCAATACAACTCAAGTTGATGGTTGGATCAGAAAAAAAGAGTGGTGCTATTTTGAGCACTTAGTGGCAGTGATCACCTTTTATCAAAACATGGGGATGGCACTAAAATCTATGATCAGACGGCCTTGATATTTATAATGAATGCTAAAATTACAATAGCGCTGGTCAGGTACAACAAGACTAAATGTTATTTCAGTTAATAAGTAATAAAAATACTGTTTGATTTAAAGGTTTTCTTTAAAATATTAGTTATGTATCTTGTGTTACGCATGTACATTGACTTGAATGTGGTTCTCGACGAGGATGCCCCCTATCACTGTTACTCTTTGCAATCACCATTGAGCCATTGGTCATTCACTTTTGAAATGTATTAGAGATAAATCGGATTACCAGAGAAGGACTTCAACAAGAAATATCACTATATCCAGATGATATGGTACTATATATATATCACACCCACAAACTTCCATACCAGCAGTCCTCAACACACTAGTAGAACTTCAAAAAATACATGGACTCAAAATAAATTTGAATAAAACTGTGCTTTTAGCAGTGAACCCTCTAGCACACCATATTAGACTGGACACCTTCCCATTTATTTTACCAGATCTGTTTAAATATTGTACCTAATGGTAAACATCACAAGCAAATATAAAGATCTTTTTTAACAAAATTTCTCTGTCTGCATGGAAAAAATTAAACAAGATGTTTACAAATGGCTTACCCTCCATCTCCATCTGTTAAGATGAACATCCTTCTCAAGCTTCTTTTTCTGTTTCAAAGTATCGCCATATATGTTAAATTGTTCTTTAAGAAATTAGATACAATTTTAACCTCATTTATTTGGAATTCAAAACATCCACGCATACAATTGGCAGCTCTACAAAGACCTAAAGCAGAAGGCACCATGGCACTACCTAACTTTCAGTTTTATCACTGGGCAGTTAATATACAAGCTATAAAGACCTGGGGCCTCATGCACAATGCTGTGCAGACAATTCACACTAAAACATTGCGTACAGACAAAAGTCGAAATGTGCGTGTGAACAAAAAAATTTAGATGCAGAAAACCATGCATAAGCCAACTTCCACACACTTACAGTATGCTACATAAATCCTGGTCTGCGTGAAATATAACGCTTGTGCACATGCCTGCTGCTCAACCCCATCTCCTCCCAGAATTATGCCTCTTTGAATATGCAAATCAGTATAAATATTCCCTCAAGTTCAGCATTCTGTGAAAAGACAATGGCAAAAGCATGGGGGAAAAAAGAAGAATATCAGAGAATGCCAAGTGGAGGCGAGGAAAAACGTACTATTTGTCGGTTTAAGCAGTTGTATAAACAACAAAAGGAAGTTGATCGAATGTTCAAGTTCAGAAAGTCACACAGTACCCGAAATAAAAAATAAGTTGTCAGATATCAGAGTCGCCGTGAAAAGGCGAGTAGTAGCCCACCATCTGAGTGTCATGTGGAAGCTTGAAGCTTGGCAACTTTAATCTCTAAATTTCCACTTTAATCACGTAGTTTATTTTGTCATTAAAGTAGAATGTCATAAACTTAATCTCAAAATCTTTTACTTTACTAGTTTCTCAAATCCAATCGTAGCTATAATATCCCATTAAATGCTTTGTTTTCTGTGTGTTCTTCTATGTACTCTATGTGTGTAAATCATTAATTGCTTAAACGGGCTTTCTCTTACACCAACAGGACACAGTTTGTATTCATGATATTACAGCTCTCTGATCAATTTTAATACTAATATATATAATTGATATCATTTTCATAATGAAATTAATTAAAGCATATATTAAACATGGGGCCACAGTGGCACAATGGTGGCAATGAGCTGGCACTCCGTCCAGAGATTGTTCCTGCCTTCTGCAAGATGCTTGTTGTGCCATGCGCGACTCTTGATGAAATAATTTATTACACCAGTACAGTCTCTTTCAAACATGCTAACCCCTAATTCCTGTCCTTCCTTTTCTTTCTCCAAGTAACCAATCACCACACAATCAGCTCTTTAATAAATTTCAAGCCATCTGTAAACTTAAAATGCATATTCTTCAAAACCTTTAAGTAACATTGTAATGTATTCGTAGTACATGCTTAATTATTTCAACCATCTATCCATCCAGTCTCATCAAGCATACAGCGTGAGGCAGGAACAATCCCTGAATGGGGCGCCAGTTCATCGCTACTGCTGTCCACTGTGTCCGCACGTTTAATAACAGTATACATTATTTAAATGAAGTTAAAAATGTATCTGTATAATGCATTTCACCTGAAAAATGATATCAAGAGCTCCAAGAACAAAGTGCCTGAAAATCTAAATTGGCTTAGAAGCCAGCCGTCATTATCTGTAAATACACACTATCTTCTATTGAATTGAATTAAACTGAATTCTTTCATTGTTATTGTATGATACAATGAGATTCAATATGCAAAGCCTCCATAAATTTATTTTCCTATAAAATAGTAAAATAAAACAAATAAATAAATAAAAATAACAATAATAATACGATAAAAAAATAAAAATATACAATATGAAAGCATAGGTGGCTCAGGTTTTACAATATTAACTGTAATGCAAATTTACACTGAAGTAATTATACTTATAAGTATAAACAGCTTTACTGGGAGCACTTGATGGATTGATTGAGTGTGTTTATATCTCTTGGGCTGAAACTGTTTCTGAACTACAAGGTTTGTGCAGGAAAGGCTCTGAAGCATTTGCTGAATGGAGGACGTTCAAATAGACTGTGCACATGGCTAAGGCAGCGGTTGCCAAGAGCTGTATCCCGATAATTCTCTCTGCTCTTGACATAATCTGCCATAGAGCTTTTTGATCAGCTGCTGTATAATTGTGACTAGCAAAATACCCACGCTTCGCAGCGGCGAAGTACTGCCTTAAAATTTTTATTAAGAAGAAAATTAAACCTTTTTAAACTGAGGGAAAATATACCAAAAATTATTTGTTAAGGATCTCTTTGTATACCACATTGTGAGTTCGGTGCTCCGGTTGTAATATGACCAAGCTGTGCGCTGAGCTTACTCTTGAGCATGCAACGTACAGCTGGCCGTGTGAAAAGCAATCTTGTTTCAAATCTCACAGCTTGGATTGCTGCTGTCATAATTGGTTTGAGTTTCATGGTTTGTTTCAATTACAACAGTATTTGTAGGACTTGTGTTGAAGAGACATTCGGCATTTGTCAAGCGTTGTAAGTATACAACCGGTTTCATCGATAACTTCATATCCAGCTTTTGAGAGTTTAAACATTCATAAACATCAAAGTGTCCATTACTGAAATAGTCACCTGTGAATCTAAGATGTTTAAGAGGCATTGGCGGTTGTCGAAAGGTGTAAAATATTTGGCCATTTCGGTACACTTGAAAGCGACAACCGAACAATTCAGCGGCAGCCATCAACTCACATGCAGATCCATAGGTGAAGGGCTTAAGCATTTCACTATTATAGTGCTCCTGTGTAGTATAATTATCTCCTGTACCGTCATCAGTCCACACCATGAACCTGTCCCAGTCATTCAATACATAAGACACAATGTTCCTCCGGATATCAAGAGTGAGCCTGATATGGGCGTGCAATATGTAACAAAGAGAAAGGAAAAGGTAGGTGCCATCTCCGGGCATGGAAACCACTCGGTAAGTGACAGTTCTTTGTTCGATGGTGATCACCTCGATAGACATGTTAATGAGGGTACGGTTGGAATGATAAAGGAAATGGGTACCTGAACAATGTAAAGTATGTCTAAAATACCTACGCAATAACTATAATCGTAATAAACGAACAATAAAACAGCGGAGAAGCTGTGGATTAAATAAAAAGGCTGTAGTTATCAGCAGGGAGACGTGAATCCCGTGGTGAAACAAGGAAGGGAATGTAGAGACCAGAGCGACGGACAGCCTTATATAGGCAGGCAGCCAACAACGTGGGAGGCGTTGGGATGGGGGACCCAACGCCGCCTCACACGGTGACCGAGCTGTAGGATATGGATGTATATATGTACGTAAGTAGGATTCAGTTAGCGTTGGGAACCCGCGTACCAAATTTCTTGAAGATGGGCCCATAAGTAACAAAGACCGTTGAAAAGTTCATTATGGCGGCCAACAGTGGCATCATACCACCAAAATAAGTACGTACATTGGTTTCGGTTAGCGCAGGGAAGCTGCCTACCAAATTTCGTGAGATGGGGCCATAAATAAGAAAGTTCAACATGGCGGATGTTGTCAACCGTTATGACCGTTACGCGCAGAATTTCGAAATGAAACCTGCTTAACTTTTGTAAGTAAGCTGTAAGGAATAAGCCTGCCAAATTTCAGCCTTCCACCTACAAGGGAAGTTGGAGAATTAGTGATGAGTGAGTGAGTGAGTCAGTGAGGGCTTTGCCTTTTATCAGTATAGATTACACACTCAGGTGCAGTGGATTAAAATACTCAGTGAGGCATTGAGAATAACAACCCTAAAGCAGCTATAGTATTTGGAATTGTTTGGAAATCACATGCACCATTATATGGTTACGGGTTGATTATAATCAGATGCGGTTAATGTCAGTGTATTTGATAAAGCCATGTCAGGTTTGGGAAGTCACCCAGGAACAGTAGCACTACTTTGATGCCGGGTGCCAACAGTTTGCAAAACCAAGCCAAAAACTTGCAACGCTATGGTTTGATCTGGCGTGAGAATGTGTATGGCTTTACACCAAGTTTAGTTTTTATACATTCCAATGAGAGTGTGGAAACGGGCATACGCAACATTGTTGTGCGTACACACTGTTTATACATGAGGTCCCTGGACATTGACACAAATCGATGAATATACACAAACTTGGTTCTTTCCACAATTTTCATTACAGAGCATTCTCTCTCATACCATATTATTACCAGTTAGCCAAACATTCACAAATAAGGGATGGAAAGCAACCTGAATGCCATTATAATTTGAAACTGCACATAAACAATAAGTTCAGACCCTGTGTCTGTGAAACTAACCACTGTAGTGCTATACCAAATTTATAAATTGAATAATAGTGTAATGGTCTCTGTTCACGTAGACAATTTAGTCTAGTTGTATAATGGATTTTCTGGAACAGATGTTACAACTCTTTTTGGATTTTATATGAAGGACCAAAATGTTTGAATTACCTTGAAAAGATATCTGGTCTCCACATTTCTGGACTTATTTGTGTTCTTCTGACTAATTTAGCAGAGTCTTGACCATTTTGATTTGAAGTAAGAGGATCCAGAAAAGAGATGAATGACTGACCATCTTTTTTATCATTGAACCTGCTGTAATATATGTCATCAATTAAAAGACTAAGGGCAAGCTATTTGTTTTTATAGAAAAAACAAACAAGCAGTGCATTTTTTTATGCAAATATTGCACATTTGCAAGTATACATAAGCCTGATATAAATAGCATGAATGTGTATATGTGGGCAGTTATGAAGAACTGTCATCGTGTTTTTTACACTGTTCCCAGGGCACTGTACTGAGTATGCAGAGTCAGAAAACTAACAAAATGGAATTAAAAAATGAGAGGCAGGAAAAGCTATATAGAAAGCAAGATTTCTAAAGATCATAGAGATTCAGCTTCTGCTCACACTTCGTGCTCCCTCCCTTTTGGCCTGTCATCCTCCCACCAGGAGAACTCTGGTTCTTCTAGTGGGAGAAAGAGAGGTCACAGATACGCACGGATAAGAAAATGTTCAGGCTTGCCATAAACAGAGTCTGATGAACAGGGCTCAGTGTTAAACAGAGTCAATCTTCACATCAGAGTTTAGATCACATTAATTACAACACTTTCCATGCCAGTGTATATTTGTGCTTGTACATTTTACAGAAAGTGCCATGCTATGCTGTCTTCAAACCAGTTACACTTTTCATATCACTGAGAATAAAAACAGCATATTCTTTCAGGAAATTCTAATTGTTGCAAATTTTTTACACGTAATGTCGTAATTTATCCTGAATTGCCCTCTCTGACATTCTTCTCTGATTGAACAGCATGAACTTAGATTAGCTTTGCTTAACTGTAGTGCACAAGCCAAACTTAATTCAAAGCTAATAACTACAAAACTGTACTATAATAATAAATAACAATTGTGATAACTAAGCAGAAAATTGAGTCACTTTAATGTCAGTTTTTGAAGGATGTATCTATGGGCTTTCCATTACCAACCTGCCTTTTTAACCTTTCGACAATGGGATTTCCTGACTCACACCATCGTTGTATGTTACTAGAAAATGTTGTGTGCTCCCCCAAATGTTCCCACATTTCAGAAGGAACATTGGTCTCAAAACAGTACAAATGAAAAGTTTCAATATATCACCAGAATATACTGTAGGTGGAAGCAGAGTGGTTTGTTAATTGCACATGCAAAAGAAAACAGGAAATGTTGATATATTAATGTCTTAAAGGTAAATGTCTCTGTGAATGAACATTTATGTGAGCTATGTGTAAAAAGTCAGCCTTTTCTTGCATGATGTCACCCAGAGAGTCTTCAAACAAGAAGAGAAATAAAAAATACCTGCTATCGAATCCATTTTAGTAGCATATGTTTAAGAAACATATTTCAATGAATTACAATGTGCAGCTATGTACACAATTTATCATTGATGCACATGTAGAAAAACAGTTTTAAAAGTATATTTACAAATACATTATGCTATCTACCTAACCCATCTTATTTCCTTGTGATAATCTGATATGAATTTTTACCCATACCATCTACTTCTATATCCAAATCAAAATATGTTTAGCTTAATCTTAGTCTACTACAGATAAAATCGACATATGGATGAATTTCACATTGAGACTTGTTGAGGAGGATTGCAAAGTAGTTACATTTTTTATGGCTGGGGCCCTTGCCCGGCCAGGATGCCTCCACGCTGGGAGGACCGGTGGAGCCAGCATATCCAGAACATTGCTTTCCCCAGAGCGCTAGATGGCAGACCCCTTGGATTGCAGCAGTGGCTTACTCCCACAGGGCTTCATGGGAGTTGGAGTTTGGTGCAGCCCTGTTGGGATTCATGGGCACCGCCTGGGGTGCTGTAGCTGCTGCTGAGCCCTACAGAGTAGCTCTTCCACCACATCCAGAAGTGCTGCTGGAAATAAGTCATCAAACACCTGGAGCACTTCCAGCTACATTATAAAAGAAGCCAGCAGCCACTACTCCAGGAGCCAGAGTCGGGAGAAGGGAGACGTAGATTGACTGGAGGAGAAGAGATGAAAAGGAGAAAGAAAAGCACTTTGTTTTTATTATATATATATATACATACAGTATAATGTTTCTCTGGATTATACTGTAAACTTGATATGCTACATATATATTGTATTTATATCATTATATATATACTAGGCTGACCTGCCTTTTAAGGCGACCGACTTTTAAGTTGACCACTTCCTAAGGCAATTCAATATGTAGATCAATTTGATATTTTATTCAAACTCATTAATTTGGTTATATTGCATTTGAGCGGTATTACTTTAATACTCGTAGTTTCTATTATTTTTGTGATGAAATTTTTACTTTTTTTCTATATTGAGGTCACCTTTTTGAACACCCCTGATATTTACTACGCGGTAAGGCATTTGTACTCCATCAACATTAATTATTTCCAGAGACATAATTTTGTTTATTTTTCCAGCGCATCGCACACAAAAGCAAGGGAACGATGGGAGGACCAGAACTCTGCTCACATCATGTCGCTTCGTACCGCAAGCTGCAAGTAGTAAGTCTGTGATAAGCGGAATACCGCTACACTTTCCACTCACGGGACGGAAGGACAATCCCGACCGCTTTTTTATAGTAAGATAAGAAAGAAGAAGATATCGCACAGTCTGGAGTAGAAAATCATCTTTTACCTGGAAAAACGAGACTACAAATCCCATCGTGCATTGCAAAATGGACTGGGCATGTGTGAAACTCCGCGCCTGCGTAGCACTCACGGGATGGAAGGACGATCCCAACCTCTTTTATATAGAAGGATATATATATATATCTTTATATATAATAAACTACCATGTCTGTCCAGGATTTTAAATCACCTGTAGCTCGCAATCTGTTTGACCTATTGACCTGAAATTTGGTACACATATACTACATGACATTCTACTAACTGCTTGCGGGGTGATAATTGACCTCCAAGGTTATTCCTCTTTTTATTTTATTTTATTGTAGAATCAACTCTTGGCAGCGGCCAGAAGGACAGCGATGCGGCACATGCGTATGGGCGCCGTTCTCATTCCCTACCTCCATCGCTGTCACTTCCCCTACCTCTTAATATCTTAAAACATTCTTGAGGCATATTGAAGGCTTAAGTGCCAAAAATGCACTAAGTACTTGCAACACAAACACTGACTTAATCAGTTTTAATGCAAAAAGATGCCAACGGAAGAAGAGAAGCAGGGGGCCGCTAGGGTGGAGAAAACAAGAGCTGCTTAGGAAGCAGCAAACGCATCAACCTCTGAGCAAATGAATGATAAACGCACAGAAAAAGAGGATAAAAACGATGAATGGTTAAGTCAAGTGTATTCACTGCACGTTATCATGCAATGCACCACTACTGGTATCTATACTAATAAAAGACTGACTCACTCACTCATCAGTAATTCTCCAACTTCCCGTGTAGGTAGAAGGCTGAAATTTGGCAGGCTTATTCCTTACAGCTTACTTACACAAGTTAAGCAGGTTTAATTTCGAAATTCTACACATAACGGTCATAACGGTCAACAACGTCTGCCATGTTGAACTTTCTTATTTATGGCCCCATCTTCACGAAATTTGTTAGGCGGCTTCCTTGCGCTAACTGAAACCGATGTACATACTATTTCGGTGGTATGATACCACTGTCGGCCACCATATTGAACTTTCCAACGTCACTAATTCTCCAGCTTCCCATGTAGGTAGAAGGCTGACCCCATCTTCACGAAATTTGGTAGGTGGCTTCCCTGCGCTAACCGAAACCGATGTACGTACTTATTTCGGTAGTATGACGCCACTGTCGGCCACCATATTGAACTTTCAAACGTGACTAATTCTCCAACTTCACATGTAGGTAGAAGGCTGAAATTTGGCAGGCTCATTCCTTACAGCTTACTTACAAAAGTTAAGTAGTGTGAAAGCTGGCCCGGACACACACAGACGGACAACATATTTTCACCCACACACCGTTTATTTACAATATTTACACAGTTTCAAAGTGCACTCACAACCCCAGTGCTTCCAGCACCGATTCCCCAAAGTCCAGGGCCCACAGTCTTTGTGCCTTCCTGGCCGCCTCCCGTCCTCTCTCTCCAGCTCAGTCCTGCTACCTCCCGACATCCACCCATGACTGGAGGGAGGCGGCCCCTTTTATGGGAACCCGGATGGGCTCCAGCTGCTCCCCGGCAATTAGCACTATCCACACCCCTGTGTGGCAGAAGTGCCGGGCTCCCGGGATAAACAGGCACTGGCGGCAACGCCTGGCGGTGGCCACGGGTCCCTACAGGGCTGGGCTTCCAAGCCCCCTACCCGAGGCCTCCTGCATAACCAGGACGGACGCCCCCTCTCAGTCTGGAGGAGGCACACGCCCTCCTCTGGTCCTCCAAGGCGTCCCGGCCGGGCTCCAGCCCCGACCAAAGACCACACGGGGTAAACCGGCATCGGGGCGCAGCCTGGCGGTGACCACGGGTCCCTACAGGGCTGGGCTTCCAAGCCCTGTACCCGTGGCCCCCAACATAACCAGGACGGACACCCCCTCGCGGTCTGGAGGAGGCACAAGCCCTCCTGTCCTCCTCCTGGGCTGGAGCCCGGCCGGGGACCACAGTAGGTTTCATTTCGAAAGTCTACGCGTAACGGTCATAACGGTTGACAACGTCTGCCATGTTGAACTTTCTTATTTATGGCCCCATCTTCACGAAATTTGTTAGGTGGCTTCCCTGCGCTAACCGAAACCAATGTACATATTTATTTCGGTGGTATGACGCAACTGTCGGCCGCCATATTGAACTTTCCAATGGTCTTTGTTACTTATGGGCCCATTTTCATGAAATTTGGTATGCGGGTTTCCAACGCTAACTGTATCCTACTTACGTACATATATACGTCCATAGCCTGCTGCTCGGTCACCGTGTGAGCTGGCATTGGGTCCCCCATCCCAACGCCTCCCACATTGTTGGCTGCCTGCCTATATAGGCTGTCCATCGCTCTGGTCTCTACATTCTCTTCCTTGCTTTGCCACGGGATTCACGTCTCCCTTCTGATAACTACAGCCTTTTTATTTAATCCACGGCTTCTCCGCTGTTTTATTGTTCGTTTATTATGATTATAGTTATTGTGTAGGTATTTTAGACTTCCTTTACATTGTTCAGGTACCCATTTCCTTTATCGTTCCAACCATACCCCTATTAACATGTCTTTCAAGGTGATCACCATCGATCAAAGAACTGTCACTTACCGAGTAGTTTCCATGCCCGGAGATGGCACCTATCTTTTCCATTCTCTGTGTTACATATTGCACGGCTATATCAGGCTCACTCTTGATATCCGGAGGAACATAGTGTCTTATGTATTGAATGACTGGGACAGGTTCAAGGTGTTGACTGATGACGGTACAGGAGATAATTATACTACACAGGAGCACTATAAGAGTGGAATGCTTAAGCCCTTCACCTATAGTTCTGCATGTGAGTTGATGGCTGCAGCTGAATTTTGTCGCTTTCAAGTGTACCAAAATAGCCAAATATTTTACACCTTTCGACAACCGCCAATGCCTCTTAAACATCTTAGATTCACAGGTGACGATTTCAGTAGTGAACACTTTGATGTTTATGAATGTTTAAACTCTCAAAAGCTGGATGTGAAGTTATTGATGAAACCGGTTGTATGCTTACAATGCTTGACAGATGCCGAATGTCACTTCAACACAAGTCCTGCAAATACTGTCATAATTGAAACAAACCATGAAACTCAAACCAATTATGACAGCAGCAATCCAAGCTGTGAGATTTGAAACAAGATTACTTTTGACATGGCCAACTGTACATTGCATGCTTAAGAGTAAGCTCAGCGCACAGCTTGGTCATATTACAACCGGAGGGCCGAAATGACAATGTGGTATACGAAGAGATCCTTAACAAATAATTATTGGTTTATTTTTCCTCAGTTTAAAATGGTTTAATTTTCTTCTTAGTAAAAATTTTAAGGCAGTACTTCGCTGCTGCGAAGCGCTGGTATTTTGCTAGTATATATATATATATATATATATATATACAGTATGTATCTTTCCAGTAAAGAAAACTAACCCAGCGTGGGGATTACTGGCAGTGCCCATTTGTTGTTACAAACATTTTTCCTGCATATCCTTACCACCACACTGTTTGTCAGTGTTCATTTCTCTGTTCCCTTTTGTCCTGTGCACTTTTGTTGTGCCACCCTGTCTCTTACATACAGATGTAGTAGGCTGTTGTTAAATTACAAGACCACTCTGCTACAACTTGTATTGTGGTGGTATCTTGAAACTTTTCATTTGTATTGTTTTGTGCCATTGTCCCAGTACTAAATTCCTCGATGATTACAGAGTTAAACAATAGCTCTTCCCAGTGGTGGTCCTGTAAGCCCATCAGGACATCTTACTTTGTGGCACCTATTTTAAAATACAATTATATAGCATAAATCTCTATTGACAACAGAGTTACTTGAAGTTATACAGTTGTTGGTATTGTATTTTGCTGGAGGAACACCTGCACAGATGACAAAAACACCTGAATATTGGAGAAAGATAGTTTGCCTTTGTTAATTGTTGAAACAAACAGTTGTTAAGGAAAATAAGGAAATGTTCCTTCAAAATAAGAGTTTGGAGCAACAGGAATACATTATATGGAGCAAATGTCTTGCCAGTTGAGAGTATGTGTCTTGAGCTATGCTTAGGTGACTTTGTTCAGAGAAAAAGTCCAAAGTCTGCATGGCTCAATGAATTTCAATAAGACACAACTCAAATGATAGCAGCAGGATGTGTTAGTTGCTTTTTTCCAATAATCATCTTTACACACTGCTTACAAAAATAGTCCAATGAGTGATACAGTTATTATATGACACTATCTCCCATGGGCGCTGGTTCCAGCACATTCTAATTCTTGTTTATATACAAGATATTCTACTTGACCTTCAACTTTAATCCTGTTTATTAGTTTGTGTCTAAAGATTTAGATTTTAAAGGAGTCTAGTCTTACATTATGTTTAGCATCTAATATACTAGTATAAGCTAAAATACTTCTATGTGAGTATAAATGCAAACTACAAAGTAAATATTTAAACATAGTATCTGCATAATGATTTACGGCATAAATCACAGTATACTGCTCTCCTCTGTTCCATGAAGTGGAGGAGGCACACGTAAGTCTTTCACTGTCAGCCAGTCCTCCTCAATGGTGGATGAATATCAAGATACTGGTCAGATCCATTCTGATCAGCTTAAAGTGTTCTGCTTGATGCATTCCTAATATTGATCTGGATTCTTTTTTTTTTCAAATTAAAAGTGATATACAGTAGATTAGTTTAGCAAACAGCCATATTTATTTACAATATAAATCTATTAACAAAATATAATATAGTTTTAACAAAATTAATGAATTCATATAACATTGTAACAACCAGCATAGTTAGCAAATGCATCTCAGAGGTACTTGAGTTTTCTATGTTTTACTTTGAGTCTTTGTTCTGTAACAAACGGTGATATATCTTATATGCCGTTATCTGGGTTATGGAGTACACCTCCAAAACAATAAAATAAAACTTTCCCTACCAATCAGTTTATCTCCTGCCACTATTCATTTTTTTTCTCTATATCACAAACACTCCAGCTTATTGTCTCCCAACTCACTACTCAAAACGTCCTTCTGTCACACCTTCCTTTTTCTCCTAACTTCTCCTGAAACCTTCATCTCCTAATAGCTGTGTTCAACCCTTACAGAACAGAAGCTATTCACTCAATCTCATCACTTACAGCATTCATTCCACCCTTCTTCCACACAGCGCACACGGCCCAGCAGGTAGTACCGCAGGTGTGTCACCGTCCATTTGATGGCCAAGGCTACCTCGTCTCCCAGTCCAACAGTTTCTGGCTTGGGTATATCATGGGGTGTTCGACACCATTGATGCTTTGGCTCAGCATGGCACTCAAACCTGTGTCTGAGGCAATGGTCTGGAGGATAAAGGTAGTGAGAAATTAGGAGTTCTTAATATAGGTGCCGAAGTAAGGGCCTGTTTCAAGTCACTGAATGCTCGCTCCGTTTCCTCGGTCCACACCACATTTTAAAGGGGCCCTTTTCTTTGTCAGGTTCATCAAGGGTGCTGCTCTCTCTGAGAAGCGAGGTACAAACCGGCGGTAGTAACCCGCTAGTCCTAAGAAGGCTTGCACCTATTTCTTGACCATCGGACGGGGCCATTCCAGGATGTCTTTTACTTTGGTACACTGTGGCTTCACTAGCCCTCCTCCCACTAGGTAGCCCAAAGATCGGGTTTCGCTCATCCCAAAGTAACACTATCGTCAGAAGAACTGTGTACACCTGCACGACATGTTCCAGGTGTCGGAATAGATGACCACGTCATCCAGGTATGCAGCACAATAGGACTGGTGGGGCCTTAGCACTCTATCCACCAGACGTTGGAAGGTCGCCGGCGCCCCGTGCAGCCCGAATGGGAGTACCTTGTAGTGCCAGTGACCGCTATAGGTGCTAAAAGCAGTTTTTTCTCTCTCGGATGCCGTTAAGGAAATTTGCTAATACCCCTTTGTCATGTCAAGAGTAGTCAGATAGCGGGCCATCCCTAATCTCTCCAGGAGCTTATCCACCTGATTAAGGCGTCTGAAGTTGTTGCAAAATCGCCACGACCCGTCCGGCTTGGATACAAGGACGATAGGACTGGACCAGCTATGGCTCTCCTCAATGATATCCATGTCTAGCATTCGTTGAACCTCTAGCTCCACTTCAGCACGTTTCACCTCAGGAAGGCGGTAGGGCCGTTCCCTGACAACCACACCTGGGTCTGTCACGATGTCATGCTGAATCAATGATGTCGGGCCAGGTGCTTTGCTAACCACCTCCAGGACGGACAGGGTTGCTCTACCGAGCTCCTGTCGTTGGTGGGACAACAAATTGGTGCAGAAGTTAAGCAGTGTGTTTTCTGAGAAAAGGGAGAGATTGGGGCCGGGAGGCGGATCGTTCTCTCTATCTCTCCACGGCTTCAGGAGGTTGATGTGGTATCAATCAATCAATCAATCAATCAACATTTATTTATATAGCACATATTCATACAAAAAAATGTAGCTCAAAGTGCTTTACAAAATGAATAGAGAAATAGAACACACAATAAAAGATAAACATAAGTCAACATTAATTAACATAGAATAAGTAAGGTCCGATGGCTAGGGTGGACAGAAAAAACAAAAAAAAAACTCCAAACTCTGGTAGACTCTCTCACTCGGTCAACGATTTGGTTGACTCACCAAATAATCGACGAGTCCTTTTCTCTCTTTAACTTTGTAGGGCCCTTGCCAATGAGCCAACAATTTCGAGTGTGAGGTGGGCACGAGCACCATTACGCGATCCCCCAGCTGGAACTCGCGTAGGGAGCTGTTCTGATTATAATTCCGGCCCTGCGCTGCTTGAGCCTTAGACATGTAATCTTTAAGTAAGGGTCTGATTTTAGTCAATCTATCACATAAGTGCACAATATACTCTAAGAGGTTGGTGGAGGGAAGTGCCTCCCCTTCCCAGCCTACTTTTAATACATCTAATAGGCCCCTGGGTTGTCGCCCGTATAATAACTCAAATGGGGAAAACCCTGTGGAGGCTTGTGGCACTTCCCTATAGGCGAAAATTACCAGTGGTAAAAGCTGGTCCCAGTTCCTACCGTCCGCGCTGACTATCTTGCGGAGCATCTGCTTCAGCATTTGATTGAAGCGCTCTACTAGTCCATCCGTCTGGGCATGATAGATGGATGCCTTAAGATGCTTAATCTGGAGTAGTTTGGCAACCTCCCTGAACATATCAGAGGTAAAGGGTGTACCCTGATCCGTGAGGATTTCTTTGGGTATGCCCACTCGGGAAAACAGCCCTACTAGTTCCCGTGCGATGTTTTTTATATTAGCAGTTCGCAGGGGAACTGCTTCAGGGTATCGAGTTGCGTAGTCGACCATCACTAGAATATACTTGTGACCTCTAGGGGGCCAACTAGATCAATACCGATCCTCTCAAAGGGAATGTCTATCAGGAGCATCGGGATCAGAGGAGCACGGTCCCTTCGAGGTATCTGGCGTAGCTGACACACCGGGCAAGACTGATAGAAACGCCGGACCTCCTCATTGACCCCGGGCCAGTAAAACCCTCTCCAGTGTTTTCTCGGCCCCGAGATGGGCACCTAGAAGGTGGGCATGAGCTAGTTCGCAAACTTCCCTCCGGTAAGTCCGCGACACTAGTAGCAACTTCCGCACCTCGCCTTCGTGCTCTGCAACTCTATATAGTAAATTGTTTTCTAGAACAAAGTAGGGTCCGTGTGGTGTGGAGGCCATGGACGATATGTGCTGGACGATATGTACTGGATGCGATAGCATTCCTGGCAAACTTCAAGGAATCATCGTTCCATTGTTCACTTTTAAACAATGCCGGTGTAGACTGATACTGTGTGTCCAAGCCGGCGAGTACATCAGCAATTGGGCTCATGGGAGCACCTGCATGCCCCGGAACTCCACCCGGATATACTTCTGACCAGTCTCGTCCTAAGATGACTGGAAAGGGGGGCTCTGGCATCACAGCGACCACCAGCTGTTTAAGAGTCCCTTCCCAAGTGATATAACACCTTGCGGACCTATAAGACCTGGTCTTCCCGAGCACACACTTAACGGCCAAATGTTGAGCGAGCCACTGTCACTGTAAGACATAACGGCGAGCAACAATGGTTATGTTACTCCTGGAATCAAACATTGCCACCATCGAGTGCCCATTTAACAACACCACTCCCGTATTTGTGACCGCAAGGGGGTTAGACAGTGCACAGTACCTTTCCTCCTTCGCCCAGCTTCAGTCCATTGGTTCTTGGTTGAGAGGGCAGGCTGGCAGCATGTGTCCCAGCTCACCGCACTTGAAACAGCGCGGCAGCGCGAGCTTCCATTCCTTTGGCTTGGCCGGAGCCTCCGTGGCGTGGCGAGTGGGCTCGGAAACAACGACACGCCCCTGCTGAGACCCGCGCTTGTAGCCCTCAGACCCCCCGACTTAGGTCACCGTCAGTTGTCTTTCCAGAACCTCCAGAAGGCCGTTCATGTCCTTAAATGGGTGCGTCCAGACCTTTTGGGCATTGCATATATTAGACCCTCACATGCCCCTTGCTCTACCACCTCGTGAGCCTGGTTTTTGTCTGGCCGTAGCTAGCGCCCGAGCATGCCCCAGTATTCAAATGCCTGGGCCCTATCCGGTAGTGCGGGGTCGAAGCGCCAGTGTCGCCAGACGCGTGCCTGCTGGCCGGAGGTCACTCTGTAGCGCTGGTAAATTTCGGCCTTCAGGAGTTCATATTGGGTGGCTTCCACCTCGGGGAGGTCGTGATAAGCCCATTGTGTGGGCCCCTTAAAGTATGGTGCCAAGATGGATGCCCACTCTGCCTGTGGCCACTGATTTTGTGTTGCTGTTCTCTCGAAAATAGAGAGGTACGACTCAATGTCGTCGTCCTATGTGATAGCTAGCATCATAGGGGGTAGAAGCTTCACGGGCTCCGGCCTTACCATTTCTGCCGCAGCCAGCCGCCTCCTTGTCTCAGCGAGCTCCGTCTTGGTCGTCGCTTGCTTGATCTTGACAGCCTGGAACTCTGTGACCAGAGTGTTGAGGACTGCATTCAGGTTCTGTCCTTCTGTCATCTTTTTCAGACATTTGTGTATCCTGCCGACTACGCCACTGTAATAAAGACACGACAATGATCAAGGTTTGGGGTTTTTAGCCCCGTATACTGTAAAGTAAATTCGTCAATTGTTTCTTTTCCAAAACTCAAAAGACACTGAAGGGAGGGAGGACTAACATTTTATGGTGGTGGACTGGATATTAAGCGTGAGGAATGCTGGGACAGTTTCGGTGGATTCCGGGAGCATGACGTCATCACGGGTCAGCAGAGGGAAGAAATAGACCCGGAAGTGTGCGCTTTCTACAGCCGTCTGGGCGCTCTTTACGGCTGCGACATCTTGGCCTTTCTAAGGAAGTAAGGAAAGAAAGATTAGTACCTTGCCGTTGCCCCCCTGTGGGACGTCTTATGAAGCAAACTGGGTCGATCAGCTGTAACCCAAGCACTTGTGCGTGACACAATGTATAACAGATTAATTATAACAAAAGAGAAAAGTTCTGAAATGCTATTAAAACTGAAGGTAGGTAACTGATGCTGTGGGGCTGGGGAAGTACATTTTGCACTAGGACAAGGAAAAGTTATTCCAATGTGCAAAACTTGCAGTGTATTGCACAGTAGTAGTAATACAGTAATAGGTAGGTGCTGGCGTGTGCAATGTTTTTTTTTGGCCTGATGGTTAATGGAGACTAACAGTTACTTGAGTGATGGATATTTGAGGATTTACTGTACTTTGCTGCCTTTAGTAGAGCAAATGACATTAGACATTTTGTAACTTTTGGCTCGCTTGTGCTGCAGAGCCTTGACTAGGTAATAAGAAAAACAAACATAATTGTGCAGCATAGTCAGAAATTCAAACATAATAAAAAAAGGTGGCCCTCGTCTTCATCTCTAAATTTGAAAGTTGCACATTTATACACACATCCATGAGTAAACCTTGACCACTACAGCCAGAAACCGGCTTAAGGCACCCAACACTAATACAATGTGACAAACTATAACCAATGATTTTCTATGAGATGGAAATACATTGAGCATATCATTGAAAATTGGAAAAAAAGTTGCTTAAGAAGACAAAGATGATATCAATTACAAACATTTTTACAATAACTTATTAATCTATATATATAATTCACTAAGGGCACGCAAGACAGTGAGCGCAAGCAAGATAGAGAGCGACGCCCACAAACTCACAGAGCCCTGACCACCAACTATAACTAAGGGATAAGCAAGACAGAGAGCCACGCCAACCAAAGCCCGCCCGCCAACTCTAACTAAGGGCAAGCAAGACAGAGAGCGCATGCAAGACAGAGAGTCACGCCCACCAACTCTAAGACCATGGGATATGCACGACAGAGCCCCGCCCACCATCTCTAATCCTACTTCCGCGTCCACTGTCGCTCTCGATCAAACAGCAATAATTAGCAAGCAAACAAACAAAGATAACTGGCAGTAACAGTGCAAAATTCACAATTGGTATACCAGTTTGAAAAGATAAGTTTTGAGGGTAGTTTTAAAATGTGTTATTGAATCAAGCTGATGTATATGAGAGAGAAGAGAATTCCCGAGTTGAGGAGCACTATGAGAGACGCTCGAGCTCCCATAGCACAGAGTTTGATGTGTGGTACAGAAAGTACAGCTCCAGATGAGAATCAGAGTGAGCGAGACGAGTGTCAGTCTGTAGAAGATCAGTGAGGTTGTGGAGAGCTTTAAATGTTAAGAGCGGTATTTAGTATTGTATTCTGTAGTTAACAGGGAGCCAGTGAAGTTGAGAGAGAATAGGTGTAGCATGTTCAGTGGATTTAGAACAGCAGGTTGTTATCATGGCAGCAGGATTTTGAATAAATTGTAAGTGATGGATATGTTTTTGTGGGATAACAGATAGAATACCATTACAGTAATCTATATGTGAGGTGACTCGGGCATTAACCAATACTTTAGTACTGTGTTGCGTAAGAACAGGACGAAGTCTAGAAATGTTTCGGAGATGGAAGAAAGCAGTCCGAGAAATGTTACTTATACAGAAGGAATTATTTAATAATAATAATAGTAATAATAATAATAATTATTATTATTATTTAATAATTGCCATTATTAGTGTATAAATGGATATAAATAATTGCATGTAAACGATTCGCCAAAATCTGTTGTATGTAAACGAAACTGTTTAAAACGTTATTGGTTTTTCATCAGAAAACATGGTTTCCACATCTACCTGTATTAGTTTAAATGGCACTTTTACAACTCGCAATAGGGCAGATGCGCTGACTTATCGTGTCGACTGGGCAACACAGTGAATGCGGCATCTACCTATATATGTCTATGTTTTCCGTAGCCTGCTACAGGAAGGTACTCTCTCGACCATTGGCATTGGTTTCGCTCCTTGCTATTTACGTTATACTGCGACGGTGGTTTCCTAAGCCTTTGTTATACTGAATTCCTTTCTCACCATTTTCCGTTCCTATTCTTACACCACCGTATACTACACTGGGCTTCGACTAGTACTTATTAATAACGTATTACTTATTACTTACACAAAATCTGGTTGGGCTGTGCCCCATTGGTCCTTAAATTAGAAACATCACTAATAAACACATAGATACAATTTTAGTGAATCTTTTGGTTGTTCATTAATGAATAAGAATTAAAAATACAAAATTACCTATGATAAAATCGGCCCAAGGATTATTTGCAATTTTTGTAATTCTTTAATATACTTTCAAAATCACCTGTGAACTTTACTTTGTAGCCAATCACTTCTAATTACGGTACTAAATAAATAAATCTTATGATTGTTTAACCATTATCATTTGCTAGAAATAAAACTAGAAAAATGGACATGTTTTAAAATATTTGAACAGTAGTGTATATATGGCATATTAAAGAAAAATATTTCATTACCTAGTTATATCATTGCAAGTTACATTAAAACCATTGACAACAGTGATACTGTATTTTGAATGATGATTAAAAGTCATTGCTTCCTATAGCATTTTTACTTACATTATGATCTCAGCAGCATCAAGTACAACAGAAGAACTAATAGAGGATGGGCTGTTGTCCATCAGACAATATACACACTGTAAAATAAGACACAAACAATGATAATGAGTTGGAGCAACACCTTGGTGACCACATGTAATTGAAAGTCTTAATTCAAAAGAAAACATGCAGCAACTGCTGAAAATTCTTCACAGAAATGAGTTTATAACAGTACTGACTCTGGCCAATTGTCCAATTTCCATATTATGAATTCACGAGGCTGCCAATCTTCCTTTCTACAGAAGGAGGAGAAGACAAGGGATTAGTATACGGTGCCAACCCCTGGTCCAGTGAGTAATTATCATCATTAGTGCCCTTAAACTATCTCCCATGCACATGTACATGACAGCACCTACACACCCACACTCACACCTTCACCCACACTCACACCTTCTCATAAAAGAGCAATAGGCTATATGCACACTTTCTTATGGATTCTGCATTAGCCAGCTGCTGCACTTCTGGCACTGATATCAAAATGGATTAGATATAGTGTTTTTTCACCCGATCATTTCAAGACATGCCCAGATTTATGACAAACATTGTGCCAAACGTCAGGAATTAAAAAGAAGAAATGGTTGAAACAATAGGTTTCAAGCTACATCCACATCACCCTCCTCCTTGCCCAATGTGTCATCCTCCATTAGTCACTTTCTCCTTTCCCAAACCAATGGTCTTGAAAGTGGAACAGAGAAATTGTTCCACTCAAACAACATAGGAACCACTCCCTGTCTTAGATACTGGCTCTTGAAAAGCCTCTTTTTTAAAATGCCAGTTACAAACTCAGATATGGGGGACAAAGCCTACAGCTCTCTCTCAGGATGGCAACAATCCATTTAGATTGTATTTCTACATCAAAGGGAAATGTATGAAAACTAAGTGCATTTTTGTACTTACTTAAGGTACACAACAATTTTCTGTTGTACAGCTATCTGAACGCTGAAAATTTTAAAACTTCTTTTTCTAGGACAACTTTGCCACTAAACAAAAATCTTAACTGCAGAATAGACCATAGAAGTGACTGTGCTGGCTGAGATTTCACCGGAAGTATGTCAGCACTACTGTGTGCTTGTAGCCTATTTAGAATTTTCAGTTAGTCAAACACACATGCACTATGGAAGGAAGGAGTGCCTTTTCTTAAGAGAGAGAACGCAAGCAAGCGAGCGAGAAAGAGAGAGAGAGCGCAAGTGCGCGAGCAAGCAAAAAACGTGCTCATGGTACACGCGTAAATACGGTAATTTAAAACGTATCGCCATTTGCTTGGTGTGTCAAAATCTATCTTTGGGCAGTTCAGTTTTGCCATCCGTCCTTCTGACATCTATTGGCAAACTGTGTAATGATTGCTGGGTATTAACAATGGTCATTGTTTAAATTTTAGCCGATCTCAGATCTAAAATGACCACGCCAACATAATTATTACTTCGACTCTGATTAGAGTCATGAAATACGGTTTGTTTTTAAAATTTGTTTGCTGGAAAAAATCAAATGAAGTACACCAAAGAGCTGAGTTCACGTCTCGCAGCCCAGTTTAAACAGGAAGCTCTTCATTACATCAGACAAAAAGGTCTATTTTAAGCACACATTTGTGCCATGATAACAAAATCATTTCAAGGACTTGAGAAAACCAAATAATTCTTTGCAGAGAAAGTATGGATTTCACAAATATACAATTTGTAGCCCGATTCAATCGAGCTCCCAGTCGCTAGTACATATACTGTATATGTGTGTGTGTGTGTGTGTGTATATATATATATATATATATATATATATATATATATATATATATATATATATATATATATATATATATATATATAGGGTGTCCATAAAGTCCGCGTGCAATTTAAAATAATTGTAACTTTTAAGTATATGTGATAGAAAGAATTTGTATAAAGGATTAGAGCGCTTGATGTATCTAGTTTTTTTTTTTTATTGTCTTAAGAAGTAAAATTTTTGCCGTTTTTGGGGAACTGAAAATCCACATGAGTCTGTTGAGCATGAAAGAGATTCTCCCAAAGTTAATGTGTGGTGTGCTTTGGTAAAAAATCGAGTCATAGGGTCATTCTTTTTTGAAGGGCGTGTTGTTAATGGTCATAGCTATATAGAAATGCTGCAAAATTACTTTATTCCTCAACTTGAACAATTAGGACTGATAGAGAATACAGTGTTTCAACTAGATGGTGCTCCTTGTCACTTTGCTTTGCATGTTAGACAGTTTCCACATGAGAAATTCCAGATTTTTTACAGATAGACTGGAAGAGGTGGACCATTTTCTTGGCCTACACATTCGCCAGATTTGACTCCATCGGATTTCTTTTATGGGGAGATGTGAAACCTAATGTTTATTCAACCAAACCTCGATCTTTAGAAGACTTGCAAGCTAGGATAACTGATGTGATTGCTGGTATTACTGAAAATCAACTTGAAGAACTACAGAATCGTATTACCCTTTGTATTAGTAATGATGGTAGACATGTTGAAAATTCACAAGAACAATAAAAAATGTGTTTCTTCTTTCTAATCCTTTTTTCAGATTCTTAAATTGCACACAGACTTTATGGACACCCTTTTTGTTTGTATATATATATAGTAACATGGCCAGGAACATACTGCACCAGCTGGGACACCATGTTTAAATGGCTTTAGTTAGCCTTAATTTGCAGACTGTTTTTGAAGCTTGGCATATGGATTTCTCTGTCCTGTCTCGCTGGTCAACATCATGCTTCTTGGTGGTCTGGCTTTTATATCGTTGGTGCTAGAAGGAGCAGAATCTTCTTGGAGGTGTGGGGGTGGGGCTAGGCTTCTTCTTTTGGTAGCCTTTTGTTGCTGCTGGAGAAAGAGATGTTACTGTTAACCTCTTATCCTGGGGTAGAACTACCTTGCCAGAGCCAGTGAGATCCCCAGGTTAATGGTTAAGAGACCATTGCCAACCAAATTTTCAGTCAGTTAGTGGATATTTGAAAGAAAATATAGATAATATTTAGCTTTCTAGAACCTGTAGAAAATATTATTCAACATGCATTATGATGTATATTGAACTTTTACATTATACTTAAAAATGAGACTGAACAAATGAATTAACACATTGAAGATCTACTAATGTGAAATTGTACATGCATTTCTTAGAGGCTTTATTTTGAGAGCAAACTCTAAAGCAAAATAATGAAAGCCTTTGTAAGAGTTGTACAGTAAGACCTTCTGATTTTCCAGCTCAGTGACCTCATCCTTGATATTTTCCTTTCTAGTTAACACATTATGAATATGAATGTCATGAGCTATAAAACAAAAAACCTATAATGTCTTTTGTTATTAAATCCTTTCAAGAGTTCCAATTATGTGAAAATATGGAATTTTGCTGTAGTGTGTATTGAAAAAATTGATAAGTCATGCAAATATGTAGTTAAATGGATTCTGTATTAACATCTGATCTCATACCAATTTATTCTTTTCTTTTTTCTTTTGCTTTCTTACTTATCATATTGGGATATTTTTACCTTTCAAATGACCTTGTTAGAAAAAATGAAACATTGTTTAATCAGTTTCTGCATGTTTCTAGTTTCTTTGTTATCATCAGTACATTTTTCACACAATAACAAATTAGTATGTCATGATCCTTAATAATGTGTTTAGCTCCTACAGCATCACCTAAAGCGTGCAGTAAATTATGAGTTTAGACAGCTAGACCTTTGCAGTTGCAACTTTACTGCTTTTGTTCATCCATATTTGTTCTTTGCCTTTGCATATAATATTTTTTGTAGGTCAAAATTTTGATTAATGCTATGGGAATGTTAGTATATATAAAGTATGCTAGTAGTGAGCCTAAGTGCATTTTCTGGGAAAGGGGCTTGCATGAACTGAAATTTTATCACTGTTAAGACTGTTAATTTATAGTTTAATGGTGACCATGAGAAATGAGTTTCGTTTCAGAAATCTGCTACAGTATCTTTGGACACAATAAAATAAACCACATTTATAAAGTTAAACTTATTCCATTATATAAGGTATGATGGCATTGTGCCTAGCACAGCAACCTTACCGATCCAGTATCCTAGGTTTCAATCCTAAACCCAATTTGTGTTTTTCACATAAATCCAAGTGTTGGTTTAAGTTAATGGGTAATTATAACTTGACCCAGTGTGGATATATGCATGAGTGGGCACTGCTATGAACTTGTGCCCTAGGCAACCATGCAGTGCTGGTTCCTGCCTTGTGCCAAATCACAGATAGTCTCAGAGGTAGCCTGGATTTATGTTGGATTGATAATGAGAATGTTAAGTTACTGCATGATCTTTTTGATGGATGTGTTTACAATGCATCTTAACAAATTACAGCCAATGTAATAAGAGCAATGACAGCTTGGATAAAGAGTGCTTAGAAAATAAAATATTGCAACAATGTTCCAGCCGTAGCTTTTTCCATGTATTATTGCTGTCTCTTCTAAATACAAAGTAATATAAAATCTCTTTTCTACTCATTTTTTTAGAAATACCATTACCACAATTCATTTCTGTGGAGCATTTCAAAAGAAGTTTTTTTATGAATCTGACAACCTTTATAATACCCATATATATAATTTCCAATGTACATTTTATTATTCTTTTTTCTTTCCAACATGCTTTACTAACTGGTGCTCCTGGCCTTCTGTCTCCTTCTATTACTCTCTCTTTCCTTAAAAATATGAAAAAGAGCTAGGCCAGAGGTACCATGTTAGAATTATGCCCCCTAGTGGAATTACTGCACTAAGGGAACATCTCTAAATGAAATGTGACATGGGTTACCCTAGTGATTCCAGTGTGCAAAGTCTGGTTTTTGCTTGGGTGTCTGAAGAAGGGGGGAAACAACATTGTACTCAATGATGGTAGCTTACAGTTTTTCATATCTGGTTGCAAATGACAAGAAAAAGCTGTTTGAACTGTTTGCTTTGCTCTGCTTTAATATTGTGTGCTAACATTGTTTTATGAAACCACTAGCTTGCTTTCCTGATGTTTAGCCATTTGTTAGTCTGTCTTTGATTTGTTATGCTAAATCACAATAAATTAAAATTGCTTTTATGTTTAGTTACAGTATTAGAGTTTAATTTACTCTTATTTACAAGTCGTGCATCCATTAACTTACTGTAAGCACAAAGTATGCATGCTGTATATAGATAATACACATACAAATATACAATATATATATATATATATATATATATATATATATATATATATATACACACGTCTACACACACACACACACACACACACACTATCGGTCAAAAGTTTTTGAAATGCAATGAATTACCAACAAATGAAAAAGAAAAGCATTAGACTGCCAGAGGTTAGGCAGGAAGTATCAGCAAATTACTTCTTCAGGAAACAACTAATAGGTTACAACCTACAAATGTTCTGCAGGAGTTAAAGTAAATTAAGATTTGCAAGTTGAAGCAAAAAATTTGCACAGGTGTCCCAAGTTCTGTGGATTATTTATTTATCTATTTGTCTTAAAGCAGAGTTGGAATACACTGTGTTGCTACACTCTCTGAAGTACTACTTGGACAATATTGTGTACAGTGGTAATGTCAAGAAAACTGCAATTAACAAATGAAATTAGAGAGAGCATTATTACCCTTAAAATTGTAGGCCTTTCATTTAAAGAGATTGCAAAAAAATCAAAGTTTCAATGAGTATGGTGTCCTACACCATCCAAAGGCAATTAGAAACTGGAAGAAACTCCGATAGGAATGCCTATAGAGAATTCCTAACAGAGTTTCTTCCTGAAAATGTCTTCACATAACGTACCTCTAAATGGTGTTGTATTCCTCACTCCTTTTGAATGGCTGCTTCTTTGCATGCAGACATATGTTTCATATGCTGGGTGAAGTGGTTCCTTAAAAATGTATCTTCCAATTAACTACAAAAAAAAACCTTAAATATATACAAGGGTAATGTCCTTGTATTAGAAGAGCTATAGAAAATTGGGTCATAAAAAATTATATGTTTTCGCTATAGCTTTTTTTGCAACACTGTCATTTGTTTAATGACCATTTCTTTTTGTTTTGCTCAGATCAGATGGTTACCCTATAAATGTTTTTCCAGTGTTCATTGGTCCTGGGCATCCTTTGAAGTGAGCTGTTTTCTTTTAATGTCACTCAACTTCACCTCCGATCATGTCTTCTTCAGCCTACTTTGAGCTTTATCCCTTCCACCTCCATGTTGGCACATAAACAATTTTAGTCTTCTTTTCCGTCAACAGAAATGTTATTGACTCCACACCAAGTTTTTCTCTCATCAGCATTCATATTTCTGTAACTCAGAGAGACTCCACACATCCACCCAATGCTGTTATCAACTTTGTATTAAGTTCATCTTCCTTTATCCCTCAAAAACGGCATAGTGCTCCACATACAGGCGAGGCTCCTTTACAAGTCAAAATGAGGTACACGTCCAAAAATTTTAGCAACCATGAAATATTGTGAACCCACTTCAGTCAGCTGTCAACATGTCACCCAAGTAGCTGAACGTTCCTATTTTCTCCAAAACAATGCCGCTAGCAGTATCTAAATTTACACTTACTACTCACATGCTTTCTACAAAGGTCATATGCCCTACCCGCTGACTACTCTTCACTCTACTACATCTTTTATGTACTCACTTCCAACAGCCATATACCTATCTCTTCTATGCCTCCTTGATCCTTCTCTATTGGCTATCTGCTTAACACTTTTTCTACATTTACTTGATAATAAAGATTGTATGTTTTGTTCCCTACCTAGACATTAAACCAGACTGCATTTTGCAACATTTTTACTTTTTTTGGCAAAAGATTTGGCAATTTCAAAATTGGTAGAATTTATTTAAAAAATGTATTAAAATCTTGCAAAATTCTGTAATAAACTTGCATGTGACAAACATAAATGTGACAAGATCAAAATTAAACTACAGGCTTCAATTAATAACTGTGAGATTTTATCATACAAATGCAACAAAACACCACAAGAAACATGAGAATCATGACTTTTCAATGGACATCTCTTAAATGTGGTGAATTGGACAGAAATGTACCTTGTCATACCATTCATGTACTGTATAGTTTGCAGTACAGTGTGCATTTGCATTCACAAGGCAATGATATGATAACTGAGCCCTGTCTCTGGCAAGTTGATGCCATATAGAGAATGCCTACTGCATCCACAACAGAATATCTTTCATGTTGAAGCAGATTTCATCCATTTAAAGCTAAGGCTTTTGTTTTCAAAGATTGAACACTAGATTCAAGAACAGAAGGCACTTCAAGCTCTTATAAAAGGTATGCAGTACTGTGATGTCTAATTCATTACTGCCACTGCAACAATGATTTCATTTTGAACAAAGAATTGATCCAAATGAGGATAAACTTGCTGATGAGTGTTACCTATATTCAGTTATGACTGTAATGGTGATGTACATACTTCAGCTTATTTCTGTACCTACATAATAATACTGTAAAAAGATTTCCTATTCAGATTATTGTAATGATATCAAAATATTCAGCCTACTGAGACTGGCTAAGTAGAGAAGAATACATAGTAACCAAGTTACAAGAAACCACGCTAGTCAGTTAATGCAGGTTTAGTGTATGCAGCAGTAATAATTCTTAAGCAGAGCTAATACATTTAAAATGATAATATTAATGCAGTATAAAGAAACACATACTGTAATAAAGACCATGTCGAAAGATTCATCCTGATTCTGTTTGTTTGTGCTGTATAAAATGTCACAACACATTTGTCTCCTTCAGTCATTCTTGGTGTTTGATAAAGATGTGTATTCAAACCACACAGCCAGTTACTTTGGAAAAATGCAGTAATACAGTTACTCATTTAACCGAGGCTTTTATCCACAGCAACTTACAAGGAGTGAAATGCAGTCCAGTGATAATCTGTCGGGATGAGTATGGCCACACAACAAGGTATGTAAATTAATAAAATCAAGAGGAAAGGGGGAGCTAAGGTAGCTGTCAGAAGTGATATAGACAACTGTAAAAGTCTTTAGGCAAAGGAACTGCAAAACAATACAGAAGTAATATCATTGTTGTATGCCATTATAAAACCCAGAATCAAAACTGCATAAATAAGCATACATGTATTTGTGGAAGAGAAGAAGAGGAGAGTCTTCAGAGGTGTTTTTTTAAAAGTTGAGACACTTGGTAGATAGGATGAAGTTGGGCAGTGAGTCTGTAGTTGCTTAAATCTGATTTCCCTATCTGTGATCCTGTGGAATTCCTAGTTTTTATGTCTCAGGAAGACAAACTGCATGTATATGTACATGTGTGCAGACACCACTAAAGCTAAGCACATTTTTGTGATTATTTTCCGATATAACTGGACTCTCCAGTGTTAGCAAAAAAATGACAAGAAATGCACAGAACCTCCATCGACTTTAGCTAGTAACCCTAAAAATGTTGAAGGTTGTTCATATATATTAAAGCCTCAGATTTAAAGTGGTAGCGTAAAACAACGGATACTTTTCTGCCAATTTCACAATGTCTCATTGGGCCTGATTACCTTTCACTGGGAAGCTGTGCTTATGTGTTGATTGTTCATTCAAGAAGGGGAACAACATTTTCACCATTTTAATAGCTTTTTCTGCTGATTAAATAATACAACTTCGATCAGCATTTCTGACAAGTTACGTTTAACCTGTGATTAGATTATTCCTTGCAGTGTTTCAGTATTTGTTATAAAGAAAACAAATAGACTATAGATCATAGACACATCTGAAAAACTGTCAGCCCTGTAGTTATTTCTCTCTTGGAGCAGGGAAAACATCTGCCACAATAGAGTGATTATGGATACATAGATTGCTGAAAGACTCCACATTACAGAAGACAGCACCAGCAGTCTCAGCAATTTGATAATAGATGTTTACTCAAATCATGATTTTTTCCTATGAAATGCAATTAATTAATAAAGCAGTTAATTCATACTAAACAAGCTGAATCATACACAAACCATATTGGAAGATGAAACCTCCGATCAGAGGGAAATTACACCTAAGGTCACTTTACCTTACAAAACCAATATGTGATTATGTATGCTATTTTGGAAAAAAAATTCTTTATTGATTTAGCTATGCTCCCACTTAAGTGATTTATGACCCTAACACAATGCATATCCTGAAGCTTTGGAAGCTATTTATTGTTTACCTCAATAGTGTTGCTAACAGTATTAATGTGCTTTGCGGTGGTTAATATAAAAACAAACAAACAAAAAAATACACATGTCATCAATTTCTTTTTCTGTATGTATAGAAATATGAGCATTTGCAGTGCAACAATTTAGGAAAAGTCAATAAAAAGAAAAGGGCATAATTTGCACACTATAAAATAAATATTTTAAACCCAACACTCTTTCTGGTATTAACAAAACTGGCTTGATCTGGTGATATTATAGCAGGGTATGCTTCCCTGTTTTGACCTAAAACTTCAGCCAAGATCTTTTAATGAGCCATGATACCCATCTTGTCTCCACTTCTTTTATGGGAAACATACAAGTTAATCTGTCTGCCAAAAACTGCAGATCCCTTTGTGAAAACATTGATACCTAAGAAACTATCAATTAATTAGAGTTGAATTTGATGAAGTCCTCTTCAACAAGCATAAATAAATTCTGTCCACAGTTGTGAGTTGAATATTTGAGGCCTATAAATTCAAACTCTAAAATACGTGGACCATACTCCAAGATAACAATAGTTTTGTATGTGCAGGATAAAACAAAGGGCAATAAGTTATTATTGATAAAAAATAATCAATCATTAATAATAAGTAATACATTTTATTTATTGGGCACCTTTCTAAACACTCAAGGTCACCTTACAAAGAGTTAAATAGCAATAAAATAGAAATAGGAACAGTAAAAATAAAATCAACAGCAATACAAGAAAGAAGTAAGAAACCTACAACAAATTCATCAACAAATAATAAAATCAGATTTAATATGCCAATTTGAAGAGGTTTGTTTTAAGAATAGTTTAAAATGTTGTTATTGAATCTAGTTGGCAAACATGAGCAGGGAAAGAACTCCAGAATTGCAGAGCACTGTGAGAGAAAGCCCATAGAACAAAGTTTAATGTGTGGCACAGAAAGTAAAGATGCAGATGAGAATCAGAGTGCAGGAAGGGGTATAAACCTATAAAAGATCACTAAGATGGGGAGATGCAAGATTGTGGAGAGCTTAAAATGTTAAGTGCAGTATATACATAGACAGGGAGCCAATGAAATGTAATATGTTCAGTGGACTTAGAACAAGTGATTATCCTAGAAGCAGAATTTTGTATAAATTTTTTAGGAATGTCAGACAAAATGGTATTACGATACTCTATACATGCCATATCTAAGGTAGTAACCAAAACTTCAAGAATATGTTTTGTCAAAACTGGTCGAAATCTAGAAATATTTCAAAGATGAAAAAAGCAATCCTAGTAACATTATTTATATGAGATGAAAAAGAAAGGGTTCTATCCAGAATGACACCCAGATTCTTGACCTGGGAGGAGATAGTTGTAAATGTATTATTTATCAAAATTGGAGAGTTGCTAGCCTTAGCAAGTATAGATTTAGTACCAAAAAGTGGTACTTCTTTTTTATTACTGTTTAACTGAAGACAGTTTTGCATCATCCATAACTTTACATTCTGCAGACAAGCAATAACAATATAAGGAGGAAGAATAGAGCTAGATTCATGTGGATAAACAAAATTGTGTACCATCAGCATAACAATGAAATTGAATACCATGATGCCAATATATATTACCTATTAGCAAAAATGTAAATAAGGAAAAGAAGTGGCTCCAGTACTGAGCCCAGTGGAACTAACTGTATAACCACTGTACTCTCCAACCTAAAGTCCTTCAGCCCTTCAAACTGACTTCTGCCTGTAAGATAAGATGAAAACCATTGATACAAAAGGCCACAAACTCTGAAACTAGCTAAACGTTCCAAAGGTATCTGATGTTGTATAGGATCAAATGCAGACCTGAGAACCAGAACTACAAGTTTTTTCAAAATTGGTGTACTTGAAGCCATTTTAATGGAGGAAGCATGCTAATGGCAGGGGAAGAGTTAATTACAGAGGTTATTAGAGGAGAAATATATGCAAAGCAGAACTTAACCAGACTAGTAGATATTGGATCCAGGTGGCAAGTAGAGGAATTGGATTTTTTATAAGCTCAGAAATATCACTTTCAGTTGGAAGACTGAATTTTGAGAATAAGGTAATTGGTAAGGGAATATGGGTAATAGTGGAAAGTGTGTCATTGTCTGCAATGATAAGAGACGCAAGTTGCTGGTAAATCTCTCTAATCTTAGAACTGAAGGAGTCCAACAAGTCACAACAATGTTCTTCTGATGGTACAATTAGCCTATTCATTGTAGAAAAATGAGCTACTAATAATGTTATAATAATATGCAGTTTTTGCAGCAGAAATGGCATTTTTTAGTGTAATATATGATCTAAGTACATTCCTCTATGTACAACAAAACCAATTTTCTTAAACAGATGCTCCAGCCGCTGGCCCATAGTTTTGAGCTGATGGAGTTCAGATGTAAACCAGGGAGCAACCATGTTTTTAAGGAATTCAACATATTGAAAGCAGAAGATAGAACAGTATTATAATGAACTATCAATTCAGATGAAGTGGCAGTAAGCAAATAAATAAAATTCTCATGACCTACAAGCTTAACATTATGAAACATAACGAAACACTGAATCTTTGATGTTCTAAGAGGCAGGCTAATATCAAGCATAATCATTTTTATGATCCGAAAAGGTAAATCAATAGGGAGGACACTATCGGATATAATATCAGAGCAGCAGACTAAATCTAAAATATGACCTTTGTTATGAGTTGAATAATTTACATACTGAGTTAAATTAAAACAGTCAGGTACTTCATTAAAATCCATTGTAAGTGTATCATTTGAATAATCAAATTGTATATTAAAATCGCCTATAAAGATGACATTTGAAGACATGGCATACAGAGTCATTAAAAAAGTAGAAAATTCAGCAATATAAGTACTTAAAAAATTAGGCAGTCTGTATAAAACAGCAATTATAATAGGTGATGGTCCACGGATTTTACCAGCTAGCAGTTCTAAAAAGAAAAATCAGGAAGATGCACCAGTGATAGTTTTAGGTTTTCCCGATAAATTGTCACAAGACCATCTCCTGTCTCTGAGGAGTGAGATTTCGAAATCTAGACAAACCCCGGTGGAAGTGCTGCCAAGTTTCCGAAAGACATAAATAGTTCAACTTAGTGTCCATAATAAAGTGACTGATCAGCAAAGATTTATTGGAAATAGATAGAGTATTAAACAATTTAAACTTTAAAGAAACGATAGACATATGATCCGGTGACTTTACCAATGGTCTCAGCTCATTGTAATCTACATGTCTTCCTGAAGTGTGTAGATAAGGATGATAATGATAACATCTATCAGACCAAAAGCGTAAAAAATAGTCCCACTTCCAATACTGCTGAAATGAAGACAACGACAAGATCCCCAATGAATATGTTTTAGGCATTGGAGAATGCCACAGTACAGCAGAATATCAGAAGGTAGAGCGTAATTTATACGAAGATGATACAGTAAAGCCAGGAGGAGACTTGTATGTGCTACAGAGATTTATCCTGACCCAGAAGTGCTTTTTAGAGGCAATATTGTTACCCCGGAAAGGAGCCCCTCTGCCATATTTAGAAGAGTCAGGAATTGAGGAGGACAAAGCTCACCTAGAAAAGAGTGGAGTAGGAAGAAATGATGAATAATTACTTTGTGGTGCTTGGAGGAAGACAGAGTAATAATAATTAAATGATATACTATATACTAATAATAATTAGTGGCAACTTATTTTGAAATATATATTAATATTTCTATCTTTACTAATTTACTGTAACTGATTTGTTAGTGGCCCATATCTTACACTCTTTTGTAATATTCTTTAAACACAGTTCTTTAATGTATCTGATTTGTTAAGAATAAATAATAATGACCATAAACGTTTATTCTTCTAGTTATACATTGTTAAGCCACAAACTCTTTTAACTTTATAGCAGTTATGCCATTATTTAAATAGTCAAGCAATGTATTTATTTGTTACTTATGAGAAGTCCAAGATACACTTCAGGTTTGAACACAGGGTTGCTTAAAAGTGTACCTCATACTAGATCATTTTGGGTCAAGTTTTAATCATTCGAGCTACAGTGATTCCACCTAATTTAAGAAATTTGGGTCTGTCAAATGATCAATTTTGGAAGATAAGCTGGCTTGGAAGGCCAAAAGATCTGCTACAAAAACAAGGGAAAGCCATGCAGTTAGCAGTATTGTAGTAAGACTGCTAATTAGATAACCTTTATAAGGATGAGCTTAATTCTCATCTCTAGTAACTGCTCAACATATCTTGGAAAAAGGCAGTGTTAAGAAGCCTCTTCAGAACATTTGTAAGAGCAGTGGCATGTTTCTTTTGCAAACAAGTTTATTGTCATGTGTAGAGAGTACAGTGAAACTCTTACATCCATGTTTAACCAACATGTAACACATCACCAGTGTATGTTACCAAGATCAAGAGGTCAGTCCCCATTTTTGGAGTAAAAATAGTATCCATTGGACAGCAAGAATATCAAAAACCATTTAGCTGGATTGGTGGTCAAAATTAAGACCTCCAGGTCAGAAAACATTTGCGAGATTTTAACGATTCACCTGACCCAAGGCCATTTCATGACCCAGGAGGTTATCAATGTTGCTCTAAGCCAGTATGGAGAAAATATGTGTTATCATTAGAACTATAAGGCAGGTGTTCAAACAAAAAATGTTGATGAAAGAATGATTGGTGAATGGTGCAAAGAAACATTTTTTTAAAAACAGGCTGGGGTCACAGAATGACTAGGAGCAAAGACACAGATCTTCAAAACCAATTCACAATAAAAGGTGTAGCCAAAAGTTTGTTGCAAAAAGGTATTCATGTTAAACGTCTTTGTTTCTCCTATTTAGCACTGTAGGTTATTTTTGAGAAGATTTAGTGCTTGGATACACTCACAAAATTTTGGCAAACATACAAAAAGCAGAATACAAAATGCCAGAATATACTGTAGTTAGAATTAATCTAGTTAAAATATACATACAAAAATTATAAAAATGAACTTAATAAATTCAGAATGACCAAAATAATAATTTATCTCAATATACAGTATCATAACATTGAAAGCTGGAAGTAGCACTTTATGTTGTACACAGAAATGCCTTAATTCTTTTTCAGCGACGTACTTTTTGGTTAGGTTAGGTTAGGTAGACTTTGTTATTTCAGAGGGAAATTTGTTTGCAGCATGAAAGTGCAGAAATATAAGGCATTTATACACAGATGCAAGACAATAAGCCCAGACATAACATCTGACAACATGGTTATCATTAGTACACAAGATTTCCACACGTAAGACTAATTACCTTTAATAGTAAACAATAAAAGAAATACAAATTTAACAGGATCCATACAACTAGTAGAATTCAAGAAGCTTATAGCTATGGGAATACAAGAGTTCTTAAATCTGTTTCTGTTTATCCTTGGGAATAGAAATCTGCAGCCTGATGGGAACAACTGAAATTTATGAAAAAGATTATGGTAAATGTCTGACAACACTATTTTGTTTCTAACAAATCTATACTAATAAAAGGCAAAGCCCTCACTGACTCACTCACTCACTGACTGACTCACCGACTCATCACTAATTCTCCAACTTCCCGTGTAGGTAGAAGGCTGAAATTTGGCAGGCTCATTCCTTACAGCTTACTTACAAAAGTTGGGCAGGTTTCATTTCGAAATTCTATGCGTAATGGTCATAACTGGAACCTATTTTTTCATCCATATACTATAATAGACTTCTGCTTGATGCCCGTGGGAGGCAGAGTTACGCCTCCCACGTAATTTAGTGCCTGCCCATATAAGGCCGTCCGTCAGCGGCAATCCAATAGAAACACTGCCACTAAATATTCACGGGTGAAGGACTATGCTTATGCAGAGGAAGATGAGATGGTCAGGGTGGTGTTTGGCACAAACTCAGCGAAACTACGAGAGAAATTTTTAAGTGCCGGGTCTTAGCTAACATTAAAGACACGAGATGGCACCAGCACAGCTGGGAAACTTCGATGCATGTACACCGAGTGATTCACGTGAACTGACGCAGTGCACAGACAAAAAGCAACAGTTCCAAAGAGTGCTGAACAAAAACCGAATTACACAATTGAGAAGGCAGCAAAAAATATGGACTGTCTGATACATACAAGCATATTCATAAGTGCAGCTACTGCGGAAACAAAGCACATGGTGGAAAAAGTCAATGTCCCGCTAAAGGAAGACAGTGTAAAAAAAAACCTGTGCATGCAGTGTGTCATGTCTCAGATAAAGAGGAAGACGAGCTGTTTATTGATGCAGTAAGAAACGAATAGATGAATGAAACCTGTTATCTTTACGATTGACAAACACGGAATGTAACTTGAACACAACACATCCTACAAATACGAACCTATTTGAAAAAAATAATGATAATCAAATCCTTGATGACAGCAACACTCATAACACTCACAAAACAATTACTGTATATTGACAATCATGCTTTCCTTTTCTTTTTCATAACTTCTTTAACACGTGTATTTTTTGAGCATGCTCAAACACAGGAACATATGTTGGTGTAAAAGTATAACAAAATAACGGGCAGATGGGGAGTGTCTGATTATTGCATATAGCGCCGAAGTTACTGCTCTTTACCATTCTTTCCTCTGCATGTCCTGGAGTACAAAAGAAACAGCGTACAGCAACATGCGGGGACTGGCAGGAACACTCAATAAAACTGAATAAAAAGAAAATCAAGTGACGGTGAGATACGAAGAAGGCAGCTTCGCCAGCGTTTGTGTGTCAGCAACCTGGGGGGGGCTTTAGTATGCATCGTGGTACACTGCAGAGCTATAGCGCGTTTTTATGTGAAAACAGCCGTGTCAGATGGGGTTGTATGGATTGATTCTGAACGCGACTGAGGGAATGAAAAGTGAATAAAAAAAAAGCTAACCTTTACAAGGATCATAAATTACACCGGCTGTCACAGACCGAAATCAAATGTATGCTTTTATTCTAAAATAGTAAGACTAAGAGCAGTTTACTTCTCAAAATGGAGTGGCGCAGGATCGAACTCGTGACCTTTGGATACCCAAGCGGGAACTGATTCTATTGTACCACAGAGGCAGTTACAATAAATGGCTGTCAATGTCGCATGTTAAGGCGGCTTTTTGTTTCTGCAGTTATATTTTTAAATAAAAGCGTAATTGTTGTGTTATTCTTGTGAAAATGTTTCTTTTTTATTTGGACTTCAGGCTTCATAGATTATATAGTTTATGCCTACATTTTGTCATCTATTACTAGAATATAAAAAACATTTCTGTTTTAACAATGTGTTTCCACAGATTACTGTAGAAACGGAACAGACATGAAATGCGTGTGTTCCAAATAACGATCTATTATTTCCACTCTAAAACTCCACTTCACTCCCAGATACTCAATCAAGGCATGAGCTGAGAGAAGTTCGTGCACGTTCTAAATTGGTGGGGGGATGGAATAGCCGGCTGCTCCTAGCTTCTCTTTATCAGCACATTTAGAAGACAAAGGACGCTGGTAGAGAGGTGTGAAGGGATTTAAGAAGCGATTTAAGGTGGGACGGAATTACGAGTTTTTTCGTAGGCTCTGTTAATTCTAGTGTTAACACACTACTTCTCAGCTGCGAAGCGTGGGTATTTATATATATATATATATGTATATATATATATACCCTGATCTACATACGTTCAAATAGACAAACCACACGTCGTGGCGCAATGGTAGAAGCTTCGCCTCTAGCGCCGACGACCGAGGTTCGATTCCTAAGAGAGGGTGCACTGAGTATGTACGCGCGCTTCCCGATTCATTTTACCCTCGCATCCCCTTGGTTTGAGACGTATGAAAAAATATGTGGTTAACGCAGAAAGACAGATCACCAATAGAAGCTTTATGAATAATAGATACTTTATTTGCCATCAATGATTGTTTTGGTAAAGCCATACTCAGTGTATTCATTAGATGAACGGTAAAAAAGTAAGAGCGAAGGGAGGGTGACTTATTGAGGCATGCAGGCGAAACCACAATAGCACGCCGGCTCGATGCGTCGGTGCGCGTCAACTCGATCTGAATTGCGCAATCAGATTCAAAAAAATATATCTTTTCAAGTTCTATTTAGTCGACACAAATATCTTTGGTTGGAATGTAAGGCGAATTTACTCTTTACATTTGTATGGTGCAGAAAAATTTATGCAATGATGCCTACATTTAACTTACATTCCTACCAAAGATATTTCTGTGTATGTGTGTATGTATATATGTAGATATGTATGTATATGTATATATGTTTATATATGTGTATGTGTATGTATATATATATATATTATGTATATATGTATATGTATTTGTGTATATGTATGTGTGTGGATGTATGTATGTGTGTATGTATATGTATGTGTGTATATGTAGATATGTATATATATGTGGATGTATGTGTATATATGTATATATATATATATACATATCTACATATACACACATACATATACATACACACTTACATACATCCACACACATATATATATATGTATATATGTGTGTGTGTATATACAGTATATACGTCGTTCAACATGACAGGTTTGGTGGTGGGTCAGTGATGGTCTGGGGAGGCATATCCATGGAGGGACGCACAGACATCTACTGCGTAGGAAATGGTGCTCTGACTGCCATAAGGTATCAAGATGAAATCCTTGAACCCATTGTCAGACCCTACGCTGGTGCAGTAGGTCCTGGTTTCCTCCTAAAGCATGACAATGCCCGGCCTCATGTGGCAAGAGTATGCAGGCAGTACCTGGAGGATGAAGGAATTGAAACAATTGAATGGCCTTCACGATCCCCTGACTTAAACCCAATAGAACATCTGTGGGACATTATGTTTCGGTCCATTAGGCGCCGCCAGGTTGCTCCTCAGACTGTACAACAGCTCAGGGATGCCCTCATACAGATCTGGGAGGAAATGCCACAAGACACCATCCGTTGTCTCATTAGGAGCATGCCCCGACGTTGTCAAGCATGCATACAAGCTCGTGGGGGCCACACAAGATAATGAAAAGCATTTTGAGTAGCAGAAATTAAGTTTTTGAAAAAATGGACTAGCCTGCCACATCTTCATTTCACTCTGATTTTAGGGTGTCTACACAATTGAGCCCTCTGTAGGCAGAAAACTTTTATTTCCATTAAAAGACTTGGCATCCTTTTGTTCCTAAGACATTGCCGTGTCGTTATTTGTATAGATATCCAACTTCATATTGAGATCTGATGTATCTAATGTGTTTCTTTAAAGTATTCCTTTAATTTTTGTGAGCAGTTGTATATATATATATATATATATGACAGCAACACTCATCACTCACAACAGTGACAAAACAATTACATTGACAATCATGTTACGTTATTTTCAAAATATTTCCTTTTCTTTTTCATTACTTCTTTAACACACTACTTCTCCGCTGCGAAGTGCGGGCATTTCGCTATATATATATATATATATATTCCAGCAACACTCATAAATAACAATGACAAAACAATTACATAGTCAATCATGTTACGTTATTATTAAAATGTTTCCTTTTCTTTTTCATTACTTGTTTAACACACTACTTCTCCGCTGCAAAGCGTGGGTATTTTGCTATATATGTATATGTGTATACAGTGGGATGCAAAAGTTTGGGCAACCTTGTTAATAGTCATTATTTTCCTGTATAAAGCGTTGGTTGTTACGATAAAAAATGGCAGTTAAATATAACATATAGGAGACACACACAGTGATATTTGAGAAGTGAAATGAAGTTTATTGGATTTACAGAAAGTGTGCAATAATTGTTCAAACAAAATCAGGCAGGTGCATAAATTTGGGCACCACAAAAAAGAAATGAAATCAATATTTAGTAGATCCGCCTTTTGCAGAAATTACAGCCTCTAAACGCTTCCTGTAGGTTCCAATGAGAGTCTGGATTGTGGTTGAAGGTATTTTGGACCATTCCTCTTTACAAAACATCTCTAGTTCATTCAGGTTTGATGGCTTCTGAGCATGGACAGCTCTCTTTAACTCACACCACAGATTTTCAATTATATTCAGGTCTGGGGACTGAGATGGCCATTCCAGAACGTTGTACTTGTTCCTCTGCATGAATGCCTTAGTGGATTTTGAGCAGTGTTTCGGTCGTTGTCTTGTTGAAAGATCCAGCCCCGGCGCAGCTTCAGCTTTGTCACTGATTCCTGGACATTGGTCTCCAGAATCTGCTGATACTGAGTGGAATCCATGCGTCCCTCAACTTTGACAAGATTCCCAGTCCCTGCACTGGCCACACAGCCCCACAGCATGATGGAACCACCACCATATTTTACTGTAGGTAGCAGGTGTTTTTCTTGGAATGCTGTGTTCTTTTTCCTCCATGCATAACGCCCCTTGTTATGCCCAAATAACTCAATTTTAGTTTCATCAGTCCACAGCACCTTATTCCAAAATGAAGCTGGCTTGTCCAAATGTGCTTGAGCATACCTCAAGCGGCTCTGTTTGTGCTGTGGGCGGAGAAAAGGCTTCCTCTGCATCACTCTCGCATACAGCATCTCCTTGTGTAAAGTGCGCCGAATGGTTGAACGATGCACAGTGACTCCATCTGCTGCAAGATGATGTTGTAGGTCTTTGGTGCTGGTCTATGGGTTCTGACTGTTCTCACCATTCGTCGCTTCTGTCTATCTGAAATCTTTCTTGGTCTGCCACTTCGAGCCTTAACTTGAACTGAGCCTGTGGTCTTCCATTTCCTCAATATGTTCCTAACTGTGGAAACAGACAGCTTAAATCTCTGGGACAGCTTTCTGTATCCTTCCCTAAACCATGATGGTGAACAATCTTTGTCTTCAGGTCATTTGAGAGTTGTTTTGTGACCCCATGTTGCTACTCTTCAGAGAAAATTAAAGGAGGAGGGAAACTTACAATTGACCCCTTAAATACTCTTTCTCATTATAGGATTCACCTGTGTATGTAGGTCAGGGGTCACTGAGCTTACCAAGCCAATTTGAGTTCCAATAATTAGTTCTAAAAGTTTTGGAATCAATAAAATGACAACGGTGCCCAAATTTATGCACCTGCCTGATTTTGTTTGAACAATTATTGCACACTTTCTGTAAATCCAATAAACTTCATTTCACTTCTCAAATATCACTGTGTGTGTCTCCTATATGATATATTTAACTGACATTTTTTATCATAACAACCAACGATTTCTACAGGAAAATAATGACTATTAACAAGGTTGCCCAAACTTTTGCATCCCACTGTATGTATATATGTGTATATATATATATATATATATATATATATATATATATATATATATATATATATGTATATATATATATGTATATATATATGCATATATATGTATATATATATGTGTGTGTGTGTGTGTGTATATATATATGCCAGCAACACTAATGACAATGACAAAACAATTACATTGTCAATCATGTTATGTTATTATTAAAATGTTTCCTTTTCTTTTTCATTACTTCTTTAACACACTACTTCTTCGCTGCGAAGTGCGGGTATTTTGCTAGTCTTTAATACATCTCAGTGATGTAGCTCTGCAGCAAAGTAATAGTTTTGCTGCTAATTTTTACAAAGTTGCTTCAATGGTTTATATTATTAATGCTAGGTTTGCCAAACCAACATATAAAAACAAATGTGACAACAGGTTCAATAAAGGACTTTAAAAAATTGTCATTTTGGTTTTGTCCACTATTAAACTGATGAGTAGCTTAAGAAAGGATAGTCGTTTCTGCCCCTTCTTGCAAATTTGTTCTGCATTGAGATCAAAGTTTAGCCTGTTATCAGTGGCTGTCCCTAGATATTTGTAGTGCGCCACCATTTTCTCATTCTCCCCAATTATTATGGTTGAGAGATCTGAGAGGAGGGAAGCACCTAAAATCTACAGCCATATCCTTGGTCCTAGAGATATTTAGCTGTAGAAATGAACAATCACACCAGTGAACAACCTCATCAATAATAGGCCCATGGCCGTCCTCCTTCTCTTTTAACAGATTTACAATGACAGAGTCATCTGCAGATTTCAATATGTGTCTGTCCTTGTGTGAACTACTGCAGTCATTTATGTGCAAAGTAAACAGAAGGGAAGACAGACAGCAGCCTTGGGGTGATCCAGTGGATGAGTTTAGACTCTCAGAAAAATAACAATTAATGCTAACTCTTTGTGTTAAAATTAGTTAAAAAGACCAGAATCCACCTCATAAACAAAGGGTCCAAACAAATTTAACAATCAGTTTGTCAAATAAGAGATTACAATACATCAATAAACAGCAATCTTGCATGTTTTTTTAGGATTTGCAAGTGTTCACACAGTAAATTGAGAATTGTGGCATCCTTAACACTCCTCTTTGCTCTGTATGAACATTGGTAAGGGTCCAAAATGACCACATTTCTGTTTAGCAGCCTTCTCTTCTCAAAGCATGTCATGATATAAGATGTTAAGGCCACTGGTCTGATATCACTTAATGCTGTTGGGTAGGAAACATTCGCTTTTTAACAACTTTTGCCTATGTCCATTGTCTAGGCACTCCAGAAATACCTCATATATGGAGAGGAATATTGGTGACATTTGCTATGCACCAGATTGGAGCAAGCGTCCACCTACACTGTCTGGGCCAGAAGCTTTATTGATTTAACTTTGTTGAAGGACCAGAAGGGCAGGCTCCTAGCTCCAGCCCTGTGTCTGGTCTTTTGGTGAATAAATTCCAAAGCAAAATTCTCTGCCTCAAATCTTAAATGAAGTAACTCCTTCCAATTCATCATGATCATTGCTTTTTATATGAATGCCAGCCATCCATCATCATGCTATTCCACAATGAACCCATGTTGTCAGTCTGCAGTTCATTTTCAATTCCGAATATTTTGACTTGTCTCAAAACTACATAAAAGATATTGTGCTACAGTAGGTAATTGTTTCTGGATGCATAAACTAAGTTTTCAAACATAACGCTCTCTATAAAATATAATTTTGCTATGTACACTAAGCTGAAAAGAAAAGAAAGAAAATATACTCACCACCTTTGATATGGACATGAAATCAGTTTGTACTTGCTCCAGCACATAGTCATTAAATATTAAATGTATGAATTCATTCAGGCCTGTTTAGATGTGATCTTAAGACCTGTTATCACAGAAAAGTAATATGGTGTAAGATAATAATAGATCTAAGCTGATGACCAGAGGGCAAAGTAATAGTCTTGGCTAATTATCATAGAGGTGAATGTATTCAGCCTTTTGAATAATTTTAATAATTTAAAAGCCAAGAGGTAATATTCATTATTATAAAATGAATTGAAAATGAAAATTCTGTTAACCTATACTATGGTAATTATATGTTAAAATGTATTTATTATTTTAATATTGATTTTGGTTGCTTTTAAATAATTCTGAAATTACACTATTATATAGATTCTTTAAACAGCATATACAATTGCAGTTATTGTATGACATTTTGATGTGCAAAAAAGTATCACCCTGACTCTTATCTTGCATAATTTATGCAATGTACACCAATTGTCAAGTTCATAATGTCAGTTTCAGGTCTTTCAAATATGGCAAGTTAATATTTAAATGGACATTGTATAGATTAGGAATTTTTCAACAAAATAAATTACTACGTACTACTATCAGGATAATGTAGCCTTAATGTTTGAAGACTTTCTTGTAAGCAAAATTAAATGCTATGTCAGCCATAAATGAAAAAGTTAAAATTACAGCAATGATCGAAAAGATTTTGTATCATTTCTGAAGAGTACATTTAACAAGGTTAGTTTATTAAATGTGTGTTACTTGAAAAAATTTATTTTTCAATTAATTTGTTCACTGACCCCTTGCACTTTCAGAACCCATTTACTCATATCCAACAGAAATCATGAGTATTGTCTCTTTATAGCATAGTGCCATATCTTCTTCAATAGCTGAAAACAAAATACAAAGTAAGTACTCTGGACATCAGGCTTATTGCAGTGATTGAAATTCCTGTTCCACACTGATACTGTAATTGGATGAAAATGTGATTAAGGGTGCCGTGCCATTTTTCACCGTTCTGGGTATTGTTAAAGTTGAACTGAGACTGATCCAAAATGATACAAGAGATTTATGTTATCTTCAATATTTTTTTGAATCAATGCTTATAATGGTCCCAGAACTAAATGATGCATTCATTTTTTTAGTTCATTTTTTCATTATAACACTGCACTTCCATATTAATTATACTTAGTTGTGCATCCACTAAAATTGAATATCAGATTTTAAATGTGATGGCAGAGAAATATCTGCTGAGTGCAGGATCATATGAAAGCTACAGACATCAAGTAGAATTACAGCAAAGCTGATGAGGTTCAGGGGACAGGGATATTATATCTTTGTTCCTGGCACAGCTCTTGCTAACATTCTTCATACTGACAGAAAGCAGGTATTTCTAGGAAAAATGTCTATTCTTGTGACTTTATTGACTACAGGTTCCCTCTAAAGAATTCAGTTTCCCTCACTATCCATAATCATGCTAACAAATTGATTACGATGGCTTTAATGACCTTTTTTCTTTCAGAAATTACTGAATACTAGAACAAGCTAGCTATGAAAGATCCTAGTAACTACAGGACAGTTAGCTTAATGTGTATTGTAATAAAATTAATGGAAGCATTTACTGAAGACAAGACTGAGCAGCACATATCAAGTATGGGTATATTAATGAAAAATCGAAAACAGATTTAAATGAAAGAGGTCTGGTTTATTATACAGTTTTAAGAAAATGCAACAAAAGCGTTTGATCTTAGTGAAGAATATAATGTATTTTGATATTCAATAAGGTTTTCATAAGATCCCACATAAAGTGCTATTGATTAAACTATAAGAAATGAGCATTTAAGAAGCAGTGTGAAATGGGTGAAAAACTGCCTTAAACACAGAAAGCAAAAAGTTATGGTGTGAGGGACTTTTTTCTAAACAGGGTTATAATAAAAGTAAAGTCCCTCAAAGATAAGTTCTGGGGCTACAACTTATTTTACTTTATATATATTATTTGGATCCAAACAAGTCTAATAACTTTTGTAATTTTTTAGATGACAACCTGGTTAACTTCTTAGATGGACAGTTAATCTGGAGCTAACAAAATTCTTATACAAGGACCTGGACAAACTTGGCACTTTGAACATGAGGTGTGAGTTCAGTCATAGCTCAATGAGCCTGCATAGGCACGGACGATGTACAATATAGCTCATATGTCAGTTTACAGTCTCTATAGATGCAGCCAGCTTGCTGGCATGCTTTGCTACCTCATCTCAGTAATCTACTGTAGTGTTGGCATCTAGTGGACAGCCTAAGAATTGTATTTTTTTAGACTGAACAGCTTGCACAAAATAGTGTTATAGATAGATAGTCCATAGTAATATCATCATGAAAAATATACAGTCACCTAAAGGATTATTAGGAACACCATACTAATACAGTGTTTGACCCCCTTTCGCCTTTAGAACTGCCTTAATTCTACATGGCATTTTCAATAAGGTGCTGAAAGCATTCTTTAGAAATGTTGGCCCATATTGATAGGATAGCATCTTGCAGTTGATGGAGATTTGTGGGATGCACATCCAGGGCACAAAGCTCCCGTTCCACCACATCTCAAAGATGCTCTATTGGGTTGAGATCTGGTGACTGTGGGGGCCATTTTAGTACAGTGAACTCATTGTCATGTTCAAGAAACCAATTTGAAATGATTCGAGCTTTGTGACATGGTGCATTATCCTGCTGGAAGCAGCCATCAGAGGATGGGTACATGGTGGTCATGAAGGGATGGACATGGTCAGAAACAATGCTCAGGTAGCCCGTGGCATTTAAACGATGCCCAATTGGCACTAAGGGGCCTAAAGTGTGCCAAGAAAACATCCCCACACCATTACACCACCACCACCAGCCTGCACAGTGGTAACAAGGCATGATGGATCCATGTTCTCATTCTGTTTATGCCAAATTCTGACTCTACCATTTGAATGTTTCAACAGAAATCGAGACTCATCAGACCAGGCAACATTTTTCCAGTCTTCAACTGTCCAATTTTGGTGAGCTCGTGCAAGCCTCTTTTTCCTATTTCTAGTGGAGATGAGTGGTACCCGGTGGGGTCTTCTGCTGTTGTAGCCCATCCGCCTCAAGGTTGTGCGTGTTGTGGCTTCACAAATGCTTTGCTGCATACCTCGGTTGTAACAAGTGGTTATTTCAGTCAAAGTTGCTCTTCTATCAGCTTGAATCAGTCGGCCCATTCTCCTCTGACCTCTAGCATCAACAAGGCATTTTCGCCCACAGGACTGCCACATACTGGATGTTTTTTCCTTTTCACACCATTCTTTGTAAACCCTAGAAATGGTTGTGCGTGAAAGTCCCAGTAACTGAGCAGATTGTGAAATACTCAGACTGGCCCGTCTGGCACCAACAACCATGCCACGCTCAAAATTGCTTAAATCACCTTTCTTTCCCATTCTGACATTCAGTTTGGAGTTCAGGAGATTGTTTTGACCAAGGCCACACCCCTAAATGCATTGAAGCAACTGCCATGTGATTGGTTGATTAGATAATTGCATTAATGAGAAATTGAACAGGTGTTCCTAATAATCCTTTAGGTGAGTGTATAAACCTGTTGATGTTTTAAAACAACTAGATTTGCCCAGAAATTAATATTTTAATGATAATGACAAGGATTGAGATCGTGCCAATCAATTGGATGATGTGGAACCTGTAGGCTACTGATGCAGATAGCTGCCTTAAGCCATTTCTGGTTCACAAGGCATCTGATTTATCATGGATGTCAGGACAGCAGTACATGGAAATTATGCTTCCTTCTTAGCGCAAACAGTCACCAACTATTAAATGCATTGTGTGCAACAAACATGGGGAATGGAAAGAAACAAATTATATTTATCACACATGTTCTTTAAAGCCTGCCCACTGAATGGTGCTGTTCTTCAAGGACTCTTATTCAGATGCAGACTTTTAGTTATTTTGATGATCAAAATAAAGTAATAAACAGTTTGTTTACTTTAAAAAAGAGTTACTGTTGATAATAAAAACTTTGATTTCTAATACTGTATATTGGAAGATTGCCATAAACGCCTGAAGTAAGTCTACTCCACTGAGCCTTTGAGCAAGGCCCTTAACCTTCAATTGCTCATTTCTGGGTATGATGTTAATCTGCATCTAGCCCTGCAAGCAGGTTCTCCAATTTACAGGGAAAATGTGGGGATTAGTGGCAGATTGGCGCTCCAGACACTGTAAAAAAAACTTACACTGTTCCAGTGTGGTGCTAAGGTGTCACCCATTGCACTCGGTGTCTCAATCCAGGTGGTTTGTTGTGTGTTGGGTGCAGCAACGCATTATCAGTGCATGTGCCTAACCTCTCCTCTCCTCCTCCTCTAATACATTTCTTTACATTTTTTATGAATTATGAGAGTTAATTTTTTATCATATATACATAGACCTATACTGCTGGGTCCTGCTAATAAACGGTCCAGCAGTCAGTGTTAAGAATATAGGAGGTATTTGAAATTTAATGTAAATATAAGGTCTTACAAATGTTAAGTTGAATAATTAATTATACAATGAATGGGGACGGACACGCCTTATGACAAAATATTTTGGTATCCTAGAAGAATCTGTCAATTTCTATATTCCTTCAAAATAAAGAGGGAACTAAAGAGAGCCATAAGATATTAAACTGCGAGAAAAGATAGGAAAAGTTAAACAGAGGTTAATAGGTGACATTTTAAAAGTGTTAAAAGTTAACATTTTAGATAGTTTTGTATTGTTTTGTATTGTATTGTATTGACCCCCTACTTTTGACACCCACTGCACGCCCAACCTACCTGGAAAGGGGTCTCTCTTTGAACTGCCTTTCCCGAGGTTTCTTCCATTTTTCCCTAAAAGGTTTTTTTGGGAGTTTTTCCTTGTCTTCTCAGAGAGTCAAGGCTGGGGGCTGTCAAAGGCAGGGCCTGTTAAAGCCCATTGCGGCACTTCCTGTGTGATTTTGGGCTATACAAAAATAAACTGTATTGTATTGTATTGTATTGTATAGTAACGTAGGTGCCAACATTAACTTGAAAACGAGTTCTTCGATAAGAACACTGTGGTTCACTTATTAGAAAGTTTATTGTTTTTTTTTGCAAAGAAAATAACAAATTTACACAAAAAGTACATCATGGGTAATACTGTGAGATCTACAAGTCTCAGCTGAATAATATTTTGCAAAATTATGCAAACAGGAAATGGCAAATTCTGTCAATCAGAATGACCAGTTTTCGTAGGAAAAACATTTTCACTGAAATATAAGCACACCCTTAAATCCCACAATAAGATATAGGGCAGATTTCTCGATAACAAATTGTGAGAGTCTCATTCGTACACTTCTCACTAATCTTTCACTAAGCTGTTTTGTCCATTTCTCAAAACCATGAAAAGATTGGTGAGAAATGAGAATCTCTCACCTTTGAAAGTAAAGCATGCCTCCAAAAAACATTCCCTTTAAGAGACATGGACATTTAAAATTTTGGTGAAAGCAGAAGCTTAAGACAGGGATCCAATTAGAAACAATGAAAAACATAAATGATGAGGACATTTGAAATATAAATTTAGATAAATTTTAGTAAATGAATTACACATTAAAAAGTCCTGTCTCTAGACACAAATCTGAATAAAAAAATACTGCACATTCTTAAAAGTAATGGCACTTTGTAAAACTTTTACTTGGGGAAGAACCATAATACTGGAATTAGTACTTTGTATATGAAATTAGTTCTGTGAGATATGAAAAGCTGGCTAATACGTGAGCAAAACAGAAATGTTTATGTATAGTAGACTACCTAGTAGGATATTAACAAATCAAAAAAAAACTGAACTTAATTTGTGCTATTGTATACAGCAAGAGTCCTTTTAAAACCCAGGAACCCATTAGTATATTCACAAATCTGTTAACTTCTATACATGGCTATTTATGAAACCTGTTTTGGATTTAGATAAATAAAGGTTTTTTTGGAACCTTCATAAGGTTGGTTCTTTTGAGAACCAAAAATGGTTCCTCTATTTCATCACCCCGAGTAACCATTCTGGCACTTTTATTTTTAAGAGTACATGTGATTAGGTTGTTAGTGTCAGCAGTGTGTAAACATTGCAGATTAGCCATTTTGGCAGAACAGTTAGTTGCTATTAAGGGAAAGAAATGGACCAACTACAGCAGCGCCATCACATATTTTCAGAGACTATTGTAGGGTAGCACCTGATTGATGCAAAATTCTGATGCATCTTACGAGGCTCCTGGCCACTTCCCAGCAACATGTCTCTGATGAATTGCACCATAACAGAAGGAAATCAATCCATACATTTTCCAAACCCACTTATCCAGAACAGGGTCATGGGAAAGCCAATGTCTGTTTTAGCAAGCAATATGTGAAAGGCAGAAACAATACTTGGAGATGTTGTCTGTCCATCACAGGGAATGACACCCTCTTCTATAAATACAGATTCGAGGTTTGTCAGTAAGGGAAACAGACTAATCACACTATATTTAAAATCTCACAAACTGCACAAAATTAACACTGTGTCAAATTAACTCTTACATTGTTAAAATAACTGTATAATAGTTGACCCATATTTACATTTAAAATGTTTATATAACAGTGCAAAAAAAGCTTCTTTGATGGAGGGCCACTCAATGTGTTTGATACAGGTTAGAGGCACAAAAAAAAGATGTGAGCAAAACGCCAGCATCTTAGCAGGTTAGTAGTGCCTTTTTCATTTTCTGTCTCCTCTTTTCTGCCACATCCCTTACACAGCTTATCACAATATAGAAAAATCCAGTGTGAATCACTGCATTAATTTATTCAGTTAACAATTTTTCTGTTAGATATAGTGTTTTGGCTATCAGGGCATTGCAAACACTGATAATGCTGAGCTGTTTGCTGAGGAAGTACTCATTTCTTGTGCATTTCTCATAATAGTGTAAAAAGAATGTGACAGGACATACTGCTATCTAGTTTATTTTTTAGAGGTTGGAATGTAAACGTTCTATTAAGAAATTGTAATATTTCCTCCTTTGTTCATTCTGTGCTGTGTTTTTTTCTCTGTTGAGGAATATTATGACATTTTAAGGTGACGGTGAGCATTAAAATAGCAGTTTTCAATCTGCCAACATGATGAGAAACGTATATATTCCACCACATGAAAACCTACCACCACCTCCCATGCAGGTGAGAGTTTACACTGATTCTCATGCATGCTCTTCTGTGATGATGCGGGTTCGGCTTCATGCTTCCATCACTGTTTGGGAGCCCTTGAACCCAACACCGTCGATAGATATAACTAGTTGAGCTAGACAGTGGAGGCAACAACTGAGCAAGGGGATGGTATAAATGTGCAAAGTGCTTTTATTAAAAATAAATAGTGCAGTGCTTCAAAATTCAATAAATAACCCAATAAGAAAACGTGGAGGTAAAAACAATAGAAAAATCTATCCTTTAAAATCGAGGTTAAAACGTTCATACAGGAAGCAGTCTTTAAAAACAACAACCAGCCCAGTGCTCTTCTATGCTAGCATCTCACCTGCTTCTCCCGACTAGGCTTTGCAGCAGGCGAGACGCTCTCTGCAGCTGCCCTTTTCAACTCTCACAAACACAGGTCTGGAGACCTCCTGATCCTGGCTTCGGTCTGGCACTCATCCGACGCCTGAGACTTGGACTCCTTAGTCTCCAGGACGCTCACACCAAGGACTACAACACCAAGCCTCGCGACTCCCGCTGCCTTTCCGGTGTTCTGTGGCCAGTCGCCTTTCCCTGGTCACTCCCGCTACCTATTTGCTCAGTGGGAGCGACTTCCAACTCCAACGCCTGGGTGTCGGCCTAACACCCAGCTTCCTCGCAGCTGCCCACGAGCGCTCGTTCACTCACCCACACGCTCTGCGTGTCTCTGTCTCTCTTTTGCACCGCCTTGTTTCCTCACTCCCTGTAACCTCCGTCCTCTCTTCCTTTTCTCTGATCTTTCTCCTTTCGTTCTTTCTGATCCTCTCTGTTTTTTTTTCCCCAACCGACTCGCTCTTCTTTTTATATTGCGAGGGGCTATAGCAGTTGCAGCACATTAGCCACGGGAACAATCACGGATGTGGGCAGTCCCTCACCTGTGCACTAGGTGAGAAACGCCCACACCGCAGATCGTCCTGCGGCTTGCTATGGCCACTACGCCCCCTCACTAAGCTGTGGACCCATAACACCACATCTTCTCCCTGATGTAAGTCCCTTCTCACCAGTAAAAGTTGTTTGAGAAAATGGACCATATTCTGTAAGAGGACAGGAACAAGAACAGAGATACTGAAGGTTTGACTCATCCTTGTCAGTACAGCCCTCTCCCAAAATTGCTAGCCTCTGAGTGATAGCCATCTGTACCCGGTATGACCTTCCCCTACAATGATATTACACCTGTGGTCTCTAGCCCCCTTCCACTTGCTGGACTGTCTGTCTCTGCTGATCAAGTGAGGGGAAATCTGTGAAAACTATTTATAAACAAGGTTTCAGGGCCAGATGGAATTAGCACCAAGGTGCTGAATACATCGGGAAGCTGCTAAAAATGTTCTATCAGTCCATAGTAGCCAGTTTGCTGTTCTAAACTGCAGTCTCCTGAGTAAGCAACTTGAGTTCAAAAGAGCACAATGTCTCCACAAACTTATCAGAAAAGCCTGCTCCATCACACGGCTAACTCTGGACACACTGGAAGCTGTAGTGAAAAATAAGATGGTGGGCAAAACTGGATGCTACCATGAAAACTCAACTCCATCCCCTCGAGGAGTTGTTTTCTTGAAGCACTTTTAGCCACAGGCCACTGAGTCTTATCGAAATTCAGGATGCTATGAATTCCTACAGGGAAAGCTACTGGTTCAGATGTTATCCAACAGAATTTTACAAAAGAATGTTGGTTAAATTCACACCATTCATGCTAGCTATTATTAAGAAAGCAGAAAGACAACAATATTTTCACCCACAGCATGTTCCAGGTAATTGATCACTGTCTTCCCAAATAAAGATAAAGACCCTTTGGAAGTGCACCATATAGACTAATTTCATTATTGAATTGCAATGTCAAGTTGTAAATGTGGAATTCTCTCAGTATACTTATTTTTCAGTTTACAAGTTAGAAACTTTGTCAAAAAGAATTTGCCTTACTTCCCACTCATACTTGAAAATATTTCATTCGTAAAGCGAAGAATGTTGGCAGCATTTTCAGACTTTTTATTAAATATTGTCACAGTGCTCATTACTACACTAAATTCGGCAATACTGGAAAACAATGAACATAAACAAAATCTAACAATATGAGGAACAAAATTCTTTTTTTAGAAAGGAAAGCACACAGTCCAGACTCTAAAAGTCTACTAAAAACAAGAATTGGAGGATACAATCTTTAGTGGTGCAGAGTCCAGTTTGCACACTGTGTTACCCCAACACTTAATTATTCAACTGTCCACCGATGCACTAAGCTCACCGGAACACTCGTTTCCCAACAGAAGTTGTGTCAAATTGTTGAATCCCTGTCAGCGTCTCTTCGTCGTTCCTTTTTTTTTGCCACTCTGAGCTCCTTGTGTTGCTGTGACCTAGGCACACCTCATTTCTCATCTGTCAGCTTTGGTTGGTCCTTTCATGCTGCTTCCCTCTGTCACTGGACCCACAACCGGCATCTCCTTGTTGAGCTGTCTCTTCCTCCCTGGAAGTAAGTGTTGCCGTCCTTGTGCCTCACGTCTTGCCAGCCAGGTCTGCCTATGAGCCCCTGTGCCCTGTCTGAGTGTCTTGGGAGCATTCTCAGTGGACCATCCCTGTTTTTCCTTCTCCTGCCCAGAAGCTTAAATCTCCTTCAGTCCCTGCCATTATCAGTTCTGGACAAACGGATTAAACAATGGCACATCTAAACTTCCTGGGTTTAACAATTAATGAAAACACAGGTTAACAAAATGTATTGTTACCAACCATTAATGAGTACAGATCTGCTTAATAGAAGCCAATATTGTCAAACATGCTAATTTCCAAGTCAGGTAAATACAGATATCCTCCAAGGAAGGAGCAGTTCTGTTATAACAACTTTGTATTGTTTGTAATCTCAACCAGCCAAAAACTTCATAGTGGTAACTCTTTTGCAATACAGCAAATACATACATCCTCCAGACAGCCTTTTAACTTCTAACACCCAGTCCCAACAATGGGTGCCTATTGCCTGTTCATCTGCAGGGTTTTAAATGTAATATTTACAGAGACAAATGGAATGACACAGTGTACAATAAATGTCCCCCTCTGACAATTACAGCAAATCTTCTTACTTCAGTCTTTGGACTTATTTCACACAAACCTAGACTTCTTGTGATTAACTTACCATTTTATCCTTTACTATACTATTAATGCATTGACTAAGTCTGCACAGCTGGAATAATCTTTATGCACCCTGTACAACTTAATGGCAAAATGATATTTTAAATTATCTGAAACTAGAAAAAATAAAATTTCCCTTAGCTGGAATATGAGTCACAAACGTCTCGGACCACATACAAATCAGGTCACGACCAAAAAGTTTGCCAAACTTTTGCATCTGTTCACGACCACACACTCAGGTGACGAACAAGCCAGTTTTCCTTCCACACGTGTTCAGTCTCTCCCTGTTAATCGAGTGAGAGAAAGAGAGAGAGAGTGCAACCAAGCGAGCAAGTATGAGAGAGAGCGCGCGAGAGAACGTTAAAGAATGCACCTGGCTTGTTTTTAAAGAGATTGTTTTGAGCATTGTTTTAGCCTGGTTGTATTTAATGAAGACTTTTTTCTATTAGATTTTAACCTCCACTTCATTTCTGTTTACAGCGATCAGTTCATAGCATGATTTGCTGCAATGTTACTTTTGTTGGTTGTTTATTAAATTACAGATTTTTCAAATGTTCATGTTTTTGCCTGTACTTAAAACTCAGTAAAAAAAAGTGTTTACAGCGAGTGGTTCGTAAGGCTATAGCATGAATTCTTACAATATTACTTTTCTCTGTTCAAGGTTTTCTCAGTATTATTAAATGTTTTTACATTTAGATAACTATTACGCTGTGCATTCTATGGTACCAGTAAACCCCTGATTCTCTAAAGAATCGCAAATCCTTTCTGTTACCTCCGATCTTTGGAGGGATGAAAAATGATGGAGCGTAGGAGCATCCTGGGAAAGTTTTCATTTAATTAAATAAATATATTTGTACTAAAATTAACAAATTTATTAAAACTGAAATTGAAATGTAATTGTTATATCGTTTAAGTTGAAAATGTCTTTGAGTTGCTGCACTTATAAGTAAAAAAAATATCAGATTGCAAAGGTTTAAATGAAGTAAACTGGAAACAAAAAATTCATAAAATGGTAAATTCAAAATAGTTAATCAAAAATTTCTTTATAAACAACATTTTTGGTAAAGATGGTTTTCTGTCCTTGAATTATCTCTCCCTGGTATGGAGTAGTTAAAACCTTCACTTTAACGCCACACAAACGCCGGACTACATAAAGTTGTCCATGTCCAAATACAGGCTCAGATAGGTAAAGCCCTACTTTGTCCATGGTTTGTCCTTGTCATTAGTTGATCGTCATGGCAAATTCAGTTTTAATGGGAAATTGGCGTTGTTTAAGTTTAAAAGGTAATTCCAGGTCAGAACCTGTAAGGTCAATTCTGGGAATCTAAACAGTATTGCTAGTATGGGATCCCGTAAGCACTTGTGCCTCAATAACATTTTCTCTCATGCTGTTCACGACCAACCGTGTACCGTTGCATAAACCTTGTTAGTATTAAGGTTTCTTAATAGCATGACTATTGTCCCTACTTTAAGGTTAAGATTGTGTTGTGGTAATCCGGCCAGGTTAATAGTGTTTAAATATTCTAATGGGAAATTAAGATGCTCAGTTTCGTCTTCAGAATCAGCACTGTCAGTACTTAGAAAGACATGGCCTTCTCCAGGAAGCAATGGAATCACTTGGTTTTTTATCTGGTCAACGTCAATATTCTTTGGACATAATATAGCCCGGTGCGTCAAAAGTGGTATCTGGTCTAAAAACCAAACCAAAAACCTCTGTTACCAAGTCGTCGCAAATAAAGGCGTGAGGGATTTGAATAATACAGTGTATCCGGAAAGTTTTCACAGCGCATCACTTCATTTTTTCCTCAGAATTCTACACACAACACCCCATAATGACAACGTGAAAAAAGTTTACTTGAGATTTTTGCAAATTTATTAAAAATAAAAAAACTGAGAAATCACATGTACATAAGTATTCACAGCCTTTGCTCAATACTTTGTCGATGCACCTTTGGCAGCAATTACAGCCTCAAGTCTTTTTGAATATGATGCCACAAGCTTGACACACCTATCCTTGGCTAGTTTTGCCCATTCCTCTTTGCAGCACCTCTCAAGCTCCATCAGGTTGGATGGGAAGCGTCGGTGCACAGCCATTTTAAGATCTCTTCAAGGATGTTCAATCGGATTCAAGTCTGGGCTCTGGCTGGGCCACTCAAGAATATTCACAGAGTTGTCCTGAAGCCACTCCTTTAATATCTTGGCTGTGGGCTTAGAGTCGTTGTCCTGCTGAAAGATGAACCGTCACCCCAGTCTGAGGTCAAGAGCGCTCTGGAGCAGGTTTTTATCCAGGGTGTCTCTGTACATTGCTGCAGTCATCTTTCCCTTTATCCTGACTAGTCTCCCAGTTCCTGCCACTGAAAAACATCCCCACAGCTTGATGCTGCCACCACCATGCTTCACTGTAGGGATGGTATTGGCCTGATGATGAGCGGCGCCTGGTTTCCTCCAAAAGTGACGCCTGGCATTCACACCAAAGAGTTCAATCTTTGTCTCATCAGACCAGAGAATTTTGTTTCTCATGGTCTGAGAGTCTTTCAGGTGCCTTCTGGCAAACTCCTGGTGGGCTGCCATGTGCCTTTTACTAAGGAGTGGCTTCCGTCTGGCCACTCTAACATACAGGCCTGATTGGTGGATTGCTGCAGAGATGGTTTTCCTTCTGGAAGGTTCTCCTCTCTCCAAAAAGGAACTCTGGAGCTCTGGCAGAGTGACCATCGGGTTCTTGGTCACCTCCCTGATTAAGGCCCTTCTCCCCCGATCACTCAGTTTAGATGGCCGGCCAGCTCTAGGAAGAGTCCTGGTGGTTTCGAACTTCTTCCACTTAAGGATGATGGAGGCCACTGTGCTCATTGTAACCTTCAAAGCAGCAGAAAGTTTTCTGTAACCTTCCCCAGATTTGTGCCTCGAGACAATCCTGTCTCGGAGGTCTACAGACATTTCCTTTGACTTCATGCTTGGTTTGTGCTCTGACATGGACTGTCAACTGTGGGACCTTCTATAGAAAGGGGTGTGCCTTTCCAAATCATGCCCAACCAACTGAATTTACAACAGGTGGACTCCAATTAAGCTGCAGAAACATCTCAAGGATGATCAGGGGAAACAGGATACACCTGAGCTCAATTTTGCGCTTCATGGCAAAGGCAGTGAATACTTATTTACAGGTGATTTCTAAATATTTTTTATTTTTAATAAATTTGCAAAAATCCCAAGTAAACTTTTTTCAAGTTGTCATTATGGGGTGTTGTGTGTAGAATTCTGAGGAAAAAAATGAATTTAATCCATTTTGGAATAAGGCTGTAACATAACAAAATGTGGAAAAAGTGATGTGCTGTGAATACTTTCCGGATGAGCTGTATCTGGGTGAAGGGTTTGACTCTGGGGTGCTGAGGCACTGTGCGCATGGGGTTTTGGCACCACCTAGTTCCCTGATGGTAACCTGAAGTTTAGTTTACATTTTGTATTGTGTTGTTTGGGCTCCACCTACTGACTCTGGGAAGCTGCTGGGTTTGACTCTGGGGCGCAGTGCACGTAGGCTTTCAGTGCTTATGGCCTCTGGCATCCGTGCATATATACAACCTTCGTTTAGTAATATAGATAATTAATTATTTTTGGGCTTAAAAATCTTAAAAATATATATATTTACATAAAGTTCGTAAGGTCTTGAACGGATTCATTGTATTTACATACAATCCTATGGGGGAAATTACTTCGGGTCACGACCAAATCGGGTTATGACCAGAGTTTTGGAACGAATTACGGTCGTGACCCGAGGTTCCACTGTACTTGGAATTACTTGAGATTAATGAAAAGCTGTCCATAATTAAAATTAAACTTAGTGAAATATTGTAATATATATTATGATATTAATTATATCTGTTATAAACTGTAAAAATAAATAAAGTGCCACACTCCAGTGATAATTGCTAAGCTTCAAGAGTGAGCATTTTGGTGAGGTATGTTCCCAGTTGTCCTCCTTTGATCTAATATTATGCCAGACCATGAGCATGGAATCAAAATGATCAAGCATTAACCCAATTAATATTCACATGGAATGTCTCCATATCATTTGAAAACAAAAAATAATTCAGAATTAATTAAACTAAATTAAATCATTCATGCATTTATATTTTGACATGTCAAACTGTCAAAGTTGGAAGTATTTTATTGAGAAAAATAAAAGTTTAAAATGTATCTTTTGCACAAACAACAAAAATAAAAGGTTGGAAAACAATGGAATTTTCATAACATATATTTTGTATGTTTACTAGCAACAAAATTACAAAATCACTGCTGGGAAATGTATTTATCAAAGTATGCAAACAGACTGCTGCCTCTGATTACAATTATAACATGTTTACTAAAATAAAGTCATTGATCTGGACATCAAACAGTGAGATAACAGCACTTTCTCTGATGGCTGGATAGAACTGCCAGAATATATTAAAATCACATGGTTGTTGCTATAAGATCATTTATTGCATTTGGCACAGCTACAGTAACCATAGTTTGTCAAAGAGCTGGTTATCAGCATCACTGCTGATGTCTTAAGAGTATCTGTCAGTAAAGGAGGCACTTTAATTGATTCTTTGTCAGTAAATATTTTATTTAAGCTTTATTTAATAGCAGTATGGATAGTAAGATATCCATTAAGTTTTGGTTTAGATATTAATTGTTTTTTTTTTTTAGTTGCAATTATCCGACAGTACATGAATAGAATTCAGCAGTAACAATTTAATGAAGCAAGAAAAGATCAAGACTAACATCTTCATTTTTAGACATGCTATTTCAGCCATTTAATCCTAATGCATTTTAGCCATTTCACATAAAATTTAGCAGAACAGAAGCTGATTGCCTTGTTTTTTTAAATGTGTCAAATTTATAAAAGTTATTATAAGAGCTTTTTTCCAAAAGTGAAAAATTTGAAGGAGCAGGTCCAAGAAACGGCCATTAGTTGCTTTTGATTGACATTCAAAGATCATTAATAACATTGGGTTAATGGCCTAATGCTGTGTTTTTGCATAGTATGTGTTTATGTTATTATGTTGGAAACTACAGTGGCATGTAGGTAGACTCTTCAGGAGATAGTTTTGAAACCTAGACTAGTCTGTTTGAAGTGTGCATGTTCATCTCGTGTTATTGGGGTTTTTCTCTGAGTATGTCACAACACATGCATATCATTTTATTGGCGACTCTTACAGTATTTGGCCAAGTATTAGTGAGTGTAGGACTAACATGTACATCATGCAGGGCTGGTTATTGTTGTGCACCTAAATTTGCAGGGATGGGCTTTTTCTTTATACAACTCTAAAATTAAATTTGCTAGTATAGTAAATGAATGGATATATAAGTATTTGTAGTCTATAATTTTCTAGGCAACTTGCAATGAGCAAAGCAATGTCCAATTAAAGGTAATAAAGGAATCAATCAATCATCTTGCACTACTTATACAATTAATCATGACAGCACTACATTGTTGTAGTGCCTAATTTGGGAGATTTATTGTACACTCAAAGTGCTAGATTCATTGCTTCCATAGTGGTTTGTATTTTTTTTTATTATTCTTCTGTTGCCTTTAAATAATAACTGTCAAAAAGAAAATGAATTGAAGCCTGAAATTTGGCACAATATGGCACAAAAATAAAATGTGTAGGTGGCTGTCTATCAAATTCCAACTATATTTAGTGATTTTAAAAATATATAAAAATACTAGAACGGTAGCAATCCATATTTTCCTGGCATTAAAAATATATATCTTCTATGGTGTTTTAGATAAAAAAAAAAAAAATGTCTCAGCTGGATATAAATTCAGACAGTATCGTGTCACTTGTTGACATGGCATAAGCTTGTAGCACACGAATACTTCATTTATAATAGTAGTAGGGCTTTTTATTCTGTAATTTAACTCGTCAAAGGTATTTATCAGAACTTGTGTACTCTGCTGTGACACAGGTTTATACAAAATCATGCCTGAATTCACATCTGAATAGCTGACATCCTACCTAGGCACCTTGATATCTTTAAACTTTCTGCAACTTTAGAAGAAAACAAAGTAAATTATTTTTTGTTTGACAACCTTGTATATTCCATCTCACCAAGCCCAGATTATTGCAAAAGAATTCATTTTTCAGTGTTTGTCACCAGCTTTGATGTGGTGCTTGATAGCAGCCTGGCGTTTGAACTGCATCTCATCTGAAATCTATACTCCATTTTATTCTAGGTCTCACCTGACCTTTTTTAATTTGTATCACTTTTTGACAGCACTAATGACATTTCTTTTCCAATGAAATTCCTATTTGGAATGACAATAGGTTATGACAAGCGCTAAATGCTCCTGTCAGAATCTTCACCAAAAAAGAGTACTGTGACCATGTTAATCATCTGTTGCATCAGGCTATGTCCACACTACTAAACTTTCATTTTAAAGTAGTGTTTTTAAACAAAAAATGATTCTTGCCCACACTGGCATTTTCACATTGTTTACAAAAGTATCACTTTCCACAATAACATAACCAAAAACATATATGATGTAGACATTTGCCTACACTAGCATGCACACATCTGTGGAAATTCCATAATCCAGATTTACCATAATTTGAAAACTGTAGCAGTTGGTACATTATTTGCCTTTTGCACAAGTACTGTATGAAGCCTTCAAACAATACCAAATACAATTTAGATGCATACAGGTAAGCAACACAACAAACGCCATTGAAAGAAACTTGTCTGTGTCTGCTATGTTGGAATATGGTTTACTTCTCAGAAGGTTGACTAATCATAGAATGAGACTGTATTGAGGAGGATCTTATCAGGGAGAAGGGCTATGTAATGAGCATGAAGATATCAGAGCACAATTAGATTCTGTGTTTTCCCCCATCCACATTAAAATGTGTTTTCAGAAGTATTCAGCTCTGGAGAGCATTTTTAAAAGTCTCAATTTTTGAGGGTTAAAAACTCCACGGTAGTGTGGAAAAAGGTGAAAATATAATTTCTGCTATGTCTGTGTTTTTTGATCGAAAACATAGTAGTGTGGACGTAGCTTTAGTTACATTGGCTTGGCCTCCTATTAGATATTGGGACAGTCCTAAGACTCTGCTATACAGTTTAACAAAATATTTTTGCTGCATACACTCAAAAAAACTATTAGAGTTGAAATTATTTGATGCTGGCCTTCTTAATGTTTGTCTCTCCTTCTCATTAGAACTTCTAGCTTCTACTCACTATTTATCAGTTTATCCTATTCTGTTGTTTTGTCTACTGCTATTTCAATTAATCATTGTTTGTAGTCATACAGTATTGTGTAAATGCTGTGATGATAGGCGTCACTAGTATGCCATGCCCAAACTCAAATAAGCCAACACCATATAAATGTGTTATTCCAAAACAAAAACACAGTATAGGTTACAATGAAGAAGGTGAACACAGAAGATGACAAAGTACTAAATGAACAAAAAAATGACCATGCACTCCACACTCCTGTTCCTTAACATCTTTTATAAAAGATGATTTTTTTTTTCTTTCTTCATCCAGCTCAGCTCCCTGCTCTAACATACCACCCAACTCCAAGCCTGCTGGGGCAATGACCAGAAAGAATATTTAAGCCTAGCGAGAGATGACTTCCAGGGTAAAACTCCCAATTACTTCTGGCTTTAGAAATGCACTCCAAAACACCTAGTATTTTACCTTCCCAAACCAGTTTCTCTGTTTTCTAGCAGAAAACCAGACTACTTTTCTTTGCATACTTATCGGTAGTTTGTTACACCTAGGAGATCTTTGCATCATATTAGGTAGAGAGAAGGGCCATGTAGAGACCATCAGGCCTTTGTACCTGTCACCTATCAGGCTGTGGCCCTTTCCTTAAGTAGAAACTACTAACCCCTGAAATGACTACTCTCAAGGTGCCCTTTAAGAATCCCCAGATTACAACTCTCCATGTCAATACATTATTCTCACATGGAATAATGATTTGTATCACTACTATCAGAGAATATTTCTTCAGGTCTTCAGAAAATTCTGTCCTTGTCCTGTGGCTTTCCCACTTCTATTCTCACCAGGCACAACTCAACACAGCATTTTCAATTTGCATAACCTCTTTGCATTACTGACTTTTAAAACTTGTTTGAAATACATAAAGGCTCCTCCTGACACTTGCCAATATTGTATACTAGCTGTCCCTCAAGTCCCTTCCCATGTAGTAGTGAAACAGGACAAACTTTAAAAATCAATAAACAAACAAGTATCACTAGCTAAGAAGAGGCAAGGTCCACTCCAAAGCTTGGCAAGAGATAGGGCAATTCGAACGGAGGCTGGTGCATGAGCGAGGTGTGCCCCGCCCAGCTTCCTACTTGTGACGTCACTTCCCCCTCCCCTTGGCCCGCAGTTACTGTCTCAGATTCATACAAATAAATCACTCCTGCTGGCAAACTATGATACTTAATGTGATGAAAGAAAAATCAACTGGAATGTTCAAGCAAATTATAGAAGTAAACCTGATCAAAATCCTTTAAGTAGTTCTCTCATGAAAAGCAGACAGACAGACAAACAGACGTTGGATTTTATATCCTTATATATAATTTGATACTATCTGTATGTATGGTGTTCGCATCAATACCCCGTATGTATGGTGTTTGCGTCAATACCTTGACTCAATACAAGTTAGAACCATGCAATGGGACTCTGCCTCTGTAGTTAGAACATAACATGGCAAACGCAGACGCAGTATTGCATGATTGGCTAAGAATGTTCGAATGCTTCAGTGACGCCGCTGGATGGCCAAGTATAGTAAGTCGGTGTTGGTTCGAGCAGATAACAGTAAGTTCGGTTGGTTTTTGGAACATTAGTTTGGGAACGTTGGTTTGGTGGGGTGTACTTTCCAGGGCTAACATCGTCGACTGACTTAAACCCTTCAACAGCTCCAGAATCGTAAGTAATTTAGAACATATCCTCATTTGCTTGGTACGTCAAAATCTATCTTTGGGCAGTTCAGTTTTGGCATCCGTCCTTCTGATATCTATTGGCAAACTGAGTAATGACGGCTGGGTATTAACAATGGTCATTGTTTAAATTTTAGCCGATCTCAGATCTAAAATGACCACGCCAACATACTGTAATTATTAGTTTGACTTTGATTAAAGTCGTAAAATACGATTTGTTTTGAAAATTTGTTTGCCGGAAAAAATCAAATGAGGTGCGCCAAAGAGCAGAGTTCACGTCTCACAGCCCCGTTTAAACAGGAAGCTTTTCATTACATCGGCCGAAAAGGTCTATTTTAAGCACAAATCAGTGCCATGATAACAAAATCTTTCAAGGACTTAATAAAACAAATCATTCTTTGCAGAGAAAGTATGGATTTCACAAACGTAGAATTTGTAGCCCAATTTGATCAGGCTCCCAGTCGCTAGTATATAGATATTTGTACTCATTTTTTTAACTGCTCAGTTTGTGCATTTTATGCAATATTTCAGTGTTTACTGTGCATGTAACTGGCTTTGTTGCCCACTTTTTAAATATATTTTCTGTTGTTGTATTTAGAGTCTGGTCTGATTTGATTATCTGTTGTCCACAGAAATAATGAAAGAGCAAGAAACCTAATTTTCCTTCTAGCTATTGTGGCCTGTAGGGGCATCTCAGAGCCCCAAGCACAACCACAAAGACACAAGTTTCTGGTTCAAATAAGTTTGTTTTAAAGAACACAGGCTATTCTTTAATAATTAAAAGTCCTTCATTTTTTCTTGTTCCTTCTCATCTACCTCTCCCCAGGTTAGCACTGTCTTCCTCATCTCCTGACTCCAACTCACCTGAGTGAGGCAGCATGGCTTACTTTATGGCAGACCCAGGAGTACCTCTGGTGTCACCATATTGCAGCTTAGACAGAATAGCCTTAAAACAAGGAATCTTCTTCCCTGCAGCTGCCCCGGCAGCTCCCAAAAAATCCAGCAAGGCCATCCATCAGGACGGAAAATTCCATGCATCCATGCTTGTGCACTCATGGAAGGTCCACCAAATGGATGCTGTAACCTGTTGTGTTGGGGGAGCACATATCTCCAGGAGGTAGTCTCTTTCCATCCTTTTATTATAAAGGATTTCTAGACAGATAACAAAGCATCCATCGTGGCCAGGATGCCAGCAAACCCATGTCATAAACCAAACATTTCTTATTTGTCTCCTTGTACCTCCAGCTTTCTGGAAGTAAAAATCTTAGCTTTTTCTTACCTATTTTTGTAAATGTGGTGTACCACTTTTTCTTTCACCCTATAAAAATAAATGTAGTCGTGATCCTACAAAGGTTATTTATATAAAAATGTTGTTGAGGCATTTTTTAGTTTTACATTAATGAACATTATATATGTTGTCAAACGTGCAAGCTTAGCACATTCCTTGCAGAGACTAATTTAAAGGATACACCACAAACAGATTTAAAAGTGACGCTGCTGCTCATCCATTATCTTTTTCTTTCCACAGCAGGAAAGACCAAAACCTGCCTAATGATGCAAGCCCTTACCTCAGCTGCTGCCTCTGACCTGCCTCTTCTCATCCTGTAGAGATAAAGACTCCCCAACCTTACAAGGTGGTGTCATTTTTTTAAATGATCAGAGAAGAAGACGTATGACCATGTCTGGTATGCTTAGTCTCTTTTTTCTTCCCTTTTCATCTTGCCTACCACATTTAAACAGGGATTACCTTTAGTACTTTAACCCTTTCCATAGTTTCTGATCTGTTCTCATTACACAGTGCTGAGTGACAAGGGTGATTTATGAAGTAAACGTGATTAGTCGTATCCAGGCACCCCAAGATTAGAAGCAGATATACTTGACATCATTATGGGTTTGTGTTGTGCCTTCCAGGACCTTAATATAATGATTTGCAGCAGGGACACTCAAATAATATTTGTTCAATTTGTTGAATAAGTAAGATTTTATTATTTCACTATTTGAATTAAAATGTTTTTCTCATTCCTATGCTAAAAGAGCACATAAAGCCTTAACTATTTTAACTCATTACAAAAAACACAGTAAGTGAATAATCAATCTGTTTGTCTATTGTAATACAAATGAACATCAATTTAAAAATAAGTCATCAACTCCGACAGGGAGAAAATAAATGAGTGTGTCAATCATTTACTGATCCTTTTAATGCAGAGAGCTTTAATATTTATGTTTGTTGTTGAAATCCATCCCTTTTTAAAAACTGTGATGTAGCAACTATCATCTTAAACAAAGAAAAAAATAGTTTTACTTTCAAAATAATTTAAGGAGAAGAGACCATTCAGCTAGCCAATCCCTATTCAATTAACTTCTGCATAATACCATCAAAGTAAGATCCCTAAAGTCCTACAATCGACTGAACTACTTGGTAACGTTTTATACGTATGCCATGTATGATTCTATGTATGAAGAAAAGCTGGCTAATGCCAGTGCAACATTTTCACTAATGAGTTTCTATATGTGTATCTGGTTTTTAATTAAAGAATTCATTTTAAAGTTAGAAGATGGATTACTCCATTGAGCGAAGGGAGCTCTCCTAAGATGGTTGCCGTTTACACTTTGTGCATGTTGCATACCTGTAGGGCCCAGTGTGGGTGAATTGTGAAAGGAACACTGCCCAAGTGAAAAGAGCTTAATTACAAGTGCTTAAAAATATTTTCATATAAAATACTGTGCATTAATATAGAGCTAGCACCCGGTAAAAAATTCAAGGACCAATTACTAGGAAGCCATCAGCCCTGGGAAATGAAATTATATTATGACAAGTTTCCACTTTAATCAAGTGTATAACAAAGCGAAGTCAGACGTTCAGCAATAGTCACAGTGTCTGATAAGAACAAACTACTGTTAGTCCTTTCCTTTAATTAAAAGACATTAAGTGAAATTCTAAAATTAAGTCATCCTTATTTCATTTGATTTAAATATAATTTAGACAATTTAATTATACTCTTCAAGATCATTTTTGTTTTAACCACATGTGGGGTATATTTTCAGTTTTGTTTGTTCTCTTATTTAGTATCTTCATTTTTTAGGAGTCAATTAAAAAGTTGTGCTTCAAAAGAAATTAATTCCCACCAATTGACAAACAGTAAATCTTATAAAATGGTCAACTTTTAATAACAATATTTACCCAAAACAATAATGTATTTCACCTGTAATAACTGATACTTTTTTGGCAAGAATGGGAATATGCAGCATTCTTGATAGATGAAGACTTGTAGGTAATTTGTTATATATATATATATATATATATATATATATATATATATATATATATATATATATATATATATATATACAGTATATATAACCTGAAATTCAGTCTTAGATGAAATACTCCCCATTTTTATTTTCAACAGGAAGCATTCTTATACAGTAGTTTAAACTTAATCTGATATTTCCATTGTACAGTGTGGAAAAATATTGTTTATTAGACAATAAATATAATAATAGACATGTATGAGATGTGTAATTTTCTATTATATCAAAAAATATTTTCTAGCTCTTGACAGAACCTGCTTAAAAAAGTTATAAATTATTTCTGTTTCACTCAAAGTAAATGATTTCCTAATTCAAAATTCTTTGAGATATACAGTCCAACATTTAAAAAATGGTTTTGAGACAAGATTAAAATTCAAATATACTGGATGTAAAGTTTGCAAAAACACTACTTACAGTTTGCCCGTGTTAATGTTTTATTTTAATTTGGAACTCAGTAAGGAACAGTTTCAATAACAAAAACATTAAATTGTATATACTATGCTATACTATACTATATAAATTGTGTTTTTTGATACATTCTTGTATGTGTAAAATGCTAATTAAGGTTTAAAAACAATTCCATTATAGGCTGTTTCATACAAACAAAACATAAATTTAAATAAAATATCATAAACAGTTTGCACGTGCTATAATAATCACAAAGGTAATTTCATACAGATGAAGGAGAGTCATGGTACAGTATACATGTGTAACAGATATATTTTGGTTGGTATCAGGAAACTCAACAGAAAAGGAAGATCTGACAGTATAAAATCTGTGATCTAATGAAAGAACACAGGCTATTCTTCAATAGACAGAATCACTAGAAAACAAACATACTTTAATTAAACATAATTTTTTCAGAGTGAATACATTTGAAAAAGTGTTTAAAATAGTGTACACAAACAGTGGTTAATGCTACTCCTTCAGCATCTGATATACGATCCTGACATTGCATGCCTGTATGTACTGAATTCATTGGCCTGAAAGAAGTGAATTTCAGTGTGTGTGTGTGTGTGTGCCCTGATAAAAACAGGGTAGTCAGTCTACTGTATGTCTAATGTTCCCATAACACACACAGTTTACCTTTATTGTTTCTACGATGCTGAATGTTATTTGGCCATTTAAAATTTGTTTAAAATTTATAGTTGTCTTACACGTGAGTAAGAACTGATCTATTAACATAGACACTTCTTAATTTTTGTCAAACAATAGGGTGCATCCATCCATCCACCCATTATCCAACCCGCTATATCCTAATATCAAAAAATATTTTAGTGTTTAATGTGAAAGAAGAAAGTCTAAAATACTTGGGTGTTTTTGAAAAAACTAGAATGACCTAAGTAACTGCTCTTATAAATATTTTTAAGCTGAGCACAGATTTTTTTGTTTGTTACAAATAGTGTAAATTCTATGTGTCATTTTTAAAATCTGTTTTCTGCACCAGTGCTGCTATTAACTTTCTAGCATCAACTTCTTTACATTACATGGATTTAAGGAAAGTTTTCTATATACATTTTCCATTTCTGTATTACTACAAATACAAATACCAACCTTTACTCATTAGAAGCCTGAAGGTGAGTGCTCTGGGTAGTTCGGTGTGTACTGCTTACTGTATTGTCTGAGTTGGGCAAAACTAGTTTTGTTGAATAAACAGAATTGGAAAGTGGTTTGGAGAGTTAAAAATACAAACAAAGGTCATTACTGGAAAGACAATAATCAAGAAAACACAACTTCGATGGAAAATTAAAGCCAAAAGGGTGCAGGTAATCAATATTGGAAAACATACATCATAGTGTATCGGACAAAGAAAGGGTCATAACCAGAAAACTGAAATCTGACTTAAAGAATGAACGCTAAAGTTTTTAATTGTGTGATTAAAATCTGGTCACCCAGAAAGTGCACAACACTGACCTTTATACTGCTGCATTGATGATGTGGTACATTGTATATTCCTAGTTGTCAAGCATAGTGACAACATAGCAACTGTTAACAAAACTATCCCAGAATGGTGGTGTTTTTAAGGAAAACAAGTTGGCACTGCAGGAGAATGTAAATTGTTTTCAAAAATGTTAAAACGCAGTTTCCAGTTAATTACTACTGCATCCGACTATGTATCAAATGTGAATGCTTGCTACTTCAGTGATAACAAGATGTATGTATAGTGAATACTGAGCAATAGAGTTCCTACAGGCTGTTCTTTGTCACTTTATGCCCTTCATGGTAGCTTTGCATCAACTGCCCAATGGAACCTAGACACATGGAACACTCTCATTGGAGCTTAGCTGGTGCAAATATCAGCTCAGGCAACTGTGGTGAAGTGAGTAAAGTTTCTGTAGCAGTACATGTTTGTTTCTAATATAAAAACATTGATGCTGCACAGACCCCATCAGTGTAGGTGTGAGAAAAGCCATTTGGCTGTGGAGATTCTTAATGAGGGAATGTGCTAATTACATCTAACATGCCCACAAGTGGCTAACATAGCTGTCCCTCATCATGGCTTCACAGATTGTTTATTGCCGGCAATCACTGGGGATAAAAGGGTTTGGTGAGCAAGAACATGGCAGAGAAAGAACGAAAGGAAGAGAAACAGTGAGAGAGTGACGGAGTGTGAGTGTGAAAGTGAGAGGGTGAGAGAGTGCCTGTCTGTCAGCCACGCAGCAGGATTGGAGTATCAGCCAAGTGCTGTCAGGGAAGCTGACACATGTGAATACACAGGTATGGTGCTAAAGGTAGAAACAGGCAAAAGATAGCATTTTTTTAATTATGCTATTTCCTGTCTCCAACAGGACATTGTGTTTAAATAAATATATATTTTAAGACATAAATCTAAATAAATATAATAAATAAATATATATTTTAAATATATATTCTGCCATGAAAAATAAAACCAGATGTTGCTGGTTATTTTAGTAATTTCAGCAATCTAACCCTTTCATTATTTGTATCCTTTTTCCTCTTCTAAGCAGCTTGTTGGGGATTTTAGTTGGTGGTGACTGAGAAAATTGTTCAGTCAAAATGTATTTCAGTCTTTTTTACACAAAAGTGGTTCATATGTCTGGCTGACAAACAATATGTAGACTTCTTACTTACGGGTACAGTTTGCAATGAGCTCCATAATTTTGTTATGACACAGATTTCCAACAGGAATTGAAAAAAACTTTATTCCAGGAGTTCCTTTCACTTATGCAAAATTAGCAACCAGTTCTTTTTTAAATGTCACTCTAGGACCCTTGAACACTGTTCCACATTTGGCCTGGCCATTTCTTACATCACATCTGCTTAACTATTGTCCATTTTATTATTCCGTCCTCTCTAAGACTCTGATATTGCAGGATAAACATTCTTTTAACTTTACCCTTACGTTTTAAATGTATCTTCCTGAATTTTTATCTGTATATTCTTTCTTTAAACAAAACTTTTATTACAGACTGCATTGTCTTCAGAAAAAAATGATGCCTAATTTTATGAGACATTTTGACATGTTAACCTTATAAAAGAAAGCCTACAGTTACATTGGAACGGTGAGATGACTACTTGACTTATGTAAGAGAGTGCTGGCTGTACTCCAATAGCTCTCTTAATTAAAACAAAATTAAAATTAAGTTTTTAATTTTTGTATTAGTTATCCTAGCACTGACATAATGAAATTTTAAGATAGTGCACTTCACAGTATAACAGATTTACAAAATGCTACTTTTTTCTACTTATTTTATGTGAGGTTTCATGTTAATTCTAAGTAAAACAAAACATTTTTGGTAACATTACAAAAATCATAATTTACTCTAAAAGGATTATTTTTAAAGGTTAATGTATAGGATTTCTTCTAAAATTGAGTGCATGATTTTGTCTGAACCTAGCATATAATAATTAATAAAATGCAATACAGTTAAAGCTAATGACCTACTTAGTATCAGATTGACAGGAGTTGTCGGTGTAATTTGCCTAAGCAATATTTTTAATGAGATTTAAGAATTTGTCTTGAACTTGGGCTATTTGAGCTGGAGCCAACATGTACTGCCTTCTTGGGAATTTGTAAATTATGCCTAAAGGATGTAAATTGTGACATTCATAAAGAAGATGATCTTCACATATTTGCCTCCAGCATATGAATAAAAACTGTTATCCAATTCTTGATGTGTCCAGTGCCAGACTGTGCTGGAGAACATGCTAATTTTGTTGTAGCTCTAGTTTTGAATATATTTTCTTTTGGTTTGTAATTGTGTTACAAAAGTGTTACAAATATTACCATTGGCTTATTTGTATATTTATAGGAAACAATGTAAAACTAGTCACTTTTGTACAACACATAAATCTCTAATAATGAAGTAAAATGGATTCCTACAGGACAATCAAAGGACATGCAAGACTTGATTTGAAAATGTGCAGCATGTGTGGTTGTAAAACAGTCATACCAACTGCTCTCCCCTGCTACCTATTATTTAAGAGCCATCTGGGAAATAGACTGTAAATAGGATAGGGGGATGAGGTTGGGTTATTTCAAATACAGTTTATACCATGTTTGATAACAATTGCTTCTCCTGAACATGCACAACACATTAGGGTGCCAAGGTACTCTGTACACATGATGATAACTACTACTCCAGATACTACTGCTACAAACAACACAGCCATATCAGCCATTGCCATTTCTGCCTTGAGAGATCCATTTCATCAAAGGACAATTTAACGTCTGCAGTCAGGTTTTGGAACACTACTGCCTTACAGGTTAGTGCTACCCAAGTGTTAAAAAAATGGCATCTTTAAATGATATATAATAATATATAATTGTTACAATACTGACCTTTGATGTTAAACTTTTCCAAACCATTACATTTTATTTTGTTAAAGAAGTTTTTAAGTAGACTAAGCAAATGGTTTTTCAATTACTGGAATTTCCTACATTCAATTTTAAATTTCATAGTGTTTAGAAAAGACACCTACTCATTAAGGAAAAGTTACTTAGTTAATTAAATAACAAACAGATGAAACACCTGAATGGTCCATCAGAGATCAAGAATGATTAATTAAAAACAAGAAACTGTCCTTAAATTTTACATTTTTGTTTCTGTAACAGAAATATTAGCTGTCTAGCGTAGATAGTGTAGCAGTTAGTTGACAATTTTAACATAACTTGAGTAAGGTGGCCTTGCTGCAATAAAACAAACTTCCTGCAATAAAAACAAACTGAGTTTATCCACAAATTACAACAAAATATGCACTGCAGTAGCCTAATACTATAGCTAATGCATTGACAAAATTTAGAACATTTGAAAAATTTCTATGAGAATAGGTCATTCAGCTGAACAAAGCTTCCCAAGCCTATCCACTTTAATTCCTCCAAAATAACATCACGTCAAGTTCTGAAGGTCCCTAAAGTTCTTCTCTCTACCAAATTATCTGGTAAATCATTCCATGTGTCTATAGTGCTCTGTTAAACTATTTAACGATTGTGCAATATTTACCTTAATAGATTTCCACCTATGTCACCATATTTGTCTTCTACTCATTTTAAAGTAACAGCCTCAGTCTTGATCCACTGTAGTAATTCCTTTCATAATTTTAAACACTTCAATCATGTCACTACTTAATCTCTGTTTACTTAAACTAAAATGGTTCAGCTCTTCAAAATGTTCAATCTTTTCTCATAACTCATACACTGCAGTCCTGGAATCAGCCTACTTGCTCTTCTCTGGGCTTTTTCTGGTGCTGCTATGTCTTTTTTTGTAGCCTGGAAACCAAATATGCATGCATTATTCCAGATGAGACCTCACCAGTGTATTATATATCTTAAGTATAACCTTCCTTGATTTATACTCCACATTTCTTACTATAAAACCTAATATGCTGTTAGCCTTTTAATGGATTCTGTACATCATCTAGATATTTATAGTAATAGTCTCTTAAGTAACTTTCAACTTTCAAACCTACCATTGTGTCTTCAAATGATTACAATACTATATATTGCAAATCTACTGAAAATAATTGTCATACCTAAGAGGAATAAATATGTCTTAACTGTAACGTTACATTTTATATTACTTTTCCACTATTATCTATGAGATTTAGCACTATTTTACTGATTTTTCTCAGTATATTTGCACAATACAAGTAACATAATTAGCTGATCAATGACCAGGATGTTCAAATGAACATCACTTGATCAGATGGTGGCTATCTAGAATCACTCTATTTGTTTGAGATGGTATATGTATGCAAGCAAAGCAATTCAAATGGATATCTAAAAATTTGGCTGATAACCCTATCCAATGGAAATTATGCACTTCAGTCAGTCAGTCAGTCAGCCAGTCATCATCCAACCTGCTATATCCTAACACAGGGTCACGGGGGTCTGCTGGAGCCAATGCCAGCCAGCACAGGGCGCAAGGTAGGAATAAATCCCAGGCAGGGTGCCAGCTTGCCGCAGATTATACAGTTCAATTCTATTATACTTAGAGCACAAAAAGTTAACAATGAGTCAGAGGTAGGGACTGAACCAAAAAATTATATTGTTTAAAAACTGAAGCCTTAGGCATTCCACTACACTATTATAATTGTTGAAAATTTCCAATTCAGCACATACAGTATGTTCATAAACTGAATATACTTTTTATCACAGAATAATAAATAAGTAAAATCATAACATTTGTAAAAACATTCTTACACATTTTATCAAAATTAATCAAACAACACTAAGTGTAACATCACTGGTTATGTTACAGTAGTAAATTCATTCTGAAATCTGTATTGTTGACTACTTAAAGCATGCTGAATAGGGACAATAATAGGGTTATGACAAGGTTTTTTTTTTGGAGGGGGGGTGCTAAATGAGAACTCTGAAAGCAGTGGCAGTGAGAGGAAATACATATCCCAAATGACTCTGATTGTGACCTTCATTTATACTGCGCTCTTTGTTATGATGCCCAGAGGGGACTGGGCGGTCTCTTGGTCTGGAATCCCTGCAGATTTTATTTTTTTTCTCCAGCCTCTGGAGTTTTTTTTTTGTTTTTTCTGTCCACCTTGGCCATCGGACCTTACTTATTCTATGCTAATTAATGTTAACTTATTTTTATTTTTTATTATGTCTTCTATTTTTCTATTGTTTATTTTGTAAAGCACTTTGAGCTACATTTTTTTGTATGAAAATGTGCTATATAAATAAATGTTGTTGTTGTAGATTGATCCTCTACATATTGTTGGATATGGCCGGCCATTCATCCCAACCAATACCCCTAGGCCGCCAGATGGAACCCTCCCTGCAACATGGAGATGCCCCGAATTCCTGCTGGATACCATGGGGGCCGCAAGGGGTCGCTGCAGGGAGGCCAAGGGACTGCTATTTGCCCTATAACCCGGAAGTATGTCTTAGTCACAACGACAGAGGAAATGACGTACTTCCGGGATGAAGAAAAGGAGTTTTCACCTGACCCAGAAGTGTTAAGAATCACATGGACAGAGGGATCAGAAACACTTCCCGGTCAAGGACCATAAAAAGGACTGTGGGAGATTCCAGGGTTGAGATGAGTCAGGTGGCAGGGGACAACACGTCTGGGAGAGTGGAGGATAGTTTATTATTGGTTATTGATTGAGTATTGTATGAGTATTGTGGAGTGTAGGATGCTTTGTGCACTGTATTATAATAAAAAGTCAAATTATTGGACTTTTGTCTGGTGTCTGGTCTGAGGGTTCAAGGGGACGACAGCACCCCCTATCTGTCACAATATATAAACCATGTTTCTATATTATTGAAGCTCAGGGAATAGTCATGTTTTACTCCATCAAAGGGTATCATCAACCTTTTTAAAAAAGTGATGTTACCTGCCATGTTTTTTGAGTTTGTATAAATGATTTTTTCAAATAGTCCTACTTTACCAGTTTAGGTTGGATAAAATGGACTCTGTAAAATAACATTTAATAGGCAAACCATTAAAACAAATGTTCACATCTTTTTCTTTGAAAAGTGAATTACTGATAGAAAGTACTTTATTTATCCCCAGAGCAAATTTAGCTTTAGAAGAGACAAGCTGTATATTGCATCCTATTACCCTTCTAAAATGTTTCAGCTTTCATGTAATACTGAAATTATCATTCATAATATCACTAATAAAAGTCTTACTGTAAGCTGAAAAATGTGAAAGGATACATTCAGGTTTTTTATTTTCCTTTCAGCCTGATGAACATTCATGAAAGTTATTCCATTTCAGCCGCTGTGTAATGGAGCACTTTAACAACTTTAACAAACGTCACAAAGTCCTGCAGTGTTGTGAGTAAATGTGGAGAATACAATTTAGCTTGGAAGGTTGGATATGATAAAATGATGAAAAGATGAAAACTATTTTAAAAAAAAGTTAGCTTGATGTTCATTATTTGTTGCTTCAAAGTCCATTGCAACTTTTTGTGAACGTGCATTTTTTTTTAATTCAATTGTTTTTAATTCTTCTAAATTATTCCTATTTTTTATAAAGAGGAAAAAATGTTTTAAAACACAAAATACCTACATCTGTATTAAGTGTTCATAACATAAACACTAAGATATAGAATATAAGCAAAAGATTAAGAGGAGACATGATTGAAGTGTACAGAATTATGAAGAGAATTAGTATAGTGGAATTTATGATGGTATTTTATAATGAGTTCATCAAGACACCGTTAGAAACTTGTTAAGGTTAAATTTCTTACAAACATTAGGAAGTTTTTCTTTACACAGAGAATCATAGATACATGCAATTAGTTACCAAATAGTGTGGTAGGCAGTAGGACTTTAGGGGCTTTTAAAACTAGGCTTGATGTTTTAAGAAGAATTAAGTAGATTGGACAGGTGAGCTTTGTTGGGCTAAATGGCCTGTATTCATCTAGATTGTTCTAATGGTCCACACAATTAGTGCTAAACTTGGACATTGAACCCAGGACACTTTAGCTATGAGGCGGCTGCTCTAAACATTGTAACTCTTGATTGTTTTAGCTGGAGATTTGAGGTTGTATGTATTTTAAGGAGAAGAGGTGGAGGATCAATTATTATAATTTTCATTGATTCTTTTTAAAGTTTCAAACCCATGTTGTGGAGCTCCATCATCCAAGGAACAGAATCAGACGAATATGGGTAGATGCCTTATTTTCAAACATATGCATATATTTAGTTTAAACAACATGCAAAGACTATTAACAAAGGTAACTGCTTATTTTAAAAGTATTGAGTTTTAGAACAAAGAGAACATGAAGCTGAAGGCTATTATAATTAAATGACTGAAGGTATTTTCACACTATCACCTATCCAGCCTGCTACTGCAGATTCACAAACAAATGCAATAGGTTCGCAAATGTTTGCCAAGTTATCCCAAAAGATAATGTAAGTAAACATCTGTGTATGCCAGATCACAAAGCTGAGATGGAAGCACAAGCTTTGCAGGATGAGCCTCATGAAATGCTTCTATCAATGTGAGTTGTGTATGCTAACAACTATGAAGAAAGTGTATAATTTAAGTTTATTTTAGCAAGACATTTATGCACTCTGTTATAGGGGCTAACTTACTACCTGTGTAAAATACTAATGGCTTTTCATGTTGCTACATAGTAGCATTGGTATTTGAGTGTTGATACACACTATTGACAATATTGGAATTGAAAATCCCAAGTGCAATTTTGAAAAACATTAAAATCCTGATGTATAGAAACAGAATATCCTACACTGTTTTTCCCTCTGTAAAAACGAATAAAATCACACAGTAATTTGCATTTTTATAAACTTTAGCAATCTCCTCTATTTCTTTTATCAGGCATTGTTTGAAAATGCTCAAGCTGATTGTAACTATAAAAGGCACAAGAAACACAGACTTGCTAGATGTTTCTTTTTAGTGTTAGCTCTAATTTTGTAAATAATTACTAATTGGTTTTCCTTTGCATTGGTCAAAAGTGACACATTATACTTAGTGATGCACTGGTTTATCGGCAATAGATCTGAACCACTGAGTTTTTATTCAAAACAAGTGAGCCAGCTGAGGATTTGAACACTGATGCCTAAAGTGTGAATTGAATGCAAATTACTGTACAATAGTCTAGATAAAGGGTGAGATTTCAGATTTGGGTATAGTGCTTTTTTCATTAAGTGTGTGTATAAATCATTTATTCATTTAAGTAAGTATGCATTTATTTTATTAAGTAATACTTTCTATGCCTATAGGGGTGAATGCTAGCTGCTGCACCAAAGATGATTTTACATTAACTATGTTGGTTAGATTTTACAGAGCATCTGTTGTACATTGGAGTAGTGGGTTGTCTGGTAAATGAGTGATAACTCTATTATGTTTCAATGTGTAAAATAACTATTTTCATTATTTGCGTAGCATTCTCCTTTACTGTTGAAATATTTTATGAACTGTACTGATCTGAATTAAGTTTGTCCAGCAGTGCCTTATGACATACCTTTTCTTTGGGAGCTGTTTCTAAGCCCGACACAGAGTAAGAATGGAAAACCTACACAAGGTGGCGTGCAACAAGTGATGTATAGCCAGTCTACCCTTGACTAATGCATTGATCCATGGATTTTTAGTTTCTTCCCATATACATAATACTAATCCAGTGATGTTACTAATTCGCTCAATCCTTGCAATTAATACATTAAGAACTGCATCTTCTTGCCATTACTTTTCCAAAGCTCTTACATGAAAGAGAAATTTTTGCTATTAAGGAGTATGTTTAGCTCTCCAAACATGTTTCAAGCATTGATCATTACTTTCAAATTATACCGCCCCAGTCCTCACTGGTTTTGTTTAAACAGACCACATGACTCAAGAAATGGATGTGCACAAAACCAGCAATGAGATTTTAACTTCCTTTGTTCCATTTTTAAAGTCTGCGGTTGAAACTGACCAGGAGAAACCCAACTCTAATTACTTTGTCTTTGAAGTCACTCTGTTAATTCAGTACTGGAAATAGTGGAGGGTTAGCGTAGTAGTTTGTCATGACTGGGTTCCACTCCTGGGTCAGTCACGTTTAAAGTGTCTGCATGTTGAAGTGTCAGCTCAGCACTGTATGCATTATATGATGACAATACCACAGCAACTTGTTTCCTGCTTCAGATTTATTTATTTTGCTGACATTAATATGTAAAGTGACTTACAGTTTACCAGGGCATTGAATAGTGATTTACAAATTCCTACAATTCACTGATTTGCTAAAGGTCGCACAGCAAGTAAGTAATGGGGATTGAATGAGAAATGTTTCCACAGAGTGTCTTGATTAATCTAAACATACCCATGTTTCACTCAGGATCTGTGCAGTAGTATTACACCTAGGGAGTCTTAAGTATTTACACATACTTCCAGTTATGCTTTCCAAGGATAAATGCAACTACAGTAGGAAGCTGATCCTTTAACATCAGGGCCCCAAAGCTGTGGAATGATCTCCCTGCCTGCTGAATAGTTAATCATATTCAGTGGCATTTCTGTAATAAGGACCAGTGTGGCACAACCCCACTAGATGTGATGCAAAAATAAATAATAAGATTCCCTCGGTAATTTAAAATATTATGAAAATGTTTATAACAACAATATCAACTCCAGACTCCTTAAACATTTTAAGTAGTGTACTTTTGTATCTAAGAATACACTGCTTGTCTCCACATGGAGGGGCTAACTCTGTTGGCTCTGCAGTGCTCTGGGCTCACCCTTGGGTGTATCTATGTGTGTATAATTTGAACTTTACAATTTAGAGACAGGCCATGAAAGCTATAGCTTCTTCTTCTCACCTTGTTTAAAGTGCTTTTGCACTTCTGTTGTGAGCTTTTCCCAGTCAAGGCTATGCAGTGCAAGGCAGAAAATGGTCTACAAGTTCCACTACTACTTGCTATTTTAAAAAGAGCCACAGTAATCTGAAAAGTATTCACACTACATCACACTACAAAAAGGACATAGCAGTTGTGCAGATAAAGTAAATGTGTCATACGTCCCCCTCAGACTCATCTACAAATTAGAAGCATGAGGGGCACACCAGAGGCTGCACATCTATAGAGCTATGGCGAATGTGAGTGCTAGAATCTGCTTCCTCATATTGTTTTGTAGTTGTTTACAGTGTCACAAAACTTTCCCAGAGCTGATTATACCGTATCCCTTAAGTAATTTTTGGAGTTTTGTCAGATAATCTTAAAATTAGCCTGTACCCCTATGAAGACAGAACAGCTGCTGTTACTATGAATCAAATGCTACTCAATGCCTTTCTATATAAAGTATTTCTCTGGCATCACACCTTTCATCATCAGCTCACCCACAGATGTAATACTTCCAGCTGCTTTAACATCTATTTCCTGTTGTTATGTTTGTTCACTTATATAACTAAGTTAATCACAATAACACAGATGACCACAGCCATTGCATTTTCACAAGCTCTTTTACTGGACCTTTTATTCTTCTATATATCACACAGTGGATCTTAGATCAGCATGTGTTTACTACAGAAGAATAATTAAGCACGTATGCATCCACCAAACAGTTCATTCTTTTAACAGACCCAAGACACAACACCTGCTTTTTCATGCACCGACAGCTTTCATGTGGTCCGTCTGCTACCTGAAATCTAAAGGATAATGTGCACCAGTGCTGCATTGTCTTTGGCTTCTAGCCTGTCTTAAACAAGGCCCAAATCACTTTATTGGTGCTGCTTGCATTGTCTCTCCGGTTCAGTTTTTAAATTGCTCTTGCTGACACTATTGTAATGGCTTAGAAATGAAACATGCCGGAAAGCATTTTCTCTAATAACTAGAGCTGTTTCTTTCTGCAACATTAGTCCTAGAATGACCAGTTCCATATGTACTGTACACTTTGACTGTATAGCCTTTTGTGCTTTTTAAAACATTTCAAATTATTTTAACTGTGTAAGAGCTGCTCCATTACCTGCTTATCAAACACTCCTTATAGGCAGGTAGTGCACTTAATTTGTTTTCACCAATACTCTCCTTAAAAAGAAAACCTGGCTACAGTTTTTACGGCTGTTCTATTTATTCACTTCTTGAAGTCCTTTTTGAATACAGTTTATTTACAAAAAATAGCCTTTGAAATCATTTATTTTTTTGTGATTAAGTGTAAAATCAATGCAACAAAATTGGAAAAATGTGAACCTAGCAAGATGGTGGTTATGCAAACAGCTACTTAAGGCATCGGACTGTAAACTCTAATGTTACCATTTCAGGCCTAACTGTTAACTTGTTTCTACTCCTGAACATGTCAGTTAATCGACCAAGTCACAAATGATAGAAATGCTTGAATGATACATATAACGTTGTGTGATGGACTGTAAAACCAGTCAGTCTCAGTATGATACTGAGTAGGTCACTTCACTCACCTATGATACAGTTATGCAAACAACTCTAGTGGACAATTGAAATTTGGAAACCATGTTGGATGATAACACTTCAGTTGAATAGATAATTATAAAATGGATAGACTTGTTTTTGTTTAGAAAGAAAAAACATGAAAAGAATAAATAAGAGTTCCTTTTGTGCCAGTTGGAAACTAGGATTCCAAGGAGCCATCTGGTGAATTACTCGATTATCTTTCTGTGTATAGGAATTTGAATACACCCGTATCTTATTTTCTATGATTGCATATGGAGTTTAAAAAGAATTATTAATAATACACACTATCAAAATCAGCAGCAAACATATTGCTGTTGTATGTGTCATGACAGTAAAGCCAAGAATAAACAGATGGCTAATGGCTACACATTACATAGGCACTTCTCCACAAAGCTTTTGAAGATCGCCAATAACTCATACACATCACAATAAATAACTTTTCCATGTTTTCCCGGTCACTTAAAATTCATGCTGGAACACAGTATACTGAAATATAAGATAAAACTCTTGGCATTCCTTTCATTGTATAGAAGATTACGATGCTGGAAGAGCTGAGTAAAATTTGTTCAACTTATGATGGTGCAATTTATCAAAATGCATCACTCCTGCCAACAAACGTAAGCTATGGCTGCTGTTTTTTTTATCAGTACTATTGCTTGTTTTGTTTTAAAAAAGATATTTTTTTTCTTCAAGTGACCACCAGTCACCATTATCACCAACGGAGTCCTTTGAATCATTTTATTGCAATGCCTAAAGAGGAAAGTTACATTTTTATTCATGTGTAAAATTATACTTACACCTTTTAAAATGGTGACAAGAAATAAAATAATATTTTATTCACTTCACATGGCTTCTGCTCCTTTATGCTAGCACTATGAAAGAGACACAGCCTGCACTGATACATCACTTCCAGTTAACATACATCACTTCCTGTCTGACCATTTAAAGCCGCCATCTTTTCAAACCTTCACCAGTTCTGTTTTGAACTCCGTACTGTCTTCATCATTGAATGAACTTAAAAGAATCCTTTGCAGCTAGGAATATTATACGGGTGGCTGCCCCAAACCTTTTCTACGTGTGTCGAGTCGCTTCTTTTTACAAATTAGTGTTCTCTGATTTAAATTCTTTCTTTCATCATGTAAAGCACTTTGAGCTACATTATTTGTATGAAAATGTGCTATATAAATAAATAAATGTTGTTGTTGTTGCTGTTAAGAATTTTTCATTCTATAACAGATAACTGGCCACTAAATGGTAATGGAACTTACCAGGTTTTACTCTGACTTTTCTTCCTTGGTGCCATTACTTAAGTGGAGGACATCCACCACATATGTGGCCAGCGGAATGGTGGCATCTTGCATGTGTCTGTTCAGCAGGACTCCTGAAACCTGTCAACTTTGTCCTATGGATTTTACAGGTGCTTCACTGAAGTGGCTAGTTTGAAAGTCCAGCTGGGTGTAGATAGATGTTTTGGGAGGACATTTGTTGACAGGCATGCAGTGAGCATTGTAAAAAGAAGTGAGCACACTTTAGTGTAACTATACAGTGTGTAGGTGATGATTTTTAGGCGGCTCTGCACATGAAGCATCCTGATAGTATAAACGCTGCCAGTGTATGTTCTAAGAGTAAAGACTGGAACACAGAAATTGGTAAAGAGCTTAAGTATGTCATATGAGGTCTATACATGGGAGTTTCTGGAGCTGAAATTCTGTGTTTGGGTTATCATATCATATTTAAAGGACAAATTCATATCTTTCAGCATTCAACAGGAAAAATGGAATGGTAATTAGTAGATGGGCTGATTATGATTAAGAGCACTAAGGAAAGATGAATAAGTTGGCTCTGCATTCTATTTTTTATTTTTACACAATAATCAGACTGTGGGGATTTGTGCAATAAGAAAGGATGTCACTGACTTTAACTTGTTGGTTTCTTATGTATTTTTTTGCTCTTAATGAATATTTTGATCACTGATTCTTAGGTAACTCTTTATTGAGACTTTAGTTTTTTGTTATGTATTGTGGTTCAATAAAATCATTCTTGGTAACATCAGCCTTTTTGAAAGTCCTTTTCTGATTTATTAATTTTTGGCCACATTTACTAGACATCCTTGTCCTGCTAAGTTAAGGACACAGATCATCAGACTTTTGGAGTATATGCCAGGTTAAGAAGAAAGTCTGAATCTGTATGTGATGCTCCGTGCACTGGCACTCTGCACACACTCGGGTTCTAGGCATCTCAGTCAGTGGTGTATTTGGAGACAGAACCAAAAATAAAAAAATATTCAAAGAAAAAAAATCATCTTAAAGTGCCATCAAGAAAAAGAAAATATTAGTGTCATGCACTTCAAATTATATGCAGTCCTCTGCAATGACACTGAATTAGTATATATATAACAATGAACAAAAATAAGTGAAGATGAATGTGTACAGTATTTACATGGCTCCAAAATAAAGATGATGAAAAAAAAATATCAATACATACAATTGCACAACTGCTCTTCTTCCTCCTTCTTCCTGAGCAAAAATCAAAAGTATAGAAACAACAGTTATCAAAACTGAGAAAAAGCACAAAATACAGGAAAATCAGTGAAGAAATCAAATAACGTTCTATATACAAGAATACTCAATAAGGATCACTATATCACAATCGCTCAGCTACCGCCTCTCTCCTACACCAGACAGTCAGAAGATGACCCCTGCTGGGTGCTTCTCAGTTTTATATGCTGAGCCAATCTACCTGGCCAGTCATTAACACCGACCCGGCACCAACCTGTCCACGATACCACTTGTGACCTTCCACCCCACATAGCCTTGATCTAAGTGGAAGCCTCCCTATATTTCGGGCATCTCATTTGTGCGTGGGTGCATGGCTGCCTGCACACACACAAATACATACATTTGCAACTTCTCTACTTTAGGACTTTTGGCTGCTCTGCACACCCGTTTACATGCCTTCATTTTCTGACAGTTATCTGGTACAAAATTATTCTGGGATGAATGTGTACTGGTGCTCATGTGGGAGTAATCAGGAGTACCCTTTTAAGAGCAGAGGAAAAATGTACTGCTTGAGGTAGCAACATTGGGTGCTGTGCCACAGTATAAATACCATAATGTGGTAGCTCAACCAAAGCAAAATGTAAAATAACTTCCCACTACAATATATTATGTATTTAGTCATTTCATTTGGCATTTGTTTTCCAAACTTTTTTTAGCGTATGAGTGGAATTTTTGAGCTATAATTTGTAGCAGTTCATAGCAAACTGAAAACTTGCAGAACATAGTGATAGTTCTATACATACTGAATTTGATCTGATAACAATGAAATTAATGATACAAAAATAGTGCCTGTTAGCCCAATATAATTTTGAGCATGTTTAATAGAATAGAGTGGTCAACTGTATCAAATTCTAAACTTAAATCTAATTACATAACAAAGTGCCATATGGTGCTGTTTCAGGTAAGTAAGCCAAAGACATTTTTGCATAGATTGTAAGGATTATAGTGATACTGAAGCTGCAAAGCTATCTATTTTTCCAATACTTTACAAGGAACAATTACAGTATGTTTGAAATTGTTGTGTAATTATTAAGATAAAGTTACCATCTTCAAATATATCATCCATCAGTGTTTAATGTAGCAAGCATTCTTTTTCATGTTGTCAACAAAATATTTTAGCCTTTCTTTGACTATTGACAGTTCCATAGAGTGGTCAATTTTAATGTAAAGCTGATTTGTCACTCTTGCAGTTCATAATATGTAGAGTAACTTTCTCCAATACAGTTCCAAAACATTGGCTTTGTTTTGCACTGTTTTGTATTGTACCAGCTTTCACAGCCATATGCTCCTTTTAGGGAAACATCTGCTTTTCTTATTTGGACAATCGCTGATAAATAAATATCTCTGGAATTAATTATCTTGTCTAGGTTTGCCATGACTTTTCTTCAATGAAGAGGTTGCTAGTTTCATATCTGCAAAGCAAACTGCAAACCACTAGTGTGTGAAGACAGATAATAGGGAGTGACTTTTCATATACACATGTCAAAAATTGTTACATTAAACTGAATGTTAACATTTTACCATGTTGCCAAGCATTCATTGTTGTATGTGTTCTAAATTTGTAATGTGGCTCTTAATGTACAGTAGATGTCTGTCAAATAAAGACTAATAAGAAGAAAATAACTACCTAAATTAATGTTATTTATTAAATACTGCATTTTCTTCTTTTTTTAACAAAAAACTACACTATGATACTTATTCCCCCTTTCTGACATTATATAAAACAGCAAATCCAGGGATGTTATGGAAATTGGGACATTTTAATTGATATTAAGAGTGCCTAGCAGTGGCTTGCTAATTCAAAGACCTGCGTTCCAGGCAGATTAGAGTATACAATGCCAGTCTGTCCTACAATGGCCTGAACTCTGCAACCTTGGAGAGTTTTGGAGAAGTACGTACTGGAATAGATGAGCATAAAGATGCAGTTTTTACTTACAAATACTTTTTGTCAGAAAAATGTACTCCAACTAAAAACATCATCAATCACAATAATTTTAAGCCATGTGTTTACAAAGAGGTTATGAACAGTTAAAGAGGAATGTTAAAAAGGGATATAAGGCAAGTAAGGATGCAAAAAGCATACAGTATATAGGATCAAGCTGGAATGCAACTTTTTCTATATTGATTGCTCATAACTACAGACTTGTGGCATTAAGCTATTTAATAATGTAGACATTTGAATGCCTAATTCTTCAGCATCTGGCATCTGGCAACACATTTCACTGTGTTTAGACTCACCTCATGTATAAATGGTGCGTATGCACAAAAATGTTGCGTATGCACGTTTCCACGCTCACATCGCAATGTATAAAAACTAAACTTGACGTAAAGCCACACACATTTTCATGCCAACTCAATCCCTGGTGTACTCAATTTCTCTGCTCAGTTTCACAAACTGGCGGCACTCAGTGTCAAAGCAGCACTTTTGTTCCAGTGTGGTTTCCCTTTCTTATTTAGATGCACATCCCTGACGGCTTTATCAAAAAACACTGAAATTAACCACATATTGTTTATTAGTTTAAAGCATCTGATTGTAATTAACCTGTAACAATATAAAGGTTCACGGAATGGCCAAACTATTCCAAATACTATAGCTGCTTTAGCATTGTTACTCTCAAGTATTTATCCCACTTTATCTGAGTGTGGAATCACAGCTCTCAAGCAGCTGATCAGAAAGAGAATTATGGTATACAGCATCAAGCACATTCTACCTCAGTCATGCGCTATTCGAACTGCTCCCATACGGCAAACGCTTCTAAGCCTTTCCTGTAGGGACCTCCTGGTTTAGAAACAATTTCATCCCAACAACTCTCAACGCACTCAATCAGTCCATCAAGTGCTCCTTATAGAACTGTTTGTACCTAAGTACAATTACCACACTGTAAACTTGTGATACAGTTATAATATTGCACAACCTGTGCCACTTTATAAAGCGCATATTTACATATGATGACAATATAATTTTTAAGATGAAATGCAGCAAAATATGTCTTTTACATTATACAGATAAAATTTTAACATCATTTAAATAATCTATATTGTTAATAATTAAACATTTGTGGACACGGTGTTGCAGCACTAGCGACTAGATGGATAGGATAATTAAACATGTACTACAAAGATATATCAATGTTCCTTAAAAGTTCTGAAGAATCTGCGTTCTAAGCTTACAGATGGCTTGACATCTATTACAGAGCTGATTCTGTGGGGATTGGGTAGAATAGGAAGGACAGGAACAGGAGGTTAGTATGTTTGAAAGAGACAGTACTGTTGCAATAACTTATTTCATCGAAGGCCGTGCACGGCGCAGCAAGCATCTTGCATATGAGGCAGGAACAATCTCTGGACAGGGTGCTAGCTTGTCACTATCACTGCGCCACCATGTTCCCATGTTTAATAACATGCTTTAATTCTTATCATCATGAAAATTATATCAAGTATACAGCTTAGTATTTAATTTATTCATAGAGCTGTAATATCATGAATGTAATGGATTCTGTGTCCTGTTGGAGGAAGAAGCACGTACTGATTAACACACATAGAGCACATAGAAGAATACATATAATACAAAGCATTTAATGTGCTACTCTAGTTAGAAACTAGTAAATTAAATGATTTTAAGATGAAGTTTATGATGTTCTACTTTAATGACAAAATATACTACTGTACATGATTAAAGTAGACATTTTGAGATCAAAGTTGACATTTCGAGCTTTTTTTGCCACTTTGTGCCTAGTTTTTGTCTTTTCTCTGTACCCTAATAAGCTTCCATATGACTCTCAGATGGTGGGCTACGACTCACCTTTTCACTGTGACTTTGATATCTGACAACTTCTTTTTTACTTTGGGCACTGTGCAATTTTGTGAACTTGAAGTTTCGAGTTTTTCCTTGCCTCCATTTGGTATTCACTGAAATCCTTCTGTTTTCCTCCGTGATTTTGCCATTGTCTTTTCACAGAACGCTGAGCTTAACACTAGAATTACCAGAGCCTACGAAAAAACTCGTAATTCCGTCCCACCTTAAACTGCTTCTTAAATCCCTTCACACCTCTCCGCCAGCGCCCTTTGTTCTCTAAATGTGCTGATAAAGAGAAGCCGGCTATTCCATCCCCCCACCAATTTAGAACGTGCATGAACTTCTCTCAGCTCATGCCTTGATTGAGTATCTGGGAGTGAAGTGGAGTTTTAGAGTGAAATAATAGATCGTTGTTTGGAACACACGCATTTCATGTCTGTTCCGTTTCTACAGTAATCTGTGTAAACACATTGTTAAAACAGAAACGTTTTTTATATTCTAGTAGTAGATGACAAAATGTAGGCATAAACTATATAATGTATGAAGCCTGAAGTCCAAATAGCAAAGAAACATTTTCACAAGAATAACACAATTGCACTTTTATTCAAACATATAACTGCAGAAACAAAAAGCCGCCTTAACATGCGACATTGACACCAGTTTTCTGGGAATCAAGGGGTCGCGGGTTTGATCCTGCGCCCCTCCGTTTTGAGAAGTAAACTGCTCTTATTCTTACTGTTTTAGGATAAAAGCATACATTTGATTTCAGTCTGTAACAGCCGGTGCAATTTATGATCCATGTAAAGGTTAGCTTTTTTTTTTATTCACTTTTCACTCTCTCAGTCGCGTTCAGAATCAATCCATACAACCCCATCTGACACGGCTGTTTTCACTAAAGACGCGCTATAGCTCTGCAGTGTACCACGATGCATACTAACGCTATTTATATTGATTTGTATATTCAAAGAGGTATAATTCTTAGAGGAGTTGGGGAGTGGCAGCAGGCGTGCGCACGTGCATTACTTTTCAGTAATGTGGAAGAACATGGAAGTTGGCGTACGCATAGATTTATGCATCTGGATTCTTTAGTGCATACGCACATTTCCGCTTTAGTCTGTACGCCATGTTTTACTGTGAATTCTATGCACGTTTTTATGCATGAAGCCCCAGTCACTTATGTCAAGATCATATTTGTTGATTTAGTTTCAGCATTTAACACAATCATATCAGAGCTTCTCCATGGCATGCTGCTCAGCACGAATCTGGACTATGCCACACATCTCTTTATATCTGACTTCATAAGAAACAGATGTTGGACAGTGAGGCTTGGAAAATGTCAACATAATTGACACTGAAGACTCCTATCCTTTTCTCCCTCTATAACACCTATCCTTGCATCTCCAGTGACCCGTCTGTGAAACCACCGAAATCAGCTGATAATACAGTCCTGATTGGTCTTATCACAGATGGTGATGAGGTGCCACATTGGAGAGAGGTGGATTGACTGGCTACTGCATCCTCGATTATGTCAATATAAATACTCTAAGACAGTGGAAATAGCTGTGGATTTTTCAAGGCACATTTTACCTCTTACAGCCCTGGTTGTAAGTGGTATTATTGTGAACAGGGTAGAACTGTTGTCACTCAGTATGAACTAAGCTGCTAGTTCAGTTTTACAGAGGAGTCACTTTTTTAGTAACTGTGTGGCATAACAATGCATCTGCTTAGTCGAAATGTATACAGAATACAGTTTGAACAGTAAGAAAGGATTTTATGCCTGAAACTGCACTGTGTTGAGGACCTGTAAACATCAAAGGTCAGAAAGCATACAGGAAGTATATTAAAGATTACAACAATGTCTTTCTGCCACTATCATCACAGAAACACTATTGGTCACTAAATGTAAGAACCTCCAGGGACACAAATGGTTTCTTTCTGGCTTCAGTTGCTCTGCAGACTTGAACACAGTCTTTGATTCATCCCTGTCTCCCTGAGATCTCCAAACACTTCTAATCAGTCTAAATAGTGCTTAATTTACAAATATTATGCAGTATATTGCTAGCATGAATGCAACTCTGTCTTGTCATATTGTTTTATATGCTATTTTTGTGCATTCACTATTCCACTCCACATGTTGTTAGCTGATGTTGTTATTTGTTAAACTGTGCACATCCATTTGTCTCGTCATTCATGATCTCACCTGTTACAAAGATGTTATGAATGAACATAAAGCTTTCATAAGGCATGCAGCAGTGAGCATTAAATAAAATGCTTTCCTCAAGCATCACATAGGCAACCCCTTTATCTTTTGTTTTGGTCATGTCTCAGACATATCTCTAAGTATATTAACTCCAGGCTCTGGTCAGCTGTGCTGCATGACAATATGGATCTCTTTCTACACACATCCCTCAGCATAATCTGACCTTGAAATCACTTGCCTTGTAATTGTCTATCTATTATCCAATCCACTATATCCTAACTACAGGGTCACGGGGGTCTGCTGGAGCCAATCTCAGCAAACACAGGGCGCAAGACAGGAAGCAAACCCCTGGCAGGGCACCAGCCCACCGCAGGCCTTGTAAGTGTGATTATTTAATATCTTTGTTACAGCTTTATTCCTTAATGTATACTGTCTGCAATGCACTGATGTGCATGAAAAAGTTCAAGCAATTTTTTCTATGAACAAAACAATTTAAAGTAACGTATTTGCAAGTGAAGAACTTGAGCATGAGCTAGTTCAGTTTTATGTGACATTCTGGTTCTGTGCCTTACCCTGTAATGTAGGGGTGCAGCCAAAACCGAATACAGTATTCAGATAAGCGCAAATAGTGGATTTTTTGCCATTTATTTGTATTTGAAAAAAATAATGTAAAATCAAATATACACTGTCTGTGTCTGCCTGCTTGTGCTTAAGCTGCACCCCTGCTGACATGAGCACGTGGTTTAGCTCCACAACGGCTTTTAGGAAAACATTGTACTTCACAAGGTCACTTTATATTTTTCCCTGTTGGACATGAAATATGTGACGCGAATTTTGACTGGCAGCATAATAGGTTAGTTTACCTACATACTGGTTCCACGGTCACCATTTGTGGAAATAAAGCAGTAATTTGTATGTATACTTGCATCTATTTAATTTCTTTGTTGACCAGGAGGATATTAGCATATATGGTTATACGTGTTTGTTGCTGGGTATAACTCAATAAATTGTATTTAAATAAAAGTGTCTTAATACTTATTGTATTTCATTCAACAACACTGTAATAGCCTAATATAAGTCATGCAAAATTGAAAAAAGTAAACTCATGGGTCATTTATTCTCACTCCTGAAAAAATGAACTGAACACGAACAAGTTCAAAATTGAAATGGTGAACTATGAACATGAATTTATTCATTTTAATCTGTCTGAACTGAACTTTGAGCTAGTTCTTGTGAGGTGTGAATTTGAACAACACTGCTGCAATATACTTCGTTGTAAATCAGTTTCTTACTTATTTGGTTTGGTTGTTCACCTTTAAATAGCTGTATGTTTCTTCTGTATATATTTCAGTTAACAACAAGGTACCTTCAGTAAACTCCTTCAAGAAATGTTTGAAGTCCAAAGCCTTAACCACTGCCTAGTAGTACTGTAAATAATGCCACACTATTATATTTTTTATATTGTTCTATTAATTGTATTTACTTTTGCCACCTTGTAACATAAAGGGAAATTACTAGCAGCAGTGTTGCCTGGCAATAAATTCCAAATTTAATGTGAAATGTATTTATAAGATTATTGATAGTTCTTCCAAAAAGGCATATTTTAGCTTCTATCTCCTTCGACCCAACCTTCTTCATGATGTGGTTGGTATAAACATTCAGCTGACTGCAGATTGAACGGATCTTTTTACTATTTCTGAACAATATTTTGTTTTCATATGCTTTTACTACGTGTTCTATAATTTGCTATAATTTAAACAATAAAAATCTTGTCATAATCTACAAAGAAAAAGAAACATGGGATCTTCAATGCTGAAGAGTGACATATATATTAGTAAGGTCTAGAAAATGTAGCCATAAGTATTTATCTCCAATAAAGGCTGAATACACCCCAGTTTGGAATTTCATGTTAAAATATGTCTATTAAAATTAAAGTTAATATCTCTTACATTTCTCATGCTCTTGATTATAAATTTCCATTCATCTTCAGACAGGATCAATCTTGTTTAGTGTTGTTGGGATTGAAGCTAAGCCCATGATCATTGGGCAGAAGTCAGAAAAAAAACCAAACCTGACTTAAACCTAATTAAAATTCATAAGTACTGCTTACTGTTACAGGATCTACACAAACCAGAAAACTTGAAATATATTTGAAAAACAACCTCAAGCTAAAATTTAACTATTTCCTTAAATTTGCTGTAACCCTCAAAAATGTTTTATACATCAGTTGTTTTGGAATATTTATTTTCTTATAACATTGTACATCATGAGTCACTGAATTCATATTGTGTCTTTAAAGGAGGGCAAATTTCAAGCATACCTAAAATCCAAGGAACCCTTTGGCTATTTTTGGATTCCTTAGCCTACTTTTATAATGACAAAAACATCTTTTATATTGAGTTATGCATAATTTAAAGTGACACCACCTTTTGCCTATTTTATTCATCCTCTTTTTCACTTACTGGCAAATGTATTGCTGCTTTTGTGACAGCTGTCAACTTGAATTCAAAACTTGTCATGAACACCAGCATTATTCCTGCAAGGTAAAACTTAGACTGCATAATTCCTTAGACAAGAGACCTTGGTAAAATGTAAGGAATATTGTTACAATATGATAAAGGAGATATGAAACCGTATGTAAATAACCAATTCTGAATAAGACAGCTCAAAAAAATTATTTTTTTATGTTTTCTGTTTATTCCATCTGCTCTTACAATGCTTCAAGTATACAATTCCATTGTGGAATTAAATAGTTTTATTTTTAAAAATCATATGTATAATTTTTTTTAAATAAGTGTACTGCACTGGTATATTAAAGTTAGTATATAAATAGAACTTATAAAAAATATAAATGTCAGACGTAAGGAAATCGGACATTTTAAACAGAGTAAATTATTTAATCATACAAATCTCTTTCCATTTATACCTAATTTAAGTAGAACAGGGAGAAAAGATATAGGGTGTGTTTGTGTTCACTAAAGAGCTTGAACAGAGAGAGATTTAATTTATAAATGGTGGTTACACCTTTCTGGGTGATGAATAATTAAAGTAGATAAATAACTAGTAGAAAAGGCCCAACTTGCTCATTTGGATATTCAGATGAACCAGGAGCAGGGAATCTTCAAGAGGTTACAAAACAAGCAGCAGTGGCTGGACAGCATGGAACATGGCCAGGTATGGAAAAACTCTGAAAAATGGCAGGAGCTGTTAGATTGAATTCATATCCCTCATCATCTTGGAGGTTTGCTTATTAAACTGAATAACAAGAGTTGACAGTAGGGAATCATTTCTTATTGAAAGACCAAATAAAGAATGAGTAACTGCATCTCTTCTACTATTAATATCCCTGGGTTTGTTAATTATGGTAGTTCTTACAATATAATTATGCAAATATTTTCCATAATATGGTTAGTACTTATTAGCACTTCATAATGCCTTTATCAGATTTCTTAGTATTATAAATCAATGTATGATATTACACTTCATCGGTAACCTGGAATTTTTTTAAAAAAGTATTTATTTATTTATTATTTTCATTATTATTATTATTATTATTATTATTATTATTATTATTATTATTAATGGAACTAATGGTCACCTGTAACAGATAAACTAGCATATAAGTAGATATCTATACTAGCTTAGTTTTGGAGTTTATAAAAAAATGTACAATTTTTAAATTTGTTTTGTTTATTTTGTCATAGACAGACAGTACTATTGGCAGTATCTTCAAAGTATGTTGAAATACTTCTGGTATCATAGCTATCCATATGCAGACACTTGCAAACAAATTACCTTTAGATTCCATTATTCCAGCTTCAATATGTCACTTTGTAGTGTTCCTTAGCTTTTATATGAACAAATAAAAAAACAAACCAAACAAAAATATAAATACTTTAATTTTGGAAGGAAATAGTCATTTTTTCGTTTTGCTTCTGTAGATTTAGGTCTCTGGTACCCTGAAATGAGTAAATTTACCAGAAAACGTTTTGTGTTTTTCATTTGCTTTTGTTCCTTTCAAGACTACTCTGTCCTGAATGAATGTCAACTGTCATCTGCACTGCTTCAGATCCCTAGGGCGGTAGTATGTATTGTGATCATGACTGAGAGAATAAAAGTGAAAAAAAAAACGGTAACTTTTACAAGTCCTATAAATGTACACCGCCTGTTACAGACACAAACCAAATGTATGTGTGTACTGTATAATATTAACAATAAGAGCCGCTCACTACTGAAAATGACAGATATAGATGGCAGTCGGGATCGAACAGGGGACTCTTGATTACAAGTTAGCAAATCTTACCACTACGCCATGGAAGCTGTTGTACCTTCCTTGAACCTTTTGTGAAAGTGTTTTTTTGATCTTTGGACTTCAGGCTTCACACATTATGTAGTTTATGCCAACTTTTTGTCATTTACTACTAAAATATGAAAAACGTTTCTGTTTTAACAATGTGTCTACACAGATTATTGTAGAAACGGCGCTGGGGGGGATAGGATACCAGACTGCTTGCTGCCTGTCTTTATCGGTACATTTACAGGAAAAAAGATGCTGATGGAGAGGTGCGAATGAATTTAATGTGGGCCAGATCTACGAGTTTTTTTTATAGGCTCTGGTAATTCTAGTGTTAACAACTTTTTATAGCGTTGGAACAATTTAGACAAGAACAAAACATTCAGCCCAAGAAAGCTCGGCATTCCTACACTTAATTCCTCCAAAATAACATGAAGCCTGGTTTTGAAAGTCTCTAAAGTCTCACCGTCTACCACACTACTTGGTAACCCATTCGATGAGTCTATGGTTCTCTGTATGAAGAAAAACGTCCCAATGTTTTTGCGTAAATTGCCATATTACTGCGTTTATTTTCATACTACATTTTGTCGTTCAAGAATGTGTGCAATTTGTTTATCTCCATCACATGGCAAAGATAGATATTAAGTGTGTTTAGTGTTTACTTATTGTCAACAGTTTTTACACGTGGCCAACATATGCTATTTGGTCTAAGGCAACCTCAAGAGCAAAAGTTAAAGTAAATGTTGATGATAATGAAAAGAAAGGAAAGTTAGCTTGCAATGAAGACAAAGTGTTTACAAAAATACTGAGCATAAGTAAGCATTTTCTGTTTCAATTTGGTATTTAATTCAAGAATGAGTTATGTAAGCATACAACAAGCAGTTAATCACACAAGTTACATGTATACACAGAAGCATGTAAGCGTATAAGTTATTCATCTCACCTTTGTTTTCCTTGTACAGGTGGCAGGGCATGGGTGAAAGTGCCCGCTGTGATATCACACTCCACTACACACACATGATATCATGCAGCCCCTGTCCATGTGATATATGTTCTAAGTATTTTTGATCAAAGAGGTTGATGCTACACTGCCAACCAAACAAAACTACGAAAACAAAGCAAACACAAAAAAAATATTTCATAAATGTGTTCAACCAGCAGAAATGGCTACATATGCTGCACTAATAAAGGTGTGAGGTAGGCTGCAGAGCTACTAATTTTATGTTCACTTATTGTGAAGTAAATCATCTCTTGCTCAGGAAAGAATCTCTAAAAGAAAAGACTACTATTCACACAAAGATAAGGAGTTATACGTGTACTGTATGTTCTCAGTTCATTAACTATATAAGACAATATCTAACATAATTACCAATAAAAATCCAATAAAGAAATGGAAAAATTCCTTTGATGTTTCTCTGATATTTTATATGGTCCTAAATATTAATTAAACACTTTATAGTGTAAGATAAGTGGTGTGTCAACATGCTGAAAGTATGTATGTCATAATTCATATGCCACATCAAAATTAGCAAAATTACTTTCAAGGTGTTTTCAAAGAATTTACTAACATTACACACCATTTCAACTGCTTAAAGAATGATATTTATGGCAGATAGCTTGCCACATGGTGTTAACTGGTCCATAATAAACTACCTGCTGTTATTTGGAACACTTGGCAGAATTTATATTCGTTACTGTGATTTGTTATCAATTATTTATATTTTTATTTATTTTTTATCTGTTTCGGAGCTCACTTGTAAGATATGTCACAGTTAAGTAATATAGGCAGTAATACTAATTGAAGACCAAACAGCCACATGCAACGAGTAGTCCAAAAAGCAGAGAAATGTAGCTGTTCATGAGAGATGATACCAGTGGAAGTGGCTAGTGCAGTGCTTGGAATGGTTTATTAGAGTTATGAAGATGTCACACAATAACATTTTAAAACAGATTAGATCATGCAAAATAATTTTCAAAATAGTAATCCTAGCAAAAAAAGAAAAAATCTAGTATAAAAAACAGCTGTTTCAGGAGGTGTCTCAGACAATCTAGGGTATTGAACTTTAGTTTGCCTGAAGCCACATAAAATATATCTTTTCTTTAACACTGTCATAGTTCTTCACTATGTGAAACCTGTAAAAACAAAAATTGTTTCACACTGATTGCTGCAATGTTTTACTCTTGGGTTGTTCACATCAATCTATTGCTATTTTCCACTATAGTGCCACTGCTGTGAGGACCCTAATTAAAACATTAAGTATGACCATACTATTTCAGTTCTTAGATGTCTGTGTTAGCTTAAAATTAGTGGATTTTACCTTTTTTAAATTTTTATTTAAAAATCAAGTCATAATAATAAAACACAACCCAATCTAATTGAAAGAACATAGCAAGTAAATTAATATGTTTAAAGACAATCCATAAAAATCAGTTAACAATCTTTGATATATTAAAGATTGAAAAATATCCTTTGATATACAATGTATAGCACAGTCCCTTCTCATCTTACAAAAGTTATCCATGTTTTTCCTACACAACATAAATTGAAATGTAGTCCTCCATAAACCACAAAGGTTAAATAAAAGTACTGTAGTGGAAGCTAGCTTCTTTCGAAAAGAGTAGAGTGTTTCCCGATGTCCTGGCTAAATTGCCTATAACAGCCTGGTCATTCTGGCCACCTAATCATCCATCTTCAACTGACTAACCATCTCTCTCACCTCTTCATTAGCTAATAACTAACGTATGATGAGCATACTGGCTTGAAATGACTGCCGTCGCATCATCCAGGGGGATTGTGCAAATTGGTGATTGGTGAAGTGGCTTTCCCTTCTCTATGGAAAGTGCTTTGAGTGTCTTGAAAACCACTATACAAATGCAATGTCTTCTTCTACCTTGTTTATTTAGTCTGTCACTCTGGCTATGTCCACTCTAACTCTAAGCACACCTAGTCTGACAACAGTCTCTCTGCCTGCTCACCACATTATACTGAGAAGTCACCATTGAAGCTGCATCTTCCTACTCTCACTTCATATTTCAAAATTCAATTTAATAGAAAAGGATACATTCATTCATTCATTCAAAGTGCTGTGCCAGAATCCTGATGTGGGCAGCAGCTATGGCTGAATTCCTCAGTATGTTAAGTTTCTTCATTCCAGTTACTCATTGTAGCTATTCAAGAAATGTTAATCGTTGATGAGCCCTTCCCTGTTTACCCTCTATTAGTCTGATTAATACTAATTCCTCCAATTTTTCTTTCCGAAACACATGGGCAACAAACTGAATTTGTCATTTAACAACCACCTCTAGTAATTCCCAAGTCATTCAAGCTCTGTGCAAAACTTCTACATTTGTAATCATTTTACCACATGATATTTTCGTCTTCCTTCTGGGAGACCACATTTCCACTGCTTCTAATTGTGCTTCAATAGCTTTGCTAATCGTCCAACTCTCACAACTATACAAAAGAGTTAAACAAATATAACATTTCAGTATTCAGTGTTGAATAGTTAGTGACACACGTTTTGATAGTAAAACTCATATCATCTTTTTGGAAGTTATAGCTCTTAGCTATAGCAATTGGCACTTTATCTCCAGGTCTGCTCTCACATCAGCCGTCAATGTACTTGCCAGATATTTAAACTGATCAATCTGTTCCATGGTTTCTCCTTTCACCAAAGTTTTACAGGTAGGACTACTAGCTTTCTTCGAGAATACAAGCATATAAGATTTCTTTCTGTTGATTTCCAGACCCTTCTTATCACTTTTTCTACTACAATATCCACAAGTTTTTGGTCATTATTGGGTAACATCACTCTATCACCTGCATACCACAAATTGTTTGTATTCACACCACCAACATTTATCCCTTAAGCTCTTTAATGTACTGCATGATTATTTCTGTATGTAATGAAAAAAGATCAGGAGACAAGACACAACCTTTTCTTATTCCACTCTGCACTTCTCTATACCTCTGTATACTCACTAATACATTTCTTTATCACTAGAATCCCAGAAGCTTACGATTTTTTCATTGTCCCTGACCTCCGTAAATTTTCCTGACATACGCCAAGAAACTTGTAGCTCATTATCACTGCACTAATAGCCCACATTTGTTTTAGAAAGCACATTTTAATGTATATATGTTTTCCAATTAATTCAAATAGAAAACATATTATAGCTTAAGGTTTAAAAATGAGGCTGATGAAAATTAGGAAAATTACTTTCCTATAGCAGCTTTATTAGTCTGTTTCTGTATGACAATACAGAAAGTCTAATTATTGGCAGTTAAGTCCTCAGAGACATTCCCAAGCGTAGGAGAGGAGGGGTTTGATTTAAGTCTACTCTTTTGTCTCAGACTCATCTAGAGGTTCTTTTGACTCACCCAAGGATGGACACCAATCTCAGATCTCAAAAAGAAAAAAAAAAGAAAAAGAGATTTTGGGATAAAAAAGAATTCTCCTGGTGAGAATTACAAGCTTTTGTTACTTCAGTGTGCATTACAAAAAACATTAGAACAATCTTGAAAATGCTGTTTATTTTAATTTCTTTTTTGGGCATATGAATCACTACTTTTTATAGTGAAAGCAGTGCTTTCTTTCTATTCATTATTTTAGCTGGTGGTGTGTAGGTTGTTCATAGTACGTGAGGATAGAAGCACATCAGAGTTGATCTTAGAAGGTCTTGAAGTGGGGCTTTTTCTCATACTTTACAATACTATACAATATAATACAGGACAATATTTGTCCTGCTTTAGTGTAAGAGGTTTGCTAACAGAATTAGTACTTCATAACTGATGATTATAACATTATGTAACACCCCCTTTTTAACCCATTTCTATATTTCTATACATTTTCCTTTTGTCTCTTGCTGAGAGAAAAGAGCATAATAATTTAAATGTGATATATTATTAAATATTGTTTTTCAATAAATAGCATTGCTTTAAATGTTGTACTACACTGTAATGAATATCAGATTAATTTAAATGAAACTAATACATCAGCATCAGATATGCTACAAAATTTTGTCACTGACAAGAAAGATGGAAAAGAATTACATTATTTAAAACTTGTTTAATTTTCAATGTATGGCTTAGATTAAAAAATGTATTTTACCATGTTGTAGTTAATATGAAAGATTAATTTAAACTAGAATTTAGCAACATTAGAAATGCTAAATGAAATCTTTATTTGAGGTTTTATTTTTCATCAAGTGGGAATTTCCCCCAACATTCTGGCTAAGCTTCAACTTTAGCCTAGTATGGACCAGACTAAGACATGACATTTAGCTGCCCTAATCTTCTTTGGTGGAACTGAAACCACCTCAGATAAGCATGACGTCTTCAATAATGCTTTGCGTTCTATGTGCGCTTTGTGGAATACCCCCCAGGAGAATATCAAGCACAAAACAAAATAAAATACCATATAAAAAGTTTTTTTTTCCCATTTCCATTAGTTTAAGTACTAAAGGAAATGTATCTTACAATAAATTGTACTTTAGACTAAAGTGGCTCTTTGTTTTGACTGGTGACCAAAATTTGAGGAACAACCTGAATATCAGGTGATCTGCAGACTTATTCTCTTGTTTTTTTAAGAAGGATACCAGGACATTACTTTTACACCAACCTTTCCACTTTTTGTTTATTTATTTTTTATACTTTCTGTCCTTTTTATTACATGATTGAGGGTGAGGAGTTTAACTATTGAAAATGTGGCAACACTTTCTAGACACTGCTTTTTTTTCTTTACAACATTGTAAAAATATAACGGATGTCAGCAGGCTGTAAAATAAAAATGCTGACATCTCTGTGTTTGTTCAACTTTGTAAAAATGCTCTGCTGCAGTGAAAAATAAATATATAAGCAGCCTACAATTTTTGCTTGCAGGTCTTCTATGTAGTCAATTAATTTCACTTAATCCTTGATATCTCACTGGTAGAAAAATCTTGAAAGACTTCCTTTCATTTAATAAAAATAAATAAAAGACATTTATTTGCAAATTTTATTTTTGATTTAATGTAAAATACACAGTAGGCCTTTAATCTGGAATGATCTCACATGTTTTCAGTTGTGGCTGAAACTAGAAAAACAACTTTCTATCTCCAGCATGAATACTATGCAAGTTGCAATAAAAAATATACTGTATATATTTATATCTATTCATTCCAAATCTGATTGACGCCAGTTCAAGGTCACAGGTAAGAAATTACCCTACAAGCATCAGGTGCAAGATGGGAAACAAAGCTACATAATCAGGATTGCTTATTGCAAAAACATACGTATATTTTGCTTTTTAGAATTGTTATAAAAGTAAAAATATAGGCAGCCCTATGTAATGTATATATAGTTATATAATGTTGGTTCAGTAAATGGTGATTCATCAGGTTTTGCTAAATTATACTTTAATTTTGGTGTTTGAAAGATTTGCTGTTATTCGTTTCTTGCTTAATTATCCAGGATAATCACATATTCAGACTTGTGCAATTCTGTTTTTCCCTACATTTTCTATTTTACTAACGCAGACAACTGTTTTTTACAAGCTTAATGCCTATTACATCTATAAAAATACCACCTTTCAAAATGCCATAAACCTTAAAAGCTCCACAAATATTCATCCTTAAAATTTCTGGACTGCCAGGATGCAGACATTCAGAAAATGATCTTGAGTGCTGCTGCACTTTATCTCACGTTATTTGCTAATAAAACCAATATATTTAAAAGTAAAGCATTAACCACATAAACACTGATGATCTGATAGTGTGTCCAGTTTAAAAATGCCAGAATGATAGTGTGCCAGGAAAAATAAGAAAATCTTCATAAAAGGAATGTAATGATAAAAAGATACCATGGAATAATTTATCATTCTTGAATAATTTTAAGCATTTTTGTATTTCTTAGCATTTAGCATTTTATCTTATTTAAGGAAAGTAAAAAAGAAACCTGATAGAATAAATATCTCTGAGCTGATGCTTATTGTAATGGTCACCAGCTTAGCTTCTCTCAGTTTATAGTTCTTCAGTTATTCTGTTGCACTGTTCTTTATCCTTTCATCATAAACTCTCTATGACACTTTTTTGACAAGCCTTCCTTCATAACCTCAATGAGAAAACCAGAAAGCTGTCTGCATGCTCAAAACTATCCATGCACCAGTCAATCTAACAGTGCAAGGGTGAGTGACTTATTTGCCAACAGAATCGTACTGTTCTGACATTGACAAAATTATGCTTCATAGTGAGCTTCTGTAGTATATATGTTTTTTTTTAAACCATGATACTATTATTGAGACAAAAGTAAGTTATAATTAACTAATGGTTATAGGACTGTTTTCAAAAGACTCACTCTGGCAGTATGAAGTATAGAACTTTATTGGTTCTATGGTAGTTATAACCTAACTCTATATTTTAGAAATTCCCATAACCCCATAATAGGATGAGAATTGCATTCTGATCTCAGATGTAAGAGTAATTTAGGGTCACAGTGCCACATAGGTCTTAGGATCTGAAGCCCAAGAGATAAATGCAAAGAAACAGACTCAAAAAAGCAACAAGAGCATAAACAGCTCATTTCTTTTCTTATTATTGGATGTACAAAGGTAGCTTTTTTCCATCTGAAATACAGTTATAAACAAATGTAAGATGTTTTCTGAAATATGAATTTTTTACTTATTTAAAAAAGTGTATTTTCTTTTGAATATTGCACTTTCACAATACAGAATGTCACACTGGTAATGTTGCTGCCACATGGCTCTAGAAGCCTGGGTTCAAATCCAGTGTTTGCACTTTTTTTCAATGCTCAAATGTTTCTCCCCAGGTACCTGTGCACATTAGATTCGTGATGATCTTTAGTTTTCCCAGGATAAGAGTGTCGGTTGGTGTGAGTATGCCCTGGGATAGACTGGCACCCACACCAGAGTTAGTTTTTGTCTTTAACCCGATTACTGGCTGTGTAATGGGCTTTTATGATCTCTGTTCATATCAGTCAAAACTTCCTGGGCTAGTTATTTGTATTTTTCTTCAGTTATGGCAACCCTTTTCAATTATTTTTGTTCAATATTAATGTATTTTACCTTTGACCTTTTTCCCAGTTGTGGAGTTATTTGCGTGAAGTTATTTTTGTCTCTTATTACACATTCTTTGTTGAGTTTATAAACTTGTATCTTAATTAGCTGTCAACTAAGATAAAGAAGTAGCATTGGATGACTTTAATATTCACAGAGATGTGGAAACAGACAGTTTCAAAAAAGTTTGCTATCATTCATTGTGGAAGGTCATGCACACTCTCAAAACTCCACTTTAAATAACATAAACATTTAGAATGTAACTGTTTAATTATTTTTTTGTATTTTTCTTACCTTGCCAGAAAATGCACAGTTTGGAACCAGAATTATAAATTATTACATAATAGCAGTGTTTTAGGATTTATTAATATTCTAAGAGTGCCACATCTGATCTTGACAGCTAATAATAATAATAGTATTAATAATATAAATCAGCTAATCTATAACTTGTATATGAATCAGACTTTAGATAAAACTGTGTCTATAAGAGCAATGGTACTTAAAGTGAAACGTGATTTACAATGATTTCATTATAACATGCTGTAAGAATAAATGAATAATAGCAAAGAAATAAACATCACCAAAGTCTGAATACACTATTATTGAATACACTAAAGGCTTAAGCTAGTTAGTAAATGAATTATTAGCAGCTCATGACTTTTACTTAGAACAGTAGCTGACTTAACCAATAAAACATACAAATGGCCTTTTTCAACTGTACTTAACAGTAGCAGAAACATTATACATTTCTTTAAAACAGACAGCATGTGATTTTGAAAGGAGCCATTTCACCACCTAAGCAATATTTAAATTGTCCTTCATTTATAAAATAAAACCTAATTAAATGTGATTCCAAAAATCTTGTTGAAATTCTCACTTGCAGTAGTTGGATGGACAGTACTGGCCATAATCAATACATCTAATACATAGGGTTTGTTCCTGCTTTGTGCTCTTTGCTAGCTGGGATACGCTGCAGCACCCCCTGCAACCCTGTTCAGGGCTAAGACAATGACTGACTTAAGTGTTGCTCCTAATTTGTTTGATTTGCATGTGTTGTGATGTGGGATTTTGCATATAACTTGATAAATGTTTTGTATGTCTTTATTTATAATTTAGGCAAACCAATGTAATTTAGAGCTATTCGTGTTTGCAATAACCCCCTTTTTACGACTGTCTCTTTGTAATTTTATGACAGGATTTGGGGGGATGTGTCTTAAACCAGTTTGATGAGTATTTCTCTGCTAAAGTCTTTGTCTCATCCCCCACACAAAGCCAGGTTAGCTTAATATATGGTCTTGGGGGGTTGCAGGTGTTAAAATGTACTATTTCTCCCATTGGTCTGATGTATGGCTGTCTGGAATTGGCTTGTCTCAGAGGCCTTTAAGTACCATGATGTCCTATTGGTTCTAGGAATTGGAGAGAACATCTATAAATGTACTTGCTCAACCACATTCTCTTTCTCTAACCAACATATGATGAAGAAGCATCTCTCTTGCTAACCTGTGATGATGAAGACAACACAATGAAGAGCACAGCTCAGCAGTCATATTGAACAGACATGTGGCTGAAAGCTGAGCACCAACGATGCTTTAACTAGAGACATTATAAGTAACTACAAGTCTGTGTGCCACCTGAATTACACATCACCATTTTATCAGGTTGTATGGTTGCCAATATTCAAATGTACTTTGCATTTTGTTGTTATTTATGAATATTATCAGTAATACATTATTTTATGTGTAACTTAACTCCTGCTTGTCTTTTTACTACATCTAATTGCCTAAGGTTATAGATATAGAAGGGAAGGTGGGGAGAAGTTACATACAGTGGTAAGTCTGTGAGATTAGGCATTCTAAGGCTGCATATTAATAATACAATAGGGGAAAGTAGAGCAATATATATATTACTCTACCAAGATAAAACAGCATGCTAATGACAGATATATTTACCAGTTAAAGAAAATGATGCTTTAAGTGACATCATTAATTAACCAGTTTATCTGATTTACTGAGACAAAACACTTGATGGATAAAAAATATTTGTGTTTAAGTTACGATAAACAATGTTATTTTAGGGTGGTGGAATCCTGTATAGGAACAGTAAAGTAATACTGGAAATTGACTGAATCATAATATGTTTTAACTATAACATGTATTTAGCTTTTAGTCATCATATTTGTACACAACCTAAAACCTATTTTCTCCAGCACAGAAATTCTGGGAAAGTAGGATGTTTCTTTATTATCAAAATCTGGAAAAGGGACTTGATTTATTCGTCTTATGCAAAATTACTTACTACAATGCTTTATTGTCAGTATTTTCTTACTACTTTATAATTAATTTAAAACATAGCAGCAGAAAACATTGCTGGAACTGAAACACACAACTAAATAACTACAGAGCCAATTTTAAAAATGATGACATATGAAGTGACAGTACTTTCTAATGTTTAAGCATAAAGTGTGATTGTAATATACATCGTTGGTTTATCATTCCCGGAATTTCAGTTTTATGTTCTTGGACACTCTGTAATGGTAAACTGATTTACAGTTTAAAATCACAAATCAAACAATTCAAATGTGATTAAAGTGCACATTGCAGACTTTTATTTAAGAGTATCTGCATATGTTTCGATCACACCATGTAGACATGACAACACATTTTATACATAGTCCCCCCATTGCAAGACACCATTATGTGCCTACCAAGATCAGACTCGTTTATAATTTAAATCAACAGCGAAAAACCATTATATTAACTTAAGACAAGTATGGCTGTTAGAACTACTAATAAGGCTGTTCATATTCCATTTTCCTGTTTATAGATGATTATTATAGTAACAATGATTTTGTTTGACAGTTATTCATGTTTTTCGTTTCTCTGTATCATTGTTTGCCTGAGCCATGATCTGATGCAATGGTTATCTGACTGAAGATACTTGAGATTTGGGGCTATCTGCAAATATAATCATGTATTTCATATACTTGTATATAACCTATCAGTCATGCATGCATTACTTAGTTTTACTCAAATCAGATAACTCTCCTCTATCTATCTAGAAACCTAGGAAGAAGTTTAATATGATACATTCGGTCAGATACATTGACATATCCAAAAGGTTAGAAATGGTTCAGCCTGTTCAGCTAATTAAGGGCATCAGTAATAAATTCCTGTTAGGTTCTAAAATAAATGTTGAGCTCTGTGAGGTTAATTTTTATCCTTTTTATAATGTGTAATATATAAGGACATCCTTTTCTTTTTATATTGTGGTAGGTGAGTCAGGAATCCTTCAGTTGAGCAAATAATAATGTACATTGTAAGAATACATTGCATTGTATTCCATTGAATCCTAATCAGTCACAGAGTCTTTAGTCTACTTTAGTGAAGACAGGAAAACCTCACTCTCCTCTTGGTTTCAGCCCACTGTAGGTGGCTTGCTTCTGTAAAGATCCAACGGTTGGCTGCCAATGGAGTTTGAACAGCATCTCTCAATCATCGAGCTAGAATTTGTTGGCTCTTACATAAATTTGTTTATGTTACTCTAATTTATATAATTATTAGCACATTTTACCACTAAATATTTGTTTTCATTATAAAGATGTTAATGACAGACCTGCTTCCAGTACTTTTCTTAAAAACTGCCCAAAAATCTCTCGTTCTCTCATTATTTATACATTATCTATACTTATCACCCATGGTACTCATGTGTTGATACTAATGAATCCTTTTATATTAAGTTTAATCCCATCGACGATTATTCCTAAATAGTCAAAGAGGAAAAAGATGCAGAGTATACAATTTCAACTGTATGGCATGAATTTCTGTAATTAATTTGTACACTTCAGCTACTATAGTTTTAAAGTAAACCAAATGTTGATCTAAGAATACCAGTTACATAAAATTTGATTTGGTGAAGCTCATGCAAATAAACACAGTATAAGCATGTAACAGTAATGCTTGTTCTTCCATAGCCCACAAAAAAAGCATTTTAACACAAAGATTAAGGAGCTGGCAGTGCATATTTTGGGGAAATACAAAATCCTCACCCATGTCTTCTATTAAAACTGGGTACAGCTATAGCAATGGTAGAGTATCACAAGCTAAATGGTATAAATCTCTACACAAGGACTTGGGATGGAAGGTAGATAACTAATCTGTTTAAGAAAAGCCAGCACTTTTCCCTTTGAAGGAACTGTATTTATCAATAGTGCCTGATGACCCCGACTCTTTTGTCTCACTGACACAATATCTTACTTGTGTTTCTGAATGGATGAGTAGTAATTTTCTCAAACTAAATAAGGAGAAATCAGAAATTTTAGTGATTGGCAGAAATTGATATAATGAGGGTAATTAGAAATAAACTTGACCCATTAGGCTTAAAAGTCAAGACAGAGGTAAAGAATTTAAAGGTAATTATTGACTCTAACCTAAATTTTAAATCACATATTAATCAGTTTACAAGAACAGCAATTTTTCACTTAAGAAATATACCGAAAATTAGATCCCTTATAACTTTTTAAGATACTGAAAAATTAGTTCAGGTTTTTTTTTTTAGTCGGCTAGATTATTGCAACGCACTCCTCTAGGGACTACCCCAAAAAAACATCAATCGATTGCAACTAGTGCATAATGCAGCTGCTAGAATCTTAACTAGGAAAAGAAAATCAGAGCACAACTCTCCAGTTTTGATGTCACCACATTGGTTACCTGTGTCACTTAGAATTGACTTTATAATACTGCTTATGGTTTACAAAGCCTTAAATAATCTCACTCCATCTTATATATTGGAATGCCATTCATCTTACACTCCAAATCGTAACCTTAGATCTTCAAATGAATGTCTGCTTATAATTCCAAGGGCTAAACTTAAAAGAAGTGGTGTGGCAGCCTTTTGCTGTTTTGCACCTAAAATCTGGAATAGTTTACCCATAGAAATCCGATAGAAAAAACTGCTAAAAACCTATTATTTTAACATGGCTTTCTCATAGCTTCATTGTAGGGCAACCCTGAGTATGCATTTAATTATCTTTTTTTTATGGCTGCAAAATCCCGACTAATCCCTACTTTCTCTGCTGTTCTTTTTCTGGTTTTCTGTGATGGAGATCTGTGCCACCACCACCTGATCATTGCACTGTACAGTCCCTGCAGAGGTCCACATGACCATCACTGTATAATTCTTCCATGTGAAGCCTGAAAACCATGAAGACTAATTGAGATCATTTATGTTAGGCCGAGTACCTAGTTGGGGATGGGTGGTCTCGTTGCGTTGGAACCCCTGCAGATTTTGTTTTTTTCTCCAGGATTCTGGAGGATTTTTTTTTTTGTTTTTTCTGTCCTCCCTGGCCATTGGACCTTACCTTATTCTTTGTTAATTAGTATTGCCTAATTTTTATATTTTTTTCCTTTTTCTTTCTTCATCTTTTAAAGCACTTTGAACTACATCATTTGTATGAAAAGGTGCTATACAAATAAATGCTGTGTTGTTGTTTGGAGCTTTGCATGTATGAACAGTTTAGGAACACACTGGCCATGTTTTATTGGAGTGTTGTGGATAGAGTGTGTTGTATCCATCTATGCACAGCATCAAAAGGAAAAAAGAGTACAGTCTTATTAGGAGGGTACCACTGCTGGGGCAGAACTTCATTGAATTTTATAAAATGGATTTTAAAGAAGGATAAACAGCAGTAAAGCTTTTGGCTTATATTCAAGGTTTATTTATTTATGTATTTTTTTTATTATCTGGATAGTTCTTAAATCGTTTTAAATGACACTGTGAATTTCTATGAGCGTGTGGTTTATATATTAATGTGTTGGAAACTTACTATATATTTAATATGTAAAAAAGCAATATATCTTGCAGAGTTTATCATACTAGACTTTTATATCAATGCATTAGCCTTCATTTCACCACCAACGATTTACAGTATAGTGAGAATTTCACAGAGGACAACCATTTTAAATGCAGTATGTACAAATGAGTCATTATATTTTAATTTGGAAAGTATGCTTAAATACAGTACCTTAATTAATCATAGAAAGACTCCAAACCACTTAAATGACAAGTACTATTACTTTTTAATTTTGTTTAACTTAATGCATGCTGTAGCAAGCAATAACCTACAGATGCAACAGTATATTAATCACTACAGAAGGTAATTTAAAATACTCAAGATTTAACTAGGATAGCATAATGGTGTACGTTTTTTTTTTTGTTTTTGTTTTTTTTAATTTCATTTATTCTTGTTTTATTTAGTTGTATTTTGTTTAGTGAATTCAGTTCAGTTTATTTTTGCATTACAGTTTTCACTGAGTACAAGCTCAGAGCACATGCCCAAATTCTTAAACTTAATTTTTAACAGCATATGTCTAAACTATAGAACATTTGTTTACTGCACATACAGTACATCAAAACAGAAACTATGTTAGACATTAAGTAAAAAGCAATTTCAGTTTGGTTAACTTTAAAAGCATAGCTGTATGGTCATTTTACATTATAAATAAGATATTGTATGGCCGGTTGATAGTTTAAATGAGGAAAACTAAAACTCCAGTTAACAGTATTACTGAAGAATGTACGAATTTTGTGGTGTATGGTGGCATACAACCCAAAAACTGGCTTCCCAACTCATCCCTGGCATTTTACATAGTTGTGTGTGCATTGTGCTAAGCAAAAAATAAAGACTGAATTGTTTCATCACGGAATCCAAAAGCTCCTACTCTCTAGTATCACTTTCCATGGGCCGGAATAGTATGCCAGTGAGAAGAACAGCAAGAAGAGCAACAGAATAGAGGAGAGTGTGTAGCTGTTCTTATCAAGATGTATTCATAAGAAACTAATAGAGCTGCAATGTGAAAAGGTAATTTACAGCTGCACTCAAGGAATATTATTTTTTTTAGTTTGATTTGATATACTTTATTAACCCCTGAGAGTAAATTGTCTTTTCGGATGACCTTTGGAGTTCAGGGTCAACCATTGTACAGCCCCCCGGAGCTATTTTCAGGTTAAAAGCCTTGCTCAATGGCCCAGCGGTGTAGAATCCCTTCTGGCAGTAACTGTCATATTTGGCAATAGAATAGACATGAATCTGGGATTTGAACCGACAACCTTCCAGATACCACACAGGTCCTTAGCCTCACAGAACCACTTCAACTTGTTATATAATAGTAATATTTGCCTAAAATAAAGAATATTTAACCCATGTTCATTCCACAGCTTTGGTGCCCTCTAGCTAATGGCTAAGACAGTAATTACGAAAATTGTGTGCCTTTACAGTATATGCTGTTTATATTGCCAGAGATGGCCGGGGTGGTGACCCGGCTGGGATGCCCAGAAAGACCGGAGGAAGGCTTACGCCTTCCCCAGACCATGTGGGGGCGACCACCCTGGTACCTTTGGGGGACACGGGTACAGAGCTTTAAAGGTCCACCCTGTAGGGGCCCGTGGTCACCACCAGGGGGTGCCCCAATGCCTTGGAGACCCTGGACCTCAGCACTTCTGCCACACCCAGAAGTGCTGGGGGGAAAAGGAGCAGGGACACCTGGAGTGCTTCTGGGGATACAGCCGACACTTCTGCGACACTGGGGCGTGGCGGTGGGAGATTGCCAGGAAGCACCTGGAGCACATCCGGCTGTGTATAAAAGGGGCCGCCTCCCTTCATTCAGGGCTGGAGTCGGATGAGGAGAAGGACAGAGCTTGGTGGAGGAGGCAAGGAGGTGGCCTGAAGAAGTAAAGGCATTGTGAAGAGGCCAGGACTTTGGGGACTTGTGGGGTTTTGTGGTGCACTTTATGAACTTGTAAATAATAGAATGTATAATAAACGTGTGTGTGGTGAAACCAATGTGCCTGCATATCTGTGGCCGGGCCAGTCTCCACAATATCTACACTACTGGTTAAAATTTAGAACACATCATTTTTCCGGTTTTTCTTCAAATTTAACCACTGAAATGCAATGGATGACAAAATAGTGAATGGGTAAGTAAGTGGTAGATTGTCACAGGTATAAATTTAAAGTTTAGGCTGGCAAAAACTGAAAAAAATGAAATTTCAGAATATTACAAATGGGCTTTCTTGAGGGAACAACCAATAGGTTACAACAGCGTTTCTCAAGCTTTAGATAGATAGATAGATAGCTTTAAGTATTTGCGACCCGAGTTTTCATAACAATTTTAATCGCACCCCTCTAACGTTTTTTTGAAAGGAGCTCACTAATACCAATTTATTATTTTTTAATTAATGATATGTGATATATATGATTTATATTTTATTGTACCTACTTAACTTTTATCAACATCTATCTAACTCTTTATTTATTTTTCTAGTATCAGAATGTAGTTTAAGTTAATTTGTTTTGGTTTCAATAGATATATTTTTCATATTTTCGATTCTTGTTTTCTTTTTTTCACATCTTCGCACCCCTCTCTTTGTTACTTCGCACCGTCCTAGGGGGGCCTGCCCCACAGTTTAAGAACCACAGGGTTACGACATAGAGACGTTCTGCAGCAATTAAAGTGAATTAAGCCTTGCAAGTTGAAGCAAATAATTTGACCAGGTGTCCCAACTTTGGTTGATTACTTAAAATTTCTCTGTCCGTCTTAAAGCTGAGTTGGAACAGACTGTGTTATTACACCCTCTGAAGTACTTTTTTGGCAATATTCCAGTGATAATGGCAAGAAAATGGCAATTAGTAAATGAAATGAGACAGAGCATTACTACCCTTGTGCAGGTGAAGTGTAGGCCTTTCATTTAGAGAAATTGTAAAAAAAAAATCAAAGTGTCAGTGAGTACAGTATCCTACACAATCCAAAGGCAATTTGAAACTGCAAAAACCTCTGATAGGAAGAGATCTGAAAGACCCAGTCACAACCCAAGACATCTTTCTGAGTGTCACCAGCTTGCGTGATAGGCACCTCACAGCACAATGGCTTCAAGAACAGCTTCAAGCACTGCTCAGCATTGATTGAAAAAAGCAACTCTCAGTTTCTACTGTGAAGAGGAGACTTTATGCTGCAAGTTTGATAGGTCAAGTGGCAGTAAGAAACCTATTCCTTAAAGGACAAAATAGGGCCTTAGAATACTGGCTCTGGACTCCTGAAGACTGCACATGGACCAAAATTTGACCAATTTGTTTGTATGCCATCGAGCTAGTGAAAGGATGGTTCTTCAGTGTGTGACACCAACTGTCAAACATGGTGGCAGAGCTGGTGACTTGCACAGAGTGACTGGTATTCTGAATCAAAAGGGTTACCACAGTTTGGCTTTTATATCAGCAAAAGGAAGCGACTTTATTGAATCAAACATTTAAATAACATTTTGTACACTTAATGATTCCTTGACATATTTTTGTTTTGCCATTGTTTATTTGTTCTATGCCTCGATTTCTTCAAAACATTAAGACATTAAACTGTGTGCCTTTCCATAAAAACTGAAAAAACTGAGGTGTTCTAAAAATTTTACCGGTAGTGTACATATACAGTATATATGACATAACAGTGAAGTAGTCGTTTGGCTTTGTGGCCATACCACAAAAAACTTTGTTCCTTGGTACTCCTGATCGTTATATCATAAAAAAATAAAATTTCAAAGATGTTTGCCTGGCATAAAGAATTCTCTTTAAGATATCAGTGTGGTGTCTCCCATCTTGCTCTTTGTGCAGCTGAGGCAGGCTCCCACAATTCTAAATTAGATTAAGCAGATTGGTGAATATCAGCTTGTATGTATGTATCAACAATATATATAAAACATCCATTAAGTTTTTACTGTATGATGCTGTTTTATTTGCCAGTACACTCAAAAACTATAAGCATAAAAATAGTTTATTTATTTGTACATTTATTTAGCATTGTCTGCATTATCTTTTTTATGAGCTAATTTATATTACTACGCAGGGTTTGTAATTACTTTATGGAGTGTTGTGCTTGCACATGAATGTGTGCTTTACACAAATACATTTAACAGAATTGAATAGTATGGGAATCTGAAATCTTACATCCATTATACAGCCAGTACTGGGTCACATATAGTTAACCCTGTTGAGAATTATCTGCAATCTTCTTTACAGCCTCAGCTCATTTTGGAGTTCGTTTTTTCCATCAGCAAGATAAAGTCAAAAGTGGTCATGATGCCCTTTTGCACTGAGGATAAATTGACCATGTGTAGCATTACACACATTTATAAACTCTTAGTTTTTTTGAGAATTGGTTGTATGTATTAATAGACAAAGCAGATCTGATATTTGAATGTTTTCACATCTCTTCACATTATTTGATTTCTTTGTAAACACAATGAGAAGAAGACACTTCACACAAAAGATACTGCCATCAAAATCAACTAGAGAACCTGTACATTATCTGGTAAATAAAGTGTGCCGGATATCCATATTTATTTCCAGCTAGGATGTATATTCTCCTATGGTATCATGGGCTTTCTTTGATTGCCTATAGAATGCAGTTATGTTTTGTGGCTACAATAAATTGTCATAATGTACTATAGGTGTCTTGTGTATAGAGTAGTTTACCCCAAGTTAAACTGGTATGCCATACAATATTGACTCCTGTTCATGAGTACAAATGGATGGTATGCAGAGTAAGTATTGTACAAGGACCCCTACCAAGTTACCACAAGAATATCTGCACACGTAAGAGCTGTCTGTGGAGAGACAAAGGGAAAGCTACAGTATGTCCCTGGTCCTACAACAGTGAATGTCACAGTGATGGTAAAAATTAGTTGAAAGTCCATGCAAGTTGCATTTGACTCTGCATTCAGGTTGCAGTTAAGTATCTCAATTTTGTTTTTTCATCAATTGATTGATTGATTGGATGCATTATCTTTCTTCTGAGTATGTATCTTTGTTTTTTATGTTTCTGCTCCTGTATGCATCTGATTTGGAATCAAATCTAATCCCAATTTTTGCCGCAGATCTGATTTTTTGTTTGACAGTTCATGTTAATTTTGCAAGTGATTCCAATCCAATTTAACTGTATATCAATATTGACCCTGAGTTTGCAAAATGACTAACAATTAATTCATCAGACACCAGTGGCATAACAGACTGCCAGTTACATATTGATTACTAACATACTGTCTTCAAATTGTTTCTGGATCCAAGCATCTGTATGTTTGTCAGCTTGTAAGTGTTCAGAGAAGCTTTTAGTTAAATCATTGTCAAGTCTGTATATAGAAACTTGAACACACGATAGTAGCCAGAAGTGCTGGGAACAAGATGTAGGTTGGTTAATGCAAAATACAACATTATAAAGATAAACATTAGATTAAGGTCTCTGAAATAAACTGTCCCAATAGAATTACAACATTCAAAGATACTGTAGTATAATAATTATCTTACAGGAGAAAGTAGGGTGAAATGACACCTTTTATTGGCTAACTAAATAGATTACAAATACAAGCTTTCGAGGCAGTTAAAGTCCCTTCATCAAGCAAGGTGTTTAATGTTTAATTATCTTAAACATTTTCCCATGAATCCTGTTTACTGATCTTCTGCACCATATGTAAATAACACAATATCACCATCCATTCAGTGCATGGCGTTGGTGATGAGCAATGGAGAATATTTTATGGAGTTTAATTGTAGTTTTTACTGTAAGCCATTTGAGAGATGATTATTCTTTGAATTAAGCCATACTTTACCAATAGATTTGCAGTTATGTTGCCCTTTTAAACAGTTAAATTTTATTTGTTCAAGTCTGTGTCTCCTATGCAATGCTAGTTTGAGGATTATTATTATTGTTGTTGTTTTATTGGTTGTTTATTGTCTATGTTGTAGCCTATAATTTTTTGCCCCGCCACTCCATGTTTATGATGAGTTGGTGCCTGTGTCCATTTTTTATTCCAATTAATATTTTGCTTTATAAAATGTATGCAGAATAGGGGTCTAATAACAAATCTTGAAACCCCCCTTTAAAACTACAGTACTTGTTACACTAATGCTACTGCCTTATACCATAAAGTGCTGAGTCATGTGTCTTTGCAAGTAAATAAAGAAGTGATTCTGCTCCTCATTACTGCTATGGTGTAGCATACTATACATATACTGTATATATAAACCTTACTTTAAAGTGCTCTTTATTCATGCATGTTTACTGCACACATGCATATACTGTGTAACATCATCATCATCATCATCATCAGAGTTTTGGTGTTCTGCATCCAGGGGGTTCCTGAAAAATTCCTTATTTTATCTTATCTCTATGAATTCAGTTTAGTGATTATACATTTATTGTTCTGGATCTGTAAAAACAAAACTGGATGTCAACAAAAAGTTGGTTGACACTATTTGAAACTATTTACAGTAATACCGTATTTGACAGGGCTTACATTTGAAGTTAGAGCAGGATTGTTAATGCTAGTATGTCTAGTCTTGGGTATTCTGAATACAGAATACAGTATTGTGAATTTCCCCTTGGGGATTAATAAAGTATCTATCTATCTATCTATCTATCTATCTATCTATCTATCTATCTATCTATCTATCTATCTATCTACAGTGCATCCGGAAAGTATTCACAGCGCATCACTTTTTCCACATTTTGTGATGTTACAGCCTTTTTCCAAAATGGATTAAATTCATTTTTTTCCTCAGAATTCTACACACAACACCCCATAATGACAACATGAAAAAAGTTTACTTGAGATTTTTGCAAATTTATTAAAAATAAAAAAATTGAGAAAGCACATGTACATAAGTATTCACAGCCTTTGCCATGAAGCTCGTTTCCCCTGATCATCCTTGAGATGTTTCTACAGCTCAATTGGAGTCCACCTGTGGTAAATTCAGTTGATTGGACATGATTTGGAAAGGCACACACCTGTCTATATAAGCTCCCACAGTTGACAGTTCATGTCAGAGCACAAACCAAGCATGAAGTCAAAGGAATTTTCTGTAGACCTCCGAGACTGGACTGTCTCGAGGCACAAATCTGGGGAAGGTTACAGAAAAATTTCTGCTACTTTGAAGGTCCCAATGAGCACAGTGGCCTCCATCATCCGTAAGTGGAAGAAGTTCAAAACCACCAGGGCTCTTCCTAGAGCTGGCCGGCCATCTAAACTGAGCGATCGGAGTAGAAGGGCCCTAGTCAGGGAGGTGACCAAGAACCCGATGGTCACTCTGTCAGAGCTCCAGAGGTCCTCTGTGGAGTGAGGAGAACCTTCCAGAAGGACAACCATCTCTGCAGCAGTCCACCAATCAGGCCTGTATGTTAGAGTGGCCAGACGGAAGCCACTCCTTAGTAAAAGGCACATGGCAGCCCACCAGGAGTTTGCCAAAAGATACCTGAAGGACTCTCAGACCATGAGAAACAAAATTCTCTGGTCTGATGAGACAAAGATTGAACTCTTTGGTGTGAATGTCAGGTGTCAGGTTTGGAGGAAACCAGGCACCACTCATCACCAGGCCAATACCATCCCTACAGTGAAGCATGGTGGTGGCAGCATCATGCTGTGGGGATGTTTTTCAGCGGCAGGAACTGGGAGACTAGTCAGGATAAAGAGAAAGATGACTGCAGTAATGTACAGAGACATCCTGGATGAAAACCTGCTCCAGAGCGCTCTTGACCTCAGACTGGGGCAACGGTTCATCTTTCAGCAGGACAGCGACCCTAAGCACACAGCCAAGATATCAAAGGAGTGGCTTCAGGACAACTCTGTGAATGTCCTTGAGTGGCCCAGCCAGAGCCCAGACTTGAATCTGATTGTACATCTTTGGAGAGATCTTAAAATGGCTGTGCACCAACGCTTCCCATCCAACCTGATGGAGCTTGAGAGGTGCTGCTGTAATTGCTGCCAAAGGTGCATCGACAAAGTATTGAGCAAAAGCTGTGAATACTTATGTACATGTGATTTCTCAGTTTTTATTTTAATAAATTTGCAAAAACCTCAAGTAAACTTTTTTCACGTTGTCATTATGGGGTGTTGTGTGTAGAATTCTGAGGACAAAAATGAACTTAATCCATTTTGGAATAAGACTGTAACATAACAAAATGTAGAAAAAGTGATGTGCTGTGAATACTTTCCAGATCCACTGTATCTATCTATCTATCTTCTGCCTGTGTAGAAATATGCAAACATGCAATTGAACACTCATTTTAATGTCAAAAGATGGTGAGTCAAAATTCATAATTTTTAAAAAGAGGGAAGGGCCAGAAACAGAAGTCAAACAAATGTGCACTAAATCAAAACACTAATCCAAACTCAAGATTCTTTTTAAATGAAGCAAAAGTCTTAGCCCTAAATTCTCACAAACACACACTCACAGAAACAAACTGAAGTATCCACTATGCCAACCTTTATATGGTCATCAGCATGACTTCCATGGCCATACTCCCTAATGCTGGGTTGTCCTGTCATTGTAACAGCTCAACAAAATGGAGTCATTGTAGATTTTCAAGCATAATGATAATAGAAATAAACAACCTCAAACAAAAATATACTTAAATTCTCCAAAATTTGAACCCTCCATAAAAATGTTTGAAAACTTGAAAAAATGTATTTAGATGAAAAGAAAGAGCAAAGTTTAATTGATTGTAGCATTGGGATGACAGTAAGGTGATGCATTTGCATCTTTAAGTACCAGCATGACTGTAAGCAGCTGGACAGAAGGTGATGTCTGCACTTAAGCATGGGTCATGTGTCAGATTGGCATCTTCTTCTTCTCTTTGAGTGGAAATGAAGAGAGTTTAGTGTGCTGTGTTTCCTCCATTCCTCCTATCATGTATTCTTTACATTGAACCCCTGAAGAGTCAAACTATGTCAATGCATAAAATTTGCATGTACCTGGTTGATTCATTGACTGACTAAGAAGAAATTCTTATCTACTAGCAAAAACCTACAGGAAAATGTTTTTTACAAATGGATTCATCTGATGGCTCTGAGGTTTTGAGGTATGAAGGCTCTAGTAAAAATGGTAAGGACCCTCAGTATTTGAACTGAAGATTTAACAACAAGACAAATCAGTTGCTTATGGTTTACAAAGCCTTAAATAATCTTGCTCCATCTCACAGTATATTTCAGAATGCCTCTCACCTTACACTCCAAATCGTAACCTTAGATCTTCAAATGAGTGTCAGCTTATAATTCCAAGAGCTAAACTTAAAAGAAGTGGTGAGGCAGCCTTCTGCTGTTATGAACCTAAAATCTAGAATAGTTTACCGATAGAAATTCGCCAGGCCAATATGGTGGAGCACTTTAAAAAAAACTGCTAAAAACCCATTATTCTAACATGCCTTTCTTTTAGAATCATTTTAGTGTAACCCTGATATTCTGTATATGCATTTAATTATCATTTTTATCATGGCTCCACAATCCGTACTAACCCATACATTCTCTGCTGTTCTTTTTCTGTTTATTTGTGGTGGCGATCTGCACCACCACCACCTGATCAAAGCACCGTGCTGTCCCTACATTGATGGACTGAAGGAAAGATGTCCACATGATCATCATCATCTAATTCTTCTATGTGAAGCCTGAAAACCATGAAGACTGATTTAGATAATTTATGTTCGGTAGAATGCCCAGTGAGGGCTGAGCGGTCTTGTGGCCTTGGATCTCCTGCAGATTCTTTTTTTTTATTCTCCTGCCCTCTGGATTATTTTGTTTGTTTGTTTTTTTCTATCCTCCTGGCCATCGGACCTTACCCTATTCTTTGTTACTTAGTATTCATCCATCCATTATCCAACCCGCTATATCCTAACTAAGGGTCACGGGGGTCTGTTGGAGCCAATCCCAGCCAACACAGGGCGCAAGGCAGGAAACAAACCCCGGGCTTGGCGCCAGCCCACCGCAGTGTTACTTAGTATTTCATAGTCTTATGTTTAGATTTTTATTTTTATTTTTCTTCATCTTGTAAAGCACTTTGAGCTACATAATTTGTATGAAAATGTGCTATATAAATATATGCTGTTGTTGCAGAATAAGACAAATCCCAAGGTTTTTCCAAACCTGGTTAATCCAGAACGCTGTCTTAGATAGCAAACCAATAAACAACACTGGGTGATACACCAGTCTATCGAAGGATACACAGAGACTCACACAGGACTAACTTGGAATTTTTAATAAGCCTACCATACACCTTTTTTTGGAAATGAAGGAAACTGTGGAGTGCCCGCAGAAAACCCACTACAAGAGCATTCAAACTCCATAACATGAACTCAAATCCTAATGTCTAACCTGTACAACAATCAAAGGGCAGTGCATTTTGTTTCTTTTACAGAAGCTTTGTATTAATTAAGCTAAGTGAAACTATTCATAGCTATGCCCCTACTGTTTTATTGTATATGCATTAAGTACACTTATTTGGGTTAGAATTTCACTGCAAAACTGTTGGAATCGTGTCTGTTATTTAAAAATCTGTCTTAGTTTTAACTTAGAAACAAAACTCTGTTTGTCTTTTCAATGCATAGGGTCTAAATATTTGAAGGTTACAAAGTAAAGTGTAGATTAGCCAATTTATACAATGCAAAGAAGGGCTTTTGTTATTGCCTTTTTTTATATCATTTTGTAAATAGTTAAATACAGGCATGATACATTCCTGCTTTTGAGAGAGGAGTGATGCGACTAGTCAGCTACTAGCTGCAATCCTTTTTTTTTAAAGTTTAGTGTTTAGTGTCACACATTTCAATGAGTGAAATATAATAATGGCAAAATTTGTCTTTTATTTTATATGGCGCTATACATAGCCTTGACAAATGAACAAATACATAACAGTCATTTTCTGATTGTAATGAACATGGCTTCATTTTCCATCCAGCTGTTAACCCATTGTTTAATCTGCTTACCTGGACCAAGGATGCTGGGAATGGGTGCTCATACTGTCTGCGCTGGGCTCCAGACAGGTACCATCTTTGGATGTGGCTCTATACTCGCAATCAAACACATTCACACATACTTGTATAGTGCTGATTTAGTATCACCAGATAGTATAACCTATATGTCTATGACTAAAATAAAATAAAATATGTATTTAGTTCGTATTTCATAACTTCTACGCTGGCCAAGCATGATAAGTGTGTGGGTTTTTGAAGCCAAAGTCATTTTCATTAGTGTAATAAATTAAATGCAACAAACTTAGTGTAAGCACATTCCATGCATAATTGAATAGGATGTAACCAAATGGGATGCAGTCTCCAGTTACAAGTAAATACTGTAGTTAGGTTCAACCAGTTCAGCTCACAATACATATGTAAGCGTAAACAATAAAGTCTGATAACTTATGTATGAAGTACCGATCAGGGCCTAGATTGTTTATTAAGTTGCACATACACTCGATGGTGAAATACACACACTGAGTACTAAAACTCATTCACTCTTTACTGAAGCACACACCCTATATATTGGAGTGTATACACTCTGTAGTGGCACATGTACATTATACATGGAAATTAATAAACTCTACAGTGTAGAGTTTACTGTTTATTCTGAAGCCTTAAAAATACTTAAACCATATTTTGGGGAACATGTAGTCTAAAGTGAGGGGCATGCAATCCAGAATGAAACACAGTTGATCTATTTTGGAGTACTCATCTTTCAAAATTTAAGCAGAGTGTAAAAAAAACGAGGGCCCTGCTTTGAGTGTGATACCGCTGAGATGGACGCTGTCCCTCCCTATGCCCCCTTTGAGCAAGGAGTCCAGGAATTTAATTAGGTGGCTTTGAGATTGGAATGAAATGGGGAAAAAGCAATGGAACACACTTAAGTCAGTTTTTAGATAATCAGTCATTAAAACAACAATGCACAAGTTCTGCATTAAGAGGAGCGACAGCACATGTGCCAAGTTGTATGGTACGTCACAACATATTCACAGTAGAAGTAACATACTTATGCATAGTATAATACACACAAATTCAGAGCCTCCTCAGTTTTTTTCATCTGTTACATAATGGCTAATGGATAGCAAATTAATTAAGTGTATGTACTGCACAAGTCTGTTATAATCAAACCAATGAATGTTCATTATCAAATGCATTTGTATGTACTGTGAGAGACAGATTCTCAGAATAAAGTGTAGGTGTTTCAGTATTAAGTGTATATGTTTCATTACCATTTCGATGTATATTATGTGTACTGTTAAAAATGAATTTAGTCCTAAATGGCACTCACACTTAAGTCAGGTACCTTTAAAACAACAGAACAAAGGCTGTTTTACAGGAATTCTAAAATAATGGAATAATTTTAAATTGAAAATTGGGGAAAAACGTAAAAAAGGAGGGAAAATGAAAGCTTCAGCAGTTTGTGACATATGAGATTTGAGTTTGATTGATCCATTAAGCAATACTCTTCAGTACATGTTATTCACTGGCTTATGTCTTTTTTATATACTAAGGAAAATATAAATCTCACCACAAGAAATGCCACAGATCTCAGTGATTTTTTTCTAAAAAAAGTTACAAAAATTACAGTGCCTTTAATATATATATATTCACTCCTTTGGAGGTTTTCCATTTTATTGTTATACAACACTGAATCAAAATAGATTCACTTTTGGCTTTTTAACAGATTTCAGCAACATGGTCTACATTAATTCCAAATATAAAACACCAAATAATTGATTGCACAATTGCATGTAATTATTTAAATCTGCATTAATACATATAGATCACAAATCGAAGCTAAAGTGATAAAGTTACAATATATACAACAACTGTTACAAATTAGTCAGTTTTCCACATTCAGATGGAAGGAGATTTCTGATAAATGGGTGCTTTTTATACCGTGAAAGTCCTGTAGATGAATATTCTTTTGGGCGTTTTCTAAAGAGTAATGGGTTCTACATGTTCTGAGAAATTCCTTATTTGAAAGTTTACAGTCCACCAGGCAAAGTCAGAGAATACTGAAATGTCATTATTATTTTTACTGTGAATTCACTTTATTTGAACACTGTCATTTGAGCTGCATTACAATTTCAAAAGAAAATAATTGCAGAATTGGCTCTTAAGATACCAAAGATGACTGCAGATTCACAGGTATGATCAATGCTATTCAGTACTAAAAGGACCACAGCTGCTTACACAGTATTGCTGATTAATGGACTAGGAATTATACTTACCAATTACCATAAACTTAAAGTCACTCAAGAAATAGACCCCTGCTAGTTACCTATAGAAACCTTTGAAGTACACTGGAACGCCAAAATGGCCGCAACCTTTTTGTTCCAACCACTTGCCCTTAATTAGTCTTCTACTCCAATTCTAGTTACTTTATCTTTTCAGCATCTATTGTATCATTTTATGAGTTCACAAAAGCACTTATTCATTTTCTAGGGGAATTTAACAAGTTAGATTTTCTTGATGTTTCTTTTTTCTTCGAAAAATGTACTTTATTTAGGCAGTTGTTAGTCAATCTTCACACAAAACGAGGTGATCCTGCAACTCTTTAGTATTCATTTGTACCTGTGCCTTTTCTTGGTTAATTGTTTCTGTTTCAAAAAGATTAATTTTCAACAAAATAAGAAAAATAAAGATCATCTAACTTAAGGAGTTCACGAGGAAGCATTATTTTATTCAAATGTATAACCATGTATGCAAAGAACTATACGAGGCTTAAGAATTCCATGAGCTTCTTCAAATGTTTTCAGTGAGACAATGGGGAACATATGCGGGTTACAAGGAAACAATGTTGAAATAAACAATGATGTGACTTCAAATACCTCCCCACGCCTAATAAGGTTAACACAGTCCAGAAAGGCAATATTTACAGCAAACATTGGGATAATTATTGTTTGCAGATATCTAAAAGGTAGGTGCAGGAACTTGAAACACACTTCAGAGACAACAACAACAACATTTATTTATATAGCACATTTTCATACAAACAGTAGCTCAAAGTGCTTTACATATTAAAGAATAGAAAAATGAAAGACACAATTATAAAACAAAATAAATCAACATTAATTAACATCGAATAAGAGTAAGGTTCAATGGCCAGGGGACAGAAAAAGCAAAAAAACTCCAGACGGCTGGAGAAAAAATAAAATCTGTAGGGATTCCAGACCACGAGACCGCCCAGTCCCCTCTGGGCATTCTACCTAACATAAATGAAATAGTTCTCTTTGGATTTAGGGTTCTCACGGAAGGGCTTGATGATGATGATGGTCACGTAGACTTCTGCCTTTCAATCCATCCATCATTGTTGGAGCATCATGAAGCTTTGAGTAGGTGGAGGTGGCGCAGGCCACCACCACAAAGAAACCGGAAAAAGAAACAGAAAAGAGAGTAGGGGTCAGTACGGATTTTAGAGCCACCATGAATAGTTATTATGAGGAAATTGAACATATAGAGTATCAGGATTAAGTTAAATTAAGATTAAAATGAAGTTATAAAAAGGCCATGTTAAAGTAATGTGTTTTAAAGTGCTCTACTGTATCAGCCTGGCGAATTCCTATTGGCAGTCTATTCCAGATGTTAGGTGCATAGCAGCAGAAGGCCGCCTCACCACTTCTTTTAAGCTTTGTTCTTGGAATTCTAAGGAGACACTCATTTGAGGATCTGAGGTTATGATTTGGAATATAAGGTGTCAGACATTCCGATATATAAGATGGGGCGAGATTATTTAAGGCTTTATAAACCATAAGCAGAATTTTAAAGTCAATCCTGAATGACACAGGCAACCAGTGTAGTGACATTAAAACTGGAAAATTTGTGTTCAGATTTTCTTTTCCTAGTTAGGATTCTAGCAGCTGCATTCTGCACTAGTTGCAAACGATTTATGTCTTTTTTGGGTAGTCCTGAGAGGAGCGCGTTACAGTAATCTAGTCGACTGAAAACAAACGCGTGAACTAATTTCTCAGCATCTTTCAGTGATATAAGCGGTCTAACTTTACTTATGTTTCTTAAGTGAAAAAATGCTGTCCTAATGATCTGATTAATATGTGATTTAAAATTCAGATTACAGTCAACAATCACCCCTAAGCTTTTTACCTCCGTCTTGACTTTTAATCCTAATGTATCCAGTTTATTTCTAATAGCCTCATTGTATCCATTATTGCTGATCACTAAAATTTCAGTTTTCTCTTTATTTAACTTGAGAAAATTACTATTCATCCATTCTGAGATACAAGTCAGACATTGTGTTAGTGAATCAATAGAATCAGGGTCATCAGGCGCTATTGATAAGTACAGCTATGTGTCATCAGCATAGCTGTGGTAGCTCACATTGTGCCCTGAGATAATCTGACCTAACGGAAGCATGTAGATTGAGAATAACAGCGGACCCAGGATAGAGCCTTGTGGAACACCACAATAAAGAGTCTTTAATATTAATATTTTAATATTTAATATACTTTAATATTAATCAGATTAGATTCAAAGACAGAACCCGATCACTACAGTACTTCTGTACTTTGCGATTGTTGTGCTGTGGTATGTATTACTTTTTCACCCCAAGCTTGATTTTGGATTGTAAAAGCTTAACAGCATTCATCTGTTTCTTGAAAAAGCATAACAACAACAAAAACAATGTATTTCTTGTATAGCCCAAAATCACACAAGGATTGCCTCAATGGGCTTTGACAGGTCCTGTTTTTTAATATTCTCCCAGACTTGAGTCTCTAAGAATACAAGAAAAAAACCTTGTAGGAAAATCTTGAGTGGGGTAGGCTGAGCGTGCACTGGTTGTCAAAAGTGGGGGTAGATACAGTACACAATACAAATCACAAGTAATCTTCTTCACAGATCTCGGTGGCCCTTCTGTTATTACCACCTCAGAAATACAACACAATAGTACAAATCACTTTCTTCTTGCACAGTGCTCCTCCAGGCAGGCAAACAACTTGAGAGTAGCATAAGCACAAGCATATAAAGACATTTTGTAAGAGTTAAAAAGTGACACTGTTTCTACAAAACAAGTATTTTTAGGAGGAAAATAATGTAAAAAATAAAAAAGAACAGTACACCCTTAAAAATAAAGGTGCCGGAGTGGTTCTTCAGAGAGCAGCCACAGGAGAACCAACATGAAGGTTCCAGGAAGAACTTTCGTTTATTTACATCTGTGACAGGCTCCTTACAGTAAATAACCATGATTAGATCTTAACAGATTTGTGATATACCAATGGCTCATGATTTTAAAAGGTCTCATGCTGCATACATCCACACAGGCCAATTTCTACGTTTCCTTAATCTGTTAGTGTCTTGCTAGGTAGCCTACCATACAATACAGGTTTTCAGTTTTTGTTTCTATATATTTTTGTTCAAATTTTTCAAAGCACAAAGAACTATCTTCATACACACATAACCCTTCCAAGAATGAAATGGCGCTTTGTCAAGCAGTAGTTCTATGAGTGACCATACAACCCAGTAAAGAACAAATCAAGTTGGGGAGCATGCACCGGTACAGATATATCGGCAGAGTAAAGTGGTATTATAGAACCGCAATTTTTAAGAGTGTAGGTGGTGTTGAACTTTCTGTTTTACTTAATGATCAGATTATAAGGTGGTTTTATATAAGCCTTTAGACTGTATCCTGCTTCATCATATTATATCTCCTTAACTAACCCTTGTCTCTTTAGAGTTTGCATACTTTTCTTGTGAACACGTGCTTTTTCTCTAAGTAGTCCAGTATTGTTTCACTTTCGAAGTCATGTATGTTTGAATATCGCCAATATAACAAATTAAGCAGAATTGTACAAAACATTTAAAACACAACCCAAAACCTTGGATCAGATACGCAAGCATAGGGAGTGCTTTAAGGGCTTATGCTAGATTAATATGGGGAAGGATTTGAGTGTGACAAATTTCACTAACTTTAGCTTTGTATATTTCCCTAGAATAGAGGAAGGGAAACAGCCAGATAACCACTGAGGTCATTTCTTGTGGCTCAAAACCAGTCAATCTCATACTTAAATGAATTCACCACTCGAAGTTGCCTTACATTACTTTACTATCCTAATAGGGAAATGGAGAGCCATGCCTCTGACAATTTTTACTTTCCAGAAATTTAACATTGGCAATACTCTTGATCTTGATATGTGATTTATTTCTGAATTAAACGTGGCATCCTCTGAGACCCCCTTTATTGTGTCCTTTGTTTGTTTTCACACCTGATATTTTGCATCCCACCCCATCCTGAGTCAGGATGCACAGAACTACCTAGCATTATATTTATATTTTAAACACTTCTTATCTTTTTAATTTCTTTATTTATTCATTTATTTATGTTCATCTATTTACTGCCTTTAATTATACATCGCTGCCACTAAGGCACAAGAATTTCACTATACTTTTGCATTGTATGTGACAATAAAGATCTGTAATCTAATCTAATTTTATCTAATATAAAGGAATCAAGAGTGGCACATTAGCCCTCAATTATCAATATTTTTTTACCTTGTTAATTCAAGATGCAGATAACTCCATATGTAATAAATGGTAAAATAAAGATTCTCAGTCATCTTTGTGACTATGAAGCAAGGAGAAGTGTAGCAGCAACACTGCTTGAACAGATAAGATTCCACTGGTAAAAGGTGATGTGTAGAGAGGACAGACCTAAAAGGATTAGAATTTCAGGCAGTAGTGGAATATCAATAGAATGAAAAAGAAGACCAGGAGGGAGATATAAAGGTCCAAAGGGAAAAAAACAGGAGGACAGAATTAGAATGTATTGAGAAAAGTGCCTGGGAAACTCAGTGGGCAAAAGTGACAAACAGAATCATGTTTAAGACCCATCAGATAGCACTTACCGGGAGTAGGGCAAAGTCTGTGTAGGAACTTTAATCGGGTTTATTGCTAATTGGGTTTTCAGGGACAGCATTTTATAATATAAAATATGGTCACCCAGGCTAGAGATTAAATGGCCATTCTAGGATTATATTAGTATAAGTCTGTACTAAAGTTTGCCCAATAACAGTGCTGCTTTGCATTCAATGCTTACCTGTCACCCTGTTATAGAAATCATTGATTTAGAAAATGAATGGCTTGACAATTATAACAATGTGAATTGTCAGCAAAATGGCCAAATTACTGAACATACTAAAGATGCACATTTTTTCCAATATAAAATATAACTAAAAGTTATTTGGGTAATGTTCCATCATGAATACCACATAATAACATAGGATGGATAAATTCCTGCTAAAATGAGAGAGTTCAGAGTTTACTTGAGTTATAGAAATATATGGAATAGCATGATGTATAAATTCCACAAAAGACTTATCATAATATGTTAACTCTAAAAAAGCAGATAAAGTGAGCAGAGTGGAATGTATAATTTTTCCAGTTTCAAAAACAAGAATATTTTGGCATAAGCATCCTCAACAAACATCATTTACTGTACTTAATGTTATAAAATATTCCTCTGGTGTGCATGAGCTCATATATGCACATGTATTCATATTTCATAGCCACTTATTCCAGTGAGATTTACAATGAAAACTATCACAAGGGCATGCCAGACTTCTCTTTCTCCAGATACAGCTTCTCATACATCCTAAAGTTTCCACAGAAGATGAGAGATATCCTTCTTCATTGTTCTCTATTGCTCTTATCCCAGGGGTCCATGCCTGGTACATCACTTGTTGAATGTAACCATGCTGCTTTTTCACTAGAATATTCTGAACTTTCACTTTTTGAAAAATGCAGATTGCTTCTGTGAGTTTGAAAATATTTAGAAAACCAAATAGTTTTTGTACAGTAGTCTTGTGTGTACTTGCATCACCCGAATGCTTCCATTTTTTTTCTGTATTAAAATATTCCTCTGAGAAACAAACATTTACTTACAACTCACTCAAAAATGGGTGAACCGTTTTTTTAATCATCTTGGGCCATTCCACTGTATTAGTACACTTAAATTTAAGTGGGCAAAATTTGGCAAGACAAAAGATTTTTTCCTTACAAAGCTATAGCATGCATGTAACTGTATATTCTCAAAAGTGTATCAGATATATTAGAGCACTTATTCAACCTAGATAATTGAAGATAACTAATATAAGACTTCTATAAGATAACTGCTGCCAGGCAGAGCTGCTTCCAAAAGTTTGAAAGTAAGAAAAGTCCAAAGATATTTTATGTAAGGATGTGAAAATGTGCCTATTATAGTGAATTAAAGAGCCTGGACATGAAACAGTAAGTAAACAAATTATTGGCATAAGGAGACTGCTGATATTAAAAAAGAATTAACATTTTAAATTTGTGAGTACAGGTAGTTTTGAAGTAGTTGTTTTACACCATAATATAAAATAATCTTAATACATTCACTTCATCTAATCAATGATATGCAATTCTGTTAGAATGTTGAGTATTTTAGTGTGCACTTAATTTGGCTAGCATGACAGAGAAAAATGACTTATTTTTATTCTTTCATCAACAACTGTTACACTATTAGTCTAATTCCATTGCGACAAGTAACAACAATGCTTTGTGAACTAACAAATTAATTTAGTTATACAGTGAAACCTCGGTTTGCGAGCATAATTCGTTCTGGAAACGTGCTCGCAGTCCAAAGCACTCATATATCAAAGTGAATTTCCCCATAAGAAATAATGGAAACTCAGATGATTTGTTTCACAACGCAAAACTATTCATATAAAAATGATTAATACAAAATATAAAGTAAAAATAAATAAAACAAATTAACCTGCACTTTACCTTTGAAAAGAATCATGGCTGGTGTTAGTGAGTTTCTAAACTCTTGTAGGATTCCACCCAATGGGATGACACGCGGAAAAGCGTCCCAAAGCAATCGCAGTCTCCCATCGCTGTAGCAGTTCGCCATAAAAGTGAATCCAAAATGATCGCTGACATGCTATAAGTTCCTGCCGTCGATGGGTGATACGAGGAACACAGAACATTATAAATGCACAGGGCACAGTACAGCTTGGCCACGACCCTGCCTGACTGCTGTGTCTGTGTATAGGAGAATGGCAGATCCCGCTACAATAAATAACCGCGCTGTTACTGTTTCAAGCCGAGAAGAACCATCAGCTCAGTTGTGATCACATGACGCTCAGCAGACAAAGCGTATCCATACTACTCGTATTGCAAGACCTTGCTCGTTTACCAAGTCAAAATTTATAAAAAATTTTAGCTTGTCTTGCAAAACACTCATAAACCAAGTTACTCGCAAACCGAGATTCCACTGTATATATTTTTTATTACAATTATTATTTTTTTACCATTGTGCTTTTTGATAGATTTAAACATTTCTAAAACTAGGATAAAATGGACGTTCCAGGAAAATAATGTTGTACCAGGTAGCAGAAATTTTTTTAAGGTTTCTGTTGTGAAGTACAAAATCTGTAAATTATGGTCTATATTTTAATTATATTTTGTTCAAGACTAAACAACAGATGAACTTAAATACAGGTCACTAGCATGGACAGTTAACATCAAAGGCAATGTATTTTCCTGAATTGTTCCATTATCAGTAGCATCTGCTTGAGCTAAGCGGGAATTCAGGAAACACCTCAAGCTGTATTGATGATTTTATAACCTGAGAAAGGATGGGCATCTGTGACAAGAAGTTGATAAATGGGTTAATAGCCTGGGAAAGGAAAACATGCTAGTAGGTACTAAGCAACATCAAAAAAATGTTACTGTTTGGGAAGACGGACGAGTGAATTCATTAATCATATCGACAGCCAACCAATCGGAATATCTAACTATCACATCTTGCGAAATCCACCAGTAGAATTTTATAATAAATATGCCTTGTCTGAAGAGCAACAGTAGAGAAGAGAACAGAGTGACGTGAGAAGGGAACAGAGCGACATCAGAAGAGGGCACCAGCAATGTGTGGACATTTCCATCTGATTGTCAGAAAAGTATCTAATGAAGGAATACGAGTGCTAGATCACAAGCAACCTGTGACATTCATCCTTGTCATCTTTACCTTTTTGTAAGCTTTTTCTAAAGATTATATATATCCAGACTTTGCTATCCACATTTTCTTTTATGCTTTTCTCTACTGACATTATAATTCATGTAATAAATACCATGCTGCTTTTAACTTTCTATGCTTGGTCTTCATATTTAGAGTAATTGAAGTAATAAGGTGCAGAAGTGCCATATGATTCAAGCTGCAAGGTTTATCGAGCTGAGAATGAAGAGCTCTGTCCAGTAATGAACAGTGCATTAAAGTAAAACATTCACTGGTTGATAAATGGCCTATAGACAGGGATGTTGAGTCTTTGTATGTTTGAATATGTTCTTGGAGACCAAGAATGGAAATCTTTCCATCTCCATTGTAAGACATCTACCACCATTCCAAAAAAACTCCAAGAAACCTGAGATAAATCTCCATCACTCCTTAAACAAAATCCAATTCTCCCCCTATCTCCAAGAAAATGGCAGCCTCCTCCTATTATTCATCAAAAGATATAAAAGCATGATAATACCATAGTGTGAGGCTTTGAAAAAGAAAAAAAATATGAATTAATGCTTCTTTGTATGACCTTAATATCAAAGCAATTCTTTATGTTGGTAGATCATTATATGAATAGCATGCTACCTTCAACTACAGCCTCAGTCTTTTCCATACATATGTAATTTCTCACATGTTCCTCATCTTCCTATATACTTTATGGGATGCTTCACAAGTCCATGCTGATACATATATCACATATCTGATGGTACTAGAAAAGACTAATCTGCTTCCAAGAAATTGCTCTTGCCCCTGGTAAACTGGCAAACTACTAAAGATCAAAACATTTGGTAGGCGACTATAAAAAAACTGAAATCTAAGGGCATGTCTGTTTATTAAGTAATCAGGTGTTACTGCCTCCAATGATACAAACACACACTTATTATATCAATAAGGAACAAGGAAGTTTCAGTATCTTGAAATGAATGTTGATTTTGGAAACACTAAATCATTCCTCATTCTCCTTATCTTGCCAATGTTTCCTTCTCTCCAAGCCAAAATAAAATGCTCTCTGCTTCTCTCTTTCCACTATCTTGTCCTTATGACCTACCTTGGCACCCCATCCTGCTTGTCTTCCATCTCTTGCTACCTTCCTATTTCATTTTGTATCTGATATAACTGACCATCTGCTTTCTTCAAGACCAAATACCTGCTCTGTGCTTCAATAAGCCTATCTATCTTCCTAAACCTTGTTGCACTCATGTTACCCTATTGATCACACAATTATTCTGCTTCTTTAGTTTGCCTGAATTTCTGTTGTTCTTAAGTTTTCAAGAGTTATTCCTATATTGAAAAAGACTGCCATTGGTTCATTAATATTTTTATATATTCCTCAGTTTCTAATCTTGGCACACCCTCTATAATACATTGTTTCTGTCTTATTTAAATGTGATTTAATCTTAGCCAGTCTGAATCCCAGGTTAACCACGGCACCAGCACTGCTTCTTTGTACTGTGAACATTTATCTCATACTGCTTCTCTGTGGCCAAACTGCTTGCGCTGACAATACTTAACACAGCAGCCCCTTGGTAAAAAGTATAATGCTTCTGTTTTATATCAACATATATTCTTTAACATTTAGCAAAGCAGTGTGAGCTAAATCATTTGTATGAAAATGTGGTAAAGAAATAAATGTTGTTGTTGTCAGTGTGTGTATAGTGTGTGCCCACGTATAACTTAATTCAACTAAATAAACCAAAAAAAATGAGACTAACAATTTTTCTTGTTCATCACTACAAACAACAAAGGAGCAAGTATTGGCTCTGAGGGTATTTATCTGTGCTGGTATCTAGAAGGTTGCTGGTTCAAATCCCATTACTGCCAGAGGACATCGTACTTCGTTCAGCCCTTGAGCTAGGCCGTAAACCTGAAAATTGCTCCAAGGTTGCTTTACAATGGCTGACACTGTGCTCTGACTCCCAGAGGTCATGTGAAAAGACAAATTCCATTCTGCTGGAAGCAACCTGAGAAAGCACAGAGGGGAAAAGAAAAACCTCTCAAACTTTCTAGTGCTTGTGTTAGTATCAGTAATATATACCAATCAGCCATAACTTTAAAACTGCCAGGATAAAATTGTGTAGGTCCTCCTCATGCCACCACAACAGCTCTGGCTTGTTGAGGCATGGACTCCACAAGCCCTGTGGTATTTGCAGATCCTTTAAGTCCTGTAAGGTGCAAGGTGGGGCCTCCATGGATCGGACTCGTTTTTCCAGCACATCCCACAGATGCTCAGTCAGATCAAGATCTGAGGAAGTCACTAACATCCTTATATTTGCCTATTTTTCCTGAATCCAACACATCACCTTGACTGTTCACTTGCTGGCTAATATGAGGTCTATCTTGAAAAAATCCAGACATTGTTAATATAATGAGAATGGTTTTGTGCAACATCAATGTTACCTGGCAGTCAAGGAGAGTGGACTGGAATGCGTGAACAATGATGACTTCACTGGACTAGTCAGTGGGGACTCTAGACACCGTTGAGTGAGCATGTGTACTGTGTGGCCATCGCATTCAAAATGACTGAGTGAGTAGAGCAATGAATCTGCATCAAATTTTGCATTAAGTTTGAACATTCATTAGCAGAAACTACATAGATGATTCAGAAGGCCTTCAGGGATGATGCAATGAGAGCAGCGCAAATAAAAGTGTGGCATGAATACTTCAAAGATGACCGAGAATCTGTTGGAAGATTTAGCACTCTGCAACTTCCGGCTTTTCCCAAAACTAAAATCACCTTTCAATGGGAAGGGATTTCAGATTGTCTATGAGATTCAGGAAAATACAATGAGGAAATTGATGGCGATTCCAACATAGGATTTTGCAGTGTTTTGAACAGAGAAGAGGAACTGGGAGAACTATGTGAGGTGAAGGGGACTGAGGTGTCATTGCCCTATGTACAATGTTTTTTGTATCTTCTTCAATATATTTATCTATTTTTCATATTACATGGCTAGATACTTTCCGGACAGACCTTGTATATCCCTCCCCTTGGCTTTTGCCATTGTAACAAGATAATCAATGTTATTTACTTCACTTTTCAGTGGTTTTAATGTTGTGTCCGATCGATGTATATTATGAGAGTTTTTCATGTGGCTGTTACCCCCACTGACTATAGGGTAGAGCACCCCAACAAGAAAAGTATCCAGGAAACTTCCATGAGCTTAACAATCCATCCATCCATTATCCAACCCACTATACCCTAACTGCAGGGTCATAGGGGTCTGCTGGAGCCAATCCCGGCCAACACAGGGCGCAAGGCAGGAAACAAACTCCGGGCGGGGTGCCAGCCCACTGCAAGGCGCGCACAAATACACACACACCCCCACACACCAAACACACACTAGGGACAGTTTAGAATCGCCAGTGCACCTAACGTGGATGTCTTTGGAACGTGGGAGGAAACCGGAGCACCCTGAGGAAACTCACGCAGACACAAGGAGAGCATGCAAACTCCACGCAGGGAGGACCCGGGAAGCGAAACCCAGATCTCCTAAATGCAAGGTAGCAGCACTACCCACTGTGCAACTTAACCATTTATACTTAAAATAAACTCAGAGTTGTCTGTCATCTTAGACAATTGAAGTATTGTTTCCAGCTTCAGGCTTCTAAGTCCACTGATGAAAGAAGACACATCTTTTATTGGACTGAAACAATTTTAATTACAAGCCTATGAAGGGATAGGCTCCAGCTGCCTCGTAACCTTTCCATGGATAAGTAGGTTCAGAAGATGGATGGCTGGATAATAAGCCTTACCCTTTTCTTTTTGTTGAAAGAGGGTTTTCCAGCCTGGGGAGTGCCTTGTCATGGAGTTATTCTCTTTCCCAGATATCACTTCGGAGTTTTCTGCACAATGTCTTCAGTCTTTGTGTTTTTTTTTTTGTTTTTGTCAGATTGTTTGGGAGTCATCCAAACAATGAATCTGTCAGGACACCAGGCTTGCAAACACGGCTGGATACATTCCTACAATTGTTGGTGAAATGGAGCTAGCTGGCTGAATGTCCATTACTTTACAGTTGATTTGGGCTGCTAATGTGGTAAAATTTTCTACATTTGTCTATTCAGCATTATTTTCTATCCAATTTTTTTGTTATTATAACTGCCCACTTCTAACATTATGGTTTAATTCTTTGCTTGTTTTATCTATGTGAACACTTGCATCATAGTGTACAGTATAAAGTCTAGGATAGTGTAGATATCCGGTATATTTTGTTATATGGGCTACGCATCAGTGGAGCGGGCAGATGGTCTAATATGAATGTTTTTAGTTTTGTGCTTTCTGTGAATACATTTTAGTTTTTATCTTGATAGCTAATGTAATGCTATTTTACATTCTCATGTGTCAAATAGATGTCATTTATGAAAAACAACACTTTACTAAAAGCATCCACAAATGTTTTCTACTATTATAAAACTGTTTTACTGCATAAATTGAATAAAATGCTTTGCATCATTTGGTTTTCATTGTGTGTTATCCAAAGCAAAAGCAGCATTATGTTCTTGAGCACCCTCAACAATTAATAATGAAAGTGCTGCCAAAATAAAAGAGGAGTCTGTAACACTGCAGAAACAGAATGTGCATATAAATTGAATTAAACTGTGTACATAAAGTAAATTAATATATATTTTTGTTTCAGTTGTCTCTTTCCTGTCTCTGTAATGATCAAGTGTCATTTGAGTGCAGATTATAATTCACATGCGGTTTTTATGTTTTATTGTCTAAAACAATGGCTGCTTGAGTAAATACCCACATGCTCACAGTTAAAATCGTTCCCTCTCACTTCACGAATCAAAATTTGCATCTTAATATCAGATGTATATGAACTGAGATGGAAAAAGCCTAACATGATGAATAGAACAACCAGCAGTCTTTTGTTTCCTTTGTTTAGATGCTAAGTCTATTTGATGGTTCCATTCTATATTCCTTTACCAGTAAGTCATCCTTTTTTATTTACTGACAAAATTAATTTATAGCCCTCCTTTCATTTTCCCTCCAATGCAAGCTAACAGTCTTTTATGTTAACATTTGTGCCTTTGGGAAGCGGGGAACGTGTCTGTTAGAGCTAAATGTTGCATTTGCTACAGGTTCTTTACATTTAAAGGTAAAATAAAAAAAAAATGAATTGCAGATGTTGCTATTATAAACATTCATAAAACAGTTTTTTGTTAAAACAATAACTGGCATTTGGATTTTTGGGTGGTTGTTGACATATATTGTTATTTTTCATTATTTTGAGAAATTACTGTTTGCTATTCATTTCCATTTTTTTGAGCCTCATACAGTATGCTTTAATCACAGAAATCAAAGAAATTAAATAAAAATAAGAAATTGTAACCTATAGACCAGGGGTCTCCAACCTTTTTTCCCTGAGGGCTACTTTTACAAAATGAAAATGGCCGAGAGCTACTCATGTTTTCTAACGTTTATTCTCGTGGCTTATTTCAACCCAAACAAACTGAGTAAGCTTGTTTTGCCTGAACATTTACAAAATGTTGGTATCCACAACTGACATTTTGCATTCAAACATCACAAAAAATATTTCGTTCACCTGCAAGTGCATTTTGTATGTCTGTATGCATTTTCTAGTGTATCTCACAATATTGAATTAAAACATGAATGCTGTCAAAACAAAACAATGCAATTACAACTACACAGATATTACTTATTCATTTGTCATTTTGTTACATGTCACTGTTTCACTTCACATGTCCAGTTGCATGTGTGTTGTGTTTTTTAGTTAGTCAGATGACTGGACTGCATGGAATCAACAAGAGAGACAGGTGTATGGTGGAGTGTAGCCACTTAGATTCACTCTTATGGAGTCATTTAAATGTTCATCTTGTTCTGAACTTTGATTTCATGACATTCATGTCAGAAAAGGCAGACTCACAGAGGTATGTAGATCCAAACAAAGCAGACATTTTCAGAGCTGCTTGGTGAAGATTCTTATAGTTATCTGTCTCTACTAAGCTCTAGAAATGCTGAGAATGCTGTTGAGACTTTAACTGCACATTATTTTGAAGGTTTACTAATATATATGTCTATCTGTATGTCTGTCTGCTTTTCACAAGAGAACTACTTAACAGGTTTAGATCAGGGTTTTCTCTATAATTTGCTTGAACATTCTAATTGATTTTGCGACTTCTCTCATTTTGCTATGTATCATAGTTCGCTTGCGGTACTGATTTATTTTGCGTGAATCCGAGAAACACGCACAGGCCCAATGTTGGGAGGAGGGGCCTTCCTCACTAACTCGCCAGCTTTGGGGCGTGTACCTTAACTCCGCTTAGCTAACGAACGAGAGAACAATTGAATTCTACTTTGTTTGATACTTAAAATAAAGTGTTACTTAGGTCTTGATGAGTTTGAGTCTGGATATTCTGTTAAGTGTATGCCACATTGAAAAGACAGATTGCAATTCAGATTGTGGATCGTGATTTTGTGTTAAAAGGATCGTGATATGATTTTTTGGAAAGATCGCCCATCCCTAATTTTACTAATCAAGTTTTCAAATTTATGTAGGATTTATTAACCCTTTGGCGAGCTACTTGGAAAGGGGTTTGCGAGCTACCGGTAGCTCACAAGCGACATGTGGGACACCCCTGCTATAGACAGTGCAACAGGGGTTCAGTGGCTGCTTGCATTGAAAGGCAATCTTTTAAAAACATTGACTGGGGTGCTAAATAGTAATCCTGTTTAATCTGTGTTACATTGGGCTAAAAGAAATAAAGAAATATCACTACATTCCAGTCACACCAATGTGCCTTACTCAAACGCTGGTCTTCAACTGATGCCATGTTGATATTGGGCTAAAAGTGGAGTTCAATACAGGTTCAGAGGTCTTCTCCTGGGTTGTGGCTTTCTTGTCTGTAGGCAGAACTGGAAATGGGTATAGACCAAGGCTATTTTTGGTAATGAAAACTAAAATGACTGCTGCACACACATCATCCTTTCTGGGTTTCCCGTCTTTAGTTAACTTTAGCTGATAGAATAGCATTTGTGTAGGTGGGGCGAGCTGAATACAAGCTATTGGAACATAAAGCACATGAATAAGAAAGTGATTTATTGTGTCATATTTGGGAAAATTCTTCAGAAATGGCCATTAATTTTGGTAGATTCTAGTTTTAGTGATAGTGAGGCATATAAAGGTGATGATTTTCCTCAGCAAGTGGACTACGAAACCACTTCTGAATGTGCAAGAGTATTGGGCAGCTTTCAAAGCTTCTGTTTACTGGGTCTTCTGGGTGCATGACAGGTGTACCAAATATAGATGATCCCTTATAGAATTTCACTCTATTTATAGGTAACAAACATGTTAGATGTAATTGTGACAGTGGTCAACAGACATGCACAGCAGCTGATTCAGCATCACACAATGAAACCGAATTACAGGATGGCCCTGTTGTCTGTTGTTAGTTATGATGAGCTGCTGGCTTTCTGTGACCTTATCAAGGAATAATTCACACAGCTAAAGCTGAAATGTAATTGTCAACAAAACCTTTAAGTGAAGCCCTTTATGGATAGCAGGTCATGAGTGAAAAACACTGTAGTTTACTTCTTAGGAGTCTGAATTGTGTTGATAACAAACAAACAATAATGAGACACAAAACAAGCCGCCACATGTCCAGCTAACCTGAAAATAAAGAAAGGTAAAGGTCTCTGCCATTTTGGTCTGCTCAGGTCACCAAAACACCTTGATGGTGGTCTTAGAAAAAACAAAAAATCAACTGCTGTGGCAGAATGAGAGAGCAACAAGTCATGATATTCAATAATGGCTTTAATTAACAGCAAGAATTCACTTTGTGAAGTGAAATTGGTTGGAGTTCGAATCTCCAATTTAGCTGGTCATCTGTTGTCACGTTTCACATCTCATTTCTGTTTGGCTGCTATTTAATGAAGAAATGAATCAATTCAGAGGACTGAATCCTTAAAAACAGTCATTTTAAAAATGAAGGGAAAAGAGTTAATTAGCAATGTAAATTTTTTGCTAATTAAGGAAAGGGTTAGAAAGAAAATCTGCAGCCAATGCGGCCCACCAGGACCGGAGTTGGACACCCCTGCCCTAGAGCTTACACTCCTGAACAGAATGTTGATTTTGTCAAGTCACTTGTGCTAGGGAAAGGTCATTTGGCAGTGAAGCAATGCAAACTGTACCTCATAAAATGACTCAGTTAGCATTATCTATGCTGAACAGTAGGTTAAGTTTATACTGTAGGTACCTTAAAAATAATTCCCTAGAATCTGCAAATTATTGAAAAACTAAACAAGCTAATATACTTTTCCTTTTTTATTACATTGTATAAATTATTTTTTATTAATTTATTTTAATTTGATAAATGATCAGCACAAGTGATCAAAAAAATAAGAATCTTATAAAAACATTCATATTCATTGTCTGTTTTTTTTCCTTGTTTTTATCAGTTCATATCTATAGGTTTCTACTAAAATTAAACACATATTCCCAAACCAGTTTGAGTTCTTTTTTGATGTGTCACTTGTGTTGTTTGTAGTGATGACCAATATATATATATATTTTTGACATAAGCCACAAGTCATATATCAAGTCATATGCTCCAAACAAGTGTATTTTAAAATGTCATTATACTGAATAAAATTTGGCCATGCACAATGGGAGTGAGTTAAAATGGAATTTAGCCTTTGAAATGAAGACCCACTTCAGTCCTCAATTGTTGTTTGTTAACTTACAAAGTGGTACTTCCAGGTTATTTATTGGCTATTTGTGAAAATGCAATAGTGAATTGATTTTTTTGTTGAAGCATCTTGGATATGCACAAATATTAGCCATATTTTCCACCTGATAATGTTTTCTTGTGCCTTTCTTTAGCTTATAATCTCTGGCTGTATTCTTTTCTCAGACCACACTTGCAATGTCTGTTGTGAAGAAGCATGGCAGCCAATGAATGAGCTGTTACTGGGTAGGACTCCCACCCCATGAATGAGGAAAGAGGCAGTCGTCAGTTCAAAATGGCATTCTCATTTCAGTACACTCTGCTTATGTTCACAAGGCAATTTTGATATTTAACAATATTTTAACAAATATTTTAACAAAAATACATATGCTTGGAATGTCACGAACATGCGACTAGATACCTGATATGTGGATTACACAACACGAGTGATCTGAGATTTTTTTTATGGATGTCTTTATATTGTTTGCTGTTGTTCAGTGTTGGTCTCCATTAACACTTATTAAATCAGAATTTTTAATACAATATAAATGTTTTTGTATAATAAAAATTGAACCAGAACACATTATGAATGCTAACTAAAAATACACTGATTTTTTTCACTGAGGTTAAAAAAAACATAAAAATAAAAAATAGTGGCTTTTTAGTAATGCTATAGTAATGTTATTTTCACAAATCATAAAGAGCATTTCTGAGTCTGGAAGCAAAAATTGTATTGACTCGGCTTGTTTAGACAATTTGACTGTTTCTGATTCTGCTTTAGTCTGTTCAGTCTTCACTGTAGTCAGTGCGCTGCCAACATCAGTAGCACCAATTCAGCTACAGGATGAATGAGTAACAGTGGGACAGGGGTCTAAGAAGTCAAAATGCAGCTCTGAGTGTTGCCTCTGGTGAGAGATGTTTCCGTCTTTAAAGCTGTTTAAATCTTTCTTGAGATCTGCCACATGCCAGAAGAGGCTTTCACCTTGAGCTTGAACTTCAATAGTGTACAGTGTTCAAAGGTATTTGGGCCTGTATTTGCTGTAGTCAAAACCTGCAAACTGCCATTTTAAAAATTACAGTAATACCTTTACAATTAAATGTTCTTGTTTTTTTAAATTTCTAATATGTGCACTTTTTTTTTTTTTTTTTAATTTCTAATATGTGCACTTTTTAGTTTTTTTTTTTAATATTACAATGTGTAATTTGTATTTATTTTTAATACCATGTGCACTTTACAAATTTTTGCCCTTTATTTACTTTTTCATTTACTTAGATTTAAAAAAAATACTTTATTCTATTTGTTATAATGATTAGTGTTTTATTGAATCTGTTAATGACAACATTAAAATAAAGATGTTTTGCTTATATTTTCTCCATTTTATATTATAAAGTTACACATTGCACTAATATAATAAATCTTACCATGGTGAGACCGTGGGGAGGGTAAGTTGGAGGGCCCCATGGAGTTTTTTGCCTTGGGCCCCCGGAGTCCCTAGAATTGCCTTTGGTCAGTAGTGAGGGCATGGGTATTCCCATGTTTTGTCTGTGAGTGGCACAGCAGATCCAAGAATTTACATTGGGTTCAGAAAGAATGGCTTGCTATAAAAAAAAGAAAAACTACAGCTTGGGTGCTGATCTAAGATAGTAAGAGAGTGTATTGTTTATCTTACAGAGAAGAGAAACTTATTTAGGAAGTGAAGTTAAAAAATAAAAAAGGTATAAATAGGGGGCTCTCTTAGCTGTTTCAGATGCTAAAAGAAAACTACAGTACAATAAAATCTTGGATTGTGAGTAACTTGGTCTACAAGTGTTTTGCAAGACGAGCAAAAATTTTTAATAAATTTTAACTTGATAAACGAGCAAGGTCTTGCAATGCAAGTAGTACGTATACGCTTTGTCTGCCAATCATTACATGATCACAAATGAGCCAATGGTTCTTCTCTCTCTCTCTCTCTCGCTGCGGAATTGTGGGTAATCGTCTCCCATGCTCTGTCTCAGTTGGCATGCCTCAATCGTATAGTGAACATCCATAAGAGCGTATATTGTTTACTATAGTATTGTGACCACATGTGTGTGCGTAAAGCATTTTTTTTATTTTGTGTCCAAGTGTAGTGACTGTTCTTTAGTAACTGTACTGCAACAAAAAAAAAATTGTAGAAAAGCACCACCCGAATAAGGCAATGTCACATTTCCGTGAAATCCTCAAAAGGAGGCAAAAGCAACCGTCATTGGATAGATTCCTTTTTAAAGTCGCAAAAAAAGAAAAAGATTCCAGTGAGCCAACAGATAGCAGTGATTCCATTAGTTAGAGTGAAAGTCGTCCTACGCAATAATGCTCCTCCTCCTCTCCTCTCTCTCATCTCCCTCATATCAGCCACGATTCTTTTCAAAGGTAAAGTGCAGTTTATTTGCTTTATGTATTTTTACTTTATATTTTGTATTAATCATTTTTATATGAATATTTTTGAGTTGTGGTACGAATCATCTGAGTTTCCATTATTTATTATGAGAACTTTCACTTTGATATACAAGTGGTTTGGATTACAAGCAAGTTTTCAGAACAAATTATGCTCGTAACTCAAGGCACAACTGTAAAATATATATTTGACCATCACATGGCCTTGAAAAATAAAACTTTTCTGTATTTTATTAAGTTCATACTGTTTAACATTTATTTAGTTCAGATAATGATTTATTTTACTTCATCAAAGCTAAAGATCTACAGTTTAAATAGAAATTCACAGTGAAATGAAGCAATGAAGAAACGTCACTTCTTTATGTCTCTCTGGTTCACAAACATGGCAAACTGTGTCGCTGCACTAATTGTGCTTATGTTTGTTCTGAGGAGTAAATGGCATGCCAACATAAAAGGTAATTATAAAATACTGGAAATGTATCTTTTTCTTCCTGCTTATTAATTATAATACTCCTGACATGCCTTCCTAAGATACCCAGACTTCATGACTCCTGAACTTTCAGGGTTTCTTTTGGTGTCTGGTGATGCATCCTTAGCACCCAAATATGTTAGCAGAACTTGAGAAAATTAAGGATATACCATTTATCTGTCTGCTAATTAGAGTAAATTAAACTTATTTAAAAGTTATATAAATGAACCAAAATGGTTAAAGGAAATGTTCTCTTAAGTCTAATTAGTGCTGCTATGATCCACTGGCCAGATATAATAAAGGACATTCATTTTGAGTTTCATTTGCAGCAATGATTCAAGACTCTTCTTTATCTACAAAGTATTTTCTGCAGCATTAGACTCCACATGAACTAATAATGAATCTTGGATTTGAATTGGTCTGCTAGCTATTAAAATATTTCAAACAACATTCAAGAGAGAGACTAGGCAGGATAACTGATCACCATGCAACCATGATGCAGTGCAAGAACATTGTCTCAATTTGAAGAGCTCCTACTATATACCAAACAGAATTTTCTATCAAATTTTAGGAACAGACAATATAACAAGTATTATTGTAACTCAATATATTACATATCAAAATGCCAGAAGTGCAGGTTTTCAGTACAGTGCACTTCAGGATACACTTCTATTTTTTTGCATTTTCCAAGGTCAGTTTCTACCTATGCATTATGAGATAATTCTTGATAGTCTGCAATCTAGGTCACAGTTTGCCATCCTCCAAACAAAGCACAATTTTTTGAAAGAATTCAAAGTCTCAGTCTTGTTGGATAACTAAAATGTAGTGCATAGATGATACTGAATGTTACCAGAAAGGCATCCACAAACCTGGGAAGGGTAATTAGAGCTTCATTTTCAATGAAAACAAGCACTTTCAGGTTTGTAGTAAACTGCACTTGTTTGTGGTGTTACTTTTGACTGTAACAATGGTCACAGGTACAAGCTCTGCCTTATCACCATCATGAAAGAAATGAAAATTAAGACCTTTCACAAACAACAACCTCAAAAAATATTCAGTCACATGCAGGAAATGTAAAGTTTAAAAGATGTGATAATATGTCATAACTAGCCTTGCATGTTCTCAAAAATCCAGTGGTGATTCCTACAAAGAACAGAATTGTAGTTTATTGCATAAATGAAGAGCATAAATTAAACACCAACTGTGCTTGGCTAAGTTGAAAGTATAATATGAACTGTTTTCAAAATATGGCAACTAAGCCAAACAGTAAGCCCTGCATTGTGAACTGAAACATGAGATGACAGTAATATTACACCCCTAGAAGTTTACAAATGGATGTCTGTACTCACTAAATGTTTTACTTTGTTTGGAAGATGACAGCTCTGCACCTTCTCAATTAGAACAAATCAGAATGTTTAATCGATTTCAGATTTGACTATTTCATTCAGTATTGAATCAGTATTATTATAACTATACCTCTGCAATATGCCATTAATTGACTGCTTTATCAAGGGCTGGGCCAATAAAAATAGCTTAATTCGTGTGTTCAGCTATTCTTGTGTAGCTCTGTTTGCAACATGAAGGTACATCTGCATCTTTAAAAATACAGATGGTAAATTAAGCTTTCATTGAGCTCTGAGATTGTCAGAATTCTCATCCTATTGGTCACCATCACCTTTTTAAAAGGACTAGTGAATTCTCTGAACTTGGGTCTTGGGCACAGATGAAGTTGTTGAGAAAATATGATGCAAGGTTAAGCCGATGTACTATATATACTCTTATGGGAATTATAAAAGACTTTCAAATTTGATGTTTCAAAACACACACCATGTTACCCTGTGTTAAGTCAATTAAGGTGTCTACTTTATAAATAATTTTGAAGAGACAGAGTTATATCAGACTTTATTCAGTACATCATATTTTCAGTGATTCAAAAGTTTACAGACACCAAGTTGAATGTCTTCGTAAGCAACATTGAAGATTACAGAAACTGAAGTAATGACTTTTAAAAGCCTCCGTTTGTCAAATTGCCTTAATTGAGTTAATTGGGAGAGCAGCTATCTTTGTATTTAAAATGCCTACATTTACAGCCAGTGCCTCCATGATTTTGATACAATTTGAAAATCCAAGCACCTTAGCCAAGGACTCAAAAAAAAAAAAAATTTGGACGTCCACAAGTCCAGTACTCTGCATCATTCAAGAGAGAGGCAACAAATTTTTTTCCGAAGAATAAACAGACTTTGTTGCAAAACGTTCAAATGAACACCAAGACAGCATCAAAAGGACCTGGGGCCTCATGTATAAGCGGTGCATATGCACAAAAATGTTGCGTACGCCTGTTTCCATGCTCATATCATGATGTACAAAAACTAAACTTGGAGTAAAACCGCACACATTCTCACACCAGGTCAAGCCACAGTGTACGGAAGTTTTCAGCTCGGTTTTGCAAACTGGCAGAACCCATCATCAAAGCAGTGCTACTTTTTCTGGGTGGCTTCCCTTTATTTTTTAGATTCACATCCCTGACGCCGGCTTTATCAAATACACTTCACATTAACCGCATATCGTTTTTTAGTTTAAGGCATCTGATTGTAATCAACCCGTAACCATATAATGGTGCACAGAATAGCCAAACTATTCCAATTACTATAGCTGCTTTAGCATTGTTACTCTCAGTGCACCACTGAGTTTGGAATCACAGCTATACAGCAGCTGATCAAAAAACTCTATGCCAGATTGTGTCAAGAGTAGAGAGAATTCTTGGGGTACAGCTTCTAGCACACACTGTCTCAGCCATGTGCACAGTCTATTTGGACTTTTCCCATTCTGCAAACGCTTCAGAGCCTTTCCTGCACGAACCTCGCGGTTCACAGAAACAGTTTCATCCCAAGAGATATAAACGCACTCAATCAGTCCATCAAGTGCTCCTGGTAGAACTGTTTGTATTTATAAGTACAATTGCCTCACTGTAAACTTGCATTACAGTTGTAATATTTCACAACCTGAGCCACCTATGCTTTCATATTATATATTTTCATTGTTTTTTATATTATTATTATTATACTTTTATTGTTTTTGTTGTTGTTATTTTACCATTTTATAGGAAAATAACTTTATGAAGGATTTGCATATTGGATCTCATCATACCATACAATAACAATGAAGGAATTCAATTCAGTTCAATAGAAGAGAGCCCATATTTACAGAGGATGATTCATGATGATGATTCATTTAAATAATGTATACTGTTACTATAATGTATACTGCCACTGTGGCCCCATGTTTAATACATGCTTTAATTCATTTCATCATGAAAATTATATCAAGTATACATCTTAGTATTTAAATTATTTAGAGAGCTGTAAAATCATGAATGTAATATATGCTGTTTCCTGTCAACATAGGAAAAAACCTGTTTAAGAAGCAAGTAGTAATTCACACACATAGAGCACATAGAAGAACACACAAAATGCAAAGCATTTAACATACTACTTTAGCTACGATGGGATTTGAGAAACTAGTAAATTAAAATATTTTAAGATTAAGTTTAATGCGTTCTACTTTAATGAGAAAATAAACTCTGTTATTAAAGTGGAAATTTCGAGGTTAAAGTTTTTTTCCACTGTGTCCCTATTTTTTTCTTTTCTCTGTACCCTAATAAACTTACATATGACACTCAGACAGTGGGCTACGACTCACTTTATCATGGTGGCTTTGATATCTCACCACTTCTTTTTTATTTCGGGCACTGTGTGCTTCTACAAACCAACACATAGTAAGTTTTTCCTTGCCTCCACTTGACATTCGTTGATATTCTCCTTTTTCCCCCGTGCTTTTGTCTTTTCACAGAATCATCTATTATCAGTGGTCTCGGGTTCAAGCTCCCAAGGGCAGTGGAACTAATCCTGACCATCACAATCATATATTTTGTACTATTGAAATATTAAGAGAGTTGAGTGTGAACATTCAAAGCTGACTTATTTTACTATATAATGTGTTTGTTTCTTTTTTAGTTACCTGTATGGTACATGTTGATGCAGGCACCATTTATGTAGCAACAAAACCTGCATCAGTTGTCATAATTAATGTTCAGTCCTGCAAACACAAGGAAGTAACTTGTGAAGCACTAAAAAGCAATAATAGAACGCGGGAAAGAAAAGATTTAAAACAGCATGACAACGTGGGGAAACAACCCTAGACAAAGAACCATTTAATCACTATCTTTAATTACTGTTTTAAAGATAAACACTTTGAACTTTGTATTTGGCTCAGCTTAATGGCAGGTCTGAAAAGTAATGAATTTCAAATTAACTGGACAAGTGCCTCACTTGTTTTGCCCATTGATCTTTCCTTTTGAAAAGAACAGGCTGAGACCTCTGTGCCATTGCCTTTATATTGTTTGGTACATTGTCAGGACTTAGCTGGATGTTTCATAGTATGCCATTTTTATAAAAGTGTCATCACTTTAATGACAGTCATATGATGGGAAAACCAGCTTACACCTGTTAATCAGCTTGTCTACATGTATAAATGTGAATGTATTATGCTTTTCAGTGCCTTGTAGCAAATCATACACCTTACTAGTAAACCCCATGAGACATGACAAAATACAGCCCACAGACATTCACCATCACTGTGCTAATAAGTTTATACAGAATGTCTGAAGCATCTGACAGTCAGAGTTGTGGCTAAACTCTACATTAAACTGATCAGATGTTTCCAATGCAGCTTAAGTACAAAAATGAGGATTTTTCAGCCTAAATGTATTGCTTTTACATGTTCAGCAGTTTTTTTTTTTAATTTAAAGTTTTAATTGTCCATATCATACTGACAGTGATAAACTTTCTTTCATTTGTACTACTACTTGTAATTCCTGTACTGGAATTCTTGTAGTGGTGTCTAAGAGTTCATTTTAACTAAAAATAATAATGAAAAAAAACTGTATTTAAAGAATTCTCTGTACTACTAAGCTGTTGTTTGTCTTTGTTATTATAATGATATTGTAGTGTAATAATTTTATTGTAGTGTCATGAGTCTCCATATGGGAGGCTTGGGTGATAGTAATTCTCCACATATCCAGGGGTCAGCGCTGTTTGATAATGTCACGTGTGGGGACTGCCCACCTGGACCTGCCTCTTCCTGCCAAAACACCTCTTAACTGGAAAAGCCACCATCTAGGGCAGTCACCCTGAGAAGACACAAGTCTGAGGAAGAATCAATTGTGTTTTATCATTTTTTTCTGCTCTTTTGCTTTTTCCAATTAAAACAGGTTTGCCACAAGTAATTCTGGCAAAACTCTGAAAATGTAAATAAATCTAATGAAAAATGTAAAGAAACTATAGTTTCTATATTACAACTTGTAATGAAGAAACGCCTTTGAATCACCTATATGCATCAGAGCCTACAGGTTCCACATCATCCAACTGATTGCCACTATCTCGATCACTGTTGTTATCATTAAAATATACATCTTGCAACAAATCTAGTTATTTCAAAACATCAACAGCGTTATACCTTTTTCAGAATGGCATCACTAAAAATTCTGTGGCTATCCACTACATGGCCTCATTCTTGCATGTAACTGAGACACTTCAGCAGAGATAGCCAGCACTCTGGCTGGTGACTGTATGATGAGGCTTGCATTAATGATTGGAAGCAATATAGTTTCACTAAATAACCTAAACTAAATGTCTTTGGCATGTGAGGGGAAACAAGGAAAGGCATCTGGCTAAGAGCTAAATGGATGTATAATGTAGAATTTAATGCAATATAATTTCAAAAGAATAGAAAAAGAGAGACACAAACAGGTTGTTTAAGTTAGCACATACTGGCGTAAGAAAGTCCTTAACTGCTTAGATGAAATAAACTTTGAGTGTTGTTTGTTATATGCAGCCCTGCTGGACAAGATGTACTATAAGTGTCTTATCATGCTTTGCCAAATGAGTATTGCCTGTGTGAATGTAAGCCATTACTCGTGCCTTCGTCTCAAAGGGCAATGTAAGTGCCTCCTTTAAAAATACAGTCAATAGGGTATGAAGGGTTGGGGAAGTTTGTTTCTTAAATATTATATAAAAAATCAAATTAAAAAAACAAAATTGTTCTTCCAAAAAACAAAACATTGGCTTTTGGCTTTGTATGAATAGCAAAAACATTTCATCATGAATGCAGTGCACGATTCTTCTTAAAAGTGCCTGCCACCAATAGTTTATTTTCCCAAGGCACTTCTCTTCACCTAACACTTTGTTTCAGAAGAGCTAAAATGGCACATCAACCAGTGACCAGGATTAGGAGAGGAGATTGAGAATCCATATTTTTTGTTCTTCCTACAGTTTGACAAAATATTCTTTACATTAAAAACTGAAAAAAAATCCTTACTCTCAGCAGTTAGTTCTTAATCTAATTCTTCCAACTATAGAAATTATCAACCCAATAACAAGCAAGGAAACTTAAAAACTTTATTTATTATTATAATTTCAATAAGGATTAAAATTGTAGAACATGAATTTAAAAAAAAACTTCCCCGGGAATATAGAAACATGCCTGCTGTCAAAGTTATAATTAATGCATTTTTTAATTCTCTTCAATTAATGCAGGGTAAAGGAAATATTTATTTTTATCTGCCAAGGTTGCAGGAAGCAAAGAATTTCAGTGCAGACTCACCTAAGCAAGTTTCCATTTAAAGCCACTCACACTGTGTTAATGTAAATGAAAGTAAAACCAGCTGAGCTGACACATTAAGCATACTAGGTTCAAATTTAGTCTTAGTACCTGTGTAGGTTTTTCTTGGAGTAATCCAGTTTTTCTTTCACATCACCAAGAACACATATGTTAATTCATTTGAAGTTAATGGACTGGAGCCCTGTCCATGGATGGTTCCTGCTTACACTCAATGCTGCTGTGGCAGGCTCAGGCCCCCACAGCTCTGAAAATTGGACTAAGCAGGTCATGTTGAATATAGGGACAACAGAGTGGTGCCGTGGTTGATGCTGTTGACTTGCACCATGGAGACCACGATACACATCCTGGGTGCTCCCTGTGTGCTGTTTTCATGTTCTGGCTGCATCCATGTGGGTTTCCTCCCTATGTCTACATGCAAATAAATTAGGTGGATTAATAATAAATTGGCCCATTATGTGTGTGAGTTTGTGTGTGAGTGTATTCATCTCATGATGGTCTGGTACTCTGTCTTGATTCTGTTGCTGCCTTGAGCCCACTGCTTGCTGGGATAGGCTTCAGCAGCCCTATTCAGGATAAGCAGATGTTAAATGCAGTTCAGAATGCATTGTTTCCGACCACCTGACAAATGTGTGCATTGTACTTTAAAATATGTAAAGGTAGCTTATGTAAACTCTGGTGTATGTAAATTTAATTTAACATTAAATAACATTTTACATTCCAGAAGGTCCATTAGTGTTTTGTATAATCAGCAGAACTTTCTTAACATGCTCTATGTATTGTAAATCACTTGCACTCTATGAAGTGCTCATTTTTGATGGCGCTCAGCTGCTCAGATTTTCTCTAACTTTAAGAAAAATGCCTTACATTTTTGTTTTGGTTGAAAATGAGGTAAATGAAAAGATTTTCAGTTAAAACTACTTTAGTTCAGGTATATGTAACAAAGTGATAAAGCTTAAATTTGGCCATGCCATCATAATTAATCTGTTTATATGCGTGTTTTAAATTAACATTTCAATAAATTATATACAAGTTAATCAGTTTATGGTTTCTGCCTTTGCCAGGTTTAGGCAAGCATTTAGCAACTGAGAGGAATGGATTTTCAATTGTTGTCAGTCAGTCAGTCTTTGTCCAACCCGCTATATCCTAACACAGGGTCACGGGGATCTGCTGGAGCTAATCCCAGCCAGCAAAGGGCAAAAGGCAAGAACAAACCCCGGGCAGAGCGCCAGCCCACCACAGCACATGGACACACACACATCAGGGACAATTTGCGATCACCAATGCACCTAACCTGCATGTCTTTAGACTGTGGGAGGAAACTGGAGCACCTGGGCACGCAGACACCGGGAGAACATGCAAACTCCACGCAGAGAGGACCCGGGAAATGAACCCAGGCCAGCGCTACCACTGTGCCACCGTGCACCAATTAGTCCTTACTCCTAAATGTAAATGGGACCAAGGCTACAGTTTTGCAATCAGCTACACCACATTCCAACCTTATCTTAATTATTCTGAGGATTCACTCCGATGAGTAAGTGATGACTTAAAGAGTGAGGAAGCTTGAACAATACACTTGAACATAACATTTTTTTGAAAATACTATTTCAACTTGAATTTGTTCCATCAACCCCTCTCACACGTGCAGTGTGTTCCTGGAAATTACCAGTAATGAAGTACATGTGTGTTCACATTTTCCAGGTCAAAAGCATAATTATAAGTGTAATTTCCAGGATTTTTTTAGGTTCAAATATGTGTGAACACAAAGCAGATAACTACTGGTTAAAATATGCGAAGCATTATGACAGATACATGTGCGGACATTCATGAGCCTGAATCAAGTACGAAAGACTCATTTGATCATTTTACTAAAGTTGTGCGGGGAAGTCAAATAAACTTTGAAGTAAGGAAAGCTCCCTTCATTCCAAGTAAAGTAAAAATTACTCTGTCATTTTCAAACATTTAAGGAGTTATGAGTGAGATGTACAGCACACGTTTTATGAAGTGGAGTATAGCTTTTCAGAAGAGTTAAAATGCAATAGTATTCATGCTAGCAAAATGCTGTGACAAAAAAAAGGTAATACATGTCTGTCAAGCAGGTGTTGTGATCAGGAACTACCAGACTGATGCAGTGATCTGAGGACACGTTACCTCAAAACCAGCCAGTTTGGTGGCATTAAACATACATTACAGTATTTACTCAGCTAAAACAGGGGTCTGATGAGTGAGTGTTTCCTTGCATAGAAAGGCAACACAGTGCATCTGTAAATGATGCTGCTTCATCACAACTCTAGTGATCAGGTTTAGAGAGTCTAAGTCAGGGGTCCTCAATCCCAGTCCTGGAGAGCCGCAGTGGCTGCAGGTTTTTGTTCTGACCTGGTTGCTTAATTAGAAAGCAATTCTTGCCAATAAAGCACTAACAAGCTATGAAATTAAATTAACTCTGCTATGTCAGGTCATTCTCATATCCTAGATTTTCTTTCCCTTTCTATCATGCAAATGATTTGAAGGCTAAAATGGACGAGTAATTCTCAGTCCTTCACTTTTTTCTCATTTTTCTTCCAAGTATTTAATTAAACCCAATAGTGCAGATAAATACACACAGGTGTAAATGTAAATAAGCTAAATGGAGAAATGCTGCTCTCTCTTGTCATTTGCATGTTATTGATAATAAGGAGCAATTAAAATAGCTGTTTAAGACAAAACTAAGCAATAAGGGCTCAAAATCACTAAAGTGAAGCAGAAGTGTTACTTTAGCAATAAGTGCTTTTTATTAAGCAACTGGGTTGGAGCAAAAACCTGTAGCCACTGCGGCTCTCCAGGACCGTGATTGAGGACCCCTGGTCTACGTCATTTCCTTTCTATTTTTTTTTTGAAGATCATAGTTTCCTTCCGGGAAGCAAGGTGGCACAGTAAGGAGACTTGGCTTCGCTTCCCAGGTCCTTCCTGCATGGAGTTTGCATGTTCTCCACGTGTCTGTGGGGGTTTCCTCCGGGTACTCCAGTTTCCTCCCACAGTCTAAAGACATGCAGGTTAGGAGCATTGGCGATCCTAAATTGTCCCTAGTATGTACTTGGTGTGCCCGGGGTTTATTCCTTCCTTGCGCCCTGTGTTGGCTGGGATTGGCTCCAGCAGACCACCGTGACCCTGTAGTTAGGTTGGATAATGGAAGGATGGATGGATAGTTTCCTTCCAAATTTCAATGACGATAGTATTGGGTCAGATAACATTTTCAACACCATAATTCTACAACACCACTGAAAAAGGGTCAAGTCCATCACAGGACTCATACATGCACACACTTGCACAAGGCCAAATGGAATCTCCAGTCAACCAAACCTGTATATCTTAAAGGATGTGGGAGGAAAACCAGAGTGTCTGGAAGAATACAAATGCAGCCATGGAGAAAACAGTGACTGGGCGTAGGACTCAAACCCTGGGTGCTACATCTATGAGACTATGAGACTGCTACCCTCTGTTTGGAAAATGCTGTCTCCATATTGAGCATATGTGTATGCTCTGTGATGGACTGTAATTACATTCACATTTACATTCTATCTGACACCCAATACTTCCAGACAAGATTATTTAAATATTTGGAGGATTTACAGAATTTTACAGAAAACGTAACACACGCCTCTGGCTTGTTTGCATTGTATCAAACTGTATGACGAAGCCTGTGCTTTTTTTTAATTAACTTAAGTTACCAAACACAGTGATAATTATGAAAACTGTGGTAAATTGGTCATGGGGTTTTCCTAAAGTTCTTCTGCAGACCATTATGGGATGTAAAATATATTTTGTAAACCTGTGATACTGTATATAAACAGTTACTGTAAAAACATCATTTATTACATATTAGAAATTCAATTGTTCTGTAATTCCAATTTTTCTGCCCAGAAATATGGAATGGAATTAGGGGAAAGCTTCAGTCTTCAACATAAGCACACTTAATCCACATGACTAATTGCCTTTATTGCTGCTATTTGTATCATTCTTAATTTAAATCCACCACAACTAGATGGGATGCACACTACAAAGTGGCAGGGTGCAATATACTGAACAAATAATTCTCATCTGTAGGAGCCTGGTAATGTCTCTGAATGTGCAGACTGCAAATGTGTCCTACTCTCAGTTAGTAAAGGAAAATTCAAGCAAAAAAAAAAATGCATAAATAAATAAAAAGATGGATTTATTCCACTGTACTCCTTTTCAAAACAGGTTTACCTGACTTTTTCTGATTTCTGGCAATGTAGTTCTATTTATATATAATGTGTTGTTTTTCATCTCTTCTGCCATGCATGTGTTTGAAGATAAATAAAATGCTTTTAAAATCTATGATTGGCGCAGCTCTGAAATAGTAAATATTCAGGTTTTGTGTAACAGGTATTGCTCTTGTAGCAACAGACTGTTCAGACTGAGAGGATTTTATTCACTTTAAATTGTAATTGAATACAGGGAACAAAGATTTTCTTTTTAAGTTTTTTTTATTACAGGCAGTTCTTACAAACCACTAGCATAGTACAGGGACAAGTGTTAATTGCTTTTAGTACATAATAAATGAACATCAGTGTGTGAGATAAACTATCTCTTGATCTAAAGTTGTTGAAATACAATCAACAAGTGCTGAAACCAGATCTGCAGTTGATAAGCTCCAGACTGGAAGACTGAAATAAGGATAAACAGCACTTGAAGGACAGTAAATATTTTTAAACAAGAAGATGTCTAGCATGGAATTGCCAGCAGTGCTGTCAGAAGCCTCAAGTTGTGTCTATCCATCAACAGTGCCCAGTAACTCTTGAAATCAAATCCAGAATGTACTGCAATAAAAAAAAGCCTCTGTTAAGCAAGAAGAACAAAACTACTAGACTGCAACTATATACCAGAATACAGAAAATGATTCTGGGAGCAAAGGTGAACCAGTGAATCTTTAAAAGAGCCTAATTTGAAGCTAATAAAGCATGGAGAAGGTTAAGTTCAAGTTTAGGGGTGCAAATCTTCAAGTGGTGCTAAAAAATTGATCACAATTACCGTTCTTGTCCATTGACTGCTCTGCGACACCGACATTTTTCATCCATTATGTTATCCCCAGTGGTGCAAGATGTAGCGATACAATCTTCATTTTACAGCGAGATAATGATCTAAAACGTAGCTGAAAAAATAAAATGTGCTTCCCAAAGAATGTCATCTTTCTTTACCATTTACAATGACCCCTTATTGCTCAGATCTTAGTATAACTGGGTCTTTATTAGAAAAAGAAAAATTAAGAAACAATTCAAGCCACTGTACTGCAATTCTCCAAAGGAGTATGAATCTCTATTTTTTAATATTCTAACATATACTGTATTTATAAGAAAATCAAACTAACAAAATCCAAGGTTGTGTTAATGTGCCTATGCCATTTTTTCAAAAATCATTTTGGCAATTTTAATTTATATTTGTATATAAATTAAGTTTTTGCTTTTTGTAAGTGGTAAGGGGGTTTTGTGTTGTGTCTTGCGGGTTAACATAATGGCCCAATGACAATTTAAGGTTGCATTTAAGGTGATAATAGAATTAATTATCCCACAATAATCACTTTATTTGGTTGGTTCAGTAACAAGTAACGCAATCATTAGACCATATATCTAAAGTAAGAACAATTTATAGTAAGAATTTTAGGTACTAGAGATACATTGTAATTATGATTCAAGAAAAAAAAAAAAAGAAATACCAGAATACCTGACAAATTATATTTTTAACATCAGAAATAGAGATTATAATTCACATTTATCATATTATAATTACGGGTTTTAATGTAATGCTTACGCTGTCACTCAAAAACCAAAAAATGTTGCAAGCAGCGATGAAAATTATTAATCATGCTGTACTGAAGAAAATTTGATGTATTCAGTATTTGATACAAACAGTTATACGAACAAAAAAATGATATACATTATAATTCTATACATTTTTAGGGTAAAATGAGATTTCCAAAGGTTGGAAGCTGTACTTAATATTTCATCCTTTTTTAAGGAAAAAAAGATTATTTACAGCTTAGCCTGACTCAAAAATGTTGTATTGTTACATCCAGTTTTGCAGATTTGCAAAAGAGGGATTTAAAAAGTAAACTGGGTAAGTTCTTGCACATCAAAACCTGCTATACTTTTACTCTCCTTTCACTGGGCACACACCACCAGGACAGCCAGGAGGCAATCTGTAAACTTTTTGTGTATATATTTCATTTATATCATCTATTGTTATAGAACAGATTATTTTTCTAAAATTCATAAATGAAGATTAATAAGAAAAAATCATAAATTCCTTTGAGTTGTGCAAGGTATGTTTATCAAATGTATGGGGAACCACTCAAGCACAAAGAAATGAAAACAGGAATTTTTACATTTCCAACCTCCATCCCTTCTTCCTTCTCTTCACTGGGCAGACATTCATTCACCTGCCACTGTAACAGCAATGGTGTGCAGCTTTGTACATACTACAAAAGTAGAATACAACTGAGGTGAAACTCTGATGCCACTCAGTGATCTATAAAAACCGTGTTAAAGCATTTTCTACTCTTATTTCACTATTCTGTGGGTTTGCTGGTGTGCTAAACTGTATTATTCTTCATCCATTGTCTGGGGGTTAGTTACAGGTGTCATGGGTGACATACCTGCTATCACCCAGTAGCCATCCACTACCAAAATGGCCATATGTTGACTTCTGACACAGTGCCACACTTGAATAGATAAAGGCATAATGAATATTCTGTTTATTTGTCAGTAAAAGGACCTTGGCAATTGCAAATCCCCTGTTCATTCAATGTAGGTGTAATGAGGCTCCAAGGTGCTGGAAGTACTAAAGAATATTAGTACAACTTAGTCATATAACTTATTACCAAGGTTAGACATTGTAGAAACAAGCTTCTGTTCCACAAATAAGTGACACAGACCTGTTGAAATGAACCTCAAGGCTTTTGTTCTCTAGATTGTAATGACATCTAATAAATACAAGAGACGGCCAAAATGTTTTAAGAATGTACCTGAAAGATGTAGTCTGCAGTGCTCATTTTGTATGTGATGAAAATTAGCTATAGTAAAGCAAAATATATGAAATATTTTTGGTAGCATTTACAAGTTATAGTATTTGTTTCCTCTTTTTTTTGCATTTTATTTAAATCAAATAACATTCCATACAAAAAGTCAAGTTTTACAAAACAAGGTTTTAACCAAATCAACCTCCATCCATGAGAAAGAGAGCTAGGCCTGCAGAGTAAAACGTTAATAATAGTAAAAATAAATGAGTGAATAGATAAATGAATAAAAATGAATAGAATTAAAAAGAAGGGAGAGAATCTGGGGGCGGCACGGTGGGGCAGTGGTAGCGCTGCTGCCTCACAGTTAGGAGTCCCGGGTTTACTTCCCGCGTCCTCCCTGCGTGGAGTTTGCATGTTCTCCCTATGTCTGCGTGGGTTTCCTCCAGGAACTCCGGTTTCCTCCCACAGTCCAAAGACATGCAGGTTAGGTGGATTGGTGATTCTAAATTGGCCCTTGTGTGTGCTTGGTGTGTGGATGTGTTTGTGTGTGTGTCCTGCGGTGTGTTTGTGTGTGTCCTGCGGTGAGTTGGCACCCTGCCCGGGATTGGTTCCTGCCTTGTGCCCTGTGTTGGCTGGGATTGGCTCCAGCAGACCCCCGTGACCCTGTGTTCGGATTCAGCGGGTTGGAAAATGGATGGATGGATAATATTGATTAGGTCCTGCCAGGTTTTGAAAAAGTTTTATACAGATCCAGTGAGAATTTGATTTTGTCCAATTTCAGATAATATATGACATCAGTTACCCACTGACTTAAAGTAGGAGAGTTAGGATTGTTCGGTTCACCGACAAAAGCGAATTAGACATATGCGCCCTGACAAAACTGCGACCGACAAATGGGCGCCGACAAAATCGCCACGACAAAATCACTAGAGAGGCCAAGACAGAGGGATGCGCTTGCTGCAATTCTTCCTATATATGCAGGGTGTGATCGGACTATCCCCACTAAACATTAGACGTCGTATGGACGTGCAGATCATGTCTATATTACGTCCGTCGGTCCAAGACCAATTCTCGACGTCTACACGACGTGCAAACTATGTCTGCTATTTGGACGTCGATCTATGACCCCCACTTAGACGTCGATAAGACGTTAAACATCGGACGTAACTTTTTTGGACGTCATGGGGACGTCTAACACAGGTGCAGGAAATTTAATGAATTAATTTAAGTTTTTTCATTAAAAAAAAAGGTAATAATTTTTTTTTTTTTTACATTTTTTTTATTTTTATTATTTTTTTTTTACATTTATGACAAATATCAGCATTGTAGTTAAAATTATGGTGGGCATGATTTCATCCAGTCAATGCCACTGATTTGCTGAGGCAGCGCGTCATCATATCCCAACGCCACTCTGATTGGCCGAGGCAACACCCCAAGGCATTCGGCACGAATCACTTTGTTCATTCGATCGGCTCTGCTCAGTTTGTCTTGCAACAAGCGGAAGAAACGCTCGGCCAGGTGAGTTAATTGTATGTTTATTCATGTATTTGTAAGTGTGAGTTGTTTATTTGTGTTAGGGTGTTACTTATTTTTTGTTTTGTCTTCTACTATATGTTTGTTAATTCAGACTTATGATCTGTTTGCGAAAGTGTTAGCTGTTTAGCTTTAGTGGCCATTTTGCACTGCCTCTTTGTTAGCTTACATTAGCGAAATATTGGCCATAGTTAAAATGGCCGATGATACGAGATGGCATTGATAATTAGGTCAGCACAGCAGAAAATCTTAAAGTAATCCCTCCTCGATCGCGGGCGTTCCAGAACCCCCCGCGATAGATGAAAATCCGCGAAGTAGAAACCATATGTTTGTATGGTTATTTTTATATATTTTAAGCCCTTATAAACTCTCCCACGCTGTTAACATTATTAGAGCCCTCTAGACATGAAATAACACCCTTTAGTCAAAAGTGTGCTCGACAAGACAGATATCTTCTTTCTCACAATTAAAAGAATGCAAATATATCTCTCTTCAAAAGAGTGCCTGCATCAGGAGCAGAGAATTTCAGAGTGAGAGAGAGCTTGCTCGCAAAGAAAAGCAAACAATCAAAAAATCAATATGTATGCTTTTGTGCTTTTAAATATGCCAAAAGCACCGCGATAAAGCGGCATTTATTAGAGGAGCGTTCGTATCGAATAGGCAAACAGCCCCTCGCTCACACCCCCTCCGTCAGGCACAGAGAATGTCAGGGTGAGATAGAGGCAGAGACAAGCAAACACAAGCACCACGCGGGATGCATATCTTATATCATTGAGGAGTTTTAGTTAATATGTACATGCTCTGATTGGGTAGCTTCTAACCCATCCGCCAATAGCGTCCCTTGTATGAAATCAAATGGGCAAACAAACTGAGGAAGCATGTACTATAAATTAAAAGACCCATTGCCCGCAGAAATCCGCGAACCAGCGAAAAATCCGTGATATATATTTAGATATGCTCACATTTAAAATCTGCGATAGAGTGAAGCGGCGAAATAGCGAGAGATTACTGTATTCACTGTTTTGATTCACTCTGATTGGCAGCACGTCATCATAGCCCAACCAGTAAACGCCACTCTGATTGGCCGAGGCAGCGCGTCATCATATACCAACGCCACTCTGATTGGCCGAGGCAACACCCCAAGGCATTTGGCGCGAATCACAAGTTTTCTTTGTTCACTCGGCTCTGCTCAGTTTGTCTTGCAACAAGCGGAAGGAACGTTCTGCCAGTTGAGTTAATTGTATGTTTATCCATATATTTGTAAGTGTGAGCTGTTTATTTGTGTTAGGATATTTTATTTTAATTTTTTTCATTTTTATTACTATTTAATTTAATATTGTTTCTTTGTATCAGTATACTGCTGCTGGATTATGTGAATTTCCCCTTGGGATATAAAGTATCTATCTATCTATCTATCTATCTATCTATCTATTGTGTGTTACTTATTTTTTGTTTCGTCTTCTACTCTTATGTTTGTTAATTGAGACTTTGTAATGATCTGTTTGCGAAGAAAGATAAAAAAAAAGTGTTAGCTGTTTTAGCTTTTTGGGCCATTTTGCATTGCCTCTTTGTTAACTTATATTAGCGAAACATTGGCCATAGTTAAAATGAAATTTTTTTAAGGTGTCTAACCAATTTTTCCCCTATCCCTCAGGTGCTGTGAGGTATTTGTGAAATTGTGAACGTTCAGCCAGGTGAGTTAATTGTATGTTCATTTATGAATTTGTAAGTGTTAGCTGTTTTAGCTTTGTGGTCTTATACCAGCATTGCCTCTCTATTGGCCATATCCCATAGCCCAACTGAACGCCACTCTGATTGGCCTAGGCAACACGCCAAGCATTTGGCGTGATTCTGAATTTTTTCCCTATCCCTCAGGTGCTGTGAGGTGTGTCTTCTTTGAAATTGTGAACTTATTCATCTTTCCTTGGCTGCGGTAATTGGCCAGTGTTTTGTTTTGTAAATGAATAGCCAATCAATTTTTTAACAACTATAGTCCTACATACTATAGACTATAAACTTAAACTCACATCTGTATCTACAGATGGCTCTGAGAATGAGACGATGGCGAAAACGGAAAAGAGAACTCGATCTACTTCTACGTTATTCTGACAGTGATGAACACCAGGGCACTGAAAATAATAGTGACAGTGTGCCTGGGACTCTGAGTAGTTGCAGCAGTGAAAATGTGCCTGGTACCCCACATAGTTTCAGCAATGACAGCGTCCCTGTGACATCAGATAGTTTTGACTTTGCCACTGATGTGGACTATTGGTCTGCTGACTCAGAAAAGGAACCAAATGATGAAGCTGAGGTGACCAGCAGCTTTGAAGATGACCTGAGACAGTGGGCCTTGGAGCACAAATTGACGCACAGAGCTTTAACGGTTTATTGCCCATATTAAGGAAGCAAGGTCACCTATTGCCTTTGGATTGCCGGACACTCCTTGCTACACCACAAGTTAATACAACAGAGCCTAAATGTGGTGGGCAGTACGTGTACTACGGCTTAGAAAAAGGGATCTGTCGTCATTTAAGTCAGATGGACAGTAATGATGTGCACCTCAGTGTAAACATTGATGGCATACCACTTTTCAAAAGTAGTAATGTCCAATTCTGGCCAATACTGGCAAAGTGTGGCCATTTTGGTCCATTTATTGTAGCTATGTTTAGTGGACAGAAGAAGCCAAGTCCAATCGAGGAGTATCTTGAAGACTTTTTGACAGAGTACAAACATCTCAAAGACAATGGTATAGTTTATGAAGGCCAGACTTACTCTGTCAGTATTGATGCTCTGATCTGTGATGCGCCAGTAAGGGCATATCTAAAATGTATTAAGGGTCATACTTCCTATGAGAGTTGTGAAAGATGTTTAATCAGAGGTGCTCGTTTTGATGGAAGAATAGTTTTCAGTGAACAGGAATTCACTTCTCGAACAGATGACAGTTTCTCCAGAGTGGAGTACAGGAACCACCAAATTGATGTCAGTCCCTTCATTGCTGCAGGAATTCCTTGTGTTAGCTCATTTGTCCTAGATTATATGCATATGGTCTGCTTGGGAGTAGTTAGACGCCTGTTGTTTTACTGGACACGTGGCCCAAAAATCTGTCGTTTATCTGTGAGGCAAAAGGATGCAATTTCCCAAAAATTAACTGCACTGAGAGGGAAGATGCTGAGTGAATTTGCCCGGCAGCCACGGGCTTTACATGAAATAGATAGGTGGAAAGCAACTGAACTAAGGCAGTTTTTGCTATACACAGGACCTGTGGTATTGAAAACTGTGTTGTCCCCTGAAAGATACACACATTTCTTGTCCCTGACAGTGGCAATGTCAATAATGCTGGAGTCAGATGATAGGATTCGCAAGGCCTATCTCCAATATGCCCATGAACTAATCAAACACTTTGTCATGTGCTGTGCTGACCTGTATGGCAAGACCTTTCCTGTATACAATGTACATGGACTAGTTCATCTCCATGAAGATGCCAGCCACTTCAACTGTTCCTTGAATGACATTTCCTGTTTTCCCTTCGAAAACTACCTGCAACAAATTAAAAACATGTGAGGAGTGGGAGAAGTCCCCTGGAACAAGTCACCAGGCGTTTGTCAGAAATGGAACATTCAGAAGTGAACGTAAGCAAAATGCACCCTGAGGTGTTTGCTTCTGTTAAAGAAAGGGACTGTTGTTTTCTCTTGAGAGACGACAGATTTGCTTTTGTTCGACAGAAAAATGCAGACGGTACCTTTGCTTGTGAAATCCTGCACCAGCATTACACTTCACCATTATTTCACCAACCATGTAGCTCTGGACTTCTGAATATAGTGTGCATAGGAAAAGGTCAGGTCAGGATGAAAAATGGACTACTGTGTGAAAGGGATCTGTTCCGGAAGGTGGCCTGCCTCCCACAAGGAACTGGAGGTTCTGTCCTCATACCGCTTCGCCATGGTGTGGAACACTAAAGGTTGAAATTTTTTTGTTCTTTTAGCTACATCACAGCGGGGGTCATCACAGCCGATCACTTGTCTCCATCTGTTTGTTTTCTGCATCTTCCTCTGTGATTGCCACCTGACTGTCCTTTCTCACCACAATCATAAACCTCTCTCCCTTCCTCTCACCTCTTACCACAACATGCTTCTCCCAAAGTAGCCTTCATCCCTCTTCTGCACATGTCCAAACACTCTCAACCTCACCTCGCTTGCTTTATCCACTAACCAGGCCGACCCTCTAATTTAGACACTAGTGGTCTTTATCACTCCTAATGAGAATCATCGCATATTAATTTCTGTCTTCTAACATGACAATTGGTGATTTGTTGAATAGGTTTGTGTCCTTTTCTGTGCCATTACACCTATGATTTGCTTTGTCTGCTACAGTGGTTCTCAAAATGGGTTCAAGGGACCCTCGGGATTCCTTAATTGGGTTCTAAATTGGACGCTTATAGGTCTGTACAAATGAAATGCAATGGAACTGTAAGGGTACATTAAGAGTCATGAGAGTCTTTGAAATTAAACAGTTTGAGAACCACTGGTCTACTCAATGTATAAACTATATTAAAATGTTAAAAACTTCAAGTAACATGCATATGCTGTCCTTTCCAGATCATGTATACAAGGGCTGTTTGGAAGGAGGGTGAACAAGAGGAGGAGGGTGTAGTTCCTGAAAATTGGATCGACAGGAACAACAGAACAGTTAGGTGGCCACATAGTATGAGTGCCACAAAAACTGAAAGGGCTCTAAGGGACAAAATTAACCCCCAGGATCACTGGATGACGTTCCCTTTAATCAAAATAAAATTTTCGTCAGGCAAGTTTTTTGATGAATAGAAATTTAAATATATATCCAAGTCAAAATATTGTTGATATATATATATTTTTTTTAATGTTGAATTGTAGCCAGTCATCGTGAATGTGACAATTACAACCTGACCAGTCAGGCAGAGGACGACGACGATGATGAGGTGCCATTTAAATTGACGAGGAACCACACTAAAAAAGGAACTCCAGAGGGCTTTGTAAGAAATGGTATGTTTCTCACTCTCAAGTAACAAGATGTGTATCAATTTTGAGGTCAGTCAGATGGATGGTTTGAGAATTATGCATGGAAAACACACACAGACACTCGCACACAGGCAGATGTTTCTTGCATGTATAGATAGATGACATTTGTAATCTGACATATTGGGCCTCAAATTTTTGACTAAAATGTGTATCAACATTTTTTGCAGAATTGACAGATTCAGATGAAGAGAACATCAGGGGTAATGGTTTTCTATAATGACTTTATAATTTGTTTCAAGATTAATAACTTTTTTTTAATAAGGTTATTCCATTTTTTGGAGATGCATATGCTTATTTTCACTGTATTACCTCTGTATAGGTGTCAAGCTGCCCAAATACCCCACTGCACCAAAAAAGCTGTGGTCCATTCAAGGTACCAACTTGAATCTCAATGCATGTGGGAATAATGACAACTTATGAAGCATGGTACTGTCTTGTGTATACACACAATTCACACTGATTCATGTGTTTCAGCCTCTGAAGATGAAGCCAGGTCTGTGGAGCGTGCGGACAGTTCTCAGGGCAGTGAAATGTCCACTCCTTGTGAGTATTTACTTCTCCCCTCGCATCAACCATCCCATTGAACAAAGTTAAAAGTCCATTCAAGATGGTGAATTTCTCACTGCTTCTGAATTGAGCATAAAGGGGAAGGGACAAAAGAGGGCTTAAGGGTAAAAATGGGATTCAGCCCAAGTGTCCATCACAGCTAAAGGTCATCTTTTTGTTTCCTTTCAATAATTTTGCACCTTTGAATATTCTGTCTTTTTCAGGCCCTCAAACTGCAAGCACAGCACCTCGGTGTGGAGATCTGTCGACACCTAGTGAGAATTCATCTCATCTCTCTTTAAACAGTCACTTTTTTATTTTATCATCTTTGTGTAAGAACATTCTTTGTGGTTTTTCAGGATCTCGACATGCAGCAGGAGGTTGTCCCATGGATGGCTATCGCTCTAGGTAAAGAAACAGGATAAGGCACAGTATTGGCTGGCTTCTACTGGTTGGTCTCCAGCACATATTGTTCGCCAACCAGTAGGTGTTAGTCTGTTTCCGTGTTATGGTATTATGTCCAAGTGATTTAAAATAAATTTAAATGGTACTAGGTCCAGAGGTAGGTCCAGCAGAGGATACAGACACAGGTCCAGATCACGGCACTGTGGTTCGAGGAACACGGACAGGTCCAGGTCACAGCACGGTGGTTCGAGGCACACGGACAGGTCCAGGTCACGGCCCGGTGGTTCGAGGCACACGGACAGATCCAGGTCACGGCACGGTGGTTCGAGGCACACGGACAGGTCCAGGTCACGGCACAGTGATTCGAGGCACACGGACAGGCATGACAGATCACAACGTACTGATGCCTACAGATGTGATGAAAGATCCCGGCACAGTGATCTTACCAGCCCCCCCTATGACGGCCAAGGCATGGTGAGTTGTCCAAAGGCCGCAATTTCATCAAAACACTTTGCAATTCAGTTAGTCGTACTGATGAACCTGTAATTGTTTTAATCACGTTATTTAAGATTATTTCTCTTCTAATCCTGCCCGAATCTGTTAAAGTTTATCATTTGGTAATGTCTAAATTAAACTTTCTGTGGTGCAGATGCAGTGACAGATCTAAAATGGACATTCCCATTGCCTACGGATGGTAAGTATTTGATCTATTGGCAGTGTGAGATGAGCGAGAGAGACTTAATACTACAACTTTCTCTCTTTGTCTACTGTTCTCTCGGTCTACACAAACTGCTTTTCAGTTATAGCAGTGGCTTGTTTTTCTACCATCAATTGTAGGGTAGTTTCAATCATGTTATATTATAACATTTGTTTGAACTTTTTTCTTTCTCCAACACTATCTACTGTATTGATAAAAACTGAAACTGATTACAAAAATAATTTTGAACCAGCTAGCTAGCCTTGCTATTCTAAGGTAATCATAGTAATCAACAAATGTATTTCAGTGTTTCAGAAAAAGGTCTTAACCCTGCTGTTTGACCTGCGCGATCAGTACAAAAAAGCAGAACCTGCCTCTTCAGCCGTGCACATTTTGAGGATGGAGACTATGGTGGATTTTGAGGCAGAGGAGCAACGCCTCTGTGATGCGCAAGCTTTTGATACCCTGGTAGGTTTTACAAGTCTGAAAATAATGGAGTCTTGCATAACACAATACAATACAGTGCAAAACTGTTCGGTTCCTCTGAGGAGTGTCAGTCAACTTTATAATGGACTTATTCCAACAGGTGCTGCAAATTGCACGTATTGGAGGAAGAACACCAAGGATTGTGTCCACAAAGTCCTTGACCGGTATGTTTCTACATACAGTATGAATTGTGGGTGGGTGGGTGCTCTGCTTGAACTTTTTATTCTGGGTGTGGACCAGCATGTTTTCATTTGCCTTTTTTCTTGCTTAACCCTTTTGTGCCCCTTGATAAATTTTTTGCATTTCAGTTTTTTATGAAATTTTGAAGCTTGGATCTAATAATAGGACTATAATATACTGTAGAAGAAAAAGTTCCATCTTTTACCCTGCAGACATTTTTTGCACCATTTACTCCCATTATAACATTCATTTCTGTTTGCATAAAACAATGTCTGAGTATGTCATACTAGATAAAAATTAAGTGAAATTATAAATTCACAACACATTGTGGTCTTATAGACCAGCAGCAGCTGTTCTGAAAAGAGGGGGCCAACCTAGGGTACACTGATCACACGTCATAAAGCCTTTATAGTACATTGATGTTGTTCCTATGTATATCACTCACATTGATTTATAAATGTCTTTTTTTTTTAGGCTCTTCAGTAATGCCCTGATGGCGAGGTTTAATATGAAGGGGAAAGGGAAAAAGGGCAAGAAACCTTTGGAGAACACAAAGGTTTATAGAGCAATACAAGGTAAGCCCATGTTTCATGTTGGCTAAGGCAAGAACATTACCCCTTGCCAACCTGTAATAATTTGATTTATAACTTGATTTCCGCCTAATGTCTACTAGCTGTGACTATCTTTAACATTTGCAGACATGGTTTTGTAATAATCCAGTATTGGTAGTGGATGCATAGGCAACCAAGTTTTGCTTTCAAATATGGGGACTTGGTGTATGACTGCAGATTACCTTCATAATTCTAATCACTTGTCTTTTTCTACTCGTGCAGATGGAGTCATGAAATTTGACCCGGCAGCCACAGAGGGCTTTATAAGGATGTGTGCTTCAGAGCATTTAAAGCATGCACCACAAAGATGTGGAGGTCGAGTGGACACACTCATCTCTCAACTCTCATCGATCATGACTGATTAACTTTTTAATTTTTTGTATTCAATATGGTGGATGGAATTAATAAAAATGGAAAGAATTGTGTGATGAGTGAATTGTGATTTTTTTTCTTATTTGAATAAGAATATGATGACTGGAAATGCATGCAAAATGCATACAAAAGTGTAAAGCATTTCCAGTTCAAATCGGCTGCTGAGTCAAACGAAGCTACAGGAAAATAAACTGGTACAGTAAACAGGTCCTCCACCTTCTGGAACTACAGCCACCTTCTGAAATGGAACTACAGTGTACAGAGAATAGAAACAGTAGACCTGTAAAACAATGTCTTAAATGAGTTTAAATATGTTTAAATTTTATGTCGAGATAAAATTTTTTTTAGAATTAGCATAACATGCTATGGTAAATCTAATCCAAACGTCCACATTTGGACCTCACAACGACCTCATTTCGACTAGAATTAGCCCTTATCTGGAGGTCCTGGGGACGTCAATACTTGACGTTCGGAATACGTCGAAAAAAAGACGTCATCTGGCGTCACTATCTGCACCTTCAGAGGACCAAAATGGTACGTGCAAAAATGACGTGGAAAAGACGTCGCTTCAACGTGTCTCTGCGCAGTGGGTCTGCGTGCCGTGCTGATGGTATGCCGTGTCTCATAATATTGACTTCTAAAATAAACATTATTATATATGCTTTAAACTAGTAATTCATATTTAATGAAACTCGCGATTTTGTCAGGGCGATTTTGTCGGCGTGATTTTGACGGCGCGTTTTAATCGCGCTATTTTGTCGGCGCGCATATGTCTATTGGGCAAATGTGGGGTCACAGGATTCTTCTGCCACTGTTAAAAGATAAACTGAAGAAGTCCATTGTTGCAGAATGTTTCTCAATGTTGATCCAAAGTCTGTTTGTCCTTCAATACAGACAACAGAAGGAAATGTTACCACTGTGAAAGAAATTATAATGTAGAATCGCACAGTGATGGTTTATGAGGTAGAATAATTAGTTATGAGTTAGTTAAATCTATTGTTCATGAACAATTAAACATCATCTATGCCTGCTGGGTGCCAAGAACTTGACTTCTGAATTAGAGTATCACCTGATCCAGTTTTTCAATGAGAGTGTGAAACTAATGAATTTTAACTTGTAAAAATCAAAGGGGTGTTTCATAACTAAGGTCAAAACATGCATGTATCACAAAGAATCAGAGATCAAATATGGAAGCATGGTGATTTTTCAACAAAAAGTAAATGAAAAGCCCAAGCCAGTGTTGGCAAGATTGTGTTTACAGTTTTACAGGATGCTAAAGGTGCGTCATCCTCAAAAGACACCCATAATTGGCCCATATTTTTATTATTATTTGTTTTTGTGTTCATGGCAGCCCAATAGCAAAGAGCATGGAAGAATCTTGCAGTCTGTCCCTCTCCTGCTTCATTCAAACTCATACTGCACAATTGCAAATTGTACTCTGTAACATGCCACACTCACCCTATTCCATTGGCCCATACCAACAGTTGTTCATCAATCTGAAAGACTACCTCAGTGAAATATAAACTATAGAAGAGTGGTTGTGCAAGAAAAAAAAATTACATATGAATGGCATTGAAAAGACTTATGAACTTTAAAACACATGTATTATCTTTACCAAAGATTAGGCTCACGGTCAGGCTCAAAAAGTTTATATCACCCATCCTGTTTATATAGAGAAAGACTTCTGCATTACAGATTTCTTGTTCTTGTACAGCAGTGGCTTGATTAAATCAACTCTTCATTTACAGGGAGACTTTTACTCCTGCTGTGGAAAATTTTTCATAACTGGGTAGAGGATGAAAAATATACTTATGATTTACAGTATGTTTTACATTGCGTTCGACTTCATGAGAAAGTAATACATGTGCTGATTGATAGTTCACTCTATTTTCAAAATTATACAAACTTAAAAAAGATATCTGTATAAATGTTCTATGATTTCAGTAAAGGTTATGCCAAATTGCTAAAGATCTGGGTAGAAAGAGAGGCAACATCACCACCGTGTTAGAGGAAAAATGAGGTAGGAATTCTACTGTATAGTAGCACTATTAAAACATACAGAAATAAACAGTCCTGTCATAAACTTGGGAGAACCAGAGGTACAAAGATATCAAATGGATTTTTAAAATACTTGCCACCCTTGCTCTCTCACATTAGGGGCGATGTCTGTTTTTATATTTGTCTGAGCTTTGACTTCAACTTGTACATGATTAGATTCTATACAAAGTGTACAAGGCTAGATTAGATAAAACTAAGTACTTTAGGCAGTTTTATTCTTGAGATAAAATGCAAATTATATATTTTTAATATTAAATTAAAAGTAGATTTAGAAATATCAACTTTACTTCAGTATTGTACACTTTTTATCATAAAGGCATAAAAATAATCAGTCATTAATTGACATAGTGCTAATAAAAAATGCACCAGAACAAGTTGCATTAAAAGGCTAAGAAGACTGGAACACTTTATCAGAAACAAAAAATGAACATTACAATAAAGAGATTACAGAAATAATGCCGCTGGCAGACAACAGTTGGTCCTTGAAAGTGTCTGCACAGCACAAATCCAAAAAAAACCTATACAAATATTAGATATTGCAGCATAAAGCTATTAGTAGGGTATGTAACATTATGATAATAAAAGAGGATATACTCATCGAGTACATATCTGACGAAATATATCGTCAAAATACTGTACAATCAGAACAGATTAAAGAGATAAAATATAAGTAGAACTATCAAGGATGGTAGTCAAAGTGCAGAAGTGACAGTACAAACACAATGAATGACAAAAACAGTAGAAAATCATAACTGAAGTAACTGCAATCAAAATATGAGAGCGAATAGACAGGTGGGTAGTCTAGATTTAAATGACAAAACAGATGAAGTTGCAAAAATAGAACAGGACAGTTACAGAGAGCAAAAACAAAGCTGAAGGAGCATTTGCTGAAAGTTCAGTAAAAAGGGTTTTGGTGCAGTAAGAAGATAAGTGTGAACTGTCTAACAGGTTTATATGATATGATTGAAAATACATGTGCTGATGCATTTGTCAGTGATGTTCCCTGGGGTCACTGAATGTATTGAGACTTTCAACATTATATGCTCTTGTTCAAGCAACCCAAATGGATTGTAGTGCATTAAAAACGTTTTAACAATTTAATGCAAGCAGTGTGGTGTAATAGTTCAGACACTGGACATTAAAATCTAGTGCAGTGTCTGGTTTTTTTTTTGACTCACTGTGTGTACTTGAGCAAGTCACCAATTCTTTGCTTCAAAAATAAAAATACTTTTTAAAATTTAGACTACATCTTCTACATTTGTAAAAGGGTTGGAATGTTTCACAATAGAAAGATGCTATATAAATAACAGGTATTTGTATTTTTCAAAAAATTATATAGAGGTGTTAACACAAACATCTAATCGGACAATCACGTGCATGCAACTCAATGCATTTAAGCATGTAGACATTGTCGAGACAACTTGCTGAAGTTCAAACCGAGCATCAAAATGTGCAGGAAAGGTAATTTAAGTGACTTTGAATTTGGCATGGTTGTTGGTGCCAGACGGGCTGGTTTGAGTATTTCAGAAACATCTGACCTACTAGGATTTTCATGCACAACCATCTCTAGCGTTTGTAGAGAATAGTGCAAAAAAGGAACAATATCCAGTGGGTGGCAGTTGTCTGAGCAAAAATGCATTGTTTATTCCAGAGATCAGATGAGAATGGCGAGACTGGTTCGAGCTGACAGAAAGGCAACAGTAACTTAAATAACTTCTCATTACAGCCAAGGTATGCAGAAGAGCATCTCTGAATACACAACAAGTTAAACCTTGAAGCAAATGGGTTACAGCAGCAGGAGATCATAGCGGGTGGCACTCCTTTCAGCTAAGAACTGGCAACTGAGGCTACAATTCACGCAGACTCACCAAAATAGAAATTTGTAAAAAAAAGTTGCCTAATGTGATGAGTCTCGATTTCTGCTGTGACATTCGGATGGTGGGGTCAGAATTTGGCATCAACAACATGAAAGCATGGATCCATCCTGCCCTGTATCAATGGTTCAGGCTGGTGGTGGTGGTATAATGGTGTGAGGGATATTTTCTTGGCACACTTTGGTCCCCTCAGTACCAATTAAGCATTGCTTAAATGCCACAGCCTACCTGAGTATTGCTGCTGACCATGTCCATCCCTTAATGATGCAGTGTGACCATTTTCTGATGGCTACTTCCAGCAGGATAATGTGACTCATATCATCTCAAACTGGTTTCTTGAACATGACAATGACTTCACTGTACTCAAATGGCCTCCACAATCACCATATTTCTATGCAATAGAGCACCTGTGGGATGTGGTAGAATGGGAGATTCACATCACAGATGTGTAGCCAACAAATCTACAGCAACTGCATGATGTTAACATGTCAATATGGAGCAAAATCCCTGAGGCATGTTTCCAGGACCTTGCTGAATCTATTCCACGAAGAAGGCAATTCTGAAGACAAAAGGGGGCCCAACCCTGTACCACCAAGGTGTACCTAATAAAGTAAAAAGTTATATCTCCAAGACTAAAGATCTGCTTTGGTATATGAAAGGTTGCTGGTTCAAATCCCATTACTGCCAGAAGGGATCCTACTCCGTTGGGCCCTTTAGCAAGGCCCTTAACCTCACAGGTCACGTGAAAAGCCAATTTCCCCTCAGGGATCAATAAAGCATATAAAAAAAAAACTATATGTATATAAAGTGTATGTATTTCTGTAGTGTTGGTAAAGTCAGGTATATCAAGGTATTTTCTAACTGCAATGACAATGACAACCAGATATGATCAACTGTGCAGACTTGACTCGCCAAGTAATGAGAAGCTTCACCAGTCTAAGAGTGAAACAGCACAAACTTTGAATTTGCATTTTATTGATATTTATAGGTGTGAAGAATTCAATAACCCCCCAGTAGTAAAACTATTAAGAAGAGAACTAGTTAATTACTTAGAAATCATAGAGGGAGAAGTACTGCTTGGATTAACAAGGGTAAAATCTAACAAATCACCAGGAACATATATGTTCGAGTGCTTAAAGAAGTCAGTGAGTTCATATGTAAAACCTTGACACATATTTTTGAAAATTCCTAAAACCTGGAGGCTAGCAAATATTACCTCATTGTATGAAAAGTGTGATTGGGCTGATTCAAGTAACAACAGGCAAGTAAGTTTAACATGCATCACAGGTAAATTAATGGCTGTAAGTATTAAGTAAAAATCAAGGAGCACACGTGTAGAACTGGAGTATTAGAAAATGCTCAACATGGGTTCAGAAGAAGAAGGTTGTGTTTCAGTAATATTCTGGAATTCTATGAAGAATCAACAAAAGGATACAATCAGAGAGGTGCATACTATATTATTTATCTTGATATTCAGAAGGCATTTGATAAGGTACCTCGTGAAATGTTAGTAAAACTAAAAGAAGTGGAAATATGGTGTATGGTCTGTTGATATGTACAAAATTGTTTAAAAATCAGGAAACAAAAAGTTATGGTAAGGTGATTTTTTTTTTCAGAATTACAACAACAACATTTATTTATATAGCACATTTTCATACATAAAATGTAGCTTGAAGTGCTTTATATAATGAAAAATAGAATAATAAAAGACACAGTAAGAAAAATAAGTCAACATTAATTAACATAGAATAAGAATAAGATCCGATGGCCAGGGAGGACAGATTCCAGACCATGAGGCATTCTACCTAACATAAATGAATCAGTCCTCTTTGTATTTAGGGTTCTCACGGAAGGACTTGATGATGATGGTCATGTAGACTTCTGGCGTTTAGTCCATCAATGTTGGAGCATCATGATGCTCGCAGGCCGCCACCACAAAGAAATCGGAAAAAGAAACAGAAGAGAGAGTAGAGGTTAGTATGGATTTTAGAGCCACCATAATTAGTTATTATAATGAATTGAACATACAAAGTTTCAGGATTAAATTAAAGTGAAGTTATGAGAAGGCCATGTTAAAGTAATGTGTTTTCAGCAGTGTTTTAAAGTGCTCTACTGTATTAGCCTGGCGAATTCCTATTGGCAGGCTATTCCAGATTTTAGGTGCATAGCAGCAGAAGGCCGCCTCACCACTTCTTTTAAGTTTTGCTTTTGGAATTCTAAGGAGACACTCATTGTAGGATCTAAGGTTAAGATATGGAATATAAGGTCTCAGACATTCCGATATATAATATGGAGCGAGATTATTTAAGGCTTTATAAACGATAAGCAGAATTTTAAAGTCAATTCTGACACAGACACAGGTAACCAGTGTAGTGACATCAAAACTGAAGAAATGTGTTCGGATTTTCTTTTCCTAGTTAGGATTCTATCAGCTGCATTCTGCACTTGTTGCAAATGATTTATGTCTTTTTTGGGTTGTCCTGAGAGGAGTGTGTTACAGTAATCTAGTTTACTGAAAACAAAAGCATGAATTAATTTCTCAGCATCTTTCAATGATATAAGAGGTCTAACTTTTGCTATGTTTCTTAAGTGAAAAAATGCTGTCCTAGTGGTCTGATGAATATGCGATTTAAAATTCAGGTTACAGTCAACGGTTACCCCTAAGTTTTTACTTCCGTCTTGACTTTTAATCCTTTTAATCCTATTGACTTTTAAAAATTAGGTGCTGTCAAAAGTGGTGTGGCTCAGGAATCAGAGCAGGGACTGTTGCTTTTTTATATAAATAATATGGACAAGAATGTACCAATAAGTGTTTTATTAAGAGTTTTCTGATATTACCAAACTTGGTGGAAGGTCAAACAAAGTAGAATGAGCCTAATGGCTATAAAGGGACATGAACAGCATACAATCTTAGGCAGACTTATGGCAGATGAAATATAATGTAAGTAAATGTCAAAGTAAATGTATTACAAGTATGCGTAGGATATAAGAATGTTGGATTTGAAAACACAATGGGAGGTCTGAAACTTGAAAGTACACCTTATGAGAAAGGCCTAGGAATCATTGTGGACTCACTACTATCTTTATCTAGTCAGTGTATAGAAGCGATCAAGAAAACTAATAGGATGTTAGGTTATATATCACAATGTGTTGAGTATAAGTCAAGGGAAGATATATGCTTAAAAACTTATATCACCATTTGTCATCATCATACATTCTATATGAGAATTCTAAGACCTGTATAGCATACATAGTACTTGGCCGCCTCTTTGTAAAGACACCACCAAACTTTTCAGGGATATCTTTGTTCTGTTTGAAAAAGTTACAGCGAGAGTAACATTTTTATTGTTATGGATATTTCAAGATAAAGTTTTTGTGGATTGAAACCACATATAATTACTTATTATTTTATGCTAGAATTTATAGTAAAATTGTGCTGAAAATATGTGTCTCTAATATAATAGTGCAGGTATAAAAGTAAATTTAGCCAAAAAAATCATTATTTACATTGCTTTTAATGATGCAATATGCATTATATTTGCCACAATTCAAAATAAAGTTATGATTACACATTGAAATGTCATTTTAGGATATATTTAATGAGGAAATAAAAACAGTTATGCATCTTCTATACATGCAATCTACTCATGATAATCAGTTGAATATTGCAGTGACTCGTTTCCATATTTTTCTCATTGATTTTCAATAAAAGACTGCCTTGGCTATCTTAATTTGAATGTTATATTGACCATCTCAGAGAAAAAAATGAGGAGTACACAATAATTTGATTTTCGTGCCTATTATTAGATAGCAGAAAGTACAGCTTAAAGATGTCATGCACATGGTGGTAGACAGCAATTCAAGTGACATGGTGCAGTTAGGTGAAGATGACGATGATGATGATGATGAGTAATGGAATGTTAATGCAATGCTTGCAGAGTGAAGCCAAAATAAGGTAATGGTAAAGAACTACAAGATGAAAATTTATACCAGATGAGCATAGCCATGAAAGGTTTTAGAAAAGGGCAAAGTGAAAAGGAAAGAGTACAGGTTGAGAATAATGGAATTTCAACCGCTCATTAAGTTTGATGAATGTGTTGACAGACTGGACACTGTACATCTATTACAAACAGTAAATGCAACAAATACACTTGTACAATGTACAGAAAGAGGTATTATCAGTAGAGGGTAGTGTCAAAAGACTGAGTAAGTTCTTGGTATGTGTCTGCATATGGGATTAATTGAGATTTCCTGTGTTCAAGACTATTGGGAGATGGTTACAAAGCACAATATAATTGTAATATCTCAAGTAGTAGTAGGAACTGGGTCTTTTTTGTGAGGCTGCAAAAACATTGTGATCGGCAGCTGCTGCCGCTGCTTCTTTTTCCAATCGAAGAGCAGCTTGTAGGCGGTCATGACTTCGTCGACCTTGTTGCAAAATTGGACCAATCGAACTATATTGTCGTCCCATTCCTGTGACCGCTCATGCAGATCCTTAGCCAGTCTGCAGCCACAGCCGCGAACGTTCTCCCTTCCTTCAACATACCCAGAAGTTTCACCTTCTCAGCCATCGTCATCATTCTTCATTGGCGTTTAGGCTCAGCACCAGCCTTGGAAGGAGGAGCACGTTTGGGAGCCATTGCAGGGAGTGAAAATTGAAGTGAAGTTCAACACAAAGAAACTACAAAAAAATCACACACAGTACAGTGTAAAGTAATACGCTCGGCGAGAAAGCTTGAAGCGAAATGGCCGCGACAGAGAGACAAGGGGAGGTGCTGTGGGATCTGGACATCAGTCAAAGCACCAATCACGGGCCCGATTAGAAAGCGGGAAGCTGTGATTTCTCGTCTCCCTCCCATGTACCAATCACAGCCCGTGTTACAACGCACTTAGTCACCGAACTTGTTTTGTTGTTCTTAGACTAGGAAATAATACTACTATATTTAAAAACCAGCGAAGTCGTGAATCCGCGAAAAGTGAACCGCGAAGTAGCGAGGGATCACTGTAATGTAATAAATCTTCCACGGATAACATTAGACAACAAAGGAGATTTTGATATGCCATTCATATTAACACGTTAACAGTTTCCGGTTAGAATAGCTTTTGCAAAGACAATTAACAAATCTCAGAGCCAAACATTTAAAAACGTCATTTTATTTAATAGAGAGAAAGAAATGAAATTCAATGGTGGGCAGTTATACATTGCATTAATGCATATGTAACAATTCCCATGAAAATAAAAATCTGTTTAAATTGTACATCCGCATTCCCATATGCGAGCAGCAGAACCACAAAGATGCTAGTGCGCAGCTCAGGCTAGGGGTTGGTGAGTGAAGCGAGTAGAGGTCAAAGCCCCCTAGTATTATAAATATAAAGACCAATATACTTAGACATCTTGGGTATAATTTCTAAATAGTATTTTAAGTATTCTAGAAAGCAATGCATCATAAAAAATAATTCTTTAGGAAAGTAAGCAATGTATATTGGTTGTCATACAAAAGTATTTTATAAATAAGTATTTCTCTTCCAAAACAAGCAACTTATTCCACTTACTTCTGAGCCCATCATTTTAACTGTACTTCATTTCCTTTTTCTTTTTGTCCCAACTAATTTCTTGCCTTTATCCACTTCCTTTGTCATTAGTGATGAACTGTGCTGCCAAGGATGATGTCTGAGTCTGCTTATTGCAATTACTCTTGATGATACCAGGTCAGGTCTTTTTAAGCAACAGAAACTGGTTGCATATAAAACTAAAGGTCAAATCTCATCCATGCATGCTGACTTGAATTGGCACAGTCAAATCTTGTTGGTTTCTGAAAGGAGTTTTCAGGCCTGCAAAGCAAAGGCTTTAAAAGCTTCAATGAATTTTTTATCATATATAAATTGTAGAGATTAGGAACTGCTTCAGCTCATCTCAAATTAGAACAACTAGCCCCCATAAATGCCATGAAAGATGGCCTTTGCTGTTGCTTTACAATCTGGTATCCATCTACTGCCACAGAATATGCTACAATTATGTCACCTTAAATTTAAAACAAAATGTTGTATTATTCTAAGCATATAGGCACAGAAATACCCAGAAATAAAAGTTGACATGTAATTTGCTTCATATTCATCAAATTTATTTTTAAGTGAACAGAAAGAAAAGTAAGGTTGACTTCACTGTTGAAATACTCACAGTGTTCTGTATATAATTTAAAACAAGACCAAACATCACTAATCTATCTGGAAACATTGTATTCAATCCATGAGAATTTTGAAAGTGCCATTTTTGGACCATGTTTATCTGAATTCTGCTCTTCTATCAAATGCTCTTAGGGCTGAAATAAAAGCTTGTACTTTGCTGTTGCTGCAGAGGAAGTTGTTTTAAGGCTGCATGCTGTGCTGACATTGTGTCCTTCAAGTTCAGGTCATCTTATTTTTTTATCATTATGTCCTGATTACCTTGAGGTTAAAAGACTCAGATTGTTTACAGTCTTCAGAAAAGTCTTACTTAACAAGGATTATGTTTTTTAAGATTAATATTTTAGGTGCGTAAATAAAACCCACACAACCATTTCAAAGTTTATTACCGACTTAATATTTCAAACAGAAAGAGTTAAACAACCTGTTATTCTCATACTAAGAACATGATATTTAAAGGTCAAGAAAGGATTAATGACAGTATCAAGTTTAGTAACTTCAGAATTGATTGGATAAATGTAGCCACTCGCCCTGTACTGTAATTGTATTCGTATAGATTGGGAACCATTTTAGCAATGGCTTTGTTTTCAGTATTCAGTTGCAGAAAATGTGCTGCATTCAAACATTAATGTCATTAAATCTGTGAAGCTGAAGGAAAGCATCAAGGTCGTAGCTAAATTTGGTCGATATAAATATCATAACCTTCCCAATGGAATACCTGCTTAAATTAAGAATTTAGCATCACAAAACATTGCTTATTTTAAAAAAGTTTAAATTTCTGTTTCTGTGTAAAATATAAAATAGTCACTTTCTGTTTGTTTTATTTTTTACAAATACTTAGTGGACAAACTGATCTATTTACTGTATATCTTAAGGAAACTACCACACAAGCAGTTAACAGAAGCAATTTAGGACTTAACAGAGATGATGTTGGATAATGAAATATTTTAAAGCTTTATATAATACAAGAAGGAAATATCCATTACAATAGAATAGAAATGGTTAGCCTTATGTTTGCCCTTAATTACATATGGCCTCTTGACCAAAAGGCATAAATTCAATTGAAATACAAAAGACAATATTACTGATACAAATCAGCAATTACAGATATGCTAGTTTGAATCATGAATGTGGACTTCGGGTTTAACAAGTGCACAGAAAGTTTGCATTATTTTTCTAAGTCACTTTGTGAATGTTCATCAAATAAACCTCTTTAAAAAAAGAAAAACAAAGTTACTCCGAAGCCAATTGTGCCGTCCCAGAAGACCCAGCAGGGCATCAGCACAGTTCGAGCTATTAAACTTTGAAATGACACTCGAAAATAAGTACAGTGCCTATTTTAAAATCAGAGCAATCTGATCTTCAGAAAACAAGTCTTAATTTGCCCCTGTGCCTTCATCTCAGACAGACCTACAATTGCTTGCTATTTTGTTATTTTAAACAGACCTGACTTCTACAGTGTTTCTAATATTTAGCAACAGGAGCAAATGACAGAGCCATTTACTGAGGCAGCCGATTGGAGCTTTCACTTCATACAAAACAAATTTTTCTATTAAGACAACTCACAAAGACAGAAACAGATTTTTTATTATCTTTGAAAATGTTGCATGTCAAGCTTGACCTGTGTGCCAGGTGACAGAGAATCAAAATTCAGAGACTGAGGAGGATCCCCCCTTTTGAGGTGCACTTGACTGACTACGGAGTGGAACGGAATGTAGAAAGTAATTTTTGTCACAGTCCTATGTGTCTGCCTAAAGAAGCTGGTTTCTTTTGGCTAAGAGGTAAAATTCAATAAAGCTACATTTATTTGTTCTACTATTGCTTTTCTGTCCTTGGTTTTAATTTGCCCAAAACTCCGAAAAGTAAAATAAAGTGTATTAAAAATTAGTGTTTTTCAATGTAATCTGATCTTGTGGATCCCAAACCCAAAGGACACCAAAACTACAAAGAAAACAATAGGGGTTTATTATAATAAAAATAAATAATACAGGAGTGTGCTGGGCCCTTGGGTTAAAGGTACAAAATAAGAATAAACCTTTTGTGTTTCCCTATTTTATGCAACCACTTTTCTTCCTTCTATGGACTCTCTTCCTTCTGCCACTTGAACTCATGTCCACTTTCTTCCCAAAACTTTAGTTGGCCAGAAGAGTCTGAAAGGTCTGGAAACAGCCGAGAAGCTCAGATAACACTTCTGAGGTCAGAGACAGGCTTGAGAACTACTGGCGTAATACTAACAGAACTAACCATAGCAGCCCGGAACTGTTCCCGCATTCCTGGAGCCCACCCTACTAACAACAGGCCAGGCAACACACCAGACAATTGTTCATCACACTAGGGCGCAGGGAGATCCATATTAGATAAGAAGTCCTCCAGTGCCCTTGACTAACATTGGGTGCCTTAGGAATTATGTGCTCCATGTCATCATACACAATTTTAGTGCATACCACCCTCTGTCGATGATGGCATAGTGTTACTGGAAATTACCGAATCATCAGTGTACCTGTACCCTTCTATCTTGCAGCATACTGTACTTTTATATGAAAGACCGAAAGCACTAACAAGCCATAAAATGGATAATAAGTTAAGGGTAATGATTGACTGCTAATTAAGCAATTGGGTTGCACCAAAAACCTGCAGCCACTGCGGCCCTCCAGGGCCAAACTTTAAAACCTTTGGTGCAGAGAAAAGAAGTCCAGTTCAATATGTCACCATATGTCTTGCCTTCTTATACTCATTATGAAGGACTAGATAAAAAAAGAAAATGAATAACAATGTCATTCAAAAAATAATAGAAAAGACTAGATCTGATCAAATGTAAAGGTCTCAGGTGTAAAAAAATGCTTTGAAACTTGCTCTGATGGCAAATTAAGGAATAGTTTGGACAATTTTCTGCCAGAATATCCTGTAGAAATGCTGCTATTTGAGTCAAAACAAACTGATTATATGGCAAGAGTTTTTTGAAGGAATTTCTATAAGTCAAGAAGTTTTTTTCCCCTTGTAATAAAGAATTGGGAGATCAGGTATCTAAAAGATCAATATAGACTAAGTCTGTCGGGCTGTGTTCTAAATTTACAAATATGAAGGACAAGATGTCCTGCCTCTAAAGGTCTGAACATCATTTCAGAAAAGGAAGCTTTTGAACTTTTATGCAATCAAGATTTGATGCTGTGATGTTCAAATATGTGAGTGCAAATCTGGCATAGCTTCCTGCTATAATTCATATTGAGTAATAGAAATACAAATGTCACAGTATGCAAAAATGTGAACAAACCAGTCACAATGCAGCCTGGAGTTAAGAGAAGTTATGAAATATGGGAGAATACTGTAAGAAAGTAATAATATAAAAAGTGAAAGTGGACAAGGTGTTACAAAATTAGCTAATTAACTAATGAGAGAAACAATTCAAAAACATTTACTGTCACTATACCTTACAGTACAATGAAAATATGTTTGTTGGTTGCACTGGTGCAGAAACATGCAAGAACCTTATAGGATACTGTATAACAACAAAGGAGACACAAATTACAATACTAGAGAAAGTAGGAGCAATAAAAAGCAATAAATATTTAACAATATCAAATAACAAATATTCAAGCACGTAACACACAATACAAATAACCAAGCTACAGAATAATCAGTAGCATTGAAATGGCAGGGCAATCTGTTGGGTAGTGCAGGCACTTATATAATGTAATCTTGCTCATAGAACATATGAGTTCATGGATTAGAAAAAGAAATACAGACACAAAGTTAAATGAAGAAGGTAAGCACGTTAAAGGTAGAAGAAAAATGGAAAACAGAAGATAAGGAACATGATCAAGAGAAAGATTAGTTTGAACACACCAAGAAAAAGAAGGAGGAAGGATATGACAAGGACAACTTCTGGGAATTTTAATGTGAAAGCCTGTAGATATTTTCACACCTGGAGACTCTGAATTACTTGCATGCCCAGCTGAGTGTACACAGTTCTCATTTTATCTGTGAACAGAAAAGAACTAATAACCTTTCTTGAAAATAAATACTAAACTAGTTAGTTTAGACCTACATCAGTGTGTATCTATCATATTTATCTAACCTAACAATATTAAAAAAAAGAAATAAATGAGTACTTATGATGAAGCAAAAATAGCCCCAAATCCACTAAAGTTACAAAATAATCAATTCCAAACATCTATAGGAAATTTCAGTTTGGCTGTGCCAAAAATCTGACTATTATTTGACCTGTGGAAAAAAATAAATCAAACTTAAACAAGCCAGGGAAGGAGCACCTGTTTGACAGACTTAGTATTGCAAGCTCATCCAATGCATATTAAAAACACATAGCATAGCGAAAATGGTACAATGATAAGTCAATCTGTTTCAGACGCATCCTGCATTTATGAACTCTAACTTCCCCTTTTCTTTGTGCTTCTTATTGCCCTTCTTCATCAAGCATTCCAGCTCAGACACACAAATTTATGTCACACGGTTCACTGTCTTATGCTAGCTACTTGCTTCTGTTAATCGGACATTACACCCACCAAGGACATGGCGGCAGACGAATTAACATCTTATTGCTTTATATATATTTACATTTACTTATTTGGTTGACGCCTTTTTCCAAAGCAGCTTACAACATTTATGATGAAATTAGTTAACATTTCTTTTGGTTTCCATTTGTAACATAGGCAGGACACGTGACTTGCTCATGGTCGTACAGTGTCATTAGCAGGATTTGGCCCCACAACCTCACCAATTGTTGACCAAAGCCTTAACTACTACACTGCCTGCCTATATATAAAGTAGAAAATAGAAAAAGTGTATAACCCCCTCGGCTGTGTCATGTTAAGTAATTGTTCCAATTTTCCATATTATGCTTAGTGTAATTTCTTTTCCAGAAAATATTGCTTTTTGAAGTATGTGAAATTGTTTCTGCCAGGTGGTGCAAGTCTGTGTCTTGCAGTGCCATTTGCTCTCCTAGAGGCCACAGTAATTAAAAAAATAAATAAAGCAGTTCAATATCAGGAATGCATTGAGCACAAGATATTATAGACGACCCCTGAAATTCATGGGGGTTACGTTCATAGAGCACCAGCAAATTGTGAAAAACCACAAATTTTAGATGTGGTCAACAAAATGCCTATGAATGCTGTGGCAAGCGGCTGGGGGTGGTACCCAGCCAGGACACCTGGAAGGATCGGAAGTGGGACTACACCTCCTCCGGACCACGAGAGGGCAGCCGCCCTGGTTGGTATGGAGACCACGGGAACAGAGCTTGGAAGCTCAACCCTATAGGGGCCTGTGGTCACTGCCAGGGGGCACCCGGATGCCTGAAGAGCCCTGGCCCTCAGCACTTCCACCACACCCGGAAGTGCTGGGGGGAAGAAGATCAGGGACACCCGGAGTGCTTCCGGGTGCGCGACCAGTACTTCCGCCACACGGCGGAAGCTCATTGGAAGGCACCTAGAATACGTCCGGGTAAATATATAAAAGGGGCCGCCTCCCTCCATTCGATGGCTGGAGTTGCATGGAAGAAGGACAGAGCTTGGGATGAGAGTGGAAGAATGGTCAAAAATTCCCATAAACACACTCCTACGCCGTGTGGAAAACCTTCCCAGAAGAGTTGAAGCTGTTATAGCTGCAAAGGGTTGGCCAACTCCATATTAAAGCCTATGTATTAAGAATGGGATGTCATTAAAGTTCATGTGTGCGTAAAGGCAGGCGTCCCAATAGTTTTGACAATATAAATATATTTATTTTATTACTTCAAAGGTTTTTAAGTTCACATTGCTTATTTCTTACATAATATTGCTAACCCTTATTGTTTTATTCGTGTATTACTCAGTTTTGAGTCCCCTGTCTCTTGCTGATTTGACAGACTAGCTCTTAAAGAAATGCTTTTTGAGCAAGACTTTCTTACATTGGTATGTTCCTCACAAGGTTGATGCCCCGAATGGTTTATACCCAGTGTTCTTGGATGATTTCTTGACTCTTAAAGCATTTGTCACTGGATTAAGTTTGGGCAGTAAATAAATAAATGGTTGGATGAGTGGATGCATCGTTATAAACTAGACATTTTACACATATTGTAACATAAATATGTTTGTTAGTTTCTGTGGCACATGCTACACATCATGGTTCTACTTCCTGCAGTCTAGGTCATGTATTCGTTGGATATTGTTTACTCAAAAATCACTTTCTGTAAAATGAATTAGTGAGCATTACATACATTGGGCACATACCTCTTTAGTAAACATTAACAAAAATACAGAAGTTTTAAAAATCTAAATAATAAGTGTACATATTTCTGAAGCACTAGCATCTCAGTAAAATACCTTACTTTCCATCAGGTGCATTTTAACAGATGCTGAAGTGTCACTGGCAAGTATCAAGAGAGAATGTCAGATGGAGCAAAGCAGAACAAGTGCTTGGCAAAAATGAGAGATTGGATCAGAAACAAAGTCAATGCAATGGAGCCAGCTGAAAGTTTAGAAGGTCATGACATGTCATATATGTGCCTGGACTTTGACCCAAAAATTTTGAACAGGTTAGCATCTATTAATCCTTCTCAAAAATAAACCAGTGCAAGGATCGAAAAGATCCAATCAAAGCACAAGAAAGTAAAAGCACATAGTAGTGTTTTAGAATTTCATATCTGAAATCGGAAATATTCTATATATGAATATTCAGATTACAAAGTAATTTCCCTGTCATAGAAGAGTTGAAAGCTGCTCAATTAAAAAGGGGGCCATAAATTATTTATAATGATTAACTCATTTCTAATAATCTAATGGTATATGTCAGTTCTATGATTTTACTTTGATTTGATTTTTATGTAAGTTATCAAAGAGAAACATCCAAACTGCCAGTAGAGTTTAAATGTACTATAATGGCTGTATCTACCATAAAGGTAACTTGGGTGCACACCCTGGGGCCCTGCTCACAAAGAGGCCTTAGCACATGTTATGGCTGGGGTATGACCAGAGAATGTGTATTATAAGTCACTTTCATGAGAGCATACATTTGTATGTGTTATCATGTTGCAAAAGAAAAAAAGTTCAAATGGACAGTCATTCAAAATGAGAGCTCAGCGATGCAGCAAATAGAAAGAAGCAAAAGACTGCTATGCCTGAATTAAAAAAATAAATAAACCAAAACGATGATTCAGTTTTGAAGTAGAAATGAATACTGAAGTTTAGACTGAGACAAACCTTACAGATAATGTGCAGCAATGTGCAAGCTGATTTAGCAGCATCCCATAGCAATCAACATAATGATTGAGCAACAATTTGGAGGACAACAAGGTCACTGCAGGAAGTAAGATGCATCAAACAACACCAAACCCACATGAACTATCTTTTAATTTATTTAGTCCAATACCGCAAATCCAAATTTGCCCTGTTACATATTCCCTTTTTGCCACAAAGTGGCATAGGCCTTTTGGAAATGTTCAATTGATGTTCATTAACTATGATATGAGAAGAAGTTAATTTCCTGTAGATATGATATTGCACTCATCAAATTGTTTACTACTTTCATTGAAATACATTAATGAACAAAAAGGAAGACTGGTGACACAATATAAAGCTGCCAACTATTTTTTCCAATTCAACCCCTGTATTTAATTCAACATTTGTAACGTTTATGATGTTTATGTGTTTGCCTAGTGGAGTATTGAGGTGGTGGTGGGTTTTTTGATCTTAAGACACCCACAGACTTTTTGTCGTGGAAATGCACGACAAGTTAAAGTAGTACTAAAGTGTTAAAGAAACAGAATAGCATCACTATATAGGTCTTGTTCTTATCTGTGTGACAAGGTGGTTCAGAAACTTGTCCCTAAAAGCACCAAAGATTTTCACCTCTTACGAACCCTGTCTTGGTCCACTTCTCTTCCTTTATATTGGCCATCTACCAAAAGCTACACCAGCATGAAGATACCTCAAAACCACCCTTAACTGTTTGCTTTCAGGACTTCTGTTTATTATATCCAATATAGGGCATTCTTGCTATCATTTATTAGTCTGCAGGAGATCTGATGGCCTCCTGCCAATCCTCTCACTTGGAGGATCAGATTCTCAAGGTATTAAGGTTCTGCATCCTGCATATAATGCCTTTTGTTGTACCATGTTGCTTATGTGGATCTCCAGTGTTTTCCTAGCATTCAAATAACCTCTCTTACATTATACTTTCCCTTGAATCTTTCATTATATAATTCTTAATATTAAAATTTAATAGCAGAAATGCTGAATGTTTTTATATATTTAAAAATATTTAGTTATTTACCTTACACTGCTCCAATTTGAAATTGTGAAGTGTTTGGCTTACTTACTCAGATAAATCTTTTTCATATCTAATTCTTTTTATTTTGTTCTTGGGAAAAAAATGCACCTAAAATGCTAAACACTCTTTTTTATTGACATCTATATTAAGGGAAATCAGGAAGATTATGTTTATAGTTTAAGGAATGTGATATTAGTGCAGGCATTAGCCAAAAGAATTCATCAATCTCACCTGGTGTCACTCTATTTCGATTTCCAGCAATATACTGCATGTTATATTAATCTCTGTGGCCTTGGAAGCAATTAGGAGCATAATGACTTGGGAAAGTGAAGTATAACAACTCCCTTAAAAACTAAGCAAGAGTAACTGACTGTTTTATAGTCATGAAGAAATCAATCCATTTTCCCGAAATACTAAATTTCCATGTCTTTATATTAATATCTAAATCATGTACTCTGAATAAGTTTTGTTTTTTCAATGGGACTCTGTTTCTAATTTTACACTTCAATAAATAAATTTACTTAGATGATAAACTGACTTTTCTCAATTTCTCCTGCATGAAAACCAAAAGTTTTATGCATTTGAAATCAGTTTGCTTCATCTTCATATTACAATTACCTGCATCTGAGTATATGAAGGCCAGTCATTTGTTTAACCTGCATATTCAATTAAAGGGTGACTTGGTGATGAAACATGCACCAGGATATTGGGATTTCGAAAAATGATTAATGAAACTATAAATGTTCAAAGACAAAATATAAACAAAGAAAAATATACATTTTTAATTTACTTTAAATAATATCTGTAATACGTACCTAATTAACTGCAAGTAATTCAAAGGGATAAATGAGATTATTATTCTGTAAAGTTTTTATTATCTGAAGGAAGCCAAACAATTATAAATGTAAAGGTCTTGTTATTTATCACAAAGCAGAACAAACAGCCAGTCATTTTCTAAGTCTCTAAGACCTGAACAGAGTCACGGGGGTCTGTTGGAGCCTATCTCAGCTAGCATTGTGTACAAGGCAGGAACAAGCCCGGGACAAGGTGCCAGTCCATTGCAGGGCGAAGCAGAGCAAACAGTGAAATCCAAATAAAACAGAATGGCTTGGAAGGCTAGTCATCACAAATAAAATCAGTTTGGATTTTTAATTGAAGTTTAAGCTTTGATTAGTAAAACATCTGGAAAAGAGTTTTTTATGCAATGCTTTTTAATACTCTTAACCAAACTAATCATAAAATGCTTTTTCATGTTATGTTGGAGATCTACTCTGTTGCAGCTCCTGATAGCCTAATTCACAGAAATAATATAAGTTGATTGCAAAGCACAACTTCATCAATGCCACTGAAAGGTCCACATAAAAACTCCAGATGTGAGAGATAATCACACTGGTAGCAAGCAGATGTCCTGCTCATGCCAGTGTAGAAAAGCAGAGGCTATTATGAGACAGAATGCTCTTTAGTTGCCCTGGCTGGCAGAAGTATCATCACAATTTACAGAGAGATGCAACCCAGAGGGAATCACGGCACAGTCCTTAGTAGGTAACACAAATGTCCTGTCTTCTGTGCAGTTGCAATTAAAATTCAACCCAACAGGTGGCAGCATGTTGCTAGTAGCTGAGGAACATGGTGGCCATAGTAATCTTTCCAGGGAAAACTTGAAGAAAATTCTCCTGCCTATTTAGCTTGGGGGTGTGCGGTAAAATTTAAATTTTTTTAAAGCAAATGGGCAGCTAAAAGGTTCACTGAGAGAGACTATGTACTTGAAAAGCAAAAGAATACTCAGATGTGCAGGGACAACAGTGTCAGCTACAGGAACATCTAACCTGGTGTTCCTACTACAAAAGTAGGGTCACACCTGACCCTAAAATATTAATCTGGTGCTTAGTTCAAAGTTATGTCCTAGCATTGTGTTGAGGCATGTATATATAACTGTATGAACCTAAGTCTTACAGCAAGAGGTTGAAGGTTGAACGAGGAACTGCTCTAGCTTCACCTTATGCTAACACATGCAATTTATGACTTCATTCTTTTCTGTGCTAGAATGTTCCTATTAATTAGATAAAGACCTTCATAAAAATTGCACTGTCACCCTACTATTTTTTCAGGCAATGTTTGATTATTGCATGAGTAAAAAAAAACAATGCATTGATTGCACATTTCAAAGTGCTTTGTTCTGTTAAACCATTAATGTCCCTTCTGCAGAAGTTAATAGCCAATTGACCTCACTCTGTGTTATCCTTCACTGAACTGCTATAAAGGGGAACAGATTGCTAACAGGGGTTTGGAGCTGCCTCATGATCAAAGGAAACTAGAGTCAGGAGGTGAGTTGGAATGGAGAATTGCATTACAAGAGAAAGAGAGGCTATGGTCGACAGATAGACAGATAGAGTGACAGATAAATACATACACAGACAGATGGATATGAAACGGTGAGAGCTTTTCATTTTGGGCAAAAGGGTAAAGCATTCCAAACAGGTGGTAAAGATGGTCACTACAGAAGTATCTTCTGCCATCTAACTTGTTGAATGAAACAACAATGTAAATTATGACACAAAGGAAAACAATGTACAGTTAAAATCTGAAAGATATGCAGCTAAAGGGCACAGCTCAGTTTGATAGGATATAGACCTGGACAGCTCCATCAGTGATACTGAACCAACAGTTCCCAGAAATAACATCATGGCAATGGGATCTAAAAATAAAATAATCATATAATTGAATTTGAAAAAGAAAGTTTAATGATCTGCATAGTATTTATTTGTTTTCTTCTTTGAATAAAATACTTGTTGAAAATGTAAATAGTACAGCACATTACATAAATACGACTATTAATCCATATAAAAATGAATTCAAGCTTTGAACATGCTACTTACAAATATTACCTTCAGACTTTATTTTTGTTCATTTAAAGATTGTGAACAGAGGAAATCTAGAGAAGGGATGGAGATTTTTTTTATAGTTCTACATATGCCACTTAATAGCCAATGTGTTTGTTCTTTATGCATTTTGAAGTGGTACAAGCAAACACCACAAAACTTTTAAGAGACCTTGTCTTATCCATCATGTTTTAGTTTCAGTTATGACAATTTCTTTACCTTTTAAATAATAAATGTATTGTTAATATTTTGCTAGATAATTCACACACTTTAAATTATTAATTATAAATTAATATATATTAAGTCGATTTAATTGGCCTCTACTGTTTCAGAAAGGTATTTTGACCCTCTCTTTAAGGGTAGACAACATCAAACATCAATGATTGTTTGAACTCCTTCTGACCAGCAGTTTGTAGTTGCTGGTAAGTGTCAGTAGCCCTTTTAACAAATTAAAGGGCTATTATGTTACACCAATTGCTGTTTCCCTTGTTGATTAAAACCTGAAACCTGAATTTTTAACTACTGTAATGTGTTATTTACAAACTGTTCAAACATCTCTTTATATATCTTTCAGTTAATTCAAAATATTGCTACAAGAATCATTACAAGAACTAGAACGTTTGACCACATATTTCCAGTTATCAAGTCTTCATACTGGCTTCCAGTTAAGCTTAGAACTAAAAATGTCAAAATTTTGCTTGCCAAATTTTTCACATTTTAAAAGTCTTACGTTTTAAATATAAAGACTTAAAGGGCCAAAGCCCTGCTTACTTGTCTGAACTTATCATAATTTGCAAAACAGAACATTAATTAAGATCTCCAGATGCCGACCTAGTAAATATTCCATGGATAATGAAAGTAAATGTGGGATGTCGAGCCTTCACTCATAGACCCCAAAAGCTGTGGAATGATATGCCTATAGTAGAAATACGCCAAAGATTTTCACCTTGAAAGAAGGCTCTCAGGAGTCAGAGGATGCGCAAACAGAATAATTAGCATTATTGCAATAAAACGATAACATGGAATCAACCCAATTCAGCCAAATCAAGCTGAGCCCCAAACAGTTCAAAAATCACAGTTTATATATCATTTTTTATCATTGTGACCTCGCTAGAAGCAGCCTATTCGCTGCTTCCCCTGACTCCTTTCTCTGCAGCTGGCCTCATTAACTTTTATTAGAACTACCAATTGTTCTTATTTTCTGTCAATTATCTTTATTTTTCTGCTTCGCTTATTTTTAGGTCGGTTGAGAGCCAACAGGTATGCTAATACATGAATACACTAATTTTATTTTCTGTACTATTTATATACAAAAAGAAATACCCCTTTAGTTTCAGCTTTAAAATCCAGGCTGAAGACTCACTAAAAACTCACTAATTTAGTTTAGTACACCCTGATTAGATCTGCTGATTAGCTGTGCATATTGCAGCCTCTGTTTGTTAGTCATTTATAAAAAAAATAATTGTAATACAATAATTATAACCCTCATGTGTTCTCTTTCTTTTCTCAGTATCATGCTGTGGCTTTTGCTGCTAGTGTTCAACATCCAAATTGTCTTCCTGCACATGGAAAGACATCTGAGAATGTGAGAGCTTTGGAATCAATAGATATAAGGAGTCTGTCATTATATTTGACAGCTTGGCACAGAATGTACTGTTGAATATTCATGAAATGGGGGACAGGGGAAGTTGGCAGAGGTCTCCAGGACTCTGACTGTGTCTGACTCTGTCTTTGCCTTTCTCAGTTATACAGTAACTGACCATTGTGTCAGGGACGGCAATTCCTCCCCAGAGCGAGGTCCACTGTGATGGAAGTACTGAGGAGCAGGCTGCAGTAGAGGCTGCCTCACTCCATTTGAGGAGACAAAGTGGAGGTGGCAGTGAAGAGAAAAAAGAGGAAAAAGAGAAGGGACTGAGAAGTGTTGTACTGTGTTTGTGAACTGTACTGTGCTCTGAAGTGGGGAGCGGAAAATAGAGCTGCCCCATGAAGAAAGAAACCATGTGGTGTTTTTCACTAGTGTGTCTCTGTGCCTGTCTGTGTTCGGGTTTAGGGAGCTGTAAGTCTCCGTGGCTTTCCCAGCATGAACATGTAGAAATTTATTTTCTCCAAGCATACTGTTGACTTGAGTTTTTGTTTTCCTCTCCTCCATTGTTAACCGGCTGAAGTTTATCAATTAGTTAATAGACAGATATTACTGGGACCCATTTTTGTAATAGATTTTAGACCACTTTGCTTCTTGTCTGTTTAAACAAATCTATGACTTTATATGTATTCTTTATTTGTAATTTGTAAAGTTTGCATTTGTAGCTACCTGTGAACTTGTCACAGCACTATACAAAAATACACTAAATTGAACTGAATTGAATTGATTGCCTGAAAAGCCTCTCAGTGTCATGGCAGCATTAGTTCCACAGCAGTGCCGTATATTATTCTATAATATAAACATCTGGAAAGAAAATGCAGATAATAACCATCAGCAGTTGATTGCAGGTTTTTCAGAAAAATCATGTCACGTTTGTGCCTGTTTTTAATGATGGTCCTTGTAGTCAATTTAGTCACTTATCTACTTACTTTTTGCATCTACACCACCGGCTAGCTTGTTTCACATCAATGTTTAATTACTGCAAGCCAGAAGCAAAGGTTTTTCCTTTTTTTCAGTAAGTACTTAGGATGCTGCCCTGAACCCTCATTCAGCAAGGAGTTATGCTGCCAAGAGTTATTACAAAAAAAAAAAAAAGTTCAATTAAATTACTCATGTTAAGTCTCATGTCAGAAGCAAATATCAAGCAAATAATTTTGGCTGAAAAAAGTTTTTTTTTTTTCTCCCTTAATTCTCATCAAATGTGTTTGAATTGCAAACTTGTATAACTTTGTTTAACATAAATTAGTAACAGTTAATCTTGTCTGTCAGTGAAAAAGGGTGATCAAAATATTTTGATTAGTGAAAATATAGAACTATAGCTTGATGCAGTATAGGAATTAATGAGCTTAATTGAATTGGTGTTTACATAATATAGTGCCATTATACACCTGTTTTATCCTGTCTAAGCTATTCAATTTCTATTGTGAAAAGCTACTATTCCACAAACACCTAAAACAAATTGTGCAGGGTAAATTACCACCCAGTACCTGGAAACTAACCTACAACTTAATTAGTACTCCCTCTGAACATAATTGAGAGTGTGGAAGCAACGACCATCACCCCCTGGGTGACCTAAAACCTCTAAGAGAAAACAGGCAGGAGGAAGTTTAAATCATAACCATTTATTCTCTTTGAATAGGGAGCACTCCTATTACAGGACACTATAACTAGACGCACACAGCATTCTGTAATAAGATGCACACCTTTTCTGCTAGATGAGGTCTTTTTTATACACATGTAAAAGGTACAGAATTAAATTACATCATATAAAATTTCTTATCATCATTGGCAGCTTCCAGTTGCTACTTGGACACAGGGCAAAATGAAGCACACTAAATCTATACTAATAAAAGGCAAAGCCCTCACTGACTGACTGACTGACTGACTGACTAACTGACTGACTGACTGACTGACTGACTGACTGACTCACTCACTCACTCACTCACTCACTCATCACTAATTCTCCAAGTTCCCGTGTGGGTAGAAGGCTGAAATTTGACAGGCTCATTCCTTACAGCTTCCTTACAAAAGTTGGGCAGGTTTCATTTCGAAATTCTTCGCGTAATGGTCATAACTGGAAGCTATTTTTCTCCATTTACTGTAATGGAGTTGAGCTCGAAAGCCGTGGGGGGCGGAGTTTCGTGTGACATCACGCCTCCCACGTAATCACGTGAACTGACTGTCAACGCAGTGCGTAGAAAACCAGGAAGAGCTCTAAAAAGCGCTGAAGAAAACATGTATTATATAATTGAGAAGGCAGCGAAACAATAAGAAGCGAGTGATATATATATACAACCATATTCATGAGTGCTGCTACTTCGGAAACAAAGCACGGTGTAAACCTAAAGTTTAAATTAAGTTCATAGACAGGCTGCCGCTGGCGTTTGTCATGCCCACGGGTAATGCGGGATACAAGTTTAATGAGAGGACGCAGGATATAAACGAGAGTTTTGATCACTTTGTAACTAAGTTAAAATTGCAGGTGAAGGGCTGTGCTTATGCAAATTCCGAGAGACTGTGTTTGTGGGGGATTGACAGTTAAGGCGGGTGGGTGAGTCACATCATCCTCTCCCCTCCCATTCACCTCATTTCGCTCTGAGCTGAGCTCCGCAGCTAACGCAGTAGTGATGGGAAGTTCAGATCATTTTACCGACTCGGACCTTTAAGTCTCGTTCAGCAAAATGAACAAATCTTTTTTCGAGTCAATTTGTTCAATTCTCTTTCCGGCTCAGACTGCATATGTTAAGCTTATGGGCCTGTCACGTAATGATTGAACGACTCAAACCCGAAGACTCGAGCGATGAACTAATCAATTCTGTTTCCGGCTCAGACTGAGTTGGTTAAGCTTATGGGGTTGTCACGTGATGAACGAACGACTCAAAAAACCCGAAGACTCGAAATAGGTGAATCAATTCCAATACAGAAACTATAGGAAGTTGTGCAAATGCGCATGCGTGACTGAATGAATTACTCCCACGAGACGACTCATTCTTCCCGAGTCACATTAAAGATTCGTTCAAAATAAACGAATCGTTCAAGAACGACCCATCACTATAACACAGTGTTACGGAAGCGACTTTGTGACGCTGCCACCAAATACTCACAGAAAAATTCACAAGTTAATACACACGCTGTCTCTACAGTTTCTCCACACTGAATCCTCCAGGCACTACTTACAAAAGGTTACATTGACAATTGTGTTACGTTATTTTTAAAATGTTTCCTTTTCTTAGCACAAGCACAGCTGAGAAGCTTTGATGCATGTGCTCCATAACGCATTAAAAAATCACGCATTTAATCACACTTTGCAATACAAGCAAAGGAGAAATTCTGTCAATGCATGATTTCCTGGTACACCGATTACATTGATCAGCGCTTCTCGATTCATTTTACCCTCGCACCCCCTTGGTTTGAGAAGAAGTATGAAAAAATATGAGGTTAACACAGAAAAAAAGATCACCAATTGAAGCTTCATGAATAATCAATTCGCCATCAATAATTGTTTTGGTAAAGCCATACTCAGTGTAATCCTCCTTCCATTTTATAATTTTTCCGCCACTAGCCATGATTAAATGAACGGTAAAAAAGTAAGAGCGAAGCGAGGGTGACTTATTCAGGCAGGCAGGCGACAGCTCAATAGCTCGAATTTGGATATAAGTAGGTTCTATTTAGTTGCCAGAAATATCTTTGTTAGGAATGGAAGATGAATTTAGTCTTTAAATTTCTATGGTAAAGAAAAAGTTATGCAGTGATGACTAAATTTAACTATATAAAGTCAAAACTTTTATATATAAAGTCATTCCCGAATATATAAAGTCAAACCTTGATTATATAAAGTCACTGTTGGAATAAATAAAGTCAAAACCTGAGTATATAAAGACGGCGTTGGAATATTTCTAAATATATAAAGTAAGCACTGGAATATATAAAGTCCATCCATCCATCCATTTTCTAACCCGCTGAATCCGAATACAGGGTCACGGGGGTCTGCTGGAGCCAATCCCAGCCAACACAGGGCACAAGGCAGGAACCAATCCTGGGCAGGGCGCCAACCCACCGCAGGACACACACACACCAAGCACACACTAGGGCCAATTTAGAATCGCCAATCCACCTAACCTGCATGTCTTTGGATTGTGGGAGGAAACCGAGCGCCCGGAGGAAACCCACGCAGACACGGGAGAACATGCAAACTCCACGCAGGGAGGACCGGGAAGCGAACCCGGGTCTCCTAACTGCGAGGCAGCAGCGCTACCACTGCGCCACCGTGCCGCCCATATATAAAGTCAAAACTTAAATATATAAAGTCAGTGTTGGAATATATGAAGTCAGTGCTGGAATATATAAAGTAAGCGCTGCAATATATAAAGTCAAAACTTCAATATATAAAGTCAGCGTTGGAATATACAAAGTCAGCGCTGGAATATTCATCCATTTCCCAACCCATTGAATCCGACCACAGGGTCACGGGGGTCTGCTGGAGCCAATCCCAGCCAACACTGGGCGCAAGGCAGGAACCAATCCTGGGCAGGGCACATGCATCATTTTCAAAACATTAACCGAACAGTGTTTTTTTATTTATTTTTCTGAATACGTTTTTGTTAACTTAGTTCAGTTCAGAGTCATTTCAATCAATAGATTTTGACTTTCACTTTATATATTCAGGAGTGAGTTTATATACTCCGATGCTGACTTTATATAATCAGGAATGACTTTATAAATTCCAGCGCTGACTTTATATATACCGACGCTGACTTTATATATTCAAGTTTTGACTTTATATATTCGGGAATGACTTTATATATTCAAGTTTTGACTTTATATATTCTGACGCCAACTTTATATATTCACAAAATCAATGTATTTGCCTGTTTGGCACCCCATAGTATATGTGTGTGTGTGTATATATGTACAAATATATTCCAGCAACACTCATGACAATGACAAAACAATTACATTGTCAATCATGTTACGTTATTATTAAAATGTTTCCCTTTCTTTTTACTTCTCCGCTGCCAAGCGCGGGTATTTTGCTATATATATATATATATATAGATATGAGAACAACACTCATATCAATGACAAAACAACTACATTAACAATCATGTTACGTTATTTTTAAAATTTTACCTTTTCTTTTTCATAACTTCTTTAACACACTACTTCTCCGCTGCGAAGCGCGGGTATTCTGCTAGTTATAAATAAACACGATCATCAAAAACACGTTGATCATTAATGTCAAGCATCGCGTGTTTGCTTTGCCATTTTCAGCTCCTTTCTTTAATAGTAAGTCAGATGCCTTACTCATACATAAAATAAACATATACTTTATTGCTGACAGCCTAATGTAGTCTGCTTGCCTCCTGTTTCAGCTGCCCTAGGTTACCTGAAAACGTTTTTACATTATATAGTGAACTTTGCTAAATGTGCTTAATTACTTTAAGATATAAAATCCAAATCTCACAATTATTAATTAATTTGTCTTGTTGTGATATTTTTTACAAGAGCAAGAAAAACACTTATTTATTTATTCATTTGAATGAAATAAAAGAATAAACAAATGAAATAATTACCAAGAATTTAAGCACCAAACTGAGTGAATGCAATTCAGTTACCAAAAGATTTCTTAAAGTGTTATATTCTCAAGTTCCTAGTTAAATGCCAAAATAAATAACAGAATTGAGAATGTAAAGACAAATAAACATAGACTTTAAACTGCCTATAATATCTATACAAAACAAGAAAAAAAACATCAACTAAAGCTATACGCTTTAGAAAACACAAGTAATGTTAATTAAATTAGAACAGAACAACATAATAGAAGAAAACCCAAAACCAGAACACTTAACAAGGTAAAAAAAAAAAAACAGCATAAAATATGAAATTTTGTAAAGTGCAAAGCAAAACATCCATAAAACGTTGTTAAGAGAAACAGAGGTGTCAAACAAATGGGAATGAATGCTTGGCCATGCCAGAAGGCTTATGCTCCCTTTCATTGAGCAGGCTGTCAGGTCCATTTCCTTAAAGATATTTCTTTGAAAATATTTACTGTATGTTTTTAAAACACAGACAGAATATGAGATATGTGTTTTCAAATTTTACATGATACAAATGAAATATATGATTTTCCCCTGGACATTGACATACTTAACTGATGAGACAGCAGAACTCAAATACTGTATGGCTTTCTGAGTCACTCATGAAAATTATGAATCACAGTACTGTATCTGTCTGAGAAAACTAGTAAAATGATAAAAAGTGGTTTTAAGTGGATTTCAGCTGATAGAGTAGCAAATAAATTTCATTTTTTTAACCTGAAAAAATTCTTTCTCGATTAATAAAATTTCTCTAAGTGCTAAAATTTGAATGCATTTTAAGTGTGGTTTTCTCTTTAAATGAATAGTGAGTAAATCAGCTCCTCTGCTGTTCAACAATTCCTCCTGCCCTCCTGCAAACTCCAATCCAGTTCCCATCCCTCCCACATATATTCCACTGGTATGATGCAAAACACCTTTAGCCTTTTGTCAATCACAATCTGTATTTTAGGTGTTTGGATGGATGGAGAAATGTATTAAATTCTTGTAGTTTCCTTCTTAGAGACTGGCTGCCTAAAAATATGTCACAAATGTTGTTTATTTTAATAATTTGACCAAGGTGGGAACATCATATTCTTGCATGATTATACAGACATTCATAATTTAGTCCTTGAACCCACCCTTTTGAGTTAGCTTCATGCATTAGTATATGTTATTGTGCAGATTTTATTTCCAAATAAGTTCAGTCTTTACAAATTATTCACAGCAGTTTCAATATTGTTAATACCAGTGTGTTCATCAAAAAAAAAGGTAAATATCATTCTAATACATTTTGTTTACTATCAAGTGAACATTTTAGACACTTACACTTCTTTCAGTAGTTTTGCAGAACTTCTGTACCCATCTTTTTGAATTACATATTTGTTTGTAGTACATTTTGTCAATGTACCTGAACATGTGTGCCACTGTCACAGCAAAATGTGCTTTGTTAAATACGGTTCAGGATCTCAAGGGCTGAAGACTACACTGATAGCATTAGGTGGGCAAAATGGAGCCTCAGTATGTTTAATAATCACATTAAAAAGAAGAAAGAATTCAGGAACCTGGAAAGTTTGGCTACTACATCCCACTTTACAAAGGAAAAACTTATGAAACAAAATTAGGAGCGGTTAAACCAAATGAGACCACTGTTCAGCTGTGGTGTGCTTGTTACTCAACAAGCTATATTATATTTAGAGTTTAAAAAATGTTCTTTACCCCAAGGAGTTCATCAATTATTTGTGCTGAGATTATTTAATTTCAATATCATATTCTAAAAAACTTTTTTTAATATAACAAGTGTGGGGTCTCGAGCTGATATCTAGGCAGGCAAGCTAAAATTATGTAGTGGGACAGATGCATTTTAGCATCTGAAAGAACTCACAAAGGTAACTTTTAAACACCTTCACTTTTTCTGTTTTGTGGTTTGAATGTGACAATAGTCTATCTTACCAATAACCCCAAAACACCCACAATACAGTTATTTATAACACAGAAATTATAGAAGATACAGTATATGTATTATAGTATACAAAGACATCGGACAATAAACAACGCAAAATTTAAATCTAAGGTAACTGGGTTTTCATTCACCTTTTCTCTTATTAAGAATTAAAAAGTTATATGAGTTAAAGTTTTCCATCTTATTTCTCATCAAAATAAATGCCTGTGGAAACGTTTATTTAAGGCTGACCTTTAAATGGTTTTGTAAGACTTTTTGTTTATTAGCCAGTTAGATTGATAAATCAATTTTTGATTTAGACATTTTTTAGTCCTGTATGCAACCAGCTCTCACCCTCTCACAGCTCATCTCTGAAGACTTATGTGTGTGTGTGTGTCACATATGGTTTGAAGCTGCTGCATGGTAGTTGCTGGGTGCCAGCAGCTCCAGGTTTACTGTCATAATCTGAATTTTTATATTTAAAAATATGTCACTCAATTTTGAAATTATTTTGATTTGTTTTTCTTCTGGCTGATTTATCATTATGATGGTGACATTCTTTTCTTATGATTGTGGTCGTATTGTTGATGCAAACACCACTCATTGGCAGTCACAGGGTTCAATGCATGTTGCATTTGCTCTGATTTTGTTAACATTATTTAGGAAAGTTGCACACATCACCATTCTTGCTAGAGCTATACTCACAAGTTTAGGTTTCAAATTAAATTTGGAACATGAAAAATATAAAAGCTAAAGGTTTATCCAAAACAAATAATATTACTTTCAGCTTAAATAAATAAAAACATTCATACAGAATGCTGATATATTGGCTTGCTTTACACTGCCTGTGAGGTTACAAGCCTTGGAACTAAAAGTACAAAGCAGTAATGGTGCTTCTTGTTTTCTTCAGCTCCCATCCTTTCAAGGGATGGAGACAATGCTTTGTTCTGAAATCTTCTGGGCCCATTGTAAGATTTTTCACTGGCTCATGCAAAGAAAGAACAAGAGGAAGAGAAGTGCATTTTGTGTGTCTTTGGTCAGTTGTCCTTCTCTTCACATTTAGTTGCACCTTGCTATGACAGACTGTACTCCAGGTTTTACATGGTAAACTTCACTTACTTGCATAAAAAATGTCTGTTGAGAGTTAGTGATGAGTTGACTGTGATATTCAGTGAGTCAAACTTGTTGATCTTATGTACAGGTTCTCTTGTTTGTGTGCCTCATTTCCTTTAAACTAGACTGAATTCAATGTGGCACTCCCACCTGACTCCATTATAGGCTGTCTTCTATTGTTATGGTTCTGCCCTTCATTACCCCTCAGAGTAAAAGGGTTGCGCTAGATCCCAGGCAGCGCATAGAACTGACCCCAGGCTGAGTTCATTCTGAGAGAGAAGGGAGGTAGTGCTTTTACTAGAAATGGGTTTACTGGGTGGACATAAGCCCAGTCATTTGGTTGATAACTGCTACAAAGGTATGTTCATCATGGTTGCCAAAGCTGAGTTGTGGTCATTTCTCTTACTAACCAAAGCAGTAAGCAGTACAAACCTAAGATTTATCAGTGAATGGATATGCCACTCAACTGTCAGTCAACTGTGATTGATGCATCCTTCTCAGAGAGAAAGATTCAGATCTTGCATACCAAGAGGCTCACTTTTTCAGTTTCACTGAGAAACTCATCCTTTAGCTGACTGAAAAAGAATTTCTTCCTTTATTTTGAAACCTGTCAGCATGAAGGTACAGTGCTCACTCCTCTTTCTAATGTTAAATAGCTTTTGGTCTACCAAGAATAAGATTGTCACAAATCATATTGTTATTGACCTGAATGCTGTAGATGGGTGTCTTCTGCAACTTTATCCCTATCCATTTATATGTAATAAGTCAGTTAGTCAGGTATACTTTTTCAAAAAACAGTCAGAAATCCACTTTGACTGGACACCCGTCCATTGTAGCTTAGTCACGCATACAGTCACAGAGGGCAGAGTTAAACTTAACATGCATGTCTTTGGGATGTGGAAGTAAAACCATGGTATTGAGGCTTAAAAAAACAAAAAAATGCATGGAATCTCTGTAAACTCCACACTGATACTGCATAGCTCAAGATCTGAACACTGATCTAGTACTGTGAGGCAGGTGTTCTAACCACTGTGGCATTATGCCACCCCGTTTGATGAACATGTCAGTGTGGTTTTTTAATCTGTTGGTTTGAGTGCTGTTTTGGAATGATATTAACTGTTGTCCTTATGTTGTGTGTTTGAAATTAAGTTTGTATAAGCTTCAATAGGTTAATAAGTTCAAACAAGTAATATTGCCTTATTTTATGCTCTTGTGGAAAATATTCTGCAAATAAAAAACAGCCTTGAGTAACCATTACAAATTAACTCCAAAAACGGCATCCTTTAGCAAATGGTGTACCCCCAGCTTTTGTTCAATGCAACATGGCATATGGAAGAAATCTAACATAACAGCTTCCTTTATTCATCTAGGTTCATTTAAATACAATAGATAGGAAGCATTTCAATAAAACCAATCAGCATGCAGATAAATGGTATGTTCTAGTTAACACTTTGCTGCCATTAAATACCATTCAGAGATACGAAAATAGTTAATCAATAAAAGTCTTAAGCAAATGTCTGATTCAAAGAAACAAGACCTTTCATATGTCAACTGTGATCAAAGAACAAAATATAAAGTTAAATATTATATACAGTATGACCTCATCTTCTAATATAAATGTGCAGGTACAAATGTCAGGATGTCCTAGGCAGTTTCAGGTACATCTGTCTCCATACTGCTAATTATTAAAAAATAACTGTATCTTGTACCTAGTTACTTTATAAAGATATTTAAATGGGTCCCCATTTTGCCTTTTGTTGGTTAAACTGGGGACCAATGGTCTGGTGTAGAACAAGAGCAAGTTGATTTTGCTTGTGACATGAAGCCAAAGGTCATTTTGCCTCTTCATTGCAAAAAGAATAGTCAAGGCTTCCTTCTAATGGGTCCCAGATTGTCAGGCACTCGTGTGCACCTCTAACAGCATGATGAATTTCTACAAGTTTGCGTTACCAACCAACAGGCAGATAAAGAGAATATGCTTCTTCCAATGTCACTTCAATTTCTGTTTCCACCCCTCCAGCATCCTGTGATTTTGAGTGCACCATTGGCTTTGTTTCCTGTGAATAGTAGAAAGGGAAAAAAACATGGAACAGCACCAGGGAATGATGTGGTAGCTTATTACCTTTACATTAGAACATTAGAACAATCTAGATGACAACAGGCCATTCAGCCCAACAAAGCTTGCCAGTCCTATCCAATTAATAACATCAAGTCTAGTTTTTAAAGTCCCTAAAGTCCTACTGTCGACCACACTACTTGGTAACTTATTCCATGTGCCTATGGTTCTCTGTTGGATGGAAATCTTCCTAGCGTTTGTGCAAAATTTACAATTAAGAAGTTGTTCTGTTTTTCCATGTTCTTGATGAATTCTTTTTAAAGTAACAGTCTTGACTTGTTGTACTGATTCCCTTCAAAATTTTAAACACTTCAATCATGTCTCCTCTAAATCTACTTTTGCTTAAACTAAAAAGGCTCAGCTCTTTTACTCTCTCATTATAAGTCATTCGTGTTCATAAATAAAAGAAACCTAAGGAAATAATACTTTAATATAAAAGTACTAGCCAAAGCCCTCCGTAGCATACCGCGGTGTAAGAATAGGAACGGAAAACGGTGAGAAAGGAATTCAGTATAACAAAGGGTTAGGAAACCACCGTCGTAGTATAACAAAAATAGCAAGGAGCGAAACCAATGCCAATGGTCGAGAGAGTATCATCCTGTAGCAGGCTACGGAAAACATAGACATATATAGATAGACGCCGTATTCACTGTGTTGCCCAGTCGACACGATAAGTCAGCGCGTCCGCCCTATTGCGAGTGGTAAAAGTACCAGTTAAACTAATACAGGTAGATGTGGAAACCGGGTTTTCTGATGAAAAAACAATAGCGTTTTAAACAGTATCGTTTACATACAACAGATTTTGGTGAATCGTTTACATGCAATTATTTATATACATTTATACACTAATAATGGCAATTATTAAATAATAATAATAATAATAATAATAATTATTATTATTATTATTAAATAATTCATCCCGTATAGGTAACATTTCTCGGATTGCTTTCTTCCTTCTTCGAAACATTTCTAGACTTCATCCTGTTGTTATGCAACACAGTACTAAAGTATTGGTTAATGCCCGAGTCACCTCACGTATAGATTACTGTAATGCTATTCTATCTGTCATCCCACAAAAATGTATCCATCACTTACAATTTATTCAAAATTCTGCTGCCAGGATAATAACCTTCTGTTCTAAATCCACTGAACATACTACGCCTATTCTCTCTCAACTTCACTGGCTTCCTGTTAACTACAGAATACAATACTAAATACCGCTCTTAACATTTAAAGCTCTCCACAACCTCACTGATCTTCTACAGACTGACACTCGTCTCGCTCACTCTGATTCTTATCTGCAGCTGTGCTTTCTGTACCACACATCAAACTCTGTGCTATGGGAGCTCGAGCGTCTCTCATAGTGCTCCTCAACTCGGGAATTCTCTTCTCTCTCATATACATCAGCTCGATTCAATAACACATTTTAAAACTACCCTCAAAACTTATCTTTTCAAACTGGCATTCCAATTGTGAATGTTGCACTGTTACTGCCAGTTATCTTTGTTTGTTTGCTAATTATTGCTGTTTGATTGAGAGCGACGGACGACGCGGAAGTAGGATTAGAGATGGCGGGCCGGGCTCCGTTGTGCGTATCCCATGGTCTTAAAGTTGGCAGGCGGGGCTCTGTGAGCTGGTGGGCGTGGCTCTCTGTCTTGCTTGCCCTTAGTTAGAGTTGGCGGGCAGGGCTCTATCGAGCGTATCTCATGGTCTTAGAGTTGGCAGGCGGGGGCTCTATGAGTTGGCAGGCGTGGCTCTCTGTCTTGCGTGCACTCTCTGTCTTTCTTGCACTCACTGTCTTGCGTGCTCTTAGTGAATTATATATATAGATGTAAGAATTATACAATTAGTATATTAAAAAGAGTATTTTACTTTTTTAGGTTTAAAGTTGAAAATGTGGGAGTATTTTAGAGGGGGTAATTGTTCCACTGTAAAACAACAGGGTATACAGTAAAATGTGTACTGGCAGCTTTTAAAAGTATGATAAATTATTAATGTTTTCTGACTGTGTATAGCTGCAATTGCTTGCAACTCTTCAGTTCTATCCATGCATTTTCTTATTTTGAATAATTGCAACTGTGTTGTATTTCCCTGTGATATGGATGTCCTCCACGAATTTATACATTAATGCCATTTTCTAAAGCTGACAAGTTTTTAGGGTCATGAGAAGTTACAGTATAGCAGCATTTTATATACAGTATAAGGAAAGAAAGAAATTAACCCCAGGCAGGACATCATTTTGTCACAGAAAATATTTGCAAGTTTAAAATCACTAGTGCTGAGCCACTTTGAAGATGGCAGTCAAGCAAAAGAACACTGGTAATGAAACTCCATGTGAAGACAGAGAGAACATCCACAAAACCACACAGAAAGTGGCTAACCAAGGAATTGAACTCTTTCTCCTGGGGCTTTGAAGTAACAGAGCTAACCATTACATTACCATGCCAACACTGTGCAAACCAATAAACTAGAATGAATTTCTTCGAAAATTTTAAATAGTAATAATTCAATATTTATATTTACCATTGGAACTAAATCCATAAATGTCATAACCTGGATAACTAAAAAGACATAAAGACAAAATGGAAGAAAGGCAAAAGACAACGCTTGATAACAATGATGATTGTTATATTTTGCTGTTAGTGCTATTATAAATTGCAATACTTAATAATGTTGTGTAGTTTGCAAAACTCTGCTTTCAAAAAGGGAAACAAAGGAAGTTTACTGGGTATTTACACAGAGTACACATATCAGTAAATCCCAAAGTTTAGTCTATAATACTCCACAAGAACATTGCACACATTTTTGAAGTTGTCATTTTCTTTATGTATCTTGGATTTCCAGATGCTTACTTTTAAAGTTTTACTATTAATCTACACGGATTAAAGAAAATGCCAAGGACTCCCATCACCGAAGTTAAAAGCAAATTGTGAGTATTATTTTATTTTTGAGTGTTATCACATTATAAAGGATTCAGAAGTAGTCAATCCCTAGTTAACTGAAAACTTTTGGAGTCCATGGACTCTTCTCTTTTTTAATCTAATAGAGAAAAGGGTACCTTCTGAGATGCACAGTGCCATTAAAAAATATTTACTTTTTGGTTTTGCATTATACTGAAACTTTTTCAACCAAAATATAGTATTAGATGAAGGGTATTTGACTAAATAAATAATACTTTTCTCTTATGTCATTTGCTGAATGAACAAAGTTATTCAACACAAACAGTAGTTGAGCCCGTTCACTTAATAACAGGCTGCACCATATTTTTCTGCAATCACTACAACCAAATTCTTTCTGTAATTCACTAAGAGTCTTTCACATTGCTATCTTTCTTGCAGAATTGGTTTTATTCAAACGCACTGGTAGGAGTTTAAGAATGAAGTGCTTGATTAAACACTGTCTGCTGAATCTCTATTGGGTTTAGGTCTGGATTTTGACTAGGCCAGTGCATAACTTTAATTTTGCTTCTTTTCATCCATTCTAATGTATACAGTACTTGCTTTTGTATTTTGAATCATTCTTGTCACATGACCCAGCTTTGCTTCATGAATGAACGACCAGACATTCACATGATCATTTTTTAAAACCAAGCAGAATTAATGATATACAGTTTTCAGTTATGGAAAGTCATTAAGACTCCAAGGCAGCAAACATCCTACACCATCACATTAGTACCACCATGTTTAACTGTTGGTTTAATGTTCTTTCTGTGTTAGGCTGTTTCTACTTCATGCTTGATATAGTGTCATCCCAAATATTTTGCCTCATTTGTCCACAGCATATTTTCTCAAAGGGCTTTGAGGATTGTCAAGGGGCTTCTTAGAAAATAAGAGACAAGTGATTTTAATTTTGATACTCTCCAATGAACCCACTTTTGTGAGTGTCTTTCTAAATGTGGAGTTATCAATAATGATATTTTCGGTGGCATTTTTTTTTTTTGGATATTTGTGACTTACTGCATAATTTTATACTGTACATTTTGAGTAATTTTAACAGAATGACCATACCAGGGATAACTCACTGCTGTTTCAGAGTCCCATAGCATTAGAAATGTCTTGTAGCCTTTTTCAGAGTGATAGACATGAAACAACATTTTTTCCTGATCACTTCATGGATTTGCTTTAATTTTTGTATTATTTACTTATTGATTTTTCTGTACTCCCAACTTGACTCTGATGGTAAGGGTCACAATAACTGAAGCTTATTTCAAGGAAAGCTGTTTCTAATCAAGTCTGGCTCTCTTCAATCAACTCATTTTCCACGCAGTATAAGCTAGTGATGTATAACCTTGTTCATTAGATAAATGAAATAACTGGAAACAATGCTATTTGTCTACTCAGGTGCCTTTAATCTAATATTAAATTTTGGTTGTAGACCTATAAACATTCAGTGTGAAAATTTTGCAATAAGTGAGGAAATTGGAAATTTTAACAGTTCTGGGGAAAAAATTGAGCAAAGCAATATGATTGTGAAATGCAAAGAACTGATTTGTACCTTTTAATCTTAATGAAGCCTTGTAATTTCATTGAAGGGTTTGAAAATAACCTCCTCTGATTGATGTTTTCTAGTTTTAACAATAGTGTCTTACATTTTATTAGCCTTTTCTTTGCTACCACATGCTGCCTAAATGATAAGAACAAAATGTCAACATAAACAGCTACATCCTTTTTAAAATTATTAGTTTGAAAGAAGAGTGAGAAGAATAGGTTTTTTTTAAATATGTGTGCTTTACAGACAACAAAATAGTCAGACAAAAAGGCAGGGTTTGGTTATCATACCAAGTCAAATGAGTGGTTCGTCAGTGTATTACATGATTTAAACAACTGTAGAAAGTAATAAAAAAATCTTCCATTTCCTAAAATATTTTAATAATTCTGATGATTTCTCTTTTTTAATTATTGGAATGCTTGTTGTCCTTGAAACTAAAGCACACACACACATATATAAAATCTTTACTGTAGTTTGCATAGAGTCTTTAAAGAAAGACATTTGACTTGTCAGTTACATTAGCAATAATGTGAATAACCAATCCATATTTTTACAAACATAAGGGGAAGAGGAAGGCAAAGGGAATTATGTAATAGTAACTTGGCATTTTGCCAGTGCTAACCCTTGATGTGTAAAGGACAGAAAACTCATAGGGCAATGTGTCAGCTCTCTAAATACAGCTGTAAAAGCTGTTTTCTAAGAGAGGCTAAAAAGCTGTGTTGGAGAGCAATAGATAGCAGATTCATGTCAAGTTACCCACTTTGAATTAGCATGTCTTGCCCTGGGTGGATCTCTTTAAAAAAAGGCTACTTGGTGTGCATCTGAAAATGTATGTTAAAACAGTTAAGGTATATATTTGCAGTATCTCACAAACAGCATAACTTTACATCACAGCTATATATTTCATATTACTGTCATTTTTATTCAGTAATATTTATGTTTTAATTGTTAAAATTTAACTTCATTTTGTCACTGTGATATATGCATTCCTTCAAATACTTAAATAAACTGTATCTTATGAAGTGTCTGTATTCAGTATCAGGAGATATGGCTGGAGTGGTGCAGTGGGTAGCGCTGCTGTCTTGCAGTTAGGAGACCCGGGTTTGCTTCCCGTGTCCTCCCTGCATGGAGTTTGCATATTCTCCCCGTGTCTGCATTGGGGTACTCCGGTTTCCTCCCACAGTCCAAAGAAATACAGGTTAGGTGGGTTTGCGATTCTAAATTGTCCTTGGTGTGTGCACACCCTGTGGTGGGCTGGCGCCCTGCCCAGGGTTTGTTTCCTGCCTTGCACCCTGTGTTGGCTGGGATTGGCTCCAGCAGACCCCCGTGACCCTGTAGTTAGGATATAGCAGGTTGGATAATGCATGGATGGATGGAGATATGGCTGATCAATGAACAAAGAATACAGTAGGGGGCACTGTCTTTAGGGCTGTAAACCATAGGACTGTCAATTCAGTTTTGATTCCAAGGCTTTCTTGAAGTGCAAAATGAAGAAAGAGTTTTCCAAGATTTAAATATTTGGAATTAAATGTTTGATATTGAACATTATCTGAATGAGAGAGTCTAAATTTACTAATCTTAAAACTTCTAGAGGAGAACGACTAGGCTGATTTGAGGGCTGCAGAGGATGAGTTATGAGAAAAGATTAGAGGAGCTAAGCCTTTTCAGTTTAAGAAAAAGCAGATTAAGAGGTGATATGATTGAAGTGTTTAAAAATTATGAAGGGATTTAGTACAATGGATCGAGACTGTTTCTTTAAAATAGAGAAACACTGTTGGAAACATATTAAGGGTGAATTTCGCACAAACATTAGGAAGTTTTTCTTCAAATAATGAACCACAGACACATGTGATAAACAGTGGGTCTTTATGGTCCTTCAAACCTAAACTTATTTTGGAATTATGTTATTTTGGAAAAAGAAAATGGATGGGAATGGCAAGCTTTGTTGGGCAGAAAGGCCTATTCTCGTCTAGATTATTCTGTTATAATGTTCTAAAAACTCCCAAGCCCAAACCTTCACAAACAAGCAAGGGGATAAGTAGACACAGAAAATGAAAGTGGTATTGATTTGTAGTGAGGGTATCATTTAAAAATTGAAGTACCTAAATTAGCTTCAAGCAAGCTCATAAATGTATCATATTTGGTGACAACAGATTTTACAGTTTTTGAGGATTTTTATAGATTAATTTTTTTAATTGATTGTATGGTGTATTGTAAATTTTTTTATCGGTATTTGAAGTACTGTGTATATTTTGAACTCAGTCTTTATTTATATATTAGCTAGCATAATACTTTTACAAACCACATAAAAACATGGCACAACAGAAACTAAAACTTAAAAAAGGTTTGAGTAAAAACAAGTCAAAATGAGGAAAAAAAGGAGCAGAATCATTGGAATTGACAAGGTTCTACTGGAAAAGTGCTTTAACCGTAAAGCTGATATATGGATATTAATATACAGTAGTTAGAATATAGCGGGTTGGATACTGGATGGATGGATATATATTTTTTGGTAGAAACATGCCTCAGCAATTGTGATGATCTATAATTTTCAAGACTAAAAATATGCATATTAAAGTATTATTATTACTATATACTATATTATACTGTATATATTCTTTATTATACTGTATTTGAAATGCCTTATCTTTTTTCCATCAGGAGAATCTACAAGAAGTAGAACAGAATAGGAAACATATTTTTTCCATTAGTGTCATTGCTTTGTACATTCACTATTAAGAGTCCAAATAAGTCACAAAAGTACATGATGGTGTGCATAATTCCACTATTAGTATTCTGCTGAGTAAACTTGACTAAATTGTCTCCATGTTGGATAAGCATTAAAAATAGCCAATTCATGTTTGACTGTATACGAGGATGGACCCAGAAATGTCGAGAAATGATCATTAGCACAGGAGGAGTGTGTATTTCTTAAATATATTGCTAAGTATTGTATGCCTATAGGCTTAATCATTCTTCCAAGTGGCAACGTGTTGAGTTGATAAGAGTCCACCGTGGCAGATTTTCAAGAGATGATGATCAGGATTTTTTTCACATTTACAGATTTGTTTGTAAACAATATTTCTTGTTGGATGCACTGTTAATCAGTGAAAATACATTGAATTGCTGAGACATCTACAGGAAAGCATCAGGAAAAAAATTCTAGAGTAATGGTGCACACATTTTGCACAAATGCAGCTGCACATACAATGTTTGCAGTGAAAGAGTTTTTGATCAAAAACAATGTAGTCATCACTTTTCACCCCCTGTTTTTGCCAGATGTTGCTCCCTATAACTACTTTTTTTTCTCAAAATCAAAATTTGGACTTAAGGGAAGAAGATATCCTATCATGAATGAAATCCAGGCAAAAATGTAAGAGGCTTTAGACATGGTAACAAAAGATAATTACAGGAAATGTTTCCATTTTTGGGAGAATTGCTGTACATTGCATTTGAAGGAGAGTATTTTGAAGGTGACTAAAAGAGAACTGCTATAAGTTTTATAATGAAGGCTGTTTTTTAAACAATTCCAGGAAATGTTGGGTCTAATTAATTGAATAGTTTTCTTTTGGAACGTATTGGTTTGACCAGTGGTTGCCTGCAAAATTACTTACATGTACATAGATTCATGAAATTGTTCTCTGTCCCAGTTGATTTTAGGAGTGAGACAGAGTAATGGTTAGTGAATGGGTATACTGTATTAGATTTAACATGGCATTTGCAGGCCAAATTTGGATAATAGTAAAGTATGAAAAGTGTGAAAATTCTGAGATTGTGTGCTTTAAGAATGACAGGTATGAGAGGACTGATCATTGGTTTTAGCCTTCTTCTTGTTTCTGCCCACAAACAAGTTCCAAAAGGTGAAAATCTTGCCTTACGCATTTTAAATTTTTCTATACAAAAATCTTTTACTTTTTATGTAGTCTACTGTAGAAAATTGCAGTACTCCATATGTGACAAGACCAAAGCCTGGATCTGCATACTGTCAGATATGGCTTGATCTTGTTGATGTTGTTTAGAGTGAATATGCAAGAACAAGTGACAGTAGCAGCATGGTCCTTAAAAGACAGCTGGTCTTCAATCACCACCCCATGTTGCTTAGAGACTTGGCGGGTGTTAGGTGTAATGAGCCAATGTGGGCAGAGATGGGGTGCTGAATAGATGAACAAGCTGGGATAACGTGTAGGTCTGTCTTTGCCAGATTAAGCTGGACATGGTGTTTATTCATCCAGGTTGCAATATCAGTGAGACATGCAGAGATTCTAGCTGATACCGCATGTTCTGTTCCTCTGGAGGTAACAACAGGTACAGCTGTATATCATTGGCACATTACTAATAAGAAAAGCCATGAGACATGACGATTGGGCCTAGTTAGGAGAGATGAGGAGAAAACCCAGCACCAATCCTTGGGGTGTCACCCCCATGTCTACCTGGTGTACTCTTGATATCCCTTCTCACCAGAATACATGATAGGATCTGCCCAAGAGGTTGGACTCAAACCACCTGAGGACAGTCCCAGTGATGCCAGTTTTAGAAAGGATGGCAAGGAAGACTGACTGTATCAAAGTTGAGGAATAAGGCTCTTCTCTCTTAAGTGAGCTACAAATAAAGAGTTTTTGTTGGTTTGGTGGTCACTGAAAATAGATCAAGAGAGGCTTAGCAAAAAAGGCTTCTGTGGAAGGATCAGTACACATAATTGGGAATTTTTGTTTGATAACCTATGAGGGAGATATAATGTTAGGGTGGAGTAAGAGGACCAGCATGATGTTGGTTTCAATTATTGTGGTTCCTCTTAGAGTACCTGTTATGAAGTCTACTCCTGGCTTAACTCAGGGACATGTCCAAAATATTAGAAGGGTATCCTGTATCAATGAAAAAACTCCTCATTCTGATTGCTTCATTACAGAAGTCAAATATTCATATTTTACAATGAATACCTTTAGATTGAACATTAAAAGAAAGGGCTTTGTGCATTTGTCGAAGAGGTAGGCACAATACCTTATAGTTATAGTTATGTTATGTATAAAAACATTTGTTTTGGATATAATACTTTCAAATGAATGCCTTTATTTTTTCCATATAACCATAAAATATAGATCATTGTGGGTATTTTTTGTTTCAGTCCTCATTATCAAGAAAAAAAAAATTCTGGACATGGATACACTTTAGTTAGAATCACTGTATGGCCATGTCTAATTAAAAATTAAAAAGTAACAACATTTAAAATGAACATCTTCTATTATTTATTTTTTTATGTCAAAACATAGAATATTCTACTTATGATATTCTTGAATATTAATCCAATCTTAACACATTCCTTAATTCAGGTCAGAAGAGTAGGCATACTACTGGCAAATTTATGATGGTGAATTTTAACAATACTCCTCCTGACACCCTGTTTGGTAAGCAGAAATTGGGCAAGGAAAAATAAACCTCTCCAAAATATGTTCATATTATGCAAAATCTATTCCACAAGAACCGAGGAATCATTGATTGCATGAGGATGACAGAAAATTATTTTCTTTCAGGATTTCTTCAAAGGAGCTGTCAGAACAAAAAAGGTGTTCATATGCCCTAGTGGGAAAGCTTTTTCAGGAAAATAGAATCATGTCTGCATTTATCTAACTATCCTACAGTAACAATGAATGGAGCAGCACGCTTTCAATACCCTGAGGTATCCTTTGAGTTGATCAACGGAGCATAGAAGAGTGAGTAATAGATATAAAGGAACTTTAAAGAGCCTTATTTGAAGAGAAAAGCACTTGTCTTTGGTAGTTTGCACCTTGTGATTAGTAAAAGAACACTGCATGCATGACTTATGGTTGTTATCTGTTATTATAAATAACACTATTTGTAACAGGATAATCTTGTGCTGTGCATGTGTAAAGCATAACTCATTATTGCATTACCACGAAGAGTGTTTTAGCAGTGATAATTATTTATTCTACAGAAGATGAATATTTCACCTGTCTCTAGGTAAGACTATAACCTACTTATAATAATAAGGATAAAAAAGAAAAGAATTAGCAGGAAACTTAAATGTAACAAAGATATATGTTAGGTAAATCATGAATAAAAATAATATATGAGCAGTAAGGTAATTGAAGAACAACTCTTATAATGAAAAAGATAAAACAAAAACAATTAAAAAAATTAAACAAATGTATTAAATTAAATAGAAATAAAGATGTTAAAGTCAAAATATCTAATTTTAGACACATTCAGTATGACTATTTAAGTTTACCATATGGTTAAAAAAAATATCCAGCAGAAAACCAAAGTAAAATAAAAGAGGGGGAGGATGTTATGCAGGAGTGTGAAAGCTACACACACACACACACACACGCACACACACATATATATATTTATACACATACATGAAAAACTATACGTATACATACATATGCATTGAAATTAAGCGGCAACATTGCACATTGATAATAACACAAGGAAAACTAAGATAAAAAGGGCAGTGCAGACAGAGTAAAAAAGCTACAGATCTGTATATATAAAATGCTAAAGTCTGTCAATGTGTCATATGCATACTCGTGAACTACTGAGGCTACAACCTTGATATTGGTCCTGATTAAAAAGCTTATAAACCAATACTTACTGGTACTGCGAAAAATCTGAGGTGGCAGCACACTTGGGAAACTGACCTGTACTCATGTGTTTCTTATGGCAAAGTGACAGGCAAACAAAGTGACAGGGCAGAAAGAAAACCAGCAACATCTGCTGAGTGTCAAGCAAATCCCAGAAGCCAATGACATGACAAAGAAAACCATAATATATACAGTATGATAAGGCAGAAATAAAAAGAAGAGCAGTAAGCTCTGCTAAGTATGAAGAGAATTACAGAAGCTGATTACATGGTAAGAAGAAGGAGAATGACAGCCGCGGCATCTGCTGACCATCAAATTCATATGGAGTGGCAACCTGCTGGTACTCACAAACTTCTTTTGTTACAACCTTGCTCTTAATCATGAGCTCATGACCTGATGCTATGTAAATAAATTTGAGGTTGTGGTAACCTCAGAAAAGTAAAGTGATTGACAAAGTGACATGGCAGAAAGAAAAGTGAAACCATCTAATGAGAGACTTCCTGGTGGGCAGAAAAGTTTATTGTAATAAAAGTTCAGTCTTTGCAAGTGCATGCACTGGTAATCCCCAAGGACATACTACATACTGTACATCTTCCAATTTCATAACCCAGTGTAAGTATTGTGGTTGTTTATCATCGATCATGACAAAGAGCTCCTTAATAGGAAGAAAGAAAAAGAAGAGCATGGACATCTGCAGAAACAAGAACGCGAATAAGAGAGAAACACATGCCGCCAAATTAGCACTATCTTGAAAGGTTACATCACCAATTTGAACACCATGAAACTGTATTTTTTCATGGTGAAAACTAAACAGTGTCATTGTAAAATGTAAAAGTTTACCTTCCACTATTTGAATCACCTTTATTTAAGGAGCCAAGATCCATGTATTTCCTACTATATACATTAAAACGACAAACTTACACTTACTGTATATATTGTTTCCTTATTAGTATGCCTTTGTCCACTTTTATCATTGATAAAACTTAAATTATTATTCTCTTTTTTATTTTAAAATCATAATATATTTTTATCACTTTTAAGTTGCCCGCTTATCCTTTTCTTTTTGTCTAACCCTGCATGTTTTAAATATTACATTTTTGACCTATAAAGCACTATAGCACATACAATTACAGTATGTCTTCAATAAAAATGATAATCAGTAGGTTAGGTTCCCATTAAGGGCTGGTTTCTTTCTGCCTCCAAAAGGTGGCCATGTTCCTTTAATTCGCTACTCTGAAATGATTTGGTGTGTAGGCATGTACCCTTTAAGAATTTGGCATCAAGTCCAGGGTTGTTTTCCTCCAACATCTCAAGTTTAGGGTCTTTTACCCTAAATCAACTACTAAATCACCTACTGAGTGGACACAGGCATGAGATTTTCCTCCTAAAAATACAAAGTAAACTGAAACAATTTATTTTTTATTCATTTAATACTGTAATTGTGTTATTAATTTTTCTGAGTTTTATTAATTTAGATGTGAGGATTCAACTTACAAACACCCTTCAACTTAACGTTTACATAAGATTTACATTTAAAAAGTATTTAGACAGTATTCACATTGCCAGAACTGCAAGATATACTGTAGCTAACACAACGTTAACATATTGCATTATAGATATAAATGGATATTTAATCTTAATCAAATCATTTTCCTTGGAAGTCATCATAATTGACTACTTACCTTTTGTTTTCGTTCTTTGCTCCCTAAGCTGCCAGGGTAGGCTTAGTCTCCCCATGGATAATTTCTACAGTATATTACATGCTGCATGATTAAGGCTTGTTTTTTATAATGTTCGAACAGCTGACAATTAAATTAGAGTTTAGTGTAAAACAGAAAAATGAAGCAAATGTATGTAGATTCACTGAATAATTCAATCTTATTTAATTACAAAGGTTTCTCAAATGACTTTATGGAGATAATCAATTTTTTATTTACATAAAAGATTACTGTACTGAAATCTTGGTACAGTATTGCTTGCTATCAAATTCATAAAGAACTATGATTAATTTATTACAACAAAACACCACTACAGTGTAAAATAATGTCTAGCAAAAACTTGATGTTAATTAAGTTATAAATGTATCATAGATAACTAAATGAATGGTAATTATTACTGTGAAGTTTTATCTGAAAAGGCACATAGGGATTTTTAAGTGACATATTCTAAAATAAGGATATTTAGATAAATATAGTAGTAGTTAGAAGTGAAAGTCTATAATGTGAAAAAAATATTATGGCTATTAATCCATCCATTTTTTGAAGTCTATACTTTTGGCTGCCAGTTATGGATATAAGGCCTTGTATCAAGTGCTAAGTATACTCCAAAGCAACAATTTGAGCACATTCATTGTTATAAGCCATTCAACAATTTATATCGCACTCTTATTATTCCTGCTCAACTGACTTTTTTTAAAGTCTGTTTTTTTGTAATGGATTGTCATTGTAGGCTGTGAGGGCATTATCTTGGTGTGTTGTTATTAGCAATTTAACGTTGACGAATTTGAATTTCCCCTAAGAAGTGTCCCTGTAGTAAGACAAGTCATTAAAATGATTTCCAGAAAGCAAAAACATTTATTTCTATAGCACATTTTTATATCACAGGATGTAGTTCAAAGTGCTTTACAAAATGTCAAAGAAATAGTTTCAAGAAAAGAAAAAAAAAAACTAGGTAAGATTAATAATGAATAAATAACAATGAAAAACATCAATCTGCTGGACTGATTATTGACATCAACTGCACAGCACTTTGGGTAATACTATTAAAGGTGTAGGTGGTCCACATGTTACACACAGGTCACATACAAGTCCATACAAAGAGTCATTATCTTTTAAAACAAAAATATACATTTCCAGTTTCCTTTTGTGTGCACATTTTGTATTTAAACTTATTCACAATATTTATACTAATTTCTGGCCTACTACTAGGATCAGCATTGTATACTTGGAGGATTGTAGCTGTAAAGCTGTGCCCAGACAAATGCTGTTCAGAAAGCCAAAAGAGGCTCATTTACACTAATGTGACTGGCATCTACTGCTGTTAGGATTGGTTTTTGACAGTGAATTATTCACTATGATTATAATAAAAGAATTAAAAAATAATACTTAGCTAAACTTAAAAAGGCAAGAAATAGTGAAAAGTAAATCAGAAAAACCAGAAGCTACAACATTTTTTAAAAAATAAAATACCCTTCACCATATTGAGATAATATACCATACTTTTGCATCCATACAATGATATCCACTAGGGCTTGATATTGTCTCCAATCCTTTTTAAACCTCTCTATCATTTACTTTTTGGTTGTCCAGTCTCATCTGGACAAGGAACAAAACAATAATTTTTATTGCTCTTTACGTTCTTTATACTCTTTCTGTCTACTCCCACAAAATACTCATTTGGATTTTGCTGTACATCTGAACCATAAATCAATCCCATGGCAGACGTAACTAAGCATCAATCAATCATTATTTATTTGTCTTTCTTTTTTCATATAAATCCATAAGATGTTATCACACTACAAGATGCATTACTACCCAACTTGTACTGACTTAATTACCTCTATGGATGGTTTTCTAAGATTCTTAACTTAGCACTGCATTAACATTCTGCTAAAATATGTCAAGAATAGTAATTACAACGTATAGCCATATATCAGCTGATTAAAGTTAAGAGTTTCTCACAAAATCCATCAGTCAATTGTCAGCTGATTACATTCATTTGTTGCAGTTTTGTAATCTAGATGTCCCATTGTTTGGGCCATAAACTGAAATTATTGGCAAAGGCAGGACAAGATTGAATGTAATTAAGTGGTAATATGAGCCCACCAGTTTTGCCTCATGTAATATGAGAGTTAACATATGACTTTGTGTGAGCGAGAGAGACCCTTTAGCATTTGGCAAAATTTGGTTAATTTTAAGACCTTTTTTTTTTTTACTTTATCCTGAATTAATTCTGGCAAATTATATGTCTCTTCATTGGTTTTGAAACTCAAGGATTCTGATTCTGAATTTAGATTTCATATTTAATGTATTTTCTATTAGCTAGGGTGTTTTACCATGTTAGCTGTTATGTATGTAATGAGAAGTCAAGCAAAATAACACCTTTTATTGGCTAACTAAAAAGATTACAATAGGCAGTCTTTCAAGTTAACTCAGGCCCCTTCTTCAGGCAAGATGTAATCAAACATCTTTTGTTTACAACTTGGCTGAAGAAGGATCCTGAGTTGCCTCGAAAGCCTGCTTCATGTATTTTTTAGAAACTCATCATTTATTAGCGTTTTGCAACAACGCTATGTTGCTTTTACTTAGGCATTGTCATTTTGTGGATTATGTTGTCTTGATGCGGATTCCGGTTACAATGGGTATGTCCTCTAGGTTCGCAACTTCTAGGGGTTCTTTGGTGAGAGGTTAAAGGTTGTCTCAATGGCCAGTTTGTATCTGAATTTGTGGATAACAAATCTATCTTTTTTGCAACTTTGTTTATGATTTCCTGAATTTCTTATCATTTGATTTGCCCCTGGTGTTCGATTTTTGTTCTCTTTTTGGCTACATTGACTCTCGGTTTTGACCTTGGTTAGTATTTTTACTTGGGGTCTCTCCCTGTCCTTTTCATAAAAAATACACTGTCTCTCTTTGTGACAGTAAAAAATCCTACTACATTCTGTAGATGAAAAAAAAAATTCTCAAAAGTATGTTTTACCTAAACCACCCACACATCCAGCCATTCCCTTCCAAACCAGTTTATCACCAGTTACAGGGAAGCTGGAGCCTATCTCGGCAAGAATTTGGTACAAGACAGAGATAACCTCTAGACAGGCTACCAGTCTATTGCAGTTTCCTTAACCATGTGAATGTTAAAAATCATGTATCATTGGTACTTGATAAAAGTTTTTATTTGCAAAACTTGTGCATGAATAAGGAGCATGGTCAATGAGGTCTGTAAATGTATACTACAATTGTACTTTTTTGTTTTAATACCTAATATAAGCACTATAAAAATAACTTTTAGGGTTTTTTTTTTTTTGGATGCAATACACAGTTCGTTATAGAAAATTGCGGTTAGGATAATATTCTATGATTTATGGAAGAAGGTAAAGCCATCCAGTACAGGAACAACTAAAGATATGATATGTCAGTTACTCTAAACTAAATTCCAATAACTAACAGAGATCTAGCGTTGCACTTAGATAATGTCATTAAATTCACCTTAGTTTACAAACAAGAAAATATTTAGTAAACAAAATTTTAAAGTGAAATTATTTTTAGGAACTATTGTGATATTTCTTAAAAATGTGAGGCATGCTATTGTAATTTGGACATCTATTAGATGGTATCATTTGCTGTTTGCATCTCACAACCTTAAAGTGAGTTAAGACAATTATTAAGTCAAGTGGAAAGGTTAACATTTAAACATTTTTAAAGCAGCTTCCACCTGCAGCTAAACTCACTTCAGTACACATTTTGTTTTTCAGCATGCCCGTGCCGATCAAACACAGGAAGCTCTGCAGTCTACTTGTGACTTAATAAATCAAAGTAAATAGAATTTAATCTGGCTTTTATATACATTAAGTAACATATAAATGTTTTTTATGTAAAGACACACATAACAAAACATAGTAACAAGCAGGACTTTGCATGATACGTTGGCAAGCTCTGTAAGCCCTACTTTTTTTCTTTGAAGGACACGTGTGGGGCTGACTGACTGGCTGCGTCCAAATGGTGCCATTTTTCGACTTTACGTCTGGTGCAGCTGCATTCTTTGTATGTGTGAGTGGACGTTTCTTGCGGGGAGGTCTTCTGCTCTCTTTCTCCAATGTAGAACCCTCATCCTAATCTGAGTTCACCTCTGTTATAGCACGTCTTTATTTGAAAACTAACAGTGTCAGATCGGTGGGAGTGTGAATGTGACTGAGACAATAAAACTGAATAAAAAAAAAGCTATCTTTTATAAGTACCATAAATTTACACCAGCTGTTACAGATTTAAATGAAATGTATGTTTTTTATTTTATAATAGTAAGAATAACAGCAGCTCACTACTCAAAATGGAGGTGTCTAGGATCGAACTGTGAAGTCTTACAAGTCAGCAGTTCTTACACTGTGCCACCAAAGCAGTTCTGCTAGGTGCGTGTCAATGTTGCACCCTAATACTAATCTTTTTCTGCAGTTATTTTCTTGAATAAAAGCACAATTGTTTTGTTATACTTGTACCTTTTGTGAAAGTGTATATTTGATATTTGGACTTCAGGCTTCACACATTATACACTTCATGTCTACATTTTGCCAATTATTACTAAAACATGAAAAACATTGTTTGTGATAAACACACATTAAGTGTATGTATTCCAAATTACGATATATTATTTAGTCTACACAACTCCAGCACTTCACTCCAAGATAAACACTGAGCACTGAGAACCTTGTTTGCGAATTGAACTGTTGTGGTGGGAGGGGTGATGGGATATCAAGCCACTTGCTGCTTGTGTTGATTTTCACATTTACAAGACAAAATACGCTGATGACGAGGTGCGAAAAGGTTTTAAAGTGGGCTATGATTACCACTTTTTTCGTAGGCTTTGGTAATTCTAGTGTTAAAGTAAAATATACAGGCTATGAATTTGAAAAATATTTTATGCTTTATTGCATTTTATTAGTCATAATTTATTTCAATTTCCTTAGTCCTATACCCCTGAATTGGGTCAAGAAAGTGAACAATTTAGTGAATAAATTTAGAATAGGTACATCAATGTTTGATATTTTCATCTGTAATAAATATTTTGTGATCAGGTTTCCATTTTTAAATCACTCAGAAAAGTTTTTTTTAACTCCAAATAAGTGATGTAATTATCCAAATAAGCACACTTGTTGATTTGTAACTAACAATCTAAAGAAAGAATAATGATAATTTGAAACACATTTTAATCACTGTTTTATTGTTCTCCTTGTGAGCAAGCCTCCTCTCTAAATCACAGTAATCTATTTTACAATTTCCTTTTGATTTGTACTCTTTTTAAAATCACTTTATTGTAGTTTCATAATATTTACTTTATTGCACTCTTACTGTGTGTTGATTGAACATGACATAATAAGTAAAGTCTAATTGAACACTTGCTTTATATGATAGCTATTAACTTTTTATAGTTAATGCAAATACTTATTAATGCCTAGTGTTCTTTTGCATTTCCAGGATAGATATCCATCTTAAATCTATGCAGTTTAACTGTATTGCTTACCTATTGTTAATGGCTAAAAAGGTGAAAAATTCCTTTCAATTAATATTGGGTAGATCGCTAATATCCTGGAATTCCACAATGCAGGGCATATAGTTTAATTATAGGTTTTGGTTTAAGTGGATGCCATTTAATCAGATTGCTTGGTTTACTTTTGATTCTGCCACATCATAGATTCCTAGCCCTGAATGTTTTACTTTCCTGATAAAATCAATGAAATATTCCGTAGGCCAGAGTTAATCAGAACTTATAATCTTACCACTGTTATTTAATTTCTTTGTAAACATATTGTTAAAACCGGTTCTTCCATTAAAACAGTCAGAATTGTAGTGGAGGTAATCCTTAACAAATGTTACTTAACTGCATGTTAATTAGTTGTTGACTAAGAAAATCAATTAAGAACTCATAATCTGAACAAGTAAGCTACTGTAAAGTGCATTTAAAATGTGTTGAATAAATGGCTGCACATAAAGACTGTAGACTGAGAAGTCCAATTAACAGCTTTGATTGCCCTTACTATAAGAAACAGATGGGCAAGGCTGAACCTGTTTCTTCTAATAGATTTAACTGTTTAAAAACAAATCTAACATTTAGTTAATTTCATATGTTAACGATAAAATTAATCATTTTTATTGCAGCACCTTTACTGCAGTGTACCAGGTCCTCCCGGTGTGGATTTTGTATGTTCTCCCTGTGTCTACGAGGATTTCCTCCAAATGGTCTGGTTTCCAGTCATAGTTCAAAGACATGCAGGTTAGGTGGATTGGTAATACTAAATTGGCCCTAGTATGTGGTGGGTGTATGTGTGTTTGGCTTGTCATGGACTGGTGCCCCGTCTGGGTTTTGTTCCTACCTCGTCCTCTGTTCTAACTGGAATAAGCTCTAGCCCTTCATGAACCTAATCTAGATTAATCAGGTAAGAAGACGACTGACTGACCTTTACTGCTTCAACATTCATCACTCAGTAACTACTTTTAATGTCATTAAGTTTCGAAGAAAGTCTGCAGCTGGTATGACTCTCCAGAATCAGGTTTACAAATCCCTCAATTAGTAATTGTGTAATTCCTGTTATAAAGGGCCAGCTATGTGCATTTCCTGGATGTCCCAGTCTGTGGATTCAATTAACAAACCTACCATTATTATTGTTTGCTAAAAAGCTTTTTGGTTATGAATTCTATTTGTTTTGACTATGATTTTCATCTTATGATTTGGGTCTGGTTACATGAACCTCTAGCTATCGATCTTCTTTCTCTGTTTCTCTATTATGGTCTTTGCTTCATATTGCCGGTCAGAAAAAATGTACCACTTTGCACTCTGAAATTTTGAATCCGTTGTGAACATAAATTAAGATACGCTTGTACTAAGTTATTCTTAATTTGCTGACAAAGTTCTACTCTTTGGCAAGAGTACCAGATGATAATATTTGGTTATGAGAAAGTCACTCACCAATAACTAAGCATATAAACACTAGGAAAAAAAAGTATGTTTAGCAAACTGCATGGCTAACAGTTGAGAGGAATTGTGTTTTATGTTTACATTAACAATCTTGTAGTTCACAGACATACTGGCTTTCAAAAATACTTTTTATAGAGAGGAGTAGGTTTTGCTTAGCTAGCATAAAGAACGTATTGAACAAGTATAGGTCCTCCCTGCGTGGAATTTGCATGTTCTCCCCGTGTCTGCGTGGGTTTCCTCCGGGCGCTCCGGTTTCCTCCCACAGTCCAAAGACATGCAGGTTAGGTGGATTGGCCATTCTAAATTGACCCTAGTGTGTGCCTGGTGTGTGGTTGTGTTTGTGTGTCCTGCAGTGGGTTGGCACCCTGCCCGGGATTGGTTCCTGCCTTGTGCCCTGTGTTGGCTGGGATTGGCTCCAGCAGACCCCCGTGACCCTGTGTTCGGATTCAGCGGGTTGGAAAATGGATGGATGGATGGATGAACAAGTATAACATCCATTTTCTATGAGAACAATAAAACAGCACAACTATCTAGTAGAAGAGCTTGTCAGAATAAAAGATAATAATGGCATGCAGTGATTAAATGGTGTGAAAAACACACATTCTTAGTAAATGCCTGTTGTTCTTTCATCCAGTCATTGGGTTTCTACCAGATATTCTTAATGATATGTTTCATGGAATAGTCTAAGAAGAGTTGTTTGTTCATTTCAAAGAGATGACATATAAAGAATATTTTACTCTTCATGCTCTGAGTAAGGATACCAGTTATTTTCCATGTAAGTGCTCAATTTAAACAAGCACCAGAAAACTACTAAAAACAGCTTTTCAAAGTGAATCATAGGTGACATGACAACTGGACTTTGTTTTATGCCTGAAAATGAATCTTCATGGATGATTTTGATAGAGCTTAGGGGAATTGCTGAATTGTTTCAGCAAAGTTCTTAGAAGAAACATTGTGCTTTTATGGGAGAAAAATATTTGATCATAGAGTGTAACTAATATATAACCTTTATTTGTGTTGCAAATGAGACTCAAACACTCCTCATAGAGCATTACCTCTACTTGGTCCATTGCTTTGGACCATTAATAGAAGGGTGAACCATGAAATCCGACGTGACATAGATTTTTTTTAATAACGATTGTGCATAATACTGACAATTTCAAAAACATTTTAGTCACATTGGCAACTGTAACGAGAGTTGAACAATAACTGTGATATCAGGATTTGTGAGGATGTTTTTAGTTTAAAATACTTATGTTTAGCATACATTTTCAAACTAAAGAAAGTAGAAAAATCTTTTCAGATAGCTTGTGGTAAAATAATGACTATAAATGATGGTTAGTGATTAGAACAGATACACTGTTCTAATCTGACAAAAGAAGACAGAATGAGGAAAAGGAGACAACTCCAGATATAACACTGGTTAGAAGAACCTGCAAATAGCTAATTTCATATGCCAAATTAGTACTAATCCATAAATAGCACTGGTATTGGTCACTGGAAAGTGCAGGTATAAAAGATTTTCAGTGTGTCTCGGTCAGAAGCCCCATCAGCACAAATGTGATGTTGGCTCTATGTCAAGAAAAATACCTTCATGCTCCACCGAAGGATTGACATGCAATTCTCAAAGACCTCACTGAAGAACTCTAAGGTAATAGTATTGTTCCAGTGGCTTCTCTTCAGCTATATATACTGTATGTATCAAAATATTTACACTGCAATGTGTATTAAGAGTGAAAACTGCATTTTAAAGAAAGTTAAATATATTCTTTCTTTTGTACCATACTTCTCTTGTCTTAATAACTCCACTGTAGTTACAAGGAAGCGATATGTACAGGTTTATGTATGAGCTGCAATACTAAAAAAGAACAGTCCCAGAGAACATGTGCCGCTGTTGGATACGGCAACAAAATGCCAGTTATTATCAGTCTACCACCTACAAGCACCAAGGCTCTCCCTGGCCACCCTAGAATATGTAAAATGTAAAAAGGGCCAAAGCCTCTACTATGAGGTTCCTCTGAAGATTGCAATGTTCAGTTCATTAAACAAAGTATTTTGCCTGCTTTGCAATGCAGTGGCTTGTTAGTGTTCTTTATAAATGAGGGGGCTTCTAACACACTCTAACAAGATTTCGTTATTCTTTCAATTGTTGCTGTCTTATATATTACATGTTATGAGGCTTTTAAAACAACTACTGTTAAAATACTGTATTTGACTTAGAGGATCTTTGGATGCGCTTGGGACACATCATCAGTGATGTTTCCTGAGATCATCGGGTGTTTTGGGTCTCACAACATCAGACACCCTCTCTCAGGTGACCCAGCTGGGGTTGATCACGCCCCAACTTGTGTCCCAGCAGCACTGGCCCACTTTGCGGACCTCTTGATCCAAATCCACCTCGAGGCTCTTTCTGCGGCTTCTGTGATGGACTTAATGGCTCTCCTCTTTGCAGCTCCTGTGATTCCAAGCCTGGCAAAGATCTTACACAGGGATCGAGCGGCAAAGCCTCTGCACCCTACTTCTATGGGCTCACAGCAAGCTTTCCAGCCCTTCCTTCGGCAGTCCTCAATGAGCTCCTGGTACTTGAGCCGCTTACGCTCAATTGCCTCTTCCATGCTGTCCTCCCATGGGACTGTCAGTTCCAACAAAAGGACTTGCTTGGACGATGCAGATGTTAAAACTATATCGGGTCTCAATGAGGTTGATGTTACAAATTCCGGGAACTTGAGCTGCCTGCCCAGGTCAACCAGCAGCTCCCAGTCCGCTGAAGATGAAAGGAGGCTGGTTGATTTTTGCTTTGCTTGCGCCTGCTCACCAGCCCTTATGAAGGCAATTCTTCTCTGGCTGCAAACATATTTGTTGTTGGCCACTGCATGTGAAATGGTCTCTGCTATACACTTTAAGACTTGATCGTGTCGCCAACGGTATCGGCCCTCTCCAAGGGCAGATGGGCAGCTACTCAGAATATGCTCCAGGGATCCTCGTCCAGGACAGAGTGGACACGTTGGAACTTCACTCTTGCCCCAAACATGCAGGTTCGTTGGGCTGGGGAGCACGTCATAAACAGCTTGGACCAGGAACTTAATACGCTGTGGCTCTGCCTTCCAGATGTCGTTCCAGGTGATCTTCCTCTCCAGTGCTCCTTCCCACCTCGTCCATGCCCCTTGCTGCCGCATGCTCACCGCCCTGCTGGTCCTCACCTCCTCAACACCTGCTCGGACTTCCTCTAGGACCAATCTTCGTCTCACCTTGCCCTGAGCCTTGTTGTACTGTGGCTTTGGGATTGCTCCCAGTTCTGCTCGCCCCGTTGCCACTGTGCCCACAAATGCCTTGTGTCTCAGCCGAGACTCTGCCAACTCCAGTCCCTCTTGTGCTCTCCACTTCCTTCCTGTTCGCACTTCAATACCTGCTGCTGTTACTCTAGAATCTCCAGAGCCTTGGTAGACTAGGGCCTCTCTTATACGAGAAACCCTAAACTCCTCCTCCAGGCTGCTGATAGGAAGCTGAAGCTTATTACTCCTGCCATATAGTGCTACACTCGTTAGACTGCGAGGCAGGCCAAGCCATCTTCGAAGATGACAGCTGATCTTCCTCTCCAGGGCCTCTACTGTAGACATTCGACACTTCGTACCCCAACAGCGGCCAAAGAATCCGTGGCAAGATGCCATGCTGGTATATCCATGCCTTAAATCTGCCAGGTAAACCAGACTTATCTACTGCCGACAACCAAGCTTCCAGCTTCTTGATCGTTGTCTGGACTGACGCAGTATCTCTGAGGCTACAGTCAAAAACCTTACCTAGGCTAGTGACTGGTTTCTCATTAATTGATGGTATTGTTACGCCATCCACTGAGAAGCGAAACTTGTCCACCACTTTCCCTCTCTTCAGTACCATAGACCTGGATTTTGTTGGCTTGAAACTCATCCTAGCCCAAGAAATGAGCTTAACCAGGCCCTAAAGAATCCACCTGCACCCAGGCACTGAGGTAGTGGTGACTGTCAAGTCATCCATAAAGGCTCTGATCGATGGCTGCCGGAACCCAGACTTGGACAGGGGGCCTCTGCACTCCGTTTCAGCAGCCTTGACCAACATATTCATTGCGAGAGCAAAAAGGATCACAGAAACTGTACAGCCAGTAATTATCCCTTTCTCGAGCCGATGCCAGTTTGATGTAATGCTCCCTGAAGTAACTCTCAGCCTGAAGTTACTGTAATAATCCAGAATGAGACCCTTGATCTTACAGGGTACATGGTGCCGATCTAGAGTCATCTCAACCAGCTTGTGAGGGATTGACCCATATGCATTGGCAAGGTCCAGCCAAAGCACAGCTAAATCTCCATTTCCCTCACGTGCTTCCCTTATCAATTGTGTGACGACTTCAGTATGCTCCAGGCACCCTGCCACTCCAGGAATGCCGCCCTTTTGTACCGATGTGTCAATATAACCATTCTTCAGTAGGAAGTCTGTCATCCATCTAGCTAAAATGCTAAAGAAGATTTTACCCTCCACACTGAGGAGTGAGATGGATCGGAAGTGCTCCAGTGTTGTTGAATTCTCCTCCTTAGGGATCCAGACGCCCTCAGCCTCCCTCCACTGTTCTGCAATGATCCCTCTTCGCTAAATCACTCTGAGAATCTTCCAAAGGATTCGAAGGAGTCCTGGGCATCGCTTGTACACCTTATATGGTACTTGACTGGGACCTGGAGCAGAACTCGCTCTGGCTGCTGTTACCACCTCTTGAACTTCTTGCCAGGTGGGTTCTGAAGTATTGAACTCAACTATTGGTGCTGGTACCTTCAAGAGGGCTGTCTGTGGCCCTAACTCTTGCTCTCTGTCTGGATCACTCAAGGTGTTATGCAAGAAGTGATCTACCTCTTCCTTAGGGCAATCCAAACGTCCACTGCGCTTCTCTCCCAGCAGTTTTTTTGTAAAACCAAAGGGGTCAGCTACAAATGAGGTTTGCTTCCTGGCTCTTTCAACTCTCTGCCTCCTATGCCATTCTGCTCTACGCATCGTCATGAGCTTCTTCCTAATAATCTTCCGAAGCTCACTGAGAGGTGGCTTCTCCTCCTCAGCTGCTTTCCTGAACTGCTTCGTCAGAATCCGCAGCTCTTTCCGGAGTTGATGGATCTTATCTGACCTGCGGTTCCTGGTATAGGTACGTTTACTCAACTTAGGCTCCTCTACGCCGAACCTCTCAGTCGCGAAACTTGTGATGATTGTGGTCAGATTACGAAGTCGTCCTTCCACATCACCCTTTGCTGTTACATTGATGATTCTAGATGTATCCTCATCAAACTGGTGCCACAGCTTGTGTTGCTTTGCTAGAGGCCACTTGATATGTAGGACTACTCTGCCTGGACCTGGAGTGTTTGGCACTTGGAGGTTCTGGGCTCTGTGGGGTTTCTCCAAACCGGGCTCCTCCTGCGTCTCACCAGGCGACGATCCTGTGCGCTGTGCTGTAATCTCCTGTGTCAGCATAGCAGAATTTGCACATTATTTTATATTTTTGTCTGTCTTATTACAACATTTCTAAAAAATAAATAATTTATTATGTTCAAACAGTTACTCAGTACTTGAGTAGTCTTTTCACCAAATACTTTTTTACTCTTACTTGAGTAATGTTATTTTGAAGTAACGCTACTCTTATTTGAGTACAATTTTTGGCTACTCTACCCACCTCTGGTCGCGGGTTCGAGTCTGGCCTCTTCCCAGAATTTACATTTTGGGTAATCAGCTGCTCCTATTGTTACTACTATACAATAAAAACATATATTTGATTTTAGTCTGTAACAGCCGGTGTAAATTTATGGTACTAGTAATGTTTAGCATTTTTTGCTTTTCAATTTTATTCTCTCAGTTACATTCACGCTCCCAACGACACTGCTGTTTTCAAATAAAAACATATGATAACAGAAGTGAACTCAGATGAGGATGAGGGTTCTGCATTAGAGAAAGAGAACAGAAGCCCTCCTTGCAAGAAACATCCAGTCACACATAAGAACAATGCAGCTGTACCAGGCATAAAAGTGAAAGATGGCACTGTTTGGATGCAGGTGGATACAGGGTCCACTGCCTCCATTGTCCATCCGTATATTTTGGATGTAGAAGTCCTCTGTACAGCCACTTCTAATAGATTGAGATGACCCCCATGTTAGGGGCAGTGTAAGTAGACATTTGCATTGCTGAGAAGCAATGGGTCTCATTCATGAAAATTAACGAACAAATTTGTGGGTAAAAGGTGATTTAATTGAAGTCTTATGCCACATTCACAAACCATGAGTAAAACCCTGATTATTTCTTAATACAATGCGTAGGTTCCTAAATACCAATTAATCATAAATTGTCAGCCCATTACCATACTCCACACCCATCAAAATGGCAGATCTTACTATATAAAGATATGCTGTCATATATGCCCGGGAGCTGCAAAAATGTCAAAAGCAAAAAAGAGAGGAAAAAAAAAAACTTAAGCTGAGATCAAGTTACTTTTAACAGAAGTTAACAAAAGAAAAGTAACATTCTCTAACATGAGTAGTGGTGTCACTACTTGGTGGTCAGGCAAAAGAATTGCTTGGAAAGAGTTGATGAATGCAGTTAATTCAGTGTCTTCTGTAGAGCTGTTCAAAAAATAAAACAGAAATGGTTTGATTTGAAATTAGATACAAAGAAACACATACCTGCCTCCCTCCACTGTTCTGCAATGATCCCTCTTCGCTAAATCACTCTGAGAATCTTCCAAAGGATTCGAAGGAGTCCTGGGCAGCGCTTGTATACCTTATATGGTACTTGACTGGGACCTGGAGCAGAACTCGCTCTGGCTGCTGTTACCACCTCTTGAACTTCTTGCCAGGTGGGTTCTAAAGTATTGAACTCAACTATTGGTGCTGGTACCTTCAAGAGGGCTGTCTGTGGCCCTAACTCTTGCTCTCTGTCTGGATCACTCAAGGTGTTATGCAAGAAGTGATCTACCTCTTCCTTAGGGCAATCCAAACGTCCACTGCGCTTCTCTCCCAGCAGTTTTTTTGTAAAACCAAAGGGGTCAGCTACAAATGAGGTTTGCTTCCTGGCTCTTTCAACTCTCCGCCTCCTATGCCATTCTGCTCTAAGCATCGTCATGAGCTTCTGCCTAATAATCTTCCGAAGCTCACTGAGAGGTGGCTTCTCCTCCTCAGCTGCTTTCCTGAACTGCTTCGTCAGAATCCGCAGCTCTTTCCGGAGTTGATGGATCTTATCTGACCTGCGGTTCCTGGTATAGGTACGTTTACTCAACTTAGGCTCCTCTACGCCGAACCTCTCAGTCGCGAAACTTGTGATGATTGTGGTCAGATTACGAAGTCGTCCTTCCACATCACCCTTTGCTGTTACATTGATGATTCTAGATGTATCCTCATCAAACTGGTGCCACAGCTTGTGTTGCTTTGCTAGAGGCCACTTGATATGTAGGACTACTCTGCCTGGACCTGGAGTGTTTGGCGCTTAGAGGTTCTGGGCTCTGTGGGGTTTCTCCAAACCGGGCTCCTCCTGCGTCTCACCAGTCGACGATCCTGTGCGCTGTGCTGTAATCTCCTGTGTCAGGCATTTCATCCGAGCTTGATGACTTTTTAGGCCCCTATCATTCTTGCAGACCTTTCCGCAGATGCATCTACTTATCATGGTCAATAGTCCATTTCCTGAGGTCATTACCAAAAGGTCCATCCTATTGGGGTGCTCATCCTCCCCCCCTCTCGGGCACCCCTGGGGGTATTTCTCCGTGGGTTGCTCTGTAGCTTATTTGGGTACTTCCTTGCGGAAGTTGCAGGTTGGGCTGCTACCCCTTCCTGCCCCGGGTGCCGTCTTTCCGTGCTGTCACCGACTCTCCAGTTGTCACCAAACTATACTCGGTTGTCACCCAGCCTATTCCTGGGAGTCACTGGACAAGCCAGTTAAACAGTACTTAGATACATCTTTGGATGCAGTAGTGGATGAATAGTCTCTGTCATTTGACATCTAACTTGACCGGAATAGTGCATGCTTGAAACGTTCACAGCTTCAAAATTGAGTAAACACATGCATTTGGGGGACAGTGGTTATTTTATGACAAAATACTTTTTTCATGTTATAGTACTAACGTCAAATTTTTGACATGAAGTGTAAAATGTGTGAAGACTGAAGTCCCAATATGAAATACACACTTTCACAAAAGCTACACATATAACAAAAGAAGTACACTTTTATTAAAAAGACAACCAAAGAAAAAGAAATTGGGTTAGGGTGCAACACTGACAAGATTGCTTGGATGGTACAATGGTAAGCATTGCTAACTTAAAATCAAGAGATTGAGGGGCAGAGGTGGGTAGTAATGAGTTACATTTACTCCATTACATTTACTTGACTAACTAAAATTGCACTTCTAAAAGTAGTTTTACTGCACCATACTTTTTACTTTTACATGAGTACATTTGTGAAGAAGAAACGCTACTCTTACTCTGCTACATTGGGCAACACTCAACTTGTTACTTTTTCCATTTACACATTACACTATTTTTGCCAGAGAGAAGTCAGCAGTGGATCTACTGCATGACTATTTCACCAGTCAGACGTAGCAACAATAATCACATGACTCCATTTCACCAATCAGATGTGGTCATGCAGTCACACTTCCTGCGTCTGCAGCCTGTGAGAGACTTTTTAGTCATGTGGGGCTCCTGTTCACTGCTAAACGGTCACAGCTTCACTGCAAGAACCTTGAGAGCCAACTCCTGCCGAAACCTAAACATCACTTCACTGAGTGAAGAACTAGCACGTTTTAACCAAACATGCACAGACAGTCATGGTAAAGTGAGATTTCTTGTACGTGCACAAGCTGCCTTGTGTTCTAATGTTATTTTCTATCAGCTGTGCTATTTGGAGGGCAAGTGTGTGACGATGCCGGTCCCCCTACAGACTCCCCACATGGGAGTCTGCTGAACCCACACCGTTGAGAGTTATAACCGAGATGAGCTGACATATGAGGATAATTCACTGATGAGGCCAGAGGATGGTGGAAAAAATGCTCAAGTGCTTTTGTTAAAAAACAGTCAAAATAAAAGTAAAATAAAGAAAAGTGTCAATGGTGCCATGTTCTAAAAAACAGTACATATATAAATCCATAAAAATCATTGTGAAAAGTAAGGATAAAAAAATCAATAAATAAATCCATTAAAAATCTGAGATTAAAATGCAGACTAACTCCTCCTGATCTCAGCCCACCTCCTTCTTATTCTCCTGGCTCACCCATTGCTCGCGTAGCTGGCGGAGACTCAGCAGCCACGAGCTCCTTTTAGCCGACCTAACGTCTTGGCTGCCTCCAGGCATCACGGCCAGACCGTCCGAGGTCGGCTCTCCTCCCTTCTTCCTTCGTGCTCACGTTGTCGCACCTCGGAAGCCTTGGGAGTGCACTGACTTGCACGCCACACTCCACCCGAATGTTTAGTGGGGCGAACTAGCCCCTAGAGCGCCATAGCTAACACTTTTTCATGGGGCCCTAGCTCACACTGCTTCCTCTCTCCAGGTGGCCAGATCGTCGTTCCAAAGCCTGCCTTTCATGTCTTTTCTTTGATTCCCCCTTCTTTTTTTTTTTTTTGTGCCGACCCATATATATACACTCCCGTCTCCGTGAGCCTTAATCACATGCCACAGGAAGGCAATGAAGGAATGTGACTCGCTCGAACTACCTTATTGTCTCCCCGCAGTCGTACAATTGCGCCCATGGAGAGTGACACTGCTTTATGGATTTGAAACTGGCCTTTTTTTTTTGAAGCCACGGACCCACTACACTACAAAGTGAATATACAGTTTTATACTTTCAGTGTACAGTATATCTTGTCACTGTAAGTAGTTTGCACTGTTCAAACATACATGTTACCTACTGTAGGTATTGGCTTCAAAAGCTTTATTGTGAAAAACTGAGATTTGGAACTTTGTTATTTCTTTATTTTGTAAAAATGTTATTTCTTTTTACTCATTTTTTACTTTTATTATTTGGAAATAGCAGAATTTGCACATTATTTTATATTTTTGTCTGTCTTATTACAACATTTCTAAAAAATAAATAATTTATTATGTTCAAACAGTTACTCAGTACTTGAGTAGTCTTTTCACCAAATACTTTTTTACTCTTACTTGAGTAATGTTATTTTGAAGTAACGCTACTCTTATTTGAGTACAATTTTTGGCTACTCTACCCACCTCTGGTCGCGGGTTCGAGTCTGGCCTCTTCCCAGAATTTACATTTTGGGTAATCAGCTGCTCCTATTGTTACTACTATACAATAAAAACATATATTTGATTTTAGTCTGTAACAGCCGGTGTAAATTTATGGTACTAGTAATGTTTAGCATTTTTTGCTTTTCAATTTTATTCTCTCAGTTACATTCACGCTCCCAACGACACTGCTGTTTTCAAATAAAAACATATGATAACAGAAGTGAACTCAAATGAGGATGAGGGTTCTGCATTAGAGAAAGAGAACAGAAGCCCTCCTTGCAAGAAACATCCAGTCACACATAAGAACGATGCAGCTATACCAGGCAGAAATGTGAAAGATGGCACTGTTTGGATGCAGGTGGATACAGGGTCCACTGCCTCCATTGTCCATCCGTATATTTTGGATGTAGAAGTCCTCTGTACAGCCACTTCTAATAGATTGAGATGACCCCCATGTTAGGGGCAGTGTAAGTAGACATTTGCATTGCTGAGAAGCAATGGGTCTCATTCATGAAAATTAACGAACAAATTTGTGGGTAAAAGGTGATTTAATTGAAGTCTTATGCCACATTCACAAACCATGAGTAAAACCCTGATTATTTCTTAATACAATGTGTAGGTTCCTAAATACCAATCAATCATAAATTGTCAGCCCATTACCATACTCCACACCCATCAAAATGCCAGATTTTACTATATAAAGATATGCTGTCATATATGCCCAGGAGCTGCAAAAATGTCAAAAGCAAAAAAGAGAGGAAAAAAAAAACTTAAGCTGAGATCAAGTTACTTTTAACAGAAGTTAACAAAAGAAAAGTAATATTCTCTAACATGAGTAGTGGTGTCACTACTTGGTGGTCAGGCAAAAGAATTGCTTGGAAAGAGTTGATGAATGCAGTTAATTCAGTGTCTTCTGTAGAGCTGTTCAACAAATAAAACAGAAATGGTTTGATTTGAAATTAGATACAAAGAAACACATACCTGCTGTGGACGCGGCCCGGACACAGACAAGCAGACATGTTGTTAATCACCACCACACGTTTATTTACAACAACTATTATTTACAAAGTCCTAGTGCACATAAACCTCCACATAGTTCTGGCCACACAATGCCTTCTCTTCGGGCTGCCTCCACTCTCTCTCTCGCCTTGTTCTGCCTCCACCCCACTCCAGCCTCGAATGAAGGGAGACAGCCCCTTTTATTTCATCCCGGATGGGCTCCAGGTGTTTCCCGGCACTCCTCCCTGGACACGCACTAGTGTGGCGGAATTGCCGGCTGTTCTCCCAGAAGTTCTCCGGGTGTCCCTGCTCCTCTTCCCCCCAGCACTTCCTGGTGTGGTAGAAGTGCTGAGGTCCAGGGTCCCCAAGGCATTGGGGTGCCCTCTGGCGGTGACCACGGGTCCCTACAGGGTTGGCCTTCCAAGCCCTCTACCCGTGGCCCCCAAAGCAACCAGGCTGGCGGCCCCCACGTGATCCAGGGCGGGCGTAGACCCTCTTCCGGTCCCTCATGGCGTCCCGGCTGGGTCATTGCCCCTGGCATCCCTGACACTGCTCACCCAAAAAGGACTCCACAACGAGAGGGTGTCCTGGCCCTCCGCAGTTCTCTGTTTCAGATGAGCGCATTGCATCCATTATTGGAGAGGCATCTTTAATTGGTATTATTCTTGAAGGAGACAGCAACATGTCTCAGACTATCGAGAAGTCATCAATGTGAATTGTATGTGACTTGTTTCATTCTGTAATAATGATGAGCTGAAACATTCATTTATTCATTATTGTATTTATTATTAAGATGAAGGGGGAATTCTGTTTGCCATGCAGAGACTTCATGCGAGACGCCCAACACTCCACACATCAGGAACCTGCATGTCAGAGCAGCAGGAAGATAAGCAGTCCAGTTCTCACAGATGAAATTATCGCGAATCAAAAGCAACTAAACCAACCAGTCGAAGGAATGTACTCTCTTCTGAAAGACATACAAACCAGTTTGAATAAAATAAGCAATAGTCTTAAAGTGTTACAAAATGGAGTCAAATGCTAAGCAATTTACTGAATACTCAATTAATTTGTGCTTTCAGCATTTTTAATTCAATAAGACATCTTTACCTCAGGGTCTTTTTTTTTATTTGGTAACATTGCTGCTGCACTGGGGTTTTCATCAGCTTGCTCTTCAAGCATTGGCTGTAGGTCAGGTTCATTCGATATATTAGACAGCGGGCATTCCTCCTTCATTGTTGTGTTGTGTAAAACATAGCAGGTTAATATTATTTTGCACACCTTTTCAGGTGAATATAAAAGAGTCCCCTCCTTTGTATCCAAGCACAGCCATTGTGCCATCAAAATTCCATTTGTACGCTCGATAACAGCCCTTGCTGTTGCATGTGCATTATTATAAGCCCATTTTTGTGGCATCTGTTGGTTGTCATAAGTCATGTCTTTAATGGGTTTGCACTGTCCCCTATGTATATAAGCAGTTAGCCTATTTATACCTCTCAAATAAATACAATTTAATCTATAGGAGAAACTTTTAATATTACTGAGAAGCCAGCCGTCTTGTAAGGCTCCTTGCTCCACACATGTGTCAACTCAACTGTACTGGCATACTGCTGGACCATTGGGCAACAATGCAGAGCACCATACACTCTGCATCACATATAAGCTGCACTTTGATAGAATGGAAGTGTTTTCTTTTTATATATAGCAAAACCTTCACTGGATGGAGCTTAGATACATAAACGTGTGCAGAGTCTATTGCACCAATGACCCTGGGTAGGTTGGCCAGCTCTAAAAATCCTCTGCTGATTTCCACTTGCCTTTCCCCACCATATGAGAACTGGATACAATCCTGCATTAGTGTTAATATGCCATTAAGTACTCCATGCAGTGTGCAGCTGATAGATGACTGCAATCTCCCGCTTAAATGTTCCTGTAGCCAAAAGGACTTGCAAATGTACAGATATGATGCAGCTTTTTGCATTTGTTCTTTTCAGAACAGGATCTACAGTATAGTAGTGCATAAATGCTCCAGAATGGGTCTGGGTAGTCTAACATGACTAATCAACCATTCATCACTCTCTGTCAACATATCAGCGCCGTCCCAGAATCTGCACTCTGTCCTGTGTCCCTGTGTGCCCTGGCAGTGCAAGATCAGCCATTGTTATGCTCAACAGATCAGGTTCATATTGATTGTCTTTTTATGCTACTGGCAAAACTGCAGAATTGTAAAGATAGATAGATAGATAGATAGATAGATAGATAGATAGATAGATAGATAGATAGATAGATAGATAGATACTTTACTAATCCCCAAGGGGAAATTCACATACTCCAGCAGCAGCATACTGATAAAAACAATATTAATTAAAGAGCAATAAAAAAAAAAAGCAGTGCAAGTTAAAAATGCAACATGGAGAGTGCAAGGCAGGTATAACAGTCTATAATCTTGTGTAGTGTTAACGTTTACCCATGGGTGGAATTAAAGAGTCGCATAGTGTGGGGGAAGAACGATCTCCTCGGTCTGTCAGTGGAGCAGGACAGTGACAGCAGTCTGTTGCTGAAGCTGCTCCTCTGTCCGGAGATGATACTGTTTAGTGGATGCAGTGGATATATTTCATGTTCTTTTTTAATGACTTCCCAACTGCAGCTGTTCTTATATATTGAAAGTGTATACTCATTAAATCTTTCCGTATTTTAAAAAAAAGAAGCCCAACCCTCTCTTATGACTTATCGTATAATTGATCTTTTACTTTTTTTAAATTTTGTGTGAAACTGAGCTGTCCTAAAACAGCCATTATCATTGCTTAACACGTCTGTCGTCTTATAAGTAAAGCATTTTAATTCCAGTGTTACCTTCATATACAATAACTTCTTTTCAATCTGGAAAATGTAATTAACGCAAAAATATCAACTCATTTGATCAACGATTTCCACTTCATGTGCTGATGATCGCTAAATTAACAGAAAGCAACTGTTCTTTAGTAGGCATGTTGGGGTAAATGTCATAGCAGAGTTTCTGTCTCATAGGTTTCTCTTTTTATTTCAGGATACAGAAACAGAGGAAAAACAAATTAACAAAAGTTGGCAACATCATTGTCAATAAAGATGATATTGTCATAGTCAACTATAATCAAAATGGTAACTGCCCAATGCATTTTGCACTCCCGTTTAGCCTTATCTATATACTACATATTGATGAAACAAAAAGGTAAAGTACACTTTTAAGGTGAGGTGCAGGTGCACTGCAAGGACGCAATCACAAAATAACAAACTCCTGCAGCAGTACGTGTGCAGTAATTGTCCTTGATGATCCAAAGGTAGAGTTTCATTCTTTGGTGATTTCAGAACTTTCTGGCAACATGTCAGATCTCAGTTCATAGATATTTTAGATTTTTTAATCTTGGTTTTCAGGATTTTCATCATTATTGTTGTTTTGTTTTCACTTTTTCAGGTGTTCTACTTCTTTAAACTGCTGTTTACTAATGAGTCTGCTAATGGGTCTGATACTGAAGGAGCTGCAACCTCTTATTTAAAAAATGTAAGAGTATATGCAATAAAAAATGAAAAGAATTTAAATGACCGTGTATTTTTTATGGCTTCACTCAAATTGTGACACTGAATTTATGGCAATAGTATCTAAAGCAATAAACGTATGTTGAATGTGTTTTCAATAACAAAAAAATCTTTCTGAGTTATTCAATATTGTTATTTTTCTGGGGAAGGGGACAAAGTGGTGGTGGTTTTTCTTTCTGGATACACCGGTAATGTATGAGTGTGTTTTATGTGTTTTAACCATCTTTAATTTATTTTTAATGTGTTGTTTTTTTAAGCATGTTTTCTCTTATAAATTTTAGAAGAACAGTTCCCATCTTCATTCCTCAGGGTCCCCTGTGTTGCAGGTTTTCGTCCTAAACAGTTTTATAATTCCTATACCCTCTAAATCAGTGTTTCCCAAACTCGGTCCTGGGGACCCCCGGTGGCTGCAGGTTTTTGTTCCAACTAGATTCCTCATCAGTGACAACACCTGATAGCACAGATCTCATTTAATTAGCTGGGATTTTGTTTTCTCTTATTCTACATTCAGAAAAGCACAGCACTGTAATTTTTTACATTTATAAGACATTTAGAAATATTTCTGTTTTATCTGTAAATTTGAATACTTAACTCACTTTTGTTGATTTTATTATATTTCGCCCTTTGTCTGTGCAGTTTTTCCCTTCGTTGTATCTTATTAATGACAATTAAAAATGAGCAGAGCTGACACCCAGTTAAACAACACACTGAATAATCAAAGGCTGTAACTACTTTAGCATCAGACCCACTAATTAGTAAATAATGCATTAATGAAACAATTAGAACACCTGAAAAGTAGAATGAAAATCAAAAAAAAATACATTATTCCTATATAACTGCTTGGAACATTTATATATATATATATATATATATATATATATATATATATATATATATATATATATATATATATATATATATATATATATATATATAAACTTAGATTTCTAATTTCTAGTTTTATATTATTCCCAAAACACAGAACTTGGTAAATAACACATCACTTAATTAGCCCAGGAGTTCAATTAAAAACAGAAGCTGGTGGGAACAAAAACCTGCAGCCACAGGGGGTCCCCAGGACCGAGTTTGGGAACCATTGCTCTAAATGTTTTAGTGTTTTCCTTACAGTATGTGCAAGTGCCTATAACATAATAGTGGTTGTTTTTCCTATAAAATAATTTGACAAAAAAACACCTTTTTCATTTTTGTTGCTGTTTTAACTTCATCTCTTTGTTCTGTCAGGGTTTCTTTGCCTGTGTTTTGTGTACATTTGTTATTTGTATTTTGTTTAAACATGCATATTTTATCATATAGATATTTACTTTTTTGTCTTGTAAATTTTGCTTTTTTTTGGCAGCATTTGGTGTATTTTTTATTATTACTAGGAACTAGTTGACTATAAGATATTGAAGGTTAAAATAACAGAATACTATAGCACAGTCCGTCTTGAGAGGCGCTGCTATTTCTCTAGAACTATAAATAACAATGCTCGTAATCCCAGAGTCTTATTCCCAGGTAACTCAATGGAATGCCTCCAGAATACTTCCAGTGAAACTTGTGAGGCTATTGCTGTATTTTTCAATCAAAAAATTAATCATATTAGAAATAATATATTATATCTCCCCAACACTGCGCATCCTTTTAAGCCCCAGCACTCCATTATAAACAAATTAAATTCTTTCACCAGGATAGATTTACCTGATTTATATAAAATAATTTCTCAACTGAGACCCTCCACCTGTGTCCTTGACCCAATACCAACAAGTTTTTTTAAAGAAGTATCCGACATGCTAATTGATAGTATTCTTGACATAGTAAACTCGTCATTATATACAGGGGTCTTCCCAGACTGTCTTAAGACTGCTGTAGTTAACCCCCTACTCAAGAAAAATAATCTTGACTCCTCTGCTTTTGAAAATTTCAGACCAAATTCTAACCTGCCTTTCTTAAGTAAAATTCTAGAGAAGTCAGTCATTATGCAGTTAAATAAACACCTACATAAACATGCTATTCTTGATAAGTTTCAGTCGGGTTTTAGAACAAATCACAGCACAGAAACTGCACTCGGTAAAGTAGTAGACTTGTGGGTAATGCAGAGGCCGTTTATCTTTTCTAATCCTCTTAGATCTGAGTGCTGCATTTGACACCATTGATCACAACATTCTTAAAAATCGCCTTAGTCAATGGGTGGGCCTCTCTGGCAGTGTCTTAAATTGGTTTGAATCCTACCTGGCAGATGGAAAATTCTTTGTTAGTTTTGATAATTATACTTCAAAGACACATGATATTCTATATGGTGTTCAACAAGGCTCTATCCTGGGCCCGCTGCTCTTTTCGGTCTCCATTCTTCCATTAGGTCAGATTATCTCGGGTCATAACGTGAGCTACCACAGCTATGCTGATGACACGCAGCTGTATTTATGAAAAGCACCTGAAGACCCTGACTCTGTTGATTCACTGACACAATGTCTTACTTGTGTTTCTGAATGGATGAGTAGTAATTTTCTTAAGCAAAATAAAGAAAAAACTGAAATTTTATTGTATGGCATTAATAGATATAATGAGGTTATTAGAAATAAACTTGATGCATTAGGATTAAATGTCAAGACGAAGGTAAAGAATTTAGTGGTAACTATTGACTCTGACCTGAATTTTTTCACTTAAGAAAGTTAGACCTCTCATATCACTGAAAGATGCTGAGAAATGAGTTCATGCTTTTGTTTTCAGTCGACTAGATTACTGTAACACACTCCTCTCAGAACTACCCAAAGAAGACATCAATCGATTGCAATTAGTGCAGAATGCAGCTGCTAGAATCCTAACTAGGAAAAGAAAATCCGAGCACATTTCTCCAGTTTTGATGTCACTACACTGGTTACCTGTGTCATTCAGAACTGACTTTAAAATACTTCTAATGGTTTACAAAGCCTTAAATAACCTTGCTCCATCTAATATTTCGGAATGTCTCACGTAAATTCCAAATCATAACCTTATATCTTCAAATGAGTGTCTGCTTAAATTCCAAGAGCTAAACTTAAAACTGCTGTTATGCACTTAAAATCTGGAATAGCCTGCCAATAGGAATTTGCCAGGCTAATGCATTGGAGCACTTTAAAAAAACTGCTAGAAACAATATACTTTAACATGGCTTTCTCATAACTTCATTTTAGTTTAATCCTGATGCTGTGTATATTCAATTAATTATCATTACTATTCATGATGTTTGCTCCAAAATCCATACTAACTCCTACTCTCTCTTCTGTTCTTTTTCTGGTTTTCTGTGGTGGCTATCTGCGCCACCACCACCTAATTAAAGCACCGTGATGTCCCTACATTGATGGAATAAAAGCCAGAAGTCCATCATCCATTTTCATCATCAAGTCCTTCCATGAGAACCCTGAATATAATGAGGACTGATCATTTATGTTAGGTAGAATGCCTAGAGGGGGCTGGGTGGTCTCATGGCCTCAAACATTTTATTTTTTCTCCAGCTGTCTGGAGTTTTTTTTTTGTTTTTTCTGTCCTCCCTGGCCATCAGACCTTACTTTTATTCTGTTAATTAGTGTTCTCTTATTTTAATTCTTACTTTGTCTTTTTTTCTCTTTCTTCATCATGTAAAGCACTTTGAGCTACATTATTTGTATGAAAATGTGCTATATAAATAAATGTTGTTGTTGTTGTAGGCAGACACCAATTTATAGCCACATATAGTAAGATGAACAAAGAAAACCTCTACTATAAGGTGTTTACCTTACATCCTAATTTTTCTGCTCTAGTGCTAGAGAATGCTAGGGAATTACAGAAGGTGATTTGTTTTTGATATTATGTATTACTACATTTATCTAGGTATTCAAACAGCATAGTCCTGTGCCTCTTGAAGTGTTTTGATCTTTTGTACCAACTGACTTATATAAATCAATTTTCCACTTTCTAACACTTTTTTAAATGTTTAAAATAAATAATGAATGAGTTCTTCCAGTTTACCAGTTTTAACAGTTCACATGCTGTTCATTTAATAAAAAAATTAAGTATAAATGTGTTTTCTACTTTTTAGTGTTTGATCATACTTTTTTTCCTCTTCCACATTTCTTCACATCATTACATGTTATAATCCAAATAAATATGACTTGAAACTAAGTGAGAAGGCACAAATTCACAGGTTTCCAGTCACATATTTTGGTCATTTTGAGATTTTGGCTAACTCATTAGCATTATATTACTAATATATTAAACATATTAAAGAAGAAAACATAAATAACTTGTTGCTTACAGTGGCAATCAAAAGAATTTAAAATCTAAGAACCAATATCAAACATAAGATTTTACAATGCATACAAACTGGGAGTACAAGAAAGGAGAGCTGAACAATGTGAGTGAGTAAGCTAAATCCTCAGCACTGAACTGCAGCCTCTCAGGTCTTATATAGAGCTGAGAGTAGTCCCTCAGCTGTAGTGTCAGAGTTCCCATTCCCCTTGGTTCAGCCTACAGAAGACAAAATTAATTGAACTAACATAAGAAAGGCAAAATAAATAAACAATAAAATACTAATTGAAGTGAAAACCAGTACACATGAAAATAAATCAAACAAATTCAATAATGCAAAAGAAGTTTGCTAAAAAAAATAACAACAAAACAAACCGATAAACCAAAAAGAATATAAAACTAAGAACAGAACTCTATTCAAGCCAATACACGTTTTCTATGTTTTGCTTTTCTGAGACGCCATTTCTTGCCACTGGGCATACTATTTATTCCTTACTGGTCTTAGACAATACTGGAGGTCCTTGTTTGTACTGTTCCCAACTCTGTACTATTTTGTTGATTTGTCCATACTTGTTTCTTTTGAAGCACTGTGTGTTCAGTTTGAAATATGGCATTACATTTACATCTTGATTAAAAATTACAATTAGAGAAGAGACAAGTACAGTATAAACAGTCACCACTCACTTAGCTGCCATATAAAATATAATTGTTTATATGTTTAATGAAAGAAGAATGAAATTATATTTTTTAGCCATGAAAAAATGTTTCAAAAATCTTCATATAAAGTAATATTGTAATACTTGGGCATACTGTTGCTGGAGTTTATTTAATATACTGTTTACTGCCACAATGTTATATTAAAATAAAAATAAAAAAAATGTTTCCTTTTATTGTACCATTGTACCTTGAATGGAAATGTAGGTGTCAAAATACTGAGTAATCAGAAACATCATTCCACTGTAGGTAAAAATCATGAAACATATGAAGTTCAGACTTATTATATGCTCTTCACTAAACAGTGAGGGCTTCCTTTCCAATCTAGCAATCACCCTGACTAGTACACCTTGAATGGCAAATCTTACTCAAACTCTGGTTCCATGGTTGTGCCTGTGATATGAAACACCACAGCTTTAGCCTGACGTCTTTGAAGGAAAAGAAAGAAACTTTTTTCTGTTTTTGTATTGGTGTGTATAACAGTGAAACATTGCATTGACAGGTTGATGTATCAACATGATTTCTATTACATTCCCAAGATTTGTTTCTTCATGAGTTCTAGCATTTGTGATTGAATGCCAAATTGTATTATTTAGGAATTTTTTTGTGATCAAATTTTTATTGATAACAGAAAAAGGAATACAGCCAAGGAAAGCCAACAGAAATAATTCATTTTGAGCTATATAATGACAAACACAACACCCCCACCCCCACTGGTGCCCACGCACCCCACCCCATCTGAGACTGCTATTTAGAAAAAAACACAAAAACAGAGTCAGTGAATAAAGTGGAACACACACTATGCGGGAGCGCAAGACAAAGACAATGGAGCAGTGTGAAGGATTGTAGAGCCATAAGAGTTCCAGATAGCAGGAGAGACAAGGGTAGAATATTTCCAGCGAGAGGCTAAAACTAATTTAGCTGAATTGGCAACAGTCATTAACAGCTTCCACTCGGAGAAAGAAAGACATAGTGAGGGAAGAGAAGAAAAGTCCAGGAAGAGAAAAACTTGAGGTGACAAAGGAATAAGGAAAGAAAGAATCGTGCAGCAGGATTCTGCTACATAGCACCAGAGAGCTGTAACCTGAGGGCATTCCCAGAAGTGCAGGGACTTTAAGAGGACAGAGCAGACATAGGGGATCTAATTCTAGTCCTATTAGATGGAACCTCCCGAGAGTAGGGTACAGTTTGTGAACAAATTTAAATTGTATGTGCTGGTGATTAGGATTGTAAGAACAATTTTTAATATTCTGAAATTAGAAGTCATGCAAAATGACACATTTTATTGGCTAACTAAAAAGATTACAATATGTATGCTTTCGAGGCAGCTCAGGCCGCTTATTGAGGCCAGATATATTAGAGAAAGTGGAATTCCCTGTGTTTTGAAGTTGCCCATAAGCACTGTGACTTTAAAGTCCTTCATACATTGTCCATGGCTATTGAAGTGAGCTCCTACAGGAACATTTCTGTTGCCATGCTTAATGTGGAACCTGTGTAAATTCATTCTTTGGCAGAGTGTTTGTCCAGTTTCTTCCACATATAGAGCAATGTTGGGACATTTCATACAGAGAATTAGGCAGACCACATTAGGTGATCTGCAGGAAAACAATCCCTTTATGTGATTCTCTTGTTGGCAGTGTGGTATAACTACACCATCTGTATCATAAATGTAAGCACATGTTTTATATCTTTTCTGTAGGCAGGGAGATGTACCATTATCTGTTGGTTCACCAGGGAGCTCCGCACAATTAGTTGCTGCAGGTTTGGTGGTTGTCTGTATGCCAGGAGGGGAGGTTCTGGAAATACATCTCTCAGCATTTCATCATCTTCTTCTATAATATGCTACCATGACTGTTTGTTTGTCTGTTTAGGATTTTAAATCGCCTGTAGCTTGCAAACCATTCACCTATTGACCTGAAATTTGGTACACATATACTACGTGACGTCTACTGTCTGCTTTCGGGGTGATGATTTTTATTTCTCTTGTGCCTGCATATGGGCGCCGTTCACATTCTCTACCTTCGCCATCACTTCCCCTACCTCTTCATATCTGAAATCATTCTTGAGGCAGATTGAAGACTTAAGTGCCAGCGAAAACATACTAACTAATTGCAACACAAACACTGACTTAATCAGTTTTAATGCGAAAAGATGCCACTAGGGTGAAGAAGAGAAGAGCGGCTCAGGAAGCAGTAAGCTCATCAACCTCTGAGCAAACGAATACTAAACGTACAGAGAAAGAGGATGAGAACTATAAGTTCATTGTATTCACTGCACATTATCGTGCAGTCCGCCGTTACTGGTTATATAAAATTAGCTGAAGTTCTTTTATAATTTTTTAAATTGCTTCATGGTGTGGGTCACAGGTGACAACAAGAGAGAAGTGGTTCTTGTTATTTAAGTTTTTATATTCCAGAAGGTTGTCTCTGGGTATGGCAGTAGTTCTTATTGGAGTGTCTGTTGTTTTGGGAGTATATACTTGTCTGATGAAATCTTTTCTAAACTCCTGCAGTTATCACAGTCTGTCAAGTCTGAGCAAATATTACTGTAATGTATTGCTTGGCTGAAAATGATGGAGTGCCTTATATGCTTGGGGTGGAAGCTGTCAATTCTCAGGTAGAGTGAATTTTATCAATTGAATAACTGCCACTTTGGCTAAATCATGTTGTTTTAGGTATGTTTCACTTGCCAATATGCCATCATCATGGGAGATGTTTGTGTAAAGTACCTCAACATCCATTGTGGCCAGTAAGGTTCCCTCAGGTAAGGGACCTATAGCAGACAGTTTTTTTAGGAAATCAGTGGTGTCTTGAATATAGCTGGTTGTATTGTGGGCGAGGGGTTTAAGGATGTGCTCCTCCCAGCCTGAAACATTTTCTTCAAGAGAACCAATTCCTGACTGTATAGGCCTTCCTGGGTTCCCTTCTTTGTGGATCTTAGGAAGCATGTAGAAATAACCCATTTTGAGGTTCTCAGGAATTAAACTGTTTACAGGATCCCTGATGTCAAGAGGAAAGCTACTTACTATCTTTTTTAGTTCCTTCTTGTAGAGATCTGTTGGGTCTTCCGGTAGTTTGTAATAATGCATAGTATTGGACAATTGCCTTTATGCCTCCTGTATATAGTCAGATGTGTTCATAACTAAGGCACCCCCTGCTGGTTTAATAATGATTTCTATTTTCCCTTAGTGAATGTATGGCTCTCTACTAATGCATAGTGACGTTTTGTATCTGATTTTGCTGTCTCTTTAGGATCAGAGTTTTTACTCTATGTCGGAAGCAGTCTATACAGTATATTTGTCTAAGGCAGAGTTTCAGACAGGTTCTGGTGTCCATGTAGATAGTAGTGGGGTTGTTGTAACAGTTTTTGTTAGTTCCTGTGTAATTCCGTTTTCTTTGTTTGTGGAAAAATTCTTCAAGTCTAAGTTTTCTGAATAATTCTTCCATATCACTGCAGAGTCTGATTTTGTCAATGGATTTTGCAGGACAGTATGAGAGTACCTTTGCAAGTACTGAAATCTTTGCTTCATTTGGTGTGTATGAGGAATGATTAGCAGTATAGGTCTGTTGCTCTTTGCTATTAAGTGTCCAGCTTTCTCCCACAGTCTATGCAGCTTTTTCTTTTTGTTGACATTAAGGAGTTTCTGGAGTCTTTTGTAATATACAGTAGATGTAGCTCCTTTATCATATCCTGTCTGTCATTTCAAAGGAACAGAATGAGGATCTGTGTGTTCTTCTTAATGTTACAGAAAATTTTGATTAGGTGGTTTCTTAGCCTTGCAGATGTCCTAGTACAAAGTTGCTCTGCAAACCGAGTATTATGGCAGTGTGTATGGTTGGATTCCTTATTGAGATGCCTTTCAGGATAAGATTTTCCTTTTCCAATACAGCATAGAAGATGGGGAAAGTTCTGTTAGCCAATTAGACATGGTTAGGAGAGTTTTAACGAAAGCTGTACGGAGAAGGGAATAGAGACCAGATATCAGTTTCTAATTATGAAAAAGGAATAAAGCAAATAAGTACAGGGGATGCACTGGAAGAGGGAAAGAGATGGAAACTTCACATATCCTGAGCACGGAACTCAGCTGCAGATTGAAAAAACAGGAAGTGGAAAGGATTAGATGGCTGGATTGAAGAGAAAGGAATGTATTCCCCATGTAATGTAATCCCCTGGAACAGATATCCCAGTCTGACACCAAGGGGAAGAGAAAATTGGACAGCCTCCATTATTTAGTAGTTTTATGAAATAACGGAGGCAGCCTGCATCACATCACACATTAACAAATGCATCTCTGTTAAGAGAGTGTGATTAGTGTGATGTCTGTGTAAAAAGTCAGTCCCACAAGACCTTTTTCAGGTGTTGACAAGGCTCTCACATTCCAAGAAGCTATATTTAAATTAGCCATGGTCTGAAATAAAGCAAACAGTAAAGGCAGAAAGGAAGAAAAACAGAAAAATGTGTCCCCAGTGGAGCGTGCATCCTTCATTCACCCACAAACTCAGAAAGCATGTCTTTGCAAAACCCACCATACCCCAAAACATTGATATAAAAAACCCATATCTCCATGCTCCAGATAACCACCATCTTAGCCAGTCAGCATGCTGATCATAAAACTTTAAACTAAGCACAGTGGATCCCAAAGCACTCACGGCCCCCACCTCCAAGCACTAGTGAAAGAAAATGCCCTCACTAAGACATCTGGAAGATGTATTACAAAGTCTAAAAAGTGAACACAAGTCTAACTCAACAGTGCAAAAGTTAATATGTACATGGCACTCGTTACCAAAGCCCCAAGCAGGTGCATGTACACATCCACCACCTCACATGTTCATTGCCCGTTTTGTGGCAGCCATTTTAGCTCTGAAATCCTGATAAAAATAAATTTAATGGCCTTCAAATGAGAGCTCCTGTAATTTTCTTGACTCTTGAATAGCTGTCAGGGGGTCTTGATATCTAATAAACTAGATTATAACAGCAGGAGGGCGAGATGTGTTATCCTGGGCACTATATATCCTGGGTGCCCTCTTTATAGCAGACTCAAAGGAAAACTTTTGGTCACAGCTGATGAAATAGAGCTAGCATATTGTTTCCTTCTATATCAATCCAAGTCTAAGGTTATTACAGCTCTGACAATGTTCTATCTTGGTGAGCTTTGCCGACAGCGACTACACTTCCTCATTGACGGCAGTTTTTTCCACAGTATAGCAATTAGTATAATGGAGGCAATGTCATTTTGAAGCACCAGGGAATCAGCCCTTAAAACATTCCTTATCAGCCCGGAGCTCAATATGATTCTGTTGGATGATACCCTGTAAAGAGTTCACCTGGTCCCCAACAAATTTTTTCAACTCCTCAACAAAGAAGACATGAAGGGGGAGGTGGCGTCCTCCTCTGCACTGCCTCCAGGTCGGTGTATCATTTTATTCAGACTGTTAGGGACAGAATGGGATCTTCTTTGCAAAGTAGCCATGATCAGATGCATAAAGGTAAGCTAAAACTTATTTGACGTTTTGAAAAAGTTTAGATGACAAGGGTAGTCAGTGGTGAGCAAAAAGTGGAAAAGATACGAGCAGATGCAGAATTAAGTGTCCTTCAGCAGCGTGTGTCACATGATCTTTCCCTTTTTTGGAATTTTAATGCATTGTTTCATTTTAATTATATTTTATTATAGATTATTGAGAGAACAAAACATATTAAAAACATTCAAAGTACAAATATTTAGAAAAATAATTTTCTGCATAACATATTATAAGATTGCATATACTCGTGTTTTTAATTGAGTATTATGACTAATATTATTTAAATATGTGAGTACATATTTTGCAAAATATATATATTATTTAATTCTATAAACTTAGTTTGAAAAGTCTTGTTAAAATATACTTTTATTCTATGACATTATACCTTGTTATTTAAGCAGGTTGCAATCAGATACTATTTAAAAAATTATAAAATAGGTGAAAGTTATTGAAAAATTAATCTGTCTTTTCTGTTTTTTTCACCACGACAATGGCCTTTACCTGCTTTCTCTTGCAGATACCTGCTAACATATCCCTTCAGATGCATGCTACCTTCATTGTATTTAATATTTTTATCAGTTAGTGATTTATATTTAACTAGAAAGTAATATTTTGTAATATTTTCAGAAAGAATAATTAAAACAAAACAATTACTGAATTGTTTCACATACCTGAAGTATTACAGAATTAATCTAAATGTGTACTTTTCTCAGAAATATTATATTTAATATTAATGTTATGTTAGACTATTAATGTTATTAAACAAATAATTAAACTCTCCAAGAGAAAACAACTAGCATTTTTTTTAGAATATGAATAAGTAGCTCTTCTTGAAAATTGCTTTTTCACATCTCAAACGGTCATCTACTTTATGTTACTTTTGAACAGGGGTGAATTTAGTAAGACTGATTATTTTGAATATTGTATTATATGATGTCCCTGATATTTTTAAATACACAATATTTCAAAAACAAACTGCCACACATTAGAAGAATCTGAAATTTATTTTTCTAATGATGACAATGCAACTTAAAACTATTAATTATATATGTTTAATTTTATTCCACTTGAAGCATACTTTTACTAAAATAAAGGTGAGGAAGCAGTAGCTCATAGTCCTGATTATAAAATCCCCACTAAGTTGCTGTTTATAAGAAGTCTGGACATTTTCTCTGTGACTCCAGTTTTCCTTTCACAAACAGGATGTGAGTATTAGGTTAAAAAGCTTCTCTATGAAAGTGATTGTGAGTTTGAATGAAGGTGTGTGCATGAATGAGTCCTACAATAGATTAATAAACCTAGAGAACTAAGGCAAAAACCCATGAAGACAAATAAAAATTAAACTCCATACGCAGTATTCGAATCCAGTCTGCTGGATTAGTGCGGCACCAGCCCTAACTACTACACAACCATTCAGTCCTCTGCAGTTTTATTTGAGAACAATAACACCTTCTTTATTGAAAGAGCAGGCTATTAAGAAGCTATGGGGATCCTTTAGTTGATTCATCCTTGTATAACACATTTATTTGTCCTTGATACCGTAAAAACACCTGCATCTTGCTATTATAATGTACTCCCCGGAATGTCAGCATTAATAACTTCTGTTAAGTGATGAGGACTAAAGTCATTTACAGCTTTCCTTTTCCGCAGTGTGTCAGACAATCATTTTGAAGTTTTAAGTTTTATTTCCCACATGTAATGGAAACTTTGGAATTTTTATTTACAACATTTCTCTCAGCTCCAAATAATTAAAAATCAATAAAAAGAGAAATATTGTGGGTTCAAAATGTATAAATGTGTGTTGTTTGGTACAAAATTATGCTGTAAGTCAGGTAATGTATCTCCTGATAAATACATTTATTGTGAAAAGACTAATGCTAATAAAAAACCTACCAAATGTTGATCTCTATGGAAACTGTGCTCTGACTTGGCAATTTTACATTCTTTGCCACTTACCTCCAGGTCTTGACACTTTTTCATAAGTTAAGCACCCTCTCAGCACAAGTTTGGATATAGGTAGCATGAAGCTGCAAAGCCAGTAAGTGCTCAAGTGGCACTTGTGTATGAATAAGTCTTGAATTCCTCCTGAGCTAGGTAAATAAATGTTAATTTAAAACATTATTTTTTTAACAATTTTAATATTTTAGGCTGCCTCAAAGGTGGTACAGAAATGCATGTCTTCATTTGAGGTTAATATTTTATTTAAAGCGTGTTTTTACATTGTATAAGATGGTTATTGTTTTTATCACTTAAATTTTAATATTTAATAATTAATTTAAACTTCATACAAGTAAGGGTCTGAATTGATGATTTTTATAGTTTAGTCTTATAATTTGAGAAGTTTAATCCACTTTTTAATGACTCATTTGAGTAATCAAAAATGTGCTTCCTTGACATAACTCATCAGAGAATTAGTGCCTTTCTAGTCTATTTTAATCAATTTTAATTTATTGAAGTATAAGTGAAGGTCAGCCCAGGTGACAAGTAGCTGATTTTGACACTGCTCTTCTACATATCTCGAATGTTGTTTTTCTGCACAATTAAAGCACGCATATTTTATAGGAATTGAGTTTTTTCTTAGTTATAGTACATCAAATTCACATTTCCTCTATTTTTACTGAATCAAAGTTTGATAAAATAAACAGAAATACTTTTTTATATGATAGATGATTAATTTTCTGTGGTGACTGTAAACAAATATGAGAAGTTATAAATAAGGATCTGTCATTAAGAGACTTATGAACTTCAAAAAGAGCAACAGCTTAAAAATGTCTATACACAGATGCAAAGAATATCTTCACATGTACATGTGTGTATACATAAATTCCTGACTTTAAATATATAAACAATAATTTTAATAAAACTTGACAATCTACATTATATTCTTACAATTGAATATTCAGATCACATTTTAAAAAACATTTACACAGCAACCCAAAATATTCATATTAGTATTAATGTATTCATCTTAGTAACTCTGCACTTCATTAAGCGCATATCAATATTGCACAGCCCTAAATTTGATTAACTGATAAAAGGTTTGTTTTAATTGTTATACTCTGGAAACCAAACACAACACAACACTGAAGCTGCTCTTGTGCACATTTTGATATACTTTCACATCTATGAGTAGGACCAATCCCTTTGCAAAGTTTCTCCTTGACTTCACTTTGATCTCTGCTGTAGTAAACAATAATACCTCTGCGAAACATCTGTAGAACTACTTCATTTTAGCACCTACATGATGTCACTGGAATATCAGAGTCATGTCGATATCAGTTATCTCTACAGTGGGATGAAAAAGTTTAGGCAACCTTGTTAATAGACATTATTTTCCTGTATAAATCGTTGGTTGTTACGATAAAAAATGTAAGTTAAATATATCATATAGGAGACACACACAGTGATATTTGAGAAGTGAAATGAAGTTTATTGGATTTACAGAAAGTGTGCAATAATTGTTCAAACAAAATCAGGCAGGTGCATAAATTTGGGCACCATTGTCATTTTATTGATTCCAAAACTTTTAGAACTATTTATTGGAACTCAAATTGGCTTGGTAAGCTCAGTGACCCCTGACCTACATACACAGGTGAATCCTATAATCAGAAAGAGTATTTAAGGGGGTAAATTGTAAGTTTCCCTCCTCCTTTAATTTTCTCTGAAGAGTAGCAACATGGGGGTCACAAAACAACTCTCAAATGACCTGAAGACAAAGATTATTCACCATCATGGTTTAGGGGAAGGATACAGAAAGCTGTCCCAGAAATTTAAGCTGTCTGTTTCCATAGTTAGGAACATATTGAGGAAATGGAAGACCACAGGCTCAGTTCAAGTTAAGGCTCGAAGTGGCAGACCAAGAAAGATTTTGGATAGACAGAAGCGACGAATGGTGAGAACAGTCAGAGTCAACCCACAGACCAGCACCAAAGACCTACAACATCATCTTGCAGCAGATGGAGTCACTGTGCATCGTTCAACCATTGGCACTTTACACAAGGAGATGCTGTATGCGAGAGTGATGCAGAGGAAGCCTTTTCTCCGCCCACAGCACAAACAGAGCCGCTTGAGGTATGCTTAAGCACATTTGGACAAGCTAGCTTCATTTTAGAATAAGGTGCTGTGGACTGATGAAACTAAAATTGAGTTATTTGGGCATAACAAGGGGCGTTATGCATGGAGGAAAAAGAACACAGCATTCCAAGAAAAACACCTGCTACCTACAGTAAAATATGGTGGTGGTTCCATCATGCTGTGGGACTGTGTGGCCAGTGCAGGGACTGGGAATCTTGTCAAAGTTGAGGGACGCATGGATTCCACTCAGTATCAGCAGATTCTGGAGACCAATGTCCAGGAATCAGTGACAAAGCTGAAGCTGCGCCGAGGCTGGGTCTTTCAACAAGACAACGACCGAAACACTGCTCAAAATCCACTAAGGCATTCATGCAGAGGAACAAGTACAACGTTCTGGAATGGCCATCTCAGTCCCCAGACCTGAATATAATTGAAAATCTGTGGTGTGAGTTAAAGAGAGCTGTCCATGCTCGGAAGCCATCAAACCTGAATGGACTAGAGATGTTTTGTAAAGAGGAATGGTCCAAAATACCTTCAACTACAATCCAGACTCTCATTGGAACCTACAGGAAGCGTTTAGAGGCTGTAATTTCTGCAAAAGGCGGATCTACTAAATATTGGTTTCATTTCTTTTTTGTGGTGCCCAAATTTATGCACCTGCCTGATTTTGTTTGAATAATTATTGCACACTTTCTGTAAATCCAATAAACTTCATTTCACTTTTCAAATATCACTGTGTGTGTCTCCTATATGATATATTTAACTGACATTTTTTATCGTAACAACCAACGATTTATACAGGAAAATAATGACTATTAACAAGGTTGCCCGAACCTTTGCATCCCACTGTATGTATACATCACACTCAAGTGCACTACAATGACAGATAAACTGACTGCAATGCTCAGTGACATTTATGTTTAGTGTGGCAGACGACCGGAGATCTTGCCCCACCGGGACGCCTGGACAAGGGAAGGACCAGGAAAGGGGCAATATCTTCCCCGGGGAGCAAGAGGGCAGCCCCCCAGGATTACATCAAGGCCATGGATGGGGAGCTTGGAAGCTCAACCCTGTTGGGGTCCGTGGCCATTGCCAGGGTGCACCTGGACAATCTTGGAGCCCTGGATGGCAGCACTTCCACAACACCAGGAAGTGCTGCAGGAGGTTCATCGTGGCACACCTGAAGAACATTTGGGTGCAACATAAAAGGGGTCGCCTCATTCCATTCCAGGAGCCAGAATTGGGAGGATGAAAACAGAGCTTGCGAGAGAGGATTGGAGGTGGCAGAAGAAAGTAAAGGAAATGACTGTGAGCATTATTGTGGTGCATTGTGTACTGTGTTGTGTTGAATAGAACTGTGATTAAACGTGTGTGTTCTGGACATCTGGCTGTCTGTGTCTGGGCTTATTAGATATCATCAAAGTTTCTTTAGCCCATCTCTAGCATAACAGTAATTGCATCTTCTAGGATTTAAGGTTTGTTTCTTTTCACATAATCTTGACTCAAGTCATGTTATTTGCTCTTTCTCCATCACTGGCCTTGAAAATATAATTGACAGTAGCCTGATCCTTCACTGTTACATCTTGGCTACAGTCAAACAAGAAAATGACCAATTTTCTATTGGGACAACGGTTTAAAAATCAGTCAAAACTTTTATGGTACTTTTAAATGAAACATGGATCAAAGATAACATGCAGTTAACGACTTAGGCACACATATCAAGCATAAATGGGCATAATGTAAAAGTCACAGAAACCAGTCAATTGTTTTTTTAATTAAGTAGTGGAAAGTGGGGCGGCACGGTGGCGCAGTGGTAGCGTTGCTGCCTCGCAGTTCGGAGACCCGGGTTCGCTTCCCGGGTCCTCCCTGCGTGGAGTTTGCATGTTCTCCCCGTGTCTGCGTGGGTTTCCTCCGGGCACTCCGGTTTCCTCCCACAATCCAAAGACATGCAGGTTAGGTTGGATTGGCAATTCTAAATTGGCCCTAGTGTGTGCTTGGTGTGTTTGTGTGTGTCCTGCGGTGGGTTGGCACCCTGCCCAGGATTGGTTCCTGCCTTGTGCCCTGTGTTGGCTGGGATTGGCTCCAGCAGACCCCCGTGACCCTGTATTCGGATTCAGTGGATTAGAAAATGGATGGATGGATAGTGGAAAGTGTTATGAATTGTTTGTTTATGAGCACAACCAACAGAATAATGCATGCTACTATCATGTTAGAAAATAACAGTAAATAAAAGCAGACCTGGGCCATTTGCATTCTCAAAACTGTTTCAGTGGGAGCTTTTGAGCAACATGGACCCCTCAAACTAACAAAGATAGATAGATAGAACTTTACCTGTATTTGTCCCCAAGGGTAAATTTGGCTTTTAACAGAAGCTCTTCAAATAAATTAATATATAAACAGGTAGCTAAGAAAGTAAATAAATAAATGAATAAATACATATACAAAAGTTTCAGTCTGAACATAGACCAGAATTACTATAAAGTAAGAAACTTCAAAAGAAAGAAAAGTTCTTACTTGGTTGTCACAGTCCCAGTGAAGCATAATGTTTCTTGACTCGCTTCTGCTGAATAATCATTTGGATGAAAGTCCTCAGTGATAGTGTGTCAGAGAGGGGATGTGCAGCATTGTTCATATTTTGTTTTAACTCTCTCCTGTCTGCCCTTTTAATTAGCTTCTTGATTCTTTGGGCATTTCTTGAAGTGATGCTATCAGCCTAGAACACCACAGTGTAGAAAATGGCACTGACCATCAGAGATAATATGTGAAAGATGTCACTTCCCACAATAAAGGAATGCAGTCTTATAAGGAAGAATAGCCTGCTCTACCTCTTCTTATAATACTCCTTTGTGTTCCAAGACCACTTCAACCTTGAATAGTGACCGCACATAGAGGATCTTTAGTTCAGTGAAAGTTAATAACACTGCATAACAATTTTTTTGAAAAGTCTTGCTTCCAGTTTTTGCTGATTGTGACAGGTATCTATTGGGTATGCACAAATTTAGTTTTGGTTTTACTGCATCACATAGGAACTCAGAGAAATATAGACATTTATATGTTTACTGACAACAATGTATTAAGTCACATTTATGTTTTGCATAAGCTGCTAAATTCAACAGAATTAAATGTGTTTTGCTCCTGATTTTCTTTTGTATTCATTGTCTGGTGCATTACGTTGCAGTGTCCAACAGTAGTCATCAAGCATTGACAGATTCCAGTTGCCCTGGTATCGTTTCTCTATTGTAGCAATGTCCTGGTGAAGCCTTTCACCGTGTTCGTCACTGACAGCACCGAGATTTGCGGGGAAGAAGTCCAAGTGTGAGTGGAGGAAATGGATCTTGAGATGACATGTTACACTTAATTGTCTTGTATGCTTTGAGAAGTTTGTCTACCAGCTGAATGTAGTTTGGGGCTCTGTAATTGCCCAGAAAATCGTCAACAATGTCTTTGAAGGCTTTCCATGCAAATTTTTCCGGCCAAACTACTAGATCTTCAAACCGCTTGTCACTCATAACATGTCTGATCTGGGGCCAACAAAAATGCCCTCTGTGATCTTGGTGTCAGTTATTTTTGGGAACATCTGTCTTAAATAACGAAAACCTTTGCCTTCCTTGTTCACGGAATTCTTCATGAGTCCTAGGTTTATGTGAAGAGGAGGCAAAACTATCTTTACCAGGTCGACAAGCGATTCATGTGCCACATTGGAACTAACTTTTTATGGAGTGGCCAGTTCTGTCGAGAATAGTGCGATTCTTTGGCACGGCTGTCCCATTCACAGATGAAACAACAGTACTTTGTATAGCTGAGCTGCAGTCCTAGTAACAGAGCAACAACTTTAAGATCACCACAGATATTCCAGTTGTACCTGCTATACTGGACGTGCTTCAGCAACAGCTCCATATTCTCATATTTTTTTTTATGTTTGCTGCATAGCCAACAGGTACTACCTACAAAGAGGACTATTTCATTTATGTTAGGTAGAAGTTTTTTTTTTTCTGTTTTTTCTGTCCACCCTGGCAATCGGACCTTACTCCTTTTCTATGTTAACTAATGTTGTCTTATTTTAATTTCTAATTTTGTCATTTAATTTTCTTTTCTTCATTATGTAAAGCATTTTCCATCTATCCATCCATCTTCTAACCTGCTGAATCCGTATACAGGGTCACGGGGGTCTGCTGGAGCCAATCCAAGCCAACACAGGGCACAAGGCAGGAACCAATCCTGGGCAGGGTGCCAACCCACCGCAGGACACACACAAACACATACCAGGGCCAATTTAGAATCGCCAATCCACCTAACCTGCATGTCTTTGGATTGTGGGAGGAAACCGGAGCACCCGGAGGAAACCCACGCAGACACGGGGAGAACATGCAAACTCCATGCAGGGAGGACCCGGGAAGTGAACCCGGGTCTCCTAACTGCGAGGCAGCAGCGCTACCACTGCGCCACCGTGCCGCCCTGTAAAGCATTTTGAGCTACTTTATGTATGAAAATGTGCTATATAAATAAATGTTGTTGTTGTTGTTATTGTGTAGCAGAACAGCTTTCAGGCTTAACATTGACGAATCAATGAAGAGATGCCACTCTTCCGGATTGTGATCACAACTCAAGGCTGAGAACAATCCTTCAATGTCACAACAGAAGCAGGGACTGTCGACTTGTGCAAAAAATTTGGTTATATCATGAAGTTGGCCTTGAAACACAGAAATTTTTATACCTGGTGACACCAAACACCATTCCTGCAGTCTCAAACCCAGCAGCTCGGCTTTTGCTTTTGACAGACCCAAATCTCTGACCAAATCGTTCAGTTTGTGTTATCAGATGTGGATTGCCTGATGAGCATGATTCAAAATCTGGGTCAATGTCACTGTCAGTACCCAGCATTGCAGTTCCTTCATCTGGTTCATCTAAGGTCCAATCCTCTGGTGGTTTCAGAATTGGAAGATTGTTGTCATGTGGCACGGGTCTCATTGCTGAAGGCAGATTAGGATATTTAATTGACTTCTTGTTTTTGGCAGAGAAACCAGACACATTAGTCAAACAGAAGTAAGAGTCAGTCTCATGGTCTCTCTGCTCACGCCATATCATCGGAACAGCATACATCATCGTCTTTCGTGTGCCTCTCAGCCAGGCTCTCAGACTGACAACACATATCGTACAGCAAATGTGAGACGCCCATTGCTTGTCTTGATCACCAATTTTGCAGCTGAAATCCAGATGATAAGCTTTCTTCACAAGAGCAGTAATCCAACGTCTCTGAGGCGCAAGTGTATATTTACCACAGATATAGCAGAATGTATTGCATCTGTTACGATATTGTCGAGACATATCGCCCAACACCAAAACATCTATAGAATCAAACTTACTTACTTTTATATTGCTACAGGTACTATACTTTGCTATACTGATACTATACATACATACTGACTATCTATATTAATCAAATGAACAGGACATGTGTATTCAAGCCATCTTTATAGCGTGCTGAGACAGCGTCAAACTCGTTCAGACCTGCCCAGGATGTCAACTTCCACAGAACAGCTTCCAACCTGGCCTGATTCCATGCCTGGACATGCTCAGGCTGCACAAACCATTAATGATAAGTCACTTACGGGAAAGAAAATGTTTGGATACAAATATAAGAAAAAACCATGACAAAACTGAAACGGTACCTGATGGGTAAATTTTGATGTGATATTTGTGATCAGCACCCAAAAATCGATAAGACCCACCCAACAGTTTTCAAGAAGCAAAAACTTTGTTGTGCAGTGTAATTAGTTTATTTGTTTTGCTGATATTAAGATGCAGACAATTCACTTTGCACCAAGAAACAAAATTCTCCACATGACTCCTATACTCTGTCTTATCCCCTTCATCAATACATATACATAATGCATAAACATCTGAGAATTTCTGTAAGTGAAATGATCTGGTGCTATATTTAAAGTCTGAGGTGTACAGAGTGAAGAGAAAATGACTTTTCCTTGTGGTACTCCAGTGTTGCTCATATCCAAATCAGAAACACAGACCTTGAGTCTCACAAACTGCAGTCTGTCTGACAGATAGATCATTATCCAGGACACCACAGGCTCATCCACCTGCGTATCTATGCATTTACCCCTTAACAGGGATAGCTGGATGGTATTAAAGATGCTCGAGAAATCAAAAAACATACAGTAATTCCCACACTGCTGCCAGATTTGTCCAGGTGAGAATAAGCCTTGTAAAGCAGATAGACAAAAAGCAAACTGAACATAAATGGAAAAAGGAGTGTTAGAAAGATCAGACAAGCATAGCATCAATCAGAAACCCTCCAGAGCCCATGGTAGGCAAATCATAGCAGAAGAAAGTATTTTAATAAAAACAAAACCATACAATTCAAAAAGGCTATAAAATATAAACTAATATTTATGTGTGAGCATCCACCTCGATAGCAAATATGGGTGTTACACAAATGCAAGAAAGAAGCTGCATTTTCAACCAAGGGTGCATTATTATTATTATTATTATTATTATTATTATTATTACATATTATTGATGTATTGAATGCATACAAAAGCAATCTCCCTTAATAGAAATAAATCAAGACCATGTGGTGCAAGTGGTTCTCAATATCCATCTTGATACCCAAAAGACACCAGACAGAGTTTCAGATTATACTTCAGCTGTAACTGGAGACCAACAATTACAGCGAGAAACAGACATGGCATACAAAATTATGAAAATACAAACCTGTTGAACATTTTCATGAAAACTGGGTATCAATTATTAACAGAGGGTCAGAGGGTCATCTTACAGGCTCACCCAAAGAAAGTAATACCACCCCAGGACAAGAGGGGGCACTGCTGTTAATAACCTTGCCTCTTTCTGATACAGCCTGGAGAAGCTGCCACTTGAGGGCTCCCCACTGAAAGAAGATTTTGCTCCTTCGGTGCTCAACATATAAAGGCAGAGAAGCCACTGAAATGGTTGTCACATTCTGATGTGGACCTGGCTGGAGTACCCTGAAGCTTGTTTTTTAGGCCTAATTAAGGAAGTCTTTGTTTCTTATAACCTGCACAAGTGAAGTGCCAATTTCCATTAGTTGCTGTTTTGCTGACTGAAAATAAAAGAAATTCGTTGATGGCTGGCACCCGCAGCATTCCTCTCATCCTGCAATCATTTGTTCACACCACAACACTATCTAAAATTCAAAAAACAGTCCCCCATAGCTTTTTTTTTGTAGCACAGGGTCATCAGCCAAGAACTTCTGTCATACTATAAAAAAAGCCCCAAAAAAAATCTCTTCTTGTAAAGTGTGTACATTTAGTGTAAAGAAGAAAATGGGGGCACTGTTGAGAAAATGTGATTGTGTCTAAGGAGTGGTATTTTAGCTATGCATCCAGTAGCAACTAGAGTGGTATTCAGAACATACCTTAGCTAACTTGAGAAAACAATAAATGAAAGGTAAGCCAATGTTGAACTATAAAAAGTAAGGAAGGAAAGTAAGATCTTTTTAAGAATAAAGGGGGACCCCTTAGTATATATGTGTGCCCCTGGAAATGCAGTATGTCTGTTCATCTTTGGCTTCCTGTTCAGTACTGTATTCTAATCACAGACTCGGTTACTATCTTGCAACGGCCTATATGCCACCATTCCTTATAAGCATAGCAAACAGCTGACTGTGGCTATTGAACAGGGATGCACAAATATTTCTAAGTCACAAGAAGACTCTGAAGCTTTATTAAAGTGTTATTGCTTTATTTTCAGCAATAAAGATTAACTAGAACTTTCCAAGGCGGTTTAAATGAGGGTCACAAAATTTAAGACAGCAAGAATCAATAATGTACTCGAACTAGGATACTACTGATACCATCTCTCTACACTTAAAATAATTCCATGATACCAATGATTTACAGTATATATTGTGCTTAGTCATCAAAACACACAAAGACAGTATGATTATAAAGAGAACAAGAGGAAACAAAGAAATATTTATGCCCCGTAATTTTCAGTGGTGCCACCAAAATTCTCTTCTTCACCACCTTAATTTAACCTTGTTTCTCTTTCTCTTTCACCTATATATTTCTGGCTGTCTCCTTTCTACTTGAAAGCTTTTGTCAAATTTACAACTTGACATACTGTGGCTGTACAGCACATAGTTTGTAACACTGCAAAACAAATGCAACAAAATACCCTTTTAATATCATGTAAAACAAAAATAGTGTATAACAGTTAATATTTTGCTGTAGTCATTACTACAGAATCCACCTCCGAGAAGGCATTAAGAACATCTGCAAACTTCAACTGCTACTCCCATTCGAAGGGTCCGGATTGCAAGATTGCTCAATCTTTCTTGGTATACTGTGGAGCATACAGTAAGTCATTTTTAATCAAGTTCAGTTTACGGAAGCCACACACTCTGCCCAGCCACAGTGTATCATGTAAAAAATATGTAGTGCAACGTCTGAGTAAATTCTCTGAAGTTTTATTACATGTATTACATTAAGCAATTCAAGAGATGTTTTTTCATTTTTAAAAACTGGTACAGTATATCTTCCTCTGGGCATTCATATCACATCAAAGGTGGTTGTCAAATCACCAGATATTGTTGTTAATGGCACTGTTGAAAAAAAAACAATGATTTTGCTGAAAGACCATTCTGCGCCCATTCCCACTCAGGACTCAGTGATTGTGGAATCACTATCCCACTGGCTACTCGTAGTCTTCAGAGAGCTATGTTTATACACCTTATATAAAATTTACAAGGGCCAAGCTTGCAAGACAGTTCCTGTCTGATTTTTGTTGTGGATGACAGGGATAGAGTTATCTCACATGCTCTACAGCCACTCTCTTACTGTAGTGCCCTTAGAGAATTAACTTCCAGGGCACCCACAGCACCTTCAGGCTTTAAAGCACCAACTGCACATGTCTTACCTCACTGGTGTGCAGAGGAACGCTCCATCTGCCACTCTGGCTTTCTATTTGTTTAAATAGTCTGTGCTGGGACTGTCTCCTGCCCAGTGCCATCTGTCAGATGTGTCAGCAGATTAAATGTGTTTTTGCCTTTCTTTTATTCATTTTATCATTTGTTATTTGCTTTTTTTTCTGATGATCTCTCATTGTCTTCTAGGATCGAACATGCAAACAGCAATGTGGTGTCATCTTATAGAGACTGTCCCTCTTTATGTGTGACAATGTTGTGGCCATATTCTCTACAAAGAGAGTGTAAGCACTTATTATTTTTGTTTTAGACTTGCATTCTTCATTTGGCAGTTGCTGTCTAATTTATCCATGTTTGCTAGGATATGTAGATTATTGCTGTTTTGAATAAATATTTATGATTTTCAGCAATTCTTTTTGTAACACCATTTATTTATTAGTTCTTTTTGGACTATTATGTTCAGACAGGCAAAGTACATTCTTGAGGCCTTGCGAGTGAGGTCTTTGTATTTTAGATACATTTGCTGGCTTGTATTTAGGCCTTATTAAATACTTTAATTAAATTCTTAAATTAAAGCATCCCTGATAAAATATTTGACCTCTCAGTGGCATGGTATGTTCCTATTATATATTTTTATTTTTTGATATTTTTATTTCTACTAAGTCATGCCTGCATTCTTCTGGTGAAATGATCAATGTTGTTTTTTTGTTATTGACAATTTCTAATAATTTATCTACACAAATATTTTGTTTTATAAAGTAGAGTGTTTACAAATTAAAGTATTAATGCTCCCAGACAACCAACTTAGAAAAAGACTGTTGCCTAAAGCTAAAGCTTTAAATGTTACTTAAAGCTAAAGCACATGAAGTCTGTGACTTGTCTTAGAGAAGCAACAAATGTAATTTTTTAATGTTAGAATGAGGTAAATAAGTAACAACACTCTTCCAGAAAAAGAGGGTAAACTGATGGGAAAGCCCATACACCCCTCCTTTGAAGTAGTGCTAAGATCAATAAAACATTTAGCAAAATATAACTCTTAATGAGTGGTGTTCAGAATACTGGGAGAATCAATATGAGTCAGAGTTTACTGCTATCATTTTATTTATAAGGTAAAAAAGTTCTAAATATTAAGAGTCAGATGTTGTGATATATTAGATATAGTGACGTAATAAGAAAAAAGTAGGTGAATTGTTAAATTGATTGTTCACTCCATGGACTGAGGCATTTGTGAATAACTCTGTGCAAATAAAGAAATGTTCTGCCTTCGTATCTGGGTGATTTCTCCTTGACATAAATTTTGTGACCCCAACATGATTAGAAAAAAGACTTAGTGGCTCTGGAGGATGGGATGAAGATCCAGGAAATGGCTGAAACAGTGGCACCTTACAAGGTAACTGATTTTTCGCTATAAAATTGTTTGTGTCAGTTTTATGGGGGTTTCGCCCTGCAAGAGGAGACACCTAAGAAGCCTCTCTAAATAGAACTAAAAGTGTGGAAAGAACAGTGAGACCGTAGGACTGAGAATTCAAACTGAGGGATTATTGATTATTTGTAAATAAGTTTTTAAATAAGCACATATCCTTTGAGGGATTATTGATTGTTGTAAATATGCAGGTAAATGAATAACGATCCTTCTTGTTTATTCCTCCAAGATGAGGGACTATGGTCATTGGTTAAGTAAATCAAGCACTTTGGTGATGTGACTTTGAACTAATCACTTTAGAATAGCTCCACACCTGGCTGAGGCCTCCATGAGTACACCAGGTAGTTCTATTTGAGGGCTGGAAAGAAAGCAGGTGAAAATCCTGCAATACCATTCCGAGTGAAAGTCTGAGATTTGTAGGTACCGCCTTATTGTGTCAAGGAAGTGTATCAATAAGGATCTGAATGGGCAGATTGGGAGGCTTTGAGCCTCATTCAGATCTCTAGGAGACTCCATCTGGAACGCCAATCTGGCCTTAACGGGGTGCTGAGCTGGTGGGAGACTTTGTGAAACATCATAGAATCATCCATTTAGACAGGTCTGAATTAATAGGTTACTCAAAGGAAGAGTGTAGTCTTAGTATAGGCTTAGGAATATGATATGAGATCATAGCTTAATTGTAGAGGTATAAGGGAACTCTATGTGAGATTTATTGTCTGCCTAAGATAAAGCTTACTCTGTCTCGGGGATTCATTAGGACACACCAGAGACTTCCAATGAGTATGAATAGTGCAAAATGGCTCCTCGTGGCATGGCATCTGAGCCATGGAATTGACCTTAAACTTCATGACTACTGTCCTCTTACATCTGTGTACCAGCACTCTGCGAGGACAACACATTCAGGAAATTGCAGTGATTGAACAGCTCATTGATGGAAGTTGGCTCACTTGCATTTTCACAAAGTAGGTCTGACAGCATATCCAATTGCCTCATCCTTCTTTCTTTTACACATCTGTCATCACACCGTTATGTTTATATGTGATTCAACATGTGTGATTGTATGTTCACAGCAATTCAGTAAAGCAGCAGCTTCAATGTTTCGGTGCTGCTGTATTTTTTCCTGAAAGGCGCCTCATTTATGGTTAGGTCCCACTGTCCATTGGTTCTTCCAACTTAAGCTAGTGTACCATCTTGGATATGTGTCAGCATCTTCATATATCACAATCATAGAAAGTTTATTTATTCTAAAGCTTGTTTTTGCATTCATTTTCAAGTCTTCAGTGTCTGTAAAAACACTGAAAACAAGCCGCCTTCTAACACTGTAGTCATTACTGGCAATTTGCTTCATCTGCAAAGTGCCATCTCGTGTGTTCTCCTTTCCCCATGTCAAAATGATGCTGACTGTATACTTTGCATTCCAAGTTGTGTAAAAACATTGCACTGCCATTTCAAGCTTATTTTCGTTTTTTCCCTAATTGAATTCATTGAAGCACCAACTGCTTTTTTGATTTGTCTATTTTCTTCTCCACACAGAAAACTTTACTATGATTATAAGTGAAACATTTTTTCTGTGATTATTTTTTATTTATCTGCAGAAGACATACTGTAATTCACATTTGGAAAATATTGTTTAGTAATGTTGATAACAACAGTAGGAGAGTATTAATTGAGGTAAAAATGATATGTAAATGTGGTCAAGCGTGAACTAAAGGAGTGAGACAGTGATTTACAACTTAGTACTAGTAATCAGTGTTATTGCTTGTGCTTTTAATAGGGAGTATTTTCTGCAAAAATATCATCAATTATATTTCTCAAATAGAATTTTTGAGTTACAACCACATTCACTTTACAATAGAGCTATTTAGGTACAGTCAAGGAAGGATAGGAGCATGATACAAACACTGATGAAATTCAAAATTTAAAAACACTATGCCCCTTGGCATTGTACACGTTATTTCCAACAGTAAAGTTAAGCAATTGTGCAAGATGATTTTACACCACACACTGTTTACCATAAAACACATACTTAATCTATTTTTTCCTGACAACTCCATTAAGTCCATACAATAGCTAAATCTAGTGGATTGCACAGTCTGGTATTTATAAAGTTTTTCCTCTTCTGATATTACCAATTTTGTTATCTAGTGATTTAACATTGTCCTTGAAACATGTGTTGTCAGAGGATGTTGTTGGCTGCTGAATTTGGTCCTTGCCTACACACCCCTCTTTTCTTTATCCAGTTATTCCTAGTTGAGTCATGGTGGTTGTGTTGATCATAATTGCAGCTCAAACAGGCAAAAATTTTATCCTAAATTCTTGCTCCAATAGTTTTAAATGGCATGAAGATCATAAGTAATAATTACAAAAGCTGACTGCACAAACAATAAAATTGTAACACAAAAACTGAACAGAATTAATATAAGCTCATTACATCTGAATAACTGGTGAAGACTCTGTCTTAGCAGAGATGTCATGTAAAGAAAGCAAAATCTTAATCAAATGTTGATACGTTTCTTTATTGTGCTTGCTGCCATACCAAGATCTGTTTTTGCTTATGAAAAAATATTTTCCATTTTTAAATCATCACATTGGAACTCATGCACATAAGTGCTGACTTTGTTTAATTTAACAGCAGCAAGTATATTGCAAAAAAAGAACTAATTATGCAAATAACAACAGCTCCACGCATCATTTCATACTTCAGAATAAGTGGTTCATACCTTTATAAAACTGTTTTCTCTGAGTAATAAACGGATTGAACATTATTTATATAGCCAAGTAAGCAGCAAACATGGGAAACGTAAGCAGCATATTCTTCCTTTAAATTAGATAGTTGGTTACATTTATATTGCACTTTTCTAGACATTCAAAGAGTTCTACATAGACAGTGACGAGCCACTTCAAAAACACCAATGTGGAGCATCCACCTGGATGATGTGGCAGCAGCCATTATTGCACCAGTATGCTTACCAAGCATTAACTATTTGGTTGAGATGGGGAGATAGCCAGTTTTAAACAGGGAATGATTAGGGGGTAGAATGGACAAGGCTATAATGAGCAATTTAGCCAGGACATTGTGGTATAAAGCAGGTCATACATTAGACTTAGTGATTACTAAAGGACTGAAAGTTGATATAAAACAGATCATTGATATTGGTCTATCAGACCATTTTCTTCTACTTTTAATATAGAAATAATGATAAAAACACTCATGAGAAGCATATTGTTAAAAACGCTTCTTTGATTCGCAGCAGCTTTAAAACTTACAAACATTTTAAGCAATCAGTCCGTTTATAGTGCCAGCTATAATAGCGAGGACAATGTAAATAGTAAGGTGGAAAGATTTAATTCTAAAGTGAGAGCTGCTGTTGACATAGTTGCACCTGAAAAGACAGTGAAAAAATCTTCTAGCATTGGTATACCATGGAAGACCCAAAGAGTGTCTGATTTAAAGAGAACATGCCGTAGAGCTGAGCGTCAATGGAGGAAGACTAAACTTACTATCCACCACGAAATATTAAAAGTCAAAATAACAGAATACAATAACACTGTCCGTCTTGAGAGACGCTGCTATTTCTCTAAGATTATAAATAACAATGCTAGTAATCCTAGAGTCTTATTTTCAACAATTGATCGCCTACTAAACCCAGGTAGCTCAAAGGAATGCCTCCTAAGTGCTTCCAGTGAAACCTGTGAGGCTGTCGCTGTATTTTCAATCAAAAATTAATGATATTAGAAATAACATAGTATATCTCCCCAACACTAAGGATCCCCTAAACCCCAACATCCTGTTATAAACAAATTAAACTCTTTCACTAGGATAGATTTACCTGATTTACAAAAATAATATCTCAATTAAAACCCTCCACCTCGTCCTTGACCCGATACCAACAAGGTTTTTCAAAGAAGTATCAGGCGTGCTAATTGATAATGTTCTTGACATAGTAAATTCGTCACTAGATACTGGGGTCTTCCCAGACTGTCTTAAGACTGCTGTAGTTAAACCCCTACTTAAGAAACATAATCTTGACCCTCGCTCTTGAAAATTTTAGACCCATCTCTAACCTGCCCTTCTTAAGTAAAGTTCTAGAGAAGGCAGTCATTATGCAGTTAAATGACCACCTAAATAAACATGCTATTCTTGATAAATTTCAGTCAGGTTTTAGAACAAATCACAGCACAGAAACTGCACTCGTTAAAGTAGTAAATGACTTGCGGGTAAATGCAGACAGAGGCCATTTATCTGTTCTCATCCTCTTAGATCTGAGTGCTGCATTTGACACCATTGATCACAACATTCTTAGAAATCGCCTTAGTCAATGGGTGGGCCTCTCTGGCAGTGTCTTAAATTGGTTTGAATCCTACCTGACAGGGAGAAAATATTTTGTTAGTTGTGGGAATTACAACTCGAAGACACATGATATCCAATATGGTGTTCCACAAGGCTCTATCCTGGGTCCGCTGTTATTCTCAATCTACATGCTTCCGTTAGGTCAGATTATCTCAGGGCACAACGTGAGCTACCACAGCTATGCTGATGACACACAGCTGTACTTATCAATAGCACCTGATGACCCTGATTCTATTGATTCACTAACACAATGTCTGACTAGTATCTCAGAATGGATGAATAGTAATTTTCTCAAGTTAAATAAAGAGAAACTGAAATTTTAGTGATCAGCAATAATGGATACAATGAGGCTATTAGAAATAAACTGGATACATTAGGATTAAAAGTCAAGACGGAGGTAAAAAGCTTAGGGGTGATTGTTGACTGTAATCTGAATTTTAAATCACATATTAATCAGATCATTAGGACAGCATTTTTCACTTAAGAAACATAAGTAAAGTTAGACCTCTTATATCACTGAAAGATGCTGAGAAATTAGTTCACGCGTTTGTTTTCAGTCGACTAGATTACTGTAATCACTCCTCTCAGGACTACCCAAAAAGATATAAATCGTTTGCAACTAGTGCAGAATGCAGCTGCTAGAATCCTAACTAGGAAAAGAAAATCAGAACACATTTCTCCAGTTTTATGTCACTACACTGGTTACCTGTGTCATTCAGAATTGACTTTAAAATTCTGCTTATGGTTTATAAAGCCTTAAATAATCTCGCCCCATCTTATATATCGGAATGTCTGACACCTTATATTCCAAATCGTAACCTCAGATCCTCAAATGAGTGTCTCCTTAGAATTCCAAGAACAAAACTTAAAAGAAGTGGTGAGGCGGCCTTCTGCTGTTATGCACCTAAAATCTGGAATAGCCTGCCAATAGGAATTCGCCAGGCTGATACAGTAGAGCACTTTAAAACACTGCTGAAAACACATTACTTTAACATGGCCTTTTATAACTTCATTTTAATCGTAATTTAACTTAATCCTGATACTCTGTATGTTCAATTCATCATAACAACTATTCATGGTGGCTCTAAAATCGGTACTGACCCCTACTCTCTTTTCTGTTTCTTTTTCGGTTTCTTTGTGGTGGTGGCCTGCACCTCCACCTACTCAAAGCTTCATGATGCTCCAACAATGATGGACGGATTAAAAGGAAGAAGTCTACGTGACCATCATCATCATCAAGCCCTTCCGTGAGAACCCTAAATCCAAAGAGGACTGTTTCATTTATGTTAGGTAGAATGCCCAGAGGGACTGGGTATCATGGTCTGGAATCCCTACAGATTTTATTTTTCTCCAGCCGTCTGGAGTTTTTTTGTTTTTTCTGTCCCCCTGGCCATTGAACCTTACTCTTATTCGATGTTAATGTTGATTTATTTTTTTTTATAATTATGTCTTTCATTTTTCTATTCTTTAATATGTAAAGCACTTTGAGCTACTGTTTGTATGAAAATGTGCTATATAAATAAATGTTGTTGTTGTTGTTGTTGGTAAACCTACTCCTTTTAATGGATAACCATAAAAATTAGGATCTTGCATTTACATCTCATCCAAAGGATGGCACCACATTACAGCACAGAGTCCCTGTCACCATGCTGGGGCATTAGGCTCCAAACACAGACCACAGGGTAAGAGCTCCCTGCTAGTGCCACCACCACCTCTTCCAGCAGCAGCCCAAACGTTTTCTAGTTGGTCTCCTTCCAGCCTAAACATGCTTACTGTAGCTTCAGGTAGATGACTTGTTCTGACATGCAGGTAATTCTTCTAATAACCTAAAATTTAAGTTTTGAGAAAGAAAACACCTATTAATTTAAATAACAATAAGGTTATATAAAATTGGAAAATGAACCACTTCCTTTTGAGTCCAATGCCCTGAATGAGTAGAGCGTAACAAATACATAGACACAACTCTGTCTCTGTAAGTAAAAGACTGAATGACACTCAGCAGGTGCCCCAGATGCTTGTACTCTTGTTGCACTTCCGACAAGGTACCATAGAATTTTCTGAGGGTAGCATAATCAAATAGTAAGAAGGATAATATTAGAAGTTACCTGTTGAGATAAAAATCATTTTGTAAGTTGGAAATAGAGTTGGGTATTTCAAAGGAGTCAGGCATAAACATGTAGAGTCCATGGTGGCAAATAAAAAATCAGGTTGAATCAGATAGAATTGTGATCAGAGTCTAGCAATGATAAAAAATACAAACATTTTACTAGCACAAGGCAGCTATAACAAAATGTAATCTGCAAATTTTATAAATAAAATTGCTGCCACTGAAAATTAAAACAGACAAAAGACAGAGGAAGCTTATTCCTAGGTGAGATTGGTCAGATGAATGGACAGAAAGAAGTGTGCAACCAGTTTGTTGCTAGAAAACAATTGGCCAGGCACACAGACTTAAAAGGATAGAGCAAATGTTACATAATTGTTACCAGAGTAAACTGCACATACATGAAAAAGATAAAGACAACCAAACAGCATCTTGTCTGCATGTGCATTTAATAAAAATGTTTCTTCTAGTGGATAAGATACTTTAGATAATCTAATAGCATTGACAATACTGCGTATAACTTAAAATAGTTTTGGAATATGTACCATTTTCCAGGTTTGTTATATTTCTATCTTGGATGGACTGGAGCTGGTTAAATAATAATAATAGTAATAATAAAAGTAAAAATGTAGGCAGACAGGTTTGGTCCTCATTTATCTAACAAATGTGAATAGTACATTTTGCATTTTGCAATATAAAAGAGTGTTTTCAAATTACTGTCTATACAGATTCATAGCTTGATAATGCCTGAAAAAGTTGTGGGTGTGCTATTCTACACAGTTTTATACTGTATTTAAACAAACAGACATACAGAAATGGCTGGTACATGGCACATGACTCCTTTTACAAGGCAATCAGCAATAGCTGTCATTGTAAAATAGTTGCTTCATTTTCATAAACACTTATAATATAATCAATTTTAATTAAGATTTTCTTTTGTTTACTTCATGAACATCCTAATGATATTTACTGCCAACACCACTTTGATCAAGCAGGAGAGAAAATACATTAACATTAAGAAAGTATTGTTATTGGAGACATAGTAATCAAATGGATATAATATAATCGAATTTATATTAAAGAAAGGAATCATTTAACTCATTATTGAAAAAAGAAATTACAACTATCATTAACTTCTTAGAAAGAAGTATTTCACATAGTTGCACCTTGAAGTGAGAATGTAGAAATATGTTTTTGACATTCAATTATGATAGCGATACAGTACAGTAGTAAGAAGCTAATTTTAAAGATAAGCCAACTTGTAAAATAATGGATACAATGAGGCTATTAGAAATAAACTGGATACATTAGGATTAAAAGTCAAGACGGAGGTAAAAAGCTTAGGGGTGATTGTTGACTGTAATCTGAATTTTAAATCACATATTAATCAGATCATTAGGACAGCATTTTTCACTTAAGAAACATAAGTAAAGTTAGACCTCTTATATCACTGAAAGATGCTGAGAAATTAGTTCAGCGTTTGTTTTCAGTCGACTAGATTACTGTAATGCACTCCTCTCAGGACTACCCAAAAAGATATAAATCGTTTGCAACTAGTGCAGAATGCAGCTGCTAGAATCCTAACTAGGAAAAGAAAATCAGAACACATTTCTCCAGTTTTATGTCACTACACTGGTTACCTGTGTCATTCAGAATTGACTTTAAAATTCTGCTTATGGTTTATAAAGCCTTAAATAATCTCGCCCCATCTTATATATCGGAATGTCTGACACCTTATATTCCAAATCGTAACCTCAGATCCTCAAATGAGTGTCTCCTTAGAATTCCAAGAACAAAACTTAAAAGAAGTGGTGAGGCGGCCTTCTGCTGTTATGCACCTAAAATCTGGAATAGCCTGCCAATAGGAATTCGCCAGGCTGATACAGTAGAGCACTTTAAAACACTGCTGAAAACACATTACTTTAACATGGCCTTTTATAACTTCATTTTAATCGTAATTTAACTTAATCCTGATACTCTGTATGTTCAATTCATCATAACAACTATTCATGGTGGCTCTAAAATCGGTACTGACCCTACTCTCTTTTCTGTTTCTTTTTCCGGTTTCTTTGTGGTGGTGGCCTGCGCCACCTCCACCTACTCAAAGCTTCATGATGCTCCAACAATGATGGACGGATTAAAAGGAAGAAGTCTACGTGACCATCATCATCATCAAGCCCTTCCGTGAGAACCCTAAATCCAAAGAGGACTGTTTCATTTATGTTAGGTAGAATGCCCAGAGGGGACTGGGCGGTATCATGGTCTGGAATCCCTACAGATTTTATTTTTCTCCAGCCGTCTGGAGTTTTTGTTTTTCTGTCCCCTGGCCATTGAACCTTACTCTTATTCGATGTTAATGTTTGGTAAAACCTACTCCTTTTAATGGATAACCATAAAAAATTAGGATCTTGCTTTTACATCTCATCCAAAGGATGGCACCACATTTACAGCACAGAGTCCCTGTCACCATGCTGGGGCATTAGGCTCCAAACACAGACCACAGGGTAAGAGCTCCCTGCTAGTGCCACCACCACCTCTTCCAGCAGCAGCCCAAACGTTTTCTAGTTGGTCTCCCTTCCAGCCTAAACATGCTTACTGTAGCTTCAGGTAGATGACTTGTTCTGACATGCAGGTAATTCTTCTAATAACCTAAAATTTAAGTTTTTGAGAAAAGAAAACACCTATTAATTTAAATAACAATAAGGTTATATAAAATTGGAAAATGAACCACTTCCTTTTTGAGTCCAATGCCCTGAATGAGTAGACGTAACAAATACATAGACACAACTCTGTCTCTGTAAGTAAAAAGACTGAATGACACTCAGCAGGTGCCCCAGATGCTTGTACTCTTGTTGCACCTCCGACAAGGTACCATAGAATTTTCTGAAGGTAGCATAATCAAATAGTAAGAAGGATAATATTAGAAGTTACCTGTTGAGATAAACAATCATTTTGTAAGTTGGAAATAGAGTTGGGTATTTCAAAGGAGTCAGGCATAAACATGTGGAGTCCATGGTGGCAAATAAAAAAATCAGGTTGAATCAGATAGAATTGTGATCTAGCAATGATAAAAAATACAAACATTTTACTAGCACAAGGCAGCTATAACAAAATGTAATCTGCAAATTTTATAAATAAAATTGCTGCCACTGAAAATTAAAACAGACAAAAAGACAGAGGGAAGCTTATTCCTAGGTGAGATTGGTCAGATGAATGGACAGAAAGAAGTGTGCAACCAGTTTGTTGCTAGAAAACAATTGGCCAGGCACACAGACTTAAAAGGATAGAGCAAATGTTACATAATTGTTACCGGAGTAAATTGCACATACATGAAAAAGATAAAGACAACCAAACAGCATCTTGTCTGCATGTGCATTTAATAAAAAAAATGTTTCTTCCTAGTGGATAAGATACTTTAGATAATCTAATAGCATTGACAATACTGCGTATAACTTAAAATAGTTTTGGAATATGTACCATTTTCCAGGTTTGTTATATTTCTATCTTGGATGGACTGGAGCTGGTTAAATAATAATAATAGTAATAATAAAAGTAAAAATGTAGGCAGACAGGTTTGGTCCTCATTTATCCTAACAAATGTGAATAGTACATTTTGCATTTTGCAATATAAAAGAGTGTTTTCAAATTACTGTCTATACAGATTCATAGCTTGATAATGCCTGAAAAAGTTGTGGGTGTGCTATTCTGCACAGTTTTATACTGTATTTAAACAAACAGACATACAGAAATGGCTGGTACATGGCACATGACTCCTTTTACAAGGCAATCAGCAATAGCTGTCATTGTAAAAATAGTTGCTTCATTTTCATAAACACTTATAATATAATCAATTTTAATTAAGATTTTCTTTTTGTTCTACTTCATGAACATCCTAATGATATTTACTGCCAACACCACTTTGATCAAGCAGGAGAGAAAATACATTAACATTAAGAAAGTATTGTTATTGGAGACATAGTAATCAAATGGATATAATATAATCGAATTTATATTAAAGAAAGGAATCATTTAACTCATTATTGAAAAAAGAAATTACAACTATCATTAACTTCTTAGAAAGAAGTATTTCACACTTAGTTGCACCTTGAAGTGAGAATGTAGAAATATGCTTTTGACATTCAATTATGATAGCGATACAGTACAGTAGTAAGAAGCTAATTTTAAAGATAAGCCAACTTGTAAAGACCTTTTCTGCACATAAGGAAATTCATGAAAAAGCTACTTGGTAAACAGCTAAAAGCCCCTTTAGCACAAATAGGGTTTTGTGTGGTGCTGAAAAATATGCTGTAAGAATCACTTTTAAGAATTATACATACATCTAATTATCTCACAGTTGGAAAGAGTCAACATTTACAGATTTGAAATGAATATAAAGTAGAAAAGTCACATCAGGGTTGTTTGTGATTTACAAATTTTCTAATAAAGAAAAGAAAATTACACTATATGTACAAAATTGATAGTTAAGTTACTTCTAATATGGCAAATTTAATAGAGATCAAAATCCTAGAAGTAAAGATAGAAATAATACATAGTTTTTGGGACATCATGTAATGAATAAAGAAATAAAAATGTATTAAAACAACACCTTTCAACAGCAAAATCCTATTTGGTCATAGGTACATAATTCAACATATTTCAAAATGCAAAATATCAATATATATAATGCATTAAAAAAATATAACTATACACATTTCCCCATAATCCTCCCACCATATAATAAAGTCATAGTAGGCTACTGGATGTCACAATACTGGTACTGCAAACGTAATAGTAAACCCAAATTTTAAAACACTACAGTGTCATGTTTTCAGGATTTTCTGTGCCAGCTTTACTCTCAGTCATCCACACTCTCCTTGATGTGTGTAGACTTCATAAAATGAAAGTACACACTTAAATGTCATGGGGGAATATTTCATCAATGCAGTTGGGAGGGAAGCTGTGCATAATCCAGTGCACCAGGAAGGCCAGCAATTCTGCAGTACACCAGATAAGCTGGAATAAGATTTTGGACTTATGTTTTATTTGCTTCAGAATCATTTTGGTACTGCATTGATAATGAAGTCAACATTTTTGTACCAATCCAACACTATGCCACAGTATGTGAAAATTGGTCAAATACTCCCCAATGTGAAATTACATAATATTCAAATATATCCATACTCATTTCCAGTAACATGAAAAGTATTTAGTGAGATTGTATCAAGTTCACCTAGTAGACCTGTGATGTTACCATACTGTGTTTTTGGAAGGATCATGTGTAAGGAAGGTCAACTGTGGATCGCGAGTGGCAGGATATATAGCAGAACTTGCAACTCAGTCTCGCTTTTCAGAGTCTCTAGTGTAAATATCAGGTGCATAATTCCCACTGGCCAACAGACTTTGTCTTAAAAGAATTGCTGCTACATGTAGACTAGCAGTATGCTGCTTTTCAGAGATGACCTAGTTCCTCTCTCAAGAATCACGTAGTCATTGAAATTATTGGTCCATATCCTATATACAGATAAGATATCAGATAGAACTGATCACTATCATATGCAAGACTGCTTCAGACATAAATCACACTTAATCTCTAGTATTATGAATGTTTTATATAGGGTACATAATATTAGAAGTGATTCAACTATTCATGCTGTACCGCATGTGACATGTGCCCCTTTTGATTTAATAACCCATTTGTGTAGTTTTCATTTTAAAAGTAAATTGGAACCATCAGTCTTTACCTTTAATGCAGCACTTTTCACACCTTGGGCCCTACATAATTACCTAAATGACTGTGGCACATTTATTAGCAATTCAAACATGGCACCATGAAGGCACAGTCGAATAACAATTCATCACTTGTAGAAACTTAAGTGTTTGTGTGACACAAAATGAAGATATCTGGAAGGATGACTTTTGGAAGGACAGGTAATTTGACCTGAATATGCAAATATATTTATATATTGTATAATCTACACTGGGTGGCATGGTGGTGCAGTTGGTAGTGCCGCTGCCTCACAGTTAGGAGACCCGGGTTTGCTTCCTGGGTCCTCCCTACTTGGAGTTTGCATGTTCTCCCCGTGTCTTTTTGGGTTTCCTCTGGGTGCTCTGGTTTCTTCCCACAGTCCAAAGACATGCAGGTTAGGTGTACTGGCGATCCAAAATTGTCCTTAGTGTGTGTGTATGTGCCCTGCGTTGGGCTGATGCCCTGCCCACGGTTTGTTTCCTGCCTTGCGCCCTGTGTTGGCTGGGATTGGCTCCAGCAGACCCCTGTGACCCTGTATTTAGAATATAGTCGGGTTGGATAATGGATGGATGGATGGATAATCTACCCCTAAAAGAAAATACAAATACAGATTAATCTGTAAATCAATTTGTTATGAAATCCTCTTATATATTTTATAGTCTTCTTATTTACCATTGTAGTATATATTCATTAATCGTTTAAATTCTATTGAATTTAACTTTTATAACCAATTTAAAATGTATGTAAATAAGACATGCAATAGCATTGGTTGTTAAAATGTAATTTTTTTAATTTAATGTATATGTTTGAAACAAACATTTAAATTAGTCATTCTTGGACAATGTCAGGGAATTGAGGGAAAACATTATAATTTCCTTTTAGAACTGTAATAATCATGTATCTTTGTTTTGAAATGCTGATGAGAAGCAATAAATTAATTTGGACTTTTTAAGGGAGATGGCATAATATTAAAGATATGGGCTTACACATTTAATTGTATATTACTCAACAGATGCCTTCCTCCAACCTGAATTCAAGCCTGGAATAAAGGACTCATTAGAGTATTGAGAAGTCAAGAATATGTGTGTAATCTGTAATGTTATCAGTACAGAATGGCAAGATGATAGCTAGAGGAATTAAGAGGATTTATTGAAATGCGAGTGAAAAAACAAAGTCAGGTACCACTATTCAAACCTCCACTGGTATTTACAGTATAATAGATTTAACTAAACTGTTACAAAGTATCCACTGTGAATGTATAGAATTCTACTGTAACAATCCAAATCAGGCACTTCATAGTTTTTATATATACAAATTGTAAGAAAATAAAAAATATATAGCTCTAATATAAAATATATAAATTGTGAGAAAATAAAAAATGTATAGCTGGGATGGAGCTCCACTGGCAGCAGTGTTATTTAGCTTTTTTTTTACTATCATTCTGAGGTATCCTGTATTTAATCAATGTGAATTTTAATGCACATGCATGTGCCTGCAGCCCCACCCTGACTCCTCCCAGAATTTTGAATATTTGAATATGCAAATCAACATAACTAGCCCAATTCTGTTCAGTGTTTTGTTAAAATACAGTGGTAAAAGCATGAGTAAAAAAGAAGAATTTCACCATTTGCGAAGTGGAGGTCCTACTTAGTAAAGTGGTGGCAAGGAAAAATCTACTATTTGGTGGCTTAGGCAGTGGTGTAAGCAACAAAAGGAAATTGATGGAGTGGCACTCAAAAATGTAAGTTCAGAAAGTTGCACAGTACCCAAAATAAAAAAGAAGCGGTAAGATGTCAAAGTCGACGTGAAAAGGTGAGTTGAGTATCATACGGAAGTGTGTTAGGGCAACAGAGAAGAGAAAAAACAAAAGAGACAAAGTGAAGAATAAAGGGTCTATATCAAGATTAAAGTTGAAATGTTGACAGTCATAATCATCTGTAAATGTGTGCTCTCTTCTATTGAATTGAATTTAATTCCTTTATTGTCATTATATGGTACAATTATATTCAATATGCAACTCCTCCACAAAGTAATTTTCCTATAAAATAATAATAATAACAATAATAATACAATAAAAAAATGAAAATTTACAATATGAAAGCATAAGTACAATATACAAGTATATATATATATAATGAAGACAGTGCAAATGGTTCATAAAGTAGCTCAGGTTTTGCAATATTACAGTTGCAGTGCAAGTTTACAGTGAGGTAATTGTAATTATAAGTACAGACAGTTCTACCAGGGAACCTGATAGGCTGGTTGAGTGTATTTATAGCTCTTGGAATAAAGCTGTTTCTGCATCAACTTCCATCTAGGAAAATCTCTAAAGCATTTGCAGGATCAGAGAAGTTCAAATAGACTGTGTCACAGGTAAGTGGAATCATGCAGATGCTGGAATTCATGCTTTCACTGGTGCCCTGAGAGTAACAACGCTAAATCATATATTGTATTTGGGATAATTTGGCCTTCTGTGCACCTTTATATTGTTACAGAATGATTGCAATCAAAAGCCTTAACTTTGTAAATGACTGTGATAAACTGAGGTCCGTGGCTGATTGCCTTTTTAAATGAATAATCACCGCATCCACAGCTTTAAGGAGGGGGAGTGGTAGCGTGGTGAGAACAGTTACTGGGCGCAATGCGACGCAGGCGTTTCTGCACAAAGATGTCTCAACGTTAAGTATGTGGTCTGGAGGCATTAAGTGAATAACATTTCAAGATAAATAAAAGTACAAATCGTCAAATTATATTCCATTGGCCTCAACCCCAAATGAATTGCCAAAGACTCATTTTTTAGTATGTAATACTTTTGTCAGTACTGCTAATGAAGTTGTTCATATTCCTTTTTACCAATTAAAGGAATTATTTTGGATAACAGCTGCTATATATTTGCAATTAATCTCTGCATCCTGTTGTGGCACTTGGTGTCACTGATATTTTGATACAATTGTCCATCCTGATATACATACTCACTTTCTGTTTGTAAACATAATTTTTAGTTTGTCTTTTGTATCTTTTGGATCCTTAAACAATGTGTAAAAAAAGAGGATATATATATGTATAGCATCTATAGTAAGTCTCTTTATTAATGCTCATATTTTCTCTTAAAGTATATTTTCCTAGTCACATAGTTGAGAAGCATAATCCCTTCTTGGTGTGTCTACTTGCGAATGTACTCTAAAATTAATATTACCATTATTAGCATGTTTTCCAGGATGCAGACTCCATAACTCTTAAGCTCCCTGCATGTATTATGAGGAAATGACTTCTCTATTCAATCTTACACTGTTGGAATATTTAGAAATGGCTTCTGCATTTTTCACAAAAAATAATAATTTGTAATATACTAAAAAAGACAAAAAGACTAAAATTGTATCTTTAGTCACATATAGAGGTTTATTGATTGTCCATTGTAAAATTTTGTCACTTCAATATCAAAGACTGAGATTCTGCCATATTTAGGTGTTACAGACATGCATTGCTTCTTGTGTTTTACATAGTTTTTGGAAAAATCTCCTCTAAATACCCTCATGGGTATCCTTCAGCTTTTCATAACAAACATACATTTATTTGAATCCGACATATCTACATTTTAAAGAAGAGTTTCCAATTGTTCTTTAATTAAAAAGTAAAGTTCTGTCATTCCAGGGTGTTCTGCAAATACCACATAATTAATTATTTCCTAGAAAAACCTCAGAAGCAGAATAGTAGAAGCAATACCTCAACTGTCTAGGCACCGTGCTGTAGCAAGTCTTTGAAGTAAACATATTTGGAAACTGTAATTGGTTTTCCTGGATAGTAATTATTAATGAGCTTAAGAAGATAGTGCTGATCCTGTTAAACCATACCTCAAAGCAATCGAAAGCATTATTTAAAAAACTATATCTTCATAGTAATTTGGAGCAATTAAATAAGTAGTATATTTAGTATGTCTAATGTTAATGTCTTCATCCTCAAAGATGTTATTCATATCACTAAATGATATTTCCCTATTTCTATTACATCATATTACACCCTGAGATTTGTCATTACTGCAGTTTACATGTGATTCAGTGCTGTTAATAATATTTCTTCTATAGTCCCTGCATATGATCTATATTGTTATTAGTGTTGTCTTTTTGATTGTCTATTTCAAAATGCTTCAATAAATTACTACTCTTAGATGATTAATTACAAAAAACTAGATATTTATGTGTTGGTAACAGCTTAGATTCTGAATAGTGACAGCAGTTTAAGGCTGCACATATATATGTAATGTACTTTTTAACAGGTATTAACCCTGAATTCAGTTTAACAGTGATACATAATTCTTGGGTTACTTTAATTCCATGAAAACCTGGAGTTTAATGGACTCTTTCTGAGAGTCATTAGTCTGATAGTTCTCCATTTGTTCTTGACATTTTACACTGTGCTGTTTTAAATCTATATCCTCCTCTCTCTTAAACGTAAGTGGAGATGCCAGGAAATTTGGTCTGAAATATAAGTCTTGTTGGATATGGGATGTCTGTGCCTCCAGGAAGCTTTTAACTTTTGACTTTTCCTACTTCTTTTGTTTCCCTCAAAGCCTTGAGTGCTTTTAGTCATGGACTATACACATACTGAGAAATTCAAATGAGTCTAAGCATTTGTTATATTTGAGTTAGTAATAAATTAGCTATTATCGATCATATATGAATTTTAAAAAAGTATAATTACTAAAGTAGATGAGGTGGCATGCAGATGTAAGATTTATGTACATTTTTGTAATGTTGAATAGGGCAGTCCTATAAGCGGCTGCTTATTGGAGAAAGTTTATGTGAGAAGTCTGTATCAAAATTGCTAGCATAGCCCACTTTATTAACTAAATAATGGTGTTCATGGCTTGAAATAAATAGACCACAATAAGTAATGATGTATTACCTTAAAATTCTAATGCACTTTTTCCCAAATAGCTAATAAGATACTAATGAAGCAGTCTAGACATCCAATATTGAAAATTAATTTATAATATCAAGGAAATCAGCCTGGCCTGCTTAAAGATTCTTAAAAGAAGAGTTTCCCGTTATACCAACAAATAACTAAATAAATAAATAAATTAGTAAAAAAAAATAATAATAAGTTGGGTAAAAGCTTGTCAAGTTTATTGTGCTCTTTAGCATTACAGCACAATTGTTTTATTTTCAATTCAGTATGTTTTCATTAAGGAAAATGAATCAATGAAAATATTGCAAGAAATTTTCAATGAAGAAGTATATAAAAGAAACTATGAATGCAAATGTATAACATAAGAAAACAATAATCATTTTTCAATTGTCAACAATCCATTGTGTGACCTGGTGGAGATTTTAGGGATTTGTGTGGTATTGATTTATTTTGTGTAATTTTTTTTTACACTGACTGGGATTATTTAAATGAGTTTTTTATCACTGTTGAGGCCTGGAAGATGTAAGCACCCTCATTGTTGTCTTCTTTGTGAAGATGTAGACATAGACCGTAGTTTCCCATGTTCACTTAAGTTGATCTGAGTGGAGATCCCTGTTCTTGCACCATATGTATGTTGTTTTAGGAACTGATGGAGCAGCATGGTAAGTCTCCTCTTGAGATGAACTTATGTGGGGGATCTCTGGTGGATGCAAGTTTGAACTGAATGGCTAAAAGATGGTTGTACCGGCAACTACCAGTGTTTTGCACAGAATGGATGACTAACATTACAAACTAAGACTAAGTGCCATTTGCATTTCGAATTTAATTGTATTCTTCTGTTTCAAAAATGCTGTTGATGTTTGTTTGGGTCTTTTATAAGATCAGGTTATTAAATTTGTATTTTTATTTGTTCTCCAGTATGGTGGTTGCTCATCACTGTAAATAGAAAATAACCTGTGTTTAGTAGCAGCCTGGGGAATAACTTAACTTTGGGATCCCAGTTCCCTCCTTAACTGGGTGGCATAGGCATCAGGGGAGTTAGGCATCCAGGTGCCCCCTGCCATTAACAATAGACTTATCAAAGCCTACGAAAACACTTGTAAATCCGGCCCACCTTAAATCCCTTCACACCTCTCCATGAGCATCTTTTGTCTTGTAAATGTGTCGACCAACACAAGCAACAAGCAGCCTGCTATACCACTATACCCACCGCTGCAGAAAGGGTACAAAGCTATCCCAACTCAAGCCTTGATTATCTTGGACTGAAGTGCTGGAGTTTTAGAGAGTAAAAAATGTATTGTTATTTTGAACACATTCATTTCATGTGTGTTCCATCTCTACAACAATCTACGTAAACATATCATTAAAACAGAAATGTATTTCATGTTTTAGTAATAAATGACAAAATGTAGACATAAAGTATATAATGTGTGAAGCCTGAAGTCCAAAGATCAATTAAACACTTTCACAAAAGGTACAAGGACAGCTTCCGTGGTGCAGCAGTAGGAACTGCTGTCTTGTAATCAAGAGGCCACATTTTCAATCTCGGGTGCCTCGTGAACTTACCATTTTGAGTAGTGAGCTGCTCTTATTGTTAATATTATGCAATAAAAAGATACATTTGATTTTCGTTTGTAACAGCTGGTGTAAATTTATAGTACTTGCAAATCATGATCATGATACAACACACAGATTAAAATACTCTCAGTGGTGCGCTAAAAGTAACAACGCTAAAGCAGCTAAGGTATTTGGAATAGTTTGGCCATTCCGTGCACCATTATATTGTTACAGAATGATTACAATCAAGTGCCTTAAATTCATAAACAACAAGCAGTTAATTTCATGCAGTCTGCATCATGGATGTAAATCTAAAAAAGAAAACCTACAAACACATTAGACCAGTTTAGTTACAGTTCAGAACTTTCAAATTTTTCAATTAGATTCACAAGAGTGGTATCACTATCAAATATGACATTTTTGGAGAACTTTTAGGCGAAAAGCCATTGTCCAAATACAATAAATAAAGAAGTGGTGGTAAAACGCAATTTTATGGTGTGGTGCACCTGTGGTCAGGTTGGGCAGCTCAATGGACAAGCTGGTTTAAATGTCAATCAATTTTCTCAAGTATATGAGAGGATTGTTTACATTAAAGACTGAGATGTAAATATAAATATGTGTGTAAAAGGTCGTAAGCCATAGGGATTTATCTGCTTGCTTTGTGGGAAAACTGGAAAATATCCAAGAATGCATTAGACAAGAACTTTACCATGAATCTTTGTATTATTACGTTTGTCATAGCAACACTACTGTAGTAGTTAAAACAGCACACAGATGATATTGAAGTGACCATCTTGAGGCCATGAGAGATTGTAAAAATAGGAGAAAGTTGACTAGCATGACATTAAAGTATTTATATAGATCATGTGAGGTCCTGCTCTGAATTTTGAAAAGGTACAGCACATCATGGTCCTGAGCAAAAAGAATGCGTGAAGGCACACATTTGGGTGTTTCACTTCAGCATTCTGATGTTTTGATCATCAAATAAGCTGTAGATTGCCTGGGAGTGTTCAGCCATCAGTTGACGCAGTATATTTCACTTTTTAGACAGTAATTTCCTTAGCCATACTTTTGCAGAGAAGGTAGGACTGATTTACTGGTTTTGAACGTGGACACATTTACCTCTTTAGAAATACCATATTTCTTTCTTCTGTACTGTTTTTATTTGTCTATTAAACCAGTGTGCAAGGGATTAACATTCAAAAATGAAGATATGAGGTCACAGTATTAGTGAGTTTATTCAGGTCAGAGAAGGCATCTTGAACATTGTAACAAAACCACTAGACAGCGTTCCAGCTACCCAACCCAACACAGACAAACACGGGAGGCCCCCTGTTAAACAAACAAATGTTTTTATTTTTTTTCTTCGCCTGTGGATAACATCATCCCCATTCCCACAAGCCACAACGCAGTGCCAAAGCACAAGCTTAACATCTAAACACAATACTCTTTTCTTTTCTCTCTCTCTCTTCTTTCCCTTCCACTCCTCCGCGGTAAGCTTTGTCTCCCTCCTCTCGACTCTGGCTCACCGAGTACTGTCTGCTGACCCCTTATATAATGCACTTGGAAGTGCTTCAGGTGCTTGTTGCCCCATTTCCAGCAGCACTTCTGGGTGTGGCGGAAGAGCCGCCCACACAGGCTCAGGAGCAGCTGCAGCACCCCCTGGTGGCACCACTGGATCCAAACAGGGCTGTAGACAACTCCATCTCCCATGAAGCTCTGCAGGAGTCCGAAACCCATGGGGGCTGCCATCTAGTGTCCCGGGGGAGGTAACACCCTGACCAGCCTTGCTCCCCTGATCCTTCCAGCGAAGAGGTGTCCCGGCCAGGTAAAGATCAAAGCCATCTTTGACAACATATTCTAGTTTGTGTAGTCAAGACTGTCCTACAATGTTCCCTCTATTTCATCTGTCCATTTAGTCCCATGGAGATGAAAAAAAAAAACATGTAACACTCAGTAGCTTCATCATATTCTCTTTCCTCTTATGACATTTTGTTAAACTTACCTGAATCATGTGTCTCTGTGTCTATTCTGAATCTTGCACAAATTCCATAATCACCTTTTTAATCCTTCCCTTGCGGCCAACTGCCCATTTTGAGTACAGTATGCAGATGAAAGTAAAAAAAAAATTGGAAAATCTGTAAGTCCAAATATAAATAGATTCTTACTAAATTATTTGCCAATAAGACATTTGAGCAATGCCACCTTGAAGCAAAATAAAAGACTTACAGTTCAGTAGAAGACTTCAGATCACTGGTTGTTCTCCATCACCTGACATAACAGTCTATATTTATTTAAATTGTAGTTGCTTTTGTTGACCAAATGAAACACATCAGTGACCAAAATAAAAATTTGGCAAAATTTTTAATTAAAATTGGTTTAACAACATGCCATAGAATGAATATGTCGTTAGTATAATAAGACTGCTTATACTGATACAAACTAACTCTCAATGCAAAGTTTACATACAGTAGTGCAGATTACCATTCTTTTATGTGATCTTAAAAAACAATTTATATGCATTAGTCACAGAGAAAAGAACACATAAGATCCGACCTAGTCTCTTCTGCATCGTGGTTTCTGTCTTGCCTCACTTTCTTCCTGTCTTTAATGTTAATATATAACAACAACAACATTTATTTATATAGCACATTTTCATACAAATAATGTAGCTCAAAGTGCTACAGACACTTATCATATTTCTCTTATCCTAATATATATCAATAAATTGTTTTATTCTGTTTCTAAACAGTATGTTTCAGTTACTTTGATATACGTTGTGACAGGCGCCTGGCATCCATGCCCAGTCGGGACGCCCCTGCACACTGTATTCAGGGGGAACAGCCCTGGACAGTGCAATACCTCCCCCTGGACGCTAGATGGCCGCCCCCCTGGGCTGGTGTAGTGCCTCAGATTCCCACAGGGCCCCCTGGGAATTGGAGTTGGGGGCAGCCCTGTTGGGTCCCGCAGGTACCGCCAGGGGGTGCTGTGTTTGGGACTACTGAGCCCGTGTGGACAACAGCTTCATCACACCTGGAAGTGCCGCCAGATCTTGGTGATCAAACACCTGGAGCACTTCCAGGTGACCTATGAAAGGGAGCCAGCAACCACCACTCATCTGCCAGAGTCGGGTGGAGGAGGACAAGGTTGCGAGGGAGGAGTGCTGGTGTCAGAGAAGAGTGTTTGTGCTTGTGCTATACTGGTGTTTGGGACTGTGTTGTGGCTGGGGGGAGTACGGGGAAGACGTGCCCTCCAGCTGAAGAAGAATAAAAAATCCTTTTATTTTACACGTGCCTCCCGTGTCCAATCTGTGTCAGGTCAGGCGCTATATAGTGCCTGTTACAACGTCTAACAACCAGTAGCCCCAACTTCAGATAAATGAAGGAGAATAATATGAGACCCTTACTGAATTGTCAAATTAATCAAAAAGATGAATCAAAAGGCAAAGTCAATAGTCAATTTGTTATTAACATCAATTGATAAATTCAGTCTTTTCCACATTTTAATCATTACAACGTGACTAGAAGAAATCAAATGGATGGCCAGAGCTCCTTCAGCAATCCAAGTGGTCAGGGATGCTTTGAAAACTATAGGAGCAGGTTATAATTCAAGTATAGTGTTATAAACATGTTGCCATATACTGAAATCATTTGGAATTGTACAAAGTATAGCAAAAAAACAATTTTTACATTTACTTAAATTAACTAAAGTAAATTGATAACATGAAAATCATGTACAAAAAATGGATGCTTATATAAAAGCACAATAGAAAAGCCTGTGTTATTTTATTTTAGCAGAATACTGAGAAAACATATTAGAAATAAGGCATATTCAAATTTCTGTCTTAGGAAAATGTTGAGTCATCAACAATTGCATAACACATCTTATTATATGTATTCCTGTAGGCATTTCATGATGCATTTTGAATGTCTTGGATATACTGCAGCATATATTTTCAGTAACTCACATTTCTTTGTGTGCCACTGTAACAAACAAGATAAGTAAACAAAATTACATGGAACAGTTCTTAAGTCTTTATAGGTTTAAGCAGAGCAGCTGATGCCTTCTCAGGAGGGAAAAAATGCCAAGATGATTGTGACAAAGCAGTGACCTTGTGGATTTTCTCTTTATATTCAACAACTTTCCCCACCATAAACATTTAATGTGCTTTCTAGAAATCTGACTTATTCTCCTTTCTGCTTTTTAAAAATTTAAAATGATTTTTAAGAGATGTTATAACTGTTCTCCTACAGCAGTCACCTGAATGCAGTTCCCAGCATTTAATTTGTGTTATTCAATTAATGTATTAATTGCTGACGCAAATAATTTAGTTAAATGATTAAAAATAACTATTATTTCTACAAAATATTTTAAAATATTGTAAATTCAATGATTTATTTTTAAGTGTTCAATATCTGTAAATTCAAAAACATAAATATTTTCGCTCATTACATAACCATCCATTTCCTGTCCAAAAAGGAAAATGATACAAAATACTGCAGCAGAAAATATGTGCTTTATGGACCATACTGTCCCTGAATAACAGGTGGATCAGCCTTGGTTCACTAACCTTCAAAACTATTTTTTGTGTGTTTTTCATGTTGATATATGTGCTATACAGTAATCCCTCCTCGATCGCGGGGGTTGCATTCCAGAACCCCCTGCGATAGGTGAAAATCTGCGAAGTAGAAACCATATGTTTGTATGGTTAGTTTTATATATTTTAAGCCCTTAGAAACTCTCCCACACTGTTTATAAATATTCTCCGCACAGTTATACAGTAAACCCTTGTTTATCGCGGTTAATCGGCTCCAGACAGACAAATGAATTTCCACGAAGTAGGATTCTTTATTTATAAATCTTTACTTATAAATATTTTCGCAGTTAGAGCATAGAAAACCTGTTTACGACTTTCTAAATACCTTTTTTAACATTATTAGAGCCCTCTAGACATTAAATAACACCCTTTAGTCAAAAGTTCAAACTGTGCTCCATGACAAGACAGAGATGACAGTTCTTTCTCACAATTAAAAGAATGCAAACATATCTTCCTCTTCAAAGGAGTGCCGTCAGGAGCAGAGAATATCAAAGAGAGAGAGAAGTAAACAAAAATCAATAGGGCTGTTGGGATATTAAGTAAACGAAGCACCGTCCGATAAAGCCGCCGCAATGAAGGGATCAATGTGAAGGTAGTCTTTCATCATTTTTTAGAGGAGTGTCCATATCTTCTAAGCAAACAGCCTCTGTGCAAACAGCCCCTCTGCTCACACACCCTCCGTCAGGAGCAGAGAATGTCAGAGACAGAGGCAGAGAAAAGCAAACAATCAAAAATAAATACGAGCTGTTAGAGCTTTGAAATGTGTGAAGCACCGCACAGGAAGCATATCGTATATCATTGAGGAGTTTTATTTAATATGTAATACGTGCTCTGATTGGGTAGCTTCTCAGCCATCTGCCAATAGCGTCCCTTGTATGAAATCAACTGGGCAAACAAACTGAGGAAGCGTGTACCATAGATTAAAAGACCCATTGTCTGCAGAAATCCACGAACCAGCGAAAAATCCGTGATATATATTTAGACATGCTTACATTTAAAATCCACGATGGAGTAAAGCCGCGAAAGTTGAAGCGCGATATAGCGAGGGATCACTGTAATTGCAAATACCGAAACTTTGAAAAACTGAGGTCTGAGGCCATAGTAATGTAACAGGGTAGGTGTTTCTATGTTCCAATCAAAACATTTATTTCAAAGGCAATGCTGATATATCTACCTTTTCACCAAATGGTTAACATGCTTTTAAATTATGTTGGTATAATGTAACATCTTTGTACATTTACGAAACTTTGCTCTAGGTCTACCCTATGTATAGTGTTAGTTAACGGTATATTAGCTGTGAAACATCAAATCTGCATCTTACAAATTCTCCACCATGCATTATTACATGCATAACAGTAGCTACCAAAATATAAGCAATTAAACTCCTGTAATTTGTTTTTCCTCCCACGAATCCTTCTTTCAATGAGATCCTATTCTTCTTCAAGAACTTCCTTTTAAGAACCCATTTCAAACCACAATGCTGTTTTGGTTGGCTCCTAGCCTCTTCTTTGCTTTTACATTACATACTGATATTCAGTAATAGCGCAATTCTGAATTCTGTCCAAAAATGACCTTTCATCTTTTTAGTGGTATAGAACTCTGTTTATGTAAATGTTCCAATTATCTTGGTTGGCAAAATGACTCATCTGGCGTTTACCAAATGTTATCACTGAAGAATTCCTTTTGTGTTGAACATTTATTTTTAGTTTATCTAAAGATTTAATTATGCAGTGTGGTTCTTGTAGAGCTGGATTACGTTATACATATGAAATTGGCATGAATACCACCTAAGATATTATTGTTTGATTTTATTCCTTCTTATTTGTACTGCTTTTAGTGGTCATGTCTCTGAAATTCTTTCTGTAAAATGTATTCACAATGTAAACCACAATCACCAAAACATCTTCAAATACTCAATCTCATTTCTGTTTTCATTATAATTGTGTTAGAGAACTTTACAGAGTATTCAACCTCTTTTTAAGTGTTTATAATTTTGTATAAAATAAAAATAATTCTATAACTATATAGTTATAGAATGCACTTTGTTCAACTGGATGTAGTGGCACAGTTGAGAGTGAAAACAAAACTGATGGTAATGATGAACAATTCTGCACATCCTTTATATGACACACTATCATTAAGTACTTTCAGCCAATGAATCATTCAGCAGAAGTGTGCCAAGAAACAGTACTGGGGGTGCAATTGTATTGTACTATAGCAATATATATTTTTTATAATACCTCACTGTTAAGGTTTTTGTTTTATTTTTAGCCATGTCAAAAGTTTTCCTCTTTCTCGGAATTGTTTTGTGTATTCAAGGGGGCTGTCGTTGTTTGTTATAATACTTCTTGAGCTTCTGTCAAAAAGTCAATTTCCCTCTTGGGACAAATAAAGAACTTCAGTGGAACCTCGGGTCACGACCGTAATTCATTTCAAAACTCTGGCCGTAACCCAATTTGGTCGTGACCCAAAGTAATTTCCCCCATAGGATTGTATGTAAATACAATTAATCCATTCCAGACCATACAAACTATATGTAAATATATTTTCGTTAAAGATTTTTAAGCAAAAAAGTAGTTAATTATACCATAGAATGCATGGTGTAATAGTAAACTAAATGTAAAAACATTGAATAACACTGAGACATACACCCAGGCTCCCTGCTCAACCCACGCTTGCTCGCTCACTCGTCTCTCTTGCTCTCTCTCCTGTACCGGCTTTCCACTCCTGTTTCCTGCCTTCTCCTGCAAACTCCTATTCTTTCCTGTTCTCTTCTTTTTCCCTTTAGCCGACTCGCGCTTCTATTTATGAAGAGGACGTGGTAGTCTTGGCAATCAGCAGATCCTGGGGAAAATTATGGATGCGGACTGCTTCTCACCTGTGCATTTAGGTGAGAAATTCCCACATCACGAACTCCTCAGGAACCACTTTGGCCACACACCACTATGCCCCATCGCTAAGCCGCGAGTCCGGTGATTATTTATTAAAACTGGCCTTTTTGACGGGAGCTGTGGACCCACAATACCACAGGAAGAAGCTGGGTTGAGAGGGTGTTACAGTTTTGAGGGAGAGTCCCACTGTGTGATGCACTGAGAACAATGTACAGTACAGGAAGAGACTGAATACATGCAGAAATCATCAGCACGTATGAACCGGAAGTGAAACTGGCTTGTTCATCACCCGAGTGTGTGGTCGTGAACAGATGCAAAATTTTGGCAAACATTTTGCTCGTAACCCAATTTGTGTGTGTTCAGAGACGTTCGTGACCCGAGGTTCCACTGTATCTATCTATTGTGATCTAAGTGACAGGTCACCCTGTTTAATACAGAAAACAAAATGACTCAATAGAGGCAAAAGAGATAGGCGCTCTCGGACGCAGTAACTGAAATTAAGGCAGTCGCCTCCAAATTGCCCTTGAAAGGGCTATTCTAAAGTTTGGGTCAGGCTTTGGGGAGCTCCACACAGGTTGTTGCTCTGCTCTAAAAAGTAACTCCACCTTTTGGGGACATTTGCTTTTTTTTACACTGTCTGGGTCAGATGAAGTGGGCTTCTCTCTCTCAGTTGCAGACATTGGCAATGTTCACGGCACTGTGAGGGAAGCAAAAGGAGACAAAACCATTAGCAACATTGTCCCTTCTCATCATATACATCAGATAAGCGTGACACTACATATTTATCTATATTTCCACAGATCTATTCAGAATTTCCCACATTGGCCCTAGTAATTGATTCAGTGTTTTAGTAGATAGCTGTTCATGAACCTTCTGGACTATTTACTAGTGAATTCTATAGTTTACATCTATCATAAATATTGAAACATCATGAAAATCTATATCAGAATTATAAATAATTACAATAAATAAATTATAGACACACCACGAACCTTAAGACGTCAATTTTAAAGGTTCCTGGTTTTCTTACCAACACTGGTGGTTTAAGAAAAAAATCCACGGATGAAAGCCCTGTATAATACAGACCTTACATTTTGGTTAAAATATGTCAATATATTGTGTAGTTTTTATAGTTTAAAGTCAACAGTAATACAAAGCTAATTAGTTACACCTGAGTGATGTTAGAAAATCTTGTGGTTTCATTGATCTGCACAAACAGTTCTTTGAAATGATAAACCTTAAAAATTTCTAATGAATGCTTTTACTATAATGTTACTGATGTTATGATTAATAAAAGTTTTAGATAACATACAGACTATTAAAATAAACCAGTATTTTAGTTTTCATAAACAGAAATTTCCTCTTGAGAGTTTTAGTTATGTGTAGAAATGTGCTATTATTCATGTATAAAATATAAGCTGTTATATAAGAGAATGACTTTCTGTAGGAAGAAGCTTGCATAGTATTGTGAAAGATGTTGAAAGTGTTACATACAAATTTTTTGGCAATTTGTTTAAAGGTTAATTGCTGAAACAGTCAGGGTAGAAATGCAAAAAGAATTAAATAAATTTAAGATGTTAATATTAACAGATGGTTGAATTTGCTATTATGTAATGATAAACATTGAATTGTTATTATGCAACTAAAAGTATTACTGTTAAGTCAAAATCAGTTTTGTCTCTTGTTTCTCATTATCTGTTGTGTTCATAGAGAAAATGTTGACAGATCTGAGCTTTATGTGCTTTGACAGATGTCAGACTCTTGCATAGAGATGTTATATTCCCATGGAAATTTTTGCATCAGTATCTTACTTCACCCTATGCTAAACCATGCAATAAGCCTCACCATTTTTATAGGTGTTACCTTTAGGGTAATCTTAAAGGGAATGTTTAAATCAGCAATATAAGCAGAAATGATTTTCCTTCGGTTACATGCTGTGTATGCTTGCTGTGTCAGGAATGATAAAAGAGAGCCTAAAGATTTAACCCACAGATTACACTGCTGAACATACTAATTAAAATGATGCATATTGACGCTATTTGTGAGCATATGTTTCATGGTTTTTTTTTTTTCAGGCTGCATGTCAGGACACAACTCACACCCCTTTATGTTAACCCTGATCTTATTCAACTTCAGCATTTGACCAATGAAATGGAAAGCATGTAGCGATTTCTGTCTGCACTGCATTCCCTTTATGTGAATTCATCCACACTTCTTCCTATTTTAAGTACTTCTGTAGGTGAAATGTGAAAACGTTCTCTCTACCTTCTCCTTTACTGACATAGTAACACCACTTCACTTCAAATAATACCACCCACAGTGTAAAGTCATTAACTGGATGCAATGATTATACTATAAAATCCTGTCATGAGCTTGAGAATTGAACGACAATTCTTTCTTTTGCATTTCATGTTATAGGGTCTTTGTGGATAAGAGCATTCATAGATCAGTTCTACAAATACAGAAATAAAAGGAAACTGTGGTCAAAACAAAATGGAATTTAAAAACACAAATAGTATAAAATTGTTGTAGCTAGTAACTTTAGCAATCAAGAACTGATGACAGGGAAAGTTAAACTATTTTGCACAGAATATACTTGGTCCCGATAGCTAAGTCATTAGGCAATCACTATGGGTTTTGAGCAGCATTATTTCCAAACATGTTAATATCAGTGTATTAATTGTTGAGAGATGGTATGATTCAGACTGTAGTCACATAAAATACATAATCCCGAACAAGCAAATGTGTAAACAAAAAATAACACTTCTGTACTACACACAAAATAAAGTGTTTAGTTTATGAACGATGTGTTAACTCGCATATTGCCATAGAAAGGATCAACAAAGCCATCAGTTTCTGAAATAGTCAGGTCCCATTTTTACTGAGACATGATTCTATATAGTATAAAGAATGAAGACGAATCTGTATTCACAGTTATGAAGATTAATATTAATAGATCTAAACTGGATCATTGTGTGGGCTTTAAAATTATAAGAATGTATAATTTCACAATGTCAAGATTATTGCTGTTTTTCAGGTGAGCTTATAGTCTATTATTTACATAATGATAACTTTTTATATATCATATATCCATGCAAAAAATATGAATAAATAATACCTATTTATATATATATATATTATAAATTGAGTTGAATTGTTTACAAAGTCTCATTATTTAGTTTCATTTTAATAATTCAGTAATCACAAATAACAAAAGTCAAAGTATTATTAATACAGCACCACTCCTACTACTCACCATTACAACATGCCTTACTAAAAACAGAATACACTTTAAAAAAACAAAAAATACTCCTCAGTATAAACATCCCAGTTTTTATATTGTATCATAAAGTGATACAGAAACACTATCTAGCCTCAACACCACAGAATGTCATATTTTACCTTGAATTAATGAAGCAGTACAATGTGCCACGCAGCACTCCAATAAGATGAAATCATTTCTTTCAGCCATCTTAAAATTCACTAGTTTGAACATCAGAAGTTACAAAGATTACAGATTTTCGTTCAAATAACTCTTAACTAGTTCACAACTTATTGTTACAATGTGAGACTGAAACATTACTTACAGTCAGTCATTTTACAACCTGCTGTATCCTAACACAGGGTCACGGGGGTCTGCTGGAGCCAATCCCAGCCAACACAGAGCGCAAGGCAGGAACCCCACACACTCACACACCAAGGACAGTTTAGGATCACCAATGCACCTAACCTGCATGTCTTTGGACTATGGAAGAAAACCGGAGCACCCGCAGGAAACCCACACAGACACGGGGAGAACATGTAAACTCCATGCAGGGAGGACCCAGGAAGGGAACCCGGGTCTCCTAACTGTGAGGCAGCAGCGCTACCACTGCGCCACCCTCATAACTTAGTTTTTTTATTTTTTTGACAAAGAGAAACATATTATTTTAATATGTTGCCTTAAACTATGTTCAGATGTGTGTCTCATGTTAGTGTGTTAGACTGAATGCTTATCAACTGTATAAAAACCGGTATGCTACTTACATATGTGGTCATCAAGTATCAAAAGCACCTTTATGATTACAAAGAATAAATATTCCCCATGAGTAACCTGTACTGACACAAATGAGTTCTCTTGAATAGACATTATCAGTATTCATTAGTCCCATTGGAGTGAGTCTGCTGAAAGATTAAAGTTTATATTCAGTGATTTAATGAGTGATAACTATTCTCATGTGAATTAACATCAGTAGTTTTGCTGTGATATGTAATGATGAAGATCTTCTTGTAGAATGCACAAATGGAAATTTCTTTCATTTTGGAAAACTTGTATAACAATCAAATAAAATGTACAGCTTTCTGTTTTTCCAGAAATAAAAGTAAGGGGATTTTTCATCAGGAGTGAAGGGGAATGATAAATCATTTCTAACAAAGTCAGAGTCATAACTAATGTATTATTCCAAGAGCTTTTCTGATTCCTTTATATTACTGCAAATTTAAACACTTTTTAAAGTATACAGCCATCTTTTATAATATGGCCATCATAATGTCTTTGTCACATTCCTATGAATCACGTAGCATTATAGTGATCAAACACAAAAAAAGATCTTTGGAAACCTGAATACACAACATGTTGGTGCCTATATAAACAAAACACCCACTTGAAAAAATCATCTTTCAAAATTGAAATGAAATAATAAATAAATCATAAATCAAAAACACAGCATTATTTTCATATTCCTTATACTACAGCAAATTTAAAGCAAAGGCTGTTGAGTTGTAAGGCACCAGTGCTAACCAACATGTCACTATTGAGAACATTTCAGAAACCAGCATCTCTTAAATATGGTGTATAGGGTTACTCTGGGATAGTTTATAAAGATATGTTAAGGATCATAGAAGGCAATAATCAAAATTATAATGTTATCATTTACACATGAATAAATGCTTACTTACATATAATGTTACATTTTTATTCATTTATGTATCTATCGATTGACTGATTGTTTTGCTATATTATTAGGCATGTGAGTATTTTTATGTTTCTACTGCTCCATGCATCTGAATTTCCCCATTGGATTAATAAAGTTTATCTATTTTAATCTAATCTAACATATATAAGATTTGTTATTGATCACTAATAGCCATCCTTGTCAACTTAATAGCCTCAGTAGGCCGTGTTGTTGGGAGAATGCTTCATCTTTGCCATTTACCTGGACTTTAGACTAAATATCTCTTATAGTGTGAGACCATTAGATTCTACTGTATCAGCAAAAAAACACACAAAAGTTACATGGTGATGGTAAAGCCGAATAGTAAAATGCTGGGTTGTGGTTGTTCTGTACCTCACTGACAATCCCATATTCAGCCAGAGATATAACCTGTGCCTAAGAAGTTAGTAGTTGCTTTCTAAGATACAGCTGTTTAGATACTGAGACAGGGAGGTAAATAGAACTAAGAAAATATTGCATTTAGGAACAAAAAAGAAACATGAATTACTGACTGATTGGGTGAAAAAGAATCCAATTACTTAGTGTTCAAAGTCCAAGAAAAAAATGTTTGGTTTTGAAAATCTTAAATCAGTTAAGTATGTGGGAGAAGAAAAGGAAGATTTATTGTTTATTGAATGATTGGAAGGTTGGAAAGACCCTTAGTGTGTGGTTTGATTTTTTCTCTTTGACATTGATTCTAAGTTTCAGCCTTAACCCACTTTAGATAGAAGTTTGAGTTTGTAAGTTTTAACTTTAGTTTATCCAGTGATAACAAATTCAGTCAAAAATAAAAATAATGATTTAGCAAATGATCTTTTATTTGTTTCTGTTGGGAATATTTTGACCAATCAAATGGTACATAAATAATACACTACTGGCTCTAGGAATATATAGCTGAGGTATATTTACCTATCATCAAATATGTTTCTTTATTAACAATTCTTCATCATCTGTTATATCCTGTCATAATAGTATGATTCGCTTGGGCAAATAAAATTAATGGATGATACTCAATTGAGTGCTATAAAAATAGCACAAAATAGCAGAGTGTATATCCAGAAAATCTTATAGAAAGCTACAACAACAACAGTTCAACAGTTTAATTTTCTATAGAGTTTCTCAAAAAGGAAACCTTTCTTTCTTTATCTTTCTTTTTTGACCATCAACCTTTCAGCTTATCTTGGACTTGTTTAGGTCCATTAGTTGTGTCACCTTCTTCATGGCTTAAATAAAATGGCATAACTGATGTAAAATGTTGCCACACACGTGCGACTAGGAGCGAGTTGAGTGGACCAAGTGGAGGTGATTACCCGCTAGGCCAGGGGGTTGCGGGGTGCTCTAATCATGTTTCTGTTAATTCTGCAGATCAAATACGGGAAAACCTGCCTGAATCGACATCACTTCCGGTTCCTGCTTCCAGACTGTCGTCACTTCCGGGTCTGGTTCCAAGACTGATGTCACTTCCGGTTCCGGCTCCCAGACTAAAGTCACTTCCGGGTTACGGACTATAAATCCTCCATCTTGCCAAACCAAGGGCAGTTCATTTTGGGAACTCAAACCAGCAACATCAATTGTGTTCTATAAATTCTTTTGCAGCTAGGAACAATATACGGGTGGCTGCCCCAAACCTTCTTTTAGTGTGTTGAGACACATTGTGACGATGTGGGTTCGACTCCATACTTCCATCACTGTTCGGGAGCCCTAGAACCCTACACCATCGATAATATCACCGAGTTGAGCTAGACAGTGAGACAACAACAACTGAGCAAGGAGATGGTTCATAAAGTGCAAAAGTGCTTTTATTTATAAGATCAAAACAAAAACAGAGTGTTCAATTAAATAGTGCTGTGCAGTTCAAAATTCTTCAATAATCCATAAGAAACACGTGGAGGTAAAAAAAATAAAAAAATCAATCCTTTAAAATCAGTGAGGTTCAAATGATGCTGGAAGTAGTCTTCTAAAAACCAATGACAAGCCTGGTGCTCTATGCTAGCATCTCACCTGTTTCTCCCGACTAGGCTTTGCAGCAGGCGAGAGCACTCTCTGCAGCTGCCCTTTTCCATATCACATCCACACGAGTCTGGAGACCTCCCAATCCCTGGCTTCGGTCTGGCACTCATCCCAGTCCCGAGACTTGGTTCACATCCAATGGCCAGGATGCTCACGTTGGGTAATCCACCACCAAGCCTCCCGACTCCCGCTGCCTTTCCGGCCTTCCGTGGCTAGTCGCCTTTCCCTGGTCACTCCCGCTACCTGATCGCTCAGCGGGAGCAACTTCAACTTCAACACCTGGGTGTCAGCCTAACACCCAGGCTTCCTCGCAGCTGCCCAGAAGCACTCGTTCGCTCGCCCACACGCTCCGTGTGTCTCTCTCTCATGTCTGCACTGACTTGCTCACTCTCTCGCTCCGTGTAACCTCCGTCCTTTACTTTTTTCTTTTCATTTCCCCTTCTCCCAACCGACTCACGCTTCTTTTTATATTGCGAGAGGCCATAGCAGCTGCAGCACATTAGCCATGGGAACAATCATGGATGTGGACAGTCCCTCACCTGTGCACTAGGTGAGAAACTCCCACACCGCAGATCACCCCGTGGCTTGCTATGGCCCAACACCCCTCACTAAGCCACCGCGAGTGCAGTGATTATTTATTTTTTTCGCTTTGTTAAGCGAGCTGTGGACCCATAACACCACACTCATTATTTCACAATGTACATACAATACTTTCATATATGTAGTAGTAACGCACATGCTGGTAGTTTGAGAAAGCATAAACAAAACAAAACAAATATTCTAGACAAATGGAATAAACTGGCAAATAAATAGTAATTTTGTCTCATCTTACATGGTTCCCAAGCCTGGTTTATTTTTTCAAATTTCTTTCCAAAATGAAAAAAAAAATCTCAAACTCAACCAAACATCACTCTATTTTGTCTTTTTATTGGTATCTTTTAAAAATATATATATAAAATCTGACTGTCAGTCAGTCAGTCAGTCATTGTCCAACCCGCTATATCCTAACACAGGGTCACGGGGGTCTGCTGGAGCCAATCCCAACCAACACAGGGAGCAAGGCAGGAACAAATCCCTGGGCAGGGCGCCAGCCCACCACACCTCACACACACACCAGGGACAATTTAGGATCACCAATGCACCTAACCTGCATGTCTTTGGACTTTGGGAGGAAACCGGAGCTCCCCCATGCAGACATGGGGAGAACATGCAAACTCCACGCAGGGAGGACCCAGGAAGCGAACCGTAGGCCTCCTTACTGCAAGGCAGCAGTGCTACCACTGCAGCACCGTGCCGCCTTTACATATAAAATCCTAAACCTAAATGTGCAACAATTTTATGTCATATTTTTTGGCACGCTTTAAGTTGGCTTATTTTAAACCCTACATATATATGTTTGGTATCATTTTTTTGAAGAATTTATTGAAACTTTAAAGGGATGTTGTTAGATTTTCAGATTCTTATTCCGTTTTTAAATTATAAACTAAAAAATATCAAGAACTTTGTGCCAAAAGATTTAACCATGCCTGGGGCCAGAAACAAAAGACAAAGAGTACGACAGCTGCCGTACAGGCTTTTAAATGTTTGGAATGCTATGCAAGATGCAGATTACTCGGCACAGCAGCTGCAGCAAGCCAGCAGCTGATCGAACAAAGAGGAGGTAAAAAAAAAACATTTGTTTCATTTGTTGAGGATCGACCACGTATCCTTGAGGTGTGTTCAGCCCTCCACTTCAGAATGCGAGCAGCAGAAATGCGAAGTAGCTGCTGTGTAGTACAAGCTGGGGGGGTTGGCAAGCAAAGCAAGCAGAACCCCCTAGTATTATATATATATATATAGGGTGAATCAAAATTATGTTAAAATGTGAATGGTGGAAATAATTTATTCAAACATACTTCATATGTGCAAGATGATCTACAGGAATGTCTTCCTATTTTCCATCATATTCAACACACAAAAACCAATCAGCAACAGTACCATTTAAAGCCCGGACACATCCTTTTCTGCTATACACACACATCTTCACCATACCCCATAACCAGAAATCACAGGGTGTCTAATAAGAGGAGTGTGTGGGCCATGGCAATAGTCCACCATGACATATCCATCAACCTGGAAAGGTGTGGTCGAGATAAAAATAATCCATTAGTGTTAACATAATTTTGACTCACACTGTATATACAGTAATAGAAATGAATATAGTGAAGCTGATTTTCTTACTCAAATACAGAGTGGCCCAATACTATTACCATTAACAAATGTTTTATTTATTGACAATTTCGCTTTAGGGTGCATTTTACACATGAGAAGATGGCCAGAGACAAAAAATGTGAATCACAACAGCCAATGTTAATTTTTTTTTAAAGGATTAAGCAAATGATTCCAAATTTATGACAGATACTCCTTTATTATTAATCTAGGATACATGACCCTAACAAGATATAGATTTAATACAGAAATGTAAATTACATCAATAAATAAAATGTAGGAGATAGTACTGTTTTGTAACCTTTTACATAATGGTAGTAGAAGAGTAATTGATGGAAAGAAAAAGAAGATGACTCCTCTGGGAGAAGACATAAGAGAAGATAATTCAGTAAACTTCAGAATGGATTTTGCTTATGTTCACCTGTGAGATTTAAATGTGTGATGTGTGATAGAATTGTTTAAATGGCTCAGTATCATTTGAAGTGGCTGTCATAAAGAGACAGTATGCTGTACATATGCAAGAATTAATTATAATGCTGCTATCCTAAGTAAAAAGTGAATGAGCTTCCTTGGATATCTTAGAAGTGTATAATAGTAAAGTGAGTGTGTACTTCAGAAATTGACATTTGTTAAAGAAAATGGTTTAATTTTAGGGTTTAAACAGAGAGTGTTGTGTAGACTATATTAAACTGTACTATGTATGCTCTCTCTCTCTCTCTCTCTCTCTCTCTATATATATATATATATATATATACACAGTATATACAGCGTGTATATATATATATATATATATATATATATATATATATATGTGTGTGTGTGTGTGTGTGTGTGTGTGTGTTTAAAAAAATGAAAGGAAAACACATCAGATCTCAATGGGGAAAATAAATCATGCTGAATATCTATACTGGTATGGACTGGGTAATGTGTTAGGAATGAAATGATGCCACATCGTTTGATGGAAATGAAAATTATCCACCTACAGAGGGCTGAATTCAAAGTCACCCCGAAAATCAAAGTGAAAAAATGATGTGGCAGGCTAGTCCATTTTGCTGAAATTTCAGCAACTCAAAATCATACTCAGTAGTTTGTATGGCCCCCACGTGCTTGTATGCATGCCTGACAATGTCAGAGCATGCTCTTAATGAGACAACGGATGGCATCCTGGGAGATCTCCTCCCAGATCTGGACCACAGCATCACTGAGCTCCTGTACAGTCGGAGGTGCCACCTGGTGGTGTCGGATGGACCGAAAACGTAGGATTTAGGTCAGGCAAGCGTGGGGGGCCAGTCAATGGTATCAATTCCTTCATCCCCCAGGAACTGCCTGCATACTCTCATCACATGAGGCCAGGCATTGTCGTGCACCAGGATGAACCCAAACCCACTGCACCAGCACAGGGTCTGACAATGGGTCCAAGGATTTTGTACAAAATACTGTATATATATATAGTGATAATGGTGAGAAACAGACATCATAAATATTTGGGGCAGCCACCCATATATTACTCCACGGCTGCAAAATAGGTTGAAAATTGAACAGAAATATTCACTGGTTTGAGTCCAAGACAGAACTGACAATGAGGAGGTAAGATGGCAGCTTTAAAGGCACGGTGGAGGAAGTGATGTTTTTGATGCCGGAACTGGAAGTGACATCTTCAGTGGCATCGGGACTGGAAGTGACGTCTTCAGGGGCGCCGGAACCCGGTATGATTTCCTGAGAATGGTCTTCAAGGAACTGAGAGAGACAGTCAGTGCACCTCACCACCCCATGGTCTGGTGTAGAATTACAATATATATATATATATAGAGAGAGAGACAGAGACAGAAAAACAGAGACAGAGAAAGGAATGTAATAAACTATAATATTAGTGAAACAAGTACTTGGAAGAATGTATTTAACTTTAGGAAACAACAAACCAAAAATAAAATGAAAAAATAATTAGGAAAAGTATCACATTTGCTGGCTAAAACTAGATACAATGTTTTTTAAAAGATAATATTTCATTTACATGAAATTGAGTACAGTATACAGTAATCTGTCCAAAGCTTACATCGCTAAAATGAAGCAAATAATTAATCAACCAAAACTGTTTCCCAGACTTTCTGATCAAACATCTGTCAACATTGCTTTATGTTATGGTGCCCATTTTGGAACATCCCTCCTTCTTTCAAGAAAACTCTGTCCTCTCCCCTAACTCGGACAAAACACTGTCTGCCATCCAACAATATTCTCTTCTCCATTCTGCAAAACTCCAGGATTCCTCTTACCTCCAATAAAACACTGTTCTCCCTCTATCAACCTCTCCTTCTTCCTCCCTCTGACCAAAAAATAAAATGTCTCTCTTTCCTCTTACCCCCAAAATAATGCATGATTAACATATCTGATGTGGCAGTCAATAACTGTGTTTTCTGATATAGGCAGATAACTTGCTCAATTTTTTAATAGCAGGCAATCGTTAGAATTTTTCTCTTTGCTTTTAAATAGACATGAATATAATTTAGAGAGCCAATTACATTTATTCCCTGCATACTTTCTTTTTGAAAAGACCTTTGCACATGTATCATATGCTGTAAGGCATTCGCATTAAATTAATATTTATAATCCACATTTTTGTAGTCTGCACTCTGTAAATTGAAAATAATATAACATGTTAAACAATGGTGTTTACTTTGTAGACATTTACTGTGTCAGTCATTTTTCTGTCATTTAATACCTTAATCATTTAAGAAATAACATTTTCAATAAAGAAAATTTTAACACATATAGTAGCTATGCAAATGCATGTTGTAAACAGGTAAACTGAATGCACTGTCTTTCACAGTAACATTAACTTCACTGCTTTAATGTTTTCCTTTTTTATTTCCCTACCTTTCTGTCATGCTTTCTCCTTTTTTTTTTGACTCACCATAAATGAAACGTATACAGCCGCTATTATATCTTTGCTGGGGTATGTAAAAATAAAATGCTGAAAATTGAGATTATAGTTTGCTCTCTGACATCCCTCATTAACAATGTGTTTTCATTTCCAGAAAAAGTGACCAATGTCCAGACTTGGTATAGTTTACAAAACAGTCAGAAATATTCAAATCACACCTCATTATCTCACCTCACACCTCATTGTGTAGAATATAATTTCTGAACGAATAAAGATAGCAAAAGAAAGACAAGGCCACAGTGGACACATGATCAAGAAAACTTGACTGACTGAAGTTGATCGAAAATTAGAAAAATGTTAATTGTATGGTGAACATTGATTTTTTGATGTGACATGCAGATAGCAGGTTCAGAAACTGGCATAAACAGCTTAAATCTATACCCTTCCTGCCTTGTATTAATGGTACAGGTTGATAGTATCAGTGTAATATTATGGGGAATGCATACATTAGGCATCTTAATACCAAATATTTAAAATTTGAAAGTTAAAGTAACTCTCAATATTGTTGCTGACTATTTGCATCACTTTATGGCCAGGGTCTACCTTTATTCAAAATATACTTCTAGTAAGATAAGGCACCATATTAAAAAGAAATTTGAAATAAGGTGGAAGAGGAGACTGAAAACAAGAAAGAGCGGCTGAAAAATCTTCAGAAGTGTTGTGTTTCAGACCAAACAGACTGAAAAAGGGTTGAATCCTAGGCTAGGGCGTAACTTCTCAAAAAAGGCCCTAAGGTCAAAATTGTCCATAAGGCCTAAATAGGCATTGCCCCCAAAATGACAGGAATCACCAAAGCCCTGGGCAATGAGCAAAACCTATTAATGTTTTGTCATGTTAAATAAAGTAGAGATCCCAACTGGGGCTTCTTTAGTTCACACATGAAGGCCTAATTGCAAGTTAATGAGGAAAGGAACTTGGACAGAATTACAAAAAATAAGCAATAGACAATGGAGTAGAGAAAAATGACATTAAAAAAAAATAATTTATTAAAAAAAACAGTTCATAACTTTTATGGACAGAATTTCTAGGTGCAGCCAGGGTGTTGAAGGGGTCCGGTTTGGTGGACTCAGGATTGGGTCACTGCTTTTTGCAGATGATTTTGTCCCATTTGCTTCATCAGGCCGTGATCTTCAGCTCTCTCTGGAGCGGTTGGCAGCTGAGTGTGAAGCGGCTGGGATGAAAATCAGCACCTACAAATCCGAGACCATGGTCCTCAGCCGAAAAAGGGTGGAGTGCCCTCTCAGGATTGGGGGCAAGATCCTGCCCCAAGTGGAGGAGTTTAAGTATCTCGGGGTCTTGTTCACGAGTGAGGGAAGAATGGATCGTGAGATTGACAGGCGGATCGGTGCGGCAAAAAGAGCTGAGCCGTAAGGCAAAGCTCTCAATTTACCAGTCGATCTACGTTCCTACCCTCACCTATGGTCATGAGCTATGGGTAGTGACCGAAAGAACGAGATCGCGAATACAAGCGGCTGAAATGAGTTTCCTCCGCAGGGTGTCTGGGCTTTCCCTTAAAGATAGGATGAGGAGCTCAGTCATCCGGGAGGGGCTCAGAGTAGAGCCGCTGCTCCTCCGCATCGAGAGGAGTCAGATGAGGTGGCTCGGGCATCTGATCAGGATGCCTCCTGGACGCCTCCCTGGTGAGGTGTTCCGGGCACGTCCAACCGGGAGGAGGCCCCGGGGAAGACCCAGTACATGCTGGAGGGACTATGTCTCCCGGCTAGCCTGGGAACGCTTTGGGATTCTCCCGCAAGAGCTGGAAGAAGTGGCCGGATAGAGGGAAGTCTGGGCTTCTCTGCTTAAGCTGCTACCCCCGCGACACGACCTCGAATAAGTAGAAGAGGATGGATGGATGGAAAAAAACATTGAAAAAGACAAAATTGTTCACTGAATCTTCTTGATGTTATTGTATGTAATTAGACCAAAATCCATGAGGACTGTTTCGAGTGAATTATTGAATTTTTGCTTCAAAGAAATCGAGTTATTTGGTGGACAAAAGGGGTTCTAGATAGTTAGATAGTATACCCAGTAGAGTGGCCATAGTGTGTAAAATTGATAATGAATTATAATTAACTTTAAGTGTCCTACAAAGATTTTACATTTTATGAGAAAAGTCAGCAATCTGGACATTTCATGAACAAACCTTTACAGCTGTAAGTTTTGATTAGATTTTTTTTATATTATACTATCAAAAAACATGAGCTTTGCAATATTTTTAAACAGGAACATGAATATTAGAATCAAATTATAGAATGATACTAAAGGCAGCAACACATTTCAACTGAATTCAGCCAAACTAAAGTGCATGTCCTTGAACTTTAGAGTTGACAGTGTTTTATTCCATCCACTCATACATTTTCAAGCCCTCTTATCCAATTCAGGGTCATAGGATATTGGATTCCTGTTTTAATTACTTCCAACTGTAGATGGGACTTCTCTTTTTGACGGAGTTTAAAGCCAGGTAGTTTATCCACTGCTGCACATCAGTGAAGCAGTAAATTAATGACAAAGTAGAAAGAAGAGCATTAAATTTTATAAATAATTACTACCGAGTATCAACAATATAAGAGAGAAAATAATTTGTTCATTTATCTTCTAATAGTAACATATAAAGAATATAATTAATATGCAGCTTACCACTCAATCTTGATCATATTGCTTAATTTCATTCAAGATTTAAGAGTATTTTAGTCAATCTTCTTATACTGGAAAAGGTGGAGCAACAACCTAATTCTCAAGAAAGTCCAGAAGAACAGTTTGGTGACTTGTGTTAAAAGTTTCAGTGCTAACACATAAACAATTGTCATAGCTCTGCATTTAAAATACAGTGGAACCTCGGTTCACGACCATAATTTGTTCCAAAACTCTGGTCGTAAACCGATTTGGTTAATGAACCGAAGTAATTCCCACATAGGATTGTAAGTAAAATATAACTATATACAAATATAGTTAATTATACCATAGAATGCACAGCGTAATAGTAAACTAAATGAAATTGAATAACACTGAGAAAACCTTGAACAACAGAGAAAACTAACACTGCAAGCGTTCACGCTATAGCGCTACGAACCGCTTGCTAAAAACACTTTTAATGAGTTTTAAGCACAGGGAAAAAAATGAAAATTTGAAAAATCCGTAATTTAATAAACCACCAAGAAAAGTAACATTGCAACAATGCACGCTACGAATCGATTGCTGTAAACAGAGGTGAAGTGGAGGTTAAAATCCAATAGAAAAAAGTCTTCATTAAATACAACGAGGTTAAAACAATGCTCCAGTCTGACTCTTTAAAAACAAGCCTGGTGCATTATTTAACTGCCTTCTCGGTCTTATGAGTCCAGCCGTCTCTCTCTCTCGTGTGTGTGTGTGTGTGTGTGTGTGTGTGTCTCTCTCTCTTGCGCATGCGTGTCTCTCTCTCTCTCTCTCTCTCTCGCGCGCGCGCGTGTGTGTGTGTGTTTCCATCTCTCTTGTGCGTGTGTGCCTCTCTCTCGCGCGCATGTGTGTGTGTCTCTCCCTCTCTCTCGCCTGTGTGTGTGTCTCTCCATTTCTCTCTCTTGCTCGCTGCACAGGGAATGCACAGGGAGAGACTAAACACGTGCAGAAATCATCTGCGCACACAAACCGAAAGGGAAACTGGCTTGTTCGTATACTAGTCTGTGGTCGTGAACAGATGCAAAAATTTGGTAAGCCGATTTGTACGTGTTCCGACATGTTCATGAACTGAGGTTCCACTGTACCTTAAGAAGAATATCTTTAAGAACTTGCATTTAAATTGTTACCTGGGTAAAAGCCAAACTGAATTTTTACAAATATATTTCTGATCAACAAAGCTTATAAAGTCCAATTCACCTTAGGTCTCTAAGGTCTCTAAAGTAGTAGTTTCATTGAGAAGAAACAATTACCAAGATGTGTATAAAATTTACTCTTAAATAGCTTTCATATCTATCTTAGTGTCCTATGAAACACATACCTGGAATCACCTTCACTTATTTTTATCTGTTTTTTGTCTGTGCTTTGCTCCTAGTTTCATTTTTTGCATGTTTGTTTAGTCATTAGTGCCTTTTCCTGTTAATTGTTGATTATGTTCAGTTTTCTGTGAAGACAAAAAGGGCTTGATTTTGTTTGGAATCGTGCGTCTCAGGTGTTGCATCTGCTAGGGTTTGTAGTCACCTGAGGGCAGGATCAAATTGGAACATTATTTTATTGAGAACTAGCTATTTTACCCAGCATCGCCTGGGAAACTTCATAAGACAATGGGCACCATTTTAGTGCTGTGGGTTTATTGGGTATATCAGAAATATGTAATGTATGTATATATGTACTGCTTTTCTATATTTGTAGTTTTTTTTTAAATTTAGGGTTTTTTTTTTGGTTTTTTTTTTAAACCAAAGGAAGATAATATTATGTGGCATAATGGTTAAGGCTTTGGACTTCTAAACCCTGAGTTAATGGGTTGAAATCCTGCTACTGCCACTGTGTGACCTTGAGAAATCACTTCACCTGCCTGTGCTTCAATTGGAAAAACAAAAGAAATGTAACCAATTGTATCTTAAATGTTCTAAGTCACCTTGGATAAAGGCACCTGTCAAATAATAAGTAATAATAATAATATTGTTAGGTCGCTGAAGCCAATTTACTCTTGAGCATACTATATTCAGTTGTTCATAAGTAAAACATTCCTGCATTAGATCAATTTCTGTTTTTTTAGCTTTTCCTAGTGACTTGGCTTTTGTTGATAGTCATTGCAAATCACAATTTTACAGGAAAATTGAATCCTTTTGAATTGAAATAGTTAATCATTAAAAATAAGGTGAAAGTTGTGCACTCATTATCATTTATTTATGCTGTTCATTCATGTATAGTATTTCTTTTCATGTTTTTCACCAGTTGTATGTATTCCCTCTTTAAAATCTGCATATCTGAATGTATATGTAAAAAGTGCTTGATGTGAATATACATAACTGCCAGTACTCTATGTGTTACACTGATGTATTAATGTGAAGAACAAGGAGCGTGGAGCAGTAGCTTTGTGCATCTCGACACAATTTCTGTGCCTTTCTAATTTAAAATTCATGAGTTATTATGTAAGACCAATATTTCTTCCTTGGTTTTTGTAGCACCATGTTCGAGAGTGAGAATGTTACAAGGGGTTGGCTTTCAGAGCTTCACCAAACTTTCACTTTTCATTTTGAAATTGTTATCACATCTATTTTGTCTTGCCCAGAACACAGCCCCATCTTCCAGCATCTGTCTGCCCTATTGGATTGGTTAGTGATTCTATTGATCAATCACTTAACAATGTGTCATTTATTTGCATAAAGCACACTGTCAGTGCAGAACACAGTATGTAAGTTAGCATAATATTAATAAATATTGACAGCTTAAAATGTATTGATAAAAAACATATGGATGCCAGTTTAATCTGTGGAATATTGATCTGGACCACCATATACAAGGACAGATCTAGGGCGTAGTACACCTGATTCAAAGCTGGATCTGCAGAGACACTTTTGAGCACATTGTGGAGAAGCTTGCTATTGATGCAGTCTTGTCCGGGATAGATGAAAGCATTTGTGATGAAATGCTATGGAACGACATCTACACACTGCTGGATCTGACCTGGAGACTAGAGGGTGCACAAAACTCAGGAAACAATGGGGCTACCCAGGCTTGACTCCGATTTCAATCCAACCAGCACAGAGCTCCAGGGTCGTCAGTGCCACGGGTGGAAGGTGCCATAGTGGGAACACCATAGTGCAGACTGAACACAGATGTTTGCGCTGTGATCAATTGGGACATCTGGCTCAGGAGTGCCACCTCCCACCTGCGCAAATAATGGCCATTAGTCTGGCCCAGGTATACGATTGTCCTTCAAGATGTTAAAGGAGGACAATTTTAAGGTCTATATTACGTTGGCCATACGGGAATTCTCAACACTGTTAAGCTCTGGTAGTGACCTTTTTGTAGTCTGTCGTGATTTACTCTGGAAAACCACACACAAAGAGAACATCTGCTGCATCCATGGGGACATTGAAACATACAAGACTATATTACTCCCACTGAAAATTAAGGGGAAGAACTTTAAGGTTTGGACTGAAATATCAGACACTTCACCGTGGCATCTCCGAATAGGAACAAGGAATGCCTTCTTCCCACAGGTCTTGGCTACCTGCAGAGCATCTCCCCCCATAGTGGATGAAGAGGCTCACTACAGACAATGTCAGTCAAGGAACGGGGTTTGAAATTGATCCAGAGTTGTCCAGTGAAGTGAAGACCCTGAACAGCTGGCAGACTTTTCCACCCTGTTTCACACACCAACAGCCTGTCCAAGGGCAAGGTCATGGTCACATCTGCAGTGGTCCTTCAAATTGAAGTCACAAGCCACAGGCAAGGATTTAACTGACACTCAGGGATTGAGAGGAACTCTGACGTCTTTTTGACCGTGCCTGGCGAGACAATAATTACTTAAGATCATAACACCTCCCAGTGTTACAGTACAGGTGCCCACCTATAGTCTGTCAGAGGTGACAAGAAAGGTGATACACGAAGAAGTACAGCAGATGCTTTAATTAGGCGTTATTTGTCGGGGCAAAAGCAAATGGCGGTGCCCAGTCATATCTGTCTCAAAGCCCAATGGTTTGGTTCTGTTTTGTTTTGACTTTAGGCTTTTGAATAAGATTTCCAAGTTCGATGCATACCCAATGCAGCATGTGAACGAGCTGTTGGAGAAGCTTGGGCAGGCCTCATATATTTCAACTTTAGACCTCATGAAGGTATATTGGCAAGTACCTTTGGAGGAGTACAGCTGCGAGAAAACCACATTTGCCACTCCTGATGGGCTACTTGAATTTACTGCGCTCCTTTTTGGCCTCCATGGTGCACCATTGACCTTTCAGCGGATGATGGACCAGATCCTGCATCCCCATTCCGTGTATGCAGATGTCTATCTTAATGATGTTGTCATTTTCAGTAATGACTGGGAATCTCTTCTCATCTGTCTTCGGGCTTTGCTTACAGTTTACGGCTGGCAGGGTTGACGGCTAACTTTAAGAAGTGCAGTTTGGGTATGTTGGAAACCCATTATCTGGGATATTCCATGGGGAAGGATTTGCTCAAGCTTCAAATGGACAAGGTGGGGGAGGTGCTTACATTTACATATCCATATCCCAAAACACAGAGGGAGGTTCGTGCCTTCCTTGGGATCACGGGGTACTACAAGCGGTTCATTCCCAACTTTGCACATTGGGTTGCCCCCCTCACTGTCTTGACAAAGGGCAGAAAGAATCGTAGTGTTGTCTGGACTGATGCCTGTGAGAGAGCCTTCTCAGATCTAAAAGCCACTTTAATGCGGAGAACTGCTTGTCAGTTGCTGAGTCAACCACAGGTTCGCAGCACAGCAGCATTGCGCCGCGGAAACAACTACAAGAAGATCAAGATCAGGCTATACACAGCTGTCACTGATGGGTGATGCAAGGAACGTTATAAATACAGGGAACAGTATAACTTGGCCACTGAACTGGCCCCGACTATGCCTATTTGCTGTATCTGTGTATAGGAGAGTGGTAGCTCCCACTGCAATAAATAACACTGCTGTTCCTGTTTCAATCTGAATAAAGCTGTTTTTGCTAAAGAACTAAGACTCAGCCTCGTCTTTTAGGGGGCATAACAGTAACTCATGTGTCACAGCCTTGAAATTGTCGAAGGCTTGTAGGAGACCACTTTTCACTGTGTGGCAACTTATCATCTAGTCAATGTCAAAAGTATGCAATAAATCAAATGGCCTTTTAAACACCTGTCATATTTACTTTGCAACAAAATTAACACCAGGTATACATAGCCAGTTAAATTTATAATTCAGGTATGACTCAGTTCAGATTTTTGGTTTAAATTTAATTTTTGCTTGATTGTTTAAATTCATTTTGCAATCATTCCAAATCTGACATGACTGTGTAAAAATATCTATCTTAAATGTGCAAAAATGAATTAAAATAAATTTGTATCACAGATGCAACCTAACAGACTATATAAACACCATGCTGGCTGCTGCACTAATTTGTGTTATTTTTACCGCTGGATGTCTGCAAATTCATGAGTTCATTATGGCAAGAAAGAGGAATAGAAAAGGAAAGACCAGAGGTTTTGGTTTGAAAACAATTATCACTGCAGTATTTGTACATATAAACCTGGACACATGAATTAGGATAAAGCACTGGAGAGTGCCTGAAGTGGAGGGAGTATGGGGTTTGGATACAGAGCAGCTGGTTGACAATATAAGATTGTAAAGAGGCACAGTCAGTTACTTATTTCAACATCTGCCAATGCTATTTCTGCCAGAAGAGCATAGCAATGGAATTGTATTGGTTGACATCAGGCAGCACAAATGCTTACTATATCTGCCATGGCACGCAGAATTTGCATTGTCCAGGCAAAGGTTGCATAAACAGTAAATAAATATCGTATGCTGTGTTTCCAGAAAATTCCCATTTGAATGTTAAAACACAGGCCATATATGTTGTGAATGGGAGACACAAACATGTCTACGGGTCTCCCAAAATACCTAGACAATTGGGCCAGGACCTTCACTAGAAAGGTTAGATAGGGCTATTGTACACCCCAAGAAGACAGCCTCCAATTAGTACTGGCAGGCACAGCCTACACAGGCCCAAAAATGGAGAACTGGCCTTAAAGTTCAGATGGGGGTCCACAGTCAGTCAGTTATAACAGATGCAGTCACACTTCTGCTGACCAAAGCCAACAGCCCCCCCATTTGCACCTGGACAACAGGCACCTCTTATTTTATATGTGCATGCTGAACAGTGTAAAATGACTAATGATGAGAGGTTCAGTATGAATAGGTGATCATCAGGTTTATTTGGAGTATGCTAGACTAAAGTTACTGTTAGCCCTAACTTAATTGTGTAGACTGATGAGGCATCTCATACACAAGCAGAAAGATCCTGGCACAGCTCTAGTGCCCTGTGGCTGAAGGATCAACTATCCACCATGGTTTATTTACCCTAGGAACTGTTAGAAGACTGGCATCTTGAGATTGTAATGCCTACTCTGGAGTTTATGCATTAATACTGTAAGAAGAAGGATTTTCAAATCAGCTCTAAACTTTACTGTAGAGCAGTGTAAATGTTTAAGGAAATGATTTACATGGTGATGCTTTTTAGTTCTAGTAATGTTTATTGTGGCAGGCGTTTGAATTAACTGGAAGCTGAAAACAGAACAATTTCAGCAGGCTATGAATAATGTGTGGCAGTAGTCAATTTCTACTAGAAATTAATATGTGAATTATCTCCTACATAAATTGCATATTAAGAAAACATCTTAATTTTCCTATATTTCATGTGGAAAACAGGTGCTTTATGATCTTATCATGTGTGTGTGAGCTAACAGATGTGCTGAAATGAAAAATAATGTAAACTGCATGCTGATTGAGAGAAACTAATATTTAGGTTTACTGAGTTAAAAATGACAAGACCACGTTGCTGTGTGTATTATTCCTACCAGTTATTACATTTCTTTTTTCTCTATTCAAATACAAATAGTTAATGCTTGCTTAATGTTTTAACTAACAAGTACAATTAATTCAGATATCATGTCATTTAGTCGGAAGGAAAGATATGACTGCATATCATCCAGGTACGAGTAAAACGAAATATTATGTTTTCTAACTTTGTCTCTGAGAGGTAGCATACAGATAAAAACAAACAATAACATTCTGAGTACTCAGCCCCAAGGGACACAATATCTAACTTCACAATGAAATGATGGACTACTGTCATCACATTTCTGTACATTTCTGTGCTTATAAATTTGTGCTCTGAACCTTTAGAAAAAGGCTAGGACATGCTTCTCTTTTATGCTCTGTGGAAAGGTGGCTTAACTACTCACAAAATATTTTCTTTTGTGTTTTTTCCTGCTGAATTCCTGCTGAATTCAGAACTAAACACTAATCCTTTACCTTTTAGTTCAATCCTAATTCCATTTGGAATCCTTCTTGAATTGACCATAGCAGCGCAATGCACTGTCCAATGATTTTATCACTAGGCAACACAGCAATTAAAAGAAAATGAAAGAAAATAAAAGAAATATTAACAGAACATACCAAAAAAACACAAAAGCACTCCACCACATCTTTTAAGTAACCGAGAGGCTTGGGGGTTATGAGAGTATTATGATTGAGACAGCGCTATACATTAGCTCTGATTTATTTAAATTGTAGACTGTCGGCTGTATTTTAAAGAGGGCATGCACATGCAAACTGTAAAAAAAAGTTTCTTCATCTCATATCCTAATCTGGCCCAACAGCAAACTCATAAGTACCTTACAATACATAGTGGAGGACATAACACTTGAACATTATAGAAAAAAAGCTTATAGCTTGACTTTGACAGCTGATTTAACTTTTTGAAAAGAAACGACTGCTAAAGTACAGGAAGATAGAATCACATTAGAATAACAATATTTAATACAGCTGGAACAGGGGCCACTTTCTTGTCTTTGGCTGAGATCTCATGTTTTCATGTAGCTTGACTTGGAGGAAAGGCCCAAAGGCTGAAAGGTTTGATGATTTCCAGCAGATTGCACCATTATAAAGACAGTCTGTGAGCAACCATGTGAGCAGCAGAGCTTCTTAGCTGCTACTATTATTGTCTTATTAAAGAATCGTTCACAATAATTTTGTCTAATGAACTATACAATTATTTGCATTCCCCTTCTTTTCTTTCTCTTTGTGTGTTAAACTAGTATATCTCAGCAAGATCTTGACTGTATGAAAGATTTTGTTCTTAACCTTCAGCAATTTGTCTCTGGATGTTTAGATTTCACAAAGTCCTTGTCTCCCACCTCAGAAGATATCTCATATTCCAAGCACAAGCGGAATACTTTTACATTTTTGTATATATTTCAAATGAAATCTGCATGTAAATATGTGAACAAAGCAAAAGGAAATCACATACTGTACATGCGCATAGACAATTAAAGCATAAATCACAATGACGTACCAATTATTGATTATACTTTCTGTGCACTAGAACTGCCTGAAAAAGGTCACAGCTGGAATTAGAAAACAGGGGGATGGGTGAGAGAATTTGGTTAAACAGTACCGTAGTTTTTTTTAAATTTAGACAATAGCATAGAGAAAGGTTAGATAGACAGATAAGCTTGTAAAGAAAAGAACATCTCTGGATAAGAAACTAATCTGTCACTCAAGAAACATCACATGCAGATCCTGTTTTTTGTAACCAAGTATTCACCTTACAGCCTCTAGTCAGAAAGCAAATGCGAATTCTCCTCTTGCCATTCTGTTATATAACACATATTTTCCACCCTTAATTATAAAGACTTGATGAAAATACCTTGCCTGGTTCATTACAAAAGCAAAGTAATCTGTCTTAATAGTTCTACACAAATATACCACCCCGACATTATAATGAACAACTAACACATTTATAGAAATGTATTTCTAAGCAAGTGAAGAAATCCTTGTGAACTACTAAATATTTTCTGTTCATAACTTTTACCTCCATCCTAATGAAATATGCTGTCTTGGTGAATGTGGAAAAATTAAATTATTTATTTTTTCAATTAAGTTTATACATTTATTGCACTATTCTCAGACTATGAACAGACCGGGAATTCTACACTGTTTCACATATGTAATAAAATTACAGCAAAACATAAACCAGCATGAAATATATTCCCACAAGTAAAATGTATGTAGATATATACATAGCCATACTGACATCACCGATTTTTTTAAAGTTAGTTATTTTGAACTTACTTATGGCTCCTAATTGTGGGACAATAGAGGAGTGAGGAATATCACAGCTGGCTTTAAATGTTTTTTTTTTTTGCTATGCTGCATACACTAAAATAACACATAAAATAATTTTAAGTTAATTCATACTTTTCTGTAAAGTTTTATTTGAGATAATAATCAGAGCTAATATTGCCAAAAACTGTGTTTATCTATTTTGCTTGGAATCCCTGTATACACCTGTATACAAAAATAAAGAATTACATAATTATAATGTACAATACTAATTACTGATTTTTTTTCAAATTTATTACTAATCCACAGTGGGTACACTTTATTTTTAAATAATTATTTTGCTAATTTTCATAGTTTCATTATAATGTCTACTTTACATATCATTAAGAAACAATAATATTTAGTCTAGCATACCTGATATTGACCTGTTTTTAATGCATCTTTCCAGTTAGTCATTTGCCCACAATGTAAACTTGACAATAATTATTAATTATTACTGACCTTTTTCTGTTCTGCCTTTCTTGTCAATATCTTGGTGTGGCACTTGGTGCCACTGTTACAGTATACTGCCAAGCTGTTATGCATGCCAATCAAAAGTCACCACAGATACTAGGAGCAATTGAATTCAAGGATGTAAGGAATGTGTCTTTTTGTTAAACTATCCAACAAAAACTTATATGATACTGTAAAATGTCCATGAGGGAATGGACAGCCACTTGATCTTGGTTCCCACACTTGTGTTTGTGTATGTCTATTGTGAAGACAGAATAACAGCAGAGAGACACATAAAGGTTTGGGTCCCAGGCCCGTATATTGTAGGTCGTGTGGATACTTGTCTTGTCAAAGTAACAAAGACTTCCATGAGACATTGTTTGCATGGTACAGAGGACTGTTATATGAGATGGACAGGAAATGACAGTGATAATTAACAATGACGTAGAACTGATAAGCCAAAGGTGATAAAATGGGATGAAGGTGGAAGTGAGGTCATCTGGTGGGAGTCAAAAGTGAGATCATTTAATGGAGTCGTATCTTCGGTACCTAGAAGAGGACTGTGTTTTGGATGGATTTCGAAGGGAGTTTCAGAAGGTGAGTCTTCTAATTGTCGCTTTTCCTGAAGGACAAGAGATAGAGGCATTAGTACTAAACGCTAAATCCCCCTGGTTGTTTCATTCAAGTTGCATTGGGCCCGTTGGATGCTCCCTACTTGTGCGTGTGTGACATGACCCCCAGCCCAGACCCGCCGGGTCAGGTGACCAGAACCAAGAGGTCGAAAACATGAGAAAGGGTATCAGCGTTAGCCTGGAGAGAGCCATGGCTATTAACTACCTGTAAGTACAATACAATACAATACAGTTTATTTTTGTATAGCCCGAAATCACACAGGAAGTGCCGGAATGGGCTTTAACAGGCCCTTCCTCTTGACAGCCCCCCAGCCTTGACTCTCTAAGAAGACGAGGAGTCTGCAGGTCTAACAACCATCTGGTAACCCGGGGATTCGATTCTTTATGTACGGCCATCCACTGTAGTGCCGCATGGTCTGTGATCAAGATGAATTCCCAACCTAGCAGATAGTCATGGCCCTTTTGATTGCCAAGGTTTCCTGTTCTACCGCTGTTTACCTGGTCTCCCGGTCTAGCAGTGTATAGCTCAGATACATTACAGGGTGTTCGACACCTTTGATGCTTTGGCTCAACACGGCACTGAGACCTGTGTCCAAAGAATTGGTCTGGAGAATAAAAGTACAAGAAAAATCTGCCATTTTCAACACAGGTGCCGAAGTAAGGGCCTTTTTCAAGTCACAGAACTCTTGGTCTGTTTTATCATCCCACACCACATTCAAAGGGGCTCTCTTCTTTGTAAAATCGCTCAAGGACGCAGCTTTTTCTGAGAAGAGAGTTACAAATCAGTGGTGGTAACCCGCTAAGCCAAGAAAAGCTTGCACTTGCTGCTTGGTAATCAGACAAGGCCAGTTAAGTATGGCATCAACTTTAAAACACTGTGGTTTAACCGTCCCCTTGCCTACCAGGTTTCCCAAATATTTAGCCTCGGTTAATCCAAAGAAACATTTTTTGGGATTGATATGTAGGCCTTTTTTCATTAGTGTCAGCAAAATGGTATAGACCTGCAGTGCATGCTCGTCCCATGTGCTGGAATAGATGACTTCATCATCCAGGTATGTGGCATCTCCCAGCCTCTCTAGGAGCTCATCCATGTGAAGCATGGGATACACATTGAATTTAGAGACCTGATTGAGTTGACGAAGGTTGTTGCAGAACCTCCAAATTCTGTTGAGTCTGGGGACGAGGACGACGGGACTGGACCAGGGACTGTGACTCTCCTCAATCACATCCAGATCTAGCATCCTCCTGATCTTCAACTCAACTTCAGCCCGTTTTGCCTCCAGGAGGTGGTAGGGGCATTCCCTAATGACCACCCCTGGGTCAGTCACTATGTCATGCCAAATTAGTGTAGTCCTCCCTGGTTTCTCGTTCATCACCTCCGGCACGGACAGGATGACAGATTCCAGCTCTTGTCTTTGTTGTTGTGTAAAATTGGGGCCAAGATTAAGAACCATTTTGTTTGAAAAAAGGGAGCGCAGTTGACCGAAGGAAGGAACGGGATCCCTGTCCTTCCACGGTTTCAACAGATTGACATGATATATGCACTCACTTGGCCGATGATTTGGCTGTTTAACCAAATAGTAATCTAGTCCCTTTATTTCCTTAATCTTGTAAGGCCCTTGCCAATGAGCCCCAAATTTGGAGTGAGAGGTGGGAGCGAGAACCATGACGCTGCCCCTGGGAAGGAACTTGTGCAGAGTGAAGTTCCTGTTATAGTTGCGGGACTACACGGATTGAACTTTATCCATTTGTTCCTTTAGAATGGGCCGAATTTTAGCAAACCCTATTTTTAATATAGGGTTACTTAACAAATAGGCCCTACCATGGCAATGTTTCTAAAATATTTCAATACAGATTTAAAGTTTTCTCTCCCTCTTTTCATTTCAAAAATTTAATGCCAGATGTAACAGCACTGAACTCTCCCTTGTGTATGCTGTACTAAAAAAAGGTAACTACAGTAACCATTTAAGATACACAAATGTAACTGTAATTTCTTTTTATTGTCTCACAGTGGTAACTATACTGTAGGGTTGTGGAAATAAGGATAGTGGCAAAATTGGAAGCCATCATGAAAAATCTCCTCCATCATCTCCAGGAGGCACTCTTTCAGAGCATTTGTGCATTTGAGCACAGGCTCATTCCACAAGAAGGTCTTTTCTGCCCACTGCTGTCTGGCAACTCAGTGATTCCTCCCAATGTACTCATTAAGTTTATTTTCAAATATCAGCAAAATATACATTCATTTATTTTTATTTATCGGTTGATTGATTAATTGATTGGCTGTATTATTTGTCTTGCAAAGAGGACATCATCTGTAAATACCATAGATTCAACCTGAAGACTGTTTTTTTCATTTTTTAATCTTAGTAGTATTTAGACAATACTTTTATTATTGCAAAAGAAAACAATTTAATGAAAGGATACATGGACATACAAACAATATGTCTCTCAGACCTAAATAGCACTGTCTTTAAAATATTTCTAAACTGCTGCTATGAAGCACATTAAGTATACAGTGTATTTAATGTGACTCTGTTGCTTTGTTAATGTTTATCAGGAATATAATGGTATGTAATAAAAGAGTGACTTGAATTGAATTATCTAATTAAATTCACTTCATATCAACAAATGGTTTGTTTCTAATAGCTACTAATATAGTAAAAACAAGTTAAAAAATATACACAAGGCATAACATTCAGGTGCATTCAGGGACATAGTTAATTGATTTGAAAGTTAAAGCTTTTTAATTTTTTTAGTTGCTTCATCAAAGTGTTAAGTTATCATATTTTTGTTTATGAAATACTTTTGTTAACAGTGAGTCATATTAAAAAAAAACAGCAATGATAAAATGCAATTACCGTTAATGCTTTATCAGACTCCATTAAGTGCTTGCTTTTTAACAGCAGTATACAATATCATGTAGGTAAAAACATGGCCCAAATAGCTTTCTGGTGGCTCAATAGCTTTCATAGACAGCAGATTCCAATTCAAGTGATGTAATCACAGCATTGACTGATTTTCTGTTGTTAGCTGGTAGCTGCAGAAGGTCTGTGATTAATTGTTCACATTTCTAAAACATAATATTTTTGAAAGACATACCTGATGAAGAGTTAAAAACCTCAGTTGAAGCTTCAAGGTAAAATTGTTGCACTGCTTCAGATCATGATGGAGAGCAATTCTAGAGCTTTGCCAAAAAATATTATGTCAGGGATTTACTGAATCAAAATAATCTGTTGATTTTAGTGTAATGTAAACACTAAATATATATTTGTTCACTCTATGCTTATAGAGCAACACTTACACAAATCCTCTCCTCTTACATTAATTTCAAGATAAGTGACAGTTTTCTTTTTATTTATTTATTTAGCTTTTACAGTCAACTTCTATAAATTAGCAGTGAAGTGTATTCTAGCAGTCAGCATGGCAAAGCTCTGCCACCTTTTGAGTACTGATGATCCATTTTGCCAAGAGTGAAAGAGGAAAATATACAAGTTGACGTAACCTCTCTCAAGTTAAATTTTATATACTATAAGTAGTTCATAATTGAAGTCACACAGAATGTTTTTGTGATGCTTTTCAATGAGAGGTTTTGAAATTTCATTCACCACAATTGAATTTGGACATTCATTACATGACCATGCTTTTTTTTTTCATCCACAATATACTGAAGTACGTATTAAGTTATGTGGTCACTTTATACTTGTGGAGTAGGAATGATGTGTGACATGTTCTTTGAAGTAAATTGTGTCATACAAAGAGGTGACTCTTATCAGCGATCAATGCTAGAAGGCAGAAAATTGCATCTGAGTTGTCCATAGCCTTATGATGAGTCACAACATTAAAAGCTGGACAGATGTAATTCCTTTTGTGAAGGCTAATTTAATATTTAATTAAAAACATATGGCATGTAAAGTTAAGTGATTTTGCATTATGTATTTTTTTACATCAAAGGCATTTCTGTAAATGTAATGACTTTTAGAAAAGCCGTCTGTATTTATTTTCATCAAAGATTTTGTTTTTTGGCTTCTCTTTTTAGACAATCTAACTCCATTCAAAAATGAATAGTACCATTTGAGCAAGTCAATGAATCAATCATGTGCAGTGGTGAAACAATGATGTACAGTGTTTGTAGTGAAAGTTGGAATGAAATAGTAATTTTTATTCCTCTGCAAGGTTTCTTCTGAGATTGTGTGGGCTGAATAAAGTTCATCTCTGCCAAGTGTAATATATCATCTACATTTAGCTGTTTGGCAGGATGTTGTCGAAAAACCTCTAGCTTAAACAAAGACTGCAGTGGAAATATAAAATAACAACAGTGTTAATAAAGCAAAGTCATGGGGAAAATACAGTTACTAGCTGGACAGAATTTTGATTCTTAGGATTTAAAATGACATTTTATATAAATGAGCCAATGGTTAAATTTTGCCATTTTGAGTTACCTTATTACAGTTTATTACTGAACAAACAGTTGTGCTTTTTTCTATTTGTTTGTTTTTGTGTATAAACTATCTGTAAATCTGGATAGTTTTGAGAGATCTGTAACGTAATGACCGCAAAAAATAAATCCACACATTCATACAACATCAAAGTGAATGGAAAAGCTCTAGAATATTTCAAATAAGCAGGGAGATGTTAATAATCGTAATCAATTTAATATTGATTATATTTACTTTAATACTACAGTCAATATTTATGTCACATAAATAATGATTTCACAAAAGATTTCTTAATTTAATTGATAACCTCTTATCTGTACCTTAGTTAAAACCAGAAAGGCCAGTTAAGACCAGTGTGCTCACATTGAAGATGACTTTATATTAAAATAAGCTTATGTCTTAACTCCTAAATGTACATGACTTCAGATTTAATTATATGTAATGTATGAGGGGTAGTTGCTCCCGTCATTTGGAAACTAACACCTGTCATATCCTTCGCTTTCAATGCCAAGCCCTGATTCCTTCTGTGTAGAGTTTGCAGATTGTTCCTGTGTCTGCATGGTTTTTTCTCAGGGTACTCTAGCATTCCTGCCACATCCTAGAGACTTGCATTTTAGGGTATTTGCTAATTACAAATTGGTCTTGTGTTAATGGGTAAGTGTACCTAAGTGGGCATTGTGACAGGACCTGTCACAGATTAAGGTCTGATACAGATTTAATAGTGATTTATAGCATATTAATAAAATTTAAATAGTTATTGAGGTAAAATGTATTTACCAGGTATTTTGTTAATTAGCATTCCAATGAGGAACAACATGGTGGTGGTGCTATGGCATACACCAGTGGTTGGTTCCCAGAGAGGATACAGGTCATTTAAAGGCCTACAAATGAGCCACAAGCTCCTTGAAGTTCAAATGGGCCAACTCCAAGGCAGTTGTCAAGCACTACTAAAGAAAGATGAAGAGCTTTTAGTTGAGTTGTTGACATACACACATAGTGAAGAACATTATTTGGTTTAATTCCCAGTCGAGTGAAGAAAGCTCACAGATTTACTTAACCCATAGGAGTGAACCAGCGACATTCGGGTGTGCAACTCACACATGTGACTGTCAAGGGACAAAATGAAGACCATTCACCTGATAGGGCAGTGACATATGGCTGGACATCTTTACGTCTTCTGAGATCTTTTGCTTCAAGTGTGACAGATGAAAGTATTGACCTAGCTGGCCTTATAAAACGGTGGCACTTTCCACTTTTACCATCTTCAGAATACTTGGCTTATTCTGAGCTGCTGATTTTCAGGGCACTAAAGAGAAAGGTGCTGTATGTATTACATACACTTCCAATTGTTTGTATTTTTGTGAAGGTAGTCTGGGTTTTAAGTGGTGTGTTTTTGAACTGCTTTATTTTTTGTGCTGGATTTTTCATCGTTGATTGTTTTTCTACCCGTTCTGTGTTACATGAAGAAAGAAGAAGGTTCATTATGGTCATCTTATTTTCATCACCATTTGATTTGGAGCCACTGTAAATATCTATATAGTCACTTGCACCTATTTTTGCTTTTTTCTATGTTTCATATCTTTGCAGTGAAATGTGTATGTAATTGCAATACTGTACAATGTTTTTGCAAATATATTTTGGCATAAGTTGAATAAAATCAGAATCTCTGTTTTTACAACATCATTAGTTTTGTCTGTGTTTCAATCTCTCACCAACTGGTCACTTGCTTACGTCTCCAGGCGACCAAAATCTGAGCCTGTGCAATGATGTCTTTGCATGGGGTATCATTCCCTTCATTGGACTGGTGCATTTTCAGAGTTGGTTCCCATCTTTCATCCAGTCCTACAGTGAATCAAGTTTAATTATGCTAAGTTGTTATATTATTTGTGGTACAGTTAAAAGTAGCTCACAAATCATGAAATACATGTTGGTATGTCCTTCATAACACACCAGACTATTGTAATAATTGACTTGTTTCCATATGATCAACAATGTCAGTAGTAACCTCAGAGTTTTGAATGGAAAGGGTGTCTTGGTCTCAAAGCTTTGCTTACAACAGCACTTTCGATGTGTGTGTTTCTTAGGAGTACTTGCAACAAGATATTGTTCCATGAATTTCTCACTTGTCATACTGAAGAAGTTTATACAAACATACAGTACATTTCAACAATCGAAGTATGCAGTTTCAATGAAAAACGCTTGACTTCCCTCCAGCAAGCACGCAAATACCAGAACTAACAAAATGGAACAAAAGATTGGGTATTTCTTGTTAGCTTCTCCCGAGTATGTTTGCTACTACTAAACCCAGGATGGGGCTTATTATTGTGTGACAATCTTTTCATATCTATACACTGTGATAAATAAAGCAAAGAAGGCAGATTAAGGGTTGGGGAGCCTCCCCATTTACTGGTTGTTGGTTCCAGTAATCAGCAACAAGGTCAAGAGTACAACAAAAAGTTAGACACATTTGACAAAAAGACAGGGGTCAGGAGGCTTTTTATAGAGGGACAAATCAAAATAACAGAAGTGACAAAGAGGGATGAAGCAGCAGATGATGTCAGGAGCAGATGGACGGAACTGAAGTCATCAGGATGGAACCTGGAAGCGTGTTGATTCCCTGGGCTGGAACGGAGCATTTTCTTCATGGTGTGGAAATGCGATGGAGACTGTTATATTCGTTGAAACCAAGTTACCAACCAACCAACCATGTTACTCTCTTTAAGTTTTTTAAATGTAACAAATTACTTTTCATTTAAATAGGAATGCACAGTGTATCTCCAAGTTATATATAGAGATTGTAATACCTGGATGGAGGTGGTACCCAGCCGGGACGGCCAAGAAGACCGGAGGAGGGCTTGTGCCTCCTCCAGACCTCGAGGGGGCGACCGCTCTGGGGTCCACGGGTAAAGGCAGCTCGATCCTGTAGGGACCCGGGGTTACCGCCAGGGGGACCTCAATACCTGGAAGACTCTGGACCTCAGCACTTCCACCACACCAGGAAGTGCTGGGGGGAAGAGCAACCGGAACACCCGGAGTGTTTCCGGGGAGACAGCCGGCACTTCCGCCACACTGGGGCGTGTCAATGGGAGATTGCTGGGAACACACCTGGAGCACATCCGGGTACTTATTTAAAGGGGCTGCCTCCCTTCAGAGGGAGACAAGAATCAGGTGGAAGATTGGACAAGGTCTCTGGAGGAGGCAGGAGGCGGCCTGAAGAAGAAAAGAGAAGAGAGAGAGTGAGAAGGCATTGGATTGGCCTGGACTGAGGGGTATTGGGGTGCTTGTGAGTACTGAACTGTGAAAAGTAATGGAGACTAAATGTGTGCTGGGTGACATGAGTGTGCCTGCCTGTCTGTGTCCGGGGCAATGTTCAAAAGATATATTTTTAAATCTGTTGATTTCAGGTGGATTTACAGGAGGATGCATCCTCTACTTGACACAGACTGAGATTTCAGCAGTTGGTCTCATCATCTTCTTGTCTCCTTAAAGCGAGAGATCTTATTCACTGATTTATGCTTTAGAAGGGAGACTACCAGAAAAAATCACACTGTCTGATGAATGAAAGTTTAAAGAACATCCTTCAGTTGCTAATAACCCAGCTAGACTAATATTCACATTTCAGTGAGATTAGCTGCGCCCCAGCAGTAGAAACTGCTATCTTAAAGGGTGTTAACCTACAGGAATATACACCAAAAAATGAAGGTGTTAAGATTAAGAAGCTTTACATCCCACTTTCTTTTCTGGTCAAGGATATGCCTTTAGTCGGATCAAGTTTTAATCCTCTGAGTTTTAAAAGGATATGAAGAGTTGTGACATAATTTTGGGTTGTGTTGCTTTGTACACAACAAAATCATAAGAAAAGTTCTGACAAAAATATAATTTATAATATTGCAATTTGCTGCATTAGATTAGTGTAAAAACAAAGGCCCGGCATTTAATACATCTTGCTGGTTTAATGCACTATTTGGGGTGACATATCTTTACTGCAACAATGGCATTTTTCTAAATGACACCACATCAGCTTTCATAAAAGACAAATGAATAGCCTGACATTCAGACTGTGCTGTCAAGAATTTTTTGATGACATGATATAAATAAAACTTGCTACTATTAGTCAAAAGAAGTTGATTTGTTAATTATGGTGTGGCACAGCTTGGTATATATAAAACTGACAGATTTTAACATTTAGCAAAACACACATATTATTATTATTCTGTTACATTTAGATTTTCTATTTGCTGTAAGATTTATGTACTGTATGCATAAGGTAATTATAATAGCCAACAGACACCCAAAGAATAAAGATGATTTCCTAAAAAGAGAGAGCTCATTCAGATACACTTGATGGTTAGAATTATAATACAATATCAGTTTACTCATCTCAAGGTGGCAACTTTGTATCGATCGCATTTCCTAGCTTGACAGAATTCATATTAGCATTTCCTTGTTCCCGTACCAGAACTGCATTCACAAAGGTTGAATAGAAATGCAGTTTTTGCTGTGGGTCTTAAATGACATTTTCTTCCACAATTAAAAATATGTCTGACAGGCCACATTTTGGCCGAGTGCCATGTCAGACTGTTTAATTCAATGTTCCTTTGCAGAAAAAAAACTGCCTTCCTTAACAATGTAACTTAAATAGAACAAGGGTCAGCATCCATAAACAGTACTTTACATGCTTTTCACCTCCCTATTCCCACACCTTTTTTTTTCTTACACTTAAGTATTTAAACCTCTCAATAGCTTTCAGAACTGGATTGATGTGCTCTAGCAGTTTTAGCTTATCACTGCAAACCACACTGTATAGCTGGGCCTACCTCAAACAAAATATAAAGCACCTTCAGCCCTTTGATATTTCCATGCTCATTTTATGATGTGTAGTACAGAAATGCAGAATTACCATGTACTATACAATGTTTTATGACTAAATCAAAACCACACATGGATTTCCAGCACATGTGCAACATATGTAGTACCGCTTACTTTGTTTCTGTCAAAGGAACAATAGTTATCTTGAGAATCTACTTCTTATGGCCTTCAGGTACTTTATTTAGACAACTCTGTAACTAAAACCCTTTTTGTCACCTTTAATTTTTCCATAGACCTTGTGGCTTTGGACAATCTGCACCAATGTGATTATTTGTATCTTCTCTTATTTTTAAGCCCACTAATAGTTTTCCTTATCAGGCTGACTTGCCAAGTTTACATAATTCATTCTCCTCAGCATATTTAAAAATGGGAGCCATACGTAAAAATATCTTTAATTGGCTTATTTCACAATGCCAAATTTTATTTTGCATCATATGCTTAGTAATGAGCAGATTCATTTTTAAAGTTTCATCTTTAAGTGGACAACAGGAAAGCCATTGCTATAAGAAACATAACTCCATGACACAGATTTCTCCATCAATTACTTGTTTTTTAAAATCAAGTATTCATGCTGCAAATTGCCGTGACATTTTCCCCAAAGAAAATAAAATCTGGACTACAAATATAATTAAATAAATAAGTATACTCCTTGTGCTTACATGATTTTTTGTGTTAAAAGTTGTTAATTTTTAAGTTTACCATATCATAATCCAACAAATGTATTTATTTAATGTTTTTCAATTATTTAACTGAAGCCATGTACATAACATTTTTATACAGCTAATATTCTTTTAAAATGGAATTAAAGGAATCAACATATATTATCCTTAAATGCAGTGTATGTACAATACGTGTGTGTGTATAAATATATGCTGTCACGCATGTGCATCTGAGGGTCATCATCGAGGCTCGTCTGAGGTAATGACTACCAACCTGGGACACCAGAGAGCATGATAGTTGAATCACCACTTATATCTTTAATCATCCATTACTACGAGAAGACACCCACTGAGGGAAACTGACTCTGCCCCTTGAGATCCAAGTGCTACAAAAGCGAGGTGCTCCCAGAGGATGGCGTCTCATTCTGGAGATGAATTACTCACAATATGGCACTCCTGCTCTGTGACTGGACCCAAAGGGACAGGGTCAATTGCCCTCAGTGGGCATCTTCTCTGAACTGTGGAAGATAAAAGATGTAGAAGACTCAGCATCCTTGCTACCTGGTAACCCTTGGATGTGCAAATGTGACAATATATAATATATTGTCAAAAACATGACCACATAGGGAGCAACTTCAAGGCTCTAAAGAGGTAAGGATGACACCCTCTTAGGATAAGAGCTACTTCTGCCATTTAATCTGCTGAACTGAGGAAGACACACTTGGAGACACTTGACATCACTTCTAGTAGCCGCCCGGTGGCCCTACTCCTTCTGCCCTGAAAGGTATTTAGTTGATTTCTGAGAAACCAGGTTAACACACATAGATTTCACCCTTAGTAATCAAGCTAATTTGACTGTATAAACACTAAACTAAGTTAGAGTTAAGGATTTTGTAGTCTGCTCATGTCTGTTCACCTGCTTATGTATTAACTATTCCTTCTTCTAGAAATGTTTTAATCAAAACGTGTACACGAATTAAGTAACTTGAGGAAACATTTTAACTAAAATATATGTTTGAGTAGTAAATCATTCTTGCATTTTTTTAAATTTTTTTCTACCCAAGTCCCCTCTGGGGTTCCAAATTATTTAAAAAATATCTTGAGGCAAATGCTCGGGTGATTACATTACTCCTTCTCCTGGTTGAAATGATTTGGCTCAGTATTTCAGGAATCATTAAATTTATGTTGATGAGCTGAATGTACAGTGCTAAACTCAGTAGCACAATCTCAGGAGCAATATTGGGGTAACTTGTTAAAAGTAACGTAGCGTTATTGAATTTAAAAAACCCTGCATTATCATTATCTCAGCAAGTAGTACATGTACATGCATGCCAGTGCTTTGTATGTAGGGCACAATTGCAGGTACAGCCAAGCAGAAAGAGTGTGTTGCAGGCAGCCCATTAACAGAAACCTACCACTCTAGGTTGAGAGGGAGTGCCGTCACTAACAATGTCATCTCTTTTTTTACCCAAAGGTAAAAGGACAATTGACTCAGTCGGAGCACTATAAAAAAAAAAAATAACCCAGAAAGAGTTGTCTGCAACCAGAACACAGCTCCCGAAAAAGACCCACTCTACTGAGGTGCTAACTATTAAGAGTCATGAAGACTACTGCTTATTTTTGTTAATTTGTCTATCTTTTACGCCATCAAGCGCCTTTTTCCTTTGATAATATTTTTGAATTAGGATTAAAAAGGGCACCCCAAAATTTCCTTGATGTCCTCAAATGTCTTTCCACCCATTGACACCAGCTATTTGCTATACATATGTTGAAACAGTGTGATTGGGGTATGCAGCAGCCAGTGTTAGATACCGCAAATCATTAGTAGCTCGAGGATGTAATAAGGGGATTTATGTTATTTACTTCACAGCACATGAAGAACTAAACATATATGCATAAGCACTACAAAATTATCATTATCACTAGAATTACCAAAGCCTATGAGAAAAATGAGTGTGAGAGACTGCGTATTAACCTCTGATTTTAAAGGATTTATTTATTGATGGTTTTAACCCCACTGGACACTTGTTTTATGGATTTAATTATTTATTATTGGAATTTGAAGCACTGCAATATTTGTTTGGATGATTGTTTTATTTAAAGCACTTAAGCACTTTTTTGAATAGATCCCCTGGTTTCATGTGAGATTTGTCCCCATTTGTCAGCTCATCTCGGTGACATTATCGACGGTGTTGGGTTCAGGGCTCCCAGATGAACAAAGGGAGCATGGAAGAGAACCCGCATCATTACACCTGGTCCACCCTAAATTCATTCGCACCTCTCCGTCAGCATCTTTTATTTTCTAAATGTGTCGATTAGCCCAAGCAGCCTGCTATCCCATTCCCCCACTGCTGCAGGAAGGGCAAAAAGCTCTCCCAACTAAAGCCTTGTTTATCTGGGAGTGAGATACCTGGAGCTGTATAGGGTAAATAATACATTGTTATTTGGAAACCTTTCATTTTATTTTTGTTCTGTCTCTATAAAGATCTATGTAAGTGTAGGATGACAGAAAATGCAAGAAATGTTGAACGTTTTTTCATGTTTTAGTACTAATGACAAAATTTTAAATTTGTGAAGACTGAAGTCCAAATATCAAATAAGCACTTTCACAAAAGGTACACAAATATAACAGAAAAAGTGCGCTTTTATACAAGACTATAACCGAAGAAAAAGAAATCTGGTTAGTGTACTTCATTGTCACAACTGTTTTGGTAGTTCTCATAATCAAGAGGCTGCGGGTTCGAACCTTGCCACATCCCAAAATAAACATTTTAAGTAGTGTGCTTCTCTTATTATTACTATTATACAATCAAAACATACATTTAATTTGAGTCTGTAACAGCTGGTATGTATGGTACTTGTAAAGGTTAGTGGTTTTTTTTTATTATCCATTTTTATTCTATGAGTCGCGTTCACGTTCCCCCTAATGTGACACTGCTGTTTTCAAATAAAGACATACTTTAAAAGAGGTGAACTCAGATTAGGATGAGGGTTCTACATTGGAGAAAAAGAACAGAAGCCCTCCCCACAAGAAACATCCACTCACATATAAGAACAATGCAGCTGCACCAGGCGTAAAGGTGAAAGATGGCACTGTTTTGGATGCAGTAAGAAGTCCAGCGTCATCCTGCCAGTCAGTCTGCCCCACACCTGTCCTTCAACGAAACAGCACGGCTTACAGAGCTCGCCAAGGTATCGTGCAAAGTCCAGTTTGTAGTTATGTTTTATGATGGTCTTTATATAAAAAACATTATATGTTATTTACAGTACAGGCCAAAAGTTTGGACACACCTCCTCATTCAATGTGTTTTCTTTATTTTCATGACCATTTACATTGGTAGATTCTCACTGAAGGCATCAAAACTATGAATGAACACATGTGGAGTTATGTACTTAACAAAAAAGGTAAAATAACTGAAAACATGTTTTATATTCTAGTTTCTTCAAAATAGCCACCCTTTACTCTGATTACTGCTTTGCACACTCGGCATTCTCTCGATGAGCTTCAACAGGTAGTCACCTGAAATGGTTTTCACTTCACAGGTGTGCCTTATCAGGGTTATTTAGTGGAATTTCTTGCTTTATCAATGGGGTTGGGACCAGCAGTTGTGTTGTGCAGAAGTCAGGTTAGTTGGACGATCATTTATTTTTCAACAGGACAATGACCCCAAACACACCTCCAGGCTGTGTAAGGGCTATTTGACCAAGAAGGAGAGTGATGGAGTGCTGTAAATGGTCATGAAAATAAAGAAAACACATTGAATGAGGAGGTGTGTCCAAACTTTTGGCCTGTACTGTATATAAAACCCAGATCAAATGTTATTTAACTTGATTTATTTACATATCTTCCTACAGCGTAAGTCACAAGTAAACTGCAGAGCTTGCTGAGCTTGATCGACAAGGGCATGCTCACAAAGTACATGTGTACTGAAGTGACTTCAGCTGCAGGTGGAAGCTCCACGCAACTGTTGTTACAGTCATGCCTTAGTCCAGAAACACTTTCCCAAAAGAGAACTCTAGAACCATACTTGTTCACAGAGGTTTATAAGAAACCAGGCTTCTGCCTTAACTGGGTTACTCACCTTATCCTGGTTTTGTGTGCATGTAAATGCATTCAGTATTTTTGAGAATTTAGAAGACTTGAATTAGGTCTCCACACAAGCTTATACATATTTAACTACCTAGAAGAGAAGGACATTCGCTTAATTCCAAGGATGCACTTGTTTGCTTTCCCTGTTCTAGAGCTGATTTTACAAAATCAGCTTCCAGTGAATTTTAGACAGGTATCATGACTGAAATGTTATTTGTTTAAAAGAATGAAGTCACAATGAGGCACTGTAGCTAAAAAACATGAAATTTAATTTATAGTTTGGTTACATTCATACAATGCAAACAGCACACAACCAATTCCTGAGTTGTACCCTGTGTTAAATAAACACATTTTAATTGTGACTTTGCTGCATTCTAAATACCCCTACATTACTATACAATATTAGTATTAATTTTGTGATAGAATGAATTACAAAATAGATCTTTCATTTTTTTAAATTTCATTTTTCACCTTTTATAGCACAGAACATCTCATTAAGGTGGTTGGAACAAACATCTTTAAACCTGCCAAATAATAAGAACTACTAAATGCTAAATCATGCAAATGATTCTTAACAGCCTTTAAAATATTTGCAGTTTCTTGCTGAAATGCATCATTTTAGCCTATGAAGTGAATAGGCAACATATTTCCTTCAACTGTTCAAATACCATAGTGTACTTACAAACATCTTACATTTTCAAGAACATGCTTCTATTCTTTAAATTTTCTTTTTTTCAGTAAAGGCTTAAATGCTGCCAGATCAAATTTCTGCAGCAATAGCCACAAGGTAGGAAACAACCTTGAACCAAATACGAGTCAATCCCTGGGTACATTCATTGACACACCAACTCAAAGTGAGTCATCAATCACACTACCAAGTTGACGGTTGTTTGAATGTGGTTGAAAATTACAATTAATCAGAAATCATTTTATCTCTATGCATAACAGCTAGCAAAAAAAAAAAACAGAATAGCAGCATAACTTTGGACCGCCTTTTATGTAAAAACTGCGTTAAGATAAATTTCATACACCACTGGTCAAAAGTTTTAGAACATCTCAGTTTTTCTTCAAATTTAATCAGTTGAAATACAATGGCTTAATTTAATTGCTGCAGAACATCTATAGGTTGTAACCTATTAGTTGTTCCCTGAAGAAGGCCCATTTATAATATTCAGTTTTTGCAAATCTAAACTTTAAATTTAAACCTCTGGCAGTTTAATGCTTACCTTTCCACCACTTTACAGTATTCCTTGCATTTTAACTGATTAAATTTGAAAAATAAAAAAACTGGAAAAACTGACTTGTTCTAAACCTTTTGCCTGGTAGCGTAAATTTGCAAACATATTCAAAAATGTATGACTATGTGATATATGGATAATTATTGTGAAAATAAGTTAGTGATGATTTACATTTTTATTAATTCTTTCATCACCTATTCATTTGTTATTGTTTAAATTGGTCATTGTTTTGTTTTCCTATCTTTTAAGTAAGATTTAATTAACTTAGAATATAATATAAATGACAACACCACGGTCTTTCAAAGTTAATATACTATACATATGAGCAATAAATTGATGACACAGGAATCTAATTTTGAAATGCTGGCAATTAATTGGTTAATTGGAGTGCTTTCCCATGGGTCACATACATAACAGTAATTACTCTCACACTTCAGTAGCTTCAATAATTTCCATTAAACCTAGGACAAAAGGACAACTTAGACAACTAAGATATCAGCAATGAAGACTGTTGATATTTTTTAGCACACAATTCTCTATGGGTGTACTGAGCTGGTAGATGGGGCATCATCCTTAGTGCTCTGCTTGTTCTGTTTACATAAAATGTATTCAGTATCTGGAGGAATAAAATAAAATCTAGAACCGATATATATGAGAAATGAAAATACTAAATATGTAGATAGCATGGATTTATGTTTAACGTGTTCATGAAAAGGCTGAAGTGTCAAATACAGTACGTGATTTCACCGCTCTCCAAGGATATATGAGACAATTTATTGTGACTCACAGAAAAAGGAAGCTGTCGGCCAAAGAGAACTATTAGGTAGCTTCTACAAGAAACAGCGATATAAGCAGCCTGACAGCCAAGCGGAGCCACTGTGCCATGAAGGTTTTTTTAGATTAGAAGGACAATTTTCTTTCTTCAAAGATTGTGCCTTTAAATGCATGTATTGTAAGAACACAAACTTTATTTTCACCCAGTGTTACAAGAAAAATAACACATTCAGTGTCCTTATACACGACAAAAACATAAGCATGACTGCAATATGAAAAAAGGTCATTTAATTTCACTATAAATGTGCCTACCTCATTGAAATGGATTTGAACATTCTTTATTTTCTTGAGTTGTTCTCAGATCCAATTACTGTTTCCATTAAGTCAAATTGTATAATCAATGACATAATCCATTTAAACAGTATAGAAGAGCATTAACAGCAACTATATCTCTTCATGCATATTTCATTAATGTGTACACACTCAATGAAATATTTGCAAAGTCTACATCACTGTGGATTAATGTACAAATGTGATTATTGGCCTCAAAGTTTTTTGTTATAACCCTGCACCAAACAGTCAATGTTCTGGACTTGACATGTATTTAAAAGTTCTTCAAAACAAGTGAACAGCATGACATTTTTAAACTCAATTAATCTAATTAAGGGTCATTGGGGGGTCAGACATTATCCTGGTACCATCAGAGCTCTGATTGGGTGCCAGGCCATTACAATGCCCACTATCAGGGGTGGGCAAAGGTGTTCCTGGAGGGCCACAGTGGCTGCACGTTTTTGTTCCAACCCAGTTGCTTAATTAGAAGCACTTATTGTTCAAATAAAACTTGTGCTTCATTTTAGTTGTCTCGCTTGTTAAGATTTTTCACCCTTATTGCTTATTTTAGTCTTAAACAGCTGTTCTCTTGGTTTTTAATGGCTTTTTATCAGCAATAAGATTCAAATGACAAAAGAAAGCAGTATTTCTCCATTTAGCTTGTTTCCATTTACACCTGTTTATATTTATTGTGCACTTTTTGGTTTAATTAAATACTTGGGAGGAAAGTGAAGAGAAAAAAGTGAAAGATTGAAGGATTACTTATCCATTTTAGACTTGAAATCATTTGGATGATATCCTTAGAAAGGAAAAAAAAAAACAATCTAGGATATGAGAATGGCCTGGTATGGCAAAGTTAAAGCACTAACAAGCCATTAAATTAAATTATTGGCAAGGATTGTTTTCTAAGTAATCACCTGGGTCAGAGCAAAAACTTGTAGCGACTGTGGCCCTCCAGGACTGACTTTGCCCACCCCTGCCCACTTTCATATACTGAAACCAACATTGTGTTGTCACTTAAACCAATCTGCACATTGAAGAAAAATCAAAGGAAATGGAAGGTACAAGGAGATTGATGCCCCCATATTCAATCAATTTTATAGGACCCAATGGTAAAACATAAAGTCCTTTTCTAATCTATTTGCATTTCCTGCATCTCTCTTCTCCCTTGTAATTAGTATTGGTGGTCAATAGGTACACAGAGATGGCTACATGGATGTCTTCCACCAGGAGGAATTCAGAAAAACACAATTTTAAATGAATAATTTATTGAAATCCATTATTATATTTACATTTGGGCCATGCTGAAATGTACGCACTTGGAAAACAATGAATAAATGTATTGTTAATTATAAATTATTCGTATATGATGGTCAGACTGTTTTTTATTTGCATAAAATGATTAAAACATTATGTCTTTTTGCATTTAGATAATTTGAATTATGAAAATAGAAAAAAAACAATAACAAATTTATTTGGAAAATATGCAAAGATAAGAAAAGAGTGTCATGGCGCAGTTTGGTTGCATTAAACATGCATATAAAATGGTGTGCCTGTGTAATGTATAATGCATTTTCTTTCCAGATTAGAGCAGCAATCAAAGAGACTTGCCAGATTTCTTTAAAGCTCAACCCTATCTGCATGTCCTTATAGTGCATATCCATGTTGTCTGAGATTCAATTAATCCATTTTTATGTAGTTCGCATTCTGTGTCAGTGCACTTATCTTTGAGTGATGCAGCAACTAAAATAACATGGGAAATGTAGGTAAATATATATACTTTTTTCTCTCAAGGTGGAAAAATAAGACGAAATTGTCCCACTAAAGCATTTTAAATCAATATGGGCTCCGGCTACAACAGAAAATAATTCCTTCTCTCTTATCTTGAATATTAATTTTATTGCTTATTCGTTAAGATTGCATCTTTATTAATTTCGCTCCAAGGCATGCTGTAGGGGATCCAGTTCTCCTTACAATTAATTAGGAAATACTTCATCATTGAAAAAAGAAATAAAGACACGTCAGACAAGGAAATATTATTTCAGTTTGTTTTGCTTTTTCTTTTTTTCATTCTGCTGAAGCTTTTTATTTAAATAATTCTTCCTTGGGACTTAGATTGAGTTTCCTTTCAGTATTGTCTGTAAAAAATGAAAACATTCATAAACACAAACCAAAGAATGTTTTCACTTTGTGGAAATATTGCATATATTAAACTTAAAAGCATGTTATTAATTAAAATAATGGAATTCCTGCGTTCAAGGGTCAACTTATTCAACATTATCTACAAAATATAGGACAATAGCTTATAATTCAATGTAATTTCAGCATACAGTGCTTTTTTATAATATGATAATATTTAAGTTACACAAGGTTATTCTGTAAAATGTAAAAGAAAGACATTAAATTAATCATGTTATTTAGCATGTAGAGTATCTAAGTATTTCTTAAGCAGATTGTAAAATATTATGTCATTGCTCAAAATCAAAAAGACTAAGCACACATTTTTTAAATATTTAAACATTTTATTAAAATCTTTCGAACCTTTCACTTGAAACATTAATTGTCATTTCAATAATTAGAGGAAGTAAATTTAAGACTGTCAGAAGTCAGCTGGCATTTCTTTATTTTATTTAAGACCTGTTGAAATCTGAGACAAACTAAAGAGTCATGGACTTGAAGCAGAAACCTTAACATCTTTTAAGAAATAACTGGAAGATATATTGGCACAGATTAGCTTTTGGCTAAACAAATTAGCTTGATGAACTGAATGGTCTCTTCTCATTTGTAAAATCTTTTATTGTCTAATTCATTCACCTATATGGAATACAGCAAAAGCAGTGGAAATTAGGCTATGTTTCACATTCATATCCTCATTGCTCAATTCTGATTTTTCTTTTCTCAGATCGGTTCACTTTCATAACTACTGTATAAGTGACCTGTATCTAACTGTAATGTGAACGCATCTGTCCAATGAAACAGCACATTGATATGTTTGTGCGTGAGTTATCTGTGTCATCAACAACAAAAATGTCATATTTGTGAGATGACTTGCAGTATTATAACCAACAAAATGAAGAGTAGCTAGTATATGCATCGCATTTTGCTCTGGCATACAGTAAACAAAGTTTGTCAGGTGTACATGTTTAGGTTCAGAAGGCAAACAAAAAACCAGACAGTTGTTTCTTTATATTGCAGCTATTGCACTAATGCACCAAGGGATTTGTGGGTACAAGAAAGGAGCCAGCAATGGTAGGACAGTAACTGTTGTCACAGCTATTGTTCTCCTCCATTGCTGTTTTGCTGCGCTGCCGATGCTGGCTGATAACAGCAGTGCTTAGCCCATGCATATTAATTGAATATGTATCTGATTTAGGATCACATATGCAAGTGACTCAAATCTGATTTGGAAAGAGAGAATTTCTGTGCAGTGTCTAAAAAGCCCTGAAAACATCAGATTTGTGTCATATTAATGCAAAAAATTGGATTTGACTCACTTCAGCCTGGTAATATGTTTCCTTATTAATTGAGAGAGTAGTTACCTTTATTATTTAAACTTTCTAATTAAAATGAATCTAAATGCCTCTAAAAATATTGAATTGACACCACACAACAGTTATTGAGCTTATTTTAACGATTACATATGAAGTTGCACTTCCTCCTCCAGAGAAGGAGCCTATCCTAGCTAGCACAGGGCGATGGCAGAAACAAACCCTGTACACAGTTCCAGTCTATCACAGAACGAAAAAACACACACACCAAGCACACCCTAGGCTGAATTTAGCATCGTTAATTCACCTAACCTGCATGTCTTTGGACAGTTGGAAGAAATCAGAGTACCCAGATTAAACCCACACCAACACAAAGAGAAGTCAAGTCAAGTCAAGTCAAGTAGAGCTTTATTTTCATCCTAACAATATACTTACAGTACACAGTGGGACGAAATATCATCCTCCAAGATCAAAATCAAGATCAAAAGGTCTTTGGTTAGAGAACATCCTAATTTCATTCAAGGAGGACCCAGGATGCAAAACCTTACCCTCTCCTTATTGCAAGGCAGCAACTACCATTGCATCACCATGCTGCCCAAATCAGTAGGTCCCTCATGAAAATTACCATTTTTAAAATCAAGCCGAGTTTCAAAAACTGAAGCCACATGCAGTGGTAAGGAACACAGACTTTGATATTTTTACTGAATTAGTATTGAGTAAAGCAAGGCAGACTACTCTGTAAGGTATGACAACTGGTTTATTATGTGTTATTGTCAAGTTGCACACTCAGTGATAAGTGCTGGATTATATTGATTGAGGTTAAGTTAGGATATTAAACCAAGTTAATGTTGAAGCTTTAATGTTAATCTTTATAGTTCTGCAGTACAGAAATAGTTATCTACACCTCACTTCTGGTCACTTTAGCTTTAGTGTTAAAAACTGAAAACCTTGTGCTCTCATTTTATATATATATACATTTTTTCTGTTCAATTTGTGTTACCCGTGTAGTATGAGTGTGGCACCAATCTACAGTACACACAGATCACACAAGACCAGCAGGAGAGATTAAAGACACAAAGCCACAGACTAAAATATCTGGTTTCAGCAAAAGGTGCAGTCTATTTACAGATGAAGGGACAAAACAGTATCATGCATGCTTTGTAACACAATGCATAAGAAATGACACACAAAACCCAATAAAGAAAAAAAATGGTCATTGTTTACAGTATGCAATGCAATGTCTCCAAATTAAAAGAAAAACATACTGTATATACACTTTGAAAGGCAGTCTTCCTCTATTAATACATGCAGTTCGGGAAGTTGTTTCTTAAAGCACAAAGACAGTTAACAGTCCCAAAAATTAATCCGCAAATATATTTACAAAAAGAAATATCAAGTGTGTATACAAAAAGTGCGCCAAAACCCAATAAAGGGGTAAAAGGAGATATCTATAATAAGCAAAAAAGAAAAATCTATACAAAAATAGGCACAAGCCATCAGCATACTGAAATGCTCTGCAATATGGCCACCTCTCTCTCTCAAATTGGTCTAAAGGCAGAACCCAACAAAAAAAAAAAAATGATGACCCCTACAGGCAGAAGTGCCTCTTATACTGGAGAGTGTTACTTTCAACCGCTCCCTTCCTTCAACTACAGCTGACTCCAACACATTCCACTTACGTGCTACGCCACACTCCTGCAAGGTCTGTATCTACTTAAGTGCACTCACAACAAGCTTCAGCCAGCCAAGCCAACCCTTTCAGCAGACTTACTATATTAATCTCTTTTTTACTTGGGATCCCCTTCTCTCAAATAATGTATGCATTAAACCAACACTCCATGCTAGTCATTGAACTTTGTTTCTTTAAACTGGTAATGCCTGGTACACACATTAACACATTTATGTGACCTTATTTTTTCAAAATTTTTAAGTGTTGTTTTCATGAGTGTGTTTTTATTTAACATCTCAAACATTTATTTGAGAAATGTTTTATAATTTTTATAATTTATTCTTTAACATGTTACATATTTTAGAATTGCATTGGGTAGTTAATGAAAGCATTAGGAATCATTACATGTTGCTGGGAACAATCGCCCATGAAACACTACAATTTTTGACACAAAGACTTAATTCCAGCACAGCATCATTTGTTCATTTGTCTAATATTACAAACAAACATTTTAGCTTGATGCTTTAGGTTCCGATTTTCAAGTAATGACTCATTGCTTTTTGTTTGTTTCTGAGTCTTGGCACTTTTGCTAACTACTGTACTGTGACACCTATTGACGTCTTATAAAAACTTAAAATCAATCCACTCTCTGTTTACAGACTTTCTGTCTAGAAAACCACACCTGGTCTGTTGCTAATAACTTCTAGCTGTTTCTCTCTCTCATTTTCTCAGTGGGCTATTTCAAGAGAGTTTCTGAAAGTTAAAAGGCAGACGGGGAGTTTCGAGCTACTTCGAGTAATCACATCTGGCATGACAATTTAGAGCACAAGTTTTGAGTGGCAGCAGCTGCAGTAATGTGCATTCTGCATCAGCTATAAAACGTTCTGCGCTGTTTATTCAGCTTTGCCAAGGACAATTTCAGTTCAAGCAAACTACTGACTGTGACTTTTGTGATTGCTTGTGGGAAAGGAAAACAGCCAAACAATTCTTGTAATATCACACTGCTTTACTGTACTTGTGTTTCATTATTGAATGCAGGTTATTGTTTATATCACTTCAGGTAAAGGACACTAATCCCAATGCAAATTATTGTGTAATGTATAATTTACACAAAAACTAGGGTAATGATGCTATTAGATTCTGTTTGGTGTCCTGTTTATACAAATAAACATTGTCATTTAGCTGAATAATGCACTTTCCTTGAACGTGTCAGTAGGATGGTTCTGGCCCAGGCGTCTATGCACGTGTGGTTCTTCCATGCTTGTACTGATCCCTCATACTGTATGCTAAAAATTCCTTTAAAGGTTCTAATCTATAGTATTGATATATTTTTTTTTCTAATTAATCTGTGCTTTTGTTAGCAATTTCCCTTAGCTGTACAAACAATGAGGATGCTTATCAGGTCATATTCAGCAGTTTAAAATCAGACAAAGGATACAACATTTAGAAAGTCAATAGGACACCAAAAATGCAATTTCATTTGATAAAATGAAAATATTACGCAAAATACACTGACAAGCCACATTAAGTAACATAATGACAAATGTGCTCGGTATGTGCAGTCAGCCTACTAAAACTACATGTTTTGATGATATGAAGTCCATATGGGAAAAAGCTGACACAACTCTTCTAAGAGTGATTTAAGAAAGGAGAGCAGCCGAAATTGCCAACAACCAATATAGGAAGAGCATTCATGCTAAAGAATTAAAACCATAAAATAATGTAAAAGATACTCCCATTATTATCTTCTAGCTTTATTGCCTGCCTTCTCCGTTGGGGAGAAATTTTTTCATTATAAAGCAGAAAGCAAAATACACAGAGTTAAGGCTTTGCCTGCTTCTATCTCTCCATAACATCCTCTCCCTCTGCTTTCCACCCAATTTGTCATTTTTTTCGTTTTACTCCACAACCTCACTGATTTTCCTTAAAATCCAAGCACCTCCCACTTCTGCCACAAATCGGTTTCTCATTGTAGATGTCTGTGTGGCTCAAAAATAAGCAGAATGTACTCTATATTCTACATTCTAATCATTCACATATATTGAAATTACTAAAAGTTGACAAAAGGCACATCATGCACCTGTAATACTAAAAGCAGGCTGGGAAAATGAATAGATGGATAATAATGGTACCTAATCATATAACAGCCACCAACAAAGGAACTGGTAAATATCCACTTGCATTTACAAGATCTTTCCCATTTCTGCTACAATAAACATTCCAATTACCTCAGTGGTCATAAAGGTGGATTTGTTTGGATATATGGACTTCATGTTGAAAAACTGAAAAATTACTGAGCTAAACCAAAACACTGATACAATTTACTGTAAAAAAAAAATCAACCTTCTGGAGAGCAACAGAACAAAGCAAAAATATAAGACTTTGGTCCAACCAGTGAATGATCTTTAGAAAAAATCTGTGATGTTTTGGAAATTGAGTGCTGCAATAACTGATGTTAAAAAGAAGCATACCTCCTAGTAATCCCCAATATGCAAACTTCCAGTGTACAAAACTTAACTCTGGTATATTTTAAAGGAGATTACACTAAATCTTTTGAAACATTTTGAAATGAAATGTATCTTCATTTTTGAAGTTCAAGGATTTCAACAGTTTTTCCAAAAAACATCAAATGCAGGAGAAACCGTGAAAAGTTAAATAAGATATCACTGACTATTGTGCTGCGGTGGGTTGGCACCCTGCCCAGGATTGGTTCCTGCCTTGTGCCCTGTGTTGGCTGGGATTGGCTCCAGCAGACCCCCGTGACCCTGTATTCGGATTCAGCGGGTTAGACAATGGATGGATGGATGGATGACTATTGTGCTCACACTCTGGACTAAATGTTTATTCATTTTTAGTGCTGAAACCAAAGAAAAGCCAAGTGAAAGCAGGTCAGTGGAGCCTGAAAAGACAAACACTGCAGCACATAACCTTGGAAGCATATTATTGTATGCAACACAAAAAAATTTTGGAAACACTGTGCCCCATTAATCACAGTATATGTTTCAGAATATTCTATTTTACACTTCAAGTTACCTATGTTATTTTATAGCTGACATACAGTATATACTGGAATTTTAATAGATATACCTGCATACAGTCATTTTCTAACCTGCTTAGTGCTGAACATGGTAACATGGGGGTGCTGGAATCAAAACCAGCTAGTATAGGTTGCAAGGTGGGAACAATCCCTGGACATTCCATCACAAAGCAAACACACACATGCACCCCAACCACACACAAGGACCAATTTAGCATTGCCAGTTCACCTAACCTGTATTTCTTTGGAGTGTGGGAGGAAACCTGAGCACCCAGAGGAACCCACGCAAAAACAAGGAGAACATGCAAACTCCACGCAGGGAGGACTCGAGACACAAGCCCTGGTCTCCTTATTGGAAGGCAGCAGTGCTACCTCTGCACCACCATCCTGACCCTAACATTAAACATATTTAACAGTAATTTACAGTAAAATTAAACTGTACAGTATTGTGTTGATTGGACAATCAAGTGTTTTTGTGTACAGAAGTCAATGTACGTCTGTCTATGTATTTAATGTACATAGATGAAAACAGGCTCAGTATAAAAAAGCAACAAACTGGTTTGGTGTCTTGTTCTGAGATGGTTACAGGGTTAAAGCTTCTGAACATGGAAATGGCTGCAAGGTTGATTTCCCTTACAAAGTGTCAACTTTTAAATCTGCAGTGCTTATGAAATAGTATCTCATTATAATAATTTGATTCTTCTATTTTTTTTAAATATATATATGGATGTATTCAATTATTTCTGAACAAATCTATCATAATTAATCTATGCAGTATAAATATATCAGAATGGATTTTTCCAAAACCAAACATTTTCTATCTATATCTTAACTAATATATACTGTATATATGAACCAATATACACTCACTGGTCACTTTATTAGGTACACCTTGCTAGCACTAGGTTGGACCTCCTTTTGTCTTTTGAACTGTCATAATTCTTTGTGGCATAGATTCAACAAGGTGCTGGAAATATTCCCCAGGGATTTTGGTCCATATTACCATGATAGCATCACGAGGTTGCTGCAGATTTGTCGGCTGCACATCCATGATGCAAATCTCCTGTTCCACCACATCCCATCACCAGGTGCTCTATTGGATTGCGATCTGGTGACTGTGGAGGCCAATTGAGTACAGTGAACTCATTGTCATAGTCAAGAAACCAGATTGAGATTATTTGCTCTTTGTGACATGGTGTGTTATCCTGCTGGAAGCAGCCAACAGAAGATGGGTACACTGTCGTCCTAAAGGGATGGACATGGTCAGCAACAATACTCAGGAAGGCTGTGGCATTTAAACAATGCTCAGTTGGTGCTAAGGGGACCAAAGTGTGCTAAGAAAATATCCCCCACACCATTATAGCAGCAGCATGAACTGTTGATACAAGGCAGGATGGATCCATGCTTTCATGTTGTTGATGACAAATTATGACCTTACCATCCGAATGTCGCAGCAGAAATCGGGACTCAGCAGATTAGGCAATGTTTTTTCTAGTCTTCTATTGACCAGTTTTGGTGAACCTGTATGAAATGTAGCATCAGTTACCTATTTTTAGCTGACAGGAATGACCCCCATTATAGTCTTCTACTGTTGTATCCCATCAGCTTCAAGGTTCGACATGTTGTGCATTCAGAAATGATCTTCTGCATAACTTGATTGTAGGGTGTGGTTATTTGAAATAACAGCTCAAATCAGTCTGGCCATTCTCCTCTGACCTCTGGCATTTTTGCCCAGAGAACTGCCACTCACTGGATATTTGACCTTTTTCTGACCATTCTCTGTAAATCCTGGAGATCAGCAGATTCTGAAATATTCAGACCAGCCCGTCTGGCAGCAACATTCATGCCACATTCAAAGGCATTAAATCACCTTTCTTCCCCATTCTGATGCTCGGTTTTAACTTCAGCAGGTCATCTTGACAATGTCTATATGTCTAAATGCATTGAGTTGCTACAATGTGATTGGCAGATTAGATATTTACATTAACAAGCAGTTGAACAGGTGTACCTAATAAAGTGGCCAGTGAGTATATATATATTTATTATAATGAATGAAGGGATATTTAGATTTTATAGGGCAATGTATACATTTTTGCCAGAGGTTGGTTTTATGCCAACATTTAAATTTATTTGCTTAGAAGACTTTTTTATCAAAAGCAAACTACAAAAGTTTAAACATTCGAGTAACATTAGGCTACGGCCTGTTTGTTCAGCAAGTGTAATAGGACATGTAACAAACGTTGATTGCCACAAGTGAAGAGATGTAATAACCCACACATTTACAATCAATAAAGCAATTACACTTAACCAAATAATCAGGAATATAAAGTATCAGAGCGCAAAGATTTTTTTTCTTCATTCAGTTAGACAGATATTCACAAAATAGATGGGTCTTTAATCACTTCTTAAATACATTGAGGGAGTCAACCCTCACCATGAAACCACATACTAAAAGAGTCTGGATTGAGAGTTGCCACCTAGATGTGGTATCACCATATGCTGTTCTCTGGCAGACCTGAGTGGGTGAGCAGGTGTATAGCAATTCACCAGTGTCTCCATATACTCAGGTGCTGACCCATTGACTACTCTACTCTACTACCCTGGCAAGAGTCAGGGAATTGAACTTAATGCGTGTTGCTACAGGGAGCCAATGTAGCAACCAGAAGAGAGGAGTGACATGTGCCCATCTCAACTGGTTAAATACAAGATGAGCTGCCGCATTCTGGATCATCTGCAGTGGCTTGATAGGACATGCAGGTACTCCTTCCAGAATTGAGGTGCAATAGTCCAGACACAAAAAGACCAAAGCCTGGACCAGAAGATGTGCTGCATACTCTGTCAGAAAAGGTCTGATTTTGCAGATGCTGTAGAGCACAAGCCTGCATGAACGAAAAACTGTATATATTATGGTCTATGGCCGGCTTGTCATCACGGCCAGTACCCCCAGTCCGCCAGGTGGAGCTCTCCCTTCAGTATGGAGGTGCCCCGGATACCATCAGGGAATCATGGACTATGGAGTTTTCACCTACAAACCTACTGGATACCCCTGGGGCCAACAGAGGACGCTGCAGGGAGGTCCATAGAGTTATATGTGCCCTGTAACCCGGAAGTGCGTCATAGGCAAAGCGAGAGCAGAAGTGACGTACTTCCGGGATGAAGTAAAAGGACTTTTTATCTGACCCAGAAGTGATAAGGAATCATGGACTGAAGGATTGGAAACACTTCCGGGTCAGGAAATATAAAAGGATTGTGGGAGCTCCCAAACAGCGAGCTGAGCTGGGTGGAAGGGTGGCAACACGTCTGGGAGTGAAGGATTGTTATTATAGTGATTAGTGATTATTTATATGAGTATTGTGGCGAGGAGGGTGCTTTGTTCACTGTGGTGTATAAATAAAGTCAATATTTGGACTTTTGCTTGGTGTCTGACATTTGATCGGAGAGCTCAATGATCGATAGTGCCTCCTATCTGTCACAATATGTAGTCAGAAAAAGATAGCTTCTCATCAATCACCACCACAAGGTTGCGAATTGACCTGGTGGGTGTTAGCAACAGTGAGCTAAGCTGTACATAGATGGGGAGTTGAACAGGCCAGCTGGCTGGGATAACAAGAAGCTCAGTTTTTGCCAAGTTGAGCTGTAATTGGAGGTCCTTCATCCAGGTTGAAATATCAGTAAGACATGCAGAGACTCTAGCCGATACCGTATTGTCCTCTAGGGGGAATGTCAGCAACCGCTGTGTATTATCGGCATAGCACTGATAAGAGAACCAATGCGATTGGATGATGGAGCCCAGCGAGGTGGTGTACAGAGATAAGAGTAGAAGACTCAGCACCAATCCTTGGAGAACACCAGTGCATGACTGGTGTGCCCCTGAGAACTTCCGTTGCCAGGACACACTGTAGGATCTGCCTGAGATATAGAACTCAAATCATCTGAGAGCAATCCCAGTGATGCCAAGGTCAGAAAGGGTGGCAAGAAGGATGTTGTGGCTGACTTTGTCAAAGACAGAAGAGAGATCTAGCAGAATTAGGACTAATAACATGTTGTTACTTCTAATACGGCATAGTTGGTTGAACACATTGAGTAGAGAGGTCAAATGGTTCCTTTTGAAGATGGACTGGTTGGTATCAAGCAATTCATTCTGTACAAGTATGGAATAGTTCTCGTTAGAAACAGTATGTTCAAGTGTATTGGAAAGAAAGGAAACAGAAGAGATAGAGAGAGAGGCCTGTAGTTGTTAACTTGGGATAGATTGAGTGGTGGTTTTTTGAGAAGTGGAGTTATCAAAGTGTGTTTGAAGATGTTAGTGAATGTACCTGAGCTGAGGATGCTGAGGGGGGGTTAGGGGTGGAGGAGGGTTAAGAAGGGAAGTGAAAGCAGAAAACAGAGAGCATGTGTCAGTGGTGTTGTTAATTGTAATTGTTATAGAATTAATTTAATTGTTATAATCATTGTGATATGCACATGTAATATGATTTACTATTCTAGATTTGAACATCTGATCAGTTTGATTACTGGGATATTGAAATTTGTTAATGCTACATGTATGCCCACATATAACTGGCAATGCTCACATTAGGTATAATTGCTTATCCTGCATTAGGCCATGTGATCAATGTTAATGATGTATGTCTGTTTGACATTGAAGACACTTGCACTGCCACAGTCTGCACTGCTAATTTGCAGCTGCCAGAAAAAAAGGTTTATAATCAAGGCCTGGTGAATGTTTGTTTGTACATTAACTCCAGATTTCCTTCCACACCCTATAAAGACATGTAACTTAAGTTAATTTGTGAATCTCTAATGTGGCCCCATTGTGAGTTAGTGTACAGTAGGTGTATGTACCTTGTGAAGGACCTTTCCTCCTGGGTCTTGAGTTGACTGCTACATTGACCACAATGTTGCTAAGATTGGTTCAAGTATCCTGATCAAGAGACTAGATGAAAAGATATTTATTTTATACCTCTGTCTATATCTAGATCTGAATGTCATAATTATCACTGTAGACATCACATCCATTTTTTATGTACAATAGGAGGAGGAAGTTAGGAGCATGTGCTGATACAGCGCATTGCCGAATCCACCACATAACAAACCAACTCAGGACCCCAGGTAAGGACCCGAGTGCACAAGTTAATTTAATATATTTTTTGTTTTTTGATAATTCAGACATTGTGTTTCTGTTATGCATTATTTACAAAGAGATGAAGGTCATTCTGAAATTAAATGTGATTTAAAATAATTTTAGGAATTGTATGCACACTTATTTATAAACATGTCACAATTGAGCTTTCAGCAAGAGTGACTTCAGGGTTTTCATGCATATATCTGTCAAGAGCATTTTAAAAACACATTGTATCTCCTTCTTCACTTTTGTATGTGTCGTATATGTATTATTCTATGTTTCTTGATCTTTGCAATATTTTGCTGAATGTAAATTTTTATTGCGGCTCAGTAAAATATACTGTAAGTATATAAGTTCACGGGACATAAAATTAGTCACAGACTGTATAAGACGTGATACTTAGGTCAGACACCAATAGACAGCACCCTTTAGGAATACCAAATTACAAATAGCTGTGTCATGTGCTACAGCGTTTTTAGAGAGATGAGATATAGTGGTGTGCAGTGTGTTTGGTTCTCTCTGTTGAAGTAGGGTATAGCATTTTTTTTTATCTACTGTTGCCATTTGCGTATGGTGGCAGTAATAGATTTTACTTCACAAAAGAAAATTAAGTAGACAAAAGAATTGCATTCATTTATTATGCCTATTTGGCTGCCTTTTACACTACAGGGTCATGAAAGGCTGAATTGCTATCTTCTGCCAGTGAATGAAAAAATGCAAAAAGGATGAGAAAGAATTTGATAGCACACCAGAAGATGAATGTTTCAAAAAATTCAATGCCAAAATTATAAGGGATATTGTCACTGAATTCAAAACTACCAAAGAGAGCAAAGTGCATTATGTAATACCAAATATCACGTTGGAAAAAAGCACAGAAAAGGTTTCAAAGCTCTGAATCAAAAACATGCTACTAACAGCATAAGTAATCTTTTGTTTGTACCAGAATCTTAAACCACCAGAATATGCATAATACTGACTTTCAGATTGTCAGAATGGTGATATCACACCTAACAACTTACAGTTGCCGCATACAATGCAGCTGGCAGCGACACAAAATCTCCAGCCAAAACTCCAGCACCCACAAAAAACTAACATGGTAACTACTCACAATTTGAAATATTTATAAAAATGACTTTGAATTGATGAATTGAATTATTACTTCATGTAAAAGATACAGATACACAAGATTAAGTGGCAATCTACATATTCCTGAAATCTGAAATATTCAAAATACTACTGTGTACAACACTACTTGATTACTTATTTAACACTAGAATTACTAGAGCCTATGAAAAAACTTGTTGATCCGTCCCACCTTAAATCGCTTCTCACCTCTCCGTCAGTGTCTTTTGTCCTTTAAATGTGTTTATAAGCAGCAAACAGCAAGCAGTCTGCTATCACATCCCCCACCGGCGCACAGGTTTCTTAACTCAAGTCTGTTTACTTGCGTGTCAGTTGCTTGGATTTGTATAGAGTGAGAAGTCAAGCGAAATCATACCTTTTATAGATACTATATTGTTATTTGGAACACATGCATTTCATGTGTGTTCCGTATCTACAAGGATCTATGTCGGGGGTGCCCTAACGCGTGTTTTTCTGCAGTTATATTTTTGAATAAAAGCGTACTTGTTCTGTTATATTTGTACCTTTTGTGAAAGTGTTTCTTTGATATTTGGACTTCAGGCTTCACACATTGTAAACTTCATGTCTACATTTTGTCAATTATTACTAAAACATGAAAAATGTTTCTTTTTTAACGATGTGTTTACATAGATCAGGGGTGCCCAATGTGTCGATTGCAATCGACTGTTAGATTGGAATGGGAGTGCAGGTAGATCAAAAAAATTTTTTTTTAAATGTTAGTCTATCATATATCCTCCCTATGGCATTTGCCACTTGATTGACATACAGGGCGGCCAGTCTGAGGTCTTTCTTGTAACACACTGGTCATCCCGCAAGCACAATCAAACGCGCGAGCTACTGCAAAACTCCAGCTAACTAAGTGATCTAGTTAGCCTTCCAATTTATATCGACTAAAGAAGGGGTTAAAAAAAAATTGTTATTTATAGGCTGGATGTGGAATTGGAAGAGGATTTTTTTCTCTCACAATGTCACAAGAGAAGTGCGTTTGTCTTATCCGCCTATCTATCTAGTCTTCTATGGAGTAAATGTAACTCGTTACTAACCAACCACTCAGTATACATATATATATATATAAAACTGCTCAAAAAAATTAAAGGAACACTTTGAAAACACATCAGATCTCAATGGGAAAAAGAAATCCTCCTGGATATCTATACTGATATAGACTGGGTAATGTGTTAGGAACGAAAGGATGCCACATTGTTTGATGGAAATGAAAATGATCAACCTACAGAGCCCTGAATTTAAAGACACCCCAAAAATCAGAGTGAAAAAATGATGTGGCAGGCTAGTCCATTTTGTCAAAATTTAATTGCAGCAACTCAAAATTGTAAGCAGCACTTTGTATGGCCTCTGTGTTCTTGTATACATACCTGACAACATCAGTGCATGCTTCTAATGAGATGACAGATGGTGTTGTGGGGGATCTCCTCCCAGATCTGGACCAGGGCATCACTGAGCTCCTGGACAGTCTGAGGTGCAACCTGGTGGCATTGGATGGACCAAAACATAATGTCCCAGAAGTGTTCTATTGGATTTAGGTCAGGAAAGTGTGGTGGCCAGTCAATGGTATCAATTCCTTCATCCTCCAGGAACTGCCTGCATACTCTCACCACATGAGGCCAGGAATTGTCGTGCACCAGGAGCCACTGTACCAGCATAGGGTCTGACAATGGGTCCAAGGATTTAATCCTGATACCTAATGGCAGCCAAGGTGCCTTTGTCAAGCCTGTAGCGGTCTGTGTGACCCTCCATGGATATGCCTCCCCAGACAATCATTAACCCACCACCAAACTGCTCATGCTGAATGATGTTACAGGCAGCATAATGTTCTCCATGGCTTCTCCAGACCCTTTCACTTCTGTCACGTGCTCAGGGTGAACCTGCTGTCATCTGTAAAAAGCACAGGGCACCAGTGGTGCATCTGCCAATTCTGGTGTTCTATGGCGAATGCCAATCGAGCTGCATGCTGCTGGGCAGTGAGCTCAGGGCCCATTAGAGGACATGGGGCCCTTGGGTCACCCTTATGAACTCTTTCTTGTTGTTTGGTCAGAGACATTCACACCAGTGGCCTGCTGGAGGTCATTTTGTAGGGCTCTGGCAGTGCTCAACCTGTTCCTCCTTGCCCAAAGGAGCAGATACTGGTCCTGCTGATGGGTTATGGACCTTCTATGGCCCTCTCCAGCTCTCCTGGAGTAACTGCTTGTCTCCTAGAATCTCCTCCATGCCCTTGAGACTGTGCAGGGAGACACAGCAAACCTTCTGGCAATGACACGTATTGATGTGCCATCCTGGAGAAGTTGGACTACCTGTGCAACCTCTGTAGGGTCCAGGTATCGCCTCATGCTACCAGTAGTGACACTGACTGTAGCCAAATGCAAAACTAGTGAAGAAACAGTCAGAAAAGATGAGGAGGGAAAAATGTCAGTGGCCTCCACCTGTTAAACCATTCCTGTTTTGGGGGCCATCTCATTGTTGCCCCTCTAGTGCATCTGTTGTTAATTTCATTAACACCACAGCAACTGAAACTGATTAACAACCCCCTCTGCCACTTAACTGACCAGATTAATATCCCATAAGTTTCATTGACTTTATGCTATACTCTGATTAAAAGTGTTCCTTTAATTCTTTTGAGCAGTATATATATATATATATATATATATATATATATATATATATATATATATATATATATATATATATATATATATATATATATACAGTACATCCGGAAGGTATTCACAGTGCATTCCAAAATGGATTAAATTCATTTTTCTCCTCAGAATTCTAAACACAAAACCCCATAATGACAACGTGAAAAAAGTTTACTTGAAGGTTTTTTGCAAAATTTATTAAAAATAAAAAAACTGAGAAATCACATGTACATAAGTATTCACAGCCTTTGCTCAATACTTTGTCGATGCACCTTTGGCAGCAATTACAGCCTAAAGTCTTTTTGAATTTGATGCCACAAGCTTGGCACACCTATCCTTGGCTAGTTTTGCCCATTCCTCTTTGCAGCACCTCTCAAGCTCCATCAGGTTGGATGGGAAGCGTCGGTGCACAGCCATTTTAAGATCTCTTCAGAGATGTTCAATCGGATTCAAGTCTAGGCTCTGGCTGGACCACTCAAGGACATTCACAGAGTTGTCCTGAAGCCACTCCTTTGATATCTTGGCTGTGTGCTTTGGGTTGTTGTTCTGCTGAAAGATGAACCGTCGTCCCAGTCTGAGGTCAAGAGCGCTCTGGAGCAGGTTTTCATCCAGGATGTCACTGTACATTGCTGCAGTCATCTTTCCCTTAATCCTGACTAGTCACCCAGTTCCTGCCGCTGAAAAACATCCCCACAGAATAATGCTGCCACCACCATGCTTCACTGTAGGAATGTTATTAGCCTGGTGATGAGCAGTGCCTGGTTTCCTCCAAACGTGACGCTTGGCATTCACACCAAAGAGTTCAATCTTTGTCTCATCAGACCAAAGAATTTTTTTTCTCATGGTTTGAGAGACCTTCAGGTGCCTTTTGGCAAACTCCAGGTGGGCTGCCATGTGCCTTTTACTAAGGATTGGCTTCCTTCTGACCACTCTACCATACAGGCCTGACAGAGGGCCTCTGGAGCTCTGACAGAGTAACCATCGGGTTCTTGGTCACGTCCCTGACTAAGGCCCTTCTCCCCCAATCACTAAGTTTAGATGGCCGGCCAGCTCTAGGAAGAGTCCTGGTGGTTTCGAACTTATTCCACTTATGGATAATGGAGGCCACTGTGCTCATTGGAACCTTCAAAGCAGCAGAAATTTTTCTTTAACCTTCCCCAGATTTGTGCCTCGAGACAATCCTGTCTCGGAGGTCTACAGACAATTCCTTTGACTTCATGCTTGGTTTGTGCTCTGACATGAACTGTCAACTGTGGGACCTTTTAAATTTTTAATAAATTTGCAAAAACCTCAAGTAAACTTTTTCACATTGTCATTATGGGGTGTTGTGTGTAGAATTCTGAGGAAAAACATGAATTTAATCCATTTTAGAATAGGACTGTAACATAACAAAATGTGGAAAAAGTGGTGCGCTGTAAATAATTTCCAGATGCACTGTATATAGTTTTTTTAATGTAGGTAGATCATTTTGACCTGGTCATTTTAAAAGTAGCTCTAAAGCCGAAAAAGTGTGGGCACCTCTGACATAGATCGTTGTAGACACGGAACACACATGAAATGCATGTGTTCCAAATAATGATATAGTATTTATAAAAGGTGTGATTTTGTTTGACTTCTCACTCTATGAATCTCCAAGCAACTAACACGCAGGTAAACAGACTTGAGCCAAGAAAACTGTGCACCGGGAGGGGATGTGATAGCAGACTGCTTGCTGTTTATCAACACATTTAAAGGACAAAAGACACTGACGGACAGGTGAGAAGCGATTTAAGTTGGGAAGGATCTACAAGTTTTTTTGTAGGCTCTGGTAATTCTATTGTTAAAGTGTCTATAGTTCTTTGTGTGACTAAACTCCTTCTAAACAATTGTGCAAAAAGAGAGGCATTTACTTAAGGAGAGGTACAGACTTCTGCCCTGCCTTCTACGGGTCAGTTTCCACTTGACTCACACACTCGTATATAGAGTGCTACCACTAGGCTAGGCACTTCCAGGACTTTTCCTTTTTAAAACTATTGCTTTACCATCAGTTGTCCTATGAGTAGTAAGTGGCCAAAAAGGAATTTACCAAGCATGTGCTTCCCTGTGCCCCTGCTCTGGATAAATGACCTTGGAAGAAGGATGAATGGCAGGATGGATGGATGGACTGATGTAGTATATAGTATATATTTATGATGTATTTTAAAAATATCATGATTAGCTGTGGGCGACACGGAGGCCCAGTGGTAGTGCTGCTGCCAGGTTAGGAGACCTGGGTTTGCTTCCCGGGTCCTCTCTGCGTGGGTTTCCTCAGGGTGCTCCGGTTTCCTCCCACAGTCCAAAGACATGGATTGGCGATTCTAAATTGCCCTAGTGTGTGCTTGGTGTGTTTGTGTGTGTGCTTGGTGTGTTTGTGTGTGTCCTGTGGTGGGTTGGCACCCTGCCCAGGATTGGTTCCTGCCCTGTGTTGGCTGGGATTGGCTCCCGTGACCCTGTGTTCGGATTCAGCGGGTTGGAAAATGGATGGATGGATGATTAGCAGTGTTACCCAGCTTTGCCCAGGAAATTTCATAAGACAATGGGCCTCAGTTATAGTGCCATCAGCCTATCGGATGTATCAGAAATCCTATGCAACTAAATAAGTGCTTTTTTGTATACAATATTTGTAGGATTTTTACTAAAGGCTAATATTACTGGCAGGTAGTGTGTTGCAATGGTCAAGGATTTGGACCTAAGAATAGGTCCCTGTTTAAAGTCAGGAGACGTTAATGTATATGTAATGAATTTCTGAGAGTGGTGGAGAGATGGAATGGGGCATCCCTGTTCAAAGTAAGCAGACATACATATAAATGTAAATGATTTCAGAGGGAGCAGAGAGGTTCTCCTTTAAAACTATGTAGATGTGAATGTGTATTACAATGGAGTAGCTCGTAGGGCACCTTTTAAATTTAAACACTTGCCCCCCTTATGATGGATCTGAAGAGGCCACTTCCACCTCTATTTCCTTCTCCCTGCTTTTTGGCTTCTGGTGAAGCAACACCTATACTTACAGCCACAGCAGCTGGCACTGGTGTCAAGCTTTATACTGTAGTTCTTGCTAACCAATTAAGTTCGCCAAACTTTCTCATGTCCATTTCATACCTCACTGTACAGGGCAAACACTTGTTTTTTCCTGTCCGAAACACTGCCTCTTCTTCAGTTATATGTCCATCCAATTTGCTAGTGCTGCTGTCAGTCATTTCTGCTGAGTCTGTCATTTGCATAAAGACCCCTGTCAGCTCCATGCTGAGCAAGTAAGTTAACATAATATTAATAAATGCTGACAAATAAAAAATATATACCAACAAAAAAAATATATGTCAGCTTTGTTTTCTTTTTTCTGCAATGTCACCAAATTCCATCAAATCAGTGAAAGCATTTTGAAATTTTACGGGTATTTAGTTTTTTTCTTTATTGTGGGGGGTTTTCTACCCCTAAATATTGATTTACATTATTGAAATTTCCTTTCTTAGTGGATTCTTACAGGCCTAAATGTGCAATCCTGCCAAATTTTTGCTCACCTGGAAATAGTGTTTTTGTTTATAAGTGAGTCAGTGAGTCTAATCTTCTTATATAATATGCTACCGTGATTTTACATTTGTCTGTAAAGGATTTTTAATCACCTGTAGCTCACAAACCGTTGACCTAGTGACCTGAAACTTGATACACATGTACTATGTGACGTCTACTATCCACTTTCGGGGTGAAGATTGACCTCCAAGGTTATTATTTTATTATAGAATCAACACTCGGCAGCGGCCAGCAGAGCGGCCATGCGGTGCATGTGTATGGGCGCCGTTCTCATTCCTATCACCTTTGCCGTCACTTGCCATACCTCTTCATATTTTAAATCATTCTTGAGGCAGACTGAAGACTTAAGTGCCAGCTTAAGTAAAAAATTAAGGAAAACATACTAACTAATTGCAACACAAACACTGACTTAATCAGTTTTAAAGCGAAAAGATGCCGACAAAAGAAAGAAGCGGGCCGCTAGAATGGAGGAAAAAAGAGGTGCTCAGGAAGCAGCAAGCACATCAACCTCTGAGCAAACAAATGGTAAATGTGCAGAGAAAGAGCATGAAAACTAAGAATGCTCAGGTCAAGTGTATTCACTGTTAATTATTGTACAATGTGCTGTTACTGGTATATAATAAAACAGTAAGGTCTGTATGTAAAGTTCTCGGAGAAATCTGACTGGTCAGTTTGGCTTTGGTGTGATTGGTTAGTTTGGCTTTGGTGGTATAAAGAGAGAGGAAGTGCAAGTGTGAAATACGCAAGGAGGAGCAAAGTTGTACACTGAGAAAGTTGCCTTCAAATACCAACAGAAGGAGAGAAAAATACATTGAAAATAATGACAGCGTCTGAGAAGTAAGCTATATGGGAACATGCTTGAGAAAGGGAGCACTGGTGCACTGAAATTTCATGTAGGGCAAGAGATAGTAAATATTTTAAAATTATTCTAATACCTTTCTTCAACTCATACCATGGCTAGTTTTGCACATATACAGATATGGTTTTAAAACATATCCAAAAGGGTGAGCAAGTAACTTAGTGACAAACAAGCAGGAGATGGTATCTTTGAGCAAAAAGAAAAGAAGCAGTCAAAATTGTTATTTGGAAACAACGCAAAATATTAATTGTACAGTTAATATTTAACATAACATTTACATTTAGAACTCAGTTGTATATCAACATTGCAGAATCAATACTAGAATCTAGGTGGAAACTTTAAATACCAAGAAGGTTTTCTTAAATATTGACGATAAAAAAAAAGCAATTTTAAATAATTACCAAATATACAGTAATTAATGTACTAAAATAGCCATGCAAAGTAGCCAAGTAGTAGTCTTGCAAAGTGAAACATCTTGCTGTGTGAAAGGGGTATGATTAAAGTTAAACACAGATAGAGTTAACAAGAAAATTGAAAATGAGAATGATTTACATCAATGTTTCTGCAGTGTAGGATATTACAACAAAAGGAACTAAGCATGGGTTATTTAAACTGCATTTACCACTCTTCTTCCCTTCCCAGGCTCTCATACAATTACAAAAACACATCCCGCTCCTCCTCAATGCAAACAGCAAAAATATTAAAACAGTAAGATAAGAAAATTTCACAAAGTTCTATTTTTATACACTCACAGATATTTAACACTGGATACAATTACAAAAGATTATGTCCTTCCATTTCAGTTGCAGCTTCGGCCAGAAAAGGAAGTTCAAGTTCAAATGTGAAAGTACTTATAAGTAAAGTATGTCTATAAACTGTCCAAGAGACTGGCCTTGCTTTAGTGGCTTCAGCTAGTGAATCATAAAATTAAAAAAGAGGCAGTTGTGATTACACTACATACATGCAGAATAAAAAAGTAAAGCTTGTGTGCCCACTGCTTTTACGAATACAATGTTATTTTGCTGTTTGTACTGTAGATGTGGTAAAACTGAAACCCATAAAATTCACTATAGAATACTTTGTGTAATAGATAAGCTTCCTTTATAACACAAAACCTAATTGTTAATTTGAGCAGCCTACCAATCAAGACTTGGGGACTGAAGATATTGAGACTGAAGGAGATATTACCCCAGGCACTTTGTCTTATCACTCTCAGACCCTTTAGGCAATTCTGTTATACAGATTTTATCCATTTTAACATTTAAATTGTCCAATGATTCATCTTCTACCAACTATCAGCCTTTTGATTTCTGCCTTGTTACCTATTTTGTTTGGACAGGTTCCAGCTTCCCATGATGCTAAAGTAAAATAAGTAATTCCATAAAAAATTTATGGGGTTTTGGAAGACTATAAATTAAAAAATCAGAATGGCTACAAACAATATACCGGTCAGTCGATCTTTTAGCATGTGTGTTATATGTGGCCTACGAGTTGAGGCATACACTATTATACAGTAACCTTTTTATTTGTAAGTAGAGAATGTCCACATTAAAATAACGATGGAAAGTATAGTAAACTACTGGCAGTGCAATTGATTTGTATATAAGATATAAAATACATATGTTGCTTTCAAGAAGTTGTTGTGTTCACTATGTCCAGTTACGTCTTCAAGATCCCAGCCTACGATCAGAATTTCTGAACTCTATTATAATCCTTTGTAACCACGGAAATAAATGTGGTTGAACCCTGTCTGAACAGATGTTATGCAGCACATAGCAGTACTTAAAGTTTTTAAGATATCTTAAAATTTTCAAAGATACATTCAAATATGTAATTTATTTAGAGATATTTACCATGTGATAATTGGTCTTGCCATAATTAAAGCAATAAAATGGTTGTATTATTAAATCTCATGCTACCTTTAAAGGTGATCAGCTTTGAAATAGTGCTGTTTTTCTGCACATGCGTGAAAAACAAAATATTTGCTCTGATCTACCATTTGTTAATCCGCCAGCATTTGCAAGGTCATTATGAACAAATATTGAGCTAGCATTTTGCTTATGCTTTAACCTAAAGTATTAGTGCTATGAATAAACATATATGATATACTGTATACACTCACCTAAAGGATTATTAGGAACACCTGTTCAATTTCTCATTAATGCAATTATCTAATCAACCAATCACATGGCAGTTGCTTCAATGCATTTAGGGGTTGTGGTCCTGGCCAAGACAATCTCCTGAACTCCAAACTGAATGTCAGAATGGGAAAGAAAGGTGATTTAAGCAATTTTGAGCGTGGCATGGTTGTTGGTGCCAGACGGGCCGGTCTAAGTATTTCACAATCTGCTCAGTTACTGGGATTTTCACGCACAACCATTTCTAGGGTTTACAAAGAATGGTGTGAAAAGGTAAAAAAAAATCCAGTATGCGGCAGTCCTGTGGGCGAAAATGCCTTGTTGATGCTAGAGGTCAGAGGAGAATGGGCCGACTGATTCAAGCTGATAGAAGAGCAACTTTGACTGAAATAACCACTCATTACAAACGAGGTATGCAGCAAAGCATTTGTGAAGCCACAACACGCACAACCTTGAGGTGGATGGGCTACAACAGCAGAAGTCCCCACCGGGTACCACTCATCTCCACTACAAATAGGAAAAAGAGGCTACAATTTGCTCAAGCTCACCAAAATTGGACAGTTGAAGACTGGAAAAATGTTGCCTGGTCTGATGAGTCTCGATTTCTGTTGAGACATTCAAATGGTGGAGTCAGAATTTGGCGTAAACAGAATGAGAACATGGATCCATCATGCCTTGTTACCACTGTGCAGGCTGGTGGTGGTGGTGTAATGGTGTGGGGGATGTTTTCTTGGCACACTTTAGGCCCCTTAGTGCCAATTGGGCATTGTTTAAATGCCACGGGCTACCTGAGCATTGTTTCTGACCATGTCCATCCCTTCATGACTACCATGTACCCATCCTATGATGGCTACTTCCAGCAGGATAATGCACCATGTCACAAAGCTCGAATCATTTCAAATTGGTTTCTTGAACATGACAATGAGTTCACTGTACTAAAATGGCCCCCACAGTCACCAGATCTCAACCCAATAGAGCATCTTTGGGATGTGGTGGAACGGGAGCTTTGTGCCCTGGATGTGCATCCCACAAATCTCCATCAACTGCAAGATGCTATCCTATCAATATGGGCCAACATTTCTAAAGAATGCTTTCAGCACCTTGTTGAATCAATGCCACGTAGAATTAAGGCAGTTCTGAAGGTGAAAGGGAGTCAAACACCGTATTAGTATGGTGTTCCTAATAATCCTTTAGGTGAGTGTATATCACTGATTACATTATGCAAATGTTTTGGTATAAAAAATAATTAAACCGTGCTGCTGTGCACACCCTCCACCAACACCTGTTCTTTTCTCATTGCTCATTTTTCGTATTGTTCTTTTTCTATGACATACAGTAGGTATCTTTGTAAAGTTGAAAAGCTTTATTTACAACAATTATTTTATCTCATCTCATTCTTACCTTTTTTTCATTCTAGAAGTGCTATCTTTGACTTTCAGGTAATGCAATTCTTGATTCAAATTTTGCTATATTGTAATTGCTGCAATTAATGCTTGTCCAGGTTTAGAACTACATTTGGTTCTTTCTTTCTTTATTGATTTATTTAAGAATGTTTTGAAATATAAAGTTTGTTTTTGGTTGTTTTTTCACACTAACATTTTGTTTTCATATTCAATGTTAGTTGGCAAAGTTTAGAAAGATATATAAATAGACAGATAGCACTCTTTGTCCAAAAGTGGAAATCTGTCCTTTTAAAGAAGCTCAATAAATATATAATGTTGTAACAAACAACACCCCCCCCCCTTCTAAAATATACATCACAATGACTAAAAGGAAAGAAAATGAGAAAGAAATAATAACATCTGACTTGGTTTAAGACAAAAAGTCACAGTCACAGTAAGATATTATAAAGGAATATATTTGTAGGTACGATCCCCAAACTGAAAAGGAAGGAGATTGTTGTAGACATGAAGGAGCCCCAGCAGCATTTCTTGACACACTTCTGCTGTATAATTCACTGGCGGAAAGTCCTCAGTGTCGGTGTGTCAGAGAGAGGATGTGCAGCATTGTTCATAATGACACTCAGTTTTGTTTTCATTCTCTTCTTCGCTACTACCTTCTTAGCTTGTTGATTTGGTGATCCTCTCTTGAAGTGATGTTAGCAACCTGATACACCACAATGTAGAAAATCATGTTGTTTATAATGAATCTCCATTGGTTGTCACATGTGCATTACATGTTCAGTAAGTACTCATGATTGGGACAAATGAAAAAAATGATGTTATCATGTTTCTTCTATTTCAGATGGTAGTGCACACTGCCATGTATCCATATCTTTGGCTAAAGAGCAGCAATCTTTAGACTAGACTAAGGGTACTCTTATTTGCTTCACTGACTTCGATTTTAAGCAATTTAGGGTATTGAGTAGAACTTGTTTACAAACTCTGCCTTTGGACTGCCCCAAAAATAAAGTCATTCACTTCCTAATCCTTTATTTTCCTTTTTTTTACTTGCACCAATGGTCAGTCAGTCTTCATTTGGCATAATACGTAGAACACAGGTTTTGGAATCGGTACATTCATCCACTACATTTGGTCATCCTGGTGTCTCTCAGTCATTAGATTTATTATAAAGATATTTTTGAGGAAGAAAATCTGAGAAAAGTTATAAAATATTTCCAAGGGCTTGGGTTAATTCCACCAGTTCTGATCCTCAGGGGCCCATGGGAGGCAATTGTGATGAATTTTGTACCAGACCTGCTTAATTTACAAGGCAGTACAACAGCTTTAGATGTTGTGGATCATTTCATCCCAAAATAAAAAACTCCCTTCAATAAATTTGTGATTACAGCCCTCAGCTTGTGTCTCACATTAGAGCTTCTTTTGTAAAGAGATGGGCTATGATGTGATTTAACTTTGGGTTATTATCTGGAGGCCTATGGCCAAATGGGAAGGATTCAGGAAAGTCTTCTCTTTTCTATGTCTGTCATGGGTGCCACTACTGTCACCACAAACTGTCATTTTAGTGTCCAGTAAAGTATAAAATTACATACAGCAGCAAGTTTCATAAATAGAGGAGAATGTGCAGATATAAGTCTACCAGAGGACATGCAATTGAATAGTTGTGTGGGGTAATTGCACAATCAGTGTGTGTGGTTGTACTGAATAACTTGCAGAACAAAATAATTCTATATCCATTGCTGTAGTTTACCACTTTCTTCAGCATTATTTTTTCTTTATCTTGCCTATAGAATATACAAGACTACAAAGTCCTTTCATGAGCTACATAGTAGGTACAGATTACTAATGAAATGTTCCTTTATGAAAGAAAGCCACATTGTTTCAATTTTCAACATGCAAAACACATCTCTTGAAATATAATAATCTATGAATAGAAAAGCTCTGCATCCTCCAAAAGTGCAGAATCTGATTAAATATAAAACTCTTTTTAAAATTCTAATGGATGCAACAAAAATTAAATTGCTGTATACCTTACTTGTGCTATAAAGCCGTTATCTTAAATATACTATAGTGCACCTGTATCAAGCTAAATTATTTATGTCTTTCTAATGCAAATTATCTTATTCACAATCCAGTTGCACCACAGCTTGACTAGCTATTGCTAATTATCTTTCTGTCCAGATGTTCAAAGCAGCAAAGAATTAAAGACTAGAGAACAAAATGTTGGAATCATTTCACTAACTCTTTGGCTTAAATTTGCTTAGAATTTTCAGAACAATGTGAATTCATTGAAAATAAATTAGTAACACTGAAAGCATGAATGAAAATACTCACTTGCTTATCAAATATCCCTGTGTATCTCTTTAGCCATGCAGTCAGTAAATCAGTTTTATTTAAAGTACTTTTTTTTAGTGAAAGAAGTAGTGCTATAAATGGTGTCCTCACAATTTCAATTCCAGCATTTTTACAAATGGTAAGCAGAGCAGGTTAAAAAATTGATAAGATGTTCAGTTACCAAAAAGGAGGAAAAGAGAGTGGTAACATTTCAGAATAATGTTACAATCAAAATCAAAGCATGAATTAATGTAAAAAAAATATAGGCACACATATAGTAAACACTTTTTTGTTTAGCAAAAATATTTATTATTGCATTTGGATCACACTCAAGACACAGAATGCAGCTTGTTCAATTCAGTTTATTTTTATTAAGTGCACATCTAATTAAAAACCCACAATGCAAGACAATGGTCACAAAATCACTGTAAATATACAATATAAGCAAAAAATATAATATTGAAACATAAATATATATGCATTCACATACACAATTGGTTACTTGTAGAGTACCTTAGTATAATAACAGCTGCAGTTTAAGGCAAGACTAGTTAGGCCAATAATAGCTTGGGACTGTCCTCAGGTTAAGTGTTTTTGGAGTGTAAAAGGTAACAACATCATGACTAAGTTTAATTAAATTGAAGGTAACCCTATTGTTGTAGGTTGGTCATCTCCCCTTTCACATAACTTTCTGGAAAAAAACTACATTAATTCATATGGAAAAAGTGTCAATATCACACGTTCATCTTCAATATCCTTGAAACAAAGGATACAATGTGTTCTAGTCCTACATTCTGTAGACAGAGCAGCATTAAAATATAGATTCAGATATAATGTACATAGGGAGCTCAAACATTAACATAAATTCTCATGTCACGGGGTGTACTGCATCAAAATGAGTAAACAAAGACAAAAGGAATGTGTGGAAAGCAACAACCTGTCAGGCATGACAAGCTCAAGTTACCAAGGTTCTGGTGATTGTAATTCACCATTGCGCCAAGGGTTGGAGCTGTGTCCTAATGCCTTTTTTCTTCCTTCTTCTGCAGACTGGAGGATTGACAGCCATAACAACTCTGATATCATTTCCAATGTCTATCCGCCTGGACACAACTTTTCCTTCTGAAAGTACTTGAGACCAGAATATCCATCATCTTGAGACAGTTCATATGGGAACTCATGTCTGGAAAGACATTTTCACAATGATTGCATGTTTCCTTGTGTTTTGCTCTTCAGTTATATGGAGTCACCAGGGTGATGCCCCAGCTCTTTATTATGGTCTGGCTGTTGTCTTACAGTGAACAGTCATACTAACAATGAAATTTTATCCAAAATATATTTATAACATCATTAGATACTAACCAATATTTATTAAGAATGTGTCAGGGTGGTGAGAAGTTTAAACTGGAGCACATAATGAATCTACATAATGAATTCAGTAAAAATTGGAATGGCAGAGTTGACTGAGTGACTTGCATACATTTTTAATGCGCACTTCCATAAAACCACCGTCCATGCAGCATTACAACTTTGAAGAGCCTGTGGAAGAGGATAAAAATATTGATTGTCACACACGTGCACATGGGAACCAGTTACAGGGGCCAAAAGAAGGGAATTTCATGCCAGGCGGGGTGGTGACGCGGTGCACTAAACCTTCTTATTTTATCCCAACAGAGCAGACACAGGAAATTCTGCCTGAGTTTGAAGATTTCACTTCCATTTCGGCTCTGAGGACATCACTTCCGGTCCCAGCCCCAAGGACGAAAACCACCTCCCTCCATTAATCAGTTTTGTTTTGTACTTGATTCTGTACACTATTGTAATGAAACTGCTTTTTTGCAGTCAAGGACAAGTAAGCAGGTGGCTGCCCCAAACCTTTGTCGTGTGTCAAGACTATTCATTTTACAATGGTATAGTTGGCAGGATGGCATCTGTATGGAAACCAGAGACAAACTCACGAGTCACCAGGTGGTTTTTAGATCTACAGCGATACTAGTTTTCGGTTGTTTACCTGCTTATACAGATAGAGCACATTATTAGTTATTCCCTTAACAAAAGGAGGTTTTCTCAGAGAGATGAAATGGGCTGCCTTGGACAATTGATTTTGAAAACCAGAAAAGTAATATCACCAACAGAATATGGGAGGTCAGTAATGAAATTGGTGCAGGAAATGTGGTGCAGTGGTGAAGGCATTAGACTTCAAATCCTGAGGTTGTGGGTTTAGATCCCACCACTGCTCAGATTGGAAAACCAAAAAAAAAGAAATGTAACCAATTGTGTCAATAATATTGTAAATCATTTGGATAAAGGTATTGGCCAAATTTATGAATGAAATAGACTGAAAATCTGTCCAATTTCTGCCAAGCAAAGGAAGTAGCTAAGGGCAACCTGTACAGTTTTAGATCTTTCACAGGTCTTTTCATACTTTGTGATATTTAGAACTGTGGATGAACAATGCAACTAATAGAGATGCTTCTACATTGAGTTTATCTCTAAACTCTAATAATGCACTATGGACATCAAGGGGTGCTGTTTAATAAGTCATGTGGTGCATGACTTTGGATCTTTCCACCTCCTCCCACTCCATCCACATCATGGACATTGAGGGGTATTGTTTTGGTAACTAAATGGGAAGGCCCCTTACTCCCATCTATGGCTCCGTATGAGTTTTGACAGGAACTGCAGCCATACCATAGTTTGAGCTCATTCTGCTGTTTCTCCTAATAGCTGTGTTACCCAGTGTTGCCCACGTGAGAAAGTGGAAAAGTAGAAATATTAAAAGTAATGATAAATTATATATTATCCCTAAACCTGTTTCAACTAGTCAATAACTGTTTTTAGTATTTGAAAGCTTCTTTGTACACCATATTCTTATTTTTTCTTTCTAATGTAAAGATACCCAAATTGCAATAAATAACTCAAGAAAAAGCATGGCTCCACCTAGGGTGGCTTGGGGTCTTGACAAAAAGTTGAACATAATGGGCAGGAATCAAACACACAATGTAACCATATTGATCGTCACACCACCTCCACAACCCACTTTGGACAATTTCCCTGTTGATAGCTCACACTGTTGTATTTTTTTGCCACTTGCTACTTGCTCAGACCCATGTTCCCAGCTACTAACAAAATTTATATCTCAAAAACCTGACTGGTGAGAAGTATTTGTGTTTCCAGATTTCATAAAGGAAATAAATAAATATAAGCAGAGATTATGCTTTATGGAAATAGATGATCGTACCCTTTGAAGGTTTTTTGAGAGATACATAAATAATTTATTAGTTCAATTAGTTATATACAGTATTGTCACACACATGCACATGGGAAGCAGTCTAAGGGCTTCAGTGGGAGTAAAACACAGAGTATGGGGTTAATGCATTGTGCTAATGCCTCTTCTCCCTCTCCTGCAGACCTCCAGAAGACAGGCCCACCCAAATCTCCTCCCACTTCCTGCAGCATTTCACAACCCTGTTGACACACCTCTTCATTTCCCTCAACTATAAAACCGGAGCATTTGTTTCAAATTGCAGTGTATGTTATGACTCAGTGCTTAATGACAACTTGAGTTATTTTGTGCAAACCTGACACTATACGAGGTGGAAACCCGAAACTTTCATATTGTTTCTTGTTACTATATATATATATATATATATATATATATATATATATATATATATATATATATATATATATATATATATATATATATATATATATATATATATATATTAATAGTGTCATAAATCACCATAGATAATGGTATCAACCAATGCATAACAATAATGATCAGTGTAGACAGAGATAATTATCTGCATTATAAGATGAAATGTCTCCTCATTGTTTTATAAAATATAATTTGATTACCTGTATGGTAACCTTTATGACACAATTTACTTTTCAAGAATGAATTATTCTTTATTATATGAAGGAGAGGTGGACAAAGTTGGACGTTATGAACACATTCTCCCTTATATATTAGAATATTAAACAATTGTGATGAAATAAACAAATCGAAAAAACAGACAAGAATAATGCTATCAAATAAGAGTTTTGAGTATAGACGCATTCTGCACTATCAGACTGTCAGTCATTTGATGTGCCTGCTTGTGTAGCAGACCTAACAGTTAAATGTTGCCATGTGTGCTCTTGTCAGACCAACAATATGAATATTTCAATGCACAATACAAGTTGTCCGCCTATTAATAATTATCAAATTAGAACAGTTTTTCATTCACCATTAAATAGTTATAGTGTAATCAAATTTTTCATATTATACCTGTTAGCATGTTTGAATTTCATTATTGTATTCTTTTAAGGTAGCATTTTAAATTCAATGGATTTACCTTAATACATTAGAAAGAGAAGAACACGCTTCAATGCAGGTTTGTTAAATGAATCATGTTTGTTATGTAACTTACTGAATAAAATTTACCTAGACTGGAAAATCCAGAAAAGAAGCTTCTCTAGTTTTTCTCTTTGTGAACACATTCATTTCAGGCTATTATAATTTAAGAACTTAACTTTTGCTTAGATGATTTATTATTATGCTAAAAGCTCATCTGAGAATGCTGAAAATGGAAACATTACAGGTGTGTCATTGATTTATCAAGATTATTTTTCTTTTTAGATGGTTTCCAGTTATTGGGTGCTAAAGTAATGCACAACTACATTAAAGATTGTATCTTAGTATTGAACATGTTTACTGAGAAAATAGCGACAATCACTCAGACAGATTTCTATAAAAGCCAATCTGGCAATAAATTAGCTTGCTGCTAACTTTAGCTCTACTTGCGGAGTTTTCACAAATAAAAGAGCATGCACATTGTGGCATCTAGCTGTCACTTGTGAGGCTTTGAGGTTTTTAAAGTAGCACAATGCAGTGTGGTGCTTCTCTTTCTAAAGCAGCCATCCTAAGCGGTTACACCTATCAATGTTTTACTTATAAACTTGCTCATTTTTGTCATAGTTATGGATGGATTCACTGACTTCCGTATACTTGCAAATCACTTTTTCAGATTTTAAGTTGCATACAGTAGTAATATTACATACAGTAGTAATATAATACTACTGTATATAGTATAAACTATACAGTATATAATAACAGCTTTACTTCTTATTTTAAGTTCCAATTAATTTACTGACGTGTACACATTTCAATTAAACCCTTACTTACAGTTTTCCTCAGAATAATGATAGTGATGCGATGCTAATAAAAAGAAACACAAAAAATTAATAATAACAAATAAATAAAAAAACTCAACAAACAGCATGCACAGAGTTCATCAGATATACTATATTTACAGTATATACGAGGTGTGCCAATTTATTTCTTAGATGAACCTATATTAAAATAATGTGCGCTGTTCTGAGATTTAAGTTGTTGCACCTTTTCATACAAGAACATGTAGAGTTAATATTGTTAATATGACTTGACTGTGGATAGAAGCTGTTTCTGAATCTACCGGTGCAAGTACCAATACTGCTGGACTGTTTGTCAGAAGGGATGAGTAAGACAAGCCACCATGCTAGTTAGCTGGGCTCTGTAGTCCTATTTGCCTTTCTAAGGTAGCATGTGTTATATACAGTATGTCCTGAACAATAGGCACCTAGGTATTGCTAATTTTCTGTGCCTCCTTTACCACCTTCTGTACTGCTATCTGTTTCTAAGATAAGTAGGTGTCATACCAGGATTTCTATGCTGTCAGAGAACCTGATGAAGTATGGGAACAAATAAAAAAAAAAAAAGAACTTTCCTCAGATGTCTGTGGATGTAAATGCCTTGGTGAGGTGTCTTGACAAACATTAAAATGTGTTGCCCACTTCAGTTCATCAGTAATTTAAAGCTGCTCACTCTATCCATAACATCCAGTCTGATGTACAGTACAGTAGGTGGGAGTGTGGTGGTCTATTTTTGGCTTCCTGAAGTCTTTGACTAGCTCCTTGGTTTTGTTGACATTAAGGGTAAGATTGTTGTCCAGTCTCTGTAAGTCATCTATGAGCAAAGTAAGTATGAAATTAATCTAAAGGATTTAACTGTTTAATTCAATATTAATACAGTATTATTTTATTACTGCCACATCTTGTAATTAAAATCTTAGAAAAATATATTTACAAAAAATGTTGTTTCCATAACTAATACAGTTTAGAGATGCATAAATTATTCAAATAAACCTATATACATTAACAAAGAATGCCATTAATAAATATGTTTATTTGAACAAACCCATGCTAATATTAATATTCATCAGTACAGGCAGTTGCTACAGTAATTGAAAGTGCTTTTATCCAACCACACATTTCCTGATCCTGTTCACACTGGACAGTGTTGTCAGGGACAAACACAGTGGCAGTAGTTCTGGAGCGATATTAAACCACACAGCTATATTCATCAGGGGAAAATAATTTATAGTCAGCACGTCAGCAACCTGACAGCACGTCTTTAGGCTATTTGAAAAAACCCACAAACACAGTGCCGAATACTTTTAGTCTGACAACATGACTCATCTGATTTGCTTTGCACAAAAGAGTGGGTTAAGATTATTGTAGAATATGGTGATTTGAATTGAGCTGAGGTGACTTTGTGTTTTACAGAGACTTGTTTATTTATCCACAGTCCCAGTTACAAAACTCATTTATTTCTGTTTGGCTGTGTTTTATGTTGACCAGTGAGTGTTGTTAATATCATGTAGTATGTTCAGTCTTGTAGATCCCACTGATGTTAGTTTCTCATTTTTTAGGTAATTTTGAGGTAATGGAAAAGGCAATCACATTGGAATGTTAATGATGGCTTTACTGTAAACTGAGTTTTTCTGATTCATTTTGTTGAAATGAAGCAATAAATGCAGAAGCACTAATTCAACCATGTACAGTAGTGAGTGGGGTTTACAATCAGAAGAAGTCCTGAGTCTTCAAAAAAGTAAACCTTTTTGTTTTAGCATGTAAACAGATCACCTAACAAGAAAGGTACCAACTAACCTCTTAAGGTCTTTCATAATAAGGATAGAAAGAAATGGCTACCACTAATGTATGGTATCACAAAAACATCCTCTTATGCCCTTAAGGAACTGCATCTAGACAAAGAAAGGGACAATCTAGCTCTTGACTTGCTAGTAATAATCAAAAAACAATGACTTTTAAGCTTTTACTGGAAAGTATCTTTGTTGCATTTGCATACAAATCATTAACAGCAAATACATAATGATACAAAGACTCTTACAACATGGGTACCTTAACTCTTCATTCAGTCCAAATACCAGTAAGACTTTGTTGACATGGATGACAGGGGTGGTGAGTGTTTGAGTCAACATCAGCTCCTTGCCCCAAAATAAGTAAACACACACTGGTAACAGAGCATGTGGATATAATTATTTGTAGTCTCTTTCAACACAGGAAAATATTTCAGATGTTATAATAATAGTTCAAGGTTAATTTTCTGAGATTTAAGTTAAGTAATCAAATGTCATTTTCACAAGACTTCAGACTAGAAGCAAAAGGCCTTTTGACTGAACAGTTAAAAGTATCTCCTGTACAACTCTGAATCCAGATTGGAACCCAAAACAGGTATTCGGTAAAACAAAATGCTTATAATTGGTGAATGCATTTGTTACTGATGCTTGATCCCCAGTTAACATATGTAAACAATTATTTTATTCTTGAAACATTGATTGATGCTTTACTAGGCTGCATCATCAGTGAACTTACCTTGGGTAATTGGCTCTTTTGGGTCATTCAAACATCATACATCCTCTCCCAGGTGAACCATCTGGGAGAGATCATTTCCTGGCCTGTGTTTTAGTAGCAATCCATGGATCTGCTTTCTTCATCCAAAGTCATCATGATGGTACTGATAGCTCTTCTTCTTTACTCCCGTAATCCGAAGTGTGGCAAAGGCCATGCAGAGAGACTTGCCTGAAAAACCATGACACCTCACCTCCACATGCCAACACTTCGCTTTCTAGTCTTTAGCATGACAAGTGATGTCAGGCTCCTCACATTTTGCCTTTTTCCTTGCTGTGGCTGCTTTCATCCATTCTTCAAATGGTGCTCAGAGCTAGTACTCTTCTAGAGTACTATGTCAGGTCTAAGGAATAACCCATAAATATGCAAAGGAGCTTTGATTGTTCTCCCAGAACTTTGCTGGGTAGTATGGAACAGCCCTGCTACTTTCTATGTTCCTGGAGTTGTTGGTCTCACTGCCTCTATGACAAAACAGATGATGTGCTTCTCAGGGATCTTGTTCCAGACGCATTGCATTACATATTCTGTCTGCTGTACTTTGAAGCAAATGGTCATACCAGTGCCTATAGAAATCTTCAGCTAAAACTCTTAGGCAGCAGCTGAGAATGTGCTCCAGGGATCCCTTCTTTGGGCAGATGGGCAATCTGGTTTCTTAACCGGGCTCAAACAGTGCAGACTGGATGAACTTGTGAGAACAAATTTGAACTGTCTGGACCACGAACTTCAGACGGTGAGGCTCTGCCTGGCACAGTTCATTCCACATGATATTTCTCTCCATTCCATTGCGTGCTATTATCTTGTACCAGTCCCTTCCTCTATTTTAACATGACTGCTCTGCTGGTCCTTTCCTCTTCAACTGATGTTCTAATCTCCCTCTGAATCTGGTCATGCTGTTCCTTCCTTTTTGCTTTGACAAAGCAGGGAAACACAAAGCTAGCCAGGCCAGCCCTCCCCTGGTCACAGCACCAACTAGCATTTCATAGTGAAGTCTTGACAGAGTCTGCTGCACTGCATTCACTGCTCTCCACTTTCTACCTGTTGTGACCACCACATGTGCCCCCAAGAAGTTTGGGTCACTGGATTCCCAGTACTGCAGCATCTCCCAAACAGTCGCAACCTTAAACTGTTCCTTGATGGAATTCAAGAAGACTCTTAATTTGCAGCTGTTAATATAAAGTGCTATGCTGCTGAAACTTCTTGGTAAAACCAGCCATCTTTCTAGGAAACTGCTTTTTAAAATGTATCTGGGAAAGGCCATGAACTTTTTGGTAAGATGGTCCTCACTTGCATTGGAAAAATTATTTAATACTACATTATGGTAATAAAACTACTTCTTTAGTAATTTAGAGAACCATTCAGGCTCCAGCTCTGTAATCATACATTGCAGTCTGTTTATTTTGCCATATTTATTTTAATTTGACTTATACTCATAGTCAATATTAAGAGGCATCTCTGAAATAACTCACTGCTACAATTTCAAAATCAGTTACAAATAAAAACTGCACTCACCATCTACAGACCATAATTTGACCTGATTTAAAATCATATATTCTAGTAGTGATATCTGCATTAATAATTTCTTACTTACTAAAGTAAAAAACTATCCCCTTCAAATCAAAACATTTTCAAGTATTGGATATATTGTTATTGACATTCATTTTAACACATTTGCAATGTTTTAATTGTATGTACATTTTATTCTTTATTTTTTAAGCATATTGTACTGTTTTGTCTTCAATATTAATAACATCACTGGTCCTGAGGTTCAGAACAGTCATCGCTTCTTACTTAACCTCATTCTCATTTCAATGCAACTACCGTGTTTACAGTGAGCTGATGTTTGAAGATCATTTAAATGTTGTTACAGAAATGATAGATCTGTCAGTTAAAAATGGTTTATTAAAGAATAATTTACAGTATGAGTATAATAATTTACAATATGTATGTTTTGTCCTTTTGATTAATCTTTTGTTCTTGAGTAAAATAAACTAGCTAAGATTTTGACCAGACTTTGTCATTCTCCCTTAAAAAATAAGCATAAGAACATAAGAAATTTGACAAATGAGAGAAGACTTTTCAGTCCATCTAGCCCGTTTGTTTAGTTAATAGCTAAGCGGTCCCAATATCTCATCCAGATTCTTCTTAAAGGTGAAAAGAAGTGCTTCCAGCACTATTGTAATTTCTTTTGTATGGAAAAATAATGAGCGGTTCTGTGACTCAAAAGATTAAACTGAAAGTGGCTGTTCTAAAATGAATAATCTGCAGGGTCAAGTTATTGGTCTGAACACTACTGTGCAACAGCCTTTGGCACACCTACAGGTTTATTGCTGCAATATAACATATATACTTAAGCTATTGCAGTACAGCTGCCTTTTTGAAAAAACCCTCTGACATACCAGGGCATCTTTAGGGCATCCTGTCAAGTGTATGGGCTTCTTAACCTAGTATGTAATCATTTTTGATTGAAAACATAGTTCATTTGGGAAAGAGCAAAAATAGCTTTTGCTATCCATCGTTGATTGTTTAAGTCAATTTAGATCAGCTTCTGCGGCTCCAGAGAAACAAAGCAGTTGATAATATCAATTCTTTAACCTTAGAAAGAGAAATAAATGAATTGTGTACTGTATAATAAATATTAAAATATTCCGTGGCAGACTATTTTTGGTTAGTGTTTCACAATAAGTTATCAGAAGACGTCAAAGATGAGATGGCAGGACACAATATAAGTGATTCACTAGAAGAAGTCATTATTTTGGACTTAAAATTGAAAACCTGGTTATTATAAAGAAAGGAAGAAATGCAAATATTTAAATGTTATGAACAAAATATTTCAGAGCAAAAAGCACAAATGGAATAAGGAAAATCAGATTTCTTTTCATGAAAAGAGGAGGGGCATTTAGGAAGGTTAATGTATATTTTTATCGTGTAGGTGCAGCTCAATTGTGAATTGCCCTAACTTGTAGAGGGAAATTGTCACCGGCTCATGAGATTATATTGGTTACCCAAAAGTATACGTTGCCTTTATTTGCTAATCTTCTTAAAGTTAAAATTCATATGCTAACACCTTCAATGATGGTGGTGTCACAGATATTTAATTACTTTTAACAGTGTCAAAAAATATGGAATAGATGTAACATGTACAAATTAGAAAGTATTGTAGGGGCTCCCGTAAGTTCTGCTCAAATTGAGTGTCTCACTTAACTTCCGTTGGGGTGTTACATCAAGAATAAATACCGTTTTGATTGATTGACTCTCCCAAATAATTGCACAAAGGTCCTAATCTACTGTTCATATTCAGTTAACCAGGGGATGGTGATTTAGAAGCAATAGAAAAGAAATGTTTCTAGAACTGTCTGGTTAGGGGTTACTGTTCTCAAGCATGGTATAGTTGTTCATGTTCTTCTTTACCCATCGACTACAGTGACTATTCAGACGTTTTAAATGAAGATACTTTTTCAGAAATACAATTTTATTGCTCATGGTACCTTTACCAAAAGACAGATTGCAGAACTTGTCAGGACTTTAAGCTTTATCAGAATGAATAGTACCCCTCTCTCTCTCTTTATACATATATATACTGTATATATTTTTAAGATGTAAAAAACATAAAGCTTATAGTAAACTGAATAAGCTTAGTATTAAAATAATATCTCCATCCATTAATTTCATGCTTATTGTATCAAATTAAAATGTCTATCATAAGTATAAAGCTCAACATACTATATGTAGAGCTTACAGTCTTACGCTGGGAGCGATATATGAATACAAGACAATTTTTAACACTGCTTCATGTCACTATGAATATCTTGTTATTGCTTAATATTTGGACTACATACCTGAGGCATTTATATTAGAGGAATGTTGAACTGGTACAGGAAAACATATTAATTGTGAAATCAAAAAAAACAGAAAATGTCAGCATTGTTTTAAGAATATGAGACTTCAAGTCAGAGATTATGTACAGATTCCAGTATTTGCAAAATCTATTAAGCAAGTTTAGCATTTAGCAGGATTGATAATTATACATAGCTCATCAAATCTTTGGTGCAATTGTCTCACCAATTAATAATCTTATAAAAACTGATGAACCTGAACATGATTTTTAGATTTTATTTGTGTTGGTGTCCAGATTCAATGTCTAAAGTAACACTGGTAAAGTTAAGACTGCTTCTGGATTCCAGCACAAGACGTATGTAACCCTGAATTTTGTTTTTTTCATAGAAAGCACTCCACTAATTCACAGGAATATATCACTAGCAAAGGTTTAGTTGTCCTTTTATGTTTCTCATTGTTGTTTTTGTAACGTTTACAGTTTTATCATCACTACTGACGACAGCTCTGCAATTGCCTTCTGGGAGTAATCATTTCAATAACAGTGTTGTTTCCAGGAATGTATATGTCATGTGATGTCACAGCTATCATCATATCTAACATCAAACTATGGTTTTATAGATCTGAATTTTCCCTTGCCAGTATGATTCACCAGATTTGACGTATGCTCAGTTAAAGCTAAACCTAAGAGATATTTAAATAATAGCAAGCATTAGAGGGCAGTGTTACACAATTACACTTACAATTAGGACACAAATGCTAAGGGTCAAGAAATAGATAATGCTAGAAATTCAAGAATAAATACAATCAGATGCACATTTCACAATCAACCCATATATATATTTTTATTGTATATTGTATAACCAGGTGTCAGTTTCATAATTTTTCATACATTTTAAAAATAAATAGCAATATCATAACAAGACTGGTAAATGTGTGTTCCAGTTATTAACCAATAACCCACATTACATACACTATCAGATGTCAAGGTGATACACCAAGTGCCACTTTCCACAACAATGTTAATCCATTTTCCCAATACTAGAAAAAAATACAACAAGAACACTCATTGAGCTGTTGTTCAAGTCCACAATTTGTTAAATCAGAGGAGTAATATAAATAGACAAAATAGTCCCAGGTCCGTAATGTCTATAACATAGTATTGTCTCACAAGCACAAGTTGCCTCAGGTTCGTAGTACAGACAGGAAATATGTGATACACAAATCCTTTATCAAAGAGAGCAACAAACTATAATTTTAAGAGAATGCACATTACACACATAAATATATCTCTATTCACTGTTACCAACCCATATATACTGTAGTCATTACACTTTACTTTTCGCTATAACAACTCTTGGTTTTTACAGTATACCACAGATTTGGTATTTGTAGAGTTTTTACAAGTGTGCTTATTTTAAACAAATGTTCTGCCAGTGGTGCCCAAATCCTGTGAGTCACCTCTTGTTAGTTCACGTAAGTACAACATGCTTGTGCAGGTGGCAGCATCCATCCATCCATTATCCAACCTGCTATATCCTAACAATAGGGTCTCGGGGGTCTGCTGGAGCCAATCCCAGCCAACACAGGGCACAAGGCAGGAAACAAACCCCGGGCAGGGCGCCAGCCCACTGCAGGGTGCACACACCCAAACACCAAGTACACACTAGGGACAATTTAGGATTACACTAAATATCTTTGAAATCCTGAAAAAATATCCTCAAAAAGGTGGAAAAAATTAAAGCAAATCGAAAGTAGGTACATAAATAAATTTCATAACTGCATTTTTGCTGTGAGACAAGTTCACCTTAAAGTCAAGCATTCAGTCGGGTTTTGGTCTAAATAATATTCTTATCGTCTCTGATGAAGAAGTCATTATTAGTATGGTTTTGCATTTAAGTGCAGCTTTTGAAACAGTTTCTTGTAATATTTTATTTTTTGCAGTCTTGAAATGTAGAGAGTTGCTCAGACAACGTTCTTAGCTCAAGGGTACTCAGGTTTGGTCATGGAGCATAGAAGTGCTTTAAGGTTTTCACATCAACCTAGAAGCATAATTAGAAGCAATTCTTTTCACATTGCAGAAATTTATTTAATCTGAAGGCTTGTTAGTGTTTTTAAGCAGCCAGTCATTCTTAAAATGCACATTTTGTCTTTCAGAGGATACAGTATCATGCAAATGAAACGTGGTGCACAATAAGATAGTAATTCTCAGTCTTTCACCTTTTCTGTTCTGGTTCTTTCCATTTAAATCATCATTCTTTTTAATTTATTTAATTAAAACAAATACTTCATGATGAACACAAACATGTGTAAATAGGACCAAGTTATATAGCGAACTGCTGGTTCTTTTGGCATTTGCACCTTATTGTTGACTTGTTTAAGCTTAAGAAAACTTGAATTAATTGAAATCAATGAAGGCAGCTGTTTAAGACTACAAAAAGCAATTATTGGCTTTAAACCTTAACAAGTGAAATGATCAAAATGAAACAAACAAAAAGTCACTCATCAGAAATAACTGGCTTCTAATCATTATTGTTTTCTTAGTACCATCATTAACTTCTTTACTGATGTGCAACAGGGAATGAGTCTTCAAATGTAGGAAAAACAAAACCGAACGAACAGTATGACAATACTGCTTAGTCTCAATACAAATGACTAAAATGGTTCTAAAACATATGCATTGTCTTTGACACATATTCAACAGTCAGCTGCCACAATTCTGCTCTTTTTCAAACCTGCTTTCTCTGTGTCTGTGGTGGCACTTTGTCTGCCACAGAGTGGATATATGGTCATGAATGAGGAACCTGTTTCAACATATCTTATGTCCATATATAGTTAATGTAATTTGACTATGGCAAGATCCATTCCAGCCCAGATCACAGACAGCAAGCTTCATTCTCTTCCTCCCAACACTGTGGCTTTCGGAGTAGCCCTTTATATAGGGCACCCAGAAGTGCTCCAGGTGTCTGATGATATGTTTCTGGCAGCACTTCTGGGTGTGGCGTAAGAGCAACTCTTCAGGGGCCTCATGCAAAACGCTGTGCATAGAATTCACACTATAACATGGCATGCGGACAAAAGCGGAAATGTGCTTACGCACAAAAAATCCAGATGCATAAATCTGTGCGTTTACCAGCTTCCACGTTCTTCTGCTTCATAAATCCCGGTCAGTGTGAAAAGTAACGCACGTGCACACGTCTGCTGTCCCACCCCAACTCCTCCCAGAATTACAAATCTTTGAATATGCAAATCAATATAAATAGCCCTTAAGCTCAGCCTTCTGTGAAAAGGCAATGGCAAAAGCATAAGGGAAAATATAAGAATTTCAGCGAATACCAAGTGGCGGCACGGAAAAAAGTACTATTTTTTGGTTAAAACAGTGGTATAATCAACAAAAGGAAGTTGATCGAGTGACATAGAGTGTTGGAGAAACTCAAAAGCTCAAGTCCACAAAGTCGCACAGTGCCCGAAATATAAAAGAAGCTGTCACATATCAAAGTCGACCATGAAAAGATGAGTCGTAGCCCACTGTCTGAATGTCATATGAATGCTTATTAGGGTACAAAGAGAAAAAAAGGCACACAGTGGAAAAAAGCACGAAATGTCAACTTTAATCTCGAAATTTCCACTTTAATCACATAGTTTATTTTGTCATTAAATTAGAACATCATAAACTTCATCTTAAAATTGTTTAATTTACTAGTTTCTCTAATTCCCTTGTAACTAAAGTAGTACATTAAATGCTTTGTTTTGTATTTGATCTTCTATGTGCTCTGTGTGTGTGAATCACTACGTGCTTCCGGGCTTTTTCTTCCACTGACAGGACACAGAATACATTACATTTGTAATATTACAGCTCTCTGAATAATTAAAATACTGAGATGTATATGTGATATCATTTTCATGATGATAGGAGTTAAAGCATGCTATTAACCATGGGAACACTGGGGTGCAGTGATTGCTCATGTCTCAGGCAAGATGCTTGCTGTGCCATGCATGATCTTCGATGAAATACTTTATTGCAGCAGTAATGTCTCTTTTAAACATAATAACCCCCAATTCCTGTCCTTACTTTACTTTCTCCAAATACCCAATCGCCACACAATCAGCTCTGTAATAGACGTTAAATAATTTATAAGCACAGAATGTCAATTCTTCAAAACTTTTAAGAAATATTGAAATATTTTTGTAGTACATGTTTAATTATTCTATCCATCTATCCTTCCAGTGTCGCGCCAGCACCAGCAAGAATACAGCGTGAGGGAGGAACAATTCGTGAACGGAGCACCAGCGTCCTCACATGTTTAATTATGAACAATATAGATTATTTAAATTAAGTTAAAATTTTATCTGTATAATATAATAAACATATTTTGCTGCATTTCATCTTAAAAATAATATCATCATCATATGTAAATATGCACTTTATAAAGTGGCTGAGGTTGTGCAATATAACTGTATCGCAAGTTTACTGTGATGTAAATGTACTTATAAGTACAAAGCATTCTACAAGGAGCACTTGATGGACTGATTGAGTGCATTTATAATTCTTGGGATGAAACTGTTTCTGAACCATGAGGTCCATACAAGAAAGGCTCTGAAGCGTTTGTCATGCGAGAGCAGTTCAATAGACAGCATGGCTGAGGCAGTGTGTGCTTGATGCTGTATACCGATAATTCTCTTTTTCATCTGCTGGTGTAGAGCTGTGATTCCCCACTCAGATACAGTGATATACTCTGAGTGGTGCAGTGAGAGTAATATGGAAAAAGATGATTCGCTGTGGCAACCCCTAATGCAGGGGTCTGGAACCTGTGGCTCTTTTGATTGCTGCATCTGACTCGCAGACAAATCTTTTATATAAAAATAATAACGTTAAAAATATAAAACATTCTTATGTATTTCAATCCATTCATTTCCTACTGCTCATGTTCATGGTTGCAGGTAGCTGGAGCCAATCACAGCTGTCCTCCGGGACAACACCAAATTTTTATTGGATAATACATAACGTACATGGGTCATTGAGAGGTCAGGAAGTAAACTTCCCTCCTTTTAATCAAGTAGTCAGCTAGCTAATTGCAGAAAACCTTTTATCAAAGAAGATGGCTAAAAGAAAAAAAGATGAGGAGTATCATACTTTTCAGCAGGAATGGACAGAGGAATTCACCTTTGTGGAGAGAGCAGGTTCTGCAGTGTGTCTAATATGCAATGATAAAATTGCATCGATGAAACGGTCAAATATAAAGCGGCACTTCGACACACGCCATACTACATTTGCATCGAAATATCCTGCGGGGGACAGCAGGAAGAAAGGATGTCAAGAGCTACTGTGCAGAGTGCAAGCTAGTCAGCAGCAACTCCATGTTTGGACCCAACAAGGTGACAGGAATTCGGCTAGCTTTGCTGGGCTTTAGCGATTGTGAGAAACGGAAAGCTATTCACAGATGGGGAGTATGCCAAAACATTCATGCTTGATGTTGCCATGAACTTTTTGACGACTTTTCGGATAAAGACAAGATAATCAAACGAATAAAAGACATGCCTCTGTCGGCAAGAACTGTTCACGATCGTACCATCATGATGGCAAATCAAATTGAGGCAACACAAGTGAAGGACATAAATGCAGCACCATTCTTTTCTCTCGCTTTGGATGAGTCAACAGACGTAAGCCATTTATCCCAGTTCAGCGTGATTGCAAGGTTTGCTGTCTGTGACACACTACGTGAGGAAAGTCTTGCTGTTTTGCCTATGAAAGGGACAACAAGAGGGGAGGATTTATTCAAGTCTTTCACTGAGCTTGCTAAAGAAAAAAATCTACCGATGGATAAACTTATTTCGGTGTGTACTGATGGTGCTCCGTGCATGGTGGGGAAAAACAAAGGATTCGTAGCGCTTCTTCGTGAACATGAAAAGAGACCCATCCTAAGTTTTCACTGCATCCTACATCAGGAGGCGCTTTGTGCTCGGATGTGTGCCAAGCAGCTTGGTGAGGTGATGTTGCTGGTCATTCGGGTGGTCAACTGTATTGTTGCCCGAGCTTTAAATGATCGCCAGTTTAAAACACTGCTGGATGAAGTTGGGAATAACTATCCTGGTCTGCTTCTGCACAGCAATGTGCATTGGTTGTCAAGAGGGAAGGTGCTCAGCCGTTTCGCGGCTTGTCTGAGTGAAATCCGGACTTTTCTTGAAATGAAAAACGTCAAGCATCCTGAGTTAGCTAACACTGAGTGGCTCCTGAAGTTCTACTATCTAGTGGACATGACTGAACATCTGAACCAGCTCAATGTGAAAATGCAAGGTGTTGGAAATACAGTCTTATCCCTTCAACAAACAGTGTTTGCATTTGAAAACAAGCTAGAACTCTTCATCGCCGACATTGAAACAGGTCCTCTACTACACTTTGAAAAACTGGGATAAAAAAACTGGGTTTAAAGATGCATGCACAGACAAGTGACCCTGCTCAACATCTTGATCTTCAGAAGCTAGCGGGCTTCACATCTAATCTCCTGCAGTCATTCAAAGCGCGCTTTAGAGAATTTCGTGAGCTCACTCGTCTTTTTAAGTTCATCACCCATCCACACGAGTGTGCAGTGGACAGCGCCGACCTGAGTTACATCCCCGGTGTCTCCGTCAGAGATTTTGAGCTACAAGCTGCTGATCTGAAGGCCTCAGACATGTGGGTGAATAAGTTCAAGTCACTGAATGAAGATTTGGAAAGACTTGCACGACAGCAAGCAGAGTTGGCGAGCAAACACAAGTGGGGAGAAATGAAAAACCTTCAACCTGCGGACTAGCTGATTGTCAAAACTTGGAATGCGCTTCCCGTCACATACCACACACTGCAGCGTGCGAGTATTGCTGTACTGACAATGTTTGGCTCTACATATGCATGTGTGCAGTTATTCTCACATCTAAAGAACATTAAGACCAACCTACGATCACGATTAACGGATAGAAGTCTCAACGCCTGCATGAAGCTTAACCTCACCACGTATCAACCAGACTACAAAGCCATCAGCAAAACCATGCAGCACCAGAAGTCGCATTAATGGTAAGAAGTACTTTATTCATCATGGGTTAGCAACAGCATAACAATGTTATTAAAAAGAATTCAGAGACTTATTGTACTTTAAAAGTGTTGGTCTTACATAAAATGCACACATTTACTTGTATTTAGTTTTAAACATATTGTATGGCTCTCACGGAATTACATTTTAAAATATGTGGCGTTCATGGCTCTCTCAGCCAAAAAGGTTCCCGACCCCTGCCCTAATGGGAGCAGCTGAAAGAAGAATTAGAAGAAGGTGCAGCGAAAGTAACAACGCTAAAGCAGCTATTGTATTTAGAATAGTTCTGTGGACCATTATATTGTTACAGGTTAATTACAATCAGATGCATTAAACTAATAAACAATATGTTGTTAATTTCATTGTATTTATAAAGCCGTGTCAGGGATGTGGATCTAAAAAAGAAAGGGTAACCACATAGGAATAGTAGCACTGCTTTGATGCTGGGTGCCACCAGTCTGCAAAACCGAGCGGAGAACTTGTGTATGACAGGGTATGAGCTACCATAAAAATGTTTGTGGCTTTACGCCAAGTTTAGGTTCTATACATCGTGATTTGAATGTGGAAAGTTCTTACACAACATTTTTGTGCGTACTCACCATTTATACATGAGGCCCCAGGTCCCAGCAGTAATTGCAGCACCCCCTGGTGGTGCCCGCGGATCCCAACAGGGCTGTACCAAACTCCAGCTCCCATGAAGCCGTGCGGGAGTCCAAGGCTTTACTGCAACCCAGGGGAGCTACCATCTAATGTTCTGGAAGAGGTAATGCTCTGGCCACACTTGCTCCCCCGCTGCTCCCAGCGTGGAGATGGCCCGGCCGGGTAAGGGTCCCAGCCGTCTACAACAAATTCAAAATACACCATTCCTACATGTTCTTGAAAAGTAAACTGTGCTTGCACATATTAATTTGATGGCTGTAATGAGCATGAGTATAACTGTTTTTTTATTCTACAGGTAGGCTACAGAGAACTTTGATTTGTTTAATAAAATAAAGAAGTAAGAAATGTAGACTAAATTCAAAAGCAAACATATATGTTATAATTAGTGTTTTTTACCCCGTAGAATTCAATTTTGTGCTTATTTTTATTATTGTATAATGTTTTAATACCATTCATTTTTTTTGTCACCATGTTACTTCAATGCCATTTTATATTTCCATTTATTTTAACAGGCACTTTTCTGTTTAAATGGCGATGACATATTGCTTACTGTTCCTTTGGCCATTGCCAGTCACATGATGTATTATGTTATTGCTTCACACCTATATAATAACTATAAATGCATGCATATTCTTGTGTGTTAGTGATTTTTCAGTCTTGTAGGGAGTCAGAACTTCTTGAGTGTTTATTTTCACTTTGATTATAATTTATGTATTGGGCTTCATTTTTATTGTTCTGGCTTTTGACCCACACTTTGTTGTTGACATCACTTTCTTTTGCATAAGAACTGAGATAATATTATTTCATTAGAATTAAGTACATTTTTTTTAAAGTTTGAATAGAAATTTTTACAGGAAGAAGATTGTAATAGAGTTCTGTGATCTCTGTTACGATCTTGCAACAGCAGAAAGAGGAGACATGACACAGGGAGGAAAGTGTGAATGAAACATGCAGGCAATTTAATTAAGATTCATTTAAAACTAAAGAATTACTGGTAACTAACCCATTTCACAACATATTTATGATGAATAATGAACTGTGAGATACTCATATTGAAATAGAAACATAGATAGATAGATTTCGCCATGGCTTATTCTCAACGCCACTTTGATCACTCAACTTCAGGACAAAGGGTGTATATTTGGAATACAAACTATGAATGGAATCTTACAAATTCTTTACATTTGCGAGAGGAATAGCAGGATGATTTGCAACACAATTGCATTGCATAGGAGCTTCAGATTTTCATCCGAATGAGAAAAATACATTTGACCAGACTGTTTCCACTTTTACTCTGAATGATGAAATGTTGTTTTATAATGCCATGAATCTGGACAAAGAGCTCAGCAGACAATGCTGTTTTGAATTCACTGAGAGAGTTACCAAAATCATGGGAGGTTTGGTCCTCTTGAATCAGATATGTTGAGAGATTAACTAGTAGAGAAGCCTGTTGACATGTGCGTGAATGACAAGTTGAAGTAAGGAAGAAGGATTAAGTTACTCAGAGCACAAACAATTGCAAGAAGTTTTGAGACAGTACAAGAGTTCAAAATTGCTCTTGGATCAGAAGAACAATCTGAAAAAAATGTTAACTTCACCAAACATGCAGCTCTTTCACAGCTGAGGAGTAACAGCAAACAAAGAACAAATCATGGTGCAGGTAATGGCCAGGAGTGCTGTAGTTGTGGGCTAATAACACAGCAACACAATGAGTCTGGAGCAAAGACAGCAAAATGTCTATATTGAAAAACAGCTGGACATTATACACATAATGTATATGCATAATGTAAGAAAATGGCCAGAAAGTGTAAAGAAAAAAGCAGACAGGCAACAAAAAGAACTCTATAAGAGAAGTTTACGAATTAAGCTCAGATGATTCAAATGAGTTTGTCTACTCTTTTGATCCTGAAGATAAAGAAAGATAAAATAAAAGGATAAAAGCTATGAAAGATTATTTCTACTGGTAGTCAAAAATATTTAATCAGTGAGGACTGTTATAAAAGAATATTTGCAAAGAAAGGCATAGGTCTTAAAAAAAAAAGTAAAACGTTTTTTGCTTAAGCTCAAACTGTTCCATTGAAGTGTGTAGGATATTTTGAGGCTCATTAAGAATACCAAGAAAAAGCAATTTAAAACTGTATCTAACAGATTTAAGGGAATGTGGAGCCATTGCTTGGAAATAAAGTGTGTTTTGATTTGTGAATATTGTATATTGCATAAAGTAAATAATTTCCAAGGCAAGTTTGAAGTACAGGTTATGGATTATGGGTCACTTTTTAAAAGACTGGGGCAAATCGCTAGAGATTCACACAGTCATGGAAGAGAACAAAGTAGCACCTGGTGCTCTTTGACTTAGAAGTATTCCATATCACATGATTCAGGCTTTCAATCAAGGATTACACAAGACTGTGGAAAGAATTGTTGAAGTACACAACAAAGGTGCAGAGAGAATATTTAATCAGTCGATGATCTCAAAGAAAAACACTTTACAGGTGAGACAGTGTGTGGACCTGAGAGATGTCAATAAAGCTGTCATTCATGAAAGGCATCCAATTCTTACAGTAGACAGCATTCTGCAAGTGTTGCAAGGTGCAAAGATGCTTGCAAAGTTAGATGCTAGAAAAAGGCTTTGGTAGGTAGGTTGATTTAACAGAAGAATTAAGAAGTCTTACAACATTCATTGGCCACAAAAAAGTCATGGTTTCATGTGGTATGGTATTTGGAGAATGTTATAATGTTTGCAGATCGTAAAGAGAAACTTGAAAAGAGGCAGAGGAAAGTGTTTGAAACAAGTTCATCTTTGCCCTGCTACAACTAGAGGTCCTACATCACTTACATCTGAAGGAATTAAGCCTTAACCCTGGAAAGTCAAGACTGTGTGTGAGGCATCCAGACCACAAAATGTAGGGCAAGTTTTCATTTCTGAAAACTTGTGGATATCTTATGAAGTTTATAGGCTGGGGTTCTTACCCGGCTGGGACACCTAGAAGGTCCGAAAGGTGGCAGTAAAAGCTTCCGGGTCAGGAGGACACAACTGCCCTGGAGCAGGAGAGGACCACGGGAGAGGAGGAGAGACTTTCCAACTCATTGGGACCTGTGGCCACCGCTAGGGGGCGCCTTAAGCCTCCTAGAACCCAGGAGAACATTACTTCCGCCACATTTGGCAAGATGGCGGAGGAACATGCCAGGGACACCCGGAGTGCTTCTGAAGCAAAGGGCAACACTTCCGCCACACCAGGAACTTGACCTCCTCCTTAACTATTCTATTACTACTAAAATACTGAAAGAATCTCTTGGGGTCTTCTTTCGCCTTATCTGCTCTATTCATCTCCAACTGTCTTTTAGATTCCCTGATATCCTTCTTAATGGTTGCCCTCATTTTCTCATACGCTCTACGATTCACTTTGCAGTCATTAGTCTTATATGCCTTATACAGCAATTTTTTTTCCTTTGCAACTTCTTTTTTAAATCTTTATTAATCCACTGTAGAGTTTTTTAGTTTCCTATTAATTCTAAATTTAGGTATGTATCTGTCCTGCATTAGATGTAAAACATTTTTAAACCTGTTCCACTGCTCCTCGACTGTTTCCACATTTAAAAGCTTATCCCAGTCTATTCTACTTAGACTTTGCCACATCTGCTCAAAATTAGCCCTACCAAAGTTCAACTTAACAATTTTAGTCTTTGCATCTGTACTCTTACAAAATACTGAGAATTGTATTACATTATGGTCACTTGACCCTAGTGGTTCAATCACCTCTACACCCTCAATTCTTTCCTGATTATTACAGAATACTAAATCCAGACAGGCTTCACCCCGTGTTGGTGCTTTAACATGCTGTGTTAAAAAACAGTCGCTGATTACTTCTAAAAACTCTTGTGCTCCTCCATCTGCAAGGCTATCCCAGTTAATATTTGGATAATTAAAGTCCCCCATGACTAAAATATCCCCCTGTAAACTTGCCTTTTTGATATTACTAAAAAGATGTGTGTTGAAATTACTGTCTGACTTGGGTGGTCTATAACACACTCCTAAAATAAGAGCTCTTTCCCTAATATTTTTCAGGCGAAGCCACATGTCCTCACTAAGATGGGGCTCATCATTCAACTGAAGAGGTCTTACATTTAAACCCTGTTTGGCATAAACAGCAACCCCACCTCCTTTTCTGTTCTGTCTATCCTTCCTAAAAATTGTGTATCCCTCTATGTTACACTCATCCCCATATTTGCTATTTAGCCAGGTTTCCGTTATTGCAATAATATCATAATTATGCTCTGCTACATACAACTCCAACTCACTTAACTTTTTTTTGATACTTCTAGCATTAAGGCAAGCTATTTTTAATGTGTTACTCCTTCTACATTTACGTGTTTTCTTAGAATTTACATTACTATGCATTTTTAATTCTACACCATTGTTTGTCCTTCCATGTATAGATCTAAACCTGGCCTGTCCTAAACTCCCTGCCCCCCCATTCCCTATACATTGGTCCCCCTCTAGTTCAGATGTAACCTGTCACAGAGGAACAGGTCCCATCTGTTCCAAAAGGAGTCACAATGTCCCATAAACCTATACCCTTCTACCCTGCACCCTGCATTTGAGCCATGCGTTAAGCCTTCTAATCTCCTCAATCTTACCTGGACTGGCGCGTGGCACAGGCAGAACTTTGGAGAAGACTACCTTGTCAGACTATGCTTATGTATGTCATTTGTTCCAACATGGACAATGACAACTGGCTCCACCAGTTAATTAATTGAAGGACTTATTGTGCATGGAGGTATAATTTACTACTAGCATCTCTGCACATGAAAAGCACAATGCTACTCTTAATTTTAATTTAATTTTAATTTTAGAATTAAAGTGAAGTACATTTTTACTGGCCACATATAGTGTGTGTTATGAAAAGGCCTTTCCTTGAGAATTAACCATTATAATTTCCCGAGTTACCAGCTATACAGTGGACTAAAAAATTGAGTTAACTGGTCCAAATCATGGTGAATATATATTTATTCTGATTGATTATTCCATGTCCTTTACAGAAGCAGTTGTTATTTCTGACATTTCATCATGTAAAGTTTCAGTCAAACTGATGAAATGTTTTGCTCATTTTGTTTGTCCTTTGGATGTATTTGCAAACAATGGCAGGCAATTTGTTGACTGAGTTTTTTAAGCTTTTCTGAAAAGTGTCACCATGCTATCCAAAAAAGCTATGGAAAAACTGAAACATTTCACAGATATCTTAAGTACTAGGGTGTTGTACCGTGTTAGCCATTATGAATGTACTTGCCCCAACTCAGGCCCCTTCTTCAGGTTTACATCTTGATGATTACATCTTGCCTGAAGAATGGGCCTGAGTTGCCTCGAAAGCTTTCATATTGTTATCTTTATAGTTAGCGAATAAAAGGTGTAATTTTGCTTGACTTCTCACTACACAGATATCTTAAGAAAGCATTCAGTTAATCTAAATGTGAAGGAAAAGTGTGAAAGGGGAGGAGGTTACAAAAATATCGATAGCATATCGTATGACAACTAATTATGTTTCTGGGGAAACACCAACATTCCTGATTTTTTTCAGAGACATTAAAACAAGCTGACATGTACTGAATTAATCAAATCAAATCAAATAGCCTTTTATTGTCAATTCACTATATGTGCAGAACATACAAGAGAATCGAAATACTGTTTCTCTCTCAACTTCATAGTACAATAAAATCTAAAAAGTACAAAGTATAACATATAAGATAAATAACATTAGAACTATTAAAGTAGACCTGTGTACAATGTGCAATAGTCATTAGTGCAAAAGACAATTACAGTAAAAAAAAAAATGAGGTAGGGTACTTGGTAGATAGTGACTCTTGTTACGGTCCAGGAGCAGAGAGCAAGGGGCGAAGGTAGTCGACAGAATTCAGCATCCTGACAGCTTGGTGGATGAAACTGTTAGATAGTCTTGTGGAGCGGGCCCGGAGGCTCCGGTACCTTTTCCCTGAGGAGAGGAGGCTAAAAAGGGAGTGAAAGGAATGGGAGGAGTCACCAGCAATGCTGATGGCTCTACGGGTGAGACGGGTGTGGAAAATCAATGATGTGGTGTTATCTTACCAGGAGAGGTCCTCTGAGATGTACGTCCCCAGAAACTTGGTGCTACTCACCCTATCCACAGCTACACCTTTGATGGTCAGTGGGGGGTGCTGTGAATGACCTCTCCTGAAATTGACCATAATCTCTTTGGTCTTTCCCACATTCAGGAAGAGATTCAGACCAATTGGTTCACCTCATTCCTGTAGTTGGCTTCGTCATTGTTGGTAATGAGGTCGACCACAGTTGAATCATCCACAAACTTGACAATGTGATTGGAACTGTAGATTGGTACACAGTCGTGGGTCAGCAGGGTGAAGAGCAACAGGCTGAGCACACACCCTTGTGGGGCCCCTGTGCTCAACGTGATGGTCTTAGAGGTGTTATTGCCAACTCACACATTTTGTGGCCTCCCTGTAAGAAAGTCCAACACCCAGTTGCAGGGAGAGGTCTTTAGTCCCAAATAGCTTATTTTTTGTATTAGCTGCTGGGGAATGATTGTGTTGAATGCTGAACTAAAATCCAAGAACAACATTCACACATAGGAGTTCTTTGAGTCCAGGTGGGTGAGGGCTGCATGGAGAGCAGCAGAAATGGCATCCTCTATGGACCTGTTTGCAAACTGAAACGGGTCATGGGAGGAGGGAAGAATGGACTTAATGCTCTGCATAACCAGCTGCTCAAAGCATTTAATGATGGTGGAAGTCAGTGCTACGGGCCAATAGTCATTATAGCTATAGCTATAGCTGGGATGGGCTTCTTAGAGACAGGAATTATGGTCATGACTTTAAAACATGTGGGAACAACAGTTTGATCCAGGGAGATGTTGAAGATGTCAGCAAGGACATCCTTGAGCTCCTCAGCACAATCCTTCAAAGCATGGCCAGGTATGTCGTCTTGTCCGGCTGCCTTCCGTGGGTTGATCCTAGAAAGGGTTTTCTTCACGCTGACTGGGGCCAGATGTATGGTCTGCTTGCCCAGGGGTGGGGGGGATGGATTTCTGTGCCGATGTACTCTTTTGTGTCTTGAACCAGCCAAAGAAGTCATTTAGGCAGTTAAGCAGTGTGATGTCACCTTCACACATCTGTGGTGGGGGTTTGTAATTAGTGAGGGATTGGATGCCACGCCAGAGAGACTGTGCATCTCTGGTGTTGCTAAAGTGTCCAGATATTTTCTTGCTGTACTGCTTTTTTGCTTCCCTGATACCACGTGACAGGTTGACTCTGGCTGTTGCTAGTCCTGCAGTGTCATTGGCCCTAAAGGTTGTGTCATGGATCCTCAGAAGCCTGTGAACCTCTCCTGTCAGCCATGGCTTCTGGTTAGCACGAACAGTGATATTTTTGTAATGGGTGACATCATCAGTACATTTTGCAATGTTTGCTGTAACAACCTCAGTGTACTCCTCAATGTCTGTGTGGTCATTGTAAGTGGCTGCTTGTTTGAAAATGTTCCAGTCTGTAGTGCTAAAACAGTCCCTCAGAGCACTGGAGGCACCCTCTGGCCACACACATGTTTTGTGTTGGTCTGATGGTTCTTACTCTGGGTCTGTACGCAGGTCTCAGCATGATGGTTATGTGATCAGAGAAACCTAAGTGGGGGAGGCCTTGTAGGCTCCCTTGCAGGTTATGTACACCAAATCCAGTGAGTTGTCTCCTCTTGTAGGAAAGTCCACATGCTGGTGTAATTTAGGCAATAAATCTCTTAAATCTATGTGGTTGATGTCTCCTGCTGTGACAAGGAATCCATCCGGGTGCGCTGTTTGTTGTTCACTAATGGACTGGTAGAGTTCATTAAGCGCCTTGCTCCTATCGCTGGTTTTAGCGGTTGGAGGGATCTATACAGCGACAAGCAGAATCGAAGCATACTCCCTTGGTAAGTAGAAGGGTCAGCACTTAATAATAATAAACTCCTCCACAGGAGAACAGTGTCTATGCACAACTATAGTATTTCTGCACCAAGCTTCGCTAATGTAAACACACACTCCCCCGCCGCAAGTCTTACCTCCTTCCATAAAGACTCAATCGGCTTGAAAGCATGTTAGCCCAGCTAGCTGGATAGCAGAGTCCGGGATGTTGTCATTAAGCCAAGATTCCGTAAAAATAAAAACACAGCAGTTCGTAATGTCATGCCGCGCAGATCTCAGAAGCTGAATGTGATCTATTTTATTGTCTAGTGAACGTACATAAAACAAGAGCAGAATACACTACAGCACAGGAGACATCGTCAAAAATATAGACAAAATGAGAGATGATATGGAAAAAACAGAGAAAAAGAATACTCTTTCAAAGCAGGAGATATACAGTATTGCATATTGCAAACATGGAGCACAGAAAGTTGCATAAAAGATTCAGACACACCAAATATGTCCTGCTCAACACAACTTTACGCAATTTGTTTGAACTGGCAAATGCTAATGATGGGTTGAGATTCAGTAGACATTTCAAGAATCTGTCAAATGACTTTATTGAAAATGGACAAATAAAAATGAATGCAGAAACATAAAATGTATCTTTTGAAAAAGAACCTGAAAAACAATGTGAACAACCACCATTGTTAGAGACGGGTCATTAAGAAACCACAAGGACATGATAACATAAAAAATGCTTTTAACTGAAATGTTAATGTTGAAGGATGTTTGTAAAAAGCCTTGAATTATTTAACATTTTACTGTGATTGTTTACCTTGTGAATTTTTTTTATGTTAAAAGATTATTTGAAATATGAATTTATTAATGTTCATGCTCAACTGAATGAATGGACTGTACAACACAACAAGGAATGGAGTGTAGTATAGCTGTGTGCCTTTGTGGGAGTGGAGATAGGAAACAAGACACATGGAGGACAAGGTGAATGGGAAACACAGGATCTGGAGATGGGATGATTTATTAAAGATTCACTTTAAAATAAAAATGACCCACATAACAACACAAATAGTATTCCTTAGTGATATTTTGTTTATGTATTAAGAGGCATTTTGCCATCTTTAAACTCTATGTAACACATTTCAGTCTGTGTCTGCAGCATATGCTGATTTTACTTCTGCTGCTTGAATTTTTATTTCCTTATAATTTGTCCATAAACTTCTAATCTTTAAAGTCACCTACAGTGATAAAACCTCATCAAGAGAGCCAAGGCTGGGGGATGTCAAAACGCAGGGCCTGTTAAAACCCCATTACAGAACTTCTTGTGTGATTTTAAGCTATACAAAAATAAATTGCATTGTATTGTATTGTATCAATTGACTGTGTTATTAACAGTGTATGAAATATGCTATATTTCCATGAGGCTTTTTTTTACAGCAACCCTGGCACAACAGAGACATCACATTCTTACTCTTTTATAATTTTGATCTTCCAGTCACTACAATGTATCGTGACAAGCAAGCCACCTGTCGTGAATGTTACACATTGATCTATTTCTACATCCACCTTAATAAAATAATCAGTGTTCGTCTGTGTGCCCATCTGGTTGCTGTGACTCGGTCATTCCAAAAGATGGCACAAAGCAAACATTTTTTGTAATAAAATGCGTTGCATTTGTCCTTCCAACATACAGTATGGTGTACCACAAACTTTAACACTGCACTTTCAAATCTCACACCAAATGGAATACAACAGAGACATATGCATTACATGGTACACTGTAAATGTTAACACTGAGGTGTACAACGATTACTTAGATTTTAACCCCAGACAGGTAGCACATCTAGTTACACAAATAAAATTGTAAAAAATATGTGCTTTGTAATGTATTGAAACTAATTTAAGAGAAATCAATCTGCTTATGTCTGAATTATTAGAGCCACTAAAGAAATCAGGTGTGTTTATTGGTTTTAACATTGAATAAGTTTCTTTATTGACAGGGGCAGTGGCTAGTATTTACTAGAATGTAAATTAATGTTGAAGCAACAGATATAAAGATGATTTGACATATCAGCACTGAATAATAAACCTACATATCAAAAAGCATCATTTTAATTTTTAACAACTTCATGCTATGAACACAATGTATCATGCACCAAAATGACATTCAGGACCTTGAAGTGTTTTTGGGAAAATTTTTGGGGGACAGTTGCCTAACCTGGTTGTTAAAACAGTGATGATTATGGCATAGCTCTAAGTAAACACAGATGGAATAAAATCACCTTAGTTTAAAATGTCTGTGGAAGCTATTGTTTCAGGTTTTCAGCAGTATCTGACTGTAATGGGTATATAATGTATAAAAGACTGACACATTTCTGAAACACTGGATGGAATAATCAAATATGAAATGTGAACATGTGCTAAACAGTACATATTTATCAAACAGAATATCCGTATTATGAAAGAATGACTAATAAAACATTGCCAGTATATGCCACATAGCTGAATGTAAATAATGAGAACTTGCAAAATGATGTTGGATAGCAACTGTAGGCCTCATTTACAAATGCAAATTTGAATTTAAGAATAAATCCAATTTCACACAGAAGCAAAAGATATTTTTTACCCACACACTACTCACCATTTGAGAATTACCATACATCATTAAGAATGAGTATGTAATCAGTCACTGGATAAAAAGTCAAAACATGATAGTAGGTGACTTGTAAGTGTAAAATTTCTATTTAATTGTCTTAAGAAATGACCCTAGGGCACAAAAAACACCCAGAACATTTTTTCGACCATATAAGGAATCCCAAAGGAAAAATAAATTAACTGAAGCAAAAGATAAAATATGACTGTTATCCTACAGCATATCATTTTAATGAGGATTTCATTTGGAAACTTTGGCTGTGTGTTATCCAAAATAAAATTGTAAATATACAACAATTTGCTGTTTCCACATACTGTTTAAAATGTTCATGCTAATTAATTAAAAGATAAATATATATTACAGAATAACAGTTTTGAATACTTCAAGGTTTATACAGACCCTAAAGGAAATTAAAGTATAAGGTGACATTATTTTATATATATTTTTAAATAAGACAAGTTGATTGCTAGCTAAGTACAGTAAACATTTAGCTTTTGCAAAATAATTAGTTTGCTGCTAGAAATACCTTTCTGTATGTTAACCTCTAAGTAGGGCCAGCACCACCATTAAGGCAAATTAGGCACACCTAGGGCGCAGATCATAAGGGGAGGGGGGACCCAGCTACACGGGTTAGCTTCCGAACAGTTGGTTGGCGCACTAATGAGCTTGGTCTAGAGCACAAAATAACCTAGGATTTGTAGTGGCTATATGCCATACCCTTGTTGTTCCTTTACACAGCTAGATCTTAACACAATGGTTCTGGTAGCTTAAAGGACTAGGATAATAAAAGAAATACAAATCATAATAAATTTGGTGTAGTCTTTTCTGTAAAATACAACACAAACATATAAAAATGAACAAAACCTGTATTTTGCAGTTAATACAAAAGGTAAAGCACTATCACCCAAGGACACCAGGGGGTGCAATTGCTAACCACCCTGTCTCTTTTTCAAACCACAGCCAATAGAAGCTGTCTAGTGAAGGCAACTAACCCTGTCCGTTCTAGTCCAGGAGCTTTAAAAAGAGGGCACTTCTGGAAGGTGGCAGCTCACCTGGAACATGACCCACCTATAAGAAGGAAGTTCAACGACAAGCCTGACAAACCTAATTAACATATGTTATAATATGACAAACCTAATTAAGATATGTTATAATATGTTTATTGATTTGCTCTAGTATGCACCATTGTGCACTTGATGTATTGGAATTGCATCAAAGCAGTAAACAGGGTGGCCTTGTTGGTACACCAACATTATGCCTGAGGCCTTGTGTATGGTTGCACAGTTTAGAATTTAAAAGGAAATCCTTCATCAAAATTTGACTTTGATTTGACTCATTCTTTGAACCAAATAAACAATAAAGTTGAATGATCACACGAGACATCACATTAAAATCATTACAAAAGCTTTTACATTTTTTTACTATTTATTTTTTAGAAATGCAAAATATAATTAAGGATTGAAGGAATATGGAGAAATTTCAGTGTTAAAGGGGAAGGGCACAAGCTTAAGTTATCTGCTCGTGTTCTCTGATCCTTCAGATTGGACTTAATCAAGAAACACATCAATACATGAGCTCAGGATTACTTTGCCAAACCTTTATCAAATAACACAATAAGTTGTTATACCCACAAATGCTGGTTAACACTAGAATTACCAGAGCCTATGAAAAAACTGGACTTCAGGCTTCACACATTACATAGTTTATGCCAACATTTTTTCATTTACTACTAAAATATGAAAAATGTTTCTGTTTTAACAATGTGTTTACACAGATTATTGTAGAAAAGGATAATCAAGATAATCAAGGCATGAGTTGGGAGAACTTTGTGCACGTTCTGCGGTGGTGGGAGAATGGAATAGCAGGCTGCTTGCTCCTTGTCTTTATCGGCACATTTACAGGACAAAAGACACTGATGGAGAGGTGCGATGGGATTTAAGGTGGGCCAGATCTACAAGTTTTTTCATAGGCTCTGGTAATTCTAGTGTTAAAAGTGTACTGTGCAAAATGTTAATCATATGTTAATGTTGTTGAGATGCACAGTTGACTTCTCTGGGCTCAGAGACATCTGGGATGGAACATCACACAGTTGAAATGAATATTGTGTTTGCACAAATCAATATTTCAGGTTTTTTTGGAAAAAATGCACTTCATGTCCTCTTGACCACAGAAGAAAAGGACCATCCAAACTGATACCAGCTACAAGTCCAGAGTCAGTGCCCAGGCAATGGTAACTTGTACTTCTGTGGAGGCACCATTAATGCAAAAAAGTGCATTCTGATTTTGGAGCAACATGTGTTTCCTTCAAGACAATATTTGTTCCATGGATGCCCATGCATATTTAAGTAAGACAATGCAAAACCACATTCTGCATGCATTACAAGGCCATGGCTGCATAGGAAGAGGGTGGCGGGTGCTCAACTGGCTTGCATGCAGTCCAGGGGCCTCATGCATAATGCTGTGCGTTGAATTCAGACTATAACATTAGATAAGCGCAAAAGCAGAAATGTGCTTATGCACAAAAAAACCAGATGCATAAATCTGTGCATTCGCCAACTTTCACGTTCTTCCGCTACATAAATAAGCGCCTCCTGCCCCACCCCAACTTGTCCCAGAATTACGCCTCTTTGAATATGCAAATCAATATAAATAGCCCTTAAGCTTAGTGTTCTGTGAAAAGACAATGTTAAAAGCACGAGGGAAAATAGAATTTCAGTGAATACCAAGTGGAGGCAAGGAAAAGCGTACTATTTGTTGGTTTAAACAGTGGTATAAACAACAAAAGGAAGTTAATTGAGTGACATAGCATGTCACATAAACTCGAAAGCTCAAGTTCACAAAGTCGCACAGTGCCCAAAATAAAAAAGAAGTTGTCAGATATCAAAGCCTCTGTGAAAAGGCGAGTCGTAGCCCAAAAAAAAGGCACACAGTGGGAAAAAAGCATGAAATGTCAACTTTAATCTTGAAATTTCCACTTTAATCACGTAGTTTATTTTGTCATTAAAGTAGAACATTATAAACTTCATCTTAAAATTATATTATTTACTAGTTTCTCAAATCCCACTGTAACTTAAGTAGCATGTTAAATGCTTTGTTTTGTATTTGATCTTCTATGTGCTCTATGTGTGTGAATCACTGCGTGCTTCCGGACTATCTCTTCCTCCGACAGGATACAGAATCCATTCGTGATATTGCAGCTCTCTGAATAATTAAAATACTGAGATGTATATGTGATGTCATTTTCATGACGATAGGAGTTAAAGCATGTTATTAAACATGGGAACACGGTAGCGCAGTGATTGTTCATGTCTCACGCAAGATGCTTGCTGTGCCATGCACAGCCTTCAATTAAATACTTTATTTTAGCAGTACTGCCTCTTTCAAACGTACTAACCCTTAATTTCTGTCCTTACTTTTCTTTCTCCAAATACCCAATTGCCACACAATCAGCTCTGTAATACACGTTAAGCAATCTGTAAGTTTAGAATGCCGATTCTTCAGAACTTTTAAGGAATACTGAAATATCTTCGTGGTACATGTTTAATTATTCTATCCATCTATCCTTCCAGTGTCACGCCAGCCACAGGAAGAAGGAATAATCCGTGAACTAGCTAGCGCTGCGGCACTGTGTCCTCACATGTTTAACAATATAGATTATTTAAATGAAGTTAAACTTTTATCTGTATAATATAATAAACATATTTTGCTGCATTTCATCTTAAAAATGATATTGTCATCATATATAAATGCGCGCTTAATAAAGTGTGCAATATTATATCTGTATTGCAATTTAACAGTGAGGTAATTGTACTTATAAGTACTAACAGTTCTACAAGGAGCACCTGATGGACTGATTGAGTGCATTTAGAGTTCTCAGGATGAAACTGTTTCTGAAACTCGAGGAAAGGCTCTGAAGCATTTGCCTTATGAGAGCAGTTCAACAGACAGGATGGCTGTGGCAGCATATGCTTGATGCTGTATACCGATAATTCTCTTTCCGATCAGCTGCTGTACAGCTGTGATTCACTCTCAGAAACAGTGATATAAATACTCCAAGTGGTGCAGTGAGAATAATATGGAAAAATATGAACCAATGTGGCAACCCCTAACAGGAGCAGCTAAAAGAAGAAGAAGAAGGTGCAGTGAGAGTAACAACGCTAAAGCAGTTATGGTATTTGGAATAGTTTGACCATTCTGTGGACCATTATATTGTTACAGGTTAATTACAATCAGAAGCATTAAACTAATAAACAATATGCGGTTAATTTCAGTGTATTTATAAAGCCATGTCAGGGATTTGGATCTAAAAAAGAAAGTGTAACCACATAGGAACAGTAGCACTGCTTTGACACTGGGTGCTGCTAGTCTGCAAAACTGAGCACAGAACTTGCATACGACAGGGTATGAGCTACCATGGAAATGTGCGTGGCTTTACACCTAGTTTAGGTTTTATACATCACGATTTGAACGTGGAAACGTTCTTATGCAACATTTTTATGTGTATGCACTGTTTATACATGAGGTCCCCGATCTGTCCCCAAATGAGATTGTGTGGTGCATTATTGAAATGTGGCAATGAAGACCTCATATTGTTGCACACTTCAAGACTTGTTTGCAAGAAGAATGGTACAAGATTATATCTGAAACACTCAATAAAGTGTTGTCTTCATTACCTAAACATTTATTAAGTAAGAAGTAAAGACAACGTTACAGAGGTAAATTCTTTACTGTTTAAATATTTTTTGGAATATGTTGCAAGTATCCAAATCAGAGTATGTTTTTGAAAAAAACCATGCAATTCATTTGTTGTAACATCAAATAATAGGCTGTTATACTGTTTCTAGTTAAGATCATTTACTATCATTTGCTTTTGCTAATCACTGTTTTTTGTTTTTGCTTGTATTTTCTATACCATTCCAACTTTTTGGGGTTGGGGTTATACCATTTTTTTTATTAATATCCATCCATCCATTTTCTAACCCGCTGAATCCAAACACAGGGTCACGGGGGTCTGCTGGAGCCAATCTCAGCCAACAAAGGGCACAAGGCAGGAACCAATCCTGGGCAGGGTGCCAACCCACCGCAGGACACACACACCCACACCCACACACTAGGGCCAATTTAGAATCACCAATCCACCTAACCTGCATGTCTGTGGACTGTGGGAGGAAACCTGAACGCCCGGAGGAAACCCACGCAGACACGGGGAGAACATGCAAACTCCACGCAGGGAGGACCCGGGAAGCGAACCTGGGTCTCCTAACTGCGAGGCAGCAGCGCTACCACTGCGCCACCGTGCCGCCCTTTATTAATATTAATTTTTGAAAAAAAAAAAACATAAATTAGTGCTTGAATTTTGTTTTTGAAAAAGCGATTATTACTCCAGCGTCAACAAATCTGGATGAATTTATAGACTTTGTGAGATTTTAGCATAGATCTTTGAAAGAATGATATAACTAGCACTGCTAAGGACCGAAGACACATTCAGAATAAGCAATGTATGCCCTTATTTGAACTGCTCAGGTTATGTATTAATATCGTTGTATATTGTTTACCTACTTTCATCACATTTTAGATTTTGTACTAATGAACACTCCATTACTTATAACAACCAAACAAGCACAGCACATTTAGCATTTGCAAGTTCATTTTAGCTTTGAAGTATGCTGTTTTATCAGTCCTATTAATTGTGAGTTTGAGATGCTACTAACACATTACATGCATTATCATTAGGCCTATCTGTACATTGTACTTCTATTTCAAAGCAGCATCATGAGGTAAGCAACTTGAGTGCCTGCGAAGTGTGGCAGGTTTGAAACACTAAATCATAATTCTGAAATGAACATGTCATACATAATCCATCATTTCATCACCTTTGTAAACAAGCATAAGTAAAGAAAGCACTTGAAATTTTCCTCAAATTCAAATTCTTCTATCAGAGTGTTTTTAATTATTATCATTACTCATCTTTTTCCATTTGTAATTCCCATACTCATTCAAACTCATCATCATTCATAACCATGAGACTAAAAGTTTTTAGTAGTCATGGGTGATTGGTTGCACTATGACACTTTCATAGCTACCACAATAATGATTCTTTTACTTTTGAACTTGCCCTATATTTGGATAAAGTAGACAATAACAACAGGCTTTTATTTTAATGCTTCCCTAGATAAAGTAGAGGGATTCTATCCCTTTATTAAGTGTAACCATGTCATGGGTGGAGTGGTGGCTCTGAGGCTAGGAATCGCACCAGCAATTGGAAGATTCCCAGATCGACTCCCATAAATGCCAGATGTAACTCTACTCTGGTGGGTCCTTGAGCAATGCCCTTAACCTGCAATTGCTTTGTCCAGGGTATGGTGTTAATCTGGAACCTCTCTCTCTATTGCAGCTAGGTGTTGAACTTCAAGCCTTGTTAATGTTTAGCTTATGTCAGTTCCAAATCTTATTAACAAAAAAGCACTTCATAAAATAATGTCTAATTTCAATTATTGATTAAGTGAAAAAAGAGATGGCAAATATTAAGAGAATGGATGATTTTGTTTTTTTTTTTTTGTCAAATCACATTTATTTTTCTCACAGCATGCAATCAACATGAACATGTCTTGTAATGTTTTCCAGATGTACAAAAGGACAAACTCTGTCTCCCTGCAGTTGCATACATCAGAACTATTTAAAACTCTGACATCAACCCATTTAGAAAAATTGACTTAAATAAATGGGATTACATTGTCAATTTTCTCATTTTTCTCAATAGCAGTTTTCTTTCATCTAGACCAATCATCCACTTATTTCTATTCTTTTGATTTTTAATTATCTTATTATATTTCCTTGAAAAGTATGTTTCAATTAAAAGAATGAAAACAAACTGTGCTGTCTCTCACATTAGGGTTATACAAGTTTATCGCTTGTGTTTCTTTAATAACTGCATGTTCTGATATGATACAGAATTGGTAGGAAGTTGGAACCCAAAGAATTTGTTCTTGATTGGTCAACGATATTGTACACAACCTTTGATTCCCTTTCATTATAACACATGCACTTCATAACAGTTAATCCACCCGAAGTTAAGCATGTTCAGGACCGGTAAGTACTTGGATGGGAGACCATCTAGATCAGGGGTGCCCACACTTCTTGCTTGCAAGCTACTTTTAAAATGACCAGGCTGAAATGATCTACCTACATGAAAAATTATATATATATATATATATATATATATATATATATATATATATATATATATATATATATATATATTCACACACATACTGAGTATTCTTTATACATAAAATGTCTGTTGTCGTACCTTGCATAACTGAATAACCTTTATGGAACAATAACAATTCATTAACTACAGTATTTGGATTTAATAATCGTCATGTGGGAAAAGACTGACTGTCTGATTAACTGTGATTTTAGTTCCCTCTCTTTTCTCTTTCTCAGATCGCTTTTTGGAAGGACGTCAGTTTCGTAGTTTTTATGAACAATTCGAAAGTGCCTTTCCACATTTTCCTTCTTTTGAATAGCAATGATAGATTGACAGATGAGACAAACGCACTTCGATTGTGACATTGTGAGAAAAAATCCTCTACCAATTCCACATCCAGCCCATACCCTCCCCAAACAATTTTTTTTAAATCCCTTCTTTAGTCGATATGAATTGGAAAGCTAACTAGATCACAGCCGGAGTTTTGCTGTAGCTCGCGCATTTGATCGTGTGTGCGATATGACCAGTATGTTAGAAGAGAAGAGATCTCAGACTGGCCGCCCTGTATGTCAATCAAGTGGCCAAATGCCATAGGAACGATATATTATAGACTAACATTTAAAAAAAATTTTTTTTGAATGCAACGCGATCTACCTGCACTACCTTTGAGATCTACCAGTCGATCGATGCATTGGGCACCCCTGATCTAGATAAAGCCTGGTGTCCTGCTTGAAGAGGTGTTGGCGAGGCCAGCAGGGGGTGCTTACCCTGTGGTCTGAATGTGGATGCTGATGCCTCAGTGCAGTGACAGCGACACTCTGCTGCAAAAATGGCACTGCCCTTCAGATGAGATGTAAAACTGAGGTTCTAAATCTTTGTTATCATAGAAGATCCCTAGGCATCTTTTGTAAGGAGTAGGGTGTTTTCCAATTGGTCATTCTGACCTCTCAATCATTCTCTGTCTCTGCCTCACCTCTACACCACCTAATAACTAATATGTAGTGAGTGTACTGGTGCTAAAATGGCTGCCATTGCGTCATCTAGGTGGATTTGTGGGAGTGGAAGTGCCCCCCACCCCCATTTAATAATGCTTTGAGTGTCAAGAAAAGCACTATATAAATGCAATGACTTCTTCTTCTTCTTCCACATTTCCCTAAAGTGGCAAAGTCTTTTATATGAATTAGTTATTGTGTATTTGTTTCACAAATAAAATGAATGAATATACAAAATCATTGAATTGTAATGATTAGTGTTCTATGCATAAGATCACCGCTGCATGCTTCATCATGACTGGAGCATACGTGTACACGAAGTATGAATATTTCTATTGGCGTCTACACATGAAATGCTGTATGAACATTAGGTGTCACCTGGAGCAAAATGATTTTGCTCCTGCAGCTTAAGTTATAGACTACGTCTGGGAGTAGTAGGAATGCTGAGTGGACAGTACCTTGATTCCTTCCTGTTTTTGAATCTTGTTTTTGAAACTTTCAATTTAACTTTTTGTTTTCAAGCATCTGGCATCCTTAGTGGATGAAAACCAAAATACCCTGAACAAACTAACATGAGCAACTACCACAATGGACACTACCATTATAAATATGGGCTAGATTTTGTGGCTTACTTTTGGTGCACCCAACAAAAATAAAAGTCATTTCAGTGACCAATACGAGTTTTTATCAGTCAGTTCTCTTCTTTCTTTTTATATTTGAACTGGCTCTTTATATATTCAGTGGTATGGCAACAGCTTTTACATCTGCCACAAGTTAGATTTGATGCCTTTTCTGTGAGCCAGTCTTCAGATATGTTAGGGTATTTAAACCAAATAGCTTGAGCGATTTTATCTTTCAAAATATCAACTGGGACAGTGGAAATGTTACAACTAGGTCAGATTTACCACATGATGGTGGACTGATGAAAGCTATCATCACTTGATATTTTGAATCAAAGGCCAGAGGCATGTTTTTAAAGCAAATAGTGTGTTTAACAATTCCCTTAGCTAGCACTGTGTAGTACTGGTTTGGTATTTTGGGTCAGTGACCAACCAATCAATCAACAATCAATCAACATTTATTTATATAGCACATATTCATACAAAAAAATGTAGCTCAAAGTGCTGTACAAAATGAAAAGAAAAATAGAAGACACAATAAAAAATAAACATAAGTCAACATTAATTAACATAGAATAAGAGTAAGGTCCGATGACCAGGGTGGACAGAAAAAACAAAAAAAAACTCCAAAGGCTGGAGAAAAAAATAAAATCTGTAGGGATTCCAGACCACGAGACCGCCCAGCCCCCTCTGGGGACCAATATCACGTTTGAGCAATAAAAGTGACATAGTTTAAAATTTTGTAATATTTTAATTTGATCACTAGAGAGAGGGGTTAGGAACACGCGCTAATACAGCGCATTGCCACACTCACCACATGACAAACCAACTCAGGATCCCAGATTAGGACCCGAGTGCAGCCATGCAATGGTTGACACCTCATCACCACACTAGTTCAGATGGGGTGGAACAGTGTGAGGTTTTTTATGGTGGCTGGAGTGCCAATTCTGCCAACAATCCCCAGATTTTTCCCTGCAGGTTGGAGGGCCTACATGCAGGGCTGGATGCAGATTAACGTCAAACCCAGGATGGAGCAATTGCAGGTTAAGGGCCTTGCTTTAGGGCCCAATGAGGTAGAGTCACTTTTGGCGTTTACAGTATTCGAACCGGCAACCTTCTATTTGCTATTGCAAATCCCTAGCCTCAGAGCCACCACTCTGCCCATAAGTCACTAGGGACCACTTATAAAGTCTGTTTTTTGTACCAAGAAGAGGTGACATTCATTTAAAAATAAAATACACTGTTGTGTTTAATCAGACTGTTTCTATTTCAATGCCTTATTTTAAACTGCGTTTTTCTCCCTTTTTTGACTTCTCCTCTGATTGTCCAACCATGAGACACCTGCACTCTTTGGGCACACAGGTGAAATAGCAGAACCAAACACTCAGTCTATAAAATTTGATTCTGAAACATTCTGAAAGATTGCATCTTGCCTGAAGAAGGGGCCTGAGTTGCCTCGAAAGCTTGCATATTGTAATCTTTTTAGTTAGCCCATAAAAGGTGTCATTTTGCTTGGCTTTTCTCTACAGTCTGAAACAGAAAATGAGTTTTATAACAGAGATTACAGCAAGCTGTTTCAGAACACTAACTTTCTCCACAAAATTGCTTATTTTTTCAGCCCAGTTTCTGTGTTTGTTGATTGAAGACGGTAGGGTGGGATTTGAAACAACACTTTATGTAGATATACTATCACACAATTTCAAAACATCGGCAAAATCATTTTCATGGTAGGTACCATTTAAGGCATTTCAGTGTTGAATCCAAGTCCAATGTACAAACCCAACATTAATTACCCCCGTTATACTGTAATTATAGGGAACAACCCTAATTTCTCCTTTTTTCATAATGTCTTTTATGGACTACTGGAGAAACGAATAATCACCAATGATCGATGAAACCATTGTGGGAATTTTTATTTTAAAAAAATGGCAGTGATCAGCCAGGGACCATTGGATTGTTCTTGAGGGCCAGATAATGTTACAGGATTTGGATGATATTGCCTTTGCGACTGCCATGTTGTTTGGATTAATATACACTTTAAAACTCAGTTATCCTCCTGAACTTAAATATACATTTGAAGATTGTCTTGGAGCTGGAAAGTACCACACTGTCTAAAAGAGCTCAAGCTCTGAAAAACACACTCCATCAGTGAGCTAATCTGAACTAAGACTGGACTGCTCCCCTGATCACCATTCATTCTGTCACTTGGACTAATTAGACTGCTACTTTAGCAACTTAATCTTAATCTTCTTAATGTAGCTTGTTATATTTGCTTATTTCATTGTTGTGTTAAAAGGACATATGCTGTACAAAATGTATTTCTTTCATTGATGTGCAGAAAAGGTCAGTGTTATTTTGAAGCTCTTAATGGTTTATGCTTGCCATTTTGTTTGTTGGGACCTGTGTAATAATAATGTGGGACAGTGTTCCTGCAAAAATGAATAAGTACATTGTTTAATTACATCACTGTCCCTGGTCATATCAGTTTTGATATGATGTAATAATTATGGGAGGTTGTTGTGGAATGTTTAGAAAACAGAAAAAAAAAAAATTTTGTGAAAGCAGGTGCCATGCAGCAATTTTTACACTTTATATTTTACTAATATTTAAGATTTATTTTATAATACATTTACAGACTAAGGTAACATTAAATACAGCCATGGACATAGCACCAGATGGCACCAGCACAGCTGGGAACCTTCGATGCATGTACACCGAGTGGCTCACGTGAACTGACGCAGTGCACAGATAAAAGGCAACAATTCCAAAGAGCGCTGAACAAAAACCGAATTACACAATTGAAAAGGCAGCAAAAAATATGAAGCGTCTGATAAGCATATTCATAAATCCAGCTACTGCGGAAACAAAGCACACGGTGGAAAAAGTCAATGTCCCGCTAAAGGAAGACAGTGTAAAAAACCCGTGCATGCAGTGTGTCAGGTCTCAGATAAAGAAGAAAACGAGCTGTTTATTGATGCAGTAAGAAACGAATCGATGAATGAAACCTGTCATCTTTACAACGATTGACAAACACGGAATGTAACTTGAACACAACACATCCTACAAATACGAACCTGATTGAAAGAAATAATGATAATCAAATCCTTGATGACAGCAACACTCAGTAACACTCACAAAACAAATACTGTATATTGACAGTCATGTTACGTTATTTTTAAAATGTTCCCTTTTCTTTTTCTACCTTTTTAACACACTACTTCTCCGCTGCGATACGCGGGTATATATATATATGTATATATATATATATCCCGCTCTACATACTCGAATAATGGATACTTTATTCGCCATCAATGATTGTTTTGGTAAAGCCATACTCAGTGTATTCATTAGAAGAACGGTAAAAAAGTAAGAGCGAGGGGAGGATGACTCATTGAGGCATGCAGGCTGTAATGCGCGTCAACTCTATCTGAATTGCGCGATCACATTTGAAAAAACATATCTTTTCAAGTTCTATTTAGTCCATATGTGTCAAACTCAAGGTCCGGGGCCACATCCGGCCGGCGTGTAATTATATCCGCGCGAGATCATTTTATATACTGTATTATTGTTATTAAAGCCCGGGAATATGAAGCGCTGGTAACACAATAAACTACAGATCCCATAATGCAGCGCTTCAGCTGCCTTGCATCAGGGTAACCTGAATGCAATTCAGAAGATACAGAAAACAGCATAATTAAATAAGAATCTGACACTTCAGCGGACGTTTTAACCCGTGCACAATCACAAAATGATTTCAAGTGAAGCTGCTTTTATGGGAGACACAAATGCACCAGTTCACCTTGCCCCACTTTCCCTGTTGCCAAGTACTGTTAAACCAAGTCGTCACTACGGTGTTCCCAAATACGCACTTTGCTGATAAACTGAGTGCACTGCGCACTGAGTTTGCACGGCGCTTTGGTGACTTTGATGAACAAAAAAAGTCCGTCTACATGCGGCTCGAACCTTGTGCATGTTTGGTAGCACATATCTGTGTGAGAAGCTCTTCTCAGTGATAAAGACTAACAAAACAGCACACAGGAGTCGCCTCACTGATGAGCACCTGCAATCCATCCTGAGAATCTCCACAACACAGAAGCTCACAGCAAACAGAAATGAACCTGTGGCCAAAAAAAGATGCCAGGCGTCCAGCTCTAAAATGACATATGAGCAAAGACAACTGAATGATTTGATTTGTTATTGCACGTAAGAGCGGGAGTCAACTGTTTTAACAAACAGCGTATTGCACTGATACGAAATAGCTGTGTGTGTATATATGTAGATATGTATGTATATGTATATATATGTTTATATATGTGTGTGTGTATATATGTATATATATATATATATGTTTATGTGTGTGTGTGTAAATATATATATATATGACAACAACACTCATCACTCACAACAGTGACAAAACAATTACATTGACAATCAGGTTACGTTATTTTCAAAATGTTTCCTTTTCTTTTCATTGCTTCTTTAACACACTACTTCTCCGCTGCGAAGCGCGGGTATTTTGCTAGTATATATATATTGTCGCAGATGCCAGGAGCAACGACCCGGCCGGGACGCCTTGGAGGACCGGAAGTGGGTGTGTGCCCATCTGGGATCACGTGGGGGCCGCCTTCCTGGTTGCTTTGGGGGCCACAGGTTCAGGGCATGGAAGCCCCACCCTGTAGGGGCCCGTGGTCACTGCAAGGAGGCGCCCCAATGCCTTGGGGACTTGTGACCTCAGCACTTCCGCCACACCAGGAAGTGCTGGGGGGAAGATTTAGGAGGACACCCGGAGAGCTGCCGGGAGAACAGGGAACCACCTGGAGCTCGTCCAGGAGTATATAAAAGGGGCCGCCTCCCTTCATTCAGGGCTAGAGTCGGGTGGAAGTAGGACGAGGCAGAGAGGAGAGTGGAGGCGGCCCGAAGAAAGGCATTGAGTGGCCAGGACTGTGTTGGGGTTTGTGCACTGACTTTATTTAGTGTCTGAGTGACACATTATTGTAAATAATTGTAAATAAAACGTGTGGTGGTTTGAAAACAACATTTCCACCTGTCTGTGTCCCGGTCAAGTCCACAATATATATACTCAGCAAAAAAAGAAACGTCCTCTGACTTTCAACTGTTTTTACTTTCAGTAAACTTATTGTGTAAATATTTGTATGAACAGTAAAAGAGTCAACACCATAAGACATAAACTAAAAATGTTTCACAATGTGTCCCTGAATGAAGGGAGGCTCAAAATCAAAAGTACCAGTCAGTATCTGGTGTGGCCACCATTTGCTTGAAGTACTGCAGTGGATCTCCTCCTCATGGACTGGACCAGATTTGTCAGTTCTTGCTGTGAGATGTTACCCCACTCTTCCACCAAGGCACCTGCAAGTTCCTGGACATTTCTGGGGAATGGCCCTAGCCCTCACCCTGCGATCCAACAGGTCCCAGACGTGCTCAATGGGATTGAGATCCGGGCTCTTCCACTGTGAGGATGATCAGCTGTCCTTCCTGTCTCCCTGTAGCGCTGTATTAGGCGTCTCACAGTGCGGACATGGCAATTTATTGCCCTAGCCACATCAGCAGTCCTCATGCCTCCCTGCAGCATGCCTAATGCACGTTCACGCAGATGAGCAGGGACCCTGGGCATCTTTCTTTGGGTGTTTTTCACGGTCGGTAGACAAGTCTCTTTAGTGTCCTGCGTTTTTAGAACTGTGACCTTAAATGCCTACTTTCTGTAAGCTGTTAAGGTCTTAACGACCATTCCACAGGTGCATGTTAATTAATTGATTATGGTTAATTGAACATGCATGGAAAACATTGTTTAAACCCTTTACAATGAAGATCTGTAAAGTTATTTGGATTTTTAAAAAGGGACGTTTGTTTTTTTGCTGAGTATATATATATATATATATATATATATATATATATATTCATAGCATTCGTAGTCTGAGTCCCGATCTGATTGTATGGGTGGTTACCTACCAGGTAACGCAAGTGGTAAGTACTCTGACTTCCAGGCCAAGGCGCAGTGCAAAGAGGCTTTGCTTCTGACGCTGACATCTGAGGTTCGATCCCCACAAGGGGTACTGTGGAGTGTGTATGCCTGATGAGCCCAATTAAGGGCGAAACTGTCATTATTTGACAGTAAAATTATGCAACATTCTATGATCTGCTTCTCACAACTGGCGGATGTTTGCTGACTGGCAGACCAAACACATATGTTACCTGGTAGGTAACCACCCATATAATCAGATCTGGGCTCAGACTACGAATGCAATAAATGTAATTACTCCGCTTAAGGAGGCTTCGCTTCTGACACTGACGTCCGAGGTTCGAACCAGGGTACAGTGGAGTGTGTATGCCTGATGAGCCCAAATAAGGGTGAAGCACGTGTTGCGTACACTTTGCATTATTTGACAGTAAAACTATGTAACATATATATATATATATATATTTGGTCATGCTTTTCTGGCACAGCCAAAGATGCAGTGTTCTTGTACAACTGTTGTACATTTGGTCTTTTGAATAAGAATCTTTTGTATTTCTGTTGGTTTGCATTGTTTTTAACAAATAAAACTAGTTTTGGTATAAGCAAACCTGTTTATTTCCTATTACTTGAACATGAACTGTAAAATGATACTGAAATAGGTATAACTGACAACCTAAATAGATTATAGCTAAATAACTTGGCAAGGGGCATTTTTTTTAAAAGTTTGCAAAACAATTGTTAAAATATTATGCCTTATTGACATGAGTAATGCCAATTTACACAATATAATTTAAGAGAGTGAAAAAAATCCATTCATTTTATATAAAAACTAGGCTGACCCGCCTTTTAAGGCGACCGACTTTTAAGTTGACCACTTCTGAAGGCAATTCAATATGTAGATCAATTTGATACAAACTCATTAATTTGGTTATATTGCATTTGAGTGGTATTACTTTAATACTCGTAGTTTCTGTTATTTTTGTGATGCAATTTAAACTTTTTTTCTATATTGAGGTCACCCTTTTGAACCCCCCTGATATTTACTATTCGGTGAGGCATTTGTACTCCATCAACATTAATTATTTCCAGAGACATAATTTTGTCTATTTTTCCAGTGCATCACGCACAAAACCAAGAGAACGATGGGAGCACCAGAGCTCACATCATGTCACTTCGTACCGCAAGCTGCAAGTAGTAAGTCTGTGATAAGCGTAATACCGCTACACTTTCCACTCATGGGACGGAAGAACAATCCCGACCACTTTTATATAGTAAGAAAGAAGAAGAAGATATCGCACAGTCTGGAGTAGAAAATAATCTTTTACCTGGAAAAACAAAACTACAAATCCCATCGTGCATTGCAAAATGGACGGGCGTGTGAAACTCCGCGCCTGCGTAGCACTCACAGGACGGAAGGACAATCCCGACCACTTTTATATAGAAGGATATGTTGTTTCAGAATAGATTAAGTGTATTAAGCATAATTCAATTATTTATGATAAAAGCAATTTTATTATACATTTATTGACATTTTTTTATTTTAATCTAACATGCCATTTGCAGTGTATACATTGAGTATAATACATCTATCCTTCTACATGTGCTCTGCAGTTAATTTGGAAATAATTCCTCACTACATCAATTTCTACAGGAATAAGATAATGAATTGGTACCAGAGTCATGCAGAATATTCTATTATGACTGATCATGTGGAAGAGCCTGTTTTAGATATTTATTACATATGAATATCAACAGAGCTGCTTGAGGACCGTTATCACTTGCAGTTATACTTGACCTTGACAGCTTAAGCAAATAATCTTTAAGAATTGGACATGCTATGAGCAACACTATGCTTTTTCTGTTGAATTCCCGCTTGGATTTCAGCTATGATGTTATATATTGTGAACCTGAAACACAAACACAAGATGCCACAAAAATGTAAGGCACCACAAGCTACCCTGCATAATTACAACATTGTTGTTTTATTTTGATTTAATATGTTTTAGATCAGCTTTTGACAATATCCATGTGTTTTGTTCCTTCAAAGGTCTCAAAGGGTGGCATCAGGTTGTTGAATCTCCATTTATTTGCTGTAAGGACTAGAAGAGAAGGATCATAGGTGATAACTCGGTTGCACTAGTGACAAGTCCTACTTTCTGAAGACATATGTAACAAACTGTTGGTTTGATGTGCAACTTTCAACTTCTTCCTATATGTACCCTTTAGGTGGAGACAGGCTCTTCTTTTGTTTGTGACACAAAAAGGAACATCTTTTAAATTGCTCTATATATAAGGCAATGTGGCGTAGTGGTTACGGCCTTGGATTTCAAACCCTGAGGTTATGATTTCAGATCCTGCTACGGACAATGTGTGATCATGAGCAAATTACTTGTCCTGCCTGTGGTCCATTTGGAAAAACAAAGGAAACGAAACCAACATCTACCATAAATGTTGTAAGTCATCGTGGATAAAAGTGTCAGCCAAATAAGTAAATGTTATTTAAATTTTTAATGTAAGTGAAAGTAATTTTAAATACGTAAAGTCAATTCTGAATATGTATATTCTGATCTGCCTGGTTTTCAGTCCACAAAATGATGAATTAAATAGCCTCTAGAAAGCTTTGTATTTTGATCATATGTTGGACGAATACCTTGCAAAATGATATGAATTCTAATATGAGCTGCGGTTGGTTATTTATTTTTTTGTACTAATGTGCAGGGTCACTTAAGCATTGGGAAAGATATTTTGAAAGAGTAGAAGGTGGTGCTTTAATTGTGGAAGTTGTGGGTGCTAGATTTTGTATTATGTATCTTGGCTGATGTTATGATGATGATGGGTACTTCCATGCTTCAACAGACAGCATTAAGAATGTATTAAAGTCTTCTAAGTGAAATTGGTCTTCGAGGTGGTGGCAATCATAGCTCTTCCCAGTCGATGGTTAAATTATGGAGCACAGCACAAACAACAATAAAGCTGCTGGCTCTTACTGGGGATGTTCTTAGATCAATCTAAGAAGCATATTTTCAGGACCCCAAATGCCCTTTCAATAAAACAGAGGGTCTTTTGTCGTACCAGAATCCTATTGCTGTAACTGGGCATGGCACAGGTGTCAAGAGGTGCCTAAGTAAAGGATACACTCAGCCACCCAGTACCACTCCATTTCAGTCTCCAACTTCACACCTCCACTATGATTTGTTGCTGTTGGAGATCTGAGTATCATGTTTGCTGTCCGACCACCTGGCAACAATGTCACAAATCCATAGTTTTTCATTGCACAGCCATTTGAGAATTAATCAAGGCGTAATTGTGTGTGGTGATAAACACAAGGTTTTCATAGTGCCTGAATGAGTGCAGCAGGCTTTAACACTGATCCATCCTGGCATACCTGACTTCATATACGTAGACTGCAGCCACAATGTCCCTCTGTAACCTCCAGTTATTCTATGGAAGATGTGGCACATTGAACTTACAGTATATGGATGCACATCAGGTCTCCAGCACAACACTGAAAGGACCCAGTGGCTAAAAGCTTATAGCTTAACTATTATGACACTTGAGCTCTTCCCTTGTAAACTAAATCACTCATCTAAAATACTTATGAGACTTCAACTCAACGGTTTCATTGATGAATGAATTGAAGGTAAATGGGGAAGAGATTCCTAAGCAGTAGTAGTAGAACTAAATAACATTGACTTTTAATGTGCATCCAGTGCCACCCCTATTCAAACTGGGGCCCTAATTGGAATCTTCTTGAGGCCCAATCACCCCAACCTCCCCATCCTGCCCCACTCTGAATCCACTACATTAGTATTTCTTATAATAGCTTTAATTTGAACAATAAATATATAAACTAATAATAAATAAAGAAGCACAGACAGCAAACTAACTATAACTTTTAATGTCAAATACAAATACTTTTTTTTAAATAATCAAAACTTGAAAGTGAATGTTTAAGGACATCTTCAGTCTCTGTGTTACACTTCACAGCAGCACATTTCTACATTTTCTGGAGGCAAAGTCGTTGTTTTGATGATCACATAACTTGCTTCTTTGCAAGGTCTAATTTGACGCTGTTGATATCCAAGCTGCTTTTATGTTCTTGAGAAATGGATGACCTGAAATATATCATGATGAGCTTAAGTTTTTTTTTGAAAAACTGGAAACTAGGAGGGTTGCTGCAGTCTGGGCGGCAACCTACAGATTTGGGCTTTAATGGTATACTAATTGATTTCTTTTCTTTATAGTTGAATGCTTAATTAGTGATGATTTTAATTATAATAGTAATAATAACTGTTCAAGTTATCAGTGTGCTGTTGTTACTTGATACAGCCAGCAGTATCAGTTACAGCATATGATACAACAAAAACAATTTTAATACAACTACTGCCACTTCAACTAGATAATAATGATAATAATAAAGATAATAATGAAAATACAATTAATACTACTACTACTAATGTACAAAATGCCACTACTACTACTACTACTACTAATAATAATAAAAACTACTAATACTACTGAACAAACTTAATAAACTTATTTATTGTGATACAAATTCAAAATGAACATGAATATTTACATATTTAAGTAATGAATACGCAAATGTATGGCCTACACTTATGAATTCATCTAAACTTCATTTTGTCCTTCCACTAATTGCTCTTTCTACAAGTCAAAATTGTTTCCTTAATTCACCCAATAACCAACTAATAACCAAGAAAGCCTGTGTGTTGCTGAAAACAAAACTCAGAGTACTTCCTGTGTCGACTAACGTTAGCAGCCTTTAACAACATGTAGAGGTCCTGATGTCTATATGGCGATGATAAATAATATAATGTGTCAGCTAGGTACTGTAATATCATTTAATATCACTCATTATCAAAAATATTACACATAATGTTATTCAGCTAGTCCACTAATCCCCTCAGTTTACCATAATGGCAATTGATGTAATGTTAGCAGCCTTGCTGGAAGTGGGACACATTTAGATTGCTAAACACAAGAGCAAGTGCACACACATGTTTTTCTTTTCTGCATTCCCGAATGGTGTTGAGTTGAAGCCATCTGCTCATTAATATAAAATGATCAAACAGGTGACTGTCAGCAACGTTAATTTGATGATTCATGAAACAACAATAACCCCAACACAGTCACGCGCAGACCTCTAGAGCTTCATTCTGTTGTGGAGGTTATGTTATGTGTTATGCTCTGTTACACTATGGTTAAGATTACGGATAGGGATGGAATTACCTGACTAACGTGAAATAACCAAAGAACAAAAACGTGCAATACAATTGGCTGTCCACCAGAGCTTCTGAATCGTGGAGGTATACAAACCCCCAGCAGGCATATACATCGTTCCTCTGATCATGGGCCCAATGCACACTTTGTGATCTGTGTATAGGAAGGAAGGGCAGCTCTGTGTGCATCATATTCCATTTTTTACGGCACTTCAAATAGCTACAGTAAGTTCATTAATGCACTACATTTGTGTCTGAATAATGACATGCACTTTGTGTGTTTAACGATCTACACATTTTTGTCACATGACCAAATTATGTATTTGCATATTGTGTGATTTTACTTCCATAATGTTCTGTAATAGGCTGCTGCTGAGACTTACTTTCTCCCACTGACTAGTGAATTAAGTCAGTTCCACCTATGGCTAAGCTGGTTTAAGTTAGTACGCAACTTTATTTCCATTCCTCAGCTCCAAAAAACACATTGCAATCGCAGTAAGCCTTAGTCTGTAGCAAATCTTAATACCTAGCTGAATGCATGGTACAACAGATTAAACCTGTCAGTCACTGTTACTGTAAATATGGGCTAAAATGGGTTTATCTTGAGTTACTACCCTTCTGAAGGCACACTGCAGCTTACCCAGGATGGTTCATGTGTAAAATATAGCTCATTCAGTATCAGAAGAAATGTGTTGCAGTTCTGTGACATTTTATATCTAACACATCACCAGTTTTAAAGAAGACACAACTGAAAGGAAATCACGTACTAATTCTTTAAAGACACTTCTAGTGGAGTACTAAATAAATCAAAGTTTATTTCTTTAAATATGAAACATGCTGAATATGATTTGTGGGCATGTGGTTAGTTTAAACTGCAAAATAAAACAAATGCTTACTGTGTACTCAAAAATACATCATGTGTTAAAGTTAGAATTTTTTGTTTCTTTTTTTAAAACTTTGCATTAAACATCATTTCCATAATAAACATTGAAAAACAATACCTTATTCAAAAGTAAAGCAATAAATAGTGTAATATTAATTACTGCTCTTTGTTTTAAGATCACCTTTAAAATATGTACAACCCCTAGTTTGCATTTAATTAATCTGTTTCCTTCTCACTTGGTCCATATTTTTTCTGTCCCCACTGTGTCATACTCCTCTTTCCATCCTTTTGTTCCTGGTGGCTTTGTTTTAAAAAGCTAACAATTAGCTACACTTTACTAAATCTGAGATTAATTTTTGACTCACCTTTTGTTTTTTAATCATCTCTGTGCCTAAGTTCCAGCATGAAATGATAACCTGCTATGCCATTTATTGTTCTCCTTCACCTGATTTCATTATTACACTATTGACCCATTAGTAATATAAATATATTTCAAACATTTAGGCATTCATAAAGCTTCATGGTATTTTATGAAGTTAATAAAACTGTATATGATTAATAACATATTAATGTAGATATATTCATTCTTGATATTAGATATAGCAAATTTACATGCTTTTTATTGCTATTTAATTTAATATTGTTTTTTTGTATCAGTACACTGCTGCTGGATTATGTGAACTTCCCCTTGGGATTAATAAAGTATCTATCTATCTATCAATTTATGATTTTTTTTCAGGCTGGCACTTTATTTATGAACATAATGAGTGACCTTCAGTCTGCTTGTAGGTCACCTTCTTCATATCAGATTTTATAATACCGTGCATGTGTTACAAACAATGAAAAGCTAACAACCCATAAATTCTGTGGTTTAATGGACTAAGAGTCCTTATTTTGACCAGATGTTTGGCCCGCTGACAACATCATGAATGAAATCAATCAGCAAAAGAACTTATGCAAGTATAAAATTAAATGCATTTGAGAAAATAAAAGTTTATTCCCTGCCAAAAGTAAAAATAACATTATTTCCTTTGTATTTTATTTGTAATATACTGCCATAAAGCTTGCTTTTTTAATAATCTGTTTTCACATGCTTAAAAGAGCAGTTCTAATCAATTTGTAAACTGTTGTTTTAGGTACAGTATGATGGTATTGATTTGTATACTCTACGAGAAGGTAATATTCAGATGCGTGTTCCATGATTGTCTGAAATATCAGCCATTTAATGAATCTAAATATGGTAGTAATCACTATAAATATTACAGTACTTACTGCAAACCATAGTCCGGCAGGCTGCTCTTTGTTAATTTTATTTGTTATAGAATTTCCATAGTATTTGAAAGTGTTTGACATTTATTTTAGATTTTGCTAAAATTAATGACAAACAGATTTTCAGTTTCTTAAAACACTATAATTACTATGGTGGTGATGTGGAAGCATTTTCTTATTCCATTCATTCATTATCCAACCAGCTATATCTGAACTACAGGGTCACAGGGGTCTGCTGGAGCCAATCCCAGGGCGCAAGGCAGGGTGCCAGCCCACCACAGGGCACACTCACACCAAGTGCACACTAGGAACAATTTAGAATCGCCAATGCACCTAACCTTCATGTCTTTGGACTGTGGGAGGAAACCAGAGCACCCAGAGGAAACCCACACAGACACGGGGAGAACATGCAAACCCAGGTCTCCTAACTGCGAGGCAGCAGCACTACCACTGCGCCACAGTGCCACCCATTTTCTTATTGTATGTTAAAAAATGATAATTAATGCATGCTTCCTGGCAGCTAAACAAATCAGAATGTAGAAATAAACCAATACATAGCAAATGTTTATCCAGTTAAAGTCAATCTGAAATTGTTAATGTAGAAGTACATTGTATTTGTATGGAAACTGTACATACAGTATATTCATTATGTACAGGGCTGACCAAACCTCTCTAACCCCAGCAACTTTCTCTACCCCTTCAATGAAGAGAGCAAGTCGAACTGTCGAAACATATAATCTCATAGTGTGTCTGACCCTCAGTCTTGGGCCAATGGGCTGTGCCTGTTTCACCTTTTGTGGGACTGTACTGTATGGACTTTCCACCAACATCATCGACCCCCTTAACTGGCTCCTCTCAATTAGCAGTACTACTATAGTATGTGTTCCTCCTTTAAAGCCATATTCCACAGTCTGTCACAGAGTATAAGCTCAGTAATGCTGGCCAGTAATGGCCATTTGTACTCATATCCTTATTCTTTCAGTTATTACTAAGAACCGGTAACCATAGGTAAGGGTGGAGAAATTAAACTAGACTGGAAACTGAACATCTATCTCTACGAACTTGTCTCCCAATTATGTTTGAAAAACTATTATAAATTGCATTGAATATTGGTCAATCTCACAATCACATCTACTCTTATTCATAAACCACACTCTTTAGGATTTGAACATTTTGACCTTGGGCACCTGCTCACACTTGACTTGCAGAGAACAAGCCATTATTTTACAGAAGAGCACCATGAACTTAGATTGGAGGTTCTAACTCACATTCCAAACGCATCACACTCAGCTGTAAACTGTTTCAGTGTCCACTGGAGATCAAAGTCTAACAAATCAACATCATCATCTGTAAACAACTGTGATGCAACTCTTAGGTTCCCAAACTGGGTATCTTCCATACTTTAGGTTAAAACCATGCATGTCAATAGAACAGAACTTTTTCAAATACAGGGACCAATTCACACACAAAACTGCAGAACCCCATATTCAGCAGGATACAATGGAGTATGTGGTCATACGCTTTATCCCAAATCTGCTATGTGTATGAATTGGCAAACTCCCATAAGCCCTAAAGCATCTTCTGCAAGGACAATGAGTTGGTCTTCTTTATCTTTGTCAGAACAGAAGCCACATGTCTTCTTCTGACCCTGAAGTGAAACTATCAGGCGATGTCTCTACTTAAGTACTGCCATGCAGTAGGTCCTCACCTTTGGCTTCAAATAAACATTTAAATAAATAAATGGGAAATCAAAACTGTGAATAATACTTAAATGGACAACAAAAAAATTCCAAACACAATAAGGAGCACACATGTAAAATATAAAATCTCCTCAAAAAATGAATCTTTTTTAAAAGGTCTTTATATAGTTAGCCCTTAAATCTAAAGAGAAAAAATCCATTCTTGTATCCAGATAACAAACTGGTAAATACAAAAGCACAATTCTTTTTATTAAATTGTCTGTGCCTTCAATAATGTTTAGTGAATAAAAACAGGGTTGAGTTCTGTGCCTAGTGAGGTGTTTCCTCACAAGTACTCCAACTAAGAATGTTCCAGAAAGGCTGAGGAGTGCAGCTGCTTAGTAAATTTAACACACCCTTCTGTCCCCACCACACCAGCATCCCAGTCCAAAGACACTATCCCACCTTCCATGAATCAATGAAGAGTTGCTTTAGTCACAATATGCCCCATGATGTTCAGTTCTTTTATCAGTGTTGAATGGCTATCATCCACCCTTGCAACCTTGCCACTATGGTGCTTTTTAACACTAGGACTGCAACACATTTTTTCAGTACTATAACTTCCATGGGTATGCAAATCAGCATCTTAATCTCTTTGTTCTTACTATTAGCCCATCAGCTCAGCATTTTGAAAATACATCCCTACTTCCCAATTCTGAAAAACTGCAGATAACCTAATAGTGGATTAAAAAATAAATAATTTAATAATAAAAACTCCAGGGTTGCATGACTGCTGAACAAAACAACAAAATGATACATTTCAATTAGCTGGGCATATGAAATGGCAAAATGAAGCAGACCCTTTTATTTGTAAAGAAAAAGTTTCAATATTTACAACCATACTCACATATTTCTGTGGATATGGAAACATTTGTAAACACCAAGGCATGTAGTCCTATTAGAAAACACTCTTCATCAGCAGTCAGCATAGATTTTTACCATCTTTATGGTAAATGTTTACATAGTTTTCTTTTGTGTTATTGCACGTGTGTCTTACCATCAGGCACTGCTACATTTTCTCTGGAATGATAGGAACCCACAAAAATGTTGAGACATAAGCCATGCTGCTGTTTGGCATAAACTGCTTTACTATTTAACAAAACAATACTTTTCAATAAGCTAAAAACATAATTTAACAAATAAAAATATATATAAACAGTTCATGCAAATTAAAGACATACTGTGAATAGCACTCACACCTGAAATAGTAGCATTTCTCGTTTGTTTTGTTGTGTGTGCATCCCTCACTTACCAGAGCTTCTGTGCTTTATTGGTGTCTGTCTCCCTTACCATCTTTTGTGTCACCTTTCAGGGTAAAGTGGCAGCTCCTGCAGCAATTCAAAATTTGATGTTAAGATTTTTTGGGTTTGTTTCACTTGCCCGAAGTAAAAAGGCATTACTAGTTTATTGTGAATAACTGCTTAATAATGCTTTTGTTCTGCTTATAACATGTGATACAGTTCTGAATGAAGGGTTACATGTGCCAGATATGGCTGAAAGGATGTCAGTATAGCAAGTACGCAGGCAGCATCAATTTAAAATGGGAAAATGAGAACATGCAAGGTGGCACATTGTGGACAGAGCAAGCTACAGATGAAAAGCACAGAGCTGGAAGGTACAGTAGCTCACTGATGTTTTCAGAGACATGGCAGACCAGGTAATATATGCTATTGTTAGAATAAACAGTCGTCTTTCTTAGCTTGACAATGAATCTGACATCAAGCCATTATGTGTGCATCTGGCTCTACATGTTGCAGCCTTTCAGTGTAGCTGCAGCATGCTTCAATATGCTTCAGTATACATAAATCACTTTATTGTTCTAAAAGGCACCTCATCTACAGTGAAATCTCACGATCCATCAGCCTTTCCACCTTCAGCCACTGTAAAATCTCAGATGTGGGCCAGCATCTTTATGTATCACAGTCAAAGAAAGCTTATTTATTTATTTTGAAGCAAGTTTATTCTTGCAGTTGCATACATAGTCATGTCTGCCGTGTCCATTTAAATGCTGAGAGCAAGCCTCCTTCCAGCTCTGTGCCATCTCACACGTTCTACTTTCCCCAACACGTAGATACTGGCTGTTTACTTAGTATTCCAGGCTGTGTGAAAGCATTATGATGTAATTTTAAATGAGTTTATGTTTTTTATCTAATTGAAATAACTAAAGTGACAGGAATTTCAGATTTCACTGTTTTCTTCATCTTGAACAGTAAAACAATTTGAGTGATGATAAGTGTGACTTTTTCTGAGGTTATTTTCTAGTTGTTTCCAGAAGGGCGACAGCAATTCACTTTTAGGCAGCAATGTTAAAAAATTTTAATAACAACAACATAAGAGGAACTGTTTAGATAAAAAGGATAGGCAAATCTGGTCAAGTGTGATTGGAAGGTGATGAGCAGTGATTAACTACTGGCTGCAAGCATTCAGTGGTGTTACTTTTGGCAGTAATATGAGTCTTTCATGCTAAAAAGAAAAATATCACCAATCATGGTTTTAGAATTTACAGTTACAACAACATACTGTATGTATTTGTAGTGCAACACAATGACACATACACACTGATGAAATAATTAGAAATGAAAAAACACAAGACCCATTGACATCATATATGGTGCTTCTAGTGTTATTCACCTCCACACTGACTTCAGCTATAGGGATGTATCTAATCTCAACCAATGCTTCTGGCGGTTTCTCCAGTAAGAATAGTGTATAGACTGGTTTTAGGAGATCCCCAAGTACTTTTGCCATCTTTGAACAATACTCCTATTGAAGTCAATGTTTCTTCTATCTTGCTGAGAACTGGCTGCCCATCATCCCCCTAGCCTTATTGAGCACAGAAATCCAGTAACAATTCACCACTCAGATTCACATTGTAATCTTACTCTTTGGAGTATCTATCTCCTTCTCTACATGAGTGTTCAAGTCTCTCATTAGGACTGTAGAGTCGGTAGATTGCATGTTTTGAGCAATAAATTCAATGTCTCTACTAAAGACTGATACTTTGAACAGTCAGTGACTATAAACAAATAACAGAATTATTCTGTTTACAATGTGAAGCCTCATTAATACAACCCATTGATGCACCAGAACAAACACCAAATGGATTACACTTTTTAGTATCGTTCCACTCACTTCCTATGTCAGGCAGTTCCACAGTAAACGAGAAACCACTCTTGATCAAAATATTTGATTATAGAACCAATGCTGAGTGTAGCGGTGAATACATCTATATCCACCCTGTATTTATTAACCTCTTGCATAAGCTCTGGGTCCCAACAGAAAATTTAAGTTGCACTTCACAAGAGGCAGTTTCCAATACCAGGCCATAGAAGGCTTTTGTCAGTTCTTATTCTTGCCAGTCACCCAAATGAAATTTCACTCAAACCTTACCTTTCATCTTGCGTGCAGTCATTCCCCCAGTGACTCAATGTAGTAAACAGCACTCAGGAACTTCTTCAGGAGTGGGTCTCAGCATCCCTGTCGCACATGAGGTCCTTCGTAGTTTAATTAGAACATTCATGGTCAATTACAGATTTTACCTTGTCTGTAACATTTTGCCATTAATAATGCATGTAACCTGGATTAAGCATGATTTTCCATACATTTTTGGGGAAAACAACACTTATGAAACTAGAGAGGTTTCCCATCTTCAGGAAGAGAGATGTGCTAGAAAAATAAATCATAAAAGTTTAATTTGGCTTATGGGGGTGAGTAAAATTTAATTACATCCTATGGTACTTTTGAAACCAATTTTTTTTATGAATCAAAGAAAAAAAAACTATATGAATATTAAAAATAAATTGCAAGATTAATATAAGATGTTTTTTCTTGCATAATGAGATAGTACTAGTTGGTAGTTGGCTTCAACCGGTATGACTCAATAAGAAATAAGATTTGATATAACTGAACATAATGGAATTTGCTTTACAGAACAAAAATATATTCATGCTAGAATATAGTGAATGCTGAGTGGTGCTTAAGCAGACTCACAGTTCTACATTTAAGAAATGTTTCTATTCCTGCCATTGGAATGTGTTTAATTTACCATATATACTCGCAGATAAGTTCTCCTACAGATAAGTCAGGACTTGATTTTACAGTATAATTTCTGGTATTTTATAATGTTGGTCATATAAGTCAAATGCGGAAAACTCACGCTATTGGTACAAGGGATTATGATATGCTAACGCACACCTGAGAGAGTAACCACGTAACACACTGCCTTTTTTTGTATTTGAAAGCGGCAATGTGCTCTTTCAGCATGTGCTCTTAACCGCTCTCTCTGTCTATTGTGCCCGAATACCTGAACTACTCCAAAACAAAGTTTGCACTGACTTGTGTTTTTTGTATCTCACACCCTCATACACCTTTATTGTAAGAGCATCCCTTATCTACGTTGGAACATTCGAACAGAAGAAAATGTGAAGGTCATTTTAAATTATACGTTGTTGAAGTAAAGAAATTGGTAACTGCAACAAAATTCGATGCATCTGAGAAACTGGTGCGAGACTGGAGGAAGGAGATGTAAAAAAAATAAATAAATAAGTGTTGCATTTTTGAACAGGGGTTCTGATTTTATGATCGATTTTTCGGGTTTCAAGACCAAACTTATACGTGAGCATATACGGTAGATATCTTTTCAAACACAAAACATGCAATTAAAAAATCAAGACAAGGGGCCTCATGTATAAACGGTGCGTACGCACAGAAATGTTGCGTAAGAACTTTTCCACGTTCAAATCTCGATGTATAAAACCTACACTTGGCTTAAATCCACGCACTTTTCCACGGTACCTCATGCCTTGTCGTACGCAAGTTCTCCGCTCGGTTTTGCAGACTGGCGGCACCCAGCGTCAAAGCAGTGCTACTGTTCCTGTGTGGTTACACCTTATTTTCCTGACGCGCTTTATAAATACACAAACTAACCGCATATTGTTTATTAGTGTAATGCATCTGATTGTAATTAACTTGTAACAATATAATGGTAGAGGGAACAGCCATAGTATTCCAACTACAATAACTGCTTTAGCGCTGTTACTCTCACTTCTTCTTCTTCTTCTTCTTCTTTCAGCTCCTCTTGTTAGGAGTTGCCACAGCGGATCATCTTTTTCAATATTTCTCTCACTGCACCACTCAGAGTATTTATATCACTGTATCTGAGTGTGAATCACAGCAGCAGCTAATCGGAAAGGGAATTATCGGTATACAGCTTCAAGGACACGCTGTCTCAGCCACTGCAAAATGTTTTAAAGCCTTTCCTGTACGGACCTCGCGGTTCAGAAACAGAAACGATATCATTTATAAGGTGAAATTCAGCAAAATATGTTTATTAAATTATACAGATACAACTTTAACTTCATTTAAATAATCTATATTCTTCACTGGGAGTGTCGTTAAGGATAGAATAATTAAACATGTACTACGAAGACATTTCAATGTTCTTTAAACGTTTTGAAGAATCGGCGCTAAGCTTACAGATGGCTTAACGTCTATTACAGAGCTGATTGTATGGCGATCGGTTACTTGGGGAAAGAAAAGCACTGACTGCAGTGACGGTTACGCCAATATATATTGAATATAAAACAGAAAGAGAAAATAACAACACAGCTAAAAGCACAGCGACAAATTTCGGCAAAAGTTAAATGCTTGTGTCATGAGCACGAGGCGGCTATGCAGCCATCCACTGTGCATAAGCTACCTTACTGACGGGCGGGCGAAGGAGCCACCGATTCTTCCTCTTCCCAGTGCCACCACAAGCCTAGAGCCACCCGATTGTACTGCTGCAATAAATTATTTCATCGAAGTGAAACACATGTTTAATAACGTGCTTTAACTCCTATCATCATGAAAATGATATCACGTATACATCTCAGTATTTTAGTTATTCAGAGAACTGTAATATTACGAATGTAATTGATTCTGTGTCCAGTTGGAGGAAGAGAGCCGGTTTAAAAAGCAAGTAGTGATTCACACACATAGAGCACATAGAAGATCAAATACAAAACAAAGCATTTACGTGCTACTTTAATTACGATGTGATTTGAAAAACTGGTTAATTAAACGATTTTAAGATGTTTATGATTTTCTACTTTAATGACAAAATAAACTACGTGATTAAAGTGGAAATGTCGAGATTGAAGTTGACATTTCGTGCTTTTTCCTCACTGTGTCCCTTTTTTCTCTGTACCCTAATAAGCTTTCATATGACACTCAGACAGTGGGCTTACAACTCGGCTTTTCACAGCGACTTTGATATGTGACTTCTTTTTTATTTCCGGCACTGTGCGATTTGTGAATGTGAGCTTTCAAGTTTCTCCAACACGCTATGTCACTCGATCAACTTCCTTTTGTTGATTATACCACGGTTTATTTGAACAAATAGTATGTTTTTCCTTTGCCTCCACTTGGTATTCGCTGAAATTCTCATTGTTTCCCCGTGCTTTTCCCATTGTCTTTTCACAGAAGGCTGCGCTTAAGGGCGATTTATATTGATTTGCATATTCAAATAGGCGTAATTCTGGGAGGATTTGGGGCGTTACATAATGCGCGTGCACGAGCGTTAGTTTTCACGCTGGTCGGGATTTATGTAGTGGAAGAATGTGGAAGTTGGAGTACGCACAGATTCCTGCATCTGGATTTTTCTGTGCATAAGCACATTTCGGCTTTTGTGCTTACGCCATGTTATAGTGCGAGTTCTATGCACGGCGTTATACATGAGGCCCAAGGTCACTTGCTTTTTCTAAAGACCCGAGTTGCTTTTGTTATAATACACATTATATTGTTTGGAACTTGTTTGCAAGTTATGTGTAATTATTTAGTTTTTTCTGTATATTATTTACACAAGGCAAATTATGGATGAAGATCAATAACTATCTTCTTCTGAACAAATCCTAATTCTGAGCAAATCCAAATTGCATTATGTAATAACTGTTGAATTCTGCTCTGTAATATTTCTGTTGCACTATAATAATGTAATGAGTATTACTTGTGTTCTGTTCTGCGTATTGTATTGCTTTTACCCAACATTGACTTCTTAGAGAGTCATGGCTGGATGGCTGTCAAAAGGCAGGGCCTGTCAGAGACCATTGTGGCACTTCTTATGTGATTTTGGGCTATGCAAATAAATTGTATTTTATCTTTAGTTTTAGTTAGCTTTAAATCTAAGTAGGCAAAGTGCAAGGTTTGTTTAAGTTTTAGTATTTTCTTTGCCTTTGACTTTGATTTTGTGTTTGATCAATGCCCTGTATGCTTGATATTTTTTTTTTTGACCATTCGTCTGGCACTGTCTACAATTCTGTTACAAGTTATTATCTCCTGATCCTCTGTCCCTCACAATAAATGTATAAATTCTGTAATCACAGCTTTCCTAAAGTTCAGGTAAGTCACATTAAAATCCTATCTCCTTCAGCCTTATAGGTTCGGCTACCTTTTTTCTGATTCCCTTCTGGGGAGTTGTCCATATGTACACCCTCCTGGAGAAAGAGAAGAACACATTCTGAGGCATCTGCAATTCTCCATCTTTTATCCCATGGTTTCACAATGTTTTCTAACTTGATTCTCATGAGCAGTTGACATAAACTCTAATACTAATCTCTTCTAATGTTCTGACCAAGGCAGTATATTTAGGAAAAGACATCTATGTCCATGGAGGTATTCTTTATGATACCATGAAACAATATGGCAACAAAGCCTAAAATGACAGATTCATCTTTGGATTGAGGGATAACCAATTCAGGATGATATAGTAAACTCCCCTAACCATAAAGTTTTATCAGGCCTATAATACTTTCCAATGTACCATCAAGGTCTTTGTTTCCACAGCAGCATAATTTCCAGATGACATTAATCACAAGGTGGTGCGTACCCTCAACAGTCTGAGACTGCACTGCTTCCAGCCTAGGTTGAAATAAACACAAAACATCATTTGGGTCTCTAAAGGATGCCTGTGTTTGAGAAGTAAAATCTATATCTTTAGTTGCCTCTTTTAGCCTCTCGCTGGAAATCTCTTGCCCTTGTCTCTCTTGCAGTCTGGAAGTCTTCATTTTACAATCGTTTCCTTTTTGAACTTTCTGCATCTCTAATCAACAAATTGTTTTGCTCTACAGTACTATCCACAACTGGCTTCATGCTGTTATCTTAGTGAAGAGCTACAACAACAACAACAACATTTATTTATATAGCACATTTTCATACAAACAGTAGCTCAAAGTGCTTTACATATTAAAGAATAGAAAAATGAAAGACATAATTATAAAAAAATAAATCAACATTAACATCGAATAAGAGTAAGGTTTAATGGCCAGGGGGGCCAGCTAGTTGGGGTTTGCTCCATGAGGCGGATTCTTCTGTGCATCTTTGCTCTTTTTTTCCCTCCTTTCTTCTCCTTGTGCTCCTGCATGGTGTGTGTGTGTGCCACTTTACCCGTCAACTCTTTTTTTTTCTATGCGTTCTGTTTAATTAGCTATCTCAGGTGAGGTGAGGCAGGTGGGTATCAGTGGGGGAGAATTTTGTTTTTGTTCTTATGTAGCCCAATTATTACTGTTAACTTAATTTTTTTGTATTCATTTTCTTTGTATCAATAAAAATAAATCACAAAAAAAGCTTTAGATGCGTGTGGTCTGTGTAAGGGGTTTAGCACTTGAAGAACAGTGGGGTCTGAACTTTAAATAATATTCCACCAAAAAACGCTAACACTTTCTTTCTTGGTTTCTAGACAAATAAGGTTTTATGCACCAAATACTTCTTACATACTCCAAATAATTTAAATCCAATTGACTCTTTTTGCTGTTTGAGTTCATAAGTGGAAATCAGTGGAGCACAACTAGACACAATTCCTTGTGAGCCATTTAAGGCATGAGGTGTAATATTGCTCCACTTTGGATAATATTTTGTGATATCACCATCTTATCCATCGCTCTGTGGTGTTGTTCTTATTAACATGGCCACTGAGATGGAAGCGGTGGGGAGCATGTAATACATGATCTTCAAATGCGATCTCCTGATTTAATGTACTGTAGATATATACCCTATACTGTAGAGGTTAGAAGCACGCACTGATACAGTGCATTGCCACACCCACCACATGACAAACCAACTCAGGATCCCAGATTAGGACCTGAGTGCAGCCATGCAATGGGTGACACCTCATCACCACACTAGTTCAGATGGAATGGAACCAATGTGAGATTTTTTATGGTGACTGGAGTGCCAATTCTGCCACCAACCCCCAGGTTTTCCCTGCAGGATGGAGCAATTGCAGGTCAAGGGCCCAACGAAGTAGAGTCACTTTTGGTGTTTACAGGATTCAAACTGACAACCTTCCGATTGCCAGTGCAAATCCTTAGCCTCAGAGCCACCACTCTGCCCCTATACCCTATACCCTATACCCTAGTTTAAAATCTTAATGCATCATAATGCTTCTCAAATATGACTAAAACATGTTAATTAAACAAACAGATAATATAATATATTATAGAATGGATTACATGAGTTTCTGGGTAACTCATGTTATACCATGTTGGAGATGTTTTTTGTTTGGCCACATTGTATGTGGGGCAATGCTGTACACATTTAATGCCACTAGCTGCTTTTTATTTTCACACATAAACAGCTAATCTTTACTTACCTTTTGCACAAATCTATAAACATACCAACTGCCAGTTTACATTTCTCCTGAAATGCAGACCAGAAATTCAAATATATGCAATAATGTGGGAAGGTAAAATATCACAGGTGCTAAGTTGCATTTGAACATAGCAAAGTGGTAGTTCATTTTTTTCAAGAAAAGACCTGAAAACAGAATGCAACTGAGTCAATGCTGGCTCGCTGCCACCATTTACTAGCAGAAGGAACATTTTGCAGTTAGTAAGCCCAGAGGTTGCATGCATACCGCAGCCAGCCGTAGTACTGCCGTGGGTGTCATGAGTCATTTCTATGAGCATTTTGTTGTTGTGTGTGTTTCTTTCCCTGTGGTGCACCAGATTTCTTCAGTAAATAAACTCTCTTCAGTTTCATTTGCCATTAAACTGGTGTCTCATTCTTTGCAGAAGCATTTTAAGTTGATTACTTGCCTAGCTAAGACACAATAAATCCACCAATAAAAATATATTACATAGCACTTCTACTTATTTCTCTCTTTCTTTTGTTATACTTCTGAGTTTTAGTGTACTTTCATTAAGTTTTTTTTTTTTATAATTATACATTTTATTGTTAAAATATTAAAAAATTTTATTTTGGACATCATTTTGGTTTTATTTGTTTTGCCCTTTGGTCTACAAGTTATTTTTCCTGTTATATTTCCAAATCTGAATCTTGTTATGTGATATCATCTACTGTTGAATTCTGCTCTGTACTTGTAATATTTCTATTGTACTATTATATTGTATTGAGGATTACTTGTGTTCTGTTCTGTGTATTGTATTTTATTTATTTATTATTTTTTTGATACTCACTGCACACCCAACCTACCTGGAAGGGGGTGTTTCTTTGAACTGCCTTTCCCAAGGTTTCTTCTATTTTTTTCCCTACAAGAGTTTTTTTGGGAGGTTTTCCTTGCTTTCTTAGAGAGTCATGGCGGGGGGGGCTGTCAAAAGGCAGGGCCTGTTAAAGCCCATTGCAACACCCCTTGTGAGATTTTGGGCTATACAAAAATACTGTACATTGTATTGTGTTGTTTTTCTCTTTTTGACAATTGTTTTCTACTTTGCCTGTTCTCGATTTTCTTGACTTTGACATTGCATAGCCCCTTAAAGTTAATGTTAATCTGGCTATTTCACTTACAATAACTCAATGGGTTTTTCCAACCTGGCCATAACAACTTATTATATATAATGCCATTTCCATCTGTGTTTACACTGGACTTTGATATAAATTTATAGAGCAGCTTTTTTGTTTAATGCTCAATTTATAACAGTCATTCATGAGTTTCAGACACCTCTGGCCCCATAGGTCTCTTGCTGCTTTGTGAATACTTTGGAATGTTAATGACTGAGGTGTTAAACCTTGAATCCACAGACAGAGTCCCTATTGTGGCCTATAATGCCAACTTCACTATCCTACCAGCAACTCCTAAAATATTAATGGTGTCAAACTATATCGTTTGTTCCTTTGGACCTGTCAGTAATACAGAGGGGAGTACCTGCTACAAGGGCAACAGCTAATCTTCCATATCATTATTCCCTTTTTTAAGCATTCCGGAAGGGACATTTCAGCTTCAGTACAAGGTGTTTATGCAACACAGGAAGTAATAGTTTACTGTTTATTAACATTACTGCACACTTCTAGTGTTGGAAGGAATCCTTCAGATTCCATTTGACTGGTACACCTGCCTCCAGTTGGATAGTCATTGGGTTAATAGGTTGTCTTACTACATCTTCTCTTTAGCATAGGGAGCATGGTGTTACGATTTACCATTTTTTTAATATGTGGACCAAAATGTACTCTAAGCAAAGACAGAAGCAACAAACAAAGCAATAAAACAAATATGTACAGCCTTAGTGAGCCTGTTTACCATGGCCGAAATTATAGTATAGTCTACATCTATATCAAAATTATAGTGTAGTCTAACTGGTGTAGGAATGAGCTGGATTAAGCCTGCCAGAGGTATTTTTCACCCTGTTACTAACTTCATATGCCAAGATTAAATGGGTAATATATTAATAAATTAAAAGTACCCCAAAGTACATCTTGAATTTTGTAAACACCTGGGCATCCTGAAAGAATCATGCCCTTGCTGCAAATTTTTTAAGCCTGATAGAATCTGGAATAAAAATTGATTTGCATTGTGCAATATAGAAAATTTTTAATGTCTTCAACTAGATGAGTAGTATCAACTAAAAGCGACTCTGGAGACAAAATCATTTCTGGTCAAGTAACAAAATCATCCTCAGGAAAACCGAAGAGGCCAAGCATTGCCTTTAAGATTTTTATCTCCTACCTTGTAAGAGATAATAAATTAAAGTGACCAAAAATAGACTACCTGGCCATCCTAGCATTAGGTGTTTCAGCTTCTTTTAGAAATATAAGGTTCTTATGATCAGAATGGATTATGAATGGCATCTCGGTAATCTTCAGCGAGTGGCGACACTCCAATAAAGCAAGCTTAATCACAAAATGTTCTCATTTTTCAAAAAAAAACAATGCACAAGGGTACAGATTTTCCCACATTAGGAATTTTCGAGGATATATCCACCTGACGCTCAAAAGGAACATGTCTCAGGTTCAAGGTGTTATGAAAACTGTTAGTACAAGCAAATTTCTTGGTATTTTTCATTGTGAGTGTGGTATTTAGTGTTGTAATTGTGCTGATGCTTTCAGAAATCTTCAACAAAGCCAAAATCCACAAAACATTGAAACTTTATAGAATTGAGTAGTTTTGAATCTTAAATGGCTACAAGTTAGGCTAAGTCCATATGTACTTCTTACATTTCTCTCATTTAACATACAATTTGTTCTGTCATTAATGTAAACAAGGACATGAATACCTCAAACGATTTAGAAGTAGACTTTGCCAAGGACTAGAAAACTGCCAGATCATTGGCCTATCTGTAGGCATTAAAGTACCTTTTAAAGCCCATATGAAGGGTTGCAAGCCATTTTCCACTCACCCCCTTCTCATACTTTGATTTAATTATAGGCAGTGTGTAACCCAAGTTAAGTAAATATTGTGTATCCAACTTCTTGATTTAATAGTAAACAGATCAAAGGGAGAGAATAAATACAGTGGAATAAGTCCAACTTGGTATACGTCCTGTTTGGACGCGAAAAATTTTGCTTGGTATACAACCTTTGTTTGGAATACGACTCACATGCTACCCTTGTTTACCTCTCTCGAGACAAACCCACGACTGCCCATGATCGTCAGTGCGCCAGTTGCTAGAATTCAGTGAACAACCCGCGCTATAACTCTCTGTGAATTTTCACGTGTGTGGTGTAGCTGGTCCACAGCTCCTGTCAAAGGCCAGTTTTAAAATAAGAAATCAATGCGCTCGTGGCTTGGTGAGGGGGCGTGGTGGTTGTGTGGCTCAAGAGGTTCTCAGGGTGATTTGCGATGTGGGCGTTTCTCACCTAAGTGCACAGGGGCTGCTTATCTTGAGTGAGTCTTGAGTGAGTGAGTCGGCTATAAGGGGAGGAAAAAGAAGAATGGACGGGAGGTTGTGCGCACACGCGAAAGACAGAGAGAGAAAGAGAGAGAGACACATGGTGCAGGAGAGCATTGCAGCTGAACAGGGAGCCTGGGTGTTGGGTTGACACCCGGGGAATAGTAGTAGTGGTCAGTCCCGCTGAGTGATCATGGAGCGGGATTGACCGGAAGGAGGGTGAATCTCCGCGTAAGGCTGTGGGAGTCGGGACTTGGGCGAGTGTTTTCCCCAGCATAGGTGCCCTGGTCGCTGTGGATCCCAAGTCGCTGTCAGGAGGAGCCTATCGGAGCCAGGGATCGGAGAGGTGAACTGAACAGCTGAAGTAGGCAGAGTGAAGGTCAACTGCAAGTAAGGCGACTCCCCTGTCTGGAAGCAGGGGGGGCTGCCAGGTAAAAAGACACTGGGTTTCTTTTTTTTTTTTTTTTTAAAGAATGTGTCCTGCTGTATTTTAAACTCATTTTTAAGAAGACTTTTTTCTATTGTTTTTAAACTCCACGTTTCACTTCTGATTTTATGGATTATTTATTGGAACTTTGGAGACTGCACTTTAATTTGAACACCTTGTTTTGTTGATTGTTTTAATAAAAGTACTTTGCACTTTTTCACCATCCTAATGCTTTGTTGTGCCTCACTGCTAAGTTCATCGGTAATATTACCGACGCTGTAGGGTTCAAGGGCTCCCCGACAGCAGATGGGAGCATACAGCAAACCCTTATCATCACAACGTGATTTTGTGTTTTTCACGTAAATTTGAATCATTGTTGAAAAGTATGAAGGTGGCATGCGTATCCGGGACATGGCTGTTGCATACCGTTTGCCAAGAACGACGGTGTCTACGATTGTGAAAAACAAAGACGTTATTAAAAAGTAAAGTGAGGTTAAATTTTCATTTATTTCATCTAATTGCTTTTGTGTTTATGTATTTTAGTATTAAGCAGTGTTTAAATTATTTTATACAACCCCATCAATGTATCATATGCCAATAACAATAGGATTTTTTTTCATGAGAACGGATTAATCATTTTCCCATTATTTCTGATGGGAAAAATTTGTTTGGTATACGTCCTGTTTGGTATAAGTCCAAGGACCTGGGACGGATTAAGGACGTATACCTAGGTACCACTGTATTCTTAAAAGTTATCTAATTAGGTTCTTGGTAATTAATACATATACCAATAGAACCATTCTTTTACTGGACAAAGAAAAAGTCTGCAACGTTTGAGCTACTAGACATATTAATAAACCATTTAGTTAAAGTTTCTCCAATGTATTCATACATGGCTTTTACTTGTGCTTTTGAAAAAGCTTTTTTTTCTTTGGGCAAGTGAACACTGCAAAAGAGATCTACTGCACAATGATAGAGACTATATGAAGGTCATTCTAAAGAATTTTGCTTAATGAATGCATCTGCACATGAGGCACATTCAGAAAGGAGCTTGTTTAAGGCAGTTAAGAAGTGGATGATTGGTTGGCTCAGAACAAAATCCAAAACAAGATCTTTCCCAAGATTTGAATTTCTTCAAAGACCAATTACTAAAATGAGAATATTCTCAAAGCCATGGAAAGACTAATACAATCTGTATTTCTGGGAAGTTGAAAACGTAACCTCTTAATTTTTCCTAGTGAAGGCAACCACTCCGAAGGGTAATAGCTTAAGTGATGAGCTCACCTAATCCTATCCCTATGAGTAGCCCCTAAAAACTACAAATTTGTATGTTTATTTCTAAAAGAATTTTTGAGATCTTTAATGGATCAATTAGACCCAATTGTTAATTAATAATAATTAATATTATACACTGAACCAGAGTGGTGGCTCTGAGGCTAAGGATCTGTGCTGAATCCAGAAGGTTGCTGGTTCGAATCCCTGTCACTGCCAAAAGAGATCCTACTCTGCTGGGCCCTTGAGCAAGACCCTTAACCTGTAATTGCTCCAGGGGTGCTGTACAATGGCTGACCCTGCGCTCTGACCCCAAGGGGTATATGAAAACTAACAAATTCCTAATATAAGAAATTGTATAAGGCAAAATAAAAAAATCTTATAGTGCCCAATAATTGAAGAACAGTAAGTATTAACTGGCAGTTTTTAAAAAAATTTTTGCAAGCAATTCAAGTCCCTGCTCTGCCCCATTAATTCGAGCAAATGATAGTAGATTTGTCCTACCCACCAGCTTAGGGAAATTTAATTTAAAATGAACAGGGCAAAGACATGGAATAGCATGGCTTCATCACTTGACTCTCTTTTTTGTAATTAACTATGCTTATTATTATTATTTTTGCTGATTATTTTTGTTATTTTTCAATGTTTATATTTTTGTTAAGTCTTATTCCCCGTAGATTATCTATAATGGGATTTTATTTTCAGGTTAAATTATTGCAATTTATATTAGCTTTGTAAGTTATGTTCTTTTTTCATGTATGTTGAGCCAAGGGGGTGGGGCTCAGTAATGTTGCAGCTGAAGGAATGTCCTTAGGCTATAAAGTGAACTACTGTAGATGGGCTACCAATCAATGTAGAGCGGGATGTTAACGTTTGTGAGTCACCATTCATTGGAAATACAAATACAATGCATTTTATTAGTAAAAATGTTTGTAATGCACTTTTGGAATGACAGAGACATAGCTTTCGGATGGACATACTGATAGACACACAGACACTTATACTTTTATTAAGGTGGATGCAGAGGCTTCAGTCTAGTGCTAAGTCAGTGTTGTTTTGTTTCCATCACTGGATTCTCTTTGTGTTTTTGTCTTTCATAAGTTTTTTTTTTTTTTTTTTATCGTATGGTTTATGGATTTATACTATATATTGAATTTGATTTTGGTTTTGAATACGAGCTTGGATTTTTATTGCTTTCTTCGGCAATGTGTTGTAAATATGATCTTTTTGAATGTTTAACATCTGGATTTTTGTTTAATATAACCCTATTATTATTATTATTGTATACATTATGTACAGTATTTTTCTTTTGAACCAGATGTTTTTCAGTTCTTCTTTCCCTTTTGAGTAATAGAAGCTTTATCTCCTTTTGGTCTTTATAAGCAGCAAAGCCTGCTTCTTGAGTTTGATTTCTAGCAAGTAACTTCTGAATTGTGAGTGTCTGTATCTGATAGTGGTTAATGTTTCTTTTTTTGTTGATTAGTAAGTTGTTCAAAAAAGCTTAGAAGCCCTTTGTATTTTGCTAAGTTTCTTATTTGCTAGAATGTATTCTGCACGAGTGTGTGATTGCTGATCAAAACTGATTTTTTAAACTTAATTTTTTGTTTTACTTTCTATCCATGTCCTGTCCATTTTGTGAGCCTGCCTACTTGCTGTTGATACTCAACGGTATCATATTGTAGGAATTTTACTGTGCTAGCATTGAAGTGTCAGCCCTAGTGTGAAGACCCGATTGTTTATGCTATTTCACACAGAAAGGATACTGAACAAGGTGGCCTATAAACTCCTTTAACTAGGTATGCTGTTATCTTGCTTTTGTTTCTTAGCATTCCCAGTACATCCCTGTGATTTCCTTCTTGACACATTTTTCCATAAAATTAAATGGATGGAATACCAGCAAGCTCTGACACTTTCATCAAACCACACTGCAAACTTTCCCTTGGCTGTCAGTCTGCTGTCAACAAAGCTAACTTTATTCCTGGCTTCACCACTCAAACTGTCACTCCAACTCATGGCACTCACAGAGACTTGGATTTGCCTACAGAGTACAGCAATGCCAACAACATTTTTCAGTAGCTTCCAACTTCTCCGGGCCTGTTGTTGCATTGGAAGAAGACAAGTATCACATTTACTCATTTTCAAGAACTGGAAATTCACACATTTGGATACTCTCTGTAACAATGACACCTTTGAGTACCATGCAATCACTGTTGCTTACTCAATAAAGATATATATTGTTGTTCTCTGTCATCCTCTAGGTCATGCGTTGGCTCCTCAATGAACTGGATGTGCTGTGTCCTTCCATCCCAGGCAACAGCAGCCCAATTCTAATCTTTAGTGACCTGAACATCTACTTAGGCAATCCACATGCTACTGACTTCCTTTTTCTTCTGTACTCCATCACTCTTCGGCTCCACACCCTGAACACCCCAACCAATCTGGACAAGCAAAAATTTCTTTTATCTTGTTCTCTTTTGCTACTACCAGCACCAAAGTCATTTTCTTCCAGGACAGGATTAGTAACACCATTGAACAATGAAGGTTATTGTCTGCTTTTTTCATCTTTTCTCCTTAACCCTACACCTTCTCCACTTCTAACTGTCTTCACTATTGATCACTTTGTTACTTTTTTTCAGTAAAGGCTTCCATCAGTGTCCAGTTCTCATCACCCCAGCTAGTTTGTCTGCTCCCTCCCAACCACAGTACATTCTCTGTTTTCTTTCTGCTCACAACTACTTGGTGCCTCAACCCCATGCTCTCATACCTCCTCAAGACTTTCACTCCCTCACCCATTTCTGTACTTACGAATATCATCAAAACCTCTTTCAGCACAGGCGCACTCCCTATAGTGTTTAAACTGGGTCTCATAACCCCAGTAATCAAAATGTTCCCATTCAACCCAACTCAAGTAGATACTGTAATTATAGACTTGTCTCTGTTCTCTCTGTTGTACCTAAGAATCATGAATTTGCTGTCTTTACCTAAGTCTTTACTAGTGCAGAACAAATTGCTTCATCCTAACCAGTCAAACAGCAATCCACTGACTGGGCTCTGCTGACTGTTGTTGACATGTACAATAGGCTAAAGTTACCATTATGTGTATCTGTTCTCATCCTTCTTAATCTATTATCTATCCTTGACACTGTAGACCATTAGGTCATCCATGCAGACCTGTCTAACCTAGGCATCAATGGGACTGCTTTCAGATGGTTTGACAATACCTCTCAGAAAGATCTTTTGAATGCATCTTGTATTACTTGTTTCAAAACAGACCCCAAACTGATGTTTACTAAATTATGTTGACCTTATTTATAAGTCACTTTAGATAAAATATGTATACTAAATGAATACATGTAAATGTACTTTTTGTTTTGGAGGTCTATTTTATGTTTCAACTTTGCATGTTAGAATGGAAAACCTACTGGCATAACACCTGAAAGGACCAAGGTGTATGGGTGCTGTTAGAAGTGACACAGAGGTTAAAAGGATTACTACAACCAAAAATTATTTTTTATATATTACTTACCCCATGCAGTTTATAGTGATGGCTAAGAAAAAAAAATGTAATGTCATGTTTGTCTGTTGAATTAGAGAATGAATTTTATGATATAATGGAACATAATGGTGAACCATGCTCTACAACAGCAAAGGATGTGAAAATATCTATGGAAAAAAGAAAACAATTCTCAGTTTACTTGTGTTACAAAACCCATTATCTGTTATCCAGTTGTATAGTCAAAATATGTAAAACACAAACATTTTTGCTACAATATTATTAGCAGTTAAAAACTCACGAAAACAGGAAAGCACATGTCCTGTCTTCAATTCAAAAGCAAATAATAATAGGAATGTGTTTTCCTGTTTGCGACACACACTGCTTTTTTAATAAGTAACTGTTAAGAGTATTTTAGCAAAAATGCATGCGTTTCACATATCTGAGCATGTGACTGTTGTGGTAGATAGGGGGCGCTCTCGCTCCCTTGAACCCCTGTGCACGACTTCAAACACCAGGTAAAAGTCCTCAAATTGACTTTATTAATCTTCCACAGTGCACAAAGCACCCTCTCCTCCACAATACTCATAAACAAATCACTAATCACAATAATAACCAATCCTCCAGCTCCCAGACGCGTTGCCACCCTTCCACCCAGGTCAGCTCGCCGTTTGGGAGCTCCCACAGTCCTTTTATATCTCCTGACCTGGAAGTGTTCTCCATCCCCAGTCCATGTGACTCTCAATCCCTTCTGGGTCAGGTACAAGTTCTTTTCTTCACCCCAGAAGCATGTCATTCCTCTTGTCCATGTTTGCTTCCGTGGTGTAGGGAAAATATCCATTATTCCTCCCTGCAGCGTCTCCTAGTGGCCCCCATGGCATCCAGCAGGGCTGTACATAAAAACTACATTGTCCATGATGCCCTGCTGGTCTTCTCGGGACCTCCCTACTGCAAGGAGGGCTCCACCTGGCGGCTTGGGGGTATTGGCTGGGATAAACGGCCGGCCATCCATCACACTGGATAACAGATATGTGAATTATGCAACACGAGTAATGGATGTTTTTCCACATTGTTTGCTATTGTACTGAATGGTTCGCTATTACATCACATTATATCATAACTTTTTTTAAATGAGATTTTTCTTAGCCATCACCACAAATTACATAAGGCAATTGACAAATAAGTATGATTTTAGGGTGGAATATTCCTTTAAAGGGTCACAATAACACATACATTAAATGTAATCAGTACATGTGCCACTAGCACACATACATTGTACTTCACGTGCAGAATACGCATTACATTGTTCAGGTGATCTATTCATTTTTTCAATAACATTATTTCTGATAATGTATGCATTATTTAAGTATAATCTAAAAATGAAAATGTTTTGAAATTTTGTAATATGAGTGGTATCAACTTAACATAATATAATATCTTGAATGATGTCATTTTATTTCAAGATTTTAATAAAAGTTAAAAACTATCAAAGTAATCCTCCAAAATGCATCTCACACAAAAATAAAATAATTTTGTAATAAAGCAAAATAAAAAATAATAAGTCATACATTATGCAAAGGTGCTAATATGCTAATGCATGTGTTAAAGCATAAGAAAATACCATGCAAAATACTTAATTCAACACATCTTACAGTTCTAAAACACAATTTTACTTACAACCCAAGTTATTTTAAAATATTAAACATCCTGTATAGTTAAATTAAAACAAAATTACATTAGCCCAAATTAAAAAGTATACAGTATTTACACAGAAATTTAATTATGTATACACAGCTACCTTTTTTGACCGCACTACTTTTCATTAAATGATTATGGAATTATGCAATCTACTGTCAATAAAGAAGTCAAGCACAAAAAAATGTCTTGTGCAAATTTTTAACAGAAACGTTTTTAAAACTTTGACACAGATGATCAGAAGGGTTGTACGTGACAACTAATTATAAATGAAAACGGATTGGTCGTATTTAATTTTTGCAATAAGAGAATCCCCAGAAGACGCTTCAACCAATTCAATTTTATTCAGAGTACACAAAACACATGAATTAGATATTCTGGGAAAAAAATCTGGAAAGACTTACAAAATACTAAGGTTCAGGCATGTCTATAAACGTAATATTAATTTGTAAAAGCAGTTTAAATTGCTGATGTTCATAAAAGAATGATTGAAAAAAGGAGAGAAATGGTGCAAGGATTACTCAAGTTTTTGTTTCTAATACATGGAGGAGAAAATACTGTAAGTACCATAAATTCCAATGGTGGAGTTCAACAATTAGACACATTGTGCAAATATTTCCTATAAATTTGCTAACAGTAGTGCAACTCCCTGACAGAGAACACTATGCTGGCCATAAATGGAGTTGTAAATGGAACAAATATCACAATACAACCTAAGAAGCAGTAGCAGATGTTTACTGAATTAAATAGATCAATTTATTATACATCATGAAGCAGCCAATTAAATATGAAATCTGATATTTTTCTTAACTGATGAATGCAGGGACTCTCATCCCATCCCATCACACACCCATCAGTTATTTGATATTGAAGAAATAAAGGTGAATATACTTCAGACAAGATTTCCAGTTTGATTCAGTTTATTTTGTTTAAACAGACATGTTGGTGGGACAAGTGAATATTAATTTCCAGCTTATTCCAATTAGTTTTTGTATGCTACTCCTAAGAACCACTTTTAACATTGAATCTCATTGTCACAAAATATGAACTGTCATCTTTTTTACTTACCATATACTTTAGTGTGAAAAACAAAAGAATATCCAGCACAACCAGAAGCTCAAAGTTGTAATTGTGCACAAGGTATCTCAATGGACACATTTGTTAATTGTTATATTCATAGGCCTTCAAATATTAGGACACAATGAGTCTGTTGCCATCCTCCATTTTAATGTTGGGAGGTGCAATGCCTCACCAATCCCAGGTATATTCTACAGAGAAGTGGTTTGGATAAAATGAAGTTGAAAAATTCATATCAGTGAATCTGAGTCTGTACATTGCTGCAGGCTACTTACAAAGACAGACCTGGACCTGACCTGTACAGTATAAATTGTTGCCTACGGTGGTGGTGACAGAAAAATTCTAATCTTAATAATGCAGCCCCTTAAACCATAGACATTTACATTGAATTTAAGCTCTTGAAATAAAATGACTACCCAAATTTAATCATACAGTTTGATCCAGTGGAAATATAATCTTCTTCTTCTTCCTTCAGCTGCTCCCGTTAGGGGTCGCCACAGCGGATCACCTTCTTCCATATCTTTCTGTCCTCTACATCTTGTTCTGTTACACCCATCATCTGCATGTCCTCTTTCTCATCCATAAACCTTCGCTCCTCTTTTCCTCTTCCCTGGCAGCTCTATCCTTAGCATCCTTCTCCAAATATACCCAGCATCTCTCCTCTGCACACGTCCAAAATAACGCAATCTTGCTTCTCTGACTTTGTCTCCCAACCGTTGTGACAGGCCTGGCATCCATGCATAGCCAGGACGCCCCTGCACACTGTATTCAGGGGGACAGTGCAATACTTCCCCATGGATGCTAGATGGCCACCCCCCTGGACTGGTGTAGTGCCTGTCTGTCACAAATTATTCGTGACACTCTTCCCACCCATTCCACCCTGCCAACACTCTCTTCTTCACCTCTCTTCTACAATCTCCATTACCCTGTATTGTTGATCCCAAATATTTAAACTCATCCACCATCGCCAACTGTACTCCCTACTGCCTCACCATTCCACTGACCTCCTTCTCATTTACACACATGTATTCTGTCTTGTTCCTACTGGCCTTCATTCCTCTCCTCTCTAGAGCATATCTCCACCTCTCCAGGGTCTTCTCAACTTGCTCCCTTGACAGTTTCCCAGCTGTCTAGTAACTTTTTACTGCCACCCAGTGCCTGTCTCACCTCCTCCCTAAACTCAACCTTGCAGTCTTCCTTTTTTAACTTCCACCATTTGATCCTTGGCTCTGCACTCACTCTCTTCCCCTTCTTGATCTCCAATGTCATCCTACAGACCACCACCCTATGCTGCTTAACTACACTTTTCCCTGCCACCACTTTGCAGTCTTCAATCTCCTTCAGATCAACTCTTCTGCATAGACTGTAATCTACCTGTGTGTATCTTCCTCCACTCTTGTACGTAACCCTATTTTCCTCCCTCTGCTTAAAATACGTATTCACCACAGCCATGTCCTTCCTTTTGGCAAAATCCACTATCCTATCCTTGACACCATACCTACCCATCACTTCCTCGTCTCCACGGTTCCCTTCACCAAGGTATACTGTTTATCACTTCATCCAATTCACTCAAAAAATCTTCTTTCTCACCCAACTTGTGGTGCATATGCACTAACAACATTCATCATCACACCTCCAGCTTTATAATCATTACTCTGCCTGACACTCTTTTCACCTCCAAAACACTGTTGATGTACTGTTCCTTCAGAATAACTCCTACCCCATTTTTCCACCCATTTATCCACCTCCAATCCACCTGGCCTTACTTCCCTTCCATTTAGTCTCTTGCACACACAATATATCAGCCTTCCTTCTCTCCATCATATCTGCTAACTCTCTCCCCTTACCAGTCATACTGCCAACATTCAAAGTTCCTACCCTCAGTTCCACTCTCTTTACTTCCTCCTATCCTCCTGCCTCCAGACACATCTCCCCTCTCTTCTTCTCCTTCTTTGGCCTACAGTAGCCCAATTTTAGCCAGCACCCTGTTGGCTAACAGTACTGGTGGCGGTCGTTGTTAACCCGGGGCTCGACCGATCCAGTATGGAAATTTGTATTGTTGTCTGCATATTGATTTCGCAAATTTTACACCGGATGCCCTTCCTGACATAACCCTCCCCTTTTATCTGGGCTTGGGACTGGCACAAAGAAACACACTGTGGCTGGGTTTCCAGTGGAAATATAATGATCATCTTAAATTAAACACTTGAAATGGCAGCAGGACTGTAGCTCTTGCGCTAATTTCACTCAAACTATGCTTGTCTCCCAAATGGACATGCATTAAAACTTGTGCTAAAACTTAGCCAATATTGTCTTTTGTTGCTCACCATCATTTATGATATTTGCTCTGGGCACACTAAAGCAGTTGTATGTTTTTTAGGATTAGCAAATTGCATACACAACTATATGGTAATTAGGAATTGTGGGTAAAGATTCCTAATTAAAAATAATCATATTTTCCATTTCACTGAATTTTGCATTATGTTAAGTTTTCAGTTTAGTTTATTAATTTAAACAACATGTGTATGTTACGGTAATGCCTTAAATATATATACACGTTTAGCTGGTGGATTAAATAGATAACTATAGAATTTAACCAATAGTTTTAGCAATAACTTGTTACGTGTTTACTTGTTCATTTTCTTTAGAGAAATGTCAAAAGCAGTAAATATAGACTACTAATAAAGCTTGCCTCTTACGCATCTTCTGAATTGGCACTCCTGAAGATTCATATTTTTCTCGAACAGCCTTGTAAACAAACATTGCTATAGCTCGACATTCTCAAATTGTGAATTCAAGGTCCTAAATACTTTGCTATACCCAGTCCTGTCTCCAGGTCTCAATGTACAGGTCTGGCAGTGACAATTCCTCTCAAAGAAAAGGGGGTGGTGGGTATAAATTTGCCTATGGCAATAAAAATCCTACAACTGGCTCTTGTTGTATAAAAAATGAAGTAGTACAAATGCTGTACAAATTTCAAGTAAAAAACTTCCATCAGTCTTGTAATTCCAAATGAACATGAATATTTCCTGTAAATCCTAAATTTTGTTCCATTTTTTTAGCATTTATTTATTTTAATGTTGCTTTTGTTGATTATATGCATAATTCTTTGTTTTGGATCAAATCTATAAACTGCCTGTGTTATGTTTCATGTGTTTTGTGGGTGGTCCCCAAGATGCAGGGCCACTTGCCAATCACCACCAGGAACTGCCCTCTACCTTATAAATATGGAGGGTCCTTTCCAGTTCCTGGCCGTTCATTTCAGACATGTTAAGGAGTTGGTGAGTTTACTTATGTTTCAGGGACTTATTGATTTCTGGATTTTCAAACTTTTCTCTTTTTACTATGTTTGTATTAGTACTGCTTGTTTGTACTGGATTGCTTTAATGTTTTTGAGCAATTTTTTTGCTACTTGTGCTCCACAGAGCTTCTTTGTTATCGAAAAGTATCTCGGGAATAACGTTTTCTTTTTTTATAAAGATTTGGTGCTGGCTTTTATTGCTAACTGAGGTAAGACAATATTATCCCCTCTAGTGGGCATTTTTGATAATGTTTTTGGATCTTACTAGGATTTATATATTTTGAGATTCCTAGTCCATGACAATTGCTTCTATAAGTACTTTTTAACAGTAACTTCTTTTTGTAAACAATATAAATGACTTACATGTTTACTACTAATGACTTTACTTAAGAATGGACAAATGATATAAGCAAAGGAAAGAACAAACCCACTGCTACACATTTTTTGATTTTTGCCATGACTACTATCAGCTCAGTAGCTGGGTAAGCACTTTTTTACAATATTTATAAAAGCAGGCTTGTGCAATGGAAAAAAAGTGTCTACTTTTGTGATTTATTTTAAAGTTGTCAGAATTAATTGTTTGCTTCGTTTTGTTGTGTTGTTGTATGCCAATGTATTTCACACTTTAACTTTGAATATTATACCTTTTGGTGTTGTACACTTAGGAGTTACTTAATGCAGGCAGGTCCTCAAACTGGCTGTGCAGGAGAAGGAAGGTAAACAAGCCCCTTTCATGCTTTATGTAGAATCTTTGTTACTGACCTGTTATCTGTTTTTGAAAGGACATCACTGTTGTTGGGCATTTTATTTTTATTAATATTTTTATTTTGTCTACTTGCCATTGTAGCTATTGTCAAGTAATGTTAAAAAATTACTTTAATGTGCACTGTTGTATTTTACAAATGTTCTATTTTTTTTTTATTCTGCATAGTGTGTATTAATTTGCTCTAAGCTGTGTTTTTTAACATATCTGTGTAACAACGCTACTTAAAATTGCCTACAACTCCCAGCAACCCTGGCAGTATTACACCATTACACAGATTCAGAGGCTACAGGTTTTGTTGGGAAGAAGAATAATTAAGTGGACTCTTTAAAAAGGAACCAAAAAGACACAGAGGAGATTGTGATCAACAGTCTGTATTGTTTTATGCATCACACACACGATTGGATGATAATTTCAGCTACCGTGAATTGCAACTTCTTCTGGATGTATGAACTGTTCTGTGCTTGTTTGTCTGTGTGGTTTTGTCTTGGTTGAATTGTCTGGGAAGCACTCCCAGTCACACCAAAACTTCTTGCTACTAACAGGAATCTGGTAGGACAAAACTTTACATTTCCTTCAGAGAGATGTCCACAGTCCATCATCATCTGCTCCTGCTGGACTGTGTTGGACTTTATTGTTAGTGTTAATTGTTTACTAGGTATTGTCTTTTGTTTCTATCTGGATTAATATACATAGTGTATGTAAATAATCATCATCATCAGGGACCTGAGGGTGGCTTTTACATATGCATTTTTGAATGCTATTGTTTCATTCCTTTTATCAATGTCTCTACGTGCAGGTGTGTGTATGCCTGGTCAACGATGGGTGTGTTCCTGGGGTCCCCGTCATAAAATAAACAAATCACCTTAATTGGGTGGTGTGAATATTAGCATCTCTGCAACTGCTACAGAAGTAGTCAAAATAAGGCTAAGCTAAGACATTGGACTTTAAACTTAAAGGTTGCCCCGTTCAAGTTCTGCTTAGGAGTTACTGTGTCAACCCAAGAAAAAATCTTGTTCCCTCCAGACTCCTTATGTAAGTTGCCTAAAAATAAAGTGTACACCAAATATATAGTAACAAAACCAATATTTTTACCTTCAGTAGTAATGCTGTTTCACGATGAATTAAATGTTGCTCATCAAAAACTATACTGATTCCATGCATATTATATATAATATATATGAGCATCTTCCTATTATTTCACTGTACTGTATATATTTTTTTCTGGTCCACTTGTTATTCTGTTGCAATGTATTTAAACAATTTAACTTCCCATGGGATCCTAGCGTGTACCTCAGCATTGGCCTTGACCTTCTCTTCAATGAGAAGAGAAGCACAAATGTGACAGGTGCATATTAATTGCCAAAGCCTTTCTTTTCAGTAACACTGTAGTAATAGAAAAATGCCTGTAAGATTTCAAGTTACCAACAAGGAGAATTGTCCGTTTATTTGCAAACATATTGTTGAAAGGCAATTAAGTTAGCAAATGGAATTAAACCAAAGGCAAATACAACACAGACCAGCAACAAGGTGACTCAGCTCTGATTTCAATAACAATTACCTTAAAGGAAATACACCATGTTATTATTAAATGAAAAGTATTATGTACTTAAAAGAATGGTTACATTACCTGTATTATTTATCTGATATTCCTGTCCATTGCAGGTCTTTACCGTGCTGTGACATGCATGATGAATTATCTGCCTGCACAATCATATAGTAAGTACATGACATAAAGACTTAAACATATCTTAAAAGAAACCATCTAACAGGGTTATCCTAATGGAAAGGGCAAATGCACCAAAGAGTGTAATGTAGTCACTCTCAGCACAGGAATGTTATAGCAGTACAAAATGCTGTCATTTTCACAGAGAAGATAATTGTACCTCAAACTTTCTTAAGCCTTAAAAAGTTCATAGGATCCATTTATTACATATTTGTATTGGGGGATGCTTGTGAAGAATCAATGAATATGTTTACTGGGCAAGCAAGTATTCCAAGACTGAGAACTTACATTCAGAAATGCCACATATGCAGGTTTTTGAAATCTAAAGAAATTTGCCTACTTTGGGAAAACACTGGAAGAGACTTCTGTGCATTTGCTGGAAAACACAACTTAATTACTGTCAATTATTTCAGAAGATGACCACTTGAAGGATACAGTATTTGAGATATCAAATCAAAAACTGAAAGCAAATTTTGGCACAGCAACCCAGGCAAACTGCATTATGATAATGGTCTAGAGGTCAAAGAACTCAGTAGAACATGTGATTTCCAATAGCTTCCCATTTGTAAGAAACAATCATGGAGATGACAATTCAGAACCTGAAGGCAAATTTGGCACAGCAACCTAGGCAAACTGCATTACAATAATGGTTTGTAGTACAAAGAGCTGAATAAAACATTGTATTTCAGTCAGCGTCATTCCCCCATTGCCTTCAGAGTAATGGAAAGGCAGAATCAGTAGTTAAAGCACTTAAGTGACTTATGGAAAAGTCTGGAACTTGTGGAATAAATCCACAACTAGCAATACTGAATTATAAGAACACACCAATACATCAAACAGAATGTGGTCCTGATATGGCACTTTTAAATAAAAACCTGCTCACACCTGGAAGATCTTCACACTGTTATGTGTACTTGAAAGGAAAAGGAGCAGCCAGTAACACAGTGAAGCACAGTAGAGAATGTAGCCTTTGGCAAGTCAAAGCAAGACATGGCAGAGAGCTGTCAGCTAAAGCTGGTCAAGGTAGATTCTAAAAATTGAAGAAAGAATTGGATCAAGTTCTTGGAAGTATTAGGACACAGCAAAACTGGAAACTGAAGGAAATCAAGAGGCTCCATTGCTGGACATGGAACATAACAGAAAGGGCATTAGTGTGTTAACATATTAACAACTGGGGTTGTCATCACAGGTGCATTCGAGACACCCTTATTCTAAAAGAGGGTGATACATTTTACGACTGTACACCTGAAACAAGTTTGTTTGAAAATAAAGAGGCGCAGGTAACCATATAAGACAGCCTTTATTTATTTTCCTTATGTTCAATCAAATGTAACAACATTTTTTTATATTTCACTAGATGTACAGTTTACGAGTGTTCACAGGTTTGTTTCAATTGTAAGTTATTCTATTACTTGTGAACATTTATCCCATCATAATTTTTCCTACAAATCCTGCAACAGTATAGAAAGATGCTCAGCAAGTCTAATACCAGGATTTTTTTTTTTTTTTTTTTTTTATAATTAGTGATTTTTGCAGTGAATCTGTTTTCATTTAACCATGTGGTAATGTTTCAATAACTTTCAGCTCACAGTCAAAGTGAAAACATATTTTTGGCAAAACCATAAGCTATTCTTGTCTTGTGTGTGAACGAAAAACCCAAATTAAATATTCATAACTCATCAGTTTGGCTCCTACACTGAAACAAAGCTCTAGCTGTTTTAAACCTGACTTAAATATACAGAACTTGACTTGAGTTCATAGAACTAGCAAGGCAGACATTTTCACATACATACATAAAATTGCAATGTTCTCCTCCAGGAGTCATAATTCCTCCATAACAATCCACTCTGAAATAAGTATGTAAAGGATCACCTTCTGTGTATAACAGTATTTTTTGAAAAATGTCTTAACCTTTCTTAGGTATCGCACACAGCTTTTTCCACACAGACTTGTTGACACGGTGGATTATCAGATGAATTATCTGCAACTATAGCAGGAGGGACAGTTTCCAGGACCAGCAATGTCTTGCTCTGTCCTGTCAGTACAGAAGGAAGGTGTACAGAACAAAATGAAGGAGCAGCACCAAACAGCCATTTCTTTCCATTCCTCTGGAGTCTTTTCTTAGTTGCTTCAATCAAAAAGAATGTCACTGTTCTTTAGTGCTGTTTTAATTTGGCTTTATCTAAATTAAGGCTCAGCTGCAGCAACAGCCTTTTGCAGAAACTACCTTGTCATAGATCATTTTGTCAAAAATTACACCAAAATTGCATAATTCTGTCAGCTTTCACAGTACAGCTGTAAATGAATGTATACCCTTATCAATGTTTGCACCTTTGTTCTAAATGTATTCTGTTCAGCAACCAGTTTCACACATATTGTTTTAAGTGGCAACAACAGTTATATGTGTACTGCCATTTTTTAGCAATCATTGGGAAAGTCTGTGTACTTCTATTCCACTCAAATTCAACTTTTAGGCAAAATTCATCATGGTAAAATAAATATTGTCAGTGCAGCAAAGTAGACCAACTACAAGATAATAGTGCAAAGGAAAAATGTGGAACTAGATGATAATGAGAGTAGTCTTTGGTTTGCATTTCAGTGTTCATCTATACAATATGGTCTAAGTTTACGAAAAAGTGACCATCACACTTCGATGAGGTTGTTGGGCATTCCTTCTGAGCAACATTGGCATTAATATGATACTGACCCCCCACCCCCTACCTTGCGGCTATAACAGCCTCCACTCTTCTGGAAAGGCCTTCCCTGAGATTTTGGAGTGTGTTTGTTGGAATTTATGTCCATTCACTCAATATCTGTGAAGTCGGGTAGTGATGTTAGATGAGAAGACCTGGCTCGATATTCCAGTTCATCACAAAGGTGTTCAACGGGATTGAGGTCAGAGCACTCAAGTTCCTCCCACCAACCATGTTAAACTATATTTTTATGTACCTGGCTTTGTGCACAGGGGCATAGTCATGTTAGAAACAGAATTAGATCTTCCCCAAACTGTTGCCACAAAGTTACAAGAACACAAATGCCTAAAATGTCTTTGGTCTGCTGTGGCATTAACAGTACCCCCCTTCACTGGAACCAAGGTGCCTAGCCTAAAGCCTAAAAAACAGCCCCAGACCATTATCCCTTCTACACCAAACTTCACAGCAGGCATGCATTCTGGAAAATAGAGTTCTCCTGACATCTTCCAAACCTAGATTTATCCATTAGACTTCCAGATAAGGAAGTGTGATTCATCATTCCAGAAAGCATGCTTCAATTGCTCCAGAGTCCAATAGTGGAGTACTTTACACCAGCCCAGCTGACGCTAGATCCTCTTTGCAGGTGTTTAGTCATGAATATCTATTTCATGAAGTTCTTATGGAGAGGTTCCTTTCAGAGGCAGTTTGGAACTCTTGTGAATGATGCAACAGGGGATACTGTAAGTGGTGGCTCCCCTCTGTGTTTGTTTGCTGAGCTCTTGTTGATCCTAAACACTTCCACTTCACAATAATAGCACTTACAGTTGGCCACAGCAAATCTAGCCGAGCAGAAATTTCACATACTAACTTGTGGCAAAGCTGGCATCCTCTGATACTGCCATATGTAAAGTGCTTAAGCTCTTCAGCAAGACCAATGTTTGTTTTGTATACCAATGTTTGTACACCAATGTAATGCCAATGTTTGTCAATGGAGATTGTATGGCTATGTGTTTGATTTTATATACCTGTTAACAAGGGTGTAGCTGAAACACCTGAACTCAATAACTTGGAGAAGCAACCAGATATGGAATAGGTTGATGCTATTCTAGTTTGAGAACTTTACGAACAATGCTGAAGTATGTTGATACTTCTATTGAGAAAGCTCAGATGTGTAGTTAATTTCTCTCAGCTTATAATTTTTATTTTAGTACATTGAAATATACCATGCCATTTTCTAAGGTGGCTTAATCCTGATTTTTATTTTACAATAATAATACAATTTTAATTAGCCAACATTATATATTCAAATGAATATTCTTATTTAGAAATGTATGAGGCTGTAGTTAATTTTTGTAAACTGAGCCAGCACAGAATTGCATTCTGTTTAATTTTTTATTATAGTTCCAGCTAGGAATCTTAAATGAACCATGGATTTTCAAAATGGCATATTTCAGATGTTTCTTTTTCCATAGTGTTATGTAAAATGGCACAAGGCTCAAAATGTACTTTATTACACCTTATGGAATAATCATTTCAATGCTATTTTAATACAGTGCAAGTTGTATTTTTCTGATTTGGAAATAAAAAAACCACTTTTTCAACTTTTAGAAAATAATTTATTTTATCCTTTTATATTTTCAGGAAAACAAATTCTATTTGTACAAAATAAATAAATAAAGTTCATGGTTTTGGAGTTTACTGGTATTATATACTTCAGCTAGTTATTGTCAATGTAATACAAAATCTCTTAATTATTAAAGAAAATATACTTGTGAAGAATATAGCAACACACTTTGCTTATGGGCTTATGGGCAACTTCAAAAAACACAGCAAGAGAGAAAAAAATGGGAAGTTAAACTTATGTTAAAATTTAATACATTACAACATGGCTTGAATAGAGCCAAGAGTTTTATAGCCAGGTATGAGGGCTGTTTGCATCTCTCAGGCTGACACAGATAACAGACCCATATTGTTTTAAAAAACTCATCACAAACTTCAAAGGACTTTGTTGGACAGTTATCCAAAGATCTTGACCATACATTGTTCTTCTCTCTCTTGTTAAATTAATCTTAGCCTGAATGAACCTATTAATTTTTTACATTTAAGATTTTTCATTTAAAGATTTACCAATTTTGTTTCTTGTCCTAGTGTGTGGATATAAACTCAGGGAACTTCAATTTCTGTATTAAATCTTGCCTGAAGAAGGGGCCTGAGTTGCCAGTACCTTTGACAGAGCTGAGTACATAATGTGCTGAAAGGAATTGGTGCTGACTGCAGTTGGTTAGTCAGTACAGCTGTTATTGAATATATGTTTGTTTATCCGGCCTTGGGACTTGAACACCCTGAAACTCTGTTGTCATTGTACTCTTGAGTGTATCCAAGTTCTGATGTGTAAAGCCAAGGTGTTGATTAATGATTTCCTTCAGCTATTGCATATAGTCCCTCAGCTGCACTTTAGTCTGAAATTGCTGTAAATCAATTTCTAGTACATGATGCACAAACAAAAATAATAAAGGTGGGAAAGATCTTTTGCAGACGTGCTTGACCTAGACTATTTTGAAGATCAAGTTACTGATACTTACTTGTGACCCATCCTACTGAACTCTTGAAAATTATTTATTGTGTTCATTCATGTGAAAATAACTGGCAGTAACAGTTTTCTTTATTATCCTCAATATGGTCGGAGTTACATTCTTAAATACAATAAACTATTTATTTTATCAGCACAGATGTATTTCATTTAGATTTGAAAATATTCTGAGGATAAATAGTGTGTTCTATGAAGAGACTACACAAAAGGGGTTGTGACAAGATGGGGCAATCTTAACCCAGAAAGAACCTGGTTATTTCAGTTTCTGGTTAAAAAAGTAGTATATTATGCAAAATCAAATAAATTAGGGAGGATGAAATGGAAGGATGAAAAACAACACAGTGTGTGAACAAAACAATAAATGTTATGCCCCCATGGTCCTGTCTAAACACACTGCATAAATATAGTACGCGCCTTCCTGCTTATCTGACTTTTCTTTTCTCAGCATTCTAGCTTCCTCTTCCCTCCTGCCAGGTGAATTCTTGCCTCAGCTACTCTCCCGACTTCAGGTTTCTTTCATAGAAATAAAGGTTCTTATTAAACTAGTTTCAGGAGTACTTGGAATGTCAGGTTAGCCTACTTTTCTGGGTCACCCCTAGTCCTTTGTAGAGTACATTTCCTACCATCCTCTGTGGTAATGTGGGCCAAGACAGCAAAATAATGTTCCTGTCTACAAATGGCCTTGAGGAATATGTCTCCATTTGAAGATGTGGCTCTCCAACTATGTAATAATATCCTATCCAGTGGTGTTCAGCCTTGCCATGATCTCCATCCTCCTGCTCTTCCTTACAGTATATAGTAGTTACATGTCTAGATGGCAAACAGACAGACGTCTTAATGCGAAAACAAACCATTTTATATTCAAAACCTGATTATCATGGGTGGGAGCTGATTTGAATTTAGTTTTGTCAAGTTTGACTGGCTTGTATGGAATGTTACTTGCTATGTTAAAAAAAGAAACCTGACTACAATGTTAAACTTTAACACAAACCACTAAATTGCACAACATTATTTGGGATTACGCAGATTATTTGATTCCTCCTCTTTACCCCATTTCTCCATTTTCTGACATCTTGGATACTTACGTAGTTGAATTTTTGGAAGGCTCGATAACATTTTTGAACCATGGCTGAAATATATGCACTGAAAATAATCATCACATATAAGAATATAGAGTACAGAAAAGATCAATAGCAAACATACAAATTATACTCTGAGGTAAAAAGTGAAGAAATATCAACATTGTGTTTTGTTTCTTTCATTTCCAGTAGCTAGAGGGACAAAGAATATCAGAAAATGTGAATTTTGCTTTCTCTTTAGGGAGATTAGCCACGCCTTCCATTGGAACTGTTTTATGAATTTTGATTTGGTACTTTAGGCTTATGAATAAGAACCAGATTAAGAAGATCACAGAGAAACATCAATCAATAAATAGAAGAAACAATAAATCAACCTTACAAGTCAGAAAAAAATAGAAAGAGGTATATAAATATAATTAAAAGCAAGACTAACATACAACTGCAAACTACAAATGAAACAGCCAAACATCAGTTATGTAAAATCTATTTCATTATTATTGCTCCCACTGAACATTTCTCATTAATTACATCACTAGTTAATCCTAGTGTCATTTTCTAAATAAAAAACCTGCTGCTTGTTTTGTTTCAAAGTGGCATATTTTGAATATTTTTACGGCTTTGTAAGTAAGGATTATGCTGTGTCCCACGGTGTTACTGTTGCAGTCACATTTGAGTATCTGTACAATGTAAAAAAATGCCTTGACAAAAGGTTTATGTCAGAATCTCTGGACACTTATGAATTCTGACTTCTCATCAGTCACAGACTGTGAGAACTGACACAAACCAATACCAAATGTTAATGCTAGAATCCCTAAACCTAGTTAGTAAGTTATGACAGTTAATACAATATAGACTCATACTGAAACTATCATCCTACACAACAGACTACAGCAGGTTTAGAAAATAAGTTCTAGAGCTAATCAAGTATGACTTTAATATGGTCAATAAGAGAAGGTTTTTGGATGTGTTGAGAGAGGACATGCAGGTGCTGGGTGTCGCAGAGTAAGATGTAGAGGACAGGAAGATATGGAAAAAGATGATCCACTGTTGCAACCCTTAACGTGAGCAGCCGAAAGAAGAGGAAGAATAAACTTATTAATAGTAGCATGTGAAATGTGCAAGCCTACTTTACTTTCCAAATCTGTTTGGTCCTAAACAGTTCAAATTGGATAAAGGAGTTCTTTCATGTTATGTAGTCATTTTTGTGATATAATTAGCTCATTATAATGCTGACAACTTTTATTCCAAGTCTACTATATGATGTCTCCTTTTAAAATCTACATTTCCTTTGACATTGCACAATTTGGAAAAGCAATCTTTTGATTGAGGGAGGGCGCTAATTTTTCAGTTAGATAGATTTTAATAATGAGGTCAGTGTTATTGCTTTCTGGTTCTACTGTAGAGGGCATTGAGGGCCAGTTGACTGTTCACCATGTCCATGTCCAAAACAGATGCATTTTTAGCTAATATATTTTTTCTAACTGAAGACAGGACCTTTGACCAATGAATGAGTGAGGAGGTGGGTTTTCAATTGAAATGGTCAACTCAATTTGAACATACTCTTACTTTCTTGCAGTATTCTAATTTTCTAGAATTCTTCTAGCAAAAAGAAAAAAATAATTATAACATTTGTTTTGGATATTGTGAGCATACATCTGAATAACTAACATGTGAACTTTGCACGAGAAACTGGAGACTTTTTTCATGGATGTTTTAATATTGTTTACAGTTGTACAGCACTGGCCCCCTTTGAACCCCATATATTAGAAACTTTGGTAACACTTTAGTTTAGGTACTGCAAAAAGACATCTATTACTTATTTAATATTAGGTAACAAAACCTTAATAAACACGTCTTTGGGTCTTCATAACACAAATAAAACATCAGTAGATAGGTTATCCATCTCTGTGCCGTATGGCATATTGGCATGATGATAAAACTACTTTTTAATATGAAGGATTCACAAGACTTATACTAAATATGGAATATAAAGAAAAATGTGTCTCAGTGAAGCCGCCTCAGACCACCCCAAAGTGAAGTTTTGTCAGTAGGTCTTTTTGCAGAGATGAATAAAAACTTTACTGATGTTTTGTAAATGTTAGATGCATTTTTTCAGTACCTCAATTAAAGTGCTGCTGAAATTTATTATCTCCGTTCTCTGTGAAAGAATATGATTAAACTTTTTTCTCAGCCATCACTACAAATAACAAGGCTAAGTAACACACAAAAAATGTCACTTGTCTGTGTAATATTCCTTTAAACAACACTGACATTAAAAGTAAGTGTGTTAGTAAACACATTGCATTTGATCTTTGTATATTTAGGGGATAAAGCTGTCAATTTTGAGCAAAGAGTGACAGAAGAAAATCAGCAATTAATAATATACTTTACAGAAAGGTTAAAAAATTATTGGTAACCAATGTCCAAGGCGTACTAAGAAAAATTGTTATTAGACATTAAAAAGCAGGAATAAATGCTTTACATTAAAAAAGTCATATTCCATCCTTATATTTGTTTAACATTTTGACATATAAATAAAAGTTTTGTAATCTTTTTGTTTTCTTTTTCCTATTGGTGCCACTACTAAAGAAGAAGAAATTAACTATTACTATTACAATTATACTAATTTAAAGTTTTGGGTTGATAACAAATTTCAAGACAGTATTATCTACAACCATAATGACATGATTTTTGCTGGAAAGTATTTTTCTGTAAATTTTTTGTTAATAGAAGAGCAAAATTGTTTGATGAGACACAAAACTTAAAACACATCACCAGTTTACCTTATTTTATTTTCAGGGATGCATCATACAGATCACCTATGATGTAGGAGAAAACTGAAAAATATTTCAATTAAATATATGAAAAATGTATCAGTTAAATATATCAAAAATACACTGAAATATAAAACAATAAATGAAAATAATTACACCAGCCTTAAAGTCAGCATTTCATAGGGAAAACAACACGATATCTTAGTGATTCAGCCCATTTAAATGATAAAGTAAAAGAGTGTTTTATATTTGGCAATCAAAATTCTTAGCACATTAAACCTATTGAGTGCCCTAATCAGACCCACTTAAAAAATAAACAATCCCATAATTTTCCAAGCTCTGCACCATAGCAGTGAATTATGAGAAAACTGTCTCTCTCCATCCATCCCCACCTAGCAGATCTCATTGTTTTAAATATAAGAAAATTCAAAAATAGATCTACAGCCCCATACTACACGGATGGTGCACTGTTCCCAGCTCATTTTTCATTAGATGTGGCAAACAGCCACAATCTGACCCTGCACTAACACAATTAGACTACAAGGCTTGATATAATACTTATATTTCACTCATATTTTCGTATTTCCTCATAGAGCCACTTCCTCTTTCCCTCTTTGCCTAGCAGCTCTGGAATTTCTCCAAGTTATTCTCACCACTGTTTCCTGTCACAGAGATGCTTTCAGTGGCTTCACAAAGAAACACTGTTAGTGACCAGTAGCTGTATCGACCTCTTTTCTGTTTTCTGCTGTCTTCTCCAGGAAGACAGTAAGTTAGAGGAGCTGGGCCTTAATGAAGATGAGGCAATGTCAGTGTGATACTAACATTACCTCAGCCTGATTACAGTTCAGCTCCACTAACTGAAAATGAATGCTTATTCACCTGGGCAAGGCATGGGCAATGTGACACATCTATTTGGGAGCTTAAGAAACCCAGACCTAAACACTTTAACTGCACACTATATAAGAAGTTAAAGCAGAAACGTTAAGGTATTATTTGAAAACTAATTCTTAACCTGTGATAAATGCATATTTAAATGAAATAGCCAATAATGATCTCAATTTCTGTAAATATATTTATATAATGTCATTAAATCCTACCAACAAACTGTCTAGTGTTAACTGTTATTCAGAGCTAAGTTTTATGGAATGATAGTGAAAATGAAAATTGTACTTAAAATATAAATGTATCTTGTAATGGGAAGGATCACTCACACCAGTAGCAATATGGGATATGATACAGCTCAGTGACCATAACATTTTTGTTTACTTACTTTATAAATGTTTTTTTTTTTTTTTAATTGCAGTTCAATCTTTCAGTTCACTGGCAGAACAAGTGACTTCCTCAAGCCAGAAAACACATCGAGACATATTTTCATTTGAATTGAACTGTACATACCCTGTTAGACATTGAACAATTTGCAAATACTGCAACAGTAAAGTTTAGCTCAAGTGTAAGATAGGCACCCTGCTCTTTAAACCTCCCATGACCAGCCACTTTTAAGCAGGCTAATGGCAGAGACTTTCAGAACATAGTTAGATGACAATCAATATGAAGACATGTTTTTCAGCATTAGCTGTAGAATTCTGAAATGCTGTCATTTTGTAATTTACCGATCTGCTGCATTTGAAAATTGTTCAAATAAATAGTACTTGTGCTTTTTTCTCCCTGTACATTTACTTTATGTCAAAACTGAATCACTCATATAGAATTTCATACAGTACCTTGCACCCCAGAATGACCCACGCTTGCAATTACTGAGCCAAGCTGATTGTGCTCAAACTTTAAGACCTGCCTGGCCTGATAGCTTGAGGCTAATGCTGTTCTGCTACTTACAACAGCAGGTTCAACTGTGATTGAATGCTGTTGAAGGAGCAAAGAGCAGCAGTCAGCACTGATGTTTCCTTTATACTTTGTTCTTAACACATTTGTGATTGTGTTGTCTTACAGTCATTGGATGTTTTCCTTCTTCAGCTTGCTTCTTCTTCTCCAACTTTTCATTATGCTTTCTTACACATATGATTGCCCTGAGCTCTTATAGAACCAGTGGCAGTGAAAATCAAATACGACCAATGGCCATGCTGTGCCATAACTGAGCAACAGCCAGTCAAATTGTATGTTTTTACATTGGTTTGATAGTTGAAATAGGGTACAATATTCAATCAGCATTTTTATAGCATCATTCACAGCATTCACCATCAGAAAATGCTTTAAAAGTAAATAAAATTACAGCAGGGCATCTTTTTCAAATCTGTCAAGGGTAGCATAGCCTCTGAACAGTTTCCTTATATTCTGGATGTAATAAAAGTGAAAATAATATGTAAGTAGCTTCTCTACCAGATCTGACAGGTAAATGAGATTTGAAATTACGTTTATCATTGTTTAATTATTTGGGTCTTTAGAGAATGTTTTTAGGTTGTTTCTAGTAGTGACTAATGTGTGGTAACCAGGGGTTTACAATTGACTAATACCTGCAAAAGGAAGCTCAAAAGGCTACATCCAACACTACAGTTATATTTTGCACCCAAATGCCCCAATATCTATGGAGTATTCAAAAAGCTAGTATTCTAAAATGTAATCAATGCTCTAAGTGTTGTTACACAAAATGCTTCAAGGCAATGTTGAGTATGGGCAAGAATTAAGATAAATTGGATGTTTGGTAATTATTGTCATCATATGCTGATATTTTCATTGTTATCATAGATCAATGTTTCTTAAACATTGATTCACAGATATGTTTGAGATTATGTAGTAAAATTAGCTGGGTCTGTTCAAGTACAAATGCTGTGGTGAGTGATTCACTATCCCCTATTTAGCATAATGTTTACTCCGACAGTATGCTATCTGAGACCTATACTATAAGCAATGCTGTCAGTGCCTCACAGAGAGCTTTCTTTTCTATGGTACATAAACAGAATAAATATTTTTCATGACATCAACCTCTAAAACAGTCAAAATGAAATAAGTGACTGCAAAGACGTGCATAAGTAAGAGGGAAGGAGGAGGGAATAACACAGACAAGCTTGTGAGGTGAGGGGACCACAGTGTTAGTTTGAAATGTCTAAATGAAAAGAGCTGGTGAGTAACAAAGATATGACAATTCTGGAGATATTGGTTTCTAATCAGAATATGTGTACTCATTGATATTTGGCAACAATACGTTTTGTTAACCTGTGTTTACATTATTTGTTATCCCAGGAAATTTGATATGTGACATTGCTTAATCCACTGTCATGTTGATCTAGGCAGGGGATGGCAGGGTTTTTTTTCAGTGTGGACAGTCCACTGAGAATGCTGTCAAGACCACTCACATAGAGCACAGGGGCTCGCTGGCAAACAAGAGTATGTGGTTGGTATGATGTGAAGCACAAGGACGGCAACACTTACATACGGGGAAGAGGAGACAGTTCCACAAGAAGATGCCAGTTGTAGGTCCAGCAAGAGAAGGAAGCCACATGGAAGGACTAAGCGAAGGTGGTGGACAAGAAGTGAGGCGTGCCAAGGTCACAGCAACACAAGGAGTCCAGAGGGGGGAAAAAGAAGCAAGTAGGAAATGCTGACAGGGATTCAACAATTTGTCAAAATATCTGTTGGGAAACGAGTGTCCCCGTGTGTGCATCCGTGGACAGTTGGACGATTAATTGTTGGGGTAACACAGCGCGCAAACTGAACTCTGCACCACTAAAGGTTATATCCTCCACTTTATGTTTTTAACGGACTTTTAGAGTGGGGATTGTATGCTCTACTTTTTAAAAAAGGCTTTTCATCCCTGGTATTGTTAAATTTTTATGTTCGTTTATCTTTTTAATGTACTTTATATTGTCTTGTATAATAGAAGTTACTGTTGCTTTTCCTGAAATTGCTTCCGTGTCTGTCATTGTGTGTTTATTCACTACCCAATTTAAAGAAACCCGTGCACTATTATCGGTAAATTGCAAGAGTTCCTAGTCTCTTAATAAAACTGGGTGGCGTAGTCAGATATTTTAACGGTGTCTAGGTTAGATTACTTGTAAATGTAAAAGTAAATCACATTTACACTGACAGTAATATACCTCAGAAATTTTTCACCATTTTAAATAATTATTATTGTTTTATTAAAAATATGTTAGCTTTCCAATTTACTCATTTTCTGATATTTATGTGAGAAACATGCTTGAATGAAACAAAAAACATTTACTATTTTTAATAGCATGTCTATTGTTATTGTATGGCTCTGGTGTCATTGTGGAAGCAATTTTCTTCTTGTGCTCCAGTATGGTACCAATTTTCTTATTTGGGTCCTCAGATTAAAAAGTTTAAGAAACCCCTCATAGAAGATAAAATCATCATGTCAAAAGAAAGTGATAATTATACTACTAAATCTTAATTTTACTATTAAAGCTCTCTTTAACAAATTTGTGCTGATTGATCTTGTTTGAACTTTTGCAATAGAGTTAAGGTTTCAGGGAAGCTGAAGACTGCAGTTTTGTCACAGGTGAAGCACTGCACCTCACTGAAAGGTTCAGCTATTTTCTGTAAAGGGCCAAGAGCATCTGGGCATTTTATTTACCATCTTTGTCTTTTGTATGTCCGTCTCCTTCATTTATTTTGCCGTCAGCTACAAACTCAAAATAAAAATCTAGTGTTCAGATGAAAAAATTACAGGGCTGCTATTACCCCAGACGACTTAAGGCAGTGAACACCGTTAAACAGAGCACATTTTTAGTGTATCTACAGTACTTCTTACATGTTCTTTTCAATTTTTTTTTTTCATGAGTTGTAGAGACTCAAATAGGTCCATAATACAAAAAACTTTATTTTTAGTCATCTCTTTTATGTAAAATTTCAAAGTGTGGGTTACAGTGTACCATTAAAATAAATACATAAATGGAATACAAAGAACCTAAAATCGAACTACAATAATTAATTTTGGATTTATCAATCTATGTATGATATAAAATCTGTGTATAAAAATGAAAACAATTAGAAAAATCATATATTATCAAAAAATAATCAATCAATACTGCATAGGTAGGCTTTTCAGAATTGTATACCACAGTAGTCTTACCAAGCCTTAAAAATAATAATTTTCAGATCAGTGAAAAGGAATGTTAAAATTGTGCTAAACCAAGCACAAAGCCCAAACTCACTAGTATTATTTTGTTCTTAGTTTTTATACAACTAAATCAAGTGTGCTTCTTGTGTTGTCCCCTTCAAATATCACATATTTATTTGAACAATTGCATGAATCATTATTATTGATAGTGCTCTCACGGTATACTGCTGTTCCAAGATTAAAACAATTTCAAGGTCATCTATTTTTTGAATTAAAATATACCAAACAATATAAAATATTCAGCTTTAATAATAAAATAAGAATATAAGGGCAACTTTACAACAGGAACAAAAAACAGACCCATTGTCTAATTAATTTGCAGTGAACCTTGCATAGTGTTTTTAAGTATGAGGACTCTTCAGGCATTCCATCTGTTTATACCATTTTTGCTTCCATGAACCATATTTAGAATCCTCCAGGCTAATTATGTAGCATACATGTCACTTTGAGCACAGGGATTTCAACTGCCTGTGAAGAAGGAGAATTTATTTTGAAGCAAACTAAAAGCACAGCATGCTTTTGGGTCTGTGTCAAAAAAAAAAAAAAATACAAATAAATCCTATATACATTATTTAAGCAATTTTGAATGCCTGCTCACTTCAACAGGAAAATATGTTTGGAAAATGGCATCTAGTTTAATAGAAACTGATTTATTAAATTTCATGCAAATAAAATAATGTAATTACTTACAAGTATAAGGATAAAGTTATGAGGGTAATCAAAAATGGCTTACCACTTTAAAAGATGTTAAAAGATAATAAGGTTCAGAGCTGTATTAGACTAATTATATTAATGAGCGAACTAAATGCATAACATACAGTTGTATCAGAAAGGACTTTGTAAGGACATGTACTGAGAAAAGAATTTTTAGAAGAAGAACAATTCATTCATTCATTTTCCGCTTATGTCTTTTTCTAATACAGGGTCACAAGATGCCAGTGCTTTTCCTGGCAGTATCAGGAGCAATATGTGAACTTGTGTAGAAGTGAGATAAAGTGCTGTGGTAATGTGAGTTTTATTAAAATTAAAACAGTAAGGCAGTGCTAACCCCGTGAGTGTAGGTGTGTGACAGAGAAGACATGTGGCTGCGTAAGTTCATGATGAGGGAATTGGCTAATTGTATTTAATTTGCTCACATGCGGTTAACGCAGCTGTCCCTCATCAGGGCTCTGTGGTTTGTTTGGCACACCCACACTCACTGGGGATAACAGGGGTCTGTGAATGAGAATGAAGGAAAGTAAAAAAGAAAACAGCATGGAAGTTAGAAGAAGAGAAAATTGGAAAGAACTCGTGGTAAGCCAGTGCAGTGGGAATGAGATAGAGTGGTCAGGGGGGTGTAGCATGGGTGGACCAGATCACACCTACTATGCTGTGGAGAAAACAAGTGATTGGACTGCTAGGGATCCTGTGGATGGCAAGCTGGTAGGTGTAAAGAAGATGTAGCCAGGTATACGCCAAGTTTAGTGGCAAGGATGGTAATTGACAAAGACCGCTTGCATCTGGGTCTTGACCTTGTTGGACATTACCCAGGAGATAGGTGATAAGAGTGAGATGAAGGTGAAAGGGAGCACTGGAGATTGGAGATGAAGGCAATTCTGATTCTATTGTATCCTTGGTTTTAGATGAACTATTCACTGACTTATTTATTGTTGATTTAACTTATTCATAAAACACCAGACTTTATTGTTTGCTGAACACTTTCATTGCCTAGTCCATCCTCTTTCTATGACTTTTGATGTCCCAGGTAGGCAGTGATGACAACTGCAGGGAAGCTGAGCATCACAAAACTACAAATAAAAAATGCAGAGATTGAACCCAGTTCAATGCAACTGTGATGCAGAAGTACTAATTCTTAAGCTTCCAGATTCATCCTAAGCACTCCAATTTTTACACTTAACAGATTATTATTACAGTATGTAATGAGTAAAAGCATAGTATTTATATTATTTCATTTCATACTGCTTTTTATTAGTTGGTTACCTATCACTATAGGAACACATCAAAATACAATTAAATTTAAATAACTGGCGTCTAGGGTGGCATAGGGGCACAATAGTTGGCACTGCTACAGTATCTTATGTGTATCTTATCTTGTGTGACATGTTTTCATTTTCTGGTTCGCTTATTGACTGTTTGCATGTTGTCCCATTATTGGTTTTTTCCAGGTATGTCAAAGTCTTACAGGTAAAACACACACATGTTAGATTCACATAAGAGTCAAATTTCATGGCAATGGCAATTTGCCTTCACATTAAAGCAGGGTTTTTTTCACTAGATGTCAATATCCATAATCATCTTTTCTGAGTACTCAAAAATACTAATACATTATTAGTCCTGAAAATAGAGGATACTTTACATAAATTAATTATTATAGGCAAAATAACTAGAACTCATGCTCTCCACTTCCCATTTCTAATTTGGGAGGGCATCATCTCCATAATGAAAAGCTAGGCTCTAAAACCAGCAAAGTTGATGGCAGCATGAGGCTGATTTTTTCAAGTTCAATGCCCACCCAGTTTCGAGAACTGGCATTCTATTCCTGCACGGACCCAACCATTTAAGTGCTTTTTAAATTCATTAAAACCTCTGCAATAGCATTTCTCATTTTGTTAAATAGCCTGACAAATGCATTCCATACATCTTTTTGTTTCTTTTTTGATTTAAAGTCATTTTGAATCTTGGGTTAGTTTACCTTTTCACAACACTGCATGACTGGCATCCTTTCTCACCAGTGATTTTGTTTTTATTTTAGATTTGCCATTTTATTTGGATTAATATGACCAATTTTCTTTTGCTGTAATACACCAATAGAGATACTGTACTGTATGTCAGGCCAACACTGTAGATCACTGTGGAAAAACTTGCAATACTCTTTTTAATTTGTTTTTTTGTAGCTATAATTTAGTTATGTTATCTAGAGACTACATATACGTAGAATTATCATATTCTCCAATTAATATACAGTCATTATTAACTTATCAGCTTTCTTTTTCATTTTTTCTGTGGTGGTGTTTTACATTACCACCACTTGATCAAAATTGACCACTTGCAAAATTGTCTGAGATGTTTGAATGAAAGCTGACACCCCAATTGTCCATCAGATCCAATGCATTGAATCCTGTGAGACGAAGCCTAAAAAACAATAAGGAACAACTTAAGAGCATTTAATTTAGGTAATGCCCAGTGGGAGCCGGGTGCTCTTTTGGCCTTGGAACCCTTGCAGATTTTTTTTTCTCACACTTATCTAGATGTTTTTTTTTCCTGTCCTCTACAGCTATCTAAGAGTATTATCATATTTAAAGACTTACACACACACTCACACACACACACATATATATCTATTACATTATGTGTATTGATTAAATTATTTGTATCTTATTTATTATGACATGTCATTTTCTAACCTACTTAATCCAGGCCAGAATCACAGGAGGTGTTGGAGTCTGTTCCAGCTATTATAGGGTGCAAGGCAGAAACAAACCTCGGACATGGCACCAGTCAATCGCAGGGTGAACACATTCATGCACCAAAAACACACTAGGTCCAATTTAACGTCAGCAGTTCACCTAATTTGCAAGTCTTTAGACTATTAGGAGAAAACTGGAGCACCTGGAGGAAACGCACTCAGCCACGAGGAGAAGAAGTAAACTCCATGCAGGAAGAGCCCAGGATGTGAACCCTGGTCTCGTTGCTGCAAGGCTGCAGCGCTACTTCTGTGCCCATTATTCATTTTATCCATCCATCCATCCATTATCCAACCCGCTATATCCTAACTATAGCGTCGTGGGGGTTTGCTGGAGCCAAACCCAGCCAACACAAGGCGCAAAGCAGGAAACAAACCCCGGGCAGGGTGCCAGCCCACCGCAGGGCACACATACACACACCAAGCACACACTAGGGACAATTTAGGATCGGCAATACACCTAACCTGCATGTTTTTGGACTGTGGGAGGAAACTGGAGTACCCAGAGTAAACCCACGCAGACACGGGGAGAACGTGCAAACTCCACGCAGAGAGGACCCGGTAAGTGAACCTGGGTCTCCTAACTGTGAGACAGCAGTAGCGCTACCACTGTGCCACCGTGCCGCCCTATTATTTTTTATGTCATTTTAATTTAGTTTGCTTTTCTTGCAACTTTTTGTTTGACATCTCATAAAGCACTTTAGGTTAAATCCTGTGTATTAAAATCTCTTATAGAAATAAATGCAGTTGTTGTTTTAAGAGCCATTTAAGAGGTGCTGACACTTATTTTAGGTGCCTTCACCAGTAGGTAGTTTCACACTAATCTCTTTGTGGTTTCCAATACAGCAGAGGGTTGTCTCACTGTCTGCATTGTCTTTGAATGCTGAGAAGGTAAACTGCTTAAAATAGCCTAGAAAGCATAGCTCAGATTTGTTCAGCTACTGACAAAACAGTACTTTTTTAAGACTCAAATTATGTCAGTCCTGCTTCTGATTGCTTGACCTTGCACTAAATTCCCGCAGTATTAGATATATTCTGCACTGCAAAAAAATAAGTCAGGTCCAGCAAGACTACCACAGTGATGTAAATGCCTACAACAAAGCACTCAATGAAAAGATCCATATATTGTATACAGATGAATGCCACAAGAGCTAGTTACAATAAAGGAATAATGACCTTCAAAGGAGGAACAGCTTTTGCCATTGAAGGTTAATTTAAAAATGCATGCCTACTGAATATATGTGTTCTGATAAAACTAAGATGTTGAAACAAAATTGTCTTATCATGTAATACTGTATCTTGCCACACTGAACATATGTCATTGAAGCAAAAGTAGAACTTTGTAAGAGGCAGACTGAGAGTGACTGCTGACAGGGGCTTGTCACATATATTTCAGTTGGTTATTAACCTCCTTGAGTGTTTTAATGAATAAATACAACAATCTAATACTGACATATTAAATTATTTGCCAATTTGTTCCCTTATAATAGGCAACAGTATTCCTTACCAACACACAATATTTGCCCTTGGCCTTTGGCTAAGTAGGTCGAAAACTTTGGACATCTCTACTTTGGAGAAAAAGGAATTTTAGGTTTCTTAATGCAACCATGATCTTTGTTATCAATAAAGTGAGTATAAGCCTGATGCCTAAGCATTATTGAAATTGTCTTTACACATTAGGTAGTCAAATGTTGCTTAAATGTGTTGTCTTTGTAGAATGTTTGAAAAGTACAATAATCATTCAAAATAAATGGTCCCAGCCATATAAGACACGGTTTTTGCTATAACTTACTCATTAATGATACCTTGTAGCTTCAGATATAATATGTGTTTAAACTGTATTGAAACACAGATGTAAAACATAATTAATGATAACAAATCTTTTTTTTATCAGGACTAGTATCATAGCAGAATGTACAAAAGCAGTTGCATTCACTTGGTGAACAGAAAAATATCTAAACATTGCCTCCCACTTTGACAGATCATTTAGGGATAATTAGTGATAGTGTCACTGTTGCTGACAATGATTCATAAATAAATGGTTAAGTATGTTTACATACTCAGTGAAGGCACATTATACATAATGCTGTACTGACCTCTAACTAAAACAAATACTGTATACTGTACATAAAGACAAAAGCAGTAATGTGCAACAGCATGTCTGAAAAAAATCAGTATTGTAACCTGGTCAGGACAAGTAATTTATAACAGATATTATCTTTGACCAAAATTATATTAATCACAGCCATTTTATTTTGACATTGTTATCATGTGGCTGTAATGTTATAACATTACATTGAGTATTTCTTTTAGTATCACAACTAAGTGAAGTATTTGATTTGCTCAGTCACATAACATATACAGTAACATCAAGTAACAAGTCAGTCAATACTCACCAGAATGTCTCGTACCACAGATGAACTGGCCGCCTGTCCTGAACCCGGGCAAGTCCTGTAGGATTTGCTGTGCTGTTTTAATCCACTGGTTGATTTAAAGGCGTGTATTTAAATATGATAGAATACTTACTTCTCTTTGCTGAACTGAAGACAAATTGAATATAAAAATCAAGTAAATAAGCAAACAAAAGAAATATCATTATACCTAGAACCTCTCTTTTAACATACTTTTGGAGCATTGTAAGCACAAGGGCAAATACCCAACAAGCCTTAAGCAGGTATACATTGTAAGATGAAGAGACTTTTATATGTTAATACAGACAATTGGGGTTTTAAGGATGAGCTGGCTTAGTACTGATTTGGCCTGTTTGAGGGCTAATACTATTCACAATGTAAGTATGCAGGATCACATAAGCATTGGTAACATAATTTATTGGTAGTTTTTATCTTTTTGTCTATTGGGATGTTCAGCACACAAACTAATCCGGGTGCCTGTTTTTAGGATCTGTGTGAAGAAAGTGATGCTGTAGTATGTCTGTTATAAATTCTGGAATCCAGTTGCAGAGTATCTATCTATCTATCTATCTATCTATCTATCTATCTATCTATCTATCTATCTATCTATCTATCTATCTATCTTTTTAAGTCCACCTACTATCGAACTCACTATATCCTAACTACAGGGTCATGGGGGTCCCAGCCAACATAGGGTGCCAGGCAGGAAACAAACCCTGTCTGTTAAAATAAATAGTGATAACTAAAGAACCATTGAGAAAAAGAATCCTGCAGTTGTGCACCAAAATCTTGATGCAGCACCGGATCGTTGAAATCTTCCCATGTAGAATTGTGTTTTCATTGTATTTTGATTGGTATTTCACCTCTGATTAAAACATCAGTGTGAAAGGAGACTGGAGAGAAGAATGAGTACTTGGCAGAGCTTATTGGGTTCCATGTGGTGTTGCTTTTTTTAACCTCTACTACATTTACACCTCGTAAGTATATAACCTTTAGGGCCTACCCAACTGTGTGCCATGTCTGAGCGCTTAGCTCTGTTAGATTCCTGTCTTAAGCCTGAATTGTGTTACTGTGAAAGTGTGTATTTCCTGTCATGTAATCTTTAAAAGTGAATGAGCAGAATTGTTACATACAGTATGGTAGGTGTTTGCAACAGAGCAAGTGAATTCATTCTGCCTGTCAAAACTAGTCCATTAAAAAGTACTGAAACAGCTGAAAGAAATATACTTTAGCATTTGTGAAGTGAAGATTATGCAGCTTTCTGTAAAATTCTATAGTGTTGTGCCTAGTTAGTTAATCAACCTGAGTCAATTTAGAGTTAGAGACAACATGTATAAGGCCTAACATTAAGCAAACTGATGGTGTAGTAAACATTACAACATGGTGGTTCTTGGTTATGAAAAAGCCGAACCATTTGAATCGGAGCCATTGCTACCTTTTTATTGCTGTTCACAAATGGACAAGCAGGTTTTGTTCTCTTGATGTTAACAAGAGCAGCTCACCCCATATAAAAAAAATTCAAGCAAAAGTTATTACTTGAGTGTGGTTTCTGAGCAATTCCATTATGCCTTTTAAGCACTGGAATATTTCCAAATGAAGGGGTCCTAATAAGATAAAATATGCTAGTGGTAGTCCTCCTCGTACCCAAGGTATAATGTACCAGTTTTAGTAGTTGGTTTTTAGCCCGCACTAAGGAAATATTCTCTGTTATGTTCAATAAGGACTGGAATTTTTCCTTACAGGTAGGTAAAGAATGGAAAGAAAGTGAATACTAAAGGGGTCAGCATTTTGAGCACTGGCTCAGGGTATAAATTTGTTGAAATGAAGGAGCAACATAACTACAAAAAGAATGTATTAAATAAATGATCAAGAGCTTCAGTAATAGGTCTGAGAGATGATTAAAATATGTCACTTACAGAAAGATATAAATCAGAAGGCCGAAAGAGAGAGCAATGTAGCTGTGGAGTCAGGATAAAACACAAGTAAATAAAAATATATCAGATAAAGCTGAAGCAGGCCATAATAACACAAGACTGGCCTATTTTTATAAGTGTACTTTTTTAAAAAAAATACCCATAGTACCCCATATTGCCCTTAGGCAGTAATGTGAATAATGCATAATAATTGCATTTTAAAACAGTTAATTGCTTACTTTATATCTTAAAATACAATGTAAGAGATCTCAAATATGAATTTAGAGACCTGCAGAGTGAATATTTTTTTTTTTTTGCATTTTTTTGTGAACACAGACAGCGTACATTGTTATTTAATGCTACTAGGAAAAAAAGGGTGATATTTTACTTGCTGCAGAAAGTTGTAATAAAAATATTTGCTCCAGCGTAGGTGTAAGGATGTAACACACAGTGGTGTGCACCTGATGACACATTTTCCAGAATGTGGGTGTTTGGCAGCACATAATAGCAGAGGAAATATGCAGCTAATACCATTTAAATCAAATATTTAAAGGCAAAGAATAATTTTAACATGCACAAACACCTTATACAATATGCTTCCTTAAAATGTAAAATATATATTGTTTTAAGGCACCCTTGTGTGCCAATCACACCTAAGCTGACACAGCTCGAGAGATATAATATGTGGAAATATTCTTTATTTTTTTCTAATCCCTCAGAATAGTTGCAAATATGTAAAATATAAATAAAAGAAATGGATTAGGAGAAGAATTCAGTGTTTTATGTGCAATTCAATTAAAATAAAATATAAAATAATATATAAAAATCATATTTCTATACATACATTCTTTTGCTTGGTGAAACCTGGGTCTGACTTGCATATTATGATTTTCTTTTCTATATTATAATTTTCTTCTTTTAATCAAAACTATGCTTAAATTCTGTAATGCAGACTGTAGTAATGCTCTTCAGTTTAATGCATTTGTTTTACAGTTTCCACGCTGTGCTTTGTTTTATAATTTGCACACTTTCATGCACTTATTTGAATGACTTTGCTTCATATATGTTATTTTTGAATTTGTTTGCCAAGCATTAAGTATCCATATATTAATTTATACAGGGCTACCAGATATCTGGTATTTTCTAGGTCAGTCATGTATATCTTGTCTTGTTTTCGAGTCTCAAATTATTTTTAAAAAATACTTGTTTGTCCTGTATTTTAAACAGAACTCATTACTCAGATTATTTACAGAACAGTATGCAAGTCATTGTAAAAAGAGTCCTTTGAAGCGTGCATCTTTTCATTCTTTATAAATTGGCAATCATATCAACTCTGTTCAAAACAGGAAAAATCTGACTAATCAGATATTTTTTGTTTATGAACTGGGAATGGTGGAAGTGCAATATCAAGGAACTCAGTTCGGAGACACCTCGATTTATTAATGTGCTTAATCCCACAGAATGACTACGCATTAGTGCATATTTAACAAAGAACTTCAGAGAGAATTTAAATTTCATACAGCAACACAGCAGAGTGCCCCCAGCAAGTGCATAAGGAGGTGTTTAAAGTAAAGTTGAAACCTTTTTAAAATTTAAAGTTTTATTATATGAGTGACTGTAAAAGCTATTTTTGTTTGGATTGATTCTTTAGAGTTGTCATGTGCAATGTAAATGTGTTTGTATACAGAATTGTGAAACCATGATAAGACCCAGTCACTGCTCCCCAGTAACCTAGAGGAGCCATCTCATATTCTTTCAGGGAGAATCTGGTCTCCCTAAATTTATATAATTTTATTTTTTAATTTTCTTCATTGCAATTGGACATTACAAACACAATTTGTAAACAAATCACTATTCAGGTCCACACTCAAAGAGCACTGTCTCAGGGTGCGGTTGAGTCTGGTTTATGATCCACAAAATTCAAGTGCTGACTAGCTGAAATTTCATTGGGTTCAATTGCAAACTTGAGTGCTGACTGGTATTTAAAATGGGAAGGTAACCATAACTGCCATTAGGTTGTCTGACTTTCACCATGAACCTGTTTTGCTGGCATCTACCAGAAGCATTTACTTGCTTGGAGCAATCAGGGTGAAATCCTGTCTGCTACCCCAATATGGCCGATGCAGGAACATAATTCTATTCTGTGACACACTATGCGTAGTTGGTAATATGAGCCTTGTGTATTACCAGTACAAGCTCTCTTTTTCATTAAGCCTTCCATGTCTTTTATCACGCTTAGCACCACTCCCAAATTTATTTTTTTGGAGGTTTAACATTACTCGTTAGTGACTCCCAGTTAAATTTGTTTTGTTATATAATCATTATTATGAAGTTAATAATTAACAGTACCCTCTGTTTTTGGAGGTTTGCAACATGTGTCTAGAGTTACATCTTATTCCTTACTGCTTTCTACTTTAACTGAAAAACCCTTAATATAATGTGGCTCATCTTTGACTCAAAGCAGCCTTGTTAATGGCATTATCTCTCTTAAGTATGTCCACCCCTCTGCCATTTAAAGGATGGTTGTCAGACGTTTTCTATAATATTTGTACCTGGCAGTTGTCTATGTGGAGTTTGCACTTTATCTCTGCAATTAGCTACTCTGGTTTTCTCCCATATTTGATTAATGTGTTTTGGTTTAATGAGTAATAAATGGTGGATGTGTGAGTGTGCGGGTATGGAAGAGAAGCCAATGCAATAGACAGTTCTCCATTCCAGTGAAGGGTCCTGCCTTGTGCCCAATGCTCTCAGTATAGAATTCCACCCTAAACAAGAGTGATTCACTCCATCGCGGATTTTAAATGTAAGCATATCTAAATATATATCACAGATTTTTTGCTGGTTCGCGGATTTCTGAAGACAATATGTCTTTTAATTTATTGTACATGCTTCCTCAGTTTGTTTGCCCAGTTGATTTCATACAAGGGACGCTATTGGCGGATGGCTTAGAAGCTACCCAATCAGAGTATGTATTACATATTAAATAAAACTCATCAATGATATACGATATGCTTCCCATGCGGTGCTTGATTGTTTGCTTTTCTCTGTCTCTCTCTCTCTCCCTGCCTGACGGAGGGGGTGTGAACAGAGGGGCTGTTTGCTTAGAGGATACGGACGCTCCTCTACAAAATGCTGCTTTATCGCGGTGCTTCGGCATACTTAAAAGCACATATTGATTTTTTGATTGTTTGCTTTTCTCTCGCGCTCTCTCTCTGACATTCTCTACTCCTGACATGCATTCTTTGAAGAGGAAGATATGTTTGCATTCTTTTAATTGTGACAAAGAACTGTCATCTCTGTCTTGTCTTGGAGCACAGTTTAACTTTTGACTAAAGAGTGTTATTTCCTCTCTAATAATGTTAACAGTGTGGGAGAGTTTATAAGGGCTTAAAATATATAAAAATAACCTTACAAACATATGGTTTCTACTTCGAGGATTTTCATCTATCGCGGGGGGTTCTGGAACGCAACCCCCGTGATCGAGGAGGGATTACTATATTGTCTTTCAACAGCAGAAATTCATGCAGGTCTGGAAAACTCTTTCCTCATGTTCTTTCTGCTTGATTATTCTAGTCTGTGGCTTTTTTCTTACATATTTATTATACAGCATACAAATAAACAAACAAACATACTTTTCTGCAAAGTTTTAGGAACTATAATCACTACAGCTACATAAACATTAGACACACTCTCACATATAGCAATACTACCTTTTGAGTCTTTTGTAAGCCTTAATAATTCCACAGACCTTTTCTTTTTGTTCTGTCTCCCACCATTTTCCACTTTTTTTTTCATTCAGTAACACTATATATTTTAATTTTGTCACACTTGCCACTATATTAATATATATATATATATATATGGGGCCATATCTCTATACTTCTCTTAACAAAGTTAAAATATTTAAGAAAATGAATATGTATTAACTATAACATGCAGATTAACAAACCATACCACATCAATAAAAAGAAAACAAAATCTAGCTTCCCTACTGCTGCTGTCTATACAAGGTTTGGTTCCAAACTACTAAGTGAGGCATCTTGCTACCATCCAAACATGATAATACTTAAAGAATCAAATTGCTGTTCTTATCAACCCCTCATATCTCTCTCACACTACATACTATTGCCCAACTACCTGTACGCTAAGTGCCTGATCATGCCATTTCTTTACTTTGCATGCTAACATCAGAGAGCAGATTTTTAACACCTATCCAGACACAACTACCAGGGAGATGTCCCAATCTGCTTGCTTAAATTCTAAAGGTGGACTTTCATCTCTGATCTTCTAATACAAAAGCCCCCTGTTAACTCTCTGATTGCTTGTCTGCCTTCCATAATTTTGTACAGGATTCCACTTGTTCCATGCAAGAATTATTTGGTGAACTCTATTGCCCTAGAAGAAATCCTTTCTTTTACTTTGGTGAACTGAGAGTAAGGACACTATTTGAACAAACACAGCATACTTTCATCTAGTAGCTATTTGCCCTCACTGGCCCTTAATTCTTTGAAGTACATGTTATCTGTCATGTTCTTAAGCTCCTTTGGCTCCTTCTGACAACTTCTCAGAATATATATTATGTATGTATAGTACATATAGAAATACTCACTCCTTTAGAAGTTTTCACATGTTATTGTTCTACAGCATGAAATCACAATCAATTTAATTTTGCCTTTTTGACAATGATCAACAGAAAAAGACTGTTTAATATCAAAATGAAAACACATCTCTACAAAGTGTCCTAAATTAGTTACAAATACAAAACACAAAATAATTGATTGCATAACGATTCCCGCTCTCTTTTATATAAGACTCACCCAAATCATCACTTGTACAGCCAATTGGTTTTAGAAGTCACATAATTAAGTCAATGAAAACCACCTGTGTGTAGTCAAGGGAGTTCAATGGATTGTAATTAAAATGTTCCTTATCTGGAAGGTCCAGCTTGTGTTCAGTTAAGATCATGGCCTAGCATTTACAGTGAAGACAAAGGAACACTCCAAGCGATTTCATGAAAAGGGGATTGAAAAGTACAAGTCAGGTATTGGAGATAAGAACATATCTAAGTCAAATAATATCCCACAGCTGTAAATATGACACAGCTAGCTGTGAATCTGCCTAGAGCAAGCCTTCCACAAAAACTGAATGATAGTTCAAGAAGAAGACTGGTGAAGGAGGCCACCAAGAGAACTATGACAACATTGGAAAGGCTGTGAATGCACCAACTGTTGTCAGGTGCTTCACCAATCACGGTTTTATGAGAAAAAGGCAAAAAGAAACAACTGTAAAAAAACAAATGTAAATGACAGCTCAGCTAGAGCTTGGAAAAAGGCACAAAAGAGACCTCTAATGAGACCGAAATTCATGAAAACTAAATACTATGTTATAAAAACACATTATCAAGAAAAAAAAAACACCCCATTCACACCATGAAGCATAGTGGTGGCATCATCATGCTGTGGCGATGCTTCTCTGCAACATAATCTGGATGGCCTCTGAGGATAGAGGATAAAATGACTGCAGCAAAACACCAAGGAATACCGGAAGAAAACCTGATTCAGTCTGCAAGAAAAATAATGCATTAGAAGAAGATTTACTTTCCAGCAAGACAACAACCCCAAGCGTAAAGTCAATTCTACACAGGAAAGGTCCAAAAACAACAATGTTAATGTCCTGGAGTGACATAGTCAGTGTCCAGATCTCAATTAAATTGAGAAGTTGTGCCTGGATTTGAAAATGGCTCTTCACTTACAATGATCACATAATCTGACAGAGCATGTGCAATTTTACAAAGAAAAATGGCAAAAAAAGTAGTGACCAGATGCGCAAAGCCGACAGAGACCTGTACACACACTGAAGGCTCTAATGGCTGCCAAATGTACATTCCTTTAAATACTGAATACTTAGGCAATCAATTGTTTTGTGATTATATTTGTAATTAATTTAGACCCCTTTGCAGAGATGTGTTTTTACTCTGACTTTAAATATTCTTACTCAGTTGATCAAAGTCAAAAATCCCATTTAAACCCAATGTGATTATATATTGCATAATAAAATGTGAAAACTTCCAAGGAGTGAATATAGGCACTGGTTTAGACATAGGTTTTATAGGCACTGTATTTTTGCATCTGTTTACCTATTTGAATTCTGACAAAATATTCTCTAAACACATCTCACTAAATTTGACTTTAGACAGTTTTTATTCTTTCGGGTTTTTGACCCAGAGAGAAGCCTTTATATGTTTCTGCTGGTTCACAGTCCATGTGTAACTGATTATGCTTGACATCTTGTGCCTTTTCTTTTACTTTATCTGCCCTTTTTTTCTGCATCTTTTTTCTTTTCTAGAATGAAGCCTTTTTGGTTGACTGCATACTTTTCTATTGTTTCCTACAATATACACTGGCATATCTCATGTCATTCTTACCGCTGCCTACCAAAACCTGTCAAATCACTAGGCTAGACTGGGCTGCCAGGTGGTGCTCAAGGGTTGCAGTTCCATTAATGTTTGATACCTATGTTACTTTTATTAAGCATGCATTACAATGTGTGTTACTTTTTAAAATAATGACAATTTGTCTATTAGAAAAGCAAAGCTCTAGTTTAACACGCCATCAGGGCAATAAAGAGACAAGTTTGGAAAAGAAATTGGTTATGTAAAACAGACTTGGAAATTTAAAACATTTGCCTTTATTCCCTGAAATATTAAGAAATCGGCTTGCGTACTGGTTGAATAAAATAATCACAATGTGTGAATGGTTATTCATTTTCATTTCCGTATTGTAGACAAATTAGTAATCCTCCATCCATCTTCTTCAACTAAAGTGTTGAAGTCTGCTGGAACCAGTGGCGATGTAGAAATCAACTATGGAAGAAACACTTGCCCATCAAAGGGCATACTCATGTGAACATTCACATTCAGTCGTGCAGGATCAGTTTGGAATGAATGTCTGTGTCATGAGGGAGGAAATTGGGGTATGCTGAGAAAATCCACTTTCACATGGGCAGAACCTTCACACTCCACACGGAGAGAGTTTTTGAACCTTGGATGTTGGAGCTGTGAGGCTGCAATGTTAACCCCTTTACCATTGTGCTATTCATATATGAATCCAATTAGTTACTTTAATTTCATTTCAATAATACTAGTAATTCATACGAGACAGAATTTTCCTACTGTAAATGAAGGAAATCCTTATTTGAAGTAATTATGTTTCTGATTACTCTCCTTTCTCCAGTAAATCTTTTTTTTCCCAAAAAGTACATTATAAATATGAGTAGAAGTTGTTTTGTTTCACCCAACAGTGTAATGAAATTTACTTTAGAAAAGTTGTAGGTGGAAATCAACAAATGCTTCCCTCCATTCTACTGTGAAATAAGGTCAAAGAGAGCAGAAGAGCATTTATTTTTTAATTGTAGGTCTGTAGTTTTAAATGTTTGTGCATCACGCATGAAAAAGAAGGTCAGATAATTGGCTGGAAACCTCACAGCCTCAAATGTGTCAGAGCAGTCAAAAATATTCATGTAAGCTGAAATATTAAACAGGAAACTGGCATAACTGAGTTTACATTGTTTTTCATTTTGTTCCTATCAAACATACATATCGTATGTATGCATCTTTGGCCAGAGTAATATTCTCTGTGATGTGATAATGTGTTTGTACCTTGATTATGTCATTGTTTACTGGCTTGTTTCCAGTTCAGAATAGCAATTAAAAATCCAAACGCCTGGCATTAGTTTGCCTTGAGCTTGCCAGAAGAAAGCAAGTATTCATGTTTTTAAGGGATCAAAATTTTTAATCTTTTTCGGGTCTACTGTAAAGCATTCTCTCATTTCTCCTTGATATATTCATGCTGATGACTTCACAGACTTTTACTCTTTGAAGTGGAATATCTTCGCATGCCTTTATATGTCAGTTTCTCCTCCTGGCCCTAAGGATTTTAAATTTATATCCTCCTGGCATTTTCTTCAACTCACAGTTATATTGTTTTTAAATAATGATATTATTTTATCTGAATTAATCTTGAATTAAAATGTTTTGATTTACATTAATGGTATAAAATATTGTATATCCCTGAACGTGTGCATGAGTATACATGAGTATGAAATACAAATAAAAACAATAGGATAAGCTACTGCTTAGTAGAGTGAAAATGTTTTCTGAAATCAAATTTAGAATGTAAAACATTAAACCTTTTTCAGTTGCCACAAGGAACAGTGTTGTTTTCCAAGTGATTTTTGTTGTGGGGAAAAAAAAAACAAAAGGCAAGAAATATCTACAGAATACAAATCATTTCCAGTGCCAAATCCCATTGCTATCCCTCAGCAGAGGCATCTATTGTACAGAATTTCAAGCACAAAATAAAATATAAAAAAATTCTGTAGACGGCTTCAGATGTAAAAATAGTGGTGCTGCAATAAAACACTGTCAAAATGTGCAGGATTTAGTTATATAGAACACAGCTGGCAGACTGCAAAATTTGCATGATCAAGAGTACAACATGGTTGGCAGCCTCTGCAGCAAATAAAACAAATCCACATCAAGTACAGCATCTCAAATGTGAAAAATGGAGCTTATATTATACCATTGTATAATCAGCTCAGAAATTAGAAACTGATTTAAACTGGATTCAAGTATAGTGTCTTTCAAAGCTGTCACTATTCACCAGGCAATTAATAACAGCATTTAATGATAATCTGAGCAACAGAGAACTGGCATTTTTAAAAATAAGCATACACCTTAATAAAGTATATATAGTCAATTGAAAGAAAAAAGGCAAACAAAACACAACCAGGCAAAATACAAAACTGCTTTACCACGCTCTCTTTAAAACCAGTTGCTCTCTTTCATTTGATAAGGCTCCCTCACTTGTCAAGTTTTTCAATCTTAAGGTCTCCTCTGATTATTTCCTCCCAATTACAAGGCATGTTTCTTTCTCAAACTCCAGACTTCTGCCCCTTTCCCTAATGGTGTCTGAGCACCTCACTTCCACATAGAGGTAATGTATGCAGTAGTGTACAGTCTGATGGAGGCCTGAGCCATACAATGGTACTGAGTTGTACTATTCAAGGGGCTGGAAACTGTACATTCCAGTTTGTGATGGCTGCCTATTAAGAGAACTGTGCATACTTTCTGAAATGTAGCAGATGGGCTCTACCTGGAGATAATTGGGGCTGACCCAGCACAGGTTATCAGAAATAAAACTCCTTTGTGATTATCCCTGCTGAGGTTACCCATGCTTAAAGGGAGCTTTAAATAATCAAGCCAGTCAAATTTTATCCATGCCAGCCAGTGACACAGAAGGATTACCATAATTGTCCCATTAAAGTAACGCTGAGCTACTGTCCTCTTGTGGCCCACATGGTTACTGGAGTTCTCCTTTTATTAACTACAATGTATGTGCTCGAGACATAAAAGGTGACCTTTTTTTTTCTTTTTTTTTTATTAGAAATACAATAAAGATAATTCATCTGCAGCAGGAGCCTCAGTATGATATATCATTAGTCATATGCATAATCAGTCAGATGGTACTCAATTCATCATTTGCTTCTGAAAAAATATCATATAAGTAAAATAACAAAAGTTTAATAAAATCAGGTCACCAATTATTAGGCAACAAATAAATCTGCAACATTAAGGCAACCAAAATCAAGCTTCTTATCAAGAGTCGTTTATTTTGGGATGGACAAAAAAATTACATAACATTCTAAGAGGGTGGTCACTCTTAATTGTGCCAAAAATGTACTGAAAGTAACATTTTTTAAAATGTATTGTTGCCACCTGCTTAAACCACCAGAGGGAATTGGGGGACTGAAATAATTGAGTACATAGGGTCCTGGTAGCTAAATGGAATCAACATTTTGGCACAACAACACAACACATGGTAAAGTGAAGTATTTGTAATGTAGCAGTGGATTTAATACAGCCCACTTAGAAAAATGTTTCAAACAAGTACATCATTGACAAAGTAATACTTTATTTGAAATAAACCATATAAAGCTTTCAGAACATGTACAGAGCTTCATATAATGAGCAGCATGCTGTAGCTCTTTCTTACCATTACAGTATATTAGAATAGTTCAGCTATAGGGCCTCTCTCTATAGAAGGAGGAAGATGGCCTCTACAAAAGTCTTTTTGTCTTGTTCGTGTCACTTCCCTTTTTTTATGATAAGTGCTCCTCCTCTATGCATACTACCCAATCTAAAATAACCATAATGTTTTTGCATTTAGCATTCCTTTGTCACAACGACATTGAAGATTATTTGTGCTACAATTAAATGCAATCCAATGTGTTAAGTGGGAGATTTGATTTTGACACGGTTTTATTGTGTCATATCAACCAAACATTCAATTGCTTTTTAACTACAGCACACAATTTGATTGTCAGTTTAAAATCTATAAAATGTAATACAAAAAGCGTATTGAATTTAAATTCATGTTCATAGGTGCTATAACTAATAGTAAAGCAGACGATTTGCATTTTGCTTACCAGCAACTCCAAGCACATTGCATTTCAGTTCCAGAGCATGCTTTAATGGTGCCAAAGTAATAGTAAACAAATGACCAATCAGTGTCAAAAGGTGGAGCAAGGGGTGTCAACAATTGGGCTAAGAGGCGTTTCCAGAGTAATGTGACCTAGCTTCAGCATTAATTGTACAACTCAATTTTTGTGGAAGCTGCTGCAAACAAAAAAAAAAAATTGTAACACTTTTGAAAAAGATGTTGTTTAGTTTCTTAAAAATGTGGTTTGCATTTAGCTCGAAGTTTGTTGTACATCAGTGTTCATTAGGCAACCATCTTCCAAAAAGGACAGAACTTCTGAAAACAACATGAAAAGAAAATCGAATAAGATTAGGAAATAATATTACAGAATGCGTAACAAAGAAACATGTAAGGTCAGATGGCCAGGAGGACAGAAAAAACAACAAGAAAAAAAAAACTCCAGTTAGGCTGGAATGAAAAAACAAAAAACAAAATCTGCGACGGTTCCAAAGCCAAAATGACCACCCAGCCCCTATTGGGCATTCTACCTGACATAAATGTTCTAAAATCAGTCCTGTTCATTTGCATGCTTCATATGATAGTATTTTGTGATGCTGGTCTTATTGAGGGCTGGGACACCCGCCTTCATTCCTTCAATGCAGGGGGCTGCATGCTGCCTTGATGAGATGGTGGTGATGCAGATCGCCGCTACAAAAGAACCAGATAAGAATGCAAAGAATAGTAGAGACTAGTAAAGATTGCAGATACCTGAGGAATATGATAAATCTATGCTCATATAGTCTATCAGAAATGCAACTAAAATGTAGCTACAGTGAGATTTGTAAGACCCTAACAGCTCTCCAACTGTGCTGTATGCCGCAACTCTGTTAACTCAGACGGGGATTGCTAGTTCAACCACAGGTTTGCAGCCTCGAAGTGTAACTCGCATGTTGACCGATGGTTATTGTGGGGAATAGTCTAGCCTGGCCACTCACATAGGACCATCACTGCTTGTTTGCTGTGTCGGTGTGCTCCTATCTGAATAAAAACCTGGCTGTTCCTGTTTTAATTGGAATAAAGTTGATTTTCTTGAAGCCTTTGGACTCAGCATCTTCTCTCAGGTACAAGACAGTGACTCACACATCACACTATGAAAAGGGCAAATTAAAATAATGGGTTTTTAGCAGTTTTTAAAAATATTCCACAGTATTAGTCTGGCGAATTTATATTGGTAAAGTATTCCAGAGGTGCATAACAGCAAAAACCGCCACACCATTTGTTTTAAGTTTGGCTTTTGGAATTATAAGTGCAAATTGAAGATCTAAGGTTACAACTTAGAGTCTAGGGGGATAGGCATTTCAAAATATAGTTTTATAAACAATTAGTTTTTAAGGTCCATTCTAAATGACATGGGTAACCAATGTAACGGTGCTAAAACTTTATTTTCTAGTTAAGATTCTGGCTGCTACATTCTGCACTAATTGCAACCAATTGATGTCTTTCGTAGGTAGTCCTGTTAGGAGTGCGTTGCAGTAATCTAGTCAACTAAAACCAACAGCATAAACTAACTTTTCAGTGTCTTATAAAGTTCTAAAAGTTCTAACTTTTGCTACACAGTAATCCCTCGTTTATCGCGGGAGATAGGTTCCAATAACTGAATTTCCGCGAAGTAGGGACACCGTATTTATTTAATAATTTAATGCGTATTTGGACGTTTTTAAACCCTCCCTGTACTGTTTACAACCCACCCTTTACTCTATTAATGACAGGGACAACTGTTAAGCAATATGAAATCGGTAGATAAGTTTACAGTTACTGTATAGCGAAGTACACGTACCTATATATGACGTGATGATGGTGATAAATATGCTGTGCAGTAAAAATGATAACGATGAAGGTGATGATGACTGTATTTTACGTCTCTACAGACGCCGGTGCCATTTCCTGGGGCACCTCTTCCATGGTTTCCGAAGGTGTATCCGTAGTAGTAGTAGTAGGAATTGGCTCTTTTTTGCGAGGCTGCAAGAACATTGTAATCGGCAGCTGCTGCCGCTGCTTCTTTTTCGAAGAGCAGCTTGTAGGCGGTCATGATGTCGTCGACCTTGTTGCAAAATTGGACTGATCGAACCATATCATCGTCCCATTCCTGTGACCGCTCTTGCAGATCCTTAGCCAGTCTGCAGCCACAGCCGCGAACGTTCTCCCTTCCTTCAACATATCCAGAAGTTTCACCTTAGCTATCATCATCATTCTTCGTCAGCGTTTAGGCTCACCACCAGCCTTGGAAGAAGGAGCACGTTTGGGAGCCATTGCAGGGGGTGAAAATTGAAGCGAAGTTCAACACAAAGAAACCACAAAAAAAATCACACACAGTACAGTGTAAAGTAAACCGCTCGGCGGGAAAGCTTGAAGTGAAATGGTCGCGACAGAGAGACAAGGTGAGGTGCTGTCGGATCTGGGCATTAGTCAAAGCACCAATCACGGGCCTGATTAGAAAGTGTGAAGCTGTGATTTGTTGTCTCCCTCCCATGTACTAATCACAGCCCATGTTACAACGCACTTAGTCACCGAACTTGTTTTGTTGTTCTTAGAGTAGAAAATACTACTACTATATTTAAAAAACGGCAAAGTTGTTAATCCGCGAAAAGTGAACCGCAAAGTAGGGAGGGATTACTATATTTCTCAAAAAATGCAGTCCTAGTAAACTGGTTAATATACAATTTAAAGTTTAAGTCAGGGTCAGTGATTACCCCTAAATTCTTTATCTCTGCCTTGACTTTTAAGCCTAATGGATCAAGTTTATTTATAATAACCTTGCTATATTCACATTTGCCAATCACTAAGATTTCTGTTTTCTCCTTCAGTTTGTGAAAGCTACTACTCATCCAATTGGAAATACTGCTAAGATATTGGACCAGAGAAACAAGAGTGTCAGGATCATCAGATGCTATCTACAAAAAATGCTGTGTGTTCAAACAAGGCTTCAGTACCCCTTGACCCTATTGGCACATTTAGGAAATGGTGGATGTATTGTAATTTTCATATCTAGTGGAAGCAACATTGTTTCTGTCCTGCTATCTAGACACTAAGCTTTACACTTTATACTAGATATAGTTTTTGTAAAGAAGAAAGCTTAATGGTGTGTGCAACTAAAGTACTGAATATATGGTGTTATGGAGAATTTGTGTTGTTGGCCTCACTGAGATTTAATCTCCATTGGCAAAAAAAAAAAAAAAACAAAAACAAAATGCAAACATCTATTTCAAAAACTAATAACTATTATTATTACTGTATGTTGCATATAATGATAAAATATTTAAAGTTACAAACCAAAAGTCATACAAATACAGTCTAATTTTTTTCCCTTACCAAAGACTCAGAGGTCATGGTTGTCACATCTGCACTCAGCTATTAGCAATAAAAGATATGTCAAGATACCCTTGCATGTCATTATAATGGTTTATAGGTTTGTGCTGTGCTATTGTAAACACGTCTGTCTAAGCTACTATTAATATAATTGGCATAAAATGTCAAAGTACCAAGCAGTTGCAGAGGACCAAAGAGAAAAATATTTAGCTCTAATCTTGATTTTTTAAATGGATACATGGTATTTATTATAATTCATTTTTAGCTGATTTTAAAATAGACCTTTTGAGAATGATTTAAAACTCAGTGTAACTTTTACTACCCATGTGCATATTTATAATTTATATATACGTGTGTGTTTGTGCATATCTATACTGTTCATATACAACATGCCATTTTCAAAGCAGAGTTGTTTGGGGCTCAAGCCTATTACAGGAAACATATGACACATGGTTGGAACAATCGCTGGACATGACAGTCCAGCTGAGTAAACACACTTGCAGACATGCACACACCACACACACACACACACACACTAGGATTAATTTAGCATTGCCAATGCCAACCTATTCTAGTCTTTGTGGGAGGAAACCAGAGCACTTGCATTAAACCCGTGCGGACATGGGGAGAACATACAAACTCCTCACAGAATAGGCCCAGGATGTGAAGCCTGGTATCCTAACTTCCACTGCGCCGAAAATCTCATCCTATATATATATATATATATATATACACTCACCTAAAGGATTATTAGGAACACCATACTAATACGGTGTTTGACCCCCTTTCGCCTTCAGAACTGCCTTAATTCTACGTGGCATTGATTCAACAAGGAGCTGAAAGCATTCTTTAGAAATATTGGCCCATATTGATAGGATAGCATCTTGCAGTTGATGGAGATTTGAGGGATGCACATCCAGGGCACGAAGCTCCCGTTCCACCACATCCCAAAGATGCTCTATTTGGTTGAGATCTGGTGACTGTGGGGGCCATTTTAGTACAGTGAACTCATTGTCATGTTCAAGAAACCAATTTGAAATGATTCGAGCTTTGTGACATGGTGCATTATCTTGCTGGAAGTAGCCATCAGAGGACATTCCCCTCTGACCTCTAGCATCAACAAGGCATTTTCGCTCACAGGACTGCCGCATACTGGATGTTTTTCCCTTTTCACACCATTCTTTGTAAACCCTAGAAATGGTTGTGTGTGAAAATCCCAGTAACTGAGCAGATTGTGAAATACTCAGACCGGCCCGTCTGGCACCAACAACCATGCCACGCTCAAAATTGCTTAAATCACCTTTCTTTCCCATTCTGACCTTAAGTTTGGAGTTCAGGAGATTGTCTTGACCAGGACCACACCCCTAAATGCATTGAAGCAACTGCCATGTGATTGGTTGATTAGATAATTGCATTAATGAGAAATTGAACAGGTGTTCCTAATAATCCTTTAGGTGAGTGCATATACACTATATAACTGTTCATAAGATATTGTTTGTTGGAGGAGTAAAATGATGCTTGGGTTCATTGCTGGATATAATTATTACTGTGATTCATGATAATGTTACTGCAAATCAGTGCTATTGAACTCATGTTCATGGTTGGTCTGGACTGAGGGCAACAGCTGGGTGAATAAGTAGAGCTGGTGAATTTTGGCTTTCATCATTATTTCAGCTCTTCCTTTCTTTCCACTTCACACAATTCCTCCACAAATTAGCCAACGAACAAGTCAAGTTAAGTATATTGTTATGTGTACATAGTACAATGAGTATCGTACCAGGGACAATTACTGCGGAAGAAGATGAGATTCTAATCAACAGTTTTCTTTTAATTACTTATTTTGTTACTGAGTAAACTGGCCATTATATAAGGGTATTTTTATTGTTGCAATTATGGTAGTTCCTTACAGCGAAGTCTTCTTGTGACTCCATATTATTTATAATATCAATAACAAAAAAAGAACAAAAATATAAAGGGCATTTTAATATTCTATTTTAATTGGTATCCCCATTCCGATACTGACCATTTATTTTTTTGCATTATTTTTATGTTTTTCTTTACCTTGAATACTGTTGCTTGGTAAATGTGTATCCTATTGCATTCTGTCACTTTACAATGAGCACATTTTTTCTACTCTGTATCAGTTTGAACAACTGCTGTATATTATGTGATTGTAGCTTTAATGGTTTACACCAAAATGAAAGAATGCAATGAAAACAAAATCACTAAGCTTTCTTCCTAAACAGATCTTTCTAATGCAATCATGTATCTGTAATTTCTGTTTGTAAAAATATTTATTGCTTGGAAAGTGATTTTTAATGATGGTGTATTTTAGCATTGGCTTTTCAGATATTTCTCTATCCACTTCTTCAATCAATTAAAAATTAAGAGAAAAGGTTTTTGTGGGGATATTACTGAGTTATCCTGCTATCATGATTTTTTTCCCACATGTATTAAATAAATATTTAGTAAATCACAGTCAAAAACTACTTGAGATAACTTTACTATACATTTAATTGAGAAGAAACCCTGAAAGTATGCAATGTGTATGTCCATGCAAGTTTTGCTTCTTGTCATAAATGTGTTCAACTCCTTCACGGTAGTTTACTTAATATTTAAAAATTTAAAAAATTTAAAAATACTGATAGGAAGAGGAAATTATGATTTTTCTGTTATCTTAATTTTTTTAAATATATTTTATATCCTGGTCCTGAAGATTTTGGAATTGAAGCCGAAGATTCCACATTACAGGCTTTCAAAGTCAATTTATTTAGCAACAACTCAAAAATGTTTGTAGCATGCCTGACATTAATTTTATCAATTTGGTCAAAGTTTTCATATGCCAAGAGAACCATTTAGTGTTGTTAACCTTAGCAAAACAGAATTCCAAAAATACCTAAAAAAGGCCACCAAGGGTGGGGGGAGCAATAGTCAAACCCCAGCTAGTAATGAAATGCAGGGTCTTTATTAATAAAAGATTTATTGATCATAAAAAATGTTCTCCTTGACAAAAAGCTCAAAGGAGTGCAAAAGAAACAGGAGTTGTCTGACAGTCAATCCCAAAGCAAAAAAGTCCCAAGAACACAAAAAGGCAGGAATGCTTAAGAACAGAGCATTGATGTCACAATAAATCTGTAAAACTCAGCCAACCCACCAAGCATATTCACTGAACTGCAACAGACTGTAGATTTTCCTCAACCTTCAAATCACTCTATAGGGAACTACTCCCATAATATATGAAATATAGTAAAAGACACCCATAAACTAAATAATCAACAAAATTTACATAAACAAAAAAATCTAAAACAGAACTGAAAATGGGATCTGCAGCCTGAATCCAGGAAAAAGTCACAGCTTATAAATTCTAAATGAGAGTAGGAAACCATAAAAACCCCTGACCAAAGAATAAAACAATACTTTCTACATAATAATAACATTGCATAATAAAAACATTTTAAAAACAAAACAAGAGATTACTTCAGAAATGGTCAGAAAATTACAAAATGTTACCTCCAAGACACAGTTCAAATTAAAGCAAAATACCCAAAAAGCAAAATATTAAAAGAGAGAAAACTTAAAACTTCCACCCAAAAGAATCCAAAGAAGGGAGGACAAACAACACAAGCCTTGGACTGAGGCTTCTAAGGCTCTTAAATAGGCCAAAGGCTGCCACAGATGTAGCGTCAAGGATCTCCACCTCTTTTGGCTTAAGGTAAAAAAAAAATAAAGATAATAACAAATAGGAAAATAACTTAAAATTCTTAACATGTGTTAAGAAAGCAAAAATCACAATATGAAAAAAAAATTGAAAACAACTTAACAAAAGTATTAACACATAAAACAAAACAAAACATGAACTTAAACAGAAAAAGACAACAGAGACCAACAATGAAGCCCTCTTTGAACAACAACAATACTACTATGAGACTGACAATCAACTGTACAGAATGTTTTTGTGAGCTTTACTAGCATTGTTTTTAGACAGCATGTTATTAAAACTGTACTCAACAAGACAAAACCACTGAGTGGAGAATTTCACTGGTGAGATGAACTTGAGGAGTTTTAGAGACCCCTCATAAACCTAATGTAATAACTGTGAACAGCTGGGGGTGTCACAATAGAATAGTGAAAGTTACTAAAAAAAATCATACATGTTTAAAGCACATCATGTCAGTCTTATCTTTAATACATTTTTAACTACGTAAACAGAAGCAGATATGTCAGTATTGGTTCCTGGTATTATGCAAAAAGAATACAAAAAAATAAATAAATGTCTTTTAAATGCAAGTACAAAATGTGCCACTAAACTTTCCTTAGTTATAATCATAACACGCAGATTTGTTAGAAGGCATCATTTGGTATAACACTATTAGACTTCTGATAGCTTAAAAAATAATGTAATGATGTAGAGCCTGCTAGGTTTGATATTATTCACCTATTATATTAACATTAGTTGCCTGCCTTTATAAATTGTGAGTACCAAGATGAACACCATGTGGATGAACGGTAGCATGAGAAATGTATGAGCATGATGACCACTGCAGAGATGTCATAAAAGGGTCAGGCAACATAAAACACAGAACATAATGTGCAAGAATAAACAAAGAAATAAATATTTAGAAAACATAGCAAAAGCTGAGTGTCCGACAGTTGAAACTGACAGTACCCTTCTGGATTGCTCATTGCAGTTCATTTTAGAATGTTATAGAATTTTGGCTGACAATAAGCATTCCAAAAAATGCTCAAGTTACAGTCATTCTAGGGGGCAAAAGAGCAACACATTCTACAAGAAGCAAAAACAAGATAAGTCACTGAGTGGTTTTATGGGCTCAATTAAAGCTCATTTCAGTACAGTATATACCATCAATCAGTGGGTCCTGCAGCATACACTCATAAGACGAGTTAAATATATAATTGCAAGCTGAACATTGCACAACATTGCTTACCAGAGTAAAATATGATTTGGAAAAACAGACGAGTGGATTGGTGAATATCACTTGCAAAGAAAATGCATCCAATTGCACACTAATATGTAGTAAATGTTTCACCCTAATCAAAAAAAATATCAATCAAGCACATGGACTTAACTCCTTCAGTGACTTAAATAATAAATAACATCTACACACTAGTGGAAGGAATAGAATGCAAATTAAAAAAAAAAATCAGACAATGAATATAGCACCAGATGAAATATATAAGAATGGACACTTACTCAGTAGTCTATAAAATTGGTGGTTTAGTACCCTCAGAGCAGAAACTGTCTCTAAAACTAAGGTGCGACTGTTAATGTGTTATTATGCCACATACATCAGGGACATTTCTTCAAAGAGCATTGTTATTACCTTCAGCAACCCCAAAAAAAGGAGTAAATCAATCAGTCAGTCAGTCAGTCAGTCAGTCAGTCATTACTCAGTTTATGAGTAGCCACATAAAATCTTCATTAAGGAGGTGTCAGCTGCAAGATGCCCATTTTATTTGGCAGAAGTGTATCATTTAGAAATGATACAGTGACTTAGCAATAAACTACTAATTTTGGTTTTATGTGTATCATAAAATGTTATCTGCCAAAATAAAGATTCTTGAAGACAAATTAAAGGATGGAATTTGTTTCTCACCAAATAACAAAATTAAAGCACTATGTTTATCCATATTACCCAATTTCTGCTATAATGTACCACCATTCACATGCACTAATGTAAGTTTTCTTGTTCATTAATCTAAGGCACCAAAAACTCTTTACTTCTTTAAAGCTTATTGTACATCTCTAAATATAACAGATCATAAAATATGTTACTGCATCACTACAGTTTCATAACATGACTGACTTGCTTTATGGATTTTGGTGTATGATGCTGATCCAGAGTTTTGTCAGTTGCAGTCATTTAAGCCAAAATAGGGATTATGCCATTCTTACTGATGATTTCTTACAATATTCTTCTGTAGAAAATGTTAAAAGGCACTCTGTGTTCTTCACCTTTAGCCATCTTCAATGAAAGAAAAACAGTTTGAAGATTTTAGAAATTATTATTTATCTTATGTCCATGAGGTAAAGAGTGCATTTTACTTAACAGGCTAAGGACGTGAACCTTCAATCCATCCATCCATCCATCCATCTAGATCTTTAAAATTTTTGAATTTCATGATTTTAATTTATTAAACTGAATAGCTGTAGAAAAGGCAGGACAATTAGTATACTCAGGATTAAAGGAGTCAAAGGTAAAGACCGAGTCCCACTGAACTGCATTTCTATGAATGTGCATCTCCCAATAGAGCAGATAAAGTACCAATGCTACAGTGACATATTTAGGAATGAGTGCCATTGACAATCCCTAAGCATTAAATAGTTTAGCAAAGCCATTGACAGTAGGTAATGTGAGCAGGGTGGAGACTGGTCTCAATTGCAGATAAAAAGCAAGATACGCAGTTTAAGTACCATAAGTCCTCTTTTAAAGCAGTATTTTAATAATTAAAGATGCACTTAAAATCCATTTGCTATTCATTACACAAGTTATCTATATTTTGTGCTTCATATAGTTATTTCTTGACAGCCTATGTACAGTACACCTGAAGCATTCGGGTTCACTTGGCAGGCAATTCCAAATGTGCATGTTTATTTTCTCTGTCTAGACATAATGATCTGTTTACTTGTGGTTCCTTTATTATATTTTGAATCATGTGGTTAGTCACTGATCCATCCATCAATGCATTTCAAAACACAGTGTCTGGGGCCCTAATAATCCCTCACACTGCAAGTTTTACCATACGGATAAACAGAGATGGCAGTGCTTTCCACATTGTTGTCATACTGTAGCTAAGCCCCGAAGTATAAGAAGTACTAAAGCTGGATTTAGAATAATGCTTTAGAATCTACCCAATTTAATATTTTTACAACTGCAATACCTGGCAGCCTACCTTGGCTACAAGGTGCACATGGCAGGAATTGGACTTGACAACAGTTCATTCAACCACACACTTGTTCAGATTATCCACCGCTTACTCCTATGACACTGATGAACTTTAGGCTGGATGTGTGTTATATAAAACTGTGGTTTTGTTTTTATGCCATCTTCTGTCTATTGTTCAGAAAAAAGATAACACTTATTATGAAATGTATTGTAAGAGTTGAATTTGAACCCTGGTCCAGTGTGCAACTGGCATGTTACTGAGTTTCATATCCTTCTGAGCTTATACTTAAAAGCTGACACTGTTATTTTATTATTCACTATGATAAATGTATGTCTTTTTACTTTATATATAACCCCTTAAATGAAAATGTTATATTTATGGCATAACCATTCTTCCATAGTACTAAGTTTCCTGTTTTTTGTACCAAGCGGGTACCAAATTAATTAGGTCATTGTTCTTTACTTTTTTGGAAAACAAGATGTATGTGGCGGAGTTCACACATCTCCTAAAGTAAAAATAAGAATGAAAAATATACATTCAAGAAGTCACGTACATCCTAAACAAACAGAACTATCAATCAAATTGTGGTCATCTAAGGTATCAACATCTGCCATGCCCTGTTAGCAACTAGGTGTAACCAATCATGTTAAAAGTTTCCTGAATTTCTAATGAATTACTTTTAAAGAATATTGACCTAATCAAAGGATTGTATAAATATAGCGCAGAGGACACTTTTTTCTTTGCAAAAATACTGATATGATGCTTTTTGCCATCATCCATCCATCCTCTTCCACTTATCCGGGGTCTTTTCGGAGATTTAAATAAAGAATAACGATTGACGCTTTCTCCTGCCTGTGTTTTATTTCTTAAATCGAGGCATTCCAATTGGTGGGGGGGTTGGTGGGCTTGTCTGTAATTCATAATTTTCTTCCACAGTATACATCTGTATTAAATTGGTGACTTAAAGGTTACAGTGTCTAACATCAGTTCATTTATTTATTATATTTTCTGTAATAAAAGCAAAATGCAGAAGGGGCTGGGTTGGATCATGTTATGGGTTGATGGCTGTACACCATACATGGGGTCTACCTTATTGTAATTCCTGACATTATTGTAAGTGTTGTCTTTGTATTTCAATATAAAATTCATCACAAAAAAAAATATATAAATAAATAAATAAGCACCATATACTTAAGCAGAAAGAAAACAATACAGTTACAAAATTCCAAGTAAAATCAGTTTGAGAGAGACAAACTAAAATACATATTTTATAGGTAAAAAGAGGCCTGGGTTTGTATCTCTTTTTCATATTTTATCCTCCCTCTACTTTCTTTCTTCTTGTCCTCTGTCTTTCTCTTTTTCTTTTAATAATCTTTCACATGCACACTAATCACAGCATTATTGTGATTATTTTTTCTTAATATGAATTTCTCCTAACTAGGTTTTGCTAAAAGAACACACATTTTACAAATAAAGAATTCTTTAAACATTTATCAAAAGTTAGTGATCTGTACTAAATGTAACATAAGATAACATTATCGAGCCTGCAAAATCCTATTCAGGTTCACAGAGAGAAGGCTCCTATCCTGACAGCGCTGAGCATAAGACAGAACCCTGCCCTGAACAAAGTGCCAGTTGAACACAGGGCCCTCTCATACTGCACACACGGGGTGGATCTGCTATGAAAGTAACGAAGCTTAAGCTTCAAGGCCCCTAATTCCAGAGGAACCCCAGAAATGAATTTAGTCCACATTGTTTAAATATTTTAGTGTGTTCTGTATGAGAAGTGGTTTTAAAACAATAATAATAATATAATTCGATACAAAATAGTAGTTAAAATAAAATTTAAAAGGTTATTAAAGTATCATGTTGGCTAGCCTTAAATGAAAACATGTTCAAATTAAGGGTGTTTCATTCTAAATATATTTAATATAAAATAATTATAAATAATTTAAAACACTATTAGCATTTATGAAAAAAATGAAAATTCTTTTTAAAATTATTTATTTAAGGCTAGCCATAATAGAAAAAAATGAAAGCATACTTCTTTGCCTGTGGTAATTGTAAGGGCAACATTAGCATTTCGGTAACTTTTCATTTACACAAATAATCTAATAAAAACCTTAAAACATACTAAACATATAATAACATACAATAAATAATTAACAATGTTACCTATGCACAGTTTGAATACAGTAAAAATTAAAATGTAATAAAAATATCTTCTTCTTTGGGAGATACAAACATTAGATAACGTGTTGTAACAAAAAAGGCAAGCCATTGAAAAGACAAGCTCAATCTTAACGTGAATCACGTGTGCAAAATAACCATGACAGCCATCTAAGCAAACAATTTTTCAATAAAGAGTTCATAAGGTTACAATATTTTTATTATACCTACTCAAAAATAAATGTTATATTTAGAAATGTAAGTTAAGTAATAAAGGTTAAAAAGTGTTAGATGAACCTAAACATATTGTTTTTATGAACAGTGGATACTTAGACCTCAATGTTGGTTGTGAAGGGACCCAGAAAATGTAGGTCCAACACGCCACACACACACACGCGCAACACACACTCACCACCCACTCTCATTCTCGTCCAATTTGGAATTGCCAACCAACTAACACAAGTATTTTTTTATCATTAATTGCCATTCCTTACATCAGAGCAGTGTTAATGTTTACAAGTTTCACTGTATACGCCACTTTCTTTAAAAGTGCAATCACAAAATGAATGCATGAATTGGAAAACACATAATATATAGTAACATAATAATATAATAATATATAATAAAATTTCTCACAAAATAAAAGTTCGTAATATTCATTAAACAGAATTAACAAAGTATACAGATGTCAAACACTCTACTAATACCTCATTGACACAAGGGGCAAATCCCCAAACAAGCAACAACTACATGGGATTCAAATCTGGAATGCTCGATATATGAAGGAACAGTGCTACGAACCATGACAAACAGGAAAAAAAATAAATAAATAAATATTAGTGGAATTGCTGAAAATTAACATGTGCTGAAATATTCAATTTTCAACCAAAGCCAGAAGCTAAAATGGGATCCCTATTTAGAATGTATTCTTTCACAAAAACAACATTCACAGTATGTCCCACTTTATGAACCATAGCCTTCCTCTATATTGACCTCTCTGTTTATTTGAAGATTTCTGAGTAGTTGAGGACAGTTTGATCAATCTCCTGGTCAAAAGTATAGACAATTATATTATTGCAAATATTTTAATGACTATTGTAACATAATAGTGTTACAATGTGTGTTTGTATATTTATTGTATATGGTATACTTTAACCATTTCAGCTAACCCAGGTCAGACAACAGGCTTAAACCTGCATTTGGTGCAGCTGAACACAAGTGTAGTGTGTTCCAGGAAAAGCAATGCAAGATTCAGAGTATTTTACACAGATTGTGCAGCTTTAGATTCTCATGAGAAAATAACCTTGAGCTTGTAATAACAATGTCTGAAACATTTTCTGTGAGTTTTGCGAAACGTTAACATACCCTGTTAACTAAAATGGAAACCAGTATGCAAAGCTCCCTACCTGTTTGCTCAGAAGGGAACTGATGCTTTTTTTTTTTTTTTTCTTGCTTTTTTGTTTTGTAAAACGACAAAGAAGCAATGGGAATTGTCATCTGGGACTACATGAATACTCCCAGGCTGCATAACCTTTTATATTTACTGCATTATTGGTTTTGATGCAAATACACTTTTTAAGAAAAAGCATGAAAGCCTTGGGTGATTGTTACTAGTGTCACCAAGATGTTTAGTTTAGTTTTGTCATTCCAGGTCTAGATACTGTCCCTTAAAGGGGCACTACAGCAATCTCTTGTGAAGCTCTCTATTGGTGGTAAACTGGGTTCAAGTAAAAGAGTGAAAGTAAAGACAGACCCAGTCAGTAAGTGGCTTGCAAAAGAAGTCACTAGGTTTGAATATATATATTCTCATGTTCTCATATAATAAAGTCAGTGAGACAGGTAAGAGGTTACAGGTAACTTGTACATCTTGTTTTGACTTTTTTCCTGTCCTCCTTTAAGAAAACAACATAGAAGTAAGTGGCTATCTGTAATGGTAAGTCCACGTCATAGATGATCTGATAAAATGTTAAGAGATAGATAGATAGATAGATAGATAGATAGATAGATAGATAGATAGATAGATAGATAGATAGATAGATAGATAGATAGATAGATAGATAGATAGATAGATAGATAAACAGTTGCAATCTGCTAATTACAGACACCTGGTTTCATTCACTCATTCCAGATACTGCTATCGAGTTAGCAGAATGCACAGTACCCTGGCAGGACAGGACCAGAGACTCCGGTAAGAGAAAAGGGCGTGATGCCTGTATGTCAACAACAGTTGGTGTACTAACACTAAGACTGTACACAACAGATGACATTTACGCTCGCTGCATAGTCACCATATGTTGTGGCATTTTTTTCACTGCACATACAGTTCAAATGTAGAAGCATAGTTCAAACTATGGAACATATTTTTCTCAAATTTAGCATTCGAACTCTGGAACGTTTAAAGTTAGAATCGTTCGAAGTATGAGGCTCCACTGTATTATAATAAACAATAACAACAGCACAAATCAAACACACACAAGAATAAAAAAAAAAAGCAAAAAAAAAAGTCTTATTTGGTTAAGGATAACCAGTTACATTCACAGTGAGGCATTGTAAAGGTGTATTGCTGTAGTTTCTTTGTTTCTAGAGAGACTTCTATTTAATAATTGTTGGCTATGCACCATTGCTCATAATGCCATCTGTTCTGTTTTCATTCTTTTCTTCTCTACTACATCCACCATGTTGAGAATGTGTTCCATAACTTAGCCTGTCCATTTAATCAGCTTGTTGATTCGGTAGGCCTCTATTGAACTTATACAACCAGTCCAGCAGGCTACAGCATAAAAAAATCACACCGGTTCTCAAGAGTTGTAGAATACATAAAGTATGTCACTACTCACATTAAAAGAACATTGTCTCCTAAGGAAAAAAAAAGTCTGTTTTCTCCTTTATTTGACAGCCTTCCAGAATGTAGATCCCCATACAGTGGAACCTCAGTTTACGAGTAACTTAGTTAACGAGTGTTTTGCAAGACGAGCAAAAATTTTTAATAAATTTTGACTTGATAAACGAGCAATGTCTTGCAATACGAGTAGTATGGATACACTTTGTCTGCTGAGTGTCATGTGATCATAACTGAGCTGATGGTTTTTCTCTCTCTCTCCTTATCTCGCTCACTCGCCCAGCGCATCTCTCTCTCTCCTTATCTCGCTCGCTCACCCAGCGCGTCTCTCTCTCTCTCCTTATCTCGCTCGCTCGCCCAGCGAGTCTCTCTCTCTCTCTCTCCTTATCTCGCTCACTCGCCCAGCGCATCTCTCTATCTCTCTTTTTATCTCGCTCGCTCGCTCGCCCGTCTCTCTCTGTCTCTCTTCTTATCTCGCTCGCCCATCTCTCTCTCTCTCTCTGGCAATCGTCTCCTATTCTCCGTCTGAGTCTGTGTGCCTCACTCATATAGTCAACATCCGTACGAGCGTATACTGTTTACTACAGCATTGTGACTCTGTGTGTGTGTGCACTGTGAGTCCCCATTTTGCTCCCCAAAACACAAAGCTGAGTCTCAGTACTTTAACACCAGCTTTATTCAGCTTGAAACAGCAACAGCGCTGTTATTTATTGTAGCGGGATCTTTATAATGTTCCTTGTATGACCCATTGACGACAGGCGCTTATAGCATGTCTGCGATCTTTTTGGATGTGCTTATACAGTGAACTGCTACAGCGCTGGGAAACTGCGATTGCTTTGGGATGCTCTTCCGCGTATTGTCCCGTTGGGTGGAATCCCACATGAGTTTAGAAACTCACACCAGCCATGATTCTTTTTAAAGGTAAAGTGCAGGTTAATTTGTATTATGTATTTTACTTTATATTTTGTATTAATCATTTTTATATAAATAGTTTTGGGTTGTGGAATGAATCATCTGAGTTTCCATTATTTCTTATGGGGAAATTCGCTTTGATATACGAGTGCTTTGGATTGCGAGCACGTTTCCGGAACGAATTATGTTTGCAAACCGAGGTTCCACTGTATATATATTTTAGCAAAATTCACTCTATTAGTGATACTCTTACTATAAAGTTATGTGTGACTTAAGGAACTACAGGTTTGCAAGCTAATGTGCAGATATTGAAAATAATATGTTGCCTTGTTCAAGGCTCAATTCTGTTTATTTGCTTGTCCTGGTGTTATAGTTAAACATCAGTTTTTCTAAAAGGCAGCAATTAATTTCTGATGACAGTCTTTGAACTTAAAGTCTGTGGTTGCTACAGTTTATAAGGTGCCTGTCTGAAACACCTCTGAAGGTATACTAAGGCAGGTGTAGATTAGACTATTCACAGATCACACACATCACTGCAGCATTTCCTTTCAAAATACACTTGCACAATTGTGCTACTTGTTCCTGTATCTCCCAAATGAAGGAAATATTAGTTTAAATTCTGAAAAGATGTACAAAATTCAATATGTTAAAGCAGCTTTGTGTTTGGAGTGCTACACATCTAAAGCAAATCATTTTAATATCTATTCACTGACCTTTTTTTTGTTTATTAATTTCAAGGTCAAAGTGCTGATGTCATATTTTAGCCAAAGTTTGTGCCCTGGCTTATATTTATTTTAATTTTCTTTGTCTTATTTGTGTATCTTAAAGTATTATTTTTCTGGTGTATTGTATTTATGTATTTCCTTTTACCTTTTTTTTTTGCATTATTTATTATTGATATATAATGTGTTTAATTGGTTTTATGCACGTTTGAGAGCACTGAATCCTAACAAAAGGATGTAAGGCCTTTAAAGACCCCTAAATAAGATCAGGGTATCCCTAGCCTGTCTAGAATAGGCCTCATCCCTTGACACGATCTACACCTATCGATATCTTAAATATACATAAATGACCCACAAGAGAGGGGAACTATAAAACTTTTGACTTGAGAGAAAGCCTGGTTCAAAATCTCTCAGATAAATGTGTTTACTTGAAATAGACAAAAGATGACCCCCCAGAAAAGAGTAGCACAAAGGCAAAAATGAAAAGGTAAAAAGGGTTTGCCCAATAACGCCAATCTTAGCAACAAATCTTAATCCATAACCAAGAATTTGAAAGTCAAAGGCTAAAGTAAATAAATCCAAAACACAGAAAAACAATACTAAGGAAATAATTTCCAAACAAAATGAACCACAGAAGTTCCACTTTTCAGCCTAACAATATAAGAAGGACCATCCTCAGTGTCACTCAAAGCAGTTCTTCAGCCATAATAGCATGGTGTTCCAGCCTCATGGGATTCCACTAACACAATATGAGAAATGCAGGGGAACACATTACACACATATAGCAAACAATAAATAAAAGAATGGCAAAAAGAAATACATAAATACAATAAACAACTGAAAAAAATACTTTAAGATAAACATAGAAGACACCAAAAAAGGAAAATAAACAAGTAACAAGGTGTTCGAGACTAGAATACCCATTGGAAATCTACGTAGACACAAGAAGAACATATAAAATCCAGAACTAGAGTAACAATGTAAACTGAGAACTCTGGAGCTGTGATGCAGCAGTGCTAACAGCTGTGCCACCCACACACTTTTTAGGTGTATTTGCATATAATGTGCCAAGCACCTATTGTGATAGACCATGTCTGGCTGTCTGTCCTTCTGTTCGCATGAACCCAATTGCCTTCCTGTGGACCAATTTGTTGAAATGTGACACACTAAATCTTCAAGAAAATGTGTTGAGAAAGTTCCATTTTCGTTGAGATACCTTGAATAGATTGCACTGTACTTAAAAATATCAAAATCTACCTTTGAAAAGCATTAAGCAAATTTGTAAGCTCATTTATATTAAAAGAGAAACATTTTTATGTAAATTCAACTATGAGTTACCGTAGATACTCGCGTGTTAATCGATCTCGCAGATAAGTCGAGTGTATATTTATTAAGCCGAAAATTACGAAATTTGTTATGACCCACGTATAAGTCAAGGGTAAAACTTGGGTTTTTTCATGGCATGTTGTCTTAATAAGTATGGTCTTCTCACCAATACCTGCTACAGTTCGATTTCCCGGCATATCAAATGTCATTGGCGTTTCATCCATGTTACCAATGTTACTGGGATCAAAGTCATGCCTTTGTCTTTGCTTGATAATAAATTTATGAAAGGAACTGACCTTTTCTTCTAGATCTTTCGGCAGCTTCTGCGCGATTTTTGTTCGCTGACTAAGGCACAGCCCATATCTGTTCATAAACCGCGTACACCTGCCAGCCGATGCTTGAAATTCCAACAAAGGCTTATGTGGTGTTATGGGTCCACAGATCTCTTAGCAAAGGGCGTTTTAGGTTTTAAATAAATAATCACCGCACTCGTGACTTAGCGAGCCGCAGGGCAAACTGCGGTGTGGGCGTTTCTCACCTAGTGCGCAGGTGAGGGACTGCCTACATCCGTGATTGTTCCTGTGGCTAATGTGCTGCAGCTTCTATGTCCTCTCTGCATATAAAGAGAAGCGCAAGTCATTTAGAGAGGAAGGAAAAACGGAGTAAAAAAAAACACAAACAAGGAAGAGAAAGAAAGACGGAGGGGGCTGGAGAAAGCAAGAGAGAAAGGGTGTGCGAGTGGTCGAGCGAGCGAACGAGTGCTTGCTGGCAGCTGTTTGGTAGCCTGGGTGCTAGGCCGGGTTTTTAAAGGATTGTTTTTCTATTTTATTGATTTTTAAACCTCCACGTTTGCTTTATGGATTATTTATTTACTTTTGAATCACTGCACTGTTTACTTTGAACACTGATTTTGATTGACTGTTTTAAATAAAAGCACTGTGCACTGTGCCATTACCCAAATTCTATGGAAAATTGTGTTGCCCCGCGGATAAGTCGACACTGTTCTTTTTAATGAATTTTAAGGCATAAATTTTTTGACTTATACGCGAGTATCTACGGTAATTTACTGTCACAATTTTACATTCATAGAGGTTAAATCAATCTGTATATTTTGTATATTTTTGTATTTTTCACCTCTGATAGCTACAGATTGTGTGCACAGTTAGGAAGTCACTGTCACGGACTGCTTGTGCACGTGCAGGAAGGCAATCTTCCATCGGCAAGTCGAGACAGGTATGCACGGGGAAGTCTTCCCAGTGGCTTGAGCACAAATAGAAGAGAAGCAGTGCACCAGTATATCACTCATCTGGGAGCTTTAAGTGGTAACAGGTAAGTGAAATGATTTTCCTAACTGCAAAAGTATAAAATGCAAGCACTGTAAACAAAAGGCCATCTAGATATGAATGAAGTGCCTTGTGGAGTGTAAGCCGCTGTGCACAGAGCAAATAAACATTTACTTAGTATTTAGCTTACACTAAACCAACCTCACAGCTCCATTATCTGCAAATTGTAATGATTCACTGTTTTACTGACACTGTAATTAACTAGGGTGATCAGACATCCCTGTGACAGCGACAGTCCCGTTTTCCGAGTGCCCTGATGAGTAACTGAAGAATATCAAAATGTCCCAGTTTTAACAGGCTGCACATTTATGATCTGCTCTGATGACACTTTCATTCTCACAATTTACAAAACTCTAAAGGGCACAAAATTTATAACCCAACTCTCATGTAATATATGAATGAAAATGTGGTTAAAATCCAATAGGGAAAGCTTCTTTAAGATCTTCTGTTGAACTTGAACAGCATCATAACAGTGGCTAAGAAGCAGACAAAAACACAGTACAGTCTGTTTCCTGTGGTCCCTGTGATGATTTATAGTCTTGCCCAGGCAAGTTTTCAGCTTTTTGCCCAGTCCTGGTGGGATAGCCTCTTGCCCCCACAACCTTGAAATGGTTTGAGAAGATGCTAAAACTGACTTACTAAACTCAGTACGTTGAGGGAACCTGAATGTTATGTGATGCATACATTTTCTAACTTGTCATATATTGCTTTAAACCATAACACTTCCTATATGCTTAAGCCTCACAGCTCCACAGAACTGGGTTTGAACCCCAGCCTGAACAATGCCTGTGTGGCTTGTTTTCCAGATGTCTGAGTGGGTTTTACTAATAAATCTGTGTAGGTCAGACTGACAGGTGACTCTAAACTAGCCAAACATGTCCTACGATTTGAGTAAGGTACTGTAGTGAGAAGTCAAGCAAAATAACACCTTTTATTGGCTAACTAAAAAGATTACAATATGCAAGCTTTCGAAGCCTGAAGATGCCTGAAGAAGGGGCCTGAGATGCATCAAAAGCTTGCATATTGTAATCTTATCAGTTAGCCAATAAAAAGTGTAATTTTGCTTGACTTCTAACTACATCCATAATGGCTAACATGGTATAACACCCTAGTACTACAGTAGGGTACTGTGAAAGGTTAATTCTTTTAATCAGAACAAGAACAAACACGTTTGAAAAAATGTAATGGAAGGCTGAACATATTGTATTCAAAATAATAATATAAGTACATTTGTTCAGTTGCATCAACAGTTCCCATGGAAAGGTCTAAAAAACAGAGGTTGAGATGTTTCAAAATTGGCTAGCACTACCTTTCCTTTTATATTGCCCTAATTTCATACTATTTCAAGAAACTTTTCATACTTTGGAAAATTAAAAAAAAATGCAGTAATTTTAAAAATATGCCTTGAGCAACTTTTATAGTGATCCTTATCAAAGTCATTATATGATCCTAATCTTTTTAGAGAAACAGCAAAACTTACACCAAAACAACAAAAATGTTTGACTATAACAAACCATTGAAACCATAGCAACAGTCTGGTGATTAATATGGCATGTTTGATTTTTATAATATGGTAAGAATATGCCAAGTTTCATTGTTGAGGAATAATTCGCTACCAAGTAAAGCACATTTTGTTCTCAACACCTCAATGAGGCACACACGATTGATGGCAGCTTTATATTTTTAATAAAGCCACAAGCCTAAAAAAACATAAATAAATAATAAAAAAAAGCATAAAGCATGCCAGAAAAAGTTCCAGATCCATTAGACTTAGTCTTTCTCCCAAGAGATTGCTAATGCAATTTGGACAGTTTTAGAAATGGCTAAAATGCCTCATTTCCTATTTGGTTAACTTCAGACTTATTGATCAGCATAAAAAGGGTCACAATAATAACAAAGTTTACAAAATCTGTTTCAAGCAATTTCAGAATAATTCAGTTTAACAATCTAACACATAATCTGAGAGGTTTTGCTGAGAAGTACAAATAACACATTTGGAGGATACATTAATACCACAATTAAAATATTCAGAAAAAGTTAAATAATAATAATAATAACAACAACAATAACTAAAGCAAGAAGTGATGATGTTTATGCAGCTGAAAATATGCTATGCCAATAGAACTGTGCTGTGCTACTGGGATCCAGCATTATTATTATCAGTATGATCTGTGCTATCAGTGTTACTATATTTCACAATCCTCCATACCACCTGCTTGCCTTTCAAACAATTACAAAATTATGAACTATCATGAAAGCTTTATTTTGAAACACTCTGAAAATTGGCTAATTAAACAAAAACACTTTTCAGAAACATTAACATTAAAAAATAAACCATTGTGGAAAAATCTTCTTTTTGGAATATTGGCAGAAAAACGTTCTGAAGACTGCATCATTTATATTTACTGTTATTGGTTTTGATAAAAATAAATATACTTTTTAAAGTAAAAGCTTAAACGTTTTGATTCTACTTGACTGTTAATATGTTTAGACTGTTACTAAATGTATGCATTTAGTTTCACTGCAGTGTACGCTGAAGTCACTAGAAAATGTCAATGCAAACAAGAATGATTGGTAACTCGTGTTGATTGATGAAAGCATTTTCTACAGCAAATATGGTGCATTTGCTGGTTATACTGTTCACTGAATATATTCCCATAATTGCAGCAGGCTTAGATGAACTTTTTTTTTCCCAGAGCCCCATGATGTTTTACGAGGTCAGTGGGACATCACAGAGGTATAGTACTGATACGCAGGACTTTCATGCATGCACAATCTAAGATCATTGCCAAGCTACTTGGGGCAGGCGTGATTTCATGACCCATCAATGGTTTCCACCCTGCATGCATATTGCAGTATTTTCATTTAAGGAGTACAATGGCTGAACATAATGAGAATATTATGAGTGCTGCTACATGAAACATAAACACTGATTTCTATGTGGAACAGTGCCACGTGGCTAATTTGCATGCATAATTAGTCGTGTGTTGGAGCTAAGATCTAAAATAAGCCTTAATGGAGCCTTGCCCCTCCACAAGAACGACAGAAAATGCAACCCTGTGAAATAATAATAATAGTAATAACAATAATAAAAGTTTGACTACTGTTTACAATGTGTTTCTGTCTTCTTCATAGAAGAAAAAAGTGCAAAACATCTGCACAGGGGCCGGAAACAAAAAGGATGGTCCAGCTGCACCCAGTACTGCAGCTTCCAACAATGGAATGAGCTCACGCCACAGCTTTGTTACATGGGTAATGATTTCTCCAATAATTGGAACTCTGTGAGCACAATGATTTATATACAGTACAATCCCTCTTAACTGGCCTCCTATTAACCGGCCAACGGATTAACCAGCCTGTTAAAATAAAATAAAATATATTTTTTTTTAAATCCTCAGTTCTTCTTAATATTATATTTATGCACTTCCTTCTTTCCTGGAAGGTGAGAAGTATTTTAAAACTAGCAAACAACAAAACAGTGTTCAAATTAAATAATGTGCAGTGTATCAAAAGTCTTCTTTAAATAAAAATTTATTAAAATGAGTGAATTATTGGAGGTTAAAATCCATTAGTAAAAAAACAAGTCCTTTAAAAACAACACAAATTAGGTTAGAACAATGGCTGGAAGCAGTCTCTTAAAATCCAAAGCACGGTGCCTTCTTCTTCCTACCTGGCGGCTTCCCTGCTTCTCCCATCGGGCTTCGCAACAGGGAAGTCACCCTACCTGCAGGTGCAGCTGCCTTCCACACTGGTCCGGTAGCCCTCCGATTCCTGGCTACGTTGGGCTCCATCTGGATCGAGACTTGGGTTCTTTCCCTAGTGCTCAGGGCGCTCGTGCTGGGACTAAACCAGCCCAAATCCTCCACGACAAAAAAAAAACCTGTGTGCGAAATCGTAGATGAAGCCTTGTGGATATGGTTTCTTCAGAAACGTCGAAGAGGTACAGTACATACCTTAGAATTATTTTTCTATATGAAAATAGGTATGCATCGGATTAACCGGCCAAAACGGCAACTGGCCATCGGTCCAGTCCCGAGGTGGCCGGTTAAGAGGGATTGTACTGTATATTTATATATATATATATATATATAAATCTTTTGTTGTTTGAGGCAAAGTGACACAGTGGTTAGCACTGCACCACATTTTTGGCCACAATTATCAGTCCAGTATAGCTGGCAGATGCTTCCTTAGCCCTCAGGAATAATTAAGAGACCACTGAACAAATATAGGCTACGCAAAACTAATTCACTTCCCTCTTCCCCATTGACTTTATTGCTTTTTGCAGAGTTAATGAACATTCCCAAACCTTTACATAATTCCATAACCTCTGGGCGAAGCTGATTTCCAGACAATAGCCCATGAGATTTTCTAGAACCTCAAATTCCTCTGACACAATGAACCAGAATTTTTAGTAGGGGATCCTCAGTTGTTGCTGATTGTTAATGAACGTTACAGCAATTCTGTTAAGAATGGGTCATTCAGCCTAATAAAGCTTGCCAATTCTATTTGTCCAATAACATTGAGTTGTGATTTGAAAGTCCCTAAACTAAAACTTATTATCACACTGCATGGTAATTTATCCCATGTGTCTCTGGTTGACTGTGTGAAGAAAATCTTTTAAATGTTGAGGCAAACCTACCTTGAAAAATGTTCATTCTAGATCTGGTTCAGGTTGAAGAACATAAAGTAATAAATATACTAATTCTTTTCATAATTTCAATCATATCACCTTTTCATCCATTTGCTTAAACTAAAAGTGTTCAACTCCTTCAGTCTTTCTTAAAAACTTATACCATGCAGTCATGGAATAAGTCTAGTCACTCTTTTTTTGGAACTTTCACTAGAGTGCTGTGAAGGATAGGGGGCACTGTCGCTCCCTTGAACCCTTGTCCAAGACGTCAGACACCAGATAAAAGTCCAAAAGATGACTTTATTCATATGCAACAGTGCACAAAGCACCCTCCTCTCCAATATACTCATCAATAACCACAATAATAAATCAATAATCACAATCCACCACTCCAAGACGTGTTGCCACCCTTCCACCCAGCTCAGCTCGCTGCCTGGGAGCTCCCACAGTCCTTTTATATTCCCTGACCCGGAAGTGTTCCAATTCCCAGTCCATGTGATCTCTTATCACTTCCGGGTCAGATAAAAAGTCCTTTTCTTCACCCCGGAAGCACGTAATTCCCCTTGTCTATGTGACTCGGACAGGGTGTAGGGTAAATAAACATCGTTCCACCCTGCAGCATCTCCTAGTGGCCCCCATGGTATCCAGCAGCGGCTGCACATAAAGACTCCAATGTCCATGATGCCCTGCTGGTCTTCGGGGCACCTCCATACTGCAGGGAGGGCTCCACAGTACATTTTTTGTGGACCAAAATGGCAAATAGTGGCCAAGGTTGGACCTCATTAGATAGATAGATAGATAGATAGATAGATAGATAGATAGATAGATAGATAGATAGATAGATAGATAGATACTTTATTAAAGTATAACAGACAGACAATAATTTTGTATAGTATTAATGTTTACCCCCCCGGGTGGAATTGAAGAGTTGCATAGTGTGGGGGAGGAACGATCTCCTCAGTCTGTCAGTGGAGCAGGATGGTGACAGCAGTCTGTCGCTGAAGCTGCTCCTCTGTCTGGAGATGATACTAGTTATTAGTCATTAGTGTATTATGCAGCTTAAGCTTAATTTCCTTTGTCTTCTACTCTATACATGATGCTACAATGTATAGCCTAAAACCCTATGAGCATCTTAATGGCTTCTGTATACTGGCTAGATATAAAGAGTAACAGGTCCACTATGAGTCCTTGGTCTTTCTCATAAGTTGTACGTTCAGGTTTCAGATCTGTAACATTTTAAATTCCTACAGGTAATACCTTACATTTATATGCAATATATGTATATGTCTACAAATTGCTTAGATACTTCTGCAATGATTCGGCTAGTTCTGCATTATTGTATGTATCATTGATCCTATATATATATATATATATATATATATACTGCTCAAAAGAATTAAAGGAACACTTTTTAATCAGAGTATAGCATAAAGTCAATGAAACTTATGGGATATTAATCTGGTCAGTTAAGTAGCAGAGGGGGTTGTTAATCAGTTTCAGCTGCTGTGGTGTAATGAAATTAAAACAGATGCACTAGAGGGGCAACAATGAGATGACCCCCAAAACAGGAATGGTTTAACAGGTGGAGGCCACTGACATTTTTCCCTCCTCATCTTTTCTGACTGTTTCTTCACTAGTTTTGCATTTGGCTACAGTCAGTGTCACTACTGGTAGCATGAGGCGATACCTGGACCCTACAGAGGTTGCACAGGTAGTCCAACTTCTCCAGGATGGCACATCAATACGAGTCATTGCCAGAAGGTTTGCTGTGTCTCTCTGCACAGTCTCAAGGGCATGGAGGAGATTCTAGGCCATAGAAGGTCCATAACCCATCAGCAGGACCAGTATCTGCTCCTTTGGGCAAGGAGGAACAGGATGAGCACTGCCAGAGCCCTACAAAATGACCTCCAGCAGGCCACTGGTGTGAATGTCTCTGACCAAACAACCAGAAAGACTTCATGAGGGTGACCAAGGGCCCCATGTCCTCTAATGGGCCCTGAGCTCACTGCCCAGCAGCATGCAGCTCGATTGGCATTCGCCATAGAATACCAGAATTGGCAGATGCACCACTGGTGCCCTGTGCTTTTACAGATGAGAGCAGGTTCACCCTGAGCACGTGACAGAAGTGAAAGGGTCTGGAGAAGCCATGGAGAACATTATGCTGCCTGTAACATCATTCAGCATGAGCAGTTTGGTGGTGGGTTAATGATTGTCTGGGGAAGCATATCCATGGAGGGTCACACAGACCGCTACAGTCTTGACAAAGGCACCTTGGCTGCCATTAGGTATTAGGATGAAATCCTTGGACCCATTGTCAGACCCTATGCTGGTACAGTGGCTCCTGGTGCACGACAATTCCTGGCCTCATGTGGTGAGAGTATGCAGGCAGTTCCTGGAGGATGAAGAAATTGATACCATTCACTGGCCACCACACTTTCCTGACCTAAATCCAATAGAACACCTCTGGGACATTATGTTTTGGTCCATCCAATGCCACCAGGTTGCACCTCAGACTGTCCAGGAGCTCAGTGATGCCCTGGTCCAGATCTGGGAGAAGATCCCCCACAACACCATCTGTCATCTCATTAGAAGCATGCACCGATGTTGTCAGGCATGTATACAAGAACACAGAGGCCATACAAAGTGCTGCGTACAATTTTGAGTTGCTGCAATTAAATTTTGGCAAAATGGACTAGCCTGCCACATAATTTTTTCACTGATTTTTGGGGCGTCTTTGAATTCAGGGCACTGTAGGTTGACCATTTTCATTTCCATCAAACGATGTGGCATCCTTTCGTTCCTAACACATTACCCAGTCTATATCAGTATAGATATCCAGGAGGATTTCTTTTTCCCATTGAGATCTGATGTGTTTTCAAAGTGTTCCTTTAATTTTTTTGAGCAGTTTATATATATATCTACTTTGTATACTAATAAAAGGCAAAGCCCTCACTGACTCACTGACTGACTGACTGACTCATTCACTCACTCATCACTAATTGTCCAACTTCCCGTGTAGGTAGAAGGCAGAAATTTGGAAGGCTCATTCCTTATAGGTTACTTACAAAAGTTAAGCAGGTTTCATTTGGAAATTCTACATGTAACGGTCATAACGGTCGACAAAGTCCGCCATGTTAAATTTTTTTATTTATGGACCCATCTTCATGAAATTTGGTAGGCGGCTTCCCTGCGTTAACCGAAACTGATGTACATACTTATTTCGGTGGTATGACGCAACTGTCAGCCGCCATATTGAACTTTCCAACGGTCTTTGTTACCTATGGGCCCATCTTCAAGAAATTTGGTATGTGGGTTCCCAACGCTAACTGAATCCTACTTACGTACATATATACGTCCATAGCCTGCAGCTCGGTCGCTGTATGAGGCGGCGTTGGGCCACCCACCCCCATGCCTGCCACGTTGTTGGCTGCCTGCCTATATAAGGCCGTCCGTCGCTCCGGTCTCTTCTTTTCCTTCCTTGCTTCGGTCTTCACGTCTCCCTGCTGATAACTGCAACCTTTTTATTTAATCCACGGCTTCTCTGCTGTTTTATTGTTCGTTTATTACGATTATAGTTATTGTATAGGTATTTTAGACTTAGTTTACATTGTTCAGGTACCCATCTCCTTTATCGTTCCAACCATACCCCCATTAACGTGTCTATCGAGGTGATCACCATCGATCAAAGAACTGTCACTTACCGAATGGTTTCCATGCCCGGAGATGGCGCCTGCCTTTTCCATTCTCTGTGTTACATATTGTACGCCCATATCAGGCTCACTCTTAATATCCGGAGGAACACTGTGTCTTATGTATTGAATGATTGGGACAGGTTCAAGGTGTGGACTGATGACGGTACAGGAGATAATTATACTACACAGGAGCACTATAAGTGAAATACTTAAGCCCTTCACCTATGGTTCTGCATGTGAGTTGATGGCTGTCGCTGAATTGTTCGGTTGTCGCTTTCAAGTGTACCGAAATGGCCAAATATTTTACACCTTAGGACAACCGCCAGTGCCTCTTAAACATCTTAGATTAACAGGTGACGATTTCAGTAGTGGACACTTTGATGTTTATGAATGTTTAAACTCTCAAAACCTGGATGGGAAGTTAACGATGAAACTGGTTGTATGCTTACAACGCTTGATAGATGCTGAATGTCACTTCAACATAACAAGTCCTGCAAATACTAACGTAATTGAAACAAACCATGGAACTCAAACCGATTATTACAGCAGCAATCCAAGTTGTGAGATTTGAGGCAAGATTGCTTTTCACATGGCCAACTGTACGTTGCATGCTCAAGAGTAAGCTCAGCACACAGCTTGGTAATATTACAACCGGAGAGCCGAACTGACAACGTGGCATACAAAGAGATCCTTAAGAAATAATTATTGGTATGTTTTCCCTCAGTTTAAAAAGGTTTACTTTTCTTCTTAATAAAAAATTTTAAGGCAATACTTTGCCGCTGCAAAGCGTGGGTATTTTGCTAGTATATATATATATAAAAGTGACACATTGCTAGCATTGATTGTTAAGCAAAACCAATTTTAAAATCACCTACTTCAGAATGGGATCCTCTCTCCATAACTCTGTGCTCCTGATGCATAACCCAACTTTGCACTGATCTACACACAATGTTGTGAACTTCCACATCTATTAATTTAAACAATAACCTCTCATGAGCACAACCCGTGGCAAAACTTACAATCTTCTGATGGAGTTCCTGCTCAGAATCTTGTTATTTCAAACTGATTTTCTATAATCTTCAAAAACATAACTGGCAAAAATGAAAAAATAACACTTGGGGGTAGGATAGCTGAGGGGTAGATGATTATCTTGCCACCTACAGCAGAGGTCGCTGAAAAGTAGATAAAATGTACTTTCATTAACAAAAACAACTAAAAGGAAAGTACACAAATAAAAATAAAATAAAAATAAATAAAGTATATCAGAAAAACCAGTTGCTCCTTTAGGCCTGCTTTACAAAGTTTGAAGCCCTGCCTGTCAGGATGGGTGGCTTACCCGTCTTTGTATAACAGAAGTACATTAAGCACTGCCTATACCTTCTGCCCACACCATGGCCTTTTTCACTTGTCAGCTGATTACTTGCTTTGTGCCAAGCAGGTGGTGACCAGTTAGGGAATAACTCCACTCACATCAGGAATATAAAATATTTCTCAACCACTATGAAGTTTGCATTTGTTATTCAGCCAGAGCTATCTTTATTTTTATCATACCCACTTTTCATAGTTTTACATGACATACTGTGTTTGTTTGGCATTGTCTTTCATTATTTTGTTTGATCTACAGTGTGTACTATTGTTATTGATGGTTTTATAAAGAATTTACTGGTGGTTACTATGAAGAATACTGTTTAAAATATTGATTTATTCACAGTTCACTGAAGGGTGCATGACTAGGAATTCAATAGGAAAGTGGCAGGGATAAATTTCTATTATTCTTTTTTTTGAAGACTTGAAAAAGTAAGGTGTAATAAATAACTATAAATAAATGTGTACCTTTTACATGCTATCAAGCCCTCTTTTTCTTTTTATTATCTTTTAAATTAAGAACTTATTTTTGGAGTTTATTTCTTAATGTTCTTACTGCTGAACCATCAAAATACATTTACTTTACACACTGCATTCATCCATCAGCCCTGGAAAAATGTGGACTTCACCCAATAATTTAGAAATGAATTGTTCATTGGGGAATGCGGATGCTGTTGAAATCTGGGGAAATATACTGCTTACTTCACATTAGAGCAGAAAGTCTAAATAGTTTCTTGGGCACCTGTCTCTTTGAATAGAAAAAGTAATTGAGGCTGCAGTAAGAGCAGAAGCCAAAACAGCTCTTAATACATGGTTTTGGTCTGGGGGATACAGTAGAATAAAAAAGGGGTTGCAAATTACTGACTAGTTTCTCTAATGTTGGAAGGTGAACTGGAAATGTAGCTTACTGAGTGGTTTGCAGCATGACTACAACTATTGGAAAAAACAGAGTGGAGTTAAGGCAGAGGAATTTGAAACATTTTAAGATGGATTGCCTGCTAGAGACTTAAAAGTCTGTTTTTGAGCTGTCCTTTGTACTTCTCCTTTCTATATAGAAATTTTGACATTTTAGCTGCACAATGGATAGCTTCTAGGTGTCAACTGACCCATATATAGTATCCATCCCCTGATTGCACAACAGTTCCTCATAGAGTACACCCACCAACAGTCAAAAATATTAAGCTAATTTAGAGCCACCAATAACCCAACTTACTTTGGGCATCTTAATGCAGTAAAATTAGATGCAATTTTTGCGCTATATGGCCAAAATTATGTGAAAATTTCTCAAAATTATTGTGGTCAGGTGTTTCAGCTGCACCCTTTGTTAACAGGTGTATCAAATCAAACACACAAACATATTATTTCCATTGACAAACACTGGTGGCAAATGAGTTGTACTGAAGAGGTCAGTGAGTTTAAATGTGGCACTGTCACTGGATGCTACCATTGTCACCAGTCAAAAAATGAAATTTCTGCCCTTTTAGATCTGCCCTGGTCAACTGGAAGCGCTATTATGGTAAGGTGGAAGTGTCGAAAAGTAACAACAGCTCAGCCACAAATTGTAAAACCATGCAAATGTACAGAGAATGTTGAAGCATATAGCATGTAAAAAAAAAATGTGGACTTCACCCAATAATTTAGAAATGAATTGTTCATTGGGGAATGCGGATGCTGTTGAAATCTGGGGAAATATACTGCTTACTTCACATTAGAGCAGAAAGTCTAAATAGTTTCTTGGGCACCTGTCTCTGAATAGAAAAAGTAATTGAGGCTGCAGTAAGAGCAGAAGCCAAAACAGCTCTTAATACATGGTTTTGGTCTGGGGGATACAGTAGAATAAAAAAGGGCCATAGAATGTTGAAGCATATAGCATGTAAAAATCACCTATCTCCTGTTGCATTACTCACAATAGAGTTCCAACAGTTTGGGAAAGGCCTGTTTTTTGACTGTGCCACTGTGCACAAAGCCAGGTCCTTAAGGAGCTGGAGTAACTCAAGTAGCATGCTCAGAGCCATGAGTTCAACCATATCGAACAACTTTGGGATGAACTGAAACACTGAGCCAGGTCTTCTCATTAACTAGCAATTTCTCTTTTGGCTAAATAGGCACCAATTACTACAGATACAATTCAAAATATTATGGAAAGAAAAGTGGAAGTGGTCATGGGTTGTACTCCATATTAGTGCTCATGGTTTTGGAATGGGATGTCAGGAGTCCAGAAAATTTGGCCACATACTGTATGTGTATATAACAAATATTAGGGTTTCAATCTCCATTACTGGTGTTTTGAAAAATGCGTTGTAAACCCATTACTGAACACGCTTAATCCACATCAGAGTCAGCTTATCCTGACATCGTGTGTAATGTAAAAACTAACGCTGGAAGAAGTGCCAGTCTATTGCTAGGCAAACCAATGCACACACATCCACACCCATTGTCACTCATAAAAGGCAAATCTAGACATACCAATTAACTTACCATGCATGTCTGTTGGGTGTTGGAGGGAATTCAGCAAATCTAAAGAAAAACCCATGCTGCAAACTAATATTGTGCAAACTCCAGGCACACAGTGACCAGGCTTAGATTTAAATCCTAGAGGAAGGATCATGTTAACTTCAGCTAAAAATTAATCATCAGCTAGAGTTTAGCATTTATGAAAGGCTTATGAGAGGTTAGCAATGGTTACTAAATTAATTAGTATTGCTTTTTCGCCATGGATTCCATAATCCCCAAACTTTCATGTCACCTTGCTTCCTCCCTTGCATACTGTAATTGACATATTTACATGAACAAATGTCTTCAAAAAGCATTAGTTTCAGTTTGAAGTTTACATATCACACAAAATGCATACTCAAACCTGCCTAACCCAATTTGGGTTGACAGAGTGTTGAAACCTATGGCTGTGGCAATGGACACAAAGCAGGAACCAACTCTGAATAGGGTGACAGTAAACTGCATGGCCCTCTAATGCACACTTCCAGTCACATGGTGCCAGTGTGGAATTTCCATTCAGGTTAACATCTACTGAAAACCAAAAAAAGGATTAGAAATATCGGTTAGGAAAATATATTATAAAAAATGTGACAAACTGACCTGATGTCTTCTTTAGGTTACATTTTTATTTTCTTTCACTTATTTGTATTTAAAAGTTCCTTTTCCATTTGGTACAGTATGCTGTCCCAAATTTGCTTACAAACACTTTGATTCATTATTTAATTGTATATGTTCTCTCCTGCTCCATGATTGACTGATGTCCCATTCAGGGCAATTTCCTGCCTTGTGTTGTTGAGTTAGACTCTGGACCCCCATGTCCCTGAACTGGACTAAGCAAATTGGAGAATGTAATGCAGACTTCACTCACCTCTAAAATATTTTTAATGTTTCTAACAGGACTCTTAACTAGTATTCTCCTAGATCAGAATTAAATATGCCAGCCAGATATTATGCAAGATTTGCTATCTGAATTCAAGGTTTATTAACATGCGCATTTTGAATAGTTCATAACCTGCATTGAATTAACAGATTATTAGCACAGTGTTATAGTTTGGCTGATAAAAGTTTTAAATACATATTTATAAAAAATATTATATATATAATACTCCCAGCTATTAGCCCAACATTAATGAATGTACACTTGGAATATAGAAATGTTAGCCTCAAATTAAACAAGGCCACAGGCACCACTGCTGCTGTCTTCTCTATGGATAGTTGGATTCTAATAGTATTTCCCCAGTTCACCTTCCTCAACACTAAACATATACTATATACTACAGATGCTGCTTCCCAAGAAAAGCTCAAATGCATACTATGCTTATTTTAATAGGTAATAAAAAATTAATACAGCAACATCTCTTCTTTGTTTAATGCAGTTTACAGATGTGTTATTCATCTTTGCTTTGTGAACATGATTCCTTAAACAAAAATATATTTATTTATATTATTATTATTGGCTTACTTTCTACTAAAATGTAAAATTAGACAACCAACATAAATGTGCCTGGTCATTTTGACATTTAGAACACTGTGTTATATTTGAATCTGTCAGGGAAGTATTCATATACTTATTTAAATTTTTGTATTGCTGTATGATTTTTGACAGTATAAATAAGAAGTCACATACTTTCTACAAGATTTATAATGCCAACAAGATGACTGTATAATAAGGTGTTCAGTACGGACTGTTCTTTTTATAAACATATCTTTTTCATCATGTACTGTATTAAACATTTCAAAGTTTTACCATTTGGCCAGGAAAATACAAGCCAATAAAAAAAAAGCTTTCCTTGTGGGTCTTATGGGTGCTGAATATAAGGACTATCATACAACTGGCATTTAACGCTGCCACATACTATTTGCTTTCTTCATTTTGCTGCAGGCATAAAGGTTAAATCACTAGTACTGCATCTCAGAGTTACTCAACAACTTAGAAATTTATATTAGATGACAGCTCTGAAAGACACCAATATCATTCAAACTTCCAAATAAAAAATCATTGCTTTGTTTTTTTTCTTTCTTTTTTTTTCTGAACTTGACCAGCTGAATCCAGCTTACAAGAATTAAGGAAAAACAAATCATCTCAGTCCTAGCAATCAATAAAGTACAAGGATATTATGTCAGCTACCAAAGCAGACTGACCCTTTCAAGTACATCAGAGTAACGGTACTGAATAACATTGGTAATTTTGTCCCTTTGTAACTAATTTAATTCCATCACTGGACTTTGTTTATGGCTTTTTTCAATTGAAGCCACAATGCTCTCATCACATAGCAGATTGCTTTTTCGGAAATATGGCCAATTTGTGCAGCTGCAGACACTGGGGCACCTGTCTGCTGTGTTCCAGCTATCTTTTATCTTTGGAAACTATCAGGTCAGTTGACTCTCCTACTCTGACAGGATATATAGGTCAGGGAACTTGCAAGCAGTGTACAACACTAGTGTGTCACGCTGAGAACATGTTGTTTACATTACAGCTTCCTGTATACATAAATAACACCCTGGCAACTTTGGGCATATGCTTCTGCATGTCTGACAGTTAGCATCCATAATGCGGAGAAAAAGAAGAAGGAAAATATATATATATATATATATATATATATATATATATATATATATATATATATATATATATATATATATACTTGGAAATATAAATAATTTACAAAACATATTAGCATAAAAATGCACAGTGGTTACAGATACTGTATTCTTTGCTATGAAAAAATCAAATTGCATTTTCCAAGGCAAGGTCATGTCCACTCATCTGCCCTTGTGCTTAAGGAGTGCTTTTACCGATCGCCATTGTTACCTCCCCTCCTTCAGCACTTTCAATCCACAGCAACAACGCACATCTCTTGCAGCAGCTGCTTCATTTGAATAATTAGCAGTAATTACTGTAGAGCATCATGGAAGACACCAACTGAACTTGACAAAATCCTATGCACTTCTCATCTGTTATATAAAAGACAATTCTATGGCCTATTTAGAGGAAATCCTTGCACCTTTCTAAAAGCATTGTTTCAGTGTCTGGGTTCTGTTACAAATCACATTACAGTGATTAATCAGCATTTAGAAGCATTCTTTATATTACAAAAATATAACAGATGTAGGTATTATTTAAAAAAAATATATTACCTTGATGTTAATCTCTATTTAAACCTAAATGAAGGTTATTATGCCTTAAAAAGACTCTGATTTTAAACGTTGCTCTAAAATATATGAGGAGAGCTGTTGCACACAGGCTAATTAAGTGAAAAAAGGATGAATATCAATCTTTCCCTTTCCTAAACATTCCCCAGAGAATAAAACCAAGTGCAAAGCTCTATCTTCTTCTGAGGTACTCTAGATGCAATAATGACTGAATTCTGCACGTTACCGATACAAGTCCAGAAAGTGATGAATCAGATGGGGTTAAAGAAACTTTATTTCAAAGGTTATCTGTTTTTTATTTTCTTTTTGTCTTTCCATATTCCGTCTGATCTATGCAAGATGAATAGTTAGTTAGGAATATTTTGCTCTGTGTTAAATCTGTCTTATTTTTTCACTGCTACATGCAAGCTTTCGTTCAAGACATTTCGTTCAATGAATCAAAAAAAACTGGCAAGAGAGCCTTACATTTTTCCGTTCCCTTTATCATATTGTGTAAATGATTTTAATCAAATCATAATTATTTTACAGTGTAATACATTATATATTTGAATGTGCCTGGATAAACACTAATTCACAGTAAAGGTGCAAATATTAAGCAACAGAGGCTAAAATTATCATTTAAAAAGCAGCACACTGTAAAGATCAAATAGGCATGTTTTGTATATGAAATATATTTTAGAAAATGTTAAAAATGCCTATGAATTGAGTTTCTGAATCCACTTAATGAAATTCTGTGAGAACGACTCTAAACTGGCAGAATCAAGCACAAATGAATCATAAAATAGGATGTGATATAAAATAGCTGAATGATCTCAAACTTGTTAAATTTGACTTAGGGTCATAGGGATGAAGCCTCTTCTGTTTAGTATTGGATGCAAGGAAGGAACCAACCCTGGATGGGACGCCAACTCATTCACAAACCTATCTGGAGTCTATTTATTGTGATTTTCTTAAAATTTCAAACTAAAGCTACAAAAACATAAAAACATCTGAGAATGATGTGGTTGTACTGGTTAACTATCACTTTCAATTATTAAAGGCTTTGCCTACATATCTAGACTTGAGCAACATTTGTGTTTTGTTTTTTCTTTTTCATTCCAGTTTTCATATGGTTTCCTGTAAATGATGGAGTGTCCTACCACAGTCTGGTCAACTGGCGTCTCTAAATTGCTCTAATGTGAATAAATGTTTCTGTGGCTGCACCTGTTCTTGCAGTTATAGGCTCCAACTTGCAGCAAACCTGAATTGGATTAAGCAAGCATGAAAATGAATGGATGCTAATGGAAACAATACAATGGATTATTGTGCATGTTGTGGATGTCCTAGACTCACAAATGAATCTTATTAAGCATGATGGACGGAGTATTGTGGAAAAGGTAATCAAAAAAAGAACATCAATTTACATGTATTTTTAAATATTTTAAAGGCAAACATTTTCAAAACAAAACAATGCAAAAAATAAAGTAAATAATATACTGCTTCAGCTGAAGTAAACTTTTTCTTAGTAATATATACATCTGCCCAGGCTGCTGCTTCAGCTGCAGTAGAGCTCATTTTGCTATATTAAGCTGCAGTAAACTTTTTCTTAGTAAACAGATATATTGGTCTTGGGTTCACTTATGGATAATGAATTATTGTATCGGGTTGCTGAACATGAGGGAAGGTCGGAAGTTGTTGCTAGTCCAGCGGACCTACGGCGGCAGGTTTGCGAGTTAGCCCACTCTCACCTTCTTGGAGGCCATCTCGGCTCCGATAAAACATTAGGCGCATTAAGCTCCGTTTTTTGGCGGGGATTAATGAGGAGGTTAGCGCTTTTGCATTTCCTGCCGGAGTGTCAACTGCGGCAAATTCCTAGGAAGGACCGTGCTCCTCTGATTCCCCTTCCCTTATTGGCGTTCCTTTGACAGGATTGGGGTGGATATAGTAGGACCCTGGAGCCCTCTGGTGGCAATATAAGGTAAATGTTACCTAGTCTTTAAACTTTGTATGCAGAAATGCCAGTAAATAAAAACAGGATTTAACAAATCTATTTAATGCTTTTGCTTTACTGTCATTGCAAGTGTCAACTGGAGAGGGAATAGTCACCATTACCAGTGGAAACATTGTGTTTGTTGTTTGCAGTGTGCTATGTAACCCTTGTGTCTGTATTTACCATTCAGACAAATGTCTGCCTTTATCTGCAGGGCTAGAAGGAATATATTAATCACCCCAAACTCTGCAAGGGGGCTCTATATCTGATGGATGGATGGATGGATAAGTATCTATCTATCTATCTATCTATCTATCTATCTATCTATCTATCTATCTATCTATCTATCTATCATATTAAAATGGTTCTAAAGGCACAGTCTAATCCAAGGTTGTTTTGTAAAATATAAATGCAAAAAGATCTTTGTTAGAGAATCATCATTATGCTAAGGGGTCTGCAGGCTGACCAAGGTGTCAAGCAAAGGATGTGGGATATTGCTCATGAGAATATTCTACCCTTTGCTGCTATCTCCAGAAATTCCAGACTAACTCTCAAACAGAGCCAGCCTTCCTGATTAACTTGTTAAGTCTGTTGGCATCTCCTATTCCTAAGCTACCCCAGAGTGTCAAAATAACACATGCCATAACACACTGTTAGGCTTGGGTTATGCTGTAGACATGACAGGTTTTAATGCAGCCAATAGCCAGCCCATCTATTAATTATTTGTCAAATGAAACATTTTACCAGGTGTGTGTATTTGAAATATGCCAGTGACTAGGAAGCCTGGGCATGTCATAACAAAACTGTTGAATGGAATGGGTGCTGGTACTGGGGTGGTACAGGAATTTTAAAATGATTTTCCTTTGGAGTATTCTCTTATGTAAGGCAAGGCGTACAGGGTTTTGAAGGGGCATCCCTCTCTTATCATGGATTTAATGTATTTCAAAGTGGGTGGGAGACAGTCCTTTCACCACAAATTGGCAGAATGTTCATAGTAAAGTGGTTTCTTCTGCTGCAAGTGAGGACATTTTTCCCCTCCACATGCATGTACTGTATGTGTCACAAAAAATGGATTTAGCAACATTGAAAAACAGTGACATTTAGAAAGAAGTCTCTGTGACAGCAGAATAGGTAGAAATGCCATCAGTTCCATATCTTTCTTCAGACATGGACTGTATCTTGCGCACGTACTGTACATGATAGGGTTACCTTATTCTAAATTGATCCCATAATAGTGAATGTTGGTATGGATGTGACTTTGTCCTGCTGTGTCCATGGACATGTGCCCATCCAGGGTTCATTCCTGCCTTGTGCCCAGCAGTACTTGGATAGCCTTCAACTCCAAACAACCCTGCACTTATATTATAGGGTATAGGAAATGTATGGATGTTTGAATGTACTTGGAAAGAGAGGTGTACATTTTATTCTGGCATGCCATTTTGCAAAAAAGAAAGAGAGGCCCTAAGACTATAGCACCACTCATTCATGAATATTTAAGCTGTCCATCCAGTTTTTAATCTCGTCTTTTCCTGGTCAATATCCTTACCCCAAACCTATTCTGGTCCTATGCGTGCCATAACACTGAAGACATTATAAAAGTGCATATGTATTAATTAGCTTATGTTTTAGAGACATGCACTTGATTTTATTTTTTAGATGCCACATTATAGTTACTATCAATATACATATTGCAAAAATAGAGGGCTTGTAGCCTTGAATTTTAAAAACATTTACCAGGAGGTTTACATATCATTATTGTTTAAAGTTCTATTTTAATTTGAATTCAATGTTGTAAAAGAATGGATTTTTATTTTAGCAGTCTAGAATTTAAATTATTAGCAAGATGAGACAAAATATTGTATATCAGTAAAATCGCAGGAAATTAATTTTGCTTGCTTCAATGCTCATATCTCAATGATCTTACATTTCAACGACCGTTTCTTTCAAGAAGTCCTCTGATAAATGACATGGCACCTCAGTCTCGTATAAAAATAACTTGAACCAGAAAACAGTTTCTTTACAAAGAACAACAAAAAAAAAAAAAACATGAAAAACAACAGTTTCCCAGGAAAAGCACACCAACAGACAATGTTTAGATTTTTTCTTAAACAACACCCCAATCCCTAGGTCAGAGAAATCTGAATAAAGCATTTGTGCCTTAAAGCCAGAAGTAAAATATGATTCATTGTTTTATGACTATAAAAACATTATAAACCAATTGATGCTTTTATTTCTGTTTTGAATTATGGTGATTTTTCCTCTCAACTATTTGTATGGATTTGCTTAGTGTACCTTACATAAGAAATGACAGACTTTAGTTTTAAAACACACACACAGATACAGTATACAGTATATACACATCACACATTGTGTCTTTAAACTCTTCACCATCTTTACCATGAGTGATGACGTAAGAAATACTGCAGACTAGCAGTTAATTTACTTGACATTCTCAGAAATGCAATATATTAATCTATTACATTTGGCCAGATGTCCTGAGGTTTAACAAAGGAATAAGAAACAAGTCTGTTAGCATTTGTCAAATGCTGAATTGAAATCAGCCACTATACAGCTTAAAATAAAAATAAGCATCGAGAGGGGATTCAGTGCAATTCTAAACATGCCAGATATTTTCAGGGTTGATATTATTCTTTTACCAGAGAATTCCATTTGCCAATCCTACTCTTTTCAAATATAAAGAACAGCTGATGTAATTTAGCTAATCGTACTCTGCTCTTTTCCTGTATTAATCACAACAAATTAGGTCTTGCTTGCTTACAGAAGAAAAAAGCAAGCGTACTGTATGTTTTTTTTAATAAGCAAAACAATCTCTTCTGCTAAACCAAAAGCTGCTCTATAGTATTTGATTATTTTCAGTATTCTTACATGCAAAATGCCTATGAGTAATAAACTAAAAATATCAGGAGATTACTTTATGCTGCTATGAGGTAGTTTTGTTTCTATTGCAATAATGCACCTTGGGTTCAATCATTTTTTTCATTCATTCATTTTCCAAACCCCTTCATCTCATTACAGGATTGTGGGGAGACACAACCAAGCAAAATGAGGCCATAAGACAGGAATCAACACTGGATGTGCGCAGTCTCAATTATAATAATCTCCTACAAATACCCACATTTCATCACATTGGGCCATTCGTGAGCGATAAAGCAACATAAAAGTGAACATCCCTCACATATCACATCTTTGACAGGTACCCAGAGAAAATCCACTCGGACACAGTGAGAGAGCGAAAACTATACACATTTACAATGCCGAACTATATGCAGAGACAATCCCCATGAACTGAAACCAGGACCTACAGTATGAAGCACCAACCAGTGGCCTTTGTTGAATCATCTGTTGTAGAAATATGAAAGTTTAGGATTGACATTTTTGAGTTTTTGTTTCAGTAACATAAAAAATTATGAATTTAATGTTAAATATTCGTGATTAAGTGTGGAGTTAACATTTGTTTTGAGATGTGTACAAAATTTTCAACTCATCAGAGATGTCTTAAATGAGTCCACAACCACCTCTGTCATTATAGGCATTGACTAGAGCACATTGTAACAAAGATAATGCATTCTTTTTTTGGGGTAGCTGTGCTAACACAGTAAAGGCACTTCAAGTGAAAAGAGTAGTGAGGGGTCAGAGCATTGTGTGATTTGCAACTTTACTTGTGTCCAGTGAGTACCTACTGGACTGATGTACAGTAAACCCTTTTTCCGTGTGTTTAGTCTGTGCCTAACAGGAATGGATAACTGACAGGTTTACTACTGATTCTAATGTGAAAAAAAACATGGAGTACATTTGTGTGGCATGTCTTACTTGGCACATAACTATAAATTGGGAATTGTAGAAAACTACTAAGCCCAAAATATAAAGTATAAGGTAAAACAATAAAGCCTTTATTTTAAATTTTTCATAGATCAAAATAGAAGGAATGGTTACAGCACTTGACTAGTTTATTGTAAAAACAAATTGCTTACCACTTCAATTTTTGGAAAAGTGGAAAATATCCTAATAAGAAATTAATGAAAAACAACATACTACAAATTGAGAATACAGTTTAAAATATGTTTAGTATTACTGCATGTGTCTATTTATAGTATATCTATGTCTATCTACACATATATTACAAGCAGTTTATGTTTTGCACTGTGTATATTTTAATATATGTTTTTATACCCTATATGCAAGTAAGAAATCAGCATATTGCAGTATTGTAGCCTACCCCTTAAATGGAGTATTGAATTAATTTTAAGTGTTTTATATTATTTAGATATGCTTATTTAAAAAAGCATTACTACATTATTTTTTCTAAACTTTTCTTTTTGATGCCTGCTGACAGAATTTATAAGACTTAAAAATGAAATCATTGAAATGCAAATAAATGTTTTAATTTACAACACATGCCATCTGCTCTTTACAAAACAGGTGCTGCTCTAATGACCTTATTTTAAAGAACGAAAAAGATATTTATACTGTTTTCACTGTTTATCCTAATTGAAAGACTGGAAAGAAAGCTTAGCATAAATGTAGAGAGATTAACAATGTTTTTCAGGTTTTCATTACACTGTAAATATTTCTTGTATAAAGAAAAACCCATATATTATTTCTCCAACTTAAACCAATGCAAATAATGAACATATACCTGAGGCCTTTTACAGTAAATAGTGTTTTTAAATAATATGAGGATTGAGTAATAATAATAATATAATATATTAATTAATTAATATATTATATTAATTAATTATAATTAATTAATTATAATTATATATTATTAATTATAATTCTAAGTAATTAATAATATAATATATGAATAATATGGTGATTGAGTGTTGAGTAATAACAGGTTAAAAATGATATGAAGTTAATGAGCACTGGGCAAACTAGTTAGTATACCACAGTTAGTATATTTTCTACATATTTGGTCTTTTCTGCTGCATTTAAACTGCATGCCCAACATAATTATTTGGGGAAAGTATTTATTTTAGAAATAATATATAAGATATCTGAAAATACGATAGGAGTTTAATTGAAAATGACATGCAGATCATAAAATAGTAAGGCAACCTTTAGAAATTAAAAATTAATATTATTGATATTTTGTGTTGTAAATGTAAACAGCTCAATAGCAATGCATCTTTTTAAGTTATTTTTGATATCATGATGATATAGTTTTTCACTCTTGCTTGCCTTTGAGAACTTTCAGATTTTTACAGGTTTTGGTGTGACTAATGGAGAACACAGGTTCCGGTATTTCAATAAGAATCTAACATGTAGAACAGAAATTAATGAAAAGAAGAACAGATGGGAAGCAAACCTTTATACATATTAACCTACTTTATCAGCTAGATAAACCACGGCATTCTTGCAGTCAGATAGGAAATGTTTAATGCATACACCTACCATCACCATCTGTGAGGATTCTGAAGCAGGCTTTCCAGACAACCATATTACCACAGCCTTAAAATTAACGTCCACTTGTAGGATTGGTTAGGATTGAAGGGAAACAAGATGGGATTAAATGTAAAAATCGAATTACATTTAAATCAGTTCATTTGTTAAAGATTACCCACGAGCATTTCAGAATTTAGTCCAAAAAACACAAGCAGTTCCTACTTTCTGTATTTTGTTTTTTAACCAAATGATTCTGTTATGTACCAAGCTTTTAGTCTTGGTGCTTGAATATACAATATACTCACTAAATAATATAGACTATAAATTGTATTAAGTGTTTTCATGATTTTATTTTAGTTTTATTTTTATTTTATAAACTATAAAAAAATACATATCCTGCAATACATTGGACATACGGTATGTAATCAGTTCAAACTTCTGCTGTGGTATCCCCCCTCCCCATATCTGTTAAGTACTGCTGGAGACGCAGGTATTTTTGAATAACTCAAAAACTGAAACAAACATCTGTACTTATGAAAACAAAGTTGTTTTTTCTTTTCTTTAAACTAAAATAATACATAATAAGACAGTGGAAGGGCTAAATGTTATTTCTTTTTGCATTTTTCATCTTCTTTCTTCCTAGCATTTGCAGTGAGCTGCCTTCAATTGTCAGTCATGGTAATTATTAGCCAGATGCACTCACTGAATATACGGTAGAATAGAAAACCTTGACATCATATTCTTTTACATATATTTTGGTCATATAGTGCAATATGTGTAAAATAACCACAGACCAAAGAAAAATAAAATAGTGACATAAAGATAATTGACAATGTTTATATAAAAATAGGTGCTACATTAAAATATCAATATTTTACAAGTTAATTATTACTTTGATTATTATTTTTTAATTTCATATATTTTAAACTCATATTGATTTGTCTGAGTTAAAACAGTAAAGACTCTAAAGTCTTCTATTTCAAAAGTGCAGAAAGCATACAAAGACACATTTTTAAAATGGAGCCTTGCGTTGAAATTGGGGTGTGCCAACTCTTATTAAAGCCACCTTTTCTATGTAGAATGTGTTGCATAAAGTCAGAAAAAAAATAATTGCATGTTATAAAATTTACATTGTTTGTATCAAAGCAGCCTAGATTGATTTACTGTATATTAAAAAAGGCAAACTTCATCGTCTTATGCCCACGAGAAGCCTTTGCTAAAGGCTAAGCATTTTGAATTATGTAGGAAGCAAACAAAGTGGTTAAAAGTAGCAATCTGCTTTTAATGTACATTATAGGTTCTGTAATACATGATCTGGACATCATTTGTGATTTGCAATGCATGATCAACCTATTTAATGAATATTTTTAACATATCTGTACATGTATTTAATGGCAGTTTAAAAAGGATTTAGAAAGAAAGAAAGAAAAACAAATTCATTGTTCCTAATAGCCTTGCACCTTTTGTTTTCACGATTTGTGAAAATGTAAATGTTATAATAGTATGTAGGTTTTAAAAATACAGTATGGCACACCCCATGTAGCTGTAGTCTTCAAAGGTGGTTACTCTGTGCCAATACAATTAACCCCTTTTCAAAACTTTAACAATAAAATAATTAACAATAATTATAAAAAACAAAATGTTCATTTCATTTATATATATATATATATATTTATATTTATGTATATCATTGTTTGTATGTAGACAAATCTGCCATCTAAAATTGACTGAAAGTTGTCTGTTTCTCAAGTACTTCGAGGTAGTCCGGCTCAACTTGAAGTTTTGCTTTTAGTTCCAGATATTCATTTCTGTTAGGTTCAACATGTGCAGTACTTGGTGCTGTGCCATAAAGAACAGTTTCTCGTATCCTTTCTGGATGCAAAAATTGTCGCCTTAAATCATAGTTTGGTGTGTATGTAAAAGTAGTAGGACCAGTGTACTTATATTCAATATTGTTCCCAGAAGGTGGCTGTTTGTCTGGCTCTAAAATTCCTCTGTAAAAATGCTCTGCATCTTGTACAGGAGACGACTCCTCTCGTGGTTCTATGGTGCTTACACTGTAGGTGGGACTTCTTAAATGACTTTCTCTTTCTTCTTCAGTGTTGTTTCTGTAGGTAACTTTAAGTTCGTGAAGATCTCTATAATCCTCTACTGAGTTTCCTTCCCTCGATCTGTAGATTGGATTTTTACACATATGACCCAGTGGATGTGGGATGTACTCATAGACATGTCCAGCAGGGGTTTTCACTTTTGGCACAGATCTGTTAGTGTAAACACTGTACTGTAAGTTAAAGGAACTTACATCTGAATTATTGGTACTTGTGCGATCATTTTGGGATTTTTTCCGTCTTTTCATTACCACTACAAAAAGGCCAGCAGCTACAAAAACAGACATAATAAAAACCAACAGAAGACTTAAAATTAGTACAGAGAGTGGAACAGAACTTGCAGGAGTATTATACTTAATTGAGGTTTCTATTGTAGTGGTCCGTTCTGGAACTGGCTCTGCAGAACTAGGGGGCACAGAAGATGTTACTTCAAAGTAATCAGGGCAAAGAAAATCCGATTTGATGGATCGCATGTCTTCACCATACAATTTTTTGGGAGAATCACATAATACATAATTAACCACTGTTCCTGTGTTAAGCTGTTCAAGCCATATCTTCATACCCAGCACATCACATGTACAGTCCCATGGGTTTTCAAATAAATCAATCTGAACCAGAGATTTTAGCTGATCTAATACACCACTTACAGGTAAATATGTGAACTGATTATTCCGTAGATTAAGCCTGGCCAGGTTCAAATCAGCAAAAATACCTCCAGGTAAAGTTCGTAAATGGTTATTATTAAGAAATAGAAGCAGGAGGTTTGGTACATGTACAAATGTACCAGCGACAATTTCCCTAATTTTATTATATTCTAAATATAAATACTGTAGGCTCTGAAGACCATAAAACATTTCTGCAGTGAGCCGTTCAATTAAATTTCCATTTAGGTAGAGTCTTCGTAAATTGGTCAAATCCCCAAAGGCTTTGTCTTGTATAACTGCTATCCGATTGTTACCAAGGTGGAGTAAATCTAATCCTGTTGCTTCAACAAAATCAGATCGACGCACCATTGAAATGTAATTTCCAGTAAGATACATCTTTTTGGGATTGTATGGTTTAGGTTTTAAATCAGCAATATTTTCAACCTTCCGTTCTTGGCAGTTGACATTTAGTCCCAGGTCAGAAATCTGTAAGTTACATGTACAGGCAGTAGGACACTCTAAAGGCACTGGGGATTTGGTCTGATAAGCAATTATTGGCCCATAATTGAAACCATCCTTTGGTGGGATACGTGTTATGGGCCTTTTTCTTGCTTTGTTTGTTTGCTTTGTAGGCTTTGTAGAAGATCTCAGAACAGCAGAAGAAGTAGGGGAAGATGTTACAACAGCTGGTGTTGTATGAAAATATCCCATAGTACTCAAAGTTGGCTGAGGACGTGCTTCATATTCAGAAACTGCTCGTCTAGGGCATAGCTCAGGTTTTGATACTTCATCCAGATCTCTACCATGTAATCGGAAAGGTGTCTCACATACCACCTCTCCAACCAGAGCTGAATAGGAAATGCTTTCTAGCCAAGATTTCAGTGCAATTAGTTCACATGAGCAATTCCAAGGATTTTCTTCAAGTTGTAATTCCACAACCTTGTCCATGTGCTCCAAAAGGCCAATGTAGGGCAACATTTTTAGTCTGTTTCCCCTTAGGTCAAGATGGGTTAATGGAACGTAACGAAAAATGTTGCTTGGTATGTTAGACAACAAATTGTCATTCAATATAATTACTTGCAGTTGATGCAGTTTGCTGAAGGCATTAGGCTCAATAATGCTGATATAATTATAATCAATCTGCAGGTATTCCAAACTCTCCAGACCAACAAAAGTATCATCCCGCAAAATTTCTATTTTGTTGTTGTTAAGATGCAATCTCTTTAATCCTTGCAGTCCATTAAAGGCTCCCGTTTCAATTTCCTGTATATCATTGTTGCCTAAGTGCAAAATTGTAACACCTGTGTAATTAATAAAATCATTTCGAGAGAGTTTCTTTAAAAGATTTCCAGTTAGTAAAAGATGGTACATAGAAAAATGCAAAGGACTGATTTCAGAAAGTCTGACTATCCCCCTGTTTTCACAGCTCACCAACAATATTCCATCTTTCTCTTCACACAAACAAAGGTTTTGACATATTTCCCCGTAATTGTCGTACGTCTCTATAAACGTCAGAGAGGCAACAGTCAAAGTGATGATATGCAATATCCAGATAAGCATTTTTCACATAGACGGTGGTCCACACTCAGTGTTGTGCACTTTGTCTACGTTGTATCATCTAGAAAGAAAATAGACAATTGCAGACATTTTCTAGGATAATTTCCCATATGCTTTGTTTTTTTTTTTCATTAATATAGATAAAAGTGAATTATTAAATGAAAAACCAAAAAACAGAAGGAAATGTGGATATACATTCACCACTGAGGTCATCCTTTAAGAAGCTGTACAAATTAAAACATCAGCCAGCATACAGGGTAGGCATAATGCTGAGTGCACGGCTACATATCAGCCACATCTACAAAAAGCAACAGAAACTGGCAGAAAATGTCTAACAACTGCAAATTGAAATAATAAAAAAAGTAAATAAATAAATAAATCTTATTTCACTACTGATAACATACTGTCATTCAATTCATTTTTAATCTGTGTGCCACACCTACTTCTTATAAGTTTCACTACACACATATATATAAAAAATGAACGTGAAGTAAATTATTATCACAGTTTCATTTATCCTGCCATAACTGGCACACTTAGCAACATATGAAGTGTCTGCCTTCCATTTAATATTACTGAATGCTTGCTTCTTCGGTTCTCCAGTCTCGGTTTTCATTATTTCACCAAGACTGCGAAATCCACCCTTTTTATAGGTGTGCAGAGAAGTGGAAGGAGAGCTTTTTGGCTGTACACAGTACATCATAACAGAAAACAAAACAGGACCCATTAACAGAACAATATGCCCTCGCGCAGACGATAAAAAGATGGATTTACTCACCCTCTACATCCAAGCCCATTTAACATTACGGATACTCTTTGGCTCTAGACATGTTACATAATTCATTTTTTTCCACTATATTACCAAAGCCTTTAACTAGCGAGATTAAAACGCTAATCAAATAATATGAATAATATTAATAATGTCAGGTTACAAAACGTTCATCAGTGCTGTTATGGACGCTGGAATTAGTGATTGTAAGCAAAGGAGACTGTCAGACCTCTTCATCCTTCAGGCTAAAAGACACCCGAGTTGATTAAAAGCACAAACGAATATCCTACGTCATTGATTTAATATCTAAATATCATCTCGCTGAAAAACAAATCCGATTTTCCGTTTCTTCTCAGTTCAACACTCTAGCTCGTTCAGTAACTACCCCTACATCCATAGTTAAAAAATGTAGTGTGACCAGAGCCGAAAATCTGTCCCTTTTAAGCCTGGTTACATCTTCCCCTGCAACCTCCAGGAAATCTAATCCTAACGTAGTGCTCAAAGAAGGGGTACATTTACATAGCAAAGCTCCTTTTCATAGCCTAAAAACAGAGAGAGCGAGCGAGGGAGAGGGAGAGCGAAAGAGAGGGAGGGATGAAAAAAAAAAGAATTCCTTAATGTAGAATTGATTGTAAATGAATATCATTGAACTGCTCAGGTACGAACAGTAGGTTATACCAAGAGGAACAAAAAATGCAAAAATATATGTCTGTTTAAGCAAATAAAACCGTTATTTTCAATTAGAAGAACTAAGTAAAATCCCATCTACATACTTGCATTGTAACTTAACGTTTTCGGAAGCTAAAGTAAGCTTTTCTTGTATGTTACTCAAAACACCAATGCACCGTCATTACTATTAGGATTTTATATTTTTTATTGCGAGAGAATTTCTTTCAACAAGATAGAATACAGAGCAGACGGGAAGTGTTGCGTTACTGGCCAGAGTGGTTATTTTGGAAGCGATTCTGTAATGAACATTTTATCACGATTTTATTTCCAAGGAAATGGTTTTCGTTCTGTCCCTGTTTAGATTCAAAGACAACGACGTACTGTTTCTCAGTTGTTCAACTGCACTGATTTTGAACACTATTTGCAACACTATTTCAGTACCACAGACAGAGAATCCCCAGATATTAAAAAAAAAACACGCAATACCACAAGTACATAATAAAATAAATATTCACCTACCGTGTTGACCCCTCGAAGGCCAGAACATTTCAGCGACAGAGGAATTTCTCAACCAAAAGACTGGAGTCGTTTCACAAGGTTTGGTCCGTTCGACTGTAAAATCCTTAAAGTGCGGCTTGTAAGGTTTTTAGGTCTGTATGCTGAGGCATAGCTCGCACAAACCGCCTCATTCACGTTAGCAACGTGACGGTCAGCTCCACAAAAGCAGTTTGCAATGTTTCTCTGAAAAGAACAAGCTTCCCTGCGGCGATTCCTTGCTAAGAAGACGCAATTTAATGGTCGATTTTCGCTTTTCTTTAAACATCCTCATCATCTAGCAGAATTAAAGCATGTGATTTATCTAGATTATCTCGCACAACTAAAGCAAATCCAATAGAAAAGACCGACGGTAAGACGGTGAAAAGAGTGAGCAGAAAAGGAATGAAACCCCCAGTGATCTTCTGAGTGGTATGGCTCCACTCCACAAACTATCTGCCTGTTCTTTTCCCCCTTTCACAAGTCACTGTTACCCACTTAACTCTTGGGTAGGTTTGTTTGCATTTCACTTTCTCTGTGTGTGTGTGTTTATAAATATATGTATTTAATTTATTTAAATATATATATATATATATATATATATATATATATATATATATATATATATATATATATATATATATATATATATATATATAATGTAAAGTGTTACGTAAGTTATCTATAATATCACCATCATATTTGATTTGAATTAGGTAAAACCACTATGTAGTGTGTGTGTGTGTGTGTATATATATATATATATATATATATATATATATATATATATATATACACTCACGCATTCATATAAACTTGTCGGTTTGAGACTCTAAAGACTAAGTTCAGATGAAATGAAAAAAAAAATGAAATGCAAGTCTGCAGAGTACTGCATATGCGCTAAATATATATATATATATATATGTGTATTATTATTATTTTTTTTGTGGATGAGGTTAATTTTTTTTATTTTACTGGAATTTACCCAGTTTGTAGTCAGGACCGTATACATCAAAGCTAACGAGCTATTTGTAAGAGCATCAGTATTTAGTGCAATCAATGCGCCTGTTTATCATTTAGTTGTTTTCAGAGAAACTGCTGAAAACGCAGCTCGGGCAGATGGAGTGAACTTTCCTATAGATGGCAGCAGAAGACGCAAAAAGAGCCGAAGGATGGCTGGCATTCGGGGATGAGCTGGTGTTTCCCATTATGCGGGTTTTTCTTTTCCTTTTTAAATATGTATTTATGTATGTATTTATTTATTTTAATGAACACCCAGTTTTCTTTGTCCATTTTACTTTTCAATTAGAAATTACATTACAGCAGTATCATGTTTAGGACTTTTCAATATTTGACCTTTCGGTTAACTTTTTCTTATATTTGTTGTTAATTGCTATACTTTTAGTTATTTTATTTAATATTTAATTGCACATAAATAACAGTATGTTAGTTATTTAATAATTAGTACATCAATTTTAAATGAAATAATCTACGTATGTCTGCATAATTATTACAGAATTAATACACTGCTTATTTTTTACAATTTTATTTAAATTTTTTTAAGTGCAACCCTAAACCATAAATTTTACTTAGTGAGCTTTAAAATGGATGTACATGGATGGGTGGATATATTTAAACCTAAGATCACCAACTTCAAGTACAACTGTGGCACTGTTAAAGTTCTAAACAGTGTATATATACTTCAATAAAACGTGTACTGATAGGAGCTTTCTCAAGATGTACAGCTACTTATGTCTTCTGGATGTAAAGGAATTTTTAAAAGACTTAACTAATTTTTTGTTGAGGTGGTTAAGTACACCTCTCTGTTCTTACTATATTGCCTTTTTCATTCTATTTCCTCATTAAATTGTATAATTTTCTGAAGTACTCTAAACACCAAGTACATCAATGAAAATAAATGTGCAGAAATGACTCAGTATTTATCGGAAAATAATCATCATGTAATTATGCAAGTACTTTTTTGTTGAAAGTAGAGTTACATTCACAGCAAAATACTAATTGTAAGCCATCATCCTTCACAATCTTTTTAGGGAAAAATTCCCCATTAAAAATATTTTATGTAAGAAATTTATTATATTAATTCAACACCAGATGTTGTTTACAAATGAATATGAAACAAAGACCCATTCATCAAACAAACATATTATATGGTAATATTTTATACGCTAGTTCCAAATGTCATCATTATATTATCATGAATTTTAACATTTCTTACAACTAAATAATATTTCATCCTGAACGTATTCTTTTACTTTTTGCCTGAGATTTCACTAATATTTTCAGAAATGCACACTTTTCACAAAAGTATATTTGCAGTACCATGGAATATTATTATTGTGGCATGAAATATACTGTTCTTGTTATTACTCTGGATGAACTAGAGGTTATCACAGGACAGCCACATTAAATGGGTGAACATTATCATGGCCATGGGCATAAATATACTCTTTAAAGGCAGCATCCAAAAAGGCAGGCAAATAGTAGGCCATCCTGGGAGGGATGCCATGTTAAGGCAGAATGAAAAAAAATCTTGAGAATAAGGTAATATTGAAAGGCCAGTATGGGTACTGACAGAGTTTTGTTCTTTTCTAAAAATGACAGATGATGGTAGAAAACAACTGTTGGGTATTGGAGTCTTTTTTGCAAGAAATAACTGGGTAAAATAACGTAGACATATTACTAGGTTTGGTTTATATATGGTGGTTATTTTTGTTGTTACGCTGGGGATGTCAGCACACTGCCATTTGTTGTGGTAGGGGGTTTCTTGCTTGGATGTTGCTGTTTACAGCACAGATAGATGGGCACAGCCATATTATTTGTGGAAATTACACTGTCGCTGATCACATGATCCGATTCTGTGATGTCACTGGCCTCCCCCTAAAAAGATGAGTGTATACCCGGCATCCTAGCTTTAGGATCATTGCTAATAATAATAATAATAAACACAACTTATGAGCACAGTGATTTTGTTGTAAAAGGGTTTTCTTTTAGATTCAAACTGTTAGACTATCACCTTGATGAATTTTCAGTTTCTAATTTTCTCATGATATTCTGAGTATTGCCTGTCCACCAACAACTTCCTTGCCAGCTAATTCTTGCAGCTCACAGTACACCTGATAGCGACACTGACATGGACAGCTGCCTGTGTTGTTCAGTCTCCTTAAAGGTTGCCTAAAACTTTCATATTTAATAGGTTGATAGTGCTCCTGCAAAGTTTGGGGCCTCCATTGGGAGATTGTTGAGGACAGCTCCATTAGCTTTGCAGGGCTAATCCCAGCCCAGGTAGTGATTCCCAAGATGATGTGCGTATGCCTTAGGGCTGAGGTCTTAAAGCAGCTATAGTCTGGGTGAGCTTGGAATCAAGAGTGGAGTAGTTGGGAAGCACTCACTCAGCAGGAGGAGTTTTGAGAAGTGTATTTTTGGAAGACGTAGAGGGAAATAGAAGAAAGCGGTAGTGTATCGTTTTCTTATTTTGTTTCTATTGATGTTGAACAGAATGTGAATGAGCAATCTCAGCGTCTAGAATGGGACATTAGATACAGTAGTTCCAGGGAAACTCTAGTTTTTGCTGTTTTTTTGTATTATTGTAACACCTTGTGTAATACCTATCATATTGTTTCATTTGGTGTTAATAACACACCTTTATCTAGATAGCTGTCCCTCATTTGTTTTTTCTGTGTCCAGGACCTGCAATGGAACTTCCTCTTGGGGAGGTATGCAAAAGACTAAGTGATAAGAAAAAATAAAAATAATTATTAAATAATGTTGATTAGTAGTGTTTCTGCATTAAGGGCATGTGGAGCAGAGCTGCACCTGATGTTGTGTAAGATAAGTAATACACTTCCTTCAATCATTTAAGTTATTATTACAATGTTTAGAACAACCCTCAACTTTGTCATCTCAAATATTTTTTTGCAACTTTTCTATCATATGCTCACATTTTATATCAATGAAAATTTTGGTTCATGTTAGTATGCAAATTTGTATTTGTATTCAGTTCTGCAAACCTGTTTCTGGCTGAGGGACTGGACCATTTAGCCCTGCAGTGTTTCTCAGTACCCTTTGGTGTGTGCTCATGTGCAACATGAACTTTGACTCTACAGCCCATACCTTTTTCCCTGGGCAGTCGGTAGTCACAAGTATTCTATTTTGTCAAGAGACTATCATAATGATCTTATGCCGGTCAAGACAAACCAAGCCCTGACATTCCATTGTTTGATTTTAGTTGTGAATTGAATATGGTGCATGCCCATCTCACTAGTTATTAACAAAAGAGGACCATATATTATTACTTAGGTAATGTAATGTTGCCATTAGTAAAGTCTTCATACATAAAGAAAAATTCAAAATATAATAGTACCAGTTAATAATAATACCAGTTTGTTTAGTTTGACTCTGTCATGTCTCTCGTAATACTACGAAAAATAAGTACATGAGAACTGTATACTAGCTTTCATCATAATACAAAGTTCATTACCTGCACAAAGACAATGCAAATATAATAAAGTATAAAGCACATTGGAACAAAAAAAAAAAATGAAAGGAGATTTATAGAAAAAAGGTTATGTCATTATACCCATTAAACCCATTAGGCTGCACAGTGTCAAGGGCATATATCTAAAATGAATCACATCTGAGTAATAAGTTGTCAAGATCACCTGACATGAAGAAACTGAGAAAATATGCCAGGCTGATAACTTTAAATTGGATACCAAGTGATTAGGCTAAAGCACCTGGCAGAAAAGAAAGCCTTTTTTGACTTTGCTTCTGCCTGCCTTCAAGAATGCAAACTCTGACAGGGAAATATTGTCATTCACCAGTTAAAAAGATTTAGTGCTGCAACCAGAGTGATTATTAAACATTTGCTATTGACTTTGAATGGTGTTCCCTTACAATGGCACATACAGAGAGTTTTTGGAATGCAAGTTTTCAGTTCATTCAATCTTTGAGTGTCCATTTATACTTCTAGAACTCCAGTTTCCTACTGTCTCCTAAAATGTACATATTCTGCATTGTAAAAGATTACTTTAACTCTAAATTGACTCATTATCTCTGTGGATGCAGTATAAAATGGAATGATATCCAAAATCCATCCATCCATCCATTTTCTAACCCGCTGAATCCGAATACAGGGTCACGGGGGTCTGCCGGAGCCAATCCCAGCCAACACAGGGCACAAGGCAGGAACCAATCCTGGGCAGGGTGCCAACCCACCGCAGGACACACACAAACACACCCACACACCAAGCACACACTAGGGTCAATTTAGAATCGCCAATCCACCTAACCTGCATGTCTTTGGACTGTGGGAGGAAACCGGAGCGCCCGGAGGAAACCCACGCAGACACGGGGAGAACATGCAAACTCCACGCAGGGAGGACCCGGGAAATGAACCCGGGTCTCCTAACTGCGAGGCAGCAGCGCTACCACTGCACCACCCATATCCAAAATTCCTTTTTTTATTTAAAAACACAAATATTTGTCTCAGTTTTTGCATTTCATTCACACTAGTCCATTGTTTTCACCCCCCCATAAACAAAGACTGTCCAGAGCTGGATACCTTCAGAAGCACATTGTAATATAAGTGAGCAAAAATGGAGTTTTCTGAAAACAATATTCTAATCGCACTCAGGCTGGTTTGTGCTTATTTTGTGGCCCTTCCCTGATTAGATTCTACTCATCACAATGTCTCATTCACTGATTGGTCACCCTTCACGAGAGAAAAAAATATTTCAATATATTGGGCATAAGTGCTTTCTATGTTGCTCGTTGAGCTGCTTGCCTTTATGCATCTGATTCTGTTTTATACAGTTTGAATGCTGCTTACATACACAAAAGAAAAAAAATTTACCAGTTGCTAAAGTTTTGCGATCTATCTGTTGTGGGGCTCTAAAGAGAGATAAAAGAAAAAGGCCTGATCAGCAGTGCATTAGATAAAGTAAAATAAAAATGCAATTTATTTGTTAATTATTGCGTTGGAAGCAGTACAGCCTAATGGCCAAGGCTGCAGATTCCATCTTTACCTCTGACTCACTTAGTTACCCTTAGCAATTTAACAAACACTGCTTGTGCTTTACTGATGAGTGAATGGAAAGAGTCACTCAAAATTCTTTTTGTAAAGAGGTAAAGAGTCTGACAATGATGATCATAATAATAGAGGATGTTTTCTTTGTTAGAAGCCCTTCACAATGGAGCAGAAGTATCACTGCCCCTGGCATGAAAAGCCCTGGGTTCATATGCCAGAGGACTTAGTCTTCATTCTGTGCCCTCACTTTTTTGAATTTCCCCATGGAATTAATAATGTTTTATTCAATTTATCTAATCTAAACTTCTTTCTGCCTACAGGCATCTGAATTTGTATCCTGGTTCAAACACTGTCAGTATAAAGTTGACACATTCTCCTTTTGTCCACACAGGGATTTTGATTTCTTAACACTTCTCAAAGACAAAAACAGGTTGATTAGTTTCAATGGTGACTTTAAACTGGACTAGTGTGACTGTACATGGAAGTAGCCTGACGTGAACTGACATCCAGTCCAAGGCTGGTTCCTTCCTTGCACTCAATGCTATCTGCACAGGCTCCTGCTCTCTCATGTTCTGTTATTAAATATGTAGATTCAGAACATGAATGGATGGTTTATTACAATGCACAGGCTGAAGTCCTCCGCAGCACTGCATTATGTGTTGAAATGAACTCTATATTTAAAGTTTTATATATATTTTTGCATTGGTTATACATAGGCTGCAGTAATCCATTTTCAAATAATCTTAATCTCCTTTCTAAATCAAGTCAGAACTTTTCTTTCTGTTGAATTTTCTTGCTTTATAATCATACTAGTTTATGCTCAGACCAAAGTGTGTATCTATTTATTTACTTATTTACTTACTTATATAGCAGATTGTTTGCTGTAAGGCTAGGTATCTATGCCGGCAATAGGAAGGTTGCCAGTTTGAATCCTGTTAAAGCCAGAAGTGACTCAACTCTGTTGGGCCTTGGAGCAAGGCCTTCTAACCTGCAATTGCTTCATCCGTGGTATGATGTAATTCTGCATCCAGCCATGCAAGCAGGCCCTCCAACTTACAGGGAAATCTTGGGGGTTGGTTGCAGGATTGGCACTCCAGCCACTGTAAAAAGAAACCTCACACTGTTCCAGTGTGGTGCTGAGGTATCACCCGCTGCACTTGGGTCCCAATCCAGGTGGTTCCTCATGTGGTGGGTGAGGCAACGTGGTATCACTGTATGCTCCCATCCTCTCCTCTATTTATTTATGTATTTATTTTTTAACGAACTTCTGTAAACAGCCAAATTTCCCCCGGGGACAAATAATAAACAAAGTTCAATGTACAATAAGTTCTATCTATATCTGCACCTGAAAAAGTGCCCAGCATGACATTTTCAAGCATGCTTAATCTAATTCACAGTCGCAAATGGGGTCTATCTTCCTATAAGGGTGAAAATAATCCTGGGCAGAACATCAGTCTATCACATACAGTAGCCCACTCATCCATACATCTATACTGGGCCAATTGAAAATTGACATCTAACCTAACACAAGCATTGTTTGCATGTGGAAACGCAGAACACTAAATAAATTAGGCAGTCACAGAAAACTACTTTCATCATATTGCTGCCCTACATACCTCAGGCTAAGGTATATTTAGTATGCTTAATTTTGCCAGAGTGTACTTTTTTGTACACTTGTGTATCTTTGTGTATATGCTTACAACCCCCATTGGTCTAAATAAAAGTATGCAATTCATTTTTACTTCTCTACCTCACAATGAAGATGGGATAACTATTTTCCTGCTACAGGGATATCAGAACCTACCACCCAGCATTACCCAGAACAATGCTAACAAACAGAAAGTCTATTCTACTTTACATTTCATCAGCATAAACGCAGATGTTTTACTTATAGTTTTGTGACATATTTTATTTGCGAAATACACTCTTGTAGGCTATAATATTGTTATTATCTTATTAAATACGTTATTCCATCCATCCATTTTTTTATCCCACTTATCAAGTTCAAGGTGTCTTTCCTAGTAGCACAAGGTGCAAGGAAGGAACCAAACAGGAAATGGGCACCAATTCATCATGGGACCTGCTCACAGATACACACACCCCATATTGCCCAACTCAGAGTTTGTCTGTTAACTTAGCCTGCTTGTTTTAGGGGTGCTGCAGCAAAACCAGAGTAACCTGAAAGAAAAAACAATCCAGGTATGTGAAGAATGTGCAAACACAGAACTCATAAGAGACACCAGCGGAAAACACTACAACATTGTGCCATTCCCAATTATTTAAATAGTAAAATTAAACATGTATTTTAGTGACAGGCAATGAAAGCTAAATAATTTATGTTGTGCTTGCTATTCTTTCTTTATCTCAAACTGGTAATCAGAGGTGTTAGTTGTGACCTAGATGTTACTTGGCTAAAGCTTCATTTCCTTCTGAACAGGCTTGACTCAGCAAACTAATGTAAATTGGGGACCAAGCACTTTGAAATGAAAATTTGTCATGTCCATTGTATTTGTTATGGCCAGAAAGCATTAAGCGATAATACATTTTGCCTTCATGGAAATTTTGATATGTTCTATATTGTACTAGGACAGCATTTTTTCTACTAGGACAGCATTTTTTCACTTAAGAAATATAGCAAAAGTTAGACCTATTATAACTTTGCAAGATGCTGAGAAATTAATTCACACTTTTATTTTCTGTCGTTAACGCACTCCTCTTAGGACTAAACAAAAAAAGACATCAATTTATTGCAACGAGTGCAGAATGCAGCTGCCAGAATCTTAACTAGGAAAAGAAAATCTGAGCACATCTCTCCAGTTCTGATGTCACTACATTGGTTACCCGTGCCATTTAGAATTGACTTTAAAATACTGCTTATGGTTTACAAAGCCTTAAATAATTTCATTCCATCCTATATCTAAGAATGCCTGTCACCTTACACTCCAAATCATAACCTTAGATCTTCAAATGAGCATCTGCTTATTACTCTAAGAGCTAAACTTAAAAGAAGTGGTGAGGTAGCCTTCTGCTGTTACGCACCTAAAATCTGCAATAGCTTACCAATAGAAATTTGCACGGCTAATACATTGGAAAATTGTAAAAAACTGCTAAAACTCATTATTTTAACATGGCTTTCTCATAGCTTCATTTAAGTTTAATTCTGATATTCTGAATATGTATTTGATTATCATTATCATCCATGGTGGCTCCAAAATTAGTACTAACCCCTACTTTCTCTGCTGTTCTTTTTCCGATTTTCTATGGTGGAGATCTGCCTTTTTTCTCTTTTGACTAAATGTCAGAAGTTTGGTTTGGGTTAGAAAATTGATGGATACATACTGTAGCAAGCAGTTGTGATTCAGTATTCAAGAATTAATTTTTCACAGCTATTATGAAAACTTTCAACAGTTTATAAAGTGTATATCTTTATGTTAAACCAGTGCTACAATTTAATATTTATTTTGCAATGTATCCTTTAAAAGATATCATGCCATATAATTTTCATTTAGAAAAAAGTAACATTTGACAGATTTGTAAGTTGCAGACATATGGGCTCTCAGGTGAGTGCCAAGGGGCACCAGGACCAGGGGAGTAGCACGGGCACCAAAAAATCTTAAGCATGAATACCGGACTTACACTTCACAGGCATCTCATTGTCTGCATCTGTGTATTGTCCAGTGGAAATTTCAAAAGTAAATAAATAAAATTAAACAAAAGCATTTGCAAACAAAAAATAGGAACAGTTAAATTATTAATTAATTAAGTTGAGTGCTGGATTGGTAAATCAGCTAATTTCTAAACAACTTGCGATGGCTCCAGTTTAGAAAATTCAATAGACATGCTTCATCTTAGGACTGGCATGTACTAGGCATTTTTCTTATGTATTATGGAGTTTGTGTGCTCTCTCACACGTAACGACTCATTTGTGTTGATGGCAAATTGGAAACAGACCCGTGCTGTTCAATTTTTTTTTTGCTTGGCGAGATCATTGGGCAACATTTTACACACAATCCCCATGCAATTTGACAATGCAAACATTGAAGTGAAAGTTTGCTTTTAGTATTGCCTTGATTAGCTGCTATTTTGTCACTAGTAGACTGCATTGCTTATGCTACCCTATTAAGACAACAAACATGCAATGCTTTCAGAAATTTATAGTTGTTTCTGCAGTGTTCCTCAGTATTTCTTCTTTGAAGAACCAATCATATTTCTCTGAAGAAATATAATATAGAGGATGGTTTTCTTTCCACTACTCGGGCAGTCTGTCTTTTGTCCCATGCATTCACAAGTGTTTTGCAGCCATGTTTGCAAAAGGATAATACAGAGTCACTTCCTGATTTGTCAACAGGAAATGAAATGAAGAATTGGCTGTTAGGATCTCTCACCCTTGATGACCTCAAACCAACTGACGTGTCAAAAAACCATTGAGAGCCCATAAGAACCTCAGATCATGTTGGAATATACTTTATACATTTGGAGAAGCAACTTTACCATCTTCAACAGAGTCTTCATCTGACCCTGGGTGCAGAGGTGGCATTGCCCAATATCAAACACTGATTTGTATACCTACTGTATGTGTTGAATGGCTTACACAAAAATTGATCCTTGATACCAGATTTAGTGAAACTTGGTATATTTGACTTTAAGTAAATATTCTACAAAAACATTAAAGTATCATGTAAATCCACTTTCTGAACACCTATTTTTCAAGCTGTCAGATCCCAAGGTCCATCTTTTTGAATGTTTATAAAGTATCAACCATCCATGGTACACCTTACCATTGTAGTGTTGTTATTCAACAACTTGACTTAGGATCATGGGAGAAAACTTATAATCCCAGGGAAAATCAAAACAAACAGGGGAATTGGGAATTGCAGTCTAACTCAGAATGAAACAATGGTCCCTTAAGAGTCACACCTGCTGAAGGTTTTCATGCTTTCAACACACCTCATGTTTGTTTTTGCTTAAAACTTTGCTTGCATGCTACATCCTCAGCTTGTATCTTAGTACCCGTATTTAGATTTTTGATAAACATAATTTGTTGTTATAATCATGTTATTTTGCATATATTGGTTTTATGTCAGAGGAGTTTATTGAAAGGTTTATAAAACGAGAGTTGGAAGTTGCTCACAGAAAGTAATCTATTACCAGATCTGTTTCTCTCAAAATGTAATGAGTTCACATTACTTATTAGTGAAATGAATCAAATTATTAACTACTTCACTTTTAAGTTACTGTCCAACCCCATTGAAATATTTATTGATTGGGAAGTATAAAGATGGCAACCAAATGTCCTTTTGATATTTTAATAATATGAAAATAACAAGTAACAGTGAACATGTATTCAGCAGGTAAACAAGTAAACTACATGCAAACACTGTTCACAGAGAGTAAACAGTATAATTATAGCTAGTGTAGCAGTCAGCAGAAAGGAGCACTTATCAATCGGGGAGGGCCAGATACCTGCTGTGTTTACTTAAGCACCTGGAGTTTGTAGCCAGGTATCAGATTGCAATTATCTGCAATGACCTGCAATTATCACCAATATACTTAAAAAGGGGACAAGTCAAGGTAAGTCACCACCTGTCCCTGGTATCTTGGTGAGTATTTATGTTTTGGAGGCAATCTCCATGGCCTATAACAGAGGGAGTATTGCGGTGGTGCATTATGGTTTAATGATTTACTTAGTTTTGTTTAAAACAATACACTCATTTGTCAAAGGGCTAAAACTGCGCATCCTGTGTGCTGTCTCTGTGACTTATTACACAATTAAAGAGACTTGAGACAATTAAAAAGAAAGCTTTTACATTTTGTATTTAACAATCTTACATTCCCTAACACTTAAGCTAAAGACTACATAGACTTCACCTCAACATTCCTGAGGACACTTCAGACAATGACTAAAAAAACTGAAATGCATGTCAGGATACAAAACTGCCAGAAGTCTGCAGTTTTCTAGACTTGCCTCCTCAACATTTATGTCAATGCCCTTCAAAATATTTACTGGTTCTGCTCAGCCAAATGATAATAAAACGTTCTGTGTAATTAATATTAGTTGCTTACACTATTAAGCCAAAACATTAAAACCACCGGATGCTGAATTGAATAACGTTGTTTATCATGTCTCATTGGTGGTCCGATCTCACAGAAGAGCTACTGTAGCACAGATTGCTGAAAAGCTTAATGCTATCCATAAGAGAATCTTGTTGGATCATACAGTGCTTAGCTGCAGACTGTTTAGAATGCCCATGTTAATACTTGCCTGCCACCGAAAGCACCTACAAGGGGCATGGGAGCATCAGAACTGGAACATGGAGTAATGGAAGAAGGTTGCCAGGTGTGATGAACCATGTTTCGTTTAAATCATGTAAATAACCAGGTGTGTGTGCATCGTTTACTCTGGGAAGAGATGGTAGCTGGATTCATTATTGAAATAAAGCAAGTTGACGCAGACAGTGTGATGCTCTGGACAATGTTCTGCTAGGACACTTTATGTACTTAAATTTATGTTTGATGTTACTTTGACACGTAACTTGTACCCTTGATAAAGATTGTTGCAGAACATGTACACTCGGTCCCAATGGTATTCCCTTATGGTAGTGGTCTCTTTCAGAAGGATAATGTGCCCTGCAATATTGCAAAAATTGTTCAGGAATGACTTGAGGAACATGACCAATAGATCAAGATGTTGACTTGGCCTGCAAACTCCTTTGTTGTGAATCCGATATGCACCTGTGGGATGTGCTGGGAGAGCAAGCTCGATCCATGGAGGCCCCATCTAGCAATTCGAGGACTTAAAGGATCTGATGCTAATGTCATGCTGCCAGACACCACAGGATACCTTCAGAGGTCTTGTGGAGTCCATAACTCAAAGGGTCAGAGCTGTTTTGACAGCACAATAGGGCCCTACACAATATTAGACAGGTGGTAATAATGTTGTAGCTCATCAGTGTGGAAACAAATGTGTACTGCAAGGCAAGTAACACAATTGTAGTTAGGTCAGTAACCGTAATGTGATTCTAAGAATTTATACTGTAAAGCATTAGATTGTTTTGCTATTGGGATATCATTGTTTTGTGTCAATGCTGTATAATGAAGGGACATTCATCGAATACTGTACTATTTAGTTTCTTGTTACATGTAATTCTTCTTCTTCTTCTTTGGGCTGCTCCTGTTAGGGGTTACCACAGTGGATTATCTTTGTCCATATCTTCCTGTCCTCTACATCTTGCTCTGTCACACCTATCACCTTCATGTCCTCTCCCACCACAAACATAAACCTTCTCTTAGGCCTTCCTCTTTTCCTCTTACCTGGCAGCTCTGTCCTTAACATCCTTTTTCCAATATATCCAACATCTCTCCTATGCACATGTCCAAACCTATGCAATCTCGCCTCTTTGACTTTGTCTCCCAACTGTCCAAACTGAGCTGACCCTCTAATGTCCTTAGTTCTTTATTTAAGTAAGGTTATTCATCAAGATGGACAACACCTAAAAAATCTTACCTGCATCAGTGAAGCAGTAAAACTAAACACTTCACCTCTTTGCCACTCATGAAACATATAGCAACCAAACATAAGTATACTACTCTTTATAGACAATAATGTTAAGAAAAAAATAATCATCAGTAACATTATTTAAAAATACTCTTAACCTAGAATCTTTATTCAAGGGATGCTTGACATCCAGTATATTACCGTGTGATAGTCTACTATAAACATGATTTAGGGCCCAAGGGTATGTTATATCAGATGTCTGCAAAATGCTGTAGATATTAACATGCTAAAATAGACAGATATCTAATTGTGACATTTGACCAAAACTATCTCTTTACAGGTATCTTTCTATCTACAAGAATATCAAGCTTCATTTAATTTAGTCAGAGTATTTGATTTTTTTTTATTATATTTTTTTCCTTCCAAATTTATAAATTTAACAAGGCAGATACTAGGCGGCACTAAGCCTTTGACACTGGAAATATGTCTTACTTTGTGTACAAATTTAAGAGGATTAAATGGAAACCACCAGAACTCACACTGGGCCCCGGGCAGCCAGAGCTGTAACAGCTTGTCATTACAAGCAATCACTCAATCAGATGCTAATTTTAAATTAACTTCAATTACTAATCAGATTACTTCTGTTAAGAGAATCAAAATGCAAAATGTAGCAATTATAATGTGACTTTTTGATTCACAAGAGGATATTTACTCTCATTTTTTTCTCACTTAAGATAGCCCTTTGAATCGCAGTTAGAAGTGTGTAGCCTCTAGTGTCAATAGTGATGACCAAGCTACTTCAAGGAAAGTGCAGTTTCATTTTCATAGAGTCTGCACATACTGTAACTTTCCAGGAGTGTCTGAAAACCACCAAAATGGACTTAGACCTATTTGTATGATGACCCATTATCAGTGTTTGAAGTGGGATGCTTTTGGTCAGGACCAACACTACGCTACTTGTGCTACTTGTAAAATTTTAATTTAAATGTTCACTCACTTTTTAATACCATTCCTTTACTTTCTTACCTTCAGTGGTACATAAAGTTCATGTTGTACACCTTGCAGTTTTAATATTAGCAGGTTTTCTTGGGTGTCAATTTCATGAAGTATACCTACCATAAAATCAACTTTTAAGTCCCACATTCATTTACAGATTGGTGGATTTTGAGAATATGGAAGCGGAGGCATTCCGACTGGGCAATTTAACAGGGATTAGCTGTTTGCTGCACAGACCAGTTCACTGTATACAGTGCCTATATAAAGTATTCACGCTCTTGGAAGTTCAAATTTTATTATTATACAACATTGAATTACATTGTATTTAATTTAACTGCTTAATGTCAAAATGAAAAAAAAGGTTCTCTGCAAAGTGGTCTGCAAAGTTAATTACAAATATAAACCACAAAATAACTGATTGCATTAGTATTCACAGTATTCAAGTCAAAATTTAGTAGAATCACTGAACTGTAGCACTCTGGCGGGTTGCATGGGGATTGTGAGTGAATAGCCTTTTTCAAGTCCAAGAATCCAAGTCTGACATTTGAACTCTGGATCAGCCACTCCAGTGCATTAACTTTGTTGTTTTTAATCCACTCCTGTGTAGCTGTGCCTTTATGCTTCGAGTTGTTGTCTTGTTAGAAAACAAATCTTCTTCCAAAGTGTTTGGTTTCTTGTAGAGTGCATGAGGTTTTCCTCCAGGATTTCCCTGCATTTTGCTGTATTCATATACCCTATACCCTCACAAGAATTCCAGGGCCTACTGCCGAGAAGAATTCAGACAGAACAATGCTGCACCCACCAATGTTTACAGTTGTTCAGGGTGGGATGATGTGTTTTGTGCAAACACCTAACATGGCATTTAAAAAGTAAGTTTTGGTCATTCAGGCCATATAACCTTCTTCCAGCAGATCTGCCATGTGCTTTCTGGCAACCTCTAACTGATATGTCATATATATATTTTTGTAAGGGTGGCTTTCTCTTTGCCATTCCCAGAAAACTGCAACAGGATGTTGTCTGCACCGTCTCTCCAATCATAGCCATTAAAACTTGTAACTCCATCATTGCTATTACAGGTCACTTGATGTTCTCCCTCACTAGTCCCTCTTATATGCTGACTCAGTTTTTGTGGAAGATTTAAATCAGTAACATACTCTTCGCATTCCTTAAAAATTTGTTTAGCTGGACTTGAGTAGTGTCAGTGAGTGACTTGGATGTTATCTTGTCTCTGTTCCCTGACTTGTGCTATTCAATCGCCTTCTAACTGAGTTGCTTGGTGTGTTGGTTTGTCTTCATTGTGTGAGTTAGGCTGCAATACTGTCACACCAATAGCTGGACCTTTTCTTTTGTTGTTCTTTATTTCGCCTGATACAATTTATTGTATTAGGAATTTGTTAGTTTTTGCATACCCCTTGTGGTCAGAGCGCAGCATCAGCTATTGTACAGTACCCATGGAGCAACTGCAGGTTAAGGGTCTTGCTCAAGGGTTCAGCAGAGTAGGATCTCCTTTGGCAGTAACGGGGATATGAACCAGCAATCTTCCAAATACCAGTGCAGATCCTTATCCTCAGTGCAACCACATTATGTGCCTTTATACTACAATCAGTTAAAACCCTTTGGCTAAAGACCTTCATTGAATTAAACATGTGACTTCTCAAACAAAATGGCTGACCTACGGATGATTTAGGTGTGTCATATAAAAGGGGTGAATACTTACGTGATACATACTTATAGTTCATTTTTAATCAATTTTGACCGCTTTTACAGAGATCTGTTTTCACTTTGATCTTAAATGGTCTTTATGTATATTTTAGTGTCCAAGAAACATAGCCACTGTGAATAAAATGTGAAATGTGAGAACTTCCAAGGTGGTAAATATTTTTATCACTGTAAGTAGTAGTGTTATTTCTCCTACTGCATAGTATAAACGTTTTCATTGTTAAAAAAAATGAGAGGTGGAAGAAGAGTCAAGCTACAATATTTCCACAAACCCCAGATATCCCTTTTTATCTAGTTTTTCCATTCATCACAAAATAAGCACAAAAAATTCTACAAGCTACAGTAAAGTTAGCACTGCATCTCAGCAAGTCATTCATCAAGAAAGCTGGACAAAAGTCATAATTTTATTTAAAAAGGCATATGACTATCTACTAGTTCATAAGGGTATACTGGTATGCAGAGTATGTAAGTCATTGAATTTGCTTGTCCCATCTACAATTCAAGGACGTCAAATAAATGGAGAGAATGTGGGCATGAGGACATATGCAGGGAAAAGCCTGATGGGGTGGTACCATGCGTGCTGGAGCAGTTTAAAGGGTTTGTGCTGAGCAGCATGACAGGTTGGTTGGAAAAGGAAGAAAAGAAACGAGGAACAGTGTGAAAGTCCTTGTACTTATCTCTCATCTTCAAATGCCAATAGCTGAGTAACCTTAGGAATGAAAGCAATATCTTCTGACACCTATAGCCAGGGTCTGTCACAAACAGCCAAATACACAGTGCTTCCAAGAACCAGAAACTGCTGTGGTTGTCTAAATCAGTCCTTCCTTTCTCCTTCATATATTGGGTTGTAACACAAATATTCAGAAAGAATCAAATACACGCAAAGATGCCTTAAGACTTTTTCATTAAAGAAAACGTAAAAAGGCATATTTTATGAATACTGATTAGATTCTCTTTGCTGCTGGTGTACTTTTGAAGTAATCTACACAATTAGTTCAGAATTTTTTAGATGTTTTAGACATTTTTGGAGGTTTCATTTTCAAGAAATATGGGAGGCTGTGTGCATAAATTTCAACATCCTGTGACTGCTTTTTCCACCTCAAATACTCCAAATGTTACCTGGTCAGGGGCATCCAGTAGCCCAGTCAAAATGAAAATAGCCAAACTGTAATGTCCTTGCTAGTTTTGGAGTTAAACTGGATATGTGTTAGTCTTAATAGCTGCATGAGTGATCTCACAATAACATTCAGGAAAGGAGCACACATAGCTGTATAAAGGTAACACAATAATACCTCCTTTCTAAAGTACTTCTTTTTTTCCTGTTGAGTAACTCAAGGACCTATTAATAACATTTGTTGCCCCTCCCTCCATTCCTGATGCCTCTTGCCCTTATTATTGTGTTTAGAGGTATATTTATTTCTTTTTAAAGTCAAGCAAAAAAAAAAAAAGCTAATACAACCTAAGGTTATGGCTTTCAGACCTCCATATTTCCCAAAGATTGTTCTTGACAAGTTGACTCTAACTCTATAACCTGTAAATCACATGTCATTCCACCATTGAAAGTGGGAGCATTAGGCACAACTGAAGGGAATCTCAAATGAGATGCAGCTATTGAAGCTCTGAGAATACATTTTTGTGAATTTGTAAAGTATTTGGATTAGGATACTTTACTTGTTAGGGGGAATAAAGGCAGATACCCTTATAAGTAAATAAGGATTATGAATTATTAATTAAGGATTTTTGAATCTATTGATTTATGGATTGTTTATTATGAATTAAATGATTATTTATTAAATAAGGATTAATAAGGATTGGCCAGACTCCAAGACCAGGCTGTTTCTAATGAGTTTGCACGCAGATTGTGTGTGGAACTTTCAGATTTGGATACGACTGCCGATCCTAATGTGATGTAGGAGACCTTCCGTGACATGACCCTGAAGGTTGATGAAGGTTGTGTTGGTGTTACTGGTGTTCCCAGAAGGAGGTATTTCATCTCGCAGGGCACCCTGGATATCATCGAGAGGAGACGCAGCGCACGGCACAATGGCAACTCTGGTCTGTACTGGGAACTGAGAAGGACGGCTGCGAGGGCTGTGAGGGCAGATAAAGAGGTGTTTGTTAGAGGAATCTGTGAGCAAGTGACACGCCATCTGTGGTCTAGCGACCCACATCCTACTTACAGAGGAATCAAGGCATTACGCACATCTGAATCTGTTCCTCGGAGAGTCGCAGTCAGGGTGGCTGATAGAACGGTCTTTACGGATGACACTGCAGTTGTGACCCACTGGGCTGGCTACTTTGAGCAGTTCTTCAAAGCTGATCCTTCAGCTAGGACATTGGATATCTCTGGGTCCATGGTTCTTGAGGATGATCCTCCGATTAGCTGTGAACCACCCAATCTCACTGAGATTGCACAGGTGGTGAACCAGCTGAGGGGGGGAAAGGCTGCAGGGATCTGTGGTATCTGGGGTGAACTTCTCCAGGCTGGTGGTAAGGCTGTCCTCCTGGTATTGCAAGCAATCTTTGCTTCCATTTGGGAGACTGGCTTTATCCCAATTGACTAGAAAATGGAAAAGGAGGGGTGATCGCCTGGATTGCAGCAAATACAGGGGGATAACACTGCTCTCGGTGCCGGGTAAGGTCCTTTCTAGGGTCGTCCTCAATAGGATCTGTGATCACTTGCTCACCTACTAGTGACCGGAACAGTCTGGTTTTATGCCTAAGAAGTCTACCATCGACCATATCCTGGCACTGAGGGTTCTCATGGAGCGCAAACGCAAATATCGGCAGAGTTTCTTTGTAGCCTTTGTCGATTTTCGCAAAGCGTTCAACTCAGGTGATCAAGCTGCCCTGTGGGACATCCTGAGAGTTTGCGGGATCCTCTCGAGGTTGCTGGATATCATGAACGGCCTGTACACAGGTACTGTGAGTGCTGTGCAGAGTGGAGGCAGGACTTATGCGTTTCTCCCAGTTGATTCTGGGGATCATCAGGGGTGTGTTTTTGCTCTTACTCTATTCAATGCATGTATGGACTGGTTGTTGGGCAAGGTCATGGGGTCCAGTGGCTGTGGGACATCTGTTGGTGAAGAAAGATTCACAGATCTTGACTTTGCTGACAATGCTGTGATCTTTGCGGAGTCAATGGAGGCTCTGATCATGGCGTTCGAGAGACTGAGTGAGGAGTCTGAGTGTCTGGGCTTGCGAGTGTCCTGGATAAAAACCAAGATCCAGGCGTTTAATGACCTCTTGGGCACAGCCATCAGCAGTGTGTCTGTTTGCAGAGAGAGTGTTGACCTTGTTGAGGGGTTTACTCACCTTGGCAGTGACATTCATGTCTCTAGTGACTCTTCCTATGAAGTCAGTAGACGGATTGGAAGAGCATGGGGAGGTCATGAGGTCGCTGGAAAGGGGGGTGTGGCACTCCAGATATCTATGCAAAAGGATGAAGGTCCAAGTCTTTAGAGTCCTGTCTTGCTATATGGTTGCGAGACATGGACGCTATCCAGTGACCTGAGACGAAGACTGTACTCCTTTGGTACTGTGTCTCTCCGGAAAATCCTTGGGTTGCTCATGGAGTCCTTGAATGAGGCACATTACCTGCATTGTGAGGGAGCGTCAGTTATGTGGCTCGTTTTCCCAAGGGTGATCCGGCTCGTAAGATCCTCATTGCTGGGGACCTGAGTGGCTGGATCAGTCCAAGGGGTCGCCTACGTAACACCTGGCAGCGGCAGATAGAGGGTCATTTCCGGAGGGTGGGACTGGACCGTGCGTCTGCCTGGGGGGTTGGAAACCGGGAACATGAGTTGTTTCGTCATGTAGTGGGTGTTACAACGCACTGTACCAGTGCAAGCTCCCCAACTTGACTTAAATAAGGATTGTTAAATAAGCATTATGAACAATGCTGCACATCCTCTCTGTGACACACTAATACTGAGTGCTTTCAGCCAACTAATTTTTTAACAGAAGTGTGTCAAGAAACCACACTGGGGTTTCTTTATACCTATAGCAACATATTTGCATAATGCTTCACTGGAACTGTACGTTTTCTTACTTTTGAATTTTCCCCCTTTTTCTGCCTGGTATTTGTGTGTGTGTATATATATATATATATATTGTAAGATATGGCCGGCCATGTACCCCGGCCAATACCCCAAGCCGCCAGGTGGAGCCCTCCTTGCAGCATGGAGGTCCCCAGAAGACCAGCAGGGCATTATGGACCATGTAGTTTTTGTGCACCGCCCTGCTGGATGCCATGGGGGCCACGAGAGGGAGCTGCAGGGAGGACCGAAGAATTCTTCATGCCCTATGACCCGGAAGTTCGTCATAGGAAGAGCGACGGGCTTCCGGGTGAGAAACATTATTTACCCTGACCCGGAAGGAATAAGGACTTGTGGACTGTTGGGAAGGAACACCTCCGGGTCAGGGAATATAAAAGGACTGTGGGAGCTCCCAGACGATGAGCTGAGTTGGGAGGCAGGGTGGCTAAGCGTCTGGGAGTGGAGGATTTGTTATTGGTTATTGTTTATTGGAGTATTTGGGAGTAGAGGGTGCTTTGTGCACTTTATTATAAAATAAATATAATTATTGGACTTTTACCTAGTGTCTGACGTGGTGTCTGAGGGTGCAAGGGTGCGAGAAGCATCTTATTCTGTTACAATATATATACATATATTTATATATATATAGTCATAAGAATGACAAAACCATTGGAAAGGTTTGGGGCAGCCACCCATATAATATTTCCTGGCTGCAAAATCGATCAAAAAGAACAGACATGTTCACACGACTTAGTCCAAAACAGAACTGACTGACTGCTGCCTTAAAATGGCGGTCTTTAAATGCAAGTAGAGGAAGTGATATCATCAGGGCCAGAAGTGATGTCATCAGCACCACCGGAACCAGAAGTGACGTTATTGGTTGCCACAGAACCAGGCGGGACTTTCTAAGAATGGTCTGCAAGGAATTGAGAGAGAGAATCAATGCATTTCACCGCCCCCTAGTCAAGCCCTGTAGCAGTCCCCTAATCGTGCGTGTACGATAATGTATATATTTTAAATACATATATTGTGAGATTTCTGAGACCCCAATAACCCCACAACTGTGCTGTGCACCAACACTCAGTTAATATTGGCAGCAACTTGTTGTCCACTGCCAGTGCAACTGTAAGTTTGCAGGCTTCCACTGTAACACATTGGTCGCCTGCTGGTTGATGCAGTCAACATTTAAAACCGGCCACTGACTTGGCTGTGTGCTCACTTTCTGTCTTCTCTCCGAGGAAGGCTACCTGTTCTTTTAATTAGAAGAAGGGAGCTTGTGCCAGGTAACGTCAACGCCACTGCATTCTTGCTGTGTTTGTGTGTGCTGAGGTGACAGCCCCAGTTTGGATAAATGCTTTGATTATATTCCTGTCATGACAACAACAAAGCTGCTTTGTTTTCAGAAACCTGGACTCTCTGGCTCCTCTCTTGTGGAAGTCTGTGATACATAAATCAAAAGTGTTACCAGAAGTGGGGTCATGCACGGGGAGGGATGCAGGACTTAGCAGACCTGGTTCCAAAGCTAGTTCCATGAAGACAACTTTGAGTGCATTGTGGAAAAGCTCGCTATTGACACCATGTTGTCTGGGATAAGTGACAACATGTGATGAGCTGATTTGGAGAAATGTTAAAACTCTGTTGCATCTGCTGTGCAGTCTCGAAGAAGCCCAAGCCACATAGAGGCAGAGGGGCCTAGTGTTATTCCATCTCCTGTGCAGACAGCACATCCCTGCACCACTGAGGAGTACAATCGACCAGTGCCCTACGCAGAAGATGGCATTGGGGGAATTCCATAGCCAAGATCGACCTTTGATGCTTTTGGTGTGACCATTCTGGACATATGGCTATGGAGTGTTGTTTCCCAGCTGCTCAGTCCCTGGAGAGCAGCTTGGCCGAAATCTACTGCTCTCAGGCCAAGTTCTTGGAAAAGGGTACAGTCTCAGTTGGCTTAGCCGGCCAATAAGGTCCCAGCCTTGTTGGACTGTGGTAGCGATGTCTGTGTCGTCCAACTCAATGTGCTCATGCATGAGGATGTTAAGGAGTACAAAACAGTACTACTCTTAATGAAATATAAGGGAAGGAACTTAAATTTAGACAAGGAAAATTTAGACTGCTATATTTGACTATTCACCCTGGCCTTTCTTAATTAGGAGGAGGAATGCCCTTTCCCATGGAAGTTGGCTGCCTGTAAAACAACTTTTTCTTTAGTGGGGCAGTTTGGGGGTGCTGCGTAGTAGGCACTAGCACCTTCAGCCTCCCCAATGGGGCTGTTGCTTCAGGCTCTGGGGGACCATTGGCTAGGGAAGCAGGGGCTGACGCCCAGACAGGCCTCTACTCTACAGTATTGACATATGAGCTCTTATTTGGCATACTGGCATGAGGGGTGGTGGTCTTTTTTCAGGAAGAATGGATGGGGGTTCACACTGACACTCACAGGGTTAAATCTGTCAATTAGGTCACTTCGCTTCAAATGCATATTTCTAGATTGTCATCCATCTCTGTGGAGCAATGGGAACAGGAGACCCAGAAACATAAATTTGATATAAAAAGCAAAGCGATTGGGTTATAGTTTAGATCCCATCTGACCCACATACGTTTCTGGTGAAACGGGTGGGTCCTACAGTATTGGAGGAATGCATGAGTCCTGTAAATTATAAAGTTAGGATTCCCAGCCGGCTCAAGCCTGTAAAAATCCTGTGTTAATCTTTTGAAGGTGTGGCACAACCCTAATGAGGTGCTGGCCACAGCTACAGCAGTCTCTCAGACTCAGGTTGTTATTGGTAATGATTTGATGGACACTCAGAATGCTGAGTTACTGTCACTGATCAGAAGGAACTCTGATGTCTTTTCATCCATACCTGGCCAGACTGAAATTGCTGAATACAAGATTTTGACTGAACCTGGTGTTAAGGTACAGCTGCATCCGTAACATAGCAACAAGGTCTTTGATATGTGAGGGAGAGAAGCAGATGCTCGATTTGGGAGTGATTTGCGAAAGTAAAAGCAACTGGCACAGTCCAATTGTTCTATTTCCAAAACCAGAGGGCTCAGTTCGGTTTTGTATAGATTTTCAACACTTAAGATTTCCAAATTTGAGGCGTACCTGATGTTGCATATTTTGGACTTACTGGAGAGGCTTGGACAATCCTCATGTATTTCCACCCTAGATCTCACAAAGGCATCCTGGCAGGTGCCGCTGGAGGAATTCAGCCGAGAGAAGACCACGGTCGCCACCCCGGATGATTTGTTTGTATTCGACAAACTCCCATTTGGTCTCCATAATGCACTGTTGACTTTTCAGTGGATGATGGAAAGATTCTGCATCTCCATTCCGTGTATGGTGAAGGCTATCCCAACAGTGCTTAACAGTTTGAGACTGGTTGGGTTGACAGCTAACCCTAAGAAATGTAAACTGGGGGTGTTGGAAACACATTTGATTAAACCTCAGTTGGACAAGATGGTTGAGGTGCTTGCATATCCACGTCTGGAAATACAGAAGCAGGTTTGTGCTTTCCTCACACTCGATGGTTATTACTGAAGGTTCATTCCTAATTTTGCATATTGAACCACCCCTCTCACTGACCTGATAAAGGGCAGAAAGAACCGTCTGAACCAATGACTGTGAAAGGTCCTTCTCTGACTTAAAGTCTGCTTTGTCTTCATTCCCAGTTCTAAGGAATCCACACTTTTCTAAGGAGTTCATTCTACAGACTGATGCAACTGCATTTGGTTTGGGGAGTTTTGATGGGGAGGAACATCCCATAATATTTCTGAGCAGGAAGTTGCTTCATAAGGAGCATAATTACTCAAATATCGAGGAAGAATTTTTGGCCATCAAGTGGGCAGTGGAGGCACTCTGCTATTATTTGAGGGGTAGGCAGTTTACCCTGGTGACTGATCACGCCCAACTCCAGTTGCTCTACAGGCAGAAGGAAACTAATTCCTGGTTCACTGGGTGGTTTATTAGCTTGCAGCCATTTGTTTTTGACGTTTTCCATCGTCTGTTTTCAGCACACATCAATGCTGATGTCCTCTAGTGTCTGGCCGAGCCTGGCTTCGACTGTCACTTCATTCACAGTATATAGACGGTATACATTATTTATTTATTTAACTTCTATCTATCTATCTATCTATCTATCTATCTATCTATCTATCTATCTATCTATCTATCTATCTATCTATCTATCTATCTGTTTCTTTTTTACATTTCTCCACATGCTGCTTAAATTTTCCTTAATAACATTCAACTCTTTTAAGCTATGCTATTTAAAAATTCTATATTTGTTTACAATGCAGTCCATTGAGGACAATTTACAGTATTGGTATTTTCCAAGCTGGCACTTACAGCTGCTGTGTTGAGTTCTGTGTCTTTAAATGGAGACCTTAAAAAAACTGCCTGACTTTTTCAAACATTCCTTAATTTCCTCAGTCTCTAACAGCAAAGAAGAGTTTAGTAGAGTCTCTAAACTTTACTAGCCTACATACTGTATATCTAGGAAATCCCAGGCAGTGTTTAGAACAGAACCTGATACTCAGTTTTAAAACTGTCTTTTGTAAACTTAAATACATAATAAGTCTGACATGGAAGATTATATTAGTCAGTTCATCAAGCTCTTCTGGTTAGCTAATAGCTTATTTGTCCCAATATCTTACCCCGCACTTTTTAACACCAGAATTACCAAAGCCTACAAAAAAACTTGTAATTCTGGCCCACCTTAAAGCACTAGCAGCAAGCAGCCTGCTATACCATCCACCCCACCGCTGCAGAAAGGGCAAAAAGTTCTCCCAGCTCAAGCCTTGATTATCTTGGAGTAAAGTGCTGAAGTTTTAGAGGGTAAATAGCATTTTGTTAATTGGAACACATGCATTTCATGTGTGTTCCGTGTCTACAATAATCTATGTAAACACATAGTTTAAACATGTTTTAGTAATAGATGACAAAATATAGACATAAACTGTATAATGTATGAAGCCTCAAGTCCAAATATCAAATAAACACTTTCATAAAAGGTGCAAGTATAATAAGACAACTTCCATGGTGCAACGGTAAGAACTGCTGACTTGTAATCAAGAGGTCGCAAGTTCAATACCAGCTGCTTTGCAAATTTACCATTTTAAGTAGTGAGCTACCCTTATTGTTAATATCATACAACAAAAACATACATTTGATTTGGGTCTGTAACAGCCAGTGTAAATTTATAGTACTTGTAAAAGTTTGCTTTTTTTCAGTTTTAAGAAACTTTAATAACTACAAATTATTTTAAGCCCAATGTGCTTGAAATGAAGCTTTTCTGGGGTCTGGATTAATACTATAGCTCAGATTTTGTGAGTGTAGGTCTACATGCAAGAAAAGTTGTGTGTCCTCTGAGTACTTAATGGGAGAATTGGCTGATTGCTCTTGCATGAGTGTGATCAGTACAGGCAATTAGTGCTCCATGAATCATTTAGACTCACAACATATACAAACGATCTGAGTATGAAATAAAAGAGGATGAAGTGAAAAGTGAGGAAAAAGACAGCACGATTGGGCAGACAGGCCAGTGCAATGGAGAATAGGCGAAGCAGAAATGACCCACAGTGGAGGAAGGGAATGGTGCTCCAGGGTGGATCAACCCTGAAGAGCAGTTTGTAGTCAAAGTGTGGACTGCATTCACCTGTTTCTCAGCCCTACTAAACAGAACTAATGGCAAGCTGGGGAGATGAGAATGACAGAGAGAGAGAGAGAGAGAGACAGAGAGAGAGAAGCACTGAAGATTTGATGAGAGGGACTGTTACTGACTTTGGTTTTATTCTGGTTTTAACTTTGAATTTATTCATTGTAGATTTAAAAAATGTACTTATTGGTTTTATATTTCTCAAAAAACTATTCTATGGACAATTATTTATTGAATTTATTATTTATTGAGCTTGATTGCTTTCATAAAACACACTATGCACTTTTTGCACCAAAGTGTGTTGTGTCCTGTCTTGTCCTAGTCCATCCTTGTTTATGATTATCAATGTCCTGGAAGATTGAAGATGCTCATGCCTGTGGCATCTGGGGAATCACAGTGCTATGGTAAAACAGAGACATTTAAACTAACCTAGGATTCACTAGGGCACCACATTTTACTTGCAAGTTCAGGACTGCCTCATAAATTATTGGAACCAACAGATTACAGTGTTGGCAATATTTGATGTCTCTGCACATATGAGGCAAGATACTCATTTAAAGTGACAAACAGGCACACAGAATGGTTTCTGGACAGCGAACCACAGACTACTAACAGCAGAACTTTTAGTACTTTCCAAGTGGGGTAATTTGCCACTACCTAACTGCATGAATTATAGTCCATCAGTGCAATGTAAACTACCGGCTATGAAACACCGGAACTGAACTTACAAAAGTGCCAGTACCTAAGACTACTCTTTCCTAACTTGACATATCTCATCTATTATAACACTTCTATTAAAAAAAAAAAAAAAACAGTTACCCTTTTATGACGGCATATTAAATCTTAAATGGAGATTCCATTGTTAGCCACATTGCCATTGAAACTGTTCAGATGTATTTTCATTTGAGCCTGTTTAAATAAACTTTATTTTTATTTCAGAAAGTAAATGTAGCAATTCTCTAATATACAGTATATTATTAAAAAGACAAAATGCTTCTAGCATTAAATATTGTAAATCACTAAGGAAAAAATTGAGACTATATTAAATGCAGTAAATTATGTCAAAAATTGTATTAAAGTAAAAAGGTGAGAATGAATGTCAAGTTATTTATGGTTTCATACCAATCCATCTACAATTTTGAAATGTGTGGCTTACAAAGTAAAATTAAAAAAGAAAGTCAAGAAAAATGATGCTATGTCTTTTTATATTTAATATTCAGCCCTCTGAAACACTATAAAAATGCAGATTTCGCTACCTAGTTGATAGGAACTATGAAATGGTCTCAACAGTGGCTAATGTCTAGCACAGACTAAAATATTTTTTTAAGTCATGCCAATGTTTAAAATGTGAGACACACAGATATAATGACAGAATCTGAATATTTTTTTTAGTCCTCTAGTCTGTCTTCAGTTATTCAAACAGAGAACAAAGAAGGTTAAGTAACAAACAAAAAAAAAAAAAAACTACAACATTAACAGATTTACTACCCTCATGATTCTGAAAGTCCCAACTCTCCAAACCTGAGATCTCACAGAATTTCTCATTAATAGAGAAACATCACTTCAGAACAAACATGGGGCAATCAGGTTCAGCTTGAGGTGATAATGTGTTAGTCATTTTGTGGTGATAATAACTGCCATAATTCTACTAATATTTCTTCCATGTTTTATTTCCTATCATTCAAGATAAATAAACACTATTGTGTTTATTTAAGTTTTCTACTTTTTCTGAATGTTTACTCTCATTGGTAATTGGCCTTTCACAAGTCACATTAAAATTCATCGTTATAGATGTTCCCTCTCCTGTATTGCAAGCCTCAAAGTTGTAAATATTGAACATGCTTTATATGTACATTTTGAAATCGAGATGGCCTCAGCTGGTCATGTTTAATCAATATGTGCCTCATATTACAGGATCACCAGGGACAATAATTAAAATTTGCCTGAAATCGGGACAGATTTTTTTGAATGTCAGAAAGGTTTAAGCTGGTCCAAAAACCGACTGAATATCCTATAATCTATGCCCGATATAAGCTAACTTCTTGATAAAATGTACCAGGTATCATCCATTTACGTGACATAAATATTTAATGCTGAAAATGCTAAGAAAAGGATAGTGTTGACAAATGTATCCAAAATTGGTTACATTTCAATGTAAACCTTGAACCATAAGTAATAACAATTGAATACAACAATAAATGTTTCAATAATATATATCATTTAACAAATACAAACTGTTTTTGTTTATGCATGTTTTTCATGGTCATGGTGATGGGAGAATTGAAAACAATTTGGTGAGAAATCAAGCAATTATTAAATGACAGGTGTAAACTTACATTAATTGTAAAATGGAAATAAGGTCAGTGGTGGATTGGCTATCATTCTTCCATTCTGCAGAGGGTGGAAGAGAGAAGGCATTCATAGTGCCAACCCCAGAGACCTTAAGCTGCCTCCCATGTTGCATGCGTGTAACAAAGTAAATGCTGGTTTCTTCTTTGTAATAACAGAGTCTACTGGAAAATGACAGTATTGCTTTCTGAACATTTTTGGGTGTATTTTTTAATTTTGGCCTGCTAACTACAAAAATCACCTTTAAAATTTCCTATCATGTATTTTATTACAGCAACCTATTTTTTTGATTTACTGCTATAAGTATACAATAAAGCAACTACAAGTGAAACATCTGTGGTGATCTAAAAGTAGTGGCTATGCTACAAGGAATGCAGCTCAGATATACCAAGTATTGTTGTTTATTTGCAAATAGGAGAACTATTCAAAAGAGTCATATTACATTAAAGCATGATGCATTTGGTTTCATGGTGGAAACGTGGCACATAAACCATTTGTCCTCCTAACAAAGATATTTTTGCCTCCTCTTCATATAAAACGTAGGCTGATGGAAACTTTCTTGAAACCAATGAACAAGAAAAGTGAAGAATTTTGACATTTTTCTAGACAGATGTTTCCAGAATTAGCTGACACCAAGATTAAGGAAGACATTTTTTTGATCCACACATCAGACATCTCATCAATGGCAAGTTTTTCAAAGATCTCACTTGGGCGAGGCCAAAGAACATTGCAAGGAAGTCATTCAAGGATATTGTTTAGAATTTCCATTGCAACTACAGAGCACTAAACTACATCTAGCTGGTGGACAACATTCTTCAAGCATACAAAACTAGGAAGTGCGCCAGGCTTCTAAAGTTTTCTTTTCTGCAATATTACTTGGACTGTCTATTATAAAGAACAAAATGTTTTCGGTAGCAAAACTTTTAAAAATATTTGTTGTCCAGTGTTCTCTATTACAATTATCTAGTCTATTTTCACATAACTAATTATATTTTAATAGTAACCTTAATACAAGATACCAAATTTCTATTAGAAAAATAAGATTACACTCAGATACCCACAATAAAATATTGAAACACTAACCACCAAGTCATGGACATACTTACAAATTAAACACTGTTCGAGCATTCAAATAATGATTATGTTCATATTCATACAGTACAGTGACATATTAAAATATAAACCCTTGTACCCAGAATTGCACAAACAATGCAATAACAACCAAACGCTATTTTAATTTTAATCGTATCAACCACAGTTATGTTTATGGACAATAGTAATGAACTACAAATCTTGACACTATGATTATCCGAGATATTTAAATATTTCAGTTAAAATGAGCAAGAGTTTTTGGATGTATTATTATAAAGAATATAGTTTGTATCATATAATGTGTTAAAGACACAGACTGGTAGCAGTTTAGATGGTTTTGGGAAATTCATGATAACTGTAAAGGTATGCAGAAGTATCAGCGGTTTATATTCAAAAGCAGAAAAAAAGGAATCAAACACTCTGGTAACTAATTTTTTTCAAAACATGGCAGGATCTAATCAGTAATATTTTAGAATAAGCTCTTAAAGCACAGAGGAAGCAATTATTTCTGCATTTCTTTTTCTTCTCCATTCATCTCTATTGGCTTATCAATCTTATCAATTTAGGTATGCTTACATGCCTAACAAGTTTTACTCCGTTGGCCATGCTCTTTCTCTCAAGTATGTGGGGGTCAACTTGTTCTCAATCCTACTTTTTGTTAAAATTGATTGATTTGTATGGAATGATTACAATATAATTAATAAAAGAAAAAAAAAGAAAAAACTATAATCATTGAAATGTGAAGTAATCAAAAACAAAAAGAAAAACAAATGTAGAGGTTAAACTCCAAATATATATAACACAAACTGAGGGTGACATATTGATGTTAGTCATAACATTACAAAACACATATTCTGGAGAATAGCAATATCTGAGGTAGGATTGAGATAAAAATAAAGTGACAAAAGAAGTCAAAAAATACAAATATAAACATAAAAAGACATTAATATACACATATTTTGAACAATAAAGATACAGTCCACACATAAGAGATATTTCTGTTTGTTTAATTTCAAAGTAAAAGTCTCAAAACTTTTTTGACATCTTACATTCTCAACAAAGGCCACTTGTGACAGATTATATTAAAGTATTGGTATATTCTTCACCTTAACCCCAAATCTTTTGTATTGTTATTTCCTTGGGCATATTGAAATTTAACCACATGTACTAACTATTTCTTTGTAAACTTGTTTGGAAAAAATATAATTTGCTGAATAAATCATTGTAAATTGAATTGAAAATACAAAGTACAATGTGGTAGCAGGGCTGTAATGACCTCATAAGTATGAATGGATGAAGAGCGTATTAGTTCTTTAACATCACTTGGATGAATTGGACTAATTTTTAAACAGTGTTGATGAAGATTCAAGTTGTGAGCGTAAAAACATAAAGCCTAACCACATTGTTGGGACATAATCCCATTCTTTGCCTATTTTACATTTTTAGATATATCTCTGCTCTTTTTACCTTATTTTTTGTTAGTTCATTTCAATTCAGTTCAGGACTAAGTGGGGCTTAGCATTCAATTAGTCTATGGCTCCTAGGTGTTGTTTCTAATGGAACTGCAGTCACCTGAAGAAAATAAGTAGTCTTTGCTGTGGTATTGCCTTCAGTTTCCTTCTCCTTGAGTAGGTGATTTGGCTATTTGTTCATTTGGTTTTTGACTTTGACTTTCTTTTAAATAAAAAGTGCTTTTCCTTTTTGGTTCTGTGAGCTAAGGAATTAGAATTTCTTGAATTTTGGGATGTTTATGGTTTTCAATTTTTTTTAATTATCTTGAGGGTTTCACTTTTGGATTCTGTTTTCAGTTTACGTAATATGTGTATTCCACCTTGATTATTTCTCATGCTTATTTTGTTTGAGATCTTTCACTTTGAAGGAGTTCAGTGTGCTATGCTTGCACATTCAGTGCCCAGACAGATTCAATGTATCAGATGAATCTTCCAGGTTCAAACAGAAATGAAAAAAGGGACAGGAAGAACAGTATTGAAAACTTTAATAATTAATGGTAGGTTTTAGAGAAAGGAGGTTCCTTTCCCAGTACTAGTCACTCGCTCCTTAAAGCTCAAAAGTTAATCTCATTAAAATAAACATTACAATATGCAGGTGTTTTTCCTGGAATGTTTGTGTGTGTCCACTGTATATCCAGGAGAGACAACACCATGGAAACTCCATGTATTATAATTGGCATATAAATACTCTTGATAGGGCTCTAATTGCCTGGTGCCCCACCAGAAACTAGTCTATTTTTTCTTCATGCTAATGTATATTGTTCTTATTAATACAAGAACTATGAAGACTGAGAACTCTTTTTTTCTTTTCTTCTCTACTTTTCTTCTTATTTCCAACTGAGAATCAAAGGCAGTCCTAGGCCAGTAAAGGTTTAGGGCGGAGAACGCCTTCTGTTAGGAGAAGCCTCAGAGCCACTACATTTTCCTGCAAACTTATAATAAAATCAGAAAAAGGAAAGGTACTTACCAAAGTTTACATTCAGGACAATGTGTTCAAGAGTCTATACTAATGCTTAGCTAACTAACACAGAAATATATAGATTTGATTTATCTTATTAGCACACATATATATAGACTTGCATATTTCTTAACGCATGGTTTATAAGAATCCCTTAACTGTATCAAGCTGTAAATGTACTGTAGCACTATGACCACTAACTATTTACTGTATATACTTTACAATTTCTTCTAACAGTTTTGTCCAGTATACCTTTCTCAGTTATTTATTACTTAATATTATTTCCATAATTCCTCATATTTTAAATCCCTACCTGTTTGTTGTTAGTGTGCTTTATAATTTTCATTGGTAATTTATTTATTAATTGACTAATAGACTAGTTATTCAAATATGTATTTGTTGTGTACACTTTTTAGGTTGTCATATGTGATTTGCTTTTTCCTTTTCCTAACTTTTCCAATGTCAAACATTGTGCTACTTCTCCATAGAAAATTGAAAGCTGTATATTACTCCAGGAGTTCTGCAGTTTAACCAAATGCCATGAGGTAGTATAAATAAAACAAGAAAATCACAGTATATATTATGAGATTATTCTCATTTACACTTTAAGAGAAAGTGTGTCCGCCTAGCTACAATGGTCATTTATTATATTTAATCTCATATAATACTGTATTTCAAAATGTTCATATGAAAATTGTTATATGCGTCTTTATGCCTTTATTCTTAAAGGAACAATTCATCTTTTGTTTTAATTGTCCCAAGTTTTACTGAGTCTCTTTACAGGCCTCCTCTCCAAAAAACAACTCATTCACAACAGACATGCCTATATAAGTTATTGTTATTTTTGTGAGTAGTAATTTTAAACATGAAATAATAGGTTTAGGTCATAAATCACTGAGTTCAGATTTGACCATGATGCCAGAATTTTGTCCTGCTGCTTTTTACATAATACATTCTCACACAACTATGATGGAGCTTAGTATCGCTGTAAAACTACGTAACAGATGCCCAAGTGACAATGGGGGAGAAAGAGCACACATGGTGATGCTGCTTTTCTTTAATTCACATTTACTAATAAAATTTACTTTTAATAAGTGACACAGAACCTAACAAACATCCGTTGTGATCCTTTACAAAAGTGATGCAATGATGGATTACTCACTTTACAAGAAAAGCAGGACTGCTTGTCTAAAGCAACTGGCAGATAATGAGAGTCTCATAAAATAAATACAAACAAAGGTGAAATTTTCCAGGGCTTTAAATGGTAATATACATTTTCAATATTGCAAGGCAGAGGTTTCTTAAGCTTTTTTTTTTCGCAACCCAGTTTCACCTATTTTGTATCTTCAAGACCCACAGTCATCCCATGTAGACATTATCCCCTTGAAGAATTGTGGGGAGGGGGAGGTCCCATTCGAGAATCTTCGCCGAGACTCATACTGTGAGTTCCCCTTGGATAATCGCGAATGCACTTTGTAGAGGTAGAATTCCATTTGCTTAAACTGTCTGTGGCAACACAATGCATGGCAATCTGCAAAACATATGCAGCCATTTTCCATTGGTCACAATTATAAAACATGACTCTGCACAATCCAAAATCAAAGAGTTGACCCAAAAAGTCACGACATGTAGGTTAAGAACCTGTGTAGTAGGGCATTATCTAAATAAAAGAAAAATGAATATATTAACAAAGGAAATGAAAATGTACTATTTAAACTTTAATAGGGTGCTCACTTCTTTTTTCTTTGGTGGGATAATTTTATTTCATTGAAAACCAAGGCAATGAAGTTTTTTATTTTTATTTTACCCCTTATTAGACACTATATTGATTATTTAGTTGCAACATGTTAATCCTATCATTATATAAAAGGCACTGGGGTAATGTGTACATCATTTAGGCAAATTTATGTTTTCTATTAAATAAAATGATGGATTTTTAATACATTCTTGTTTATGACTGTGCCAGACAGTATCCACAAGTTGCATGTAAATGTTTAATTTTATTCTGTACATGTGACAGTTACAAGAAACTACAGTGGATTGAGAAAATATACAGACCCCTTCACTTTTTTCACATTTTGCTGTGTTGCAGAATTGTGCTGAAATCATCTAAACTATTTTGTCCCCACATCAAGCAACAATTTCTTTCTGTTATTACATCAAACACAAACATACTTGCACTAGCAATGTTACCAACAGCATGGAAGTAATACATTTGCAAAATAAAACAATACCAAAAACACAAATTAAAACAATTTTGCGTGGAAGAATGTAGTTTACATACTGTAGTACAGAGTGAAGAATGTCATGTGTCAGTAAAGCAAGACACAGCAAGGAGCAATTGAATTGATGTGTGTATACATGCGACATTCCCCATTGTTTCAACTATCCTTGCAAATTTAAGACTACGAGTAGAACTTTGAATGCACAAAAAACAAACACATGAAAACAAATGTGCAAATGAAATTATTAATTATAATTAATGCTAGTTCTTGGTTCATCACAGTGTATTTGTGTAAAGTTTTTCATTCTCTATGCTCTTGTGACCTCAGTTAATTATTGAGGCTTTAACTTGGCCCTAGTGAGAGCTGTGATGGACTGGCGCCCTGTCTTTTGGAGTTTTCTTCCTTCTAGCCAGTGATGTCCTTGTGACCCTAAAATAGGATAACTGGGTTTGAGAACGAGATAGGATAAGTAAAGGCTTAGCTTAAGTTTGAGCCACTGGTGATAGATTAAAACCATAATAGTACCTAATGTCTGATTAATCTGTTCCCATGAAAAATAAATCCTATTGTTATTGGCATATTATACATAGATGGGGTTGTATAAAATAATTTAAACACTGCTCAATACTGAAATACATAAATACAAAAGCAATTAGATGAAATAAATGAAAATTTAACCTTACTTTACTTTTTAATAACATTTTTGTTTTTCACAATCATAGATACCATTCTTCTTGGCATACAGTATGCAGCAGCCGTGTCCCGGATACGCATGCCACCTTTATACTTTTCAACAGTCAATTTAAATTTACACAAAAAAACACAAAATCACATGAAAATTCACATAGAGTTATAGTGGGTGTTGTTCACTGAATGCTAGCAACTGGCATAATGATGCTCATGGGCAGTCGTGGCTTTGTCTTGAGAGAGGTAAACAAAGGTAGCACACAGGTTGTTCACTGAATGCTAGCAACTGGCGTACTGACGCTCGTGGGTAGTCGTGGCTTTGTTTCGAGAGAGGTAAACAAGGGTAGCACGTGGTGTTCTAGCACAAGAGTCATATTCAAAATAAAGGTTGTATACTAAGCAAAATTTTTTGTGTCCAAACAGGATGTATACCAAGTTGGGCTTATTCCAAAGCAGACATATACTGAGGTACCATAAAGCATATCCAAACTTCTATTCTGAGATACCTAGTGACCTTGATCAGCCAGTTACTTTACCAGCTTACCAACAAAAAAATAAATTTTGTCCCAGGCTAACTTTTGACTAAGACTAAGTAAACACCTAAATTTTGGCTTCATATATTAATGAAATATATAAAATCAATGTACTCAATCTAAATTCTCAGAGTTGTAAGCTTTGATGTAAATTTAGAGGCCAAAGGTACCTTTTCTAATATTAGGAGGTAGATAATTCTAGAAAACTGAACTTAAAGTTTCTGCTTTCTACAGTGCCATTATCTATTCTTAGAACTGTAAGCAAATATAAATATATTTCAGAAGGATTTGCTGTCTAATATCAGGACATCAAGGAACTTAATATCAATTACACTTCCTGGAATGATTCAAAGTTGATTTATGGAATAGCTAAAATCATTAAGTAAAGTTTTAATTAATTGAATGATGAGTGATGATGATTCAACTAAGATGGCTGTACTGACTGTGGCCAACCAGCTATGACTTGCTAGAGCTACCAATATGTCATTTGTCCTGTTCCTGCTAGATCTCTTCTCTGCCTAGAACGCAGTCAACCACAAAATTCTTCTTACCACCCTCTCTGACCTTGACATCACTGGGACTGCTCACACCTGGCTTCAGTCGTACATCTCAGGCAGGTCCTACAGCATGTCCTGGCAAGGAGAGTTGTCAAAGGCACACCAGACATACACAAGTGTATCCCAAGGATTGGTGCTAGGTGCTTGTACTTTCTGCTGTGTATGCCACCTCGCTGGGCTCCGTCATCAAATCCCATGGGTTCTCTTATCAGTACTATGCTGATGATACACAGCTGTACCTGTTGTTCCCTCCGGAGGACAACATGGTATCAGCTAGAGTCACTGCTTGCCTTACTGATATCTCAACCTAGATGAAGCACCACCATCTACAGCTCAACCTGGCAAAAACAGAACTTCTTGTGATCCTGGCCAGCCAGTCTGTTAAACTCCCCATCTCTTTACTGCTTGGCTTATTGTCGCTAACTCCTCCCAAGTCAATATGCTACCTTGGGGTCGTAATTGATGAGCAGCTATCTTTTTCTGACAACATTTCTACTATCTCTCGTTCATGCAGGTTCATGCTGGACTACATCTGCAAGATCAGACTTATTTGACAGAGTATGCAGTACAACTTCTGGTCCAGACTTTGAACTTGTCACGTCTGGACTACCGCAACTCTTTTCTGGCAGAAGTACTTTCATGTGCTATCAAGTCGCTACAGATGGTCCAGAATGCAGTGGGCTGTCTTGTATTTAGCCAACCAAGATGGACATATGTCACTCCTCTCTTCAGGTCACTGTTCAAATCCCTGATGCTTGCCTACAGAGTAGTCAATGGGTCAGCACCTGAGTATATGGAGACACTGGTGAACTGCTATACACCTGCTCACCCAGTCAGGTCTACCTGGAAAGAGCATCTGGTGGTGCCACCTCTTGTGTGGTACCAAGTCTCAATCCAGACACTTTTCCTGTGTAATTTCTAGTTGGTGGAATGAGTTGCCCAGCTCCATCCATATTGTTGACTCCCTCAATGTATTTAAGAAGTAACTGAAGACCCATCTGTTCTGTGACTATCTGTCAAATAGAAAAAAAACATTTTGCTCTGTGATATTTTATATTCTGCAGTGGGCTGGCGCCCTGCCCGGGGTTTGTTTCCTGCCTTGCGCCCTGTGTTGGCTGGGATTGGCTCCAGCAGACCCCCATGACTCTGTAGTTAGGATATATAGCAGGTTTGATAATGGATTGATGGATAGATATTTCATATTCATTAATTTGTTGTTTAAGATGAATTGCTGTATTGATTGTAATCTGTGATTGTAAATTATTAGTTACTAGCAGAATACCCGCGCTTCGCAGTGGAGAAGTAGTGTTTTAAAGAAGGTACGAAAAAGAAAAGGAAAAATTTTAAAAATAACGTAACATGATTGTTAATGTAATTGTTTTGTCATTGATATGAGTGTTGTTCTCATATCTATCTATCTATCTATGTTGTTCTCATATCTATCTATATATATATCTCTATCTATCTATCCATATATATACCTCTATCTATCTATATATATATACCTCTATCTATCTATCTATCTATATATATATCTCTATCTATCTATCTATCTATCTATCTATCTATCTATCTATATCTCTATCTATCTATATATATATAGCAGAATACCAAGCCAGGGAGAAGTAGTCGTTAAAGAAGGTACGAAAAGAAAAGGAAAAATTTTAAAACTAACGTAACATGATTGTTAATGTAATTGTTTTGTCATTGATATGAGTGTTGTTCTCATATCTATCTATATATATATTTCTCTATCTATCTATATATATATATACCCGCGCTTGGCAGCGGAGAAGTAGTGTGTTAAAGAAGGAAAGAGAAAGAAAAGGAAACATTTTAAAAATAATGTAACATGATTGTCAAAGTAATTGTTTTGTGTATTTGGAGGCAGCGTCACAAAGTTGTTTTCGGTAGCTGCATCAGAAAATGTACCACGACGTATGACACGCGTCCTTTTTACTGTTTTCTCACAGCTTGGATTGCTGCTGTCATATATATACACACACACACACATACATACATACATACATACATACACACACACAAATTATATACATGTGTGTATGTATGTATGTATGTGTGTGTGTGTATATATATACACATACATATACTGTGTATATGTTTGTATGTGTCTATATGTGTGTGTATAGGTTTGGTCACTGAGTGCAAGGGAAAAATAATAAATTATAGTCTATAAGTTATTAAACAGTAAAACATTAACGTTTTAAGAAGTACAGGTACATTGAAATTACATTTTCTATGTGAACATTCAAATTTGTGCCTCTGGTAATGTGCCTTACCGGCATTTAAAGAAAATTAGTTTTGTGTCCTCTGCAGTGTTAAGAGAGAAAGGCTTTGGTTTGGGATAAAAGGAAAAAGGTGTAAAGAAAGGAAAGTTGCCTTTTCTTTTATATAGTATAGCAAAATACCCGCGCTTCGCAGCGGAGAAGTAGTGTGTTAAAGAAGCAATGAAAAGAAAAGGAAACATTTTGAAAATAACGTAACCTGATTGTCAATGTAATTGTTTTGTCACTGTTGTGAGTGTTGAGTGTTGTTGTCATATATATATATATATATATATATATATATATATATATATATATATATATATATATATTATACACACACACACATAAACATATATATATATACATATCTATACATATACACATATATACATACATATATATCTACATATATACACACACATATATACACACACATACATACATACATACACACACATATATACACAGAAATACATATATATATATATATATATACATACATACACACACACATATATAAGCATATATATATATATACATACATATCTACATATATACACACACAGCTATTTCAGTATCAGTGCAATACGCTGTTTGTTAAAACGGTTGACTCCGCTCTTACGTGCAATAACAAATCAAATCATTCAGTTGTCTTTGCTCATATGTCATTTTAGAGCTGGACGCCTGGCATCTTTTTTGGCCACAAGTTCGTTTCTGTTTGGTGTGAGGTTCTGTGTTGTGGAGATTCTCAGGATGGATTGCAGGTGCTCATCAGTGAGGCGACTCCTGTGTGCTGTTTTGTTAGTCTTTATCACTGAGAAGAGCTTCTCACACAGATATGTGCTACCAAACATGCACAAGGTTCGAGCCGCATGTAGAAGGACTTTTTTTGTTCTTCAAAGTCACCAAAGCGCCGTGCAAACTCAGTGTGCAATAACTGTAGCTTTGCAATAACTTGCAGCATCATAAGGTAGACTTGATTAACGTGGTAAGTGTTCGCAAGGCAGCTGAAGCGCTGCATTATGGGATCTGTAGTTTATTGTGTTACCAGCGCTTCATATACCGGGCTTTAATAACAATAATACAGTATATAAAATGATCTCGGGCCGGATATAATTACGCCGGGCGGATGTGGCCCGCCCCTTGAGTTTGACACATATGGACTAAATAGAACTTGAAAAGATATATTTTTTCAAATGTGATCGCGCAATTCAGATAGAGTTGACGCAAGACTACAGCCTGCATGCCTCAATGAGTCATCCTCCCTCGCTCTTACTTTTTTACAGTTCATCTAATGAATACACTGAGTATGGCTTTACCAAAACAATCATTGATGGCGAATAAAGTATCCATTATTCGAGTATGTAGAGCGGGATATATATATATACATATATATATACCCGTGTATCGCAGCGGAGAAGTAGTGTGTTAAAAAGGTAGAAAAGAAAAGGGAACATTTTAAAAATAACGTAACATGACTTTCAATATACAGTATTTGTTTTGTGAGTGTTACTGAGTGTTGCTGTCATCAAGGATTTGATTATCATTATTTCTTTCAATCAGGTTCGTATTTGTAGGATGTGTTGTGTTCAAGTTACATTCCGTGTTTGTCAATCGTTGTAAAGATGACAGGTTTCATTCATCGATTCGTTTCTTACTGCATCAATAAACAGCTCGTCTTCTTCTTTATCTGAGACCTGACACACTGCATGCACGGGTTTTTTACACTGTCTTCCTTTAGCGGGACATTGACTTTTTCCACCGTGTGCTTTGTTTCCACAGTAGCTGCATTTATGAATATGCTTATCAGACGCTTCATATTTTTGCTGCCTTTTCAATTGTGTAATTCGGTTTTGTTCAGCGCTCTTTGGAACTGTTGCTTTTATCTGTGCACTGCGTCAGTTCACGTGAGCCACTCGGTGTACTTGCATCGAAGGTTCCCAGCTGTGCTGGTGCCATCTCGTGCTATGTCCATAGCTTTATTTAATGTTACCTTAGTCCTGGCACTTAAAACTTTCTCTCGCAGTTTCGCTGAGTTTGTGTCAAACACCACGCTGACCATCTCATCTTCCTCTGCATAAGCACAGTCCTTCACCCGTGAATATTTAGTGGGAGTTTGCTATTGGATTGCCGCTGCCGGACGGCCTTATATGGGCAGGCACTAAATTACAAACGCCAGCGGCAGCCTGTCTATGAACTTAATTTAAAGTGTAGGTTTACATCGTGCTTTGTTTCCGAAGTAGCAGAACTCATCAATATGGTTGTATATGTCACTCACTCGCTTCTTATTGTTTCGCTGCCTTCTCAATTATATGTTTTCTTCAGCGCTTTTTTGAGGTCTTCCTGATTTTCTATGTGCTGCGTGATTACGTGGGAGGCGTGATGATGTCACACGAAACTCCGCCCCCACGGCGTTGAAGCTCATCTCCATTACAGTAAATGGAGAAAAACTGCTTCCAGTTATGACCATTACGCGTAGAATTTCGATATAAAACCTGCCCAACTTTTGTAAGGAAGCTGTAAGGAATGAACCTGCCAAATTTCAGCCTTCCACCCACACGGGAAGTTGGAGAATTAGTGATGAGTCAGTGAGTGAGTCAGTGAGTCAGTGAGTGAGTGAGTGAGTGAGTGAGTGAGTGAGTGAGTGAGTGAGGGCTTTGCCTTTTATTAGTATAGATTGCATCTCTTCACTAATTGCAATCAACATTAGTTACCTGTCCTATAACACTTGCTGAACAAACAGAACCTAGCCTGATGTCACTCAGTTATGTTTACTTCTTTTGCAAGTCACTTTGAATAAAAGTGCCTACCAAGAGAATAAATGTAAATGATGTCTGTTTGTTTAAGCCAAGTTTTTATTAAAACCAGTGTCACACACATGCTCATGGGATGCAGCTAAAGGGCCTGAATGAGAGCAATTCCATGCCAGACCAGGGGGTGGCAGAGTGCACTAACTCCTTTTCTCACTTTTCTGCAGACCAGTTATGGGAAATTCCACCTGGCCTTGATGACGTCACTTTCAATCCAAGGCCCAATGACATCACTTCCAGTTCCGTCCCTACTGATGATGTCATTTCCAGTCCCAATGACACCACTTCAAGTTCCAGCCCCAGTGATGACATCACTTCCTCCTCCCTCCCTTAAAGCCTACATCTTTGTGCCAGCAAATCAGTTCAGCTGTGGACAGGAACCTGTACAAATTTGTACCTTACAATTATCCATTGCAGCCAGGAACAATATACGGGTGGCTGCCTCAAACCTTTTTTTGTGCCTGGCTCTTTGTCATGCTTATGATAAAAGGTATCATGCTTTGTCATTTTTTTTTATTAACAATTATTAACTGAAACTGATTTATTTCCTTACTCACAGATACTTAATAAACATTTTAAAATGCTTTGTACATGAGACTTTTTACATGTCATACATTATTAAACACATCCCAGTAAAAAACTGTCTTTAATATGTACAATTACAATTTCTATTTGTTAGCCTCAGTTTTAATGTCTCTGAATTGGTTAAAAATATCTTTTGAGATGTCCTTCATAGAGATAATTTGAGAATTTGTCAGAAAAAAATGAAATCATGAATAATATATTGCTGACAGAGTAGGAAAGTCCTCAAAATAGTCAGGAAACAGTACAGCCCAAACTGAAAGTCTATTTTTGTTTTAGTTTTGGGGCCAAATATGATGCAAAATGCATTTTTAGTTTGGGTTCTGCTTTGGGGAATTGACTTATGTAAAGTTTCTATTTCTGACTAAAATGTTTCTTATTTTAAGTTTAGGGTAAAAAATAATTGAAAGTATTATTACAAGGACAAAATTAAAATTTAATATTATTTTCATTTCAATACTGCTTCATCATCACCTTACAGAAATACATATTTGAGATATTCTGGGCTTTATTTCTTTGTTCTTGTTTGACTGTCATTCGTCATCTCTGTCTCTGTTCAAGTGCTGCAATGGCTGCCTTAATTGCTCAACTATCAGTCTACATGCCCATTGTCACTAAAATTTGAACACTGCTTACAGTACTTTATCTAATAAGAACAGCAGAGATTATTATGACTGAATAATTATATACATCCTTCATTCATTCATTCATTTATTCAATCAATCATTCAGTTGTTCTCAAATCCAACTTTTGCAATTTAGGTTTTGTTTGATCAAGGCAAAAAACTGCCGTGGGCAGGACATCAGTTCATTAGAGTGCCCAATCTGTTGCCATTTGCCAATTAACCTAACCTGCAAGTACACTGCAAAAAATACCTATGCAAAAACTAGAGAAAATAAAAAACAGACCTTGAAACAGGAGTTGTTTTACTTTTATTCACCAACAACAAATTTGCTATTGGAATAAGCCAAATTTACTTGACAAGATTTATTAAAATACTAGCTGTGTAAGCCCATCCTGTAAAAAGCCCGGGCTCCTAGAAACTATTTAAATCGTCAGAAAAAAAAAATTAATTACAGAGTCAGCAGTTTTGTTTTGCGGATGTGCTCGGCCCCCTTGTCTAGCATTGGCAAAGTGAGTTTCTCTCTCCTCTGAAGTTTTGTTTTAGCGATGTGCTCACCTCGCTTGTGTATTAGCAACTAAGTGAGTTTGTCTTTCGTCAGCAGGGATGGAGTCACTTTCTTTCAGCTTCATACTGTAGCCTCGTCCTTCTTTATTCTTCCGACTTATTAACTTGGGGCCGCCTTGATGGCTTTTTGAGCTTCATGCTGTAACCTTGCACTTCCGGGCCACCTCGCACTTTCTGGGCTGGACAGACAGACACACAAACTTCCGCACGTACATGTTTATAAATAAGAAGATAAGTTATCAGATCTAAACTTGTTGATTACTCAATCAATCTAACAATATGGACAAAAATTTTTAATGACTTGATATAAAACTTTTCACTTGCTTAGATTTCATGTTTTTGCTGTGTATTTGTGGGAATATGGGAGAAAAGGAACAAGAAGAAAACCCACACATACATGAGAACAACACATAATCTCTACATGGACAACACCCAGATGCATCATTCAAATTTAGAATGTTGTGCTCATGAGATAGCAACACTGTGCACTACACCATTATATAATGTGACCTGCTTTTCGTACCTACAGCATTTCATGCTGGAAAGTTTAAATCTGGTGTTTTCTTGAATATTGTGTTAATAAGAATTATGAATACTTTGAAATCACAACCTTTTTTTTTTGTCTGGCACCTCCTGACTCACTAGTTATAGACAACCCCAATATATGATATACAGTTTGACTCATCTTGAAGTCTAGTTATGCAAAACATCAAGATATTTGCCCACTATTTTTGGCACTCTACACCAAAAAAATGTATGCTATTTTGGGACCATATATTTACCTTTCTGATAAAGAGTAAACTAATAGGTGACTTCAGCAAAAAATGATCAGAAAGTTAAGAAGCTGTGTATGCCACATCAGAAAATCCCTGGCGTTCACTCGCAATGGGATACTAAGAGTCACAGTTGCTCCATTTCACAAAATTTCAAAAAAATGTTTGTATTTCATGTTATGCAATTTTGAGGATGTTGATTGTGAATATGATAATATTTTTGATATTTCATTCTTCAATGGTGGTCCCAGCCCTCTAAGAGACACTCCCAGAAAGTAAAAAATTACAAATTTCATACAAGCATGAGGAGTATCATTTTAAACCATTTCAAGGTCAGTAATTATGTATATGATGTTATACAATTGTATTGCATTTACCCTCCTTTTTTTTTGACACTAACTGCCATCCACCCTACTTGGAAAGGGGTCTCTGAACTGCCTTTCCTAAGGTTTCTTCCATCTTTTTTCCCTGCAAAGTTTTTTTTTATTTTTTTATTTTTAGGAGTTTTTCCTTGTCTTCTTAGAGAGTCACGGCTGGCAGGCTGTCAAAAGGCAGGGCCTTTCAGAGCCCATTGCAGCACTCCTTGTGTGATTTTGGGCTATACAAAAATAAATTTTACTATATGATTTCCTTTACTAGGGATCTAGCCCTCTATGGACCTCTATCAGAGGGTGAATATTTTGATTACAAATAAAAATATTTAGATTTTACACACTTAAGATGAAACACATGTTCTCTCCGTGTCTGCGTGAGTTTCCTCCGGGCGCTCCGGTTTCCTCTCACAGTCCAAAGACATGCTGGTTAGGTGGATTGGCGATTCTAAATTGGCCCTAGTGTGTGCTTGGTGTTTGGGTGTGTTTGTGTGTGTCCTGCGATGGGTTGGCACCCTGCCCTGGATTGGTTCCTGCCTTGTGCCCTGTGTTGGCTGGGATTGGCTCCAGCAGACCCCCGTGACCCTGTGTTCGGATTTAGTGGGTTGGAAAATGGATGGATGAATGAAGATGAAACACTCTTTTCAATTTTTTTAAATATTTGATGCATCTATTCTTGTTTATTATGTATTTCTTCTCAATAAGTAAATCATTATATTTCTTATAAACACCCTGAATTAGGGTGTTTTACAGCAATTTAGACTTTTGCCTTTTTTTGTAAAAATAACATGCCAAGTACCATTCATATACAGTATATTTATTTGGAAATGACAAGTGAATTTGTCAGATGGTACAACCAGTCAATCTGTACATAGTAAAGCAAGGTAGTACTACCATATTCTCTGCAGCCAAGTGGAAACCATTGTATGTATATCATGCCAAAATTGAAAAAGAGTTTATCTTGTCTGTGGCTAATTTCCATTTAATGTCTGAGATTCTTATGAAAATTTCTCAAATCCAACACTAGTTTAGATCAACTAAGGGTTGTATTCTTTAAGATAAGTTGGTAGAATCTAGGTATGCTGCCCATATCAACAACAATGTATTTTTTGTACAGCACAATGCCACATCCTTGACTCCCGAGGAAGAAGAAAAAAAATTCAAAAAAACCCTTGTAGGGAAAAAAAAATGGAAGAAATATTGGGAAAGGCAATTCAGAGAGAGACTCCCTTGCAGGTGGGTTGGGTGTGCGGTGGGTGTCAAAAAATGGAGTAAATACAATACAAGTAATTATCTTCACAGAGCTTGATAGCCAATCTATCATTGCCACCTCAGAAATGCGAATTAACTTTTTCAAGTTCTGAGTACTGATGTGGTATGTCTTATAAATCAATAATGACATCTGTTTCTCCTGTGTGCTCATGGGAGGTCTCTGTCTAGCCCTGAAAGTGCGGAGGACCCTCTTTTTAAGAGTTTACAGTGTAATCCAATGCTTTTTTTAATGTGGTTTTACTGTGAAAATGTAGAATATTAGTATGAGAAGAACATATCTGCAAGCCCTATAAAATGAGCTTCAGAAGGATTTAGTCTTTAGTAGTAGTTGAGCAGTTGTGAAGAACAGGTTAAAATTTTGTTTATGTATTTCTTGCAGTTAATTAAAAGTAAAATTATAGTTGCCTTAAATAGTGCTAAACTCACTGCTCTACAACATATTCCAGTCTAGTGGATGGCCGAAATGCACTGTAGGTTTGAAGGGTGGGAAAAAGTCCTGGACAGAGGGCCAGTCATTGGAGGGCTGACTGATTATTACTCTAACACCAACATCAGTTTAGAGTTGCTAAATGACCTAACTAGCATGTCTTTGAGGATGGGTAGTTACACTCCATGCAGTCACGTGAAGAAATGTCTCTGTGAAGTTTTCACAATGACTGTGTGTGTAATTTGAACACGGGATGATGGAACCATGAAAGAGCAGTGGAAACAGCTATGCTGCCTCTGTTTTATTATTATCTACTCTTTGAATTGTAAGGTTTTCATAATATTTTTTACCCTTGGTCATTTTCTCTTATTCCTATTTATATTTGTTATGGTTAATCAATAATTCTTTGCCATTATAAAGAGGCTTCTTGTGAGGAATTCTAGTACTGTGTGCTATAAGTCTTAGTGAGTGTGACTACAGAAGGAGAATCCTGACAAAATGCCTCAACTAGGAATGTTCAGTATCTTTAAATCAGCTCTCCCCAAGAGTTACAACACTCTGAGGAGTCATTGTAGCAATGAGTTAATTGAAATTTCTGCTCTGAATAATGTTGAGGTCTCTGAGACATTTTGCCTAATTTGCTCTCCTGAGTGATGGAATAAATGCCTCTTTCACAGGAATCTTCAGGAGGTCTATGTAACCTGTTACTGGGGTAACACAAGTTGTTACTTATGTAAAAGACTTCTTAAGTTGGTTATGGTGTTCTCTGTTAAACCATTAGAATTAACTGAGGGTAATCATTCTGAAAAAATTGGGTCTTCTTCTGGTGTAGGTGTGGATTCTCTAGTGCAGATTTTTTTCAGTTTTTAATGTTCAGTAAGTTTCCCCTAAAAATCTAGAAAAAACAGTAAGTCAGAATTTACTCTCTCACCTATGGTGGTTGAATGTCTTAATTCTTCTTCATTTCCTGCTAGGACTTTTACTGAGGAGGCCATCCAGTGGTATTGATTGTGTTCCCGACCAGTCAACCAGTCAACTGCAGAGTTCCAGGTATCCCTTGCTAGTCCTTCCTAAGATATTGTCTAAGTCTCACATGAAAATGGAGCATGCTAAAAGCCTAAGTTTATGTTATGCCAAATTTCCCAAAGGCATGTCCTATGCCCAGGTCCAGAAGTTTCATTGATTTTTGAAGTACCCCTAGGAAGATGGGTACAAGTTTTTTTATTTTCTGTAAGTGTGTGTGGGGATGGTTCAGAGGCTTTTGCAGTGCGTTCTGTTTTGGGTTGCCTTAAGAGATATGCTGTGTTAAATACATATTGTTGCTATCATGCCTCCTGTGGGCTTGAAGTCAGCAATCCAGAAGAATTATTTTAATAATGGGAGTCTAGAATTCATCCCATATTGGCTATGAGGTGGGTTCTGTTATCATTAAACCAAAACCCTGCCCTGGCTATACCCTTCCCTCAGTTTTCTTTAGGTTAAATTTTTATTTAAGAACTAAGCTTAAGGGGTAGGATCTTCTGTTACTGAAAATTGTTCAGGCGTACAGCCTTGTGAGGTCTAACTAAAGGGTTACTCCCAACTCTGCTTAGACATTGGGCATAATCCCTATGCAGTGGTCCTCCTCTACAGCCATTCTTGTTTTGAATTTTTGCATTTGGTTTCTGGGTTTTGTCTATCTTTGGCATTTTGGCCTATTGGGAAGGTTTTAAATTAACTGTGACCCATTAGTTAAGATTTAGTGGGTTGGATAACAGATGGATGGATGAATTTTTTAATTTGGTATCTTTTTTGTTAATGTTTAACATTTTCCTTTATTGGGAAATTTTCAAAGTTTTGTTGTACTGCTAAAGGTAATTGGAGTTTTGGTTTTCTGTCTTTTAATTCTCAATGTAGTTATTGTTTCCTTTTGTTTACCCTTTGTAGATTGTTTTGTTAGTTAGTTTCTATTTAGTTACCATTTCTTGTGTAAAGTTTTACATTCTACTTTTTGATAAATTTATGTTTATTTTAGTGTGGACATGTAGCATTTTTGTCTTAATTTATGTTACTCACTTTAATTTAAACACTAATTCTTTGTTTCCCATTGGACAGGGTTCAGGTGAATGTTACTTCATGTGGATATCACTTCCATGACTACAATTCCCCATACAGGAGAAATATTGAGAAGTCTCAGGAACAAAACTAAAGTACCTGTAGGAATTTTAGCCTAGTTCTGGGTTATTTTTATATTAGTGAAACATATTTACAGTCCAAACCATTCATATAATCACAATAACTACTGTACGTATAATGCTTATATAAAAACTGCTAGAATTCTGAGTTAATGGGTTTCCTATTCTTATTTGTATTTATTTGTGAAAGATACCATAATTATAGCTCAAAATTGGTTATACTGTATGTAGCTTATATATTGCCAACTTACACAAGAATTTCATATAAGATTATTTTCTATTAAATACAACAGCTATTTTAAAAATGCACTTCTGAGTTAATATTGATTTGCACTAAAATCACGCAGAAATGTAGTTTTAAGATTTTTCAGTAGCATTTAAAGAAACAAAATCCAAAACTTTTATACATGGACTTTGGAACTGACCATTGTTTGTCAAGGATGAAAGAATTGCCAAACTTTTAACATATCTAAAATTTGAAATGTTCTAGATTCTGATATTACCTTATACATTTAGTGTATGAAAATGGAATTATACAGGAAAAGTGTGCCAAAACATTTTAAGTAGGTGAGATAATTACATAATTTCTTTTGTTATATCCTCTGCAGAAAGTTGCACAATATCATTAGTGAATGTGGGTGGTACATTGGATAATGGCCAATTAGTTTATATTATTTTAGTATGAGAGGGAAATATACAAATGACAGAATTAACTTAAATGTTGTGCCAGTACATGTTGAACGTGCAACCACTTCTCAGTTCAAATATGCATTTACAATGAGATGTAAGTTACAAGTAATGTATTGTATGAAAAGATATACTGATTTTTTAAGCATGTCCCTCCTTCTGCCTTCATCTGTGAAAACCTGGGCTTAGAAGTTAATGGATTATAAAAAAATACTGTTTAAAGTGTTATTCATTAAATTCATACATAGATTCATTGTTATGGTTTAGCCAGAGTTTCAGACCTGTCTTTAGTCCCGATAATTTGTGTTTACTTGTTTTGTTGTTTTTTGTGATTTATTTTGAATGATTTGTTAGTATAAGTGTTTTTAAAAAATATTTAGCAATTAATTATGTTTCATTAAAGGTTTTTCTTTTTTAAATTATTTTGCAATTACCTTTGGGTCTTGTATTTCTTTATTATTTTTGTTTTCTTTTGTATATTGAACCAAAAGCTTTCAATACTCCCTTACACTGCAATTGCAGGACTGCTGTGCAACCTTTATAAGGCCAGTGCTACCTTGCCTGCTATTGTTAAATGGATTATTGTGGAATCCTGCTTTAGTAAGCTTGTTTGGTTTCTGTGTTTTTTTATATCTTTGTTGTTTTTATTGATTTTCAAAGTTGGATCTTGGATTTAGCCTTTCTAACTTATGAGTTTCCTCTTTAGTCTACCTTTAGTTGCTTTATTTGATCATGTTTTGCATTTTTTTAATTTTTGGAAATAAACCCTCTATTATTACAAATCATTGTTGTGGGTACTTTTGAGCCAGATAATTTACTGTTTTCTTCTCTTTTTTGAGTAATGTTAAGCTTGGTCTCTTCTGGTACATGAAAGCTGCAAAGTCTGCTACTTGAGGCTTTGGAGGCCAAGCTTATTTAGTGCTGGTGCAGAATACCTTGTGTTTTTCAAACCTGAATAGAGTCTTCAGGAGTGCAATAAATATTTCATAAATACATTAAAAAATAAATATATATCCAAAGTACTTTTCCCAGAGCAGCAATCTTCTAAACAACACACGTCAGCACTAAGTCCTTGAATGAAGCCCCATCACACCCATCACCACTTGTCAGACAGTAATGCTAGAGACTCTATATTTGCTCCATTCACTCCATCCTCATGTCATAGCCTACAGTTCCTTGCGCCTGCAGTTCCCTTCTGATTTCCCCACATTTCCTCTACTCAACATCGGGAGACTTGACTGTGCCACCAAACTCTGACTCCTGGGCTCTCTCTTTTTCTCTGCCACCTTCAGTCGGTACCGACAGAGATTTCCCTAAAGTCCACGGTCTCCCTTGTCCTATCAGCAGTAAAGCAGATTTGACTGTACTATCTTGGAAGGCATGCCATTAACAAGTAGATGCAAACTGTTTAGCCCATTCTATTTCTCTCTCATTCTGTCTTATTTCTCCTACCCCAATCTCATTTTCAATTAATTTCTTCTTTTCCAAGATTTTCTTTCTACCTTTAGCAATGAACCCTCACTCTTTATATACAGCATCAACTGTTGATCGTACCACAGCTAAAGCCCATCAATTATCGCACCTCAAATCACCAATTAATCGTTTGAAGGGAGTGCATGTGTGTGCTAATGTGTTATTCTCCAGCATTACTGGCCCAGTTAATATACCTTGTACACGTTAAAATCCCTGAACAATGACACAATGTATCACACTATGATCATCAAAGTTTAATTGAACCCTTTTTTAAAATTTTGCTCTTCCATATTGTTTAGGTTGCATGGGAATCTTCTATTGTCCATCAGAATCTAAGATGGCCAATGACATAACAGCGACAAGGCTAAACAGTGCTTTGTGTAAATCTACAAGAGTCACTGTGGAGTGTCACAGCAGCCATTTTTCCCCCAGGCAAAGGGAGGCAGTGAGACATTGTAAGATCCTACATCTTCTGATTCGTTTTGGAAAAGTAAGGACTATCAACTTATACTTTCACTCTTTTCTCAGGTTTTTATTTACATGAATTTTTTGTTTCGTATTTTTGCCCACTATGATACATTACTGTCTTGTGCTTTATTGTTGTTTCCAGTTATTATAATTGAGATGTTCACCTGTGCTCATACAAATGTAATTATTGCAAGCAGGTAATCAAGTCTGGACACACAGGATGTGTGTGAGGCAAGATTATGCACATTTCAACTTAAGGCCTTCAGGTTTTTAGCTTTGTTTATGCAGCTAGAGCTTGAGGGCCTGTTACATCTTTTTACCATCATTTTCCATTTATTCCTGTATGGCGCATAAACCCAGCCTTTAATTAATGCACTATATTTATATGTTTATATTATATGGCAGCTGTTAACTTTCTGTCACTACAGTAGGTTTTGTGGTGTCGCAGAGTCAAATAATGTAATAAATTATTTACTTAATATAGTGCAACCTGCCTGCCTCTTCGTGAGTGTAAGCTCCCTTCTCTGTGGTGAATGAATAAAAGCATTTAGCAGTCTCTCTTCCAGACAGTCACTGTAGCTTTCAAATGTTCTTGGGCATTATAACCCAGACTTAATTTAGACACAGTATGTACAATATACAATTTAGGAAAAAAGCAGACATTTCTTTATGTTGAATTAAACAACAAGAATGGCTTTTATCCTGATCCGTTCTGCAGTGAGGGGTGAAAGGAGTAACTGATTACAGCACTTATTATATTTTAAGGGCTGCTGATTTTTATATGAGAGCAATCACAGTGTAATGATCTTTCTGTGTGTATATATAAATGCATGTATGTGTTCTATTATGTTAAAGGAGAGTGCAACTTTGCCACTTAGTGGAGAAAAAAGCAAAGAGGCACTGTGATGAGGACTGACACCTATCTGGGGCTATTTTGTGTCTTCTACTTAAAGCACCACTGAAACTGTAGCATAAGATATGTTGGAAACTGAATGAATAAATGGCTAGTTGAAGTGTGATCTCATGGTTTGGGATGATAATGTATGAAAACCATCCAAGAAATTGTGGTCAACCAGACATACATAAATGCACACCCACTGATCTCTTACACATTCTTATTCCACATTCATTTTAAACTATTTTTGTTTACATGTTATCACATTATGTACGATCTATGCTGTGCCTCACTTCTTGTCCGCCTGCTTTGCTTGGTCCATTCATGCAGCTTCCCTCACTCGCTGGACCCACAACCATCTTCTTGTGGTAGTGTCTCTTCCTCCCTTGGGGTAAGTGTGGCCGTCTGCCAGCAAGCCCCTGTGCTCTCTGCGAGTGTCTTGTCAGCATTCTCAGTGGACCGTCCCTTCTCTGCCTTCTCCTGCCCAGAAGTTTAAATCTCCTTCAGTCCCTGCCTTTGTCAGTCCTGGACAATTGGTTTAAACAATAGCACATCTAAATTTCCTAGGTTTAACATTTAATGAAAACACAAGTTAACAAAATGTATTGTTACCAACCATGAATGAGTACAGATATGCTGATTAGAAACCAATATTGGCAGACATCCATTTTCCAACCTGCTGAATCCAAACACAGGGTCACAGGGGACTGCTGGAGCCAATCCCAGGAACCAATCCTGGGCAGGGTGCCAACCCACCGCAGGACACACTCAAACACCAAGCACACACTAGGGCCAATTTAGAATCACCAATCCACCTAACTGGCATATCTTTGGACTGTGGGAGGAAATCGGAGCAAACCCACAGGGAGAACATGCAAACTCCACGCAGGGAGGACCCGGGAAGCGAACCCAGGTCTCCTAACTGCGAGGCAGCAGTGCTTCCACTGTGCCACCGTGCCGCCCATTGTCAGACATGTAATCTCCAAGTCAGGTAAATACAAACATCCTCCAAGGAAGGAGAAGGTCTGTTATCACAACTTTGTATTGTTTGTATACTCAACCAGCCAAAACTTCAAAGCAGTGACTCCTTAGCATGACAGCAAATACCTACATCCTGCAGACAGCCATAACAAAATCAGTACCGGGATTACCCAGGAAATCAAAAAATGTTCCCCTCTGACAGATGGAACACATACACCAACTTCTCTCCTGTTACATCCTTTTTTGTATGAGAGCAACGATCAACAGTGTGGCAAAAAATACTGACTATAGAAATCACTGTGAATAAACGCAGAAAATAAATATTACGGTGACTGAACACTTTATGAATTTTAGTTACCTATTAAACACAGTGTTTTGAGATAATATGCTAAGTTCATTTTGTTTTGGAATGCAGAAAAAAAGTTCTCTATTTTTTCTGAATGCTGTCATGCATGTGGGCATCATTAGTGTCTTATGGGTACTGATTTAAAAGGGCACTGGGGAGACTAGGGAGGGGGTTATACCCTGAATAATAATTTCTTTTCCTGGGACAGAGGAGGAAGCACTCAAGAAACAGTGATGTCACATTGACTCAACCCAAACTCCACATTTTTGTGGGCTGAATGAAATAAGAACAGAACAGCAGCACCCCTAAGGAATGCAATGTACTGTACTACTCGTTATTTCATCAAGAAACCACATCTCCATTTACCTTACCTGGTTCCCACAATTCTGCAATTAAACAGGGATTCCCAGGTTGAGGCCCAACACTTGTTATGAGTTTTTTTTCTTTTTTTCCACAATGAATATGCATTATATCCAGAAATCCTCCTAAATATGCAAAGAGAACAACCTTAACTTCTATAATAAAACTGTGTCTAGGACAGTACACTTGCCACTTCTCCTTTGTTCGATGGTCACTTCTAAATCAATAACGTGGCCCAAGACTTGGAATGTTCTCATACAGTTATTTGCATTTTTTTTATATATAATGCTAACACCCTGCTGCCAACGTAACTTAAAAAAATTACGTTTTTACAGTAAGGACAGACATACCATACAGGTCTCAAATAATGGCTCTTCACTGAGTTCAAAAAGCCAAGATTTAAAAAATAATTAAGTCTTTTTCGATGAGATCATTTTGAGCTCCCATCAGATGTTTCATGTTACTACTGAATGTCCACAGCCCTGCCTCAGAATATAAATGTAATGGCAGTTACGCAGTATAAGGTTGTCTTGTATTTTGTTTAGTGTCCATTGTCTCTTTTCAAAATTAAGTTAAGCTTTACTTTTCGAGCAATGAAATCCTGGGTTTTGAATTTACTGCCTGCTAAATATTTGAAAATTTTGCTTTGCCAACTGGTTTTGTTAATTTTCTCTTTTTGGTGAATCTGTCTCTGCCCGCATGAATACTCTCTTGAATATCCTTCTAAAAATAAAGCGTTTTTAGGAAAGATTAATCTCCGGCTTTAACTCCTGTTCTAAAATGTTCTCATTTGAGCATTACGAGGATCTTTTTCTTTTGCTGACTCTTATGTTGTGTCAGTGAAAAGAAAAAAAGTGCTTAAAACTACCTGCCCTGTTATGCTAGGACACCCTGACTTCATTTGTACCAGCAAACTTTGGGTTAAAAAATGAGATAATTTAACACATTTACCTTTGTTCTGTGATAACAGTTTACATATGAGAAGCCTTATTTCTTACACCTAGGACCGTTAATATGTTTAACTAGTTTGAAACTTTATATAATACTGTACTTAATTCAGAGGTGCGTTTCTGGAGTATGCCATTTATCTAAAACTGTAGAAGTAAAATATATTGAAATGTGTTTTGTAAATTAACCTAACTGATAAAGGAAGCTTTTCTGATAGAGTATTTTAGCCATGATTCTATGAAGAAGGTACATTCATGCTCCACCTATAGGTGCAAATAAAGGATGGCCATGTTGGAATTTCACATATAACGATGACTCAAGACCCTTCTTTATGTAGTATTTTCCGCAACATGTTGCCAAGCAAACACTATCCTAATTTGACATAAATGTGCCTCAATACAGTAATACAACATCATTTTTAAAAACTCAAACATTCAAGTAGAAACTAATAAACCAAAGTAGACAGAAATAAGCATAAAATTACACACAGAAATAGTGAAAACAATGTGCAAAGAAAATATCAAGAAACCTCTCAAGAATAGTGACAGGCTATCTAATAAACATCAGGAAAACTGGCATAGTTTTGCCCCTTCTTTATGAACAATGCCCACTGTAATGCATGGACACCAAACTCAACTACAGTATGTGGAGGCAGTCTCAGTGCAGTTTATTTAATCCTCACATCTACAGCACTGGTATGTTATTTTCTGCTACACTTCTTATCAAAAGACCATAATTTACTAACTGATGTTGTGACAAAAAGCATTTTCACCATGCCTGTGTTGCCACCTCTTAATGACAAGTAGTCTACACATTCTGTTACCATCAGATATGAGTATCATTTATGTCTTCCTTCCTCTATGTATCGGATTGTAAAAACAGAAAGACTATTTGATATAAAATCGACAAGAAAATGTATTATTTTTGGTTCCTTGAATCGTTTCTGCACTCTATTTTTGCACTCCAATGTAATGTGTTATATGTCCCGAGTACAAAAAATATTGTAATTTTGTAAAAGCCATGTGCATCAGCATACATTACTATACTGCTCCATGAAAAAAGACAGTGAACAGAGGAGGATTCAAGGGCTTTCTGTGAAGAGAAATTAAACAAGCTAAAACTGCATCCAGCTGTTTTAAAAGGTTTGCTATGAAAGTGAAGAGGAGCAAGATGACAACACATACTGTAATTATGAGATTCTGCTTGCACAAATGATATCTTAGTAAACTCCTGTAACTTCTGTGCTGTGGCTCCAACAGTTATCAGCTTATTTCTTATAAACAACTATTGTTTAATCTTTTCACATGTTGTTTATGTATGGCTACAAAATATAAAAGTCCATGCTGTTAATTTTTCGAATATAGAATGATTTGTGACAAATTTTTGTGTTTCTCTAATTGCTGCAAAATTTGCTGAATTCACTGTGGTTATATTAATGCAACTTCAAGTAAAGTGAAGTGGCTTTATTGTCATACTATTCATACAAAAATCTAAAGGCAGGCAACTTGAAAGGTTGTTTAAAAAAAACAGACTCTTTGTCCACAAAGAGATGTATAAAAATCATTTACTCTATTACAAGGATTGTATAGCTCAAACCAAATCTAATTATTACACTCAGTTAATTACTAGTAATACAGGTAACACCAAGTCTTTGTTTTCTTTACTTAATAATGTTACACAACCTCCAGACTCTTTACCATCTCACCTTTACTCAACTGCCTTCTGTAATTCTCTTGTCTTTTTTCAATGAGAAAATCCAAAAGATACATCAGCACCTTGGTCCAGATCCTTTCTGTATTTCTTCTGAACTACACTCACCTATTCACTCTTTCTCTTCTTTCCAGCTTCCCACTTCCTCTGAAATCTCAGATCTCATCTGCAAATCCAAGTCATCTACTTGTCAGCTGGACCCCATGCCTACAGTTTTGGTTAAAGCCTGCCTCCCCTCTCTAGTCCCTCTTATTTCTGCCATCATTCACTCTTCTCTTACTACTGGTATTATTCCCTCATCTTTCAAAACTGCTGCTATAACCCCAATATTAAAAAAACCTGGTTGTGATCCTACTAATTTCAATAATTTTCGCCTCATTTCTTACTTGCCCTTTATCTCCAAAATTCTTGAAAAATAGTAGCTATCCAACTTCACACCCACTTGTCTCACAATAATCTATATGAGAAGTTCCAGTCTGGTTTTCGCCCCCTTCATAGTACAGAAACGGCACTTGTTAAAATTACTAATGACCTCCTTATGGCTGCTGATTCTGGTCTAATCACTATTCTCATCCTTCTTGATCTGAGTGCGGCCTTTGATACTATTTGTCATACCACTCTCCTTAATAGATTATCTTTGATTGGCATTACTCACTCTCCACTTGACTGGTTTAGATCTTACCTTTCAGGTCGCACTCATTTCATACAGCTTAAAACTTTCACATCCCAACCCACCGCTGTTACTTCTGGTGTGCCCCAAGGCTCTGTCCTGGGGCCTCTTCTTTATTATTTACCTTCTTCCCTTGGCAATATTTTTCGCAAATATAACATTAATTTTCACTGTTATGCTGATGACACCCAGCTCTACCTTGCTGGTAAACCCACCTCCTCTTTTCCACCACCCTCACTTATTGACTGCATTTCTGAAATTAAATCCTGGTTCTCTTCAAATTTTCTTAAATTAAACAGTGACAAAACTGAGGTTCTCCTCATTGGTTCAAAATCATCATTATCCAAAATCAATAATCTTTCTTTTATTATTGATAACTCTGTTGTTTCCCCATCATCTCAGGTCAAGAGTCTGGGTGTCATCCTCGACAGTACTCTATCTTTCCAATGTCACATTAATAACATCACCCGGTCTGCTTACTTCCACTTACGTAAAATTAATCACATTCGCCCCTCCCTCACTCCTCATACTACTGCCATTCTTGTTCATAGTCTTGTCACTTCTCGGCTGGACTACTGCAATTCACTCCTCTTTGGTCTCCCTAATAAATCTCTTCACAAGCTTCAGTTAGTCCAGAATTCTGCAGCACGTATCATCACTGGAATCCCATCTTTTCACCATATTACTCCGGTCTTGCACCAGCTTCATTGGCTCCCGATTAAGTTTCGTATTGATTTTAAGATTCTGCTACTAACTTTTAAGGTCATCCATAACCTCGCACCTCCATATCTGTCTGACCTTCTACATAATGCCATTCCATCCCGTAACCTTAGATCCTCTTCCTCCACCCATCTGACCATTCCTCCCACCCGTCTAACCACCATGGGGAGCAGAGCTTTCAGCCGTTCTGCTCCCAAGCACTGGAACTTATTACCTGCGGATCTTCGAAATATCAAATCATATTCATCTTTCAAATGTAAACTTAAAACACATTTGTTTAAAATGGCTTTTTCTTCTTCCTCCTAATTATAGTGGTTTTGTTTGGTTTTAATTTTTAGATTTTCTGATGTTTTAAGTTGTTTATAATTGTGTTTTGTATTTATTTATTTATTTATTGTTTGTTCGGTGTCCTTGAGTTCTCTGAAAGGCGCCTTGTATAAATAAAATGTATTATTATTATTATTACACATAGTATTACAGCATACAGTGTTATAAAATAACGTTCCCAATGGTGCAACATATACATAAACACAGGACAAATGCAAGATGAGTGAAGAACTATACTATACTATAAATAGACAGATAAATAAAAAATAAATAATAGCTAAATGAATAGGCCATAAGAAATTGACATAAATAGTAATAAATAAATATTAAAAACAACAACTAATATCAAAAACTACAGTAGTAGCAAATGTAACAAATGGACTGCATATAAATAAACTACTAGGAGCAGATCTGTGGAGAGGGGGCCAGCACAGAGTTCAGAGTCTGGCAGGCAAGGGGCAGAAGCTCTTGCAGAATCTGGCAAAACTTTTTTGAATGTTAGAGAACCTTTTGTGAGATGGAAGTGGGACAAGGATAATGGGCAGGGTGGGAGCGGTCCTCTGCAATGTCATAGGCTTTACAGATGAAACGCTTCACAGAGATGTCTCTCATGAAGGGCAGGGAGGTCCCACAGGTCTTTTGTCACTATGTGCACTCTCCATTGTAGGATCTTGTGGTCAGTAAAACTACAGGTCCCAAACCATACTGTGATGACATTGGTCAAAACTCTCTTTAATGATACCCCTTTAGAATGTGGGGAAAGTAGACTTGCCATTGAATATGGAGATGCTACTTCACATTCTTGGTTAATGAAGATGGTGTTACTTGACCAAGTAAAGTCAGCCGCCAGCTGCGCAGTAAGGAGTCTGGTGCTCTTGACCAATTTCACTGCAGAGCCCTTGATGTGCAGTGGGGTATAGATGACATGGGCCTTCCTGAAGTCAACAACCATCTCTTTTGTCTTGTCCATGTTAAGAGACAGATTGTTGCACTGGTACCAGTCCATCAATCATTTTATCTCCATTCTGTAAGCTAACTCATCTCCATTCCTGGGGTGACCCACCAACTTCCAAACATTGTCAGAAATCAGTATCATGTAATGCTGCCAGCAGCAGACATAGTATAGGTGCCTGGCATTACAGAAACTTGTAGCTGCTATCATATCCATTGTATATACAGTCAGCGCAAATTGCAAATTGTACTGTTTTTTATATTGTACTCTTACTGTGAATGTAAGTTTCAACTAATTTTTTTCTTAAAAATAGCATTGGCCAGACTTTCCTCTTACTGGACTTCTAACGTCAAAGGAGCATCTGCAAGTTTTAATAACGTTCCTGTACAGTACACAGTGTGCTAGTACTTAGATGAAGTCAAACATTTCACTATGTACTACTTTACATTTAAATTAAACTTTTTGATTCGTTGCTGCAAAGCAGCTGAAAGTTTTCCTCAAAATGTAGCATTGCAGTCAATTTATTAAAGCAAGCAAATAGCATACTTTAGATTTTGCTACTTACTGTACTTCACTTTTTATGTTTATAAATTATAGCACAATCTTAACCTACTTCTCTGTTTGGTAACACTCTGTGTTAACATTAGGATATGGATATTTTGCATTCTGGTAAAGTGAAGAGATTTGTAATGAATTTATTTACAACATTCCCTCTTCTAATTTGGATTTCAGGAGATTCTTAATTTAGGATGCATTTACACAATACTTTGTTCTTGCTTTGCCAAAAATATTCTCCTTCATGTGAACAAGCAAAAATAATTCTTGATCCATTTAAAGGTTTGAGAGTGGCTTTGATAGGTTCTTATAATTAAGGAGAGATTACGGAATTTTGTGTTGTTTGGTTAAAATCTCTTCACTTGTGATGTTCCTTTTTGGAACCTTGTTCTGTAACACCTTTTCTAAAACAGTCCCCTAGACTGATGTCTACTCGATTATGTTGACCTGTTCCGTAAATTGATTTGGATGAAAGCATGTTCTAGGCAAACAGTAAATGAAGAAAAGAAAGCTTTTTTTAAGCTTTTATTAATTACCTAAGAAATAACATTCAAAATTGATGTTGCAAAATAGCTAAAATATCTCTGTCAAAATGCCTTAGGATAAAAACTGACCCGAGAATCATAATTTCAGTGACAAATGGAATGAAAAAATATCTCCATATACAGCCATCATTACAAAATGCTCAGCCTAATGCTACGATCAACAATTAAACACTGTAAGGCGCTAATATCTTGAAAGTCACTTTTAATTATCTTATTCATCACAGTGTGATTTGTGGCACAGGAAAATCAAACCTTTGAAAGCAATCTACAGTCACAGCAATAAAATACCGGCCAGTTAACTAACTTGACAAGAATGAGCACAAATGTACATCCCTTGAAGCATCAGAAAGACTTCATTGATGCAGAGGTATGAAAAAAGTACATTATATGCATTTTACTGGAGCTTGCTAGATAAATAAATGAATTGTTATTGAATCTGTGAAACAGGAACTTCTGTCAGCTGCCATTGATACTCGTCATGCTGATGTCTTGCCAGAGGATACCAGAATAGATGGTGTCAGTAAGAGTGATCATGTATCGCTAGCCATTTAGTAAATGAACAGGCAACACAAACGTGACACTGTGCATTTATGTCCAATATTTTGATAGAGAAGAAGTCAGAGAGGAATAGAAGGTACATGTGGGGTAAGGATGTCTGAGCAACTACCCCTGTTACACTGTGTGCCACTTTTGAACCATTTACTCCCTTTGTTTTTTAAGTGGAGCCCTTCCACTCACCCTACTTCTAGGCACTGACTTTTTATTTGAAGCGGCACATATGGGTTGAATGATTTCATTTCATTATGAACTCTCTCTTGTGCCTTGTTAACATGAATTCAGCCCCTTTCAACCTCTCTGCACGTGCCTGATTTCGTAAATGCTTGACATTTATAGATCCTACATATTTTCAGTATAACTGAAAAAGATGTGTTGGTGGATGGCTCTGGGCCAGAGAAAACTCGCACAGGCCTGCAGGCTAAAAATTCACGATCCCGAGTTTATTCAGTGCTCCATCAGTCTCCGAATTTAAAACAAGACAGAAGAGTCATTTCTTTAGCAAAGTATGTGCATTTTAGAGTTAATGATTTAACTATACACAATGTAACAATATTAGATAGCTATTTAACTTAAATTGTGGAAATCCTCATTACTGCCTTTTACAAATTCTTTTCCCATTCTGTATTTAGAAATGTCACTTGAGCATGAGAATGGATTAAGACATCAGAATAATAGGGAATCTTTGGATTCATTTGTGACAGGCACTGATCAAGGCTGTCATCATTATACTAGTTGTTTCTTACATTTGCTGTGCAATATCATATAAGACCACAAGAGTCTAGGTCAACCAATTTTGGCTTTTTGTTTATTCCAAACAAGAATTTTTTATCCATGACGCTGCTTCCTAAAGTTTTTCCCTTTAGCCACTTCAATATCAAATGCTCTGTTAACTGGTACAACTTTCCTTTAATGCATTAATTTTTTGTAGACTAAAGTTTATGGATGCCTATTACGGTTAATTTTAACAGATAAGTACACTGTGAAAAATCAGCATAATTTACTTTATTATTTTGTGTTTATTAATTTGTGTTAATGCACAATGCTCAGTGAAGATTGATGTATACGAATACACTGGACAGCACAAACTCAAAATTAATAGCAGATGAAGGGAAGGGATGTTTTGAAAGTATGCATCACTATATGATTGGACATATACAGTACAGTAGGTTCCAGCTCCACCAACCATATTACGTAATGAAGTGTTACTTAGCCGCCAAGATAAAAATTTGCTGTCCATAGAGCACGCAATATTTTAACAATATACTATTGCTTCAAGTGCAAAGTTATGAATAATGTTTCATATTTGAGTAATAGAAAACTAGATGGCTGTCTTTATTATATTGAATCTGCATATATTTTTATAGATAGATAGAATTTATTAGTTGTATGAAGCAGAAATATTTGTACCTAAGCAAACGCCCTTCTGTTTTCACACTGCTATGAAGTCAACTTACTACTAGAAATCAAATTAAATTACATAACGATTAACAAGTAAATTTGTTGTACATACCCACAAGTTACAAGACAAATTTAAATACATTTAAACAAATTCACATTTCAAGTCAACGTAATCAAAATTGCCTATCCCAGCAGCACTAAGAGCAAAGTGCACTAATGTACACATTGATACATGGGTCAACAGAGAATTGTCATTCAATACAAAATGCATGTTTTTTGAATGTGATGCAGTAGCATTAACATGCTGTGAATTCAAAAAAGTCATAATAATAGACAATTAGTGGGAAAATGAGCCATTAGGTAAACTGTGGGGAAGTAGGGGAGGTAATATAAGACTAAAGGTTTATACTAAGATCCCAAAGGTTAACATCATTCTGATGCTGATTTAAATGCAGCAAGCAAGTAAATGAAATGGTATAAATTTTATGAAGAGTTAAAAGTTATAATGAAAGTATCATGCTTAAAAGAAGAACTAACAGTACTTTGCAGAACACAATATATCAAGCATCCAGCTTAGCTCTGCTGTGTCAATTAACCTAAAAGACATGCACTTTGGTTGTAAACAAAAGGAATAAATACCAAATCTTCACAAGTCAAGAATCAACCCCAGGTCTTTAAACCCATGGGACAACAGCAGCAGGAATGACCACATTGACCATATCACAGATAGTTTGTGATGAAGAATAAGGGTTTAAACGCTAAGAATTTTCTATCCAGAAAAAATAAAATCTGGTGTTTTTAGCTCATGACTTTCTCCATGTTTACTACATAAGTACAGTACAGGTTATGAATTTATCAAAGTATGCAAGATGTAACACCACTGAAGGGTATTTTTCACATTTTAGTCACCTTTAAAAAGGTGAAACTATTAAAAAAAATGTATGCAACTAAAAATATACAATATTTGCACTTTTGGCCAAAAATTAACAATTTATGAATCAATTCACCTCCAGCTATGGGAATGTTATATTATTTAGTCTATGGAATAGAAATCTGCCTCACAGGACCATCTTAACAGCATCATAGGGCCCCGGGCAAAATAATGCACTGGGGCCCCTGTTTAACAGCAAAAAAGAAACATATACAGGCATCAGAAACATCGTGGGCCCCTATGCTCCTGGGAGCTCTGGCCAGTTCCCATTGCGCCCAGACGTTAAGGAAGCTCTGTTTCTGTCATGCACCTGGGATGGCCTTTAGGCTAACACCCTCAACTCATCAACTATATGTGCTGAGCTCAAAACACTAAGTAGGAAAACTTTTTTACGCTAAGTAGGAAAATCCTGCCACTAACAATAAGATATCCTAGTAATTTCATAACAGCATAATATGTGAGTAATGTTTCTTATAATTAAAAAATAAGGCTACTGTTGACTCCTGGGAAGGTGACCTAATGTCTATAGTACTAATAAGGGCAATTATCTCCACATCATTGACCTGAAGACAATGCACTGCATGCAGCAGAAGACCAAGAACAGGCATATTTCAAGAATGACACAGAATAAAGATGTATAGCCAGTTAGGATCAACAAAAACAAATATGTACCCAAAAGAGATGTAAAAAATATCCGGTACCTACTGAGAGGCAGTTAAGTAATTAGTTATGAGACAGTTAAAAGAATACCTCATATTATGATTTATTAAAATGTAGTCCCTCGCAGTGCTGCATCTGTAGAAAACCTGACTGATGATACTTGTAACAGAACAGTGATCAATAAGTGGTTGGCTGCTTTTCTATAACGCCAACACCCTCAGATCAGCTACAGCTACTTCAAAAGATCCATAAGAATGTGTAATATCTGCTGGGTCAATCCATTGATTCACTTCTACAGCAAATCACCCAAGTGTGTAGTATCTAAAAAACAAGCTTTTGGATTTACTTGTTTGCAATTATGTTAGACTTTAATCTATTTTCATCTGCAACCTACAACAAAAATGTATTCACCATAACTATATATTGGTTACTTTTGATACACTATTTAGTATAAATTGTATATACTAATATACAGATGTAAATATTATTATTGCTACCTCACACCTTTGGCCATCCTTTCAAACAGACTTATTGATTTTATTTCAAAAGTCAGTCAAGCAGTTCTGAAATGAATTTTTTCTTGTTTTATAGACTTTTTTTTTTTTTTAACCAGCATAAAGTCACTGAAATGGGGGTGGGTATTTGTAATCGCTATTAATAGCATTAATAATATTGTAAGAAGGACTGAGATGGTAAATTGGGACACCAGACAGAACAGATATGTTAGCCTTCCTTCTTTCTGGATTATTTAGTGTTTAATTAAAATTCAGTCTTCAGTCTGTTACATTCAATATAGACTTCACATTGACATTTACGGGGAATGCCTCTACTGAGCTGCACTGGCTGCATCCAGCTTCCATTAGAAGGACCGTTATTACACAAAAGATTCTTTTGCCCAAAAAACCTGATGTTTTGCATAACCAGACATTAAAATGTGGGGGGCAGTACACCATATTTTTGGTTCTCATACCAGAGAGTGAGTCAGAAGATAACGGGGAAAAAAAAAACTGAAGTGGTTTCAAAGTAATTCTTATGAGTTTAAAAAGTTTACAATTTAGGCTACTTTTAATGTTTAGCAATGTTAGCAGTTATATTACTATTTCCTTGAAATGCAAGTAGTTAAAAAAGAGGTGGTAGCAAAACTGGGTTTGCAGGAAAGGTAGATTCAGATTTAAAATAAAAGAAGAATCTTGTTTGATGTCAAGAATTTTCACTCACTTTTGACTGGAAGTTTGCTAACTTAGTAGTATTATGTAAGAATGTAAGTGAGAAATTTAATTTAACTTTTACTTTTCAAATGTGTGAATATGCATTAAATAGGTTTTTTTAGAAGTTTTATTGAGCTTTTAGACCAAATTGCTATAATTGCAGCACCATTCAGTGAAAGATTTGTTCGTTACAATATCACACACATTAATGTTCAAATTTTAAATGACTGATAATTCATAATTAGCAGTTAGGTCTATTCTCCTGCCCAGTTCAGGTAGCTATGTGAACAGAAAGTTTATTACAAGAGGCAGAGGCCCATTGGGTTTTATTTTAGAGCAGCCTTAACACTAGAATTACCAACCATGCAAGCTGTCGTATCAAACGCCTACTGTAACTTGCTTTATTTTTTCTCCACTTATAGTCTAGAATAAAAGTGCACTTGTTTTGTTATACTTGTACACCAACATATGTTCCTGTGTTTGAGCGACATGGGTATGCTCAAAAAATAGACGTGCAATGCCACGAAAAGTGCACTCAGGCACTGCAGTTCGCAAGCATTGGTACGAGAATGCAGTCACAAGTATGCTGCAGAGCTATAGCGCTCTGTCTTTATGTGAAAACAACAGTGTCAGATTTTGGGAGGTAGGGAAGGATCTTGAACACGACTGAGAGAATGAAAAGTGAATAAAAAAAAAACTAACCTTTACAAGTATCATAAATTACACTGGCTGTTACACACTGAAATCAAATGTATGTTTTTATTTTAAAATTGTATGAATAAGAGCAGTTTACTTCTCAAGAGAGAATCATGCTGGATCGAACTCATGACCTTTAGATTACTAGTCAGCAGCTGATACCATTATGCTACCATGGCAGTTGTGATAAGTATGTGTCAATGTGGCATGCTAAGGCAGCTTTTTTTCTGCAGTTATATTTTTGGATAAAAGCATACTTGTTCTGTTATATTTGTACCTTTTGTGAAACTGTTAATTTGATATTTGGACTTCAGGCTTCATACATTATATAGTTTATGCCTACATTGTGTCACTTACTACTACAATATGAAAAACATTTCTGTTTTAAAAATGTGTTTACACGGATTACTGTAGAAACGGAACACACGTGAAATGCGTGTATTCCAAATAATGATCTATTATTTCCACTCTAAAACTCCACTTCACTCCCAGATAATCAATCCAGGCATGAGCTGGAAGAAGTTTGTGCATGTTCTAAGTCGGTGGGGAGATGCAACTTTTCTTTACCACCACATTTAGATTAACAAAAGATGCTGGTGGAGAGGTGAGAATGGTTTTAAGAAGCGATTTAAGGTGGGACGGATCTACGAGTTTTTTCATAGGCTCTGGTAATTCTAGTGTTAACGAATTCTTAACAGAGTCTCAAAAAAATGTGCAGCATTCATCATATGAAAAATCTGATTTTTGGTAGCTTTAAATTATATAAGATATAATTTTACCCTTATTTTGTGGAGTGTATTTAGGATTCCTCTAGTTGCATAAGATAAACTGATGTGAGAGCAGTGTGGTATAAGAGGTCACAACAAATTTTTCATTACATATATTTTTTTTTTTCTATTCAGGTATTACTACAATTAATGCTACTGAGTGATTAGAAATACTTTATTAAGTCCGGGATTATCTGACAAATTACCAAATACTGTACTCAAATATGTGACCAAGTTGGAATCAAGTCCCTGATAAATTTTAGGTCATAAATAAATGCCAAGTGTGATGTACAACTATTAGATGATTCGCTGCATGCTTAGCACAGATTAACAGATGAGTGTCTATTATGAACTGTCAAAATTCACTCCTTAGGTAAGGCATTAATTGAGAGGTGTCCTTCTCATTGTTGCTTAAGATTATCTTCATCATTACCACCTAGTAAATATTTTCAAGCATGTTAATAGAAGATTAAGGAAGAAGTTAATTAAAGTTGATAGAAGATTAAGAAAGTTAATACTTTTTAACATTTTAACAACCTTTTAACAATTTTTGTACCTAATACGTTGAAACACTAGCATGTTACTGGAAGTTTATATTTGAACTGTAGTTGTTTAAAGTTTTCATGCACATTATCAAAACACAGAGGTTCAAATACTAAAATGATTTACATATATTAAATACTGTGTAGGTTAAAGAAGTTCTGAATATGTGTGTGCTACACTTTGTTTGAAAGTGCTGCATGATTGACACTGATATGAATGATTGAATGGAGGGTTGTTTTCCTGCTGAATTTATAAGATTCCATTTCTCACAGCTAAAAACTTAAGACAGGTTATTTTCTGCTAAAGGCAAAAACACAATATAAAAGTTAATCAATTAGCTGGCCAAACTACAGTACAAAGTTACAAATAGAAAAGTTCTGGAAATCAAAAGTATTACGTGTACTTAGAGCTTGATGCCTGTCCTCTCAGGAAATGGGCGAGATTGCATCCTGATTTCTATAAGATGTGTAGAGCGCCCTCCTTTGACACAGAAGTGAATAATCCTGCTTTGTCTTTCCTTTCCTAATGCTTTACTCCTTCTTTACTTTGGTCATGCTTTGTGGCTGTGGGCTATACTTTAGTTAGTCTTTGAGGTTTCATGTACAGTGCTTCTGTTTTGCTAGCATAAAAATTACATCTGCTGGATAGTTGGTAATAAAGGGATTCCCTTCTTCAGCTAGACAAATGCCTTAGTTTACACAGGTCTCTCTTGTTTATGCAACTTGCTGTCCTTTAGAGAGGCTTGACTCAATGCGGAATTCATGACAAATTCCGTTATGGACACTCTCCCGCCCTTACGGTCCAAAATTTAGTTACTCTCTGAACTAGTGGGGGTCCACTTGCTATAGAGCAAAAGTTAAGGTCAGAGAGTGAGAGTACAAATCTGTTTGAAATGGGTTTGTAATGGGAGAAGAGGAGAATAAGCCATTGGTAAATTCTGAGCACACAAGTCCAACAATTCAAGTGATAAAGTGTGAAAAAGGCGCTATATAGCACCCTTGAACCCTCAGGGATGACTCCAAATAACGGGTAAAAGTCTAATACTTTTTATTGCGACTCACAGTGCACCAAGCACCTTCCACACTACTCGTATATTTTAACCAACACTATAAACACAATAACCTCTCCTCCTCGGCCCAGACACTTCGCCCTCCTACCTCCCAACTCAGCTCATCGTCTGGACTGAGGCACCGTCCTTTTATAGCCCCTGACCCGGAGGTATTCCTGTCCCGACAGTCCATAGTTCCTTACTCCTTCCGGGTCAGGGCAATCAGTCCTTTTCTTTAACCCGGGAGCACGTCGTTCCTTCCTGTCACGTGACCATGACGTACTCCCGGGTCATAGGGCATAAAAGAGCCCATAAGCCCTCCCACAGCGACTCCTGGTGGCCCCCAAGGTATCCAGCAGGGTTGTGTAAAAATACTACAAGGTCCAAAAGGCCCTGCTGGACCTCGGGGCACGATTCTCTGTCGGGAGAGCTCCTCCTGGCGGCCTGGGGGTGCGGACCGGCATGGAAAGCCGGCAATCCTCCACAAAAGCTTTCTCTAAAAAGGTTGGCAATTTTTGAACTATGGCTCCTTGTTCATTGAAGACTGGTACACAGCGGAACACTGAGATGTCTGAATGTCATTAACCTCTTCAAATGAAGCTCATTAACCTCTTCCAAAAAGAGGCCTTGTGAGAAAAACATATACTTACGGTGACATTAAGTGTCAGTAAAAACCTTAAGTAAAAGACTTGTTGGCCATGTCAAAGCAAATAAATGACTGCGGTCCTAAACAACTAGTATTTTCAATTACCTTCTTCAAAAAAACTTAATTTTTTTACCCAAATTACTTTTATTCTTCGAATTGTGTTGTAAATGAATTGACCTGTTATAACAATGTTTACTTTACATATTTTAATATTTTTTTATCAAAAGTATAAAAATATAACTCCACAACTTTTTATTTTCATTGTATTGTGAAAATGTAGAACACTTCCAGGCCTTCCCGTACTATATGAAAAGATAAAAATGCACCAAGTATTTTTGTAAATGATGCTTGTAGGATGGTAAAACTGTCAAAACTAGTTTAATTTTTTTTCTTATTATAAATAATCTTCATTTTCCCATGATGCAATTTTTTTAAACATTTGCTCCTTTAGTTTTCTTCCTTCTTCTTTAAATTAATATTCTTTTATTTTTCATGATGGAGAGATGGCCTGTACAGATGATTTATCAAACCAGTTGGTCCCTCAGAACAGGATTTTTTTTAATGTGCCTTCTTAATTTTTCTGTCCACGGGGAGATCTTTAAAGCAGAAAATTTTGTAGTCAAATTGCTTCAGTATAATTTATTTTGTCAGTTTGTTCTTCAGTTATTTTTCTTGAATTTCTACTGACTGGTATTAAGTTATAATTATTTTCTAGCTCATTTGCCATGAACTCTGTTTTTCATTTCTGACATTAATTACTGAAATATTTTGTTTACTTGTTCTGTTGTCGAAAGTCCTTGGCTAGAATGTCTGCTGACATCATTGTCACAAAGCGCTAACTTTTTCGTATTCTTATGCCATATGATTTTAAGATAAGCCCCTCCACTTTGTCCACATTGCAATGTCAGTTTTACTATATTATTCTTTTAAGTGGCCCATTTTATTTGGCAATCTAATACATTGTGGCTGTATCATTTATATCAATATTACAGGCAAAATTTAATAGAATTTGCATTAACAGTAGAGGACAAACAAAAAGTTGTCTAAGTTCAGGTAACCTTTTGGATACAAAGAAGCTTTCTCATCTGGCTTAGCAATAGGAGACTCCCGCAGACATGTGGATGGGACTGCTTCATAGCTACAGGCATCGTGTTTCCATGTGTGAGAGACCAGGCTTGCTGTCTCCTATGTGTCTGATCCAACTATAACATTTAAAAATATTCCAGAAGATTCTCATCTGATTTTTTATTACTTGGTTAATCAAGCACTCATGCTAGCCAAGAAAGACATTACCTTGCTTAATAGTCTTACACATATGCAATTATAAAGTCATTGCTGCCATTAGTACTTTCCAGTTAGTGAATGACTCTTCAATCACATATGTACAGTTTCAGCTTTCCTTTAACATGTGAAGTTGGAGTATCAAAATCTTTGCTAATAAAAACACTTTTGAATATCCATCCATTTTCCAACCCGCTGAATCCAAACACAGGGGTCTGATGGAGCCAATCCCAGCCAACAAGGCAGGATCCAATCCTGGGCAGGGTGCCAACCCACACACAAACTAGGGCCAATTTAGAATCGCCAAACCACCTAACTGGCATGTCTTTGGACTGTGGGAGGAAACCCATGCAGACACGGGGAGAACATGCAAACTCCATGCAGGGAGGGCCCGGGAAGCAAACCCAGGTCTCCTAACTGCGAGGCAGCGGCGCTACCACTGCGCCACCGTGCCACCCTTTTGAATATCCAAATAGCCAATTTGGTTACTCAAAGAAAACTGTCAAAGAGCACTTTTTTCTTCTGATTCTGTTCCTTTTTTAGAACAGAACATTTTAGAATTCTTGTCATGAGCACACAATTTACAGTAACACAGCCTTTTAATTTCTATTATTTTGTGTTTCTTAAACAATGTCAACTCATCTGTCAATTTCTTTTATTTTTTTGTTTCGTAAACAATATCAAGTCAAGAGCTGAAGATCCTTAGAATGATAGTGTCAGCAATGTTAAGTATCTGTTTCTGGGTGTTTACAATATTCTATACATAAATCCTTTTTTTAAGCATATGAAATCTAATCTCAAGTCTTGTGTTTTTAATTTAATAAGGGGAGCATAGCACTTGTATTTATGAGTATCTCTTTGCTATTGTGATGTCCTGAAGATGCTTTAAATTGGTTGTCATTTCATTTCATTAGGAAAACAATAATTCACTGCTCATTTTTTAACAGTATATTGTAAAACAGTTTCATTGATATATGTAAAACCTTTAATTGCATTAGCTAGTGAAAATAATAATGGTGCATTTGAGTTTCATATAGACTTATCTGCATGTTTGTGACATACCCTTTGCTTTCTTGATATACAGTATCATGCATTTTTTTAACTCCATCTGTTCTTGTAAAAATAGTATGTGTGAAACTTCTACCCTTTTAAACAGTCTGCAAAGCATGTTTACTAGTAAAGTAGATTTCTGTATAACTTCAATCAGGATCATTTAGGCTGTACATTATTATTATTATTATTAACACTACAATCTTTCAAGTCCTCAGGTGTCTATTTTTTTAATTATGAACTTTTTTGTGCCTTAGCAGAAAGTCCAACATTGTGAATGTGTATGTTGTTTGAAAAGAACAGATAAAATTATGATGAAACATAAAGTGTATTCTTCAAAATAAGTCTCTAAGCCACCAATCCAAACTTCAGACAAAAGCTTCACTATAAAACGTAATGCTGATTTTAAATTTGTCATTATAGTCCTTGCACTGAGATGTGTATTAAATGTGTCAAGGTCAATTTTATGCATAGAAGTATTTTTTACAATCAGCACAATTCTTTTCTAAACACTGTTATTTTCTTGGCTTCCTGAAATATCCTTAGTTTTAATTACCGCCAAGATGTAATCGAAAAACTTTTTAAAATACCTTGTTTCTCAAGTGGAATTTCACAAGCAGAAATTAGGTTGTTTTAGGAAGCAGCAACAGTGACTCGTGTGGTATAAAGTGAGAATACAGCAGATAACATCAAAGCCTACATTTTATGTTTATCTGAAAGAACAGCAAATGAGGTATTGGAAGATCTATACTATGACATTGTCGGTGGCATATCTTACACACATTACAACCTACTAAAAATGTACTGTACTCAAAAAACTGTAAAATGATGTTTGAATAATATGCAATGGGTGGCGCAGTGGTAGCGCTGCTGCCTCGCAGTTAGGAGACCTGGGTTCACTTCCCGGGTGCTCCCTGCGTGGAGTTTGCATGTTCTCCCCGTGTCTACGTGGGTTTCCTCCCACAGTCCAAAGACATGCAGGTCAGGTGTATTGGTGATTCTAAATTGGCCCAAGTGTGTGGGTGTGTTTGTGTGTGTCCTGCGGTGGGTTGGCACCCTGCCCAGGATTGGTTCCTGCCTTGTGCCCTGGGATTGGCTCCAGCAGACCCCCGTGACCCTGTGTTTGGATTCAGCGGGTTGAAAAATGGATGGATGGATGATATGCAACAGTAAATACAGTAAATCTAACTAAATTTCACCTCTATCAGAAACAAGCCTTTGGATATATGGAGTATTAAAAAAAAAATAAAGGTGGACATTTCCAGTGTAACTAAAAAATCACACCACACAGTTAAGAGGACTTTATTTTAAAAGAGTAAACACAATGTTGACAACTTGTATTCCACTTTTTAGTAAATCTGTTACAAACCCATTGATAATCATGTTATTATTTAGTTTATTATGTTGGTGAATATTATTCATTTATGAATGTAAGGCTTCACATTTTAATAGTTTAAACACAATTGTTGTATAACTAGGTAATAAACTGGCAATTCAAATTACCTGGGTTTGATTTCCTGAATGTTTGCTCTATGTATCGATTTCTACAATCACAGAATCTGAAGCATCACAGAAATGCTTCTTTGTATTAGTGCCGACTCTAAATTGACAGTTTATATGCAAGTATGGGTATATGCAGAGCCCAAGGACCCCTAAAATATTATCTTGTCTAAAGTCACCTTCTGCTTTATGCCCATTCCTTCTGAGAGAGGCTCTTATGCTTCAAAACCCATGCTGGTCAACATAGTTTCAGAGAATGGATTAGTATTTCTAAATGCTTTCTGTGATTTATTTATGAAATATTTAATGTTTCACACTCACCTGATTATATTCCAGTAGTTAGGAAGTTTATTTTAGCTTTTTTTTTTTCCTAATGTAATGTACCCATTAACTGAATAGTGTGAAGGTGACTCAAGTGATTCATATAATAAAATGTAAATTGCTTTGATAAAAAATACAGGATGTAGAAAAAATAATGTGCACTATTGATGGTTTGACAATAGACGGTGCAATGCATTCAACATTAGCTTGAATTGTAGCATTTTCTGTGCCGGTCTACGTAAGGACAGGAATATATTAAAATTGTAATCTTATTATCAAGAATTAGGAGTTTGCCATGGTAGATTAAATGGACTGTTTAAAGTTATACAAAAAATATTAATTTAAAGATACATGGAAAGTGCACCAATAAACTATATTGCTTTTGTTTGTGTCAAGTCATTTCCTAATTTTCACATTAAGAACAATTTAGACCTTCATTACATAAACCAATACCATTGATTGAAATCACTAGAGATTTAATATTCTTGAAAGGTACCTGGACAATATGTAAATATTGCATGGTTATATAGTTTTCTTCTACTATTTTACATTTGTACAATGGATATCAATTCTACATAGTCTTTTTGAAATTTCAACTTTTGTTAATGTGATAACTCCAATAAAGATAATCTTATCAAACCTTTTTTTGTTTACCTTTGGTAAGATCTTGGAAAGACCAACATGTACTGTACTTGAAAATCAAATGGGTTATTTTTATCAAATCAATTATTAGTATTTTTCAACTTGGCTTATTGTTTTACTTAATAATATTCCAAAAGGACCATTGGTGCCCACATTTACATTATGCAACTCTGAGTGTACCACCATTAAAAACCTTACTGTTTCACCACCTAACTCTGGGGAAGTTTCTGCCTTCCTATAAAGAGATACAAACAAATACTGTTATTGTGATTCTGAGTGTCTTTCTCCTGTGGGACTCCACTCTACTCTGTACCATCTTGGCTGGAAAAACCACATAATGACACAGAGAAACTATGGGTGATGATCAAAAGAGACAAAACCTCAGGACAGTGTAACCCACTGCACCACCATGCATATGTATTGTGCCCAGAGGGGACTCGGCGGTCTCATGGTCTGGAATCCCTACAGATTTTATTTTTTCTCCAGCCGTCTGGAGTTTTTGTTTTTCTGTCCCCCCTGGCCATTGAACCTTACTCTTATTCGATGTTAATTAATGTTGATTTATTTTGTTTTATAATTGTGTCTTTCATTTTTCTATTCTTTAATATGTAAAGCACTTTGAGCTACTGTTTGTATGAAAATGTGCTATATAAATAAATGTTGTTGTTGTTGTTGATATGTAAAAACTTGATTGCCATATCAATGTTAATTTTATAGAAATTTCTGTAGCAAAAGTCATACATATGTAACATCAAAACGAACACATTCAGACAAAACTAATAATCACTATGCACATCTGACATTAAAGTTTCAGTGCACATCTTGGGTGCATTTTACATGTTTTGGTTTTACATCTAAAGTTATCTCCTGTGCCTCCTTACTTTCATTTAATTTCTTCTTTCAAAAATCATTCTTTATAATTTGCTTATCTGTAAAAGAGGTTAATTTGCCCATGTCTACTGCCACTAAAATATTTACATTTTTGTTATTTATTTTCAGTTTATATGCACAAACCACTACAATGCAGGCATACTATTTTCAAAAGTTGTGTATTTTGCTGAGAATCAAAACCATGGCAACCAGTTGTCACTATTTAAGGAATTATGAAGAAAACAAAATCAAAAAGTTAATCTTCTCTAGTAGACATTCTAAATCAAACCTGAAAAAGGCAAACTTTAGAACTTAGTAAGTAAGCAAATAGCATTTGAAAAAAATTGAGACCTGCAAGGCACTGCAAAATTAGCTTCAATCCAGTGACAAAGGGGAGAATATCTCACTGTTTGACTTGGCTTCAAAGTAATAACTGGTTACTTAAGTTTTTATTATTTTGTAATTACAATTAAACTAGGAAACAGTTCTATAAGATTTTAACTGAGATCATTATATAAATGTACGTGAAGAGCAACATTAATTTTTATGGCAGTCACAACCTCAGAGTGTTTGTGGTAGTAAGGCTCAAGCACAGAGAAAGTTCTTGACATTGGACGAAATACAAGATTAATTATAAAAGAAGATGGAGGTAATAGAGAGGTAAATGTCAGTCTTGAAGAATTTACAATGATGGACTATGCAATAAAAGATGGAATGTCAGACATACAGAAGAGATTATTGAGAGGAGATAATACTTATTTAGAACTGTTAATCTTTTATCAAGACAGCTTTTCAAATTAACTAAACAGTTCTACCATATGCAGAATATCAGTTGGGGAAACGTTAATTAATAAAAGAATGTCATGTGTGCACCATGAGAGAGAACGGTTCATGACATTAATTGAGATACAAGTGATCAGATTGTCACTTCAAAAGGTCATGGTTAATGGCTTGAAAGATAAGGCATATAGAAAGGTTGACAGTGAACAACCTTGACTGGAATATTTATGAATTACCAAAGGATATGATATCTTTGTATGGGACAGAACACAAGTGGTGGAACAATGGTATCTGTTGATGAATTTAGTAAATCATATGCCAAAGCAATTATCTCTAAATACATGTCCAAGTTTGCTTGTGAATAAAAACCCTTAAGAAATAACATTTGGATAAATAAGAAAACATTAAGAAGAATTTCTAAGCGGGTGATCCCTGAACTGCTGTTGTTTTATTACCGCCTAAATTATTAGTTCAATTCCTAGCTCTAAATAACTACATCATGTGTCTTAAGGTAGAATTATACATCTAAACATAAGATCACATTAATTCTCAGAGATCACATTCATGCTACTCCAGTACCCAAGGTGTAGAGATTCATGAGTTTACTCCATACCAAACCCTAGCTAATATATGAAATGGTTTGTAACAAGGATCTGTTTACAACCTGCTTTCGCTGCATTGATTGAAGTACCATTACTCTGTTTTAAGGAACAACTGCTGGCATAATTCAGATAAATGCTAGCAATGCCTCAGGAAAAATGCCTGAACTGTACAGGCCACAAAACCAAGTATGTCAGCATTTACTTCTGAACCTAGTTAAGAACTCTATGCCCAATACTAATGGAGCCCTCCATACAAATTAATTTTGATAATCTGAAATGTATTTGTAAAATGAATGGAATGGAGTATTTTAATTTAGATGGACAGGACTGATTAGTAAACTAAATGGTTCTTTTGACAATTTTCTCCATTCTCATTGCAGAACAATGTCTGTTAGTTAGCAGTTCAATAAACCTAGGTAGCCAAGTAAGCTGCAAAAGATCAACTGTCCCATCTTTCACAAACAAGCAGGAAACAACAAGTATAATTAGTATAAACTTAAACTTTAGTGTTGATGTGGGCCATCTTGCTAATCAATTGCTAGCTGTTTCATGACTCCTGCCAGAAGAGAGCCAGAGGTACATTGGGTAGCACACTAGTGTCGTTGGATTGCTTGTGTTTTGAAGTCAGAATTTTCACTTCAGCTATTGCTTTGGTTGTGAGACCTTCAATTTATGCTTTTTCCATAGTCCCTATTCCAAAACTCTCTGATTCATTTTTTGTTGAATATCATTAGTCTTAAAATCTAATCTCAAATTTTCTTGATGAATAGACAGCAGTAGTCCTGAATCACATAAAAACAAGTTTGCCTCTGAAATAAAGAAAATTTTCCAAATGATAGAAGAATACATGGTATTGATACTCAAAGTAAATTACTCTCACAAGTATAGCAGAAGACCAAAACGGAAAGGGATTTCTCAGAAGCTAAAGGATAAGGTACTGACAAAATCAAGTTCAGCAAACATTAATTAAAGAGAAGAGAAGGGCTACGCAGCTTAATATTTCCATTAATGCCTTGTGGTTCTTAGTTACTCAGGAATGGCCTACTGAGCAACCTGTGGAAATAAGATTTTATGCTCCTAGCTTTGGTTATTACTGCTTAACAGATCGAAAAATACTTCTAAATTGTATTTTTTCACAATGAAATTTGGTCCCTAGTGTGTGCTTGGGGTGTGGGTGGGTGTGTGTGAGCCCTGCGGTAGGCTGACGCCCTGCCTGGGGTTTGTTTCCTGCCTTGCGCCCTGTGTTGGCTGGGATTGGCTCCAGCAGACCCCTGTGACCCTGTAGTTAGGATATAGCGGGTTGGATAATGGATGGAAGGATGGATGAAATTTGATTACTTTAAATGTTATATTTTCATATAGCTGACATATAGGCCACACAGATTGCTTTCAGGGTAATTTTTTACCTATTATTTATTAGATTATTTAGAAACTAATTGAAGTGATCTTAAACATGTCAAATAAACAGTAAAGTACAGTAAAGAACCAAAATTCTTAGCTATGTTCTTCACTCCTCTGACCTACATTTTCTTGCAAGAAATTTTTTGCTTTATTTTTCCCTCAACTTCAGCAGTAACACTTTCTCTTGTTAGTTTTTCTCCTTTTCTTTTGTCTCTGATATGTCTTTTTCACTATATGTTTGTGTGTGTGTACATGTGTGTGAGAGCATGGGGGCTTAAGTGTCAGTTCAGGATAAAAGTTCTAAAGAATCACCTAGCAAGATAAATGAATCATTTGTTATGGGGTAATAATTTAGAGAAAGGTCACACACCCGTGGTCTTAATTTTCTACAGAAATCCTAAGTACACTGTTTTATTCCCAAAAAAGACCTTCTCCTGATTTTGTCTGAAGATAATGTTCAGGTGAACATTGAACTGGATATATCTAAACAAAAACAATGCAGAATATAATCCACAGTCTGGCTCTTCCTCAGACTATAAAGAAATCCATGGAAATGGTAGAATGGAGATATTTTTGTCAAAATCCCACAAACATAACCTGCTTCTTATTACCATGCTACCATCACTGGGATGGAAACACATAATATTGTAAGGAACACATATAAAACATTAGCAGTTTCCAAAGCATTAGGTGATGGTGTGGTTTGGCTCCACAGTCCCTTGTAGTATCTACGGAGCCTCTTGAACCTACAACCATCGATAGTTTTTCCCAGGATGAGCCAGGTAAATGAGGACACACACATGCAGCAAGGGGTAGGTACAAAAAGTAATAAGTACTTTTATTAAAGCAAAGTTAAACAAAGTGTAATCCTAAAGTGCAGCGTAAACATCCATAAATAAATAAACAACCCATTAATATCAAACAGTGTCCATGTGGAGGTTAAAAACAATTAATATAAATAATCCCTTAAAAAACAAGGTTAAAATTATTTACGCTGGAAGCTTTTCTTTAAAACTCGATCTCTTGTGCATCCCTTTACCCCATGCAGGGTAAGCAGAGGAGACACCCAACCATCTTTTTTAGGCCCGGATCCTACTCCTTCAGTTACCACTGCCTCTCCCTGCAGTTATGTGGGACAAACACCAGGTCACTCCATCTCCCTGGGCCAGAATGGCCCTCTTCAGTTCCTGAGCATTGGCCTCATGCCCCCCAAAGTGGCCGTCTTCCCAGCTGCTTGCTTGCTCTCTTACACAACGGTACTCTCCCCTTCCTGCCTGCCTAATTTTCCCTGACTTTAACCTCTGTCACTTTGCCTCTTCTTTCTCTTTCTGTGAATTTCCTCCCATTTAATTGAGTGCAGGGGTGACACACTGCTGACACCACAAACCACTTATGACACCCTAAACTTCCTCCATTCCCTCACACCAGCCATTGAAAAGATCATGCTTGAGATGACCAACATTGAGGATTTATGTAAGTGTTGTATGAGGATGGATTTCAAGCATGCTTTTTTATTGCTGATATATTGGCCAGTGTATATAGTTCCTGAAGAGACTGAATGAGAGTCAGTAGGAGTAAGACAGAGTACATGTGCATAAATGAGAGAGATGGTGGGAGAAGGGTTTGACTGCAAGGGGCAGAGCTGGTGAAGGTAGACAAATTTAAATGCTTTGGTTCAACAACGTAATTGAAAGTGCAGCAGAGAAGTTAAGAAGAGAGCGCAGGAAGGGTGAAGGAAGAGTGACAGTAGTGATAGAAGAGTAACTGCAAGAGTGAAAGGGAAGGTCTATAAAACAGTAGTGAGACCAGCTATGATGTATGGTTTGGAGATGGTGGTACTGACAAAAAGACATGATGGTTTTAGTTCAGAGTAACAAGGCTAGATAGGATTAGAAATGAGCATATTAGAGGTACAACATAGGTACGACAGTTTGGTGACCAAGTGAGAGGCTAGATTGAGATGGTTTGGACACGTGCGGAGGGGAGAGGAGGGCTACAGAGGGTAAATAATGTAAAGGAAGAAACCACCAGGCAAGAGGAAAAGAGGAAGGTTAATGAGGTTTATGCATATAGTGAGGGAGGATATGAAGGCAGTTGGTATGGCAGAAAATGATGTAAAAGACAGGGATAGAAGGTGATGGGTGATCCACTGTGGTGACACCTAAATGGGAGAAGCTTTAAGAAGAAGAAGAGGCAACTTATAGTTCCTAGCATGCTGAAACTGGAATGCTAATTTTAAAACTTTCTACCAAATCACCAGATTTGATGACTCTCATCTGCATAGAATGTCACAGAAAAACTGTCAGCAATTATAGGTGTTTGGGAATTGTCAAAACTACTACTGGATATTTTAAACAATTTGTTTTTGGCAGTCAAAGTATTAGCTCTACTTTTTAATTTATAGGCAACTCTCAATAGACTTCACCTTTAAGATCTCAGTCATTTACACTTACCTGTAACTAACTAATGGCCTCTTGTGTTCTAAATAAAAAAGTTGTGATTGTGTTAAATTTTGTAGAGAAGCATTTGTATATTTATGTTGTATATTGGAATTTATTTAGAAGAAATATAAACATTTAGCACGAATATACATTATAACTATGTTAATGTCCCAGCTAATGTGAGGGGAAGGTCTGATTAGATAATAATGTCTTAGTTAATACTTTCTCAGATTTCTAAAATTATATTTGAATGAGTCTTTTAAATCCATCCATAATTGCAATTCCTAACTGTATAAATAAAAATAGTTAAATTTTAAAGTGATGTGAAAGAATGTTCAACAGTAGCAACATATGTTTATTCAAAGTGATCTTGAATTCTATAATTTTATAAAAATACAACTCCTATAGTGCATGTAATATTTGTGAGTAATGACTATACATCTAGTGTACTTTGTTCTCTACTGACTGATTTGAAATAAAGCTTCAAAGGAAATTACACAGGGTAAGGGGCCTCTCCTGGACCAAGGCTTTCATTGACTCTGGAGCTGCAAAGCATTGTTCTATGCTATGTTATTTTGGTTACAAGGATGATGCTAGTATTAATGAAATGCAGTTAGTCTATCAGAAAACAAGCACTTGGAGGGAAATACATTTTTCCACTGTTATTGAATAGGCAAAATTATAAGTATTATGTCAAAACACTGTTGTTTCCATTTAAGTGAGTGCCCAAAATATATTAATCTCGGTTTCTTGCAATACCAGATCTGGACTATGAATATCAATTTTAGAGGTTAAATTAAACTGGCACAGTGGTTGAATTGAAAACCCCAAACTGGATTTTTAAACAAATGAATAATATAATAAAATTCAAATAACAAAACAGCAAATGCAAACAACAGTGCAATTATCTAAAACCACATCTTTATTAGTGAAATAGGTCAGAGCTGCTTGTATGTACAGTATATTCAAATATAAGTGCCACATAAATAGCACAACTTAGTAAAGAACGAACAAATAACATAATGCTCATTTTCTATAAATATAACTGCTTAATTATTTGAGAATAATAAGTCACAGTACTCAAAAATGTGTAGGTTGCAATAATCAAGACATGTCTAAGAGGTGAGACAACAGGCACAATACAGTTTCTATTATTACTTGGGACAAGTTTCTCAGCTACATAAACTAAATATAGCTAATTATGATAATTTTAGATATTAATGCAGTTAAGTTTTATGAGGAAAAGTGTGCTTTTGATAAACTTGACTTTATCTTCATAAGCTTCAAAAAACAATTTTTAATTGAATTCCATTTCATTGTAAGGTAATTGTAATGAGAAGAGCCAAGTTAAATACATCTGATAATGAATTTTGTTTTAATATTTAAATTGTACATGTGTAGATGTAATGTGCTATGCATTAACACTTCAATATTAGTCTTTACAAGATGTGATTATGTGTGACTGGTTTGCATGGCTCAAATCACAGAACAGGATATTAGTATATATAAGATCACTGGAAGAAACAGCAAATATTTTGTATATAACGGTAATGTGCTTTCTCTACATAATTTTGACATGGATCCACCAAAGTAGATAAGGCTTTCTTGTGTTTGGGAACACTTTAATCTTATTTGAGCCAATTATGACATTATGGCATTTGCTTTAAGCGTGTTAGAAATGTAATATTTCATATTGTGTTTGTCATGTTTTTTTTTCTCACTAAGGTAAAGTGTTTATTGTGTCCAAGGGATTGAGGTACAATAATAACATATCATCCATTATAAGCCATTACCATGCAATGCATGAGAATAGAGATGAGGCAGAAGGTACAGAATGTGAATTATAAACATAGTAATAGTATAAATCCATATTACTATTATTATTTAATATTTTGTAATCCATAAAACATGTGTAACCTTAACAGAAACAAAGTCTTGAAGCTTCTCTGTTTCCAACAGACAACAGGAGTCTGCTGAGGCCTTGATTAATATGATTGTGATGGATAATCGGCCATTCAGATTTAGGCACCTGTCTCCCAATATTTCAGGTACATATGTACTGTATGTCTGCATCAGACATCTAAATGATTATTCTTAATTCCTTGATAATAAATCACATATGTTCATCAGCCAGTGAAAGTAATTGTCGAGGCCTTGAGTGAAGGCAAGGCCCAGGCAGAGCAGGTGACTGCTCTGTGCTTGACATTAGATATATTGACATAACCATGAACATGAATGCTTACCTAACAGCTACCTGTCACTATATGGATGAAAGCATTCTGAACTCAATTTTACTAGGAGTGCTGTCATTCCCTAATTCACACACAGCTAATAACATTGCAAGTATGATAGCCTCCTTCAATGAGGAATGGGAAAATTTACACTAAGGTGACATGTCTTGTTACACAAAATTCACCTATTTTGTGTGCTAAGGATATTAAGATGTAACATACATTTTGCAAAGCACACACACTCAAGCTTATAGTGAAGAAGACTCTAGAACAGACTGTTGTCATATCTGATATTAAGGCCAGAGCCAGGAAGCTGTTGAGATATTTCACAAGCAGCCTCTCTGCAAAACTATGCTGTATGTCTTAATTTTTTTTATATAACATTGATGTTGCAACAGTGAAGTCCCATTAATATTTCCATTATTATAAAGGAAAACCTGGCACAAGTTTAGGAGCAGAAGATAAGAGCCAGACTCAAACCAATTCAAGAGAATGAATCTTGCAAGAAGAGCAATTACCATATGTTAAGCCAGAGATCAGTGATGGTGGGGAAGCTTTGGTTTACCTCCATACTAATATCATCCCTCTGACATCTTAAGCCATATTAAAGGCTGCCTGAATCCTTTAGCTCCTTTCACTGAAGTCATTGTGTAGTGTAAAAAAAGGTCTCTGGCTCAAAGGTAGTTCCCATGTTGAACATGTTGGAATGTGATTTGGATCACATTTTCACAGCACAAGTGTGACAACAGAAATTGGGGAACACCTTCTAAGTTATCTGAGAGATAACATACGCACACTTCAATCAACAATCATCATGTCCCTTGCCACTCTGCTAGACCCTTGTTTCAAAACATTTGGATTTCTCCATCACACCAGAAAAAAAGTGAAGCCCTAAAAAGATTAACTTCAGAGTGTACTGCCTTAATAAGGACAGAGTAAACACATTCACTACAACCATCTGTCTGACAAGAGGCTGGAGCCACACCCTCAAGTCAATGTTAATTTAGAATTTTGTTTTTCTGTCTCGAATATTCATGATCTAATCACCAGATTCATTTGCAAAAACACTCTGATGATCTCTCTGTGGAAGTCACAAATAAAAAAGGAAGCCATGACTGGGAGCAACTCAATGGAGAAGAGAGCAGTAGAAATACGCCATCTTGCAGTGCCCAGAATTGGACCAGTACATAACATGAATTAGTGCAGGTTGTATGTACAAAACAGCAAGATGTTAAGAACACTCTTACTGAACTTATAAAAAATGCATTTTGCCAAGTAAATGTTAATTATAGTAATACATTTTTGTTCACAATATTTCTCTAATACACTAAACCCTCATGTTCAAAAGGTAACTTTAAGGAGTTTGAGAATTTTCCAGTAGAAACGTCTGCTGTACAAGAAATACTCTGCTGTATTTTAGCAAATATGACAAAGAAATATTTGAATAAAAACACATAAATAATAGGGCGGCACGGTGGCACAGTGGTAGCACTGCTGCCTCGCAGTTAGAAGACCCGGGTTTGCTTCCCGGGTCCTCCCTGCGTGGAGTTTGCATGTTCTCCCGTGTCTCGTGGGTTCCTTGGCTCCGGTTTCCTCCCACAGTCCAAAGACATGCAGGTTAGGTGGATTGGTGATCCTAAATTGGCCCTAGTGTGTGCTTGGTGTGTGGGTGTGTTTGTGTGTGTCCTGCGGTGGGTTGGCACACTGCTCAGGATTGGTTCCTGTGTTGGCTGGGATTAGCTCCAGCAGACCCCCTTGACCCTGTGTTCGGATTCAGCGGGTTGGAAAATGGATGGATGGAATCACATAAATATAACAAAACAAAAGGGAGGGCAAATAAGGACCACAGTTAGTTGTGCAACCAACAATATAATACAACAGAAAAACATTAAAATACCGTTCCTTTATCTGATTGACAAAGGACCTGTTGTGATGGGGAAAACAATAGGATCACAAGATATAATCTGAATTATGTTTTACAAGTATTCCAAGTGTGACGGTGGATGCTTCACCAGAAAAGGACTCGAGGTTTTGCATGCATTTTCTCTTCCTTGCACCAGTACTATTACTGTTTCTCTTCAGGACAAAGATTTCCAAGTTATTTATTATCTTTATAGACATCCTTAAGGATAAAACTGTCAGTTACTGGGTACTGGGTACAGAAAAATTAGACTATATTCTGACGAGGACCAAGACTAATATGTATACTAAATTTTATGGAAATCAACTGAGTCTTCTTTAGTGATGCCTGGACAGACAGATTTATATGAATTAGTAAAGGAATGTATACTGTCTTTTGATAATGATGATATATCCAGTATTTTATATTATACTTTTTCTCAAAATCTTCATTTTTAAATAACTTGAGACAGCTTGATGATGGGGACTTTTTAAGCAGAATTTCAGGCAAAAAATAGAAATCATCCATTGACAATACACATTCTTCAAATGATGCAAAACATTTAATTCAGCTAATAATGATATACTGCGCAAATATATTTCAGCTCACATTTTTTTTTAAATGTAAGCCCAGCTTATTATTCCTGTGATTAGGCACCCACTATACCATATGTTTTCCGACTGTCCCCCACTAATACCTTTCTTGGAAAAAATTTTTTGCCAACCTGTTTGATTCCCTGTTTTTGGTACACTGTATTACTCCCCAAGGAGAAATCTGTTGTTTCACTTACAGCACTGTTTTGAATATTACTACATCATTTTTACTCACACTTGTGATAGCTGATTTGAATAAACCTTGTTTGCTGTTTAGACACATTCTGAAATGCTCTAGAGAAAAATTCATTTATGAATTTGAAAAATATACCACAATTGACTATGATATTGAGAACATCACAGATTACAACAGAGAGTCTTGTCATTGTGGTGTCTGGCAATGGGAAGTATTAATGACTCCACCATCAGAAAGATAATGAGCAAAATTGGTTTGTTGGCGAGAAATAAGATGGAAGCCACTACTAACAAAAAAAAAAAAAATATTTGTTTCACATTTGACAAGAAATACTTGAATGATCCCCCAGACTTATGGGAGAAGTTTCTATAAACAAATAAGACAACAGTGGAAACTTTTGATGACATAGGTTCCATTATGTCTGTCATAAAGTAAACACAGCACTCTACCATAAAAATGTAGTATCAGCTTTCAAACATACAGTATATATTGCCACCTCAAGATCAGGATAACTTGCTATAAATTAACAAAATAATGAATTCTGCTTTGTTTTAGCAAAATCCTTAAAGGGAATACACAGTATTCCTAAATTGAGCTAAAGCTGAGTAATAGTTCAGTCATGCAGCAGGACACTGATCCAAAATACACAAGAAAATCCACATGAGAAACCCTGACAAGAAATGAAAGTTTTAGTATGGCTTAGTCAAACTGCAGAATTGGGGGTGCTTTGGTAAGACCTGAAACTATTAATGCATGCTGGAAAACCTACCATTGTCTTAAATGCACCAACAATGTGAAAGACTGATATAGTTTTATAGCAATTTTAGGCAAAAAACTTTTCAGAGTGTCCTACTTGGATAACATTGTTCATTTAACAAAAGTAAACATGTCCTTTGTCAACAATTACATTTTGTTTAAAGAGTTGACATGTTCACTGTCAAAAATTGATATGACAGAGGAAATAAAGGAAAGGGAAAACAATTTTTAATTTTATTATGTATGAATTATGAAACATGTATAAAAGCATGACATGATTTTTCCCTTAGTTCTTTATTCCCTCTTCTGAAAGTAAAAGACACTGTAATAAAAGAGTACTATTGGTTATACAGTGTATATTATGGTAAGGAGGTTTGTACCTACAAAAAGGACATCTTTCTTCTTTAAATTCTTATCTATGAATATGACCAAAAAAAAAAAACACAAAATCTGCAGAAAACAGGATATAAATGTGAATGCCTATCTTAACAGTCTGTAAGGAGTAAAAACTAAAATTAAAAACAGCAAAAACATTTTTTGTGATTTGTGATATGTTATGTTCAACTGCATTTGTAAAATTGTAGTAACTAATGAAACATAACTTTTTTATTTTTGTTTCAGCATCCTTTTCTAACCTTAAGGATCTTATTCTAAAAAGCTGTGCATAACACCCAACATCCAGCAGATAGTAAACTTCTTTTAATCATTTCATTCCAAATAAAAATGAGCCCAAGTGCAACATGTCAACACATTCTTACATTAACAAATTCCATAGGATAAGTGTAATGTATAATTTACTGTATTATTTGAGATTGCATCCAGATACAGCCACTGTTTCTCTGCATTGAGAGGATCCAGCTGTGATGTTTAAGGCATCTGTTAAAATGATCTCCATTGTGTCTCCCGTGGCATCTTTACTAGGCATGACCAACTGCTAGTAGGCCCAGGGGCAGACTGAAAACATGTTAAAAAATCTTAGCTGTCCATGGATTGCATTTTATTATTTCCTCACAAGGAATTACATCTGGTTGAGACAAGGGAAATCTTATTTGCCATGTTCTTAATGTTATCACTACAGTTCACACCAGAAAAAATGGCAAAAAAAATAGTATGAGATTTTGTTGCTTTTGGCATTTCTAGCAAATAAGAACAGTAAGATTAAAAAGTAAATAATTTAATCAAATAATTAATTTCATCCCAAACTCGATTGCATTATGTAATAAAATTATAGATGTAATTTGTTTGAACTTATTGGTACCATTGGCCTTTTTAAACATTTAATAGACAAGTCCATAGGAACTGGATACCAGCCAAAATGCTGTCAATTGCATGTAGAGCCACCACAGGCAGTCAGGAGTGCACTGATTAAATGTAGCGGAGAGTCTGCAGGGTGTTTAAACTTTTCTATTGGGATAAGTGGTTATTTCTGAATGAACCATTGATTGCTTAGGGCAATATGTGGGCTGAACATTTTCAACAAAATGTCTTCTTTCAAATTCCAAATACTTTATAAGAGTACAAATATTTTTCCTCAATTACTGAGTTGTTTTTTTAATGCATTGTTTCTACTGCTTTGTAGTCTTTCAACCACATAACTTCAACCATATAACTCAAATGTTATCAAAATGAAAATGTACACACTGAAGAAATCCCTTAAAGCCTTTAGTCATATAGTTCAGTGATATTTTTAATAAAGTTTTACAGTTATGTATCAACTGATTTTTTATTAAAGGTTTTACAGAATAACTCAGAAGAACCTAATAGGTTTTGTTGACTAATTAACATATAAGCAGTTTTTAAGGATGCAATATTGAAAGCAAACAGAATGATGTACAATATGTCTATGAAGGAAAAAAATAATAAAACAGAATAACTCTGAGGTTTGTAATGCAGTATACAGGGGAGATTTTAACATCCAAAAGGATCTTTTCACTCTCGGAAGTCTGTGTAAAAACCAGTTACAGTATATAATTATAAGCTGTTTATATAAGAATAACACTTGGGAGAGTATTCTACTGCCATCTTGTGGATAAAAGTAGCATCATACTGCAAAAATGTTCATGTGTTCTGCCACTTGGCATGTCAATGAAAAGTTGTAAAGCCATATTTAGAACAAACTGAAACTGAACTATTAGTTTAATCAAATGATAATGATGCCAATGTGAAGTGGTCATCAGACAGTGACACAGATAATGGAACTGATGCCCACAGCCTGGAACGACTAAACCATCATGATAGGCCTGGTGAATTTGGTTGCATGAAGGTTCACTGTGGTAATAGTAGGTGTGCAGCAAAAAGACATTGATTGTGATCAAGCTGAAGGACATTGGTCCCTAAGCACTGTTCACAATGTGGCAAATGTCAATGTTTTTGCCAGGGTAAATGTGGAAGTCACTAAGCCTTACATTGTGGTAAGCCTACAATAACACAATGGGCAGAATCACTTGTGTGGATCCGGCACTGACATTCTTCCCACTCATGAACAAACAAAAGAAAAAATTTAAGAAAAGTCCACAAAGAAACGTACTTATACTGTACCAGTAGTGGCATTAGGCTGTGTGTTGGTGACTGTTTCAAAGTATATTCCATGAAGGACATGTACTAAATATGTGTCGGTATGGCAGCAGAAACTAGATATACCTTCCCTACTGTACTGTACTGACATTTTAGTATTAACATGTTTCTATTAAACAGTAACATTTTTTCTTGTTGAAAAGAAATCTACATTTTTGATTAGTTTTTCTGGGGGTAAACATATCACCAAGCAGATTACCAAAAGTGTGTTCAGCTCTATGTCTCATTACTATAGTACATAAAGAATTTTGTAACCTTGAAAAGGTACAGCGCTGAAGCTGTTATATACTGTATGCATGCATATACCGATCTCAGAAAAAAATAAGGCAATATTTTTAGCATTCACTGAGTTTAGAATGGTCTCATATAAGCCAGCCATTTTTTCAGGAAAATCAAACTTGATTCATTTGTGAAATAAGCATAGTTTTATTTAACAGCCCTTTCTTTATAATCACAGACACATGTAGACAATGTAAAGGTTGTGCATATCCCTCAGATACCATATTCTAGGAGTTATAGAAATGTCTCATGCAGTTTGTTGTTTTTAATTATAAGCAAATTTTGTGACAAATACATTTAAAGGTTTACAGATATATTTGATCACATGTACAGAGTGTAATGATATATTCTTAATTACATGCACTAATTAACATACAATACATCACCACTTTTTGCCGTGACTAGTGGAACTTTACGTTGAGACATTTGTTTTCCTTAACGGTAAAATCTCATGCAGTATATTATAATATAACCAGCAACTTTAACCAGCAAGAAATTATATACAAAATGTGATAACGCATTCCATATCTTCTACACCTTCAATAATGATAATACTGGACCAATTTAAATCATTTAGCAAAACTAAGATGCATGTTTTTAGGATATTAGCCAAAATCAATGAACCCAGAGAGAACTCATTGACACTGGGATGATGTGAAAAACACTACACATCAGCCCAGCATGTCAAATCCTATAAGACAAAAGTTATAATAAGGAAACCACTATGCTGTAGTTGTACCAATTGCAGTTATAATAACATTCAGTTAATTAAGTAGCATTTATAAAATCTCACAAACTGTGTCTGGAGATAGAAGTACGAATTATGGATTAAAACAGAAAAAACAATAGCGCAGAATAAGTTCTCATTCATAGAATGTTAATTTAAAATGACAGGTAAAGGTCTACTATAACATTAGACTACAGTACAGGACTTTAAAAACCTAATATTAAACGTGAGGAAGACAGCAGTTTATTTTTGTTACACTATAACAATGGCTACCTTGTGACTCTAATACTGTAATGTCTTTTTAGGTGCTTTCACATTTAATGCATAAAGCACCTATTGAGATAGCCATGTCTGTCTGTCTGTCCTGCTGCAAGAAACAACACTGCCGCCCATTAACTAATTTTATTGAAACATGATCCGTTTATTCTTTTAGGAAATTTGTCGAGAGAATTCAATTTTCGTTGAGATATCTTGAACAAATTGCACTGTACACAGATATACATTTTCAGAATCTCCCATTGAAAAGCATTGTCAAAGTTGCAAACTTGTCTAACTTGAAAGTTTATTTAGTTTTACCTTGAAAGCAGTAACGCCAACCTGTATATTTTTCATACTTTCCTCTTTTTCACCTTACCTTACAGCAAACCAAGCTTACAACTCAGTTATCAGTTATTCAGTATTTCATTGTCACTATAATTTACTAGGGTGGCCAGATGTTCAGGTGACAGAAGCAGTCCCGATGTTTGGGCAATGCATCCGAATAAGTAACTGAAGAATATAAAAACTCCCTGTTCTTAACGAGCTGCCCATTTAATAAAACATTGCTCTGTTGAAAAAACATCCTCACTATATATAGAACTGCTTGTACGAAACTCCAAGTGGTACCCTCCCATACCCCAGATATCAGTTTAATATGTACGTAATAGTGTGGTCTGATGGGGAAAACTAAGGACTTCTGTTAAATTTGAATGGTATTGCCAATACAACCAAGTAGCAGACAAAACAGTACAACACTTGTTCCCACTTCAATCACTATGTGGAGTCATATACATTCATGTGTTAATGTGTTTTGTTTTCTGTACCCTTAATCCTCACAGTTGATGATGAGATAGAGAAGACATTAAACAAATGAGGATGGTAGTTATGCATGTCTATACATGCTACACAAGTATGCTGATTGGTGGCTTTGAAAATCTAGTTCATCCTATAATTTACTATTGGAATACCACATTCACCTGATATTGTAATGGTCTGTCACAGCTAATAAAGGTTGCCGTTAAATCTGTTTTTCCCTAACATTTGTCAATAGATTTGCATGAACCGATTTTATTTTATACACTGATTTGTTGTTTTTTGCTCACTTCTTTTTTTAATTTTAGGCACTTAGCTTTAATGCAGTCTTTATTGTTTTTTATGTTTTGGTATACTAAAATTCACTGAAGAAACAAAACAATTAATACATGACAAAAGTAAAGAAGATATTCAGCGTAGGTACATATATTTTCAAACATGCATAATCCATTGGAACATCATGAGTGGGTTGTTCTTGTCCTTATACCATTGGCTATATGGCTGGAAATAACCCTATATTGTGGTACAACCAGAGTTGCTATCCTGGATCATGTTTAATAATAATAATAATACATTTTATTTATTTGTAGGCGTCTTTCTAAACACTCAAGGACACTGAACAATAGATAAAACACAGATTATAAACAAAAGTAAAATACAAAGTTAAAATCAGACATAGCAATTGTAATCAAAGAGAAAAATCAGTCTTAAACAAATGAGTGTTAAGTTTAGATTTGAAAAGTGAAAATCATTCAATATTTCTAAGCTCAGATGTAAGTGAGTTCCAGAGCCTGGGGAGCATAGCAACTGAATGCTCTGCTCCCCATAGTGGTAAGACGGACGAAGGGATCAGTCAAGTGGATGGAGGAAGAGGATCTAAGGGTACAGGAGGAAATGGCAACATGGAGGAGGTCAGACAGATATGGAGGGGCAAGGCTGTGGATAGCCTTAAAAGTTAACAGAAGAATTTTGAATTGAATGCGGAACTTAACTGGAAGCCAGTGAAGCTGCTGCAAAACGGGAGTGATATGGTGAATAGAGGGTGTTCTGATAATGATGCAGGCAGCTGAATTCTGGACCAGTTGAAGCTTATAAAGAGATTTGCGAGAAAGACCCAAGAAAAGAGAATTGCAATAATCCAGACGAGAAGTGACAAGGTTATGAACAGGGATAGCAGTGGTGTGAGGGGTGAGGAGGGCAAATACGATTAATGTTACGCAAGGTGAAATATGCAGACTGGGAAATGTTATTGAGGTGGGACTGAAAGGATAAAGAACTGTCAAGGATGACATGCCTTGTTTATTTAATCTTTTTGCTTTTTAAATTAAAGTTTTCATATTAAGTTTTTAATAATGTTTATGTTCATCCTGTCTCTTTAATATTATGATTTTTTTATTTATTGATTTTGCTATTGTTTTATTATTATGTTAAGGCTATATAGAGTGTTTTTGGGCCACCTAACTAGGCAGCAGAAGTAATGGCCACAGCAGTAGTTAAGCCGAAGCTGAAGAGTATTTAACAGCTTCAGCACTATGTCTTTGGTTAAATAATTGTTTCTTGATTTTTGTATTAGGAGTGGAGGATTGGATCTTCTGAGTTTTGACCTTTGCTCACATTTTAAGGTAGTTTTCTCTGACTTGTGATTTATTGGGTTTATTTGCTTTTAGGCAAAACTTATTTTTTGCTCTTCTGTTCTTGCATTGCTTTTTGTGATCTTTTCCTGAATTCCTAGTAGTAAATATATAACTATTCAAGGAACTTTCTTTATTTTAATTCGGCCAGAAGTTTTCAGGTTTTCTCCCTGTTTTCTTTCTATTGATGTTTGTGGAAGTTTTAAACTTCTAAAGGTTTAGTTCCATTTTGGGTCTGTGGAGATCAGAAAGACTACCCTGAGTTCAGAGCTTGGCTGCCTGGGTTGTGGGATAAATCACTGAGCTCAGAGCTGGCCTGGTCTTTTGTGTGGTCCTTTGTAGTCCTAGGAGATAACAATACCCTACACTTGTAACCAGATTCATTAAGTTGTATACCAGTAAAATTCTCACTGTATTGATGTTCCGAAGTGTCCCTGTGAACAATTTGTGGTGGAATAGAAAGGAGGAGAAAAATAAAAAAACACGTCAGCTCTCCTACAGGTACAAAGGTCTCCTTCAAACAGTTCTCTGAATTTTTTAAAAAAGAGTGCTTATCATTTATAATGAAATATATTCAAATGTGTTCTACAATTTTATGTAGTTTCTAATGTTAACATTGCCACATCATTGTTGTGTTTCAAGTAGTGAGTAGTTCAACCTTTTAGTCGAAAGTAGACATTTATTTTTGACTCCATAGAACACTGAGAAGCTGAAAGGAAGATGCTTTCTGTTAGAGGACATCAATACTATTGAGCTTTTGCAGCACGGGCAGTTTGTTGCTTGATAAATATCCAGTTCTTGAATAAGCTGTGCTACTCTACTATATTGTTACAGCACTGGGCTCTTGTTGATCCTAAATCCAGTTAGGTCACTGAACATTTTACTTATTTTGCATATATCCCATCTCCACTCCATTTTATCATTAAAAAATTACTTGCAAAGTATTTAGCAATTTGATAAGTAACCATTAAAGCTGCTGTTTAAGATAAGCACTTTGAAGCACACTTTCCATTTTTGTAAAAAAATCTGAAAAAACTGTAAGGAAAATCATCCTTGATCGTTTAGCAGTTGCACTACGATTCACAAACAGCATCACTTTCCTCATGAAACATACCTGTATATTAAATTCACAGGTAGTGTTCTATTTTCATGTGACTGGATTCTCTTAAAATGTTAAATGTTAGCATAACATGCTTGTTTAACATCTACCCTTACATTTGGGGTGATTTAAAATTATTTGCTGATTAATATACATTTCACCACCGACTTTATAAACCATTTAAGGATTACTGTACAGAATTTAAATAATATTATTTAAATTAACCTTGAGAGACATTCATGAAATTCAAAGTCTTTTTCTTTTTTTACAGTAATTTTTACCCTTTAAATTGTACTATCATGACTTGATGATTTCTGAATTTTTATTATTACCATTCAAAGTTGCTTTAACACTAGAATTACCAGAGCCTACGAAAAAACTCGTAAATCTGTCCCACCTTAAATCGCTTCTTAAATCCCTTCACACCTCTCCGCCAGCGTCCTTTGTCCTCTAAATGTGCTGATAAAGAGAAGCTAGGAGCAGCCGGCTATTCCATCCCCCCACCAATTTAGAACGTGCACGAACTTCTCTCAGCTCATGCCTTGATTGAGTATCTGGGAGTGAAGTGGAGTTTTAGACTGGAAATAATAGATCGTTATTTGGAACACACGCATTTCATGTATGTTCCGTTTCTACAGTAATCTGTGTAAACACATTGTTAAAACAGAAATGTTTTTTATATTCTAGTAGTAGATGACAAAATGTAGGCATAAACTATATAATGTATGAAGCCCGAAGTCTAAATATCAAAGAAATATTTTCACAAAAGGTACAAATATAAGACAATTGAGCTTTTATTCATAAATATAGCGGCAGAAAAAAAAGCCGCCTTAACATGTGACATTGACACCCACTAACTATGACTGCCTCCGTGGCGCAATACATGCTGATGTAAAAATTAATGAAAATAAGTATACAGTAATGGAATTTCTGAGAGCTTTTAAGACTAATTTGTAAAAGTAAACAAGATGGAACATAGAGGGTTCAAATTTAATCCATAATACTAGCTGAAATTGGTGAAAACTAATGAATAATCAGTTATTTTTTGATTTATGCTTTCAATTGTATAAAGGGGGTCTATTCTTTATTTTTTTCTGTGTTACATATATATGTGTTACATATATATATATATACTAATAAAAAGCAAAGCCCTCACTGACTGACTGACTGACTGATCACTAATTTTCCAAGTTCCCGTGTGGGTAGAAGGCTGAAATTTGGCAGGCTCATTCCTTACAGCTTACTTACAAAAGTTGGGCAGGTTTCATTTCAAAATTCAACGCGTAATGGTCATAACTGGAAGGAATTTTTCTCCATTTACTGTAATGGAGTTGAGCTCGAAAGCCGTGGGGGGGCGGAGTTTTGTGTGACATCATCACGCCTCCCATGTAATCACGTGAACTGACTGTCAACGCAGTGTGTAGAAAACCAGGAAAACCTCCAAAAAGCGCTGAATAAAACATGCATTATATAATTGAGACGGCAGCGAAACAATAAGAAGCGAGCGAGTGACATATACTATGATATTCATGAGTGCTGCTACTTCGGAAAGAAAGCAAGGTGTAAACCTTAACTTTAAATTAAGTTCATAGACAGGCTGCCGCTGGCGTTTCTCATGCCCACGGGTAATGCGGGATACAAGTTTAATGAGAGGACGCAGGATATTAACGAGGATTTTGATCACTTTGTAACTAAGTTAAAATTGCAGGTGAAGGGGTATGCTTTTGCAAATTCCGAGAGACTGTGTTTGTGGGGGAGTCACGTCATCATCTCCCCTCCCATTTACCTCATTTCACTCTGAACTGAGCTCTGCGGCTAACGCCGTCTTTCGAAGCAACTTCGTCACACTGCCACCAAATACTCACAGAAAAATCCACAAGTTAATACACACGCTGTCTCTAGAGTTTCTCCACCCTGAAACCTCCAGGCACTTACAAAAGGTTACATTGACAATCGTGTTACGTTATTTTTAAAATCTTTCCTTTTCTTAGCACAAGCAAAGCTGAGAAGCTTCGATGCATGTGCTCCATAACGCGTTAAAAAATAATACATTTAATCACACTTTGCATTACAAGCAAAGGGGAACTTTTGTCAATGCATGATTTCCTGGTACACCGATTACATTGATCAGCGCATCCCGATTCATTTTACCCTCACACCACCTTGGTTTGAGAAGAAGTATGAAAAAATATGAGGTTAACACAGAAAAACAGATCACCAATTCAAGCTTTATGAATAATCGATTAGCCATCAATAATTGTTTTGGTAAAGCCATACTCAGTGTAATCCTCCTTCCATTTTATAATTTTTCCGCTACTAGCCATGATTAAATGAACGGAAAAAAGTAAGAGCGAAGCGAGGGTGACTTATTTAGGCAGGCATATATATGACAGCAACACTCATGACCATGTCAATCATGTTACGTTATTATTTTTCATTACTTCTTTAACACATTACTTCTCCGCTGATAGGCGCGGGTATTTTGCTATATATATATATATATATATATATATATATATACCTGTATATGAATGACCTCTAAAGAGCGCTGAGACTTTTGATATCGTGAGCGTGTCTGCAAAACTGGGGTCTCCTGCCCAGCAAAAGTCGAGCAGCCGGCGCGCGTGCATAGCTGTGCCGGCCTTTGAGACGCTGACTGCGCTTCTGCCTTAAGTCAAAGTGAGTACTTTTAATTTTTTTCATCCTCCCCCTGAGTTATAGCCCAGACAAGTGCAAACATGGGACCCCTTTTCTACACCGCAGCAAACAAATATTAAGGCGATTCGCACTTTCTATTTTGCATGCATACGATTATGAGGTCGTCAGCTCGGATTATGAAGAGATGCACACGAGTGGAGGACTGACAGTGCCATAACAACCGATTAATGGCAGGGACGTCTCACCAGTCTACACAATACCCACCGCGACTGTCCCCAAAAGGCGCTCATATCATCAGCGAACACATCTATCTATACTATATAAAAGAAAAAGGCAACTTTCCTTTCTTTACACCTTTTTTCCTTTTATCCCAAACCAAAGCCTTTCTCTCTTAACACTACAGAGGACACAAAACTAATTTTCTTTAATTGCTGGTAATGCCGGTAAGGCACATTACCAGAGGCAGAAATTTGAACGTTCACATAGAAAATGTAATTTCTATACCACAGCCGTCGTGTAGCGCCTTTCAAAAGGGATCAACTACTGAGAGATGATCCATATACATTTTAGCTGCTGTTAGTACTACTTACCTGTTGTGTTACACAGCCTTTAAAATGTAGTTTACCCGCAACCACTCCAGTAGTGCTCAATGTACCTGTACTTCTTAAAACTTTAATGTTTTACTGTTTAATAATTTATAGACTATATTTTATTATTTTTCCCTTGCACTCAGTGACCAAAGCTATACACACACATATAGACACATACATATATATACACATATATACACCTGTATGTATGTTTGTATGTATGTGTTGTGGTCCCCGGCCGGGGCTGGAGCCTGGCCGGGACGCCCAGGAGGACGAGAGGAGGGCTTGTGCCTCCTCCAGACTGCGAGGGGGCGTCCGTCCTGGTTATGTTGGGGGCCTCGGGTAAAGGGCTTGGAAGCCCAGCCCTGTAGGGACCTGTGGCCACCGGCAGGCGGCGCCCCAATGCCGGTATATCCCATGTGCTCCCGTCCGGGATGCCCAGGAGGACCAGAGGAGGGCTTGTGCCTCCTCCAGACCGAGAGGGGGCGTCCGTCCTGGTTATGCTGGAGGCCTCGGGTAGAGGGCTTGGAAGCCCAGCCCTGTAGGGACCCGTGGCCACCGCCAGGTGGCGCCCCAGTGCCTGATTATTTCGGGGGAAGACTTTGGAGGACACCCGGAGAGCTGCCGGGAGGACAGCCGGCACTTCCGCCATGCTGGGGCGTGGCCAAGGGAAGAATGCCGGAAACACCTGGTGCCCGTCCGGGAATCATATATAAGGGGCCGCCTCCCTTCAATGAGCAGTGGATGTCGGGTGGAAGTGGACAGACCTGGAGAGAGGACTGGAGGCGGCCAGGAAAGAAAGGCACAGAGACTGTGAGCCCTGGACTTTGGGGAATCGGTGCAAGAGGCACTGGGGTTTTGGGTTGCACGTAATTTGTAAATAGTGTAAATAAATAGTGTGTGGTGGAACTATGTTGTCCATCTGTGTGTGTCCGGGTCAAAGTTCACAGTGTATACATGTATATATATACACACACACCTATCTACATTATATATATATATATATATATATATATATATATATATATATATATATAGGGCGACGGTGGCGCAGTGGTAGCGCTGCTGCCTCGCAGTTAGGAGACCGGGTTCGCTTCCGGGTCCTCCCTGCGTGGAGTTTGCATGTTCTCCCGTGTCTGCGTGGGTTTCCTCCGGCGCTCGGTTTCCTCCCACAATCCAAAGACATGCGGGTTAGGTGGATTGGCGATTCTAAATTGGCCCTAGTGTGTGCTTGGTGTGTGGGTGTGTTTGTGTGTGTCCTGCGGTGGGTTGGCACCCTGCCCAGGATTGGTTCCTGCCTTGTGCCCTGTGTTGGCTGGGATTGGCTCCAGCAGACCCCCGTGACCCTGTATTCGGATTCAGCGGGTTAGAAAATGGATGGATGGATGGATATATATATATATATATATATATAAACACACACACACACATACATCATACATCATTAACACATTACTTCTCCGCTGCGAAGTGCGGGTATTCTGCTATATATATATATATATATATATATATATATATATATATATATATATATATATAGCAACACTCATGACAAAACAATTATATTGTCAATCATGTTACGTTATTATTAAAATGTTTCCTTTTCTTTTTCTTCTCCACTGCCAAGTGCGGGTATTTTTATATATATATAGATAGATAGATAGATAGATAGATAGATAGATAGATAGATAGATAGATAGATAGATAGATAGATATGAGAACAACACTCATATCAATGACAAAACAATTACATTGTCAATCATGTTACATTATTTTTAAAATTTTTCCTTTTCTTTTTCATAACTTCTTTAACACACTACTTCTCTGCTGCGGCGGTATTCTGCTAATATATATATATATATATATATATATATATATATATAGACAGATATTGGAGCTATCGCTCCCTTGAACCCTTGTCCAATACACCAGACACTAGATAAAAGTCCACAAGTAGACTTTATTAGTTCTGCACGGTGCACAAAGCACCCTCCTCTCCACAATACTCATTAAATCAAACACAATATGCTACAATAAACTCTCCACCACTTGGACGTACTTCCGGGGCATATGGCAAATAAACATCGTTCTTCCCTGCAGCGTCCCCTAGTGGCCCCCATGGTATCCAGCAGGGCTGTGGATAAAAACTCCATTGTCCAGAATTCCCTGCTGGTCTTCGGGGCCCCTCCATGCTGCAGGGAGAGCACCATCTGGTGGCCTGGGGGTACTGGCCGGGATAAGCGGCCGACCATACACCACTATATATATATATATATATATATATATATATATATATATATATATATATATATATATATATACAGGGGCGATTCAAAATGAAATAGCAGATTTCAAAAATTTATTCCAAACAAACTGTACAAGACAGAAACACATTCCACACATCACTGGATAGAGGATAGTTCAAAGTTTAAAAGCCCACCTAAAAGTACCAGTGTATACTATTGAGCATTGTTTCTCATTTACAGTAAAATGGTAACAATACCACAAGAGAAATCATTTTGCTTGACGTTGTTCAGGTAACACCAAAACACCATTCCAGGAAAATGAATTGGAAGAGGTGGACAACAAGATCTTGCTCATCGTCTATGGCCTCACAGGTCTCCAGACCTTACCCCCTGTGATTTTTATGTATGGGGGTACATTAAAGAAAGAGTGTTTGTTCCACCTATTCCTGCTAAACATTAAGATTTTTGGCATCGAATTGAGGAAGCTGTGAATTCAGTAACTAGGGACCAGTTGACTCATGTGTGGCAAGAAACGGTCGACCGTTTTGATGTTTGCCATGCTACACATGATGCACATGGTTTTGAGTGCATGCGACCTCAAGGACCACAAGACCAAACTTTGAACTTTCCTCTATCCAGTGATGTGCGGAATGTGTTTCTGTCTTATACAGTTTGTCTGAAAAAAATTTTTGAAATCTGCTCTTTCATTTTGAACAGCCCTGTATATATTATATATTTAGTGTGCATTTCAATACACCTATGTAACCTAATTTAGCTTTTAAAAGAAAAAGCATTTTATTTGAAAGTTAAATGCTGTATACAAGAAAGAACATGTTTTATACTGCTGTAAAAAAGGAGAAAGCAGGAAGAACCACTGTCAGACACTTTCTGATAACAGCACATTTTAAATTTTTTAAATGGCACAGAAGGCAGACAGAATGTTTATACTGTGTGTTTGTTTGCCTTAAGCCAAGGAGAGTATTATTATCAAATGTAGACATCTTTAACTGGACTTCTTAAATCTGAATTAGAAAGTAGCTCTCACACAGTTCAACTGTTTAAAATCCCCACTTCTCTTGTCCTTCTAAATAAACATGCACACTCTTAACCAGAAACAAGACATCTGGACTGTTGTGGGCTGGCACCCTGCCAGGGGTTTTTTCCTGCCTTGCGCCCTGTGTTGGCTGGGATTGGCTCCGGCAGACCCCCGTGACCCTGTAGTTAGAATATAGAGGGTTGGATAATGGATGGATGGAAGACATTTGGAGCAGATGAGAGGCCTATGAAGTCTGCTGCACTGATTAGGAATAGCATTGATTTCCCTGCTTTCAAAATACTGTGCAAAAACTTTTTTTTCTGATGATTTGTTGTTTTTGTGTATTCTTCAACTGTTTGCTCTTGAAAATTTACACTCTGTTTAAAAGACGAGGTAATTGTCTTTTATTTCTCAAAAGCTGTGTTACAACAGTGGACAGAAAAGTGTAATTTTTAGCTATGAATAAAAGTAAAAGAACTATTTCTCAAAATATGGATACTTTCTATAAAATAAGAGAAAAAAAATAAACTTAATTTGGCTGAAAGGATTCAATGCATCTTTTCTGCTGGGAAAAATCAATGCTTTATTTAATGTGTGTAATTCAAATGAGCAAACTCCCAATACCTCCATAAACCAATTTTACACTGTATATCTTTATATCTAAAAATACATAATACCAACTTTATTGTGATCATCTATTAAATATGATTTTTGCGTTCATTTATTCAGTTCTAATATAAACTACAGTAAAGGGATGAATTGAATGTAGTTACTATTTTTCAGACCAGATACATACACTCGTAACCCTGCTTAATCTTAGTCAAGGTCATGAAGCTTGAGAGCTCATCCCAATCCAATGGGCACAAGAAAAATACCTTGAGAGGGTACCAGTCCATTACATGTCCTGTTTTTTTCAGAGAATGTAAAGTCTAACAATGGCAAAATGTAGCACTGTATTGATTTTGTAGTCTTCCTTAAAATGGTCACTCATGAGTCAAATATTAAACAGAATAAGTGATTTAGCAAAAAAAAACAATGAATGCATTAAGAACTCTGCCCCTTTAATGCCAACCGTTATAAAAATATAAAACCCTATATCCTGAATTTTTCTTTTTTTCTGGACTCTTGCCACACTGTAAGACATTTCATCAAACTTTACAGAAAGAAATAATGGGCACTTGGCTCAATGCAAAGAAAAAACAATGACTAACAAAAGCAACAGATGTCCAGCATCCATGGTGCTTGGTTACCTAATAGTCTGCTCTAGCTTTTCAGCGTAATTGAATTAGCAGGGTGGATTAGCCAACCCAATTCATTGCACTTGCCTTGGAGAAAAACAGTATTAAAAAGGATGTTGCAGCAAAACGTTCAGTTCATTAATCTGCCCTAATGTAAAGGATTTAATTCCTGATTGGCTGATGAAAATAAGTTTTCAGAGATAAATGGATGTGTTAAGGCAGCTGGATAAAAGGCAAACTCTAAACAAATTAACAGTCAAGTTGTAAAGGACTTACTGCCAGAAGCATTAAGTGATTCTTCTATCGTTTGACAATATGGCTAATCCAATATAGTTAACTACAATGGCCAACAAGCAATCTACAGTATAAGTAGCCTGATATTAAAATGCATAGATGGTGTCATCTTTGAAACAGTATTGGTCTGCTAAGAATTTTAATCAAAATAAAAGTTCACCTTATTACAGTACATTTATACAGTGCAGCATTTTTTTCCTGGGCCTATCATCTCAGGGTGACTTTCAAAGTTAGAAGATGAATTACAACACAGCCATCTATGCACTATCTAACCCACTTAATGTAGTTTAGGGTATCAAAACAATTGAAAATGTAAGAAAGAACTGGGTTTCGCCATGGGAAAACACCATTTAATAAGTGATTGATAAAACGAAAAGAAAATACAGATAACCAAAAAAAACTGAAGGCCCAATCCATCCCCTCTTTGAAAGTGCTCAGAGTGTATGTTCAAGCATCTGCAGGTCATATGGCTCCCAATTTCTGAGCTTGGTCAATTTTATAGTTTGGTGACTGAAAGGATTTGATCCTGGAAGGAATAGAAGTGACATCATTTGTTGCTGGGCGGGACTTTCATTTGTCTGTGGAGGAAAATGGATCTGTTAGTGTAGAGTCAGTGCAACCCCTTTTTCCTTTCCTTCCCCTGATGTCCATCCAAGTGGTCCCCATATGGCATTAACCAGTTTCACATATTTGACAAGGGATAGTGGGTACTGGAGAATTATGTGAAAAACAAAAACAAATAAGTCCTTTACATGGCAGCCTCATGCACCCATTTGCATATGTGAAAATATGCTGACACACATAAAACATGTGGAAACTTTACATAGACTTTGAAGAGCCCAAAAGTATAAACATCCATCCATCCATCGACTAACCCGCTGAATCCAAATTGGGTCACGGGGGTCTGCTGGAGCCAATCCCAGCCAACACAGGGCACAAGGCAGGAACCAATCCTGGGCAGGGTGCCAACCCACCACAGGACACACACAAACACACCCACGGGCCAATTTAGAATCGCCAATCCACCTAACATGCATGTCTTTGGATTGTGGGAGGAAACCGAGCGCCCGGAGGAAACCCACGCGACACGGGAGAACATGCAAACTCCACGCAGGGAGGACCCGGGAAATGAACCCGGGTCTCCTAACTGCGAGGCAGCAGCGCTACCACTGCGCCACCCAAGTATAAACATTTTTTTCATTTTTAATTTAACAATAAAATGAAGTACAAGTCAAAAATACAGTATAATCTACACCAATTCAACAGATACACAGGAATAATTACAAAATATATATGTAAGGTATTGTCACACTGTGCAATAGTTACACAATGGTTAATAGTTAACACTACTGACTCACAACTAACAGGTACTTGAATGCATCTCTCACAAATAAGTTTATTTTGAACAGCCAGAGGCAAGAGACTTAAGTGCAATGCACAATGTATGATTCTGTGCACCTCCAACAGTTAATGCAAGTAAACTGAGAAACGTTTAATGGTAATGATAAATAAAATCATAGATAAAGGAATCCTTTATGATGGGTTAGAATAAGGTAACCACTCCTATTATGTTGTAAAAGGAGGGTGGCATCAGAGAGTGCACTTAAAAGTTTCAGCTCCAATATCCTGCAGTATGATTTATAGCCTGGTTTATGGTGATTCTAAGCTTGAGGCACTGTGGAAAAGCTGATCTGGTGGCAAGAGAGATGAAGGAAAGGCATTATAAAGGAGAGTGAGATCTGAGTTAAGAATTAGACTCAGAAGTATTGGGATTATGATGGAAAAATCATGCAAAGTGGTTGAAGTACTTAGTACATGTGTTATGTATACCAGAGATGAAGATGGCAAAGGTGTGAGAACTCCTTACTGGGAATAATGGAAGCTAAAAGTTTTTTTTTTTTTTTCTGGTATGGGACCAATAATGGCACTGGTTGGATTGGTTTACTTCTATCAGAAAAATGGGCACACAGATTGGTGCAAGAGAAGTATGTGAATGAGCATGTTAGTTGTTAGGATGATTATTTATGTGACTGATGAATATAGTTTTGGCATATACGCCACTGGTTGAAAGAAGTAATGAAAGAGGAAAATCTGGGTTCCTTAGGAGATATGACTTCTGGAAACCAGGGGCACTCCAGCTGCCCCAACCCCGACACAGACAGGCAGAGACAAGAGTTCAGCACAAGCACAGCACACATTTATTTACAAGTTGGAGAAGCAGAACAGTAGAATGTAGCAACACAATTTCTTCTCTTTACCTCATTTCCACCTCCACTCCTCCACTGGCAAGCTTCGTCCCTCTTCATGCAGACTCTGGCTGTCTGAGTGAAGCGAGGCGGCTCCTTTTAAGCTGGTCTTGGGAATGTTCTATGTGGCTCCTTAATCAGATCTGAAATCAACCCCATGTGTGAACGAAACCCAAAGTAGGGCACTGCAGCTCCACCAGTTGGCCCCCATAAAATCCAACAGGGCTGTGCCAAACTCCAACTTCCAGCATGCCCTGCAGGAATCCATGTTGCCACAGCTGCCCAGGAGGGCTACCCTTTAGTGTCCCAGATAAGGTAGTGCCTTGTAGATGCTCTCTCCCCTAGTCCTTACATCCAGCTGGCATCCCGGCTGGCTAATGGCTGTGGCTGCCCGTTAAAGACTGTAATTGGGTGGTGACATTAATGGGCATGTTTAAGCTAGTGCTGTGGCAATGCATTGGAAATGATGGTGGAAAACAGTTGGTGCCATACAGTACGAGTCTGGTGAAATAAAGAACTTATTTGTTGATGAGGAAGGTTAATTGGTGCATAGTGAATTATACACCAATTACCCATCCCCAAAGAAGGTGGGTATCACAGCCTCACTTGGTAGATGTTTTAGTCACAGCCATAAAGAGAACTGAGAGGAATTATGTTCTGTGGCTGAAGGTCTGGAAATTGAAGGGAGAAAATGTGAGAAGTAATTTTGCTTACATGCTGACAGCAAGAACAAATGAGGTCTCAGAAGAATCAACGGTAAGGTGAAAGTTGAAAGTGATGAAGAATGTCTGGTTGAAAATAATGGAAGAAGTCTGCAGTACAATAAACAAATGGTCTACCATTTGGTCTGCTGGAATACTGAGGTAGAGATTGCTATTGAGGAAAAGGTTTAAGGTGTGGTGGAAAACAAAGACATAAAATGATTTATGGGAAGTAAAGTGAAAGGTCAGATTTTGAAGGTATGCTCCAGAATGAGGATAAACAGAGAAATGTGTTCAAGATGCAAATCAGTTTTCAAAACTGGATGACAGGATATATGTAGTAAGTGTAAAGTGCATAAAAATGGTGAGGGGAACATTGTGATTGATATTTAATGTATTAAGGATACCTGGACTAAGTAGAAGGACAAGTTGCTGAATAAGGAAAATGAATGGGATAATGACGTTCATTTTGGGGACACCTCTGATGTCAGAGAACTAATATGTAATGGCACTTTTTTGTTTTCAATTTGCGGTGCAGACCCTTGATATTCTAATTATAATAAGATTTAATAAACAGTTACAGTTTTCCAGTCATATGTTTTGATGTTTCATACATTATGGAAATATTGAGTTCAGTTCAGTTTGTTTTTATGTTGATTTCATGCTAGGAGCCAAGTGTGCTGTAGAGTAATTACAAATGACGTATGACTAAAAGCAATGCAACATAAACACAAAGTATCCAGTAGTGGTGACACACACATACATTCATTTCTGCTGGGGAAACTTGGAGTTTTCAATCAACCTACAACAACTTTTAGATGCCATAGAAAAAAAGGAAAAGCTGGAGGAAAAAAAATTGCAAACCTAGTGCAATCATAAAAACACAGCAAACGCATACATGATATACATACAGGGATTTATCAGGATCACTGCTGTCTTTTTCTCTCCTTATGGGTGGTCATTTCATAAGAGTTTCTAAAGGCAGCCTGAAAAGAAACAGTAGAGAGCAACCTATGGATCTATTTGCACCTTGTCATGTACTGTATAAGCTTATTGGGGAGTTGTGCTTTCTCAACACTTTAAATAGTTAGAAAAAAGGCTATAAGGGGGCATGTGCACATAATGCAGCTGATGCGTACTGTTCTTTTAAAAATTATCACTTCTGTGAGTTCTATAAATCAGCCCAGTATGTTTAACTCTATATCAGCATGCACTGAATACACCTGCTGTTTCACTGTTCTGTGGATATGGTTTCTAATTTCATCCTGGTCATAACTGCAATATTTATGCATTTTGTGTACAAAGTTAGATTTCTTTTAGATATTCTGTAGCAGAAATAAAATCTAAAACAGCCCAACAGCTAAAGACAGAAAGAAGAGTATTTGAAAAGAAAGACAAAGAACAAATTAAAATATGTTTAAGGACTAGAAATGCTGAAAAGGAACTATTTTAAAACTAGAGCGTAAAAACAAACAATTTGTGCCACACGCCACTGGCATCCCATCTGAAATTTGCTCATGGCTTTGATTTTTGCTTTGCCAGGACACATCAGAATTAGTAATTTTGAAATTTCAAAAAATATCAAAAATACTATACCTGTAACATATTGACTAAAATACACACACTAAAGGAAATACTGTTAAACATATATCTTAATTTCCCCTTGAGGAAAAATAAAGTATTATTTATTTATCTATCTTTCTTTCCTGTAGAAACAAGCCTAAATTATACCAACCTGTAGTTTAGTAAAGTATAATACAACTCTGATGGAACAATCTACTCAAGTACATTAACAATGAGAACATATTAGACATATATTGTATAAATGAAAGACCTGTGTGTGTGTGCGTGCGTATGGAGCAGTCTGCTCTGGGCACACTCAACTACTGTCACTAGATGGCATATTGCATGAACTTTCACATTTTTATAACTTTTTTTTTTTTATAACTTTCAAATGTACAGTATGTTGTCATTTGCAAATTGGCGATGTTCTTTTAGGACTGCAAGACTTTAAAACAAGGTATTTGAAATATAGTGCCACTTAAGTGTTTGAGTTATTGCTTGCTTAGGCACTCATTTCTGACATGAACAATCTAATAAACTTCAAACAAAATGCTAACAAATAGCTGGACTCTTAACTTATCTGATAACTTGAATGGTTTGTATTCATTATTACTTGTAAGAAAAACGGCTGCACAGAATAAAAAAAAAAATCAAAGGATTTTAAAATCCTAGCTGAGCTAAAGTGTCTATAGGTTTAAGTCCAAGAGATTTCCATAAGCTTTCTGATGTTCTCCTACAGAAAGTTGCATAGAAGTATGAATGACTTTTTTCGTTGTTGCTATATTAGGACTTTCCTGCCCTTTCATGTATCACATTTCTGAACGGATGTCTGGGAACAGTTCTGTCCTTATTCTGAAATACCTCCCTGTCTTACACCCCAAAACACGAGGCTGAGTCTCAGTACTTTAGCAAAACCAGCTTCATTCAGCTTGAAACAGGAACAGCACGGTTATTTATTGTAGCGGGATCTACCACTCCCTTATACACCGACACAGCAGTCAGGCAGGATTGTGGCCAGGTTAGTGGCCAAGTTATACTGTTCCCAGCATTTATAATGTTCCTTGCATCACCCATTGATGACAGGTGCTTATAGCGCGACCGTGATCGGCTCAGATTTGCTTCCGCGCCAAGCCACTGCAGTGCTGGGAGCCTGCGGTTTCCCCCGGCAATGGATAAGCTGTGTTCCACAGATACGGCAATCACGCTTCGGGATGCTTCTCAGAGTGTCGTCCCATTGGGGGGAGGTCCCAAAAGAGTTTAGAAAGCTCACAATATCCTTGCAAATGTGCTGTACCTCCTATTCAAAAGCCTAACATAAACGCAGCAAGACAGTAGACATTAAGTATATGGAACTACATCGAATAGCCATTTTATTATCTAGCCCTTCCCATGGAGAACTGAGACTCGACTGTACTGTTAGTGATTAACTACAGACAATTCCATTTAAAGCATTAAGGGAGATACACTAAATGGACAAAAGTATGTGAGCATTCCTTCAAATTATTGACTTTTAGTGCTTCAGTCACACCCATTGTTAATAGATGCATAAAATCTAGCACACCGCCATACAATGTTCAGTGACAAACAATGGCAGTAAAGTGGGCCGAACTGAAGAGCTCAGAGACTTTAAATGTGGCATTGTCAAAGGTTGCTTCATTTGCCACAAGTCAGCATGTGAAATTCCTGCTCTTCTAGATCTGTCCTGGTCAACTGTAAGTGCTATTATTCTGAAGTAGAAGCGCCTTGGAGTGACAGCTGCTCAGCCACATAGTGGTAGACCATGCAAAACTCAAACAGTTGGGTTGATGATAATGAATATGCTATTTTTTTTTTCAGTGTTAACAACAATAGTAGTTGCATGCACATGTCTGAGCTTCAGTTGTTTATGTTGTTGCGAAACGAATCTGTTAAGTTGATGACATGGCCACTTTGCTTTCTGAATTCAGCAAGGAAGAACAGAATTCTATAATCTGTTTTTATGTGGACTTATGTGGAATTTTCATATTTTTAAAGTCAAAGTTATTTCTTCACAAGCAAGATATATATGCATTTGCCGTGCACAATTGTGTTAAAAATGAAGCACTTTCCTATAAATAAAAAAAAATATCTTGATTACACTGGTGCTTTAAAATAGAGGGTATGGATGTAGAAGGAAGCTTAAAACTTTACCAAATACATCCATTTTTCCAGCCAGGTTGAGTACTGATCCATGCTTTCATGTTTCTGATGCATGTTTGTGTTAACAAAAGGGATCTGGAAATAATTATTCTATTATTCCTGGTACCATTTTTCTTGTGGTAAGTATACGTTTTCTGTTCACGTATGTGAGTTCTCACATAAATATGAAAGCAAGTCAAAACAAAACCAACCATGTGGCATGAAAGGTTTACTCTGATTTAGTCTTTTGAGTGGAAACCAACTCTGGGGGAGTGAAAGATTGTTGCACAAGAAGACTCTCAGCACAACTGGCCTTTTTTTTAAATGGCCGAATCTCATAATATTGGTGTGTTTTTTGTTCATAAATGACACTGTAAAACTATTTTACAATGTCTGTGTAATCACAAGATGCAGATCAATACTGAGGAACTGCTTTGGCTTGCTTAAAAAGTGTATGTATTTGGTAGGTTTTTAAGCGTTTCCTCCATTTCACATAGTACTATAAGCACCCATTCAGGCAAGATATTATGTTTTTATTTATAGAAAGCACTTAACTTTAGAACACAATTTCATGTAGAAAATGCAGGACCTATACAATTCAGATTAATGGGAGAATCAATAGGAGTCAGAAATTACTTGCGGCTTTATTTGAGGCAAATGCAGAACCTACTGTATAGAATTTCTAGTTAATGTATTAACTAAAACCCCACATATGAAGCAGCACTAAGATCAAAATCACAATCCGCAAAATACCTCTATCAACAAGGAAGCATTCAGATTAATGGGAGAATCAACAGGAGTCAGAAATTTGACTGGATAAAAGTGACAAAGTTCTTCATATTAAGAGTCAGATGACGTGATGTATTAGGTGAGGTAATGGTAATAGAAAATATAAAAGAGGATGTATTGTTTAAGCTTCAGCATTTAGTGTTTCAGAATTAAAAGTATATATAAAGAAAATATCAGATAATTTATCGGTATTCACAACTGCATTGATAGATATTATTTTAGGACTACAATGGTTTGAAGAACTTTGTCCAAACAGGGTAATTATTTGTTCAGATGCCTTTGCTGCCCTACAGAGTATTAAAACTGGTAATTCTGCATCAAGGCCAGACTGAAAGTAATTCTAGCATTATATCGGTTACAGAATATCGGTTTATATGTTAGTTTTTTGTGGGTCCCAGCACATATAAAGTGGTCAAAGGAAATTAAATATTTGACAATTTGGCAAAAAAGCCACTAAACATCCTTTTATTGAATTAGAAGTAACATTCAGTAAATAAAAATTTAAAAGTCTGATAAGATTGAAAATTGTTGAGATGTGACAAAACATGTGGGGCAGTGATAGTAAAGGAAAGCTTTGTACAGAGTATAAAGCAAAGTTGGATCTATGGGAAAAGGGGGCAAAACAAGAACAGAAGAAATTATATTAACACGCCTCAGGATTGGGCACACTAGGTTAAATTATACACAATTCAAGACAGGGCAGCATCAGTCTGGAGATTGTAGATCGTGTAATCAACTAGAGACAGCAGAGCATGTATTATTAGAATGGTGGCATATAAATTACGAGTTCAACATTTTAAATCCCTAGGAATGGGTAAATTGGCATTACAATAATTACTAAGGTATGGTGATGAGTATAAACTAATTCATAGATCCATATTTAGTTATTTAAAAACAATCAAGTTATTTGAGAGCATTTAATTGGAAAATATAGGCATTTCGAGTCATAATGGTTTGCTCCCTCCCCAACCCGTTCACCCTTTCTGCGTCACAATCCAGTCCATTAGGTGGCAGTAATGTACCTTAAGTTGGTTTACCAACCGTCATTAAACAAAGGAAGAAGAAGAAATGCTCACTCCTTGGACAAAGACATCTGTGCATATCTCTGTGCAAATAAAGAAAGTTCTGCATTGTCATCTAGGCTCCATGTCTACCTTCTTTGAAGATAGTGGAGAGTTTTTTTTTTCTATGACAGACCTGGCTTTGTGAAGAAATAGAAACATATAAGCACACATCTGTCACAGATGAAAGAACTTTTAATTAGAATTAGAATTAGAACAATCTAGACGAGAACAGGCCATTCAGCCCAACAAAGCTCGCCAGTCCTATCCACTTGCTTCCTCCAAGAAAACATCAAGTCGAGTTTTGAAAGTCCCTAACGTCTTACTGTCTACCACACTACTTGGTAACTTATTCCAAGTGTCTATCGTTCTTTGTGTAAAGAAAAACTTCCTAATGTTTGTGCGAAATTTACCCTTAACAAGTTTCCAACTGTGTCCCCGTGTTCTTGATGAGCTCATTTTAAAATACAAGTCTCGATCCACTGTACTAATTCCCTTCATAATTTTAAACATTTCAATCATGTCACCTCTTAATCTTCTTTTGCTTAAACTGTAAAGGCTCAGCTCTTTTAATCTTTCCTCATAATTCAACCCCTGTAGACCTGGAATCAGCCTAGTCGCTCTTCTCTGGACCTTTTCTAGTGCTGCTATGTCCTTTTTGTAGCCTGGAGACCAAAACTGCACACAGTACTCAAGATGAGGCCTCACCAGTGCATTATAAAGGTTGAGCATAACCTCCTTGGACTTGTACTCCACAGATCGTGCTATATAACCTAACATTCTGTTAGCCTTCTTAATGGCTTCTGAACACTGTTTGGAAGTTGATAGCTTGGAGTCCACTATGACTCCTAAATCCTTCTCATAAGGTGTACTCTCGATTTTCGACCGCCCATTGTGTATTCAAACCTAATATTTTTACTTCCTATGTGTAATACTTTACATTTACTGACATTAAATTTCATCTGCCACAAATCTGCCCAAGCCTGTATGCTATCCAAGTCCTTCTGTAATGATATAACGGATTCCAAATTATCTGCTAATCCACCTATCTTGGTATCATCTGCAAACTTAACCAGCTTGTTACTTATATTCCTATCTAAATCATTTATATATATTAAAAATAGCAGCGCCCTAGCACTGACCCCTGTGGAACACCACTCTTAACATCGCCAGTTCTGATGAGGTTCCTCGCACCATCACCCTCTGCTTCCTGTGTCTGAGCCAATTCTGCACCCATCTAAAAACATCACCCTGAACTCCCACTTCTTTTAACTTGATGCCCAACCTCTCATGTGGCACCTTATCAAATGCTTTCTGAAAGTCCAGATAAATAATATCATAAGCTCCACTTTGATCGTATCCTTTTGTTGCCTCCTCATAGAATTCCAACATGTTAGTAAAACACGACCTCCCCCTTCTGAACCCATGCTGACTGTTCAGAATAACTCCTGTCCTTGTCATGTGTTGCTCAATCTTATCCTTAATAATTCCTTCCATTAATTTTCCTGTGATGCTTGTTAAGCTTACTGGCCTATAGTTGCTTGGATCTGCCCTGTCACCCTTTTTATATAATGGGATGATATTTGCCATTTTCCAGTCCTTTGGAATCTCTCCAGTGCACAGTGACTTCCTAAAAATATGTGTCAAGGGTTTATATATGTACTCACTAGCCTCCTTAAGAACACGAGGATAAATATTATCTGGGCCTGGTGATTTGTTTGATTTCATCTTATTTAATCTGAGCAGCACTTCTCCCTCTACAATTTCCAAATCCCTCAGTACCTCCTTAGTAGTTGTGTTTACCTCTGGCAGGTTATCCACTTGCTCACTTGTAAACACCTCAGAAAAATGTAAGTTTAGGGCATCTGCTATTTCATTGTCTGTATCTTTTAATTCCCTTTACTATTCCTGATGAACTTGACCTCCTCCTTAACTGTTCTTTTACTACTAAAATACTGAAAGAATCTCTTGGGGTCTTCTTTCCTTATCTGCTATATTCCTCTCCAACTGTCTTTTAGCCTCTCTGATATCCTTCTTAATGGTTGCCCTCATTTTCTCATACGCTACGGTTCTCTTTGCAGTCATTAGTCTTATATGCCTTATACAGCAGTTTTTTCCTTTGCAACTTCTTTTTTAAATCTTTATTAATCCATCGTGGAGATTTTTTAGTTTCCTATTACTTCCAAATTTAGGTATGTATCTGTCCTGCATTACATGTAAAACATTTTTAAACCTGTTCCACTGCTCCTCGACTGTCTCCACATTTAAAAGCTTATCCCAGTCTATCCTACTTAGACTTTGTCGCATCTGCTCAAAATTAGCCCTACTAAAGTTCAACTTAACAATTTTAGTCTTTGCATCTGTACTCTTACAAAATACTGAGAATTGTATTACATTATGGTCACTTGACCCTAGTGGTTCAATCACCTCTACACCCTCAATTCTATCCTGATTATTACAGAATACTAAATCCAGACAGGCTTCACCCCTTGTTGGTGCTTTAACATGCTGTGTTAAAAAACAGTCGCTGATTACTTCTAAAAACTCCTGCTCTTGTGCTCCTCCATCTGTAAGGTTATCCCAGTTAATATTTGGATAATTAAAGTCCCCCATGACTATAATATCCCCCTGTAAACTTGCCTTTTTGATATTACTAAAAGATGTGTGTTGAAATTACTGTCTGAATTGGGTGGTCTATAACACACTCCTAAAATGAGACCTTTTTCCCTAATATTTTCCAGGCGAAGCCACATGTCCTCACTAAGATGGGGCTCATCATCCAACTGAAGATGACTTACATTTAATTCCTGTTTGGCATAAACAGCAACCCCACCTCCTTTTCTGTTCTGTCTATCCTTCCTAAAAAATGTGTATCCCTCTATGTTACACTCATCCCCATCTTTGTTATTTAGCCAGGTTTCCGTTATTGCTATAATATCATAATTGTGCTCTGCTACATACAACTCCAACTCACTTACCTTATTTTTGATACTTCTAGCATTAAGGCAAGCTATTTTTAATGTGTTAATCCTTCTATCTTTACGTGTTTGCTTAAAATTTACATTACTATGCATTTTTATTTCTACACCATTGTTTGTTCTTCCATGTATAGATCTAAATCTGGCCTGTCCTAATGTATTTTGTCTTTTAAGACGATACTAAATTGGCTCCTGAGCATGTGTGTGTGCCCATGTGTTCACTCTGCAATGAACTTGTGTCCTTCTTTCTGCCCATAGTATGCTGGGTAGTTTCCAGCTTCTCAGTAACCCTGCTCTGGAGAAGTAGGTTTTGAAGATGGATGGATGGATGGATTATTTTATCCATTTAAAATTAAAGTATTTGCACTGGTGTTAGTGTATGCCAACATATATTAAAAAATGGGTCCGACTTGTATTTGTTTAATGTCTGTGAATACCTGTATTTCCTGAGCGAGGAGCGCCAGCCAAATGAGAGTATATGTAAGTCCTTGATCTTTTAGCAAGCAGGTGGCCTGAGGCTGCCCTTTAATTAGTTGCTTCAGATTTTTCCAGAGACACAGCTCTCTGCATCCCAGTTACTCTCACATTTATTGGCAGTGAATTAGTAGTTTTAGGGTTTTTTTTAATTTAACGTGATTGGACAATTGTTGACGCACTATTTTATGTTCACATTAATGGTTCACACTTTACACCTGTCTTTAACGTAACTACAGTTGAGCAAGCACGACTTTATGGAGATGGCAACTTCAAGGGGAATTTAAGAAATTAAAGACAATTCAGTTATTTCTTTAATGAAACACACCTTTATAAATTGTTCACTTAAAGAAAATAGAAGATAAAGGAGCTTGAACTAGACCGACCTGACTTAAGAATTCAGCGGCAAGCAAGTTATCGAGGACAGGCACAGAGACTTTATCCTGCTCTTGTTATGAGAAATGGAGCAGGCTAACTGGATGTGGTGTAAGTAATGATTTTTTTGCTTTCCCTTTTTGCTGTTTCAAAGTGTTTGTACTGAAGCATCATGGACAATGATGGTGGTATGAGATCTAAAACATCTTTCTGAAAAATGTAAGCAACATGAAAGTAACCACAGTCATCTAGAAAATAGCATGAGGCAAACTTTTTTCACAGGATTAGTATTGCAGAATAGCTAGATGAAGGTTACAGGACTGGCATTAGAAGTCACAAAAAAAAACAAAAACACTCAAACCAAAAATCAACACCTCCTATCCAGATTAATAGGCTGTGTGAAATTTTGTGGAGTATATGAGTTTGCTTTGAATGCCCATAATGAGAGCGAGAGCTACAATAACCTCAGGATTTTTTGTGGGTTGGTAGATTTTGTTGCCACTCTCAATGGAGTGTGGAAAGAGCACTTTGAGAACATCACTGCATTTAAGGGAACCTCAAAAACTGTGCAGAATGAGCTTTTTGACTATGTTGTTTTATTGTGAGAAAGCAAATCATCGAAGCCCAGATCAGTGATTTTTTATTAATCCAGGCAGATGAGATAATGAATATTGCCACACTGTCTCAACTTGTGCTTGTGCTACATTGATGACAAAAACAATGCACAGGAAAGATTTTCTGAGTTCATCCCAATGTAGTCAGCTACAGCTGAGTCCATTGCTACAGCAGTAAAAGAGCAACTTGCTGCCATCCTTCCTGAGGATCAGAAAAGAAAGCTTATCTGCCAGGCATATGATGGAGGCAATGTGATGAGGGGTACAACAGCAGAATTTCAGAGGAAAACACAAGATGTGTACCCAAATGCCCACTACATTCACTGTTACGCACAACAGCTTGACCTTTATTATCCAACAGGCCACTTCTCACAAATCCAAAGTAAATAATTTTTTTCTTCTGACATTTGTAGATTTTTTTTTTCCAGATCAACCAAGTGGATAGTGGTAGTAACCCATAGACTCCTAAAATCCAGCAATGTCAGATGGAACTTTCACAGCCCTACCATCAATACCATGTTTGAGCACAACGAGGACCTCATTCACTGTTTTGAGAACATACAAGACTCTGTTGACTTTGATACCCCAATACTGTCAGAGAAGCAGGAACCTTTGCTATGCTACTGGAAGATCAAGATTTAATTTTTTATTCTCCAGATTTTTCACCACATCATGCCACATGTTGACCTCCTCTGTGCCAAGCTCCAGAAGAGGAACATAGATGTGGTCCATATCAATGCATGCTCCAAGCAGTTCCAGCAGGAAAAGGTCAGGTAGTATTCAAGTAATCGATGATAATTATTACTTATTACTTTCCCTTTGATTATTATCTCTCTTTAACTTTAATTAATATAAATCCTCATTTTACTTTTTGGAAACTCTGTCCATTCCATGGTTGAGCAAAGCAGTGAATCTCAGAAAAAAAGAGGTGTCAAGCACTTAGCTCAAAGGACCATGAATGGATTGCAGCTGCGTTGAGTTTATGTTGTAGAAATCAGTGACAATGTATGTTACACTGAAGTGTAATATTTTAATCTGTGGCATTTTGTCATCTCTACAATTTTTTTTTTGTTTCATTGTATTGACATATCAATCACAGCAAACTGTTAATAATAATAATTAGTTTATTTCTGGGTCTTGCACACATACCACACACAGAGACACACACACACATAAACAAGGCTCTGTGCAACCATGGTGTGTTATGGCCAAATTAAAGCTTATTAATAAACTGTGTCTTTGTAGTTTTATTTTAATCTCTGTGCCATTTTGTCATCTCTGCATATTTTTGTTTGTTTATTCTTCTCCCTTTAGGTCTGTGATACCATGCTGAGACATACCAGAGAGTGCTTCTCTTTCACAAAACACATTGTGAGTGTCACTTTGTTGCAGGGGAAAAAGGTTTGAACAATACAACAATGCATTTCCTGAAGATTCAGTGAACAGCACTGTGAAGGCCTACACAGTGCTGAATAGAACGAAGCTGAATTTAGAGCTTAATCTCATCTACAGAAAGAAAGAGTTCAAAGCCTGTCTTGGTGCTATGGACCTATTCTAGTTGTTTGTAGAGAGTAATCTTGAAGAACTCTTTTTGAAGACTGTCACTACCCTGTAGATCCTAACCATACCAATGGCCTCATCAGACACAGAGAGGTGCTTCTCAACTTTGGAAAAAATTAAAACCTTTCTCAGAAACACCATAACTCAGAAGAGGATGAATGCAGTGGCCATGCTGTCAATCGAAAAGAGACTGGTGACTGAAATTGCTCAATTTAATCAGAAAGTAACTCAGGAATTTTTAGGCATAAAAGAAAAGAGTGCAAAATTTATGTTCAAGTAGGCAATATTACAGTTTGTGTGTGTGATTTTTCTTTTCTTTCTCCTGAGCTATGAAGTGCTGCTTTAGTTTGCACCATCGCCCACATTTTTTTCACTAGCCACCACGGATTAAAAATATGTTTCAATCAATAAGAAGTGAAATTTTAAATGTGGAGGAGGTTGTTAATATTCTATTTATTCAAGCTCTCTTTAAATTGACTTTTCCAGCAAAGCACTCTTAAAATCACAGCGGGATGTCCTGTCTATCATTGTATACAAAACAGAGAATCAAAGTAGTGACTCATCTGCTGACAGCTTTTAATAAAGAACAAGTGACACTCTGATATAAGGCAATTAATTTTAATCCGTGGCATTTTATATATATATATATATATATATATATATACAGTAATAGCACAGACAGACAGACACCAGATGTCACTGCAACACACATTTATTAAACTATTTGTTCTCTACTGCTCCCGCACCAAACACCCCTCAACACGGGCTTCTCCAATGTCCATGGGCCGCTTTTCTTCCTCCTCCTGTCCCAGAAGCTTCATCCACCTCCTCCTGTCTCTGGTGCGCTGAGTAGTGGCTGCAGCCTCCTCTTATAGCCCACCTGGAAGTGCTGCAGGTACTCGTTGACCTACTTCTAGCTGCACCTCTGGGTGTGGCTGCACTCCCGCCTAGACGGGCTCGTTAAGCCGTGCAGCTCTATGCAGCTCCCCCTGACGGAGGCCACGGAGCCCAATTAAGATGAGCTCTGGTGTTCCATGAAAGTGGCCCCGACGCAACCCAGGGGGGCTGCCACCAAGTGTTCCGGGAGACGTAGCGTGCATTCCATGGCTGCTCCCCCGGATCCAGTGTTGAAGGGGAGTCCAGGCCAGGCCCTGGCCGTCTGCCACAATATTTATATTTTTTTAAATGAAATTGCATTATTGTGGAAATGAGAAACCAATTGATTTTCATCCATTAAGGCAAAATTTCTAAAAAGTTAACAAAGCATATTAAAGGTAACAACATTCTGTTGAACCACAGACACTTAATACACTTGCTGATAATTTACATTTTAGTATGCATTTTTTTCAAAATATAAAGAATTTTACCTTAAATCATAAATAAACTAATAAATTTCTTCTGAACATCATATAATTAAAAAAGCACATACATGGTATTATTGAGGAAGCTGTCATATTATCTCAAAAGGCACTAACTTGTCTCCTTCTTTTTTATCATTGTACAAGAAGTAATGTTCCTGTATCTTAACTTGCTGACTTTTTTTTTTTAAATATACAGCACATACTATAATTCTCACCCCTTGGAAGCTCAGCAATGCCAGACTGAACGGTTCTGGGATTACAACCTCATCCAGATTGCCACCACTAAGAGGACTGAACAAGGACATCTCCCAGTTTCCTTGCAGAGAACAACAAATACAAGGTAGTTTTATGGAAATAGTAAAAAAAAACTTTATTGCACTGCCGGGGGTTTGTTTCCTGCCTTGCACCCTGCGTTGGATGGGATTGGCTCCAGCAGACCTCTGTGACCCTGTATTTAGGATATAGCGGGTTGCATAATGGATGGATGGATGAACTTTATTGCATTAAACTATATTTGTATTCAGATAAAGCACACTGCGGTGGCCTGGCACTCTGCCCAGGGTTTGTTTCCTGCCTTGAGCCCTGTGTTGGCTGGGATTGGCTCCAGCAGACCCCGTGTGACCCTGTAGTTAGGATATAGCGGGTTGGATAATGGATGGATGGATGGATGGATAAAGCACACACATCAATCAATCACTAGGAGTTAAATAAATGAAAGCATGCAGTATAAGCTGAATGATTCAAATCAAAGTCCGCCTTGACTAGTTACAAAGCTGCAGTAATTTTCTTAACACTAAAATTACCAAAGCCTGCTATACTATCGCCCATGCTGCCACAGAAAGGGCAAAAAGTTCTCCCAGTTCAAGCCTTGATTATCTGGGAGTGAGCTATCTAGAGTTGTATAGGGTAAATAATTTCAACAATCTATTTAAACACATCGTTAAAACTGTTTCATGTTTAATTAGAAAATGACAAAATGTAGACATGAACTGTATAATGTGTGAAGTGTCAACATTTTGTCATTTTTTACTAAAGCATGAAAAATGTTTCTGTTTTAACGATGTGCTTACATAGATTGTTGTAGACATGGAAAACACATGAAATGCATGTGTTGCAAATAACAATATATTAATTCCCATCTAAAACTCCAGTACTTCACTCCAAGATATTAAGGCTTTAGCTGGAAGAACGTTTTGCCCTTTCTGCAGCAGTGTGTGTGTATGTGTATGGTATAGCAGGCTGCTTGCTGCTTGTGTTGATTAACACATTTACAAGACAAAAGACTCTGATGGAGAGATGCGAAGGGATTTAAGTTGGGCTGGAATTGCAAGTTTTTTCGTAGGCTTTGGTAATTATAGTGTTAAACCACTGGAGATGCCCATGTACATTGAGAGCCGTTTCTTCTTCAGCCAGCTAAGGCATGCCTTTAAAGTCAATTTGCAGTACTTGACAAATGAGTAACTTCATGGTTTTGGTTGTTTGTTTTGAGAGTGGTAAGGATTTTCAATTTGCTTCTTTTTGATTATCAGCCTGTGTACAGCAGAGTGTTTTGTGTTATGCTGTTTTTTATTTTTTCTAAATTGTATCCCACTCACATTTCTGTGCTTACTCTAGCAATTGATCCCCGCCTTTTGTTCTTTGCTAACCAGTTTCAGTTTAACTTTTTTACTAGTGCCACACTCTTGGTTTGACTTGTTAATTGCTTTGATCCTTACAGCTGTGGTCAATAAGCTTCACTATGCTTAAGAGCTTTTATGCACTTTGTTGTGGAATGTACGATCTCATGTGGAGCCCTCCTTTGTGTAAAGACCCCAAATCAAGCAAGCGTGGATACTGTTCTTCAAGGAAATGCACTTTTTCATTACTGTCTGGTTCTTCAGCATGCATTTTCAATATGTTCCTGTGATAAGTACTAGATATTTCTCTGATCCCATTAACAGGATAGGGCAAAATGCAGAAAATCTTCAACTGCTTCAAAAAGCCACATAATCAGAGGCACCCTTTTCTTTCAACCTGCAGAACTGTCAGTCTGCAGTGAATAAAGAGAACTTCATTCTAGCATTTGTCACCCAAAGTGGACTTATGTTGTGGTACTAAGTGAGACTTGGAATTGCCCAGGAAATATGGCAGCACTGAAAACCCTTTCCTCTGGATTTCACTTCTCTCATACTTGTTGGTTAATTGGAAGAGATGGAGGGACAGATATACAAGTCTTCAGGAACTCAGCATTCACACCACTGGGTAATTAATGCACCTACACTTCTTTTTGAGTATCCCTCAATCACCATTTCCTACCCTATTAACATTAGCATTGCTGTTCTTTTCTGCCCTCCATGTCCACTAAAAAAATCCTTGACAAGCTCTGTTCCAGATGATGGACAGTCTGACTCCTATAGAATTTCTTTCTCATCTTTCCTCTTTTAACCTGACATGGCTTCATGCACCTCCCACTCAAAAAGTGGGTACATTTCTGGATCTGTCACAGAACTGCACACCTACAACTACAACTGTCACTCCACTTCATACATCTGGCCACATTTGCATTCAGTTCTCTGTTCCTTCCCTCTTCTCCCACTACCATTCCACCTACTGTGTTCTTCCAATGTCACCATCTTTTTCTCTCTACCAGCCATTTCTATTCCCTAGTATTCTATGCTCTGCCTCCTTTTTTCAAAATAGGATTAGCAACACCACTGATACTCATGGCTTCTTTTTCTCCTTCACCATTCTCCTCACCCCACCACAACCTCCACTCTCAACCCCTTTGACTGTTGATGATTTTTTTGTTTAGGAAAGGGTGGCTGTTATTTGTCATGAACTGGAATGTCCATGAAAGCAAAAAGGGCATGGGGATGCATAAATGCCCCATTAAGGCTTCATTAGCCAGGCCAGGGCTACACTGCCTACTGGGAACAAACCTTACCTTGTTGGGCCCATCCCTACTCAAAATGTCCAGCTTCAGGTTTTACAGACCAAAAAGAGATAGGAGCGTTAATGTCCTGAATATACCTAAAGTGCCACAAAAGGAGGGTCAACCGTAAACCACCGTATACAGCAATGGGTCAACAAATAAAATCTTTATAAAATAAGATTTGTTTGCAAAATTACTGACAAAATATAGCACAAAGCTCCGTGGAGCAAACAGAAGCATAAAGGATTTGCCTAAAAGGCAAGCCACAAAAAACAAGTCCCAAAAAAATCCAATAAACAGAATCCTTATACAGTGGAAAATAATCAAAAAATCCAGAAAATCCATCCATAAATAATACTCACAATTCACAGTAGACTTTATAATAACAATCTTTACCACTTCAGCTGTCTGTCTCTATCGCCATTATTGGATTGGGAGCAGTTCCCAAACAGAGATTGACAATTTGCCTCACCTCTTGGGGTTCCACCTACAAAGAACATGGAACATACATTTAAAGAGACAATGCACCAATACATAACCACATATGAAATCAATAAAAATAATGTAAAGGATTTAAAAATAATACAATAAAGTAAAACACCATTAAAACAAACTACAGGTAACTTAATTTCCATACAAGACACATCAGCAGTCAGTTTTTATCACCACCTCCATCCAGCCTGCTTCTTTCTGTATACATCACAACTTTCTCCTCTTTCCTCCACTAATTTTTCCAACCTCTTCTCTTTTTGCCACACTACCTGTTGACTTGATCCCATTCCTTCACATCTCCTTCAGGCTGTCTCTCCCTCACTCATTTCTGCAAATTACACAAGTCATCAGCACAGGCACTCTTGCTACATTGTTCAACAGGCCCTTATAACTCCTCTCCTCAAGAAGTCCACTCTTGATCGGTCTCAAATAGGTAATTATCTCCCCTCTTCTTGTTGTCCAAAACACTGGAAGTATTGTCTCTAACCAAGTCTTTTCTATTCTTGAACAAAATTGACTGCTTAATCCTAATTAATCAGGATTCATAAAGGGCCACTTCACATCACTACACTGGATTCCTCTACTAGCAAATATTAATTTGAAATTCTTGATGTTTGTTTACAGAGTAGTCAGTGGATTTGTACCACAATATATATATATATGTTTGTGAGATCCTATGCTCCATTTCGACCACTCTGATCTAGTATTGAAAGGTATCTGGCGATGCCACATCTGCATTGTATCAAATCTTGAACCAGATTCCTTTTTGTGTAACTTCTGGCTTGTCGAACAAGCTACTGACCTATATTTGAAACTCTATCTTCCTCAAGGTGTTTAAGAAACCTTTGAAGACTCTCTTGTTTGTTGAATGTCTGTCTAAGTGATATTGGTTTTGCAAATCCTGGAATTGTAATTGTCTCCAGACTGATGTTACTTGATTATGTTGACCTCATGTGTGGGTGGCGCAGTGGTAGTGCTGTTGTCTCGCAGTTAGGAGACCCGGGTTCACTTCCTGGGTCCTCCCTGCGTGGGGTTTGCATGTTCTCCCCGTGTCTGCGTGGGTTTCCTCCGGGCGCTCCGGTTTCCTCCCACGGTCCAAAGACATGCAGGTTAGGTGGATTGGTGATCCTAAATTGGCCGTAGTGTGTGCTTGGTGTGTGGGTGTGTTTGTGTATGTCCTGCGGTGGGTTGGCACCCTGTCCGGGATTGGTTCCTGTGTTGGCTGGGATTGGCTCCAGTAGACCCCCTTGACCCTGTGTTCGGATTCAGTGGGTTGGAAAATGGATGGAAACACATAAATATAACAAAACAAAAGGGAGGGCAAATAAGGACCACAGATAGTTGTGCAACCAACAATATAATACAACAGAAAAACATTAAAATACCGTTCCTTTATCTGATTGACAAAGGACCTGTTGTGATGGGGAAAACAATAGGATCACAAGATATAATCTGAATTAAGTATTCCAAGTGTGACGGTGGTATGCTTCACCAGAAAAGGACTCGAGGTTTTGCATGCATTTTCTCTTCCTGGCACCAGTACTATTACTGTTTCTCTTCAGGACAAAGATTTCCATTGGATTAGTGTTTCTAAATTGGCTCTAGTGTGTGTTTTGTGTGTGTCTTGTGGTGGGTTGGCACCCTGCCCGGGATTGGTTCCTGCCTTGTGCCCTGTGTTGGCTGGGATTGGCTCCAGCAGACCCCCGTGACCCTGTGTTTGGATTCAGCGGTTTGGAAAATGGATGGATGGACCTCACGTGTAGCTCCTGGCTGGTGGAATGAGCTGCACACCTCCATCTGAACTGCTGGCTTACTCAAAGTGTTTAAGAAGAGTTTGAAGACTCTTTTGTTTGGCAAATTTCTGTCTTACTGATATTACCTGTTAGGTCTTGCAGTCTAGAAATTGTTACTAGCTTGTATTTTGTTTTTTAAATTCTTTACTTGTGTCCTATTACACTTGTTTCCCAAATAGTCCCTACATTGATGGTTACTCGATTTTGTTGACTTTCTTTTTGTCTCTTTGGATAAAATCATCTGCTAAACATATTAAGTAAATTGTAATATGAAAGGCATTGCCGTCTTTTTCATGTAATACTTGTATCTGTTGGGGTGTATTTTCATTTTGTAGATTTTCCAGCTTTTCAAATACTGTTCCTTTCTTCCCCTGCTAGCATAATGTTTATGTGCATCTTCAAAACTTTCTCTCTCACATATCTAACACTGTCACTCTCATATCTCCAAAACACTATGCCATTGTGTTTTCTTTTCTTTTATACTGAGCTACAAAAATAAAGTAAATCTATGTGGAAAAGTACTAGTAAACAGTATGACGTAGTGAGTCACATAGCTTACAGAAATTGGACTACTTATAACTACTCAATGGTCTTGTTGCTGTGACCCGACATTTGCGTGATTGACATATGAGCGCCGACAAAATAGTGCCCATTAAAACTCGGTGTCAAAATCGCACAAACAAATTCTTGAAAGTTTCATTAAATATGAATTACTAGTTTAAAGCATATATAACAATGTTTATTTTAGAAGTCAATATTATGAGACACAGCACACAGATAGTCCTTATCACACCCTGCATATGTTGGAAGAATTGCAGCAAATCGTCTTGATAGTTGAGCGTATTTAGACTTGCTGGCTGCCTGACTGCTGGTAATTCCGCTTTGTATACGACGCGTTATGCCAACCCTCGAATGAGTTATTTGTTCACGGCATGCCATCAGCACGGTACGCAGATAGTCCTTAAGATCAAGCCCTGCATATGTAGGAAGAATTGCAGCAAGACGTCTTGATAGTTAAGCGTATTTAAACTAAATGGCTGCCTGACTGCTGGTAATTCCGCTTTGTATATGATGCGTTATGCCAACCCTCAACTGAGTTATTTGTTCGCGGCATGCCATCAGAAGTTATAACAGTTATAACCTAGCACATAATGTGTACATAATGCACACGTACGCATCACACTCTCTTGGCCTCTCTCGCGATTTTGTCGTGGCGATTTTGTCAGCGCGCATTTGTCAAAAACCAGTTAGCTAGTTTGTCGGCACTCATTTGTCCGTCACAGTTTTGTCGGCACTCATATGTCCATCGCGCTTTTGTCGGTGAACCCTTGTTGCTTGTCAGTGAGGCTACTGTGATCATTACCATAAAGCTAAATGCAATAACATGTTACCTAAAAGGTCCCACGCACTTATTTCATATCTTCTTACAAGCACACAAACAATGGTTATTTCATCTAAGCTTAAAGCTTGTACAATCCAATAGTCAGGGCATTATATTAGTACTTGCTTTTACCTTTACATATCTCCTATCAGCCGTCATGACTATTTGTTAATATGTAAACATGTACACTGACTACACCTGGTGTCCAAAAAAGTGACCTGCTTGTTAAATACACAAAATCAAAAACAATGCCAGCCTTGTCTTGTGATCTTCTACATTTTTGTTTACATAATTTATTCCCTTTAAAGCTGCAGGTTATCTAAATAATCCTATTTTAATACACCACACATAATTTAATATTACTAGTTTATTATCACCTCCGGTGGGCTGGCGCCCTGCCCAGGATTTGTTTCCTGCCTTGCCCCCTGTGTTGACTGGGATTGGCTCCAGCAGACCCCCGTGACCCTGTAGTTAGGATATAACGGGTTGGATAATGGATGGATGGATAGTTTATTATCACATAATGTAAAAAATGCCTTATTTTAATCCCTGTTCACAGCTAGAGTAAATTTCCTTAAAAAAACAAAAAAATTGCAATTCTTTTCTTTTAAAATGAGTAATCCAAGCTCTTTCATCAGCAGCTATAAGAAAAGAATCACTGTTTAGGTGAAAGAAGACTGAAAGAGGAATATCCTAGATTTATGTGTTAGGGTAATTATACTGTATATTGTTATAGGATTTTTAACAGACAATAATGTTTATATTTATTGTTCACTTTGAAAAATGTTCTCATTATGTAGAATAAAGTTGTAATTCCACAATGCTCAGTTATCTTAATATAGTAGTTCATTTTTGTACCAATAAAAACATTCATGGTTGACTCCTATCTTTGTTTCCATTTGATTGTACGAACTGTCAAACATTTACAAAATGAGAATAATCTCATAATTTCTTTTGTTGCATTATATATTCAGAACTCAGAAACAAGTGGCATGTTTCATTTGGATATATACAAGTTGAAGGCAGTCTGCTACCAACACTGCACTTTTTGACAGTTTTTCCATTCTAATGTCATTTTCTTAGCTTGTGAAGTAACTAATGGACTGTGAGTTTTTCTATCATGAAATGTTTATGAATTAAATATTCTAGCATATCATGAAATGTAAACATTTATGAATTAAGATAGAAAAAAAAAATACCTAGAAGAATTATCTGTCAAATGTATAGGCAGCCCTAATATGATTAGATCTTGCAATACATCACTTAATTTGAATGATACTAACCTAAAAATGATTTGTTTTATTATGCTTGTAAATAAAGTAATTTATCTTGAAAGTTTTTCACATTATGACGTGGTTCTGACCTTGCATTTTGCTTCACACCATTCATCTAGTGTTTACAATGGTAAATACCTTGCTTTTGGATAATGCATTATTTGTTTAATTATTTGTTTATTTTTATAACTATATGGATGATTTTAAAAAGGCACATTATATTGTGGCCAAAGAAGACGCAAGGTCTAAAGCCAGCAGTTCAATGGTTGTAGGACAGTCAGGTGTGCAGATCAGCATAAATGAGACAGGACAGACTCAAGCAGTTTCCACACTGCACAAAATGTATATTAAATAAACTAGATATTACAAAAACTTCAAATGGGAGTTGTTTTAAATTTATTTGACCTCAATATCTACCGTTGGGGCAAGCAAAATTTACTTGACAAAATTTCTTAAAGTAAGCTAAAAATCGTAAATGAAATTTTTTAATAAATCACCAATTCTTACAATAAGGAAAACAAGATTTAATGTCTTGATAGAGATGCTTTTCACTTACTTAGATTTCATTTTTTGCAGTGTACCTAATATATATGATTCACCATTTTTTGGCTAAAAGTACCCAGTAAAAATGTGACCAAGAGGGAATCTACACCATTGTTCATAATGTTTATAAATTTTATCTTTGTTCTCCTGCCCACTACTACCTCCAGCGCATAAAAAACACTTCAGAAGACTTTGCTTGCCTTTTTAGCTTATTGATTCATTTGGTCTCTCTTGAGGTGATATTACTGGCCCATCATACCACAGCATAGATAATTGCGCTGGATTTCACACAGTTATCGAACATACACCTTAAAGGAATGCAGGCTGTTAAAAATATCTATTCCCTTTCCTATGTATACTGGGACAGTGACCTTTTAACCCTAATAAAAAAAATAAAGGCAATATATGCAGTAACCACAATGGAGAGAAGATGATTCAATACAACACATTTATGGTGGCTTGTGCAGTTTGACCACACACAGCACAGGGCTCCGCCATTAATCTAGTTGAAGCCAAGGTCAAATGAACATTAATGCTTCAGTATGGGATAGGTCCATTGTTGAAGAGTCTGCTGTAGTGAAAATTCTTTGGGTGAAACCCGCTGAAGTTCCCCGAAGGATGTTGGCTCAGCACGGATGTGAAAGTAACATGACCCAACAAAAAAGTTTATGAATGTTTAGAAAAGTTTCAAGAAAGATGAACAAATTTAACCAATGAAGCTCAATCTTTTCAACCATCAACATCATGCATACAACCCCAGACTGACATGGTGAATGCCTTCTTCAGAGAAGACCAACAGATGATGTTGTCTGCTGTTGCTGCACATTTGGAAATCAGCTATAGATCTGCACATGCTAAAGTGCATTATGATTTGGGCTGTTGTATAGTTTGCACAAGATGGACACCCAGACAGCTTACTGATCTGAACATGCAACAGTGCATGGAAGTTACAACCCAATTCCTGGAATGCTATGAAGAAGACGTGAGTGTCTTGGAGCAGATTGTCACCGAAGATGACATATCGGTCCATCACTGTGAGCAGGAAAGCAAAAGACAAAGCATGCAGTGGAACATTTCTGAAGAAATTTAAACAACAGCCTTCCACTAAGAAAACCGTGATGACTTTCTTTTGAATTATAGATAGATAGGTTAGCATCCCATTATCCTTAAAAGGATTAAATGTTTTTTCAGACTGTTATTTACATGATAAAGTAAAAACAGCAAAAATAACATTATATTCTACAGAAAAGCATACATTTCCAAAAATGCTTTTTAATTCATTAAGACAAAAAATCAAAAACAATAGGTGTACACAAAAATGAACAAACAAGATATAACAAGATAACAGGCATAACATTTAAAGTTGTCAAATGAAAACATAAATACCGTATTTATGCATGTACCATGCACACATTTTTTTCTGAAAATTAGCATTAGAAAATCAGGTGCACGTCATACACAAGGAAATATAATTCTGTAATGTTTACTTCCTCTGCTTGGGCTTGCTCGCTCGCTCTCTCTCTCTCTCTCTCACTCGCTTGCTCGAGCACTCGCGTTCTCTCTCTCTCGCTTGCTTGCTCACTCAGTAGTGCTCTGTCTCTCTCTAAACGCTTCCTATACAATCATAACGTGCGTCGTACACGGGGCAAAACTATTTTCACGATTTTATTTGTAAAAATTAGGGTGCGCGTCTTACACGAGGGTGCATGGTACACAAGTAAACGCGGTAAATAAACCAATTCTTAACAAAGTGACTACAGTTTGTTAACATCCTTTTTTTATAATACTTTCAGTTTCATACACTAATGAACTATGAAAGAATGTACCTAGTGAAATTCTGCTAACTTGGCAGCATCATCTTTATATATAACTAGCAAAATACCCGTGCTTCATAGCGGCGAAGTACTGCCTTAAAATTTTTATTAAGAAGAAAATTAAACCTTTTTAAACTGAGGGAAAATATACCAATAGTTATTTGTTAAGGATCTCTTTGTATACCACATTGTGAGTTCGGCCCTCCGGTTGTAATATGACCAAGCTGTGTGCTGAGCTTACTCTTGAGCATGCAACATACAGTTATGTGAACAGTAATCTTTCAAATCTCACAGCTTGGATAGCTGCTGTCTTAATCGGTTTGAGTTTCATGGTTTGTTTCAATTACGACAGTATTTGTAGGACTTGTGTTGAAGAGACATTCATCATCTGTCGAGCGTTGTAAGTATACAACCGGTTTCATCGATAACTTCACATCCAGCTTTTGAGAGTTTAAACATTCATAAACATCAAAGTGTCCACTACTGAAATCGTCACCTGTCAATCTAAGATATTTAAGAGGCATGGGCGGTTGTCAAAAGGTGTAAAATATTTGGCCATTTAGGTACACTTGAAAGCGACAACCGAACAATTCACCGGCAGCCATCAACTCACATGCAGATGCATAGGTGAAGGGCTTAAGCATTTCACTCTTCTAGTGCTCCTGTGTAGAATAATTATCTCCTGTACCGTCATCAGTCCACACCTTGAACCTGTCCCAGTCATTCAATACATAAGACACAATGTTCCTCCGGATATCAAGAGTGAGCCTGATATGGCCGTGCAATATGTAATAAAGAGAATGGAAAAGGTAGGTGCCATCTCCGGGCATGGAAACCACTCGGTAAGTGACAGTTCTTTGATCAATGGTGATCACCTCAAAAGACATGTTAATGGGGGTACGTTTGGAATGATAAAGGAAATGGGTACCTGAACAATGTAAAGTAAGTCTAAAATACCTACACAATAACTATAATCGTAATAAATGAACAATAAAACAGCGGAGAAGCCGTGGATTAAATAAAAAGGCTGTAATTATCAGCAGGGAGAAGTGAATCCCATGGCGAAGCAAGGAAGGGAATGTAGAAAATGGAGCAAAGGACAGCCTTATATAGGCAGGCAGCCAACAACGTGGGAGGCGTTGGGATGAGGGACCCAACGCCACCTCACACGGTGACTGAGCTGCAGACTATGGACGTATATATGTACGCAAGTAGGATTCATTTAGCATTGGGAACCCGCGTACCAAATTTCTTGAAGATGGGCCCATAAGTAACAAAGACCGTTGAAAAGTTCAATATGGCGGCCAACAGTGGCATCATACCACCGAAATAAGTACCAAATTTCAGCCTTCTACCTACACAGGAAGTTGGAGAATTAGTGACGTTGGAAAGTTTAATATGGCGGCCGACAGTGGCGTCATACCACTGAAATAAGTACGTACATCGGTTTTGGTTAGCGCAGGGAAGCCGCCTATCCAATTTCGTGAAGATGGGGCCATAAATAAGAAAGTTCAACATGGCGGACGTTGTCGACCGTTATTACCGTTACGCATAGAATTTTGAAATGAAACCTGCTTAACTTTTGTAAGTAAGCTGTAAGGAATAAGCCTGCCAAATTTCAGCCTTCTACCTACACGGGAAGTTGGAGAATTAGTGATGTTGGAAAGTTCAATATGGCGGCCAGCAGTGGCGTCATACCACCGAAATAAGTACGTACATCGGTTTTGGTTAGCGCAGGGAAGCCACCTACCAAATTTCGTGAAGATGGGGTCAGCCTTCTACCTACACGGGAAGTTGGAAAATTAGTGACATTGGAAAGTTTAATATGGCAGCCGACAGTGGCGTCATACCATCGAAATAAGTATGTACATCGGTTTTGGTTAGCGCAAGGAAGCCGCCTACCAAATTTCGTGAAGATGAGGCCATAAATAAGAAAGTTCAACATGGCGAACGTTGTCAACCGTTATGACCGTTACGTGTAGAATTTTGAAATGAAACCTGCTTAACTTTTGTAAGTAAGCTGTAAGGAATGAGCCTGCCAAATTTCAGCCTTCTACTTACACGGGAAGTTGAAGAATTATTGACGTTGGAAAGTTCAATATGGCGGCCGACAGTGGCGTCATACCACTGAAATAAGTGCGTACATTGGTTTCGGTTAGCACAGGGAAGCTGCCTATCAAATTTTGTGAAGATGGGGCCATAAATAAGAAAGTTCAACATGGCGGACGTTGTCGACTGTTATGACCGTTACGCGTAGAATTTTGAAATGAAACCTGCTTAACTTTTGTAAGTAAGCTGTAAGGAATAAGCCTGCCAAATTTCAGCCTTCTACCTACACGGGAAGTTGGAGAATTAGTGATGTTGGACAGTTCAATATGGCGGCCAGCAGTGGCGTCATACCATCGAAATAAGTATGTACATCGGTTTTGGTTAGCGCAGGGAAGCCGCCTACCAAATTTCGTGAAGATGGGGCCATAAATAAGAAAGTTCAACATGGCGAACGTTGTCAACCGTTATGACCGTTACGTGTAGAATTTTGAAATGAAACCTGCTTAACTTTTGTAAGTAAGCTGTAAGGAATGAGCCTGCCAAATTTCAGCCTTCTACTTACACGGGAAGTTGAAGAATTATTGACGTTGGAAAGTTCAATATGGCGGCCGACAGTGGCGTCATACCACTGAAATAAGTGCATACATTGGTTTCGGTTAGCACAGGGAAGCTGCCTATCAAATTTTGTGAAGATGGGGCCATAAATAAGAAAGTTCAACATGGCGGACGTTGTCGACTGTTATGACCGTTACGCGTAGAATTTTGAAATGAAACCTGCTTAACTTTTGTAAGTAAGCTGTAAGGAATAAGCCTGCCAAATTTCAGCCTTCTACCTACACGGGAAGTTGGAGAATTAGTGATGTTGGAAAGTTCAATATGGCGGCTGACAGTGGCATCATACCACCGAAATAAGTACGTACATCGGTTTTGGTTAGCGCAGGGAAGCCACCTACCAAATTTCGTGAAGATGGGGTCAGCCTTCTACCTACATGAGAAGTTGGAAAATTAGTGACGTCGGAAAGTTCAATATGGCGGCCGACAGTGGCGTCATACCATTGAAATAAGTACGTACATCGGTTTCAGTTAGCGCAGGGAGGCCGCCTACCAAATTTCGTGAAGATGGGGCTATAAATACGAAAGTTCAACATGGGGGACGTTGTTGACCGTTATGACTGTTACGTGTAGAATTTCTAAATGACACCTGCTTAACTTTTGTAAGTAAGCTGTAAGGAATAAGCTTGCCAAATTTCAGCCTTCTACCTACACGGGAAGTTGGAGAATTAGTGATGAGTGAGTGAGTGAGTCAGTGAGGGCTTTGCCTTTTATTAGTATAGATAGGCTACCGTGGCTGTCCATTTGCTTGTCCAGGATTTTAAATCACGTGTAGCTTGCAAACCATTTGAACTATTGACTTGAAGTTTGGTACACATATACTACATGATGTCTACTATCCACTTTCAGGGTGATGATTGACCTCCAAGGTTATTCCTCTTTTTATTTTATTGTAGAATCATCTCTCTGCAGCGACCAGCAGGGCAGCCGTGTGGCACATGTGTATGGGCGCTGTTTTCATCCACCTTTGCCATCACTTTCCCTACCTCTTCATATCTTAAATCATTCTTGAGGCAGACTGAAGACTGAAGTCCCAGCTTAAGTGAAAAATTAAGGAAAACATACTAATTAATTGCAACACAAACACTGACTTAATCAATTTTAAGATGCAAACGAAAGAAGAGAAGAAGCAGGCTGCTAGGGTGGAGAAAAGAAGAGCTACTCTGGAACCAGCAAGTGCATCAACCTCTGAGGAAATGAATGCTACATGTACAGAGGAGTATGAAAACTTTAAATGCTCAAGTCAAGTGTATTCAGTGCACATTATCGTGTAGTGTGCCGTTACTGTAATAGGATAATTTAAAGAACATGTAAGAAAAATTAGATGTTCCTGAAGGACTTAAGGAAATATGGTTAAATATATGACGTACTGAACAGCAGTGTTTCTCAGCCAGTGGACTGTGGGTTGTGATCTGCCGCCAGTGGGTTGTAAGTTGCTATAGTTTATAATGGTTGTGGGTCGCTTAGGGTCACTACTCCAGTGATAGTGCTTAACACCTTCCTGCTCTGACGATCACTTTGATTTACCAACACTAACATGGAAGAAAGTGGACTGTGAAACCAGAAGGGCTGGTAAAATCTGCTGTACTGTGTATCTGTGCATGTGTTACATAAGATGACAAGAGACTGGAAGCTTTTTAGAAGTTAATATAGTATGTTTTTGCAGAATAAAAATTGGGTTGAAAGAACAACCACACAATAAAGAAGTTTCAGAAATTCTTGGAGAACAAGTTACCAACTGCCTTAAAAACAGTCAAAGTAATTATCGCCAATATACCTGCAACCCAGAAATTCAGAACTTTTTAACAGTACTAGGGTGTTGTACCGTATTAGCCATTATGAATGTAGTGAGAAGTCAAGCAAAATGACACCTTTATTGCCTAACTAAAAAGATTACAATATGCAAGCTTTCGAGGCAACTCAGGCCCCTTCTTCAGGCAAGATGTAATACAGAAACTGGAAACTTTAAGTGAGACATCTTAAATGTAAAAAATTAATAGACCTTCAGGTTAAGATTCATTAAGCAAGATAGGAGAACAATGTATAGGCAAGATCTTTGGATAAGATAACTGTCCAACAAAGTCTTTTGAAGTTTCTGATGAATATTTCAATGCAATGTGGGTCTGTAGACAGGTTGTCTGGGTCCGTCCAAGAGATGCAAACAATCTTCATATCTGGCCATAAAACTCTTGTCTCTATTCAAACCATGTTGTAATGTGTTAAATTTTAGCATGAGTTTAACTTCCCATTCTTTTCTCTCTTGCTGTGTTTTGAAGTTGCCCATAAGCACTGTGACTTTAAAGTCCCTCTCACAGTGTCCATGGCATGCTTAATGTGGAACCTGTGTAAATTCATTCTCTGGATGAGTGTTTGTCATTTCATACAGAGAATGAAGTAGACCAAATTAGGTGATCTGCAGGAAAATGATCCCTTTATGCGATGTTCTAGTTTGCAGTGTGGTATAACTACACAGTCTGTATTATAAATGTGAGCACATGTTTTACATCTTTTCTGTAGGCATGGAGCTGTGCCATTTTCGGTTGGTTCAGTTAGGGAGCTTTGGAAAATTAGTTGCTGCAGGTTTGGTGGTTGTCTGTGTGCCAGGAGGGGAGGTTCTGGAAATAATGTCATCTATATAATGGAAATACAGCATTGGTTTTAAGATGCACGTTGACATAAAATCTTCCTCCAAATTTGCTATAAATAGGTTTGCATAGTGAGGTGCAAACCGACAGCCCATTGCAGTCCCCATTTGTTGCAAGTCCCCTTGTATATTGATATATGGAACCAATGATACAATTTAAGACAGAAATTCCCCTATCTGCTGCTCTTAAAAATGGTAATCACCTATTTCAGTCTTCTTTATCCTATGTGGTAATCAATCCATGGGATATGCTAGGGATTGTGACATTTCAAGATCTTTATATTGATAATGTATTCATTTTACACTAATCCCTGAAGTGATAAATACTGCACTAATGTGGAGGAAGATTGAGACACCAGCTCCATAGTATAATAAATAAATTAAGGAACATACCCCTTAGGAATCTTAGTGAATGATGATAAAGAGTTTTCTCAATGTTTCAGAAAAGGAATTGAATTCAGAAATAAATAAGATACACTCCAGTTCAGGGGTTTTCAGTGTGGGGGCCGTGACACACTGGGAAGCCACCATGCTGTTCTTGGCATTCCGAAACAGCCCTGCTGAGGTGGACTTTCTTAAAAAAATATATATAAATGAAAAGTCAAAATTTAAAGATTGCCTTTAAATTATCTCAGCTAGTTTTTAAACAAGCAGAGTAAACGAAATGGTTCAATCCAAGAATGTCTCCATTCTCAACTTCTCTTCAGTCCTACCTCTGTGCTCCACCTTGAAGTGCTCCTGACCTCAGGGTTAGATTAACCATTAAGCAAAATAAACATGTGCCTAGGGCATTAATGGGAGGTAGACACCACAGAAATTTTCCATTGCCGGATTTGTCATGGACCATATGGTACAAAACTGTAAATGGTGCAGATGAACCAGGTTCCAAAAAAAAGGAGCCCCCACATTAATTGAAAGAAATTGCATACTTATATATGAAATAATGAAAATAAAAACAAAATAGTTATAATAGAGGTTAATGATAATAATTATCTTGGTAATATAATAAAATTAGAATATGGTAACTGAGGGTCACATGATTGTTCTTGTCTTGGTCATGTCGGCTGTCCTATTCAGTTGTCCACTTAGAGTGAATGTAGCTCATATATATGGGGATCACCAAAATCATTTGTGCTTAGGGCCTCTAAAAGTCATAATTCAGCCTTGTCTGACCTTGTTCTCATCGTTCATGTCTACCGCTTGCACTAATTCAATTCTACTCACATCGGATCCAAAGTAACTTACCTCTCTTGTCCCCAGCTCAATCAATGCAAGAATCAAGACTGCCCAGAGAAACCATGCTTTATACCCAAAGGATTTTTATCCCCCCCAAAAAAGTTAGTAAATTAGTGTCCCCTTTATCGCCACTAATTCTCTAATGAGAAGTTTGCTTAGTTTCTGTGTCTCTCTCAAACCCAATCCGCATTTCAGTATTTTTAGCATGTAAAAGTATAGAAATTTTGTGCTTTCTATTTGTATTTCATATCAAACCACACTACTGTTCTTACATTAAAAAGTAATTAAAAAAGCATTTGTCTTACATAAGAAAAATTAAAAGACATACATCCATACAAAAAGCAAACAAGCAGTAATTAATTGTAAAATCTAAAAATACAATATTAGGGATGGGGATTAAAGAAACACCACGTTTAGCTGTTTGTGATTAATTAGAGTTCAGCATTTAACAATTAAAAACTGAATAAATTATGGTCATTTAAAACATTTTATTCTTGGAGATGGTTTGCCAAGAAGAAAAATTGAGAACCCCTGGCCCAGTAATACAACATTTAATCATGTATGTGTTATTAGTCTACTGTAGATAAGGATTTACTTTGGTCAATAGGTCTAATATTATCCAAAATCATGCACTGTAACTACTGGTAGTAGTACCGAAGAATGCCAGATCATGTTTTACTTCGAAGCATTGGGAGAATGATGTATTGGGAAGCCCTGGCCAAATCATATAATGTTTTGGGGGCCTTAGGCTTAACAAAGTTTGAAGTCCTCTGCTCTACACCATACTGCTTGCACAAAAACATATTTTCATGACCTTAAAGAATCCAAAAGCATCCTCACTAACTCAGTGGAACAACGATGTTCTATATTATGTCAGAATTTAGAATTTCAAGAACTCATTAGGACAATCCTGAAGTAAATATTATTGGCCTGTGTTGAATTTTTTATGTCATTTACTGTTTTACCCAATACAAAGAACTATTTCAGAGAGAGTTATCTAATTGTAAAGCTCTCTTGTACAGGTATAGGTTAAATGCTGAATTTCTTGGATTGCTTTTGTGGTATTTTGTTGTAATTACAATGTTATTTTCATATGATTGATTAAGTTGTGCCCTGTTTTGTTTTGTTTCAAATACAAAAAAAAAACAACTTTTTTCCCTACTGTGGTGAAATTAGTCATAAGTGAGGCAACAGAGGGAAGAAGAAATACATGAAGTCTACAAATCATGATATATGACTAGATGATTTAGAAGTTCATCAGAATTTGCACTGTGCCATTTTAAAGGAACTTGCCAGCTAACACTTTGGTTGTGTTTAATGCTAGCTGCAACTATATTAAATTGCTCAACAAAAGAGAATAAATTATTCAGTTTTCAAGATGCTGTATATAATCTTAAAGCATATGCATCTAATTTAGACAAACATGAATTGTGGTTTCCTTTGATTTTTCTTTTGAATAAAAACAACAAAAAAAACTCAGACCTCTGTTGGCTTTAGCTTGTGTCTGTAAGGTATTCATATTTTGTATTTGCCTAGGGCTGGTTTATTACAAAAATACTAAAACTCTGAAAAGCTGTTACCCTTTTGTAATGTGTGCCTTTTATTGCCATAAAACCTGGCACTGGCTGTGGAGAAGTAGCAAAAGGATGTGAGTTATGAATAACCTTGAGTTAAATTGCCTCAGTAAAAACAGTTTAATTCCACTGCAGATAATTTCAGTATCATCCATTTAACAATGCAGGGTTTTAAATTAGCTTTGCCTCCTGAATTGCAATGTGCCAGGTTAACTGACAGAAAAATAAAATAGTAGGAGTGTGTGCCATACGGCTAACCTTTGGAACATTGAGGTGTTTAAAGGTTTCCTTTTCAATTTTGTAACTCTAAAGTGCATGCTCAGTTAACTTAACATCAGCATCAGTGTTGCAGAGGGTTCAAAAATTAGTCTAAATCACTTCATGTATTGTTCTCAGGAGGCAGAAGGAAAAAGCTGTAGGTTAACGTTAAGAATGTTTTTATTAAGTAATTGGTTTTAAGCAAAGAAACTGAAATATAAATAGTTGATGCTGCATGATGAATTAAATTGGCTACATCTCTGGGACTTAATTCTACACTTACCTGACTTTGTTTGCTGTTGTTGGTACACGTATTATTAGTTTTTCTATTTTATTGGTCACATACACTTTGTTTGAGAATGGTTTAACTTCACCATTGGGATCGGATAGGTTAGCTATTTTTTAATTACTGCATCAGCATCCATTAATCTATTAGTAGACTTCTATTAGACATGATCTGAAGCTTTAGAAGCAAACATATCTTTGAATGTGCTTAACTGCAGCCATACATTTGGGACATGGTTTATATATAAACTGCTCAAAAAAATTAAAGGAACACTTTGTAAACACATCAGATCTCAATGGGAAAAAATCATGCTGGATAACTATACTGATATGGACTGGGTACTGTTTTAGGAATGAAAGGGTGCCACATTGTTTGATGGAAATGAAAATTATCAACCTACAGAGGGCTGAATTCAAAGATACCCCGAAAAGTGAAAAAATGATGTGGCAGGCTAGTCCATTTTGCTGAAATTTCATTGCTGCAACTCAAAATCACACTCAATATTTTGTATGCCCCCCACTAGCTTGTATGCATGCCTGACAACGTCGGGATATGCTCCTAATGAGACGACAGATTGTGTCCTGGGACATCTCCCCCCAGATCTGGACCAGGGCATCACTAAGCTCTTTGACATTCTGAGGTGCATCCTGGTGGTGTCAGATGGACTGAAACATAACAACAACATTTATTTATATAGCACATTTTCATACAAATAATGTGGCTCAAAGTGCTGTCCCGAAGGTGTTCTATTGGATTTGGGTCAGGCGAGCATGGGGGCCATTCAGTGGTATCAATGTCTTCATCCTCCAGGAATTTTGGCGTCAGGCAATACTGTTTGTAGTCTTATTTTAGTATTTGGTAGATTGTATTAATCTCATAGGGGTTAAAGCGTAAGATAAGGCATAAGATGTAGAAAGTAGAAGAGAGCACAAGGAGATAAGGCGTAAGGTGAAGAGAGAGGTGGGAAGGCTGAAGAAAAGGTGTATAATGAGTTGTATGAGAGGTTAGACACTAGAAGAAAAGATCCTGAACCGACTGGCTAGATAGAGGGTCCAAGCTGGGAAACATGTGCAGCAGGTTAGGATGATAAATGATAAAGATGGAGATGTACACACAAGAGAGGAGAGGGTGATGAGCAGATGGAAATAATACTTTCAGAGGCTGATGAATGAGAAGAATGAGAGAGAGAGAAGGTTGGATGATGCGGCAACAGTGAATCAGAAAGTGCAACGGATTAGCAAGAAGGAAGTAAGGACAGTAATGAAGAGGATGAAAAATGGAAAGGCATACCTGTGGAAGCATGGAGGTGTTCAGGCGGGATGGCAGTGGAGTTTTTAACCAGATTGTTTAATGGAATCTTGGAAAGTGAGAGGATGCCCGAGTAGTGGAGAAGCAGTGTACTGGTACCTATTTTAAAGAATAAAGGGGATGTGCAGGGCTGTAGTAACTACAGGGGGATAAAATTGATGAGCCACAGCATGAAGTTATGGGAAAGAGTAGTGGAAGCTGGAGAGGGGGGGGATATGCTCTAGAGAGGAATGAAGTCCAGTAGGAACAAGACAGGATACATGTGTGTGAATGAGATAGAGGTCAGTGGAATAGTGAGGAAGACAGGGACTAGAGTTGGCAAAGGTGGATGAGTTTAAATACTTGGGATCAATAGTACAGAGTAACAGGGATTATGGCAGAGAGGTGAAAAAGAGAGTGCAGGTAGGGTAGAATGGGTGGAGAAGAGTGTCAGGAGTACTTAGTGACAGATGGGTATCAGCAAGAGTAAAAGGGAAAGTCTACAGGATGGTAATGAGGCCAGCTATGATATATGGGTTGCAGACAGTGACAATGACCAAAAACAGGAGAATGAGCTAGAGGTGGCAGAGTTAAAGATGCTAAAAGTTGCATTGTGTGTGACGAGGATTGATAGGATTAAGAACGAGTACATTAGAGGGTCAGCTCAGCATGGACGGTTTGGAGACAAAGTCAAAGAGGTGAGATTGCGTTAGTTTGTACATGTGCAGAGGAGAGATGCTGGGTATATTGGGAAAAGGATGCTAAGGATAGAACTGCCAGGCAAGAGAAAAAGAGGAAGACCTAAGAGGAACTTTATGGACGTGGTGAGAGAGGGCATGTAGGTGATGGGTGTAACAGAACAAGATGCAGAGGACAGAAAGATATGGAAAAAGATGATCCGCTGTGGCAAACCCTAATGGGAGCAGCTGAAAGAAGAAGAAAATTCCTTCACTTTCCTGGTAATAAAATTGACATAAATAATTCAAGGAAGAGATGTTTACTGTATATCTCTCACTTACCTTTTCTATCAAATGTTCTCAAGCATGTTGTGGCTTTTGATTCAAACAATTAACTTCTAAAAACCAGACGGAACCCTTTCAGTCTGACCTTAGGGCACAGCACTGCTTGGAAACTGCTCTGATTTTAACAAATAATCATCTACAGTATTTATGGCAGCAGACTTTGGGCAAATCAGCATATTAATTCTGCAAGACAATAGTGCTTCAAGATGCTTGTACAGAATGGAGAGCATCTTGGGTATATCTGGCACTGCTTTGCAGTGGTTTAAGTACTATCTAACTCAATGCTTCTCAACCTACTTTGTTTCAAGGTCCTCTAAGCCAAAACAAAGATCACCTTCTCCTTCCAAAAATTTAATTTAAAGGAAAATAAACTTATAATAAAATTCTTTGAGAATGTTAACCAACTTTGGGTACCTCCTAGTACAAAACTAACTACATTCAAATAGGGCTTTAAACACATTGGTTCACTTTTGTTCTAAGATTAAACTCTGCTTTTAGTGAACTGAAAAAACTAAAGGGCACATTCCTCCATGAAAAAGTGGAGCCACAGTGTGGAAAACAGGAGACACTACTCGTATGCCTTTCTGCCCTATGAAATTTAAAATCAAAAAACTTATTCCAAGGTCCCCCTGATGGGGTCCACAGTTTGGGAAGCACTGACCTAACTGTCAAATAACAGCAACAGCGGGTCCAGCCTTTCCCCAGTCATTACAAGAAGTCCCTCAAGGTTCTGTTCTTGGCCTGCTGCTTTTCTGTATTTATATACTTACACCCTTACCTATATTAATTGTATCTTTTGACTGGGCTATTATTTTTATGCAGATGATAATGATGTCTTTATCACTGTTAAAAATAGATGTTTACATATTCCTCTGCTCATTAATTGCTTTGGAGAAATTAAATGGTGGATAAGGCACAAACTTTTAAAATTAAGCTGCAACCGTTTTGGGTTAGCTAAGTACTTGACCACAGCTTACTGTAAGTCAAGTTTCTTGATTGAGAATATTTTTTGTCTTTAGGTATTTAGTATTTGGTGTTATAATTTATGTTTTTGATACTTCTATATTTTATATTCTTTTACTTGCATGTATTATGTATATACTGTAGAGTACTGTATGTCTCTAAGCTATATCTCTTGTGTTCTGTGTGTGGAACCCCAAGAGATGTGGCCACCATGATATCACTGCTTAGGAACTGCCCTCAGCCTATATATTCTGATGGATGGTTAAAGTTCTTTATAGTGTCATTAAGTACAAACTGTTTAAATTTTTTGATTTCTTGAATTTTTTTGTTTTCATTTTAGTTAGATTCTGTTCTTTCTTTGGTTTGGGCTACCTTTCAGACAAACCTTTTCTGATTAATTGTTGCTTCTTTTTCCCCTGCCTTGCCTGTCTGTAGTTCCCTTATCTATTTAATACATTCTTGAAATACAAAGGAGCTTAGTTTTTTGTTTTTGTTCTAAAGATCTGAGGTTTACAGCAACCCCCTCATCTACTTTATTTGCTGATTGCACAGGGCACGGGGGAAGTCGTAACTGTAAAGTCAAAAAACAAATAACCAAGGCTTAATATGCGTAATAAATTTTAAAAAATGCAGTGAAGCAGAGTGGGCAAAAATTCAAGAACCAATAAACACACAGATTATTATAGCTAAATCATTAATCTTAAATCATAGCTAAACAGAACAGGCAGAATTTGTTAAACAGATATACCGTCACAGAGCACCTGGAGCACATTCAGGTGGCTGTAAAAGAGGTTGCCTCCCTTGAGTAGACGAGCTGGAGTCGGATGGAAGAAGATGGAGCTTGGAAGGAGAGGAGTAAAGGCGGCTGAAGGAAGTCCAAACAGAAGAGACAGACTGACTATTGGTGATTTGTGCACTGTCACTGTGCTGTGTGCTTAAAAAAGAATTAAAAATGTGTGTGTTTGTGTCCGGGCTGAACTAGCACAGAATGTTTAAAGATTTGAGTTAGATCAACTAAGGGACAACTAGGAACGGCACAACACGACCTTCATACCCTTGATATGTTATGCACTGTACACATTTGGTTGATCCTGCATGGGAACAGGATAACATCTATCAACAAAATCCCTCAAAATGTTGGCATACATCAGAAAAACAAAATGGCATTATGCATGATTGTTGACTATTTTTAGCATTATTAAAAACATATCAAGCATAAAAACAGATATGACAACAAAATTGTTCGACCTCCAAAACCACTAAAACAAAATTTTGAGGTCAAGTTGATCATGGAATTCTAAAAATTGTTTTCTGACATTTTTGAACTTTAAAAGAGGCTGACATAGGCTACTTGGAGTGAGGCTCACCTTTTAGTACCAGCCCTTGTGGAGTCCTGGACTGGATTTATTAATATTGTGGCCTGTACCATTTTCTGCTACTCTGGTGTTGCTTAGTCACTACAGCAACAAAAAGAAGTCATGCTAATACACACTAAAGCCAAGAAAAAGAAATACAGTTCCTTTTCAGCCACACTTTGTCTACTGCATGGAATCTCTGTCATTGTTTTTGATTCTTACCTTTCTTGTTCAGCCCACATGAATCCCATTCAGAACTCTTCTTCCTTCCACCTCCATAACAAAAGGCTTGTTCAGGCTTTTATTACATCTCACACGGACTATTATAACTACTTGTTGGCAGGTGCCCTTTCTAATCTGTCATGTCAGATGCAGCTGGTTGAAAACTCGGCTGCAACAGTCCATCCAGAATCCTACACCAGAGAGCACATGACACTGGTTCTGTTCAGTTTTTAGTGGTTCCTTGGATGGCATGAGATTGAATATAACATCATATTGTTAATCTCTAAATAGACTACATCAATAGCCTCTTGCAGTGCTTCAGTCCTCAGGAAAACAGAAAAGTATAGAGAAGATCTTGATACAGTATGCAGCCAATGTCCTCTCATTTATCTTATCTCCTAACTGCACATTGATGCCACCGGCTGTGCCTCGCACTTCATTTGTGGTTGCAGACCAACTCATCTGCTTCACTTTCCCCAACTCCATGAGCCAAACCATGCTAGAATCCTTAAAGAGAATCACTGGTGGTCACACAACTAGGCCAAGGAATTGTAGAAGAAGAGATGCATCTACTAAATTCTAACATGTAAGTGCTCTCAATCTGCAGCCCCTCTTCAAATGCTCTGAATCTGTCCATTTCATGGCCCGCTGTTAAACACTATGATTCTGTTACGTGGTGTCTTTTTCTTTTTGAATCAGATATCTAACCTGTTTACAATCTGCATGTAAGTTTCTAAAGACATTGTTTTAAGTTTCTGTGACACATATATTTATTACTTTATAAAAATGGTTGAATACCTACAGTACAAGTGAAATACTTATGCATTCACAAATAACTTTGTATTCTATGGTATGCACAATGGCATTAACTATTTCATATAGGTAAGACAGCACAATTACTTGCATGGTACTGAAATCAACAGGTACTTGAATTTAGACATGTGCCCTGACATATTTTATGCTGATTGTGTTGCAAAGGAACATTGTTCTCAGAGGATTCAGTAACTAGTGTATTGCTATTAGGTCTTTCCTCTACTTGGACAGGGTCTATAGTATTACCCACTACTGGCTTGTCCATTTTATCTATAATCAATGGTAATATTTTGTTGCTCTTTCTTTGGCCCTTAATCAGAGGACCCTCTCCTCCTTAATTGGAGGTATCTCTACCAACAAGTGACTCTTAGCTAACTACTAAGTCAGTAAAATTTGATTCACTAAACAATAGTTCTTATCGGTGATTTCAGTAAGTACATTGATATTTTTATATGTAAGCATATGAATGAATTTCTACCTCTGCTGGGTTGCTTTAGAACTACTCACTCTCATTACTACATACTCAATCTGTTTTCCACATCTAGCTTATCTGTGATTTTGGTGTCCCTGACAATCAGGAAATACTGTTTGCAGACTTATTTTGGTATTTGCAGGGCTGGATTAAGCTATTGATGCTGCAGTGTTAGGCCCATTCCTGAAATAGGCCCAGATGAAAATAGACGAGAATTTTCCAGAAGCTGAACAGTTTTCTTTTGCTATATTAACCTCAAAATAATTCTTAGAATGATATTTGGAGTACGACTTTCGGATGCCTAGACACAGCATTACTTATTATACAGTTACTATTGTTCTTTGCACTGCCATGTAACTATAACGTTGTTGTGTTTATTGTTAACCGAAGATTTCAAGTTAATGCTATTAATTTTACATTAAACAGTTTACTTAGTAATTTAGCTGCGTTTTTTGCAATATCTTGGGGATTCTTGCCATTTTATTATTGTTCGGTAAATGCCACGAGGTAAATTTTTCACCTTCAAAGTTAGTTGTACAGTAAAAATTGATGGCTATTTAAATGGTTATCTGTAAAGGTAAAACTAAAAGCCGGCCCGGCATGGATGTTTAGAATTTTTAAAATCCTCAACAGGATTCTGGTCTACTATGAAATTTAAATCATGGACAATTTTTTACTCTCAAGAGCCTAAACTAAGTCACTTTGACCCAATGTCTCTGCAAATTCATTTTTTCTTACTCTGTTTTGTAAGAGAATTGCGAAATTGTGTGTATTTCATTGTTAGATTTTCTGCATTAAGTGCACTTTTCAGAAAATTGCTATTGAATATTGATATTACATAGTTTGATGTTAATCTCGAGTTGTTACGATACTATGTCATTATTATTAATGTTCAATAAAGGCTGGCTGGTTGCGTTGCAAGCATTTAAGGCTCCTTGGTCAGTCTGAGTGCGCATGGACGGTGAATGTCGAATGCACGTGCACCAATGGTGAGAAAAAATAGGCCTTTTTTGCGCTGCAGCATCAGGCCCAATTTTGTCTTAATCCAGCCCTGGGTATTTGGTATATTGTATTCATCTCAGAGGGGTTAAAGTGTAAGGTATCTTTACCAACAAGTGACTCTTAGCTCACTTTTTGATGTGAATATTGGCTGTGTCTGAATTCCCAGAACTAGCATTGGTTCACATGGGGGGAAATTTTACAGACAGAACCAAGTTCATCTGTCCGTGTAAGCTGAGTAAGGCCTTTTTTAAGGCTAAAAGAGAAAGAATAAAATATTATCTGATCACATGCATGGGATTTCTCAGAGCAAGCAATGACTGAGTGATGCGAGCAGCTATAGCACTTTAAGGGTCTTAGCTACTGTTTAAACACATAACTGGCTTTCACTGAATCAATGTTAGTGAGAAGAGGTGTACAGTAAGTACCCTACATACTGTACGAATGTGTTCTGTTCCAAGAGTGTGTTCACAAGTCCAATTTGTTTGTAAGACCAGCAAAGTTAGCCTAGGCACCCAATGAACACTTCAATCTCCAACCCTCAACTCCTATAGAACACATGTATGGCTATTTGTACATAAGAAAATGCTTTAAAAGTTAATATTTGTATTTTTGTTATAGATTTCTAGTGCATTTTAACAACAAACACCTGAAAGTTATTTTTTATTCCCATTGTTTTCCATCAGCTTGCTTACATCTATCAAACAAGCTGAAGTGATTATCTAAAAATCCAATTCCAGCTGTCACACACAAAGTGAGCAATTGGATGGCATCATGGCACTTGACACCTACTGCCCATCACTTAATATTGATGCCCAGTAATGTGTTTGCGGTGAAGATCAATGGAAGGTTTTGAAGCGAGGACAAAAAAAGCATCACAAAAAATGTTCAGGCGCTAACTACAGTTTCAGTGTATCAAATTTAAAGCCCTCCCTAAGCCAGCTGTACTCCTGATTGGATGCTCATATCTGAAGATCATACATTACAGCCTATGAGAACAAGCTGTTCACGAGATCTAACCAAATGTCCCTATTGGGCCTGCACTCCACCACACTACTTGGTTTTGCATGGCATGTTAATGTAAGTTCACTCATAGACCACCCTTAATGACTTTCCAACTGTGTCCCCATGTTCTTGCTGAACACGCTTAATTTCGGACATCTTGGGCTTAAAATAAAGTGCATTAACTCAGCGTAAACAGAGATACAGCCAAAAGCAAAACCACTTGTAGAGAATGCACACATGTGACTGAGAATGTAAAGAATAATAGCATGGCTTTTGCACTCCTCCTAGTGCTAGACATGCAAACTAATTGATGCACTGCCATAAAATTTGAAGTTACCCTACAATTTTTAATTTTGCCCTTATTTAAATAATTTTTAAATTGTAACTTGAAGGTTTTTATGTAGGGGACTTACTGTATAAGCAGCAAGTAAAATGCATTTTGGACCTTTTGTGAGTGGACACAGAAAATCCATTTTAAAAATATGTTACGCTGTTGTTGATCACTAAATGACCACTCCTTGGTTTCTGGGAAACTATGCTGAAACACAGATTCAGAAGAAGGAAATTGACTGTTTCCTTTTATTTTTTGCTCTGTTATACTCGAAATGGCAACTTCTGCTTTCCATGCAGTTAACTAACTAACTAACTAACTAACTAACTAACAAGAGCTGCAGTGCTGGTCCATAGTAGGATGGTGTTGTAATAAATTGGTTTACTGCATGCATAATTACTTTATACTTATGTACAGTACTTCATTTGAATACTTCATTTGAATGATGCATCGACTGTTGTAGTTATTGGCATTACATTTAGTCTATGCACTGAAATGAAAAGAAGTAATCAATGCTCTCTGCTCATTTTTTTCTTAATTTGTAAAAAAAAAAAATCTGAAAACAGAACAATGAAAATCTTCCAAATGAAGACATTTCAACCAAAGGTTTTGATGGTGCTACTGTGTTAGTGAATGAGCTTGTGGCTGCTGCTTTCCTACATACAGTCAGAGGTGGGTAGAGTAGCCAAAAATTTTACTCAAGTAAGAGTAGCATTACTTCAAAATAATATTACTCAAGTAGAAGTAAAAAGTAGTCATCCAAACAATTACTCAAGTAAGAGTAAAAACGTATTTGGTGAAAAGACTACTCAAGTACTGAGTAACTGTTTGATCATAATAAATTATTCATTTTTTTAGAAATGTAATAAGACAGACAAAAATATAAAATAATGTGCAAATTCTGCTATTTCCAAATAACAAAATAAAAAATGAGCTAAAATAAATAACATCTTTACAAAATAAAGATGCACAAATAACACAAAGTTCCAAATCTCAGTATTTCACAACAAAACTTTTGAAGCCATTACCTACAGTAGGTAACATGTATGTTTGAACAGTGCAAACTACTAACAGTGACAAGATATACTGTACACTGACAGTACAATACTGCATATTCACTTGCCCTCCAAATAGCATAGCTGATAGAAATAACATTAGAACAAGGCAGCATGTGCACGTACAAGATGTTTCACTTTACCTTGACTGTGTGTGTCTGTGCATGTTTGGTTAAAACGTGCTTGTTCTTCACTCAGTGAAGTGATGGTTAAGCTTCAGCAGGAGTTGGCTCTCAAGGTTCTTGCAGTGAAGCTGTGAACGTTTAGCAGTGATCAGGTGCCCTGTATGACTAAAAAGTCTCTCACAGGCTGCAGACGCAGGAAGTTTGTGTGTGGTCATGTGACTGCATGGCTACATTCAATTAGTGAAATGGAGTCATGTGATTATTGTTGCTACGTCTGTTTATTGAAACAAGTCATGTGATTATTGTTGCTACGTTTGATTGGCGAAACAGTCATTCAGTAGATCCACTGGCGACTTCTCACCCACTAAAATATAGCGGATATAAATGTGTAAATGAAAAAAAGTAACGATTCGAGTGTTGCCCAATGTAGCGGAGTAAGAGTAGCGTTTCTTCTTCACAAATGTACTCAAGTAAAAGTTAAAAGTATGGTGCAGTAAACCTACTCGTAGAAGTACAATTTTTTTTAAAAAGCTACTCAAGTAAATGTAATGGAGTAAATGTAACTCGTTACTACCCACCTTTGCATACAGTAAAGTATAAGCCACCTTTGTCATGAAAAGCAGCTATTAATTTCTGTGCTGGTCAACTGTAAAAGGTTGTAGGATTTTTGTTTGCAGATTATCTGTCCATTTATGATGTGATTAATCAATTTAAGATATTCATATTCTAAGGTATACCATTCAGGTTGGCTCCAGCTGCCAAAACGTCCTTGAAATTAGAACCGTCAATAGCATGACTGGGATAAGCTGGGCAAATGAGGACACAAGCAAGCAAAAGGTAGGTGCAAATGTGCAAAACTGCTTTTAGTCTTCAACAGTTAAACACAGAAAGTGGAAAAAGTGCATTTCAAAGTCATCAATAATAAATTAAAACCATAATTAATCTATAATTAAAAAAGTGCTAAAGTGCTATCAATAAATATTCCAATAAAATGAGATTAAAATCACTGGCAGGCGCTGTCCTTTAGAAAACTCAACATGAGCTATGCTACTTCCTTCTCCACCACATCCTTGCTACTCGCCAGTCAGGGTCTGCTCAGCACACAGAGATGCCTGATGACAAACTCAGACAACTTTCACATGCATTTACATCAAAAGTACCTCATTAGCGCACAATTCCAACTTGTGTCCTTCAGTGCCATCCCTCAGCATCTGCAGGGTCCCACAAGCAATGGGCTGTTTCCTGTCTGCTGCCACCTTAACAGCCTTTATAATTGCTAGCCACACACTTCTCATGAGGCAGAATCCTCACCACTTCCCTTCTTATTGCTGCACCAGATCAAACAGATAACCAATTAAATGGCATACCTCCACACGGAACACCTTACATCTTCCCAGCTCCTCAGTTGTGGATGCAACCACAGAGCTGAAGTTGTGTGTGTTGTTGTTGTTGTTTTTTTTTTTGTTTGTTTGGTTTTTTTTTGCACTTCCACACAGCAGAGAGTACTTTGCACTTACTTCATGGCTTACTTGTGTGAATTGTAGGACCTTATATATACAGGTATGTGCTTTTCTAAATGATGTCAAATCAATTCAGATTGACACAGTTGGTCTCAAACAAATTCCTGACTCATCTCAAGGGTAATTAAAGTAAAAATGATGCACCTGATCATAGTTTGAAGCTTATATAAATGAGCAATTTAAGTTTTAGATTTTTAATAAAATTGCAAACCTTTCTGAAAACAGGTTTTCACTTAATACATTGATGGGCAAAAATGTCAAATGTATCCCTTTAAAATGATATCTACAATGTAATAAAGTGTGTGGAAAGTAAAGGGGTTAAATACTTTCTGATTCCACTGTATGTAAATAGGAAAGGCATTAAGTAAGCTCTGGAGAATCTATATTTTGATTTCATGATTTTTCACAAACGGCTTTACCTTTTCAAAGACAATATTTTAGTGGATAGTAGGACTTTAGGGTTCTTCATATGTTATTTGGTAGAAATTAGATGGATAAGATCAGCATTTTTTGAGCTTTTTTGTTTTTTTGATCTTGTTGAAATTGTACCACAGCCTCTCCCAGTAGCATTGGGCACTAGGAAGGAATCAAGCCTGGACTGATTGGCAGGCAACTGCAAGAAAATAACACATGCCAATGTCACCATAAACAACACTGTGTATGCAAAATCTCTGCACATAATATACAGCATTTGATCAGTTTTAGATTAAGCTTTGAATCCCATTTGGAGCCAGAGGCATCTTTATTTATGTTTCAAGAACAAAACTCCCTCGTGGCTCCTAGTATTCCTGTACTTGCAAACTATCCATTTCTATAAAAATACCAGGTCACCAAGGCAGCTGCTCAAGACTTTGTACTACCAGAGTGCAGCACAGACCCAAGAGTTCCCTGTGGGGGATGTGTATGCTCTAGTGCCTACATGGTATTGCCTTGGCTTCACTTAGCTTTTGAATGTAGGGTCAGACATTCCTGACAACTTGTGAATCATCTTGACTTGTAACATCCTGGGTGAAATCACTATACACTTCTGCCAAGGTAATATCTCTCTTGTTTGGTGGTACCACACTTGCATGTTCATGACATTTTTTTGCTGCCAATGTGGCTTTCTTTCTCTCACTTCTGGAGGTTGCCTGTGGAACTCCTTCCTACATTATGCCATCCCAGTGATGTCCTTACCCCAGGGCATCTCCTGCCAGACTAATGCATCATCACAGCAGAAATCAAATATTCATAGTAAATAGCAAAAGGTTTTGCTTATGCATACCAGCTCATATTAAAAGTATAGCTTTCTATGACCAATGTAATATTATTTTAATCAAATCTAATCAAAATCTTTATTGTCATTGTAGCAATGAGACATTGTACTACAAAATTTTAGGTGCAATTTTCCAGTGCAAAAAAATAAAAAATAAAATAAAACACACAATTACTCAAGTTAAAACTAAAATAAAAAGGGAATAAAATAAGTACCAAAATAGTCCATAACAGCAGAACAATGTTTTCCACTCATATATGCATTATATTGCACTTGTCCCTTATCCAATGTTAACTTAGAGCTGTATTGTAAACATGAGTGTGTATTGTATTGTAAACATGCAGCACTAGGTCAGATTGACCACTTAAAGTAGCAGCATTCAGCATGGTGATGGATGAAGGATAGAAACTGTTTCTCAGTCTATTTGTCTGGAGGCAGGCATTCAAACAATGCATGTCATGGGTGTGATGGGTCCTGAAGAATTTTCTTGACGTTCCTGAGGCAGCAGGAACTATGTAGTTCTTCTAGTGAGTGGAGAGGACAGCCGATCTTAATGACCCTGTAGAGCTCTTTCTTCTGTGCTACTGTGCAGCTGGAGAACCACGCACAGAGACAGTAGGCCAGGACGCTGTCTACTGTGCAGCGGTAATAGGACACCAGCAGTTTCTCAGGGATGTTGTTCTTCCTGAGAAATAGAGTCTCTTTTGGGCCTTCTTCACTACCTCAGCAGTGTGTGTTCCCCAGGTCAAGTCCTCCCTAATGGTGACTCCCAAGAAGCGGAAGTCTGAGACCCTCTCAACACAGTCCCCATTGATGATGAGTGGCTGGATGTTGTCTGCCTTGTTCCTGAAGTCCACGATGAGCTCCTTGGTCTTGGCTATATTTAGGAGCAAGTTGTTATTTCTACACCTTGTTTCCAGCTACTCCACCTCATCCCTGTAGGCAGACTCATCCCCCTAAGAGATGAGCCCTACTACCGTGGTATCATCAGCGAACTTAACAAAGGTGTTACTATAGTGGGCAGGAATGCAATCATGAGTGTAGAGGGTATAGAGCAGGGAGCTCAGCACACAGCCCTTTGGGGAGTCAGTGCTGAGGCTGATGGATATGGAGAAGTAGGGGCCCACTCTAACCCTCTGAGTGCGATCACTAAGGAAGTCCTTGATCCAAAGGCAAGTGGAGTGTGGAAGTCCTATGTCTGACAGTTTGGTCACCAGTCTGTGGGGTAAGATGGTATTAATGGCAGAGCTGAAGTCTATGAAGAGCAGCTGTGTGTAGCTCCCCTGCTGTTCCAGATGGACAGAGCAGCATAGAGAACAGTGTCCACAGCGTCCTCCGTAGACCTGTTTGCTCTGTAGGCAAACAGGTGTGGATCAAGCATGGGAGGAATAAATGACATGATGTGGTTACTGATGAGCTTCTCAAAGCACTTCATAACCACAGGGGTCAGTGCAACTGGCCTGTAATCATTAAGACTGGTGATGGTCTGTTTCTTGGCCAGAGGCACTATGACAGAGGATTTCAGGCAGGATGGCACAGTGGACTGAGACAGAGACTGGTTGAATATCCTGGTGAAGACCCCACCAGTTGGTCTGCTCAGTCTTTCAGCATTCGTCCAGAGATGCCGTCAGCTCCAGCTGCCTTCCGTGGGTTGACAGCCCGCAGCGTGCATCTCACCTCATGTTCCCCCACTGTGAAGATGGAACTGTTGTTGGTATCTGGATGGGGTGTGGCTGTCTCTGGTGTATCTACTTCAAACCAGGCAAAGTAGTGGTTCAGTTCCTCATCCAGCGATAAATCACCTCCCACAGCTCCGGGACTAATCCTGTAGTTGGTCATATGCTGGACACCCATCCACATTTGCCTGCCATTGTTGTTATTCAGGTGTTCCACAATCTTCCTTTTATAGTCTGACTTGGCCTCTCGGTTGCCCCTTTTTAGGCTGGGGTAGGGGCTGTGTTTTAGAGGCCCTTGTCTCCAGACCTGAAGGCAGTGTTTCTCTCTTTCAGCAGCCTCCAGACTTCCCTGGTCATCCAGGGCTTCTGACTGGGGTAGACCCAGATACGTTTATCCACTGTGACAGTGTCTGTGCAGTTCTTAATATAACACAGTACACTGTCACTAAACACTTCAAGGTCTGGGTGTTCAAAGATGTCCCAGTTGCTCCTACTGAAACAGTCCTGCAGCTGCCAAGAAGCTCTATCTAGCCAAGTTTTAACTGTCCTTGTGCTGTTTGGGGCAGTTTTCCTGAGTGGGATGTATACCGGAATTAAAAACAGTGATGTGTGTGGTCAGAATGGCCAAGGTGAGGTAGCGGTGTAGCCCTGTTTAATGTTTGTATAGATAAGGAGTTAGACATTCTTAAGTGGTGAAAGTATGTATTTTAGTAATGAAAATACAATAAAACATGGCAAATCATCAAAGTACATATAAAATTATAGATTAAAAAGAACATTTCTTTGAAAATAGTGTTTTTGCTCTAATCCCTGCCAGAGCACAATGAGCTTATTAGGGTTTGGTGATTTCAGATGCATAAATCTGCAGAAAAAATAAAACTGTTTTCTTCAATGAAATCAATCTTACACCTCAAAGTAGTCTTGCTCACAAATATCTCAAGAGCATTGGGGCACTCTAGTGATATATACTGTATATACTGTTACACTACACAAAATACGGGACTTCCATATGACCCATATGTACTTCCATCGGGCAGTGGCCCTGACACCAGAAGTGCTCCTGGGTCCTCAATAAAAGGGAGCACAATCCCTAATCCAGGCGAGACGGAGCTGGGAGAAAGGCAGGCAACACTCGACTGGAGGAGGGTAGTGTGGTAGTGAGAGGAGAATATTGTGGAGAGAAAATCTGTGTTTGTGCTTGTGCTACTGTGACAGTATTGTGGCTAATAAAAAAACATCCTTTATTTGAACCCAGGACTGTGCTGGTGTGTTGGTGTTGGGGTTTGGGGCTGGGTGAAGCCCCAATTTACAATGTATATTGTGTGGTTTCTAAACTCTTTTGGGACTCCCACCAATGGGACGACACACCAAAGAACGTCCCGAAGGAAGCAATTTTCTACTCAAATATGTGATAGGGTGCTCTTCCCCATTAAAAACCTGGGACAGGCCTACACCAAATGCACTTGCGTCCATCTGTAGAACAAAATCCTTAGAGAAGTCGGGATTCTGCAAAACCGGATAAGAAGACAAAGCAGTTTTCAAATCACAAAAGGAACATTCACAAATTTCTGTCCATAAAATAGGGCAGTTTTTCCTGCCTCTAGCAAGTTCTGAAAGAGGAGCAACCCTGTTTGCAAAGTCAAGGATGAATCTTTTGTAATAACCAGCAAGCCCAAGAAAAACGTGTACCTGTTTCTGCGTTTTTGGACATGAGTAAGCAAGCATCTCTTCCACTTTCTAAACTGTGCCGAAGTAAACCCCTGCCCATGGAATAACCCAAATAATGAGCCTCAGACATGCCCAATTTACACTTCTTAGGGTTAGCTGTCAAGCCAGCCTGTCTCAAGCTTTCAAGGACAGCCTGAAGATGTTCTAAATGTGAATGCTAATCATTGCTGAAAATCACAACATCATCAACGTATGCCTTGGAATATTCAGAATGAGGATGCAAAATCTGATCCATCATACGTTGGAAAATTAGAGGTGCCCCATGAAGACCAAGTCAGAGTCTTGTAAGTTCATAAAATCTGTCAGGAGGCACAAATGCTGTTTTCTCACAACTGCCAGCCTCTAGAGGCACCTGCCAGTAACCTTTTGTGAGATCTAGCATGGAGATATAGGTCGCCTGACCCAGTTTTTCCAATATCTCATCAACACGGAGCATTGGATAAGCATCAAATTTAGAGACCTTATTCAAGCGCCTGAAATTGATACAGAAGCGAACTGAACCATCTTGATTTGGGACTAATACAACCGGACTACACCAATCACTTTTACTTTCATGAATTACACCCAATGCCAGTATCTTCTTGACTTCCTCTCACACAATATTCCGTCGCACTTGTGGGATTCGAAACGCCCATATCTGCACCTGAACACAGGGTTCAGTAATGATTTTGTGTTCAGCAATGTTAGTCATGCCTGGCAAGTACGAAAAAACATCAGTGTTCCGTTCAATGAAAGATAACAATTCTGTCTTTTGCGAGTCAAATTATCACCAATGGCAATATCGGTCTAAGAGACAGCAGCCAGGAAAGTGTAAACCCCCTCTGGGTCATGCCATTCCTTGAAGAAATTAAAATCTGAAATGGTTTGCCCCGGCCTGGTATTCTAACCTTGTAATTCACCAGTCCCATATGCTCCTAGCTAAGAATTTGTGCGGGTCAGACAGAATCAGTACCAAAACATAATCACCAGGTTTAAACCCACAGAGCTTACAGCGCCTATCATAAAGACGTTTCTGAGTTTCCTGCTCATGTCGCTGATGCTCCACAGCAATAGAAGAAAGCTTAGAAGTTCTATCTTGCAATAAAATTACCCAATCTGCAGAACTCAGTCCATGAGCTGTTGTCTCGATTCCTATCCATTACTCTCGTACAACATCTAGGATGCCTCACGGGCGCCTGCCAAATAACAACTCGAAAGGACTCAAGCCAGTGTCCTGCAGCACCTGAGGCAATTCCCGTACCACGAACATAACAAAAGGTAGGACAGAGTCCCAAGATGTGGTATCATCATGAGCGACTCACCTAATCATCTGTTTTAAAGTCTTGTTAAATTGTTCAGTCAAACCATTCGTCTGTGGATGGTAAACATTGGTACTAAATTTCTTAATAGCAAAGCTGTCACACAATTGTTTCATCATGCGAGAAGTAAAAGGAGTGCCCTGATCAGCTAAAATTTCCCTAGGGATACCAATACAAGTAAAAATCTCACACAGAGCTTTGGCTACAGTGGAGGAGTTGGCCTTTTCAAAGCAGCCACTTCCAGATATCATGTTGCATAGTCAACCAACACAAGCATATATTGATACCCAGTTTTAGTCTTAGGTAGAGGAGCCTACAATATCTAATCCCATCCATTGAAAAGGGACTTCCAGAATAGGCATAGGAGAAAGGGGAGCCCGAGGAGGTTTATAAGCGGAGACGATCCGGCAGTCAGGACATGAAGTACAGAATCGCTCAACATCTTTTCCCATATTTAGCCAATAAAATCGTTTTGATAAACGATCTCTGGTCTTATCAGCCCCCAGGTGCCCTCCCAAGATGTGAGAGTGGACTAACTGTAAAAGAATGTCCGTATGTACTTCAGGTACAACTAGTTGTTCAATAAAATCCACCATTAAATGATATGAAATCACTCTGAAAAGGCAGACGTCTTTTTCTAGAAAGTGCGGGGTTTTCAAGCCTCCAGATTCACGCTCTTGGTAATAAGAGTCACTTATTATTATTATTATTATTTCTAGCAGAGCAAGCCTGTATAAAGGCATATTCTAATGAGCTATCGGCATGCTGCAAGCGCACAAAATCCGACTGCTCGCTAGTGCTGGGTTTGTGTTCGGAGGCATTTGAAAGTTAAGAAGTTGTAGATGGACCAGCCTGCCGCTCTGGGAAATTGGGAGTGTCTCCCTTGGTCTCGATTGAGAGATCGGATTCAGTATCTAATCGGGACTCGAGATCTTCCCCAACCACCACCAGTTCCTCTTCCCCCCGCTAAGCTTGACAGAGGACTCAATGACTGGTGCCCGACATTTGGTAATTAGTCTAGGAAAAAGGGCATTCCTTCTGCCTATCAGCAAGGGCCAGGGGCAGGAGTCCAAAACAGCAGACCAAACTTTAAAATGATGACCCCTATAAGTCAAAGGAAGAAGCAATGTCTGATAGTCTTTAACATCTCCATGTACACAACGTATCTTTACAGTCTCAGTGTTACTGAGGTATCCGTCATCAAGACAGTCCCGTCTGACAACACATAGGTCACTTCCTGAGTCCAATAATGCAGAGATCTTGTGACTCCCCAACTTCACCGAGATCAATAAGTCATCCTTTTTCTTCTGAAGAATAACAAATACGGGAGCAATAAACCTCAGCCAATCCAATTTTCATCGATTGAGCTGGGGATAGGTGACATTCCCTTTCAAAGTGGCCGGGTTGATCACACTGGAAACATCTTCATTCAGCACCACCGCTAGAATATCCACGGTGACATCCACAACCTCCTCCTGCCTTCCCAGATATGGGCATTACATCAACAACTGGATCCCCCGGTGGCATTCCTGATGACATCCGATTCTCAGGTCGTTGAGGTTGATGCTCTAACCTTCGTTCAAAGCGACAAGCATTCCTTGGGTGATCTCTCGTAGGCTGAAAAACAGCATAAGGAGCATCAAATCCATCACTTTTTCTCCAAGCAGTCTGAGAACCCTCCAAGTGTTTGGCCAAGATCATTAATGACTCTACATTATGACGAAGAAACTCATCTTAAAGAACTGCAGGTATCCCAGCCAGCAGTATATTCATGACAACTTTTTCCACAACGCGTTCCATCTCGTCTCCCTCAAACCAGTAATGTACTTTATGAATTAAATCTTGTATCTGCGCACGGATGGGACCGTCCATGTTCAGTCTCTTTTCATGAAGTGCAAAAGCTTTAGCCAAAAAGGTCGTAGTCTTACGTAAAACAACCTGCCACTTCGGGAAATCATAATCGCCGAGTTTATCACGAGGCATTTTCCGTAAGGCAAGTAAAGTATCACCAAACAAAAAAGGGGTGATGATAATGGCCCAGTTTCATTTGTCCCATCCCAACAAAGTCACCACATGCTCAAAAGCTAAAAGAAACATTTCTGGGTCATCGGAAGGACCCATCTTCATCAGCACGTCTTTAAAATTATCAGGAAGAGCAGGAATCGGATCATCCTCTGGGTTGTGAGGAAGCGGAACATTCTGAGCGATTTGAAACAACTCCTCGGCATCCATCTGTGCAACCACTCCTGGTACCACTTGTCAAGATTGAGTCACAGATTTGCACAGAATCAGAGGAAGTTGTAGAGACAGCAACTTTATTTAAACACTGCAAACAAACATATGTCTCTTTTAAAAGTTTTACGTGCTTCTTAACAGGACAGAGATGACAGTTCCGTCTCTCAATTAAAAGAATGCAAACTTATCTTCTTCTTCAAAGGAGTGTGCGTCAGGAGCAGAGAATGACTGAGAGAGAGAGAGAGAGAGAGAAGCAAAACAATCAATTCCAAAAGTGACATGTGCTGTTCAGGCTTTTGAGTATGCAAAGTACCGCGAGGGAAGCATATAACGCAACATAACAGCTGCAAGTAAGCCCAGCAAGTAAGGGAGCAATGTGAAGGTAGTCTGTCAGCATTTTCTAGGAGGGGTTTACCCAGGAGTGTCTGTATCCTCTAGGGGTGCGTTCAGCCCCCCAGCTCAAAATATATATATATATATATATATATATATATATATATATATATATATATATATATATATATATATATAGTGGAGTTGAAATATGATTGAAAACCTTGAATTTCACTGAATAATAAATACTATAGCAGAGCTTGGGCATCCAGCTAAAATAGAAAAGAGTAAAAGTTCCACTGTTAGCAGGACAAAGATTCCAAGCACAACAACAAAAAAAAAATATTTATAGAGATAATTTTTCTTTACAATAAACACTAAAGAACAATTACTTATAGCAGTAAGGAATCATAATGCCCATTAGTAAAAAAAATACAGTTAAATAGCCTGGGAGAACAGAAAAATTAAAATTCCAGGTGGCATGCCTGAAAAAATAAACCTGTGGGGCCAAAAGGCCAAAATAGCATGCAGCCCCATGGCCATTCTACAGTACATGAACGTGTCACCAGTAACAGGAAACTCTTGTGGAGTTCTCTTTATCTTCCTAGGATCTCAGGTAGAGATAGAAAAAAAAATTAGTGTTACATTGTGGGCTTAGGTATCTCAATTGTTCTGATCTTTTTGGTATAAACTTAGCCTGGCTTTGACCAACATTTTATCTCCTTAGTCCTGTCTGTCATCTGGGTGGCATAAGAGGTACATCACTTCAAGAATTCCTTAACAATTAGTTTTTGTTTAACAAACAACCTATTGAGTGTGGTTTGCTCCATATTGTTAGTCTTCATGAGCTCAGATGCGAAGTTCAATATATCACAATACTTGAAAAGCATTAACTTCCATCATGAAGCATCTGGAGTCCCAGAGGAAATGGTGAATCATCTGAGCAGCCGTTGAAGAATTCATGAGAAAGTTTTCCATTGTCTGCATGTGCAGGTCAGCCCCATGTTATCAATTGCATCTCTGGAGCCTCTTGAACCTGCTACTGCCGATAACGTACCCAAGCATGAGACAGTGGATGTGGATGCTCACACAGAGCAAGGGGTAGGTGCATAAAAGTGTAAAAGTGCTTTTATTAAAAACAGTCGAAAACCAAGTGTTCAGAAGTGCAGTGCAATCAAAATGTTCAATAAATAAATAATTAAATAATCTAATAAAAAGTGAAAGTCCATGAAGTTAAAATCCAGAATAAAGGAAGAATAAAACCAAGCACATAGTCGTTAGGGTACTGTTCCATGTGACAAGCCCAACTCAACTCCCACTTTGTCTCTGCAGCTCTTCCATTGCTCGCTCAGCCAGCGGACACACAAACAGCCGTGGTCCTCTCCAACCTGAACCCCATCTTGGCTGCCTTGAACAGTGTCGACTAAACTGCTTATGGTCGGTTGTCCTCCCATCTTCCTTCTCACTCCCCTGGCATACCTCGGATCTCTGGTGAGGACTCCACCATGCTCACACCCACTCCTCTACAAATATTCAGTGGGACGAACCACCCTATAATGCTGACCTTTCACTCATACATGGGACCAACAAGAGTGCTGCCTTTCCACACTAGCTGGCTGGCTCATCCTGCCATTCCACACAATGCTGGTCTCATGGCCTTTTTTCTCATTCTTCTTTGTTATTTTTTTCTCACCCCTGTTTCTGTCTTGTGCTCCCCTTTTATACACTGGGGAGGGCTGCAGGTGCAATCACCTGATTGCCACCCTGGGAGAGAATTAGACTGGCTGCATGTGCCAACAAGGCAACATGTGATCAGCTGAATGGTCAGCTGACTGCCACACACCAACCTGGAGATGATCTGTCTCTTGTGCAGATTGTCTCCACCTGCTTCTCTGACTGAGAATGTCAGTTTTTTTTCATTTAAAATGCCACAAAAAAGCAGATCTCTTGTACCACACTGCAGAGGACCAGCTTCCCAATTATATAGCAAAGCATCACCTCAGCTCCAAAGATGATCTCAAATGGATGCGGCTCTCTCAGCTGTGTCCATTACAAAATCTGTAACTGACTGCTTATAGTTGCTGGCTAAATCTGGGCTATTGTTGGTCTCAGTTTGTGACAACCTAGGAGAAAAGAAATTTAAAAAATCTTTAAGAATTGCTTGATTGCTTTTTTTTGAAAATCAAAAATTACGCAGCCTGCCCTCTAAATAAGCTTGCTAGACTAAAATGCCAAGCAAGGCTAAAGCCATTAATTTCCATCAAAACTAAGCCTTCTCTTAGAGAAACAAAAGAGATCAAGGCCAAGAATACTTGGCACGTGACAATAAATAAAGAAAAGCAATAAAACCTACAACTAAAACCCAAGGATGATGTGCATATGCCAATTCCTTAGCTGATTATGGACACGGCCTTAAATTTTTATACAACATTCTTAGGAAAACAAAAGACATGAAATGCATTTTCTAGGCTTTTAAACTTTCAAATAAATATTTCTAGGATTATTTTTCTAATGAATTGTTTACTTTTTGTCTCTTCTTACACTAAATAAAGTGTGTTTTCTTTCCCACCTGCTATATAGAATATATCTCCCTTTGACATTCTGAATTTGCTTAACAATACCCTTGCATAGTAATAACTAGGATATCTCATTAATGTGAAATTGTCAGAACTACACACAATAAAAGATGACTGCAAGGCAGTATAGTGTCAGCATCCATAGCTTTATAAGCACAGAACTATGAGTTTCAGCCAAGGGAAGTGGTTTTAATCTCCACCACTCACTGGTAGAGACTATGTGATGTAAAATGGGAGGAAACTCTTTATATATTACATAGTTTTACAGCCGTTGTGAAGAATAAATGGACACATCTATCAGTTAATTCTACCTGATCCCTTGAGCTCCCAATGAATACATTTGCAGTGACATTTGTACTGAAGCAGAGGCTGTGGTCAAAAAAGGGGCATTCTTAAAATGAAACAGACAGCTTGAACTTTATATCTACCCAATGCCAAGCACTGATGAACTTACAGCTGATGTATCTTTCATAACCACAGTAATAATGCCATCAGGATACATCTTGTTGGGGCATAAATTTAAAGTGTTCATCAATCATATACAATACCTTCTGAAATTATACAGACTCTTCACTATTTTCTCTTTTTGTTATATTGCAGCCTTATTCTAAAATCATTACATTTATTTTTCCCACACCAAACAACACACAATATTCCAGAATGACAAAATGAAGAGAGAAATTTTGGGAGTTTTTGCAAATGTATTAAAAATAATAAACTGAATATCACATTGACACGAGTATTCAGGCCCTTTTGTGTGCCATTTGAAACATGGCTCAGGTGCATCCCATTCTGTAGATCATCATTGAGATGTTCCTGTGGTCAGATCAATTGATTGGACATGATTATGAAAGGCACTCACCTATCTATATAAGGTCCAAAGTTGACAGTGTGAACAAACACCAAGCCATGATGGCAAAAGAATTTCCTGCAGAACTTAGAGACAGGATTGTGTTAAGGCACAGTTCTAGGGAAGGAACATAGTATCCTGCATAAACACCAGGGCTCTTCCTAAAAGAGTCAAACGGAGCAGTCAGGGGGAGAAAGGCTTTGGCAATATAAGGGATCAAGAACCTGATTGTTACTCTGGTTGTGCTTCAAAGTACCTACAAGGATATGGAAGAAATTTCCAGAAGGACAATCACCACTGCAACACTCCCCTAATCTGGGCTTTATGGCAGAGTGGCCAGATGACACATGAAAGCCTGCTTGGAGTTTGCGAAAGGCATCTAAAGGAATCTCAGACTATAAAAATCAAGATGCACTGGTCTGATGAAACAAGATTGAACTGTCTGACGTCAGGTCTAAAGGTCATGTCTGGACCAAACTACACACCGCTCATCACATGGGTAATACCATTGCAATCAATCAATCAATCAATCAATCAATCAATCAACATTTATTTATATAGCACATATTCATACAAAAAAATGTAGCTCAAAGTGCTTTACAAAATGAATAGAAAAATAGAAGACACAATAAAAGATAAACATAAGTCAACATTAATTAACATAGAATAAGAGTAAGGTCCGATGGCCAGGGTGGACAGAAAAACAAAAAACTCCAAAGGCTGGAGAAAAAAATAAAATCTGTAGGGGTTCCAGACCAAGAGAGCGCCCAGTCCCCTCTGAGCAATCTACCTAACATAAGTCAAACAGTCCTCTTTGTATTTAGGGTTTTCATGGAAGGACCTGATGATGATGGTCACGTAGACTTCTGGCTTTCAGTCCATCAATGTTGGTGCATCATGATGCTTTGGGTAGGTGGTGGTGGCGCAATGGTGAAGCATGGTGGTGGCAGCATAATACTGTGGGGCTGTGTTTCAGCTAGTCACGGTTGAGGGAAGCTGTTAAGTCACAAAGAGAAAAAAAGTACTGTCAAACACACCAATATCTATTGGAGATAAATTGTTCATCCATAATATTTTTGCCATTTTGTCATGACTTTTAATGGCCAGTGCCATTATTCATTTCAGTTTTCTTAAAAAATGGGACAGTTACTAAGTAGAATAGATAAACTATGTGTGTTAAAGAAGCTGCCATTGCCTTTATGGCTGCACAAACATCTAATGAGTGTGAAGTCATTACTAAAAAGATTTATGCATCTGTTCTACTTGTTTATCACTGATTTCTTCTTCATTATTATTATTATGTGGTTTTATTTGACTGGATATGTTCATTTGTTTCCCAAGATCAAAGATGGCTAGTATATTGTAATGTAATGTAGTTGGAATGTTTCCACATACCCAGAGTTCCAGTTTCATGTTGATTCTGCAACAGATTCTTGTTTTCCTTGTATATAGCACATTGTTATTTTATATTCTATTTGGGCACATCCTGGGATTTATTGTAGTTCCTTTTAGAGGCACTGTGGTGTTATTATGTTCTTCAGGAGTTGGTTTATATGGGCAGTCATGTATGTATCTGATCATGTACAGCCAGAGGGGCAACACAACCACAAACTTAAGATGGCCTTGCCTTATTCTACCTTTCTGTCAATGTTAGTGTTATGGTTTGTTAAGGATTTTAACATCACATGCTGTTTTTTTCTTTTAAAGTCTATTACTAATAAATTATTATTACTCAGTTTGATGGGGATGCATGCACATAGTTAAAGAATATATAAGTAAAAATTCTAAATCTGATTTTATATATAACAGAAATGAAAACTGAAAAAAAGAAAATTGCCTACATTTTCTGTATTTCTCTAAAAGTTTGCGTTCAGCTTGACTGGCAACTGGTGTTGTGCTAGCATATGTGATGCATGCAAAGAATGAACAGATTCTAAGTTCAATTTGCTTTGATATTAAATCTCATTTTTCTTCAGTGTTTCTTCTCTGTTTTCTTTACTTCTGTGCAGAATACAAATTCCATTTTTATCCCCTTTCTTAAATTTTTCTATCAATAGTAACAACAGCATGAACGGTTTAGATAATCTACTTGAATATGCTTCTAGTTAGTGCTTTTGCTTTCATTGTCAGGATTAGTCTGCATTTTAAGAATAAGGGAGATTATATTGCATATATTATCAAATCATTTCCATAGGTGACACCTTTATTTCCATCCATCCATCCATTATCCAATCCGCTATATCCTAACTACAGGGTCATGGGGGTCTGCTGGAGCCAATCCCAGCCAACACAGGGCGCAAGGCAGGAAACAAACCCCAGGCAGGGCGCAAGCCCACCACAGCATCTTTATTTTAATAATTTAATTTTTTTTTTTCTATAAAAGCCATATGATGGCCAACGTAATTCTTGTAGTTTGCTAAATCTCTCCTTAAGGTTATTTAAATGTGGTTGATTTAAACTTTATGTGTATGTTCTGATAGTGGACAAGAATATTAAAATATTATGACATGAAGAAATCAAAGTAATTCCAATAAATAAAGGTAAAATAAAATAAAACAACTGCTGCTGGAAAGAACCATACTGGACAGATAGATGGAGAGCAAACAGGGAAATGAATAGCTTTGTGTCAAAAAATAATGACTTGTTAAAGATTGATATGGCTTAGGTGTGTTAATGTGCAGCAGAGGTACATTCTGTTAAAAATATGAATGTACATGTTTCTTAGACTTTGTTTGTATGCCAACCTAAGCAAAGAAAGTGGTAAAAAAAATAGCTTGCCTTTAGGCGGAAGGAGATGAAGTTTTCAGGAAACTTTAAAAGTCTGATCTAAGCTGTAGCTTAAGTACTTTTATAAAGACACTTTTCGTTTTCATGATAAAACAGCCTGTTATAGTTAAAATGTACTTGGTTGGCATGTCATATTCAGATTAGAATTGCATGAATATTTTGACAATTAGTTGAAAAGTGTCAAAAATTCTGAAGCATTGGAAGTCCACAGTATTATGATTGTTGTTATTTGGTAGGTTCCTTGGCTGTGCACAAATTAGAGAGACAAGTACTGGTTTAATCAAATGCAACTGGCACAAAACAGTTTATGGTTCCACTACATCCCCCTCCACCTCTGGATGTGAGGATGTATGGGAACGTTTTGCTACAGCCTTTCGTTTTTAACTTGGTTTCACAATAGAGCTTCGCTACAACCCATATGCTTCTGAGTATGAAGTTACATAAGTACGAGTCAGAATTGTCACGGTAGGTGGGTGGGAGTTGACTTGACTTTAACTTAGTCTTGTAAAATTTGACTCGCTTGTATGGAATGTTGTTTGATTTTAGTAAATTCAATAAAATGTTAAAAGAAAAGTGTCAAGATAGTTTCTTCAGTGTAGGATCAGGCAGAAAGGATGTTAGATACATGAGCCCAGATAAAAGCAAGCTGGACACAGGAAATTTAATTACATGAGTTATGAAAGGTGAAAGCCACTTCCGAGACAGGTTTTAAATTTATGAGTTCCAGACGAACAAGGAGAGGACCATAATAAAGTACAACTGTATAGGATCAGACAAATAACCTGATAAAGAAGAGAAGAGAGGAAGAATCGAAACTGAAAATGGTTTGAGTCACTGTGAAGACTTCAAATAACTACAAGATAAATTGTTGCCTGGGTACATTGAGTGTGTTGCTGATCTTTGCCAGTTCAGAACTACAGGATGATCCAGGTTTTATGGTGTGGATTGCCACAGAAAATTTGCTTTTGTTTATGGCACTATCTATTTCAATAATGGTTAAATATGAAAACTTATTAGGCCTTGTTTCCTGCTTGCACATTTTCCTCTATTTTGCAACCATGAACTAAATGCATTAGCTTGGTCAATGGGTGAATAGGATCCTCCAAAAGAATTGATACATAATATAGAATAAAATGAGGGCTATATACAATTGATATGGTAGAACAACGTAGAATAAAGTGCATAGTGAAAATGTAGGGTTAGCAAGTGTGAGAATAAATAAATGAAAGAAGCAACATAGTTATGACATATATCCATGGATCTACGGGAAAAGACTCTGCATATTTGAAATGGGGTATTAAAAGGAGGTTGCCCCAAAAACCTTTTTCCATCCTTAATGCAAAGAATTATAATTAATATTATTATTATTATTATTAAACATTAATTCTGTTTGAAGCCCTTCTGCTTTCCCAGCTAGGTGCTGTTGACATTAGGAAACAACTTTCACTATATCTGCACTTGGATATTGTGTCTTAAATAAGATACATTAAAACTCAGGAAACGTCATTTAATACAATATGTACACTATCTCACTGAATTGAACAATTTAATTAATCGCTCAGCATCAAAGTCAAAAATAAAACATTGATCAACTGTTTTAATTTCAGCCAATAATAATACTCTCTCTTATCTCCATATCACGTGGCATTTCATGAATATTTCCTGCAGCTGTTTTGAGGTTTCCAGCTCCTACATAAGTTAAGACCTCAAAAATATGAACTGACAGCGTTTTTTCCTCTCTTTTTCTATATGTTGTTCCCCCTTAACTATTCTTACTATAACCTGATCTTCTTATGGGTCAGTCTTGATTTTGAATACATCGATACCTCCATCTAAAAGGTTTCCATACCCACTCTTCACATCATTGGGTCAGAAACTAACCTGGCAGCACAGGGTTCATAGTGGAACGCAAACCATGGATGTGCACCAGTCAATTGCAGAGAACACTGACATCAACATTCTCATTAATTCTTTGAAATACAGAAGGTCAATAGGTGCCCAGAGAAAAATGTATCCAAGTAGTAACGGAGCCAGCAATTTAAAGTCAGTCTCCTGGAGAAGTTAACAGAGCTAACTACTGTGCCCCCATTCTGTCCTTGTACAATTTCTTAAAGCTAGAATATTAGCCCTTACCTTATGGTCAATGTTCCCAGCCTAGCTTCAGAAAGTGAATGGATTTTTTTTCTTTTGTTAAAATAGAAGCCCTATTTACCATGATTTAGTTGTTCTACTTGAGAGCATAATTTTTTAGTGTTTAACTATATTTCTGTAATATTTTGTGTTCTGAAGAACTGCATAACTAATTATTTAGACATCATGTAAGTTAACAATATTTCAATTCTACACATTAACTGGATATTAGATAGATGGATGAATATAACTACATTAAGATCTATCAAAATCATGAGAGGGAAAGAAAGGTAAAAACTGATCCTTGTCACCATCTCCCATAAGAGAAGATGCAGTATGTCTTAATGCAAATATTTACCTTCTAATATTCAGCTTTTCGCTGCACTTTAGGTTCTGCATTATTTCAAGCTGGAGTTACCTCACCATTGCTGACCTCTTTGTTCAAAGAGATCAAGGGCATTTAGGTATTTTTTCGAAGCTGTGAAAGCAGTAAAAAGCTGCAAGCAAAGCTTCAAATACATTCTATGAGAAGACAGCAAGGCCATTATATTTCATACCAAAGAAATACATTACATTCTTCTCTCATCGGACAATGGTTAACAATGACTTCTTTTTCACAGTTCAGATGTAATTTTTTTTTCTCTTAATTAATCAGTGTTAATATTTATAGACTGTAATAGGTTGCTCTGTTGACAGGTGCGTTAGCCATTCTGCCCTCTAGCCTGGGGTTCAAGACAAGCGTACAAATGTGCAAAGCAGAAGCAGGGTTTTGTTCATTTTACCTTTATTAATGCTTTGTCTTCTTCCTTCTTTTATCCCCCCCATAATGTGCTTTATTTATAATACAAGCACTAAAATTTTTACTTTTTAGCTTTCTTAGACTTGTCTCGGAAAAAAAAACAACTACCAAAGTGGAAGGAATAGGTCAAGTACACTGTATAGGTGCTTTAAATCTTGTAGAAAGGAAGAAAGGAATAAACAACCTCGAATTTTCATAGCAAAAAAATAATACTTTTAGAAAGCCAATGACAAGCTCAATGATGGGAGCTACAATAACCAATGAATGTAAAGTCAAGCAGGGGTACAAGCTCTGTCTAAATGAAGCAATCAATGGCACATTGCTACAAGATAAAAATGGAATATGTATAGGTTAATTATAAACTTAGGCTACATTGAATGAGCCAGACAGCATGGAAATAATAATGAAATACACCCGAGCTTTAATTTAAACTTAGCTGAATCTGTTTTACCCCAAAAATAACAAATACAAATGACTCTAAAAACTGCAGTCCAATTACATGCTTTCCCACCTCATACAAGCTATTAACATCAATTATTTCTGAGGAGCTATAACAACATTGTTCTATAAATAACATTTTTCTTTCACAACCACAAGGGAAAATGAGAGGACCAAGAGGTTGTAAGAACTGTATCTTGCTAAATGCACTTATGAGGATGCTGATTATAGCCATAAAAATCTGGGTATAGTTGGATTGATTATCAGGAGGTATTTGAAACTGTAATATGCATTGCTTTTAGAAGTTATTGTTTAGTGTGTTTACCAGTCATTATCAGAATTACCATAGCAGTGATAAGTAAATTGCAGGCAATAATGAGCACAAGAGCAACCACTGGACCCATAAAAATGGATTAAATTAAAATCATTTGTGGTGTATCTCAAGGTGACTCACAATCACATTGATGCTTCTGATTTACTGTCAATCCAGTGTCACATATTTTATCATGTAAGACAGCTGGATATGAAGTCAGATGATTAACCATTTGACCTACAAGGAAAACTTAAAGCTGTACTCTGAGACTGAAGGAGAGCTTGATACGCTGCTGGACTCAAAATTTTCTTCTGAGGCATCAGAGTGCATTTTGCTTTGATAAGTGCAAGTCAATGTATCTGAAAAAAAAATGTCTCATCACCAGTTGGTAAGCACTTCTTTCTCAGCAAGTAAGAGTCGGGGTTTGTTGAAGAAATATCACATTAGAAAGTCCAGTTAATTTTAAAAGTTATTGCATACAACAATAGACAATGGAATCAATGTGCAGTGTCCCCGGACATCTGCCATGCTAAAAAAAGTTCAAGCCGAAACACTGCGTCTTTAACCTCCTTTCCTTTTCAGTGTGGAAATAACCTTGAACTTTTTACCCAGGTAGACAATTACTATTTTAACAATACTTAGAGGAAGTGTGATTGCAACACAGAAAAGTCATATTATAAATGACTTATTAGTCATATTAGTATGAAACAAAGCTATTACACAAGTGCAAAACTCCAAAGCATTTGTAAAATATACTCCCTGTCAAAGGTATTGTCACAGGTGGACCTGGGTTGGCCAAGGCACACCTTTATTGACCCTAGGCATACCCAGTTAGTACAGTGGGCTTGTTGTCTACTTAAGATTGAAATGTCTTTTTAAAATAAGGACATATACACTTAACGCATATATTTTTTAAATTATATAGTATGATTCAAAAACATTTGGCACAGTAGTATTTCACAACCTAGCTAACTTCTCATTAACCTGTACGTGTGTGTAGGTGTGTGAGGGGGAGAGAGAGAGACAGCATGTAATTGGGCTTGCATCCCAGTGTGGTGCTATGGGAGTCATGCCCATTATTTAGATATCTCTTGTGGTTAATAAAGTGGTAAAATTGTTATGTTCAAAACTCTTTTGTTATTCTCAGTTTTATCTCATTATAAAATTAGTTTGGAAATAAAAAGTACATGATTTGTGCATTGTGGTACAAATCAACATCTTAATTAAAGAAAGTAACTTATCCTCTGACAGGACAAGTCAGAAATCAGGTAGAAGAAAAGGTTGTCCATCTGCATAATTTATTTTCACCTGCAGCACCAAGCTGAGGAGGGATCAACTCTCACAGCAGTCTGTTACAACATCATGAGAATGGTCACAGATTGAAAGCAGAAGCTCATACTTATCGATGGATGGATAATAGTGCTGATTAATGCCTATATATCATACTCTGATTGGATAAAAGACATGAGGTGTTTAGCATAGAGCACAACCAGCCTAAATTAAAGTCTTTCTCTGTTACATCTCTGGTCTTCAAGATCTCTTAGTTTAGACATTACCCTTGAAATCTCCATGTACTGTATGTGACAACTGTTCAGTTTTATTGTTTGCTGGACATCTGCTGATTTCTTAATCATACATTTAGTGTATTACATCAACCTGCTCCTGGTACATTCTTGCATTTCTTGTTTACTTGACCTTTATCTGGTTTTCTGCTATGTTTGAACAGGTTTCTGACATTTATTAACCGTTTTAGCATAATGGAGGTAGTAATACCCTGGAGGGAGTAGCGAAGGAGAGAATGAAAACAAAACTGAATGACATTATGAACAATGCTGCACATTTTCTCTCTGACACTAACACTGAGTAACTGAGTACTTTCAGACAACAAATTATTTAGCAAAAGTTTTTCAAGAAACTACCTTTATACTAACAGCAATACATCTGCATAATGCCTCACTGGGATTGTGACAGCCAAGTCAGAACTTTTCTTTCTTTTGAATTTTCTTGCTTTATAGTCATTCCAGTGTGTGTTCAGACCAAAGTGTATGTGTGTGTGTTATTAATTTATTTAAAGAGATTCTGTAAAAAGTCAAATTTTCCCCTACCAACAAATAATGCTCTATCTATCTATCTATCTATCTATCTATCTATCTATCTATCTATCTATCTATCTATCTATCTATCTATCTATCTATCTATCATCTGACTAATCAGCTATTATTGTAACCATTTTAACTTGTAGTATTATTTGTTCAACTAAGGGAGATGAATCACACTCTGTGCGTGGATCATATACTGTATAGCCCCTATAAAAAAATACAGTGAAACTGACTGCATTGTCTCCAATGTGCCTGGCACCTTAAATTCAGAACTGTCAATAACACAACCGTGATGTACTGAGCAATGAGATTCTCACAGACACAGTAAGGGAAGATGCAAAGTACGTGAATGTGTACGTGTACTTGTACCTTCATTTTCAATCAGAAACAGTGTTCATAAAATGCGCTGCAGTTCCATAAATAAAAAAAATAAGGTCATAAAAACCAGCGTCCAATGTGCAGGATAAAATCAGTCCATAACACACAAAAAAAAAAAACAATGATTTTAAAAGCAGACAGTTAACTCTCTCTCTCTAGCCCTAGTGCCTTTCTTTTGTTCCTCTCAGCTTCTTACGATATAATCAGTTCATATCCTCTTACGATATATTCAGTTTGAAGCTGATACACTGGCATGCTTGTTCCGCAGCCACTTTCAATGGCCAGGCTCCATCGTCCCAAACCATCCTTGCACTGGCATCTGTAGGACCATCCCTGAAGCCCTTCTGGTTGCTTCTGCTCCTCACAAACCTAACAGGAAGTGACCTGCCACCAAAGCTTCATTGCTTGGCTTCCTGTCATCTGCACTAGTTCATTCATCTGTCCTCCTTTCACACCTCCTGGTCCTTGCAGTCTGACTCTCTGTCATTTTGTCCTTACCTTTATTTTTTATTTTTCTTCTTCCTACTCCACAAAACCTTCCCCTTTTATACCTCTGTGGTTGCGGTGCTTCCTAATTATTCCCATGTATAGTGCCAATATAAAACGAGTGCGCTAATTCAGAAACAGATTGTCAGGCCCACCAGACAACAGCCACAGAGCCACAGCACATAGTTTTTTTTAACCCATTACACATGCCACCACGAGCCCTAACGTGACTTACCAATGGAGGCTTTGCATTCATCTTCTAAATCTAATGTACACCCATTAATTCTATATCAGGTTGCACTTGACATGAAGCAGGAACTTGAAAATAAACACTAAAAGCCAGACCAACAATCCACCAAGTCTAGATTAGTCTATTGATAGGCTTAATGAAGAGAGCTGTGCATCATTAATTGATCTACTGGTTTCAATCATATTTTGTTATCTGACTTTGATGCCCAATTATTTTTTTTGTATTAACGAATTTTAACTTCTTAGTGTTTTTCTCTCTACGTCTTTTCTGACCATTTGCTTCATATTTTTGTTTAATTACTTGTATTTTGACTTGCTGGTATCAACCTCTGCTTGGCTTTCTGACTCTCTGGGTTTTGATCCTCATTTAAAAACCATTTATGACTGCTTCTTGTTGAGCAGTTATTACAAGTTCATTTGTAATTAAAGGTTTTTATTAAATAATCAAAAAACGATACATAATTAGGCACAGAAGGAAAAAAGAGCAAAAATAAGTGAAACAGAGTTACTTAACAAGCAACCTAGACCCCACAAAGCCATTCTATAAACCATGTTGATCAACCAAATTGCTGAAGCCAAAGATCAAGAAAAATAGAAAAATTCAATATTTAGAAGAAGATATTGAAAACAAAATTAGTGTCGATCTGGGGTACCTCACCATCTGTCTGGAACATATAAGGCAGAGGAGAGAAAGGTGATTGTCCTTCAGCTGAAATGTCACTTTGGCCCTGCAAAATGGAACTCTGTACATTGGGAACAGGGCACATAACTAAATATAATTCAAAAATGAACTTAATACATATGTATTCCAGATTAAGTGTATCGTTTGGTTTGTTTCTGTTGGTGTCATGCATTTTGTGAACTTTATGATAAGAAAGTAAATGTGTATTGAGATATATACTAAACACTGTTGAGAATACCATGTAGTACTTATGGGACATATTTTTTTTCTGATTAAACAAGACCTGCTAACATAAATGACATAACTGGCTCCATATTTGCTAGAAATAAAAGAAAAATAATTATGCACTAGCTGTGTATTGCTAAGACATGATAAGTGACAATTTTCAAAACCACATCTTTGGCCAGTATCAAAATTTTTATGTAAGTAAATTAAACTGCTTACTGTATTTGCTCTCCTGGCTACCTCTTGTATCCATTGTGCTCAGGCAGTTTCATTAATATCCTTTGTTTAAAGTTAACTTAAAACTTCTTTATTTGCTGTCTAAGTAGAACATTCATAGTGACTCAGACCAGTTTATGAACCCTCCTCACCTTCAATCTGAAGTGAGATGATTTTTTATTACTGTTAAACAAGACTGTCACTATGTTTAAAAGAATGTTAATAGTCATATTAATAGATGTCAGCTGTAGATAGAGGGGAACATATTTTTATCCGCAATGCTTCTAAAATACATAATTTAAATTAGCTAAAAATAATTTCTAAGGCAATGATGTCAGAAGGGTCTGGTATAATTCACCAAGCATATAGAGCAATTAGTTCTGATTAGTATGTAGACATGACCTTTCCCCCAATGTGCAGAGAAAAGTGCTAAACATAGCTCTCATTATATTAAGCTTATATTGACAAGAGAGCCATTTGCCTGCTGGGATTTTAGCAGAACTGGCCAGGCCTACAGGAGACAAAGCTTTAGGATATCAACCAAAAGTCACACAACTTAGAGTTTCATTAAAAGTGACAATATTGTTTCTTAGTCTACTGTAATCTGTTAGCCCCAAACATTTTGTTTTTAGAGTTGTAGTAAGTATATCTGTAGTTTCCCATTTATTTTGCACTTCCTTTCTTATACTAATTACTATTTTGTGTACGACAACAGTTTTACTGTAAGTCTCCCCTCCTCTATATTGACCCTGACACCTGAAACTAACAAGTTATGGCGTTAATTTTCTGATTAGGATTCTCCACAAGTACCCACTAACTAGTGCGGTAATGCAGGAAAATTCCTACTTAATAACTATATGGTAATTTACTCCAACTCCTGCAGTTATGTCTCAGAGGTTCTCAGTGGTTTCTACAGTTTGAATCACAAAATATTTTGACATAATGTACATTTTACTTTTAGTTTGCCATTTTGTAACCTGTTGAGCTATAAATACAGCTTCACTACTAAAATATCTAAACTGGCTTGTCACTTGAGAGAAGAAATACTGCCAACAAGGCACTTTAAATCAGCTGGATACTAATCTTAGTAAAGTGTGGGTTGCATCACAGTATCAGAAACAACTTTTAGGTGGTGCTTATGCTCTCAAATATGGTTCCTTCTTTTGGAAATGTAAATAATTGTTGCAGTAAGGGTTAATTTTTTTCAGATTAGTGGAAGGAGATTTGTTATGGATAGGAGTATGTTGTTTTGTTCAGTACAGAATATTCTATGAAGTGTTAGGCAGGAATGCAATGTTTTAGCACACAGAATGTCTCCTATATGAATCCTATGCTAGTCAGCCTGCTCCCATTTTCAGTCATATGGTAATATCTTTCATTTAAACAGAAAAATAGCCCAACTTGCCACAAAAATTCCTGTTTCAAAGAATTCCTCAATGGGTAGCCTCAATGACAGCAGACACGTTGACTTGACAGCTTATCATAGTGAAAATATCTGAATGGCTCAATACCAACTTTCTGTCTAACATACATATAGATGTTTAGAAATTTCTCTGCGTGATGAAATGATTAGAGCAGGACACGTTGTCCCTGAGCTACACAAAATTGAATAATTGATCAATCAATTGAGGTCTAACTTTCACAATATTCCTTAAATGGAAAAATACAGTCTTAGCAATCTGGTTAATGTGCAATTTAAAGTTTAGGTCAGAGTCCAGCAGTCATACCACATGCACTTCAGAACATATCATCCAGCTGAAGCTAAGTATGTTTGGGCTCAGCCAGTACTTGGATGAGAGACCAGCCAAGAAAAGTTTGGGTTACTGCAGGTAGTGATGTTGGTGAGGCCAAAAGGGGGTGCTTGCCCTGTGGTCTGACTGTGGATCTCAGTGTCCCAGTGCAATGAAAAATGGTGCTATACTTTGGAAGAGACATCAAACTGAGTCTCTGTGGTCATAAAAGATCCCTGGGATCTTTCATAAAGACTAGGGTGTATCCTGATGTCTTGGCTAAATTGCTCACCTCAGCCTGGTCACCCTGCCCCCTTTATCAATCCCTTCTAATTGACCTCTCACCCCTTCATCATCTAACAGCTAATGTGTGGTGAGGGTACAGGTGCCAAAATGGCTGCTGTTGCATCATCCTGGTGGATGCTACACATTAGTGATGGCTGAAGTGACTCCCCACTCATTAAAAAGAATCATTATTATTACACCTAAACTCTTTACTTCTTCCAACTTGACTTTTTATTCTAATAGGTCAAGTTTATTTCTAATACCCTCATTATTTATATTTTAACTAATTACTAAAATTTCAACTTTATTCTTATTGACCTGTAGGAAATTACTACTTATCCATTCACAAATACAAGACAGACATTGGGTTAGACAACCCAGAGTGTCAGGATCATCAGAATCCTATATGCTATAGAATGCTATAGAATGTCATCTGCATTGCTGTGGTAGTTCATCTTCTGATTTGAAATAATCTGGCCTAATGGGAGCGTATAGATTGAAAATAACAGTGGGCCCCGAATAGATCTTTGTGGTACACCATATACAATACGATAGATCTCTGAACCTAATCACCACACCAGAATTTTCTACATGTTAAATAAGGCTAAAACCAATTTAAGTTACTGCCATAAAGGTCCAACCATTATCTGGCGCACTTTATAAGAATACTATGCTCTCTGTTGTCAGATGCAACAGTGAGGTCTAGGAGAACAAAAACAGATGTATGGCCTTTATCTGCATTAACCCACAAGTCACTTACTCATTTATGCAGTACAGTTTCTATACTATAATTTGTTCTAAAACCTGACTGAAACTTAACATGACTAGAATGTTTATTTAAATAGTCATTTAATTGCTGAAAAACTACTTTAGTAGAATTTTATTCAAAAAGGCAGGTTAGAAATAGGTATAATGTTGTCAAATACAGAAGAGTCAAGGTTATTTGTCTTAAACAAGGGTTTAACTACTTCAGTCTTTAGACATTTTGGGAAGAACCCAGTATCTAATGACAAGTTCACTATGTCAACTACACTATCAGTTAGCACATCCAAAATTTTTTCTTTCCAAATACACAAGTAACACATTAGGTAGCAGCCTCTTTTACAGAGCATCATTTAAAGTAAGATTTCCAAGTTTTCCTGAGTTGATAACTAGGATAGACCAGGATGACGGTTTGGGAAAACAGTAAGAAGCTGAAGTTTTACTCTAACATCATAAAATGGCTACACAGTGGAAGTCCTCTTAATGTACTGTAGTTAGACAGAAAAAGGGGTTCATGGCTATTAAATAAATATAGGGGATCAGAGTTGCATAGATTCCTGAGGCCTCCAGAGGAAAGGGAAAGAAAAGTGATAAGAACGCTCAGTGGGATGGTCCTGATCACAAAAGTGATATTAGTCACTCTCCCAGAAAATAGCTGGAGTAAAAAGCTTGTAAGCTTGAAGTCAGGAGGCGAGTTAGTGTGGCCAGAATCAGAGATTTGTAGGTAAGTATTGTGTGCTTGTGCATGGTATCCATTAGGGATATTATTTTTTTATGTTCTATTTTTAATTTTCCTAATTCTTATGTTGTCTTTAAATAAATAAAATTGCAGTTATATATATATATATATATGTGTGTGTGTGTGTGTGGATGTTTGATTGGTATCAGAATATCTAAAAGTACCTGTTTTGTCCCAATAGATAGTATTTGTGGAATGTTAGTATGATATTGGCTGGGGCAGTTGTAATGATCTCAGTCTGCTTTAGCTTTTCAGCAGCTAATGATTTTCAAATGAAAAATAATAAGTCTTGGAAAAGTTCCAGGAACATGACAGTAAATTCTGAGAGGCCACTGCACTAAGCTGATGATCCGATTCTAGTTCAATCAAGCATTTGTGGAATGAAATGGAATAAGCTATTTGAAGCAGAAATCCACCACCAGCCAATTTGTAACAGCTATGGGACACATTGGAGTTAACAAAATGTGTAAAGCTGTGACAAAGGGGAACAAACCCATGTTGATTTCATGACCCAACAGATTCAGACTGTTCTGCGGACAAATGGGGAACAAACTCATTCTATGCAGGAATGATTAATAAAAGGGCTAATTCTAAATCTGAGCAATGTGCTAGGTTTATTCCTTCACTACATTTTAAAATTGTATGAAATTCATTCAAGTAAGTAACATTTCAAATATTCCAATGTCAACTTAGAATAATGCATTATAATATTTAACAATTTGTTGAAAATATGAGTTTGAAACGAATTACCGTCAACAAAGAATGAAATAGGGTGGCATGGAGATGCAGTGCTTACAGCCGCTGTTTCATAGATCCTGGGTTTAAATCCCATTGCAGGTCATTGTCTATAAGGAGTATCTGCATTCTTTCCATATCTGGGTGGCTTTTCCTTGCATATGTTCAAAAGAATTTTTTTAATGAATTCACCTCAATGGTGTGCAAGTGAATGGGTTCTTTGACAGAGCAGCGTCCCACCAGAGGTTGTTTTCCACCTTGTAACCAATAGTGGAGGGATAGACTCTGGCAACACTGAATCAGAATAAGTGGAATGCAGGCTGTTACTCTATGCAAGGATTTATATTTTTTTAATGTAGAAGGTATTTTGATATTGTTTTCATGATTATAACATGGTATAAGCTAAGGTATTAGAACTACTAAATCTGTTAACTTTAAAACTTAGGCTATAAACAAACAGCATTTCCTTTGTGTTTTATATATCAATTCTGCTCATTCCAATTTAGGAGTTAAAACTCCAGCCTTCTGGATCAGTGCCAGAGTTACTGCAGCATGAAATAGGATTACAAGTGGATTTGAATAATGAATCAAATTTACAATATTTAAAGTCAGAGAACTACCAATTGAGAGCTAACTTGGTGAGGTCTGATGTACTTGATGCTCTTTTAGGGTTTCATTTATCCTATCAGACATTAATGACTTTGTTTGCCAGAATTATATAATAATGCATATGTACATGCCCATTTTCATACATAATAAAAGGCAAGGCAACTAAATAGAACTGACACATGCACAGAAGATGGCTTAATTGTTATATAAAAAATATAGGGGAAAAAAACATCATTCTGCAGCCACGTACAAAAGACCAAAGGTGACCTGCAAAATTTCTTTTATGTCGAACTGCAGGTAATTATTGATACTTCAGTGGCTTATGACAAAATGTATTTTAGTGCTATGGCATGTAGATGTCAGCTGTGGCACATGATTAACTAGCACATGGATTTGCGTGTAAATTGACACATGCTATTACAAAACACTGACCAGTATAGCACAAAATATCTGGAAGTCTTCTAACAAAATGTAACTGTCAAAAGATTACAATAACATCCAAAAGAGTTCAGCTATGAACCCCAAAATTAAAACAATAAAAATATGAGCCCGATTAGGCCTTGTATTCAGCAGCAGTACATCTCAAAATGAAAAATGCATAAAATTATTGCCTAAATCATTTACCATATATTCTTCTGTAATGGCATAGTAATGTCTCAGTTGTTCACTTGCAGCATTTGGTTCGTAGGTCTAATTCTGGTGTAGAATGTTCTCTGAGGAGTAAACAACTAAACACTTAACATATGTAATTTGATCAACAAACTGTATTTGGGATGCAGTTATTGAGATCAAAAGGTGCATTCAGGGTAATTCAGCAACAGCATTTGAAAGAAATGCTCATTTAAAAATTCACGCATTCATATACTTGTCAAATGTCATTGCTTGGACAACAATGGCTGCCAGTCTATTGAAAAACTTAAGTCTCCAAAAAATATTTAAATGTGGGAGGAAACCTGGGGGGAACGAAGAAGTTAACAAAGAAAAAGAAATGTTACATGTTGTGAGAGACTCTATCATTTGATCACTGAACTGCAAAGAATAGTTGTGTGAACTTTGTGATTAATAACTAGACTTTATATAGTTTCCTAGAGTGGATCACTCTATATGATCACAGAATTACAGCAAGTCAAGGTCACCTAGTGTACTAATGGTGGGCACTGAATGGGCAGTCTTGTTGTTTAAAGGTGCAGTTGCTAAGTTACCAGGCCTTGCTCCTGGCTTTCAAAATATAATAGTGGTCTGCTCTATTAACTTTAATATTCTTTATGCTAATTGTGACAAAGTCTCCCAGTGTTTTCCATTATTTATTGTATAAGTAAAGGAATAACAACAGAAATCAGACATTCATCTTAAAAGTAGTTTTTACATATTAACTGAAAAAGTAGCCAGATGGCTTCAAATGAGTTGACTTATCTAGAGCTTAACTCCTCATAGTTTAGAGATTAAAAGTCAAGCCTCTTAAATATTTCCTTTTTAATTTTGATCAGGTTAAATTCCAGGAATGTCTAAATCTGCACACTGGACACAATTTTTAAAGGTGGAGTTCCCAACAAGCTTAAAAGCTCATCGGCTTCAGATCATATGTGTGGTTAGTGAAGTACTCAAAGGATGATTAGAAGTCAATAGAACCGGAAAGAGTTACATTAATGGAGCTCAGATGCAGACATCAAGCAACGTGTCACGTAGAATTAAGTTGTGATTGATTCATACCTTCTTTCACTCAAAACAGGAAGGAAATTAGAATGTCTTTTTAGCATTGTTGATTTTTGTGCACTTATCACAACCTCAACTATGATAAGCAGATAGAGATTGAAGTGCAGTAAAAAAAGAGAATGTTACTTAATTAATATCCATTACCTCAAGCTGATTCTACCAAAGAGAATATTCTGTCTTTTAGCAAAGAGCATGATGAGAGTCATAGTGCTGCTGCCTTATGAATCCATCTTTATGAGTTTGCATATTTTCACTTGCTTGAATTGGTTTTCTTTTAAATGCACTTATTTACCTTTTTATATCTGCAAAAACAAGCATCCTAGGTTAACTGATGATTTTAATTTGGTCCAGAATGAGTGTGATTTGATTATGAGTGTGTGCAGGAGTGAGCCCTGCAATGGAGTGACGGTCTGTCCAGTGTTGTTTTCTACCTTGCAAACTATACTGCCAGTTTTTGCTTTGCATTAACACTAATACAGCACTAATACTACTACATTGAATACCTGAAATTGATTAAGTCGGTTTAAGAATGTTATATCATGTTTATAAAAATACTATATTAATAAAATAATTTGTCTATTAAATTAGTGCAAAGGTAGTATCAGTATTTGTTGTTAAAGGGGATAACTGAATACCAAATAGCACTGTGCAAAACTCTGGGACTCTAGTTAATATGAGTTGAGTCCCACAGGCTGCCACGGAGTGCTATGAACACCAAGCCTGGCCCTCGTCAGTATCCCTGTAGGGTACTGGTGGAGCACTAGAGATGTATGGTTTTCTGTTGGGCCCTAGAACAACTTCCCCACGTATACTTCAAAGTAGATGTGGGCCAAGGTTTTCAAACCCTTCTGTCCGATGCTATGGAAAGCATGAAGTAAGGAGTCAAGTTTTGACAATGGAGTTGGAGTTGGAGGTGTGGTGCCCTGTGTAACAGCACTGTTGCATAGTTTCTACCTCTGGGCATCTGGAGCCCGAACCGAACAACCAGGGGATGGGAGAACTGAAACACAGGCAATGACGATTGTTCCAAAAACAGAATTGTATTTTTTTCTAGATGTTCCAATAAATATTTACAGTAATATCTTGCAGATATATACAGTTCAGTGCAAGGTCATTAACAAAAACAAGTAAAATATGTGCAGATGCTATGTAATATAATTATAGTGACACCACAGCAAAACGTGATAAAAAAAAAAATCCAGCAAAAATAAACAAAAAAACTTTTCTTCATCCTTATTCTTCTTCAACAGACAGTGCATGAGGGACAGATAAAAATATAATTAAAACCAAAAAGACATTATGCACAAGGACAATAATGAAAAAATGAGCATCCCCAAACATAGATTACTTCCACCCAAAAATAATCAGAACTAAACTGTCCTCACTAATATATGCAAACTTAAGCACTCTTCTCTCTGTTCCACTAACTCAGCAGTAAGGGTGTTCTCTCTAGCCTGAGGACTGGCCAAAAGATGACTCCTGATGGTCTAGACTTTGGTTTTATACTGCTAGCCTTTTTGCCTTTAGCCAATCATTATTTATATCTTCTGGAGTCCCCCAACAGTAAACAGCATTGAGGCACACACCCCATATCCTCCTTTGATTCTAAGCAAACTTTTAAATGTAGAAGGAGTAACACATTAAAAATAGCTTGCCTTAATGCTAGAAGTATCAAAAATATGGGAAGTGAGTTGGAGTTGTATGTAGCAGAGCATAATTATGATATTATAGCAATAACAGAAACCTGGCTAAATAACAAAGATGGGGATGAGTGTAACATAGAAGGATACACATTTTTTAGGAAGGATAGACAGAACAGAAAAGGAGGTGGGGTTGCTGTTTATGCCAAACAGGATTTAAATGTAGGACCACTTGAGTTGGATGTTGCATGTTAAAGCACCAACACGGGGTGAAGCCTGTCTGGATTTAGTATTCTGTAATAATCAGGATAGAATTGAGGGTGTAGAGGTGATTGAACCACTAGGGTCAAGTAACCATAATGTAATACAATTCTCAGTATTTTGTAAGAGTGCAGATGCAAAGACTAAAATTGTTAAGTTGAACTTTGGTAGGGCTAATTTTGAGCAGATGCGACAAAGTCTAAGTAGGATAGACTGGGATAAGCTTTTAAATGTGGAGACAGTTGAGGAGCAGTGGAACAGGTTTAAAAATGTTTTACATGTAATGCAGGACAGATACATACCTAAATTTGGAATTAATAGGAAACTAAAAAAAACTCCACGGTGGATTAATAAAGATTTAAAAAAGAAGTTGCAAAGGAAAAAACTGCTGTATAAGGCATATAAGACTAATGACTGCAAAGTGAATCGTAGAGCGTATGAGAACATGAGGGCAACCATTAAGAAGGATATCAGGAGGCTAAAAGACAGTTGGAGAGGAATATAGCAGATAAGGCGAAAGAAGACCCCAAGAGATTCTTTCAGTATTTTAGTAGTAAAAGAATAGTTAAGGAGGAGGTCAAGTGCATCAGGAATAGTAAAGGGGAATTAAAAGATACAGACAATGAAATAGCAGATGCCCTAAACTTACATTTTTCTGAGGTGTTTACAAGTGAGCAAGTGGATAACCTCCCAGAGGTAAACGCACTACTAAGGAGGTACTGAGGGATTTGGAAATTGTAGAGGGAGAAGTGCTGCTCAGATTAAATAAGATGAAATCAAACAAATCACCAGGACCAGATAATATTTATCCTCGTGTTCTTAAGGAGGCTAGTGAGTACATATATAAGCCCTTGACATATATTTTTAGGAAGTCACTGCACTGGAGAGATTCCAAGGACTGGAAAATGGCAAATATCATCCCATTATATAAAAGGGGTGACAGGGCAGATCCAAGCAACTATAGGCCAGTAAGCTTAACATGCATCACAGGAAAAATAATGGAAGGAATTATTAAGGATAAGATTGAGCAACACATGGCAAGGACAGGAGTTATAATGAACAGTCAGCATGGGTTCAGAAGATGGAGGTCGTGCTTTACTAACATGCTGGAATTCAACGAGGAGGCAACAAAAGTATACAAACAAAAGTATACAATCAAAGTGGAGCTTATGATAGGCCTATTATTTATCTGGACTTTCAGAAAGTGTTTGATAAGGTGCCACATGAGAGGTTGGGCATCAAGTTAAAAGAAGTGGAAGTTCAGGGTGATGTTTTTAGATGGGTGCAGAATTGGCTCAGACACAGGAAGCAGAGGGTGATGGTGCGAGGAACCTCATCAGAACTGGCTGATGTTAAGAGTGGTGTTCCACAGGGGTCAGTGCTAGGGCCACTGCTATTTTTAATATATATATATATATGATTTAGATAGGAATATAACAAGCTGGTTGAGTTTGCAGATGATACCAAGATAGGTGGATTAGCAGATAATTTGGAATCTGTTATATCATTACAGAAGGACTTGGATAGCATACAGGCTTGGGCAGATTTGTGGCAGATGAAATTTAATGTCAGTAAATGTAAAGTATTACACATAGGAAGTAAAAATTTTAGGTTTGAATACACAATGGGTGGTCGGAAAATTGAGAGTACAATTTATGAGAGGGATTTAGGAGTCATAGTGGACAAACGCTATCAACTTCCCAACAGTGTTCAGAAGCCATTAAGAAGGCTAACAGAATGTTAGATTATATAGCACGATATGTGGAGTACAACTCCAAGGAGGTTCTGCTCAACCTTTATAATGCACTGGTGAGGCCTCATCTTGAGTACTGTGTGCAGTTTTGGTCTCCAGGCTACAAAAAGGACATAGCAGCGCTAGAAAAGGTCCAGAGAAGAGCGACTAGGCTGATTCCAGGGCTACAGGGGTTGAATTATGAGGAAAGATTAAAAGAGCTGAGCCTTTACAGTTTAAGCAAAAGAAGATTAAGAGGTGACATGATTAAAGTGTTTAAAATTATGAAGGGAATTAGTACAGTGGATCGAGACTTGTATTTTAAAATGAGTTCATCAAAAACACGGGGACACAGTTGAAAACTTGTTAAGGGTAAATTTTGCACAAACATTAGGAAGTTTTTCTTTACACAAAGAATGATAGACACTTGGAATAAGCTACCAAGTACTGAGGTAGACAGTTAGACGTTAGGGACTTTCAAAACTCGACTTGATGTTTTCTTGGAGGAAATAAGTGGATAGGACAGGTGAGCTTTGTTGGGCTGAATAGCCTGTTCTCGTCTAGAGTGTTGTAATGTTCTAATGATCAGGTGTAGTGCCTCTATTTCTAACCCTCGCCTTTCCCTGCACTTGCCTATGTGTTTGCCTATGTACAGGTAAGTTACACGGTGAACTTCAACCTATTTTCTTTCTCTGTATGTTTATTTTCTGGGCTGGCAAACTTCTTGATTCAGCATTTTTCCCTTTACTTCATGCAGTGGCTTCGGGTACACGCTTTGCCATTGGGCATCTTCAGTTTGAAAGTGTGCCAGAAAATAAAAACGTATGTATTTCAAGCCCGTAGAAGCCCTCTGACTCATAGGCCTTCAAGTCATTGGGGTGACTAGGAAGAAGACACCAAATGACAGCGCGACTTTGCCCCGCCATCATGTTCTCTCTCACTAGAGTGCTATAATAACAGGTAAGTAATTTTTTCCTTTATAACTATTTAACTGAACGTGATAAGCTATAATAAATGCTACTTTTTAATTGTTTATGGACTCAGCTTATCATAGAAGGAGAAGGTCAGTGTTTATAAACTGAACAAAAAAGTGATTACTGTATAGGTCTTATTGCGCACAATTGTGGTGTACACCCCAAGAATAATAAGATAACTTTTTTGTGTATAGAGTGGTCCAGAGGTGTTAGCCTTTTTTATTTTATTGCATGTTTTACTCCTACCATGTATCTTAATTTTTATCAATAAATCATGTGTTGTATTCATCTGGTTATTCTTGCTTTCTTTCACTTCACAACAGTCACAATTTAAATAAAACTGACCACAGTAACTGTTTCCTAAATATTCAAAAATATTTTTCAAATTGCTGGCTTAAGAAAATAAGATTACAATAAAATAAACTCTTTAAAGATGAATCAGTTTATTCTACATTGAGCTAACAGAGCCTTGCAGTTCTTTTTCACAATGTTAATTTTTTCTTTTTGCTTACAAAATAGCAGCCCTTTTAGACCCCATGTCCTTTGAAGGTGACGCAGGTGTATGAACTCATATGCACATTGAACTCATAATTTTAACGCCTTCCATGTAAAAAGAATTCAGAATCAATTCTAATAAATATAATATGCTTGTTTTTTGTTAGACCAATCAGGTTTCCAGAAGAAAAAAAAAAGGATAATTACATTTCTTTGCCAGCTGGATCCTACCTTTTAAAAGAAGTTAAATGTACAAGGAAATTGAAAGCCAAATGCATGAAGTACAAAACAATTTTTCAGTGAAAAGCGATTTATGATTGATTCATTATAAAATGCCTTTTGAACTGAGAAAACAGCTTTTTTTATTAAGTTCCTATCTAGCATTATATTTTCCTCTGTCAAGCTGTACAATGAAAGGTAAACCTCGTAAATATTCTCAAAAGGTTTCACAAGGATAGGCTAACATAGTGTAATCTAAGATATTCTGTATTAGTGTTGTAGCCCATTAGAGTCTCGATTCACTGTTGTGTCTGGGCTGATTCAATCAGTAATCATTATTTTTAACAATGCACTAACTCAAAACTAATATATCACAAAAAAAGACACATAAAAAGTTTATGCTGAATCTGTGCAAAGAATTTGCATGGAAAGCGGTAGACATGACTAAGGGAACATCTGTGGGGTGGACATAGCCCCTATATTATGTGCTATCTTTTCAGTTACTTGGACGTGTAAATTTTTTTGGCTAAGACAGTATGTTTTATCTTGTTTCTCTTCACCAAGCACAAGTTTGTGTTTTTATTACCATTATTGACATATATTTTTTATATAAACGATATTAAAGCACTGAAAATAACTCAACTCTTTTAACCTACAGTATATGCATAGCCACCTTCCTCAGAGAACCAGAGCAGCAGGGAATTATTCAGATATTCTTCCAGGTAAAATCAAAATATGAAAATCACACAGTTGTTTGGCATTTTTTGCTCTGTAGATAATATATTAAATTAGGTTTATAAGCAAAGAAAAAAAATTAAACAGTAATTTTCTTAATGAAATAGTAGACTTCCATGATTCAGCCCACAAGTACAAAGCAAAACCAGGAAAAATAAATCCAAAATTATTAAATGTAACACAGAAACAATAACTGATTCTCTAATGCATAAAACAACTATTTCTGTAAACTCATATACATGTACAAAAATGCCACAGACTGCTTTAAGTTGATTTGCTTCTGTAAGCCTCTATGTCCCTGAGAAGCAGCTGCAGCCTGTTTTTGTGTTTATTCATTGATCTAATATGTCTAGCAGAAGGTGCCTGTCCAGTCACTCAGGGGCCACATGAATCATTGAACTAGCAGCTATCCAACTCATTCAAGCTGGCTAGTTACTGTATATTTCCTGTGGCTGTTTGGCTTTTGACCAGTCATTAGGCCAGCCAGGTAGCTACAATAAATTACCTACCTGGCTAGCAAAGCTCCATACAGCTGTGACTCTCTGTTAAACCTGCCTTTTGCTTTGTCTCTACATTGAGTGTGTAGCTGCTGATGACATCCTACCAGCACAAGCCTTGTTTCATTGTCTGCTCAGCTTAACACTAGAAGTGCAAAGAGCGACACCAATTCACATCGTTCTTTTAAATCCTTAAATATTTCCTTCCTTGACTTTTCCTAAATTGCAGCACTGCAAATATCCATGTTATTGTAACTCTAAAATTATACTCAGAATGTGATTGATGGTATTTATTTAAGTTTTTTTACATGAAAGACACCCTATTTCAGCCACAAGCAATGCCATTGAACGTTGACGCTCAAGTATAAATTGCCGCTTATCCCCTCTGGCTCACATTTGACCGTATTTATATCTACTTTTCATCTCTCTTGCTGCTGGTATTGTTATTTCTTTTAACATGGCCAAGAGCCCATGAAACTTTCCGGAGAGGTCTCCTACACAAAAAGCAACACAACCTGCGAGACTCTCTGTTTCTGGAGCACAGCTTTGCTTCATTTCTGTTAGTCCCCCACTATCAGATCCTCTCTCTTTCTCTTTTCCTCATGCCCATGTACTACCACATAATTTTCAGAGACACTGTCCAGCTCTGCAACAACCTAAAAACAGTTTGACACTTCCAATGTTGATGCTTTAATTCTTGAATGATATGTAGAATTCCACTGGCTGTAGTCTAAGAAACTATGAACCATACTATAACTTTAGTTGACAACACATCTAATAGGCTTCTTATATGAATTAGTTTGGGCTGTGCAACAAGTAACAAGGACTTGCTAGAAAATATAATGAAGTAAAAAGTACACCATTTGGCATAAAATGTAGTGGGTTAAAAGTAAAAGTAACACCACATGAAATTTTCTCAAATGAAGTACAAATAACTGAAAAATGTATTTGAGTAAATTAACAAAGAAGATGTACTTCATTACTTTACACTTCTGCTTAGTTTGCAGAGGTTTTCTGATTTTACATATAAGATGACACTGGTTTGCTTTTGGGATCTTTTTTTTGTTTGCTCAGATATCTATAATTGTTTAAATTTACATTACAATCTGAAACAAAGGTCTTGAAACCAGTGACCCTTACTTCTAGAAATAGTCTACATGTTTTACTCTTTAACGAGTAACCAAACTAGAAAACATTTCATTAAAATTTATGACAATACATCAGTTTTGGTTTAAAAGTTCAACAAATCCTTAATCCTATTAATTGATGGTTAGAAAATATTTTTCTTCTATTAATGAAGATATACAAATATGGTTTCTTCTCTTTTTTGTGTTAAATGTTTTATTAAATAAAGACAAAGTGACAGAATATAAACAATAAACAAACATACAATACAAGAGAACACTTTACCTTCCAGCCTGAACCAAGAGGTAAGAAAAACAAGGGCAATAACTGACAGAAAAACAAAGACAGGGAGTTGCAAACCAAGATTTAAACAATTGAGCAAAAGCATACCAGGATTCATTTACATTCCTAGAAGCACCATTAATTTACACTCCAGACAACTCCAAATATATTAAGTTACAGAATTTGGACTGCCACTTTTCAGGAGTAACGAATTCAGGTGTCTTCCACCAGGGGTCAATAGTGAATTTGGCTTCCGGGGTACCCAAACAAAATAACTTGTGTTCAGTGGGTTTAAGTGGAAGCATAGAAAGGCCTAAAAGAAGAAAGATTTGAGGCAACAGAGGTATACTACAAGAAAGAAGACAGTAGGTGACAAATGTGTGTCCAAAAGGAAAAGTCAGAAAGACAGTACCAGATACAGGTGGAGAAAACTGCAAGGTAAATGTCATAAAATGCACAAAAGTTTTGAGCTGGCATTATTTCAATATGGCTTAGTAGCAACAATATGAAGTACTTAATTAAGAAGCAGGACTTACTACAGCAGTATTTTAAGATTTTCAAGGTTCAAGATTCAAGAGTTTCTTTCATCACACACACACTTATGCTGGTACAGCACATAGTGAAATGAAGAGATTTACTGACATTCTAAGAACCTCAAACATGAGCATGGTCACTAATAATATTATAGATCTGCAGACAAATAATGAGGCTTATACATGATTTTAAATAAAGCTTCTGCTGACAGAAAGATAATTAAAGTGAAAAAGAGTTTAATTTTGGTTTAATGGCACCACAGACCATCTTAAATCAGAATGCTCAAAATTTCTTCGTAAATGGAATGTGCAAAGTTGGACTAAAAATATTAAACAACACAAGAAAGCTCTGCAAAAGGCTTGTTCTTATTACTAGTCTCAGTTGATGGATGAAAATATTAACACTTCTTTATTTTATTTAGGGCTCCAGCTAACCTAACAAATTAGAAAACGACTGGCAGTGTTTCACCTAACGTTAGCAGCAATGACTTTATAATAAAAACAAGATAACAGAAGATTGAGAGGTAGAGAGAGAGCGGTAAGCTTCCAGATCTAATAGCATGTCTTTGTCCAGTAAATATAAATTAATGACAGAACAGGAATTGTTATAACTGATTTCTAAAATGAAATAAATGTACTGCTTGTTCTTTAGATTGAGTCCCTTTCAGCATGCCATGTTGGTTAGCGGTCATTGTTATACAGTACTTTTTATTAAAGAAATCAGTTTTAGATCAGATATTAGACACATTTTAAAATAATTTCTTCTAAAAGATTTTGGAACGGTGGCGCAGTGGTAGCACTGCTGCCTCGCAGTTAGGAACCCGGTTTTGCTTCCCGGGTCCTCCCTGCGTGGAGTTTGCATGTTCTCCCGTGTCTGAACGGGTTTAATCCGGGTACTCCGGTTTCCTCCCACAGTCCAAAGACATGCAGGTAAGGTGCATTGGCAATTCTAAATTGTCCCTAGTGTGTGCTTGGTGTGTGTGTGTGCCCTGCCCAGGGTTTATTTACTGCCTTGCGCCCTGTGTTGGCTGGGATTGGCTTCAGCAGACCCCTGTGACCCTGTAGTTAGGATATAGCGGGTTGGATAATGGATGGATGGATAATTCAACTCTTGGAAGAACATAGCCTATTTGAAATTTTTCATTTGGGATTTTGCTCCATCAAAGGAAAAATCATCATTCCCTTCTCTTGTACATGATATTTTAATAATAGCATACTGCCATACTACCCTTTCTGTGAGTCTTGATTTTAGTGTTATTTTAGTGCTATTCACCTTACTACTTTACTCAGAGGCTTGACAATTCAGTTGGAGTGCCTGATCCTGCTATTTGCTAAATTCTGATGACAGTACTGCCTCAGTAGTTATGATGTACCTCATAACTGTGCTTGGAGCAATCCTTTTTTCTTCACAATATGTTGACATTAAATTATACAATATCAACTTTCATTTTTATATTTGTGACTCAGTAGTTAATTGACAGCACTATTAAGATGAAGCAATAGATGTATAATAATGATTTGTTTTTAGTTTCAGAAATAATCTCTTTTCAGTGGATGATAATTCTACAAACAGGCAAAATGGAATTACTCATAATAATGGTTTGAACTTTTGTTTGAATAAATGTATATGAAATGAGTAGGCATGAATGACATAGACTTTCTCTTCACTTTATATTTTGGATATGAATTTATAATTTGTGTCTACCCTTGTTACAATAAGTGTATTATTTGGGAATTCTGTAATGCTGACATTGTTCTGAGACTTTTCATGTAAAGAGAAGACAGAGGGTTTCAGATCTGGTAGTTATACTCACAAGTGATGCAACCAAAACATGTTGAATTTCACTGTATTCTGTATTAATGACCAATATAAACCTATTAACACTTCCCCATTTTCTAAAACCTACTTCTTCCAACCTAGAAGTTTTTTTATTTATTTGCAAGAGCTGGAAAACTTGAAAGTAGTATTCATTTGCATCAAGCAGAAATATACTACTATAGTAATACAGTGAACCCTCGATTATCACAGTTAATCTGTTCCAGACTCTACTGTGATAAATGAATTTTCGCAAAGTAGGATTCTTTATTTATAAATCGAATATTTTCTCAGAGTATAGAAAACCTGTTTATGACCTTCTAAATACGTTTTTTAACATTATTAGAGCCCTCTAGACATGAAATAACACCCTTTAGTTACCAGTACACTTGTATTACCCAATATATTAGACAAAATAAGAGAAAATAAGACATATTAGACGTTACAAATATCATATTACTAGGCGCACTCGCCTTTTAAGGCGACTGACTTTTATCCTCAATTTTTGTGCGCTCCATGTGTACATCAGGCATGTAAGTGTAGGGAATGAGAACATCAAAGTGCCCATTCATGTCAGCCCGAATCTGTACCGCTAAAGACGGAGTTTCATGCACTAAATAAGCTATAGATGAGAATAAGCAAGCACCATCTCCCCTGATATTTACTACGCGGTGAGGCATTTGTACTCCATCAACATTAATTACTGTATTTCCAGAGACATAAACTTCCATAAATTTCCATAGACACACGCTCAATCTCATGCATAATTATTTATTGAATGCTAAACACTTCTGGAAAGACACGGTTGTCTAAAACGGGTTGGTGTGAGAATACAACAGTAAGTGAATGAAAAGATGGAACTCTGGAGAGAACAAAATACAACACAATAGTGAACAAACGCCACATAATTATTTATTGATGGTTGAACACTTGTGGAAAGACACAGTTGTCTAAAAAGGGAGGGTTTGAGGATACAACAGAAAGTGAATGAAAAGATGGAACTCTGGAGAGAGCAACATATAATTGTCCGTGAGTGAAGAAGACGCATGTTTGTCGCGGATGTGAATCGCTGTATGTAGAGTGTAAAACAGTTTGCTATGGTGCACGCGGTCGTGCGTCGTAACCGAAAACTTGGTTTTTGAAGACTGCTTACTTCATTGTGTTTTAACCTCAGTTGTAAAGGATTGTTTTAAGGATCCCATGCGATACCCCTCGCAAATCATTTTACACGCTGCATATGGCAATTCACCTCCACGAGAAACATGCCTCTATGAACAGTCAACGTGGCTCAGAGGTGCATGTAGCCTCTTTGACAGACGAATATAAATGACTCCGGTTTTTCTGTGTCGTCGTGTCCGAGTTGGTGGGCGTGGCTCTGCGAGTTGTCGTCGTATCCAATGGTCTTGGAGTTGGTGGCCGTGGCTCCTTCCTGCGTGCGCCATAGGTGTCTTACTTGTCGGCGGCTTAGTAAATCCACGCCCCTTCTGGTGTGCTTTCCATGGGTGTCTTGCCTTAGTGAATTATACAGTATATATAGATTATGAAGTACTTTCTTATTTAACAAGAACTTTTTACTACTAATGCTAAAAAAAGCCCTTTTAAATAAACTGCAGTATGTTATATACTGTATGTCATTTTGCTCTGATATATGAGGAAGGCAGTGCTTCACAATCATTTTTGTACACATGCATCCAGTATAGCATAGCATTTTCCTCCTATATGATGTCTAAAGCATTGAGGTTTAAAAACATTTCACATATTGTGGTCTTTTCAGTGGCATCAAAGTGTTGCTTATTTTAAAGTTAACCACTTTTCAAGTATGCTACTTTAAATTACAGCATCAGTTATGCCGAATTAAAATTCCATACTCTCTCTACCCAGCATTTGCTTGATAAAATATTAGCTGTAGATTCGCACATTTTCATTATATTATTCCAAGCTTTATAAAAGTGGTAATAATGAAAGAATGAATACTTAGAATTTCAAGGTTGTATTAAAAAAATAAAATATATTTTACAAGTCGATTAAGAAAAAAAGAAAGCGTGGAAAGGAAAGGATTTAGATGAACTATTGTCAAAGGTTCATTTGGGTTGTGGGATTTTAAATATATAATTTATGCTTCCTTGATCAAACCCAGAAATACTGACATATTTGACATTGACATATTTTATTAAAGGTCATGCATTTTTTTATTTTTTTTTGTACACATATTAAAATGTAAATTTAGTGTGATGGCAGATCTTTAATAGTTTTAAATACAGGCTGATTCCTCTTGAAATTAATGAAATAAAAAAACAAATTATCCAAAAACACAGAAAGAAGGATTTAATAATAATATTAATAATAAAAAAAATTTATGAAGAGCTTTAAATAGACTGATGAGAACCACTAAAATCATAACCAACATGTAGCATCTACATGGATGATGTAACAGCAGCCATTCTTGCACCAGAACACTAACCGCACAATAGCTATTAGGTGGTGAAGGGAGGAGAGAGATAGTTAGCCAGTAAAGGACAAGGCTTTGACTACGGGGCCTGAATTACCAGTTCTTGGTGGCCAATTTAGGGCACACATTGGGGAACACCCTACTCTTTTTGAAAGATGCCTAGGGATCTTTTATTACCACAGAGAGTGATTTCTATTCAAGAGGATAGAACCATATTGTAGAACACAATATCCCCATCACTGCTCTTGGGCATTGGGATCCACATACAGACAACAAGGTAAGGGCACCCAACTGGCCTCACCAACACCTCTTCCAGAAGCAACCTAAGCTTTTCCTAGTTTATCTCCCATCAAAGTACTGGCTGGGCCCAATCATGCTTAGCTTCAGGTGAATTACTTGATCTGAAAGTGCAGGTGGTATGGATGCTGGGCAAAAAATCAAGACAGATATCTACAAATTATTAAATTGTTTACTGCAGAATAACATGCACAACTTAAGTGTTTTTTTTTATTCTATTAATACAGTTAATGAATAACAGAAGCCTTAATGAAAATTTTCACAAGGATTTTAAAAAGGCCGTTTTTAAAGGCCCCCAGTCCATATGACACTACAGTAAGTAACAAGTCCCATTAATTAACTACACTGAACTGAACTGTAGTTTTCAATTTCAGGAATTCAATGTATTGGATATATTCCAGAAGTTAACCCTAGGTGGGCTGACAATGTACAACAGTATCCACTAATGCACACAGCCATAGTTACAAACCTGGACAATTTAGAATTTTCAATTAACCTAACATGCAATTCTTTGGAAGGTAGGAGGTAAAGAAGTGGCTTGGAAGAAATTCCACAGAAACACAAGGATTGTACACAAACTGGACACAAAGTACAGATCCAAGAAATGAACATATGTCACTGAAGTTTGGTGACAGGTGCACAACCTAATGCACCACTCTTTTTTTCGTTGACATCTTTTTAACTATTGTTCTTTTAATCAGGTCATAAATAAGTTAGCCGCATCTAGTTATGCAATATATATGTGTGAAAGTTCAATCATTAAGAAAGTAATAAAATATTTAAGCTTGGTGTGCATTTCGCCATTACCTTAAATATGTATCTAATAACCCATGAACAGTAGGTAACCAAAATCTTCACATAATTGCTAACAGATTCTAATTATTTGTATGTTGCTATGAAAAGACTCTGTATACATTTAACATCTCACATTTTTTCAAAGAACAGAAATAGTTTCTGGGGAAAAAAAAAACTTTAGCAGCATATGCTTTTGGTAAAATTATTCAGTCGCTAAATTTAGTTACGAATAGAAAAGTGGCATTCCTAACATCATTCATAATTGCAGTATTTTATTCATTCTCACTTTGTCTTGAGCACAAGGTATCTGAGAAAAAGTGACATCATTCACACCGATATCACCATTAATAGATGGATCTGTTAAATTAGTTTAAGTAAGCAGCAGAACTGTTACATAGAGACTAAATGAAACACCATTTTGATTATTAAAAGACTGATGCTTCTAAATGTCTTATTTTAAGTAAATTAATGCAAAATTTTAAATCTCTCTATACCACAGTAATCTTTTTTAACATGTGAGTTTTAATCAAATACAGCAACACACTTAAAATACTGCCACTGTATCTAATTATTTAAACGTAACAAAACAGCCTTTCAGGCAGTTGTATACTAAAATTATGGCTTTAGTGTAATTTACCATCGACAGTCAGATAGGTCTGCTATACAATTGTCCGTCAATTAGCTCAGAGAGGCTAGAACCTTAACTAAAATCAATTTTAGGTGTTCTAGTGCAAGCTCGAGTCACTTCCGAGTTTTGGTTCTTCAACCAGGATGATGGGCTTATTACTCTATGACATTTGAATTATGTTCAAGAGAGAATTTGAGAAGTATTTGTCACAACAAAATATTACATTTTCAGCAACATAAATAATAATATGGGAAGCAGTGGTTATTAAGGGGAATACACTTGAGAAGCAGGTGATAAAACTCTTCAGGGTCATCTTTATGTTACAATATTGACATCTGAATTTTAGTTGGATGGGATTTCATTTGGTGAAGAACAAACAAATAAAACATACTCCTAAAACACAAATAAAAAATAACTACAGTATAAAAAAAGTATCCCCCAATAATCAGGTCAAAAGAAACATTTACACATGCTAATCAAATTATTGCAGACAACAATTAAGTTTAAAATGTTAAGTTTGTGAGTACATAGTGTAATGAAATCTGGTAGTTTTAGTTTTGATTGATGTAAGACACTTATCTGACAAAAGAAGAGCAGGTTCCCACTGGACATGGTTAGTCAGAAAACATCAAAATGGCTTTTAATTTCATTCTGAAAAGGTAGAATAAATCTGGGTAGGTGCCAACCACTAATTCATACCACTCCCTCTAGTTGCTTTGTGTCCACTTCACAGATACTGCAACACTCTTAACTTCTTTCTCATAAAGAAAAGCTTCTGGTGAGCTTTCTTGTGCCTTAGCAGTTATGTTAACCTCCCATATCAGAGGGCTACAAAATATGTGTTTCCCATAAACCAGAAATTCTCTACTATATTTAGAACATAATTTGTTTGTTTTCTAGATATTTAATGCCAGAATTTCAGTTATCTCATTCCTGCTTATATATTCATGATAACTGGGGGTGAGACCCACAAGAGCAACATCTAAAAAAGCACACTTGACCATTCTACAGTATACGGAATCTACTAAATGCCACTCTTCTTGTATAGCAAGTAAAGTGATGGTGATAAGATGCAAACCTATGGGTCACCCCTTCTCAAAGTAAAAGGCTTAAAGATGTTGACCTTCTTATTCACCATTTGCTTCTTTCAATAGTCTATGACACAAAGGTTGTTTGACATCCATGTCTGTCAGCTGATCAGAAGGTTTTAGATGGATAATTGTACTGAAGGAAAAGCTGCAATAAAGAAGATCTAGACATACGTATTTGATGATGATGATTCAGGTTTCTGAAGAATGACATTAATCCCTTAGGGACATTACATATACCACTGATCTGCCTACCCTTTTCTGAAACTGAGGGATCATCACTCGACATAGTATGTTTCACTTTGTAGTCAGCAATTATCTGAAGTCCTTCTCAAACACTTCTGCCATAAATGATGCTTAATTTTTTTTTTATTACAGTATATTCAACTTTGGCTCACCATACAGCTTGCAAAAACTAATGCTTAATACTTTGGTCTTGTCTCTTTTTTAAAACCTTATTTTTTCTCCAACCAAGATTGTTTCCGCCTTTTCTTTCTGAATTGTTACTGACTGCTTCATTTTTCACGTACCTGACTTAGATCAATAAAATCACTCAATAAAAAAGGTACAAATTGTTGTTTGTTTAGAACAGACATACTCTCACAGATCTAGATCTAGCACTAAATATATTAAAAAATGAACAAACAATAAATAAAAGAAATCTGACACATAGTAGCTATAACTAGGCCCATCTTGTATTAATCAGTAAATGTATGATAAATAAAATGCAAACATTAAGACATCATATCTCTGCTGCTAATAATAACTTCTCATTGGTCAGTAATACATCTGCAGTTATTATTGTGCATGAATCTGCCACTTTGACATTACTAAAGCAGGAGAAATTATGTTCTACTCTACCAGGGAGGAGGTAGCAAAGTGCAGTGGTTAGTATTGCTGCCTCATAGTTCTAAGAACTGCTTTGTCCAGTTTGCATGATCTTCCTGTGTTTAAACTGGTTTTTCTCTAGGTGTAATTGGAACATAAGTTTAACATGTCAATGTCCACTGTACAAATATGTTTTATAAATCTACTTTTCTTTCTACTCACATGCACAGAGCCAGACTTAGCACAGGGGCTCATCATTTAGAACTGCTAGGTAAAGCATAAGACAATAAAGATAAAAGGCAGCTGGGGAAACGTGCAGTCAGACAGATGACTATTTTATACTTTTTCTATGTGTCAAACTCAGCATGAAATTGTATCCTCTTTTTGCCTTGTTTAGAATGGCAGGATTCACCTAAGTGGGAGCCTGCACATGAAGAAACAGTATAAAGTCTTATAACAGTGCCCAGCAAACTTTTGAAGCTGACGGAAGGAGATAATGCCATCCGATCCTGAAAATCCTTCCAACACAGTGGCGAAAATGGCAGACTCTACACATCGGGCCCCGACTCCCGAACTGGGTTCTTGCCATTGGCTTCCATCATCTGTTATGCAGCGTAAGCCGTCATTAAAGAAAGCTAAGTTATTTATTTATGTGATTTCTTACTGCCGTATCACTAAGGGAGGGGTATCGCCTTTTCATATTATATCTATATAGGTTCGGGTTATGTAACACGCCGCAATTACAAAAGAACTCATTCCAACAAGGGAGCTAAAGCCCCCTACTGGATACAATAAGCACTTATTTGGAAAACTAAACTACATGCAAGTAAAGATGGCCCTGCTTGAGTCAGCGTCTTCTAATGGACTGGTGTCCTGTACAGGGTTGGTCTCTTACTAGGATGTATCAGCATGCATCAGATTTAACTCTGAGTGAATATACTACTGGCCAGACTTGTACAAAAGTGAAAAAAGTATTACTAAAATAATAGATATGGTGTTTACTTTCTAAAATAGTATATAGAATCTTTTCACATTGTTAATAGATCAAAAATATTGTGACTGATAGTTAGATAGTTAATTGCAGTGTAAAGTGTCATATTGTAGTTCTTGCACACACTGAACACACAAGTATATACAGTGTCATCAAAAATTGGACATTGATATTTTGCGGAATATTTTTGTGAGGCTCAAACAACCTTTACACAACAATTTCATTAAACCAGTAGGAACCGTACTTCTTATTGCTCTTTAGCACATAAAAAAGCAGAGTCCAAGTGATTAATATAAAAGTAATGTTACTCAGTTTTTATTTTAAGTCTACAACAAATGAGATTTTTGGTAAGAGTTTATACAAAATTGTAAGGAGTAAAAGTTCTATAATCGGCCATATCCATGGATTCCACATCAATGGATTCAACAAACTGGGGATTGGAAAAAAAAAAAAAAAATCGGGAGTGGTCTCCCCTAGACTTTCTTGTATACACAGATATGGGAATGGATATTTGAGGAGTAAACCACAAAACAATGATTATATTTTTATATTATGTACGTACATTAAAGAACCATCAACAACAAATCTAATCAAATTAATAATATATTGAACAATTATTATAAAAGTAAAGTTGAATAAATAAAAACACTCAAACAAAGAAGACTACAAAATCCTTACTATAAGGTTAAACTGAAATTGGATTTAATTAAACCATTGAAGCCCCCCATACACATGCCAATCACAGTGAGTCTGTCCACCAGCCCACAGATGCCTAGCTAGAGCACTGACTTTAAACGCAGATAAGGTTATCTATATGCACAAATGCAAACAGCTGTCCAAGCTACAAACATCTTAGACATATGCAGACTGCCTGTAGGTAATTAGTACACTGTAAATTAAATATTAAAGTTTCAACTGACAAAACAATAATTATTGACATGGACACATGCATGCACAGTGGCAAGCAGTAACCCCCATTTCTTTAAATGAAAGCAGTTCAGTCAGCAATCCTGAATGTAAGGTGCTGTGAGGCCCTTGGCATCACATTATGTGCACTCTTTATTTCTGTGAAAAAATGACTCCTACAAAGCAATTAAGTGGTAAAAGCATTTCCTCAAAGGCTAAGAAGAAGCATAAAGTTCTATGTCTCAGCGAGAAAATAAAAATCTTATATCTTCTAAAAAGTGGTATGTCGCTTGGCAAAGTCATTACACCCCAAACAATACGGTATAAAAAGTATTTACATAGTATTTGAATTGTATTAGGTATAAATAATCTAGAAATGTTTTAAAGTACAGTGGAATCTCAGGTCACAACCATAATTCGTTCCAAAACTCTGGTCGTAACCCAATTTGGTCGTGACCCGAAGTAATTTCCCCCATAGGATTGTATTGCACAAAAATAGTTAATTATACCATAGAATGCACAGCGTAATAGTAAACTAAATGTAAAAACATTGAATAACACTGAGACAAACACCCAGGCTCCCTGCTCAGCAGCTCGCTCACTCTCTCTCTCTCGCACTGACTCTCGCACGCTCCTGCACTGGATTTCTCCTCCTGCTTCCTCCCTTCTCCTGCAACCTCCCATTCTTTCCTGTTCTCTTCTTTTTCCCTTTAGCTGACTCGCACTTCTATTAATGAAGAGGCGGGGTAGTCGTGGAAATCAGCAGCTCCTGGGAACAATTACGGATGCAAACCGCTTCTCACCTGTGCACTTAGGTGAGAGACGCCCACATCACAAACTCCTCAGGAACAGCTTCGGCCACACACCACCACGTCCCCTCACTAAGCTGCGAGTGCGGTGATTATTTATTAAAACTGGCCTTTTTGATGTGAGCTGTGGACCCGCTATACCACAGGAGGAAGCTGGGTTGAGCGGAGGTTACAGTTTTGAGGGAGAGTCCCTCTACATGATGCACCAAGAACAATGTACAGTACAAGGAGAGACTGAACACGTGCAGAAATCATCGGCATGTACGAACTGGAAGGGAAACTGGCTTGTTCGGTGACCGAGTGTGTGGTCGTGAACAGATGCAAAAGTTTGGCAAACTTTTTGGTCGTAACCAGATTTGTATGTGTTCAGAGACGTTTGTGAACCGAGGTTCCACTGTACATGGAAGGGCGTGTGTAGGTTATATGCAAATACTATGACATATAAGGGACTTGAGCATCCACAGGTTGTCCTGGAACCAAAACCCTTGTGGATATGGAGTGCCGAATGTCAATATATATATCAATAATACAGACAAAATGTATGTGCACAGTAAAAGTTTTACTTGTTGGGCACAAATTAAAAGAAATGATCATATTACAGTTACATTTTATAATTCAGAATACATTTATATTCTTTCAAATGAAACATCATTAAATAATGTTGTTAAACAATTAAACCCACTGTTGGGACTGGGGTGAGAAGTTAAAAGGCAAATTTCCTGGGTAATCCTGTTACTGATTATTGTGATGGCTATATACAGGATATAGGTATTTTCTGTCTTGCAAAAGAATCACTGCTTTGAAGTTTTCAAATATGCTTAAATATACAAACAATACAAAATTGTGATAAAAGAACTGCTCCTTCCTTGAACAATGTTTGTATTTACCTGACTTAGAAATGAACATGCCTGAGAATATTGGTTTCTAATCAGCATATGTGTACTCATTTATAAATGGTAACAATAATTTTTGTTAACTTGAGTTTACGCTATTTGTTAAACCCAGCGAATTTGGAGATGTCATTGTTTAATCCATCATCCTGTTGATATACGCAAGGACTGAAGGACATTTAAACTTCTGGGCAGGAGAAGGCAGTGTGAGGGACAGTCCACTGAGAACACAGCCAAGACACTCACACAGAGCACAAGGACTTGCAGGCAGACAAGGGTACATGGCTAGTACAACATGAGGCACAAGGACGGCAACGATTACCTCCAGGGAGGAAGAGACAGCTCCACAAGAAGACGGTTGTGGGTCCAGCAAGAGAGGCGCATGAAAGGACCAAGCAAAGCTGGCGGACGAGAAGTGAGGCATGCCTAGGTTGCAGCAACACAAGGAGCTCAGAGTAGAAAAAAAGAACGATGAAGAGACGCTGACAGGGATTCCACGATTTGACAAAACTTCTGTTGGGAAACAACTGTCCGGTGAACAGAATGCATCCGTGGACAGTTGGACGATAAATTGTTGGGGTAACACAGTGCGCAAACTGGACTCTGCACCACTAAAGGTTGTATCCTCCACTTCATGTTTTTAACTGAGCTTTAGAGTGTGGATTGTGTGCTTTCCTTTTAAAAAAGTGAATTTTGTTCCTGATATTGTTAGATTTTTTTTTAGGTTTTTTTATATTTTTAATGTACCTTATATTGTCTTGTGTAAAAGAAGTTATTGTTGCTTTTTCCTGAAATTACTGTTGTGTCCTTCATTGTGTGTTTATTCACTGCCCAATTTAAAGAAACCTGTGTGCTATTATCGGTAAATTTCAAGATTTCCCAGTCTCTTAATAAAACTGGGTGGCATTGTCAGAAATTTTAACAGTGTCTAGGTTAGACTACCTGTAAGTGTGACAAGACAGCTGTCACACAAGTGACAACAAATATGAAGCATCAGACTAATGAGTGTTTCTTTTGTTTGGAGAGTCCATGACGCCTGCGTTCCTTCTTCCACTTGGCTGCTTGAACTTCCTTCCATTCGATGTCAAGTTTTGCACACACCCAAAGTATGACTGCCCCATTATGCTTATATTATGTAATGAAGTCTGTGACAGCAAATTGCTCTCAGAAGTCATATAATGTGAAGGGGTATAGTGGGTATCGATGTGTATCCACATTGTAAGTTGTGTACGGGAATGTACAAAATGGCAAAACAGCAAAGTCAGTAATGCATTTTGTTTGACACATCGAGGTCTGGCAGATCAAAGAATTTAATCTAATAATTTTAATTATATTTATTTTAATGGATTAAAATAATTATGTATTATAAACATTTCATTTCAATGGAAAAATGATACATACTGGGCAAATTTCTGCATGAAAAATTACTAATAATTTGTACCCATTTCTCATTTGAATTAGAATAATTATGCATTATAAACATTTCAATGGAAAACAGTGTGCATAGGCCTAATTTCTGCATAAAATGGTAAGTAATTAATTTGTACCTATATTTTTCAGACAATGATTAAATACTTCAAAACTTTCTAAAATTAATTAAGAACAGGCATGCTTTGAGTTCATATTTCTACAAAGTATATTCAGCAAACATAAAAGTCTTGTGCTTTTTTCATTATCTAATGTAAATACTAAAAATAACTTTTTAAATTTATAGCATTCTTGTCAGACAGGAATTGCACATTATCAGTTTTAGCAGACTTTAGCTACATCTCTTCTACTCTAAAAGGTGTAAACTCAGATCTCACTTTGAAAGACCATATGGCTATGATGACACCAGTCATGCTTTATTATTGAAGAGATGTTAAAGAAAACTGTAACAGAGTTGTTACATTCTACCTGCTATTTACAAGAGTAATTTAAGACTCAGTTTTAGACAATAAAATTGTTAGAAAGAATAAAAGAAGACAAAATATGTAAAAAAGAAGCCTTAGCAAATGTATTGTTTGTGTCCTGTTGACACAGTTTAAAACAAATAAGATCCTAACAACCATTTTTTAAATCTATCAAATCAAATATGTGGGAGGTGAGGGGAGAACTGCTCAAGACAGTGTCAGGAAAAAGGCAGGAACCACCCTTAATTATTAAAAAAAAAAAAATACTTGTACAATGGACCAATAATTAGGGCTACGAGTTTATGTTCTAGTTTCTGTGCTTTTCTTTCCCATAACAAATGTGCCTGTGTTAGGTTATTGGCTGTCTCTAAATTGGGACTGAAGTGTGATTATATACCTACTGTATATATCTTCTGTAATGGACTAGCATCCTATCTAGAGATGACTCCTAAACTGTTTCCAATGTAGCTGGCAAGCACCCTACACAATGAAAAAAGGCTCAGAAAGAGAATGTAAAAACGGCATTTTTAAAAATTTGTATAGATTATCATATGAGCGGAGGTTTTGTTACAGGAAGCAAGGGGTGTGTGTGTTCTCTCCACAGTGAAGGAGCACCACTTAAGTACTAGCCTTATCCTGAACAAAACATGTAAAAGGGGATCCTACACATACTACAGTATTTACATCACAAATGGCTTAGAGGCTGAAAACAAGGATGGACCGTAAGAGAGAGAGAGAGAGAAAGAAAGAAAATAACTTGCCATCTGACCTGTGCCAAATAAATGGAATCTACATGTAAGAGTAAGCAGCTGCACAGTAAAAAAAAATATATGGCTGCCTTTCCATACCTCTAGTAGTCTCTGTAACTCATAGTGACTACAACAGTATTAAGAAGTAAAGAAGTCAGGATTAATAGCTACATATTGTTTTTCACTCATTTAGAGAAATTTCTAGTATATTTTTAATCAAGAATGGAAAGGAATTGGGGAGAAGGGAAGAATTGGATGCTGTTTTTGTAGTCTATTACCCTACAAGAATAGCAGTTAAAATGGGTAAACATCAGTACAGGGATAAATGGGAGACAAAGTATAGCAGTAGTAATGTTTCACTGAACTCTGGAAGGGTTTAGAGATGCTTACAGATAACAAAATCAAGGCTAAACCAATCTCACACACATTCTCTCTCTCTCTGATAAAATGCAGTATCCCCTGTTTTTCTCATGACAACAGCTCAGCATTCAAATGCCTGAAGTATGAAATGATTTCTCTTTTTCTGTCTGTGACATAAGAGAGAGACTTTTAAACAAGTTAATGATCAAATGGTATCCAGTCTGGAATAGTTTAAAAAAAACTTGTAGCAACCAAGTGACTGGCATGTATAATATCTCGCTGAGTCAATATGTGATCCCATACTGCTTCAGAAGTACAATTATACCTAAAAGAGCAAAAGTGAACTGCCTGAGTGAGTACAGACTGGTGGCACTCTTTTCAGTAGCAATGATATGCTTTGAGAGATTGGTTCTGGAAAAATAAAATACAATATTCCAGTTTACATATCTTCTGAACAGATCCACAGAGAATGCCATATTCCCAGCACCTCTTGCTTTCCAGGCACATCAGGATAATACAAATTGAAATGTCAAGAGTTCTATTTATAAACTACAGATCAGTATCTAACACTGCTCCACCAACAAAGCTGACCGGCAAACTCCTCAATTTAAGACTTATTGTCACCCTTTGGAACTGGATTTTGGACATCCTAATTAACAGACCTCAGTATGTAAGAATTGGCAGTATAACTCTACACTGACCACCACCCCAAGAACTCCTCCTTTTGTACTTCTTGTTCCTCTATGACTATTTGGCTGACATAACTCCAACTCCATTGTTACATTTGGTAGTGATAGTACCATCATAAGCAAAATCACCAACAATGATAAGACAGCCTACAGAGAAGAAGTTATTCAGACGTGCCATCAAAACAATCCCACTCTAATGTCAATAAAACTAAAAAGTTGGTTATAGACTTCAGAAAGAAGAAAGGAGACCACACTCCCATCTACATTGAAGAGGATGTTATCGTAAAGGTGAGCAGTTTTAAATTTCTTTCCATGATCATCACTGAAGAACAAAAATGGGCACTATATTCTTCTGCAATTGTCGAGAAAACTCACTAGTGGCTTTACTTCCTAAGATGTCTCGAGAAAGCTTACATTTCTCTCTCTGCTTTCACTAAATTCTACAGATGAATAATGGAGCTCATCGTCACTGGCTACATAACATCCTGTTACGGCACTTGCTGTGTTCAACACTGTAAAAGCACTTCACAGGTGGTGAAGTTGGAACAGAATCATCTGTTTTGTGTTGAGGACATAAATAACACACGCTGCCTTAAAAAGGCAAACACTCATAGTAAAGACCTCAGCCATCCTGCACTCCACCCTTTTGACATACAGTACAGGAACATTTGCACTTGCATAAGTAGATTCACAGACATTTTTTATCCACAAGTCATATGGCTATTTTAATTATATTTTGCACTCTATGTTTGTGTGAATGCTTTTTATTGGTTTGGTGTAACTATTCTGAAATTGTACAATGTACACATGACGATAAATTTGAACTTGATGCACATGTGAAATATAACAAAACCTAATTGCAAATTATGCATTCAGTAAAGCATATTCTATAAGTTTTAACGTTCACTAAATTTTTGTGTTAAGAAAGATGCAGTTTTCTTAAGTATAGCTATAACAGGCAAATGGTATTTGAAAATAAGCAAGATATGTTGTTCCCAATGTTTAAAATGTACAAGGATTCTAGGAGAAGTACTCATAACACTTATGGCTTATTAAAAACATGAAGAGGAGAATTACGGTCATTCAAAATATCCTAGATTTAGAAACAAGGCTGAAAACTGAAGTGTCTCATTAATAATTGACATCTTACAAAGTTCAGGCAAAATTAATTCCAAGCTTTTGAGTGAAGAACAAAAATTATTCTCTATGATTTGAGATTTAAGGGCAGAGTCCAGATTTTGTTAAGCAGTAGATAAAATAACATGTTTTTAACAGTTTTTACAACATCATATAGTTAAAAATGTTTTTTTATTCAATTAGGTATACAACCCGCTGTTCTCTATGGTTAAGGTGTTGTCAGAACAGTAGGAATCCAAAAATGAGTAAAATCATTTGTACATATAAGACTCTTCCTATAGCTCTCATTGGATAAATAAGAGTATTGCAGCGCCCTTAACATGAAACCTTGTGTTTTAGGATTGTGACAGAGAAAAAGAATGAAAAAAAAATGTATTTGAGATCCACATATGCTGATCAGAATTAGATTGAACATAGACAGACACTTGATAGACACGTTATAACATTTAATTTAAGGAGACGTCATCCATCCTAAGAAAAATAATGTGATCAGAGCCAAATGGGATTGTTTAAGTAAAGTAAGCATCAGTCTGTCTGACACAGTTAATACATTGTTTCATAATTTAAAATATTTGTTAAAGAGAAAAATACTGGTTTAAATGTGAAATACAAACTTTTAAACAATAAGCTAAAAAAAACACATACAGGAGATAAGATTATGGTAAAGCTTAGCTGTGAAGCATGACTTTATAATCTGAAATTGCATTTGAGTTTGTGTACCTGCATATAAATTTCTTTGCTTCAGAGTGACCCATGATCTCCCAGAGCATCTGTCCCCATTCTTTGCTAGCCTGTCTTTTCCCAAATCAATCCTCTCTAGTGGCAACAACTGATTGCTACTGAAGCCCAGGCACTATCATTTTGCTAATGGACTTGTTGACATGATTAAACATTTATGAAATTGAATATCACTGTCCTGTACACTAAATGTATTCTAGTGAGCAAAGTTTAATTTTTACTTTATGCTGCAATTGTAAACTCCAATTGCTGTATTCTGAAGGGAAATTGTGAAATTGTATTTGCATTAATCACTGTCAAAAGTCAGAGATGTACAGTACTGTATATCAGACATCTGCAGGAATATTTGTATGCCAGTTTATTTCACTCTGATGTTTAGTAGCTGCAAGTGTATATGTTCCTTCAAAGTAGTTTATTTAACTCCATACTTAACATGTAAACATTGTTTCTGTATTCAATGTACAACATTTAAACTTAATTTGAAACAAAACTGAAATATGGATGTAAGTTAGTAGAATGGTATAAGTAATATTCAATAGCTTTGGTTCATATGACATGTGGTATAGTTCCACTGACCTAATCATAAAAATCATATAGGCATGCAACATGCATTTACTTTTTAATTAATTTATAATGAAACAATGTAATTCTGAAATCAGATAAAATAGCATACATCAGCATACAGTGTAAAGTTCTTACAAAACAGCACTTGTAAGTTGTATGTGATCTGTTTATCATGGGTATTTCTCACAGCAATCCGCAACTCGGGCACATGCAATGGCAGATAGAAAAAGAAAAGTTATGCTGGCACGCACCATAGCTAGCAGGAAAAAGAACGGCAATGCAGTCACGAGCCATGGCAGAGAAGAACAGAGAAGACTGAACAGGGGGCTTGCGATATTGCTGACAGGAAAAGAGTGGACCTGTGTCATGGGTGACAGAAAAAGCTGTTGACGGTGTGACGAACAACTTATTAATAATAGGAAAGGCACTAAGTAGCAACCACGAACAATTGTGTGAACTACACTGCACAAGCTCTTCTAATCACCAACAACCTAACACTCCAATCTTTAAAGAAAATCGGTAACAATTGTACTGTAAAACTGCATCTATTACTTACTGTATTTACTTTTATTGTATTAATGAAACGTACCAAGCATCAGGAAATTCAGTATTCATCTGTGCAATGTGAACTATTAAAATAACTTAATTTTAGAACGGCCAGAAGTGTCTTAAGTGAGACATATTTCTTTTGATAGTTGTATATTATATGGCCTGTGGATCCTTCATATTCATAAGCACTTTTACCAGCATATCAAATGCACAATGCACATACATGATATTTTACTGATGCCTTCTGTCATCAACACCAAAATAAGCCTCTGTTAAGGTCTTGTTACATAAAAGTAAATGAGTAAATTTGCAGCACCTTAACTAAGGTGTTACCAGAAAATGACACATGAAACCTAATGTGACAAAAAAGAACAACAGCCATGACCTCGGCTCATCTTCAAGCCAATTGAATAAGATGATTCACTGATGACGAACAAGGACACTGCAGCACATACCAAAACAAGAGGTGAGCCTGACAAACAACTCCATAATAGGAAAGTATGGTATCGGCACAGTGACATGGCAGAAAGAAAGGCAGCACTGGACCAGAGGTTCAAATGTTTCCTAGTAAAATACCTTAATAAAAGAAAAGAAAAAAAAACAGAACAATGTACTTTATTGAAATGAGAGGAAAATCTATCTGTAGTATTGGTTTGAACATCAGCTATTTTCACTGAATAATTTTTTATCACCCAGTGTTTTAGACAGCCTAACTTAAACTATGTATGAATGGCAAGTCAAGAAATGCTATAGATAGTCTTGAAATAGTAAAGATGTCATAGAAAGTTTAAAAGGTTATGCAGATATTATGAAATGTTGCCAAAGATGACAACACCTTTAAAGGAATACTCCATCCAAAAATGTTTTTATGTGTTACTTACCCCAGTAAAGGTTGTAGTGAAATTGTAGAATGTAGAAAAAAATGTAATCTCATGATTCCATGCAGAATGGAGATAAAAAAAAGTTTTATATAATACAAGACAATGATGACCAATGTGGTACAATGACAATGTCAAAAATGTCTATTGAAAAAGATAAAAAGTCACATAATCCACCTATCAGTTATCCAGTCGTTTGCTCAAAATGTGCAAAATGTATTAAATAGATACTACTGGAAAAATCAGCAAACATCATAAAAAAGGAAACCTAAGTCACATGGGATTGTCTTTCTAAACTGAAAGTGCTGTCTCTCCGCCACATTCATTGGTCAACAATGTTGTCTTCTTAACTTAGTCTGTTTTACCAGACTTTGCCTTGAATTGTTTCTAAAAAAATTATAGTTCCATCAGTTATCATACAACAGTAGCAAGCAAACTGAGCAAAAGTCAGCTTCAGAAGTGGACTTTTACTTTGTTCACTCAAGAATTTATTTTCACGTTTACCTCTAGTTGTATGTACACAGGGGAAGGGGAACAGTACTATAGAATTGAAAATAATAATAATAATAATAATAATAATAATAATAATATATTTTATATTAAAACATTTGATATTTTTTTTAACTTTATTAATATACTTTAGATTTTGGGTGAAAGCCATAGCAGGGCAATACACGTTTATCACTGAATGGTGTTTTACTTTAACTTAATACAAAAAGTAAAGATGGTTACAGGCTGCCCATTTAAGTGGCCCATGTAATGAATTGAACATTTTAACCACTGAACAGAAAAGAAGAGGTTTAGCAACTAATACTGTAAACAATCTACAGCATTGACCACAGAAAGCAACTAAAATGGTGCAAAAGCACGGTGAAGTGGGGGGTCGTTGGCATTCGTGTTGAAGAGGTTGCAGCAGATTTCCGTATTACAGGACATCACCAACAACAGTAAATGGGTAAAGGAGATTTAAAATCGATTTATTCTGAGCTAAAACCACTACAAATCTCAACTGTGCATTAGCATCAAAGCCTAAAACTAGTACTGCTTTATTATACTGTAGGTTTGAATAAATATTTACCAACAAAAAAACAAAACTTACTAATTACTGTTAGCCACTCAAAAGAACTGTCCTGTCCTTTTTCTATTGCATTCTGAAAACTTCTTCATTAGTGATAGAAAAAATTACTCTGCACTCTGTTCCATCATAATCCATAAGTTTTTTTTTTCTTATTTATTTTTATTGTTGGTTGGTATTGCAAACTTACTGATGATATGCAAGTTTACAACAGTGTAGCTTTTTTCAAACATCAGTAAAATGAATTGTAAATGTGGCCAAGTTCATCAAGCCACCTCCATCCAGTTTCCCAAATCGCACTTCTTAGATTGTCAAATATAATTTCACAATAGGTAATGATAAGCAAAAATAGCTGAGTTTCCTTTTGAATACTAGGGGGCTCTGCCCCCTGCTTGCTTTGCTCCTTTTGCCCCTGGGTGGGTTCTATGCACTAGCCACTTTGTGTCTCTGTCGCTCACATATGGGGAAGCGGATGTACAATGTGCTGTGCAAGCAAACTAACCAAGGCATGCATTGCTTCTGGCTGGTGTTGTACATAGGACTTGAAGCGGCCTAATATGCAGTACTGGCACTTACCTGCTTGTGCTTTGCAAACTGAAGTGCAGTGGAACATCGCAAACTGACCTTGAAGGGGAAACCTCAGATTTTGTACAAAACTGCTTGTATCTTATCATAATGGGCACCCACCGCAACTCTGTTCTTCGAAAGTGCATATGTATAAGTGTGCTCAACAATCAAGTCCAGGCTGAATTTGTATGGTATAAGAAGAAACCGACAGAACAGGGAGTACTGTGTGTAACCTAGGAGGCCACTTGTTAGCCACATCTTCTTTGAGCTTCACCTAACTTTCCTTCATCCACTTCATGTTTCTTTTTCCACACAGCTCGCGACTCCATCTCATTCTCCTGTGCAGGTCAGGTGCCCTTTTTCACTTGCTGTCAGACCCATTTCGCTGTGTTATTACAGCTACAGCTTGGTAAGTGTCACAGTTCTGCCTGTTACAATCATCAGCATGAAGAAAGTGTGATTGCTTGTGAGTGCTGAAGAGAAAAAAAGATACACTGCCTAAATTTACCTTTTTGGAAACCAACAAATATTGGAGAAAAAAGTAATTTTTTTTAACAACAAATTTCAATCAAGTAAGTCAAAGCATCTTTCCATTTTTGGATTATTTAGTTTTTCTATTGTAGAAGGAGTTTTTACCCCTCAATATAGATATATATCGAAATGCCATCTCTTAGAGGATACCCACTGGCCTAGATCTACTATCCTGATACATTTCACCCTTTTAACTAAACAAGAAAAAGTGTTTTTGTTGATGAGTGAATGTGTTAGTCAATTTTGCATTATAGATACATTTATGGATTCAGGTTTAGGTTTTAGGTGTGCGCATACTAAAGATGGATACGGTGTTTGTAGCTATATCAGATTTAACAGTGGTCCGAGTGCATTTCATGCTGGTTTTGTCACTATTTTTCTTTGTATATATTTTTGCTGGTGGTCTTATATTGTTTCAGGTCCCAAGCTGGTTGCAACATGATGATTTTACAAACTATACTTGCATGATGTGATGGGTAAGGTCCCACAACTGGTATGCTTATTTGTTTACATTTTGTAAACCTTTTTTATTTCAGCTTCTAAGAGTTATTTTTTTAATTCTCTTTTTTTTTAAGTTTAGTTTGAAGTCTTTTTTTTTTACCCTTCCGGGTTTACTTTAAATCATCAGGTGCCTATGCTGACACTGCAGAGTCAGAGGGTGAAGTTAACTCTTGCAAGATTTGTACAGGTCTGTCATATAGCTTTCTTTTCAGAAATGACATGTTTTTACAGCAACACACATATGGTTTCCTTTCTGTTGCTGTTTCTGATTACATTTAGGTGACTTAACTGTACTTTTTTTTTAACCAGGAAATCTATTTTTTATTTCTACCTGCCTACTGGTTGTGACAAGCAAAGTAAACATGAGACAGTTTCTACCTTGCTATACAAGCAAGTAGACAGAAACAAAAAGCCACCTGGAATTTTGCCTGCTGGACACACACAAACCTGTCACTGCCTTGGTTGGTAATTGGCTTAGCAGGAAATGAACACAGCTGCTGCTTAATGTCAGAAAGATGGCATAAGACATCTGTGAAGCTACCTTCTGCTGGATAGGAACATCTCTAAAGAACAAAAATGAAAGTCCTAAACTAGATAGAATTCAGGGTCTTGATTCCTGGTGCTAATATAAAAAAAACATTTAGTTTTGAAACAAATTAATCTGCCCCATACCAGGTTAGTTCTATCCTTGTGCCAAAGTGAAGTCAAGATTGGATCTAAGCCACTGTATCTCTGAATCAGTAAAAGCCAGGATAAATAACAGAAAAAACAAAAGGGAGTTACAGAATGTTTTTTTTCTTCTCTTACAAAATAAAACAAAATATTTATTTTTAATATACACATTTATGCATACCATTAGAAGCAGAATGTTTACTTATTGAGTCCCAAAAATATGAGATGATCTGCCTGCTACAATTGTAGAGGCCTGAACAGTCTTAGCGTTTAAATTGTTTATAAATAAACATTACTTTATTATAACATACTCTTGTTAAACATATTGCAGAACCTACACATACTGGTTTCATATACTGTTTTTGAATAAATTGTCGTAATTGTTTTGATTTCATGTTTTATCTTGAGGTAAAGTCCTACTTGCATATCCAAAAAGGAAGATGAAGGTGGTGAGGTTCAGAAGGAAGGACATCCAGCTGTAAAACCTTCTGCTCCTTGTTCATGTTTCAGTTGCTCCTGTTAGGGGTTGCCACAACGGATCATCTTCTTCCATATCTTTCTGTCCTCTGCATCTTGCTTTGTTACACCCATCGCCTGCATGTCCTCTCTCACCACATTCATAAACCTCCTCTTATGCCTTCCTCTTTTCCTCTTGCCTGGCAGCTCTATCTTTAACATCCTTTTCCCAATGTACCCAGCATCTATCCTTTGCACATGTCCAAACCAATGTAATCTTGCCTCTCTGACTTTGTAAATCAACCATCCATCCTGAGCTGACCCTCTAATGTCCTCATTTCTAATCCTGTCCATCCTCATCACACCCAATGCAAACCTTAGCATCTTTAACTCTATCACCTCCAGCTCTGTCTCCTGCTTTCTGGTCAGTGTCACCGTCTCCAAATAAAACCTTCTGCTCCAATTCCCACAAAATATGGGGTACAACTGTTCCACCCTAGTGAACTTGGAAAATGGCAGCTAAACTGTCAGAGAGTATTCATGGTTTTGGTAAGCCTTTCTAGGTTATTCGTTGTTAATTATTTCTTATTCTTTTTGGATCTAAAGTAAAGCCCTCCTTTTGAAATTGGAATTGAGATCTTTTAACACAAGAATTACCAAAGTCTATGAAAAAACTCGTAGATCTGGCCCACCCTAAAACCGTTCTCACCTCTCCGCCAGCGTCCTTTGTCTTCTAAATGTGCCGATTAAGACGAGCAGCAAGACGCCGGCTATTCCATCCCCCACAGTCACAGAACGTTCACTAAGTTTTCCCAGCTCATGCCTTGTATGATTATCAGGGAGTCACTTAACTGCTGGAGTTTTACAGTGGAAATAATAGATTGCTATTTGGAAAACATGCATGTCATTTGTGTTCTGTTTCTACACTATTCTGTGTAAACACATTGTTAAAACAGAAACTTTGTCATATTTTAGTAATAAATGTTACAAAATGTAGGCATAAACTACTGTATACTGTGTGTGAAGCCTGATTTTCAAAGATCAAATAAACACTTTCACAAAAGGTTCTAGCACAAACAGCTTCTATGGCGTAGCATTAAGATCTGCCTCTCAGAGCGCAGCATGCTAACTGTGCTTCAGAGACCTGCGTTCGATTCCCTGCCAGGGACAAAGTGTTACTTTTTTTTCTTTTTAACCATGGCAGTGCAAATATAGTTAATTACACCATAGAATGCACAGTGTAATAGAAAACTAATGTAAAAACATTGAATAACACTGACACAAAACACCCAGGCTCACTGCTCAGCTACACGAGCTGGCTAGCTCGCGCTCTCTCCCTCCCTCCCTCTCTCTCTGTAGCACACACACCACCAAAGCCCCTCCCTCCCTTCCTCAGCTACAGGAGCAGGCTGGCTCACGCACTCTCTGTCTCTCTGTAGCGCGCACACACACACACACACACACACACACACACACACACACACACACCCCCTATCCTCCCCCCCATCCCTTCCCTGTCAGCTGCCCGCGCTCTCTCTCTCTGCGCTTGCTCGCTCGCGCTCTCTAATCTGTAGCATGTGCTCGCGCAGCATTTTTTTAAAAATGAGTTTTAAGCACAGCGGAAAAAAAGAAACAGAACAAATCCGAAGTGCATGCAAAAACCAACTCACAAGCAACCAAAAAAGTACTGTAACAAGATCACTCTATTTTAGCCTTACATTCCAATCGCTGTAAGCAATTTTTATAAAATGAGTTTTAAGCACAGCGCAAAAAAGCGAACATTTGAAAAAAGAGAAAAGTAACATTGCACCTAATCACGCTATGAAAAACTCCATCTGTAAACACTTTCATGAGTTTTAAGCACAGGGAAAAAGGCGAACATTTGAAAAAAGAGAAAAGTAACATTGAAACAAATCGCGTTATGAACTGAAAAATTAACTTTTGAAAAATACGTAATACAAAAACCACCAAGAAAACGAATCTTGCATGAGTCGAGTTCTGGCATGAAGTGTTTTCCTTCAGGTGTTTTCTCTCTTGTGATTTCTTGGGTTTCTGGTGCTTTTAGCTGTTTAGCTGGTGGGAGTGAAAGCCTCATGTAGCCATTCCAAAAACAAAGTTCTTGTGACCCAACCCTTCATGTTTGCTGGCAGTCTGGCTTTGTTTACATTGTGCTGCTTGAAAGCAGGAGGGTTCTCAGATTGGTAAATGAGTAAACTGGTAAACAGTTTTTCCACCTCTTGTAATTTCTTTCTTTACTTCGATTTCAATTTTCTTCAAAACTTTCTTCTCACCACTCTTCACTTGCTTAGAAGCCAATGGAAGGAGAACAATGAACAGAGCTCTTGCAGCCATGCGGCTCGCTCGCTTTCTCTCTCTCTCTCTCAGCCGGTCTGTGGTGGGGGGGATGGTGCGCTTGCACGTACAGCCTGCAGATAGGCAGGCAAACACGTGCAGCAATCTCCTCCTCCCCCTCCCCAGCAGGCACGTGCTCGCTCGCTCTTGCTCTCTCTCTCTCTCAGCTCAGGCAGGCAAGGGAAACTGGCTTGTTCGTATACCGAGTGTGTGGTTGTGAACCGAGGCAAAAGTTTGGCGAGCTTTTTGGTCGTGAACCGAGTTGTACGTGAACCGAGGTTCCACTGTATATGTGGAGAGTGAAAAACCGTGATAATGTGTGTTAAGTTAATAAACAAAAAATTGGACCAGGATAATTGGGTGTATTGAGATGAGGGGGCACCCTGTGTAGGGTAAAGGCCTTGTGCTACCCAATAGGTTTTGACCCCTAAGACCTTGAATTCAATTAAATTATTAGTTTATGAATGTTGTGCGTGAGGTTAAAAGATATTTTCTTTTCTTTTATTTTTGTAGAATCTGATTCAGGGTTAACATTAAAGTGAATATGAAGAAAACTATGCAGACAAAGTAAATATGAAGAATATTAAATTGTACATTTCAGTGTCATTTCTACCTATAATGAAAAGCAAATTGCTTTATTTTACCAAAAGAAATAAGTAAAATAAATGCTGCCTGTCGTATTACAAAACAAGAAAAATCAAAGATAAAAACAGCACACTTTCTTAGCACCATGTCACAAATAACAATGATGAAATAAGTGTCTTGTAGTTAACACCTTGGAATTTTGGTGGTTCCACTTGACAGCAGAGCTGCTGATTGTGTGCTATTGAGAACTATAAGCTGAATTTTCTGTTGTATGGTTTTACCCGTTGATTTGTCTTATTAAAGGAAGTGCAGTGTTATTCACTGCTTCAGTAATATGACTGATCTACACTTCCTGAGTCTTACACTGAAATGATTAACAGTATTTTTAAGCTTGAATGTTCACAGGTATGTCTCTATCCAGCCAACCTAGAATAAAGCGTATATGCATAGTAAATGCAAAAAATTGTATATTATTTACAGTATATATATTTGAGCTTTTATTTTTGTCAAATGTTTTTTTTTTTATTACTCTGATAAAATAATATTGTTTGTTTGGATAGGGTACTGTTTTTTATTAAAATTAAAATGAGTAATAATGTGACAAACAAAGCATTTTCTAGCTTAAGCATGTTTTTACCTTGCTAAATATTTAACTACAGAAGTTAACAAAACACCTTACTGATATGTTTATACAGGGTGGGCTATTTATATGGATACACCTTAATTAAATGGGAATGGTTGGTGATATTAACTTCCTGTTTGTGGCACATTAGTATATGTGAGGAGGGAAACTTTTCAAGATGGGTGGTGACCATGGTGGCCATTTGGAAGTCGGCCATTTTGGATCCAACTTTTGTTTTTTAATAGGAAGAGGGTCATGTGACACATCAAACTTATTGGGAATTTCACAAGAAAAACAATGGCGTGCTTGGTTTTAATGTAACTTTATTCTTTCATGAGTTATTTACAAGTTTCTGACCACTTATAAAATGTGTTCAATGTGCTGCCCATTGTGTTGGATTGTCAATGCAACCCTCTTCTCCCACTCTTCACACACTGATAGCAACACCGCAGGAGAAATGCTAGCACAGGCTTCCAGTATCCATAGTTTCAGGTGCTGCACATCTCGTATCTTCACAGCATAGACAATTGCCTTCAGATGACCCCAAAGATAAAAGTCTAAGGGGGTCAGATCGGGAGACCTTGGGGGCCATTCAACTGGCCCACGACAACCAATCCACTTTCCAGGAAACTGTTCATCTAGGAATGCTCGGACCTGACACCCATAATGTGGTGGTGCACCATCTTGCTGGAACGTGCCAGCTTCAGTGCATAAAGAGGGAAACACATCATCATGTAGCAATTTTGCATATCCAGTGGCCTTGAGGTTTCCATTGATGAAGAATGGCCCCACTATCTTTGTACCCCATATACCACACCATACCATCAATTTTTTTGTTCCAACAGTCTTGGAGGGATCTATCCAATGTGGGTTAGTGTCAGACCAATAGTGGTGGTTTTGTTTGTTAACTTCACCATTCACATAAAAGTTTGCCTCATCACTGAACAAAATCTTCTGTGTAAACTGAGGGTCCTGTTCCAATTTTGTTTTGCCCATTCTGCAAATTCAGTGCGCCGATCTGGGTCATCCTCGTTGAGATGCTGCAGTAGCTGGAGTTTGTAAGGGTGCCATTTGTGAGTAGCTAATATCCGCCGAAGGGATGTTCGACTAATGCCACTCTCCAGTGACATGCGGCGAGTGCTACGCTGTGGGCTCTTGCTGAATGAAGCTAGGACAGCCACTGATGTTTCTTCATTAGTGACAGTTTTCATGCGTCCACATTTTGGCAAATCCAACACTGAACCAGTTTCACGAAACTTAGCAAGCAGTTTGCTAACTGTAGCATGGGAGATGGGTGGTCTCGTAGGGTGTCTTGCATTGAAATCTGCTGCAACGACCCGGTTACTGCGTTCACCAGACATCAACACAATTTCTATTCGCTCCTCACGTGTTAACCTCTGCAACATGTCAATGGCTGTAAACAAAGAGAAACTTGTAAATAACTCATGAAAGAATAAAGTTACGTTAAAACCAAGCACACCATTGTTTTTCTTGTGAAATTCCCAATAAGTTTGATGTGTCACATGACCCTCTTCCTATTGAAAAAACAAAAGTTGGATCCAAAATGGCCGACTTCCAAATGGCCACCATGGTCACCACCCATCTTGAAAAGTTTCCCCCCTCACATATACTAATGTGCCACAAACAGGAAGTTAATATCACCAACCATTCCCATTTTATTAAGGTGTATCCATATAAATGGCCCACCCTGTATTTTTTCATAAATTGAGTTTAGATTACATGTGACACTTTATTTTAAGAATGAGCTATTTTATTATTTGTTGCACACTGTATACTTATGGTTTTTGTGTAACTGCAGGCTTCTGGATATTTTGGTAAGAAGAGAGATTTTGATTGCTTCCAACATGAATTTATGAAGCTTACATTTGACTCTCAATAGGGCTAAATGAGTATCATGAATATTTATACAAAAGTAATGTGCTTTAAAAGAAGTTAAACTATAGTAAACATTTTGACCAAACTGACATTTAATTCACCTCATAAGGCTTGGTGGCTTAACTAGTTAAGCATCTGGTACAGGCTGAAGGTTGTTGCTTCCTTATAGATTAAGTTGAGAAGTTTTATGAGGATAATTAATGGATCCTGCATCTTTTCATGATTAATGATTTAAAACCTTACATTTAACCTTTGCCTTCATTCTTTAATCTCACACAGTACTCATGATGCTTTCTTTCAGTTGTTCTATTCACATTGCACTCTATGGGTTATCTCTGCATCTAAATTTCCATCTCAGGCTACCATTGATCCTAGATATTTAAATATATCCATTGCTTTCAATGGCTCTCCCTGTAGGCTAACTTCTGAATCCTGATCATCACTAAACCCCATAACATTTAATAAAAAACACATTTCTGTTGTATGTACCATTTGTAGATTTAAGAATAACTCCTTCAGACAAAGATATGTCTTGGCTTCAGCACTGACATGAAACTCACATACACATTCTAACAGTTACAAACTAAGAACCAGATAGACAGAAATGTGTCCCCATCAGCTTTCTTTTTCTGCTTTTTTATCTTCATTTCATCATGTTTAAGTTCTTATCCTTCTTCCTGAAACAGTTATTACACGTGTTTATTGGTAAGATATAATCTGACAAATATTTCTTATATTCCATTCACTGAACTGAAAAATCATGCAGATCAACAAGTGCCTGTCACTGTTACTGATTAAAAAATGTCTGCTTTCACAAGCTGAAGTCAAAGTCAAAGTGAATTTTATTGTCATCTCAACCATATACAAGTATACAGAGAGACGAATTTGCGAAGCTCAGGGTCCACAGTGTAACAACATGATGTGCAAATAATAAATTAAAAATAGAATTAAAATTTAAAAATTAAAACACAAACAAGACAAGGCATTGTGCAAAGATAGGACAAAGAAGTAGCAGCAATACTGATGTGTAAGATATGTAATATAATAAATAAATAATAGATATAGATAATACAGAGATTATCATTGTATGATAATAGTTGTTTAAGACATTTGTAAACAATGACAGGTCAGAATGTTTCACAGCAGAAGGATATCAGGAGTGTCAAAATACTTAAAGGTCAGTGTGAGATTTTCAGTTCTTTTCTACATGCACACTCATCTTTGTAGGACAGTGGTTTTCATGTATAAAAGTTCTGTTTTTAAAGGTGGTTGAGGCTGTGTGGAAGGTCCCGGGGGCAGCATGGTGTTAAAGAGTCTAACAGCTTGGGGGTAAAAACTCTCCTGCAGCCTGACAGATTTGGCTTTGATGCTGCAATATCTTCTCTTGGATGGCAGAAGTGTGAAAAGTCCATGTTAGGGGTGTAAGGGGTCCTGCACAATGCTGCAGGCCTTGCGGACACTGAGTTTGTAAAATATGTCCTGTAGTGAAGTGAGAGGCACCCCAATAATGTTCTCTGCTGTCTTCACTATCCTTTGCAGATGCTTGCGGTCGGATATGTTGCAGTTTCCATACCAGACAGTGATGCAGCTGGTCAGGACACTCTCCATGGTGCCTCTTTAGAACATGGTGAGGATGGAAGGGGGAAGACGTGCTTGCTTCAGCCACCTCAGAAAGTGTAGTCTCTGCTGGGCTTTCTTGATTAGTGATGAGGTGTTATGTGTCCACGTAAGTTCCTCAGTTATGTGCACACCGAGGAACTTGGTACTCCTAACAATCTCCACATCTAAACCGTTGATGCTGAGTGGGATGTGGGCAGGACGTGATTTTCTGAAGTCAACGATTATCTCTTTTGTCTTGTCGACATTGAGAGATAGATTGTTGTCTTCACACAATGCGGACAGCCGTTTCACCTCATCTCTGTATGCTCTTTCATCATCCCTGCTTATCAGTCCCAGCACCGTTGTATCATCCGCAAACTTGATGATGTGGTTGGTGTTGTGTGTGGCTGTGCAGTCGTGAGTCAGAAGGGTGAACAGCAGTGGACTAAGCACACAGCCCTGCGGTGCTCCAGTGCTCAGTGTGATGATGCGGGAAGTGTTGTGGCCCATCCAAACTGCCAGGGGCCTCTCTGTCAAGAAGTCCAGGATCCAATTTCAGAGGGTGGTGTTTAGGCCCAACCTGCTCAGTTTTACAACCAGCTTTGGAGGGATAACAAGTAATTTTCTAATTACCTTAACAATAAGAACACAAATTACTCATTTGCTCATTTCCAACGTAAATGTTTATTTGTTAATAACTTGCTTGTTCTTGATCTGCTTTTCTTGGGGAAGTCTGCAATGCACCTTTTCCACAGAAACTCCTAGTCATTCCTATGCCAGCGGAGAGTTATAAATCTGGTTTATCTAAAGTTTTGCTTATCCAGTGAGCTGTGCCTAGGAAATAAATGGTATAAGCAAACCAAGGAGCATAAAGCATATATTTATGACTAAAGCCTGGAATTATTTCTTCACTACTGAGACATGCAGTGAAAGAAGATACCTAGACAACCTGTAAGAAGCATTTGTACGAAATACTGGAACAGCTTAACTATTAAGTAAACAAAAGAACTTTATGGAATGAATGGTCTCCTCTTGTTTTCCAATTTATTTATTTTTTTGCCCCAAAGTCCAAAGCCCAGACAATAATTCTTACACTGCCTCCTCCTTTAAGGGTATATCTAACAGGTTTAGGATATCCTGAATTTACTTCTTCTTAATCCTCTTTATCTTTTCCCACCTTTGTGAGGTTGATGTGCTTGATCAGCCTTCTCCAAACAGCTCGGTTCTGTACCTCCTTGCCAATTAAGCCGTTGTGCTTCAGATCTTTTACTTTATCCCTTCACCTCTGCTTTGGCCTCTTTTGCTTTCTCTTAACCTGTACATCCATTCCCATCACACTTTTTTGCCCACATATTCATTGTCTCTCCTCATCACATGTCCATACAGTGATAAGTGGTCCATGGCTTAGAGCAGATTTTAAATAATTAATCAACTCTCGAGGGCATGCAGGCTCAGTATATTGACAGGTGGGCACAGGACAATGCCACTCCTGGGTTGATTGTGGTGTTTGGCTGATCATGCACTCACATGCAAAAGCAAGCGGGTCAGTCAGGTGCCGCATTCATTCCTCAGGGTGGGTGACCCCCTTCTTTTGACATCCACTGCATGCCCAACCTACCTGGAAAGGGGTCTCTCTTTGAACTGCCTTTCCCAAGGTTTCTTCCATTTTTCCCTACAAGGTTTTTTTTGGGAGTTTTTCCCTGTCTTCTCAGAGAGTCAAGGCTGGGGACTGTCAAGAGGCAGGACCTGTTAAAGCCCATTGCGACACTTCCTGTGTGATTTTGGGATATACAAAAATAAACTGTATGTATGTATGCATGTGTAGGGTCACATCTACACTCAATCAAGGCAATATAAGAGGAACCTGCATGGCTGAGATTGACAGAAACAGGAAAAGATGGAGGTTAAAGAGAAGAGAGAGAGCAGAAAGAAAGAAGATGGGGAAATAAATGAAAAGAAAGATAAAGAGGTTAAGGAGAGAATAAACAAAGGTAGGATTGGGATCCACTAGGGTGCTGAAGGAAAGAGGCAGTAAGCCGGGAGGTGAGCCCTTTGGAGGAACAAAGGGCCGACACTTGGGGGCTAAATAAGGCCATTCCAACTGAGCCTTTTTGGAGTAGCTGGAGTGGCCCATTGCTCAATGTCGCATAAGGCTTAGGGGTGGCAGCAAGAATGGCAGGAATGAGACTCAGAGCAGTGTGGGGATTCAAGTCTGAAAACAAAAGTTTGGCTGTATCTGTCATCAGGAAATCTCCTCAATCTGCAATATCTAGAGTGTGGTAACCAGGAGAGATTTTAGTTTTAGAAGAATGCACCAAGGCTCATTAGTTTTTAAAGGACTGTTTCCAGCCTGTGATTTTAATCTCATTTAAATGATTTATTTATTGGCTATTTATTCCACATATTGATCTGGCAAAAGTTTACACTGGATACCCTTCCTGATGATCCGCTGTGGCAACCCCTAACAAGAGCAGCCGAAACGAGAAGAAAAATTTATTTATTTGAATTATTTTAGTCTCCACAAGCACTTAGATTATATTGGATTATTTATTTAATGATGTGATGCACTGTACTTTTGAACACTGTTTTTGGATTGTTTTAATAAAAGCACTTGATATTTGTTGCACCTACCCTTTGCTGTAAGTTTGTGTCCTCATTTTCCCGGCTCTTCTTTGTACATGACTATCGACAGTTTCGGGTCAAAGAGACTCCCAGACTGTCACACATACCACTTCAGCCTACTTTTCAGTACTTTCTTAGATATCTCTCCCACTTTTGTTGTACCTCTGATTGCCTCATTTCCTATTCTCTCCTTTAATGTAAATCCACACATATCCATCTCAACATTCTCATTTCTGCCACATCTGACTTCTTCTCCTGTGCTCCCTTTACTGCTCATGTCTCAGCTCTATACGTTTTTGCTGGTCTTACCATTGTGTTAAAAACCTTAGATTTAACCTTTGCCTTAATTTTTTGATCAAACAATACTCCTGATGCCTTCTTTCAATTGTTCCATCCACACTGCACTATATGGGTTATCTCGGTAGCCATCTCGGGCTACCACTGATCCTAGATATTTAAATTTTTCCATTGCTTTCAACAGCTCTCCCTGAAGGCTAACTTCTAAATCCTGATCATCATTAAACCTCATATATTCTGTCTTCTTCTCTTGGTCTTCAACCCTGTATCTTCCAAAGCCCTTCTCCATTATTCCAACTTCCTCTTCACCTCCTCTTTTCTGATGATATAGAACACAATGTAATCAGCAAAGAGCATGCACCAGGAGGATTGGTCTTATATCCCATGACTCAATACATCCATAACCAGATCAAAGAGGTAAGGACTAAAGGAGGAATTTGTTTCCTCTGTATTTTAATTACATCCCAATTCGTCTACTGTTGTTGGCAAGAGTCTGGGTGCCTCGGCCTGATCCGTTGAATATTGTCTTAGCATCAGTTGACTCCTCCCAGATACAAGCTTTTGACTCAGCCATTGCTGTAGTGCTGCCTTCTTGACTTGTTGGTACCCCCTCTGTCAAATAAGAAGGAACTACTGTTAACATTACACATAAACCCTCTTTTGTTAAGTTGATATTGGGAATCAGAAGCACAGGAAACTAACAGGTCCTAGGACTTGCACAGTGACACGCACTACATATTAGCTGCCTCTACTACTGAAGAACTGACCATGGTCCATTGAAAGTCTCCCAATGTGCAGGTCTTTCACAAGATAAAGTTAAACTAAACCCGAACTGGGTGTCTGCTAGCCTATCCCTATACAATCCCACAAGTTCCCTTATTCTAGTATTGAAGGATGTTAATAAACCTATTTCAAAGCTATGCAATTTTAAATTATGAGACAAGTATTTCAAATGTGGTAGGTTACATCTGATATATGTTTTTTGTATGCCAGTTACCAGACAAGCTGATATGTTCAGGGCTATTAATCATGAAAATCCAATGTAACTCTTACCTCAAGCATACTATGAAAATATCTTACAAATAGTGGTGTTACAAGGACACTCTTAATAAAATATGCATATTGTCTTATGATAAAGTTCTTTTTCACTTCTCTCAGGCATGACATCTGTTTATAAAGCATAATAATTAATCACAAAATGTACACAAAGCAGTAATATGCTTTCACAATGATGGTATATACATAATTCATTCAAAAATGATGAGGCAGTCTGAGCTCCTGGTGCCTGTTTTACCACTTTGACTTTAACGGAATTTTGAAATCACTGGACAGATATACAGCAGCTGTCTTCAAAAAGGAATGAAAAATAAATTGCACATCCAAACAAACCATGATATTACATATGATATCACTTACAATTATTCATATATTTTCATTTCAGCACTTGTAAAAATCAAAACAATTCATTTCACAGCAGAGGATTATTGGTGACATTTTCAAAGATTACCTTAGTAATGTGTAATGAAATTTGCCACAATTCAAAATACAATCTATTGTAGAAGGAGAACCTATTCCAGGTAGAAAAACAATAAAATAACTATTTCTTGGTTCACTAGTTTTAGAGTATTAAACATCATTTACCACTCATTATTTTCTCTTAAAGAAAATAAATTATAAGCAATTCGAAGTTCTAGTTTTGCAAACATCCTGAAATCCTAAACTAGATTCAATAGGAGAGCAATTAAATGAAGTGTAATTGTTTGTAATAGTTATCCTGTTAAGTGCCATAAATTCAATGCATAGCCAAAGGGAGTCATCCTTTTAACAAATTAAGAAAATCCTCCCCCCAGTGGGACTATTAATGGCAGAATTAAACCGTTAGCCTTGTTTTCTTTGATAAACTCCAACATGGACATGGTCTCTGAGCTGGACAAAATATATAGATCCCTTAGGCAACAGAGCACTTGTCTTTTACAATACAAGTAAATACATCTTCCACATAATGTGACTGGTGATCCCTTTGTACTTTTTGTAGATTAACTGCCTGCTTTAAAAAGAAGTAAAAAAAGCATTTTTGCTGACAGAACATCTGTTCAGATACTAGCAATGGCATAAATGAGTGCTTGCTGAGACAATATTTGCCAGGTTGTGTTGATGGTGTGTAAAAGTTTTCTATTGGGCAGTGCTAATGTTTTACTGCTAACATACTGCTGGAATTTTTCCCATGGTATTGGCTTTATTGTGCAGCTTGAATCCCTGCTCCAATGCCAAAATAAAATCAAAAAACAGGTATGCAGTCTAGGCTGGTGGTTAATGGATTTGCATCCTGAACTCCCAGGTTTCCAGTTCAATTCCAGCATTTGAGTCACTGTGTGACCCTTAGCAAATACACATTTAAACACATTTATGCCAGGGGTGTAATGTTGTAACAAGAACTTTAAACAATAAGTCTGCCAGTTCAATCCATATGTTCCACTTTGTAAGACATTTTTTTAACATCCCTGTGCTTTAGTTTCAATACATACATGTAAACAATTACAAAATGGCCTAAACTTAACTAAGTTGGGTTCTAAAAAAAATCTCTGCCAAAAACACAATAATAATATTTTGGTTTATAGTGCAATATTTTGATTCCATTTTAAAAAATCCTTTAAAGTTAAACATTAACTGTATATACTCTCTATTATTTAACACAATTGGGTGGAGGAATTATATTCTGGATGTCAATTTATTTTTGTGTATAGGGTTTCAGCAGTTTCGACATCTTCAACCATACATTCCAAGAAAATGTATCCTATTTTTTATTTTTAAGTTCTAATTTATTATCATGTGTACATAATACAATGAAACTCTTGCTTGGATATATCCCACAGACTAGTGAAAAAGTATGATACCAACAACAGAAAATGAAAGCAAAATGCACACATTAAAAGCAATATCAAATGATATATGTCTTGTAAGTGCAACACATGGCTCCCCGACCAGCTCAACCGAGGTACGTAGTTCCAGTCCTGGGTGACAGGGGGCACTCTTGCTGACATTCTCCTCTCCTTTTTTCATAGGTCAGAAGTAAGCACTTCCTGTTCCGGTTCTTGACACATAAAACAGGAACCCCAGGAACATGGTGTCATCTTCAAAGGACCTTGGAGGACAGGGGAGCTCGGATGAGTGGTTACCTGCTCCATAAACCATTTAGTTTACAAGTGTTTCAGTTTTTTACAGCCTGTGTTCATTTTTTGGAACTATTTCTGCTGCCATTTATTCTTTGAGTTAAAGAGTAAACAGGGTTATTGGGGTGGTACCAAAAACTTTCAAGTTGTCTCATCTGCTTCCTGGCCACCAGTTACACCAGTATACAAGAAACACACATGACATTGTCAGCATGAGTTGATGTTGAATTTGCCTCATAATTGGTGAATATCAACTTTCCTGAATTTAGTGTTATGAATGGTAAACGTCATGTAGTTTCTGAAGGAATGTAGAAGGAAGAAAAATTACTATGATATATGGGTGAGATCTATAATTATACTGTATTGTCTTTAAAAATGTTCTAAAAAGAAGGCTGCTACATACCAGTGGTGTTCTATGCCAGCTTAATCACCCTCTATAGCCGGAATTCCTAATTTTTTTAATCTGAAGATAATACTGGGACCCAGGTAGAGGATTATTAGTATAATAACAGCAGAGCAGTACATAAACAAAGAACAATTTAATAAAAACAGAAAAAGTTTCTGTTCCCTTTCAAACATATTTCCCGCATGAATACTGCTAAAAGAGAAAAGAGGAAAGAAAACATATTGATAATAAAACAATAATAACAGGCAATAGAATTCTGTGCTACATTACTAGAAGCTACATAAGTAAAGCTAATAAAATAATGTTTCTTTGTAATGAGTGCTGTGTGAGGATATGATGATTTTTGGTAGGATAGTAAGAATGATCAATTAATTTAGTCACTTGACTCATGGCGTTAATCAGTCAAAACTTAATTAATCACGCTTTTTATTTACCTTGCTTTAGTAATGCATATTTTTTCAAATACAATGTGTTTCAAATGAGTTCCACCACTAACAATGCATTTTTATGAATGAGTTTGCAAACAGTTGAGTGCACCTATTACAATTTTCATTTAAAAATTCAATAAACTGAATACAAAAGAATGAGTCATGTACCAAAATTATTACTAAAAATGGATGCACTCTTTATATTCTAAACAGGACATAGGATAACTCTTGATGAAGAAGTCTATGACCAGTCTATTATGAAGAGTTTATTGCTGTCAATTGACACTGTGGTGAACAACAAAATTCTCTCTACAGCCTCTCTTGGCCCTTTTGATATTCTGTGGTGTTTTTATATTTCTCAATGGTCGAACAAACATGTCCTTCACACTAACAGTAGATTGCAATTTATCAAACCATTTTAAATAGTGTTAACACAAAAAATATTCCTTGCTGTGGCATGTTAAACTTAGTTCAAAATCTTCTTTGCATGTTTGTTATGGATTTTGATTCAATGTATGCCAAAACAATGAAAATGCAACAAGTCACAAAACAGTTGTATATGACCATTGAATATAAGATGGCGCTGACTGGTGTGGCTGGCCGTCTGCTCATCTCGCTAATCTATGTTTTAACTTTGTTTTTATGTTTCAGTTTACCCCAACGGCCACTGTCCTACGATCGTGATTCTTCACTGAACATGTTCTCTTGCTTGCTTTCCTCTCAATTTTCATCTCCTGATGGGATATTATGTGAACCTCCACCTTTGCTTTATTTATCTCCTGACTTCTTCACCTGGATGCCGGTGTTCACCTGTATCAGTGAGTTGAATGCCTCTCGGAGATGCAAACGCACCCACTGTGCTATGGAAAAAGAGCCAGTATTGCTGTTAAACAACGCCAACTCAAGTCCCAGAGCTTGGATTCCCGATGCCTGCGAGTTGTCTATGACCCATCTTCTCCTGCACAGGACTCCATCCCTGGTTCATGGATGCTGGACACCGGATTTAATTTCTCCATCTCAAGGTGGCATCACTCTTCCTTAGGGTGCTCTCAGCGAGTAAATGCTTATAATCTTCGCACGCTCACCCGTGCTCATCCCGCAGTGAGCTCTTCTACTTCTATCAAGGCTGCTCTCTTGAACATGAGATCAGTGTCTAATAAAACTTTTATTCTGCAAGACTTTATTATCTCAAATAATCTGGATTTCTTTTTCATCACCGAGACCTGGATTGTAAGTGGTGACTCTTCATGTTTTACTGACTTGGTACCATCAGATTATTCATTTTTAAACTCTAAACTTGTTGAGGTGGGGGCATTGCCACTGTTTTTGAAAGTATGTTCTTGTGTTGGAGCCTTATAAAGGGTCCGTTTAGTATCTTCAAACTGCAACTTTTCGAAGTGTACATCTCCCCTTCTTTGTTGTTTGCTGTGGTTTATAGACCTCCTGTAGTTATTGATATCTTCATTTCTGAATTCTCTGATTTCCTGGCTGATATTACCCTCTCCCATGACAAAGTATTATTGTTGGTGATTTTAACATTCATGTTTGTTGTCAATCAAAAACTTTGGTTAATGACTTTTTATCACTATTGGACTCATTTGATTTTATCCAGCATATTAATAAGCCAACTCACTCTCTTGGTCACACCCTTGATCTCATTCTTATATTTGACATTTGATATTTCAGTTAATAATATTGATTTATGCGATGTTTCTTTTACTGATCACATTTCTATAATGATGGGTTTGAATATTACTGTTGATGTCCCGACTACTAGAGTCTGTCCTAAAATTTAATTCTTCTTGTAAAATGGTTTTAGACTCAATTGCTCAAGATACGCTGTAATAAGAGAAGACCTGCTCCCTAGCTAAATGAAAGTACACGATCACTGTGCTGCGCCTGTCGAACTGCGGAATTGCGTTGGAAAAAAGATTGTCTGATTGTTTCTAAACAGATTTTTAGGACTTCTCTATTCAACTTCCAGGCTGCAGTTAAGAAAACTAAACAAGATTTCTTTGGTGATTTAGTATTCCGTCATTCTAAGAATCCTAGGGTCTTATTTAATTCAATTAATGCAGCCATTCACCCTTATTCTGTGATGGGATTAAATAGCACTATTCATTCATGTGAGACGTTTATTTCATTCTTTGTCAGCAACATTGATACTATCCGCTATGGCATTTTTCACACTGGCTATGAACTTCCTACTGTTAAACAGGGCACTGTCTTGGAATCTTTTGATCTTGTCTCACTTTCACAGTTTAAAAGAACTATTGACACCCTCAAACCAGCTCTCTGTCCTCTTGATATTGTACCACCACACCTCGTAGTGGAAGCCTTTGATGTTTTGGTTCCATCTTTCATGATTCTATTAGTGAGGGATCTGTGTCCTTATTTTGTAAACATGCTGTGGTACGTCCCTGTCTAAAAAAGGCAGAATTAGATCCTGGAGTTTTAGCCAATTTTCACCCGATTTCCCAACTGCCATTTCTGGCTAAAATTTCAGAAAGAATTATTTCAATTGGTTGATCACCTTAACTCCAATAATTTATTTGAGATCTACCAATCTGGTTTTAGGCATTATCATGGTGTTGAGACGGCCCTCCTAAAAGTATTCAAAGACATCTCTATTATTACTGACTCAGATGGTGCTGCACTCCTTGTCCTCCTTGACCTGTCTGGTGCCTTTGACACTACTGACCATGGGATATTGCTGTTGCGGCATGAACATCTTGTTGGTCTTAAAGGGGCTGCTCTTAACTGGTTCAGGTCATATTTAACTAGTAGACACTTTCCAGTGACTTTAAATTCCTCTTTTTCGTCTACTGTTCCTCTTAAATAACTCTGCAATAAATCAACTGCACAACTGTCTTTCTGAACTAAAATCCTGGATGGCTTATAATTTTTGTGATCTGAATCAAAATAAAACGGAGGTGCTTATAGTGGGTCCATCAGCTAAAGCCCAAATTGGTCTTGGAATTCTCGGCTCTTTCTCTGTCATTTGCAAACCTCAAGTCCGCAATCTTGATATTATCTTTGACAGTAACCTCTCTTTTGAGAAACAGATTAATTCTGCAGTCAAGAGTTGCTTTTTCCAGCTTAGGCAGATTAGGTAAGATCAAGCCTTTTTTATCTTCTAGGGATCTTGAGAAAGCTACTCATGCTTTTATCTTTTCTTTTCTTGATTACTGCAACTCGCTGTATTCTGGGATTAGCAAATCCCTGATACGCAGGTTACAGTTGGTCCAGAATGCTGCCGCTCGCTTCCTGGTTGGGGCAAGAAAGTCTGATTCTATTTCTCCAATATTAGCTTCTTTACACTGGCTGCTCAAGTTTTCAAATTGATTTTAAAATCTTGTTGCTAGTTTTTAAAATCTTTACATGGGCTTGCCCCTGCCTATTTTTTCGAATTGTGTGCTTTACACCAGCCATCTAGAGTGCTTAGATCTTCTAGTCAGTTGTCTCTTGTTGTCCCTCGTACCAAGTGTAAAACTAAGAGGGACAGAGCGTTTGCAACTGCTGCTCATCACCTGTGGAACTCTTTACCTCATTACATAAAGGAGTCGTCTACAATTGAACTGTTCAAAACAAGATTAAAGACTCATTTCTATTCACTTGCATTCCGTGACCTTCTGTAATACTGATGGTTTCCTCATTGTGATTATGTAACATTACTTCTATTTTTTATTTATTTTATTTATGTTCATATATTTTATTTCTATTTATGTTATTTGTATGTTTTCTTTTATTCTATTATTGTAAAGCACTTTGGCCTCAGCATTCCTATGTTGTTTCAAATGTGCTATATAAATAAATTGACACTGAAAACGCATTTAGTACAAAATAGTGTCATAGCACTATGCACTATATACCTCCACCACACTTACTCACCCTTCATAACACCCTTAAAATCATCACACCCTTGTGACTCACCAGTTCTTTTTGTTTCGTCATTTCAAACTTAGCATTGCGGTCCCTTCAGCTCACAAACCTGTCTGGGTCATTCCCTCCTGTCTTCCCCATTCTTTTATGTGTATTTGCTTGTCAGTCATCTCACTTTGACTGTTTCACAAGTTGATGTTAGGGGGAATATTAAGTATAATTTTATATCATAGAAAAGCTCCCTGTGACATGTTAACGGTATTGTTTATAGAATATGCCTTAAATTGCATACTACCACAATAAAAAGTAAGTTAAATAGAGAGTGGTGTATCACTCATGACAGAATGTGAGTTTGGACAAACTTGGCTAATTTCACTACAAAATCATGTGGTGACCCAGCACAAGAATATATACAACCCAATTTTGGTTGTGCCCCATAGTTTCAGAAACACTACTCTATAGTTTGCTTTGCAGTCTTCTGATAAACATCTGACATTCTAGAATGCAATGCAACCAATGATGGATTCTATTGTGCACCTATCAAAGCTGGTGACCATAGATGGAGACAAACACATATAGGAAGTAGTGAGGCTTTTCCCCCATGCCTGGTTGTCAACAATAGTGACTCCATGAAATTAAAAGATGGTGGTCCCTTTTGTCCCCCTCTAATATATATGGAAATGTGGTCTGTCTCTTCCTTCCTGAAGATCGGTTCCTTGATGTAGCTCACGCTAAGGGACAGATTGTTGTCTGCCATCTAATAAACGGAAACAAAGAAGGATGACGCTTATGGTGCTACATACACAAGCATGGGAGAAAGTTTGTTATTCCAATCAAAGCATTAAGTTCATCTGATAGAGAAATGTAGATATGATTGGATTAGGCTATAGTTTGCATTTCATAAGTGTATTTCTGCCTTGCCACATCCATCCATCCATTTTCCAACCCACTGAATCCAAATACAGGGTCACAGGGGTCTGCTGAAGCCAATCCCAGCCAACACAGGGCAGGAACCAATCCCAGGCAAGTTGCCAACCCACCGCTGGACACACACAAACACAATCACCTAACCTGCATGTCTTTGGAAACCCACGCGAAGAACATGCAAACTCCACGCAGGGAGGACCCGGGAAGCGATCACAGGTCTCCTAACTGCAAGGCAGCAGCGCTACCACTGCGCCACAATGCCGCCCGCCTTGCCACATATTATTTACAATATTAGTGCTACTGTATTCATCTTCCAGCTTTTCAAAGTAACATTGTTTACTAACTTAATTTTTTTATTTTACTAATTTATTTTGCTTTTATTTTTCTTTTTAATGACAAAACACCGACCAGTGGTCAAAAGATTAATGTCTATAAAGTCTGCTGTTAGTGTTGTGATAATATGAATACCAGACATCATAAACTTACTGTTTTTGAGTGTATGCTTTCACCATTTCTAAAAACTTCATTTTCCATATGGTATTCTTTCTGGTAGATTCAAAAAAAAAAACAAACTTTATTTTGGAATAAAAATAAAACCAAAATCCTGTGCTATTAAACACTGCATTTCTGATAGACTGTTGGAGAAAACGTTCTGTGTGTACTCTTGAGCATGTCCGAGTGTGCCATTCTATGTAACAAAGATTCCTTTACTGTACTATTCCAAGATTATTTTGTACTATTTATTTCCAGCACATTTACAATACAGAAGATGACATTTTAACTTATAAGCTGAAATTTTTTATATAATAAGTTCCTATTTAATGGTAAGATGTTTACCAATTATTCTTGATGTATCTAACTATTTTGGGACTTTTACATATATAAGGATATAACGTTTGTTACAGATTATACAATTTATCAGTAAGCTGACTGATTTAAACTAATACCTTTTATATGGATGTTATACAGATAATCCTAGCTTTATAAACCAAATGCTCTCCCATATTCTCTCAGTCTAGCAAAAAGAACTGAGCTGTATGTATCCTGGGCTACCTCTAGCTTGTTGTAATAAAGGATGTCCATCATGGAAACATTACAATGGTGATCAGGACTATTATGAGAGAATTTCTGCAATAATGACAAAATGCATAGCATGTCAATTCATCACACATTCCTAATTGGCATATGTTAAGTCAATTAGTATCTCTAAATTGGCCTGCCATTGGTTGGTGGGTAAGTGAGTGTGCCCTTCAATGGAATGGCTTTCCATTTAAAGTTGGTTTCTGTCTTACTGATATAAGTATCACCTTTTCACAGCACTGTGTTTTTGAATAAGAATGAAGGTGCAGGAATGACAGGCCAAGGAAAAAGGAAAAGTTGGGGCACCATCCTAGGGGCCTCATGTATAACGCCATGCGTAGAATTTGCACTATAACATGACATAAGCACAAAAGCCGAAATGTGCTTATGCACAGAAAAATCCAGATGCAGGAATCTGTGCGTAATCCAACTTCCGCGTTCTTCTGCTACATAAATCCCGGCCAGCGTGAAAACTAACACTCGTGCACACGCCTTCTGTCCTGCCCAACTCCTCCCAGAATTACGCCTCTTTGAATATGCAAATCAATATAAATCGCCCTTAATCTCAGACTTCTGTGAAAAGACAATGGAAAAAGCACGGGGGAAAATATAAGAATTTCAGCGAATACCAAGTGGAGGCAAGGAAAAACATACTATTTGTTTAATTAAACCGTGGTAAAATCAACAAAAGGAAGTTGATTGAGTGACATAGCGTGTTGGAGAAACTTGAAAGCTCACGTTCACAAAGTCGTACAGTGCCAGAAATAAAAAAGAAATCACATATCAAAGTCGCCGTGAAAAGGCGAGTCGTAGCCCACTGTCTGAGTGTCATATGAAAGCTTCTTAGGGTACAGAGAAAAAAAAAGGCACACAGTGGGGAAAAAGCACGAAATGTCAACTTCAACCTCGAAATTTCCACTTTAATCATGTACTTTATTTTGTCATTAAAGCAGAACATCATAAACTTCATCTTAAAATTGTTTAATTAACCAGTTTCTCAAATCACATCATAAGTAAAGTCGCAAGTTAAATGCTTTGTTTTGTATGTGATCTTCTATGTGCTCTATGTGTGTGAATCACTACTTGCTTCTTAAACCGGCTCTCTTCCTCCGACTGGACACAGAATCCATTACATTCGTGATATTACAGCTCTTTAAATAACTAAAATACTGAGATGTATACGTGATATCATTTTCATGATGATAGGAGTTAAAGCACGTTATTAAACATGGGTTTCGCGGCTCAGTGATTGTGGCGACCTTTAATTAAATTATTTATTGCAGCAGTACTCAGGGCGGCTCTAGGCTTGTGGCGGCCCTGGGCAGAGAAAGAATCGGTGGCCCTTCGCCCGCCAATGTCAATATGGTATCTTATGCACAGTAGATGGCCACGTCCATTGCGAACACTGCATAGCTGCCTCGTGCTCATGACACAAGCGTTTAACTTTTGTCGAAATTTGCCGCTGCGTTTTTAGCTGTGTCGTTATTTTCTCTTTCTGTTTTATATTTAATATATATATTGGCGTGGCCGCCCCTTTAGTCCTTGCTTTTCTTTCTCCAAGTAACTGATCGCCACACAATCAGCTCAGTAATAGACGTTAAGCCATCTGTATGCTCAAAGCGCCGATTCTTCAAAACATTTAAGGAACATTGAAATATCTTCGTAGTACATATTTAATTATTCTATCCTTCATGCCAGTACCAGTGAAGAATATAGATTATTTAAATGAAGTTAAAGTTTTACCTGTATAATATAATAAACATATTTTGCTGCATTTCATTTTTAAAATAATATTGTCATCATATGTAAATACGCACTTTATAAAGTGGCTCAGGTTGTGTAATATTATAACTGTAGTGCAAGTTTACAGTGGAGTGATTGTACTTATAAGTACAAACAGCTCTACAAGGAGCAATTGATTAAGTGCGTTTAAAGTTCTTGGGATGAAACTGTTTCTGAACTGTATACCGATAATTCTCTTTCCGATCAGTTGCTGCTGTAATTCCCCACTCAGATACAGTGATATAAATACTCCGAGTGGTGCAGTGAGAGTAATATGGAAAAAGATGATCCACTGTAGCATCTCCTAACGGGAGCAGCTGAAAGAAGAAGAAGAAGAAGGTGCAGTGAGAGTAACAAAGCTAAAGCAGTTATGGTATTTGGAATACTATGGCTATTCCCTGGACCATTATATTGTTACAAGTTAATTACAATCAGATGTATTACACTAATAAAACAATATACTGTTAGTTTCAGTGTATTTATAAAGTTGCACCAGGAAAATAAAAGAGTAACCACACAGGAACAGTAGCACTGCTTTGACGCTGGGTGCTGCCAATCTGCAAAAACGAGCGGAGAACTTGCGTACGACAAGGTATGAGATACCCTGGAAAAGTGCGTGCCTTTACGCCAAGTGTAGGTTTAATACATCGCGATTTGAACGTGGAAAAGTTCTTACGCAACATTTCTGTGCATACGCACCATTTATACATGAGGCCCCAGGTCATACCTTTTAATTTGTTAGTCCAAAACAAAAGTCACGCCTTCAAGCAATAAAGTAAATAGCCTCTTGGGGACAATTACAAAGCAGAAAGCTCTAGGCTGTCAAAATAAGAGTCGTTCAATGGAGCTCCATCTGATAGGTCACTCTTAGTGGAAAATGACGCCGCCTTCTGGGCAGCCAGGCTTCTTATAATGCACAAACTGGAAGGGACAGGGCAAAGTGCTCTCAGTGGGAGGTTTTCTGGTGCCATGGGGAAAAAAGGAGAACAGAATATAGCGACAGCGCACACTCTCACACACATTACATTATCGCATACCTCGATCAAACCTGTGAGGAGATCCTCTGGTGTGCATGTGTGACACTGTATTAGTTTTCTAAGTCTATTAGTTACCTAAACAAATATATATATATATATATATATATATATATATATATATATATATATATATACTGTATGAAATTAAAATTACCTTACTAAGAATGGTTCTTACACTTGGTAAAAAAAAATAAGACTTCAGTTGGTGTAGCAGTTTCTTCCTCTCTTGAACCACACTTCCAAAATGAATATATATCAAACTGTCACTGAGAAATATTTTTTATTCTCGCTGGAAATTCATTTGGAAAGGTTAAGCTATCAAGAAAAGACATCTGACCAAAGTAAAAATGTATGGTAGGCAGTCTGTAGTTACACATATCATGGATGCTGACTTATGACAACTTACTTTCTTACTGATTTGACAGGATTCATAAAGATATTTTCTAAGGTTTTTCTTATTTTATTGTTACAGTAGGTGTCAAAATATTAATGAACAATATTATTCATTTTGTTTACAGATATTGAAATATTTTCTGCAAAAAATTCACAAAATACTTTTTTCCCTCAAGGCATAATTGATCATTATTTTATTTCTTACAGCAAAGAAGTATAAAGTAGATAAGAACCTTTACACTTCTGCAGTCAAAAAACCAAGTGGTATTTTATACTCTGCAGATAACTTTTTACTCTTTTGACTTTGCACAGCCTTGCTGTGGTGACAGGCACTGGTTTCTTAGCAACTAGCATTCCGGATCAAGTGAATCACACTGTGCATCACATGTCACAGTTTCCCTTTATACAGTGTGTTTGAATACAGTGATGTCTCACTAAGAAATAAAAAACTCTCCATATTAGTAAAATCTACTCATCTAATCATTTTGTTTTAATTAAAAGTCTTACACATTAATGCAAAAATCTGAAAATAATAATTGTCCAAATTAGTCATTTGCTTTATTGTTGCATGACACAAAGGAATTCTTTTTTGCATTTGCTCTCAATAAAGCATGCAATAAAAAATACCTAAATTTACTTATTAAATACCTGTAAAACATATAATAAATATACTATCTTCAAAAACATAAAAACACACACAAATGACTCAGTGCAGTAATAAATATAATTTATGTTATTCAACAGTCCTTAATCACTGACTTTGAAGTTACTGTCAAGGCTCATATACAATAGCTTGATTATTAGCATTCATCTTTTGAGGTTGTCTAAAGCAGCTTACTACAGTATAATACACAACGATCTAAGAGAAATTATGCTCAATTTTTGTTAGTTTTCAACATATCAGGCAAACCTACACATTTGCTACATCTGTGCATTGACTGTAGCACCGACATATATTCAGTTACTCTGGTGTATCAGGTGAACACAACATTACCACCAGCAACAATCAATGATTATGTAGTGCAGATTCCTTTTTTAATTTTTTTTAATTAATTTTACCTGGGATGAAAACATTTTATCAGAACAGAACTGTGACCAACAAATGAAAATAACATAGCATGTACAATACAGTTGGACCTTAGTTTTATGAATGAGTTTCAATCCTGTGGAAGATGTCACGTGATTTTGTATGTAAATTGTAATTTGAACTGCAAGTGTCCATTCATAGAAAAATCAGCAGATTCATAAAATATCATTGCAGCAGTCTTACTATACATAACAAAACAGAAATAATTTAAGTTAATTTAAACTAAACTGAACCATACTACAGTTTTTGATAATCACATAATAACTTATAGAGTTGAAAAAGTCATAATAATAGCTTGAAAACCCACAACTGACATTTATGAGACACATGCTGACTCTGCTGAGGGATCACTCAGATGGTTGCTTCATCCTTTTAGAAGTTACAGTGAGGCAGCAGGGATGTGATATGTACTTAGGATGCTGGGAATTACAAGCAGTGGGTTCTACTGCTTCAGTTAAACAGATGGCAAATTTAAGCACAAAATGATTAAAAGTGGTCACAAAGTACATACTGTAATGTATTAATCTTTACTGTTAGTAACTGTTGCTATGTATTTATCCACATTGAAACTAATTTGCTTGATATGTATTTAAAAAAAATTGTGAGAGGTTTCCCCAGAGATTTCACGTATACTCAAAAATGGGGATGGATAATTGAGGAGTAAACCTCAAGAAAATGATTATATTTTTATATTATGTACATTAAAGAACAATCAACAACAAATCAAATTCATAATATATTGAAAAATTATAAAAGTAAAATTTTATAAATCAGACTCTTCTACATTTTGTACCTAATACTTGTATGCAAAATTTGGTTGGCCTGTGAAAGTATACTCAAGTTATTGTGTTTACATGCGCACACACACACACAGAAAGACACACAGACATAATTCCACAAATGGTATTTTTAATAAAATAAATTTAATAAATGGTATTACTAAAACATCGAGATTCATCAAAATCGAATTTTTGAATGATTCCAATACTTTCCCTACAAGAAAGCAAATCAGACTCAGGGAGGTCAAAAATGTCAAGATTCATCAAAATCTCTAGGTTGAATTTTTGGGCGATTATAATACTTTCCCTATATTTTGTATATGAGAAAATAAAATGGAAGCTGCTATATTAAAATTAATTGAAATTTAGTTGCAAGAAAAAACCTAGGAATTTTATGTGCTCATTAGTATCTGTGGAATTGTTACTTGTATAAACTGAGATTGCTGCATCCAGGGACTTGTCAGGCTTATGCTTTGGAAGCAATCAATGAAACATTAACATTTCCATCTACATCTATGACCCCACATAAAGAAAATCTGGTTTATCAATTTCAGGTGCATGTCTTTCTGTCTCATTCGATCGCTTATGTTTTCAGTGTGTCATTCATTTCTTGATGTGTTGAGCCAGGCAAGGCAAGGATAGATGATTAAAGACATTGCTTCTGAGACAACTACAAAAATGTTAGTCATAAAAAAATGGTCATGACACACAAATAAAACAAAAACAATACACCAAGGTTGCAAGAACTCAACAACACCTTAATACTGCATCAAAGTAAACAGGACTTTGCAATTATTTTCAAATTTTAGGGTAATCCTGTGCGGATGGGTGGAAGAAAGATTCTTAGTCCTTGCAAACTGTTAGGGTGCCAACCGGGTCAACACTTTAATTTTTTTTTTGTATATAATGTATACAGGCACTTGATGTCGCTGAAATAAACACAAATCGCCCCTATGATTACGGTGATTAAAAAATGGTCTCCGGAGCACTGTCCTTATCACTGGTTTATGTTAAAATGAGATGCTGACATTCGGGGGTATCTCTCTTTTATGCTGAATTGACTGGAAGGGGCGTGATTAGTTACCTTCAGGAGGCGTCTTCTCTGGGCTGAATAAGAATAAGTAAGAGACAAGTCTGTTAGTGGCAGTGCCCCCCCGTCTCGCCCCTGTGGTGCTATACATGCCTATCATGAGTCTTTGAGGTGTCCATCAGACTCACATACATGACACCTGAAAAATTCTATGTTTTAAATCAGTTCATTATTATCATAGAAACACACTCAAGTGGCTCGCAAGGTCTAGGTCTAGCATTTCCCAGGGAATACCCAGATGCAGTTGAGAAATTTAATCCATCTAGCATGCATAGGGTAAGCCCACTAAATCCTCGCCTAATGGACCATTCACTGTACAGTACATGCTCAAACCACACTTAACTAGTACTTGTTAATCTAAAGAATATATTAATCAGATTACTAGGACAGCATGTTTTCACTTAAGAAATCTCTTATAACACTGCAAGATGCTGAGAAATTAGTTCACGCTTTTGTTTTCAATCGGCTAGATTACTGTAACACATTTCTCTCACGACTACCCAAAAAAGAAATCAATCGACTGCAACTCGTGCAGAATGCAGTTGTTAGAAACTTAACTAGGAAAAGAAAATCCAAGTACATCTCTTCAGTTCTGATGTCACTACATTGGTTACCCGTGTCATTTAGAATTGACTTTAAAATACTGCTTATGGTTTGCAAGGCCTTAAATAATCTTGCTCCATTCTATATTTCAGAATGTCTTTCACCTTACACTCCAAATCGTAACCTTAGATCTTCAAAAGAGTGTCTTCTTATAATTCCAAGAGCTAAACTTAAAAGAAGTGGTGATGCAGCCTTCTGCTGTTATGCACCTAAAATCTGGAACAGCTTACCAATAGAAATTTGCCAGGCTAATACACTGGAGCATTTTAAAAAACTGCTAAAAACACATTATTTTAATTTGGCTTTCTCATAGCTTCATTTCAGTTTAATCCTGATATTCTATATATGCATTTAATTATCATTATCATTCATGGTGGCTCCAAAATCCATACTAAGCCCTACTTTCACTGCTGTTCTTTTTCCGGTTTTCTGTGGTGGCAATCTGCACCACCACCACCCCATCAAAGCACTGTATGAATCATTGGTATGAAAATGTGCTATATAAATAAAGATTGTTGATGTCGATGTTAAGAAGAAACACTTCTACACTGTGGTCCTACTATATTCCGCATTCCCCACTATTTACATTTAATGGTGGACCAAACTGAAAAAATGACACAATGTTATCTTTCTAAAAAATTTTATTGTTATATATCGTTTGAAATCTGGCAACTTTCTTTGTTTAAATTGTTGACGCTGCACTATCTATTAATATGCCTATGCTAGCTATTTTAAGTGGGAAAGATGTTCAAAACTCTTCTCCATCAAACTGCAAAACACAAAAGCAGATCGGAAAGTCACTAAGCAGCCAGGCACGTTTTTCTGGTACTTACTCCCTTTATGAATTACGGTTATGAAAGTTATTAAACTCCATCCCGGGGTGGAGATTATAACAACAGCTACTATGCAAAAAGGATTTTGGATTTACAAATTAAGGGCTTGGCTAATAATGAAGCTAATAATGTAACATGCTTCATTTAAATATATGATTATTTCTTTCACCAATGACCTTGTGGCTAGTCCTATTTGTCTATGCCATATATGTTTTGCTTAAACAACTAACATCCATTACTTACATTACTTTTTTGATCCATTTAGTATAGCATTGACAGACAGATCATCTAGAATTGTATACACATATCTTACCTGTTAACCCTTTGGTATTTGCCATGTTAGGATAAAACATGTTGCGTTAGCAGTTGCTCTTTTTTTTAGAACTTTCAATACACTATCAAATTGTTTGGTACTTTTTATATAGATTACATTGGTGAATGGATTTTCCTTTCTTTAGAACATTAGAACATTAAAAAAATCTAAAAGACAACAGGCCTTTCAGCCCAACATAGCGCCCCAGTCCTATCCACTTATTTTTTAAAAAAAAATCAAGTTGAGTTTTGAAAGTTGCTAAAGTCTTAATGTCTACCACACTATTTGGTAGCTTATTCCAAGCGTCTATCGTTCTTTGTGTAAAGAAAAACTTCCTAATGTTTGTGCGAAATTTACCGTTAACAAGTTTCCAACTGTGTCATCATGTTCTTGATGAACTCATTTTAAAATAACAGTCTCGATCCACTGAAATAATTCCCTTCATAATTTTAAACACTTCAACCATGTCACCTCTTAATCTTCTTTTGCTTAAACTGTATAGACTCAGCTTTTAATCTTTCCTCATATTTCAATCCCTGTAGCCCTGAAATCAGCCTAGTTGCTCTTCTCTGGACCTTTTCTAGTGCTGCTATCTCCTTTTTGTAGCATGGAGGCAAAGACTGCATATAGTAGTCCAGACGAGGCTTCACCAGTGCATTATAAAGCTAGTGCATAACCTCCTTGGACTTGTACTCCACACATCGTGCTATATATTCTAACATTCTGTTAGCCTTCTTAATGGCTTGTGAACACTGCCTGGAATTCGATAGCTTAGAGCCCACTATGACTCCTAAATCCTTCTCATAAGGTGTACTCCCGATTTTCAGAGCTCACATTATGTATTCAAACGTAACATTTTTATTTCCTATGAGTAATACTTTACATTTACTGACATTAAATTTCATCTGCAACAAATCTGCCCAAGCCTGTATTCTATCCAAATCCTTCTGTAATTATATTACAGATTCCAAATTATCTGCTAATCCACCTATCTTGGTATCATCTGTAAACATAAGCAGCTTGTTACTTATAGTCCCCAGATTACTGATTACCCAGATTTAGATTACTATCTAAATCATTTATATATATTAAAAATAGCAGCGGCCCTAGCACTGACCTCTATGGAACACCACTCTTAACTTCGGCCAATTCTGAGGAGGTTCCTCGCACCATCACCCTCCTGTGTCTGAGCCAATTCTGCACCCATCTAAAACATCACCCTGAACTCCCACTTCTTTTAGCTTGATGCCAAACCTTGCATGTGGCATCTTATCAAATGCTTTCTGGAAGTCAAGATAAATAATATCAAATGCTCCACTTTGATCATATCCTTTTATTGCTTCCTCATAGAATTCCAGCATGTTAGTAAAATATGACTCCCTCTTCTTAACTCATGCTGACTGTTCCTTATAACTCCTGTCCTTGTCAGGTATTGCTAAATATTTTCTTTAATATCTCCTTCCATTAATTTTCATGTGATGCATGTTAAGCTTACTGGCCTATAGTTGCTTGGATCTGCCCTGTTACCCTTTTTATATAATGGAATGATATTTGCCATTTTCCAGTCCTTCGGACTTCCTAAAAATTCAGTATGTGTCAAGTGTTTCTATATGTACTCGCTAGCCTCCTTAAGAACTCAAAGGTAAATATTATCTAGTCCTGGTTATTTGTTTGATTTCAGCCTATTTAATCTGAGGAGTACTTCTCTCTCTACAATTAACAAATCCCTCAGTACCTCCTTAGTAGTCCCACTAACCTCTGAGAGGTTATTCACTTGGTCACTTCTGAAGACCTCAGAGAAATGTAACTTTAGGGCATCCATTATTTCATTGTCTGTATCTTTTAATTCCCCTTTACTATTTCTGATGCACTTCACATCCTCCTTGACTGTTCTTTTACTACTAAAATACTGAACGAATCTCGTATGGTCTTCTTTCGCCTTATCTGCTATATTCCTCTCCAACTGATATCCTTCTTAATGGTTGCCCTCATGTTCTCATACGCTCTATGATTCACTTTGCAGTCATTAGTCTTATATACCTTATAAAACATTTTTTTCCTTTGCAGCTTCTTTTTTAAATCTTTATTAATTCACTGTGGAGTTTTTTAAAATTTCCTATTAATTCCAAATTTAGGTATGTATCTGTCCTGCATTACATGTAAAACACTTTTAAACATGTTCCACTGCTCCTTGAATGTCTCCACACTTAAAAGCTTATCCCAGTGTATGCTCTTTAGACTTTCCTGCATCTACTCAAAACTTAATAATTTTAGTCTTTGCGTCTGCACTCTTACAAAATACTGAGAATGTATTATATTATGGTCACTTGACCCTAGTGGTTCAATCACTTCTACACCGTTAATTCTAACTTATTATTACAAAATACTAAATCCAGACAAGCTTCACTCCTAAAATAAGACCTCTTTCCCAATGTTCCAGGCGAAACCACATGTTCTTTCTAATATGGGGCTTATCATCTAACTGAAGAGGACTTGCATTTAAATTCTGTTTGACATAAACAGCAACACCACCTCCTTATCTGTTCTTTCTATCCTTCTTAAAAATGTGTATCCCTCTGTGTTACACTCATCCTCATCTTTGTTATTTAGCTAGGTTTCCGTTATTGCTATAATATAATTATGCTCTGCTACATACAGCTCCAACTCGCTTACCTTATTTTTGATACTTCTAGCATTAAGGCAAGCTATTTTTAATGTGTTACTACTTCTACATTTATATGTTGGCTTAGAATTTAAATTACTATGCATTTTTATTTCTACACCATTGTTTGTTCTTCCATGCATAGATCTAAACCTGACCTTTCCTAAACTCCCTGCTCCCCCATTCCCTAGTTTAAACAATTCTCGACTAGCTTACTCATACACCTTCCCAATACATTGGTGCCCCTCCAGTACAGATGTAACCCGTCATGGCGGAACAGGTCCCATCTGTTCCAAAAGGAGTCCCAATGCCCCATAAACCTATACCCTTCTACCCTGCACCAAGATTTGAGCCACACATTAAGCCTTCTACTCTCCTCAGTCTTACCTGGACTGGCGTGTGGCACAGGCAGAACTTCAGAGAAGACTACCTTGTCAGTTCTGCTCCTCAGCTTTGCACCTAACTGAATTTGGATCGCAGAACTGACAGACTACCCTTATGTATGTCATTTGTTCCAACATGAACATTGACAACTGGATCCACTCCCAATCTGGCCAAGAGCCTATCCGCCCTTCCAGGGAGGTCCCACCCCCATGCTTAGGAAGGCAACATACCGTGTGAGGCTCTCTGTCTCTGGAGCAAACTTGCGCTTCAATCCCCCTAATGATTGAGTCCCCATCACTAACTCTCTCTTTCTGGGAACTGGTTTTGAGGTAGCTTGAGGGGCTCCTAATCCCTGCCTACCACCTCAGAATCATCAGAGACACTGTCCAGCACCACAAGGATGTGGTAATGGTTTGACACTTCTAATTCTGGGGTTTATGCCCCTGAACAGTATGCACCATTTATTGTATGCCTTGTGACCATGACCCACCTATTTCTACCTGTCTGGTCTGGAATCTCCTCCTGCGCATATGGAAGCGAAAAATACGCTGAAGATTCTCATTTTAAGTAAAGGCTAAAGCAGTCGAAGGATAGGCAAACAGAGTAATTAGATTCATTGCAATAAACAATAACATGGACTCAACCCAATTAGGCCAAACTGAGCAGAGCCCCGAACAGTTCAAAAATCACAGTTTATATAATTATTTCTTATTCTGACCTCGCTCAAAACATCTCATTCGCTGTTCCTTCTGACTCTCTTCTGCAGCTGGCCACCAGTATTTTTGCTGTCTATTTTTCATCTTTATTTTTCTGCTTCGTTTATTTTTTGATTGGCCTTGAGCTTGTAGTTGTTCCCCCTCTTCCACTCTTGGTCTGTCTTATCTTATCATTCCTTCTTCCTTGGTCCTTGAGCTAACAAGATATATTGGTGGTTAAAGCTAAGCTTTAATTAAAAAAGAAATATGGCATGTGCATTTATTTAACCATTCGTTTAGCAGGCTTGACTTGCATTAATATTTGCACTAAGGTTAATGCTTATACATTTTTCTATAGTTATTTATGCTAATACATGAATATACTAATTTTATTTTCCATACACCCACCTTGGGCATGCACACTATCTCTCTAAAGGACACCTGGGCCAGGTCCACTAATTCTCTACTACAATATAGGCCAGCCAACTACTTCTCCAGTTCAGCAACCCTGAGCTCAAGGTGCTGGATCAGCTGGCATCTCCTGCAGATGTAGTCCTCATAGACAACTGGCTCCTCCAAACCATCATCTAAAAAGTCCAACATCCAACAGAACTTGCATTGCACTGGCCTTATTATTAAAATTTAATTTAGAATTAGTAAAACTGCCTTAACTTTTTTTTCTTCCTTAAAATTAAAATTAAATGATTTAACTTAAATGGTAACACTAAGAAATGCTGCAACTATTTTACACCTTGTCCCCTTACGCTCCTGTACTGTTCTCTTGGCATTTTCTGATTGATATCTGTCTCCATTGGGAGCTAAACATGGCCCCTTAATCAGCTGTGCATGTTTACTGTGATCTAATATCAGCTAGAATCACCTGGACTGTAACTGTAAGAAACTGCCTTTAATATACAGTGATCCCTCGCTATCTCGCGCTTCGACTTTCGTGGCTTCACTCCATCGCGGATTTTAAATGTAAGCATATCTAAATATATATCATGGATTTTCCGCTGGTTCGCAGATTTCTGCGGGCAATGGGTCTTTTAATTTATGGTACATGCTTCCTCAGTTTGTTTGCCCAGTTGATTTCATACAAGGGACGCTATTGGCCGATGGCTGAGAAGCTACCTAATCAGAGTACGTATTACATATTAAATAAAACTCCTCAATGATATACGATATGCTTCCCATGCGGTGCTTCGCACACTTAAAAGCTCTAGCAGCACGTATTGATTTTTGATTGTTTGCTTTCTCTGTCTCTCTCACTCTCTCTGACATTCTCTGCTCCTGATGAGGGGGTGTGAGCAGAGGGGCTGTTTGCACAGTGGCTGTTTGCTTAGAAGATACGGACGCCCCTGTAAAAAATTCTGAAAAACTACCTTCACATTGATGCTTTATTGCAGTGCTTCGCATGCTTAATAGCCCAACAGCCCTATTGATTTTTGATTGTTTACTTTTCTCTCTCTCTATCTCTGACATTCTCTGCTATGCGCACTCCTTTGAACAGAATGATATGTTTGCATTGTTTTAACTGTGAGAAAGAACTGTCATCTCTGTCTTGTCATGGAGCACAGTTTAAACTTTTGACTAAAGGGTGTTATTTCATGTCTAGAGGGTTCTAATAATGTTAAAAAAATGTATTTAGAAAGTTGTAAACAGGTTTTCAATGCTCTAACGGCGAAAATATTAGATTTATAAATAAAGAATCCTACTTCGTAGGAATTCATTTATCTGTCAGGAGCGGATTAACCGCAATAAACAATTTACTGTATAACTGTGCGGAGAATATTTATAAACAGTGTGGGGGAGTTTCTACGGGCTTAAAATATATAAAAATAACCATACAAATATATGGTTTCTACTTCTTGGATTTTCACCTCTCACAGTTCTGGAACGCAACCCCTGCGATCGAGGAGGGATTACTGTATCATGTATTATTTCTATCATAGTTATCACTGTGTCTCCTTTGAGTTATGTGATGTATTTTTTTTCATTATGTAGATCTGGATTATCATTTTTGCTGTTATAGTGTTCATCACTCAACCATGGATTCTCCATCTGCAGTTTCAGTTATCTGCAGTTTGAAAATATTAAATAAAAAATTAAAATCCCAAAATGAAAAAGTTCATAAAATTGAATTAATTGTGCACCCACCTGTCAAAATGCATCCAGCAGGAATGGTCCTGATGTCCACTGTTTTTAACATCACCCACTACAGCCGCCTACTTTTTCACAGTCACACTATGGCATTCATGGCCATGCACAGCAGTACCAACAAGTCTGTGATATTCTTACATCTCTCAGAGCTGCATGCACAATTAATTGGATGGATCAACATGTGTCTATATTTGTGATGGGGGTCAGGACTTACAATTGTGCCCCACAAATGATCAATTCCAAATAAGTGTGATTCATAAGCTCACACTGAATCTCTGCCCTTTCTACACAATGCCTGTCATGACTTACAATTAGATGGTTTAGTGAGGTCCTGAGATCTCTGCTGCCATGGTCACTCAAACTTCACTATGGAGGAGTAATAGTCATAACAAGTTTACTGTAGGTGAACCTGCGCAAGGGTCATTACTGAACCCTGAGGGGTGTGAACGGAGAGGTGAAAGCAGAGGCATGTTCATCTGTCCCCGCAAGTCATCCCCAATACAATACAATAAAATTTACTTTTGTATAACCCAAATGGGCTTTAACAGGCCCTGCCTCTTGACAGCCCCCCAGCCTTGACTCTCTAAGAGGACAAGAAAAAACTCCCAAAAAAACACTTGTAGGAAAAAAATGGAAGAAACCTTGGGAAAGGCAGTTCAAAGAGAGACCCCTTTCCAGGTAGGTTGGGCGTGTTGTGGGTGTCAAAAAGAAGGGGGTCAATAAAAATACAATACAATACACAGAACAGAATAAATCCTCAAACACTATAAAAATAAACTGGGGGCAGGGAACATATCCCCTGCAGCTACAGTGGGGCTACTGTGTTTGTTGGTTTGTGTTTTTTTCATGTATTTTTTTTTATACTCTAAAACCTACTCACATATTCTTGAATGCTTCAATCTGTCGTGAAGAGAAAGCCCAGCTGTTGTGACTATTTCTGAGGTGGAGCTGTAAATCAAATGCTTCATTCTGAACCACAATTTGGTACAACATTCATAAAATGGCTGCTCCTACTCTAATTCATTATTCAATCTATTACCACTGTACTTATGGACATTTGATATACTATTATAATTTTTCCATTCTAAAATAAATAACTTTGAGGAATGACTTAATGTAGATGTCCTGTGATGAATGAGGCCATGTATCTTCCCATTGCTATAAGTGAAAAGTGTTTCAGTTCTGATGAGAAATGCAAATAGATGTCTGTTCAGGCTAGATGATGTTTCATAGCATAATCTATTTACTTTGAGCTATTTAGTGTGCATCCCCATGAGTCTGAGTAACTGACGAAGGGGTGGATCCTAATTAGCTCTAAGGGTTAAAATTGTAGGCCGAATGCTAGAAGGAAGGAACATGTGGAGCAGTAGCAAGAAAAAGGAGAATACAGTGCAGAGCACAAGAGATGGAGTTGTCCTGAAGCAGATAAGCCATGGACATTAAGAGAATCTGGACCTTTTGATTGATTCTAGAGGAGCAGGGAAGGAACAAAGTTATGGCTGAAGTAAAAGGAGTAACTCCAGGAATGGATAAGCTTTGGAGGAAATGCAACAATGGGAGTTTTGTGCGAATGGTTGCTAGTCATTGCCTGCTATTTCAAGAGGACCTGGATCATGGAAGTGCTGCATCAGCACTGTGTACGAGACTGTTTTGGGTGGTGATAGTTTGGAAGAAGGAAGAGATTCCTATTGGTTACACTGATTTTAAATGTAAAAGTCCTGGTGGTGGCCCTCTCTGCTGCTGTTCTTGTGTTTCTACTAATTACATATTATTTCAAAATTACTATTTATTTGCACTGCAAATATACACTTTAATAAAACTTTTTCAGTGTGGACAATTAGTAAGTCTGTTTGTCTCTTTACATGTCACTGGTTCAGCCCAGTCAAGACAATTGCAACCTCAGATACAGGAAGGAGAACTTGACTACAGGTCTGGTGCATCGCAATGTCATTAAAGGGAAGCTGGTGGTTAGTCTGTCCTGAAAATAGCAAGCTTCACACAAACTGCAAATTCAAAAACAGGGCTTTGATTATGTTGCTACAACAAAACTTATACAGTAAGCTTGGCATCTCTTACTCTGGCCTTAATCTGGGCTTGTGTGTTTTCCTCTGATTTGTTTTTGTTTTGTTTTCAGTAATTAATTAGTATTTGTTAATTATTTATGAATTTTTTGTTTTTCAAAGATTCATATAGTCGTCACTTTGATGGTCTTTTGTAATAAACTTGTTTCATGCCTCCAGGATCCATTGATCTATGTACTGAAGCATTTTCATGTTTGGTTATAAAAGATATACTTGACATAAAATCTAAGCATTATAACATTTTAACATTTCTAAAATGCCATGCACTTAGGGAGTTATCAAGTACCACAATATTATTAATTGACCAGCTGATAAGGAATTGTTATACTGGTTATGGTTATATAAGAGAACCCTTTCGTCACATCGGGAGGCTCTTTAAAGTGATTGCAAAAAATATACTTTTGACAGTTTAATCTACACCTTGATGTAGAATAAAATGGCACTGCAGTTACTGCAATCTTTGGCTACACACTTACATCAAATCCCCATCTGAGCCAAACTGAAATTTCTTAGAAAGGCTCAGGATTTCTCTGTGAGACTGGAACATTGGGTCTGTCTCCGGTATACTTAGGTATCTCCTTAAGGCAGTATTAATCATAATCAAACTGACACTCTTGCAGTCATATCCCATACTTTTGTGAAGCAGTGATCGGTAGGGAGTGTGCCATAATTCACCTTCACCAAACCTGATGGATGAACAAATGCAGTGATTATGGAACAAATGCTTGGACTTATGTGTTCCCAAAAACAAGAAAAAATATCCACTCCTTATTTTATAGTCCAGAACGTGATATTTTTCCTTCAGCTAAGCCTGAGTTCAGCTTCTGCTCTCTGTAGTAGACTCCCTTTTTTTCTAGAGTATGGCCCACAACAATATCTTCAGCATTACCCTTCTTCAAGTGAAATTCTTTGTGCTAGACCTTGATTACTGAATTATAGGCAGAAGTATTTATGCTAGCAAGTGAGAACCTTGTTTGAATTTTTAAAGTCTAACTCTACTACAATCAGCCATCTAAAAATGCAACTAAACCAAGAAACCCTGGACAAAGAAATAGAAAGTTGAGATGAGAGGAATTGGACAAAGGCCAAATATCTGCTTATTGCTGCTTAGCTTGGGTAGAGTCAACAAATGACTGAGGATATGTTTTTGTTTATTGCTGCAACTAAAACTAAAAGTAATAACGTGATTGAGGTGAATATTTAGTTTAATATAAGTTTCTCTCCTACAAATTTAAAAAAAATACAACCTCAAAATAGAATATGCTCCTTCTGGGACACTGCAGCTGCTAGCACCCAGCCATACAGTAGCTTCAAATTGTGTGTAACTCCATAAGGAAACACCACCCCTCACAAATGAGCAAAAGGAGAACACTTCTAAATATGTAGATACTGAAAAACTTGCAAACCATGAAAAACATTTATCCATTTCTCTGCTGAACCAACAACAGATCGTGCAAAAGCTTTAAAGTCCAGTGATTTAGGTGCATAAGTCCAAGATCAATCTCAAATTAATGTTTTCACTAGCAGTAATCAAGAAAAGAAATAAAAAGGTGAACTATTATCCATATATTTGTACCCTCTTAATAAGAAAAATAGAAAAAGATAAAAATAGAAAATGTCAACTTAGATTTATGTTTTTGGGCTGTTTATGTAATGCACTCCATCTGTACAAGCTGTGTGTGCATACAGTATATCCATCTATTCAAATCCTCATATTATGAGTAAATTGTACAACATTGTACATTCAAGCTTGGATTATTTCTTGAAAAATTGTTTATCATCAATCCCATGTACAAACAGAGAAGGAGAAGGTGTTTATATTCTCTTCATGAAGTTTGTTCATACACTGAAATGAATTATCTTCCCTATAAGAGAATTGAAAGGGTGGAAACAGAAAAGAGAGTACAAGTAAGTTAAAACTAACTGAAGGGAATTTGGGAAATGTATCCATCCATCCATTTCTTCCTATTTTGGATTTTTTTTCTCTGTGGTCAGCCTGAAATAAGCATTATCCCAAATTGTAATGTGTTGTATGCACTGATTTGCAATGTACAGGTATTATGGTACTTTAAAATAAGCATGCACCAAGACAAATGTGAAAAGTCCAGTCTAATAACCATATTAATTTCTGCAGATTACTATTGTCTTAAGTCTTCTTCACTGGACTCCTTGATGCCTTGTCCCTGGCCACACCCCTTTTCTCTTTTTTACCTTATTTTTTTGTTCCTGACCCTTTCACTTGTTGTGGTAATGACGAGTTAAATTGAGTAGGGTTTTTTTTTTTTTTACAAAATCAGAGACCCCAGGTGCTACAGCAATTAGCGCTGCAGTCACCTGAAAAACATATAAAAGATCCCAGCTTTCCTTAGCTCTTTGCTGTCGTATTAGTCTGCCTAGGACTCTGGTACTCCTAATGTAATTCTCTAGGGATCTGCTTAAAATAAATTATTTGCAGTTTTATTGACTTTTTGGATTTTAACATGCATTTGCTCAATTATTATTGCTTTCAGCCTTAATAGTTTTTTGATTTTTTTTATTTAATTGGTTAAATTTAATAAAAGGGTGTTAGGAATCCCATTGATCATGAATGTTAATACTAGAAGTTTCCTGACCCATGCCAATTGGCATTCTGTTTTTAAATCTTTAATTACTTCATGAGAATGCACATCATGCTTTTCTTGACTTTTCTTAATTTGCTGTAATTCAAACGCCTATGTTGGTGCAACTCTGAAATTCTACTCAGAAAAATGTGATTGATGATATTTTTCCTCGTTTTTTTTACAGGAGGACCCCCTACTGCTGCCACGAGCAACGTTCTTTGAATGCTGGTACCCAGGTGTGAATCTGATAAAAGTTATTCCTGACAATATGTTCAAATCACTTTCCACAGTGCTGAAAGAGGGAATTTCCTTTTCTGTGCTTAGAAGTAGTGGCACAAATGTGTGCTCATTGGCACATGTTGTAATGAATTTTATACTTTCAACAAGCTTTCATACTTCTAAGGAAGACCCTGCCATTCCACAAAATAAAACTATGCACACTATATATCAGCTCATACTCAGATATACAAGGGGAACTGCGATTAGAAATAGTTTATGTACATATTAGCACATGCTCGGTGCTTACCCCATTACATATGAAGTAGGAGGATGAAGAAGATGACACAACAGGGAGTATCGATGGTTATTTTATTCAACTGTAACCACAGACTTTGCATGGCAAATATGCTGTTCGCCCAAAACACCCTGCCTGCTCCATATCAAACTGTAAACAAAATGATAGGGGAGCTGTCAGCTCACTGTGAAAAGACATAATAAAGGGAGACAAATAGACCTTGATAACATGCTGAAGCAGTCTAGAACAAATAAGCAGCAAATCACAAGTGAATTCAGCATACCCGTTTTAAGTTTGCAAGCTGTAAAAATGGCAAATTAGAGTCAAGTTAGTTAGAGGGAAACATGAAATTCCTGGCTCAAGTGACAAAACAATCTTCTTTAATACCAAAGGAGTGCAAGATTTAAAAACTAGGTAAAGTTTTAACAAACCAAAACCGAACAAGCCAAGCCCACAATCCAAAGTTAGAAGCCATAGAAAAATAATTCAAATAACTATAGTGGAAAATTATTTGTACCTCAGTACATTTATAGTGCTCAGCGTGGTCTCCTCAGCTGTAGCGACAGGTGTATCTGGCACCTTACATTTAATATATACAGCACAAGGATAATAATTAATAAAATTAATATAGAATGGAAATGTTTAATAAAAAAACACAGTAAAGAATAATGCAAATAAAGAAAATAAATTGACAGTTTAGGGGTGAGATTGACATTTTTGATGATGCTCAAGTAGAATATGTAGTAAAACAAAAACCTGATTATGAAATAAACAAATATTAATATTGAACTGTAGTGAAAAATAGCTGCATATTATACTGTATAAAAGCATACTAATTCTTAGTTAATAAACCTGGCTAAATGTAAATTTTCACCATTTCTTTAGAATTGTCAGGTAAGTTCAAAAATGTGGAAGGCTGGCAACATACAGAAGAAAGAATTTCAATGTGAGACAGCTTCATATGGTAGATGAAAAACTCCAAAGTGTGGATAGTGAGGATGCTGCGAGGATAAAGGCATGGCACTGAAGGTGTATTACATATCTCTCAAAATAGACTGAGGTACAAAATATATATTTTTTTATGTATTATCAAAAAAAACGCAACTCAATTTAAAGATGCCGGTTACCCTACATTTATTTCTTGAAGTTGTGAAAAGAAACCAGATTATTCAAAAAGAGTTGTGAAGCACAGCCAATGACCACATGCCCAGAATGTTTACCCTTCTTTAAGAAACATTTCTGCAATTTAATTATATATGTACTCCTAAGTAATATTATTTGTTGGTAGTCAATTGAAGCATCATGGGAATATTAGCAACTCAACACATACCCACAACTGTACATGAAAGTAAGGATAAGCATTAGTATTGTTTCATGGGAGCAATTTAAAACTACAGGTCATTCGGGTGGACTTGACTGAATATTGAAACAAAATACAAATTAGCACTGAACTATTTTTGACAGTTTATTCAAAACAAAAAACAACACCCATAGACCAAGTCTGCATGTTTAATGGTGTTTCACAGAGATTGTTGTCTCACAGATCAAGATTACATTGCTTTCCTTACAAATTTAGCAGAACAATTATACCTACCGTATATACTCATGTATAAGTTGGGTCTTGAAATCCAAAAAATTTATCATAAAATCAGACCCCGACTAATGGGCCTGTTCAAAAATGCGATACATTTTTTTTGTTTACATCTTCTTGCCTCCTTCAATCTCACATCAGTTTCTCAGGTGCATTGAAGTTTGTTGCAGCAGCGCAGTTACCAATTTCTTTTGCTAATTCGACGTTTAATTTATAACCAGCTTCATATTTTCTTCTGATCGAACGCTCCATCGTAGATAAGGGATGCTCTCACGATAAAGGTGTATGAGGGTGTGAGATACAAAAAACACAAAACAGAGGAAAAGGTCGCTTCAGAATAGTTCAGGTTTTACCATATGGTCAAGTAGACACAACACAGAGAGAGAGAGGTTAGGAGCACGCACTGATACAGCACATTACCGCACCCACATAAAAAAAGGCAGTGTGCTCCATGGTTACTCTCTCAGGTGGGTATTAGCATATCATAATCTCTTGGACCAATAGCGTGAATTTTCCGCATTCGACTTATACGACCGACATTATAAAATACCAGAAATTATATGTTAAAATCAACTCCCGACTTATCCATGGGAGAACTTATCCATGAGTATATACGGTATATAACATGTTTTATAATAAATAGACAGGAATTTTGTCTCTCCATGGTTTACATTGCTTACTAATGGTACTTACACATGCTGTACAATTAAGGAGAAAATGCTTAATTATTAGCTAATTCATTGAACTGTTTACTGTGTTGTAAAATGCAAAAACTTATACTGAAAATAGAGTACATACTAGTTGATTCTCAGTCTTCCAACAGAACACTCTAATGTGCATATTTCAGTTACGTTGAAACAGTATACTGTGTTTTTAAGTGTAAATACTTAACTGGAAGTCTAGTTAAGTGAAACAGTCATGAATTCCATAAAAATAAATAAAGAAATAAGCTGAGATGTCATAGAACTATCCCTATACTGGGGGAACCAAGAGCTGGAGGAGAGAAACATTTGGAAAATGCTGGCAATGGAAACTTTTCAGATATTGAAAACTGAAGAGTGCGTGTCTTGTGCACGCATTTTTGAATGGCACAAGTCGGTGCTCAAAGGAACTAATTTTTTGTTAGTAGAAGATGTGAAAGCAAAAATGATTGAGATCCTCAACAACCTTTCAGAAAATGATCTGCAGAACTGCTTTGAACGTTGGCAGCATCGTATGTAGCTGTGTGTCGACTCTGAAGGGAACTATTTTGAAGGTGATTGTAGTACACTTTCTTAAATTCTTAAATAAAAAGAGTTATGGGCACAGTCTTGTTTTTTTGTGTTAATATATATTTATACGCACCAACACCTATTGTTGTCAGAGCCTATCAAGGCCAAATCTAACTCTCAACATTACCTCAGTCCGTTAGAGGTCAAATGCATGCCTCACTTCATTTATAGTAAATGATTAATTCAAATTGTGCTCAAGTAGTGCCTGCGATCTTTAGGGGTGTCCTACTCTGATCCTGGAGGGCCACAGTGGCTGCAAGTTTTCATTCTAACCAAATTCTTAATTAGTGACCAGTTTTTTCTGTTAACTTCCTATGCCTTAATTTTAACTGACTTACTATTTAAGACTCATATCTCTTAACTGTTACTTTCTTCCTTAATTAGCAGCCAAATGATAATAAAATACAAAATGAACTAACACATGACCAGGTAACCTGTGTCCATCATGCAATATCTGAAAATAGACAAAGGTGAAGGCCCCAGTAATTCTGAACTGCTCAAGTCCACAAAACATTTGACAGTGGTCTTAGAAAACACAAAATCAAAAGTTTTGGAAATGTTTGCTATAACAGAATAAGAGCACCAAAAAGTAATGGAATTAAATAACAAGTTTAATTAACAACAACGCTCAGCTTCTGATTAAGAAACTTGTTGGATATTAAGGCCCTGACTTAGTGGGACACTGTTGGCTGAGTTCACATCTCATTTTTGTTTGGCTGCCATTAAAGAAAAAAAAAAGAAATTCAAAGGTCTGGGCCTTAAAACACAAGACAATTAAAATGAATGGTAAATAAGTCAATTAACAGCAGAAATTGGTTACTAATGAAGAAAGTGGCAGTAAGGAAAACCAGCAGCCTCTACAGCCTTCCAGGATCAGAGTTGGACACTCCTGCATAAGCTTACCTTTGACTGTGAAATTGAATTATTCAGATGAAAGGTATACAGTAAATATAAAACTTTAATACAAATTTTACAGCTCACTCATTATTATCTTTAGTAATATTCAACTGATTTCCATTTACATTCTTTCAAATGTGGTCCTGTGCATTTCATTTAAAGTTAAAGTATAGGATCACTCCCCAGGCTCAATTTTTGCCTGGATCGACACTGGATACTGACAACTTTTATAAATACTGTATTGTTATTTGGAACACCTGCATTTCATATGTGTTTCGTGTCTACAACGATCTATTTAAACACATCGTTAAAACAGAAACATTTTTCATGTTTTAGTAATAATTGACAAAATGTAGACATGAAATGTGTAATGTTTAAAGCCTGAATTCCAAATATCAAAGAAACACTTTCACAAAAGGTACAAATATAACAGAACAATGTGTAATTTTGCTTGACTTCTCATTCCATGCTACTCTAAGCAACTGACACGCAGGTAAACAGACTTGAGCTGAGCAAACTTGCTGTTTGCTGCTTATCCACACATTTACAGGACAAAAGACGATGACGTAGAAGTGCAAAGCGATTTAAGGTGGGATGGTAATTCTAGTGTTAAACAATTTTATTAAAATTACTTCTTCATTTTTTCCACTATTTTAATTCAATGATATTGTATTTGTGCTATAATATACATCTACTCTCTCTTCAATAACTTTGTAATTAATTAATGCCATTTTTTGGCATGTGGAAGGAAACTGAAATAGTCCGGAAAAGAGGGAGAAGAAGCAAGTTCAGGTCTTAAAGTGAATAAATTACTTTAAGCTATGTTGTTGTTAAATGTGAAATATGAAAATGTACCATATTTTTGTGTGGCACAGTGTGACATTAACAGCCAGCATACAGTTAATTTGACTGAGGACTTGCATGCTTAGTTTGATAACCATTTATCAGTTGCTGCTTCTTTCTGAAATATTTATGCTGTTGTTTTACAAAAGTAAATACCATGGTCACAGATCCAGAGACTGAATTTTCATTCTTTATGGATTTGGCACAGACGCTTTTCTAGGTTAGGTTGCCATAGAGTGGAATCCCTTACAGGATGGATACCCACTGTGCACCAAATGCTTCACTCCCCAAACTCATAAATGGGTTAAGTACATTCATAAACTTCATTTGAGTATTTACAGATGCAAATGGCTACACAAAATGACATTTTATTGACCCTGAAGAAAAAAATTATGAAGTTTTAGTAAAAATAACAATAATCATAATACTGTATATATTTTCAAGCATGAATGCTTTTCTTAAGAACATTATTTTTGTTTTTGACGGCAAACAATGAAGTGACAGAGCAATTTATTTCTTTCCTTGAGGCAAAAGAGCTTAGTTATTATATGTTCAGCATTTACAAAGCATGAGGTGTTTATTCATTTTAACCAATTTTATAAAATCCTATAAATGCTATTGTTTTTTATTAGAACTTAACCGTTTGGTTTAGAGTTACCATGCAGGGTATTTCAAATTCCTTAATTTCTGCTCTAAATGACCCCCAAAATATATATATAAAGAAAATGAAGTGAGCATATACAAGCTGTCACTGTGAGTATTTTGTCAAAAACCTAATGTGGTATTCAGTTTTGTTCATATAATCTGTGTCTTAGTTTGCAGAAAATATCGATAAATACAGGATCATGTTCAGTTGTTAGGCATGTAAAATTATCACATATATTCATTAACTCAAGAAAAACTAATGACAGAGAACATTCAAATGCACTGGGCTTTAATGGGCTCTGTTTTTTCACATCCCCACAGCCTTTACTTCCTACTAAGATAAAAAAGAAAAAGAAATACACCCTTTTCAGGTCAAAAATGGAAGAAGTCCCGGCAAAGGCAATTCAGAGAGAGACCCCTTCCAAGTATGTTGAGTGTGCAATGGGCATCAAAAAATGGGGTAAACACAATACAATACACAAAACAAAACACAAGTAATCCTCTTCACAGAGCTAGATGGCCAACCTATCATTACCACCACAGGAATACAATCCAATAGTACCAACTACAGAGCAAAACACAAGAATAGATTATACCAGTCACTGTTTTTAATGCTTAGTCTGGCCACTGTCCAAGTCTGTATGGTTTTTTTTTTGCCGGCTCATGGCCTTCTCCAAGCACTAAATAAAAAACAGGTAAATCTCAGGTCAATGGGTAATTCTATATTGATCTATTCAGCATCTTGGAATGAATGCCATTTGAATCAGTGTTGGTTCCTCCTTGTAACCAAGATGTTGGATAATATGACAGGTGACTATAAACTAAAAGGACCACAAAGTGAATGTGTGCAAAACAAAGGAGCTATTGTGGATCTGAAGCTGGTGAATGTGTCTTGCATTGCTTTGGTTTCTGTTTTATACTTTTTGACTGGCATTCATTTTTCATTTCAGTTGCCATAAATCCCCACAGCCTGTTAAGACTACAGAGCTTGGCTACATACTGCAGTAGACATCATCATGTGCATAAGGATATAACATATTAGTTGCTATTTTCCTCCACCATAACGCAAGTCAGATTATTAACTGATCTAGCCTAAAATTAGAAATGCTAGATTAAATGATTCTGTTTTTGCTGCATTTCTAAAACTTCTTTTATTTGTGTAAGTGCATTTAAGATTTTTTGTATTTTGTAGCCTATTTTGTGTCTTCCTTATTTTGTTTGTTTTAGCCCTGTAATGATTTGTATATTTTTTGGGAGTTAATACAGGCAGAATGTGTCTGAAGCATGCTATTTCTATTTCTTATGACTGAGCATCATATTTTGGGCATATTTATGTTTTTACTTTTATGCGGCTATTGGTCAGGACAGAAAACATACATCGGATGAAATTAGCATTAGTATACAGTATACTGTTAAAAAAGTTCAAAGTTTTACAAGAAGAAAACACTGAGGTGCTATAATTTTGCTTTAGTGGCATTAGGGTGACCAATTTGTAGAAATGTTTGTTATTATATTTGTTAATTAGTGCAGTCAGGTCCTAAGCATCCTCTGGGCAGTGTCTTGGTCCAGTGTATCTTGCCAAACCATTATGGTTAGTCTGATTTTCAATGTCTTTTGATAGTTTTGTTTTCAGCATGCCTGTACATCTCTATGACTGTACACACAGTATTACTGATAGATAGATAGATAGATAGATAGATACTTTATTAATCCCAAAGGGAAATTCACATAATCCAGCAGCAGTATACTTATACAAAAAAACAATATTAAATTAAATAGTAATAAAAATGCATGTAAAAGCAGACAATAACTTTGAGTAATGTTAGCATTTACTCCCCCAGGTGGAATTGAAGAGTCACATAGTGTGGGGGAGGAACGATCTCCTCAGTCTGTCAGTGGAGCAAGACAGTGACAAAAGTCTGTCACTGAAGCTACTCCTCTGCCTGGAAATGACACTGTTCAGTGGATGCAGTGGATTCTTCATGATTGACAAGAGTTTGCTTAATGCCCCTCGCTCTGCCACAGATGTTTAACTGTCCAACTTTACTCCTACAATACAGCCTGCCTTCTTCACCAGATTGTCCAGGCGTGATGCGTCTTTCATCTTTATGCTGCCTCTGCAGCACACGACCACGTAGAAGAGGGCCCCTCTCCACAACCGTCTGGTAGAACATCTGCATCATCTTATTGCAGATGTTGAAGGACGCCAACCTTCTAAGAAAGTATAGTCGACTCTGACCTTTCTTACACAGAGCATCAGTATTGGCAGTCCAGTCCAATTTGTCATCCAGCTGCACTCCCAGATATTTAAAGGTCTGCACCCTCTGCACACAGTCACCTCTGATGATCACAGGGTCCATGAGGAGCCTGGGCCTCCTAAAATCCACTACCAGTTCCTTGGTCTTGCTGGTGTTCAGGTGTAAGTGGTTTGAGTCGCACCATTTAACAAAGTCTTCTATTAACTTCCTGAACTCCTCCTCCTGCCCACTCCTGATGCAGCCCACAATAGCAGTGTCATCAGCGAACTTTTGCACGTGGCAAGACTCCGAGTCGTATTGGAAGTCTGATGTATATAGATTGAACAGGACAGGAGAAAGTACAGTCCCCTGCGGCGCTCCTGTGTTGCTGACCACAATGTCAGACCTGCAGTTCCCAACATGCACATATTGAGGTCTATCTGTAAGATAGTCCACGATCCATGCCACCAGGTGTGAGTCTACTCCCATCTCAGTTAGCTTGTCTCTAAGGAGCAGAGGTTGGATGGTGTTGAAGGCGCTAGAGAAGTCCAAAAACATAATTCTTACAGCACCACTGCCTCTGTCCAAGTGGGAGAGGGATCAGTGTAGCATATAGATGATGGCATCCTCCGCTCCCACCTTCTCCTGGTATGCGAACTGCAGAGGCTCGAGGGCGTGGCGAACCTGTGGCCTCAGGTGGTGAAGCAGCAGCAGCTCCATGGTCTTCATCAAATGTGACATCAGAGCAACAGATCGGAAGTCATTCAGCTCACTAGGATGTTATACCTTTGGGACTGGGGTGATACAAGATGTTTTCCAAAGCCTTGGGACTCTCCCCTGTTCCAGGCTCAGGTTGAAGATGCGCTGTAGAGGACTCCCCAGTTCCAATGCACAGGCCTTCAGCAGTCGTGGCGATACTCCATCTGGACCCGCTGCTTTGCTGGCACGAAGACTTCTCAGCTCTCTGCTCACATGGGCTGCTGTAATTGTGGGTGGGAATGTCTCACCTATGCTGGTATCAACAGAAGGATGGTTGGAGGATGCAGTACTCCGAGGTGAGAGTGGGTTATCAATAAATGGCCAGCAGGCTACTTGCAGAAGTATCTACTGTAATATTCCAGCACTCCTGAAAAAATGATGCTGCAATTGGCTGGTGTAGACAAAGTAAGTTGCCTTGCAGAGTCATCCAAAAATTAATGAAATAAACAAGCTTTCATCATATGAATAGGGACAGTCATTGGCGGGGTAAGTGTGTATGTTTTAAGCTTCTTGCTTGCCTTTGTCTTGTGTGTGCATTTGTAAAGAAAACAAACTTACATATGGTGAGAAAGGCGATGGATTTTGTTTGCAGGGGCAACCCTAAAGGTAGAATTTTGGGTGTCACTCTGTCTCAGTTTACAAATTAAATAAAAGAGCAATGTTTACAAATCTGAAAGAAGGATGTTAAAATAAAAATTTTCCAGAAGTGGATTAAACAAAATTAATTATTATAAATAAAAAAATATATAATAAATAAAAAGCACTGGCAGTAGCATCCTGACCAAGCCTTCAGGCAATATGTGTGTATTTAAAACGCTTCATCACTGACTTGGCAGACAGTTATGGCTTCCCAGGTAAGCTCATTTAAGTTTTGGTATAGTGCTGTTAATTTATTTCTTTCTCTTTCCTTCAAACTTTACAATGATTTGAGTTAGTTGCTACAGGCAAAGCCTGTTCATTTTCCTAAATGTACTGAACAGTGTCCAGACGGAAGTTTGGACTTTGCCAAACATGCTGCTTAGGTTGGCATCCTTTGTGATCAATTTGAATCTCACTTTTAGAACTTTAGGTGCCATGAGACATACTGCATTTTGCATTTTTTTCATCTTCTTTTGCTATTAATGTGGACAATGTGCCAGAAATCTTGTGACTGAAATTAATTAAACTCTTAATCTTAAAAATAAGATTACCAAAGTTTCTCCCCTGGATTTCTGCAGACTACACATTGCTCAAGATTTGTTTTTGTGGCTTCACTAGCTTACAGTGTACATCATATCATTATGTGGCATGAGTTTCAATTGCAAACAGGACAAAAACGAAAATTACTAAAACCAATTGCAGAAGTATACAAGCAGAGCAAAACTTTTCACTGAGTTCGTAGGCACACATTGATTTTAGATGGCCCACTACATTAGTCATCATTGACAATTCAGCCAGCCACCAAAATATTTGTCAATCTTTGCCTTACACTATGTTCCATCTAAGCTGCACAATTGTTTAACAAAATGGCTTACATCACTTTATTTTGTTGTTACTATTCTTAAGGAAAAAAACAGCAAAATAAAGAATCACTTTTCAAGATCATGCCACACACTTTATGGCAATTAAAAAGTCATGTGTTGCTCTTAATTTTAAAATACGCCACACAAGGTGTTTTTAAAAAATCTGTACTTTCTTTATAAAAAATTCACCTTGTTGTATGAGGTATTAAGGTTTTATTAGATGAAATAGAATATATTTTGTCCCCTTGGGGAAATCCAGCCTTTTGCAGAAGTTATGTAAATGAATAAATACATAAATAGCCAGTATCAATATGTTTACACACTCACTATTGTTTGAACACACACCAGAATGACAAAAAACAAAGAAAATATAAAAAGAAAGAAATCTTCTCCTGCCCTTTTAATTCCTTGCTGATACAATGGGCCTCTGAAAAAGTCATGTTACTAACTCAGCACCATCACAGTGATGCATAAGATGTGAAGTCACTCCCCACAATAAAGGAATGCAGTCTCCTAAGAAAATAGAGCCTGCTCTACTTTTGTTTTTAAAGTTCCTCTGTATTATGAGACTGTTTCAAACTATCATTGATGTGGACCTCAAAGTACTTGTAGGAGTGCACCATCTCAACATCCACTCCCTGAACAGTGACTGGATATAGAAGCTCTTGGATGCAGTGAATTTTAATAACAAGTTCCTTTGTTTTGTTGATGGTAAGATGCAGACAATTCTCTTTGTACCAAGAAACAAAGTTCTCTTTCTGATACAACCCATAAGTGCAGAATCATCTGGAAATTTATATTTATAGTCTGAGGTGCATAGAGTGAAGATAAAGGACTGTTACCTGTGGTGCTCCAGGGTTGCTCACATTCGTATTACGAACACCATCCTTGAGTCTCACAAACTGTGGTCTACCCGACAGATAGCCCTTTATCCATGACATCATAGGCTCATCCACCTATATATCTCAGAGTTTACCCCTTAACAGATATGGCTGAAGGGCATTGAAGGAAGTACAGAAATCAAAAACATAATCCTCACAGTGCTGTCAGCTTGGTCCAAGTGAAAATAAGCATTGTGGAGCAGATAGATAATTGCATTGCACGGCAGGCAGTGTGGTGTAGCGGTTAAGGCTTTGGACTTCAAACCCTTAAGTTGTGGGCTGAAATCCTGCTATTGACACTGTGTGACCATTACCAAGTCCGTTGACCTGCCTGTGCTCCAATTGAAAAACTGAAAACTAAAGGAAATGTAACCAATTTTATCATAAATGTTGTAAGTTGCTTCAGATAAAGGCATCAGCCAAATAAATAAATGTAAATATAAATGCATCCTTCACTCCAAACTGCTGTGGATCCTGGTGGCCTACCACAAGTAAACTCATACAGTCCAGGACCAGTCTCTCAAAGATCATCATGATGTGAGATTTAAGTGCCACTGATCTGTAGTCATTAAGAGAAGAGACACCTGCTTTCTTTGGAGCAGAAACAATGCAAGATGATTTTCACAGCAGTGGCACTATCAGGAGCCTTAGGGACAGACTGAACAGGTGACAGAGGACACCATAAAGTTGGTCAGAACTGTCTTTAGAGCCCCATCTGGCCTTGTGGCTTTTCCTGTATGTAGGTTTCTTGGTTCTCTCCTCACTTGGTCTTTACTTATGGACATCCCATACTGATGGTCAGAAGTCGACTCAGCACTGGCCATTACAAATTATATGGTTGAAGTTATTTATGTAGTAGAGATGGTGTGGGGTTTGGTCATTGGAAGAAGTGGAAAAATATATGAAAAATTAGTTTCGAGCATCAACTTTGTCCACATCCCATTCTAGCACCACAGCTCTGCATTGTTTGAGTTCAGTAATTATACCGAGTCCATTCCAGACATCCATCATGTTTTTCTGAGTGAGAGTGTTTTCTATTTTAGCTTTGTGAGCTTCCTTTTGTTTACTCAGCTTTTTCTTTAACACTTGCTGTATGTCCTTCAGTGCCTCTTTGTCACAGGATTTGAATGCTCGCTTTTTCTTGTTCAGGAATTAGGAATCCAGAGCTTGTTGCTTGGAAAGTAACACAAAATCTTTGAGGGTGACACAGTGTCGACACCAAAGTTAACATAGTCTGTGATACAGTGAAAGTCTTTTAATATCATACCCATGTGACTCTTTGGACTCTTATCTGGACATTGGTTTGACACAGTGTCCTATTATAATGTAGAGTGTTATTAGTTATTTTAAAAATAACATTTAACATCTGGAAATTGTTGTTTGCTTCATGAAAATACCCTCGCACACTTTGTACAGTCCTTTCAGTTAAATAATTTCTCAAAGCAATAAAAATGCACAGCAGAAGATACAGTATTGAGCATTTCAAACAAATTCTTAAACCAGGAGCTCTGAGTGTGCAGGAGTAATATCATAGCTTTATACCACTGCATTTTAAGGAATTAAGTAACAGTCTTGTTCTTTAACATCTTTTAATATATGCTTTGCATTAAATGCAGTAAAATGAAAAAGTTGCTACATTCACAAATCCTGGATTTCTGTGTCTTTTGTTTTTTAATATATATCATTTAGATGTGCAAAGCCCCTGAATCATTAATGCAGACTTTTCAAACTTAAGGACATAAAGAAAATTTATCATTTCCTTTTGTGAAGATACATTTGTTCACTTTTAACGTTATCTGTTTATCAGATTTCTAAGCTGTTTATTACAGCTATTGTGTTTTTGTAATATTAAATTTTTATTAACCTACGACAGGTTTATATTCCTGTAATGCAGTTTTTTCCTACTGTTTCCTAGGACCATTTTGAATATACTTTTGCTGTTAACAGAACTGTTTTAATAAAGACCCCATTCTCTCTTTTTCCACTGAATTTTTAATGCCTCTATGTGTTTTAGGGTTGTTCCTTTTACACTTGTGTAAGAATAGTCAGGCTTAATAGCAGCTAGCTGTCTCCTTTTAGCTCATGTCTTTACTTGTTTTCTTTCGCTTATTTTTAACCATTTAGGCTTCTGTTAACTCTGAGCATTGACTACCTGTTTTTCTGGTGGTTTTCTGTAGTTACCTTTGCTATGTCAAGATTCAGTTTTTAGATCTGCATTTTTTATGTCCAAGGTTATCAGTGTTGCCAAATAAATATGCCAAAGCTACCGGTTTCAGCAGCCTTGGCAAATAATCAAAAATGAAGATACTTGTATTCAGTTTTCAAACTTCTTATATAGTATGAATAGTCAGAAAAGTCTTTCCTTCTTTTACTCACACCATTTTGTCTTCTAATTCTATAATTCCCGATTTGCAGTTTCATCTTTGGGAGACACCATATCCATTTCCTCCACTAACAGATGTAGACCAAGCCACTTTGATTGTAAAAACAAGACTGAGAAACCTGTGTGCTCCAAATTCTGATTTTTTGTTATATTTGTTTCTTTACATTCATTTGGAGGACTTTAGTTGCTGAAAGGGCTGAGCATAAAACAAAAAGACTTTCATTTTTGCTGCTTTGTTGGTTATTGTAGAAACTCTCTATATATCCTCTATATAAACCCAAGATACTGACTAAATTTGTTCTGACTCGCTTTAAAATGCCACACTTTACCAAAACAAACCCATTTCATTCACATGTTGCGATTTTACAAGTAATGCACACTACCTACCCTTTTAAATTATCTTAAGTTTGATCACACCTTGATTTTTTGCAACATTAAATGCAGCTTCCTTAGCCCTCCATATAACATGAAATAATGTGTGTTATTTTGGGCAATACTTTGAAAAGCCCACTATTGTTGCTTCTCATTCTATGATAACCCATTAATTTCTTTTACATTTAGAAGAATAGAAGTATAAAATAGAAGTAGTTATGGAATGTCACACACATGCGAGTAGGAGGCAGCTTAAGGGCCTGAGTAATTGTAATAAAACATCCGACCAGGGGGCGGCGGAGTGCGCTGACTGTTTTTCTCAGTTCCCTACAGACCTTTCCTGGGAAATCCTGTAAGATTCCGGCGCCTCAGAAGACGTCACTTCCGAAGGCGGCCCCTTTGATGACGTCACTTCTGAAGCCGGCCTCTTTGATGATGTCACTTCTGAAGCCGGCCTCTTTGATGACTTCACTTCTGGTTCCGGCCCCTTTGCTGACATCAGTTCCTCTCCAGACCTTTAAAGCCTCCATCTTGGGCTACTATAGCCAGTTCTGTTTTGGACTCTGTGATATGCACATTGTGCTTTTGATTCATAAAACCCTTTTGCAGCAATATACAGGTGGCTGCCCCAAACCTATAATGTCTTGGACTCATATTTATGACAGGAAACAAAAACCGAAGTACTTATGGAAACTAATTAATCATTCTTATATAGAACTTTTAAAGATATGAAACAAGATGTTTTCTAAACCAGGAATAACAAGTGCCAAATAGTACAGGAATAGAGACAATTTGTGGAATTATTATACCAAAAATACAAGGACTGAACACCAAGTATCAAATTATCAGGACACCAAATAAGAAAAACTCTCTGTCCCTGGGGCTTAACTAAGCAGGCTTTGCCCTATATACAGTGGTGTGAAAAACTATTTGCCCCCTTCCTGATTTCTTATTCTTTTGCATGTTTGTCACACAAAATGTTTCTGATCATCAAACACATTTAACCATTAGTCAAATATAACACAAGTAAACACAAAATGCAGCTTTTAAATGATGGTTTTTATTATTTAGGGAGAAAAAAAATCCAAACCTACATGGCCCTGTGTGAAAAAGTAATTGCCCCCTTGTTAAAAAATAGCCTAACTGTGGTGTATCACACCTGAGTTGAATTTCCGTAGCCACCCCCAGGCCTGATTACTGCCACACCTGTTTCAATCAAGAAATCACTTAAATAGGAGCTGCCTGACACAGAGAAGTAGACCAAAAGCACCTCAAAAGCTGGACCTCATGCCAAGATCCAAAGAAATTCAGGAACAAATGAGAACAGAAGTAATTGAGATCTATCAGTCTGGTAAAGGTTATAAAGCCATTTCTAAAGCTCTGGGACTCCAGCGAACAACAGTGAGAGCCATTATCCACAAATGGCAAAAACATGGAACAGTGGTGAACCTTCCCAGGAGTGGCCGGCCGACCAAAATTACCCCAAGAGCGCAGAGACGACTCATCCGAGAGGTCACAAAAGAACCCAAGACAACGTCTAAAGAACTGCAGGCCTCACTTGCCTCAATTAAGGTCAGTGTTCACGACTCCACCATAAGAAAGAGACTGGGCAAAAACGGCCTGCATGGCAGATTTCAAGACGCAAACCACTGTTAAGCAAAAAGAACATTAGGGCTCGTCTCAATTTTGCTAAGAAACATCTCAATGATTGCCAAGACTTTTGGGAAAATACCTTGTGGACTGATGAGACAAAAGTTTTTGGAAGGCAAATGTCCCGTTACATCTGGCGTAAAAGGAACACAGCATTTCAGAAAAAGAACATCATACCAACAGTAAAATATGGTGGTGGTAGTGTGATGGTCTGGGGTTGTTTTGCTGCTTCAGGACCTGGAAGTCTTGCTGTGATAGATGGAACCATGAATTCTACTGTCTACCAAAAATCCTGAAGGAGAATGTCCGGCCATCTGTTCGTCAACTCAAGCTGAAGCGATCTTGGGTGCTGCAACAGGACAATGACCCAAAACACACCAGCAAATCCACCTCTGAATGGCTGAAGAAAAACAAAATGAAGACTTTGGAGTGGCCTAGTCAAAGTCCTGACCTGAATCCAATTGAGATGCTATGGCATGACCTTAAAAAGGCGGTTCATGCTAGAAAACCCTCAAATAAAGCTGAATTACAACAATTCTGCAAAGATGAGCGGCCAAAATTCCTCCAGAGCTGTAAAGACTCATTGCAAGTTATCGCAAACGCTTGATTGCAGTTATTGCTGCTAAAGGTGGCCCAACCAGTTATTAGGTTCAGGGGGCAATTACTTTTTCACACAGGGCCATGTAGGTTTGGATTTTTTCTCCCTAAATAATAAAAACCATCATTTAAAAACTGCATTTTGTGTTTACTTGTGTTATATTTGACTAATGGTTAAATGTGTTTGATGATCAGAAACATTTTGTGTGACAAACATGCAAAAGAATAAGAAATCAGGAAGGGGGCAAATAGTTTTTCACACCACTGTACCACAAAGAATACCCAACAACCTCCTGGTACTACAAGATAATATTTATTTTAAATATTTACTTTACCTAATATATCTCTCTCCCAGCTCATTATCCAACTCTAGACTTAATGCAGGTTTGAGAGGGGACAGCTTTATAAACCCTAATTGGCTTTCAATTGCAGTTCTACAATCACTATCAGGATCAAGACTATCCTATAAAACTAATGTGCTCACCCCAAGTCCACTCTTTTAAGAAGCCATAATCCCAAAAGTGGGCTGTTTGTTCTTGTTTATCCTTGGCAGGATCCTATCTTTCTCTCATGGGGCTTCAATACTACCAGGTAGCATATTGGAAAATGAATGCTGGTTCCATCCTAATAAACTCATATCACTTGTTACTTCCTCCAGGTTATCATGTGCACATGGTGGTATCTTTACCACTTTCAGTTCTGTGGTAGACAGTAGCTGTGTGCTGCTTCATATGGCAGTATAGGCAAAATCATAAGTTATGATTCATAACGTGTTGTGATAAAGCCTCGCATCCAGGTGAGGAGTGAATGCTCAAAGTTCTTTTCTTTGGATTAATTTGTAAACATATTATTATATTTACTGTGTTAATTGAATTGTTAGATTGAGTTGCATTCTGTTGTAATGTTTTATTCTCAAATAGATTAAAAAATCCTCTTTCCCAGGGATCCAAAAAACTAAATATAGTATTTTTTATCTTGTAAACTGCCAAATTTCCTTTCAAAATTTTTTGTTCAGTCAAATGAACCAAATCAACAGGAAAAACACTTTGTAACTTCACTTTTGCATTTATTCTTCACAGTTTGTTTTTGACACCGTCCTCTCCCAATAATGTGACAAGTACTTTTATTTTCTTCTGTCTTTCTCTCTTAGGTTATATTTTCTTATAATTTGTATGCAATTAGGCTGTGTCTAAAAATGTAAAATTTACTTGGATGTTTGGGATTTAAAATCCTCCAATAGTCAAAACTAAATCAAAATGTAAAATTTGTTCCCAAACAGGCCCCAGACTGATGTTATTCAATTATGTTCACCTCTCTTATAAGTCACTTTGGATGAAGGCATCTGCTAAGCAAATTAATGTAAATGCAATATTATGTGATGTTCTCTCCTCCCTCATTTCTACCACCTCCATCCATTTTGTTTTAATTTTGTTCAATCGATACAAATCCTTTAATACTTGTTGGAAAAGTGTATTATGTCTTTTTGAGGCAAACTATTCTTGTTTTTATTGTCTGGTATTATTTTATAATAATTAATAAAATTTATGTTTACTCTTTTCTCATTTAATTCTTGACCATACCTACTGCTATTTAATTGACTGTTTCCATATCCATAAAAATTATGAATTCATGATAAGATAGGCACAAAAAGGTAAATATTGTTTAATTATATTAATAACGTGCCTGCATTACACAATACAGTAGATCTGTAGGTTTCAAACAAGGTAGCGAATATGATTTTCCAGCATAAACTATTCAATATCAATAGGCTAGACTTGCGAATAAAGCCCATACACATTACTGGCATTAGATACTAGTTGTGTTTGTATTTATTGTTTTTTATTTTGCTGATAAAAATATTGTATTTTTTACATTAATTTCACAACTATTTTAAGGGGTTCGTATGCTCTTTTTTACTTTTCACAGTTACTAGATTATATCACCATTTTACCTTTACCCTCTCCCCATTATTTGCATGTTATCTTTTCGGTAGATGTTAATGCTTTTGTTTTAGATGACTGTAGCAAAGTTAAGGTAGCTCCAGCTGATATCACTGCCTCTAACACACTCTTCTTCCACTGACACTTCCAAGTAGTATTGTATTTTCGCATAGGTCCCTTTTTATTTTTGTTCACTAGTTTGTAAAGTAATTTAAAGGAATAATACACCTAGAAATTATAGTTTGTGTTATATATTACTTATCTCATGTTGTTTGTAGTGATAGCCCAAGAAAAAATTTAAATCTCATGTTTTTGCAGACAGAATCTCAGGTTTTTCTTTCTGACAGAATGGGACTCTATAGTGATCAATGCTGAACAACATCAAGCAATATGAAAAATTTTTCCATGGGTAAAAGAAAACAAAAATCTTACGCTACTCATGTTGCATAATTCACATGCCAGCTATGCAGTCACTTGCTCAAAGCATGCAAAATGCAGGCTTTTTTGCTAAAATATTGTTAAATAGTTACAGTACATCTGGATTACATGGAACAAATCATAAACAGGAAACTAAAAGCCTTATGGGAGTCATTTTCTGAGTTGAAGACCCACCTCTCCCATTCTCTGTTTGTTTGGTGTTTGTGTGATAATGATGTGTTTTTTTTTTTTTCTTCAGGGTGCAGTTTTTTGTAAATTGTTGTTACTATTAAAAAATAAAGGACAAAGATTGTACTAATGAGCAATGATTATAATATATTTGCTTTGATTACAAATATAAATGTACACTGCACAATAATTACTAATAGGCATAATGGGAGCCGGTAAACAGCTACATTATTGTTATTAAGGATGTAAAAATTCCACTTTAAAATGTACTTCATAATTACGATTAAATATTGAAACGATTGTGCTAATTGTAGTGGAATTTGGCATTACTTAAAAAATTGTGTGTTTTAAAATTCAGTTTTGTTCCCATTCAAATGAATCTAAGTATGTTTTGAAATTACAGGAGTTAGCATTATTGGCTTTATTATATTTAATTACCCTGTTTTTTTTCTTTTTAATTAGCTGTATAAATGTTTATATTTTTTCTCCATTGACCTTTATATCAAAGAGCCCACATGTATTTGCCAGCAAAAGGATCCCTAACAAAGGTAAGGCATGCATTGGAATTCTTCCACAGGGAGATATCTATGTGTATGGAAAAGTTTTGGAAAGAGTGAAATTTCATAAGGATGAGAAAATTGCATGGACTGGAAAAACTTAGTAGTACAGCATTTTTTTAATGAGGTGACTACAAAAAATGGTTGGCGAAACTGAAGCAGTGGTGTGAATGACGTTTTCCTGCAGAAATCCATATATCAACAGTAAAGTGTGGTTTGCTTGATTCCTTGTTATTTCATATAGTAAGAGATGCATATTTTGCTTGCATGTCTTACATCTACTCATTCTCAATATATCAATTTCCTGTTTGCAGAAGTTACATGTTTAATATTTTGTAACAGATGAACATTCCAGATTGTGACTTTTGACTGCTTCTAATTAACACTGGAAACTGCTGGATTGTAGTAGTATGTGACAGCCTTTAATTATATTAATTACAATAAAGGGTCACCATAATTAGTAAATGTGTGTAAGGTTTTGTGCCAATTCCATGTGATATTGACTCATAAATTTCAGTTTGACAGATTGCCCAAATGAGATACCACACACTTACAATTAATCCATCTGTCGCTGAAGCCTAGTACAGTTGAAGAACTGTCAAAACTTGAAGGTAGTATACAATGCTTGCTAAATATATCTCTTGCGTATTGCTCATAATGACATATGTAAATTTCATCTTAAAAAGTCCTCAATTTTAATTTACTACTGTCACTATACAATGGAGTGCACCCCCGGCATCTCTCTACATTCAGAATGACACCAGCAGAGGCCAAAGATATTAAAAAATAATATGTTGTACTCCATAAAAAATAATTAAAGACAACCTCAAAAGCATTAAACAGAAAAGACAAACCAAACTCAGTCTGTCAACTTATAACAAACTTTGACTCAACCTGGCTTTTCTATTCCCTTTGACTATGATAATGAATTACAGCACCTCCAACCTTATATCTCTTACGCTCTCATTCTTTCTGTCTTTTCGGCTATTTGTTCCCTCCTGCTAGTAAATCTCCACACAGCTAACCCCTCAATAGGCTACATGCACAAGTAGTGCTGACATACATCAGATGAAATCACAGACAGCTCAGTCACTTCCATTGTCCATACTGCTGTTGTCATTTTTATTTAGAGGTGAGAATATCTAAGAAAAAGACGTTTATACTTAGAACACAGATAGCACTACAGTTACTAAACATTGTTGTGTACTTTTATGTCGAGCTTCCAGTACATACAACAAGGTACTTAGTTATCATACATTCTTCTGATGTTTAAACCCAATCTTAACAGATTGCTGCTATCTGGTGACAGAGCTTTACCATTAGTCCCCATACACAACTTTGTAGCCGTCATTTTAAAAAAGAGGATTTTACTGAGCCAGGGTCTGAATCTGGTCAGTTACTACTGAAGAAAAGCGCAGTCCCAGCGCTGTTTGAGTGGAACAATTTCTCTGTCCCACATTCAAGACTCGGGGTTTGGGAGAGGAGAAAGATGATAAAATCCTCAAGGACCACGACTACACTCCAGATGCAGCAGATGTTAACCCAGTGCTTAATGAAAACATTTCTCTCAGAGAGGGGATCCTCTAGCTGAGGAAACAAATTGAGAACCTTACAATAAAGCGGCAGTTTAGCATTCACTGTTCCGCTTGCTCAAATAGAGACATTCGCTTTTTTTACAAGGTAAAATACGCATCAGACTCATGTCATTAAGTACTGTAGCATCAAAATCAGAATCAGAATGCTGCAAAGGTGGCTCGCTATCCTTAAAAGGACTGTTTTCCTTTTGCCGTACTAGTTGGAAAAAGCACATGCGACTGTGCAGAGTTGATATGAAGAAAAACATATCTGCAGGCAAATTATTAAAATAATCTTTGGCATTTATAGTTTTAGTAACCTGAATACTATGTTAATCTATGAGAGTGTTATTAGCATTTATCACTATGTAGATCAATTCATATAAATGTTTAGAAAAAAAGAAAAAAACAGTTAACATAATCAACGTTTGAAATTTAAATATTCAATTATATAGTTAGGATTTTTTTAAAATATAAAAAAAAAATCACTACTTGGCACTTAAATATAACGACATAAGAAACTGAACCACAATATATTTGATACTTAAATAATATTTAGTGTATATATATTTATGTGTGTTTTTGCAATATGCAAGGGATTTAGAGAAATACACTAATCATTAAGTGTTATTGTTTCAGAATTTCTTAATATACTATACATGCTTATTTATACTGTGGATCAAAACTACTACTGAAAAAAGATGACCTCTGTTCAGCTCTCTGATGAGATTTAATTCTTATCTTGCAGGTATTCTTTAATTTCTCAAATTAATCTTATTTTGCACAATTCTTCTGATGTTCATATTCAGTGATTTAAGCACAAGTCACACGTTTATTTATTTTTAAAGTGGGTAACAGTCAGTAATTCATTGTCCAACCTGCTATATTCTAACACAGGGTCAAGGTGTCTGATGGAGCCAATCCCAGCCAACACAGGTCACAAGGCAGAAACAAACCCCGGGCAGGGCGCCAGCAAGGCATACACACACCCACACATGCATGCACTAGGAATAATTTAGGATTGCCAATGCACCTAACCTGCTTGTCTTTGGACTGTTGGAGGAAACCGGACCACCCAGAGGAAAAACCACGCATAAGCCACGAGAATATGCATAATCCACGCGGGAGGACCCGGGAAGCGAACCCAGGTCTAGTGGGTAACAGAGAAGTGCTACAACAACAACAACATTTATTTATATAGCACATTTTCATACAAACAGTAGCTCAAAGTGCTTTACATATTAAAGAATAGAAAAATGAAAGACACAATTATAAAACAAAATAAATCAACATTAACATCGAATAAGAGTAAGGTTCAATGGCCAGGGGGGACAGAAAAACAAAAACTCCAGACGGCTGGAGAAAAAATAAAATCTGTAGGGATTCCAGACCATGATACCGCCCAGTCCCCTCTGGGCATTCTACCTAACATAAATGAAACAGTCCTCTTTGGATTTAGGATTCTCACGGAAGGGCTTGATGATGATGATGGTCACGTAGACTTCTTCCTTTTAATCCATCCATCATTGTTGGAGCATCATGAAGCTTTGAGTAGGTGGAGGTGGCAGGCCACCACCACAAAGAAACCGGAAAAAGAAACAGAAAGAGAGTAGGGGTCAGTACCGATTTTAGAGCCACCATGAATAGTTATTATGATGAATTGAACATACAGAGTATCAGGATTAAGTTAAATTAAGATTAAAATGAAGTTATAAAAAGGCCATGTTAAAGTAATGTGTTTTCAGCAGTGTTTTAAAGTGCTCTACTGTATCAGCCTGGCGAATTCCTATTGGTGCTTAAAAGGTAGCAAATATATGGAAACAATTCTGTATCACCCATCTTCTGTTTGCTGGGCCCAGAAAGCATATTTTCTTGAAAATAATACAGTAATCCCTCCTCGATCGCGGGGGTTGCGTTCCAGAACCCCCCGCGATAGATGAAAATCCGCGAAGTAGAAACCATATGTTTGTATGGTTATTTTTATATATTTTAAGCCCTTAGAAACTCTCCCACACTGTTAACATTATTAGAGCCCTCTAGACATGAAATAACACATTTTAGTCAAAAGTTTAAACTGTGCTCCATGACAAGACAGAGATGACAGTTCTTTCTCACAATTAAAAAAATGCAAATATATCTTCTTCTCTTCAGGAGCAGAGAATTTCAGAGAGAGAGAGAGATTGCTCGCAAAGAAAAGCAAACAGTCAAAAAATCAATACGTGTGCTTTTAAGTTTGTCGTGGCATTTTTTAGAGGAGCGTCAGTATCTTCTAAGCAAACAGCCTCTGTGCAAACAGCCCCTCTGCTCACATCTCCTCGTCAGGCACAAAGAATGTCAGAGATTGAGAGAGCGAGAGAGCGAGATTAAAGCAAACAATCAAAAAATCAATAAGTGTGTTTTTGGAAGCACCGCGATAAAGCGGCCGGCATTTCTTAGAGGTGCGTTCGTATCCACTAGGCAAACAGCTTCTGTGCAAACAGCACCTCTGCTCACAGCCCCTCCGTTAGGCGCAGAGAATGTCAGAGAGGGTGAGAGAGAGGCAGAGACAAGCAAACAATCGAGCACCGCACGGGAAGCATATCTTATAGCATTGAGGATTTTTAGTTAATATGTAATACATGCTCTGATTGGGTAGCTTCTAAGCCATCCGCCAATAGCGTCCCTTGTATAAAATCAACAGGGCAAACAAACTGAGGAAGCAAGTGCCATAAATTAAAAGACCCATTGTCCGCAGAAATCCACGAACCAGCTAAAAATCCGTGATATATATTTAGATATGCTTACATTTAAAATCCGCGATAGAGTGAAGCCGCGAAAGTCGAAGCGCGATATAGCGAGGGATTACTGTACAGTGATGTTTGAAAATCAGTAAAGAATCTAATTGAATGAGATTCTTGATGCTGAGAGAAACACTATGTCCAGATGGCTAGAGTTTTATAGCTGCCTCAAATTCTGCAACCACTGAAAACAAAAAGTTATAAAATGATAACTTAAACAGCTACCTTGTTAACAGAAGAATTTTACTCCATTACTTGTACTTAAGTTCATTTCTGGAAAAAGTGTACTTTTCTGGGTAGTGTTTTGCAACTATACATTTTACTTTTACTGATATTTTTGTAAACAAAAAAAAGTACTTTTAGCCCTTTATATTTATGTCAAAATTTTATGTCATATTTAATGTTTTAACTTGCTTTAAGTTTCTTTCTGCTATCTGATTTTGATTCTATAACTTAATTAATTGTTATATTAACTTAACTGACAAGTTGCATCAGCCAGGTTTGTGTCACCCTTAGTATGAGCTGGAATTTCATCATACAAAAGAATAGCTTTAAAGCCAGCAGCAGGTGCGCCTACAAGAACAGCAAGCTTGCAATTTCACAAACGCAATTTCTTTTTAATATAGCAAGCCACTTAAAAGAGCAAAGAATCCATTCTGAAACTAGGCACAGACATTACTTTGGTGTGTAGTAGTAATAAAATCCATCAAATGAGCAAGAAAGGGATAATCGTCTTTCACAGTATAGTTATTTATGGCCTTGACTTTGTTTTTTTTTTTTTTTTTTTTTTTAAACTATTGAGAAAACAGGCACACTTATCCTGAGGGAAGAGGAAATGCAAATTCATTGTGGCTCAGGTTTTTCTATGTCTGGGCAGGTGAAACTGGGTCCTGCCCTTTTGAAAAAGGGAAAAAGGGCAATACATGAAGTGCATTCCCTAGTTAAAAAGGACCCAGACAAACCATAGCAAATTTGCAGGCAATCAGATTAAAAAGTTAGGAGTACATACTGGAGAGAGTGCAAGTACATGAAACACTGAGCAAAGCAGTTCCTTAGAGATTGCACACCATCTGATGCCTCAGTAGGTGGGAAGGTCTGAGAGGAGGGGGATGTGCAGCATTAGCAGGGTCACTGCATGCTTGCTGATTGAAGGAACGAGAATGTGTCAGAGGCGACAGGGCACCACAATCCCCCCCTTCGACATATAAAACTGGAGAATGAACACTGGAGGTCAACTTTTGACCAGATTGGGTGTCTGGCTAACCTTCAGAGCAACATAAATAGTGGAGTGGTGAGTGAGTGTTAAAGCCCTTGCATATCGATATGGGACTTTAACAGTGTTTTTTTTTCTTTAATGTAAAAAGCTTTCTGATTTCTTTTTCCCTGATCAGTAAGATGGAAGAAGAGAGAAAGACATTTATTTTGTATATAGTTTTTTTTCCTTTCTCCTTGTTATTTGCTTTTGAGGAAGAAGGAAGAAGATAACTTTATTTTAATGTAAATAATATTTTTGAGTAAGAGTTTATAATTCTTTCGCTTTTTCATTTTCTTACCTGATTTTTGATTGGCACAAGGGGAAGGGGAACAACTGCTGACTCCCAATCAAGAGGTTGTGGTTTCGATATCAGCTACTTCCCAAATTTACTGTTTTGAGTAGTGAGCTGCTCTTATTGTTAAAATTATACAATAAAAACATACATTTGATTTGTGTCTGTAACAGCCGGTGCAAACTTATAGAACTTGTCAAAGTTAGTGTTTTTTTTTTTTTAGTTTTATTCTCTCACTCATCTTCACGCTCCCACAACCAATAACACACCCGATGCCGTTTTCAGATAAAGATGAGGTATAAAAAATAACTTTGTTTTGTTATACCACCTCTTTACTTGAAAACTGTGTCAGATCTTGTGCGTGAACGAGATTGGGACTGGGAAAACACTGGACATGGATGTGAGTGGTGTGCATGACTGAGAATGATTGTGGATGTGATTTTTTTTTTTTATTCTGTTTTATTCTTCAGTGTTCCTGCTCATGCTGAATTAGTATGCACCTTCTGGTCTATGATGTCAAAGCCACGTTGACAAAAAAGAGAGACTTAGGTATATATGATATTTGGAATAATGCATTTTATGACCTGTATTGTACATCTCAGAAAACATTGTTGCACAAATGCAACATTATATTCATTTGCATACCTTCATGCAGTTGTGACCGCGTTTTGATTTTTTTTTTTCCCGATCTTGCCCAGTCTCCACATTTTGGTGCATGGGGTTTTTCCTTTATACTCCAGGAGATGCAGTTGAGAAAAGAAAAAAAAACACACAAAGCTGTAATGTTGCCTACACACAGAGCGCTTTGAGTAGTGAGAAAAACTCTATACAAATACAGTATAAAGGATTATTATTATTAGTAGTAGTAGTAGCGTAGCCAAGTGATGGTGAGTGGGCATAAATGAAAGGTGAGCGAATAAAATTTCCCTCAGACAAGATGGTTAATCACTAGAATTACCAAAGCTTACGAAAAAACTCATAAACCCACCTTAAATCCGTTCGCACCTCTCGGTCAGCGTCTTTTGTCTTGTAAATGTGTCGATAAGCACAAGCAGCAAGCAGCCTGCTATACCATCCCCCCACCCACTGCCGCAGTTCAATTCACAAAGAGGTTTCTTAGTGCTCAGCGTTTATCTTGGAGTGAAGTACCTGGTGCTTTATAGGGTAAAAAAGTGCTGCTTTAGGTTGTACCCCCAAAAACTGTGCCCCTGCCAATTCTTTTTTTTTTTTTTTTTACCAGTTACCACTGTATAATACTGTGTAATAGGATTATTTAGTCAGGATGACTTTGGCATTACAAGTTAATAGCAGAATGTTCCAATAGGGGCATATAGTTAATTATACATTGGTTAAATTCAGATTATAATTATGTATTGGTTAAATTCTGAGTATATAGTGAAGGTTTTTATGAAAAGAGGATATGTTATGTGTGTGACAGACTGTGGGAAGGGGATGAAGGGAGCTGGAGGATTGAGGTGAAAGTTTTTTTTTTTTTATCAATTTTTACTTGATTTCAAAGAGTGGAAAAGGACAGCTAAGTGAAACATTTTCAAATGTAAATCTGGACTCTCCCTACTGGCACCCACCTCACCCCTCCCCACCCCAGAGCTACACAAAGATGAGAGGCAAGTGAAGGGAATGTGGTATGAAGGATGATTAAAGAATGCTTTGATCATTTCATATTACATGCTTGATTGGAAACAGCAGTTATGAATAAATATCTTTTACTTGTTTGCTTGCCAGTTTCCTTTATGAAGTGAAACAAGACTTCAAAATTGTCTGTTTTGTTTCTATCAAGCTCCTGGTGTGTGCATTTAAGAATTTTGAGTATGCTGTTGACTTCTTTTGAATGTTTGGGAAATGCAGCATATGAAGAAGCAGTTTATTTTGTCTGGTAACTATTTACCTTTAAATGTACATATTGATACATACAATTTTGTTATAAGTGTAAGTTTGACATGGCAATTAGTAACTACAAATATCAGGCGAGATAACTTTTAGTTTTCCGGTGTAACTTGAAGGAAGGGGCATTTTTTTCAATCATGACATCAGTAAGATAATCAAATGATGTACAGCTGTACATAGATGTGAAGTTTACTGGATGATGTGGCTTAAAAAGGTTAATTGATGAGAAGGTAATGAATAAATATCTTTTATTTGTTTGCTTGTCATTTTCCTACATGAATAGAGCTATTTTGTCGCTGTTATCTTGTGCTCTGTACAGTTTCAATTTTTAAGTCTGTCTCCGAGTTCTGCAGATTTGGGAAATTTGTTTGTTTTGTATGGTTAGTAGTTATTTTCAATCATGCATTTGCACATACAGTTGTGCCTTAGGAAGATACAGTACAATGCCTTGGCACTTGTTGTCACAAAGTGAATCAACTCGGCACTTGTTTCTGAACTATGCTTTCAGTTACAGTACATCACAATTGTAAATAGGTACTGTGACAGCATGACATGGACATGCACCGGACACCTATTTTGTTCCCTAATTTAAATCAGTATTGCCAGCAGCAACAGCCACACCAGTTGCCACTGCATCTACACTGGAATGTGTAACCAACCAAAAAATATGTATTGCCACTTTTACTTACTTGTCTTTAACAATAACTTAACCACTCATTGACTTGTAAAAAGTTGTCAAAGAACAAGATTGACTAAAGAATCTTCCTTCATTTTACAGTCATTCTCATTACTTGATTATTCTCTGTCAGCAATCTGTGTTGAAATTCTTTTCTTTATATATGTTACTGCTCTTGTTTATGTTCATATATCTGAAGACAAAAGGAAGCACTTTAAATTTCATTGTTTTCAATGTTAGTCAATCTTAGAATATTGCAATTTTCATTATGTTTCAATTATTGTATTAGAAAGCACTTGAAATATACTCATTGCATGTGCCCAAAGAAATTTGGGACAAAAGGAAGCACCTGAAATGTGTTCATTGTTTACAGAACATAGAAAATTTGCACAAACTCCTTCTCATGTTATTTTGGTGACTGCACTGTAGTTTTAGTAATACCCCTATCCAAACTTAACAACCTACCCCACAACATCCAAGGTCTTGCTCTCAGAAAGGGTTCTTGTTTTAACCCCTACTTGAGTGCTGTTAGACAACATAATCAGTTTGACTGGCATCATCACCAGCTAAACTTTGGTGACTCATACAAATTGTTTTGTGGTTTCTCTTCAAGATTCTCCATTTGTGCATGAAATGGAAAGACTACTAACTCCATTACTCATTGAGCTTTATTACAAGAATTTAATTACTATGTCAGCAAGAGGGAGTTCCAATATGCTAGATTTGAAACAAGTGATTTCAGCACCCAAAATACAGAAATAAAGGAGATGCTTTATAAAAACACCAAGAATTCTGCTGTGATTGGGGTCAGTTTAACTGAAGTGGAGACAGGCTTGCTGTAGGCCAAAACAAACAGTGCAGTGGAACCAGACGGTATATCAGGTCGGCTCTTAAAGTCTTGCTTTAAGCAGCTCTCTCCAGTTTTTCATTTGCTTTTTAACTGGTCTCTGACCTGTGGTATTGTACCTAATCTGTGGAAACAATCAATCTTTGCCCCCGTATCTAAGGTTTCTAGGCCAAGCTGTTTATTAATGATTACAGACCAGTGGCACTTACATCTATTCCAATAAAATGCTTTGAACATTTGGTGAAAAACATTTTAATGACAGAAACAAAGTCTTTTCAAGACAACAATCAATTTGCTTATTGTGCAAACAGAAGTGTGGAAGATACTCTGCTTGTTATCTTACATCAAATCTACTCCTTTCTTGATCAGCCTGTTTCATATGTCAGAGCAGTATTTTTGGATTTTTCTTCAGCGTTCAATACTATACAGCCTCATATACTGATTGGGAAATTGAACAGTATGAATGTAAACCCATTTATTACACTATGGTTTCAGAACTTTCTTTTAAACCGTTCACAGACAGTTAAAGTTCAGGACACTTTTTCAATAGTCATTCATTCAAATACAGGAAGTCTGCAAGGGTGTGTCTTATCACCATTATTGTTTACTCTGTACACAAGTGACTTGAGACAGAACAATGACCACTGCTCCATTATCAAGTATGTAGATGACACCATGCTCAAAGGATGTATATCTGGGGAGGATGAAAGCCACTATCTAAATCAAGTGGACTGGATGGTAACCTGGTGCAATAAAAACTCTCTCACTCTGAATGTAAAAAAGACCAAAGAAATGATATTTGATTTTAAGAGACAGAAATCTGTATGTTCACCTATTGTAGTTCTGGGAGAGGAGGTAGAAATAGCGACTGAATATAAATACTTAGGAACTTACCTAGATAACAATCTTAACTGGAATACAAATACAAAAAAAATATTCTCTAAATGCAAACAGCGCTTATTTCTCCTCCATAAGCTCAAACTATTTAAAGTAGACAAGGACCTCATGCTGTCCTTCTATCGCAGTATGATCCAGTCTGTGATCACTTTTAGTTTCATTGCCTGGTTTAATAGTCCGACAAACCAAAACTCAAAAAAGCTCCAGCAGATTACGAAGTATGCAGCTAAAGTTATTGGGGTTGATGTAGATGATTTCACTAGTGTTTGTCAGAGGGCAATATTAAAGAAACTGGAAATCATCTCAACTGATGACAGACATCCATTACATGTAGAACTAAAGTTCAGTAAATCAGGAAGGATAGTCGCTTTGAAAACCCACACAAATCGCTCCACAAACTCCTTTCTTTCTAGTGCCATACGACTTTTCAATAGGAAATATCGGAGATAATGATTAAGGTTTTGATATATATCCTGTAACCTTTTTTTTGGTGTAAATATGTATTATCTAACTGCCTTACCTTGACCTTTCTTGTTTCTATTTGTCTGTTTTATTTCATTCTGACTGTTTTTAGATGCAACTGAGAAGGCAAATTTCATGTTTTCTTGTGTAAACATGACTAAATAAAGAAACTTTAAACCTTAGTTACCTAATTTGATTATTATTAATACATTAAAGTTGTGAAGGCTAAATAAATGAGGCACTGTTTGTATATTTGTCAGTTAATTCCCATATTTAACAGTTACAAAATCTCAACACTGTGTTCATATTGACAAAATTATTGAAACTTGAAAATGTTAGTAATGGATAGTCAGGCGGAAAGGTGTTTATGGTATACTGGTGTTATCAAGGGTTAAGGTTAGATTATTCAGTATCCAAAAAATTCAGCAGACATCTAAACCCAGAAAAGCCTTCAGGTGAAACAGAAAGGTCAACAACACTGATGCCAAAAAAGAAAATGTGTTTATTTCTAAAAGGGTAATAAATCAAATGTGAAAGGAACAAAATCATAAAATAATAATTTCTGTGGTTCCCTTTGTGTCTGTTTTTATGACAGTCATAAATAAATCCATACAGAAATGAACAAAAGAAATGTTAATTAGTATATAGAACAGAGTTTCAGTTTCTGTGGCATTAGAAATCCACACTTTGCCTGAGTTAAATCAGTGTAAGTTAGATACCTTTCAAAATGAACTGTATTTCAAATTACTGGTTCTTTAATTACAAATCAGATTTCACAGTAAAATTTCATAACACAGTGGCACTGTACAAGAAGGCTCAGAGCAGACTGTATTTCCTAAAGAGACTCAGGTCTTTTGATGTTTGCAGCAAGCTGCTGGAAATGTTCTATTAGTCCATAGTAGCCAGAGTGTTGTTCTATGCTGCAGTCTCCTGGGGAAGCAACCTGAGCTCAAAAGAAGCACAGCAAATGAACAAACTTATTAGGAAAGCCTGCTACATCACAAGGCAAACACTGGAAGCTGTTGTGGAAAAGAGGATGGTGGCAAAATTGGATGCTCTCATGAAAAAATCCCCTCTATTGCATCTAGGAGGCGCTCTCTTGGAACACTTTTACCCAAAGGCTCATTCTACCAAGGTGTGCTAAGAAGCGACTCTGGGGGTCTTTTCTGCTCACTGCTATTAGGCAATTAAATTCTTCCTCCTGATTTACTATTTAGTTCATTTAGAAATTTCTGCACAAAATACATGGGCAGCACGGTGGCACAGTGGTAGCACTGCTGCCTTGCAGTAAGGAGACCTGGGTTCACTTCCCGGGTCCTCCCTGCATGGAGTTTGTATGTTCTCCCCATGTCTGCATGGGTTTCCTCTGGGTGCTCCAGTTTCCTCCCACAGTCCAAAGACATGCAGGTTAGGTGCATTGGCGATCCTTAATTGTTCAATATGTGTTGGCCCTGCCTGGAATTTGTTCCTGCCTTGCGCCCTGTGTTGGCTGGGATTGGCTCCAGCAGACCCTGTAGTTAGGATGTAGCAGGTTGGAGGATGGATGGATGAATGGAAATTTTAATAATTTCACTCACATGATCTAAAACTCATAAAGGCAATAATTCTGTTCAATCTTCTACAAAGATTTTTAAGTTATTGGCATTGTGTGTTAAGTACTGTATATTCCATCTTGAATACCTGTTTTTAGTGTTACAGGGCAATTTTTATAGAGTATTTTGTTGGAGTTCATCAATGAGTATTCTGACAAATTAAAAAGAAAACAAATTGTGTAATAGACTAGGACACAAGAAGAGAAAAACTGTCAAAAATAAAATGCAGGGTGTGGAAGAAACCCAAGAGGAAGACAGGAACAGTTCAATCAATTAAATTTTCATTCAGTCACAGATAAGTACATGGATTCAACGTTGTAAGGCAGAAGAGCAAAGTTCCATTTTCGATTGACTTTTTATAATTTCTTCTTCCTCCCCCTTTCCCTTACTTACTTCAAAAAGCATAATATCATTTATCATTTACTTACAGTAAGTATTTTAATTTTTTACGCTAATGGGCCATCTGTTCTTATTTTTTTTTACTTGACTCTAAAGAAGTAAAGGTTATCTTTCCTGTGTCAAATAGACGCGTTCCTAAAGAAACTGAAAATTGTCCTAGATCAGCTTACTGCACCCTGTCTTATGACAGACGCCTGTATGAATAACCTGCCATTACAGCAAAACGGCTTTGTCAGCTATTAACTCTAAATAGCTTGCAAGCAGTTAATTTTTCTTTTACAAGGGTCAAAAGCAGGTGTTCAATATGACAAAATAACTAAGACCAATAAATCGAACTCAAAAATCCCACGCAAGTGTAACTCAACGCTTACTTTTGTGCAAGCCAACACTGCAAAAACGTTTTGTGTGATGTCACACGGTGCAACATTTGGAAGACACTGGTGACAATGGACCACTGATACAAAATATTATTAATTATACAGTTGTTCTGCCATAGCCAAACTAATCAGGTGAAATTTCCAAAATCTGTAAATATCAGGGGAGTAGGAAGTAGTTGTTGACTATGCTGCTAGTTATTGTATGCCAAAAGTCTTGTTAATGAGCTTGCCAAGTAGCCTCATACAGAGCTGATCAAGTGCTTATTTCTGACATTTATTTAATAATCGTATGCATGACTTCAGCAATTTGTTTTTTCCAAGTTGAAAAAAGACATCAGGTCATATTGAACATCAGGAAAAAATTGATTACATTTTTCAACATTGATGGACTTGTTAATAAAGAGTTTTTTTCCGCCATGAACAGGCTGCTAAACAGCAACATTGCACTGAACCGCTGAGGCGTCTTCAGGAAAAGCATCAGAAAAAAAAAATGTCTGGAGCAGTGGTATACGCAAAAATGCATTTTGCACCATGACATCGCATCTGCACACATTGCGTTGTCAGTGAAAGAGTTTTTATCAAATACAATGCATTTGTTGCTTTGCACCACAAAAAATCAGCAAATCTTGCTTCCTGTGACTTTTTGTTGCAGAAATTAAAATTGAGACTGAAGGGAAAACGATTTACTGTCATGGAGGATTTTTTTAACAATTCTGGTAATTTGAGTCCTCCTTGTAAAGTCACTAGAAGATCACATCGCCCTATTGTTAAAACAAGAAACTAAAACCTAAAATGAAGTCAAATTTTGTAGCTAAAGTTATTTTACCAGGAAACATTAAACTAAAAAAATTTGATTGCACTGTCTCCTTAAGCTTGATACCAAGATGTGTTCTGTACCGACCTTTAAACCATTTCACTGGTGACCTAACAGTTCACGATTTCCCAGCCTGATTTCCTAGTATAACCACTCTTCAAAATGGCATCAACCATATTAAAGGAAATACACAAAAATAACTACAGTATATACTCGTGGATAAGTTCTCCCGTGGATGAGTCGAGACTTGATTTTACAGTATAATTTCTGGTATTTTATAATGTTGGTTTTATAAGTCGAATGCGGAAAACTCATGCTATTGCTAGGGATTATGATATGCTAATGTCCACCTGAGAGAGTAACCACGGAGCACACTGCCTTTTTTTTTCTATGTGGGTGCAGCAATGTGCTGTATCAGCACGTGCTGCTAACCTCTCTCTATCTCTCTCTATTGTGCCTACGTGATCATAATACCATAATACCTGAACTATTCCGAAGCAACGTTTGCACTGTTTTGTGTTTTTTGTATCTCACACACTCATACAGCTTTATCATAAGAGCATCCCTTGTCTACGATGGAGCATTCGATCAGAAGAAAATGTGAAGCTAGTTTAAAATTAAACGTCGTTAAAGTAGTGAAAGAAATTGGTAACTGTGTTGCTGCAACAAAATTCGATGCGTCTGAGAAACTGATGTGAGGTTGGAGGAGGCAAGAAGCTGTAAAAAAAAAATTAAGTGTCGGAGTTTTGAACGGGTATATAAGTCGGGGTCTGATTTTATGATCGATTTTTCAGGTTTCAAGACCTGACTTGTATGTGAGTATATACAGGACTTTTTTATATTGAAAATATCAAAAATGGAATCTACATACATCAAACCACAAAATGGGTATGATAAAGATCACAAAAACATAAAGTTAGAAAAAAATTAAAATCACACCTACTTCATAGGAGTAGTTAATTTTGCAACTCAAATCACATTCTCAAGATAAAATGAAGGGTTGTCATTTACTGATTTCTTTGTGACTTTGTTTTGTTTTTTCTTGTACTGTAAGTTGATGTTTTTCCAATTGTTAGTAGCATGTGACATCAGTTTCCCATCTAGAACAGACACTTAAATAGGTCTCCCCGTTTCAATAGAATAAGGGGGCAAGCTAGTGAATTTGTGAAGGCTATTATGATGGAGTGTATGATAAGGAGTGAAGCTCCATCCACCGCTCCCTTAAGCAATGTTTTTTAAAGAACAATTGATTTCAGATGAACCTAATGCTGCTTAATAAATATAAACTGTCATTCAGAAAGGCTACAGCAGAGAGTATAACTAGAGAAAAGCATGCACTTTAAGACTATTTAACAGATGGAGTCTAACCTTGGATAGATTTTGGACAGTCTAAATCATGAGTGCTGTGTGCAAAGTATGTTATTTGTATTAGTTTTGCAGATAACAGCAAAATAATACATTAAAAGTCAGTCATACATACAATGGTATAATTTATCAAGTGATACTTGTCATCTCCTTCCGTACTTATCTAGAAAGCAAGAAAAAAGAAGCTTTATTATGAAGCACTCCCTCAAAGATATTAAGGCATTGTAAGTGTTAAAAGAAGGGCATCAGGCTTAATTATTAAGGGCTTCGAAAGACTTCTGCCGAATTCTGAAGTTTTGGACAATTCCTCATAAAGTAAATTTAATTTTTTTTGGTAATTTTAAATATGTATGGTTGGTGGGTGTGCTAGGATTCTACCAGCTGAATAAATCAATGTTGCAAGAAATTACATTTAGAGATGTTAGAGTATTAGGGATTATTGTGACTCTAATAGAGAATATAAAATATAATATTCAGTCAATCATTGCCAAACCCAGTAAGAATAGAATGCAAGGGAGGAACACACCCTGGACAAGATGCCAGTGTATCACAGGGCAAACACATACACACACACACACACACACACACACACACACTCATACACTATGGGCAATTTAGAATCACCAATCCACCGATACAGACAAGGGGAATACATGTAAAATCCACACAGAGATGCAAACCCTGGTCTCCTTACAGTGAGGCAGCACTGCGACCACTGTGCCACACTATTATTATAAATTATTATTACTATTGTTGTTGTTACTTATTATTTGGTTGATGCTTTTATCCAAGATGACTTACCACATCCGAGATATAATTAGTTACATATCTTTTGGTTTTCCAAAAGCACAGGCAAACAAAGTGACTTACTCATGGTCATATAGTGCCAGTAGAAGAGTCTGAAAATATGCAAAAATCTTTATTCAAGTGGAGTCAAAGCGTGGTACTGCCCAGAACATGTGACAGGTTCCTTACATTCCCAAAGCTAACAATGCAAAAGACCACTAGTATAACAATAGGATAGCGGCTTTTTTTTAAAACTAAGGAAACTATGTAAACGAGAATGTTAGAATATTTGTACTATTTAAGATCATTAAAAATATATTGCACTGATTCAAGTTTTACACTTCACCACATCTTCATATACAGTAGACAGTAGCTACTGCTGAATATTAATAAAAATAAATAGGATAACAATACAATTTGCAATGAACAAAAGCACAGATAATAGCTAAAGACCACTTTAAATTCAGTGTTACATATATAATTATCACCTCAAGTAGTCCATGCATGAGGATAGCTATCTTTTTCTTAATACTTAATATTTGATGACTTAATATTTGTTACTTAAGGTTACTTAATGTAATTTTACCAAAATACATTGCAGAAATTCAGATCATGCAATTTCTTTTACTTGGAAAGAGATAGTATTCTATACAGTGTTAATGTTAAAAAATGAATAAATAAATGGGCTACTAATGAATACGAGATTCAGTATTTCTCCTTTTTTGTACTCAAGTGTTTATTGAAAACCAATTAAATACAACTATACAATAACAATTATCTAACAAAACTATTTATGGAAAAGAGAGAAATAAAACTATAACATTTCTGATCGCAAATCATATTCCTTCAAGGTATACATATCAAACAAGATTCTTGATCTGAAGGGCAGCAACAGTGGAGCATTTCCGAAACATATGTAGGAAGGGGTTCAGAACCCTAATTTGACATGGACAGCAGAAGTACTCTGAGGTCAGCCCCATATCAAATCGTCTATTGGAAGTCAAGTAAAGCTTGTGTATTAATTTGAATTGGATATTTTGAAGGCTGGTGTTCTGAAAGAATTGGCAATAATTTTGAAAATGAAGAGCCATGCAAGCACAGGAGCCATAAGGAGATCATTTTGCCAAATAGACTAAATGGATCACGGGATTGTACAAGGCTTCACATAACCCTGCATAGAGTGCTACTTTTCTTAATCTTAGGGGCACTGAATTATATGAAAGTGATATATTACAGGCTTTAAAGACTGAACTTAGCTGGAGGCAAAAATAAAAAAGAAGGTAGAGGAAGGATTAGTATAACTGAGCCTCAGGGACTGAAATGTGCAGATGACAGTATAATCAAAAATCTCCCAAAGTATGGGGATACTAGGCTGGAAAGACTGTGGGCTTGCCTCCAATACAGAATTTTCTCCTAGGAAGTCAACGAAGTTGAGACAACTACAAGAAAAACTGGTCTATAAATGCTTTGTGTACTTTAGAAAATTATGTAGGTTCTCCAGGTAAACCATGATCAACTAGGAATCTTCTTTCTACTAATGGGGTTAAGGTTTTATCATCCACATGGACTCCCTACAAGTTTAGAGTAAAATAAAAATAAATAAATGGAGGAGATTTTCTTCTGCAAAGGCACTTGGCAACTTTACATATAGTATATAATCTCTGAAGGTATTCTGACACACATTTGATACTGCTCCACTCTGTGTAAAAAGTCTTTATACTTTTTCAATGTTTACACTTTCTATCACTATATTGTTTTATGTTAAAGACTATAATTTGCTATTTTTTTCATTTTGAATTTGAATATTATTTTGGATTCTAAGTAAACTTAAATCATAATTTTCATGTCTTTTGGCCTTGCAAACTAAATTTAGAATTAGATGGATGGATGGAATTCTTGGTTTAAATTAAAAATTATTTCCTAGTCATTAATCTGAGCACTTTTCCCCAACAATGATAGTTACATCAATGAATTTTACTCAAAGCGAGTTGTTTTCCCAGTGATTACAAGGTATATATACTGTATATATTATATATAATATATATATATTAGTGGGTTTTCTGAATGCACCCCAAGGAGATGCGGTTGCCCTTCCGAAACCCCCTCTTAAATGGTGATACAATGGGAAACAAATACATTTTTTTTACCTCCTTTTTGCTCGAGCTGCTGCTGCTGCTGAACATTCGAACATTTAAAAGCCTGTACAGCAGCTGTCCTACTCTGTGTCCTTTATTTCCAGCCCCGGGCATGGTGAAATCTCTTGGCACAAAGTCTCGTCTCACGGGACGTGAGTTCTTCATGTTTTTTTTAGTTTATAATTTGAAAATGGAATACGAATCTGAAAATCTAACAACATCACATTAAAGTTTGATAAATTCTGAAAAGAATGATACCAAAAATATATATGTAAGTTTTAAAAAAAGCCTGATTTAAAGCATGACCAAAAACATGACATAAAAATGTGACACAAAATCATTGCTATTTTAGGCTTAGGATTTTATAAATATAGAGTAGATATATATATATATTGTAAGAAGAAACACCATAAAACATTGCGAAGGGTTGGGACAGCCACCCGTATAATTTTTCCCAGCTGCAAAACTGTTGCAAAATCATAGACATGTTGTCACAATCGAGTCCAAAACAGAACTGATTCATTATACACAAGATGGCAGCTTTAAAGGCCAGTAGAGGAAGTGATGTCATCAGGACCGGAACCGGAAGTGACGTCATTGGCTGCCCCAGAGCTGGGCGGGATTTCCCTAGAATGGTCTGCAAAAGATCGAGAGGGAGAATTAGTGCACTTCGCCACCCCCTGGTCCAGCGTGGAATTACATGTACTCAAGCCCTTTAGTTGTCTCCTAAACACGCATGTGTGAATATATATATATATATATATATATATATATATATATATATATATATATAGTGTATATATACACATACAAACACACACATATATACACACATATATAATTAATATATTTGAAAAAACAAAAATATTCAGCAGTTCCTAAGCATAAGGGACTATTGGTTCTGTTATTTGTTTGAAAATATGCTTTATGTTTAGATTATAAATGATACAAATGTATGTAAAGTGATAATTAAGTACTGTTTTTAATCATATAAAAGATCTTTTCATTGTCTAAGTAGAACAGAACGTCTGGACACCTGGATAAAAGCTGAAATGTACATTAAATGAAATGTCTGTCACAAGTCTGAGCATGAGTTTCTGCCTGTTTGAGATGAAGGAGTGGCATTTCAGCAGTACTTATTGCTGAGTGTTATATTTAAAAGTAGCACACAAGCCTACAAACATGTTGAGAACACTCCTTTTTAATTGTAAAAGCAGTAAATCAGCAGCAGAGACACAGAACACGGTAGTAGTATTATGCCAGGGTGTATCTGTCAAAATGTCAATCAAAGATGATTGATGACTTGACGGCCATGGTCAAGAGCAGTTTGATGGGTGGTGGTCCCGCCTTAATCCCACCCCACCCTCCTGATTGGTCAGAGTTTGTGTCAAGAGCAGTTTGATGGGTGTTGGTCCTGCTTTAATCCCATCCCACCCGCCTGATTGGTCAGGGTTTGTGTCAAGAGCAGTTTGATGGGTGTTGATCCCACCTTAATTCACCCCTGCCTGCCTGATTGGTTCAGTGTTTTTGTCAAGAGCAGTTTGACGGATGCTGCCTCTGCATTTTCCCCTGGTCTGTCAACACCAGTTTGTTGGCTGGCAATCCCCTCCCTGCCCCTTCTCCCGAGGCCCTTTATATCAAAAGAAGGACCTTGCCATGAACCCAAGGCCTGATCAACATGTCCAGACATGAACTGCCTGCCTCTGACAGGTGAAAAGAACACGTTCAAATAAACCCCTCCCTTCTGAAAGTTGCGTATAAAAAGCGGTTCATCTTCTTTGGCTGTAGGGACTCAGTGAAGAAGTGGAATCTATTACCAATGCCACAGTGAAGTGTCGGATCCGCAGGGTCTATTTGAATGACCGGTTGAAAGGTGTTAAAAGACATATGTTGCCCGAGTTTCTTCAAGCTGAGGTGGCAGACAAGGGTCAAGTGCATCAAAAAGAAGCGCCATTCATCTTTTACATCATTTTCTTCTATCTGCCACAAGGATGAGTTCGGCGCCCCCAGAAAAAAGAAATTGAAAAACTTTTTTTAACTCGAGATGTCTTTCATTCATCGATTGTCTCAAGAGTGTGTGAAATCCAAACTGGATTTGTTTACGGTTCCCTATACTCAGACTAGCATAGAAAAAAGCATCTACGTTGATGTACGTCCTCTCTCAGCTTTATCTGAAGTAGCGCCGGTAGAGTTTCTGATTCCTGGGAGCAGTGAAGACTACTTGGACCTGAATAACACGCTTCTACATGTCTGAAGCAAAATTGTCAAGGCCAATGGAACTAATCCTACCCCTGTTGCCAAGGTTGCCTTTGTTAATTATCCGATAGCCGGTTTATTTTCATAAGTGGATGTGACATCTGATGGTCACAATGCATATAGATAAAACTGTTTTCTTTTACAAACAAATTATTTAAATACTGGCATATTTATGTCACACTAAAACCGCATGTTGTTAAATTTATTATAACAGTAATCAACTGATTTTGGTTAACTTCTCTTTGTACAGATTGGCATCAGAAACAAATCAAATAAATGAAAGAGAAATTCAGGTAAAGGAAGGAATACTGTTCAGTTAAACTCTCTTTTTGGTGGGGTGGTGGTGGTCAGAGAAAGGCACTGTCCAGTATTGCTAGCACAAAACTTCACCTATAGAGACAAGCTCAACACCACATTGTGGAAAGTATATTTGATATTATTACACTTTCTAGGGTTGTAATGTGGTTTATGTTACTTGTTGTGTATGACACTGTAGAATATGAGGTCAGAAACAAAGGAAAAGGGAAAAGCCTTCTTGTGCGTTAGCCAAGAAAAAAACCAACAGGATGAAGATTGCAGAAGAAGATCAATAGATGAAGATGAGAATAGAGAAAGTGGAATAAAAGGTTTAGACATTTGAGCTGAGTGCTTTTTGTAATATAAGAAAGCCACATTGTGAATGGAAGTAAGAGAATTTCAATGGTGGATCGGCAGAAAATCAGCCAATATAAAGGCTGAAGGTATTATGGATGACACTTGTTTTTGGAAGAGTAAAGATAGAAATGATTACAACAAACTGAAAAGACAAATGAAGGGGAAAGTTGCCAGTATCTTACAACAATGTGGAAGGGGAGTAATAGAAAACAATCAACAGTTATTTTTTTAGAATACCAACTTTTAAATATATTCTACTGATTTGGGCAAAACAAGAACTCTGCAAAATTTAAAATACAGTAAATCTGCATATGTGAAAAAGGAAGGAATTGTTTCAGATATGTGCTTGTCTTGTTTAGTTCTTACTTATCAAATCTATTCCAGTACGAACAGAAATGCAGTACTCAGAAGTTAAATATGGTGTTTCTCCGGGCTCAGTACTGGGACCTTTACTGTTTTCAATTTACATGCTCCCATTGGGAACTATCATAGGAAACATAACATTAATTTTTAGACATATGTAGGTGACACCTAATTATACCTTTTAAAGTAAATGAGGTGTTTGTGACGGTGTGCTTAATTAATTGTGTCAGTGAGTTAAAGGAGTGTATGGGTGAGAACTAGTCAGTCAGTCATTGTCCAACCTGCCATATCCTAACATAGGGTCACGGGGCTCTTTGTCTCCAAATACAGAAAAACAGAAATGTTAGTTATTTTAAGGAATGATCCTGATCGTAAAAATATTTTGGCATTATTAAAATCAGTTGGAATCACCATTAGTTTTACTGAATAAGCCCACAATCTAGGCATTATCTTTAACAAAAGCATGCTATTTAAAGTGCACATTACAAAACTGTCCAAAACATGTTTTTGCCATCTAAAAATGTTAGAAAATTAAGGTGTTTTCTAAGTATGCAGTATACTCAGAAATTAATTCATGCATTTATTTCAAATAGGATTGGCTACTGCAATATGATGTTCACTGGCAGTACAAATTGTTCTTTGTACAGATTTCAGTTAATTTGAAATGCTGCTGCAAGAATGATTACAAGAACCAGAAAGTATGAGCACAAGCTTAACATGCATCACAGGAAAATTAATGAAAGGAATTATTAAGGATAAGGCTGAGCAACACCTGGCAAGGACAGAAGTTATTCTGAACAGTCCAGCATGGGTTCAGAAGAGGGAGGTCGTGTGAGGAGGCAACAAAAGGATACAATCAAAGTGGAGCATATGATATTATTTACCTTGACATTCAGAATGCATTTGATAAGGTGCCACATGAGAGGTTGGGCATCAAATTAAAAGAAGTGGGAATTCAGGGTGATGTTTTTAGATGGGCGCAGAATTGGCTGAGACACAGAAAGCAGAGGGTGATGGTGCAAGAAACCTCATCAGAATTGGCCGATGTTAAGAGTGGTGCTCCACAGGGGTCAATGCTAGGGCCACTGCTATTTTTAATATATATAAATGATTTAGATAGGAAAATAAGAAACAAGCTGGTTATGTTTGCAGATGATACCAAGATAGGTGGATTAACAGATAATTTGGAATCAGTTATATCACTACAGAAGGACTTGGATAGCATACAGACTTGGGCAGATTTGTGGCAGATGAAATTTAATGTTAGTAAATGTAAAGTATTACACATAGGAAGTAAAAATGTTAAGTTTGAATACACAATGGGCGGTCGGGAAATCGAGAGTACACCTTATGAGATGGATTTAGGATTCATAGTGGACTCTACGCTATCACTTCCCGACAGTGTTCAGAAGCCATTAAGAAGGCTAACAGAAAGTTAGGTTAGTTGTGTTAGTTGTGAGGAGTACAAATCCAAGGAGGCTATGCTCAACCTTTATGATGCACTGGTGAGGCCTCATCTTGAGTACTGTGTACCGTTTTAGTCTCCAGGCTACAAAAAGGACATAGCAGCGCAAGAAAAGGTCCAGAGAAGAGCGACCAGGCTGATTTCAGGGCTGCAGGGGTTGAATTATGAGGAAAGATTAAAAGAGCTGAGTCTATACAGTTTAAGCAAAAGAAGATTAAGAGGTAACATGATTTAAGTGTTTAAAATTATGAAGGGAATTAGGGCAGTGGATAGAGACTGTTATTTTAAAATTAGTTCATCAGGAACATGAGGACACAGTTGGAAACTTGTTAAGGTTAAATTTCACTAAAGCATTAGGAAGTTTTTCTTTACAGAAACAACGATAGACACTTGGAATAAGCTACCAAGTAATGTGGTAGACAGTAAGACTTTAGGGACTTTCAGAACTCGACTTGAAGTTTTTTTGGAAGAAATAAGTAGAAAGGACTAACGAGCGTTTTTGGGCTGAATGGCATGTTCTCGTCTAGAGCGTTCTAATAACTCCAGTCCTCAAGTCCCTGCACTGGCTCCAAGTTAAGTTTAGGGCTGACTTAACACTAGAATCCCTGAAGCCTACAAAAAAAGTCGTAATTCCAGGCCACCTTAAATTCCTTCACACCTCTCCATCAGAGCCTTTTGTTTTGCAGATGTGTTGATCAGCACAAGCAGCAAGCAGCCAGCTATCCCATCCTCCCCCATCGCCGAAGCTCAAGTCAGACAAAAAGTTCTCCCAGCTCAAGTTTGTTTATCTGGGTGTGAGGTGCCTGGAGTTGTATAGAGTAAATAATATTTTGTTATTTGGAATACATACATTTCATGTGTGTTCCGTGTCTACAATGATCTGTGTAAATGTAGGATGACAGGAAATGCGAGGCAAGAGATGCTGAACACGTACCTAAACAGAAACTTTTTCCATGTTATAGTAATAATGACATAAAGTGTATAATGTGTGAAGACTTCAGACCAAATATCAAATAAACATGTGCACTTTTATTCAAGAATATAACCAAAGAAAAAAAATAATTCAATTTACATGTTGCTGTCAATGAGTTAGAAACCCAAACTCAAATATCAATTGACAGAAAGTTTATATGCATTCTTGGATGGAGCAGAGGTAAGAACTGCTGCCTAATAACCAAAAGGTTGCGTGTTTGAGTCCAAGCACTCCGCGTTTTGAGTAGTGAGCTGCTGTTATTATTACTATAATAAAAGCATACATTTGATTTGAGTCCGTAACACCCGATGTAAATTTTGGCTACTTGTAAAAGTTAGGGCTTATTTTTTTATTTTTCAGTTATCTTCTCTCAGTGGCGTTCACGTGGTACAACGAACTTGCCTCTCCCTCTCTGAGTTGATGGCGTTTATTTCCATTCTTTTCAAAGCAGCAGCGATGACCACAGTTGGTGCTGTGGTTGATGCCTGCTCAGAACTAATTGTTGGTGCATGGTACTGAAAATGGAGACAGACTTCTTCTTTTTGGGCGCATACACTGTCAGCATGGCACTGCCAGATCTAAACACTAGTGTAGTGAATTGCTCACATACTAAAGTGACTATAGCTGCAGATGGAAGTCCCATTTTATTGTGTTTCATTGCTGTGGCGAAAGCGCTGTGAAGGAGCTGCCTGTTACGGTTCTGCCTTTGTCTGCGACTAACTTCAGCTGTGTCGGTGGGCGGATGGGATAGCAGTTTGCTTGCTGCTTGTGCTGACTGACACATTTACAAAACAAAAGACACTGATGGAGAGGTCCGAAGGAATTTAACGTGGCCCAGGAATGACTTTTTTCGTGGCTTAAGGGATTCTAGTGTTAAAAATCCTCCTTTTAAAATATAAAGCCTTAAATGGCCAAAGTCCTGCTTATTTATCTGAACTTATAATTACTTACAAACAATTGTGCAAACTAAGATCTCAAGATGCTGACTTGCGGGCAAATGCAGACAAAGGCCATTTATCTGTTCTCATCCTCTTAGAGCCGCATTTGACACCATCGATCACAATATTCTTAGAAATCGCTTTAGTCAATGGGTGGGCCACTCTGGCAGTGTCCTAAATTGGTTTGAATCCTACCTGCAGGGAAAAAATTCTTTGTTAGTTGTGGTAATTACAAATCAAAGACACATGATATCCTATGTGGTGTTCCACAAGGCTCTATCCTGGGTCCGCTGCTCTTCTCAATCTATATGCTTCAGTTAGGTCAGATTATCTCAGGGCACACCGTGAGCTATCACAGCTATGCTGATGACACACAGCTGTACTTATTAATAGCACCTGATGACCCCGACTCTCTTGATTCACTAACACAATGTCTTACTGGTATTTCTGAATGGATGAATAGTAATTTTCTCAAGCTAAATAAAGAGAAAACTGAAATTTTAGTGATTGGAAATAATGGATACAATGAGGTTATCAGAAATAAACTTGATGCATTAGGATTAAAAGTCAAGACAGAAGTAAAAAACTTAGGGGTAACTGTTGACTGTAACCTGAATTTTAAATCGCATATTCATCAGACCACTAGGACAGCATTTTTTTTACTTAAGAAACATAGCAAAAGTTAGATATCTTATATCATTGAAAGATGCTGAGAAATTAGTTCATGCTTTTGTTTTCAGTCGACTAGATTACTGAAACGCACTCCTCTCAGGGCTACCCAAAAAAGACAAATCGTTTGCAACAAGTGTAGAATGAAGCTGATAGAATCCTAACTAGGAAAAGAAAATCCAAACACATTTCTCCAGTTTTGATGTCACTACACTGGTTACCTGTGTCTTTCAGAATTGACTTTAAAATTATGCTTATGGTTTATAAAGCCTTAAATAATCTCGCTCCATCTTATATATCGGAATGTCTGACACCCTATATTCCAAATCGTAACCTTAGTGTCTCCTTAGAATTCCAAGAGCAAAACTTAAAAGAAGTGGTGAGGTGGCCTTCTGCTGCTATGCACCTAAAATCTGGAATAGCCTGCCAATAGGAATTCGCCAGGCTAATACAGTGGAGCACTTTAAAACACTGCTGAAAACACATTACTTTAACATGGCCTGCTCATAACTTCACTTTAATTTAATCCTGATACTTTGTATGTTCAATTCATTATAATAACTATTCATGGTGGCTCTAAAATCCGTACTAACCCCTACTCAAAGCATCATGATGCTCCAACATTGATGGACTAAATGCCAGAAGTCTGCATGACCATCATCATCAAGTCCTTCCGTGAGAACCCTAAATACAAAGAGGACTGTTTCGTTTATGTGAGGTAGAATGCCCAGAGGGGACTGGGTGGTCTCATGGTCTGGAATCCCTGCAGATTTTATTTTTTTTCCAAAGCCGTCTGGAGTTTTTTTTTTTTCTGTCCTCCTTTGCCATAGGACCTTACTCTTATTTTATGTTAATTAGTGTTGTCTTATATATAATTTCTTACTATGTCTTTTATTTTTCTATTCTTCATTATGTAAAGCACTTTGAGCTACATTTTTTGTATGAAAATGTGCTATATAAATAAATGTTGTTGTTGTTGCTGTTGTTGTCTGCTTATGATTACAAGGATTAATGAAATAAAAGTTAAAGGGTCAAGCTGTTTAGGTTCAGGGCCCCAAAGCTGTGGAATGATCTAGCTACTAATATAAGATATGCCCCAGCTTTTAAATTTGTAACAGAGGTTACACTTTTGGCCTTCTAACTATTATCAATACTATCAAAAGTAGATTGTGAATGCAGTGAACCATTTCAGTCAGTCAGAAGAGTAAAAAGCATAATAACGATACTACTACTAAAAAGAATAATAATATGAAATTAATAATATAATAATGCTAATACTCTATATACTGTTAAAAAGTGCAAAACAATAAAAGTACAAAGTCAGAAATATAAAAGTATATTACTGATATAAATAATAATGATTAATAATAATATGAAATACGTATGAATAATAATTCAATTCCAATTTCTTGCATGAAAACAAATTCACTTTCTTCATGATTGCTGATGAGGGGCTCCCAGACATCATAGCCCGAGTGGCACTCAGGTCTAATGCTAGGGAAGTTAAGTACTGTTTCTTTAAATGAATCCAGAAATCAGGGTTAATACAGTATATAGGTTGGAAATACTATGAAGTAGCATATTTTAGGGGCCCAGACTTTGTACAGCAACCCCTAAATTCTATAGTAATATCTTTAGGAATAGAAATTGCAAGCCTTGTTATATCAAATTACATTCTCTTGAGGAATGTAAAACAGCTGATTTAAAAAAGAAATAAAAAATAAGGATGCCACAGTGACTGAAAATACATAAGGATTTAAAAAATGTATTGACTCATCCTTATTTTCTTAGTTTTTTAATAGGTTGAGGTGTTGTCAAATTTTAGGATTCTTGCTAGCTAGCCAGTTTTTTCTTGCAGTTAAAGGGATAAGAATGGCAGTGAGAGATGTAGAAAACCAGGTTTAAGTAAAGTATTAACTGTATGTGGTCTGCTATGAACTATTCTGAACTTTCTGACCTGAAAAAATACAGAATAAAAACTGTTGGAAGATAAATTGTGGCTGTTACAGCTATCTTTCTTGACTGATGGTGCTGTTATTTTAAGTTAAATGACCGAAGACAAAACTTTTGTTAAAATAATTAGTTCATTCAAAATCTTTAAAATAGAGAGTGTATAGGATTTGTGCTCTCAACGGTAAGAGCAGTGACACAGAGCGAAGGAAGTGTCACAAATATCACATCAGCGTATAAGCCTGGATTCGCTGTTTGTTTTCTTATTTTTTATTTTGGATATTATAGATGACTCAACTACATGAAAACAATCAGAGTTTGTAAAACCAATATTGACATTTTTACTATTTAGGGCAATTAAAATAATATTATATTCTTAAGTGAAAACACTAGCCTATTTGTGTTGGAGAATATTCAGATATGTGAAAACACATCGACAAATGTGTTTTTGTGAGTTCTGCATCATTTTATTTCTCAGGTATAATTTTTCTCAAGTTTATAATTGTAATTCAAAGACTATTTACTGTAAATCTTGCAGTGCAAAGTATCAAACAATCAAGTAAGATATACAAAGGTAATATTGATTTATTCTTTGACACTATATTAAATAGAAGGAACTGAGTCATTTCAAGAAAACTTAAAACAACAATCTGACGTTTGTATAACTGCAAACTTTTATGTTTTACTGTGTTTTGCTCAAACAATTTGTTTTCCAAGACAAGTATATCCAGTGTAAATGCCACATCCAGAAGAGGGGCTATTTCCTTACCCGGACGGGAAGATCTTAGCAGGAAGACAAACATCCTGGCCAGGGGAAAGAAAGGTTCCAGACCTGGAAGTAATGACCCAAAAGAATGGATGGAGAGCCTACCGAAGGAAGAAGATGTTGCTGGTGACTCTTTATTGGTGCCAAGTACAGAACCAGTAAAGCATGCTAAGAGATGCAGTCCAGCAAAATAGCCCTACTGGGGTCCATGGGTGCTGCAAGGGGACACTATAGGGAGATGCGCTCCCCAATTTATGGGACTTCTGTATGACCTGGCAGTATTTTCATTGGGCAATGGCCTGGCACAGGAAGTACTCCTGGGTCCTCAATAAAAGGGACAACACTCCCTTATCCAGGTGATTCAGAGCTAGGAGGATGGACAGCAAAACTCAACTGGAGGAGCGTGGTGTGGTGGTGAGAGGAGAGGTATTGTGAAGTGAATTGTGGAAGAGAGAGATACCTTTGTGCTTGGTAACATTTGGGTTTTTTTTGGTAAATGAACCATCCTTTATTTGAACTCGATACTGCATTTGTGAGACAGTGTTGCAGTTTGAGGCTCACTGGCAAACCGGTATCATCACACCAGAAATCTTTCAGAACACACAATTTTCCTTTTTAAATCTAAGGCCACATATTTGCTTCACCAGTGCCAGAGATACTTTAATACTAGAGTTGCAAAGGAATTTAAGTTGTCCCTGGATTGCGATTTTTTTCGTAGGCTTCAGGGATTCTAGTGTTAATGAACCGCTAGCTAATTATTCCTGTTTGTACAATCATACAGATTATATATAAAATACTTAGCACTGTTGTACCACTCTCATTTATTATTTCTTTGAAATAACAGGGTAGGCTCTCATGATACTAAATTTGTTTAAACAGGTTTGAAAATGTTATATATATACTGTATATACACACACAGTGGAACCTCAGTTCATAAACGTCTCGGAACACATACAAATTGGTTTACGACCACAGACTCGGTATACAAACAAGCCAGTTTCCCTTTCGGTTTGTGCGCGCCGATGATTTCCGCACGTGTTCAGTCTCTCCCTGTGCATTCCCAGTGCAGCGAGAGAGACAGACAGACACACCATGTGAGAGAGAGACATACACACACCAACCCGTGCACGAGAGAGAGAGACACACACACACGAGCAATAGAGAGAGACGGCTGGACGCATAAGGCTTGTTTTTATCGACAGATCCGAGCATTGTTTTAACGTCGCTGTATTTAATGAAGACTTTTTTCTATTGGGTTTTAACCTCCACTTCACTTCTGTTTACAGCGATCGGTCTGTAGCATGCATTGTTGCAATGTTACTTTTCTTGGTGGTTTATTAAATTACAGATTTTTCAAATGTTCATTTTTTTCCCTGTGCTTAAAACTCATTAAAAAAAGTGTTTTTAGCAAGTGGTTCGTAGTGCTACAGTGCAAACTCTTGCAGTGTTAGTTTTCTCTGTTGTTCTCAGTGTTATTCAGTGTTTTTACATTTAGTTTACTATTATGCTGTGAATTCTATGTATAATTAACTATATTTGTGCTTAAAAATCTTTAAAAAAATATATTTACATACAGTTTCTTACGGTCCAGAACGGATTAATTATATTTACATACAATCCTATGGGGGAAATTACTTCGGTTCACGACCAAATTGGTTTACGACCAGAGTTTTGGAACGAATTATGGTTGTGAACCAAGGTTCCACTGTATATTGTAAAGGAATGAGTCTCAACAAACTGGAAAGGTTTGGGACAGCCACCTGTATATTGTTCCTGGCTGCAAAAGGGTTTTTAAGTAAGCACTGATGTATAGATTGAGCTCCAGACTGAACTGAACTGGTGGCGGAGAAGATGGTGGTTTTAAAGGGTGACACCGGAAGTGATGTCATCTGAGGTGGTGTATTTCTTGGCACCGGAACTGGAAGTGACGTTGATGTTAAATTAGGCAGGTTTTCCCATATTTGGCCTGCAGAGATAACAGAATAAGGTTTAGCACACCCCGCCACCCCCGGCCTAGTGGGAAAGAGAGAGAGAAAGAGAGAGCGAGATTAAAGCAAACAATCAAAAAATCAATAAGTGTGCTTTTGGAAGCACCGTGATAAAGCGGCATTTCTTAGAGGAGCGTCCGTATCCACTAGGCAAACAGCTTCTGTGCAAACAGCACCTCTGCTCACACCCCCTCCGTCAGGTGCAGAGAATGTCAGAGAGGGTGAGATAGAGGCAGAGACAAGCAAACAATCAAGCACTGCGCAGGAAGCATATCTTATAGCATTGAGGAGTTTTAGTTAATATGTAATACGTGCTCTGATTGGGTAGGTTCTAAGCCATCCGCCAATAGCGTCCCTTGTATTAAATCAACTGGGCAAACAAACTGAGGAAGCATGTACCATAAATTAAAAGACCCATTGTCTGCAGAAATCCGCGAACCAGCGAAAAATCTGTGATATATATTTAGATATGCTTACATTTAAAATCCGCGATAGAGTGAAGCTGCGAAAGTCAAAGCGCGATATAGTGAGGGATTACTGTATATGTATATGATTATATATATATACAGTGGAACCTCGGTTTACGATTAACTTGTTTTACGAGTGTTTTGCAAGACGAGCAGAATTTTTTGATAAATTTTGACTTGATAAACGAGGGATGTCTTGCAATACGAGTAGTATGGATACACTTTGTCTGCGTGATCACAACTGAGCTGATGGTTCTTCTCTCTCTTGCGCGTGCGTCTCTCTCTCTCCTTATCTCTCTCGCTTACGCCCAGCGCGTCTCTTTCTCTCTCTCTCTCTCCTTATCTCTCTCGCTTGTGCACAACGCGTCTCTCTCTCTCTCTCTACTTATCTCTCTCGCTGGCCCGCATCTCTCTCTAATTGTCTCGCTCGCTCACGCATCTCTCTCTGTCTCTCTCGCTCTCGAGAGAGTATACTGTTTACTACAGCATTGTGACTGTGTGTGTGTGTGTGCGCACGCGCACGTGTGTGCTGTGAAGTGCAAGTCCCCATCTTGCGCCCCAAAACACGAAGCTGAGTCTCAGTACTTTAACAACACCAGCTTTATTCAGCTTGAAACAGCAACAGCGCTGTTATTTATTGTTACGGGATCTTTATAATGTTCCTTGTATCACCCATCGACGGCAGGTGCTTATAGCATGTCAGCGATCTTTTTGGATGCGCTTATACGGCGAACTGCTGCAGCGCTGGGAGACTGCGATTGCTTTGGAACATTCTTCCGCGTGTCGTCCTGTTGGGTGGAATCCTAGATGAGTTTAGAAACTCACTCACACCAGCCATGATTCTTTTTAAAGGTAAAGTGCAGGTTAATTTGTGTTATGTATTTTTACTTTATATTTTGTATTAATCATTTTTATATGAATAGTTTTGGGTTGTGGAATGAATCATCTGAGTTTCCATTATTTCTTATGGGGAAATTCACTTTGATATACGAGTGCTTTGGATTGCGAGCACGTTTCCGGAACGAATTATGCTCGCAAACCGAGGCTCCACTGTATATATATATATATATATATATGAAGGGGGATGCAAATATTCCCAGAACTCGTCAGTAGCACTAGTCAGTATATGCTGCTAGGTATCTATATGCTAGGTATGCCAACAGTCATCTTAATTTGTCTGGCAAGTGGTATTGTGAGTTGAACGATTGCAAAATTGCCATTAATTCTACAATCATGCTCATGACCATCAGCATTTTTTTTTCTCTAAAAAAGCCTGTCAGGTCATATCGAACATCAGAACAACAATTAATGTGTTTTTGCAAACTGATGGACCTTTTAATAAAACAGGCTTTCAATTAGCAACATTATGCTGAATTGCTGATGCATCTGTGGGAAAGCATCAAGAAAAAAACATCTAAAACAGTGATCAATGCAAAACTGCATTTTGCACCACGTCAGTGCACCTGCACACACTACCTTATCATTCAGAGAGTTTTTGATCAAAAACATTGTGGATGTTGTTTTGCACTCCCTCAATTTGCAGATCTCACTCCCTGTGACTTTTTTGTTCATGAAATTATAGTTGAGACTGATAGTGAGATGATTTGCTATTTTGTTAGAAATCTAGACAAAACAAAATCACCAGAGGCTCTGAAGCTGGTAAGGTTAGGTTTTAGGATTAGGGTTGGATGAATACAGAAAATGTTTACAGGAATGAAAGAAGCTCTTGGACAAGTGTAATGCATCTCAAGGTGAGTATTGACAGTGACATAAATGGGAATTGCTGTACATTTTATAATAAGAGCCCCCTCTCATATACCTTATATACAGTATACTATAGAGATTTACAAGCATATACGAGGTGAGACACAAAAATAACTGGATTGGTAAAAAAATATATATGTATTAATAAATTACACCGCTCCATACGTATTTTCCATTGATTGAAACAGTGCTGGAAGTCTTCTTGCGTGAGGCTTTTCAACAGGCTTGCCATTTTTGTCTTCACTTCATCCATTGAAGTAAAATGTGTTCACTTCAAGTCACTTTTTATTTGATTAAAAATCACAGGAAGCTAAATCAGGTGAATAGGGAGGATAATGGAAGACAGGAATGTTTTTGTCAGTCAAAACCTGCTTTACAGAAAAAGAGAAAATTTGCGAGAAATTGTTTTTGATTTTTTCACCCGACATTATCGCCGCAACTCGTGTAGTGATTGTTGTGCAAATACTTACTGTGCTATTCACAGGATATACCTAGCCAGTCAGCAGTTTGAGAGGGCGTGTAGGAGGGGATATAGGTTATGATTCACGTCCAGCCGACCTCCAGATGGTTTTCCAGGAAAGCCCCGAGTCCAGTCCGGTTATTTTTGTGTCTCACCTCATATTACATTATGCTCATATTCCGCAGTGACACACTGATATCTGGTTATTGACTAGGCACATTGTACAAAACCACTACAAACATTTATTTTAAAATTCATATTTGAAAATAATATTAAATCCATAAGAAGAGTGGAAGAATCTTGGCTTTAAACAATCAACATATTATTCATAACGCACTTATGTCATACTCAGTACATTATGAAAAAATTAAAATCAGCATTACAGGTTATAGCAAAGTATAAAGGAGAACGAAAAGACACAAAGAATTCATAAAACAATAAGTGATTAATAAAAAAATTCAATTTCTAAGTCTTAAGTAAGAAGAGGGTCATCAAATGCAGCAGTATAAGAGGAAAATAAAAAGGTTTGATGGAGGAGTTTAGATTTTTTAAACACAAAATATATCTTTCTTGTCCCATTACATAGAGGGTGCTAGGATAACAGAGAGGTACTTGTAAGAACTTGTAGAAAGATCTAGACACAAGAGCTATTTTGTGTGATATCAGCACATTATTTGCTGTATTAAGTACAGGCTTGTAACTTCTTACATGGTCACAGGTTGTAAGCATACATGGTGAGGGCAGTTTTTTCCTGAGGTTATAGTAACCATCCTGATTCTTTCATACATCTCCATGTAGAGCTGTCACTGAAGTTACTTGTATGTAGGAAACCTCTTTGTTTCAAAGCTGCTAATTTATCCATGACTGAGTAGAAAGTGGTGCTGAGACAAACAGTTTTCTGGTCGATGACAGGGACACTGACAGAGAAAGATTGGTAATGCTTTTAGCAAGGCTATAGAAGCAGACATTGAAGACCAGTGAAATAAATCTGATGGCCACATTTATAGTCAGGTAGAGAGATGGGGCTGGAAAAAGCACAACTTTATTATATATCTGGAAGATATCGTCACTCAAGGTGACTGGCTAGATGATGGTGTTTGTTTACACATATTTTTTATAATTGGAGAACAGGAAGGTTACATGAATTAATACGAATCACACACTGGCTGAGAGGCAGCAATTATACTTGTGATTTATATTAAGATATGCTAGCTATTATACTTCACTGCCTGCCAACTCTAAGGTTAGAATGGAAAAAGGCAGAGCTATGAATGTAACTTAACATCAGACTTACGTAAGTCTAATATATAGCTATAAATGGGAGAAAATAACCTACTACATCATGGCAGAATATATATTTAGTATGGATAAAAAATTAGGCTTACAATTAGAGACTTATTTAAAATAAAATAATCAAAAAGAATATGTATCAAAGAGTAACTGAGTCAGCTGCTCTAAAAGTTCAGTTAATATACTAATACGGCACTGCAGAGGGAATACAGAACAACAGACAAAGTTTAACATGACCTTGTATTTTTCAAATTCTTATATTCTTATATAACACAACTTTATTGCATAGCGAGGCCAGATCTAAATGTTATAGCACTACTGAAGCCTGAGCTGTAATTTGTAGCAAAATAAACAGAACCAGAGATGATAGCCTCATGCAGTGAGGCTAAATTTTGTCATGCCTGAATCATAGTTTATAATAAATTCACACAACTCCCTATTTTGTAGTAAGGAGAACTATTGGTGAAAGGCACTGTGATGAGTAAGATTAAGATCTTACTTTTTCTTCCTTTTGCAGATACAAGAAATAGGAAAAATTAAATATGACACTATGTTTTCAACCAGAAAGTACTGATGAAGTATATATATGTTACAATATACAGTTTTAGGATTAACTTTCTTCAGTTGCCACATAACACCATTGCATCCATCTTGGATCCTAGGAAGTAAAGGAAGGTCATCTGATAAAAAGAAACAATAAATAAATAATAAAAAGGCACAAATTACTGTGAAAGTATGTTTAGTCTTCCATTAAACTTAACAGAATATTGTCAAAACAGCAGGAGCCATGTATTTACCCATTAGCACCTACCACAGTTACTCAGCTTTACACAATATTACAGAATGTTTGTGCACTGGAACATCAAACAGACCCATAATACCACCTTTTGCAGCAGGCCAAAAGGACAGTGCTTCACTGAGACAAAATGCTGAGGTTCTATTTAGCGCAGTAAATGAGATTCTGGTGGGCTTTAGTAGCAAACTTGATCTCATTTACAATACTGTTGGTGAAATGAAGAATGGTTAAACTGGTAGAGGAGGAAAAAAATCTTTTATGTATGAATATCTTGCAGCTACTACTTACTGTATATGGGATTATAGATTTATAATCCTATATATTTAGTTGCTACAAAATATGTCCATGTAAAATCACTTATTTCAAAGTAATGTATAGTTTTTAATGTTTTTAAATGCCATTCTAAAATGTTTTACATGGTATTTGATGGATATTAAAATTCACAGCATATCTTCAGAGCAGATGCCAGATCTGTACTGCCTTATTACAGGCAAGAATGAAACTGAGATAACAGCAAGCAGCAGAAATAGACATGCTGTTTCAACACAAATGCATAAAAACACATAACTAACTTTCAAGGATCTAAGGTAGAAAAAGAATGTCACTTGTATCAAAGCTGACAGATAAATCCTGTGATAAATACAGTGGTATTACAGTGAATAAGAAAAGAGGTCTGAATTACTCATTTTTACCACAATAAATAAATATTTAGAAGAAATATATTTTATATAGATTTACCTTAAACGGTTCCTTATACCTTAGACTGTCCTCAAGAAACTGTGACACACAGGCACACACTCATCATCAAGATATCAATGTTTTCAGTATCAAGGGACTCTAAAACATCAAGATCCATTGAAATCTGAGATCGAACTTTTTGATGAATCTAAAGCTTTTGCTAATAAATAATCTACAACTATCTGTCAGATAATTTCTGTTAAAAACTCAATATCAAATCTGTTACACTTAATGCTATTGTTACTCTGTTATTACTCTAGTAAACCACTAGCTTTATTATTGTGACAACTGATATAATGGAAGTTAAACAAATGTAGATTTCTAAACACACCTGCAGGTGCTGCACAAGCTGTTTTCTCATGTTTTTGTTTTTTTCTTTTCAGCACACCTGAACAGTGTTGACTTGAAGCCATCATTCTGCTTGGAAGATGATCACAACAGGTGATTGTTAATGATGTTAATTTAAAGGTTCTTGAAACAGCAATAACACCATTAGACAGGAACCTTCACCAATCAGTGTGTTGACTGTGATGTGCATATAGGAAGGGTTGACTTTGTACATGTGCTCAAACTGCACAAGCCTGTTTGGTCTGACTGAAATGTCATGACGTGAGTGCTCAGAATATAAATTAATTTGGCCCTAAAATAGTTTTATCTATCGACATTTTATAATAAAGCTTTACACACAGATGAATGGCAATACATTTTGTCTTATTTACGCTGACAACAACAGCAATACCCAATGTACAATACATACTCATTGCAGTTGCTGTACAATGAATTTCTCGAAATTTGATGCCAACATCTGAAAGTCAGCTCATGAGACTGCTAAGACTACAAGACAGCTGATTTAAATTTCTGACATGATGGAAACTCAACAACAGTACAATTGTCTGATGCAATTCAGCATCATAACCCTTCTCATAATGAACATCAAACAGCTGATGAAGCTAAAATTTGGGCTGAATATGTTGATGACCTCAAATTGAGCTTAATATTGTAGCAAAGTTGCACATTGTGTGTGGGTTTAGGTACTGAATTTTTACTTTTAGTTACTGGTTGTTGAGTAAACTGTTTACACATATAATTTCAACATTAATATAGGGTGGATCATAAAAAATGCAGCATAAACATGATCGGGAACAGGCTTCTGTTGTACATTTTTTTAAGATGCTGCAGATGTTCTACCAGACGGTTGTTGCAAGTGCCCTCTTCTACGCGGTGGTGTGCTGGGGAGGCAGAATAAAGATGAAAGACGCCTCACGCCTGGACAAACTTGTTAAGAAGGCAGGCTCTATTGTAGGAGTAAAGTTGGACAGTTTAACATCTGTGGCAGAGCGACGGGCGTTAAGCAAACTCCTGTCAATCATGAATAATCCACTGCATCAACTGAACAGTGTCACCTCCAGGCAGAGGAGCAGCTTCAGTGACAGACTTTTGTTACTGTCTTGCTCCACTGACAGACTGAGGAGATCATTCCTCCCCCACACTATGCGACTCTTCAATTCCATCCGGGGGAGTAAATGCTAACATTATTTAAAGTTATTGTCTGCTTTTACATGCATTTTTATTACTATTTAATTTAATATTGTTTTTTTGTATCAGTATACTGCTGCTGGATTATGTGAATTTCCCCTTGGGATTAATAAAGTATCTATCTATCTATCTATCTATCTATCTATCTATCTATCTATCTATCTATCTATCTATCTTCTCGGGTAACTGGTAAAGTTTAAAATAGTTTGGTTAGATACTGTATGTAAATGCTAAATGCAAAGCAAATTTTATTATTGCTCAGCTTATCAGTGTGATAATTATCTATGACTTACTGTGCAATACTTGTGGACTTCAAAGTCCCCAAAATGAAGTCTGCTTACATTTGATTATATACAACAATCATGTGACAATTGCCTTGGTATATGATTATAGCATGATCAACAACAACCTGATGAAATGCAGGTTCTACTGAATTGATTTCCTAACATACTCAAAATAAACGGATTATAAAATGGTATACAGTGCATATTGGTATACTCGGTAATTAGACACAACACATTAACTGAAGAGTTGATTAAAATTAAGTAATTCATGTGTTTTGACATATTTAGATTAACCCAACTGTAAAGGTTTTTTATTCTAGATGGAAAAAACAATAATCTTTCTCCAAATATTAGTTATAGTATAATATTACAATCAATTCAGACTAGGTACAAAGACATACTAATATTTGATATATAAAATTGAATAAGCTGTGAAGACACCACCTTTATGGCACATATCACTTGATAATATGGAGATACTTTATTTCAGACCACTCCGCTGCCTCTGTCTTTATTGGAAAGAATGAGTGATAATTGCCAACCTCATTTAAACATCACAGTCATTACTATTCTGTCTGTAAAAAAAATCAGAGCCCCCACATATTGGAGATATCTCATTTAAAAATATATTTAACATTAGACTTGTCACTCTCTAAAACTGTCATTTAAATATTGTAAAACCTCCAAGAGCATAGAGGATAAAAGTGGACAATGTGGACTATAAAAAAACGAAATGGTTATTCTATTTTAAGGTTACATTAGTGTCTTTAAGATATATCATGCAGACAAAAGAAATAAGCTATAACTATTTACATTCCCTGAATGCTGTACTGGTGTTTCATTCAGCCCTAAAGTGTGAGATCACTCTATCTTGACTTGCACAGTTATACACCTTTTCAGTCGCATTTTTTACTTGTTGGCCTTTCCAGCTCCTCCAGCCTTTCTCCGCTCCCCTTTTAAACCATTTTGTCTCTTTGCATAGAGAGCCACACAGTGCCTTCTTCTCTGAACCTCATTGGTTACGGGGATTCCAGTGAGAAGAAACCCCCCATTTTCTTTCAGCGGTTTTATTTTGCATAGACTGATATCTACTGGCTGCTGACCTGTGTACTGGCTGGTGCCAAAAACAAATGTTGAGTCAACCACTCAAGCTAATAGATATACTATTACACAGGTGACACACAACAATGTTTACAGTGGGATGCAAAAGTCTGGGCAATCTTGTTAATAGTTATTATTTTCCTGTATAAATCGTTGGTTGTTACAATAAAAAATGTCAGTTAAATATATCATATAGGAGACACACACAGTGATATTTGAGAAGTGAAATGAAGTTTATTGGATTTACAGAAATTGTGCAATAATTGTTCAAACAAAATCAGGCAGGTGCATAAATTTGGGCACCGTTGTCATTTTATTGATTCCAAAACTTTTAGAACTAATTATTGGAACTCAAATTGGCTTGGTAAGCTCAGTGACCCCTGACCTACATACACAGGTGAATCCTATAATGAGAAAGAGTATTTAAGGGGGTCAATTGTAAGTTTCCCTCCTCCTTTAATTTTCTCTGAAGAGTAGCAACATGGGGGTCACAAAACAACTCTCAAATGACCTGAAGACAAAGATTGTTCACCATCATGGTTTAGGGGAAGGATACAGAAAGCTGACCCAGAGATTTAAGCTGTCTGTTTCCACAGTTAGGAACATATTGAGGAAATGGAAGACCACAGGCTCAGTTCAAATTAAGGCTTGAAGTGGCAGACCAAGAAAGATTTCGGATAGACAGAAGCGACGAATGGTGATAACAGTCAGAGTCAATCCACAGACCAGCACCAAAGACCTACAACATCATCTTGCAGCAGATGGAGTCACTGTGCATCGTTCAACCATTCGGCGCACTTTACACAAGAAGATGCTGTATGCGAGAGTGATGCAGAGGAAGCCACAGCACAAACAGAGCCGCTTGAGGTATGCTCAAGCACATTTGGACAAGCCAGCTTCATTTTGGAATAAGGTGCTGTGGACTGATGAAACTAAAATTGAGTTATTTGGGCATAACAAGAGGCGTTATGCATGGAGGAAAAAGAACACAGCATTCCAAGAAAAACACCTGCTACCTACAGTAAAATATGGTGGTGGTTCCATCATGCTGTGGGGCTGTGTGGCCAGTGCAGGGACTGGGAATCTTGTCAAAGTTGAGGGACACATGGATTCCACTCAGTATCAGCAGATTCTGGAGACTAATGACCAGGAATCAGTGACAAAGCTGAAGCTGCGCCGGGGCTGGATCTTTCAACAAGACAACGACCCGAAACACTTCTCAAAATCCACTAAGGCATTCATGCAGAGGAACAAGTACAACGTTCTGGAATGGCTATCTCAGTCCCCAGACCTGAATATAATTGAAAATCTGTGGTGTGAGTTAAAGAGAGCTGTCCATGCTCGGAAGCCATCAAACCTGAATGAACTAGAGATATTTTGTAAAGAGGAATTGTCCAAAATACCTTCAACCACAATCCAGATTCTCATTGGAACCTACAGGAAGCGTTTAGAGGCTGTAATTTCTGCAAAAGGGGGATCTACTAAATATTGATAATAATTTATTACATTTATATAGCGCTTTTCAAGGCACTCAAAGCGCTTTACATACAAGGGGGGGATCTCCTCAACCACCACCAGTGTGCAGCATCCACCTGGATGATGCGACGGCAGCCATAGTGCGCCAGAACGCCCACCACACACCAGCTTACTGGTGGAGAGGAGACAGAGTGATGAAGCCAATCAGTGTATGGGGATGATTAGGAGGCCATGACGGTCAGAGGCCAATGGGCAAATCTGGCCAGGATTCATTTCTTTTGTGTGGTGCCCAAATTTATGCACCTGTCTGATTTTGTTTGAACAATTATTGCACACTTTCTGTAAATCCAATAAACTTAATTTCACTTCTCAAATATCACTGTTTGTGTCTCCTATATGATATATTTAACTGACATTTTTTATCGTAACAACCAACGATTTATACAGGAAAATAATGACTATTAACAAGGTTGCCCAAACTTTTGCATCCCACTGTAACTTCATAAATACCAGAAGAAAGTTATAACTTTCATTACTTGATAGTATCTTTAAGCAGGTCATAGCTATATAAGTGCTATATTTTTTTTTTATAAAAAAGGAAATATTTAACAGTTAACCTGTGCCCATTGCCTAAAACACATGCATCCCAAGAGAAGAATGAGGTTGTAGCTCACTTATAGTCAGAAGCTGGTTAAACAGGCGCAGTGTAGTGTGCACACAGGAGACACTGTTGGACAAAGTAGGCACTAGACTAGAATCCCTGAAGCCCACAAAAATATTTGTAATGTTGGGACAATTTAAATTCCCTCACACCTCCTTATAAGCGTCTTTATTGTGCAAATGTGTCAGTCAGTACCAGCAGCAAGCAGCTTGCTATACCATCCTCCACACAGGCAGCAGAATTAAGACACAAACTTCACAAAACTGAAGTCTGTATATCTGGGGGTAGGTTTCTTGAATTGCATAGGTTTATTTGGAATGCATACATTTCATGTGTGTTTCGTGTCTACAATGATCTGGATAAATGTTGGATGACAGGAAATGGGAGGCAAGAAATGTTGAACACATAACTAAAACAGAAACTTTTTCCATGTTATAGTAATAATGACGTGAAGTGTATAATGTATGAAGACTTTAGTCCAAATATCAAACACTTTCACAAAAGTTTTAACAAAACAAGTGCGCTTTTATACAAGAATATAACTGAAGAAAAATAAATTGTTCAATTAACATGTTGCTGTCATTGTGTAAAAACTAAAGCCCAAACATCAATTGATGTGAAATAGAGCTGGTTGCTGCAAAGTTAAGAATAGCTGTCTCTGTCGTGGCGAAAAAGTCATCATCAGAAGGCTTTTTACCTAAAAATAAAGGCTATTAGGACTCGAGATAGACAGACAGAGTTTTAAGGTTTTATTGCAATAAATCAACAACTCGGACCCAATTCGGCCGAATGAGATTGAGCCCTGAACATTGCCATATTCGAAGTTTTTATAACAATTTCTTATCATTTTAACATTGTTCAATGAGCTCATTCTGCACCTGGCCATACTGTCTGTTGTTTATTCCAGTTTCTGTTTTTCTTATTCTTGATTGGTTCTTCAACTGGGAAGATGTCCTCCATTCCATATTTGGTCTTTCATGGTGTCACTTCCACCTCTAGCCTTTCAAGCTATACTATAATAGTGACCTAAAGCTAAACTTTAATTAAAAAGAAATATTGTATATGCTTTCATTTAATCACTGCTTGGCATACTTGATTTGTCTTATTTTCTACACTAAAGCTAATTTCTAATATATTCTTCTAATATTTTTTCTAAAGCCTGAATTTACTAAGATTTTCTCATCCTGCATTACAGTGTGACCTTGCTTACAGCAATAGCCTTTTCTTGCCTTTCTGCTGATTCATCAACCCAGCTGGTTAGCTATGTGCCTTCCAGAGCCATCTTCTCTGTGTTATCGCTTCCTAGCTTCCTAGCCTTGAACACAGGTGTTCTCAACCTCTTATCCTGTTCTAAGCTGGTTTCTGTGCATCAATTTTCTGTTCTTTTCTTAATCTGGAAATTTTGCTGTAAGCTTAAAAAATAATGCAATACAACTTTTTTTTTAGTTAACTATTTGCTTAACATTCTAATTTATGCTTAATCTAATATTTTAGAAGCTTTTGATTACTTTTTATGGCTCGTTATGTTAATTTGCTATTCTCTATGCTAATATAAAAAATATTCCTTCTACATCTCTAGAACAAGTGGTTGCTGGTTCAATCCCATGTTCTGCCCACATGTATTGTTTTGAGTAGTGAGCTGCTGTTATTATTACTATTACAGTGGAACCTCGGTTTGCAAGTAACGTGATTTATGAGTGTTTTGCAAGACGAGCTAAAATTTTTAATAAATTTTGACATGATAAACGAGCGAGGTCTTGCAATACGAGTAGTATGGATATGCTTTGTCTGCTGAGCGTCATGTGACTACAACTGAGCTGATGGTTCTTCTCGCGTGTGCGGGTGTGTGTGTGTGTGTGTGTGTGTCTCGTGCTCGTGTGTGTGTATGTGTCTCTCTCTGCTACAGTGCTGGGAGACTGCGATTGCTTTGAGATGCTCTTCCGCTTGTCGTCCTGTTGGGTGGAATCCCACAAGAGTTTAGAAACTCACTCACACCAGCCATGATTCTTTTCTTTTTTACTTCATATTTTGTATTAATCATTTTTTTATGAATAGTTTTAAGTTGTGGAACGAATCATCTGAATTTCCATTATTTCTTACTTGGAAATTTGCTTTGATATACTAGTGCTTTGGACTGCGAGCACGCTTCCGGAACAAATTATGCTCGCAAACCGAGGTTCCACTGTATATATTATGAATCTGTAACAGCTGGTGTGAATTTATTGTACTTGTAAAACTTAGTGTTTTTGTTATTCAGTTTCATTCTCTCAGTCACGTTCACGTTCCCCCCAATCTGACACTGTTTTCAAATAAAGACATTGTATAACGATACAAGTGTGCTTTTATGTGTCATTTTTTTTTTTAATTCAGTTTTTATTCAGTTTTATTCTTGAACAAAAGCACACTTGTTTCATTGATTTGTTGGAGACTCAAATCAAATGCATGTTTTTAGTATAATAGTAATAATAGCAGCTCACTACTCAGAGCGCTAAACACAGGGAGACAACTGCATTTTCACTGCGAAACACACACATGCATGCATGTTTGATAGTTGGGCTTCAGTTTTTACACATTGCCAGTAACATGTACATTGAACAATTTTTTTTCTTTGGTTATTTTCTTAAATAAAAGTGCACTTGTTTTGTTATACCTTTTGTGAAAGTGTTTATTTGATATTTGGACTTCAGTTTTAAAACTTTATACACTTCACGTCAACATTTTGTCATTATTACCATAACATATGAAAAAAAATCTGTTTTAGTTATGCGTTCAGCATTTCTTGTCTCGCATCCAACATTTATCCAGATCGTAGACATTGAATACAGATAAAATCTATTTCAAATAACAATATATATTATTTTCCTATACAATTCCAGACACCTCACACCCAGATAAAGAGACTACAGCTGTGAGAATTTTGTGTCTGAATTCAGCTGCCTCGGTGGGGGATTGTATAGCAGGCTGCCTGCCTATGGCCAATTGATACATTTGCAAAACAAAGGGGTGCTTATCGGTCTGCAATTGGTGTAGTGATGAGGAATTGCAGTTAAAATTAAGGTGGCCCTGCATTACAAATATTTTTGCAGGTTTCAAGAATTCTAGTGTTAAGAAAGCAGATTTAATAAGGATGCAGGCATCAGGCTGGGCTTTCTACCACTAAGTCACTGAACTCCACCTTGTATCAGGATCAGCCTGAACTTCATCTGATAAGAAAGGTATAAATCAGAGTTGCACTGACAGCAGAGAAAGGCAAGGTAAATAAAATAGGAGCCTTGCCAAATTATTTCATTACTTACCGGTATTCCTCAAGGCAAAACTGATGATTAATTAACCAATGTGGCAGACGGCTGGGGACCCTACCCAGCCGGGATACCTGGAAGGATCATGAAAGGGACAATACCTCCCCTGGGCCATGAGAAGGCAGCTGCCCTGGTCTGCATGGGGGCCCATGGCCATCACCAGAGGGGGGCCCAGAGGATTAAGGAGCCCTGGAATACAGCACTTCTGCCACAACCGGAAGTGCTACCAGAAGTAATTCCAGGAACACCCGGAGTGCTTCCAGGTGCGCATACAGCACTTCCACCACACCAGGAAGTGCCATCAGAAGTCTATCAGGAAGCACCTGGAGCACATCCAGGGCATTATAAAGGGGCCGTCTAACTCCATTAGAGGGAGGAGACGGAGTTTGCGAGAGAGGAGTGGAGGCGGCTAAAGAGAGATAAAAAAGGACTGAGCCTTGTGGTCTGTGCACGTGTGTGTGTGCAGTATTTCTAATAAATATTGTGTGTTTTGGACATTTTATGTCTATTTGTCTGTGTACAGGGGGCTTTCTTTCACATCAAGTTAAAACTTCTTTTTCAAATCCCACATGATTATGCCATCCTCCTGGGTATCTCATTGATTATTATCCTTGGGGAGTGGCTAGTATATCAAAATCCTACAACGCAGAGAAAAAATTAAGTTCACTGTAAAATGTACTCTTTTTTTAAAGGAATACACCACCTAAAAATAATATTTTATTTATATGTTAAATAAAAAAAATCTTGTGTTTTCTTGCAGAATGGAGATAAAAATGTTTATAATATGGTATAAGCCAACAGTGACCAGTGTTACACAATGACAAACAATTAACAAAGAAAAAAAAATCTCCCGTTACTTGTGTCACATAATCCACATGTCAGTTATCCAGTTCGAAAGCTCAGTGTGAAAAACACATGTCTATTCTTCACTAAAACATGAGAATAAAATTTTGGAACGACAATGCTCATGCTCCCAACCTATCACTGCAACTACACATAGTAAGTATCATACAAAATATGATTTTGCTGTGGAGTATTCCTTTGAGTGAAAAAGGTAAAAGTTAAAAAGCCACAACAGCTAAGCACTCACTTGTAAGATTTTTTTTTAAATAAATTATTTTTCTGCCTAATAGTCTGTATAAAAATAAATTGTGATGAAGCTGTATGTACCAAAAATCGTAGCAATGTGGCTCTAATACTGTCCGAATAAAGGAAGGTATGAAATATAATTTCTAGTCACAAAGGTATATCACTACAAAGACTAGAGTAGTAAAGTTTACAACATATTCTCCCAATCTCACTTAATCTATTTCAGGGTTGTGGAGACCAGATCCTATTCCTGCAGCACTAGGCACAAAGCAGTAATGAGCTTTGGACAGGGTGGGAATTAATCTCTTGGCTTTCATATACTGTACATGTGCTTTCACACTCAAAATGAAGTGAATTTGGAAGTGATGGTTAACCTAACCTGCACATTCTGGGGATGTATAAGGAAAACTGAGGCAAAATTCATGTGAAAGTGCGTAGTCTATATGGCCAACAACTTGGCCTTAATTTTATTCTAAGCAAAAAAAAAAAAAAGGCTTAATGTTCCTGCAGGTTTAAACCAACCAGGTTTTGAATCTTGTGAGATTTGTAGTTTTATATTCTGTGGTGTACACAGTGCCGGTTACAACTGGTTAACTTTCTAAGCATAACAATTCTTTTTGCCCTAGTCCTAAAAAAAATCAGTTATGCAATGTTCACAAATTTAGTACTTTATTCACAAATAATAATCTATTGGATGAATTAATTATTAACATCATGCTTATTTGGCAAGGCTATATTTTTTTCATATAGGTTATTAATTATTTTCTTATTTTATTGCACACCCAATTGTCAAACGTTTTTGGAATATTCTAATAATTTGTGATATGAACCATTTCTCTATTGCACTGCAAGCATACATAAAACATCCCCCCATTATAAACATGAAATTAAATGCCAGTTTAAAAAAATGTCCAACAAAACTCTTCCTCTTCAGTTTGCAAGAGTTCAACATGCTATAATTTATTTTTTTATTATTATTATTTGCTAGCAGCTAGGTTCAAAATTGATGATTTTTGCTTCTATTCCACCAAACCCTGGAAAGTGAGGCTGACATTTCATACTTTGAGACAGTGCAATATATTCCCTTATTAGAGACAACAACAAAGTGGTAGGAAGGCTGTCTTTTAGCAACATAGCCCATCAGAGCCATTTATTTCATTTGAACTAATTCTAGGTGATTAAATAAAATAATACAGTACATGCCAAATGTTTGGCCAAACCTCCTCATTCAATGTGTTATTTTCATGACCATTTACATTGTTTTATTTCAGGTGACTACCTGTTGAAGCTCATCGAGAGAATGCCAAGAGTGTGCAAAGCAGTAATCAGAGCAAAGGGTGGCTATTTTGAAGAAACTAGAATATAAAACATGTTTTCAGTTATTTCACCTTTTTTTGTTAAGCACGTAACTCCACATATGTTCATTCATAGTTTTGATGCCTTCAGTGAGAATCTACCAATGTAAATGGTCATGAAAATAAAGACGACACATTGAATGAGGAGGTGTGTCCAAACCTTTGGCCTGTACTGTAAATGCATGTATTCCAGTGGACTGTAGTGAGCATTGGGGAAATAGCAGCCCTATCTAAAGCTGAATGTGCAATCAAGACACAAACATATGTGGACTGTGCTGCTGTTCCAAATCTTAAGGAGCCCATACCATAATACATAATCACATTTATTGAGGCAAAATTTGCAAATAAATAGAATAAAATGCAGATTTTATGGAACCCCTGCAGATGAAGACATGGTCTGCTCTTATTCAAACTGACATCTGTGACATGTCACAATAACACAATAACAGCTGTAGCAAAACAATATGTTTCCCTGAACTGTTTTCAGATGACATAACTAAGCCTTGAAAACACAGGCACGAGAAAGTAGATGGAGAAACAAGTAAAATTACAAAAAAAAAAAAAAATGTTAGAAATAAAAATGTATAAACACTTAAACTGTCCCAAATCATGACATGATAAGTTATCCTCTGACAGAGGCAACACTACACCACATGATGTTGTGGTGCATTGAATAGTTCTTGTCCCTTGAAAAGATAACATACAGAAACTGTTATTATGTAATTGGTGATGTTGCTATTATATTCATAATGGTAGTGTTTTAAGAAATTTAACAGCTGAGGTTGTTTTTGGTTGAAAGAAACCAATATGTGTTCTTAATGCTAGCAGTGGCAGTCTATTTCACTGTTTTTTAATCTGAACATTATAAATAAAAATTAACAAACTAAAATGTGTAGCAGTTTTAAGTTTCCAAGAGTAATTTCATAAACAGATTGAATATTTTACTCTTTATGTGATTCATTTATTAAATATTTACAGATTTGTTAAATTCCTTGTTTCGTTAGGGAAGGGATAGACACAGCTTGAGAGTAAAGTAGCTGCACTCAGACATAATATACTGCATATTGTGAAGACATAAGGCCATAAGCAGGTAAAGACTTGGGGTCCTGTTTGATTTTAGCAAGACAAGAAACTCAAAACAAGAATATGGCCAAAGTGTCAGGTGTAATAGCCTGCCTAGAAGGATGTAACACTGCAGGCAGATATGTCCTTTGTGGTTTCAGAATGAATGAGCCAGAAGAGACAGGCATTGTGGAGGTTGAGCAGAAGTGACATCACACGCTTACTAGAGGATCTACCTCCACACTTAAAGTGGAAATTTACTCCTGTGAAAATCAGTAGGATTCCTTAATATTGCTAAAATTGTCAGTTTTGTTCAAAATGTTGAAAATTAAATAAAGTTTAAATAATACACTATCAGACGACATTGGACAGGACTCCCTGTGGACTATGATGTTTGCTGATGACATTGTGATCTGTAGCAAGAGTAGGGAGCAGGTCGAGGAGACCCTGGAGAAGTTGGAGGTTTGCTCTAGACAGGAGAAGAATGAAGGTCAGTAGATACAAGGCAGAATACATGTGTGTAAATGAGAGGGAGGTCAGTGGAATGGTGAGGATGCAAGGAGTAGAGTTGGTGAAGGTGGGTGAGTTTAAATACTCTGTGGGATCAACAGTACAGAATAATGGGGATTGTGGAAAAGAGGTGAAAAAGAGAGTGCAGGTAGGGTGGAATGTGTGTCAGGAGTGATTTGTGACAGAAGGATATCAGCAAGAGTGAAAGGGAAGGTCTATAGGACAGTAGTGAGACCAGCAATGTTATACGGGTTGGAGACGGTGGCACTGACGAGAAAGCAGGAGACAGAGCTGGAGGTGGCACAGTTAAAGATGTTAAGATTTGCATTGGGTGTAACGAGAATGGATAGGATTAGAAACTAGTACATTAGAGGGTCAGCTCAATTGGCCAGTTGGGAGACAAAGTCAGAGAGGCGGGATTGCGTTGGTTTGGACATGTGCAGAGGAGAGATGCTGATTATATTGGGAGAAGGATGCTAAGAATAGAGCTGCCAGGGAAGAGGAAAAGAGGAAGGCCTAAGAGAAGATTTATGGTGATGGGTGTGACAGAGCAAGATGCAGAAGACAGAAAATGCAGAAAATTGATTCACTGTGCCAACTCTTAATGTGAGCAGCCAAAAGAAGAAGAACACTATTATAAAAAAAAATTGAAGTTTTTAAAATAATAATTACAATTATTACAATTCATTCATCATTGTACCAGATAGTTGATAAAACCATTGAGAATTTCACCATTCAAAACAATTCAAGCTTCTCAATGTTTTCAATTACCTGAAGTGTCTTCTTTTATCACCATTTTTAATACTATTTTCTATATATACTGCTCAAAAAATTACAGACACACATTTTAATCAGAGTATAGCATCAAGTCAGTGAAACTTTTGGGATACTGATCTGGTCAGCTAAGTAGCAGAGGGGGCTGTTAATCAGTTTCAGCTGCTTTGGTGTTAATGAAATTAACAACAGGTGCACCAGGAGGGGCAAAAATGAGACAATCCTCAGAACAGGAATGGTTTAACAGGTGGAGGCCACTGACATTTTCCCCTCCTCATCTGTTCTGACTGTTTTTTCACTAGTTTGCATTTGGCTGCAGTCAGTGTCATTACTGGTAGCATGAGGCGATACCCGATGAGGCACAGGTAGCCCAACCTCTCCAGAATGGCATATCAATGCATGCCATTGCCAGAAGGTTTGCTGTGTCTCCCAGCTCAGTCTCAAGGGCATGGAGGAGATTCCAGGAGACAGCCAGTTACTCTAGGAGAGCTGGACAGGGCTATATAAGGTCCTTAACCCATTAGCAGGACCAGTATCTGCTCCTTTGGGCAAAGCCTTATAAAATGACCTCCAGCAGGCCACTGGTGTGAATGTCTATGACTAAACAATCAGAAACAGATTTCTTGAGGGTGGCCTGAGGGCCCAACATCCTCTAATCCATCTGTCGTCTCATTAGGAGCATTGTCAGGCATGCATACAAGCACGTGGGGGTCATACAAACTACTGAGTACGATTTTGAGTTTCTGCAATGAAATTTCGGCAAAATGGACTAGCCTGCCACATCATTTTTTTACTTTGATTTTCGAGATGTCTTTGAATTCAGTCCTCTGTATGTTGATAATTTTCTTTTCCATCAAACAATGTGGCATCCTTTCATTCCTAACACATTACCCAGTCAATATCAGTATAGATATCCAGCATGATTTTTTTTTTCCCATTGAGATCTGAAGTGTTTTCAATGTGTTCCTTTAATTTTGTTGCTCCAGGGCGTAGCTGCAGTGGTATGATACCAAAAGCATAAGCAGGCAGCCATTCGGAATCTCTGACCATACTTCATTTTATTCTGATTTGCCCAGAGGTATATAACTGCTTCAATCTCTGCCTAGATCAACATGACAGTTGTTTAAACAACGGTACATTCCAATTTCCTATGCTTAACAATAGTGTATACACATTTTTATTGGTTAAACAATAATATTGTTGCAAATTGTCAAGAAGTACATATACCACTGTATGTTGAATAGAGTCCCCAGAACACATTACTTTTCAAAACAAGTAAATACAAACATATTCTAAGAAAGCAGTCAGTTCTGTTATTACAATGATGTATGTTGATGAGATACCAATCAAAACAGTTTGATTTTCAAAGCAGTTTGTGAGACAGGTACATATCTATGGTCTGTAGACATCCATCAACTATAACCTGTAACAGAATTATTCAGGAAATGTGCTTTTTCACTTATCATCCAAGTCTTAAACAAAGGGTACCTATTGCCAAATCATCTGTTGGCTTTTAAATGTGCTTTTTACATGTTTTTGTTTGCCTAAGAGCAACACAGAGGAATGTCCTTTTCTTTAAAACACCGATTTGTAGCCTATTACATTGTTATGGTGTAAATATGTAAAAATTGTGCAGTGGTGTTTAGGTAAGTTTGATAATTCCAAAACAAAAGTAAATATGTATTTCCACCAGTTTTCTAGAATGTTTATTAAGAAGAAACAATTTAAAAGAAACTAAAAGTCTACTCAAAACTTTGAACATGTCAAATTGTAGTGCTGCCACACAGTATTTGTACTTAATGTACATCTTGTGTATTATTTGTTGTGCCTTAACATATATGCATATGTATATGGTGCACAGTTCCTTGAATATGAGAGAAAAATGGTGATCGTCAGCATTTGTCCTTGGTGGTTGGACTTCCAGATCTCAAAGTACTATTTTTTGAATTATCCAAATAATAGGGGCAGAAAAAACTCACAACTTACCACACTACAATAAAATACAACTGATTTTTGTAAGGCGCTATTCACCGAGTGCAGGTGCAGAGCACTATAATCAAATTCTCAGGCAAAATGCAAGAATAGGTTATATAAATTACTAAGTAAACAATTAGTACATGTAAAGATACAGATTTGTTAAAACATACAGAAAACAAAGTAGAAACTGTAGTAAATGAAAACCAATGATATCTGTCCATTAATTAATTAATGAATGATCCAAGGCCAGCTGACAATCAAGGAGTTGAAAATTGTAAAAGGTTAACGTTAAAGACAAAGTCAGATACAGTCACAATCCTGGAGACCTTGGCCAACTAGCTGCCTACAACCTCTTGGGCATGCTATAGTGGAGTCTGAGCCTGTGCATGCAATCTGATGACAGAATCTTTGCATTTGAAGATTTCAATACTCCTTAATCTGAGAAGACTTTTCTATGGCAGGAGAGCAGCTTCGCAATAGAGCAAGTTACACCAAGGGCAACATCAAGATACTATGAAGAGAAACAGAACAGAGGATGATTAATAACAGATTATAAATATCATATTGCTTATGTTTTAGTACTAATGATTAACAGATGCAGTACGGACAGTTAACCAGTAGCACTAGTCTGGGTATGCTATACTGAAGTAAGGAATCTCCAGCCAGGATTTAAAAGTTGAGACTGAAGGGGAATTTCTTATATTAGCAGGCAGATCATTGCACAGCTTTGCAACCCTGTAGTTAAAAGCTGAACCCCTCCCACTGTTATTTTATTAATCCTTGGAATCTTAAGTAAGATGGCATCTTAAGATCTTAATGTGCACTCAGGTTTGTAAGTATTAATAATTTCAGATAAGTAAGCAGGGCCTGAGTATATATGTTTAAAGGAGGATTTTGAAATCATCCCTAAGTTTAACTGGGAGCCAGTACAAGGACCTGAGAACTGGAGTTATATGTTTGTACCTTCTGCTTCGTGTAATGATTCCTGCAGCAGCACTTTGAATTAGCTGGAAGCTGCATAAAGAAGTATTTGAACAGTCAGTGATTAATACATTGCAGTAATTTTTCAGTACACTACATTGTTAGAAAACCTCTGAAATTTCCAACATTTTTAAGATGGAAAAAACATCTTTTGGATATGTTGTGATGTAAGATTTTGCATATAACTTGATAAATGTTTTGTATGTCTTTATTTATAATTTAGGCAAAGCAATGTAATTTAGTGTTACTTTTGTGAGAGGCTTTCGTGTTCCCCCCCTCCCCAAACCCCCTGTTTACGACTAAGTTTCTTTGTAATTCTATGACAGGATTTGGGGGATGTGTTTTAAAACCAGTTTGATGAGTAAGTCTTTTAACACCCGCACACAAAGCCAGGTTAGTTTAACATATGGTCTTGGGGTTGCAGTTGTTAAGATGTACTATTTCCCCCTATTGATCTGAGATATGGCTGTTTGGAATTGGCTTGTCTCAGAGGCCTTTAAGTACCATGATGTCCTATTGGCTGTAAGGGGTTAGACAGAAAACCTATAAATGTGCTTGCTCAACCACATTCTCTCTTACTAACATCTGAAAGAAGCATCTCTTACTAACCAACATATGATGAAAGAAGCATTTCTCTTGTAACCTGTGATGATGTAGAAGTATCTTTCTCTTGCTAACCTGTGATGATGTAGAAGTATCTTTCTCTTGTTAACAACTGATGAAGACCATCACACCATGAACTGACAAGAACAACACAATGAGAAGCACAGCTCAGCAGACATATTGAACAGGCTTGTGGCCTGTTCTGAAGAAAGCTAAGCACCAAGGATGCTTTAACTAGAGATATTTTAAGTAACTACAAGTCTGTGTGCCACCTGAGCTACACATCACCATTTTATCAGGTTGTATGGTTGCCAATATTCAAATGTACTTTGCATTTTGTTATTATTTATGAATATTATCAGTAATACAATATTTTATGTGTAACTTAACTCCTGGTTGTCTTTTTACTACATCTAATTGCCTGAGGTTATAGATATAGAAGGGAAGGTGGGGATAAGGTATTATATACAATAATACCTTATAAACAGTGGTAAGTATGTGAGATTAGGCATTCTAAGGCTACATATTAATAATACCATAGGGGAAAGTAGAACAATATATATTACTCTACCAAGATAAACAGGATAGCTTTGTAATTTGTGTTTAAATGGCAAAAATTCAGTAACACTAATGTTTTTTCCAACCGAGTTAAAAAGTGACAGAATGTTATTGCAGTAAACATCATTTCCCCCAATAAGGAGTGTTTCTGTTTTTCCTGTATATAGTGGCAAGTAGTTCTCATTCATCCATTCCTTTAACTCACAGACACAATTAATTAGGGACAGCATTGGAGAAATGTCTTTTGGTCCAAAAGAAAGATAGGTGTGACAGAAATGTAATGAGACTGTTTTTTTATTTACCAAAGTTTTTATTTTTTTCAAACATCAATGTTATCCCCTTCAAAGTAGTTCCCTTGGGCAGCTACACACCGATGGAGACATTGTTCCCACTGTTGGTAGCAGCGCTGGAAGTCTTCAACCGGTATGGTCTTCAGCATGTCCGTTGCATAGAGAGAAGTGTGTACATTGCTTCTTAAGGAAAAGGCGATGGAAAAAGTGCACTTGAATAAAAGTGCACTTTTGTTATACTTTTACACCAATATATGTTCCTGTGTTTGAACGACACGGGCAGGTGGGGAGTGTCTGATGATTGCATATAGCGCCGAAGTTACTGCTCTTTACCATTCTTTCCTCTGCCTGTCCTGGAGTACAAAAGAAACAGCATACAGCAACATGCAGGGACTGGCAGGAACACTCAATAAAACTGAATAAAAAGAAAAGCAAGTGACGGTGAGATACGAAGAAGGCAGCTTCACCAGCGTTTGTGTGTCAGAACCCTGGGAGGGGGAGGGGCGTTAGTATGCATCGCGGTACACTGCAGAGCTATAGCGCGTCTTTAGTGAAAACAGCCGTGTCAGATGGGGTTGTATGGATTGATTCTGAACGCGACTAAGAGAATGAAAAGTGAATAAAAAAAAGCTAACCTTTACAAGGATCATAAATTGCACCGGCTGTTACAGACTGAAATCAAATGTATGCTTTTATTCTAAAATAGTAAGACTAAGAGCAGTTTACTTCTCAAAACGGAGGGGCGCAGGATCAAACTCGTGACCTCTTGATTCCCAAGCGGGAACTGATTCTTTTGAACCACGGAGGCAGTTACAATAAACTGCTGTCAATGTCTCATGTTAAGGCGGCTTTTTGTTTCTGCAGTTATATTTTTGAATAAAAGCGCAATTGTGTTATTCTTGTGAAAATGTTTCTTTGCTATTTGGACTTCAGGCTTCATACATTATATAGTTTATGCCTACATTTTGTCATCTACTACTAGAATATAAAAAATGTTTCTGTTTTAACAATGTGTTGACACAGATTACTGTAGAAACGGAACAGACATGAAATGCGTGTGTTCCAAACAACGATCTATTATTTCTACTCTAAAACTCCACTTCACTCCCAGATACTCAATCAAGGCATGAGCTGAGAGAAGTTTGTGCACGTTCTAAATTGGTGGGGGGATGGAATAGCCAGCTGCTCCAAGCTTCTCTTTATCAGCACATTTAGAAGACAAAGGGCGCTGGCGGAGAGGTGTGAAGGGATTTAAGAAGCAATTTAAGGTGGGACGGAATTACGAGTTTTTTCGTAGGCTCTGGTAATTCTAGTGTTAATTAGCCCAGGAGTCCAATTAAAAACAGAATCTGGTTGGAACAAAAACCTGAAGCCATAGGGGTTCACCAGGACCGAGTTTGGGAAACACTGATTTAAATGCTTATTCTAAAATATTATTGATTAGATCCTGCCAGGTTTTGAAAAAAGTTTTGTACAGATCCTCTAAGTGTGAATTTGATTTTTTCAATTTTCAAATAGTATATAACATCAGTTACCCACTGACTTAGAATAGATGAGTTAGGATTCTTTCAATTGAACAAGATAAGTCTATGTGTCAATAGTGTAGTAAAGGCAATTACAGATTGTCCTTCTCCATTTAAATGTCTGGATACCTTTCAGAATTTTGAAGACAGTTAGCCTATTATTCTCAAGGATAAGCAGGCCTACCAGACCCCTTGGACTACAGGGCATGTCTTACTCTGACAGACTAAGGATACATTTGGTTTCTCTTCTCACATGTTCAGAAACTTATATGCTTTGTTTTTAGTACAATTGACAAAACTGCATACAGTACCCCAGATATGGTCTCAATAACGCACTGAAGTCTGAGACCCTTAATTTATATGCATTTGTATTTCAAGACATCTTTATAATAGCAATAGCTTTTCTCTCATTAGCTCCATGTATCATTTTCTTCTTTATTTTTTGAGGTTTACTTTGTGTTTTGAGGCAAATCATCTTAATGTTCTTGAAAAACAACAGTTGTGGCATTACAAAAAGGCTAAAAATAACCTTGTGCAACTTTATATTTCTGCAATAATACATGATGACATCAGTAATAACCTTCACAGCCAGGGAACACAATGAATGCAGCTGCCATAGAAAAACACAAGGGCAACTTATTGGTTGAAAACAGAAGGCCAGTTTTTATGTCCATTTAAACCCAGTGTCTTTATATTTTTAACGAGGGCAAATAAAATCAGGAAACAACATTTATGAAAATAGCATTGGTGCATTTAATATTAATTCAGACAAGATGAAGAGATCTGTTACTTTTTATATGCTGCAATATTAAGATAAATTAAAAATGAATTTCAGAAAATTGCTCAGTTGGGTTTTCTGCAGTTTCTTTCGACTGCAAAGAAAAAGGGTTACAAGTCATAAATTAGGAAGTGTAGCAGATACAATTAAAAGTTAGGAAGCATAAAATATGTGTATATTTATTTATTTAAGTATTTATTTATTTAAAGAACTTCCCTAAAAGCTAAATTTCCCCATTTGGACAAATAAAGTCCTATCTATCTATCTATCTATCTATCTATCTATCTATCTATCTATCTATCTATCTATCTATCTATCTATCTATCTAAGTTTTTTATGCATCTCTTTTCAGCATTTATTAGCATGACTTGGGCACATATGCAGACACCCACATCTCATTTGGCTTGGTGCATTCTCAAATAAGTGACTACCAATCTTAATACCAGAAAGAATCTGAGAAATATGAATGACAGCTTAGTTTTGCAGCCAGTGAGAGGTGGATAAATTAGCTGGGAACAGTGTATTAGAATGCAGTTAAAATGATTTCAGGTTCGGCAGCACTGTCTTATAATGTTATCACTTAATTAGACATAAGCGGTTGAGTATCTTTGCTATCCTATATCAAATACTTTTAAACACCAAAGAAATGTTTGATTAATGTATTTATATGAAATACCTGTCCACTAATCAGAGAGAAATCACATTGTAAAGGAGAGTGGAAATAACAAGAGTAAATCTCCTTTCCATGCCTATAAACATTATAAGTGCATAATTATTGTATAATTGCTTACAGTTATTTTGACAACTGGAACTCAGGCAGATAAGGACCTATCAGTATGTCATTGTGGAGTTACAGTCTGCTTGTTTACAGTCATCACATTTGTCATAAAACTACAGCTCCTGCCTAAAAATGAATAAAAAAGAAAATTAATTAACATAAGCAAAAACAAATCTTTAATATAATTTGTGAAGAACATTGTTTCTATTGCAAATTAACAATTATATTTACTTGTTTTTTGAACACGCTGAGCAGATATCAGTAAACAAAAAATTAATAAATAAGAGATTGGGTGAATTAAATGAAAATGTCTTGCAGCTGTAGGAAGGGTAAAAAAACAAGTATAGAAAATTGTTGGAGAACCTTAGGGAGGCTTTCAACCAGCAGTGAATCAAAAGCCAGCATCTGGTGCTGATGATGATGATAGATATACAGTACATGCATAATATATAATGCACATTCATTTAATATATTTTTATGCCTGTAGATGACAAAGCATTCACTGACAGACAGCACTCTACAAATTGAGAGGGCATTCATCATTATTATAAATGATTTCTCAAAAAGTTAAATTACTCAAGGCTCATAGGGAGAAGGAAAGAATGTAATTACTGTACATCCACATCCTTCTGTGAAAGACTTAACTCATATTTTTTACAGATGGAATATGAATAGGAAAACTGTTTCAGATCTTCGTCAAAAGTCATCCTGCAATGCTTTTCTTTGGTTAAAAGCCCAGGTCTTATTTTATATCTGAATGAAAAGAAAAGAAAGTATTTGCAAAACATTGTTCAGAAACATCTGCAAGTACACAGTAGTGCTCAGCAGAAACCACCCAAGGAACAAAACAATGTCACGTGACATTTATGTGTACAACTCTAAGTATGAAACTCATTAACAGATGGTTACTGGTTTTCATTCCAATTAAGCTAATAATTAAAGTTATTTCTCATCTTTAGCTGACAACTTTGTTTATTGAGCGAAGCATTCTAATATACCTGACAATGCATATTTTTTTTGAATACATCTATCAAAGTGTCAACATAGCTAAAGAATTGCTTTCTTATTGTTTTGAAGGTTTTTTTCTTAATTTTATCAAACTTTTTGATGAATGATAAAATAGATGCAAATAAGAATATACCACTCTGTAAGAAGACTTTCCCTGTTCATTAGATTTTGATGTTTTTAACGTTCATTAATACTTATTTTGAAATCTGAATTTTATATAATTCCTTTGGTAATATTAAATTACACTGCACAAGTGTAAAAGGTGTCAAATGTCAAGTGTGGAGAAAAATTACATTTACTTACAGCTAGAACCATCAACAAAAATAAAAAAATGCTTTACAGTCTAGTGTAATAAACTAAGGAAAACCTCTTTGCTTGGTGGAAATATGATACATGAAAAGTTTTCTGTGGGAAAAAACAAGGGGGAATTTTGTATTTAATGGGGAAAGGATAAGGAAGACTTTAGGGCACGGTTAGTGTTAATTTGATCCTGGAGGGCCACAGTAGCAATATTAGGCTATTATTTAGAAACCAATTATTACTCAAGCAACATTCTGGTACTTCAGTTTAGTTAACTCAATTGTTAAGATGCCCAAGCTTTAATCTCTTCTTTTAGTCTAACAGTTGCATTCACTGTTTTAATTGCTTCTTGTTCTCTTAACAAACAATCAATTAACAATGACATGCAAGTGACAAAGGAAACAACTGTTCACCATCTTGCCAGGTTACATTTGCATCTGTGTGAAGTCATTATGGAGTATCTGTTTTGATTAAATAAAATATATGAATGGAATTGAAGTGAAGAACTCTACTAGCCTGGTGTGAGTTATTAGTAATTTGGACTATAACATTAAAAAATAAAATCTACTATATAATAATGACTTGACATGAAAAAAGCAAAAACACTAACAAGCAATAAAATAAAATACAGGTCAAATTCTATTTCAATTAAATCCTCATTTTAAGTAATTGTTTTGTCCTGATTAATTTCATATTGAACTAATGTGAAATAATAAAAAAAAAATTACAGCAAAGTCCATTTTATCAGTAAAATTCATTACAACAAAGTCATTTTCATAAAAAAGTAGCAAAACACATATATTTCTTCAGTACTTGGCCCAAAAATTGCAATTAATAAGGTCCACTGAAGAGCCAATTAGATTGCATGTTAATGTCTTTTGGTTTCCTTAACAGTCGTCACATTCTTGCAGCAGTGAAGCTCAAGAAGCGTTACTTCACACATGAGGCATTGTGGGAGTATCAGCTGTACCTGTAGAGCTCTAGCATGCTAGACTCTGTCACTTATTTCTGGGTTTCTAGACTTTGCTGAGCACATTGATCAGATTGAAGTTTAATTTATGGCTCACCCTTCAGCACAAATGCTGCCTGCTAAGCTTCCCTTGTGTTTATGCTACTCAACCAGTTTTCAACATGTTTCATACATTTTACCCTATGAACACTGCACACCATAATCTTCTTTAAAAAAATGTAGTTGCATTATGTAAAGGTTTTCCAGCTTTAAAAACAATGGTTACTCACAAAAGAACAGACGACAGCCAGAGAGATTTGGTCATTCAATTAGGCAACAACTATAGAAAACTACAGAATTTGGGTGAAAAAAAAAACTATGGAAGATGAGTGCTAATATGTTGTGGAGAATCCAGCGGATGAACCACAAGGAGACTGGGGCTTGAGAAAAATATATATGTGTAATAAAGAACTTCAGCATGGAAGGCATCTGAATGGAACTCAGTTGGCAGGCCTATTTAAGCAAAGGAGAGGCTTTGACTTTCAGTAGATCTTTATTGTCCCTTTTTTACACTGCCTTTAAAAAGTATTCACACCCTTGAAAATGTTCACATTGTTTTTACTTTGGGCGGCACGGTGGCGCAGTGGTAGCGCTGCTGCCTCGCAGTTAGGAGACCCGGGTTCGCTTCCGGGTCCTCCCTGCGTGGAGTTTGCATGTTCTCCCCGTGTCTGCGTGGGTTTCCTCCGGGCACTCTGGTTTCCTCCCACAATCCAAAGACATGCAGGTTAGGTGGATTGGCGATTCTAAATTGGCCCTAGTGTGTGCTTGGTGTGTTTGTGTGTGTCCTGCGGTGGGTTGGCACCCTGCCCAGGATTGGTTCCTGCCCTGTGTTGGCTGGGATTGGCTCCCGTGACCCTGTATTCGGATTTAGCGGGTTAGAAAATGGATGGATGTTTTTACTTTGGGCTCTTTTGGCATTAATCAACAGAAAAAGACTTTTAAATGTCAAAACGAAAAAAGATCTTTGCAGTGATCTAACATTATTACAAATATAAAACACAATAATTTTGGCAAACAAATCTTTTCCCAAGCAAACGATTTCTTGCCAACTGCATTACGTTTTCTTCTAGGGGTTCCATGTATTTTGATGAGTTCATTTTATTCTCTACCCTAAAAAGCCTTCTGGAGCCGGCTGCAGTGAAGCACCGTTACAGCATGGTTTTGCCACGACTATGCTATGCACTAGGATCAGATTTGAGAGAAGCCAGACATGGAGACGCAAACATAAAAAAGTGGTGTTTCCAAAACAAAAGTGGGCTTTATTTACAGGTGCACAAAAAGACAAAAATAATGTCCCAATCAAAAAAATATTTACAAGGAAAAAAAACAGTGTATATACAGGAAAAGCAAAGTGTACCACAAACCCAAAACCTATATAAATACCTCCACCAAAAACTATACTTCAACTAAGACAAATCTATTTATATACAAAAAATATCTATGAAAAAATATTTACAAATATAGGCACAAGCTGCTGTTTTGTATGCTAAATGAATTCGCTATACACACCATCGAGTCTAAAGACAAACCCCAAGAGGCAGAAAGCGCTTCTTATATTCGGGGCACAAATCTTTAGCCAATCCTGTGACACGTTACTCCCTTTCAGCAGTCGCGACTGACTCAGGCGGCTTCTGCACAGGTGCTCCTCTCAGTCGTTGTAAGGCATGTATTAAATAGGGCTAGTGGCCACGCGAGCGAATACGAGTGTAAACTTGAGTGCATTCCGATGCACTACAAAAGTAAGTTACTTTTTCTTGGGGATCCCCTTCTCAAACCAATGCATGCACAGACTTAACTAAATGCTTTGCACCTTTTCATTTGCTAACGGCAGGGGCTAAAAAGACACCTTTATGATGGAGTACATGCAACATCCTCCAGCAGGCCAGACCTAAAGGTGCGCCTGACCTGTTGTTGGCATGCCGCTGTGTGAACCTGTCAAAGCCACTGTAAAATTGTCTGTGAAAGCACACCCTGCACTTTAACAACTTAAACAGGTAAGTGATTTAACTTTTATGTTGCAAAAGTCGACTTTACCCTATTCTTAGGACTTTCCCCCATTGAAATGGTAATGCCTGGTAGGTGAATTACCACAGTATTATGTCAAAAATGGTGTTTAAGCTGATGCCATAAAGCTCAATTTTCACCTCATCAGGCCATAGAAATTTCTTCCAAAAGACTTCAGAGTCATGCTTTTGGCACCTCAAGCTGAGATATCAACTTGGATTGTCTTTGCAGGCAACTTCTCTTTGTGCTCCACTGAGCTTCATGTTATTACGCAGCATTTTTGTATTAATACAGCTTTTAATTATAAAGATTGCTTATGGCCCTCTGTGTTACTAAACAGGGTTTTAAATGGTGTTTCTTCTCCAGTGGCCATTTTTGGTACTATTTGAGAGTTGCATGCTTTGGGACTTTTGAGAGGCATAAAGATGGGTGTGTGGAGTGTCACACAGTGAGCAGAAGACAAATGCTATGTTAGGAGAAAGACTTGGTTTAGACCTGATGGTGCTGTACTATGGAGAAACAGGCAGAGGATGATGCACTAAGATGGAAATGAAAAGGGGGAAACCAAGAGGTAGACCAAAAGAGTTGTATTTGGTGTCAGATGATATGAAGAGAATGGGTGCCCCCCATTCCTCTCAAAAAATGCCCAGGATCATGTATAATGGAAGAAAAAGATTTGAAGGAACTGGCTAACGTGTATATCTAGAAAATACCAATTAAATCAGTGATGTTGTCTCATGTGGAAGTTTCAGTGTAACATGCATCATACAATATAATAGATATTTCAGAGTTAAACGTACTTTTAAATGATAAATATACATGCTTTGTGTATTTATGTGTTGTGGAGATTTCAGAAAAAATTTCAAGGTCCCCTCCAATATGGTCATGTTAATTACATTGGAAGCTGCTGTTGGCCTACTTTTTAAGGCACTTGACTCTAAAACCCAAGTTTCCTTAGTACAGTCCTCACCTTTGATTTATGGTTATACCCTGCCCTGAAGAAACAACTAAATGTAATTTCATTTTGTATAAAATGCGCTGCATATAAGCTGTTTTGATATCACTATGGATAAAGCATGTGAAGAAAATTCAGATGATGTTACCACAGGAAAAAGGATAATGAAATGTGATTGTTGATGCTACCATAGTATTCTTTAGCCAATCAGAAGTAAGTACTACATTTACATTTGGATGAAAGCATATATCCTGACCAAAGTATCAAGCTGTCAGAAAAAAAACAACTAAAGCTTTACTTAGACATGTTAACAAGATATTCTGCCTGCAGTAATGTAATTTATCTACTTTCTTTAGTAATTCACCATGTAATGAATTGATCACAAGATTTCTTTCCTTTCTGTCAGTAAGGTATCAAATCTGCTGTTCACATTTAGACACATCCCTACTGCGATGGGTTAAAGTTAAAACTAAGAAGAATTTTGTTAATAATAGCTTGAAATTCTATAACAGAGAGGCAAGATAGGATCACAAATAATACTTGCTTCAGCATTGTAAACCTCTCTCACATCAGAAGGGTCATAGATAGGGTTAGTGGACCCCTTCAGGGTATCCCATCGTGATAGAATGAAATATTGGAAATACAGCAAAGATATCTCATCACTTTCCAGGTTGGCAATCTCTGGTAAGGGATGAAGGTATTATTGGCTGGATCTTACATTTAGCTTGAATTTATATTTTCTTTGAATATACCTCATACTGATTAATGGACCATCTCCTAAAAATAATTCACTATATTTTTACTAGATCAAAATCTGTATATTTATTTTTGATAGATGGACTGCATACACTTTAATATATTTCCCTAGTACTGAAAGACATAATCATTCAGAAAAGAACACAATATTTCAAAAGGAAAAAGCTAAATTCCAAATGCATTATTTTTACACAAGCATGATCTGAATGAAGACATTGCGAGCTCATAAATCACAAAGCTTCAAGGAATCTAATTGTTCTGTGAGAAAATGTAAACAGACATGTACATAATATTTTTAGCTAATGAAATTAAAAGTCCCAAGGCTATTTTGCACATGTGAAGAATGTTGCAATATGTAATGTTTCTCTATAACATGAAATGATTGTTCTTATTTTAAAAGCACAGATAATATTTTTTATTTACTAGCAAAGTTACATTTGATCTTTTGGAACTCCTCTTTCTAATGACTGATAGATTAAAATGCAGTTAAATGAAAGTTTTCAAAAATATTAATATTTTACTGCAAAATGGGTGAGCACGCAGTTTCATATTTCAGACTTTCATTAACACACCGAGTTCAAATAAAGGATGGTTTTTATTCACCACAATACCTCCAGTGTCACACAAGCACAGATTTTTCTCTCTCTACAATTCACTTCTCACCACCATACTACCCTCCTCCATTTGAGTGTTGCTCTCCGTCATCCCATCTCCGACTTGCCTGGATAAGGGAGTGCAGTCCCTTTTATTAAAGACCTGGGAGTACTTCCGGCGCCAGGGTTGCTGACTGTTGGAAGTACTTCCAGGTCATGCGGAAGTCCCATACAGTAGGGAGCATGTTTCCCTGCAGTGCCCACTTGTGGAACCCACTGACCCCAGCTGGGCTGATGTCCTGGACTATGTCTCTTGGCATGCCCTGCTGGCTCCCTACTGTTCACCGATATCCGGGGCCACTGCCATCCAGCGTGCTGAGGGAGTGAAAAGCCCCCAGCAACATTTTCCAAATTCGGTGGGCCATTCGTCCATCCTTTCTGGCCCTCTCTTCTGGGTCTGATCCCCTTCTCCCCTCTTCTTGCCGGGATGCCCGTCCAGCCCATGTGGCATTTACAGAATGTATATATATTTCTAAAATGCTACCTCTTCAGAAAACTATACTTGCCCATGTGAAAGGTAAGAAACATCCAGGTTAAAACCAGTTAGCCTAATGTTAGTTCTTATGTCTTTAAAATGCTTTTATGATAAATATTTCAAGAAATACAGTTCTGTATATTGTTGGACAATTAAATTAAATCAAAACACTTATCAGTAGGAATGCTTATACAAAAACTACTAATATCAAAATCTGGCAGTACTGAAAACATATAAATGTAAGAAGAACTTGGTTCATCAGTGTGTTATGTTGCACTGCACTCTTCCAACTATACTTAATTTTATTAAATAAAGTTTAAATAATTTTAAATAATTTTCTTTTGCCACATTTTAACTACAATTTGATTAGGGCAGAGAGCTGCACCTTTCATGTTTGAACCTCCTGTGTGCAGCACAATCCTCTGGAATGGTAAACTGGTGAGAGTGTCTGCTCAATTACATGCACAGCAAAGTTACATAGACAGCTTTTTCATGCCCCCACTCACTGAAAGTGGTTCAACTTGAGAATATACCAGTCACTGCATATTTAAAAAAGACCATGGAATCTTCTTCTTCATCTTCTTTTGGCCGCTTCCATTAGGGGTTGCCAGAGCAGGCCATCTTTTTCCACATCTTCCTGTCCACCTGCATGTCCTCCACTCCACAAACCTTCTCTTAGGCCTTCCTCGTTTCCTCTTGCCTGGCAGCTCTATCCTTAACATCCTTTTCCCAATATACTCAGCATCTTTCCTCTGCACATGTCCAAACCAACACAATCTCGCCTCTCTGATTTTGTCTCCCAACCATCCAACCTGAGCTGACCCTCTAATGTACTCATTTCTAATCTTGTTCATCCTCGTCACACCCAGTGCAAATCTTAGCATCTTTAACTCTGCTACCTCCAGCTCTGTCTCCTGCCACCGTCTCCAACCCATGTAACATAGCTGATCTCACTACCATCCTGTAGACTTTACCTTTCACTCTTGCTGATACCTGTCTGTCACAAATGACCCCCGACAATCTTCTCCACCCATTCCACCCTGCCTGCACTCTTTCTCACCTATCTTTCACAATCCCAGTTTCTCTGTACTGTTGATCCCAAGTATTTAAACTCATTCACCTTTGCCAACTCTACTCCTTGCATCCTCACCATTCCACTGACCTCCCTCTCATTTACACACGTATTCTGTCTTGTTCCTACTGACCTTCATTCCTTTCCTCTCTAGAGCATATCTTCACCTCTCCAGAGTCTTCTCAAGCTGCTCTCTACTCTCACTACAGGTCACAATATCATCAGCAAACATCATAGTCCACGGGGACTCCTTTCTAATCTCATCTGTCAACCTGTCCATCACCAGAAAAAAAGGCCATGGAGTCTGCCTTAGTTAAATAAGTCACATGGTGTAAACTGTTTAAAAAACAATAAACACTTTCAGTCTAAAAGCAGTCCATATTCTATTTTGGATGATACGCTATCCTTGGTGTCTTTAGGTTGTTTTAAAGGGGTACAGTCAGGTTTTGATATCTTTTAATGCAGTAGCTGTCAATCTATCATGTGGGAGTTTTTAAAAGACTGGACCAGAATATCACTGGTCTGGTATTGATCTGCCAGAAGAACTCCAAGAGTCAATGTGGCAGTCTAAACAATGATATGCATGACCAGCCCATCCTCTAACTACCAGAGAATAGCACACCTGCAGTCATGTATTTATTACATAATGAATATTTACTACCACTACTGAGCTATTTTATTAACATAATGACCTTATCCAAAGAAATATGGCACTGCATCTTCTGATGTGGGCATACTTACAAAATTTAGGAGATCCTCAAGGTGCTGTTTTTCATTTTACCAAAAATAATCCTATTGGGGTTACACAGCTCCAAAAGAACATGGCTGTAAGGATCATTGAGGTAAGCAAATTCATCTACAACAGAAAGGTCACAATCCTTCACAATTCTAGAAAAGAAATTAGTACCACACTGAAAAGATGGAAGATGCACAATGGAAGACCAGTGTTATAGAATCTTTAAAACAGAGTTAATTGATTAACACTAATGCTTCAATTTGACCCAAGAGTTTCCATTACTTAGTGTTAAGCTTGCTTGTCAGACTGTTTAGCCTTGTTGTTTACTAAACTGAATGTCCCATTTTGATTATGACATTTTACTTCTGCTGTCATTTTTGCCGACCCTACCTTTGTGAGTGTTCTCTAGTAAAGCATTCTTTAATCAGAATTAGGAGGAAGACTGCTGATTCTTGATCATTTACGTAAGTTCACAGGGTAACATGGAAAACTTAACTCTAAAATTAACTAAACTTAACTAAAATTACTCTCATTGAATGAAAGCATCTGAATTCACACAAATGGACTTTTAGCATTATCACAATTAATGTCTGCGTCAGCACAATTCTCTTAAACACTTGATGTGTTCAGTTAAGAAATATCTGAAAAACAAGACTTACCAGTAACTAAATCAAGTGAGAAAAATCTCAAAAAAAGAAGAATTATCAGTAAGTAAATCAAGTGAGTATAACACATAGGAAACTATGGTGACAGAATGATCTACAAGACATCCTTCTTATTCTATAAAAATAACAAAAGCAGTTGTAAACAATATTATTGATTACATTTTTCATACATAAAGAATGATATTAGACTAGTGAATACGTGAGATTATAATCACAAATTCCTTTCAAAGTTATTATGATCTAATATATGATACATAATAAAACATTGTAAAGTCTATGATTGTGAAATGAGATGGAAAGAAATGCTAAAAGCTGTACTAGTTAGTGCAGAACAATCAACCATCAATCATCCTGTCATCTCTTTTGCTTGTAAAAGCACATTCATTTGTGCTATAAAAAACACAACATTGTTTTTGTTGCATGTGGAGCCTGGTGCTTTATGCTACTCAATCCAATTTGGTGACTTTTTATTTTGATCATTGTTTAGTTCATTTCCTGATAGTGTGCGTAAAATATACAAATGTTGCATGCCATGAAGAAAATATTATTATGTAGAAGATTGTTGCTTACTCAACTGTGAACTTAAACTTAAACTTAAATCGTTAAATTAAGTTGCAGCCTAAACATTGGGCATTCATTGCCATATAAGAGTAAAAAACCTTTAACCTTCTGGTATATGAAGAGAGCAGCTGAGTAAGGACAAGTAACATTTTGCCTAACTTGGCAGATCAGAGCAGTAGGCATGGTGGCTGGTAACAAACTAAGATGTGACAGACTGAGCATAATTCAGTGAAAACTTACTTTTTTATCTTTTTAACATAAACCAGAAATCATAGTCAGTGCCACATAAAGTGTGACAATCTCTGGTGTTCACAAGTTCTCCGCTTGGTTTTGCAAACTGGCAACACCGAGCGTCAAAGCAGTGCTTTTGTTCCAGTGTGGTTTCCCTTTCTTTTTTAGATCCACATCCCTGATGCGGCTTTATCAAATACACTGAAATTGACTGCATATCGTTTATTAGTTTAAAGCATACGGTTGTAATTAACCTATAACAATATAATGGTCCACGGAATGGCCAAACTATTCTATACTATACTATAGCTGCTTTAGTGTTGTTACTCTCACTGCACCACTCGGAGTATTTATCTCACTGTATCTGATTGTGGAATCACAGCTTTACAGCAGCTGATTGGAAAGAGATTTATCGGTATACAGCATCTAGCACACGCTACCTCAGCCACGCGCACAATTTATTTGAACTGCTCTCAAATGGCAAACGCTCAGAGCCTTTCCTGTATGGACCTTGCGGTTCAGAAACAGTTTCATCCCAAGAACTATAAACACACTCAATCAGTCCATCAAGTACTCCTGGTAGAACTGGTTGTACTTATTATAGTACGTCTTCTGTTTCCCCTGTGCCTTTGTCAGTCTTTACACAGAATGCTGAACTAGATTAAAACGTAACTGTACTATAAAGGCAAAGGAATATCAACCTTGTAAGTCCCTATCTTTGAAATATCAAAGGTGAGTCGTAGCCCACCGTCTGAGTGTCATATGGAAGCTTATTAGGTCTAGAGCTATGATTCCACACTCAGATACAGTGGGTTAAATAGTCTGTGTAGTGCATTAAGAGGAACAACGCTAAGCGCAGCTATAGTATTTAGAATAGTTTGGCAATTCTGTGGACCATTATATTGTTACAGGTTAATAACAATCAAATGCCTTAAACTAATAAACAATATGTGGTTAATTTAAGTGTATTTGATAAAGCCGCGTCAGGAATTTGGATCTAAAAAAGAAAGGGAAACCACAATGGAACAAAAGCACTGCTTTGACGCTGGGTGCCGCCAATTTGCATAACCGAGCAGAGAACTCGCATATGCCAAGAATTTAGCTAGAGTTTAAAATGTGTATGGCTTTACATCAAGTTTAGGTTTTATACATCGCGATTTGAGCATGGAAACAGGAGGATGTAACATTTTTGTACATATGCACCATTTATACATGAGGCCCCTGGTGCCATAAGTATTTTCAGACTCCTATAGACTCTCCCAGACTCTACCTGAATGCCACCTTGTAGAAAGGGGATTCCTGCTTACTTTTCTATTGACTTAGAGCTGCTTCCTAGGAGGGGTCTTTGGGTTTTCCCATTAGTTTCTCCTCACTTACTAGAGGGGCGTTCATTACTAATTTACTTCATTTTAACCTTGGGGAATCAAGCTGGTGGTTTCTCTAAAATGAGGCAGACCTCATGTGCTCAAGCTTTAAGCCATTTTTAGTTAACCCTTTAGTTTTTCTTACTTTTTAATAATTCATTGTTATATCTTCATTTAAGTATATAGTGTAATAATTTGTAACGATTATATATTGTCACGCACGAGTGTTTGGGGAACAGCGGACTGACCCGGGTTGCTATGGAAAACGTACTGCGAGGGGACAACAACAGGGTACTAACTTGTCTTTCCTTCCTCCTTCAGAAAGCCCGAGGCCTCACAGATATAAACAAACGCCATGACGGTTACAGGAAGCACGCACTTCCGGGTCTGTTTATCCCTGCTGACAACCCTGATGACTTCATTTCCCAGAATCCACCACGAATACCCAGCATCCCTCACATCAATCTCCGGTCCGCCTCCATAAAAAGTCCCTCCTTTCTCCCCTCATTGTCTTTTGCTTTTCTAATGTTTGTAATTGACTGACTGGTCTGAATTTTGGTTACAGTATACGGGGCTGAAAACCCCAAATCTTGCAACGTGTTTTGTCTTGTGTAATACAATATTAACTAAAAATTCCATACTATACTCTTCACATAATATCTCCTTAAAGCCACCCTTATTAGTCTTTTCATTCTTTGATCCTGTTCTTGTTTTATGGTACTTCAGTAGCCATGTTTACTTTATATTTGCATTCCTACATTTTCCTACCCATTTTTAGTTTTCATCTCTGCTACTTCTTGTACTTGCTCAGTTAAACATTATATAAATTTCATTTTCATATGTAATATAAGATTTCATCAATTCCAGTCTGTTCATTTCTTCCTCTGTTCCTTATATTTTTATCCTACCTCTGCCACTTTTCAATGTAATTTATATACTGATGTACTTTTACCATTGCTTCATTTTGCCCTATCTCTGATCTGAATGCTTTAATCAGCTTTCTGTAGAATCTGGGATTGGCATTCTCTTCTTTTTCCTTTCCTAATTCTTGTCCTCAGCCTGGGTTAACCCTCACTTTTCTTCTCATTGTCTCTTTCTGTCTTATCAGTAATGTTTTAATCTTCAGATTCATCAGAGGAGAATCTGTGTCAATTTTCTCTATTTTCATTACTGTGCTGAACTCTACTCCTGTTCTTGTTCAACCTTGATTTTTTTTTCTTGATGACTTTTTATCCTTTTACAATTCAATATTGCTTATATCGAGAAACAAATCAGTACTTTTCATATACTTGTATCTTTTTGCTTGGCTATCCCAATTTGCTGCTTTAACTAATTGTGATATTTCAGATCTGGTCTATAATTACATACCTCTATTAGCACACTAGACCTCATTCCCTCTTTAAGCTCCTCTTTAATAATCTGGTTCCATACATTTCTTTATAGTTCTGTGAACAGGTAATTTTCTTTTATACTTCAAGAATGATTATTCCATCCTTTGTTTCAAAGAGTTCTCTTAATCTGATACCAACTTCTCCTTATTTTCACTTAAAGTCATTAATAGTAGGCACATCTCATCTTCCATCATCAGCTATGTGACACTGACCAAACATTGTAACTTATTGCCTAGGAGAATATCAATGCATCAATCAAGTGGGCCGCAACTAAGTGTACTTTGTTCATTCACTGCGTGTTCCCTTCACATAGTACATATAAACCATGTACAGAGCTTAATGCTCTGACACTGTGGTGATCACATGGAGCCCCAATTTGCTGATCGCGCTCAATTCACCGACAGAAATGATGAGGATCAAACTAAATTTATGGAGGGGGAAGGATGGGTCGTGAACAAATTGACAAGTGAAAAACTGGGCTGTGACACCACAAAGGTTGAGAAACACTGGTTTATTCAGTTGTTGAACAAGCAAATAATAATATCAAAATAAAAATTGCACCATAAAAAGTCACTATAACAAAATACATCTATCCGATGTCTTGTTACAGGCTCGTTTACTACTTAAAGACCCCATGGCTCTATAATGTTCTGGCCCTACCCTTGCAATTCAGAGTAATGTGTCTAATTTAGTTTACCTTGGAATACTCATTTACAATAAGTTAATAAGACATTATAAAACCAATACACATTTAAAACAGACTGCTTAAGAAGTAAACACGTTAAAAAAATAAAATTGCAATAAAAAAACACCACAAAAAGAGTGATTGGACAGTTGGCTGATTCTCTTGTTTTGGCATATTCAGATAATACTAAAAGTTCAGATAACAGTAGTTTACCCAGATATGCGCTTTTTAACTTAAAAGTGTCACATAATGTTTTGAATGCTGCCTACTCTTCCTATCTAATCAGCAAGATTATATTTCCCTTATCACTCTTTTATCTCCTTTGTGAACATTAAAATAGTGTAGTGCCAGTGCTGCAAAACAAAGATTAATATATTCTCAGGGTGCTGTTGAGAACAATACCATGCAATTAAGAACAGACAGCCAACTTATAGCAATTACTCTGTTGCAGATAGATAGTTTACTTTCCTCTGTATTATGTAACAATAAGTTGAAATGGTAGAAGCTTTAGTTAAAAATAGTTACAGACTGGAGTGTCACTTTATAACCATCAGTAAACTGCTAAGTGTCACAGATACATTAAATCTATCTTTGAAGCAGGGACATTCTTTTGTAGCACTGTGAAGCAAGTTACTAGTTAAGTTACATAAAAGATACAAACACACATATAATTTATTTCCAAGTGACAGAAAATCCAGTTTACTCACTGTTATTATGTCTCTTAGCGTGGTCAGTAGGTTTATTACTTTTCTTTTTGAATGACTTGTTGGGTAACGCTTTAGTTTAGGTACTACAAAAATGTGTCTATTCCTCATATATCACGTTGCAGAGATGAATAAACACTTTACTGATGCTTTGTAAGTATTATGAAGACCCAAAGAAGTGTTTGGCATGGTCCTGTTACATAATAGTAAATGAGTTATTACTTGAATCTTTGCAGTACCTAAACTACAGTGTTACCACTTTAGTTATTAGAAACACAAATTTTTCAGCCTTTCTTGAATTCAGAGTTTATTAACAATTTTTCAAACATATTTAGTGGATTTCACAGTAGTTTGAACATATGCCTTTTAAATACGGTAATAAGTTGACAATTTAACAACAATTGCTTTCTTAGGTAAAATGTTTTCTTGAAGGTATGATCAATATTTAAAAAAATAGCAGTGTTTTATTGATTTAGATGATTATTACATTGTCCCTTTGTCTTAATAAATGAATGAGTGACATTTGGTGCAGTGTAAACTTCTTTTAGACCTTGTGCATACTGTTTACACAGGCTGGACATGTTCTTAAAGCAAATATTGGATTGTCTTTCACATTCCCTATCACTAATGAGCTTCACTGGGGAGACATTAGTACACATCAGTGAGAGAGAGCTGTAAAGCAAATGTTGAATCTCCCTCAGCAGTTACAGCAGTTTGTTAAAAGCCTCTTATTTAAAAACCTTTTTGTAACAGGCAACTGGAATAGTAGATAAAAACAAAGCATGTAACATAGTTTACCTAGTTTTTCAAAAATCTTTTGATGCGGTTCCATAAAAAATGTTAATCCTGATGTTAAAGCCATCGGAGTCAGAGTAATCCTACAAAATTTGAAGACGGTTCATCTGACAGAGACAAAGAGTGCAATTAAGAGGAGAAATATTGATGTGGTTAAGGGCATCAGTGGAGTTCCCCATGGATCTGTGCTTGGATCTTTATTCTTTATAAATTATATTAATCACACAAATTGTAATATATATAGTGTAACCATGTCACAAATTTCATTTGCAAATTAATTTGCATTTACTGTATATTTTTTTGACCATTTTTAGTTTCTGCACACTCCAAGGACTTTTACATTTGAAACAAAGGCAATGTAAAAGTAAATTGGACATACATGTACATGACTTAGCACTTTGTTCTATTCAGGCAACCATTTTCTGATTCCCAGAAATTGTTATAAATAAGGTGATTCATTCTGAAGGACATAGTTTTAAAGAGGAACAGAACAACAGTTTGGAAGGAATGCTACTTATTTTTTAGTTGCAATATGTAATGTCTATCTAACTTACTTAAGAAATTGCAAAGCTGTTCCAAGTTACAGTAGTGATAAGAACTTACCATTGCAATGAATCAGTGTACTGGAGGTGTGTTGGAGGTTCTGCAGTCCAATTGTGTTGCACCTTGGCCTGAAGACAATTCATTGAGGCTTATTTTTTCTTTCTTAAAAGCGGGTTGCTGTTTACAGTTTTGACGGACTGCTAATTCAAAGTAGTTTACATTTCCATAATTCATTCTTTCTTCATCAAGAAATCATTTTTATGGTGTTTATTTTATATATTAGTGAATCAGAAAAGTAGACAGAGAGTATCCCAATAGTACTAGATGCAAAGGGATTGTTTATATAAATAGAGTCATTTATGTTTTACAGGGCTCAATTTCATTGGCACACAAAAGAAAACTGGTGTGGTTCTGCCCAGAGGCAGAGGAGTATGCGGGGCCTTGGACGAGTGTCATATGTGGGGCCGAGAGCCATAAGTGTAGGCTATATACCGTACCACCACGCTCACGGGCTTGTCCGCCTCTAATGCTGTACGCCTTATTATTGTTAAAAAACATGGTGACTTATGTAGGTACCATTGACCGTTTGATTACATTACGTATTGTAATTATTCTTATATTGGTTTAGTGGCTTTTAACCAACTTAATTAATGATACAGAAACATTTGTACGCAAAATTAACAAACTAGATAACAGTTGTTTCTGCCAAACCTGCTGAAGTCGGCAAATTTATTTAATTGCAGAGAACCAGAACACTTGTAATAAAATGAACACTTACCAAACAGCTGCTTTGACATTTACAGACGGAAGTCCACTTTTCTGGCTTTTCGCTGAGCAACATCGTTGATAAGATCCTCATAGTCCAATGTTGAGGCAAGTTCCTTTTCGATTGACAAAATAGCTAAACTGCACAGTCTGTTTTGCGACATTGTTGATCATAGATAATTTCAACTTTGAAAAGCTTCTTTCCACGCTCGCAACAGTCACAGGAATTGTCAACATAATTCTCTACGCAATAACAATGTTGGGAAATGAATCTTGAATGGGCCAAATGTACCAAAGACACTCTTGAGCTGTATTGATGTTATCAGGAAGCATTTCTTGAAAAATCTTCAATTCTACGCACAAGTCAATTCCGTCCAAACCGTGTGAGTCTTCTGCACAAAATATGTTGTCCAAATCCATGCAGCACTTTAACAAATCATCGTCGTTCAATTCGCGGAAACTCTTTAAGTTGTACAGAAATCCAAAGATTGAAGCATACTCTTCCAGCTGTTGGAATCTTTTTTCCATTGAGTTAAGTGCTTGATCTACTATCCATAAGAAGTATCCTGTTCTGAAGGTCTCCTCTGTCGAAAATGTTGATTCGTTGTTACTCTCATAATCAAATAGTTTTTTCTTGTGTCTGACTCTTCATTCCTTGAATTTCTGATCTACGTTAATTTCGGACGCAATTTCCTTTGCTATGATCATAGCATCGGAGAATCTGGTTTCCCTGTGCTTTTTCAAGAAAGTAACAATGCCTTTGATTTGCTGTATTGCCACATCGAGCTGCATGTCAGCTGATTGCAAAGGTTTGCTGACAACATTCACAGCAAATAAAATGTCATACCATATGATTAAGCTCAGAATAAACACAAAGCTTCCTAGCTCATAGTTTGCAAGACATTCGGATTCACTTTTCACTAGTGGATCATTGGCAGTGTCAGTGACAGTCAACAGCGCCTCCCTGACTTTTTTCGTCTGATAATGTAGCACTTTCACACTTTCGAGGCGGCACTCCCACCATGTTTCTGACAGTGATTTTGTAGTCATGAAAGGCATGGCTTCTTACAAAATTTTCCACCTTTCAGCCAACGCAGCAAAACATTTATATATTCTCTGTATGACACCAAAATGTCACTGCTTGGTAGCTGCATTTAGCCATGTCTCCTAAAACATGTTAAGATTATGGCAGCCACACGGAGTGTAAAATGCTCGACTATTCATGCGAAGAATGTGCGCTTGAACTCCCTGGTGATTTCCCTTCATGTTCGTACCATTGTTGTACCCCTGGCAACGACAATTGGCGATGTCCAGACAAAGGTTCTCCAGCGCGGCAAGAAGAGCCTTTGACAACCCCTTTCCTGTTGCATTGTCCACATCCAGAAATTCGATGAAGTGCTCCACCACCTTCACTTCTGGATCTGATATGTCCACAAAACGCAATATAAGGAACATCTGGTCTTTGTGGCTAACATCAGGCATGCAGTCAAGGATGACAGAAAAATATTTAGCAAGTTTATTCACTTTATCAATAAATTTCCCTTTTACTGCTGACGCCATCAGATCGATAAGCTTGTTTTGGATCCTATGCCCGAGGTAATGGTCATGAGCCTCGGCGTTCTTAATTCGTCAAAGATGTTCTTGCACGGTTGGATTGAATTTGGCCAGCATCTCAACTAAGCCTAAAAACTGACCATTGTTTGGTGCATAAAGTTTCTCCGTTCTCCCACGAAATGCGCTGTTGTTTTCGGCAAGGTACTGTACAATCACTAGAATTCTTGTTAAGACTGCGTGCCAATGCAGTTTTTCTTTTCTAATTTGTTCTAGCATCATGTTATCTATTGCGTTACCATTGGACATTCTCAGAGCTGATTCCAACCACGCTGTGTGGTGTTATGGGTCCACAGCTCGTTGAGAAAAGGCCAGTCATTTTAAATAATCACCGTACCCGAGGCGGCTTCGTGAGGGGGGCGTTGTTGTAGCGAGCCGCGGACGTCGTTGATGTGGGCGTTTCTCACCGTGTGCACAGGTGAGGAACTGCCCACATTCGTGATTGCTCCCGTGGCTAATGCTGCAGCTGTGATGGCCCCTCACGTTTTAAAAAGAAGCGCGAGTCGGTTGTGGGGAGGAAAAAAAAGAAACGATCGGAGAGAGAAAGGAAAGGAAAGGAGAGGACGGAGGTTATCGGGAGTAGTAGAGGAAGCAGGTCGGTGAGAGAGAGCCGCGAAGAGCGAGCGGACGGGCGAGCGAATGAGCGCTCGCGGACAGCTGCATGGAAGCTGGGTGTTAGGCCGACACCCACGTGTTGGTGTTGATGTCGCTCCCGCTGAGCGATCAGGTAGCGGGAGTGACCAGGGAAGGCGACTGGCTGCATGAAGGCCATGGAAAGGCAGCGGAAGTCGGGAGACTTGGTGGTGGGAATCCCCAACGTGAGCGACCTGGCCGTTGTGGGAAACCAAGTTCTCCGGGACTGGGATGAGTGCCATACCGAAGCCAGGGATCGGGAGGTCTCCAGTCTCGTGCGTGTGTTTCAGGAGGGCAGCTGCAGAGAGCGTCTTGCCTGCTGCGATGCCCAAACGGGATTAGCAGGTGAGACGCTAACAAATGATGCACCGGATTTGTTTGTTGTTGTTTTAAAGACTGCTTCCACAAGAAGATTTTAACCTCTGGTTTTTAAGGATGTGTTTGTTTTTCTATTTATTGGTTTTACTCCACGTTTTCATTTTGTGGATTATTTATTGTTTGAAACTGCACTATTTATTGGAACACTGTTTTTGTTTTGTTGGTTTTTAATAAAAGCACTGTTACACTTTCTACCTTCCCCTTGCTCAGTAATTTGCCTCCATTGACTAGCTCACTCGGCAACATTATCGACGGTGTTGGGTTCAAGTGCTTCCAATAGCAATGGGAGTGTGGAGCCAGAACCCACATCGTCACACGCTGTCACGCACTTAATGTGATTTGCAGAAACCTTGTGCTGCTGAAGTTTATCGCCAAGATGCTTCCAGTCGCAGCAGCCTTCGTTTGTTAATTGGCCTCCAGTAGCTGCCGTGCCAAACAACTTACAAGGAAAGCAAAATATTCTATCTTTGGTCTTGGAATAACTTAATCATTGCCTATCTACTGTTTCTCCATTCGGCATCCTCCGTGTAAAAAAATAGTTTGAAAAATGTCTGTTACCTTCATTCTTTGGGTATTCAAAGTCATTTGGTAACCTGATTGAACCCTTTTCCACTAATATATCATGCACATCACTGCTAACATGTTCCCAATTACCTGGATCATAAATGTACTCGAACAGTGTGCTCATCGTTTCAAAAAGAATGTCAGAAAAAGTACACAGATAAATTCTTCCAGTTTTGCTTCCACTTTCACAAGACAGGTACTCACTTTCTGCTGTGTCTGTTGCAATAACATTGTCACCAGAGAGAGATGCACCAATTTCCTTGTTGCTTGTGGGCAGTAGCACATCATTACAAGAGGGCGCTGAAGCACTTTCGTTGCCGGCTAGTTTGTTTTTTTCGTTGGACGCACAATTTGGTATCAGAACTTGGTCAGCTGTCACATCACGGCGGTCACTCACGGACAAATCCTCATCCCCATTCTCAAGTTTTTGGCATTTATCCTCTGACTTTATTGGTACAACAAAGTTGTCCAGAGATCCCTTTTGCGTCTGAATGAAATCTTCTTTATCTTAGTTTTCGCTGCCCCACATTGGTATTTACGGAATCTGTCTCTGTCTCTGCCACTCATGGTGGTCACTTTGCCCAATAAACGAAAAAACAGAAGCAAAGAAATTGGAAGACACTCACGCACTAATCATAATATTATGTATCCATGTCTCACAATGCGAGGTCCGAATTCCGAAGCCAAACTGAGGTGCTACAAGCACAAGGTGCGCGATAGGTGTTATTTTTTGGAGGCAATGACTCAGAGGCATCCGTTAGGAACGCCCTGCCTAGGACCACTATTTTCACCCAAAAGCAAGAAACATGATTTCTCACTCAATATTTTGACAAGACAGAAGAGTCGAGATAAAGCCATTTGGAGACACCTGCATTGTATTAGCGTCGCCTTCTTTGCTGACCCAGTGTAAATCCGAAACTGAAGGGCGTAATTATTACGGCATTTTGAAACCAAAAATGTCGTGCTAAGCTTTCTTGGTTATTGGTATAGATGCCGGGAAAGGCTTCTAAAGTAACAAGTCCTCGTTTATGAGTGGTTTCCGAAGAAATCCACCACATACAGTATTTCAATCTATAACGAATTTGAATGTCTTGCAGAGGCCCCTCATATTTGTATAATGAGCTGACAGTGACAAAAGAATCTCCTATTGTGGGGCCCTGCTCAGGCGCGGGGCCTGGGGCGATTGCCCTAGTTGCCACCCCCAAAGGCCGCCTCTGTTCTGCTTCTTACTTGCGTTCCTCTTTCACCCTCAATCCAAAAGAGCACGACCCAGAAGAAGAACAGTGACCTTGCTAAAAACTCCCTCTCTAGCCCCCCATCTTCTGTCCAAATCACAACCTAAGATGTAATCACTTGAACACCAAACATGGAGGAAGGCACTCTGGTTTAGCTCAACTCATTTTTTTTCTTATTTATTTTTCCTAGTCCAGCTCAACAGCTATTAAGTAGAAATTATGATCTGATACCCCAACATTTGTTTTTTTCTTTTATGTACATATACACATAAATTTATCTCTCTCTCTCTCTCTCTCTCTCTCTATATATATATATATATAATATATAATATATATATATATTGTCACAAACTTCACAAAGAGCCATAGCAAGGTTTTGGAGGCCACCCGTATATTTGGTTCCTGACTACAATTTGCATATAAGTGGTAGCACTGATGTGCACAAAACCAAATCCAAAACAGAACTGAGGGAATAGGGAAAAGGTGGAGGCTTTTAAAGGGGAAGACGGGAAGTGAGGTCAGAGGGGTCGGGTTCATAAGGGTTTTCAGCCATAGGCTCAAGCCCGGACGTGACATCACAGGGGCCGGAGCGTCAAGGTCTTCTTCCATAGGCTCGAACTCGGAAGTGAAGTCAAGTGGGCCAGGTGGAATCACCTGTGAATGGTCTGCAGGAAAGGGAGAAAAAGAGACGGCGCACTTTGCCACATCCTGGTCTGATTCGGAATTGCCCTAACTCAAGTCCTTTAGCTGCCTCCCATGCGCACGTGTGTGACATATATGTATCCATCACAGAGTAATACCCTGGATAATGCTGTTTTTAATGTGTTTTGCTATAAGTTTATAATTTTAATACATCTGAAAGCCAGGAGCAGTTGTTCCAAACACACTCATACTTCCTATTTGAAAAAAACTCCTATCAGAGTCTATTCTGTGACAGAAGTGCAACAGTGTCATCATTGCAACTCTACTGTTTAGACCTGAGACTGCTGAACTTTCATCTTCATCTTAGCCTAGTTAGAGATGGTTGCATCTTCTGTACTTGCTTGCAGTTGTGTCTTTTCTTATCTTGTGGCTTATGTTTGGAAGTTATTACATTCAAAAATTTATTATAAGTGGACAGAAGTGGCATTAAGATAGTGGACCAATTGGTTATCACTAGAATAAAAACTTGAAATTATAAAGGTTCACATCGATGATGCATCGTTTGCAAAAAAAGAATATAATAAAGGTATGAATGAACCTCGGTTCACGAACGTCTCGGTACACGTACAACTCGGTTTCCGACCAAAAAGTTCGGCAAACTTCTGCCTTGGTTCACGACCACACACTCGGTATACGAACAAGCCAGTTTCCCTTTTGGTTTGTGCACGCCGATGATTTCCGCACATGTTGCATTGTTCTCGGTCAGACGTGTGTGCGTGTGCGTGCGTGCTTTCGCTGTGAACTCTTTGTGCTCTATTTCATTTCCCTTCCGGTTCGTACGTGCCAATTACTGTATTTAAGCATGTGTTCAGCCTCTCCTTGTTCATTGTTCTCAGTCAGACGTGCGTGCTTTACCTGTGAACTCTTTGTGCTCTACAGTATTTTTGTGTGATTTTGCAGTTAACCATGGCTTCTAAGCACTGTAACCTCCACTTCACCCAGTTCCTCCTCACTTCATGCCAGAACTCAACTCATACAAGGTTAGTTTCCTTGGTGGTTTATGGTTAGTTTTTGTATTACGGATTTTTCAAATTTTCATTTTTCAGTTCGTAGTGTGAATTGTTGCAATGTTACTTTTCTTGGTTGTTTATTAAGTTATGGATTTTTCAAATGTTCATTTTTTTTCCCTGTGCTTAAAACACATTTTAAAAAAAAAAGTGTTTACAGCGATTGGGTTGTAAGGCTATTAGCGTGAACTCCTGCTATGTTACTTTCTTGGTTGTTTGTGGTTGGTTTTTAAATAAAGTTCGGATTTGTTCAAATGTTCCTTTTTTTCCCCTGTGCTTAAAACTCATAACAAAACTCATAAGAAAAAAGTGTTTAAAATGATCGATTCCATCATTGTAGCGCAAACTCTTGCAATATTAGTTTTCTCTGTTGTTCTCAGTGTTTTCAATGTTTTTACATTTAGTTTACTATTATGATGTGCATTCTATGGTGTAATTAACTATATTTGTGCTTAAAAATGTTTAAAAAAATATGTTTACATACAGTTCATATGGTCTGGAATGGATTAATTGTATTTACATACAATCCTATGGGGGAAATTGCTTCGGTTCGCGACAAAATCGGTTTATGACCAGGGTTTTTGAACGAATTATGGTCATGAACCGAGGTTCCACTGTACATGTGTTCTGAAGTGACTTCAGCTGCAGGTGGAAGCTCTATGCAACTGTTGTTACGGTTCTGCCTTTGTCCAGAAATGGTTTTATAAGCTTTATGAACTTAGTCTCGTAAAGTCTTTCTCCCGTGGGGTGACTGGGATCTTTTCCTGAATAAGATCAAACACAGTTGCATAGGGTGCGACAGTAGCTTCCACCTGCAGCTAAACTCACTTCAGTACACATGTACTTTGTGAGCATGCCTGCTGTAGATCAAACACAGGAAGCTCTTCAGTGTACTTGTGACTTTACGGTGTAGGAAGATACGGTGCCAAACGTTGCTATCTTTCGCCTTTACACCTGGTGCAGCTGCGTTGTTCTTATATGTGAGTGGATGTTTCTTCTGGGGAGGGCTTCTGTTCTCTTTCTCCAATGTAGAACCCTAGAGTTCACCTCTGTTATAGCATGTGTTTATTTGAAAACAGCAGTGTCAGATCAGGGGGAGCTGAATGCGACTGAGAGAATAAAACTGAATAAAAAAAAAAAAAAACACTAACCTTTACATGTACCATACATTTACACCGGCTGTTACAGACTCAAATCAAATGTATATTTTTATTATATAATAGTAACAATAAGAGCAGCTCACTACTCAAAATGTTTATTTCTTGGACAGGGCAAGGCTCGAACCCGCAACCTCTTGATTATAAATCAACAGTTCTTACCATTGTAGTATCAAAGCAGTCATGACAATGAAGTACACTAACCCGATTTCTTTTTTGTCGGTTATTGTCTTGAATTAAAGCACGCTTGTTTTGTTATACTTGTACCTTTTGTGAAAGTGCTTATTTGATATTTGTACTTCAGTCTTCACACATTATACACTTCATGTCAAAAATTTTTTATTAGTACTAAAACATGAAAAACTTTGTCTTTTAGGTATGTATTTAACATTTCTTGCATTTCCTGTCATCCTACATTTACATAGATCTTTGTAGACATGGAACACACATGAAATGCATGTGTTCCAAATAATGATATATTATTTACCCATATAGCTCCAGGTAGCTCATTCCCAGACAATCAAGGCTTGAGCTGGGAGAGCTTTTTGCTCTTTCTGAGGCAGTGGGGGGATGGGATAGCAGGCTGCTTGCTTCTTGGGCTTATTAGCACATTTACAAGACAAAAGACGCTGATGGAGCGGTGCAAAGGGATTTAAGGTGGGCCGGGATTACGAGTATTTTCGTAGGCTTTGGTAATTCTAGTGTTAAACAGCCAGTGTGCAGACAGTTGCAAGTTTATGGCAAAAGTATCGATCATTTGATAATTTTATGCACACTTCCATTCACTGGTGGACTGTATGTACTACTGAGCCCTGAATACATATTTTGGGTGTTGAATTATTTTTATGTTATAAATTTGTTACTTTACTCAGACTATCATAAAGCAATTTTTAAAAAGAACAAAGACAAGACAATAATGGAAATTTACAGTACATTTTACTATTATTTGAAATTGTTAGCAAAATGTCAGTGTTTCTAACAAATCATCTCGGCTCCTCACAAAAAGAAAATGTTTAATGCCAATATGTAAAGCATCACAGCTATGACTATAAGATAATTATAGTTTTACCAATGTATTCGACATAAAATTTTATTTCACTTTTTTTTTCTTTCTTTTCTTAAATATTAGCCCGTCATAGTTGACTGTGGCCTACAAAAACACAAAAATTATGTGTATTCCCTTTTTCAGTAGGAGAAGTTTTAATATCAGGAGGAGGAAGTGGCTGTGGTGGACAAAGAGGCCATGCCTATGTCACATCCTTTTTTACAAAAACATATTAGGGCCAGAGGGAAGAAATACAAATAGAGTAGAATAAAAAAACATTAGGTACACAGTGAAGAAAAAAATACCTCTTGAAATTTCTACTTCAGTCTCAAAGTTAATTTGATTATAATTTCATGCCACTAATGTACAAATGCAGGGATATAAGTGCTTACACCTGCAAGCAATCTAAAGAGGTTTCATGTCACGGATGTGAGACAGCTGACCAGGCTGATTGACCTTAAAGGTGTGGATCTTAGGCAAGAACGACGGCTCAGAAGAAGACACCATGGCACCCATGGTCCAAATGCACCATGGCATAAGGACAGTTATGATCAACTGATGCCTTATGGTTTCGCAATTCACGGTTGCATTGATGGCTTCAACTGCTTTGTTTTGTGGTTGCAGTCATGCACCTCTAATGATGATCTCAAAGATGTTGCAAAGTACTTTATCTTAATAGATTCAAGCTTGAGAGGATGCCTGGAGTGACTATGTACAGACAGAGGCACATAAAATGGACGTGTTTAACATATGCATCAGCTTTTGTGAAGAAATCACAATTTCAGTATTGCAGGTTAATGGAGTTTCATTTATGGACACAGCACCACAAATCAATGCATTAAATCACAGAAGGGAATCTTGAGGAAACAAACTGTACAGTTTTATCCATTTAAACTGATATATAACATGCACAAAGCCACTTTAAATTGTTTAAACTTGGCCCTAGACAGATTTTTATGTGCCGTCTCATTTGTGCACAAAGTGTTTACTTCTGTTTCTGCAGTTTACTGATCATGTGATCACATTGCATCTTGACATTTCATCTTTAATCATGAAAATCAAATCACTGTATCACTAAGGTTTTTTTTCCCAAAACTCTCTTTTTCTCTGGGTTTCTAATATGCTTCTGTACTTTTCATCTACTTCATGTAGCAGTCATTCTTGAAGATCAGTTTATAATGGCACACAGCAGATACAATATTGATTTTTGTTGGGCATAATCTATGCTCTTCATCTGAGCAATCTAGAGTGAATTCTGTGAGTTAACCCAGGTTTATCCTCTTAAATTCTGATGATGGAAGAAAGCAAGTCACACCCAGGTTCTTAGTCAGTATGTGTTGTGACAAATAATGTGCACTTTCCAGTGAACAATGTCACCCTGCATGTTGTTCTATTGAAGAAATAATTCAGCTAGAAGACAAAACTCATTTCTAGTGTTAGCATTTTATTTTGTGTTCCTCTGCAATGTGCATACAAAATGTCCATCTTAACAGTGGCATAGCGTGGGTGTCAGCTGCCCGGGGCGGAGGAAAATTTCGCCGCCCCCTTATTTAGGTATTTCAATTTAAAAGACTAAAATATACAGTAATTCTTTGCCGACCCCTCTACGCTAAGCCACTGCATCTTAAATCAGCTTGTCTAGTTTCGAGTCACATTAGTTCATTTTCAAGAAATCAAGAATATTAATTCTGTGAATGAATATGTCTCATTTTAACATAAATCCATTTTTTCAAACTTCTTGTATATTTAAAAAACTGATTTATAAACTCATTTATTCACTCTAGTCTCAGATGTTCTTGCTTTTCTTTAAAAATAAATTAACAAAACAAGTTGAAATGACTGCTTGAAGTAGGAATCCTGAATATGTAAAGTTGCATCTTGAGTTTTTGAAATGACTGTATGTAACAATTTTAGAAATGTTCAAATTGTTCAGGTGACACTGGCTGGTTTACTCACCAAAGACAAATCTGTTGTGTCATTTAGTTGAGAATGTATTGAATATTTAATAAATTGACTGTGTCTTTCTGTTGTTCATGTATTTTTATTCTGTCAATGCAATGTAAATGACTTAAGGCAGTGTTTCTTAAACTTTTTCTTTCTTTTTTCCATTTTTGCATCTTTGAGAATCAGAATCTCTGACGACTGTCATCCCTAGAGTGTCCCCCTTGGAAGCATCATCCCGATCCACCCTTGGTACATTGCCAATGCAGATCGTAATGGGGCAATGGCATTTGCTTAAACTGCCCGAGGCAACCCATTGCAAGAGACACAGCAATTGCGACTCAAATCTAGATGACACATGCCCATTAGAAACTATGATTTAAGGTATTCACTTTCCATAATGTAACTGAGAAGCAGATATTTAACATGACATTTTTAAAACTGGGGCCTAATATTTTACCTGAACAAGAGGACGTAAGTGAGTTCAACTTGATTGGCAGGATTTGTGAAAAATAAAGTACATTGAACTTTGTCTGACATAATTCTCAGTTTCCAAAATGACTTAATTTTAATGAGTTCAAACATTTGATAATACATAATACATTCAATATATAAAAAAATTTCAACACAATATATACAGCACAGTTAGTACAATTCAATATACTTAAGCTTACATAACAATAAATACTTGAATTATTAAACTTATATGATTTAAGGCAATCAGTTTTCTCATACCTTTGAGTTTCATTAACTTGTTAGGATTTAGAGCATACCTGTCGTGTTTGACAAAGACTATTATGATTGTGTTTTATCCTTTTATACTGTTTAGAACTGCCATATCAGAAAACCATACCAAAGAAAAACATCATATAAAAAAGCAACAAATCTTTGATTCTGCTGATAAAGTGTCAACAGAAATGTACACCTTGCTTGAATAATTATGTTGTCATTGGCAACAGAATCAAAAAACAGCATCACATACTTTGATCTTTCCCAGGGTCCTCTACTCTACTAATAAATGTTAGATGCCATTGCCTAAAAGCCTGTTTGTACACTTGATTTTCCAGTATGCAGCATCCCCCAAAGACCCACCTTCTTTCATTCTTTCACTCAGAGTGTCCTCTATTTAATGGGGGGCAAAGGGGTTCAGTGAACATCTGAGAGAATCTATAATGTGTGCTTCTAACTAAGGGTGTTCTTTTCCATACATATATAAATAAAGTGAAGATTAAAAGAGTATGCTTGAGCACATACACTTATTCACTTTGGATTCTGTTCTTAGGTTGGAAAGAATTTCATTAGGGCTGGAAACTGCTAGCCACTTGAACATTTCAGCAATAATTAAATAATATCTTATTTTCGGATAAATATTTTGATTCAAACAATTAATTTTGAGTTTAAGTTCAGCACAAAGAAGTTTGCTAATTACAGAAAGCTGAATCGATCAGAACACTAGACAAAGGTAAATTGGTGTCATTGTTGTTGCCCTCTTGAAAAAGTCAAGATCATCAAACTCCCCTGTGGAAGATATTGTTGCTTTAATAACATGGCTGTGAATGCTGGCAAAATTCTTACATCTCTAAGATAGCAAAACCTTTTAATTTAAAGTTTTTAGGCTCTGTGAACAACTTTTCTGCAGTAAAAGGGCAGCTTTTTGTGACTTCTGTCTAAGAAACTGAGTTTAGAACACAGGGCATAGTTAATTAAAGAGCTTTTCTTTTGTTTTAATAAAATGCACATTCATTGTTGTTAATGTATGTATGTTTCATTTTTTGTAATGAATTTCATGATCTGAAGTCTCTGTGAGTAGTGAATTTCATACCTTCGATTTACAAAGCTGAGCTAATTAATTAGCTGTACTTTAAAGTTGGAAGAATCTAAATTATGTAGACCCTGGTCTTTAGAGGAATATGCTACACAGGAGGCCACTTCAAATTAAAACAAGATGTAATTAACATGAAAACTATAAAATAAACTGTAAGCATTTACACAAAATTTGCACTAGTTAACAATAATAATCCAAAGGCATTTTTTTTTTCATTTCTAAAATGGCTCTAAGGTTTAGCAACAAATAGTAAGATTATTTGATACTAATGTGATTGCTCTCAGACCAATGTAAAAAACAATAAATCATCTGAGGCAATAACTTTGATAGGTAAATTGAAATTCTACATATACATAACTATGTACAGCATTGTGTAGTGGTGGGTGATCACATACTGGATGGGTGAGGTCAGCTGCCTGTAGATATAATAATCCACAGTTTTATGGAAGAATCTTTTTAGGAATCATACAGAAACAGCCAGAATAACATTTACTTATATAATGGCACATTTTGTAGAGACATACTTCAAAAAGGGTTACAAAAAATAAAGAGCTTATGAAAGTTTTTTAAGACTAGAACTGTCCAGTTTAATGAACAAACACTATGGTCAGTCAAGCTTGGAGGAGAGGAAAACAAAAATTCCCGTTGATGAGGACACTGGAAACTTCTAGAGGTTCCTAGACCTCTCTGGGCACTCTAGCAACCACAAATATGTTAAGGATTACTAATGACAGCAAAATGAAGATACCCTTTTGTATATTTCTTCATTCATTCTCCCCTGCATCACAAGTTGAGAGAAAGAAATCTCCTTGAACAAAAAGAAAATTTTGCCACCTCTCAGATTTCTTAAGCTTTCAGCTTTGTACTTGACATTTATTCATATGAAAGTGAATTCCTGTATGTATACACAATACTGGTGAAAAGTTTTAGAACACCACAGTGTTTCCATGTTTTCTTCAAATTTAATCAGTTGAAATGCCATGAGTGACCTAAAATAGAGAAAAGGTAAGCAGTGAAGTACCAGAGGTTTTAATTTCAAGCTTAGTTTAGAAAATTATTGAAAAAAGCAAATTTCAAAATATTACAAATGAGCCTTCTTCAGGGAACAACTAACAGGTTATAAACCTTGAGATGTTCTGCAGCAATTAAAGTAAATTTGGCTTTGAAGTTTGAACCAAATAAACTTCTGTTGATTACTTAAAAACCCTCTGTCTTAAAGCGGCATTAGCAGTAACATACCATGTTACTACACCCTCTAAAGTACTACTTGATTTCCTAGTTCAAAACATCCCCATATACATTAACAAATCTTTTCTAAGAAATTAGATTCAATCATAACCTCATTTATTTGGAATTCAAAAAATCCATGCATTGAAAAAGCAACCCTGCAATGACCAAAATCAGAAGATGGCATGGCTCTACCAAATTTTCAGTTTTATTACTGGGTGGCAAATATACAAGCTATAAAAACCTGGACATTCACACAAATACACACTAGCTTGGTCTGCAATAGAAATGAAATCCTGCAGCACTTCTTTATATTCCCTGCTTTGTACCCCATTAAATACAAGGTATCCTCAATATGCTAAAAGCCCATTTGTCCTTCATTCGCTCAGAATATGGAACCAATGTAGGAAGCACTTTAAGTTAGAGAAAATTTTATCTGTGGCACCTCTACATGATAACCCCCTTTTTCCACCCTCTCAAACTTACACAGTTTTTAATGTTTGGAAAACATATGTGATTAAATCATTTAGAGATTTGTATATACATAATGTCTTTGCATCCTATGAACAATTATATTCCAAATTTAATCTCCCATGAACACAATCTTTCCACTATCTCCAAGTTACAAACATTGCTAAGTAAAATCTGCCCAGTTTTCCTCACCTGCCACCTATTTCTATTCCAGAAGAGATATTGATTAGTCTTGGGGACTCAGACAGCATTTCTATAATATATAAATACATTTTAAAGTCCCTTCCTTTTAAAGATCACAGAAAACAGTGGTTAAAGGATCTTTCACTCAACATTTCAGAAACAGAGTGGAAGATAGCCACACACAGAATTCTCTTGAGCTGCATATGTGCAAAACATTCAATTATTCAACATAAAATCTTTTATCGAGCACATTTATCTCGTTTGAAATTGTCCAAAATGTTTCCAGGGCAAGATCCAACCTGCAAACGTTGCAATCAAGCACCAGCTTCACTGGGCAACATGTTTTGGGTGTGTACAAAATTAACATTTTAAAATACTTATCAGACAGCATTGGTGTCACAATCCCACCTAATCCACTAATAGCTGTGTTTGGTGTACTCCCAGATGGGCTTAAAGTGGAGAAGGACAAACAAACTGTAATTGCCTTTACTAAACTATATAACTTATCTTACTCAAATGGAAGAGTCCTAACCCACCTCTTTTAAGTCAATGGGTAACTGATGTTATATACTATTTGAAATTGGAAAAAATCAAATTCTCACTTAGAGGATCTGTTCAAAACTTTTTAAAAACCTGGCAAGACCTAATCAATAACATTTTAGAATAAGCATTTATATTGGTGGAAAAGACTCTCTACTACTCTTAACAATTTTTCTCTAGTTGTTGGCCTTCCTCTCATTTTCATGATTTTAGTTTTTTTTAAGGCAATTGGAAACTGGAAGAAACTCAGGTAGGAAAGGATCAGCCTACCCAAAGTCACAACCAAATCAGAAGACAAGTTTCTGAGGGTCACCAGTTTATGTGATAGGCACTTCACAGCACAACAGCTTCAAGCACAGCTTAACCATGATGATTCACAAGTTCACTGGCAACTTTAAGATGGGCCTATACATGTGCCTTTTTGACCAGGGGGATCTTGTAGGCACTCCAAGATTTTAATGTATTATAGTGTGTTACCAATGGTATTCTTGGTGACTGCGGTCGCAACTGCCTTCAGATCATTAACAAGCTGCTCCTGTGTAGTTCTGGGCTGATCCCTCACCTTTCTCATGATCATCCTCACCCTATGAGGCAAGACTTTGCATGGAGCTCCAGACCGAGGGTGATTGATGGTCATTTTATATTTCTTTGATTTCTGTATAATCACACCAATAGTTGTCACCTTCTCTTGCTGCTGGTCTTGTAGTCCATTCTAGCCTTGTCCCTGATGTCCTTTGACAGCTCTATGGTCATGCTAAATACTGTAACAGTTCAGGCTGCAAGCGACAATGGAATGAAATTAGTCATTTTATGTCAACAGCTGATAAGTCGCCCTGAAAATGACCTTTGGCTTCATAGGAGGTGGCTACCACCACACCGCTCAGGTTTTCTGTGTCTCCATGCCCTCTCAGCTGCTTCAAAACTTTGCCTGCTAATACACTCTCCCCAGGTCCACGTCACAATACTCATCTGGGGTTAGAGGCAACAGTTTGCCACTCTTCTCTTTAGCTCAATGAGAAGACCCAAGGCTAGGGTCCACACTCAATACTTGATCGATGCTGTGCATCAGAATTGATGGACTGTTGTACCCTGAAGATTCTGCTATTTAAATGCTGTGTCTGTGCCCCGCCTCCCCCCATCAATGCAGTTTGTGGAGCTTCTTTTATGCCAGCATGTCCAGGTTATCCCACCCCCTCTGAAATACCTCTGTTACCTAAGGAGCATGTCCCTCAAAGGTTTGGACCCAGGAGTGCCACAACACATTTTTTTTGTACTTAAAATTTTGTTTTATAAAAAAAAATTATAGTCAATTTTGCTGTGTTTTCCGATTCATACAAGAGACACCCTGTGGTTTGATTTTTTTTTATCTGATATACTTTGTTAATACTCGAGGGAAATTGTCTAGATGATCAGTTTAGGTTTGTAAATTGACTGTTGTATTTGCAGTTTACTAGAAAGTTCTGAATAGTCCTTTGAACATGTAAATAGAGCTTATTACCACCAAAGCTGGAAAAATTATTATTTGATGTTAAAACAGTGTAAAGTGACTCGTGTGTCTTAAATTCAAGGTATTTCATTGTCACATAAGACCTGCAGTAGCTAAACAAATACAGGAAGTAAGATCATTTGGATTTCTGAAGGGGAAAGTGATTTGCCACATGTAAGCTTGTGAAAGGGAAAGCGACTCAGCCTGCACAGGCTTGTGAAGAGGAATCAGAGTGGAAGCGTGTAGTCTTGTTAAGTGAAACTGATTCGGAGAAAGGAGAAAAATGGTCTCTGTATATCTGAATATTTAGATGTAATTCTTGTATATGCCAGTAGTTTTTTCCCTAAAAATATGTTTTTGAAAGAAGGGTGCATCATAAATCTGAGGGCATGTTAAACTGAAAGGAAAATGATACAGATATTTTATCAACATAACTATATTTCCAACAAAGTTTTTTATGAAAAGTTAAAAAGTACTCAGAAATGATACTTAAGTAAAAATACTTTGTGAAATTTTAGCTTTCACTTTTTTTACTTTCAGAAGTATTTCATTTAAAAAAGTACTCGAGTAAAAGTAAATAAGTATCTGCTTACCTTTTATAATAATAATTATCAACATCATTATCATCATCATCATCATGTCTTTGATCAGTGCATAACCACAGTAAGAGGAGTTTCTAATTTACTACAAGACATATTATCCTCTTCATAAACTGATAAAGCTTTTCAATTACTCTAGGCTGAGTGGTGGCTCTGAGGCTAGGGATCTGCACTGACAATCAGGAGGTTGCAGGTTTAAATGCCAGAAGTGACTCTACTCTGTTGGGCCCCTGAGCAGCTTGTTATTGCTCTGTCCAGGGTATGGGGTATGACTTTAATCTGCATCCAGCATTGCAAGTAGGCCCTCCAACCTGCAAGGAAAAACCTGGGGGTTGGTGGTAGAATTGTCACTCCAGCCACCATAAAATACCTGTCAAGACAAAATCTGATATTTCCATACAAGTAGGATCAAAATCATTTTTTTGTTATGAGTGAGTGAGGTAGAGGCAATTTAAAAGATAAAGAATAGTCAAAGTGAATGAAGTTAGGACTTTTACCACAGGTTCTTGAAATCAGCTACTAAGTAAAAATGATAGAGAATACTCAAAGTCAGGACAAATAAGCCCACCTTGATGTTGCACCTATGCATATGCATAGGCCCTCAAGCCAAACCATTGTAAAATGGCATCATAGACATTACATGCAAATAATTAGTGTAACAGTAAATAAGTAAAACGCTAGAAACAATTTTACTCTTACTAAAACCATGGTCATCTGCAGAAAGACCCATGGTCTGTAACCATAGCTTTTGAAATCTAGGTAAGATCTCCTTTATTGTTAACATTTTAAAATGACAAACACTTTTTATTTGATATACTAGTAATCCATAATTACAATGTTAACAAAAATTAGCACCAAATATTACTAAGACTTTCTGAGCCAAGTATATCCAAGATGGTAACAATCAGGTATCAGGTATTTCTCCTAAAGTACATTACTACTTCAGTAATTGTATTATCCACGCAAGGTGGTTCCTACCCAAACAAAGTATATGGTGTGAAATGAGCTATTCTATTCACTTTACATTGATTGGTGTAAAATAATGTAAAGTGGTTATATAACTCTGTTATGCAAATTATTTCAAGTCTTTTTCAATTCATCTCTCCCAATCTAACCTGGCATTTGTTATAACAAACCATGGCGTTCATACGTAAGAACTCTTTCAGTTGTTTTAAATAAATGTTCATTGGGTCAACTGCAGGGGGGATCTCAACTGTTATTTAAGAAAGGGAAATGCTTATGTTATTGTTCAGAAAGAACGGGCTAATACATTCAGACCATCATTACAATCATCTGTGGAGACTTTTACTGGACAAAATATATAAAAAATTAAGCACTGGTCCTACTCACTTTTTAAATAATGTTAAATTCTTCCTCATGTTTACTTGAATGCCTAAATTATGTTTTTATGACATAACAGTTCTGTTATCCTCTTTTGAAGGACACACATGCCAAACAATAAAGTTTATCATGTCTGAGAGGAATTATGACCGATTTCTTATTCTATGGTCTAAAAATGTCCATAATCGATTTGATCTCTATTTTCTGTCTCAACACCTGACTCTGACAACTTGCAACCTAGAAAAATGATGCATCTTAGATTAAATAGACATTAGTTTGCTTAATTCAACTGGGTATTGCCCAGCTCTCCTTATTACTTTGTATCATTATATTGCTGCAAATGTATTAATTATTAATTAATTATTCATATTACTAAGCAGTATGCGTATATAATAACTTACTGTTATGAAATACTGTATAGAAAGGCTGAATATCTCTGATACAGATACAATGTGTAAAGGTAACCTCAAGAAAGTTTATTCCCAAATTGAACACAAAAATACAGTATTTGTGCTCTCTTTATCCAAATTTAGAGCCACCTACAATATCTCATTGGGTACTTTCTCTGTTTTGGCAATTAGTTGATTTTTGTTATAGAGGTTTCTAGAACCAATTAAAAAATGATTTCACATTTTCTTTAATCAATGACCATGGGATTTATGCAGTCAGTAACTTACATTCTTCCAATTCAGTTTTTCCGTTATCTTTTGAGTCAATATTATTTGTAGTTTCTTCAGCGAGAAGACGCCACAATTGTAGCACTCTCTCTGAGCCATATTTTTGAATTGAATGGCAGCGTAACAAAATCCTTGAACACTTCAGAGAAATGCATTAACACATATACACCTATTGTGCTATGTAAATAATCTATCTTATTGTTCTAATTGATGTAAAGCAATTTTAATTAGTGCCAGTTTCTGGCATGCATGATTTCACACCTGATGGGAATGACTACAAAAGAAAGAGAGCACTCACAGTTTGAAATCACTTTTTGTCTGAAGTCTTTGTTTATTTTATACCTTAAATGGCTTTTTGGAGCTGTATGCTTGGTTTTATTTTTAATACTGTCATAAACTATAACCTCATGACACATCCTTCACCATGCTTCTATGACCAACTCATTTTATTACCTAGAAATAGTAATTTATATCATCAGTTGAAAGGAAAAATATACTAACATAAGCCATTAGTAAGACAATGGTATCTTTGAACTTAACTATTTTTAAATAATTCTGCATCTATGTGATATATAACAACTAGGACTGATAACTAAAATGCAGTAGATGCCAAATAAGAAAGTAACACTATGTGACAGTACCATAGCCTCCTTTTAAACAGTTTATTTTTCAAGAAACTAAATTAGAAAACTAAATTAGAAGATGTATTGTGGTATCGCGGGTCCGCGGCACAAAATAAAAGGCCAGTTTTAAATAAATATTCGCAGCACTTGTGGGTTAAAGAGGAGGCATGGTAATGTGGTTGGAGTGGTTCCTGGGCGCAATGAGGGGTTGGGTGTTTCCACACTGAAGTGCACAGGTTTGGGATCGCCCATGTCTGGGATTGATGCCTAATTGCCGCACCTGTGCCATGTCCCCATTATAATTAGGAGAAGTGCAAGTGTGGATGAAAAGAAACTGAAAGGAAAGAATGGAGTGTAAGGGAGAAGAAGGCAGGAGGCAAAGGAGCCGGTGCGTGCGTGAGTGAACGAGCGAGAGCAGGTTCTCTGAATTAACAACAGGCAGTTGGGAGACAAGCCCCTTAGTAGAGTGTTTGGCCAAAAGAAGTGGTCACTCCTGCTGTGTGCTTAACACTAGAATTACCAGAGCCTACGAAAAAACTCGTAATTCCGTCCCACCTTAAACTGCTTCTTAAATCCCTTCACACCTCTCCGCCAGCGCCCTTTGTCTTCTAAATGTGCTGATAAAGAGAAGCTGGAGCAGCCGGCTATTCCATCCCCCCACCAATTTAGAACGTGCGTGAACTTCTCTCAGCGAATGCCTTGATTGAGTATCTGGGAGTGAAGTGGAGTTTTAGAGTGGAAATAATAGATCGTTGTTTGGAACACACGCATTTCATGTCTGTTCCGTTTCTACAGTAATCTGTGTCAACCCATTGTTAAAACAGAAACGTTTTTTATATTCTAGTAGTAGATGACAAAATGTAGGCATAAACTATATAATGTATGAAGACTGAAGTCCAAATAGCAAAGAAACATTTTCACAAGAATAACACAATTGCGCTTTTATTCAAAAATATAACTGCAGAAACAAAAAGCCGCCTTAACATACGACATTGACACCAGTTTATTGTAACTGCCTCTGTGGTTCAATAGACTCAGCCCCCGCTTGGGAATCAGGAGATTACGAGTTCGATCCTGCGCCCCTCCGCTTTGAGAAGTAAACTGCTCTTAGTCTTACTGTTTTAGAATAAAAGTATACATTTGATTTCAGTCTGTAACAGCCGGTGCAATTTATGATCCTCGTAAAGGTTAGCTTTTTTTTTTAATTCACTTTTCATTCTCTCAGTCGCGTTCAGAATCAATCCATACAACCCCATCTGATACGGCTGTTTTCACTAAAGACGCGCTATAGCTCTGCAGTGTACCACGATGCATACTAACGCCAAACCCCCAGGGTTCTGACACACAAACGCTGGTGAAGCTGCCTTCTTCGTATCTCACCGTCACTTGCTTTTCTTTTTATTCAGTTTTCTTGAGTGTCCCCGCATGTTGCTGTATGCTGTTTCTTTTGTACTCCAGGACATGCAGAGGAAAGAATGGTAAAGACCAGTAACTTCGGCACTATATGCAATCATCAGACACTCCCCATCTGCCCGTGTCGTTCAAACACAGGAACATATATTGGTGTAAAAGTATAACAAAAGTGCACTTTTATTCAAGTGCACTTTTTCCATCGCCTTTTCCTGTAAGAAGCAATGTACACACTTCTCTCTATGCTGTGGTTTCTATTTGGGCGACTCCCCCCGGTGCAGGGCCTGGATGGGAGAAGCAGGGGAGCCACCAGTTAAAGAAGGCACCGGGTTTTGTTTTTAAAGGACTGCTTCCTGCCCTTGTTTTTAATGAAATTATTTATTGGAATTATTTTAACCTCCACTTTGGATCACTCTGGTTTGTTGGATTATTTGTTTATTGACATTTTGATGCACTGCAGTTTTATTTGGACACTGTTTTGGATTTGTTTTGTTGGTTTTAATAAAAGCACTTCTGCACTTTACACCTTTCCCCTTGCTTTGTTTGGTGTCCCCATTGTCCAACTCATCCGATTAAAATTGCCAATGATATTAGAATAAAGAGCTCCCAAAAAAGAAGAGGGAGCATGGAACAAGAACTGGCATCGTCACATGTATGTACGGCAGTGTTTCTCAACCTGTGGGGCGGGCCCCCCTAGGGGGGCGCGAAGTAACAAAAAGATGTGAAAAAAGAAAACAAGAATCAAAAATATGAAAAAAAAATCTGTTCAAACCAAAACAAATTAACTTAAACTACATTCTGATACTAGAACAATAAATATAGAGCTAGATAAATGTCGATAAAAGTTAAGTAGGTATAATAAAATATATATCTACATTTCAAAAAAATGTTAGGGGCGGAGGCACGATTATAACTATTATGAAAACTCGGGTCGCAAATACTTAAAGGTTGAGAAACACTGATGTACAGCCATGAATTGAAAAGATATACCTCTCCTCAAATTGTGATATGCATAGGCTAATACAGTTTAATTCCATACATTTTGCTTACATTTTTAACCTCTAATATTCTCAAATTTACCAAGAATAAGAGTTCATGTTTAAGAGGAGGCATCAAGCATGATTTTCTTCTTTACCGCATGCATTGCTTGTTAACTATAGTTACTTTTGAAACATTACTGGTTGCTTGATTTTTTTCTTAATTGGATGAACCCTGCACCACACTTTACTTCTGTGTGCTAACCTATCTGATACTGAAAAGAAAATCTGAAAATGGCAAAAATAAACTATCACACTATTTATTATATTAAATGCAGCAGCCTTTCATGAATTCAGCTCTTCTTTTTCAACCACCAGAGAAAAATGAGACCGTTAACCTTTCTCTTCGGCATACTGCTTACTAAAATGCCATACAGGGTGAAAGGGAAAGGAAAATGATTAAATATGTCAAAACTGATAAAAAATATGGTAAGATCCAGTACAAGGATAATAATGTGCTTCTTAATTGCAATGATATTCATCAAATTACTATAGAGATTATATACAATTAAAAGAGAGAAGATTTAATTGGGTGCAAATGCACACATTGCCTAAACCCCTCAAAAACAAACACAGTGTTATCCTAGTGTTGTTAAAGAATTGTTTTTAATTAGATGTTTTACTATGTTATCTTTTGTAGCATTTACTCCAAAAATCTTACTCTTTATCATTTTAACTCCAACAAAGCAAAAACATTTTGATTATTTTGTAAAACTGATCATATGCATTAAAAAAAAATGTATAATAAAGTGATCAGTTATAATTTTGCTCTTTTACATGGAATGATAAACAGGATGATTCTTGCTTATTCCAGTATTTGTATCTTCTTCCAAAATTCTATGTACTGTGGGGTACTGTCTTGTGTGGGAGACTCAACAACCAACGACAAACGTTAAAGTGGTAGCAGCTCCATGTAATCCAACTGACATGGGGAAATAAATGTAGCTATAAACTCAATTATTGTTTTTGAATTTGTTAAACCCATTTCCGTTTTTTTTTTATTAATGCTCTGAACATTACTGTTATTTTTAGTTTTGTTTTTGTCATTTCAATGATATCATTTTGTCAAGTTTTAGTGTGTTTGTTTTTTCATGGGTGCCACCATTTTGTGTGTCTGGTCTCTATGATTTTGTGTCTTTTTCACACATGTGATTCACATACTATTGAACCGTGAAATCATGGTACGATATATAAGATGGCTGATAAAATATAAGATTCACATTAAGCAAGCTTCCAAATATTGAAAGTTCTAAAGAAGACTCACAAGAGACAAACACTCAAGCAAATAAAGAAAAAATTACTAATAACTTTGCATTTTAGTTTTGGAAATTTTTAAGAAATATTTTTTGTAAAAGAGCTTACCTTTAACTTTAACAACTCTTTTATTAAGCCCTTAAGAAAAACATTTGCTCATCACTGCTGCGCATAATAATTTTTGTGAGTAGCCTTTCAGTTACAATACTTTGAATCGTGAAAAAGAGTAGAAGAGAACTATGACTAAAAGACAGGTATTCATTAGTAAGTAGTATATGTTTTAAACATTATGTAGCTTGCAATTCGTAATATAAAATGCTGCCTAGGTTGCTGTGTTCGATCAATGACAAAATAGATTTGTAAGTTCTATATGAGTCATTTCCTCAGTCGGAAAGGGGAGTATACGTTTTCCGAGAAAAATATATGTGAACCTGAAATTCTCAGAATTAATAAATTTTGAAGATGTTTTAACACCTGATGATATAGTAAAGTGGCATTTTACTTATTTATTGTAAAGAGAAAGCTTTAAAATGCACTTTGAAAAAGTTTGTTAATACTCTTGGTAATGTTTTTAGATTGTGTTTTTCTCCATCTTTAGTTTTTCTACAGCATAAAAAGATTTTAAATATATTTGCAATAAAAAGTAAAGAATGACATATATAATTAAACTTTCATGTATTATATACTAAGGTTTTTGTCCTTTTCACCTGCTTAATATAACCATATACAGTAAATGTCCTTTAAAAAGTTTTCTTTTTAAAATTGTAGAAACCTACAATATTCCAAATGTATACAGGTATCATTACAAGTATTACAGACTCCACTATTGTATAAAATGACATTCTTATTTTATTGTCGGTCTTTTTTTATATCCAATTACATGCTTATTTCTGTTTACACATTGGAATAGGCTCAGTGATCAAATGTGTACTTTTGATCACAACAAAGTGTTGTGCTCTTTGGAAGGAAAGCAAGCAATGACATCATTGGGATGATAATGTGACTCTCTGCACAGTCACGTGTCAGCAACACAGCCTTGTGCAGGATAAAACAAAGCACCGCTTCAAAGCTAAGAAGGAATTTCATTCATATGTTCAGCTGGATATAAGGGAAACTTGCTCTAACTGATAATCAATTAATCACTGACAAAAAAAGGGACAAGTTCTGTCACCCTCATTTACAAAGCTAGATCTCACAATCTTAATGTCACAGGAAAGTAAGGTCAGTGGCTTCTGATCGCTGATGCTTGACAGTTAAAGTCTTTTCTCTGAAATGCTGAGAATTTCAGGAAGGAGTACACATACGAATATTCTAAATAGAACTCTTTCTAGATTTACATGTCATAAAGCTTATTGTTTTATAGTTTTATAAATAGTCACATTTTGGCACTGTCCTGATTTTTCTTATTATGTACTGTCTTGCCAACTGAGAAAAAAAAACAATCATTGTTACACAACCTCTAATAACAAATTATTGTGGGCCAGTACTCTTATAATAATCCATAGCCAAATGAAAGAAAAAAAAGATCTCATGTGTTACATATTTGTAATTAAAAATACATGTGCAGTATATTTATACATCTTTTGGTAATTCAAATTCGAAATTAAATGTTCATTTACCTTTTGGAAACTCTTTTGACATTTTGAAAGCTGGTTTATTGGTAAGAAGTAACTGCAGTTGGACAAATATTCTTTAAAGTTTTCATCATTTTGATATTGCACTATATTATAAATATTACACATATTCTTTTATATATATATATATATATATATATATATATATATATATATATATATATATACAGTGGAACCTTGGTTCACAAACGTCTCGGAACACGGGTTACAACCAAAAAGTTTGCCAAACTTTTGCATCTGTTCACGACCACACATTCGGTATATGAACAAGCCAGTTTCCGTTTCGGTTTGTGCACATGTTCAGTCCCTCTCTGTACTGTACATTGTTCTCAGTGCATCACGCAGAGGGACTCTCCCTCAAAACTGTAACCTCCTCTCAACCCAGCTTCCTCCTGTGGTATAGCGGGTCCACAGCTCCCATCAAAAAGACCAGTTTTAATAAATAACTAAATAAATAAAGCCGGTGCAAGAGGGAGAGAGTGCAGTCTCACATGCTGCTGAGAGAGAGAGAGAGAGCAGGCTCACGTTCAGCTGAGAGAGAGAGAAAGAGTGTGCAGGTTCGCGTGCAGCTGAGCAGCAAGCCTGGGTGTTTGTCTCAGTTACATTAGTTTACTATTACACTATGTATTCTATGGTATAATTAACTTTCTTTGTGCTTAAAAATCTTTAAAGAAAATATATTTACATACAGTTCGTACGGTCTGGAACAGATTAATTGTATTTACATACAATCCTATGGGGGAAATTACTTCGGGTCATGACCAAATCGGGTTACGACGAGAGTTTTGGAACGAATTATGCTCGTGAACCGAGGTCCCACTGTGTATATATATAATATATATGTGTGTGTGTTATATCAATGTTTCGCCAAAATTGAACATTTCTTGGAAATTGAACTGAATGAGAAAAAGCTACAGCTCTTGACCACTAAATGAGGTGGAGAAGTAGGTCTTCAATTTAAAAGCCCAGTCTCATTTTAATACGTTATCAGTTGGTGCACTGCACTGATTTTCTGGAAGTATTTTTTTAAATATGTTAGCAAAGAATACATGTGTTTGGTTCATTATTAGCATATGACTGGATGAAACTGACATGTGGATTATGCAACGGATTATGTAACAAGAGTATCATAAGATTTTTAAAGTTCTTGATATTGTTTGCTGTTGTCCAGTATTAGTGTATCAGAAGCTTTATTATCTGCATTCTCAATGAAAACATAAGACTGAAAATGTGTGTCAGTCCTTGCTACAAATCTACACTACATTGGGTAACTAACATATAAAAAAATATTTGTGGGTGAAGTATTCTCTTAAGATTGTTTGTAAAGGGTGGGTTCTTGTCGTGTCATATAATGGGATGCCATTGTAGTACAAATGCAATTTTTTATGCGTAATAAAATATCACTAAAATTAAGTGAAAATGCAAAAGGAATTAATGTGTATGTGAGCGGACATTAGTATAAACTTCTGTATTATAACTTATTAACACTAGAATACTCAGCAGCCTATGAAAAAACTCGTAATTGTGGGCCACCTTGAATTCCTTTGCACCTCTCGATTAGTGTCATTATTTTGAAAATGTGTCGATCAGCACAAGCAGCAAGCAGTCTGCTATCCCATCCCCTCCAACGCTGCTGCTCAACTCGGGCGAACAGTTCTCCCAGCTCAAGTCTGTTTATCTGGGTGTGAGGTGCCTGGAGTTATATATGGTAAATAATATATCATTATTTGGAACTTCATATGTGTTCCGTGTCTACAGTGATCTATGTAAATGTAGGATGACAGGAAATGCAAGGCAAGAAATGATGAACACAGCAAAAACAGAAACTTTTTTCCTGTTATAGTACTAATGACAAAATTTTGACATGAAGTGTATAATGTGTGAAGACTGAAGTCCAAAATTCAAATAAACACTTTTACAAAAGGTACACATATAACAAAACAAGTGGAGTTTTATTCAAGACAAGTGTATGTGTCACGTAGTGTCAAGAAAGAACAGACTATGGCAGGATTTAATCAATAACATTTTAGAATAAGCTTTAAAAGCACTGAGGAAGTAGATTCTCTCCCTATTCTTTCTTTTTCTTCTACATTCATCTATATTCACTTATTAACTTATTGATTTAGTTATTTTTACTAGGTTTAAGTTTTATTCTGCTGTCCATGCTCTCTTTCTTATTGGTGGTGGTTGATTTGTTTTCAATTCTATTCTTGTAAAATCAATCTATTTGTATGGAATGTTGTGTGATTTCAATAAAATCAATAAAATTAAAAAAAAGAAAGAAAGAACAGACTATATGCTCAAGTAAACTGAGGCTGTAAATTAAGGACTGTTTAATTATAATTGTAATGGTAAACTTAAGGAGACGTTTATTAGTATATTTCTTCTAATATAAGGATTTGTTCAAATTCATACTTATTTTAAAATGTTTTAAATTATATATAAAATATGTAAGCTATAAAGACTGCATCTGGTACAATAAAATGTTATAATATGATAAAAAATAAACAGATGCTGTAGATAAGAACTTATTGAAGATTTAAATTAATCTTAAAGAAGATCACATAAAGACAAAGCAGGAGGTTTTGAAAATGAGGTGTCAAGAGAGACATAATAATGGTGGTGAAAATAATCAAAATTAGCGCAGGATGGTACCAGGGATTTAAACACTATCCTACAAATGATTAGGAGACTGTTGTGATGAGTCAATTTAAATTTAAGATCTAGCAAGACATTAATTGCCATGAAACCAAAATCAATAGTAATTAGGAAGTCATTCATGACCCTAATGTATTGCCTCTGTATTGTAGTTCTGACTGAAAAAAAGTTCCTTCAAATGTTGAAAGGATAAAAATAGATTTTTAGTTGAGAAGTAAGTGCAGTCTTACCTTTTCCCAAAAGTGGCAAAGTAGAAATTGGCTGTAATTGCAAAGGGGCTTAGGTCTAAACTGATTTTTTTATTTTAATAAAAGAATATTTATTGCCTGCTTGACAGTTAAAGTAATTTACTCATGGGAATTAAGGAATGGTACATCTGTTGTCAATAGCTGGTGTTTACAAATAAATAAAAGTTGAAAAAGGTCACTGTACTAAAAAAATATACTAATGTAAAAAAATAAAAATAATAATGGCATGGTGATGCTGTGCTTAGCACTTGTTGGGTTTGAATTGCATTCCCAGTCACTGTCTGCCTGGTCAGTGTGAGCTTTTTCTTACAAATTCCAAAATCATGTATGTTAAGGAAACTGGTTTATGGGAAGTGTAGGTATATGGGTGAATTGTTCTGAGATGGAGTGTTGCCTGATCCAGCATTGGTTCCTTCCTGTGCCTAGTGCTGTCAGGTAAGGCTCCAGTTCCCTGTGACTCTGATTAAGTCAGTTCAGTGTGTTATCAATGATAAAAAGGAAGCAAATGAATAAAGAAGCTTCTCAGTAGAAGAAGTCAACCAGGATTCCTAATGTTTTAATATTTTAAAATATATTAATACGGGTAGTTCTGTTTTCTACAGACAAGTCTATTGGACTGACTAGGTCTCCTCTCAATTGTGAAACTTTTTAAATTCTTAAAAATATAACCAGGAGTTTATACACAATGTCAATAGTGTTTATATGAAAAAGGAGGAGGAACACGGAAAAAGGATACACTGCCAAATGGAATGGAGAGGGTGAACTGTGGTGTAAGTTCATATTTGTCTTATTAACTCTTGACAAACAGCCCATAAATTTAGGTGATCTCCTATTTCTTCATATCAAGGGCATCCCTTTTATGCAGTTATGCTGTCTAGGACACAAAAAAGCAAATAAAGCCCATCATATTATGTAAGGTGTAGGTGGTGGACTTCTTTACATTTATATAGGTAGCACTTTTCCCACTATGCAGGGAGGAATAAGAACGCAAACCCATGATCTCCTTATTGCAGCGTTGGTTAATCTTGTAGACTTTAGCTTGCATTTTTTTAGACAACGTGTATTGCTATGGCTTATGGACACTGTCATAGTTTTTGAGTGTGAATTTCACATGTTGAGCTCATGCTACATGCTAATGTGTGGTTTTGCAAAATATGGCTGACAATAAACAAGCTGCTGCATTCCTGCAACAGAGGTTTAGCGTATATACTGTGAACTGCCAACTGCCATTTAAAGTCCAATTGTCTCCACCATTAACTAGCTATAATGTTTTATTTCATGGATGGAATGATTCAAATTTGTTATCAATGTGTTCTCAGCTTAAAGAATATTATTAGAGAAAAGGCCTACGAAGCTCAGTGAACAGTCTTTGGAAGAGGGCAAGTTCTGGCCACCTTAGTGTCCGTTCTTGCATGTCTGAAGAACCACTGGAGGTTTGTGAGACAGACTTAGCTAACTTGTTGGCTGAAGATATTCCTCAGTATACAGCTGAAGCACAATGCTGTGAAATTTAGGCATATTCTTGACCGATTGCTTTTAGAGCTATTCCACCTTGAGCTTCTGAGAATGTCAAAACAACAGCAGTGACAACATTTATTTCTATAGCACATTTTAATATACAGTATGCAGCTCAAAGTGATTTACAAGATGATAAAAAAATAGTTACAAGAAATGAAAAACAAGTCAAATTAGACAAGAACAGTAATAAGTAATAAAAAATGAATCAATGTGAGCTTACATAAAATAGACAATTAGTAGAAATGTAGAGTCATAATATATAATGTATTCTGAGTCCCAAAAGATGAGTGTGATAGTAAATAAAAACAAAAAACAGTTAAGCTGGAGAAATAAAATAAAATCTGCCAGGGTTTCAAGGCTATAAGTCCGCTCAGCCCCCACTGGCCATACTACCTGACATAAATGTTCTTAAATCATTTCTTATTTTTTCCAAGTTTCATCCAAGAAGATCTAATGCAGTAAGTCTCCTGAATAGATGGGACATCCCTCTTCATTTGAACCTTACATGTGCCTGCACAGTGCCTCAGATGGTGGCGCTGCAAAACATGAATACAGAGAAATTGGAAAAGAATGCAGAGAAAAGTAAAGATTAGAAAAGATTGTAGATCACTGAAGAATGTAATAATTCTATGCATGCACATTCTATGAGGAGTACAACTAAAACATAGCTATGAAAAATCCAAATTAAAAAAGTGGGGCTTTATGAGTTTTTAAAATGTTCCATACTTTTAGTTTGGTTTATCTCTATTGGTTAAGTACTCCAGTTTTTTGGTACATAACTGCAGAAGGCCACCTCACCAGTTCTGGTATGCTTGGTTCTTGGAATTATTAAGCTGACCATCATGTAGAATATCTAAGGATACCACTTGGAATGCAGAGGGACAGACACTCCACAAATAGGAAGGAGCAAGATTATATAAAACTTTATATACCATCAGTCAGTTCTAAAGGACATGGTAACCAATGTAACTATGCTAAAACCGGAAATATGTGCTCAGTTATCCTTTTTCTAGTTAAGATTCTTGCTTCTGCATTCTGAACTAATTGCAATCAATTGATGTCTTTCTTAGGCTGTCCTGTTAGGAGTGCAATACAATAATCTAGTCGACAAAAAACAAAAGATATGCTGATATAATTTCTCAACATCTGGCAATGTTAAAGGAAGTCTAACTTTTGCAGTGTTCCTTAAATTAAAAAATGCAGTCCTAGTAATCTGATTAGTATGTGATTTAAAGTTTATGTCAGAGTCCATGATTATACCTAAACTACTTACATCCACCTTGACTATTAATTCTAAGGGACCAAGTATACTGTATTTGTAATACCTTCATTATTTTCTTTTTTGCAGACCACTACGATTTCTGTTTTTTCATTTCTTAGCCTGAAAAAATTACTTCTCATCCTTTCAGAAATACAAGTAAAATACTCAAACAGAGAGGCTAGTGTCTAGGTCATCAGGTACTTTAGATAAGTAAAGCTGAGTGTCATCTAAATAGCTGTGGTAGAATACCTTGTATCTGAATATAATGCGCACTAATGGAAGCATTAGATTGAAAAAATCATCAGGCCCAATATAGATTATTGTGGCATACCATATAAAATATCATGGACCTCTGAACTCACCCCAACTAACAAAGAATTTTCTACCTGTTAAGTAAAACTGAAACCAGTTTAAGACACTACTAGAGAGACCTATTGTCTAAGTTGATTTATAAGAATATTGTGGTCAATAGTGTCAAATTCTGTACTCAGATCTAAAAGAACAAGAACAAAGAACCTCTGACCACATTAACCCTCACCTCATTTATTACTTGCAGCTTTTGCACTATGATTTGTTCTAAAACTTGAATGAAACTTATCAAGGATAAAATGTTTGCTGAAGTAATTATTTAACTGTCGAAAAACTATTTTTTCTAGAAATTTACTTAACAAAGGCCAGAATAGAAATAGGTCTAAAATTGAAAAAGACAGAGGAGTCAAGATTATTTTTCTTGAGCAGGTGATTAACAACTGCAGTTTTTCAACTGTCTTGGAAGACCCCTTATCAAATGATAAGTTAATGATGTTAAGTATACTATAAATTAGGACATCAGAGACTTCTTTGAAAAAGACATTTTCTTAACTGGGTTAAGAATACAATTGGAGGGTTTAAGTTGAGAACTATTTCTGTGTTGTTGAGTGAAGGAACTTAATTTGCTACAAAGAGCATACTGAGGCTCAACAGAATTATCTTTAAAGGAATGTCTTACATTACATCTGATATTGTTTATTTTGTGTTTAAAAATGTTACAAAGGCCTCACAAGTTTCACTAGAAATTTTCAGGAAGCATTCCATTGAGTGAGCTGGATTTAGAAAACTATCAATAGTTGAGAATAAAACTATTGAATTTCCAGCATTTTCATTTATAATTTTGGAAAATTAAGACTGTCTCTCAAGGCAGACTACATTGTTATATTCATTTACTGTATATGTGTTTTCAGTATTTCATAGTTTAGTTTTTCTCAATTTACATTCTGCTCTCCAACATTTTTTCTTTAATTTCGACACTCTAGGAGTCCTGTAAGGTATTTTAGTGCTGGATGATTTTTTTTTTTTTTTATGTATAGAAGTTAGTTATGATGTTTGCCATCCAACAGATTCTCTGAGTCTACCAAGACTCTCATACACAAAGGTAGCTGCTGCCATAGGACTTAATTTGATTTTACAGGACCTCTTCAGCTTGTGATATAAAGCTGAGGTACAGCCCTTGATATTTTTTCAATCCCAGATGATGTATTTTCTTTGGGATTCCAAGATTCTTTTTTTTTCTTTCAAAATAATTTGCTATTAGCAACCCATAATTAATGTTTTGGCCATAGTAGTAGCTAGGTAGTTATTGTCACTTCTATTTCACTGGATATTGGACCATTTGGAACCATCCAATCATCCATCCATGTTTTGAACCAACCATTTTCAATGAAGGGCCATAAAGAGCTCAATCTCAGCACCACTGAGTTGAAAACATTAACAATCTGTGATTAAACACAAGTCACAGGGCAAATTCACACATTCTCGTGATCGCGCAAGGAAGGTCAGTTTACATTTGCCACTTAACATTGTATCAAGCCTTTTGAATACAGGATGAAACAATTTGTACATGAATATGATAGACCATTTATATTTATCTTCCTGACTAAATAAGGGAACCACACTATGGACTTTGGTGATTACAACATCCGGATAAAGCATCCTTTAAAAAAGCTCTAATGATTATTTATAAAAACAAAAATATAATCAACAATTTGCAAGTTATTAATCCTCTTTATTGTCTCTATCAATAATTGTCCCCCTTCCTATTCCATTACAGTCATTCTTTTTCTCATTTTTATAATACTTCAAGCTATATTCTTTGTAACAAACCAAACTGTTATATGGAGAAAAATCTTTAAAATGTTATTTGAATTTATTTGTTATACTTTATTGCCATTTTAAAATCTGAATTTCAAAAGGTGTCATTCTCCTTGTCCTTTTCCCCTCTTAATGGAACTGACTCCTAAACTAAAGCCACATAATTCTTATTTTATTAAGTCCCCATTAGCATCATTTATGCTCCCAAGTCCTTTAACATGATTCTCACAACTCACATAAAAATCGATCCATCTCACATTATCAGAAGACCACAGGATTCTCTACAGGAATGCCTTGTGTCTGTCATAATTCAAATCTGCCTCGTGCTGAGAAATTATCACTCCCAAAAGAAATCACCCCACAGATATCTAATTTACAGCTTCCAACCTATGTGTTAGAGACCAGAACAATTTTCTCATCCTACTTTATCTTGGCACTTAATACTTCATTCATCCATTGAAGAATATGGTTGAGGAATTTTTTAACCATTCTGTTTAATTGCTCTCTATCTTATATTGAACTGTTTATACAGTTATATTTATCTATAGACATATGAAAATAATCTTGGTTACTTTTCATACTTTCTATTAAGCTGATATGAGCTGATAAAGTTGAAAAATGAATGATAGAAAGCGGACAATAAAAATATTCAAAATGTCATCCAAATAATAATCTGTTTGTCAAAGAAATCATATAGTTTGAAGGAGAAAAAATCATTTAAGATTGTTTGCTAATTTATTATAAGTTCATATATATGAAAAGGGTATACTAAGATAGATACCACTACTACAAACAGTGATTACTTTATCTGTTGTGCCTCCTTAATTGGTAGATTGTGAAGTTAGTGGTTGACTTTACTTCATCTTTGAATATTTTAGATTGTACTCTTATTATGTATATTTTGTGGACATCTTTAATGCTTTTTTCATTGCCACTTCTTTTGCATCCTGGCTCATATGGCTTTCCACATGAATGACATTATGAGACTCCTGCAGAAAAAGCTTAACAATGCCATAAATTCTACTGCCTTGCATGTATATGATATAACAATGGCCAGTTTAAGTACAAGTAGGTGGAGCACACACTGTACATTGCAGATCTATGGTGTGCCAGTCCATCACAAATTTTTATGAAATTAATTATGCTTATGCCAGACATGCATACTTGAAGTGGATCCACAGCACTGATGGTTTCCAGCTGTCTTTTATTTTTGAGCAACCTTCTTTGAATAGCTAGTTATTAGCATCATACAATGGGATGTGCGTAGCTTTCAAGACAGAAAAAAGGACAAACAGGTTTCTTGTAAAACTGTAGTTTGCTATCAAAAACCAAATGGCTTAGCCATTATGAATGGCAGAAGTCGTTGACAAGGGCAAAATAATTCATTTGGAATGAAAATGTTACGACTGATTTATCGAATCAAGGCCTAGAAAACTACAAGCCATTACCAGAAAATCAGAACATAACCAACACCAGCATACAGTGCAAATCAGCAATTTCAGGCAAAGGACTAAATGTGCTGTGCTATAATTTATAAGAAACTGTTTGTTTGCAACCATGCAATGCTTCCTAATGTTCAATTAACTACCTGCTGAAATTCTAAAATGGTGGCAGGATGGTCTTAAAAGTAAATAAAATAATTAAAATGTTTTTTATAAATAGATCATATGTAAAAACTCATATGATAATGAAATTTGTAAATTCAGCTTTTGAAAAATTAAAGTTACATGGACAGGAAAAAAAATTATCGCAAACAAAAAAACCCTAAATAATAAGAATTACAAGAATTTTAAAACTGTTAATAATTACACTTATAAAAAATTTAAAGGTTATGGTGGGGAAGGGCACATAGCAAAAAGAACAAGATGACTAAAAATATATCTTAAACAAACAGTAAAGTTCTGGGGATATTTAAGAATGGTTTATAGGTTGATTGATCAGCAGATGGGGAACTGATTTAAGTCATTGTTTCTTCAAGACACCACTTATGTTTGATTTTGTGCATGTGGCCACTCATATGTCTGGATAGCACCTTTAACTAAAAATTAACTTCCCACTTTCCTGAGTATGTTATTTTTATTTTACAATTTTGGATCTAAGTGCTTTTGAGTGTGCGAGTCACATTAAAAGTTTCCTATAACTGCCTTACTTAAATTCAAATCTCTGAATCCTCTATATTGCTTGTCACTGTAATTGAATGACAAAATAACCCATTTTAAATGCAAATCTCTCTTTCCCAAAAAAGTTATGGATGATTTATTTAGGTAACCTTGAAAAACTAAGCTAGCTAAGCTGTGCCAATACTTCATCCAAATACTGTAAAAAAAAATTCAGGGTTTCCACTTTAGCTACTGTACATGACTGAGTAGTTTGTTTCAAACTTCCTGACTCTTTTTTTAAGGATGTGCTTCCTGACTTCAGGTTTAAACATGCTTGATTATGGGATTTATTATTTCTTTAAAAAAAAAAAAAACTCTGCTGGATCAACTTTAATGATTACTTTGAAAAATTTGTAAACCTGTATTAGGTCCCTATTGCAATAGACTCCAGCTGCAGACCTCTAAAGCTCCACTCCATTGACGAGGATTTCACTTTATACTATATGTCAGTGATAACACCTAGTTACACTGTTGTTAAGATTAGGATTGCAGGAGGGTTATCTTTCTCAAGTCAAGTAAACCAAGTGACAAATTGGTTGTCCAGAGGAGCTACTTAAATGCAGAGCTGCAGAGGTCTGCATTTATTTTTATCATTTTTATTTAGTGCCATATTAATGGTCCAATGGGTTGTTGGTCAGTTAAGCAGGTTTATTATCTGAGAGGTAACATTTCTTGTACACAATACAAGTAAGTAAGAATTTGCCAAAATTAAAATACAGTTACATTAATTAAGTATTTGGACAGTGACACAATTTTCATAATTTTGACTATGTACAACACCACAATGGATTTGAAATGAAACAATCATTATGTACAGTAATTGAAGTGTATAGATGTTAGACCCAAAAGTGCATGAGGAGGTCATAGGATGCAAACATGAAAAATACAAATTAAAAAGTTACAATTTAAAACTTTTGTCTAATATGAACTTACATGAGACGAATATGTGATTATATTAGGGATCTTTAAATAAAATTTCAATAATTAGTCATTAGTCATTCTCTAACGTGCTTTGTCCTGAATAGGGCTGCGGGGATCTGCTGGATCCTATCCCTGCTAGCACAGGTTGTGCATGGCAATGAACAAACCCTGGATAGGATACCAGTCCATCGCAGAGCACACACACTCACATTCACACACACACACACACGCACACACACACACACACACACACACACACACCCACATACACAAAACAAGCACACGCTAGAGCCATTTTTGGATCTCCAGTTCACCTAACCTGCATGTCTTAGGACTGTGGAAGGAAACTGGAGCACCTGGAGGAAACCCACGTAGACATGGGGAGAACATGCAAACTCCATGCAGGGAGGATACAGAATGCAAACCCAGGTCGCCACCAGTGCAGCGCTACAATCATTAAACATTATTCAGGGACAGGTGAATATGTATGTAAACTCAGTACATAATAACATGAGTCTGCTGGACATCTTACCTTGTAAAAAAGCAAATGTCTCTGTCTGAGCCAGCAAAAAGGTGAATGCCAAACTGCTGCTTCATTAAAAGTGTCTCATTTTGTTTCCTCAGCTGGAGGATCTCCTTTCTGAGAGACATGTTTTCATCAAGTGGTAGGTCAACAACTGCTGAATCCATAACAGTCCATATTAGCGTTTTTATGGTTCCTGTGTACAAGTCCCTGCTGAAGCGCACTAAACCAGCCCGCAAGAACATCAGCGTGTGGCAATGCTGTGGATGGTGACTGCATCAATCTGGAGAAGTACACAGACTCTGTGACTGGCTACATCTCCAAATGCATAGAGGATGTTACTGTTACCAAGGATGTTGCCACAAGAGCCAACCAAAAGCCCTGGATGACAAGAGAAGTGCACAAGCTGCTCAAGATCAGAAATGCAGCCTTCAGGTCTGGAGACAAGGCCGCCCTCAGGGTGACCAGAGCCAACCTGCCTCACGCTATAAGGAGAGCAAAGTTGGCATACGCACAGAGGATTAACAAACAATTCAGCAGCACCAGAGACACACGTCGTATGTGGCAGGGCATTCAGACAATTACAAACTACAAGCCCAACCCACACAGCAGCGATGGTGATGCCTCCTTTCCGGATAAGCTAAACAACTTCTTCGCATGGTTTGAGGCGCAGAACAAACAGCCTGCAAGAAAAGCAACACTTACCTCCACTGACCAAGCACTCTGTCTCTCCATAACAGATGTGAGGAGGACTCTATTCAGAGTCAATCCACGCAAGGCTACAGGACCTGACAACATACCCAGTCGTGTGCTCAAAGAATGTGCCAGTCAACTGGCTGGTGTCCTCACCGACATCTTTAAAACATCTCTGAGCCAGTCATCAGTCCAAGCTTGCTTCAAGTCGACCACCATCATACCAGTCCCAAAGAAGTCATCAGTGAATTGCTTGAATGACTACTGACCAGTTGCACTCACGCCAATCATAATGAAGTGCTTCGAAAGGTTAGTCATGTCACACATAAAGACTAATCTCCCTGTCTCCCTTGACCCTCTTCAGTTTGCATACTGCTCAAACAGGTCAACTGAGGATGCCATATGCTCTGCCCTTCACCTCTCCCTGACACATCTGGATAAAAAAGACACATATGTCAGGACGCTATTTATAGACTTTAGCTCTGCCTTCAACACAATCATCCCTCAAAAGCTGGTTGTAAAACTGAGCAGGTTGGGCCTGGACACCACCCTCTGCAATTGGATCCTGGACTTCTTGACAGAGAGGCATTGGTCAGTTCGGATGGGCTGCAACACTTCCAGCAACAGCACACTGAGCACTGGGGCGCCGCAGGGCTGCATGCTTAGTCCACTGCTGTTCACCCTGCTGACTCAGGACTGCACAGACATGCACAACACCAACCACATCATCAAGTTTGCGGATGATACAACGATGCTGGGACTGATAAACAGGGATGGTCGAATGGCTGTCTGAATGGTGTGAAGACAACAATCTATCTCTCAATGTTGACAAGACAAAAGAGATAATCGTGGACTTTAGAAAATCACATCCTGCCCACATCCCACTCAGCATCAGCAGTTTAGATGTGGAGACTGTTAGGAGTACCAGGTTCCTCAGTGTGCACATAAATGAGGAACTTGCGTGGACGCATAACACCTCATCACTAATCAAGAAAGCCCAGCAGAGACTACACTTCCTGAGTCAGCTGAAGCAAGCAAGTCTTTCCCCTTCCATCCTCACCATGTTCTACAGAGGCACCACTGTGAATGTTCTGACCAGCTGCATCACTGTCTGGTATGGCAGCTGCAACATATCTGACTGCAAGCGCCTGCAAAGGATAGTGAAGACAGCAGAAAACTTTATTGGGGTGCCTCTCCCTTCACTACAGGACATATTTTATAAACACAGTGTTTGCAAGGCCTGCAGACTTGTGCAGGACCCCTTACACCCCTCACATGGAGTTTTCACACTTCTGCCATCCAAGAGAAGATACTGCAGCATCAAAGCCAGATCTGCCAGGCTGCAGGAGAGTTTTTACCCCAAGGCTGTCAGACTCCTTAACAGCATGCTGCCCCCTAGGATCTTCAAAACTGCTTCAACCACCTCTAAAAACAGAAATTTTATACATGCTAGCCACTTTCCTGCAAAGACGAGCGTGCATGTACAAAAAGAACTGAAAATCTCATACTGACCTTTAAGTATTTTGACAATCTTGATATCCTTCTGCTGTGAAACATTGTGACCTGTCATTGTTTACACATGTCTTAAACAACCATTATCATACACTGATAGTTTCTGTATTATCTATATCTATTTATTATTTATTTATTATATTACACATCTATCGACTATATTTATGTATCTAGATTGCAAATACCATACATTGCATCAGTGTTCATATTGCTAACTACATGTCAATATTGCTGCTATTTCTTTGTCTTGTCTTTGCACAACGTCTTGTTTGTGTTTTAATTTTAAATGTAAATTTTAATTCTATTTTTTATTTATTATTTGCACGGCATGTTACACTGTGGACCCTGAGCTTCGTAATTTCGTCTATCTGTATACTTGTATATGGTTGAGATTACAATAAAGTTCACTTTGACTTGACAGTTGTGGTCCTCGAAGATTTTATCATCCTTCACCTCTTTGGCCTGGTGTCTTATCCTCCATTGATCACTTTCTCCTCCGCCAGTCCTGAAAGTGGAACGGAGAAATTGTTCCACTCAAACAATAAAGGAACTGTTCCCTTCTTCAACAGTCACCACCCTGTCTCAGACACTGACTCACTAAAATCCTCTTTTTTAAAATGCCGAATACAAACTTAGGTATAGAGACTAACTGCTAAGCTCCCCTCTCCAGATAGAGAAGATCCATTTAGATTGCGTTTCTGCATCGGAGAGAAATTTATTAAAACTAAGTACCTTTTTGCACTTGCTGGAAGTTTGACACAAAGGTACACAACAATGTTCAGCTGTAGAGCTAACTGTAAGCTGAAACTTAAAACGTTTTGTTCACAGACATTCTCGCCTCTAAACAAAAACCACAACTGCAGTATTGACAAAGGAAGTGACAGAGCTGGCTGAGATTTCACCAGAAGTACATCAACAATACCATGTGCATATAGCCTACTGATTCCAATTGTGGAATTTGAATTAGAAAGCTGTTGCTGTGAACTGTCAATATGACATCCAAAGAGCTGTCCATGATAGTAAAAACAGGCCATTATTAGGCTGAGAAAGCAAAGCAAACCCATCAGAAAGACAGCAGAAATACAGCCAGTCAGTCATCGTCCAACCCACTATATCCTAACACAGGGTCATGGAGGTCTGCTGGAGCCAATCCCAGCCAGCACAGGGCACAACGCAGGAACGAACCCCAGGCAGGGCTCCGCAGAAATACAGGGAATAGTCAAATCAACCATTTGGTGCATTCTTAAAAAGAAGGAACAAACTGGTGAACTCAGCAACATCAGAAGGCCTAGAAAGCCACAGGAGACAACTGTTCTGGATGATTGGAGAATTCTTTCCTAGGTGAAGTAAAACCCCTTCACAACATTTAGCCAAACCAGTAACACTCTATGGGAGGCAAACCTAACATTGCCAAAGCCAACAATCAAGAGAAAATTTCATTAAAGTATTATAGACAGTTTACAACAAATCGCAAACCACTGGTAAACCTCATGGATCGGAAGGGCAGATTAGACTTTGCTAGAAAATATTTTTTAAAAGCCAGTCCAGTTCTGGAACATTTTTCTTTGGACAAAGGGAACTAAAATCAATATAACTCAGAATGTTGGAAAGAGAAGAGTATGGAGGAGAAATGGAATAGCTCATGATCCAATGCATACCACCTCATTTGTGAAACAAGGTGGAGGCAATGTTATGTCATGGGCATGCCTGACTGTCAATTGAAGTGGGTCACTAGTGTTTATTGATAATATGACTTCTGGCAGAAGTAGCAGGATGAATTCTAAAGTGTATAGGGCTGTACTATTTGCTCAAATTCAGCCAAATGCTGCAAAACTGATAGGACAACACTTCACAGTAGAGATGGACAATGAGTCACAACATACTGTGAAAGCAAAGTGATTTTTCAATTCAAAGTGGAATATTCCAAATCAATCAACTGACCTCAACCCAATTGGACTTGCATTTCACTTTGCGGAAGACAAAACTGATGGCAGAAACTCCAATGAACAAGCAGCAACTGAAGACAACTGCAGTAAAGGCCTGGCAAAATATCACTGGGGTAGAAACCCAGCACTTGGAGATGGCCATGGGTTCCAGAATTCATGCAGTCACTGACTGTTTCAACCAAATACTAAAAATGATCATTATATTTATGTTAGTTTCTCTAAATATTTTTGAACCCTTGGAAATAGGGGGGTGATGTATAAAAATGTCTGTCTTTTCTAAACAGGTTATAACAGAATATATGTGTTAAACCTCTTGAATTAAAGCTGAAAGTCTACACTTCAATCACATTTTGATTGTTTTGTTTCAAATCCATTGTGGTGGCATACTGAGCCAAAATTATGAAAATTGTGTCACTGTCCAAATACTTATGGACCTGACTATAACTGTGAGCAGGATGGGTGGTGCAGTGGTAGCAGGGCCTTCTTAACACATGGACATGCTGGGCAGTTGCCCTGGGGGCCCATGAGTATAGGGGCCCCGTGCTAATCTATGTATAGTATGTTGTGACTTGCTGAGTGGTGTTGTGTAGTGGTTGCCCAGGGGCATATAAAGCTGTTAAGATGCACCTTAGTGGTATCACTGTTGCTTTGTAGTAAGGAGAGCAGGGTTCATGTCCTAGGTCCTACTTGCATGGAGTTTGAATGTTCTCCCTGTATCTGCATGGCTTTCCTCTGGTTGCTCCGGTTTTCTTCCCACTGTCCAAAGACATGCATACTAGGTGAATTGGCGATACTAAATTGGCCCCAGCGTTTTTGGTTGTGTGTGAGTGTGTTTATCTTGTCATGGACTGGCGTTCTGCCCCAGGTTTGTTCCTCCCTTGTGCCTTATGCTAGCTGGGATTGGTTCAGCTCCCTACCACAATTCTGTTCTGGGACAAGTGGGTTAGAAGATGACATGACAAAATAACTGCAGTAATTATACAAGTACAAATGATTGCAGTTTTCCAATTAATATCAGCATGGGCTGCAAGTGAGTACATATTTCTTTCTCTTAGATTTAAAAATGTGTGTTGCACTATATACTGTTAAAATGGATCATTATTTGTTATCACTGACAAAGTTCATGCTTTCATTCACACATGTGTGTTTAATGAATAGTGCATCAGAGTGCATAAATGACTGCAATCAAAGCTGTTGATGTAAATGCTTACATTCATTAAACTGCTGACAATAAACATCCTGAGTCCACTTTCAGGCTCAGTAATTACTTACTGGTCCATTCATATGGGACTGATGACCACTGATAATTCTTTTCATTAGAGCACTAAGAAACCAATCAGTTGCCTGACTAGCTACATTGACTTGATGGCCTAAACAGAGAAACAACAGATGTATGCTGTTGCTTTCTAATGTGGCTGATATGTTCTTTATACTTTTGTTTAGTCTGGCGGTGTTGTAGAAAATGTTGCATCTTTATAAAATATTCTTCAAACATTTTAAATATTGCATATCTTACACTTCTCTGTTTACACAAGTATTTGTCTATTCCAGTTAATATTGTCCACAATTCCATCTTTTTGTTTCTATTATAATTTTTTTTTTATTTAGCTGTTTTCATTATAAAATATTATTAATGCCACTGCTTTGATTCCTTTGGTTGTTAACAACTGGTACTCTATGCTTCTTTTGATGTAAAAATTAAATTAATTAAGCAGGCCTCATAAAATCAGAATTATCTTTGTAAAACACACTTAATAGCTAATAATAATTTTAAATGTATTTAATATTTTAAAATAAGTGGTGTTTTGTGTAGTTAGATACAGCTCACATTCAGTAATCTAATGTAAATAAACCCTTGGCATTGACAATTCATCACAGCATATGAACTGACCCTATAACTCTTTTTTAGCACTTGAATGACAATCAGTAGAGCCTCTGCCAAGTGGGCACTTTCATTTGCCAGCTACTGTGCCTATCAGTCACATTTCCTGCTGCTAGATGTGTAGATTATACTTTAAAATATAACAGAACTCATTTGCTTATCATGAATCGTTCAATCTACAATTAGAAACCTATTACAGAGATGCAGTGACAAGGCAATGAACCTGAAAACACAGAGTTTGGAAGCTTGCTGCGTGAAAAATCAAGAAAACAAAATCTTCTCACACTATCTGAGCATGAAGCATCATGAATGAAGTTTTTTTATAAGTCCATGCTGGACTAAAAAAAAATGCACCAGCTGGGAAATGCATATTTTCCGAACTGTGGATATAATGGCCTACGAATAGATTTTTTTTTTAATCTGATTAATTGTTAGTGATTGCTCTGACATACAGAAAGCAATCAATCTGTAAATGTCATTGTGTTTGTCTAAGGAGAATAACTTTTAAAAATGTTCCCTATTTCAATATGATTCGTTGTAAAAAATGTTTCATATTTGGCATCACAACAAAATTATATTTAGCGTTGTGGCGACTGAAAGGAATACAAAACTGAAATAATTTGGTTTGGTGCATCCCTCTATAACGTTTTAGTCCTGTGATAAATTAATGAATAATTGTCCATATGGATGCACATCCTTATCTGTTCAAATGCCTAACACTCTGCTACTGAAATGGATTTGATAACAGATACTTTTTTTTCCATTTCTCTTCCTGCTTTAAATCACATAGCACTCTTGTCAGTATTCCTAAAGGGATAAGCTCATTTGTTACACACGGCTCACATACGAGTCTGTATACAAAGACATCAGGTTGGTTTTGTGAACACCTGTCACCAGTGAGAAGGGACTTACACCAGCAAAAAGAGCTTATGAGACTCTCACTGGCGTTCTCGAAATAAGGGACATTCACGACTGTGAGTGAGAATCTGCTCAGTGGTTGAATCTATATTGTTCTGGTGTTAACAGGCATAATACTACTGTCTTACTATTCACTGTCTGAATACGGTATTGACATATACCTCAATAGAGACAAGCCACACCACAAAAGTAAATAACATGCAAAGAATTATTTCCAACATAATTACAAAGGAGGAAATACTAAAAGACGTTTTGCTTAGTAAGGCATTTACATTTCAAACTTCTGCTAAAAATTAAACAAGACCACAATGTACCTGCCACATTCTTTTTATCACAGTGAAGTTTGTTGGTTGAGTCGAGGCAAAGTGTTAAAACGGTTTTTTGACCTGCGGCACGAGGTAGATATCTTCATGACTGAAAAATCAAAGCAACTTCCTGAGCTTAGCGATCCCTCGTAGCTATAGGATTTAGCAATTTTGTGTGATTTAACGCAATATTTGAACGAGCTCAATATAAAACTGCACGGAAAAAACAAGCTTATCTGCCATGTGTATGCAGATATAAGTGCATTTCAAGCTAAATTGAGACCTTTCATGCAACACCCTGAAAGGGAGCAATTGGTCCATTTTCCGACGTGTACTGCACTACGACAGGCACATATGAACTTTCACTTCCCAAAAAGAAGAATGGTCCAACTTCTGAAGCTGCTGAGTGAAAATTTTGAGGAGAGGTTTGCAGATTTCCATGACCTCGAGAGTGAAATCCGTTTGTTTGAAAATCCGTTTTCAGTTGACGTTCCCACTGCACCAACTGATTTACAACTGGAACTGATCGAGTTACAATGCAATACGTCTCTTAAGGATAAATTTAGAGAAAAATCTCTACCAAAGTTTTATGCTGAACTGTTAGCAGTGAACTTTCCAAATTTGCGAAAGGAGGGACTGAAAAGGACCACAGCATTTGCGAGCACATACGTTTGTGAACAAATTTTCTCCACGATGAAGAGAGCAAAAACCGGGTCACGTTCTCGCATTACAGATGGTCATCTTCATTCTGTGCTAAGGATCAATGTGAAAAATCTTGACCCAAACATTCCGAAACTGGTTTCTGAAAAACAACTGCAGACATCGCACTACTAAAATAAGCATTGGATGGTGAGTCCACCAATTATTGATTTTTCATTTCTTTTCTTTTCTCACGTTTCGGTAACTAGAATAATTTTAAATATCCATATTTAATTTTCACATACGTTGTGGCCCACAAAATTCATAGCAAAGTCAAGTTTGGCCTCCATATTATGAAAGGTTGGGCACCACTGTCTTTAACTATGTTTAAGTCTGATAATATTGATGTAGTATGTCAAATTTGAAACAACTCACATTAATTTTACAATTCTTTGTATCCTATGTTTTCATACTATGTCATTTCATTAAATGACTTTTGACAAAAAAATTTGACTCAGTAGAGCTCAGTCATTTTAAAGACAAAGTAATGGGCAAGTACTTCCATGGGGTCTGAAATTCAATATATAATGCAGCAGTATAATCATTGGATTTCATGAAGGAAACTGTTGCAATTTACAGTTTCTATGAATGGAAGACTAAGTGCATGTGTGACCTAACAGTTTAGCTTCTGCACTTGCTAACTCCCATTGGAATAATATATTTTGTATAATGTTCTCCTTTTGTCATTTGCCTAATTTAAGTTGTGGTAAGGGAACTGTTTTGAACTTTGTAACAAAAAAATCCAGACTTTATAGAGTCTGAATAATTTAGCTCAGGGGTCCTCAAATTATTCCTGGAGGGTTGCAGTGGCTGTAGATTTTTGTCTAATACAATTAATTAGAAGCTAATTATTGTTGCTGAAGCAATTACTACTCAACATTTTATACTTCTTTTCAGTTAGCTTACTTGTTAATATTAATTTTCCTTAATTGCTTTTAGTTTTTAATGGTTAAAGTTATACTTTGACAACTTTGAATATTGTTATGTTTTATTATTTATATATATATATACATTTGAAGTTTTTAATTATTACTATTATTAACTAGAGCTGATAGTTATCTGTTGGTTCACACTGTTGTTTGCTTATATTTTTTGTTTCTGTTTTGTTGCTGATTATGCTGTATATATATTTTTATTATATTTTTGCTTGCTTTTGTACATTGTTGACAATATTTTCTTGTATTATTTATTGACATATGTACAACATATATTTTTGTTGTCTTTACAAATTTTGTTGTATTACATATGGTATATTGAATTTGGATTTATAACTAGTTTGTGGGAACATTCTATTTTTCCATATGTTGATTGCATTGTGTTTTACTTTTTGTAAAAGTTTTTGTTTTATACATTGTACTTTTTCCTAAAATAACTACCTTTACTTATATCAAATTTCGAGTGACAGAGGAATTACATACTTTGACAGTTTTTTCTTGTTTTCTTTTTTCCTTTAAAATACATATAGATACTTGTTTTGGTTTCAGTTTCAAATTGACCATTAAGTTTTGACACGTGAAGTATTAGAACACTTTTGTTTTTCTTGTTGATTTCTTTATCATTGGCATCGATACAGCAGATACCAAATTTTAATGACAGAAGCAGCCATCTTAGAAATACTTCACTACTACATACTTAATTACACTTAAAACAGCAGAAATAACATGTCTGAATGCTTTTAGTAACATAATATTACTTTCATTTTACAACAGTATTAGTCACAATACAATTAAAGAGATCAAGATCTGGAGAAAGCAAGCTAAAAAACATTCAATCTATGTATTATCAACACAAAACTTTTTCACAAAGAAAGTCAACGTATTTCAAAACATTTTATAAATCATTGTTTGTATTTTTGATCAATTATTACCAATCTACAAAACATTTGGAGGTAAGCTGAAAGTCATTTTGGCACTTATTCCAATCTTTATAGGACAAACTATTATAAACTAGTATATTAGCGTAAAAGCCATGTATTTGTCTATTTTACTTCCAAAACAGTTAGTCTAATTCTCTGTAGTAGTAAACGAGACCAGCAATAAAAAAAAGTATTATTTACTTGTAGTAATGCCAGGTTAATGACATAATTATTGCTATACTCATTTGGAAATCAAATCAATCTGTAATACAACTTCAGTGAGACCCCCAATAATAAGCTTAAATACCTAATAAATACCACATGCCTCAATAATAAGCTAATGGCCTGTGGATAGGTACACTTATTAGCATGCTTCTTGCACCATTTAAATATCAGAATGGTTTATAACATATTGCTATGTTGTGGTAGACCATATTTCATCATATGGTGGCTTACTGTATAATTAAAATCATTGTAGCTACCATTATATGAAGGAGGAACGGAGTCATAGTGGATATAGTGCTGCTGCCTCATGGACCCAGCTCTGGTCCATGTAGAGTTATTATTATTTAATAATACTCTAATTGGAATAACATGTACTATTTTGTCATGTGCTTATGCGATTCCTTATATTTCGGCAAAACAATTCATTCCTTTTCAGTGATTTGAAATAACAACTCAAACATCATGAGAATTTCTCTCTTGACTTTCTGGTTTCTGCACTTTTGGTTTATCCTATGACTTTACTTTCTGATTAGTGATTTGGCTTTGGTGCAAGTAGGTTTCATCTTCTAGTTTACAACTTGTTTCTGGTTTAGACTATGCATCATTCCCTTGTCCATTTCCAGCCTTTGGGCAGAATACTCAAATACTTATTCAACCATTATCTGATTATTTACAAGTGTGTTTCCTTTTTTTCATGGGGTCAAGTGCTATCTAAGAATGGAGGTGGGATTTGGAAGATAGAGGATTGAAGAGAAATATGTTGAAGACAGAATATATGAGGTTTAATGATCATCAGGATTCTGGCATTAGCTTGCATGGAGAGCTTTTGGAAAGACTGGACAAATTTGAATATCTAGAATCAGTAGCCTGAGGTGGAAAACTGCATACAGAGATAACCCATAGAGTGCAGTGTGGATGGAACAAATAGAAAAAAGTATAAGGAGTATCGTATATTCAAAGAATTAAGGTGAAGGTTACAGGTAATGTTTTTAAAGCAGTGGCAAGACCTGCAATACTATATGGAGCTGAGATATGGCCAGAAAAGCGAGCACAGGGAAAAAAGTTAGATGTGGCAGAACTGAGAATCTTGAGAAAGAATTGTGGAGTTACAGAAAAGGACTGAATAAGAAATGAGACAATCAAGGGCACAACAAAAGTGTGGGAGAGTTATCTAAGAAAGTACAGGAAGGTAGGTTGTAGTGGCATGGACATGTGATGACGAGAGACAATGAATATGCAGGCAAAAGAGTGATGAAAATGGAAGTACAAGGGAAGAGAAAGCGAGGGAAGACAAAGTGGAGGTGAATGGATAAAGTAAAAGGAAAAGGGCTGATCTGGCGAGGTGGTAAATGTGTATCTAATGTATCCTGATAAGAATTAACTTCAAGAATGAGCCACAAAAGTAACATAGAAAAATTAAATGCATTTATAGTTGTATTTAACAATTTAAACTATCAGGGTGGAAATTTATAGAATAAAATAGTTTCTTTGTTGTCATTTGTTTAAGAATCAACATCTAAACTTCAGCTGAAGATCCTAACAGCTACCTAAACATTTATATGCATGGCACAATTCATCAGATTGTTGCATATACAAAACAGCATCCACATTGGGCTTTAATTAACGTATAGTAGAATATTGCTATTGTATAAAACAAGTATAAAGCAGTGCTTTATGTAAGTGTTAATACAGGTTAAATGTTACTTCATTTATTATTTTCACTATGTATGACTGCTGCTTTTAAATAGCACTAGGTCAGTATTGGTCAACAGACAAGAGATTTTAAATCATTTTTAAACAGTAATGCTAAGTGCATTTTAGCTAAAGTAGTAAAGTGGATAAAAATAAAAAAAACAAAATTCTTAAGTGAGTACATGAAAGTAAATAAATAAATAAAAATACTACTTTATTGTTAGTTTTATTTTGTGTAACATTTTATATGAGACATTTGTAACCAAAAGTATCTCATGCAGTTGGCGGAGCTCAACCTAATGAAAGTAGGAAAGCACTTCCTAAAACACTACATTAGATGAGCAACAAAGCATTCCATTAAGATGAGATCATATTCAGCTACTGAAATATTTTGTTGTAAGTGACGGCTGTGGAAGAATACAATAAATAATCAACTATTTTCAAAATTGCTCTGCCACACACTAAGAAAAGTACTGAAGGTGTTTATAAAATGTTTAGAGGTATACGCTAAAGTACTAAATTCCTGCTCACAATGGTACACATAAAAGAAAGCAGTAATAACATTAAGAATCCAAGAGTAGGCCAGAAAAATTGTGATCATACACAAACAGGTGGTATTAGTGCAGTTCTTGGTTTCCAGCATCTACTGCTTTAGGGCACAGTCCTCTGAATCGATTTGTTTGTGTACTAATGCTATAATGTTGTATACCAGACAAAACTGGTATGAACAGGTGTTGACTTGGATGACTAGAATCTTTGATGGAACAGGCAGCTTTTGTATGACAATGTTTGATATAAATGTCTGTAATAGATGGTCTATTCAGTGAGTTTTGGTTACATAAGGAGAATGCTTTAAATGGTCTTGTTTTTAGTCTGATATGCTAACATATCTATTATACACACAAGTAATCATTCTCTCAGTGGCACAACAATAAGAATTAAACACGGATGCTGTCTTTATATTAATTTGTGGAGCCCAAGTACCAGTGTGCCTGCTTTAATTAAGAAACGCTCAAAACTTAAAGCTATTTTAGCCTATTGTCCATCAATATTGAGTGTTTTATGCATGGTGTTTGTGGAAGTCAGTATTAATTTCTTCAATTTTGTTTACATTTAAGGCAACATTGTTATCTGTCAAGTCATGTCAAGTCACTTTATTTAAATAGCATACTAAAAACAAATCACTTGTTCAAAGGTGCTTTACAATAGACCGAAAATGAATTACATAAAATATACTAAAGCAAAAGACAATAATGACAAAATGCTACCCCATAAGAAAATAATCAAATAAATTAACAATAGAAACAATAAAGAAAGAATATATCAAATTTACCGGTAAAAGCAAGCCAAGCTAAAATATGAGATTAAGCAGAATCAAAAGCCAATGAATAAAAATAAATCTTCAAGTGAGATTTAAAACTGTTAATAGACAGGGATAATCTAATATGTTGGGGAACTGCATCCCAAAGCATGTGTGCAGCAATAGAAAAAGCACAGTCACCTTTGGACTTTAGACATGAGTATGAAATGAACTGCAAATTGCTGGTTTGATAAGTTAATACACCTTTGGGGAGTGAAAAACTGGATTCTATTCCACTAGCCATTGGGATATGACCACTTTTGAACAAGCTGTGGGTATTGTATGGAAGCTTTGTGGCATTCCCAGATACAGAGAATTCTAATAGTCCAGGTTGGATTTCATAAATGCATGCATGACTGTCTCTAGGTCCTTGGGTGAAAGACAAGGCTTATGTTGGCTTTAGACCTTATTTGGAAAAGCTTCCCCTATACAACTGCACTTGTTTGTTTGACAAATTTCAATGAACTGTCAAAGATAATACCAAGAGTTTTAATGTGTGGGCTAAGATTCTGGAATTTTTAGTTAATATATAAAAACCTTTTACAATTTATTACAATTATATATATATATATATATATATATATATATATATATATATATATATGTAACAGAATGAATTACTAAACAAAAGGAAAAAGATTGAGTGTAACTCAAAGGTAAACTAAATGTAACTTAAAGATGAAAGCACTGGTGGTCTCTGCCTCATCTTGGAGAAGTTAGCAACATCAACTTACAAGGTTAAAATGAGGTAAATGAGAAATGAAGATACTTCCAGAAAGTGGGGATAAACTGAAGGGAAATCCTTTACCCCTCTTCTATGATGAAGTGCTAAGATCAATAGGACAATCCACAAAACACCCCTCGGTGTTCAGAATAGTTGGAGAAATAAATTGCTGGTGGCGTTACTTGATTGGAGGAGGTAATACAGTCCTTCATATTAAGAGTCAGATGTTAAGATGTATTAGATGAGGTGATATAATTAGAAAAAAAGTATAAAAGCAGATAAATTGTTTAATTGATTGCTCACTTTGTGGACTGTAACATTTGTGCATGCCTCTATGCAAATAAAGAAATGTTCTGCATGCTCATCTGGACTCTGTGACTGCCTTATTTGAAAATGGAGGAACGTTTTTTTCCATGGCAACATAGCCAGAGAGGTGACAAAACTGGTCTTTAGGGTTTGTAATGGAGCTAGGGGAACCAAAAATATTACTTTAGTTTTTCTCTCATTAGGCTAGAAGTTTTTAATATTCTGAAAACAATTAGAAACAGCTGTCAGAAAGGAATTATTGTTAGGTTTTAATAGAAAATAAAGCTGTGTGTCACCAGCATAGCAATGGTATTTAATGTTGTAGTGCCTGCAGATTGGGCCAAAGGGAATCATGTAAAGAAATAAAAGCAGAGGGCCTAAAATGGATCCTTCGAGTACCTCATAGCTATAGTAAAAGGTATAGGTGTAGAGGTGTGTTGATTTATACTAACTGAAAAAACTCTGCCTTTTAGAAAAGATTGAAACCAATCAAATGCTGATCTTTCACAAGCCAATTTGAAGCAGAAAAATGTAAAAGAAATAACAAGTACATGGAACATGGAAGTAAAATGTCACATAATTACTTAAATTATATTTGTTTAAAGTTCAAATATGTTCCTTAAGATATCAGGCTGATCAAACAGTGAAGTATTTGTTGAAATATTGAAGGCAATGCTTCAAGTGGTCCATTTTTGTCAAACTGGCACAGCTGCTGTACATGTTGCACACTGCCTCAAATAACCTTGCTGCCAGTATTCTTGAATAATGAAGAAATCATTCAAAAGAAGAGGAATAATGACTACTTAGCATAGCTAGGATTCTTTTACCCAGTCAGTGAATACATATGTATGCACCTTAAAACAGATATGCTAAATATGTTAGATTTAATTTCAGGTAGATATCTTTTTATAAAGTTAGAATAAGATACATAACATAATTAGATCATTTTACACATATATATCAAGGAATACTACTCTTAGTAACTGCACACTGTGGTCTTTAGTATTGGGTCAAACACAACCGTTTTTCACCAAGAAAATTTTGATTTACTTATGTATTAGACACAAAAAAACACTTTGTGAATGGAATTATTTCTTGTTGAGCTACTCAAGCCAAGTCAATTGTCATATGTACATCGTACAATAAAATTGTTACTTGCATGTCCATCCATCCATCCATCCATTTTCCAACCCACTGAATCCGAACACAGGGTCACGGGGGTCTGCTGGAGCCAATCCCAGCCAACACAGGGCATAAGGCAGGAACAATACAATACAATACAATACAATACAGTTTATTTTTGTATAGCCCAAAATCACACAGGAAGTGCCGCAATGGGCTTTAACAGGCCCTGCCTTTTGACAGCCCCCCAGCCTTGACTCTCTGAGAAGACAAGGAAAAACTCCCAATAAAACCTTGTAGGGAAAATGGAAGAATCCTCGGAAAGGCAGTTCAAAGAGAGACCCCTTTCCAGGTAGGTTGGGCGTGCAGTAGGTGTCAAAAGTAGGGGGTCAATACAATACAATATACACAACAGAACAATTCCTTAAGACAGCATAATAAAAATTTTAGAATTACGGTTTAACAGTAGATGATATGACATAATTAGGTTTCGATATTTTTAGAGTCCTGGAGACCTCATCCATCTAGCTGCATCTCCATTTGGCCATGCCACGGCTGAAACATTGCTCCGATGAAAGGACCTCTCTTTCCCATGATTCCTGTGATCCTCCATCAGGGATGACTTTACCATAGGCAGGCAAACAACTTGGCAGGTGGGCCGTGGCACCAATGGCCACATTTGGGTACCGAAAAGAAACAGAATAGGTGAGGGTTAGTATTCAAATATAATTATCATGTTACTTATGTTATAGTGCTAATGACTAACAACAGAGATGCAGTATGTACAGTTAATCAGCAGCTCTAGTCAGGATATGCTAAACTGAAGTAGTGAGTCTTCAGCCGGGATTTAAAGGCTGAGACCGAGGGGGCATCTCTTATGGAAGCAGGAAGACCATTCCACAGTTTAGGGGCCCTGTAACTAAAAGCTCGACCTCCCACTGTTATTTTATTAATCCTTGGAATCCTAAGCAGACCGGCATCTTGAGATCTTAATGTGCTCAGGTTTGTAAGTCATGATAAGTTCAGACAAGTAAGCGGACCTTGGCCATTTAATGCTTTATATGTTAAAAGGAGGATTTTGAAATCTGCCCTAAATTAACTGGGAGCCAGTGTAAAGATTTAAGAACTGGGGTTATGTGTTCATATTTTCTTGTTCTTGTAATAATTCTTGCAGCGCATTTTGGATTAACTGGAGGCTGTATAGAGAACAGTTTGAACAGCCAGTGAACACCGCATTGCAGTAGTCAATCCTACTAGAGATAAATGCATGAATTAATTTCTCACAATCCTGTTTATTTAGAAAGCGCCTTAATTTCCTAATATTTTTAAGATGGAAAAAACATGTTTTGGACGACTTTGTAATATGCGCTTTAAATGACATGCTAGAGTCAAAGATAACTCCTAGATTGCGGGCTGATTCAGTAAAATTAATTGGGATTCCAACTGAGTTAAATGACGACAAAATATTGCTGTGATCAGCGTCATTCCCTCCAACAATTAACATCTCTGTTTTATCTGTATTTAAAGACAAGTAGTTCTCATTCATCCATTCCTTTAATTTCCTAACACAACTAATTACGGACAACATCGGAGAAACTTCATTTGATTTAAATGAAAGGTATAACTGGGTGTCATCTGCATACAGTGAAAATTAACATTATGTTTCCTAATGAGAGATCCCAGTGGAAGCATGTAAAGTGAAAACAGTAAAGGTCCCAGTACTGAGCCCTGCGGACACCATATTGAACTTCTGTGTATAATGATGGAGTACTGTCAGCACATTTCTGTACATACTGGAATCGATTTGATAAATAAGAACTGAACCAAGCGAGCACGGGCCTGTAAGCCCAACATCGTTTTCTAGCCTGTGCAGTAAAATCGAATGGTCAATGGTGTCAAATGCTGCACTTAAGTCCAACAACATAATTACAGTGGAATTTCCTTCATCAGAGGATATCAGAATGTCATTTACAACCCGTGTTAGTGCCGTTTCTGTACTATGACCAGTGCGAAAGCCAGACTGGAATTTCTCAAATAAATTGTAATGCGTAAGGTGTGACTGAAGCTGACTGGCGACTACTTTCTCTAGTATTTTAGAGAGAAATGGTAAATTTGAAATAGGCCTATAGTTATTTAGTATGTGTGGGTCTAGGTCTGACTTTTTAAGTAAAGGTTTAATGACTGACACTTTTAGTGCATCAGGTACTGTGCCATGCAGTAATGAACTATTGATAATGTTAGAATGGTGCTACAAGAACATCCATTGCACTTTTTACTAGTTTTGTTGGCACTGGATCTAGGGAACAAGTAGTGGGCTTCATTTTAGTAATTAAAGTTAAGACTTCCTGCTCAGTTACAGGATTAAAATTATTAAAGTGCTGAATGCAATGTGAGCAGGGTCTGCTAAGCTAGTATTTGGTTTGTACTGTGATGCTGAGATCTGGGATCTTATATTTTTAATTTTCTCATTGAAGAAGTTCATAAAGTCTGTACTGCTAATATCTGTTGGTATTTTGCACTGTTGATCTGAATTCCCATTTGTTAATTTAGCCACTGCTCTAAAAAGTACCCTAGGATTTTTATTATTGCTATCTATTAATGTAGAATAGTATTCTGAGCGAGCTTTAAAGAGGGCCTTTTTATATTTATTAACACTCTCTGTCCATGCAATTTGAAAGACATGTAGCTTTGTTGTTCTCCATCTGCGCTCCAGTTTTCGACACTCTAATTTAAGAGCTCGAGTGTTTTCATTAAACCAGGGAGAGTTTCTATGTGCTTTGATCACTTTTGTTTTAGGGGAGCCACTGTGTCCAGAGCATCTCTCAAGGTCACATTATAATGTGATATTAGCTGATCTAAATTGTTTTCCACGTTTACATTTGATGTTAACTGATCTAAATGGTTTTCCACAATTACACTCGACTTACTCAAGGTATCTATAAATTTTGAAGCAGAATTACAATCTAGATGTCGCACTGTCTTTGTTTTAATCTGCGAGTGCGCTGGCATGGGCAGAACTAAATCAAACGTAATTAAGAAGTGATCGGAAATAACTACATTTAATGGAGTAATATTTAAATTTTGAATTTCAACTTTGTAAGTTATAATTAAATCTAATGTATGGTTATGATTATGAGTTGGACCTTTGACAATCTGACAAAATCCTACTGAATTTAACAAATAAGTAAAACATTTGCTAAAAGTGTCAGTTTCCACATCAATGTGTACATTAAAATCCCCATCAGAACTACGTGATCATAATTTATAGCCAAATCAGACAGAAGGTTGCTAAATTCAGTCATGAACAATGAATATGGCCCTGGTGGTCTGTAGACTAGCACTATAATTGTGTTGGAATCTGTTTTAATATTTAAAATGAATGCCTCAAAGGATGTAAAGTTGCCTAAATTTTTAGGAGTGATTTGCATTTTGTTACAATGAATTATTCCAAGGCCTCCTCCTCGACCAGAATCTCTAGACTTATGAAGGAACGAGTATCCATCTGGTGACGCCTCAGCTGGGGAACAGTGTCACATTTACTAAGCCAGGTTTCAGTAAGAAGACACAGATCAGATTTTGTACTTAATATTATATCATTTACCAAAACAGCTTTAGTGCCAAGAGAGCGAATGTTCAATAAACAGCATTTAAAACTGCATGGTTCTTTCTGAACTGCTGATATATTTTTGTTTTAATTTGAATTAAATTTCTATTACAGATGCCCCTGGTGGAGTGTCTAGTTTTATCCCTTGGTCTAATTATACACCTTATTTTTTGGTTATCAATTAATTTATGGTTTGTTTCAAGACTAAATTTACTGGATGCCCCACAACAGGGATTATGGGTAACAGCTTCAGGAAAATAACAGGTGGTATAAACAACAGCCTGTGATTTAAGATCACATGACTGCGGCCTGGATGGTGCTCTAATCAGTCAACCAGGCAGTTTTGCTGCCATATTTTGGGATAATACATAAGATCCCCTCCAGTTAGGATGAAGACCATCTCTTCTGAAAAATCCAGGCCTTTCCCAAAAATCATCCCAATTGTTCACAAATGCTATGCTTTTATTTGCACACCAGGTTTCTAGCCAGCAGTGAAAGGAATGCAATCTGCTATAAATCACATCCCCTCTATACAATCTTGGTAAGGGACCAGATACAATTAAATTCCGACATTTTGTTTTAGCTTTGGTGCATAGAGATGAAGTTCCGCTTTAATACCTCAGATTGCTGTAAATAAATATCATTAGTGCCGACATGCAGCAATAAGGTAGATACTTCATCGTCGGCAACACGGTCCAATGCGGCCTTTATGCCAGAAATCTTGGCCCCTGCAAGGCACTTAACATTAACTGCTGGTTTAACATAGTTTGGAATTCTAACATTCCGCACTATGGAATCGCCAATCCCGGGCAGGGCGCCAACCCACCGCAGTAGTTGCATGTCTTCTCAGACAATTGAGAAAAATACAATACAAAAAATAAAAATAAATAAATAGAATGTATACTTGTCATGTGGATATTTACAGTAGCATAAATGTGCATTTGAGAATCTCCTCATGGGCTCGATTGAGGAATATAATAACCCACCGAGACAAGAGGGGATGCTATTGCTAATGTTCTCTTCTCCTTCTCTCCCTGCAGCACCAAGAAACTGTCCAGTGAGGGCACAGAGCCCTGCCCCTTCCAGTTTGCACACTATAAGAAGTCCAGCAGCCTGTAGGAAGGAGGTGCCACTTTCCACTAAGAGCAACCGACCGTTACACTGGAAAGTAAAAAGAGCTTATTCTTTTGTTTATTATTGAGGCCAAGTGGCCTTTTCCTTATTACCTTGAGGTGTAATTTTGCTTTGGACTTTTACATTATATGGGATGACCCGGTTGGGTGTCCCAACTTTTTATTGTTGCCAGACCTGTCATATCTGCACCCAGCCACAACAGTATATTCAATTATACACAATATATACAATATGTATTTGCTCATAATAAATAAATAAGCAGAATGTATACTTTGCATGCAATGTACACAATACAGTATATACAATTAAACTGTATATAATATGTATTTGCAAGTATTAATATATTTTATGCACTGTAATATTACAATATTTGAATTCTTATGATTTACTGTACAACAACCTTATGACCTGTGGGTGGTAACCGTCTCTGGATCTACTGGTAATGTACCATTTGCCAGAAGGAAAAAGTTAGAAAAGCAACTGTGAAGGATTGCTGTGTTTTTTAATTATATTGCTTGCAGCAAGTATTGTGAATGTCTAGAAGAGAAAGCTGCAATGTGCTGGTAATATTTTCTGCCTCCTTGACCACCTTCTGCAATGCTTTATGATTTTCAGCTGAGCTGTGCCATACCAAGATGTAAGGCACCCATTGAGTATGGACTCCGCTATGCAGTCGAAGAGGTTCATGAGAACAAATGGAGAAAAGTGAGCTGAAGCAGAGGCACTGGTGACTCTTTTTGACAAGACTCAAAATGTGTTGTGCTTATTTCATGTCTGACAGTCACTTCAATAAATTTAAAGATGCTCACCCTCTCAATAGAATCTGCTCTGGTGCAGACAGATGTATGGTCTGCCTTTCTGCTTTTTGAAGTCAATGATCGTCCCCTTGTTTTTGCTGATGTTAAGAGTGAGAGTTTTCTCCTCGGTAAATCTCTTTCAGCAAGTTCATTTTCATGATCAGGCCTATGATGGTAGTATCATCACCAAATTTAATGATAGGGCTGGGGCTGTGTAAGGAGTGATCAAGGTGTACAGAATGGGGCTCAGCACACTATCCTGTGGAGTGCTAATGTTGAGCATCGAATCCTTACATGCTGAGATGTGTTGGTTAGAAACTACAAAATTTAATTGTAAGTAGATTCACTAAATCCGAACTTGAGACATTTGGTGGTCAGCTTTGATGGTACAGCAGTGTTTAATGCTGAGCTGTAGTCTAGACAGTGTGGCAGTTTTTATTATCCAGGTGTTCAAGGATGGTATGAAAGAGCAGAAATGTGGCATCCTCTTTGGAATATTTCTGTAAATTGGAGGCAATCAAAGCTATCCAGAATATTTTGTTTAACGTGTCCCAGCACCAATCTTTTAAAGCACTTCATCACAATTGGAGTGAGTACTGCTGGTCTGTAGTCAGTCAGAGAGTGAAATTTTGTTAAGCACAGAAATAATCACTACTCTTTTGATACAGATGGTGAAAACAGATTCTCCCAAATAAATATTAAAGATGTTACTGAAGACATGGGCTAATTGGTTGCTACAAGTTCTTAAACATGCCCCCTATATTCCATAAGGACCAGACTCCATGTGTTCTTCCTATGTCATGTCCAGAAACACGAATGTAAACCATGTATTGCTTTAGGCAATCAAAAGGCTGGCTGCGTGTTGTCGCAATTAATACGAACATCGGAAACATTAAGCTGATTAGGAAGAGAACATGCAGATGAAACTGGATTAGGTTTTACTTTGTAGTTTGCAAGCATTCTTCGTTCCTGCCAATATTTGCGCAAATTGTTACAGCTGCTAAATTCCATTTCTAGTTTACTCCTGCGCTGATATTTAGTCACTTTGATTGCTTTTCAAAGTCGATATCTGCATTTCTTGTACTCTCGTATTCCTTTCAATTAAACTGATTATGGATATAAGCAATCACTCATGTTATATTGTTTTTATTCTGCATTACAGCATTCTATCTCTTATCAGCTGGAAAACCTGAATTTTGAGTTGGTGCTTGAACAGGATCATTAAGGACCTCATTAAGCATTACCAAGCTGTTCTAAAGGCACCAAGCCCAGTCTTTGTCTGGTTGTTGTTTTAATCAACTATAATACTCTAATTTGGCTTAAACATATACATACACTTGGTCCAAAAGCAGAGACTGGAGCAAACTAGAGAATCTCTGTACAAAACAGACATATACATTTGTAAAATACAGTAGTTTATGTAAGTGAACAATTTGTTGAATTTTCTTAACTTTTGTGTGGTATAGCGGGTCCACAGCTCGTTTAGTAAAGGCCGTTTTAAATAAATAATCACCACTCTCTAGTGAGGAGGCGTTGGGCCATAGCAAGCCACAGGGCGATCATCGGTGTGGGCGTTTCTCACCGAGTGCCCACATCCGTGATTGCTCCCGTGGCTAATATGCTACAGCTTCTATGGCCCCTCGTATTATAAAAGAAGCGCGAGTCGGTTGGGAAAGAAAAAAAAGAAGAAAAAGAAAAGAAAGATCAGAGAAGGAAACGGAGTTTGGCAACAGGAAGCAGTGAGGAGAAGAGGGAGCAAATCGGTGCAGCAGGAAGCAGGCAAGCAAACGCTCGCAGTCAGCTGAAGGCAGCCTGGGTGTTTGGCCAACACCTGGGAGAAGTCGTTGTGGTCACTACCGCAGCGGTTGTTTTGTAGGGTGGGAGTGACAGGGAAGGCGCAGGACTCTCCACAGACGGTAGTGGGAGTCGGGACTTGGGACGCGGTGTTTCCTACGTGAGAGCCTTGGTCATAGAGAATTCTCAAGTCGCTGTCTGGAGGAGCCGACCGGAGCCAAGGATCGGTATGGCAACTGACAGCAGATGCAGGCATAAAGGTCAGCTGCAGAGAGAGCGTCTCCCTTGTTGCGGGGCCCGGATGGGTGAAGCAGGAGAGACGCTAGTTTTTAAAGAAGGCACCAGGTTTGTCATTTGTTTTTAAAGACTGCTTCCTATGAAACATTTTAACCTCTGGTTTTAAAGGAATGTTTTTCTTATTGTTTTAATCTCCAATTTCTTTTATGGATTATTTATTTATTGAAGAACTTTGACAAGCACTACACTTTATTTGAACACTGTTTTTGTTGACTGTTTTAATAAAAGCACTTTTCACTTTTTACCACCCCCTTGCTCAATTGTTTATTGCCTTCACTGACTAGCTCATCGGTAACATTACTGACGGTGTTGGGTTGAAGGGCTCCCGAATAGCAATGGGAGTGTGGAGCCAGAACCCGCATCGTCACACTTTGTCAGGACACAATTCCGGAATCTGTATTTTTCAGGTATCTGTATTTCTCATTTTATTCATTTATAGGAATACATACAGTAAGGCAAGACTACCATTTTTTTCTTGTAAACTTTAAAGTTTTTTTACCATTTTTAATTTTCTTCACATTAAATCTACTCTCTATATATAAAATCCTAAGCCTAAAAGTGCAACGATTTTGTGCAATGATTTTATGTGACATTATTTTAAAACCTACATATACAGTATATGTTTGGTATCATTCTTTTCAGAATTTATTGAACTCTAATGTGATGTTGTTAGATTTTTAGATTCTTATTCCATTTTTAAATTATAAACTTAAAAATATCAAGAACTCACGTCCCGCGAGATGAGACTTTGCCAGAAGATTTAACCACCCCCGGGGCAGGAAATAAAAGATAAAGAATAGGACAGCTGCTGTACAGGATTTTAAATGTTCGAAGCGCCATGCAAGATGCAGATCACATGGCACTGCAGCAGCAGCAAGCTAGCAGCTGATCGAGCAAAGAGGAGGTAAAAAAAAAACTATTTGTTTCTCATTGTATCACCGTTTTAAGAGGGGGGGTCTTGGAGGAGCGACCGCGTCTCCTTGGGGTGCATTCAGCCCCCCTCTTCACAACACTAGTTTATTATTCTTCTCTATGAAGTTATATTCCTTGGTTTTCTCCAAATAGTAAATGTGAATTCTTTCTTACATTCTAAGTATTACATTTGAAGGGTAATTTTCTTCCCTAATTGATAACATTCTCTTTGTTTTCCTTCTTCCTAAACTTAAGCTTTAAATTCCCTACAAATGGGCTGAGTTTTACCTTCAGTTTTAATGAGCAAACACCTGACAACAGATTTCCAAATGCTTATAAAGGAAATGGCGGATGGGATGCACCACTTTGGACATCACAGTCACTCAAGAGCATGAGTGTCAAAATTTGAAACAAAGAATAGGACAAAAACAAACAGAACAGTCAAACCAAAAATAAATAATAAATTGCTCAGTTCCTGCTAAGTTCTATAATTTGCTAAAGACATGTCCATGCTGTTCTATAAAGTGCCAGACTGACCCCAACATACTCAATACTGCAAGTTTTTTGTTAAGCCTTCTAGAAGAAACTAAGCATAATCAACTAGCTAAAGAGATCATTTTGCAACCTGACCATGGACTACAGCTCCTTGATGCAACTTTTCTTATGTTGGGGAATTGTTCATTCATGCAGTGTTTACTATTTTATTTCGTAAATGAAACTTCATATATATTACAAACAATACTTCATTAGATGTGAGTATGACTTGTTCAGAACTCATAACCACAGATCACGTACCAGTTTGTTATGCCACACACAAAAAATTCATATTTAAATTTTTTCATTTTAGATTTAAATTTAGACATTATATACTGTACTTTGTAAAGAATCTTTTGATTTAACCTTAGTTTTATTGATATTTATAGTCCATGGATATATTCACTTATTCCTTTTGATCTAGAAGGAAACTATAAAAAAATATACATTAAATGTGTAGAAGAGACAAAAAAAGGGAGTGAATCACTAAAATATGCTAAAAACAAAATGTGTAATAAACCAGACACATTTTTAAAATCTAATGTGCACTGCCTTTGACGAAGTGAAATCAGTTGTGGTGTGTTGAATTGCTGGAATGCCTAATTAGAGGTAACGTGCATCTACAAATCAAACACACAGAGAAAAGCAATATGAGATTCTTAATTGAAAAAATAAATAACCAAACTACACAAGTGATAAAATCTTTTGGATGGGTTTAAATTTTTACTGATGCATAAATAAATTTAGTGTATGAGGACACCCTTTCCTGTTTATTACAAGTACTGTGTCTCTATTGCTTTTTATTGCGTAATATAAAGCTATAATTTGTTACTTTTTGATGTGCTTTCCTTTTCTTCCTAAGACATACATTATTTATTGCAAGATTCTGCAAGAGACAAAAGTGGTTAGATTTAGAGTTAGTTTTATTTTCATAAAATATTCTAACTTAAGATATTAGCTCTGCATTGTACAATCAATAGAGCATATTACATGTTAAGTTTGTTTTCCTGGATGCACATTTTGATTTATTCATTGTTACCAAGAGACTAAATTAACATTTAGCTCCAATACAATATCTTATTTCTCAGAAAGAATGTAAGACTTATAAAAAGCAAAAAGTATGCCCACTGGGAATTTCACCTTTTTTTTCTAGTTAGGTAAAACTTTGTTCTGCTCACCACTGTGTGCTTGGTGTTCTGCCAAGCCACTGTCAATTAGGAGTTCACCTCACAAAGCTCCATTTGGGCTACAGTGGAAGGAGATATGGATATCAACAATGGAAATATGGTCTCAAGAAGACAGAGATTGAAACCCAATGCAGATAATTATCTCATAACTGTGCAGAATCCAAATCCAGACTCAATCAACTGAAGGAAACAAATGCCAAGTAATCTAGGAACAGGTTAAAAAACAATAATTTAATTGAGCGGAAGGTTAGGGACAAGAAATGTAAGCCTTATAAATGAGTGGTGATAGCCAAGCATTTGAATACAAATACCTCCTGAAATACAAAAGAATTGCGTTTTACCTTTGGCAAACATCAAGTGGCTTAAAGCTCCAGCAGCCGTTGGTGCTAGAAAAGACTGACAATGCTGTCTGCATAAGGGAGGACACGACGTGTTGCTATATGTTTTCAATGGGATATTTCCTACATTAACTAATTAAATTGTTGTCAAAGCTATATCTTTGTAATTTGTATCTTGTTTAGTTTTCAAATGGGCCTTTTGTCTTTCTTCATAAATACAGTCTCTTTCAGTTCAGCACATTCTAATATACTGTAATAAACTTTAGTTTACAGCTGTCAGTTAATCTAGCATAGACATCCTTTGGGATGTGGGAGGAAACTGTAATATCTAGAGAAATCTAATGTGAACAAAGGAATATTGAAGGGTCTTACAACTGTAAGGCAGCAGCTATAAAGCATTGCACCATCTCTCTCTCTCTATTTACTAGAAATTGCCTATTTCATATATGATTTATGTGTTTTTGTTGTGGTCTCTGTTTAAGGGAGACATTGTACCTTAGTCTTGAAAATATTTAGTATGCAGTGTCTCTCTACTTTGTTTCTTCACATGCAGTTGTCCATTGGGATTTGCACATATTATACATCGCATTGACTTTTGCCTAAAATGTTTTTTTTTTCTCTATTGTAACTCCTGCTTAAACACATTTGTTTGAGTAATTTCCTAGATGATAATAGCTATACTTTTAGGTCATTCCCATCGGCAGGTGATCATGCACCCAAAGATGGTGTAGGAACTACCCCTCTAAAGTACCACACCCGGGTATCATTTTGGAACTGTAAGGGCCGGTTTATACTTCACGCTCAGAATGCGTATGCGCCTGCATCATGGCTGCCTCGCGTTCCCAGCGTTCATTTCACACGTCCTCTGAGCAGGTCCTCAGACATTAACGCGACGTGTGCGCGATTTGCAGTACCAGCAAAAAGTCAGGGGGCGCAGTGTGCTAAAAGTCGGAACGTGACGTCAGAGTCTCTGTTTACTATTTACATGTGACAGAAAGCCTCTGTGCAGATCCTACGGGGATCGATGTGCGTGCTTCGCTGTTTGATGAATTGTTTGATGTGGTGAAGCAAAATGCTGACATACAGATGCATTCGTGGTGCTTTTATATTCAAACGTCACATATTCCCAATTGTAATGACATGATACATTTTAAAAGTCTCACATACCATCTTTTGTGCCGTCTTTTTTTTCTTTGCAACTTCACAACAGCAACATAATGTATAGCGCTGTATTTGAGCCACTGAGAAAAAAATAAAGGACACGGTGAATACATGTATTTTGTGATTAAAGTGGAAATTTCGGCTTTAATATCAAAATGTCCACTTTAACCTCGTAGTTTACTTTATCATTAAAGCAGACCATTGTAAACGTCATCCCAGTTTTTAATCGCTATGAGCTTCTTGGACCTGACAGCAGCAACAAGCAGCAATAGATCACCACACAGAACAAATTAAATGTATGATATTCCAACTCTCTGCACCTTTAGAATCTTTAGATTTATACTTGATATCACTTTCATGATGAAATGCATTAAAGTGTGTATGTTACATTTTACATATAATTTCGTTTAACACTAGAATTACCAGAGCCTACGAAAAAACTCGTAAATCCGTCCCACCTTAAATTGCTTCTTAAAACTGTTCACAGCTCTCCACCAGCGTCTTTTGTCATCTAAATGTGCTGATAAAAATCAGGCTGCAAGCAGCCGGCTATTCTATCCCCCCACCGACTTAGAATATGCACAAACTTCTCCCAGCTCATGCCTTGATTGATTTTATGGGAGTGAAGTGGAGTTTTAGAGTGGAAATAATAAATCGTTGTTTGGAACACACGTATTTCATGTCTGTTCCGTTTCTACAGTAATCTGTGTAAACACATTGTTAAAACAGAAACGTTTTTTATACTCTACTAGTAGATGACAAAATGTAGGCATAAACTATATAATGTATGAAGCCTGAAGTATCAAACAAATACTTTCACAAAAGGTACAAATCTAACACAACAATTGCACTTTTATTCAAAAATATAACTGCAGAAACAAAAAGCCGCCTTAACATGTGACATTGACAGCTGTTTATTATGACTGCCTCTGTGGTGAGATAGAATCAGCTGCCGACTGGGAATCAAAAGGTCACGAGTTTCGATCCTGCACCACTCCATTTTGTTGCTAAAATGACGCTAGTGTATGTGTTGCTTGTATTCACCTTGCGATGAGCTGAGGCCTCGTCCAGGGATTGTTTCTCACTCGTGCCTAATGCTTGCTGGAATGGACACATCCCTGGATTGATGGATTTAATCAATAAGCATCCTTTGTCAGAGATATTGCTGTAAGGTGTAATCAGAATTTAAGTGTTCTAGTAGTACTAGGGTGTTGTACTGTGATAGCCATTATGAATGTAGAGAAAAGCCAAGCAAAATGACACCTTTTATTGGCTAACTAAAAAGATTACAATATGCAAGCTTTCGAGGCAACTCAGGTAACATGCAGCCAAAGCTTAATGAATACACAGACCATACTGAACATTCTGTAGAGGGAGGCCTCTACAGCACATCTTCAACCTGAGCCTGGAACAGGGGAGAGTCCAGAGGCTTTGGAAAACCTTGCATCACCCCAGACCCAAAGACCATGGAGCGGCTGCTGCTTCATCACCTGAGGCCACAGGTCCGCCACGCCCTCGACCCTCTGCAGTTCGCATACCAGGAGAAGGTGGGAGCAGAGGATGCCATCATCTATATCCTACACCGATCCCTCTCCCACTTGGACAGAGGCAGTAGTGCTGTAAGAATTATGTTTCTGGACTTCTCCGGCGCCTTCAACACCATCCAACCTCTGCTCCTTAGGGACAAGCTGACAGAGATGGGAGTAGATTCATACCTGGTGGCATGGATCGTGGACTATCTTACAGACAGACCTCAGTATGTGCATCTCAGGATCTTCAGGTCTGACATTGTGGTCAGTAACACAGGAGCGCCACAGGGGACTGTACTTTCTCCAGTCCTGTTCAGCCTATATACATCGGACTTCCAATAGAACTCAGAGTCCTGCCACGTGCAAAAGTTCGCTGATGACACTGCTATCGTGGGCTGCATCAGGAGTGGGCAGGAGGAGGAGTATAGGAACCTAATCAAGGACTTTGTTAAATGGTGCGACTCAAACCACCTACAACTGAACACCAGCAAAACCAAGGAGCTGGCGGTGGATTTTAGGAGGCCCAGGCCCCTCATGGACCCCGTGATCATCAGAGGTGACTGTGTGCAGAGGGTGCAGACCTATAAATACCTGGGAGTGCAGCTGGATGATAAATTGCACTGGACTGCCAATACTGATGCTCTGTGTAAGAAAGGTCAGAGCCGACTATACTTCCTTAGAAGGCTGGTGTCTTTCAACATCTGCAATAAGATGTAATTCAAGGTTGTGAAACAATGGAAACTAATGTGTTAATCAAAAATAAATCTGGTGGGTTTCTTTCTTTTTTCTGATATGACTCTCTGTGAAATTTGCATTATTATCCATAAAATAATTCACCAGCATTGTACAAGTTCTCCTTTCAAAGGCATGACAAACATAAGCAGTAAAACTAAATAGTGTGTATTATCAAGTATATCACCTTCAACAGACCTACTGCGACAATACACCAGAGGCTTGGTCTAATAGTATCTGTGTATCTGTTTAAACAGTGGTAGAGCTGACACCACTGTCAATAAAATAAAAACATATTCTTTCTTCTTGAAACTGGCTCCCAGTTTCAGAGATGACATGAAGCCATTCAAGTACCTTTCACATTATATATTTGCCTTTATTGCATTTATTCTTACATATTATTGCTAAGAAAACTATGTAGAAAACTTAGACTAGTATTTCTGTGTTGGGTCTTACATACCTAAAAACATACAACTCTAATATCAAGAGTAGCATTTCCAGTGAGTTGAAAAAAAGAAATAAGACTACACTGTATTATTAAAACACATTTTTGCCACAGCACACGTTACAGTTTGACCCAGAAAAATTCATTACAATAAGCCTTTTTAGACTGAGGACTAAAATAAAATGACTATTTCTGTGAACTGAAAGTAAATAAAAAATTCCATCCCATTTAAACACATCACAAACAATTAAAGCTAACCAAAAACGACAGAATATTTACATGAAATAATATGCCTAATGCATTTTGCAAATGACAGACTATTCATTTAATGAATGTTGCTTGATTCCCTAGTAGCTAAGTTGTCCTGATATCTCATCCAGACAATTTTCGAAAGCTGTCAGGGTCTGCACGTTCATGGTACAATACAATTGTTTACAAATATACTTTTCCTGACTAGAGCACAAGCTGGTTAAGTATCTTGCTCAGGGTCACTCAGTGATTGAAGGCACAACCTGGCCTCTCCACTATACTGCTATAAATTAGAAAAGGTAACAAGTCTAGCACAGATCCCTGAGGAACTGCACTGATGGCTTCTCTGTATGTTGAGCATTCTCCTCTTAAGTATACTCTGTCTTCTGCCCATTAACCAGCATGCAGTCCAGTTTTGTACATTTCCAGTGTCTTTTGGCTTCCTCTATGGAACTTTCTATATATTCATCTTTTTAACTAAAATACATGAAAGTACAGACAGTTCTTTAAAAACTAAATAGATTCATCAAAGGTTTTTATGAAGCTTGAAAGAGTTTTTTTTTAAACCAAGTTGTATTACTTTAAAGCCTCTGCTGATTGATGATACATTTTCATTCTTGAACAATATTCGTAAATCAGAGAGAAACTAAAATATGTGAAAACATGTTAAAAAATAAAATGTTAAGCTATTAGATTTTAGAAGGATAGACAAATATCTTTAAAAAACGAATGCGTAATGTCAGCCAAAGGTCTTTTTTAGCTAAAATTGGCTAAATTTGGATTTAGCCTGTTTTGATGGTTCACATTCATAAGTTCAAGTGACCTGTATCTAACTCTAATGTGAATTCATTGTACCTGTCCTCTGAAATGGCACACGTGTGCACATTGACACGTTTATACATGAGTCATCTACTTCACCACTTACTTTGTATTTGTGAAATGACTTATGGTATTAAAACGATCAAAATGAATGTTCTAGTAGCTAGTATATGCATCATATTTTGCCATGGAAGATGGCAAACAGTTTATTGGCTATACATGATTAGGTCGAAGAGGCTAAAAAAGCCAATTGGCTTGCTTTTGATGTTTTCGCAGCTATTGCTGGCACTGCTGCACCAAGAGATGTGTGGGGAAAGAAATGAGTTAGTGGTGAAACTGTGTCAGCTGTCACAGATACAGCTCTCCTCCATTGTTATTATGCCAATCTGCCAGTGCTGACTAATGACGGCAGTGCTCAGTTCGTGCATGTAAGCAAAAAAAAAAACATGAATTCTAATCTGACTGTTGTCATTCATGTTAGATGTCCACAAATCAGATACATATCTGATCTAGGACCACATATGAAAGTGACTTAAATCTGATTTGAAAAGACTGGATTTCTGTGTTCACACAGCCCTGAATACATCAGCGCTTCCCAATTGGGGGTGCGAGCAGCTGTTGCTGGGGGTGCCAGAATCCATCGAGGAAGAAAAATGAAAAACATTATTTGTACAAAATCTTAATTTATCTATCCATTCCTAAATAATTAAATGGTCAGGCTATTTCGTATCAGTGCAATATGCTGTTTGTTAAAATGGATAACTTCCGCTCTTACGCGCGCTTAGTGCAGCGTGGGTATTATGAACTATTGTATCTGTTCAAGTTCTATTTAAATTTTATATATAAGTAAGTTTTATTTAGTCGACAGAAATATCTTTGGTAGGAATGTAAGTTAAATTTAGTCATCATTGCATACATTTTTCTTCACCATAGAAATTTAAAGACTAAATTCAACTTACATTCCTACCGAAGATATTTCTGTTGACTAAATAGAACCTACTTATATCCAAATAGAACTTGAAAAGAAATATTTTTTCAAATCTGACCGCACATTTTTGATTGACTTGACGCGCACTACATCGAGCCCGTGTGCAATTGTGCTCTCGCCTGCCTGCCTGCCTCAATAAGTCACCGTTGCTTCGCTCTTACTTTTTTACTGTTTATTTAATCATGGCTAGTCGCAAAAAAATTAGAAAATGGAAGGAGGATTACACTGAGTATGGCTATACCAAAACAATTATTAATGGAGTAGACAGGCCGCAGTGCGTGCTTTGCAATGCAATATTTTCCAATTCCAACTTGAAGCCATCAAAGCTCGGTGAACATTTCCAAGTTAAACATGATGGAAACACAAGAGAAGGGAATTATCTTAATTCCTTGAAGGCTAAAAGGGCACGCTACGACATTAAAGGAACGCATTCAAAGTCAGGGTTCACTCCTGTGGATAAGCCCCTGCTTCTGGCATCATTCAAAGTTGCATACAAAGTGGCAAAAATGAAAAAGCCGCACACTGTTGCAGAGACTCTTATCAAACAATGTGTTTTACATATAGTGAAGACTATCCTGGGTGCAGAGGCCACATGGAAAGTTCAACAGATTCCTCTGTCAAACAATGTTATCCGAAGTAGGATTGATGACATTGGCGCTGATATTCTTGATCAAGTGGTTTCGGACATCAAAGCTTCCCCCATCAAGATCTCAATTTAGTTAGATGAATCGACAGACGTCGATAATTGTAGCCAACTGATCGTTTTCGTTCGTTATGTAAAAGGGAATGCCATCGAGGAAGAATTCCTGTTTTACAAATCACTCGAAACAACAACAACCGCAAGGGATGTTTTCAATACGATGAAAAGCTTTTTCAATACTAACAAGATTCCATTGCAAATTATCAGATCTATTTGTACTGATGGTGCTCCTGTTATGTTAGGAAACCGATCTTGCTTTGTTACTCTTGTAAGAAATGAAGTACTAGAGGTAATGGTTACTCGTTGTATCCTTCATCGCCAAGCTCTTGTGTCAAAGACCTTGCCGGTTACTTTGAAAAACGTAATGATTCGTGTATTAAAATTATAAATTTTATTTGTTGAAGAGCTTTGAATCACAGATTGTTCAAAACGTTTTGTAGTGAACTTAATGATGATGCTTCTATTCTCCTGTTTCATACGGAGGTCAGATGGCTTTCTAGAGGTTGAGTTTTGACAAGGTTTTTTCAGCTCAGAAAGGAAATCTAACAGTTTCTACGAGAACAGAAATATGACCTTCTGCATTCTTTCGAATTTCCTTATTTAACTCCATATACCTGGCAGATATTTTCCAACATCTCAATACGTTATCTTATATGGATTAAAGAGCAGAAGAAAGTACTATATAGTTACTCTGTATAACACTAATATTTTTTTAGAGTAGAGTTTAAATGTATTAAGTCATTTTAAGTGTACCAAAGCCTGACATGCAGGCACAATAAAAAATAAAAGCAACAACGCAAAATAGTATATAGTAATTGCGGCAACCCAGAAAACAGCAAAGTAAAATAGATGGCGTCTTTTATTTTTCCTTTAAAGGCTAGCTATTTAATTGGAAAGATTTCACTAAAAACAAAACAACCACATAACCAGAAGATACTGGAACATGAACTCACCAATTGGAGGAGAAGAACATGAGGATTTTGAGCATTTTGAGGATGTTGTGATGCTAGCACTACAGGGAAATGTTTTGGGACTGTAGCAAGTACAATTGGAGCAATAATGAAAACTGGAGGGCGAATTGACAATTCTATGGAATTTAGCACTGGCATTTAGTTAAATTTAGGTAGTATCTTGAATTTTACCAAAATGAGAATTTTATTAAACCTATCAAAACAACAACAACATTTATTTATATAGCATGTTTTTTATACAAATGATGTAGCTCAAAGTGCTTAAAGAAAAAAGAAAAAATATAAAAATAAAATTAGGCAATACTAATTAACAAAGAATAAAGTAAGGTCCGATGGTAACAGAAGAGAGAAAAAACAAAACAAAAAAAAAACTCCAAAGGGCTGGAGAAATAAACAAAATCTGCAGGGGTTCCAAAGCCACAAGACCACCCAGCCCCCTATAGGCATTCTACCTAACATAAATAATCTCAATCAGTCCTCATGGTTTTCAGGCTTCACGTGGAAGAATTAAATGATGATGGTCATGTGGACATCTGGGCTTCAATCTATCAATGTAGGGACTGCACTGTTCTTCGATTGGGTGGTGGTGGTGCAGATCGCCACCACAGAAAACCGGAAAAAGAGCAGTAGAGAAAGTAAGGGTTAGTACGGCTTTCGGAGCCATGAAACAAAAAGATAATTAAATGCATATACAGAATATCAGGGTTACACTAAAATGAAGCTATGAGAAAGCCATGTTAAAATAATATGTTTTTAGCAGTTTTTTTAAAGTGCTCCACCGTATTAGCCTGGTGAATTTCTGTTGGTAAACTATTCGAGATTTTAGGTGCATAACAGCAGGAGGCTGCCTCAACACTTCTTTTAAGTTTAGCTCTTGGAATTATAAGCAGACACTCATTTGAAGATCTAATTTGAAGTGTAAGGTGAAAGGCATTCTGAAATACTGTATAGGATGGAGCAAGATTATTTAAGGCTTTGCAAACCATAAGCAGTATTTTAGAGTCAATTCTAAATGGCATGGGTAACCAATGTAGTGACATCAAAACTGGAGAGATGTGCTCAGATTTTCTTTTCCTAGTTAAGACTCTGACACCTGCATTCTGTACGAGATGCAATCGAATGATGTTTTTTTGGGTAGTTCTGAGAGGAGTGTGTTATAGTAATCTAGTCAACTAAAAACAAAAGTGTGAACTAATTTCTCAGCATCTTGCTAGGGATCTAAACTTTGCTATATTTCTTAAGTGAAAAAATGCTGTCCTAGTAATCTGATTAATATGTGATTTAAAATTTAGGTCAGAGTCAATAATTACTCCTAAATTCTTTACCCCTGTCTTGACTTTTAAGCCTAATTGAACTAGTTTATTTCTAATATCCTCATTATAATCACTTTTTGCCAATCACTAACGTTTCCGATTTCTCCTTATTTAGTTTGAGAAAATTACTACTTATCCATTCAGAAACACAAGTAAGACATTGTGTCAGTGAGACAAGAGAGTTGGAGTCATCAGGCGCTATTGATAAATACTGTTGTGTGTCGTCAGCATAGCTGTGGTAGCTCACGTTATGCCATGAGATAATCTGACCTAATGGAAGCATGTAGATTGAAAAGAACAGTGAACTCAGAATAGATCCTTGTGGACCACCATTAAAATATCATGTGTCTTTGAAGTATAAATGTCACATCTAACGAAGAATTTTCTACCTGCCAGGTAGGATTCAGACCAATTTAAGACACTGCCAGAGAGGCCCATCCATTGACTAAGGTGAATACTAAGAATATTGTGATCAATTGTATCAAATGCGGCACTCAGATCTAAGAGAATGAGAACAGATAAACAACCTCTGTCTACATTTACCCACAAGTCATTCACTACTTTAACGAGTGCAGTTTCCGTACTCTGATTTGTTGTAAAACCTGACTGAAACTTGTCAAGAACAGAATGTTTATTCAGGTGATCATTTAGCTGCATAATGTCTGCCTTTTCTAAGATTTTATTTAAGAAAGGCAGGTTAGAAATATGTTTTAAATGTGTAAAAACAGAGGAGTCAAGATTATTTTTCTTGATCAGGGGTTTAACAATAGCAGTCTTAAGACAGTCTGGGAAGACCCCCATATCTAATGATGAATTTACTATGACAAGAACACTCTCAGCTAGCACATCAGATACTTCTTTGAAAAAACTTGGTGGTATTGGGTCAAGGACACAGGTGGTGGGTCTCAGGGCAAATCTATCCTGGTGAAAGAATACATTTGTTTAAAATGGAATACTGGGGTTTCACAGGATCAGTATGGGGGTACTATATTATTTCTCAGATCATTAATTTTGTGATTAAAAAATTTAGCAAAACTGTGAACTTTACATTAACATCTTTGAGATTTCCAAAATGTATTATCTTATTTAAAACAAAAAAGTCAAGGAAAACAATACATCTGCTCAAAACAACTTGCATTTTTAGTGTAAAGTGGCCTCTTCTTAAATCAAAGAATAAACAAATCATGATTTTCAGCAGCTTACAGGTATGAGCCTATGTGTGTATATGACATTTGTGATAAATACACCTGCTGTTGATTATAATCTCCACCAGCTGTACTAAGAACAGCCATTGATGACAAAGCAATACCTCTGAATATCGTTGACATTACTTCTTCTTCTTTAATTAAATGAATTTTGTCAGTTTTATTTCATTCATATGTATGTAGTTTTTCATGTAAATGCTACTTGCTAGATTTTTAAGTAATTTTACAAATCTGCTGATTGTTGTAAAGTGCTAGCATTCATCAGACAACTTTATGTTATTAGCTGACAGAAAACTTTTATATTTATTAGTAGACGTAAATTAAATTGATGATATTGCCTTGAGACACTTTGGAATGTGGGAATTGAATGACTGAATGAATGCTTCTGATACAGTTCTTCCCCATGCTATGCAAGATACAGTTAATGTATTTCCTGAGCATATTGGTGCCATTTAAAAAAATTCTAAATGTTCAGAAAATATGTAAATGTTTTATGAAATATTTATGATTCATTTTTATGTGTCTTTCTTTGCTGCAGCGGCAGCAGTTTTGCAGTCTCATAGCTAAACCAATTTGCATGGGTTTATAAAGTTGTCAGCTCAGCACACACCTAAATATCAGTATTTAAGACTTTAAATGGTACCTTCAGCAGTTTTGCTAAATATATGCTTATAGAAAATGTTTAGGTAGTGGTAATTTAGCTTAAGATTTCATTTTTAAGATGTTGATTATCTTCAATGTTAGTGTTTTTCCTTTTCCAATATTGCATAATACCCATTCATGCAGTATGATGAGTTGATTCTTTTTATCATTATTGTTTCTGGACTATCAAGATATTTACCTGAGTTTTAAATTTCTTCCATAATTGTCAATTTAATACTATATATTTCTTTACAACTATGCACACACTTTTTTAGGTATTTTATAATGCCATTTGTGTCTACATCCTTGCAGACATCATTGCACAGACTTTATCATCACCAAAAGTTATATCTGCAAGTGCAGTCAACAACAAATTGTATTCATAATGTACATCTATTCAACAATTTTCAGAGCCCATTTAAGGGCTGTGGAGAGTTAGAAACCCACCATACCATATTCATGGATCTAACACACAAGGTTGGGCCTTCAATCCATCATCGAGCCCAATTCTACACACTGCCATGTCAGTCCAATTTAGAGTAAAAAATTAACCCAATTTGCATCTTTAAGATGTACAAGGAAAGCCAAAAATAAAGCAATCCACTCATTGGCAATACATGCAAACTCCAAAAAGTGAATGGTCATCAGTTAATCTAGTCACTTAAAATGTTAAGGCTGGCTATCTGCACTCCCATCCCAAGCACAGAATTTGCAAAGCTTTAAAAAATATTCTGCCCTTACAAACATATTTTGGGTGAAAGAAATGCACTGCAAAAATCAAAAACCTGACTGCATGAGTATTCAGTTCTCTCAGTCAAACTTTAAGAACAAACACTTCAATGCATTTGCAATGCCCACATTTCTGTCTATACCAGGTATACACACTGGGATGTACCAAAGTCTTATTTGAATCCATAAACAATTTACAGTCTAGCACACTGGTGATCATTTCACAGATGGGCTTGAGATGACAGGTTTTGTGTCACAATCACAACTTTGGCCAGAATGTTAGGGGGCTTTCATACGGGGTCTGTTTACCTACTCTTTGGCTAATTTGGGGCAGATTCTAACTTCTCAACTTTTTTTAATCGTTGTAACATAATTTTACCTAAATCCTAAATGTTTCTCAGACATTTCTTTTGCGTATCATTTAAACTTCAATGAAATTGTGATGAACATTCCAGTGATGAAAATTAAGCAGTAACAGTGATACCACCATGTGCCAAATTATAAGCTTGATGTTGCTTAGGTAGTGGATTCTGCTGAGATTCTGATAGATATAACACCATGTGCGAAAACACATCCAAAGTTGATTTTTGTATTATGCTGCTATTGCTGGGTACGTCTGTGGGTTTTAGCAGCTTTGTATCTATACTAATAAAAGGCAAAGCCCTCACTCACTCACTCACTCACTCACTGACTCACTCACTGACTCATCACTAATTCTCCAACTTCCCGTGTGGGTGGAAGGCTGAAATTTGGCAGGTTCATTCCTTACAGCTTCCTTACAAAAGTTGGGCAGGTTTTATATCGAAATTCTACGCGTAATGGTCATAACTGGAAGCAGTTTTTCTCCATTTACTGTAATGGAGATGAGCTTCAACGCCGTGGGGGCGGAGTTTCGTGTGACATCATCACGCCTCCCACGTAATCACGCAGTACATAGAAAATCAGGAAGACCTCAAAAAAGCGCTGAAGAAAACATATAATTGAGAAGGCAGCGAAACAATAAGAAGCGGCGAGTGACATATACAACCATATTGATGAGTTCTGCTACTTCGGAAACAAAGCACGATGTAAACCTACACTTTAAATTAAGTTTATAGACAGGCTGCGCTGGCGTTTGTAATTTAGTGCCTGCCCATATAAGGCCGTCCGTCAGCGGCAATCCAATAGCAAACTCCCACTAAATATTCACGGGTTAAGGACTGTGCTTATGCAGAGGAAGATGAGATGGTCAGCGTGGTGTTTGGCACAAACTCAGCGAAACTGCGAGAGAAAGTTTTAAGTGCCAGGACTAAGGTAACATTAAATACAGCCATGGACATAGCACGAGATGGCACCAGCACAGCTGGGAACCTTCGATGCATGTACACCGAGCGCTCACGTGAACTGGCGCAGTGCACAGATAAAAGCAACAGTTCCAAAGAGCTGAACAAAACCGAATTACACAATTGAAAAGGCAGCAAAAAATATGAAGCATCTGATAAGCATATTCATAAATGCAGCTACTGTGGAAACAAAGCACACGGTGGAAAAAGTCAATGTCCCGCTAAAGGAAGACAGTGTAAAAAAAACCCGTGCATGCAGTGTGTCAGGTCTCAGATAAAGAAGAAGACGAGCTGTTTATTGATGCAGTAAGAAACGAATCGATGAATGAAACCTGTCATCTTTACAACGATTGACAAACACGGAATGTAACTTGAACACAACACATCCTACAAATACGAACCTGATTGAAAGAAATAATGATAATCAAATCCTTGATGACAGCAACACTCAGTAACACTCACAAAACAAATACTGTATATTGACAGTCATGTTACGTTATTTTTAAAATGTTCCCTTTTCTTTTCTAGCTTTTTAACACACTACTTCTCGCTGCGATACGCGGGTATATATATATGTATATATATATCCCGATCTACATACTCGAATAATGGATACTTTATTCGCCATCAATGATTGTTTTGGTAAAGCCATACTCAGTGTATTCATTAGATGAACGGTAAAAAGTAAGAGCGAGGGAGGATGACTTATTGAGGCATGCAGGCTGTAGTGCGTCAACTCTATCTGAATTGTGCGATCACATTTGAAAAATATATCTTTTCAAGTTCTATTTAGTCCATATGTGTCAAACTCAAGGGCGCGGGCCACATCCGCCCGGCGTGTAATTATATCCGCCCGAGATCATTTTATATACTGTATTATTGTTATTAAAGCCGGGTATATGAAGCGCTGGTAACACAATAAACTACAGATCCCATAATGCAGCGCTTCAGCTGCCTTGCCGAACACTTACACGCTAATCAAGTCTACCTTATGATGCTGCAAGTTATTGCGTAGCTAGCTCACACGATGCTGAAGAGAAAAGTTGATTCTGAAAATAGAGCCTTTAAAAACCGATGGGAGGCTGAGTATATGTTTACTGAACCCGTGTGTCTCATTTGTGGAGCTAATGTGGCTGTAATTACAGAATTTAATCTAAGACGGCACTATGAGACAAAACATCAGGGAGTTCTGTGTTGTGGAGATTCTCAGGATGGATTGCAGGTGCTCATCAGTGAGGCTGAAAGACCTGAATGCAATGCAGAAGATACAGAAAGCAGAAGAATTAAATAAGAATCTGACACTTCAGCGGACGTTTTACCCGTGCACAATCACAAAGTGATTTCAAGTGAAGTTGCTTTTATGGGAGACACAAATGCACCAGTGCAACTTTCCCTGTTGCCAAGTAATGTTAAACCAAGTCGTCACTACGGTGTTCCCAAATCGCACTTTGCTGATAAACTGAGCGCACTGAGTTTGCACGGCGCTTTGGTGACTTTGAAGAACAAAAAAAGTCCGTCTACATGCGGCTCGAACCTTGTGCATGTTTGGTAGCACATATCTGTGTGAGAAGCTCTTCTCAGTGATAAAGACTAACAAAACAGCACACAGGAGTCGCCTCACTGATGAGCACCTGCAATCCATCCTGAGAATCTCCACAACACAGAACCTCACACCAAACAGAAACGAACCTGTTGCCAAAAATAGATGCCAGGCGTCCAGCTCTAAAATGACATATGAGCAAAGACAACTGAATGATTTGATTTGTTATTGCTGAAAGGAACACATTTTATTTATATTTCCAGGTTTTGTTATGCAGCATGTTCATATTTGAATTTGTATAATTTTGAAAGGATATATTTTTATGGAGAGCAAAATCTTTTGGGATATTTAAAATCTAAGTTTATTTTTATATAAATTTACATAAGAGTAAAGAAATTTGAATGTTTGTTCTTTTAAGTTATTTAAGGTTTGAGTTGATTTATTCACGAATAATATTCCTGTCTGTTTTTACCATTCCTACCAAAGATATTTCTGTCGACTAAATAAAAATTCCTTCTATTTAAAATTTAAATAGAACTTGAACAAATACGATAGTTCATAATATCCATGCAGACTTGCACGTAAGAGCGGAGTTATCCATTTTAACAAGCAGCGTATTGCACTGATCTGAAATAGCTGTGTGTGTATATATGTAGATATGTATGTATATGTATATATATGTTTATATATGTGTGTGTGTATGTATATATATATATATGTATTTGTGTGTATATGTGTGTGTATGTATGTATGTGTGTATGTATATGTATGTATATATATGTAGATATATATATGTATGTATGTATATATGTGTATATGTATATATATATGTTTATGTGTGTGTGTGTATATATATATATATATATATATATATATATATATATGACAACAACACTCATCACTCACAACAGTGACAAAACAATTACATTGACAATCATGTTACGTTATTTTCAAAATGTTTCCTTTTCATTTTCATTGCTTCTTTAACACACTACTTCTCCGCTGCGAAGCGCGGGTATTTTGCTAGTTAAATTATAAAATTGACATTTATGAAAAATAAATAAACATGTGTGACACTTCTCATAAACAGGGATCCAGACTAAAAATAATTTCAAATGTGACCCTCCAAATCTTTCTTTCTTTCTTTCTTTCTTTCTTTCTTTCTTTCTTTCTTTCTTTCTTTCTTTCTTTCTTTCTTTCTTTCTTTCTTTCTTTCTTTCTTTCTTTCTTTCTTTCTTTCTTTCTTTCTTTCTTTCTTTCTTTCTTATACATCCTTGTCAAAGCCTGACTCACTCTAGGCTGACTTCACTAAACACTTAATCAGTGATGAAAGAAACAACTTTGGTGAATCAGGTGCATATATTCACTTGCCATAATGGCAAAATACTAAATGGTAGACAATTTTCAAATTTCTTCATCTCATTTCAAAATTGCTATTCTGATAATTGTGTTAAATCTGTCACTCAACAACACAATAAGTGAAATACAAGACGAGAATTAATATACACTGATAATGCCAACTACTAGAAACTGTAAAATATCATGGCTACTGGTATTACCTGGCCATGGTACAATAAAGCATTGCAATTCTTGTTCAACAGCAAGTGCAGATTTTCCTGGATCTACAAATGGTGACTGTCATTAACAAAAGGGAAAAAAAAGTACAAAATGCTGTTCAAGCCCAAGGCACAAAACTGCAAGAGACTTCTTAAAAGCACACTTATTAGCTTGGTCCATGCAAGAGACAAAACAATAATGGCAAAGAATAAGAAGAGTTAAAATTCAGGTCCAGTGTGGCTGATATGATTTCTCGAAAAGGACTGCCATTCAGTAAAGTTAGTTCATGAAAGATATACTGTATGATGATGAGGTGGCCTATGACAAATTTGTTGGAAAACATTGCAGATGAAATAAAAGAGCATGTACTGGTAAAAATTTCATAATAAAGTGCAGCACACACGTTCAAAGAAAAGAGAAGATGATTATGTATAGCAGGCACATTTCTACAGGTGTAACACTAAACTGTAGCCATCAGAGGTCAGGCACAATGGAGAAGGGAAAATATTAGTAAATAAAAGTGGAATGCAGACCTACAGACACAGATGAGAGGATATAGTGAGGGTTTTTACAGTATGTTAATATGAACTGTTTTGATCTTTTAATTTACTAACTACAAAGCAATTTGGCTCCTAAATGTTTCAGTTTTTGACAAAATGGCTCTCAAGTCATTTTTACTCTGGAGGCCTCCATAAAGTTGTGTTTGAAAGAGAAGAAAGTTTTTTTTCAAACATTCTATCACCAGTTTAATGGTTAGTATTTTACTTTCTAGTTGTCAATTGACTCATAATAAGTAATCCACAAAAAAGTTTGTCCTTTACTACTAACTAGTGTCTCACGACCCTTTCAATTATATATACAGAAGTAAATCAGAGCACACAGTGGTTAACAGGGAGTTGCAGTAGTTGGCACTGCTGCTGCATTAATGCAGCATTCTGAACTATAGGTGCTAAAGTGTCACCTGCTGCACTCAGGTCCCAAATCCAGGTGGCAACATTCTATCAGCGCATGCTCCCAATTGGATTTAAGAACATATGGAGATATGAAGTTCCCTGTGTCTGCATCTTTTTTTTTCCTTCTGTATTCTCAAAGATGTGTGAGTTAGGTGATTGACTTTGTTAGTTATTCCAAATTGACCCTGTTCAAATGGGTATTGTAATGGACTGTTGACCTATACAGTGTTGGCTTCTGCTGTGTGTCCATCCCTGAACTGGATTAGGTAGGACTGAAAATATATTTTATTATTGCAACTATTTAAGCGTAATAAAATCATATTTTTTTATTTTTATTAGTAGGGGTTCCCCCCTGCTCGCTTCGCTCGCCAAACTCCCCCCTGCCCTTGACCTGCACTATGCGTCAGCCACTTCATGTCTCTGCTGCTTGCAATGTGAAGAGCAGGGCTGAAGGAGACGCGGTTGCTCCTCCGAAACCCCTTCTTAATGGTGATACAATGAGAAACAAATACAGTTTTTTTTACCTCCTCTTTGCTTGATCAGCTGTTGGCTTGCTGCTGCTAATGTGCCATGTGATTTGCATCTCGCATGGTGACTCTTTATCTTTTATTTGTGGCCCCGGGCGTGGTTAAATCTTTTGGGACAAAGTCTTGTCTTGCGGGACCTTGCGGGAGTTCTTGATATTTTTTACTTTATAATTTAAAAACGGAACAAGAATCTGAAAATCTAACATCATCACATTAAAGTTCAATACATTCTGAAAAGAACGATACCAAACATATTTATGTAGGTTTTAAAATAAGTCCGATTTAAAGCGTGACAATAAATGTGACATAAAAACATCACATAAAATCATTGCACGTTTAGGCTTAGGATTTTATATATATTGAGTATATTTATATAGTTTTAGCAGCATACTCCTTCACACTTATGCATGTAAGAGAGAAATTAAGCCTACGATACTTTAGCGACCCTTTTAATTAAAAAAATACCTGTGTCGACAGGTATAACATTTAGTAGCCAGAGCTCTCTAACTCTTCTTCAGGAGTTCCCAACCTGGGGTGCCTGCATCCCCAAGAGGTGCGAGATGGCATTTCAGGGGAAGAAATAAAGGCCAAAGATGCATTGCAATTTACCAAAATTGAGTGACGTGTGTTGTCCAAATTTATCATGGTGCAGTCGGTGTCTTGCAGTGTGCCATCATTTGTTGGTCATTTATTAGTTAGTATACCAGTAAAATGAAAAGAATCAAGCATTGCTCATGCAGTTGTCATGTGTGAATGAGCCATAAAATGTGCATTCACGTGGGCTCCTTGCTGTAGGAGGAGCATTTGTGAAGGTGAATACGTTTTTTTTAAAGAATGAAATTCGTACCTTAAAATGATTCGTAGAGAAAGGTGAGGTTTGGTATTGAATTCTGTGCAAGCCCTGATCATGAAACACCACTGATTTAGAGGTTTGATTGGCATTTTTGGCACGGGGAACAAAGGGGACTGAATTGGATACAACATCTGCTACTTAGACTCAGTCCATCTCTCCCTCCTGCTGGCGGTCCTGGGAGTAGTGCAGCAATTTTAACTGTGCAGTGCATCTGTTTTTGAACTGCAGAGCAGGTGTTATTGAGGAACAAAGCTCATCAACAGTGTTTCAGTGGCATTCCAGCACCCATTGCTTAACAGGGGTCTCCAATTCCCCAAACCTTTTAATCCTGTGTTATTTTCTTTGCAGCGTTTGATAAATTTCCTGGGGGTGAGGGGCATAGATCTAGTTGTGCAATTGGTTGCTTAAAGGTCTGGGGACTTAGATACTCTTTATATTCCAAATCACTGTATAATATAATATAGATTATACCATGTCTTCTAAAATATATGCTTATATTTCATGCATAAATTCTTTTTACTTTTTCAATTACAATGTATTTGTCTAAATATAATAATATGCATACAAATACTATTTCTGAATTGGTCTCTTTACTACAGTATTTCAAATGACAGGAAATTAAATTAAACAGTAAATCGCATGACAATGAAAGACATGAAATAAGAAAATTATATTGGGCACCTATTATGGCAGTTTATTTTGTTCTTAGAACAGGAAAGATATACCACTGGTAATTCGATTTTGCTTTGATGGGAAATTGCTCTGTTTTCAACTGTCAGAGGCTGTATGTCCATTCAGACATGCCATATTGAAATTGTGTCAAATGGATTTTGGGTTTCCTTTAGATGAGAGTCAATACTTAGGAGCTAATGGAAGAAATCAGCATTTACTTCTCTAAGGTTCCTCATGACTGAGGAACATTATTTGCTAAGGCACAAAAAGTAATAATACTTACAGAAAAGATCCAATACACAGTTTTCATGCGAAACACATCAAAAGTTTCTTGTTGCTAAGGTAAAACTAAAGAGTGTGAGGTTACACTCTTAAAGTAGCAGAAATGGAGAAATACTGCATATTTACTTTTACTTTAGACATTAATATGCAAATGGTAAGAGATACTTCTTAACTGGGTGACTTGTCAGTAATTCTCCTAACCTCAAATAATTAAATAGAAATTAATAACCTTATCTGAAAAGTAATTATAAAAGTTCATAATACATTTTATTACCACTATAACACGAGGGATAAGAGGGTAAAACAGAGAGGAACAGAAATCAAAATGATGAGGACCAATAAATTGCAGACACTTTCATGAGAGCCACAGATTTCTTTACAGTATTGGATTGTTTTTGCCATTGAAAAAAATAAAGAAGTCTTATCAGTGAATTTTAACACTTCAGTGACTTTTGTTTCATTTGCTAAAGGCAAGGGTAGACCGATAAAACTCATAAGCATTTGAGGTGTAGACAAAATGCTTAAATGCTCATGCTTGCCAGAAAAATATCTTAGGCTTTGATGAACTACAAACGTTTTTACAAAATCTATTATATAAGGAAATTATTAATTAATAAAGGGCGGCAGAGTGGTAGCGCTGCTGCCTTGCAGTTAGAAAACTCGGGTTTGCTTCCTGGGTCCTCCCTGCGTGGAGTTTGCATTTTCTCCCTGTGTCTGCGTAGGTTTCCTCCGGGTACTCCGGTTTCCTCCCACAGACCAAAGACATGCAGGTTAGGTGCACTGGCGATTCTAAACTGTGCCCTGCGGTGGGCTGGCGCCCTGCCTGGGGTTTGTTTCCTGCCTTGTGCCCTGTGTTGGCTGGGATTGGCTCCAGCAGACCCCCGTGACCCTATAGTTAGGATATAGCGGGTTGGTTAATGAATGGATGGATGGATTAATTAATAAATATATGTTAAGTGGGTTCATTTTTATTCAAATCAATTAATTTGATTATGTCAGAAATGTTTGATTTTTCAGCTTATAAGATTAGTTGTTTTAGTATTTGTTACAATGTTTTAAATAGAAAAATTCAGATTCAGTCCCTTCAATTATAACTTTTGCTGTACTTCTTTAGGTTCCGTGAGAATACTGTAGTCCCAAAGAACAACATTTTATTTATTTGTGAGTAGCAGAGATTTTAAATATCTTGAGGTAAAGGCAGAACCGAAAAATAGTCAAGGACTCACGCACCATTCAGTACAGAGGAGTCATTTTTATCTTTTAAGACATTGCTGGAACAATAACAAACTTAAAAGTCTTTATCACACAACATAAAGTTCAAACTAGAATTCCTTTCCCTATGAGGTTTTGTTTGCTTCAGTAATAAGTCTCTTGCAAAGGTTGTGTTTTTTTTTAGTTCATACGTTTCAGTTTGCATGTTTCTCTCTTTGTATAATGGAGCTGAACTGATATCAGGCGTATCACTTGCTCACCTTATGTTGCCTGGCAACACGGTGCATCCCTACAAGACAAAATGGAGGTGCCCATAAAAGTGAAAACAGTAGGAGAAAGAAAAAGGTAATAACTCATAGAAACAAAAGCAAACGGCAAAATATTTATTAAGTATGTGCTTTCCTGACAATTTAAAATATGTAATGTAGCAGTTGCTATTATGCACTAAAGATGAAATATCTGAGATTGCCCTTCCTGAATTGCTGTATATTGCTGCAATAACATATTTCTGAAATAAAACATAGGCAGATTTTTTTTTATGAAGTAAAAATGGGAATGTGCTTATGGGATTACTGAAAGTAAAAATTCTTTGTAATTGAACGCTTGCTTGCTTACAGTGGTTCTAGTGAATAACATAGAAATAAGGAAAGTAGCTGCATCAATATTTCAGTAGTAAGCAAGAAACATTAGGATAATCCAGTGGATAAAATACAACATTAAGGTGGCTTAAACCTGAGAATCTTTACTATACTGCATATGCAATGTTGCTATTATATAAGTAACACATACATATATGATAAAGTTCCTGTTCTCAAAATGAATATTTGTCATCAGAAATTAATCATTCTGTTAATTGCTTTAAGCTTAAAAAGTTAGGTCAAAAATTAAATAAATATTAACAGATGTTTCACAGAATTTAAAAAGGAAAATAATGTATGTTAAAATGTCCTAATTATAATCAAATTTTGGAATGTATTTATTTAATAAAAAGTCAAACTCCGGATGAGTTGTCATTCTTGGCTGTACTTTCAGTTTCTTCTCTTTTCTTTAGTAAAATAATATTGTGTCTGTAATCCTTAATGCAATAATGTAGAATCTGAAGAGTACAACACTTTTGAGAATCCCAAAACCCAAACATGCATGCAAGATATCATTAAACAAAAAAGATACAGCTCTTTAAATTGTATTGCTTATATTTTTACGGAAAAAGTAAGTACAGTACATCATATGAAACATTTGCTTTTTTTACATTTTGGACAAAATGGTATTAGTTTTTCACTTCAACAATACTGATAGATAAATGTGATCTAATTTTAAGAAACAACATTGACAAATCACATGCCATACTGATTATGCAAAACTATTCATGAAAATTCAATGGACTGTTTGTTTCACAGTTGATTCTTTCAAAATGTGAGCTTTGCATTCATTTCTACTACTGTAACCATTAGAACCCTGTATTGTAGGAGGGCACTGGAAAGATAAAACAAAAGAAAAACAAAGAAAGGGGAAAAGTTTAAAAAATTAAAGTGAATTTGGTGAGGGCAGAAAACAAAGTGGAGGAGCCAACACAGTAGTGAGTAAGTAGGCAGCCAGGAAAGTAAACCCTGTGGAGGAGTGCGTGGCCGGTGCTCGAAGAGGGCTCCTGCGTAAAGCCAAGGAGTGGCAGCAAGAGTCAAAGGTGCTCTGCTGGGAGCCCTCAGTGACAGCAGGGTCTCGAGCACCTGAGAAAAGTTTGGCTGTGCCTTTTGGAAGGATGTTTCCTCTAAGTGCAGTGTCCAGTCTGGGGTAAGCAGATGAGACATCAGTTTTTAGAGGGAAGCACTGTGGCTCATTTATTTTTTTGAAGAATTCTGTTTTTGGAACTTTTAACCTAATTTTAAAGAATTATTTATTGTTTATAGGATTTTAACCTCCACTGGTCACCTAAATTTATGGATTATTTATTTATTGACTTTATTGGAAAAACACTGCATGTTCTATCACTATGGGGATCTGAACCCCTGACTTTGGTTTATATAAAAGCACAAAAAACTTGTACCTACCTCTTCCTGATTGTGTGCATCTTCTTATTTGATTGGCTCATTCTATGTCTATTACTATTCACGGTTCAGTGTTCATGATGTTCAACCTGGACCGTCACAACGCTACATCATTCGAAAATCAAAATAGCTTTTTCAGACTCTCAGAGGAAAGATTTGGGATGGCAATAAGGCTAGAACGAGTTTTAAAGTCATTTGCAAGCAATTTGTAGTCAGTAACTCTGCTGTCTGAAAGGTCATCTATAGACAGAAAATTTCCAACAGCTGGCAATCTCTCCTTCCAGATTGTCCAGTCAGATTCAACCCAATAGCTCACTGGAAGATCATCATATGCAAAGAGACTGCACACTTTTCCTTCATATCTGAGGTCAGGAAAAAATTAGTCTTTGCTCACAACAAAGTATACTCAGCAAAAAAAGAAACGTCCCTTTTTCAGGACTGTGTATTTCAACAATAATGTTTTAAAAATCCAAATAACTTTACAGATCTTCATTGTAAAGGGTTTAAACAATGTTTTCCATGCATGTTTAATTAACCATAATCAATTAATTAACATGCACCTGTGGAATGGTCGTTAAGACCTTAACAGCTTACAGAAAGTAGGCATTTAAGGTCACAGTTCTAAAAACGCAGGACACTAAAGAGACTTGTCTACCGACTGTGAAAAACACCCAAAGAAAGATGCCCAGGGTCCCTGCTCATCTGCGTGAACATGCATTAGGCATGCTGGAGGGAGGCATGAGGACTGCTGATGTGGCTAGGGCAATAAATTGCCATGTCCGCACTGTGAGACGCCTAAGACAGCGCTACAGGGAGACAGGAAGGACAGCTGATCATCCTCGCAGTGGAAGACCACGTGTAATAACACCTGCACAGGATCGGTACATCCGAATATCACACCTGCATGACAGGTACAGGATGGCCACAACAACTGCCCTAGTCACACCAGGAACACACAATCCCTCCATCAGTGCTCAGACTGTCCGCAATAGGCTGAGAGAGGCTGGACTGAGGGCTTGTAGGCCTGTTGTAAGGCAGGTCCTTACCAGACATCACCAGCAACAACGCCGCCTATGGGCACAAACCCACCTTCGCTGGACCAGACAGGAGTGGCAAAAAGTGCTCTTCGCTGATGAGTCACGGTTTTGTCTCACCAGGGGTGATGGACGGATTCGTGTTTATCGTCGAAGGAATTGAGCACGTCTGGGACCTCTTGGATCGCAGGGTGAGGGCTAGGGCCATTCCCCCCAGAATTGTCCAGAAACTTGCAGGTGCCTTGGTGAAAGAGTGGGGCAACATCTCACAGCAAGAACTGACAAATCTGGTCCAGTCCATGAGGAGGAGATGCACTGCAGTACTTCAAGCAGCTGGTGGCCACACCAGATACTGACTGGTACTTTTGATTTTGAGCCTCCCTTCATTCAGGGACACATTGTGAAAAATTTTTAGTTTATGTCTTATGGTGTTGATTCTTTTAGTGTTCATACAAATATTTACACATTAAGTTTACTGAAAGTAAAAACAGTTGAAAGTCAGAGGACGGTTTCTTTTTTTGCTGAGTTATATATGTACGCACAGGTTTGTCGTCGAACACGTAACTAAAGTATAGAACTATTGGAACAAGTTCTGACTAGATGTGGCAGAAGTACAGCTATTTGGCTGCCTTTAACCAAAAGAATCTGATACTAACCATAAAGCATGGTGATTAAAGAATTATGGTTTGGGGCTGCTTGCCTGCCTCTGTGCTCAACCACCTTACAATCACAGAGTTGACCATGAATACCACAAAGTAGCTAAGAGTAAATGAGTAGAATGTGAGGTTAAAGCTGGAACCAAAATAAAAAGATAATGACCCAAAAGACTCAAAACAAATCAATAAAAGAATGCCTCATAAAGAAAAAAATTGACAATGAGAGATCTTGAAATGAGAAGTACATGCAAGAAAAAACAGAAACATCATATAGATGAAGACTTCTGTAAGGAGGAGTGGTCCAAGTTGCTCTAGGAGACTGATCAACAATTAAAACAAATTCCTAAAGGACTTAATTTCTGCCAAGGAAAGCAACATCTGGTATTGAAAGTAGGGATATACTTATGTTTTCTACAGCAGTCAATTGCATTTCTGAATTTTAGAAGAAAAACAAATGACTGGAAGGAATATTTTTCATTATTACTTGCTAAGTTAGAGCACCATTACCTGTCAGTATTGTTGAAAGGATTAAAAATGTACACATGCAGATATGGTGAAGAACAGACAGCTTTTTCATCAGGTGCACAATTTTGACTATTATTTTAATGTTAGTTACAAATAAATAATTTCTTCCAGATGTGATGTGAATGTCACCAACAATACCAATGCCAGTGCCTTATTTCACTGACTGCATTTATATCTGTAGGTCATCTGATATTCTGATAGCTTTAAGAGTACTACACATACTGTTAAGTGAATAGGTTACTCATAAGTGCTCTTTCCAGGAGAGCTAACCGGATCATTTTGAATTGAACCACTAGCAAGAAAATCAAGGGCTGACAATTTTTGCTGTTCTTTTTCAAGTGAATGATGACTTGTTGCTGATCTTTATATTTTGGTAAAGTGCACAGAACAGTTGTGTAATGTTCTTTATAACCAAAATATATTATTTTAGGCATCACCATTCAGCCTCAGTAATAGGATTTTGCATTATAATTTGCCTGCCTATTTTTTTAATATAAGCGTACACTGCCCTGCTTTCAGGATACAGTAGTCTCCATGCCAGTGGTATGGCAAACTGTTTCAGTATAAATATATATATATATATATATATATATATATATATATATATATATATATATATATATATATATATATATATATATATATATATATATATATATATATATATATATATATATGTATGTTATAGATCTAACTTCTTTATTTCTACCAATCTGATTTAGCATTACATCCTTCTTTACTACTGGAATTAAACACATAGAAGTGGGGATTATGGTATAGTTACTGAATGAATAAATGTATTTGTAATATATCACTGACAACTGAATTTTTTCTTGCAGTTTCCTTCAGATAAAAAAACAATACTAAAGCATAGGTAATTAAAGGTAAACTGTGCATAATACATAGGCTACTCTAGGTAAAATGCGGAAAATTTAAGAATAATAATACAACATAGATAACTGCATATGGCAATTAATTAAATGTATGTTATCTGCTAGTCCTCTAGTCAGATATGTGCAAAGGGCAGGACATAGGCTCAGATGTGACAGTTACAGAATTGTTAGTCATAGATTATCTCATCTGGAAGACCTAAATATCCATCCATCAGGGAGTTTAGGGTGTAGTTTGAATAACTGAAATCACAGATCTAGATAGCTACTGTTGATTTCAAAATAAATTATAAACCACTGCAGTGGTTCAGAGGGTTCTGACACTACACGACAGCTCAAGGTGACTGTATTCAGATCTTAGGACGAGTGGACATTTTTTTCTATGTTCCAAAAATTTGCATTTAAGTGTGACTAACTGGAAATAACAAAATTGGACCTGTGTTTGAATGCCATGCTATGCATTAGCACTCCTAGGTCCTGGATTAGTTTCTTCCTTTTACTTAATGCTCCTGAAACTGACTTTTGGCCCACAGTCTTGTAATTGAAATAACATTGTTTGGAATTGCATGGATACATGGATTTTTCGGTAATTCATTTTTATTTCAATGACGTTCAGAAATGCTGATTATCGAGAAATATTGTATTACTGTTAAGATAGTGTTCAACTTTGGCTTGTCTAAATTAACATATAATTGTGTTTAATGGTACCAAATATAAATTCAACAAGCCGTTCTCAGGATAGAAAGGGACCATTTATTTCATGTATAGAGTTGAACAGTGCAAAGAAAGATTAGTTTGTGAAATACACAGTTCATTGCAAATGTACATAAATAACTTTCAACTTCCTAAAATATTTACTTTCCTGCTAAAGCCAGAATTTATTAGGTTAGTATTGTACATACTGCTGAGGTCTAAATATCAAAGCTTGAATGAAAAATTATACAGTTTACTATCATCATAAAAACTGGAAAATGTCAACACTTGGGGAATTATGATTTACTATTACAATATATGTTGTCATAAAGAATGCACAGATGTAGACAAAAAATAATTTTTTGATATGGTTGCTATTTTTACAGTTTTTACAGCTTGGATCCCTTCCCAAAAGTGCCTCTATCTTTTATAGTGGTGTAGCAATGATTTCATGTGTCGTGTTGCCCCTTGACTAGCAACAGCATATTATTACTGTAAACAATACAGCTGTGTCCATATGATATAATAGACAAAAATGGCAGCACCCACAGAAAATCCTCTAACAAAAACAACCTTGTGATAACTTTGTGAAAGTAACAAAAAATATCAATAATGAAACAAAAAACAATAATTCAAAAAATTAAATGAAATGAAACAGCACAATACTTAATGAGATCTTTGAAATTATTATTGACTATAAAAGTATTTCTGTTCAACTTAACAATAACAAGATTGAGTACATAGTGGGTATTATCCAATGGAAAAGCTTAGGTACTCGCAAAAGTCCTTCCGTCCTCTTATTGACATACACTTTCTTGTTAAGTGTACTATATGTCAATATGTAAAGCCATATATACAGCTTAGTAATATATGCCCTATGATTTCCATGGACAGAATCAATGAATTGACAGGTAAATACCGATTTCAAATATGAATGCATAAATGTTTGGAATTTAGAGATTTGGGAAAAATAATTTAAAAATTTCTAAACATTTGTTTTTTTCTCCAGTCTTCTGGAGGTGTTTTTTTTTTTTTGTTTGTTTTTTCTGTCCTCCCTGGCCATCGCACCTTACTTTATTCTTTATTAATTAGTATGGCCTAGTTTTATTTTTAGATTTTCTTTATTCTTTCTTCATCTTGTAAAGCACTTTGAGCTGCATCATTTTTATGAAAATGTGCTATATATATAAATGTTGTTGCTGTTAAACATATTAAATGTTTTCCCTTATCAACTCTGGGCTTATGTCATTTAAGTAATATTTTCAAATACGTTGTTCTTCTAAAGGCAATGTTATTCACAGATATCTTGTTGTGCTTCTGTGTCTTTGTGTATGTATATATGTATGATATGCAGGACATCCAGCACTTGCACATTAGTACAGGGATGTGGAATGGATGGTTGTTTAGGGTTAATGGAGAAAATATCAATGTGACTAGCAAGGTATGCCAACAATGTTAAAAAAAAACAACAAAAAACTAAGAAACAATATTAACCAAAATATTTTGAGAACAAAAATAATGCAATTATTTTTCTGCATCGGGGCAACATGTTTTCTGCAGTATATCTACACTACTTTTTCTTCTCCTTCTTTAGAGCTTACTGATAATTAAAAAGATGCAAGCTAATGATCTCCAAGGGTTTCATAGATAGCATTGTCCTACATATACTGTATTAGCGAGTTATCTCAGCTGACTGTTAATGGAGATTCAACAAATGCAAGACACTCCCTTACAGACATGAGAAATTCACCTAGTGAGATAAACAGCAAGTGCTTCACAGTCGTGTACCTCACTTGGGGTGTATTTCAAAGATGACAGTAAACAAAGGAGCACAGCTCCATGTTAAAACAAATTCCACTGGTTAAGTGCATTAGTTTGATGAAATCACATGATTAAAGTTATACTTTTCATTAGTTATATTTATTTTCAAGTATGCTCTGAACTTTAATTCATTAATTTATTCTTTTATAAAATTAATTTATTCCCTGACCTTCTTGATGTTATTGAATGCATGTACACACAATCTGTGAAATTGTGCAGTTTCAAACAAAAAATGTAAAGTTACACCTTTGTTACAGTAACAATACTAGAAATCCTAAAATCTAAATTCAAAAAGTATGTTTAACATTACCGAATAAAATGCAATTTGTAAAAAAAAATAATTGGACCATAGGAAAACAAAAATATATTAATTAGCTGTCAAAAGTACTTTATAATCAAGCATAAAAGAAAATTATATTATTTGCTTCATAATGTAGGGCAAAGTTGGCACTGCCCATTCTGGTAGGCTTTCATGGCACACCAGACCAGTTAAGACATCAGATTTAACAGGGCTGCAGACATCCAGCTGCACCAAACCTCCACTTACACAAACTAAGTGGTTGAAATTGTTGTATCCAGACCAGCCTGTTCTTCACCTGACAATTAAGGTGTAAATCAAAGTTGAACTAATATCTCTGCAGAGTCTTCTTTGCAGAGAAACTTTCAGGCTAGAAGGCATAGACACCCAAAAACAAAGAACTATAATTCAACAAATGACAATTCTGATGAACAAAATAAACTGCCAATGAGAAGTGATTTTAACCCAACCATGAGAGATTATACATTTCTTCAAAAGTAGCTGCACCATCCTTAAAGAAGAAGTTTCAGGGGAATTCTGAGGACACTTACTCTAAGGACCCCTTAGGAACACTCTGCTGTCATACGGTGAGCTGAAAGCTGATAATCTCTTCTCTTTGTGGAAAAGAATGCTGAAATGCAGTCTACCAATCCAAGCACTGTGCCAGTGGATTGAGAAGACTGAGAAACTGTTATTACTTCGAGAAAGGAACTTTAGTATCTACATTCTTATACCATAAAGGGTAATGTTCCCTATGAAGCTGCAGATGACACAGAAAATTGCAATAATTGAGAAAAGCACAGAACACCATGGACAAAGGATCATGCAACAAAAAGAAAGGGAGCAGTTGAACATAAGAATCCTCTACTTGATCCTTGAATAACAACAACAATTCTATGCGACATTGGACATCATCTTTAAAATCCTGGTATCATAAAACTATTTATCTGGGCCAAGATAAATTACAACTCTAAATAGCAAGTAAGCAGCCAGCCTCTTTATGTTGTCGGTATCATCTGTCTGAGTACTATCTTACAGTATATATCAATATTTATTTGCAGTTATATTTCTATAATACTTGTTTTCAACAATAAATTGTATCAATCTGTTTCTTAACACTAGAATCCCTGAAGCCTATGAAAAAACGTGTAATCCCAGGCCACTTTAAATGCCTTTGCACCTCTCCCTTAGCGTCTTTTGTTTTGCAAATGTGTTGTTAAGCAGAAGCAGCAAGCAGCCTGCTACCCCATCCCCCCACTGCGACAGTCAACTCGGACAAAAAGTTTTCCCAGCTGTTTCCCAGTGTTTCGTGTCTACAACGATCTTTGTTTGTTTGTTTTAGGTATGTGTTCAACATTTCTTGCATTTCTCGCATTTCCTGTCATTCTACATTTACATAGATCGTTGTAGACACGGAACACACATGAAATGCATGTGTTCCAAATAACAATATATTATTTACCCTATACAACTCCAGGCACCTCACACTGAGATAAACAAGACTTGAGCTAGGAGAACTTTTTGCCCAAGTTGAGCTGCGGCGGTCAGGGGATGGGATAGCAGGCTGCTTCTGCTGATCGACACATTTACAAAACAAATACACTAATGGAAAGGTGTGAAGGAATATAAGGTGGCCCGGGATTATGAGTTTTTTCGTAGGCTTCAGGGATTCTAATGTTAAAAATGATTATGCTTCTGTTTCATTGATGCAATTCTAATTGCTGGAAACCCATAGTAGAGAAAGGTGAAGTAAATAATGTAAAAGCCTTACCAAATTATTTGATAAATTAAACAGTATTTCCAAAGGCAAGAAATAAATAAGACCAAGTTAGATCTCTCCTAATCCCTGCAATTAGGTAGCATGAAATAGTAAACTCTTACTTTATTTAGTTTCACTCAGTCTTTCATTTCCTTACAGTGTATCTTTAAGGACCCCCTTGACCAATATACCACTAAAACAGGTGGTTCAACCAAGCAGACAGTACAACCATATGATGAAAGAATTTAGTTTTTTTTTTTTTCTTTTGGATACATTTGGCTTTAATAATTACTGTGTGCGCAGGACAGCTAAAATGCTGATTTTGCAAGCTTCCATCTGTTGACTTTTTCAAAGCTAGTCAGATGCTTCACTGCAGCATGTGTAAATCTGATGCAGTACCTCATTGAGATTCCTAATTTATCTTATTTTTTTATTAATTGTAAACTACAATAGAAGTATATATATATGTATATTTTTTAAATGTGTCAAGCAGTTTTTTAGTTGACTTAAAAATTCATTTCAATGATCTAATGGAAAGGAATAAGAGATTGCTAATAAATACACTGGGGTATTGTGCAGATGCAATGTATACATTTCATGATATGTATTCTTCAACTCTACACAGCATACAATATTCCACTTGCATACTTTTGCTCTCTCTGTAGTGAATTCCCCATTGTCTTTCTGCACATATTAACTCAAAATTCAGGTTTCAGTTATCTACTCCACTGTTTAATAATAAATAAATAAGTTGTGCAAACTTTGGTTGAGAGGTGAGTCCAGAAGAAGAAAAAGAACTGCAAATTTCTCAAATAAGTATAAGGTGTCCTGTAACCTTGCCCAATTACATGCTCAGGCCTATAGGTTACCATGAATGGGCAAAGGATTCAATCACTGTCATGCTTAAATAGGCACTGACCTCTATAGAACTTGCGTGCATTGTTATTTCACAATACAAATAAATTAAAATAAATCTTAATACAAAAATGACTAAACATGAAGTGCTTGTTTCTCAGTTTGCAGTGTAACCTCTGAATATTCACCTTTAAATGAAGACTAAAGAAAGAAGTCCCTAATAGACTTCCTTCAGACTGTAAATTTAGAATACTCCCAAGCAAGTGATGCATTAAAGAGAATCCCTGAAGAGTTAGAAGTTAAAAAATGGAAATATTTGCAGCTGTGCTCAACAGAATCTCCACGAACCGAAAAGGTACAGTTTAAAAGTACATTAAGTGCACATTAACAATATCATTTTTGCAGCAAACAAATGATGCTGTGCTTGTTATTGTGTTTTCTCTTTTTTCTATTTGCCCTTTTGTCTTCTTGCCTCCTAAGTGTTTATTATTCCTACATGTATGCAAGACACTTCTCTTATACAGTATACTCTGTGTCAAAGTTTCCACAAACAGGATTTTACAGATTGAAATTCAGCAGTGGCCTGTGAAAGAAATTAGGCCTTAGAAAAGCTTTGTAATTCTGGAGAATTCAAACTTATCTGCACTAAAAGTCGCATGCTGAAACTGTAATATCTTTCAGTGTAAAATTAGTCTCAGGTCAGAAGTATTCACACTATTAATACTTAGTGAAAGTACCTTTTTTAGCAAATACAGGTTCAGGTCTTTTTTTGAATGTGCACTTTATTTGAATTTAATTTTCATATATTTGTTTAACAGGTACCACTCACTTTCAATGAGATTTAAAGTCACCACTTTGACCATGGCACTTAGGGTCAATCACCTCTAACCTCTACAGACATCACTTCCTTTCCTGGGGCCTCATGCATAAACGGTGCGTACACACAGAAATGTTGCATAAGAAATTTTCCACATTCAAATCGCGATATATAAAACCTACACTTGGTGTAAAGCCACGCACTTTTTCACAATACCTCATACCATGTCGTACACAAGTTCTCCGCTCGGTTTTGCAGACTGGCAGCACCCAGCGTCAAAGCAGTGCTACTGTTCCTGTGTGGTTTATCTTTATTTCTTAGAGCCACATTCCTGCCCCGGTTTTATAAATACACTGAAACTAACCATATATTGTTTATTAGTGTAATGCATCTGATTGTAATTAACTTGTAACAATATAATGGTCCAGGGAATAGCCATAGTATTCCAAATACCATAACTGCTTTAGCGTTGTTACTCTCACTGCACCTTTTTTTTCTTCTTTCAGCTGCTTCCGTTAAGGGTTGCCACAGCGGATCATCTTCTTCCATATTACTCTCACTGCACCACTCAGAGTATTTATATCACTGTATCTGAGTGGGGGATCACAGCAGCAGCTGATCGGAAAGATAAATATTGGTATACAGCATCAAGCCCACCCTGCCTCAGCCACGGCAAAACGTTTCAAAGCCTTTCCTGTACGGACCTTGCAGTTCAGAAACAGTCAATCAGTCCATCAAGTGCTCCTTGTAGAACTGTTTGTACTTATAAGTACAATTACCCCACTGTAAACTTGCACTACAATTATAATATTGCACAACCTGCGCCACTTCATAAAGCGCGTATTTACATATGATGACAATATCATTTTTAAGATGAAATGCAGCAAAATATGTTGATTACATTATATAGATAAAACTTTAACTTCATTTAAATAATCTGTATTGTTAATAATTAAACATGTAAGGACACGGTTCTGCAGCGCTAGCTAGTTCACGGATTGATCCTACCTTGTGCTGTATTCTTTCTGGGGCTGACGCGACACTGGAAGGATAGATGGATAGAATAATTAAATTTGTACTACAAAGATATTTCAATGTTCCTTAAAAGTTTTCAAGAATCGTCGTTGTAAGCTTACAGATGGCTTAACGTCTATTACAGAGCTGATTGTTTGGCGATTGGGTATGTGGAGAAAGAAAAGTAAGGACAGGAATTGGAGGTTAGTACATTTGAAAGAGACAGAAAGAGACGATGCATACTAACACACCCCCCCAAAGGGTTCTGACACACAAACGCTGGCGAAGCTGATTTCTTCGTATCTCACCGTCACTTGATTTTCTTCCGAAGTTACTGCTCTTTACCATTCTCTCCTCTGCATTCTCTCCTCTGCATGCCCTGGAGTACAAAAGAAACAGCATACAGCAACATGCTGGGACAGGCAGGAACACTCAATAAAACTGAATAAAAAGAAAATCAAGTGACGGTGAGATACGAAGAAGGCAGCTTCACCAGCGTTTGTGTGTCAGAACCCTTTGGGGGGGGTTCGTTAGTATGCATCGTGGGACACTGCAGAGCTATAGCGCGTCTTTAGTGAAAACAGCCGTGTCAGATGGAGTTGTATGGATTGATTCTGAACGCGACTGCGAGAATGAAAAGTGAATTAAAAAAAAGCTAACCTTTACAAGGATCATAAATTGCACCGGCTGTTACAGACTGAAATCAAATGTATGTTTTTATTCTAAAATAGTAAGACTAAGAGCAGTTTACTTCTCAAAACGGAGTGGTGCAGGATCGAACTCGCAACCTTTTAATTCCAAGGCAAGAACTGATTTTATTGCACCACAGAGGCAGTTATAATAAATTGCTGTCAATGTCGCATGTTAAGGCAGCTTTTTGTTTCTGCAGTTATATTTTTGAATAAAAGCGCAATTGTTGTGTTATATTTGAACCTTTTATGAAAATATTTCTTTACATTATATAGTTTATGCCTACATTTTGTCATCTACTACTAGAATATAAAAAACATTTCTGTTTTAACAATGTGTTGACACAGATTACTGTAGAAACAGAACAGACATGAAATGCGTGTTTCCAAAAAACAATCTATTATTTCCACTCTAAAACTCCACTTCACTCCCAGATACTCAATCAAGGCATGAGCTTAGAGAAGTTCGTACACGTTCTAAATTGGTGGGGGGATGGAATAGCCGGCTGCTCCTAGCTTCTCTTTATCAGCACATTTAGAGGACAAAGGACGCTGGCGGAGAGGTGTGAAGGGATTTAAGAAGCAATTTAAGGTGGGACGGAATTACGAGTTTTTTCGTAGGCTCTGGTAATTCTAGTGTTAATTACGATGTGATTTAAGAAACTGTTTAATTAAACGATTTTAAGATGAAGTTTATGATGTTCTACTTTAATGACAAAACAAAATACGCAATTAAAGTGGAAATTTCAAGATTGAAGTTGACATTTCGTGCTTTTTTCCTACTGTGTGCCTTTTTTTTTCTATGTACCCTAATAAGTTTTCATATGACACTCAGACGGTGGGCTTTTCACAGCGACTTTGATATGTGACAATTTCGTTTTTATTTTGGGCACTGTGCGACTATGTCAGGCGATCAGCTTCCTTTTGTTGTTTATACCACTGTTTAAACCAACAAACTATGTTTTTTCTTGCCTCCACTTGGTATACACTGAAATTCTTCCATTTTCCCTCTTGCTTTTTCCATTGTCTTTTCACAGAAGGCTGAGCTTAAGGGCGATTTATATTGATTTGCATATTCATAGAGGTATAATTCTGGGAGGAGTTGGGGCGGGACAGAAGGCGCGTGCACGAGCGTTACTTTTCATGCTGACCGGAATTTATGGAGAGGAATAACATGGAAGTTGGAGTACGCACAGATTCCTGCATCTAGATTTTTCTGTGTGTAAGCGCATTTCGGCTTTTGTGCTTACGTCATGTTATAGTGTGAATTCTATGCACGGTGTTATGCATGAGGCCCCAGGCCTCCCTGATTCCACCTTTTCCTGCTTTTTTAATATATGAGGGGGAGTCAAGTTAAAGTTAGAAAATGAGATTTATTAGAAAATGGAAAAAACTTTAACAAAACTGATCACGTCATTTCTCAATGTAGTCTCCACCCTTCTCAATGCACTTGCGCTACCTGCCTGGATTCCAGCAGAATAAAAGGTTTTGTCGTAACCTCACAATCACTTGTGCACCACTTTCTTCACATCATCATCCCATTTTCTAACATTAGCATGACTTCCCCCATATATATATATATATATATATATATATGCGAATGTAAAGACGTGTTTTCTTTATTCTTGCTACATATTTTTCAGTATACGGGGTGGCCATCCCCAAACCTTTTTCTGTCTCTGACTATTTCTGTACAGATACAAATCTAAAATATTTCTCTTCTTCTTTTTCCTCTTCATCTTTTCCCACTTCTATGTGGAGTTGAAGTGCTTGATCAACCTTTTCCAAACAGTTCGGTCGTGCACCACCTCGTCAGTCAAGCCCTTTTCCTACAGATCTTCTTTTACTTTATCCATCCACCTGTACTTTGGTCTCCCTCGCTTTCTCTTCCACTGTGTACTTCCATTCACATTACTCTTTTGCCCATATTTTCATTGTCTCTCCTCATCCATACCATTTCAACTTACTTTCCTGAACTTTCTTAGGTATATATATCGTCACAAACATGTGAGTAGGAGCATGTGTATGGACCTAGCAAAGGTGTTTCACGCCAGGCCAGGGGATGACAGGGTTCACTAAACCTTCTCCTGATCTCTGCCTGCGGTTTCCCGCAGGAAAACCTGTCTGACTCAGCGTTGACAACGTCACTTCCAGCACCCAGCAGGATGTCACTTCCTGTTCCGGCGCCCAGAAGAACGTCACTTTGGGTTCTGATGGACAGACTGATGTCAGAAGAATGTCACTTCCAGTTCCTACACATCACTTCCGGTTTGATCCTTTCAAAGCTGCCATCTTTGCAAACTTTCAGCAGTTCAATTCTGGACTTCAACAGAGAAACATCTCTTGTTCAAAAATCAACCCACAAGATTATAGACTCTTATACCTGCCTCACACTCTCCACCTTGCATTTTTTTTTAACTTGCACTGCGCTTTTATTGCTCTTTAATTAATATTATTTTTATCAGTATGCTGCTGCTGGAGTATGTGAATTTCCCCTTGGGGATTAATAAAGTATCTATCTATCAATCATTGCAGCCAGGGATAATATATGGGTGGCTGCCCCAAACCTTTTCAAGTGTGTCAAGTCTGATCCTTTTCACAATATATATTACTTTATTAATATTTATTATTAGTAGTATTATTATAACAGTATTAATAGTGTTGCTTCTTCTGTGATATCCATTCATCACTTCTCACCTAAGAGATCATAGAAATGTTGAGCCCCAGGCAGAATTCAGACAACACAAACACCCAAGCTTATACAATAAATGCTGAATTTAGGTAAGCCATTTAAACTAATATATATATATTCTTTCATCTATGAATTACATAGTTGCAGCTTTTCTACAGTAATGTTTTCAATGTATGTACTAATTCATCTCTGTACCCGGTTTTGGAGTTGTGTCAATCACTATGGCTCATCATATTAGCTTGTTTATCAATATTCTATGTATCCTGTTTTTAAAAGAATTGTATACCAAATAATCATTATCTGCTTGACACACACAGTGTTAAAGCCATCATTTTTCCAAGACAATTCTGGTTCCTACCAGTGGACATTTCTTGTACATTTTCTGTGTGTCTTTTTTTTTTCCTATTATTACATTTTTTATTTGTATATGTCTTACTGTACTGTTGTACTCTTTGATTGTGTATGCTGTTATTAGTGCTATATTATTGATTGTTTGCCGTCAGTGCTTACAATACTTACAGGTGCTGGTCATAAATGATAAGATATTTAAAACTTAATTGGATATTAATATCAGTGCTATTAACCTACACCTATTAATAAAACATTTTTTTCATTGTGGATAAGGGCACACTGACTTTTTTTTAAATAAAAAAAATCATAATACCACAGTATGTGCAGGTAGCATGTAGTTAGTAATACTTTGGGGACATTCACCTCTTGACAAAATATTGCATGGAAGTAGATAGAATTGGGATTGCTAAACTACAGTACAATATATATATATATATATATATATATATATATATATATATATATATATATATATATATATATATATATATATATATATGGCTCAATAGCCTACTTTTATTATAACTTAGTATGTCCAAGATTAGTGACACTAAAGCCGAAAACTATACCCAACTTTGCCCAACATTTTAAAACACTGCTCAGATATAAAAAAAATCTACCTTTTTTTAATAGCAACTTTCATATATCACAGATTCAGATAATAAAGCCAATAATGCAGCTTGACTGATGTAATATATTATTAAGTGTGATGTTGGCAACAACTGACAAATGTTACCAGAATGATTCATCCTTGAGTCACTGCAAAGATAGCTTAGGGTCCATGTCTCTCGGAAGGCTATCTTTGTTTTCCAGGACAATGTATCCTCCAGTAGGCTTTGGCCCATGCCTAATGCCTGTTTTCCTTTTATATTTAGCATTTTTTGCATTCCAGACACTTTTACACAAGGTGACATACAGCCTGTTAAATACCTAATCAATTTATTGCTGTCATATTTATGAAATTCAGTTTGGCTAGTGTAAAGCCACAAAAATAACCTACTTAACTGATGAAGTTCCAGTGACTCTGAGGAAAGACATTCACTTATAGTGCTCTTGCTTTATTAATCATCGGACAAATTGGAAGAAATGCTGTGATATTCTTAAATGTTGAATAAGATGTGCACTCTGCTGACAACTAAGGCTGATACATGGCAGTGTACGTGTCCTCCAAATTTTTGTACTTTGGGAAACATACTAGGTTGAGACTAACAGTATCCTGTTTTATCTTATGTGAATGGGCTCCCCCTGCTAGACAAATTAAAACTATACTCTGAATTTTTTCTGCTTTCATTGTTCTCATGAAAAGTGAATGTGCTAAGATATAAAGTGAAGTTAACATAATAAAAAAATTGTAAACGTAAAGAAAATCATAGCAAATATATTAAATAAAATATTAATATATTGAAATTCCAAAGTTTTTTAAAAGGCACAATGTCACTTTTAAAAATTTATTTATTTTTTTACACTCAAGAGATGTGATTCTAAGCACCAAAGAATGTAGTATCTATTAAAAATGACTTATTTCAGTGTACTGTATATGAGGACATTAATGACTAGGGGCTATCTTGCATAGCAACCTAAGTAATCACTAAACGAGTCTGGATTACTACTGATTAGCTTGCTGCATTCTGTTATTATTATTTACTTTATATTTTGGTTCATTCAGTGTACTTAATATATTTTGTTTGTACTAATTTGAGTATAAAGCCTAGAGTATCGAGATAAGCAGGTTGTGGGGAACACATTATTAATAATAATTTAATGTTTTTTAACAGTTTTCAAATATTAATTACAAGAATTCATGTTGTAATTATTGTGCACCTCGAAACACCATCATAATTGACACTTTCATATGTTCAAACTAAAAGTGATGTAATTTATGTATATGCACTACAGTTCAAAACATAAGTGTTTGAATTTATCCTCCCATTCAAGGAATATTCCACCCAAAAATGATGTATTTTTTTACAGCATATGTTACTTACCCCATGTGCACTGTAGTGATGAGTATGAAAAATTTTCAATGTCATGTTTTTATGGAGAAAGGAGATAAAAAAAGGTATATAATAGAATACAAGTCAAAGGTTACCAATGATTTACAACAGAACACAATATTGAAAACGACCATGGGAAAAAAAAGCCTCATGTTAGTTAAGTTGCATAAACCACATGTTAGTATACCTATTTGTTTGCTTACAACAATGCATGCATTTGTTTGCTAAAATATTGTTAAATAGATACTTCTGGAACAGGTAGTGCACACCATAAACATGAAACACAGCTCACATGGGATTATGTTTTTCAGTTGAAGACAGGACTCTTGACCAATAAATGATTGAGGAAAGGCTGGCCTTTAATTCAAAAACTCAATCCTATGTGAATGGTTTTCCTATTTGTGCCCTGCACCAATTTTTGGACTCACATCTTACTTGATGTTAAACACTAACTTGTTGTAATATCTAAACCTGTGATAAGTGGTGCTTTAATCGACTAATGTTTGTTACATATAAACAGTAAGATATTAATAACTCTCACCATATGGCAACAAACATTGTATCTGATGTCCTTTAAATGTATTACATTTGTAATATATCCGTTTTGCTTTTTAAAAAGTAAATATAAATTTATAAATCATTGAATCTGTATCATCAGTGCTAAATAATTATAAGAATCTTTATTACTTATTTTTTCACCTATTATAGAGGCTTATAATAGCTAAAGTACGTAACAAGTGTTATACACTGCTGGATACCTTTTGCATTTAATGTCTTATCTTTGTGTTGTATGTTGCACTTTAAACAAATATGCTTAAATCTTTTTAAATTAATTTGATTGAGCTTCCTACATTTTTCTGATCTCAAAGGTTAGGGAAAGGTGTTGGGGTGTCAACTTAGGGGTTTATTCTAAGGGTTAAGCAGGGTCATTGATGACATTTATTTCTCTCTCTCTCAAGCTTCTGTAAAGTTCTAATGTCCCCTTTTGGAATTAAAATAAGTACGTCTGTCTATCTATATATCTAAAATACAGGCCTGTGGGGCAAGATCTGATGACCACTAAACTAAAACTCTTAAAGCCCCAACCTCAGATGCCAGGTCCACAGTCCTGGAAGTGCAGGGTTTGCCTCAAACTCCCTAAGGTCACCATTTCCTCCATATGTCTCAACTCTTAGCCTGAGAAAGAGAAATGAGCATTCCTCCAGGCCCAGCTCTACACAGCTCTTTCAGAAATGGCTGCCCAATGTTATTTTACATTGAGACCACCACAATGAAAAGCAGCTTGTGAGGGCCAAACATGAAGTGACAAATGCAATTATGGGAATATGGGAACTAGTCAGGGAATATAGAAGTAATGTGTGTATATATATATATATATATATATATATATATATATATATATATATATATATATATATATATATATATACACACACACACATTTCTATGAGCATGACAAGTGCTACAGCTACAAATCAGTAATTTATTTCTTTCATAAACTGCTGCATGTTGTGAATATTTGTGCTGTTTTTCAGGTTTATACAAGAAAGATTAAAAGAAGTGTCCACAAAACATCATTAATTTTCTATCAAAGTTGCAGGTAATTTTACAAAATAAAATGATAAAAAACAATACCTGCACTTGCCTCTATTGCTCCTAACTTTTACTCCTACATACCCAATCCACCATTACCAATTGGCTTAACACACGTTTCTTTAGAATTTATGAGGAAAACCTGTGAAGACTTAAAGAGGCAAGCAAGGCCTCCTTGAATATAAGGTAGAAGCAAGGGGTTCGTCCTTTCGCTTTATTCATTTTAGAATCAAGCTGATTCTCTACAAGAGAATGTTTTAACTATTTGGAAAAGACATGTCATGAAGCATGAAATTCAAGACTTAAAGAAAGTAATCAGGAAAAAGGAGGGAAAAAGAGCAGGCAAATTTATAGAACAGGTAGAGTTCCAAAAGAGCAAAACAAAACTGAACATTAAATACAAACGGCTAAACAAGTGGCACTCAAAATGTTAATTGCAAAAAGTTCTTTCACTCATTTGCTTTTTGTTCCCCTAGAATTGTTAACGTCTGAAATTTGGATGCATATGACTGGGTGCCATGTTATATAGGCAGAGTGCAATGACACAATGTGTCGAGTGACTTCTGCTTAATGTGACTGGCGTTAGGCATAGCAACCCCAAATAATAAGGAGGCAGCCATCTGACAACTTCACAAAAATGAAACAAGTAAGTAAAATGAACATCCAAAACAGCACCATGATAACATCACCCTTAAAACCATAAGTAAACACAAGAAAGCCATAGAAACTCCAGAAATATGCTGAACTGATTTTAAACATATCAAAATAAAGATTCCGTTTTTTTGAAAAAATTGTTTTTAATAAATTCAATCAAATGTTTAAATAAATAAATTAAAAAAATAAATAAAGATTCATCACAGAAAGCTAACATGCAAATATAAATATTAAATGCCTGACAGCCTTTCTGAGCTGATGAGAATGAAGTTTCTTATTTATTTTGAGCTACCTGTTGTACCTATTTCATTACACAGTACTGTCCTAACTACAGAAATAGGCAAGGTTTAAACGGGTTCACAATATTTTTTGCTTTTAACCTTCCTATGTTATTCATTTTATTAAGGGGACTACTTTGAATTCCAGGTATGAGTGTCCCTCGTTTTTATTGAATGTAATCACTAGTGTCAGCTGCATCTATGTGCTTGCCTGCGCTCTAGCTGGATGCATGCTCTTCCTAATTCAGCACATATGGTCAATCAAACACTTAAATTACTTGGACTTGCTAAACATTTGAATTACTTCACATAATTGTCATAACGGAGTCATTGATCACCTCTCTGACTGTGCTGTCAGCATCAACTGCAAGATTTAAATAGATTGGCACCCTATTTAGGTGTAGTTCTTTTCAGTCTACTGCATTTTTTAATTTACTTTAAATGAGAAACATGCATATATTTCCAAAACGTGTTAGTCATTTCTGTGAACAAATGATAAAGAACTGTACTATATTTAAAACACAAATATGAAATTAGAACAGGGCTAGCTGTTTGTGTTCTGCAGTACATGTCTGATTGCTCTAACACACTAAATTAGATAAAAGGAGCCAGTGGGGATATTCAATGCTGTACCTCAATATGCAGAGTTTTCCTAAGCTGCTGCAAGAGTTTTTCCATGAGCTCACCCGTAGCCCCAGAAATAAATCACATACTGCATGTTAGTAGTGAAGTGCAGTCTTCTGGCTAAGTCACTGAACTGTTAAGAATGAAGCTGCCGTTTCTGCAATCACCAATGACTCAGAATATGACTACAAAAGAGTCAATGAAAGTGTTTTTCTGCTACCATTTGGAGGCAAGTAAAATCATAATAATTTTATGTTTATTAGAATTAACTTTTTATTTAATATGCTTGAAACACTTGTGCATTTTTGTGACTCCTTTAGGCCCTGTTCAGTAAAATTGTTTTCCTGGAAACATTTTAATTGGGGTCACAGACAGGTTTCAGTCTAAGTTATGCCATGGCCAGTCCTAATCTTATATCCATTATCTAACATTTGATCAGTCGATGTATAAGTAACTTTTACTTTAGCTTTCTTGTATAAATAATGAACAAATATGATTTCAGTACATTGTTTTAACTGCAAAGTCAAATTATAGCTTCATGTACTTTCTAGTGAAGAAAAGATGGCATAAACAAATGTTCCAGATGTAAAAATTAAATATAAATGATTAAACTCTCTCTCATAAAAATCACCTTGAAATAGAATGCAATGCTTCAGGATGGTGTAATAGAAAGTAAATGTAACACAATTATAATAGCAAAAATGATAACTGTTATATTAATTTGAATGTAAAAAAAAAAACTTTATTTGCCTTTTGGATTTGTTTTGCACATATTTTTTTAGTATATATAGTCGGCTCACTGTTTCTAGGGATTCCACATCTGTAAGTTGAACCAACCTCAAATTGAAAATATAAAAAAAAAATCCAGAAAGTTCTAAAAAGAAAACCTGGACTTTATAGTGGGTAGAGCATTACTCTGAACCCATTCAAATGAAGTGATCTGCATGCATACCTTGCTGTAACCTCCCAACACAGGAGTTGAATAAAGTGGTTCTTACGCATAAACTTTCAGATTCTATATGGCAACCAATTGCTAAGCCACCATTCTGCTCTTCAGTTGGTTCACTTTTCTCACATAAATCCCCCTTGGTCTGTTTGTTAGTTTAATTGACCCTGTTCTTCGACAATCACTGAAAGTTCTTTTACACTCATCTGTCCTACCTCAGCTTCTAAGAGCTACCAATTGCCAAGGTGGGAAACGGTTTCCATCTTTACACTTCCTGCAGTACTGCAGCTTCTAAAATACACAAAAGACATAGACATATTCCAGAAAATAAAAACACTCAAACAAAGAAAACTAAATAATCACTAACTAAAAACTGAAACTGAAATCAGACTTACATAAATCTCCAGCCTATCCAAGTGAGTCTGTCCATCATCCCAATGACACCTGGCTAGGGCACAAGCTTTAAACCTAGGTAATCAGTAATCTGTAGGTAATCGGTACACTGTAAATTGAATACTAAAATTTCAACTGACATAACAGTTATTATTGGGAGAAACACACACACACACAGAGGCAAGCACTGACCCGTATTTCTTTAAACAAAAGCCGTTCAGTCAGTAATCCCGACTGTAAGGTGCCATGAGGACCTTGGCGTCACATTGTGTGCACCCTTTGTTTCTGTGAAAAAATGGCACCTAAAGAGCAATTAAGTGGTCAAAGCAATTCCTGAATGGCTAAGATGGAGTATAAAGAGCGTTTGATTGACAAGAAAATAAAAATCTTAGATTTTTTGGAAAGTGGCATGTTGCTTGCCGGATTCATTATTCCCTGTATAATACAGTATGACAACTATTTACATTTTACATTACATATTGTATATTATAATTAAGGTATACAATTTAAAGTATACAGGAAGATACGTGTAGGTTATATTCAAGTTCTTTATATTAGGGACTTGAACAACCATGGATTTTGGTATCCACGGAGGATCCTGCAACCAATCCCATGCAGATGTGGAGAGCCCACTGTATGGATATCACTAAATGCTTTCAAGGTCTAACTATTGTACAGTACCTTCAATCAGTACCAGCGGGTGCATTCATGGTAAAATTCAGATTAAAGTAAATAGAATAAAATACCTACATTAAAAATTTTATAATATATCATCGTTTGTTTCCTTAATTTTATTTTCTGCTATTCTGCAGCAAATATATAAAAGAATACAAAATACTGTACATTAGTTACAATAGTAACCACTGATGCACTAGATGTCCGATCAGTAGCACACCAACATATTTTAGAATTGTCTGTGTATGTTGCAAAAAATGTCAATCAAAAGAAATAATGGCATTAATACATACCAAAGGGTGTCTTCTGTCAAATAAAGTATAAGTTTCCATGTTGTCTACTCTCATTCTTCAGTAAAATATGCTTTTTGCACACAAGCAACGTGACACAGCAGAGTGAATCTGCTTTCATCAAATATCCTACCTTAGTCAATCCACATAAAGTGAAAGGTTTATTATCTGTGGATAGTTTCAGAGTATTCCAATTACATATAGTTGTCTATGATTAGTCATTTCTATTAATGTCACAGCTGTGAGTGAAAGGCAGGAAATAAATTATGTGTGATACAGCTCATCTTTATGCAACATTATGCACAAGCTTCTGTCAGACTGCATTGGATATGTTTGGTTGACATGTAATAAGTCTTGAAGTTTGTACTAGGGAAATGCCTTTTTCTTCAAAAAAAGAAAATATTTGGTTCAGGAAGTCTTAGGAAAGTTACAGAATACTATCACTATGGAATAGGAAGACCTTCCATTATGAGCTTAGAGTACCAGCAATGTACACAGACTACCCTCAATCTGATGTCAAAGAATCTGCCATACACACTTTTACTTATGTCGATTGAGTGTTCTTATATTGTACAGAGCTGCCGCCACTCACAGTTGTATTGGGAACCACCCTCCCTTTCTCCAAACAATCAGATGTCACTGTTCCACTAAACTGTTTTGAGAAATGTGCTGTTTAGGTTAATTGGACACTCTATATTGGCCCCTGTATGAATGTAGGTGTATGTGTGTGTGACTTGCAATGGTGCCCTCTCCATCACGCTTTCCTCCCCTACACACAAAGTCAAAGTCAAAGTGAACTTTATTGTCATCTCAACCATATACAAGTATACAGATAGACGAAATTGCGAAGCTCAGGTGCTATCAGGAAAGGCATTGCTATCACCCTGAGCCCCAGAACTGGAAGAAGCTGGTTTGAAAATGGATATATGTACTTAGTTTATTCCAGATGTGAAATGAAAGAAAAAAGCAAAAACAACAAAAAATAAAAACACACAACAGAACGCATGAGAAGATATGTAAACTGCAGTCTCTTGTACAAAATGTAATGTTTCTCTGTGTCTACTGGTAAACAGAAATTGCTTCAAGACCTGGCATGAAAATAATTTTGAAAGTAAACGTTTGGAAGAGTACATAATATCTTTATATATAATACACTACCGTGGCTGTTCGTTTGTCTGTCCAGGATTTTAAATCACCTGTAGCTTGCAAACTGTTTGACCTGAAATTTGGTACATATTCTACGTGACATCTACTATCTGCTTTCGGGGTGATGATTGACCTCCAAGGTTATTCCTCTTTTTATTTTATTTTATTGTAGAATCAAATCTCGGCAGCGGCCAGTAGGGCGGCCGTGAAGCACATGTGTACAGGCAACATTCTCATTGCTACCACCTTCATCGTCACTTCCCCTAAGTCTTCATATCTTAAATCATTCTTGAGGCAGAATGAAGACTTAAGTGCCAGCTTAAGTGAAAAATTAAAGAAAACGTATTAAGTAATTGCAACACAAACACTGACTTAATCAGTTTTAACACGAAAAGATGCAGACGAAAGAAGAGAAGAAGCGGGCCGCTAGGGTGGAAAAAAGAAGAGCTGCTCAGGAAGCAGCAAGAGCATCAACCTCTGAGCAAATGAATGTTAAACATACAGAAAAAGAGGATGAAAACTAGGAAGTCAAGTGCAGTGCGCTGTTACTGGTATGTATATAATTACAAATTGTTTACTTGTTGCTTCAGAATGATATATAGTGTGTGTGTGTGTGTGTATGTATACTGTATATAAATGTTTCTAAAAAATAAAAACTGCAAAAACTGCAGTACTTGCTTTGATAAATTGTTTAGATGCAAGAGAATAAATGTTTCCAAAATAGGACACAAAATGTTTCCGAAAGAGGGGAACACCTTGTGCCAAACAGTATAACATGGGATATGAAATACAAATATGGCACAATAATAGCTGAGACATTGGGGCAAAAAAAGAAAACATCATTCCAGGGTTGTGCACCATAAAATATCATGTTTATGTACTGTAAATTCTACTGTACTTTTTTAGTGAGAAATTCCTAAACACTTAATCTTTTGTGTTTTATTTTGATATTGATTTTCTTATCATTATCTTTTAAAAATTTAGAGTGTTGTACTCACTACTCTTCAGCCTTTTGCATCTCCTTTATTACGTGTCCAGAATAATAACCATTCACTTTTAGCTGTGTAATTTAGGTAAAATAATGCCAAAAGACCCCTAAGGCATAAAGGGTTAAAATAATAATGAGAAAAAATTTGCACAGAGTTTAATATGCTGTAATGACAGAATATTACTGAGCCTCTTGGCAGGTGTAAATAATGTTCACAAATGGGTATTTTGTTACGTTCCAACTTAAGTAATTACTAATTTTGCATACTATTACTTAAATAAAAACAGTGTGATGTGTGTTATTTATTCCTCGAGAGGAATTTGCACCCTAATCAGCATTTTTAAAAGCTGGCAGGTGTCTGGCAGGTTTTGCTTCTTGGATTTGATACATTGCAAATTTTGCTTGTTTCTGCTGCTTACACTCTCTTCCCATTCTCTTTATTCAACATTATAAAACATTAGTAAGAATTGATGTACTTGCCACATAATGCTGAAATAGAATCTTCTGATGCTGAATTACTTAGTTCAGTTTTATTCTTTTCTGAACACACCTATAAATACTTTTGGAACTGTAAAAATAGCATGATAAAAGGGGAGCCTTTTAGCAGCTCAACGTGCCCATTTTTAAATGCAGTATGCATCTTTGCTATTAAAGTAAATGCAAGGGAGAGATGCACAACAAAGAGTTTGAAACTACAGAGAGAAACAAACTAAACCAGCACAAAAACTACCTCTAAAAACATGACTATACAGGTGTTAATGTCCTGTTTGCCCACCTGAAAGTACCAACAAATCACCATCAATTTATCTTCCATCACTGTCGTTTTCTCTGCCTCTGTTGGTTCTACCTCCTCTTCCTCTAGCAGCAAACATTTTGCTTAAACTTTTCTGATGTCTCCAGGCTCTAATTATCTGTAACTGCCATTAATCTTTAAACTATTTCTTAGAGTTATCTCCAGAACGTCTTTAAGGTTGGGTCTGGAATTGTGCTACAGGAAGTCGCTGGGTCCCTCAGGCTTCATTCCTTTAGAATATCAGTAAACTCTCAGACATTTTCACATGGGACTATGCACCCTCTAGAGATTGGATGACAATGACTCACCCTCTGAAAGGGCCATCTGAGTTCAGTTACTCTACATAAGTGTTCATATGGCTCCTACCAGTTGACCCTGAGATTTTTTTTGCAGCCTCTTACCCTCTGACCATCCTATCCTTGTCATCTGCTGGGTCATTTCATCTGTAAATATCAATCTAAAGCAATGTACATATAATATGATACTGCATAAACACAATGCAATTTCACAAGCATCAACCTCAAATCTATATGACCTCAGGCCACTGGATTCTAATACACACTTTACATGTTAAAAATATTAGCTTAGAGGTTTTGTGAAATTATTAAGGTAAATACAGTATTTAGGATGTAAGGAAGTCAATTTTGTTGTATGGCATGCATTTTTTTTGTCAGGCTTTTCAAATTATTTTCAGCAAGGAAGGTAAAACCATTCAGTTCTAAATGGTTTTAGAGCAAATTTTAAAACATCCTGTTATTTCCTAAGTACAGAATACTAACAGATACACAAAGAGCATTTCAAAATAAATGCTGTCTCATTCAATATATTACACCTTCCTTTTGACACAATGTCTCCTTTAAAATTCTAGTATTAAAAATGATAATAAAAACAATGGTGGAAACAAGTTTTAAGCTATTAGTTTTCCAAATTCTGAAACCATCATTCCTCTCAATATTGTCAACGACTTGACCCCTGCCATTCTTTCTAAACCTCACATTTAAAAACATGTGCTGAACCCTATCTGTCAATCCACTGTGCCATCTGTCTCTTATTTTTCTTAGAGAATTAGACGTTCTTGTTACATCCCTTCTAGCATCCCGGAAGAACGCTGCATGGTTCAATCCAAGCTGTAACTGTCACTCTTCATTTGTTTTCATACACCTGCCTATTCCCTGTCTATGTTATCTGGTAGACCAGCAGAGCAAAAGGCCTCCTAGAAGCCCCTGTGTCCTCACACTAGCATAGCCAAGACATCTGTTATCTTTGTGGCTCTTTCTCATTCCAGGAGTTTTCATGTAGAACTATAATCTTCTTTGTGTCATGTTGCTGGTGTCATTGTTCCTGACTGCAATCTGGGTGCTCTTTCACAAAAGTAAAAGAAAGATATCAACTTCAATGATAACAATTTGGATCAGTATACCTTTTTGTTAACCGAGGCAATATGCAGAATTCAGAAGGAACCAATTTGAAAAACAGAAAACATTATGTACAGTAAAAAAAGAAAAATAGCTGATTTTTCATAATTAACAATCATATACTGCAAATGATAAAATAAAATCACTCAAATATTTTTTCCCCATGTTAATCTGTTTCCTAAAGTGTAACATTCCAGAGAGAGGACCGCTACAGCATCTGCTAGATGTGTGTAATGTATCTACCTCATAAATTTTCTGGGAATACCTCTATGATGCATGTTAGAATTTCCTGTCCAAGACAAATAATAGTCCTAAATTCATGCCAGCTTCCAAATATGAGAATAACTTATGCATATGAAGGCAAATAATGTATAGGGTATTTTACTTATATTTTTTATTACAATGAGAAAGTCCAAGAGCTCTAATGCATACCAATACGTCCATGGAGGAACAGTGAGACAAGTTCTTCTCTATCAGGTTACCAATATTCAGTGTTTCCGAGGGTGAATATATAGCCCGGTCAGATACAGTGGAGGAAATAATTATTTGACCCCTCACTGATTTTGTAAGTTTGTCCAATGACAAAGAAATGAAAAGTCTCAGAACAGTATCATTTCAATGGTAGGTTTATTTCAACAGTGGCAGATTGCACATCAAAAGGAAAATCGAAAAAATAACTTTAAATAAAAGATAGAAATTGATTTGCATTTCATTGAGGGAAATAAGTTTTTGAACCCTCTAACAAAAAAAGACTTAATACTTAGTGGAAAAACCCTTGTTTGCAAGCACAGAGGTCAAACGTTTCTTGTAATTGATGACCAAGTTTGCGCACATTTTAGGAGGAATGTTGGTATATACTGTAAAGGCAAGATACTGTTCCCTTATCAAGTGCTGTGCAAACAGGCAGATACTCTGATGCATTGCTGACCAGTTGTGTGGCTGATAAGATTATGTGGAGCGTAAAGCTGTAACTTTGTGCTTCTTCAAAGGGCATCATACCAATCATGTCAAGTCATTTTTCTGTAGTCCTCTGCTGGATTCTTATCCATTGAATGGAAGGAACACACATACAGCTCCTTTGTTTTTTTTTTTGTTGTTGTTTTTTCATCTTTAGTGTCTTCATCCAGGGATGGTGGCCATTATCATGCTACCTGTGGCAGGTGAAGATCTACAATTTGCTCTGCAGCCACTTTCTACTCAGTGTAATGTCTTATGACTTGCACAAGGTCAGCTTACGTTTTTGAAAGTTTTGAGCAAGGCCCTTCCTTAACTTGCGATTGCTCCGTCCTGGGTATGGCATTAACCTGCAACCAGCCCTGCAAGCATGTCCTTCAACGTGCAAGGAAAACTTTGGGATTGTTGGCAGGATTATCATTCCAGCCACTGTAAAAAAAAACTCATACTGTTCCACTCCATTAGAACTAGTGTGGTGCTGAGACGTCACATGTTTCATGGCTGCACTTGGGTCCTAATTTGGGATCCTAAGGTGGTTTGTCATGTGGTGGTTGCAGCAACGAACTGTATTAGTGCATACTTCCAACTGTCTTTTCCTTACATGGAGCCAACTTTACTAGGATACACTCAAACCTTATCTGAGAATACAAATTTTAAAATAGCAAAATCCATTCTACTGCATAAAATAAGGTGGATATTATTAGGCATTTTTTCTTCATCATGTACAGTATATGGAACCCAGTGTTTTTGGGCTGCATTCTTATAGACACAATGTAATTTTTAATGTTCATTTAAAACATAAGAAATCATAAACCCAACTATAACTAATATATGTAAACTCACTTCACTCTGTACTTTAGACAATAATCACTCAATAATAATATTGTTTTCAAATTGGTGAACATCTTAACAAGATAAAACCTTTGTTAAAAACACACAAAAGAAGGTTCTGCTTTTAAACCAGTAATATTACTAAATTCTCCATAAATGTATATTTACATTATATAACTGAAGAAAGTAAAACTGTCCAGCTCTTTAGAACAATGTTTGGTTATACTAACATAACCTGGAAGCAGATATTTCTTACACAATGTTATTTTGTATTATTGTAAGTCTTAATTGCTAAAACACAATCTGTTCCAACAGAAGCAGAGAGATTATATAAAAAGCAGTTGGATCCTTTTGAAGTAAAATTCTATGTAGAAAAATGAATCTGAACAGAATCGGTAAGTAGGAGGATAAAAGGAGTGCCACTACAAACCAGGCAGAATTTATTACAATAGTAAATTAATGAATATAACCTTAAAGCTGGCAGTCCTGGATAAGGAACATCTAAAGCAGGTGGTGACAAAAAATGAGAGATACAATTATTTTGATGTTTCCTTTTTAGGAATTTCATTAAGCTAAACAAATAAGCGTGATGTTATCTAACAAGAATGTATACAAGGCAGTATGAAATAAAGGTAAACTTTGAGGGCAGATGATATTAAAAAACAACTACTAAAAGATTTCAAAAATGCGTTTGAAGATAAATATTGAATATGTTTAATTAAAAAAATATATATATGCTCAGTAGGCTAATGAAGGAGTTCAGCCTTGCACTGAAAACCCGATCACTGCAGAATACATTCATGCACACCCTCTACAATGTCCAACCACCAGTCATTGGGACAAAACCAACACATATTGTGCATCACTTAAAGAATGCTCTGTTTCTGCATCTCAATAAATTACTTCAGGATTGATTAAACCATGACCCAGACCCTGTCTAATCTGGCATATGAATGCTGCCAAAAAAACTTCTTTCATCTTAATTTTAGTAGTTTTTAGTACTTAATACACATGAAGAAACTAGTGGGCTGCATGCTAAGGCATCTTTCTCTGCTTATGAATTAAGTGCTCATACCAGACTTTGGATGCAGTGAAGTAAAAAATGTAATTTATACATTTTGAGTATTTTGGATGGTACTCCTGAGACTACCAATTAAATTCTAAATGCTAACTACTTATGCAGAACGATGTTTCGTTTAATTGGGTAGATTTTCCAGCCTGAACTGTGATACTGCTGTTGCGAGGAAGTCATGTGGTTACACCATCAGTCTTTTTCCATTTATTACACTGGTCAAAATCTGAGCCAGCATGGGGATACAAATGAAGATATGCATCTGTTCATGAAACAAGACTGTTGTAAGTCATTAATCAAGAATAAACATCTGTTCTATAACTTCATTTATGTAAGTTCACTGAATCTGCTTGTTTGATAAGATTTTTGGGCTGTTTCCAGCAACTGCATATTTTAAACGGTAGCTTTATTTGATTTTTTAGTTTTATCAGTCACTTGACTTAGTGGACTTACAGGTCAACAAGGTGGCTTTGAAGGATTTGTATTATTCCTATTGATCAGTCCATGTTTACTTTACTGGAGTAACTGGATGCACCTGGATTTTTATTTTAGTCGTCCTCAGGTCATAATCCAAAAGGACATAACTTGCAATAAACAGAAGATTGTTGATTTTTTTTATTTTTTTTATTGTTTGCTCTAACTAAAAGATAAAAACTGACTAGCTGGCATAAAAAAATCTTTGCCCAATCTATAGTATATAGTGAGCAAAGGAGATTCTCCTATACAAAAAAATTCCACTCTTGTACAACTTGACTTATTTTGTATGGAATTTTATTTGCTATTAAAATCAATAAAATCCAAAAAAAAAAAAATCCATGCTACCCTCAAACTCACACTGTTCCAAGTCTTGACATGGTAAAATGTATTAACATTATTTTATCACAAAGTTTGAAATGAAATGAAATGAATAAAATAATATAATAAAAACAACATTTTTATAGAAAATAGAAAAGCAGTAATAATAAATTTTAAAAATCTAAATAAGTGAAAACAGTAAAGAAATATAAAAGAAATGCGAAGTGTACATGGCAATAAAAATAAATGCAATTGCATAATAGAAATTAAAAAACAAAACAAATGTCTTGTAAACATATTACTATAACTTTCAAAATCACTTGTTACAGGCCTAACAACTAAGGTGTACATGCTGCAGGATTCAGGATTTACAACACATAAATGTCCTCGACACAAAAGAGCAAAGAAAAAAATGAAAGCACGGTAAACTTTGACAAATCTTAATAAAAAGGAATATCATTCTTTCATTCCCAAACTGCATGATATGCAGTACACCCAATTATAAATATTCATATCATCCAAGCAGCATGTGGAGGTCCTTCCTAACTAGGTTTGTTACATTTAATATTTTGTTTCATGAAGTTTCTGCTACTTTAAAGGGTCAGTGTCATTGTCCAGAGTGTGCTGTTTCTCAACACTTGAATCGTTGTTTCATATGACAAACTTCTGTGCTCAACCCTGCACTGCTCTACATTTTATAAAAGATGGCCAAATTCTTCTTAGCTAGATTCTGGTTATGCCATTTTGGTATAGTTTTTGGGATAGTTGTTTTCCCATGGCAAGTCAAACCTCAGAACCAATATTTTCATCACTCATCATGCTCTTGAATCCACCTCTATCTACTGTCTGCCAGCTTCACTGGTTTAATGGCAATTTCCATTTGTTCTCAACTTAGTTGCCCCATAATCACTTTTCTTAATGCTTAGTAGTCCTGGGCATCCTTTCATATCATCTGACACAGCTATGTCTCCTTTGCTTCTTTTATGATCTCTTTCCCTCCAACTCCATCTTAGTGCAGCTCTTCTCCAGGTCATCTCTGCCTTTCACTCTACTTGCCCAAACCAACTTAGTAGGCGTCTCCTCAGCACTACACTTATTTCCACCACACAAAGTCTTCCCCTCAACTCAGCATTCATCTTCCTCATACCTTCCACAATCAAAGGCTGCACTCACTGTCTGAAGACTGACCTTCACACTTATCTTTAATACATCCACTTCCAACACCTCTACTACACCTTCCTTTATTTCTTGTTACCTGCAAAGTAAAGTTTTGCAATCTATGACACAGAGATTTGGATATTTAGAAAACTGTATGAAATAAAATTATTTTGAGTAAAGCTTTATGGGATGCCTAAAATTACACTTACTCCTACAAATATCTTTAGCTTTTAAAATGCTTTTCATTTTCACTTTTCTTTTCTGCAAACATTTTCCAAAAATAAAAATTGTTTTAAAAGGTGTAATTTTTGTCTAAAGACAAGAAATCATTTTTTGTGTCAGCATGGACCACTAAAAATATGACGTAAATGCAGGCTTTTAAATATTCAACTGTTTTACGAGGGTGGTTCAAAAAGTTTCCACACTATTATATTTTCATTGGAAATGGTGAAGGTGGGAGAAGTAGTAACTGGGCATTAAAAAGCTGTAGAAAAGTGATGTAATTTGTTTTTGAAATTCTTAATAAATATTTAAAAAAAGGTGTGGAAACTTTTTGAACATCCCTTGTACAATATTAAGTCTATTTTCATTGCGCTCTTTATACAGATAATAGTCTATAATGTAAAAAGGGTTGGTCCATCAGTGTTAGTGTGTGCCTATTGTACATGTGAGTGTGTCCTGCAAAGGATCAGTGCAATATTAAGCCACCAGGACTCCACATTTCTGTACTAAATACACAAATTAGTGGTTCTAAAGAAACAGAGCTTATCGCAGCCTCAATACTTAGGTTTGGGAATCATTCACCATGTTCTCTGGATTGTGGGATCAATTCATAAATTCTTTTCATTAGAAAACTCTATTTTCCGCCCTAGCTGCAGCAGTGATGCTTAGAAAAGGGAAATGGAGTATTAGTACAAACAAAAGTAGGTAGCTCTGGAGCTATTGTAAAATGCATTGAGAAATTCAGGGATTGGCAATTTTAGGTTTATTCTTGTCCCAATGAATACCTTTAAATAATAGCCCCCTGCCATAATTAAACACGTCGCCAGTATTGGGATAATATGCAGCATTTTCTAGTAGGATGGAAGCGTGGCTAGAGAGAAAGAAGAGAGAAGAAATGACAGACTACAGTTCTGGCACTTTTTATTTGGCCATGTGGAAGCCAATAAAGTGTTTGTCATTTGTCTAAAATTAAAAAGTATGTCATTTGCAATCATGTTTTTTTGATGATTGCTGCTGCTGGTGCTGAACATCTATAGTCACAATGACGTCTGATGAAAAAGGTAGCCATTGAATGTTTATCTGTGGGTGGACAAGAAAACTTGCTTTCAAATGTCTATGCATGTTTGTAGTTCACTTATGACATACCAACTTTACCCTGCAAAATAAGCTTTGTGCCTCATTTTCATTTATCTCTTGAAGGGTAGCAAAGGTAGCAGCTGTCTTTCAGTTTTTCCTTTACTGCACCTCACTGTCAAGTGCAGCCCATGACTATATTGTGTGGATAATATGGTTCTAATTCAATTCAGTTCACTAAATGATTTTTTAGACTTTCAGGAGTATTCAAACATTTGAGAAATGTTAAATATCCAGTTGGAAAACCCACATAGACATGGGGTAAACATGCCGACTTCACAGACAGTGACCATCTATTGCCTGAAACGCAGTCTTTTTGAGTTGTGTGATAGCAATGCTAACCTCTACGTGAATGGCAAGAGAATCCCAGCTGTAAATTTAATTGCAGTCATTTGGTTGTGCACTGATGTTCGAAATGTGTACAATGACATAAAGGTTATAAATGTACTCATCTGTTAAATGCTGTACTGCAGAGTACCATTTTCAGGTTTACGAGTCATAAATGCCAATTCCAATGAAATGATATGCTTCTTGCTGTATAAATCTGTTGTATTATGCAAAAAATCCAAGTATCTGTACTCATATTAAGTTCTACATCAACAGAAAAAAAAATTAGCATAGAATGAGACAAAGGTGGCATAGGTTCTTGCAGCATACACTGACATAAGGCAAGATTGCAAAAGGTGCTTTGGGCCCAATAGCAGCAACTAAAATCAAATGAATGAAAAACCGCCTGAGACAGGAAGCAAATGGGGAAAACATAATGACTCTTAGAGGCTGGCACAGCCCTCAAAAGGTTCTAATATAGGTCAGTTAAGACTGCAGTGAAGCTCAACCAGATTTTAAAGGTAATGGTATTCCACACTTCAGCTTTCTTGCTTTCCTTTCAAGAGGCAGACATTTAATCTACAGTATAATGATTTTTTTTAATGCCAAGTCATGTTGATTTACCAAAACAACTCATGAAAATTAGTGGATTGTTTGTTTCACAGTTTATTCTTTGAAAAGGTGAACTTTTGCTGAATATGCTGAACGATTTGTGGTTGACTAGTTTTTAAAAACAATATAAAATAGCAAGAAGCATTACCTTTCTTATGTTGAATTATTTATTTTAAAGTGACCTTTATTATTCTATAACAGTTATTTTGTTGTTTTTATTAGACAAGGTACAGCCTTTATTTGTGACAGTTTATTTCAAAGATGTTTGAATAGTGGGAATCCCTTAATCTGTTCATTATTTAAACCTATGATTTCTATGACAGGGCCACTGGAAACATACACCTTTTATTTGAGCACTGGGCACCAGGAAGGAACTTTCCCGAGATGGTTTTAGGTCTTTCACCAGTCAAACACATGTAAACATTTACAATACATGCACAAGTTCGGAGCTGCTAAGCACACTAGCCTGTTTTTTTTTTTTGAGAGCTTAAAGGAATACTGTTTTTTTTATATATTACTTACCTCATGTACTTTGTAGTGATGGTCGAGAAAAAATGTTAATCTCATGTTTTTCTGCTTAAAGAAGAGAAAATTTTTTTTGAAATAATAGAAGCCAATAGTGACAAATGCTGAAAAATGGCAAACGATGTTACAAACATCCATGGAAGAAGAAAAAAAACTCTCTAGGTTCTTGTGTCACATAACATGTTGGCTATCCAATTGTATGCTTAAAACATCCAAAACATACTGCTTTTCTGTTAACATATTGTTAAAAAATTTACTTCCGAAGAGAAGCAGGAAACTAAAGCCTGATGGGTCTGCCTTTTTGAACTGAAGATACATTTACATTTACATTTATTTCCTTGGCACACACTTTTATCCAAAGCAACTAAAGTTATTACAGTTCAAAATGTTTACAGCACTGGAAATTGAATGCTTTCTCCAGTTCATTTTTCTCTATGGAATGCAAATCTGCAGTCTAATGGCAACATTTCAAAAATTAGTAATACAGGATGGCTGTGGTACCAGAAGTGGGGTGTTGCACGGATGGATCCTCAGTATGTTCCCCTTCCTTTGGACCTGGAGGATCTTCTGCTTCTTCCCGCTGTTCCCCACAGAGACCTGGTTGTGAAGATGGGTCCTGCAGATGAACCGTAGGGTTTCCTCCTCGGCTTGGAGTACACGGCAACGTTGATGCATTGGGACAGATGAAACTGGACTGCCATCGTCACCCTGTATTTATCTGGGGATGCCCTGCTGGTCTTGCTTAACCTCCCTCCAGCAAGTTTTTTTTCCATACAGCTACGGGCTCCATTGCCAAGAGGCATTCAGTCTGGCTTTGGCAGCTTGACCCTCATCACCCTATTCTTGCTCAGCTGTAGGATAGGCTTCATCTTATCCAAGTCTGCTTCTGAGGAGACACCATTGAGTGCATAGTGGAAAAGGTCGCCATCGATGCAGTGCTATCCAAGATAGCTGAAGAACTCTGGGATGAGTTGCTTCAGAATGATATTGACTGGCTGATCGTCTTGGCTCATAGATTGTAAGGTGCCCAGGCTGCTTGGAAGCCGTAAAGAAGCTCCTAGTCCTCCACACCCCTCCAAGCCCCTTCCTACGGGCAACCACAGCTCCTTATTGTGTCAGCTACGGCCCCATGACCAAAGCTTTTTTTCCCCAGGAGCAGCCTGCCCCTGCCAGTCACCTTTTCTCTTGCCCAGTCACCCAGGGCTGCCAACGTTGCTGTCGAGAGCCCTCCTGTGGGGGTTCTGAGTAGAAGGCACTGTCGTGGGCTTGGTTTTTTAAATGTTCGAAGCCCAGCATGAGGAGAGTCCTGTTGCTCCTCTTATTGATGTTAGGATGTGTAGAAAGAACCGCTGTGTTGTCTGGTCAGGTGATTGCGAACAGTCCTTCAGTGATTTAAAGTCTGCTTTGTCAAGGTACCCATTTTTGAGAAACTCAGACTTCTCTTGGGAGTTTGTCCTACAGACAGACACTAGTATGTTTGGTTTAGGTGCTGTCCTGTCTCAGGTTTTCGATGGTGAAGATCACCCGATCATGTTTTTGAGCAAGGAACTGCTTCCCAGGGAGCATATTTACTCGACTATTGAGAAGGAGTGTTTGGCGATCAAATGGGCGGTGGAAGCGCTCTGTTATTATTTTTGAGGGGGAGTTTACCTTGGTGACTGATTGCACTCCCCTTCAATGGCTCTACAGACAGAAGGATAGAAACTCTCATCTTAGGTGGTTGTTCTTAAGTTTGCAGCCGTTAAATTTTATTGTTTATTATCATCCTGGCTCTGCGAACGTCAATGCTGGTGTCCTCTCTTGCCTGGTCAAGTCCGGTTTTGTAGATTGCTTAGTTCACAAAGGTGTGAACACAGCTGAGGGAGGGGGTGTGACCGCTGCTGCCAGGGGACACAGCCACCCTTCAGAAATCCCATCTTAAACATTTTTTCAATAGAAAACAAACACTCTTGAATCTCCTCTTTGTGGGATCAACTGCTGGCTTGCTGCGCGATGTGCTCCTCGTGCAGGGCTTCGTACATTTAAAAGACTGAGCTGCGGCCATCCTGAGGTCTCACTTTCCTGTCTGTCTTCCCCCAGACTCCCTCTAATCTGGTCACTGCTTGAAGTGGAAGACTTTCTGTTGTTTTGATCAGGAGTTTGGTCAAGTTTAACAGCTGTTCCTTGTGTGGCCGGAACGCCTCTGACAGAGACTTTTTGTGTCTGCCTGGACAGCAATAAAGTTTCTACTCCTTGGAAATGCTCCTGTACTTTTCTGTGCAACATTGTGATGCAAGCTTGGCAGTAGCTGACAATAGTGTATAGCGCTTTGCAGCGTAGAAGTAGTGTGTTAAAAAAGTAATGAAAAAGAAAAGGAAACATTTTGAAAATAACATAACATGATTGTCAATGTAATTGTTTTGTCACTGTTGTGAGTGATGAGTGTTGCTGTCATATATATATATATATATATATATATACACACACACATATAAACATATATACCTGTATATATATATATACATATTTATACATATATACATACACACAAATACATATATATATACATGCACACACATATATAAACATATATATACATACATATCTACATATATACATATACACACACACACAAACACACACACACACACACATATATATATATATATATATATATATATATATATATATATATATATATATATATATATATATACATATATACAGTCTTTGGGGTGCGAGCAACTGTTGCTGGGGGTGCCAGAATCCATGAAGGAAGAAAAATGAAAAACATTATTTGTACAAAATCTTAATTTATTTATCCATTCCTAAATAATTAAATGGGGAGGCTATTTCGTATCAGTGCAATACGCTGTTTGTTAAAATGGATGACTCCCGGTCTTAAGTGCAAGTCTGCCTGGATATTATGAACTATCGTATCTGTTCAAGTCCTATTTAAATCTTAAATAGAAGGAATTTTTATTTAGTCGACAGAATATTATTCCGGAATAAATCAACTCAAACCTTAAATAACTTTTAATATTTTGCTCTCCATAAAAATATATCCTGTGTAAATTATACAAGTTACAAATAAAGTAAACGTTAAAAGAACAGACATTCAAATTTCTTTACTCTTATGTAATTTTATATAAAAAATAAGCTTAAATTTTAAATATCCCAAAAGATTTTGCTCTCCATAAAAATATATCCTGTCAAAATTATACAAATTCAAATATGAACATGGTGCATAACAAAACCTGGAAATATAAATAAAATTTGTTCTTTTCAGCAATAACAAATCAAATCATTCAGTTGTCTTTGCTCTTATGTCATTTTATCAGAGCTGGACGCCTGGCATCTTTTTTTGGCAACAAGTTCGTTTATGCTTGGTGTGATGTTCTGTGTTGTGGAGATTCTCAGGATGGACTGCAGGTGCTCATCAGTGAGGCGACTCCTGTGTGCTGTTTTGTTAGTCTTCATGACTGAGAAGAGCTTCTCACACAGATATGTGGTACCAAACATGCACAAGTAGACATGTAGACGGAGTTGGAGCATTTCTGCGGGAATGGAGTGAATAAACTGTGCGGGCCGTACAGTATCGTACTTTGCCTTCAGTGTGCCATTACACTGCAGCTCAATCGCCCCCATCTGAATCTGCACAGGTGCAGTTTCCACATCGACGGCAAATGGGTTGCGAAACAACTCAAAATTCTTTTTTTGTTCTTCAAAGTCACCAAAGCGCAGTGCGCTCAGTTTATCAGCAAAGTGCGTATTTGGGAACACCGTAGTGCTGACTTGATTCAACATTACTTGGCAACAGGGAAAGTGGGGCAAGTTGCACTGGTGCATTTGTGTCTCCCATAAAAGTAGCTTCACTTGAAATCACTTTGTGATTTTGCACGGGTAAAAACGTCTGCTGAAGTGTCAGATTCTTCTTTAACTCTTCTGCTTTCTGTATCTTGTGCATTGCATTCAGGTCATTCAGGTTATCTTGATGTTTTGTCTCATAGTGCCGTCTTAGATTAAATTCTGTAATTACAGCCATATTAGCTCCACAAATGAGACACACGAGTTTACAGGCAATGTCAATAAACATATACTCAGCCTCCCATCAGTTTTTAAAGGCTCTTTGTTCAGAATCACCTTTTCTCTTCGGCATCGTGTGGGCTAGCTTCGCAATAACTTGCAGCTTAATAAGCTAGACTTGATTAACGCTGTAAGTGTTCGGCAAGGCAGCTGAAGTGCTGCATTATGGGATCTGAAGTTTATTGTGTTACCAGCGCTTCATATCCCCGGGCCATTAATAACAATAATATATAAAATGATCTCGCGGGCCGGATATAATTACACACCAGACCAGATGTGGCCTGCGGGCCTTGAGTTTGACACATATGGACTAAATAGAACTTGAAAAGATATATTTTTTAAAATGTGATCGCAATTCAGATCGAGTTGACGCCAAGACTACAGTACCTCGAGCCCGCGTGCTATTGTGGTTTTGCCTGCGTGCCTCAATAAGTTACCTTCCCCTAGCTCTTACTTTTTTACCGTTCATCTAATGAATACACTGAGTATGGCTTTACCAAAACAATCATTGATTGAGAATAAAGTATCCATTATTCATAAAGCTTCAATTGGTGATCTGTCTTTCTGCGTTAACCGCATATTTTTTCATACGTCTCAAACGAAGGGGATGCGAGGCTAAAATGAATCGGGAAGCGCGCGTAGATACTCAGTGCATCCCCTCTTGGAAATCGAACCTCGGCGCTAGAGGCGAAGCCTCTACTATTGCGCCACGGCGTGTGGTTTGTCTATTTGAGCGTAGCAGTGTAATTCGGTTTTTGTTCAGCACTCTTTGGAACTGTTGCTTTTTGTCTGCGCACTGCGTCAGTTCACGTGAGCCGCTGAATATGGTTTTATATGTCACTCGCTCGCTTCTAATTGTTTCGCTGCCTTCTTAATTATATACAGTGGTGTGAAAAACTATTTGCCCCCTCCCTAATTTCTTATTCTTTTGCATGTTTGTCACACAAAATGTTTCTGATCATCAAACACATTTAACCATTAGTCAAATATGACACAAGTAAACACAAAATGCAGTTTTTAAATGATGGTTTTTATTATTTAGGGAGAAAAAAAATCCAAACCTACATGGCCCTGTGTGAAAAAGTAATTGCCCCCTTGTTAAAAAATAACCTAACTGTGGTGTATCACACCTGAGTTCAATTTCCGTAGCCACCCCAGGCCTGATTACTGCCACACCTGTTTCAATCAAGAAATCACTTAAATAGGAGCTGACTGACACAGAGAAGTAGACCAAAAGCACCTCAAAAGCTAGACATCATGCCAAGATCCAAAGAAATTCAGGAACAAATGAGAACTGAAGTAATTAAGATCTATTAGTCTGGTAAAGGTTATAAAGCCATTTCTAAAGCTTTGGGACTCCAGCGAACCACAGTGAGAGCCATTATCCACAAATGGCAAAAACATGGAACAGTGGTGAACCTTCCCAGGAGTGGCCGGCCGACCAAAATTACCCCAAGAGCGCAGAGACGACTCATCCGAGAGGTCACAAAAGACCCCAGGACAACATCTAAAGAACTGCAGGCCTCACTTGCCTCAATTAAAGTCAGTGTTCACAACTCCACCATAAGAAAGAGACTGGGCAAAACGGCCTGCATAGCAGATTTCCAAGGCGCAAACCACTGTTAAGCAAAAAGAACATTAGGGCTCATTTCAATTTTGCTAAGAAACATCTCAATGATGGCCAAGACTTTTGGGAAAATACCTTGTGGACTGATGAGACAAAAGTTGAACTTTTTGGAAGGCAAATGTCCCGTTACATCTGGCGTAAAAGGAACACAGCATTTCAGAAAAGAACATCATACCAACAGTAAAATATGGTGGTGGTAGTGTGATGGTCTGGGGTTGTTTTGCTGCTTCAGGACCTGGAAGGCTTGCTGTGATAGATGGAACCATGAATTCTACTGTCTACCAAAAAATCCTGAAGGAGAATGTCCGGCCATTTGTGCGTCAACTCAAGCTGAAGCGATCTTGGGTGCTGCAACAGGACAATGACCCAAAACACACCAGCAAATCCACCTCTGAATGGCTGAAGAAAAACAAAATGAAGACTTTGGAGTGGCCTAGTCAAGTCCTGACCTGAATCCAATTGAGATGCTATGGCATGACCTTAAAAAGGCGGTTCATGCTAGAAAACCCTCAAATAAAGCTGAATTACAACAATTCTGCAAAGATGAGTGGGCCAAAATTCCTCCAGAGCTGTAAAAGACTCATTGCAAGTTATCGCAAGCGCTTGATTGCAGTTATTGCTGCTAAGGGTGGCCCAACCAGTTATTAGGTTCAGGGGGCAATTACTTTTTCACACAGGGCCATGTAGGTTTGGATTTTTTTTTCTCCCTAAATAATAAAAACCATCATTTAAAAACTGCATTTTGTGTTTACTTGTGTTATATTTGACTAATGGTTAAATGTGTTTGATGATCAGAAACATTTTGTGTGACAAACATGCAAAAGAATAAGAAATCAGGAAGGGGGCAAATAGTTTTTCACACCACTGTAATGTATGTTTTCTTCAGCGGTTTTTGGAGCTCTTCCTGTTTTTCTACGTACTGCGTGATTATGTGGGAGGCGTGATGATGTCACACGAAACTCCGCCCCCACGGCTTTCGAGCTCAACTCCATTACAGTAAATGGAGAAAAATAGCTTCTAGTTATGACCATTACGTGTAGAATTTCGAAATGAAACCTGCCCAACTTTTGTAAGGAAGCTGTAAGGAATGAACCTGCCAAATTTCAGCCTTCTACCTACACGGCAAGTTGGAGAATTAGTGATGAGTCAGTGAGTCAGTCAGTCAGTGAGTGAGTGAGTGAGTAAGTGAGTGAGGGCTTTGCCTTTTATTAATAGATATAGAGAGAGAGAGATCAGTCAGTCAGTCATTGTCCAACCCGTTATATCCTAACAAAGGTCAGCAAATTGCAGATGATTGCTTCTTTATACTTGGCAGAGCATAAATATCATCAGTCTGCCATTTGATTATAATCAATATTGAATGAAGAAAGGAGATCATCTAACATCTAACAGCCATGTACACTTTAAAGATATTTAGATGTCAAAAGAAGAGCTTATACCACTTGACACAGTCATCCACAATAGGTCCATGACTGTCCTCCTTATTCTGTAAAAGACAAACAGTGACATCCACTAGCTTTGGATATGCCTGTCCATGTATGTACTATGGCAGTCATTTTTAATACCAGAGGAGAGAGAAGTCTTGTAGGAAGAAGCCATGTACACTGACTTTTGGTAGTAATAGTAATAGTTGCTGTAGTAGTAATAACAATAGTGTTGTCTCATGTACAGAAAGCAGGGAAATTCATACATGCATGTCCATCCGAACATGCAATTTTGTCACCACTCTCCAGTGCCAAGCAACAATGTGTGAAATGAATTAACTGCATTGACAATCTGTTGAAAAGTCATGTATCCAGCCAACCATTTTAATCTATAAACAAAAATGATCAATTAGCTACTTCATTAAAATACGAGACTGAATAAAGTTAAATCAATTAAAATGAATAAATAACAAGCTGCAGTATCTATTGTTAGCAGTGTACTACAACTGTACTTGTTACTTAAGTGGAATATTCAGAAATGTGGCTTTCTTAAAATATTTAAATGTATTTTAATTCCTCTTCTCTTTCAGGAGAGGATACTCTTGTGTAAAATTGAATTGACAATGTACAAAAACAGATTCAGATAATGCAGATTATTTAGACAGCAATACTCTAGGTAGTGATCAGTATGTGCAAATTTCCAAGAGAAGAAGGCTTAGGGTTTTCAGAAGAGCACATTAATGTACCATTACTTGTGTTAATTATCCTTGTTAAGCTATTAAAAAAAACCTTTGACAAAATAAATTAGATACTCTGCAGCAGAGGATACAGCAAATGATGTGGTACACAACTCAGAGTGTAGTGACACTAGGACAGTTTTTTCATAAAAGAGAAATGGAACATTCGTGGCTACTTTTAGAAGCATTTTCTGTTTCACTTACATAAAACAGAGTAGTGTAATGTAATGGAAGAGTGACCTCTAAAAGATTATGTGTTTAGCTACAAACAAGAATTCTACATGAAATTTTTGGAAATACTTGGTTCAAAACAGCAAAATATGCTCTGAATCAGCAGTGAAATTGCTTTTAAAGAATAAACTAAATGAAGCATTTAGATGCATCGAGTTTTTGAGTAATTAGAAGTATATACAGTAACTAAGCTATTAGAGTTTTACATAATCCCAGCAATGGATTAAACATGTAATTTGGAAAAATATATGTTGATGACAAGAGCAGTAATTTGGCAAAATGTATTTTATGCATATATACCAATTCAAGGCATTTCTGGCACTGCAGTATTGTAGCCTTTTTAGTTTAGTTTATAGATTCCCATTTTGCATTGCTAGTTAATGTGTACACATTAATTGTAGGAGAGTGATTTTGGTAAATGGTTTGCACATCAGTCCTTGCAACTTGGACTTTTATAATTCTAATATGATTATTTTTTTCACAATTTTAGTGTTTGAGTAATGAAGAATGCATTTTTTCAGCCTGTTATTCTTTATGTATGTGTTTTGAGTTGCATATTATATATATATATATATATATATATATATATATATATATATATATATATATATATATATATATATATATATATATATATATATATATACACGTATGAAATGTTTGTGTTTTTGATAGTAATGGATACTTTTTTTTTTATCAGGGTACCATTATATTGATGTACATATATACAATATTAATATTGAGAATGGCTATTACTGCTTGAAATTACCTATACATAATTTAGTCCCCAATTGGCTGATTGCATAGTAAATTCTAAATATCAGTGATCTGCAACAGAAAAAAGAAAAAGATAAAAAGGGCAAAAGAACACAGATAGTAGGTGGTAGACGTTTGGGTGATTCCAAACTTTTACCAATTTTAACCTTTTCTTTCTATGTGCCAGTTTCAGTTTTTGATTTTTTCTTTGACACTCAGCCTCTGTGAGCATCTTTGAGTTGTCTTTTCACTATTAAAGATGGCACTGGTATTTCCAAAATCTTTTTTTTCAACATTAACAGTAACCACTGAATCAAGAATGCATACTTTACCTTTTAATGAAACTTGAGACTAGCTTTGCGTTTAGTGAGTCATACAAATCTTAAACTCAAAGAATAGTAGGGAAGTCATTTCATAACAATGATTTTACTTTTCTTTTCATAAGCTTGTATTTTTTAATGAACTATGCCACACCAGGGTGTCAAGAGGGGTAATTAAAATTAAAGGTCCACAAAGTAATTAATCAGCTGGAAGTATTCTAACATACAAAGGTAAGTATTATTTGTCTGTAAAATTGAAACACTTAATTTATAGTGATTGTGAGTACAGTAACATTTCTAATATTCTATCATTTTCATATTGCCAAATATTTTAATCAGAAAATATGCTTTTAATTACACATTCTTAAATCTAATCCCCATCTCAGATCACCCAAAAAATATAATTCTTTCAGTGTTTCAAAGTCTAACCAACATACCAAAACCAGCTCAACCAGCTTATCTTGAGTCAGAGAAGCAGCGGTTCTTTTTTTCCCTTTATCCATGAGCTCCCCACCCCATCTCAAAGCCCAGCAACCTAAAGCAGAGACCTAATGATGGCTGTTTGTAATTACAGCCTCATTATTTGAGGCATTAGCTAGAGCTGGTAACCACAGAATTGGTTATAATGGGATGTAGACTGTGAAATCAAAATCTTCACCATTTAGTTTCCACCCACTGCCACTGTTGATAAAAGAGTTGTGAAAATTCACTGCTGAGTCATTTGTCACGCTCCAGGGGCCTCATGCATAGCACCGTGCATAGAACTCACACTATAACATGAAGTAAGCACAAAAGCCGAAATGTGCTTACGCACAGAAAAATCCAGGTGCAGGAATCTGTGCGTACTCCAACTTCTGCGTTCTTCTTCTCCATAAATCCCGGTCAGCGTGAAAAGTAACACTCGTGCACGCGCCTTCTGTCCCGCCCCAACTCCTCCCAGAATTACACCTCTTTGAATATGTAAATCAATATAAATCGCCCTTAACACTAGAATTACCAGAGCCTACAAAAAAACTTGTAAATCCGTCCCACCTTAAATCGCTTCTTAAAATCGTTCATAGTTCTCCACCTCTTTTGTCATCTAAATGTGCTGATAAAAATCAGGCTGCAAGCAGCCGGCTATTCCATCCCCCCACCGACTTAGAACGTGCACAAACTTCTCCCAGTTCATGCCTTGATTGATTTTCTGGGAGTAAAGTGGAGTTTTAGAGTGGAAATAATAGATCGTTATTTAGAACACACGCATTTCATGTCTGTTCCGTTTCTACAGTAATCTGTGTAAACACATTGTTAAAATTGTATTTTTTATATTCTAGTAGTAGATGACAAAATGTAGGCATAAACTATATAATGTATGAAGCCTGAAGTCCAAATATCAACCACCACAAAGGCAGTCATAATAAACGGGTGTCAATGTTGCATGTTAAGGCGGCTTTTTGTTTCTACAGTTATATTTTTGAATAAAAGCGCAATTGTTGTGTTATATTTGTACCTTTTGTGAAAATGTTTCTTTGATATTTGGATTTCAGGTTTCATACATTATATAGTTTATGTCTACATTCTGTCATCTACTACTAGAATATAAAAAAATTTCTGTTTTAACAATGTGTTTACACAGATTACTGTAGAAACGGAACAGACATGAAATGAGTGTGTTCCAAATAACGATCTATTATTTCCACTCTAAAACTCCACTTCACTCCCAGATACTCAATCAAGGCATGAGCTGAGAAGTTTGTGCACGTTCTAAATTGGTGGGGGATGGAATAGCCGGCTGCTTCTAGGTTCTCTTTATCAGCACATTTAGAGGACAAAGGACGCTGCGGAGAGGTGTGAAGGGATTTAAGAAGTGATTTAAGGTGGGACGGATTTACAAGTTTTTTTGTAGGCTCTGGTAATTCTAGATAGATAGATAGATAGATAGATAGATAGATAGATAGATAGATAGATAGATACTTTATTAATCCCAAGGGGAAATTCACATAATCCAGCAGCAGTATACTGATACAAAGAAACAATATTAAATTAAATAGTAATAAAAATGAAAAGAATTAAAGTAAAATTAATGTTTGCATTTACTCCCCCGGGTGGAATTGAAGAGTCGCATAGTGTGGGGGAGGAACGATCTCTTTAGTCTGTCAGTGGAACAGGACAGTGACAAAAGTCTGTCACTGAAGCTACTCCTCTGTCTGGAGATGACACTGTTAAGTGGATGCAGTGGATTCTTCATGATTGACAGGAGTTTGCTTAGTGCCCGTCGCTCTGCCACAGATGTTAAACTGTCCAATTTTAATCCTACAATGGAGCCTGCCTTCTTAACAAGTTTGTCCAGGCGTGAGGCGTCTTTCATCTTTATGCTGCCACCCCAGCACACCACCGCGTAAAAGAGGGCACTCGCCACAACCGTCTGGTAGAACATCTGCAGCATCTTACTGCAGATATTGAAGGATGCCAACCTTCTCAGAAAGTATATTTTGCTCTGAGCTTTCTTACATAGAGCATCAGTATTGGCAGTCCAGTCCAATTTGTCATCCAGCTGCACTCCCAGATATTTATAGGTATGCACCCTCTGCACACAGTCACCTCTGATGATCACAGGGTCCATGAGGGGCCTGGGCCTCCTAAAATCCACCACCAGCTCCTTGGTCTTGCTGGTGTTAAGGTGTAAGTGGTTTGAGTCGCACCATTTAACAAAGTCTTTGATTAACTTTCTGGACTCCTCCTCCTGCCCACTCCTGATGCAGCCCACAATAGCAGTGTCATCAGCGAACTTTTGCACGTGGCAGGACTCCGAGTCATATTGGAAGTCTGATGTATATAGACTGAACAGGACCGGAGAAAGTACAGTCCCCTGAGGCGCCCCTGTATTGCTGCACACGATGTCAGACCTGCAGTTCCCAAGACGCACATATTGAAGTCTGTCTGTAAGATAGTCCACAATCCATGCCACAAGGTGTGAATCTACTCCCATCTCAGTCAGCTTATCCCTAAGGAGCAGAGGTTCTAGTGTTAAGCTCAGCCTTCTGTGAAAAGACAATGGGAAAAGCACAGGGGGAAATATAAGAATTTCAGCGAATACCAAGTGGAGGCAAAGGAAAAACATACTATTTTTTTATTTAAACTGTGGTATAATCAACAAAAGGAATTTGATCGAGTGACATATCGGGTTGGGGAAACTTGAAAGCTCACATTCACAAAGTCGCACAGTGCCGGAAATAAAAAAGAAGTTGTCAGATATGAAAGCTGCCGTGAAAAGGCGAGTCGTATCCCATCGTCTGAGTGTCATATGAAAGCTTATTAGGGTACAGAGAAAAAAAGGCACACAGTGGGGAAAAATCACAAAATGTCAACTTCAATCTCGAAATTTCCACTTTAATCATTTTGTTTATTTTGTCATTAAAGTAGAACATCATAAATTTCATCTTAAAATCGTTTAATTAACCAGTTTTTCAAATCACATCGTAATTAAAGTAGCATGTTAAATGCTTTGTTTTGTATGTGATCTTCGATGTGCTCTATGTGTGTGAATCACTACTTGCTTCTTAAACCGGCTCTCTTCCTCCAACTGGACACAGAATCCATTACATTTGTGATATTACAGCTCTCTGAATAATTAAAATACTGAGATGTATATGTGATATCATTTTCATGATGATAGGAGTTAAAGCACGTTATTAAACATGGGTTTCACGTTGCAGTGATTGTGCGCAACCTTTAATGAAATTATTTATTGCAGCAGTACTCATGGGCAGCTCTAGGCTTGTGGTGGCCCTGGGCAGAGAAAGAATCGGTGGCCCCTTCGCCCGCCAATGTCAATGCACAGTGGATGGCCATGTCCGTTGCGGACACTGCATAGCCGCCTTGTGCTCATGACACAAGCGTTTAGCTTTTGTCAAAATTTACCGCTGCGTTTTTAGCTGTGTCGTTATTTTCTCTTTCTATTTTATATTCAATATACTGTATATTGGCGTGGCCGCCTCTGCAGTCCTTGCTTTTCTTTCTCCAAGTAACCGATTGCCACACAATCAGCTCTGTAATAGATGTTAAGCCATCTATAAGCTTAGAGCACCGAATCTTCAAAACGTTTAAGGAACATTGAAATATCTTTGTAGTACATTTTTAATTATTCTATCCTTCACGCCAGTCCCAGTGAAGAATATAGATTATTTAAATGAAGTTAAAGTTTTATCTGTATAATATAATAAAGTTCAGATAATATGTAACTTTCACCTAATTACTACACTAAAGCCTGCAGTTATGGGGTTTTCCCAGGATCTAGACTAATTAATGGTGCTTAATATGACCTGGGAAATTTAAGAACCAACAGTCTTGTGATCTGAGAGACAACAGAAAAAGTTTCCATCTGAGGAGGATGGAGAAAGAGAAATATAACATAATAATAAAATAAGAACAGAAACAAGAAGAAAAAGAAATGGATCCCAAAAAAGAAAAAAAGTGCTGCACACATCCATTTGGTTTAAAAATATATTACTTCCACTATCAAAGAAAAAAATGTGCTGGAAATATTATTCTAATCAAGAAATGCTCAAAATGCATTTAAAAAGCAATTCATTAATCTGGGAAACATTGTGTGGTAAAGTTTATAGAGTGAATGCAGAGCGTTGAGACATTGTTTAGGCGAATCATAATTTATTGAGTTTGACCTAAAAGACACAGAGGCTCATATATTTTGTAAGCAGAATGCGGCTTGGGTCATTTTGTTGAAGGTCATTGTCTTATTTTAGAGTAAGTGCTAGAGGGTGTAACTAAGCCCAATCCACAGAAACAATAGCACTAAACACAACTTCAGTCTCAAATAAAGGGTTTTTTTTGTCACCAATTACCTTTTGCATTGAGCACGTGTCAAGTCAGTACAAGAATATGCACAAATAGCAAATGCTTCTCTCCTTCCTTCCTTCAAGTAAAATTTGAAGTGACTGCCTCCAAACTCAAGGTGATGCGGCAGGATTCTTTTAAGCAGGTCTTCCAGAGCATTTCTGGGTTGTATGGAAGCCAGGGCAGTCTTCCCAACACTAGCGTCCTCTTGCGGCATCCAAGGACCCCAACATGGCAGCTCTTCTGCACTCAAACTGCCATGTTCCTAAGTGGGACCAGCCCGAAGAAACATTGCCACCAATCATTCAGGAGAATGAACTGTCTTCAACATCCATTCCACTCTGGGATAAAGACTGTAAGGCATTTCTGTTGGGTTATGTATCCACTCCAACTGCCCTTCCATTATGGCCTTCTGGCCAGGCAAGAAATTACCCTCCATCCCAGCCAGGATACCTGTATGTCCTTCACAATATTTACAATAGATAAATAGATAGATGGTGAAGAGAGAGGTGGTAAAGGCTAAAGAAAAGATGTATGATTGTATGAGAGGCTGGACACTAAGGAGGGAAAAAAGGACCTGTACCAATCAACTAGACCAGGAGTGGCCAACCCGCGGCTCTTTACCTGCGGCTGTTACGTTCATATCGGTTTGTGTTTGTGTTTTTTTTTAATGTTCGTGTTCGCTACGCTTGATTTCAATATGGTATTTTCGTCAAATGCGCATGTGCGTGATACCGCAAAGTTTCCTAGTAGGGGCAAGATCATTTAAGTAAACAATTTGTTCGCTCTCAAAATAGCAGGGAAAAAATGCACAGCAAAACAAAAATATGAAGATGAACACAGGACGTTTTTAACAGAGTGGGAGAGTTTATATTTTTTTGTTGAACGTAATGGCAAACCATTCTGCCTTATATGTCAGGCGTCATTAGCGCATTTCAAAGCTTCAAATCTTCAGTGCCACTTCAGCTCACTCCATGCTAACATCGACTAGGAATTTCCACAAGGGACTGAACTTCGCAAGCACGAGTTGGTCACATTGAAACCTCAGGCAGAAAAGCAGATACAGTTTTTCAGAAAATTTATGAAGCGCTCAGAGACCGTAACGCTCGCATCGTATCAACTGGCTTGGAACATTGCACGGGCTAAAAAGCCATAGAATGAAGGGAAGTTCGTTAAAAAATGCGTCAGTGAAGTTGTTGAAATCTTGTCTCCTGAAAACGACAAAGTAAAACGCATGGTATCAGACGTCCAACTGTCCCACCACACTGTTGAACACAGAATATCGGACATTAACACGGCTATTGAATCACAGTTGCACTCTGACCTTCAAGCATGTGAATATTTTAGTGTTGCATTGGATGAGAGTTGTGACATACAAGACAAGCCTCAGTTGGCAATATTTGCACGGTCTGTGTCAAATGATTGTGTGATCAAAGAAGAACTCCTTGATATTGTGCCATTAAAAGACAGAACCCGTGGCATAGATGTGAAAGGAACAATGATGGCTGTATTTGCGAAAGCAAATCTGCCCATACCAAAACTAACCACAATAGCCACGGATTGAGCGCCAGCCAAGATCGTATCTGTGAACGGGCTTGTGGGCCTGTGCAAAGCTGATCAAACATTTCCCGAGTTTTGGAATTTCCAATGCATCATCCACAGGGAGCAACTCGTGTCTAAATCATTAAATTTAAGATATTGTCAATGTTTGGGTCAACATAAGTCTGCAAGTCTGTGTTTACCACCCTGAAACAGGTGAAATCAAAGCATCGATCTGTTCTGACTGACACCCATGTGAATACAAGCCAGATTTGAAGAGAATTGTTCAAGGCAAGTAATGCCAGAAATCCCACTAAGCAGCATGCATAGTAAAAGAAAAACGCTATTGTAAATTATTATATTTTTGTTTGAGGACTTGGTAGTTTGTGTGTGTGAGACAGTGCACACAATGTTCATTGTTGAAAATGACTGGCCTGTGGTTTTAGTACTGTAGGAGTCAATTTCTGTCATTATCATGTTGGTGTGTGACATTTACAATAAATCTGGCTGAGCAGAGGTGTGTGTGAGGAAGGGATGGGTGATGTTCATGTGTGCCCATGTGTATGATGTGGCTCTTTGCGGTAACACAGTAAAAAATGTGGCTCTTGGTCTCTGACTGGTTGGCCACCCCTGGACTAGACAGAGCGACCAAGCTGGGAAAGATGTGCAGCAGGTTAAGGTCATAAAGAATAAAGATGGAAACGTACTTACAAGTGAGAAGGGTGTGTTGAGCAGATGGAAAGAGTACTTTGAGAGGCTGATGAATGAAGAGAATGAGAGAGAGAGAGAAGGTTGCATGATGTGGAGGTAGTGAATCAGGAAGTGCAACTGATTAGCAAGGAGGAAGAGGAAGTAAGGACCGCTATGAAAAGGATGAAGAATGGAAAAGCCATTGGTCCAGATGATATACCTGTGGAAGCATGGAGGTGTTTAGGAGAGATGGCAGTAGAGTTTTTAACCATATTGTTTAATGGAATCTTGGAAAGTAAGATGATGCCTGAGGAGTGGAGAAGTGTACTGGTACCGATTTTTAAGAATAATTGGGATGTGCAGAGCAGTAGTAACTACAGGGGTATAAAACTGATGAGCCACAGCATGAAGTTATGAGAAAAAGAGTAGTGGAAGCTAGGTTAAGAAGGGAGGTGATGATTAGTGAGCAGCAGTATGGTTTCATGGCAAGAAAGAGCAGCACAGATGTAATGTGTACTCTGAGAGTGTTGATGGAGAGGTATAGAGAAGCCCACAAGGAGTTGCATTGTGTCTTTGTGGACCTGGAGAAAGCATATGAGGGGAGTTGTGGTATTATATGAGGAAGTCGGGAGTGGCAGAGAAGTATGTAAGAGTGGTACAGGATATGAACGAGGGAAGTGTGACAGTGGTGATAACTGCAGTAGGAGTGACGGATGCATTCAATGTGGAGGTGGGATTATATCAGGGAACGGCTCTGAGCCCTTTTTTATTTGCAATGGTGATGGACAGGTTGACAGACGATATTAAGATAGGAGTTCCCATGGACTATGATGTTTGCTGATGACATTGTGATCTGTAGCGAGAGTATGGAGCAGGTTGAGGAGACCTTGGAGAGGTGGAGATATGCTCTGGAGAGGAGAGGAATGAAGGTCAGCAGGAACAAGACAGAATCCATGTGTGTGAATGAGAGGGAGGTCAGTGGAATGGTGAGGATGCAGAGAGCAGAGTTGGTGAAGGTGGATGAGTTTAAATACTTGGGTTCAACAATTTAGAGTAACGGATTGTGGAACAGAGATGAAAAAAAAAGTGCAGGCATGGTGGAATGGGTGGAGAAGAGTGTCAGGAGTGATTTGTGTCAGACAGGTGTCAGCAAGAGTGAAAGAGAAGGTCTATAGGATAGTAGTGAGACCAAGTATGTTATATGGGTTGGAGACGGTGGCACTGACCAGAAAGCAGGAGACTGAACTGGAGGTAGCAGAGTTAAAGATGTTAAGATTTGCATTGAGTATGACGAGGATGGACAGGATTAGAAATGAATACATTAGAGTGTCAGCTCAAGCAGTACGGTTGGGAGACAATGTCAGAGAGGTGAGATTGCATTGGTTTGGAAATGTGCAGAGGAGAGATGCTGGGTATATTGAGAAAATGATGTTAACGACAGAGCTGCCAGGCAAGAGGAAAAGAGGAAGGCCTAAGAGGAGGTTTATGGATGTGCTGAAAGAGGACATGCAGGTGGGTGGGTATAACAGAACAAGATGCAGAGGACAGGACGATATGGAAGAAGATGATCTGCTGTGGCAGCCCCTAACGGGAGCAGCCGAAAGAAGTAGAAGTTAAAGATAAAGTAAATGTACATATACCTCCTGATATATTACATCAGATCATACCAAAGAAAAATATATTAATTTAGTTGTACTCCTAGTATTATTACTATTGTCCATCAATTTATAAAGCTACATGTACCAAATCATTGTCCCACACAGCTGGATCAATCCCAACCGGATCAAGCCAGGAATCAATCCTAGACAATATACTAGTCAGTTATGTATTATTATTATTATTTTTATTATTTAGCTATATAGTGTGGTAACACAGTATTTTCTGTGACAGTAAATAAATGCTTCTGTTTTTTTACGCTAACTAATAAAATGCAGCTTTACTTCCTAGACACATGTTATTTTAAAACAACTGCCATTGTGTTAATGAGAAAACTGACAGCAAAATAAATACTATGTACTCCCAGGAAAAAAATAAATAAAGAAAAATTTGTAAAGTTATACATATTTTAGCCACACCAATTCGAATTGCATGGGATCCGTGGTCTCTGGATAGCCCAATTCTGTCAACCTGATTTTGATAAGTTGTTGCTTGTGCAATGTCTTTTTCTAGTTCTTGTCTGCAGAGAACTCTAAAATAAGAAATCCCCTCAACAGAGATAATTAATCACAGTGGGAGTACAAGACATGTAATTATTTAGGGTACCTTAGAACACTGAACTTCATTTCTTCAAGCATTATTTCTTGAATTGAATAAAGCATTTAAGCCGCAAATGCAAGTACAGTAATTACTTTGGTGCTTCATATATAGAATGTTGCTTGTTTCTCCAAAAAATACGTGCAGACGTTTATTTGTCTCAAATTGCTCCTGATTTACTTTTAAATTACAATTCATATCTTTAAAAGAAGTTTACTTCTTATAAGTGAGTTTTTATGTGTTAAAGAGTAAAAATCAGTGAAATCAAACCTGATGTGTGTTTTCTGAAATTCAGGAAGGTGAAATTGTGGACATTACACAAATTGCAGCCATGCAGGTGTTCAAATAGGATTTCACATTACGCAAGGCAGATATAGTTTGTGCAGTAAAAGAAAAAATTAACATGGTGACCCTAACTTACTAAAGATTAATCAGCTAACTAATATACTGATATTGCTGTGTCTTTATTTGCATTCATTATGTAATTAGTAATTTGTAAAGTTTGCATTTGTACCTGCCTATAAAGTTGTCATGGCACTCTGTGCCAGCAATCACTGAAGAGCGCTATACAAAAATAAGCATAACAATTATACTGAACTGAAGAACATTCTTTTACACACATGAACACATAACTATTGAAGTATTCACAAATAACTGGTGCTCTTAACATTTATAAATATTATTAACATACACAACAAATTTAAAAATAACAGAGCATTCAATTATGGACTGATACAATGGTAATTGTCTATATGGGATCACAAAATTTACCAAGTGGTATCCAATATTAATTGGTATTATTTCAGTAACCAAAAATAGTAATTATGGGTTACAATTGTGCTGAAATTATTTTGATTATTAAACACAGATCCAGAACACATGGAAGGAGCTTTTTGTAATTCACTTGAAGAATCTGGAGGAAGCTGTTAAGTGCAGGATGGTCTGGTCAGTCCAGCTCTGTTTGTTGCCACCATGACCCTCACAGAGAAAGAGATAATGAAAATGATGATGATGATGGTGATGATGATGATGAGGAGTTCTAAATCTTCCTGTGCCAAAATAAAGCAATTGTGTCAAATGTAAATCCTGTTTCTGAAGCCCAGCACTAACCTGTAGCTGCAGCCTTCTGCATGTTGTCATGTTATTTATATATCTTCTGTGTAATGTGTTCTAGATAATTGCTCATTGATGTTGCAGATAAGGTTGTGATGATGTCATTCTTTCTGTCAACTCTATAGTACAGTACTATTGCTGTGTCTATAGCTCTTAAACCTAATTTCTCCTTCTTTCATTTGCCCAGTCACATAGTGAGGTGCTCCAAGCTTGGTTAAAATTGAAATAAGTTTGAGTTGTGAAAGAGGACATTTATCACATTCTGCTAAAATTCTTTGATATTCCTGATACAACTTACACATGATGGAAAGTCTACTTGTCCCATGTATAATACATACGGTTTATTCAAGAATATGATGGTGAATAATTCACACACAGTTTGCTATCTAATAATCTGTAAAGAAACCTCTTCATATGTTGGTCACTGATTAAATTAAAAAAATCCTTTAATATACAGGTATATACCCTCTTATTTTAAAAATGGTGTAATTAGTATGCCACTACTAATTTGCATGATTATATGGCTATACATTAGAGGGCCTTCCTCAGTATTGCTTTTTTCTCTATCACTATGTTTGAAAAAAGGGGTTTTGAAATGTGGCATGGTTGAAGATACAAATGAAAGAGATGTGTTTTGACGAATTAGTGGTGATGGGTCAAATTGTCCCTCAGCAGGTAGCAAGCATAATCATATTTTTAAAATCTGTGGCAAATACATTCAACAATTTCAAAAGGTATGTCAGTCATGAGATTTGATTTAGAAGAAATCTTACTAATGTTGATGGATAAACCGTTTGATATGTCTAAAGGTAAAACTTAGGCAATGGTGCTGTACAGGAGTTGTTCTTCAGTGGCAGAAGCTTTATATTATAAATGTGATGTCACATTAGATTACACAGTACTCTTCTTATTTAAAGAGGTCAGACTTTTGTACAGAATTATTACAGGTATGAATGGCAGAAATAACCCATATGTAAGACTTGTATAGTACTAAAATTGTTCTCCTGCTCTATAAACAATTACAATACAGCATTCTACAAATAAATTCAGCATTTCTAGAGAAGTAAAATAACCGCAAAATTATTGAACAATTAATTATTAACAGATACATTTACATACCATATTTATCCATCCATCCATCCATCCATCCTCTTCCGCTTATCTGAGGTCGGGTCGCGGGGGCAGCAGCTTAAGCAGAGAGGCCCAGACTTCCTCTCCCCGCCACTTCTTCCAGCTCTTCCGGGAGAATCCCAAAGGCTTCCCAGGCCAGCCGGGAGACATAGTCCCTCCAGCGTGTCCTGGGTCTTCCCCGGGGCCTCCGCCCGGTTGGACGTGCCCGGAACACCTCACCAGGGAGGCGTCCAGGAGGCATCCTGATCAGATGCCCGAGCCACCTCATCTGACTCCTCTCGATGCGGAGGAGCAGCGGCTCTACTCTGAGCCCCTCCCGGATGACTGAGCTTCTCACCCTATCTTTAAGGGAAAGCCCAGACACCCTGCGGAGGAAACTCATTTCAGCCGCTTGTATTCGCGATCTCGTTCTTTCGGTCACTACCCATAGCTCATGACCATAGTTGAGGGTAGGAGCGTAGATCGACTGGTAAATTGAGAGCTTTGCCTTACGGCTCAGCTCCTTTTTCACCACGACAGACCGATGCAGAGCCCGCATCACTGCGGATGCCGCACCAATCCGCCTGTCGATCTCACGCTCCATTCTTCCCTCACTCGTGAACAAGAACCCCGATATACTTGAACTCCTCCACTTGGGGCAGGATCTCTCCCCAACCCTGAGAGGGCACTCCACCCTTTTCCGGCTGAGGACCATGCTCTCGGATTTGGAGGTGCTGATTCTCATCCCAGCCGCTTCACACTCAGCTGCGAACCGATCCAGAGAGAGCTGAAGATCACGGCCTGATGAAGCAAACAGGACAACATCATCTGCAAAAGCAGTGACCCAATCCTGAGTCCACCAAACCGGACCCCTTCAACACCCTGGCTGCGCCTAGAAATTCTGTCCATAAAAGTTATGAACAGAATCGGTGACAAAGGGCAGCCCTGGCGGAGTCCAACTCTCACTGGAAACGGGCTCGACTTACTGCCGCAATGCGGACCAAGCTCTGACACCGGTTGTACAGAGACCGAACAGCTCTTATCAGGGGTCCGGTACCCCATACTCCCGAGCACCCCCACAGGATTCCCGAGGGACACGGTCAATGCCTTTTCCAAGTCCACAAAACACATGTAGACCGGTCGGGCAAACTCCCATGCACCCTCCAGGACTCTGCTAAGGGTGAAGAGCTGGTCCACTGTTCCGCGACCAGGACGAAAACCACACTGTTCCTCCTGAATCCGAGGTTCACTATCCGACGGACCCTCCTCTCCAGAACCCCCGAATAGACTTTTCCAGGGAGGCTGAGGAGTGTGATCCCTCTATAGTTGGAACACACCCTCCGGTCCCCTTTTAAAGAGGGGACCACCACCCCGGTCTGCCAATCCAGAGGCACTGTCCCGATGTCCATGCGATGTTGCAGAGGCGTGTCAACCAAGACAGTCCTACAACATCCAGAGCCTTAAGGAACTCCGGTATCTCATCCACCCCGGGCCCTGCCACCAAGGAGTTTTTTGACCACCTCGGTGACTTCAGTCCCAGAGATGGGAGAGCCCACCTCAGAGTCCCCAGGCTCTGCTTCCTCATTGGAAGGCATGTTAGTGGGATTGAGGAGGTCTTCGAAGTACTCCTCCCACCGACCCACAACGTCCCGAATCGAGGTCAGCAGCGCACCATCCCCACCATATACGGTGTTGACACTGCACTGCTTTCCCCTCCTGAGACGCCGGACGGTGGACCAGAATCTCCTCGAAGCCGTCCAAACGTCGTTCTCCATGGCCTCTCAAACTCCTCCCATGCCCGAAGTTTTGCCTCAGCAACAACCGGCCGCTCGTTCGCTTGGCCTGCCGGTACCTATCAGCTGCCTCCAGAGACCCACAGGACAAAAAAGTCCTATAGGACTCCTTCTTCAGCTTGACGGGATCCCTCACCGGTGTCCACCAACGGGTTCGGGATTGCCGCCACGACAGGCACCACCACCTTGCGGCCACAGCTCCGGTCAGCCGCCTCAACAATAGAGGCACGGAACATGGCCCATTCGACTCAATGTCCCCACCTCCCTCGGGGCGTGGTTGAAGTTCTGCCGGAGGTGGGAGTTGAAGCTACTTCTGACAGGGGACTCTGCCAGCCGTTCCCAGCAGACCCTCACAACACGCTTGGGCCTACCAGGTCTGACCGGCATCTTCCCCCACCATCGAAGCCAACTCACCACCAGGTGGTGATCAGTTGACAGCTCCGCCCCTCTCTTCACCCGAGTGTCCAAGATATATGGCCGCAAGTCCGACGACACGACCACAAAGTCGATCATCGACCTGAGGCCTAGGGTGTCCTGGTGCCAAGTGCACATATGAACACCCTTATGCTTGAACATGGTGTTCGTTATGGACAATCCGTGGCGAGCACAGAAGTCCAATAACAAAACACCGCTCGGGTTCAGATCGGGGGGGCCATTCCTCCCAATCACGCCCTTCCAGGTCTCACTGTCATTGCCCACGTGAGCATTGAAGTCTCCCAGCAAAACGAGGGAATCCCCAGAAGGTATGCCCTCTAGCACCCCCTCCAGAGACTCCAAAAAGGGTGGATACTCCAAACTGCTGTTCGGTGCATATGCACAAACAACAGTCAGGACCCTTCCCCCACCCGAAGGCGGAGGGAGGCCACCCTCTCGTCCACCGGGGTAAACCCCAATGCACAGGCTCCAAGTCGGGGGGCAATAAGTATGCCCACACCTGCTCGGCGCCTCTCACCGGGGGCAACTCCAGAGTGGTAGAGAGTCCAGCCCCTCTCAAGGAGATTGGTTCCAGAGTCCAAGCTGTGCGTCGAGGTGAGTCCGACTATATCTAGCGGAACCTCTCACCTGCACTAGCTCAGGCTCCTTCCCTTCAGAGAGGTGACATTCCACGTCCCAAGAGCCAGTTTCTGTAGCCGAGGATCAGACCGCCAAGGTCCCGCCTTCGGCCACCACCCAACTCACACTGCACCCAACCTCCTTGGCCCCTCCCATAGGTGGTGAGCCCATGGGGAGGAGGACCCACGTTACCTCTTCGGGCTGTGCCCGGCCCAGCCCCATGGGTGCAGGCCTGGCCACCAGGCGCTTGCCATCGAGCCCCACCTCCAGGCCTGGCTCCAGAGGGGGGCCCCGGTGACCCGCATCCGGGCAAGGGAAAATGTCGTCCAAGGTTTTATTCTTCATCAGAGGTTTATTGTTTATTTATATTTTATGCCATATTTAATGAAGATAAAAATATTCAGTAATTTACAATATTTAATTATATATAAATAGTTTCTTGATCTATAAAACAAGACCATTATAGGTCCATGTTTATATATATGCAACTCTCATACATGATCTATTCATTTATTGTCCTGAGAACAGTTTTCATCCTAATATCTGCAAATTGCACCATCACATGCCACTATACAGGACAGCAAATATTAAAATAAAAGAGAGGACTAAAACATATGCATACTGTATATGTAAAACAACAGCCGCCTAACTCCTGAACACAGCACCTCAAACATCAGCCTTCTGTTGTCTTATTCTATTAGTGCAGTGATACAGTAGTCAGGAATGCACATATATAGTACAAGGCATGTCATCCATGGGCGTTATGACCAAAGCCAAATACCAATGACAACAAGGAGAAGGGGAGTATTCAGGAAAAGGAAATATATTTTTGTGGTTTCTAAAATTATTTGAATTTGCCAACAAAAAGAGGAATGGTGAATTTGCAAAGTATAAAGTGCAGATATTGTTTTATTTCCAACTTATGTAACAGCAATACTACATAGAATATTTTTTAACAAGGAACAGTTTTAATTGTGATTAAAAATTCAAGAATTCAAAGAAGAGAAATTCTGCTTATCATCCAACCCATCTACTTTTAGCTAGTTTATTAAAGAACCAAACCATTTTGCCATTCCTAAAGTAATGTGTTAAAGCCTGAGAAGTAATTTCCATAAAGGCCACTTAATGATGAATCCATATGAATGTGCTTGAAATTAACATTTTGGTAATTTTGGTATAGAAAGAATTGTCTGCCACTTGACATCGGCAAAACCAAGGTGCACTCCTATAAGTACTTGGAGGTCTACATTTATGTCAGGTTGGACTGGTCTCATAACACAGAGGAACTACATAAGAAAGGGCAGAGCAGGCTCTTTTTCATTAAGAGGCTGCGTTCCTTTAATGTGATTTTCTATACTGTGGTGTGCTCAGCTGGTAACATCACTTCAAGAGAGTCTGTCCGCTTTTCACGAGAGAACCGCTTAATGGTTTTAGATCAGATTTTTCTCCATAACTTGCTTGAACAATGATTTTGTGACTTCTCTTATCGCACTAAGTATCATAGTTTGCTTGCAGGAGCAATTTATTCATGCTAATCTGAGACAGAGGTTGCAGGCCAAGGGGAGAGGAAAGCGTGACATCAGGAGTGGGGAGCTGGGTTCGAGCCGATCTACCTCTGACCATGTTTTTGAGTGTACCTTGCCTTTGCTTAGCTAGCAATACTTGTTTTTTATTGATTTTTAAAGTCTGCCCTCTTTCACTACTATGCAGACAGAGGACTATGCAGGGACAGCTAGTATATACATTTGTGTGTGTGTATTTATCTCTCTGTTTATGTATTTATTTATATAAAGACCTTCTGTAAAAACCAAATTTCCCATGGGGACAAAATCTAATCTAATACAATCTAATTTATTCTGAAACAATGTAATAGTTTGTTATAATATAGACAAGTTATATCCATCAAATTAATTAACTGTTCCGGGTGTTGTTAAGGTGTGATCTAATCTAGCAACAAGTTTCAGGAGCAATTCCAATTTGGAGCAACTGCCTTTGAGCCTGTGACAAATCTACATACAGTGGAACCTCGGTTCACGACCAAAAAGTTCACCAAACTTTTGCCTCGGTTCACGACCACACACTCGGTATACAAACAAGCCAGTTTCCCTTTCAGTTTGAGCGTGCCGATGATTTCCGCATTGTTCTTGGTGAGACGTGCCTGCCTGCGCGTGCGTGCCTGCCTGCCTGCAAAAGAAACCCAAGAAATCACAACAGAGAAAACACCTGAAGGAAAACATCCCTCCATCGCGGAGCCGGACTCTCCCTCAAAACTCTAACCTCCTCTCCACCCAGTTCCTCCTCACTTCATGCCAGAACTCGACTCATGCAAGGTTAGTTTTCTTGGTGGTTTATAGTTTTTGTATTACGGATTTTTCAAAAGTTAATTTTTCAGTTCGTACTGTGAATTGTTGCAATGTTACTTTTCTCTTTTTTCAAATGTTCCTTTTTTTCCCTGTGCTTAAAACTCATTTTAAAAAAAATTGTTTGCTGTACAGTCCAGCGATCGGGCTGTAAGGCTATTAGCGTGAACTCCTGTTTTTAAATGAAAGTTTGGATTTGTTCAAATGTTCCTCTCTGTTCTGAGAGAGAGAGAGAGAGAGAGAGAGAGAGAGCGCGAGCGAGCGTGTGTTTGCTGGGGGGGGAGGGTGCGTGCTGCTGAGAGGGGGGAGAGCGAGCGCGTACTGAGGGGGGAGGGTGCGTGCTGCTGAGAGGAGGGGGAGGGAGTGAGGTGCGTGCTCCTGAGAGAGAGAGAGAGCGAGCAAACGAGCCTGCCTGCTCGTGCAGCTGAGCAGGGAGCCTGGGTGTTTTGTGTCAGTGTTATTCAATGTTTTTACATTAGTTTACTATTACACTGTGCATTATATGGTGTAATTAAATATATTTGTGCTTAATCTTTAAAAAAAATATATTTACATACAGTTTGTACGGTCTGGAATGGATTAATTGTACTTACATACAATCCTATGGGGGAAATTGCTTCGGTTCATGACCAACTCAGTTTATGACCAGAGTTTTGGAACGAATTATGGTCGTGAACCGAGGTTCCACTGTACTTGTCTTAAACCATTTTACCTGAATGCTTTCCAAAAAGCTTTCCTAAAAATATCAAAAATAACATAGCTGATGAAAGAATGCAGTAGCTTAATGTAGTAGTATGAAATACATACAAAAGGTGAGATAAGTGAGACACTAAACAAAAAGTTTATAATATCTGGAGTTTGATTAAGCATCCCAAGTGGTATACATGTATGGATAAAATAACAACAGGTAACCTGATTCATGTGTTCTATTTGAAAAAATATAGTCATGTACTTTAATATGTTCTTATTTATAATGACCCTGGACAGTGAAAACATATTTCATGTTGGTTGAAAAATAAGTATTTGACTGTACACATTACAATAGTAGTACTACTACTATAGCCAACAATTTTTTGGTGAGGAAACACATGCAAATTGTACAAAGAAAGCATGGATTGAGCATTTAATTGGTGATTCCAAATGCATTCCATGGCCTCTTTCAAAGGTTAAGAGGGATACTTTGATTAAGATGGCTGTGAGGCAATTTGCCACTGCAAGGCACAGAAAGCTGAAAGACAATGGCCAATCAAAATAGTTGTAATAATTATTAAAAACACAACATCAACAGCCTCATCAGAAGTTCCTGCAGGAGTATATTAGGCTAAAATTACAGCCATTACTATTATATAGATTTTTCTAGTGTTTCTGGGTTCTTTAGCTAAATGTGTCTGCCCTCTAGTGTTATTATTTACCTTGTGACTTCATAGTACACCTAAATTTATGATCATACCGCCCACAAGTATAGATTTTAAATACTTTGTAATTTAAAGCAGTAGAGACCTGGTAAATTGTTTTAAACTTAACAGGAAGACATTGTAGTGATTTAGAAACTCAAGTTCAGGTTCAAGTTTGTAATGAAATTCATTCTTGTATATCAGAACAACTGAGTTATAAGGCTATACTCCCCGCTTTTAGATGTGATTGGGGCTGTCATGTTTTAAATGAACTGTACAGCATTAAACAAGTCATTTTAACAGCCTGACAAGAAAGCTTTACAGTTCTGCTTGATACAAATAAACAGACTAATTTTTATATATCCAGCTGTGGACCACCAGGGGGTGCACCGCTGCCCAAACCCGACACATACAGGTATGAGACACAAGTTTTCCCTGGTGGGAAATGCCTTTCCATATTTCCCACAAGCACAACACAGTTCAGCACAACAAAAGCACACAAAACTCTTCTTTCTTTCCTCCTCCACTCCTTTTGACAAGCTTTGTCTTCTCCCACCCGACTCTGCCTCCCAGAATATTGTCTGTTGGCTCCATTTAGAAGGAACCTGGAAGTGCTTCAGGTGCTCGTTGTTCTACTTCCGGCAGCACTCCTGGGTGTGGCAGAAGAGCTGCCTATAACGGCTCAGTGGCAGCTACAGCAGCCCCATGCAGCACACACGGAACCCAGCAGGGCCGTCCCATGGAGCCCTGTGGTAGTCCGAGGCACTGCTACAACCTAGGGGTGCTGCCACCTAGTGCCCTGGGGAAGGTAATACTCTAGATATGCTCCCTTGCCCTGTCCTTCCAGCGTGGAGGCATCCTGGCTGGGCTCCACACTGCCCTTCCCTCAGCTGAGCCTTGTGGGATGATGTGGCCCATCCCATAAAGGCTGTCTCTCTCCAGGATGGGAAGTCGACATAGTCAGGTCCACAGCTCCTCCCTGAAATGAAAAGAGAAGAAAGGTACGGGGAGGTGCTGCCCCAACACTGTCTCCTGGTGTCCTTCTAAATGGACAGCACCTCCAGCGGTGGCCCATACTCTGGCACTAATAACATTGTCATTTCCAGTCACACTCGTGTGCACTGTAGACAAAAAAGCAGGGGCCTCATACATAACGCCGTTCGTAGAATTTGCACTATAACATGCTGTAAGCACAAAAGCCAAAATGTGCTTACGCACGGAGAAATCCAAATGCATAAATCTGTGCATTCGCCCACTTCCGCATTCCGCTCCATAAATCCCGATCAGCGTCAAAAGTAACACATGTGCATGCGCCTTCTGTCCCACCCTGTCTCCTCCCAGAATTACGCCTCTTTGAATATGCAAATCAATATAAATAGCCCTTAAGCTCAGCATTCTTTGAAAAGGCAATGGCAAAAGCAATAGGGAAAATATAAGAATTTCAGCGAATGCCAATTGGAGGCAAAGAAAAACGTACTATTTTTTGGTTTAAACAGTGGTATAATCAAGAAAAGAAAGTTGATTGAGTGACATAGCGTATTGGAGAAACTTGAAAGCTTAAGTTCACAAGGTCGCACAGTGCCCGACATAAAAAAGAAGTTTTCACATATCAAAGTCGCCGTGAAAAGGCGAGACGTAGCCCACCACTGAGTGTCATATGCAAGCTCATTACGGTACAGGGAAAAAAAAGCCACACAGAAGGAAAAAAGCATGAAATGTTAACTTCAATCTCGAAATTTCCACTTTAATCATTTGGTTTATTTTGTCATTAAAGTAGAACATCATAAACTTCATCTTAAAATCATTTAATTTACTAGTTTCTCAAACCCCATCGTAACTAAAGTAGCACGTTAAATGCTTTGTTTTGTATTTGATCTTCTGCTCTATGTGTGTGAATCACTATGTGCTTCCACTTTCTCTTTCTCCGATTGGACACAGAATCTATTACAGTCGTGATATTACAGCTCTGTGAATAATTAAAATACTCAGATGTATATGTGATATCTTTTTCATGATGATATGAGTTAAAGCATGTTATTAAACAGGGGAACACGGTGCGTGATTGTGTGCGACCTTCGATGAAATTATTGTAGCAGCACTGTCTCTTTCAAACGTACTAATCTCCAATTCCTGTCCTTACTTTTTTTTCTCTAAATACCCAATTGCCACACAATCAGCTCTGTAATAGACGTTAAGCCATCTGTAAGCTTAAGACGATTCTTGAAAACTTTTAAGGAACATTGAAATATCTTTGTAGTACATGTTTAATTATTCTATCCATCTATCCTTCCAGTGTCACATCAGACCCAGAAAGAATACAGCACAAGGTAGGATCAGTCCGTGAGCTACTGTAGCTAGCGCTGCGGAACTGTGCTCACATGTTTAATTATTAACAATACAGATTATTTAAATGAAGTTAAAGTTTTATCTATATAATATAATCAACATATTTTGCTGCATTTCATCTTAAAAATGATATTGTCATCATATGTAAATACGTGCTTTATAAAGTGGCGCAAGTTGTGCAATATTATAACTGTAGTGCAAGTTTACAGTGAGGTGATTGTACTTATAAGTACAAACAGATCTACAAGGAGCACTTGATGGACTGACTGATTGTTTAAAGTTCTTGGGATGAAACTGTTTCTGAACCACAAGGTCCGTACAGGAATGTCTCTGGAGCGTTTTGCTGTGGCTGAGGCAGCATGTGCTTGATGCTGTATACTGATAATTCTCATTCCGATCAGCTGCTGCTGTGATTCCCCACTCAGATACAGTAATATAAATACTCCAACTGGTGCAGTGTGAGTAATATTGAAAAAGAGGATCTGCTGTGGCAACACCTAACGGGAGCAGCTGAAAGAAGAAAAAAAAGGTGCAGTGAGAGTAACAACGCTAAAGCAGTTGTGGTATTTGGAATATTATGGATATTCCCTGGACCATTATATTGTTGCAGGTTAATTACAATCTGAGGCATTACACTAATAATATTCGGTTAGTTTCAGTGTATCTATAAAGCCGCGTCAGGAAAATAAAGAGTAACCATACAGGAACATTAGCACTGCTTTGACGATGGGTGTTGCTAGTCTGCAAAACGGAGCGGAGAACTTGCGTACGACAGGGTATGAGGTACCGTGGAAATGTGCGTGACTTTACGCCAAGTGTAGGTTTTATACATCACGATTTGAACGTGGAAACGTTCTTACGCAACATTTCTGTGCGTATGCACCGTTTATGCATGAGGCCCCAGGACAGGAAGCTCTGCTTCGCCTTACACCCAACCAAGGTCAGCATTTGGCCCTTCACCACATAAGAGCAGATGGGCTTACGCTGTATAGTGTTTGGAGACCCAGTCTTCCTTTTCCAGGTCGTCCTCTTGCTCTGGGGCGCAACAACATTCTGAGTCTCCCTATGGGAAGACGCCATCTGCGCCACTTTAGACTTGTGCGAGACCATCACCAGCATTTGGGGCAGGGTAACCTGGCTGCCAGAACCTACAAGCCGGCATCTCTCACGCACCTTGGCCCCCCTCCATGTGATTGGTCATCATATCTACGTCCACAGTAGGGGCTGTGGCTACTTGGCATCCAGTACTATATATTCTGCCCCCCTCTTTCCTGTACCTTTCCTGTGTCACCTACCTGTACCGCCGTATCTTTCTGACTGGAGAGTCCCGCGCCGCACCACCTCAGCCATCCATGTGGTACCTTCAGGGGTGTCTCGTCCATCTTCTCCAGCATTTCCACTTGCCTCAGCAGACCCAGCACCTACAAGGAAGACTGTACGGGCTTGAGCATTCTCTCCAGTTCATATACAGCCAATATCAGGTTAATCAGTTTGGCCAACAGTGGACTCAGGTTTTCCTCGCCTGTAACTGCTGGCTGAGAGCAATTGAGCTCCTGCCCCTCCTGTGCAGGCCTCATTGGGTGTCCTATGGGATTGGGATGGAGGCTCACCGTCCCCACCTGTACTCCTTTAGTGGCGGGATCCCAGCACTCACCCTCCACCTTTTTACCTGTTACTTAGAGGGCATCCTGGCCCTCCACCGCCCCCTCCTCTGTCACATCAGAGCCATTGGGGTGTCCGAGCACTCTTCTTCTAGCCATTGTTTCTCTGTTAGCAGCGGGCCCAGAACGAAGTTGCACTCGTCTGAGCTCGCCCCGCTGTCACCCCACAGATCGGCACGCTTAAGCCATCAATATTTTGCCATCTAGGAGGTAGGCACAAGGAACAGATGAAAAACACTCCCAGGGCAGGTCATCCCTGGGGCTGACGCCTACCTCCCTGCAGATCCCCTCTCCCAGGTGGCCTCTTCTTCCCATTGGGGGTGGGAGTGGTGCTACGGAGCCTCTTCTCTCCGAGCTTTCACATGTGCTTGCCTCGCACTGCTGTGTCAGGTCACAACAAGAATAAAATTGCAAGTCCCTGCCTTGCAGATGGCCAGGTAATCCTGACGACTATGCCACTTGTGGACCACCAGGGGCCACACCACAGGCGTGGGACACAAGTTCAAGGTACACACGTTTTTTATTTTCTTTTTCACTCGTGGGAAATGCCTTCCCCTTTTTCCCACAACACAGTTCAGCACAACAAAAGCACACAACAATCTTCTTCTTTCTTTCCTTCTCCACACCTCTTGGCAATTTTTGTCTTCTCCCACAAGGTACCCGGAAGTGCTCCAGGTGCTCCTTGTACCACTTGCAGCAGTATTTAGCTGCCCATAAGGACTCGGCAGAAGCTGCAGTACTCCATGGCGGCACCCATGAAACCCAAAAGGACTATAGCACACTCCCAAGTCCCATGGAGCCCTGTGGGAGTCCAAGGCACCGCTGAAACCCAGGGGACTGCCACCTAGCTCTACGGGGAAGGTAATGCTCCTAATATGCTCCCTCCCTCAGTCCCTCCAGCATGGAGGCATCCCCGCCGAGCAAGGGCCCCGGTCTTCTGCCAAAACAGCATATTAAGAGATTGTGTTAATTTTGTCATCTTTCCATATTGGTGAAAGGTCTGAGTTAGTGTGAATATGTGACAATTAAATGTTAAAACAATGCCAGATACAACAGCCATATTAAGAAAAATAACCGTAATAAGTTAACGTTGCTACTTTCAAATGAAATCCTGACCTGAACTCATCTGTTCAATACCTTATCTTTGAAAGCCTTTTAAGGGGCTGATGACTCCAAAAGAGCATCATACTTTTCACCTGCATGATCCAATTCAATTTCAAAGGGCCAGAGTCTATCCCATGAGCAGTGGGCTTGACGTAGGAAATGGCCTTGGAGGAGGCACCAAAGCATCAAAGGTCTGACTCATGCACACAAATTTTCTGAAGTCTGCATATTGACCTTGTATGTATATAAACAGCCTTGGATAATACTGAATTGCCTACTGTGCTTTTTCAATAAATATTGTGAAGGTTACATAATTATGCCGATTTACACATTAACTATTCAACCTGTGTCTTTAAGGATTTTGTAAGGCTTCATCACCCGAACACAGAAATTATAATTCACAAAGGTTTAATATATTGGTAAATGAAATAATTACAATATTTAAACTTAGAAGCTACAGTATGTAACATTTTGCAGGTTCAGCAGTAGAATACTCAAGAGAAAAACTGCCCTAGTTTACAGCTTTCCTCAGTTTCTCCTTAACTCCTATATCCCTTATTTGCCTTACTTGTAAAGCTGTCTTTTAATATGAACTAAACTTGGTGAACTTTTACACTATCTTTTCAAAATAAAAAACATTTTCACAATTTTTAAATTAATCATTAATATGCTGCCATAACTATATTTTTATCCAAATGTTTAGCTGTTATAATCCAGAAAATTTTTTTGAAATAAGTAAACTTTATCAATACCAGGGAAATAATCCTAAAAGTTTCCAAAATTGTTGAAATTTATTTTCCACATTACTAATGACAGTTAAAAGTGTCATCTATAAATAAAATAAATCTGCAGAAAGAATATAAGAAATAAAAATGGAGAGTAATGTATCTTATTAGTATTTGTTTTATTTAAATCTGCAGCAGGCATTAAAAAGTATATGACCTTTTCGTGATAATAACGAATATTAAAATTTGCTAGCATCTCAAAACAGGAGCAAATATAAACTAGATAAAAACATAGTAAACTAGCTAAGGCCACTAAAAATTAATATATAGTTTAATTGAATATACAAAATGAATAGTTACATCAACATAACAAAACATTGCATTTAAGAAAGATACTTAAGATTGTTTTAGTGTACTAATAGAATCTCAGCATATTTGTTTTTTCTTTTATTAGTGAAGGAACTGGTAAACTGTAATGAGGAGGGGTTGCAGGCTCATGAGATAAAAACATTCTGTCATCAGATTGGACAGTCAACACAGACTTGCCTGTAGAATGTGCTGGAGTGTGAACTTCGGGTAGTTGGCTGAGGAATTGTACCGTGTCTTACTTTGTCTTTGATTTTTTCTTTTAGAATTTTAATTTACTCCATTGTCATCTGGCCATAGTTCATCATGGACAGATATTGCAGGTTTTAATTTATATTAATCAGTTTCTACTTTGTTTTATGTGTGTTGTAACAAATCTGTATTTTTATATGTACTAATTCTGCATTTAGAGAGAGAGAGAGATTGGGAGCATGTGATGTTAGCACGTTGCTGCACTCACCATATAATGAAACATCTGGATTGGGACCCAAGTGTAGTGGGTCACACCTCAGCAACGTCCTGGAACAGTGTTTTTTTATGGTGGCTGGAGTGCCAATCTTGCCATCACTTGCACTGTCCTCCTGATCTTATATGAGAACTCTCATAATATGTATTATATCATGCTTGTGTTCTGCTGTGAAGTGTGGTCTGTGTTGCAAATTTTTAACAAATATTGTCCCACCTCTGACTGGGTATTTTATACACTTTAACGATTGTTAGATTCATTTGGTTATTAAGAAAAGCTGTGTTCAAAATAAATGACTAGTATCAACTCGTCAGTATAGATTAAGACCCCCACTTGATCCAGTGTGTCATATTCATGTATTTACAATCTATGAACATCACATATAACAGTAGAACAAACTAGGGGTGGTACCCCTTACAGATTTAAACATGCAGTCACTTATGGTCGGGGAAATATAATGTAAGAGTGGTCACATAAGTGTGTTGGATGAGCATGAGGTAAAAACAGAATAATTCTGGCATTTTTTCACACATTTGTCAAAGCCTCTTGGTGATCAGGATCCCAGGGCACCCACCTCCAAGTTGCCCTGACTGTAGATTCATTCATCCATCCATTGACTTCCAAACCAGCTTATCCATAGCAGAGTCAAGGTGAAGTTAGAGCCTATCCCAGCAAGCACTGGGCACAAGGCAGGAACAACACCTGGGCAGGGCATTAGTCCTCACAGGGTGAACACACACACTTCATTTACCAATGAAATACAGAGACAATTATGCTTCAGATACAATTCTACTAATGTGCACCTCATTTCCTCATTACTTTCCATATAGGAATTTCTTGTCCTTTTCAAATTCTTGAAATGAATGACAATTGCAATAACAACAGCCAATCCAATGCAGGTTAATCATTGAATGATTGTTTTTTAATAGGCTCATAAGGACATATTTTTTCTTTCTGCTCTGTTCCTTTAAATTGAGAGGAATGCGTATCAGCACATCATTAATTGAGAGAGGTTGGGATGTTAATTGCTGGTGCGCCACCATCAACTGGCAATCAGATGGCCTACTGAGCAAACTGAGGATAAAACACAAAGCTAAAACGTGTCTAGCTGCAGATTTGTTCAACTTGGTATTGATCTTGTTACTCTGTTCACTGAGGCAGACCTGAGGATCGTCTTCTGTTATTACCAGTACAGTACTATCTCTGGTACACTACAACTGACCCATTCTGTCTATTAAGTTTGTTTGCCTAATAGCTAAAATGTCTCTTTATGTCACCAAGATTCTTTATAAAAGCTGTCAAGATTTCCAATTCAGTTCCATGAATCAGCGATTTGTAACATCTTCTTATGAATTTGTACGAATTACTTCTTCCTGGCTTATTTTCTAAATGCACATCCTTTATTTTTTACTACTGCCTTTGAGCAGGTGATTTACAATTTAACTGTAAGAATTCCAGTGAAATTTGAAAACTTTGGTTGAGCAGCCACATATCTAGTTCAAGATCATACAGATTTAGGTCTTGATGATGCACAACATGTCCTTTAGTTGAGGGGTCTCTTCTCTGTACATTGGGATTTTGACACAGATTTTGTCTGGGGCTCTCCACATTACTGGTATTCTATACAGCAAGGTGCTATTTTTTTCTGCTTAGTGAAAATCCAGTAGAGGCACATCCAGCCAATCTAAAACCTAAGCAGCTCTGGTCCTTATTTATTTATCTGAGCAGCTGACCAAATCTCTAGTATTCAGCAGTATTCTTTTTCTGTTTTGTCAGAGAAGCATTAGAAAAACCCTTCAGTCAGACCCATCTTAGGAGGCTATACCTGTCAAATCAGAGTGCTAGGCCCATCGATGGATCAATACCCTTGTTTATAGATATTGAATATATTATAGAGCTTATATAGTCTGACACAACTGAAAAAAAAACATGTTGAGTCTGCACTCAACTTGTCTTGATTACTATAGCCCTACATGGAGTTGTCTGAAAGGCTAACTGCAAACCACAAGAAAATTAGGTAAAAGACTATTTGTATATGCAAGTTGGACAAATTTTCACTTTTTGACTCACCAATCACCTCCATTTTAAAACTCAAAAACAGGCTACATATTTTTTAAAATAAAAAAATGCTGAACTTTAGAACACAGTACTCCAACTTGATATATAACATACTTATCCTTTATGGGTATGTAAGGAAATTAGCAAACTTTAATGGAGATAGAGAAAAGAATGTTGAGAAAAAGAACTAGCAAGAAATTTATTGAGTGAGACATATAGAATCTCTTGTGGGGGAATCACACAAAATCTTCAATGTAAGGCCATACAGATGTTTGGCATAAGACACATAAAAACTGTGAGTGTGTAAAGCATAAGCATAAGCATAAAGGAAACCTGGCCAGGGAGAAACTTTGACCGCAACCTGTCTATGAATAAAAATATTAGCTGCTGAAATAACTGATGATATTTGGTTTAGAACAATCCTATCTGCAACCTCAACTTTCATAATTTTGATTGTTTTCTTATGGATTCTTTGCTCTTCTATTTTTTAATTTATTTGTGTATTTTATTGTACTAAAACAATCAAACTTCCACCACTCAGTGAAAAAACAGTCCATCATACAGACAATCAACATAATGTATCATTGAATGATTTAAGATACTGCATATAGATGCAATAAACATTTTAAATCTCATTCTGTAATGATTGTTATGATCGGTGAAGTTCATCCAAACAAAGCTCTGAATGAGATGCCTGCAATATACCTAGGGAGCAGGCCTTCAAAAACAGGTAACTAGCCAAAGTCACAAAAACTGATGTGAAAAATTCAACAAGAAATAGAGTTACTTTTAGTCTCTGGCTTGTGAAACAGCAATAGCAAAAAAAGAATCCTTGTAAAATAAACAAGAAGTTCCAGGGAGCACAAAAGGCAAAGAAAGAGTTGACTTAAAACTAGGCAATCCTGTGGCAAACAAATCCCAAAGACACAAATCCAGATAGTGAGGTAAAAAAATGATTAACACTAGAATTACCAGAGCCTACGAAAAAACTCGTAATTCCGTCCCACCTTAAACTGCTTCTTAAATCCCTTCACACCTCTCCGCCAGCGCCCTTTGTCTTCTAAATGTGCTGATAAAGAGAAGTCGGCTATTCCATCCCCCCACCAATTTAGAACGTGCACGAACTTCTCCCAGCTCATGCCTTGATTGAGTATCTGGGAGTGAAGTGGAGTTTTAGAGTGGAAATAATAGATCGTTGTTTGGAACACACGCATTTCATGTCTGTTCCGTTTCTACAGTAATCTGTGTCAACACATTGTTAAAACAGAAACTTTTTTATATTCTAGTAGTAGATGACAAAATGTAGGCATAAACTATATAATGTATGAAGCCTGAAGTCCAAATAGCAAAGAAACATTTTCACAAGAATAACACAATTGTGCTTTTATTCAAACTTATAACTGCAGAAACAAAAGCCGCCTTAACATGCGATATTGACACCAGTTTACTGTAACTGACTCCGTGGCTCAATAGACTCAGCCCCCACTTGGGAATCAAGGGGTCGTGGGTTCGATCCTGCGCCCCTCCATTTTGAGAAGTAAACTGCTCTTGTCTTACTGTTTTAGAATAAAAGCATACATTTGATTTCAGTCTGTAACAGCCGGTGCAGTTTATGATCCTTGTAAAGGTTAGCTTTTTTTTTTTATTCACTTTTCATTCTCTCAGTCGCGTTCAGAATCAATCCATACAACCCCATCTGACACGGCTGTTTTCACTAAAGACGCGCTATAGCTCTGCAGTGTACCACGATGCATACTAACGCACAATCACCTCCCCGGTTCTGACACACAAACGCTGGCGAAGCTGCCTTCTTCGTATCTCACCGTCACTTGCTTTTCGTTTTATTGAGTGTTCCTGCCAGTCCCTGCATGTTGCTGTATGCTTTTTCTTTTGTACTACAGGACATGCAGAGGAAAGAATGGTAAAGACCAGTAACTTCGGCGCTATATGCAATCATCAGACACTCCCCATCTGCCCGTGTCGTTCAAGCACAGGAACATATATTGGTGTAAAAGTATAACAAAAGTGCACTTTTATTCAAGTGCACTTTTTCCATTCTTTTCCTGTCAATGTCTCATGTTAAGGCGGGTTTTGTTTCTGCAGTTATATGTTTGAATAAAAGTGCAATTGTGTTATTCTTGTGAAAATGTTTCTTTGCTATTTGGACTTCAGGCTTCATACATTATATAGTTTATGCCTACATTTTGTCATCTACTACTAGAATATAAAAAAGTTTCTGTTTTAACAATGTGTTGACACAGATTACTGTAGAAACGGAACAGACATGAAATGCGTGTTCCAAACAACGATCTATTATTTCCACTCTAAAACTCCACTTCACTCCCAGATACTCAATCAAGGCATGAGCTGAGAGAAGTTCGTGCACATTCTAAATTGGTGGGGGATGGAATAGCCGACTTCTCTTTATCAGCACATTTAGAAGACAAAGGGCGCAAAACGGAGAGGTGTGAAAGGATTTAAGAAGCAGTTTAAGGTGGGACGGAATTACGAGTTTTTTCGTAGGCTCTGGTAATTCTAGTGTTAAAGAGTTCAAAAACCTGTAATCTAATCAAAAACAAAGCAATAAGGCAAAGATAGACAGGTGGCCCTGCCTTTTGGGGAAATACCCCTCAAAATACAAGGAATATGGTAGAAAGAGCATGGACACATATCCACCCATCCATCCATTTTCTAACCCGCTGAATCCCGAATACAGGGTCAGGGGGTCTGCTGGAGCCAAACCCAGCCAACACAGGGCACAAGGCAGGAACCAATCCTGGGCAGGGTGCCAACCCACCGCAGATGGACACATATAAACTAAAAAATAAACAATAGTAATTAAAACATATAATTATACAAATAATAAACTCATATAATATTAACATAAGCAAAAGAAGGAGGAGGAAGAGATTAGGATCACACACTGATACAGCACATTGCTGCACCCACCACATGACAAACCAACACATGATTCCAGATTAGGACCCGAGTACAGCCATGCAAAGCTGACACCACAGCAACCACACTAGTTCAGATGGAATGAAACAATGTGAAGTTTTTTATGGTGGCTGGAGTGCCAATAAGCAAAGGAATCAAACAAATAAAAATGGAATTTGAACACATTCCAGGAGTGGAACCCTGGCTGAAATATAACAATCATTTTTCATTTACTGGCCAAATAAATAATGACTGCTGCTTAATTTTTTTTCTTATACTTCTGATATCTAATCCCATCTGTGTTTTTTAGTTGCGCCATGTTTTTTTTTTTTTTTTTTACAAAAGGCATTTATTCTTCTGATTTGAATTTCTTCCTCTTAAAATTTCTATTTGGATCTTCCTGTCTCATTATTCTCATTAGCATTTCCACTAGCCAAGACTGCCTGTCACTGAAACAAGTACAGTATAACACATATACACTTCATTACTTGCTTTTTGTTACTTATTTTTGTATTTTTATGCTTGAATTTTCTGTTTTTACCAGTGTAATATACCTTTTTTTCTTTATTTTATTTTGTGTGTATGCTTTATTTTGCATCTCACTGTGTCTCAACTGTAGCTTTCATAAAAATGAGTGTCATGGGTACATTATTAATAAAGCTTTCACTACTGGCTAAATTTTGCCTCAGCCAAAGGAATTTTATTTTGACAGTTAATTCCACTTCATGATTGGATGGCACATACTGCTGTCATGCAATTGACTTATAGATTGTTTAAGAAAAGTAACGGAGAAAGTTGCAATCCAGTAAACATTTCCCCTTAACGAAGAGAAAGTATAACTTTATAAAGTCACAGAAAGGATTATAGCTAGCTTTTCTTTTTATTGTTGCTCAGACTGGCCTGTAAAGTCAGCAAAAAGATGCCCATTGGAAAATACTGTAGATGATATTATTAATATCTGCTAATATCGTTTTTGTTCATATAAACTACTAATGAGGAAATACTGTAAACGTAAGTGAAACAATGTTAAACGAAAGAGTTGCCTTCATAAAGTTATTGCTTTTCCACTCATTTTCTTTTTACATGCGATTCCTTTTTCACAATTCTTTGTTCCACAATAAGCCAATTAAAAAAGTACACATGTTCAGTATTACTAGGAAGTAATATACATTAATTTTTGGCATTGATAAAAGTTTCTTTGTGCGTTTGATTTAAAATCATCTCTCCCTTCAGTCTCCATTTAATTTTAAAGCCTCAAGATATTTTCTACAAACTTTTATTACCTTCCCATCATAACCTTAGTTTGTTTGCTTTTCCAGACTAGATTGTGGTTTCCTGTAGCATTTGTTTGAATCTGGCTTTTAGATGTTTAATTTTTTTTTATGTGTTTTTGTTTTTCTATAAAGAAATAAATAAAAATATGTTTATACTTGACAGCAACAAATTATAAATTATTAACAAAAATGAATTAGAGTAAGAATGTAAAGGTAGAAGACTGGAGTAATTAACAGCATTAAACATTCAATAGGATGTGGAAGGGACCTATTTTTCTATAGTCCTGACAGGGCAAATCTCAGCAAACCAGGGCAAAGGAATACCTCAGAAGCATTCGCAGCCATCCTCAAGGAAGGCAAATTAGAGCAAAGAAAAATGTTGCAGAGTTCAACATGAAAACTTATTACCGTACAGTAGTCCTTGAGTTAATTACCATGATAGCTGCCCAGGCTTAAGAGCTGTTATTTAGGAAAAGTAATTATGAGCTTAGATGGAGAACAAACAGGAGATGGTAACAGGGAACTTGATCTTGGTTACAGTGTCTTAAAATTAACATAAAGCCATTTCAAGAACCATAAAAAAGAAAGTTACTTTGAGACATCTAATAAGTAGTGCACCTAAGATTTCCTATATTTCATTTGAAATATCTTGTATCTGACTTACATTTACTGTATTTAGTTACATTCTGAGACATCTTAAACTCATTTTTTCATGAAACCATAAAATGTATATCAACATAACTAAAATGCTTTTAAAGATGTCTTGGAATGCATTTCTGAGATTGCAAGATAAACATTACTGTTGTTTCACCATTTAAGTGCTACCTGGCCTGATTATTGTGTGTGTGGCGTTTTCACAGTTTCTCTATGTCTGTGTGCGTTTTCTTCTTATATCCTGGGGCCTCATGTATAACGCCGTGCCTAGAACTCGTTCTATAACGTGGCGTAAGCACAAAAGCCGAAATGTGCTTACGCACAGAAAAATCCAGATGCAGGAATCTGTGCGTACTCCAACTTCCACGTTCTTCCGATTCCTTGTGAAAAGTAACGCTTTATGTAACGCCCCAACTCCTCCCAGAATTACGCCTCTTTGAATATGCAAATCAATATAAATCACCCTTAAGCTCAGCCTTCTGTGAAAAGACAATGGGAAAAGCACGAGGGAAAATATAAGAATTTCAGCGAATACCAAGTGCAGGCAAAGGAAAAACATACTATTTGTTCAAATAAACTGTGGTATAATCAACAAAAGGAAGATGATCGAGTGACATAGCATGTTGGAGAAACTTGAAAGCTCATGTTCACAAAATCGCACAGTGCCGGAAATAAAAAAGAAGTCACATATCAAAGTCGCCGTGAAAAGGCGAGTTGTAGCCCACTGTCTGAGTGTCATATGAAAGCTTATTAAGGTACAGAGAAAAAAGGCACACAGTGGGGAAAATGCACAAAATGTCAACTTCAATCTCGACATTTCCACTTTAATCACTTAAACTTCATCTTAAAATCGTTTAATTAACCAGTTTCTCAAATCACATCGTAATTAAAGTAGCACGTTAAATGCTTTGTTTTGTATTTGATCTTCTATGTGCTCTATGTGTGTGAATCACTACTTGCTTCTTAAACCGGCTCTCTTCCTCCAACTAAACACAGAATCTATTACATTCGTGATATTACAGCTCTCTGAATAACTAAAATACTGAGATGTATACGTGATATCATTTTTATGATGATAGAAGTTAAAACACGTTATTAAACATGTGTTTCACTTCGATGAAATAATTTATTGCAGCAGTACTCAGGGACGGCTCTAGGCTTGTGGTGGCACTGGGCAGAGGAAGAATCAGTGGCCCCTTCGCCCGCCAATGTCAGTAAGATAGCTTATGCACGGTGGATGGCCACGTCCGTTGCAGACACTGCATAGCCACCTCGTGCTGATGACACAAGCATTTAACTTTTGCCGAAATTTGTCGCTGCGTTTTTAGCTGTGTTGTTATTTTCTCTTTCTGTTTTATATTCAATATATATTGGCGTAGCCGGCACTGCAGTCCTTGCTTTTCTTTCCCCAAGAAACCAATCGCCACACAATCAGCTCTGTAATAGAAGTTAAGCCATCTGTAAGCTTAGCGCAGATTCTTCAAAACGTTTAAGGAACATTGAAATATCTTTGTAGTACATGTTTAATTATTCTATCCTTCATGACACTCCCAGTGAAGAATATAGATTATTTCAATAAAGTTAAAGTTTTATCTGTATAATTTAATAAACATATTTTGCTGCATTTCACCTTAAAAATGATATTGTCATCATATGTAAATACGCGCCTCAGGTTGTGTGATATTAAAACTATAGTGCAAGTTTACAGTGGGGTGATTGTACTTATAAGTACAAACAATTCTACAAGGTGCAATTGATTGAGTGCATTTAAAGTTCTTGGGATGAAACTGTTTCTGAACCGCGAGGTCTGTGCAGGAAAGGATTTAAAACGTTTTGCAGTGGCTGAGATAGCGTGTCCTTGAAGCTGTATACCGATAATTCTCTTTCCAATCAGCTGCTGCTGGGATTCACACTCAGATACAGTGGTATAAATACTCCGAGTGGTGCAGTGAGAGTAATATGGAAAAAGATGATCCGCTGTGGCAACTCCTAACGGGAGGAGCTGAAAGAAGAAGAAGAAGAAGGAGAAGTGAGAGTAACAACGCTAAAGCTGTTATGGTATTTGGAATACTATGGCTGTTCCCTGGACCATTATATTGTTACAAGTTAATTACAATCAGATGCATTACAATAATAAACAAATAAATATGCGGTTAGTTTCAGTGTATTTATAAAGCCGCGTTAGGAAAATAAGGTGTAACCACACAGGAACAGTAGCACTGCTTTGACGCTGGGTGCCGCCAGTCTGCAAAACCGAGCGGAGAACTTGCATACGACAAGGTATGAGGTACCGTGGAAAAGTGCGTGGCTTTACGCCAAGTGTAGGTTTTATACATTGCGATTTGAACGTGGAAAAGTTCTTACGCAACATTTCTGTGCATACGCACCGTTTATACATGAGGCCCCTGGTGTCTTTTCACATTCAGCAATTTAGGTTGATTGGCTGATCTGAATAGCCTTTGTATGTGGTAGTGTGGATGGGTAATTGAATGTGCCTGTAGTCTGCTTGAAATTGTCAGCTCAGATAACCACCCATTTTGTAAAAATCGAGAGGTCAAAAATTACATTTTAATTAATTTTTGGATCCCTCAGATACATTCAGGCAATAAGTTCTAGCTCACCATAACCCTTTTTTAATAATGTATTTTTATGTAATATCAGGTCATTATATACAATTGTTTTTAAGTAACTTGAAATACACTGGATTTAGGTTTGGAATAAATCTATTGTGGATATTTTATATGCATTGGAAATATTTCAAAATACAAAGAAAGTTAAAACAATTTAATTTACTTCTGATATCTGAAAATCTGAGCACATTTTATTATACTATATCTCCAAAATCCACCTTAATAAAAGGATATTTGTCTGTGTTTCTGTCTATGTGCCCATCCTGTTGCTATGTCTCTGTCATACCAATAAAGGGCACATCACAAACATTAGCACTGCTCTTACGAATACCAAATCAAATGGTAAATAACAGCGACATATTCATTGAATGCTGCAGACGTTAACACTGAAGCCTACATTGCTTATTTAGATTTCAACCCATCTTAGACAGGTACCATAGCTAGTATTAAAATAAGTTTTTTGGAAGAGTTGCGCAGCTGTAAGCAAACATTTAGTTTAATATAATTGTTTAATATCAGTTATGCACCAGAACCCTTATTCAGCCATAATGTGTCCTGTTTTCTTTTATATTAATTACCAGTAACGGGGCACTGCATGATAACGTGCAGTGAATACAGTTGACTTGAGCATTCATAGTTTTCATACTCTTTCTCTATACGTTTAGCATTTGTTTGCTCAGAGGTTGATGTGCTTGCTGCTTCCTGAGCAGCTCTTCTTTTCTCTACCCTAGCAGCCTGCTTCTCCTCTTCTTTTGTTGGCATCTTTTCATTTTAAAACTGATTAAGTCAGTGTTTGTGTTGCAAGTACTTAGTACGTTTTCTTTAATTTTTCAATAAGCAAGCACTTAAGTCTTCAATCAGCCTCAAGAATGATTTAAGATATGAAGAGGTAGGGGAAGTGATGGCAAAGGTGGTAGGGATGGGAACTGCACCCACACGTGCACATGTGCCACACGGCCGCCCTGCTGGCCGCTGACAAAACGATTCTACAATAAAATACAATAAAAATAAAAAGAGGAATAACCTTGGAGGTCAATCATCACCCCGAAAGTGGATAGTAGATATCACATAGTGTATGTGTACCAAATTTCAATTCAATAGGTCAAACATTTTGTGAGCTACAGGTGATTTAGAATCCTGGACAGACAAACGAACAGCCACGGTAGCATATTATATATATTATATGTAAATGTAAAATGTAAAAATAATTATTATAAAATATTTTAAACATAAATAAATAAAAATAAAAGTTTAAAAAAATGACAACACATTGTTCCATTACCACTAGAACCAAATTAAGTAAATTAGGTAGATAAGGGAATTCATTTGATTCATAGATAAAAGTACATAACATTAGAATTTTTAATTGATTTCACACTTTTTTTAGGGACAAGCTGCTATTCTTGTCTGAATTCAACTACTTATTATGTACATTCACATTTTGATCAGAGTGCCAAAAGGAATATTTCTGCTTATATCAAAATTATTTTGTAAAGAATTGTATACACAGTAAATACAGTGTACAAAGCTGGTATTATAAAAATGTATATAATAATGTTATAATACTATAAATAAAAAAGCAGCATGAATGTTTATATGAAAGACTAATTCTTTGTTCTCTTTTTACAGAATTAACCAATAGATCAACAGATGGGGACACGAGAAATCTGAAACATCTGGTCGTTTTAAGCAACAGGTATAAAGACATGCCATTCCTCCCTCTGAGTATGTTGCTAAAAAGAATCAAAAACCACTGAATTTTCAACAGATCTTATCATTTACTTATTTATCATATAATGCAATTTGACATTAACATTTTGCATACAATGTAACCTTTCTAACATTGTCATTTAATACTGTGAATTTGATATATGGGTGACATGATAACACTGTGGTTAGCACTGCTAATTTACAGCTGCAGTGTCCTCAGTTGAATGCCCATCCAGACATTGGCTGTGTGGTGCTTTATGCATCATTCCCATGTCTGTGTGGGTTCTCTTCTCACGTATCAATGCTAGGTCATGCTCCTCAAATCAATAATGGCTGTGTGTGGATGTTATGATGGATAAGCACACCATCAAAGCTTGATTTAATACTGCCACGACCCTGAATTACATACAGTAAGTGGGTGAGAAAAAGGATGGATTAATGACCTATGAAATGTTTTTTATAAAGGTCTGGAAGCTAAACTGCAAATAAAACAGGAGATTGTACAGGCCATAATAGTTATGGAATGCTTAGTTCAGTTTGAATCACCAGAAAAATAATACAAGTGTTTGTTAAAAGAGGATGAAACTCCAAGTAGCAGGTTATCATGACACAGTTTTCAAATGTGTGCAGAACTGATTTAAACAGTGAATGCAATAGATTATGACCCAAGTATTTTATTTCGAATTAAGGTTTATTATAAATGAGGTCTACATGAATCAGAATGGCTTCTTCAGTTCTTTTTATCATTGTTTTAAAAGAGGATTATATTATTAGGATTCAGTCCACCTGTTTGTCTATGCATGCAATATGCACGTTACCAACTAAAACTATTTCTGTAACCTATTAACCTATCTCTTCAATAATTATCTAGAGTCAAATCTCTTACTCATACTCTTAATTTCATAAGGACAAAATCAATTTGTACTCCAAGATATGAGTAATGAAAGATCCACATGTGATTTATGGCTTGCAGCGGTACAGACCATTAATATACAATCCTGGGGCCTCATGTATAATGCTGTGCATAGAATTCGCACTATAACATGACATAAGCACAAAAGTCGAAATGTGCTTACGCACAGAAAACTCCAGATGCAGGAATCTGTGCGTACTCCAACTTTCATGTTCTTCCGCTCCATAAATCCCGGTCAATGTGAAAAGTAACGCTCGTACACGCACCATCTGTCCCGCCCCAACTCCTCCCAGAATTATGCCTCTTTGAATATGCAAATCAATATAAATCGCCCTTAAGCGCAGCCTTCTGTGAAAAGACAATGGGAAAAGCAGGGGGGGGAAATATAAGAATTTCAGCAAATACCAAGTGGAGGCAAAGGAAAAATATACTATTTATTTATTTAAACCGTGGTATAATCAACAAAAGGAAGTTGATCGAGTGACATAGCGTGTTGTAGAAATTTGAAAGGTTACGTTCACAAAGTCGCACAGTGCCGGAAATAAAAAAGAAGTTGTCAGATATCAAAGTCGCCGTGAAAAGGTGAATTCGTAGCCCACCGTCTGAGTGTCATATGAAAGCTTATTAGGGTACAGAGAAAAAAAAGGCACACAGTCGGGAAAAAGCACGAAATGTCAACTTCAGTCTTGAAATTTCCACTTTAATCATGTAGTTTATTTTGTCATTAAAGTACAACATCATAAACGTCATCTTAAAATCATTTAATTAATCAGTTTCTCAAATCACATCGTAATTAAAGTAGCACATTAAATGCTTTGTTTTGTATGTGATCTTCTATGTGCTCTATGTGTGTGAATCACTACTTGCTTCTTAAACCGGCTCTCTTTCTCTGACTGGACACAGAATCCATTACATTTGTGATATTACAGCTCTCTGAATAACTAAAATACTGAGATGTATACGTGATATCATTTTCATGATGAAAGGAGTTAAAGCACGTTATTAAACATGGGTTTCATGGCGCAGTGATTGTGCGCGACCTTTGATGAAATTATTTATTGCAGCAGTACTCATGGGCGGCTCTAGGCTTGTGGTGTCCCTGGGCAGAGAAAGAATAGGTGGCCCCTTCGCCGCCAATGTCAACATGGTATCTTATGCACGGTGGATGGTCACGTCCGTTGCAGACACTGCATAGTTGCCTCGTGCTCATGACACAAGCGTTTAATTTTTGTCGAAATTTGCCGCTGCGTTTTTAGCTGTGTCGTTATTTTCTCTTTCTGTTTTATATTCAATATATATTGATGTTGCTTTCTTTCTCCAAGTAACCGATCACCACACAATCAGCTCTGTAATAGACATTAAGCCATCTGTAACCTTAGAGCGCCGATTCTTCAAAACCTTTAAGGAACATTGAAATATCTTCGCAGTAAATGTTGAATTATTCTATCCTTTACGCCTGTCCCAGTGCAGAATACAGATTATTTAAATGAAGTTAAAGTTTTATCTGTATAATATAATAAACATATTTTGCTGCATTTCATCTTAAAAATGATATCATCATCATATGTAAATACGCGGTTTATAAAGTGGCTCAGGTTGTGCAATATTATAACTGTAGTGCAAGTTTACAGTGAGGTAATTCTACTTATAAGTACAGATAGTTCAACAAAGGAGCAATTGATTGAGTGCATTTAAAGTTCTTGGGATGAAACTGTTTCTGATCCGCAAGGTCCGTACAGGAAAGGCTTTGAAATGTTTTGCCGTGGCTAAGACAGTGTGTGCTTGATGATGTATACCGATAATTCTCTTTCCGATCAGCTGCTGCTGTGGTTCACACTCAGATACAGTGAAATAAATACTCCGAGTGGTGCAGTGAGAGTAATATGGAAAAAGGTGGTCCGCTGTGGCAACTCCTAACGGGAGCAGCTGAAAGAAGAAGAAGAAGAAGGAGATGGTGCAGTGAGAGTAACAATGCTAAAGCAGTTATGGTATTTGGAATACTATGGCTATTCCCTGGACCATTATATTGTTACAAGTTAATTACAATCAGATGCATTACACTAATAAAACAATATGCGGTTGTTTTCAGTGTATTTATAAAGCCACGGCAGGAAAAAAGAGTAACCACACAGGAACAGTAGCACTGCTTTGACGCTGGGTGCCGCCAGTCTGCAAAACCAAGCGGAGAACTTGCATACGGCAAGGTATGACGTAAATGAAAAGTGCGTGGCTTTACGCCAAGTGTAGGTTTTATATATTGTGATTTGAACGTGGAAAAGTTCTTATGCAACATTTCTGTGCGTACGCACCGTTCATACATGAGGCCCCTGGAGTGGATGTTTTGTCCAGTTTTTATCCATTTCTGTGATAAATTTATGATCCCTGCAGTCACACTTTTTTACTTGTCATTCCTGAGACTGCACTGCAAAGTGGTACACTTTTTCTGTCTTTTTCACCATTCTGATTTATTGTTGCTTACGCGTGCACAGTATATATTGGTTGTTTGAGTTTTCTTAGGTAACTTTGTCTTTTGCTTGTGACTTACAGTATAATATTGCAGTGCATGGGTTAAAGTAGTTGCAAACATAGTTATGAGATTGAACGTATTAGATCTTTTGAACCTTGTGGATGGGGGTCAGACTGGTTCTAAAACACATCATTCACTGAAATACACCATTGTCACTTTGAATGGAGGGAGAAACCTGACCGTGCGGGAGATGCTCATGTTTGATATTTTTGTACTGCCTTTGGGTTTCACCTGCCTTCTCAATGATTTTCTGTGAGGCTGAAATTACTGTAAATTCTAGTTTATGTCTTCACATTTATAGCGGTGCTTGAAGGACCCCCTGCTGCCAACATAATGAGTCTTTCTAAGATAAAGCACCATGTTTATATTAATGACTTGCAGATGAAAGGAGCCTATGATAGATTTTTAATTGCACCTGGAGAGGTTAGTGTTTATATATGTATTGTACATCTGAACCGGCATTGTGGTTGTTCAGTTCTTTTCTTTGGCTGGTAATAATATAGTGTACTTGTATATTTGTGGTACTTGAATTGGATACTGGTGCATTAATGATGTCACTTAAAAATAATAAATGTAGTGTAATACAAATACTACAATAACATGTAGAACTTCATTATATAAGGGCAAAGACAAATACAGAAGACTGTAAGACTATTTATGCTTATGATGATCTCTAAGCTATAGCATGAGCTTTGTTGCGTGAGCTTGATTAGCAACTTCTTTGAGAGTTTGCTTAAAAATGTATTGTTACATAATAGAGTATGACATTGTCAAATGAAAAATGAGAACATTTTTGCCAAATACATCATGTACATTTTGCATTAAATCATATATGTATAATTAAATGATGTTGCATCAATGCAAGAAAAAGAGGTTATATATTTGACTTCACTTTGAATAATACTCAAAAGGCCTCATTGTGAATTCTCATATTTGCATAATGGATGTCATTATGAAAACAGGGTTTACTCAGCAACTCCTGTTACTCACAACCAATTGGTCTTTTCATAACGCACTGCTTACCTGCCATGAAGCTCACTCGTATATGAACAAAGAGATCATTTATCTGGCTGAATGCTCAGTTGCATCTCATTTCCTAATTGTGTACACAGTTCATCCCATCTGTATCTTCCTTTTAAATTTTCAAAAATATTCTACATCCACATAGCCTTTTGAACTCTTCTTTAGAATATGCACGCTTCACTATAATTTTTCAGTACTATACTTTAAATATAATTAACAGATTTAGTGCAATCATTTGTTCATTAATTCAAATAGAAATGTTTGTTTTACCTGACATTTTAGAGAACTTCCTTTAATGCATATTCTAAGTCTCCCTAATTAATTTAGAGTAACATACAAGAGATAATCCCATGCACCAGAGGAGGAATTTCAATAATACATAAACATTGTGTTCACTGTAACTAAGCCACTATTTCTCGTTAGTTTGCAAAACATTAGAGGTAATGCACTGCATTTGCTTGTATAAAATAGGAACAAGACTCTTATTGAGAAAACAGAGGCTTATACACATAGCAGCAAATGCCCACATGATATTAGTTATTATTTTTATTAATTTCCCACCCATTTTCATCACTGCCTGTATCTAAAGTTTCAAAGATAAAACTTTTAAACATTCTAATTAAATCAAATGGACAGTAGATTCCAGGACATTCAAAACTTAAATTAACATCCTTCAGTGGTTTAGCTCTTTCTTATTGAAATACCGACTGGTTTGTCCTCCTGAATCATCCCGTATTTTTTCTCTTTTGATCCAATATCATCCTTTCTCATTATACATCTTTTAAAAATAATACTATGTCAAGTTAAATTGTTATTTACCTAATATATATATATATAATTAGAAGGTGTTTTAGTTAAATAACCCTTCTCTTCATTCACCCTCTTATCCATTTTCTGTTCTGTTGTTCTGAATGGTGCCTTTCACAGCAGCATCAAATAGTATCAACAACAACATCATTCTAAATCTGTTTTTCTCCTTAAGAGAAAACAGCAACATGTACAGGAGTGTTGGATCACCACACCAACAACATTTATTTATATAGCACATTTTCATACAATCAATGTAGCTCAAAGTGCTTTACAAAATTAAATAATATTAAAAGTTAATATAAAACATAAACAAGATTAGGCAATAATATTATACAGTATTAACAAAGAAAAAGGAAATATTGGATGGCCAGGAGGAAAGGAAAAAACATACAAAAAAAAAAGAAAACTCTGGAGAAAAAATAAAAAGAGTTCCAAGACCAAAAGACTGCCCAGCCTTCGCTGATCATTCTACCCTACATCTACATCTTGTGGAGGGTCTCTTGGTCATTTTAAGCCAGATCTGTGTCATCCAGTATGTGATATCTCCTTCAGTTTTTTTCAGCTAAATTACCACTTTGTCCTGTTTATCTCAGTAGATATGCAACATTGTGGTGTTGAAATACTGTATATATACCCTCCCAAGAGGTACTGTTCTTAGTTTCTATGGTAACATCATGTATATCATAGTTTAGGCAAAAAAAAGGTTTGCTTTTAATTATAATATGGAATAATAAACTTTAAATTCAATTAACTTAATTTTTGTAAAGTGCTCTTCACTGAGTGCAGGCTCAGAGCACTGTATAAATTTCACAGGTAAAATGCTATTACTACTTTAGATATATCCAATAATGAATGTATATACTACATGGTACAGATTTGTTTAAACACACACACACAAAAATCAGTTCCAAACTGATTAACATAAGTTGAACCTAATACTATGTGCCCAATAAGAGTATTGTTAAACTATGGGCAATTGAAAAGTACATAATGGCTGGCTTGTTGGCAAGGTAACTTGCTGAAGCCGCAGTGTTTCATATGGCCTACTATTCATTGTATCAACATTCATGTTATTACATTTGCCAAGTGATAGAGGCTACCTGCTCAGACACTGCATCAGAAGCCATAACCGCCTCTGAACATGAAGACGTTCCTGATAAATATTTTCATTAAAAGTCTGGCAACTGTATATATTGCACTAATGTGGTTACTAGTATGGTCATTCCACTCAAAGGCATACGTTAAGTGTTTTGCCTTATTGCTCTGCAGATGTCTTATCTGCCATTTCCAACTACAGAATGCCTTTAGCAGATCAAAATCATTGAGCACAGAAGTGCATTTTCCCATTTCTGTTGCACTTGCATTATTGTTGGTGACAAATGATCCACTATGCCCCTTTCTTGAGGTTGGACTTTTTTTTCTTATTTCGGGCATGGTGTGGTTGGTAAAACTCACCGCATTAACAGCAGCAGTAATACATTAACACATTCCCATTGAGCATATTTACGCTTGTTGGTGACACGCATGCTTAGGCCATCAAGTAAAGTTTTTTTGCATATCTCTAACACAACGTACAAGGTTGATTGGCAACCGGGCAGAATTCAAGGCTCATTTACAAGGTGATTGTGATTTATAAAGGGTAATTTGCATATATATGTACAGGCTCCAGATTTTACAAATCAGATTTTTTTTGGCGTACATATTTTCCCTGTTTTTTGCCATTTGCATATTTTCATGTTGGGTTGGTGATGGGAAAGATTTAGGATACTCCACAATCCTGAATCGTGAAGTAAGTATGATTAAAAGTTTGTTTGGTATTTTTCAAGTCAAAAGTTATTTCTTTAGCCCTCCCTTTAGGTTAATGTTTGTTAATAAAGATGGAAGTTTTTTGGTCTGGACTTTCTGAAATTTTTTGAACGTCCAATGGCCAGATGTCCTGAGGGGCCGAGGCTGGGCCTTGCGTGCCCGGGGGAGAACCATGGAGCTTGGGGAAAATCCGCCTCATGCCGGTACCCCTCCCAAAGCCTTGTTTTGGGTGTTGAGTTAGAAAAGTTTTAGCTTCCTTCTGGCTTCAGAGGACTGTCACAAGGGACCCTCCCTATCTCAGCCTAAAAACACCTCAGTGACTCTAAATAAAATCTACCCGATAAACATAAAAGTGTTTACTAGAGGCATTGTGGGAAGAGACTAATATTTTGAGGGTCAGAGGGTGAATTAGTAGGTTCTGAAAAAGTTATTATTTCTAATTACATTTTACCTTTAAATTTGTCTATGTTTACATGGTGTTCTTTGACAAAGATTGAAAAATAAAAAAAAATAGAACCTAAAATAGTAAATCTCTTTGTTTTTTTGAGGGTGGACCTTACATAAAGTTGGATGTCATTGTGGATGTCACCTCTAGCTTAATTTCGGCCTTAGTTTCTGGGTCTATTTCGCTTCTAATGTGCTCCTCTTTTTAAACTGATGTTTTCTTTTTCAGGTGATTTACTTTCTAATATATATTGATTAAAATAGATGTCCTAGAAGATGGCACAGTGGTCCCCTCACAGATCCAACATTGTGGCTTTGAATTCTGTACCCATTCATTGTCCTTCTAGAGTCTGCACATTCTCTTAGTGTCGGTATGTTTTTTTTTTTTTGGTTACTCCAGTTTTCCTTCCACATCCCCAAAGATGTTTAGGTTAGATTAAATAGCATTTCTAAGATGTTATAGTGTACAGTAAGTGTGGCTGTGTTCATTAGTGGGACTTGAAATGGACTGGTACATCTAGCAGGGGCTGGTCCTTACATTGTGCTCCATTCTGCTGAGAGAGATTCTACCCCCATGATCCTCAATTAAATAAAGTGAATTTGACGATATTATGTTGTTATTTATTTTACATACCAATTTTGATCTACTTAACTACTGCACTAGAATATCAATTAGCCAAGTGGAGATTAAGAAAAAATCTTTTTTTATGAGTTTTGACGTCAGAAAGGTATACATAGTTTTTGAAAACAGGCATCTGTGTATCCTTGAACACTGTCAGTAGTGGTATTGGTAAAAAAAAACAAAAAAAAAAACCTAAGATATCTGACTGTCCATCCTCTGGCTAGGCTCTTACTTGCATAAGGAATAGAATTAATGTGGTCAAGTGCAAAGTAGTTTTAGTGGCACCACTTCCCTACCTTCTTATATAAGTCCATATTCCATAACATGGAGTATGGTAGTTTGTTTAATGAGAGTAGAAGTGGTGCTCTACAGAGATCAGGAAAAGAATACAAATAGAAACGGGTCAGTAAGGGTCAATAGATGTGGCAGACACAATAATAAATTGGAAGTCTGATGGGGGCTTCCCTTTATTTTGTTGGTAGATCATTGCAAAGTTAAGGAGCACCCTATAGCTAAAGGTTAGGGTCATTTTAATCATTTAAGAGATTATAAGATTTTCTGTGCCTTGTGATCACAGGATATATTCTACTATGTAAGCTTTTCTTTGATCAAGAAAAAGAGATGGCAAACCATTTTCTTTTTTTTTATAAATTATACAGAAAAATTGGAAATCAGTTCTAAGCTAATTTAGAAACTGAGGCATGAGAAAAGAGGTAATGTAATCATATTTCCTAGTTCTTGTTAGTATCTGTGCTGATGCATGTTAGAATAACTATAAAACAGAAAGAGAACAATTAGAATAGACTGAAATTAAAGCAGTAAAATAATTGATTAAAGTCATTAAAGCCAAATCCATTTTTCTTTCAGCATGGAATTGACCTTCCTATTAGTTAAGCAATCAGTTAAGCGATATATTAATATAAATGTTATTTCTTTTTGCAAAAATAAATCTCCTTTCTGTTTAAATTTTGTCTACAATGGAAAAAGGACATCTTTGACTGTGCATTTATTAAATTGTATGTCTGGGGAAACAATAATAATTCTGAAACATATTTAAAGTTTAGATATAATAATTTTGGCTTTTTGAAGGTTTAGTTACTTTGTTACAGTTACTTTTAGTTTAGGTTTAGTTACTTTAGTTACAGGTTTTAGGTTTCTTTGTGGTGGCGGCCTGTGCCACCACCACCTACTCAAAGCATCATGATGCACCAACATTGATGGACTGAAAGCCAGAAGTCTACGTGACCATCATCATCGAGTCCTTCCATGAGAACCCTAAATACAAAGAGGACTGTTTCATTTATGTTAGGTAGATTGCCCAGAGGGGACTGGGCGGTCTCTTGGTCTGGAATCCCTGCAGATTTTTTTTTTTTTCTCCAGCCGTCTGGAGTTTTTTTTTGTTTTTTCTGTCCACCTAGCCATCGGACCTTACATATTCTATGTTAATAAATGTTGATTTAATTTATTTTTTACTGTGTCTTTTATTTTTCTATTCTTCATTTTGTAAAGCACTTTTTTGTATGAAAATGTGCTATATAAATAAATGTTGTTGTTGTTTGCACTTTTATTATTAAATATCTGTCTCACACCAATATCCAAATCAACTTCCAAGATCAGAATACATTACAATTGTTTATTGGCATTTTATTTTTGTGCACAAACAGGCTAAGTGAATTGTTTAGGGTCACAGAGTCATGTAGAGGCAGGAAATAAATCTTTAGTTTTGTGGTTTAAAGTCCAGTGCCTTAGCCAATACATTATATTGTCAACACATATTCAGTATTTTACATCTGTGAAGCAATTAGCCAAACTCTTTTAAGAGTAGTAGATTCACATGAGGAATGTTTTATATTTGCTTTGCAATTTTCTGTGCGTTGATCAACAATTCAATTACGGTTGTGCTTCTGAAAATTACACATACTCCTAAAAAATATACTTGCGCTTATGAAAGTTACACTTGCTTCTGAAAATTACGAATACAGTTGTCAGGTGTGAACAAGCTGTCAAAAATATATCATTGGATGCACAAGACATCCGCTATTGAGGAAGAAACAATCGATTTTTGTTACTACACATGTGGCACAAAGATAGAATGCTGGAGTTATTTTTGACAGCGATCGCACTTCATATTTAGCCCCCTTACAGGGGCTCCAAAGGGCAAAACACACAAAAAAAAAATAAAACCGACGCAAAGAAATTAATTAAACAATGACAACATGCAATTATCAATAAAAAGTGAGAGCATGAAATTAACAAATTAATGGCGGTGCTTTTTAAACTTTACATAACATCTTAGCCGAGTGTCAAGATGTTTGTTATACGTGTATAGGAGAGCGAGATGTTGCCGAATGTTCCTAACCTTCAGATTTCGGCACTCATGGTCTTAGATTTCCTGAGCAGAGGCACAGGGAAGCAGGAGCCTATCCCAGGAAAGATAAAGCTCATTTCTTTTTTCTTTTCTTTTCTTTGTCTGTGCCAATTAAAAATCACATAAATCTCATTCATCAGATTACAGTGTGCCAAATTTGCCAGTCAGTATGACCCATGTAGCCAAGTCGGGACAAGAAAAGCTAAACTGAAATTTTAAAAAGGCATCCATCTTGTCACAAAGTTATTAAAATGAGGGTGGTCCAGTGCCATTTAACCCTTTACAATGGCAATTGAGTGTCACATTGAAACCTTTTCATTAGATATGGTAAGTTTGCCAGTCAATTTGACCTATGAGCTCACTTTGAGCCAGGCAAATCTCAAGTGCAACATAAAAAAGGAATCTTGTCACAAACCTATGAAAATAAGGGTGGCAAAATGCTACACAATCCACTGTAGTGCCTGTTAAACATCAAAGTTAATCCTAGTCATTAAAAATGAGAATGTGACAAATTTTCCAGTCTATTTGAGACAGGTACTCACATTGGTCTGTGCAAAACTCAGCTGCAACTTAACAAAGGCATCTGCATTTTCTCAAAACTGTGACAACTAGGGTGGCCCAACACCATTTAACCTTTTAAAGTACCCATTAAACATCACAGGTAATTTCCTTCATTGCTAAGTTTGCCAGTCAGTTTGTCCCATGTAACCGCACTAGGACAGCAAAACTCAACTGCACTTTAAGAAAGGTTTTCACTTTTCTCTGAAAATTAGAGTGGGTCAGTGCATTACAACCCTGTATAATTCCAGTCGAACATCACATTGAAATCTGTTCATTAGATATATGGGAATGACAAATTTGCAAGTCCACTTAACCCATGTCCCCAAAGTTCAACTGCAATTTAACAAAGGCATCTTTCTTTTCTCAAAACTAGTGTAGCCCAATGCCATTTAACCCTTTGCAGTGCCCATTAAACATCTAATTCCATCCATTAGATACAGTAATGTCCCAACTTAGCCAGTCAATTTGACCCATGTACCCAACTCATATATAACAAAGGCATCTGTCTTGTCACAAAGCCGTGAAAATGAGGGCTGCCCAACATCACCTAACACTTTACTGTGCCCATTAAACATCAGAGTACATCTTACTCATTATATATTACAGTGTGCCAAGTTTAAGTTTGTCATTTAGCTGGGCAGAACTGAACTGCCATTTAACAAAGGCACTTGTCTTTTCGCAAAACTTTGAAAATTAAGTTGGTCCAAGTTGATGTAACTCCTTTGTATATGATCACATATAAAATGTGGAAAACTGATATCTTTTTTTCAAATAAAGGGCTCATTTTAGTGTCAAATGTTGAAATCTTTTTATGCTTCAGAATATTTTGACTGACGCTTAACATTGAATAAGTAACTACTTTGCACAAGTTGTGTAAATAAGAAACTGGCTAGAATAATAATAAGTTCAGGCTCAAATGAAATGATAATGTTCTCCCCAGATCTATGTGGCCTTTACGCCAGACCTCCCTAAGACTCTCAGGTGAAATAAATAAAGGGTCCATTGGCAAATCCCGTGATGGATTAGTGTCACAGCCAGGGCTAATTGCCCACGGATGTTATTAAATGCTGTTAGGGAAAACTCCGGTCCTCGAAATCTCCAGTTAGATCACAAACATGCAACACCGAGTTGGCAACTGACCGACAACCAAAGCTTTAGCCAGTATATATGGAGTAGGATCACTGTCAAAAATAACTCCATTATTCCACTTTTGTGGCACATACGTAGTAACAAAAATCGATTGTTTCTTCTTTGATAGAGAATGCTTTGTACATCCAATGACCTATTTTTGACAGTTTGTTCAAGTTTGAGAATTGTACTTGTAGTTTTCGGAGGCAAGCATAACTTTCAGAAGCACAATTGTGACTTTCAGAAGATCAAGCGTATTTTTTAGAAGTAAGTGTAATTTTTAGAAGTGCAAGCGTAACTTTCAGAAGTGCAAGTATAATTGACACATGTGCAATGTAAATTTGATTCAAATGATTACAAGTTCCTGGGTCCACCCTGCATGGAGTTTGCATGTTCTCCCCATGTCTGCATGTGTGTCCTCTGGGTGCTCTGTTTTCCTCCCACAGTCCAAAGACATGCAGGTTAGGTGCATTGGCGATTCTAAATTGTCCCTAGTGTGTGCTTGGTGTGTGGGTGTGTGTGTGCGCCCTGCGGTGGGCTGGTGCCCTGCCCGGGGTTTGTTTCCTGCCTTGCGCCCTGTGTTGGCTGGGGTTGGCTCTAGCAGACCCCTGTGACCCTGCAGTTATGATACAGCGGGTTGGATAATGGATGGAGGGATGGATGATTACAATTTATTTTTGACAGCAATCTTACTATATATGCAGGTGCCAACCAGAGGGGCAGACCGAAATTGTGAGACTCAAGGACCGTGTGTCAGATATGAATGTCAGCAACACTGGAGCATAACAAGGACCAGTCCTGTCTTATTTTCTTTTCACTTTGTACACCTCCAACTATAAAAATAATAACATTCATGTCACTTGCAGAAATTCTCAGATGATTCTGCACTTATAGGGTGAATTGATAAGGGTGGCGGTGGGGTGAGACAGAGTATAGGAGTATAAGAAACATGTTATTGACTTCCACCACATCAAGCAGCATCTGTGTCTTGTCACTATTCAGGGAGTGGATTTTGAGGTGGTGCACTCCTACAGGTACTTGTGGTCCACAGTAAAGACAGGTTGGACTGGTCTTGGAACACAGAGGAACTACAGAAAAAAGTGCAGAGTAAGCTCTTCTTCCTTAGGAGACTTTGTTCCTTTAATGTGGGAAGTGACATCCTTCACATTTTCTACAACTCTGTAATGGAAACCGCAGCTTTAACACTATTGTTTGCTGGGCTGATAACATCACTTCAAGAAAAAAACACCAAATTAGCAAGTTAATTAAAAGGGCAGGCTCAGTTATGGGACTCACTCTGGACCCTGTGGAGGTAGTAGCAAAGGAGAGAATGAAAACAAAACTGAGTGATATTATGAAACATGCTGCACATCCACTTTCTGACACACTAACATACTTTCATCCAACAAATTATTCAGCAGAAGTCTGTCAAGAAACGTTACAGGAGCTCCTTTATACCAACAGCAATAGTCTACCTAATGCCTTACTGTGGCGAAGTGCCAAGTCAGACAAATTATCTATCTATCTATCTATCTATCTATCTATCTATCTATCTATCTATCTATCTATCTATCTATCTATCTATCTATCTAAATAACTAGAATCCTTCATTTCCTTCTTTCAATACTGTATGTAGGAAATAAAGATTTGATCATTTCTTTAAATAGGAAAACAATTTATACTGATACATTTGTGGTTTGATTATGGTCATTAATATAAGCCTATTATTTTTATGTATGTAGCAAAATGTGGATGTTCTAAACAGCTGTTTCTCTTAAATATATTTTATAGAAGACAAAGCACATTCTAAAGCTGCTTTTCCACTTAAGAGAAAACAGCAACATGTGCAGAAGTGTTGGATCACCACACCAACAGCATTTATTTATATAGATAGACATACTGTAGTTATGAGAAAAGAAAAACAAATTAAATTAATCATCAAACTACCCCATTTAATTGCAGATAACTGTTTTGGGAAAAAAAAAAACTCCTTGGTTTTAAAGGATGCTTCAACATCGTGCTGACACGTGTGTTTCATGATCCCTCCTTGGTTCATCAGAAAATTTCATATTTACTTCTCTGTAGTGGTGAGGCCATAGGCTGCAAAAAGATAGTTGAGGCATTAGGCTGTGATGGCATCCCTGATTGGTCTGGGTCTTCTTGGTTAGAGGTACAAGCAAGAATTGTTAATTTGTTGCTCCACTTTCAATTCCTTTCCTCAAAAACTGTTTGGTGTTCAGGCTCTTCTCTCACATGCAGAGCCAGACTGACATTTACAATCAGCGGGAGCTTTCCTGGTGGCCTGTTGCCTGGCCTAGCCTGGGATTAAGAGCAACCAGTGAAATAAACTAATGGTGAAATTATATTTTATTATACTGGAAAGCGAGCAGGTTTTATTGCTCTGTAGTGGGCACAGATCCTTTTGGTTTAATGTTGGAGGGTTTCTTTTCTGGTTTCTGTTTGGATGGTTTCTTGTTTTTGTTCAAGTTAAGTTTTGACTTTGCGTGCGTCTTGCACTCTGACAGGAGAGGCGATGAGAGGTGCGTACATCTGGTGCTTTTGTGATTAAAGTTATATATGAAGATTCTTTAAAAGTTTATAATACACTTTGAATTATATTTGGATGAATGTGGGTTTTGGTATTTGTTACTGTATGTGTAGCGTATGGTGACATTTTTAATGTTTTTTTTTACTTTTTCCCTCAGAATGAGTGAATAGGCTACACAAAATATTTTACTTTATTTTTTTTTTATTAATGAAAAACGTATGTGAGTGAAATGATTTGTGTATTTAAATGTACCTGTTATTCTTTATTTCATGATAAGTTAGTTAATGAACGTGTCTTGTTTTTACTTTATTTTATTAAAGTCACAAACTTGATCACGAGCCATAGCATGGTTTGGGGCAGCCACCCATTTATTATTTTCCTGGCTGCAAAATTGCAAACAAAAAACATAACACTGGTGTGCACAAAGCAGAACTGAGGGAGTAGGGGAAAGGTGAAGGCGTTTAAAGGTCAGTATAGGAAGTGACGTCAAAGGGGCCGGGATTGGAAGGGTCTTCAACCATAGGCTCGGGCACGGACATGACATCAAGGGGGCTGGAACCGGAAAGGTCTTCATCTATAGGTTCGCACCTGAAAGTGACATCACCAGGGCCAGATGGAATTTCCCGTGAATGGTCTGCTGGGAAGCGAAAAAAAAAGAATCAGTGCACTCTCCCACATTCCGGTCTAAATCGAAATTGCCCTCAATTCAAGCCCTTTAGCTGCTTCCCATCAGCACGTGCGTGACATTACCTTTATAAGGCATCTCTTGCGCTCTGACAGTTTAACATTATCACTATGATGAGAGAGTGACTGAATTGGCTACACAAAATGTTTTTTGTTTATTACGTGCATTCTTTAAAAAATGTGTGACAGAATTCTGTGGCACTGAGACATTTTCTGAGTACTTTGTTTAGTGAAGAAATTCAAAGTGGTCTTTTTTTTTACCAACGCTTCAAACTTTATGGAAGAGTATTCAGCGATTCAGCGGCTGTGTAGATTCCAGACTCACAGTTGAAATTGCAATCATATTCTACACTGTGGATTCCACTGACAATTCATTTTTGTGGTTCAGTGGTTTTTGCTCATTTGTTTTAATAAAATTATTATAGAACTACATGGTTTATTTATTTATGAAGTGTTGTTCCACAAGTTATCAGAGATTGTCTTGAGACTAATATTTAAGAGTAAGATGTGTGTATAAAATATACTGTACTATCTCTTCATTCATAGAAAATTCCAAGACAAAATGGTGTTTGTTAGTTTTTTGAGTCTGTGCCTGTACAATAAAGCTGATGTAAATTGTGTGGCCTGGGTTAGACTTGGGATTCCTGGCCTGAATAAGCTTCCCAGTCCGGCCCCGCTCACATGCAACAACATACTGCTTTGTGTTTTTCTACTGAATTTAGCTTCAAGTTCTTCAATCTCAGATTGGATCAGTCATGAAATCTGGTAATATTAATGAAATATATGAAAAGTACAGTGTTTAGTCCCATGTGAATTCTACATTAATACTTTATATAGCATGTTTTTCTATGCTTTATAATTTTACCAGTCTACAGAGTAAAAGTCAGAAAGTTTTCCTTTGTATGTGCAATATATTTGATCAGTCAAGTCAAAACTTTGGAAAATTATAAAAACTCTGAAACAATTTCACCTCAAGTACCATAGATTTCATTAATCAGCAATTATTTTGTCATAAATTATGTACATTTTACAGTATCTGGTTATTTAACCCTAGTAATTCCTATCCAACAGTTAAGTACAATACATTACATATTTTTCTGCACAGTACAGATATCCCACAAATTAGTGTTAAATTACTACTGTATGCCCTATGGACATACTGCTTTGGTATACATTTTTATCAATACTGAAGAAACATCAACCTATTGTGTTTTATGCTGCAGTATACCTCTAGACAGGTCCACTGAAATAAAGGGATGCACTTAAATGTGCTTAGAATCCTATTATCCAAAGACTCAATGATGCAAATGTTCTGCCTATAACTGTTTTACGGGTATTGCAAGCCTAAATTCAAACAACAGTCTCTGACAAAGAAAAAAAAATTATGATGCTGCAAATGATGTAAAATGACACAAGTCAGTGTTTTTAGGGACACATACCTGTATGCTATCACTCATTTATATTTAGAATATGGCATGAATACATACAAGAAAATATAATAAGAAAATGCATTGGTAAATAGTAATGCAAAATTCAGTAAAATAACAATTACATGTTTGTATATAGACAGTGAAACTGTATGTGAAGATGCAAACATTTTCTGTGATCTGTCATACAGGGTTTGAGGTTTTGAAGATATAATGGAATTTAAGGATTTAACATTACTTAAACTAGTTTCTATGGGGAAATTACACTAAATTAGAATGTGTTTAATTAAATATCACTTTTGTTTAAGAAAGATTTGTATATTTTTATAGAGATCATTAACCCTACATACTGTACTTTACCAGTATGGAAATAGAGTAAATAAAAATTAAATTGGGAATTGAACTACTAAATTTGGGTTGTACAATCCAGTGCCTTGGCCACTATTGTAAAAGAAAAAAAAATCAGTGATTATAATCTTAAGCTATATAAGCTTTTTATTTTTTCAGTTTTTGAGAATGCCTTAAGATTTTTGATTGATATTTGTTTGAAAAATAATTAATTTCAATTGATATATGGCTCTAACTGTGGTAAAAAAAAGTTTGAACTTACTAATTATGATGTGTTTTAATTATCAAATCAAGATCTTGGTTGTACCAGATTTATTGAAATTGGAACTGATGTGAGCTATGTATTTACAGCCATAATAAGAGCCATAATTTATTACCATTTCAGAATCCATTCATTTTTATTGCCTACCTGCAATAATACTTCAGCCAGGTTCCTGCACTACTAAAACAGAGTTATAGATGGAAACCCTATATTATGCTACTATTTCGACAATCACTCCCCTCCATCTAGTCTTTACATTAATCTTATCAAAGCAGATTTATTCAATTTCCCTTTGTTTCTTTTATGTATAAGTTCAGATTGTGCTTATTTTACCAGTGACCCTCATTTGTACATGGAAATATTTTCCTAATGGAGAAGATGAGAAAGTTGCAAGGCAACACATTTTTCGCTTACATAAGAAAAAAAAGTCTTCTATAAGCATCTGTTGTCATGATTTAAGGCGTATTGATTGGTAAGCAATATTCATTCTCTATAATGCAGTTGATATAAATGATTTATTAATTGTTTGTTAAACGAATGTAAGCTATATTATAATTAATATAAGTTGCTAACTTCTGTATTTCCTATATATTCTATGTATCTTTTTATCATGATTACTACACTTTTACTGAGCAGTGTTTCTCAACCTTTATGGTGTTTATTCAGGATCCACAAGGAGAAGGCCAGAGCAAGTGGGGGAAGATTTTCCACCTTGTTAAATCAAGTGGGCATGAACAAGTGTGTGTGTGTGTCGGGGTTGGGGGTTGGTTGCAGGGATGGATGGGCTTTGATTAAAACAGCAGAAGTCTGTTTCAAGTGCATATATATTCATAAGCAGAAGAAGGGTCTTTCCCTCTTGGTGAAATGAGCTCAAATGAAAAAGTTGGAGGGGGGGTTCCCATTCATGAGATGATCTTAGAGACATATGGGGATTAATATCAAGTGGCACTAGCAATTGCTTAGGTGACTCACCACATCCCACTCCTGCAACTCACATGACAGCAACTCTGTGCATTTAGGAATGTAGACATTGTCAAGACGACCTGCTGAAGTTCAAAGTGAGCATCAGAATGGGGGAAAAAAGTTGATTTAAGTGACTTTGAATGTGGCATGGTTGTTAGTGCCAGACGTGCTGGTCTGAGTATTTCAGAAACTGCTGATCTACTGGGATTTCAGAAACTGCTGATCTCTAGGGTTTACAGATAATGATTTCACAAAAGGGAAAATATCCAGTAAACGGCAGTTCTCTGGCCAAAAATGCTTTGTTGATGCCAGAGGTCAGAGGAGAATGGCCAGACTGGATTGAGCTGATAGAAAAGCAGCAATAACTCAAATATCTACTCGTTACAATGAAGGTATGCAGAAGAGCATCTCTGAAGGCACAACATGTTGATCCTTGAAGCAGATGGGCTGCAGCAGCATGAGACCCACAGCAGGTGCCACTCCTGTCAGCTAAGAACAGGCAACTGAGCCTACAATTTGTATGGGCTCACACAAATTCGACAACAAAAGATTGGAAAACATTTGTCTTGTCTGACATTTGGTTGGTAGGGCAAAATTTTGCATCAACAACATGAAATCATGGATCCATCCTGCCTTGTATCAACAGTTCAGGCTGCTGCTGGCGGTGTAATGGTGTGGGGGATATTTTCTTGGGACACTTTGGGCCCCTTAGTTTCAACTGAGCATCGTTTAAATGCCACATCCTACACGAGGACTGTTGCTGACTATGGTCACCCCTTTATGACCGCAGTGTATCCATCTTTTCATGGGTACTTCCACCAGTATAACACAACATGTCACAAAGCTCAAATCAAGTCAAACTATTTTCTTGACCATGAAAATGACTTCACTTTACTCAAATGGCCTCTAAAGTCAACAAATCTCAATCCAATAGAGTACTTTTGGGATGTGGTGAAATGGGAGATTTGTATCACGGATGTGCAGCTGACAAATCTGCAGCAACTGTTTGATGCAATCATGTCAATATGGACCAAAATACCTGAGGAATGTTTCCAACACCTTATTGAATCTATGCCATGAAGAATTACGCAGTTCTGAAGGCAAAATGGGGTCCATACCAGTACTAGCAAGGTGTATCTAATAAAGTGGCCGGTGAGTGTATATTGCTTTTGTAGATTAAAGTATTGTCTTTAACCTAAGCTAAAAGATGGCATAGATTGTATCATCTGTAAAGTTTCTATCAATCCTAGTAACTTTCGACAGTCTACAGGATGACCTACTACTTGTTAGCTGCATTTCTAATTTATGTCCATATAAGCTCTGAAATATCTTAGTCTTGTCAGAGTGACTCAAGTAGAACAGGAAGTTGACTTGCTGCTCTCCATTAGATCTATTGATTTGAAATAAATGTATATACAGTGGAACCTCGGGTCACAACCTTAATTCATTCCAAAACTCTGGTCGTTACCTGATTTGGTCGTGACCCGAAGTAATTTCTCCCATAGGATTGTATGTAAATACAATTAATCCGTTCCAGACTGTACAAACTGTATGTAAATATATTTTCTTTAAAAATTTTTAAGCACAAAAATAGTTAATTATACCATAGAATGCACAGTGTAATAGTAAGCTAAATGTAAAAACATTGAATAACACTGAGACAAACACCCAGGCTCCGTGCTCAGCTGCACGCGAGCCTGGGCTCGCTGTCTCTCTCTCTCTCTCGTGTTCACTCGCTCTCTCTCGTGCTCACTCGCTCTTACTCGTTCTCTCTCTCACACTCGCTCGTGCTCTCTCTCTCTCTCTCTCTCATGCTCGCTCTCTCTCTCTTTCTCCTGCTTCCTGCCTTCTCCTGCAACCTGCCATTCTTTCCTGTTCTCTGCTTTTTCCCTTTAGCCAACTCGCGCTTCTATTTATGAAGAGGACGTGGTAGTCATGACAATTACGGATGCAGACCGCTTCTCACCTGTGCACTTAGGTGAGAAACGCCCACATCACGAACTCCTCAGGAACTGCTTCGGCCACACCCCACCACACCCCCTCGCTAAGCCGCGAGTGCGGTGATTATTTATTAAAACTGGCCTTTTTTGACGGGAGCTGTGGACCTGCTATACCACAGGAGGAAGGAAGCTGGGTTGAGAGGAGATTACTGTTTTGAAGGTGAGTCCCCCTGCGTGAAGCACCGAGAACAGTGTAAAAAAACACGTGCAGAAATCATCGTCGCGTACGAATCGGAAGGGAAACTGGCTTGTTCGTCACCCGAGTGTGTGGTCGTGAACAGATGCAAAAGTTTGCCAAACTTTTTGGTCGTAAACTGATTTGTATGTGTTCAGAGACGTTCATGACCCGAGTTTCCATTGTATACCAAACTCTTTGCAGCTTGATTCAGAACATTTATTTAAAAAAAATTCACAATAACATGGCTAATTGCTTAGCTTTACAGCTATAGGACACTTGGTTCAAATCGTGGCCTAAGCGCTTTTGTGTGCAGTTTGCATGTTCTATGTGTGTATTTTTGCATACCTCAAATCGGTGTGTTAGATTAATTGATGACTTTAAATCGACCCAGAATGAACTGGCATGTGTCTGTGTTATGTGTGTCTTGAGACTGATTTAGTTAGTTAGTTCCTGGTTTGCACCCCATGCTACTCTGTATAAACTGTAGCTGTCTGCAACCCTGAAATAGAACAAATGTTAGGAAAAATGGACAGCTGGAGAATAGGTTTTTTCTCATCTTTTAATAAAAGGAATAATAACATGCTGCCTGAAACTGACAAATTGTTGTACAAAAATATTCTTATGTATTAAATTATAACAATAAGAATATTTATGTAATTTTTAACTGAAATAATGTTGCAGAATTTAAAATGGCTATTTAAAATGATATTCATATGTAAATAATACTCCTAAAATGTGAAACATTATCCAAGCTTCTTTTTCAAAAAGGTAATAGTAAAATGTAATGAGAAAATATGAAAAGATGACAGTATTACTTGGATAAAGAAGACATGAATAATGCCATGATCTTAAGCCATGTCACTTGGAAGTTTATCTTTAATTAAACCCCTAATTATTAGCTGATACACAATTTAGGTTGTGCCAATCATGCATAAAAATATAAAATTGTAATTACAAGAAAGAACAAATAGAAATTATTGTCTACATGTAGCAGTTTATTAATGTTCCCTAGTTGCAAAAAATGTAATACTTTAATAAGATGCAGTGAAGCAGTAACAAGAAAACTAAGGAGTCTGTGGTCAATGCCAGACTTTGAAAGTGGTATTAAATATAGCATTATGTAGTCATAAATCACAGGATTTATAGATTTCATTGCTTATTTCTTACTGTGTCTAACTTTATATTCACTTTTTACATACATCTGCATAATTCTTTGGGTATTTATACTTGGAAAATAAGGTTTTGTGTGGTTTTTAAGTTAGTTATGTGTGTGTTTATACTGAATATATTTATACATAATGTATATACTACATATTTCTCATTATACGATGACAACCTATACTAGCACCTCTAAGAAATCTCATTATTAATCTACTTTCGTCTAAGGAACTGCCTGGCATAAAGACTCAATTTTGACATTTGGCATGTGTAAAGAAATGGCCTCTAATGAGCATATTAAGTTGCAAGGTATTGTTTAGTTTATACAGTATAACGGATATTGAGTAGCTTTTCTGAGGAAATACAAAATAAAAAACAAATATAATAATTAACAAAAGTTGCAAGAAAGGCACAAAATGCACTCAGTAAGCTGAAGAACCCGGCACATTAGACATGAAAATGACATACCAAAACAGATGTAATCCAAGGGTCACAGAGTAGCAAAGCCTACATTAATAATAGTAGGCATAAAGAATGAAACATTTCTGAATGAGGTGCCAGCACATCACATGAAATGTGAAAAAATTGCTTTTTAAATTGATAATCATATTCCTGGCATGAGAACGTTTCCATTTTCTGGTAATTTTTTCTAGTCACTCCTTAGAAGATATATTGATAAATCGGTATAGGGTTTTTCACCATGATTAATTTAATGAAATATCTCTAAACTGTTTTCATAATAAATATTTGATGCATTTTTTACTTTAGTGGATATAGAAATATCTGAATGAATGACTGATGAAGTTGAACAGGATTATCCAGGGTACATTAAATACTCTCCTGACATACACAGTATCCTCCCTGTAGTCTGTGTGACTCAATTGCCATTAAGTAAAATGTACAAATATTTCAGACATAACATCCCATATGTGACTCTTTGTCTCTGTGTCAGTTGAGTAGACATGGTTTTGAGTAGAACTATTATTGATACGTGGCATTAAGGAATGCATCTTACATATGAAGGAGTTCAGTACATTTGAAAATGAAAGCTTTCAATCTGGCGACAGCTTATCACTTCTACAAGCTTATTCTCTGCCGCCAAAAAACATCCACTTTTCCTAGAGAGGATTGCTCTTCAGTGAGAGCACCTGATATCCACTCCAGTCCTAATTGAAAGCAATCACCTTGTTAGCTTGGGTATTTATAGAAGAGCTGTAGACAGGCTCCTCGGTTAACCTTTAGACTTGAGATGGAGGAATTGCTGCCCCAAAGCTCTGCCGTCAATTTGCAGGCACAGTATCTGGCTGCAAGACTTCCTAACAGAATTTAATAGGCAGTAGATTAACTGCACAGGAACACGGCATGGTTTGTGTGGTGTGTTTGCTATTTTTTTGTATGTACATCCAAAGTGCAGGCTAAACGAGCCATCTGCCTGACAGTGTACTCATTTTTTCCAAAAAAGCATGTTACTATACAATAGAAATATTCTTTTTTTTAATCCATTCTAAGCTTTCTTCAAAATATGATAAACACGCATATACCAACATAATTAAATCAGTAGTAAAAAAATGATTGGGCTAAGTTCTTATACCTTGTAAACAGGAGCCTTTTAGCAAACCTAAGATTTTTTTTTCTTATTGAACAGTAAGCACTGTGTGCATTTGATATTAGTTCACCTCAATTTCTTTCAGGTGTGTCTTGCAGTTTTTTAAGGCATCAGACATATTTAGAGACATCCATTACTATTACTGGCATAGTAAGCAGTCTTTCACATTATTTATTTGCAAGGCTAAATCCTGAATTATGCAAGATTATTTTCCATTTATATTCTTAACCTGTCTTCTGAATTACAGGATCACATGGAGCCTAGATTATACCGTGGCAATATCAGGAACCAGGCATGAACTGGACAAGGATGTGATACCAGCCCACCACTCAACACACACACATACAAAAACAGCAACAATTTCTAGAACACATTTTTGTACAAAAGATGCAACTTAAACTGTCAAAGAAATAGCTACATGCATAGAAAAACAAATTCAAATTAGATAAGCAAAATAATACCTAAGTAGTATATACACAAAAATAAATAATGTACACTTGCATAAGACCATAACATCATTTTTTTTAAGTCTCTAAATGGCAGGTCGCTGATATGGTCAGCTTGTCAAGGTGAACAGAAAAATTAAATACAAAACTCTAGTTAAGATGAAGAAAAAAACAAAATCTGTAGGGGTTCCAGATATAAACACCACACAGAATTTACTGGGCATTCTGCCTACCATAAGTGTCCTTCAGAAATATATTTATTTATTTATTCATTTTTTTAAAATTTTGTCTTAGACGATTCGACACAGTGGTTCTCAATGCAGGTTGGGGTATTCGAGATTGCAGATATATTGAAGAAAACAGTAATTCTATATATTTCTAGTTCACTAAGGGGAAGAGATATACAAACAATCACACCATAATGGAATATTCGATATGCATACATTAACTCACATGTCCTTTAAATGTGGAACAAACTCATAACATGCTGAAAGACAGCAAAGAAAGCCCAACTCACCTGGCTGGAGGCTGAACTTGACTGGGTTCAAATACTCCCTCAATATTTATATGTTGTCTAATAATCAGAATTATTAGATGCTATAAAGCCACTTCAGAGTGGGAAAGCAGCAGGCCCCGATGGCTACCCTGCCGAATTTAATAAGAAGTTCTCCACTCAGCTAGCTCCCCTCCTATTAGCAACATTCAGAGAATGAACAATAAAATTCTACCTCAAACTTTTCGTCAAGCATTAATCACCGTCTTTCCTAAACAGAATAAGGACATATTACAATGTGCTTCATATAGACCAATTTCACTTTTGAATAATGATGTTAAGATACTCTCCAAAGTCCTAGCTAGAAGGATGGAGAAAGTGCTTCCTTCAGCAATATCACAAGATCAAACTGGATTTATTAAAGGCCGACATTTAGCATCCAATCTTCGACGTCTGTTTAATGTAATATACTCACCCGCAAAGTCAAACATCTCAGAGATTTTATTATCCTTGGATGCAGAAAAAGCATTTGATATGATTGAATGGAACTAACTTTTCACTACATTGGAGAAATTTGGGTTTGGTCCAAACATTTGTGCATGGATCAAAACTGTATACCAATCCAGAAGCTTCAGTTGTATTAAGTTAATTTCCCCACCAGGGAGAAAGTGTTACTTTTTTTCTTTTTAACCATGGCCGCGCTGCCTGCCTCCCTGCCTGCCTGCAAGCGTCTGCTTTCTACATGCTGGGGCGTTTTTCTTTTTTGTCTTTCTTAAGTAAATTGTTAAGTTTAAAATGGCGATCGTGGTTATTTCTGTTGATTAATTCATGCTTTCATTCATTATAGCTAATACTGTTTTCAAGTGTTCGCTGTTTTTGCCTGTTGTATACAATCTATCTACCATCCTTATCTCCACTCTCACTGCCCGCTTGCCTGCGTGCAGCATGTGTCGATTGATATATGATTTAATGTATTTTCTTTTTAACCTCAAAATTTATAAACTGGTATGCACTGTCAGTTAATGAGATTGTTATATTTTCATGTGGGATGCTCCTTTTAAAATATTTTTTAACAATTGAGACTGCAATTAACAAGAACAAGTGTCCTTATAACTGTTATTTTTAAGATCCATAACACACAGACAGAGCACTGCGAAATAGAGAGACAGGCAGAGAAGTCACTAGATATATAAATAAACAGGGAAGGAACATGTACTGAAATAAAAAGAAGTTCCTGCAGCACTGAATAAGCATTCAAGATTCAACAAAAGTAACACTAATTAAACGAGAAGTTCACACTTTGCAGAATAATTAAACAAAAACATTTAATTTAAATTTTAAATAAACTATAAGTAAAGTTAACACATATCAGAATCTCAGAACCTAATAGCATTTAATAAGTAAAGGCAGTCAGGTTTTATAGTAAAATATTACTAATGTAACACCTTTTAATAATGCTATTCAAACTTAGAAAGGTTAAGTGAAATTTTCATATGGAAGAGAAGTGTGGTACTCAAGTGTGCAAATTGCGAATATTTATTGTCATCAATGGAGTGGTAAAAGCATATCTGGATACATCTGATCCAGTTTGCTTCAAATGACAGAATACAGAACATTATAACATTTTGAATTACTGTTGCTCAGTATATTGTAGTCTTTATTTTGTTATTTTTTATTTATCCGTTGTATATATTGTGTGCTGTCCCGCTTTAATGCAGCTTGTACTTTTTGTTTGTTTCTGTGAAAATTTAATGTACAGTATATGTATGTCAATATAACACCAGGTCATGTCACTTGCAGAAATTCTCCAATGATTTTACACTTATGGCATGTTTTGACAAAGGGGATGAGACAGTATAGGAGTCAGATAGAGGTACAGGAGTCAGGTAGAGAACATTATTTCTTGGTGCAAAGAGAATTGTTTGCAACTCAGAACCAGCAAAAGCAAATATTAGTTATTGACTTTTGCTGCACCAAACAGACTATGGTGACTCTATGTCCAGTCACTATTCTAGTATTAGTCATTTTGCATTAATAGCCATTTTTCACATTGGATGCTACTCTATTGGGTATACTTTCAAAAATGTTAGGTTTAAGAAAACTGAACAAAAGTTAGTCACAGACACTACACCGTGAATTCACATCAATCTGTGCCATTTTTACTTCACTTTAATTATAATCTGCTGATTCCTATTTGTGCTGTTTTTAACTCCATTGTAAAGTGCTGTTATAAAGTCCATATTTATTATAATCTACTAAAACTTGTCATTTCATTCTATAATTGCAATTATTTTCAAACATAACTCATTGTTACAAAAACATTTCATAAACAAAAACGTGATAACTGAGTTTTGGCTGAAGTAAATACAAAATGAAAAATGCTCTCACTTTCATAACAGTTAACTTAGCCACTGAACATACCTGAAAGTTACATGATGCGTACATTTTCTAATTTGTTTTAAAAATTCAATAATTTGACAATTAGAAACTGTTAATAATGTTCTTCTCCTGTCATTTTCTTCTTAGTATCCTGCTGTGGCACACAATACCACTCCTATACTTTCAAATTGTTTTCATAATGGGAAAGAAATCTGAGACCTTGAGAACCTTGGATTCAAACAGGATTCTAGCATCATATTAGACAACCCATAACAAATATTAGTACAAAATGCCCAGGAGGGTGTGGCCAGCCAGTTGGCCTTGGTCTCCAGGACTGAGACGGGGCCTAAGTCTGTCTGTCACTGATCATGGGCCCTACAAAGGTTTATAAATCCCAGGAATGCTGTTGATTAGAGTTTTTGCTTTCCTTTCCTTGGTTGTCAACCAGCCATAGTTCAATGATCATTTTAATGAACAGATATTGTTTGGTTCCATATATGTTAATCAGATTGGAACTGCTTTATTTCACTGTATACTAGCTGTCCCCAGCAGCTCTGCCCGCATAGTAGTGAAAGAGGACAAACATTAAAAATCAATAAAAAATATTGTAAAAAATGTAATCATTTCTATTGAGAATAGTTTGTATTGATAGCTTTCATATCCTACGGCCTCTTGATATACAATATTTTTACTTTTGCTATCGGGGTGAGACTATAGCTGTGATGCCTTTACCAAAATTATAAAAAGTTGGCAAGGTATCTCTGGCCAAGCAGAAGGTAGGTACGCTCCAACGTCAAACATTGCCACTTTTACTGATCGTGTTCAGCTCTGACAGGAGTGCGTCCCCCTCGTGAGGAGAAGAGCACGTGGCTGTGATATCTCTGCCAATGAGCAGCTGCCCTCTAAAACACACATAGCTCTGATTTCTCTCTCAAAGAAGTTAAACTTTAAAAATCTCTAGATGATAATGTCGGCTGAACAAACAGGTATCGCTAATTAAGTGGAGGCAACGTACACTCCAACACGTGATGAGAAGTAAAGCAAATCGAATGGAGGCTGGCTCGTGAGTGATGAGGGCCCTGCCCAGCTACCCACTCCTGAGGTCCTGCTTTCCCCTCCCCTCAGCCCGCAGCCTGTTTCTCAGATTCATGCAAATAAATTGGCACAGCAACTGAACTACAGTATAATAAAAGTCCCAAAATCAACAAGAATGTTCAGTCAAATTATAAAAAAAAACCTGATCTAAATCCGTTAAGTAGTTCTCTCATGAAAAGCAAACAGACAGACAGACGTTGGATTTTATATAGAGGTAGATTTAAACAAAAATCTTTTGGTTTACGAATATATATTTAGGTAATTTGTGAAGAGGTGACTGTATTTTGCCTGTTAATTTCTTACAGCATTCTGAGCCATCATTCAATGAAGAATGCTCCATAAAAATAAACTGACTGAAAAGATATGAACTCTGTTCATTCACTTCCATTATGGGATGTATTTTTAAACTTTCAAAATGTACCATGAGATTCCTACCAAGACAATACAATAGCTCACTTTCAGTACAACTTCCATGCCTGTTCTCATAATCTCGGTTCTTCATCTGTTTACATTGACTGCCTTTTGCTGCCCGCATTAATTTCAAAATCCTGTTGCTAACTTACTTGGCCACTAAAGAATTTGATTAGGTAAACCTTCCTGTAAACCATATGCCAACCAATGTCCTGTGGCCTGCCTGGTAAGACCATTGACACCTTCAGTGTCAAAGAGTTGCAAAAATGTCCATCATCACTTTTTCATCCTGACCTCACAGACCAAAAACAACTTTGCCATAATGATTAAAACTACTGAAATATGTTTTTAACACCCATATAACTAAACCTGTTATGACGCACTTTATTCTGGTTAGCCTGTTAATATTTGTATGTTTCCCCTATTTGAAAAGACACTAAAGGACATGTAGAACACTCAACTGTAAATGACATGCATAACATGATCCAAGGAAAGCTAAAGAGCATCTTTCTTTCAGCAGGAAGGTGAAAAAATAATCAAGAAGCTAAAAACACAAATGCACTGCACAAGGAAAAAGTGAACTTACAAAAATCTTTCTTATTTATGACAGGTTTAATGAATAGTACAACCATATCTAGTATGTGCTCCTTGCTTGCAAACTGATGTAAAAGAGAAGACAAAGAAACTCCATATACTCATTCACCCTGCAGAAGGGCCGTCTGTTTAGCAAATGGAAGATACTAAGTATATTTAGTAGTAGTGAACACAGACCTCCCAAAACATCTGAAAGTGGATAAGGTGAAACGCTTCATGTTTGGCTTTGAGAGATTAAACGTGTTTTAGCATTTGGCTCACTTTTGTAACTATGTTGCAGGACAGAATTTTTCAAGTACTTTTCAAATGAATCTGCCGTATTTGCAATGCTGTGTATCAGAGCTTGGTCTGCATTGCTGGCATAAATCAAACTCGTTTCCAGTGAGAGTTGGACTCCGCCAGGGCTGCCCTTTGTCACCGATTCTGTTCATAACTTTTATGGACAGAATTTCTAGGCGCAGCCAGGATGTTGAGGGGGTTCAGTTTGGTGGACTCAGGATTGGGTGACTGCTTTTTGCAGATGATGTTGTCCTGTTTGCTTCATCAGGCCATGATCTTCAGCTCTCTCTGAATCGGTTCGTAGCTGAGTGTGAAGCGGCTGGGATGGGAATCAGTACCTTCAAATCCGAGACCATGGTCCTCAGCCAGAAAATGGTGGAGTGCCCTCTCAGGCTTGGAGGAGAGATCCTGCCCTAAGTGGAGGAGTTCAAGTATCTCAGGGTCTTGTTCACGAGTGAGGGAAGAATGGACCGTGAGATCGACAGGTGGATCGGTTCGGCATCCGCAGTGATGCGGGCTCTGCATCGGTCTGTCGTGGTGAAAAAGGAGCTGAGCCATAAGGCATAGCTCTCAGTTTACCAGTCAATCTACGTTCCTACCCTCACCTATGGTCATGAGCTATGGGTAGTGACCAAAAGAACGAGATCGCGAATACATGCAGCTGAAATGAGTTTTCTCTGCAGGGTGTCTGGGCTTTCCCTTAAAGATAGGGTGAGAACCTCAGTCATCCGGGGGGGCCTCAGACTACAGCTGCTGCTCCTCTGCATCGAGAGGAGTCAGATGAGGTGGCTTGGACATCTGATCAGGATGCGTCCTGGACACCTACCTAGCGAGGTGTTCTGGGCACGTCCAACCGGGAGGAGGCCTCGGGGAAGACCCAGGACATGCTGGAGGGACTATGTCTCCCGGCTGTTATGGGAATGCCTTGGGATTCCCCCGGAAGAGCTAGAAGAAGTGGCCGGGGAGAGGGAAGTCTGGGCATCTCTGCTCAAACTGCTGCCCCCGCATACCGACCTCAGATTAGCGGAAGAGGATGGATGGATGGAACGTGACAGGGTGTCAGTTAGTTTGCAGGTAATAATCCCTAATGGAAAATTATGTGGAAGAGTACAAATCCTATAAGTATATAGTAGATCCAAATATAGAATATGAAATCAACAATGAGCCCTAAAAAGAAACTGCTTGATTGAAGTAGTGCTCATTACAGATCTGTATTAAGCTGACCTAGCCATCCAAGGACTGGAAACACACATATCAGACTTATGAAGATTAGCTGTTTCAGGGCATTAGACAAAGACTCTGCAGGAATGGTTAACACACAGAACCTTGTGCTTTTCTTCATGGTTTTAATTATTTGCACACAGTTCATGTTGGATGTAATTAGCAGACGTAGATGTTGCATGTCACCATTTAGAAATTTTGATGACTGCATGTTTTACCAATAATCACACGGTCAATAAGGTCACGGCTGGAGAGAAAACGGAGCCACTTATGTAATGTGCATACTGTATACTGTTATTACTGAACAACTTTCTTTCCTGAGAAGCACACCATTCCACTAACTCATAAAGCAGAGTATTAAGAGGAAGATAAGTGATTCTCTGTGTTTGATTTTTACTGCTTTGAGTGGAACTAGATAAAATATAAATGCTACTAAAATGCATTTGCTGGTTTTGAGTGCAGGCTGTACTTTACTCTTTCACATGTTAAGGTTCTTTGTGATGGTGTATGTAGTGTCTCTAAGTTGGAAACTGTAAACAGATTTCTAACTTCTTGTGTTCCTTTCTCAAGGGCACAGACTCTTTCACTGGGCATTTTAGTTTGATAACAGTTGTCACTGGAGTAGTTTCACTTAATGATGTCTTTGGTGACATTCTACAAGCTACATCTATTTCAGGTAACAACTTGAGAACCATCCACACTAATTTTTTCTTCCCTTTTCATCATTGCTCCTTGAGTTACAGTTTTAATGGTTATTTTTATAGTTCTGTATCACCTTTAATTTAGTTTCCTGTCAGGTCCTTATAGTTATCTTAATTAACGAGTTAGCAGCAAAAATAAAAAAACCTAAAGTGGTCAATAATACTTTCAAAATATTTTAGATACATGAACCTCTGGTCACAGTTGTTATTCCAGCTGTTAGAGTAGTCCTCTGGCTATATGCTGATTTTAATAATCTTTAATACTTAAATGCAACTAATTAATTGGTGAAGTAGTACTAATTTCTGCATTTAATTCTGGCGCAGTATCAAGCAAGTGGAACGCAGTAATTAATATTTACAATATTCAAAATTGGTAAAAACAAGGGTGCTTGTTCTTTTACTTCAAAATTAATATTATAGTTAAACTTCCTTATAATTATCAAAGTATCCACCAAATCCAATACAAGTATAAGTATTTACAGATTCATTGTATTAAGCATTGCTGTGATTACTGTATATATCAGCCATCAGTGATGATTCACAGTTTATTGCTCTTACTATGTGTTTTGTCTATGTAGAGTTATACTGTATATCCCCTTTTGTATTATTATTGTGTAGCCTTTGTCAAAATGCCTCAAATCCCATAGACTTACCACTGTTTATAAGGTATTGTACTTTATAATTTCTCCCCACTTTCCATTGTACATCTATAACCGCAGGCAATTACATAGAGTAAAAGGACAAGTAGGAGTTAAGTTACAACTTTAAATAATGTATTATTGATAATATTCATAAAATAATAACAATAAGCAAAGTACATTTGAATATTGGCAACCATACAACCTGATAAATGCTGATGTGTAGTTTCAGGTGACACACAAACTTGTTAGTAACTTAAAATGTCTCTACTTAAGTCCTCATTTTTGGTCAGCCTTCTTCAGAACAGGCCACATGCCTGTCTCAAAATGGCTACTGAGCTGTGCTTTTCATTTTGTTGTACTTTTCATGGAAATTGTAAGAGAAGCTCCTTCATGATGGTGATGTAAAAGAGTGAGGGAGGGGTAAAGCAAGCAAATTCGATTATCTGTCCAAACCCTACAGCCAATAGGGCATTGTTGTAGACCAACAGAATTCTGGAGCAGCACAATGGTTTCATACTCACCCCCAATACCATTTGTTAAGGTGAAGCTTGCCAGCTAAGAAGTTGGCCTCCATGCGGGGGTTGATTGAGAGAGTTCTGCAGAGAATCACTTGCCAAACTGGTTTTAGGCACTTTCCCTGACCCTGTCATAAAATTACAAAGACTCAAACCATTGCTGTTCTTATCAATAATATAACACTAATGTTATGTTGCTTTGTCTAAGTTACAAATAAATACAAAATATTTATCAACTTGTATACAAAATTTCGCACCACAACACTATGCATCTAGACAACTGGGAATAACTTCCATAAAATAATGGTGCAGATCTGAAAAGTGAAGTGTGAGATCATCCACAGCTTACTTGCAATTCATATTTTCCTGCTTTTTAACAAAAAGTAACCTATCAGTGTATCAGGCTCCACTCAGCCCTGACTGAACAAGCAGGTTCAAGTCATAGATGGATGAATGCATTTTTGTAACAATTTCAAGCTGCTTCATACCTTTATTTCATTATATAAGCAGATTTTTTAAGGTATTTGTATTTTATTGTTGAATAATGATGCATTTTTTTGCACTGACAGTATAATAATTATAGGTGTGTGATATATGGAATGTATGCAGTATATCATTCTTGGATGTTTTTAGCAAAATTGTTTAAAAAGCTTTTGTATTTTTTATCATGTGATGTTCTAAATCTAAATCAGGTCTTGTTTTTAATCCATTGGTTCATTGCCCTTAATATAAATGAACCTGCCTGCTTTACTCTTATTGTGTTTCCAATTATAAGTGGCATGTTGAATTATATAGACTTAAATATAGATTCCACAGTACTTTCCTTATCAAATCACTGATTATCACTTTCCTCTAGACATACTTTAAATTAACCTTGTTGTTCATAACATAAAACACTTACACAATGTGATACTGGTATTTTATTTTGCAGATTTTGCTTTACAGTGTTACATTATAGGACTACATTGCAATAGCTGCAAAATGGTTTAAAGCAGGGGTGGCGAACTCCAGTCCTGAAGGGGCTGCTGTGGCTGCAGTTTGTCATTCTAACCAGCTTCTTAATTATTGACCAGTTTTGCTGCTAATTACTTCTTTTAATTAACTTGACTCAGGTCCCTTAGTTATTTCTTTTTCCTTAAATAGCAGCCAAACAATAATGAGACACAAAACAAGCCGCTACATGACCAGCTCACCTGTGCCCATCACACAATATCTGAAAATAAAGAAAGGTGAAGGTCTCAGTAAGGCTGATCTGTCAACTTACCAAAACACTTTGACAATGTTTTTATGAAAAACGGAAATGTCTGCTGTGGCAGAACGAGAGCAATAACAAGCCATGAAATTAAATAACGGGTTTAATTAACAGCAAGCATCGGCTTCTCATTAAGAAACTGGTTGGAGTTTGAAGTCCCAGTTTAGCTGGTCATCTGTTGGCTCATTTCATGCATTATTTCTGTTTGGCTGCTATTTAATGAGGAAACAAATCAATTCAGAGGACGGAATCCTTCTAACAGGGCTATTAAAATGAAGGGAAAAAAATTGAATTAGCAGTGAAAACTGGTCACTGATTAGGAAAAAGGTTAGAATGAAAACCTGCTGCCCGCAGAGTTTGACACCCATGGTTTAAAGGCTGCAGGTAACCAGACATTTAAAGGATGTTTAATCTGAAAAACATTGCCATAATGTTATCATCATCTTTGCTATTTATTTTGGAAAATGTAGCTCCATCTATCCAGTTCAGCGTTTTGTCCAACCATTCACTTTCTGGACCCAGTTTATTCAGTACTGGTTTACAAGGCACTGCAGGCTATGGTGGCATCAGCAGGCAGGCATTTCACAATACCAGTTTAGAATGAAATATCATGGGGTGGTTGTTTGAATATGAGAACCTTTCATCATTGAGTCCATGGACTAATGATTCCAAAATTCTAGTAAGATAAAAGCAAAGTATGCAGATGCTCTTTCTTATTATTCAAAACTTCATTGAACTGTATATGTTCTCCACATTAGGCCAGATGAGGAAAAAATACATCATTGCCCATCCACAATTTATTTATTCATTAATTATTTGAAGCCTCTTTTTCCAGTGGGGTTGGGTAAGCAGAGCTTACCAAAACCCAGTAGTATTGTACACAACAGCCAACCCTAGATGCTACATTGAAGTTGTTACACAGTTGAACAGGCTTTGTAATTAGAGGCTACAGTTGTTCTGTCAATGAAGTGGCAGATAAACTCTTGAGCAAAAACAGGGAGATGTGTGCATAACAAAAACAAAACGAAACAAAAAAAAAAAGGTAAAACAAAACCAAAGCCCAATACAAGATAAAATAATCATGGTCGAGAGAACAAGAGGGTCAAAACCAAAAGTACATGCAAGAAAAGAGTACAAAGATAAACATTGAACATTTCAGAGATTCAGTATCTGCAGATTGGATAAGGGTTTGCATCCATAGCCATCCTTTTATCCCATCATATCAATAATGTGTGGGTCCTGACATCAGAAGCCACATTCCTAGCAACTCTGCAAGCAGACCTAATGATGGAAAAATCACTGGTGGACTTTGAGGACCCAAAATCATACCAAATCAAGGTAATAGTCCTAGGTATAGCAACCACTTTTATCTGAGCCTGCATGGCTGAAAAGTTAAAGGCATTTTCATTTTCACACAGAAATGTTTCAGAAAGTAAATAAATAAATAAATATTTTTTTCCAAACAGGCTATGAGTTTGTATTATGTCTGAGAAATACTAAATGTTAAGCTAATGTAATCATCCTGAAAAAGAAATGTGTGGCTTAAAAAACCAGGACCATGCACTCTTAACCTAACCCTAACCTTGGATGTCCATAGCCGGACCCCATAGTCTATAGGGTGTGGCCATCTGTGTACTTTGGAGGGCAACTGTGCTGGGCTGGAAGGATGATAGACTTGTTTGTACTGGAGTTGGACAAGGTTGCCATTAGTCCAAACCTTGCTGAAGAATAGCAAAAGCACAACAGAGTCTGTACGTGCAAAAACCATGCACTCGTCTTGCTGAAAACAGAAAATGACTGAAAATTTTGCTAACAACAAGAGGACCATAACTGCCTGCAGCCAGAAGGTGTGACAAAGGAAAAAGAAGGAGACATGCTATTAAAACACAGAAAGAAAACAAAAAAGATTTTTCCACGTGACTGGAGAAAGCTGACAAGGAAAAGAACAAAGCATCTCTGACATCAGACTATAAGTACACCTACTTTGATTTTGTGAATAAATAATTGTAATGTAGTAGTTTGGATAAAGCTAGATAATGTAATATGGTACTGATTCAACTGTAAATAAAAGGTAATAATCTTGTGAAGGATACATTCTAGCTGTTATAAGCTTCCCAATTTAAATCCAGCAAGAAATTGCAGAGTAGCATCTGATTCACGTGCACTCACACACAGAAATGGCCTTGAGGTGCAATGCAAGCAATAGGGGCATTCGGACAACAAGTAGCTAAAGTACTTATTCATTTTGACCAAATTATTTGAAAGATCAGAATTCATACATTATGTTCTTTTTCTATAGAGAGAAAAAAATGTATCTAAGCCAAGAGATATAATTTATAAGGTATGTATCTGTTTCTATAGGAGGGTAAAGGTTAAACTAAGCTTTCATAATTTTATGTTTTGTGTTACATATATCTATCTTCTTCTAGTATTCTTATGTTATAAATAAATAAATTGTATCATTCTGTTCATTGCAACAAGCATGTCTGGGTTATTTGTGAAAGTAAGTCTATTACCACGTCGATTCACGACTGAAAAAGTGAAAGTGTTTAATCTAGACTTTCACTGATTTATGAAACCTGTTTGTAAATTGTACAGATCTTTTCATAATTTTAGTATCCTTAAGAATTAAACCTCAGGTACCTGGTGCTGTGAAGAAGCCCTGCAAACCACCACAGTTCCAGGCTACTCAGTATCATTAATATACTTGTGACTATGTCCCTGCTTCTTGTTTTAATTCATTGCCCTTTTATCAGGAGTGAAACAATAGGGAAATTAAAATGATATAGAACCTGACAGACTGGGATGTAACTTCCAAATGTATACTTCATGTGGCTTGTGAAGAGCACTGTATGAAAGTAAATGTAATTGAGTTGAACTGAATTGAAAAAAGCACAAGATACAGTACATTTTCAAAAGAAATAAGCTAGATGTGACAGAAATGAGAATATTGAGATGGATGTGTGAAGTTACAAAAAAAGGACAGAATAAGAAATGAGACAATCAGAAATATAATGGAAGAAATATCTAAGGAAGTACAGGGAAGTGGGTTGAACTGGTATGGACATGTGATGAGGAGAGACAATGAATATGCGGGCAAAAGAGTGATGAGAAATGGAAGTACTGAAAAAGAGAAGGAGAGAGAGGCTGAAACAGAGGTGAATGGATATGGTAATAAAGATATAAAGGAAAATGGCTTGACTGGTGAGGAGGTGCAGGAATGAGATATATGGAGAAGGATGGTCAAGCACATCGACCCCAAATAGAAGTGGATAAAGATGAAGAGCAGAAAGAAGAATAGGACAGTAAATTTTCAAAAAACACATGTAAATGAATACCACATTTTATCTTTCTGAATCGTTTCAGCAATTCAATCATAATAATTAAAAATGCATCTGCACTTTTCTAAGTCACATTCAGTCCAACACACTCACAAATGTGAACCATGATTCTTGTATTAGTTTTTGTGTAAGTAATAGAAGTACAACACCTAACAATTTTTCCTACATGATAGACTCTTTGTGCGCTTTTCAGAATGTACAATGTAACGTTTTAACATACAATATACAGTAGGTTTTCTTAGAAATGATTCTGATCATTGCCTGCTGGTGCAATACCCTTTTTCTAATCCATCAGCAATTTTATCATGGATGCATTCTGTCAAAAAAAGGCATCATACATCTTATAACATGACTCTTTTTAACCACTGATTATTTTAAGTAATTATAACTCTCAGATGAAAAATACACCTGTGGAATAATGTACACATGTTTAGCAAAAAACAAGATGAATCATGACACAATAGGTTTAGGAATTTACAAAAAAATCAAGCCTATAAATTCCACACAATAGAATGCAGAAAATGTGCTAAAAGCCATTTTGAACTTCAAATACGCTTATATAAATGCACTTATTTATAAAAAAAAAAGGAGTCTTGACAGCACTGCTCACAAGGCAAGAACACAACAATCCACTTGCACACAAGTACAGAAGTACTCTTATTGTACAGTTCAGCTTAAAATAAACATCTTTAAGGATGTGGAAAAAAATTGCAATAACAATGAATACCCCATGCTGACACAGGGAGACCAGTACAACCTCACACTGACCTGGGATTTGAAGCAGCAGCATTGATAGCCTTTGTGCCCACCTTGCACGAATGATTAGCAATATTAGAAATACTGTGGGATAAATGGTGCATCTAAGGATCTTAAAATGTTTGTTTGAGAAGTGCATATTGCTTGACCTCCTTGCTGCTTCTTGTCTTTTTGAGACCCGTATAATTTGAGATCATCACATGTCATGGGTTTTGAGCATATTTAGAACACATGGATTTATAATTTATATGAAATCCTAAACTTGTTTCCCAGTGGCTGCCTGAAACTTTTCATATCTCCTCTCCTAACAGACTAATGAAGCATTCTGATTCTTAGGATGTTTGATAATATAGTGTGAAGGTGAAAGCTGCGACAGTAAAGAATACTTTATAAAAAGTAAAATACACTATAAGCTTGGCGTTTAACGCAAATATGCTGCCTGTATAACTGTCAAAAATCATGACAATTAATTTAGGCAATTCTAAAAAAAATGACTGTAACAGGTTATAAATTAGACAGATTAATCAAGTAAATAACATAGTGAGAGAAAAAATAACATTTCTATACTTAACTTTTAACTATTTACACTGCAAAATACAAAGTATGAATTCTAATCAAGTGAAGGGTTTTTATATCAAGCCATCCAGTCTTTTTTGGGAAGCACAGTGGTGCAGTCATAGCATTGCTCCCTCGCAGTTATTAGACCTGGGTTCACGTCCCAGGTCCTCCCAAGTGTGGCTTTTGCATGTTCTCCTTGTGTCTCAAGACTTTCCTCCGAGTGCACCGTTTTCCTCCCACAGTTCAAAGACTAGTGCAGGGGTTACCAAGTCCGGTCCTGGTGGACCACCGTGGCTGCAGGTTTTCATTCTAACCCTTTTTTTTTAATGAGTGCCCTGTTTGTGCTGCTAATTAACATCTTGTGAATTCATTTTAATTTAATTGCTTTTTAAAGATTTGTTCCCCTGAATTTATTCACCATTCCTCTGAATTGCTTAATTTCTTTCCTTTCCTTTCCACCCGAACAGAAATGAAATGTGAAGTGAGAGAGCCAACAGAAGACAAACTAAGTAAGTGCCTTTTAATTCCAACTAATTTCACTCCAACCAGCTGCTTAATGAGGTGCCAATTCTTGTCATTAATTAAACCTGTTCTTTAATTTCGTGGCTTGTTGCTTCTCTTGTGGTGCATTAGCAGACATTTCCGAAATTGTTGATTTTCTCATTCTAAGAGCACTGGTCAAATGTTTTGGGGACCTGAGCAGATCGACATTCCTGAGACCTTCATCTTTCTTTATTTTCAGATATTGTATGATGGACAGCAGGGGCCTCATGCATAATGCCGTGCGTAGAACTCACACTATAACATACGTAAGCACAGAAAAATCCAGATGCATAAACCTGTGCATTCACCAACTTCCACGTTCTTTCGCTACATAAATCCCGGTCAGCATGAAAAGTAACGCTCGTGCACGCGCCTGCAGTCCCGCCCCAACTCTTACCAGAATTACGCCTCTTTGAATATGCAAATCAATATAAATCACCCTTAAACTCAGAGTTCAGTGAAAAGACAATGGGAAAAGCAAGAAGGAAAATGGAAGAATTTCAGCAAATACCAAGTGGAGGCAAGGAAAAACATACTATTTGTTGGTTTAAACAGTAGTATAAACAACAAAAGGAAGCTGATCGACTAATATAGTGTATCAGAGAAACTCAAAAGCTCAAGTTCACAAAGTCACACAGTGCCCGAAATAAAAAAGAAGTTGTCAGATATCAAAGTCGCTGTGAAAAGGCAAGTCGTAGCCCACCATCTGAGTGTCATATGAAAGCTTATTAGGGCACAGAGAATAAAAAGCACGAAATGTCAACTTTAATCTCGAAATTTCTTTTTTAATCACGTAGTTTATTTTGTCATTAAAGTAGAACATCATAAACTTCATCTTAAAATTGTTTAATTATCCAGTTTCTCAAATCACATCATAATTAAAGTAGCATGTTAAATGCTTTGTTTTGTATTTGTTCTTCTATGTGCTCTATGTGTGTGAATCACTACTGTACATGCTTCTAAAACCGGCTTTCTCTTCCTCCGACAGGACACAGAATCCATTACATTCGTGATATCATAGCTCTCTGAATAACTAAAATACTGAGATGTATACATGATATTATTTTCACAATGACAGGAGTTAAAGCACGTTATTAAACATGGGTTTCATGGTGGTGTAGTGATTGTGCATGACCTTCGATGAAATAATTTATTGCAGCAGTACTCAGGGGCAGCTCTAGGCTCATGGTGGCCCTGGGCAGAGAAAGAATCGGTGGCCCCTTCGCCCGCCAATGTCAATATGGTATCTTATTCATGGTGGATGGCCACGTCTGTTGCGGACACTGCATAGCCGCCTCATGCTCATGACACAAGTGGTTAAATTCTGCAGAAATTTGCCACTCCGTTTTTAGCTGTGTCGTTATTTTCTCTTTCTGTTTTATATTCAATATATATTGGCTTGGCAGCCCTGTGCAGGTGTACAGTTTGCACATGCCTAAGGCCGCCCCTGCAGTACTATCTGTTTCAAACATACTTACCTCCAATTCCTGTCCTTCCATTTCTTTCTCCAAGTAACCGATCACCACACAATCAGCTCTGTAACAGACGTTAAGCTATCTGTAAGCTTATAACGCATATTCTTCAAAACTTTTAAGGAACATTGAAATATATTTGTAGTACATGTTTAATTATTCTATCCTTCACGCCAGTCCCAGTGAAGCATACAGTGCGAGGCAGGAACAATCTGTGAGCGGAGCACCAGATCTTTGCTAGCGTAGCAACACCATGTCTTTTAATTATTAACAATATAGATTATTTAAATGAAGTTAAAGTTTTATCTGTATAATATAAGAAACATATTTTGCTGCATTTCATCTTAAAAATAATATTGTCATCATATGTAAATACGCGCTTTATAAAGTGGCTTAGGTTGTGCAATATTATAACTGTAGTGCAAGTTTACAGCGAAGTGATTGTACTTATAAGTACAAACAGTTCTACAAGGAGCAGTTAATGGACTGATTGAGTGCGTTTAGAGCTCTTGGGATGAAACTCTTTCTGAACCGCGAGGTCCGTACAGGAAAGGTTTGAAGCGTTTGCCATTTGAGAAGCGGTTCAAATAGGAAGCATGGCTGAGGCAGCGTGTGCTTGATGCTGTATACCGATCATTCTCTTTCTGATCAGCTGCTCCGAGTGTAATATGGAAAAAGATGATCTGCTGTGGCAACCCCTAACAGGAGTAGCTGTAAGAAGAAGAAGAAGGTGCAGTGAGAGTAACAACTTTAAAGCTGTTATGGTGTTTGGAATAGTTTGACCATTCCGTGGACCATTATATTGTTACTGGTTAATTACATTCAGATGCATTAAACTAATAAACAATATGCGGTTAATTTCAGTGTATTCATAAAGCCGCGTCAGGGATGTGGATCTGAAAAAGAAAGATGAACCACACAGCAACAGTAGCACTGCTTTGACGCTGGGTGCCGCCAGTCTGAAAAACCGAGCAGAGAACTTGCGTACGACAGAGTATGAGGTACCGTGGAAATGTTTGCGGTTTTACACCAAGTTTAGGTTTTATACATTGTGATTTGAACGTGGAAATGTTCTTACATAACATTTCTTGGCGTACACACCATTTATACATGAGGCCCCAGCTGTTTTGGCTGATTTTGTAGCTCATTATTGTTTGGCTGCTAATTAAGGAAAAAGAAACAATTAAGGTGTCTGAGTCTTCAAGAGCAATTCAATTCAAATTAGCAGCAAAACAGGTCACTCATTAAGAAAAGGTTTAGAATGAAAACCTGCAGCCACGGTAGTTCTCCAGGACCAGAGCTTGCGACCCCTGGACTAGTGGATTGGTAGTGCTAAATTGGCCCTGGTGTGCGTTTTCCCTGTGATGAACTGGCACCCTGTCCACAGTTTGTTCCTGCCTTGTGCCCTGTGCTATCTGGGACAGCCTCTAGTAACTCCCACAACCCTGCTCAGGACTACATGCAAGACATAAAGAAAACCTGGGCTGGGTGCTTTACATTGCAAGATGAGCACACACACCAAATACACCCTAGGGCCAATTTAGTGTTGTCAATTCACCTAACCTACATGGCTTTGTATAATGGGAGGAAACCCACACAGACATGGGGAAAACTTGACACAGGGATAATCCAGAACGCAAACCCTGGTCTCCTTACTGCATGCCAGCAGCATTACCACTGCGCGACAGTGCTGCCCCTCAAGATTTTTGTATTTAAGATTATTTAACTTATTTTAAAGCATTTTGTCAAGTAAATTTTGCTTACCCCTTATTTTATTGCTTATTTTATTTTTTCTCCAGACGTCTGGAGTTTTTTTTTTGTTTTTTTGTCCCCCCTGGCCATTGAACCTTACTCTTATTCAATGTTAATTAATGTTGATTTATTTTGTTTTCTTATTGTGTCTTTTATTTTTCTATTCTTTATTATGTAAAGCACTTTGAGCTACTGTTTGTATGAAAATATGCTATATAAATAAATGTTGTTGTTGTTGTTACCCCATTAGCAGAGTTTTACATAATATATGCAAACATTTCCCATGTCATTTTTTTTTTTCTTCTAGGTTTTGGATATGCAATTTTACAGCGTAGTGTTAGTAGCTAATAAAGTTGAGTAATATATATTCTGGATAATAAAAATAGAAAAGTATTCAGACTATAAAAATTATGGCCTAGAAAGTTCAATGTGTATGCAATTGCATTAAAAAAAATATACAGTGGTATCTTAAATGATAATTCATATCATATAGTATTAAATAAGTAAAGTAAATGAAAGGATTTGAACAACAAACTTATTAAAACTGTTTAAAATCTTTATGCTGTACAGAAATCAGAATCAGATGTATATTTCCTGATGTTTTAGGGGAAATTTAAAATACTTTGAAGAAGACATTCAAAATGTGATAGCCACAAAGACAGCAAACATTTGATTCACTCCATTTGTTTAGGTAATTTGGCCACCTCTGCTCTGACTTTGGTCTCTTCAGCTTCCACTGTAGTGCGCGTCTCATCAAACTCAGGAGCATCAAGGTCCCTAATAGCAACTGAAAAATGGTACTTATCAGTCAGTAGTCCATTTGCTAATGGTAAGAATTAAGTCCTCAGCAGTTCTCTAAGCAGTTTGAATGTTTCAGTTCCAAGCCATGTAAACATAAGACACCACCCTGGCGTATTTCAGGTAAATTTAACACTTTTCCAGCAACCTTGTTGTTGCATGTCAGCTCTGGCTATATTTTATCAGAACATTAATTATATTTATTATCAGGAATGTGAGGCATTAAGCAGAAGGTTTATAGCCATTTGCACAAAAGTAAAAGTCTTAACATAATACCTGATTATATTTATGGGGTAAAGATAAGACCAAAAATGTTTGTGCCAACTAGGCCAACTGCTACATCAACAAAATGATTTTGTATTAATTTCTAAACCAGGTCCTATTTCAGGTTGTGTTTCCATGCTTGACATACAGTCAACATTATTCAATGTGGGATTTTGACTTTACCAACATTAGGTCTGTTCATGATTTTCATCGATAGGGTGATTAAAATCTCTAATAAGAGTTAGAACTTCTATATCTGACTGAGGACATGTCCCTCTCCCAGTAGCAAGTGCAGAGAGTTCCCACACTTTCTACTGGGATTGTAAGTGTAAGTTTCTTCTGTAGGGAAGGGATGACCAGTAACCTGGGTAGAGGAGTAAAAGTACTTTGGGATTTTGCCATTGAGTAAAGGTAAAAGTGATGTTGAGATTGACTAATAATCCCCATCCTCAACTATGAATACAATTTTTGGATAATGACTGAAAGAATGAGATGTTTGTGATGCTCAGGTTGCTCGCAGCTGGCCTTACTCTCTTGAACCCAGATATCGATAGTCATGAAACTAAGGATGGACTGGGCATATAAGGAAACATAAACATCAGGGGCTAGGTATGAAAGTACAAAGCGCTTTTACTTAAAATCTTCTGTCATCTGTTAATCTGTCTATATATAAAGTAATAAGATGTCCATCTGTACCCCTGCCCTGGTGTAATGTCAAATCGATGTCCACAATAGAGTGGGAACGTCCAATGAATAAAGACAAATGGTCAGCATAGACAATCCAACCCTGTTATGGGTGTCGATAGTAAACAGTGGGATGTGTGTCTATGCTTCCTGTGCATCATGTCTTCTGACGCCCATAACAGGGCTGGATTGTCCAAAGAAAAAAGACAGGACATGCAAAGAAAGTGGGAAGTAAGACACAGAGGTTCAAAAATGTATTGGGCGATTGAAATAGATGGACTTACCAGTCTATCAGTAAGCCCATATTAATAAATGGGTGTTTCTCTATGCTAGTAAATATTCCAGTAAACTCACAATGCTTTGTGAGTGTTAAAATCAGTTAATAAATAATAAATAAATAATCCAAACAAAAGGTCTGAAGTTAAAACCAGGTACTCCTCAATCTGTTGAAGCCTTGGTGACTCTCTTGATCCTCTCTCAGCCCCAATTTACCTATCAGGTGATCTCAGCTGGGAGCTGAGAAACCAGTATGCATGGTCAACCTTTTAAAAATAGCCACCTCAGTTGGTCACTGCTGGGGCATGCAAGCCGAGCTTTATCAGCTGAACACCATCCTTTGGTGTCTGTAGGACAATTTCTGAAGCCATTTGGTTGCTCCTACAAACATTTTCTCTAGATTTTAATCCTCCGTCTTTCCTAATCCTTCTTACCTTGCTTCCTTTATACTCCTGTGGGTGTGGTGTACTGATTGCAATCCAGGAAGTGACAATGTAAAACACCTGACCCAATCAATTAATCTGCCCGCCACCAAACCAAACATGCAGTGGCAGCCCAGTTCCTCACCTGAGTCTGCACACTGCCACAAACCTCTAATTTGCATGACCACATTGCTGAGCTTATTACCTGTGGCAGGATGAAGAGCTCAGTAATACAGAAAGGATTTTGGAGTACAACCACTGCTTCTCTGGATTGAAAGGAGACAATTGAAATAGTTTTAGAATGTCTTCAGACACTTTCTTCAGAAGGTAGGAGGCTGACAGGAGACCCTATGGCAAACCTAGCGCATACAGCAAGAATTATATCTCTTATCCATCTTGGGAGCATTTGGATAGTCCACGTGAAGTGCTGGAAGATATTAATGGAGTTAAGAAGGAAATGTTTGCACAGCTCAGCATGTTGCTACCACAACCTTCGCTAGAAAAAATGGAATGAAAATTAATTAATGAAAAAAAAGGAACCAAATTTAAATTAAATATGTTAACTAAACATTAACTTTCTTGAAAATAAAGCTTTTGTGGTTTAGATGTAATATGATAAGCCTTAAATCTGTTTACTTAGTAACCCTAGCTTATTAAAACAAACACCTTTCCCTTACTTTAAGCCTTGCTGTATGGTTTTATCTACCAGTTACAAAATATTATTTGAGATGATTTACATACATTCATTTTTATCATAAACTGCATATCAGATAAAAATGCAGGTGATTTTGCATTTTCTGTTGATAATGTTAATATTGAAACACAGAATCAAGCACCATTGCAGTAGTATTTTAGAGACATCATGGAAAATATTCCTTATTCAAAATCAAATATGACAGCCTTTTATCTGAACTACCTACATACTATGATTAACATAATCTTGATGAGTGATTTTAGTATTCAAATAGCTGTGGAACCCACTGAGTTTGGTTGGTTTTTGCCAAATTGTAAACACTTCTGTAAACTCTCACAATCAAAATTTTGATCTACTTACTTGTGATGTTAAAATTCATTTTGATTATTACTCCTCTAAATAAAACTAACTCAGATCACTATGTAAATGTAATTGAAGTGCTCCAGGCCTTGCCAATAAATGCACACATTAAAATCTGAAATGTCACACACAGTTTATAACAATAATCAAAACTCATTAATATAGTGAACAATATAGATCAGAAAACAGATGACTATAACTTGAAGGTAAGCATAAGATTGAATGCCTTCTTCATAAACAAAAAGTGGTTAAAGAAAAAAGAAACTCATTATGTTTTTTTTTTTAAAAAGTCAAAATACTTTTAAATTAGGATTCCAAAATATAGAGAATAGATTAAAAATACATTTCTACCAACCATAATCAACTGAATATGTTTAACAGTATAAGAAAACTCCTAATCCTGTTGCTCAGAATAGTATTCTAAATTTAAATATATATTTTGACCGGTGTCACCACCAATTAGCTGCCCATAACAGAAGCAACCATCATGTGCAGTTCAGTAGTTCCTCAGCTCCGTATTTCCTCCTGCATAGCACCACCAGCTGCATGCTCTTACACACTTAACTGTGAGCTGTCTCACCATTAAACAGTAAACCTATGGCAAAGAAACATAGCTGTCCTTCAAAAACTCCCTCTTAAATAGTATTTCAATGAGAAACAAACACACTCTTACCTGTTCCCTTTGTGGGATGAGCTGGTGGTTTGCAGGCTTACTGCGCAACATGCTTCTCGCATGAGGTTTCGAATGTTTAAAAAAACTGAGCCCTGAGGACACTGCAATCGTGGGCTGCATCAGGAGTGGGCAGGAAGAGGAGTATAGGAACCTAATCAAGGACTTTGTTAAATGGTGTGACTCAAACCACCTACAACTGAACACCAGCAAAACCAAGGAGCTGGTGGTGGATTTTCGGAGGCCCAGGACCCTCATGGACCTCGTGAGCATCAGAGGTGACTGTGTGCAGAGAGTGCAGACCTATAAGTACCTGGTAGTGCAGGTGGATGATAAATTGAACTGGACTGCCAACACTGATGCTCTGTACAAGAGATGACAGAGCCAAACATACTTCCTTAGAAAGCTGGTGTCCTTCAACATCTGCCATAAGATGCTGCAGATGTTCTATGAGACAGTTGTAATGAGCGCTCTCTTCTAAGTGGTGGTGTGCTTGGGAGGCATCATAAAGAAGAGGAATGTCTCATGCCTGGACAAACTGGTGAGGAAGGCAGGCTCTATTTTAGGCCTGGACAGTCTGACATCTGTGGCAGAGCGACGGGCGCTGAGCAGGCTCCTGTCAATCATGGAGAATCCACCGCATCCACTGAACAGTATCATCTCCACCCAGAGGAGCAGCTTCAGCAACAGACTGCTGTCACTGTCCTGCTCCACTGACAGACTGAAAAGATCATTCCTCCCCCACACTATACGACTTTTCAATTCCACCCGGGGGGGTAAACGTTAACACTATTCAAGATTATAGACTGTTATACCTGCCTCGCACTCTCCACCTTGCATTTTTTAACTTGCACTGCTTTTTTATTGCTCTTTAATTGATATTGTTTTTATCAGTATGCTGCTGCTGGGGTATGTGAATTTCCCCTTGGGGATTAATAAAGTATCTATCTATATATCTATCTATCTATCTATCGTGAGCATGGGGGCTGATCGCATCCCTAGAGATTACAGACGCTCCTGGGAAAACCCCTGAAAACGTTGACAGACTACCTTCACATTGCTCCTTAACTTATTTGCGCTCTGTCACGTGACAAACCTCTCGCGCGGTCTTCCGCATACTTAAAAGCATGTACAGCACCTGTCGGTTTTTGAAATTGATTGCTTGCTTTTCTCTCTCTCTGACATTCTCTGCTCCTGGCGTCATCTCTGACTTGTCATGAAGCAACTTTTGAAAAAGAGGCAAATGTTTGTTTGCAGTGTTTGAATAAAGTTCCTGTTTTCTACAACGCCTGTGTTTCTGTGCAAATCTGTGACCCAAGCATAACACTATCTATCTATTGCACAACCTGAGCCACTTTATAAAGCGTCGTATTTACATATGATGACGATATCATTTTTAAGATGAAATGCAGCAAAATATGTTTATTATATAATACAGATAAAACTTTAACTTCATTTAAATAATTTATATTGTTAATAATTAAACATGAGAGGACAAGGTGCCGCAACGCTACCAAGATGCCTCGTGCTGTATTCTTGCTGGGGCTGGCACAACAAGGGAAGGATAGATGGATGGAATAATTAAACATGCACTACGCAGGTATTTCAATGTTTCTTAAAAGTTTTGAAGAATCGGCGTTCTAAGCTTACAAATGGCTTAACGTCTATTACAGAGCTGATTGTGTGGCGATTGGTTACTTGGAGAAAGAAAAGGAAGGAGAGGAATTAGAGGTTAGTACGTTTGAAAGAGACAGTACTGCTGCAATAAATTACTTCATCAAAGGTCACATACAGCGCAGAAAGCATCTTGCGTGAGGCATGAACAATCACTATGCCACCATGTTCCCATGTTTAAAAGCATGCTTTACCTCCTATCATCATGAAAATGATATCAATTATACATCTCAGTATTTTAATTATTCAGAGAGCTGTAATATTATGAAAGGTAATGGATTCTGTCCTGTCGGAGGAAGAGAAAGCCAATTTAAGAAGCATGTAGTGAATTAAAACACCAGAAGTGCACAGTATCAAACTTAACAATAGCAAAATCCACATATATAGTTCATGACATTTTAAAAACAAATTTAGCTTTTTCAGATTAAAATTTATTGAATTGTAATTTAAATTTAGACTGTGTATATTTAAAAACTCTTATACTTAAGTCCTTCTCATAGTCTTCTAGGTTTTGGATGTTGTTGTTTTCTTTTCTTTTTTTTTTAATAAGGTTTTTGGAATCTGTGGATTTACTGCTGTCCCAGCAGTCATAAATGATTTATTTACCAGTACATCCAGCTGCCAGACTATCTGGTTTAATTCCTCTGCTTGTACCTCAAGTCTTTTTATTTTGTATTCTGGGCTGCAATTAAAAATTAACACTCCAGTTGGCTTGAGTGTATGTTTTGTTTTAGAAAGCTGTTCATTAATTATATATAAATATATATAATGTGCTATTGTTTTACCTTTGTCATACTTTAAGGTGTCAGGGCCTAGAGCTTCATCAATACACAAGGCATTTATAGTCCTGACCCAAATCCTTTACAGCTATAACCAGGGCTAAGCAAAATTATCATACATTTCAGGATTCTAATAATTAGTAGTTACATTAAAAGAAATTGTAGAATGGTTTTAAGGTCTACAAAAGCTTTGAATAGCAGTGACTTCCAAGTTAAATGACATTTGTTTGGAAACTGTTCCTTTATATAATTATAACTAACTAGCTGTGCTACCCATCATCAATGGGCTGAAATGTAAGTAATTCACGGAGACCTCAGTGTTAATATTTTCAGTGCACCATGCAAAGTGTATGTCTCTCTTTACACCATTTGGTAAGGGATTTGTAAAAGTAGTTTAATGTTTGTGATGTGCCATCTGTTGGAATGAGAGAGACACAGACAGTGTGCCCTGCTTCTAAAATTATTGTTTGGCACCCTTCACATTTTGAATTAACTCTGCTCTTCCACACTAAAACTTAAAGCCATTAAGATCATTTAAAAAAAATTGCAACTTGTTCAGATTTATCTTACTCTTTTTACATAATATTTTTGTCAGTCAAGATCAAGATTATCAAAATTTTAAAGCAGTACTTACTCATAGGCACAAAGTTAACATCTTGACCGTAAAAGTCTTCTATAATTGGAAGATTGTTAATTTGTGTTGAATTGATTGTTTGGAGACTGTTAGGGAATAATGGTTGATGTTGTCCTTATACTGGGTATTTGTATTGATATTCTATCTGTATGATCTTCACCAAATAAATTCACATAACTGACATTGTGGAACATGATCTGGATAGACTATTTGATAACACCTTAAATTAGGTACTGTAAAAATGCATCTGTAACTCAATTACTGTTATGTAACAAGACCTTCACAAACAATTCTTTGGGTCTTCACAACACTTACAAAGCATTAGTAAAGAGTCTTCTTTGCTATGTAACTTACTAACAAAACTTTACTTAACTGAGACACATTTCTCTTGATATTATACATTTATTATAAGACCTGTGAGTCCCTCATATTAACAAGAACATTTTCCACCATGTCAATATGCCATACTGCACAGAGTAACCTATCTATTGATATTTTATAATGAAGACCAAAACAAGCCTTTTTATTAAAGTCTTATTACATAAGAATAAATAAGTAGTAGATTTTTGCAGTATCTAAACTAAAGTGTTATTGAGTATTCTGTTGCAGTGATGGGGTTGGGTTTTTATTAAAGATATTCTTAGTTGTTTTTTTTTTTTTACATTGGTTTTGAATATTTTTAATATTGTGTATGGCCTATAAGTAAGCTTGGTAAGTAAAAAGCTCTAAACCTGCTGGCAACAAAGGCAAATGAGGTCCCTTTATATAATGGTAAAGAGAACAATACATGTTCTTTAGCTATGCATTCACAGCATTAACAATTTTTCCCTTGTAGGCTTACAGATATTGTTACAAATGGGTGTCTGAGGATCAACCATTGGATTTTGCTAATGCTTGCAATACTGCCTCTGGGCCACTAACTATCATCTCTTTAGGCACTCTCAGAAACCCCACCTCTTCCAGTCAAGAACTGTAAGTACCAACATCCCCAAAAGGAATGGTGACCAATGACAAGCAGACCTCCTGCTTGTAAGACGTCCCCGGTCCTGACCAGCTTGATAGAGCCTCTAAAATAGACAAACCTAGCAGGCTAACTAGACAGTTTGTGCACCTGTTTTCTGTTCCTGCGTCCCTGAATGCTTATTTCAGTTCTTTGTTTGGACTTTGGCATAAACAGAGTGGCCCGGTTGGTCCCCTTAATTTTCTTGAGGACTCTTCCACTGTTTGTCCTGGGACAAAATTTCTTATCAAATTAGTATATATTTTGCCATACAAAGGTTTCACTTATTAATTATTTTTATTTAATTCGCTTTGTCAATAAATATAAATTAACAGAGAACCTGCTACGCAACATCTGTATGCTTAAACGTCACCTGCACACACTTGGAAACTTCTGATTAAACTCCTTTCTTAGTGCTGTAGATCAATGAATGGGTTATTTGAGTTTGTTAGACTCAGTGTTAAAGCAATATAGTGTTTAGAGTATGTCCAAAATAGATCTGATCCATAAGTGACTTTTCTATAAATAGACTTTATAAAATGAATTTGAACTACATCGAATTTGCAAAAAATCTAATTTTTGTTTCCTTGTCCAAAAACAGCAATTTTGAACACTTAGGTAACCTTTTTTCATTTTGAGACAATGATATAGTTGTCCAAACCCTATGAATACCAAACCCACTGCCTCCCATAACCTAGTCAGGGCTTTACTCGGTATATTGCTGCAGTCAACAGCACCTGGCAGTGCACCCATTGGGACTTCAGTAAGCCAGTCTACTCACAGTTGCTTAAATAGTGATCTACCACGACCCTCACAGCTTTCTTTATAGGAAAAGTCTGGTATTGAATGCTGATATAATACTTTCATTAACCTACCACATAAAACAATGTGTTAAATTCTGTTAAAGTCTTTGATTGAGGTGAATGGGGTTACTTGTTCACTGAATTATGCAAATTTGAATTTTGACCCCATCTGTGTGCATGGATTAAACTTTCAAACCTCAGTCCAGAAGCTTCATTTCACGGTTATACTATAAATTCTGATTATTTTGCTTTAGAATGTGCATCCAGAAAAGGGTGTCCTCTGTTATTAAATTTACTTACCATCTTCAATATATCCCTCGACATCTACTTCTCTTTATGAAGATGACAGGCTGCTTTATATCACTGACCTGTACTCATCACTTGTAAATATCCTAAATATACTGTAGGGATTCTAAAAAGAGCAAGAGTATTGTAGCAGGATTCTAGTCACGTAGCTCTCTATCAGAAGTCTGGGACCAACATGTCTTTGCTGTGGGCTATTCATTATTCTGATATTCAGGAGGGAGATGTGCATTCCTGTAACCCTGGCCTTCAGGACACTCTCTGAGCCCTACATCAGCACAACTCCTCAGACTCAGTACATGCAGGACCTGCAGCTGGGACTTGGAGTCCATACAACCTGGTGTTGTTTTACAGCCTACAATGAAAAAGTGCTGCCCTAAATTGGCTAGTAACTGGGATGATCCATGTACGGGCCTGGCTGAGTTGTCTTAAGTAGTGTAAGATGGTAAGGTTTGGACACGAGACGACTCGAGATGAGAGCCAACTTTCAGCAGTGGGGCAGACAAAAAATAAGAACAGCAGTAATGTCAATCCCAGAAATGATTATAGTCTGAGATGGCAGGGTGTTATTCAAATGAGCAGCTTCAGACAGGTATAGGGGAACCTATAAAAACACAAACCTGCTGCCGCGTTGTCATCATCTTAGTGTGGTGAACCAAGCAGTCCTTCTAAGCATAGCAAGTTACTTTTAAGAGTAATAAAATGAGTAAACAATATTTTATAAGTGGAAGGACAGGGTATCTGATCTATTTTGAATAGGGTATAGTATTGTTTGTTTTACTGATTTATAACTTACTTGTTGAAATGCAAAACTTTAAATTAATATACTATTTAAAAAAGCTTTTTATCTTTTGTTTGCTTAAGAATTTGAATTCTGTTTAATTGTAACGAGTGGTTCTAATTATATTCTCTGTTGAGCTTTTAACAATGTATATGATTTTAAGAAAGCAGTTTAATCTGTCTTTATTGTATATAGTGCTTTTAATAGTTGTAATATATACTGTACATACTGTATATAAACAATTTTTGCCAAGTAAATTATAGTTTAGTACAAATAATAATATTTCTGGAAAACAAAGTTTTGTCACATTAAAGAAACTATATAAATTGCATGACATTAATCAGAGATGACATTAAGAGGAGTTGCATTATATGACTTGGAAAAGGGGTGACACATGACATTCATATAACCAGCATTAACTCATGCTAAAATTGTGCTGACATTAAATAAAAAATTACATTCAAACACGTCTATTAAAGATCTATGCAAACAATTTTACCAAATGAAATGTAATACATGTGTAATGAATTGTACATCAACTATTACACATGCATGTTGTAGACATACTGCAAACCTCAAGCAGGCACTACTAAGTAAGCTACTGAAACAGACCAATGTCTTTAGCCTGACATTCAGAAACCTCTGCAAGTACTGGTTCAGTTACTGTAAGTTGTGCAGTGCGGGTCTGTCTTAACCTTTTTAACAATCTCTCCTTGACGTCCATATACAGGTTCGTTTGCATATGCTCAAGGCACATTGTTGATGGGATAAATACAAATCCTTCATTCTGTTGCACATGCTAGCATGTTTGGATTTATTTGAAATGTCAATACTAAATTTAAGTATCAAGCTCCTTTAAATCTTGCATTTCCTAATCTATTTACTTATCATTTTAACATGTGCACCTCGCTCTCCCACATAACCAATGCCATATCAGCAGTTGTAACTTGAATAGCAAATTGTATGTTGCACGTCATGTTGTAACCTGATACCACAGATTGTTCTCGGAGGGAGACTGAGTGCAGAACAATGGCAAATTAGCTCCATGGGGTCTATTAATGAACAGTGCTAATAAAATCAGCAACAGAGAGAGTGCATTTGTGAAATTGAGTGCAGAATTTACTGTAAATCACGGGGCAGGCATTTTTTTGTTTTTATCAAATGTTTTTTGAAAGCAAACATTTACCACCAGGCAACAAAAAGAAATACAGAGTGGTCCAGATATAATTATGCAGATCCAGATCGTCTGGATGATTTTGATTTATGCGGGGCCGATTCCAGTTCGGTGTGGACGATTCTTCATGCCGTCAGTTCGCACACTTCTCAATGGTCCGGGATTTTTCTGGTGATTTTCTATGTAATAATCTTAATAAGTTATAGCGCAATGAAAATTGCATAATTAGATCTGGACCATCCTATATAGCTACCACTGAACAGTTTCTGTGAAAGTACAATAAGTTTAAAGAACATCCTATCCCCATCAGTGCCCACTTCCTTTCCACACGACTCAAGCCTTACCTCAAGCTGTACCAAAGAAAAGAGCAGGAACATGATGCTGATGATGTCTGAGAGAGCCAAAAAGCAAGCCTCAACACACACAGCAGTCCCAAAAGGACAGAAAATTAAGAGATAAAATATACAACAACAATGTTCCACCTATGAAGCCACTCCACTATAGACGGCAGTGTTGTAATTTCCTGCCACTGAGAATGGCCTCTGCTGGGTGAATGTAAGGGAATGAGTAGAGAGGTCCAATAGGAGGACTATTTGAAGCAATAGTGGGGTGGTAATAAATAGATTAGTACAAAGAAAGTTACAAATATAAAGCCAAATGGCAGATAATTGGCTACACTTTTAAAACCTTTGTAAAAAAATGCCCAGGACATTTTCAAAGCAGGAGTGGCTAACTAAACCTATGACCTATTGCTTATCAGGGATGAAATATCAACAATTTACAACCTAATCTTGAATAGCAAGTACAAAAATATATTTCATAGACAAGCCATGAAACTTGGCACTCAATCTCTATCCAACTGAGAGAGCTATACAAGACAGCCTAAAATTATTATTTTTTTAATATCGGGTAAAACAACAGTTAAAACGAAAACTGTCAGATTCAGATTCAGTACAGCCTGGTTACATCAGAAGTACATTAATAAATTCTTATAAAATTCTGAAAAAAAAACTGAAGAAATCCTCCTTAACAGAATTATATCTTTTTACAATTTGAGATGATATAAAATATTACTTTACCTTGAAGTTAATGAAGGTCGATGGTATTCATGCTATTGAGCAAAACAATCCTTTCTGAAAGTAGTGTGGTATAAAATATTACAATAGGTTTTGGAATGTTATGAATAATAATCTTAACCTTATTATTCATAATAGAATTTAGTCTTTACCATGCACACTGTAGCAAGTATTTTTTTTCTTTGGAAACACAGAACTTGATGCTTGCAGTAATGTAATGAATTTATATAGAGAGTATAAAAAAATGTGCTTGACTTGAGCCTCACCTTCTTGTTATTTCTTTGTAGTCCCAACTTTTTTTCTCACCTTCGTTACTATAAATACCTAGTTTTGCTTAAATGTGTTTCTTATTTCTTTCTGCATTTTCTTTGTACTCCCAAATTTTATTACTACTATTGATGTCTGAAATTGTATTCCAAATTTCCTAGTCTCAGGCACTCACCTCATACAGAGCATGATGAATATTCTTAAAAACTGATTTCCAGGAGATGACGGGCTTAGAAGGAAGGAGTATTACTAAACATGTACCCCTTCTTAGGATGTTCTCTATAAAAGTGTATACATTGCAGTCAAAGATTTCAAAGAAGATTTTAAACAAAATAGAGAACTATAAAAATAACAGAGACAATGGGACTGTAGAATTAAAATCAGGTCTAAGTTACAAATAGAACAAAAAAAAAAAAAAGCAGAGGATAGTGATATTGCATCTTAGAGACTGGACCATCCAGAAACCAAGGTTATTAAAAATTGCCATGAGTCAAATGTTCCCAGCATTATAAAAAGAAATGGATATGGGGTTGCCAGCAATAGAAAGGCTAGAATATTATTCAGAGTATGTGGATGTGTGTTTGGCAAATTTATTCCATACTAACAACGCACATAAAAATAGCAGACCCAAGTTGGAAGTTCTAAGTTTTACATTTTGACGTGGCTCTCAAAGAATAAAAATAGAGTAAATATATATGCATCTCCAAGTCCAATAACGCAGTTCTCACAATTGTACACTAACTCTACTGCCGACAGGCAATTTAGACAAGTTGGCTGGAGCTAAAAAAGTTGATGGACTTAGTGTAAGCTGCAGTCCTGCCAAGGCACAATGAATATTCCTAACCGATATAACACTAAGGACAATAGCACTGGGTGAGGAATACTCCTCAAATTCAATCAAGATTGGAACCACATGTTTCACATTATAGCTTTTTTTATTTATTTCATTTATATGAAGACAGCTATTAAAAAATGTGTAATTAAAAAAAAGAAATATTTAAAAATTATCAAGATCACAGGCTGTGAAATGTATAAAGGTTGGATACACTATGATGATAGATAGATAGATAGATAGATAGATAGATAGATAGATAGATAGATAGATAGATAGATAGATAGATAGATAGATAGATAGATAGAATGCCCAGCATGCACTGCTGCATGTGTGGCTATGTGTGGAAATTTTGCTTAGTCTTAGAATAATAAAACTGTACCTTAAGACTGCAGGGTGCAGCTAGATAAATACACATTAAAAAGTTTGACAACAGTAAAGTAATTAAATCATGCATAGGTTTGCACATTAAGAGGGATTTTATACTAGTTCTAAATTTAAATGGAAGCCGAAATGAGACTTAACATCACAAGTAATATAATTATTCTTTCCACTTCTTACCCTTGTTTCTTCATTCTGAATTAATTGTAGTGTGGCAAAAGGATGACATGAACTGCCATAAAACAAAGAATTATAATAATAAATTATGCACACTGAGCATGTAAAAAAACTGTTTCTTTATTCTGTGCCTTAAAAATTGACTTAATTTTAAGATAATACAAAGTTAAATTCAAACAAACATACAATAGGAGTATTGGAAGTCTTGAATCAAAGTAATATCTAAATTCTTTATAAGCATGTCAAAACATAATTTTTATCACCAGAATTTACAGTTTACAGAATTATGTTACTAACTGCAAAATATTTATCCAATAAAAGAAATGTCTTTAGGTCTTCACTTTGGTAACTTTAACTGAGCTCCTTTTTCATTCTAATGCTAGGATAAGGATCATCACATTTTACCCATTAGAAAAGCTAAGACTCATTATCTTGCAAATAAACAACAATAAGATATAAATAATATTAATATCAGAACTGAATTCTCACAGAAGTCTGTATATAACAAGTGACCCAAACCAAGGGTGACTGTCTTGAGTGCTTCAAACTATTACATAATTCATTCTCACTCTTCCCTTTTTAAATTTCATAATATTTCTCTGGGTCCTGTTACTGGCCTTTTAAGATTAGTCATTGGCATTTACTTTGTGTCTCCCAATGCACTTATGAACTTGACACGCCATGTTGTATCTTTTCTCTGCAGTCACTGCAATATCTGTTCAAAAAGTAAAATCTAATCCCAGTATAAAATCATGAATTATACCTCCAGTGGTTTCAAATAATTTCGGAACACTGGCAGATCAAATGAAAACCCAAGTATTAGTAAAGCCAGAAGGCATAATGTGAAATTTGTTCCTTCTTCAACTGCCTAAGTTATCACCTAAAATTGGCATAAATGGTTGTTATACTCATACTGATCTATTACAATAATGAGAAAACAGAAAAGCAGAGCCAAAGTTATTAAATGTATTTGGCTTTTATAATTTTAAACACAGAATGGTGCTGAACTTACTTTGCCTTGCTTCTCTTTGATGGAAATGGCACAGTAATGTCATCTTTCAGCTTACTCCATTGTGGTCAATGACCTCTCAGCAATGTGAAAATCATGCTGTTTTCATTCATGCTGCACCTATCACAAGAATAAAGTCTATTTGCTTTTATATGTTCTACATTTATTTCAGAAACCTTGCCCTTTTACTAAAATTGAGTAATTCTGCTTTGGCACTTCACGTTTACTGAGCCTGCACATTTACCTGCTGTAATTGTAAATGTGTTAGCTTCTAAATAATTTGCATTAATCTAAAAATATAAATGGGACATCATCAACAGCCTAATTAGTACTTGCGAAGTATGTGTCAACTCAATGTATGTATTCAACAAGTCATAATGAGTATACTCTCAAAAATATCCTGGGTATGACGTATGTCCTGTGTATGACGTTAAACTGCATCCAGCCCTGCAAACAGTCCTCCAACTTGCAGGAAAAACTGGTCATGGATGAAGTTGCTGGATGTCATGGTTGGCTTGTACGCTGGTACTATGAGTGCTGTGCAGAGTGAAGGCAGAACCACTGAGTTTTTCTCAGTTGATTCTGGGGTTTGCCAGAGATATGCTTTTGCTCCTACCTTGTTCAATGCTTGCATTGACTGGGTGTTGGGCAAGGTTGTGGGGTCCAGTGGCTGTGGGGCATCTGTTGGTGAAGAAAGATTCACTGATCTTGATTTTGCTGACAATGCTGATATCTTTGTGGAGGCTCTAATTGGGGATCTCGAGAGGCTGAGCGAGGAGTCTGAGTGTCTGGGCTTGTGAGTGTCCTGGAAAAAAAACCAAGATCCAGACTTTTAATGACCTCTTCAGCACAGGCATTAGTTGTGTGTCTGTCTGCGGTGTATCGCATCGAGTTGTTTACTTACCTTGGCACCGACATTCATGTAACTGGTGACATTTCCTATGAAGTCAGTAGACGGATTTTGAGAGCATGGGGAGGGGAGGGGGTCATGAGGTCATTAGAAAGGGATGTGTGGTGCTCCCATTATTTCTGCAAAAGGATGAAGGTCCAGGTTTTTAAAGTCCTAGGGCTTCCTGTTTTGCTATATGGTTTTGGGACATGGATGCTAACCAGTGACTACATACAAAGGTTGGACTCCTTTGGTTCTCTGTCTCTTTGGAGAATTCTTGGGTACTGCTGGTTTGACTTTGTGTCGAACTAGCAGTTGCTCACAGAGACCTAAATGAGGTACATTAACTGCATTGTGAGGGAGTGTCAGTTACGACCATGTGGTGAGATTCCCCAAGGGTGATCCGGCTCACAAGATCCTCATTGTTGAGGATCCGAGCAGCTGGACCATGGGGATGCCCACATAACATTTATCTGTAGTAGACAGATGGTCACAGTGGGACCGGAACCACATGTGAATGCCAATCAGGATCCTGAGCTGTTTGTGTGGTAGGTGCAGAAAAATGTTGTACCAGTGTATGCTCCCCAACCTAACCTAACATTATCTGACTTCCAAAGATTAGAAAAAAGTAGTGGTATTTCAGATGTGCTTTGTGGCTGGTTGTGCAGCCTACTGCATATGAAACAGGAATTTAAAATGACAAGGTAGCTATGACTGGTAAACTCTATGACTCACTGTTAAGTCCTAAACAAGTCACTTAACCAGTAAGTACTTGAATTAACAAGAGCTCAGCACTTCCAAAATACCCTGGGGTGACACTTATATATAAAAGCTGTTGTGTAAAACAAATATTGTTTGAAAAAATGCACAGTTTGGTTGTTTGCAGTCCTTTTGATTGCCATCATGTTTAATGTCTGTTTTTTGTGTGTAATGGAACCCAATGATGTCCTTATGTACTTACATGGTTCAGCAATTAATGATAAGCATTTCCTAATTCATCTACTCTTGCAACAATCATTTACCTCACACATATATATATATATATATATATATATCACTAAGATGGTGTGCCACTGATATAATTATGCCTCAAACGTTATTCATAGTAAATGTGATTATAATTTTCAAAAAGGCGAACACTATATCTAAAATCAGCCCCAAGAGTTCCCTTTAATTACACTGTAAATATAAATTGAGCCTGAATAAAGCAATAAAATGAATTAATGAATTATATTAAACACTATGAACAGTATACAGATAGTAAGAACGGAAGTGTCACAAATGAGAGGAATCCACATGTTACCAGAAAGAAACCGCTCAGGGCCCAGGTCCTCTCCACTTCACATCCTGACACAGACAGGCTAAAAACACTTCCTCAAATAAGCACGCTACAATTCTATGGGCTTTGTTATGGAAGATTGGAGTATGAGAGTGCCAGTTGTTTAAAAATTTACCCAGGTGTCTTTCAACCCAACACCATGCCCCAAATAAGTGCATAGAATGGCACAGCTATGAATAAGAGAATTTTTTTAAAGAGGCAAAAGTGAGAACAGAAAGTGGCTGGAAGAAATGTATCTCTTCAAACAAGGTGCTACTCTAGTGTCATTTAAACATCAGAATAATATAGAAACGAACAGGAAAGTCAACCCAACAAAGCTTGCCTGTCCTAGCCACGTAATTCTTCTAAAATAACATTAAATCTAGTTTTGAAAATCCCTAAAGTCCTACTGTCTACCATGCTACCTGGTAGCCTATTCCAAGTCTCTGTGGTTTTCTGTGTGAAGAAAAACTTCCTAACGTTTGTGCTAAATTTACCCTTAACAAGTTTCCAGCTGTGCCCACGTGTTCTTGATGAACTTGTTTTAAAGTAAGTCTCGATCCACTGTACTGATTCCCTTCAAAATTTTAAACACTTCAATTATGTCTCCTCTTAATCTACTTTTGCTTGAACTGAAAAGGCTCAGCTCTTTTAATATTTCACCATAATTCATCCCCTGCAGCCCTGGAATCAGCCTAGTTGCTCTCCCCTGGACTTTTTACAGTGCTGTTATGTCCTTTTTGTGACCTGTAGACTACAACTGCACAAAGAACTCCGGGTGATACCTCATATAAAGCTTGAACATTACCTTCTTGGACTTGCACTCCACTCTTGTACTTGTGCTATGTAACCTAACATTCTGTTAGCCTTCTTAATGGCTTCTGAACACTATCTGGCAGTTGATAGCATACAGTCCACTACAACTCCTAAAACAGTCTCAAAAGATGTACTGTTAATTTGAAGACCTCTCATTGTGTATTCAACCTAATATCATTACTTGCTACATGTAATACTTTATATTTACTTACATTAAATTTCATCTGCCATAAATCTGCCCAAACCTGTATGCTGTTTAAGTCCCCCTGTAATGATTCAAAAGATTCAAGATTATCTGCAAATCCACTTGAATTATCTGCAAAGTTAACCAACTTTTTACTTATAGTCCTATCTAAATCATTTATATAAAAACCAGTCCACTCTGGCTCACTTGTGACAGCTCAATCTAAAAACCGGATTTGGCCAGAAATTGTTCAGATGCACTTGTAACAAAATGCTAAAATCGGCCTTTGAAGATGTGCCAGTTAATTTGGGGGATTTGTGAAATGAGCAATTCATATGAACATGGTGAGTTTTAATGTCAGTTAAAGGCCATGCCACCTTGTGAGCTATTGTACAGGGAACTGACCTTTTGAACTTTCGTCTTTCCTCTGACAGAAAGCACTGTTGAGCTCTTGAAATGTTACATTATGAAATAACTAAATGAATATTTACTAGCAACAGTGTCTTTAACTAATATTAAAGGTGAAACACCGGGAAACTAGGAATAAGAAAACTTTACTAATTTAAGTAAAAGTGTATTTAATTATGTGTTAAGAAACTATTCATTTTAAAGAAAAAAGGAAAGTACTGTACCATCTAGGAAAGAAAAGTCTTGAGTATGACAAAAATTTTATCAATGAATGGAAGAATCTGGGCACTAGGGTATAAAATATTTCTTATAAAAAAAGAATTAGATTTGCAATAAAAGAGAGGTTACCTTGAAGAATGAAAGTAAAGTCCAAATCTCTGTCATCACTGCTACTGTAAAGGGCTGTAAGAATATTATTTTTTTACATTTACATTCAATGTTTTTAACTTTGCATTATATTATTATATTTTAATAAATATAATACATAATTTTAATATTAATTTGCTATAGATTCTTATACTTTTCTGGTGTCATAGTTTATGTGTGCAGGGGTGTCACCTTAGGGATTTCATGAATGGGTTGATTAAACAGGGTTAGGGATGTTAAATGCAGGTCTGTGAGACAATGGCCTGCAAGAGGTTACCAAACCTGTTGAAGTCTAAACACCAGGCACTAAGACCTGACATCTGAAACTGCAGAGTGAACATTAACACTAGAATTACCAAAGCCTATGAAAAAGCTTGCAAATCCGGCCCACCTTAAATTCTTTCGCACCTCTCTGTCTCTTTTGTCTTGTAAATGTGCCGATCAAGACAAGCAGCAAGCAGACTATTATTCCATCCCCCCACTGCCGCAGAACAGGCGCAAAGTTCCTCGTTCCAGCCTTGATTATCTGGGAGTTAAGTGCTGGAGTTTTAGAATGGAAATAGATCATTATTTGGAACACATGCATTTCATTTGTGTTCCGTTTATACAATAATCTGTGTAAACACGTCGTTAAAACAGAAAAGTTTTTCATATTTTAGTAATAAATGACAAAATGTAGACATAAACTATTGTCACAAAACTGAGACATACTCAAAGAAGTTTTGGGGCAGCCACCCGTATATTTTGGTATCCTGGCTGCAAAATCGTTTTTCATCACCAACAACAGCACTGATGTGCATACAAACGAGTCCAAGACAAGACTGAGGGTAAGGGGAAAAAGGGCAGGCTTTTAAAGGGGAAGACAGGAAGTGAGGTCATGGGAATCAGGCACGTGTTCGTCACTCATTGGATCAGGCCCGGACGTGACATCAGGGGGGCTGGCTCCTGTTGGTTCTGTCTCCATTGGTTCGGTCCCGGAAGTGATGTCACGAGAGCCAGGTGGAGTCTCCCAGGGATGGTCTACAGGGAAGTGAGAAAAAGAGTCAGTGCACTCTGCCACAGCCCGGCCTGTCTCAGAACTGCCATCACTCAAGCCCTTTAGCTGCCTCCCATGCGCACGTGTGTGACACTATGTAATGTGTGAAGCCTGAAGTCCAAAGATCAAATAAACATTTTCACAAAAGGTTCAGGGATAATGCAACAGCTTCCGTGATGCAGTGGTAAGAATTGCTGACTTGTAATCAAGAGTCCACCGGTTTGATCCTGACTGCCTCGTATATTTACAGTTTAGAGTCGTGAGCTTCTCTTATTGTTAATATTATAAAATAAACACATACATTTGGTTTGCACCTGTAACAACCAGTGTAAATTTATAGTACTTATATAAGTTAGGCTTTTTTTTTCACTTTTATTCTCTCAGTCACGATCACAATATATACTAACCCATACACCATCCCACCCCCCACTCCACGGGGATCTGACGCTATTAGTTTTTATTTGAAACTGGGGATAACAGTAGATGTGAGTGGTGTTTTGAGACAATCAAACTGGAAATTCTCTGATCTGGAGGGATAAAAGCTGACACACAAATGCTGGTGAACCTGCCTTCTTCCTATCTCATTGTCACTTGATTTTTTTATTTAATTTTATTGAGTCTTCCTGCTTATGCTGAATTAGTATGCACCTTCTGGTCCATGATGTCAAAGTCGCACTGACAAAAAACAGAGACACAGGTATATATGATAAGATAATGAGTTGCTAGGAGGCCTACTCTTGATCAGGCTGAGGGTGAATGACAAATTCTATAGTAGGGACACACCTCATCCAGCCTGTCACTGATCAAGGTGATGTTGTGTTTCACCAGTTTTCTGGCCAGGGTTCTTTTATGTCTATTTTATTCATTTTTATGTAAACATTGTTCTTTATTTAATTTCGAAATGTCAATTCTGCCTAGTGCCTTGTGTTTTGTAGGTGGTTCACCAAGAGGCAGGGCCACCTACCCATAATCACATGGGACTGCCCTCTGCTCTGTAAAGCCTAGGGAAAATTTACAATCCCTTATGGTTCACTGTGCTGAAGTTGGTGGGTTTTGCTGGATTTGTGATAGTATTGTGCTTTGATTACTGGATTTTTTATCCCTTTTCCTATTTATTTGTTTTAACCATTTCTTTGCATTGGCATTTGGGGCTTTGTTTGCTATTGGTTTGCCTTTTCAGGCAGGTCCTTGAGTTGCATTAGTACAAAGCATTTTTGTAAATAAATCTTTTTATTTATAAAATTCTTCATTTACCCTTTTTGTGACTAGCCAGTGTTTTGATGGATTTCCCCATTCTGGTAAGCATTTGAGAAAATTCATGGGACTTTTGTATTTAGGAATTCTCTAGTTCATAACAAGTGAGGGTCCTGATGGAGAGTTTTATGACATTTCAGAGAAAGCAGGAAAGAAGGGATTTAACCTAAATCAGTATTTATGGCAGGGAAAGAGAAATATAGCCCTTACCAAATTAAAGTAAGGAACAATATTAACTTTAATAATAGCCAAGCAAAAAATAAGAAAGTCAAGGGAAAGGAATCGAAAAGGAAAGAAGTCATTTTGTACTTTTCAAAATTAAGCAGTAGTTGCAGACAATGATGTCCTGTAGTAATTTAGAAATGTCTATTTCAAGGTATCTAAATGAATTTATTAATAGGATGAACACTGAAACAGTAGATTGTTGTCAAAGACAATTTAAAATCAAAATTGAAGAATTGGGCCAATTAAATTTTTTACCAGACATGTCTCCATAAGAATTAAATTATTGATGTTTGGTATATCTGAAGGGACATTGCCAACAAAAGCAGGTTATTTTTGCCATGTAAAAGGATTTTTTGGGAGACACTTTCTATATTAATGGGTTATTCAGATCCACTTTAAGAAGGACAATGTTTAGAAAATTAATAGAAACATTACAACGTAAAGAACATTAAGGAAAGTCTTGTCTGTCAACTTTATAAATATAAAAGGTTTGTGACATATTAGGATTACTAGATTTAATTGCTAAAGGGGGTAAAGAATCCTGATGATATTAATGATTTACATCTTGAACCATCAAATTGCAGAGTTGAAATGCTGAATTTTAAAACCTTCTCAGCATCCAGTGAGAGAAAGGCAGCGTGAGGTGTCAAACATTAAGCTAGATAAACAATGCAAATGCTGTCTGTAGCATGACAAGACTTATTAAAACTGGTCTGATCAGAGGGAATTAATTTGTGGGTATAATTTTGTAAATGCCAGGTGAGAAGTTTTACCTTCAGCTTGACATGACAGTTCATCAAATACATGAGCCAGTAGTTTAAAACAAACAACAGAAGAAAGTTTTTCTTGTTTTAAGTTAATAATCATTGCCAAATGAATAAATGAATTAACTTTAATGGAGGTAGTGGTGTTAATAAACAATTGAAAAAGGGTGTTAAACAACTGTTTCCAAATTATACATAATGTCTCAGGTCAAGGACCATCAAAGCATGACAATTTTCCATGATGTTCTAAGCTTCCCTAAGTTAATGTTTTGAGGGTGGGAAGTCTAGAGGGGAAAAATCTTCCTCAGTGAGCTTAGGAAATGCCAAATTTACCTAGAACAAAAGAAACTGGAGAGAAAAATGTTCAAAATGTTTTAAGTAATTCTGAATACAATTAAAAATTTTCATTAATTTCATAGAGTGCACTGGTAATTAGCCTCAAATTAGTGTTAATTGACATAATGGAAGAGAGCAAATCATATCATCTAAAACTAAAAGCCATTAATTTACTGGGTTTTGCCACACACACAAAGTGGACCTCAAATTAAGCCCTTTGGAACAGCAGGATATTTAATTCCAGCCTATTGTGACACCCATGATTCTCCACATTAGGGCACGCAATCTTTAAAGATGAGACATTCTCAAATGGCACCTTTTATAACTAGCATGCAGGACCTATGTACAGTGTGAATGTTTACAAAAAAAAATCTAAATTTTAGTGTGGTAATGTGCCTACATAGGCATTACCAAAGAAAATAAAAATATATATTTTTTTAAGAATCTGAATGTTTCAAAGGAAGGAGAAAATAGAAAAGAGAGAATAGTATTTACCTTTCTCATTTAGCGGAACAGAAGGCAAGACAACGCTTTCGCTAGTGTTTCAGCATTGCAACCTTACACATCTCTGGCAATCATGGCTGGAAGGTCCCACAAAGGCCTACATGGTTCCATGCGCAGCCCAGTTCCTTGTCAGCAGCTCATCACCACCCACCTCTGAAAAGTAAGGGATCGTGGAGGTTAATTCTAATAGTAGTATTAGAAGGAGAGTTATTAATTTACCTGAGACAGAGATTACAACATGCTGGCGCTTCATTTATGTGTGTGTGTTCGTATGTGCACGTCCATGAAATGGCTGGTATGTTGATAAAGGCCTTGCAGTGACACATGCGACGTGATGTAAGAACATGTCTGCGTCACATGTGATTGATTAGAGGGTGATGCAGTGCTCTACAATTGGTCAGCAAAACAGAGTTGAGTATAAAATGCACTTCCTGCCTGAGTTATGGTAATGAGTGAGTATTTGGTGTAGCTCTAACTAAAAATTACAACAAACATAGCAGTTTGCGCCTTATCTTTGTATATATTTTCTTTCTGTACATATAGATATGAATATCTTCTAGTGATAATGTAGTTTTCATGGAGGTATTTATATGAATTAGGATTGTAGTACACTTTTTCGTCTTTTTGTATATATACTGATTTTTTTCTTTATCACTGTTTTTTGTGGATCTTATTATTGAAAGGACTGTGTTTTTTGTGTAGTATCTTGCTGACTGATTTTTTTATTTAGGAAGACTGCTAAAATTGTTGTGTATATTCATTTATTGTTTTTGTTTCTTTTTCATGTAGGGACTTGCAATGATCACTGGTACATTGCAATAATGTACAGTTTCACTATTCTTTGGGACATTGACTCCTTGTGTTTTGTGTGTCAGCTACGGTGAGGTCTGTGTAAAAAAGCCAACCTGATACTATTTTACATGCACCTGTACTGTAAATAAAACCCCACTTTTATTTTGCAATACCATCTTTTTGCATCTGTGCTTCCCTTTCTTATACCTCTCATTTCTGGAACTACAAGATACGATGTGTGTACTCTGGTGCCACCTTTCACCCCACTCAGAGAGTAATATTTAGTGTAGAAAAAGACAGTGTAAATTTAGAGATAAATAAGCACATAGAGACTGGGATTTTATCTAATAGACGGTTAATCTGGGGGTTCCCATTGGTACCAAGAATTATTTCAAAATTGGCCAGTTCAAATTTGGTAAGAATGAGAACTGATAAGAGGTCAGGCAATAAGTGCAGGAGAGTACCAACTTTTTATAACTGATCTCTAAATGCTCTCTGATCTCCACTTTCAGTATGCCCATTACCAGTCACATATCATATTTGGTAATCGGTCCTCCATATTTAAGGTGGTGGTGCAGTAGCCATTGCATCTGAAATTTTGAACATTTTAAAACAAGCTATTTTGCATACCTTATGTTTTACTTTGGTTTGTTGAGGGAGAAGTATTGAGATGGCAGATGTTGACACTTATGTATTGGAGGGAATGGAAAAACATTTGTAAGATTAAGGAGATCAATACAAAGTGAAATAGATTTAAAATACAAAGAATTTAAGAAATTACACTTACATACAGAATCTAAGTGAAGAGGAAAGAGAAAGGTTTATACCTTTAAAAGGGACCACATATTAATTGTAGTGACCAGTTTTCCAAAATCATTTAAAAGAAAAGATGACAAGAATCAAAAGTTCACATTACATTTTAGTGTAGCAGGACAGATTATTTTAGTTAAAGTAATCTTGGAAATCTTTAACTCTGCCAGTAAAAATCTATAACATTATAGATCTCTTGCTTTGGTGGACAGTATCTCAGCAAAAACTCAATTAGTTCATGTTTAGTGAATTGAATATCTCAGAAAATAATATTTACAGAGTTTAAGTGTGGAAGAAAGTCCCATAGGGATGGCTTTAGTTGAATGTGTCACACTATAAAAAAAACATCTGCTACAAAAACAATGTTAGGTTTCCTTAACTTAAATTACATTTGTCAATAATCAATTGGTCAAACAAAGAAATCTACTGAGGAAAATACTGTTTTATTTCCTACAGGAAATTCTTTATTGTGCCTTTCTTTACTTTCTATAATCTTCAGGCTTGTCTCTCAATATATCCTCAATTTCAAGATGTCTTTAGAAAGCAAACATCACTTAAACATTTCCTTACATGCCTTATGACTGCTCAGTCAACTTCAGGGAGTTTAACTAAGTTATTTTTTTTGCTGTAGAACAAACAGCCAAGTCTATGCATATCATATAAATAAAAGTATGCTAAAAATAATTATTCATTTCCTCTCATGTTAATATTTCTTAATCAAGTAATGGGTTGTACAGTCTATAAGAAATGTGATCTTTGAACTGAACTGATTTGAATAAGAAAGTGTGAAGAGTGGAGAACTATTTTCAACATAGATATAGGGTGCAATGCATGTCATATAATACACTATAGGCTAACCAATGTCCTCGCTACTTCCAGTCACTTCTAAATGACATTTTTAGTAATACTGAGTATACAGTATATGTATTGTTTCTAGATGGATTATTTAGGTTATTTAGTATGGAAGAACATATGAAATGTGTATGTGAGGTTCTTTCATATCTACAGAAAAAAACAATTATGTATAAACTGAGAAATTTTTGTTTCACTTAAAAATCATAAAATCACCAAAACAGGGTTCCAAATGGAACAGTCAAAGTGTCTGAATTACAGGAATTGAAGCCATCAAAATCAGTAAAACAAGTCAAGGGTTACATAGGCTTTGCAAATTTATACAGAAAATGTATTCAGAACTTTGGTGCTATAATTTCAATCAATTATTAAGTAAAATGGCTAAAAAATCTGGGTGGTCAGGAGGCTGGGGAGGTTTATCAAGAAAAAAGAATTGTTTACAAAAGTCCCTACACTGGGAACATTCCTGTGAATTGGTATGGTACCTGTGAAAGTATATGTCTCTAGTGTTGGAGATGGAAAAAACCTTTTTTCAAATAGTTTTGAAGACTGGTAATTTATAACCTTTGAATCTTTTATTCTAAAAAATGGACGCACACTGAACAGAACTAGGATGTTGATAGGAGAGAATTACTGCCAATTAAATCTGAACTGGATAATTGGCATCACTGGCTTGAGAATACTGAAGTCTCTTATTTTTTTGAAAACTTCTAAAAGACTCAAGGCACATTTGTCTAAATTTCAATTGTGTTATTTCTTATCAGACGGGGGATAAAAATAGTAAGTCAGATACTCTGTCTTGACAGGTCATTCAAGATGAATCCTTTGTAGAACTTGAAACATTCTACTACCAGAAGGTTTCATAGCTGTTACCACTTATAGTTATTATTATGATATTATTGAGGAAGTTAAACATTATAACAAGTAATCCTGTAGTCTACTAATTACTTAAAATGTAGAAGCAATGCAGGACACATATTAAGACAGAGAAACTCCTATCTATAATAATGATAATAATAATTCTTTGCATTTATATAGCACTTTTCTCACTACTCAAAGCGCTCAGCAATTGCAGGTTAAGGCCTTGCTCAATGTCCCAACAGAGCAGAGTCCCTTTTGGCATTTACGGGATTGGAACTGGCAACCTTCTGATTTCCAGTGCAGATCCCTAGCCTCAGAGCCACCACTCCGCCTAATCTATCTATTGCTCCTATATACAATAATCACCTTTTCCAACCCTCACAAATCCACTCAGTATTTAACCTATAAAAAAGGCTTAAGACTAGATTAAGACTCAGACATTTTTACATAGACGACGTACTGTATTTGCATCTTGTGAATAACTTTCCACCTATACACTTTTTTTCCTATATACAGATTACAAATTTTGTTAAAAGAAACCTGCCCAGTTTTCCACATCTCACATCCATAACTAACTCAGAGGCTATATTGGTTAGTCTTGATGAAGAGTCAGAGAGAATCTCAACAAATATATGAAGTACCTCAAAGTATTTTAAAGAATCAGTTCTTCATTAGTCCAAAGGAACAGTGGGAAAGGGATCTTTTAATTGGCATCTCAGACAAAAAATGCAACTCAGCCATGCATAGAATACACTCTAGCTTTACAAGTGCACAGCAGTCCATAATTCAATTAAAAATCTTTCATCAATCACATTTATCTTGTTTAAAATTGTCTAAAAGGCAAAATTCAAATTGTGAGTGTTGCCATCTATCTCCAGCATCACTCTGTGCTATTTTTGAGACAGCACTAAATTAACATCATTTTAATCCAATAAATCTTTATATATTTCTCAGAAGGTCTTGTTGTCACAATCACTAGTTATCCAGTAACACCGTTATTTTCTGTACTCCTGGATAAGGTTAAAGTACAAAGGACTAGGTCTATAGTATATACAGGGAGTGCAGAATTATTAGGCAAGTTGTATTTTTGAGGATTAATTTTAATATGAAACAAACACAGTGCTATCAGTCAATCCAAAATGTTAATAAACCTGAAACCTGAATGTTTCACAACGGAAATGTGAGTGTGAACATCATCTGGGGAATACATATGTGCGCACAATTATTAGGCAACTATTAGTGTGCAGATTTATTATGCAACTAAAGGAAAAATGAAAATTTTCCCATCTCACTTGTTTATTTTCATCTGTTATAGTGAGAATAATAAACAAACACCTCAAAATTTACAAATAAACATCTCTGACATTTCAAAAAAAATAAATCAATCAATCAATGACCAATATAGCCACCCTTCTTTCCAATAACAGTCATAAGCCTTTCCATTCATGGAGTCTGTCAGTTTCTTGATCTGTTGACGATCAGCTTTTGTGGAGCAGTGACTACAGCCTCCCAGACACTCTTCAGAGAGGTGTATTGTTTTTCTCCCCCGTAAATCTAGCGTTTAAGAAGTGCCCACAAGTTCTCGATAGGGTTTAGGTCAGATGAGGAAGGGGGGCCATGTCATTATTCCTTCATCTTTAAGGCCTTTACTGGCTGGCCACGCAGTGGAGAACTTCGATGCAAGTGATGGAGCATTGGCCTGCATAAAAATCATGGTCTTTTTCCTGTATCACTGTTTGAAGAAAGTGTCTTCAAAAACTGGCAGTAGGTTTGGGAGTTGATTTTGAGTTCATCTTCAATGCAAAAAGGTCCAACTAGCTCATCTTTAAAAATACCATCTCATACCAGTACCCCACCTCCACGTTGGAGTGGAGCTCTGTGCCCATTACTGATCCACAGGTCCATCCATCTGGTCCATCAAGTGTCACTCTCATCTCATCGGTCCATAAAACCTTTGAAAAAAATCTGTCTTCAGATATTTCTTGGCCCAGTTTTGACGTTTCAACTTATGTTTCTTGTTCATTGGTGGTTGGGTTTCAGCCCTCCTTACCTTGGCCATGTCTTTGAGCACTGAACACCTTGTACTTCTGGGCACTCCAGGTAGGTTGCAGCTCTGGAATATGAAAGTACTGGAGGATAATGGGTTCCTGGTAGCTTCACGTTTGATTCTTCTCAAATCTTTGGCAGCTAATTTGCGTCTTTTGTTCTCAACACCTTTCTTGCGACCCTGTTGTCTATTTGCAACAAAATGTTTGATGGTTCTGTGATCACACACCAGTATCTTAGCAATTCCAAAAGTGCTGCATCCCTCTGAAAGACTTTTTACAATTTTTGACTTTTCAGAGTCAGTTAAATCTCTTTTTTGGCCCATTTTGCCTGAGGAAAACTAGCTGCCTAATAATTCTGCACACCTTGATATAGGGTGTTGATCTCCTTAGGCCACACCCTCCCTCATTACACAAATACACATCACCTGACGTGCTTAAATCCAATAAGCATTCAAGTTAATACAGCTTGGAGTTGGAATATACGCATTAAAAATGATGATATGGTCAAAATACTCACTTGCCTAATAATTGTGCACACAGTGTAGGCCTATACCACACTACTAGAACAAAGACTTATCTGGTTTAATTACAAGAATCCCAGCTCACCTTCTATAACTCAGTAGTCTGAAGACAATCTATTTTAATTCAAATTAGAAAAAAATCGAATTCTCAATTTGACTTCTGGAAAAGACTTTCAAAGTAACAGTTTTGGTTAACCCAAAAGTTGGAAAAATGTCTTGGCTGTTTCATGAATATTGATCAGTCTAATTGGGCAAAGTTCTGTCCTCTGGCTAAAACTTCAAGCAATATTTTATTAGCAGTTGTCCCTTTTTGATTTGACTATGAATACATATTACAACAACAACAACATTTATTTATATAGCACATTTTCATACAAAAAATGTATCTCAAAGTGCTTTACAAAATGAAGAATAGAAAAATAGAAGACACAATAAAAAATAAAAATAAGTCAACATTAATTAACATAGAATAAGTAAGGTCCGATGGCCAGGGTGGACAGAAAAAACAAAAAAAAACTCCAGACGGCTGGAGAAAAAAAAATAAAATCTGCAGGGATTACAGACCAAGAGACCGCCCAGTCCCCTCTGGGCAAAATTACATACTGTTTTTGTTAATTCTGTGTAGTCATTTTTGCTGAGTCTTAATACTGTATCTTCTATTTATCTGTCAGAAGTGGCAAATTTCTTGTGGAAACTTGTTGAAAGTGGTAAACTTTGTGAAGAAATTTTCTGAAAAAAAAAGAGAAAATTATCCTGTTTATAAGAGTGGGCTGAGGACATGGTTTTCCACTCTAGATATTTGTCAAAAAGCTCCATCTCAGAAGCCTGACTCTTACACTATTGATCAAATGATTGCACCAGTGTCTTGCAGACTGGACTGCCCACTCATTTTAAGATCTAATGATCCTTTTGCGTCTCAGGATTAAAACCAGCATAATTATTCTGGTTTTTCTCTTTGTAAGACAATCACTTCAGTAACTGTTGAAGCCGATCAAGAATATGAGGTTTAAAGAATTAATCTGGAAAAAGAGCCTTGAAAGTCCATTATCTCATCCCGTGGAAAGGTTTTGACCGAAAAGGTAAACTTTCGGTCTTGACTTGAGGGTGTGTACCCTCCAGGTCATCAAGGCGTGGGAAGTTTTCTTTGCAGGACTGAAAACTATGCCATTTGATCTTCTGATAATTATTATTTCTGGATCCTGTGATGGCTAACTTAAATTTTTTGTCCTGGACTTTGGGCAAAAATATGTAGGGTGAGGGAGCATATGGCCCAATGGAGTTAATCTAGCATGTTTCTCTATCCTTTGTCAAGGGTCCTGTGACTTATGAAATACATCTGACTTTATTTTAAACATGGAATACTATAAATGATATCATATTGTATGGCAAATTATCAAATATAGAGCTTACTTAAAAAGAGTTGCAAGACACTTTCCAAACCTGCACAATAATTCATTTTCAGATGAGTCCTATAAGTAAATTATATTACCAACTTCAATTTCTGTAATTGTAATGTCATGTTATTTTCTAACTTAATCTAGACCAGGGTCACAGGTGGGGGTGGGGGGTGGATGCCAGGGCCTATACCAGAGAGCAAGTTTGATGCTTTTAACGACTGCTTAGTCAGATATGTGAACTAGAAACAAGTACCTACCTTTGTAGCCTCATATTGTGAATTGCCATGATTGAATTATGGGCAAGATTAGTGACTTGCCCATAGCCACACACTGAGATTAAGTAGGGAATGAAATAGTAACCTCTTGATTTAAGAATATTTATGTAAAACACCTCATAAACAAGTTCGCTATCTTTGCCAAATCTATGAATGCAATACTAAAAGTTTATTGTTTTAATATGAACATGAATATACAGGTAAATGGATTAGATTTCATTTAAAATGTTAAGTAATATATTGTCGTGCCAGACAAGGACTAGAATGCCATATCAGTATTGTTCTAAATATACTTTAATCATGACTTACAGTATATGTAAGCATTTTGTGTCTTCTCAATTCTATTACATTTTTAGAATTAGTTCCCTGTTTACCTCAAACTGGGTGAAATAAGTAATAAATACAGTATGTTAAAGCAGACTATAAATGAGAACAAAGTTCAAACATTCTGAAAAAAACAAGATACATTTGTGCCTGGCAATATTGAAAAATCAGAGTGTTATTTTAATATAGTAATTAAAAGCAATTTGTTAATAAGCAAAATTCATAATAAAAATATATTTACTCTAAAACTCAAATTAACTCATAGTTGGCACATCGAACAGAAAACTCTTCCATCTTGTAGTCGGTGGTCAAAACTTGAAATGGAGAATAATTTAATGAATAAGGTTAGATTTTGATATATAATGAGTATAATTTCTTTATTTATCAACTATTTTATACACTTACTAGCAAAATTAATTTAATTCTGTGTATGGCTGTACTATATTTGTTGTAGCAATAGTAGTATTAGTGAGGAAGAAAACGTAAGCAGCAATAACAATGTGCCAGTGTCACAGTGCCCCCTTCAACACACACCCATATAGGGCTTCTAATACAGGAGTGTCAAATTGAGCTTCTGAAGGTTTTCATTCCAGGTTTCTTCATTAGTAACCAATTGCTGTTGCTGATGGAACATACTTCTTTTGTCTCAATTTTAATTTAATCTTGATTTAAGATTCGGAACCCTTTATTGTTTTTTTTCCATAACCAGCAGCCAAATACTAATGAGATGCAAACCAGGCCAACGCATGATCACCCAAACTCAGGAGGGGCATAATTTTCACTCTAGCCAATTTCTTAATTAGATGCCAAATGTGTCTTTAATGAAACACATTATTTAATTCTATGGCTTATTAGAACTCTCATTTCACCACACCAGAATTTTAATTTCCCTTGCTCTGATCACACCAAAAATGTTGAGTAGTTCAATATTTCTATGAATTTAGCTTTTTTTTATTATTTGTTTTATTCAAACAGATTGTATATTGAACACATGTAAATGGAAGTATTTTAGCTGGTTATCTATTGGATACTTTGGATCTCATTTCTACTTGGCTGCAGGTTAAAGAACAGTGAAACAATTAAGCATTAGGAATCTTAAAATGCAAGTTAATTAAAATTAAGGAAAAAGAAATATATTCCATTAGCAGCAGAAATTTATACCTAATTATGAAACTGGCTGAAACAATAAGTTACAGCCACTGCGGTCCTCCAGGATCTGAGATCGATATCCTTAAAATATTATTTAAATCCTAAATCTAACCCTTAACCCTATCCTAATTCCAAATTATAACACTAAAATTATTTAAACCCTAAGACTAACTTTAACCCTAATCAAATCCAAATAAAAACCTGAACTCTTAAGAATTACTCCTTAAATATAAAATTTAACACATCTAGCCAACATAATTAGCATAACAGAAGTATTATTAAGTTTGGTAATTACAATAGTACTTTACAGAAAAAAAATAAAACATAGCATCTTGTCAAAGGCTGGTGAGGGATCAGTAAATGAGAAGTTTGAAGTGCAACACAGCAAACTAAATAATAATAATAATAATAATAATAATAATAATGTTACATTTATTGAGTGCCTTTCACAAACCCAAGGTCACTTTACTTGCAGAGTAAAAAAAATAATAATTAAAAAAAGACTGAGGTTTCTGTATTCTTAAATCATCTTCTAATTATGCAATCCCAGTCACCTACATATTTAACATTTCCCTGCTCCTTTCCTGTCCTGTTACCCAAAGCAGGCACCTGCTGTCACTTGCAACATCATCCACACTGAGCTTCATTCAAGGCCTATAAAGCACAGCATTTCAGACAAATGAAGAGTTTTGTTAATTATAAAAAATGCACCATAACTATTATATGTGTTGTTACGTTTTTGATTATTCTCAAAAAAAACTTTACATATCTACATGGGCAATGAATATGGATAATATGTTTATAATAATTCAGATTAAATTAAAATAAAACACAGTCAAAGTATATTAATAAACAAACTAAGAAGCATTGGCCTTTAGGAAATGTCAAAAAAGCTTGTGAGTTGTCATTTATAACAGAATGCATTGTCAACAGCACACACACTCTATTAAAACGATGTCACGAATAAAAACCAAAAAAAAAAATACAGCACAATCCACAGAAACTCACAGCCTTCTTCATATTTGATGTTATGATTAATTGTCAATATCACATAAATTAAGTCTGCTGCAGTCAGTTCAATAAACACTCCCTTTAAAATGTTTGCATATATAGCATATAAGACAGAATCTCAATGAAGTGGGACTTGTGAGTAGTGACAAATAATATGTGACACTGAGGAATCATAATGCTAAATATTGGGAACAAGTAAAAATTATGACTTTCTAAAACAGACACTTTAAATGTAGTTAATTCAATATATAATTTAAGAGGCTTGTATGTGTCACAAAACACTTTCTTTGGTCAGAGTCCACTAATAGTTCATAGCCAGTTGGCACTCAAGGTACCCCAAAATCCAGATAAAGTCTCTTGAAATCAAAGTCACCAATGATTATTGCAAAAATGTGATAAACCAGTATTTGTGGGTAAGATAAAGGACAAAATCCACAACAAAAAAAAAATTGCTGAGATCATTCATGCATAGTAATTATAGGCAAAGGCTCGTAAAATGCACAGTCCAAAGATGCCAAAAAAAAAAAATAATAAAATGGTAGAAAGAAAAAGGTTGAATAACTGATCCAATGGCTCTGTAGCAGCCAAAATCCCCAAGTGCTGAAGCTCTCCTCAAAATCTAGGAAATTTACTGGCTTAAAAAGGCTGGAAAAAAACCTTTAAGACAACCTTGAGCATGGGGAAAAAAATTAACCTTTGCAATACATACAATATTCTCAACATTCCCCTCCTTATTAATGGCATTGAGGTCTTTTCAGTATTTCTTACCCAGTCACTTAAAGGCAATGGAGTCCTACCATTCAGATAGAGGGGGAGAAACACCCCCTTCTCCGCACTTTACACCATCTTACCCACATCTCACACATCCCCAGATAATACATCTAAACTCTTAAACAACAAGAAGACATAAAATAAATGAATGAGTGGAATAAAACTATTACCATCTCCGTATTGCGATTGTTTTCCCCTTTCCCGTTTCGTTCCCCCTGACTGTTGCGAAATCAGCTGCTTGCTGGCTTTTAGAAGCATAAAGCCACGTGTGCACAGAATGAAAACTACCCATCAAATGACCACTAACGTGGCTAGTCCACTTAAGAAGAGGACTCCGCCAAGCCAGTAAGTGAAGGTATTATCTAAAATCAAAATATCTGATATTTACCGGAATGATGTGCTAACATTAAGTGTCTTATGGGGAATCTTCACTTTATGAATCTTTCAGCACTGCACCTGTCACCTGCTGCTGGTTCTTCCGGCTCCAATCACCAACAAAAGACCCGGTGACAGTTCTACTATCATCACCATACAGATTTAAGAACTAAGTAAGGCATCTGTTATACTAAACAGTAACACAAGCAATACTTAAATGAAGTGCTCATCTATCACAATAAAGTTCACACTGTCATGTTGGATGCTTGGAAGGTGCTGATTGTCTTAAACTATTCATAGAAATTTGTCCTAAAATGGAAGTGTCATATAGCCATCAGAAACTAAAACACACATTTAAGCTTGCTGGACAGTAGTTTATGTTATGTTTATCTACAATATAAATTCAGTACAACACCAGTGTCTCCAAAAACACTTAAATATGAAATTTAGAATGTTTTACAGTGAAACTCTTAATATATGTAATATATAATGATATAATATATCTTTGACACTATGTATCAGACAAAGGAAATCACAGCAAGCCACAATAACTATAATGAATTGTCAGCATGTACCTGAATTGTCATTTCAGTCAGTCACTGAAGTATAACAACTCAAGTGTGTAATGTCAATACAAATTACAAAATATCACTAGAGGGTTAAGTGTCAAATCTTTGGTAGACTCACAACAATGTACAGCACAATGGCTTTGAATGTGTCGAGGCTTCACAAAGCATATTTTGAATTGTGCACTTCAGCTCAGTGCTTCGAATCGCGCTCCACACTTCAATCTCAGTGTGAATGTCTGTTCATTGCTTCAAATTGCGTTCCACGCTTCAGTCCCAGTGTGCATGTCTACTCAGTGTTTTGAATCGTGCTTCAATCCCAATGCTCATGTCTGCTCATTGCTTCAAACCACGCTCCACGCTTCAATCTCAGTGTGAATGTCTGCTCAGTGTTTCAAATGGCTCTTCAATCCCAGTGCACCATGTCCACTTAGTGCTTTGAACTGTGCTCCATGTTTCAATCCCAGTGCATAGTATGTTTGGAAATATTTGACTTTTTTCCACAATTTTTTTTTTCATTTTTGTATAAATTAATCTTTTACTGTTGTTTGTTCCCTTAATTGTATCCTAATAATGACAGTTGCCAATGAGTGAACCCTGGTCTTCTTTGTGCGAGGCAACAGTACTACCACTGAAAGTGACAAGACCAAATCTGAACCCAATTACTGTACATAAAGAAACACACAGAGGCTTCAATACTGATTAAGAGAAAGAAAGTATATGGTTTGAGCAGAAAAAGTGAGTTCTTAATTAGGGAAACAGAAATCCAGCAGAAAAGTATAAATAAATAAAAGCAATTGGTTTGGAGATAAAAAAAGAATGGGATTACCTCAGAATCTTACCTTGCTTTCAGATATATTATTTTGCGGATATATTGTCTCTACTGGCTCACATGCCAGCTCACTGATAATGTCATGAAGGGGCAGCCATCCTGGATAGTTGAAGAGAATACAATAGAGGATCTTTAGCAGATTCAAAACTGAATAATAAAATAAAAAATGTGAAGTTTTGCAGGGTAACCAGAACTTAACCAGAAATATCATAGACCAATAATGAGTACAATGCTGTAGAACTGCAAAGATGCTATAAGTTCTCTAAAGTGTGTTATGCATACTAGAGCCCACTACAGCAAATCTGGAATGATTTTCTCTACTGCAAAATACTTCTGTTTTGTGTCCTATCATGCATAAATATTTTTGCATCGTCAAAACAGAATTGAAAAGAACTGGAAATATGCAGTGCATCCGCATTCATGAAACTGTATGGACACATGCGTGTTTCAAATCTGAACAGAATCCTAAAGAGTTTGCATTTTCAATGCATTATTAGCTGCGTTAAAACACTGCAAGGACAGAAAGAAAAAAAATGTAATATCCAGTCAACACAAAACACACTGATAAAGTCATATGTGAAAGGCTGGTTAAGCATTACTTAACTTACTGAGAATAATTTTCAAACACACAAACTTCCTGTCAATCCTTTACATTTTTCCTCATTTTTACATGTACAGTTTTTTTTAAATGTATAGCTTATTTTAAAATTGTGAGATTGTAAAACTAACCCTTTTTTATATAATGTTAATTGCCCCTCTAGACAATTCTGTTTACAAGTTCTATAGTGCATTCAGATATCTAACTGGAAAATGAACAAAAAGAAAATATAAAAGCATGTAAAAATTTACAGAGAGAAAAAAAACCCTTAAAAATTGAATACTTTCTCAAATATTAAAAATACTATATATTAAACATTACGAAGGTTAACAAATGTATTGTGTACAACTTGACATCTAATCCTTAGTTTCTTTATCCTGCTTCCTAACTCACTGACGTAGAACTCGGATTGCCCTGATTATGTGTCTTTTTCACAAATACACTTTGGAGATGAATTACAAATGTTTACTGATCATTTTGAACACCAAATAAAACTACAGAGTATCTATCTGTACATAGGTCAGACATCCTTTACTGTCTAACAAAAACTGCATGCTCAACCTCTGTACTTATATTTCATACCACTTGCACTCCCATTGTGCCTTCTGGTGCTGAAAGTACAGTACATGACAAAAAAGATGTTACAGCACACTGCAGCACCCTAAGGGCAACACAGAAAAGACATTCTCCATACTGTGGTTGAAAGAACCTCTTGTTTACCACAGCACATAAACTGGGGTTCATACCTTAAATTATTGCCTGATAAAAATGATGAAATTTCAGGAATGAAAACATAAGAACAAAAGAAATTTGTCAAACGAGAGGAGACTATTTAGTCCATCAAGCCCATTTGTTTATCTAATAGCTAATTTAAATTTAATTTTTCAATTAATACATAGTACAATCTATTTATGTTTATGATGTGAACATTGACACACCTTCCCTCTTCTTTCTATTCAATTTCTCATTCAACTGAGTTACTTACAGTATGTAGCATACTGGCCAAAGAATTATGAAGGATGGATTTGAACAAAAGGTATCCTTCTCAACGGATAATGTTGTACACTGTATGCAAGATCTGGGCTCATTGTTTTGATATGTGCTACAACTATATTAACTTGTGTAGAGTCACAATCTTGTAATTTGACAGGTCAAGCAATTTTAATTTTCACTTTTGTTGAATTTAACAGACTCTATGGCAAATATAATATTTACACCTAATTAACAGAGATAATTCAGATCATTTAAATGAGTATTCTTTTATATACTTCTATTTATAAAAGGGAAATAATTTCCCAACAATTGTAGGAAAGAATTAAACATCATTCGTCTAGAACAGGAAGTGACCTCAACCGAAAATAAGGCTGGATCACTGATTTCTACGGAAAGGGCTAATCCCTTTTAAATTCCAATTTTACTGTTGATAAATTAATTGTCAGATTTTGGGAGAAAAGAATTACATCTAGCATATATGTCGCTTTATATGTTGAATATTATGTATCTCTAAACACCAAAAGTCATAAATGTAGTAAAACTATTGCCTCATAGTTTTACCGACAATTCGTATCTTTGCTAGCAACATCTCAGGAGGTGCTGTTGTCATTCATACAGTGGATTCAGAAAGAATTCAGACCCCTTCACTGTTTTCACATTTTGCTGCGTCACAGCATTGTGCCAGAATTGTTTAATTTATTTTTCCTGAAAATCAAAGCAACACTCAATACCCCTCAATTACCAAGTGCAAACAGAATTTTAGAAATGTATGCAAATTTATAAACAATACAAAAAAGAAAAAGAAATTAATTGACACAGGAGTCTGTATCCTTTAGTCAGTACTTAGTTGAAGCACATTTGGCAGTGATTGCAGCCTCAAGCTTTCTTTGGTATAACACGACAAGACTCACAAACCTGGATTTAGGAATTTTCTGCTGTTCTTCTCTGCGGATTCTCTCAAGCCCTGCCAGATTGAATGTAGTCTGTCGGTAGACAGCTGCTTTCAGGTCTCTCCAGAGTTGTTCAATTGTATTCAAGTCTTGACTTTGACTGGGTACACTCAAGGACATTCCCATAGTTAACCCTAAGACACTGATGTGTTGTGTTTGCTTTGTGCGTAGGGTCATTGTCCTGTTGGAAGGGAAAGTGAACCTTTGGCCTTGTCTGGTCTAGAGTGCTATGGAGCAGGTTTTCATTCAGGATGTCTCTGTACGTTGCTCCATTCAGCTTTCCTTCAAACCTCTCTAGTCTCTCAGATCCTGCCACTGAAAAACAGCCCAACAGCATGATGCCACCACTACCATACTCCATTGGAATTGCACAGACATGATGCTAATTTTAGTTTCTTCAGATCAGACCATCTTGTTTCTTATAGTCTGAGAGTCCGTTAAGTGCCTTTTTGCAAGCTCCATGAAAGCTTACGTGTCATTTACGGAAGAGAGGCTTCTGTCTGGCCACTCTGTCATAAAGCCCAGATCGGTGCAGTTTTGCCGTAATGGTTTTTCTTCTGGAAGTCTCAATACAGGCTCTCTTCTCCCATGATTGCTCTGGGTTGCAAGCTCTAGGATGAGCTATGATTGGTCTAAACTTCTTTCATTCAAAAATTATGAAAGAAGCTGTGATCTTGGGAGCCTACCATGCTGCAGGAAATGTTTCTAGCCTTCCCCAGATCTGTGCTATGAAACAATCCTGTCTCTAAGCTTTGCAAAGAGTTCCTTTAACCTCATGTTTGGTTTTTGCTCAGATGCGCATTGTCAACTGTGGGACCTTCAATAGACAGGTGTGTCTTTCCTAACCGTGTGCAATCAATTGAATTTACTGCCTGTTGCACAGTAAAGTGTCACTTTACTTGAGTCATTGGGATATTTATTTTTTTTTTATTTTTAATAAATTTACTAAAATTTCTAAAATCTTGATTTCACTTTGTCATTCTGGCATATAGAGTATTGTTTGATGTGGAAACAAATCAATTTTTTTTTTTCACTTACATTAAGTTAAATAGAAAATTTTTAAATTATTTTTGCACAAGGATGCAGTGAAAAAAACAGAGGGATCTGAATAGTTCCTGAATACACTGTAATATTCAAATGAATCAGGCACATCTCTCATTAATAATAAATATGGTAAGTATAATGCATTTATGGTAGCGTGGTTTTCACATATTTGAATATCAGTAATGTATTTGTATTATTTTTATAACATTCCTCTGAATATGATTTTTAACAAAGAGCTTTGCATATCAAGATTGTTTGAAACAAAATACTGCAACTCAATTCCATATTCTTCTTTCTTCGTCTTATAGAGAGACAGGAATGATGCCTATATCAATATTTTGGCATTAAAATAGTGTTGGGAACAGGACCTTATAAGTAGACATTTTAACAGTGAATTTTAGTCAAATCTTGACAAAATGTTCCAAGTTATACATCCCATTCATGTTTACATATATACAATTACAAGCAAAATACCCGCGCTTCGCAGCGGAGAAGTAGTGTGTTAAAGAAGTTATGAAAAAGAAAAGGAAACATTTTAAAAATAACGTAACGTGATTGTCAATGTAATTGTTGTTTTGTGACAGTTATGAGTGTTGCTGTCATCAAGGATTTGATTATCTTGATTTCTTTCAATCAGGTTCGTATTTGGAGGATGTGTTGTGTTCAAGTTACATTCCGTGTTTGTCAACCATTGTAAAGATAACAGGTTTCATTCATCGAAGTGTTCACTACCTAAATCGGTACTCGTGAATCTAAGATGTTTAACAGGCATTCCCGGTATTAAGTTGTGGATTTGCCTGCGAATATTTAGTGGCAGCGTGTCTATGAACTTAATTTAAACTTAAGCTTTACACCTTGCTTTCCTATTGATATGTCTACAAAGGCTTGTTCAGCTTTAGAGGGTTGTCCCTTTCTTACTTCATCAATAAACAGCTCGTCTTCCTCTTTATCTGAGACATCACACACTGTATGCACAGGTTTACCTTTCCGAGTCCTGCAAACTTTAGCGAAGTGATTCAATTTATCACATTTATTACACTGTCTTCCTTTAGCTGAACATTGACTTTTTCCTCCGTGTGCTTTGTTTCCTCAGTAGCTGCACTTATGAATATGCTTGTATGCGTCACTCGCTTCATATTCTTTTGCTGCCTTCTCAATTGTGTAATGCGTTTTTTGTTCAGCGCTCTTTGGAGCTCTTGCTTTTTGTCTGCGTACTGCGTTCACAGTCAGTTCACGTGAGCCGCTCAGAGTACATGCATCGAAGGTTCTCAGCTGTGCTTGTGCTATCTCGTGCGATCTTGCGATGTCCACGGCTTTATTTAATGTTAGCTCAGACCTGCCACTTGAAAGTTTCTCTCGCACTTTTGCTGAGTTTGTGCCAAACACTATTCTATCCCTGACCATCTCATCTTCGTTTGCATAAGCACAGTCCTCCAGCAATTTTAACTCCGTTTCAAAGTGATCAAAAGTTTTGTTTATACCTTGCGTCTTCTCACTAAACTTGTATCTAACGAATATCGTCTTCGTCTTAGGCATGACAAACGCCTCGTAGCGGCAGCGTGTCTATTGAATTGCTGCTAACGGATAGCCTTATATGGGCAGGCACTCAATTACGTGGGAGGTGTGGGTATGGGGGACGTAATATAGGCAGGCAGCCAACTACGTGGGAGGCATGGTGATGGGAGACGTAACTCCGCCTCACACTGCGACCGAGCTGCAGGCTATGGCCGTATATATGTACATAAGTTGGATTCAGTTATGACCGTTCTGCGTAGAATTTCAAAATGAAACCTGCTTAACTTTTGTAAGTAAGCTGTAAGGAATAAGCCTGCCAAATTTCAGCCTTCTACCTACACAGGAAGTTGGAGAATTAGTGATGAGTCAGGGAGTCAGTCAGTCAGTCAGTAAGGGCTTTGCCTTTTATTAGTACAGATATAGTCAGACATATGGCCAGGAAAATATGCTTTAAAGCACTTGCTTCCCTTGGCCATGTGTTTTTGCTATATGCTTAAGAAACTTTTTGCTGGATTGCATTTTTGCTTAATTTAATAGAGACCAATGGTACTACTACATATCATGTCCTAAAGATGTCTTTGTATACCACACTGCAATCCCTCGGCTGACTTTTGTTGCAGTGCTGTCTCATCAGTTTGCTTTGCTCGCTGAGTCCCAATGTGCTCTCGGTATCATAATGAGAGAAGGCACATTGGACTACTTGAAACTCAAAGTGGAATAACTCAAAAATTTTATAATGCATGTTAGCTCTTTGTCCGCACAGTCTTTAAACAGCTCATTATAAAGTTAATCTGATTTAAATTTTGTTTAATTTATTAGTCCTTGGTTGCCAGCTTGCAAGTTTTATGTCTTTTTCTACTTTCCATTATGTTGTGGGTTGCAGGGATTTGTCTAAGAATAATTGTTCTCCCCAAGTGGAGGAGTTCAAGTATCTCAGGGTCTTGTTCATGAGTGAGGGAAGAATGGAGCGTGAGACCGACAGGCGGATCGGTGCGGCATCTGCAGTGATGCGGGCTCTGCATCGGTCTGTCGTGGTCAAAAAGGAGCTGAGCCGTAAGGCAAAGCTCTCAATTTACCATTCAATCTACGTTCCTACCCTCACCTATGGTCATGAGCTATGGGTAGTGACCGAAAGAACGAGATCGCAAATACAAGCGGCTGAAATGAGTTTCCTTCGCAGGGTGTCTGGGCTTTCCCTTAAAGATAGGGTGAGAAGCTCAGTCATCCGGGAGGGGCTCAGAGTAGAGCCGCTGCTCCTCTGCATCGAGAGGAGTCAGATGAGGTGGCTCGGGCATCTGATCAGGATGCCTCCTGGACGCCTCCCTGGTGAGGTGTTCCGGGCACGTCCAACCGGGAGGAGGCCCCGGGGAAGACCCAGGACACGTTGGAGGGACTATGTCTCCCGGCTGGCCTGGGAACACCTTGGGATTCTCCCAGAAGAGCTGGAAGAAGTGGCCGAGGAGAGGGAAGTCTGGGCCTCTCTGCTTAAGCTGCTACCCCCGCGACTCGACCCTGGATAAGCGGAAGAGGATGGATAGATGGATAAATGTATATTACATACAGGATATGAACACTTGTGGATTGGTTAATTTGCTATGACCTCTAACACACTTCCCTTCTAATACAGTATATAGAAAAGAAAAAAGTATCATGGTATCTTAATTTTCAGCCTTTTAATAGGGGTATTTAACCAGTACATTCCCATTCTCTCAATAACAAACTAAAAGGGAAATGAAAAATATAATATATATTGCCAGACAACACAGTATGCGGAAAATACAACATGCATCAGTATTCTGGTGTGGATGCTTCCTTGGGGACCTTGATTGAAAATATACCCAGACACAGCCCACTGGGAAGAGACCTGATGCAAACACAGGACATGGTTAAAGAATTATATTTCTCTGTGGTGCTGAGAGCATATGGCAATTCTCAAAGAGGAGCTGACCTCTTAACACAATGGCCTTCACCAGGACAAAGGGTACAGAAAATGAGATAAGAAAAGAAAAGAATATTGTTGTCTAACAGTATAAGTATTCTCTTTCTGTCAGGTATTTCTTGTGATTCATTGCACACATGTTTTAAATGTTGTGTTACTCAGAAAATTAGAACTTTGTAGCTATTTTTTCTAGAACATTCCTTATTTTATGCCTTATTGTGGGCCTGCAATCTAACACAGCAGGTATGCAAAAAAATCCTAATACAATGCCTGAATCCAGAAGAAAAAAAAAGTCCAGATATTAATATAGTAGACTTTCTCTATTTCATTTTTGCCTTAGGAAAAGTTGAAATCTATATAAGCAGAGAGTACAAGCCAGGAACAATCCCCAAAATTTTGCTATTCAATGACAACTGTTTTTCATGTTATAGATGAACCTAACATGACAAGTACTGACTAACACTCTTAGGGTCTTTTGTGAATGGGGGATCTGTAGAAATGACAAAACTTCTCAATGGCTCCCCCTTGAGGTCTTAAGGGACTGCAGTTAGATAAAGAATGATCTTAAATTCTTGGCAATCAGACACGGATATTTATTTAAACTTTCACTTAAAATTATATTAATTAACATCAAAACAAAGGGAAGTAAATAAAAGCATTCCAAAGTACTCTCAAAGTCTTTATTTTATCTTCCAGGCAACAACTGTACTGAGCTCTTTACAAAAGTGTCAGAAAAGAAGTAACTGAACACAAGGCAGTAACTGAACTTTAAAAAAATCTAAGAAAAGGTAGTCACTTTCATTTTTCCTACTCACTGAAAATAAACACCTAGCTTACTTGTTTTCATTTCATTACCAAAGCACAGAATGTTACTGAATCATTATCACAAAGTTAAAGTAATTTCCCATGATAATCAAAGGCTGCACTTCTAAGTAAGCAAAATACTGTAAATCCGTTCAGCTTTCTCTGGATGTACTGCATATCTGTTCAACCTGACAAGACCTTCAGACTATGGTCTTTTAACTGAATTTAGTCAATTAAAAAGGTTAAAGTATCTCGCATACAGCAATACATATTAGAAGCTCCCACTTACTTATTCTGTGTCAGTTTAGAGTTGCCAGTTAAAATAACATTAGATATGGGAGAAAACCTACAGTAAGAAAAAAAAACAATAATAATAATAAGAAGAATTAATCATAATATTAACACTTTGTCACAAGAATAGCCGAAAGACATCAAAAAGGTATGGGGTAGTCACCCATATATTGTTCCCAGGCTGCAAAATAGGTAAATAGATTGTGAGATGTTCACAGGTCTGAGTCCAAAACAGAACTGACTTAAGGTTGCAAAGATGACGGCTTTAAAGGCAACAGGAAGTGACATTATCATTGAGTCTGGAACCAGGAGTGAAGTCATCAGTGGGGCCAGAACTGGAAGTGATGTCATCAGTGGGGGCAGAACCGTGCAGGATTTCTCTGGTTGGTCTGCAGAGGATTGAGAAAGTCAGCTGAAAGGCAGCTGAACATGGAAAGCGCCGAAGCACCTATAAAAACAGCAAAGATGACTTCAACACTTAATGTAAGTTCTATCTGCTCTCTGCCCGTCGAGGGCGCGTTTATATGTTGTGTGTCCTGCAGTATGTACAGCTCAGGTTTTCCGGCCGACAGTGCAGATAGCTTCACCTGCCAAAAGTGTTTAGTTAATTTAGAGTTGGTCGGGAAAATACACGAATTGGACGACCGCTTTAGGAATCTGATAACGATTAGGCAAACTGAAAATTGGATCGACTCGGTTTGTTTAGACAATTTGGCTACTTCTGATTCGGCTTCAGTCTCTCCAGGTCCCACTGTAGTCAGTGCGCGGCCGAAATCAGCAGCACCAATTCAGCCACAGGGCGAGTGGGTAACAGTAAGACGGGGGTCTAAGAATCCAAAATGTAGTCCGCTGGCACCCAGGTCACCAATTCCCAGAACAGGTTCTCAGCTCTCCGCAGCGCACCTGTGGAAACTGAGAATAATAAAGTGCTCATAATTGGCGATTCCATAGTGCGGAATGTTAGAATTCCAAACTATGTTAAACCAGCAGTTAATGTTAAGTGCCTTGCAGGGGCCAAGATTTCTGGCATAGAGGCCGCATTGGACCGTGTTGCAGACGATGAAGTATCTACCTTATTGCTGCATGTCGGCACTAATGATATTTATTTACAGCAATCTGAGGTATTAAAGCGGAACTTCATCTCTCTATGCACCAAAGCTAAAACAAAATGTCGGAATTTAATTGTATCTGGTCCCTTACCAAGATTATATAGAGGGATGTGATTTATAGCAGATTGCATTCCTTTCACTGCTGGCTAGAAACCTGGTGTGCAAATAAAAGCATAGCATTTGTGAACAATTGGGATGATTTTTGGGAAAGGCCTGGATTTTTCAGAAGAGATGGTCTTCATCCTAACTGGAGGGATCTTATGTATTATCCCAAAATATGGCAGCAAAACTGCCTGGTTGACTGATTAGAGCACCATCCAGGCCGCAGTCATGTGATCTTAAATCACAGGCTGTTGTTTATCCCACCTGTTATTTTCCTGAAGCTGTTACCCATAATCCCTGTTGTGGGGCATCCAGTAAATTTAGTCTTGATACAAACCATAAATTAATTGATAACCAAAAATAAGGTGTATAATTAGACCAAGGGATAAAACCAGACACTCCACCAGGGGCATCTGTAATAGAAATTTAATTCAAATTAAAACAAAAAATATATCAGCAGTTCAGAAAGAACCATGCAGTTTTAAATGCTGTTTATTGAACATTCGCTCTCTTGGCACTAAAGCTGTTTTGGTAAATGATATATATTAAGTACAAAATCTGATCTGTGTCTTCTTACTGAAACCTGGCTTAGTAAATGTGACACTGTTCCCTAGCTGAGGCGTCACCAGATGGATACTCGTTCCTTCATAAGTCTAGAGATTCTGGTCGAGGAGGAGGCCTTGGAATAATTCATTGTAACAAAATGCAAATCACTCCTAAAAATTTAGGCAACTTTACATCCTTTGAGGCATTCATTTTAAATATTAAAACAGATTCCAACACAATTATAGTGCTAGTCTACAGACCACCAGGGCCATATTCATTGTTCATGACTGAATTTAGCAACCTTCTGTCTGATTTGGCTATAAATTATGATCACGTAGTTCTGATGGGGATTTTAATGTACACATTGATGTGGAAACTGACACTTTTAGCAAATGTTTTACTTATTTGTTAAATTCAGTAGGATTTTGTCAGATTGTCAAAGGTCCAACTCATAATCATAACCATACATTAGATTTAATTATAACTTACAAAGTTGAAATTCAAAATTTAAATATTACTCCATTAAATGTAGTTATTTCCGATCACTTCTTAATTACATTTGATTTAGTTCTGCCCATGCCAACGCACTCACAGATTAAAACAAAGACAGTGCGACATCTAGATTGTAATTCTGCTTCAAAATTTATAGATACCTTGAGTAAGTCGAGTGTAATTGTGGAAAACCATTTAGATCAGTTAACATCAAATGTAAACGTGGAAAACAATTTAGATCAGCTAACATCACATTATAATGTGACCTTGAGAGATGCTCTGGACACAGTGGCTCCCCTAAAACAAAAGTGATCAAAGCACATAGAAACTCTCCCTGGTTTAATGAAAATACTCGAGCTCTTAAATTAGAGTGTCAAAACTGGAGCGCAGATGGAGAACAACAAAGCTACATGTCTTTCAAATTGCATGGACAGAGAGTGTTAATAAATATAAAAAAGCCCTCTTTAAAGCTCGCTCAGAATACTATTCTACATTAATAGATAGCAATAATAAAAATCCTAGGGTACTTTTAGAGCAGTGGCTAAATTAACAAATGGGAATTCAGATCAACAGTGCAAAATACCAACAGATATTAGCAGTACAGACTTTATGAACTTCTTCAATGAGAAAATTAAAAATATAAGATCCCAGATCTCAGCATCACAGTACAAACCAAATACTAGCTTAGCAGACCCTTTGCATTCAGCACTTTAATAATTTTAATCCTGTAACTGAGCAGGAAGTCTTAACTTTAATTACTAAAATGCCGACCCACTACTTGTTCCCTAGATCCAGTGCCAACAAAACTAGTAAAAGTGCAATGGATGTTCTTGCAGCCCTATTCTAACATTATCAATAGTTCATTACTGCATGGCACAGTACCTGATGCACTAAAAGTGTCAGTCATTAAACCTTTACTTAAAAAGTCAGACCTAGACCCACACATACTAAATAACTATAGGCCTATTTCAAATTTACCATTTCTCTCTAAAATACTAGAAAAGTAGTCGCCAGTCAGCTTCAGTCACACCTTAGCATTACAATTTATTTGAGAAATTCCAGTCTGGCTTTCGCACTGGTCATAGTACAGAAACGGCACTAACACGGGTTGTAAATGACATTCTGATATCCTCTGATGAAGGAAACTCCACTGTAATTATGTTGTTGGACTTAAGTGCAGCATTTGACACCATTGACCATTCTATTTTACTGCACAGGCTAGAAAACGATGTTGGGCTTACAGGCCCGTGCTCGCTTGGTTCAGTTCTTATTTATCAAATCGATTCCAATATGTACAGAAATGTGCTGACAGTACTCCATCATTATACACAGAAGTTCAATATGGTGTCCGCAGGGCTCAGTACTGGGACCTTTACTGTTTTCACTTTACATGCTTCCACTGGGATCTCTCATTAGGAAACATAATGTTAATTTTCACTCGTATGCAGATGACACCCAGTTATACCTTTCATTTAAATCAAATGAAGTTTCTCCGATGTTGTCTTTAATTAGTTGTGTTAGTGAATTAAAGGAATGGATGAATGAGAACTACTTGTCTTTAAATACAGATAAAACAGAGATGTTAATTGTTGGAGGGAATGACGCTGATCACAGCAATATTTTGTCATCATTTAACTCAGTTGGAATCCCAATTAATTTTACTGAATCAGCCCGCAATCTAGGAGTTATCTTTGACTCTAGCATGTCATTTAAAGCACATATTACAAAGTGTCCAAAACATGTTTTTCCATCTTAAAAATGTTAGGAAATTAAGGCCTTTCTAAATAAACAGGATTGTGAGAAATTAATTCATGCATTTATCTCTAGTAGGATTGACTACTGCAATGCGGTGTTCACTGGCTGTTCAAACTGTTCTCTATACAGCCTCCAGTTAATCCAAAATGGCTGCAAGAATTATTACAAGAACAAGAAAATATGAACACATAACCCAGTTCTTAAATCTTTACACTGGCTCCCAGTTAAGTTTAGGGCAGATTTCAAAATCCTCCTTTTAACATATAAAGCATTAAATGGCCAAGGTCCGCTTACTTGTCTGAACTTATCATGACTTACAAACCTGAGCACATTAAGATCTCAAGATGCCGGTCTGCTTAGGATTCCAAGGATTAATAAAATAACAGTGGGAGGTCGAGCTTTTAGTTACAGGGCCCCTAAACTGTGGAATGGTCTTCCTGCTTCCATAAGAGATGCCCCTTCGGTCTCAGCCTTTAAATCCCGGCTGAAGACTCACTACTTCAGTTTAGCATATTCTGACTAGAGCTGCTGATTAACTGTACATACTGCGTCTCTGTTTTTAGTCATTAGCACTAAACATAAGTAACATGATAATTATATTTGAATACTAACCCTCACCTATTCTGTTTCTTTCTCGGTACCCAAATGTGGCATTGGTGCCACGCCCACCTGCCAAGTTGTTTGCCTGCCTATGGTAAAGTCATCCCTGATGGAGGATCACAGGAATCATGGGAAAGAGGGTCCTTTCATCGGAGCAAGCAGTTTCAGCCGTGGCATGGCCAAATGGGAGGCAGCTAGATGGATGAGGTCTCCAGGACTCTAAAAATATCCAAACCTAATTATGTCATATCATCTACTGTTAAACTGTAACTTCTAAAATTTTATTATTATGCTGTATTAAGGAATTGTTCTGTTCTGTGTATTGTATTGTATTGTATTGACCCCCCTACTTTTGACACCCACTGCACGCCCAACCTACCTGGAAAGGGGTCTCTCTTTGAACTGCCTTTCCCAAGGTTTCTTCCATTTTCCTTACAAGGTTTTTTGGGAGTTTTTCCTTGTCTTCTCAGAGAGTCAAGGCTGGGGGGCTGTCAAGAGGCAGGGCCTGTTAAAGCCCATTGCGGCACTTCCTGTGTGATTTTGGGCTTGTATTGTATTGTATTATTGTACTTCGCCATCCCCTGGTCTGACGTGAAACTACCATTATTCAGGCCCATTAGCTGCCTCCCAAAAAAATGTGTAATCCTGGGCCATCTTAAATTCCTAAGCACCTCTCCATCCGCCTCAGCTCATCTTGGGTAAAAAGTTTGCTTAGTTCAAGTCTTTTTATCTGGGTGCCTAGAGTTGTGTAGGATAAATAATGCATTGTTATTTGGAACACATGCATTTCATGTGTGATCCGTGTCTACAACGTGTACAACTGTGTAAATTTAGGAAGACAGGAAATGTGAGGCAAGAAGCCCATACCTAAAAATGAAACTTTTTTCATTTTATAGTGCTAATGACAAAATTTTGACATGAAGGGTATAATGTGTCAAGACTGAAGTTCAAATATCAAATAAACAGTTTCACAAAAGGTACACATATAGCAAAACAAGTGTGGTTTTATTCCAGAATAAAGAAGAATAAGAAGAAAAAGAAATCAGATTAGGGTACTACACTGACATGACCGCTTGAGAGGTGCAACGGTAAGAATTGCTGACTCATAATCAAGAGGTTGCCAGTTTGACTCCAGGCACCTCCCAGAAATACTGTTTTGAGTAGTGAGCCACTCTTATTGTTACTATTATAGAATTAAAAACATAAATTTGATTTGAGTCTCTAACAGCCGGTGTAAATTTATGGTTAGCGTTTTTTTTTTCATTCAGTTTTTTTCTCTCAGTCACGTTCATGCTCCCCCCGATCTGACACTGCTGTTTTCAAATAAAGACATGCTATAGCAAAGGTGAACTCAGATGAGGATGAGGGTTCTACATTGGAGAAAGAGAACAGCAGCTCTCCCCGCAAGAAACACATAAGAACAATGCAGCTGCACAATGCATGATCAACACATTTGCAAAACAAAAGACTTTAATGTAGAGGTGCGAAGCAATTTAAGGAGGACCGTGATTACGAGTTTTTTTGTAGGTTTCAGGGAAAGTGGACAAGGATTTAAAGGCTGTCTCCTGGTTTTAGGTGCTAATCACTACACCACCATACCAACTGAAAACATAACCACATGAAATGTAAATTTGACAATCAAATTGCAGCTTATGAGCAGACACTTATCTAGTTATTACCTTGCTTTCTATGAAAAGGTAATACAATTTGCTGTATATCACCTAAAGAAGGTGCATGTAGTACTAATAAGTATTTATTCAAGAAAATCATAAACATCAATGTGTAGTAATAACAAAAAAAAACAGTTTCCTCTTTTTCAATTTTAACTGCTAAGATAAAAAAAAATCTACGCAAACTTTAATACTTAAGAGTACAAAAAACCTAAATCCTCCTTTAATTCCAAAATGCTTCCATTAGAAGCAATTAATTTATTTAGGTAATTTCCTTAGAATATGCAGTGACATGAAATATGTGGTTCTCCAGTAATAAATATATTAAAATATTAAAATATATTTGTTTTGTTAAACATAAATAGTCCCCTTTCACTTTTGTTCAGGTTTTAAGGAAATTAAACACATCAAAAAACATTTAATAAGGGAGATTTCCATGTTGTGCAAACCAGACAAAAAGAAAATTGGTGGACCTGAAAAAAGGTTTAGGAAGACCATCACTTTGAGTACTTATACCTTTATGTACTGTATGGGTTCATATTTGCAGTCCCAAACAATTAACACACAGATATTATTATGCTGCTATTATTTTCACTGTAATAATTTATTTTAATTCTTTAAACAATGTGACATGAATTCTTGCTTTGTTAGGTCTTGATGTTATTTCTTGTATAAGTTCTGAATTTTTTATTTGCTTTATTGTATGCTATGTTGTTTTCTTGAAATAAAATTATTAAATAAAAAAACAGTGTGGCATGTGAAATAATACATTATATAATGTTTATATAAATGAAGAAAAAATTGTTTGCAACTATAATCAGATTTAGGAATAAGACACAGTTAATAGTGGAAATCAGTAAATTAAAAAAAGCTCCTAGAAAGGAAAATATGATGGAGAGATATTATTAAAATTTCCCCTCAAAAACAATATGTAAGAGAAAAAAATAAAACCTCTAGTTTACGAAAGGTTTTCAAGTAAAGTTAAGACAAAAAGTACATTTGCCAAAAAGAACATGACAACATAGAAATACCGTTTATGCCATAAAAATATAAGTGCCATATTCATGGAGCCAATCATTACAACTACACTCAGGATGTGACAGGCAACCATAACATTTAAACTAGAGGTAGGCTTGAAATTCTATTTATACATATGTAAACAAAAAGACAGGTTTTTATGAAGCGAACACTTCTGAATCAACTAAGACAAATCCCCACCTTCTAACTTGAAAGGTTTTTGGCTATTAAATGAAATTTACACAGGGTTTATGCTCTCTTGTGAAATGAGTCTTGAATAACATGGACAGAACTGAAATGCACCTGGTGAATTTTTCATGGCAGCTGTCCAGACAAATGTTTTGGGTTTTAGAGATTTGATTCATGAAGAAGTGTCAGATGTCTAAGGTGGGTTAGTTTGTCTAGTTATTGTTTTGTTCAAATCTTGTTTAAGATATTTGCATCTGCAAAATATCGCTAAGCAGTTAATCTGGAAAAGACTAAAGTAAATATATGTTTGTGAAAAACTGTTCAAAATAATTTTACAATTTGTTATTTTATTGTCAAACAATGCTGGTTTAACTATTAACAACCAGTGATACAACAGTAGTTTATGCTATGATGTTAATTTCCACCACCAGAACTCTAACAACTGCTGTTTATCGTAACTTTTTTTCATGCATTATGCATTCTGATATTTTAAATTAATATACCAATAGTAAGATCAAATGTTTCAAACAGTGGCATACAGTCCTCAGTAACTACCATAAATATATTTGGGAGACAGAGGTGCAAAAAAATCCCGATATATTTAAATAAAAAACTCTTCCCATTCATTACTTCTGTAGCAGTTTTTTACTTTTATGTATGACTCCTTTTTTTACTCTTGTTTATGCATTATTGTTTATTTTAATTTTATATGGCCAGAATGTTTTCAAAAAGCACACTCAGACTCCATCCCCAATCCAAAAGGCTGGTTACAACTCTGTACCTACATGTTCTTTTATTCCAGCACATAAACTATAAACAGTATTACTAAGCTGTAAATTGTGTCTTCTTTTCATTTTCTTCTTCTTTCAGCTGTTCCTGTTAGGGGTTGCCACAGTGGATCATCTTTTTCCATATCTTTCTGTCCTCTGCATCTTGTTCTGTTATACCCACCACCTGCATGTCCTCTCTCACCACATCCATAAACCTTCTTTTAGGCCTTCCTCTTTTCCTCTTCCCTGGCAGCTCTATCTTTAACATCCTTTTCCCAGTATATCCAGCATCTCTCCTCTGCACATGTCCAAACCAATGCAATCTCGCCTCACTGATTTTGTTTCCCAACCATCCAACTTGAGCTGACCCTCTAATGCACTCATTTGTAATCCTGTCCATCCTCGTTACACCCAATGCAAATCTTAACATCTTTAACTTTGCCACCTCCAGCTCTGTCTCCTGCTTTCTAGTCAGTGCCACCATCTCTAACCCATATAACATAGCTGGTCTCACTACCGTCCTGTAGATCTTCCCTTTTACTCTTGTTGATACTCATCTGTCACAAATCACTGATGACACTCTTCTCCACCCATTCCACCCTGCCTGCACTCTCTTTTTCACCTCTCTTCCTCAATCCCCATTACTCTGTTGATCCCAAGTATTTAAACTTATTCACCTTCGCCAACTCTACTCCCTACATCCTCACCATTCCTCTGACCTCATTTACACACATGTATTCTGTCTTTTCTTACTGTCCTTCATTCCTCTCCTCTCTAGAGCAAACCTCTAATTTTCCAGGGTCTCCTCAGCCTGCTCCCTACTCTCACTACAGATCACAATGTCATCAGCAAACATCATAGTCCATGGGGACTCTTGTCTAATCTCATCTGTCAACCTGTCCATCACCATTGCAAATAAGAAAGGACTCAGAGCCGACCCCTGATGTAATCCCACTTCCACATTAAAGGCATCTGTCACTCCTACTACAGTTTTCACTACTGTCACACTTCCCTCATACATATCCTGTACAACTTTTACATACTTCTCTGCCACTCCCAACTTCCTCATACAATACCACAGCTCCTCTCGTGGCACCCTGTCGTATGCTTTCTCCAGGTTCACAAAGACGCAATGCAACTCCTTCTGGGCTTCTCCATCAACACCCTCAGAGCAAAAATAACATCTGTGGTGCTCTTTCCTGGCATAAAACCATACTGCTGCTCACTAATCATCACCTCCCTTCTGAGCTTCCACTACTCTTTCCCATAACTTCATGCTGTGGCTTATCAATTTTATCCCCCTGGAGTTACTACACTTCTGCACATCCCCCTTATTCTTAAAGATCGGCACCAGTACACTTCTCCACTCCTCAGGCATCCTCTCACTTTCTAAGATTCCATTAAACAATCTGGTTAAACACTCCACTGCCATCTGTCCTAAACTCCTAAAATTCTTCATACTCACAATACACAATTAATATATAATGCTTGGCCAAAGAAATATTTCACCATTGTTATAAAATACTGATAAAGGTTATCTAACATAAAATATGTACTATTTAAAATCAACATAATTGCAATTTTTGCTTGTGGAAAGAGTTAGTACACCCCTGCCTTTATCACTGCATCACATGCCTAAAATTTAATTTGGATATAGAGTAGCCTTGAAGGTCTTGCCTGATATTTAAACATCAGAAACCAAAGTAGTTCTCTCTGTCTCAGAAATTTAAATGTGAGTCTACATACCTAGGTCAAAAGAGGTGTTCAGAACAAAGATTGTTGATGCATATGTGCCTGGCTTTAAAAAAAAAATCCAGGTAATTTATAGTCAATCTCTCCACCATTTGGAAAGGAGAAAATTTCAAACCATGGGGTAGTCTGCACTGGAAGGGAGAAAAAAAAATGCTTTCTAAGACAACATAGGAGTCTGATAGAAAATCCATGTTTATAAGAAATTATTTCTGTTATAGGAGGCTACTACAGAAGCGAGGGGTGTACTTATTGTTCAAGCAGACAATTTAATTTCTGATTTTTTTTTTATTGAATAAGCTTCCTTGTTTTTTTGACATTTATCTTTATCCAGTAGTGTTGGAATGAAGGTCAAATATCCATACATGCTAACTTGGTGAAGAACACTCTTGTCATGGGATGTACTTAGGATTCATAGCATGCAGTGCTCTGCAATTGCAAGTCTCAGAGCAGTGCATGCACAAATTAGACAGTCTTACCTTTGAATGAACTCAAGGGTGCCTGTAGCTTCTTCTTGGTGCTGAAGATTGAAAATGTAATAACATGAAAACAAAGCAGCAAGTCCTGAGAGGAAAGAGGAAAGTTGTCCGAGAGCTTTCACACACCACTTTGCTCTGTATGCTGATCATTAAGTGTGCATTTGTGAGTTCTTTCTCTGAAACACACACAAAATAACTCATGGTCTTTAATTTAGAATACATAGTTATGTTGACTTTCACCATTTTTTGAATATATTAGAAACATTGCTAGTTGATATTCAAATAATCTCATCTTCAAGTCAGCTTTTATCTTAACCTTTAGCATACCAAGTATTATTAATTGAGAGATCCATGGTAAGCTGAGGGTTGTCTGGACAACATTTGCAGACATTTATTGAGTAAATCAATAAATGCACAGACCAAATGGTGTCTGCTTTGCATGAAACAGGATAAATGTAACAGCAAGAAATTAAAAATGATTGCATATACATCTGCCAGAAGTATGAGTATCCTTTGTAAAATAAGCCTCTAATAGCGGAACAGCACAGAGAGCCAATTCACTATTAGGAAAGCACAGACCTCTTCAATAGCTAGTTTGCTATTCATGTACTCAGTCATGGCTCTGCTACACCCTTTCATTGTCACTCCCAAGGCATGAAGAAACATTTATGTTTGTGTATAGCTCAAAATGAAAAGAGGAAAACTACACTGGAATGTAAAGGAAAGGCCACTTGTGTCTCACATCCTCAACAGCAGGTGCAAGTGTGATGTATATCATGTATCTCTGTAAAGAATAAGTTGACTCCATGCATCAAATGACATCTTCTTGATCTGCTTCAGTTGCACCCTGCTGCAGAAAGTGCATTTTTAGGTCTGTCTCCTATTAAATTTCCCATGGTTCTGTGGTGAGATAACGTGGTGCTGCCATTAGAGGTGCTAAATTCGTACTTTAAATTGTTGAAGATCTGGATTATATCCACTGCCAATCCATGTCTGACTTTCATCAAACACATCAGAAAAATAACAAGGATACTGTCTGACAATTTTTTGACAAACTGTAAGACACTGTGACCGAGTCAGATTTGCTTCCTATCTTTGCATGTCGACTGGCAGCACAATTTGCCTGTGATCTTCAGGATTATGCCACTTGCTATTTTTGATGGCTGTCTGATTTTTGCTAGGCATTTGATCCTAAGGGGATTTTAAAGGTTTGTGGTCATGTAATAGACATGGTTGATTGTGATGATGCAGGAGAAGAGCTAGCTGAGGGGCTCATAATTTAAGGGAGGCTTGAGAAAGGTAAAAGGGCCTAAACGTGGTAATGACTCAAAATGATGTGAGGATTCTAAACATTGTTTATCGCCATTTCTAAAAGATGACAGAACAAAGTTCTACACACCGAACAAAACAATTTAACATTCCACCAAAAATTGATTTCATTACCTGATTTAAATGTATAAAAGAATTTTCTTTATTGAATAGGCCACAACAGCTGAACAATGTCATCCTCCTTTACATATTTCTGGTCAGCTGCATTCTGTACACCACATTGCCAAAGGCTCTCCCAAAGCTGAGAGCATTAGTCTCTGCTTTGAGGCTTTAAGAACAACTTACTGGTTCTCTTCAGCTAATTTGGACATTACTACAGGGAGAGGAAGGAGTGGTGAAGAACAATCAGTGACACATCACGCTTTAATTTTTGCAATGGCTTGGACATAAGACAGTTCGCTCCCATAGCAGCAAGATAAAGAGACTGTTAGTCTCCGATATAAAACAAATAGAAGAATGTCTATAAATAAGTATCGTTTGGATTTTACCAAATATGATCCCTTCATCATTTCTGCTGATCGCCATAAACTTGTTTTTCTTGTATCTTGTGTCCTTCACAGTCACATCACGAGTAACAAAGGTATTCAAAGACTCTACCTTCTTCTCCACAGCAATACTTAGTGGATAGAAATTACCAGGACTCAGAAACACTTGGAGGAGCTGATGTCTGTCAGCAAATGCTGTACATATGTTTTTAAAGTTATGCCATTTTCTTGCACACTTTGATGTGCTTAATGTCAAATATGATATATTCAAATATTCACAAATGAATGAGAGGCCCACAGTTAGCAATAAGCTCTGTGTTGTGACTAGTGCCATGATTTTTGGGTTTTAGTAAATAATCAGGAGTCGCATTAAAAAGTACAAGTATTCATCATTCAGAAATTGTAAATAAGTTGTCTGAGCAAGAGTGCGCATGTCAGTCAACAATCTGGTGAAGCCCCAAAACCATTTGCCTTATTTAATTTTCATCCGGATGGTCATTTTTTTGTTTCCAACCAACTTTGCCAGCAGTTTCCTCAAACACCAGTTTTTGGGCAGCATGACCCACAAGCTTTTTATTTCTATAGGTAACTTCACAAGGTTTGTCATTGCCATCATTACCAGGGTATTTGAACTGATTTATGTGATTATTTAATTCAAGAAAGGAGAAATGCCTATCTTTTCTAGTTTTGCAACTAGATGATTAATGTATAATGTTAGATCAAAGAAAACAGCACCCTCAAAAAAACATGACCTAAACATGAAAGCAAAACAGGTGGATGGACACTTAGAATCAAATGTGATACCTCCACTAACTCCTGTATATTTGCTTTTGTTCTGTATATGATTTTTATATTATGTTGTCCTTAAAGCGGCCTTAGAAAGAGGTGGTGACTCAAATGTTTTTCTCCCAATTTCACAATAAATGCAGAAATATAAGCTATGACTGAAATTCTAAAGACATACTCTAACATTATGTGGGCCACAATTGTCACCTACAATTATACACAAAGTTCCTTTGAGAACCTGTCCTTTAGATTGATTTCAATCTTTTTTTTCTTTGATTTTTGTCTGAAATACTTGAAATGTTACACTCTGCAATAGAAAACAAGTTGCATTTTATCAGTGTTTGATCTGTTGTGTAGCAAAACACTAAGTGTAAAATACATTGCAAGAAGTGCATGCTTTCTGGAGTTACCACTTCAAAAAGATCTTGACAGAGTCCTTGATAATGTCCTAAAGATGAGGGTTCAGACTTTAACAATATGTTCTCTGCCATCCCAAATCCCAAAGATCATCCTGCGATTAGACATTACAATGTGTCTGTATATGCTGCTCCCTAACTGTTGCACACTTACAGAGGCATTCAAGAATTTGCTCAAACAGAACACAAGCGCTTGGGGAGTAGCTTAAGGACCCAATTTGCATCGTGACAAGTCCTGTCAGGGGACAACGACAGCGTACTAGCCTTTATTTCTTTGATTCTTCAGAAAGACAGACACACCGCCGCTGTAAAACCACCCAGACGACACAAAGAGCAACAACACTTCCGGGTTTCTTTTTCTCCCTCTGCCTCCCCATCGATGACAACAGCCTACCACAATCCATCACGGTTTACCCAGCATCCCACGTTCTAATTTCCAGTTCTCCCCTATAAACTGTCCACTTTCACTACCTTCAGTGTCTTTTGTGTTTTATGGAAAACGATCTGACCAAAATTTATTTACAGTATACGGGGCTACCACCGCAAAACTTTCTGAGTGTGTCTGTTTTATCTTTCAGTATATTCCACACCTCTCACTGAGGTGGATGACATAGAGGCGCACCTCTCCATTTTTGAGAGGACCACCACGCGGAACCAATGGCTGCAGGCAGAGTGGGCGTCCATCTTGGCTCCCTACCTAAAGGGGCCTGCACAGCGGGCCTATCATGACCTTCCCAAGGAGGAGGAGGCCGCCCTATACGACCTCCTGAGGGCCGAGATATGTAGGCGATATGGTGTGACCTCCAGCCAGCAGGTGACCCCATACTCCCGGCTAGGGCCCACACATTTGAATACTGGGGCAAGCTCGGGTGCTGGCTACAGCCAGACCTACACCAGGCTCGATAAGTGGTGAATTGACGGGTTGATTTACGCGATGCTCGATTACCTTGCCTAGCAGGCCCGGAGGCAGCAGTTCCAGGACATGAACGGCCTTCTGGAGATCCTGGAGTGACAACTGGTGGTCAACCAACTCAGGGGGTCCGGTAGGGACGGGTCGCCACCCCTAAACCCACTCACTGTGTCGTGCAGGCTCCGGCCAAACCAAGAAACCGGCTTCCCATGTCGCCACAATGTTTCAAGTGTGGCAAGCTGGAACACCTACTTCCCACCTGTCCTCTCAAAATGGAAGTCATGGACCTAACATGGGAAGAGACTCCTAAACGGTTGTTGGTTGCGTTGATGCCGGAGCCCCCCTTTGTAGTTATATTGGGACAAGACTGGTCAAAAAACAAATGCGGTGGAACTGTCATCGCTCCTGTTCCTAGGTTGAGTCTGATTATGGAGAGTCAAGGGGCCTTCCCAGCTGCTCCCATGCCGTGCTCCCCGTCAGGGAATGATGACGTAGATGGCCCGGGGGAGCTGTTGAGAGCCACAGACTCCGACCCAGAAGTGCAACCGGTTGAGGATCTGGGGCAGGCAGGTGCTCCCACAGACCAGGTTCTTGTCCCACTCGCCGGCATGGATTTTCAGATCCGGTCTACGCTGGCATTATTTAAACGAGAGCAGCGAAACGATGATTCCCTGAAGTTTGCCTGGAATGCCATCATGTCCGCAGACGACATATCATCAATAAATTCCACACCCCGCAGACCCTATTTTGTTTTGGAGAATAAGTTGTTGTATCGAGTTGCAGAGCACGAAGGCAAGGTGAGAAGGTTGTTGTTAGTACCGCGGACCTACCGGCGGGAGGTTTGCAATCTAGCTCACGCCCACCTCTTAGGCGCTCATCTCGGAGCCGAAAAAACCCTGGAGAGAATAAAGCTCAGGTTTTACTGGCCCAGGATCAATGAGGAGGTCCGGCGTTTTTGTCAGGCCTGTCCGGTCTGTCAGCTGTGCCAGATACCCCAGAGGGACCATGCTCCTCTGATCCTGATCCCCCTTATAGATATTCCCTTTGAGAGGATCGGTATCGATCTAGTTGGACCCCTGGAGCCTTCGGTGCATGGTCACAAGTACATTTTGGTCATGGTTAACTATGTGACTCGGTACCCGGAAGCAGTTCCCCTGCGAGCCGCTAACAAAAAAATTAATGCACGGGAATTAGTAGTTTTTTTTTCATGAGTGAGCATACCCAAAGAAGTCCTCATGGACCAGGGTACACCCTTTACATCGGATACGTTCAGGGAGGTTGCCAAGTTGCTATGGGTTAAGCATCTAAGAATATCCGTCAGTCATCCACAGACAGATGGCCTCGTAGGAACATTTAACCAGACACTTAAGCAGATGCTCCGCAAGGTTGTCAGTGTGGACGGTAGGAACTGGGACAAACTTTTACCCTTAGTGCTTTTCTCCTACTGGGAGGTGCCTCAAGCCTCTATGGGTTTTTCCCCTTTTGAACTTCTGTATGGTCGCCAACCCCGGGGCCTATTGGATATACTAAAAGAAGGCTGGGAGGGGGAGGCACTTCCCTCCACGAACCTCTTAGAATATATCGCGCAGTTATGTGATAGATTGGGTAAAATTCGGCCTCTACTTAAAGAGCATGTGTCCCAGGCTCAAGCTGCGCAGGTCAGGAATTATAATTGGAACTCCTCTCTACGCAAATTCCAACTGGGGGATAGCATAATGGTGCTTGTGCCCACCTTCCACTCCAAGTTGTTGGCCCATTGGCAAGGGCCCTAAGAGGTTAAAGAGAGAAAAGGGCTCGTCGACTATTTGGTAAGTCAACCAAACCGTTGGCCGAGCGAGAGGGTTTATCATATTAATTTAATAAAGCCATGGAATGACAGGGAAGAGCCCTTTCCTTCCAATACTGCTCTCTCCCTTTTCTCAGAAAAGACCACGCTTAATCTCGGTCCTAATTTGTCATCCCACCAGTGACAGGAGCTCAAAAGAGTGATTCTGTCCATCCCAGAGGTGCTCACTGAAGTACCAGGCCGGATCTCGCTGATTCAGCACGACATAGTGACAGACCCAGGGGTGGTTGTCAGGGAACAGCCCTATCGCCTCCCCGAGGAGAAACGTGCTGAGGTGGAGCTAGAGGTTAAACGAATGTTGGACCTGGACATCATTGAGGACAGCCATAGCCCCTAGTCCAGTCCTATCATCCTCCTGTCTAAGCCAGGCAGGTCGTGGAGATTCTGCAACGACTTTAGATGTCTTAACCAGGTCTCTAAGTTTGATGCCTATCCTATGCCCCAAGTGGATGAGCTCCTCGAGAGATTGGGGATGGCCCAGTATTTAACTACTCTTGACATGACGAAGGGCTATTGGCAAATTCCCTTAACGGCATCCGCACGAGAGAAAACGGCATTTAGCACCCCTAGCGGGCGCTGGCAATACAAGGTACTCCCATTTGGACTGCACGGGTCACCAGCGACTTTCCAACGTCTGGTCGACAGAGTGCTGCGGCCCCACCAGTCCTATTGTGCCGCCTACCTTGATGACGTGGTCATCTTTTCCAGCACCTGGGAGGAACATGTAGTGCAGGTCTACGCCGTACTCCTGACACTAGCGAAAGCCGCGCTGCGTATCAACCCTTGGAAATGTTTCTTTGGGATGAACGAAGCCAGATATTTGGGCTACCTGTTGGGAGGGGGGTCTAGTGAAGCCACAGTGTTGAAAAATTAAACACATCCTGGAATGGCCCCGTCCGATAGTCAAAAAACAGGTGCAAGTCTTCTTGGGTTTAGTGGGTTTACTACCGCCGGTTTGTAACCCGTTTTTCTGAGCGGGCCGTCCCTTTGACAAACTTGACAAAGACAAGGGCTCCTGTACAGGTGGTGTGGAATGAGGAAGCAGAACAGTGATTCAGTGCCTTAAAAATGGCCCTTACGACGACACCTATATTAAGGATACCTAACTTTTCTCCTCAAGACTGATGCTTCGGACACAGGTCTTGGCGCCATGCTGAGACAAAGCATCGACGGTGTCAAACAACCCATGATATGCCTGAGCTGGAAACTGTTGGACCGGGAGACGAGGTATGCCGCGGTGGAGCACGAATCCTTGGCCATCAAATGGGCAGTGACTCACCTGCTGGTACTACCTGCTGGGCCGCGAGTTCACCCTGGTGATGGATCATGCAGCCCTCCAGTGGATGGCCCTTCACCAGGACTCGAATCCTCGGGTCACCAGATGGTTTTTGGACCTGCAGCCGTATAAGTTTACTATCCTTTATCGCCGGGGTGATCTGCAAGCCAACGCTGATGCACTCTCTCGGGTTCACGACCTCTCGGTTCAGGCCGCGCGACCCGACGGGTCTGGGCAGAGGGGGGGGTCATGTTACGTACGAGCACTTGGGGAGCAGCTTAAGGACCCGATTTGCATCGTGACAAGTCCTGTCAGGGGACAATGACGGCGTACTAACCTTTCTTTCTTTGTTTCTTCAGACAGATAGACACACCACCACCGTAAAACCACCCAGATAACTCAAAGAGCGACAACACTTCCGGGTTCCTTTCTTCCCTCTGCTTCCCCATCAATGACGTCAGCCTACCACAATCCATCACGGTTTACCCAGCATCCAACGTTCTAATTTCCGGTCCTCCCCTATAAACTGTCAGTCTTCTCTACCTTCAATATCTTTTGTGTTTTATGGAAAATGATCTGACCAAACTTTATTTACAGTATACGGGGCTACCACCCCAAAACTTTATGAGTGTGTCTGTCTTATCTTTCAGTATATTCCACAAGGGCTAGAACTGAGTAAATTCAAGGCTTGGAAATGAGCATCGATATTATTGATACATGTGTGGACTGGTGTTATGCGGAATACTGGTACTGAAAAAGTATGGAAAAATTAGAAATGTAAAAAGGGAAAGTGCCAGCATTTCAGAATTTTCAGTACCAGAAGTAAAAGTCAGCTTTCCCCTCAAACTCCATCCACCCACACTAAGTGGATCAGCCTGGGAAGTGATGCACTTGGAAGTGCTCGAGTCTTAACAAACCCACATGCTTCAACACGATTGAGACTTCATGGTTAAACCCACCAAACCAGAACTATTTTGGTACTGGTACTGTGGTCTGAGAGCTGGCATCGATCAAAGTCAAAATTTTAATACTGATCCAACACTAGTGTGGACTATAGAGGGAGCTGGCGATTCACTTGCAATTGATGCATATGAATCTCCAGGATGAAAACTACTGTGAAGTAATAGTATATCATAAGGGATGCTTTATTAAGCAAAATATTAACACAGGGAAAGGAATGATGACTACACTGAAACAGCATCTAAAGTTGTTGTTGTCAGTACAGTTTCCATCTAGGCACCTCATACCCTGACTCCTATTCTTGACATGAAATTACATGCAATTCAACTCCCAGCTGGGTCTGCTACCACACATGCTAAGAGATTAATTAAGGTTAGAAACAATATTTCAAACAAGGGTTCAAATTTGGAAAAATATTTTATTTTTATGTTGACCCACACACTGCTTGCTTTTAAAGGTTTAACAAAAACTAATTATGTTGCATGAGAAAGAAAACAAACATTTATTTAGATTAAAGTTTTTAAGCAGAGTATTAAAAACTATGGCACACTTGCTATTTGAAAATTATTTTATTAGATATTTATTGATAGATAAACTTCTTTAATGTTGTAATTAAATCTTTAGATTAGTAAGCAAAATTAGATAGATAAATAGATAGATAGATAGATACTTTGATAATCCCAAGGGGAAATTCACATAATCCAGCAGCAGTATACTGATACAAAAAAAACACAAAAAAAATATTAAATTAAATAGTAATAAAAATGCATGTAAAAGCAGACAATAACTTTGAGTAATGTTAGCATTTACTCCCCCTGGTGGAATTGAAGAGTCGCATTGTGTGGGGGAGGAATGATCTCCTCAGTCTGTCAGTGGAGCAAGACAGTGACAAAAGTCTGTCACTGAAGCTACTCCTCTGCCTGGAAGTGACACTGTTCAGTGGATGCAGTGGATTCTTCATGATTGACAGGAGTTTGCTTAATGCCCGTCGCTCTGCCACAGATGTTAAACTGTCTAACTTTACTCCTACAATAGAGCCTGCCTTCTTAACAAGTTTGTCCAGGTGTGAGGCGTCTTTCATCTTTATGCTGCCTCCCCAGCACACCACCGCGTAGAAGAGGGCACTCGCCACAACCGTCTGGTAGAACATCTGCAGCATCTTATTGCAGATGTTGAAGGACGCCAACCTTCTAAGAAAGTATAGTTGGCTCTGACCTTTCTTATTCTTGAACTGCTTGGCATTTCTTACATTCTTACATACTGTACATATACAGGTAAATCTTTAAATTGGCACTCTTCCATAAGATCTGGTCTTCCCAAGGAAAACATATATACTTTTAGCAATGACAAGTGGCAATTACAGTACTATTATCTATCTTTATGTCTCTTATGAGAAGTTAACTTTACAAATTGAGGGACAGGCTTTCCCTTTTTAATTCACAAGTACAATCTGTAATATTTTTAGCTGGCAGACACTGTGCTTGCATTATAACAGCTGCTGTCTAAGACAGAGACAGCTTACAGAACATTCTCAAGCAAAGGTAACCGTGTCCTCGGATGTACAATGTAATGCACAGTAACTGTCACAATTAAAGAAGCCTTTTCATATAGAATGCACAAAATCCCTGAGGTTTAAGTAGATCCACTTTTTTATATTTAGCATATATTATTTTAACCTTTCAAATTAGCAAGACCAGTGTTTAATAAAATTAACATTTCTTTTAGAGTATTAGGCAATGAGACATACAGTACCATGAGCAACAGCTAATCGAAATATTAATTTAGAATGATATAGATAAAATAAAGGATAATCTTAAAGTGCTAAACTTGTTCAGCTGTGCAAACATTGAGCATAATAGTGCAATGAAAGTCTAATATAATACAACTTTTTACTTGTTTTATCATGAGGTCACGTAATACGAAAGGTACTAAGTAAACTATTGTGTTCTTTTCTTGATGGGGGAAAGGAAAAAATGACCAAACCAGTTATACACCTGTTGCCTCTATCTGTATGATACCTCACATATTCAATCATAGGAACCCTAATGGGAATCTTTATTTACTTTCTAATTTTTTATTTCCAAATCTTTACTTCAACCTAGTTTTACCACAACTAGAGGGATTCACCTGTGCATCCTCAAGTGTACTTAAGGGACTGCAGGTAGCATTTGGACAATCCAGCACTCGGCTGCGTAATCATAATTAGTCACAGGCATTGACTTCTAAGCTTTTGCTGCATATTATGTATTCTCAAGGATATGGCAAGAGATAGATAGAAAAAGAGAGAGAGACAGACAAAGAACCTTTTATAAATTTCAAAACAGCAATTATTGTTCCTCCAGAATCAGCTCCCATGTTCTTGCCCAAATAGGAAACACACACACATACACTAGCACCAGAGCATGTTGACATTATCTTTTGCAATTTCTCACAGAACAGTGAAGGATTCAGTCATTGCTGTTAGTTCAAGATTTTATGTTTGAGATTCCAGGATAAGTAAGCAGAAGTCTAAAAAAACCCTCTAGATTCCTGCTTCATGTTTCATCTTCCCCAACATGCATTGCACTTCTGTTCAGCTTAATGAGACCCCAGACGAGAAGCCAACAAGCCTCTTACCTGAAGAGTTTAAAGTGTCTCCTATGTAATACTGTACTTAGAAATGAAGACGACTAAAATGTTGTCATTTTGTAAAAAAAAAAGATTTTATTATTATTTTTTTTATATAAAACTCCATGGTAGTGGCTAATGAAAAACTACTTTTTAAAATATTTTTAAATACAAACCAAAGAAAAACATATAACCTGAAAACCTTCAAATTTCAAACAACTACTTTAATAAATGGAAGGACGACTGGAGTCCCAAAGAAACGTTGAGGTGCCAACAGGGCCTCTTTTAATGCAAATGTTCAAAAAACTAAAAACAAATAAGCAATCACTGGTGCAACAAAAATCAGATTTTGGAAACATCGTCTTATCCAACTAGACTTGATAGCAAACGGTGCTCGTCTAAGCAGATCAGTCACTGGGAGTTGCATCATGTGGAGGCTTCTACCTGAAGTGAGACACCCTTTTCTGGAAAATACTCCGTTTTATAGGATTCAAGTCCACATGGACGGGGCCTCTGGGATGTTGGGCGCAGAGTTCAGTTACCCTCTAGCATTGGTTTCTTGGCACTGTGGAGACAAAAGGAGATGACATAGTTAGTGACCATGCCCCCTCTCTTCCTGGAGTAGTATTACACACCTTAATAAAGTCCAGATGGTGATCCTCGGATGCCCATGCTTGACACTATGTGAAAATAAGAATAACCATCAGCCATGCTTTATAACAACAGAACTAAATAGAACTCTAATCCTTCTTGCAAAGAATACTTTAGAAATCCAGTACAAAACAGCACAGATCTTACGTAAAAGGTAAGATGGTAAGAAATGGCTTTCTTTGATAAGATTTTCTGCCTGAGTACACAACTTCAATTTGTTTCTAGATTTTGATTATTTATTCAAAATCATTTTTAACTGAAATAAACAAAGGAAATATTGCCAAATTAAACACATGCTATCATACCATATGGCAGTTTTCACTAAGCCATGACAATTGTTACAAGCAACACAAGGATTTATATATTCCATCTCATCAAGCATCTAAGGCCTTCTGTTAATAAACAAAAATGCATTTAAGTCAATTGCTTTGGTCTTGATATTGTTTTCCAGCACTCACTTTTTTAACATTTTTGCAAAATTTTTATAATATTACAAGTGCTTTTACAATGAAGATTTGCATTTGGTTTTGAGAAGTTATTCTTGCCTATTTGCAATTGACAACTGGTCATTCCATAATGCTTTTTGGTTTTCTTCAGTTTATAAATCTTCTGTACCCAGATATGCATGACACCAACCAGAATTCCCTGGCATTGTGTTAATCGCGCATGCAGTGCCAGGTTCTCAATTGATGGTATCTTGAGTGTTTCAACTACAATGCCATCCATGCAGAAGTATACAGTGCAATTTTCAACTGTAAGCATTACAGAAAGGTCAGTCCAAACAGAATGAAAACATCCAAGTGAGCCATAATAGATATGCATAAGCACTCTTCTGAAAACAACAAACTAATTCATTCCCGGCAACAAATTTTAATTATAGTACAGGATGCTTTTATCAGGAGGACGTAAATTAACATTTGCACAAGCAAGCATCAATGATTCCTGCAAAATATCACAGAAGTCTGACAATTATTTTCTGTGTAAAAAGATACCATGATGGCCCCCTCTTCTATTACAGTATATAAAGTAAATAAGCAAACAGAGCTTAAACACTTTCAAGCATCTTGATTTGTGTGCAGTTTGACAAATCATAAAGGATTTACTCTTACAAAAGTAGTGGGACGTGAATACATACCTTGTACTGAAATATGATTTTGCTCATTGCAGAAAAATACCTCTGATTCCAAAACCACTGCCAGTTTATAATTAATGCCTTACAAAGTGAATCTGTTTTTCCTAACACCAGTGTAGAGGATAAAAAACTTTTAATTCTTATTAGAAGAAATGTGATAATACAGTACTGCAGCTAAAAAGGAGGAGTGTCAGGTGAAAATATGATCCCTGGAAATCCATTTTTCAAATTGTGTTTGTCATGTTTGGTCAGCATTCTGTTTAATTGTCATGTGTTTACACTGAAGTCTCTTCTAGGTGATGTTTTGCAGTAGACAATCTAGTACCAATTAACTGCTTATTCATTGATTCTGAATTGATAGCATTCAGTGGCATGACAGGTTCACACAACTTAATAACAGAATATGCCAACATGAGGTTTTTGTTTACTGCACAAAAAGTCTCCAGAGATGTTTTAATTTCAGAATACTGTTGTGTAAAACTTTTGCGGAACAAAAAATCTGTCATAGATAAAGTTAATCATGATAGAGTCCAGGCGGCACAGTGGTGGAGTGGTAGCACTGCTCCCCCACAACAAGGAGACAGAGGTTCATGTCCTGGGTGCTTCCTGAGTGAAGTGGCCCACACACCTTTACTGGAAATCTGAGTTAAGAAAATGGATTCATGGATACTAAGGAACAAAATACCTAAAGAAATGTAAGAATGAATACTCCTTAAATTAGTTACATTTTAAAGTATTTATTGATAAAAAAAGTATCACCTCACCATAACAATAATGACACAAGCCTATTATAATAGTAAGTATGCACATATTTACCATAGTATAGGCATGATGGTGTGCCACATTAATGAAAAGGAAATCTGATGCAATTTTTTACACCATTGTACTTTACAACATAAGGTTGATGTTCAGACTTTGCATCATTTTTCTGACCATAGGCTCAAATTATAAATGCAAATTAAATATTATGAAAAAAATTATTTTAATGATATTAGACCCAACAATGACAACATGGTGGCATACCAAAAAGTCAAGCTTACAAATTGAGAAATGTGTGCTAACAGGAATATGAGTGTGCAGGACAGAAACCTTTGATGATGGACAGGCCCTTTTTAAATTCCCAGCCACAGCAGTGCACACAGTGCAGCATGATAGGAGGAACAAATTCACGGGACATGTGAGTTGATAAAAGAAAAATAGCTTAAGTGCATCGTACTGTCTTTGTTTAATCACTCTGGAAAAATATTCTGAGGGAATAAAGTAAAGAAATATGTATATATATGTGTATATATATATATATATATATATATATATATATATATATATATGTATATAAATAAATATATATATATGTATGTATATATATATATATATATATATATATATATATACTAGCAGAATACCAGCTCGAGGGAGAAGTAGTGTGTTAAAGAAGGTATGAAAAAGAAAAGGAAAAATTTTAAAAATAACGTAACATGATTGTTAATGTAATTGTTTTGACATTGATATGAGTGTTGTTCTCATATCTATATATATATATATATATTGTCACGCACGCGCGAGTAGGAGACCGCGGACGGATTCGAAAGCATCTGGGAAAACATTCGCCGGCAGGGAATGGCGGGTATTAACTTTCTCCCTCTGCTTCCTTGTAGGAAAAAGACCTCCCTCCTCCGTAGCGGGTTTGACCGCAGTGCGCACTTCCGCCCTTCCTCCGCCATCTTGCCCTGACGTCATCCTTCCCATCCTCCCTCACGGACCTTCCCAGCATTCCTCCACTTCCGCTCCTCCCCAATAAAATGGCCGCGACGCCAGGACTTGGCGTCGCGTTATGAACTGCTAAAGAGTTTATGATTTTGACTTGTGTTTTCTTTTGTTGTAGAATATACGGGGCCGGAAACCCCAACACTTCATGCTGTCTCTGTTCGTCCTTTACAATATATATATATATATATATATATATATATATATATATATATATATATATATATATATATATATACTGCTCAAAAGAATTAAAGGAACACTTTTTAATCAGAGTATAGCATAAAGTCAATGAAACTTATGGGATATTAATCTGGTCAGTTAAGTAGCAGAGGGGTTGTTAATCAGTTTCAGCTGCTGTGGTGTTAATGAAATTAACAACAGATGCACTAGAGGGGCAACAATGAGATGACCCCCAAAACAGGAATGGTTTAACAGGTGGAGGCCGCTGACATTTTTCCCTCCTCATCTTTTCTGACTGTTTCTTCACTAGTTTTGCATTTGGCTACAGTCAGTGTCACTACTGGTAGCATGAGGCGATAACTGGACCCTACAGAGGTTGCACAGGTAGTCCAACTTCTCCAGGATGGCACATCAATACGTGTCATTGCCAGAAGGTTTGCTGTGTCTCCCTGCACAGTCTCAAGGGCATGGAGGAGATTCTAGGAGACAAGCAGTTACTTTTGGAGAGCTGGAGAGGGCCATAGAAGGTCCATAACCCATCAGCAGGACCAGTATCTGCTCCTTTGGGCAAGGAGGAACTGGATGAGCACTGCCAGAGCCCTACAAAATGACCTCCAGCAGGCCACTGGTGTGAATGTCTCTAACCAAACAACCAGAAAGACTTCATGAGGGTGACCCAAGGGCCCCATGTCCTCTAATGGGCCCTGAGCTCACTGCCCAGCAGCATGCAGCTCGATTGGCATTCGCCATAGAATACCAGAATTGGCAGGTCCACCACTGGTGCCCTGTGCTTTTTACAGATGAGAGCAGGTTCACCCTGAGCACATTACCGAAGAGAAAGGGTCTGGAGAAGCCATGGAGAACATTATGCTGCCTGTAACATCATTCAGCATGAGCAGTTTGGTGGTGGGTTAATGATTGTCTGGGGAGGTATATCCATGGAGGGTCACACAGACCGCTACAGGCTTGACAAAGGCACCTTGGCTGCCATTAGGTATCAGGATGAAATCCTTGGACCCATTGTCAGACCCTATGCTGATACAGTGGCTCCTGGTGCACGACAATTCCTGGCCTCATGTGGTGAGAGTATGCAGGCAGTTCCTGGAGGATGAAGGAATTGATACCATTGACTGGCCACCACACTTTCCTGACCTAAATCCAATAGAACACCTCTGGGACATTATGTTTTGGTCCATCCAATGCCACCAGGTTGCACCTCAGACTGTCCAGGAGCTCAGTGATGCCCTGGTCCAGATCTGGGAGGAGATCCCCCACAACACCATCTGTCATCTCATTAGAAGCATGCACCGATGTTGTCAGGCATGTATACAAGAACACAGGGGCCATACAAAGTGCTGCGTACAATTTTGAGTTGCTGCAATTACATTTTGTCAAAATGGACTAGCCTGCCACATAATTTTTCACTCTGAGTTTTGGGGCGTCTTTGAATTCAGGGCTCTGTAGGTTGATCATTTTCATTTCCATCAAACGATGTGGCATCCTTTCGTTCCTAACACATTACCCAGTCTATATCAGTATAGATATCCAGGAGGATTTCTTTTTCCCATTATGATCTGATGTGTTTTCAAAGTGTTCCTTTAATTTTTTTGAGCAGTTTATATATATATATATATATAAAATACGTCTGCCTGTTTGTATGTTCACTATATAATCCTAATCCTTTTGACTAATCTGGCTTTCTAGGACCATACAGACATGATAGACTACTTTGGAACTCAACATTTTGACCCTAGGGGGTCCCAATGGGTTTTTTATTTTTTCTGTCTGCTACAGTTTGTACACCAGTGGCACCTGCTGGCTTAGAGCAAGTGCAATTTTTGAACAGACTGAAAACAGACTAGCAAATTAATTAACCAGAATTTAACATTACTTACCCGTTGAAAAGGCGCAAGCTGCTTCAATCTACTTTCATATGAAAAGGAGCATCGTGCACTTTTGCAAGGTGGTTTTGGGTAAGGCTTGATCAAGTGTGCAAATGCAGTGCAACAAAAAGGAGAATCACGGGATTGTTGTTTAACTTCTGCTTTGTTTGCTTTTCTTCATAATTTAAGCACAATAAACTGTCCATCTTTACATAGGAGGATGAATCAGACATGACAGCATTCATGGTTAACAACTCAGCAATTCTGGAATCCAGTCAGACCGAAAAAGAACAAAGAAAAAGAACAGAACAGAGACACTGATAGAAAGGCAGTGTGGATGACGGATGGGACAGCAAGCAATAACAGGGTCAAAATTTAAAAAACACATAAAACTTTGTTTTCTTCTCTTAACATATTCTATAAATATATCCATGCAACACTGGGTACTTTCAACTAGTCTTAATATAAAATGATCTAATGAAAATGAAATGAAAATAAATCTTCCATTCTGAAAATCTTTTGAAGACAAGGATGACAGCCTAATAAAATTACAAGATTACCTATAAACAGAGTAGCACCTCATAAAATTTTGTTTTCTGTAAAGGGAATTTTTAATCTCCTTTATTTTTCTTTTTTGTCATGACCTTTACTTGTACAGTGCACAGTTCTTAGTAGAAAATTCTATTCCCTTCTCTATTTTACATCTAAGGTAATTTATTTTTATTTATTTACATTGTTCAAGACTGACATATTTGTTCTCTTTTCCATAAATACACCTGTTAAGTATATTGATTAATTCTTAAATGACTGTATATATTTTTAAAGTCTTTCCCAGATGTTGTTTATATGAAAAATGTATTTTAGAAAGTTTCTTAAGAAATGGTTCAGTGGCTTACAGTGGAGCCATATGGTATGCAACTTCTGACTTGCTGTCTGCTTATTGATATGTCACTTGTAAATATTTATGAGTAGGGGAAGCATGGAGTTTTTTTTTAGTAAATGTGTGGAAAGGCCCATTCATCAATTAATTTGTAGCTAACTGGATAGAGGGTGGAAGACATTCTCCTACAAATCCCAAAGAGACTGTAGGAGAGGGATATTTGGAAAAAAACAATCTGGTGTGTTGACAACATGCAGATTATATTCATAAACAGGCAATTAATGTTCACCTATCTTATATTGATTAACTGAATCAACTGAATAATGATATTAGCAGAGACCTGTGATTCAATATATATATAAACTAGCAAAATACCCTCGCTTCGCAGCGGCGAAGTACTGCCTTAAAATTTTTATTAAGAAGAAAATTAAACCTTTTTAAACTGAGGGAAAATGTGCCAATAATTATTTGTTACGGATCTCTTTGTATACCACATTGTGAGATCGGCCCTCCAATTGTAATATGATCAAGCTGTGCGCTGAGCTTACTCTTGAGCATGCAACGTACAGTTGGCCATGTGAACAGTAATCTTGTTTCAAATCTCACAGCTTGGATTGCTGCTGTCATAATCAGTTTGAGTTTCATGGTTTGCTTCAATTACGACAGTATTTGCAGGACTTGTGTTGAAGTGACATTCGGCAACTGTCAAGCGTTGAAAGAATACAACCGATTTCATCGATAACTTCACATCCAGCTTTTGAGAGTTTAAACATCCATAAACATCAAAGTGTCCACTACTGAAATCGTCACCTGTGAATCTAAGATGTTTAAGAGGCATTGGCGGTTGTCGAAAGGTGTAAAATATTTAGCCATTTCGGTACACTTGAAAGCGACAACCGAACAATTCAGCGGAAGCCATCAACTCACATGCCAAACCATAGGTGAAGGGCTTAAGCATTTCACTCTTATAGTGCTCCTGTGTAGTATAATTATCTCCTGTACCGTCATCAGTCCACACCTTGAACCTGTCCCAGTCATTCAATACATAAGACACAATGTTCCTCCGGATATCAAGAGTGAGCCTGATATGGCCGCGCAATATGTAACAAAGAGAATGGAAAAGGTAGGTGCCATCTCCGGGCATGGAAACCACTCGGTAAGTGACAGTTCTTTGATTGATGGTGATCACCTCAATAGACATGTTAATGGGGGTACAGTTTGAAAGATAAAGGAAATGGGTACCTGAAAAATGTAAAGTAAGTCTAAAATACAGTGGAACCTCGGTTCTCGACCATAATTCGTTCCAGAACTTTGGTCGTAAACCGAGTTGGTCGTGAACCGAAGCAGTTTCCCCCATAGGATTGTATGTAAATACAATTAATCCGTTCCAGACCGTACAAACTGTATGTAAATATGTAAAAATATGTAAAGATTAAGCACAAATATAGTTAATTACACCATAGAATCCACAGTGTAATAGTAAACTAATGTAAAAACATTGAATAACACTGACACAAAACACCCAGGCTCCCTGATCAGCTACAGGAGCTGGCTCGCTCACGCGCTCTCTCTCTGTGAGCGCGAGCGCACAAACACACACACACACACACACACACCTATCCGTCCCCCCAATCCCTTCCCTGTCAGCTGCCCGGCTCTCTAATCTCTCTGTAGCACGTGCATTTTTTTTAAATGACTTTTAAGCACAGCAGAAAAAATTCCGAAGCGCTTGCAAAAACCAACTCACAAGCAAACAAAAAAGTGAGATTGCAGGAGATCACGCTATTAAACCTAAAGCCTGATCGCTGTAAACAATGTTTTTAAAATGAGTTTTAAGCACAGCAGAAAAAAACATCACACAAATCCGAACTTCATTTAAAAACCAACTCGCAAGCAACCAAAAAAGTAACATTGCAACAAATCACACGATGAAGTCCTCCATGTAAACAATTTTCATGAGTTTTAAGCACAAGGAAAAAAGCGAACATTTGAAAAAAGAGAAAAATAACATTGCAACAAATCGCATTATGAACTAAAAAAATTACTTTTGAAAATCCGTAATACAAAAACCACCAAGAAAACTAACCTTGCATGAAACGAGTTCTGGCATGAAGTGTTTTCCTTCAGGTGTTTTCTCTCTTGTGATTTCTTGGGTTTCTGGTGCTTTTAGCTGTTTAGCTGGTGGGAGTGAAAGCCTCATGCAGCCATTCCAAAAAGAACGTTCATGTGACTCTCCACATTACTGGCAGTCTGGCTTTGTTTACATTATGCTGCTTGAAAGCACGAGGGTTCTCCGATTGGTAAATGAGTAAACTGGTAAATATTTTTTCCACCTTTTGTAATTTCTTTCTTTACATCGATTTCAATTTTCTTCAAAACTTTCTTCTGACCACTCTCCACTTGCTTAGAAGCCATAGTTAACTGCAAAAGCACACGAAATACTGTAGAGCACAAAGATAGTGCACGTCTTATTGAAAACAATGAACAAGGAGCGGCTTTGCTTAAATGAAAAAGCATGGCAGCTCTCTTTCTCTCTCAGGCTGCCTGTGGGGGGAGGGGGATGTTTTCGCTTGCACTACAGCCTACAGATAGGCAGGCAAACACGCAGCAATCTCCTCCTCCCCTTCCCAGCAGGCACGTGCTCGCTCGCCTTTCTCTCTCTCTCTCTTTCTCTCTCAACTGAGGACGCAAGGGAAACTGGCTTGTTCAGCAAACACGTGAAGCAATCTCCTCCTCCACCTCCCTAGCAGGCACGTGCTCGCCGCCTTTCTCTCTCTCTCTCTCTCTCTCTCTTTCAGCTCAGCTTGCAGGCAGGCAAGGGAACCTGGCTTGTTCGTATACCGAGTGTGTGGTTGTGAACCGAGGCAAAAGTTTGGCGATCTTTTTGGTCGTGAACCGAGTTGTACATGAACCGGGACGTTTGTGAACCGAGGTTCCACTGTACCTACACAATAAATATAATCGTAATAAACGAACAATAAAACAGTGGAGAAGCCGTGGATTAAATAAAAGGCTGTAGTTATCAGCAGGGAGAATTGAATCCCGTGGCGAAGCAAGGAAGGGAATGTAGAGACCAGAGGGATGGACGGCCTTATATAGGCAGGCAGCCAACAACGTGGGAGGCGTTGGGATGGGGGACCCAACGCTGCCTCAAACGGTGACCGAGCTGCAGGCTATGGATGTATATATGTACGTAAGTAGGATTCAGTTAGCGTTGGGAACCCGCGTACCAAATTTCTTGAAGATGGGCCCATAAGTAACAAAGACCGTTGAAAAGTTCAATATGGCGGCCGACAGTGGCATCATACCACCGAAATAATTACGTACATTGGTTTCGGTTAGTGCAGGGAAGCCACCTATCAAATTTTGTGAAGATGGGGCCATAAATAAAAAAGTTCAACGTGGCGGACGATGTCAATCGCTATGACCGTTACGTGTAGAATTTCAAAATGAAACCTGCTTAACTTTTGTAAGTAAGCTGTAAGGAATGAGCCTGCCAAATTTCAGCCTTCTACCTACACGGGAAGTTGGAGAATTAGCGATGTTGGAAATTTCAATATGGCGGCTGACAGTGGCATCATACCACTGAAATAAGTACGTACATCGGTTTTGGGTAGCGTAGGGAAGCCATCTACCAAATTTCGTGAAGATGGGGACATAAATAAGAAAGTTCAACATGGAAAACGTTGTCAACCGTTATGACCGTTACGCATAGAATTTTGAAATGAAACCTGCTTAACTTTTGTAAGTAAGCTGTAAGGAATAAGCCTTCTACCTACACGGGAAGTTGTAAAATTAGTGATGAGTGAGTGAGTGAGTGAGTGATTCAGTCAGTCAGTCAGTCAGTCAGTGAGGGCTTTGCCTTTTATTAGTATAGATAACAATAAAATTTCCAGTGGGAAATACTTTTTATAGGTAGCAGTAAAGAAGAGTGTTAAAACATAGTTGAATGTCATTATGAACAAAGCTGCACATCCTCTCTGTGACACATTAACACTGAGGACTTTCAGCCATCGAATTATTCTGCAGAAATGTGTCAGAAAAAGTTACTGGGGCTCCTTTATTCCAACAGCAATACACCTGCATAATTCCTCACTGGGACTGTGATTGTCAAGTTAAAGGTTTTTCATTCTTTTTAATTTTCTTTCTTTTCAGTCATTCTGGTGTGTGTTCAGATTCTGCATTAAGATGCTGCAGATGTTCTATCAGACAGTTGTGGCAAGCACCCTCTTCTACGCAGTGGTGTGCTGGGGAGGCAGCATAAAAAAGAGGGACACCTCACGCCTGGACAAACTGGTGAGGAAGTCAGGCTCTATTGTAGGCACAGAGCTGGACAGTTTGACATCTGTGGCAGAGCGACGGGCACTGAGCAGGCTCCTGTCAATCATGGAGAATCCACTGCATCCACTGAACAGTATCATCACCAGACAGAGAAGCAGCTTCAGCAACAGACTGCTGTCACTGTCCTGCTCCACTGACAGACTGAGGAGATCATTCCTCCCCCACACTATGGGACTCTTCAGTCCAGGGGGGTAAACGTTAACATTATATATATATATAATGTTATTGTCTGTTATACCTGCCTCGCACTCTCCACCTTGCATTTTTCAAATTGCACTGCATTTTTATCACTCTTTAATTACCGTATTTACTCCTGTACCACGCGCACATTTTTTCCCGAAAATGAGCATTAGAAAATCAGGTGCGCGTCATACACGAGGAAATGGTGCGCGCATACACGAGGAATACGGTAGAGTTTGGTGCTGTCATTCAGCATGGATAGCAGCAAGCGTTTACGCTCCTTCACGGCGGGAGAGAAACTAAAAGTGATTTTGGAAGCAGAGAAGATAGGAAATCGGGCAGCAGGTCGCATGTATGATGTTCCAGAGTCTTGTGTTCGAGATTGGCGAAAGAAGAAAGAAAAACTTTCGTCTTGCAACATAAACAGACGGGCATTTCGCGGAAAACGTGCCCAGTTCCCAGAAGTTGAAGTTGCACTCACTGATTACATTCAAGGCAGGCGTCAGCTTGGATATGCAGTGTCCACGGAAATGATTCAGGTGAAAGCTCGTGATATAGCGAAAGAACGTGGAATACCAATCACTCAGTTCAAAGCAAGCCGCGGATGGGTAACACGCTTCATGAGAAGGAATGGCTTATCAATAAGACGCCGCACGAGCATTTCGCAGCGTCTACCAGACGCATATGAAGAAAAGCTACTAGCTTTCCAAAAGTACGTTATTCAGTTGAGGCAGCAGAAAATGTATTTAATGGGGCAAATCGGTAATGCTGATCAAACACCAGTTTATTTTGAGAACCCTTCAAACACTACTGTTAATGCAGTCGGAGACAAGAGTGTCCCGCACGCACGGGAGGCAGAGAGAAGCAGCGTGTACCGTGATGTTGACAATTCTTGCAGATGGAAAGAAACTACCTCCGTCGTAATATTTAAAAGGAAGACCTTGCCGAAAAATGAGAAGTTTCCTCCTGGGATCATTGTCAGAGCTCAACAAAAGGGTTGGATGGATAATGATCTCGTAATCGATTGGCTGAAATGTGTGTGGCAACGTCGCCCGGGCAGTCTCCTGAAAATGCCAAACATGTTAGTCATGGACAGCTTTCGTGGCCATTTAACTAAAGGTGTTAAAGAAAAACTGAAAGATGGGAAAACAGATCAAGTGGTAATTCCTGGAGGCATGACTTCGCTCCTCCAACCTCTAGATGTCTGCATTAATCGACCGTTTAAGGCTCATGTATCTAGAATGTACACCGATTGGGCTGCAACAGCGTACACGAAACAACGCCAACTGGCAAAATGAAAGCCCCAACATTGGCGCAGATGTGTGGCTGGATCATCGCTGCTTGGAATCTTATTCCAGAGGAATTGATTGTAAAAAGCTTCAAAAAGTGCAGCATATCCAACAGCATCGATGGAAGCGAAGACGACACCTTATGGGTAAGCGAAGACGACACCGTATGGGACATCAGTAGCGGTGGCGAATCCAGCAGCGAATCGGAAGATGATGATTAAACTGGATTCTGGTGAGCACAATAATTTTCCAATTGCCGTTACAGTCCTTTACCGATTGTCTCTATACGGTTCTTTCTTTTCTCATTTCACAGGGCTATTTGTGATTCCCACTTGTCGCAGCATGGTGTGACAAACACTGAACGTTCTGCAGTAGGAATACTGCTTACAGTTAGTACAATATACTGTATAATGTGCAGAAAAAATTAAATGAGACATAATTATTCTCCATTACAGTTATTTACGTCTGTGTCTTACTTCAACCTCACTCGCTTCCTATACAATCACAATGCGTGTCATACACGGGGCAAAAGATTTTTTCCCAATTTTCTTTGTAAAAATTAGCGTGCGCGTCTTACACGAGGGCGCGTGGTACAGGAGTAAATACGGTAATATTATTTTATCAGTATACTGCTGGAGTAGGTAAATTTCCCCTTGGGGATTAATAAAGTATCTATCTATCTATCTATCTATCTATCTATCTATCTATCTATCTATCTATCTATCTATCTATCTATCTATCTATCTACAGTTGTGCTTGAAAGATTGTGAACCTTTTAGAATGTTCTATATTTCTGCATAAATATGACCTAAACATCATCAGATTTTCACTCAAGTCCTAAAAGTAGATAAAGAGAAACCAGTTAAACAAATGAGACAAAAATATTATACTTGGTCATTTATTTATTTATTAAGGGAAATGATCAAATATTACATTTTTGTGAGTGGGAAAAGCATGTGAACCTCTAGGATTAGCAGTTAGTTTGAAGGTAAAATTAGAGTCAAATGTTTTCAATCAATGGGATGACAATCAGGTGTGAGTGGGCACCCTGTGCTATTTAAATAACAGGGATCTATCAAAGTCTGCTGTTCACAACACATGTTTGTGGTATTGTATCATGGCACGAACAAAGGAGATTTCTGAGGACCTCAGAAAAAGAGTTGTTGATGCTCATCAGGCTGGAAAAGTTTACAAAACCATCTCTAAAGAGTCTGGACTCCACCAATCCACAGTCAGACAGATTGTGTACAAACAGAGGAAATTCAAGACCATTGTTACCTCCTGAGGAATGGTCGACCAAGAAAGATCACTCCAAGAGCAAGGCATGTAATAGTCGGCGAGGTCACAAAGGACCCCAGGGTAACTTCTAAGCAACTGAAGGCCTCTCTCTCACATTGGCTAATGTTCCTGTTCATGAGTCCACCATCAGGAGAACACTGAACAACAATGGTGTGCATGGCAGGGTTGTAAGGAGAAAGCCACTGCTCTCCACAAAAAACATTGCTGCTCCTCTGCAGTTTGCTAAAGATCACGTGGACAAACCAGAAGGCTATTGGAAGAATGTTTTGTGGACAGATGAGACCAAAATAGAACTTTTTGGTTTAAATGAAAAGCGTTATGTTTCGAGAAAGGAAAACACTGCATTCCAGCCTAAGAACTTTATCCCATCTGTGAAACATGGTGGTGGTAGTATCATGGTTTGGGCCTGTTTTGCTGCACCTGGGCCAGGACAGCTTGCCTTCATTGATGGAACAATGAATTCTGAATTACTGTATATCAGAAAATTCTAAAGGAAAATGTCAGGACATCTGTCCATGAACTGAATCTCAAGAGAAGGTGGGTCATGTAGCAAGACAACGACCCTAAGCACACAAGTCATTCTACCAAAGAATGGTTAAAGAAGAATAAAGTTAATGTTTTGGAATGGCCAAGTCAAAGTTCTGACCTTAATTCAATTGAAATGTTGTGGAAGGACCTGAAGCGAGCAGTTAATGTGAGGGAACCCACCAACATCCCAGAGTTGAAGCTGTTCTGTACGGAGAAATGATCAAAAGTTACCGGAAACATTTAGTTGCAGTTATTTCTGCAAAGGGGGGTCACACCAAATACTGAAAGCAAAGGTTCACATACTTTTGCCACTCACAAATATGTAATATTCTATCATTTTCCTTAATAAATAAATGTCCAAGTATACTATTTGTGTCTCATTTGTTTAACTGGTTTCTCTTTATCTACTTTTAGGACTTGAGTGAAAATCTGATGATGTTTTAGGTCATATTTATGCAGAAATACAGAAAATTCTAAAAGGTTCATAAACTTTCAAGCACAACTCTATCTATCTATCTATCTATCTATCTATCTATCTATCTATCTATCTATCTATCTATCTATCTATCTATCTATCTATCTATCTATCTGTCTGTCTGTCTGTCTGTCTGTCTATCTATCTATCTATCTATCTATCTATCTATCTATCTATCTCCCAATCAGCTTCATAAAACATTTTGCCATTGGGAAATAGTTGGTTTGGGAAAGAAAACAGGTTAACAGTGTAGAAAAGAAAGTGGGAGTAGATGTTGTGGGTTTACATGATATGCATAACAAATAGAAATGTGTCCAAGCTGAGAATCACCAATGGCAAATCTTTGATTAATGCATTCCTTGTAAACAGTCCCTTTTTAATCTCAAGAAAATGTACATCAGAACACAACATCATGAACACAGAATTGACACTGCAGGGTTTGTTGTATTGGATAATGATTGTGGAACTGGAGTCAAGTCTATGGATTAAACTGTGCATAATAAATGAACAAGTCACTGAAAAGCAGTTTTCTTTCTAAAATAATGTTGGTCCCACTCTCCACAGCTCATGCTGGGGGAATGCTCAAGAATTTGATATGAGGAGCTAGAGACATTAGCAGAGATATCTAGTCATGTCATGTCAATATGACATTTGCCTGGGCCAGCTAATGGAAAGTATACAGATGTATACATAAAAAAAACTGAATATGTTGTATTGAAAATTATTTTATATGTTTAAATCTTGTGTAAGACTGGTAAATAATGGCAGACAAACTGCAATTTAAATAAGTATGAACATGCTTTTTCTGCAATGGTGTGGGAACAAAAATGCATATTATATGTGTTCGAATTTTATTACTATTTTATCTAAATTTACGCTACTAATTCTGAGAATGTTACCAATTAAAAAAAATTGGAGTACATTTGTTTGATTAAATTTGTAAGAGCCATTTTCCTAGTTCTATAAAATGTATGAATATTTATTAAATGATAATGCATAAAGTATGGGAGGTTCCTATAACCCCAGTGAATAGAATTGAGTTGGTATTTTCCTGTCATTTCTTAACAGTTTTGTGTAAACAATGTTCTTCAGTTAGTGTCTAGCCTCACCTTGTGTAAGGTACAGAGGGCATACGGTTTTTTAACCGTGTTCTTGTTTGTGTTCACGTTCGTGCTTGCGCACGTGAACATGCCTGAGTGCATGTCTATGTGCCAACGGCCTATGGGCCTTTTGAGTGTGAAGTAACACGTAAAATAAAAGATTTAAGAGTTGAACCGTATGTTTAAAGCATACAGAAGAAGAAATAAATTACCTTTAAGTATAGAAATAACCAAAGCTTCTTAAGAAAGTTTATAGAAGATACATTTTTTCTTTTTTTTGCCTTTATTCTATGTGTGTAACTATTTTTCTTTTTATTCTTGTATGGACTATTTGCTTTTAACTTTCACTAAATATTTTAAAACGAACTTTTGGACTGAGAGATTTCTTTGACACACGTCTTACCCGTGCCGGACTTCGCCTTATACATCGGCGGCTACAAAATTATTTCTGATTTGCAGAATTTCACTGCTATTTAAGATTACAGTACACTTGTGGTTATAAAGCTCATCACAATCTGAAGGATGTATTTTCATGGCTCCATTCATAGTTTAAACTTAACACTTGATTAGTTGCGTATTCAGCTGAAAATAAATTTTAATATGAGGTAGTACTTAGATTTGAACACAGGCACTTGGCAGTAAAAATGCCCACAAAAGCCTGAAATCAGCAATGTTATTTTATTTAAATGTAGTTTCTCAATGAACACAAAGTCTAATGCTTAACTGTGTTTTGTATTTCTTCCCTTTCAGTACTCTTCATTTGTTTGTAACTTATTATGTTAAGCCATCATTGCCAATTAATGATTTACTAAAAACAAAGGATTTTTTATATTTCCCATTTAGACAGGATATCATGTTCTTTTTACAAAGTGAAATAAAAGTTACCGGTACACATTTCCCATTAACAAAATTAAAAATAAAAATGAGAATTTACAATATCTCGCTAAATGATGCACAATAAGATGTCTTATATATAAAAAGCCCTTCAGTGTATATGTTGTGATTTATTCCAAATTAAACCTGTGAGACTAATTAGTGGAAAATCTAGACAGCTGTCCTAAACCTTTATGCAAATACAGTGTTTACACATAGAGCCCATATCATTTGTATGGCATAGCCATAACTAGAATGTAGGAAAAGTGACGATGTTAAAAAAGGCACAGATTGAGAAATGGGTGGTATGAGAAAAAATGAGCCAGACAGACCCACAACAAAAAGTCAGTTGCTTTGATGGATTCATGTGCAGTCACATGTAGATAATTTGCCACACACCACAAAACCAGCATTTCTGAAAGTTTACTGTTAAAAAAAGGTTGTTGTGACTTCACCTTAGGCCTAGTCATCTTTACATATGAATCCAATGTTCCTAAGCTCCGGTGGAAGATGCAATGCATATTACAAAAGATGTCCTTACAAACAGATGCCAAGGGTGAAACATTGCAATAGATACTATGATTGAAAACATACCTCTCTGAGTTGATGGCACGTGGTTTGAGGTCCAATCTTCTCATCCATTATGATGGTTTTGGGGTGCCCTAGAAAGAAATACAACTGTTGTAAGCTCTGCTGTGCAAGGACGAAAGGAACCATGCAACACGAAGTGTCAGATGTTGATTTTATAGGCTGGACAACTTACAGGAGATTGTTGAATAATATTTTGTGTTTGACGTAATAATAATAAACTAAAAAGATACTAAGGAAGCCCTTATTCTTAATAGTGATTGTGTAGTAAAGAAGAAGAAAATCTTCCTTATTCTACTTGAGTTTGGTTTGAGAATATTTCTGCTTTACTTCGGTAAAAAACTTTCTAGTTTCACTTTTACTTCACTATATTTTTAAGCACAAAATTTTTACACTGATATACTGTATCTTGCTAGACATATTCAATGCTTAATACATTAAGCCAGAAAACAAAAGGGCTAAGCAAAGATATGCACATTGTTTTTATCACTCAATTATCTAAAATATCAGCATCTCTCACTTTTCCAGTGGGTGCTGCTGGCACTAACAGACAGCTATCTAAGCACACCTCACTGCAGCCTGTGAATGGGATGGGGCTGAATATTAAAGAATCACAGTTCTAGTTTCAGTACCATGTTTCATGGTTGTTGCTGCAGCTTTCAGACACTGTCCTCATGGCAGCCTGGGAACTGGACGGGTGTTATTATGTGATCACATGCTTTGGATCACTCACTTTGTTACATGTGTTGCCCGCATGTCTTCTCACATTATTCTAGGCAGCACAGCTCCAAAGGAGATTGTCAAACAGTTAGAGAAGCTAAAGAACAAATAAAACACAATTCTGCTGAATGTAAAACTAGAAATGATGTGAGTGCTTTATTAAAAAAGAGTCAATTAAGGGTATTCCCTTATTAGGGCTTATTTTGACAAACAATGTTATTATTAAACTAATTAGGTGCTATCTGAACAAAAATGAGTGTCACATTTGGAGCCAGGTAACTCTTGACAATGTTTGCCATGGATTATATTTAGGTGTTTATGTTCCATAGTTTTACTAAAAGGCTTTCAGGAGTGGATTAGCTCTTCCTTAAAGTGGAGGAAGCCTGCACGCCTCTCCTATTAGAGTCCTCTCCATTGAATGAAGATAAAATCATGAAGATGTCCATTTACGCTGAATGACACCACTTGAAATTGTAGTTACTGGGTTTATACTTAAGTGATTGTTCTGACTCCTGCACAGAAATAAGGTCTGTTGGTGAATCTATCATCATCTTAGGACTTTATATGTAGATTTAAGTATCCCAACCTTGGTCAAATGGAGCATTATAGTTTAAAGGACAACTCCATTGCTGTGCTCTGTCCATAAGCTTCTGGATCAATGTGGGCTAGGCACAACCTATGTTCTTGAACCCTCTACCAATCAGTGTTCTTCAACCTGTCAGAGAAGAACTTGTCTCTTGTCTTTGCCATATCTGCAGCCAGTACTAGTGTTGCTGGTCATAAAGCCACAAATCTCTCTCTTAACTGGTCCTGACCTGTTATGTAGTGAGTAAACCAAGCAAGCAGTTTCTTATTATGAACTGACTTACAAGTTACAGTACAAAGTTTTCTTTAAACCTTAGTTTATCTCTGTGCATACTATATCACCTCTAAGAATACAGGTAAAATACCTTATTATCAATATAAAACCAGATACACCAATCAGTCCTTTCCCTTCACAGGCACCTAGCACAAAATAATTAATTCCAATAAATTATTTCTATAAATCTCTTAGATAAGTATCAAAATGAAGAAATTAATATTAAAATTAACAAGTCAATATAACACTTTCAACTATGGGACATGATGCTGCTAGAAGAAATTAAACCGAATTTAATTTGCACGTCCTTTGAGGTGACATGTTCCAAAATTACAGTCAGTCTTTCTTGAATATTTGTAGATATTTTAAATCTTGATATTTTGATCCATTTTTAACAGTTTTATTGTATAATGTATGTTTTATTGTTTTAATTGAAGTATTCTTTTGACATGTCCATTTTGTAAAAGCTTGGTCCACTTTTGCATGTTTTATGTTTTGCCGTGCTGCCAGACTCTTGTTCGTTGTCATATATACTATCCCAAGAGTTCAGATTTGTTTTTCAGTTTTAAGCCTTATTTTGTGTTACACATTGTTCAGTAATTCATTTACATACAATTTCACTTGAGTTTGTTAATTTGTTGTTTAAGTATTGTATGTTTATATAGTTAATTTTTTAAAATTTTGACAGCTTTCTGGTTTTGTCATAATGGATGTTTTTTACAGTAGTATATTGTTTTTATACATAGTTGCAGCCCTTTTGATCATTTGCACATCAGTGTCCTATCAATTAAATATATTTTTTTCATAGCCATTTTTACACCCATGGCATATTTTTTCCATTATTTTGTTTTTTTTTTCTATTTGTGTCAAAATGACTTCTGTTTTATTGTCACATCATGTTGTTATGGTATATACTTCAATATACATATCCTCTAGTTTTGCTTTTATCTTAATTGTACTATTATGATAATATGCTATGTAACATTTAGTGCTGAATGACTGTCCTGAATAACAGTTTCTCCACTTTGATGAAAATTTCCTGCTAAGTGAATTAATTTGAATGATGTCTCAAGAGGTGACCTTGCTGTTTGCCCTGAAATACTGTGTGTCCTGCATCATAATTTGCATTTTTTTATTTCAAATTTGCACAACTTTTTACTTTATTCCCATAGCTGAATGCTCCTAGATCTTTTTCCTGAGAGTTTAACAGAAGTACTTCGATGAATAACCTGTCTTTAGAGTAAATTGCAATACCTGTTCGTTTGCAAGGTGATTCATGCATGATTACCAATTCATCTGCAGAGCGTTTCAAAACAACATTTCTTTATGAATTTAAAAAGTAAAATGTGTTCTTTTTCATTTTCAGGAAGATATTAAATACTTTTTAAATGTTGAAAATCACTGCATACAAAATGGTGAAAAGTGGAGCCTAACTCAAAATATGAAACAAGAAAAAAAAAATGTAAAAAAATAATGAAAACAGGCTGCACCACAAGGCATCCTTACCGCAAACTGTATTAGGTAGACACAAAATGGGGACAGGCTTTGAAATATTCAAAATACTTTAAATGGCCCAAAATATAACAAAATGTTTCTCAATTAAAGTCTAACAGTTCTTCTTTCTCTAAATGGCAAGTCCACAAAGAATCTTTTAAAAAAGGATTTATTTAAATTTAATCAAAAAATCAAGCACCAAGGCAAAATATAATGAGGCAACAAACAGAAATAAATCCTGATCTGTAATTGAAAAATTGTAAAGACAGAAGTAAAAATTCAGAAAACAGAAAAATTATAATATTCAGGATAAACAACTCTTGGACTGCTGAAGAGAGAAAACAACAACAGTGTAACGCTGAAGGATAGTGAGCGATGATTCACGAACAATTCATTCTTTTAGAATGACTCTTTTTAGTGAATCATGAGTCAATTTATGAGCATGAATGAATCAGTTCAGTGGAGTTCAACGCGAGTGCTAAAGCACATGTGTGTTCTGCATTATGCTGTCATCGTCTTTCGTTTCGCTACCGCTGATAGATGTGTAAAGCGCATACACAAAAACCACTTTACTCGTAAGTCTCAAATCCTTTACGTCATGAATGATTCACTACCCGAGAATTATTGCAATAATTCTCATTCATTTATTTGTGAACAGGTCTCTACTCAAGATTCAGTCTAAAAATTCCCAATGAATCACTGTACAATGAACAATTCTCATTCACTTGTGATTGTAACCTGTTATTTTAATTACGTTTCTTAAATGTGTTATCATGCTTTGTGTATGGAAATAGTACAATGGAATATGTATTAAAGTTTCAAAATTATAAATAAATACTTTAAATATATACAATTAACAAATTTCATCTGGTAACAACAAAAAATGGATATGTTAATGATAATTATCAGTAGTATGTAACCAAATGATAAATAAAAAATCAGCAATAAGTAACTATATTATGCTACACACAGATATGAGCATACTTCATTCTAATGGTACTGAGGCCACAATGCAGTCTTTTCTTCGTGATTCTTATTAGCCTTTAATAAGCAATTTGCCAACTTTTTGACCAGGCCAATGGGTCAGAGATTTTAGGTAGAAGAGGTTCTAACAGGAAACTTCTCGTCTCATTAATAGCACCTGATGTGGCATTCCTGACCGATGCATTTCAGCATCTCTTTCATCAAAATCTTCCCAAAACTGAGCATCACTTTTCTGGGAAGACAGGGTGACATTTTCACCCTGTAATTCTTCCTCAACATGCCTGGTTGCATTCTGTTCTGGCAGCTACAGTAATATTTTTTGCAGCCTCGCCTGCTGCCCTCTCATCAATAAAAGCAGGCTGTTTGAAGGGTGAGTTAAGTAGTGTTTCTGCAAGAACAGTGAAAAACTCCACTTTGTGAAGTTTCCTTACTTCTTCAGACATCTTCTCCAGTATGTCCTAATTGAATCCTGGGTTGAAGGCTTGGCATGCAGTCTCTGAATGAACCTCTGAAGCCCCCTTGCCATCAAAAGAACCTTTGATAAGGTCACACATCTATTAATGGTGGAATGATAGAACAGAATGGAATGACTGATATGCTTATTGACATAGAACAATCACTAATGAGTATGTTGAGATCATTGAAATATCTACTAAATATGCCTCTCTGCACTAATTGCAATTGTGACTTCTTCAAATGGTTTCAGAATTTCAGACTTCTTTCATCATCTACAAGAGACTAGGTGGGCAGAGTGGGGTTGACCAGGAAAAGAGTGGCAATGATGGTATTCTTCTGATAATTTTTTTAACATGTTGTATGTGGAATTCCCTGTGGCTGACAGCTTGCTTGACCCTCACCTCTTGTTTCTAAGCAGCTTTGAACCTTAATGTTGCAACAGTGCCTCTGTGTATGTATTCAACACCCGTCTCCACAATATTTAGGCTTCAGATGTTATCTTATGATCAGATGTAAATATGAGCAAAGCATGTCAGATGAATATATCCCGTTTCTCTTGTGTCAGCTTTTAGATTGCTTGCACTGTCGGATACACAGGCAACTACTGTGTCACTGATACCCTTTTCAGAGGAAATCCATTTTATTTCATCTGCCAGATCATCATGTCTTTCAGAAAAAGAGAAGCAATCTAAAAGTTTAGATGACAGTTTGAAGTGATTATCAGTGAAATGACAGGTGGCTGCCATGAATCTAGCTGTGGCAAAAGAAGTACAGCAGTCTGCTCTTAAACAAACAGCTGAGACACCATTCACTTTTTCCATTATCTCTTGTTTTAGCTTTCTGTACACCTGAAGTAAAAGGGTCCTTGTGATAGTTTTTCTGTTAGGCTGCACATATGATGGATCTAGGACTTTTGTAAATCCTCCGAAGACGTTTTCTTCCACAACAGCAAAGGGATGGAAATCTAGTGCAATAGTTTTCACAAGTTCTTCATCTATAACTGCTTGTCTAATTGGCTCACTTGGTCTTCTTATAAAGGTACTTATCAAGGTTTGCTGAAGCCTCTAGATGCCTTACCTATGTGTAACAGCAGTTTCAACAGTGGTGATTGCTCCAAAGTAGCTATATTTTAATCAAATGGTGTAGCAGGCTTAATTCAATGAGTAAAAGGTGCTGTAGATTCAGTCAGGCCTTCTGGCCTCACTTGTGGCAGCAGTGCTGTTTGGTGTTTAGTATGAATGTGCCTCTCAAGATCTGAAGTATATCTATGTGCCTCTTAAGATTTAAGGTAGATCTACCATTGTATGATAGAATTTTACTAAACAATTTGTTTTTGGCTTTCCCTGGAGCAGAATGCTTAAAATTAAACCACAGCTTGTGTCTTTTTCTGACACTCACCCCATTACTTCTCCTATACTTTTGTAAAATCTCTTTCTCTGAACTTTCTAAGTGCAATTGTTTATAACATTGAACAACTGGTGGGAATGATGTGAAAAGAAGTGGAGCTACAGATACAAGTGAAAGTGAACAAGAAAATTACAAAGACTCAGTGCAGTATACAAAAAAATAAAATAAATACATATTGTCTATAGCAAATTAATGAGTAAGAAGCAATCACCAACTATTTGTATCAATATACATCATTTCCATTGGAGATTATATGTAACCTAGGTACTAGGCAGGTTGCCCATTGTTTGGTCTTTAATACTTTTTCTCCTGTCTATATGGAGGCCACTCACAAAATATGAGCAACATAACATACATTGATATTAAATAATAAACAAAACAATATTAATTAAATTTACATAATCAATAAAAACCCATGAGAAATAATGCAAAGTAAACTTAAGCCTGAAAACACACCCTGGCTCTAACATAGCATTTCATAATCTGAATGATGTGGAAAAATCCCAAGATGCACTTAACTTGATACATTTAACATTCTGTATACTTATATGTATGCTAATGCAAAACTCAATATGGTATGTTGCAGTCCATGTTTACAATTGAAAAACAAGAAACACCTACAAGCAAAATCAGCTCAACTTAAAGCTTCAGCGAAAATGCAAAATAAAATATATGCTCATTAATGCATTTCTTTTCATTCTTAGAGTTAGCTTTCATCCCAATTTAGAATATTTTAGACATTAAAAGTGGAGATGCTAAATGATAATATTATAACAATTATTAATGTGCAAGCTTTAGAGACATATGAATGAGAGTGGTCTTGTCAGTGTATCCTGTACTCAACTAGCATTCCCTTGAGATTGAGTTTTGATCTTACGTCCATTCTGTCACCAACAGGAAAGCTCCCCAAGACACTATAATGGTAAAAAAAGATTTAAAAAGTGATACGTTTGTCTGATACGTTTAATCTAATGGATCCAGGGATCACATACCAATTCTGTGTAGGTAACTAAATTCCATTATCCTTTCTCTTAAGTTCTTATAATGTCCTACTTTGCATACTCAAGATAGTACACTTGCCTGGCCAGTGTAAATTTGACAGAGACGTAAGTTGTTATTTTAATGACTGCACTGTATTTAAAGATGGTGAATATTCCTTAACCCCTTTTCCATTTTCCAGATCATCTGATGTTTTCAAATGAAACCTACCATTATGTCTCTTTAATTCATCAATAATTGTGTAGATCAATTGCTGTTGGTACAATTTTTGTCACTATATCAGGGAAATCTGATATTTATAAAAATAACGTTTAACCTACTGTATGTTAATGTCCATTATGTTACTTCTTCTGGTTCTTTTCTAATGGCCTAAATTAAGGTAGGCTAACATTTCCTTTTCTGAACATACTGCCCTCTGTTTACAGAGACCATGTGTGACCTCATTTAATATTGTCTTGTAAAGCTGTGGGTTTAGTAATTCACACATGCCCTTTAAAGTGAAAAATTTAATGACTATACCCAGGTTTTTATTACAGATATCCGTAAAATCTTAACCTGATCTAACTCTATCAGAACATGGAAAACTAATTTAGAAAGCTTTCCAATTATTTATATTAAATTACCATTCGCCATACATGTGAAATATTCAATTGTGCCTTTTAATGAAGACACTTCATATTTGAGCGAGCCAATTAATATTTAACTAGAAAGAAAGAAGCAACATGAATAGTTGCTGTTGAGCTTGAGAGAACATAAATAATTACAAAATAAACTGAGTACCACTCTTTATTGTCAACAATATTCACATATCCTGCCTCATTAAAATAGTATTCTGTTCATACCAAAATGCCAATTGTGTGCGAAAAACACATCCTGTTACCACTGCCCCAATATCACTACATTATTGATTGTATCGGATGGTTATCCTTTCAGCGTGAATTGCCAGGATTTATCATACCACACAATGTTTTCTTAATTTTCCAATATATAGTTAATCTGTGTACAGCTACCACATTTTTCTCACTGACAGAAGAGGGACTCTGACATATTAACATGATTTATGCCAGCACTGATTAGCTTTAAGCTGACGGACAGAATCCAGTGTTTTACTCATCACACATTGATTTTTTCATGATTTAGGGATTATGTATGTCATGCATTTCATTTCTGTGATCTTTTTTGCATTTATTTGTCCAAATCTACTTGTACATAATTTTTATTGTTACTTGTATTTATTTTTCTCCAACATTTTGTTTATTTCAAGCACTGACATTTTCAATTATTCATGCCATCAGCCATAATATTGCAAATGTGCTCAGTTGCCAACATGTGATGACAGGAATTTGTGTTGGGTGATGTCAGCTCCCAGTCAGTTATTATATAAGGTGGTGGTGTTTTACATGGGTTTCTGGATTCACGTAACAATAAGTTTCATGTGAGCCGTTAGAGACATAATCATCTTAGGGTAACATGCTTTCTCACTGTTTTGACTTGGAGTTTTTGGTTCAGGATTTAGTATTTTGGCTTTCATAATTTATTTTGTTTTTGACCCTTGTCTTTTTACAGGCTATGTTTCTTGCTTATCTCCTGAAGCCTCATTTATATAGCTTGCGCACACGAAAAAAAGAGGCTCAAAATATGTGAACGCAACTTCCCACACAAATGTCAGGATTTCCAAAATAAAACTTCACAGGGGGAATATACGCATATTTATGGTATCTCTCATGCGTATTCAACATTTTGGTGAAATTGGGAAATAACGACACCCTTCATGAAGTAGGGAAATGCAGCCAAATCAGATCAATGATGACTTACATGTGTAATAATTCAAATTACCAAGCTGTTAAAACATTAATTTTATTTTAATTCTTTTCATTTTTATTACTATTTAATTTAATATTGTTTCTTTGTATCAGTATACTGCTGCTGGATTATGTGAATTTCCCCTTGGGATTAATAAAGTATCTATCTATCTATCTATCTATCTATCTATCTATCTATCTATCTATCTATCTATCTATCTATCTATCTATCTAATAACGTGCATTGACATGACAAACATGCTGTTATGGTGTATAAAATCTGTACATTTTGGTTTCCATTATATTTTGTTTGAGACAAGACAACAGATGAACTAAGACAAATTAAAGCAGGTTTTCTTCCCTTACACCTTACTTTTTGTTCATAGCTTAGTGCTAATTTGGTTTACAGCCTGGGAAAGAATGCTGAGCTCATACCTCAGGCTATTGATTACTTTATGGATGGACATCTAGAACAACAGTTTGGTTTACAGCTTGGGACAGGTAGAACTACTGATACCTCAGAGTACATCAAAGGTTTTGTTGTGTGGGAAAATGGACAGTGAATTAATTCATCAATCATTTTGACAGCCAGCCAATCAGGTGCATGTGTTGTGAAACCAAGGCATGACATTTCATAATAAATATGCCTTGGTTTGAAAAGCAAGATAGAGAAGCAAAGAAGTGAGGAGAAGCAAAGGAGAAGAAGAGGAACGGACGACGACGGCCCTGGTCGTCAGAAAGGCATCATGAACATCGATTGCTAAATCAAACGCCTCCCTGGGACATTCATCCTTGTCATCTGTAACTTTTTCGTAAGCTTCTTCTAAAGACTATATATTCAGACTTTCCTATCAGTACCTATTTTCTAGTATTCTTTGTTCTTGTGGTATTATTATTATTCTTGTAATAAATACCATGCTGCTTTTAACTTTCAATGCTTTGTCTTAATGTCTAGAGTGATTGAAGTAATGAGTTTGATTTCGTTGAGCACCTGTTGACAGCCGGATTTTTGCCATTATTTCTGTGCTGCGAGGTTTATAAGGCTGAGAGTGAGAGCGCTACTCAATAGAAGGGACAAATACGATAAAGAAAGTTTTCTTGGCTGATAAATGGCCTATAGTCAAGAGTGCTGAGTCTTTGTATGTTTAAATGTATTCTTGTAGACCAAAAGTAATATTTAGGTCTGAGATATCACTAAAACATCGTATGTTGTTCGTGCCAAGAATAAGTAAGTCTCTTGAAGTGCTGAATGACAGGCTGTTATTCCTATAGCACTGGTGTGGTTTAAAGTGCTAAGGGTTAATCAGCATGTGTGTGTCATTCATGGGGCACTGTTGTGGTTAGGGTCTGTGTGTGTGTTTATCTATGTGTGTGTGTGTTCATCTTAAAGTGCAACAGTAGACCAACCCGATAACGAACTTAACGAGAACACTTACCCTTGAGAAAACAGGTAAAGGGTAAGCAGAGGGAAACACTACGATAATACACATGCTAATGCTCAAATGTGATGAATATGATGTTTTTAGTTCACTTTTAAGAGAACCAATGCTGCATATTTACACCAAAGAACTTTTTTGGTTTTTTTCTTCTGATTAAACTACCTGTTGTCACTTCTCGAGTAAATGGCCAACAGGTCACAATTATCTCAGCCAAGCTTCACTCCATCATGTTCGCTTTGCCAGAAGCCTTTAACCAACCAACAAAGTGCTACATCTAGTTTTTGTATGGTGTCGGTACATAGACATGTAACATAACATGTTACCAACATAAAAAGGAAATTTGCTCCAGTGTCCGTTTTTTATAACGTAAGTGGAACACTTTAATGCACTCATATTGCAATAAGGGCACCTAGTGAGAATGAAGGTGCTTTTGTTAACTGTAAGCAGTTACATTCTATTGACAACTGACAATTGCCAGAGCTACTCAGGCATAATACCGCATGAATAGGCATCTCCAATTACAGATTCCATTCGCAATTCAAAATCAGTGAGAGTAGATGTGTTTTATTGCTCCTCCTGTTACACGTACATTATGCTGGTTACTAGTAAACTGCTTCATTGTCCAAAATTGGACCTTTTTTATTTGAGGCTTGGTGTAACTGTAGCTCATGGCATTTACAGCACTGGTAAAATGTTGCCATTCAGCATATTTGTGCTTATTGCTTATGCTTAGATCACAAAATAAAGATTCTCTGCATGCCTCTAATTTAGAAACAAGAACTTTTATCTCACACTATTGGATGTTTCATGCTGCAGTGAATGTCTGCAGCATCATGACTGCATATTTATAACATTGATTAACATGGTTCATATATGATTGCTTCAGGGTGGAACAAGGCCTTTTAAGTTGTTGAGTGAAATTCAAAGTAAAAGCAGTTCACACAAAAAAAGTCCATAACACAGAATCAAAGGAAACATAAAAAAATCTTTACCACAATATTTCAGTCTTTAATGTCTTTATATTTCTATGTATGTTACTGTATATGTTGTTATGCACATTAATACATTAATATGTACTGTATTATGTATGTTAGTACAGAGTATACTGCAATATGTCCATTCCTACTAACAATCAGAAAAATGTATGCCCTTATTCTTTGCCCTTTGAAAACACACTATACACCTGTTTTACTGATACATCAAAAAGGTAGTAAAAAAGAAGGGTTGTTCCATTTACATATTAATATATAGGGGATAAGGCAGAAGCTTTCATTATTTACTTATATGAAATTAACATTAACTCACTAAGAATGGCTCTTACAGAGGCTAAGAAGATAACTGAGTGCATGTTACTTCAAAATTTCATATATGATACCTCCAAGGCTAAGCACCATTTCTTTAGTGTGTGCTTTAAAACATGAGAAACTAGGTAGTGTGAACGCCACCCGGGCACAGACAGGCGGACATGTTGTTATCAAACCACCACACGTTTATTTACAGAATATTTACAATAATAGGTCACACAGACCCAGTCACGTGCACAAACCCCAAAACAGTCACTCAGTCCTGGCCACAATGCCTTCTTCTCGGGCCGCCTCCACAACTCCTCTTGCCTCGTCCTTCTTCCACCCGACTCTAGCCTCGAATGAAGGAGACGGCCCCTTTTATAGAGGACCCGGATGAGCCCCAGGTGTTCCCGGCAATCTTCTTCTGGCCACGCCCCAGTGTGGCGGAAGTGCCGGCTGTCCTCCTGGCTGCTCTCCGGGCATCCTCCAAAGTCTTCCCCCCAGCACTTCCTGGTGTGGCGGGAGTGCTGGGGAAACAAGTCCCCAAGGCATTGGGGCGCCTCCTGGCGGTGACCACGGGCTCCTACAGGGAAGGGCTTCCATGCCCTTGACCCGTGGCCCCCAAAGCAACCCGGAAGGCAAACCCCACGTGATCCAGGCAGGGCTCTGACCCTCTTCCGGTCCCTCCTGGCGTCCCGGCCGGGTCATGGCCCCTGGCATCCCTGACAGTAGCTAAGCTAACTTTGTGTGTTACATGTAGTTTAAAATGTAAACATTCAACATTACTCACCTAATATGAATATTAAGAATGTGAATCTCAGAGGTTGTGTGTGTTTGCAGAAAAGGGCTAATGTGTATACTGTACCATTTCAGCATTAATTCTGACAATTGCTGGCAAATAATTTGCCAAACCTTACACTAATTGAAGATTAAAAAGAAACATAAATTAAACTGTTAAAATGCAAGAATAAAGACATCGCGTTGTCCATTAAAAGAGCAAGAATAAAGAAAACGTGTTCCATTAAAAACACTTATTTATTGTATATTCAGTTTGTACATTCAGACTTATCCTTTTCATACATTTGAACATACCTAAAATATAATACTCAAGGTCAGAGACCAAAGTTCATCAAATGGACAAGAGTGTGGCCATATAAGCTCCCGGAGTCACACCAGTTTGATTTGTTGTCTAGAAATACAAATGTGTCATGATGCATATGTCATAGATGCACGACTTTACTCCTGAAAAAACATTATCTGAGGTCTGCAAAAGTATACCCTTTTGAAAAGCCAAGTTTCAGCATACCATTAGCATTACGAAGACCAAACATGTAAATGTAAATGTTATGCGGTATAGATATCTGCAACTTAGTGCCAATGATTTTTGACGACGTAAAAGTGAATGACTTTCCATTTGAGTTGATCAGACATGTGGCAGCTGTGTTCTTGTAAGATGAAAACATTTGTCCCTTTCCATGAGTGAACAGAAGTTTTGTGATGATGTCAAGGTAATTATTTAACTGTAAACACTTAATATTCCTATAGGTTGATATTAGATTTATAACTATTCTGTAAAAAAGGATCTGTTTTGATCTATTAATTAAAGGGCTTTGAAAAATAAATGAATACAGATTAGCATTATAAGTGAAATCATATTTTTTCCTAATCCTAATGTTGAAAACCTACACAATTGTCTTTTAATAAAAAATATGTAAATGGTTGTTTCACCTTATTTAGCCACAATTTATAGAATATGCTCTTGTTTGGCAAAAAACATGATTGCATTTGCATCATTCATTATTTCTTTGTTCATAAGGGTTTTGATCTGTTTTAAGATTGTTATAACAAGCAATATTGTATGAAGTATTTAAAGCAGGATATTGATTGTAAAAAATGGTGATCACTGAATTGGTTTTGGTCATTTTATCAGCTTCAGTGCTGTGAGGTAAGAAAACCGAGCAACTAAACAGGGATTCCACAGTCTATTTTCAATCCAAGGCTTAAGAGAATATTTACCTTGAGTAGAGCTCATAGAAAGTCTTATGCACCTCTACAGCCTTCTTTGACATTTTGCACGAGGGACGTTCAAAAAGTTTAATCAGTTTTATATTTTAGTTGGAAATGGTGAGGGCAGGAGGAGTAGGAATTGGGCATTAAAAAGCTGGTACAACGCTGGGAAAATTGCATCACAAACAAAGGTGACTATTTAGAAAAGTGATGTAATTTGTTTTTGAAATTCTTAATAAATAGAATTAAAAAAAAGTGAGGAAACTTTTTGAACATCCCTCGTAACATTTTTAATCCCATAAATTTTAATGCAAAAGATTTTTTTCGATTTGTTTGTATGTATCTTTAAAGTTTAAGAAGCTTTGGATTTTTATTTTGCTATTTATTTTCTGAATTCATAAGATATTATAAAATAAGTACCCACATTTTCAACAAAAAAGACGCAGCCATTTGTAGGGCTGTGATTTACCAATAAATTATCGCCATATTAGTGAAACTTCCTTTGTCACAATTCATAGAAACTGGTGCATTGCAGTTATTTTATTTTCTCTACCATAGTGTCATTCAAATTAACCTCCTTGGAATTTCAGCCTTTCATTAAGATTTCAACTTACACTGTTTTTTAACTCCTGGATTATTGATGTGTTGCTTAATTCAGTATAATCTTTAGTCATCACCTTCATCAGCTTCTTCAGCATCATCACTTTTCTTCTCTTTTGTTTTCCTTGCCTCCATGTAGAACTTCAACAACATTGGTCTGGAAAAAGAAAGAAAGAAAGAAAGAAAGAAAGAAAGAAAGAAAGAATATTTTTCACTCACTTCAAAAATTTTAGGTGTTCTTTGTAGATTTGACGGTGCTGAATCCAAATCTGACAACATATTTTAGAAATTAATTTTTTAGACATGAAAATCCATGTGATCACACATATAGCTGTTTTAAATATAATTATTACTTACAAAAAGTAAGTAAGTAAAACTTGTTAGTTTTTTCCTTTTATAATCATTTGAATGTGTTTCGCGGTGAACTGGCCAACAGATGTCTGGTAGAATAGATTCACTTCTCTTTCCACTACAACATTTCTCAATCTAAGAGATGTCCGGGTGGAATATACCCCCCATATTCATCAGAGACCACTCCCATGTTCTCAGTGAAAAACTGAAGTAAAATTAATTTTTAAAGGCATATTACACCCCAACTAGTTCCACTGAATTTTCTGCCCTTGTTTTCCAAAGAAAGGTTTAGCACATGCTTTTTTCTTCTTTAGTAAAGGAAGGAGAAGATAAAGGAAGACTCAGCCAAAACTTGCATGAAAACATAGAAACAATAACTTTTTCTCTTCTGGGTAATAACAGGGCACCTTTCTTACCTTCTAAATATATACAGTAATATCAATTCCTGGCTATTTTAAAGGAATAAGTAGAAAGAAAAGCAATACTTATTGCCAATAAAAATGTGTAGCAAATTCTTGATTTTGGGTTTTTTCCACCTCAACTAACGTTAAAACAAGGAAGACTGACACTCTAGCTCAAAATATACTTCGAATAATATTCTGAGCATAAAAATACTTATGCCATAAAACAACCAAACCTTATTTTAAAAAAATGTGAATCCAATATCTCAGAAAATGGTTTCTGGCAAAGAAATTCCAATTTTGGATATGAATTCAGCACAACTAAGATATACCGATATTTTACCACTGAAGGATGTTTGTGCAGAACAGAGTTCTGTTTAGTCATCACATTGTAGTTGTTCTGACAAGTAATTTCTCTTCTCACGGAATCTCCAAAAGTTAAATTTTTCATGTTCTATCAAGTTGATTTTCTCTATAGATTTTCAAATGCAGATTTCAGTTGTAACAGCACCAATGTTCTACCACCATGCTTTTAGCATCCATAAGAGACATAACCAATCAGTGAAGATCACCTAAGGCCATAAACAGTAATAGGGCCTACACTAGTTCTCCATGTTTATTGACAGAAAGGCTCTGCTCTTATGTTTTCTCTGTTTTGGTGCAATGATTTCACTTCTGTTTTTTATATTACTTTCCATGCCGTAGTTTGCTTATGTAACTTTTTGTAAATTTGTCTCGGTGTCTGCCAGCATATCTTAATCCTCAGCAAACTGCAGTACTGGTAACTATACTCCTTCAACTCTTACTACCTTCAATATATCATCCATTCTTCTGTATTCAACTCTTCGTTATAGATAGTAAATATAAACAGTGATAATGCCCCACTTCTTAATCCTCTTTGCTTTGATATTACCTTTATTGTTATTCTGATAGGATGATCCATAACTAGGTTTTTCCTCAGCTTTGTGACTTTTCATTTTATTTATAACTGTCTAAGCATCACCATCAATAGGTTTGATTATCTCAATCAAGTGCCTTCTCATAAACCATGTTCCAGATATAATCACCTTCCACCTAGCAATTAAATTGACCTTGTGTTTCTTTTGCTACTCAGTGTTTTCAAAACCAAATTTGCCATTTTCTATGAATTTGTACTTTGGGATCCTAAAGATTATTTTGGATTCATTAATGTAATATACACAACCTGATACAGTAGGCATTTTCTGGGTTCATCATAGTTTCCCTTATCCTCTTATACTTACTCTTAAAAAAGCTTCAGCAATTATATTGGTTATTTGCTAGTTTTTTCTGTCTTTCCTCTTGAAGTATTCTACATGAACAAGGGTTGAGCATGCAGACTTGACGCAGAAGGATTTGAACTAGAGTCCAGTGAGTAAATCTTGTGCCACAGTGCCATCTTTATTCATAATCACACAGCAACATTGTAACACACAGCTGTTGTATTCCACCCACATGCCATTGTCAGCTTTTAAAAATGGCACATGAAACTTGCTAAAAACATTCTGTGTTATAAAAATGAGGTATTAGTTTTTCTTAAATTATGCCTAAGGATATCACTTCAGAGATTTCTAAAACTGTCAGGGAGCTATTGAGTTAGCTTTGATGGTTGTATAACCAAGCTGTAAATATCTGGAAGTGATGTAGAATTAATTGGGTTTTATCGCATCCCTGTCACTACCAATAAATTCACTCAGCAGATAAAAGGTCACTTCCAATGTATGACATTTTTGACAGGTCATTGCACATTATCTTTTTTATGAAAAAAAAATCCAACACATTTACAATGCAGTACCATTTGAAAGCAACAGTTTGATGCTTTAGATGAAACTTGCCTATAATGTGATTTAGATAGCCTATTTTGCATTTTTAGATTTAAAGAAGATCAATAAGGACTTTTCTCTTAATCTAATTTGCTAGTCTTTCATGGCCTTCATACTTTGATAAACGAATTGGTATGTATCAGCACCAAATGCAACAAACAACTGGTGATATTTTGTAATTGTAGATGTCTTTTCAGAAATAAAAATGGCTAATAAAGAAAATCTTTGATCCTAGGGAAAATGAGAAATGATATATTAAATGCTGACAAACGTTATTTGTTATTAGAAGATATTTCAGTTCTATGAATATTGAAAATGACAGTAATTTTTACCTTTCAAGACAGTATATGCTGATTTTTTGCTATTGTCATAGTTTAATAAATGTTTTATGCATACATTATATTCCATTGAATTTCAAGCAGTTTTAAAACTACAGTGACAGATTTCTTCTTGTTAATTATCAGGTTGGTCTATTGCTGAAGAAAATTCTTGCCTTATTGATTGGATACTGCCATACTTAGCAGAGACCCTAATAAGAATTACTAGAACAAAGTTAAGAATTCTCACACTTTTTGTCTTTAAAACTGTAATTAACAGGATTTCAACTGGACTGGCATACTTTATATTGAATAGCATAAATCTTATGTAACATATCAATATCTGCTTTAACTATGACACCTTATATTTTATAAATCTTATGTTTTGTTCATGCTTAAGTGAAAGAAATCTGTACCCTTATTTAAATGTTAAAGAACTTAGCACAAAGAATTTAAAAGAATAAATTACTTTACATTAATGGGATATAACAAATTGAGATATGTAGTATAGTATGATGGATAGCGTAGCTGCTTTGCAACTCTAGAGCCATGGGTTCAAATCTTGACACAGTTAATATATGTGTGTAATTTGCACATTCTCCGCTTGTTTGCATTGATTTCCTTTGTTTATCCTGGCTACCTTCCACAAAAAAAGTTCAATTGCAGAGTTGCTAGAATTGCTGGTTGTTTTAAATCAGCATTTTATTACTGAGTCTATGCCAGTTTCCTGTTCCAGTGGTCATGGGTCCCATTTAGGGATGGGTTGTGAATTTTTTCAATATTGCTGAGGTAAACTTTAGTTCTCTGTAACTCTGTAATGAAATAGCATGTTAAAACACTTCTTCTTCTTCTTCTTCTTCCTCTGTTTGATCAACCTTCTCCAAACAGCTCGGTCCTACACCTCCTCACTAGTCAAGCCCTCTTCCTTCTCTGCTTTGACCTCACTCAGTTTCTCTTCCCATCACTTTTTTGCCCACATATTCATTGTCTCTCCTCATCACATATCCATACCACTTCAGCCTACTTTCCTTTAATTTCTTACATATCTCTTCTACTTTTGTTGTACCTCTGGGTAAATTCAACTTTTTCATACCATTATTTAGGCGAAGAAGAGTGCTTGACTATAGAATGTATTTTTAAAGTCATAATTAAAAAAAAATCAGTTACTTACTAGTGCTTGTGGCACTTTCTGCAATAAAAATGCTAAATATTTTATAACCTGGGGCTAATTCAAATGGGGCTCTGTGCATTTTTATGTTTGAGTTCCTGCACTTTTTTGATATACTATTGCTCACATAATCCATACTGCCTCCTGTCTCTCCATCAGTGCTTTAAGGCTACACCATCATTACAACATTCTAGTAATGCAGTCTTTGTGGGCTTTTTCCATTTAAGTGGCTTGGAAATTGTAGAGGGAAAGGGCTGCTTAGATTAAACACTTTAAAATAAAACAAATCAAATGGACCAGATTACTTTTATCCTAGAGTGTTTAACACTGGAATTACCAGAGCCTGCGAGAAAGGTCATAAATCCGGCCCACCTTAAATCCATTCTCACCTCTCCGTCAGAGTCTTTTGTCCTGTAAATGTGTTGATTAACAGCAAGCAGCCTGGTATCCCATCTCCTTGCCCATTGCTGCAGTTCATTTCACAAAGAAGTTTGTCAGTGCCCAGTGTTTATCTTCGAGTGAAGTGTTTGAGCTTTATAGGGTAAAATAGTACATCATCATTTGGAATACATACATTTCATGTGTGTTCCGTGTCAACTACAATCAATGTTTAACGTAGTTAACATAGAAATGTTTTTCATGTTTTAGCAATAATAGAAAAAATGTAAACATGAAATGTATAATGCCTGAAATACAAATATGAAATAAACACTTTCACAAAAGGTACAAGTATAACAAAACAAGTGCACTTTTATTCAAGAATTTAACCGTGGAAAAAAGAAAGCAGGTTATGGTGTGCGGTTGATACAACAGCTTGCGTGGTGCAATGCTAAGAACTGCTGCCTTCCAATCGAGAGGTCACAGTTTCGATATCAGCTGCTTCCAAAATTTACCATTTTCAGTAGTGAGTTGCTCTTATTGTTAATATCATACAATAAAAGCATACATTTGATTTGCTTCTGTAAATTTAGTTAAAGATAGTGGGTTAAGCGTGCTGTCCCTACATTGATGGATTGAAGGCCAGAGGTCCACATGGCCATCATCATCTAATTCTTCCATGTGAAGCCTGGAAACCATGAGGACTGATTGAGATCATTTACGTTAGGTAGAATGCCTAGTTGGGGCTGGGTGGTCTCGTTGCCTGGAACCCTTGCAGATTTTGTTTTTATCTCCAGCCATCTAGAGTTTTTTTTTTTTTTTGTCCTCCCTGGCCATCGGGTTAATTAGTATTACCTAATTTTATTTTTAGATTTTGTTTTTTTCTCTTTCTTCATCCTGTAAAGCACTTTGAGCTACATTATTTGTATGAAAATGTACTATAGAAATAAATATTGATGATGTTGTTGTTTGTGTGCAGTTGATTTTCTGTTTATGAACTTTGGTTTCCTATTTTTTGCTATGATTTCATCTTATGGTACCCCATTAGATTCCATTACAACTTTATTGCTTTATCAGAATACTTGGCTTATAGTTAGGAAGTTACAAAATCTTTCGCATCCAGAAGAAATGTGCTGTTTTTGGGAAAGCACAGCTCGCTTGGAGGCATTCTTCATTTGTCAAGATAACCCAAGAAGTGTGACTTATGCAACACGAAAGAAAGACTTTCCCCTTGGCTGGTTAACAGAGTTAAGATTGTCTTCCCATTCACTAAGGTAACACATAGTACAGGCAGTCCCCGGGTTACATAAGAGACAGGGACTATAGGTTTGTACTTAAGTTGAATTTGTATGTAAGTCGGAACAAGTACATTATTTTAATAAATGCTATTGTTGACCGACTGTAACCAAGTGCTCTGCCAACGAATGATGGAGTTTCACCTCTCTCTGACCTTTTTATTATTTATACTTTATTTCCAATGGTGATGGTTTTTCTCTTCTTTACTGTATCACCAGCACTTGCATCAGATTTGTGTTTCAGAGAAAGCCTTGAAGGGTGAAGACAAAAGGTTAAGATGAGCTCTTCTGCACAGCACTGTACACGCTATCACAGCAGGAAGGCACCCGTCTGATGTACTGACAAGAGACAAGTTCCTGCTATGTGCGTAACAGTACAAGCAGGCTTGCTATTGAGAATGAATGGGGGTGGCAAGGGGCAGTTCACCACACACTCACCTCCACTACAGTATTCCACCTGAGGCACACTACAATGCTACCCCCCACTGCCCCATTCACCCTCAATGGCCTCCGTTCAGCCACAACTGGGTCACCACCCACGGAGAACGAATGGGGCAATAAAAAGCCCCCCTCCACTCCAGCCAGCCTGCGTCCTGTCAAGAGCAGTAGCTGCAGTGGCATAGTGGACGGGCAGCAAACCTCCCCATCAAGCCTCGATCCTGCACATGAGTGATAGCTGTGGCCCCGGTGACTATGGACCACGGGTCACCGCTTGCTGCCAGGAGCCCCCCGAGGGACACTACACTATACCACACAAGCAGCGAAATCGCTCCCCTCCAGCCTCCATCCAGCCACCACTTGCAGCAGCCCTAGGCCGAAGATGACGGAGCAGCAGTTACTGAGGCACATGCATCGCAGCTGCGGCCCCATTCATAAGTCGTAGGTCGGCTGTCCGTAACCTGGTGATTACCTGTATTGCAAATGAGTACTGCTTATATATGTGTATATATATACACAATGTTTTTTTTTTCTGGAGGTCAACAATACAGTAGCTAAAGAACAGTTTTCTGAGATCAAAGCAGCATGTTATGTTTGGCAGTGGCTTACCATGCAACACCAAAAAAAATTGCCTTTTCTGGCAATAAACATGGAGGACTAGTGTCTGCAGTTTGCTACAGGTTGCCCTAATTACTATCTATGGCGTTGGGTGATCTTCACTGATTGGTAATGTCTCTTCTTCGGGCTTATGGATGCTAAAAGTATGATGGTAATTTATTGGTGCTGTTATTAGTTTTGCTTTTTTAAAGCAGGAGAATCATGGATTCAAATACTAGACTGAGTATTGCCTGGGCATTTTATATTTGTTTCTACAGAGAGGTGAAAAAATAAGTATACTCCTTGGAGATTGTTGACATTTTCAAACTATTTAAACAGGCAAACAGAAGATCTTCATACAGACATTGCCTACAGATAAAAGCTGATATAATGGATGAAAAATACTAGGATAATTTGCCTTCTCAATAGTTTATTCAACAAATGTGTCAATAGATATAATGGTCTACTAGGGAAAAGGTAAGTACCTCTTTGGCCTCAGATATGGGTATTGCCTCCTTCAGCAGAAACAACTTCTGGAAGGCTTTTGGCATAACTGCCCAGCAGTCTCTGACATCAACTCAGTTAAATTTTTCACCACTGCTCTGTGAAAAAACCCTTCACTTGCAAGATATTTGTGGAATTTCTTGCATGTATTGCCCATTTTACATAGCCCACAATATTTGAATTAGATTTAAAATAGGGCCGGGACCAGGCCAATTCATACAATTCCAGTTCTTCTTTCTGAGTCATTCCTTGGTTGATTTGCTAGTGTGCTTTGGATCATTATTGTGTTGAAAGGTCCATTTCCAGTTTAACTTCAAGTTTTGGACAGATGGCCTCACATTCTCCTCAAGCACACCTTGATATGATGCTGAATGTGTAGCTGGCGCAATGGCCTAAGGCTGGCCAGGCTCCAAGACAGTAAAGAAGCTCCAAACCATAATACTTCCACCATGATGCTTCACACTTTGTATAAAGTTCTTCTCCTGAAGCATGTCTACTGCTACTGTGCCCTAACAACTTTATCTTTGATTCATCTTTCCGCACCACATTGTTCAAGACGGCCTGGTATTTGACTGTATGTTCAGTGGCAAACTAGCCTTGCTGTAATGTTCTTGACAACAAACTCTTCTTGGCCCACCTTGCATGCAGGTCAAATGTATGGAATCTATTTCTGATTATAGAAACTTACACTTTGACACCAACTTTAGCAAGAGTTACCTTCAAATCCTTTGATACAATTTTGGGGCTCTCAGAGACTCTGTTTAATATCAAACATTCAGCTCTTGGGCTGAATTTGCTGGGCCAGCCAGTCCTGGATACATTAGGAGTCTTTTGAAATCTGTGCTTCTGGAGTTTCCATAGAGTAGAATGATTGATTTCAAATAATTTGGTGATCTTTTTAAATCCTTTGCCATACTTACAGACATCCACAGTGTTCCTTCTGAAGGCCTAACAAGGCTCTTTTGATCTGGACATGACAACTCCTCAGCAGGACAATAATAAAGACAAAACCGGACCCTATATATTTATTTTTTTTAAATAAGATGGGCTCCATCTGCATACATAGTAAGGAGGGTCTACTCATTTGCACCTAATGTGGAACACTTGATTCTAGTTTGAAGATTTGATAAAGGTTAGTTCTTATTTTTTCCATGTGACAAATTTGCATTTGTTTATTTAGTTTTTGAGAATGAAAACATCATGTCAGTTTTATGTGTCATTTGTTCAAGTACATCACCCTTACCTGTAGACAGCGTTGGTATGAAGATCTAATGTTTGCTACTTCAAATATCTTGAAAAAGTCAACAGTTCCCATGGGGTGTTTTTACATTTTGACACGACTTTATATAGTTTTTCTCAGGGTGCTCCAGTTTCCTCTCACATGATAAAGATTTGTGGGTAGGATGGGTTACTGACAAAATTGGTCCTGTGTGTGTATCGATGCTGCGTGAATGATACCTGAGATGAACTAATGACCTGTCCAAGGTTGCTTCCTGCCATTGACAAGCTCTGGCCTTCCACTACCCTGAATTTGATTAAGAGGGTTTGAGAATGTTGTTATGTTAATGTTATTTCATTGTATATTTTTTATAACATGCCTGCTGGTATAAGGGTATTATGTCAAGTATGTTTAGGATTTATTTCATTGACATTGTTTTGTTGTTAATTTATTTCTATATACACAGTTTTCTTTAAATTTAAAAAAAAAATCAAAATCAAAAATATGGTGTGATCATCATATGTGAAGATTTAATTGTATAAATGTTCCATTAACTTAGAGATGACAAATTTACAGTAAGAGAGTACAAATAAAGGCAGTCAACGAAAACATTTGACATCTTAGGTTTTTTTTCTTTTTGTTTTGACATTCGGCTTTTCGCAGATTGAATTCAATCTTTATGTGACTTTTGATCATGTTTGGTTAGTGTTTTAGTTCAATCTCTGCAAACAAATAAAATATTCACATTTACTTTTGATCTATTTTAAGCTAACTTCCTTATATTGCTGTCAGTTTGATCAAAACATTGAACATGTACTGTATATACAGACAGACAGAAACACAGAGAGGAGATGTGACAAGTCATATAATTCAGATGTAATATATAATTATTTATTAGTGTTTGCAATCTGAAAGGGTAAACCAAGAAATAAGCAGGAAATCAAGATCAGAAAAGCATTCACCAACAAAAGTGCTGAAAACCACTAACTAAAGTTAAAATATAAATAACACAGGTTAAGGTCAACACACACTAAATAACAGTATTGATAAATGAAGTGCTATACACAGCTAAGGGCTTTCATAGTGGTTAAACTGCACACTGTTAAAGCAATGAACTGATTCAGTGTTTTATTTTTATTTCCTCTGCCCTTCCAACATGCAACTGCTGGAAAATTGGTACTGCTAGGTAAAAAAGGCAGATGGCCTTGAGAAATGACATGTGAAAGAATGGGCACGTGGAAAAGCCCTTAGCTCATTCTAACAGCTGTCAAATATGAGTCCAATGCTGGTGACAAAGAATTAAATGAAATTAATGGGATGCAAGAGTTTGTGGGAAGGAGTAAAAATGTAGAAATTGTGCTGAAGATCCTGAATGAAGCAGTTTTATCAGTACTTAGAATTATAAACAGGATACAACCAAGAATTGGCATTGAAAATGTCAATGGTTAGCATGTATCCAGGTGTGATAATCATTAGTAAAAAACATTATAGATATCCAGTAACAATTAACGTGTCGTTGTTTTTGAAATAGGTAGATGTGGTAAAAAGTAAAAAGTAGTGAAACGATAACGTGTGAAGGGAGATTTTGTGAGGCTTTAGCTGTGAACTCATTTCTTCATTGACATGGTGTCTTCTTTAAGTCACATACATCATCTGCTTCTATCTTTATTGGCCACACCTTTTCAAGTAACAGTTAGGAAGCTACATGGTTGGAGGGATGTGCATTTAAGCATAACTTCTGCAAGTAATTCTTACTGGTATCTTTACCACTGCACTTAAAAATTAGTGGTCTTGCAGACTTAGTGTCACACTAATAATGCAACCTATCTGAAAAACTTTCAGTCTGGCTATCATACAGGAAAAATACAGAAACAGTCTATACCTATGTTTAAAAAAAATTTCATATTTAAAGAAAATGTTAGTTTTAATTCTTTTATATGTAAACAGAAAGTGTAACAATATTGATCATGCTACTCTATTACACATTCTTTTAAACTGTGCTGGACTGTCGACCACTGTTCTTGTACGGTTTAGTTCCTGCTTATCATACTGATGTCAGTACAGTGGCGTAGCTGGGGGAGGCGAAAGGGGCGGTCCGCCCCGGGCAGCACATTTTTGGGGGCGGCATTATTGGCCACAAGGCTCAGTACAATTCGTGTGTAAGCAGCACAGTTCGGAAAAATATCACTCATGTATGAAAAAAGTCAAATTCTCTGATTTTTAACCACAAATGCTTGAAAAATAATGTTCAGACTGTCCTTCTGCATCAGACACAGCAGTTGAAATGTATGAGACAATGACAAAAATAAACATAAACTTTACACTAATAATAATTTTTAGGAAGATAACTAATTTACAATTTATAATTTCGTTTCGTTATTAATCCAAATGCGTTCTTGCTCTGCGCAGAAAACATCCCCACCTATTACTTTGGTTCTGTTTTTCGTAGGATAATTATATTAAACTAATAATTAGAACATGGCTTATCAGTGCGTCTATACTATATTCTTGTATAGTTGATGCTTATAAATGTATATAAAAATTATTGCTGTTTATATATGAATAAATCTATGCAAAATGTATTTTAATTTTTCTGTATACGTCATTTTAATTTTCTATTTAAATAGTTTAACATATTCAGATATGTTGGAGGGCGGCAATTTGAAGCCCCGCCTCGCCCCGAGCAGCACGAACTCGAGCTACGCCACTGTGTCAGTATGAAGAAAGCTCACATATTACAGAACTGAGATTAATTCTGCAGGCTCCATTAAGTCTCATACAAGTAAGTATCAGTGTCAGGCTCTTGCTTTTGATAGTTTTGTTAAATTCTTCTTAATTAGATAGATAGATAGATACTTTATTAATCTCCAAGGGCAAATTCACATACTCCAGCAGTATACTGATAAAAACAATATTAATTAAAGAGTGGTAAAAACGCAGTGCAAGTTAAAAAATGCAAGGTGGAGCGTGCAAGGCAGGTATAACAGACAATAACATTATATATATATAATCTTAACGTTTAAACCCCGGGTAGAATTAAAGAGTCGCATAGTGTGAGGGAGGAACAATCTCCTCAGTCTCAGTGGATGCAGTGGATTCCCCATGATTCACAGGAGCCTGCTCAGCGCCCGTCGCTCTGCCACGGATGTTAAACTTTCTAGCTCCGTGTCTACAATAGAGCCTGCCTTCCTCACCAGTTTGTCCAGGCGTGAGGCATCCCTCTTCTTTATGCTGCCTCCCCAGCACACCACCGCGTAGAAGAGCGAGCTCTGTTCTTTCTTACACAGCGAGCGCATCAGTATTTGGCAGTCCAGTCCACTTTATCATCCAGCTGCACTCCCAGGTATTTATAGTTCTGCATTCTCTGCACACAGTCACCTCTGATGATCACGGGGTCCGGGAGGGGCCTGGGCCTCCTAAAATCCACCACCAGCTGTTTGGTTTTGCTGGTGTTCAAGTGTAAGTGGTTTGAGTTGCACCATTTGACAAATTTCTTGATTAGGTTCCTATACTCCTCCTCCTGCCGACTCCTGATGCAGCCCACGATAGCAGTGTTGTCAACGAACTTTTGCACTTTGTTGTTATTAGACTTTGTTTTCGAAGTTTTAGAAGCCAAGGAACCTCATGGTCATTTTTGCTTTGCTGTTTTTTACATTTTTAATAATGTTAAAAATGAATAGGATTCTTCCACTCACCATTTTGCTTTTCAAAGGGGCATCACCATTTTGAGGGGTATTTGTGGATGGTAGCTATGCCGTTGTTAGGGAAGGTCAACCAGAAGTTGTTCCTAGTTGTCCTTCACTGGATGCAACTTAGACCTTAAAACTTTTAATTCCTTTGTTGTTTTGAAATATGTCTGGTTAACAAATTCCAACTCTGCATTTTGAATTTAGGATTTTGTTTTTGCTCTAGTTATATGCGTGTTTATTCATATATTGAAATTCCTGTCCTCTCTATTTAAATATGAATTTTTTTAAATGTATTGAGCCTTGGAAATTATCTTTTACTGACGTAGTTTTATTGCATATTTTTATTAAATATTTTGTTAGGTTAAAATCTAATTAGGCTGTGTAACACACATTACTTTTAACGCATTACCCTAACATTGCTCCTGAGATTGTGCTGCTGAACTTAACAATATACGCTCAGCTCCTCAACATAAATTTAGTGAGTTCTGCAATACTGAGACAGTTTATTTCAAACAGGAGAAGGAATGATGCGATTTGCCAGAGCATTTGCTTCATGGAATTTATTATCTGTGGACCTGTCCACCATTTTCTATCCCTGGTTGCTGGATGCATGAGTGAAGCAAAGACTGGTGGGTAATGCACAGGCTAACACAGTGCAACGGAGAAAATGCTTAGGTGTAACCAGATAAGGGTCAAATAACTGACTTACTCACAGAGAAATCTACATGTGTTTACCCAGTTTCCCAGAGACCAATATCCTGGTTTCTCTAAATGAAATAATGTTATACATGGCATTTGGGTTATTATAGAGATTATTATAGAGATTGTAAAGAAAGAGAAAGTGTGAAAAGGGCAAAGAGAATGTCTGACTATAAACTAGAAACCCCTGTAACTAGCCTAACAGAGAGGTGCCTTTCCTGGTGTAGCGCCATGGAGTGGTAATTTAATATTTTGTAATTAGTGCCCCAAGGCTGTTGATGTAGTTAAAAATAATTAGATATACTGTAACAAGGTTTTAGTAGTCCTCTATCATGCTTTGTTTTTATCCTTGAACTTTAGTGTTTTCAAAAAATAAACTTAACAACATGTTGTTGGCTCTCTCTAAAGAAGAGTACCCTCCCACATTTAGGGCTGAAATAGTGCCATTTTAGTAATACATTTGGTTTCTTTATCTATTTTCATATTCTTTTCCATATTATGAGAAACAAAAATAAATCAAAGGCAGAACCTACATATTAACTTCTGAAAACCGTACCATGAATAAAGATAAGAAGATCATAAATATAGTTGTGAAAAAATCTGTTATCAAACAGTGCATATCATTTAAATTCATAATAATTTATATGGAGCCCCTAATACATTTACAGCAAAATAAAAGCATGCAGTTTCTGGTTAAAAAAATATATTAATTTACCTGCGAACAAGGAAATGTTTTAGGCATGACTTTTATAGCAATGATGGCACCAGTCTAAAGACTCAGGAGGCACTGCAAGAGAAAATTCTTAATATACAAGAAGAAATCAATAGCAGGATGAGAGAAAATCAATGCCACTTCATACCTGAAAGTGAGTGCTCAGATCAAATATTTACAGTAGGAAAGAAAATTGAAAAAAAAAAAGTTTTTGAGATCAATGTATTTTTATCTTCTAAGTCCAAAAATCCCAAATGGAAAAAAGGTTCTATTGCATATGATTTTATGAAATATTAAATTTAATGGTAAAACAAAGATTATCAAGTGAAAGAATTTAGCATGGTGCCAAGCTCAGAATATGGGTAAAAGAAAAAGTTTTTTTCTTTCAGTCATAATAAGTGTAAAATAATTTTATCAGACTTCACAAAACAGCAATCTAAGTATTTAACACAGTATGAGTGCCCAGAAAGGCTCTTTATCAGACATGGCTGCTGCAAACTGCAACAAATATGTAAAAAATAATCTTAAGTGATGATGTGAAAAAGTACTAATTTAATACACTTTATTTTTTGTTAAAATAAACTTGCATTAAAAGTATACTGTAGATCACATAAAGCTTATTTTAATCCTTTTAGAATTACTTGATTGCAGTATCATAAAATAACAAAAAATAAAGAGACAAATGTCTGGTGCACTGATATATTCAAATAAATTCTTTCCAAGATGTCAAACTAGTGTTATTTTTCTTACATAAGTCAAAACTGGTTAAGCAGGATATTTCTGTAATAGCATAAATAGATACAATATTCTGTTTATAATAATCCCCCTTTTACAGCTCCTTTTCTTTAATTCAATATATACATCAAGCTTTCAACCAGATGAAGACAGCCTTGTTCCACATAATTAATTATAGTTGACATTTCTGTCATATCAACGAGTTATGCAGTAGAGTGATGATCTTTTCTTTTTTTGAAAATATTAGTTATTCTAAAATAATTTTTTAAAATATCTGTTAGAATAAGAGAACTTGGCAGACCATAGATATCCATACCTCTGTTACCTTCTCTTTGAATGAATCGTGCCTCTTTAATCCTCTAAAGCCTTTGCCACAAGATGTGTTTGACGTGCATAAATAAATAAAAAAATAAGCTGGATAAATCTCAGCACTATGCATCATTGGCTCAATTCCATCTTTACACCTTTTCATCTTCAGTTTCACCAGTCCCCAGGGAAGACAGCCAGTCAGCCTAAGGAAACAGAATGGCTTTCTGGAGCTTTCGGATTACCTCAAAAAGGCTGTCAAAAGTGGAGGATTTTAAAAAAAAATCATAGATTAAAAAAAAATCTAATATCCCCTTGAACCGAAAAGATAATCCCTTTTGATTCTGTTTTTTGTTGAGCCAAGACTTGAAATGAAGTTGCCATCTACTGCACAGATTAATATCCAAACAATATTTCACTTTTAGTAGTTGGGGGGACCAGAAATTCAGTTTTTACTCTTGGAAAACCCTAAATTGGCTAGAAGTTCTTAGACATAAGTGACATGAAAAATATGTCGGCTCAGTAAGCAAATGACTACCACCAGGAGAACAGAAATGCTATTCTACTAACATATTCTAACTTACTGTAATTCCAAGAACAGATCTAAACTTAATTGTATACAGCATCTTCAACAGATTTTCTTTTTTTTAAATAATCAGTTCTTTAGCTGAATACAAATAAATAATTTGTGCTTTTCATACAACTATGGTTTGCCATTATGCCTAATTGACCTCTGTGGTGTACACAAATTATCTGCTACTGCAGGTTATTATATACATTCAGACGGACGCCTTGTTATGGAGCCGAAATATTCTTTCATTGTCTGTTTTCTGATTTCCCTGTCAATGTCTGATTTCTTTAAGGTTTCAACCATATGGTTAAAGTTTTACTGTTGTATGGTGTGAGTATGTAGAAGTGGTCAAATATCCAGGTTAGATAGAGTTCTTGCCTTATTCAAGAAAAACATGGTTATTAAATGGGATGATTTGATTTGGAAAATAAACAGATTGATGGATTTTGCTTGTAAGAAAAAAACATAACATAAGGAAGCAAAATCTAAAAATGTAACATGGAAAAGTGTTGGAGAAAGCACAATTGAATAGGTTTTATAAAAAGTGTCCATTTCTGAACTTACCTAACCCAGAATTCTAACCTAATCAATCACAGCAGAATTCGACACAAACTGTGACGGGGCCCCAGTGCCTTAAAGGGCTCACTCAAATACACTCACTCTGTTTTAAAGTTAACAATTTAACAAACACACACATCTTTGGGATTTGGAAGGAAAACTCCTGCACAAACTTAAACGTCTTCACCACCAAAGAAAGAATGTCCAGACTTTAGTGACAGGACCAGAGGTGAATGTGAGGCTGCAGTTTAGTCCAGGGCACCAACATACGGTATGCTCACATTCTTTAAAACTATTCATTTAGTTCCTTGCAGGAGGAGTAACTGACACATGATAACCTGCAAAATATACAACAGAAATACAAGACCATAAAAATTACCATATTTCTTTCACTGGAATCTAGTAAAGCCAGAACAGATTTGCTTCAGCAGTGGTAGAAATTCTACTTTAGTACAGGTAGGAAAGACAGAAATTTGAAATATATTCAGTTGTGCATGTATGTAGAAGGACACATATTTCCTGATTTTTCTGCTTATATTAATTACAATGTAAAAAAGAAATATATTAGAAAACATTTCATTAATGAATGTGAAGATTGCAATCACGGTTGCTCAAAAGTCAAATTTCTTCTTCATGTAACTCTTTCCTGGCCTGATTAATTAGTCATTCCATCTATTTTAAACTGTGTGACTCACATAAAAAGTCCCAAACTTTTAATATCCATATGACACCTGGTAGTATCTGAATGCCAGCTTTCTACCAGTTTCAATTCTTCTGAGCTCTCAGTGTCTATCTGTAGAGTTCCTTCACACCTAAAAATGTGTCTTCAATATTGGGCTCGGAAATTTACATTCACACTATAAATGTTTGATAAAACCTTCCATGGAGCAGTTATATTTTTTTAAACAAAATTTAAATTCAAAGCACATAAATCATTTACTATTAAACTTGGTGATTTATTCTTTATAGACTTAAATTAGCCAAAAAAAAGGGCAGGTAAAATTTCATATAATTGCTTGGAATGTTTTTTCTATATCTAACAAAGAATAGATTGAGAAACATCACAAAAAATGTGAGAAAGGAAAACAAAAGAGGGTGGCATGGTGGTTCAATGGTAGTGTTGTTGACTCTAAGTATGGAGACAGAACTTTGCATCCTTGGTTCTTCCCGACAAATGAGTCTCTTCCAGGTGCTCCAGTTTCCTGCCATATTCCAAAGACATGCAGGTTAGGTGGATTAGCGTTGCTAAATTAGCCTCTGCATAAACGTGTGTGTGTGTGTTCACCTTGTGATGGACTACAGCCTTGTTCAGGTATTGTTCCAGTCTTGCTGCCACATGAACCTGACCTGCATCATTGGATTAGGAAAAAGCACGGACAAGAAAACAAAACAAAAATATTGATATGCTAAAGATTAACATGTAAAATGGGTCAATGAACTTCCTTTGATAAATGAGTAATTTAATTCTCCTACTGTGAACAAGCTAGAAGAAAAAAATTCCAGGAATGTAAAAAATCTATTTGCAGTTCAGAATAGGAAAAAATTCACGACTGAGATTAAAAAATCATGAATTAGCCTACCTGAGGCTAATTTCAATAAAGGCATGCCTTGGCAGTTTCAAGGCAATTCAAGTGGCAAAACTGAATTCTGATATGTAATATATTAAACATGTGTCTTAGCACAAATACTATAATATTACAGTTATGATTTATTGGTAACAGTTAATTTAGAAATAGTACTGTTCACAATATACATTTCTTATGTTTACCTTGAATGGGCCTATGATTGAACATTGTGAAAGTTATTGTCCCTGATTACCTGTGGTTTAAGACAGCCAATGTGGCTTTTCTCCAAGAAACATGTCACAAATAAGCCTTGCATTAGATGTCGCTTCACTGCTTCCTCAGGATCTGCTATTATAAGGAAATGCAAAATGGTGATCTAGCTTTATAATATCTTACAAGTCAAAAATTTGGATGTTTGTGATAAGGATGAGAGGTTTTATTATGTACTTATAAATCTAGTTCAAATGAATTTCACTTTATGGCCTATATATTGATTGGTTGTAGACCTACAAAATATATTGTGTCTTTTATCGCCAAATTCTCAGACTTAGTATCTGTAGTAATATCTAATTATGACAGGTTCTTAATTGGCAATTTAAATTTTCATGTGGATAATAAGTGTGACCCTAAAGCAAAAGAATTTATTAACTTACTGCACACTTTTTATCTTAGCCATCCAGGCTACACATAACAGAGGACACATCCTGGATTTAGTCATTTTAAAAGGACTAAAACCTTACAAGAGGCAGGCCGTGGATATTGGTATATCCGACCATTTCTGAATTTTATTTGATGTAGAAATATTAGTAAACTAGTACTAAAGAGCAGTGTATAGTTAAAAAAATGTTTATGTTTTCAGCAGCTTCAAGATTGCTAAAATACTGAATACTCAGTCCAGCTTTAGCGCTGTCCCTAGCATAGCCAGCAATGTTACTAGTAAAGTGGAATATTTTAATTCTAACAATACACTATTAAATATTAAAGGCATATACAATTTAGTACAGCAAAGCAGTCCATACTCAGAGGAAGTATTATTTTTCTAAAATTAAAAATGATTATGCAGAGCATCCAAGAGTTTTACTTTCAACCATAACTATCCTGAATTCTGCTATCGAAACTTTGCAGCTTTAGACATCGTAAAACACAAAATTTATAAGATTAGATTTAATATAATAGCTCCCTCCAAATTTAGTTCTTTTGAACCTCAGCATGCTCTTTCAGCAAATTAAATTCCTTTACTAAAATAGCATTACCTAAACTACACAGTATAATTTCTCAGATAAAACCTTCCACTTGAGTCCTTGACCCAGTCCCAACTGGCATGTTTAAAGGTTTTTCCCGTTGTGCTACTGTAAGTGATAATGTACTCAACATAGTTAACTCGTCATTAGATAAGGCATGCTTTCCTGATTGTCTGAAAGCTGCAGTGGTTAAACCTCTCTTTAAGAAACATAATCTACACTCCAATGTACTTGACATTTTTAGACTTATTTTAAACTAATTTTTAAAGTAAAATTCTAGAAAAAGCAGTATTTCAGCAATTAAATTACTATTTAAATAAACATTCAGGATTTAGAACAAATTATAATAAAGAACCAGTACTAGTTAAAGTAGTAAATGACTTACAGGTTAACCTGAGCACAGCACATGACACCACAGACCACTGTATCCTTGTAAATTACCTTAGACAATGGGTGGGCCTCTCGGGTATTGTCTTAAATTGGTTTCAGTTTTATTTAACAGGTGAAGAATTCTTTGTTCACGGTTATGGGCCTGTATTATTTTCAATCTACGTGCTTCCACTACACCCAAATATCTTAAAACACAAAGTAAACTACCACAATTACACAGCTGACACACAGCTTTATGTATCTACCCTGATGCTGTGATCTCTCTGATCCAATGTCTTAATTGTATTTCTGAATGGATGAGTAGTACTTTCCTCAAGCTAAATACAGAACAAAATTATATCTTGGTCTTTGAAAAATAGTGAGGGTATTAGAAACTTGATCTCTTAGCATTAAAATGTGTAGTTATGTGCTCCAACCTCTTTAAATTGCACATTAACCAGATTATTAGGACTGCTTTTTCTCATTTAAAGAATATTGCAAAAGTTTGATTTCTACTAATATTGCAATATTGTTTAGAAATTAATTCTTGCTTTGGTTTTTAGTTAACTAGATTACCATAATATAATGTTTTGACCTTTCCCAGCCAATATCACTAGACATCAGCACTGAAGGTGGTGTATGTGAGTCGCATAGCAGGTCAACCTCAAAACGCCCTCGGACCCCTTCCTGTGATACTAATATGATAACTAATATAACTTACAAAATCTCAGCACAATAACCATGAGAAATAGACATGGTGAAAATAACTATATTAGATTAATCTTATATAAAAAAAAAACTATGCAAACATAAATGGCCACAACCAAATTTGTGAATGCACCTCCCTCAACCCACATCCCCACAAATACAGTGAATAACGTAAAAGAAAAAAAAACCTTCACCCCAGACAAACCCCAAAATCCAGGCAGTTTCCAGACATTTATAATACTACCAGTCCATTTTCATTGTTCTCTTTTTCCCCCAGAGTTTCCAAACATGCTACCCCAGATAAGCAAAGATCGCTCTTATCTCACTCACTTTAATTTCTCCTGACTGTCCCATTCAGTTATACTTTAGAGTGGGTCGGCCAGCAAAGTCTTCGAGATGGCGACCTCTGTAAGCAGGCAAGGCAATCCTTTCTCTGACCGTGGATAGTCAACATTTGCCATTTTTTGTCCCCTTTATCATTATGTTGTTGAAAACCTTTTTTCTTCTTCTTTTTCCTCCCCTTCTTGCCTTTCCCAGTCTTTTTTAACTGTATCCTGGTGTCCTCCTGCCAGCCCCAGGTCTTCTTTACGACCGTATGCCCAATGTGCCTGATTTGTTTTCCTCCCCCACCACCACCATATTAGGCTGCCACAGGGTTGACATTAAGAATGGCTATGAGACAAAAGCAAATCAAATAGCATTTGTGTGGCACTCCTAATTGGACTACCAAAGAAAGACAATCGGTTGCAGTTAGTTCAAAATGCAGCAGGAAGAATCTTTACCAGAAAAAAGAAGTTTGAGTAAATCTCATCAGTCTTACAGTTGTTAGATTGCTCTAATGATATATAAAGCCGTAAATAATTTTACTCCTTCCTATATTTTGGAGTGCCTGTCCCCCCCACAGTCCAAGTCTTAACCTTATATAATCTAATGGTGGTCTACTTACTATTTCAAGAGCTAAGCATAAAAGCATGTGGGATGGCTTTTTGCCAAAAGTCCAGAATACTTTACCAAGAAATATTGGAGGCTAACACTATGATTCATTTTTAAAAACTCATAAAAACCCACTTTAAACATTACATTTTAGGTCTACTCTTAATAAACTAGGTAAGTAAGTAAAATTTATTTTTAAAGCGCTTTTCACAGACGCGACATCACAAAGCGCTGTACAACAAACAACACATGAAAGTGCCATCCAAATATAACAAAACAATAAAAATAAATTAAAAAATAAAATAGAATAACAAGAACAAACCAAAAATAAACAAAAAGTCCAAGCAGTGACTCAGCTGTGTTCAAAAGCTTGTTTAAATAAAAATGTCTTAAGTTGCTTACTAAAAGAATAAACTTTGGCGTGTACAATGTTAATGGAAAAGCCTTGGCGCAATGGACTGAAAAGCACAATCCCCATGTACCTTAAGCCGGATATGACGGATGACTAAGAGGCTCTGTTGCCCAGACCTAATTGCTCAACGAGCTGTATGTTGGTTCAAAAGGGCAGTAATATACTCAGAGGCTTGTCTGCAGAGAGATCTATAGGTAAGCACCAAAATTTTAAAGTGAATTCTGTAATAAACTGGAAAACAGTGCAATGCATACAAAATGGGAGTAATATGTGCCCTCCAACTAGATCGAGATAAGAGCCTAGCAGCTGCATTTTGGACTAGCTGTAGCCGAGAAAGAGAGGATTTATTTTTACCAGTATACAGGGCATTACAGTAGTCAAATTGCGAGGAAATAAAAGCATGTACAGGCATCTTCAATTGTGGTCTTGAGACGACAAAAATCAATTTAGAGAGGTTTCTTAAATGAAAGAAAGAGGAGTGGCTAACAGACATTACCTGTAAATCTAAGCTTAAAGACCGATCGAAAATAACCCCCAGATTACGTAAATTCAATATGATAATTGAAGAGACAGAATCCATCTTCAGACTAATCACAGAGTGAAGCCTAGGGGGAAGCAACAATTGGAACCTCAGTCTTTCCTGAGTTCAACTGCAAGTAGTTATTACAAAGCCAATTATTAATCTGTGACAAGCAGTCCACCAAAATGGATAATTGTTCAATTTAATTAGGTTTAAATTAGATATAAAGCTGTATATTATCCTCATAAAGGTGAGTTTATAATCAGAGACAGGGGGAGGATGTATAAGGAAAACAGTACTGGTCTGGAAACCAAACACTGTGGCACTCCACAAGTCAGAGGAGCAGTAACAGATGTAAAGTCTGTAGAATTATCATACTCTTCAATGATACTGGAATCATTAATTAGCTGTACTTTTCTTTGTTTTCCATTTTTTCTGAGGTGGCATTGTGAGCTACCTTCCAAATGATCAATGCACTATGCAGCCACCTTTGATATTTGAATGAAAGCGGATAACCTAACTTTCCATAACTGCACTGAATCCTCTAAGACGAAACCTAAAAAACACTTAAGAACATTTATGTTAGGCAGAATGCACAGTGGAGGCTGGATGGTCTTTCGGACTGGAACCCTGGCAGATTTTTTTTTCCTCCAGCTTATATAGAGTTTTTTTTATTTTATTTTATTTTTTATTTATCCTCCTTGGCCATCTGATGTTAGGATTAGAGTTTTAAAAAACAATTTTATATATAAAGATTGCACTTTTCTATTAATTATAAATCTATTGTACTGTATGTGTGTATAATTCTTATCTAACTTTAACTTGTTTTTCTTTGCTTGTAACTTGCAAAGTTTTTTGAGCTACATTCTGTACATGAAAATGTGCTAAAGAAGTAAATTTTGGTAGTGCTTCACTCACGCAGAATATGAAACCAATATAGGAAGTATTTTAAGATAGAGAAGCTTTAATCTGTGGTACCTCTACACGAGAACCATCTTTTTCCACCCTCTCAAACGTATGCAGTTTTTAATGTCTGGAAAACATTTGGGATTAAATCACTTAGAGATCTGAACACAGACAATTTCTTTACATCCTATGAACAATTACACTCCAAATTTACCTTTCCAGCAACAAATTTCTTTCACTACCTTCAAATTAGAAACTTTGTTAAACAGATCCTGCCCAATTTTCCTCACCTAACTCTGGAAAAAATATTGATGAGTCTTGAGAACTCAAGCAGCATTTCTGTAATATATAAAAGCATTTTACAGTCCCTCCCTTTAAAAGATCCCAGACTACAGTGGGAAAAGGATCTCTCACTCAACATCTCAGAAAAAGGGATGGAAGGTAGCAATGCACAGAATTCACTTGATCTCCATATGTGCAAAGCATAGAATTATTCAACTTAAAATTATATATTGAGCGCATCAGTTTCATTTAAAAATATCCAAAATGTTTCAATCAAAACGTTGCAATCAAGTTCTGGCCTCACTAGGTCACATGTTCACAAAGTCTTATCTATTTTTATTTATTTATTTATATATTTACTTATTGTTACTATTATTAAAGTGCTACTCTGCTGACCTAGCTCTCTTTCTCATGGGTGGGGGTCGATTTGTTTCAAACCAGTTTTGTTAAAGTTGACTTGCGTACATGGAATGTTTTTAGATTTAAAATAAAATAAAACATAAAAATAAAAAAAGTAAATGTTGCTCTTGTTATTAAGACTACAATAACATTATATTTATGACCACAAATGCATTCCTAAATCATCTTCACTCAACTTGCTCAGTATGTATATTTTTACTAACTTTAACCTTCTGCATAATCCCTTCTGCCAAATTATTTTGCCTATCAATTTTCCACTCACCGGCAACATCTCTATCAAACTAGAGTCTAGAATGTGCTTTACTCTTGGCTTATTATATTACATTTCTGCAGCTTTTGTTACGCACAGCGAAGGAGACTCAACACATCTTGCACCATAATTGAGAGTTCTGTACGGAAACTCTTGTTTGTCTTAGAACACTTTCTGCAATTTAATTCCAATTCTATTGAAAAGGAGTCATATGTGTGATTGGCAGCTCTTTACTTCACAACATCCTATACTGAAAACTTAAAACACATACTTTATGCCAATAAAGTAACCATGAGTTAGAATCATGTCTGTTATCTCTGGAAGAAATGTGCCCTTGTGTTCTGGACCTAGAGTACAAATTTAATATCTTTTCTCATTCAGAGAACTGAGCTCCATTGCACACATGCACATCCCACTCTAGTGCTAAGCCCAGTAAAAACCTGGCCTTAAGATCAGTTACTGCCTTTGAAACAATATGAGACATTTGTGTCTATTTCAGTCATTAACAATAAGTCAGAATTTCTAACCAGCAACTTTCTGCAAATTAAAATGGCCTTTTATGAGTTTTACTTGACAAAAACACCAATCATTCTTGTCAATAACTGAACTTCTTTTTAGAAAATGTACCATTCCCCAAGATGATGTGGTTTGTAGGTCAGATTCCATAATGGTTGAGTGCCCCTCCATTAATAATGAGGGGGAGAAAATGTTAAAGGAAGTCATGATAATGTCAGGGGGTTAGGTTAATACAGGGTTTTAATCAGATTACTATAGGTTGGGCAAAAGTAAATTTTTTCAATACATCTAGTTGGAGGACATTTAAGCATCAACTGAGGAGAACTAATAAATTAAAAAAAGACATGGCAGTATTGACAATGTGTAAGAGTTTGAAGACTTTAAACAATGGCTAAGTGAGACAGGATAAAAATCAACCTTCAGTAGCCACGATGCTATGACCTTGGCTAGTAATTTAATGTCAGCGTTCACAAGGGACAAGGTTGCCTGCAAGGGGTGCTTACTTTAGAAGGAGAGTGATAATAGCCATGTTAATTCATGGGTTCAGGTGTCTAACACAGCTGACCTCCATCAATATATCAAAGAGGGGAAGGAATAGTTGGTTCTAAAATGTGGAAAACAATTCCGGAGGCAAATATTTCAGACCAGGTACACTTGTAACATCCATGGAAAGCAATGCCTTCTTATGATCACTTAGGGAGTCAGGAGTCTGTTTAAGGGAAGCGTCATCATGTGAGAGCTGGGGACTAGGAAGGATATTGAGAAACAATTTGATAGTGGAGGGTGAGCAGCTGGAAAAACTGGAAAGTAGTTTGAAGTGGTAGACAAGAAATTCCTCCCTGTTAAATGTGATCATTACTGGTAGCACCTAAATTATTTTGGATGGAGCTTGATTTTCTGCACAGGCAATCTTCTTAGTCTGGCCTAGGATACTGCTGTGTTGTAACAAGCTTGAGTTTGATTAATTTTGAATTCAGGTCTTTGAGACAACAAGGCAATAAACTAATATCTGGTATTAGCAATGAGGAGGTCATACACTTCACCAACCAGAGGTGGGGAACCCTTTTCTAAAGATGTAAGCTTGAATTGAACAATTTTGAGAAGCTTAGAATTAGTAAGATGCTTTGAAAAGGAAATTATGAAATTACTGATGAAACTTTTGATAGCCTTCCAAATATTACTGGCACTATCCACAGAGCCCACATTAAACATCAGAAGTTTATTAAATTTAATTGCAAAATATTCATAAAAATGTTTATTACTCAAAAAGGAATGTATTACATTTTTACCATGAAGCATGGGGAGCCAGAGAGGGTATAACTGTAATAAACAAAATGCATGGTCATATAAGCCCATGAGAATTACGATGATTTCAGGGCCAAGGAGGCAGAAGTACATGAAATAAGAATTTAGTTAATACACAATCTTGAACAATATCAATGAAAAATATGAGAACTCTGGAAGAGTGATGAAACAACCTGAAAGAATCTAATAAACTAAGCTAAGAGAGAATGGAAGTGGGTATTCACACACTAATTAGGGAATGGAGATTTATCTCGGTCTGGACTCATCACAGCATGTGCGCTAAGCACAGCCTACATCCATATCTGAAATTTAAAGAGTGTGCTTCACAAGAATGATAACACCACACAGGGAGACCAAAGAAAAACCTGATACACTATAGTATTTATTATTGCAGTATAGAACATCGGTGGCAGGCGGTGAGATTCATGAATCAAAGTCACATTTACTTGTTGACTATACAGAAAGTCAAGCATCTTTGACTGAGTTAAAGCTAAAGCCATAACCATCATAACAGAGGAAAAAGACAGGAGGGCAAAGAGAGTGAATAAGAAAATTTTAGCAGAAATATTGGTGGGTGGCAGTTGGCATGCTTACCAACACATACATCAAAAAGGCACTAGACTTAAAAACCCAACCCACACCACACAGCCCACCCTAAACCACAAAGATAATGCAAAACAAAAAAGCACAAACAATCCTCCACCCTCACCCCTCTATATTTAGTAATACTCCTAAAAATGAAAAAATATTAACAAACCAAAGGCTCCCCTTCTACCTCTCCTAGAGCCTAAACAAGAAAGGAAAACAATTCCCAAAATCAAATTTCATTCCTAACAGAAAATTGCATTTATTATTGAGCAAACAGAGAGAGAGACTGACAGAAATTATAGAGAAAGAATGGTTTTAATAGTTTAATAAATGCATTGCTTTTTATAGTAAACTTTAAAAGCAATGTAGTCATTAAACTATTAACCTTGTTTAAAGTCAGTACAGTGAAGGAGCTACTTAGAAAAAATACAAAGACACTAAGAAAGTCATGGGAAAGTCCCAGCTGAAATAAAATTGTCTACTGTCTTCAAAAGGAGCGAAATAATTGTGTAAGCAGATCTGAAGGTTATACTTTGGTCACTTTGGGTTTCCTTATGATGGAGGTTGTGCATGAAAAAAAATGTAAATCCTAGAGTGATGATACTGGAGCTGCAGTGTGCCCATGTATACACAGTGAATGTGCATTATCTCAGGATTAAAATCAGGCAGGTTCAGAAACCCTTTGGACCATGTCTGAGAGAGGAAAAGGATTGGTTTGTTCTTTTTAATGCCTTATTTCAGATCTACAAGTCTTAAATTATCCCAGCAAGCACTGTCAACTTGGTTCATCAGCTTTGTCTTCAGGGATGTGACTTTATCATGGATTATTATCTTTATTCTGCTGTCACTACAAGACAATGCAGTTTGCAAGGCCTCCTGTTCTTTCTTAATGCCAGATGAATCAGCTTGGATATCTGCAACGTTATCCTGCGTGGTTGTATTTAAAGTAGTGGTATGCTCAAGAAACTGGATTCAAATAGATAGAAAGATAGATAGATAGATAGATAGATAGATAGATAGATCGATAGATAGATAGATAGATAGAACCTTATTGGTCCCTGGGGAAATTTAGCTTTTTAAAGAAGCTCTTTAAATAAATAACCACATAAATAGACAGATATATAACAATACTGTGTATACGCCCACACTTTGGTTTTAACACATACCAGAATGACTAAAAAGCAATAGAATTAAAAAGAAAGAAAATTTCTGACTTGGCAGTCACCATTATGTGGCATTATGGAGATAGGTTGTTGTTGGTATAAAGGAGCCCCAGTAGTGTTTCTTGACACACCTCTGATGAATGTCCTCAGTGTTAGTGTGTCAGAGAGAGGACATGCAGCATTTTTCATAATGTCAGTCAGTTTTGTTTTAGTTCTCTCCTTTGTTGCTATCTCCAGGGTGTCCAGAGTGCATCCTATTACTGAGCTTGCCCTTTTAATTAGCTTGTTGATTCAGTGGGCCTCTCTTGAAGTGATGTTACTAGCCCAGCAAACCACAGTATAGAAAACTGCACTGGCCATCACAGAGTTGCAGAAGGATGTCACTTCCCACATTAACGGAACGCAGTCTCATGCTCTGCAATTTCTTATGTGTGTTCCAAGACTAGTCCAATCTGTCATTAATGTGGACCCCAAGTACTTGTAGGATTGGACCACCTCTACATCCACTCCATGAATAGTGACCAAACATAGAGGCTGTTTGGTGTGGCTAATGTCAGTAACCATTTCTTTTCTTTTGCTGATCTTAAGATGCAGACAATTCTCTTTGCTCCAAGAAGCAAAGTTCTCCATCTGGCTCTGTCTCATCCCCTTTATCAATGCACCCCGTAAATTCAGAATAATCTGAGAATTTCTGCAAGTGACATAACCTGATGTTATATTTATGGTCTTAGGTGTACAGAGTGAAAAGGAAAGGAGACAGGACTGTTCCTTGTGATGCTCCAGTGTTGCTCACATCTATATCAGAGAAACAGTCTTGAGTCTCACAAACTGCTGTTTACAGAAAGATAATCCAATTATCTTGGACACCATATGCTCATCCACCTGAATACTGTATGTTTGAGATTACGCCTTAACAGGGATGGCTGGATGGTATTGAAAGCACTTGAGAAATTAAAAAACATAATCCTAACAGTGCTGCCAGCTTTGTCCAGGTAAGAATAAACCTTGTGGATCAGACAAATAATTGCATCCTCCACTACAATCTTTGTCCAATAGGCAAACTTCAGTGGGTCCAGATGGCCTATCACAAGAGGACTCATACTGTATCGTCCAGGATCAGCCTCTCACAGATCTTTATTTTGTGAAATGTAATGTAAGTGCCACTGGTCTATAGTCATTAGGTAAAGAGCATGTTGTTTTCCACAGCATTAGCAGTTTCTGAAGCCTTTGTGACACACTGAACAGGTGACAGAGGACACCACAAAGTTGGTCAGCACAGTCCTTAAGAACTCAAGGACTGAGTCCATCTGGTTCATTGGCTATTCCTGTATGTAGCTTCTGCAGGTGTCTCCTTGCTTGGCCTTCAGTTATAGACAGCCCACACTGATGATCAGAGATGGACTTGCCACTGGCTATAGGAGTTATTGATGTAGTAGGGATGGTAATAGCATCCCAGTAATACTCATTAAAGAGATCCATAGTTGAATTCTGCAGTTACTGAGGTGAGTTTTATAAAGTGTAATGGGATCTCTGGCCTGAAGACAGCATGTTTGCGGATTCAGGTATGGATTCAGGGGCAGAAAAGGCAAAGAGAGTGGACTAAGTTTGAAGTGATGAGACGGAGTATAAGCTATAGCCAGCTGACACCATGGAGCACCACATGACTCTGACTTCTCAATGAATAACAACCAGTCAACAAAATAATGACAGTTTAAGTAATCATTTAAAGACACATTTTAAAGGTAACACACTGTACAAGTGTCTTCTCCTTTAGTTTTCAATATATACATACATTTTTCCCTTTACATCCATCCATTTTCCAACCAGCTGAATCCGAACACAGGGTCACGGGGGTCTGCTGGAGCCAATCCCAGCCAACACAGGGCACAAGGCAGGAACCAATCCTGGGCAGGGTGCCAACCCACCGCAGGACACACACAAGCACACCCACACACCAAGCACACACTAGGGCCAATTTAGAATTGCCAATTCACCTAACCTGCATGTCTTTGGACTGTGGGAGGAAACCCACGCAGACACAGGAAGAACATACAAACTCCACGCAGGGAGGACCCGGGAAGCGAACCCAGGTCTCCTAACTGCGAGGCAGCAGTGCTACCACTGCGCCACCGTGCCACCCTTCCCTTTACATATTACTTAAAAATATTAAGTTCAGTGTGTTACAAATTCATAGATATTTCTAGAAGTACCTAACTTGTCCTGACCTATAGGAATTCGACATTTGCTTATAGTATTATCCATACAACAAACTAAGCTGTCTAAAATGACTTTGCATCATGGTACGTTCCTCACCTTTGGCTTTAGTTGGATATTGGTGACATTTATCACAGGGAAGGAACAATAAGGGAGGCAATCACACTTGGCGTATAATGCAAAAATTGAGTTTATTGTGCCAAATTAGGCCACAACCCTCCATAGAGTTGAGCTTATAAACTCTGTGACCCCCATGTAATCCCAGGAGGTTGCCAGGGAAGAGACTGCCCTTTTCCCGGTCCTTCCCGTCTTCTGGGCGTCCCTGTGGGTTAAGGTCCCTGGACATCTGTCACAATGCATAAAAAATAATAATAAAGAAAAAGGCTTTAAAAAAGCCAGCTGGCTTGCTTTGGCAAAACAGATAGATAGAGTAATGTTATCATTTACTCCCCTGGGTGGAATTGAAGAGTTGCAGAGTGTGGGGAAGGAACGATCTCCTCAGTCTGTCAGTGGAGCAAGACGGTGATAAAAGTCTGCCACTGAAGCTACTCCTCTGCCTGGAGATGACACAGTTCAGTGGATGCAGTGGATTCTTCATGATTGACAGGAGTTTGCTTAATGCCCACCGCTCTGCTACAGATGTTAAACTGTCCACCTTTACTCCTACAATGGAGCCTGCCTTATTAACAATTTTGTCCAGGCGTGAGGCGGCCTTCATCTTTATGCTGCCTCCCCAGCACACCACCGCATAGAAGAGAGCACTCGCCATAACCGTCTGGTAGAACATCTGCAGCATCTTACTGCAGATGTTGAAGGACGCCAACCTTCTAAGAAAGTATAGTTGGCTCTATCCTTTCTTACACAGAGAATCAGTATTGGTAGTTCAGTCCAATTTGTCATCCAGCTGTACTCCCAGGTATTTATAGGTCTGTACCCTCTGCACACAGTCACCTCTGATGATCACAGGGTCCATGAGGGGCCTGGGCCTCCTAAAATCCACCACCAGTTCCTTAGTCTTGCTGGTGTATGTCGTTTGAGTCACACCATTTAACAAAGTCTTTGATTAGCTTCCTGTACTGTAACAGGACTAACAATTTGCACAAAAGTCACTCTACAGTGACTCTCTTCCTGTACAAACCTCTCCCAGCCCACACCTGAACTGACTGGGTCCTTATAATCTGAATTGAACTGCCCCACTCATAACAGAGGACAGACTTGTACATACAAGAATGCATTTTTCTTTTCCTTAAAGTGACTGTGAGTGACTCTGAGCAATCTGATTGGACAGTTTGGCTTTGGTGACACAATAAAAGAAGAAGTGTGAGGGTGAAATGCACAAGAAGAAAAAAGACACATGAGACATGTTGATAATCATCTTCAAAGACGGCAAGTATAAAACCAGACAGGAGGTGAGAAAGGCGCTTTGAAAATTATGAAAGAGTCTGAGGAGCAGGCTTTATGGGAGTGCGCTCAAGAGGGGGATCACCAGTTCAGAGATGTTTGCACATGGAAATACCGAGGAAAGACACTGAAGGTACAAATAGGACAGGACAAGAGATAAAAAATATTTTTTTAATTATACTGCCATCTGTCTTTGACAGGTACTTTATTTAATATTTTATAAAGTTCTCTCTTACAATCAATGAACTGGTAAGAGGTTTTTCCAGTAATGATTCATGTATTCTGGGATAAGATTTTATAGAAATATATTTAATATAATTAATAATACAACTAATTTAACACAAGGATTATCATAGAACACATAATACAGTGCACAACATTCACAAAATATAATGATTTATACTTTTTGCATATACAGTAATGCACTATCAATGCTGATGACTGAGCCCTGAGATTGGGCAGTGTGGGGCCAGCAACCTTGAGCGACGGTAAACTTTCAAGATATTGCCAGTTTTTTCCTACAGCCCCTTGAATAGTCTTTGCTTTTAGGGTTTTGTGCTACACTGTGGGCACTTAAAATAGTCAAAATAGACAAAGAAGGAAGAGTCTATTTGCCAAAGAAAATACTGCACACAGGACAGGGGACCTGAAAGAGTTAGCTATACATCCAGAGCTACACGACTTGTCCTGCATTAATGAGAAGAAGACAGGATGTGGAGCACAGTGGAGTAGGTCAATGCACATATTTCTATATTTCTTCTCTTGGAGGTGTCCCCTATGACCTAAATAGCAGGAAAGGTTTCTTAAGAATAGCAACATTATTTGCCTGCCTTTGGTAAAACAATAAAAATGCCTTCACAATAGAGCTAAGCTGCTCAGACTGTGTGTTGTCTTTTCCTCTCTCATTACACACCTCATTATAATTTACTAATTGATGAAAGCCATTTCTTAGGTTTTTGGCTTTGCCTACTAGTTCAAACGGTCTGTTTGAAAATTCTGACAAAAATACCAATTTTGAAGAGTGTTAATGCTCCATCTTTCATTGTATGAATGCCAAAAGACCTTTCAGCACTTGCCTTCTTAAATAAAACACTACTGCTATACTTATTCCCATATTTACTGACAAAACACAGCTTTTCTAAACTGGAAAAGCAGAGAGACAAGTTTTTGATCTTGCTAGAGTTAATTATATATGCTGATAAAATGTTTATTTTAAACTAACTCAGCCTGCATTAAAAAAACACAATAGTGCATTTAAGGATATCTAGTTACAGCTAGTTCAAAATTAAACATTTGTGTGAAAAATAAAGCTATTTTTTCCTAACAGATAAGTATTTTAAAACCATATAATCATTACACATTGATGATTCAGTTCTCTTTGGCCTTCCAGCTCTATTCACTACCAATTTCTCTTGTTTTATGGATCTCACCAAACATAATCAAACAAAACAACAATTTGTTCATTTATTTATTTCATTTGTTCATAATTTCAGAAAAGGAGTAGAAAGTAGCAATGCACATAATTCACTTGAGCTCCATATGGGCAGAGCATAGAATTATTCAACTTAAAATTATATATCGAGCGTATCTCTCTCGTTTAAAATTGTCTAAAATGTTTCCAGGGCAAGATTCAAGCTGCAAACGTTGCAATCGAGCTCCGGCCTCACCGGGTCACATGTTTTGGGCCAGCACCAAATTAACATGATTCTGGACCAAAATCTTTAAATGCCTATCAGACAGTCTTGGTGTCACACTCCCTCCTAACCCATTAACAGCTGTGTTTGGTGTACTTCCAGATGGGCATAAGGTGGAGTAGGACAAACAAATTGTAATTGCCTTTGCTACACTGTTGGCATGTGTACTTATCTTGCTCAGCTGGAAGAATCCTAAATCTTCTATTCTAAGTCAGTGGGTAACTGATGTTATATACAATTTGAAACTGGAAAAAATCAAATTCGGACTTAGAGGATCTGTACAAACCTTTTTCAAAACCTGGTAGGATCTAATCAATAACATTTTAGAATAATCATTAAAATTAAGGAAGCAGGTTTTCTTCCCTCTTTTTACTCCATTTATCTTTATTCATTTATTATTTTATCTATTCATTTGTCTTTACTAACATAAAGTTTTACACTGCTGGCCTAGCTCTCTTTCTGAGGGGTGGGGGTTGATTTGCTTTTTTTTCTTTTTGTAAAACTCGAGTTATGTGTATAAAGTGTTCTTTGATTTTAATAAATTCAATAAAATTAAAAAAAAATGTTTATAGTTTTCTTATGTATTAATTTGCCCAGCGGCAAAAATATCACTGAAAGGCTGTCAGTGATGATCGAATTTGCCAGTCACAGTATTAATATGAGAAAACATTTGAATAAATCTAAGGCTAAAGAAAAATTCCAGTTAATAAAAATCAACCAACAAAATGACTTTATTCCATTTTATATTTTATTATGGAATTGTCCTAATGATATCTGTAGCTGCTTCTCTATGCTGGATTTAGAATACAGTCAATTCATACAGTCCTCAAAAGGCTTGTTTGTACTCTCAAACTTAAATGTATGTAGAAAAAAGTGATAAAATACAGCATGATACTTTGATATAATTTAAATTTGGATGTTGCCTGTGTGGAGTTTGCAGCTTCTCTTTGTTAGCCCGTGTGGGTTTTCCTACTGGTTTTTCCGCTACCCCCAAAAGACCTACTGCTGGTGTACATGGAATTGAACATGCCCTGCGAATGTTTAGCACCCTGTTGAGAGTGGTGCTCTCTTTTGTTAATGTTAATAAAAACTTAAATTGTTTGATAATATGAATTTTATTGCAGAAATGTTACTATAACTAATCATAATATATTAGATGACATCCAGCCCTGCTTGAGTTCACACCATTCATTAAGTTCTTATTTCAAAAAATGAGATTCTATATAAAGAAAATTTGCCCTTCCACCTCTCTTGGTGGTGAATTGTCACATTTTCCGCAGCTAATGTTCTGTTTTGTTAAATTCATGACTTGATGCTAAAAGGACAGATTGCCTTTTTATGTCTTAAGTTGATGTGTTTTGAAGAAAATGCAATCTGCTTAATTTTATGAACATGGTTTTATGGTTTAAAATCACTTGCTTCTGTTAATTTCCTTTCTTCTAAGCTGCCACACCAAGAGGGCTAGATTGTTGGTTTAAGTTGCCTCTAATCAAATAGCCTTATACTTTTTTTTTATTGTTTACGGATATTTGTTTGTTTAAGTAGTTAATTTCAAATTGCACAGCCAAGCACCAGCCTTCAAAAATGCTCTTGTTGTTTGCATTAAAATATAGTGAACTTAGTAGTACTTTATGTTCCAATTTTTTCCCCTTCATGTTAGAAACATGATGCAGCAGCTGTGCTTATTCCCTGTTCATGCGAACTCAAATTATAAGCCAACATTTTGAATAGGATTTCATTTTAAATATCACTTGAACATTCAACATATATTGTTTTTAATTGTTGGCACTTGCAAATTCTCAGTTTTCAAATACTTGTCTCACAGTCTAAAAATAAACTGCTTAAAAAAATTAAAGGAACACTTTGAAAACAAATTATGCTGGATATTCATGTTGTTATGGACTGGGTAAAAATTCCACATCGTTTGATGAAAACGAAAATTATCCACCTACAGAGGGCTGAATTCAAAGACACCCCGAAAATCAAAGTTAAAAAATGATGCGGCAGGCTAGTCCATTTTGTCGAAATTTCATTGCAACAACTCAAAATCGTACTCAGTACTTTGTATGGCCCCCAAGTGCTTGTATACACGCCTGACAATGTCGAGGAATGCTCCAAATGAGACAACGGATGGTGTCCTGGGAGATCTCCTCCCAGATCTGGACCAGAGCATCACTGAGCTCCTGGACAGTCTGAGGTGCAACCTGGGAATATATTGTAATGATGTGGAGGGTGCAAAGGACAAAGGAAAGGAATTAGCCTCGTAATGTTGAGATTCAGGGGCCTACCGGGTCACCCCTTTTAATGCTAAAGTCCAAAAAAGAGAACTGAAATAGGCAGTTAATGGAGCAAGAACAGAAAATGACTGCCTGGGTGGCCTACTAGGCTTCTCAATCTTTAACATTATGTCGAGCTAATCAATCTCAGGTTGTCTAACATGCAGGAAGTCTGCTACTGAACTGACTCTTTTCCTCCTGGGAATTTATAATGCTTGACCTGAGTGGGAGGGGTTACTGGGGGTGTTATGGGCAGGGCACCGTTACCCTCATTTGGTATTTATTTTGTATTGTAGAGGATTAAAGAGATAACATAGATAGTGACAGTGCCCCCTTTCACCCTCTGCGGTACTGCAAACATCAACAGAATCCAATGGGTAATCCTAAAACGCCCATGCGTGACAAGTGGAAATGAACTTTGGCAAACATTTTGGTTACAGTTTACACACATTTTAGATCATGGTGTTTTCTCTGTAGTTTGGCCATTATGTCATCAGCTTTACATGCAAATTTAAAGCTTGTGAATTAGAGATTTAGAGAGACATGCATGTGTTAGTAGAGACGCAAAGTGGCTTTATTAGTAATTCAATAACAGACATGGAATGCTTCAGTATTTCTCAAATTTCAGTTTACTCTTGGAATTGGTCTGTAGATATTGAAAATAATACAAAAGTAAAAACCAAAATCAAAATAATGCATTTGCCTTGCAATCTGAGAAAATATGCAAACATATTCTGAAATCTGAATAATCCAATTTAAGGTCACACATGGCAGGACACATTCTGATCAAGGAGACAGTCCATTGCTGAGCAGAATCTCAGACTCACATTCATACTCATGCAGAAGCCATTTTGGAAGCAGCAGTTAACCTAATCTGCACATCCTTAGGGATATAGGAGGAAAACTGTAGAATCAGGAAGAAACCTACTGCAGACACAGAATGAACATGTACACATTCACATGAACAACAGGAAAATTAAGCATTTATGTCCAGAATGCTGGATGAGTGGGCACAGTGATACCTAGTATGGCATGAGTGCCAAATACTGTATTTTTAGTTACAGATCCCGCTATAGTCTGGTGAAAGTTCTGCAGGAGTTTACCCTTTCAAAAAGGGGCACCATTTTTGCTTTCCTTTTTGCTTTTCAATATGATCGCAGTAACAAAAAGCATGGCATTTTCCCTTTTACAATGACATTTTCTCCAAAGCAGTAGCAAGCACTTTTGGCCAACACAGTGATGCTTAAACAAATAACAGAGTAATAATGTAGCTTTTACAAGCTATTTTGACTCAGTTTTCTTTGTGGAATGCCTTATCAAACATTCTGAAAGAAGCCAACACCTTTGTTATAGAAAAAGAAATAGTAAAATGAGTCATAAAATACTCAAGAATTCCTCTCCTATGAACTGATTTGCTATCTCTTTAAAACATGTAGAGGGAGGAATTGCTAAATGCAGTCATTCAGGAAATGTTAGATGTTAGAGCTGCACTCAAAAAGCTGTAAGGGTAAGGTTGCTTACATAGCTTCAGGAAATGCCTCATGTAAAATGATGCTAATCGATTAATGGTTGCTGACAAAATAATAAATAACTAACCTAAATGACCTCTAAGCATAAGCAAAATGTTTTGAAACACAGAACATAGCTAGAACAATATAGAAATTAGAACAGAAACCTTACTAATCCTGGGTGAGTTTCCTGAAAACACTGTAGTGCTAAGAACATCCTGAACACCTTAATTCACAAGTGTTTCCAAAAACCCACTTTGATTAAACTTTGTAGTCTACATGCTCCTTCCCATAATCATTAATCTTTAAATGTTTCTTAGAATGGCTGCCTATTTCAATAATAATAATAATAATTAATAATAATACATTTTATTTATATAGTGCCTTTGCCATACTCAAGGCACTTCACAGAGTCTTAGAAAAAAAACACAGCAGGGTATATGTAACATTGGATTCAAATGTTTTCCTGAATAGAACAATGAAACAGATAACAAAATATTAAATAGGATAAAGGACAAAAAACCAGAGTAAAATACTAAATTCAATACTAAAAGAAAAACCTAAATTTGTAATATAACAGACACACAAATTATCCTGAGCACAACATGGACAGAAAGTTAAACTGAAAGAAAGGGCAGAATGTTAAGTTAAACACCTTCCTAAATAGACGAGTTTTAAGTTGTTTTTTAAAAGAATGAATGCAGTCAGCTGATCTAATTAATTTCAGGATGTCATTCCAAAGTCTGGGTGCTATGGAGCTGAAGTCCCTGTCACCCATAGAGTGCAGGTTAGTGTGAGGCACAAAAAGATTACCAGAATCAGAGGACCTTAGTAGGCGAACAGGAGCATAGCAATGGAGAAGGTCACTGATGTAGTCTGGTGCAAGGCCATTTAAGGCTTTGTAGGTTATTAATAGAATTTTATATTCAATCCTGTAAGACACAGGGAGCCAGTGAAGGTGAAGCAGGATGGGTGTGATGTGCTCACTATTGCTGGTTCATGTAAGGACTTTTGCAGCAGAGTTTTGAATCAACTGAAGATGTGATACAAGATTAGAAGGGGCAACTGCCAGCAGCGAGTTACAATAATCAATGCGGGATGTGATAAAAGCATGGATGCTTCTCAGCATTAGAAAAGGAGAGGAATGAGCGAACATGGGATATGTTATGGAGGTGAAAGTAAGAAAGTTTATGTGGGTGGAATGAGAAAGGGAGGAATCAAAAATGACACCAAGATTCCTTGCATCAGAAGAAGGTCTGATGAGATCACCGTCAAGAGTGACTGAGAAGAAAATCATTTTCTTATGTAGTGCTTTAGTGCCAATTTGCAGGAGTTCAGTTTTGTTGCAGTTTAATTTTAAAGAGTTCTGCTCCATCCAGGTTTTAATTTCACTGAGGCAAGTTGTGAGCTGAAAAAACTCTGATGAAATTGCACTTTTGACATTGAAATAGAGTTGAGTATCATCTGCATCAAAATGATAACCCAGTCCATAGCTACAAATAAAAGGGCCAAGGAGAAGCATATAAATACAGAAGAGAAGAGGGCCAAGGACAGAGCCCTGAGGAACTCCTTGTGTGACTGGCGCAGAGCTGGATCTGCTGTTGCCAAGACTAACAAACTCTTGCTTATCAGTTAAATAGGGCTTTAAACACTGGAGGGCAGTGGCAGAGATACCCAGCATGTTCTCCATTCTGGACAGTAGAATGTCATGTCTGACAGTGTCAAATGCTGCCCTGAGGTCTAACAGAATTAGTATGCTGGTTTGTCTAGAGTCTGCTGCCATAAGCAAATCATTGGTTACCTGAAGAAGAACAGTTTCACAGCTGTGCTGTGCCCTGAAACCAGACTGAAAGGGTTCCATTAAATTATTAGAGATTAAGTAATTGGTGAGCTGCGGAGGCTACAACACGCTCAAGAACTTTTGACAGAAAAGTTTAGTGGGAAATAGGCTGAATATTGTTAAGATCATCACCATCAAGACCAGACTTTTTAAACTTGGGGCTTACAGAAGCGATTTTAAAAGTGGCTGGCACAAACCCAGTGTCGAGGGATGTATTATTTATTGTTGTAACAGTCGGGATTATGGTATGAAGGCAGGATTTAAGAAGTGTGGTGGGGATGGGGTCCAGTACACAAAGTAGTTGGCATCATCTTACAAAGCAGGTCATTAACAAATGCTGATGTGACTGGTGAAAATTTAGAAAAGGAGCTGGATGGAGTGGGAAGACAGGGAAGGATATAAATGGATGATGGATTTATGTTAATTGAATTATTTAGATCTTTAATTTTATTGCAGAAAAAGTGGAGGAATTTTTCACACACTTCAGTAGAGGAGGTAATTGGGACAGATGCAGTTTGAAGTAATTTATTAACTACAGAGAACAAAACTCTTGGGTTATCGTGGCCACTTTCTATTATTCTGCCATAATGTGTGTTCTTGGCTGCAGTGCATCTCTGTAAGCCCTTTGATAGTCAGAGAAAGCCTGGATGTGAACAGTGAGGCCAGTCTTACATCACATTCTCTCAGATCTAGATCATAGCTCTGAATTATACCATGGAGCTGAATGCTTAAAGGAAACCTCCTTATGTTTTAAAGGAGCTGTTTTATTGAGTGCTGAATGAAGGGCTGAGTTATAGTGGTCAACAAGACTATTTAGTGTTGATGGAATAAGTGAAGACAGAAAAAGATCAGAAATGGATCCAGCAAGAACAGAGGGACAGATATTTTTAAGGTTTCGGAAAGAAATTTGACCTTTGGAACTGGATGTATCCAGATGGAGCACATGAAATTCAAGGAGCAGATTAGTGAGCTCAAATTGTGGGTCAGCCAAATGTAGGTATAAGGAAATGCTCTTTATAAGTCATCAGGAGACATCAGATTGTTACAGTTGTGTGCGCAGCATTGCATGACATTGCTGTGACAGCCTACACAGGCCATCATCATGATTATTTTTTTTTGTTGATTTGACCAGAAAGCAGGAGACAGAGCTGTAGGTGGCAGAGTTAAAGATTCTAACATGTGCAGAGGAGAGATGCTGAGTATATTGGGAGAAGGATGTTAAGGATAGAGCTGCCAGGTAACAGGAAAGGAGGAAGGCCTAAGAGAAGGTTTATGGATGTGGTGAGAGAAGACATGCAGGTGATGGTTGTAACAGAAGACCTCAAGATGTAGAGGACAGGAAGATATGGAAAAAGATGATCCGCTGTGGCAACCCCTAACGGGAACAGCCAAAAGAAAAAGAAGATTGCACATTACATCGTTATTTCACCCCCCTGAATGTCCAAAAACCATGCAGAATGATCAAATGATTTTCAATCAATCTTTTGGTGCATTGTATAACTAAGAAGTACTTTGTACTCACTCATAGAAAGGATGATTAAGATGATTTTTCGGAAACTGTTGAAAAACTACCATGTAAATTAAGAAGTAAGGTTAATAAGTTTTAGGAAGGTCTTTAGGTTTTTCTGTTAAAATGTATTGTAAAACTTATTTAGGTCACATTTGTTAAGTGTAAGGTAAAGTCACCACTTCCTGTGATCCACTGGCCCGGTAAAATCCATTTAGTAACAATGACTATGCATGGGGCAGCATCTTTGCTTAAAGCCTATTGTTTAATAAAGTATTTTGAAAGATACAGATTTTTATTCTCCTGCATACTGAAAACATTATGAATGACTCACTTCAATAAACATGGTGGTGGAGAGAGGGATTCAAGCATCATTGTATCTCTATTTATATATATATGTGATGCTTCCATACAACCATGATTTCACACTGACAACTACTAGTACATTATTTCTTTATCTTCTAACACTCCTCATCATTCTTAAGAAGAGAGGACAGAGGACATTGGGTCATTGTCCTGAGTGAGTGCCATAGAAGGATATGTGTTTCTATGAGATTGTACTATACTATCAGATACCAGATGGGACCAAGAATCCTATAACTGGCAACCTTTAAAGTATTGATTGCCTCTGTTTTTTTCCAATGTTTCATTACATTAATGATATACACAAATCATAAAAGTGTCTTATTTTTCAAGACTAAAAAGCTGTCAGCTCACTTCTAGTTAAAAAAGAAACAATTGGACTTTTTAACACTTAGATAAACTCAAACCACAATCAAGTTATGATTTGCTGAATAGCAACTGCTGTATTGTGATATGCACATAGTTGGGCATCCAGATTATTATGCAAGTAGACTCCATTTAACAGCATACAGTACTTAAAATTAAACTGAAACATGGCCATGCTTTTCAAGTCTTACAATGTTTACAACACTTATAATGTTTACATAAGGTTGGTATTTTAAAGGATTTTTCAGTGTAGAATTTTATACTGTAACATCTATAAACATACAGTGGAATTGCAAACTGCTTTATGAATAATCATTTCAGTATTAAACATCAACAAAGCAGAGTGATATACAGAGTGTAATTTTAAATGTATACAGGCAGTGGCATTAGACACGAAGAAATGATAGGTGATCATTCGGTTTGCCCGATTAAATACATTTTGCTGAACTGACAGAAAAGTGAGTTTTGCAGAACTTTACCCTATAAAGCATAAGTCTACATTAGATGTGAAAAACACTTACATGGCATTTACTTGGTCCAGTGATTAAGATGTCTGCTTCACATGAGTTTAGCACAATAAATGATTGTGCCATCTTGGGTTATAACCTCAATATGCCACCAAGACAATTTGTCTGTGGAAAATGATTAATTTATATGCAAAGTTGTGCATCATGGCAAATAATATAAAATTTACATTATGTCTGTGGTCATTATTTATCTTATAAGAGAATATATATGAGTATATTATAAATGTGCTTGTGTGTATTAAATATACATGCATAGAATAAATGATTATCTATCTATCTATCATATATACAGTATATATATATATACTTTATATATGCACTAATACACTAATATATTTATATATGTGTATGTATATATATATATATATATATATTTTTTTTTATACATATATATGTATATATTGTAGAAGGTGGCTGTGGTTCATGCCCGGCCGGGATTCCCCTGCACTCTATATTCAGGGGGAGCAGCCCTGGATGGTGCAATACCTCCCTCTTGACGCTAGATGGCTGCCCCCCTGGGTTGGAGCGGTGCCTCGGTTTCCATGGGAATTGGAGTTGAGTGCAGCCCTGTTGGGTCCCACAGGCACCGCCAGGGGGTGCTGCAACTGGGACTCCTGAGCCTGTATGGACAGGGTATTCTGGGGCACACCCAGAAGTGCAGCCGGAACTCGGCGATCAACCACCTGGAACACTATAAAAGGGCTCAGTAACCACCACTCAGGGGGCCAGAGTTGGGTGGAGGAGGACAAGGTTGCCTAGGAGGAGTGCTGGTGCAGAAGAAGAGTGTGTTCCTTTTGTGTGTTGGTGCTTTGGGATTGTGTTGTGGCTGGGGGACACGGGAAAGACGTGCCCTCCAGCTGAAGAAAAATAAAAGTTTATTTATTTTATACGTGTGCCTCCGTGTCCAATCTGTGTCGGGCACATATATAGCATCTTTTATCACACTATATTCTTTCTTCACATGTGCTTTTACTTCTAGTAACAATTCATATATTGAAAGCTATTTGTAAAATGCAAGCTGAGGCAAAGCAAAATTTTTCTCAGTATGTCTAAATTCTTCAGGCACTGGACTAAGTGTCTAAGTGTTAATAATATGAAGAACTCAGTTCTTACACAACATATAAGAATGCCATTTACTTACTTGGTGACAGCAGCCTCATTGCAAAAGTTTATCTAGGAGAGAAGCCAGATTTAAATTTACATATATATTATTAGCAATAAGACAGAAATTTAATTGGGAAGATTCCGTTTCCCCCCAAGAAGTTTTGATTGAAAGTGAGGATTTTAGTAATTATATTATTTGACAGTGTGGATTTCTAGAATAGCAGCTTAATAATGTCACATAGACAGAAACAGGGTCAGTGTCTGTTAACGTATACAGTACCATTTTTAGCATGGAACAAAAAGGCAACATTAATTAATGAAAATGACCCAATTTCACCACCATTTAGGCGAAAAGGAAGCTAATGAGTACATTTTTTATTAGTAATTTTGGTTCTTATTTTAATTTTTTGGATTGACCAAAATCATTGCAAGTATCACTCTGCCAGGGATAGTCAAAAGATACATTGCTCTCAGAAAACATTGTATTCAACTCTGATACTTGAAATGACTTGATGAATTACCAAAATCCATCAATCTGTTATCTGAACACACTTTTCCAATTTAAGTTGACAGTGTGGCAAAGCATGTTAGGGGTTTGTGGCAGTGCATGATTTTTAGTAATAAAAACAGTGAAGCAGTTCTCACCTCATGAGTGTACATATGTGAGAAGAAAGCTGTGCGACCGTGGAGATCTTGATGAGGAAATTTGCTAATTGCATGTAACATGGACGAAATCAGTTAGCTCACTGGATTTCCATGGCTCATTTGGTGTACTTGTGTTTACTGGGGATAAAGGGGTCTGAACATGAGAGAGTAAAATAAAGATCAAAAGGAGTAGAGATAAAATCAAGGAAGAGAAAAAGAGAGTGAGAAAATGTCAGGATCAATTGGGTCGACTGCAGGAGGAGATAAAGCAGGTGGTTAGGTGTGCCCACAAAAGCGTGAGAGGAATGGTGATCCAGGGGTGGGTCGCAGGAGGGAGGAAGGAGCAACTGAATCCTGACAGAGTGAACTCAGGTGACAGAGTGATTCCAAGCATTCCAGCTGCTAAGCAGACCTGATAGGTGAGCATAGGAGACAGGTTCAAGAAAGGAACGCACTGGGACTTGAGATTTGGAGGAAGAAAAAAATAGCTGATCTTTATTTTTTTCTTGATGTTATCCTATTAATGGGTTTATTTATTTATGGATTTTAACCTCCACAAGAACACAGTTTTTATTTTGGATTATTTTTTTACTTATGAAAGAAGTGATGCACTTTCTCAGACACTACTTTTTTGACTGCTTTTCTGTAATAAAATGCACTACACACTTTTTGTTCTGCCCACAACCTTCTTGTTTTGTGTCCTTGTTGCTTTTACTTCCTCGGTTTCATGACTATCGATGTCCTGGGAACATTAAGATGCCAGGTTGTGGGCAACCTGGGAAGTCACAGACGGAGTATATTAATTAAATAGTTTATTAAATCACATTGGCCATTTGTTTTAGTATTTTCTAAAATACTAGAAAAATGCACTGTTTTTTGTTTAGTTAGAGTATGCTCCAATAAACGAGAATTTATATTATTGACTCCCCACAAGTCAAAAAACATTAATTATATATAATTATATTTGTAATAATGCTTATGTTTTTGACATTGTATCCTAAGTCATCACAACAGTAAAAGTCTTTTAAACCTTTTATATATATATATATATATATATATATATATATATATTGTGATGGACGCCTACTGCATATGTTCCAGGGGAACAAATATGGACAGCTCAATACCTTCCCCGGGACGCTTGGCGGCAGCCTCCATGGGCGACAGTGATCCCCCAACCTTATGCATGGCTCCATTGGAGATGGAGTCCTCCACAGCCCGGTTGGGAACTGGGGTGGCCGCTAGGGGGTGCTGCCTGTAATCAACAGCCCGGCTGGACGAGTCTTCAGCCCCACCCGGAAGTGTAATTGGGAACAGGTGGTCAAGCACCTGGAACACTTCCGGGTGGGCTATAAAAGGGGCCAGCCGCCACCACTCAGGGGCCAGAGTCAGGAGGTGGAGGACTAAGCTTGAGGAGGAGTGGTTGTAAACGAGAAGAGAGTGTTTTGTGTTGAAATTGTGCTTTGGGACTGTGTTGGGCTGTGTGGCACGGGGAAGAGCAATATAACCCTTTGTTAATCTTGTATGTGCCTCTGGGTCAGTCTGTGCCGGGTTGGGCTTCCTTATTACTGTATATATATATATATATATATATACAGTATATTTCTACACATAGTGTAGCAGTGAAGACCCCAGTAATTCATGTATTTGAAATTTTGGGTCATGTTTAGTCATAATAATGGATGGTGATAAGCAGAAATTTGCCTCTTTCACTTCACAAAACATTGTATTGTTTCATGACCAGCCATATTTGTGCCATTGATACAGGAAGAAAGATGCTTTGTTCTTGTCTGGAAGTGTTTTCCTATGCTAATTCTGCATATGTCTGCCTGTCATTTTGTGTTGAAATAAAGTTCTCTAATGAAAAAGGTCACATGATTTATTTCCTGTTACATGTAGAAATTTTGTTGAGCCTTGGGACTTGTGCTGTGCAGGATCGTTTAGTTTTTGTTTAGTTTTTTTCAGCTTTTATTTAGCAACCAAGTTACAAACATTGATACAGACATAAAATATCAATAGCTAATAAATTAATAGTAACAATAAAAATACATTAATAATAAAATACTAATACACTAATATATTAATATCAAAAGTCACTGCTATTAAAAATGTTGCTGTGTCAATAATTCAACCCACTTTTCCATGGCAGGGTTGCAGGGCGGCTGGAGAATATCCCAGCAATCACCAGGCACAAGACAACAAAAACGCTGGGCAGGGTGCCAGTCCATTTCAGGATGAACACACACGCATACACTGACACAACACCCATTGTTGAGACAATTTATCAGTTCACCTAATCTGCATGTCTTTGGAGGAAACCAGAGCTCCTGGAAGGAACCCATGCAGACACGGGTTAAAACATGCAAACTCCGTACAGGAAGCAACCGGAATGCAAATCCTGGTCTACTTACTGTGAGGCAGCAGTAGTACCACTGTGCCACTGTACTGCCAGATGTCAATAATATTAATACTTTTCTGGTTTAAACTGACTGAAGAGACTAAAGGAAACTTTGAAATTCAAAAAAAAAGAAATTTAGAGAAGGAATGATATGTCCAAATTTGCATTTTATATATATATATAAAAGTCAATGTATGTATGTATGTTCCAGCATCACATCCGAACAGCTGGAGTGATTTTCATGAAACTTGGTACACATGTTTCTCATTGGTCGACTAAAAACACTGTAGGGTGAAATCAGCCCTAAATCAGCATTAACCCATCCCCTTCTCTTGATCTTACGGTCTTGTATGCATGTTATCATCCAGTTAACATTCGAAACAACCACCAGAGGATGAACTGGAGGTGACTGCCAGCATTCATTATGTTTGAGCATCACCACCACATGCCTGTTGCTTTTGAAATTAAATCGAGTCCTATGCGTGCGAGTGTGTGTGTCTGTCCGGCAAAAAAGTGAGACATATAGTCGGAATCAGGGCTCCAGCTCGAGGATGTGCAAGCAAGGCCAGCACACTGGCAAAAGGAAACCCCTTAAGAAAGACAGTCGCTTAGCTGCTAATGCACAAACGATGCGAGCACGTCGGCAACACGAATCCTCATAGCACAATACTTCTAGGATCCCGTGTTGTCACTTAAAGAGTTAGTATACCTGCGGTGGGTTGGCACCCTGCCCAGGATTGGTTCCTGCCTTGTGCCCTGTGTTGGCTGGGATTGGCTCCAGCGGACCCCCGTGACCCTGTGTTCGGATTCAGCGGGTTAGAAAATGGATGGATGGATGGAGTTAGTATACAGGAGGCAACTGCCAGCACGGTGATCCCCCAACCTTACGCATGGCTTCATTGGAGATAGAGTCCTCCACAGCCCGGTTGGGAGCTGGGGTGGCCGCTAGGGGGTGCTGCCTGGTGCTCCCCATGGTGGTTCACACAGTACAGTACTTGTTAGTTCAGGTCATGCTGAAATGCTCTGCATTTAATTATCTTACTCCAGAACTTCTCACCAGAGAAAACTCCAGATTTAAAAGGAGTAACCGCTTTACAGTAAAGATAAATGTTCTTTGCAGAGCCATCTCTTGCTATATACAAACTATGCAGATGTATAGGGCCCCCGAAGCTACTGCACACCCCCAAGCTGCAAGTTCAGCCTCAATATATGCTTAAAAATTAAATGTAGGATATAAACAAAACTAAGCAGCAAATGATAGGGAGATTTTAACTTGTGTTTGTGGGGTAATCAATTCAGATTCAATGATTATCACTAGGCAGTTGTGTCGCACAATGAGTGATGTCTACAGACAGGTATGATGAAATGACTTACTGAAAAGGAAAATAACAGTAGCCAAAGCCACTTACATATCTAAGATGGCATCACAAAGGGCTTATCCCTCTGATACTGAAAAACATAAAAAGAAGAAACCTGAAGAAGAAAAATGTTCACAGAATAAAGGTAAAGCATGTGATAATGGTGTTGTGATAGATAGATAGATAGATAGATAGATAGATAGATAGATAGATAGATAGATAGATAGATAGATAGATAGATACTTTATTAATCCCAAGGGGAAATTCACACACTCCAGCAGCAGCATACTGATAAAAAACAATATTAAATTAAAGATTGTTAAAAATGCAGGTAAAACAGACAATAACTTTGTATAATGTTAATGTATATGGTGGAATTGAAGAGTCGCATAGTGTGGGGGAGGAATGATCTGCTCAGTCTGTCAGTGGAGCAGGACAGTGACAGCAGTCTGTTGCTGAAGCTGCTCTTCTGTCTGGAGATGATCCTGTTTAGTGGATGCAGTGGATTCTCCATGATTGACAGGAGCCTGCTCAGTGCCCGTCACTCTGCCACAGGTGTCAAACTGTCCAGCTCCATGCCTACAATAGAGCCTGCCTTCCTCACCAGTTTGTCCAGGCATGAGGCATCCTTCTTTATGCTGCCTCCCCAGCACACCACCGTGTAGAAGAGGGCACTCGCCACAACCGTCTGATAGAACATCTGCAGCATCTTATTGCAGATGTTGAAGGATGCCAGTCTTCTAAGGAAGTATAGTTTGCTCTGTCCTCTCTTGCACAGAGTATCAGTATTGGCGGTCCAGTCCAATTTATCATCCAGCTGCACTCCCAGGTATTTATAGGTCTGTACCCTCTGCACACAGTCACCTCTGATGATCACAGGGTCCAGGAGGGGCCTTGGTCTCCTAAAATCCACCACTAGCTCCTTGGTTTTGCTGGTGTTCAGGTGTAAGTGGTTTGAGTTGCACCATTTAACAAAGTGCTTGATTAGGTTCATAGATCAATAGATTAGGGGTGGAAGGTAACGACGTAAAACAACTTTGTTACAGCTCATAAGTAGAATTTTCATGTAGGCTATATGTATCTCTACTTGAGTATTTTATTTGTTTGAGACTTTTTACTCACTATATTTCAAAGGAAAAAAAAACTGCTTCCTACATTAAAAAAAATTTTACTTACTATCTTCCCAACAAGTTTGTGTGTCCGAAAAACAGGAGCAACTACCCAGTAAGCAAGCATCTGTCAGTCTGCTGTCTGTTTCGGATTGGCACATTTCAGATAAACCAAATATTAACTACAATTTAACAATATTGGATTTTAATACACATCAATATTAAAACCATTCAGTTGCCTGGATCTTAAGGGTGCATTTATTTAATTCTTGAGGTACAATGCTTCTAGAAGTCAAGCATTTTTACTGAGAAGTAAAATGTTTTACTGATTCTCTGAAAGGAACAGTTCTACACTCACTCTACTTAGCTGAACACCCATGGAATCTTCGCACTGGTTTTATTTGGGGCGGGATGACGCCTCTTTGTGCTCACAGCCAACCAAAATATATGAGAAGCACAAATTATAAAAGGTCTCATTCAGCTATAGCCTCTAAAGCATGTTGCCGCAAAAGTTCGGAAATGCAGGCTCCATTAGTTGTTTACAGTACATCGAGAAGGCTTGCTCACTAAATGTCAGCAGCACGTTTTTTAAAAGAACAAAGATGAAGAATCAGCACGTTAATAGTTTCACTTACTTTAACAAACAACAATCAGTCCACAAATAAATGGGGAAAAGATTTAAAACTCGTGCAGACACTGACAACTATGTGACATGATTAATGACATTGTGTTACCTGCAGCAAAGAAGAAAATATAAGTTTTATAAGTTTATCTTTTTCAATTATTATTGTCTGGCTATCTACTTAACAGAGACAGCAATTTACTCTGTACATCACCAATCAGGGTAAATAGTACTTAACTTTGTTCAATTTTTGCCAATTTTGGCACAATTAGAAAAGCTCTCTTTGGTGTTGTTTTTCAGATTCACACGATAGGCCTCTTGACTACTTGCTTCGGTCAGAAAACGGATCCAGCTTTCACACAGATCAAGGAAGCACATGGAAGAGAGAGAGTTTAAGCCATAAAATTTAATAAAACTGTTATCAACTGGTCAACTGTGGTATATTGTTTTGCGCTAACCAGAAAATCTTAATTTAGACCAAATCGGAAGTACAATGCTGCAGTTTCATCAAGTGATGAAGATGATGACACTTACCAGCAGCCCTGCAAACCTCCAAGACTTAATAAAAGAAAGATGTCTGATGAGTTTTAACTGTTAAGTACTAAATGGCTAACGTGATATTTTTAATTTCTATTTTTTAAACCTGGGTAACAAAGACAGCATCACAAAACTTGCTAACTTGTTATTTTAACACTTTTCTCAATCAGGAGTAGAAAAAATAGTACTAACATTGTAACTGATGCAACTATTCCCAGGACAAACATGAAAAGATAAAATAATGGTGTCATCACTATGGAAATACATTGATGTATGCATTTTGGTAACCTTGCTTACCACTCTGTTTGGCCATCCATTAGGCATGACACTCCTCTGAACATACTGTATGTTATCTTTGCTCAATACTCTCTGTGCACTCTGTATACATTCTATTCATTCATTCAAAAGAAAAGGTCTACGCATGTGGATTTTAGATGAGGATATTTAAATTACACTTTTTTTACAGGACCCAACCAAATGTTCAGTCCCACTGACAGGACAGCCTCTTTACAACATGCAGGTTTTTAATTCATGTAGGGCCAACAGCTCGACTATATATTTTTTCCAACAAACTGCATGTCAGTGTTTAATGAATAGACTGATAATGTAGTGAAGTAAGCATTTTCCCTCCTAGAATTCCATTACAGTAGTACAAATTTTGTTTTTCAGGACCACAGCCCCAAAAACGGCTGTTCACTTGAAAGAAATTTTACACTGACACATGGAAGCACCCATGTACAGTATATTATAACACTTTTATGTGATATGACAAAATAGTTTTTAAATTTTATTTACATAATTGCATAACAAAGACCACATCAGAAAACCGGCACTAACTTGACATTTTGATAATTGCTCATTCAGGGCAAGAATCACTAGGGCTACCACGAACACCAGTTAAGTAGTTTGTGACTGATTTAGTCATTCTTGTACATGTAATGCATTTGGGAACTTTCACTTATTATAATTGTCAATCAAAGTCTGTCATATTAATTGCTAAGTTATGTAATGTGACTTTAACAGGTTACAGTGGGTCTGAACCATAGGGGATCCCAGCAGAACCTGCCTGATCAGAATGTGCTTGACAGTGAGTATTGTGTACACATAACGCACAGTAGACAAAGTAGCAATTTACTTGTGCTTTTATCATTTTTGATATATCCCTTTTTTCCATTACAGATTGCTTCAGAACAACAATGACAGTGATGTGGAAGTAGCAGGAGGACCTTACCAGCAAGCTCTCCCACATCACACAGAAAGTGTACAACATAAAAATGTGTTGAGCATTTAAGCCCCGATTTGGACGAAACACTAGCCTTGTACGCTTTGCATTATTTGGCAGGTACTGTATCATAAGTATATACTAATAAAAGGCAAAGCCCTCACTGACTGACTGACTCACTGACTGACTGACTGACTGACTCATTACTAATTCTCCAACTTCCCGTGTAGGTAGAAGGCTGAAATTTGACACATATGTGTATGTATGTGTATATATATATATATATATATATATATATATATATATATATATATATATATGAGTGTGTGTGTGTGTATGTATGTGTGAATATATGTAGATATGTGTATATATATATATATATATATATGTATATATATATATATATATATATATATATATATATGTATGTATGTATACTGCTCAAAAGAATTAAAGGAACACTTTTTCACTTTTTAATCAGAGTATAGCATAAAGTCAATGAAACTTATGGGATATTAATCTGGTCAGTTAAGTAGCAGAGGGGGTTGTTAATCAGTTTCAGCTGCTGTGGTGTTAATGAAATTAACAACAGATGCACTAGAGGGGCAACAATGAGATGACCCCAAAACAGGAATGGTTTAACAGGTGGAGGCCACTGACATTTTTCCCTCCTCATCTTTTTTGACTGTTTCTTCACTAGTTTTGCATTTGGCTACAATCAGTGTCACTACTGGTAGCATGAGGCGATACCTGGACCCTACAGAGGTTGCACAGGTAGTTCAACTTCTCCAGGATGGCACGTCAATACGTGTCATTGCCAGAAGGTTTGCTGTGTCTCCCTGCACAGTCTCAAGGGCATGGAGGAGATTCTAGGAGACAAGCAGTTACTCTAGGAGAGCTGGAGAGGGCCATAGAAGGTCCATAACCCATCAGCAGGACCAGTATCTGCTCCTTTGGGCAAGGAGGAACAGGATGAGCACTGCCAGAGCCCTACAAAATGAACTCCAGCAGGCTACTGGTGTGAATGTCTCTGACCAAACAACCAGAAAGACTTCATGAGGGTGACCCAAGAGCCCCATGTCCTCTAATGGGTCCTGAGCTCACTGCCCAGCAGCATGCAGCTCGATTGGCATTTGCCATAGAATACCAGAATTGGCAGATGCACCACTGGTGCCCTGTGCTTTTTACAGATGACAGCAGGTTCACCCTGAGCACGTGACAGAAGTGAAAGGGTCTGGAGAAGCCATAGAGAACATTATGCTGCCTGTAACATCATTCAGCTTGAGCAGTTTGGTGGTGGGTTAATGATTGTCTGGGGAGGCATATCCATGGAGGGTCACACAGACCGCTACAGGCTTGACAAAGGCACCTTGGCTGCCATTAGGTATCAGGATGAAATTCTTGGACCCATTGTCAGACCCTATGCTGGTACAGTGGCTCCTGGTGCACGACAATTCCTGGCCTCATGTGGTGAGAGTATGCAGGCAGTTCCTGGAGGATGAAGGAATTGATACCATTGACTGACCACCACACTTTCCTGACCTAAATCTAATAGAACACCTCTGGGACATTATGTTTTGGTCCATCCAATGCCACCAGGTTGCACCTCAGACTGTCCAGGAGCTCAGTGATGCCCTGGTCCAGATCTGGGAGGAGATCCCCCACAACACCATCTATCATCTCATTAGAAGCATGCACCGATGTTGTCAGGCACGTATACAAGAACACAGGGGCCATACAAAGTGCTGCGTACAATTTTGAGTTGCTGCAATTAAATTTTGGCAAAATGGACTAGCCTGCCACATAATTTTTTCACTCTGATTTTTGGGGTGTCTTTGAATTCAGGGCTCTGTAGGTTGATCGTTTTCATTTCCATCAAACGATGTGGCATCCTTTCGTTCCTAACACATTACCCAGTCTATATCAGTATAGATATCCAGGAGGATTTCTTTTTCCCATTGAGATCTGATGTGTTCTCAAAGTGTTCCTTTAATTTTTTTTAGCAGTTTATATATGTATGTGTGTGTATGTATTGTGAAGGAAGAAAATTAGACAAAATACCTTTTTGGGGTTTCCGCTCTGGTTTAATGCAACAAAAAGCAAGTAATGTCTCCACAGCATAACAAATGGACACAACGGACAAAGTAACAATCAAATAGGGGAACATTTATACAGGAGGACAGGAAATTGAACAGAAATGGTGAGATGAATGATGGGAGATAGACGTCATCATCTCGTAACTGGAGTGCAGACGGAAACCCGGAAGTATGGCGTCTTTTATTTACATCGTGCTTTACTACGGCGGCGAGTCCTTGTTCTGGCTGATGAGATAAAAAGAGTAAGGTTGTCCCTCGGCATGGGTTGTTGCCATGAGCTACGAGTCTTTAAACTGCTCCCCATGCGCATGACCCCCCCCCCTCTAGCCCAGACCTACTAGGAGGGCGGCATGGTCCGTCACCAGGGTGAATTCCCGACCTAGCAGGTAGTACCACAGGTAAGTTACCGCCCACTTGGCGGTTAACCAACAGGGCTACCCGTTCCACCGCCGCATACCTTGTCTCCCGGTCTAACAGTTTCCGGTTTAAGTTAGGCGTTCTCAAAATAGGTGCTGAAGTGAGGGCCAGTTTTAAGTCACTGAATGCTTGTTCCGCGGCTTCATTCCACACCACATATAAAGGGGCCTTCTTTGTCATACATGTCAGGGGTGCTGCCCTTTCAGAGAAACGAGGTACAAACCGGCGGTAGTAACTCGCTAACCCCAAGAAAGCTTGCACCTGTTTCTTGAGTATCGGACGGGGCCATTCCAAGAAGACTTTTATTTTTGAGCACTGTGGTTTCACCATCCCCCCTCCTACTAGGTAGCCTAAATATCTGGCTTCTGCAACCCAAAGAAGCACTTCCGGGGGTTGATCTGTAAGCCGGCTTTCGCTAGCATCAGGAGGACTGCGTAAACCTGTAATACATGCTCCTCCCAGGTGCCAAAAAAAATGACGTCATGGAGGTAGGCGGCACAATAGGACTGATGGGGCCTTAGCACTCTATCTACCAGACGTTAGAAAGTTGCTGGCGCCCTGTGCAGCCCAAATGGGAGAACCTTGTATTGCCAGTGGCCACTAGGGGTACTGAAAGCGGTTTTCTCTTTAGCGGATGCCGTTAAGGGAATTTGCCAGCACCCTTTGGTCATGTCAAGTGTAGTGAACTACCGGGCCTTTCCCAACTTCTCCAGGAGCTTGTTGACTCGGGGCATGGGTTAGGTGTTAAATTTGGAGACTTGATTAAGATGTCGGAAGTCATTACAAAATCTCCAAGAACCGTCCGGTTTGGACACGAGGACAATGGGACTGGATCACGGGCTATGATTTTCTTCGATAATGTCCAGGTCCAGCATCCGCTGAAACTCCAGCTCTACCTCAGTCCTCTTTGCCTCCAGGAGGCGGTACGGTCTTTCCCGGATAACCACTCCCGGGTTTGTCACAATATCGTGCTGAATCAGCGCAGTCCGGCCTGGTGCTTAGCTGACCACCTCCGGGACAGACAGAATTGCTCCTTCGAGCTCCTGCCGTTGGGGGGACGTCAAATTGTTGCCGAGGTTAAGCGATACATTTTTGGAGAAAAAAGAGAGGATGGGCTCGGAAGGAGGTTGTTCCTCCCTGTTCTTCCACAACTTTAACAAGTTCACGTGATACACCCTCTCAGTCAGTCGCCGATTTGATTGGCTAACCAAATAGTCGACGAGTCCTTTTCTTTCTTTAACCTCATACAATGGGCAAGCAGTTTGGAGTGGGAGGTGGGCACGAGCACCAGTACACGATCTCCTGGCTGAAATTCGCGAAGGGAGGAGTTCCTATTATAATTCTGGGCCTGCACTGCTTGAGCCCGAGACATGTGATCTTTTAATATAGGCCTGATTTTCTCTAATCGATCGCGTAATTGTGCGATATATTCCAATAGACTTGTGTTGGGAAGTGCCTCCCCCTCCCAACCTTCTTTTAGTAAATCCAAAATGCCCCGGGGCTGGCACCCATATAAAAGTTCAAATGGGGAAAACCCCGAGGAGGCTTGAGGTACCTCCCGAAATGCAAAAAGCACTAAAGGTAGGAGCTGGTCCCAATTCCTTCCATTTGTATTGACTACCTTACGGAGCATCTGTTTAAGGGTTTGGTTAAATCTTTCCACCAACCCATCCGTCTGAGGGTGATAAACAGACGTTTTAAGATGCTTAATATGGAGTAACTTGGCCACCTCCCTGAACGTATCTAAAGTAAAGGGTGTACCTTGATCCATGAAGATTTCTTTAGGTATACCCACTCGAGAAAATAATCCTACTAATTCCCGTGTGATATTTTTTGTATTAGCAGCTCTCAAGAGAACTGCTTCAGGATACCGGGTTGCATAATCCACCATAACCAGTATATATTTATGGCCTCTGGCCGAAGGCTCTAGGGGTCCAATGAGATCGACTCTACGATCAGTTCAAAGGGCACATCAATAAGGGGAATCGGGATTAGAGGAGCTTGGTCCCTCCTGGGAATCTGGCGTAACTGACAGACTGGACAAGACTGACAGAAACGGCGGACCTCCTCATTGATCACGGGCCAATAAAATCGGAGTTTATTTCTCTGCAACATTTTTTCGGCTCCGAGGTGGGCCCCTCCATGTTATATAACACCTTGCAGACTTATATGATCTAGTTTCTCCGTGCACACACATTATTTTAAACGTTTTAACAAGCCATTGTCACGGTAAAACATAATGGTGAGCAACAATGGTGATATTGCTTCCGGAATCAAACAAAGCCATCACCGAGTACCCATTAACCAACACCCATATTCGTAAGTGCCAGAAGGTTTGACAGCGCACAGTACCTTTCTCCTCTGGTGTAACTGCAATCCATCGGTTCGTTGTTGAGTGGACAGCACGACGGGAGGGCTCCAGTAGGGCAACCCGTCCCTGTCAGGCCGTGCAAGTAGGCTTCTCAGACCCCCCGAGTTGGTTAACCGCCAGTTGTCGCTCTAAGACCTCCAGGAGCCAGTTCATATCGTGAAAGGGATGCCTCCGGACCTGCTGGGCGAGGTAGTCTAGCATGGCATGTATTAACGCCTCACAGGTTACTTGCTCAACCACCTGGCGGGCTTGATTGACATCTGGCCGTAGCCATCGACCAAGTTTGCCCCAGAACTCAAATGCCTGGGCCCTAGCTGGAAGCTCCGGGTTGAACCGCCACTGTTGCTATACCCTCGCCTGCTGGCCGGAGGTAATGCCGTAGCGTTTGTATAGCTTGGCTCGCAGGAGGTCATATTGTGTGGCTTCCTCCTCAGTGAGGTCATGATAGGCCCGCTGTGCTGGACCCTTCAGTTAGGGAGCCAAGATGGACGCCCACTCTGCCTGTGGCCACTGGTTTCTGGCTGCGGTTTTCTCGAACACGGTCAGATATGCTTCTATATCATCGGTCTCTGTAAGGGGAACAATCTGGGGAGGTGGAGGCCATGTGAGATCCAGTCTCGCAGCTTCAGCGGCCGCCAATTGTCGTCTGGTCTGTGCGAGTTCCCTTTGTGTTTTCGCCTGGTCCAGTTTGACCGTCTGGAGTTCAGTCACCAGGATATTTAACACCGCATTTATGTCCTGCCCTTCTGTCATCTTCGGGCTTCTATCTAACCGACTACGCCAATTTGTGAAGGAAGAAAATGAGACAAAATAACTTTTTGGGGTTTCCGCCCCGGTTTACTGCAACAAAAAGCGAGTAATGTCTCCACAGCATAACAAATGGTCACAACGGACAAAGTAACAATCAAATAGGGGAAAATTTATACAGGGGGACAGGAAATTGAACAGAAATGGTGAGATGAATGATGGGAGATAGACGTCATCATCTCGTAACTGGAGTGCAGACGGGAACCCAGAAGTATGGCGTCTTTTATTTACATCGTGCTTTACTACGGCAGCGAGCCCTTATTCTGGCTGATGAGATAAAAAGAGAAAGGTTAGTGTGCCGCCGCTGTCCCTCGGCATGGGTTTTTGCGATGAGCTCCGAGTCTTTAACCTGCTCCCCATGCGCTCATGCGTGACAGTATATATGTAAATATGTATGTATATATGTATATGTATATATATATATATATATGTTTATGTGTATGTATATATATATATATGTATGTGTGTGTATGTATGTAGATATGTATATACTGTATATATATGTATATATATATGTATACAGGTATATGTATATATATGTGGATGTGTGTGTATATATATATACAGCAACACTCATAACAGTGACAAAACAATTACATTGACAATCATGTTACATTATTTTCAAAATGTTTCCTTTTCTTTTTCATTACTTCTTTAACACACTACTTCTCTGCGAAGCGCGGGTATTTTGCTAGTATATATATATATATATATATATATATAAATACACACACACACACATATAGGTTAATACTGATAATGATATCAGATGGCAGAGATATGGGGAAATAATTAATTGGAATGGAAGCCAAAGAAATAAGATAAATTCAAGCCCAATTAAGTTTGATATTAATTAATTAAAGATTAGTTTGTAAATTTATAAGTAATTTATAATTGCTATATGGTTGCAAGACATGGCCGCTATCCAGTGACCTGAGACGAAGACTTGACTCCTTTGGTACTGTGCCTCTCCAGAAAATCCCTGGGTATCGTTGGTTTGACTTTGTATTGAATGAGCGGTTGCTCATGGAGTCCCGAATGAGACACATTACCTGCATTGTGAGGGAGCATCAGTTACGGCACTACGGCCATGTGGTGCATTTTCCAGAGGGTGATCCGGCTCGTAAGATCCTCATTGTTGGGGACCCGAGTGGCTGGACCAGGCCAAAGGGTTGCCCACATAAAACCTGGTTGCGTGTCTGCCTGGGGGGTTGCAAACTGGGATTTCGAGTTGTTTCACTGTGTAGTGGGTGTGGCAACACACAGTACCAGTGCATGCTCCCCAACTTAACTTGACTTGACTTATACGACTTATTGACAGGTTTGTGTAACTGAATCACAAATAGTTTTCATTGTATGTCTTATTATGTCTTTTCAGATTTACCACTTGAAATAAATATTTTTTTATTATACAGCTTATACCTGATTCTTAATCAGGACAAATTTCAACTAAAGGAAATTTTTACTTTTATACTTAAAATTAAGTTTAGGAAAATGTACTTTTATACTATTACTTGATTAAATACTGTATGATTAACATATACTTTGACTTTTGACTTTTACCAGAACATTTTTATAGATGAGGACTTGCACTTTTACTTAAGTAATGCATTTCTGTATTTCTGCCTCCTCTGCACTGGGCAAATCTTTTAATTGTAAGCTGTGCAGAGCCTTGATACTCACCTTTCTGTCTAGCTGTCTCTCACTCTCTGATTGCTGATCACTGTGTTCATAATGATTCTCTCACTCTATATCATTAATTTACTATTGCTTTTATTGCTTTAAAGAGAAAAAAGCAGAACTCTAAAAATGACAACTTTGAAACTGGGTGCATGCTTTAAAAGGACACTGGATATTGAAATGTTTAGTTATATTTATTTTAAAAAATACATTTCTCTATTAGTAGGACATAAATGAAAATTTGAGAAAATGCTTTTTCGGTTGAATTTATGTATATAAAGGAGCCTCATTGTTAACCTTTTATTGTCATTTTCTGTAGGTTTAAATTGCTTGGGTCAGTTTTCTTCTTAAAGTGTAACAGATTGATACATCACCACAGATCATTTGAACTCACCCCTTAATAGTTTTATAAAATAGGGTCCCCAAACAGAATTTTGCATAGGGCCCCCAAAAAGACAGAAATGGCCCTGGCTCTTTGTGCTTTACAGATTTAGTGCATGAAAACTTATAAATGGGGGTTAGGTCCAAGGAGGTGGTGGCATGGTGTGTGGTACTAACTGCACATTGTTATAACATAGCTGAACGAAGTATTCAGCTCATTCAATACATTAACCTTTATAATACAGGTAATACATTTTATAACAATAATAAATTATGCAGTTTTTTTTTGCTTTGAATAGGCTTAAATAAGACATAAATCAATATAAAAGGAAAATATGACTAATAAAATATACTACAATATAAGCAAAAATAAAACATTAAAATAAATTAAGAACATAACAATACCATTTACACAGAAGATCACCTTTGTTAAATTAATACTTAAAAGTATATATTTTTATATGTTAATTTAACAATGACGATTTTACTGTGAATGATCAAATTGATCCCACAATGTAAGCTGTAAGTTCTAAATTGGAAGACTATTTATGTCATTTTCTACAATATATCATCATACCTGGAAATTATTTATAATAAAAAGGAAAGCTTCACCACTTTGATCAACTGGAAAATGCAGAAAGAAGTTATTCACCTGAAAATGTTCAGAATGTGTGGAAAAAGACCAGCCCATTTCTTTGTCAGATTAATGACTAAGAAAATTACTTCTCTCAACTGTCTTGGTAAAGCAATTTTAGCTCTTTCACTTTGACATGAACACACATACATGAAATAGGTAAATGATTTCTTTTTATTACAAGATGACAGTGTATAATTTTATGCCACTAGCTATTCAGCACACTAGTTTTACAGCACTGTATACTAAATGATTGTTCCAATTTAAATAGCATGCACTGATGAAAGAAAATACATATGCAGTAATCACACTTCAAAAGAGCAAGCAGCAATAGGAAGGATCCCACAATTTGGCATATGCATATTTTATGCAGAAAAGGGATTTCGTAGTGGCTCATCCTGCAAAGAGGAACTTGAAATATGCTGCCCAGGGGAGAAAAGAGAAAACTGTTGGAGATTGTTTCATTCCCCTTGCAGCTGTGATAATAGTTTAATCCCTTAATGAGTTGCTTTCATTTTTATGCTCCTCCTTCAACACTGGAGATTTCAGGAAAAAAACTGTGCATGTTTGAAGGAAATTAAGCTGTCACACTTTTAAAACAAATTTTATATATTCATTAAAGAGATATAAACTACAACCTTATGTGGACAAAAACATAATTTTGTAATTGGTAGATTAGTTTTATAATATGTAAATATTTACATGCAATGTTAATGAAAGATTTTTGCTATCATCCACAGTTTCCAGAATATCAGCACATAATCTTAACAGCAGTACTTGCTAATATGTGTTTCATGACAAGGTCTAATTAAAGGCATTGTAGCTTCTAGGCATTTTCATAACTTTAAAAAGTACACTTATAGATAAATATTTACATTGCGTACAGTGCATTTTACACCTTATAATCAGTCAGTTTCTCAAACTTGGTATCCGATTTCCCTGTAAACTGCATTCTGTGAAATGTAGTTAAGTACTTAAATCTTACCCATACTAGTAAAATACCAGGCAAAATGAAAATAAAAAATAATATGTAATTATCTTAGATTTTTTAATTGATGAGACCACTTCTAATGACTGTTCAGTTGTGCCATTGTTACTGCAAGAGTTTTTGGGTGTCTGACTGCCCAGCTGTGAATAGCCTTTTGTGCACATACTACAGAATTTTTTTCAGGGTACTGACAGACCCACAGTGACTCATAAAGTACCCTCACTCTTTACACATTATGAAAACAAAGCTATTCCACCATTTCTTGTGTTTCACTTGTCATTCTCAGATGTCACATTTTTTCTTTGGATTTCTGAGATGAAGGGCTAGGAGCTCCATTCACACACATTTTGATTGACCCTACATCCATGTATATATATATAAAAAAAAGATTTAGACTTATAAGGGAGTTTAAAGCACCAACAGGCAGACATTGTTTTCCACTGTTCTTGTAAACTTTTGTTAACCCCTTTTACTCTATTAATGATAGGCCTCCCATGAAACTTCTATCTCTTATTTACCATTAACATCAGTTTCCAGAAGCTGCACTAAATTGCTTCTTTAAAATGTAGAGAATGAATAACATTTTTTTTGGTAATATTTGGTTAGAAAGGTGATCATTTATTATGAGTATTACTGTTTTGAGGCTCTCCTGTTATAATCGTTATGAAAATTCTATAGCATATATGAATGCACAGTCACATATACCATACACAGACAGACATGATAAAGCAAATTCAAATTACATTCTGTGTGTTGATATTGTTTGTAAGCTTAAGAATCAATCAAAAAAATAATATATATAAAAAAATACTTTTTAAAAACCACGCTTATATTAAGTTAAAAAGTGGACTAAAAAGTAAAAAATAAGTCTCTCATACAACACTCGTAAAATAAAAGGTGGGCGCTTTAGCTAAGATTTTAAGAAGTGTTTTTTGAATGTTGATTGATGAAAAGCGCCCACGCTTTTATTTTATGAGTGATGAGAGACTTATTTTTTACTTTTTAGTACACTTTTTAACTTAAGTAAAAACTTAAGTACTTAAGTAACTTAAGTAAAGTATTTTTTAGTCTTGGGTTTGTTTTAGTTCTATCCATTACTAGCGCCATCTTTTGGTGAAATCTTGAACTATTCTTCATATGAACATTTCATTTCTTAATTAACATGGAATAATTTATCAATTAATGAAACTTATTATTGATTCATGTATTGTTATCGGAAGTGAGTAGGTGTGCAAAATTTCAAGTCATTTGGACAATAGGAAGTGGGTTAAATATCAATTACAAGATTTGTACCAGACAACAAACAGGTGAAGTTAATATAAAGTGTGGTAACAGTAAAAACTGTGCATATGTATATTTTGAGGTGGGGTGCCCAGCTTGCTGGTGGGTAACAGCCAAAAGTGCACCAATAAAAAAAGCAGAGGACAACAAGAACATTCCATGAAAGATCTCAAAGTCAAAGCACTTGAGAGAGCATGAAAGACCCACACTGGCAAGGAGAAAGCAACTTGGCATGCCAGTATTTGAAGTCAGTGGCCACTAGGAAGTGGTAGGTCCTGTCAAGTATGGTGAATTCATTCATCCATCCATTTTTGTAACCCATTTATCCAGGTCAGGCTGACAGGAAAACTGAAGCCTATCTCTGCAAGAACTAAAGACAGCGACACCAGTCAGGGAGAGACAAATTTGTAATCTTGGGGAAACATACAGTGCTGGGGCCAGGCTGCCTATTTAAGGGTAGGATCAGGGAAAACTGAAAAAAGGCAGCGCACTCCTGCCTAACGTAATTCCTGACTTTGACAAAAATGACGTTGATGGTCTTTTTAAAGAATCTGGTGTCCACATAGAATAGGGTGGATTCCTGAATGATTCCTAAGCTTGGTCAGAAGTGAGACTATGAGGCAGAAACTCAGAGCTGAGAGTTTAGAGTTTGGAAAAGTGGGCATTTGGGCCAAGGACTCAATCAGAGAAGGAGAAGTTAGAGGTGCAAGAGAGTAAGAGAGATAACGCAAAAAGACAGTTCTTAGTAGTACTTGGTATATGGAAAAGTGGAGATGCAAGACATGTTTAGGAACACCATAGAAGCAGCAGGTTTCATATTTTGCCTACAACTTTGTTTTTATCTCTCCCTTGTGTGCTTTATATATTACAAATCCACCTGTTTTGAGTGTAGAAAAAGACAGCAGCACTTCCATTTGTTATAATATACATGCATTATATACAGTATATGATTTGTCCACTTTATGTAGTGTCTTTAGCTTATAGCACTGTCATGTCCAGCCCTCTGATCAGCCATTATTCATTAGGGCTTGGATCCATGTCAAGCTAAATGTACCCAACAGACGTGATTAATTATCTGATGACAGATCACTACTCTGAATAGCTAGTTTAATCGCATATCACAGATGCTTAAATTGATTGAATATGGATACTCTGCTGTGACAAAGGGATGCATCTGTTGGGACAATGTTGTTCACATACATGCAAATATGTTGCTTTCAAAAGATCTTTTGTATGTAATAAAAACACCTATGGTATAACAATGCCATCACTTGCTTGCATCTCCCATTAGAACTGACATTTAGATTCCTATAGCCTATAGCAGTGGTTCCCAAACTCACTCCTGAGGACTCACAATGGCTGCAAGTTTTTGTTCCAACCAACTTCGTTTTGTAACTGAACTCCCAGTCTAATTAAGTGAGCTGTTGTTTCCCAGCTTCTGTGTTTTGTGGTCAATGTAAAAATTATAAAACTGTTTGGTAAATTTTTATTACAATGTACTAAGCAGTTATATGGGTATAATATATTTTTATATATTTTTAACAATATATTCATTCTGATTTTCATTCTGCTTTTACAGGTGTTCTAATGATTTATTCCATTATTTACTAATCAGTGGATTGGACGCTGAAGTAGTTGCAGCCTTTCATCATTCAGTGTTTTTGCCTGGTTGTCTATGATTCTTCTTTTTAATTGTCATTATTGGGAAACAATGAAGGAAGCAAACTACACAGAAAAGGGGAAAACTATTAGGGAAACAACAAAAGATAGTTAAGCATTTAAAGATATAGCAAAAACAGAAATATTTCTAAATGCCTTATAAATGTAAAAATTATATTTCTTTGCATTTCTCAATGTAGAATAAGAGAAAAGAAAAAAAGATCATGTAATTAAATTAAATCAATCAGTCAGTTTACTGACTATATACCTGGTTGTAGCAAAAACCTGTATCCACAGTGGGTCCCCAAAATCGAGTTTGGGAACCTCTGTCCTTTATTGTTCAGGCTATGACTAAGACGTTAAGCAGCATGAAGACATTTGCTCAGTTTGTTGGAAACAAATTCCATTTACTAAGCTTAGTGGCACTTGTGCAACACTAATTTCTTTACCTTACTTGAAGCAGTATGTGACAGGCTTTTCTTTCTTTTAGCCTCTGAATTTCTTGGTTGATATAATTGTTCTATGTAAGATCATCACTTGAATCAGGTGCTTTGTTTTAAATATATGTAAAAAAAATAAAAATGAAAGATTAAATAATATTGATAAAAGCCTATAGAGGATTGATAAATATCGTAAAGCAGATTGGAGACTACCTAGAAAAAATCCAGATCAGTTTCTATTAAACTGGGGATTTTCTTAGTTGAGAAAGCTTTAACATTCATGTGTGGTTGTCTGCCCACATAAATTTTATTTGAAGAATACAAATAAGAACAAAATATTTTTTATTGTTGTTCAGCTCTCGGAGGTGGGTGGAGATTTAGAGCTGAGTTTCATGGGCATACTATTGTATTTGCTAAGTGTTTTTAGTGGATTGTGTTATATATGTCACACTCGTGCACATGGGAGGCGGACAATGGATTCGACTAGATCTGGTACATTGGACCGAGGGTTAACTAGATGTACTAATGTCTCTTCTCTCTCTCACCCAAGTCCTCTGAACAGTAGCCTACCTAATCCTACAGACTCCACTTCCGATTCCAGACCCCACCCTGCTCCTGATCTCACTTCCAGTACTAACCCTGTGGACACTCGCCTTCTTCCTCACGCACTTATAAAACCCAGCCGCTTTCCTCTCCCGGCATTCCTATTTCTGACACATTTCAGAGAATCTACTCTTTATTTGCTTCATTGCCTTCCTTTGCCGAAAAGCTACAAACAAAATCACTAGTTTGCAGTGCCTCTCTTGAGTGGTCAGGTCTGAGATAGAGATCCTTCCTGCACCCAGTTTACGACGAAATAAGATGCCACCTTCCAGGAGTGGCTTGAATTTACAGTTTTCCGACCAGAGGAAGTTCTGTCTTCTCTGAGCTGTGGGTAGAGAAACAAACGATACAATTACCAATCCTATTTAATTAGCTGAAATGTCCAACAAAAATAACACCTCTTGACATTTATAGTATGCTCCTTGCCCTTAGGCTAAATTTAAACAAACAGATTCAGCTATAGCCACAGATTCTGATTTGAGAGGAGAACCGTCCGGAAGCTTAATCTGATCACAAAAGATGCCTCCTACCGTGTTTCTTATAGCTTTTGAACTGGAAATGGACTGGGTGGTTTCTCAATGCTGCAGGGATAGAAGGAGAAGAAAAGGTTAGTGCCAGCACCCTTTCTCGTCCCGGCGGGTTATTACATACCTTGGTTGAGTCCGTGAGGAGATGCTGTGATACGCATGTGTGACAACATAATATATATATTTTTCATTTGAGGGCTTTGTACCATATTTTTGGGCCACCTATTACGGTGGGGATTAGAGCAAATGCTACACCACCAACAGTATCCCCTGGGTGATGTAGTGGAAACAATTTTTTCTTCATTTGGACCTTTACTTGCCAGTTTAATATAAAACCTCTTTGTGGAATAGCGCTGCAATTGTTGATTCATAGGCATTATCTTTAATTGCTTCCAATAACTTCTGCAACTCATTCACAGTTACAGCTTGCTTTGTAGCAAATAAATGTACATATAAATTTCTGTCCAGAGATAGACAGTGTGGTGGTGTATTTGTATTTTATCACTTTCTGCACTTTTCCGGTTCTACTTCACTGAGCTTTTAGGGTTATATACAGTAGTGCTTTCAAACTGGTTTTGCATCCTTCCAAAGATTTGTGCTTGTCAGAATTGTAGAATAAATATTTAATTGATTTTTGATTTATATTTACATTTTTGTCATCGTTTGATTTTTTTTCTTATACGGGCGATTATTTTGAGACATCTGGGGCCTCATGCATAATGCCCTGCGTAGAATTCATGCTAAAACATGGCGTAAGGACAAAAGCAGAAATGTGCATACGCACAAAAAAGTCCAGATGCATAAATCTGTGCGAATGCCAACTTCCATGTTCTTCCGTTCCATAAATCCCAGTCAGCATGAAAAGTAATGCACATGCACACGCCTGCTGCCACTTCACAACTCCTCCTAGAATTATGCCTCTTTGAATATGCAAATCAATATAAATAGCCCTTGAGCTCAGCCTTCTGTGAAAAGGCAATGGGAAAAGCACGGGGGAAAATAGAAGAATTTTAGCGAATACCAAGTGGCGCAGTGCTAGTGACGAGCTGGCACCCTGTCCAAAGATTGTTGCTGCCTCCCGCAAGATGGTTTCTGCGCCGGGCATGACCTTTGATGAAATGATTTATTGCAGCAGTACTGTCTCTTTCAAATGTACTAACCTCAAATTCCTGTCCTTCCTTTTCTTTCTCCAAGTAACCAATCGCCACATAATCAGCTCTGTAATAGATGTTAAGCCATCTGTAAGCTTAGAACGCAGATTCTTCAAAACTTTTAAGGAACATTGAAATATCTTCATAGTACATATTTAATTATTCTATCCATCTATCCTTCCAGTGTCGCACCAGCCCCAGCAAGAATACAGTGCGATGCATTAAAAATCCCTGAACTAGCTAACGCTGCGACACCGTGTCCTCACATGTTTAATTATTAACAATATAGATTATTTAAATGATGTTAAAATTTTATCTGTATAATGTAATAAACATATTTTGCTGCATTTCATCTTAAAAATGATATTGTCATCATATAGAAATACATGCTTTATAAAGTGGCTCAGGTTGTGCAATATTATAACTGTATCGCAAGTTTACAGTGAGGCAATTGTACTAATAAGTACAAACAGTTCTACAAGGAGCACTTGATGGACTGATTGAGTGTGTTTGTAGTTCTTGGAATTAAACTGTTTCTGAACCGCAAGGTCCATACAGGAAAGGTTCTGATGCATTTGTCGTATGAGAGCAGTTCAAAGAGCGCATGGCTGAGGCAGCGTGTGCTTGATACTGTATACCGATAATTCTCTTTCTGATCAGCTGCTATAGAGCTGTGATTCCACACTCAGATACAGTGGGATAAATAGTCTGATTGGTGCATTGAGAGGAACAACGCTAAAGCAGCTGTGGTATTTGGAATAGTTTGGCCATTTCGTGGGCCATTATATTGCTACAGATTAATTACAATCAGATGCCTTAAACTAATAAACAATATGCGGTTAATTTCAGTGTATTACATAAAGCCATGTTAGGTGACACTGGGTTCCGACAGTTTGCAAAACTGAGAGGAGAACTTGCATATGCCAAGCATTTATCTGGTGTGAAAAAGTGCGTGGCTTTACACAAAGTTTAGGTTTTATACATCATAATTTGAGTGTGGAAATGGGAGTACGCAAAATTTTTGTGCGTACGTACCGTTTATACATGAGGCATTAATGCATGAGGTCACTAAGATGCATTTTGGTTGTTAGGTATACGGTCCTTGCAAGAAGTTATGTTTATTTTTGATACATGCAATGTGGCCTCTGCATACACTACTTACATTTATATGTTTAATAGTGGTCTTTCCATGAAACTTTTTGGCTGTAGCCAGTTCAGAAGCATACTTTTTGCAAGATCAGGTTAAAATCATTAATCTTATTTTAAGCTCTGCCTTCATGTGGCATTAGACGGTATTGCGGGTGGACGGAATCCTTACCTGGCCAGGATGCCCAAGGTGTGGAAGGACCAGGGGAGAAAGTATTATCAGGACAAGTTCTCCCCCGGGCCAATAGAGGGCAGCTCCCTTGGTTTACAGTGGTGCCACAGGTTATGAGCATCGGTAGTGTCCACTGCCAGGGGGCGCAGGTACCTTAGCAGGGCCTTATTTGGTCACGCTTCCGCCACACCCAGAAGTGTGTACGGCAGAAGCTCGTTAGGCACCTGATTCCGGCCACCCGTCACAATGGTTTAGAAATGTGACTACTAAGCACCAGAAATGTCTATTTACGTAAAATAGGTATTATATTTGTAAAAAATTAACAGCTTGGCAATGTCTGGTATATTTTCTATAATCTGGTCTGCTAACCCATGACCTGTAATTAACTAACTGATATGATAAAATATTAATATTATATATCCAGCTGTTGCCTTTATCCAAGGCTATTTACATCAGGATACATAATAACTGTTTACAAGTATTTTTCACATTTGGAGAACAGCCCAGTTAAGTGTCTTGCTCAGGGTTACATAGAAAGTGGTGGACATTGATTGTGAAACCTTGTAGTTTAAAGTCCATTATCTTAGCCATTAACTGGACTTTCTGAATGATGCAATCTTCAAAAAAGAAACTTTTACAACAAATCTCATTGACCTAGTTTGAAATATATGCAGGAAACAGAAGTTGAATGATATACAGTATTTATTGTTTCTAGCTCAGTGTTGGATATGAGATCAAATGTGCATGGACCCAGGCCTGTACTAAATGAAAATACCTTAAGTAAGTCTCACATGATGGCTTTCACAGAGTTTACCATCAAAATGTACTTTTGTACATTGTACAGTTGTACAATGCAAAATAATTCAAATATACAATAATGTTTCTGAATAAAAATAATAGCAAACCAAGAACAGCACTAATCATATGAAATGGGAAAAGATTGACAGGAAAGTGAGCATCAGTGTAATAGGCATCGAAAAGTCTTACAAAAAATAATAAACATGAATACATATATATCTGATCTAAAATTAAAAAAAAAAAACAGAAACGGTGAATTTCAGGTGAGAGCTGAATGCATTAAAGAGCCTCATATCCAGAACCAGGCTAAATGAGTATTTGCAGAGGATTGTATAATAGGTTTCTGGAATAGTAAGAGGTCATGTCACAACATCTAAGACGTGTGGTTGTTTAATACAACAATGACAACAGGAATGATAAGGCACAGCAGTATATAGTTCTCAAGTCAAAGCTAACAGTTATAAGTCTCTGATGTTGGACATCCTTTATCTGCCTCTCATGAAATATTGCCAGTATTTAAAGTAACGAAGAAGGGCTAAAAATGAACAGAATGTTAAAATTATCCATTACATTTCACTGTCATTTTCATGAATTCAGGATCTACAATAACTCTGAAGCTTGCTGGAGTATACAAGTTGCCTAACCAAGGTTCATTCCTATCATAAGATATACATTTTTATGTTATGTTCTAAAGACTTTGTTGGACAGTTATCTTATCCAAAGATCTTGACCATACATTGTTCTTCTCTCTTGTTAAATGAACCCTAGCCTGAATGAATCTATTAATTTTTTACAATTTAAGATTTCTCACTTCAAGATTTACCAATGTTGTTTCTTGTGCTATTATAAGAAAACATTTTTTTGTAATTCTGATTTACAAATATACTGTATGTTTATATGGTAGACCATTACATTTTCTAGATCCTAAGTGTTATTTTTCTGGAATTCTAACACAACTTTTATCATTCTTTTCTGAACCAGTTTTGAATATTGTTGACTTGCCTCTTTATGCAATTGACATCATCCCTTACCCTAAACTACAAATAGTTACTAATAGTTTGGTGTTCTGCTATTAATGGATTTGACTAAACCACAGCTTAAGGTTAAAGATGTGATATTCTCTGGAGGGCTTCAAGACTGCTTTTCATTAACTAGAATGGTATTTTTAACTTTAGTCTTGAGGCTCTTACACAGAATAAATAGCCTGTTAGACCTTTCCAAATGTGCATATTTATTATTCTGGAATTGGACCTTCCAAAAATATGCCATAAGGTTTGTACGAATGAAGCAATAGTTGAACATACCACTTTATATCTAATTTCAGTAAATGAAACTGAGAAGTATAAAAAATTAAACATTACCACAGTCTAGACAACTGGTAATAGGGATAAGTACAGCCTTGGTTCTCTAAGTAGCTGATCAGCTTCTAGAAGGACAGATTATTTTCAATTTGTTGAATTGTTTAAAGCATTTTTATACCTATCTTTCATCATATCCTGGTCTTAAAAATGTTATACAGTATTTGAGTTATTTTTGATTAATAAAAAAGTAAAGTATAACCCTAAAATTAAAAAACTATAAATATTGTAATGCTAAGGTTACAAATGATAAATTATTGGAACCCTAGGAAATACATAATGTAGAATTAAATGGGGATACTTTTTGATAAACATTTGATTTTTATAGCAATTTGTTTAATTAATCTTATTAATTTTTTTTTTTAATAATAGGATGTTTTTAAATATTCTTAAATAATTAACTCACTTATTTCCTCCCTTTTATCTCTACCTGCTCTATTGTAATATTTAATTGCTTTTATTAGATTAGTAAGGTGGTTGGGCTTCTTTTAAGTGAGTGGTTTTACATGTATTTATATGGGTCCCCCATTTTTTATAATATTTCATTAAAGGACACATGAATTATGTTATAACTTATCGGTGCTAGTGCATTCTGAACCACATTGTCTGTGATTCAACCCTTCCCCTAACTTACCCTTAGGTCTTACACTATATTGTTTTTTTTTTTTTAGTAATACCTGAATCTCACTTAATCTCAGTAATAACTTAAAAACTAAAACACCCAGGGCACTTTTCTGTGTGCTAGTTATAATACCCGAGACTCTGTGAAGCCAGCAATCTATTCCACAGTTTTAACTGCACTCGTGATTTAAAAGCTATAGGTCTATGTGTGAAGCTTGTCATTTTACTCAGGGATACATCCACACACTTCAAAAAGTGACATTGTGATCTTCTACCTTTATACATTATTAGGGGTTTAGATGGATGGATCAATGAATAGTATACCTGCAACATTTATTCACATACCAATATTTACAAGTTAAAATACAGAATAATATCTCCATTCATTTCTCAGATCCACCAACTGAGCATTGATCAAGCAATAGAACATTATTGTCACTCAACCAGAAAATCATTGGGACATCTATACAACAATAGCAAAATAGTTCAGTCAGTGCTGGTGTTCATACAATTCGTCAAATGTGTACAGTCTAATATATTTCATACTTTATGCCATGTTTAATTTTCTGCACATAAAAACTGTTAGTTTGTTTACACCCTTTAATTATTATACTTCTTGACTCCTCTGTATTTACTGATCGATTTTCTTTGTAAGTAGCATTATTAAAGTTCTCCTGATGTCTATTTACCCTTCGTTTAATTAAATCTTTTACACAGATTGTCCTGAACCATCACTGAGCTTTCTATGGTATTACTAGGATTTCATATTATAAAATTACTGTATGTGGTGTTAAAATAATTACATACATTGCATGATATATTTATTCTTTATTAGTGGATTCATTTATTTATTTATCTGTGAATTTTGAAGGGCTTAGAAAATACTTTGGAGTGTTGTTCCTTATGGAAGAATGCTATATAAACTTCGAGCTATTTATTTAGTTAATTTGGTTTTGGTTGGCATGACATGGCATTGGAATACTGGGACCTGCAGCTTTAAATGTATTTTGATTAATTGGCTGGCTTGTTCATTATCTATGTTTATTTTGCATATCATCTCTTGTTCACAAATAGTTTTACTGTACATTTTTTGCATGTTAGGTTAATTAGCAACTGTATACTCTCCCAGAGCACTAACACTCAAGGAAAACTCAAACACTCCCACCACCTATCTTCTTTTCCGAATCAACCACCCACCATCCTACCTAAACTGACAACCCCAAGATTCATCTGGCACAATTTTTCATGAAGCTGGGCGGCAGAAGCATGTTTACTTGAGAAATAAAATAAAAATAATTATTTTTTGCAAACACTGAGAAATAAAGTGGAAAATAAAACATAAACTCTTCAAAGCACACAGTGAGGTTTTCAAATCAGAAGTTTTAGTCGTAATCATAGTCAGGCTGGAACTGCAAACAGTCATTCAATACAAAAATCCTATCCAATAACCACAGCCAAATGTCTAGGACATACACCATGCAATACTGAACACTGCAAAAAATACATATGCAAAAACAGATAAAAAACACTTTAAATGGAAGTTCTTTTGCATGTATTTAGCAAAAAAATCTGCAATAGGGGCAAGCAAAATTTACTTGATAAGACTTATTAAAGTAAGCAAAATAGTTGTAAATACAAATGTTTGGATACGTTAATTATTCTTACAATAAGTATAACTAGACTTAATGCCATGATTTAAGACTTTTCACTTGGTTTAGATGTCATTTTTGGAAGTGAAGAACTAGTTCTCTGGTTGAATACAGTATGTATCTTGGATAGAACAACTTAGGCTGGGCAGACTCTAGAAACCAGATGAAATCTCATAGCCTCTATCAGCCTTAAACATGCTGGTGTAATACAGACAGAATTTAAACAAATGGAAATTAAAAACTTATGCCAGAAAGGAAATATAATTCAAACTTATATATGAAAATAAAAGTCCAAGTTTAAACTATCGAAATTTAAATTTAACTAAGAAAAAGCAATTGAATGATCAATTTTTTTTTATACTAACAAAATAAGTTTTGACAATTTGTCAGCAAATACAAGTGCTCTGTCTGCAATGGACCAAAGTGATTCCTGCCTTGCATTTGTTACGGTCATAAAATGTACAGATGGATGGTTCTCTTGTTGTTTTCTTCTTTTTTTGCTTCCTAGGCACACCCTAAATGTTTTGGAATAATCTCACAAATGCTGCTTACTGTATGTGAACCATTTGGAGATGAATATCAAGGTTTATTGTCTCTATTACTTTCATGGTGCTTAGTCTAATTTTATGAATATCTCCTTCAAAGCTGTTTAGAAAGTAAAAATCCTTGATGTTTGAAATTTTGATAGAAGAAAGAAAATTAGTTATTTTTAGTAGTTTTTCTCATGTTCTAATCCAGGGGTCCTCAATCACGGTCCTGGAGAGCTGCAGTGGCTGCAGGTTTTTGCTCCAACCCAGTTGCTTAATAAAAAGCACTTATTGCTAAAGTAACACTTCTGCTTCACTTTAGTGATTTTGAGCCCTTATTGCTTAATTTTGTCTTAAACAGCTATTTTAATTGCTTCGTATTATCAATAACATGCAAATGACAAGAGAGAGCAGCATTTCTCCATTTAGCTTATTTACATTTAAACCTGTGTGTATTTATCTGCACTATTGGGTTTAATTAAATACTTGGAAGAAAAATGAAGAGAAAAAAGTGAAGGACTGAGAATTACTCGTCCATTTTAGCCTTCAAATCATTTGCATGATAGAAAGGGAAAGAAAATCTAGGATATGAGAATGACCTGACATAGCAGAGTTAATTTAATTTCATAGCTTGTTAGTGCTTTATTGGCAAGAATTGCTTTCTAATTAAGCAACCAGGTCAGAACAAAAACCTGCAGCCACTGCGGCTCTCCAGGACTGGGATTGAAGACCCCTGTTCTAATCCATTTGTCACATTATTGACACATAGACGTAGCTGTCTGATGGCCTGCAAGCTGAATTTCCCTCACCTATTCAGACAATCTGTCTTCTGAGTTTAATAAAATCCTACACGCTATGCCATTGTAAGATAAGCATGATTAACTATTGATAGAAAGTGTTGGGGAACTAGTTAGCTTCACTACATTCAGAAAGTTAGCTGGAAACCTAAAAATGAATTAATATCAAATGTCATACTACCTCTCCCCTTCTTCTCACACACTGTTTCTTTCTTAACTCAAGATCATCAGACATCTTTTAAGTGTAGTTGTAATCCAAACTGTTTTTTAATGATCCATACTTATTTTATTTGCATGGCACTCAGAAGCCAGGAAGAGATGTATTAGACTTTCAGACTGAGAATCCACTCTCTCTTATGCACTTTTAAAAATTGTCCCGGTAAGAATTTGTGATGACACTATGGTTTAAGAAGTTGCAAATATGACATTGCTTTTCTAATATAAAGCTGTAGCTAAAAATAAAAAACATGCGTCCTACTTCAACATTATGAAAATGTATAAGGGAAATTATAGTAATTATTGTTTGAGCGTGTGCATAACCTTTTAAATACAATATGATATTATTTGCTCATTTTAAATATGACCCAATATAAAGATTCACATTCATGCACTTATCCATTTCCTTAGTCAACCACCTCGGTGAAGGTTTGTGAGAGAACCTCCATTTTTTCAGTTTAATTAACATCAGAAGTCCCATATACTCAATGGTAGAAAGTAAATAAATCTTTGAAAGACGCCAAGATCGGGCAGCACGGTGGCGCAGTGGTAGCGCTGCTGCCTCGCAGTTAGGAGACCCAGGTTCGCTTCCCGGGTCCTCCCTGCGTGGAGTTTGCATGTTCTCCCCGTGTCTGCGTGGGTTTCCTCCGGGCGCTCCGGTTTCCTCCCACAATCCAAAGACATGCAGGTTAGGTGGATTGGCGATTCTAAATTGGCCCTAGTGTGTGCTTGGTGTGTTTGTGTGTGTCCTGCGGTGGGTTGGCACCCTGCCCAGGATTGGTTCCTGCCTTGTGCCCTGTGTTGGCTGGGATTGGCTCCAGCAGACCCCCGTGACCCTGTATTCGGATTCAGCGGGTTAGAAAATGGATGGATGGAAGACGCCAAGATCATTCAAAGTTTATCATTATTACCCACATTTAATGCTTTCATCATTCCATAAGGTACCCATCTTCTTTCTCTGCAATGATCAAATTATTTTTGTTTTAAATTTAACCAAGTTTTGTTTCCTCAGTTAGTAGAAGAAAGCTGGTGACTTAACCAGGCAACAATGCTGAGTGCAATGTATCTGTTACACAAGTGTATATAAAGAGATCTGGTAAGGTAGATTTTAAATTATGTAGGTGATTTACTAATTCTTTTTTGTAATAATGTTACTAAAATGAGGTTTAGATATGTTATTTGAGAATTTAAAAGACCATGGGCAGTTTTGTCTGTTTTATAATAATTGTATAAAATTTTTATCTTAGCCCAATATATGATACATCTGTTTCAAAGAACAACACATTTTACGTTATCTTTAATGTGATAACATATCAGAAGTCTGAAATCTTTTATCAATTTAGTAGGGAATTGCTTCTATGACTACCTTTATTTTGTGACGCTTATGTTACTGTCTAACATAAAAGAACTAATAAAACCAAGTGGCAGCTGTGCTGCTTATACACTTACAATAGCAAACTGCCCTTCACCTACTGCAGCTTTTGTGTTTTTGTTTGCATCTTTTGATAGGTTGTCAATGACTGTTATGTTGTTGTTCTTTTATTATCAGTTTTATTCGGCTGCTGTGGAGTTTTCTGCCTGCAGAGCTTCAAGTGGTGCATTTCCTTTTATTTTCTTTAAAAGGCACAGCATTTGCTCTTTGAAGCTTATCTTCCCTCTGTTGGTGAAGGCACATACGACATCCTCTAATGCCTACCAAGTTAACAGCCGTTTCAAAACACATCATTACTTTTTTTGATACCAAATAGTCCTGCATGGCTGTGCTCTGTGGGCTGTGTCAGTTAACACCATGCTCTGAAACAGAATCACCATTAAAGCCCCTATCATGTTGCTTTCCTGGGCTCTCTGGGCTTTTTAGTATTAACACATGTAAGTTCAGTAAGCTCTGGGAAAGTACTCAGCTTTTTTTCCCTGTTAGATTTATGGCGTGGAATACAGATGACCATCTCCAGTTCTCAAAGACTTCCAAAACTTCTAATTAAATTTCCAAGGTACATTTATTTATGGTGTCAAATGTTATGGAGCCTTTTTTCCAGGGATCAAAGACAGTTTACAAAATGTAAAGTCAGTATGTTAGTGTAACAGGTGTAGCAAGTGAATAAGCTTATTGTCGGATTAGCATTATAAATGAAGCTGAATCACTCTGTTTACCACGAGAACTGTTCTTCTAACAGAGAATTTTATAAAGCTTTCTGATTATTATTTTGCCTTAAGATATATTTGATTCCAATGCATTTTTTATTTAACATTTATATTTTCAGTTTAATATAGAAGATGTCATTAATTTCTTTGTGGTAGATATTTGCAAAATGATATCAAACCTTGTCAATGTACTTTAGTCCCTAATGAGAAGTATGTCTGTAGTGCTTACACTTGGATACATGCACTAGAAATAAAGCTAATCATATAAGTTGAGTGTGAAGATTACACAAAGACATTTCAAATATAAAGAAGTTGCAATGGACTTTGGAAAAAAATGATGTTCAGTAAGGTTCCAGGAAATGTAGAAAGTACTTCACAAGAAGCATTCATTAGAAAACTTACTACACATACACAAGGTAACTAGAATTACACTCTCTGATTTTCAATATAATTTAACAGTTTTCACAATTAATGTTTTTAGCCCTATCTGTGATGTTATTTTGTGGTTTCTTTGTGCTAATAAAAAGTTTTTTTCTCTTTCTGGGGATTTAACAGTAGAATCCCTGAAGCCTATGAAAGACGAAATCACAGGCCACCTTAAACTCCATTGCACGTTTCCATCAGAGTCTTTGTTTTGCAAATATGTCAATCAGCACAAGCAGCAAGCAGCCTGCTATACCACTCAAAACACCCTTCTCATCTTTTCTGACTGTTTTGTCACTAGTTTTTCATTTGGCTATGGTCAGTGTCACTACCGGTAGCACAAGGTGATACCTGGACCCTACAGAGATTGCACAGGTGGTTCAACTTCTCCAGGATGGCACATCAATACGTGCCACTGCCAGAAGGTTTGCTGTGTCTCCCAGCACAGTCTCAAGGGCATGGAGGAGATTCCAGGAGACAGGCAGTTACTCTATGAGAGCTGGACAGGGCCATAGAAAGTCCTTAACCCATCAGCAGGACCAGTATCTGCTCCTTTGGGCAAGGAAGAACAGGATGAGCACTGCCAGAGCCCTACAAAATGACCTCCAGCTGGCCAATGGTGTGAATGTCTCGGACCAAACAATCAGAAACAGACTTCATGAAGGTGGCCTGAGGGCCTGACGTCCTCTAGTGGGCTCTGTGCTCACTGCCCGGCCCCACAGAGCTCAATTGGCATTTGCAATAGAATACCAAAATTGGCAGGTTCACCACTGGTGCTCTGTGCTTTTCACAGATGAAAGCAGGTACACCCTGAGCACATGTGACAGACGTGAAAGGGTCTGGAGAAGCCGTGGAGAACATCACAGAAGAACGCACAGACCTCTACAGGCTACACAACAGTACCTTGACTGCCATTCATTATTAGGATGAAAAACCTGGACCCATTGTCAGACCTATGCTGGTGCAGTGACTTCTGGGTTCCTCCTGGTGCATGGCCATGCCCAGCTCCATGTGGCGAGAGTATGCAGGCAGTTCCTGGAGGATGAAGGAATTGATACCATTGACTGACCTAAATCCAATAGAACACCTCTGGGACATTATGTTTCGGTCCATCCGATCCTGCCAGGTTGCACTTCAGACTGTCTAGGAGCTCAGTCATGCCCTGGTCTAGAGTTGGAAAGAGACACCATCTGTAGTCTCATTAGGAGCATGTCAGGCATGCATACAAGCATGTGGTGGCCATACAAACTACTGAGTACGATTTTGAATTGCTGCAATGAAATTTTGGCAAAAAGGAGCCGAAAAAAAAGCCATCTGTAGGTTGATAATTTTCATTTCCATCAAACGATGTGGCACCCTTTCGTTCCTAACACATTACCCAGTCCATATCAGTACTGATAACCAGCATGATTTTTTTTCCCATTGAGATCTGATGTGTTTTCAGTGTTCCTTTAATTTTTTTGAGAAGCTTTTTATATATATAAAACAAAGATATTACATTGGATTTTTTTGCAATTTTTTTTATATTTCTCCAAACGCTTATTTTCTTTAAAATATATGCTTGCCACTGCAGTGAGCTGCTGCCCTGCCTGCGGTTTGTTTCCTGCCTTACGCCCTCTGTTGGCTGGGATTGGCTCCGGCAAACCCCCGTGAGCCTGCAGTTAGAATATTAGGGGTTTGAATAATGGATGGATGGATATATTTTTGCCATATTCAATACTTACCACGTTTTTAACTTTTTTATATACAGAGTTTATCATAAAAGGTCAGGAAAGTTGACCTTTACATTTTATGGCTGTATAATTGGTCTAGTGCAAATTCTTGAATCCCCTATACTCCAATAGATGCTAATAAAAGTGGTCAGGAAGTTCAGAGTTGAGACTCGTTTTGTTATTTTTAGATTTAATGTAGAAAGTCAATTTATGTGCAATTCACAGTTGCTTACTGTCACACAATAAATGCATCCATGAACAATACCTTTACACATGAAAAATCATTCCGTAGTTAGCGACCATGTGACAGAGGAAGAGTTACTTCACCTGCTGTCTCTGTGGCTTATTTGTAAATGAAATTGGCTTTTAAAAGAAAACATTAGCTTGGTACCTGTAACCAAGTCAAACTTGTCGCTTTCATTTACTGCCTTCATTCCTCACCTTAGTTCAGCAGAAAAGGAGATAAAATAGAATTTCACAGCTACTTCCTTTAGTAAGTCTATGCATGAGTTTAATGAATATTTTCAAACTTAAAAAATATTAAATTAAATTTAAAATATTCAATAAAGGCCACACTAAACAATAAATTCAAAAAACGTAAGATGTGGTACTGTATATGTTTAATCTATCTATGTTTTAATACTTATAAATCTTTAGATTTTCTTATTATATACTATGCAATTGGGTCTTCATCTTATTCTTTCTCTAAGAATTTACAAATTGAGTGTACAATTTACTAAACATATGGGAAAAAATTTGAGTGTTAAACGGAACCACGTGGCAATACATAGAGAACACAAACTCTACACACAAAGTGTGAGCAGGTTGATAAATACTTTTCATTTATATAGTGCTTTATTCACTACTCAAAGCACTCAGCAATTACATGTTAAGGGCCTTGCTCAAGGGCCCAACAGAGCAGAGTTCCTTTTGGCATTTACGGGAATCGAACCGATAACATTCCAATTGCCAATGCAGATCCCTAGCCTCAGTTCCTGGAGTTGCAGGACAGTCATATTGACCACTGTGCCACCATCAAATATGATAAATTAGATAGCTTTCATATTTAGATATATAAAGGTAAATAAAAGTTTTGTATTAAATGAGCCATTTTGCTGCAGGAGTTCAGGGAAAATACAAAGCTTTTTTTTATCAATCACAGAAAATGGTTTCAACTAATCTCTTTCAACTTTGTGAAATTCTTTTTCTCCTTCAGTCTCCTCAAACTATATTTCATTATTTGTAAATCTACAGTATAGTGTAATGAGATGACAATGCTGCTCTGTCATTTTCTTCAGTGTTACCTTCTCACCTTATGCTCTGTACATTATTCATGAATTGTGTCTTCTTTGTCACATCCACTTAAACATCTTTCCTGCATTATTGTGCCTGGATTATTCTTTGCATTTTCTCAGTTTACCAGAGTTTGCATTCCCTTCATTACATTCTACACTACAAACAGATCATCAGGCTAAATGTTGCCTCTGCCTTGACTGCTACAAAATTGCCTGTAGTGGATTATCCAGGTTTGCCGCAAAAGCATCATATCAATATATGCTCCTAATTTCACTGCAGTGTCTATGACCTATTCCACTGCCATTTCAGTTGCTGTTCTGTTCCAATAATTTACTTCCAATCTACATTGGCACAGTCATAATCCAATTCAGCAACTATGTTTACTTTACCTCAGACTGTCCCATTCTGCTGAAATTCCAAGATAAGTTAGGGCTGAAATTGTACCAAGATTTCTCAGACAGCAGTTGCATTCTGTTGACCTCTGTCAAGGTTTTGAAAGTCAAGTGTCTTAAACTCTTTTATCATCTCATATCATCTCCTCACTATTAACATTTTAGTCATGCCTGATTCCAGAATTCAGTTTCTTTGAGTACTTCCATCCAATACCTTTAGGTTCCTACAGCTCACTTTACTCAGTTTTGTGGTTCTATAATTAACACTAGAATCCCTGAAGCCTACAAAAAAACTCGTAATGCTGGGCCACCTTAAATTCCTTCACACTCCCTCATCAGTGTCTTTGTCCTGCAAATGTGTCGATCAGCAGAAGAAGCATGCAGTCTGCTATTCCAATTCCCACCATAACTAATGGAGCTCAACTCGGGCAAAACGTTCTCCATGGTCAAGTGTGCTTATCTGCATGTGAGGTGCCTGGAGTTGTATAGAGTAAATAATATATAGTTTTTTGGAATACATGCATTTCATGTGTGTTCCACATCTATAAAGATCTGGATAAGTGTAGGATTACATAAAATTTGAGGCAAAAAATGCTGAACACATACCTAAAACAGAACCTTTTTCCATGTTGTACTAATAATGATGTGAATTGTATAATGTTTGAAGAATTTGTTCCAAATATCAAATAAACACATGTGCTTTTATTCAAGAATATAACCAGAGTAAACAAAATCATTCAGTTTACATGTTGCTGTCAAAGAGTTAAAAAACCCAAGCTTAAATATCATCTTGGATGGTGTAGAGGTAAGAACTGCTCCCTTATAACCAAAAGGTTCCAGGTTCGAGACCGGGCGCTCGACATTTTGAGTAGTGAGCTGCTGTTATTACTATAAACTTTTTTTTGATTTGAGTATGCAAGACCCAGTGTAAATTTTGCCTACTTGTAAAAGTTAGCACTTTTTATTTATTATTCAGTTTTATTCTGTCAGTGACGCTAATGTGGTACAATGAACTTGCCTCTACCTCTCTTGAGTTGGTGGCATTTATCTCCATTCTTTTCAAAAGAGAAGCGATGTCCACAGTTGGTGCTGTGGCTGATGCTTGCTCAGAACTATTTATTGTACTGGCAATCAAAGACATTAACAATAGACAGCTTCTTCACATTGCTTTTGCTGGCTAATAGATGGCTGCACCACAACACAACTCTGCTTGGCACCATAAGTAAAATGGGACTTTCACCTGCAGCTAAAGTCACTTTAGTATGTGAGCAATTCACCACACTACTGTTTAGATCTGGCAGTGCCATGCTGATGGTGTATGCACCCAAAAATAAGTCGTTTGTCTGCATTTTCAGTACCATGCACCATAACGTGGAGTACAAGCAAGATGGAAAAAAAAATGTTCAAATGACAACACATGTTCAGATTTCATTTTTAAATAGTGACATTTTTATGTATGAATTTGTGTGTGCATGTATAAGAGAGGAAGAGACAGAAATGATCTCATTCAAGTGGTTACTGGAAGGGAACTGTGCTCACAAGGCAAGCTGAAAATTAGAATGGGATGATTAGATCATTTGGCCCCACCTGATTCCGTTTCAGTCTCTCTAGACTCAACTGTATTTGGACGGAATTTCATCCACAGGGTGACATTATAATAGAGAGACAGCAATCTAAGATGTCTAAAAGTAGTGCCTGGCACCCAGCCTATCAACTGGGGCCCAGAACTGGATCTTAGCCCTCAGCTACACATTTGTTGATGTTTATACTAATAAAGTGCTTATCATTCACAGTTCTGTACAGCGTTCAGTAAAATGATTTTCAAGTGCCGCAGTGGACTGACTTGCTACTGAAGATGTCTATGCTTAGTGGATGCATGCCATGATATTTATTTTCAAAAGTCTGAAGTTAATAGAAACTTTATATCAATGTAAATCAAAGCAAAATTAAACTTCAGCAACCTACTTGTGTTTGAGTTATCTCCAAAAGCATTCAGAGGAGATGAAGTCACAGTGAAGCCTGCTTTCCCTTAAAAAAAACTCCGGGTGCCATTTTTTACTTAAGAATATCAGAAACTAATATATAATTTTGTCTGTATATTCTCCTGTACTTCCCCATTCCACCACCAGGTTTTCTTTTCCTCCCTCATCTGTCCAGATGTCACGCCAAGCACACTTCTTGCTGTCACCCATACTACATCTACTGTAGTTTCCCAAATGTCTGGTAATTCTTCACCACCACCCAGTGCCTGCCTCACATTCTCCCTAAACTCAACCTTGCAGTCTTCCTTTTTCAACTTCCACCATTTGATCCTTGGCTCTGCCCTCACTCTCTTCCTCTTCTTGAACTCTTTCATCCTACAGACCACCATCCTATGCTGCTTAACTACACTTTCCCCTGCCACCACTTTGCAGTCTTCAATCTCCTTCAGATTGACTCTTCTGCATAGGATGTAATCTACCTGTGTGCATCTTTCTCCACTCTTGTACATCACCCTATGTTCCTCCTTTCTCTTGAAATACGTATTCACCACAGCCATGTCCATCCTTTTGGCAAAATCCACTATCCTCTGACCTTCTTCGTTCCTCTCCTTGACACCATACCTACCCATCACCTCCTTCCATTCACCAACATGTCCATTGAAACTTTCTGTCCCTTGGGTACACTGTGCATCACTTCATCCAACTCACTCCAAGAATCTTCTTTCTCATCTATTGCACACCCAACTTGCGGGAAATATGCACTAACAACATTCATCATCACATCTCCAATTTCCAGCTTCATAATCATTACTCTGTCTGACACTCTTTTCACCTCCAAAACACTCTTGACATACTGTTCCTTCTGAATAACCCCTACTTTATTTCTCCTCTTATCCACACCATGATAGAACAATTTGAATACACCTGGCCTTACTCCCCTTCCGTTTAGTCTCTTGCACGCACAAAATATCAACCTTCCTTCTCTCAATCATATCTGCTCACTCTCTCCCCTTATCATTTATACTGCCAACATTCAAAGTTCCTACCCTCAGTTCCACTCTCTTTACCTTCCTCCTCCTCTCCTCAGGACACGTCTCCCTCCTCTTCTCCTTCGGAATATCAGAAAGTAACACTGAACTAATATTGGCAAACTGACCACTCAGCTCCTCCCTGGATTTTCTACCAAATATTAGTGTTGTGGTCATATTTGTAATCTTACAATGATGTGAAGCTGCATATAATATGATAGCAGTAGGACCTCAGGGAACCAGAGTTCATGCTAAAGCTGCCTATTCTCTATTAATCAAATAATATTTAATAAGAGAAGAATTTATGTGATGACATACTGTAAATATATAGATACTAAATAAAAAAGTTAGCAAGAATGAATAACAACAGTAAGTGGATGCTAATGCTGCTCCGCAACATTCACAGTTCTAATCCCCATAACTGGCAATTCTCTGCATGAAGTTTGCACTTTCTTCCTTCATCTGCATTTTCCTCCATAAAGATGTACAGCTTAAGTTAGCTGCCGGTACTAAAATGTCTCCTGTGTAAGTGTTAATGTACATGTATATACTGTATGAAATGGGCCCTGTGATGGACTACCTTTTGTCCAGAGCTTTTTCCTGCCATGCACCCGGCGCTGTCAGGAAATTCTATGGGCTTTGAGCAAATCGTAATTGGATTAGGCAGATTTTATAATGCTTTTGTGAATAAAAATATGTCTTCAGGGCAAAAAGGTTAAAATAAACTTGTTTTAAAAATTCCATCAGATAAATGTCTAGTTGCTTTCAAAATTACTAGCAAAAACATGTTTGTGAAAGACTTTATAAACAAAAACAAGGTAATAAATTATAAATTACTCTTTTTTAAGTAATCAAAGCATAGTACAGAAATTACCTTCCATTTTAAACATCTGTTTCAAATTGTAATATTAGAATGCTTCCTGAACAGCAAACAGTGGCAGAAATCAAAACAAAATATTTAAGTAAATGCTGGCCATTCTTTCCAGCGTGGAGCCCGGCTAGGACGCCCAGGAGGACCGGAGGAGGGCTTGCACCTCCTCCAGACCGCGAGAGGGCGACCGTCCTGGTTATGTTGGGGGCCACGGGCAGAGGGCTTGGAAGCCCAGCCCTGCAGGGGCCCGTGGCCACTGCCAGGCGGCGCCCCGGTGCCTGTAAAAGTCTGGAGCCCAGCACTTCCACCACACCAGGAAATGCTGGGGGGAAGAAGACAGGGGACACCCGGAGGGCTTCCGGGTGCGCAGCCGGCATTTCCGCCACACTGGGGCGTGTCTGTGGAGGAATGCCGGGAAGCAGCTGGAGCCCATGCGGGTTCCTATTTAAGGGGCCGCCTCCCTTCAGTCGAGAGCGGAAGTCGGGTGGAAGAGAGATGGAGCTGGAGAGAGAGGACTGGAGGTGGCCAGGAAGGAACAAAGGACTGTGAGGCCTGGATTGAGGGGGATCGGTGCTAGAGGCACTGGGGTTTGTGTGCACATAAATAACTTGTAAATATTGTAAATAAACGTGTTTTGGATGCAAAAGCGATGTCCGTCTGTGTGTGTCCGGGCCAGCTTCCACACCAGCAACTGGACTCAAGGTAAATTGTTCTAATTAGACAGTATGAAAAGAATTCTGATTGAACCTTTTTTGTTATGCACTTGAACTGAGTTTCCCCTGTCTGAAAAAAAACACAACACATGAAACTTAAGAAAGTCTTCATTGATTTATGCTTTTAAATCAGCCAGAAGATATATTATTTTAGCCTAGGACACCCTTTATTAGAGGTTCTTGATCATCATTCTGAACTGCACAAACATCTAGCTACTGTATTTCTATAAAATAAAATGGTGGCAGCTGTAATGATCAGCTGTTTTCCTATTCACTTTTTCATCTCAGTACCATTCTGCGGTAATTGCTACTTCTTTCTTAAAGTATACATTTGGTATTTTTCAATTCAAAGTTCTTTCTTCACAAACATGGACATGTATGCATTTGCCACTCGGAATTGTGTTTTAAAGTTAACACTTTATATAAATTAAAAAAAATCTTGCCTACACTGCCGCTTTACAATAAAGACTATTAGGCACAGAGGAAAAGCTTATACATCCATTTTTCAAGCATGTACATCATTGGTTCCGTATAAATTCAATGTGTAAGTTCTCCACAAAAACATAACATTCAAATTTTTCTCATCCATAACTACAAACTACATGGGTTAAGTAACATTTTAAAAAAATATAATTTTTGATTGGGATGTTCCTTTAACAAGTTTTCACCTTGTTTTTCGTCTAATCAACTCTCCTCACCAATAAATTGCCTACATATTCTTTACACCATTAATTTCATATGCCACTAACTGATAATGCATACAATCATATCCATTTCCTCATCAAATTCTAGAATCGACTCACACTTAATTTATTCTCTTTCTCACTTTTGGCATCCTATGGTGCAAATACCGAGATTAGAGTCATAAGTTGTTTACCCCTTGTCATTTAAATTCTGTTCACAAGTGGTGAAAGTGAATTAGAAGCCAACCAGTGGAGTTTCATGTTCAAAGAAGTAATTTAAAGCTTTCTGCATGTCATAAATGAACAGGAATATTTGCATAATTTGGCACTCAGTATGCTTAAAAAAAACAATTTTGTTATCTGTCAGTTTTTAAAAATGGTTACTAATGCCTATTTTTATTTTTAAAATGAATATAACATAGAACAGCTTTATACATTAAATATGTATTCAGTGTTTACTTTAGTGTTTATCAATTTTTGAAAATATTGCTTTCTTTTATAATGACAGATGTGGAAGTGCATATGCAATGATATTATTGCTAAGTGTAGTACCTGCGGGCAACACATAAATTATAAGCTTACAATGAATGGCAAAAATGTCCTTTATTGGTCATATTAAATATGTAGATATTTATATATTGCCTCTATGAGACAGAGAGATAGTTCAACATTATATTGTAAGGAATCTGTTTTTCTCTCCTTTAGGGAAAATATTTCAATGTAATATAAAGGCTACATGAATATCTTTGGGGTATTGGCTAACTTCTTAATAAAGTTCATATTGCAGGTATTGAATTCATTATGGTGGGTGTTTTTTTTTTTTGTTGAAGTAACCTCATTTTTGATATTTGTCAGATGTTGCTGCTGCAAAGATATTTTGAATTTCAAATATTTACAACAGTTTTCAGCCTTGTTAGACCTAAGCAGTAAAACAATGACACAGTAGTTAGCAATGTCTCATAGCCCCGGGAAATAGATTTTGAAATCAAGCTTGGTGACCACTTGTGAGGAGTTCTCCACATATCCTGGGTTTTCTCCAACATTTCAAAGATGTGCAGTTTTAGTTTGACTAGTCCTATTTTAAGACAATGTTCCCCATAAACACCCTGTCCAGGATTACTTCCTGTCCTGTGCTCAGTGCTGCTGGAGAAGACCCTGTAGGCCCCTATAACTGTGAATTGGATTTACTCAGTTGTGAAAAAAAAGATTGATAGATAGATAGATATTATTAAGCCAATTGCAATGTGTATCTATTTTTAAAAGCTATTTTAAAACATAAATTAAGCATTCTGTTGGTAATTGAATAGCTTAACCTATAGGAACAACAGGAATTGAAATGCATTAAGCTGCCAGTAAAACTGTTCCATGTAAGTTAAATATTGTGTAGCTTAATTTTAATACCTTCAGTACCTAAACACAACTTCACTAAAAGAACAATAAATGAAGCACTGGAATACTGACAGATAGAAGCCTTTAGGTACACTCTGCACTGTCTGTATCTAATAGGGGTCTTGTACAATTATGTCTCTTATATTTATTCCTCTTTCATTAAAGTGGCTGAAACATTTTTACTTAAGGAAGAATGAATAGAACGACAATTAAAATAGATAGTGATCAAGCAGCTCACTTGCCAACTGAGATCCACAGCATGACCTCTGTCTTAATCGAACCTGCATCCTTCTTAATCAATCAACACCAATCAGGGACTGAGTGCTCTTACTGCAAATAGCTGTTATCAGCAATCAAGCTGATATGAAGTGCAGCAAGATTAAACACTGTCTTCACTATAAACCAACTCTTTTAGAATTTTAAAACCTGTTGTAAAGAAATGTATAAAGGAATTGAAGATTTCATTGTCTTTCATAAACAAATTGTCTTTTAACTTCACTGAATGTTAACCCCTATCCTCCTTTTAATATCAGATGTAAGGAATATTATACACAATACAAATGACCATGTAAAACATGCACATTTGCCTAAAATCAATGTTCAAATCAACTTAATCCAGTCCGTGGGCACAGGAGAAGATAATTGGTTCAGTTTTTAATGAAAATGACTAATTTCATTACTTTTTATTTAATAGTAGTTTTCTACATGGCATTCACCTAATTCAACAAGAAATTACAATAATTTCAAAGTTCTTCATTTAAGAAATATGAATATTTGTGATGAAAAAGCTATGCATATTTTGAGTTATTTATTTAAAATAATGTATACTGTGTGTTTGATATTTAATAATTCATCTTCAATAATAAGTAATAATTTTAAATGATGCAACCTTTTGTGTTAATCTTATATGAACAATCAACATTTCTTGGTAATTTAGAATTAGGATTATGTTTTGAATGTCATTATCATTACCAAAAGTTAGTAAAGGTAACATGAATTTAAAAAAACGTGTAAAAGGTGAAATTTAGATAAACAGGTGTGGACATTTTCTCCCTAAGTGAACCCCAACTTTACTGTCCTCTCTTATTCTGAACTTTTAATTAATTTCCTATGTTGATGAATTTAGGTCCATCCTAATGCACTTATTAAATCTGATTTTTTTAAATGTATTTTATTTTCAATTCCTATATTCACAGAAAGTTTCAATAAGAAAAATAAGAAGAGGCATATTATTTTAGGTAACAGTAAATGCCTTTTGAAACCAGCTTGGATGTCTTTGTTCAATGCTAAGTGTGAGGGAGTTAAAGCCTGTTCAGAGGAATGTACTCATTCTGAATGAAATGATATACAAGTTTATGTTTATAAAAAAGAACAAATACGTGTGTGTTTAAGGCATACTCCACCTAAAAATGATCATTTTTGTATCTCCCCAAATTGTAACCTAACCTATGCCCAAAATCCACAGATAGTCATATATAAATATATGAGTGAACTCAAAAGTAATTTTTTGCCACACAACTTACAGTTTGCATATATTTTCACTTTACAATGTTAGCATATGTTTAAAAAATCATTCTAGGATTGTGCTGGTTCTAGGCAGAAAACTTTTAATATTTGAGCATTTAATAGTGAAAAGCTAAACAACACATTTCAATCAATTGCGTACATAAAATAACAAGGTAAAACATTTTTCTTGCAGAAAGAGTTTGGATATTTACAATCATACACACATATTAATGTGGATATACAAACATTTTTAATTGTCAAGAGGCATTCAGGTCTCTTATAAAACATCCCACATCAACCGTCAGCACAGAGTCTTGGCATTTTCATGGTGGCATTTTATAAAGTTTTGTTTTATTACATGTGCAATCCCACACTGAGCTTCTTTATACTACCAGGAAAGAGAAGAACCTAAGGAGATGCTGTGACATAAGCGGCTTTCCAAATGTGCCTCAGTATTTAATAGTAAAAAGCAAAAAAAAACCCACTTTTCACTCTGTTTGAAACCTAAAATAATAAATGACGTAAAAATAGATGTTTTTCTATATTGTGTAAAAATTACAGCCATACCTATTTAAATGAACAGAAAACATAGATAAATGACAACTGGCATGATGGACTGAATATAAGACTGTCCACAACAGCAATCTGCAAACTTAATCATCTCCTTTGTTTTTTTCACAGTAGAGTGACAGTGCCCATATCATTTTGTTCACAGTTTTGGCAAATAGCTTATGTAATAAGGAAAGTGATGTGAAATTTCTGTTATTGCTTGTGAAAGGCTTAAATAAGTCACATCACCACAGTCACAGACTGCCACTACCTCATAAGAAACTGTCATCTTTTTCCAATTAGGGAGTAATGTTTAGTTAGAATTATCAGATTTGCCTGATGAGTACTGCATGAAAGAGCATGAGCAGGAATAACTTTTTTTATGATTATGTTCTGCCGTAAGTGGTAACACATTCTTTTTTCAAAAAGTGTGTCAGGTGTGTAATATAACAGCAAACCTGCCCTAATATGAAGTACACAGGCAACGTAGGATGCAAGGAAAAAAGAACACACAAGACAGCACATTGAGCAAGCCATGATTGAATGGCATGTCACAGCAAGATGGCTCTCTTATGTTTTTACAGACAGTGCATATATAACAATGTATGCAAATGCGAGAATAAACAATTAGCTTTCTTTGTTAATGTATGCATTTGCTATAAAACCATTATGTGTGTATGAGATTCAATACTTGTGCCAGTAATTTAGTATAGCTGTACTGAAATCATCCATGTTCATGAAGGAAGCCTGCTGTTTATTCTGGCATTGCATGCACTGTCGGTTCTGTTGTGAAAACAGTGTGAGTGAGCCCCCTTTCAGAGCTGTGCACTTAACTTGTGGTTTGCTTCTGGTACAATGTGCCAACTCCTGTGTTCCCTTAGTGAAATCATTTCTGGGTGTGCACTGTGTTTAACAAATTGCATTAAAACATTTCAATGCAGTTTCAAATGAGTTTATAAATGTGTTTTATTTAGGTGAAATAACAAGGACACGGGCAGTTTTTACTCTAACCTGTGAATTTTATTATTACATGTCTGAAACAATACGAGTGATTGTAAATTATATTTTTATTATTGTTATTAAATTGTAGTTTAGTTGTCTGTAGGAGTGAGAGAGTCAGCTATTCACATTTTGCATTTGAGTAGCAACATATAATAACCCCAATAGCAATGCCTAGATTGTATTTTTCCAAGAATTAAAAAAAATGGGTGTTTGTAGTGCAGCAAATTATAAAAAGTCAAGGAAGAGCATGACAAGCACACTGTTGAAATATGTAATGATTTAACAACTCGCCAGATGGTGCTGGCCGTTATGGTTCTAGTGTTAGCAGCACTAAGTGACAGACCCTTACACAATGAAAAAAGAGTTTTGGCTTTAAGTGTTTTGCATTATAATATTTATTAAGTAAATTGTTAGCCATGTAAAGAAAAAGATATCCTCAAGACATTCATGTGACTCTTCTCTAAGTTTCTCATGTATTAATTGACAGCAAGAAATGTGAACATTGCATTTCAATGTACTGTACATTTTTTTGTAATTTGTAAATTTTTACATTTATTTCTGTTTCTTATTTACACACTCATAATTTGTTTATGAACTGTATCATGCACTTACAAACATAAATTATTTATTTTTGTACCCTGGGGCACACCCAATATAGGGAAGATTTTTTTGGACATGGGTTTGCTACACAAGCCTGCATTTCCCATTTAATCAGCAAATCTTTATAAATAGGATAAAGAGCTTGATGTGAAACAAACAATAAGAGCTTGTGTATTTCACACATTTTCAATTTAAGAGAAGGCCACTTATGGTTTAATAGAATATTCAAAAAGTCATTCTTTTTGAAAATTGTGTGTTACATTGTGTAACATTTTTTATTTATTAACTATTAATGCGTATTAATCATCTGTGCTTAATGTGCAACTTGACTATCAGACCATACAATTTAAAAAAAAAAAATCTTCAGTGTATGTTGTTTATGATTACTTTCTTCTGAATTTTAGTCACAACTGAGGTAAGTGCAAATAAGTTTTTATGCTACCTGAGAGATTCACGTGCTAAATAGCAGTTAATACCAGTCTATACTAATTTCAATATTTAATTATTTTAAAAATGTATAATATGTATTGATTTTTATTCAACACCATTTTTTAGCTAATGTTTTCTCCTTAGTAGCTTTTAATTCCCTGTCAAGGTCATAGTTTATCTATACCTGTGATTAATGAAAAGACCATTACTGTTTACTTGAAGACCAATTAAAATAACTTAATTCAAAATGCATATTTTAAATATAACAAGAAAATTAAAGTGACATTACCTACCACGTCTAGCCATGTTCCTTGTATATATTTCAGCAATTTCCACCTTCTGAATATTTTGAATTGTGCCTTGTGCCTCAGAGGCTAAGGATCTGTGCTGGTATCTGGAAGATTGCCAGTTCAAATCCCATTACTGCCAGAAGGGGTTCTACTCCAATGGGCCCTTGAGCAATGTCCTTAATCTGAAAATTGCTCCCAGGGGTGCTGTACAGTGGCTGACTCTGCACTCTGACCTCCAAAGGTTATATGAAAAGGCAATTTCCCCATGGGGATTAATACAGTGTACCAGTACTGTATAACTTGAAACACTACTATCATTGGGTAGGTTGTATGCTTATTACAACATTCCAAGTAAAGTCACTATTGAATGCCCCAGAACTGGTCATTAAAATGTATTTAATTCAACTTTTGAATCCAATAAATTCACATGTATTTTGTGCAAGCAGGGCTAAAATTCATTTCCAGATTAAATCAAGAAGTCAACAATTTGCTAGCCAACAGACGTTCCAATATCTTTTCCAATCAATTGTTAAAATACATGATGACATCCTTTTGCATTTTATTTGCTGTACAAGAACAAAACACAACCAATGTCAAAAGAAGGTAAATCTTGAAGAATTTGCAATAGGAAAACGTACAGCAATGTTTTAAAGGAAATTGTTTCAGTTTTCATTCTGAAGGAGGTCACACAAAATAGTAACTTGTTTTAAAAACAAAATAGCACTGCTATTATTGTATAATTTTTTTATTTGCAATTATTCTAATGTTATATAATGTTTACACAAGCAGATAAACTCTTACTGCTCAGTTTCCTGCTTTAGAAAATACTTGTTCTGTAGACTTTTGCGCATTTCACTGGAATTTTAAAGTGGAGGTAAAATATTAAATGGAAGGCCTGGTGAATTAAATTGATCCATACTTTTGAGAATTTTGAATGCTTCAAAAGGGTCTTCTCTTCTCAGATGGTAGATGTTTAAACACTGGATCTGGCACAGTCATCATATCTGCTGTGGGATTTAGCTGGTTAAAAAACAATGCTACCCTTATTTGTAGTGGACTTCAGATATTCCCTTTATAGGAAAAAAAGTTGTCAGGATGTAATACACTGCACATATGCTTTGCAATATTAATTTTTAAGACATGTTAACAGCTGCCAGAATAATAAAGATATTTCTTATATGCATTAAGATTTATATTTAACTACTGCCCATGCTAAAATTGTTGTTAAATGAATTTAAACTGTAACAGTCACTCCCTGACTACATAATTGATTATTTTACACTCTTCACCTCCCACATAATTCATATAATATCTTCTTAGCCCAGTCATGTCATATTCATGCATTCTTCTTCTGCCACAGTCTTTGCCAGGCTAAATCATCTGAAGCACAAAAATTGAATAAATTAACAATTACTGAAGCTGTATGGGTCTCTGACTCTTTTTGGCAGCACTTTAGAGCAATAAGCTATAAGTGTTTTTGAACTTTAACAAGAACAAAGTTATTCAGTGGGACCTGTAATAACAGAGTCAGCACATTTCATTTTAATTATTTGGTGTCCTGAGCACTGTGGCATTCAAAATTGGTATTACATTTAGAGTACCATTTAACCAGAAGATTATTTTGAAACCTTATATATACTGTCAGGGATGCCAGGGGCCATGACCCGGCCGGGACGCCAGGAGGGACCGGAAGAGGGTCAGAGCCCTGCCTGGATCAGGTGGGGTTTGCCTTCCGGGTTGCTTTGGGGGCCACGGGTCAAGGGCATGGAAGCCCTTCCCTGTAGGAGCCCGTGGTCACCGCCAGGAGGCGCCCAATGCCTTGGGGACTTGTTTCCCCAGCACTCCCGCCACACCAGGAAGTGCTGGGGGGAAGACTTTGGAGGATACCCGGAGAGCTGCCGGAGAACAGCCGGCACTTCCGCCACGCTGGGGCGTGGCCAGAAGAAGATTACCGGGACCACCTGGGGCTCATCCGGGTCCTCTATAAAAGGGGCCGTCTCCATTCATTCGGGGCTAGAGTCGGGTGGAAGAAGGACGAGGCAAGAGGAGTTGTGGAGGCGGCCCGAAGACAAGGCATTGTGGCCAGGACTGTGACTGTTTTGGGGTTTGTGCACGTGACTGAGGTCTGAGTGACCATTGGCTGGGGTCTTAGTGACCATTATTAATATTGTAAATTATTGTGTTTAATAAACGTGTGGTGGTTTTTAAAACAACATGTCCGCCTGTCTGTGTCCGGGCAAAGTTCACATCTGGCATAGTCGGCAGGATGCTCCGCCTGTTTCAAGGCGGGGACCTGTATATCACAAATTTGTTGTGGACCTACCGGCGCAGCAGGGGACCCCACCCACGTACCGCGGGGGCTGCGTGCACACAGCCCCGCGGGGTAAAGGAATCCCACGGACCGCCAGGGGTCCGCAGGAGGGCCGTTATTCCCTGATGCGGGCGGGCGGCGTGCATTGGAGGAGTGCAGCGGGCTCCCACGATCGCGCCATTGCTGGAGGCGCCCGGGACGGCATGGCGTCCAGAGAGGCCACGCCGAGGACGTTTCCTCGGTTAGACGGGACCTGGGAGGTGAGTTCCCCGCCTATCGGCAGCCGGCCCTTGGGGGCCGGGCGTGTGTTTTGTTTTCCAAGCAGGGACCTCCCGGATCCGCGTCAGTGGCGGGCGCATGCTGGTTTGCGGGCTCCGGTAGGGCGGCGCAGCCGCGAGGGCTGCGGAGGAAGAGACGCTGCAGCTCGAAAGGTGCTGGCAACAACAAGGCTGCCGGCAAGCACGTCGCCGCCGCAGAAGGGGAGCCAAGATGGCCGCGGACCAGAAGTCCCTCCCCCTGACAGGCACGCGATTGGGCGGTGTGTCTTGTGTGCCCGCCGATGACTGCAGAGAGGCGGGACCAAGGAATGTCCATCACGGGCAGGGGGGAGACCCGATTGGGCGGAGGAGAAGGCCCACAGGAAGTGGCCGGCGTTGGAGGCTGACAGACAGGTAGGTTCCGCGTCGGTTAACTTCCTGTCTTTGCCGGCTGCTCTGGCGGAGCTGGAGGCGTCACTTCAGCCCGTGGAGCAGCGTGTATTACAGATGCTACGTGCCCTCCGGGCTGAGGTGCTGGAACTGGAGAGGAAGGCGCTCGCGGCGCTGAAAACGTTTCGATCGACAACGGGACGGCGCGACGCTGGAATCTCCAGCCGGAGAGGTACGGCGGAGACGGTGAGTACAGCCGACTCCGTACAGCATACGGGAGGGTCTGTTGAAAAAGGCTGTGATGATAACGATCAGTTCCGAGTAAGCAGCCCTCCGACAGGAGGTGTGGCGCCGCGGGCTGTATGCGCGGCGAGGGGGGAGTCCGAGAGGACGCTGAATGGACACGGGCTGCTAAGTGCCCGGGTCCTAGCGCCCGCCCGAGTCGGCTGCGGTCTTGCGCCGCACTATAGGGACGCAGACGGGACAGAGGCGTCTTCTTTTCCATAAGGAGTCTCAAACCGTCATGGCGTCCCAGAGTGAACGGAGGAATAAAGGGCTGGGTGCCGATTCCTCCGATATGAAGGGGACGCAGACGGACAGGGGCTCGTGTTGGTTAATCGGAGTCGCACACCGTCAAGGCGTCCAAGAGTGAAGGGAGGATTAAGCGGCTGGGTGCCGCCGCCTCCAATATGGTGAGACAGCGTTGCTGGGTGCACGCGACGGCTGGCTGCCCTCTGGGGAGCAGAGGGAATCCCTGAGGCGGCGGAGAGAGAGCAGGCGGTGCCGGCGGCTCCATCATTGAGAGGGACACGGAAGCGCGGAGAGGGTGCCGATCAGGCAAGTGCCGGGCGATTGGAGGGGAATGCTGCCCGTGCGTGGCACGAGCTGGGTGCTTTGGCAGCGGTTCTGCCCCTGTGTTCTCTTTTGTAGGGTCGGACCCCGGGCAAGCTGAAGGAGCCCCTTCGTGGCGGAACAGCCCTCTGATGTCGGGCCGTCTGTGGAATGATCTCTCTGCCGGTGTGCAGGTGCGCTCACAGCTGGAGGAGCCTACGGGGGAACGAGTGGCTCGGAACAAAGGGGCGTGGAGGTCTCGGAGGGTGCCGATCGGGAGGCCCGGGGTGCCGGTAAAGGGGAGCACAACCTGTGCGAGGCGCAGGGATGCACCATGGGTTGGTGCTCGGATTGTGTCTCCGCCCCTGTCCCTGCTAGGAGTGCGGGGCCGGACCCCGGCTATCCTCGAGTGGGACCCGTTTCGGGGCTCTGCTGCCGTCGCTCTTACCCACGAGTGGTCTTCGCTGGCTGTGGGGCACTGTCAGGGATGCCAGGGGCCATGACCCGGCCGGGACGCCAGGAGGGACGGAAGAGGGTCAGAGCCCTGCCTGGATCACGTGGGGTTTGCCTTCCGGGTTGCTTTGGGGGCCACGGGTCAAGGGCATGGAAGCCCTTCCCTGTAGGAGCCCGTGGTCACCGCCAGGAGGCGCCCTAATGCCTTGGGGACTTGTTTCCCCAGCACTCCCGCCACACCAGGAAGTGCTGGGGGGAAGACTTTGGAGGATACCCGGAGAGCTGCCGGGAGAACAGCCGGCACTTCCGCCACGCTGGGGCGTGGCCAGAAGAAGATTGCCGGGACCACCTGGGGCTCATCCGGGTCCTCTATAAAAGGGGCCGTCTCCATTCATTCGGGGCTAGAGTCGGGTGGAAGAAGGACGAGGCAAGAGGAGTTGTGGAGGCGGCCCGAAGACAAGGCATTGTGGCCAGGACTGTGACTGTTTTGGGGTTTGTGCACGTGACTGAGGTCTGAGTGACCATTATTAATATTGTAAATTATTGTGTTTAATAAACGTGTGGTGGTTTTTAAAACAACATGTCCGCCTGTCTGTGTCCGGGCAAAGTTCACAATACACAGTATAATAATGTATAGTCACCAGGTAAAGCAGACCAAGGTACACTGATGAAATGTTGGGACACCAGCCAGGTCACCCGTTTCATTAAATATAGCTGCTCAGGCACACAAATGACTAAAGTGACTTTAGACAACCTTAAGCACTCATAAGCTTTGTCAAGGCTTAGACCTCCTCGATTGTTGGGTCAAGATCTGTTTTTGATGGCAGTTTTATGATGGCTGTATAAGAAGGGGCAGATTATCCGTGAAGGTTCTGGATGGAGCTAGGTGTCCTGCTTGATAGTGTTTTTTTGATGCTACGGGAAAAAGAGAAGATATTGTTACTGTCAACAACCCCTCCACTCTAGTTGTGGTACTGCTTACCTCCTCACACCCTTAAAGGCGGATCGCAGGTGCACATGCCTGACTATATATTTATATATACAGTGGTGTGAAAAACTATTTGCCCCCTTCCTGATTTCTTATTCTTTTGCATGTTTGTCACACAAAATGTTTCTGATCATCAAACACATTTAACCATTAGTCAAATATAACACAAGTAAACACAAAATGCAGTTTTAAATGATGGTTTTATTATTTAGGGAGAAAAAAAAAATCCAAACCTACATGGCCCTGTGTGAAAAAGTAATTGCCCCCTTGTTAAAAAATAACCTATGTATCACACCTGAGTTCAATTTCCATAGCCACCCCCAGGCCTGATTACTGCCACACCTGTTTCAATCAAGAAATCCCTTCAATAGGAGCTGCCTGACACAGAGAAGTAGACCAAAAGCACCTTAAAAGCTAGACATCATGCCAAGATCCAAAGAAATTCAGGAACAAATGAGAACAGAAGTAATTGAGACCTATCAGTCTGGTAAAGATTATAAAGCCATTTCTAAAGCTTTGGGACTCCAGCGAACCACAGTGAAAGCCATTATCCACAAATGGCAAAAACATGGAACAGTGGTGAACCTTCCCAGGAGTGGCCGGCCGACCAAAATTACCCCAAGAGCGCAGAGGCGACTCATCCGAGAGGTCACAAAGACCCCAGGACAACGTCTAAAGAACTGCAGGCCTCACTTGCCTCAATTAAGGTCAGTGTTCACGACTCCACCATAAGAAAGAGACTGGGCAAAAATGGCCTGCATGGCAGATTTCCAAGACGCAAACCACTGTTAAACAAAAAGAACATTAGGGCTCGTCTCAATTTTGCTAAGAAACATCTCAATGATTGCCAAGACTTTTGGGAAAATACCTTGTGGACTGATGAGACAAAAGTTGAACTTTTTGGAAGGCAAATGTCCCGTTACATCTGGCGTAAAAGGAACACAGCATTTCAGAAAAGAACATCATACCAACAGTAAAATATGGTGGTGGTAGTGTGATGGTCTGGGGTTGTTTTGCTGCTTCAGGACCTGGAAGGCTTGCTGTGATAGATGGAACCATGAATTCTACTGTCTACCAAAAAATCCTGAAGGAGAATGTCCGGCCATCTGTTTGTCAACTCAAGCTGAAGCGATCTTGGGTGCTGCAACAGGACAATGACCCAAAACACACCAGCAAATCCACCTCTGAATGGCTGAAGAAAAACAAAATGAAGACTTTGGAGTGGCCTAGTCAAAGTCCTGACCTGAATCCAATTGAGATGCTATGGCATGACCTTAAAAAGGCGGTTCATGCTAGAAAACCCTCAAATAAAGCTGAATTACAACAATTCTGCAAAGATGAGTGGGCCAAAATTCCTCCAGAGCGCTGTAAAAGACTCATTGCAAGTTATCGCAAACACTTGATTGCAGTTATTGCTGCTAAGGGTGGCCCAACCAGTTATTAGGTTCAGGGGGCAATTACTTTTTCACACAGGGCCATGTAGGTTTGGATTTTTTCTCCCTAAATAATAAAAACTATCATTTAAAAAACGCATTTTGTGTTTACTTGTGTTATATCTGACTAATGGTTAAATGTGTTTGATGATCAGAAACATTTTGTGTGACAAACATGCAAAAGAATAAGAAATCAGGAAGGGGGCAAACAGTTTTTCACACCACTGTACATCTTTTTATGTAATACACTACCGTGGCTGTTCATTTGTCTGTCCAGGATTTTAAATCACCTGTAACTCGCAAACCATTTAACCTATTGCCCTGAAATTTAAATATACTATGTGACGTCTACTCTTGCTTTTGTGGTGATGATTGACCGTCAAGGTTATTCCTCTTTTTGTTTTTATTTTATTGTAGAATCAACTCTTGCCAGCGGCCAGTAGGGCGGCTGTGCGGCACAAGCGTACGAGTGCCATTCTCATTCCCTACCACCTTCACTGTCACTTCCCCTACATCTTCATATCTTAAATAATTCCAGAGGCAGACTGAAGACTTAAGTGCCAGCTTAAGTGAAAAATTGAACACTACATACTAAGTAATTGCAACACAAACACTGACTTAATCAGTTTTAATGCGAAAAGATGTTGACGAAAGAAGAGAAGAAGCAGGCCACTAGGGTGGAGAAAAGAAGAGCTGTTCAGGAAGCAGCAAGCGCATCAACCTCTCAGCAAATGAATGCTAAATGTACAAAGAAACGGTATGAAAACTATGAAAGTCAAGTGTATTCACTGTACGTTATCGTGCAGTATGCCGTTGCTGGTATATAATAAAATATATGGACAGGTAAATGCTAAACTAAAAGCAGTACTGAAAGCATAATGATTTAATTTTGAAAGTAAACCGCAAGTCCATAAATACTTTCTCTAGGAAATGACCACACATTATCTTCTCTCCACCACTTACCTCTAACAAGTTATAAATTTGACCCAACATTGGTATAGGGAAAGCTAAAGTTTACAGTCCCTCACAACTTTAAATGGATGCCTTCAAGTAAAAGAAGTCTGTGACTCCTCTGCCCAGTGAGGAAAATACTTAAGGCCACTGTTACTGGTATATATATAGATACATATATTTACACAGTTATGTATTCTTTCACATTTATTCTACAGATTTCAGTAAATTTAATTCAGTATTTAAGGAAATACACTGGTCTAAAGACTAAAATATGCATTCAATAATATTTAACTTTATAGAGTATTTTAGGGAAATAAACAAATGATGAAAACATGCACCCATATTTCTTGTAAATGTTTGTTTACAAAATTCTGTTACTTAAGAACTGTTCAGTATTCTTTTTGTTAAAGAATTATTTCCAATTCATTTCTTGTCATGTGTATTACAGTTGTCATTTCAATTAAACTGTCTGGGCACAATTTCCAGTTTAACAAATATGTAAAAGATGTGCTAGCCTTTTATTATTCATTCATTGAATTTACAGTTACTTATTAATTCAGTCTGAATGTCCATAGAATGTGGCAGGAAACTGTGGTATCCTGGGGGCACAAAAAAAGCAAAATCTCAGGTAAGATTGGAACCGAGGACTCTGGAACTGTGAGGCGGCAGTACTAATTACCGTGTCTTCATACTCCAGTACTGAATGTCTTACTCCTGTTGTTTAAAATTTGATCAATTGCAGAAATAAAAATTCAATGATTTCTGTCAGACACACAGTTTTCTATAAAACTATAATACCAACAACGTTGTCAGCTTCAATGTGAAAGAACATTTAAAAGGCTTTATTATTTTGACTGGTTTATACAAATTAACCTTTAAAAACCTGTAAGAAACCTTAAGATCTTTGGGATCAGTAACTGTGGGAATATTTACTTCTTTAGTTAGTTTTTTTTTTGAGGCCGAGAGGTTCCGGCTAGATATAGTCGGACTCGCCTCGACGCACAGCTTGGACTCTGGAACCAATCTCCTTGAGAGGGGCTGGACTCTCTACCTGGAGTTGGAGCAGGTGTGGGCATACTTATTGCTCCCCGACTCGGAGCCTGTGCATTGAGGCTTACCCTGGTGGACGAGAGGGTGGCCTCCCTCCGCCTTTGGGTGGGGGGAAGGGTCCTGACTGTTGTTTGTGCGTATGCGCCGAACAGCAGTTTGGAGTACCCACCCTTTTTGGAGTCTCTGGAGGGGGTGCTAGAGGGTGTACCTTCTGGGGACTCCCTGGTTCTGCTGGGAGACTTCAATGCTCACGTGGGCAATGACAGTGGGACCTGGAAGGGCGTGATTGGGAGGAATGGCCCCACCGATCTGAACCCAAGTGGTGTTTTGTTATTGGACTTCTGTGCTTGTCACAGATTGTCCGTAATGAACACCATGTTCAAGCATAAGGGTGTTCATATGTGCACTTGGCACCAGGACATCGTAGGCCTCAGTTCGATGATTGACTTTGTGGTCGTGTCGTTGGACTTGCGGCCATATGTCTTGGACACTCGGGTGAAGAGGGGGCAGAGCTGTCAACTGATCACCACCTCGTGGTCCCCTGTCAGAAGTAGCTTCAACTCCCACCTTCGGCAGAATTTCGACCACGTTCCGAGGGAGGTGGGGGACATTGAGTCCGAATTGGCCATGTTCCGTGCCTCTATTGTTGAGGCTGCTGACTGGAGCTGTGGCCGTAAGGTGGTCGGTGCCTGTCATGGCGGCAATCCCCAAACCCGTTGGTGGACACCGGCGGTGAGGGATGCCGTCAAGCTGAAGAAGGAGTCCTATAGGACCTTTTTGTCCTGTGGGTCTCTGGAGGCAGCTGATAGGTACCAGCAGGCCAAGCGGAATGTGGCTTTGGTGGTTGCTGATGCAAAAACTCGGGCATGGGAGGAGTTTGAAGAAGCCATGGAGAACGACTTTCGGACGGCTTCGAGTAGATTCTGGTCCACCATCCGGCGTCTCAGGAGGGGGAAGCAGTGCAGTATCAACACCGTATATGGTGGGGATGGTGCGCTGCTGACTTTGACTTGGGACGTTGTGGGTCGGCAGGGGGAGTACTTCAAAGACCTCCTCAATCCCATTAACATGCCTTCCAATGAGGAAGCAGAGCCTGGGGACTCTGTGGTGGGCTCTCCCATCTCTGGGACTGAGGTCACCGACGTGGTCAAAAAACTCCTTGGTGGCAGGGCCCCGGGGGGTGGATGAGATACGCCCGGAGTTCCTCAAGGCTCTGGATGTTGTAGGACTGTCTTGCTTGACACATCTCTGCAACATCGCATGGACATCGGGGACAGTGCCTCTGGATTGGCAGACTGGGGTGGTGGTCCCCCTCTTTAAAAGGGGACGGAGGGTGTGTTCCAACTACAGAGGGATCACACTCCTCAGCCTCCCTGGAAAAGTCTATTCGAGGGTTCTGGAGAGGAAGGTCCATCAGATAGTCGAACCTCGGATTCAGGAGGAACAGTGTGGTTTTCGTCCTGGTCGCGGAACACCTTTAGCAGAATCCTGGAGGATGCATGGGAGTTTGCCCAACCAGTCTACATGTGTTTTGTGGATGTTCAACCGTGTCCCTCGAGGAATCCTGTGGGGGGTGCTCCGGGAGTATGGGGTACCGGACCCCCTGATAAGAGCTGTTCGGTCCCTGTACAACCAGAGTCAGAGCTTTGTCCGCATTACCGGCAGTAAGTCGAGCCCGTTTCCAGTGAGAGTTGGACTCTGCCAGGGCTGCCCTTTGTCACCGATTCTGTTCATAACTTTTATGGACAGAATTTCTAGGCACAGCCAGGGTGTTGAAGGGGTCCAGTTTGGTGGACTCAGGATTGGGTCACTGCTTTTTGCAGATGATGTTGTCCTGTTTGCTTCATCAGGCCGTGATCTTCAGCTCTCTCTGGATCGGTTCGCAGCTGAGTGTGAAGCGGCTGGGATGAGAATCAGCACCTCCAAGTCCGAGACCATGGTCCTCAGCCGGAAAAGGGTGGAGTGCCCTCTCAGGGTTAGGGGAGAGATCCTGCCCCATGTGGAGGAGTTCAAGTATCGCGGGGTCTTGTTCATGAGTGAGGGAAGAATGGACCGTGAAATCAACAGGCGGATCGGTGCGGCATCCGCAGTGATGCGGGCTCTGCATTGGTCTGTCATGGTCAAAAAGAGCTGAGCCGTAAGGCAAAGTTCTCAATTTACCAGTCGATCTACGTTCCTACCCTCACCTATGGTCACGAGCTATGGGTAGTGACCAAAAGAACGAGATTGCGAATACAAGCGGCTGAAGTGAGTTTCCTCCGCAGGGTGTCTGGGCTTTTCCTTAAAGATAGGGTGAGAAGCTCAGTCATCCGGGAGGGGCTCAGAGTAGAGCTGCTATTTCTCCGTATCGAGAGGAGTCAGATGAGGTGGCTCGGGCATCTGATCAGGATGCCTCCTGGATGCCTCCCTGGTGAGGTGTTCCGGGCACGTTCAACCGGGAAGAGGCCCCGGGGAAGACCCAGGACACGCTGGAGGGACTATGTCTTCCAGCTGGCCTGGGAATGCCTTGGGCTTTTCCCGGAAGAGCTGGAAGAAGTGGCCAGGGAGAGGGAAGTCTGGGCCTCCCTGCTTAAGCTGCTGCCCCCGCGACCCGACCCCGGATAAGCGGAAGAGGATGGATGGATGGATAGTTAGTTTTCACTCCTACTCTGTATTGCAATGTTTGCAGTGTCGCCTTCCTTTTTTGTTTACTTCATTATTTATGGCAATATGTTTCACTGATTTTGGCATTAAACAATTGATCATATTTTTTATATTTTACATAAAATTCAGTTACATCACTACTCCCAACCCACCTAGGGCCTCATGTATAACGCCGTGCGTAGAATTCACACTATAACATGGCGTAAGCACAAAAGCCGAAATGTGCTTATGCACAGAAAAATCCAGATGCAAGAATCTGTGCATACTCCAACTTCCATGTTGTTTCGCTACATAAATCCCAGTCAGCGTGAAAAGTAACGCTCGTGCACGCGCTTCATGTAGCACCCCAACTCCTCACAGAATTACGCCTCTTTGAATATGCAAATCATTATAAATTGCCCGTAAGCTAAGCCTTCTGTGAAAAGATAATGGGAAAAGAAGGGGGGAAATATAAGAATTTCAGCGAATACCAAGTGGAGGCAAAGGAAAAACATACTATTTGTTTAATTAAACCGTGGTGTAATCAACAAAAGGAAGTTGATTGAGTGACATAGCGTGTTGGAGAAACTTGAAAGCTCACATTCACAAAATCGCACAGTGCTGGAAATAAGAAAGAAATCACATATCAAAGTCGCCATGAAAAGTCTGAGTGTCATATGAAAGCTTATTAGGGTACAGAGAAATAAAAGGCACACAGCGGGGAAAAAGCACAAAATGTCAACTTCAATCTCGAAATTTCCACTTTAATCACGTAGTTTATTTTGTCATTAAAGTAGAACATCATAAACTTCATCTTAAAATCATCTGATTAACCAGTTTCTCAAATCACATCATAATTAAAGTAGCACGTTAAATGCTTTGTTTTGTATGTGATCTTCTATGTGCTCTATGTGTGTGAATCACTACTTGCTTTTTAAACTGGCTCTCTTCCTCCGACAGGACACAGAATCCATTACATTCTTGATATTACAGCTCTCTGAATAACTAAAATACTGAGATGTATACGTGATATCATTTTCATGATGATAGGAGTTAAAGCACATTATTAAACATGGGTTTTCACGGCTCAGTGATTGTGCACGAAATTCTATGAAATTATTTATTGCAGCAGTACTCATGGGTGGTTCTAGGCTTGTGGCGGCCCTTAAGCCGCCAATGTCAATATGGTATCTTATGCGGTGGATGGCCCGTCCGTTCGACACTGCATAGCCGCCTCGTACTCATGACACAAGTGTTTAACTTTTGTCGAAATTTGCGCGTTTTTAGCTGTGTCATTATTTTCTCTTTCTCTTTTATATTCAATATATATTGGCATGGCCGCCCCTGCAGTCCTTGCTTTTCTTTCTCCAAGTAACCGATCGCCACACAGTTAGCTCTGTAATAGATGTTAAGCCTGTAAGATTAGAGCGCCAATTCCTCAAAACATTTAAGGAACATTGAACTATCTTCGTAGTACATGTTTACACGCCAGTCCCAGTGAAGAATATAGATTATTTAAATGAAGTTAAAGTTTTATCTGTATAATATAATAAACATATTTTGCTGCATTTCATCTTAAAAATGGTGTTGTCATCATATGTAAATACGCGCTTTATAAAGTGGCGCAGGTTGTGTAATATTATAACTGTAGTACAAGTTTACAGTGAGGTCATTGTACTTATAAGTACAAACAGTTCTACAAGGAGCACTTGATTGAGTGCGTTTAAAGTTCTTGGGATGAAACTGTTTCTGAACTGCGAGGTCCGTACAGGAAAGGCTTTGAAACGTTTTGCCGTGGCTGATGTAGTTTGTGCTTCAAGCTGTATACCGATAATTCTCTTTCCGATCAGCTGCTGATGTGATTCACACTCAGATACAGTGATATAAATACTCTGAGTGGTGCAGTGAGAGTAATATCGAAAAAGATTATTTGGAATACTAAGTTAATTACAATCAGATGCATTACACTAATAAACAATATGTGGTTAGTTTCAGTGTATTTATAAAGCCGCCTCAGGAAAATAAGGAGTAACCACACAGGAACAGTAGCATTGCATTGACGCTGGGTGCTGCCAGTCTGCAAAACCGAGTGGAGAACTTGCTTGCGACAAGTTATGAGGTACCGTGGAAAAGTGCGTGGCTTTACGCCAAGTGTAGGTTTTATACATCGCGATTTGAACGTGGAAAAGGTCTTACGCAACATTTCTGTGCGTATGCACCGTTTATACATGAGGCCCCAGGAGAGCTAGAGAGCAACTCATCTGGACGGTATACATTTAGGTAAAACATGTAGTTGTCACTCAAGGATATTGAAACATTTGAAAGGAAATATGTATACATTTTTCCAAACTGTTTTGTGCTTCCTAATTTCAAATAAAAATAATATATATATTTTCCAACTGTGTTAAGAGTTTTCTTTAATCAATAAAAAACATTATTTGTATTATTTTAGCAATATTATTTTTTTAGGTAAAACTTCAAACACTGCTGTAAGTTGATTGGGAGTAATACTAATTTTATACTGTTGATAGTGCTAGGGTGTTGTACTGTGTTAGCCATTGTGAATGTAGTGAAAAGTCAAGTAAAATGACACCTTTTATTGGCCAACTAAAAATGTTGATAGATATGCAAAGTATATGAATGCCAATTAACTGTTAGAGAATTTCTTAAATATGATTTCTAGAACAACAACACTGTTATTTTTAACAGTTGTCACGTGTTCCAGTTGTTTAACGCGAGATGTCAAAGTTGGACATAAAAACATACCATCAGACCTCCCCTTTGAGCCAAAGTGAAATGTTTTTAGTTTATCTAAATGGTTTACTTTCTGGGCTAGAAAGACATTATCAGTTACAGTCAAGTAACACTCTTGTTGGTCCACTCACAGTCTAGAAACTGGCTCTTGTAATGTTTATTGCTTTAGTCAGTGAGACAAATGGACATCACTTAACTTTGGCAACTTTGATAGACAAACCAGTGCGCCAGCTGTTAACCAAAATGTTGGCTCATGGGCACTGAAGAAAGCAATTGCAATGTGTTCATTTTTCTCCATTGCTGGCGCTTGCTCTCTGCTCTATATGCATCAGCTTAGCCTGGGTTCAATTTTGGTATCAAGCCCTAAAGGAGAGGTGTTTTTATGTGAACCTGATCAAAGGTAAATGCCTTCAGCTGGGAACAATAATAGCAGACTAGGATGTAAAAAGAACTCTGTTGTTTGAATCATTGTAATATTAGCATACAGCTCTGTTAAATTTTGGACTTCAGATTAATTACAAATTCACAGTTGCATGTGGGAAAAATAGGATGTCCACGATTGTCCAACTTGTGGATTTTAAGAAGACAAAGCTGAAATAGCTGTGATTTTTCAACATGGCCGTTAGAGTAAGGATGTGATTATTTCTGCTAATGAGAAGAGAAATGGTTGATACAATCTTCTGTTATTAATCATCTGCAGATTGCATGTGAATCTTGTTCAGAGGAGCCTTTTTTTGTCCTAAACCACCTATGATCTCCTTCTTTCACCATCTTAACGTATGCAAACATGTATTTATCTGTTTGGCTATATAATCTTTTACTTTAAGGATAACATGATAGTTACAACAAATTACACTGAAGTTTTAATAGCACTCAGGGCCTAATTTTTGTCTTACATCCACATTTTTTGCTTAGTTCGTTTTTAAATATTGGTGTTGTTGGTGTCAGCAGTAAATGTGATAAAGTGAAAATAGCTAAATATGTTTGTACCATCATGGATAAAAATTAAGTAATTAAGGCAGCACTACGGAGAGGAGCCGTTTCTTAATGACTGTGCAGATGTGATTTTTTTGTGTTCTGTGATTTACCTATTAGGAAATGCAGAACTGAGTTGTACATGAAAGTAAATACACAGGCTAGTACAGATAGATTAACAGATAGATAAAGCAATATCTATCTATCTATCTATCTATCTATCTATCTATCTATCTATCTATCTATCTATCTATCTATCTATCTATCTATCATCTATCTATCTATTTGTCCCAAGAGGCTGGAGTGGATCTAAGAATCCTGATAAAGGGTAGTCGACCTGAGCTATTATCACACATAACAGATGTAGGGAACACTCCAAAGTAATTTACTCAGTTTCTTTGTAAACTGTGCTCTTTCAAGCTTGCAGAAGCAGTAGATGTAAACTGTGTAATGCTGAACATGCAAGTATATTGGTTAGCAAATCTGTGAAGATTTTGAGAATGCTTGGCAAAAGAGCTTCTGAAACAGCTGCTTTGTGTCCTTTCATCCATATAAAAGGTCCCCTGCAATCATGTTTCCTGAGCTTTAGCAAAAAAGGGCTTTGGGTTATCGTGAACATTCATGAATGGGTCTATATTATGAGGTTCAAAAACTATGCAAAATAAATTTAGCAGTTCTGGACATAGGGTGTCTAGGTTGGTAATATCACTGGCGTTCCCTGTATAGTTTGTCAGCATGTCCGTGTCAATCAAACACAGGAAGCTCTGCAGTTTACTTGTGACTTTACGCTGTAGGAAGATACGTAAATAAATCAAGGTAAATAACATTTGATCTGGCTTTTATATAAGTAACATATAAGTATTTTTATATAAAAACCATCACAAAACATAATCACAAACTGGGCTTTGCACGATACCTTGGCAAGCTCTGTAAGCCATGCTTTTTCTTTGAAGTTCTTCTTTGACTGACTGGCAGGATGATGGCGGACCTCTTGCTTCATCCAAACGCTGCCATCTTTGGCCTTTATGCCAGGTGCAGCGTCATTGTTTTTATATGTTAGTGTATGTTTCTTGCGGGGAGGGCTTCTGTTCTCTTTCTCCGATGTCGGACCCTCGAATTTACCTCTGTTATAGCACATCTTTATTTGAAAACAGCAGTGTCAGATCATGAACACAACTGAGAGAATAAAACAAAAAAAAAAGGCTAACCTTTACAAGTACCATACATTTACAGCAGCTGTTACAGACTCAAATCAAATGTATGTTTTGAATGTATAATAGTAACAGCAAGAGCAGCTCCCTACTCAAAACGTTTATTTGACGTAGCAAGGCTCAAACCCGCAACCTGTTGATTATGAGTCAGCAGTTCTTACTGCTGTACTACCGAAGCAGTCGTGACACCGAAGTATACTAACCTGATTTCTTCTTCGGTTATAGTCTTGAATAGAAGCGCAATTGTTTTATTATATTTGTATCTTTTGTGAAAGTGTTTATTTGATATTTGGACTTCAGTCTTCACACATTGTACACTTCATGTCAAAATTTTGTTGTTAGTACTAAAACATGAAAAAAGTTTTGTCTTTTAGGTATATGTTCAACATTTCTGTCATGCTACACTTACATAGATCTTTTTAGACATGGAACACGCATGAAATGCATGTGTTCCAAATAACGATATATTACTTACACTATACAGCTCCAGGTACCTCACTCCCAGATAAACAAGGCTTGGGCTGGGAGAGCTTTTTGCCCCTTCTGCATGGGATAGTAGGCTGCTTGCACTTATTGACACATTTACAAAACAAAAGACGCTGACAGAGAGGTGTAAATGGATTTAAGGTGGGCCGGGTTTACGAGTTTTTTCATAGGCTTTGGTAATTCAAGTGTTAATGGTGCAATAGAAGTGATTAAAGCAATTGTAATATAAATAGAGCAGACGAGATAAGGTGTTGGGGTCCGTAATGAATTGTTCAGTTAAAGGTAGAAAACAGGCAAATGGGCTGTCTGGCTGATTTGCCAAGCCAGCATGTTTGGAGAGTCTCTTCTGAGGATAGAGAGTTATTTCTCTCTGGTTCCTGTTGTGTTTAAATAGCAATCAGCATGGTAGGAGCAGGACTTCTAGTGTTGGAGTGGATGTGATGTCAGAGCTCCTATGCAATTTCTTCCTCGATTCAAGAGCCAAAGAAGGAAAAGTATTTAGAGACTGTGTGATACTCAACTCAGTCCACTGAGTGCTTACCTGAGATCAGCTGCTGAAATGCTCACATAGCATGTGTGTGTGAGACAGTGTTGGGGTGAGCATTTTCAACTGTACACAAAATAGATTAAATACCGTTTATAGAGTCTATTCAGTGTTAATATATGAAAACATCTTAAAAATGGGTGAATTGATTTTTCGATTTGGAAAGCTTTTTGACATATGTGTAAAACACATTATTGGTTAAGTTGCACACACCTTTGACAGCTGTGAGAGCCAGTTGATAAAATTATGAATTTGACTATCAGGAATGCATGGCTTTAGCCTCATTTCTAAGAAAAAAAAAGAAACGGAATGAGGAAGAAGGGCTACATGGTCAGAGAAGTTGCCATATTTAGCATAAAAACCTATTTCCGTTCAAAAGCCCTCATTAGCTCATTTATTACCAATTATTATTCTGTATTTCAAGCATGTAGCGAAATGTGAAGGTAAGTGACAGACAAACAAAACAAATATACCTTTGCCTCAGTGTTTTGCAAATATTTCATGTTCCGTTGACATGTTTAATTAATATACAATAAAAAAACTACTTTGTTTTGTATATTCATACCCAAAAATAAACATACTGCACACGCAAAACATTTCTGTCATATAGATAATTTATTTTGGTTTCCCTTAGTCCATACTATTTCATACATCCCATGAGTCTATTAGAATACTATTTTAATCCATAAAATATATTTTCATCCATGTTATGAATAATGAGGCTTGTCAAGCATCTATAAACTTGCAATGTTAAGGCAGACCAAATAGCATCAGATAGGCATTAATCATCAGCACTTAGTACATGTTACTCACAATCATTATCAACTTGTTGAATGATGATTTAATTGCTAGTTGGGGAACTGCTGAGCTACACATTAGCCAGCTGTCATTAAAGTTGAATTTTACTGGCTAACAAAAGCAAAACATAGTAATAAAAGGATTCTTTCTTCCTATACCTGTCAAAACTGGTCATATGAAATGAATAACTCATGCTAACTCTAATGTTAATTTTTGTATTCAATATTTTAATGACACATTATATGCACACTTAGTTATTGCAAAGTTATTAGAAGATGTGACTCACAGTTTATTGGTAAAAATCGAATTAAGCAGTGAACCTTGACCCCAGCATTTTCTGCTGCAGAAAACAGAAGATTCCATAAATTAGAATAGGGTAACTATGAATGATTATTCTGTAAGTCCTAGTATATTATCATGAAGTATGTCTTTATAGATTGCAAACAGTCCACAAACAGACTAACTTTTAAACGTGAGCTATATGTAATATATCCCCTCTAAACTTGTTGTACTGTGTTATGCATTTAACATCTCCCTTTCTATCAACCAGGCACAAATATGTAAGTACTAACACTGCTGCTAAAATTATGCAACAGTTAGAAAGAAACTTTAATAGTGACTCTAATTCTAAATTTGACAAATACAAACACAAAAGAGCAAATTAATTATTTTCATCAAATTGTGTTTGTGTAGCAGTTTGTGAATTACACCACCCCACATAACTAAGTCTCCTTACATTTTCTTAAATAATTAGAGTCAATTAAAGAAAAAAATGCTGCTGTCATGTCCTCAGTCCCAAGGGTTTTGCCAGTCTTAGTAAATGTGATATAACCACTCTACTGAAATTACTGAAATACCAAGGGATATGTCATTGACATCTTTAACAAATATCTTCCAACTGGGAGTATTTACCACAGATACTGGATTTCGCTTGCAGCAACACTGGGAGGTAAAACTGGCCATGGAATTGGAATGAATAAATAATAAATGCAATTTCCCCAAACACTGCATATTACCTGAATTGTTGTGAGTGGCAATGTGTATACAATGATTATTGTCTTATGCTGTAGTGCTGCAGGGATAGGTTCTATCACCCTGCAGTTTTAAATTAGATTATGCAGGTTTGCAAATTTTATGTACTATATGCTATGTGATTACAAATAGGCCCTTGTGTCTTGTGAAGAAATGGCAGAAGTTGGGGTCAGTGTAAATGGCAGAATTCATGAGGATGTGAAATAAAATTAAATAGTAAGATACAGTAAACAAAAATGCACTGCAAATTACTTTTATATATCAGATATAAAAGTAATTATTTTTTATAAACTTGTAGGTGTAAATAAAATCATGAGGTAAATGGATTGTTGCAGAATTATGTATGTGTGCCATCTCCTAAGGATATAAGCACTAATGCTTAGCGTACTCTCACATTGAGCCAATACTACTAACAAAGAAATGTAGACTTCTGGATCACTATAATTTAGATAATAAGAGAGACAAAAGAGATCTGGATAACAGCATTAAGGGTGAATTCATGGGGAATTCAAAGAATAGGAAGGTTCAAAATGTTCAAGTACACTCAAAATAGCATAAAGGATGCAAGACTTCAAAAAGACCCACAAACTAGGCCAGGACCTTCAGTAACCTGCCACATTTATTTGTGGTTATTTTTAAGGACTGATAATTGTTTTTGTGGTTTAAAGAACAACTACCTGAACTGCATATATTAACAGAGGAAGACTGCCTTTCAGAGTGTACATATATTTTTCTTTTTGATTTGGGGGCATTGGATTTCATTCAAATTAGTGTAAATGATCACCATTTTTTATTGATTTTTGTGTGTCATTGCCTGTGGACTGTGTTAGAAAGCCTGCATGACACTGTTTTGTCCTGACAGCTGTAAATAAACTATACCTTTCTGTTGAAACCCAATATGTTTGTCCAGGGCTCTGTATCTTAAATCTCTCCTGCTAGTCCTGTTCATTTCTGAGCTACAACATGTGGTGTCCACATTCCCATTAAATGGGGTGTCACAGGCAACAAATGCAACTGGTTTCAGCTCGTGAAGGTCTTATGGTTGTGCGTTGTCCCAGGAGGAGTTTTGATCCCTGAGTAACTTTAGGTTTTCAAGTTGTAAAAGTCTACTGTAACCTTCAAATATAAAAAGGGAAGATAATTCCAAAATGCACATCTGAGCATTTCTAATATTCTTTATTTCTCTGTTTAAGTTTATTCTATTTTGTTACAGTATATAATTTTGAGTTGTGCTATTAGTAAATTGTCAATTATTACTGGTTGTCTGCCTGCTATCATTATAATTAATACTGAAATGGTATAGCTACTTTTACTGTGGACACTTGCTGGAATTCAACATCTGAAGTTCACATTCTGAATGTCCATATTTTGTGAGTATTCTTTAGTAAATAGGTTTCAAATTAAATGTAACACATAGCCTCTGAGGTTTTATTCTGAAACACACTCTAAGAAATGGAGCTTAGCCGCTGAGGTTGCATATGAAATATTATTTATGTAATGCAAGCTAAGAAAGGTACTTAGCCTCAAAGGTTGTATTATAAAGCACACTGAGGTTGCAGAGATAAAAGTGGAGTATAATGCCATGGTGGTATTGCTTTCTAGTATATAAACTAAAGCTTTACAAATTATAGCAAGTCAAGTTAACTCAAATATTATAATAACTTATAACTAATTTATCTGTCTAAACTCATAATCTGGTAAAATCTCCAACACTTCCACAACTCTGACAGCGTCTCAGTTAATGAACCACTGAAGGACCTACTACCCCACATGAAATATAAAATTTAAGAGCAGTCCCTCGACATTGAAGTCCAATCACAAAATTTAAAATAAATAAAGATAACAATATTAACACAATTTACAAAAGTACAAAAACACATAAAAATAACTCAAAAATAACAAAAGCAACAATAAAGTGGATAATAAAAATAAAACCAGGAAATAAACACTGGCTGTGGAAAAAAAAGTATTGTCAAGAGTGTCATCTAGTTAGTTATCTGTGTTGCTGTCTTTTGCAATTAGTTTTCTTTACTTTATATTTGCATTGTGCTGGTAGCTTCTACATCACAACATCAATGAGGTATAGCCTTGTGACAAAATAGGTTTGGTTATGTGCTTTGCATTTGATGACATGTGGTACGCTCACATGATAACTTCAGCGTGTCATTTTTTTCTCACCCATACAAAGCAGCTATACAGAATGGTGCCTTTTATTACTCCTAGCCATTTAATGATTTTCTCAGTATTTTCTTATTTGAATTTGACTTGTTTTGTTATTTGTGATTCCTGAATTTGGGAATTTTTGAATGAGTGTGGCCAGATTGTTTTACCATTTATACTGTTTTTACCGGTAATGTAACTTGTGTCAATCACATAATGAACTTGTTTAGCTTTTCTCATCGATAAAAGATGGAATCTGCATCCTCATATTGGGATAAACACAAAATTGAATTTTTTGTTTTTGGTTTGTTTGTTTTGATCATTTGACAAACTGGTTTTGGTTTACATTGACCTCAGTGTTTCTAGTCCTTTATCTCCTGGTGAGATCTTTTAATTGTTCTTTCAAGGTCAAGCCTATATTTTTAGTTCAGGCACACCAACTAGTTGAAATTTTAAAGCAATTTTATTTTGTATTGTACGGCTTGCATGTTAAGTTTCTTTAACTATATGGAGCATGTTAAACTTTTTCAGTTTATTTATGTAATGTTTTTTTCGTTTTATCCTCTTTCATTATAATGATGTTTACCTTTATTTACTACCTAACAGTTTATTTTTAAGCAGGCCTTCACTTCTGTCCATGAAAGTAGAAGTGAGTAAAGCAAACCCGTACAAGTTCACCCACAGTGCTGTGATTAGTTTAACTTGCAGAAAGATGATATTTTTTTGGCCCTTTTTTAGTATGAACTACTTTATAGAAGGAAGAATCGTGAAAAGACAGTTGGAAGTGTTGTAAGTTAAGGATTTTTGCATTCATAGAATTTTGTTTTCTGCTTATTTGTTATTTCCTTGTGCAGTATGACATACTTCAGTGAGAGAGGTCAGTGCAAGTTTAAAAAAAAAAATAGTACGCTCAGGCATATGTGTGTGCATAGCAACGTGTAGCTCCAGAGGTTACTGGGAAGATCAGCTGTCCATGAATCCATGTTTGGTTGAGCCAATAGCCTCATTAGGGCTTTGTAGTCTGTAATTAGCGCACCTCATCCCTATCAGCTTGAAATGAGCCTGAGCAGGACAGTTGGAGGGTCAGATTAGTAAAGGGAATCCAAAGGTAGGCTGTTGGTGACCCCGTGGATTAAAGAACAGCTTGCATTTCACAGTGGCTTGTTCCCCATTAAACACAAGGTAGGAGCAAAGACTGATTAGGTAGCATCCTAGGGATCATGCAGAGGCTGAGGCAGGCATGTTGAAGATTGAGGTCCTTAGAGGTTTTCTATAAAGGCCGACGGAGGCAGCCGCAACATGAGCCAAAGCAAGGGACCTCAGTTGCCGGTGTCTCCACCAGCCACAACAGTCAATGGGTTGAGCTGGGGATGTGGGGGAAAAAAGGCATGCTGGACTAACAGGAGCAGAAAAGATCCCGATACCTGCATGGTTTTAGACTGAACTTTCAGTTTAATTATATGTTTTTATCTTTCACTTAATAATACCTGTTATTGGATTATTTATTGGTTTATTTATTGAATGAACTGCACTGGACCGTTCCTTGTTTTGTGGAATAAAAGCATTTTTGTACTATGCACCATACCCCTGCTGTATACAGTATGTGCCCTGGCTCATCTTGTTACATGACTTTTGACAGTCCTGCGTTCAACAGGGTTATGGCTTCAGCTGCCAACCTAAATCATCACACATACTTGATACATTTCATCATTATTATTGTGATCTTGCAGTGATGCCATTTTCTTAATTGTTTTCTTTAGTTGTAGCCTCCAATTTGTGTATTTTTCTCCAGAGCAGCCATGTTGTTTTTAATTAGGTTCCCATTGCTATCGTGTAATGGCCAGAAATATGTCATTTGATTTCATCACACTGTGAGTATTTAGGAAGGTGGTGTTTAAAACATCATTGTCCTAGTCAGAGATATGAAATTTTATATATTTTGTTTTTGCTATGATTCTGTTTAGAGTTTCAGTGTTCTGGTTAAAAATGATCTCTTGGCTTCTTAGATTTTTGCTTATTATACCCTTTCGGAATGTTCTTCCTGCTACCGCAGGGCTATTACCAAGAAAAGAAGCTTTAAACTGAAGCTTTACAAATAGTTTAACATCGGGGAAAGTTATTCCAACATAAGTTCTTCTTTACTGGTGTTTGTAGAATTACTATTGCTTTGCATGCCATTCTTTCAACTTTTATGTACTTTTAATGTTTAAATTTGAATAAACTGAGAAGTATTCCTTTTGACAATTCATCTACTTTTCTAAACAGGAACAGCAAAGTTGCATTTCCAAACTGTTCCAATGGAAATATTAGTAACAATAGTGAGGGTCTAATTGTTTTTTAGGTTTCATGGAATTTCATTATCATAACAAGGTCAAACTTATTTCTTGACACATTTGCCAGGGTTGGCACAACTTAATTTAAAAAATGAAAAAAAAAAGACCAAATCCATTTCTGTAGAATACCAGGAGTACATTGTGTGTTATCAGATTTTTTTACCATTCAAATTAAACCACCCAGTTTTGCAGTGTAAATGCAGGAATCAAATAACTTCTCCCTTTGTCTTAGTGTTAATTTATCCCTTTTACATGAGGACAGACCAGTACAAGGACTGAGATTATTTTAGGAATACAGTTTGTATAACCAAACCCTTGAAGACTAAACACCAATCCCTATGTTCTGGATTGTTGAATTGTTTATCCTTTTTTAGTTTGCTCAAGAAAATTCATTCACAGAAAAGATCTTGTTTGCAGTAGAGAAAGAAAATAACAACTGCAATAAATCTCTGGGAAAAGTCATGCAATGGTTGACAGCCAATTCTTCCCGATGAGAAAAGGGATCAGATAACCATTAAATCTGACCAGAACTGCCAGAAAATCTGTGTTAACCATGTAATTTGCTTTCCTGTTGTAAGTGCATGCACTCAGACCCGTACACTTCCCACAGCACACATGAAATGTTACAGTGAATTTAAAGGGTCATGCAGTTGGCAATAACACTTGGCCAGCCATTTGGCAGGATTTATTCTTTATATGGCAAAAGATTTCTATTCATCACCCATGCAGAAACACTTTAATGTCATAAATTGTTTTGCATCTGTTTAAAACTAGACCCACTAATGTGAATAACTTGTTTACTATGCATAAACAGAATTTTTAGTTAAAATATTATCCCATCATACATATAATTCTACACAAATTGACCTATGCTTCTTTATTTTCTAATATGTTATTTGCAGAATTTGTAATGTCAATTATAGCATTTATTCAAATAAATTGGTGCCAGGGAGCATACTCAGGGCTAATTTCAATAAGCAATTTTTATTCTATGTTCAGAATATGATGCATTGGTTCAAGTCCAAAAAGAAAAGGTCATATTCAAATGTATGAAACAGACCAGGTCCAATTACAGCTGTGCAGTTTTAACAAACCTTACTTTTTATTATGAATGATTTGCCCCTATATAATGCTAATAACAGTTTACAGATTAGCCCCCTGAAATTGAGACTTATAATGCATCTCTGATGAAAGACTATTAATACAGTGAGTTATTGTTATGCAAATATCTGCACCAAATGAGTATGCATGTTCATAGGTTACAGATGTAAAAGTGTCCAATATTTCTGCAGTTAGGGAATTCTTTTCCGTCTGTATTTCATTTTATTATTTAGTATTGGTGTCCTCAGTATATGATATCTGGTCAGTGTCAAAATGTTTTTTACCCTGGAAAACGAAATGAAAAGTATGTAACTAACAATGTTCACTACAGTTTTTCATACTAAAGCATACATTATGTCAATATAGAGTATTTGTGAAGTGTATACAGTATGTGATCTAGCTTTTGACTAAAAGTGTCTGCTGGGGTAGCAGTGGATGCTTTTTACATACATAACGACAACAACAACAACATTTATTTATATAGCACATTTTCATACAAAAAAAAATGTAGCTCAAAGTGCTTTACAAAATTAAGAATAGAAAAATAGAAGACAAAATAAAAATAAGTCAACATTAATTAACATAGAATAAGTAAGGTCCGATGGCCAGGGCGGACAGAAAAAAAAAAACTCCAGAGGCTGGAGAAAAAAAAATTAAATCTGTAGGGATTCCAGACCAATAGACCGCCCAGTCCCCTCTGGGCAATCTACCTAACATAAATCAAACAGTCCTATTTGTATTTAGGGTTCTCATGGAAGGACTTGATGATGATGGTCACATAGATTTCTGGCTTTCAGTCCATCAATGTTGGTGCATCATGATGCTTTGAGTAGGTGGTGGTGGCGCAGGCCGCCACCACAAAGAAACCGGAAAAAGAAACAGAAGAGAGAGTAGGGGTCAGTACGGATTTTGGAGCCATTGTGAATAGTTATTATGATGAATTGAACATACAGAGTATCAGTATTAAGTTAAAGTGAAGTTATAAAAAGGCCATGTTAAAGTAATGTGTTTTCAGCAGTGTTTTAAAGTGCTCTACTGTATTAGCCTGGCGAATTCCTATTGGCAGCCTATTCCAGATTTTAGGTGCATAACAGCAGAAGGCCGCTTCACCACTTCTTTTAAGTTTAGCTTTTGGAATTCTAAGGAGACACTCATTTGAGGATCATTACTATAATTCTGAGAATGTGGAAATATAATATGATATTTTTATTTTTTTTATGTATGTCTGTTCACTTTCAAATCTGTGTATTTAGGTCACAGAGAGCTTGTTGCCAGCTCATCAGCACTGGTCATCAATGCTTTGTAGAGTACAATCACATACACCCACATTCAATCATATTGGTAATTTATTTTAGTCACATTGCATGCAAAGCCTGATCAGGGTCTTCCAACCTATGCTAGGTGAGAATCCAGCACCCCAATAGCCCACTCCCCCCAATGACCCAGGTCTGGATAAAGTGAATTAAAAAATAACATCACCATTTAGATGCAGGTTGACAATGTCAGTTCTTTACAATAATGATCTGCAGATAATATTGTTCAGTCAATTTAGTCTTATATATGCTACCAAAATTGCATTCTCATTCAATTTATTTCTAGAGAAGAGACTTTTTTGTACTATAATAGTTAATTAAATAAGGAGAAGGGCACTACTGTGTGAGTTGTTTTCCTTTGCCTGGCATCTGACTATAAGTTGCAGTGGGCATCCAAAAGGCCTTTAGATGAGTAAAAGATAAACATATGCAAAATATGAAACTTCAAGCGACCGCTGTCAAGGTAAAATTGACACAACAAACTCATTCATAGTTGAATTGTTGAAGGCAGAACAATTCTCCAATTTAAGATCAAAATCTGCAATGCTTTTGCTTGGGAAATTTTAAAACTTTGTACAGCGTGATCTGTTCGAGATATTTGAAGATAAATTGAATGGTCTCAACAAAATTAGACCATTGGGGGCCAAGTTGTTTTCTGCAAGGCAAGCAGGCAGGCAGAAAGACAGACAGACATTGTCTTTCACAATAGGGGTACATGTATTATATGTTAATGCACCTAAAAATACTAAATACCCCTAAGTGTCTAAAACACTTTGATTTATTTAATTGAAATTTGGTGACATTACATATAAAAGAAAATTAGCCAAAATGTTTTTTATTTGTTGATATATATTATCAATGTTTATATTATATTGCAAACTTACAAGTTCTGTATTGAGCAGGGGTCTTTATGCAAACAAATGACAGAGAAGAAACAATTGACGTACCATGTGAATACCACCACTAAAATAGGGCAGTATTCTGGACAGAAAAATAAGAGATTTGATCACGTTGTGAAATGGAAAGTGAATGTTTGGCAAAACTCAATGATTAACAAGCACTATTTTTTGCTGTGACTACTAGAACTTTTCATGGGTACTAGCACTTGTCTTGGTTATCCATTCTGGTTCATCGATGTCTAACTGTTGGTTGTGGTGCTGAAAACTACACGGGAGACTGACTAACCCCCCAACTGACCAAAACTGACTGCAGAGCTTAAATTGCACTCTAACTCATCAGCGGTCTTATATCAGTAGATCATCCAATTGCTTATGGGGAAGTCATAAAAACTGTGGTGCAGTGCTCAAGCACTTAGGTCTCAATCCAGGTCGTTTTGTGTGTGGTGGGGACTACATACAACTGATGAAAAACACAAAAAGAGTGAGTAAACACTGTAAACAAATGAAAGTTGTAAATATTTAATAATGCTTATAACATATATTCAGTTTTCACATTAATATATTATTATACACATTCCTGTAAAATTGTATTTGGCAGTGACCATCAACAGAAGTCACTAGTTAAAATAGGAAAAAGCAGGAGCTGATCTAATGATGGAATGTTTTGCTTATGGAAAATTCTGTATAGCAATTTCAAGAGTAAGTGCAGTAATCCCTCCTCGATCACGGGGGTTGCGTTCCAGAACCCCCCGCAATAGATGAAAATCCACGAAGTAGAAACCATATGTTTGTATGGTTATTTTTATATATTTTAATAATAAACTCTCCCACACTGTTAACATTATTAGAGCCCTCTAGACATGAAATAACACCCTTTTGTCAAAAGTTTAAACTGTGCTCCATGACAAGACAGAGATGACAGTTCTTTCTCACAATTAAAAGAATGGAAACATATCTTCCTCTTCAAAGAATGCGTGTCAGGAGCGGAGAATGTCAGAGAGAGAGAGGGAGAGTGAGAGAAAAGCAAACAATCAAAAAATCAATACATGCTTTTGGGCTTTTAAGTATGCCGAAGCACTGCGATAAAGCAGCATTTTTTAGAGGAGCGTCTGTATCCTCTAGGCAAACAGCCTCTGTACAAATAGCCCCTCTGCTCACACCCCCTCCGTCAGGAGCAGAGAATGTCAGAGAGAGAGAGAGAGACAGAGAAAAGCAAACAATCAAGCACCATGCGGGAAGGATATCGTATATACAATACAATACAGTTTATTTTTGTATAGCCCAAAATCACACAGGAAGTGCCGCAATGGGCTTTAACAGGCCCTGCCTTTTGACAGCCCCCCAGCCTTGACTCTCTGAGAAGACAAGGAAAAACTCCCAATAAAAACCTTGTAGGGAAAAATGGAAGAAACCTCGGAAAGGCAGTTCAAAGAGACCCCTTTCCAGGTAGGTTGGGCGTGCAGTGGGTGTCAAAAGTAGGGGGTCAATACAATACAATATACAGAACAGAACAATTCCTTAAGACAGCATAATAATAAAAATTTTAGAATTACGGTTTAACAGTAGATGATATGACATAATTAGGTTTGGATATTTTTAGAGTCCTGGAGACCTCATCCATCTAGCTGCATCTCCATTTGGCCATGCCACGGCTGAAACGTATATCATTGAGGAGTTTTATTTAATACGTAATACATGCTCTGATTGGGTAGCTTCTCAGCCATCCGCCAATAGCGTCCCTTGTATGAAATCAACTGGGCAAACAAACTGAGGAAGCATGTACCATAAATTAAAACACCCATTGTCTGCAGAAATCCGTGAACCAGCGAAAAATCTGTGATATACTGTATATTTAGATATGCTTACCTTTAAAATCCGCGATGGAGTGAAGCCACAAACGTCAAAGCGCGATATAGCGAGGGATCACTGTAGCTGCAATGAGCTAATAATATGATTATTAGTTATTATTTGAATGATCATTTTATCCTGTTTCTTTTGTTTTTCCAATTGTAGCAAAGGCAGGTGAAGTGGCTTGGTTATAGTCAGACAGTTTCAGTAGCAGAATCTGAACACACAACCAAAAGGTTTGAAGTCCAGGTCCTTAACCACTACACAAAACTGCCTGCCAATAATATAGCCCTTGTTAAAAAAAAAAAAGTCTACAAATATTTTATACAGAAATGCACTTAAGTAGTACTTCTGATACACCTGATTAACCGATGGTGCTGTAGCTGACATCAATTGTGTTACGAAATTTTCAGGGATAAACCGGGTGACACAAATAGTAAAACATGGAATTTTTTTGTCCTTTGCTCTATGTATCATTTTATTCGCATTATAACATTTTAATATCATAAATGTTTTCAAAAAATTCATTCATAAGCCCATATAAGCATTTAATATACTGTATTATACATTTCACCAAAGATAAGTGTCAGAGTATGGCATGCTATTAAAAAAATCAGAATTGACATGATTACCATTGTATGCTGGTCTCCTTTTATAAAGAATACAGCTGCCATCACTGATATATGGTGTAGCATGTAGCATAGCCGTGCACCTTATGGCATCACAACACAGTGCCCATCTTACATTGCACAAGATCATACAGGAGTGTTAGCAAGATGAAATAGAATGAAAAATTAAGAAAGTGTGGACGTTGAAGTAGAAAAACGATGGGAGACATAAACACCAATTTAAAATTAAAAGCCATTTCTTTATTCTTAGGGAATTAGAGACTGCTGAAACCGCCCCCTAAGCCCCCACCCCCACCCAGCTCAGTGCCACTGACTGGCCAGGTGAGGTCAGGTCAGATCAGACAGCCTGCCTGCCTGCCTCAACGAACAAATTCCTTCTTTTTTATTATCTAGCTTATTCATTAGCCAAAGGGAAAAACACATGACAGTTCATTTTAAGGTCATACATAAATTGCTGTAAATTAAGGTTAAATCCTGAATATTACATGCAAAAGTGCACAGAATTTCTTATCCAAATAAAGAGCTATTAGGGCGCTCACATTCCTAAGAAATACGCTCTTATCAGCACACACACACAAGACCAGTTTAAAGCAGTTTCTTATAGTCAGCATTTTCTCATAAGAGAATGCAAGTTACTCTCATAATTCTGTGCACAAGCTTATTTCTTAGAAAATACAGTCCTTGATATTTGTGAGTTAAATACTTATAATCATTACAGTTAATAATGTTTTCTCTTCCTCAAAAGTAAATTATGGGAATTCAAAAGTTGACACACAATGTGCTAAATACAAGGTATGTCCCATGAAATTGTCTGTGGATGGTGAGTCTGTTGCTTTATATTTCAAAGTCTCCCATGAGACCTTTTTGTGCAATACAGAAAAAAATCAGAATGATCAAATGTACACGGCATCTTTTTGCTTTCAGCAATAACAACAAAATCCAGGTATTAAATAAGCTTTAGAGAACCCTGCAAGTGTTTGCCTTTTCTAGTAATAGTTTAGATCTTGACAGCTTTTCAGCTTCTTTCTAGTTTCTTACTATATTATTTTTTTCTTCTCAATTTGAATGCAAAAAAGAAGTTCAAAATGTAATTACTTTCATTTAGCCCCTGATAGTTTTGAAAAGTTTACTATAAAAACGATACTTGCTTAATATTGTAACAACATAAGCAACATGTCTCTTGCCTTTGTCTTAAATTGTTACTTCCTTTAAGCTGATGTAAAGAATGACTCTGCATATTTCCTTCATTATTAATTCATTGTGAACTAAATGAAAACATCAACCCAGGATACTAGCACCATCTGATGCATTGTTTTCAAATAATGAGGAGTCAGCTAGCAAAGTCTGAATACTTCTGGTAAGACTAAATGATAGCACTGCTGCCACATAGCACCAGAGACCAGAAGATGAATAATGGCCTTGTGTGGAAATTACATTCTGTCGATGCATCCACATTGCTTTTTGTGGGTTATCTAGTTTCCTTTAACATACACACTTTTATAATGGGAGTTTTTCATTATTTTTTTTATAAAATTTCCCAAACTTTTTGTGACCAAGAATTTGACTGAGTTATTTTTACCCCTAGGAATTAAAATGTGACATGTATTTTTCTCCAGAAAGGAATGTCTCCTTTAAAAGTTAAAATATGTTGACACCATTATTGTCTTGGTATGGGCACGGCCATTTGCATTCATGCCTTTCCGTAGAGTCTTACTCAAGAACGCTCAGGTGTCTGACAGTTGTGACATCATTTAAGGCAAAGTTTGACCTGTCTACAATCTTGCAGCAACCAAGATAAGGATTCTGTGAGATATCGTGAGCAAACGTTTTTTATAGTTGCAGTCTATAGCCTTTTGATCTCTACATTTGTCTTTGAGTTTTGATTTTTGATTAGCCTTTTGTGCTCTGATGATTGAGTTCACAATACAAACTTTGTATGTTTATTGACCTCATCTATCTCTCTTTGAGTGAGCATATATCCATATTAAGTTGATTGGTTATTTTAAATTGATCTGGTTGTCTGGTCCTATGAACCTGAATCTGCTGTGACACACAGATGGCAGAGTCACTGCATGAATCTATGGGGTCATCTTGCCTTTTGCCAATAGTACAGACTTGTAGTGGGAGTATAATGGTTTGGGGATATATTTTTTACCAAACTTAATGACAGCTATTTATATTATAACTTGCTTCAGTATTGTTTCTGACCATGTATACACTTTATGTTCACAGTTTATACCATTTCAAATGGATACTTTCAGCAGGATAATAAACCTTGTCAAAAAGCAGGCATAATCTCAGGTTGATTCCTCAAACAGAACAGGCACTTTGGTTTACTCCAAAGGCCTGCAATGTGTCCAGATCTTAATCCAAAGAGGAATATTTGGAATGAGGTGGTATAAGAGGCTAACAGCATGAATATATGACCAAAATATGTAGAACATTTCCAGCACTTTGTTAAATTCACACCCTAAAGAATTCAAGCTTTTCCTTTGGGAAAAGAGGGTCTACTCTTTATTAGGATAGGTATCTTTTTATATAATACGCTACCGTGGCTGTTCCTTTGTCTGTCCAGGATTTTAAATCAACTGTAGCTCACAAACCATTTAAACTATTGACCCGAAATTTGGTACTCATATATTATGTGATGTCTATTATCCGCTTTCCAGGTGATTATTGACCTCCAAGGTTATTCCTCTTTTTATTTTTATTTTATTGTAGAATCAACTCTCGCCAGGGGCCACAAGGGCAGCCGTGTGGCGCATGTGTACAAGCGCCGTTCTCATTCCTACCACCTTCGCCATCACAAACCCTACCTCTTCATATCTTACATCATTCTTCAGTGCCATCTTAAGTGAAAAATTGAAGAATACATACCTGTACTAAGTAATTGCAATACAAACACTGACTTAATTGATTAACGCGAAAAGATGCCGACAAAAGAAGAGAAGAAGCGGGCCACTTGGATGGAGAAAAGAAGAGCTGCTCAGGAAGCAGCAAGCACATCAACCTCTGAGCAAACGAATGCTAAATGTACAGAGAAACAGTATGAAAACTATGAATGCTCAAGTCAAGTGTATTCACTGTACGTTATCGTGCAGTACGCCGTTACTTGTATATAATAAAATATATGGACAGGTAAATGCTAAACTAATAGCAGTACTGAAAGCATAATGATTTCATTTTGAAAGTAAACTGTGAGTCCATAGTGACTTTCTCTAGGAAATGGCCACACATTATCTTCTCTCTACCACTTGCCCCTTGTTCTACAACCTCTAACAAGTTATAAGTTTGACCCAACATTGATATAGGGAAAGCTAAAGATTACAATCTCTCATCTTTAAAAGGATGCCTTTAGGTAAAAGAAGTCGATGACTCTCTGCTCAGTGAGGAAAATACTTAAGGCCAGATGTGATGGCACCTTCATGGCTGATCCTGACCAGCAGTCCTTGATAATCAATAAACTCAACAATGTTGTCAAAGAGCAAAATAATTTAGCACATAATAAAAGAACAAGAAATTCAGCCAAAGCTGATAAATTATATTTATATTGATTGTCCAAAATAATATCAATTCAAGATTTAAAGGACCCTAAAGTCTTACTGTTCATTATATTCCTAAATTAATTCCTTGTGTTTTGACATTTGTGCACAATGTACCTTTAAGAAGTTTCCAACTGTCTCCCTGTGTTTTGTTGAAGATTATATTTTAGAGTAACAGCTGGAATCAATTGTACTGTAATTCCTATCACTTCACTGCTTTTAAGACTGAATAGAATAAACTCTTTTTAAATCCTTTGAGCCCATCTAGGTTGGCTTGAATGACTTGACTCGGATATTCCCTCTGTTTAGAAATGGGCAATTCCCAGTTGAAATTAACTGATCTGAAAAAGCAAGGAAGGACACTAGAACCCTGGGCATTCTGTCACATGCTGAGAAAGGTAATTTGCTGCAATTTCTCAAGTGATTTGGATCTTTTTGTTCGACTGTCTCCCTAGATTCACCTTGAGTCTGGAGGTATTGTTCTTTCCTGGCATGGGATGTTCACCTTTTGATAATTTTTCTTTGGCTACTATGGCTGTCTGTTTATTGGGGTTTACTAGATTTTTTGGGAGTTAGACAATCCTTACAGCTCAACATTCTTTCCTCCAGGGGTGACACTGTGGGAAGGTTCGGCAATGCTTTGTTGAGCTGTATGGCAGGAAACTTACTTGTTGCTCAATGTATACCACCATGTAGAACAGCAATTCTTTCTTTTCAGATGTGGGTTAAATATATAATTTCATGGTTTTGGACTTACTTTTGGGATTGATAAGAATTACTTTATTGACATTCTTCTTGATAAGGTTCTGTCACAATCAATGAAAGTGTTTGTATATGAGATACTTTAACCTTTTTAGCTGTGGGATTTAAGGCAAGATTTTGAGTAGTTTTTCTTTCTTGGAAAGTGTAGCTTTTAATTGTAATGGAAAAATAACCTTGACCTTGTGAGTTTTTTTGCCTTTTGTTAGACTTTTTTCAAAAAAGAGTTTTTTCTCAGTTCAGTTGCTACTTTTCTAACTCTCTTGCCTGCTGGACACTTGGAAAAGGGTTTTTTGGTTAGGAATATATAATTGCAAACAAAAAAAGATGTCATCTGGAAATATACACCAGTGTTCTTGCTGTTGCTAACTGAAGTGAATGAGCAGCGCATGAACCCACCAAGGTTGTTTGATTCTTACTAATATTTGCTGTTATTGGTTTTGATGCAATTTCTAATCATTTTAAAAAAATATGAAAGCATCTGTTTGTCTGATTGATATTAGCATAGCCAAGAACCTACTCTCCACTCCTTGTCTAACCACGGCACCATAGGAGCATAAGAGGATGTTCTTGTGTAGCCCTCTATTGGTGATAAAAATGGATTGACATTAAAGATTTTGGGGAAAAATCTAAATATATCAATAGATTACAGTATGTTCAGAATTCTGCTGTGCGTTTACTTACACACACCAAAAAATCTGCTCACATCACTCCTGTCCTCTATGATTTGCATTGGTTACCAGTTTCTTCAAGAATCAAATATAAAATTATTCTTATCACCTTTAAAGCCCTTCATGGTTTAGCCCTTCATTATCTGTCTGAGCTACTGCTTCCTTACACTCCTACCCGTCCATTACGATCATCGGATGCTAACTTACTCACTGTACCTAAATACAGGTTAGTAATTATGGGTGACAGAACTTTCAGTGTGATGGCTCCTAAAATTTGGAATGCTCTTCCTTTCAGTCTTTGTGAGGAAAAATCTATTAATTATTTCAAACTTCTGTTAAAAACACATCTTTTCAATGAGTATTATTCATTTTCTTATATGTAACTTCAACTGCCTTGTTAATGTGTTTTGTTGAATTGTAAAGTCTCCTTGAGTGTTTGAAAGGCACTACATAAATAAAACATTATTATTGTTGTTATTAAAAAATGACAGCCATATTCAGCAAATAGGTTGCCATCCATATTCCCTTTTAAGAAAAGGACATAAGAGATTAGTTGTTACCTTTTATGTTAGGTGCATCTGCATACACGATAAAACAGTATTCCTCAGGTTTCTTTTGTTCTGGCCAAGTTTGTTCCTAATCCACGTTTGATTGATGTGTTTCAACATTTTCTTTCTTTTTTTCATGCCATAAATCTCTCTTAAATTCAAATACATTTTTATTTGCAAATCACGTGCCTCTTACTTTCTTAATGCATCTTTGCTATTGTCTTCTTTTTCTGCCTACCAGATCTGCGTGCTTGTATTTTAATGTCTTTTTTACAATGCACAGCATTTACAACTCTTTGCTAAATTTAAATGAATTTATCAAGGTTAATGTAAATTCTGTATGTGACCTTGCTTTTGTATGGATGTCTTGTAAGGGCTTCTAATGGATTTCACTTTTGCTGACCATGGTCACAAGGATCATAAATGGAGATCTGACCTGTAGTGTCATTTGAAAGAACTCAAGTGAGCCTGTCCATCAACATTCAACTCTCAGTATAAATCATGTATACCTCAGAAAAGGTCTGACCTTTAACATTTTTTTTCAGAAGCTAGATCAAGCAAATTATTAGGTTTAAGGCCATGAAAATGCATTGTTTTCTACTCTCTATATATTATCTAGCATCTTGTCTACACTTAGTAAGTGCTTTACTGACTTCCACTACAGACTGTTTGCTGTGACTGTTTCCTCCCTTCTCCTTCTGAAGCAAGAAATGCATTACTTGATTATGTGCTACTTCAAGAAACTAACACTGATTTTTTTTTTATTCTTATCTGACCTTAGATTAAATTAATCATTCTTTATCTTCTCTGTGCTCTTCATTCTGTCTCTAACAGCCACTCACAACATTTCTTTGTGGCTCACAGTTGTTTTCTCCTATAACTGTTAATAATACAACATATTAAATATATTTGTATACTGAGGATATTTTTCTGTTTTTTGGGAATGTCTTAGATGATTATCACATATTTTAAATGTGTTTTATAAATATTAAGAACTGTCTTGTTATAAAATTCTAGTAAATCTGTCCTTCATCCTTTAGATTTCCCTAACAGATCATTATCTACTCCATCTCCTATCCCTATGGTGAAGCCAGTTAAATACCTTGGCATTATTACTGTATAACTCCTGCTGCAAAAGATATTGCTATATTAAAATTTTACAGAGTTTTGTAAGACTTTAAACAGTCACTCACTTTGCAGAGCAATCTCACCCTCTTCTTTAAGTCTGTTATTTCTTTTACATGTCTAAATTAAGCAAGTGTGATGGTAAATTTATCCCTCCCCCATACTCAAGTTTGCTTGTAACTTTTATTATTTTTGTGCACATCAGCCATGGATTAAACATTTAGTTATCACTTTGACCAGGGTGGATAGGGACATGTTCCTCCCCAATTTCAAAATGATCACACTGTCTTTGTTTTGCATCCCTTTTGCCATAAGACAGGGGTATTCAACTAAAATCTAAAGAGGTCAAATTAAAGAAAATTCCTTGAAGCAATGGTCCAGAAGATCATGTTGTCTAACTACTTAGTATCATATATATTTAAGTAGCCTAGTAGTTGTATCAGCATCTATATGTATTTAATACCAGACTTTCAAATCAAATGAGTTCAGTACAATTCCAAAACTTTTTAACAATATTTATTGTCACGTAACACAAAACTGAACATGTATGACTGCAGATATGTACAATGTTCCGTCACAGTATGAAATGTTCTTAAATTTACTAAATAAGAGTAGGGCTGCATTTCAAAATAAGACAAAATAAATAAAATGTGAAAATTGTGCATGTTTAAATAAAGTGCTTAACTTCAGAAAAATAAAATAAATGGAGAAAAAGTTTGAATTTCCCCTTTTCTGTTTCACATCTTGACTCAACAGTCTCAACCAGTTTTACAGATAATAAATCTCAGCACATCTTAACAATTGACCAGTTTTAAATGCTCACTTTCTTCCCTTCTTATATTCATCACCCCACTTTTTTGCTCAGTGAGAGAATTGAGCGCTAGCTTGTCCTGCCAGGATTTTAAACCTGGGCTTGAATGGAGTCAGAGCCATTCCCATAGACATGTGGAGGTGTTCATTGGTGAGCCTGGAACGATATTTAGTTTTGAATATGTTCATTGTGGAGAAAGCTGCCTCGCAGTCGAGTGTGGAGCCAAACATGGTCAAGATGTACAAGGCTACTTTCCTCAGACCTGCGCATTCAATTGGTCTGTGCATTTCCTCATCCACTAAAAGATTACCGTAAAGACTACAAAAGCTGCGCCGGCTAAAATAGAAGCGCCCCGTCAGGTTTTAAATCAGAACCTTCTGTTTTGCCTGTAAGTCTGGGTCCGTATGAGACAGGTTCTGGGTCCAAACCCAGACCGCGGTCCGCCTATTAGTGACCTCCCTCATGTCCTCATCTTGGCTTTTAGATGGATCAAATATAATCTTTCTTTATAGTCCCCAGGATCTGTTTTCAATCCAAAGTAAACTAAGTTTTACACCAATAAATTAGACTCTATGATTTCCTTTCCTATAATTTTGGAAAGTCAAGGCACGCTTGAGTTTTGTGCAGAGATGATGTACTCCAACTCCTATCTTTTACAATAATGTCCCACTGCAACTTTTTGTTTTTTCATGTCTACCTCTCTTTCATTCACTTTATAAATTAGTGCACCCTGTCCTTTAGAGTTTCTTCTACATTTAAATTTTTCATTATACTCATTTCCATGTACTGTATTAATAAGAAGATCTACATTTTATAAGACCCTTCTTGTATCTGACTGGAAAAACCAAAACCAATGTTCAATACATGCCTGGAGGAATTTATTTCACAACTTAATTCTTTTAGAATTTTCAGCTGCACATTAATTCTTCATCCACCATGTTATCTCTTATAAAAGAAGTTGCTCTTATCAATAAATTTAGTTTATTTTGCGTTAATCAGGAGTTGTAAGGCGTTGTGGTGTTGATATATTGTTTCTTTTTCTCACTGTGCTTGATTCTTCTCTCAGTCATGAAGGGTGAGGTTATATGAGGGTTGAGTATGTCAGTGTGTGGTCTCTTTTCTTTTTTCCTTCACTTGAAGTTTGATTTTTCAAACTGCTTCCTTTTTTCTCCTTTTAAATCTGCAAAACATTTTTTAAAAAGTGAACCCAAAATAGTTTTGGCTAATGCTAACCACTCCAAGTGCTTGCCACTTTAGCTGCACTCAAGAATGACACAGAAGCAAGTGACTAGTAGCTTCTTTACATACATACATAGAAATGGTAAACCATGTAAGTCTTTTATTGTGCTCACCCTAATTTCTAAAATTACACATTTCAAATGAGCCACAATCTTGCCAGCCTGTGTAGAAAAATATGTTGTGAGCAAAATATTGTCCAAGCCATACCGTAAAGCTCTTTTATCACATTCTGTACTGTATGTGCCTAATATATGGCATTATATAAATTGAAAAGAACAGAAGGAGAAAAGTAATTGGCATCAAGTGATTCAAACCTCTTTAGTCAATCAAAGTAGATTTACTTGTTAGAACTGATCCAGTAATAAATTGTGCTTCTTTTTTAAATTACCCAACATTTGCTTCATGGAACCTTGGCACACCACACACTAGTTCAGAAAGAAAGACTGTAATTTAAGTGCTCAGTGTGACACATGAAGTAGCTGTGGAGGCCAATCTGAAGAGCTGCATGATGGTGATGGCACTGCATTCATTCTTTGTTTTATCGACACTTCAGTTTATCCACTGCTGAGAAAAAACTAATTCAACTGAGTCATATCTATAAATACAATCTTTTAATGTGTATTGCACATGCAAAGCAGTTTAATACCAAATGTAAATTACGTTTCCTTCTACATGCTGTATAGAAAGCGGGCAATAAAATATAAAAATGGAACATTACAAAACTGACACATCAAGATGACAAAGAATAAGATGAACTCAACATGTTTTAGTTTTACAACTGGAACAAACTCCATGTAGAAAAATGGGGTAATAGCAAAAGAAAGAGGAAGTTGATTTAAAACAATAATTATGATTAGATATTACTGTTTATTATTATTTTCCCATGTTTTGATCAAGTACAAATATCTGTAAGAATAATCTTTTGAACAAGTTAACTTTTCATTTTAATTTCTTTTTTTTTTAGCTTGTTAAGGGTAACCACTAGTAAATCTTCAGTTTATTAATTGTGCTAATCCAGTGAACTATCCATCCATCCATTTCCCAACCTGCTATGTCCTAACACAGGGTCACGGGGGTCTGCTGGAGCCAATCACAGCCAACACAAGGCACAAGGCAGGAAACAAACCCCGGGTAGGGCACCAGCCCACCGCAGATCCAGTGAACTATTTAGCCACTAAATCAATAAGCCACTTTGTAAACTGAAACAACATCTCTTCTAAAAGTTCTTTGCTCTTGCACTCCTTATAATAGGTTTAAATTCTAATAATTCTTTTTGTTTTGGAATATTTTGGATTATCCTAAATATAGCATATTTACTGGTCACCTTGGAAGGCAAGAGCCACTGGCCTCACAGACTGACAATGTCTATGGCTTTGTGTTTCATATTCTAGGGACCTTTTCAGAAGCACAAATTACATTTATATTGTAGAAACCTTTATGGCTAGCTATATGATTTTGCAAGATTTGAGGAAAGTAGCAATAGACAGTAATCCAGCAAAATACTTTATTCACTGTTTGTGGCCATGCCAATGAACTTGGAAGACAGCTTCCAGACTTACCCTGAAACATTTTGTGTAACATATATATTTCAAGAACTTTAATGTTAATCTCCTGTAGAAATGAATTTCTCATTTCAGGCCAGCTTTACATGCATGTTCACATCTAGGAAAGCCTTCTGTAATGGTCAATATAAACCAGAAACAAGGACAACTTTCTTTTAAAAGACTAGGGGTCTCTGTCCCCTGCTCGCTTCGCTCGCCAACCCCCAGGCGGGTGCCACATACTAGCTGCTTTGTGGATCTGCCTCACACATATGGGGAAGCGGATGTACAATTTAAACAGTTATTTTCATGGGAATTGTTACATATGAATAATAAGCCTATTTAACATTTCAGCGAGTAATTAACCATGGTAAAAAATAGTAAAATGTACTAAATTGAAAGAAAATTGCGTTTAACGCTGCGTTAGAGGTATTCGTTGCAATGTATGTTTTTGTTCTGTTTGGCATTGTAATTAATACACAAATACTTTTTAAACTTACATTTTTACTGTACTGCAGTGGGCTGGCGCCCTGCCCGGGATTTGTTCCAGCCTTGCCAACTGTGCTGGCTGGGATTGGGTCCAGCGGACCCCCATGACCATGTGTTAGGATATAGCTGGTTGGATAATGACTGAATGACTGACTTTTACTGTAAAACTTCAGTAAAAACTATTTTTTTAATTAACTTTTCGTCAATATCGCACTGAATTTTGATTTTTTTATTTGGACTTACATCGTGACAATGCAGCATATAACTGCCCGTGAGTGAATAATAATAATAAATAAACCCATTTTTTCAAATGTTTGTCCCTGTGATTTGTTAATTGTCATAGTAAAAGCTACTCTAACGGGAAACTGTAAACGTTTAATACAAATGGCATATCAAGATCTACTTTGGTGTCTAATGTTACCTTTCTTGTCACCTGTTAAAATGTCAGAATTGTTCAACCAATTTTGATTACAACTAATCTTGTCCTATTGCATAGCCCATCACTCACACATAAATTATGCAATAATATTACGATACATCCTGCTTTCAACAGTCATTCGGCCGGTGAATGGCCGGATTGTGTTAACGGTTATAGATATTCTATGGGATATTGTAAGTTGCTGTTTTCATCTTCCACATCATTACCACCAACTGTTTCATCATAGTCTATTGATACAATTTAACCAATTTGATAACATTAGATGCATAAAAATTTATCAAGATCATTTTACAGTTAGGTAAGTCTCCCATAACCATTAAATATCTCCCTTCAGGATCCAATACTATATCTGATGCTACAAATGGAACAGTTCTATGTATGAGAATTCCCACACCTCTAGTTTTCTTCGTAAAGCTAGAATGGAACATTTGGGCAGTCCAGTCTTTTTGCAGCCGGAACTGATCCTTGCTTATTAAGTGGGTTTCCTGTAAAAATACTATTTTAGTATTTAGACCTGTTAGGTGAGAGAGTACTTTCTTTCTCTTTAATTCGTGATTCAGGCCTTTAACATTCCAGCTTATGAAGTTAACTGTCCCATCATGGAGACACTGATTCTGAGTTTTTGATGTCATTTTATAGTCTTATTATAATTATAAAGACTGAGAGGATAGATTAGGTATAGATCAGGCCTGCTCTCTTTCTCTCCCCCCCTTAACTCCCCACCCTCCCTTTTTGCCTCCCCAAGTGAGGCTAAAACCCACTTCACACAGTCCCAGTCCTCTGACATACCAAGAGACAGAGTACGTCCAAAGCAAAACAAGCTCCAATGCAGCGGCGCTTTAGGGTTAAAAGATAGAAATATCTCTAAAAAAAAAAAAAAAGGAGTTTTGCACTTAAAATATATATATAGTCTTCAGCAATTTTAGTGCATTAAGATGATACACCTAGATAATAAACCAGGGGGATGGTGTTAAAAATGTGTCCAGAAGAAGCATAACAAGTTTTAATGCAGTAATAGCAATAACAGTAAACCAAGGGTATGATATTGAACAGTCTCGTTTAGGGTAGACATGAAATAATTACAAAAGAAAAAGAGAAAAAAAAAAAAGAATAATTAAGCACAATAAAACATAAACAGATAGCGATAATAATAGTAATAATGAGAATATATTAGAATATATGCTGATAAAAACCTGTATTTTAAAACGAATAGATCAGACAAAAGATTATTAATCTTTGCTTTATCATTAACCGCCATGACTCACTATTATGTATCAGAATAGTCCTGGGATCAGCTTTCTTAATTCCTTTTCTGCTACTTCCTTGCTAGCGAAGACATAGAATTGACCCTGCCATTCCACTTTTTTAGTTTTTCCGGATACAGGAGGCTGTATTTGACACTGGCTTGCCGTAGCCGCTGTTTAATATTATAGAAGGCTGCGCGTTTAGTAGCTGTTACTGGAGAGAAGTCAGGGAAGATAAGAATGTGGTTATTTTCATATATAATATCTTCCTTGTTTCTGAGGAGTGCCATCACCTCTAGCTTAAACGATAATCTTCCAAAACGAACTATAAAAGATCTTGGTCGGGGTCTGACAGTGTTTGATCCGCATACGCAGTAAGCCGCCGCTATCTCAGATTCTGCTTTAAAGTCGTCCCCGATTATTTTAGAAAAAAGTTCAGCTGCGAATTTCACAGGGTTTGAACTTTCTCGATTCTCCGGCAGACCTTCAATTCTGACATTATACCTTCTACTCCCATCTTCTAAAGCAGCCAGTCTGTCTCCAAGTTTTTCTCTGAGTTTTTTTGCATTCGGAACTGACATTTACTGCTCTTTCCTCGGCACTAGCAGCTAAATGTTCGGCCATTTCAATCCAATTCGTGAATGTCTCCTTGAAATGCTCCAATTGATCAGTAAGCGTGTTCAGTTTAATCGAGTTTTCCTGAATGCGCTCTTCAATTTTACCCAGCACCTGTCGAAGCTCAAGTTGCACCTCTTGACGCAGCCTTTCATTTGCCTGTTGGAATTCCCGTCGCAGCCATTCATTGGCCTGTTTCAATTCCTGTTTCAGTCTCTCATGTGCCTTTGCCCTTGCTTTCTCATTAGCCTTCTCACTTTTCTTTATATCTTGCGTGAGCTCAGCGAGCAACACCTTCAGTTCAGACAGTTCAATTGTGCTTTCTTGTACCGTAGATGAAGCAGCAGACTTTGCTGAAGCCGGTGTCCCCGCTGCTCCAGGCTCGCGTAATTGCGTAATTGAAGCCGCGGACTTCAAGGCCCTTTCCAGTTTCATGTGATCTTCTCCAATCAGTGAGCTATCCAGATCTGCACTCACGATCGCACCTTCGCTCCCCTTTTTGCTCTTAGCCGGCGATGATGTAGGAGTCTGTGCTTTCGCCCATCTGATTCCAGGTCTGTCTCTGAAAGGCCGTATCTAGAACTGGGGCTTGCTGATCGCAGCTTGGGTGTAGCTTTAGTTTTCGATTCTTGTTGGCCAAGTTTATATGTGCTTACATATACTGTAGCAGTCCCTCTCGGATTGAATAAATGCATGATATCTTAGGATAATAAGCAAATAATATGAAAAATAACACCACTGCTAGCAGAGCTCCACTTCAGACGTCCATCTCTCACATCGGACGAGACTGTTGTACTTTGGGGTCTTGTTTATCAATAAGGTTAAATGCGATCATACGGTAAGTTTAATCAGAAAGACAGTGATGTGTTTTTTTGGAAGATGTTCCAGACTTTGGTGGTCAAGTATAATCCTATAGTATTAAACACTATTCACATGTGTGTTGTGATCTATTTCATGGTGTTTTTCACATCAGGAATTATATTTATGTGGTTAATTTTTTCTTTTGGCTTATTTTGGCAGTTTATTTTGATTATCCTATTGTTTTTGCAACGTGGTCATGATAAATCACGTGATCCTAATCATCACGGACTTTACTCTTTTAACAATGCAACAAATTTACAGTATGATATCCCTTGGTGGATACACTGTGTTTAAGATTCTCATTAATGGAAATTAGATTATTATCTCAAGTAAGTCCTAGCAATATGTTGGTTTTCTTGCTTCTAACTGTTTTTACTTTGACTCCTAATTTATATTTGAAGAGGAAGCATCTTTTTTTCTTGATCTTGAGATTCTTACTATGGTCTTTAGACACCTTACATATCTCTTAAAAGGCTCTGACAGTCACAAGCACCGGGAAGTTGAAAATATAATTTGCAAGTGTAAGTGGCTGAGGTTTCTGCCAGGATTGCTAAGCTAACCCTCTGTGATAGAATCAAGAGCCCTGAAATATTGAAAAACATCAGGGTAGCACTGCAGCTGCTCAGGATCAAGAGGAGCCTTTTTAGGTGGATTAGGATTTTACCCTGGATGCCTACCATGTTGGGGCTATACCAGGCATGGCGCACTGTGCATAGTCAGGACATGGTGGAGGGATTAAACTACTTGAATGGCCTGAGTAAAGTATTCCCCAAGAAAAGCTCGAAAAGGTTGCTAATAATAATAAATAATAAATAGGCTTGATCTGCCCAAAATCTGTATTGTCAAAATATTTCAACTAAATCTAAACAGACTGTAAAAATCATCATTTTTGTAACATAACAGATAATTTGGTATGAAGTTGTTAAGTAATTCAAAATTAACATGATTTCTGAAATAAAATAAAGACATTTATTAACTATCTTGTCCTTTTCATTTTCTTCTAACAGCAAAATGCATTGGAAGAGCAGGTGTTATGTTTATAAACAGCCTATCTCCATAGAGACTTGTGTCTGGCAAACATCCAGCAGCATAGGGTTATTGTTTGAATGCCTCCCATGTCTGTTTAGATGGTCTGGATAAAGAGATAAACAAGTCCATACTGACCTTCTGTCAGTCTGTCAATACTGGCACCAAACTTCAGATCCAACAGTGCCATTAATACTCTTAATTAACTTCATACATCTGTTTCTGTAAAGAAAAGTTGTTCTAGGATTTCAGTGTGAATTTCAGACAACATTTTCAGTACATTTTACATCACAATTAAAAAATAAATTGACCCTTTACATTTGTTTCTTTTTATGTTACAAAACAATTTGGAAGAATTATAAGCAAAGAACATTAAATCTAGCTAGTCTATAGAAAGTATAATCAAAATTGTTAGTTTCATTCTAGAAGGAACAGAGGCAGTTAAAATCCTGTACATTTGTTCCAAGTAAATAGCACCACTATTTTACACAGCTGCTGATTGTGTGCAAACAATCCAACCAGCTAACAGTGATCTAGGATGTGACACAAAGCTTACTGTATATATAATTTGTTTCAGTACTGTTTTCACTTTTAATTTTATATTCAGTTTAGCTTCAATTTAGTTTTATGCACTCATCACCATTGCTATTTTAGTTTTTTTTTTTTTTTTGGATGACTTATTTCAATTACTTTTTAATTTGTTAGAATATTTTAATTCAGTTTTAATTTAGCCTACAAAGTTGCTGTTCAGTGAAGATTAAGAAATGTGCACTGTGTCTACATCATAAAAGAAATACCCATAAAAGGCCAAGTTCTTATTCCAAGTTATCTTCTGAATGTTTTAGATTAGATAGAACTTAATTTGTCTCCTGGGAGGAAAATTTACTTTTTACAGAAGCTTTTCAAAAAGATATCTAGATAAATAGATAGATAAATTAAATACATATACTCACACAATATGGTCTCAACATACACAAGAATGATTAAAAAAGGAAGAAAATGTATAAAGAAAGAAAACTTCTGATTTGACAGTCACGGTCATAGTGAGGCATTAAATAGATGTATTTCTGTTAGTATGAAGGAGCCCCACTAGCATTTTTTGACAGACTTCTGCTGAAAACTTTGCTGGCGTGTGTCTCACTCATTCTGTAGCAGTGTCTGTCTGTTCAAGTAGCAAACTATTTACTTTTGCTAGAAATAGACATTTTAAACTTTGTGTCAAGCAATTTTTAAAGGCAGGTAATTTACATAGTTTTCTAGAGATTTAATAAATAGCTGGGCTATAGTGCTTTTTGCATTCAGTCAACAAGGAGACCAGGTGGCAGCTTTGCACAGTGACAATGTTAGTATATTGACTAACATAGCCTGTTATTTAACCTTCTAACCTACATTTGTGTCTTTCAGCATGTCAGAGTTGGAGCCTCTTTGAAGACTTCTTTATGAAAGCAGTTTAAAATTGTTTTTTTTCCCTTTGAGTTCCACCAGTGTGACTGTAGAGTCGTCTGTTATGCACTTGCTTTTGTCATTGTTTGTGTCATACTTCAAGTACTCCCAGTAGAAAGATTCCCATTTAGACGAATGAGCATGACAGTTGTTAACTGCCTAGACAGAACATGTTTATAATAATGGACACACAACTGCCATTAGGCTCCTTAGCTAAATAGTGTACTGCTATTTAATGAAGCTGGAGGAAGACTTAATGTCACCTCTAAGACCTGAGTTTGTTTGAAGAAAAATATTCCTTCTTGAGCCCAAATTCTCAGTAACACTATCCTATGAGTACTGCTTACTGTTATGCAAAATAATGAACTAATCATATGTACTGATCTAAAAAAATGAAAGCATTAAGAGCACACTTAAAATTTTGTTTATTATAGTGGTATGTTTATCTAATCTACTCAGGCACAAACCATTTAGTCATTCTTTTATTCATTCATCAAGATAAACAGATACTGGATATTGCTTCTAACCAAAAGATTGTGAAAAAAATTGTGCGGGATCTGTAGCTAGGTGACATTTTTAATAGCACATTATATGCAGCTAAATTATAAAAAAAATCAAATGTGATGTAAAATTGCTATAACTAAGAGTCTAAAAGCAGATCCATATTCTGAACATGCAAAGTACAACTGGAAAAGCGTTTTTTTTTTTTTGTTTTTTTAAATGATATTACTCATCCATCCATTTATGACCATGTCCGTCTAATCCACAACAGCCAAACCAGACAGACAAGTGCAAGGTAGAAATCAAAACCAGATGCAAAAATGTTAGTAAGCAAAAGTGAAAAATGCTGCCAGAAAACTCAGTATCACTGATTAAAAATGTTTAGCCACAGGATAAGGATGAGAATAATTATGGACATAGTGTGTAGACAACAAAAAATTCAGGCTTACCACAAGAGCCTGATGAAGGAGTTTTTAGAATTAAATATTCAGATGATTTTCATATCATTCAGTGAGCACCATGGGTCATGTTAATTAACACATTTTGTACACTAGTGGGTATTTTGTGTTTTTTTTATTTTTTAGAAACTGATGTAGTTGAAATTTAACACCTTAGAGATTAAAGAAAGAAACATCCTCTAATAGGACAATTCAGTTATCAGGCAGGTGAAAAGCTATTCATTGTATCTTTTAATTACTCCTCGGCAAAATGAAAGAAGAGCATTCTTTAAAAGCAGTCTGTTACAGCATAGTCAGAATGATCAGAGAAACAAAGAATAGAGGCTCATTTTATAAACTGTTGAATTTACAAGCAGTGTCAATCAATGCATACATTTTACTCTGGTTGGTTTGCTGGTTTACACCTAAATGATTTGTATAAAAAAAAAGTCTATTATATTATATTCTAGTTCTTCTTATACCTTTTGAGATGAGCCACCACCCTTGAAAGTTCTGTGTATATAACAACTGTCCATTCTCGTTTATAGGTCATCTGCTGATTTCTTAGTCATCCTTCAGTACATTTTGTATATTACATCAACCTTTCTTTTGGTACATTCTTTATTTACTTGACCATCTCAGTATTTTTCCTAAACCAATTCTTATATTTCAGTGTACATTTTGTTGTTCACTTGATCTTTATCTCGTTTTCAACATTTACTATATTAACCTTTTATGTAATTTCTTAAAGATGAATGCTATGTTACCCTAAAATTATTCTTCCACATTGAATTATCCTGATATGTTGTCTTTAAATCAGTTACACTTTGGATATCACTGCAAATAAAAACAGAATAATGTAATTGCTACTGATTTCATCAACTTGATGGTTGATCTCTATGGTCAGAATAGATGTTTGGGCTTCAGATCTGCATATTTTGTTGAAATACGTGGTCTTTGAGCATTGCTTCACCATGTTTCACAAAGCAAACCAAATAATCACCAAACTGAATATGAATAACATTTGCGATGAGTGAGCTAACTAATATAAGGTAAACTAATTTGGTCACTTTAATGTAAGTTTTAATAATTGATTGACATGAGAAATTCCTGACCTGCATCCATGTGTGCTCCTGGAAAAAGTTTTGCCCTGCAAATTAAAAGTTTGTGCATGTTTATGCAGGCATACTTAGTTGGACAATTGGTCAACAGCAGGCTTCTGGCAATTGGTTAATTTAGTTTTTGAGTGTTTTGTTTTAATTTTAGTTTTATTTTCATTTTTTACTCAAGTTTTAGTTCTGTATTTCATTTAAGAAAATGCTTTTACAGTCTTTCTAGATTAAAGAAATGTTAATGATAATAACCTTTGCACACAAGCAGACAAGTTAAAATATGTGAGAGAATCAAATGATAAATTATTTTCAAAAACATAAAGAGATAAAGGCAAAAAATGTCACCCATAAAACAAACAGATCTGAGTTAATAGTCATCTGTAAAGTAAATCTTTATTCCATTTCTGCCTTACTAATGACAGCCATCTGGGTGGCCTTTAGCCATTGTGCTGACTGAACGTATACAAGCAATGCTTCTGTCTCTCTGGCTCTGCCAGTACTCAAGTCAGCTTCATTAGAGAGATTTTCTGCTTCTCTTCCCACACTGGCTCATCAGCTATAAAGGTTTACCTTTAATGTGGCTGTCAAAATTGGAATCAATCAATCTTTATTTTATTTAGCACTTTTCATGAAAAGGCCCATTTCAAGGATCTTTTCAAAAAGCAAACAGGAATATAATACAAATACTGTACTACTTTATGGGAATCACTTCCATTGCATTAAATGCCTTCCACTCTGTAAGTAAAGTGTAATTAGTTTTTGCATTTTCTAAGCAGCAATCCTTTGAGCCTAAAGTTTAGTGAAATTAGAAACCATGTCATTTTGACTAACATCTCAAACCAGTCATGCTAACATAAAACCCACTACTGCTCCCAATCTGATGAAATTCCACCGAATAAAAAAATGTAACATTGCATGCAATTGTATCTTGAATTTTGCAAATATGTAGCGTTATCTAGTGCCACATGTAGTTAGTTACATGTGATTTTCATTCTGTGATTGGCGCCCCAAGATTGGCAGGCAATTACTATAAGCCACTGTAGTATGATGGTAAAGCAAGGCAAGTGACACAAAAAGGAATCCAGGGAATGTTTCTTTGTCTTTTGAAAAGGACAAGTTACATTTCATGTTGTGTATTGAAAAGTCAAGCAAAATGACACCTTCGAGGCAAGCTTGCATATTGTAATCTTTTTAGTTATCCAATAAAAGGTGTCAATTTACTTGACTTTTCACTACATCCATAATGGCTAACACAGTACAACAACCTAGTAACTACATTTCATGTTGTGGAAAGTTAAATAGTTCAAATTATAGTGCCCTGCAATTTAGAATTACCTGCAGGAATTACAATTACATTGGTTCAGGTTTGTTTTGTGAGGCATTACAACATTTTCTGGGGATTAAAGAAAAACTATTCAATTAGTATCAAATAAGAGAAAAAAAAAGAACACTGAAGACATTATAGTGGAAAGTTATTCTTTGGAAGATCCAGGGTCCTTTATAATAAGGTATATCAAAATTATGCTTGTGGTAGACCAAAATATTCCCTCACTGCTTTCCAGGTATTCGAGAATATCTTATGGTAGTTTGCTCCTTTGTCAGTTAATTTGTCTGACAAAGATTACCATATATGCAGAAGTGTTATTCCAGAACTAGTAGTTTTTTCCCATGGTAACAGCTGTCACACACGTGCGATTAGGAGACAGTCAAAGAGCCTAAAGGTGAGTGAACTATCGCGAGATAAAGGGTCGTCACGTGGTACTTACCTGAATCTCTTTCGCCAATAGAAAAACAGAAGAAAAATAATCACCTCCACTTCCGGGTAGCAAAATGACTGCGATGACGTCACTTCTGGTGAGCCGTGATGACATCACTTCCAGCTCTCTCAGATCACTCCACTTCCATCTCATCCTGATGAAGTTGGTTCCAGTTCCTGTCTCCAACGTCACGCCATGCCAACCATTTCCTGTCCCCATAATCCTTTGCTATAAAAATGCCATTTTGACATCAGTAAAATGTTCATTGTGCTGAAACGACTTTGAACCCGTTTATTTCTTTTTTGTCTTGACAACAATATACGGGGATGGTCCCCAAAACTTTATTGTTTATTGTGAAATATTTTTTCTAATAAGAATAATCTCCAACACAGCATATTGTTAAGACAAAGTAGATGGAGAAGGTCTAGTAATGTTGTATACTCTGTGATCTGAATAATGTGTACTTTATAAAGAAAACATGGAAAAGACTAAGGTACAAAAATTACCTGCCTTGTTTTTGTATGAGTAGTTTTCTGTATTAATACAATGTATATGTTGTACTGTACATTATATTTTTCAAGCAGCATGTTAATCTCAAAGAACAGCACACCAGTGGTAATATCATGATGCCATTTTAAACATCTGTTTCAAGTAGTAATATTAGAATGCTTCCTGAACAGCAAACAGTGGCAGAAATCAGAACAAAATAAGTAAATGCTGGCCATTTTTTTTCAGCAACTGGACTCAAGGTAAATTGTTCTACCTAGACAATATGAAAAGAATTATGTTTGAAACTTTTTTGTTATGCACTTGAACTGAGTTTCTCCTTTCTGAAAAAACATGAAACTTAAGGAAATCCTCATTGATTTATGCTTTTAAATCAGCTAGATGATCTATTATTTTAGCCTAGGACACCCTTTATTAGAGGTTGTTGATCAGCATTGCAAACTGTACAAACATCTAGCTACTCATGCATAACACTGTGAGTAGAATTCACACTAAAACATGGCATATGGACAAAAGCTGAAACGTGTGTACACAAGAAAAAATCCAGATGCATTAATCTATTCGTATGGCAACTTCCACGTTCTTCCACTACATAAATCCTGGTCTGCGTGAAAAGTAATGCATGTGCACACGCCTGCTTCGACTTCCCAACTCCTCCCAGAATTATGCCACTTTGAATATGTACATTAATATAAATACTCCTTAAGATCAGCATTCTGTGAATAGACAATGGCAAAAGCATAGGGGAAATAGAAGAATTTCAGCGAATACCGAGTGTTGGCAATGAAAAACTTACTATTTGCTCGTTTAAACAGTGGTATAAACAACAAAGGGAAGTTGATTGAGTGACATACAGTTTCGGAGAAACTTGAAAGCTCAAGTTCACAAAGTCACACAGTGCCCGAAATAAAAAAGAAGTTGTCAGATATCAAAGTCGCTGTGAATAGGCGAGTTATAGCCCAACGTCTGAGTGTCATAAGAAATCTTATTATAGTACAGTGCAGAGAAAAAAAAAATAGGGACACAGTGGGGACAAAAGCTTGATGTGTCAAATTTAATCTCAAAATGTCCACTTTAATCACGTAGTTTATTTTGTCATTAAAGTAGAACATCATAAACTTAATCTTAAAATCATTTAATTCACTAGTTTCTCAAATACCGTTGTAATTAAAGTAGCACATTAACTGCTTTGTATTGTATATGTTCTTGTATGTGCTCTATGTGTGTGAATCACTACATGCTTCTTAAATGGGCTTTCTCTTCGTCCGACAGGACACAGAATCCATTACATTTGTGATATTACAGCTCTCTGAATAATTAAAATACTGAGATGTATACTTGATATAATTTTCATTATGATGGGAGCATGTAATAAACATGGGAACACAGTGGCACAGTAACAGTAACGAACTGGAGCTCCGTCCAGTGATTGTTCCTGCCTCCTGCAAGATGCTTGCTGTGCCGTTCATGACCTTTGATGAAATAATTTATTGCAACAGTACTGTCTCTTTCAAACATACTAACCTCCAATTCCTGTCCTTCCATTTCTTTCTCCAAGTAACCAATCAACACCCAATCAGCTCTGTAATAGATGTTAAACCATCTGTAAGCTGATTCTATAAAACGTTTAAGGAACATTGAATTATCTTCGTAGTACATGTTTAATTATTCTATCCATCTATCCTTCCAGTGTCACGCCAGCCCCAGCAAGAATACAGCATGAGGCAGGAACAATCCCTGAATAAGTGCCAGCTTCTTGCCTGCGCTGCGACACCGTGTCCTCACATGTTTAATTATTAACAATATAGATTATTTAAATGATGTTAAAATTCTAGCTGTATAATATAATAAACATATTTTGCTGCATTTTATCTGAAAAATTATATCGTCATCATATGTAAATATACACTTTATAAAGTGGCTCAGGTTGTGCAATATTATAACTGCAATTGTACTTATAAGTACAAATAGTTCTATAAGGAGCACTTGATGGACTGATTATGTTTATAGGTCTTGGGATGAAACTGTTTCTGAACCGCAAGGTCTGTACAGGAAAGGCGTTGAAGCATTTGCTGTATGGGAGCAGTTCCAATAGACAGCATGGCTGAGGCAGCATGTGCTTGATGCTGTATACCGATAATTCTCTTTCCAATCAGCTGCTGTAGTGCTGTGATTCCACACTCAGATACAGTGATATAAATACTCTGAGTGGTGCAGTGAGAGTAATATGGAAAAAGATGATTCTCTGTGGCAACCCATAACGGGAGCAGCTGAAAGAAGAAGAAGGTGCAGTGACTGTAACAACTGTAAAGCAGCTATGATATTTGGAATAGTTTGGACATTCCATGGACCATTATATTGTTTTAGGTTAATTTCAATCAGATGCCTTAAACTAATAAACAATAGGCGGTTATTTCCAGTGTATTTGATAAAGCCGCGTCAGGGATGTGGATCTAAAAAAGAAAGGGAAACCACACATGAACAGCAGCACTGCTTTGACGCTGGGTCCTGCCAGTTTGCAAAACTGAGCGAAGAACTTACGTACACAGCAAAGATTTAGCTGGTGTGAAAATGTGAGTGGTTTTACGCCATTTAGTTTTTATACATCGCGATGTGTTCGTGGAAAAGGGCGTACGCAACATTGTTGTGCTTACAAACTATTTATACATGAGGCCCCAGGAAATGAAGGGAGAAATTAGCCGGCTAATGCAGAATTATAACAAGCAAATGTTAATTAACAGTAAAGCAATTACGAAACCCTAATGGCAGAACCTATACAATAAGAGCAAAATCTGATGATGAAAAAGGCTGAGCAAAAGTAAAAAAAAAAAAAAAACCAGACTTAACAAGACTTACAGTGTAACTCCAGAGCTAACTTCAGTGCTTATGAGAGCAAGAGAGCTACAATAAAAATTGATATTAGAAAAGCTAAAAGGCAATTGGAGAGAGATGTTGCAGTAAAGGTGAAAGACAACCCAAAGAGATTCATTCAATATTTTAGTAGTGAAAGTCAAAGAGGAGGTGAAAGAGTATTAGAAACAATAATGGCCAGATAGAATATAAAGAGAGGGAATCAATAAATTTGTTGAATATGCATTTTTCTTATTTTATTTATTCAAAGAAGTCAATAACCTCCTAAAAGTAGCAGGGACTACTAAGGATGAACTTAGTGATATGGAAATTGTAGAAGGAGTAGTGCTGAGATTAACACTAGAATTACCAAAGCCTACAAAAAACTAGTAATTCCGGCCCACCTTAAATCCCTTCGCACCTCTCTATTAGTGTCTTTTGTATTGTAAATGTGTTGATCAACACAAGCAGTCTGCTATACCATCCTCCACACTGCCGCAGAAAGGACAAGAAGTTTTCCCAGCTCAAGCCTTGATTATCTGAGAGTGAGGTACCTAGAGTTGTATAGAGTAAATAATTTCATGTGTGTTCCGTGTCTACAACAATCTATGTAAACACATCTTTAAAACAGAAACGTTTTTCATGTTTTAGTAATAAATGACAAAATGTAGACAGGACCTGTATAATGTGTGAAGGCTGAGTCCAAATATCAAACAAACACTTTTACAAAAGGTACCAGGATAATACAATATCCTTTGTGGTGCAGCAGTAAGAAATGCTGACTTGTAATCAAGTTCAATACCAGCTCCAACACAAATTTATCGTTTTGAGTAGTGAGCTGCTTTTATTATTTAATATTATACAATAAGAACACAGATTTGATTTGTGTGTGTAACAGCCGGTGAAAATTTATAGTAGTGTTTTTTTTTTCACTTTTATTCTCTCAGTCACGATCATGATACGACACTCCCACCCCACCCTGCCCCAGATCTGACGCTGTTAGTTTTTATTTGAAACTGGGAGTAACTATATATGTCAGTGGTGTTTTGAGACAATGGAACTGGAAATTCTCTGATCTGAAGGGATAAAAGCTGACACACAAATGCTTGTGTATCATGCCTTTTTGGTATCTCATTGTGACTTTAATGTTTGGATCATCTTTTTCCATAACTTTCTGTCCTCTGCATCGTTTTCTGTTACACCCATCACATGCATGTTCTCTCTTACCACATCCATAAACCTCCTCCATTTGAAATAATCCATTTTATGACCTGTATAGTACATTTCGGAAAACATTGTGGCACTGATGCAACATTATTCATATTATTCATATTCATTCGCATGCCTTCTTGCGGTTGTAATAAATGGCCGCGTTTTTTTTTTCCCCAATCTTGCCCAATCTCCACATTTTGGTGCATTATGGTGTTTCTTTTGTACTCCAGGACATGCAGAGGAAAGAATAGTACAGAGAGGTCAGTTCTGCACTATATGCAATCATCAAATTCAAATATTAACAGTTCCCATACACCCAAGGACCGGACCGTCCTTCCTGCATTTATTACATGTGTACTTGTTGAAATGTACACACTTCTCTCTATGCTGTGGTTTCTATTACATTGAAGGGGCACCTGACACTGACTAAGTTTGCCTTCCTGGGGGAAGCGGCTGTCTTGGAACATAAGCTTGTTGATGTTGCATCCTCTTTTTCTTTGTCCATCACCTTTTCTTGTAAGAAGCAACGACAAAGTTCCTTTGCAAGGTGAGCAAAGAAAACTCTTCATTTCTCAGTGGCCCCGATACATGCCTTGCACACTACATGTGTGTTCATCGCTGCCAGGTCAAGTATGTTGTAGCACACAGCAACCGGCCACCTGCGTGTTCCTGCTTGCACTGAATAAACCCATGCATTCTGCTGCAAGATGTTAATACAGCATCAGGAAAAAAGAAACAGACAAATATATGTGACATTTTCAAGAAATCATTATATGACCTGAATAGTACCAATCAGAAAACATCATCGCACTAAAGCAATACTATTTGAAAACGAACAACATCAGATTGAGTGTAAATGTATGGTACTTGTAAAAGTTAGCTTTTTTTCAGTTTTATTCTCTCAATCTCGTTCACGCTCTCCCTCCCCCACTCCTGATCTGACCCTAACTAACAGCATCAGCATAAATTTATGGGGACCTTTACATCTCAAATTGAAGCAATTTAGCTGAATACAATTGGCAGGTGTAATATTCTAATTATAAGTTTTCCAAAATCTTGAATGTTTTTGAATCTCTGTGTTGCTTTCTTAATAAGATGGGGATAGATGACATAATATGCCATGTGATGTCCAAATCAAATAATTGGCAAACAGCCTTCAACAATAAACGGCATGACCAAAGCCATGCCAGGACTGACATAAAATGGTGCCAAGCACATCAAAGTCAAAAAGGAAAATGGCATTGCTATAATAACAAAAATAAAAAAAAGGAAAAAAAATGTTTATATACAAAAATATAATCTGAAATAACAGAAAACATTATGGAATTATGATAAGTAACAGTGTCATTTGCCACACGATTCACTAATATAAACAACTAACAGGCTACTAATAATAAAGCTGCACTATGCTATAGGTTGTCTTCCTGGGATTTAAATGTGGAAATTGATTAGGAGTTCCTTTAAAATAAAAAGAAAGTTATTCCAAACCTTTGGGACCCTGTAGCTAAAGCGTATATCTCTAACAATCATCTTGTTTATCTATGGATCTTTATAAATATATGCTTCTTGCACCTCGTATATTGTATGCTCTGGGACATACAATACATATTAAATAGTATGAGGTAAATTGAGACAAAGACATTCATAGAATGAGAATTCTGAAACTGGCCACACCACAACAATGTGCATGCTGGATTTAATCTAAATTATCATAAAGTGTATACATGTGCATATGTTTGCATATACTGACAGTGTGATGAACTGATGCCTCTTTCAGGGATTTCTCAAGTGTTGTACTCATTGTGTTGAATTAAAATGTAATGTTATGTTAGCAACCCAAAAACCAATAATGATTAAAGTGTGAACAGTAAGAAATGGGTGGATGGATATTAGGAAAATGCCCACTTACTCATTCACATTGTACTTGCCCTCATACCATTAAAGTAATACTCAAAGAGTAAACAACACAGGGATAAAAGGATCCATACAACAGAATGAATGTACCAGTGAATAAAAGTGTAGGTTATACTTATTGAAAAGGTACTACAGCATATAATAAATGCATATTCAGGGACCTTCACACTTCAGCCCAAGCAAGCGTGCATCAGTTCTCAAATATAAAGAACTAGACACCACATCACACTTCATCTCTGTTAAAATAAAGAATTTTGCTTGAATTTTACTTGATATTTGTGAATTTTTCATTACTAGATTCTGTGACTGACAGCTAGACATGTGCCAACTACTGAATTTTGATTGATGGGGACTGTACCTGGTATATGTGGTCAGCTAAGCAAATTTTCTGACAGCTGCTAAAATGCAGTCTGGTAAGCTTTCAGAAAGTGACTGATAGAGGTGATGCCAGGTCTGTGTAAGATATGAACTGTGGGAATGACAGACATTTGACAAGGATATTGACAATTGCTTTGTCAGTTGATTGACGTTTTGCAGATTTTTATCTGGACAAATTTTGCTTTTTAATTAATTCTGGGTAGAGCCCAGCCATGCTGGAGGGCTATATCTCCTGTCTAGCCTAGGAAAATGCTGTTGCGAACAGGGTGACCTGTTATGTCTAACTTAGCATCCTGCCAGCTCAACCATCATCTGGAAAAATACATGTGAAAGTAAACTGAAGTAATTATTTTTTGCAGGCTTCTATTCATTTATTTTTTAAGAACATCATAAATTCACATACCTGGGCTGGTACAAATATACACAATGTATTTTATAGAATGGAAAAGGGAATAAAATGTCAGTCCTCATCAAAACAAGTGACCTGCGATTTTTCCATCCTTCATTACTAATTAAAGAGTTTGATGGTGGGATGGTTTCTCTGTCATACTATAATTTTAAATAGATAATTTGAACCTTCTCTCCAGAAAAATACTATTACTTATGTTTCCTGTTAACTGTTGTCTATTGATTTACATGAAAACAAGAACTATATATCTATTCACAAATTTCTTAACATCTTATAATGTTTTTCCTTTTTTCACAAAATGGCTATGTTAAAATCCTTTAGAAAATGAATAGATGGGTGGATTTCCGCTTTTGAAAGGGCACACTAGACTTCATTGTTTCCTGTTAATATTGCTTGACATACTGCTAAGCTTTACAGAACTCATACTATAACATGATGTAAGCACAAAATGCGTACGCACAGAAAAATCCAGATCCATAGATCTGTGCGTTTGCCAACTTCCACATTCTTCTGCTCCATTAATCCTGGTCAGCGTGAAAAGTAACGCACATGCACATGCCTGCTGTCCCGCCCCTACTCCTCCCAGAATTATGCGTCTTTAAATATGCAAATAATTGTAAATAGCCCTTAACCTCAGCCTTCTGTGAAAATAGGAAAAGCACAGGAGGAGTGCAGGCAAAGAAAAACGTAGTATTTGTTGGTTTAAACAGTGGTATAATCAACAAAAGGAAGTTGATCAAGTGACAGAGTGTCGGAGAAACTCGAAAGCTCAAGTTCACAAAGTTGCACAGTGCCGAAATAAAAAAGAAGTTGTCAGATATCAAAGTTGCCATGAAAAGGCGAGTTGTAGCCCACTGTCTGAGTGTCATATGAAATCTTATTAGGGCACAGACAAAAAAAAAAAAAATAGGCACACAGTGGGAAAAAAGCATGTCAACTTTAATTTTCAACTTTGTCAACTTTAATGTCAACTGTCAACTTTAATGTTGAAATTTCCACTTTAATCACGTAGTTTATTTTATCACTAAAGTAGAACATCATAAACTTCATCTTAAAATCGTTTAATTTACTAGTTTCTCAAATCCCATTGTAACTAAAGTAGCACATTAAATACTTTGTTTTCTATTTAATCTTTTATGAGCTCTATGTTTGTGAATCACTATGTGCTTCCGGGCTTTCTCTTCCTCCAACAGGACACAGAATCCATTACATTTGTGATATTACAGGTCTCTGAATAATTAAAACACTGAGATGTATACATGATATCATTTTCACGATGATAGTAGTTAAATCATGTTATTAAACATGGGAACACGTTGGCGCAGTGATCATTCATGTCTCACACAAGATGCTTGCTGCGCCATATGTGACCTTCAATTAAATACTTGTTTGTAGCAGTACTGTCTCTTTCAAGTGTACTAACCTCCAATTCCTGTCCTTACTTTTCTTTTTCCAAATACCCAATCACCACACAATCAGCTCTGTAATAAACGTTAAGCCATCTGTAAGCTTAGAATACAGATTCTTCAAAATTTTTAAGGAACGTTGAAATATCTTTGTAGTACATGATTAATTGTTCTATCCATCTATCCTTCCAGTGTCATGTCAGCAGCTCATGTCAGCACCAGCAAGAATACAGCATGAGGCAGGAACAATCCGTGAATTGGAAGCCAGTGACTCGCTAGCACTGCGGCACTATGTCCTCACATGTTTAATTATTAACAATATGGATTATTTAAATGAAGTTAAAGTTTTATCTGTATAATATAATAAACATATTTTTCTGCATTTCTTCTTAAAATGATATCGTCATCATATGTAAATACGTGCTTTATAAAGTGGCTCAGGTTGTGCAATATTATAACTGTAGTGCAAGTTTACAGTGAGGTGATTATACTTATAAGTACAAACAGTTCTACAAGGAGCACTTGATGGACTGACTGAATGCATTTAGAGTTCTTGGGATGAAACTGTTTCTGAACCGTGAAGTCCGTACAGGAATGTCTCTGAAGCATTTGCCATATGAGAGCAGTTCAATAGACAGCATGGCTGAGGCAGTGTGTGCTTGATGCTGTATACCGATAATTCTCTTTCTCAGCTTCTGTAGATCTTTGATTCCCTGCTCAGATATAGTGATATAAATACTCTGAGTGGAGCAGTGAGAGTAATATGGAAATGATGATCCAATGTGGCAACCCCTAATGGGAGCAGCTGATAGAAGAAGAAGAAGGTGTGTTGAGAGTAACAATGCTAAAGCAGCTATTGTATTTAGAATAGTTTAACCATTCTGTGGATCATTATATTGTTACTGGTTAATTACAATCAGATGCATTAAACTAATAAACAATATACGATTAATTTCAGTGTATGTATAAAGCCGTGTCAGGGATGTGGATCTGAAAAAGAAAGGGTAACCAAACAGGAACAGTAGCACTGCTTTGACGATGGGTGCTGCCAGTCTGCAAAACTGAGCGGAGAACTTGCGCACCCCAGGGTATGAGGTACCATTTAAATGTGCATGGCTTTACGCCAAGTTCAGGTTTTATACATCGCGATTTGAGCGTGGAAACGTTCATACGCAACATTTTTGTGCGTACGCACCGTTTATACATGAGCCCCCTGGACTTTATTGCTTAGAGTCTTGTTTTTGAAATGGTCAAATTTAGCATGAGTCTCCAAAGAAATGGTGATTCAACAGTAAAGCACTCAACAACAGATAAGGGAGAAGAAGAACAAATCTTGTTCCAAAGACTTTAATTGTGTAATCAAAGTCACTAAGTTATCAAAAGTTTGTTGCCCAAGTTCCACAAAACTGCAGATTTTACATGAAAGTTCTTACAATGCATCCTACCAATACTTTCTTAAGGTCTTTGCTGGTGAATGGGGCAGAACAGTAATTTTCATGATCAGAATATCAAGGAGGCAGGAAAGCCACTTGTCAAGTGTCACCATAAGGTGTCATTTCCGTTCAGGATCCCATTGCTGACCTAATTTATGTAGAGGCTAGAAATAATACTTTTAATACTATTTTAAATTCTTTTATACTTGCTAGGAGACCTTTTCTGTAGTGTTACATTTCTGCAATCAAATATAACTGAAGAATCTCATAAAGTATTCCACTTGGTATGTCTCAAAAAATATGGACCAAAAGTGTTTTGACTAACCTAAACGAAAGCCTGCAACACAACAAATCAAGAAAGAAAGTACTGGCTACTATTTGAAAAACTTTACTGGCCAAGAACCAATGTATCCATGGAGTAATATTTACCATGAGGCATAAGATCATTAACCAAACTTTCTGCCCTCCAATTTAGAATCAAAAAGTGCTCATACATGACTCTGCACCTGATGCTAAACAAGAAGAATTCTCACACTATTATCAGAACCTACACACCAACTGTTACAATTCAATAACATGTGTAGGAATGAGGGGCTAAAATAAAGCTCACTCTAATATGGTACACAAGCAGTTACTAAGCTTTCTCATCCAAAGGGACATTTGAGTTTTCTTGTTGCTCTCTACAATGTGAAGCATGTGAGTGTCAATTTGTAACCCAAAGATTGGCAATTTGCATTCCAGTTCAAGTAGTGATGGCAATAGACTGTGATATTAACCCTAACTGCAAATTAGAGCGTTCAACAGTTATTTCTAATTTAAATGGTGCCACTGTCACCACTGTCCCCAAAAATCACCAAAAACAATCATAAAGAAATAATATCAGAGCATTGACTCTATTACGAAAGTTGAATATTCCATCAGTTAGGTTGAGGGATAAAGTTCATTGTCATCTTTTCTGTAAGTTTGAAGGCTTTGCTCTTGACGACATGAGTACTGAAAAGAAGTTGGGGCATCTCAATACCTTCACTCGCAATTAATGTGCTTTCTAAGACCATTATTCATGAATCATGCACCTAGTATAAAAATCATGACTAGTTTGATTAAACAATTGTAGAAATGGAGACCTTTCTTGCTATGATTCCTATAAGTTGGCATTGTTTTTGGGCCTAATAATTTTTTGTTTTAAACCTTATGTGTTTTTCCTAAAGTTTTGAATCATTTAGCTTCCAGTTTTACTTTCTGCTTTTGTTTTATTGTTATATTGTAGTTCTAATGCAAATAATTTTGTTTTACACTGGATACTGACATTCTGCAGTTTTGTTACCAAGAAGGGGTTATTTATTGCCATTGTACAATTTCTGGAAGAGATGTTGTATTGTATCAATAGCATAACGATACATAAACTAATACTGTGTGCCAAGCAATTGTCCAAGTTTGCGGATCCCTTCAAAATCATTTGCAAGTGCTTTTGTTTTGATTTTTAGGTACAAGAAAATTTTGGCCTGCATGCTTTTAATCAGCTGGCTCCTGTTAGAAATTAGTTAGTGCTAATATTGTTTTGTTTTATTTAATTTTTTGAAAATGATTTTTACATTTGTTTCTAAAAATGATGTCTTTAGTTACTTTGTATTTAACAATTTTCATTTTTTATTAATTTGATTTTTCATTGATTACACCAATTTATGTTTTAGGATTTCATCAATGTAGGTATTTTGTGTGTTTGGTTGGTATGATGCTTTGTTGTTGCTAGTCATGCATGTGCTATGTGACCCATGACATCATACTGCCATTATGTACAAGATTAATATTCACATTAAATTAGTGTCTGAACTTTGTTATAATAAAATAAAAAATAAGGGAAGATTACCAAGTACCATGACTTGAGTTAATTTTTAGTGTTTTGCAGTTGTTTCTTGGCTTTTAAAAATAACCAAGGCATCATTTTGGGGGTTTGAAACACCAAGGAACACAATGGGTTAATTGACTTTTTATTTAGACATGTTCACAATTAACATTAAAAATGAAATACGTTTAATGCTGTAACATTTTGTTTGTGATATGGACGCCACTATTTTGTGCATTCTGTTTGGTCTGGTTTCCAAGCAGTTGCTACACAAGGTGCACCAAAAGTGTGTGGTACATGACATCACCAGGTCAGGGTTTAAAGGTCAGTGTTGTGCAGGTTTATGGATACATTAAACAAAAGACTAGTGCTCGCATTACTGTTTCAATATGATTTTTTTCAGTATGTTCTTTTGTTAATAGAGTCGGCTGAACTCATTCATTTACAGTAGAGAGGTTGTTCAAATGACTTTCAGCTTACTTTTTCGCTCTGGTATTGTGAAATGATCTTGGTTTTCGACTCTTCTACTACATTGTTTGAATTGGGATTTTGGCTACATGTTCTGGACTAGGTTTTTATGCTGTTGTTTTTTAATATTAACTTTTGTCTGTTACTTAAACCATGGGACAACTCCTGTTTTCATTTTTATTTAAATATGTATGCTGTCTATCAGGGTCGGTACACCAAGAGACTAATGGAAACACATCTCGTTAAGAATTTTAGATTTATCTTGACTTATGATTTTTGTCTAGTATTTCAATTTTGTAATCTTCTCAGAAAGTAGTAAAATACACACTTGGTTCTACTTAAACTACCCTTTTGCTTAATCCCACAAAGCGATGTTAGCTTATCCAACGCAGCTTGAAGAAGTAGCAGAATTTGTTGGGGTGTATTATTTATGTCAAGCAACAGATTAAGTGTACTGTGGAGTCACTCATATTGTAGGAAGAAAGTTAAACAGTTTAATGTCTCCTGAATCCATTTTTTCTATTACAGGTTTGTAAGGAGCCATGTCTATGCTACAAACATTTTTGTGAGGGGAAAAAAAAGCTTGGGATGAAATGCCATTTCATTATTGAGTACACTTACATTTATAGCCACACTTATTTGCTCATACCACATAATTTATAATTAATATAACATGCTTGCTTTAATATAAGTGAATACCCATGAACGAAAGAACAAACAGACTGTACACAGACACTTTTAGAAATTGACAAAAATTCTTTGAAACTCTATGGCATTTATTTTTAACTATTATTTATATAGGTAAAGTAATTATGACTACTCGTTTCTTTTCATATTACAATCACATGCAGGCTATGTACAACATTGTGTTATTTACAGTCAAGGCATGTTTAAACTATGGCAACTTAATGTCTCAAAAATAGTAAACTTAAATATTTTCTCAACTCTATCAAATAATAATTTATGAATCATTAACTAGAATTTATAGTTTATGTGAACATAATTCTAGAGAAGGTTTATATTTGAATGAATTCTCAGTCCTGACCTCCCTTTTCAGAATAGGACTATACATAACTTCTTTTATGAGTACATTCCAAAAATATTTCCCACATGGCTGCTTAATTTGGGTAAATCTGGTACATGTTTAAAGGGATTTTAAGTATTGTTGTTAATATTTAAATGATTAATTAGTAGATACCTTAATGATTAAACTTGTTTGGAAGATTGTGGGAGCAAAGAAGTTGGAAACATCTGCAAACCCAAGGCTGGAAAATTTAGAGAGAGCCAGGAGGGCAGAAAAGAGTGGCAGTTTCTTACCTGGGGCATCATTTATAAAACCTTTCTTGGATTTGAGTGTGTAAATAACTGCATGGCAAAAAAATTGGAAAAGGCATATGCCAAAAAAATTCAGATTTATAAAACCTGGCATTATGCACAATTTTACACACTTTACCATTTATACACAACCACAATCAGCAAGCAGCCTCCCACCTGACACAATAAGACCCCACTACCTGCATTCAAGATTATCTGACTGCACTCTGCAACTGAGAGTGCAATATCATGTACAGAATTATAGCGCCTCTCCCTTGTGTTGTGGGGATCAATGAAAGGAGTAACGTGCCAGTGTCTGAGCACGTAGCCACTATTACATGACATATACAGTATAATAACATGATTGCTGTCACAGTGAATTGTACAGGCCATATGAAAGACTGAGGGTTCAGCCAGTTACCTTACCAATAAGCCAACCACCACATACAGCACCATTTTGTCTGCTAAAGCTACTTTGCCTCAACATAAATGAGTCATGGGTTGACCCAGGCCAATAAGCCATGTCATTTGTCTGTCTCATCTTGGCATCACTGTTGACAGGTGCTTTAATGGAATGTAACATTCCACAGTTAATAAAAGCAGCTCACTAGGTGCCCTTATTGCAATATGAGTGCAGTAAAGTCCTTCAATTACATTAGGATAACTGCAAACTGCTGCAGATTGCCTTTTTTGTTGGAAAAAGCAAGTTATATTTTATGTGTGTGCATCCATACCATACAAAAACTATATGTAGCCTCTTGCTGGTCAGTTAATGTCTTTCAGCACAGCTTGGCTGAAATGAACCTTAATCTCTTGGCTAGCGTTCTTTGTGAAGTGACAATAGGTAACTGATACAAATTGACAAATTAACAAAAAAGTGCTTCAGTGCAAATATGCAGAATTAGCTTTCTTAAAAGGGAACTAAATAGTCTGTGCATCATATTCATACATTTTTGAGGTGTAACACACATTATAATAATAGGCTTGGTGATATGATTTATTATGCATGTGAGTCATTGTTTAACTAGCTTGGGTGCATTTCCCTTCTTGATCAAGTATGTCGTCATTGACACAAGCCACCCCTGGTAGGAGATGCCCTGCTAGTAGTTTGGGATGACCAAGACTGAGGATTTGAAAGAGTGGCAAAAGAGAGGCAGAACTACCAAAAAAGGTTGATTTTGTTCCACAAAAATAGTTAAAAAGAACTCACAGTTCTTGGTGCATAATAACAATAATAATAATAATACATGTTATTTATATAGCACCTTTCCCATGCTCAAAGCCCTTCACTGAAATTCAGAAAGAACAACTAGGCCTATACAACATTAAACACTAAATCAAGATAAATACATGATATACAAAATATTGAAATGGCAGCATGTGGCGCAGTTGTAGCGCTGCTGCCTAGCAGTTAGGAGACCCGGGTTCGCTTTGGGAGTTTGCATGTTCTCCCCTTGTCTGCGTGGGTTTCCTCCAGGTAATCCAGTTTCCTGCCACAGTCCAAAAACATGCAGGTTAGAAGCATTGGCGATTCTAAATTGTCCGTAGTGTGTGCTTGGTGTGTGTGTGTGTGTGTGTGCACACCCTGCGGTGGGCTGGCGCCCTGCCCGGGGTTTGCTTCCTGTCTTGCGCCCTGTGTTGGCTGGGATTGGCTCCAGCAGACACCCATGACCCTGTGGTTAGGATATAGCGGGTTGGATAATGGATGGATGGAAAGCATTAAAATACAATTAGTGACAATAAACCAGAGTAAAAGACAGAAATTCAAATACAAGAAAACCCTGAACAGATAACATAATTTGTGGTAAAAAACACAAATCTTCTTGGGCATCTGGACAGAGAAGTTAAACTGAAAGAAGGGACAGTAAGTCAGGGTAAGTTACATACCTTCCTGAACAAATAAGTTTTAAGTTGTTTTTTGAAGGAATGAATTGAATCAGCTGAACTCACTCATTTAGAGGTTGTTCCAAAGTCTGGGTGCTATAGAGCTAACGGCTCCATCACCCATAGAACGATGATTAGTTTGGGGCAGAGTGAGATTGCCAGAATTAGTGGACATTAGTGGACAAACAATATAAATCATGGTTCAAACAAAAAATATATGACAAATAACAAAACAAATTTTTGGTGCAACCAGAAAATAAAAATAAATTCAAAGTGAAAAATCAAAAGGCTTTTATCAAAGTTTACACAGTTCCCTTGATTACATTCAATCTTTAAAATTTAGAAAATAAGAAAAAAACAGCTCTTCCTCTAGAGCTGGGGCCATTAAAGAAAAAGAAAACATAACATAAACTTTCTGCAACATATCAAACTAAATTAATTAACCATTGTGATAGTATGATTAGCGCTGATTTGAAATCCTCTGCCAGTATTTTAACATGCAGACCTGGTGAGGCCATAGCATCAAAGTCATTGCCCAGTATCTGAAATGTTGCATATGCATGTCTCAGAGTTGCTGTAAATATATTCATATTTCCCTATTAAGTTTTTTTTTTTATAAATCCATCTGTTTGCAGGAGACATTGCATACTCACATTTCAAGCCTCTTTTCATGCATATACAGGGTGTCATCGAGTTTACAACACTGCCCAAAACAGAAAATTAAGTAAACCAGAGCAGTAATACAAAAAAGGAAAAGTTTTTTATTTATTTGAAGTAAGAGAATTTAGGCTGAAAAATGTACCCAACTCATTTTGGACAGTAGGAGCTGTAACTATAATTTATATGAAAATAATAGTTTTATTCCATACATATCAATTTTCTAAGCCTACTTAATCCTGAGCTGGGTCACGGTTCGGGGCCGAAGCCTACCCCCACCAATATAGGACACAAGGCAGGAAAACTCTATTCTTCTTTAAAAAAAAAAACCCTGTCTTGAATGTATGCGTTCCCTCTTAAGGATAAGTAAGGTAATTCATCCATCTTTTTTCTTATCCCATCTATCCAGTGCAGGGAAGGTAAGAGTCGCAGGAAAGGTGGAGTCTATACCAGCAGGAATCAGCCACAAGGCCAGAACAATCAAAGGGCGGGTGCCAGTCCATCACAGAGAAAGCACACACACATAAACCTGGGCCAATTTAGTAAAGCCAGTTCACCAAAAACTGCATGTCTTTGGACAGTGAGAGGAACCAGAATGGATATGCACTTGAATTATTGGCTTTTTTATCTCATATATTCTTGAAAAAAAAATCTTTAGAACCCTACTTAAAACTTGGGGTAATTTTATTCCCAATGCATGACTTCCAAGAATAACAATCTGTTAGGTGACATTCTATATAGGCTGATGAAAAGAAGATTGCCAATAATGAATTGGTCTGTACTTTCCACTGCCTTGATTTTGTGCTTTGTTATGTATGTATTACTTGCTGACCTTAAGTAAAATATCAGCTAGGCTAAAACAAAAAATCTAATTGTAATCATCAGAGTTGTAAAGAATAAAATGAGCAGAAACCAATCATTCACAAAGCAAATAAATTTATATTTCATTAAACAGCAGTAGTAGAGTGAACACTTTTATCCAAGCTACCAAAAATTCAATCATTTTCTCCTCCCTAGTGTGTGCCGGCTTATGTGTTTTTTTTCTTTTTCTGATCATGTTCCTGCAGAGCTAAGGACTCTGGTTTTCGGATATAAATCCCCATAGAATCACACTGTGCTTGCTTGACCAAGCACCAAAGTCTCCAAAACATTGTAGCTACTGTACCATTAAAATCAATGCCTGTGTGCTTGCCAACTAACAAAAGGCTAATCCAGTCCTTGCTTTGTGCTCAGTTTGTGAGCTTTTCTTGTGTTTCTTTGTTGTCATTGACTGCTCTGCTGCTGCTCTTTTTAACTTTTTTTTGTGTTGCCTGTGCTTGGTTAAAAAATGTGTTTGAAGTAATCAGTTTACTATGTGAATATTTCTAACACATTATAATAAAGCAAAAACAATTTGCACAATTAAGTTATATATGAGTTTAGCAAGTATTTGCTTAATATTCCATTAAGTCATACATGTTGTATAATTGTTTAATACTGGATTTTAAAATCAGAAGAACAGCACTCACTTCCTTTAGTTATTCCAGCTGAATGGCTTTTTGACAGGCACGGTGCACCTTTACAAATTAGGCCAGACGGCACATAAAAATCCACGATTTAAAGTGTGTTCTTTATAGGCAAATATAAGGTAGAAAGCAGAACATAGTACAAAAGCAAATAAACAATGCCCTCTAATGCCACCTTTGCATGGAATAAGGATTCAGATTTCTCCCTACAAGTCATGAGAATGCAGATTTGATAAGCTCACAAGCAACATGAAGGTTTTCATCTTCATTTTTCAGGACATGAATTCTACTTCCCTATCTACCGTTTGAGGGCCCCCGACCTAAGATGACTGTTTTTATAGAAAATGCTTTTATGCCCATCCATTCTAATTTATGTGGAGGAACTCAATGACTTTTATTCTGTCTTATGGTTACATCAAGTGGCTTGAAATATTACTGGTCTTTGCCTTTGACTTGTGTTGGAGAAATGAGTAGAACTTTTCTTGTAATGTTTAAGAAATGGACTTGACAAAGATATCAAATTTTGGTGAAACTTTAATTTAGGTTCTGCAGAAATGCATCTATTACACATTTACATATATGTAACAAGATCTTAACAAAGGCTTCCATAGGTGACAATACAATTTCAAAGCATCAGTAACATGGTCATTAATTTATGCAATATTAGATTAGATTAGATTACATTACATTAGATTAGATAAATTTTATTAATCCCATGCGGAAATTCAAATGCAAACAGCAGCAGAAACGTAAAAAACAATAATACAGAATCAAAGGGTATATAATACAGCCAATCAATCAATTAATTAAAAAAATAAGTAATGAGTACATCAGGTGGAAGCATTAGATTGCCTGATAGCAGTGGGCAGAGAAGCGTCTTAGTACACCATGGTTGAATGAGCTTGTATCTAAAAGTGCTCTAAGAGGCATCCAATTTTACCACCATCTTCTTTTCCACAACAGCTTCCAGTGTATCCAGGGTTCACCCTGTGATGGAGCAGATGTCCGTGATAAATTTGTTCAAGCATTGTGCTTCTTTTGTGGTCAGGTTGCTTTCTCAGGAGACTGCAGCGTAGAACACCCTACTGGCCACTATGAACTGGTAGAACATTTCCAGCAGCTTGCTGCGAGCATCAAAAGACCCGAGCCTCCTTAGCAGGACAGTCTGCTCAGGCTCTTATTGTACAGCACCACTGTGTTGTCAGAACAGTCCAGTTTATTGTTTATGTGAACCTATTTATGTGAATATGGCCTTGTAAAAGAAGCAGTGCTTAAGTGAGACATACAGTATGTTTCTTGATATTGCATACTTCATTATATGAATCCTTCATATTCATAAGTAATTCTAACAACATATTAATTATGGTTATAAAGCATCTGTGGAGTGTGTCATTTAAGACTGACAAAATCCTTTGTTAAGGTCTTGTTGCAGAAACATAAATGAGTAGCATATGTATTTTTGCAGTTCTTAAACTAAAGTGTTACACTACTTTTTCATTTTGATGCTTTATTCTTTTCTGTATTGAAATACCTTGTTGTTATATTGCTTGGCTATTGAGATTGTACTTTGTCCTCTAATTCTTTGTTGTTCACCTAAGAGTTAAGTAACAGATAAAGTAGGAAGTGTAATGAGCTCTGCTATGTTGTGTGCCTAAGCTATTGCTGGCTATGCATATTCTTGTTGATGACTGCTACTATAATGCACACCTAAGTGATGCAAACATACTGTGCTGTTGGCTCACATTTATGATGTCAGAATGATGATGTAAAGCAGCTGATTTTAAAAACATGATTTTAATTTTATGAACTTTGGATGTGGACAGAAGCTCTTCTTTCAACCCCTGTTACTTGTTACAGAAGCACAGTTCATTTAGTCTTCTGACTCTAATGGCAGAAGCAGCTGAGCTCTGAATGTACTTTTTGGAAGCAAGAAAAATAGTTGTTGAAAAGGCAAAGCTGTCTTTGAGACAGGAGGATCATAATCATGAGCAGATTAGCTTTATAAGATCAGTAAAAAAAGGCTGATCAGAGAAAGAAAGACATCATGGGGGACAAGTCAGTTTCAAGAGTGTTCTGACTTACGGCTGACACTTCAAGTAATGCAAGAAATGGGCTGCCTGGAAAGGACTAGTACCAGGTTGTATGGTGTTAACACTTTCCTTTTGCTTTTGTTTTATGGCAATATTTATTCGATTTGTAATACAGGAATAAATATGTAACTTTTTTCTTGCCAGTTCTGGTGATCTATCTAATTACATGGGATACGAAAAGAAAGGAGAAAGTACTTTTCACACAGAGGACCACAAACACATGGCATAAGTTGCCAAATAGTATGGTAGAGAGTAAGAATTTCGGGACCTTCAAAACTAGACTTGATGTTATTTTGGAAGAATTAAATGGATAGGACTGAGATGCTCTGGTGGGTAGAATGGCCTGTTCTTGTCTAGATTGTTCTAATGATATACTGTATTGAACTACAACAGTGGTCAGTCCTGACAGGATGTTAAGAGCATAGGATTTGGAGCATTTTGTAAGAGACACACCATGAGAAATTTGACAAATGAACGGAAAGTCCATCACTGTCCAAATATGTTATTTAAATACTTCTTAAAGGTTGTCAGGGTTTCTTCTTCAACTACATGACACAGTAGTTTGTTCCAGATTCTCAACAATTCTGTAAGCAAAGAAGTGCTTTCATGAATCCACTTCCCCTTAATTTCTACTGATATTCTTGTGTAAGTGATTGACCATTTAGTCAAACGAATTTGGCTGGTTTTACTTTATTGATGTCTTTGAGAACTTTGAAGACCAGGACTCAGTCCCCATGCAGCTTCCTCCGCTTGTGATTAAACAGGTTTAATTTTCTGAGCCTGTGAGAGTAGGACATGACTTTAGGGTCAGGGGTGCAACCTGGGTGCTCCCCTCTGCACAGCTTCAAGTGCTGCTGTGTCTTTTTGGTAGCATGGTAACCACAATACTCCAGATGTGGTCTCATTAGTGCATTATATCACCCAAGTGTAACTTTCTTGATTTGCAATCAATAGTTTTTCCAATATAACCCTAACTTTTTATTTGCCTTTTTAGTCGGTTCTGCACATTTCTTAGACGATGAGAGCGTTATGTCAGTGTAAACCACTAAATCCTTTTCGGAGGTTGCTTCCTGCAGGAGAGTACCTCTCATCTTTATTTATAATGGACATCGTTTTGCCCAAGTGTAGCACTTCATGAAAATGGTTGTAAACTAGGTAGCTGTTTCTATTTTATTTAAAACAAACCAAAATATATAGTACATCATGAGGCAATTAAGATGTAAAAGCAAAATTTTAAAACAAACAAATTGTTTTATTTTAGTTATTTTATTATTATTTTTTTAGTAAAATTTCAGAAATGTATATAATGAGAACATAGTTTACAGTTCCAGCACTGCCTAGCAGTTTTTAACATTGCTACAAGCAGAGAACTCTAGAACTCTAGCAAGCATCTTAATAATATTACACAGACTTAGAGTAATTTTTCCAAAATAACTGCTTAGAGGCATCTTTACATTAGTGTATAACCAATCCTCAAAACCCCATGATTTTCTAATTCTTTTATTGGAATCATACTTATCTATCTAGGGAAGGTTGTGTTTCAAGTTCCTCTTTGTTTTTTGTTTGTTTTTATGAAATGATTAGTACAAATATGGTTTGGCTAGAAATGGACTAGGAGCTCTTTTCTCAATAAACGTTGTGGGTCCGTGTACTTTTTGTATTTGAAATTTCATTTTAGAAGCAAAAACGAAAAAACAAAAATGAAAGGAATTTTCAGATTTTGATTTGTGATCAAAAAATAAAATGAGAGAAAATAATGTATTTTTTAATTCTGTAGTAACAAATAGCAGTCATAAACTTAAAGTTACACATACTTTTCTGGATTTATTTGTGATTCAAATAATGAAACTGTTATAGCTCAAAACAACAAAACATACACACTTTCATTGTCTGAAACCAGAGGTACTTCTTCTGCGCAATTTTTGAGGACACATGCGAACAGTCCTCCTCACAACACATCGACCGACGGCCTTGAAGTTACACTGCATGGCATCAGCAGAGGATGAACCATTACGTTGTTTTTCGGAACAGTAAAAGACTGACACTCCGGGATGAGGATATGACTGCAGAAAAACTGAGTCACATCTTTCAAGTAAAAATACAAGCTTTACAAACTTTGCTTCATTGATGTAGCAGTTCTTTTATGAAAATTATTGTTATTACTTACTATGAAACAGCTAAGATTTGGTGATTTCATTTACTAACACTAAGTCTGGCAATTTTTATAGTGCTAGCATTTTAAATGGTTGCTTATTGACTTTTACTGGCTACTATAACTAGTAAACTTTTCGAGTATTAACAGCGTGCCTAAGTGTGACACATGTTAGGAGAGCAACATGATTTACAGAAAGTTTTCTTATCATGTGTTACACTTGTCAAAGAGCAACCATTCACACATTTACACACATTCACATACATACGCACATGGTCCATCCTCTGCTGATGCCATGCAGTGTAACTTAAAGGCCGTTGGTTGATGTGTTGTGAAGAGGACTGTTCGCACGTGTCATCAATAATCGCTCAGAAGAAGAAGTACCCCTGGTTTCAGACATCGAAAATGTGTCTGTTTTGTTGTTTTTGGGCTATTACACTTTCATTATTTGGATCACAAATAAATCCAGAAAAGTATGTGTAATTTTAAGTTTATGACTGCTATTTGTTACCATATAATTAAAAAATACCTTAGTTTCCCTCATTTTATTCTTAAATCAACAATCAAAATCTGAACATTCCTTTCATTTTCGTTTTTCCATTTTTGCTTCTAAAATGAAATTTCAAATACAAAAAAGTACATGGACCATTGTGGAGGAACATATAGTGAATATATTTTTCATTTTTATTTTTTGACAAAAATTTAAAACCTGGGCTTATCCTTGTTTATTTACGACATACAGGACTTTTTACAGATGAATCTACTTGTTTATCCATTTTCATTGCAGGGCCAAAGGTATCAAAGGTTAACCTGAAGCTATCAGATTCAAGGAACGCACCAGTCATGAGTAAGTTCACAGTTTTATCATGGCACATTTACATGCATACTGATTTAGAGGTTTAAATTTAAAATATAAAAATGCAATTTTGAAAGAAGACTCTACCACCCCAAGAAAAGAACAATTGAATGATGGCAGAAAAACATGCTAATGTAATGAACACAAGAAAATTTATTGCCAAAATTCAAATCATGAGTTCAGAAAGAGGAAGCAAAATTCCTGGCTTTCTAAAGTTAATTTCTGTATATAACTACAAGCGCAAATAAAGATTTTCCTATTAATTGTTTTTTTTTATTCTAAGCTTAGACATTTTTTACTGTTTTAGCACCTTAAGTAAAACACAACTGATGACAACAATGTTACAAAGGCACACAGCCATTCACAATATGGTGTCATGATGATGCTAAAAAAAGAAAGGATAAAATAAATTAACAATTAAAACAATACAAAACAAAAATGACCACAAATATACAAAAATGAGTTTAGACACTAGACAACCTGCAGTCATATAAGGCAGGTTTAAACTTTAGAAATGCGTATGTTTATTGAAAATAAATAAGAAGTAAGGAATAAATAAATAGGAAGCAACCATCCAACAAACAGAAATAAACTAAAGTGTTGTGGGTGTCACCAGCACCCTTACTTTTTAATACCAGCTGCCCATCCTTCTGTTTTTCCTGAGAATAGTGAGATCACGTTCTGGTTATAAGCTCAGTTTTCTGCTGGCATAATGGAGCCTTAAACAGTGCTGTCATTAAGATTTTGCCTTGTGATTTTCCTCTGCTCCCCATCTCCCTTGTTTTTTTTTTTTGTATAATGTATTGTTTTGTCTGAGTCTCTTTCTCCATGATTATGTGTTTCTCTGTGTTTGTTGCTTGGCTCAGTTTTTTGTGTCTTCCGCCATTTTGTTAAGCTTAACCATAATTTATTTGCTAATTTTTGACTTTTTGACTCTTGCTTTTGATGTTGATTTTGAAGATTGTCTCTGGGTATTATTTGATTGCTTTATAATTATTATTATTTTGTATTTACTTTTATTATCTTTAAATTTATTTATTGTTTTCTTTTCAAATCATTTTGCATTTTGAGGTTTTTGTAAGGTTTGGCAGTTTTTTTTGTTTGTTTTGTTTTGTTTTAGGATTTTTCATTTATTAAATAAGTAAATTCATTGGTTTGTTTAAAAGGGCCAGGTATTTACTGGTTCCCATCTCCCTTTTTGAGTTTTTTTTTATTTTAGGGTTTTTTTAAGTTTAAAAGCTTTTTTCAGATTTGAGAGACATACATTCACATCAAAATCATGTAATCAAGTCTAGAATGAGGGTGGCTGAATTTAACTGCAGTAGACTACAGGATAAAATCCCTGATAATGCCTGCTTCTGTCCCTGCATATCTAAGCCCTACTTAGCTCTAAAATGGCTATGTATCTCAGGCAGCATCTCGGCCATATGTCTTATCATGGCAAGAGTCCCATATTCCTAAGGTAGAAACCATATTCTACTAACTGACCTGATTAGAAGGAAAGTATTGATCAGTTGCCTTTTAAAAGAAAAATATGTCCCTGGCTTCCTTCCTAGTCTAATGTGCTACCACTTAGAAGCCTGAATGACATTTGATCACATGACAATCCTTGCTCTCTTTCTTGTGCTTTCAGGCAAGTCACCTCCTGCACATCCTGTACATCATTGGACTAAACACTACCTGGTAATGTCTGCCTTTCTACAATGGCATGTAGACATATACTGACACCTTCATATTGCCAGGGTGGTTTTCTGTTCTCTCTTTCTTTCTTTGGCTCATACCAGGCTCTTCTCCTCTCTCTCTCTGTCTGTTCAGTTTTTCTCAATAGCTGTGTACAATTAGCAGATAATACATTTATGTATTTGTAAACAGTTACCTTTCTATAAGGATGTATTATCCAACTAAGAAGTAAACTCTGCCCCATAAAGCAATGCTGTTTTGTGCCTGCTTTTCTTGTGGATGTTGAACATGAGGATGCATCCTAAAGGAGTTAAATGCACTATGGATTTTCTATCTTTTTAAATCCAGGCAACAACAATGAAAACCACAGCTTCTTGTGTTCCTAAATTGCTGAGATCAAGGGAAAAAATCAAAAGTGGTTAAGCTTGCCAAGGAATATTAAGCTGGGTGGAACAGCAGATGTGAGCAAACAATTGATCCAGAATAACTTTGACAAGATTTACACCTGGGCAAAGACACCGTAAATCAAAGTAAGCATAAGCAATTGTAAAATACTTCTCATGGGAAAGAAAACTGTATGCTCCAAAATGGAAACAAATGGTACCAACATAAGTAAAATTCCCTTGGAAAAGGACATAAAGGTTGTAGAAGTTAATTTTCTTGTCATGGAAAAGCATTGACGATTACTTAAATCCCATTTGTACCTTTCTGTTTTGTGTTTAACATAGTGAGATAGGAAAAGATTGTTTGATCAAATGACAAATTACTGTGGTAATAAAAATCAGAGCACTTTATAAAAAAAACATTAACTAAACTATGACAAATTATCATGCACTAATTTAGATGCCCAAGCAGTGTTTTGTGCAGTAACTGGACAACTTAATATACTCGCATAATAACCAAACAAACTGCTCTTCCAAAAACAGAATGACAACTCAATGTTCATCAAGAAACAAAATCAAAATTATTGAAAGAAACTCATGCTCATAATTAAAAACATGGGCACAACTGCAACAGCCAGATTTGCTGGCTTCATAGAGGAGCTTGGCGGCTACTTCACTTGTAATTTTATTGCTCAATATGCTGCAACATAGGCTTTCAACTGTCATCAGGGTTACAGATGCACATACAAGTGTTCTATTGTCCGGCCAACTGGCTAATGTATAGTACGATCAGCCAATGCACTTTGGATGGATTCCTTATTATTTGCACATGTTTTAATAGGCCAACTAAAACAACATCAGTTTGCAACAAGCCATTCTATTTTGCCTCAAGTTTTCTGTTTACAGAGGCTAGTACTGCATTGGCTAATAGTTAGGGACCACATTAGTTTCCAACGTGTTTATCATTTATCTTTCCCTCCGTGTATTAAAGCTAGCTACATCAGGGCAGTTTGAGCTACAACCATCCAGGTCTTCAGTTAATCATGATCTCTGTAAAGCTAATAAAATTTCAAAAATCACTCTACTCAGTGTTTTAATTTTCTTTGTCTTTCTATTTTTTATAATTCTGTATAAATTAGACTTTAGACTGTCTCAGTTGATGTGTATTTCTGTTAGGAGAAATCCATGGCACAGGACAGTATGAGGATGAAAGAAAAGTAAAGAGGAGAAAGACAAGCTCTGAGTGGGACTCGGTGATCAGTGTGCCCGAGTTATGCAGCTAAAGAGCCAATGAGCCGAATGTAGACTTGGTGAAGCTTTAGTGCCAATTGACATTAGTGAGGTTTGTGTTGGAAGAGATGGTAGCTCAGACATCTGCATCAATGTCAATCATGCAAATGCAGAGTTGCGAAAATACTGACTAACTGGATGTATTGTGTGGCAACTGCTCAGTGGCCAACTGCAAGGCCCTGCACTTGGTGGTTAAAATGGCCAAATTAATGAATGGAGCCATGTCCCCATTCACTGTATGACAAGAGATGTGTAAAGAAAGTCCTTTATGTCATATAAGATTCCACACATGCCAGCCACAAAATATTTGCCTCTCTCTCTTCCGGCATTTGTATCTTCACATTTAATTCCATACCATAAGACTCTGAAATCATTTCTACTTCAGGAACATTAAACTTATCCACAATAATCTGCTTACGTGTAAGCACCAGCACTATGAATCAGTTTAAACTGATTCATTTTTACTGTCTTACTTTTACTTAATCAGTTTGATACTTGTAGCATGCTAATATCTACTAATCATATATTTTCTATATTTTTTATTTGAAAACATTTAATTATTTATTCTCAACATCCATTACCGTGTTTTGAAATTTGTGTTTCCTGTATCATCCTATATGTGTATCTTTGGAAGTAGCAACAAAAAGTTTTCATTGTTTTTTAAGATATAGTAACAATAGAACTGAAAAGAGATAAATATAAAAGCAAAGATGAAGACTGATGTGTACATCCTGTCCAGGTCCTTCTTGCTTACTCACTGCAATATGCCAGTGTTCATATTAATAATGTTGGTCTAATTGTACATGCCTTTGTGCATTTTTGTGGCTTTTGGACATGCAGATCATGTTTCCTTTATTTATTTTTTTATTTTGATATTGTTCTGCAAAGTTGATTTTGGTTAATGTATTTTTTTACCATTTAAACAGCACCTTTGAAAGTGTCGAATGATCTTGATCATTGCATTAATAATATGTATGTATATATATATATATATACTGTATATATATATATATATATATACTGTATGTATATATATATATATATATATATATATATATATATAGTAACAAGGCGCTATATAAATGCCTGACTTGACACAGATGGACATAGGAGGCACATAAAATAAATAGACTTTTATTGTTCTTCACCTATGGAATACGTCTTCCCCGTAATCCCCACACGCACAACACAGTCCCAAGTGTACAAGAACACCAATAAGCACACCACACTCCTCTCTTTATTCCACCAACACTCCTCCTCTAAGCTTTGTCCTCCTCCTCCCATCTCTGGCCACTGAGTGGTAGTTGCTGGCTCCTTTTATTAGGCACCCGGAAGTGCTCCAGGTGCTTGATTGCTGACATCCAGCTGCACTTCCATGTGTGGTGAAACTAGGGCCTAGTAGCTTCTGCTGCAGCACCTCCTGGTGGCGCCTGCGGAACCCAACAGGGCTTCACCAAACTCCAACCCCCATGGAGCCCTGCTGGAGTCCGAGGCACTGCTGCAACCCAGGGAGGCTTCCATCTACCGGGAGATATTGAGTTTCCCATGCTTGATCCCCTGGAAAATATGCTGCATGAGCCCCGACCATCCGTCACAAAATATATATATATATATATATAGTCACGCACAAGCACATCGGGAACAGTTGAAAGAACCGCCGCTCACTGCGATCAGACCCACCACGAGACGAAGACAGCGTACTAACCTCTCTCTCCCTTTTTCCCTCAGAAAAGACGAAGCGACGCCGCCGTAAAACAACCCGGAATGAACAACGGTCTCCACTTCCGGATTCCTCTCTTCCCTCTGGTCCCCCAAAGATGATGTCAAGCTCTCATACACCACCACGCCTACCCAACAACCATCACGCCTGATTTCCAGTCCGTCTCTTTATATTGTCCCTCCAATCCACCATTTTTTGTCTTATGATTTCATACAAGTTCCTATTTTTGTTACAGTATACGGGATGTAAAAACCCCAACCCTTTATGCGACTCTGTGTTTTCTGTTACAGTGGTGTAGTCGGCAGGATTTGAAGTCCGAAAAAAATGACTGAAGGGCAAGACCTGAATGCGGTCCTGAACACCCTGGCCACCGAATTGCAGGCACTTAAGGTGGAGCACGCTACCACGAGGGCGGAGCTTACAGACGCACAGAGACGACTGCCCGCGGCAGAGATGGTAAAGCTGGAGCCTGCACGGCCGCCGCATCCTCCTATTTTGCCATTATCCGAGGCAGATGACAGTGAGTCATACTTCGCCATATTAGAGAGGACGGCCACCCGTAATCAGTGGCTGTGTGCGGAGTGGGCCGCTTTTTTGGCCCCGTATCTGAAGGGTTCGGCGCAGCGGGCCTATCACGACCTCCCTGAGGAGGAAGCCGCCCAGTACATCATCCTGAAGTCCGAGATTTTTAAACGCTACGGAGTAACCTCCGACCAGCAGGCGAGGGAGTGGCGGCACTGACAGTTCAATCCCAATTGCCCCTTTAGGGCACAGGCTTTCGAGTTTTGGGGCAAAATTGGGCGCTGGCTACGGCCAGACGTTAACCAGGCTCGACAAGTGGTGGAGCTGTTTGTCTATGAGACCTTCCTATATGCCATGCCGGAGTATCTTGCCCAGCTGGTCCGTAGATATCTGTTTAAGAACACGGACTGCCTTCTGGAGGTACTCGAGCGCCAGCTGGCGGTGAACCAACTCGCAGAGGCGGAGAGGTCAGCTTGCGGGGCCCGACAGGGAGGTGCGGCCATGCCAGAGGCCACCCGTCGTGGTCCGGAGGCTCCGGCTAAGCCACACGACAGAACTCCCACCTCGCCGCGCTATTTCAAGTGTGGTGAGGTGGGGCATATCGTCAGCTCCTGCCTCCTGAACCACGAGCCGATGGACTGCAGCTGGATACAGGGTGAGAGGTATTGTGCTCTGTCGAACCCCCTGGCGGTAAAGAACACGGGAGTGGTGTGAATTAATGGCCACTTGGTGATCACATTGTTTGACTCCGGGAGTAACATCACCATTGTTGCTCGCCGTTATGTTTTGCTGCGACAGTGGGCTACTCCAAATACGAAAGTTACTTGTATACATGGGAAGACCAAGTCTTATAGGTCCGCATATTGCTACATAACCTGGAAAGGGGAACCTAAGAAAATGTTTGTCGTGGTTTTGCCCGAACCCCCCCTTTCCAGTTATACTAGGACATGACCGGTCGGAAAGTAAACGCGGTGAAACCGTCACCACTCTGGAAGCCAGGTTGGGTCTGATCATGGAGTGACAGCGTCCCCTCCCAGCTGTTCCTACGCTGTGCACATCAGCAGCTTTTGATGACGAAGGGGAGTCTTCCTCGCTGTCGGGCCTCCTCCCGAACATACAAGCGGAGGAGGCACCATCACAAGAAGACATGGCCCCCAACCCCCTAGCCGGTGTGGAGTACCAATTCCGCTACACGCCAACTTCATTTAAAAGAGAACAGTGGAATGATGATTCCCTGAAGTTCGCCCGGAATGCGATCGTATCCACGAACGACGTATCGTTAGCTGATTCCAGGCCACCGGGATGCCACTTCGTCTTAGATAACGAATTGTTGTATTGAGTGGCTGAACACAAAGGTAAGGTTTGGAAGTTGTTGCTAGTCCCGCGGACCTACTGGCGGCTAGTGTGTGAACTAGCACATGCCCACCTCCTAGGCGCCCACCTAGGGGCAGAGAAAATGCTGGAGAGGATTAAACTCCGGTTTTATTGGCCTGGGATTAACGAGGAGGTCAGGCTCTTCTGTCAGTCCTGCCCAGTCTGCCAGTTGAGCCAGATTCCCAGAAGGGGCCGTGCTCCTCTCATCCCAATTCCCCTCATCGACGTGCCATTTGAAAGGATCGGGATCGATCTAGTAGGATCCCTGGAACCTTCAAACCAAGGCCAAAAGTACATCTTAGTCATGGTCGATTATGCCACTCGATACCCTGAAGCAGTTCCCCTGCAAGCTGCCAATTCGAGGAACATCGCACGGGAACTAGTAGCCCTCTTTGCCCGAGTGGGTATACCTAAAGAAGTCCTCACGGACCAAGGTACCCCCTTCACTTCGGATACGTTCAGGGAGGTGGCCAAGTTGCTCCGCATTAAGCATCTCAAGACGTCTGTGTACCACATCCCAGACTGACGGACTGGTGGAACGTTTTAATCAGACCCTGAAACAGATGCTCCGCAAGGTAGTCAGCGCGGATGGTCAGAACTGCGACCAACTTTTACCCCTAGTGCTTTTCGGTTATCGGGAGGTGCCTCAAGCTTCCACCGGGTTTTCCCCTTTTGAACTTCTGTATGGATGCCAACCCTGGGGTATTTTGGATGTACTAAAAGAGGGCTGGGAAGGAGAGGTGCTTCCCTCCGTTAGTATTCTGGAACATATCGCGCAGTTACGTGATAGGCTGGAGAAAATCAGGCCCATACTAAAGGAACACATATCCAAGGCTCAAGCAGCACAGACCCGTAACTATGAAAGGAGCACGCCCATACATGAATTTCAGTCGGGGGATCGCATAATGGTGCTCGTGCCCACTTCCCACTCCAAATTGTTGGCCCATTGGCAAGGCCCGTACAAGGTAATGGAGAGGAAAGTGCTCGTGGACTGTTTGGTGCTTCAGCTGAATTGTCGACCGAGCAAGAGGGTCTATCACGTGAACTTGCTAAAACCCTGGAGGGACAGGCAAGAACCACCTCTCCCCGGGCCGACCCTCTCCGTTTTCTTGGAAAAAGACACTCTTAACCTCGGCCGCAATTTGAGTCCCCAACAACAACAGGAGCTCCTTGGAGCGATTCGGTCGGTCCCGGAAGTGGTCAGCGAGGCACCAGGGCAGACCGCGCTGATTCAGCACGACATTGTGACCGACCCGTGCAAAACGTACAGAGGTGGAGCTAAAGGTACAGCGAATGTTGGACCTGGACATCATTGAGGAGAGCCATAGCCCCTGATCCAGTCCGATTGTCCTCGTTTCCAAGCCGGATGGCTCCTGGAGGTTTTGTAATGACTTCAGACGACTCGGTCAGGTCTCCAAGTTTGACGCCTACCCCATGCCCCGGATAGATGAGCTACTCAAGAGGCTGGGGATGGCCCGTTATCTGACTACCCTGGATATGACCAAAGGGTACTGGCAAATTCCCATAACGGCTTCCGCAAAAGAAAAAATAGCCTTCAGCACCCCTAGTGGATACTGGCAATACAAGGTCCTCAAATTTGGTCTGCACGGGGCACCAGCAACCTTTCAGCGTCTGGCAGACAGAGTGCTTAGGCCCCACCAGTCCTATTGTGCCGCCTACCTGGATGACGTGGTAATTTTTTCTGGCACCTGGGAGGAGCATGTATTACAGGATTACACGGTCCACCTGAAACTAGCGTAAGCTGGCCTCCGCATCAACCCTCATAAATGTTATTTTGGTTTGAGTGAGGCCAAGTATAGAGGCTACCTTTGGTGGAGGCTGGTGAAACCACAGTGTACTAAAGTGAAAGCTATCTTAGAATGGCCCCGTCCAGTGGTCAAGAAGCAGGTGCAAGCCTTCCTGGGATTAGCCGGGTATTATCGCTGGTTTGTACCTCGGTTTTCTGAGAGGGCAGCATCCTTGATGGAATTGACAAAGAAGGAGGCCCCTTTTCAAGTGGTGTGGAATAGTGACTTATAAAAGGCCCTTAGCTCGGCACCTGTTTTGAGAACACCTGACTTTTCTCGTCCGTTTCTCCTCCAGACCGATGCTTCGGACACAGGTCTCGGCACTGTGTTGAGCCAGAGCATCGATGGTGCCGAACACCTCATCATGTACTTGAGCCGGAAACTGCTGGACCGGGAGATCAGATATGCGGCGGTCGAGTGGGAAGCCTTGGCCATTAAGTGGGCGGTAATGTATCTGCGGTATTACCTCCTGGGTCGGGAATTCACCTTGGTAACGGACCATGCCGCTCTCCAGTGGATGGCCCTACATCGGGAGTCGAATCCCCGGGTCATGAGGTGTTTTTTGGACTTGCAGCCCTACAAGTTTACTGTTACTTATCGTCGGGGTGGCCTGCAGGCCAATGCTGATGCTCTCTCCTAGGTCCACGACCTCTCGGTTCGGTCCGCCCGAGCCGATGGGTCTGGGCTGAGAGGGGGGGGGTCATGTCACACACGAGAGCATCGGGAGCAGTTGAAAGACCCGACGCGCACCGCGATAAGACCCGCCAGGAGACAAAGACAGCATTCTAACCTCTCTCTCCATTTTTCCCTCAGAAAAGACGAAGCGACGCCACCGTAAAACAACCCGGAATGAACAACGGTCTCCACTTCCAGGTTCCTTTCTTCCCTCTGGTCCCCCAAAGATGACGTCAAGCTCCCATACACCACAACGCCTACCCAGCAACCATCACGCCTGATTTCCGGTCCGTCCTTTTATATTGTCCTCCGATCTGCCATTTTTTGTCTTATGATTTCATACAAGTTCGTTTGTCTGAGAAGAAGACCTGTGAAACCTATTTTTGTTACAGTATACGGGGCTTAAAAACCCCAACCCTTTATGCGACTCTGTGTTTTCTTTTAAAATATATATATATATACTAGCAAAATACCCGCGCTTCGCAGCGGAGAAGTAGTGTGTTAAAGAAGCAATGAAAAAGAAAAGGAAACATTTTGAAAATAACGTAACATGATTGTCAATGTAATTGTTTTGTCACTGCTGTGAGTGATGAGTGTTGTTGTCATATATATATATATACATGTATATATATTTATTTATTTACACACACACACATAAACATATATATATACATATCTATACATATACACATATATACACATATATACATACACATATATATATCTACATATATACACATACATATGCATACACACATACATACATACACACACATATATACACACAAATACATATATATACATATACATATATATCTACATATATACACACACAGCTATTTCGTATCAGTGCAATACGCTGCTTGTTAAAACGGATGACTCCCGCTCTTACGTGCAAGTCTGCGTGGATACTATGAACTATCGTATTTGTTCAAGTTCTTTTTAAATTTTAAATAGAAGGAATTTTTATTTAGTCGACAGAAATATCTTTGGTAGGAATGGTAAAAACAGGCAGGAATAACTTAAAAGAACAAACATTCAAATTTCTTTACTCTTATGTAAATTTATATAAAAAATAAACTTAGATTTTAAATATCCCAAAAGATTTTGCTCTCCATAAAAATATATCCTGTCAAAATTATACAAATTCAAATATGAACATGCTGCATAACAAAACCTGGAAATATAAATAAAATGTGTTCCTTTCAGCAATAACAAATCAAATCATTCAGTTGTCTTTGCTCATATGTCATTTTAGAGCTGGACGCCTGGCATCTTTTTTTGGCCACAAGTTTGTTTCTGTTTGGTGTGAGGTTCTGTGTTGTGGAGATTCTCAGGATGGATTGCAGGTGCTCATCAGTGAGGCGACTCCTGTGTGCTGTTTTGTTAGTCTTTATCACTGAGAAGAGCTTCTCACACAGATATGTGCTACCAAACATGCACAAGGTTCGAGCCGCATGTAGACGGACTTTTTTTGTTCTTCAAAGTCACCAAAGCGGCGTGCAAACTCAGTGCGCAGTGCGCTCAGTTTATCAGCAAAGTGCGTATTTGGGAACACCGTAGTGACAACTTGGTTTAACATTACTTGGCAACAGGGTTGCACTGGTGCATTTGTGTCTCCCATAAAAGCAGCTTCACTTGAAATCACTTTGTGATTGTGCACGGTAAAACGTCCGCTGAAGTGTCAGATTCTTATTTAATTATTCTGCTTTCTGTATCTTCTGCATTGCATTCAGGTTACCCTGATGTTTTGTCTCATAGTGCCGTCTTAGATTAAATTCTGTAATTACAGCCACATTAGCTCCACAAATGAGACACACGGGTTCAGTAAACATATACTCAGCCTCCCATCGGTTTTTAAAGGCTCTATTTTCAGAATCAACTTTTCTCTTCAGCATCGTGTGAGCTAGCTTCGCAATAACTTGCAGCATCATAAGCTAGACTTGATTAACGTGGTAAGTGTTCGGCAAGGCAGCTGAAGCGCATTGCATTATGGGATCTGTAGTTTATTGTGTTACCAGCGCTTCATATACCGGGCCATTAATAACAATAATACAGTATATAAAATGATCTCGGGGCGGATATAATTACACGCTGGGCGGATGTGGCCCTGCCCTTGAGTTTGATACATATGGACTAAATAGAACTTAAAAGATATATTTTTTCAAATGTGATCGCAATTCAGATAGAGTTGACGCAACTACAGCCTGCATGCCTCAATAAGTCATCCTCCCTTGCCCTTACTTTTTACCGTTCATCTAATGAATACACTGAGTATGGCTTTACCAAAACAATCATTGATGGCGAATAAAGTATCCATTATTCGAGTATGTAGTTCGGGATATATATATATACATATATATATACCTGCGTATCGCAGCGGAGAAGTAGTGTGTTAAAAAGCTAGAAAAAGAAAAGGGAACATTTTAAAAATAACGTAACATGACTGTCAATATACAGTATTTGTTTTGTGTTACTGAGTGTTGCTGTCATCAAGGATTTGATTATCATTATTTCTTTCAATCAGGTTCGTATTTGTAGGATGTGTTGTGTTCAAGTTACATTCCGTGTTTGTCAATCGTTGTAAAGATGACAGGTTTCTTTCATCGATTCGTTTCTTACTGCATCAATAAACAGCTCGTCTTCTTCTTTATCTGAGACCTGACACACTGCATGCACGGGTTTTTTACACTGTCTTCCTTTAGCGGGACATTAACTTTTTCCACCGTGTGCTTTGTTTCCGCAGTAGCTGGATTTATGAATATGCTTGTATCAGACGCTTCATATTTTTTGCTGCCTTTTCAATTGTGTAATTCGGTTTTTGTTCAGCGCTCTTTGGAACTGTTGCTTTTTATCTGTGCACTCGTCAGTTCACGTGAGCCGCTCGGTGTACATGCATCGAAGGTTCCCAGCTGTGCTGGTGCCATCTCGTGCTATGTCCATGGCTGTATTTAATGTTACCTTAGTCCTTTCTCTCGCAGTTTCGCTGAGTTTGTGTCAAACACCCCCCTGACCATCTCATCTTCCTCTCCATAAGCACAGTCCTTCCCCGTGAATATTTAGTGGGAGTTTGCTATTGGATTGCCGCTGACGGCCTTATATGGGCAGGCACTAAATTACAAACGCCAGCGGAAGCCTGTCTATGAACTTAATTTAAAGTGTAGGTTTACATCGTGCTTTGTTTCCGAAGTAGCAGAAATCATGAATATGGTTGTATATGTCACTCGCTCGCTTCTTATTGTTTCGCTGCCTTCTCAATTATATAATGCATGTCTTCCTGGTTTTCTATGTACTGCGTGATTACGTGGGAGGCGTGATGATGTCACACGAAACTCCGCCCCCACGGCGTTCAAGATCATCTCCATTACAGTAAATGGAGAAAAACAGCTTCCAGTTATGACCATTACGCGTAGAATTTCGATATAAAACCTGCCCAACTTTTGTAAGGAAGCTGTAAGGAATGAACCTGCCAAATTTCAGCCTTCTACCTACACGGGAAGTTTGAGAATTAGTGATGAGTGAGTGAGTGAGTGAGTGAGTGAGGGCTTTGCCTTTTATTAGTATATATATATATATATATATATATATATATATATATATATATATATATATATATATATATGTGCAAAGGTTCCAGTTTTCACTCCCCATCAGTGGATAAAACACTGGTTTAGCATAGTAAGTTTATTTCCACGTAGGCTCTAGTGCTAGGCTGAATTTTGGTTTCCTGACTCTTGCTTTATGGCCTAGATTTTTGATTTTTACCTTATCCCTTGGCTAGTACATTCTCTGTCCATTATTGACTTCCTGCATACATCTTTGTTTCTCACCCTCAAGTGCCATTTCCTGTTTTTGGGCTGCTTGCAATAATCTTTGTACAATTTGTCTGTCTATAAACGATGAGCATCATCAGTTGGAAGCATGTGTCTCAGCAGTGCATCATGTTTAATTGAACATGCACAGATTTCTTTTGTAATAGGTCTCTGACAGTCAAACAAGGATGGTTAAATGGGATGTAACAGTCATTAGTGATGCTTTTCTATCCTGTATGTGACTCAGAAATGACCTAAAGCATCACAGGGCATCTCTTGAATACAATCAGAAGAAGTAAAAAAGTTAATTAATATAGTGCATCTATTGGAAAAATCAAGATCTGGATTGTAGGTGTCCTCTGCGGGTTTACAGTTATTGCTCTGTAGCTGGTTGTTTATGTGATGTTTGTAATCAAGGCAGGTAAATCAATGCAATCAAAACCATTAATTTATGTAAATTATTTGTTTTCACATGAATTAATTTTACTGATTAAATCATTTTGTGATACTGATTCAACTTTGAGCACTCAAAATTGCTTATAACAGTTCTTTGTGTTAATATAATGAACTTCTTGATACAAAAAAAAAGACATTTTTCATTTAGTACATCACATAGTTATGAATTTTGTGTAAAAGCCAGAGCTGGCTCTAACATTTACACGAACTAGGCGGTTGCATAAGATGGCAACATTTTTTTTTTTATTCAAAGTATAATCCTCTCCCAAGTTGGCCTGCATTAAGACTAGTGTTAAAACTCTGCAAATTTTGTTCTCTGTTGTTCACCACCATCTATGAGATTTACTCTTGGCACACTAAACCAGTTCTCCATAGTCCATCTCTTTCTGGAAAAAGCTCTCTAAGGATGTGCATTGATTGGATAATTATACTGTATTATTTGCATACATAAGTTTACAGTAAATAGGAATCAATGGTAACAATGCCTATTTAAAGATAATCAATATGCCTCATTTTCATTGAATTTTGTGATAATATTACGTTTCTCAGTTTATTTTATTAATTGAAATGATATATATTTATTATGGAGCTGCCTTGGTAAGGTTATGACTACACTGTCCAGATCAAAGTGGTTGTGTATATTTATTTATTTACTTACTTAGCTATTAATGTATTTATTTATTTTAATAGCTTCTTTAAAAATCCAAATTTCCTCCTGTGGACAAATAAAGGTCTGTCTATTGTTAGGCACATGTTTGGCTTCAGCTTTAACCAGAGACCTATAGGATTCAAAATTGTGTGTTAGGCGATAATATGAATATATATATATATATATATATTGTGGACTTGAACCCGGACACATACAGGCAGACATCGTAAGTTCACCCAACACACGTTTATTTTCAATTATTTACAGTGCCCTCCATCGTTCCCCCAATGTCCAGGCCTCACAGTCAAAATGCCTCTCTCTCCTGGCCGCCTCCAGTCCTCTCTCCAGCTCCATCTCTCTTCCACCCGACTTCCGCCAATAACCTTAAATAGGAACCCGGATGGGCTCCAGCTGCTTCTCACATTCCTCAGTAGCCACGCCCCAGTGTGGCGGAAGTGCTGGCTGCGCACCCGGAAGCCGTCCGGATGTCCCCTGTCGTCTTCCCCCCAGCACTTCCTGGTGTGGCGGAAGTGCTGGGCTCCAGGGATATCCAGGCACCGGGGCGCCCACGGGTCCCTACAGGGCTGGGCTTTCAAGCCTTTTACCCGAGGCCCCCAACATAACCAGGGCGGATGCCCCCTCGCGGCCGGATGCCACAGTGCCCCACCGCTAGCGAAGACACGTGGGTCCGAGCGGCACTCCCTGAAAGGGCAGCACGTCCCCAGAGAGGGTCCTACTATGTCCTCAGGGTCCAACACGGCACCCTGGGACATCTCATTTCGGCACCCCCTCCGACGCACCCCTCTGGTCTGCGCCGCTCTCGCCCCCGCCGTCCCCGCCAGCCGGGGTACCATCGGCCTCCCGACGGGGAGCCCTCCCGCGGAGAGGCCCATTCCAGGAGGGCAGGTTCCACACGCCGTCGGCCCCAGCGCTCGTCGGGGCTTCGGTCCTGTGAAAAGAGAAAAAGGAGGGCCAGAAGCACTGCCAGGACACTCGCACCGAGCGTCCCACCGGTTTCCGTACCGGCAGCACTCTTCCCCCCCACCGACAGCCCACGACTTGCCTGTTTGGTTCCTCCGCAGGTTTCCTGCCCGTCCTCTTGGTGTTAGTGGAACCGCTCTCGCAGGCGGCTCGTCCAGCCGCCCAGGGGTTTCCCTCTGCCTCCGCAGAGGACGGCCCTTCACCGGACGCGCGCACCCAGCGTCGCGTCCTCTCCTGTTGGAGGAACCGGCATTCACCCCTCGGTTCCTCCTTCTCCTCTTGGACGCCTTGACGGTCTGGGTCTGAGCATGGCAACAGCTCAAATCCAGCCCGGTCTGCGTCCCTGCAGAGCGATGGGAGACTGCCACGGGCTTGGAGCGCAGGGCGCTAGGACCCAGGGCCCTCAACAGCCCCTGTCCTACCAGTCCCTGCGTACTCGCTCTCCTCGCTCCGCCGGCAGTCTGCACCGCCGCATCCGCTGTTGGGAAATCACCTACTCGTTGCCGGTCTTCCTTAACGCAGTCACGGCCGTGTTCGGCAAATCCCCCCTTATGCTTTACGGAGACGGGATAACCTACCTTCCCCCCGCGGTGTCCTGTCGGCCAAAGGCTCCAGCGTCGCGCCGATCCTCCGTCTCACACGGCGTCTCTCCCGACGCGACCGCCTTCCCCTTCAGCTGCTCCAACCGGACGACAAGAGCACCCAGCAACTGCAACAAAGGCGACTCGGCGGGCGAAGGGACTCCTCCGGCTCACGCCGAGCCGCTGCCGAAAACAGAGAGACCGACGTCAGTGGGCTTACCTGTCGATTAGCCCCACTCGTCGTCTGCCTCCTGTGGGCCACTCCCTCTGGCCCAATCGGGTCTCTTTTCAGCACGAGACTGGCGTTCCTTGGTCCCGCCTCTGTACCGTCATTGGCGGGCACACAAGACACTCCGGCCAATCCCGTGCCTGTCAGCGGGCGGGACATCTGGCCCGCAGCCATCTTGTCTCTCCTGCTCTGGGTGCGGTGGTGTGCCGCCTCGCAGCTGCGGCGATTCCTCGAGCTGTAGCGGCTCCGACTTCGCAGCCTCCTCCGCTGCCGCCCTTGCGCTGTCGACAGCCCGTGGCCCGGCGGGCTCCTGCCATGGACGCGGATCCGGATCGTCCCTCCCTGTAGGAAACAAGGTAAGTGCGACCCCGAAGGGCCGGTTACTAAAGGGCAGGGCACTCACCTCCCGGATCCCGTCACTCTGAGGCCCCTACCTCAGTGTGGCCTTCTGTGTCGCCACACCGGCTGGGCCGTCCTTTGCGACAGCGCGACTCTTGGAGCCCGCTGCACTCAGGCCACGCCCGTTCTCCTTCCTCCGCACCCGGGAATGGTCATTCTGCGGTCCGGCGGCGGTCCCTGGGGTAAACCGCTCCGCGGGGTTTTGCACAGGCCGCTCCCGCGCCGAGTGTGTGGGGTCCGCTGCTGCGCCGGGCTGTCCACAAAATATTTATTGTTTGGGGGTCCCCATCTTGCACCAGACGGTTGGCCCCACATTGGGCGCCATATGGACTTCAACCCAGACACAGACAGACGGACATCGTAAGTTCACCCAACACACGTTTATTTTCAATTATTTACAGTGCACTCCCCAGTGCCTCTTGCACCGTTCCCCCAATGTCCAGGCCTCACAGTCAAAATGCCTCTCTCTCCTGGCCGCCTCCAGTCCTCTCTCCAGCTCTGTCTCTCTTCCACCCGACTTCCGCCAATGACTGGAGAGAGGCGGCCCCTTAAATAGGAACCCGGATGGGCTCCAGCTGCTTCCCAGCATTCCTCCGTAGCCACACCCCAGTGTGGCGAAAGTGCCGGCTGTGCACCCGGAAGCCGTCCGGGTGTCCCCTGTCGTCTTCCCCCCAGCACAGTGCTGTGCTCCAGTGATATCCAGGCAACAGGCACTTCTCTAAGTAATCAAGTGCCCCCTTGATATTCTCAAATTGTATCATCACTGCTTTATATCAGACCCTCCATACTTCAACAGCCCAAGTCTTGTCTCCTTGTTTTAGTGTACAAGTCTGGCAGTGATAATTCCACTCATAGCAAATGAGGGCGCAGGGAGTCATTTACACTTTTGCCTAGGGCAGCAAAAATGCTAGATATGTCTCTGGTGACAGCACAAAATTATTTTACAGGTTTTAATAAGTACTATAGTTGATTTTAAAGTTCTTATTTTGTTACATATAAAGATTTGTCTCATTATGCAATGCAATAAATAGTATTATGTAAATGTAAATACAAAATCATGTACCAATATTCTCAGCACACTATCCAAAATCACAAATAATTGGATTCTAATCAGTATTTACAATGATTTCAATGTTTAATTCTCAAGATAACACCACTCTCTTATTCAGTAGAGAAAACACTTATGGTGATCCCCTGCTATATCGCGGTTCAGCTATCACGCCCCCGCTACATTGCAGATTTATTAATACTATTATTATTACTAGGGGGTTCCGCCCCCTGCTCGCCCAACTCCGGGTTTGGATTACCGGATAAACAATTTAAAGAGATTGTTATTTTCATGGGAATTGTTACATATGCATTATTTTCATTTTTACTTTAAAACTTTTGTAAAAACAATATTTGTCCTTTATTTCCTGCCCTAGACGTGGTTAAATCTCTTTCTCGTGGCACTTATAATGTGCGTTGTGAAAGGGGGGTCTGAACGCACTCTAAAGAGATGCAATTGGTTCAGCTGGTGTCTTGCTGCTGCTGCTGGCCAGCTGTGTGTTGTGCTTGTGGCGCTGTGCGTCAATCACTTAAAAGCCTGTGCAGCAGCTGTCCTTATGCCACTTCGCGTCTCTGCCACTCACTTTGTGAAGGGGGGGAGCTGAACGCATGCTAAGCAGAAGTGGACGGATCAGCTACTAGCTTTGTGCTGCTTCTGCCAAGATGTCTGTTCTGCTTGTCGCTCTGCACGTTCTGAAGGAGGAAGAGAAGAAGGAGTGGGTGTGAGGGCTGAACGCATGCTAAGGAGAAGTGCTTGGATCATCTGCTGGCTTTCTGCAGCTGCTGCTGGCAAGCTGTATGTTCTGCTTGTCGTTGTTTTAAGAGCTGGGAGCACCTGAAATTTGTCTGCCGAAAGCATTCCAACAACTTCTAGGTTAGATGTCAGTGAACTTATTTTAAATTGTTTGTAAGTAGGGCGTGTCATCAAAGTGTCTGTCCGAGATGATCTGGTCTCGATTGCTTCGCTCAAAACCCCGGAGGCGTGCTACGCTCCTGCAACTTCGCGTTGTGAAGGGGGGAGCTGAATGCACGCTTAGGAGAAGTGGACTTTGTGCTGGCTTCGTACTGCTTCTGCTTGTTCTGCTTATCACTCTACGCGTCAATCATTTAAAAGCCTGTACAGCAGCTGTTCTTTTGTCTCACTGCCTTGTCTTGCATGACGTTAAAATGTTTTATAATAGAGAGATGTTACTCATATCCTTAGCCCGACATCCACATATCATATGTGTTTACAAAGTGTGTTTTAATAAGTTTATATGTGTTTAATGCATGTGGGATGGGTATTTTAAGGCTTAAACTATAAAAATTTTTTTTTATTTATATGGTCTTTCTATATTGCGGATTTTCACCTATCGCTGATGGGTCTTGAATGTAACTTCTGTGATAGGCAGGGGATTACTGTAATCCTAATTCAAGACTGATTGCAAAGTAACCAGCCAAAGACAGGACATCAGTCCATTGCAGAATACATTATACACATTGATACTAACTCAGAGTAGAAAAGTTCACAGCTGCCAAACGGTTAAACTGCATGCCTTTAGATGTGGCAGAAAAGATGAAGTGCTCATAGAGAAATGGGGCGGATAAACTCACGTGACAGAGAGAGTGATGATGCTGGGATCTCAACCTGTTCTTTTACCAACATGAATCGTTGGTCTCTTCTTAAATCAGTACATGTTTTCAGGATATGGAAGGAACATCTGGAGTGCTGGGGAGAATGAGCAACTCCACACAGACAGTGCCTAGTCTACAATTCAGTGCTAGCCTATTTCAAAAAATAATTTTACATGTAGGATATTAAAATTTGCTTCTGTTTTTCATTAAGCACCAAATGAGAGTCATAAGTTTAAAAAAGAGCTAGTTACCAGCTTCTGCAGGAATTGTCACTGTTATTTTAAATAAGACTACAATAACAAATACATTGGTACTCCATTGCTGTTCTGTGGCTACAGTACTGTAAAGCACTATAGCTGGCATTAAAGCATTAATGGCAAATATTGATACTGCCAATCCATTAGTAATATTTGATATTATTATAAACATTAACCTTTGGTAACCAAAGCTTATTTTTAGCAAGCTTCTTAGCTTAAGAAGATCCACACATCTGAATGCAGCACTGAGGCGAAAAGGAGGTTTCTGTTTTATACTTTGTTATTGATCGACTATTATGACAGGAATAGGAGCCAAGATATGTATTAGGAACAGGAAATGCATTAGGAACCAGGATATGTATTAGGATGTCAGTCTTAATATTTACAGTATATTTGCTCCAAAAAAACTGCTTGTTCAATATGTGTAAATTCTTTAAAGTAATAATTATAAATATTAAGAATATGAGGATTTTCTTATATTCTGTCAAATATCTACATTTTAATGTTTAGAATCTTGGAACATGTTGTGTGTTTATTTGTGGTCTATGAAATCTGACATTATTGGATGGTGTTTTATGATTATGTTAGTAGTTTTGCTTTTATATCAAAAGTTAAAGGAAGCACAGCATTAAGTGTGATCCAGTGGTTCATCCAGTCATGTCCATGTGCAAGTCGCACATTCTCCCAATGTCTGTGTGGCTTCCCCCTCCCACATCTCCAAAGACATACGGCTTAGGTTAACTGGGGGATTTAAACAGGATATGTTTGTGTGAGTTAGGCCTGCTGAAGAACTGGTGCTCTGTCCAAGGTGCTTGGCTTGTGCTCAGTACTCAAGGAATAGGTCTTGGCTCCAGTGGTGCAGTTGTAGTGCTTCTGCCTTACAGTAAGGAGACAAGGGTTCACATCCCAGGTTTTGCCTGTGTGGAGTTTGCACGTTTTCCCTGTGTCTTCCTGTGTGTTCATCAGTTTCCTTCCACAGTCCAAAGACATGCAGGTTAGGTGAATTGGTGATCCTAAACTGGCCCTGTTCGGTGGTTGGGGTGTGTGTGGATGTGTGTGTGTTTGTCTTGCAATGGACTGCCACCCGGTCCAGGGTTTATTCCTGCCTTGCACTAACTGGGATGGGCTCCAGCACACTCCTGCAGCCCTGTTCAGGACTAAGTGGATTAGAAAATGACTGACTGACTTAAGCATTTTTCCTAATGTTGCAATTTTTAAATTCTAGCCTGTTTTTAAAAAAGATGTTCCAATAGGTTTTCAGAATGAATAATTTTTTAGATATTTCACAGTGTTCCCATTGAAAAGATATTTCTGTTTTATAATTTTTCCATTAACACAGTATTGTTAAAACTCTGTATGTTTTCCATTAGCAAACTAAGTTGTTTTCTTGCAGCTTGGCAGTCATTATAAAACTATTAAAGTTACTTTCTACTTTTCAAGGTTTGTTCATGCTATTTATTTTTAAATTCATTTTTGATCCACATTGCTCATGTTGCATTTTAACACTACTAACTTAAATTTAAACTACATGTTTTTCCTACACAGTTGAATTATTTTTTTTGGTAAATTCTGCTTTTTATAAGAGGTTTGTTTTCTCTAATTCAATTAAATAAGTTCAGGTTAGAAAAGATTTTCAATTGTTTGCTCTTACTCATAATGTTTACTATACTGTCATTACTTTTCATTCTATCATAGAAATATATTTACTTAATAGTCTGGCTATTAAAGTCTCTGTTAAGCAACACGGTTGTTATAGATATGGGAACAAACATTGTGGGCAATTTCCTGTGAGAGATGACTTGTATGTCTGTAGTACTAGGGTGTTGTACCATGTTAGCCATTATTAATGTAGTGAGAAGTCACGCAAAATGACACCTTTTATTGGCTAACTAAAAAAATGTGCTGTGTTTTTCTTATCCAAAGCTGTGTTTCTTCATATGTATTGAAGAACACCATGTTTTTAACTCATGTATTTGTGTAGAATTTCAAAATGAAACCAGCTTAACTTTTGTAAGTAAGCTGTAAGGAATAAGCCTGCCAAATTTCAGCCTTCTACCTAAATGGGAAGTTGGAGAATTAGTGATGAGTAAGTGAGTGAGTGAGTGAGTGAGTGAGTCAGTCAGTCAGTGAGGGCTTTGCCTTTTATTATTATAGATATGCTTACATTTAAAATCCGCGATGGAGTGAAGCCGTGAAAGTCGAAGCGCGTATTAGCGAGGGATCACTGTACTACTAGCAAGAAGACTTCTGGGACATTGACCATATTAACTGCAAAAGAAAAAAGAAAAAATAATAAAATCTATCTTATGTTGCCTAAAGTCCTCAAATTTATGATCAAGGATGGCAACCTGCACTGCATATCTAACAAAGTCCATACTTCTTTTTGATATGGAATATCATTTGTGCCAAAATGAAATAAGAAAAAAAAAGAACAACTTATTTAAATGAATTATTAAACTGTAACAAAAACAAAGCGTAAATAAAAGTCATTTAACTATTGTGAAATGCAGTTTCATATAGGATCTGTCTCTTAATACTGAACATTCTTTGAGTCTATTGGTAAATTATCTATTAAGGTATAGTGAGAGGAAAGAAAGGTGAGGATTAGGAAAAACATCTAGACAGGGCACAGAACACATCCTGTGGTGCTGTGATGCCATCCTACAAGGAACCCATGAAGTCTGCATAAATTATAGGGCTAATCTCCCAACACCCTTCCTGTAATGAAAGTTTTAAACAAAACAGAAAGCACTTTTGGAATATCCAACCTCTACCTAATCCACCATCTCAACGGATGAACATATACAGTATGTGGAAAACCAAACAAATTTGTAAACACAATTGTGAAAGTCTGCAATAAATTAACAAACAATCCCAGAAGATTCAAATAAAATTAACACATAGTGCTGTCAGGTAACTGGGAAATAGGGGCACTCCAACACCACTCTGTCAACCTAAGCATCAGTAAGCATACATAGTAACCCTCTAATATATTTATAATGAGGACTGAAAGACTGGAACATTTTGCAAGTTTTTGAAATATTTCAAAACTGGAAAAATGCATTTAACTCAGCAGTTCAGTGCCAAACATACTACTGACCAAATTCAAATGTATTACTAATGTCCTACAGGGACTATGTTACTATGCTCTCTTGACCTTGCAAACTGGTTCTATACAAGATCTGCAAGATTAGACCACATCTGACATGCAACACAACGTCTGGTCCAGACTTTGGTCAAGTCTGGGCTACTGGAACTTTCTGCTGGCAGGAGTAGTAGCATGTGTCACAAAGCTGCTGTCAACAGTACAAAATGCAACATCGTGTCTGGTGTTCAACTAGCTGAGACGGTCATTTCTCTTTTCAGATCACTTCATTGGCTTCTTGTAGCAGTATGTATTAAGCTCAAATCTTTAATACTTGCCTATAGAGTAGTCAAAGGGTCGGCACCTATGTGGAGACACTTTTTAGGGCCTATGCTCCTTCTCAAACATTCAAGTCTGCTGATGAACGGCATCTAGTGATGCTACCTCTGGATGGTATCAAACCCAGACTATTTTCAAGTGTAGCTCCTTGCTAGTGGAATGAGCTGCCCACCTCCTTTTGAAATTATGACTTCTTCAATGTGTTTAGTAAGCATTTGAAGACTCTCCTGTTTGGTAAATTTCAATCTAGGAATTGCAACTAGCTTTCATTTTGTTCAAGGCTGTTCCCTTGTGATAATCAATGATGTAACCTTTTCCTGTAACACATGTTCCCAAACAGTCCTCCAGACTATTATCTATATATATAATTCACTAAGGCAAGAAACCCATGGAAAGCACGCCAGAAGGGGCGTGGATTCACTAAGCCGCCAACAAGTAAGACACGTATGGCACACGCAGGAAGGAGCCACGCCCACCAACTCCAAGACCATAGGATACAACGACAACTCGCAGAGCCACGCCCACCAACTCGGATGCGACGACACAGAAAAAACGGCTTTCATTTATATTCGTCTGTCATAGAGGCCACATGCACCTCCGAGCCTCGTTGACTGTTTATAGAGGCATGTTTCTCGTGGAGGTGAATCGCCATATGCAGCATGTAAAACGGTTTGCGAGGGGTATCCCATGGGATCCTTAAAACAATCCTTTACAACTGAGGTTAAAACACAATGAAGTAAGCAGTCTTTAAAAACCGAGTTTTCAGTTACAACGCACGACCGCGTGCACCAGAGCAAACTGTTTTACACGCTTCATACAGCAATTCACATCCGTGACAAACATGCATCTTCTTAGATGCTCCTGCAGGAACACGGAAAGTCTACGTGAGTCACAGGTGCATCTGGACTGTGCAAAGACGACAACGACTCAAGTGACGAGTTGGGGGTGGGCACATGAACGATGGCGGACCGGCAGTTTTCAGTCACGGACGATTATGTGTTGGTTTGTTCTGTGCATTGTTACAATGTTGCTTTTCTTGCTGATTTATTACATTACCGATTTTTCAAATGTTAATTTTCTCCCTGTGCTTAAAAATCATTAAAAAACCGGCCTGATTATGCGGTGTATGGTACGCCGCGGGTTGGCTAGTTTACATAAATTATGTTGATCTCTTTTGTGTATTACTCTGGATAAAAGTGTCTCCTAAGCAAATAAATATAAATGTACTACTAAGGAAAAAAGTGTACTTTGAATAAGATGCACAGTCCATTCAGAGGAATGTTACAGTGTGCATATATACCAGACCAACCAAAGACAACAGTGAATAAGTCAGTGATAGAGAATATTACAACTGCCCGAAGCAGCTCTTTTGAGTAATTGAAAACATTGTGGTAGTTATCATGTCCAAATTTCAAGGTGGTGGTCGTAGAGCAAATATGGTCATATATCACCTATATTTCACCTTGTTGATGACTGGATTCATTGCCTTTTTTCTGGCATGTCAACACAGAATAATCCAGAAAAAATGCAATATGGACTGCTTTGTGGATAAACTGTGGTTTCTTGTGAGTTCTTTGAAGATACACTGTCTATCTGCATATCTCCATAAATGAGACAATGAGAACATAGCATTTTTCATTGAATCTGAATGTGCTGAGAAAATTCTGTGGACTTTTATATTTCCAAGAATAATTCCACTTAATGCTGGCAACCACTTCACTCAGACTTCTCAAGGAAAAGTGAACAATGTTCTAAAATCCCAGGCAGTTCTACAGTTCCAGGTTCTTGTAGTGGCCGTGATCTTCCTGGTTTGTCAGTTTTAACTTAAAAATAGAAATCTCCCTGGACACTACTTTGACTTTATCATTGTGACAATACAGTGGAGTGTCAACCTAGTTTTTTGATCTATGAATGCTGGAAAGTTAGTCTCACATGTCTGTAAAATGATCCTGCATATCATTAAAGTATTTGAATGTTTCACATGGAGATCTTTCTTTGTCTTCCTGTTTGTGTATCCTAACTTGCCAGCATCTGCCAGAGGCTTTGACAGTTTCATTGGTGAGTCATTGGCTTTCGAGCAATTTCTACAGACTGGAAAGGTAAGTGAAAACTTCTAGTGATTTTAATTAGTAATTGTCATTTTGGGTTGATACAATGGTAGGGTTGGAAAATATGGTGTGGTGGGAGCAACAACTGTACATTGCCATCAATAGCAACACACCAACATTTTAATCTTATTTTGAAACTTGTTTTGTTGTTTAATAATACAATGTAAACAATGAAATCAATAAATAAGTTCACAATTGGGCTGCTAAGGAAAGGGCTTGTCTGAGCTATAATTATCTTAATATTTATTTCTATTGTCTCTTTTTAAATAAAATATACCGTACTAAAAAAATATACGTTTTAAATTTTATAAATCAATGAGTGTTGAGACATTGATCAGTGTATTATGTATTCAAGCACTAATTGTGTTTTCAAAATTGCCAACACAACACTGAAAGCACTAAAACTTTACTTTAGATCCTGACAACTGATATATTGTTAATAGTTCCTGAACATCAGAAGTCATGGATTGGTTTCTGTACCCTGCTAAATTAGTTAGGGGAAGCTTGTAATATGCAAGTTAGCCTGTGAGAAGACTTGAGTATGTCTGCTGTACTTTATCAGGCACTGCATTTCATTCATACAATTGGTTCTGTATTTTTTTCATTTTTTAACCACATCAGGCTACATGAAGTAAAGTATCAGAAGTTAATGACTTTCAAATAGAAATTCATCACCATTCTGTTTGCTTGGAAATGATTGACTTTAGAATGCTATGGATAACAATCTGGAAACAAATATGCAGTTTAATAACTATTTGACTAAATGTGTATGAAATTATACTGTTCAGGGCTGGGCAGGTGAGGATTGTGGCAACCTCTGTGTAGTGTGGTGGAATCAAGCTATCATGCTGTGTAGTTTTGTTGCCCTACATAAACTATGAAGTGACACAAGAAGTAGGAAGCAAAAGAACTTAGAAAAGGCTGCAGGACCTAAGAGATAACTTGAGGACGCACTTACTCACCTGATGAATGTAATAAAGACAGAATCAGCTACATCTTCCACGGTGTATATCTCTGGAATGTGGATGGGAAACATGTCGCACTGATTAGGGAAATGCCTTTCTTGGCTGCTGTGGAAAGTATACTTAAGCATATAAAAGCTTTGTAAGATGATATTATGGTAATGCAACAGCTTGTGGTTATTCTGCTTGTTGATAGGTTATCAGAACTCTTAGGGAACCAGCAACAATTGTAACGTTATTAAGTGTAGTTAATACATCATAAGATAGTATTTTGAGTATTTCAGTAATACTGACTATTATCTGTTGTTTCTTCCTGAGCACAATGTAAGAGTAGTGTGTGTACAAGTGGGTATACATAGGCAGTGCCAACTCCCACAGTTTAATGCACAAAGGGGCGTCTAATATGGGGAAGCTCCTTCCCATTGAGTACTAGGCAGGGAGTGATTTTTGCTGTGGTTAAATTCTCTCCAAATGAATTAAAAACAAACAACACATCATAATTCCACAATAATACTACTAGAAGGGTTTGATGAGCAGGATCATATAATTGTCATAGGTAAGATTTTATGATCATAATAAAACACTCTGCGGTGCTATGTGGATGACCTGAAGTGTTAGGCCAGAGCTCTGAAGTATGTTTTTTGTTCCTTTGACTTAACAGGACTAAAGATTTGAATAATTTGAATAGAGTCATTTATCATTTCTTATTTGCAGTAGGTTTGTGAAAGAAAGATGTATGTATAAATGGAGAGGATATGGTGATAATTTGTCCCCTGACTTGCTCCGAACAGCTTTATAACAACGATCTCTATAGTACAATCTACTAAAAAGAATGAATGGTAATTTTTCTTTAATGCAAGAAAAATATCACTTAGAGACAAGTAGGCTTGCTTAAAATTTCTCTAAAGAATTTCATTAGTGCGTCAATGCCCTGCAGTTTATGTCGGAAAAAAGTGTGAAATTTTTCAGCACAATGTGTTTCTTACACAAATTTTTCAGAGTACTAATATACTAAAAAACTGATGTGCCAAAAGACAAACTACCTGAAGAACAAAAGTCTGGATATGATTCCACAGGCATAAGAATGTAATAACCATTTTGAACAGAACAGGCAATTTAGTCAAATAAAACACTTATTTCCTATTCACATAACATCTGTAACCTATCATCAAGTCAAGATTTGAAAGGTTCATAAAGTACTGCTATACACTAGAACTCTTGTTCACTATTTCCTATATCTGCAATTTACTGTGCAAAGGGAATCTTTCTAACATTTGTGTAAAATGAACCCTAAACCAACTTCCATCTCTGTCCCATATCATAACCTACTTTAAAGTATAAACTGGCATCCACCATACCTAATTTTGGAAAACTCTATCGTCTGCATTTAACTTCATAAACTGAATACAAGTAACTCCCTTAATCTTTCATATCTCACAGTCCCAGAATAAGACAAGTGTCTCTTCCCTACAGAGAGAAACAGAGCCCAAGTAAAGGAACTGAATATTTGTGAGTTTGATGAAGGGAATGACATAAGTACAGAAAGACTACAGCAGATGAGAGGGCAGAGTACCCAGCTGTTGAGTTTAAATTGAATGGATGAAGTCCAAGTATATATTTGTATGTATGTGTATGTGTATGTATGTGTATGTGTGTGTGTGTAAATATTTAGAATTAACTTATAGTTATATTAGATGAAAGATTGTAAGTACTTCATATCTAACATCATGTTTACTGACCATTACTTTAAGAAACATTTTTAGTCTTTGCCATGCTTTAATCTGAATGACTTTATCCATTCAACTTAAGCTCAACAACTTGGTACTCTGCCCTCTCATCTGCTGTAGTGTTTCTGTACTAATGTCACTCCCTTCATCAAACTCACTATTATTTAGTTGCTTTAGTTTGGTTCTGTTTCTGTAGCTCTTAACAATTACCTGCCTTATTCAGTACAAATCATAAGAGGTTATGCTTAAGCTATATTGCGTTCAGCTATGAGGCATATTATGTTCATTTTTTGTCCCTTATCCTCCCATGACACTCAGCACCCTTGTCACCCAGCCAACGTACTCTACAGGTGTCTTTAATACCAGAAAGGCTGAACAATGCTACCACTATTGTGATAACTGGCGTATTGAATCATCTAGGCCAATTTATCAAACATTGATGCTGCTGAATATTTTTAGCACAATTAAATAATGTTAAATATTAAATTCCTTGTTTTTTCTGTTTCCTAAAAAAAACACCTTTTTTTTTGAAACATGAATTTGGTCGCAATGTTTGGATACTTCACTGTGCATGCTGCCTTCTTCTAAAATATAATTTTGCTGTCCGCAGCCACAAAATGGCTTTACTTTATTGAAAGACATGTAAAACATTAAATATTCTAAAATAAAATATAACAATGTTCAGAAACAAGACAAAGACAATTTCACTGATATGTAATGCATTCTTAAGGTACCAAATTTTACTTATGTATTTACCTTTGGAATGGTGTGGTCCATGCTTTTTATTCGGGAGTTGAGCTGAGCAAGTTTCAACCCTGCTACAAGCATGACTTCTTTTCCCAGTTACCACGGCACCCCATCATTCTGTGGTGTTTTTTTTTCTCTCTTTTCTTATTTATTCACCTCACCTAAACAATCTTTGCCTGCTGCCATAGTATGAGTTTATGATTTCTATCAGTCATAATTTTATTGCTTGACTGTAGTTTAAATTCTTGCACATATGGTTAGCACTGCTTTCTGATACTTTTTCACTTCTACTACCAATATCAGGCATTCCTATGAACTCTAATGTAACCCTCACTGTAGATCTGTTTAGTTTATTTACTACAAATTCAGCGTTTTTTTATTTGATTAGTTGTGTGCTACATAACTTGCATTTTTACTTGTGTTTGCATAATATGTGAAAAACACCTACTGTACTGTCAGAATAACACTCCTCTCTCTGTGGACCAATTTCACTAGAATCTGTTCAATAATTTCTGAATAGATTGTACTTTTAAAATAATAAAAAACCACAAACAGATTTCCAAATTGTCAGTATTAAAACTGTGAAGCATTCTGTGTACAGTAATCCCTCGCTATATCGCGCTTCGACTTTCGCGGCTTCACTCTATCGCGGATTTTAAATGTAAGTATATCTAAATATATATCACTGATTTTTCGCTGGTTCCCGGATTTCTGCGGACAATGGGTCTTTTAATTTATGGTACTTACCTCAGTTTGTTTGCCCAGTTGATTTTATACAAGGGACGCTATTGGCGGATGGCTTCCAAAAACACACTTATTGATTTTTTGATTGTTTGCTTTAATCTCGCTCTCTCTCTCTCTCTCTGCCTGACGGAGGAGACGTGAGCAGAGGGCTGTTTGCACAGAGGCTGTTTGCTTAGAAGATACTGACGCTCCTCTAAAAAATGCCACGGCAAACTTAAAAGCACACGTATTGATTTTTTGATTGTTTGCTTTTCTTTGCGAGCGATCTCTCTCTCTCTCTGAAATTCTCTGCTCCTGAAGAGAAGAAGATATATTTGCATTCTTTTAATTCTGAGAAAGAACTGTCATCTATGTCTTGTCATGGAGCACAGTTTAAACTTTTGACTAAAATGTGTTATTTCATGTCTAGAGGGCTCTAATAATGTTAGCAGTGTGGGAGAGTTTCTAAGGGCTTAAAATATATAAAAATAACCATACAAACATATGGTTTCTACTTCGCGGATTTTCATCTATCTATTCTGGAACGCAACCCCCGCGATCGAGGAGGGATTACTGTAATCTCAATTACTGATTAGTTCTGTTTCAAATTTACCTTGAGAGAGATTGTTTCAAGTTATATATTGTGTATGCTTTCCTCTTTAGCATATTCGATATTTGCTCATGACAGATCCCCAGTACAAGTCATTAAAATGCCAGCACATCACCCTCATGACAAAAAAAAAACACCTTGTCACATCAACAGTTTGTATGAACCTCTCAAACATCATTTCACTTCTCCTACTGTTTGAATTTGTAACAAATACATTAACTAATCTTCATAACCGTAAAATTCATTATTTTACATATGTAGAAGTGAACTGAAGAGGAAAGGAGCTTCCTAAGAGAGGCTTGTTAAGCCATTACGGATGCTGTGAATATTCATGTACTTGCATTATATTAAAAGTGGGAAAAGGAATTCTTACTCTACTTTTCTGAAATGGAGTGGAAGGCAGGCATGCACAGATATCACTCAAGTTCCATATGCACAAAGCATTCAGCTTTTTATTGAGCACATCTCTCTCGTTAAAAATTGTCTAAAATGTTTCCATGGCAAGATCCAACCTGCAAATGTTGCAATCAAGCTCCAGCCTCACTGGGCCACATGTTCTGGGCCTGCACCAAATTAACTTCATTATGGATGAAAATGTTTAAATACCTTTCAAACAGCCTTGGTGTCCCAATCCATCCTAATACACTAACAGCTGTGTTTGGTGGACTCCCAGATGGGCTTAAGGACAAACAAACTATAATTGCCTTTACTTCACTACTGGCACGTACACTTGTCTTGCTCAACTGGAAGAATCCTAACTCACCTCTTTTAAGTCAGTGGGTAACTGATGTTACATACTATTTGAAATTGGAAAATATCAAATTCTCACTTAGAGGATCTGTTCAAAACATTTTTAAAACCTGGCAGGATCTAATCAGTAACATTTTACAATAAGCATTTATATTGGGGAGAAAGGCTCCTTTCTCTCTTTTCTACTCTCAAAAGTGTTATTCTGGCTGTTGGCCTTCCTCTGTTTCTCTGGGGGGTTGAGTTGAATTTAGTTTTGCTAAGTTTGACTTGATTGTATGGAATGTTACAGGCTTTTAATAAATTCAATAAAAGTATAAAAAAATCACAACTGCATTATCTGCAGATCCTAACGATTCTGTTATTTCTCCGACGATCTCTTTATTTATTAGCCAAATGCCACAATGACCTGCTATCCATCATCTAAGAATTTCAGCTTGAGACTTCAGCATAGATTTTTAACTCCCCATTTTGTATTACTTTAAAAATTTAATGTGAACTATCAACACACAACCAACAATTAATATCAGTACCAAAAATCCAATTTCTATATTACTTGCATTGGAATTTGCTATTAATGAAAGCTATTTCAACTGAGCCTTCTGTATTTCTGCTTGATTTCTTAACTACATGATATTGTAAAATGTTATTAAAAACGCATGAAATGTATTTTATCTGTTAATATGTTTTAATGCATTCTATTATCATTATTTTTGGATATGAATTTTTACAATACTATTTAATAAATAAACTTGGTTTATCTGTTTCTTTGGCAAGTAACTTAGTAAAAATGTAAAAATGCACCAACTGAGTCTGTTTTCTAAGCCTCTAAATAAATCTGAATGTAAGGCCATGCATGTGTTTTTAGTTGTTTGTGTAATGATATACAGATCACAGAACTAGATTTTACAAATGTCAGCAAGCTCTAGTATTATTGTAGTTTTATATGTGTTTCTTTGAACATTCACACATGTGTAGTTCTAATTCTCATGATATTGTTAGATTTTTTAATTTTCCCCATCATTGGGACTGTACCTTTTAATACTGTTCCATTCATATTTTGAATCAGCCACATACATTTTCTTTCAGTGGTTTCTTAGGAACTCTGTGAATATAAACATATAATTATAGTCCTAAAGAAATGTGTGTGAACCTAAATGTTATTCCTGGAGAAATTACCTTCAAGTGCTTTTAATGCTTGACTTCACCAGAATCATCTTGTATTTGCAACTATCACATTTGTCATATGACTTAATGTGGCATGCACAGATATGATCATCATAGGAATAATGTAATCTGGAAGAGAATCCTTCTTGAAATTAAATAACATCCTTTCAGACCGATGTATTTCATTAAATAGAATGTTTGCACTCTTTGTACGCATTTCAAGTTGTTTGGAGAAATTTCTATCAAACATTTAATGATCCCACATTTAGCACCCAGGACTATATTATTATATGAAATGAACCTAATTGAGTTTCAATTCCTTTTAAAAGCAGGACTTTATTTATTTTTACTGGTGGTTCAATATTTACTCATCTTAATTGATTCCAGGAAAGTAAAATGAGCTTCAGGGCTACTGATACTGCATATATAATTTCATGTTTGTGTAATTTGATAAAGTGGAGGAGAGATATTAAAATTTGACATTCTCATAAAGTATTCTACATTTATGTAATCATTGATTCATTTTAATTTACTCTTGTTTAAACAAAAGAGAACTTTTCTGAGAGAGAAAAACACAGGACTAGAGAGAGAGCGAGGAAGCATCATTTTAAAGTTTTTGAAGATAATGATGGCTTGTCAAATTGAAACACAACTCAAAGCTATGTGTTGACATATTGTCAGGAAAGTGAATTTTTTTTGTTTTATGTATTTATTTTTCAACCTAGGGGTCCAACATAACTCAGTATTTCTATACAGTTGAAATGTTGTCTTGATATATTGTACCCAAACCTCTGAATTAATTTTTCTTTCTAAATTTCACACCAAAATGACACTGGGAGTATGATTAATATATTTATTTTGCCAAATTTGCTTATTTAATTCATCAGCACCTTTGCTTGATGACAGTTAAAAATGCATGCTTCAAATTCTGTCAGCATGGTGCTTCAAATTCTGTCAGTATATTGCTTCCACTATTTTGAAGTAAACCTCCTGTCTTACTATGTAACTTATACAACTTTATGCAGCCTTTATAATAAAGTTCGACTGAGGATGGATATTATTTTTGGTAGACAAAGAAATAATAATGAAACGCCTGGTTGCTGGCATTTAACTTCACCAGGCAGTCAGAAACTCATTTAGTTTTTTTCGGTTTCATCTAACTTTGCATTAATACTTTATTAGGTAGGCATTATGACCTAGTAACTTTGATTTAAATGTGAAAAAAATCTCTTGCTTCTAACTCACTGCTTGACAATTAACTTGACTTAATTTAAATTGCTGAAATATAAACAAAAAAATGAGTATAACTCTGTTTAATAATGTACCTTAGAATGAGGTTAATTATTTAAAAAATGCTATATAAAGTAGACATACATAGATATTAGTCATAGTCAAGCTTATTGTCTTGTATACATAGTACAGTGAAATGCATACTAACTGTACATGTCTCCTCAGAACAGTTGAGAAAAGTACAATACATTACAAAAAAATATATTTAGCATGCAAAATCCATATATAATTATGTGCAACATATGGAATTTGTATTTGTTAGTAGTATATACAGTATATTTACACTGTTAGTTACAGTATATTACAGACTTTATTCTTATGATTGCCTGTTCACTAACCTTACGACTTGAAAAGAAAAACTGTCCAATGCAGCCAACAAGGATGGACTGCAATCTGCGCCTGTAGAAATTTGTGGGAACAGAAGCAGAAACATGAGCTGTCCTCTGACAATTTAGTATGTAGACGCACTGGGGAGCCTTCTTGACAATTCCAAAATGTGTTACTCCCACTTCATCTCATCCGTAATGGTTCACTTCAGGAAATTTTAAGTTGGTCATTCTCTTATCAGTACCCTCTGATATAGAGAAGAGTGTGGTCTACGTGAGATTAAGGGTGAGATTGCTGTCCTGGCACCACTGAGTCAGCTTCTACATAAGCTATCTTATCATTGTTGGTGATCAGGTCAAAGATGGTGGTGTCATTAACAAATGTAATAATTGAATTTATTTTTACTATTCCCTCAGTTTAATAATCTTCTTATATAATACGCTAATGTGGCAGTCCGTTAGTCTGTCCAGAATTTTAAATCACCTATAGCTTGCCAAGCGTTTGAACTGCTGACCTGAAATTTAGTACACATATATTACATTTACAATTTGCTAAACACCAGTCCTAAAAATTATTTGAAATGTTTGCTGTTCTTCTATTTATACATCATTTAATTTTAATATACAAAAACATAAATCTCCATTAATGAAAACAAGAATTTAAAAAACTGAATATCTACGAGTGTCCCTTAATATTAAAAATATTATATACAAGTTTAAGAACAAGGTCAAGGTAAAAGAGAAAGTCATTTGATTATGGGTATTAGCTTTCTTCATTTAGAAAAGATGAATAGAGAATGATTTAATAAAAGTCAGTCCCTTACTGTTCAACTATTCCTGGAATAAGGTGTTAGATTCTTAATTCTGCTGTATCATCATCATATTTAAAAGATTTATAAGTCTGATATGAATGTGAGCAATCATTTGGGTAAAATATGTTATAATGCTGGAAAGAGAACATAATATTGTGGGTGGCGGTGTTAACAGTTTTAAGAATGAGGAAGCATTATAGAGAATTTTAATCTCTTTTGATGTTGCAGATATTTTGCCTATAAGTACAGCAGTGATATCCTGAAATAATGGTTACAAATGAGTAACTAACAATGATTTAAACCAGCATTGTTTGAGTATTTATTATGTAACTCATTATGTTTATTGGTTGCTTGGCCTGGGTAAAAATACAGATTTTCCGATTAATTGTTGTTTTTCATTTACATTTTTCATTTAAGATCGATCTCATGAATATCTATCCTGCTCAATTACTAGATGTACTGTAGATTTTTGCTGGAAATCAGCGTCTTAGACACTTAAATCAGATGAGTGGACTTACTTACAGATTCAAACAGTGCGTTATTAAAGAACAGCTACATATAAGCAAAGCCATATGTAAGCTGTGCAGCTCAGCAGTTACTTATTGCTGAAACGCAACAAATTTGAGAAATCAAACCAAATGAAATCTCAGTCAACATCCAAATGAGTACAGCCTGAACAATCTCCACTGGAGACAGTGTTTATCTCCAAACTTCCGTTTAATTTGCCTTGTGCCCAAAAAAATAACAGAATCTATAGCAGTTTTTATGTGTAAAGATAAGAGACCCTACAATATGCCTCACCCTTCAAAGCAAGAAGCCAATTTTCAGAGCAGCCTGCAATACAAAACTGAGCGTGTGCCCAAAGCAGCTAACTTGATGTATCTCTGTAATTGTGGCATTATCAGTCACAATGGCTGGTTCTCTTTCTTTTATGTTCCATTCATTCAGTGCTGCTATTAACAAGCATCAGCTCTAGATCCTTGTTTTAAAATGCTTCGTTTTTGCCTGAGTACTGTCAGGATACATGTTCGAGACTGCTACAAGTGAGCAACTGAAGATATGTGTAACTTGTAGTATTATAGAAAGACATGAGTCTTCCCACTGTATCTTTAATTTTGACAAACTGAAGATTATTTTAAATGTGAAATAGAAGAATACATTTGGCTAAAAGTTTAGTTGAAAGTTGTCTACATGGAGATTCATAACATACGTAGAGGTTATTGATTAACATTTATTATTTAAGAAGCAATATTTGAATATTTTTTAATGCTATTATTTGCAAGATGATATAGATGTTTTATAAAGCAGATTCTATTGTATTGAAACTAGAAGCCCCCCATAATATATGTCATATATGTAGACTCAGATGTGGCAATCCATATGTTATTTAAATTATGGTGAATCTGAATGATTGCAGTGCTGTGAAAAAGTTAAAAGACCAATGATATTTTGTTCCACACTATGTATACACCCTTCAAATAAAGTGTCAATGAAATCAGCTCACATTATATTAATGTTCTCTGTGCTGTAACTGTGTTGTAAAAAAGCCACCACTTCAAATATATTAGTGCACGCTAATTCAGTTAAGATAAAATCGATAAAATCAGTATCGAATTGGGCCATTGTGAATCAGAATCAAATCAAACTGGGACATCAGTGCTGATACCCAGCCCTATTGGTAGCTATTGTTTCTTTTACACAAATAAATAATCAGCTTGTGTTGTTCACAGTTAAGTCCTGGCGACCACACAGTTCCTGAGGCTCTACATACAATGTCTTTGGCATCCTTAAACAGAAAATCATGCAATTAAAGATAACTGCAAAGATTGTATCAATGTTTTTTCAAATTCAACTCAAATACTTCTATAGCAACTATTTCCTATAAACAATTGCAATTTGTGTCACAAAAAATAAAGTTTGACTAGAGAAAAGGTTATGTTTAAATAGTTATTCAAGGGTCCTCCCTATGCTGAGAATTTTTACTTAAAAAAACAGGTTTTTAAAACTAACACCACATTCCCAATGGAAAGTTAGTAGTTGGACAAAGTGTGGTACAATGGAGTAAAAGGAAATTGCATAAAAGAAGTAATGAAGAATGTTTTATTGTAAACCTTAATGTAAAGGTTAGCGGCAGCATGGTGTTGCAGTGATTTGCCCTGTCCCCTTTGGATAACTTGATTTAATTCCTGACCAACTGACGAGTGTCTGTTTTCACATATGCCTTTATCTACTGTATGTAAGTGTTCTTGAGGATTCTTCCACAATCCAAAGACTTAAGTGTTTGAGTAATGGATAAATGTAAATTAATGCATTATGCAAAAGTGTGCGCTGCAATGGTTTGGTGCCCCACCTAATCTTGGTTCCTGTTCTGTTCCTGATGTTTGCCAGAATAGACATCTGCACTCTATAACTGTCTATTTTGATAAAGGAAGTTTTTGTAAATGGGTGGATGTATAGACTCTTATGATTAATGATTATACAGTCAGCTCATGCTTAGCGAACCTTTCTTTTTTTCAGTAATACCAAATAAATGGAATTAAATATGGTTTGGGTATTTGGTGGTATCAGATGAAACAGTTTAAATGGCTAAATACTGTTAAGTTACATTTTGTGTTATTAATATTTGTGCAATCTAGAATAAAACTTACTCTGAAAGAGAATAAAGCTACCTAAACTGTGAGCTATCAAGTTCACAACAACTCTGCTAAATATTTTATTTCGTTTTATTTTTTAAGGAAGTCTGGTACAAAAAGCACCTGAAGGTATTTGTAGAATATTTTGAATAGAAGTGTGTAAGTTTTAATTTTGATAACTTCATAAAAGGAAGAAGGAGTACAGTCTTTAAAGTTATATTTTATACACAAAAATGATTTGCTAAAAACCAGTTAAAAGTTATTTTCAAATAATAATTCTGTGTATGTGTGTACCATAGTATTGAAAACACAACTGAAAAACCGGAAAAGTGGATCATTCATTTTTCACAGCTGCTGTAAATTTTCTTATCCATTTTATGATTCTGCTTTATCCATGACAGCACTGAATGTGTAAAACGCTGGCTAGCTTTAAATGGGGCATCAGTACATTGCAGGACATATTAACCAATCCTGAACTCTCCACAGATTTATTTTCTCCAAGCTGGCTGCTGACTGGAGTTTTTCTTTTGCTCTTTTAAATAATTAATTGGCCATATCTCAATAACATTAATAGACATACTGTACTGTATATTGTTAGGATCCATTAATGTTAATCAATTTGAAATTGAATCTTTTAATGTGTGTTTACAATATATGTGTGTAAACGTTTCACATTATAACTGTAAAAATGTTACAATGGTCTCAGCCAGTACTCATTGAAGAATGTGACACAAAACTGAACTGAATTACATTGTAAATTGAATTGAACTGAATATTTACTCGTGCCAGATCAATTCAAAGTCACCAGATAAACTCAAATACACCTCTTTGAAACTTGAGAGGAAACCATTATGCCCACGTAAACACTTGTAAAATACTGTATAAGAACTGCACAAAGCTAGTTTGTGAGAACTGAAGTCAGGTATCTGAAGTAGCAGTTATAGCTAACAAGTAAACAGAATGTCAAAATTCTGTGAGTGAGCATATTAACCTTCTTTCATATTTTTGCTGCTTCTTCTAGTTAAAGTAATAAGGGCTGCTAATTGCATATTTTAAATGCTATGGCCTGATCCCAGGCCCTCCATTATTGTTCACTTCATTTTTGTAGGTGGAGAAGTAAGCAGGATTCAGTGCATGAAATGATTTGTACAAACACACCATATGACACAGCTGTTTTTTGGAGACCACTTTATCTTCATGTCACCTTTGCAGAGGCTTTCGCATGATGGATGTCTTTCGGCATCTGTGCTTTCTGCTATAGCAGCTGTTTAATGTGCAAGCTATCATGCTTATTCCAGATGTAGACATTTGCTTATCTCAGTCTGCAGTCCATCAGTTTTTCCTTTCTAGCAAAGATTACATCTCCAATCAGATTTTGGCCTTATTTCCCTGCATATTTTAGAAAATTCCACCTCCATTTTAACAGACTTGTCTTAATTTAAGAGACACAAAAGAGCAGTGTATGATAATAAGCAGTGAATGTAAGGCTGAGACAAGTTGCACTACTTAATGAGGATATTTCTGAACCTATCCTTTCATAAGAACCATATCTAATTCTAAGTTTCTTTTTGCATTTTAATTTCTCTGCATTGTATTCTCCTGTAAAATCCATCAAACTTTTTAAATAAAATGTCATGCTGTTTTTAATGCCTACTGCATGTCTCACAAGCATAAGAATCATGATGAGTGAAGCATTTGCCAGATAAGGACGTTTGCTTTCCCCTTAGTAGTACACAGTTTGGTGGTACAGCCTGTGCCTTGCACGGCAACAGCTGTTGAAGCAATAGATAATCGCCTTACAAGATGTCACAGAAGTGTGCTTATTGTAACATTTTTGAAAACTACACTTTTCTGACAAAGTACAACATTTATCAAGGCAGTCAGCTAATTTACTTATATTGAAAACCTTATCACACCGAACACTCTAAACCAGGGGTCTCCTGCAGGTTTTTATTCTAACCCTTTTTCTGTTTTTGCTGCTAATTAACTTCTTTTGAATGGATTTTAATTGACTTGTTTTATAAGATTTGATTTCCTGAATTTTTTTCCTTAAATGGCACCCAAACAGAAATGATATGTGAAGTGAGTGAGCCAACAGAGGTCAGGGCCTAAAACTCCAACCAGTTGCTTAATTAGGTTCTGATTCATGTTGTTAGTTAAACCTGTTTTTTAATCCCACGGCTTTTTGTTGCTCTCATTGTGCAATAGCATACATTTCCAAAATTATGGATTTTCTCTTTTCTAAGAGCACTGTTAAAATGTTTTGGGGACCTGAGCAGATCAACATTCCTGAGACTTTCACCTTTCTTTATTTTCAAACTAGGGAGCTATGCCCCCTGCATGCTTCGCTCGCCAACCCCCATGCAGGCCGATGCAATCGTCATTTGCCGCTTGCGACAAATCGTGTTGTGCTTTTGGTTAAACACGAATATCAACTCTGACTTTGATATCTCCGTCTTTCGAAACAATCATCGCTGACAATTCGTCACATGTTGGTTTATGCGAGCATGATCTTTCGGATTTATATAGAAATGCAAGAAAACTTCTTTGTCCATGTTTTTCAGATAAATTTGGTGTAAAGTGCGATACTTTTGGACGTATGGATTTGTATCCATTATTGGCTGTAGAATTTCTAATACGTTTGATTGTTTAACTCTTTCGATTCTATGTTGCCTTGCTTCTTCCGTGATCATAAATATAAACCTGACTGAATTGTGGTTTCTTTGAAATTAAACTTATAGTAGCTTTAATTGTTGCAAGACAACAGATTCTCATAGTGTATGGTCCTGAATCATGTAAATCTACGTTTTGAGCATTGAATGATGCAAACACAAACAGAATATTGTAGATTCTGATATCTTGCCTGTAGTGTTTATGGATATCACTTTCACCAAATGACAAATCTTTTATTTCTCGCAGATACCTATGTCCAAATATTAAATCTCTTATCTCTGTTCCGTTATTTCACCGAGTAATAATTGCCATATGTTACTGCTAATGAGACCTTTACTATCAGTTTTTTGAGACTTTCGAATTTTAATACGTTGATAATCTCTAACCTGCTCTGCATGTGTATTGCTCCAACATTTTTTAACCTCTTTACGATGTTCTACTTTGTCTTTTCTTCGTCTACTGTTTGTCTTTTAATCCCGCCCCTGCTTGGACCTGTTAGGTTTTCATTTCGTCTTTTGGCACAAAGTCTTAGCACACAGTTTGTTGCTCATTTTTTGACTCATTTTGTATCTGATTGTTTGGGTGCTAATTAAGGAAAAATAAATAAATGGTCTGAGTCTTCAAGAGCAAGTCAATTAAAATTAATTCAAAAGAAGTTAATTAGCAGCATAAACAGGTCATTTATTAAGAACAGGATTAGAATGAAAACTTTGCAGCCACTGGGGCACCCCAGGACTGAAGTTGGAGACCCCTGCTCTAAACAGTACTCTGCATTGTCCAAAATATGTGAGCTGATTTCATTGATTCAGCTACAGGTTTCAAATATACTGTTATTTGTACTCAGCACAAGGAGATCCTTACTTGCATGTGTCCCACAGACTAGAGACAAAAGTATAAACAGCAGAGAGTAAATACAACACATGTAAAAAAGTAGACACATGTAGATTGGGTGTCCTTTCCACCTATCCCTGAACATACTTCATGTTGATTGTTGCACTAAAAACACAGTAAAGCTTACTACTAGAAGCACACTATTCAGCTGCCTTTCCCTTCTCTTCCTGGTCTCTCTTCAACCTTCCAGTTATTCTTTGTTTAACTTTACTTCTTTTCCAACTTCAGCTGACTTTTCTTGCTGGAAGGATCTTTTAAGCCTCATTTCATAATCATTTCTATGACGACTGAATGTCCCACCTACCTGCAGCACCTCCATGTCAAGGACTGGCCTTCATTTCACCCAAGAATTCCAGACTAGAACTCCCTGAATGACTCGTAGAGTCTCTGCAATTACTGATATAAACTAGCCTTAAATGGCCAGAATACCTTGGCAAGCCTTGCATTGGTACCTATCTAGACTTGTGTCCTGCAAAGAGTAAATTTATAATTATTACTTTTTGTTACACAAACTTAATAACATTTCACAGACAAAGTGGAGCTGGATGTTAGCCTAGTCATATTAAATGCAAAGATGAAAAATCAGCACTATTCCATCACAGGTCCCACTAATGTAATCCACCACTCCTACAATGATAATTAAAGAGTACATCTCTCTGCTTTTGACACAATTAACTATTATTTCATCTCTGTGACTATTTTGCATATATCTTTTATTGTATAATGTGTTTCTAATATTCACATCAGAAAGTGTGAGAGCTGTTATTGTCATTATTTGGCATAAGTTTCTTGGCCTCTAAAAATGATTTGAGTGTGCTCTTTGGGGTTTATGAGAAGAAGTGATATAGTGGTTTTATGCACTTTTTGTCTACTTGTGCTTTTAGCATAGTTAAAAATTATTAATGTTCTCCTGCGGTGCTATCTTGTTTTAAGTAAGGAAGCCACTATGTGGAGGCTTGTTGCTGGGATGCAGTTCCTAGAAGTCGTGTGTTGTGATCATGCTTTAAAACTGCCACCATATGTTTCTGATCATCCAAGATTAGGTGCACAAGAGATAAAAGCCTTTATGTCATTTCTTATTGTTAGTTTTGAAATTACTGGTTATAACATTTTTCTCTGCCCTCTGGTTATGATTTACATCTTTTGCTTTTTGGCTCTGCTTATGTGAACCCTTTATGGCATACAACCTACCGATCTGTTCTTTGAATATGATTCTAGCTACATGTCTTGAGCTTTGTTTATTTAATTATAGTCTTCTTATCACCCTTTTTGTGATTTGGACTTTCCATCCTCTTATTCTCTCTGCTGCCGCTGCTCTGTGCAAGCAGTAAAACTTTATGATGTTATTGAATATCTTTTCATTGGTCCTAGGCATGTCATGTGATCCAAAAACATGGACACAGTTTTTATTGATTTTGAGGCAATCCTTAGATTGAAATATTCTGTAGAAGGCAAAGCCAAAGATAATGGCCTAACAGCAATATTGGTTGTTGAGAAACGTCTTTTGTCTGGATGTCTGGTAAGCTAAATAAAGAAGTCTAATGCATATTTAGTTAGCTTACCGGCTAACCAACAATACTTTTTCATTTTTGATATTCATTTCATGTGTTCTCAGATTCCAGGAGCTTGATTATACAGTATTTCCTGTGTTGGAAGAATGTTAACCTTACATCATTAAAATATCTCTGCACAATCAGTTTAGTTTTAGATACTGGAATATGGGATCTCTGAAACAGATTCCTGGGAATTCAGAATGCTGTCTTTAGAGCAGTGAAGTTGTTAATACAGTAGTCTGCAAAATCCAGTTGTTTAGATTTTGACTCCTAGTTTGAGAACCATTTGTACGTCTTTTTATTCTGAGTACATTTATTCTCAGAAAAGACATAAACATTATTGGTAATTGAATTTTTGAAGTTGACCTTGTGTGGGTGTCTTTCTGTTTTGCTTGAGATGGACTTGCATTCCATTTAGGACTTGAGGTTCTTTTTTTGCAACCAAGGAAGCACAAATGGGCTCTGTTTTGAACTAGTTATTTTAAGTCAATGGAAGGCTTCATCTTTAATTATGGTAAAAACGGTATCTGTTTACAAAATGTGTTTATCTCAAACCTTAACACGGCTCTCTGCTAGACTGTTTGCTCTGTGTTGTGTACAAGTTATGCAGGGAAATTGATTAAGAGTGAGATCAGAAGTGGAAAGAATGATATCTGTGGGTGGCATACCGTCAGTTCTCTTTCATATACTTACAAGACAAATATACAGCTTTTCTACTTACTGTCCATTTTAAGCTTCTACATTTTTCTTCTAATGATAACTGAACGCTACAGTACATCTTTGGGAATAGGGAAAAGTCAGGCTAGGAGTCTGGTGATTCAGCTTCTTGTAAAACTACAAATAAGTGCTTACTTTGACACCTAATGCAGGGTAGTACTAAATGCAGTTGTATTAGTTAGGGGCACTGCGGTGGGTTGGCACCCTGCCCAGGATTGGTTCCTGCCTTGTGCCCTGTGTTGGCTGGGATTGGCTCCAGCAGACCCCCGTGACCCTGTATTTGGATTCAGCGGGTTAGAAAATGGATGGATGGATGTATAGTTAGGGGCACAGACAGTGGAGGGACCAGAAACATTTGTTCTGAGTCCTAGGCTGGTGGTTGGTTTTTATAAGAGCTCAATTAGTAACAATATCCATTGATTTGAGGTCAAGCTATGCTGTGACAAATTTAAATGAACTGACACCTCTTGAATTGTTTAATGCCATACACGGGATGAAGTTTCAGAGGATTTATACAAATGTATGTGTCACTTTTTGCATGATACTCTGTGGTTAGGGCAGAATGTTATGTTAATAAAGTAAACATGATTAAAAATTATTTACATTTAGTGGTGTACCAAGAAGTGTGGTGGCCCTCATCTTGCGCATTCACATGGGAATCAGTTTAAGGGCTTTGGTGATAGTAATTACTTGCTGAACCAGGGGTTGGCGCTGTGTTCTAATACCTTCTCTCTTCTTCCACCTGCCAAACGAAAGATGGACACCCATTCTGCCACTGGTATCACTTCGGTAACCCTAACCCTCATAGACCTGTCCATTCCTGCCTGGGACCCATATGACCAAGTTTGGCAATCCTGAGGCACTTCAATTCTGGGCTTCTGTCTGAAAAGATGTTATCTACAGCTTGTTGCATGTTCTTCAATTCAATTTCTTTTTAATTATATGGGGTCACCATGGGGGTGTCCAAACCCTTTGATGTTGTTTTGTCTCCTCTTTACACCCTTTTAAAGGGTGATTGAGCATCAATTGAATTTTGCGGATCTTACTGATGATTTTGTAACCGCAAAAGCTCACAGGTAGAACCTGTAGAAATGAGTGCAGTAGAATGGGACCTTTCATTTGCTATATTTGTTTTACATAATGTTATTTTGTTGCATCATATGTGCTTAGAATCTTTTGCATTTGTAACAAAAACATATGCACCTGAAATGTTTTGTATTTGGATTAAAATATTACATAATGTTTGTTTGTAATGTTCTGTTAGTAACAGTTCTGATAAACAACCAATATGTTGTAAAACTCAGGCAGAGGAAGGCCTGAGTAGGACAGTTCTGTCCTAGGACCTGATATGTACATTGGTGAACCGGTCACAGTAGGATTATATATAGAGAGTACAATGATGGGATTGTTTGTTTATTTTGTAAATTAGTTCACTACGTTTTGTTCTGGAGTAATATGAACATTTTTTTCCTAAAATCAGTATGCTGTTCACCCCATGTAAGCTTGTGTGGTAAGTGAAATCTTCAAAATGCAAACTGAAGACTGGCCTGTTATTGTCATAAGCAATCATTACTGTCTACTCAGTGGTATTTCTCAACTTGCATTTTCCACATGGTATTCATGCACAGCTGTCCACAGTGATATTTGTGTAAACAAATGTTGTAAAATTTAGCAGAGCTTTATAGCCTTTATGTGCTTGCTTAACCTTTGTCTCTATGAATATCCAGTTTATTTCATATTTTGTAGAATAATATTTTGTTGTGAGCTTTTAGTGAAATATTTCTTTGTGAAATGACATGCCGAATATAAAGATCAATGGATTGATGTGGTAATAATTATAGTAGTATTCATCTGCATGTCTTCATTCAACTATGTATTATTGCTTTCATTTTTCTAAATGAACTTAATTGTTTCATTGGACAACATAGGGCACATTTTCTCACAAATTAAAGATAACATTACGTTATTCTATATTTTCTGTGTTTATAGACATAGGAGAAAATAATATGTAAAAATGAAATGATTCTATTTGAGGAATCAATTTCAAATAAATTATTAAAGTGAGAAACTTTATTCGGTGATGGGTTGGTATCACAGCCAAAAATGGTTCCTGACTTTTGTCTAATTTTGCAAGAATAGTTTGTGGCATCCCCATAAAAGGACAATCCCCATTGAAAAGGACAATTAGGATAAAAAAATAAATGGATTAATTGGGAAAATGTATGAAAATCTTATTTAAGCAGTTTTTATGATTTACATAACTTCCGGGTATGATACTGTAATGTATATGTTGTAGACAAGAGGGTTATGAATAAGAGAGTTAGTATTTCATCTTAAAGCACATATACTGTAAACACTAATCATCACTGTTTCACATTTTGCACACAAATCGGGACACCTCTATACAGTGAATATATACATTTGCATGAAAAAGTGTGTAATTCTAAAGACTGACTATGTGTGTGCACTTGGCTAGACTAAATCACAAATGTTTTGAAATGCAGACTCTGTCAAGATGCTGCAATTACAAAATTACCATTGAGTGTCAACATCCATAACTCACCACCATGTGGCTACAGAGCGTAGGGAATTATACTAGAAATTATGTTGGTATTACTGACTTCATACGTATCTACTTTTATTAAACACCGGCCACCCATTTTTGTGCAAAACCACAACAAAATAACACCTGTAATTGGCATGACTTCGCAACACATACAAAGTATACAGTGTTGTTCAAAACCACGGAAAAACTGTAAAAAATGGTTTAGACCTTAAACATTCAACAGAAGTTAGAGAAGGGGTTTCAAAAACGTTCAAGTGCAGCAGAACTGCCATAATAAGACAGCACAAAGATAAAGAGAATAGGTATTTTTCAATCATATTATTAAACAGAAAAATAAAGAATAACCTATGGTAACTAATGTAGGCTCTGAAATTAAAGCAAAAACTGTTTATTAATCTTTATCTTTATTAAGATTTTACGAGAGCTGAATGCTCACTATACACACTCTACTCCATGAGGACACTAAGGATTAAATCTATGACACAAAAAACAGGAGTTGAAATGTTCTCATTTACTTATTTTTTATTATTACACCTGATTTTGTGTGTAGCCAAGAAAAAATAATAATGACTGTCCTCTTAAAATAATCAATAACCCATTGCTCAATTGGTGGGAATATATTACAGCCAGAGATTTATAACAGCTTTTTACACAAAGTCACTCGATATCCTCAGGAGAATTTTCACAAACCTTGACAACTACAGTTAATCTATACATCTTAAAGATGGCCATTCATCATGCCCTGAGGCTACGTCGCTTATATGTATGTTTTTGATTTACATTGGGTTATTGTTTGAAAATATCTTTCTGTTTACACCTTAAAAAGAATACTTATGAATGATTCTGAAAAATAAAGAAAGCTTTTCTGCTTTGCTGGCTTTACAGACAGAAAAGCCCAAGTATTATTTAATCTGAATAAGCCTAGAAGGTAATGGAAGAATCATGTCCTTTAGCTACAGTTATGGCTCGTTCAGTAAATTTATTGTATACAACAATTACTGCATATTTGCAGTAATGTAGGATCTCTGTATCTCGTCAGGTCCATGAAAGCTCAAGCAATCTTTTTATATTTGCACCATCTGTTCTTATTACGCTCAAAGTTTCAGAAACACCTGTTCAGTTGAAGGTTACCATTTAATTATTATTTCGAATTTTATGGTAACAAAGAGAAAAGCTTGCCAAAATACTAGTTCATGGTGTACCCAAGATTTTGGCAACCTGCATTGTGAAAGGAGTGTGCAGGCCAAATAACTCATTTAGATTTTGAACATGATTCTCTGTTGTAAGTGCTGATTAGTTTTTGAGATAATTGTTTCTATAAATAGAATCCTTTTATCACAAGCAGTAGCAGTATTAAAATAGTAGTAAGTGAGCTTATTTCTTTCCTGCGACTAAAGTTTTAAAACTAAAAGAGCATTTTAATACCAATAACCAACTAATCATTCAACTGGTAATGTACAAGTAATTCTTAGAAATAAAGTGAATAATTGTGAAGCATATTTGATCCATTTTAAATATAGAAAAAAAACTTTAGTAGTGTGTGCTTCAAACCTTTCTTTCCTTCATTCCATCCCAGGTTTATACTGTATATCTTATATCTTATACATCTTACATCTTCTAACACTTCTTACCAGTCCACATGGGCACATGTTTTACTATCAATGCAAACTATCAACCCTTGTCGTCATGCATTACTACTTGGTCTGGACAGAATCCCAGATGTCATTGTAGATTTATTGCCTTATTTACAGTATATGCTTGTTAAAAAAGGGGTCTGCATTGTATTTACTATTTGTGATATGCAAAATAATATGCAAAACAAGAATAGGAGGAAAATACATATATCTAATTATTCCTGAGTATTTTATAGTATATCATTACAGAGCCTTGTCAAGCCAGCATCTACTCCAGAAGGAACTAACCTTGAATCAGATGCTAGCCTCTCAAGAACACAGTCTCTCACCAACCTAAACTCCCAAAAGGCTAAGTTACAGCTGATAGCTCACCTAATATTCATGTCTTTTGGATGTGGTAAGAAACCGAAGTACCAAGAACACTCTCATGCAGACACACAGAGAGGATTTGCAAACTCCACATAGTCATCAGGAGTTTATTCCCTGTCAATGCACCTATGAAGCAGCAACGTTATTCAATTTTTTATCATGTATAATTTAAAACAAATTCCGTTAACAAATATATTTGTGTTTTGTTACTTCACTCCTTATAATTTCTGACAGATGCTGTGGACTAGCACAGATTTAGGTTCAAGTTTATTTTAATCTGTACAAAGTAAAAATTATATTTTATTTGTATGTCTCCATGAAGACTGGCATTCCAAAAATACCAATAAAAAGTCACACACTCATGGGTTATTCTACTTTGACATCTGATTTAGTAATAGAGGACATTACATTAACAGTTGATTGAAGATGCTAAACACACCAAGTGTGAGTGTATAACTTTGTGGATTTCACTGACTGGAGCCATATCCAGTGTTGATTTCTGCCTTGCATCAAAGACTCCTCAAGACTCTGAAATTCAATAACCGAGTTCTGAAAATAGAAACCTGCAATGTCAACACATCAAAGTGTTGAGTACTGTGATGTGCTCATGGTGTGAATGCTGTTTCTTTGAAGGACTCAGTCACATCTGCTTGCTTTTCTCCTTTCTGGAGGCCAATATGGCATTTCTTTAGTATTGGGTGTTGATAGCCTCCTACCTTTTATAACTTTAACTAGAAGTATAACTATAAAAAGTGCCCTTGTTCAATCAACAATGGCTTTAAAATGTAGTTATGTTACTGAGCAATAATTTTAAATTTTAGTTAATAATAATAATATTTTACACTTATATAGCACAGTTTTTACTACTCAAAGCACTTCAGTGAGCGGCTGATGCAGTGACAGCCATTTTTGGACCAGTATGCTCACCGTACATTACCTGTTAGGTGATGAAGTGGTGAGACAGAGATAACCAATTAGAGACAGGGGATGATTAGGGGGTTGGAAAAACTGGGGCATCGTGGGCAATTTAGCCAGGATATTGGGATACACGCTACTCTTTATATAGGTTCCATAGGCATCTTTTATGACCATAGAAAGTCAAGACTTTGGTTTTACGTCTCATCTAAAGGACGGAGCCATTTCTACAGTGCAGCATCCCCATCACTGCACTAGGGCATTGGAATATATAATTTGGACCACAGGGTAAATGCCCCCTTCTGTCCTCACCAAAACATCTTCCAGCAGCAACCCAAGCTTACCTAAATGGCATCCCATCCAAGTACTGCCTGGGCCCAAACATGCTAAGCTTCAGGTAGATGGTCTATTCTGAAGCACATGTGGTATAGTGTAACTCTCCGCTCCGGACCAAACCCAGGTCCTAGAAATGACACGTATTCAGCCTAAATGTATGAGCATAAAAAGGGCATAACTGATATTTTTAGGGGTAATGCCTTTACTGCACTGTAATAGGCTAACATGTAGAGCACTACTAGAAGATTCTGATCATCTGGATCCTTCTGTTGATTGACCGTTTCTGAACAAGTTGTTTTTCTCAAAGAGCAATATTTTCCTGTTTTGGCTAGCTGTAGTCAACAGAGCACACATTCCTGAGAATAAACAAGTCCTGCTAAAATCAAAAAAATGTATAATGGTTATTTTATTTCTTGAGCAGTACTAGAAAAAATAAAATAGATTAGTTAGTTTAATTTACATTTCTTGTCATGTGTAACAAGCTAAGGTATTTTGGAACATTTTTGGCCATTTGCTCACTTAGTTACAAAGGGTAATAAAAAGGTGTATACAGATGGAGCCACATCAAATAGCCGCGGCTGTGTGAATGGTGTGCGAATGGCGTACGGCTGCCCTATGCACGCCGTGATTCCCCCCTCCCTCCACTGACAGAAGGCGTGTCAAGATTTCACTGTAAACACGCCCATTAATGCCCTATTTATTCATTTACCTGGTTCCACCACTGGATGGCGCTTTGTTCTCAAGAACACGTTAACACACGCCAGCAATTTAGCTGCGCTAAGTTGCAATCACGTGATTTTAACATTATATTTTATTATTATAATTATAACATTATATTATATTATTATATAGGAGCTTCCCTGTCTGCCTATCATATAGTGCCTTTCCTTCCTATCTATCTATATATCTATCCCCTTAGCTGTTTTTTATATATCTATTATACAGTGCCTTCCCTGTTTATTTATATATCTAGTGCCTTCTCTGCCTGTTTGTCTGTCTGATTGCATATAGCGCTGAACTTACTGCTCTGTACTATTCTGTCCTCTGCATGTCCTGGAGTACAAAAGAAACAGCACCATACAGCAACATGTGAGAACTGGCAAGATCGGGGAAAAAACACGCGGTCACTGATTACAAACCGCAAGATGAATGAAAGAGACAATATATGTAAAAACATCATCGCACTAATGCAATATTATTTGAAAATGAACAGCGTCAGATCGGGTTTGAATATGCGCCCGATCTGACACTGTTCGTTTTCAAATAATATTGCATGTACTGTGCGTTGAAACTGCTGCACTGAATAAGCTGACTCCTTCTGTAACAGCGTCAGCGTGTATTCAAACCGATCTGACGCTGTTCGTGTTCAAATAATATTGCATGTACTTAACTATTTTAGAATAAAAACATACATTTGATTTCAGTCAGTCTGTAAGAGCCAGTGTAAATGCATAATAATTGTAAATGTTAGCTTTTTTTTTTTAATTCAGTTCCATTCTCTCAGTCGCGTTCACGATCCCCCCCCCCAATCTGACAATGCTGTTTTCAAATAAAGACGCGCTATACCTCAAATGTGATTTATTTGGAGACGCGCTATAGCTCGAATGTGATTTATTTGGAGACGCGCTATACTCGAATGTGATTTATTTGGAGACCGCTATACTCAAATGTTATTTATATAGGGAAGAAAGTACAATGTCAGGTGCTCATTCAGTGTAATAGGAACCATAGCACAGAGAGATGTGTACACTGCAACAAGTACACATGTCGTGAATGTAGGAAGGGTGTGTGGAATTGTTAATATTTGAATGTGATGATTTTATACAGCACGGATCGGAAATCAGCAGTTCTTAGCATTGCACCACACAAGCTGTCGTATCAACCGCCTACTGTAACTTGCTTTATTTTTTCTTCACTTATAGTCTAGAATAAAAGTGCACTTGTTTTTTATTCTTGTACACCAACATATGTTCCTGTGTTTGAGCGACACGGGCATGCTCAAAAATAGGCGTGTAATGCCACGAAAAGTGCACGCAGGCACTTGAGTTCGCAAGCATTGGTACGAGAATGCAGTCACAAGTACGCTGCAGAGCTACAGCGCGTCTTTATGTGAAAACAGCATTCTCAGATGGGGGGTAGGGAAGGATCCTGAACACGACTGAGAAAATGAAAAGTGAATAAAAAAAACTAACCTTTACAAGTATCAGAAATTACACCGGCTGTTACACACTGAAATCAAATGCATGTTTTTATTCTAAAATAGTAAGTAAAAGAGCAGTTTACTTCTCAAAACTGAACCATGTGGGATCAAACTCATGACCTTTTGAATACTAGTCAGCGGCTGATATCATTACGCTACCATGGTAGCTGTAGTAAGTATGTGTCAATGTGGCATGCTAAGGCGGCTTTTTTCTGCAGTTATATTTTTGAATAAAAGCATACTTGTTCTATTATATTTGTACCTTTTGTGAAAGTGTTTGATATTTGGACTTCAGGCTTCATACATTATATAGTTTATGCTTACATTTTGTCATTTACTACTACAATATGAAAAAGTTTCTGTTTTAAAAATGTGTTTACACGGATTACTGTAGAAACGGAACAGACATGAAATGTGTGTATTCCAAATAATGATCTATTATTTCCACTCTAAAACTCCACTTCACTCCCAGATAATCAATCAAGGCATGAGCTGGGAGAAGTTTGTGCACGTTCTAAGTCGTTGGGGGGATGGAATAGCCGGCTACTTGCAGCTTTTCTTTTATCAGCACATTTAGATTAACAAAAGACACTGGCGGAGAGTTGAGAACGGTTTTAAGAAGCGATTGACTAGTTTTGGAAGAATTTTATTTCTAAAGTCGTGTGTGCGTGTTTTAATTGTTGGGGGATTGTTTGGGTATTTAAAAAAAACATTTACTTGAACCAACTACTTACAGTAAATGGGCAAAAATGGGAGACGCTTTGTTTTAAATAGTCAAAGAGTTGGGCTAATAATAATTATTATTATTAATATTATTACTGGTCATAGAAACAAATGAAAACAACAGTTAAACACTTGATCATATGTATCTGTGCTAGTTTGTGTTTGTGATTATGTGACCCATAATAATTTTTTCTCAGTATAAATAATTTTTTGGGTTTTAAGAACTCCATCAAAAGAGCAAAGACAAACTTAGAAGGAGTGGAAGGTGAGAAACCTCAGTGAAGAATACTATGACATGGTGCTAATTGCTCTGTGTGTGTTTTTTTGGTGGGGGGAGGGGTTCTTTAGACCTGTCTGTGCAAATGTGTTTGTGTTAAAGCCAACGGAGAAATGCAGGAGCGCACACACACACACACACCTCTCATCCACAAATGCTTTAACTGTTGTCTTGTAAATCGTTGATTAAACCTATGAACACAGCTGTTCAGCAGTCCTAAACACAAGCGCATGGTCTATTTTTGTCCTTAATTAAAAGACATCAATACGTTAATAATTAACACAAAGATAACATTGTTTATTTTGCTGAATAAGGTAATAAGCTATATTTAAAATAAAACAAACCAGGAAGTAAGTGTTTTATACATTAAAGTACTCTGTATAACCAAGTGCCCTAACAAACAGCAACAGTGTACAGTACAGACAAAGAGTGTGTGTGCTGGTGGGGATTGGAAGGTGAATTAGGATACCTCATTTACAAGACAAAAGACGGTCTGAGGTGTGAATGCGCAGCTCCGCTTTGCTCTTCGGTGTGTGTGTGTTTTTTTAGGTTACTAGGGGTGCATTCTTAAATTCAGTCTGTCTGAATCTTTATAAACGCCAAGTTGGAAAATCATGTTTGAGAAAATGACAACAATTAAAATCTTGATCATTTGCGTCCGTGCTATTTCGTGCTTAAGTGACCCAAAATATTTTTCTTAGTTTTCTTAGAACTTCATTAAAAGACAAACTTAGGAGGAGTGGAATGTGAGCAATCTCAACGGAGAATGTACTGACTTCTCCTTATTACTGACTGTTAGATGGTGCTAAAATGTTTTTTTTCATCCTGCCGGCGCGCAAATGTGTTTGTGTTAAAGCCAGCTCAGACAAACCTGACGAGCGCGCGCGCACACACACACACACACACACACACACACACACCGGTGGCACTTTAGCCGTTAGTGCTTCAACGTTAAACGAAGCCCCGTAAACTTGATCCTGAACAGCCACGGACTGACTTTAACAATAATAGTTGATTGTTTTTATATTTATATTTTTGTATGTATTTTTAAATGTTCAAATGAACGTTTCAGAATATATAATTTGTTGTGTCATCTGTATACAGTGTTGGCTGATTTTGTGATTGAGACCCATGGGTTACATTGAAATGTTTTTTATTATTAGTAGTAAGCCAGGCTTTAACTGTGGACAAATCACAATATAAGCCCTCTCTCGCACACGCGCTCTCTCTCTCACTCTTTCTTGCACACACACATACACACACACACACACACAAATATATGAAATCGTGTAAAACCAAATGAAACTATGGCAAAAATATATAAGCAGTGAAAAATACAGTAGTATCCTGTAGGTGATTCCTGTCCTGCGATAACAGGCGCTTACCCTCTGGAACTGTTTAGTTCTGTTCTGTTCTGTTAGTATTGTTTTCAAGTGTAAATGTTTATGGGGATTTAATCTGTCTCTGCATTTGATTTCAGAGTTTAACAGCCGGTGTAATTTATGATACTTGTAAAGGTTAGTTTTTTTTTTTTATTCACTTTTCATTCTCTCAGTCGTGTTCAGGATCCTTCCCTACCCCCCATCTGAGAATGTTGTTTTCACATAAAGATGCGCTGTAGCTCTGCAGCGTACTTGTGACTACATTCTCGATACCAATGCTTATGAACTGAAGTGCCTGCGTGCACTTTTCGTGGCATTACACATCTATTTTTTGAGCATGCCCGTGTCGCTCAAACACAGGAACATATGTTTGTGTACAAGTATAACAAAACAAGTGCACTTTTATTCTAGACTATAAGTGAAGAAAAAATAAAGCAAGTTACAGGAGGCGGTTGATACGTCAGCTTGTGTGGTGCAATGCTAAGAATTGCTGATTTCCGATCCGTGCTGTATAAAATCATCACATTCAAATATTAACAATTCCCACACACCCTTCCTACATTCATGACATGTGTACTTGTTGCAGTGTACACATCTCTCTGTGCTATGGTTCCTATTACACTGAATGAGCACCTGACATTGTACTTTCTTCCCTATATAAATAACATTTGAGTATAGCGCGTCTCCAAATAAATCACATTCGAGTATAGCGCGTCTCCAAATAAATCACATTCGAGCTATAGTGCGTCTCCAAATAAATCACATTTGAGTTATAGCGCGTCTTTATGTGAAAACAGCATTGTCAGATGGGGGTCGTGAACGTGACTGAGAGAATGGAACTGAATTAAAAAAAAAAGCTAACCTTTACAATTATCATGCATTTTCACTGGCTCTTACAGACTGACTGAAATCAAATGTATGTTTTTATTCTAAAATAGTGTAAGAACATGCAATATTATTTGAAAGCGAACAGCGTCAGATCGGGTTTGAATACACGCTGACGCTGTTACAGAAGGAGTCAGCTTATTCAGTGCAGCAGTTTCAACGCACAGTACATGCAATATTGTTTGAAAACGAACAGCGTCAGATCGGGCGCATATTCAAACCCGATCTGATGCTGTTCGTTTTCAAATAATATTGCATTAGTGCGATGATGTTTTTACATATATTGTCTCTTTCATCCATCTTGCGGTTTGTAATCAGTGACCGAGTGTTTTTTCCCGATCTTGCCAGTTCGCACATGTTGCTATATGGTAGTGTTTCTTTTGTACTCCAGGACATGCAGAGGACAGAATAGTACAGAGCAGTAAGTTCAGCGCTATATGCAATCAGACAGGCAGAGAAGGCACTAGATATATAAATAAACAGGGAAGGCACTGTATAATAGATATATAAAAAACAGCTAAGGGGATAGATATATAGATAGGTAGGAAGGAAAGGCACTATATGATAGGCTGACACAGAAGCTCCTATATAATAATAAAATTACTGTTATTACTATATAGATAGACAGGGAGTTCAGGCAGGCAGAACGGCGAAGGTTAAAAATAAATAAATTTTCTCCCCAGCGGGGAACCTTTACAAGTATCATAAATTATACCGGCTGTTGCAGACTGAAATCAAATGTATGTTTTTATTCTATAATAGTAAGACTAAGAGCAGTTTACTTCTCAAAACGGAGTGGTGCAGGATCGAACTCGCAACCTTTTGATGCCCAGCCGGGAGCTGACTCTATTGCGCAACAGAGGCAGTCATAATAAATGGGTGTCAATGTCGCATGTTAAGGCGGCTTTTTGTTTCTGCAGTTATATTTTTGAATAAAAGCGCAATTGTGTTAGATTTGTATCTTTTGTGAAATTATTTCTTTGATACTTCAGGCTTCATACATTATATAGTTTATGCCTACATTTTGTCATCTACTAGCAGAATATAAAAAAAGTTTCTGTTTTAACAATGTGTTTACACAGATTACTGTAGAAACAGAACAGACATGAAATGCATGTGTTCCAAACAACGATCTATTATTTCCACTCTAAAACTCCACTTCACTCCCACACTGCAGTTAACTGAAGCAGTCAATACTCCATCTGGCGGGATTATACAGCATTGCAACCATCTTTTTAGAAAGCGCATGGGGGCATTTATGGGGCGGGGCATCGTTAACTGCGTCATCGCGGGGGATCACATTCCGTGCACGGATCGTGCATGGTCCTGTCATGGACCTGTCATGCTCCAGGCGGCTGTTTGACGTGGCTCCCACTGTAGGTATAAACATTAGTTAAGTACAATAAGCAATATCTTTATAACATTACAACAAAAGAAGCCATTGATGAGAATAGGTTATATAATAATAAGTAAAGTAACATTATCACCCATATTCATTTTAACTTCAGATAATAAATAATAAATAATAATAAATGAATACATCTGCCAACTGGATTACCAGCATTTCTTTATTGGATTTACTTTATAAACAGCAAGTACAAAATATAAAAAACTCAAATAAAGTATAAGTTAATTTTCCAATTAAAAGCCTGATAATGGAAAAGTTTTGTGTATGTAAAACCAATTACATACATTGTATATATTTTCTGAGAAGATGTAGTAACCCTGACTATTTCTTTAAGTGATTGAAATATACAGTATAAGAACAACATGAAGAATCTCTGTTACTCAAACACACAAATATATAAATGTCATGGTAACATAATTACATTATGTGAACAGAAAGTGTGTATACTCATAAGTAAAATAAAATTAGATCTAAACTTTTTAAATAACAATACAAGAGTGAATTAGAATTATAATTTTAAAGCTGTCACACAGAATTACATCCTTGATCTGGAATATTTGATGATCGAATGTTGAATATATTTTTCCTTCATGATAAAGTCCTCTAGTGTTTTTTGTATACAAGAACTATGTGAACTATACTATTATAACATTATAATGAAAAATATTTCATCACTTACATCCTAAGTGATTATTTATTGTTGCTGGGGACATCCATATGGAAGATATATAGAAGATATACCCCCAATACCCTCAACAAATCTACTGTAGTTTTGATCATTTTGCTTCCCAATCAAGGATGTTTACCTTCTGCTAACCTGCTGTAATCTCAGAGAGTCAGGTCACCTCTCAGTACCCCAGCTTCATGTTTGCAGGCTGAGAGTGAAGAGCCAGTTACTAAAAGGTTGCTTTTCTGGGATAAAGAGGCCGAGCAACAATTAGAGTATTGCTTTAAACTTGAGACATGTTCAGTGATTCTTCATCAGATCTGGTTGAGTTTGAAATAACTGCCACCATATTCATCAAAAAATGTGTGGACATCTGTGTAGCAGTTTAAACAGTCTGCTCATTTATTAATCGGAAGCCTGAGAATCACATAAACACCTCGCAGTAACACATTCTAGGTCAGCAATGAAGTAATAAAAAGAAATACAGACACAAACTTCATTTCAGAGATAGACTGAAAACAAAAATGTTTACAGATTACAAATTCTAATTTTATGGCTTACAAACCAAAGTCTAGTGCAATTCAATTTTTGTATGTTCTCTTTTGGATGTATTGTTTGAGCTGTCATACTTCTGTTACTAATGTCAGAAGGTATGCAGGTAAGATACTCAAGAACCTGAAAAAAATACTTCTACAATAACCAGAGGAGTAAAGTTTTTGGCAGCAATTGCACTGATTTATACAACATTAAGTAAAATGTTTATACACATATTTCAGACTCTCCAAAACTAAACAAACTTTTGACAGTTTGAATAATACATTGCTAAGGCATTCTGCAGTTGCTCAGTTAAAGAAATGAATACAATTCAGAGTTTAATTAAATCTGTAATTATAATTTCTTATTTTTAGATAATGGGTGGTATAGGTGCCATCTATAGATTTACATAAATAGATAATGGAGGGTACAGAATTATCACTTACAAGTACTAGATAAATGTCATGTACTTGTCCAGTTATAATTCTGATGTAATAGTCAGATATGTTCTGGTAAATTGTTCTCTGCACACGGTAAGATATAGAGTCATACAGTTTTCTAACCACATGTAGTAAGATATGTACAGTCGTGGCCAAAACCTTTGAGAATGCCACATGTATTGCTGCTTGAGTGTTTTTTAGATCTTTTTGTCTGATGTTTCTATGTTATACTGAAGTGTAATTACAAGTATTTTATTTTATTAAGTTTCAAAGGCTTTTATTGACAATTACATAAAATTTATGCAAAGAATCATTATTTTCAGTGTTGGCCCTTCTTTTTCAAGACCTCTGCAATTCGCCCCGGCATGCTGTCAATCATCTTCTGGGCCAAATCCTGACTGATTCAGCCCATTCTTGCATAATCAATGCTTGGAGTTTGTCAGAATTTGTGGGTTTTTTTTTGTCAACCCGCCTCTTGACGGTTGATCAGACGTTCTCAATGGGATTAAGGTCTGGGGAGTTTCCTGGCCATGGACCCAAAATTTTGATGTTTTCTTCCCCAAGCCAGTTTAGTTATCACTTTTGCCTTATTCCACGGTGCTCCATCATGCTAGAAAAGACATTGTTAGTCACCAAACTGTTCTTGGCAAACTTTGTGAAAACCAATACTTGTGTCATCCTCAAAACTTTTGGCACAACTGTAGTAATTTAGTAACAATGTAGTCACATATGAATACACAAAGAAGGAAAGGTAATATCATAAATAAGAAACACTTTTTGTGTTTGATGGAATTTCTTTTATTTTTCTCTGTTTTTATTTCCTTATAAAAATGAGAATTGAATTTTTTGTTTTACACATCATAGTTAAATGCTTGAACCTTACTATATCAGTAGTAGAGAATTTTAGAAATCTCAAAAAAATGCAGCTGAACGTCTCCAGTCACTTCTATGAAGAGTTTGCCAGTTCTCTCTGTTTTCATCTGGGGTGCCTCCTAGTACAAATAAAAAAAAAGTTAACCAAATAAAACTAAAATGAAAAAATAAAATAACATCACTAAGACACCATCAGCGTGGCCTTATATTACATAAAAATAAAAAAAAATATAAACTATCATATAGTACACAGGAATTTCAAAAGAAGAAAAAAAAAACTGTATGTGTTTATCAGTCCAGAGTGACAGATTTGACATCCTTCAAAATTATCCTTCAGACAAGAAAACTCAGAAAAGTTGTCCAACAGAATCGCAGAATCAAATCCAAGGATCTCCAAACCTCTTCTGCTGCATCAGATGTCCGTATTCAGGGTTGTCATAATGTCTTCATTGGGAGTGTATCCAGGATGAATCCTTTACTATCAAGCTTTTACTCTTGTTGCTCATATTATGTTTAAAATACAATCTGGATGATCCTACAGATGTTCATAACAATGCTTTCTGAATAAGTGACATATAAATTTAATGCTCTGGCCACATCAAAATATATATGATATTTTATGAAAGGTTAGTCCCAAGTAACACCAAAATTACTTTTATCACACTTCCTACTGTCAGTTATGGTTGTGGCAGTGTCATGGTTTTGAAGTTCAAAAGAATTTCTTCTTCTTTCGGCTGCTCCCGTTAGGGGTTGCCACAGCGGATCATCTTTTTCCATATCTATCCTCTGCATCTTGTTCTGTTACACCCATCACCTGCATGTCCTCTCTCATCACATCCATAAACCTTCTCTTAGGCCTTCCTCTTTTTCTCTTCCCTGGCAGCTCTATCCTTAGCATCCTTCTCCCAATATACCCAGCATCTCTCCTCTGCACATGTTCAAACCAACGCAATCTCGCCTCACTGACTTTGTCTCCCAACCGTCCAACTCGAGCTGACTCCTCTAATGTACTCATTTCTAATCCTATCCATCCTCGTCACACCCAGTGCAAATCTTAGCATCTTTAACTCTGCTACCTCCAGCTCTGTCTCCTGCTTTCTGGCCAGTGCCACTGTCTCCTACCCATATAACATAGCTGGTCTCACTACTGTCATGTAGACCTTCCCTTTCACTCTTGCTGATACCCGTCTGTTACAAATTACTCCTGACACTCTTCTCCACCCATTCCACCCTGCCTGTACTCTCTTTTTCACCTCTCTTCCACAATCCCCATTACTCTGTCCCAAATATTTAAACTCATCCAACTTTGCCAACTCTACACGTTGCATCTTCACCATTCCACTGACCTCCCTCTCATTCACACACGTGTTCTGTCTTGTTCCTACTGACCTTCATTCCTCTCCTCTCTAAAGCATCTAAACCAGGGTCTCCTCAACCTGCTCCAAAATATCACTACAGATCACAATATCATCAGCAAACATCATAGTCCACGGGGACGCCTGTCTAATCTCGTCTATCATCCTGTCCATCACCAATGCAAATCAGAAAAGGATCAGGGCAGTTCCCTGATGTAATCCCACCTCCGCCGTGAATGCATCCGTCACTCCTACCGCAGACCTCACCACGGTCACATTTCCCTCGTACATATCCTGTACAACTCTTACATACTTCTCTGCCACTGCCGACTTCCACATATAATAACACAACTCCTCTCGAGGTACCCTGTCATATGCTTTCTCCAGGTCCACAAAGACGCAATGGAACTCCTTCTGGCCTTCTCTATACTTCTCTATCAACACCCTCAGAGCAAACATTCCATCTGTGTTACTCTTTCTTAACATGAAACCATACTGCTGCTCACTAATCATCACTTCAGTTCTTAACCTAGCTTCCACTACTCTTTCCCATAACTTCATGCTGCGGCTCATCAATTTTATTCCCCTGTTTTTACTACAGTCCTGCACATCCCCCTTAATCTAAAATATCAGCACCAGTACATTTCTCCACTCCTCAGGTATTCTCTCACTTTCCAAGATTCCATTAAACAATCTGGCTAAAAACTACACTGCCATCTCTCCTAAACACCTCCATGCTTCCACAGGTATATCATCTGGACCAATGGCCTTTCCCATTTTTTATCCTCTTCACAGCTGTCCTTACTTCTCATTGCTAATCTGTTGCACTTCCTGATTTACTATCTCCACATCATCCAACCTCTTCTCTCTCTCGTTCTCTTCATTCATCAGCCTCTCAAAGTACTCTTTCCATCTGCTCAACACACTCTCCTCGCTTGTGAGTATGTTTTCATCTTTATCCTTTATCACCCTAACCTGCTGCACATCTTTCCCAGCTCGGTTCCTCTGTCTAGTTAATCGGTACAGGTCCTTTTCCTTAGTGTCAATCCTCTCATACAACTCATCATACGCATTTTCTTCTTTGCCACCTCACTCTTCACCTTGTGCCTTATCTCCTTGTACTCTTGTCTACTTTCTGCATCTCTCTGACTATCCCACTTCTTCTTTGCTATCCTCTTCCTCTGTATTCTCTCCTGTACTTTCCCTCCTTCCTCTGTCTAGATGTCACACCAAGCACCCTTCTTGCTGTCACCCTTACTAGATCTGCTGTAGTTTCCCAGCTGTCTGGTAACCCTTCACTACCACCCAGTGCCTGTCTCACCTTCTTCCAAAACTCAACCTTGCAGTCTTCCTTTTTCAACTTCCACCATTTGATCCTTGGCTCTGCCCTCACCCTCTTCCTCTTCTTGATCTCCAACGTCATCCTACAGACCACTATCCTATGCTGCTTAATTACACTTTCCCCTGCCACCACTTTGCAGTCTTCAAACTCCTTTAGATTGACTCTTCTGCATCTTCCTGTGTGCATCTTCCTCCACTCTAGTACATAGCCCTATGTTCCTCCCTCTTCTTAAAATACATATTCACCACAGCCATGTCCATCTTTTTGGCAAAATCCACTATCCTCTGACCTTCTTGATTCCTCTCCTTGACACCATACCTACCCATCACCTCCTCGTCTCCTCTGTTGCCTTCACCAACATGTCCAGTGAAATCCACTCCAATCACCATTTTCTGTCCCTTGGGTACACTGTTCATCACTTCATCCAATTCATTTGAAAAATCTTATTTCTCATCCATCGCACACCCAACCTGCGGGGCATATGCACTAACAACATTCATCATCACACCTCCAATTTCCAGCTTCATAATCATTACTCTGTCTGACACTCTTTTCACCTCCAAAACACTCTTGATATACTGTTCCTTCAGAATAGCCCCTACCCCATTTCTCCTCCTATTTAATCCACCTCCGATCCACCTGGCCTTACTCCCCTTCCATTTAGTCTCTTGCAGGCACAATATATCAACCTTCCTTCTCTCCATCATATCCGCTAACTCTCTTGCCTTACCATTCATACTGCCAACATTCAAAGTTCTTACCCTCAGTTCCAATCTCTTTACCTTCCTCCTCTCCTCCTGCCTCTGGACACGTCTCCCCCCTCTTCTTCTCCTTCTTCGGCCAACAGTAGCCCAATTTCCGCCAGCACCCTGTTGGCTAACGGTACTGGTGGTGGTTGTTGTTAACCTATGGCTTGACCAGTCAGGTATGGAAATTTGTATTGTTGTCCGCATATTGATTTGGCAAAATGTTTACACTGGATGCCCTTCCTGACGTAACGCTCCTCATTTATCTGGGCTTTGGACCGGCATGAAGAAACACACATAAAATGAGCAACTGGTTACATTATTTCTAAATTAAAGTCATTCAGTTCTAGATATTCCACCGAAAATATTCCATAAATTTTTCTGAACTTCAACCCAGCCACAGGGGATGCACAAGCCAAAGACAAATGTTAAAGTTTGAATACTGTTTGAACAACCCGCCCCCCCCAAGGTGCAATACTTTAGTGTACAAAATTCCTGCTTAAAATTATTTTCAATCTTTATCATCTTGTAAAAACCTTTGGTCATGCAGCTGTCTTTTAAAGTGAACATGTTTTTCATGCAGTGTTTTTTGTACTTAAGCAGAGCTAGCACTGGCTAATTAAAATGAAATAAAAAAAGTTAATCTAAATTCTGAAACAGTGTAGTGTTATTAGATTTTTTTGTTAATCAAACCATTTATTCTGACAGAACATCTGTTCAAATGTGAACACTTGGCAGTTTGAAATAAAAAGGTGTGTTTAGTTATACTTTTGCCTGCTTTGATTGGCGGTGTAAAAAGGTGCCTACTGTTCAGGACCAGAATATTATATACATCTGGTACTGGAAACAGTTATGATATGAATGCTATTTTAACACACAATCCTTCCACTAACAGACAACAGCAATATATATGTATATATATATATATATATATATATATATATATATATATATATATATATATATATACTGCTCAAAAAATTAAAGGAACACTTTGAAAACACATCAGATCTCAATGGGAAAAAGAAATCCTCCTGGATATCTATACTGATATAGACTGGGTAATGTGTTAGGAACGAAAGGATGCCACATCGTTTGATGGAAATGAAAATGATCAACCTACAGAGCCCTGAATTCAAAGATGCCCCAAAAATCAGAGTGAAAAAATTATGTGGCAGGCTAGTCCATTTTGCCAAAATTTAATTGCAGCAATCAAAATTGTACGCAGCACTTTGTATGGCCCCTGTGTTCTTGTATACATGCCTGACAACATCGGTGCATGCTTCTAATGAGATGACAGATGGTGTTGTGGGGGATCTCCTCCCAGATCTGGACCAGGGCATCACTGAGCTCCTGGACAGTCTGAGGTGCAACCTGGTGGCATTGGATGGACCAAAACATAATGCCCCAGAGGTGTTCTATTGGATTTAGGTCAGGAAAGTGTGGTGGCCAGTCAATGGTATCAATTCCTTCATCCTCCAGGATGATCCTCCAGGAACTGCCTGCATACTCTCACCACATGAGGCCAGGAATTGTCGTGCACCAGGAGCCATTGTACCAGCATAGGGTCTGACAATGGGTCCAAGGATTTCATCCTGATACCTAATGGCAGCCAAGGTGCCTTTGTCAAGCCTGTAGCGGTCTGTGTGACCCTCCATGGATATGCCTCCCCAGACAATCATTAACCCACCACCAAACTGCTCATGCTGAATGATGTTACAGGCAGCATAATGTTCTCCATGGCTTCTCCAGACCCTTTCACTTCTTTCACGTGCTCAGGGTAAACCTGCTCTCATCTGTAAAAAGCACAGGGCACCAGTGGTGCATCTGCCAATTCTGGTATTCTATGGTGAATGCCAATCGAGCTGCATGCTGCTGGGCAGTGAGCTCAGGGCCCATTAGAGGACATGGGGCCCTTGGGTCACCCTCATGAAGTCTTTCTGGTTGTTTGGTCAGAGACATTCACACCAGTGGAACTGCTGGAGGTCATTTTGTAGGGCTCTGGCAGTGCTCATCCTGTTCCTCCTTGCCCAAAGGAGCAGATACTGGTCCTGCTGATGGGTTATGGACCTTCTATGGCCCTCTCCAGCTCTCCTAGAGTAACTGCTTGTCTCCTAGAATCTCCTCCATGCCCTTGAGACTGTGCAGGAGACACAGCAAACCTTCTGGCAATGACACGTATTGATGTGCCATCCTGGAGAAGTTGGACTACCTGTGCAACCTCTGTAGGGTCCAGATATCGCCTCATGCTACCAGTAGTGACACTGACTGTAGCCAAATGTAAAACTAGTGAAGAAACAGTCAGAAAAGATGAGGAGGGAAAAATGTCAGTGGCCTCCACCTGTTAAACCATTCCTGTTTTGGGGGTCATCTCATTGTTGCCCCTCAAGTGCATCTGTTGTTAATTTCATTAACACCACAGCAGCTGAAACTGATTAACAACCCCCTCTGCTACTTAACTGACCAGATTAATATCCCATAAGTTTCATTGACTTTATGCTATACTCTGATTAAAAAGTGTTTCTTTAATTCTTTTGAGCAGTATATATATATATATATATATATATATATATATATATATATATATATATATGTATATATATATATATATATATATATATATATATATATATATATATATATATATATACTGTATATATATATATATATATATATATATAGTGAAGTAGAAAAGACACAAAGAACACGATTAAAGGTTGGGGAAACCATCCCCATGTAGTGTGTACAGCTCAGGCCAAGCAGTAGCATTGATGTACCAGTCGTAGGCATACAAAGTACACACTTTAGACACTTAAACAGTTTCCAGAGGGAGCTTTTATGGGGTGGAATCGGAAGAAGTACAATCATGAAGGAAATGAGGGTGATATAGGAGCACGGTGATGAAGGTGACATCAGCCTGGGAAGCCAGTTGGGACGACGTCAGCGAGGGACACGACATAAAGTCATTGTGGGGGGACTGTAGATAGATGAGAAAGTGCATTATTGATAATTTATCTGTGTACGTTTTGTCAGGTTTCGTCTCTTCATTTTTCCTGCTGAGAAAGAGAGAAAGGTGTTAGCGCACTGTCCAGTAGTCCCCTACTGCGATATTCTATGCTCTGTCGAGCCCATTGGCTGCCTCCTACTTGCTTGTGTGTGACTATATATATATATATATATATACAGTGCATCCGTAAGTATTCACAGTGCATCACTTTTTCCACATTTTGTTATGTTACAGCCTTATTCCAAAATGGAATGTCGATGCACCTTTGGCAGCAATTACAGCCTCAAGTCTTTTTGAATATGATGCCACAAGCTTGACACACCTATCCTTGGCCAGTTTCGCTCTTTCCTCTTTGCAGCACCTCTCAAGCTCCATCAGGTTGGATGGGAAGCGTCGGTGCACAGCCATTTTAAGATCTCTCCAGAGATGTTCAATCGATTCAAGTCTGGGCTCCGGCTGGGCCACTCAAGGACATTCACAGAGTTGTCCTGAAGCCACTCCTTTGATATCTTGGCTGTGTGCTTATGGTCATTGTCCTGCTGAAAGATGAACTGTCGCCCCAGTCTGAGGTTAAGAGTGCTCTGGAACAGGTTTTCATCCAGGATGTCTCCGTACATTGCTGTAGTCATCTTTCCCTTTATCCTGACTAGTCTCCCAGTTCTTGCCGCTGAAAAGCATCCCCACAGCATGATGCTGCCACCACCATGCTTCACTGTAGGGATGGTATTGGCCTGGTGATGAGCGGTGCCTGGTTTCCTCCAAACGTGACGCCTGGCATTCACACCAAAGAGTTCAATCTTTGTCTCATCAGACCAGAGAATTTTGTTTCTCATGGTCTGAGAGTCCTTCAGGTGCCTTTTGGCAAACTCCAGGTGGGCTGCCATGTGCCTTTTACTAAGGAGTGGCTTCCGTCTGGCCACTCTACCATACAGGCCTGATTGGTGGATTGCTGAAGAGATGGTTCTCCCCACTCCACAGAGAACCACTGGAGCTCTGACAGAGTGACCATCTGGTTCTTGGTCACCTCCCTGACTAAGGCCCTTCAACTCCGATCACTCAGTTTTGATGGCTGGCCAGCTGTAGGAAGAGTCCTGGTGGTTTCGAACTTCTACCACTTTCGGATGATGGAGGCCACTGTGCTCATTGGGACCTTCAAAGCAGCAGAAATTTTTCTTTAACCTTCCCCAGATTTGTGCATCGAGACAATCCTGTCTCTGAGGTCTATGGACAATTCATTTGACTTCATGCTTAGTTTGTGCTCTGGCATGAACTGCCAACTGTGGGACCTTATATAGACAGGTGTGTGCCTTTCCAAATCATGTCCAATCAACTGAATTTACCACAGGTGGACTCCAATTAAGCTGCAGAAACATCTCAAAGATGATCAGGGAAAACAGGATGCACCTGAGCTCAATTTGGAGCTTCATGGTAATGGCTGTGAATACTTATGTACGTATGTCTCAATTTTTTTATTTTTAATAAATGTGCAAAAATCGCAAGTAAACTTTTTTCATGTTGTTATTATGGGGTTTTGTGTGTAGAATTCTCAGGAAAAAATGAATTTAATCCATTTTGGAATAAGGCTGTAACATAACAAAATGTGGAAAAAGTGATGCACTGTGAATACTTTCCGTATGCACTGTGTATATATATATATATATATATATATATATATATATATATATATATATATATACATATATATATATATATGCAGTTTACAGTTCATTTAATAAACAATCTATACTGTCTATTTTCTCTGCACTGCAGTTTTTCTTACATAGATCCCACCAACTCTATCAATCTACAAATGCATTTGTTTAAACAGAAACTCAAATGACATATAATTTGCACCAGGTTGCCAAATTCATAACACAAGAGGTAAGCTTTTATGCCGCCACAGGATCCAAATTGGGCGCTGAATGTTAAGGTGCAAAAATAATTTTTAATTCCCCAAGTACACTAAAATTCCCTACCAGTGAGAAAATAAACTATAATAGCACTGGCTTGAGAAGACTAGGCAAACTATGGAATTTTATTAAAAAGGATTTATTTATGTAACGAAAAAGAAGCACATAATAGGAAAACAGGAAAAACATAAAAAATAAGGCAAAAATGAGTATACCTTGTCACAACTGGATGGAGGTGGTACTCCGCCAGGATGCCTGAGAAGACAGGAGGAGGGCTGGTGCCTCCTTCAGACCTCGAGGGGGCGACCGCCCTGGAGGCCTCGGTTAAAGAGCTGGGAAGCTCGACCCTGTAGGGACCCGGGGTTACTGCCAGGGGGACCCCAATACCTGGAAGACCCTAGACCTCAGCACTTCCGCCACACCAGGAAGTGCTGGGGGGAAGAAAAAAATAGGGACACCCGGAGTGCTTCTGGAGAGGCAGCCGGCAGTTCCGCCACACTAGGGCGTGGCTTTGGGAGATTGCCGGAAACACACCTGGAGCACATCTGGGTTCTTATTTAAAGGGGCCGCCTCCCTCCAGTCGATGACAAGAGTTGGGTGGAAGAGTGACAAGGTCTGGAGGAGGCAGGAGGCGGTCTGAAGAAAAGAGAGAGAGAAGAGAAGAAGAAAGAGAAGGCATTGGATTGGCCTGGACTGAGGGGTATTGGGGATTGGTGAGCAGAACTGTAGAGAAAAATGAAAAATAAACGTGTGTTTGTAGGTGACATGAACGTGTCTGCCTGTCTGTGTCCGGGGCAATGTTCACAACCTAAAAACGCAAACAAAGAATAATAAATCCAAAAATGGAAACCAGTAATTAGAATCCAAAGAACTACAAGCACATATCTAACAAGTTGAGAATCCAAAATAAAACTCATAAAACAAAGACAAACCTCCAACAATCAATGAACCTCTGAGGTACTTATTTCCTGAACCAAACTACTGAAGGTGCCCCTCAGAAGTCATGCCATATTGGCTCTGCTTCTTAGGGCCCCACCCACAAAACACAATGCATAGTAATAATAAAAAGAAATCACATAAAAACTAAATCTGACAAATAATAATTTAAAAACAACAATAAAAAGTTGAATATAGTTAAGCCTGTTAAACATAATAGCTTAGTTAGCAGATAATAATCCATTTGTTTAAGACAACTTAGAATCAAATAAACACATTAAGGTGCCCAGTAACAAAGATTTAGACCATAACCCAGCACTTGTATATCTTGTATGTTTTCACAAAAGAGTAAGTGGAATATTTATATATACAGGTAAAATTCCAGGGACCTAAAAAAGTTTCATTGTAATGATTCTGTATTTGTCACTATAGTGCTTTCTTCAACTTGTGTCCAGGCATTTGCAATCATTTCAATAGCTTCTTCCGCGTTAATTTTAATCTCCTCCTTTCTACAAGTTATGCTGACAAGAATTTTTCTCAGCATTTCCTTGCGATAATACACCTTTCAGGGTGCGAATGATGCCCAAATCAATGATTGAAGCACTGCTGTGCAATTGGGTGGGAGGAACTCAACACGAACATTATCTAAATGTGGAAGCATGTTGTGGGCAGCACAGTTATCAATCAGAAGCCGAATCATCCTTTGCTTCTTCTTCATATTGTGAAGATTCTGAAATTCTTACCCCCCACCCCCAGAATGGGAACAACACTCTGAAGTGCGTCCCGAAGCATGATTGTCGCATCAGTGGAAGATTGTTTGTCTGTTGCTGGGGCATGGCAACAGCAGGCTCACAGCGTTGCAGTCAAGCGCCACAGGAGCAAATCATAAAAGATCGGGGTCCCGCTGGAAGTCCCTGTCTTGCACCCCAAAACACAAGGCTAAGTCTCAGTACCATAGCAAAACCAGCTTTATTCAACTTGTAACAGGAACAGCATGTTTATTTATTGTAGCGTGATCTGCCACTCCTATACACAGACACAGCAGTCAGACAAGGTCGTGGCCAGGTTTGAGGCCAAGTAATACTGTTCCCTGCATGTTCCTTGCATCACCCATTGAGATCTTTTCTGTTTGCTTTGGTGAAGAACCGCAGAACAGCTGTGAGCCTGCTGTTGTCCTGGCAACAGATAAGTCTTCCACAGACGCTGTGATCGCACTTCGGGACACTCTTCAGCATATTGTCCAGTTGGGGGAGGTCCAAAACAGTTTAGAAACCTCACATTTTCTTGAATGAGTGCCACATTAATAGGAATGCTTCTTGAATGAGCATCACTGAACCCCATAAAAACTGCTTTTTCAACATCTTCAAATGCAACAGTTTGCATACATTTGCAACCCGACATTTTTCTTCTTTTTTGCTCTGTCTTTCAAGAAAATTGACAAGGTCGATGGCGAAATTCAGAATTCACTGGAAATGTCTTTTTTCTTTTTGCCGCAATCGAGAGCTGCAAAAATGTAAAGTTTTTTTTTTTCCTAATATGAACTGTTATCATTTTTTCATGTATGCCGTTTCTATAGGAGGGTGACAATGACTTCAATTCCAATGGATGTTTTTCAAATGTTGACAAGCAATAAGTAAAAGGTATAACTGAAGACCACAGAAAACAAAAACAGCAAAAAAAAAAAAGTATGAGGAAAGTTCAAAGAAAGAAAATTAATCTCAGTCCCACCTTTAAGACTACAATTATGTCCCATGCTGCAAAGTATTTAGTCATGTCAGACACATCATGTAGGGCTCCTGTTGGGATACATGACTCTTCATATCAGTTAAATGCTGTGTATATTCAGTAAAACCTTTGCTAGAAGACCATCTTTTATAGGTGAATACCATATAAAATAAATTTCATATATTTTCTGGTTGTTTAATCTTTGCAATTCATTAATTATTTTTGTTTTTGTTGTGAATGTCAAAAAAATTGGTAACTGTTTAGAAATGATTCCACGTATGTTCAAATTTTTAAGCATATTTATAGCTGGAGCTATAAATTTAATATTTATATTTCCATCGGACCTTACTAATTCTATGTTAATTAATGTTGACTTATTTTTATTTTTTATTGTGTCTTCTATTTTTCTATTCTTCATTTTGTAAAGCACTTTGAGCTACATTTCTTTATATGAAAATGTGCTATATAAAGAAATGTTGTTGTTGTTGTTGTTGGAGCAAGAAAAATGTGGGAGGTAATGGGAAATGACTGCTGTATGTCTGAAGTTTGCTTTTCTAATGCAATAGCTTTAAAATCATCATTTTGAGAGCCTTTTCAATATTGACAATGATCCTTTTTGTTACATCAGTAAAGACACAGTGTCTTCTAATTTAGGTAGATTCTTATTTTCCCTGGTTTGTGTTGTCTTTGGCTGCTGTGTTAGTATACACTGCTTAAAACCGTAAGGTATAGCCTTAAACCAAGGATTTGGTCACCTCTACTGTGTTTGTGCAGCAACTAAAAAGACAAAATTGTTTTTACAGACTGCAGTTATTTAAACCACAATGTATTCCTTGCCTGTATATAGTACTAAAATGAAAGAGTTCTAGCACTGTACTGTATGGGATTGTCATAGGAATGGACATGTGTAATCAGAAATTTACTTTCAGAATTTTAATAAAATACTGTATATATTTTGATAGGCATGCTCTTTGTAATGCAGGTTGCTTGTTAGATGAAAATAATTTAAATATTAAAGTAATCTGCATATCTGTATTTGACAAGTAAAGACTTACTATATATAATAGTATATTTTAGCCCTGAAATATTCAGCAGATGCTTACTGTTGGCTCTGCAGCTTTGAATTTTGCAACTCAGCCTGTTCCCTGAAAATTGAAGTAGCATTTCACTTGCTACTACATACTGAAGATAAAAAGAAAAACTAACAGAGCAAATGGATCAGCTTTCCCACACATGGAAGATTTTGTGTCCTCACAAATAGTTCATTCACCTTTAACATTGGTATCTCTGATGCATTTCTGTTATTGTTGGCTTGTGAAATAAAAAAAGATGACCCTTCTGTCAGAACCCGCTTTACCGTCATCCTATTGTTCCTTAACTGCCCATCTGTATCCTGTGAAAAATTTTCAGCTTACCTGTCTAAATCCCCCATAATCTTTTTTTCACAAGACTACGCAGGTTCCGTTTTATAAGCCTAGTCTCATACCCCAGTAACTACTACTAAAGGATTACATGTATTGCTTTTAACTTTATTTTTTGTTATACACTTGATTATTTTTATCATAAATTGTTAGGCAAAAATCAAAAATACTGAATTATCACAAAATAAAGACTAAAATATATGCTCTGCTGAATGATAGTTATGAAGCTTTAATGTTCCTAGTGATTTACGCAATATTGATCTACTACATATTGTTAATTCTTTATTTTCTAATATTATGTACTGTATTTTTTTATTGACATAAAGAAAAATGCTATTTTTTGATTATATGAATATGAGCTATAATATATGTGTCTATTATACTGTAGATTTACAGTCTAAGGTTTGCTCCTACCTTTTGTCTAATATGGCTTATAATAATAATAATAATAATGATGATGGTGGTGGTGCCAAGGGTTATCATATTTCCCGAACCAAAAAAAATAAAAAAATCTGAATTTTCTCCATATAAGAGGGGGTGGGGTTTGGATTTTCTTGCCATGTAAGTCACGGGGGTTGCCCTGGCATAGGTATTTACTTATTAGCCTTCCTAATGTGCACCATTTGAGAACCACTGAATTACAGCATCGCCTTTATGGGTACATTTGATGCTTGTTAAGAATTATACTGTAGGTAAAACAAAAAAAGGATGTGCATTGAAAAGAGTAGACTAGATTGGAATCAATGGGTTGCAATGTGAAAAACCAGGACCAAAATGACAGTTTTATAAAACCGCCCAGAAGCCTGTATAGAACTCGTACACATGGCAACACTAGCCAAAGCAGCAGTTATTGGAGCTCTACAATCTGTTAGTTTTACCAGATTTTGTTTATGCATGACTGTATTGATTTAGTACAGTCAAATATATGTGGTCTGCTCCTATAAAGATTAGTACAGCATGTAATACAAACTATACACAATTAAATATAACACAAAAATAAGTACTGAGTCATATTATTGCATCCTAAACAGCAGTACTTTATGTCTGATTATATGTTTTTTTTTGTGTAATTGATATAATGATCATTTTTGGTTCAATAGAAAATATTATATATTATACTAACTATTGTTAATTATTGTGTTAGTATAAATTTCAAAAATGAGGAACTATGATGTAGTTGTCAAATTTTCATGAAAAACAGTCTGCTAGATGAGCTTGACTATGCATCCCCCTGACTGGATTTGCTAGTCCATTATACTAGTTATTGGCCACCAGAGGACTAAACATCGGGTTCACTATAAAAAGACAATAACCAGACAGGCCAGAGTAAAGTGCCGTTACAGTATTTGGGCATTTGCCTCATCAACACACTCTTCTGTCATTTAAACATTTGAGTAAGTAAGTGGTTTACTTACTGTATTAACAGCATCATATTGCTGGTCTTTATTAGGCTGAATGGTTATTTCAGTGAATTAGAATATGTTGCCTGTACAGATATGCCAATGCAGAGATGTTGGCACTTGAGACTGTATTCTTGCTGGAAAGGATCTGAAAGACCAAATGAGGTATGGGAGAAAAGGAAACTGATACAACAGCATATCACAGCTCATGCATCAACTCTTTCAACCATATGAAAATATATTGTATTTTCCATGAACCTTTTGAGATTTTAATTTATTCAGAATATTTTTTCTATTTTGTTATGGACAAGAAATATAACCATATATCTGTACGATATACTGTAAATAATTTACTTTAAGAAAAATATAAATATTTTTGTTGCTTTAAGTGTGTAATACTGCCATTTTGTAACTTCAGCATTTTGTTAGTAAGTTACTGTGATGCGCTGAATTGTTACAATACAATTCAGTTTATTTTTGTATAGCCCAAAATCACACAGGAAGTGCCGCAATGGGCTTTAACAGGCGCTGCCTCTTGACAGCCCCCCAGCCTTGACTCTCTGAGAAGACAAGGAAAAACTCCCAAAAAACCTTGTAGGGAAAATGGAAGAAACCTGGAAAGGCAGTTCAAAGAGAGACCCCTTTCCAGGTAGGTTGGGCTGCAGTGGGTGTCAAAAGTAGGGGTCAATACAATACAATACACAGAACAGAACAATTCCTTAATACAGCATAATAATAAAATTTTAGAAGTACAGGTTTAACAGTAGATGATATGACATAATAGGTTTGGATATTTTTAGAGTCCTGGAGACCTCATCCATCTAGCTGCCTCCCCATTTGGCCATGCCACGGCTGAAATTGTTCGCCAGCCAATCCGATGAAAGGACCCCTCTTTCCCATGATTCCTGTGATCCTCCATCAGGGATGACTTTACCATAGGCAGGCAAACAACTTGGCAGGTGGGCGTGGCACCAATGCCACATTTGGGTACCGAGAAAGAAACAGAATAGGTGAGGGTTAGTATTCAAATATAATTATCATGTTACTTATGTTTAGTGCTAATGACTAACAACAGAGATGCAGTATGTACAGTTAATCAGCAGCTCTAGTCAGGATATGCTAAACTGAAGTAGTGAGTCTTCAGCCGGGATTTAAAGGCTGAGACTGAAGGGGCATCTCTTATGGAAGCAGGAAGACCATTCCACAGTTTAGGGGCCCTGTAACTAAAAGCTCGACCTCCCACTGTTATTTTATTAATCCTTGGAATCCTAAGCAGACCGGCATCTTGAGATCTTAATGTGCTCAGGTTTGTAAGTCATGATAAGTTCAGACAAGTAAGCGGACCTTGGCCATTTAATGCTTTATATGTTAAAAGGAGGATTTTGAAATCTGCCCTAAACTTAACTGGGAGCCAGTGTAAAGATTTAAGAACTGGGGTTATGTGTTCATATTTTCTTGTTCTTGTAATAATTCTTGCAGCGCATTTTGGATTAACTGGAGGCTGTATAGAGAACAGTTTGAACAGCCAGTGAACACCGCATTGCAGTAGTCAATCCTACTAGAGATAAATGCATGAATTAATTTCTCACAATCCTGTTTATTTAGAAAGCGCCTTAATTTCCTAACATTTTTAAGATGGAAAAACATGTTTTGTACAACTTTGTAATATGTGCTTTAAATGACATGCTAGAGTCAAAGATAACTCCTAGATTGCGGGCTGATTCAGTAAAATTAATTGGGATTCCAACTGAGTTAAATGATGACAAAATATTGCTGTGATCAGCGTCATTCCCTCCAACAATTAACATCTCTGTTTTATCTGTATTTAAAGACAAGTAGTTCTCATTCATCCATTCCTTTAATTCACTAACACAACTAATTAAAGACAACATCGGAGAAACTTCATTTGATTTAAATGAAAGGTATAACTGGGTGTCATCTGCATACAGTGAAAATTAACATTATGTTTCCTAATGAGAGATCCCAGTGGAAGCATGTAAAGTGAAAACAGTAAAGGTCCCAGTACTGAGCCCTGCGGACACCATATTGAACTTCTGTGTATAATGATGGAGTACTGTCTGCACATTTCTGTACATATTGGAATCGATTTGATAAATAAGAACTGAACCAAGCGAGCACGGGCCTGTAAGCCCAACATCGTTTTCTAGCCTGTGCAGTAAAATAGAATGGTCAATGGTGTCAAATGCTGCACTTAAGTCCAACAACATAATTACAGTGGAATTTCCTTCATCAGAGGATATCAGAATGTCATTTACAACCCGTGTTAGTGCGTTTCTGTACTATGACCAGTGCAAAAGCCAGACTGGAATTTCTCAAATAAATTGTAATGCGTAAGGTGTGACTGAAGCTGACTGGCGACTACTTTTCTAGTATTTTAGAGAGAAATGGTAAATTTGAAATAGGCCTATAGTTATTTAGTATGTGTGGGTCTAGGTCTGACTTTTTAAGTAAAGGTTTAATGACTGACACTTTTAGTGCATCAGGTATGTGCCATGCAGTAATGAACTATTGATAATGGTTAGAATAGGCTGCAAGAACATCCATTGCACTTTTACTAGTTTTGTTGGCACTGGATCTAGGGAACAAGTAGTGGGCTTCATTTTAGTAATTAAAGTTAAGACTTCCTGCTCAGTTACAGGATTAAAATTACTAAAGTGCTGAATGCAATGTGAGCAGGGTCTGCTAAGCTAGTATTTGGTTTGTACTGTGATGCTGAGATCTGGGATCTTATATTTTTAATTTTCTCATTGAAGAAGTTCATAAAGTCTGTACTGCTAATATCTGTTGGTATTTTGCACTGTTGATCTGAATTCCCATTTGTTAATTTAGCCACTGCTCTAAAAGTACCCTAGGATTTTTATTATTGCTATCTATTAATGTAGAATAGTATTCTGAGCGAGCTTTAAAGAGGGCTTTTTATATTTATTAACACTCTCTGTCCATGCAATTTGAAAGACATGTAGCTTTGTTGTTCTCCATCTGCGCTCCAGTTTTCGACACTCTAATTTAAGAGCTCGAGTATTTTCATTAAACCAGGGAGAGTTTCTATGTGCTTTGATCACTTTTGTTTTAGGGAGCCACTGTGTCCAGAGCATCTCTCAAGGTCACATTATAATGTGATGTTAGCTGATCTAAATTGTTTTCCACGTTTACATTTGATGTTAACTGATCTAAATGGTTTTCCACAATTACACTCGACTTACTCAAGGTATCTATAAATTTTGAAGCAGAATTACAATCTAGATGTCGCACTGTCTTTGTTTTAATCTGTGAGTGTGTGGCATGGGCAGAACTAAATCAAATGTAATTAAGAAGTGATCGGAAATAACTACATTTAATGGAGTAATATTTAAATTTTGAATTTCAACTTTGTAAGTTATAATTAAATCTAATGTATGGTTATGATTATGAGTTGGACCTTTGACAATCTGACAAAATCCTACTGAATTTAACAAATAAGTAAAACATTTGCTAAAAGTGTCAGTTTCCACATCAATGTGTACATTAAAATCCCCATCAGAACTACGTGATCATAATTTATAGCCAAATCAGACAGAAGGTTGCTAAATTCAGTCATGAACAATGAATATGGCCCTGGTGGTCTGTAGACTAGCACTATAATTGTGTTGGAATCTGTTTTAATATTTAAAATGAATGCCTCAAAGGATGTAAAGTTGCCTAAATTTTTAGGAGTGATTTGCATTTTGTTACAATGAATTATTCCAAGGCCTCCTCCTCGACCAGAATCTCTAGACTTATGAAGGAACGAGTATCCATCTGGTGACGCCTCAGCTAGGGGAACAGTGTCACATTTACTAAGCCAGGTTTCAGTAAGAAGACACAGATCAGATTTTGTACTTAATATATATCATTTACCAAAACAGCTTTAGTGCCAAGAGAGCGAATGTTCAATAAACAGCATTTAAAACTGCATGGTTCTTTCTGAACTGCTGATATATTTTTGTTTTAATTTGAATTAAATTTCTATTACAGATGCCCCTGGTGGAGTGTCTGGTTTTATCCCTTGGTCTAATTATACACCTTATTTTTTGGTTATCAATTAATTTAAGGTTTGTATCAAGACTAAATTTACTGGATGCCCCACAACAGGGATTATGGGTAACAGCTTCAGGAAAATAACAGGTGGGATAAACAACAGCCTGTGATTTAAGATCACATGACTGCGGCCTGGATGGTGCTCTAATCAGTCAACCAGACAGTTTTGCTGCCATATTTTGGGATAATACATAAGATCACCTCCAGTTAGGATGAAGACCATCTCTTCTGAAAAATCCAGGCCTTTCCCAAAAATCATCCCAATTGTTCACAAACGCTATGCTTTTATTTGCACACCAGGTTTCTAGCCAGCAGTGAAAGGAATGCAATCTGCTATAAATCACATCCCCTCTATATAATCTTGGTAAGGGACCAGACACAATTAAATTCTGACATTTTCTTTTAGCTTTGGTGCATAGAGAGATGAAGTTCCGCTTTAATACCTCAGATTGCTGTAAATAAATATCATTAGTGCCGACATGCAGCAATAAGGTAGATACTTCATCGTCGACAACACGATCCAATGCGGCCTCTATGCCAGAAATCTTGGCCCCTGCGAGGCACTTAACATTAACTGCTGGTTTAACATAGTTTGGAATTCTAACATTCCGCACTATGGAATCGCCAATTATGAGCACTTTATTATTCTCAGTTTCCACAGGCGCGCTGCGGAGAGCTGAGAATCTGTTGTGGGTCCGAATTGGTGACCTGGAAAATATGCCTTCCAGGGGGTGCTATACAAAACATTAAAAAAAGCTCTGTTATAAAACCAACTGCAGTGGTAAAGCTCTTTGTCCGAGATAACAGGTTGAAAATTTAAACAACCTTAGTCTTGGTCTCTTCATCTTTGGTTTTTTGTTTAACACTCGAATTACCAAAGCTTACAAAAAAACTTGTAAATCTGGCCCACCTTAAATCCGCTCGCACCTCTCCATTCAGTGTCTTTTGTCTTGTAAATTTGTTGATAATCTCAAGAAGCAAGCAGCCTGCTATACCATCCTCCCACCAATGTAGAAACGACAAAAACCTCTCCCAACTGAAGCCTTGTTTATCAGGGAGTCAGGTACATCGGGCTGTATAGGCTAAAAAAATATATTTTATTAATTGGGACGCAATTAACGTGTGTTCCATGTCTACAAAAATCTGTGTAAATGTAGGATGACAGGAAATGCAAGAAATGTTAAACACATACCTAAAAGACAAACTTTTTCCATTCTTTAGTACTAACAACAAAAATTTGACATGAATTGTATAATGTGTGAAGACTGAAGTCCAAATATCAAATAAGCACTTTCACAAAAGGTACAAATATAACAGTTAGGTATGTGTTCAACATTTCTGTCATCCTACACTTACATAGACAGTAGATCTTTGTAGACACGGAACACACATGAAATGCACGCGTGCATGATCTACACAGCAATCCCACAAAAAAGGAAAACAATTAATATTGAAAAATGTGCTTTCATGTGTAAAGTATTGAAATCAAAGAAATAGTTATTGCATGAATGTTTACATACCACCGGTACCAGTTTTAAAATTTCACTGAGCAGTAATTTTGTTTCACTGTCATATCTCTAAACAGAAACAATGTTCATATTGTTACACAAATTGGCAAAAAAAATGCAATATTTTTCTTCCTCTTTAAACCAATGTCACATTACACAATTTCTTGTCTGGTGGGATGTCAAACTTGACAACTGTAGTTGCTGATCTTGTTGCTTGAGCATGTCATATTACATAACTAGAAATTACAAGGTATATCAAGATAGACAACTGCATAATGATTTTCCAGTACAGTTTCACTTTGTAAAGTAGCACATGCTCATTACTTTTTCTGATTGTGAATAACATACTGCTGATGGAGATGATGCCCATACAAGGGTATGACAGGTCCGCAATCTTGGTCCTTTTTTCAATTTTGCCATGGTTTACTTACTTTATTGACGGTATCATATTACTGGTCTTTATTAGTCTGGATGGTTATTTCATTGTATTTGTATGAAAAACAGTCATAGTCATCCCTCTTGAGTTTAAAACAACTGATATTTAATTTAGAAGCATTTATTTTTCTGTCATACTGTGACTTCTAAGTAGCACAAGACCATTCACACAAACGCTCCACTCTCTAATGGTGCAGCACTCTGTGATTAAGCACATAAAACATTTGCTGCATACACTCCATCTTGTTATAAATACGCAATCAACCTTCATTGCATATATTTCTATCATTTATTTTCTATCTTCTGTACAGTTATCAAAGTAATCCATTGGGAGTTTGTTTAGGTATAACCCAAAGAAAAATTCCACCTCCAAAATTAGATCATGTAATTGTTAAATTTAGATAATAGGTTCTCCTGTTGCAAAATTAGATGTTTTTTGTACCAAGTATGCCCATATTCTTACCATGCTTCTGGCAGTGCCCTTCTGGGACATTTGTTCCAATTCAGAATATTGGATCTCTGCCATTCTGAGTACTTAATTATTTTCTGAGTTCAATGTGTAAAATGTGACACAACATTGAGAATGGAATTTTGGTATGTTTGAAGCAGAAAATGGTATTTTTAAAACTCTGTGGGCTTAAAAGACACAGTAAATGTCCAATTTCAACAGTTTATTAAATTGTTGTGCTGTCTTAATACAAAATACTGCCCCAATTGAGACTTTACTTACTTTGGTGGTAATTAATTTTTAAAAATTGTAGTTATTTTTTTACATGCCATTTCAGTTAACCTATGTGAGCACATCCAATTTTTTATTTGCATGAGTGGTGATTTCCCTGAGCACAAATGTTGATCCTGCCTTCTACACCAAGAACTAAAATATCAATACCTTAATCATTCAAGCCAAGCTACTTATGTTGATAATCAGGCTTTTGACAGGGAGAGAGTGTGTTTTTGATCATTGCTACATATGCAATAGCTGTCAAGACTAAGGAGGCAATGGCTCCATAATAAACCAGCATCCAGTTCCAGCATCCAGTTAAAACATTACAGATTGCATCCCTGAAATTCCAGAAGATCAAAAAACTCTTAAGTGGGCACTTCAACAGCCATAGTATTACAGGGCGCTCTTTCTTGACCATTGTGGCGGAGTAAACACATCTGTTCATGAAAAAGGTAGGCTTTTGAAGTTTTGCACCAGTCTTCTAAAATGAATTTATCTGTCAGAATACACAACAGCGAAGAATTAATAATTGTATTGGGTTATAATAAAAAAACTGTCTGTGCTTCTGTATCCCAGAACTACCACTGTTGCTTGTGGGAGCAATATTTTGTGTGTTATATTTTAATGATTCACTCTGAGGTGGGCTCTCCCATCTCTGGGACTGAAGTCACCGAGGTGGTCAAAAAACTCCTTGGTGGCAGGGCTCCGGGGGTGGATGAGATACGCCCAGAGTTCCTTAAGGCTCTGGATGTTGTAGAACTGTCTTGGTTGACACGTCTCTGCAACATCGCATGGACATCGGGAACAGTGCCTCTGGATTGGCAGACCGGGGTGGTGGTCCCCCTCTTTAAAAAGGGGGACCGGAGGGTGTGTTCCAACTACAGAGGGATCACACTTCCTCAGCCTCCCTGGAAAAGTGTATTCGGGGGTTCTGGAGAGGAGGGTCCGTCAGATAGTCGAACCTCGGATTCAGGAGGAACAGTGTTGTTTTCGTCCTGGTCGCGGAACAGTGGACCAGCTCTACACCCTTAGCATAGTTCTGGAGGGTGCATGGGAGTTTGCCCAACCAGTCTACATGTGTTTTGTGGACTTGGAAAAGGCGTTTGACCGTGTCCCTTGGGGAATCCTGTGGGGGGTGATCCGGGAGTATGGGGTACCGGACCCCCTGATAAGGGCTGTTCGGTCCCTGTACAAACGGTGTCAGAGCCTGGTCCGCATTGCTGTCAGTAAGTCAAGCCCGTTTCCAGTGAGAGTTGGACTCCGCCAGGGCTGCCCTTTGTCACCGATTCTGTTCATAACGTTAATGGACAGAATTTCTAGGCGCAGCCAGGGTGTTGAAGGGGTTTGGTGGACTCAGGATTGGGTCACTGCTTTTTGCAATTGATGTTGTCCTGTTTGCTTCATCAGGCCGTAATCTTCAGCTCTCTCTGGATCAGTTCGCAGCTGAGTGTGAAGCGGCTGGGATAAGAATCAGCACCTCCAAATCCGAGACCATTGTCCTCAGCAGGAAAAGGGTGGAGTGCCCTCTCAGGGTTGGGGGAGATCCTGCCCCAAGTGGAGGAGTTCAAGTATCTCGGGGTCTTGTTCACGAGTGAGGGAAGAATGGAGCGTGAGATCGACAGGCGGATCGGTGCGGCATCCGCAGTGATGCGGGCTCTGCATCGGTCTGTCATGGTGAAAAAGGAGCTGAGCCGTAAGGCAAAGCTCTCAATTTACCAGTCGATCTACGCTCCTACCCTCACCTATGGTCATGAGCTATGGGTAGTGACCGAAAGAACAAGATCACGAATACAAGCGGCTGAAATGAGTTTCCTCCGCAGGGTGTCTGGGCTTTCCCTTAAAGATAGGGTGAGAAGCTCAGTCATCTGGGAGGGGCTCAGAGTAGAGCCGCTGCTCCTCCGCATCGAGAGGAGTCAGATGAGGTGGCTCGGGCATCTGATCAGGATGCCTCCTGGACGCCTCCCTGGTGAGGTGTTCCAGGCACGTCCAACCGGGAGGAGGCCCTGGGGAAGACCCAGGACACGCTGGAGGGGCTATGTCTCCCGGCTGGCCTGGGAACGCCTTGGGATTCTCCCAGAAGAGCTGGAAGAAGTGGCCGGGGAGAGGGAAGTCTGGGCCTCTCTGCTTAAGCTGCTGCCCCCGCGACCCGACCTCGGATAAGCGGAAGAGGATGGATGGATGGATGGATATATTTTAATGAAGTAGGATGTAATAAACTGCTAGAAAGTTATCTGAACACCAGTAACAAAGTATTGAGTGAGGAAAAAATTATGTGCTGCCATACAGACATTTACAGCTACTGTATGTAGAGAACATGCAGTTTCATCTTCTTTCAGTTGGCTATGTCATGTTTGTGCTCACCTTTTTTCCTTACACTTGATTTTGAATTTCCTTGAGTTTCTCAATTTATTTCTTATGATGGAAGAATCCAGTGATCATGCCCCATAAATTCTACTTGGAATTAATTAGCTCTGTTATCTGACACCACTCACTACTTTTGATTTATTTTGTATATCACCTGCAAAATGATTTTCTGGCATTATTTTATTGTTAATCATCATTAGTTTTTTATTGATAGCTAGTCTACAGAATATAATACACATGAATTTTTTTTGCTAGTAATAAAATAGTTTTTAGTTGCTTGCTTCATATAAACTGAAGCTGATAAGTGACCTTAGACACCTCTCCATGCTGAGAACACTGCTATAAAATATCTATAAAGAGTATTTTTATAAACCTGAACGACACTAGGGAGGAATGATCCCAGGAAAATTGCAATATAACAAAGGAAATAGCAAAAACAAAGACCCACTGTTCCATTTCAAACTGTAGGGTCTCCACATTACCCAAATGAAAAATCACACCAGCTCACCTTTTCTACCTATACTGGGATTTCTTCCAGACCAAGGCCCATAATAAATTCTAACCTCAGAAGCAACCATCTACTACTACAGGGTCATCAGGTTAGAATCATCTTTAAAGTGTCAGTTCTCCAAGGCACCTTCCAGGCTCCATTTTGTATGTTTTGAGAAACCAGGGCCTCATCTATCCAGTTTGGGATCTTTCTACTGCTATCTTTCCATCTAGGTGAGTTTCCAATCCCCAATCCCCCATTGTGCTCTCAGAGAATTCACATCTAGAATTCTAACAGTGCAGTACTGATACCTTTAAGTCTTGGAAGTTAACATCTGAAGGTGAAAGCTTTCCTGTCTGTGGAAGTTGCATACTCCGAACCCTGTGCCATCCGGATGGTACTTTTTCCCCTGGCAACCTCTGGCAGGTTGAACAACCAAATGAAAAACTGTACAATATATTTTATGACAAATAGCCTGCTAGATTGTCAGCCATCTCATGTAAAGCATGTAAATGTAATATTAGTCTGTTAGCTTAGCCAGCTACATCTAATATAGGCCAGCCCTGTGAGAAGTTCTGTATTACTGCTGGAAAGATGATTACCCTCTTGTGATCTTTCTGTTCTGAATTGACAGAATAATTTAATTGCTCTTTGATAGGTTTCATCCAGTTAATGGTACTAGTTGTAAATGGCACAAACCTGATTATTTTCTGATGGTGTGACTGTTTTAAGACAGTAAAAGCTATAGAAATTATGCAGATTTGTGAAACTTCTTAGTATGTTGCACCTAAGGCCTTTTTTCTTTTTGAATATTGTTTTATTTTTTACAAAAAATGTACATGAAAATAATAACACTGAGTTGCAGTGTTTTGAAATAAAATGTCACAGACATCAAATTTCCAATATAATGTTTTTTTATTTAGTAAAATGAAAGCAGTGGTCAAGGAAATGAATACTTTTGCAGGCTCAATCACACACACACACACACACAGTATTTATGGTAACTGCCAGAGGTTTAAATTTAACGTTTAGGTTAGCAAAATCTGAAATAAAGGATATTTCAGAATATTACAAAAGGGCCTTTGTTAGGGAACAACTAATAGGTTAAAACCTAGAGATGTTCTGTAGCAATTAAAGTAAATAAAGCCTTACAAGTTGAAGCAAACAATTTTCACAGGTGTCCAAATTTCTGTTGATAACTTAAAAACCCTCTGCCTGTCTTAAAGCAGAGCTGGAGCAGACTGTGATACAACACCCTCTGAAGTACTAATAGGATAATATTACACTGTAGAAAGTTGTAAATTCCAGCGAATATGGCCAGAAAATGACAATTAACATATGAAATCAGCATTAGAAGTGTTGGCCTATTATTCAGAGAATTTGTAAAAAAAATAAATAAAAATCAATGTGTCAATGAGTACAGTGTCATGCACAACCAAAAGGCAATTAGAAAATGGATAAAACTCTGATAGGAAGATATCAGGCAGACCCAAAGTCTGAAGACAATTTTCAGAGGATCACCAGCTGAAATATTCAATTCATCACAAAGGGTGACTTTATGCCATCGAGTTTGGTGAAAGGATGGTTCGTCAGTGCTTGAACTGTCAAACACAGAGGAGGAAGTGTGATGGTCTGGGGTTCTTTTGCTGGAGGCAGAGTTCGTGACTTGCACAGAATGACTGGTATTCTGAAACCAAAGGATTACTGCTGTTTTATTTCCAAAAGGTGTCAACTTTGATGAATCAAAAATTTGAATAAAATTTTGTATACTAATTATACTACTTATTTCTTGACTTATTTTTTATTTGCCATTGTTTATTTGTTCAATGTCTTGATTTCATAAAACATTAAGACATTAAACTGTGTGCATTTCCATAAAAACTGAAAAAACTGAGGTGTTCTAAAACTTTTGACTGGTAGTTGTAAGCTGGAGGGGTGATCGCACCCCAAGAGGACACAGACACCCCTGGGAAAACACCTAAAACAGAGTCTACCTTCACATTGCTCCTTCTCTTCTCACTTGCACTATAACCCGTAATAAAGCCATCGCACGATACTCCGCTAACTTAAAAGCCTTGTGCAGCGCAGCGCCTGTCGGTTTTTGGTATTGATTTGTTTTGCTTTCTCTCTCTCTTAGACTGCCCCTGCTCCTAACGTGTACTCCTTTAAAGAAGAAGATACACACGCTTACCTTTAATTGATAGATGAAACTGACATCTCTGTCAAGGAGCAAGTTTGAAGAGACAAATGTTTGTTTGCAGTATCTCTTGGTCTGGAATCCCTACAGATTTTATTTTTTTTCTCCAGCCTCTGGAGTTTTTTTTTTGTTTTTTCTGTCCATCCTGGCCATCAGACCTTACTTATTCTATGTTAATTAATGTTGACTTATCTTTATTTTTTATTGTGCCTTCTATTTTTCTATTCTTCATTTTGTAAAGCACTTTGAGCTACATTCTTTTGTATGAAAATGTGCTATATAAATAAATGTTGTTGTTATTTGAATAAAAATACTAAAAATCCTTCTTGTTTCTATGACCTAATGTGTCTCTGTGCAATCTGTGACCCAATCGTGACAAATGGTACCAGAAGTGGTTGCACAGATGGATGCCGAAGAAGAGTTATTTTGTTTGGCCCAGAATGTTTCACTTCCTTATGATAAAGAAGATGACATGCCTTCTATTCCTGATCTGAATAACCGTCAAAGATATATTCCTGATTCAAATGTTCCAATTCATAACCGTCGACCTTTCATCCTTTTACCACCACTTCCTGAAAATGCAAAGAATGTGCTGACGAAGATGGGCCCTAACGATGACCCAGAGATGTTTCTAATAGCCTTCGAGCAAGTCGCAACCATGCTGGGCTGCCTTTTCAGACTGGTGCCCTTGGCTATTACTCATAGGACAGAGAAATGCCCTTTTTCCTAGACTACTTAATAAATGTCAGGGACCAGTAGTCCAATCCAATATTAAACATAGTGGGGAAAGAAAACCAAGACGAAACTGGTAGTGGCAGGGGAAAATCTAGAGCTCAATTTAGATATTGAACCCGATCTCTCCAGTGAGATGGAGGTCACCCCTGACAATTTTCCAGAATGGCAGGCTGGTCCTTCTACATCTTCTCAGATTGCAAACGCCTCTGAACACAAACCGAGCATTAATGAACAATCAGATTTTGTGCGTTTGCAGCATACTGATAGCTCATTAGAATATGCATTTAAACAAGCTCGCTCTGCCAGTAACTCTTATTACCAAGAGCGTGATTCCAGGAGCGTGAAAACCCCACACTTTATAGAAAAGGACGGTTGTCTTTTCAGTGTGATCTCAGACCATTTAAAGGGGGAATTTATTGAGCAATTGGTTGTACCTGAAGTACACAGGGAAACTCTTTTGCATCTGGCACACTCTCACATCTTGGGGGGACATCTGGGTGCTGATAAGACCAGAGAACGGTTATCAAAATGATTTTATTGGCTAAATATGGGAAAAGATGTTGAACGGTTTTGTACTTCATGTCCTGACTGCCAGATTGTCTCCACTCATAAGCCTCCACGGGCCCCCCTTTGTCCTATGCCCATTTTGGAACTTCCCTTTCAGCAGGTGGGATTAGATATCGTAGGCCCTTTACCTAAGTCTAAGAATGGATACCAATATTTGCTGGTGTTGGTTGACTATGCAACATGATATCCTGAGGTGCTTGTCCTGAAAAAGGTCAATTCCACAGCTGTAGCCAAAGCTCTGTGTGATATTTTTACTCATGTTGGCATCCCTAGAGAAATCTTGACTGATCATGGCACACCTTGATGAAACAATTGTGTGACAGCTTTGCTATTAAGAAATTGAGTACCACTGTTTACCATCCACAAACAAATGGTTTGACTGAGTGATTTAACAGAACTTTGAAACAGATGATCAGGCGAGTCGCTCATAATGATCCCACAACCTGGAACTCTGTCCTGCCTTTTGTTATGTACGCGGTGCGAGAATCACCACAGGCGTCTACTGGCTGGAGTCTGTTCGAGTTGTTATTCGGCAGGCGGCCGCGAGGCATCCTGGATGTTGTGCGAGAGGAATGGACAGGAAACGACACAACACCTCAAGGACCAAGCTTTGCAGATCGGGTTTTTGTTGCAGGACAGAATTTCTGTGCTTTCCTCTATTGCTATAGAGCATCAACAACGAGAACAGGAAACTCAGAAACGTCTTTACGATAGGCGCAGTAAGCTCTGTAAATTCAAACCTGGTAATCGTGTTCTAGTACTGGTTCCCTCCGACCCACACAAATTCTTAGCTAAATGGCAGGGCCCCACCATTATTGAGGAGCGTATAAGTCCGGTAAATTACAAGGTTAGAATACCAGGTTGGTGCAAACCATTCCAGATTTTACAGATTAATCTCTTGAAAGAATGGCACGACCGACAAGAGGTTAACACTTCCTTGGCTGCTGTCTCTCAGACCAATGTTGCCATTGGTAACAATCTTATTGACAAGCAAAAGACAGAACTGTTATCTTTGATAGAACGGAACACTAATGTCTTTTCAGACTTACCAGGCAAGACTAACATTACAAAACATAAAATTACCACTGAACCTGGTGTTCACGTACAGATGCTGCCGTTCTGGATACCAGAAGTGCAACGAAATGTTGTGCGCAAAGAGGTAAAAAAGATGCTGACATTAGGTGTAATTTGTGAAAGTAAAAGTGACTGGTGCAGCCCAGTCATATTAGTTCCAAAGCAAGACGGATCGGTTCGCTTCTGTATCGATTTCAGACGCTTGAATATGGTCTCTAAATTCGCTGCTTATCCAATGCCTCGTGTTGATGAACTGTTAGAAAAATTGGGTCAGGCGAGCTATATCTCCACGCTAGATCTCACAAAAGGTTATTGGCAGGTGCCTTTGGAGGCTAGCAGTTGTGAGAAAACAGCATTTGTGACTCCTGACGGACTTTATGAACTTACAAGACTCCCGTTTGGTCTTCATGGGGCACCTCTAACTTTTCAGCGTATGATGGATCAGATCCTGCGTCCTTATTCTGAATATTCTGGGGCATACCTTGATGACGTTGTGATTTTCAGCAATGACTGGCAAACACACTTAGAGCGGCTTCAAGCTGTTCTTGAAAGCTTGAGACAGGCTGCCCTTACTGCTTACCCTAATAAATGTAAACTGGGCATGTCCGAGACTCATTACTTAGGTTATTCTATGGGCAAGGGTTTACTTAGGCCACAATTAAGGAAAATAGAAGAAATGCTTGCTTACCCGAGACCAAAAACGTGCTTTTCTGGGGCTTGCTGATTACTACAGAAGGTTCATTCCAAATTTTGCACATAGAGCTGCTCCTCTTACAGAACTTACTAGTGGCAGGAAAAAACAAACTATCTTGTGGACAGAAAACAGCAAAAACTCTTTCAGCAATTTAAAAAAAGCATTGCCTTCTTATCCAGTTGTAAGGAACCTAGATTTCATGAAGGATTTTGTCTTGCAAACAGACACAAGTGCATTTGGTATAGGTGCAGTCCTGTCATAGATTTTTGATGGAGAAGAACATCCAATCACATATCTGAGTAGGAAATTACTTCCTAGGGAGCTTAATTATTCTAGAATTGAGAAAGAATGCTTGGAAATTAGGTGGGCTGTGGAAGCACTTCGCTATTACTTGTGGGGGCGAAACTTCACTTTGGTGATCATGCTCCACTTCAATGGTTTTACAGACAGAAAGATACAAACTCTCGCCTAATGAGATGTTTCTGGGCTTACAACCTTACAGTTTCACAGTAAAACATCGACCAGGTTCTGAACATGTCAACGCAGATGCATTATCATGACTACATGAACCTGAACCTGGTACAGAGACTCGCTTGATTCACGAGAATGTGAATAAATCTGAGGGGGAGGGTGTAAGTTGGAGGGGTGATCGCACCCCAAGAGGACACAGACGCCCCTGGAAAAACCCTTGAAAACGAGTCTACCTTCACATTGCTCCTTCCCTTCTCACTTGCGCTATAACGCGTAATAAAACCATTGCGCGGTACTCCGCTAACTTAAAAGCCTTGTGCAGCGCAGCGCCTGTTGGTTTTTGGTAATGATTTGTTTTGCTTTCTCTCTCTCTCAGACTGCCCCTGCTCCTGACGCGTACTCCTTTGAAGAAGATACGCACGCTTACCTTTAATTGATAGACGAAACTGTCATCTCTATCAAGGAGCAAGTTTGAAGAGACAAATGTTTGTTTGCAGTGTTTGAAAAAAAATCCTTCTTGTTTCTATGACCTCCTGTGTCTCTGTGCAAATCTGTGACCCAAGCGTGACATATTATATACAGGGTGACACAGAAAAATGGGAACTTTTGAAAAACCCAATAAAAAAATAGAAGAAATCCAACAATAAAATGTTATTGACAGCAATTGAACCGCTACAACTTGCTTTTTAAGAGACAGTAATCCAAATAATCAATGTCTGAAAATTCCGTCCTGTAGATGGCGTCTTTCTGTACGTATGCATTCTTCCAATCTGCTGTTGAGGTTCCCCATTGATCGCTGCAACATCTCAGCTGGGATACCACGAATTTCGTCTTGAATTCTTTGTTTCAATTCATTCAGTGTCCTTTGCCGAGTCATGTAGACCCGACTAAATGGCGAGATTGTTTACAGCTCAAGGTCCCTGTTCCGCAGTACTGCCACTACGCATTTCAAAACTTCCCGTTTTTCTGTGTCACCCTATATATATATATATATATATATATATATATATTGTATATATTGTGGGGAACAGCCCAGACACAGACAGGCAGACATGGACACCAATGGTTCACGCAGCAATACATGTTTATTATACATCTTTATTTACAAGTATATGCACAACCCAGTGATCCCGCACCAATCACCCTCAGTCCAGGCCTTTTCCTCAATTCCTTTCTCTCTCTGACTGCCTCCACAACTCTCCTCCAGGCTTCTTTCTCTTCCACCTGACTCCAGCTAACAAATGGAGGGAGGCGGCCCCTTTTATGTTCACCCAGACATGCTGCAGGTGTCTCCTGATGAACTTCCGCTGGCACTTCCTGGTGTGGCAGAAGTGCCAGCTGAGCACCCGGAAGCACTCCGGGTGCCCCTGGTATTCCTTCCCCCAGCATCTCCGGGTGTGGCAAAAGTACTGACGTCCAGGGCTTCTCGGGCATCCGGGCACCCCCTGGTGGTAACCACGGGCCCCTATAGGGTTCAGCTTCCATGCTTTGTTCCCATGGTCCCCATACCAACCAAGGCGTCTGCCCCCTCGTGGTCTGAAGGAGGCATAATCCCTCTTCCGGTCCTTCCGGGCATCCCAGGTGGTTACTCTGGTCGTAAACCGATTTGGTCGTGAACTGAAGCAATTTCCACCATAGTATTGTATATAAATACAATTGATCCGTTCCAGACCGTATGAACTGTATATAAATATATAATTTTTTAGTTTTTAAGCACAAATATAGTTAATTATACCATAGAATGCACAGCGTAATAGTAAACTAAATGTAAAAACACTAAATAACACTGTGAAAACCTTGAACAACAGAGAAAACTAACTCTGCAATAGTTCACGCTATAGTGCTAGAAACCGCTCGCTAAAAACACTTTTTTTTTAATAAGTTTTAAGCACAGGGAAAAAAAATTAACATTTGAAAAATCCATAATTTAATAAACAACAAAGAAAAGTAACATTGCCACAATGCATGCTATGAACCGATCGCTGTAAACAGAACTGAAAACAAAAACAAGCCTTTTCTACCTTATGTGTCCAGCCTTCCCTCTCTCGCTTCATTGCTCTCTCTCTCTTTCGTGTGTGTGTGTATGTCTCTTTCGCAAGCCTGGAGCTACTGTGTGTGTGCCTCTGTCTCGCGCGCCTCTGTGTGTGTGTGTCTCTCTCGCGCTCTTCTGTGTGTGTGTGTCTCTCTCACGCGCCTCTGTGTGTGTGTGTCTCTTGTGCGCACCTGTGTGTGTTTCGCGCTCTCTTTCTCTTGCTCGCTGCACAGGAAATGCACAGGGAGAGACTGAACATGTACAAACCTAAAAGGAAACTGGCTTGTTCGTATATCGAGAGTGTGGTCGTGAACCAAGGCAAAAGTTTGGCAAACTTTTTGGTCTTAAACCAAGTTGTACGTGTACTGAGACATTTGTGAACCGGGGTTCCATTGTATATATGTATATCGAAATAGAATAAATTCACGCAGAAAAATGCAAAAACATTTGGGGAAGTACCCCGTATAATATCTGTTTGCAGATTTGAAAAAGTGGTCAATATTGGATGAAAAAACATTTGACAACATACAGAGGTGAAATGATCTTTTATATACAAAATGGCTGCAGGAAATGAGTTGTGAGGAAATAACGATGGAAGTGGAAGTGACATCATCACTGATGGACCAAAAGTGACGTCAAACTGAGGAGCAGGAAGTGACATCATCATTACTGGACCAGAAGTGGCATCATCCTGAGGAGCCAGAAGTGACATCATCATTGATGGACCGGAAGTTACCTTATCCATGGGAGTTTCCTTGAGGAAGCCATTTCAGGAACCGGATGCTGTTAGTTAGTGTGTGTGTCATGTTGTTAGTTAGTGTGTGTGTGTTTTTTATTTGTCTTAAATATTTGTTTTATTTGTCCCCTTATCTTGTGTTATATCACTCACCTCAGGGCTTGTTGACTGCCTCCTAAGCGCACATGTGTAAGTATATACAGTGGAACCTCGGTTCACGAACGTCTCAGAACACGTACAAATCGGTTTATGACCAAAAAGTTCATCTAACTTTTGCATCTGTTTATGACCACAGACTCGGTACGAACAAGCCAGTTTCCCTTTCGGTTTGTGCGCACCGATGATTTCCGCAAGTGTTCAGTCTCTCCCTGTGCATTCCCTGTGCAGCAAGAGAGAGAAAGTGAGACAGACACACACACACACACAGGCACGAGCGAGAGAGAGAGAGACGCACACACAGGCGCGCAAGAGAGAGAGACACACACACGTGCGTGAGAGACAGACACACACACACGCGCGCAAGAGAGAGACACATACACACGAGAGAGAGAAACGGCTGGACGCATAAGGCTGAGAAGGCAGTTAAAGAATGCACCAGGCTTGTTTAGAAAACAGACAGATCCGAGCATTGTTTTAACATCGATGTATTTAATGAAGACTTTTATCTATTGGATTTTAACCTCCACTTCACTTCTGTTTACAGCGATCGGTTCGTAGCGTGCATTGTTGCAATGTTATTTTTCTTGGTGGTTTATTAAATTACGTTTTTTTCAAATGTTAATTCTTTCCCTGTGCCTATAAAACTCATTAAAAAAAGTGTTTTTAGTGAGCGGTTCGTAGCACTATAGTACAAACTCTTGTGGTGTTAGTTTTCTCTGTTGTTTAAGGTTTTCTCAGTGTTATTCAATGTTTTTACATTTAGTTTACTATTACGCTGTGCATTCTATGGTTTAATTAACTATATTTGTGCTTACAAACTTAAAAAAAAATATTTACATACAGTTCTTACGGTCTGGAACGGATTAATTGTATTTACATACAATCCTATGGGGGAAATTACTTTGGTTTTCGACCAGAGTTTTGGAACGAATTATGGTTGTGAACCGAGGTTCCACTGTATATATATATATATATATATATATATATATATATATATATATATATATATATATATATATATATATATATATATATATATATATATATATATATATATATAGAGAGAGAGATGTAAACACATATACACACTGTATATCAGCAATGCTCGACCTGTATGTTGTGGCAGAATTGCAGGTGAGCCATGACCAACACCACATAAAACCCCATTCTATTCCTCCACACCACTCCGATGATTACACTCAGTTTACAGGGGTAGCATTGCGGGTGGATCATGGCCAGCACCAGACAGATATACAGTATATATATATATATATATATATATATATATATATATATATACACATGTATATATACATATATATATATATATATATATATATATATATATATATATATATATATATATGTGTGTGTGTGTGTGTATGTGTATTTTTATACAGCATATGTTCAGAATATTCACAAGTGTATGTTATTTCAACAGTTGACTTGTTTCTGAGAAAGAAGGTAAGTTCTTCTACTACTACACTGACATTTTGAGTGTAGAGAAGGTGTGTGTACAGTAGTGTTGATGATAGTTGAACATGCTGAAAAAAAATTCTATGAGTTGGCCTGTATCATGACTTCTAATGGATTGTCTATGGTATTGCAGAATAAAGTTTACGAAAACTGTATAAGGAATAGCATGCTTTATGAGTGTGAAGTATGGTCAGTGAAAGATGAACATGAAGCATAGCTGAAAAGAATAGAGATGAAAATAATTAGATCAATGTGTGGAATGTCATGGAGTGAAAGGGAGACAAATGCACAATTAAGAGAAAGACTTGGAGTGGCGGCATTAAGTGTTGTGCTGTGGAGAAAATATAGGTGGTTTTGGAATGCAGATGGAAAGGCAGTGGGTGATTGGGTGTAAAGGTACTGTACCCTAAGGTGGAGGAGTTAAAGCTAAGTGGAAGCCAAAGAAAACATGGTAGGGAGTTTAGAGGTTCTAGAGGTGTCATGATTACAGTAAAATTATTTGCGGTAATACATTAAGAATGAATCTCACACCTAAAGATGCCCATGATCAAGGAGAGTGAAAGGGATACAATTTAGGAGGCAACTGGCTAAGATGGATAAACCAGGAAAATGGCTGCTAAACAAGTAATGCTGCTAGTGCTGACAATGATAATATTTTAAGAATTTATCTGTTTATTCATCCAAATTACCAAGGATATGTCAAAATTTGTTCTTCTCCCATTGGAATATAGGAGCATGTTGCTTTTATTTTATAGCATCTACAGTTATACCAAAGAAGGGTGTATTTTTGAATGTGCTTGATAGGCTAATCAATAATGCACTTTCAATTGCCACAAGCATTTCAAATATTCACATCTTACATTTTCAAATACTTCTCACAACAGACGAAAAACAGCATTGTGCATATTTGATATTTTATATGAAGAAAACTGCCATATTTAATAACCAACATAAACAAAATCCATAAATATTCAATAAGCAAGCCAAATATGGACATACAGGTAATACAGTGTGAGCAATGACATAATGTTTGTATGGTTATATACATTCATCCAGAGTCAGTCAATCCATTAGGCAACATAGGCAACCCTATAGGGTGCCGTCATCTGAGGAGGATCATTTATGAATGTTAAGAGACATAAGTTCTGAACACAGAGAGGAACAACTCTCCTCAAAGGTTCACAGAAGTATGATAATAATGTCCATGGTATGTACACAAAGGGGCACTGTTTGTGTTTCTGAAAGCACTCATACACTCCAGATCCATCTCATTGTCAAACTCTGATGATACAGAGTGGACATTGATTATGAAAGTTAAAGTATGCATGTGCCATACACCTTAAAGTCCAAGGTATATTCATAAATGGGACATATCTCTGCTATTGAAGGGGTGCAGGCTCTGGACAATAAGGGGGTGATGTCCTTCAATCCTGGCTAGGGTACCAGATTGACTTCGACTGGCACTGCATTCATTATTTTCAAAATGGGCAGCACAATGGCACAGTGACTGGAACCATTGCCTCATGGATATTATGTGTCTGAATTTCACACTGCTATTTATGTGGAGTCTACATTTTCTCCTCATGTCTCTGTGATTTCTCTGCCCAGGAACACTGTTTTTTCTTCCCACAGGTTGACTGGTGATCTTACATTAGCCATCTCTGGATGTGTGTATGAGTGAGCCTTGCAAATGCCTCGCACTCCATCAAGGATCGGTTCTTGCTTTGAGAGCAGGGCTGTTTATGTGATTCCTTACCTCCCACAAAGCAGATTTTGATCAGGCAGATTTGAGAATTCTATGATTTTTTAATAATATTTGTATCAAATAAAATATCTGCAAATCCTAAACTTTGACTTTTACAAAAATGTAAGAAAAAAAATACATGCATAAAATTGTATAAATGTATCAAGGGAAAAGGTAGGTGAAAGTTCACTCTGCACTGAAAGTTACAAACACAAAAATACAGCTGCTCAATTTTATTTAAAGAGGAATAAATGATATTTGAGTATTCACCATTTAACACACTTTTAATTAAGGACTGAAAAGTTAACTGCTTAAGGGGATGGTGAACTGTTCAATTTTGAAAACTAACCTCATTTGTCCATGTTACTGATACAATTAAAAGCCACAGTTCTCTGGGGAAGCATTGTTTCAATAACTGCTTACACAACGTTTGACTTTGAAGAAGTTCAATTTCTAAAATGTTGTGTGAAGACTGAGAACATGTAATATTCCAACACAGTTCATAATTAAATGTGTCAAAATCCTGGACTAAATCAATACAAACAGCTGAAGAAAAAAGTTGTTTGTTACCATAGTAAAACCATTGTATGTTTCTGAACCGTGGATTTCTCTTAGTCTTGATCGTTCATAGATCAGTATGTCAGAGAAATTTAAAATACCGCCAGTTACTCTCATACCAACCTTTTCGTGACCTTTGGCAAAACTGAAAAAACACTTAGATGTCACCAACAATTAGCATCATTCATTGGCTTTTGAGAGGGGTTTCAAAAGAGCAGTACTGCACGCAAAGAAAAGAAATTACACTCAGGAACTAAAAAAATATATAAAAATATAGGATTTAAATTATTAGTTTTTTAGAAGTAAACAATTCCTCATTAACCTTATATAATGCTCAAAAAAATTAAAGGAACACTTTTTAATCAGATTATAGCATCAAGTCAATGAAACGTCTGGGCTATTGATCTGACACGTTAAGTAGCAGAGGGATTTGTTAATTAGTTTCAGCTGCTTTAGTGTTAATGAAATTAACAACAGGTGCACCAGAGGGGCAACAATGAAATGACCCCAAAAACAGGAGTGGTTTAACAGGTGGAGGCCACTGACATTTTTCCCTACTCATCTTTTCAAACTGTTTTTTCAAGAGTTTTGCATTTGGCTACGGTCAGTGTCTCTACTGGTAGCATAAGGTGATACCTGGGACCTTCAGAGGTTGCACAGGTAGTCCAACTTCTCCAGGATGGCACATCAATATGTGCCATTGCCAGAAGGTTTGCTGTGTCTCCCAGCACAGTCTCAAGGGCATGGGGGAGATTCTAGGAGACAGGCAGTTACTCTAGGAGAGCTGGACAGGACCGTAGAAGGTCCTTAACTCATCGGCAGGACCGGTATTTGCTCCTTTGGGCAAGGAGGAACAGGATGATCGCTGCCAGAGCTCTACAAAATGACCTCTAGCAGGCCACTGGTGTGAATGTCTCTGACCAAACAATCAGAAACAGACTTCATGAGGGTGGCCTGAGGGCCTGACGTCCTCTAGTAGGCCCTGTGGTCACTGCCCAGCACCATGGAGCTTGATTGTCATTTGCCACAGAATATCAGAATTAGCAGGTCCACCACTGGTACCCTGTGCTTTCATAGTTGAAAGCAGGTTCATCCTGAGCACATGTGACAAACATGACAGGGTCAGGAGAAGCCGTGGAGAACATTATGCTCCCTGTAACATCGTTCAGCATGACCGGTTTGGTGGTGGGTCAGTGATAGTCTGGGGAGGCTAATCCATGGAGGGATGCACAGACCTCTAGAGGCTAGACAATGGCATCTTGACTGCCATTAGGTATTGGGATAAAATTCTTGGACCCATTGTAAGACCATATGCTTTTGCAGTGGGTCCTGGGTTCATCCTGGTGCACGACAATGCTCTGGCCTCACGTGGCGAGAGTATGCAGGCAGTTCCTGGAGAATGAAGGAATTGATACCATTGACTGGCCCCACACGCTTGCCTGAACTAAATCCAATAGAACACCTTTGGGACATTATGTTTCAGTCCATCCCACACCACCAGGTTGCACCTCAGATTGTCCAGGAGCTCAGTGATGCCCTGGTCCAGATCTGGGAGGAGCTCCCCCAGGACACCATCTGTCGTCTCCTTAAGAGTGTGCCCCGATGTTGTCAGGCATGCATACAAGCACATGGGGGCCATACAAACTACTGAGTACGATTTGGAGTTGCTGCAATGAAATTTTGGCAAAATGGACTAGCCTGCCGCATCATTTTTTCACTTTGATTTTTGGGTTGTCTTTGAATTCAGCCCTCTGTAGGCTGATAATTTTCATTTCCATCAAACGATGTGGCATCCTTTCGTTCCAAACACATTACCCAGTCCATAGCAATGTAGATATCCAGCATGATTTTTTTTTCCATCCAGATCTGATGTATTTTCAAAGTCTTCCTTAATTGTTTTTGAGCAGTTTATTTTAGAATAGCAGTTGTCTGTATTATAATGATATAGTGCATATTAATTAGCTAAATTCTTTCCATCGTAGATTTCAAATATATTTTTCGAATAGCACATTAATTCCTGTCAAGTCACTATTCCTCATTAAGAAATGGCCAGAAAGTTTATAAAGATACAGATGGCATTGATAAAGATCTGCCATACCCTCAAGTGCTACTCCCTGCTTAATTTATTTTCTTTTGAATTTTCTTGTTTATGTCGTGTGCAGCTAATAGATACGTAGCATATAAGGCGGGAGAAATGCTAGCTTTCCATTCCATTATAAGCCATGGAGCTTTATGTTCAGATGTACACAATTTATTCACTTTAAAAGCATGAACACTTGTAGCCTACTTCAAAAATTTTAAATTAGGTGGGGTCAGGCCTATCACTATAAGACATAATTTTCTCTAAATAAGTCTTTAAATTGGATGATAGTGACTACCACATATTTAAAAGGATATTTAATGTGAAACGAAATTTCAAATTCACATTTCCTTGCAAAAGGAAATAAAAACATCAGGCTATTAGCAATGGGAAAATTCTTCACATTGGAGCAATGCTAGGGTGCTCCAGTATTCAAATATTACAAAGACAACACATTATACATTAAAGTGTTTCTTTTTGTTCCCATGATTATTACTTATGATCATCATACCTTGTAAGAGCCAATACTAGTAATTTAGTGTTGCATGTTATGATAAATTCATGCAAGTGTTTTTATGTATGCCTCGCAGTTAGGAGACCTGAGTTCGCTTCCCAGGTCATCCCTGTGTGGATTTTGCATGTTCTCCCCATGTCTGCGTGGGTTATCTCTGGGTATTCCGGTTTCCTCCCACAGTCCAAAGACATGCAGGTTAGGTGCATTGGCGATTCTAAATTGTCCCTAGTGTGTGCCTGGCGTGTGGGTGTGTTCCCTGTGGTGGGCTGACACCCTGCCCGGGGTTTGCTTCCTGCATTGTGCCCTGTGCTGGCTGGGATTGTCTCCAGCAGACCCACATGACCCTGTAGTTAGGATATAGCGGGTTGGATAATGGATGGATGTTTTTATGTAAGTGTAGCTACATAGATAATGGAAGATGAGACGATCTGCAAAACTAGATCTCTAGTTGGTTAACCTGCAGTAGACAAAAAGTACAGATAAGAGCAGAATGCTCAACATGGAGTGGGGTGTCTGTCTCTAGACCATTACTTTTTCTGATTTATATTAATGACATTGATTCTGGTAAACTTAATAACTTAAAAAACTCTCTGATCATACTAAACTTGGGGAGACAGCAGATACAGAGGAGGCAGCAAAAAGAATCCAAAAAGACCTGGACAACCTTTAGAACTGGACGAACACCAGTAAAATGCAGTTTAATGTAGAGCAGGGCAAAGTGCTACACGTGGGCAAAAGGAACATCAATTATAAATAAATACAAGATAGAGGACACTATCGTATAGGAAGGAACCTCTGAAAAGGATTTATGGTTATATGTTGACAAAACATTTTCATTGACTAAGCAATACACAGAAGCAGTTAAAAAGGCAAACAAAATGATAGGGTTATATCATTAAAAACTATTGATTTTAAGTTCAGGGACTATACTGAACAGTGTCATCTCCAGGCAGAGGAGTAGCTTCAGTGACAGACTTTTGTCACTGTCCTGCTCCACTGACAGACTGAGGAGATCGTTCCTCCCCCACACTATGCGACTCTTCAATTCCACCCAGGGGAGTAAATGCTAACATAACTCAAAGTTATTGTCTGCTTTTTCATTTTTTCATTTTTATTACTATTTAATTTAATATTGTTTCTTTGTATCAGTATACTGCTGCTGGATTATGTGAATTTCCCCTTGGGATTAATAAAGTATCTATCTATCTATCTATCTATCTATCTATCTATCTATCTATCTATCTATCTATCTATCTATCTATCTATCTATCTATCTATCTATCTATCTATCTATCTATCTATCTATCTATCTATCAAAGCACTGTTAAGACTTTATCTGGAGTATTGTGTGCCGTTCTGAAAGACATAGCAGCACTTGAACCTGTGCAGAGGAGAGCAACCAAGTGCATTCCAAGTCAGAAGGACACGTCCTACTCTGACAGACTCAGAGAATTAAATCTGTTTAGTCTCGAGCAGAGGAGACTGCAAAGGCATTGATAACTTTGATCCAGCAACTTTCTTTCAATTAAAAAGTGAATCACATACTTGAGGACATCAATGCAAGTTAAGGGGAAGTGCATTGAAAACTGAAGCCAGGAAGCACTCTTTATGCAAAGGGTCGTGGGACTTTGGAACAATCTACCAAGACATGTAGTTGAAGCAGAAACCTTGATAACCTTTAAGGAAAATCTGGATGGGATATCTGGAAAGCTTAGCTAGTAGCTAAACAAATGGTCTTGAAGAACTAAATAGTCTCCTCTCATTTGTCACTTTTTTATGTTTCTTATGTTTCAAATGTATCCCCTATAACCTAGTATGTTACTTAAACAATATTAATGTTATGTTACATTTCTGCTGCAACATTAAAGATAAAGAGAACAGAATACATTTGAAAAAAAAAAAAAACAGAGGTGTATAGTTTTCTGACCATGATAGTGAATATAGAGAAACAATGAAATTAAACTAATATTTGAGCCTTAAACAGAAATATCATAAGCAAGAAGTTATATTATTTTAGTCTGTGTATTATAAACCTTTCTCTTAATTTTAGTGTAAACTGTAAATCTCAGGGTAAACCCCTTAATCCTATACTGAGGTTGGACAAAATCGCCTGTCACATATTTATAATTAATATTCTTCTTTCCCCTGCATGTACTCCTTTTTGTAACTCTATAATAATCTGCATTTCCAAGTGTTTGCCTAATTTTGAAGATTGTTCAAGTGCTTTTTTGCAATTGCCTCCTCAGCATCTATTATTCATCAAATTTTAGTGTCATTTGCAAAAATCAAAAAGTTTATAAACTATGCCAGAATCCATAAACCTAAATTAATCTGGAAAAAAATAACAGTTCAGGGGCAGGCCTTTGCGGGACTGCATGGATGTGGTGAGGTTTCTTCCTATCTGTACTCTTTTTCTCTGGCTGATAACCAGATTTATTTTTTGTGTGGAACTGTATCAATGGTTTTTTCAAAAACGTTTACGTAAACTATGTCATGTGCATTACTTTTTTTTACTACTCCAGTTTTTCTTTCAAAACTCTACAAAACTGTTTTTTCTCTAATAAACCTATACTAATGGCCTTTATTTGTTATACACATTACCTTTTTTTTCTGGTCCAGTTGTTCTTTCAAAACTCTAGAAAATTGATTTTCTCTCATAAACCTATGCTAATGGTTTTTATTTGTTATTGTTTTAAAGGTCTTCAAATTTATTTTTGATTGTTTTCAATAATTTCGCATGGTATAGAAGTAAGGCTCATTAGTCAGTAATTACTAAGATCTCTTTTATCTCTGTTCATGTTGATTGGTGTACATTTGAAAATTTCAGGTCATCAGATACTCATTACATCTTAAGCAACTGTTGGAATAACTGTTACACAATATATTCAAAATATCAATTTCTCCTAACACTACTGGTAAAATCCCAATATCCTGAAGGTTTAATTAGTCTCAAATGAATTAAGTGCCTGAAGCATATGTGACTCTTCTGTTTTAAAAACTGTAAACTCACAGAATGCTGTGATGCCTGCCAGACACATTCCACTTACTTTTATTTTAACACATATTTTATCCAAAATATTTGTAGCAGCTGGGAGACTACTCACAGTAAAAAAAAAGTTGAATATACAGTAAAAAATGGCAACTGTGGTCACCAGAAGTTTACCACCAAAAATAACCATATTTTTAGGTCTACGGTACTCTGTAAAAACTAAACTGTAAATTACTGTAAATATTATGTGGAAATGTTTTTGTAATAACTGTACAGTTTCATATGAACCATAACTTTCATGGCAATTTTCATGCTCATATAGGACATCACACAAACAAACTTGTATTGTATGTAACACAAATTATAAACATCTACAAAAAAGTGCCGGGAAGTAGTTAGACTACTTATTTTCTGACTAATTCAGGTTAGTACCATCAGTAAATGCCAAGGGAGCACTACACACACACACATAAACATGAAGGATTTTTGTATTATGTTGTAATTAAAACACTTTAGATGGGACCCCTTTACAAGCCTGCATTATCAAAATGGGGAAAACTGGGAAACTGCAATACACAGACAAGATGCAGCAGAGCAACACAGAAAAACCTGGCAGTGGCACTCTTTGGCTAAAGGATCTTCACAAAACAGACTCCTCTGACAAGAATTGAGCTTTTCCTTTTCAGTGTGTTGTGACATATTTTTCAACTATAATCCCATGTTTTCAAGCTCAAACTGTTTTTCTTTTTTATTAGAGCTGGATTTGAGAGGCTGATATACAAGTTGTAGGTCTTGCTGGAATGGGCCTGCTTTTCTCATTATAAAAGATGATAATAAATGTAGAGAGTAATTTACATCCATCCATCTATATATTGATCTACTTTGTGAACAAATGTCTTCAGGTATAAGGTCTCAGGTAGCTGCAGCATATGCCTGACAGGGTTTAAAAACTGGTCCCAGACAATTGGGAAGCATAAATTAATACTATCAGCCAGCCATCAATCATCCTTGCACTTTCCTTCAGTGCTTGTACATGGAAATGCCATACTGATTTGTAGGTAACATAGCAAAGTACAATGGGTGACATAAAAGCACAGGCTGGGCAGATGATTCCCTAGCCACCTAACTTTTTAAAACATCTGGAGCTGTTCATCCTGATGGCCACTCCATTCCTCAACTGCCTTAGCTAGTATGACAGGCCAGCGCAGAGCATAGATTCTGTCTAGTAATGGCATTTATTCCAACATAAACAAGACACAGGCAGCCCAAGTGAAATCCATGTGAGTTCTTGGGCAGCATGAGACAATGACAATACCAATAATTAAACATAGGAATCCTACAAATGGCAGGCAGTACAGGAAGCAACAGCCTCAACTTATAGGATTCAAGAGTGAATTTTCAAGTATAAACACTTAAAGTGATAACTCATGCCTTTTAAAGATTCCATTTAAAGCTGCTACAGGAAAGGTGTGTTTGATCCAGTGTAGTGAAGTGTACCCAGCACACAGTGATACACCTGACCTTGGCACACATAACCCACAATTAGCTTTTCTGTAAAGAAAAAAAGAAGTTCTGCTCAATTCTTCAGGCACTTTGTGCAGAAACACAGATTCCCAGCAGATTTAATATGCATTCATTTAACAGATATTGTCAATGAAAATTAATTTCAAAACTAGACTCTGCCCTTTAGTAACCAGATGTCCATTCTGGTTTCAGCAATTTTGTGATTCATAACAGCCGGTTTTTATTTTAACTTTTACATATTTATTAAAAGGATGCTTCTGTTAAATCACATTAACTGCATAAAGTATCTACAATACAATCTGATTTTTAAATGTGATGTGTTTTATTAATTTGCATAAAATGTTGGTTTTTATGCAGGAGCTATGCCATAGGCAATAGAATGATTCTAAATTTAATACATTTCAGTCATAAGAAAGCTACCAAACTGTTCCATAAAGTACACAGTATAAAGTCTACTGTCTAGAAAGTGAGAGCGGTTCCAGAAGAACAGAGTAACTAGCTCGGAGAAAGATTGTACGCACTTAATGCTGTATGTTATTGAGACACAATTGCTGGAAAGCAAATAATTTTTTTAACTCTTTGAACACAACTATTTTGTAAACTGATTTTTTGCCACCTATACTAGTAATTGGAATAAAAAAAGTCGAAAACGTTTTGTACATCAATATATTAAAAAAACTTTAATAAATGACTTAAAAGTGTATTATTTTTGGTATTTGCACGTTAAATATTAACTCATTTTAATAATGCACAACACACTGCCGCCTCACAGCTCTTGGAACTCAGGTTAAAGTTCTTGTCTCCTGTGCTGTATTCTTCCTGCGTGCGTGTTAGTATTCTGTGGGTAGAACGGCATTCATGTGCATATTGTGACCTGTGAGCCCCTGTCTTGCACCCCAAAACACAAGGATGAGTGTCAGTACTTTAGCAAAACCAGCTTTATTCAGCCTGAAACAGGAACAACACGGTTATTTATTGTAGCAGGATCTACTACCTTGTAATACACAGACACAGTAATCAGGCAGGGTCGTGGCCAGGTTAGTTGCCAAGTAATACTGTTCCCTGCATTTATAATGTTCCTTCCATCACCCAACGACAATGGTACTTATAGAGTGACCGCAGTCTGCTTGGGTTTGCTTTCCTGACGAGCTGCTGCAGCACTGGGAGCCTACAGTTGCCCTGGCAACATATAAGCTGTCTTCCACAGATATGGTGATCGTGCTTCTGGACAATCTGTCATCCCGTTGGGGGAAGTCCATAAGGAGTTTTGAAACCTTACAATATCTACTTAGGGAAGAGATGAGTGCCAAGTGCTGTGGGCAAGATGATTCAAGACCTTTTAGACCCGGCACACCTCTTGGTTATAAGGCAGCAGTTCTTACCTCTGCACCATCCAAGAATACATGTCAACTTCTGTCAAATGACCTTTGAGCTTAGGTTTTTAACTCATTGATAGCAAAATGTAAATAAAATTTTTTTTTTTTACTTTCTCGTATACGAAGAATAGGGAAAGTATTGTAATCTTACAAATATTTGACCTCGATATTTTGATGAATTGTGGGGTTTTAGACCCCTCTGAGTTTGAAAAAAACATTTTTGGAATTATGTCTGGATTCTGGAATCCAAATGTAATCCAGGGGCCTCATGCATAACGCTATGCGTAGAATTCGCACTATGACGTAAGCACAAAAAAATCCAGATGCATAAATCTGTGCGAACACCTCCCAGAATTACACCTCTTTGAATATGCAAATCAATATAAATAGCCCTTAAGCTCAGTGTTCTGTGAAAAGGCAACAGCAAAAGCACAAGGGAGAATAGAATTTCAGTGAATACCAAGTGGAGACAAGGAAAAACATACTATTTGTTGGTTTAAGCAGTAGTATTAACAACAAAAGGAAATTGATCGAGTGACATAGCTGTTGGAGAGACTCGAAAGCTCAAGTTCACAAAGTCGCACAGTGCCTGAAATAAAAAAGAAGTTGTCAGATATCAAAGTCACCGTGAAAAGGTGAGTTATAGCCCACCGTCTGAGTGTCATATGAAAGCTTATTAGGGTACAGAGAAAAAAAAAAGGCACACAGTGGGAAAATAGCACAAATGTCAACTTTAATCTTGAAATTTCCACTTTGATCATGTAGTTTATTTTGTCATTAAAGTAGAACAATGTCTCAGGCATAAACTTCATCTTAAAATTGTTTAATTTGCTAGTTTCTCCAATCCCATCGTAACTAAAGTAGCATGTTAAATGCTTTGTTTTGTATTTGATCTTCAATGTGCTCTATGTGTCTGAATCGCTACATGCTTCTGCGCTTTCTCTTCCTCCAACAGGACACAGAATCCATTATGTTTGTGATATTACAGCTCTCTGAATAATTGAAATACTGAGATGTATATGTGATATCATTTTCATGATGATAGGAGTTAAAGCATATTATTAAACATGGGAACATGGTGGCGCAGTGATTGTTCATGTCTCACGCAAGATGCTTGCTGCACCATGCGCGACCTTCGATGAAATACTTTATTGTAGCAGTGCTGTCTCTTTCAAACGTACTAACCTCCAATTCCTGTCCTTACTTTTCTTTCTCCAAATACCCAATCGCCATACAATCAGCTCTGTAATAGAAGTTAAGCCATCTGTAAGCTTAGAACGCAGATTCTTCAAAACCTTTAAGGAACATTGAAATATCTTCATAGTATGTGTTTAATTATTCTATCCATATATCTTTCCAGTGTCGCGTCACCACCAGCAAGAATACAGCAAGGAAGGAACAATCCGTGAACAGAGGGCCAGCGGCTCGCTAGCATTGCTGCACCGTGTTCTCACATGTTTAATTATTAACAATATACTGTAGATTATTTAAATGAAGTTAATGAGCTTTATCTGTATAATATAATAAACATATTTTGCTGCATTTCATCTTAAAAATGATATTGTCATCATATGTAAATACGCGCTCAGGTGTGGCTCAGGTTGTGCAATATTATAACTGTATCGCAAGTTTACAGTGGGGTAATTGTAATTATAATTACAAACAGTTCTACAAGGAGCACTTAAAGAACTGATTTAGTGCGTTTTGAGTTCTTGGGATGAAACTGTTTCTGAACCACGAGGAAAGGCTCTGAAGCATTTCCCATATGAGAGCAGTTCAATAGACAGCATGATTGACGCAGCGTGTGCTTGATGCTGTATACCGATAATTCTCTTTCCTATCAGCTGCTGTACAGCAGTGATTCCACATACAGATACAGTGATATAAATACTCTGAGTGGTGCAGCGAGTGTAATATGGAAAAAGATGATCCAATGTGGCAACCCCTAATGGGAGCAGCTGAAAGAAATAGAAGATGGTGCAGTGAGTATCAGTGCTAAAGCAGTTATGGTATTTGGAATAGTTTGACAATTCTGTGGACCATTATATTGTTACAGGTTAATTACAATCAGATGCATTAAACTAATAAACAATATGCTGTTAATTTCAGTGTATTTATAAAGCCGCATCAAGGACGTGGATCTAAAAAAGAAAAGGTAACCACACAGGAACAGTAGCACTGCTTTGACACTGGGTGCCACCAGTTTGCAAAACTGAGTGCAGAACTTGTGTATGACAGGGTATGAGCTACCATAGAAATGTGCGTGGCTTTACGGCAAGTTTAGGTTTTATACATCACAATTTGTTTATACATGAGGCCTGTGGTGTTATGGGTCCACAGCTCTCTCAGCAAAGGCCAGTTTTTTTAAAATAATTAATCACCGCGCTCACGGCTTAGCAAGGGGGCGTGGTGGCTGTAGTGGGTCTCGGGGCAATCTGCGGTGTGGGTGTTTCTCACCTAAGTGCACAGGTGAGAGACTGCCCACATCCATGATTGTTCCTGAGATTGCTAATGTGCTGCAGCTGCTATGGCCCCTCAATATATAAAACCGCGAGTCAGCTGGAAGGATGAATAGAAAAACAAAAAAAGAACAAGGAAAAGTAAGAAAAATGAACGGAAAGAGAGAGACAGAGGTTGCTGGAAGGAAGTGAGGAGAAAGACGTGAGAGAGAGAGTGCGAAGTCGAACGAGTGAGTGAGAGTATGCTCGAGTGCAGCTGGACTGTGGGCCCTAGCGAGGTGTGTAGTTAACACTGAGGGCAGTAGAATGTAGTCAGTCCCGCTGAGCATTTGGAGAAGAGCGGGAGTGACTAGTGAGGATGGTGGCTCACCGTGGAAGACAGCAGGAGTCGGGAGACTTGGGCGTGTAATTTCCAGCGTGGGAGTCCTGGCTGTTTGGAGAGAAGCTAAGTCATGGTCTGTGATGAGAGTATGAACGAAGCTAGGATCGGACGGCCTCCAGACCTATGTGAGTGTATGAAGGTCAGCTGCAGAGAGAGCATCTCGCCTTTGCAGAGCCCAAACGGGAGAAGCAGGGTGAGACGCTAGTATAAAAGAAGCACCAGGCTTGACATTGATTTTTAGAAGACTGCTTCCTGCATTGTGTTTTAACTTCCTCTGCGTTTTAAAGGACTGTTTGTTTTTGTAATTATTTTAAATCTCCACATTTCTTTGATGGATTATTTATTGAACGTTGGATACTGGACTTTATTTATTTGAACACTTTTGTTTTGTTGATTGTTTTAAATAAAAGCACCTTTGCACTTTTTTACATCATCCCCTTGCTATGTTGTTGCCTTACTGTCTAGCTCATCTCGGTTATAACTATCAACGGTGTTGGGTTCAAGGGCTCCCGGACAGCGGATGGGAGCATGGAGCAGAACCCGCATCATCCCAGGCCCCTGGTGGTTTAAAGAAGCGGTTTAAAGAGGCCTTAGTAATAACAGAGAGGACTGCAATTGGTTGAGATAGCCAAATTATGAAATCAGGTGCAGAAGGATAGATTTATAGGGTGGGTCATAATTGTTAGATGTACAGAGTACAGTCAAAATATTATTTGCATTTGATAATCAACATACCTCACATTATCATTCTCTGGTATTATGATGAAAATTCACTGTAACAACCCTACTTTAACAAAGGGAATAAGGAGATTTATAATATGCATATCAGACAGATAGGGAAATAGACAGATATGAAGGGCATTTCTGCTTATTCGTATTTTGTGACTGTCATAATCAGCATTTTTTTTAGTCCAGTGTTTGGAGATTTGCTTTTATAGCCCATCTTTTTATTTCTTCAACAGGCCATTCAGCCCAACAAGCTCATCCATCCTATTCTCCTAGCCATCCTAAATAACATAATGTTGAGATTTGAAGTCCTACTCTCCACCACAGTATTGGTAATTTATTATGTTTCTATGGAATTTATTTTAAAGAGCCTAGATCCACTGTATGGATTCCTTTAATAATTTTAAACACTTCAACCAAGTCACCTCTTAATCTCGATTTGCTTAAATTGAGAGGGTTCAACTCCTTCTCTCCATATAACTCATATATCTTAGTCCCTGGAAACAGCCTAGTCACTCTCCATTGTACTTTCTCTAGTGCTGCTACATCACCTTTATAATATAGAGACCAAAACTATGCACAATAATACAGGAAAAGCCTTACTAGTACATTATAAAGTTAATAGCATAATCTCCCTTGATTTATACGCTACACTTAGGGATATATAATCTAACATCCTATTAGCTTTCTGGATCACTTCTGTACACTGTCTTGATGTATATAGAAATGAGACCACAATGACTCAATGGTTCTTCTCAATAGGTGTATTTTCAAATTTTGGATCTCTCATTGTGTATTCAAAAATAAATTTTCTACTTCCTATGTGTAATACCTTACATTTAAATACATTACATTTAATTTGACACAACTCTGCACAAATGTGTATGCTGTCCAAGACCATCTGTAACAATTTAGCTGATTCTACATTATCTGTCTTTCCACCTAGCTTTGCATTATCTGTAAACTTAACCAGATTATTGATTATATTCATGTTGTGATGGATGTCCTGCAAGAGTTGCTGGCCCCCAACCCCAGGCCGCCAGGAGGTGCTCTCCCGACAGCATGGACGTGCCCCGAGTTCCAGGAGGGCCTCATGGACTTTGTAGTTTTTATACACAGCCCTGCTGGATACCTTGGGGACCACAAGCAGTCGCTGTAGCGAGGCTTGTAGACTCATATGTGCGCTATATCCTGGAAGTGCATCTTGGTCATGTGAACGGGAGAAATGACGTACTTCCAGGTTGAAGAAAAGAGAAGTTTTTACCTGACCCGGAAGTGATAGAAAGTCAAATGGACTGAGGGACAAACACTTCCGGGTCAAGGACTATAAAGGACTGTGGGAAATCCCAGACGGACGAGCTGAGTTGGGAGGCAGGGTGGCTAAGCGTCTGGGAGAGGAGGATTGTTATTTGTGATTGTTTATTGTTATTGGGAATTGTGGAGAGGAGTGTGCTTTGTGCACTTATTATTATAATAAATAATAATTATTTGGACTTTTAGCTGGTGTCTGACATGTGGTCTGAGGGTACAAGGGTGCGAGCAAACCCTTATCTGTCACAGTTGGCGTAGTCTCGGCAGGATTCTCTGGCAGAGGACTTGAGAAAAAATTTTACTGTGAAAAGAATACCCCGGGAAGACAGCGTCATGACACACACAGGAAAAATCGCCGGAAACCTCACCTTTATCAAGTCCGTCATGGGGAAGAAGAAGACAAAGCAAAGCGCCAGCAACAGCGGAGGTCTAGCGCTTGGCATTGCCTGTGCTCAAAACGAACCATTAGGCGGCTACGCATTTAAATTAACAAATGTCCCATGTACATACCTCCCAGATGTCCATCCGAAGGCTCTGCGGGAGGCAGAAGACAAACCCAAAGGCGATGGCGCGCTCTCGTTCAGGCAAACGAGTAACCCGAAGGACTTCCGCATGTCGGGTGCCGTTGAAGAACACGTGACCCACCCCGGAAGATTATGGGAAGGAGAAGGTCCGTGTTCAGCTGCTTGTGGCTTCATCCAGGAAAAGATGGACTTGGATATTCCGAAGTGGAAAAGGGAGGAGAGCGAAGCACCGCTCTCCCTACAAAAAGGTAAGGAGGTCCGGGAAATGACTGATCGGTCCATTGATAAATTGATACAGACGGATCGCAGTCAGCCAAAAGCAGCACCGCGGTCCTCCGAAAAGAACTCCTAATCCCAGGCTCCCTTGCGGGACCTGTCTGAGCACGTGCCAGGAGCGGCCGTGTTTATTGGCTCCCAGCCGGAGGGTAAGGCTAATGATGGCTCCAGCATGCATCCAGGTGAATTAAGTAACTTTTTGGATGTGCACGAGCTGGAGAAGTTGCTTTAGCCCATGCACAAATTTTTACAGGTTGTGACAACAATAAAGAAGATCGTTGGGGAGCTGGGAGCAGTGGCTGAAGTACCTTTAAGAAAGGTGGATAAATACTTACGGCGATTTGGTCGGGAGTCTCCCCTCATGATTGATTTGGCGGTACAGGTGAGTTTTACTGGTACCGTACAGAATAAGGGGACACAGAGTGACACGGGCCTGTGGTTAATTAGTAGCGGGTGCCAAGTCACTAAGAGCCCTACAAGCGAATGTGGTGTGATGACAGAAGGGGCGGTGGAAGCACCGATCGTACCAGAGCAGCTGAAAAGTGTTGTCTCTCGGAGTGATGCGGTGCTGAAGACGGAGTTCCTGCTGTGTTTTCAGTCTCGCGGAGGAGGACTTGCCATGTGTGGCAAAACTGTCCTCAGAGGACAGGAGATCAGTGGGACAGACAATACACCATTTCCCCAAGGTTCTCTGGGGGGCATAGACAACATAGCCAAGGTCCGACTGATGTGTCCTCCTGGAGGAGGAAGTCCCTCGCGGGGCTGGACGTTCCGCCCCATTTGGCTTCGCTAAAAGGGGGGAATTGTGATGGATGTCCGGCAAGAGTTGCCGGCCCTCACCCCCAGGCCGCCAGAAGGCACTCTCCCGACAGCATGGACGTGCCCCGAGTTCCAGCAGGGCCTCATGGACTTTGTAGTTTTTATACACAGCCCTGCTGGATACCTTGGGGACCACAAGGAGTTGCTGCAGCGAGGCTTGTAGACTCATATGTGCCCTATAACCTGGAAGTGTGTCCTGGTCACGTGAACGGGAGGAATGACGTACTTCCAGGTTGAAGAAAAGAGAAGTTTTTACCTGACCCGGAAGTGATAGAAAGTCACATGGACTGAGGGACAAACACTTCCGGGACAAGGACTATAAAAGAACTGTGGGAAATCCCAGACGGACGAGCTGAGTTGGGAGGCAGGGTGGCTAAGCGTCTGGGAGAGGAGGATTGTTATTTGTGATTATTTATTGTTATTGGGAATTGTGGAGAGGAGTGTGCTTTGTTAGAAAGTTTTAGTTAGAAAACTCACCTTTCATTTGGCTATTTATCAAAAACCACCTGAAAATCAAGATAAATCAGAATAAATAATAGATTTATCCTCCATTCTATGTTCCTATTAGACCTGGTATTAGATTAAGTCAATGTCCATGTTCACTGATTTCATCATTATGCAATTCTTTCTTTGTTAAAGTAGTTTCCTATTCTTTTTTAGTCCATGTTTATTGTCCATTTGAACATTTTACTTCTTTCTTGTCTTCCTTTTAGGTCTTTTTTTAAACATTAATCCATACTCCCAGTTGATATTCATTCAGCATCCATTTCTCTCTGTCATTTGACCAATCCTCCATACTAATTATTTGTATAAATCAAGATTAGTTTATCATGTTCCTATTCTCTCAAATATGTTTTATTAGTGTATTCATTACCATTGCCTTCCTTCTTTTTGTATTTACAAAAATATTCCTCCATAATTCAAGTACCATTACAGATACCTTACTTGCCACAATGCTATTTTCTTTTTGTGCTTTACTCAATTGAGCTTTTAAGATTATTTATAGTTTTCTCATAAGCAATGACAAATGCATGTGGAAAAGTTCATGACAATTCCTGCAATTTGCTTCTATATTCCCATAGATATTTCTACAAAACTACTCTACTTTGATAATTCAACTTATATGTCACTTATGATACTGGTGATTCCCTTTTTGAAAATTCTATTCTAATTCTATGCTGCTAATTCTGTACATTCATCTGTTTATTAAACCCTAGACACATGTTTCCAGTTACTTCCTGATCTTTTAGGTCCAGCTTAATGTTGGCCAAAGGATATAAAATATTTCCTGTTTATTATTATTACTAGCAACTTGGCGTGCGCTACGCTGCGCGTTGGATGACCACAGTTAAAGTACTCAATCGTAAGGACCTCTCGTCGGGTGTATAATTGGCACGCTTTTGCCTCTTTCTTTCGCGATCACGGCGTAATCTGTCTTCTCTCTCTGTAGGGGTTTCAGTTGCCTTTCGTTGTGCGGCAGAGACGCGTCGTTGAGCTAATCTGTGTGAATGCTGAGTGTCTGTTTCTTGCAAGGGACTGTCATGCCTTTGCCTCTTTGCTTCGTGATCACGCTGTAATGTGTCCTCTCTCGCAGCAGCAGGTTTAGTTGCATTTCGTTTTGGCATTGTTCCATAAGGTCTCCTCTGTACAAGTGAACATGGGTAGCAGAAGACGGAAAAGCATAGTGGGCATAGTGAAACACACAAATTGGTGACCAGGGGAACCATCCGACTCAGACGTGGGGCTCGAAATACTCAAGTGCACATGTTATTTATGATTTAATTTAATTAAATTAATTTAATTTTGTAAAGCCAGAAGTGCGGTGGACGCTGTAAGGGTAGGTTGTGATTTCTGTTTCTTTCATGATTTTTTTATATCATTTTATTGATTATTTAATAGGTAGAGGGGAGAAGACATTAATGTTGACTTTCTGTCTATTTCTTTACTTTTGTTTTGAAAAGATTTTCGGGAACAGGAAAAATAAAAGCAAAGGGGAAAGAACGGAGGGGAGTAAGCAGGAATTCTGAGATGGGATGGACTGGGGCTATACAGCCAAAAGGACACGGACACCGCGCTGGGCTTTTATTATATAGATTATAACCAGGTTTGGGAATTGGCAGTGCTTTATTTACTATACATCAGTATCATCAGTCTGATATTTTCATTGTTGCCAAATTACAATGGCACCTCCTTTGTATTCATTTTTTTGTCTCAGAAATCAGAAACCAGTCTTTGGCACTGCCTGGTATTAGCCATTTGTTTAAAGTATGAACAACAAGTTTCAGGTATTATTATGTAAATATTTCATGCTATTTTGGTGACGTCATCACCATTCCATTTTGTTTATCAGTATGTTCATTATCTCTAGCTATGTGAGACCCTGTGTAGTGGGAATTGGCACCAAGCTACACTTTGTCTTTTGTAGTTCATGTACCAAGCGTATCGATGGTCAGATCAGTGAGACTCAGTCACAAAATTATAAAAGTGATGAAAAACAAGTGCTCTTTATTAACAGGTGCTATAAACAAAAATCATGACAAAACAAAAATACAAATCAAAATGATTTGGTTTCATTAAATAAAACTCTAGTCCTAATGACCCACCCACATCAAAAATGACAAAAATCAGCAAAAAGCAAAAATGCTGTCCTTGTTTCTTATTCCACTCAAAATCAAGAAAGGAAAAGAAAAATAAAGTTTAAGCTTCAAAAGAAATTTATCTTTTTCCTCCTACCAACACACAATAATCCAGAAGAAAGAAAAACTTTATATAAAAAGAAATGTCTTTCCTTCACCTCCTGTGAAAAAGAAATCATACATTATTTACATTAAAGAAAAAAAAAAATACTGTTAAAGTCCCCCTATCTGTATTCACGGGCTTTAACTCATGCTCACCACTCCACCTTCATTCTCTTTGATGTTCAGAAGGTTCGTCAGACACCCAACCCGGCCAAAAGACAACCCCTAGTGTTCATTCTCTGGTTTTATAGGTTGAAGTGATATTGTGGCACCCAGTCCCCACTGACATCCTCTCATTCCCCAATCCCCCCCTCCAGGAACTCTCCTATTTCCTGAGGCAATTGCCAACGCGTGCTCTGTAAGGAGCTGACTCTCTCTTCCACTTTCCTGTATATCATTGCACTCTCTCTCCGGTAAGTACTACTCTCTCTCATTTTAAATGTTTGCCCCGGAATTTGCTAAACATGCATGATCAGCTGCCTTTTAACAAGACTATGCACTGCTCACGTTGTCTCATTTTACTTTTCCAGCAGCGGCACAGCACAGATAACAGGTAACAGACCTCACCCAATCAGATGCCATCCAGTTCCAGCCAATTCCCAATACAATACCACATAACTCAGGTTTGAACCATTGAGATGCCACGTCTCCTCCAGAGATACAACCCCCAAAAGGTAATTGTGCCCATGATCTCGATAGCTATTAGAAAAAAAAACAACAGATAAGGCTATAAATAGCTTAACTAGTGTGACAAGAGTTGCTTTCACTTTCAGTGACACGCTGCACCACAAGCCATATTGTTTATGATTATAATACTTGTTGTTGGACAGAGATATCAATGCAAGGTTTTGAATATTCAATGCTCAATCTCAAAAGTTTTGCTAGGGAACAGCTCTGTTAATTACAGATTTTGACCTCTTGGCTTTGTTATTTTATTTATTTCTGTCTAATGTTTTGGTTTAGGTTACTGGCTTTTTTTTTTTTTTTTGATCTTCTAGCCCTGAAGTCTACTGGTTAAAGTTACTATTCCTTTAATTTCCTCCTTCATTTTAAATCTTCTGCTCGTTTTATTTTGACATTTGGACTGGTCATTTATCTATTTAATTTGGCAATAATGTTACATTTGTTCCAAACCAGTTTATTGCCTGTGTTCATCTGTATACAATTATTTGTATGATTCCTCCTCCACTATAGATTTTGCTTTATTGGGAGATTCCTTAATCAATTCTGTATATACCAATAACGGCGCACTGCACAATAACGTGCAGTGAATACACTTGACTTGAGCATTCATAGATTTCATACTCATTCTCTGCACGTTTAGTATTCATTCGCTTAGAGGTTGATGCGTTTACTGAGTAGCTTTTCTTTTCTCCACCCTAGTGGCCTGCTTTTTCTCTTCTTTTGTCGGCATCTTTTCGCGTTAAAAGTGATTACATCATTGTACTTTTTCCTTTAGTTTTCACTTAAGCTGCCACTTAAGTCTTCAGTCTGCCTCAAAAATGATTTAAGATATGGAGAGATAGTGGAAGTGATGGTGAAGGTGGTAGGGATGAGAACGGCGCCTGCACACATGTGCCGCACAGCCACCATGTATGGCCGCTGTCAAGAGTTGATTGCACAATAAAACAAAATAAAAATAAAAAGAGGAATAACCTTGGAGGTGAATCATCACCCCGAAAGTGGATAGTGGACGTCACGTAGTATATGTGTATGAAATTTCAGGTTTGTGAGTTACAGCTGATTTAAAATCCTGGACAGACAAATGAACAGCCATGGTAGCATATTATACACACACACATATATCTATATCTACCTAACATAACTGATCTAAATCAGTCCTTATGGTTTTCAGGCTTCACATGAAAGAATTTGATGATGATGGTCATGTGTACATCTGGGGTACTACTTTCAATCCATCATTGTAGGGATTGCACAGTACCTTGATCAGGTGGTGGTGGTGCAGATCACCACCACAGAATAAACGGAAAAAGAACAGCAGAGAACAGTAAGGATTAGCATGGATTGTGGAGCCTTGATGAAAATGATATTTCAATGTACATATAGCTTAACAAAGATACACTAAAATGTAGCTATGAGAAAGCCATGTTTAAATAATGGGTCTTAGCCTGGTGAACTTATATCGATAAACTATTTCAGATTTTAAGTGCATAATAGCACAAGGCTGCCTCACCGCTTCTTTTAAGTTTAGCTCTTGGAATTATAAGTAGACACTCATTTGAAGATCTAAGGTTACAATTTGGAGTGTAAGGTGACATTAAACTGGAGAAATGTGCTCATATTTTCTTTTCCTAGTTAAGATTCTGGCAGCTGCTTTTTGGACTAGTTGCAACTGATTGATGTCTTTTCTGGGTAGTCTTGAGAGGAGTGCCTTACAGTAATAATAATAAAAGCGTAAACTAATTTTTCAGTATCTTGCAAAGTTATAAGGGAACCTTTTGCTACATTTGTTAAGTGAAAAAATGCTCTCCTGGTAGTCTGATTAATCTGTCAATAATTACCCCTAAATTCCTTATCTTCATCTTGACTTTAAGCTTAATGGATCATGTTTATTTCTAATACCCTCACTATATCCATTTTTGCCAATAGGTAAGATTTCTGTTTTCTCCTTATTTAGTAAGAGAAAATTACTACTCATCCACTCAGAAACACAAGTAAGACATTGGATCAGTGAAGCAAGAGAGTCAAGATCATCAGGCGCCATTGATAAATATAGTTGTGTGTCGTCAGCATCGCTGTGATAGCTCATGTTATGCCTTGAGACAATCTGACCTAATGGAAGCATGTTGATCAAACAGAGCAGTGAATCCAGGATAGATCCTTGTGGACCACCATAGAGAATATCATGTGTCTTCAAAGTACAATTACCACAACTAACAAATAATCTTCTACTTGTTAAGTAAGACTCAAACCAATTTAAGACATTACCAGAGAAGTCCACCCACTGACTAAGGCAATTTATAAGAATATTGTGGTCAATGGTATCAAATTCTGCACTCAGATCTAAGAGGGTGAGAACAGATAAAAAGATAAACAGATACAGCTGTTGTTTCTCATGCTACCATAAACAGTGCTGTGGCAAGACATCTCTTTTAAAAGTGAACATACTGTTCATGTCCATTTTCAGTTTAATGCTTCATTTGAGTATCTGAAACAGCCAGTTCTGTAGTTGTTCTGTTGTTATTGGCAAGGATGACTTTATCACATGTAATTATTACATACTACTAGAAGACACCTGATTTGCTTGCTTTATATCTTATTGTTATTACATTTATTATATGTATTTTAGCCATTATATAATCTTATTTTTACTCATTAAAGTTACTGTTTTTTTCACATTGAAATTTAATTAAAGTTAACATAATATAAGCTTTCCCCATGTTCACCTTCAGTTTATAAATCTCTATATATTTGTCTGTAATAAAAGATATGATCTAATATAATCATTTTTGTGTGGCATGACATACAGTATGCCATAATCTATGTATTGCTTTATGAGTTAGTTTTATTTAATTCATGTATAACATATGCCAGTAGGCCATAGGATACTGCAAGGTACCTTGACTTAAACAGTAGTGCTGTCATTCAGCATGAAATCCAGGACACTGATGACTATAGGAGAATAATTAAAAATGGTACATATAATGTTTTTTAAGCAATATGATATTTTTTAAAAACAGGACATAAATGTTCAGACACAAATACCAAATGTACCCAGGGCATAGCCTCACTCTTCAGTATTTCTGAGAAAATGACAAGGAACAATAGAGACACTGTACAATTTGTAATTTAAGGTTATATTACCAATAAATGAAAAGGTGGACACATCAACATACATTGTAGGCAAATTATTTTTTAAGATAAATGTCTACTACATTTGAAAATAATTACTTAAATCATAGACTGTAACAGTTGTAACTCTGTCCCCAAAGGTACTCCTTATTTTATAAATCACAGTCCAACCTGATATACCTGTACATATATATATATATATATATATATATATATATATATATATATATATATATATATATATATATATATATATATATATATATATATATACTGTATATATATACACTTTTAGAATGAAATTATAAGTTTCTCTTTACCCTTTTCATTATAACAGAAATTTTTGGTGATATAAATGAAGTACTTGTACTGTATCCACATGCCTTCAAGTGGATTACAGCAATTGAGGTCCATGAGTACTACACATCAGTTTTCTGTTTGAAGAGGTTGATGACCGTGATAGGACTAGGTCAACTGATACTGACAACAACAATGAGACTGATAACATTCAGGGCAACAACATTTTTGAGGATCAAAGAATACTGAAATGTTTTACACAGGAGAGTTCTACTAGCTGTGGAAAATAATATTATATGGCCAAATGTACCACCTATAGTCATTAGAAATAGAAGATATCTTTAGAAGACCTTCTTGAAATCCCAGGGGCTAAAATTTTATTTTCTTTCTTCATATGAGAAAATGTCATGGAGTGTCTTGTGGCTGAAAAACCAAACAGCTTTCATAAACCATTTCATAGTTTATCTGACCCAGAAAATAAAAATGCATGCTCAGACATTCAATAGCATCTGATAAAAGAAAATAGCAAAAGGATTCGCTTTTTAAAATATTTTTTAACATTGCAGGCTAGCAAATATATTGTTTTTTAGTCACATATTTCTCATTGCATACATAAGATAATTATACATATGCATAGAAATATGAATGTGACCTTGGTGTGGAGAACGGGTGTCTTAAGATGTAAGTAATAAGACCTTAGGCATATTATTCTGAGAGGCAGGACTAGACTCAGATTGATTGTTTGACTTCAGATTGATGAATACTGAGACAGGGTTCACGTGACACAAGAAGCCTAGACATGAACAGCCTGAAGAAACCATGTAGAGTCACCATTTGTACAAAGTACTTACCATCTGCCAACTAAAGGGCAGGGTCAGGTGTAGTGACACTCAAAAGACAGATATAAGTGGAAGAAATAAGAACATAAGATAGAAGAAAATATTCTGTCCAAAATGCTTGCTTGGCTATTTGTTCCAAAGGTGTTTTGTTTTTGTATAAAGCCTTTTCTGTTTCAAGCATATTGTTCAGTAGTATATTCCAGATTCACATTTTATGACAATGTGTTTATTGCTTTCCATTTTTAATGTGTATTTAATTTCTTTCTTTTTAACATGACAGGTCACATTACAAGAGAGAAAAATGTAGAAGAACATATACTATACAGTATATATTCAGCACTACCTCCTAGAGGTAGAAGCAAAGAGGAGAATTAAAACAAAACTAAATGCCATTACGAACAAGCCACACATCCCCTCTCTGACACACTAACACTGAGTACTTTCAGCCAATGAATTATTCAGCAGAAGTGTGACAACTGGGGCTCCTTTATCCAAACAGCAATAGGTCTGCATAATATCTCACTGTGACTGTAATTGCTATCTTTTACCAAGTAAGAGGTTTTTCCTTCTTTTTAGTTTTCTTTTTGTTTAGTCATTCTGGTATATGTTTAGACCACAGTATGCCAATCTATCTATCTATGTGTGGTTTTGTGGGTCCACAGCTCTCTCAGCAAAGGCCAGTTTTTTTAAATAAATAATCACCACACTCATGGCTTAGCGAGGGGGCGTGGTGGCTGTAGCGGGTCTCGGGGCGATCTGCGGTATGGGCGCTTCTCATTGGCTAGGGAGGTCAAAGAACAAACAAGAAAAGAGAAGGAAACGGAGGTTGCTGGAGAAAGCAGGAGAGCGAGCGAGCGAGCGAGCGAGCAATAAGAGAGAGGGTGAGGGTGAGCGAGCGCTCGCAGGTAGCTGTGTGGAAGCCTGGGTGTTTGGCCGACACCTGGGTGGGAGTCATAGTAGTGTTCACTCCCACTGAGTATATGAGTAGCGGGAGTGACCAATGAAGGGCGACTGGCTGTATAAGACTGGGAAGGCAGCGGGTGTCGGGAGATTTGGTGGTGGATTCCCCAGTGTGTGCGTCCTGGCTGTTGGGTGAGAACCAAGTCTGGGGCCTGGGATGAGTGCCGCGGCCGAAGCCAGGAATCGGGAGGCCTCAAGACCCGTGTTGATGAGTGAATGAAGGACAGCTGAGAGAGAGAGTGTCTCGCCTGTTGCAGATCCCAAACAGGAGAAGCAGGTGAGACGCTAGAGTAAAAGAAGCACCGGATTTGCCATTGTTTTTAAGGAGACTGCTTCCAGCAACGGTTTAACCTCAGCTTTTAAAGGATTGTTTTTGTTTCTATTTTGATTTTAAACCTCCACGATCCACATTTCTTTGATAGATTATTTATTGAACTTTTTGAACCACTGCACTTTATTTAACTTTGAACACTGTTTTGTTTTACTGTTTTAAATAAAACACATTGCACTTCGTACATCATCCTCTTGCTCCATTGTTATTGTCTCACTGTCCAGCTCATCGGTAACATTAACGACGGTGTTGGATTCAAGGGATCCTGAACAGCAGATGGGAGCATGGAGCTGAACCCTCATCGTCACACTATGTATCTATTTATTTATTTAATGAGTTTCTGTAAAAAAAATTCCCACTAGGGAAAAATAAAGTTCTGTCTATCTGTCAATGTATGTATACAATATCATAATTGCCAGTAATACATAAAGACTAAAACACAAAATAATGATATGGAAAAATGACAAACTATACAAAAGGCAATGCAATACTTAAATGCCAAGCAATATAAAAATGCCATGAAATATAAAGACAAAAATGCAATAATGAAAAAATGCCAACCTACATGAAAAACCAAGCAATAATAAAGGCCTAAATTCAAGAACAAACAAAGCTAAGCTAACCTTCAAGAATGTAATCCAAAATAATTTCAGAGGAGAGGAGAGGAGAGAAGAGTGGAGCTACAGGCAAAGAGAACAAACTCAATACATCACTGATTAACTGGGAGACTGTAAATCGCTTAAATATGGGCTAAAGTGGCAGATCCGTTAGATAGTTAGCTGTATACTTAGGAGGCTCCATCCATTCTGGCTCAATATACAGATGAGGAGGTAGTAAGTTAAATTAAAGTAAAACCATTAAGATACAAAAATGGAAATTACAAAATGATCAACAAAAAGAAGTATAATAAATGAAACACAAGGAAATTAATGGAAGGAGAAGGAAATGAATGCAAATAATACCATCCATGAAAACAAAACAAAACAAAAAAACAACAATAACAAAGAACAGTTGGCAAAACTGAAGTCAGGTGTGGTGTTCCTGCTGTGTGCAGTAGAAGGCAGTAGGCATGGAGGAAAGGAGGAGAAGGGTGGAGAGGATCATTGAGTTGGGTTGGAGTTGAGCATTAAAGAGGATTATGGTAAAGAAGACTATGTGCTGTTTGTACTGTGTGAATATACAACATCAGGGACAACAGCCTGGCAAAATCATAACACATATGAGAAAAAAGGGTCAGGTTTAGGATGTCTAGATATTCAAAGAATGTTCTCTCTTTTTCTTAGGAGAAAACACAAAGTTGGCACAAGCTAACCACACCCAAGAAGATGAGGATAAAGCAAGGGAATGGATAGCTTCTTGTCATGTGACCTCCGGAATATGGTTAAAGTAGGAACATGGAAGAGGGATGGTAAGTTTACACCTGACCTGCATCTGAAGGAAGAAGCCCATGCTATAGACGGTTCACTGTATGCCTGCTGAGGGCTTTAGCCAAAAAAGACAAGGAGACATCAAACCCTTTTGTAGACCACTTATAAAGACTTATTGTGTTACTTAAGGTGACATTAAGGCTAAAACCTGTCTGAATGCTGACAAGCAGGGCAGAATAAAAATGTATTATTTTGCAAAAATGGAATGACTTTAGGCAAATCTCTTCTTGGTAGTCAAAGTGTGCCAGGCCAACAAAGATTACTTTTCTGCAAGACACAATCTTGTATGCTAACTATTATGTATTATATACTGTACATACATAATACAAATAAATTAAAAACCCTATTATTTTAAAAGGATACTTAAAAAGTAGACTGCAGAAATATTTTATGGAAATACAGCCAGATAAAAATGAATAAATGCTAAATGTATAATGAATAGAAATGTATCCCATTGCTGTCGCCTAAAAGTAAATTAGAAAAAATCTGAACATGAACAGATAATTGTTTCTGAATCATTGATTTTAATACTACTGCTTTAAAAACACAGTAGCATTTGGTAGGTTAATGTTGTATGGCAGAGTTTAACAGAATCATTACACTGTCCAATAAATGTATCGATTTCACAGTTTATCTCACTTCGATTTCTGTTCAGTGTTTTGGTTAGGTGACTCAATTAATTGATTATCCAGTTTCGACTTTGTATGTCTTAGACTTTTATGCCATCTAACGACCCTTATTCATTGTCTTTGCAGGTGCCACCTACCATAGTGGGGTATAACATTGATTTTAGAGACAGTTTAAGCCTTGTAACCTTTGATGTCAATTTTTAACGACACATGCTTTAAAAGAGATTAGCTACATCCGGCACCGCTGCGTGTGGCAGCCATTCCAGCAACTCCATGTATGACTTTATCTATTTACCTTTTTTCTCTATTATTCTCTATTTCACTGATCACTTCTACCACTTTCTTTTATGTGGAATTGCTCCCTGGACACTTTTTACTACTTTTACTACTTTTTACACACCGAGACTCAACTATTCAAGTTGTCAATTTCAAGCGCTGAGAAGAAATGCCCATTCAGGTGTGGTTCCCTATTTACCTGACAAGGTAAGGAGATGATATCGGGGCAGCCAAGCCGGCGCTAAGATAAAAGCCAAGCGGCTTGCGAGAAAGTGGTGCTATAAACCTTCGGTGCCTTCTGTGATCCTGGGAAATGTGAACTCACTACAAAATAAGATTGACGAACTGGCGAACTGGTGAAAAATGTCAGAACCTACAGAGAATGCAGCTTGCTGTGTTTTTGTGAAACTTGGCTAACAACTAACATCCCAGATGCTAACATGGAGCTACCTGGGTTTAGCACAGTTAGAGCAGACAGAGACTCAAATAGCTGCGGGAAGAAGAAAGGAGGAGTCGCTCTGTCAATACAAAGTGGTGCAACTCAGGACATGTAAACGTTAAAATCTCCACTTGCTGCAGGGACATCGAACTGTTGACGGTAAGTTTGCGTCCCTATTACTTGCCCAGAGAGTTTGGACACATCATTGTTGTTATTGTTTACATCCCTCCTCGGACGAACGCGGAGATAGCGGGTGACGTCTGTGGAAGCTGTTTGTTCTCTTCGTCCCTTGTACTAATTTCATGTCTAAGAAGTAGGCTTTTCAAAACTATGTAAAAACATGCTTTGTTTTAGCAAACAGAAAAACATTTGTGCAAAGGATTCAAGGTTTATGCATTCCACACTGAGTCTGCCTTATCACGTTTTCCCTCAGCTTACATCTGAATGCCATAACAAAAGGAGCCAAGAAATCAAGTTTTACAAGGGATGTTAAAGGGGCTCAAGGATTGTGTATGATAAATGTGTTTACTGTTGTATTTTATAATGATATTAAATCACGCATTCTAGGGGTATAAAAATGGACCCCACCCAACAGACGGGGTTCAGTAGAGTCCTGAATCTGTCAGGTATATTGATTGTCTGCTTTTCTGAAACTCTTCTCACTGTGAATCAAAAAGAAATAAAGCTGCTTTATAATCACACCTGCTGTCTGGTTGAAAGATTCGTCCACACGTCATCCATTCCGCAGTTGCTAAGTTACAAACGCAGCACCCCGAGGTGCTTGTGCTAATCACTGGAGACTTTAACCATGTGACGCTGGACAAAACATTACCTGCCTTCTCCCAGTATGTGGATTGTAACGACCGGGAAAATAGGACTATCGACCTACTGTATGCAAACATTAAAGACTCATACAGTGCCACCCCGCTGCCTACGCTTGGGAAAGCAGATCATAACCTGGTTCTGCTTCAGCCTCACTACAAACCAAGAGTAAGGGAGCTACCTACAACCACACGATCATTCAGGAAGTGGTCCCCTGAGGCAGTGCAGGCTCTGAGAAACTGCTTTGGAACTACAGACTGGGATATACTGCTGGGGTCACATAGTGAGAACATTGAAGAGGCTGTTGACTATACAACTGATTACATCAACATCTGTATGGACATTGTAGTTCCAGTAAGAACAGTATGCTGCTATGCTAACAACAAGCTATGGATTATAAATGACATCAAGGGCCTTTTGAACCAGAAGAAAAGGGCTTTTAAAGGCAGTGATCAGCATGAACTCAAGCGTGTGCAGAAGGAACTCCGAGTCCAGCTTAGGGCGGCGAAGGAGCAGTACAGAGAAAGCTGTAGTAGAAGTTGCAGAATAACAGCATGAAGGAAGTGTGGGAAGGGATGAAGATCATCACTGGCTGCAGCTTGAAGTGGGGTGCCACCATCGAGAGAGACGTAGAGAGAGAGCAAACCAAATGAACAACTTCTTTAACAGGTTTGACCACCCTAACCCACTCTCACCTCAGAGTACTGCACCCTCTACCCATCCTTCTGCTGATACCAGCATAGGAGAGACACCCCCATCAACAATTACAGCAGCGTAGGTGAGCAGAGAGCTGAGGAGACTTTGTGCCAGCAAAGCAGTGGGTCCAGATGGAGTATCGCCACAAATGCTGAAGGCCTGTTTGCTGGAACTGGGGACTCCTCTACAACGCATCTTCACCCTGAGCCTGGAACAGGGGAGAGTCCCGAGGCTTTGGAAAACATCTTGTATCACCCCAGTCCCAAAGGTACTACATCCTAGTGAGGTGAACGACTTCCGGCCTGTTGCTCTGACGTCACATGTGATGAAGACCATGGAGCGGCTGCTGCTTTACCACCTGAGGCCACAGGTCCGCCACACCCTTATTTCTCTGCAGTTCGCATACCAGGAGAAGGTGGGAGCGGAGGATGTCATCATCATCTATATGTAACACTGATCCCTCCCCCACTTGGACAGAGGCAGTGGTGCTGTTAGAATTATGTTTTTGGACTTCTCTAGCGCCTTCAGCACCATCCAACCTCTGCTCCTTAGGGACAAGCTGACAGAGATGGGAGTAGATTCACACCTGGTGGCATGGATTGTGGACTATCTTACAGACAGACCTCAGTATGTGCGTCTTGGGAACTGCAGGTCTGACATTGTGGTCAGCAACACAGGAGTGCCACAAGGGACTGTACTTTCTCCGGTCCTGTTCAGGCCATATACATCAGACTTCCAATACGATTCGGAGTCCTGCCACGTGCAAAAGTTCGCTGATGACACTGCTATTCTGGGGTGCATCAGGAGTGGGCAGGAGGAGGAGTATAGGAAGCTAATCAAAGAATTTGTTAAATGGTGTGACTCAAACCACTTACACCTGAACACCAACAAATCCAAGGAACTGGTAGTGGATTTTAGGAGGCCCAGGCCCCTCATGGACCCGTGATCATCAGAGGAGACTGTGTGCAGAGGGTGCAGATCTATAAATACTTGGTTGTGCAGCTGGATGATAAATTGGACTGGACTGCCACTACTGATGCTCTGTGTAAGAAAAGTCATAGCCGACTATACTTCCTTAGAAGGCTGGCTTCCTTCAACATCTGCAATAAGATGCTGCAAATGTTCTACCAGACGGTTGTGGTGAGTGCCCTTTTCTATGCGGTGGTGTGCTGGGGAGGCATCATACAGATGAAGGACGCCTCACGCTTGGACAAACTTGTTAGGAAAGCAGGCTCTATTGTAGGAATGAAGCTGGACATTTTAACATCTGTGGCAGAATGACGGGCACTGAGCAAGCCGCTGTCAATCATGGAGAATTCACTGCATTCACTGAACAGTGTCATCTCCAGGCAGAGGAGTAGCTTCAGTGATAGACTGCTGTCACTGTCCTGCTCCACTGACAGACTGAGGAGATCATTCCTCCCCCACACTATGCGACATTTCAATTCCACCCGGGGAGGTAAATGCTAACATTATTCAAAGTTATTGTCTGTTTTTACATGCATTTTTATTACTCTTTAATTTATTTTTTTTATTTTTTTGTATCAGTATACTGCTGCTGGATTATGTGAATTTCCCCTTGGGATTAATAAAGTATCTATCTATTTTTGAAACTGTGTTTTTTTCAATCAAAACATTGCTAATTTAAGATGCTGGACATGATATATGTGGCATCCAAGCTTTTGGATAAATAAATAAAACAAACCAAACTATGTTTGAGAATTGCTTTGGTTAGGTAATTCTTTTGTCAGGCTGATTAGGACCTTCTGCTTAATTTTTAGACATCAAATATAGCCAAACCCTAGTTACAATAACAGTTGTCTTAACTTGTAGCACAAGAAGCATTGTCTGTCCCTCATAATGCTTGTTGGTTGTATTTGTAGTCCTCCTCATTTCTCAGTCCCACCTACTACTCTGATAGATGCTGATGTGCACATAATTTTTACTTTTGTGTTATTTTCCTGTGCTTACTAAATTATGACTGTTAAGTTTATTACAACTGCAGTTACTTGAGAGTTCTATTTAAGACACCTGCCGACCTATAGGTATCTGCAGTGACATTAGCAAGTGTTTGCTTATGTGTTTTTGGCTACTTTTGTTCTTTCTCCTGGTATTGGTAGCCTTTTGAAATCTTTTGATATTTTTTAACAGTTTTATTTTGCTTATCTCTTATGAGATTAACTGTAGCCTTTTTGAATGACCCTATTGATTTTTCATAGCTGTCACTTTGTTAAAATTAGTATATTTTCTTTGCTAATTATATTACAGTTTTGGTTTGATTATTTGGTTTATTGGAGATTATATTGTCTTGTTTAATTTATTCAATTCTTGTTGATTTTTTATTTAATAATTAACCAAATTAAGAAGAAGCATACTTTAGTATATGTAAAATTTCACAAGTCATTTGATGCCATGCAAAAGACAGTAGTGTAGCACAGTGATAGTTTCAACTTCTGCAACAACAATTACAGCACCACCTCACTATAATACTTCAACTAAAAACTATATTTTATTGTTTTAACTTTGATTCTCTTTTCTATAGTAGTCAAATTATGTTTTAAAATCAGTCATCTGCATTGTGATGTAATATCATATAACTGTATGATCATTTTGGGAACATTGAAAAGTTCCTTCCACTCATTTAATCATTTTTTCAAATGAAATTTTATAGCCCTTTAGATTAGTCTCATGTGCCATGTCTGGAAGAGGAACCCAGGTGCAATTTAGATAAAAACAAAGTTGCAAGTTGTGAATTTCCTTTTAAAAATTCAAATATCTAATTAACTAGTCTAAGTGTAGTAGGTGATGAGTAGGCAATACTGGTCATTACAAGTTATAAACTTTATCAGTGTAGTTTACTTAATCTTTAGATTTTGAATGCTCATAGAAGCAGAATAGTTGATATTGTATACAGGAAACCACTTGTGTGTGCTTTTAAACATTTGTGTGCCAATACAAATGCTGCTGATGAAGACAGTATTCAAAATGGAGATTTTTAAATAAATTCTTGATAAATTCACATGAGAAAGTCTACTTGTAGTGCCAGCTTACTAATTATAAGCATTAACACAAAAACAAGTAACAGTTATCAGTATGCTGTCTCATAGCTCATGAGCAAGTAGTTTTACGTACAAATCAATATTTTTATGATATCTGTACAGTCAAACAGACACATATGATGTATTCACAATCACTGATAAAATAACAACAATAATAAAATTATTTACTGGCGCCTTTCAGGATACCCAAAAAAAAAGTAATAAAAAATAAACATTAACACTCTCAATTAAATATACATAGTTTAACAAAACTAACAAAAAACAATGTTAAAAAGAAACTTTTTAAAAGTTTAGTTTTAAAAACAGTAAGTGTAGTACAAGTACAAAAGCTCCAGAGGCAGGGCATTCCACAGTCGTGGCCCTGCTAGGGTAAAAGCTCTGTTACCTGCAGTACGGAATCTGCATTGTGGGATAGTTAAGAGCATAGTCATCAGAATTAAATGAGCGTGATGGAGTATAGGGACGCATTAAAGAAAACACATTAGGTAGGACTAGACCAGAAGGGAACTTAAAAAATAAGAGGAAAAGTTAATATTGAATATGAAAAATAACAGGTAGCCAATGTAATTTTTTTGAAGTGGAGGAATAATTTTGCTCCAAGATTTTAAATTTGTGATGACCACTGGTTCTGAATTTTGTATGTATTGTATTCTGTTTAGGTTCTGAGCAGAAACTCCAAACAACCCATATGTAAAAATACAGTATTTTATATGGCCAGATGCTAAATTAGTATATGTTACCATTAAGAATGTTATAGTATAAGTAGTACATGTCGTATATTTGTCATGCCCTTTCCTTATAGGACATAGTTTATTACTTGCAAGGTTATGACCACTTTCTTAGAAAACCTCACACATGAAATTAATATATGGCATATTTGTAACATACTGCATATAAATCTAAAAGCAAATCTTATAAAATACTTCCCATATAACTACATAATTTACTATACTTTTTTTGTAAGATATTTATGTGATTCTTAGAATGGAATTAACATGTATCATATGAAAGGCCATATGAGCATTAAAGCATTGCAATAATCAAGTCACAAGGGGACTAGATTAACTTGTGCAGATAAAGATGTAATAAAACCTATGATTTTTAATGTGAAATTGCCCATTTTCCTTATAGTACCTTAGGCTGAAATCACTATAGCCTCTGCTTTTTTACTATTTATTGTAAGAAAAGTTTCAGTCAGCCAGTGTCTCACATCAGTCAAACAGATGACCAATGCAGGAGATGGTAATGCTTGTATGTAGATAGGCCTGATTGCCATCAGTATAACAGTGACACTGTAAGCCATGGTGTCTAATAATGGCACCAATAGGAAACATATAAATAATAAACAGTAAAGGACCAAGTACTGATCCCTGAGGGATACCATGAAACAGATAAGATGGGTCAGACCTAAACCAACACATTGCTGTCAGTCTGTAAGGTATGATTTAAACCAAGCAAGAGCACTTCTAGTAATGTTTAATTCATGCTCAAGTCTAGACAAAAGAACATCATAATGCACTGAATCAAAAGCAGCAGTGAGAACTAAAGACATCATATGTGCTAAAAGACTTTGATCTGCTGCAACCAGGGGATCATTAGTCTCACTGAGCAGTGCAGCATCTGTACTGTGATTGGTCCTAAACCCAGACTGAAAGTCCCCAAACAGATAATTTGAGAAAAGATGGTCTTTCAAGTCACCCACAACACCACATTCTAAGATTTTACTACGAAATGGGAGAACAGAAATAGGACAATAGTTTTTAAAGACCCGTGGGTCAAGACCATGTTTTTAAGGATAGGTGTAACAATTTCCATCTTGCTGAAAGGGACCAGTCCAGTAAAAAGATGGTATTGAAAGGGAGAAGAAAGGGTAGAGTAGCCTTAATCAAGAAGAAAGGCATGGGATCCAGAAGAGAGTCAATACACTTACAAACTATGGGTTCATCCAACAGTGTAAAAGTAGATAAACAGGTATTGATTAGGGTAAAAAAATGAAAAATGTTATGTCAGAGCATTTGGACCATTCTGAAACTCTGAATAAATCAGACCTATATTGTTATTAAAAAAAGATTAAAAAAAATCATTTGCAGGTTTGAAGAGCTTATTAACAGTAGAAAAACGTGTTCTTGGATTATACTGACCATGTAGTGTACTGTTTGTATAAAAATCAATCCATAACACACAGACAGACAAAGCCCTGCGTAATAGAGAGACAGACAAATCAGTGTAGGACCTGTTTATAGAGAACAACATGTTCCTCATATGCAAGTAAGATTGGTAGAGCAACTTGGGCCCATAGCACACAGTAATAGTAACAGTAGGCTGCTTAGGTGTCTGTCCTTAGAAGCGTCAAAACGCCACCATACTCTCTCTTTGAGCCATACATATGCAGCATGGTGGAATAGGCGTTAGAGTACCAATCATGTCATCAAATGGGGTTGAGTATTAATTCTGATAGGTGATGATAAACAGTAGTGAGGTTAGTTATCAGTTTTGATCTTAACTGATCTTGGGTGCTTCCATGATCTTTTTTCTCTAATGCTAAAACTCTGATAAGATGTACTGTATATCACAAAATTGTTGTTACTACATTGCTTGTACATGTCATACTACATTAAATACTATTTTAACACCCATTCATTAAAAAAAATCTGGCTACAAAATTCAAGTAACCTCTTCATTAATATTATAAAAGTTGTATTTGTGAAAATAAAGTCATAACATTATTCATCTTTAGAAAAACATATTCACTAGCACATTTATTAAAATGGACTTAATTTTACAATGTATCAATCGTGTCATGCATTTTTCATCCCATGTTCATTGGATATTTCTCACATGTTGCCTTATTACAGTGAACATTCTAGCTCTTACATCCCTCTTTCTTTGTGTTTCTTGTTGCCATTCTTTGTTGGACATTCCAGCCCTGTTTTGGACAATGTGATGTGTATAAGTATGCAGCATGGATTACTATGTTACCCACCCTCTGTTCATTGGACAATCCTGCTGTCAAGTGGATGCCAGACAACATCACACCCGGCCAAGGGCACATACATCTTATTGCTTCATATATTTAGACATAAACCTTCACAAGAACCCCTACAAGATCTTGCACCTGCTAGCAGAATTATGTTAGAGATCAGAAGATGAAACATGAGTCAAAATTATCAGGCTGCACCTGCAAGCAAAAAGTCTACATATTAAGACATCTAACCGAAAGCACTAAATGAAAAATCTTAATCTGAAGTTCACCAAACAGAAGTTTTTTAACCGAGAAACAAGCAAAGAAAAAGAGTTTTGATTCATATTTGCAGTCTCAAATAAAGGTGCTAAAAATTTATACTGACAACATTTCATGCAAAATGGCATCATGGGAGATTGTGAAAATATCAACAACCTTTAAATGAAGTTGGAAAAAAAAACCATAAATGATGTGAATGATGATGTGGCACGGTGGTGCAGTCATAGCACTGCTGGCTTGTAGTAAGGAGGCCAGGGCTTGTGTGCCGGGTCCACCCTGCTTGGATTTTGCATATTCTCCCCATGTCTGCATGGCTTTTCTCCAGGTTCTCCAATTTCTTTCCACAGTTCAAAGACATGCAGGTTAGGTGAATCTGTGATCGTAAATTGTCCCTAGTTTGTGGTTGGAATGTGTTTGGATGTGTGTGTGTTCACCCTGCGATGGACTGGTGCCCTGTCCAGAGTTTGTTCCAGCCTTACGCCCTTATGCTTGGAGGGATTGGCTCCAGCACACCCCCACAACCCAGTTCAGGACTAAGTAGGTTAGAAAATGACCAACTGACTGACTGAAAGATGTAGATTCTACATTCTAAAGGAACTAAACATGTCCTCCATGAAACACAAGGAAGGGTTGATTAAAAAAAAATATTTTTTAATACTAAATAGGTGAGCAAAAAATTGTACTTTATGAAGATAAAACAAATCCTTATCGATTTTAATAGAAATTTTGAAAATTCAGGCATTATAGCAGCTTAATGGGAAAAAGGCTAAAAAGGGCTGGGAGTATGGCACGTTGTTGCACCCACCACATGATGAACCACCTGGATTTAGGACCTAAGTGCAGTGGGTGAAAAAAAAATTAAAAGCTGATACAAACAATACAAAATAAAATATACAGTATAAGATATGCTTAAAATTAGTATGTTATTGTTGTGTTCAAAAGTAAAAAGAGTGCAGCCTGCTCTTTAGAAATTAACAGACAAAGCATTGTGAGGAAGAATTATGAAAGTGTAGCGCAACACGTAGCCCCCTTCAGTCCAGGCTCTAATGGACTATTTCATCTTGCTGTAACAATACTTACAAAATAGTTAAGAAATGAAGGTTGTAAGAGAGCAGCATCAATTTTGGGACCAAAATGCACTACAAAACACAGGTTAATGAATTCAAAATGAATCAAAGCTACCCAAGTGGAACAGAGAAACAAACAAAAAAAAGAAGAAGGCAATAAATTTGTTGCAGTTTCCAAAATGTAACTTCTTTTTCTTGAAATAAACTGCTGCTTTATATTAGCTATTTTTTTGCAGGCCTATTACTAACATTGTAACAAACACAACAACCACACAGAACAAATAAACAGTGAGAGTATCAAACACCCATTAGGTCATGCACTTCTGATGCTATAAATGATAGCAGCACCTCTTACAATCAGAGGAAGACTATGGTCCATGGGACACTTGCAGACATATCTAATATTCTGGCCGTAGTGCGGTGAGCTTATCAAAATGGTGCCACAGTAGGCTAGTGTAAGCACAGTAAACTACCAAAGTGGTGTCATTTAAAAAACAATTAAAGAAACCAAAGTTTTACTATATGAAAAAGAACAGAGGGTAAATGTGTATATGTGTGGCTGCTTCCTTGCCTTTGTCTTGTGTTTTTTTTTTTAAAGACTATGACTTTGAGCATAGTGATTTTGTCAGCGATGCATTTCATTAGCAGCAGTAACTGGAAAGTGGACCTTCAGGAGCAATTCTGGCTTTGTGCACAAATTCTGTATAAACAGTGTTGTTTACAAATGTGAAAGGAGGAAGTAAAACTGAATTGACAAAAATGGATTATTCCTGTGCTTGACAGTCATGCAGCTCAGGCTGTGATTCATGAATTTTAATATAGGTTTCAGGACTCTGGGCACATATTTGCAATATTTTTCATCTGCTTTAGCTATTAATGTGGACAAAGTGCACATATTTGGCCTACAGTGAAAAAAAATCTCAACAATCAGGCAAAAGGGCAACTTAACAATAACTTTATTAGAATCTCTTTGCTTGATTTCTGCAGACTGCACATTTCAAAAAATTTGTTTCCATGGCTTTGTAGTCAAGTCAAGTCAAGTCAACTTTATTTATAAAGCACTTTACTTACAACAGCTGCTGACCAAAGTGCTGAACATAGGCTAAAATAAATTTAAACAAAACAAACTAATAAATAAGTAGATAAAATACAATCAAATAAAACAAATTAAAACATAGTAAAAACAACAAACAGAGTTAACACAGAGTAAAATCAACTGCTCACACAGGATCAAATGCCAAACCAAAAAGGTAAGTCTTAAGAGCAGACTTAAAAATGGGCAGTGAGGAGGCCTGTCTAATGTGGATCGGCAGTGAATTCCAGAGCCTTGGAGCCACAACGGAAAAAGCCCGATCCCCCCTGAGCTTTCGCTGAGTCCTAGGAACATCCAGAAGCAGCTGATCTGAGTGAGCGGGAAGGAGAGTGCATATGCAGCAGCTCAGTGAGGTAGGGCGGAGCACGCCCAATTAAGGACTTAAAAACAAATAAAAGAATCTTAAAATGAACTCTAAACTGAACAGGCAGCCAGTGCAGTGAGGATAATATAGGTGTGATGTGCTCATTCTTTCGCGTGCCAGTTAAAAGCGTGCAGCAGCATTTTGCACCAGCTGCAGCCGAGACAGGGTGGACTGGCTAACACCAACATACAACGAATTACAATAATCCAATCGGGTTGTAATGAAGGCGTGGATTACTGTTATAAATTTATCTTTAGAAAGAATATTTTTTATCTTCGCCAAACGTCTTAGCTGAAAAAAAACAGATTTCACCACCGCACTGATCTGACCGTCCAGTCTAAGATTCTCATCTATCCTAAAACCCAAATTTGTAATGACAGGCATACCATATTGTGCAAGGGGACCCAAATCCACAGGAGCAGAAGTAGAAAAAGACCCACTGGTGCCCCCAGGACCAAAAACTATAACCTCTGTCTTATTTTCATTAAAACTTAAAAAATTCACTGCCATCCAAGCTTTCACCTCTTCTAGGCACATAACCAACATTTGTATGGAGTAAGCATCCTTGCGTTTGAGGGGTACATATACTTGAGTATCGTCTGCATAACAATGGAAAGCAATTTAATGCTTTCTAAGAATCGAGCCAAGAGGTAGGAGGTTGTAGACCTGCTGTGCACATGGCATCATTATATGGGATCATTTTCAATTGTGAGCAGGTGTTTTAATAAATGAAATTACTAATAGCAAGTATAGAAGCCTAGTAACAGATACAGATCTTTGCAATAAATTGTTGTGATACCCAGCATTTCATTTGACGGAAACCATTTATGCAGAAGCAAGCAGTTTCATGTTTATGACCAGAACAATGGCATGCAATTTTTTGATTGGTGTTCGAGTGTTACTCTTCATAGCTTTAATAAAGGTTTTATAATTTAACCAATTGTTAGAATGACTATTTTTAAAGTTAATGTTTGTAATTAACACATGCTAGTTTTCCTGGGTTTATATGCACACTGATATTTTATATGACCCACTGCATGAATCAGTATTGACAATTCGGTCTACCTAAAGAAAAAATTGTGCACCCTTTCTTTAGACTAATTTGTGCAAAAAAGGGGGAGTAATGGTACTGATGAGCCCCCCATTCCTATCCTTGCCTTAGGTCCCAAAAATATTAAATGTGCCACTGTGTGTTGAATCTGTTAAAGGAAAAGATCCAACTCATTGGCCCTACCCAGAACCCCCTCTCCAGACAGCTTTATATCCATTGATCTTCATAATGTTGTTCCACATTCCTTTCATGGTATGAACTATCAAATTGTTCTTCATTTTCCTCCGTGCATCATCTTGACTTTCTGATTCTCATGTTTGTCTCTTTCTCCCCAGTCTGACAATCCCACTTGGTCCTATTCAGAACAGCCTTAAAATTAATGGTGTCTAAGAGTTTATTACTGGAGAAACTGAGCATTTTCTTAGTGGGCACAGCACTGCCAACTTAGATATTTATGTAGTCTTTAATCAATATCTCCATATGGCTCACAGAGTACCTCCAAATCCATCCATCATTAGTTTCAACTGACCATATCACGAGAGGCTTTTACAAAGGCAGAAGATGAACAAACAGTGTGTGTAACTTCAAACACTAAGGTTGCATTAGAGGAGGGTGGGATATATGCCAACATAACAATAACTTGTGAGACCTGTGAGTATGACACTCCAGGTCAGCTCCACGTTTCCTGGTTACTTCTGGGAGCCTCTTGAACCTGGAACCATCGATATTCAAAATCGAGATGATCCAGGCAAATGAGGACACACTCAGTCAGTGAGGAGTTGGTGCAATAGTGGCAAGTGCTTTTATTAAAAACCAACAATCAAACTGTGTCCAATAGTGCAGTTCAAAAACAGACTGTCAATAAATAATAATAGTGAGTAGTTCATGAGCTAAAATTCCAATAATCCAAAGATAAAACCAGTATAAAAAATGTGTCATGTCGTGTCCATCATCATTCTCCCATTCTTCTAAGTAAGCCCAACGTAACTTCCTCTCTAATTCTCTGGGACACCCATAGCTTGCTCAGCTGATGGAGACTCCAGCAACTGTTGTCCTCCTTACTGACTCCTATCTTGGCTGCCTCTGTCAGCATCTGCTAGACCACTCAGTATCGGCTGTCCTCCCGTCTTCCTTCTCACACACTTGTTGTCCCTCGGATCCCTAAGGAGTACTCCACCACCATTGAGACCTCTCCTCCAATAAATCAGTGGGGATGATCTGCCCCTAGAGCGTCAATTCTTTGTTCTTTCTTGGGGCTACCGACTATTCTGCCTCTCTCTCTCTGGCTGTGATCAGGCACCCTATGCTGCTCATTTACAGTCTTCTGTTGTTCTCATCTTGATTTTATCACCTCTGTCTTTGACTCACCCCTTCTACCATACATGCTCATCTTTTACTGCCTGAATGAGAAACCTGACTAACCCACTCGCATTTTCACATGAATGTGTGATCAGCCAAAGCCTCCAATCAACCCTAGAGCATCACTTGCATGCGCACACCCGCATCTGTTTGGAGACTGCACACATTGGGATCCGATTATTTATTTAAAATCACAGACCTCTCATCACATACCTCACACCTCAGGCCGCCAGCTGCATAGGAAAGCTACACATTCCTACAAACCCAGTGCAACTGGTGGCCAAGGTCCATTGTGTGGCCCTAGTACTGAACTAAAATAATAAAAGCACTAAAACAAACCCTTCAATAAAACAAAGCCAAATGTCACCACATTTGGGGGAAAATTTTGGCTAGTTTACATTAAAATTACTACTAATAAAGCCTGATTACAGTGCAAAAGTAGATAAAGCTGGGTTCCAAGGCAAAAAAGGTTGAGAACCACTGCTCTAAAGCACATAATACAGTATTTCTTGTGGCTACTCATTGGTATCGTTGTCTTATCGAAGAAATGTATAGATGGATTGTACCTTGTTTTTTAGCTTGACATTTTGCTCCAGACCATCAGCCACTTCTCTTTCTTATTACTTTTTGTGGGATGTCTAATGTATGATTTCAGTAACTAGATGAACATTCTCTCAGGTAAACAAAAAAACACAAATTTGCAAGTTTAGAAGGTTGTTCAGCAAGCATCATAACTCTCTTCCACTGCTTCATAAGATCTCCATGACTGTATCCCTGATTTGTTCTTTTCATTGGGCATGTTCGAATCTGCTCTGAATTTGGTTGATTCCTTTCATTTGCTCTACTAAGGAATTCTTGTTCTTTTCTGCTTGTCTTTGTACTTGTCCTAGAATACTTTTATTTCTCAATCATTGGCTACTTTCCTCAATAGTACTTTGAAATAAGCATCACTGTCTGATCACTGTTGTGCTATGCATCATTTTAACCTAAAACTCATATCTTTAGGTGTTGCCTTCTGCCATTTTAAAAACTCACATTTCAGTGTTTAGAGTTTTGCACAAAACTCTCATCTAATTTGAAAGAAGTAATGGAAATAGATTAGAATTTTAATTCTAATATATATGGATGGCTGTAAAAGGAGCAGGAGCCATAGGTGATTTTGCACGATTTTACAATTGGATAAAGCATGTGTGTAACTCATAAACACTAGCAAAGACTATAGGAAATACAGTGTCATCTTGTATCTTCTGAAGAAGAGCATCCTAATGTGTTACACCCAGAATTTGAATTAATGATTTGTGAGAGTTGTGAATTAAATTCCCCACTCCTAAAAAGGCCTACATTTGAAATTAATTGTACCAGGATTCCAAATTATATCTCTGGTGCTAAGCCTAGCAAATTATTAGCATTTAAGTTGCAGAGATTTGAAGCATTTGCATCTATCCCTGCCATTAAAAATAAACTGAATACACTTGCTAATAATCCTCTTTTAATTAATTTAACTTTTTTGGATTTTTTCTTTGAGCTTTTTACTTGATCCTCTAATACTCCACTGAATGAGATTCTTTTTCCCTATATCTCCCCTGCTTAACAACTGATGATGCTGCCTTGTTGTATTCCCTAATAATATAATTTTAGCTAAAGGAAGCTCTTGATTCGATGTATCTGAAGAGGATGAAAGGTGTAGATGATTTGCTTTTTTTTTGGAAGCAGCTGGCACCATACTACATCTAAATGATATATTGTATAATTTCCTCATTCGAAACTGGACCCTACAAAATTCTGCCATGATCACGATCCTTTTAAAACAGGCAACAGATCTCGAAGACTACTCTATATCCCCCATCCCATTGTTAAATTATGATGCTCCATTGATGGCAAACATTTAGCTAATCATCTGCAACAAGTTATTTTTAAGTTAATCCATACTGGTCAGTTCGGTTATATCCAGTCCCATCAAACAGCAGACAATACTAAACGTCTAAACATTTAACGATAATTTAAGATGTAGCCCTTACTTAATCTCAACAGGCACCAATTCTATCACTTGATGCCAAGGAAACTTTCAATCATGAACTGGAATTTCCCCTGACAGGTTATGAACAAGATGGTGAACATTTTATCAATATAATTAGAATTTTGTACTTTTTGACAACAGCTGTAATCCTCACTGAAATATATCTCATCCTTTTTCAAAGGTGCCAGACAGGGCAGTCCACTTTCTGCATTACTTTTTAATCTTGTCCTCTAACCCTTAGCAATCTTCATTTATTTCCCACATGTGATAATCTTTTTCAGTTAATTTGCAAATTTACTATGTAAAATAAAATAAATTACTCTAAATCTACTCTAATTACCTTAATCCTCCAAGATCAGCAAGGTGTTTTCCATTGTTCTATGTGTCTTGTCTGTTCATTTAAAACATTTTGGTACTGGTATTTATACCATACCTCACAGCACCATAACATAACTTATCATCTAATTTTTAAAAGTGTTGGGGAGGCTCTTGTATGTTCATCTTTTCTCACTTTGGGTATTCCCGTTTGGCAATCTTTAAAATGAATGTGGTTACTGGCCTTAATTTTATTACTGCAATATTACTCCTTTCCTCTTCTCCTAGATACTGTTTCTGGAATAATAAAATAATAATTTAATTAAATATCACTTTTTACTTTCTAATAGATTTTGAGTGTGGTTTATCTTTGACAAATTTGGAGTTGTAACATTGTGTTCTGAGATAGAGTCCCAAATATGATTGAAATGAGTGAGAGGCTTACAAAGCAAGCCAGGACCTTCACTGACCTGCCCAAATAAAATTTTAACCTAGGCAGCCAGCCCAAATTACTACCATCAGGTTTCCATCCTCAGAAATGGAAAGCTGGCTATAATGGTTAGAAAATATGTAAAAATACTTTACAAAAGAGAGAATTACCATCAACCTCCAGATTCAACAGACAAGCCAAAAACAAGAAACTTAATAAATTAAAGTTTATTATAAGAAAGCACAAGAAAGCATAAAAAGAGGAAGACAATGAAAAAAAAGGACAAAGGGGGTTTGCCCAAACAGTTAATCCAGTCCAATTTATAATTCAATACTTGGAATTCAAAGGTAAACCAAGAAATCCACAAAGCCAGAAAATTCAAATAAAAAAAACAACTACCTGAAGGAAACCATTTGATCCACCACAATATAAAGGTGGACAGCACCCACAGAACCCCAAGAATGGACACATATTTAAAGGGGCAGAACATAATTACAGAATGTTAAAACAGAAATCACAAAATAGATGGAAAATATTAATCCAAATTTAACAAAAATAACAAGACATGCACATAAGCATAACATACACAAGTTGATATATAACACACTGAGTATTTACACTTCACTACTGTGCAAAGAACTTTCCAGGGACTGAGGTCCAGTGATAGTATTCCCTCTTCCTCTTTTTCCTTCTGTTTACAACTCAGGTGGGTTCTGAAGGTGACAGGTCTACCACTATCCTGTCCAGTCCTTCCTCACCTTCTCTATAACATTATTTGCTCTCTTCATCCACTACAGAGCTCATGGTTGCCCTGTACGTGATACTTTTTAAGGTGTTGTACAGGCTCTTCTATCCCATCAGTTTTTAAAAATATTACATTTACATCTAAGAACTAATTTACCACCATATCCTACTTGGCTGCTCATGCTTCAGAAGTACAAACCTTTTCAAATTTGTACATTATTTATATCTTATACCATGGTTACACCTTGAACCTAACTGTCATCTTTTTATAATAAAAACTCTAGGCACATTTTTCATATTTCTAACTTTCTTTCCTCCATTATTTTTACTACTATTCCTCTAGTATATCATAGGTTAGACCTCCCTTCTCTTCCTCTTACTATTATCTAGCAGAGGTTATTCTGTTTTGGTACAATGACTAAAAAAAAAATGTTAGCCTCTCACTGGAAATCCTCTGATTCTCTCTGTTTTATGTTTTGACAATCTTCATTCTATAATTTTCTGTTTCTCAAACTCCCCATAGCACAGGTGTCTGGGCCTCATGGTTCCTATATTAAAATGTAGAAGTGAGTAGTAAAGCTGATTTAGGATAAAGGAAAAAAGTAACAACAAAGTATGTGACACACAAACTGTAACTATAATTTGAAAAATTCAGACTTAACATTAGAATCCCTGAAGCCTATGAAAAAACTTGTGATCCCAGCCCACCATAAATTCCTTCACACCGCTCGATTAGCATCTTTTGTTTTGTAAATGTGTCAGTCAGCACAAGCAGCAAGCAGCCTGCTTAACACCCTTTGGCTACTTGTAAAATTTAGCGCTTGTTTTTTTATTATTCAGTTTTATTTTGTCAGTGACGTTCATATGATACAACAAACTTTCCTCTCCTTCTCTGAGTTGATGCCATTTATCTTAATTTTTTTCACAAGAGCAGCGATGTCCACAGTTCGTGCTATGGCTGACACCTACTCAGAACTATCTGTTATACTGACAATCAAAGATACAATGTCCCATGACCGCTATCAGACTATAATGCAACATTTCTGCTTTGATAATGAACAGATTTGTTGCGTTTTTTGACATCTGGCAACATTTTGTTGAGAACTGTGTTTTGAGTTACAACCTAAGGCAAAGTCTTTCTGAGTGTGTGGTCATAAAGTTTATGGAGCTATTTCTAGACAAAGGCAGAATTGTAACAACAAACAACTTCTCCACAGAGCTTTCGATGGATAATAGACTACTGCACCACAATACAACTATGCTTGGCACCAGAAGTAAAATGGAACTTCCACCTGCAGCTAAAGTCACTTTAGTACATGAGCAATTTACCATGCTAGTGTTTAGATCTGGCAGTGCCATGCTGGTGGTGCATATGCCCAAAAAGAAGAAGCCTTTGATTTCAGTCTGTAACAGCCGGTGTAAAGTTTTGTTACCTATAAAAGATATCACAGAAGGGATAAAAGCAGACATACAAACACTGGTGAATCATATCTTCCTGGTATCTTGTTGTCACTTGAATTTTGTGTTATTGAGTTTTATTTTTGAATAAAAGCTCACTTGTTTTATTACAATTTTGCAAAAGTGTTTATTTTATATTCCAGTAACCACTTGAATGAGATTGAATCTGTTTCTGCCTCTTTCGCACATGCATACACACATTCATATATGAAAACATCATTGTTTGAAAATGCTATGCCATTTGAACATGAGTTGTCATTTGAACATGTTTTTTTTTTTTATCTTGCCTCTACTCTGCTCTGTCTGCATTTTCAATATCATGCACCAGAACACAGAGAGACCTTGTCAACCAGTTTTCATTTTACTGATTTATGATTTTGATCAGCTTTTACCACTGATGAATCACTAGAGATAGAGTCAAATTGTTTTTCTTAAACTAGATTAACTACATTCCTGATGATTTCTGTATTCAAATGAATGATGAAAATATTCCACAAGCCTTTTAGAATGAGAATCAAATGAACATGGAAACCTATAAGGATAATTACTTTTATTATAAAACAACTCACATATATTTCTTTTTCGACTTAAGCCTTGTTTGTAAGTTCTTAAGTAAACATCAGGCTTCTCAATGTACTTGGGACTTCTGCTGTTTGCACAGTCAGATCACAAGGGAAATTTGGGAAAGCTGCAGTAATGCACAGCAGCATCATTAGTGTCTACATTTTGTCTTGTCAGCACCCTCCATTCCTCCCTTGACAAGTAGGCGTGGCTTAAAAGGGATGTCCAAAGAAAGCATTTCCCATTATCTTGGACCCGACAAAGCTCTGCCACAAATTTGTGCCTCTATTAACATTTAATTCATGTAAAGTAATGTGCTAATCCCTGCTTTGTAAGCACTGCACTACTGTACTCACCCAGTGTTATTGGCAATTCTGTTTTTCTCTACCATTTGTTCATTTAACAAAGTGAAGAAGTAACAGCCAACAGCCAGGTAGTAGTTTATCACTAATATTAAGAAATTGTATACATATATTTTGTAGTTTATTTCTGATATTAAGAATTTCCACTTACTGTTGGATAGATAGATAGATAGATAGATAGATAGATAGATAGATAGATAGATAGATAGATAGATAGATAGATAGATAGATAGATTTGTCCTGGGGACATTTGGCTTTTTACAGAAGTAGAAAATCAGCAAATAAATAAACATTCCTATTTTATGGCTAACAACAAATACAAACTAGACTGAGTAAAAAGATGGAAAACTCATAAGAAAGAAAAACTTGTTCAGCATTGTTCTTAATGGCACTCAGTTTTGTTTTTATTGTCTCCTTTCCCGCTACCTCCAGCAGGCTGAGGGTGTGTCCTATATCTCAGTCTGCCCTTTTAATTAGCTTGTTGATTTGATGGGCCCCTCTTCAGGTGATTTATTGGCCCCCACACCACAGCGTAGAAACCTCCACTGGCCATCACAGAATTGTACATGTAAAGGATGTCACTATTCATACTGAAGTAACACAAGAAGAAAAGAGTCGGTTCTGCCCTTTCCTATATAGTTCCACTTTGTTATAAGACCAGTCCAGTCTGTCATTAATGTGGACCCCCAGGTACTTGCAGCAGTGCTCCACCTCCACATCCTCTCCTTGAATATTGACCAGACTTAGAGGTCATCTGGTGTGGTGAAATACAATAACCAGTTCCTTGGTTTTACTGATGTTAAAATGCAAAATGCTCCTAGAAACAAACTTCTCCACCTGACTCCTATATTCTGTATCATCCTGCTTCTCAATACACCCAATAAGTGCAGAATCACCTGAGAATTCCTGCATGTGACATGACCTGGTTTTATGCTTTGTCACACACGTGCGCATGGGAGGCAGCTAAAGGGCTTGAGTGACGGCAGTTCTGAGACAGGCCGGGCTGTGGCAGAGTGCACTGACTCTTTTTCTCACTTCCCTGTAGACCATCCCTGGGAGACTCCACCTGGCTCTCGTGACATCACTTCCGGGACCGAACCAATGGAGACAGAACTAACCGGCGCTGGCCCCCCTGATGTCACGTCCGGGCCTGATCCAATGAGTGACGAACACGTGCCCGATTCCCATGACCTCACTTCCTGTCTTCCCCTTTAAAAGCCTGCCCTTTTTCCCCTTTCCCTCAGTCTTGTTTTGGACTCATTTGTATGCACATCAGTGCTGTTTATTGTGATAAAAAACGACTTTGCAGCCAGGATACCAGAATATACGGGTGGCTGCCCCAAACCTTTCTTGAGTATGTCTCAGCTTTGTGACAGCTTATAATATAGTTAATTGAGCTTTGTTGCCCTTCTCCTTTTTTATTGGTCTGTTTAGTGATATGTGTCTGTTTCTCTATGCCACTGTTCCATGTATTGTTATTTTACCAAATTTTTGAGGTTTACATGCTGGCAGGACTTGCAATGTACACTTTTAAATTTTCTACAGTGTATAATGACAGTAAAATTATATTGAATTCATTTCAGTTACAGCCTTTTTCATAGTATACTGTATGTGCCCTAATACTGTCACTCTTCCCCTAAAAGAAAGTATAATTTAGAAATTTCTCTCTCAAGATAAAATATTAAGAAAGGGAATTTACGCATATATTTTTATGAAAAGCAAAGTTGCGAATGAGTAAAAAACATGGAAGGGTGATTAAAGAAAATGAATCTGTCCTAAAATGTACCTATCCCATCATTATCAGGAATATTTTGAATGTGGAAAATACTGTTGGACTAGTCGGGAATCCTTCAACAAAACTGATATATTGTTATGTATATAATTTCATAGAAAGTTTTGAAATTTTTTTTCTTCTTGCCAATCTTCAATAGTGTATCTTATTATAAGGCCAAAAGAAAGTCGTTTGATGTTTTTAAACAGAAGCTAGAAATCAATCAGTTCTGTAGTCTTGGGGAAGAAACCTTTTTTCTGCCAGTGGTGCTGAAAGGAATAGTTTGAGTTTAGCAAAGTGAGTGATGAATGAAGTGAAAATGCCCAATGACAATTTTAGTATTCAAGGCCTGCCTCTTTTCTGTAAGTAGTCAGTTATAAAAGTGTTTTCTCTCCTGTTCCAAATGAATTTAAAGCAAAACATCCAAAAATATTTGGGCGTGAAAGATTTATAGTGCACAACCATGTAATGTCTGCTTCAAAAAACAAAATGTTTTAACCAAATAATCTTATGAAAATAAGTTTCACAAAAAATGTTATTCACTGCATTTTCACTCATTGTGGTTATATAAATTTTCAAAAACAAGTAGTATATGGCAACAGTAAATTATGTACCAATACAATATTAACATTCATAAAATCACATTACAGGAAATAAAGATTAAAACAAAACAGAAAAGAGAGTGTCAATCAATTTCAAAATACATTTTATAAAATGAATGACATTCGCACCTGACATGTGACATGTAAATATGCTGACACTGTGTCATCTTTAAACCTTCTATACTTGAATGCCATAAAACAGCAGTAGTAAAAAGCCCACCTTCCTTTATGAAAATATTCAAAGTCATACAAAGGGATGAATTATTTTGTTATAGCACGTTTGAATATTGGAATGCACATTTATTCACAATGTGTAATTTTTAAACTTTCAGTTCCTGTGGATTAAATATTAGACATCAGATCAATGCATCGGGGGTCGTGCAGTAATTTTTTTTTACCAAAACCTGACATTACTCTTTGTGTATTGTCATTTCCATTTCTTTTTCTGAGCCGTGGGCAAATTCTTAACGATACCTGCAGAATGGCAGAATAACTCTAGGGGATAAAGATGCAGCCTTTCAAAATGAGTGACAAAATCTCATTACTTTGAGGTGTGCCACATGTATGCAGTTAAGAGATGCAGGTTCGCTTCCCGGGTCCTCCCTGCGTGGAGTTTGCATGTTCTCCCCGTGTATGCATGGGTTTTCTCCCACAGTCCAAAGACATGCAGGTTATGTGCATTGGCGATTCTGAATTGTCCCTGGTGTGTGCTTGGTGTGTGGGTGGGTGTGTTTGCCCTTCGGTGGGCTGGTGCCCTGCCCGGGGTTTGTTTCCTGCCTTGTGCCCTATGTTGGCTGGGATTGGTTCCAGCAGACCCCCGTGACCCTGTAGTTAGGATATATCGGGTTGGATAATGGATGGATAACTACACTGGCTTTAAAAACCACTTTGTGGAGCAGTGAAAAGTTGAAACAGTGCGCTACTAGTAAAGATGTATGTTCAAACCAAGGCTCAGTGATGATATTTTCTTCAGTTAAAAAATCTAAGTTGGACTCTGCTTAGATTTGTTTTAAAGTTATATTACTCTGTAGCTTTTGAACGTGATGTGCGTTTATTTCAGGTGGAAATCCACAAGGAGAAAAATGAAAGTACATTTCTTTTTAAGAAAATTTAAACAGTAATAATAATATTTTTTTAACTGTGCCTTTCAAGCCACATGCAAGAATACATTACAAGATGAACCCACATCTGTAAAATAAATAACTGATGACAACAACACTGTAGATAAATTCTGTGAAAATGCATAAAACCGAATTCCATTCTCTTCATATTTTATACCTCAGAGGCATGAGCCTGTTGATTTATAGTATGGTGGTTAATGGTTTTAAAGTGCGTCTGTACTTCAGAAAATGGTACTGTATAACATGTTATCCTTTTCTAATATATACTATGCATAGTAGTAAGAACATCACTTGCCATTATTGTAATGTCTGCCTAGAGTTACGATTTATTAATTTCCTAAAAAAAGTTTCTGTCGTCTTTCTTGAACCCTGATGATTTAAAGGGTGCACTTGGGTTGCTGGCAGTCAGACATCTTGCACTACCCAACCTGCTGCCACACACACTTATTTCACCCCATCAAGCCTAAAGGACCTTCTAGTCCAGCCTGTAAAAACCTTTTTGTACTCTGACACTGTATTTTCTCACAAACACGGTACTGAGCAGTGGGTTATTTAATAACAGTATACCATGGTTATGATTTTTTTTTCAGGGACCAACAAATAATTTTCATTTTCAGGCTTTTGGAGTGTGCACAGGGTTTACTAAGGGATCCTTGGACATCCAAAGGCCCCGTATTTCTCAGCTTGATTCATTGGCCCAAGGTATATTTATTAGATACGGACAATCTCTTATCTTATTTCAGTTATACTTATAAGTTACTAGCTGTGTAAAGCCATGCTGTGAAAAGCACAGGGTCATAGAAACTATTGAAACCGTCAGAAAAAAAAGTAGAAATGTCAGATAATTGAAAGGAACTACTCTGGGCATCTCTGTCCTAAGAGGTTTCGTTTTGCCGACATGCTTGCATGGTTGGTGCATTAGCGGCTAAGCGACTGTCTTTCTTCGGAGGTTTCATTTTGCCGATGTGCTCACTACGCTTCTGTAATAGTGGATAAGCGAGTGACTCTCTCTTCGTCTCTTCGGATGTTTTGTTTTGCCGACATGCTGGCCTCGCTTGTGTATCCTCGGAGGTGGAGCCCTAAGCTTGATTCCATCTCTCACTTCCGGGCCGGACAGACACACACACTTACCTACATAGACGTTTATATATAAGATATGCTGACATATTAGATATAATTGTGAGCCCAGCAGATGTGCACTTCAGGTGATCCACCAGCACACACTGCAACCTAATTCCTTGGTGCTGGTTTTCTTTGCATTTATTGTTTACTAGCCTAATCATGCCGCTTTTTTAATAAGTTTTAAGCACAGGGGAAAAAATGAACATTTGAAAAATCCGTAATTTAATAAACCACCAAGAAAAGTAACATTGCAACAATGCACACTACGAACCAGCATACAATTGTTTGTGACTGAAAACTGGAGGACTGCCGTCGCGCCTCCACCTCCCAGAGCGAGGGACGGGGCTGGAGGATGGTGCTCGGGCGCAGAGGGCGGAACGGGGAGAGAGGGGAAGGACGCTCATTCTGCTCCCTCCGTCCTGGCCCCCACGCCATTCTAGTCTGCTGATTTCTTAGTCATTGTTCAGTATGCACTGCCTGCTCATGTGCCCGCCCCCAACTCCTCACCTGAGTCACTTTTGTCTCTGCTACAGTCCACATGCACCTTTGAGGCACGTAGACTTTTCATTGTTCTTTGCGGTTCCGGCTGCTTTTCTATATATAATCCACCTAGTCACCAGACCATGGTAGTAGCGAGAGGGTGTGTGTACAAAGGACAGAGAAAAAATCAGTGCGAGTGTATGACCCACACTTATTGGGAATTCCTCGTTCATGGGGAACAATTGTAAGCCTCGGTCTCCATCACAAATGGTGTTCAAAGGCTTACCCACGCCTGTCGGTGCCAGGTAGACACACGTTGATCCATTCACTGTCCAAGGGCATCACAGACCTGTTAATGCTCAAACTCACATGGCTGAAAGCCACTTGTCCCTCTAAGAAGTTTAACGCCGACCTTGTTCTGGTGGGCGTGGCTATGCCATGCATATCCCATGGTTGTCTTGCTTGTTCTGTCGGCTTAGTGAATTATATATACAGGTATAGATTTAATTATTTATTGATGGCTGAATACTTCCGGAAAGACACAGTTATCCAAATGGGGTGGGTTTGAGGATACTATTGTAAGTGATTGAAAAGAACTCTGGAGTGCAAACGATGAGTGGTAGCCTCAGCAGAATCGAAGATCTATAGCTGAACGTATTGTGGTGACGTGTCAGGATTGGTATATAAAGGATATCACTAATATATATAAATTTGACCGTGGATTCTGAAAGCATACGGTCCGTGTCCAGATGGTTGAAAGATATCTGCGTGCGTGAAAGTGTTTGTCGCAAGTTTTGCATATAAATGTTTGTGTTGAATGGATTTGTACTTGGTTGAGGAGATCAATCTCACCTGTGAAATCTTCGTTACAAAATGTGCAAGTGAAAGTGTGAGTAGAATGAGTAAGTGTTTCTTGAGAACGCAAGGTGTTTTGAAGCATTGCTGGCAATGTTCATATTGCATCATTCTTTCAGTGGTGTGGTTTTTTAAATGTGCGTTGAGATACCTGTGCAGTCGGAAGCTTTTGTAACAAATGGTGCATTGACAGTCCTATGTCGAATGTGATTTTTTCAGTGGAGTGTTTGTTTAAATGTGCTTTGAGATGTTTCTAGAGCGTGAAGGTTTTTGAGCAAATGTTGCACTGAAATTCCGGTGTGAAATGCGTCTTTACATTTTTTTCAGGAAGACGAGAGTGGGCAGGTGACGTCACATCAGTGTGGCTAGGACATGGGTGTGTACTCTGTGTGCACATACCGACAGCTGCTGAAAACTGATGTTTTTTCGTATGTTTGTCGAGAAGAAATGTGTTGAACGATTTAGTGCATTGTTGACACTGAAAGAACTGGAATGAGTTTGTAAGTCAGTGGAGTCTGTTTTTAAATGCGTGTTGAGACATTTCCACACTCTGAACGTTTTGGAACAAATGGTGCATTGAAACACCTGTTTGGAAAGTGTTTGTTTAATGGAGTGTATGTTTAAATGTGCTTTGAGATATTTCTGGCATGTGAAGATTTTGAAGCAGTGTTGGCACTGAAAGGAATTTGTCAGGAAATGTGTTTTGAGATGGTTAGAAAGATATCTGTGTGTGTGAAAGTGTTTGTCAGAAATTTTGCATATAAATGTTTGGTTTGAATGAGTATCTATATATCTTCGTAGATATAGAAAGCGACTGAGGCAGTGTTTGGTGAATTATTGCTGTTGTGATGGTTTAACACTCCAGTACATTGTGGTGAACTCTGGTAACAGGCAGGCAGGCAGGCAGGCGTTCTCGTCCCATGCTCTTAGAGTTGGTGGGCATGTCTCTGTGAGTTGTCGTATACTATGGTGTTAGTTGGTGGGCAGGGCTTTGTGAGTTGATGGACGTGGCTATTTCTTGCATTTCCCATGGTTGTCTTCCGGCAGTGTGAACGCAGTGTTTGGTGAGTTGTTGCAGTTTGTGAGTTAAAAGCTGCGATGGTTTTACACTCCAGTACATTGCGGTGAATGTATTGCAGTGAATGCTGGTAACAGTCAGATGGGCAGGTGTGCAGGCGTTCTCGTCTCATTAGTGTTAGTGGGTGTGGCTATGCCGTGCGTATCCCATGGTTGTGTTGCTCTTCTGGCATTGTGAATGCCTCGAGAGACAGGGTGGCAGTGTTTGGTGAGTTGTTGCAGTTTGTGAGTTAAAAGTTTGTGAGTTAAAAGCTGTGATGGTTTTACACTCCAGTACATTGCAGTGAATGAATTGCCGTTAATGCTGGTAACAGTCAGGCAGTCGGTTGTGCAGGCGTTCTCGTCTCATTAGAGTTGGTGGGCAGGTCTCTGAGTTGGTGGGTGTGGCTATGCTGTGCGTATCCCATGGTTGTCTTGCTTGTTCTGTCGGCTTACGGCTTAGTGAATTATTGGGAGGGTCTCTGTGAGCTGGCGGCCATGGCTATGCCGTGCGTATCCCATGTTTTTCTTGCTTGTTCTGTCGGCTTACAGCTTAGTGAATTAGTGGGTGGGTATCTAATTTGGTGGGCGTGGCTATGCGATACGTATCCCATGGTTGTTTTGCTTGTTTTGGTGGCCGTGGCTATGCCGTGCGTATCCCATGGCTGTCTTGCTGGTTCTGGCAGGCGTGGCTATGCCATGCATATCCCATGGTTGTCTTGCTTGTTCTGTCGGCTTACTGAATTACAGTCAACCCTCATTTATCGCGGTTAATCCATTCCAGACTCTGCCGCGATAAATTAATTTCTGCGAAGTAGAATTCTTTATTTATAAATCGAATATTTCCGCAGTTAGAGCATAGAAAACCTGTTTACGACCTTCTAAATACATTTTCTAACAATATTAGAGCCCTCTAGACACCCTTTAGTCAAGTGTTTAAACTGTGCTCCATGACAAGACAGAGATGACAGTTCCGTCTCATAATTAAAAGAATGCAAACATATCTTCCTCTTCAAAGGAGTGCTTGTCAGGAGCAGAGAATGTCAGAGAGAGAGAGAGAGAGAGAGAGAGAGAGAGTGCGAGAAAATTAAACAATCAAAAATCAATAGGGCTGTTTGGGCTTTTAAGTGTGCGAGGCACCGCTGGACAAAACAGCTACAAGGAAGGTAGTCTTTCAGCATTTTTTAGAGGAGCGTCCGTATCCTCTAGGAAAACAGCCTCGGTGTAAACAACCCCTCTGCTCACACCCCCTCTGTCAGGAGCGGAGAATGTCAGAGAGAGAGAGACAGAGACAAGCAAACAATCAAAAATCAATACGTGCTGTTTGGGCTTTCAAGTATGCGAAGCACCTCATGGGAAGCATATCGTATATCATTGAGGAGTTTTATTTAATATGTAATACATGCTCTTTTAGGGTAGCTTCTCAGCCATCTTGCAATAGCGTCCCTTGTATGAAATCAACTGGGCAAAGCAAATGAGGAAGCATATACCATAAATTAAAAGACCCATTGTCCGCAGAAATCCACGAACCAGCAAAAAATCCATGATATATATTTAGATATGCTTACATTTAAAATCCACGATAGAGTGAAGCCGTGAAAGTCGAAGCGCGATATAGCGAGGGATCACTCTATATATATATATAGATAGTTAAGAAGCCTAAAGTTGAAATGCATTGATTAACAAAAATTTTAAACACCTTATGGACAGTAGGTCTCTGTACCCATGCTGTCACATGCTGTATGTAAACCTCAAAATTTGTACTGTTCCGAAATTACAGGCAAGGAATTGGGAGCTTGTACCTGCTGACCAAGGCCAAGTGGCTACCCATGCATTTGTGGACATAACTTTAGTATAATATGACGTTGTGGCACGGTGTTGTTAAATGTTGATTCACAAGATTCTCAGTCAGTCTGATGTCTCAAACAGTTGACAAAAACAGCACCTAAATCAAAACAGCAAATTTCAAGAGTTGTTATTCAAAAATAAAAAGGTGTATAAATTTATCAAATATAACGTGAAAGGCAAGAAACATCTGAATTTTGTGAAGAACTTAATCAAAAGCAGGTTAATTGGAAATCGGATCCCATATGGTGAGCATGCATGAAGCAAGCGTCAGCCAACCCAGAATAGGGCACCACCTGGGATTATGCAGTCATTACCACCTAGAAACACCTGCCCAACGTGTTCAAGAAACAAAGTAAATTAGATTTGAGAAAACGGATGGTTATGCTGTTTTTTTCTTAGGATTTGTTTTGATAATAATTACAAAAACTGCTGATATCACTGAGTAGTGTATATGTAAAAGTATCTTATTCATACCGACAAAGCCGGATTCCTGCTGGTCCATAGCTAGCTAAAGGATTCACAATTTCAACAGTCAAAGCTTACTTATGATCAAGAACAATTAAAGCAAATAAACAACATTAAGAACACAGTGTAGACTGTCACATACTTGTAAATGTGGCGCTGAACTAATGAACATTTATTTATATTATTTCTCTTTTCTGCTCTTTTTTACCAATAGTTTCTATTTCATAATAATATACTGTAACAGAAATGAAAATATTCAGTATCCACTTAAAGCTTAAGCAGCTGTATTGATGCTGGGACAAAAAACGCAGCGTGTAGACAGCTGATTAGAAAATATTAAAAGTGGGCCTGCTGATGTGGTCTAAAATGCTGACAACAGCTCTGGTAGCCTCCCATCAGATCTCTTGAGATTTATGTTCATTTATTATTGCTAATGCTTCAGTTAGCATCTTCTTTGTTAACAATATGGCTAACACTACCAGTTGATAAAGCTACTGTTTCTGATATAGAAAGATGACAGAGTCATTTTCCTAGAAACAGAATGTGTGCTTGGATGGCTGTAAACAACTGTGAATAAAAGGAATGAATACTTGCATTTATCAAATCTGGTTCAGTGAAGGTCCAGCCATTTGCAAGATTAATTTTAGACAATGATGCATGCGATTAATTTTGTCTGAGCCGCAAAGCCAGTAAGTAGGTGAGTTTTTCACCAAATGCATATAAAGTGGTATAGTTTCTTAATACTGATAAAATACAGTGACAAACAAAATGTTATAGTGAAGTCTTAAACATTTTGCAAATTTTAAGTATGACAGGTTGTCCAGTTGGTAAGAAGCTTTGGTCTGCTGAGGGTTTATTGTAAAAAAGCAGGTGACACTTGCAAGCAAAGAGACCTAAGTGTTAATGTCAATAAACAAAATCCAGGGGGCAGTAAGTCCTATATGTTTAAACATTTCCCACAAAAGAAACCCCTGAACTTTGAGATAAAGGTCTCAGATTCACTGGCAATTGACCACATGAAGATACCCAAAGAAAATGTAAGCAGTCTTCCCACATAGACCAGATTGCCCTGATGCTTATTTTGAAGGACAGGCAACATGGCTGCCAACAAGTGTGCCTGGTCCTTTAAGTCTAAACTGACAATCAGGTGTGAGTAGGGAGACAGCTTCAAATATTCCAGACCCTACTAGTTATGAAGCACCAGTTCCCTGGCAGTGGTCCCTTGTATTTTAATTAGGGAGATGATCTGGTACAGACACAGAGAGTGAGGAAGATGGGAGAACAATTTTTATGTGTACTGTTTTGAGCAAGTAAGAAAGCTATCCCACCTGATACACAGGGATTTAAACCTGCATAGCCACATGCCACTGGGGTGTTTAGAGTTTGCTTTCATGCTTTTGAGCTCTCCTTGTGATATTGTGTTTTTGTAATAAATAACCATTTTTTGTGGAAATTTGGAATTTGGTTCTTTTTGTCCCTGCTTATGATGAGCGGCACACAGAGATGATTCATACCACATCAGTATATTATTTAGTGCTTTATATTACATAACTGCATTATTCCAGTATGCTTAATAACTGCTTGAAAAAAAGCTTGGACAAACATGAAAAGTTAACATCTTTCTGGACATGGATATTTTTTAGGTTATCAAGCTGCTTCAGGTAGGGGACACAGATCATGTTATTTGCAGATGTATTAATTTCAAATAATAACTGGACATATTATGAAGCTTCCCAGTGATAACAATACTTATGCACTAAAATCAGTAAATTTAAAGTTTTAGCATCGTTACATTGGTTACCTGTGTCATTCAGAATTGACTTTAAAATACTACTAATGCTTTACAAAGCCTTAAATAATCTTGCACCTCCCTATATTTTGGAATGTTTATCCCCCTAAACCTCAAGTCATCACCTTTGATCTTCGAATGGAGGTCTGCTTATAATTCCAAGAGCCAAACCTTAAAAGAAGTAGTGAGCCTTTTGATGTTATGCTCCCAAAATCTGGAAAACTTTACTGATAGAAGTTCACCAGGCGAGTACTGTGGATCATTTACATTAAAAAAAACTGCTGAAACCCCATTATTTTAATATGGCTTTATTGTAGTTACATGTTCATTGTATTCCTGATAGATTATAAAGGCAGGCGTAGAATTATTATATACTTCAGGGATCCGCAATCTGTACTAATCTCTACTATCCTCTGCTGTCATTTCCAGTTCTTCTGTGGTGGCGATCTGCGCTAACACCACCTGATTAAGGCACCATGCAGCTCCCTTTGTTGATGGATTGAATGCAGGTGTCCCAGCTATCCACAAGACCAACATCATCAAACACTATCATGTGGAGCCTGAAAGCCAAGAGGACTGATTTAAGAACATTTATCTTAGGTAGAATTTCCAGTAGGTGCTGGGTGGTCTTTTTATTCTTGTAACCCCTGCAGATTGTTTTGTTTTATTAGCTTTTTCTGTCCTCCCAGCCATCTGGCCTTACCTTTTTCTTTGTTACTTATTCTTTAATATTATTGCCTAATTGTTTTTATTTTCATATAAGTTTCTTTTAGTCATCTTGTAAAGCACTATGAAGTACAATGTTAGATGAAAATGTGCTATATAAATATTGTTGTTGTTAATAAAGTTTGGTAATGTATAATTTATAATTATATTGTATCATCAGATAACTCATTTTGTTAACTAAAATGAACGAAACAGTGTTTAAGTAGTTTGCAACCTGAAATTAACCTATCTCAAGCAAACATAATGTTTGTTATTCTTATGTTATGTTAAAGTTGTTAGAATATTAGAATAATTGTGCTGAGGACACATCATTCAGCCCAACAAGCTAATCAATCCTGTTTAACTAATTTCAACAAAGTAACATCAAGAGTCAAGTTTTGAATGTCTCTGAAGTACAACTGTCTACCATATAACAATATATTCCATGTGTCCACGATTCTCTGCATAAAATTTCTTATTTATGCTGCACTATTATAATAGAAATGATTGCAAATAGTATATAAGGTTACAATCCAACCACTTTCTTTTAAATAGGAATAATGGGAATTTTTAACAGAACAGAGATCAGGAGGTCATAAAGGGGATGTTGGGAACAGGTCAACTTTTTATAAAATGTTAAGGTTTTGAAGTAAATATTATACTGGCAGGTATTAAAATCTGTAAAGGAGCATTTAAACACCAAAACTGAATAGATGCACTCTGTTCTATTTTTTTATACAATTGTGTGTGCATGGCACAATACTAATGCAGAATCGTTCCATTCATTCACACTTGTCTTCTTTTCAAATGAGTCTGTAGCGGTCCACGCGCAAGTCCTCCTCCAGTCCTCCTGGGTGTCCCGGCTAGATACCACCCCCAGCCGTCCGCCAAAACATGTTTCTCCGCAGGCTTTGTTAATTTTAATAATTGTTGATTCGCTACAAATGGGAAAACTTCAAATAAACACTGGATACTTCAACAACAACAAAAATAGAGTAAAATTAACTCCAAAATCCCTTCATCTGTCTTAGATATGTTTAGAGAGGGATAGGTTGTCATTTTTCCTGTAGCGCCTCAACAATCCAGATCATTCCTCAACTACAGTTCTAGAGCTTGTCTGTAAAGATTATGGATGATTTTGAAGCTGAGGGCAGAGAATGCATGGCATGCAGTGAGACAACATGGTTGAATAGTCTGCAATCGACTATTCCCCAGACCCACTTTAGCATCTCCAATTCAGGTTGCATGACTAAAAGAATGCATGAAAACCAGTGTTCAGTGTCAATAAATTAATGGGATAAGTGATAAAAGAAGTGATTATTATGCAAAAAATCACAAGCAGTTATTTTACATAAATTACATAACTCTCTTTAAAGATGCCAACTGTTTTTGACTGCTTTATCAATAGCACCTGATGACCCCGATTCTCTTGATTCACTAGCACAATGTCTGACTTGTATTTCTGAATGGATGAATAGTAATTTTCTCAAGCTAAATAAAGAGAAAACTGAAATCTTAGTGATTGGCAATAATGGATACAATGAGGCTATTAGAAATAAACTGGATACATTAGGATGAAAAGTCAAGATGGGGGTAAAAAGCTTAGGGGTAATTATTGACTGTAATCTGAATTTTAAATCTCATATTAATCAGATCACTAGGACAGCATTTTTTCACTTAAGAAACATAAGTAAAGTTAGACCTCTTATATGTTTGAAAGATGCTGAGAAATTAGTTCACACTTTTGTTTTCAGTCGACTAGATTACTGTAATGCACTCCTCTCAGGACTACCCAAAAAAGACATAAATCATTTGTAATTAGTGCAAAATGCAGCTGCTAGAATCCTAACTAGGAAAAGAAAATCCGAACACATTTCTCCAGTTTTAATGTCACTACACTGGTTACCTGTGTCATTCAGGATTGACTTTAAAATTTTGCTTATGGTTTATAAAGCCTTAAATAATCTCGCCCCATCTTATATATCGGAATGTCTGACACCTTATATTCCAAATCGTAACCTTAGATCCTTAAATGAGTGTCTCCTTAGAATTCCAAGAACAAAGCTTAAAAGAAGTGGTGAGGTGGCCTTCTGCTGCTATGCACCTAACATCTGGAATAGACTGTCTATAGGAATTCACCAGGCTAATACAGTGGAGCACTTTAAAAAACTGCTGAAAACACATTATTTTAACATGGCCTTCTCATAACCTCACTGTAATTTAATCCTGATACTCTGTATATTCAATTCATTATAATAACTATTCATAGTGGTTCTAAAATCTGTACTAACCCCTACTCTCTCTTCAGTGTCTTTTTCCGGTGTCTTTTTGGTGTCCTAAATACAAAGAGGACTATTTCATTTATGTTAGGTAGAATGCCCAGAGGGGACTGGGTGGTCTCGTGGCCTGGAACCCCTGCAGATTTTATTTTTTTCTCCAGCCGTCTGGAGTTTTTTTTTCTGTCCTCCCTGGCCATCGGACCTTACTCTTTTTCTGTTTTAACTAATGTTGTCTAATTTTAATTTCTTATTTTGTCTTTTTATTTTTCTTTATTATGTAAAGCACTTTGAGCTACTTTTTTGTATGAAAATGTGCTATATAAATAAATGTTGTTGTTGTTGTTGTTATTCCCAAAATGCATTTAGTTTCAGAGATCATTTTGATTTAAGGAGTGGAAGTTTAGCTGCAATTTCAGTCTTAGTGAATTGTGACATTTTTAACCATGGCTGATCCAGCCATATCACACAATGTAAAAAAACACATCCTTCATGCACCAAAAAGCATTTGGAAAAGATTAATGAGATTTGAAATGAAATGCTTTCCCTATTCCCTAAATGACAGACACATTAAAACAATAAAGAACTCAACAAACAAATAAATGTTGCCTTTTTTATGCTTTGGTGGTTTCATAGCTGCTCATCATATCTCCTTCTTGTCATGTAATGTGTCTCTCCAGCATCAGTGATGTCCCAGTTAATGCATAGTCACTGCCAGGACTCTAAAGAAAGGATTTAAATATTTTTGGGGAAATAAATAACTTTTATCAGTTTTATGAGCCAATTGCAAGAAGTGATGTGAACGTTGGAATAGAGGAACTCAGGGAGACTTCTTTGATTTGCTGAAAGATTGATTAAAATATTTTCCAATATTTATGCATTATTGTTCTATTATTATCCAAATGTGTGCCAGAATGTTTTCTTTTTAAAGATGCTGCAATTTAATGGCTGATTGATTTTACGATCTTTATAAAACATGCTGCTAATTTCATTTATTTTAGTATGCATCCATCTGCTTGCATATCTAAATACCAATTTTATATCTTCAGAGAAATGTTTCTTGAATTGTTTAATGAAAAAAAAACTCCAGTCCCTGATTGTGCTTAACTTTTTAACTCAGTATAGTATTTCCTGTTCATAATAGTAAAACAAATACTAACTTTATACTAAAATACTAAAATGCTTTCTCTGGGTGTAATTAAAAATATTTTGAGCATTTACTTCCAATAGAAGTTATGGTTCTTCTTTGCCATGATTGTCATATAGGGCATATATGAGTTTGTACATATAAACAAGAAATATAGGGTGTGGATTAGGGTGTACAACATAATCAGTACTGGCATATTAAGAAGGACCAGTTTTTGAATGTATTTTTATTTGATTGCTAACTTGGATTGATATCAGTTGGCAAAAATACCCATTTTTAATCAGTGGGACCTGTTAGTGGATGAAATTATAGTCTGGAATTATGCAAATCACATTAAAACAGCTATAGAAAATGCCATAAGTTAAGATATATATATTTTAATCACAGACAGGCAATCTAAAACCAAAAGCCATGTGACCTTTTACTTCTGACTTCTGAAGTTGTTTGTCATGAACCAGTTCACCTTCCTGCCATAGGACAGTGCTGCAGTGCTAATGAATTAAGAGAATGGAAGACAGAACCATGCTATTTCGTGTTCTCCTGTTATCTATTGTTATTCTCTTCAGCAACACTGAAACCAATCCAAGCACTGACTGTAACAGTAAATATAAAGAAGATTATACATTTTTATTTTTTTTTAATCTTTGCCTTCTCTTTCATAATTCACTTTGATTGCTTTTTTTAAGGTATATTTGGCTTTAATTTTTATATTCATTAAATAATGTGTCATTCATTTTTTAAATGTTTTGTTAAAATTACAAGTCTATACAACCTGTAGCAGAGAGAAATGTATAGCATTATACTGAGCATATGTTGTGATGTGCAAAATCTGTAAATTTTGGTCTATATTTTCATTATACTTTGGTAAAAGACAAAACAACAGATGAACTTAAATACAGGTCACTTGCATGGACGGTTAACATCAAAGGCAATCTGTTTTCCCGAATTTTACCAGTATTAATCACAGTACCATCTGTTTGAACTGAACAGGAATTTAGGAGACGCCTCAAGCTGTATTGATTATTTTATCACCTGTGAAGGGAAGGGCACCATGGCTAATTTGGCTTACAGTTTGGGAAAGGAAGATATAATGATGTTTCAAGCTGTATCTGATTACAACCAGCAAACAGAAGGAGATGCCGTGGGACTAGAAATGGCCAACCAGTTTACAGTTTGAGGCAAGAGATTTTTAAAATATCAAAAACTTTTTTGCTTGGGAAAATAGACATACCTGCGGTGGGCTGGTGCCCTTCCCGGGGTTTGTTTCCTGCCTTGCACCCTGTGTTGGCTGGGATTGGCTCCAGCAGACCCCCGTGACCCTGTAGTTAGGATATTGCAGGTTGGTCAATGGATGGATGTAAATAGACACACTAGAATAGATTAAAGAGTTTGAACAAATACATCTATCATATTGACAGCTAGCCAATCAGAATATTTATCATGTTGTGAAACAAAGCGACATCAGAGGAGGGTGAGAGAGATGTCAGGAGAAGGCACCAGCCATGTGCAACTGCTTTCATCTGATCGTCAGCAAATGAACAATTTCGAGTGCTAGATCACAAGCCGCCTGGGACATTCATCCTTGACATCTTTACTTTTTCGAAACCTTTTCCTAAAGACTATATCCAGATTTTACTGTCAGTCTTATTTTATATTATTCCTTGTTCTATTTGGTATTATTATTTATGTAATAAATACCATGCTGCTTTTAACTTTCTATACATTGTCTTTTATATATAAGAGTGACTAAGGTAATAAGATAATTTTATTAAGAGCACCTGGAGCAGTCGGATGTTTGCCATACGCTCCGTGCTGCAAGGTTTAGTAAGGGCTGAGGGTGTGACCTCCACCCAATAGTAGGGAACAGTATGTAAAGTAAGGCATTCTTGGTTGATAAATGGCCTATAGCCAAGGATATTGAGCCTTTGTATGTTTAAATTTATTCCTAGAGACTAAAGTAATATTTATGCCTGAGATATATTTTAAACATCAAAGTTGTTCGTGCTGAGTAAGTCTCTTGAATTGCTAAGAGAGTGACAAGTTGTGTTATTCATAAGGCACTTGTGTGGTTTGAAAGTGCTAGAGATTAACCAGCTATGTGTGTGCCATTCATAGGGCACTGTTGAGGTTCTGTGTGTATGCGTTTATCTATGTGTGTATTAATCTTAAGGTTCGACAGTAGACCAACTTGGTAACAAACCTGATGAGTACACTTATCCCTGAAGAAAATAGGCAAAGGGTAAGTAGAGAGAAATATCACGATAACACACTATACAAACTATAATTTCCCTTAAGGCAAATTTAAAAGTACAAGGTAATAAAAAAAACACTCAACAGTGGTTCTTCTTGCTGCAGTGATCTAGCAGAGTGAAAAAGTTATTTTTCATAAAAGGTTAGCAGAATGCTAACAATTCTGTGGAGTTCCAGAAATTATTTAGCCTGATTGATGAACTTGCTACTCAAAAATACAAAACATGGTAGAAGTCAGAAATTTCTATTAAAACATTTTAATGCGGGGAGATCGACCTGAAATCAAGATGCAGAGGTCAAATTCAAAATAAAATGTCCTAATGTAAAGGCTCATCTGGTACTCCTTTGGAGTGCTGCTAACCTAACTCAATCATATCAGCAAGTAATCACGGATTCATCACTTTTAAACTTTTTACCAAAAAGGAGAACAAAATGAAGAAAGAAAATTACTGTTTGTTTTGTTTTTCATTGCATTTCTGTTTGTTTGCTGCTCCAAATGTAAATTCTTTTCACAAAACTTTTGGCAGAAATTGTCAGAGTTTCCTCTTATAGCAAACAAAGATCATGCTCAGCTGTCCCTTTACTTACAGTGCATGGTATGTATAATGTCACACATCTAGGCACTCACACAGAAAGGACGTCCATGACTTAGCAATGTGTAATTTTACACTTTGACGTATTACTAAACTTTTCCTTTAACTGGACAAAACAAAAACAGCTATGGAAAAATAAACATGCTGCTACAGAGCTTGAAGTATAATACACATAGACATACAGTTTCACAGCACGACTCAGTGTTGTTGTTTTTCTTTTTTCAAGGGAAGTTCATAATTATAGGATATATAATGATATTATCTGGGTGACTGCCTCAAGTAAACTATTTCTCATCTTTATTTTCCTTCCTTCTGTTCTCAGAGAAAGTCACAACTCTAGCAGCTGAGCAGGCCAGATTATACCTCCCCTTTTCCAGAAACATCCTTCTTATTCTGTCTGAGAAATTGCCTAATGCTCTAAATAAGTTAAGACATATATTCCCTCCAGACTGCCCTCTTCTTTATCTGGTTGGACTCTGAGAAGGTTCCTGGGGGCCATCTCCTTTTACTGCCGAAATGATCTGAATGGCCATTTCTCTGTTTTGATCAGCCCCGGCTATAAGATCTGCCAAGACACCATGCAAAGTACAACATTTCAGTTGCTTGTGCAATAATATTCTTTTGTGACCATAGATTAGAATGGAGATAAAGGCTAACAGGTAAACAGGATGCATTGTCTGATGTCTTAGCTATCATATCGTTACAACCATCTGATGCAATGTCTGCAGTACAGGCACTACTGCCCTAATCTATTGATTTACATCATGATCACCACTTCTTTCTCATTTAAACTTATATACACTCACTGGCCACTTTATTAGGTACACCTATTCAACTGCTGGGTAACGCATATATCTAATCAGCCAGTCACACAGCAGCAACTCATTATTATCATGTATTTTGGCATGTAGACATTATCAAGATGACCTGCTGAAGTTCAAACCAAGCATCAGAATGGGGAACAAAGGTGATTTAAGTGATTTTAAATGTGGCATGTTTGCTGCTCTGAGTGTTTTAGAAACTTCTGATATACTGGGATTTTCATACACAACCATCTCTAGGGTTTACAGAAGATGGTCAGAAAAAAGGAAAACATCCAGTGAGCAGCAGTTCTTTGAGTTAAAATGCCTTGTTGATACCAGAGGTCAGAGTAGAATGGCCATACTGGTTTGAGCTGATAGAAAAGCAAGAGTAACCACTCGTTATCACTGAAGTATGCAGAAGAGCATTTCTGAACGCACAATACGTTGAACCTTGAACCAGATGGACTACAGCAGCAGGAGACCATACTGGCTGCCACTCCTGTCAGCTAAGAACAGGCAATTGAGGCTACAAATCTCATGAGCTCACCAAAGTTTTACAAGAGAAGATTGGAAAAATGTTGCCTGATCTGATGTGTCTCGAATTCTGCTGCAACAGTCGGAAGGAAGGTTCAGAATTTGGCATCAACAACATGAAAGCATGGATTCATCCTGACTGCTTCTGGTAGTTGTGTAATTGGGTGGGAGATATTCTCTTGGCACACTTTCATCCCCTTAGTACCAAATGAGAAGCCTACCTGAGTATTATTGCTGTCCATCCCTTTATGACCGTAGTGTGCCAATCTCCTGTACACCAGGAGTGATTCTCCAGAGCAATGCCATATGGGAGCCATCTTTGGTTTTCAAAAACCTTACACATATGAAGGTTCTAGAAGAGCCTTTTATTCATTTATTTCCATAATAGGCGCCATACAGTAAATAACCATGAACAGATGACAACAGATTTATGAAATACCAATGGCTCATAATTTTAAAAGGACTTTTGCCAGATACAATAACACAAGGTAAGTCCAGGTTTTCTTAATCTGTTAGTGTCCTGCTAGGTATTGCACCACACATTATATATTATTAAGAAGTTTTGGAAATCACAGAAGACTGTTTTAACAGCATTATAGGCCCTCAGGCAAAGCAGTGCACTGGGGCCCATTACCTATACAACCACTCAGGAGGTTACAACACACATAGATTAGCATGGGGCCCCTTTTGCTTGTGACGCCCCCGGGCAACTGCCCAGCATGCCCATGCGTTAAGATGGCCCTGAAATCAGAAAGATCCAAATTCACATGCAAAGAACCCTTCCCAGAATGAAATGATTCTTGTCAAGCAGTAGTTCTTCTACAATGAACATGAACCACACAACCCAGAAAAGAACCATAAAGTACCATTAAAGAACTATTATTTTTAAGAGTGCAACATGGACCAGGATCTAAAAGAAATGTTTCCAACATCTTGTGGAATCCAAGACACAAAGAACTGAGGCTGTTTTGAGAGCAGTACGAGGCACTCCTCTGTATTAGTTTAGTGCTCCTAACAATTTTCTCAGTGAGTGTATATAATAAACACACATTGAGCAAACTCATGAGCAGTCTAATGACATAAGGAGAGGAACTGTCATTAAATATGTTCCAGATATCTCTTGTTGAAGCACATCTATGATCCATTGTACTGTGATATCCCGTGTAGTGGGAAGTGGCCCCAGCCTACATTCTGGACATCTGATAGTTCATGAACTGAAAAGGAGACACAGACAAAAATTGAAGGGTGAATGGTGCAAGTTTATTTACAAGAGTGCTGTACAACCAAAATGCCATAGTGTCAGGTGGGTTTTGAGACACAGTCCTTCAGCATTGACACTTCTTCATTAATAAATAAAAACAAACAAAAGGAAAAATATGGTGTATTTACAAAAACAGTGCACTCCTACAAAAACTACACACATATTCCAATAATGAAGGTTGTCTTCTTTTATCCCACATAAACCACATAAATGCCACTGCTTCAATTTCAATCCTTCTTCAACTTAAATTTGGTAATGAGTGGGGCCACGCATTACCACATGTATAGACAATAAAATCAACATCATTGTTTATCTGGCAGAATTACTTAAACAGTCACATAAACATCTGTTAAGTGTAGGAGCCTTAAAATGAAGTTATTGCTGAATGAATATGTCAGGCCTTCTCATAAATTTATCTTTGCATTTTTAAGTTTCATTTGTGACTTTTGCCCCCTTTTTGAGTGTCTAGATTTAAATGACGAGTAGGAAGGGGTACTTCAGCTTGTTGAAATACATGTCAATAAGAAAGACGTGTGTGGGGGGAGATAAATAATCAAAGGATGAAAAGATCAGGGGTCTCATGTATAAACGGTGTGTATACACATAAATGTTGTGTACAAACGTTTCCACGCTCAAATCGCGATGTATAAAGCCTAAACTTGGCGTAAAGCCACACACATTTTCACGCTAGCTCCAACCCTGGCATGTGCAAGTTCTCCGCTCGGTTTTGCAAACTGGTGGTACCCAGCGTCAAAGCAGTGCTACTGTTCCAGTGTGGTTTCCCTTTCTTTTTTAGATCCACATCCCTGATGCGGCTTTATAAATACACTGAAATTAACCGCATATTGTTTATTAATTTAATGTATCAGATTGTAATTAACCAGTAACAGTATAATGGTCCACAGAATGGTCAAACTAGTCAAAATACCATAGCTGCTTTAGTGTTGTTACTCTCACTGCACCTTTGTCTTCTTTCAGCTTCTCCCGTTAGGGGCTGCCACAGCGGATCATCTTTTATCATATTACTCTCACTGCACCACTCGGAGTATTTATATCACTTTATCTGAGTGGGGAATCACAGCTCTACAGCAGCTGACTGGAAAGAGAATTATCGGTATACAGCATCTAGCATACGCTGCCTCAGCCATGCTGTCTATTGAACTGCTCTCATATGGCAAATGCTTCAGAGCCTTTCCTCGCGGTTCAGAAACAGTTTCATCCCATGAACTATAAACACACTCAATCAGTCAATCAAGTGCTCCTAGTAGAAGCTTTGTACTTATAAGTACAATTGCCTCACTTTAAACTTGCAATACAGTTTGTGATATATGGCCGGACATTCATCCTGGCCAATACCCCCAAGCCGCCAGGTGGAGCCCACCCTGCAGTATAGAGGTGCCCTAAAGACCAGCAGGGCATCATGGACATTGGAATCTTCATGCACAGCCCTGCTGGATACCATGGGGGCCACTAGGAGACGCTGCAGGGAGGAACAGTGTTTATTTGCCTTACGCCCCGGAAGTACGTCTGAGTCACATGGACAAGGGGAATGACGTGCTTCCGGGGTGAAGAAAAGGACTTTTGATCTGACCCGGAAATGATAGGAGATCACATTGACTGGGGATTGGAACACCTATGGGTCAGGGATTATAAAATGATTATAGGAGCTCCCAGACGGCGTGCTGAGCTGGGTATAAGGGTGGCAACGCGTCTGGGAGTGGAGGATTATATTATTGAGTATTTGTGTAATTTAATGAATATTGTGAAGGAGAGAGTGCTTTGTGCACTTTGCACTATAAATAAAGTCTATTTTTGGACTTTTATCTTGTGCCTGGCGTCTTGGACAAGGGTTCAAGGGTGGAATAGCACCCCCTATCTGTCACAAGTTGTAATATTGCACAAACTGAAACACAAACTTTATAAAGTGCATATTTACATATGATGACATTTTTTAAGATGAAATGCAGCAAAATATGTTTATTATATTATACAGATAAAACTTCAACTTCATTTAAATAATCTATACTGTTAATAATTAAACATGTGAGGACACGGTACCGCAGCGCTCTGTTCACGGATTGTTCCTGCCTTGCGCTGCATTCTTACTGAGGCTGGCGCGACACTGAAAGGATAGATGGATAGAATAATTTAACATGTACTACAAAGATATTTCACTGTTCCTTAAAAGTTTTGAAGAATCAACTTTCTAAGCTTACAGATGGCTCAATGTCTATTACAGAGCTGATTGTGTGGCGATTGGGTATTTGGAGAAAGAAAGGTAAGGACAGGAATTGGGGGTTAGTACATTTGAAAGAGACAGTACTGCTGAAGTAAAGTATTTCATCAAAGGTTGCGCATGGCACAGCAAGCATCTGGTGTGAGGCATGAACAATTACTGCGCCACCTTGTTCCCATGTTTAATAACATGCTTTAACTCCTTTCATCATGAAAATGATATCAAGCATACATCTCAGTATTTTAATTATTCAGAGAGCTGTAATATCACGAATGTAATGGATTCTGTGTCCTGTCGGAGGAAGAGAAAGCCCATTTTAGAAGCACGTACTCATTCACACACATAGAGCACATAGAAGATCAAATACAAAACAAACTATTTAACGTGCTACTTTAGTTACGATGGGATTTGAGAAACTAGTAAATTAAATGATTTAAAGATGAAGTTTATGATGTTCTACTTTAATGACAAAATAAACCACGTGATTAAAGTGGAAATTTCAAAATTAAACTTGACATTTCGTGCTTTTTTCCCACTGTGTGTCTATGTTTTTTCTCAATACCCTAATAAGCTTTCATATGACACTCAGACGGTGGGCTACGACTCGCCTTTTCACGTCAACTTTGATGTCTTTTTTATTTCTGGCACTGTGCAACTCTGTGAACTTGAGCTTTCGAGTTTCTCTGACACTCTATGTCACTCAATCAACTTCCTTTTGTTGTTTATACCACTGTTTAAACCAACAAATAGTATGTTTTTCCTTTCCTCCACTTGGTATTCGCTGAAATTCTTCTATTTCCCCCCATGGTTTTGCAATTGCCTTTTCACAGAATGCTGAGTTTAAGGGCTATTTATGTTGAGTTGCATATTGAAAGAGGCGTAATTCTGGGAGGAGTTGAGGTGGGGCAGCAGGCGCGCGACCGGGATTTATGTAGCGAAAGAATGTGAAAGCTGGTGTTCGCACAGATTTATGCATCTGGATTTTTTTTGATATATTGTGCGTGCAAGAGACTAAATGGAACGGGAGTAAGGCCAGGTGGATCGGAGGTGGATTCCAATTGTTCTATCATGGTGTGGATAGGAGGAGAAATGGAGTAGGGGTTATTCTGAAGGAACAGTATGTCAAGAGTGTTTTGGAGGTGAAAAGAGTGTCAGACAGAGTAATGATTATGAAGCTGGAAATTGCAGGTGTGATGTTGAATGTTGTTAGTGCATATGCACAGCAAGTTGGATGTGCAATGGGTGAGAAAGAAGATTTTTGGAGTGAGTTGGATGAAGTAATGAACAGTGTAACCAAGGGACAAAAAGTGGTGATTGGAGCGGATTTCAATGGGCATGTTGGTAAAGGGAACAGTGGACATGAGGGGGGGATGGGTAGGTATGGTGTCAATGAGAGGAATGAAGAAGGTCAGAGGATAGTGGATCTTGCCAAAAAGATGGATATGGCTGTGGTGAATATGTATTTTAAGAAGAGGGAGGAACATAGGGTTACATACAAGAATGGAGGAAGATGCACACAGGTAGATTATACCCTATGGAAAATAGTTGATCTGAAGGAGATTGAAGACTGCAAAGTGGTGGCAGGGGAAAGTGTAGTTAAGCAGCATAGGTTGGTGGTCTGTAGGATGACGATGGAGATCAAGAAGAGGAAGAGAGTGAGGGCAGAGCCAAGGATCAAATGGTGGAAGTTAAAAAAGGAAGACTGCAAGGTTGAGTTTAGGGAGGAGGTGAGACAGGCACTGGGTGGCAGTGAAGAGTTACCAGACAGCTGGGAAACTACAGCAGATGTAGTAAGGGTGACAGCAAGAAGGGTGCTTGGCATGACATCTGGACAGAGGAAGGAGGAAAAGGAAACCTGGTGGTGGAATGAGGAAATACAGGAGAGTATACAGAGGAAGAGGACGGCAAAGAAGAAGTGGGATAGTCAGAGAGATGCAGAAAGTAGACAAGAGTACAAGGAGATAACACGCAAGGTGAAGAGAGAGGTGGCGAAGGCTAAAGAAAAGCCATATGATCAGTTGTATGACAGGTTGGACACTCAGAAAGGAGAAAAGGACCTGTACCGATTGGCTAGACATTGAAACTGAGCTGGGAAAGATGTGCAGCAGGTTAGGGTGATAAAGGATAAAGATGGAAACGTACTCACAAGCGGGGAGAGTGTGTTGAGTAGATGGAAAGAGTACTTTGAGAGGCTGATGAATGAAGAGAACGAGAGAGAGAAGAGGTTGGATGATGTGGAGATAGTGAATCAGGAAGTGCAACGGATTAGCAAGGAGGAAGTAAAGACAGCTATGAAGAGGATGAAAAATGGAAAGGCTGTTGATCCAGATGACATACCTGTGGAAGCATGGAGGTGTTTAGAGGAGATGGCATTGGAGTTTTTAACCAGATTGTTTAATGGAATCTTGGAAAGTGAGAAGATGCCTGAGGAGTGAAGAAGAAGTGTACTGGTGCCGATATTTAAGAATAAGGGGGATGTGCAGGACTGCAGTAACTACAGGGGAATAAAATTGATGAGCCACAGCATGAAGTTATGGAAAGAGTAGTGGAAGCTAGTTTAAGAAGTGAGGTGATGATTAGTGAGCAGCAGTATGGTTTCATGCCAAGAAAGAGTACCACAGATGCAATGTTTGCTCTGAGGATGTTGATGGAGAACTTTAGAAAAGGCCAGAAGGAGTTGCATTGCGTCTTTGTGGACTTGGAGAAAGCATATGACAGGGTGCCTCTAGGGGAGCTGTGATATTGTATGAGGAAGTCGGAGTGGCAGAGAAGTACGTAACAGTTGTACAGGATATGTACGAGGGAAGTGTGACAGTGGTGAGGTCTGTGGTAGGAGTGACGGATGCATTCAAGTTGGAGGTGGGATTACATCAGGGATCGGCTCTGAGCCCTTTCTTATTTGCAATGGTGATGGACAGGTTGACAGACGAGATTAGACAGGAGTCCCCATGGACTATGATGTTTGCTGATGACATTGTGATCTGTAGTGATAGTAGGGAGCAGGTTGAGGAGACCCTGGAGAGGTGGAGATATGCTCTAGAGAGGAGAGGAATGAAGGTCAGTAGGAACAAGACAGAATACATGCGTGTAAATGAGATGGAGGTCAGTGGAATGGTGAGGATGCAGGGAGCAGAGTTGGCAAAAGTGGACGAGTTTAAATAATTGGGATCAACAGTATAGAGTAATGGGGATTGTGGAAGAGAGGTGAAAAAGAAAGTGCAGGCAGGGTGGAATGGGTGGAGAAGAGTGTCAGGAGTAATTTGTGACAAATGGGTACCAGCAAGAGTGAAAGGGAAGGTCTACAGGACGGTAGTGAGACCAGCTATGTTATATGGGTTGGAGACGGTGGCACTGACCAGAAAGCAGGAGACAGAGCTGGAGGTGGCAGAGTTAAAGATGCTAAGATTTGCAGTGTGTGTGACGAGGATGAACAGGATGAGTACATTAGAGGGTCAGCTTAAGTTGGACGGTTGGGAGACAAAGTCAGAGAGGCAAGATTGCATTGGTTTGGACATGTGCAGAGGAGAGATGCTGGGTATATTGGGAAAAGAATGCTAAGTATAGAGCTGCCAGGGAAGAGGAAAAGAGGAAGGCCTAAGCGAAGGTTTATAGATGTGGTGAGAGAGGACATGTAGGTGATGGGTGTAACAGAAAAAGATGCAGAGGACAGAAAGATATGGAAGAAGATGATCCACTGTGATGACCTCTAACGGTAGCAGCCGAAAGAAGAAGAAGAAGAAGACTTTTCTTTGAAACAGGTTTTTGAACAGGATACTGTTATGATCAAGTCTGGGTAAAAATAAATAAATAAAATAAAAAAACTGAAAATTGTACAGATTAAACTGGCAGTTTCCAAGTATCATTTTAAGTAAAATTGAAGAGAGCATCAGCTGTTTAAGGATTGTAATAATATTGTCAGATTTGATTGTTGTCACTCACAAGTATGGACATAACCATGTACATTCAGATATCACTTTGTTGATAGTTAAGGGATGACTAAAAGTCGGTCAGTCAGTAAGTTACTGACTCACTTAAGTCCTGAACAGTGCAAGGGCGTCTGCTGGAGCCTATACCAGCTAGCGTAAGGGAACATGGCAGAAACAACGCTGAGCATGGTGTCGAACCACTGCAGGGCAAACACACACACACACACACATCCACACCAACCGCTGGGACCAATTTAGGAAATGCTGATCCAGCTAACTTGGAGCACCCAGAGGAAACCTCTCCAGACACTGGGAGAATATGCAGATTCCACACAGGGAGGACCCAGGATATGAATCCTGGTGTCCTTACCCTGAGACAACGATGCCAGTACTGTGACACTGTGCTACACATGACTTAGAGTCAACTGGAAATTTCAAGACCACTGTAAAACATTTTAATATGTTATAAAAGGAAGATGAAGACAAGTGGATAAAGCTCCATCAAGCTGAAGAAATTGACTTAAGAGAATTTTGAAATGACTGTTAATGCTTCTAAAAAAAGAACTCTATCTGCAATTATGAATGTATTTCTCTTTCACTAAAGGTCTGAAGTCACCTTTTTAGTTTTGTATGTAATCTTGCTATATAACTACACCTAACAGTTAATTTGAATGCACAGAGCAATGGTATGGTGGACAGCATGACTGCCTCACACCACTACAATCATAGGTTTAAATCCTGGCCTGAGCAATCCCTCTGTGGAGTTTCCAGGTTCTATCAGTGACTGTACAGATTTCTCTCCCCTTCCCAAAGACATGTGTGTTAAGTTAATTGCTAGCCCTAAGCTGTCCCCATTTGGTTTTTTGTAAGAGTGTGCAGTGTAATGAGGGGCTGGTTCACATCTTGTGCCCAAAGTTGCAAGGATATTAACTGAGTCCTCATGACCCTGATTTGGAAAGGTGGGATAGGAAATGATTGGATGGGTGCTATGAATTGTATTCACTCTATAAACATAATACATATGCTACATTTTGTTAATCATTTTCTCTACGGTTGTATAATATGTAGTGTATCTTTTCTGCTTTTTACTGTGCAATGCAGTTTATTGTAGTTCTTGTTTTTACATAAACAATAGCAAGTCCGACTGTTACAGGAGGGAAAAAACATTTGGTTGTTGTTTAATCAATACCTTGAAAAAGATATTGATAAAGCAGGCAAAAGAAAATGGAAAAGGAATGGACCGTGGAGTAAAGAGACATTCATTGCACTAGATGCTTAATTGCACTTGCAGCACCATGGCTCTACAAGACATTTCTAAAGGTCTAAAGGTAAGAAGGCAATATTGACATTAGTTTGTGCTTATATAGATTGTAATTCAAGGGATGAAAGTAAGGAATGTCAGGGTAATTGTTTGATCATTTTATTAATATACTATAACACAGGCTATTGTGATGCAGGTGGCTCATGGTTATGGAGGGTGACACTGCCAAATTATAGTACTCACAGAGTTTCTCCTATATGGAATACCATGCTCAGCATTATTTATGTATTTATTTCTAGTTTGGCTGAAACAGCTTTAATGAAATTGTAATAATCTTTTGAAATAATAAACATTTGTTGAAAGCAATTTTAAAATATGTTGATTAAGAAATTGGTTACACTCTTATGTAACATGGACAATCAGATAAAATAAATTTAGAAATCTTTGGTCCAACATCAAGTTTTGTGCCATGTGATGGCCTGGAATACTCTTTACAAAGGATTTTGACCTTAAACAACCTGCTGTCATTATAACACCATTATAACACCATAACAAACCATAACAAACTAAAGTAAAAGAATTCAGAGAATGTCTGGATCAACAATGTGAAGGTCTGGACTGTTGCAAAAATGAAGCAGGAATGATACTGTAAAAAACAAATGGCAAATGAACATGCCTGTTTGCGAAACCCTTACTCTGATAAATGTTGTAAGTACTGTACATGTCAACACATATATAGAAAAAGAAACATTACACTTATATGGACGGTAATTTCACATACAAGGAAGTGCTTTCTGACTACTAAACTCGGAGAAGCATGAAGTAGAGAGCCAAGCAGGAAATGAAAAATGACAGTTGGAGCTAGAAACACTTAGAAGATTCTGAAATATAACAAAACAACTGCCACAAACATGATTTTTAATTGTATACATACAAGTAGTATTGACATGTGCATCAGTGGATCATCCTTTGGGCTCTTCTGAGGTATGTACTACCACCCCAGATCAAGAGGGGCGCTGGCGCTAACCTTATCATCTTTATTCCCTCCATAGTGCCGAGAAGACACCCAGTGAATTGACTCTACTCCTACTGGTCCCTCCACCACATATCCCACGGTTTCCAGATGGAGGCATCACTGATTACGAGAATGCACCACAGGATGAAACTCCTTCCCACCGTGACTTTAAGAGGTTTTGTTAGCTAAGAATGGTTCCTGAGTCAAGAACCCTGATTTTAATTTCTTTTGGCGCCATCAAGCGCACATTTTGTTTACTCATTTGTTTCAATTAAATGGGGACGACAGGGTTGGCGCCCTAACATTTCACCTTGTGAACCTGCAGTTCCTTCTATCGACCATGATAGTTTAATGTAAATGTGCTTTTTTGCCAAGTTGAGCTTTGATAACATTGTAAACTTATGCTACTCTTTAATTTATCATGATTTATTTCTAAGCCCTCGGCAAGTATAAAAATTACACTTTATGTTACTGTGTTTACACATCCTCGTGCTTATTAACCTCTTTAACCCTGGAAAAGCAAACCAAAAATGTTGAATTTTTTTCAACAAGAAAAAAATTTAATTTCATGTAACAGAAACATGTGCTGTAAATACTAAAATGTTAACATAATTACAGGACAAAAGGTATGTCTGGAGTCTCCTGCTCTAAGATTTAGTACATGTGCTTTGTGGGATCTGTTTTGAAACAGTTACCAACGCACAGCCTGATGTTTCAATTGGGAGATTAAAAGTGTGTTTCGTTAGATATGTTTATTTTAATATTTTCTTGTTGTTTGCAAATGAGAAGATAGAATGTCAGTACCTGATCTGCATGATCGATGTGCCCCTTGTATTATTGCGCAAGGCTTAGTGACTTCCCTTGACGTGAACTCTGATAGTTGCTGCATTGTGAACAGTGCTTATATGGCTAACATCTTTCTTATTCTCCCACTTCATCACAATAATTTTAACTTTTTGCAATGCTAAAGCTTTACGTTACTGAATTCCCAAGGTATATCATGGCAGTTTGGTCGTACAGGACAGTATGCATCGGTTTAACTGTCTGTGTCAACATCTAATGACCAATTCACATTGTCATCACTATCGCATGATTCAACTAATGGTTCGGTTCTGTCTTTATAGCATCTTGCTTACACACCAATGTGTTTGAAGGCGCCACCCCACTCTGAATATTGATGAGCTACCTTAGAGAGGCAACATTCAAAGAAGTATTGGGGTTTTTTTTTTGCATCATAATCTTATTTTATCCACTAGATGGTAACAGACTACATTCTGAGTGTCATTTGTGCTTAATGCTTGTAGATTGACATAACAGTTTCTATCCTGAGAAACATTCAAATTTAACCATTTTGCAAAGAATTCTGAGCCCAAGAGTGTTCTGGGGTTAAACCTAAGGAGTTTAAAACATAACTGACAACATAATTTCTAAAAGGCTGTTTGGACATATATTCCTCTTTCCTCTCTGCCTTCTTAATGCTGCTGTTTACCTGCCCCTTGGACAGTAACAATGAGAAGACATTTACTTAAAATGCCACTCCTCTTCTGCAACATTTTTAGCACACTCACTACATGTTTCAAGTATCATTATATTTCATTCCTTACAGTTGAATGCCATCCTGCTCAATAGAATGAAACTGGCAAAGTGATTTTCTACCTTAATTGTCAGATTCTGTGTAAATCTGCAATCCACAATAATCTTTTGTCTCCTTACCATTTTCAGTGCATTCCTTTATAAATTGTTTAATTATGCAGTAAGTGACACTATAATAAAAGGTCATGACATAGAGAAAAAAGCAAGGGTATAGTTTATGTATAGCTTGTTTTCTTTACAAAAAGTGAATGGTGGGGGTGTAAAAGAAATCATGATAGCTAATATTAAGCTTGCAGTTCTTTAATCTAATAAAGCAGGGTTGATCAAGTCATTAGAGCAATAAGAGCAGAGTTACTGAGATAGATAGATAGATAGATAGATAGATAGATAGATAGATAGATAGATAGATAGATAGATAGATAGATAGATAGATAGATAGATATAGAGTGACCACAAGGGGGTGCCAGCAAGCCCCAAAAACACAGGCAAAGCAATGCACCACATGTCAAAAGAATAAAATAAAGAATATTTATTCCTCAATGCAGACACAGACCTCCTCCCAGTAATGTGGCACAATTATACAATAAATTGAATAAAAATCACAAAGTCCTTCATCCTTCTCTTCCCCACTGGGTGTTGCACACTGCCTACCGACTCTGACTCATCCAAGTATGGCAGCGGGCTTCCTTTTATGTGAGCCCAGGGTGGCATTCTGTCTCCTCTAGGAAACATTTCCGGGCCATAAACAAAGTCGAGTGGTTGTCCCCCAAACAGCGCCCTCTACCAGTCCTAAGGCCCCCTCTACAGGGCTGTGCACTTCCAGACTCCATTTCCCTAGCACCCCTGCAGGTGTCCTGACTGGGTTTTCATATGAAGACCACTTCCACCTAGCACACGGGGGATGGAACCACTCACAAGTTCCGGCTTCCACTGGTCCATCCATTATTTTATACAAGCTGGGCATAGAGATATCTTTTTGCCCAGTTGGCCAATCTGTCCATTGTTTTCCTCGGGCCTCTGGGCCAGATAATAACCCATGCTCCTCCGTAGGTGGGATCCCAATACAGTATATATATATATATATATATATATATATATATATATATATATATATATATATATATATATATATATATATATATATCTGTATATAAAAACATGCAGCACTGACAAATGTATGTATGGTCAACCTGTAACAGGTAAAGAAGTTTTCATACATTGGTAATTAGACTGTTTCCGAAACAATGAAAATATAACCGTATTGTACTGACTTTCAATTAAGTTTAAAAACAATTTTTTAAATTTGCCAATTAAGAAACTTGTGAGACTACAATATATACTATACTGAATTGGGTAAAATAAATTTTGGAATCCTTGGTCAAACCAATGTGTTTTTGTTTTAAAAAATATTTCTATGAAACCAAGATATCTCCAAACATATAAAAAAGTAGTTTTTGAGCTTGTTATTTATATGTATGGGGAAACAACAGAAAAAAATCATTCATTTTTTGTATGGTTTGAAAAAGTTTCTAAAAGCAAGATCAAAATCTGCTTGAAGAAAGAAAGGCACCAAGGAATTAAGCTAAAAAGAAACACAAACAGCTACAGCAGCACTGATTGCTTCTTTGGTCATCGTAAATTGATGGTGGAATATGTTTGGTGTGGGATTTATTTTAGACAAAAAGTAAATTTTAACAAGAACAAAAACATGAACACTACTATCAAGGGACTGTCTTTCATTACTGTATGTAGGAAATGCCTGCAGGATGAACAGAATAAGAAAGTGACATAACACCATGTTTAACCACTGCGTGACTTTATTAAAGTCACACACAGTTTAATTGTTATAATTAAAGAAGAATGGTACAGTAGATTTATATTTCATCTTTTATTCATAATGACATAAGAACCTGATTGAATGTTACATATTTTTAAGCTCTTCAAACTTAAATGATGTTCTCAGGCCTTCAAACCAAGTCAGTGTTTGGAACTGAATTATTTATGGTTTAAAAACTGAACAGCTTGTCTGCTTTATCTGTTATTTTCTGAATATTCTGAAAGAATTTTGAAGAGTGAAGAGTGTGAGAAATTTAAACATAATTCAGTACAATAATTTTAGAGAACGGAAATTTCAGTCTTATCTATAACCTCTACATTTCATTGAAAATCATGCTTCCATAAGGTCAAAAACACTAATTTTCAATTAGATATTGACCTGAAATGATATTTGCTAATGAATTATTATAAAGTAGTTACTATACTAGCTAATTCCATAAGCCACACAATGTAGCGAAGGTCATTATTACTCTGCTCACAAAATATTTTATTTTTAATTGTAGTTAATAATTAAGCCATACTACCAGTTGTTACAGGACCCCAGGCAGCATTTACACTTGTAAGGAGTTCTTCAGTTATGGAATTGTCTCAATATCTTTGTCATATTATCCAGAATATGTTTGATCAGAAGTTGCTGTTCCTTTTGATTTTCTTTCATATGCAAAGATTCTGGCATGTCAAGGCTGATATAGCCCTAGTTGCTATGCAATTAAATTATTTTCTCTCTGTATAAATTTTGTGCAATGCATGGCTAATATGGCTAATTATAAACTAAATTAAATATACTAGATTGCGATGTGGTGCAGTATTTTTCATTTACAGCTAAGAATGACTGATCTATGACATATGTTTTAAATGTTTCTTGCAATATGGAGAATACTGGTAAGTGTTGCTGATATTTTAATACTGAGCAAACAGAGTGTAGCTTATTTCAGGGGGTGGATAAAAAAGCACATGAATCATAATTCCATCATTCAGCTGGAAGTATCATGAAACATATTTTGTGAGGTCTCAAACCCAAACCCAAACTCACCCAAGCAATGCCTATATCTTCAATACTGTTCACTGTCACATTGAAAAAAAAGTGGCAGAGTTGCTTCTAAGTTAGTTTTCATTCTGCTCTTTTTTGGTAATTCATCTTCTGGTCCTTTATTTATCTCATTCCCCAAAAGTTTCCTCTGCAAAGCTTCCACTACAATAGCCATATGGTAAAGCAAGAGAATTTGTTCAAGGATTCCATATCCAGTGCATCTCAATTCCAATCAAAACAGTCGTAATTCTGTCAGTGTATACTAACCGAGCCCAAAGTACAAGACCAGAAGATGAGAGAAAAACAAAGTGAGATGGACCAAAGCCAGAAGACAGAAAAATTTAACACCAAAGCAAATTACGCAAAATCAAAGTTGGAAAATGTTCCAGGTCCTTTCTACCTAAGAGTCTGTGAAAATGCTTAAACCATGCAAAAAGTTTCTTTGAAAACAATCCAGATATTTAGATATGGAAAAGAGGGCACTACCATGGTTTATAGTGTCAACATGGTGATGCCATGCACCACACTTCTAGGAATTACCAGATTCCAAGACAGAAATGCTGATGAAAATGTAAACAAAACAATGTTGTAAAAATCATAATAAAACGCACATATATATATTAAGCCAGGTACAAAAACTAAAACTCAGATTAATAACAAATAACTCATTTTAACAAGATACCACATGAATGAAATTAGGTAGATCACTATCCTATATATGAAGGTCACCCAGGTAATGTTCTTAACCCTTAAAAGTGGCAGGAAAGAAATGGGAGGAAAGAGAGAGGAAGAGTAATACCAGTACTACTATAAAGAAAGGAGTGCATAATGTGATACTGCTGAGATTTTACAAACAGGTGATTTGCTCTAAATAAAGTTAATGGATGGAATGGTCTCCACTCATTTGGCTAACTTTTTATCTTCTTATGTTCACTTGATACCTATGGTTAAAGTCTTGGGTGGGAAGGCCCAAAGACGCAGAAGAATTTGGTTTCCTGTTGCTTATTTGAAATTTGTGTTGTTTCTATGCTTATTTCACTAACATTTGTTTGATTAATTTGTTTAATCAATATACCTTGGCCTTCTTGGCATCATCCTGGGTTGGGTGGTTTGCTAGAAGTGTGTTAGTGAATGTTTGGTTTCTGCCTTACACCCAGTCCTTTTGGGATAGGCTCCACCACACTGTGACATTGCAACATGTTCAGAAAAGGAATAACAAATCTGCAGCCAATACAAACATCTGTATAATGATTATGACTTTTTGTAGTTAAGTGAATTGTCTTGAATAATGAGGCTGTACATTCCTTAGATCTTGTGCTATACGATACTGCTACATTATTAACTGAAAAATTAACTCTGTGTTATTTGCAGAACTCATTGAAAGCAGAAATGGCTTGTATATTGGTTTTGATTGAAAGCTGCAGTGAACAGTGGTAATTGTTCCACCTTAAAGTAATGGTCCTTTGCCTGTCACACAATCATCTGTAAAGGCAATACATTACAAAATGATGATAGCACTAAAGGGATGTGTGGTGGAGTAAGCTAGCTGAAGATCCGGTGCAAATTGACAGGGTAAGTGGCACTTCTTTTTGGACAACAACCAGTAAGGCATATTGTGATCCAGATGACAGTTTTGATAAACTGGAATTACGATGTCCCTTTAAATTATTAAAAAAGCAACTTTTCCTCTTATTCTAGGCAGATGTTTTCTTTTCAGGAGTGGATGGGAGAGAGAGAGAGAGAGAGAGAGAGAGAGAGAGAAATATGCCATTCTCTAAAAACCTTAAATATTTTATATTGTACCTTTCAACATTACACCATATCACAAGGCACATTTGATATATATTTTGGCAGAAGTATTTAAATTTTTATTTCTGTATGTGGTTAGAATGCAGGCAGGTTAGATAAACCACTCTTAAGCTGGCAGCCACGTCGACTCTGCTCTACATCTACATGAACGAGGTAAAATGCCAGAAAGACACTTCACAAGTGCAGGTTTATTTGCTGCAGCTTTCTGTTTACAGGCCCAGTGTGAACCTTCCTTTAGTAAGTATGGTTAGTCCTGTCACCCTTGAAATCATTGTTTTCAAGTGCCACTGTATTCTGTAGGTGTCTGATTATTAGTGCTTACTGGTATCAGAAGCTGACCCCTAAGAGAAACAGACATAGCATTGCCTACCAAAACAGGTTGCCAAATTCATACAAGACATTTCTTGACTGCCTATAGAATAGAAAATAAATTAAATGTACTCCATTGATAATGCAGTAAGTATGGATGGATACTAGAATGGCCTAGAAAAAAAAATCAGTAAAATTGTAGTAATGCAAGAAATGACACTTTCTTCTATTTTGTACCTGATTTACAAAACTATATATGTATTAAAGGGAATGAAAACTGGCGAAATAAGATTTCTTTAGAGACCAGCATGTTATTGCCATGCCTTGTTAAAACTCAAGCAAATAAAGCCAGTCAATTACAACCCGTAGGTTTTGCTCTCCTGTCTTCTCTTTTGAATTATATCTTCTGGTGCAGAATTTACTTACTGGTTGCTTTCTTGCAAGATCCACACATAAATAATCCTATAAAAGTGATATTTTAGAGGCTGCTGCTTTTTATCCCAGTCAGTCTTGGATGGAAGCTGTAATGTGCAGCTAGGATACAAGGCTTGGTTGTTTAAAAATAAATCTGCTGTGCTTTGTGTCTAACCATAACAGAGCAATACAGAGAGAAATAAATTGTTTAAAATTCACAGTCTTTCCTGAATGTTCATATGACTGAAGATGTTCATAAGTGTATATAAATCCTAAAATGTTCTTGGGCAGAAAGGAACAGATTATTGAATCCACAAATTCAAATATTGCTCTGAGGTTTTCACCTGCTTTCTAATTCCTATAGTCTATTTTCTATATAATTTAGCCGAGTAGTGAAACCCACAGGAGATAAGGCAAGATGTTATTATGCCTGTGTTTTTAATAACAGATATGAGCATGAAAAGGATGAGAGCTGCCACTCCAGGCAGATGAGAATGTGGGGTTAGAACTGTACGAATAGCTGTTGTTGCTAATCTCCTGTGTAATTCGTATTGTTGATCAAACCTTTCAAGTCTTTAATACCTCCTAGCCTTCTGACATACTTTTGGGACAGTAATGGCTCTCATTAAAACCTTCTGTTTCACATACCTACTACCAATGACAAACAGGGATCAATTTAAACAATAAATAGCTTAACAGAATAAATCAACAGTTTAATGAAGTCTAGACCTACAAAGAGCACAGCACTGCAAATGTTTGGTATATCCCTTGTCAGCAAGATTAATGTGTTTCTATTGTCTAGAGCCTTCATCGGAACAATTTTATCAGCAACAATGACAAAGCTTACAATATTCATTATTTCTGAAAAAGTGTGCTGCATTTTCATGGCCTGTTTTATTGAACCTATGATTTGCCTTATTTTTAAGAATTTATTCTTATTACTTTAACCAATAGGTTAATTAATATTTGCAGACACAGGAACAAAAGAGAAAATGTTATCTTAAGCTATTGTAATTTTTTAAGTATATATATGTGCTCTCACCACTGTACTGATAGCAGTGAATGCCTAAAAAAGTAGGGCTTTCTTTAAATAATCAGATGATTAATCTTCCTTCAGCAACCAATGGAAACTTCAAGTATAAAGGAGTACAGAGACATCTGCTGGTAGGTAAATAATAAGCAAATGAATAGAATTTGTACATTGTGTTATATATTTGAATATGCAGTGATGAGATGTTTTGGGATGGTTATCCTGTTATATTTATTTTTTTTAATGTGATGCTATATTTAGAAGCAATGGGAAGACAATTTTCAGGTGAAATCTTCCATTTGCTGGAACAACTGCACCAAGAAGGCAGAGGTTATTGAAAACATTCTTACCTAAAATGACTTTAAAACAATGACTCGCATAAATGTACAGTCAAGCTCACATAAATGTCACTTCAAACTGTGGCAGTTCAGTTACTTCTTGCCATAAGGTGCCACATAACCTCATATTTCTATCTGTTCCTTTACTTATAGTCCTTTCTATACTCCGCCAAAATGTTTTGAATTCATATTAATATGCAAATAGGATTGTTTTGTTAATGTATTTCTTGCTGATTGTGTTTTTCCATGGAGAAACAGAAAGAGAATGAGTAAGTGTGTTGCTGCCAATACAGGAAATCATCATACATACAATAAAACACATATGCAGATTTTCTTAAACTTTTTGAATCAAATTTAGGTTGATGATGGGTTATAAATTGTAGCAGTTTAGTTGTGTTTACTACAGATTATATTCTGAAACAGACACGGTTTGGTTTACAGCTTGGTCACACACTCTGTCTTAGCATGTTTTGATTGTCATGTACGATTGTGGATGAGCCCCGTCTCTGCTCCATGCTGCAGACATAGACGCCACACATTCTACCAAAGATTTTTGGAAAGCAGAAAATACGGTACTTGTATGCATACAACTGCTACAACCATACTCATTTTCTTTGCTGTTATGGGAAAACATAATGAAATAATTCAACATCCACACAACACCAAAACTAGCTAATTCAAGAGTCATGGTGTTAATAAAGTCTAAATCACATATCACTTATTGACTGAATAATGTGAGGTGTTTCTGTGATGTATATGATGCTAAATATGATTATACAAGTACAATTCACTGCATATATGACAAGAAGTCACCTCATCTTCATTGAGGAGTCAGAGCTGGAGGATAAGGCTCACTGGTGGAGAATGGAGTAAGTGACAAGAGAAAGGAATTGTGTTCGGTCTGGAACTTGCAAACGGTATTTTCAAAAACAAAAACACTCTGTATCTGAACTCATGGCTGTGTGGTTTAGTTGTGTCTGGGGGTTTGGGGCTCATGGGTGCCTTCTACTGGCCACTGTATATATACAGTATTAGGGCTGTCAGATGATTAATATATTTAATTGTGATTAATTACAAAATATCACTCAATCAATATTTATAACAAATTTAACCAAGGTAGTTTAGCAGTGGGCGGCACGGTGGCGCAGTGGTAGCGCTGCTGCCTCGCAGTAAGGAGACCTGGGTTTCTTGTTTGTGTGGAGTCTGCATGTTCTCCCCGTGTCTGTGTGGGTTTCCTCTGGGTGCTCCAGTTTCCTCCCACAGTCCAAAGACATGCAGGTTAGGTGTATTGGTGATCCTAAGTTGTCCCTAGTGTGTGCTTGGTGTGTGGGTGGGTGTGTGTATGTACGTGCCCTGTGGTGGGCTGGCACCCTGCCTGGGATTTGTTCATGCCTTGTGCCCTGTGTTGGCTGGGATTGGCTCTAGCAGACACCCATGGCCCTGTATTAGGATATAGCGGGTTAGAGAATAGATGGATGGTTGGATAGTTTAGCAGTTGCTAGTAGTTCCCTGTGAATGTGACTGCTGTATACCTTTTTAAGCTGCTCAAACTGTGAAGACTTGTGCTTTTCTTATAAAACCTTGCCACGTAACATAATTACCCCATGTTAAGAACTGTCAGACTGCACTGAATAACATCTCTCAACCCTGTTATCTTTAATTATTTTTAGAGGTCTGTAGTCTGATGCAGTCAATTTTGCAATAAATAGTGGTAGTTAATGCTTTAAATTTTGTTTCATTCATGGACATGTGCCAAGATTTACATTCATTACTTCTAGTTTGCTGCAGATTTTTCTGCCTAATGATTTTGTATAATGGTAGACCTATACATGAAAGCAAACACAGCAGACTATTGACACATACTGTACAGTGTATGATTAAACTTTAGGCAACATTACTAGGCCAGAGATTTTCAACCTTTTTTCTTGACATACTACATCCACGTATTGAAATATTTTTGGTTACTACCATTTTCTTATAGTATTAAATTGTTAAGTACTGATACATATTAAATTACCTCAAAAGAGAGACACATAACTCAAGTAAGTTACAAAGGCTGACTGTTGTTATGTTTTATAGGCTTATTATTATCAATGTCAGGTTCCAGTTTTGGTAAATTTAAGCACAGTTCTGGTTGTAACTTCCGCCTATTCCTGCATTTATTTGTAAAGGAAATATGAAGCTTACCAAACGTTGGTAACTGTGCCCAACACAATAGCTTTCTACTGTTGATTAATATTAATAACATTAAAATGCAATGTTAGGTATACAGTATGTATTTTATTAACTCTATCAGGGCGGATGTCAGCTTTTGTCAAAAGGAGGGGTTGACAGTGGTAATCAACCGTAAATGTTGACAAAACCCACCGTTATGTTTTAGTTGGAACTCTCTTTGCTAGAAGGAACCTTAGCTTCATTGGTTTGACTGAGATTCCCTGCGAGGAGCAAACAACAGCAAAACTGGTATTGACATCTGGTGAGAGATCAAAGCGAAATACTCTGTGGGCGATGTTTTGCATATTATCCCTGAATTAGACTCTGAATTGTCAGACTCCGATTTTGATACAAGTGATCGAAAATGAATGTGAGGTACCAGCATTAGTTGATCGTCTTGCTCAACAGGTTTGTGTGGCTGACGTGCCTACGGTAATGTTTGCCACTTGCAATGACAAGAGGTAGAAACTAGATTGTGATGCACTGTCACCAAGACTGCCCACACTATCTGAAGACAGCCTGGCACCCAGCTTGTCACGCATTCCTGGTGAACTGGCAGCCACAGCACACAGCAACAGACATTTTATGTTGATTTCTGTATGAAACCACAGCTTTGTTTGCTTTTTAGAAAACTGTGTTTTCTAAAACAAATATTCAGCCCTCAAAGAGTTAATAATAATTGTTAAAATTCACCTTTGTTCTTCATTGTACAGTATATTATTCATCCTTAGTCTGCCAATTTCAAAAAGTTTTCTAAAAATGATGGTACATCAAACAAGTTCACCAAAACTAAAAATTCTGTTTAAGCAGTTCGCATTTGATGAATAAACAGTAATGGTACAAAGGGAAGGGGTGAAATTCCAGAGATACAAAAAGTTACAAAAACTGGGAAATAATGTAATTTTCAGTTATACAAAAAAGTCTTTTTCAGGAAACAAGTAATAGAATAACAACTTACAGCATTTGTGCAGCAATGAAAGTTAATAAAGCCTTAAAAGTTGATGTAAAAAATTTCTACAAGTGTCCCAAATTTTACTGATTACTTACAAATTCTCTCTACAAAGCAGCATTGGAACAAACTATGTTGCTATACACTTCAAAGTATTATCTGGACAATATTGCACTGTATTTTGCTATTATAAGACAGATAGACAGACCACTGTTATCCTTAAAAGGTTATGCCTTTCCTACATCATCATCATTGCAACTTGTAAACTGAAGGAAACTCTGACATGAACAGGTCTGGCAGACCCAAAGCAATAACTTCAGAATCAGAAGTAGTAAGAAAGCTATTGCTAAAACTGCAAAATAAGAAAAAGAGATATGCCTAGGCTAGGAATCATCTCAAGTCTCAATACACTCTGAAATTAAAGCACAAAATAAACAAAAAATCTGAAAATATGGATACTTCATAATTGTTAAACTGTAATTAAAGCTTTTTTTATACATTTATTTTATTTTTATTCTTTCAAAGAAGTACTTAGAGCTGCAAATAGTAAAATATAAATGGTAATGCATATTAATTTAACACTAACCAGAATCAAATCCCCCCTCAGTTCAATCTTCACTCCCACTAATGTCTTGCCCAAATGTCACCTGTATCCTCTCTAGTAAAGGTTTCTGCCTACTTTCTGTTCTCCCAATTCTTTACCTAACTCTTTAATCAGGCTTTGTTGCACTTTATTGTACTGTCACATTGTGTCTCAATTAGATATACAGTACAATGAACTGACCTCTCCTAGTTAGTTTTGTTTTAATTTCTATTTAAACCTTTGAGTACATTGTTTATCTTCTCATCATCAAACAAATGTTAGTTATTAATTTATTTTGTATGTTAGCTATGCTTCATTTTCACAGAAAAAGCACTTCTTCAGATATTTGATGCTGACACTTGATCACCCTTTGTGTTCATTTCCAATTTTACTACAAAACACTTCTTGCATTATTGAAAAACTGTTCCATCTGGGTGTCTCATGCCATATGTAGTCTGTATTCTCGAGAGGTGAAAGCAATTTCCTATATTCTCTTTTCAGCAGTTTTAACCTAGAATGTTTCACATCAAAATGTTCCCTCTGTGTCTTTTGATTTGCTAAGATCTTATTTTCGACTAGCATGATTTGGAATCAGATTGCCTTTATTGTTTAGAAACTAGACTACACAAATCTTTCTCTCTCTCTCTCTCTCTCTCTATATATATATATATATATATATATATATATATATAGGCAGCACGGTGGCACAGTGGGTAGCGCTGCTGCCTCGCAGTAAGGAGACCTGGGTTCCTCCCACAGTCCAAAGACATGCAGGTTAGGTGCATTGGCAATCCTAAATTGTGCTTGGTGTGTGTGTGTGTGTGCCCTGTGGTGGGCTGGTGCCCTGCCCAGGGTTTGTTTCCTGCCTTGCTCCATGTGTTAGCTGGGATTGGCTCCAGCTGACCCCTGTGAACCTGTAGTTAGGATATAGTGGGTTGGATGATGGATATATATATATATATATATATATATATATATATATATATATATATATATATATATATATATATATATGCATGCACACACAGTGGATTCAAAAAGTGCACTATATTTAATATTAATGGATAAAGCTGTCATTTTTGCCCATCAGTCTACACTAAATTACCCATAATGGCCAAGGGTAAACATTTTAATGAAAGGTTAGCAGATTCATTTAAAATTAAACATTGAAACTATTCAATCATATAAGTATTCAGACTCTTAATTCAGTACTTTATAGAAGCCCCTTTTGCAGCAGTTACAGCTTTGAGTTTTCTTAGGTAACTGTCTACAAGCTTGACACACCTGAATTTGGACAATTTATCCCATTCTTCCTGGCATATCCTCTTAAGGCTGTTTTAGATTGAATGGAAATCACCTCTGAGCTGCAATCTTCAGGTGTCTCCACAGATATTATATGGCGTTTAAGTCTGGGCTTTGGCTGAAACACTTATGGACAGTCAGAGGCTTGTACTGAAGGCAGGTCCAGCATTGTCTTTGCTCTGTACTTTGGGTTATTGTCATGCTGAAAGGTGAATTGCTGCCCAAGCCTAAGGTCGTGTGCACTCTGAAGCAGATTTTCTTCAAGAACCTGTGTATATTTGGCTGTATCCATCCTTCCCTCTATTCTAACCAGTCTCCCTATCCCTGAATTTGAGCAGAAATCCATTTATCCACTGTAGTAATGGTATTAGCAATGGTGATCAGCAGTGCCTGGTCTTTGCAAGCCATAATGTTTGGAGTGCTATCCAAAATGTTTAATCAGACCAGACCAGACCAGAGAATGTTTTCATCCTATCAGAGTCATTTAAATGCCATTTGGCAAATTCCAAATGGCTGTCATATGCCTGTTACTCAAGAGTGGCTTCTATCTGTTAACACCGGATTGAAGAAGTGCTGCTGAGATGGTCATCTTTCTGATAGTTTCTCCCATCTCAGCTGAGGACTTCAGAAGCTCTATTAGGATGATCATTCAATTCTTGCCCACCTCCCTTTTTAAGGTCTTTCCTGCCTAGTTAGTCAGTTTGGCCAAATGGTCAACTGTATGAAGTGTCCAGGTGTTCTAAACTTCTTCCATTTCACAATTATGAGGACACTGTGCCACTGGGAACACTTTCAAGCTTTAGAAATTGTTTTATACTCTTGCCCTGATCTATGTCTCACTACAACTTCATTGTGGAGGTTCACTTAGCGTTCCTTGGATTTTATGGTTTGGCTTTTGTTCAGATATGTAGTGTGAATTCTGGAACTTTATATACAGAGATTTTTGCTTTTCCAATCAAGTTCTAGACACATCTAAAGGATAATTAAAACAAATACTGTATGATGCACCTCACCACAGTTTGAAGTGCTACAACAAAAGGTATGAATACACGTAGAGTATAACTGAAAGATTTCATTTTTTGATTATTAGTACATTTGTAAACCTTTCTGAAAACATGTTTTCACTTTGTTATTATGGGTCACTGAGTTTAAATTGATGGGCAAAAATGAAAAATATATTCATTTCAAATATAATCTTCAACACAATAAAGTTTGCAAAAACTGAAGGGGCCTAAATACTTTCTGAATCCACTGTATATATTGAATTTGCAACATGGGTTTGTTGGCATCCTGGTCAGGATGAATGGTTCCTTACCTGGACAGGAGGTAATTTTAATGGAAGGATGGTTGGTTAGTTGTACTTTTCCTGGGTGGAAGGCCATTATAATGGATGGACAGTGAGACTGCTTCCTAGGGCCGTGTGCTCCCTCAGTACACTGAATGATGATATCCCACTGCCATGCTTATTGTTCAGACCCCTGCAGGACTGCATGGGAATTGCAGCTTTGGTGGTCAGCCCTGTTGGAGTCCTTAGGTGCCGCTAGGGGGAGCTGTTGGAGGCAGGCTATCTTGTTATGGGGAGGTTCCGCCTGATGTGGAAGTGCTTCCTGGATTCAATGTGATAGCGTTGGAAGTACTGCTGGGTCTGGTATAAAGGAAGTTTCACCAGGGAGTCAGAGATGGAGAAGTTTAAAGCTCACTCAGGTGGAGTGGAGAAGGGAACAGTCATTGCTGGAACTGTGGAATACATTAAGGTATTTGTGGGAAAATATCACTTTATTGAAATCTGAAACTGCATCTGTGCAGTGGTATCTGGGGTTTCGGGTGTTGCAATGCCCCCGACTGGTTCACTATATATATATATATATATATATATATATATATAGAGAGAGAGAGAGAGAGAGAGAGAGAGAGAGAGAGAGAGAGAGAGAGAAAAGCCAAGCTAATAAAAAAGATTACAATATGCAAGCTTTCGAGGCAACTCAGGCCCCTTCTTCAGGCGCTTGCATATTGTAATCTTTTTAGTTAGCCAATAAAAGGTGTCACTTTGCTTGGCTTTTCTCTACATTCATAATGGCGGCTAACATGGTGCAACACCCTAGTACTATATATAGTTTACTGTGGGCGGCACGGTGGCGCAGTGGTAGCGCTGCTGCCTCGCAGTTAGGAGACCCGGGTTCGCTTCCTGGGTCCTCCCTGCGTGGAGTTTGCATGTTCTCCTTGTGTCTGCGTGGGTTTTCTCCGGGCACTCCGGTTTCCTTCCACAGTCCAAAGACATGCTGGGTAGGTGGATTGGCGATTCTAAATTGGCCCTAGTTTGTGTGTGTGTGTCCTGCGGTGGGCTGGCACCCTACCCAGGATTGGTTCCTGCCTTGTGCCCTGTGTTGGCTGGGCTTGGCTCCAGCAGACCCCCGTGACCCTGTGTTCAGATTCAGCGGGTTAGAAAATGGATGAATGGATAGATAGTTTACTGTCAAACAATGCTCATCAGGTGTACACACTCCACTGCACCCGTCGCGGGGATAGAACCTTGGATGTCAGCAACGAAGCCTCTTTATGTGGAGTGTGGTTTGTTTATTTGACAGCCTGGAGATCGGAGTAATTTCATTCATAGCATTCATAGTCTGAGTCCCGATCTGACTGTACGGGTGGTTACCTACCAGGTAACGCATGTGGTTGGTCTGCCAGTAGGCAAATAACCACCATGGGCCCTCCTCGCGAGGGGTGCAGTGGAGTGTGTATGCCTGATGAGCCAAAAATAAGGGCGAATGTAATAGATGTAATTCCATGCCGGACCAGGGGATGGCGAAGTGTACTAATTCTCTCTCTCAATCCCTTGCAAACCATTCTCAGGAAATCCTGCCCGGTTCTGGGGCAGCCAACGATGTCACTTCTGGTTCCGTTCCTGATGACATCACTTCCTCTGCTGGCCTTTATAGCTGCCATCTTGCTTCCAGTTAATCAGTTCTGTTTTGGACTCAGTCATGTGAACATGTCTGCTCTTATTAATCAGCTTTGCAGTGAGGAAAAATTATATGGGTGGCTGCCCCAAACCTTCCCCAAGTCTTTTTGTCATTTTTGTGACAACATACATTAAAACTTGTGCTAAAACTCCACAAATACTTTCCTCAATTGTTCATCACCATTAACGAATTGCTAGATATACTCTACACAAGTGTTTTTCAAGTAGTGTGTCATGGATATAACAGTGCAGTACCTCTGGGTCCACCCCAGAGAAAGACCTGATCCTCAAGTGGTCGAGACCTGTCAGAGGAGGATGGAACTACCTGGAGAAGGACTTTAACAGCTAGGAGACATGTCAGGGGTATTTTAAAGAAAAATTAACTGCTTGCAAGCTATTAAGTGTTAAAAGCTGCTTTGCTATAATGGTAGGTTATTCATACAGGCGTCTGTCATAAGACAGGTTGCAGTAAGCTGACATAAGACAGCTTCCTTCTTTAGGAACGCACCTGTTAGACACAGGAAAGATGACCTTTCCTTCTTTGGGGCCCCTTTTGCCACATATACAAAAAAGAAATGGTTGGCCAAATTGATGAAATGCTCAGATGCTGTTTCATAAGTAAGGGGGAGGGAGGAAAATTAATATTAAAAGTCGATTGAAACAGGAATTTTCCTCTTCTGCTTTGCAAAGCATGAATCCATGCACTCATCTGTGACTAAATAAAAGCTGATTGATTGAACTATTCCTGTCTTTCTCGGGGAGTTACTTCCACAGGTACATCAGCATGGGTGCATGTTTGCCAGTGACTTTTGCAGAGCTGAGGGCCAGTGGGTATACCAGTTGCCTCTGAGTGGAGTGAGGCAGAGAGAGGACCAGTAAGCAGCTGGGAAATGTGTCCAAAGTGTTCACTAAGTGCTGTGTCTGTGAATGGCAATATCCAAACTATATTCTTTGTCCCCCCACCCGTCTAAGAGATTTAATGCTTTTTTGGCTGGTAGGATTGTGGCATAGCTTGGTAATATTTTGGGTTACAAAAAGGCTGAAAAATACTGCTCTACCTACACCTTTGCTCCTGACACACAGAAAAAAACATCTCTGCAGCTGCTATCTCACTTAAAAACTCAAACCGTGCATTACTTGGATGGTTATATATTGACATAAATTAGCAAAGATACTGCAGACTGGAATAATGTATAGGGATAAATTTTTACCTTTGCAAATTTTCTCTGTTGCACCAGGTCTGCCATAAACTCCTCCTCCCCATCCCTTTTCCTCCCACTCCCCTTTACCTATGTCAGTATGTATAACTCAAAAAAATAAACACCAGTGCTACATACTGACATGTGGTGTATCATTGTGAACCACATAATAGGGAATTTCAAACCTTTTATTTAAAATTTTATTAAATTTTTTTTAATATAGTATATAAATACAGTACTGGATGTGCATGTAATTCTTTAGGTGCACACTTGAGTTTTTTGTATTATTGTTTCATAATGTAAAAAAAAATTACATGAAAATGCCACCCTGACCAAAGCACCACCTGAGGCATTTGCCTTGTTGTCGGCCCTAGATGAGACAAATTTTTTTAATGCGATAAACAGACCACATTATTTCCACAAATTAACATGTTAACTTTCCAAGGCCTATTATATATAGTATATATACTGTATATACAGTGGTACCTCGGTATACGTCTGCTTTGGAATAAGTCCAACTTGGTATACGTCCTGTTAAGAGGCAAAATATTTTGCTTGGTATACGACCTTTGTTTGGAATACTACTCGTGTGCTAGAACAACACATGTGGTATACTGGGACCGCGCCTTCAAAAAAAAAGGGCCAAGTTTTAACCTGTACAGTAATCCCTTGCTATATCGCGCTTCGACTTTCGCAGCTTCACTCTATTGTGGATTGTATATGAAAGCATAACTAAATATATAACGCAGATTTTTCGCTGCTTGCGGGTTCTGTGGACAATGTGTCTTTTTACTTCCTGTACATGCTTCCTCAGTTGGTTTGCCCAGTTGATTTCATACAAGGGACGCTATTGGCGGATGACTGAGAAGCTAACCAATCAGAGCACGCAGTTAAGTTCTCCTGACTGAGAAGCTAACCAATCAGAGCACGCAGTTAAGTTCCTGCGTGCTGAATGCAGTGTTAACCAGGAAGTCTCGTCTCGCTCATTCAGCATCAACTTGTTTCGCTGTGTAAAGAGTTAACTTTTGTGCTCTTTTGTGTTTATCTTTGTGCATAGTCAAGCCCTTCATTATGGCTCCAAACGATCTGCTACTGCTTCAGGGCCGTGCCCAAGTGCAAACGGAAGATGTTAATGATTGCCGAAAAGGTAAACGTTTTGGATTTGTTGAAGGCTACGATTCCTTTTATTTAAAAAGTAGGAAAGGAATATAAGATCTATGGCCGCAGTGTCCTTTTAACCAGGGTGCAAAACGAGTTGTAAGTGGATGTAATAAGGCAGTAGTCTGGATGGAATCTGCTTTAGGAATTTGGATTGAAGACTGCCAGAAGAAGAACAATGGCAGTGCTTCACAATCGCCTGAAGAGGCTCCTTTGGAAGAGCTGTAACGCTCTCCTTTGTTGTGCAGTAAAATTAAACTCATTGTTATCGGACAAGTCATTTTCATTTATTTCATCTAATTGCTTTTGTATTTATGTATTTTAGTATTAAGCAGTGTTTAAATTATTTTATACAACCCCATCAATGTATAATATGCCAATAACAATTGGATTTTTTTTTCATGTGAGCAAATTAATCATTTTCCCATTATTTCTTATGGGAAAAATTCGTTTGATATAAGTCCAAGGATCTGGAACGGATTAAGGACGTATACCAAGGAACCACTGTATATATATATATATATATATATATATATATATATATATATATATATATATATATATATATATATATATATATATATACAAACACACACACTCAGGATACCTGTTGTGCAGTTCCCCTAAGTGTTTCTAACTAATTGTAATCTACAACATATCTCTATATATAAATAATCTAACGTCTGTCTGTCTTTATGTCTGCATGCTTTTCACAAGAGAAGTACTTAATGGATTTAGATCTGTTTTTTTCTATAATTTGCTTGAAAATTGTAGTTGATTTTGCAACCTCTCACATTGCACTAAGTATTATAGTTTGCTTGCAGTACCAATTTATTTGCGCAAATCCAAGAGAGATGCAGTGGACCGAGGGGAGGGGGGAAGGACCCTCCTCACTCACGCGCCAGCCTCGGGGTGTATCTTACATCGACTTAGCTAGGGAACTAACTACTGTCACACACGTGTGTTTAGGAGACAGCTAAAGGGCTTGAATACATGTAATTCCATGCCAGACCAGGGGGTGGTGAAGTGCACTAATTTTCCCTCTCAATCTTTTGCAGACCATTCTAGGGAAATCCCACCCGGCTCTGGGGCAGCCAATGACGTCACATCCGGTTCCAGCATCGATGACATCACTTCCTGTACTGGCCTTTAAAGACACCATTTTGTCTCCAGAGAATCAATTCTGTTTTGGATTCGGTTGAATGAACATGTCTTTGCTAATGAATCAGTTTTGCAGCTGGGAACAATTATACGGGTGGCTGCCCCAAACCTTTTTAATGTTTGATGGTCATTTTTGTGATAATACTTAAAGGATTTAGATCAGGCTTTTTTCTAGAATTTGCTTGAACATTCCAGTTGATTGCGACTTCTCTCATCGTGTTAAGAATCATAGTCACTTGCAGGAGTGATATATAGTCGCGCTAATCCGAGACAGCGGTTGCGGGCCGAAGGGAGGGGGAAGCATGACATCAGGAGTAGGAAGCCAGATAGAGCCCTCCTCGCTGTCCTGTTTCACTTCTGCAAAGGCGGAGCCACGGGACATGGCAAGTTATACAATAAAGGCAGAAGCATAACATAATAAAAAATAATGCCAGAAGTGAATTATTTTATAATATTTTCAATATTAGACACAGTGTAACCTAATCCCAAGTAACAAGCACTCTAATTTATCCTGCAGGAAGTCAGACACATTCGGCCCTCTGGAAAACTTGGAAGCTTGGCATTATGGAACAGATCTTGGCACTGCACCTGATCTTTTACACGGGGATACTCGGAATGAGTAAATCTAAGGTGGAGTTCCATGTCATATCACAGTGCACCCAATGTTCCATATTTGAAAACTGACTGGTAATTTACCCAATGGTAATAATAGATCTTATTACAGAGTGTTTCCACACAAGTAATTCTTCAGCAGACCTTTGTCTCACACCACTTTCACATTCAAAAAGACAAAGTTTTTTGTCTTTGTGCCTTCTGCAATTGTATTCTTCTGCAGAATGTGATAGTCTGGTAAAACAGTACCTGCCGTGTACCATGCACGTTTTCATTCAGCAGTAGTTAATACAGTTTCTGGGGAAACAGAAACGTTCCTTCATCCCAGTAAAGCAATTCTCATTTTCAAAGTTCTTGGCTAGACTGACCTTTTCCAGTTCATAAGTTTAAGCCAAGGAGCAGATTCCTTGTACTTTGATGTGTTTCTTTTTAGTCTATGTATTTTGATATTCCTCCCCATCTCCAAATAATGTGTAGGTTTAGGTTAATTGATAACTGTGAATTAACTTTGTTTCAATATGTATGTAGGCCTGTGATGAGTGACAGTCTGTTCAAAGCTATGTGTTGTGCCCACTCTATTCATAATAGCCTGCCTCCTTTACTTCTGAAATGCCCACTTTAGTGCCAGTGTATCTCACTGACTGGCTGTAGTGAGGCTGAAATGGAGAGGGCCTGCAGCAAAAAGAAGATGCCCTTGCAGTCAGAATCTTGATTATTCACACAAATAGGGTCAGTTCTCTCTTCTGCAGAATTCTTGCAACTTAACAGTGAATCATATACTTGAAGACACCAATGAAAATTAAAGTGAAGTAGATTTAGAACTGAAGCTAGGAAGCACTTTTTATGTAAAGAGGTATGGGAACCTGGAACAAACAACCTGTAATTAAAGCAGAAACCTTGATAATGTGTACAAAGTATCTGGATGAGATTTTGGGACAGGGTAGCTATTAACTAAACAAACAAGCTTGATGATCTCCTCTCATTTGTCAGATTTCTTATGTTTTATGTTCTTTTGTACAGAGCTGGGTCCTGCCTTGCATCTGATGTTGCAGAGATAGGCTATAGCCTCCTGGGACACTAAGTTCAATTAGCTGATTTGCAAAAATATGTGATATCTATATTTTAGGACAGTGCGATGGATGAATTGGTATCCCAATCGGAATAGACATTGGTCCCATACCAGGCCAGTAAGCCTTGATAATGGAAGGCCAGGGAGTAAGCAGTATCTGCTTTCCATGCCAGGGCGCAGAGATGGAAGGATGTTACTGGTTTTAAATGGAGTTGTGGTGCCCTGACCACCACTGAGCAGCATCTGGGATGGAACCAGTAATCTGAAAAGTCCACACAGTGGTCAACTGCCTACTATGGGCAGACCATCCCCCCATGCACTTAGTGGTAGAATCCCATGTGGCAAGCCCCAGCAGGGAAGCATGGGAGTTGTGATCCCATGAGCCTGCCCCTTCGGGTTCTGTGGGGGACACCAGGAAGAGCTCTTGGTCCTGTCTGACCTGGACAAGCTTCCTAGCTTAAGCACTGGAAGTACTCCCGGGTCTGAAGTTAAAAGAGAATGCTTCACTTAATTTAGAAAGAGTTAGAGTTGGGTGTGGAGGAGAAAGTGGAGGTGGAGAAAAAGAAAATGAAGAAACAGAAGAGAAAGAGTTGTGCTGGTTTGTGAACAAAAGAGTCCTGTATCAAAATATTGAAGCACTTTAGTTGAACTTGGGACTGTTGTGGTGCAATTGTGTCTGGTGTTTGGTGCTGCCCCCTACAGGCCACAACAGTCATTTCTTTTTCACAAAGCTGAAGATTCATTGATTATTTCTTGTAAGGTAACACTTGTGTGCTAAAATTGAATGCCAGTGCTAAAGATAGGTACACTATCACTACAGAACAACTAAAATATTTTATTATATGTAACAAAGAAATACATTTGTTTCATCTACATAATTAAAATGGTAATCATACCATGTATTTGACTTACAATCTTACAATATATTCATAAACAAACGCTACAATTATCCTCTTGTGAATATTACAAGTTTTCAGTAATTAAGACATCTGTCTGGTAATATGTTAAAAGTAATTTTGAAGTGAAGAATTTTTAAGAAATTATAGATTATATACAGAGGACAAATTAAAGTGCTGTATTTATTTTCCTTCTTTAAATGCAAACAGGCAATCCTTTATTTTGTTCAACTGAATTAAACTTCATAGAAAAAGCAGATGTCTTATTGGTGCAATTTAAAACTTTCAGACTTAACTTTAAATTAGTGAGTTTTCAGCTAAACTAAATGGCCCTGTAAAATAAATGAAGGGAAATGCAGAAAAGAACTGAGTAAGAAAACTGAAAAGAAACCATAGGTCAGTGTAACATTTCTGAATGTCAAGTTCTGTGAGGCAGACATCTTTGTCTTATTATTGGCACTTGGAGACTCGATAGCAAAGATTTGAAGTTACAAGTAAAAAAAAAGTGAAGTCTGGCCTGGAATGGACATCTCTCTTTGTTCCAAGATTTAAAATAACCTTTCAGAAACAGGTGCAAGAATTACAAGTGTCAGGAGTGATCAGTGTTTTAATAATATTTTACAAATTGAATTATACATTGCATACATACATGCATACAAAACAATGTTCTAGCAATTTATCAGTTTATCACCTTATTAACACAACTGCTTGTACATGAATAAAAAATATAATGAGCAAGAATACTTTATTGCATGGCACCCACTTAAAATTTTAAAATGGAAGTGCACTTATAGCATTATTCATGGAGGTTATCACTAAATGGGTTTATCTGGAAGGCCTTAAATCACATATAAACTGCAAATGGTACAAGGTTATTGTTATTAGAGGGAAAAGTCCTTATTAAATTGTGCCCTTTTTTCCTTTTTTTCTTATTATTTAAGTCCCCTAGGCAGTCACAGACAGGCAATGGTGCTTTCTTTGGCATGGATTAAAAGATTATTGCTTGGTTTTCAACTAAAGAAACTTGACAAATTCTGCCCATATTGTAACAGTTTTGCATTTATATTACTGCAAGGTTTATAAATGAAAGAAGGAAATACATTTGGCAAAGCACTGAAATTATACTGATTGAATTTTTAAAAAGGTGTTATTGTGCTTTTGTTTTCTTGAAATGTGGCTTATGTATTTTAAACATGCTGTGATTGTTAGTATTGTTTTTTATTGTAAAAGTTACTTTATCTCTGTGATTTTTTTTTAATATTATAGAATTTAAAATTATATATACTGTACATAGCACAGGTGTCATGGTGACACAGTGGTAGCTGCTACCTTACAACATTGAGACCGGGGTTCACGTCCTGGTGCTCCCTGCATGGAGTTTTGTTCTCTTGGGTTTTCCGAGGTGATCTGGTTTTCTCCAACAGTCCAAAAACATGTAAGTTAGATGAATTTGTGAAGCTAACTTGACTCCTGGGGCAGTCTGTGTGTGTTATTATTTCTGTGATGGGCTGGTGCCCTTTCCAGGGACTGCTCCTGCCTTATGTCTGATGCTTGCTGGAATAGACTCCAGCTGCTCTATGACCCTGCTCCAGGTGAATGGGTTTAGAAAATGGATTGAATGATGGATATATAAACGCAAAAAAGCATTCTGTATAAAGTTATGAATGGCAAAAGTGTTAATATCAGGCTTTGTCAAGGGAAAATTTCACAAGAGCTTAATGTGTTCTCTTATTAGGAAATGGTACAACAATTTTGGAGTGCACATTTAAAACAAACTTTAGTCCGCTCATTTTTTTGAATCTGCCATTTCTTTCACAGGGTCATCAGAGTCAATAACAACAGTTTTTTCTTGTCTGACTTTCTGAAAGGAACTTGATTATGTCTGTTTTGAAAATACAGTTTTAGCAATTTATCTGTGACATTGGTATATTAGGTACTTCCTTCATAGCTACAGGTCTTCATATCTCTAATCCACTGTACAGAATATGGGAGTTTCTTCTAATGTACAGTTCATGGCAACAGTTCCTTTTTTCCTGGGGACATTCCCCCTAGACACTTTAAATTGCTTACAGTCAAGTCTCTAAAAACAATGTCTATTTATTACTAGGGCAGTATTTACACACAAGACATGCACAAGTGTCATCATTCTCATGGCAGATGTGCATGTTAGGTAAGGTGGCCATCTGGTTCTACTTTTTTTTTTATTCGCTCACTCATTATAGCTCTTACATGCAGATTAATGTCCCACATGTCCATCCAAGCAGCTGATTTTGCTTGAATAAACAACAGCAACAGAAGAGAGATCAACACTAGTAAACATATAAACCATCCGATGAATACACATCAGCATCCAACAACCGTTTGAATGTTGTTTATTAGAATTATCCTGCCGATGAATGGGAATATAACACATTTTCATGGGCATCATTTAGGTTAGGTGAAAATAATTAAGCAAAATTATGAAAATCAAGCATATAGCAGTGAATCAGGAAAACTAATTGGTAGAGCAATACCAACATTCTATTTACCCAAATATTATGTTAACTGGTGGCTCTAAATTGACTCAACAGGTGGACCAGCAGCACAAACAGGACATCCACAGCCACCATTCATGTAGGATGCACGGCTGCAAGACTCACATGAACTAGAAGCTGGAGTTTGGCTAAGGACCAACAGGTTGCACAGACAAAGCAAAGCCAAAGTAGATGTTGTTAGACTTCAGCAGCACATCGGCACAAGCGGCTAAACTAACACAAAAATACTTCCAGTATTCTAGACAGATCTTTCGACATGACATGATTTACCAGGTTTCCATCCAAGGAGTTTTTGCGAAAAAATATTTAGCGCTTCAAATTTTAGCTGATGGAAATGCTAATTATCGATAAAATGTTGTACATGTCGACATAATATTTTTCCGTTTAACTTTAGCGCATAAATTCCATATCGATACTTCAGATGTCGCAAAAACTACATTGGAAACACTTTTTGTCGGAAAAAAGGGCTTTAATGCAAATAAATGTGTCACATGATACATTTTCATCACGTGCAATCAAAACAAGAATAGCGGAGCGGTTCGCATGGTCTGATGAAGAGACTCTTTATTTCTCGTGATGAGCAAACGTAGTAGCGGATAGCCTGGGTCTCCGGCTACTAAAAGGGGTACCTGAACTCCCTCCACATCAACTGTAGCCCGGGGGTGTCTCTCAGGATGTCTAAATAATACAAAAACCGCAAAGGTAATTTACTGTGCCAGTCAAAATATTTTAATAAACCGTGTGTTTCATTATCTAAACATTTTTTTCTTATTATTAAATGGCAGATGTTTTAGCATATATGAGAAATTCTCTCATTAATATTAACTTTAGTTTTTTTTGATTAAACGTCATTATTTTGTATTAATTCAAATTTCAGTTTTAATTAAAAACTGAGAAGGGATGTTGAAACGTAGGCTCACCTGTACAGATCCGATGCTGCAAACACAGCTGCATCATGGGCACTTCCAGGAGTGCCAATGCAAATGTCTCGTTTCATGCACCTATCATCAACAAGGGCCTGGAGAACAATAGATGGCCACCCTTTGCGATTAATGTAATCGCGGTAGCCTTCCGTCGGGGGAAGAATAGGCACATGCGCCATCCAGCGCACTGTAAATCTGTGGCACAAGATGCACCAAGGAATTGCGGTATGCAATTTCATTGGCCTCCGCTACAGTCGGAAGTCTGATATAACGCCGCATTAATTTTTCTTTAATAGCGGTGCACACAGCATATACACATCGATGGACGGTAGTTTTACTAACCCCGAAAGTTTCTCCAACTACTCTATACTCGGCGCAGGTTGCCAGCTTGTAAAGGGCGATGGCAATCCGCTTTTGGGTTGGAACCGGTGGTCGGTGGCACCCTGTGATGGGCGCAACATCAGGACTGATGAATCACTCCACTCCAATCACAGTCCACTTTTGTTTTCTTAGGCACAGGTATCGTCCATTTGAAGCAGACAAGGACCTGAAATTCCATCAGGATTTGATGTCTTATGGAAATTGTTTAAAAGTTCTCCTTACATAATGAATGGAAAGAAGGATGAAACATGAAGAGCTGCAGGCACTCAAATGCCTGGCATCAAAATGACCGTAGAAAACATTAACAACCAGGAAGAAAAATGTGGCAATAGTAGAGAAACATAGCCAACTCCTCTAAAACTCTGACAAGTATGGTTTTCTCTTTATGGAATTGTAGTGATAGCTGTTTGAAAGTCTGTTTTGATGATCTTGCTAATTTATTTTATTTTTTTAGCTTCATTTTATGCCATTGTGCCAGAATCTTTTATTTTTAAACCAACAATGCCTGTCTGTTGGAATGTAGTTCTGGTGTCTTAATTGCTTAGTGTTATTGTATACCATATATACTCGTGGATAAGTTCACCCGCAGATTAGTCAGGATTTGATTTTACAGTATAATTTTTGGTAGTTTATAATGTCGGTGTAAGTCAAATGTGGAAAACTCACGCTATTGGTACAAGGGATTATGATATGCTAATGCCCACCTGAGAGCGTAACCATGGAGCACACTACCTTTTTTTCTATGTGGGTGCAGCAATGTGCTGTACCAGTGCATGCTCCTAACCTCTCTCTCACTCTCTATTGTGCCCACATGACCACATGGTAATACCCAAACTATTCCGAAGCAACGCTTGCACTGATTTGTGTTTTTAGTATCTCACACCCTCATACACATTTATCGTAAGAGCATCCCTTATCTACGATGGAGCATTCTATCAAAAGAAAATATGAAGCTGATTTTATATTAAACGTCTTTGAAGTAGTGAAAGAAATTGGCAATTGTACTGCTGCAACAAAATTTGATGCATCTGAGAAACTGATGTGAGATTGAAGGAGGCAAGAAGATATATATAAAAAAAAAATTAAGTGTCACATTTTTGAATGGGTGTATAAGTTGGGGTCTGATTTTATGATTGATTTTTTGTTTTTCAAGACCTGTATATACGGTAATCAGGGTTTCATCCCAGGCTCGTCCATTTTCTTTTTTATTTATTCTACTGTCATTTGTATTTTTATGTGTGATTCAAGTTATTACATTTTTTGTTGCCTTCTTCTCTATATTTTATGATTCTTTAAAACATTATGTATTTATTCATTCAGTCTAAGTTTCTCATATGTATAGCCTATTGGGGTTATTATTGTGGTATTTGCATTCACAAATGTTTGTTGAGTACACCTTTGATTTTGGTCCTCTTGATTTTTTCCATGTTCTGTTTTTTTTTTGTTATTGTTTTAATTCTTTGGCTCTGGTTTCTGCCTATAGGTTTGTGGATTTGGTCTGGTTGTCATGTATAAAAGATTTTTGATATCTTTTCTTCTTGTTTGTGTTTTAATTTTGAAAATAATCTCTTTAACTACACTAGTCTGCATCAAAATCCTTAGTGGAAAAAAACAGGTGTACTTCATAGATTTAGGTGTGCTGAATCTCTCTCTGTAATTGAAATTTCTCTGTCACAAAACATTTCTTGTGAGATATCGGATTCAGTGATAAATGGCATTTTTAAAAAAAAATTATGATTTTTAAAACTATTTACATTTATTTTATACCATAAATATTTTTCATGTTTAGAATATTATTTGAAATATATTTTGAACTAAAACAATGGAAGTCTTCCTTATTCTTAACATTAGCTGAAATGGAAACAATTCAAAATCAAGTATCTGCAGCACATTATTTGCTCTTGATCAGTATTTTTTTTTCTTTCTGTTTCATATACTTTTAAAATACCAGGAATTTACATTTAGAAGGTTAGAAAGATGCCTTTTTAAGACTGAAATTTGTTGTTTAAATGTTTTTTTACTGAAATACGCAAGGTCAGATTGATCCATCCATTGTTTTGAACATGTACCAGGTATTCAAATTCTATAAGAATACACCCCCTTCCTTTATTGAAATAAATTGTAGCCTATGCCACAATTTAATTGGGAATTTAAAAGTGGAAAGCAGCAAAAATGTAGTCAAAGAGCCTCTCTCTTCCTGCCTAGCACTTGGATGCAGCATGTCTGTACACTTGGATTTGGATTTTTTTTCCCCAAGGGCATGGGAGTGCTGTCTAAGGAACATAGGTGAGGTACCACCAGGACATTGCTCAAAATGAAGACACTTTATAATGGAAAATGAACTGAGTCTATGGTTGCAAACATCTATTGGCCTTTCCACTGTGAACAGATTTGAGAGGATTATAAGGGGAATAAAAAACTATTAGCAAGTGACTACTTTTTGTGAGTAACAATAATATTTAAAACAATTACATGTATGTTCTTTTCAAGTCTATATAATTAATTTCAAAAATGTATTACTTTTTCCCTAAAATCATTTTAAAACTTCATTTTTCAAAACCTGGTTGTCCTGGAGGAACTTGGTTGCCAGATTTGGATTTGGATCAAATCTATAAAGACCTACAATTTTTGCTACAAGTGATTTTCTTTTTCCAGACCAGTGTTATTATAATAAGGAATATTATTTTGTTTTAAATCTCCATTCTGGTTTTGTGAGGACTGTAGGCTTGTCTTCTTTAGGCCAGTGCAGGTCGCTTCTTGGGTTTACAGTCAGGCTTATTTTGTTTTACTTCCCTGGGCCTTGAGGCCTAGTTTTTTTTTGTGACTACAATCTGATTTGGTATCTTATGGTTTTGGCGCTATGGGTTTTGTTTTTCTTTAAGCTTCTAATATAAAGTACATCCACTAAATCCTGAAATATTTTATTTTGAGATGCAAAAAAATTTTGCAAGTTTTTTGGTCTTAAATTGAAAATATAATTAACAGTGGAGCATTATAGGTCACTACACAAATTAATTCATTTTTTTATTGCCACATGTTATAAGGTGGCAGGCCAGTCCTGGAAATTCTGGGTATAAAACAGGGGCCAACCCTGAATAGAACACCAGTGTACTGAAAGGAAACATCTCTTATATAAAATTGTTTGTGAACCAAACTTGTACATGTTTGAGATGTGAGAGGAAGGTAGTGGCCTTCAAAACTTGACTTGATGTTAATTTGAAGAAATTATATAAGGTCAGATTGATCCATCCATTGTTTTGAACATTTACCAGGTATTCAAATTCTATAAGAATACACCCCCTTCCTTTATTGAAATAAATTGTAGCCTATTTGGGTATTTAAAAGTGGAAAGCAGCAAAAAAGTAGTCAAAGAGCCTCTCTCTTCCTGCCTAGCACTTGGATGCAGCATGTCTGTACACTTGGATTTGGATTTTTTTTCCCCAAGGGCATGGGAGTGCTGTCTAAGGAACACAGGTGAAGTACCACCAGGACATTGCTCAAAATGAAGACACTTTATAATGGAAAATGAACTGAGTCTATGGTTGCAAACATCTATTGGCCTTTCCACTGTGAACAGATTTGAGAGGATTATAAGGGGAATAAAAAACTATTAGCAAGTGACTAGTTTTTGTGAGTAACAATAATATTTAAAACAATTACATGTATGATTTATGTTCTTTTCAAGTCTATATAATTAATTTCAAAAATGTATTACTTTTTCCCTAAAATCATTTTAAAACTTCATTTTAAATAGGATTGGTGAGTCTGTTGGGTAGAATGGCCTATTCTAGTCAAAGGAGTTTTAATATTCTAATATTCAAGGCAGAACATCTAGGAAGAACATGTAAGGTCCAAAAGAGCAAGGCCAAATGCTACAAGGACAGCATCTGAACCTCAACTTTTAATCCAGAACCTGAGCTGAAATGTTGAGAATGCCAAATACATTGTCTTATTACATAACTTTATTATATGTTAAATGTGTTAAAATGGGTTTCCATGGTAACAATTGTTTGAGTTAGTATTGCTTCAATTATTTATTTTTTAATATCCTCAAACTTAAGAAAAGAATGTCTGCAATTAAATCATGATGTTTTCAAAATATAATTTGATATATATTCCATATTCTCTCCAAATGTTATGCATACACCCAATATACAGAAATGTTTGGTAAAGTAGTTTCAGTGACTAAAATTGCAGAGAATGTGTGAATCCATTACACAAGACAAAACTTGACTAAAACCTGAAAAGATGGTTTTAAAGAAAACGGTATGCTGTGGTGCCAACATCTTAACCAAAGACCCAATTATATTAAATTGATCATGTGAAGCATGCACATAAAACACAAATTACGAATATGAAACATTAAAACATGTTCAGCTTGTGGTCCACAATTTCATTTTAATTCTTCCAGTGCACTCTTTTCTGACAAAGCAGCAAAAAATTGATTTATATTTGCAAATACCTTTTATTTTACTAATCAACTTAAACTGCCCTTCTGATTAATTTGGAGTTTTGAGAAACCCAAAACATATGGAGACTGTGGAAAAATAGTGAAGGAGATATTGCTTTAATGTTTGGGATTGTTCTTTTTATTAGTGTGGCAGATGCTCAACAGTTTTTCTGTACATTGTGTATGTATTAAACATAATACAGCTTTCACTTTAGCAGAATTCATAACTAGCAAACTGATAAAAAGGTAAGGAAATGCAAAGTTAATATGCAAATAAAGGAATTTTAAAAAGTAATGCTGACAGTTGTTTATGTGTGCTAATTTGCTTTATGCACATATTTGTTTTAATCACCTGTATTTTCATTATGAGTTAGGTGTTGTTTTGTAGTAGTTGGCACTTTTCAAATACTGTATTATATACCATTTTCAAAGCAAAGATCGTTATCATATAAGCAAAGAACCCTTCAATGTCATAAACATGCAAATTTTAGCAATCTGGTGTAAACAGCAATTGGTGCTCTAGAAATAATTAAATGTGCTCCCTGGAAGTATTACAGATATGCCATACAATTGTCTGTGAAACAAAAACAAAGTCATTTTTCTGTTAAGCATAACCTGACTACAAATGCCATAGTTGCTTATATGAATTCATAATTATCATGCATATTGACTTAAGTTTGGTCTTTTTGTAGAGTGGTGTTAATGTCATGATGAGACAGGCTATCACTTCATGCCATGTGAGGGTATGTGATTCAATACGAGCATAGCGTTCATTCTAGGACACTTTCTGCTCCAGGGAAAATAACAGCGATACTCCAAAAAATATATTGGAATGATTTTGAATTAACAGTGCAGAAAGGTTTACTAAAAGCCCAACATCACTAATTAGGTTAAATTACTTTAAAAGATATCTTTCTCTGATACAAGCCAACATATTGTAGTTACTTTCATGTATTTAAATATATATATTTGTACATATGGTGTGTATATTTACTGTACAATACATGCATTATTTTTTCTTTCTTATGACATTTTATCTTTATACAACAAGTTTTCACAATTTATCCTTATACATCCATCCATCCATCCATCCATTATCCAACCTGCTGTATCCAAACTACAGGGTCACGGGGGTCCGCTGGATCCAATCCCAGCCAAAACAGGGCGCAAGGCAGGAAACAAACCTTGGGCAGGGCGCCATCCCACCGCAGTATCTTTATACAACACAGTTAAATTAATTTGGCTTTTGTTGACACTGATCAACAAAAATAGACTCTTAAATGGGAAAGTGAAAACAGATCTTTGAAGAGCACTGCATTTATTTATTCATTCATTGTGTTTAAGCCAGCTTGTTAAACAGAAGAATTTCAAGGGTACACTGGGTGGGGGGAAGAACTGACTTACCCATCTTCATTTACTGTACATCCTCATCCAGGAAGAACCTAACCCAGAAGGCCAAGACGAGGTGCAAAGGTAACAATCCAAGAAACAGCAGGTGGTAGGTCAGAAGATAATTATAAAACTGAAAACCTTTGTATAGCACATTATATAGCTATATGACTTTTATAAAACATAAAATATATATTATAAGAAAGAGGTGGGGCTAAAAAATCCATATATGATCTATTTAAAGTGTTTTATTATCAAATTAGGTACCGTATATACTTGCATATAAGTCAGGTCTTGAAATCCGAAAAATCGATCATAAAAATCAGACCCCGACTTTTACCCCCGGTCAAAAATAATTTTTTTTTTAACATCTTCTTGCCTCCTCCAGTCTCGCACCAGTTTCTCAGACACATCGAATTTTGTTGCAGCAGCGCAGTTACCAATTTCTTTTGCCACTTCAACAACTTTTAATTTAAAACTAGCTTCATATTTTTTTCTGATCGTAGATAAGGGATGCTCTTACAATAAAAGTGTATGAGGGTGTGAGACAGATAAAAAACACACAAAACAATGCAAATGTCGCTATTTAATAGTTACCGTGTGGTTACTTAGGAACAATATATAGAAAAAAAAGGCATGTGTTCCGTGATTCTCTGTCAGGTGGTCTTTAGCATATCATAATTTATTGAACCAATAGCATGAGTCTTCTGCATTCAACTTGTACGACCGACATTATAAAATACCACAAACTATACTATAAAATCAAGCCCCAACTTATCTGTGGGAGAACTTAAATGTGAGCATATACGGTATTTGCTATTGTACAGAAAGTAATTATTTTCTGACTCTTGTAAATGCATTATAAAGTCAAAGGGGAGCTGGTGTCTATCCCAAAAAACAGTGAGACTGGATCCAGTCCCTGGGATGTCAGTCCAGTGTTCTCCACACACATTTACAGAGCCACAATCACTCACACATGAGTAACTTAGAATAGTTCATTAACCTAACATGCATGTCTTCAGAATTTGTAAAGAAAGAACAACATCTGAAGGTAAATCACAAGGAGATGAAGAAAGATCCATTTAGACATTCTCTCATCTGGCAACGGAAAATGGGGCTCTGGAGCTGGAAGGTGATGTCAAGACACTGCAGAATATGTCAATGGCATATTTGTTTGTGTTTATTAATAACATACACCTGCAAGATTCATGTTTAAGTTGTTTTTTTTCTTTTATAGATGCTGCAAAACTCAAATATAGTTGAATTTGTTTTTGACTGCATGAAGGTAGGTTACGAAGGATCTGAAGCAATAAAGCAGCCTCAGATTTAGATGATATGCAGTTCAACACTCAAACACAATTTTTGTTTTGCACTAAGTATAAGGTCTTGAACTATGGGAGGAAAAAATACTCCAACTTTGACTTCTCTGTCTAGAGAACATTGTTCCAGAAAGTTTGTTTAGCATTCAGACAGTCTTTACAGAACTTCAGTTAGGTGCTTTTTTTTATTAAATGAACATTATACTTCATGTTTGGTAACCTCCTAAGCCGATTAAGTCTGTGCTGTGTCTCTCTGAGACTTGACTTATACACCATGACATTGATTCACTTCAGTTTAGCACACTTTTATTTAGAAGTCCACTGCACTGTAAAATATATAAAAGAAACATTATATTGAAACATAAGCAGAAAAATATGATACGATATAATATGCATGTGCATACTTTAAAGTCAGAAAAAGTACTGGGACTCCAGGGGATGAAACTAAACCAAGATGAAGAAGAAATAAATGCTGTTTAGAGCGCTAATGAGTATCTGGTTTAAATTCTTTCTGGTTGTGGAACTCTGTCCACCTTGAAAGTAGGCTTTCAAATAAACAGCAGTCGGCAAGGAGGAAGGGTTCATGTCAGTTATGTCCTTCATTCCAAAGGCACAAACTGAAACTGCATTAGTAGCTGTGCATCACTCTTAGTTTTTCCCTTTCCAAGAACTGTAAAACACACCCCTGGCTCACAGGCAGGACAATGTGTATATACTTACACATGCAAATACATGTATGTTACAATATGTGTGTGTGTATATACATAAATAGAGTTACATGAAAAGTAAAGTAATTGTCCCATTCAAAACTTTCTCCTCTTTTTGCCAAGTTTTGACAATGAATGTGCTTTCAAGTCATCATACAAAATATATTACATAATAGGGAAATAAGCAAACAAATACATACAATCTAATTTTTAACTTATGTCATTTGTTGAATGAACAAAGTTATACAAACCCAACTGACACTGTATGAAAAAGTAATCAACTCCCAATTGAAAGAACCTAGTTAATCTAATAATTAAACCAGTTGATTACACAAAGCAAGGTTTGACTGGAGCCATCCTTTCTCAACTTCAATTATTTTAACCCCTACCATTAGTGGCAGGTTGCCAGCACAAAGATTAAAAAAGCTAATACATAATGCCACAATCAAAGGTAACTCCTGAAGCAATCAGAACAAAGTGTTTGACATCTATCAACATCCATTATTGTTGTTGACATCTATCCACATGGAATCATCATGATCAGATCGGATAACCAGCAAAGACTCTACTACCAAAAGACCAGGGGCCTCATGTATAACGCCGTGCGTAGAACTCGCACTATAACATGGCGTAAGCACAAAAGCCGAAATGTGCTTATGCACAGAAAAATCCAGATGCAGGAATCTATGCGTACTCCAACTTCCACGTTCTTCCGCTACATAAATCCTGATCAGCGTGAAAAGTAACGCTCGTGGACGCGCTTTATGTAATGCCCCAACTCCTCCCAGAATTACGCCTCTTTGAATATGTAAATGAATATAAATCACCCTTAAGCTCAGCCTTCTGTGAAAAGACAATGGGAAAAGAATGGGGGAAAATATAAGAATTTCAGCGAATACCAAGTGGAGGCAAAGGAAAAACATACTATTTATTCAAATAAACCGTGGTATAATCAACAAAAGGAAGTTGATCGAGTGACATAGCGTGTTGGAGAAACTTGAAAGCTCACGTTCACAAAATCGCACAGTGCTGGAAATAAAAAAGAAGTCACATATCAAAGTCGCCGTGAAAAGACGAGTTGTAGCCCACTGTCTGACTGTCATATGAAAGCTTATTACGGTACAGAGAAAAAAAGGCACACAGTGGGGAAAAAGCACGAAATGTCAACTTCAATCTCAACATTTCCACTTTAATCACGTAGTTTACTTTGTCATTAAAGTAGAACATAATAAACTTCATCTTAAAATCGTTTAGTTAACCAGTTTCTCAAATCACATCGTAATTAAAGTAGCATGTTAAATGCTTTGTTTTTTATTTGATCTTCTATGTGCTCTATGTGTGTGAATCACTACTTGCTTCTTAAACTGGCACTCTTCCTCTGACAGGACACATAATCCATTAAATTTGTGATATTACAGCTCTCTGAATAACTAAAATACTGAGATGTATATGTGATATCATTTTTATGATGATAAGAGTTAAAGCACGTTATTAAACATGAGTTTCATGGCGCAGTGATTGTGTGCGACCTTCGATGAAATAATTTATTGCAGCAGTACTCAGGGGCGGCTCTAGGCTTGTGGTGGCACTGGGCAGAGGAAGAATCAGTGGCTCCTTCGCCCGCCAATGTCAGTAAGGTAGCTTATGCATGGTGGTTGGCGACGTCCATTGCGGACACTGCATAGTCGCCTCGTGCTCATGACACAAGCATCTAACTTTTGCCGAAATTTGTCGCTGTGTTTTTAGCTGTGTTGTTATTTTCTCTTTCTGTTTTATATTCAATATATATTGGCGTAGCCGCCACTGCAGTCCTTGCTTTTCTTTCTCCAAGTAACTGATCACCACACAATCAGCTCTGTAATAGAGGTTAAGCCATCTGTAAGCTTAGCGCCGATTCTTCAAAACATTTAAGGAACATTGAAATATCTTCGTAGATACATGTTTAATTATTCTATCCTTCACGACACTCCCAGTGAAGAATATAGGTTATTTAAATGAAGTTAAAGTTTTATCTGTATAATAAACACATTTTGCTGCATTTCATCTTAAAAATGATATCGTCATCATATGTAAATACGCGCTTATAAAGTGGCTCAGGTTGTGCGATATTATAACTGTAGTGCAAGTTTACAGTGGGGTGATTGTACTTATAAGTACAAACAGTTCTACAAGGAGCAATTGATTAAGTGCGATTAAAGTTCTTGGGATAAAACTGTTTCTGAACCGCAAGGCTTTGAAACGTTTTGCCGTGGCTGAGACAGCGTGTTCTTGAAGCTGTATACCGATAATTCTCTTTCCGATCAGCTGCTGCTGTGATTCACACTCAGATACAGTGATGTAAATACTCTGAGTGGTGCAGTGAGAGTAATATGGAAAAAGATGATCCGCTGTGGCAACTCCTAACGGGAGCAGCTGAAAGAAGAAGAAGAAGGTGCAGTGAGAGTAACAACGCTAAAGCAGTTATGGTATTTGGAATACTATGGCTATTCCCTGGACCATTATATTGCTACAAGTTAATTACAATCAGATGCGTTACACTAATAAAACAATATGCGGTTAGTTTCAGTGTATTTATAAAGCCGAGTCAGGAAAATAAGGTGTAACCACACAGGAACAGAAGCATTGCTTTGACGCTGGGTGCCGCCAGTCTGCAAAACCAAGCGGAGAACTTGCGTACGAAAAGGTATGAGGTACCATGGAAAAGTGCGTGGCTTTACGCCAAGTGTAGGTTTTATACATCGCGATTTGAACGTGGAAAAGTTCTTACGCAACATTTCTGTGCGTACGTACCGTTTATACATGAGGCCCCAGGAGGGAGTAGAAGGATGGTTTGCCGAGGACTCAAGGTCTGTGTTGCTGTCTGGCTTTGTTTTTGATTTTCCCTTCTATAATTTTAATCTCCTCTGTTGTCAACTGGCCATAGTTCATCAATTAATTAAAGGAGATAGAGTATATTTCCATTTATGTTTAACTAGCAAAATACCCGCGCTTCGCAGCGGAGAAGTAGTGTGTTAAAGAAGTAATGAAAAAGAAAAGGAAACATTTTAATAATAATGTAACATGATTGACAATGTAATTGTGTTGTCATTGTCATGAGTGTTGCTGGCATATATATATATATACACACACACACACACACACACATATAAACATATACTGTATATACACATTATATATATATATATACATATACATACATATATACATATATATACACATATACAAATATAGACATATATATATACACATATATATAGACATACATATATATACATATATATACACACACACACACATATATATACATATATATATCTACATATATACTGTATATACACATATATATATATACAAATCTACATATATATATATACTAGCAAAATACCCGCGCTTTGCAGCGGAGAAGTAGTGTATTAAAGAAGTAATGAAAAAGAAAAGGAAACATTTTGAAAATAAAGTAACATGATTGTCAATGTAATTGTTTTGTCACTGTTGTGAGTGATGAGTGTTGCTGTCATATATATATATATATACTGTATAGACACACATATAAACATATATATATATACATATCCACACATATATACATATACACATATACACATATATATATATACACACATACACATATATACATATACACATATATATATAAACTGCTCAAAAAAATTAAAGGAACACTTTGAAAACACATCAGATCTCAATGGGAAAAAGAAATCCTCCTGGATATCTATACTGATATAGACTGGGTAATGTGTTAGGAACGAAAGGATGCCACATTGTTTGATGGAAATGAAAATGATCAACCTACAGAGCCCTGAATTCAAAGACGCCCCAAAAATCAGAGTGAAAAAATTATGTGGCAGGCTAGTCCATTTTGCCAAAATTTAATTGCAGCAACTCAAAATTGTACGCAGCACTTTGTATGGCCCCTGCGTTCTTGTATACATGCCTGACAACATCGGTGCATGCTTCTAATGAGATGACCGGTGGTGTTGTGGGGGATCTCCTCCCAGATCTGGACCAGGGCATCACTGAGCTCCTGGACAGTCTGAGGTGCAACCTGGTGGCATTGGATGGACCAAAACACAATGTCCCAGAGGTGTTCTATTGGATTTAGGTCAGGAAAGTGTGGTGGCCAGTCAATGGTATCAATTCCTTCATCCTCCAGGAACTGCCTGCATACTCTCACCACATGAGGCCAGGAATTGTCGTGCACCAGGAGCCACTGTACCAGCACAGGGTCTGACAATGGGTCCAAGGATTTCATCCTGATACCTAATGTCAGCCAAGGTGCCTTTGTCAAGCCTGTAGCGGTCTGTGTGACCCTCCATGGATATGCCTCCCCAGACAATCATTAACCCACCACCAAACTGCTCATGCTGAATGATGTTACAGGCAGCATAATGTTCTCCATGGCTTCTCCAGACCCTTTCACTTCTGTCACGTGCTCAGGGTGAACCTGCTCTCATCTGTAAAAAGCACAGGGCACCAGTGGTGCATCTGCCAATTCTGGTATTCTATGGCGAATGCCAATCGAGCTGCATGCTGCTGGGCAGTGAGCTCATGGCCCATTAGAGGACATGGGGCCCTTGAGTCACCCTCATGAAATCTTTCTGGTTGTTTGGTCAGAGACATTCACACCAGTGGCCTGCTGGAGGTCATTTTGTAGGGCTCTGGCAGTGCTCATCCTGTTCCTCCTTGCCCAAAGGAGCAGATACTGGTCCTGCTGATGGGTTATGGACCTTCTATGGCCCTCTCCAGCTCTCCTAGAGTAACTGCTTGTCTCCTAGAATCTCCTCCATGCCCTTGAGACTGTGCAGGGAGACACAGCAAACCTTCTGGCAATGACACGTATTGATGTGCCATCCTGGAGAAGTTGGACTACCTGTGCATCCTCTGTAGGGTCCAGGTATCGCCTCATGCTACCAGTAGTGACACTGACTGTAGCCAAATGCAAAACTAGTGAAGAAACAGTCAGAAAAGATGAGGAGGGAAAAATGTCAGTGGCCTCCACCTGTTAAACCATTCCTGTTTTGGGGGTCATCTCATTGTTGCCCTCTAGTGCATCTGTTGTTAATTTCATTAACACCACAGCAGCTGAAACTGATTAACAACCCCTCTGCTACTTAACTGACCAGATTAATATCCCATAAGTTTTATTGACTTTATGCTATACTCTGATTAAAAAGTGTTCCTTTAATTCTTTTGAGCAGTATATATATATATATATATATACACATGCATCCACATATATATACATATATATATACATATCTACATATACACACATACATACATACACATACATATATACAGACAAATACATATATATATATACATACACACACATATATAAACATATAAATACATATACATACATATATACATATATATATATACATATATAACTCCGCCTCCCACGGGCATCGAGCAGAAGTCTATTATAGTATATGGCCGAAAAAATAGGTTCCAGTTATGACCATTACATGTAGAATTTCGAAATGAAACCTGCCCAACTTTTGTAAGTAAGCTGTAAGGAATGAGCCTGCCAAATTTCAGCCTTCTACCTACATGGGAAGTTTTAGTGATGAGTCAGTCAGTCAGTCAGTCAGTGAGTGAGTGAGTCAGTGAGGGCTTTGCCTTTTATTAGTATAGATATCCACATATATATATTAGTGGTGGGACTAGATTAAAAAAATTAATCTAATTAATTAGAGGCTATGTAATAATTAATCTTGATTAATTGTATGTACAGTAAACCCTCCTCGATCGCAGGGATTGCGTTCCAGAACCCCCCACGATAGATGAAAATCCGCGAAGTAGAAACCATATGCTTGTATGGTTATTTTTATATATTTTAAGCCCTTATAAACTCTCCCACACTGTTAACATTATTATTTTACCCTCTAGACATGAAATAACACCCTTTAGTCAAAAGTTTAAACTGTGCTCCATGACAAGACAGAGATGACAGTTCTTTCTCACAATTAAAAGAATGCAAATATATATTTTCTTCAAAAGGAGTGTCTGCATCAGGAGAAGAGAATTTAAGAGAGAGCGCGAGCGCTCGCAAAGAAACGAAAACAATCAAAAAATCAATACGTGTCCTTTTAAGTTTGCCGAAGCACCGCAATAAAGCGGCATTTTTCAGAGGAGCGTCAGTATCTTCTAAGCAAACAGCCTCTGTGCAAACAGCCCCTCTGCTCACATCTCCTCCGTCAGACGCAGAGAACGTCAGAGTTAGGGAGCGAGATTAAAGCAACAATCAAAACATCAATACGTGTGCTTTTAAATATGTTGAGCACCGCAATACAGCAGCATTTTTTAGAGGAGTGTCAGTATCTTTTAAGCAAACAGCCTCTGTGCAAACAGCCCCTCTGCTCACATCTCCTCCGTCAGATGCAGAGAACGTCAGAGTTAGAGAGCGAGATTAAAGCAACAATCAAAACATCAATACATGTGCTTTTAAATATGCTGAGCACCGCAATAAAGCGGCATTTTTTAGAGGAGTGTCAGTATCTTTTAAGCAAACAGCCTCTGTGCAAACAGTATCTCTGCTCACATCTCCTCCGTCAGACGCAGAGAACGTCAGAGTTAGAGAGCGAGATTAAAGCAACAATCAAAACATCAATACATGTGCTTTTAAATATGCTGAGCACCGCAATAAAGCGGCATTTTTTAGAGGAGTGTCAGTATCTTTTAAGCAAACAGCCTCTGTGCAAACAGTATCTCTGCTCACACCCTCTCCGTCAGGCGCAGAGAATGTCAGAGAGGGTGAGAGAGAGGCAGAGACAAGCAAACAATCAAGCAGTCAAAAGAATAATCAATCATATCTTATAGCATTGAGGAGTTTTAGTTAATATGTAATACATGCTCTGATTCTAAGCCATCTGCCAATAGCGTCCCTTGTATGAAATCAACTGGGCAAACAAACTGAGGAAGCATGTACCATAAATTAAAAGACGCATTGTCCGCAGAAATCCACAAACCAGCGAAAAATCCATGATATATATATTTAGATATGCTTACATTTAAAATCCGCGATAGAGTGAACCTGCGAAAGTCGAAGCGCGATATAGCGAGGGATTACTGTAATCACACATGAAAATTTGCCCCAAATCGCAAATGTTTTTTTTTTAATTTAAAAGGGTTTTAGTGGGCGACAGAATCAAATAATAGACATGGACATGAATATTGTTTGTGGTGGGTTGGCACCCTGCCCAGGATTGGTTCCTGCCTTGTGCCCTGTGTTGGCTGGGATTGGCTCCAGCAGACCCCCGTTACCCTGTGTTCGGATTCAGCGGGTTGGAATATGGATGGATGGATGGATGGAATATGGATGGACGGATGAATATTGTAAACTCAAGCTCTTTTAATTTCTGAAAACAAAATGCTTTTAAACTGCATTTCAATTCATAACAGAAACAAAAATAAAAGCTAAAATTGGGCAGATCTTAAAAATAAAGTGGTATTTTAAGTACTTTAAGTACATTTTCAGAATGGTAATGTCTTTAAATAATAATAACCAAAATTTCAACATAAAGTGCAGTTTTTCTTTTTAAAAAAATAAGTCAGAAACATAAAAGGTAATTTGACAAGCTTCATCTTTAAACTCTGAGTAACCTTAGCCAAAATTATTTTGTACATTAGGCTAAAACAGTGTGATTATTGAACATTTTGTAATTAGATGTAATTAGAATTACTAACGGTCACAGAAGTCCAATGATCCCCAGCAAGAGCCACAAAGTCCGCTTTCTGTAATGCATCTAATTTTGCTTGCTTTTCAGTGTGCACAAAACCATGCTTTTATCAAGGCTTCCGTCGGGTAGTCTTTTGAAATGAAAATTGCCTCTGATCATTCGTAGGAACGCGCTTTATTCCGACTCTAACATTTTTGTAGCTCTGATGTGTGCATCAATGTAATCGATGTACCAGGAAATCATGCACTGACAAAAGTTCCCCTTTGCTTGGAATGCAAAGTGTAATTAAATGCGTTATTTTTTTTAACGCGTTATGGAGTACATGCATCGAAGCTTCTCAGCTGTGCTTGTGCTAAGAAAAGGAAACATTTTAAAATAACGTAACATGATTATCAAAGTAACAGTTTTGTGACAGTTATGAGTGTTGCTGTCATCAAGGATTTGATTATCATTATTTTTTGCAATCAGGTTCATATTTGGAGGATGTGTTGTGTTCAAGTTATATTCCGTGTTTGTCAACCGTTGTAAAGATAACAGGTTTCATTCATCAAAGTGTTCAACACCCAAATCGATACTCGTCAATGTAAAATGTTCAACAGGCATTCCCGGGATTAAGTTGTGGAAATTGCCTGCGAACATTTAGCGGTAGCGTGTGTATGAACTTAATTTAATCTTTTACAGTCCTGCAAAGTCAGTTGATGTGAGCCGCTCGGAGTACATGCATCGAAGCTTCTCAGCTGTGCTCGTGCGATCTCGCGATGTCAACGGGTTTATTTAATGTTAGCTTAGACTCGGCACTTAAAAGTTTCTTGCTACAGCAATTTTAACTCCGTTACAAAGTGATCCAAACTCTCGTTTATACCTCGTGTCTTTTCATTAAACTTGTATCTCGCGAATACCACATTCGTCTTGGCATGACAAACGGCAGTGGGAGTGTGTCTATAAACTTAATTTAAACTTACGGTTCACACCGTGCTTTGTTTCCGCAGTAGCTGCACGTATGAATATGCTTGTATGCATCACTCACTTCATAATCTTTTGCTGCCTTCTCAATTGTGAAATGGCGTTTTTTGTTCAGCGCTCTTTGGAGCTCTTCCTTGTTTTCTACGTACTGCGTTCAGAGTCATTTCACGTGATTACGTGGGAGGCGTGATGATGTCAGACGCAACTCCGCCCCCCACGGCCATCTAGCTGAAGTCCATTACAGTATATGTAGAAAAATAGGTTCCAGTTATGACCATTACGCGTAGAATTTCGAAATGAAACCTGCCCATCTTTTGTAAGTAAGCTGTAAGGAATTAGCCTGCCAAATTTCAGCCTTCTACCTACACGGGAAGTTGGAGAATTAGTGATGAGTCAGTCAGTCAGTCAGTCAGTGAGGGCTTTGCCTTTTATTAGTATAGATTAGTTTCTGCCTTGTTCTCTGTGTGTTTTAACAAACAATGTAGTTATTGAGATAGTTATATATTTCAATAGACTCATTTGCTGATGTGTGTCAAGGCTTTAATATACATTTTATGCAGTTTATATATATATATTGCGGCAGATGACCGGGGAGCTTGCCCCACCAGGGTGCCCCTGAGATGAAAGAACTGGGGGAGGTGACATATTGGGGACAATACCTCCATTGGAACATGAGGGGGCGACCTCCCTGAAGCATGTCGGGACCATGGGCTTGGAGCTTGGAAGCTCAGCCCTATTGGGACCTGTGGTTGCACCAGGGGGCGACTGGACAATTCCAGAGAAGAGAATCTGGGAGCACCTGGAGTGCTTCCAGGTGCCCATGCAGCACTTCTGCCACACCAATAAGTGTTGCAGGAAGAGCGTCAGGAAACACCTGGAGCACATTTGGGTTCAGCAACTCACTCCACTTGGGGAGCCATAATCGAGATGTAGAGAACAGAGCTTGTGGGACAGGAGTGAAGGAGGCAGATGAAAAGAATAAGAATAGAAAAGAAGAAAGGACTGAGCAATAAATGCATGATAATCACATGCGTGATTTGTAATCTCAGTGTTCTGCGTCTGTCTGGGGTCCAGGCTAATTCCACTATATATATATATATATATATATATATATATATATATATATATATATATATATATATATATATATATATATATACATACATATATATACTGCTCAAAAGAATTAAAGGAACACTTTTTAATCAGAGTATAGCATAAAGTCAATGAAACTTATGGGATATTAATCTGATCAGTTAAGTAGCAGAGGGGGTTGTTAATCAGTTTCAGCTGCTGTGGTGTTAATGAAATTAACAACAGATGCACTAGAGGGGCAACAATGAGATGACCCCCAAAACAGGAATGGTTTAACAGGTGGAGGCCACTGACATTTTTACCTCCTCATCTTTTCTTACTGTTTCTTCACTAGTTTTGCATTTGGCTACAGTCAGTGTCACTACTGGTAGCATGAGGCGATACGTGGACCCTACAGAGGATGCACAGGTAGTCCAACTTCTCCAGGATGGCACATCAATACGTGTCATTGCCAGAAGGTTTGCTGTGTCTCCCTGCACAGTCTCAAGGGCATGGAGGAGATTCTAGGAGACAAGCAGTTACTCTAGGAGAGCTGGAGAGGGCCATGGAAGGTCCATAACCCATCAGCAGGACCAGTATCTGCTCCTTTGGGCAAGGAGGAACAGGATGAGCACTGCCAGAGCCCTACAAAATGACCTCCAGCAGGCCACTGGTGTGAATGTCTCTGACCAAACAACCAGAAAGACTTCATGAGTGTGACCCAAGGGCCCCATGTCCTCTAATGGGCCCTGAGCTCACTGCCCAGCAGCATGCAGCTCGATTGGCATTCGCCATAGAATACCAGAATTGGCAGATGCACCACTGGTGCCCTGTGCTTTTTACAGATGAGAGCAGGTTCACCCTGAGCACGTGACAGAAGTGAAAGGGTCTGGAGAAGCCATGGAGAACATTATGCTGCCTGTAACATCATTCAGCATGAGCAGTTTGGTGGTGGGTTAATGATTGTCTGGGGAGGCATATCCATGGAGGGTCACACAGACCGCTACAGGCTTGACAAAGGCACCTTGGCTGACATTAGGTATCAGGATGAAATCCTTGGACCCATTGTCAGACCCTATGCTGGTACAGTGGCTCCTGGTGCACGACAATTCCTGGCCTCATGTGGTGAGAGTATGCAGGCAGTTCCTGGAGGATGAAGGAATTGATACCATTGACTGGCCACCACACTTTCCTGACCTAAATATAATAGAACACCTCTGGGACATTATGTTTTGGTCCATCCAATGCCACCAGGTTGCACCTCAGACTGTCCAGGAGCTCAGTGATGTCCTGGTCCAGATCTGGGAGGAGATCCCCCACAACACCATCGGTCATCTCATTAGAAGCATGCACCAATGTTGTCAGGCATTTATACAAGAACACAGGGGCCATACAAAGTGCTGCGTACAATTTTGAGTTGCTGCAATTAAAATTTGGCAAAATGGACTAGCCTGCCACATAATTTTTTCACTCTGATTTTTGGGCGTCTTTGAATTCAGGGCTCTGTAGGTTGATCATTTTCATTTCCATCAAACAATGTGGCATCCTTTCGTTCCTAACACATTACCCAGTCTATATCAGTATAGATATCCAGGAGGATTTCTTTTTCCCATTGAGATCTGATGTGTTTTCAAAGTGTTCCTTTAATTTTTGAGCAGTTTATATATATATATATATATATATATATATATATGTACATATACATATATATATATATATATATATATATATATACACACACAGTGCATCCGGAAAGTATTCACAGCGCATCACTTTTTCCACATTTTGTTATGTTACAGCCTTATTCCAAAATGGATTAAATTCATTTTTTTCCTCAGAATTCTACACACAACACCCCATAATGAAAACGTGAAAAAAGTTTACTTGAGATTTTTGCAAATTTATTAAAAGTAAAAAAATTGAGAAAGCACATGTACATAAGTATTTACAGCCTTTGCCATGAAGCTCAAAACTGAGCTCAGGTGCATCCTGTTTCCCCTGATCATCCTTGAGATGTTTCTGCAGCTTAATTGGAGTCCACCTGTGGTAAATTCAGTTGATTGGACATGATTTAAAAAAGCACACACCTGTCTATATAAGGTCCCACAGTTGACAGTTCATGTCAGAGCACAAACCAAGCATGAAGTCAAAGGAATTGTCTATAGACCTCCGAGACAGGATTGTCTCGAGGCACAAATTTGGGGAAGTTTACAGAAAAATGTCTGCTCCTTTGAAGGTCCCAATGAGCACAGTGGCCTCCATCATCCATAAGTGGAAGAAGTTTGAAACCACCAGGACTCTTCCTAGAGCTGGCAGGCCATCTAAACTGAGCGATCGGGGGAGAAGGGCCATAGTCAGGGAGGAGACCAAGAAACCGATGGTCATTCTGTCAGAGCTCCAGAGATCCTCTGTGGAGAGAGGAGAAACTTCCAGAAGGACAACCATTTCTGCCTGTATGGTAAAGTGGCTAGACGGAAGCCACTCTTTAGTCAAAGGCACATGGCAGCCCGCCTGGAGTTTGCCAAAAGGCACCTGAAGGACTCTCAGACCATGAGAAACAAAATTCTCTGGTCTGATGAGACAAAGATTGAACTTTTTGGTGTGAATGCCAAGCGTCACGTTTGGAGGAAACCAGGCACCGCGCATTACCAGGCCAATACCATCCCTACAGTGAAGCATGGTGGTGGCAGCATCATGCTGTGGGGATGTTTTTCAGCGGCAGGGACTGGGAGACTAGTCAGGATAAAGGGAAAGATGAGTGTAGCAATGTACAGAGACATCCTGGATGAAAACCTGCTCCAGAGCACTCTTGACCTCAGACTGGGGCGATGGTTCATCTTTCAGCAGGACAACGACCCTAAGCACACAGCCAAGATATCAAAGGAGTGGCTTCAGGACAACTCTGTGAATGTCATTGAGTGGCCCAGCCAGAGCCCAGACTTGAATCCGATTGAACATCTCTGGAGAGATCTTAAAATGGCTGTGCACCGACGCTTCCCATCCAACCTGATGGAGCTTGAGAGGTGCTGCAAAGAGGAATGGGCGAAACTGGCCAAGGATAGGTGTGCCAAGCTTGTGGCATCATATTCAAAAAGACTTGAGGCTGTAATTGCTGCCAAAGGTGCATCGGCAAAGTACTGAGCAAAGGCTGTGAATACTTATGTACATGTGATTTCTCAGTTTTTTTATTTTTAATAAATTTAACTGTAACATAAGAAAATGTGGAAAAAGTGATGCGCTGTGAATACTTTCCGGATGCACTGTATATGTCACTATTGTAAGTCATATGATTGCATTCTACATCTAGTCTAATTTACTGTAGGTCACCTTTTTATGTTATAGACACTAAATTCCTGAAAACCATATGTTTTACGAAGTCACCTGGATTGTGACTTTATTATTATTATTTGTATTACTCCAATACATTGTAATATATCAATTATATGCTCAAGGAGCCAATAGTGTTAAAGCACAAATGCATATTTTTAAGAAATACCTTATACTGTAACTGTCCACTGTCTACTTAAACCACTGTGAATATTTAATCTCTCTATCTTCTCTCTCCTTCAGGGCTAGAGAGAGGAACCACATAGAATTTGTCCTTTGGCAAAAAGAAACATTTGTATAAGCAAATGCATACTGTTTTCCATCTCTATTATTACCAGTTTGTAAAAGCATTAAAACTTTATTTGAATTTTAAACAGCTATCCTGAATATTGTTACATTCACTTTTCACATATTATGGTATCTATAGTTTTAGGCGTCATTACCCAAAATTTTATGAGCTGAGTGGCGATACTGAAACACAGAATAAGAAATGCTTGATTAAATGCATATTTATTATAAAGACAGACAATCCAACATTTTCCTCTTCACAAAAGCTATGATTATGACACTGACATGTTCCTGGATGCTTCCATTGCTCAAACGTGTTGTGTATCATCTGGAGTTCGTGAGGTAATGTCACAGAAATTAACAGCTATTCCCCACCTGATCATCTGCATCCTCTAACAGCCTCTAATGTCACCAACTTGACATGAAAATACCTGAAGTGTGTGTAAGTATGTTAAACAAATTTTAAACAGGACAAGCTATTTTGGTCAGAAATCATTTTTATAAGGATTGAAGAGAAGAAGCAGTATGTACTACTCAAATCAAAAATGACTTACCTAGTAGATATTACAATCAGTTATTCAGTAGCAGATATATATGATATTGGCTTCTTGGCTTATACAGGGGTTTAAAGTCTATATCCTGTATCCTGTTAATAATTAGTTTAACATAAAATAATACAGCCCTATGTAAAGCATGGAGTAATCAGACTGAGACTTATTAAAATTAAATCATGTGAACATTATGCAAATCATGCACATTTTTTAAAAAAAACAATTTTTTGCTTTAAGTTTTGTTTCTTGGCTTCAGTGAACATTCTGTTACTTAACTGTTTGCGGGCTGAATTATTTTTCCAGAAAACTCAAGTTTTCTGTAAAGCACACAAAGCAACGGTTTCACACATAAATCAAAATAAAACATCTGTTTCTATGTGGTGTGACTGATGTTGGCACATGTTCGGCATATGTGGCAGTAGTGGTCTCAGTGTGAGACAATCTGGTTTGTACCTCTCGTCATCATAAGTGGTGCCCCCCCAAAAGGCGAATGCTGCTGAAGGAGACCGATCAGATGATGCCGATACCTAACTTTCTTTTTTTATATCCATCTCCAGATTACTTGCATCAAACTCGGAGTCCGACAAGTCAGAATCCTATTCAATGAAATTACGTAAAAAGTCCATGGAGTATTTTGCTTTGCACATTCGCTTTGGACTCTCGCCAGATGTCAATGCCATTTTAGAGGTTTTAGGGAATCAAGGTTAAATCAGCAAAGCCATGTAACTTTACTTCTAGCAAAGACAGTCAAACTAAACTGTAAGGGCGAGTTTTGTCACAGTTTACAGCTGATTACCATCCTCTACCCCTGAATTTTGACAAAAGTCGACATCAGCCCTGAAAAAGTTAAACCATATTGCTGTCTACCTTGTACTGTAATTCTTAGCATGCAAGAGAACTGGTATTTCGTTTGGATCGAGTTGAGTTTGATCATATGCACATACATCGATCTGTTTTATAAACCCATTTAATTCAATTATAGTGTCACAGCGAGCAACAGCCTATCCTGTCAGCCCTGGAGGCAAGGCAGGAAGCCGTCCTGACATAGGGCCAGTATTACAGACACAGTAAGATTAAATGGCCATCTTTTTGCTGTTTATATGCATGCATGTCACCCTTTTCCAGTCAGCCATTTTCTAAAACTGCTTTTTCTATCACAAGGTTTTGGGCAGCCAGAGCTTATATTAGAAGCATTCTGGGCAAGGCAAGAAAAAAAAGTTGATAGATGAATAGATATATAATAATGGCAGGCAGCTGCATTGGATTATTCAGAAATACAGGCTACAGCATTAAAGCAGCAACAAATAAAAAAAGAAAACTGAGCAATACAGTCATTCAGAATACATTGTATGTTCTGAATTTTCTCCATTCATTGTATAAAATGAGCACTTGAAAAGGATGTGACAAAAAGTAAGCAGGTCACAGCTTAAATAGCAATTGTAACTGAAAAACTCTTACATGGAATTTTTTTTATTTGGTTTTGAAGAGACTATCCTATACAGTGCCTTTATTGTTTTTATGGAGCTGTAACAAGTTGGTAAAAAGTAAAGAAAATTATTCTCAGGTAAGAATTCTGAATTCACGGTCAATGAATTTATTACTACTTTCTTAAGAGGAAAGGTGTTTTTGTTTGTTAATATTGCCATCTTTTAACTAAAGATTTGTAATTTTTTATTTTGAAATATAACTGTATCTGTACATTACTGAAACAATTGCACACATGACTATATTTTATTATTTACCAAGAAGGTAAAAAGTAATGATTGGGTATACAGCCTCACATTTCTTTTACTTTTATTCAAATATTTCTTGTTTAGTTATATATTTTATTTAATGTATTCCATAGTGGTGAAATATACTCCTATATTCTTTATATCCAATATTTTCTTGTTGCAAACCACAACGTAATAAATAGTGATGAAAGAACACTGTGGAGTTTACTTTGCCAAATCATGAAAATGTTCGGGAACTTTGCCAAACTCCATAAAATTCATAGAAGTCAATGAGGAAGGAGGAACTGAACTAGTGTTGTGTAGATTATAATGATGCAATGGTTTTTTAAGTGTCCTACGTGGCTATGGAAATGTCTGCCAACTATGCTGGACAGATTATTGTGGCCTAAAATGTTATCAGAGCTGTGTGGCAGCAGTACTAACCACTGTGTGTCTGTGCCTCAAACAAAAAGGAAACTGAGAGAAGGATAACCACAAACGAAGTGCAACAAATGGCCAAAAACTAGCAATAAGTAAATACAATATAGATCATTGAGCTAATATTGATCCGATCTTAGGTCACACATTGGTCGTGCTTCACAGAGGCAGTGTAGGACTGGCTCATTCCATTGTTTGAAGTCAAGGCTCTGTGTGCTGATGGAACATCTTTTTTGTTTCCTATGTATCTGTGAAGATCGATGAAGAAGAAATGCCCTGTAAATAGTAACAAATCTTTCATTATTATTTTTTCTGATGAGACGAGGACCCATATAAGGCTTGTTATGAAATTACAGCTGGGCAGATGGCTAATTATGCATGCAAATTATGTAAATGGATTTAGAAAATAAATTTATGAGTTTTTATACATTTTAGGCATCTTTACATTCCTCTGGCTGTTTTGAGATGCCAACAAGGAGGTCCTCTTCTATTTTAGAAGGAAATTCAACAATATAAAAACTGAAAAATAGAAACTGAATTCATAAGAATTTAAACTATTGTTAAAAGAGAAATACCTAATGTAGTTTCAGAAGAATACTGGTAATGGTACAAAAGTAAAACCTAGTCATTTTTGTGAATATAGATTTTTTATGATTGCCTGCCTTTGACAATTTGCTATTGCCTTGCCCATTTTGGAAATCATGTCTTGTTTTGCCTGTTTAAATGTGTTTTGGAAGCTATTTGCTCTTTCTAATCAGTATCTTTGCTTTTTGTATAGCAAGGAAAAATATAATTGTATTGCCCTGGGTAAAATAACCTCTGCTTCTAGTCAGATTTTAACTCTGCCCATGATTTTAATGATAGTATAAGTTTCACAAACATATAAATGCTGTGTTGTAGCAGAGGGACAGAAGCCCTGTTGTGTTGCTGTTAATGGTTAATACACTTTGGAGAACAACTGGTCAGCATATGTATGTCAAGATTAAAAAGGTTAAAAATACACCATTAGCATCTTAAAGGAATCAGTGACATATTGTAGGTTTAAATCCTAACATCTTGTCTTAGAGGTCACAAGCATGGCCCTGTGTGAGGTAATTAAAGGACAGTTGGTTTAACTTGTAAATAGTTTCCTAGTACATTGCTGCAACGTGTGAAATTTAAAAAAATAATTTGATAGCAGTGCAGAATAGTAGTATCATCTGCCATGACTTTTCAAAAAACCTTGAATAAAGTACCTCATTAAAGACTAATAATTAAATTGTGAATGGCTCAAATTCAGAGCACTGTGGTCAAAGGACTGCGTAATTGGCCTACATAAATAACAATGTGTCATTAAGCAAAGGACCTTTTTTAAAGTAAGAAATGTCAGTGGAGGGGTCCCATGGGCATCAGTACTATGAAAACTACTGTTCTGAATTTAGTTAAAAAGACAAACATAATGAAAAAAAAACAACTAATTACATTTAAAAAATAATACTACAGTTGGAAGATTATCGAATTCAATATGGTCTTTTAAGTGACTAAAGATTAATTTTAGAATATGCTCCTTATGATCATTAATGTAAATAATTATAGGCATACACAACGCTACACATCATCTTTGACATACTAACACTTCCAGCCAACAAATTATTCAGCAGAAGTATGTCAAGAAACACTACTGGGACTCCTTTTTACTAATGCCAGCAATATGTCTTCACTATGACTGTGACTGCCTTTTTTATCTTTAGCCAAGTCAGAAGTTGTCTTTCTTTTTAGGTATTCTAGTGGGTATTTGTTGTTTGTAATAATAAATGTGTATTTACTTATTGAGCGTCTTTAAAAAGCCAAATTTCCACCTGGAGACAAATAAAGATCTATCTATCTATCTATCTATCTATCTATCTATCTATCTATCTATCTATCTATCTATCTATCTATCTATCTATCTATCTATCTATCTATCTATCTAAAAAGCAACTGGGCTATTGTTCACTATTTCTGCATTTACTCTTTAATGGAGTCTGTAGTATTAATCACTAAAACAGGTTTATACAGAATTCTAAAGCTGTATCCCTTTCTGTACACTCCTAGTTTAGACCACAGTAACTTATTTTATTATTTTAAGTTTGTTTTTATTGTTTTATTTATTTCACACACAGCACAATAAAAATGAAACAAAACAAAACTAAAAACACACACACACATATTTATATGTTTACTGTTAGTGGGTGCTTGGCAAACTAAGATTTAAGAGTTCACAACAGTTTTTGTATCCAGTCATTCTCATTACCTACAGTATATGTCAATCTCAATTAGCAGAGTGTTGCTCTCTGTTTAATAAACTTCCTAGGTAATTCCTAGTCGGCAGTTTGTGTTTATTCTGTGAACCTCTGAAGCAACTTTTCCTAACTGAGTTCTGACTTTATTAGCAAAGACACGTGAACCATAAATGCCAATTCCATTGACTTGAACCTTCATTAGTTGTTTCATGTAGAGGTTGATGCTGCAAAGGAGTGGAGAAGAAGGTATAAGAACAACCAGAAAAATTAAGGTAATTACAATTTTGGTGAAGGGGTTTTTATGATGGGCAGGCACAGTGGTGCAGTGGTAGCACTGCTGCTTCACAGTAAGAACAGCAGAGTTCATGTCCTGGTTCTTCCCTATGTGGAGTTTGCATGTTCTCCCTGTGTCTGTGTGGGTTTCCTCCGGGTTCTCCAATTTTCTACCACTGTCCAAAGACATGCAGGTTAAGTGAATTGGTAATGCCAAATTGCCCCTAGTATGTATCTGGGGTGTGTGGATATGTGTTTGCCTATCTAGGGTTTTTTCCTGCCTTGCACCCTATGCTAGTTGGGATAGACGCTATCTTTCCCTGTGATCCTACTCTAGATTAAGCAGGTTAGAAAATGACTTGACATGACTTTTTTGTGGTTAGTCTTTAGAGCAAGTTACAGAATAACAAGAATTATCCCAGTCATAAAAAAGACAACCAAACCCATGCAATCCCACCTTAACCTTGCCTGCACTAAGAGAAGATACCATAGAATAACCAGTCCCAAAAAATAGCTGGGAAGTGAAGTACAATTATGCTGTGGTACTCACATTAATGGTAACAGTAATGAAGGAAAATGGTATGATGGAGTAGGCACAAGGACTAGAACAACTAAGCAGATGTAAGCCAATATTTATCAAATGTCCCAGAATTACTCCTAGGAATTGCACTAAAAGTCACACGAGAACAAGAACTTGTCCTGCCTCAGTGTAGGACATGAGAAGAATTTACAAAGTGTCCTTGTACCAGTCCCAGCAAGAACAACAAGGTCTCGTCTGACAATGAATGATTTCACGATTTTAAGGCAGCCCTTGCCACAACTTGCTACTCATGATGTTGCTTTGTAGTTTTCTCATACTAATGCTGTGGCTTCACTACAAACATAATAATGATAATAATATTAATCAAAATAGAAGAAGAAGAAGAATGTTAGTCAGTCAGTTTCCAACCTGCTATATCCTAACACAGAGTCATTGGGGTCTGCTGGAGCCAATCCCAGCCAACACAGGGCGCAAGGCAGGAACAAACCCCAGGCAGGGCTCCAGCCCACCGCAGGGCACACACACACACTATGGACAATTTTGGGATTGCCAATTCACCTAACCTGCATGTCTTTGGACTATAGGAGGAAACCAGAGCACCCGGAGGAAACTCATGCAAACATGGGAAGAACATGCAAACTCCACGCTGGGAGGACCTGGAAAGCGAACCCAGGTCTCCTTACTGCGAGGCAGCAGTGCTACCACTATGCCACCTAGAAGAAGAATGAAAACGTAATAATTTAGGATATCGTGCTAAGCTGCACCTAACTGCTGACACATTGCAACACCATTAATAATATGGTAATGAACACCAAGATAGAAAGAATGAGAGTTAAACACAATAACAGGCATGTTTATTTAACAATGAATCATTCACAGCCATACTATTAGAAGAATCACCTTCCCACTGACTCAGGAAACATCTTGTAAAGTAACAGTTATAGTGTAAGTAGCCATGGCTGTTCCTTTACTGTTACTGAAGTTGCATTCACTCTTGCACTGTTCCTGATCATCTTCTAATGTGGTATGTCATGTCTCTCTTCGTGATAATCCCTTATCTCCTCTGAGACTATTTTCATCCAATGCTCCATGTCTCCTTCCACGTTTCTTTAACCTTCCCGGCTTTTTAAGGAGTAAATAGAACATTACAGGGGTTTGTGGAATGCAGAGTTCAGAGAACCTGTGTGATATTTTGCTGTCAATCACCCATCCAGGCTCCCACCCTTGACCATCTATGTGTTGATACTGTGATATCGCTGGCTATTCTCATACTGTATGGGTGCTCTTCCACACATGGTGGGGCAATGATTTTTATGTTTGTGCTGACTTGCATGAAGGCAGCTTGCTTTAACATTACCCCATGTGGAGTCATGGGTAAATGAATAATCTGTGTAATACCTATTGTAAGGATGTTCAAAGTTTAGTGCAAAATTCAAGAAATGTTTAGATGTAGATTATCCAAATTAAAGCTGCCATTTTCTCTGTGGCTAAAAAGCATAACGTTACCAACACTTTCTTTGCAGGTGACAGTGCATGGCTTCTCCACGTAGATGAACTGATCAAGTAATGTACAAGAATATTATAATGTTGCAAACATTATTCCATATCTGTCAAATTGTTATATTTTTATGGGTTGTCCTGCATTTCCAAAATATTCAGCCTTTCTTAGGTTGTGTCAACTGATCTCTGCCTGGCAGCTCCTACCAAGTTAGGGCAGTTCACAAGCTCTCCTAAATCAAGTGAAGTTAGGAGTAGTTTCCTGACTTAGGAAAACTGATAAAATGCTTTTACTACTACTCCTAAGAGTAGGTCCAGCTCTATGTCACTCCAAGAATTTTGAGCCAGTTAGGACCATTTTCCTTCTCTGAGACACTTGACAAACATGGGAACATGGGCACAGTTCTCAGTTGATTTGCTGGATGCCTCATTAATCTGCAAGGTGAACAATTCAATTCAGTTGTAGTAGCTAGACCCCAGTTGTCCGTAGTAATTAGCTCAAGGGCATTCCAACAGTAAGAAAAATGTAATTAATTTGCCTGACCTTGTCTCAGATGCATAGTAGTGAGTCCCTTTTCAGTGAATTAGAGGATCTGCCCTTTGGACTAAAAGACTATTGAGCTCAGTTTTACTACTGGCAATTAAAAATTAATAATCTTTACAGACAGCAAAGGGTTGTATCCCTTCCACCAATGTAAGCTTGAATTTGAGCTCCTTAATTCTTTAAAGTTTGCAGTATGTAAGATGAAAGAAAAAAGTAATGGTAAAATTGCAAATAAAGTCTTTAGTTGGATCCCAATTAGCAACCACTTTGCCTATGGAGCCAGGATTAATGCTAGAAACTCACCTGGGTTGACAGGAAATTGTTCACAAAATGTTTATTTATTTATGTATAAGATAGGGAGTAAAATTCCACCTTGAAGTGCACAGAGTGAAGAAGAAGTTGGTGTAACAGCAAATGGCAAAATATGTGATCAGACAGCACGGTTAAAGCTAACAAAATATATAAAGCTAACCAACCAGGAGAGTGCAAAATGAAAATGAAGTCAATGCATAATTTGAAATCTCTTCCTGCAGGATGCAGTAACTCGAAATAATTGATCAGGTTAAAATCCCCCGTAAATTTCCATAAAAATTTTTTAGAATGGTGACATGCTTACCGATAAATGATGGGTTCTTTTCCCAATAGCGGATTTATGGCAGTATTGACATCAATATAAATCAAGAGCTCACTGCCAGAGAATTTATGCAAGCAAATGGTAAAGTCAGGGAAAAAGAAAGAGCATTGTGGAATATAGCTGTAAGCAGAGACAAGCAGTAACATATGGCCAACTATCTCCCCTTGCAAGCACCAAAATTGCCCCAGACTGCCAGTTCTCAAGTGCATATCCTTAATCTGAAGGCTTCATCTAAGAAAAAAAGCTGTATGAACATTAAATATCTGGAGCAAGCAGAAGTAAAACTTTCAATCCTATAATGGTATATTACAGTGCTGTAAATCCACAGCCAGTACGTGTGACACCTGGCCTAGCTGCTGGAGACATATCAATGTTGCAATGATGGAGAAGGTCCCACATGCCCGAGTTCTGCTGACTTTAGTCCAAGGCCCAGACATTAAATGAAATTAAATAAAAATAACTTAGTTAGCGTTAATAAAAATAACTTGGTTCCTGTTCCAAATATCAATAACGTACATAGTATTCATCTCTGCCCCTCCAAAACATTAAATATGGCACCATTAAATGTTAGAGCTTTAACTAACAAGATTTTTTTTTCAACGATCTTATTAGTGATAAAAAAATAGAAATATGGCTTAGTTCAGATGGCGCAGCTGTTTTAATCGAATCTGCGCCTCCGGATTACAGTTTTACTCGTGCAGATCGCCAAGGAAAAAGAGGCGGTGGCTTGGCAAACATTTACTCGAGCCGGTTAAAATGTAAAAATGTCAGTTTTGGTAAGTTCAAGTCCTTTGAGTATCTCGCTGTTGTTATCCATGGAGATTCTCACATTCTAGTATTATCCGTGTATAGACCTCCAAAATTCAACGCATCTTTTTTTGAGGAATTCTCTGACTTAATGTCAATTTTAATTACGAACTATGACACACTCTTAATAGTTGGCGACTTTAATTTTCATATAGATAATCAGTGTGACCAAAAGTAAAAGAATTTATGAACCTCCTGGACTCTTTTGATTTGAGACAGCTCGTTAATCAGCCTACACATAAAGCAGGTCATACGTTAGACTTAGTGATTACTAAAGGACTAAAGTTGATATAAAGCAGGTCATTGATATTGGTCTATCAGACCATTTTCTTCTACTTTTTAATATAGAAATAATGATAGAAAACACTCATGAGAAGCATATTGTTAAAAAACGCTTCTTTGACTCATCAGCAGCTTTAAAACTTACAAACATTCTAAGCAATCAGTCCGTTTATAGTGCCAACTATAATAGCGAGGATAATGTAAATAGTAAGGTGGAAAGATTTAATACTAAAGTGAGAGCTGCTGTTGACATAGTTGCACCTGAAAAGACAGTTAAAAAATCTTCTAGCATTGTTATACCATGGAAGACCCAAAGAGTGTCTGATTTAAAGAGAACATGCCGTAGAGCTGAGCGTAAATGGAGGAAGACTAAACTAACTATCCACTATGAAATATTAAAAGTTAAAATAACAGAATACAATAACACTGTCCGTCTTGAGAGGCACTGCTATTTCTCTAAGATTATAAATAACAATGCTAGTAATCCCAGAGTCTTATTCTCTACGATTGATTGTCTGCTAAACCCAGGTAACTCAAAGGAATGCCTCCTAAGTACTTCCAGTAAAACCTGTGAGGCTATTGCTGTATTTTTCAATCAAAAAATTAATGATATTAGAAATAACATAGTATATCTCCCCAACACTAAGGATCCTCCTAAACCCCAGCATTTTGTTATAAACAAATTAAACTCTTTCACTAGGATAGATTTAACTGATTTACAAAAATAATTCTCAATTAAAACCCTCCACCTCGTCCTTGACCCAATACCAACAAATTTTTCAAAGAAGTATCAGGCGTGCTAATTGATAATATTCTTGACATAGTAAATTCGTCATTAGATATGGGGGTCTTCCCAGACTGTCTTAAGACTGCTGTAGTTAAACCCCTACTTAAGAAACATAATCTTGACCTCTTGGCTCTTGAAAATTTTAGACCCATCTCTAACCTGCCTTTCTTAAGTAAAATTCTGGAGAAGGCAGTCATTATGCAGTTAAATGACCACCTCAATAAACATGCTATTCTTGATAAATTTCAGTCGGGTTTTAGAACAAATCACAGCACAGAAACTGCACTTGTTAAAGTAGTAAATGATTTGGGTAAATGCAGACAGAGGCCATTTATCTGTTCTCATCCTCTTAGATCTGAGTGCTGCATTTGACACCATTGATCATAATATTCTTAGAAATCGCCTTAGTCAATGGGTGGGCCTCTCTGGCAGTGTCTTAAATTGGTTTGAATCCTACCTGGCAGGGAGAAAATTCTTTGTTAGTTGTGGTAATTACAACTCAAAGACACATGATATCCGATATGGTGTTCCACAAGGCTCTATCCTGGGTCCGCTGCTCTTCTCAATCTACATGCTTCCGTTAGGTCAGATTATCTCAGGGCACAACGTGAGCTACCACAGCTATGCTGATGACACACAGCTGTACTTATCAATAGCACCTGATGACCCGATTCTCTTGATTCACTAACACAATGTCTGACTTGTATCTCAGAATGGATGAATAGTAACTTTTCAAGTTAAATAAAGAAAAACTGAAATCTTAGTGATTGCAATAATGGATACAATGAGGCTATTAGAAATAAACTGGATACATTAGGATTAAAAGTCAAGACAGGTAAAAAGCTTAGGGTAATTGTTGACTGTAATCTGAATTTTAAATCGCATATTAATCTGATTACTAGGTCAGCTTTTTTTCACTTAAGAAACATAGTAAAGTTAGGCCTTTTATATCATTGAAAGATGCTGAGAAATTAGTTCACGCGTTTGTTTTCAGTCGACTAGATTACTGTAACGCACTCCTCTCAGGACTACCCAAAAAAGACATAAATCGTTTGCAACTAGTGCAGAATGCAGCTGCTAGAATCCTAACTAGGAAAAGAAAATCTGAGCACATTTCTCCAGTTTTGATGTCACTACACTGGTTACCTGTGTCATTCAGGATTGACTTTAAAATTCTGCTTATGGTTTATAAAGCCTTAAAAAATCTCACCCCATCTTATATATCGGAATGTCTGACACCTTATATTCCAAATCCAGATCAGATCCTTATATGAGTATCTCCTTAGAATTCCAAGAACAAAACTTAAAAGAAGTGGTGAGGCGGCCTTCTGCTGTTATGCACCTAAAATCTGGAATAGCCTGCCAATAGGAATTCACCAGGCTAATACAGTGGAGCACTTTAAAACACTGCTGAAAACACATTACTTTAACATGGCCTTCTATAACTTCACTTAATTAAAATCCTGATACTCTGTATATCCAACTCATTATAATAACTATTCATGGTGGCTCTAAAATCTGTACTAACCCCTACTCTCTCTTCTGTTTCCTTTTCCACTGTCCTTTTGGGGGTGGCTTGCACCACCACCATCTACACAAAGCAGTAGATGGATGGATTAAAAGCCAGAAGTCTGTATGACCATCAACATCAAGTGACTCCGTGAGAACCCTAATTACAAAGAGGACTATTTCATTTATGTTAGGTAGAATGCCCAGAGGAGACTGGGCGGTCCTGTGGCCTGGAACCCTGCAGATTTTTTTTTCTCCAGCCGTCTGAAGTTTAATTTTTTGTTTTTTCCTGTCCACTCTGGCCATCGGACCTTACTCCTTTTCTATGTTAACTAATGTTGTCTTATTTTAATTTCTTATTTTGTCATTTTTCTTTTCTTCATTATGTAAAGCACTTTGAGCTACTTTTTGTATGAAAATGTGCTATATAAATAAATGTTGTTGTTGTAAATCACATTTAACCATAATCTGTGTGGTAAGAAAAGCAGATAGATTAGGCTGTGAGACAATGGGAAAAAGAAAGACTGGAAATGAATATTATGGTGCAGGAATGTACATAACCAAGGGCACTTCAGATCCTGCATCCATTTACAACAACTCCCAGAATGCACTACTATACCCCAACCCATATGCTCATCTTCCGAGTAACCCTTCAAACAACCAACCTCCTGTTTGTGAAGCCTAAAGAGGCAGGGTCACCTAGTTAGCTCAGGAACTGGCCCCAACAATATGTAAGCCGAAGCTGAAGAGGGGTCCACAACTTTGGCATTGTGTTTTGTTTCATGATTCCTCTTTCAATCCATGTTTCTGGCTTCAAACCTTGCTTACATTTGTTGGTTTGGGGATGGCATGCTTGCACAGTGGTAGAGCTGCTGCTTTGCAACAAGGAGACAACAACAAGAACAAAACTTATCTGTATAGCACATTTTCATACAAATGATGTAGCTCATCAAGTGCTTTACAAGATGAAAAAAAAAAAAAATAGCCAATTCTAATTAACAAAAAATAAAGTAAGGTCCAATGGCCAGGGTGACAGAAAAAAAAACAAAAAAAAACCACTCCTGATGGCTGGAGAAAAAAACAAAATCTGCAGGGGTTCCGAGGCCATGATACCATCCAGCCCCCTCTAGGCATTCTACCTAAAATAAATGATCTCAATCAGACGACGATGGTCATGTGGACCTCTGGTCTTAATCCATCAATGTAGGGACTGCACAGTGCTTTGATCAGGTGGTGGTGGTAAAACGGAAAGAGAACAGCAGAGAAAGTAGAGGTTAGAATAGATTTTGGAGCCATGAAAAAAAAAAGATAATTAAATGCATATACAGAATATCAGGGTTAAACTAAAATGAAGCTACGAGAAAGCCATGTTAATGTAATGGGTTTTTTGCAGTTTTTTTAAAGTGTTTTACCATATTAGCCCGGTGAATTTCTATCGGTAAACTATTCCAGATTTTAGGTGCATAACAGCAGAAGACTGCCTCACCACTTCTTTTAAGTTTAGCTCTTGGAATTATAAGCAGACACTCATTTGAAGATCTAAGGTTATAATGTAAGGTGAAAGGCATTCTGAGATATAGGATACAGTGAGATTATTTAAGGCTTTGTAAACCATAAGCAGTATTTTAAAGTCAATTCTAAATGAAACGGGTAACCAGTGTAGTGACATCAAAACTGGAGAGATGTGCTCAGATTTTCTTTTACTAGTTAAGCCTTAAACCGCCGGTACTGGCTATAGTTGGTTCCCAGTACTATTTGCCAGCATGCAGGAGCGGAGTATATTTGGCGGCATGCATTTACTGACTGCCACAACCGGCTATAGTTGGTTTGCAGTGCAATTTGCCAGCATGCAGGAGCCAAGTATATTTGGCGATGTACATTCATAGAATGCCGGAACCGGCTATAGTCGGTTCCCAGTGCAATTTGCTGGAGCTGATCATTAAGTGCCATACATTCGTTGAGCAGCCAGCTCATGACCACTGCCACCCCTTGCAGCACTACAGCATCACTGTCCCTGGGATTCAGCTGCTGCACTATACTAGCCTGCAAGCATCAGCGTGGGCCTCTGTGTGCTTGTGTGCAGCCAGTTCAAACACAATTGGCTCAGTGATTTACTGAAATTCATCAATGGCGTCAGTTGCACATTGTACATATAATAACAAATTGTTGCAGTAGCTTTTTTATAGTTTTTATAGTTCATTGGCAGTATGTAAAATGATCAGTGTTGCAGTTATTGTGATGCTCTTTGCATGAAAGAAATGTGTTCCATTAAAATTTCACATTTTCTTGGTGAATTGTGACATTTCCTTGAAAAGTGCAGCAAAATCATATTTGGCATCCAGGGGTGCATTAACCCCCCAAGTATGTGGCAGTTTAAGGGTCAAGATTCTGGCAGCAGCATTCTGCACTAGTAATCGATTGATGTCTTTTTTGGGTAGTCCTGAGAGGAGTGCATTGCAGTAATCTAGTCAACTAAAAACACAAGCGTGATCTAATTTTTCAGCATCTTGCAAAGTTATTATGGGTTTAATTTTTGCTGTATTTCTTAAGTGAAAAAATGATGTCCTAGTAATCTGATTAATGCTGTATGTGATTTAAAATTTAGGTCAGAGTCAATAATTACCCCTAAATTATTTACCTTTGTCTTAAGTTTCAAGCCTAATGGATCAAGTTTATTTATTTATTTTTTTAACTTTATTGATTTTATTGTAATCATTCCATACAGATAGATCAATTTTTACAAAAAATAGGATTGAAAAAAAAATCAACCCCCACCCCTGAGAAAGAGGGCATGGCCAATGGAGTAAAACTTAAAGCTTGTAAAAATACATAAATTGATGAGTTTAATAGGCAGATAAAGATAAATGGAGAAGAAAAAAAAAGAAATGGGAAGAGAGTTTACTTCCTCAATGCTTTAAGAGTTTGATTTTTTCCAATTTTAAATAGTATAAAACATCAGTTACCCACTGACTTAAAAGAGGAGAGTTAGGATTCTTCCAGTTTAGCAGAATAAGTCTGCGTGCCAAGAGTGTAGTGAAGGCAATCACAGTTTGATTGTCCTTCTCCGCTTTAAGCCCATCTGGAAGAACACCAAACACAGCTGTTAATGGGTTAGGAGGGATTGTGACACCAAGGCTGTCTGCAGGGCACTTAAAACTTTTTGTCCAGAATGATGTTAATTTGGTGCAGTCCCAAAACATGTGACCCAGTGAGGCTGGGACTTGATTGCAGCGTTCGCAGGTTGGATCTTGCCCTGGAAACATTTTGGACAGTTTTAAGCGAGACAGATGTGCTCGATACATAATTTTGAGTTGAATAATTGTATGCATTGCGCATATGGAGATCAAGTGAATTCTCTGCATTGCTACCTTCCACTCCTTTTGTGATATGTTAAGTGATAGATCTTTTTCCCATTGTCCTCTTGGATCTTTGAAAGGAAGGGAGGGACTGTAAAATAATTTTAAATATTGCAGAAATTCTGTCTGAGTCCTCGAAACTGAGCAATATTTTTTCCAGCATAGAGGAAGGTGCGAGATGAGGGAAATCAGGCAGGTTCTGTTTAACAAAGTTTCTAATTTGAAGATAGTGAAAGAAATGTGTTACTGGAAAGTTACATTTGGAATGTAATTGTTCATAGGATGCAAAAATGTTGTGTATATAAAGATCTCTAAGCAATTTAATGCCAAATGTTTTCCAGATATTAAAAACTGCATATGTTTGCGAGGGTTGAAAAAGATGGTTCTCATGCAGAGGTGCCACAGGTAAAAGATTCTCCATCTTAAAATGCTTTCTACATTGTTTCCATATTCTGAGTGAGTGACGCACAATTGGGTTATTAGTATATTGGCGATAACTTGCATTTATTTCTAATACCCTCATTATATCCATTTTTGCCAATCACTAAGATTTCCGATTTCTCTTTATTTAGTTTGAGACCATGTCCCAGATGTTTGCATGTTTTCCCTGTGTCTCTGTGGCTTTCCTTTGAGTACTCCAGGTTACTCCCACAGTCCAAAGATATGCAAATTAGAAAAACTGGTATTGCTAAATTGGTCATCTTGTGTGTTTATTTTCATTCTGTATCGGGCTGTCAACCACTCCAGGGATTTTTTCTGTCTTGGTGGGACTTCCTATAACATCACTTATTTTCAAGATGGCAGACCATGTGCACTGTATTAACAGAAAAATAATGGGCCATGGTGTAACTAAAAAATACTGACAAAGCAGTATAAACACAAAAAACTTAATTACCATTTCAGGCTGCTTTAACGCTCTGAAAGGTGTAGGTGTGCTTCTCTGAGACATTAATTGTGGATTTACTAAATATTACAGTACAACCCGTAAGACTTTTTACATTAATGATCTTATCTGTAAAAGGAACATTGATTTTCTTATACTGAGTAAAACATGGCTCAATAGTGACAGTGCGGCAGTGTTAACTGTAGCAACACTTCCGAATTACAATTTAATTAATTTGGTTCACCATGGTAAAAAAAGATTATGGTATAGTGAGAATTTCGTTGAGCTGTTTAAACTGTAGAAATGCTAGTTTTGGTACTTTTGTGTCTTTCAAGTACAAAGTATTATCCCATAGTGATTCAGAAGTGACACAATTTCTTGTATTGGCCGATTATAGACCTTCAAAATATAATTAGTCTTTTATCAAGGAATTCTCAGACCTTTTAATCTCTAACAATAACTATGACAGGTTCCCAATTGTAGGCAATTTCAATTTTAATATGGATAACCAGAGTGACCCTAAAGAAAGAGAATTTATTAACCTACTGCACTGTTTTGATCTTAGCCAGGATTTACTAATTTCAAAAAGACTAAAAACTGGCATAAAATAGGTCATGGATGTTGGTATATCTTATCTTTTCTGCATTTTATTTAATGTAGAAACACTGCTATCTATAACTAAAGAGAAGTACTGTATATTGTTAAAAACATTATATAAAGCATCTGCTGCTTCTAGGTTTGGTGATATTTTATATAATCAGCCCAAACATAATGCTTTCCCTAATACAGCGAGCAACGTAACTGGAAAGTTGGAAAATTTGTATGTTAAGGTAAGGGATCAAGTTGACAATGTGGCCCCTGAAAAAATGATTAAGAAATCAACTAGCAGTAAAATTCCTCACAAGACTCTGAACTAAAGAAAAAATGACAGCAAGATAAGAGGAAATGGAGGAAAACTACCACGCACAATGAAATTTTGAAGGTACATATAACAAAGCAGTCCACCTTGACAGACAGTCCTGTTTCTCTCATTCAATTGAATGCCTCCTGAAAACATCTAGTAAAACTTGTGAGGTTTGTGCATCATTTTTTAAAGACAAAATAAACAATATTTACATGTAATATGATACATCCCTCCAAAGGTAATCCTGCTGAATCCCAGCATGCTCTTTTCAGATAATTAAATTCCTTCACTCAAATAGGTCCACTTGAACTAATAATTTCTCAATTAAAACCCTCCACTTGTGTACTTAAGCCAGTCCCAAAAGGCTTTTTCAAAGAAATCTCTGATGTCCTTATCAATAGTGTACTTGACATATTTAACTCATCATTAGATATGGGAGTCTTCCCAAATTGTCTAAAGATAGCAGATGTTATAACCCTGCTCAAGAAAAATATTTTACAACTTTAGACCTGTTTTTAACCTACCTTTGTTAAGTAAAATTCTAGAAAAAGCAGTTTTTCAGCAGTAAGATTATTACTTAAACAATCATTGATAACTTTCAACCAGGTTTTACAATAAATCATAGAACAGGAGCGGCACTGATTAAAGGAGTGAATGACATGCAGGTTAATTTGGGCACAGGCCATGTATCTCTTCTTGTTATCTTAGAACTGAGTGCAGAATCTGACACCATACACCACAGTATTCTTAGAAATCCCCTTAGGGTGGGTTTTTCTGGTAGTATCTTACACTGGTTTCAGTCTTGTTTAACAAGTAGAAAATTCTGTTAGTTGTGGTGATTGTAATTTGAAGGTTCATGATATTATAAACGGTGTACCACAAGGATCTATTCTTGGCTCACTGCTTTTATCAATCCACATGCTTCCATTAGGCCAGAAGGTGAACTATCACAGCTATGTAGCTGACATGCAGCCTTACCTATCTATATTACCAGAAGACCCTAACGCTATGGCCTCTCTGATCCAATGTCTTACTTGTATTTTTGAATGGATGAGTAATAAGTTTCTCCAGCTGAACACGGAAAAAATGGAAATCTTACTGGTTGGCAAAAATTCAATTAATGAGGTTATTAGAAGTAAACTCAGTCCCTTAGTATTAAAAGTCAATGCAGAAGTAAAGCATTTGGGTGTAACCTAAACTGACCTAAACTTTAAATCGGACATTAACCATATTACTAGGATTACATTTTTTCACTTAAGGAACAGTGCAAAAGTCAGACCACTTGTAACAGTGTAAGATGCTGAGAAATGAATTCATGCTTTGTTTTAGTTAACTAGATTATTCCTAATAGGACTGCATAAGAAAGATATCAATTGGTTACAATTAGAGAGGAATACAGCAGCAAGAGTCTTAACTAGAAAAAAAATCATCTTAGCACATCTTACCAAACCTAGCATTGTTATCGTGTCCTATAGAAATGATTTTAAAATGGTATATGAAGCTTTAAATAATCTTGCTCCTTGTTATATTATTGAATGTCTGTACTTCTACATTCCAAGTTGTACCCTTAGATTTTCTAATAGCAGTCTGCTTATTATTCCAGGAGTTAAGCATAAAAGAAGTCTTGAGGCTGATCTTTGGTGTTATACACCAAATCAAGACCCGAGTTTAGGTCTGTGTCCCCATTTTTGTTTCTTTCTGGCAGATTTCACAATATGTTGTTATGTTTTAGCCAAAGTTTTTTCCCTGGATTACGTGCTTTTTCATTTTTTTGCCTTATTTGTACTGTATATATTTAAGTATGTTTCATATGTTTAACATATCATTTTTGTTGTCCTCCATGCGTGGAGTTTGCATGTTCTCCCCGTGTCTGCGTGGGTTTCCTCCGGGCGCTCCGGTTTCCTCCCACAATCCAAAGACATGCAGGTTAGGTGGATTGGTGATTCTAAAATTGGCCCTAGTGTGTGCTTGGTGTGTGGGTGTGTTTGTGTGTGTCCTGCGGTGGGTTGGCACCCTGCTCAGGATTGGTTCCTGCCTTGTGCCCTGTGTTGGCTGGGATTGGCTCCAGCAGTCCCCCGTGACCCTATTCGGATTCAGCGGGTTAGACAATGGATGGATGGATATATTTAAGTATGTTTCATATGTTTAATATATCATTTTTGTTGTCCTCCATGCGTGGAGTTTGCATGTTCTCCTCGTGTCTGCGTGGGTTTCCTCTGGGTGCTCCGGGTTGGATAACAGATGAATGAATGAATGAATGAATGGATGGATAATTTTTGTTAATATTGTTCAGTTAATTTGTAATGTATTATTTATTATCTATGTATGAAATGTTCTCTGATGTTCTTTGTATTTTGTGGTTGAAACCCTAAAAGGCAGGACCACCCTTGCAACACTATTAAGGGACCACCCTCAGCCTATAAACTAGGGCTAGGAAGGGAGTCTCTTAGCAGTTTATTGTTTTTTTCTCATTGAATTATCTGTAAGGTCTAATTTTTCTGGTTTCTGAATTTTTGCTCTTGTTCATTGGCTTTGCTTTTTAATCTTGAATTGGGCTTATTTGCTTCAGGTTGCTTTTTAGGCTAATCCTTTTTAGCACTTTTTAGCATTTGTGCTTTCTTTTTTACAGTTTTTACAGTTTCTCCCCTTGGTAAAATATTTTGAAAGGTTTGATATATATTTATATAATTTCCTTAAATTGTTTTTGAACTGTGTGTCCTGCGCCTCTTTGGGTCTGAGTAAACCCAAAGCCTCCCAGTTGCCCAGGATAAGAGCTGTATTGGAGCAGGCCAGTTAAGGCCTCACTCACCCCTGGAGACAGAATCACAACAATTGTCTACTGCAGCAAGTGTTTCAGGGGTCAAATAATATGCTGAAAACTATCCCATCTATTATCCAATCCGCTGTATCCTAACTAAAGGGTCACGGGGGTCTGCTGGAGCCAATGCCAGCCATCACAGGGCACAAGGCAGGAAACAAACCCCGGGCAGGGTGCCAGCCCACCGCAGTGCTGAAAATTAAAACTAGTTAAAATTGTTTGAACCTGACGTGTACCATGGCCTTCCTATCCTGCATCATAAGAGGTCTGATGTCTAGAAGAAATGAATTTGGGGCCCCTCAACAGAGATATTTTGAGTGGAATCAATCTCCTTCATAATAAACTAAATCTAAAAAAATGAAATAATATGAGGCTCAATGGGGCTCAATTCTATGCAGCATACTAAAGCACAACATGATCTCCTTGAAAACATTGTTTTTTGTAACATAGCAGTGTGTTTAGTGCTGCTGTGTCATGATCCAGTATGATAGAATTAAACCCAGGGCCTAGTTCTCTGTGTGTAGTATGCAAATTCTCCCTGTGCTTGTGTGGGTGACACTAAACTGATGTGTCTTTGCATGCAAGTGGGTTCTGCAATGGTCTTGTGTGCTACCAAGTGAAGCCATGGCAGGTTCTATAACTCTCAAGAAACAGTTTTAAGAATAGATTTTATTTTTTTTTACTATGTATTACTATATTGATCTCCCAGTTTATTTTAATGTGAACTTTTGATTGACTTAATACTACCTTTAGACTAGAAATGTAGTACAATTAGTACATATTGTTTGAAATTGTAGCTACAATAAGCTGGTAGCCCTCTTACATTGTGCACAAGGTTAAACCATGTCTGCCACAGGATACAACACTATTTATTAATCTGTCAATTAGATAATTTACTCCTTAATTAATTGCAGAACATTTCAGCGTTACTGCCTAGTCAATTACCATTATGTTGTTAGATGAAAGTCTGTCTCAAAGCCAAGGTGAACTGCAGATTTAAAAAGAAAGGCAGGAAAATAGAAGGCCTTTAGCTTTGGTCTTTGGCGTTGGCTCAAATGCTTCTACTTATTGAATGTTGTTCAACTGTTGCCTGAATCAACCAATAATCAATCAGTCAGATTTTGATCAGTTTAATGTAACCTGCTCTTATGAACATGTCAGATAATTATGTTTAGATTAAATTAAAACCATTACACCAAAATGCACAAGTATCAAACAGCCATAAGGACTTTTATATATTTATTGAATTAGGTTTAGTACCCCTTACTTTTAAAAGGGGCTGAGGTCTAAATTCAAATATATCAACACATTATGAGGTGGGACCCAACATTACCTGGGGAGTAGTTTGTAGTCCTCAAATATGCCACCAGGTAGTGTGTGCCAACAAGTGGGGTTAATCAGTTTGCTGAGTGACATAGGGCTGAATGGATCAAGTTTGTATTGCTGGCTTTTATTCTATAACTAGACATTTAGCCCATTACAATAACGGGTGCTAGAGCAGTGTATAAACATTAGTAGGAACAGTCTATTTTTAATGGCAAGGGACCTTGTATATGGCTGTAATAAGCATCACTGTATTGTGTGACTTTAATTTTTTCTTGCAGTAATACTGGTTTGTATTTCTATAAAATGCCTGTAATTTTGTCTGACAATAATACAGTGTGTGTGTGTGTGTGTCTGTCTCTCATGCGCCTTTGTGTGTGTGTGTCTATCTTGCTTGCTCACACACCCGTGTGTGTCTCTCTCTCTGCACAGGGAAGGCACAGGAAGTGACTGAACATGTGCCGTGTGGTCCCGCGCATGCACATTTCGCCAGAAGACACACACACATGGACACCTGGACACACACAGGGGTTTTATTAATGAAGATTGCGCAGGTGACTTTGCCGCAGTTCATGTCACTATCAGCATTGACAATGATACACACCACAATATCAAGCTTTGCATTTCAAACCAGGCATTGAAACATGTAAAAGACATTTGTCATTCGTTCATTTTCTTAACATATATGTGAGTAGAACATATCCCAGCAGCACTGATTGCAGGGTAGGAAGTAAATCTGCACAGGACACCAGTCAGTCATAAATAGTGCTGGTGTTAGGTTATTTTGCACATTAGGCCAAGTTTATTATTGCACTGACTGACTGTTGTAAATGTGTAATTAAGCAGCCCCAAAGCACACTTTTGTAGTTTTTTAATCGAACTTCATCTATGCTAAGCTGAAGTAGTGAGTCTTCAGCCAGGATTTGAAAGCTGAGATCAAAAAGGGCATCTCTTATAATAGCAGGCAGATCATTCCACAGTTTAGGGGCCCTGTAACTAAAAACTCAACCTCCCACTGTTATTTTATTAATCCTTGGAATCATAAGCAGACCGGCATCTTGAGATCTTAATGTGCACTCTGGTTTGTAAGTCATGATAAATTCAGACAAGTAAGCCAGACCTTGGCCATTTAATGCTTTTTATGTTAAAAGGAGGATTTTGAAATCTGTCCTAAACTTAACCGGGAGCCAGTGTAAGGATTTAAGAACTGGAGTTATGTGTTTGTATTTTCTTGTTCTTGTAATAATTCTTACAGCAGCATTTTGGATTAACTGGAGGCTGTGTAAAGAACAATTTGAACATCCAGTGAAGACCGCATTGCAGTAATCAATCCTACTAAAAATATAGGCATGAATTAATTTCTCAGAATCCTGTTTATTTAGAAAACGCCTTAATTTCCCAACAATTCTTTTTCTAGTATTTTAGAGAGAAAGGGTAAATTTGAAATGGGTCTATAATAATTAAGTATGTGTTGGTCTAGGTCTGACTTTTTAAGTAATGGTTTAATGACTGACACTTTTAGTGCATCAGGTACTGTGCCATGCAATACATACATACATGAAAACATCCCGTACATACAAGATGTTTTCACGTAAGTACAAGATAAGAGTTATCCCATAATTGTTTTCACTGTGTGGTTCACAGCTTCTGTACAATACCAGAGGTTTGCAGTAGATTTTTCAAAATACTCTCACAAATTAAGTGCTGTTGTGAAGTGCTGTTGTCAGCCAGAAAAAAGTAATACAAGGGACAGTCAAAAAGTTCCTGGAATTGTGATATAGCAGGAGAGTGAGAGATCGGATTATGCACACATTGTTGTGGAGGGGAGCACAGCATGTCTGTAGGCCAGTTACAACAGGTCTGGATTGATTTCAGTGTGTAGTATTGTTTTAATTACCATTTGAGTTAGATTTGTGTGTAGTCATTCGGTGCAATGTCACAATTCGAACAACATGCTAACAACAAGTTCATGTGCGAAATGGGGAAATCTGCTTCAGATATGCTAGCTTTTTTACTGCCCCTCATATATTTTTTATGACCACTAGACTTAGCTGTTGTTTTTTGAGCAGCATCTGAAAGGTAAATCTTTAGTGATTAGTAAGAGATGACAACCAAGCTCCTTAAGGTAAACAGGTCTGAATTAAAGCAAAATTATCAAACCACAAAAGCAGCTATGTTCCCCCTCAAGCACTACAGCAAAAATCACCTTTTCTCTAGTACTTAAAAATATAATAATAATAATCTATTTAAATAATAAATCTATTCTTAGTGTCTAAATGCAAGAAATGTCTCCTTAGCCACTTGAGTTTGACTTTTCTTTACACACCCTATACAGTACTTACATATTAGAGCTTTCCCATGGTTCCACACACAGACTTCCCTGTGTTTCATACATTCAAGTTTCCCTGGACCACCCACAAGCTAATTAAAAATAGTATGGATTATTTCTACAAAGCATAAAAAAATGCAGTTACAGCAGTTTCACAGCTACTTATCTGTACAGAATGGATTGTTTTCCTCACAAAAAGCAAATATGTAATGATGTACACAGAAGTCAAAACTAAAAAAAGGAAAGCCACAGTAAGAAATAAAACAAGAAGAAGAAACTCCTCAATGACTGACTTCAGATGAATTCCTAAAAATGCTTTTCCGTAACCAGGGCTTTAAAGCACCTTTTTGTATTTTTAAACAAGTCTTGTCCACTTTAACTATCATTCACAAATATACACATAACAATAAAGTCTGGAATAATGCCAATGGGTCACTTTAACAGTTAACTAAATTAAATTGTGAAATGTGTCTGTTTAGTACTGGGTTTAAATTGTAGTAAACATGCAGAAATTTTGTGGAGGGCACAATTTAAATGGTATATGCGTCAAATAGTTTAAATGACAATGCACACGTGAAAATGTCCCTCTTATATAGAGAATCTGACAGAAATATCAAAGTGAAGTTATAAAGGTAAATCTATAAATTTGAAAGATGACTTGCTTACCAGTGCAGACTTGGTCAAAGGTCATTGTTGCTCGAAGCTATGATTAATATTTTATTTCTAGGCTACGGTTCAATAACCTGAATATTGTTGATGACTTGAAGCATAGTACAGTATTTATTTTTAAAAGTACTTGGTTTACACAAGTCAAATATCCTCCCATTTCAAATGCCATGTCCTGATGAACCAAGAAGGCTTTGTGTTATGAAGCATTAAGAATGAAAAGCAATACTCTAAGGTATTGTCATTGGCAAGCTACAGTATATATAGTATTTATTCATTCATTGACTTTATTTACAACTCTTTTTCCATTATAGGGTCATGGGATGGTGGGGTGCTCTTATATTATCAGATGCAAAGCAGGAGTGAACCTTAAAAGAACCAAAAGTCGATCAGAGGGCACACTTCACACACTCTTACACTTATATCCAATTTAGAGTATTCAGTCAATATTTTACACAGAGGAAACCTTTCTAACTTGGGGAGAATGAGCAAACTCCACATATACCATGCCTTGACTAGAATTTTGACAGTTATGCTCTGGTTTGAAACTCAGCATCCATATCTTACCTGAACAAGAGAGCTTTTTGACTTGAACTCCACCTAAAATGTTTTATTTTGTTTTGAATAAAACAGTAAATGATATAAAAAGTTTGACTATAGCCCAGAATGTCTTCTTTAGCATTACATTATTGACTTTTCCAAGTTTCGAAGAATTTCTGAACAGATCATCATAAAATATTGCTGTTAAGGGATTAGTAGAAATTTTCAATCCAAGGTTATCCAAGAGATATATAAAAATGTTGCCCAACATGGTTTAAGTGTAGGATGTTCCCTGAACATGCAACCTAGCCATGAACGCTCTTGAGGACACTGCATTACACGTTATATCTTGTCCGTGATACATTTTAGATGAGATATTTGTGATCGATGAACAATATCAGTTGAATTAGGGCATGCTTGACCCACTTTGAACTGTAGTGTATTTTTACATACATCGCTTTTTATAAAGTGAGAGATTCAAAAAGAAAAAGTTCAATTTTCTGTAACTTCAGTTAATTTAATTTATGTAGTCAGGACCTGCCTCTGCTATTTTGAGCTGATTTTTGATAGTTTTTTTAAACTTTTTAAAAATATTTTTGTCATTTTCAATGAAAATGTGTATACTTAGAAGCTTTTGTAATTGATTGATTGCTGAATTTTGATGTGCATGGAAGGTCAATCATATCAAAGTGCTGTGTTAACCACAAACAGACCATACAAGAGAGAGATGTGAATTCAAAGATACAAAAAAACAACAACTCAAAGAAAAATAAAACAAAAGAAAATCTTTTTAACACAGCTCTTGCATGTCTTGGCTAATTCTTTGCCTAGATGCCAAATGCTGCCCCCTCCATCTCCTCTCACTATGGTTGCATTGTCCTCCTTCCAGTGAACCTATACCTCAGCTCTCCTTTTGACTCAAGATTCTGTAAGCTCTTGTCAAGGTTTACACCCATCCCTGATGTTATCTCAAGGGTCAGGGGCGGTCTACAAAGGAGCCATCAACCTATAGTATCTCCACCATAGGTAGAAGGATAAACATTCTGTATCCCTGGCACTTGCTTTATTGTCCACCTTCTAAAAAATATTAATTGTTTTCTTCCAAGTTGCACTTCTTTTTCTCAGTTGCCCTTTACTTGTGCCATTGCCTGTTGACCTTACAAGGTGTTCAGCATATCCACAGAGCTCACTGCTCCCTGCAGAAACCCTTCTTCCATTGCTGTGCTATTTATTTATTTCTTTACTGCCACAGCAGTTTTTTCTTCAGTATATTTGGCCCTGCTAAGACCTTTTCTTGTCCTTTACTATTCTTCCTTCCTGACAATCTCTTGGGTACTGAGAAAATCATCACACTTTGTAGCAAATTCAAGTGCTGAATGATGTTCACATAAATTAAGGTACACATAATGTTTTGCTAGTAGTATAATATATATATGCATTGAGACAGAATTTTAAAACTGATTTTAGCAATTGTTCAAAAGAGGCATAGGGTTGCAGCAATTTGTTGTTGTTTTTTTGTCCAGATCTGAGATATTGCAAAAGAACCAGCAAACTCAAAACTGAGTTCAATTAAACAAACTCTTATTTTCCCATATGAAAACAATAATCCTGTTAACAGTAGAGTAGCATGCTGTCTCACCCCAGGGACAATGCTGGATATTATGGTTTTAGGTTTTAGATGTGCACAACAGTATAAATATGTGGAAGATCTGGAAAAGAAGCAATCATTGGTAATCAGACTGAATGAAGGAGTATTATCAGGACACACGAGCTGGCCTATCCTTGTTACCTTCAGGGTGTTCACTGAGTGTAACAGCATGGCTGTCTCAGAGAAAGCCTGTGGGATTCCCTCAGGACTAGAGACGATTACATTAATATCTGAATTTGAAATATTTCCAAATATATACTACAGTTTGAATATTTAAAATTAAATTGAACATTTAAAATATATCTAGCAAGCATTGCATTACTCCACATGTTACTGTGCAGCACAGCAGGTTTTTTTTCAGACCACAACCTTGTTTCTGTACATCATTTCTGGGAAAGGGCTATTTGTATTTTATTAATATATGATAGATTAATACCATTTTTTCTTTAAACAGGAGAAGCTATTCCATTCTGTTCAGCTACATTATTTTGTAACTGTGTGCGATGGCCAACCAAATTTTCATTCTCTCCAGCCACCTATTATAATAAAAGGAATCTGCATTTAACACTGTGCTGCTGTTTTCCTTCGATGGATATACTGTTCATGTTAAGTGCAAACCCGTTTCCTATTTAGTATGATTAGTTCCTGGAATGTATTTGGGATTTCTGTCTGGGGTATAATAGCACTGCTACCATTTCAAAGTATAAAATCAAAACTGGGCCATATTACATTACAAAGTGAAACTGAGCTGATCCAAAATGTTTTCAAAAATGAATGATATCCTGAACTCAGACAAGAAAACTGTACATAACCCATGCATTTTGTTAGTGTTGTAAAACATGTTATCTTGTTTTGGGGGAAGCAATACAGCCGCTACTTTTGAAACTTCCTTGGGTTTAAAATGATTGTGTGTGATGTCTATAAAACATTAACTTCTTTGAAAACTGTTTTAGCATTAGGCACGTGTCTTAACAATCTGGAGGAATGAGATTTATAGTAAGGTTAAAACTGAAAATTGTCCTGTAAAACTAGATAAGCATACTCGATAGACGGTGAAATGTAAATGGTTTATTTTTACTGTCAGAATAGCAGGTGTGCTTATGAATTATTCTTGTTTTAAAAAGGTTACTTCACAAGCACCTGTAATAATTTTGTACAGTTTAGGATGTACAGCAAGAATATAGGTTTTGTGGTGGGTTTTATTGGGGGTAAAATGGTTATTGTTACCTTTCTATGGGAAAGAACCAAGTCATCATGTTTTTTGAGTTGTTTAACTGTATAATTGTTGTAAACCTTAATATTTTTTTATGTTCATTGATAATCACATATCTGAATCAAGTTCAGGTCCACTTATTTTCTGTCAGGTATGTACTAAGCTAATGTACCTTGCTTTGTGTGCTTAAGGTAATTCTGCCCCATCCCCACCCTGCACTTTTTGCTTATATTAATTTGGCCATTATCCCATAACGAGGTAATTAAACAAAGTATTTTGGAAATCACTTGGTTTCTCAAACCTTATTGTAATCTAAACTTTTGATATGTTTTCTTCGGTCTGTTTTAATGATTACTTACTGACCACCCTTTTATGTAATGGCACAATGTTTTTCATTTTCCTGAAATTTCTCCAGTAGGTAATCTTACATAGCCGCTATCTTCAACACTAGCTTGAGCATATTTGACTTTGTATCATTTGAAATTACTGGAGAACTCCCTGTATTTAATATTCTCAGCAAGGCATTTGCATGTGAGAGATCAGTTTAGGGCATTGCAGAGCAACTATGGGATATGCTAAATGCTGTACACACCAAAACAAAGGCCCAGGAAAAAAAACAAGCTTCTATATATGAAAAAGTCATTGTCTTGGCATGACCAAGGAATTAATTAATAAAAAAAGCAATGTTATTTGTATAGTGTTATGATACTTCATGTTATCATACTTACATATACAGTATATACATATATATACATATATACGTATATATATGTATATATACTGTATGTATATATATAATATGTGTGTGTGTGTGTTATGCTCAAGTACTTGCTGTGATTTTAAGTTGCAGTGTCACTTGCTTGAGATCCAAACAAAAATATGTATATTGAGAAGATAAACTAAATCAGCATGTTTATTTATTATTTTTGGTTGATAAAAGTGTGCCTTAATATTTTATGAAATATACAGGCAGAGTTCAGTTGTGCATCTGATATGTAATGGTGACCACACCCTCTAAACCTCTACACAAAGGGGACTGGGCACATAACTAAATAATTAATAAATAAATAAACATAACATAGTTAATAAATAAAACAATATTCAAAATATACCATGCAGGGGGGTGCAAATACAATATACATAAAGATGTTCAAAGAATAATAAAAATATCACCTATCAAAGAAAATATACCAGTAAATCATCCAGTTGATGCAACTGACAATTATCTGATACAACTAACAAATATCATATGGTTCCTAAATTGGTAACTTATAGGGATTCCTAAATTGTGTACTGATAATAATTATATGATAAATAAATAGGTGTCACGCACGCACATTTAGGAGACAGTCAACAAGCCCAGAGGTAAGTGAAATCCCATGAGGCAAAGGGTTTGTATGGGGTTTCTAACATCTCTCTCTCTATCTCCAGATCCAAGGAAAACAAATAAAAAATCAGCTCACTTACCTCCTCTGTATCCAGGCTCCCAAAATGGCTATTCTACACAACAAAGACATTGTCTCCACTCCCCGGCTTCCACTTTTTGGTGTCACTTCCGTCCCCCGTTGGTGACGGCATTTCCGCTTCAATCAACAATGCCATCTTTTTGTTTCCCTATAAATACCCGTGATGTACCCTCTTTAAGTTGTCAAATGTTTTTTGATCATTTAAGACGGATCTCTAACTTTCTTTTGTTGTCTGTGCGACATTATATGGGGCTACCACCACAAACCTTCTCAAGTAGTCTGTCTAGTTATTACATAGGGAATACCTATAGTAACAAGTTAGGGAACTTCTCAAGGAAAACAAACTAAAAAACTTTGTTTGCATTGTGCCCTTACTTGTTAAACTACACCATGGTCTAGTAGGTTCTGTGCATAACTGTAGAAATGGTCACAACCATGGAAGCATAGCTTACTCGCTAAGATATGTGACTGTAAATTATAAGGTTGCCATTTAGTTTTAATGAATGAACCATTAACCGTTCCTCCCCCACACTATGTAACTCTTCAATTCCACCCGGGGGGGGGTAAAGATTAATATTATACAAAATTATTGTCTGTCTGTTATACCTTCATTGTTATCACTCTTTAATTTAATATTGTTCTTTATCAGTATGCTGCTGCTGGAGTATGTGAATTTCCCCTTGGGATTAATAAAGTATCTATCTATCTATCTATCTATCTATCTATCTATCTATCTATCTATCTATCTATCTATCTATCTATCTATCTATCTATCTATCTATCTATCTATCTATCTATCTATCTATTAAGTAACAGCAAGACAGTCACAGTCACTTAAGGCATGATAGTCAACTGCTCTACTTTTCCTTTGATGTCATGTTAATTACTGGCTTCATGATAGCTTATGTAGAGTTTACATACAATATCTTGCACAAGTTTTCTTTTGTGTACTCCAGTTTCCATACATATTACAAAAAGTTGCATATTAAGTTAAATAGCAACTTTAAATGAGATTTGCTCAAGTGTGCTCTGTGATTGATTTTGTGTAATTTTTTTTTTATTTAATTTTCATTTACATGAGATATAAAATATTTTTAAGGATGCACTGACTAAAACACAAGGGACAAAAAAGAGCTGAAAAAAGTGCACCATGTCAAGTGCAAAGAGGAAAAATAACAGCAGTTTGAGCAGCTAGCAAAGGTTTATAGTGCTGTGCCACAAGCAAAACAAAAACACATATTATAAGGAGAAGCACTACACACAAATGGAGTGACAACACAAACTCACTTAAAATAAAGAGTAGCTGATCTTCTTTTGTTCTTCCAAGAATTCTTTTAGTAAGCCTAATTTGAGCTGTTTTGTTTGTCATCTCTGTTTTCAGGTAGCCTAGCCATTTTGACATTTTGTCATTTATAATTTGTTCAGTTTTTGTATTTTTTTATGCAGAAGTTTAATTTATGTATTTGCTTTGTTGCATGTTACCTAGGTTAAAACTTTGCACTACTCAATATCACATGCTTTGAACACACACACACACACGAATAAAAGTGTGCTAACCCAATTTGCTTTTGAACAGTTGCTAAACTGTAACAACTTCTAATACTAGATCTGTTTTCAGGAACAGACTGGAATTGGATAACTTGGAATGACTGTATTTGATATTTTTAAAAATATTCTTGTTAACTTTAATCTTAAGCAAAAATATACAAATGCCCATATATTTGTATAATATTTTGTAATGCAAAATGTGTTTGTATTCAAATGGCAATTGAATACACTCTTCTGTAAAAGAATAATAGTTGTAAATAACAGTGCTTCTTAATTGATTACTATTGAAGTTAAAACAGTAAAAAAGTTAAAGCTACTTTTAATTAAAATATATATAAAATATGTTTTATTATGTCTCTATGTTTATGTTTGTGCATTACCAGTATTTCGTATTTCGGGTGAAAGGTGTCATCTAAGAACAAAAATGAAAAGACGTAAACAAAATCATAATAATGACATTGAAGGAATATGTTATTATACCTTTGAAATAGTTGGGAGCATGCACTGATAGCACGTTGCCACACCTACCACAAAACAAATCACTTGGAATGGGAGCTGAGTGCAGCGGGTGACAACTCAGCACCACACTGGATCAGTGCGAGATTTTCTTATGGTGGCTAGAGTTCCAATACTGCTGCCCATCCCCACGTTTTCCCTGTAAGTTGGAGGACCTGCTTGCAGAGCTGGATGCAGATTAACATCTTACCCAGGACAAAGCAATTGCAGGTTAAGGGCCCAAAGGAGTACAGTCACTTCTGACATTTACGAGATTCGGACTGGCAACCTTCTGATTGCAGATGCAGCTCCCTAGCCTCAGAGCCATCACTCGGCTGCTACACTGCTGCTGTGAAATTATAAAAGCAGAAAATGCAAGATGCTGTTCATTTTCTCCCTTTCATACCATTTGGTAAACCTTTTGCCAGCTGATTTTAATGGGAACTAAGGGTTACACTTTACAAGTCAAGTCCATCGGTCACAGTGCTTAACACAGAGAAGTGAAGTGTTTGCTGAAACGTGAACACAGTATGGTTCCCAAAGACTGTGTGGTCAGTTGAAAACTAAGAAAATGTATGGTTAATTTTACTTTAGCCAATTATTTTTTTTAATGAATCTCACCTTTGACAACTGAATAAATATTTTTTTTTATTTTAAATAGAAGCAATAAATCACAAGTGCATATAAAGAAACAACATTTATTTATTTTACATAGTGCACTTTCTATAATGGCAGGGTAAGTGACTTGCTCATTTACCAAGCAACACTGCCTGGCTTATTTCTTCTTGTTTTTCCTGCATAATGATGAGTCAATTTCTGCATCATGCTGTGCTAAAAATAGGATATTCTGAATTGCCCAATCTGCTCTTCAAGTTGTGCAATATGTGCCTAATGCCTTGATTTTTAAAATTATAGAGTCTTACTATTAAATGGTCATTTTGATTTGCACTAATCAGTATTTTAAAGTCCACATGTGTGTTCTTTTACAGTATAGAGACTAGAAATAAGTAGTGCATAAAGTCAGAAAATATTTAAGCAAGTAGATCTATGTGTTATCTTCAGGTTAATATTATGCTAATGCATGTTTGTTAAAGCTAATAAATATGAAGCTGTGATTTATTTCTTATGTGAGTACATAATAGTAAAACTGCTGACAGACTCCTTCTTGTAATAACACCTATATACATTTTAAATTTAAACATCATTATGATAAGGATACATTTTCCAAATTTCCTAATCTGTTTATGCATCTTGTAATATTCATATTGTCATAGCAAATTGTATGTGAAAATATTATTAATAAGGTTTAGAATACAGCACATTGCAATACGTGTTAATTAATTCATTTCAGTGCTAAGGCAAATTAATATTGTGGAATTTACTTTCCTCATTAGAGGATTAAGATGTTATGGCATATTATTTTATGAACGTTTTCAGCAATTATTTGCAATTTATATGAGATCCCATTGAGATAATAAAAGATTGCTACTTTTATGTAAATATAGTTAAGAGCTATGAATAACTACAATTTTCTCTTGTAAAAAAACAACAATTGTAAGAGAATGGTAGTAGCCAAAAAGTTGAAAGGTTAAGAAAACAGGTACTGGCACTCAATGGTTTTACAGAAGCTGCAAAATGTTAAGAGTTTCCACTGATCCGAACCATAGTTATCTGGGCTTTGTTGGGATGGCTTATGTTTCAGGGGAAGCATCTGCGCTGGCTCTGTCAAGGCTTAATCAAGTACACAATGAGACAAGAGAGTAGTATTTTGTGGACTATCTAATATTCATATTTTTATTAACTAAATCTTATGATTTTTATCCAAGATTTTTGAAATGAGCATTTTGAGAATGAGAAAAACAGTGGCATTTAGTGAGATTTTAATTTGCAAAAAGGCTATATAAAGGAGATTTAATAATGCTTCAGACACTAATTAGAAGTTCAGGTGACAGCCTACCACATCTCACAACAACAGGGAAAGTGAGTGCATTTTAAAACATCCAGAAGGCATACTTTCACACTTTTCCTTGTTTATGCTATTCAGCCTCTCCTTATATTGTCTTTCAGATACAGATTACTTGAAAAACGACTCATATCCTCCACTTCTGGCATAAAAGACTTTCTAAAGTAAAACAATAACATATATTTTATGATTCTCTGTAATTCTCTGAATTGAGAGATTTACTATTTCCTCTGACAATAAATTCTTTTCTCTGTGAGTTTCTTTAACGTAAATAATGTTTAACAGTAACAGATGATCTGATTCACTGACTGAACTGGCAAATTGGGTAATATTGTTTGATCAGAGGGAAAAACAACATTTTTCTTCAGTGTAAATCAGGAAAGCAAGCTAACTTAGTTAATTGTAGCTCTCTATATGGAGTCACTTGCAGACAATTGTTATTCTGAGGATGACCTACTTTGTCAACCAGAAACGGTAAAGGAAAATAACCAAGTGTGCACAAAGAAAAGTGCAGAGTGTGCATGTACTGTAGTTTGCAGGTTCTCATAACAGAATGTTCAGCCATTGCATACCCAGTGTCTCTGAAAAATCTCAACATTGAAATTCTGATCCTAATAGCATGTATTCTCTTAAGCAACAGAATGGATCTAACTCAAAAATCTTGGACAGTACCTAATGAAAGACCATGCAAACTGAGGATGCCATTTTTAACCATGTTAATTCATCCCATAAATAAAAGACAGGAGAGTTAGTGAATCATAAAGTTAAAAAGTGATTTTAGAAAAGTATAGAGACCCTGACAAACATATCATTATTGAAACTATTACAGATATTAAATCCAGACAAACTTACAATAACCTGCAATGAAGTCAACGAAGAAGAATAAACTTAAGTAGATATGATTGGATTATAATAATGCAATAGTCCTTAAGTGTCCCTGACAGCTAGGGAAACATCTGTCAACTATGCTGGGTGGATTATTGTGGCCAAACATATGACCTGAGCTGTTACACAACAATTCTATCCACTATGTCACCATGCCTCCTTGAGTTAAAATTAATAGAATTAAATACCAGAACAGTTAAATTTCTTGTAGACAGTGGCAGACAGGAAGTATAAATTCATACTTACCTCTCTTGAACTGAAAATTACTCTTTTTTTTTTTTCTTCCTGATGCTTTTGTTAATTAACTGGCACAGCTACAAAACAGAAAGTTGGTGAAGTAATGGTAGGAGTCAACTAAAATTTATAAAGACTGTTTCAGGACTCACTTCTAATCAATTCCTGGAATTACTTCATTTATAAACAGATGATATTGCCCCAAAGCCTCAGAGACATTGCTGGGTGACACTGAAAGTTGGTAAACTTTCTTTATGTTGATAAGGTTGCATTTTATCATTAATTTTCTGAACCCATTTGTTTCGGTACAGGATAGCCAGGCATCCAAACCTTTACAGGGAGCATTTGGTGAAAGGCAAAACATAAACCTGCATACTTGTCTTGGGGTGGGCAGACACAAGTACACACACACTCTCTCACACCAGACCAATTCAGAGTTGGTAATCGTCCTAACCTGGAATTCACTGACAAATGGCAGCAAACTGGAGTACTGTATTCACAAATTTAACAAACAAACATGAAGAAAAATGTGCAAACACAAACTGTCCATGGTCTTAGACTTTGCTTTTCAAGTGCCCCAAAGAAATTAAATTCAAGAGAAACTCTGCAAACATACCCTTTTAGTAGGTTATCTACAAAGGCATGAGATTACTTAAAAAGAGATGTCATTCTTTTATTATCTACATTATTAGAGTTTAATTAATACATGTTAAAATATAACTAACACTAAATTTTTAGGCACAAATCTTATGATCTATATATTTAAAACCTTAATGAAATTTACCTTAAAACAGAACATAATATTTATTCTTATTATGCATGCTAATTGGTTTTATATTGTGCAAATTTTTATAAACTTAGGTCCAACAACAAGAAAGTGTAACAATTAGTGTTGACTGGCGAAATTTGCCAAAGCATTTTTCGCAGCAAGTATTTTGTATTTGCCTGTGACCTTCTTTGCCAAATATTTTCCTGGACATTTGCCGTGCAGCCAGCTTATAGGAACCTTTTTACCAGCACCCCATGATGCACTGCTAGGCTAGCATGACATCACAGAGCTGTATCAGCTATGCACAGAACACATGCCCACTTTATCGTTGCCGACTTGGATGTGGCTGTCATGTGGGACACGAGTTAAAAAAAGCTGTTTCAACTATTGATATGCACTGAAAGTAGCCCAAACCAACCCCCCACCATTCACCAAAGTGCTTGGCAGTGCTGCATGTTGTTTTCCACTGTCCCTACCCACAATTCTTTCACCAAAGGGAAACGCTGCTCCTGCACTAGCGGTTGTTTTGACTTCCCAGCAGGTTTTCGATTGCTGTATATTAGTCTTCAGGGGAAGGTAAAAAGCTAAAAACGGCTACTGACACCAAAATGTTTTGAGAAACAATGCCAAATTTTCCATCACGCATGTATTTAAAAAAATAAACAATAAATTTGCTGCATTTTAATTTGTGGGGTACATTAATTGACTATAATGAGCATTTTAGGAGTACTGGCAATATACAGTATAAATAATGCTAATCCCTATGCTCTGGTAGGCTGCATCTCATGGCTAATTATTGCCCAAAATAAGCCATGTGCACGTCTGCGACCACAGAACAAACCTTAAAGGAGCCATCCTCCTCCCCTCATCAGAAAACACAAGATACATTGTGAAAAAAAAATATATATATTTATTACTATTTACATGCCATTTCTTCTTTCTTGATGAAAGAAGACAGTGTGAAGCATCTGTTCAAATAGACTGGAAACAGAAAAGACATTCCATCTGGCCCAGAGCCTGAACGGCAAACAATGGAAGAAGCCAGTCCCAAGATGCCGCTTCATGGCATGTCTAATATGTGACCCAAGAGTGGACCTCTTGTGACACAATAACCTATATTTTATTTACTTATTGTTAGTATCTGGCCATTTAATGCATTTTGTTAGTGGTATTTGTTCATCCTGTGTCTTTTCTTGTTTGGAGTATAGTGGCACAATGATTAGAATTGCTGTGTCACAGATCATATCAAATATTCAACCACAATGATCGGTCCAGCATTGTTGGCAGACTTTTCCCTAGTCCTCAGGGACACTTAAAAGACCATTATAATACACTCAAAACTAGTTCATTTCATCCTTCTCCATTGATGTCAACGCATTTCACAGATTTTGGTCAAGTTCACAAACTTTTCCGTGCTTTTGCAGAACTCAGGGTGAAGGCATCTAAACGGGTTTTACCATTACTAGTAACAATAAAGTATGTTAAATAAACATCAAGTGTCACTTGTGATCTGAAGAGGGACAATATTCCTGAACATCTAAATAAATATATTTTGACTGGTGGCACTGCTGTGTTCTATGGTAATAGAACTGCAAAAGACAAGAAGGCTATTAAGAATATTTGAACATTTTCTCCAGAAATAATTGGATCTAAATATGGCACATTTATTGTTTTGATATTTCTTCAGCTGGTATACATTCAGTCTGCAATTTGCATATATGCCATGTATTTATGAAGGTGTCATCCAATAACTCTGGTTTTCTCTCAACATCAAGACATAGTGATGCTTGCAACTTGGTACTATAAGTGTGCATCCAGAAATGGATATGCTACAAGATGCATTGCTGCATTTACGTTACATTGGTTTCTTCAGCTTCTGGATAGGCTCTGAAATTTTGGATAAATGGGAAGTGAAACCTCTCAGTAGAGTTATTTATTGAGATATGCCTTAGGACTAAACAGAATACTTCTTCTTCTTCTGTCAGCTGCTCCTGTTAGTTGTTGCCACAGAGGATCATCTTCTTCCATATCTTTTTGTCCACTCCATCTTGTTCTGTCAAACCCATCACCTGCATGTCCTTTCTCACCACATTCATAAACCTTTGCTTAGGCCTTCCTCTTTTCCTCTTCCCTGGCAGCTCTATCCTTAGCATCCTTCTCCCAATATACCCAGCATCTCAACTCTGCACATGTGCAAACCAACACCATCTCGCCTCTCTGACTTTGTCTTCCAACCAACTTGAGCTGACCCTCTAATTTACTCATTTCTAATCCTACCCATCCTCATCACACCCAGTGCAAATCTTAGCATTCAGCTCTGTCTCCTGCTTTCTGGTCAGTGCCACCGTCTCCAACCCATGTAGCTGGTCTCACTACTGTCCTGTTGACTTTCACTTTCACTTGAACATATTACACCTGCGCCACCACCACCTACTCAAAGCATCATGATGCACCAACATTGATGGACTGAAAGCCAGAAGTCTACGTGACCATCATCATCAGGTCCTTCCATGAAAACCCTAAATACAAAGAGGACTGTTTGACTTATGTTAGGTAGATTGCCCAGAGGGGACTGGGCGGTCTCTTGGTCTGGAACCCCTACAGATTTTATTTTTTTCTCCAGCCTTTGGAGTTTTTTTGTTTTTCTGTCCACCCTGGCCATCGGACCTTACTCTTATTCTATGTTAATTAATGTTGACTTATGTTTATTTTTTATTGTGTCATCTATTTTTCTATTCATTTTGTAAAGCCCTTTGGGCTACATTTTTTTTGTATGAATATGTGCTATATAAATAAATGTTGATTGATTGATTGATTGACAGAATAAAAGACAAAGAAGAACTTCATAAAGACGTTCACAAACGTTGGCGCTATACACATGCAGAGCAGGTTAGCGATTATGAAAGTAGTGGAATTCGAAAGGCTCAAAAAAAAAAACGTTGGCACGATACACATGTGGAGAAAGTTAAAGAATATGAAAGTAGGAAAATTGGAAAGTATAAAAGAGAAAGTAAAGATTGAAGTAACACAAAAAAAGAGAAATTATTACTCGGAGAAATAACGAAAAGGCAAATAGAAATCAAATATATGGACATAGATGATATGTCAGAAGTATGTAAATATTGTAAGGCTTTGAAGTTTAAGTCAGAGAATTTCAAGAACGGGGTTTACCTCACATGCATTTATTGGTTACTTTTCAAAAAAAAAAAATTATTAACTGCTGATGATGTAGATCATTTTGTCTGTGCTGAAATTCCAAACAGAGAAACCTATCCTGAATTATGATACAAAGTCATTAAACACATGTCTCACTGACCTCATTTAAAAGATTCAACATGTTGGGACTGCAAAGATTCCAAATATTATTTTTACAGAAGTTCTGAAATAAAAGTGAAACTAATGAAATAGCAACAATTCAAAGAAAAAAAAAATCTTAAAAGTGTATGTTTGGAAAACCAAACACAGGGTTGGCAAGCGAAGCAAACAGGGGGCGACGCCCCCTAGTTACAGTATTTTTTAAAAAATTCTAGAGCTAAAGTAAGATTTGTTGTTTATTTATGGTAGGTTGGCTGAATTCCTGTTGTTATCAAAATTAGGAGCTTTATGAACCAAAGGGATGTTCCTTTAGTTGGGCAGCATCAGTGGCCCAGTACAAACATTAATTTTGTCATTAATTTTAAAATCATTGAACTGATAGGGTAGCCAGTGATAGACACAACTTGAAACATAGATTTCATATTAATCAGAACAGTGTTGATCTTCTGGTGGCAGCACACTTTAGCAGTAATGGCCACAGCATGAAGGATCTGATGGTCACTGTGCTTATGAGTAATTTCAAGACCCATCGGGAGCGGAGAGAATGGGAATACAATCTTATGCTTAAATTCAATACTCTACAAAATGGTCTGAATAGAGACAAGAGTTTTATGACCAGATATGTGAACTAACAGACTGATTGACCAGCTGACTACATCAGAGGCCTATCTTACAGGCAATCCACTTAAAAAAAAAACCTTCCAGGACTTTCTCTAGTGATGGTTATCTTATCTCTACATTTTATCAGTTCATTGTTCTCTTCTTTCAGGTTTAATGCATCTAATGTTTATTAATTTTGCTAACATTTGAACAAAAAGGTTGTTAAGATGAAAGAAAAAAAAACACTTTGCTGTCCCAATATGTTATTCATTCAGTTTTTTTTAGTTTCTTTGTTGCACCTTGCCTGATGAAGGGGCCTTAGCTGCCTAGAAAGCTTGCATTTGTAATCTATTTAGTTAGCTAATAAAAGGCGTCACCCTACTTTCTCCTGTATCAATCTATGGCTAACACAGTACAAAACTCTACTGCTACAAACAGAAACAGTAACACTATTTCAATATTTTAACTGTTGTGTATTTATTGATTATTGTGAGCTGAGATTTAATATTTCCTTGAAAAATAAATTAATGTTAATTGTTCAATATTTGCTGAATGATTGAAAGACCAGTAAGGTGAAAAAGTAAAATGAAAAAGTGCATATACTGTTTGTTCAATCAGCCCTTACTATTATTTGTGCTTTGTATTGCTAGACCATTATCAAATTCAAAGATTGTTTTTAATATTGATTTATAGGGAACACATTTTGACACTTGTTACTAAAAGATTTTTCAAAATATTTCATACGTCAATAAGTTTGTGTGTTTTTAGAGAGTAACAAATGTCAACAAGTATCAGTGCAATGCTTGCTCAGCGTGTATTATTAAAATTATTTTAAAGTTATTGTATGCTGCACTTTACTGCTTAAAAATACATGTTCTCAGTGCAGATGTTGTTTATAGTTAAGTGCAAGATACTCCTTAATAAACTGACCACTATAGTGATTGATGAAAGTAAATTACCTTATTAGTGGCTCTTTTGTAATTTATGTTTAGTAGTGATTGATGTCAATTTTAATGTTATTTAAAGGACATTTTTAATCATCCCCATTCTTCTGACTAGGGCTAATGCTAATATATTGAATGGCTCTTACCTTGCACTACACATAAACATTTGTTATTGATCAGATATAGTAAATGGACTTGAGACAGCAATTTAGTGTGCTGCTAGTTTATTATGTTTTTTAAATATAAAACTTTTTTTGATGTGCACAATGAAGCTAAAACCAAACAATTTACTTCTTAAGAAATTCATATACTAAAATCCATTCACCATTCAATGACTTTTTTATATGTGCATAGTACTTGAATAAGACTCTGCGATTGCTGGACTTTTCTAGCAATGAGGACAAGTAATAAATAAATGTATCCTTGTTGAACACTGCGCATACAAAAAGAATTGTGCTGTACTACAATGGCTGCCAGCTCAAAGGGAGTAAATCACATCAGCACAGAAATGTGATAAATACTCTCTTGCAAGATTTCTTCTACTCCACAATTGTTGTATATTTACTCATTTTTTGCAGGCTGTCCATGTTCACCCACACAACCATGTTCCAATTTAAAACTCAAGTTAATCTGAGACATAAAGAGGGCCAATGATTCAAAGGTGTTTGCAAGCCTATACTTAGAAATATTTATCTGTCGCTCCATACATTTTTTAATCCTATTAAACAGTTCAGAGTTGTGGGGAACTGGGATGTAACTCAAAGGTATTGGATGCAAGCCAGAAACCAGTCTTAGACGGGGAGCTAGTCCATTACAGTGCACTCTCACATATACACCTGCACTCAAGTATACTGGGCCAGTTAAGATTAGCCAGTTATGCAACAATTGAAATTATCCGAAACAGATAAGTGTCTGTAATTTTGGGTTAACACTGTGCTACATAAACATACCTGCAGTATGATTGTGCAAGTCAACAATACACAGTTTGGAAACCACTCATAAAGCAAAGGAAAAAATACTTCAGCTGAGGGGCATCTGCTTTTACTTGTATGTTAAAATGGATTCATAAATTCTACCTCATGATAAAGAACACTGTCATCAGAAAACATGCTATGTTCGACTCTGAATAAACCCTTTGGTTATTGGAGCTCTTTAACGAACAATACACTGGACAACAAAGAAACAGTAAAGTTGCATACAGTTTTAGAAGAGAACTAAAGAGTATGAAAAAACTGGGAGCATAGCAGAATAAAACATTTAACCCACCACCAGAGTGACAGATAAATCCCTCATGACACAGTGAGATTTTCTGGGACAGTGGACTGTTTTAGATGTGCAGTTTAAAATGTTAAATTTTGCTTTCAAGTGAGCTAGTGATGTGGAGTGACAATAATGCAGTTTAATAAATCAGTCGGTTTTAATATCCTGCTTATTCAAATAAACTAAATAAAACAAAAGTATTGTTTTATTAACCACACATCAGTTTTTAATTTTTTTAGTGGAATGGGTGCAGAAAGAATTAAATGTACATCATATTCAGAAATTAAAAGTTTTTGTTCAACTTTTCTGCAGTATAGAAACTTCTTACATTTAGGCAAAAACTACACCTACTGTATGAGAATTTACAGTTTACATAAATTACATTTCTGGAGTTTACTGTAAAATTGTGAAAACTTGAATGTTGCCAACAAATTTGAATGGGACTGTTCTATTTATATAATTTAAATGTGCAGAATATATCAACAGTATTGGCTATATATATATATATATATATATATATATATATATATATATATATATATATATATATATCCAGCTTGTAGTGCTGTTAATAATAATATTATAAAAATAATATAACAATTTACAGGCCATGATATTTCAATAAGTTTCTGTACAGTTTTTTTTCATATATAAGGCCAAAACACTTAGTCAGTTGTAGTAAGGCTGTATGAGGTAACAAATGATCAACTTAACACTTAATTTATATTCTTTATGATTTACTGTTTGTTTTTGTCTTTTTTGTTCTATTTTGTTGGAAACTCAGTGGTGACTTATTTCTGCATGTCATCACCAAATTTAGTTGTCAGTTCTACTGTTTCCTTTCCTTGATCACTGATTTCTCAATCTTGTATTAGATTAGATTTTGCTTAGAGATCATTATTGTCACCTAAACTGCAAGAGCATACTGAAATTTTTGTGCCTTAGTTGCAGTGATGATTACATGCAGTTAATAACATAAAAGTAGCAAATGAACAAATAAATAGCAGGCCTCTGGTTGAGCAGATGTTATGAAGATGTGGAAAGTCAGCTCCAATTATTATGCACAGTATTGTGGAGGAGTTTACGATTCTGGCACTTGAGATTAACAAGCTACACTGGGATGCATCTGCTCAGCATACTTTCAATGGTGCAGTGGTAAATGTTCACTATTGTTTTAGTTCTTACTCCAAAGATCTTTAGCCACCTCAGGTAAAAGAGTCTTTGCTGAGCCTTTTTCGGTATACAGGGCTCAAAAGGCATTCAGTAATGTGGACAGCCAAGAACTTGAAGCTGCTAACTGTCTGCACAGGGAAGCCATTGATGTGGAGTGGAGAGTGACTGCCGTCATTATTTCTGAAATCCACAATGATCTCCTTTGTTTTGTTATAACACCAACAGTCAAGTCTTTTACCTTCCTCTTGTAGGCAGCTTCATCATTGTCACTGATAAGGCCACTTTCAATGGTGTTGTCTGTGAACTTGTTGTTGCTGTTGCCTTTATGCTGTGCTGCACAGTCATTGGTGAATAGTTAACTCCAATGCTTTCCCTAGTGCTGTTTTTCTTCTGAGGCTTGTATCTTCATGCTTACTAAAGGGAAGGTAAACTGACCCTGGTTTATGTGGAATTCTTAACAAAGATTTCTATTGCTGATTGTGAATTTTAAGTTTGCTGCCCTCAATTTGGCATTTCTCTCCACATTGCTTTCTTGAGTTGGTAAGTCTCCTTATTTTAGAAAAGCTCTTCACTCTGTCAGTGGGTAAGGCAGTAATAACACAGAAACTGATGGAGTCTGTTATACTATAATTAGGACCAATGTCTAATAACAGAAATTGCTCTATCATTAAATAAATATTGTTTAATAGTGTCGGAAGTATGGATGTTGGCTCAGTGCAGCCTTAGCAGGATTGCATGAAGTGCTGTCTAGCTCTCTAGCACACAAGAGCAGTCAGTAGGACAATTATGTGCCACACCACCGGGTAAAGCACTGCTGAGTGGGCCCACTACAGTATTTGTGCAGATTTATGAGAACTACAGAAAGAACAGACATGTGGGTAAAAGTAATGAATGTTTATTTATACAAGTCTATAATACAAAAGGGCAAGTCCAAAAAATCTGCATGAGGTCATATAGAAAATAAAAGCAATATCAATGGGTAAATTTGAAAACAGTAGGCAAAAACAGGCAAAGGGTCATAAACAAGAACCAAAACATTAAGATGTTGAAGTTGCCTACAGGAGGGAGGTAAAAGATCTGACTGTTGGTGCCATAACAAAACAAAGGAGATGCTAAACACAAAATGCAAAAGCGTAAACCACTAATCAAGGAGAGCATTAGATGGGCTGTTGCAAAGGTACTAAATGCAATGCTCAAGCAAAACACCCCCTGGACTCTCCTAATTTATGTTCCCACCCCTCCATCACATAATATTTCATGGGCCACTGGTGGCGGCAGGAATCAAGTTCTATTAATAGACATAAGAAATAAAACTACAGGCAAAGCCTCAGTCCATTTCTGATACATACTGTAGCATGTATAAGAAGAGCATGTTTGATACGTTCCTCCTGGAAATAAAATTTCATTTTGTCTACTGTACTAAAAATTATTCAAAAGTTTGTTTCAGAAAACTATTATGATGTCTATAGTGCAAAACTGTTGTGCATACCAAGTAGTGATACTTTATATATTGTCATCCAGAGTGTAAGAGCCAATCCGAGAAAGTTATTGTTTAATGTTAAATTCATGTAAGTGTTTACTTAATTTCAATAGAATATAATTTTCTCATATATATATAGAAAATGGTATAGTTTTTACCCCCTGTAAGAAATAGAATTTTCTCAGGTATATCTGTAAACAGAAAGTTAATTACGCCAGTTAGGATATAGTCTTACTGCTAGCAAGGACTGTTAGATATGTTTGCAAATAAGAGATGGCATACAGTTTTCTAACTGTGCTTAACATGCTTAATGTGCCTAAAGTCTGACTCCATGGCCAAACTAAGAGAAATGGAACAACATAAATACGACTTTTCTTTAATATCATTTTTTTTTTCTCTATTGTTGTGTGAACTGTTTTGCTTTGAATTTTACTAAAACTTTTGAAACAAAGATACTTGGTCTGTGTAATTATTTGAACACACATCAAACTATTGCCAGAACCATCGTATGAAGCAAACTGAAAGCTGCAGAATTTTGGTAATATGGAACAAAATCAGCTACCCAGAGATCAATATGTAAATAAGGTTTAAATGTACCCTAAGACAAGCAAAACCTAACATTCCAAAAGTATTAAACTATCATATACAGTATAGTATCTTTCACTACTGGCTATTCCTCTTTACAGCTTTGTTCCTAATTCCTGCAGAACTGCCTGCATTAAAAACCAATGTAATTTCAAGGAATATGGGTTGATTTGAAGTGCATTTTTTTCTCATTAAAATGTTAAAAGAAATAGTTATACACTAGGTTGTGTGACATAATGGCTAATCTTGAGCCTCTAAATGCCAAGGTTGCTGGATCAATTTCCATCTGTCACTCCTTGAAAAAAACAGAGCAGCTCTCATTAACTGCTTGCACTCAAACTGTAAGAAATGCATAAAAACGCTTACATAACAGATTCTGTAATTATGAAACACCCAGTGAAGGTGTTTCACCGTAGAGAAAAGTTTTCAGTGAACATTCAGATACTTGCTAATAATCAGAGAATACTATTTTACAATGTTAGTGTTATTATGTAAGATATTTTCATCTGAAGGCTGCATTTCTGCAAAAATTTTGCATTTTTATTTTCACTATCAATATTAATGTTTTTGTTGTTGTTTTAGTTATGCCACCATGCCACCATTTTGTATTTTGTTTTTGGGCAACAATTTTTTATGTTTTTTTGGATGCCTACAGCCATGTTCATTTAGGCAATGATGTCCAAATGTTACCACATGACTGCCAGGAGAGTGACACGTATTGTTATTCTGGCAATAAGGCACACTAGTTCTGACATTCAGGTTTTTGGGATTTGTGTATGTGTAAATCTTTTGGGGCATTTGGTTGATAGCAAATCAATCTTTGGAGACAAAACATTACATGTTTTTTGACTTTGAATTAATTAATCTTTTGGCTTTAATCCCTACTTGTTTTTTGACCATGCTGTTTGCTTCTTTCTCCTTCCGAGTCCTAGTCAAATGTTTCTTCCTGACAATATTATTGTATGCATGACTGTCAGTTCCTCCTTATACATTAGTTCCTACTTATCTTAATATTATTATTCTTAATACTAAATGAATACTGACTGAGAAAATATAGCATGTTGTACAGGTTTATGTATAACATATTTATGTTCATGTTATCTTCTTTTTTATTATGTCATTAGAAGATGTAAATAGAAGCTGTTAGTCTTAACTCTTTATTCGTTTTCATTCTGCTTACTAAATTTTTCTCTAAGTTTTTGTTTAATCTTTTTTTTAGACTATGAACCTTTTAGTATTAAATTTCACTTTCATTTTATTGTTGCATTTTGTGATGGGACTTGTAGTTTATTTTTATCATTTTGAAGTTTTGTAAACCTTAACAGGATCTTGTTTTTATTGCCATTATTAAGACATGATTACCCATTGTCTGTGGTATGACCCCAGAAGTCATATCACATGCAATATTAAGTCGTCAGTGCCAGAAGTCAGTTTTTGTCCAATATTACTGAACTAAAAACCTTTTTCTGAATGATTAGCCAATAGTCTGTGTCATGGTTTCATATGGGTCTACCCTTTGGATTTTCTATTTTGTTTCTGTTGTGCTATATTATTGTATTTTTCTTTGAATTAGTTTGTTTCAGTTTGGATTTTGTTATTGCATTTTATATATTGGTTAATTGTTTTAAGAACAACTTTTTGTTAATTTATTTGGTTAGCTTAACCCCCCCACCCCTACCCCCCATATTTCCTTAAGTTTGAAATTTGTTAGTTAATAATTTATGATGGTGGTGGGTTGAGTCTCTTAATCAGACAACAGGTTTGAGGTGATGCTGTTAGTCATCTTTTAGTAAGGACCTGGGGCCTCATGTATAAACGGTGCGTACGCACAGAAATGTTGCGTAAGAACTTTTCCACATTCAAATCGCGATGTATAAAACCTACACTTGGCATAAAACCACGCACTTTTCCACGGTACCTCATGCCTTGTCGTACGCAAGTTCTCCGCTCGGTTTTGCAGACTGGCGGCACCCAGCGTCAAAGCAGTGCTACTGTTCCTGTGTGGTTACACCTTATTTTCCTGATGCGGCTTTATAAATACACCGAAACTAACCGCATATTGTTTATTAGTGTAATGCATCTGATTGTAATTAACTTGTAACAATATAATGGTCCACAGAATGGTCAAACTATTCTAAATACCATAACTGCTTTAGTGTTACTCTCTTCTTCTTCTAGCTCCTCCCGTTAGGAGTTGCCACAGCGGATCATCATTTTCCATATTTCTCTCACTGCACCACTCGGAATATTTATATCACTGTATCTGAGTGTGAATCACAACAGCAGCTGATCGGAAAGGGAATTATCGATATACAGCTTTAAGGACACGCTGTCTCAGCCACTGCAAAACGTTTTAAAGCCTTTCCTGTACGGACCTCGCGGTTCAGAAACAGTTTCATCCCAAGAACTTTAAATGCAGTCAATCAAGTGCTCCTTGTAGAACTGTTTGTACTTATAAATACAATCACCCCACTGTAAACTTGCACTACAGTTATAATATCGCACAACCTGAGCCACTTTATAAAGTGCTTATTTACATATGATGACGATATCATTTTTAAGGTGAAATGCAGCAAAATATGTTTATTAAATTATACAGATAAAACTTTAACTTCATTTAAATAATCTATATTCTTCACTGGGAGTGTCGTTGAGGATAGAATAATTAAACATGTACTACGAAGATATTTCAATATTCTTTAAACGTTTTAAAGAATCGGCGCTAAGCTTACAGATGGCTTAACTTCTATTACAGAGCTGATTGTGTGGCGATCGGTTACTTGGGAAAAGAAAAGCACTGACTGCAGTGACGGCTACGCCAATATATATTGAATATAAAACAGAAAGAGAAAATAACAACACAGCTAAGAACGCAGCGACAAATTTCGGCAAAAGTTAAATGCTTGTGTCATGAGCACGAGGCGGCTAGTGTCTGCAACGGACATGGCCTTCCACCATGCATAAGCTATCTTACTGACGGGCGGGCGAAGGAGCCACCGATTCTTCCTCTGCCCAGTGCCACCACAAGCCTAGAGCCGCCCCTGAGTACTGCTGCAATAAATTATTTCATCGAAGTGAAACACATGTTTAATAACGTGCTTTAACTCCTATCATCATGAAAATGACATCACGTATACATCTCAGTATTTTAGTTATTCAGAGAGCTGTAATATCATGAATGTAATAGATTCTGTGTTCAGTTGGAGGAAGAGAGCCGGTTTAAGAAGCAAGTAGTGATTCACACACATAGGCACAAAGAAGATCAAATACAAAACAAAGCATTTAACGTGCTACTTTAATTACGATGTGATTTGAGAAACTGGTTAATTAAACGATTTTAAGATGAAGTTTATGATGTTCTACTTTAATGACAAAATAAACTACGTGATTAAAGTGGAAATGTCGAGATTGAAGTTGACATTTCGTGCTTTTTCCCCACTGTGTGCCTTTTTTCTCTGTACCCTAATAAGCTTTCATATGACACTCAGACAGTGGGCTACAACTCGGCTTTTCACAGCGACTTTGATATGTGACTTCTTTTTTATTTCCGGCACTGTGCGATTTTGTGGATGTGAGCTTTCAAGTTTCTCCAACACGCTATGTTACTCGATTAACTTTCTTTTGTTGATTATACTACGGTTTATTTGAAAAAATACAGTAGTATGTTTTTCCTTTGCCTCCACTTGGTATTCGCTGAAATTCTTATATTTTCCCCCGTGCTTTTCCCATTGTCTTTTCACAGAAGGCTGCGCTTAAGGGCGATTTATATTGATTTGCATATTCAAAGAGGCGTAATTCTGGGAGGAGTTGGGGCGTAACATAAAGCGTGTGCACGAGCGTTAGTTTTCACGCTGATCGGAATTTATGTAGCGGAAGAACGTGGAAGTTGGAGTACACACAGATTCCTGCATCTGAATTTTTCTGTGCGTAAGTACATTTCGGCTTTTGTGCTTACGCCATGTTATAGTGCGAGTTCTACTCACGGCGTTATACATGAGGCCCCTGGGGTCTATATATATAGTTTGTCTCAGGCCTTTGGAAAGGCATTGCATTGGATATTGTGTGCTTTGCAAATACAATTGATGGGTGGACAAAGCACCATGAATCTTTTTAGGAGTCTTCTTGATTGCACCAGTAAAAAATCAGAAGTTTCAGTGCTTCTAAAATAGTGATAGAGAAGAAAGAACACATATAGAACCCCTTGTTGATTGCATAGATTCAATCCAACAAGTGCACTAAAAGCTTAAGTATGCTGTGTTCATTATGATCTTATAATCATGTTTTCATTAAAAAAAGTGTAGTTAATGTACATGTTAGTATGTGTGAAAATTTTCTACAATAATATAACACTAGGGTGGCATGGTGGCGCAGTGGTAGCACTGCTACTTCTCTGTAAAAAGACCAGGGTTTGTGTGTTGAGTACTCCTGGATGGAGTTTGCATGTTCTCCCAATGCCTTTATGGGTTTCCTCCGGGTGCTCTGGTTTCCACTTTAGACCTCCATATTTAATTCAGTATCATCCTTATGTAAAATAGGACTTGTAATTTCACATCCTTTTTAATAGCATGTGGGATAGGTTGACACTATAGAGTTCCAAAAACTTTTCCAAAAATACTCGTTGGGGGGTGGGATTTACCCTCAAACCCCAGCTAGATATAAGGGCAAACACAGGATCGTTAAGAAATAAAAGAACCATTTCACAAAACGGCTTTGTTACACCCACAATCTCTGAAGACAGCAAAAGGAATACAATGTTTTAAAGAGGTAATTCCAGAATCAACCCAATCCAGTAAAAAAAAACAGAACAGAGATCAAAAATCCAAAATTACAATGCACAGAAATAATACAACTCATCAAAACCCCCCAAGTGCATTTGAATAAACCACCAGTAACTGTGGGAATCCCTTGCCTTTATAGGGATTAGGACAGTCCCTCACCATGATGGGCAGGTTGTCCCACCTCTTGGGGAATCACTCGAAAAAACACTAGGCACATAGCAAAGACTTAGATAAAAGAAAAGAAGCAATACAAATAATTAACAAATGTAACATTAACATAAATAAATAACTCCACAGTGAACAAAAATGCCAAGAAAAAATTATTTCAACCCCAGCCAAGGGAGGAACCCTGACTGAAATATAACAGACACTTTAAAACAGTCAGAGTATTTTCAGTGTTTTAGTGACGTGCAAAACTGATGTCATCAGTTATGTGGTAATGGGGCTTCGATGCAAGCTTTGTTACATTGTTTTGACTTGTTGTGCTTAACTTAAACAATTTCAGCTTTGGTTACAAATGTCCCATCTCAACCGCCTCTAATTGTACAGTATATAAGAGGTTTGGTTAAATTTCTGTGTATTGAATCTTATACTTATCTTTCTTGCTCTGCAATTTGAGTTAGCAGTTAGAATTTCTTGAACTCATTACTCATTGAATTTTACTTAAATGTCATTGATTCTGTAGAATCTAAATTAATCTAAATAATTTCTTGCAGATTCTTGGTGTTTCTGGTTATGATCCTTGCTATTGTTTTGGTTAAACATTCCATCTTTTGGTCCTTTTCCCTTTGGCCTCTGTGAGCAGCCAGATTTCTCATGTTTTGACAGGCAAGAAACATAATTAATTTTGATCTGTATTCGAGAACAACAAAGCTATAGAATTCTTCTTCACATTTAAATAAAATAGGAGACAATAGATAAGGCGGAAAATTCTGGAAGCAGCAATAACATATTAATCCATCCATCCATTATCCAACCCACTATATCCTAACTACAAGGTCACGGGGGTCAGCTGGAGCCAATCCCAGCGAACACATGGTGCAAGGCAGGAAACAAACCCCCGGCAAGGCGCCAGCCCACTGCAGAACATATTCACTAAATATAACTTTAAATGTAGAGGGCAGAAACTTTAGTTTTACTAGACCCACTTAGAATTTACCTTTGACCATTTTCTGGGTTTAATTGATCACATTTCTGCACTGGCATGACATGATTTTCTGCAATGTACAAAAAATGGAAAATAAATACTCTATGTACAATAGATAAGTGCAAGTGTAAGGGACTATTAAAATGCTTTACTTTGAATAAACTATTCTTCTTCCATATTGTAAATTAAAATACCACAGCAAGCATTGTAACTAGAACTAAGAAGTACAACCATATAGTAACTTCAGATCTTACATCTTATTGCTGTCCAGCTATGCTTGTAGTTGATTTAAATATTTAATTACCAGGGGGCTTTGCTCAACCACCCCTAGGTTTAATTTACTGGATATACAAATTAAAGAGATTGTTATTTTCATGGGAATTGTTACATATGCATTATTTTCACTTTTACTTTAAAACATTTGTTAAAACAATACTTGTCCTTTATTTCCGGCCCTGGGCATGGTTAAATCTTTCTTGCAGGATGTATAACGCTGCTTGTGTTGTAAAGGGGGGTGGCTGAACGCACGCTAAGGAGATGCCATTGGATCATCTGCTGGCTTGTTGCTGCTGGCGAGCTGCATTGTCTACTTGTTGCACTTTGCGTTGATCATTTCAAAGCCTGTACAGCAGCTGTCCATTTGCCACTTCGTTTCTCTGTTGCTTGCGTTGTGAAAGGGGGGTGGGCTGAATGCACGCTAAGGAGAAGCGGTCGGATCATCTGCTGGCTTCCTGCTGCTGCTGGCAAGCTGTGTGTTCTGCTTGTCATTGTTTTAAGAGCTGGGAGCATATGATGTCTGTCTGCCAAAAGTATTCCAACAACTGCTTGGTTAGATGTCAATGAACTTGTTTTAAATGTTGTCTCACTGCCTTGTCTCGTGTGACATTAAAGTGGCTCTCGCGGGATGTCAAATTGTCTTTGTGTGATGTTAAATTGGGACGTCAGATTGTCTTCTGAGAAGATCTGGTCTCGTCTCCCTTTTTTTTTATAATAGAGAGAAATAATTTGAATTTCTCTTCAATATTATTGTGCAATATTTGTAAATGTGTGTGGCGCTATAAGTCTTTCCACTGAAACCTGTTCTGTATAAGAATAATTCTGAATGTTTTGTAATCTAATCTAATAAATGGATTTGAATTAAAAAAGGGTATGACATAATTTAAAAGTTAGGTTTGACCGACATTATTTTGCTCTGCTAGTGCCAGGAATACATTCTTCTTCTGTTTATCTTCTTTTACTTCTTCTTCTTTCAGATGCTCCACTTCAGGAGGTCACTACAGCAAATCATTTGTTTCCATCTATCCCTGTCTTTTACATCATTTTCTGCCACATTGACTGCCTTCATCTCCTCCCTCACCAAATCCATTAGCTTTCTCTTTGGCCTTCTTCTTTTCGTCTGGCCTGGCGGTTCCATCCTCAATATTCCTTTCCCGATGTATCGCTCATCTCTCCTCTGCATCTACATTTAGTGTCTCTCTTTTGATCATCAGACTGTTAAACCTATGTTGTCCTTGTAATATACTCATTCCTAATCCTGTCTGTCCTTGTTACTCCGAGCCTAAATATGTTTCTTTTGTGGTTTTGTGTTTTTTTACTTTTTTCTTTTTTTATTTTGTCATGAATGCGGTCATTTTGTGCTGTAAGATGTGGTGCATTGCCAGGCATAATGTTGCAGACAGTCATGTGTTGAGTGCCTGTGCTTAACTATTAGAAGAGGTAGCATGCCCAATAAAGTGTGTGAACTTCAAAAGTCCTAACTTTAAAGGGCTGACTTCATAAAAGACTTGATTTTAACAAATAAAATACAGTAATTGTGATGGAGTTTGGTTTTGACTTTTTGCTTCATGACAACTTTGACTGTAGCATAGCATGACCTTGCTTACATTTCCCTGAACATTCTTTAGGATATTTCTGTTCATCTGGATATCTAATCTGTTTTCTGACAATCATGTTACCCGATGATATTAACAAAAATTTAACTGGCAGAAGTAAAAGTTAAAAAATGCTTACAATGGGCACATTGGGGCACTCCTGTGTTCCTTGTGATAGATTTTTTATCCCACAAATTTGTTTAAATAAGAATGCAATAAAAAGAACTCAATGAACTGGAGAATTTATGCTGGGGCATAACATGAAGTTTCTCAGACTAGCACATCCAATCAAATTCCAAAAATTGAAAGATATTATCACTCACATTTTCTTCTAAAGAAATTTTCATAACACTCTGTAGGCAGCACTATTTCTGGTAATAAGCACAATTACTTAGACAGCCAGTAAAATGATATTTTGGCAGCATTAATACCAGGCAAAACACTAAATAATAATTAAGCTTCTAAATGACATAATATAACAGAAAATTGTGAATTGTAATAGTACTAGAGGTTATCAAGTAGAATTTTAAAAAATGGTTCATGTTAGGTTAACTGTTAACTGTAAATTGGTCCCACTAGAGTAAATATTAGTGGACTTGTGAGTGCACCATAGGCTCCAATATCCTAGGAAAATGGGCTACAAAATGATTGGACAGTTTTTGTTAGGGTTTAAGTAAATTTTTTTGATGGGAGATATGAAACTTAATGTAAACTTACAATTTCCATTTTATACAAAACACCTGTTTGCTTTTGTGTTTTTACTCATTGTCACCCATTCCTCATATCTTCATTCACTCAATGGAACCATTTTATTTTGTACTCTTAGGTACAAGTTGATAAAGATAGTAGAAGGTTATTCATTCTTTTATTAATTCATTTTCTGTAACTCATTATTCCACAGGTCACAAAGGACCAGGATCTCTGCTGGGTGCATCGGATGTATGGCATGAACTAACCCTGGATGTTATTCCATTTCATCACACACACACAAATACATTTATGCAGAAAGAGGCAATTTAATCACGCCAATTAACAATTTGGTAAGTGGTAGAAAAATCAGTGTTCCTAGTGAAAATACCTAGATGAAAAGATTGTGCAGACATTTGCCTCATGTAGGATTTTCATTCAAGGAAACCTGTGAGTCAGTTCTAGTAATGACTGCTTTATCATGCTGACTCTTTTATATCCTATTATGACAACCCAGTATGTTTACAGGAAGGAAGCACCCATACGTGACTGAACTGTTTGAATACCTACATCCTATTGCAATGTACTGGTAATGTATGGAGGAAGACAACTACTAATTGTGACTGAATTGGTTGAATGCCAATAGGCAGCTTTACCTTTTTAGAAATCAACAAATATGATAAACCCTGGGTGGGTCGGTGGCACAGTGGTAGCACTGCTGCCTTGCAGTAAGGAGACCCAGACTCACTTCCCCTTCCCGGGTCCTCCCTGTGTGGAGTTTGCATGTTGTCCCCGTGTCTGCATGAGTTTCCTCCGGGTGCCCCAGTTTCCTCCCACAGTCCAAAGACATGCAGGTTAGGTGCATTGGTGATGTGCTGTGCTTGGTGTGTGTGTGTGTGTGTGCCCTGCGTTGGGCTGGCACCCTGACCGGGGTTTGTTCCTGCCTTGCGCCCTGTATTGGCTGGGATTGGCTCCGGCAAAGCTCCGTGACAATGTGTTAGGATATAGCCGTTTGGATAATGAATGGATGGATGGTAAACCCTCCCAGTTCTACAGTCTTTGGAAACATCTGTCCACGTGGTTGTGGTGTAACAGCCCCAAAGTACACGGATAGAAAAAAATAATTGCACATCTTGAGAAAGGTCTGTCCACCCTGGCCATCGGACCTTACTTATTCTATGTTAATTAATGTTGACTTATTTTTATTTTTTATTGTGTCTTCTATTTTTCTATTCTTCCTTTTGTTAAGCACTTTGAGCTACATTTTTTTGTATGAAAATGTGCTATATAAATAAATGTTGTTGTTGTTGTTGCAGTTTTGCTGATATGGCCTCAAAGCATGGCATGATAACAGAAACAACCACCTCATCATTCTAGTCCAAGGATCATCCTGTATCACTAGCTGGTTCCCTAGCCAGTTGGCGCTGCTGCTCACCAGACTGCGCTTACAAACAGTGTGCATTGGACACAACCCTCCTTTGGTAGAAAGTCACATATAAAAAAACAAAGACCCTCAAATGCCTGCTCCAGTTGCTTGAACTGTATTTAGTTTTTTGAAAGCCACATCTCCTGAGGATCCTGGCTCTTAATTTACATCTTTTAGATCTACAGGATGGTAGTGAGACCATCTATGTTATATGGGTTGGAGACGGTGGCACTGACCAAAAAGCAAGAGACAGAGCTGGAGGTTGCAGAGTTAAAGATTTGGATTGGGTGTAATGAGAATGGACACAATTAGAAATGAGTACATCAGGTTGGATGGTTGGTAGACAAAGTCAGAGAGGCAAGATTGCGTTGGTTTGGACATGTGCAGAGGAGAAATGCTGGGTATATTGGGAAAAGGATATTAAAGATAGAGCTGTCAGGGAAGAGGAAAAGAGGAAGGCCCAAGAGAAGATTTATGGATGTGGAGAGAGAAGACATGCAGGTGATGGTTATGACAGAGCAACATGTAGAGGACAGGAAGACATGGAACAAGATGATCCGCTGTGGCGACCCCTAACGGGAGCAAAGAAGAAGAAGAAGTTGTCCCGAGTCCCATTGCTTGTAAACATCATTGCCATCCCAATTCTAGAGATGACATTTTTCAATTGCTGCAACATAAAGTCTAACTGAAGTTCTCAACAAATATGGTAACTTCACCAAATGTACTATATATTTAAAAAGCAAACTCAATGCAAACATTTGCAGAGAGCACAATTTAATACATACTTGATACTTAGTACTTTGTCTATATAGAAGGCAAGGTGAGTCACACAGGGTGAATAGAGTACATGCAGCAAGTGCAGGTATATCCTGAGTGCTCACTTTATAAGGTGGACTCAAGGTATTTAGTGAGTTGGTATGGGATTCAGTTAAACTGCATGGACAAAATTAATTGAAAGATGAACACAGAAAAAAATACAGCGTATAATAAAAGGCTACCTACATTTTATGCATGGTAGTCTAATAATTGCCATGTTTATGCTATTTATTACAAAGGAAATTACAATTAGCATACATTTATAATTTTTTATTTGGTTATTTTTTTATTTTGACATTTTCAAAGAAAGCCAACAGTTATTCCTGTGTAGTACATTTGGCTAATGTATTAGATAAAAGTAATTCTTTTAAATTATTGACTTTTTAGTCTTACTTTGATGCTGTTTTCATGGTTTGCCCTGCAAAGGTGATCTGATATTTTGCCAGCTTTAAAGTGCTTTGCAAGAGACTCCCCAGTGACTTACTTAGTAATGGCTCTGCGGTAGGTCAGTAGTGAGCAATGCTTGTACCATTAGGCACATGGTGAGAGACACAATTAGGTTTTGAATAAAGCTGGGGAATTCTCCATCACAAGCTACTCAGGAAAGAGAAGAAGGTCATCTTGTACAAGTTGCAAAAACGGCAAAGTATAGGAAAAAAGCATTTTTATTATTAAATGTCTATAGTTAATCTTTAGTACATTACAAAAAAGTATTTTAAAATGGGCAGCAGGGAGCACACACAGCAGATCACTGAGTAGTCTTCTATACTTAGCATTATTATTCTAATAATAAAGTATTTTTTCAAGATTTAAAAATTCTGAAATGCTGGTATATAAAGGAAGAATTCAAATACAGCTGGGAATCTACTGTATAATTAAAAATATTTTACTAAAGATATAGTATAAGATAACATTTTTAAAACTATCTATATACTGTAGACATAAGAGCATCACTCTGCTGTGAACATTGAATATTTGATTGTAGCTTTTACAGTAAAAGTGATTTGAAATTGTTAGTGTCTATGAAGTTAAGTCTCAAGAGTTCAATTTTAAGCACATAATGTCTCTTCTGTACTATGATATTTTCACCTAATGTGTGATGATGTTTAACAGAGTTACAGAAGGGATTTGCATCCCTCTGTCTGGTAATTTTACTATTCTACCCAATGACAAACAAAAACTCATCCACAGAATGGTAGTAAATGTAAGATTTTGGTCCTTATCCCCAGCAAAACAAAATATATATTTTGAAATTTAAAAGCAATGGCAGTCAAAATTCAATGCTGTGCCTCATTGTGACAAGTTATAAAGTGTATATAGGCCTTGTGGTATCAAATAACAACCAATCACAGAGATGTCTTTTAATGTACTTCATGGCACATTGCACCTTATTAAATACTCTGGCACATAAAAACTGTGGATTTCATTTTGTTTAAGTTCTGAGTAGAATCAATTGTAATTTAAAAAATTTGAATTACTAATTATTTTCATGGTATTACTACTGTACTTTTCTGTATTGTTTTGTTTTTGTTTGGATACATCTGTTTTGCAAGTTGTCTTAAATGAAAGGCACCACTGTGTAGGAAATCACACTGCCCATCACAGAGTTGTAGAAGATCTTCAGTATTTTAATATTATGATTTTTGTCAGTGTGCATTCCCTTTAATTAATAATCTGCCATTATATCCACATGAACAAATGGACATGATAGTGGTTAGTTTTACTGGATTAAAGCTCCAGTCTCTTGGATTTGGATCCTGGCATCAATGTTAATCTAGCGTATTAAGATAAAGGTTGCAAGATGGCTACAGATGATGTTATTGCAATATTTGATATCAAGAATGATGGTTAATGATGATATTATGGTTCCATTTGAGAGGCCTACAATACTGTTCTATGATGCTAGGCTGCAGGATATCTGCTTATAGGAAAGGTTTCTAACTTTCCCATCACAGAGATACCTTGAGGGAGCTGGTGACAATGTGGGTTTTTACATTGAAAGCTTGGAATCATAGCGTGGTAAAATGAAATCCGCAACTAGTGGGCACATTTTAAATAAATTATTGCCACTTTTGTGTCATTGTGTGGAGGTGTGGTAGCGTGGCAAAAGTGGTTCCTGTGTGCGATGTGGGAGTGGAAGGCCCAGCATTCAGTGCACACATGCAAGATTGCCCACAATCCTAACTGGCACCAGGAACTGCTGATTGCTGCAACTGAGCCACATCCCCAGTTTAAAAGGGAAGTGTGAGTGTTAGACCAAGTAAAAAAAAAAAAGGGAGAGATCAAGAGAAACTAAACGAAAACTAAAGAAGGTTAAATGATGGGATAGAAGGCAGGAGATAGAGAGATCTGGTGCAAGTGAGCAGATGAGAGCCGGACAAGGCAGACAGCTGGGAGAAAAGTCCCTAGGGGAGTGTGTGAACAGTGCTTGGGTGCTGATAGCAACTCCAGCTGAGTGACCTGGGAGCTGGCGTGGCAGAAATGCTGCTCGATTGGAGTGACTTGCCGAAGAGAGGCAGGGTGGCTGCAGGGGAGTAAGATACATCCTGTGGCTGGTGACATGGACCACAGGGACGCGAGCCTGGCAACAGGAGTAGCCTGATGTGGTGCCCTGCCAGAAGCAAAGAGGGTTACAAGGGGCCCGAGGCTAGGAGAAGCATGTAAGGGTGGCTGGATTGCAGAGTTGGTGCCTAATTGGCTGCAAGGACCTGTTATGGTTAAGTCAAGGAGACGTCAGTTTTTTTACAAGTGCACCCGGGCTCATGGTTTTTAAGGACAGTTCCCTGCCATGTTTTTAACTTAATTTTTAAAGGAATATTTATTTGAATAATTGTTAACCTCCACTGAACACCTTTGTTTTATGGGATTATTTATTTATTGAACTTTTTGAATGGCATAATTTTGACACTGTTTAGATTTGTAATTGTTTTTAATAAAAGCACTTGGCACATTTATACACCTACCCCTCGCTATATACGTGTATTGTCCTCATCTGCCTGGCTCATCTAGTAGTGTTATTGACGGTGTCGGGTTCAAGAGGCTGTTTTTTTAATGTTTTTATTGTTAACATTATGGTGATAACATCAGCACACAGTTTTTAGTTGGAAACATCTTTTTTGTATCACTTATTAATAAGAAAGTGTTTATAACTTTTATGTTTCCTAATATTACTGTAACACAGGTGAATATTTTCACTGTAAAACGTCACATTATATTATAATTCTGACTTTGAGGTAAGGTAGTTATTTCAGATAAAGAGGACAGATGTTTAATGTAAATTAGCGATATTCACTAACCACAAGGGGGTGTCTCTGAGCCACAAACCCCAGACACAATATCATCGAACACAGTACCAGGTTCAAATAAAGGATTTTATTAAAAAGTAGTGTGCAATAACAACCAGACCACAATTAATGAGCAGTGAATCTTTTCTCTTTCTCTCTACTTGTACCTGTTGAGTGTCACCTGCTGCCTCCCGACTCTTACTCTTCAATGTGAGGCAGTGAGCTTCATTTAATCTGTACCCGAGACTGCTTCGGTGCCATAGTGTGTCCTCTTGGAAGCACTTCCTGGTAATGTGCAAAGCGGGTAGGTTCTCCACGACAGTGCCCTCATACCCATGAGGGTGTCCAAACTGGGATGCTTCGGGTGGACCAATGCCACCGTCATATGGGGGATGGAACTGTATATGTGACGATACTGGCCCAATGAACCATTTTGTAGTGCATACCATGAGCATCCTATTGCATATAGAAACAACCATGTAATTAGGCATGTGACTCGTGACCTGTGATGTCTGTGATGCTCTCCCCAAACAAAAACTAATGACTAATGAATAGATTAACGATTTTACGGAATTTGGCAAATGAATTTCAGACCATTCTCTGTCCAATGGCAACTTATTTGTCAGCTTCCTTTCTCGGTTTTCATCTCATGGTCCTGTTGTTCCTTTATCAAGTTTGTGGCACATTGTTCTAATAGTGGCTGTAATATCTTTATACCATTCACAAATAATACTGCCAACTTCAACATCTGTATATGATTAAGTACCCTTAAATAAAGTTTTGGTTAAACACAGAAGTCAGCTTGTGCTCTATCGAACAAATGCTTTCAGTATGTCCATTTTATTGTGAGGAATTGTGTGTTGCACATTATGATTGTTTTCAAAAGCTGACAGCATGACGTATTCTTGCTTCACAGTCCACTGCTTGTCATCTGAGATAAAAAGTAACAAATTATGACACTGTGTGCATTCATATTATAATAATATTATGGTCTTAAAAACATTTTTGCAGCTTTTATAATGATTTTTTCACATACTTTGCTTACACTAATATAATGTATATTTTTGTCTTTTACATTTACATTTATTTTCTTAGCAGACACTTTTATCCAAAGCAACTTACAAAAAAGGTTAATCTAATTGAGTAACATTAGTCTAGGCACCGTTTTTGAACTAGCATAACAGAATAGGTTAACAAAGTTGATCACCACAAGTGAAGAACTATATAAAAAATGTAAAGTATTGAAAATAATCAATTAACAATTGATATTAAAGCAATAAAAGTAAGCCTAACAAAAATCAATTAACAGTAACAGATAAACAAAACAAAACACATTCCTTAACATTTTTGACAGATCATTTTGTCTGTTTGTTTATTTATTTTATCATTATTATTATTATTATTATTATTAGTAGTAGTAGTAGTAGTAGTAGTATAAATGCTTAGAAATGTTTGGACGACAACTATAAGTACACATGTGAATGATTCTGATTCATTTGAAGAAGGATGAAAATTGTTCATTGTGTATTACATATAGTTTTTTTTTCTTGCTTCTTATATTAAAAAGACTGAAAATATTTCTGCTGAATCTCTCAGGATTATCTGCATGTTAACCTTTGTGATCTTTTTACAGCTTCCAGCGTGAGCATAGTTATGTACCTAGTCACATAAAGTAACGTTTGCCTTGTTTTTGCTAAGTAGAAACGCTTCATTATTTGTGGGACTTCCCAGTTGTTTAATCTTAGTGATGCATTTGTAATTTCCAAATAGAATGACCCCACAGTTATAAGTTGTTAAAAATGATAGAAATATAGAAAAACAATTAGTATAATTGTTTCATTAAAACTACATTTTAACTGTAAGTAGATGGGTTTATCGAAGTAGTGCAATTGGCAATGCTGTTTCCTCACCTGGTTTGATTCCTGATTTGGTTATTGCTTGTGTGGAGCTGACACTTTACTCACATTGTTGTTTGTCCAACTACTCTGGTTCTCCTCCCACCTCTCAAAGATGCACATGTAGATGATTTAGTGACTCTGAGCTGACCCTGTGTCAGTCAGTATGGGCATTCCCAGGAATGCGTCCTGTAATGGAATGGTTTCCCATTCTGATTTCTGCCATACTCTTGATACTGGCTCCTTGACATTTTTTTGAAAATGGATGAATAGATGGATGGACTAATAACAAGAATGCGCAATGTTAAGATTTTTTTTGGGTACATTTTAATAACTGAAATCTTGAATAGTTTGTATAACCCAAATTCAAGTTCTCCTTTGCAGATATCACACTGATTATCTCTGTTTTTTGACCTGATGTTGTTTCAGAAACACTAGATTAGTAGGAGAATAGAATAGTATATTCTGCTCATGTTCATGTGGATCTTTCCCCAGATATTGTAGTTTCTACTAAGTCCCAGACATATGCTTCTTTGGTGTTATTGACATCTGCAAATTTGGCCTGGTGTTGAGTGAGTGTGGACATCTTTTTGGGGATACTGTATAATAGACAGTCATCCCATCCAAGATTTCCTCCTTTTTTGTAACAAATTTTATTGGAAATAGCACGATAACAAGATGGATATCAGTGAAAAAAAATTGATGATGTACTGTAGTTTGGGCCTAATATTGTAGTTATGCATGGTGTTTGCCAGTGAGAACGCAATGGATTTGTGTTTATTTCATTGATATTTTTGGTAGCTCAGTATCCGTAGAAAGATGGCCTGCTTAGCTGCATTAAAATGGTGAATGTGTGACCATGTTGGGCTCATTCTTTTTATAGGCTCCTCTTTGGCAGGAACTGACGAAACTCATTTGAATAATGAAATGCCAGCTCATACTGCTGCTGATTCAGCAGTGAAGTCAACCGCAGGTTGTTGCAACTTCCTCTTGCTATTACACAACCCTCCCATCAAGAGGTCTGCTGCACCCAGCAACTACTTCAAACTCCTGGAAATGATACACAAACTCTTTGAAATGGCAAGGTGTTCTTCTCTTCCACTCCAGTTGTGCAGCTGGTGACAAGGGAAAAGCAGCAGGAATCTTGAATGCTGTGCTGTTAGTTGGTGCAACAGGGATGATCAGTGCTGTCCTGTTATGCGGTGCATAAGAAGGGTCTGACTGTTACTGTATCTGCGGGCAGGTGAACATCATTGTTTGGAGCTGCAGAGGTAGTGGTTACTTGACTGTCTGCCTTCCAGAAATGAATGCTAAAACAAGCGTTCCAGGTCCAGGATCTCAGCTTTAACCACTCCGTGAAAGAAAGTCCATTTTTCATGCCTCTGCATTTCTCTGTTCCCACACTCCTGGCACCATTGTATAGCTCCATGATGCTTGCCAGTACTAACCTATTGGATTCTTGTTCAATTCTTTTCACATTTAGGCAGCTTACTGCCCTTAGAATGGCACTAGAAAACTAATCTAGTAGATTCTTGCTTATTTCATCACACCTTTAGGCAGTTTACTGTCTTTACACTGACACTAGAATGGAGGTTATTTGATAGTGGCAGGCTTTCTTTTTTTTTTAGGCTTCCCTGAAGATTCTCATTTAAATGTGGATTCAGAGATGAAGTCATCTCCCGGCTGATAGAACTTGTCAGTACTGTTACAATATGTTATTCTTGTCATTGTTAATTCTTTCATTCCTGTATTTATGTGAAATCTTTTCTTAATTTTTTTGTGTAGTCCTTATCTGGTATAATTTATGCGTGGATTTTGTTTGTGTGCAAATGCATAACATTATTTGTAAAGAGCGACTGAATGTAACCAAGCATAAAAAAAAATTTAAGTGAAACATTATATCATTAATAAGCCAAAGCCATAATAAAATTACCCTATTTTTTACAATAAAGCCGTTAAAGAAATGCAAATGATGGGTGAAGTTAGAAAATAGATTTTAGATAGACTCAAATCCAAAAGAAAAACTGTAGCTTAGAAGTAAAAACTAATCAAATCATTTATGTCATATTCTAATGTACTGTATAGTGTCCTAAAATCGTGAATTCTGCTCTGGGCTAGGCAGCACATTTAAATCTTTACTCTTCATAAGCTTACAATTAGTGTAGCTGTATACCCAAAACCTGACATGATACAATGCATAAAAATCACATTGAAACGTGTAGTTCACAATACCTGGAAGCATCTATGAAGATGCTGACTAGGAGCAATGGGTCAAATACATAGTAAAGGTTAAAAAAACAATCACTGCAGATTATTTTTTTTTCCCTGTTAAAAAAAAGCTTAAAAGATTCGATTTTTTGTGCAGATGCTGCCAGCGAATGAGCTAACAAAACACAAGCACTCTTTGTTGTTGCCAGTTTTTTTAGCTTCACCTGTGCTTCTGTTGCTGCTTCTTGTTTGCCATTCCTCCCACACTCATCCTGTTCTGAACATAAAAAATGTAAATTAGACAAGTGCTATAGAAACGGGTAACATACCTACATATACACAAAATGCAGACACATCTGCCTTTTGATATATTGAGACTCTAAAGATGCTAAATGGAAAACATCAGTATGAGCTGTTTTCCTGATTATTAAAGTAGCAAAGACCTGATGTAGGATACATGTTTCAGCTTGCATGGAAATGGTGCGGAACAGAATAATTATAAGGGAAAGGGCAGATAATTAAAAATGAATGCTCAGTTACATGATTTGTGGACTTCGAGCAGACAGAAGGAAAGATTTAGGACAGTATTTGAGTCATGGTACTTATGAGGCAGAGGATAAAACACTGTTGAGATTTTTGCATACTTAAATAGAATTTAAAACGTCAGTTATGATTTATAAGGAGCCAATGTAAAATTCAGAAGTAATAAATGAAATGTTTAAGCAGCAATAACCATCAGCAAGTGTTCTATTGTTGTCACTTGAACCGAAAGACGTTACACAATTTTTAAAGATCATTATTACAGCAAAAAATCAAGATCAGATCCATGGTTTAAAGATCTTAGCTATGTACAGCATACACACAGTATATTTTGTGGCCACTAGAGGCACCTTAGAGCCACAAAAATTAGATACAGAGGTGCAGGCCCAAGTTCAAATTAAAGTTTTAATTTATACCAAATACCTTGCACAGGCTTAATTTATAATCAACAATGTAATACTCGATTTCTTTCCCTTTCTCTTCTACTCCTCCCCATGTAAGCATTCCATGTTCTCCACCTCTCTCAACTCCAACTCTCTGAGTCAGGTGGAGTGACTTCTTTAAAGCCTGATCCAGGAATACGTTTGGCACCATGACATTGCATCGAGGAAGCACTTTTGGGTCGAATGATGGCTCCCCAGAATAAAGACATCCTTTCTACGGCAGCTACATCTGGCTGTGTCCTTAGCACCCACAGCACCCAACAGGGCAAATTAATAGGTCTGCAATTGCCAGATAGTCCTGTGGGTGGTCATGTAGCTGATCCAGCAAAGGAATGATGCCACCTAGCACATTGGGGGCATACTGTATATAGCATTGATATGTGGTCTCCCAGTGTCCTTCCATTTTGTTGTCCCGTCCAGAAAACAGCACACGAGCCATCCTGGTGGGGACATTTTTTATATGGGTTTTTCAGCCAAGCATGGAGCCATTTATCCTGGTTAGGAAGCCAGTTCATTCCTGCCTTCCATTACAGTATAAATATATGGGTAAAATTGTATGAAGGTTTTATTTACTGTGCAATTTAGAGTTTATTGTTTTTTTTTTCAACTAATGTGATTTTTATATTAGATAAATGAGAATTTTGAAACACCTCTAAAGAAAACTCCCACCAACCAAGTGAAATATAAGAATAAAGATTATCCTGAATAACTATTTGTTTTTTAAAATCCACTCCCTCCATCTTTCTGACTAGCCCTTTTGTACAATGTCCTTCTCACCTGCCCTACCCCAGCTAGAAGATAACACCATATGCAAATCACTTACTTTAAATAGCCCATCCCTCCATGGGATGCCAAGGTTAATGGATAACAAAGAAGCAGACTAATGGAAAGAAAAGCACTGGTTTAACAAAACATTCTTTTCTGCTGTGGTCTCCATTTTCACTGCTGGTCTTGGCCTTACACAATATAATTAATTCAGGCGACTGGAGTCAGCCTGTTCCATACAGACATGGTTGCATTGTCCCAAAGGTCAATATCTGTGGGGTTTTACTTATTTATCCTTGCTACAGAGAACTCTAAATGAGCTCTAAAAGGCAAAAAATAATCAAAATGTAGTTGTGTTAGGTGAGGTTTCCACATAGAGACTGCTGGGAGTTTGTGAGCAATTGTGGCTGTATAAAAGTGTTTCACTGGCAGAGAGACATATTTAAAGAATAGACATGCAAAAACAACAGCATCTGAGAGGATCGGGAATCAGGACTAGAAGAAGCCCTAGGGCCTGTTAGTCTGCAGTGTTAGATAAAGGACCGTAGGACAAAACCAAACCACATGTAACTTTGCTGGAAATATAAAAAATGAACGGTGTTGCCAATAACAAAAGAAGGATAACAGCAGAATCATTGTACATTTCAAATGCCTAACATAAAATATTGTGCTTTATCACACAGTGAGATTATAAAGAAAAACAATTTCATCTACAAATTAAGAATGCAATGTTTTTAAAAATGGGTGTCTGCCTTTTTTACAGGTAAATTTTTTGTCATGTCTCATTAGAGTGTGCCATACTTGAATTGTGAAAGCAAAATGGGGGTCTGTAAAGACTTTTATGGCTCCACTAATCTCCTCTTAGTGCAATATCTGATGGAGAAAAAGGGTGAATACACAGTAACTAAAGCAGAAAAAATCCAGAAAATAGAGACTGGCATCATATTTGTCTTGGATGACAGGGCTTGAATTTCACGTGTGGCACAGAAGTAGTCACCCCAATATAACAACAAATGGTATTGTCTTCATTTGAGGACTTCAGCATAGAGCTTATAAAGAATCCCATGATCATCGTAGATGACGTCACTTATTTGTCTATGTACTACATTTATTCACTGACATTCTCTGTACAGTAAATCAAAAATAAACTGTCAGATCTTGGGAATGTAGGAGAAGATTTTTCCCATTTATGTTTTACATATTGTAAAAACAAACAAAAAACACTAACATCCCACCCATCTCATCTGCCTAAAAGTGGAAATAGAAAATTATGAGTTTAGTCTTGATATTTAGTTTTGTCTTTAGCATTGTCTTTTTGTACACTTGGTACAGCATCATTCCTAAGATGTAGACTGTGGTCTTATATTTTTGAACCTGACTTGTATAGTAAATGTGTTGCTTTATATTTGTTATTCAATTACTAACTAGCAGATTAGTAATTAAATAAAAATATAATTTTAAATTTTTCAGTCTTCTGCTAACTGTTATATTAGAACTCATTAACTAAATGACTAACATTTAGACAGGTTAAAGGCACTGCATGTAAGTCTTTTTATGAATTACATAAAAATCTGTAAATTCCTTAAGCAAAATATAGTGTTGTTATGGGTTGGTGCCTGTTCTGGTGAGGCAGGAATACACCCTAAACAAGGTGCCAGTGCATCACAGGGCTCACTCACTCACTTAATAACCTAAATTAGCTTTATGGGATCTGGCAGAAAAAAAAATCCCACTGTCTCAAGAAAACTCAAATTGACATGAATAGAACTTTTGAACTCCACAAAGAGCAATCAGGCACAAGATGGTTGATCCTCCATTATTTTCTGATTATTTTTGTATCTCATAATAACTACCCAGTTTAAGGAAACCTTTCCAAGGTGCATTTAGAGAAAAGTCAAATAATTCCAAATATATACAGTGTTAAGTGATCAAGTAACCAGAGCAAATTATTATTGCTCAAAGTACAGCAGCATAAATTGTTATTGCACCTGTTAATGAATAAATAGTACATTACGTTATATATTGTATTACATTAGTATATTGCATATTACCAATATAGCTTATTGCACATGTTTAATTAAAAATGATCTCAGACTGAGGAGATTCAGAATTCAGAAAGTTTATGGCAGATGGGAAAAAACAATTTTTTAGTCTGTTTGTGCGTACATGGATTGAACTAAAGCGTCTTCCTGACGGGCAGAGCTCAAACAAAGAATTTCCAGGATGAGTTTTGTCCTTGAGAATGTTTTTGGCCCTTCTCACACAGCGAGTCTTATACAAGAGTTCGAGTGATGGAAGTTCAGTCCCAATAATGGCCTCTGCTGTTTTTACAACCCGCTGCAGGGCTTCTTTATCAGCCTTGGTGCAGCTGTTGTACCAGGCCATCATGCAGTTAGTTAAGATGCTCTCTATAGTGCATCTATAGAAATTAACCAGCAGCTTCAGGGGGAAGGTCAGCTCTCCTTAGCTTCCTAAAAAAATAGAGGCGTTGTTGTGCTTTGCCTATTTTAGCCAAATTGTTGTCAGCCCAGGACATGTCCTCTGAGATGGAGACTCCTAGAAACTTAAAGCTGGAAACTCTCTCCACAGCATCTGCATTGATTGTTATCGAACTGTGATTGGTCTTTTTAGTGGTCCTGAAGTCCAGAGTAACTTCTTTGGTCTTTTTGGTATTTAAGATCAGGTTGTTGGTGTTTGTACCATTATGTCAGATTCTGAACCTCTTCCCTATATGCAGCTTCATTGTTGTCTGTTACAAGCCTAATGACAGTCATATCATCTGCAAATTTAATAATAATGTTTGATTGGTGGATGGGTTGACAGTCATGGGTGAAGAGTGCATAGAGAAGGGGACTTAGTACACATCCTTGCGGCATACCAGTGCTCAGGGTAAGGGTGGAGGATGTGTGTTTGACCATCCTGGCAGACTGGGGGCGGATGGTGAGATAATCCAGTAACCAGTTGCATATGGATGGAGCAAGTCCTAGTGCATAGAGTTTTTTGATCAGCTGGTTAGGTATGATGGTATTAAATTCAGAGCTGTAGTCAATGAAGAGCATCCTAACATAGGTGTTGGGCTTTTTCAGGTGTGAGATGGCAGCATGTAGAGCCACACAGATGGTGTCCTCAGTTGATCTGTTTGACCGATAGGCAAACTGGTGTTGGTCTAGATCAGCTGGGATGGAGGCTTTGATGTGAGTGATTAAAAGTCGTTCAAAGCACTTTGCGATGACAGGGGTGAGAGCAACTGGTTGATAGTCATTAAGACAGTTTAACCTTAGTGTTTTGGGAACATGTACAATGGTTGTGGATTTCAGGCAGAAGGGGACTGCACCTGAGGAGAGAGAGAGGTTGAATATGTGTGTAAATACCTCTGCTAATTATCAGCGCAGGCCTGGAGCACACGTCCTTGCACATTATCAGGACCTGCTGCCTTCCTTGTATTGATGTTTTTGAGTGCCCGCCGCACATCATGTATGTGTACGACCAAAGGCTGTGAGTCTCCGGTCAGCTCAAAGCTGACTGGAGGCAGGTTATTGCCCTTGTCAAACCGTGCAAATAAACTGTTAAGTTCCTCTGCTAGGCTGGCATTGCTATTGGCCAGTGTGTATTGTACGTCATTTTTCTTTTTGTAATCCGTGATTAATCGGATGCCTTGCCACATCAGCTGTGAGTCTGAATTACTATCAAAGTCCTCCTCAATCCGTTGTTTGTACATTAGTTTAGCAGACTTGATGCCCTTCTTGAGGTTAGCTCTAGCAGCTCTATAGGCTGAGGTGTCTCCTAATTTAAATGCTTTGTCTCTTTCCCTGAGCAGCTGTTTGACTTCACTATTCATCAGTGGTTTCTCATTTGGGTAGACCTTAATGCTTTTGTTGACAGTGACATTGTCCACACAGTAATTAATATATGACAGCACAGATTAAGTATATGTCTCTAAGTCTGTCTGATGAAAAAATATACTCCAGTCTGATTGTTCAAAGTTCTGGAGTTGGCAAATAGCAGCTTCAGGCCAAACTTTAACAGTCTTGCTAATTGGATTAGTACTGCTGATAAGAGCTTTGTGCACTGGAAGAAGAAACAAAGAGAGATGATCAGACTGGCTGAGGTGGGGGTGTGGAATGACCTTATAGACGTATTTTATTTTTGTATAGACGTGGTCTAAGGTGTTTGAATACATCCTTAAGATTAGCTTGATTAAAATCCACAGCAATGATAAAAACTGCATCAGGGTGCGAGTTCTGTTGTTTACTGATAACTTCAAACAATTTTCAAGCGCTGACTTAACATTAGCCTGAGGAGGTATGTATGCTGCCGTAACAATAACGACAGTATGTTCTCTTGGTAGGTAAAATGGTCGGCATCTTAGCATCAGATATCCCACGTCTGGACAACAAAACTTGTTTTTTGTAGTTATATTAGCACAAAGCATTACTAGTACAGTATTAGAGATTGAGTTATTTGGCATTTGGTGTTCATTGGACTACAGCAGCTGACACACAAAATTCCATTGTATTAAACACAGGTAACTCATTTCAGGTAACTCATTTACAGAGTCAAAAAGTGTTAAAACCTATCCCATTTCTGAATATGATACATCTGTATTGGGTAACAAGAAATCCACACAAATACAGGGAATACATGTAAACACCATACAGTGAGTTTAAGAGGGGTAAAATAGAGTCCAGGTCCCCAGAGGCAGCCACATGATTGTTAAATATTTATGAGACCATGGAAATATTTAAAAGCATCGCTCTATTTCTATATTACAAAATGTTGCCTACAAAAGTGTGTGCTATATATTTATCTATTTATCCAAGTTCTGGGTCACAGGGACCAGGTAAACATGGCTATTGACTGATAAATACTTTAAGTAAAAGTAATTGTAAACTTATGAAAAAAATAATTCTAATCATTAATTTATATTAGTTCAGCTGTCGTCATTGTAAATATCATTCACTTATATAGCATATGAAAAAGTCCAGAAATCCCTACATGGAAAGTGATGTTGACAAGAGATGCCCATTAGCAGAATCATACCTGAAGCGTCTGAAGAGTGAAGTGTCTCTCTGTAACTCATCAGTGGATCTAGTGTGTGTACGTGTGTGTGTGTTTTCACCCTAAGATGGACTGGTACATTGTTCAGGTTGTTCCTGCTTTGTGTCTGATAATTGCTGGAGAAGGCTCCAGCTCCCCTATTGCAACTCTACTTAGGATAGAGGATTTGAGAATACATGAATTAAAAAAAAATCTTTAAAATGTTGATAATTTAGAAAGAAACACCTAAAGCAAACACTTCCATGACTGGACAGTTCTTAAAATATTCAAGTTTGATAATCGCAAGTTATAGCATATATACAGTACTGTAAACATACTAACTTTTAATAAAAAATGGTTCAGATATTACCAGTTTCATATGCATGTATCAGATTATCATGTCAGTTTTAGCTCAGTGAGTTTAGATGTAAAATCTTCATTTAGCATTATTACTTGTTTTAGTGATTATTCAAATTAGTTCCATTTTAGTCTCTCTCTTCATAAGTAAGCAAATAATAAAAATGTGCGTCTTCTGTAACATGAATAATAAATATAAATAATATCCTTATCTTATCAGCTGCTTATGATACTTAAGATATATTTTGCTCCTGTTTTTTAAGTATAGTATTTCTTTCTAAATATGCTTTCATCTGATTGGCCAAGGGGTAGTAGAACTTCTTCTTTACAAGTGCAATTCTTGATCTTCCTTCATTCAGGTTCTTCTAGTATGTCACTTTCAAGTTTACTGCTACTCTCTCTTTTGTCGTAGACTGATTTTCTTTCTTTTCTAAGCACCAGCACAGATATCTTCATTTATTATGTTAACTGCTACTCTTAAGTTTAGACTTTCTCTCTTCTCAAAATTTCCAAATCTCCCAGTTTGTTTGCTCCATTATTTATACTGTTTGTCATACACTGGATCTTCTTGTCACTAGAAAAAATTAACTCACAAATATTTCAGCCAAAGAGCTGACTATTCATTAATGATGCCTGATACCCCTGGATATATTCTTGGTATTGGTGTCTGTCTTTGGATACCGATTCCTATGTCTCATCTGATAAGACAAATCAATCACAGGAAAATAACATCCAGTCTTGCACTGTTTGCCACTTGGTCAGTGAACAAAGAGCCATAACTCAAACATTGGCAATCTTATTTGTCAAATCTATGCCACAGCTGTCAGCCAAAAGGTTGGAACTATGTGCACCCAATACTGAATTGCCTACTCCTTACTTTATTACCAATTACAAGCATTAGTTCTGTGCTTTCTGCCTGCTGTCAATTTCTGCTCTGCTTCAGGACCACTGCTGCCTAGGGTGTGGCCATTACAAAGGGCGCTTCTACCTCCAAGACTACCCTAGTGCTAGACCATAAGACTTAAGACTTCCTGCAACAGAGGTGGATGATGGTGCAACATTGACTCCATCACTGTTAAATGAAAAAAGGGGCTCAAGTAAGAGTGAACATACTGTAGGTAATGTAATGTGCTTGTTTTGCTGAAAATGGTAGTCACACGATCACCAGTTGCTCAGCACATATTATTTTTATGCTAGCAAATGACAATTACAGCTTGTGAAACCTCAAAGATTTTAAACTGCAGTACAGGCCAAGTCCAGGTGAGCAAGTGTTCAAAATCTTAAAATGATCATCTGTTGGCAGGATCTTTCTAACTGGCTATAAGAAAAGATTTGTGACAGGAACATTTAAAATATCAGCCCTGAAAGAACAGTGTTTACTTAGTTAATTCTTTAGATAATCTCTCTTATTATATTAAAAAAAGTTTTCCATCATGTCTGCATTATTCAGCCTTGACCACACCCCTCCACACCTCTCATCCAATCTTTATCCTACTGCGCACATCCTCTCTCCATACCACCATGACACTCTCAGTACTACTAACTCGCCCTTCAGTGAAGTCGGTTATAATGGCAAGGCAGAAAAGCAAATAATCTTTTCAAGAACGTCAAATTTTGACTGTGATAGAAAAACAGCGGCAAGAGCTGATAATGAACGGCCAAAAAAAAAAAATGATCAAAAAAGAGCTGCATATAATATAAATCAAGAACAAACAAGAGAATCGTTCAATAAACAATAGAGGGAAAGGTATTACAAATAATTTGAGAACAGAAATGCAAAAAAAAAAAACAATGTTTATATAATGTAAGTTAGAGGATAAAGTAATTCATCGTATTGTTTTTGACAAGGCATTAATGTAATTTAAATTATTTTTTTTATTAAGTTTTACTTTTTTACTTCTTTTTTACTTTTACTTTTTACTATGTTTTATTATTCATTGGTATTTAAACTATCTATCATCACATAATCACAAATAGAGAAAGTGAAAGCTGATTTGTGTAGACTTTTGCCATTTATAAATTGAACAGACATTTTCATATTTCTTCCACATCAGCTTCACCTAAACATCTCTACTGGAGGCACATCTGTCATGGAAATGCTGAGCGCCTGACATAGTGACCTTTGTGTCTGGATGTCTGCTAATTTCAAATGATCTAGCTGTGTTATTTCATTTAGGATTGCCTGCACATGTCAAAAGGTTTTTAAACTTCTGCTGTTAGAACGCTGTCCCATCATTACTTGTAAATTACCTTTTTCTTGGATGTGTGATAACTCAAGTCAGAATTTAATTTAGTAAGTAAGATTTTCATAGCTATTTATAGGTTATCAAAACTTTTTCATTGTACATATAAATAGCGGGAAGAGACACCTGTTTTATTTGCGCTCTGAAGAGGGATAACGCAGTGGCACAAGTCAGGGGACGTCTCAAGTCTGAAATGGCCCATTGTAGAGGCAAGTGTTTAAAGCCAATACAAGAGATAAGAAAGCACAGAGCGGCGAGTTTAAAAAGATTCCTGGCAAATAATCACAAAGTGAGAATTGTGAAGAAATTAAGAAAACCTCATAATAAAACCGAGCCAGATTTACGTTTTATAAATGAAAGCAAGTCAATTAAAACTGTAACTACTTAAGAAAGTGGCTGTAACCTTGCCCTTTAGGATCTAAGATTGACACCAAATAAAGTAATTTGTGCTACTTTTTTCTATTGCATTGTATTTAAAATTTTACGTCCAGTATGTGGATTACTTTCTCAGTTTCATTACATTATTTATAGGGTTTGCACATATGTCAGTGCTTGGTTACTCCAAGATATTATTTTCCCACTTCCACAAAAGGTGAAGGTAATGTGAGATTATGTGAACATCCATCCATTATCCAACCTGCTATATCCTAACTACAGGGTCATGGGGGTCTGCTGGAGCCAATCCCAGCCCACACAGGGCGCAAGACAGGAAACAAATCCTGGGCAGGGCGCCAGCCCACCGGAGGGCACACACACACAGACCAAGCATACACTTGGGACAATTTAGAATCGTCAATGCACTTAACCCGCATGTCTTTGGATTGTGGGAGGAAACCAGAGTACCCGGAGGAAACCCACGCAGACACAGGGAGAACATGCAAACTTCACGCAGGGAGGACCCAGGAAGCAAACCCAGGTCTCCTAACTGCGAGGCAGCAGCGCTACCCACTGCACCACTGTGCCGCCCTTATGTGAACATGTTCAGTGCAATTATCTTTTTAATCTTTTCAAACATTTAATTCTATCTGGTACCCAAAGTTTTAGGACTTCCTTAATTGATAAAGAATGTTAAAAGAATAAATGAATTCCTGTTAATCACAAAACAACATGAATTTCTAGGTTATTCTGTCATGTCACATGCAGACATCGTGGTCTATACTATATTATTTTTATGAAAGTCTCATAGCTCAGAGTAAAGTACTGCTGCTAATTCCAAGCTGAAATGCAGAACTTATATTAGTAAAACTTTGTGCCATACAGATCCTACAAGACATGAATGTGCTAACTTGCATTGTTCCTTCCTATCACAGAGATTAAAAACACACAACTTGGTCTGCTAAGATAAGGGAACAACTGTATAGCTTAGAAAGCTGTAGTTTCACATTTTCAGTACAGGATGGCAACCTCACTGCATAACTCAATATTATAGGATCACTTCTACCTCATTACAGTGCATTCTTGTTGTGAAAATATGGGATGCTGTGCATGGGTATCTGAGGATCACCTTCTGGACTCTGATAAGGTATGTAATACCAATTTAGGGACAGGGTTGTTGTGTTGACTGACTGTTTTTACCTCAATGAGGGCAACTGGACCTCACCCACAGCATCTCAGAGACCTCTCTCCTTCCAGTTGGGATGCTATAAAGCCAGGACATCTAGGAGAAGGTGACAGACCCACTTAAAAAAGCTATTAATAAAGTAGAGCTGAGTCGGCTAAGAAGGCGGGTGAGAGGCATTGTTTCTGTTGTGTCCCCAAGTGCATGTTTTTGTTCTGTTTTTTGGACTATCACATTAAATGTGGTGGCCTAATTGAAAATCCAGCTATTCTTTAGGACTCCAGTTGTTCATCTGTCTTTTTCAAGTTTTGTCTGGGTATTCTACTTTCTTTTAATATTTTACAGACATATTGGTATAAGCTTATAATGTTTTTCAAATGCACTCTATTTATGTATCTATTGATTTGTGTCCAATGAACTTTTGGCTTCATTGTGTGCTTTGTCACTGAGTAAAGAAAGAGTTACTTAATGTGGACAGGTTTCACATAATCCTTACAGACAAACAGAAATTCAAAGAGTCTTGCATGGCACTGTTAATCTGTTTTAGACTAGTCAGCACAAATAATATTTACTGTATTAAAGCAAGTACCATCTATTTTAAACATCACCTGAAAATTCTGTATGTATAGTGCAAATTGCAGCACAATGTTTACAGAAATGCATATTTTATAACAAATAAATTACTTAGAGATTAAATACTTTGCTTGGAATTGAACAATGTATTGTTGAATTATACTTAACCTGCAGACCTGAGGTTTACAGGATCCAGTTCTTTAATCCCTGAGGAGAACTCTGTGTAATGTGTATGCAAGGGAGAAAAGTTAAAAATAATAAAAAAAATCTTTAAAGAAAGAAAACAGAAACTTCACAGCAACTTAAAGAAAAAGTCAGATCATTGAAAGAGTTTCATATGATCATATAGTAGCTGAAGAAATGCTCTAAACTAGAAGCACATACAACAGCACTTGAGGCTTTTAACTATGAAAATGATTTGATTGATGACCTTCTGTCTGAAGCTCCCAAGAGAAAAAAGATATCAACTGTGCAACAGTGGAAACAAGCACAGTGGTTGTCAGATACCTTAATTATTAGATAACGCATGAGAGGATTTGCTGTAGACATAGTTCAAGATCACAGGCAGTGTTTTAGTATGTATTAAATCAACTACTCTCATAGGCTGGATGAAGTCAAAATGAGTAGCGTTAATATTAAAATGCATTAATCATAAATACACTGTACACCTTATGTCATAACAATCCACTTAATCATCTTTACGGTTGCTTGTTTCTGGAGCATGTCCTAGCAGCACTGGGCACTAGGCAGTAAGGGATAAGTGCTAATCCATTGCAGGGCGCATTCATATGCACACTCAAACTCACACCGATGTGATCAATTTGGAATCACTATTCATCCTAGCCACATTTTTTGGGGATGTTGGAGGAAGCTTTACACCAACACAAAAAGAATGTGAAAATTCCACACAGACAAAAAATGGACACAAGTTTCAAACCCAGAATGCCAGATCTAGAAGGAAACAAAGCTATATATGATACCACCATGCCAAGTTGTAGATTTCACTTGCCTAATTTATTATACAGTGTTTTTGATAGCATGGTGGAGATGGCACTGTGACCAAATGATTTATTATGAATATGCATCTGTTTTATGAGCTCCTTTATCTATTTTCTATCAACATCAAAAACACTCCTACAGGACCAATTTAGAGTAGAAATCTACTCTCTATATGTAAAATCCTAAGCCTAAAAGTGCAACAATTTTGTGCAGCGATTTTATGTGACGTTTTTATGTCACGTTTATTGTCGTGTTAAATTGGGCTTATTTTAAAACCTACATATACATGCTTGGTATCATTCTTTTCAGAATTTATTGGACTTTAATGAGATATTGTTAGATTTTCAGATTCTTATTCTGTTTTTAAACTATAAACTAAAAAATATCAAGAACTCACATCCCACAAGACAAGACTTTGTGCCAAGAGATTTAACCACGCCTGGGGCTGGAAATAAAAGACAAAGAGTAGATGACAAAGACAGTTGCTGTACAGGCTTTTAAATGTTTAAAGCGCCACACGAGATGCAGATCACGCAGCACAGCAGCAGCAAGCCAGCAACTTATCGAGCAAAGAAGAGGTAAAAAAAAAAACTGTATTTGTTTCAAATTTCGGAGGAGTGACCGCGTTTCTTTGGGATGCATTCAGCCCCCTCTTCACAACATGAGCAGCAGAGATGTGAAGTGGCTGGCGCATAGCACAGGCCAGGGGGGTTGGCGAGCAAAGCAAACATGGGGTAAGCCCCCTAGTTTACTATAATCACTGTATTGTTTGAATATTGGTGGAAAGCTGGAGTATCCACAAAGATATACAGTGAATGTGTAGTTATTCCAACTAAGTCTTCAGAAACTAAGCACTGTGTGTCTATGCTGACCTTAATAATTTCAAAGTTAAGTGATTATATGAATGTACAGCACATGCATTCTGATTATATATTTATTATATAAATTGAATTATGAAACAAAATTGAATTTTTTATGCAGATTTTTTTGCTGTCACTTAGGGGAATTAAGTCAAGACTCTATAAATTTTATTTGATACAGATAACAGGAGATGTTAGCTTGAGAGAGAGATGCATCTGCTTGTATTTCATGTAACTCATCAGCTAAAGAAAAAATATTAGTACATTTTAAAGCAAAGTTTGGGTAAAGTTTGAAGCAGAACATTTTGCATTTGTTTATTATGTGAAGTAAGAACAACATTATTGAATAGCCTGGTCATTTCGTGTTATGATGTGGGGTAGTTTGCTTGATCCTTTATCCCTTGTTGATGGTGTAACTGACTGTAAACCTTCTCTTTACTAGTGCTGAATTGCTGCACATTTTGAGGTTGTGTTCAGGAGATCACTTTGAAAGAAATTATGCATATTGTCAGTTTGGACTCAGCGTGTAGTGAATAATTGGGCATTAATGCATGAAGAATTATGAACAATCTTGCAATTGTAATGTAATGTTTACTGTATATACCTAATTAGGCTTGAAATTCTCAAATTAAGCTGATTATTGATGGCTTTCACTTTTCTTTTCATTTAATATTGACATTTTTGTAGATTAATTATGGGTGATTATTATAGGTAACTGTCAGGTTCTAGAGCTGATTCTATTAATTTTGTGGTATTTTTGTAACTGTTTTTATTTATTAATATTTACTATGTTTACTTTCCTTTTTTATTTTGTCAGGACTGAAAGAATTTTTCTTTTTCAGTTGGGTTTTAGAACAAATCGCGGCACAGAAACTGCACTCGTTAAAGTAGTAAATGATTTGCGAGTGAATGCAGACAGAGGCCATTTATCGTTTGCAACTAGTGCAGAATCCTAACTAGGAAAAGAAAATCCGAACACATTTCTCCAGTTTTGATGTCACTACACTGGTTACCTGTGTCATTCAGGATTGACTTTAAAATTCTGCTTATGGTTTATAAAGCCTTAAATAATCTTGCTCCATCTTATATATCGGAATGTCTGGCACCTTATATTCCAAATCGTAACCTTAGATCCTCAAATGAGTGTCTCCTTAGAATTCCAAGAACAAAGCTTAAAAGAAGTGGTGAGATGGCCTTCTGCTGCTATGCACCTAAAATCTAGAATAGCCTACCATTAGGAATTCGCCAGGCTAGTACAGTAGAGGAACTTTAAAACACTGCTGAAAACATATTACTTTAACATGGCCTTTTTATAATAATTTAACTTAATCCTGATACTCTGTATGTTCAATGCATCATAATAACTATTCATGGTGCCTCTAAAATCCTTACTGCCCCTACTCTCTCTTCTGTTTCTTTTTCCGGTTTCTTTGTGGTGGTGGCCTGCGCCAAGTGGAAGTAAAGCAGGCTATATGTGGTAGTGTGATGATGCTGGTTCAGCTCCACGCTCCCATCTGGCTTCTGGGAAGCTCTCAAACACCGTCAGTAATGTCACGGGATGAGCTGATCAGTGAAGACATCAACGAAGCAAAGGGGACAGTGCAAAAAGTGCAGAGTGCTTTTATTTAAAAACAAAACCAAAACAGTGTCCAAATAAATAAGTACAGTGCATCTTCAAAGTTAATAAATAAATAATCCAATAAAACAGAGATGAATCCGTGGAGGTTAAAAACACAATAAATAAATCCTTTACAACGAGGTTAAAACAATGGCTGGAAGCAGTCTCCCTTACTGGTGGCTCCCTTGCTTATCGCAAACGGGCCCAGCAACAGGGGAGTCGTCCTACCAGAAAAATGCAGCAGCCTTCAATTCTGGTCCAGTAGCCCTCCAATCCCCAGCTACGTCGGGCTCCAGCTGGACCGAGACTTGGGTTCCCTCCCCCAGCAGCCAGGGTGCTCACGCTGGGGCTCAACACACCCAAAGCCTCCTTAACTCCACTTCCTTCAACGGCCAGTCAACCCCTCTGCCGGTCACTCCAGCTCCTCAAAACTGCTCAGCTGGAGCGACCACTTCAACACTCATTTGGGGCTCTCCTACCAGCTGCATTAAACTTTAACGTGCCTGGTCTCGCTCTCACTCTCTGGCTTTCTCCTGACTGCCTCCTTCTTCTCCATTAACCTCTGTTCCCGTTTATTCTCTCTCTTTTTTTCCTCCTTCCATCTGCCTCACACTTCTATTATATATTACAGGGATGTGATTCAGATGTTGTGATTTGCAGCAACAATTACGGATGCAGACGACTCCTCACCTGTGCACTTAAGCCAGGACCGCCTGCATCACAAAGGTCCCGGGAACTGCTCCGGCCACACTACCACGCCCCCTCTTAAAGCTGTGAGTGCTGCAATTATCTGTTTAAAACTGGCCCTTTGAGCTGAGCTGTGGACCCGCTATACCACAGGTAGTAACAGTACAAGCGAACAACAACATTAAGTCACTGAGAAGGCTGTGCTGCAGATACGTATGGAGGCTGCTGGTTGCTATTAGCTAATTCAAGTAAACTTCTAATAGCGCTAGGCCATCATTCATAGTTGGCATGATACATTTTTGGAAATGATAGAAAATTTTGGTTTTAAATGTGGGCTGTGGTCAGTAAGTGTTTTTTTTTATTATGATTGTCTTTACCAATGGTCAGAAACAGAAGCATTTGTTAAACAAGGAGTGAATATATTGCGTGTTTTTATAGAATTGTATATACAGTATTGTCACACACGTAAACTAAGGAGGCAGGCTAAAGGCTTAACTGTGGGCGGAAAACAAGGACAGAGACCGATGAAGTGCACTAACCTGTCTTCTTACTCTTCTGCAGATCACCTGACCAGAAACCTACCTAAAACTTCTTCAGTTCCTTCACTCCCTTCCTAGCCACACCTCCTACAGACCTCACCTCCAGTTTGACTTCCATGGACCCACCTCTTCCTTCCCTGCAACTATAAAAGCCTTGCAACTTCCCTTCCTAGTTTGTCCGTATTTGGACGCTGAACCAGGCAGTTCTCTGGAGCTTTTGATTGCTGTTGTGTACAACATACGGGGTGGTTCCCCAACTTTTTTTCTGCCTTTTGTTTGTAATTTACAGTATGTACTGTATATTTTACAATATTTATGGAAAATGTACTGTTAGTTGTTTCATATGTATTTCCCAGGTGTAAAATATTTGTTAAAGTAACAGTGTGTGCTAAGTTTATTTCTTCCCGTAAAAGAAATCAATTAAAAGAATTAGATATTTGGTAAAACTATCCTAATAATTTATTTATATACAGCACCACTAATAACATCTTAATATTAGTGAAAACATTCCAAGTGGTTGAATTTCCAAAAGCGATTGATGGAGAAAGAATAGATGAATTTAAGTATGACTGCATTGTGAGTGATACAGGTCTTAATTCAACATTACAGAATTGAGAATTCAGCACAGCTTGGGCTAACAAGCATTTAATTCCTCCATGAGTACACTAGTTCCAAACAAAATGCAAGTCTGTCTGCATCTTCTGCTAAGCAAGTGCGCCGCTCCTTGGGCAGCAAGCAAACAAGAACTCTCTGCGGTTGGTCACTCACTCAAGACATGTTAGGTATTTATGCAAACCTACTCCACGAAAAAGGATCTGTATTGAAAGCAGGAATTCTATAACCAGTAATGTTCTTCTAGTAGACCAAAAAGTAAGGTTAAAAAAAAATAGACAAAGGTATCCATAAACAATACATTTAAAAAGATGCAAGAGAGCAAATTGCATGATAGGCAGAGAAACAGAACATTTGGTAATGTTTAAAAAGTGCATAAGAGTATTAAATAGTATCAAGATGACCAATTTGAATTTAGTAATTTGGAATGTCACAGTGGCAGGGAGAGAGTTTCTGACAATTTGAAAGGTAACAATGCAATTTTGTACAAAACGCATTTGCCCCAATCCACCCCATATTTATCTTAAGCATTGGTAACATAAATCATTTATGCAACACATAAGCTCTGTTTAAAGCTTAGGCTTCAGTAATAGTCTTGTGTCTAGATATTGTAGACAGCGCACCTACAAGTTATTGAAGGTTGTGACATCATTCACATCTTGTACAACTCTGTGATGGCCAATGTGATATTTTAGGCTGTGGTGAGCTGGGCAAGTAACATCAATTCAAAAGATGCCCACCAAATTAACAAGCTAATTAAAAAAGCAAGCTTAATCATAGGATGCACTCTGGACACCCTGGAGGTCATAGTGAAGGAGAGAATTCAAACAAAAGTGAATGTCATTATGAACAGTGCTGCACATAATCTCCCTGACACACTAATACTGAGGACTTTTACACAACAAATTATTCAGCAGAAGTGTGTCAAGAAATGCAACTGGGGCCCCTTACACTAACAGCACTATGTCAGCATAGTCACTCACTAGGACTATGACAGCCAAGTCAAAAGTTTTCTTTCTTTTTAATATTCTTGCTTTGTAGTCATTTTGGTGTGTGTTCAGACCAAAGTGTGTGTGTGTATGTTTGTGTAAATCTATTTATTTATTTACTCAATTATTTACCTAATTGTGTATTTATGTAAAAAGGCAAATAATGTTCTATCTATTTTACAGTTTCAGGTCTAGATTTAGGCTACAGATTGTCTTCATGTCTTTCAAGTGAAAATTTTTGCCTCACCTCCCCTTTATGTTATAGTACCATTTCAAGTAAATTTTTGGAGAAGACCTCGCCTTTAGGTTGTAGTGCAATGTTGATTATACATTTTTGTGGCAGCTTGTCTTCTGGTTACATTTTTACTTTTAGCTATGGCTTCTGTGGTTTACAGATTCATTCCTAAAACAACTTCAGCCTTTGCACTCGTATTCATTTATGTATTCTGATTCATGATTCACAGCATTCCATTTCTTAACTTTATGTTTTTATAACCTTGGTTTAGGTGACAGAATGTTTATGTTTTATAACTAACAGCTCCTGACTTTCCTTATTTCGACTTCATTTAAGGTTTACAGTATTTCTTCAGTTTTTGGCAACAGTGTTTCTGCATTTTCCACATTGACTCTCATTACTTTTTTCAAAGACACATGCGCATCCAGGTCCGGTTATGACTGGTCCAGTGGTTGCTCAATTCCCCTTTTGTCAGTAGTCAATTCAAACAGATTAGCTGAAGCTAATAAAACTAGTGGATTGTCTTCTGTGGTCCAACAGAGGCCCTTCAAATATTCACAACAGCATGTGTGTTTCGTTGTACTTGTAAAATAAATGATTGAAAATAATCAAAGTTTCTCACACATATCATGCTAAATTATTATATATTAATATATAAGAATTTTAGAAAATATCTACCTTTTTGTTGCAGTAATTAGCAATGCTTCTTTACTAGTCCTTGAGTTGTGTTTGACTCCTGTCCCTGCACTTACTGTGTGGCATTTAAATTTTCTCATCAAGTATATTATTCTTTTCCCATAGTTAATTAAGTACTGTATACTCTTTTAAATCATCAAAATGCAAAGCTCTGTAAGTTGTTCTCACTAAATAAAAATTTCTTTTTTCCTAACATTATCATTGTTCTTTCCTTTACTTTTTCCACTGATTTCCCAAAAAATACTAAAACATTTCACTGATTTTTTTCTGTTTTCCACAATAGACTCAACATTTTTCTTGTTTTTCAGAGTGAGATTTAGTTACAAGATTACCAATTAAAGAATTTTATTAATCTGTAGATACTCAAAGTTTCTTCTTTCTTATGAGCATTTTTTTCTTTGACCAGTACTTTGTAGCTCCCTCAATGTGTGAAACTGAATACTGTACATGCAAGACACAAGAACACCTACAAACCCCAAATTCTGAATGAGTTATTTAAAAGAACAACTAGCTTAGAAAATGGATAGACATTTATTCCGCGTTTTGCACAACATCTTAAGCTGCAAGACAGTGATTACATTTGGAGTTGTTAATTTTAGGCTATAAAATGGATTAATTATGTACAAAAATATAAGAAATTGAAAACACATTGGTAACAAATTATACAAAATGAACAATGGTCCATTTATTTACTTTGCATTGCAACAAATCACCCATGGGCTCATATGGAAAGTTGATCACTTTGTCTAAGACACACACAAACAAACACAGTGTGAGCCCAGAAAGACGTGAGGCTGTAGTCAATATCATCTTTTAATTAAGGAAAATATTCAAGTTTTGGTATACAGTAATCCCTCCTCGATAGGTGAAAATCCGTGAAGTAGAAGCCATATGTTTGTATGGTTATTTTTATATATTTTAAGCCCTTATAAACTCTCCCACACTGTTAACATTATTAGAGCCCTGTAGACATGAAATAACACCCTTTAGTCAAAAGTTTAAACTGTGCTCCATGACAAGACAGAGATGACAGTTCTTTCTCACAATTAAAAGAATGCAAACATATCTTCTCTTCAAAGGAGCGCCATCAGGAGCAGAGAATGTCAGAGAGAGCGCTCGCTAAGAAAGGCAAACAATCAAAAAATCAATACGTGCTTTTAAGTATACAGAAGCACCGCAATAAAGCAGCATTTTGTGAGGAGCCTCCGTATCTTCTAGGCAAACAGCCTCTGTGCAAACAGCCCCTCTGCTCACACCCCCTCCGTCAGGCACAGAGAATTTCAGAGAGAGTGAGAGAGATAGAGAAAAGCAAACAATCAAGCACTGCGCGGGAAGCAAATCTTATATCATTGAGGAGTTTTAGTTAATATGTAATACATGCTCTGATTGGGTAGCTTCTAAGCCATCCGCCAAAAGCGTCCCTTGTATGAAATCAACTGGGCAAACAAACTGAGGAAGCATGTACCATAAATTAAAAGACCCATTGTCCACAGAAAGCCGTGAAACAGCAAAAAATCCATGGTATATATTTAGATGTGCTTACATTTAAAATCCGCGATAGAGTGAAGCCGCGAAAGTCGAAGCACAATATAGCAAGGGATTACTGTACAATTTTACAACAGAAAATGTGTAAATGAGTGTTCATGTATTAATGATATTAGTGGAGGTTTCAGTGTTTAGTGTTATTTGAAGTTCTGTCAGAGCAAACACAAAATCACAAAGAAAAGTTAGACTATTTTTTCAACACCACTGTCAGATCTCAGACTATTTTCCACCTATACTGTCAAAATGACTTGAAGATGTTTTGGTCTGGCACAGTAGCCCAGCGTTACCAGAAACTGACACAACAGATTGTTAGTAAACAGAACATAATTACAAAACTAGCAAAGTGAAATTAAAATGTAATTTTCGTAAAGACTGTACTAATTTAAGCCATATTCTGTGGGTTTTCTTTTCAGCAAACTCATCTCTTAAGATGATGTCACATTATGTGACTTGTTGTTGCTGAGCATGTCAAAGTATATGACTGAGAGGCAGCTTACCACCACAGTTTTATATTTCCAAAGTTTTGTGATTTTGCCCCTTTTGTCAGGCAATCAATCCTCTGGCCATTATATAGGGTTTAAAGGTACAGTGAGTTCAGCTGCAATCTCACCTTGTATTTCTTTATTCCATTCTGTTGTGGTTCATAAAACACAAGACATTGGACAGTTTAGGTACCAGGGAGGAAGGACAGGCATCCTGACCTGGATTAAAGAAGAATTAATGTCTGAAAACCATAATGGAAGGATCAGATGAACAGGAGCAGCTCATTCCCCCACACAACAGATGGTAGTGTTCCTCAAGACTGGACCACTTTACAACACCTGTTGGATGGCATGAGAGTTGGAGTTCAGAGATGCACCCCTGTCAGGGTCTTTGTAGACCGCTAGAGGACACTGCCATGGGAGGACTGCCCTGGTTCATATACAACCAGGAAGTGCTTCAGAGGACTGGGACAGGAAGCTGGAAAGTTATCTGGATGAATTTAAAAGAGAGCAAACTGCCGCACTTAGATCGACTCAGTGTTAGGAAACAATTGACTGACTTGTGTATTGCATATTGATCTTTGCATGGATGATTATTGGAAGGGTGCTTTGGATGAATAAATATCTTTTAATTAAATCCAGAATTACATTGGGATATTATTACTGTGTCTGCGGTTTTGGGGCTCAGTGGGGTAACCCCGGTGGTTACAACAGAGAAGCTTCTTTTCTGTATGTGAAGTCCAAAAACCTGTGTTCCTTATTTCTTATTGCTAGATTACATGCATTGTACTTCCTGATAAGCATTCATTGGTCATCAGCTCTCATGTACATAGAGCCTGCCCCTATGACTAAGAACAAAATATAACCAAAGTCTGCTATAATCCTTAGTGTTTTATACTAGGTTTCACCCCATCTGCCGAATGAAATCTCACTATGGCACATTGTTCAACAATGGTGCATTCCTATATTGGACTGTCCATGTTCATTTAATCTTGGTATCAACTAGACTAACTGTAGAGTGCTGCACTGTGCGTGTTTGAACGATCCATAAATCATTGCAAACCTGTTGTTTTTGTCAGCTTTATCCATTACAGTTACCGCATAATTTTCAAATTGTCTTTACTTTTTGATTTGCCTTCGTGCAGTGCACATAAATACAGACCACTGCATTTAAATTATTATTTTTAACAAAAGACTCAATTTTGAACACACCTCTGCCAAAAATAGCATCATATTGGATAGAGACTAGGTGTAGCCTTTGTTAGAGGGCCTGATCAGTCTTTCATTATGTGCCCATCTTGTAAGGAATGGTCAATTCCTGGGCCCCTGAAGACAGCAGGCCCATTTACAAGTGCACACCCTACATACCCAGAAGCTAAAGTCTTTTAAGATAAAAAATGTAATAATATTTAGAAAAGAACAAAATCTGGTTTATAACTTTTATGAGTGAATTAAATTGTATTGGGCATCCGATTTCTCTAAATATTTGGCTTGCTTCTATTCAACGTGGTAAGCATCGCCTATCTGGCAACAATTAATTGCAGTCACATTTGACACCTTTTTGTTTTAAACTACTTGCCTACTATTGTAGGTAACCATGACAACACTGTTCTTTTCCTTCCCCCTCTATTTTCTTTAATACTGCACAACTTACAGTATTAGCCATTTAGCTTTGTCTATTTTGTTCATTATGTTTTTTCTGTAAACTGTAAAAATATTATAACACTTGTTCACTTTATTATGCAACAAAGTAATTGGGCAGTGGTAAGAGCATAGATCCACTTTCACAGAAATATATTTTACTGTAATAATTATTTTCCGTGCCATATCAACAAATATTATGATATTAATTTGCTTTAGACTTTTCTATAAATGAATTCCATAAGCAGCTGGCCTATCAACAAAAGGATAGCACTGATTGGGGGGGCCAGGCAGAGTTAAATGCTGTCTGACAGGATTATGCTGAATTTATTTATTGTGTGAACTGAAGTGTGTGATCTAATTAAGCAGAGTTTAGAAGCCTTGCATAGTCTGCAGTTATTCATTTATTTTGTGTCAACTGGGTACCCTAATAATTTAACAAAAGGAAATGAGTTATAATCTTTTGTATCATTGTATATGGATGAATTGATTATTAAAGTTCTTAAAGGAAAGCAGAGTAGTACATAATGTAGAATCCGTACCAGTGTTAATTCCTCTAAGTAATTTGACTAAACCTTTCTGACATTTAAATTAAAACAATATTTTTAAATAAGCTTGTTTTCATTGGTTTGATCTATTATATGTTTTAAAGTATTTTATGCTGGAGGGAGAAACAATATACCACAGAACACTAACGTACTTGTACAATATTATTTTAATCTTCCACCAATTCCAAGCCTGTCAAGCCAGGTGTGTCTTGTATTTTTGGGTTCTGTATCAATTATATTCTTTATTTTTGACTGAAGTTTGTATTTTGTTGTATTTGCTTACTTATTTTTATTGTTGTGAAGCTGACATCACATTGCTCATCATTTCTGTGAGGTCATTTTCATTTCAGCGGCTATCTTTGTTTGGTTTGACTTGCTTTTGTTGGTCATGTGTCCCCAAATGTTTGACATGTGACATCAACAATGCAGCCCTTAAATATGGAGGCACAGCACTATGGTTTTAATAGTTCCAGTATTTCCTACATGAGCTCAGGTTTTCTTTGATGAATAATTAATATTTTGTTAGTTCGGTTGCTGTATTCTCCTCCTTGGATTATTCCTCTACCTCAAAATTGCTGAACTTGTTAGTATTACTGGTTTTGATTTCTGCCTGTCCATGACACTGAACGTGCCTCTTCCTCTCTATAGCCCTTTTAGCCTCCTGGTGATATAATTCACAATAATCTTGGCACAGACTCAGTTCTGTTCTTAATGAAATACATCATACATGCTGTTATTTTATGCAGTGAGAAAGATTACATTAGATATATGGGTGTCCAAGTGCACATATAATAGAGAATCAATGTGTATGTTGATTAATTAGTAGAAAAATAAAACTTCCCCTCAGCCATTTTATCTGTTGGTGTTTGCACATCGCCATGAGAAGATCTTCATACATAATACAAACTGCTTACAACTTGGAACCCCACTCTAATGCACTATTGACAGCTGCTTTAAGGGTCATGTGTGCTACTATCAAGTGTTTTTGTTTCTTTATTCTTTGTTTTTCAAGTTCACGTTTATTGTCATATATACAGAATACAATGAAGCTCTTGCATGTACATCGGAACAATAACATGTCTTTCCTTTCTAGCTATTTTGGAACCAAAAATCTCCCTATTGTCTTCCAAGTTTCAAAATGCCATACCATTATGTTGCAGAAAATGAGTATACAAACATTTTATGATTTTTTTCAGTGTTTGTTATTGAATCTGTTTTTCCTGTAAAAAGTATATGAAGATTGTGTTAGAGTTTATAACTTTTATCACTTCATTATTCTTAGCTGATTGTTTACCACATTTGATTGTATATTTTATACATTATTTTCCTGTGTAAATTTTGTGGGATTTGGGTTTGAATTTTATATGTTTCTGTTCTCAACACTGTAGTGTTTTATGCTGACATAAATCAAAGAATAAATTACAAGACAACAACTGCAAAAATTGTAATAAACGAATGCCACAACATGGTGGATTAAAAGAAATTACTGGTTAGACATGCCAAACATTCTATTCTTATGCATATTATTTTCTGAGCCACACTTTCCTAGATAATTGTAAAACTCGCCAGTAAATCTTTTGTAAGTGATATTAACATTGTTTGTTACAATTTAGTATTAGAGTACAACACATATATAGAGCAAAATAAATGTTGACTAACAGAAACAGTTGTTAAGTAACAATAAATAAAAAGTTAAAGCTATTTACTTGCCTAATTAAATAATGACCAAGACAGACAAAGGATTCAGTATGCAGTGAAAAAAGACCCTAAATTGCGAAAACGCTAAAGATTATAGTCCTGTATCAAACAACTTCTTCAACTTATATTTGCAGCCAGTCAAAATCTGTGGCAAAAACTAGTCCTGTGGAAATGAACATGCAGCCTACAATATTACATACTTGGCTAGACAAAATTACCAAAATGTTGTACCCTCTTCTCTTAATAATTGTGCTTGCTATTGCAGTAAAAAAGCATATTTTTTTGAAAATGCTTAACGGGGACGGTAGCATTAATTTGCCAGTCTCATATGCGTAATAGATTAATAACTATAAAGATGTAAATATTGTGTAATGTTATTTAAAATAGGACTGTAATGTACTTTCTTTGTAAATGGCTGTATTAGCTTAGCCTGTTCGCTTAATAATATTCAAGAAGTTTCCTCACCATGTCTGACTTCAGCCCTGACTTTCTGAACCTTTTTTAATAAGCTGCTTTTGATAAAAGCACCTGCTTCACAATTACATATAAATGTAAACTAATTAATGCTATAAAGGAACCATGTTACATTTTATAAGCCAGTTTCTATACTGTCTTTAACACTAGAATTACCAGAGCCTATGAAAAAACTCGTAGATCCGTCCCACCTTAACACTAGGATTACCAGAGCCTACGAAAAAACTCATAATTCCGTTACACCTTAAATCGCTTTTAAAATCCCTTCACACCTCTCCGCCAGCGTCCTTTGTCTTCTAAATGTGCTGATAAAGAGAAGCTAGGAGCAGCCGGCTATTCCATCCCCACACCAATTTAGAACGTGCACGAACTCTCAGCTCATGCCTTGATTGAGTATCTGGGAGTGAAGTGGAGTTTTAGAGTGGAAATAATAGATTGTTGTTTGGAACACACGCATTTCATGTCTGTTCCGTTTCTACAGTAATCTGTGTCAACACATTGTTAAAACAGAAACATTTTATATTCTAGTAGTAGATAACAAAATGTGTGCATAAACAATATAATGTATAAAGCCTAAAGTCCAAATATCAAAGAAACATTTTCACAAAAGGAACAAATATAACACAATTAGAATCAGTTCCTGCTTGGGAATCAAAAGGTCGCGAGTTCGATTCTGCACCACTCTGTTTTGAGAAGTAAACTGCTCTTAGTCTTACTATTTTAGAATAAAAGCATACATTTGATTTCAGTCTGTAACAGCCGGTGCAATTTATGATCCTTGTGAAGGTTAGCTTTTTTTTTTTTAATTCACTTTTCATTCTCTCAGTCACGTTCAGAATCAATCCATACAACCCCATCTGACACGGCTGTTTTCACTAAAGACGCGCTATAGCTCTGCAGTGTACCACGATGCATACTAACGCCCCCCTCCCCCCCAAGGGTTCTGACACGCAAACGCTGGTGAAGCTGCCTTCTTCGTATCTCACCGTTACTTGACTTTCTTTTTATTCAGTTTTATTGAGTGTTCCTGCCAGTCCCCGCATGTTGCTGTATGCTGTTTCTTTTGTACTCCAGGACATGCAAAGGAGAGCATGGTAAAGAGCAGTAACTTCGGCGCTATATGCAATAATCAGACAATCCCATATTTTTGAATAAAAGCGCAATTGTGTTATATTTGTTCCTTTTGTGAAAATGTTTCTTTGATATTTGGACTTTAGGCTTTATACATTATATAGTTTATGCCTACATTTTGTCATCTACTACTAGAATATAAAAAACGTTTCTGTTTTAAAAATGTGTTTACACAGATTACTGTAGAAACGGAACAGACATGAAATGCGTGTGTTCCAAATAACAATCTATTATTTCCACTCTAAAACTCCACTTCACTCCCAGATACTCAATCAAGGCATGAGCTGAGAGAAGTTTGTGCACGTTCTAAATTGGTGGAGGGATGGAATAGCCGGCTGCTCCTAGCTTCTCTTTATCAGCACATTTAGAAGACAAAGGACGCTGGCGGAGAGGTGTGAAGGGATTTAAGAAGCGATTTAAGGTGGGACGGAATTACGAGTTTTTTCGTATGCTCTGGTAATTCTAGTGTTAAAACACTTCGTACCTCTCTGTCAGCTTCTTTTGTCCTTTAAATGTGTTGATAAGCAGCAAACAGCAAGCAATTTGCTATCACTTCCCCCCATCCAGCACAGTTTTCTCAGCTCAAATCTGTTTACCTGCGTGTCAGTTGCTTAGAGTTGTATAGAGTGAGAAGTCAACCAAAATGACACCATTTATAAATACTATATCGTTATTTGGAACACTTGCATTTCATGTGTGTTCCGTGTCTACAACGATCTATGTAAATAGATCTATTGTTATAAATGAAACGTTTTTCATGTTTTAGTAATAATTGACAAAATGTACAGATTATGTGTATAATGTGTGAAGCCTGAATTCCAAATATCAAAGAAACACTTTCACAAAAGGTACAAATAAAACAGAACAAATCCGCCTCCATTCAAAAAATATAACTGCAGAAAAACAACCTGTGTTACAGTGCGACATTGACATGTAGTTGCTACGACAGCTTCGGTGGCACAATGGTATCAACTGTTGACTGGTAATCAAAGCTTTACGGGTTCACAATCCCGGACGAGTCCATATTGAGCAGTGAGCTGCTCGTATTCTTACTATTTTAGAATAAAAACATACATTTGATTCCAGTCTGTAACAGCCGGTGTAATTTATGATACTTGTAAAGGTTACCTTTGTCTTTGTTTTAATTCAGTTTTATTCTCTCAGCCACATTCACGATCCCAACTCCCCCCCACCCCCCTGCATTTGACACTGCTGTTTTCACATAGACACGCTATAACAGAGGTAAACTCAAATAATGACGACAGATCAAAAATGCACTTTTGCCATCGCTATACTTTGTATATATACAAAAGCATTCTCATTATCACAGAGCATCATGACATAAAGTTAGCTTGATATTCAACATTTGCCTCTTCAAGGTCAATATCTCTAAAATCCAAATAATAAAGTAATCGAAACAGACTGTGACCATAATATGACTTAATTTGCATTTTTAAGTATTCTCGTTTATTGTAAAATGTTGTAAGTGTATTAAAATCTTAAGTAGATGAATCAAATTATGCTAGTTTAGGCACTCTGCAAACAAAACCCAATGCCACTTGGTACTACTAACCTGCATCAATTAGTACATTCATTTTTTGTGACATATTATGGACTTGGAGGCTGCGTGTCAAAGACTGATGAATCTGTGCTTTGAACTGTTCCCTAGTAAACACTGTTTCCCTTTAAAGTGCATGCTATAAAGGCTTCCTTCCATTAGCCACTGTTCACTCCTGTTAACCACTGGGAATTAAAGTCCTTTCTGTAGCACTGTCACAACAACTAGTAATAAACAGCGCTAAAAAGCAACACATTCTGAATGATCCTAATGAAACGGAGGGCTTCATTTACCTGTTTTTATGAGACAAAGGAAACAACAAATACAAAACAGGAACAAGATTTGGCTAGCCTCATGCTATTATCATCCTGAGCACGGCACAACTTTTTTTTTTTTTATTAATGCCTTTATTATACTAACTTGTCTAATACACACTTTTTCTTTTCTTTTCTTTTCTTTTGCAATCCTAACCACATCCTTTCAGGCCAAGAGGAGACTCACAAACACTACTCTCCTGACTCTGAACTCTTCTGACAGGAACATGGAAGTCTCTTTTTAAAACCAGAAATGCCGTAGATGATGCCAATTGGCATATTGTTTTAAATAGTTAATTATTTCTTAACTATTCATGTCACGTTGCTCTACTAAGACATTCCAAACAAACAAAAATAAAAAAATACATCTGGGATAAGAAGAAAGCATACTGGTAGAAATGTTTACGAAAAAGTGCATCTCTACATCCATCTTCAAATCAGCTTAATTCATTTGTCCAGAAATGTGGACTTGGTCATTTATTTGATTTGTCTATGGTTCCCTGTGTGAAGAAAAACTTCCTAAGCAAAAGAAACAAGTATTGAAAAAGACAATCATTACAGACCAAAAATTACTTTACAAATAATGGAGATGAAATAAAGCCCGATTAAATCACAGAATCAAATGACAAAAAAAAAAAAAAACAGCAGGTGCCAGGAGAGCAACCTTCATCCAACCAAAACATTGCTAGGAGTGAAATTGGGCATGACCTATAAAGAATCATAGGGACACAAATGACTATGCTAAAGATGTGAATAATGACTCAAAATCTGCCTTATGTAACAGGCAAGGTCTAACATCAGCGATATATTTAATTTGAAAATTCAGAACATAGAGTATAAGACATCACTTTGATGGCTATGGACTTAAGGTTTATTCTCTGCAATACATTTTTCTTGTAATGCTTGAAATGATTCCATATAATAAAGAATAATAAAACAAACATCTGCCAAAAGAAGCATGTAACACAATTAAAATAATATGGCAAATAAAATTATAGCTAGCAAAGAGAAAGTAATTTTACATTTCAGAATCTATTCTGAAATGAAAAAGAAAATAAATCTGCCATGTTAAATTAAAATAAAAGCAAGGAGATTTAGTTCAATAGTCCTACCATTACTATTAAGCACACACCTGTAATATCTAAAAGTTTATTTATTTTAAATTTTAACAAGTTAATGTTATGCACAGAAAATGAAGTCAACAAGAGGTCAGAAAATTGAGTTTATGCAGTAAAATGTGAGACTGAATTTGCATGAGCAAATGTTCAAGCAATGTGCATTTATTTAGTCAGTGAAAAGCACTAAAACTACATATCCATTTGCATGAAAAGGCACACAACATAGCTGGTCAGATAACAAAAATACAATAAAATGTTAGTTAAAAAAAGTAGATGCATTCCAGTACTTTAGCTTGTTGTAAGAAACTTTGGTATTCATCGTGCATGTACCATAGAAGGAATAAACATATGGATTTAAAAAATCAGGGTATGCATTTAATGTTTATTCTGTCTCCATCTCTCTCTTAAGTAGCCCTCCCATGCCACTACCACGTCCTTGACCTTTACATGCTGCTCCATCTGCTTTTATCTGCCTTGTCTGAGTACAAATTCATGTTGCTGGCTTACCCTCACAACGCTTACTTGCAATAACAGGCAACACCACCTAGTGTACAGTACCTTCTTAACTCCCAAGCCAGGATTCTTAAGGAGTTAACGAAGATATTAAGTGCATATTAACACCAGCAAAATGCTTCCTAAGTGCTTGCAGGTAAGGGCTGCCTATCTACCCTGCCTCTTCCAACATTTCACTTTTCAGGGCTGACAGCTAATCCCAATGGTTCTGCTGCCTGGCTTTTTTCCATCTTCATTTTCATTAGAATGTGCACTTTAGTTTTTAACACTAGAATCCATGAACTCTAAGAAAAAACTCATAATCCTGGTGCTCCTTAAATTAGTTCACACCTCTCCATCAGTGTTGTTTGTTTTGTAAATGTGTTGATCAGCATAAGCAGCAAGCAGCCTGCTATCCATCACCTCACATTTCCTTTCATCCGACGCTTACCCAGATTTCTTTAGACACGGAACACACAGGCATCTTACACACAGATAAGGAGCCTTGGCTTGAGCTGGGAGAACTTTTTAATCGAGTTGAGCTCCGTTGCTTGGTTGCTTGCTGCTTGTGCTGATCGACACATTTACAAAACAAAAGACGCAGATGGAGAGGTGTGGAGGAATTTAAGGTGGGTCGGGATTACGAGTTTTTTCATAGGCTTCAGGGATTCTGTTGTTAAAGATGTTGCTTTAAATTTTCATGACGTACTTGGCAACTTATTTATATTAATCTGGTACACTGTCATCATAAACAAGATGCATATAGTGAAATGTCCTTAGACAACCCCTTACATTGCTCCTAAAACTACTGCAAACGTAGCTTAACCTATGCTAATTAATATATATTATGTATATACATCAGTTGCTTCACATGCAAATGTGCATCAGTAGATTCTAGTACAGTGCACCCACATACAGTAAACTTTTAATACTGGTGACTCAGGCTCCAAGTAGGAAGCTAGAGTCAGACACAGCATTTTGTTTAAATTCAGAATATCCAGATATACAATAGATCATTGCTTTCTAAAAATGACAGTTAGCCAGTTTACATCTATAGACAAAAGAAAACAAAAAACATAGAGCAATTATATGTGTCTCTTTGGGTGAGATGGTAAGAACACAAGAGGGTTGCATTTTGCTAGTTCTTTTTTGTGTCTCTCTTCTCCTCCAGCTGCAGATCAAAGATTTTTATATTCTACTGTTAATTCATGCAAAAATGAAATTACTGCAACAATAATAAAGGTCAGTGTTATGCACTTACTGGTTTGACTGTGTTTGTGGAAACAACTCAAAAAATGACTTTTAGTCCCTATGCATTATATTTGATTACTGTTGACAGCATTTTTCTGACCTTTTAAGCTTTGATCCTCAGTTTGTGTTTTTGGTTCTGTTCATGATCCTTTGCTTTTTTTGACTTTCTTGCTTTGTCCTCAGATACAATCTTTGGTTCCACATCTTTAGCCTGTTATTTTTTTCTTTCTTGATCTCCCATTTTTGACCTTGGCTAGTCTTTCTCTATTTTCCTTGATTCCATTCTTCATGCAGACAACTGCCATTTAGTGCTGTCAGTACACTTGTGTGTAAATGTGTATGTTTATCTTTTCCTCATGTTGAAGATTTATGGGATTCATACAGACATATAAATTGTCTACCATTGACTTTGTTAGGCAGAACTGGGCAATAAGAAAATTGCTATGGATGCTTGGGAAACTGTTTTTGAACATTCCAACAGAGGACGTACAGACTCTTCTCTGGGTGCTCAGTTCTGGTGATTGGCTTAATAAATCACATTAAAACAGTGTCACATCACATTATTTCATTTTGGAGAACATAATACCAAATATGGAGCATCTTAGTATTGCCTACTCTTGGCCTCTTTGTGTTGTGACTTAATCACTAATTGCATTTAAACAAGATGCAAAACAGATACAGCTGGTCTTGTGAGACATCTGCATAAGACGAAACTTGGCAGGGATGCTTGGAAAGCTTGTCATCAAAGCTACTCAGCAAGTTCAAGACTTCCAATTGTTTTTTGTCTTTTGTGAAAAGAAAATTAGACAGCAGTGTTAAGAAGTGTATTACCAAATACTCACTGCTCGCTATGTGATGGGCTTTAAGGTGTTAAGAAAATAAGGATTTAATCAAAACGTTAATTTAAAAAAAATAAAAAAGGAAAAAAAAAAACTTAATATTTAACATAAATTGCTCTCTTAGTTTCTTTGCTTACATACAGTAACTCAAATAAGCACTTACAGGTGCTGGTCATAAAATTAGAATATCGTGACAAAGTTGATTTATTTCAGTAATTCCATTCAGAAAGTGAAACTTGTATATTAGTTTCATTCATTACACACAGACTGATGTATTTCAGATGTTTATTTCTTTTAATTTTGACGATTATAACTGACAACTAATGAAAGTCCCAAATTCAGTATCTCTGAAAATTAGAATATCAATTAAGATCAATGCAAAAAAATGATTTTTAGAAATGTTGGCCAACTGAAAGGTATGATCATGAAAAGTATGAGCATGTACAGCACTCAATATTTAGTTGAGGCTCCTTTGGCCTGGATTACTGCAGCAATGCAGCGTGGCTTGGAGTCGATCAGTCTGTGGCACTGCTCAGGTGTTATGAGAGCCCATGTTGCTCCGATAGTGGCCTTCAGCTCTTCTGAATTGTTGGGCCTGGCGTATTGCATGTTCCTCTTCACAATACCCCATAAATTTTCTATGGGGTTAAGGTCAGGCGAGTTTGCTGGTCAATCAAGAACAGGGATACCATGGTACTGGTAGCTTTGGCACTATGTGTCCTGTTGGAAAATGAAATCTGCATCTCCATAAAGTTTGTCAGCAGCAGGAAGCAAGAAGTGCTCTAAAACTTCCTGGTAGACGGCTACGTTGACCTTGGACCTCAGAAAACACAATGGACCAACACCAGCAGATGAGATGGCACCCCAAACCATTACTGACTGTGGAAACTTTACACTGGACCTCAAGCAACGTGGATCCTGTGCTTCCCCTCTCTTCCTCCAGACTCTGGGACCTTGATTTCCAAAGGAAATGCAAAATTTACTTTCATCAGAGAACATAACTTTGGACCACTCAGCAGCAGCTTTGTCTTTAGCCCAGGCGAGACGCTTCTGATGCTGTCTCTTGTTCAAGAGTGGCTTGACACAAGGAATGCGACAGCTGAAACCCATGTCTTGCATACATCTGTTCGTGGTGGTTCTTGAAGCACTGGCTCCAGCTGCAGTCCACTCTTTGTGAATCTCCCCGACAGTTTTGAATGGGTTTGGTTTCAAAATTCTCTCCAGGGTGCGGTTATCCCTATTGCTTGTACACTTTTTTCTACCACATCTTGTCCTTCCCTTCGCCTCTCTATTAATGTGCTTGGACACAGAGCTCTGTGAACAGCCAGCCTCTTTAGCAATGACCTTTTGTGTCTTGCCCTCCTTGTGCAAGGTGTCAATGGTTGTCTTTTGGACAACTGTCAAGTCAGCAATCTTCCCCATGATTGTGTAGCCTACAGAACTCGACTGAGAGACCATTTAAAGGCTTTCACAGGTGTTTTGAGTTAATTAGCTGATTAGAGTGTGGCACCAGGTGTCTTCAATATTGAACCTTTTCACAATATTCTAATTTTCAGAGATACTGAATTTGGGACTTTCATTAGTTGTCAGTTATAATCATCAAAATTAAAAGAAATAAACATTTGAAATACATCAGTCTGTGTGTAATGAATGAATCTAATATACAAGTTTCACTTTTTGAATGGAATTACTGAAATAAATCAACTTTGTCATGATATTCTAATTGTATGACCAGCACCTGTATTTTTTTGTTTCTGTAAAGGTTTACAGTTTTTTGGGTTTTCTGAACTATGACACTCACATTTAAGATTATCATTGTCAGATGATTCCTCTGTTATTGAATTCTGGGATCGAAAAAGTAAAGTACTGCACTAATTAGTAAGAAAAAAAAGAAAGAGTTCAGTTCAAGATAAAATTCTGAAACATTTGAGTCTAATCTAATTATCTAATTTTTAATTAATATATGTATATATATGTGTGCCTCTTCTTATGCAGCACCAGAATTCTTTAACTGATTTTTCAAATCCAGACTTAACTCTGTTCCATATTCTGTCCTTAGACTCTATCAAACAGTGTAATACCAAAAGTAGATTAATTTTAATTAAGTTTAAATTGATTATATCTCTTTTCCATTGTAACTACAAGGGGTTTTCATATAAAAGCAAAGTTTTACTATTAGTCTAACTTCTAGAAACATATTTCATTTGAGAAGCTGCTTGATATGCATTTTAACTTTGGCTGTGAGACAAGAGACTGGTAATCCAAAAATATTCAGCTAGCACTAAAGTAAAATATTTTGTTAAGCTTCAAATAATTAATGTAAAATGAGCCTCTGTATGTGGAGAAGTTTGAATTTTATATGCCTTATAAACCAATAATTTAAACTGAAATAATAGTACATGTGTGCCACAATTAGTGCAGTCCTTTAGCTTCTGTTAAAAGAAAGCATTGTGTTGGGCTACATCTAACAGATCATTCCTAATTTACCACTGCTAAATCACTCCTTGTATTGTCAGATTTACTGTTATATGAACATGATGCAATGAAATTCTTACTTGCATGTCTCCTGAGAACACTGACAATATTACAATACTAACACATACACAAACACACACAAAAAATACATCACATGCAAAATATGTTTAAATATAACAAAATGAATATCTATAGGTATTTAATAGTACAGGGTGGTCCAGATCTAATTATGCAACTTTTAATGCAACACACCTCAGAAACATTGCCCAATATCGAGAAAAGGCGAACACATTGCACCCGCTTTTCAACCTGACAACCATCTCCCCGCCATTTTGGAATGCAGGGCAGGTGCTGCCATCTATCGGCAACAAAAACATTTTTTTGTGAATTATCTATGTACTAAACTTAATAAGTTATAGCGTAATGAAAATTGGATAATTAGATCTGGACCAACCTATATTTGATTATATACAATAATTTAGATTTTTGATTCTTCTTAAACAGTGTCATGTATAGAATTGCAATGGTTAGCAATGCTGCCTCAAGAATGCACCCTCCAGAGCTTGAATCCCAAACCTGGTTGGTGTCTCTGTGAAATCTACAGCTTCTTTATATCTTTACTTTCCAAAAGACACACATGTGTTAGGTTGATTGGAAATTCACAATTGGCCTGGTATGAGCATTTGCCTCCTGCCATGAGCCAGTCCTCCATTCTGGTCTGCTCTCTGTGTTGCTGGGATAGGCTCTTGTTATGTTTAATAAGAGGCACAGTGGCAAAGCATGTAGTGTTGCACTCTTTCTGGAGTTTTTGGTTTCTCAACATACTGTAATTTGCAAAGATTTGGAGGGGTTACTGCCACGGCATTCACAGATCTGTCTGCCTTTGAGTGTGCCTTATGATGGACAGGTACTGTATCATGATAGGAGACAGCACTTCTAATTCTTTCATTGTTCCTAAGATTGGATTTGGTTTCCAAGTGACTCTGAATTAACAGATTGTTTGTTCTTCAGTATGCACCACATTCTTAATCTAATGTGATACAGTTTTAATAAATTACAGTTATGACGTTCATTATATGTTTTTACTGTTACATTTTTTTCTGCTAAAAGGCTGTTAAAATTTTGCTGGAAACTGTACTTGATAGGATGATGAAGAAAGTACCCCAGAGTTCCAGTGAAGATTAATTCAGCTAACAGAAATCCTAACACTTTTTAAGACCTTCAATATTGGCTGAGAAAGTGGACAAAACTCACAAATGCTTTATGGAAATGTACTTTTACCAGTGCATCTTCTTACTCGAGCAAATAAAGAAATGTTGGTGTAATGAGTAAGTAGTTAATTGTGTTTATTTTTCTGTTTTGTACATATAACAGATGCTACCATGTTTTCCTGTATTATTTATGTTACTCAATGGCAAAAATAAAACTTATTTTTTGAAGTTTATTGGTCATCTTTTATAGCAGTTTTTAAATCTAGAAACTTGAATGGAAAATGTTTAATCTTATATAAATACTAGAGGGTTTGCTTGCCCACCTGCCCTGCTCATGCTACGCTTCAGCCACTTCGCATCTCTGCCACTTGCGTTGTGAAAAGGGGGGCTGAATGCACCCCAAAGAGATGCAGTCACTACTATGAAACCCCCTCTTAAACGGTAATACAATGGGAAATAAATGCAGTTTTTTTTTTTACCTCTTCTTTGCTTGAACAGCTTCTGGGTTGCTGCTGCTGTGCCATGTGATCTGCATCTCACGCAGTGCTTTGAACATTTAAAAGCCTGTACAGCAGCTGTCCTTTTGTCTCACTGCCTTGTCTCTCTTCTCCCCCAAACATCCTCTGCTCCTGTTGAGGGTCCTGCTCCTGAGGATGATGAGGAAGAGGAAGCCCCTATAAAGAGGAAGATTTTCTATTCTTTTAAATGAGAGACGGAACTGTCCCTTCTGACTACACATGGAGCTCGATTCACTTCTGAAACAGACTTATGTTTGTTTGAAATGTTTGAATAAAATTTCTGTCTCTAAAATCTCCTGTGTATTTATGCAACTCTGTGACCCAAGAGTGAAAGCATATGTGGATTTCACTTTCACCAAAGAACAAATCTTTTAATTCTCATGGATATGCCTCTTCATTGGGAAGAAACACTACTGTTCCCTGATGGCAACATGAATTAGTCTCCAACTTAAAGTTTAAATCCGAACAATATATTTGATCTCTTTTCACTGTTCCGTTATTTTACCGAGTAATCATTTCCATTTGTTTGTGCTAAAGTGATCTTTACTATCATTGTTTTGAGACTTTCAAATTTTCTTTCATTATCTCTTACCTGCTCTGCATGTGTATCGTGCCAACATTTTTGAATTCTTTACAACGTTCTACTTTGTCATCTACTCTTTGTCTTTTATTTCCGGCCCCAGGCATGGTAAATCCCTTGGCACAAAATCTTGTTTCACGGGACGTGAAAGTATCTCTCTGAAAAAGTCATGTCTTGTCCCAGGATTTTTTTTTATTATAATAGAGAGAATACGTTTATCCCATTTTTGGAAATGGATTAATATAAAGATGACTTTTATACCTTTTAAATGTCATCTTCTTTTCCATGTAGGGACACAGTGGCTTAGTGTTTAGCACTTCTACCTGACAGATGCAGTGTTTGGATTTGAGTCCCACACACAGTCATTGCCAATGTAGAATTTGCATGTTCTTCCCATGTCTGCATGGGATTTCCATACAAAGTTTTCCTCCCACTTGTCAGAACAATTCATGTTAGGTTACTTGGTAATTAGCTCTGTCACAAAGACAGAGATTTGTTTATTTTATTACAGGTACCCCAGGAACACAACCAGCCTTGACCTGGCATGCATACACTCACACACAGAGACACTAATTAAAAGATATAATAAGATAATAAAGCATATATTTCACAAATAAAGAAGGAAAAAACTATTTTAAAAACAAATAACACCCTCTCCAATTCTCTGCCAGCGATAATTATTTACATACACGAAACCGAACTGAATAACAGACATAACTCAGTAAACAGTCCAAACACAGTCCAGTACAGAAAATGCAGATGACAATGATCTGTGGAATGGAAATCAATGTGAATAGCTTTCCGAATGAAATGTAAAGTTTTGTCCTACCAGGTTCCAGTAGTAGTGTGAAGATTTGGTGTGATTGAGAGCACTCCACAGACGAAGATGTATCCAACCAAGATAAAATCACATGGACAAACTGGGACAGGATAGCACACATGTCCAGGTAGAAAGTGTAATCCAAGGGTGTTGTAGTTGTAATCCAGTAGTGTGTCATGCATAGAACCAAATACAGACCCCTTCAGTGTCTTTTTGGCTCCCTTTTAAAGAGACTGCTTAATCATCTTTCTACCCAGCAACCTCTGCAACCTCTGAATCTGCCTACTGCCAGGGTTGCTGGGAGTTTTAGGCAATTTTAAGTTGTGCTGCTACACTGACAGTGAATCTGTGTGAGTGGGTCCTGCAATGCATCTGCACCCAGTCTAGTACTGACTGCACTATTAAGCAGCATTTGTAAATAAATATGGAATCTGGAGAAGTTACAATGTAAAACATAGCAATCCAAGACTGCAACTGTGAAGCTTGCAATGTCAACCTATAATCAAAGTGACAGTGTGGAATTTCACAGCCAATAGCGGGCACATAACCAGAACCAAATCAAGCAGAAGTTAAACACAGTCAAGGAACGGGAAAAAAAATGTCAACAGAAAATACTAACAAGACAAGATTCCTTAGCATTTTCTTTTTTTTGGATGAATCTGAAATCTCAGATGATAATGTAATGCATGATGTTGACCTATAAATAGTTGTGTTGATGATGTCACATGTCACACACTCCCAAGTTGCCTTGCCCAGTAATGACATAGTATCCATCAAAACAAATGCCACCCATAAGAAAACAGTAAGGCACTTCAAGACAATGTAATTCATTTTCAGCATCTTTAAAAATGTCTTGTAAAAAACATAAATGTAATCAAGGGGTTCCTTGGTCTTCAAAATCCTGGGAATGATGTTTAAAACTTTTAAAAGAATAAGAGACAGTCAGCTAAATTATCAGTCAGATCATGACAATTTTGAATTGAATTAAACATGTCTGTCATACATGAAAGCATGTTCAATGCACCTACCACTGATTACAGCAGTTACTGACCAAAACTACTTTTTTAAGGCAACAGATTTTTCAAAACAAATTGAAGATATGGGTATTGAAAAAATCAATAATATGAATTATAAATAATCATCAAGAATACGGTAATAGCGCTGGATATATGGCAAAGATTTTACAAGGACACAGGAAGGTGCAAGTCTTGAACAGTAAAAGAGATCACTGATCTGCTCTCCTTATAGAGAATGACATGGAAGAAGGTGAATCATAAAGTAGATCTGAATCTACCCAGTGATGTCACAATAAAAAGATTTTCAGAAATATTCAGCAGTAGTCTAATAACCAAGAAGGGATCTGAGGTACAGTTTGTTAGGGAAAAAAGGGAGAAAAAAAAGAGAAATGAAGATTGAGATGAACATCACAGTCAGTGAGAGAGATTCTGAATAACAGCTTGAGAGAGAAGGAGCTGGTGTTGTGATTTGTCCAAATCTCAAAATTCAAAATGCAGGCTTTGCCTCAGAAATATGTCTTAAGACTCCAATGAGGTGCACCAAACAAAATCAGCCTTGCTTGAAACTTGAGAAGTAGGCTCTAGGCCTACACATGCCCAAAAAAAGGGGGCTACAGCTCTAATATTCAAAAACTAAGAATAGGAAGATACCCATTAAAACCCCTGGACCACAACCTATAAATAATCTTTGATTACATTGAAAAGAGTTATTTACAAAAACAAAAACAAAAAATTTACAAAAACGAAAATTAAAACTGAGCAACCTAAAAATGAAATCAGAAAGTGTGACTTAAAAGTGACATCAAACAAGCAAAACCTGACTGTTGTAATGCACCTGCCAGGCATTATCACTTCAATAGAAAGTTCCTAAGAATAGTGTAAAGATGACTTACATGTAGGAAAAAAGAGAAAAACATTGTTTTAAACTGTCAAAGTTTGTTGGTGCACTTCCATGACAATTTTTAACTTTTGTTTTTGCAGAGTTCCACAGTGTGACACTGGCGACGGGTCAGGCATACGTCCATTTCAGGCCTGGTGAACACCGTGTGTCTGCCCGTCAAAAAGGCGAGCGTCCCCATAGCCTCATAGCTGTGATCAAAATAAGAAGTTCAGAGCATTTAATTTAGTTGGGTTAATGTTAGGCATGCATGCACTTATTTGAAGGAGGGGATCCCAAAAGAAAGTTCGAGAGGTAAAAGTAACCTACTTTTCGAAGAAGATATCGCTTGTCCGAGTGAAACATAAAATAGGTGCACTCGTGCTCGCACACACACACGCAAGGCCAACAGCCTATTTAATACTTTCCTTGCAGGGGTTTAGCATAGCACGTGTGTAAAACGCAATGTTAATGGAGATAGAAATCAGTGTGATGTGGGATTGGCCGTATGTTTCGATCCTAGGTATAAGAGGTACTTCCTACCTCTGTGGCTTGTCTTTTGACTCTGTCATGTGGAAAGTGTGGTTGGTGTTGCTTATCTTGCAAAGTACACCAAGCATAGCAGCTTTGCCTTATTTGTAAATATTCTCTTTTTGTATATAAGAATAGTTATAGATATCTCCTAGTTGTAGTATTGTTGGTGGAGGTATTTATATAGTTCGGGTTTGTGGTGCACTTATTTTTTTGTCTTTCCTGTTTTTTTGTCTTGTAAATATTTTTGGGATTCTTTGGACTGTATTTTGTTTAGTTTCCTCCGATCATATTTTCATTATTTAGGAAGGCTACTGTTTTTGAGCATATATAATTCTTGAATTTGATTGTTTTTCCTTTTGAAGCTGACAAAATCACTGTAAATAATCTTCACTGATTTTGACTGGGAAATTATTTTTGTGTTTTGTTCACCCGTAAATAAAATCCACTATTATTTGTGGAAATACCACCTTTTTGTGTCTGTGTCTCCATGTCTGATGTCTCTCGTGCCTTATCCAGGTGGATCCCAAACTACAAGATGCCCAAAGTGTAGTCTGGTGCCAACCTTTCCACTACACCGGGGTGTCACAATCTAACATCTTTTAAATATAGCAAAAAAAAAACAAAAAAAAAAACAAACAAAAGGCAATTAAAAGACACTTGCAATTGGAAGTCCAAGAAATACAGCCCAACAACGAAAGAGTTTGTGATGCTGAAGCAGGAAACTCAGCCCTCAGCTGCAACGTCAGAGCGACTGCATTGCCTCCTTGGTGTCTAGTTTAAGTATGCAGGGCACATAAAGAGTAAATCTGAGTAATATAAAAAGGTAATTGATAAAAAATATTTATTAAGTAACATATAAAAATCAATAATGAAATCTACATAATAATATTCAACCAAAGATTAAATAAAAAGAAAATGCACTTAAGCCAGGAATGAAACTTTGGCTTTACCATAACTGTTAGATGTGATCAGCACTGATGACTCAAATCTTTCCATTTGTTCCTGCAAATTCCTTTCACACTTTAGTTGAATTTTGACAGATCTATAAAAATTTAAAAGCAATTAGAGTTGACCATGAATAAGCAAAAGACCATAAGACAAAAAAGTGAGAGTGCAGCATAATTTTACACATAGAAAAAGGTTGACTACTGATTTCCGCAAGTCTGATGGAAAATAATAAAGTTATATAGGGAATCTATAGCTTGATGGATCCAAGCTGCCTTTTCAATGCAGTGTTTTATTTAAGAATTAAATGGCAGCTACATGTTATAGATAAATGTCCACGTGTCAAGGTTTGAAAGGTATAATGCAACATGGTACAAGAAAGCAGAGAGAAACACCAGTATATAACATCCATCCATTTTCTAACCCGCTGAATCTGAATACAGGGTCATGGGGGTCTGCTGGAGCCAATCCCAGCCAACACAGGGCACAAGGCAGGAACCAATCCAGGGCAGGGTGCCAACCCACCACAGGACACACACAAACACATCCACACACCAAGCACACACTATAGGGCCAATTTAGAATCGCCAATCCACCTAACCTGCATGTCTTTGGATTGTGGGAGGAAACCGGAGCGCCCGGAGGAAACCCACGCAGACACGGGAGAACATGCAAACTCCACGCAGGGAGGACCCGTGAAGCGAACCCGGGTCTCCTAACTGCGAGGCAGCAGCGCTACCACTGCGCCACCGTGCCGCCCTTCCAGTATATAACAGTCTGCATAAAACATGGCACTTTGGAGGAGACATGTTACTAAACAACTCTGGTGTGTCTTTACATTGGTTCTCAGAATGACCAATGAAAAACCTGACCACAGTTTAGTCGAGAACAGTGTTTCCCAATGTTTGTGGTGTCATAATCCAGTTTTTCACATTCCAGTGTGTTTGTGACCCACCCTCCGTAAATTTGCCTCGATTACCTTCTGAGTTGAGGGAGTGTTATGGTCTCAGTGAATTGAGCACAATCGTCAAATGCCGGGGGAGCAGGATGGGAGTCCTTGCGATTACTACAATGTCAGAACATCAAGCTTGGTTTACACTTATCACATGAAACAGGCACATAGTGAGCATCGAAAAAACATTTCATTGTGACCTATTAGATTGTCATGTTGATATTCTCATACTCAGTAAGTAATAGTGTTTGATCAGTGTCACATAGCTAATAATGGAATCAGAGTTGTGCCTGCTATTAATGACTTTAAGAGGAAAAAAAGGAGAAGTGGAAGTGTCAGACCTATTGAACATAAGTGGTGAAAGAAGGGTGAGTGTACTCTCATGAGTGGGGAACCTACATGATGCCATTTATTCATCATTCTGAAATTCACCATTTTAGATACATGACTACTGTGCCTGCAGCACCACATAATTAGAAATGTTTCTAGGGGCAGTGCACAGTGAAAACATTTGACATCATTTCCAGCACAGCGTGGACACGTGAAATATAAACTAGTCTTTAGATGAGTCAAGTGCAATTGCTAGAGGCTAACTCTCTCTTTCTTTCTTTCCTAGGTCACGAAGCGGAAGCGGAAGTACAAGCACACAATGGCCGATACTGAGACGAATCGTGTTGCCGTCATCGTCGAAGAACTCCAGGCACTCGACAAGCAGATCCAGAAACTCCTGTCCAGAAGAAGGTACCTCAGAGGTTTGAAGGCTCGGCTGCAGGATAAACCATCCTCAACATCTGATGTTGACGCAACATTAACCCCACCTCGTGCCGCCCAATTTCAAGGACAAGTAAGCTTCACCCCCGCGCCTCGAAGGAGCGACGACGACGCCTATGAAGGCCTTGGCGTATTTCAGACATGCAGGTGGGGGTTCAAGGCTAGAACACCTCCATCGGCACAGGCGAGCATCCCAGTCCAGAACCGGTTCGACCCTCTTCGCGTCCCCAGTTTGCCTTCAACCCCGGGTGATATAATCGTGGTAGGTGATTCGATAGTACGAAACCTTAATATCACATGCCCTAATCAAAAATCTTTTGTTTCTTGTTTTCCCGGTGCTCGAGCCCGAGACGTGATGAGACGGGCACCGACCATCTTCGAGAAATACAAGAGGGCAGTTGGATCCATCATTTTACACACCGGCGTAAATGACATAAGGCACCGACAGTCTGAGATTCTCAAGGCTGACTTCGCAGCACTAATTAAAGACAAGAAGGAGAGGACCCCATCGGCAAAAATTTTCATCTCGGGTCCACTACCTCTCGTCAGACGATCAAATGAATACTATAGTCGTCTGCTGGGATTAAACAGCTGGCTGAGAGGCTTCTGTGAGACTCAAGACTCATCGATAATTGGGACCTTTTTTGGGAAAGACTGCGTTTCTTCAAGCGGGATGGCTTGCACCCGAATAGATTCGGCGCCCGGGTCCTCTCCGAAAACATCGCTAAGGTAATTTGTCTATATTGACTGTCTGTTTCTACTTTAAACTCCCTCCGTAATACTACTGCTTTGCTAGGACATAATGGCTTAATAAAGTCTTCTGTAAAAGTGCACAACATTAATACTTTAATAACCAGTCTTAATGCACGTAAAATCTAGGCAGTGCGGCATAAACACCAATAATTTAGTTGCAATTACTACTTTAGATCAACAATGCATTAAAACTATAAAAACAGATTGTAGATTACATAAAAAATACACACAGAGCGGCGCTAACAAAAATAATTTAGTTTCTGTTCCAATAACTAATAACGCATAGAATTCAGCTCTGCCCCCCCGAATCATTAAATATGGCACTATTAAATGTTAGAGCTTTAACTAACAAGACATTTTTTATCAATGATCTTATTAGTGATAGAAACATTGATTTTATTGCACTAAATGAAACATGGCTCAGTTCAGACGGCGCAGCTGTTTTAATCAATCTGCGCCTCCGGATTACAGTTTTACTCGTGCAGACCGCCAGGGGAAAAAAGGGGGGCGGATTGGCAAACATTTACTCGAGCGGTTAAAATGTAAAGATGTTAGTTTTGGTAAATTTAAGTCCTTTGAGTATCTCGCCGTTGTTATTCATGGAGATTCTCACGTTCTAGTATTATCCGTGTATAGACCTCCTAAATTTAACGCGTCTTTCTTTGAGGAATTCTCAGACTTAATGTCAATTTTAATTACGAATTATGACACACTCTTAATTGTTGGCGACTTTAACTTTCATATCGATAATCAGTGTGACCTAAAAGTAAAGGAATTCATTAACCTCCTGGATTCTTTTGATTTGAGACAGCTTGTTAATCAGCCTACACATAAAGCAGGTCATACGTTAGACTTAATTATAAAAGGACTAAAGTTGATATAAAGCAGATCATTGATATTGGTCTATCAGACCATTTCTTCTACTATTTAATATAGAAATAATGATAGAAAACATTCATGAGAAGCATATTGTTAAAAAACGCTTCTTTGACTCATCAGCAGCTTTAAAACTTACAAACATTCTAAGCAATCAGTCCGTTTATAGTGCCAGCTATAATAGCAAGGATAATGTAAATAGTAAGGTGGAAAACTTTGATTCTAAAGTAAGAGCTGCTGTTGACATAGTTGCACATGAAAAAACAGTTAAAAAATCTTATAGCATTGTTATACCATGGAAGACCCAAAGAGTGTCTGATTTAAAAAACATGTCGTAGAGCTGAGCGTAAATGGAGGAAAACTAAACTAACTATCCATTATGAGATATTGAAGGTTAAAATAACAGAATACAATAGCACAGTCCGTCTTGAGAGGCTGCTATTTCTCTAGATTATAAATAACAATGCTAGTAATCCCAGAGTCTTATTTTCTACAATTGATCGTCTGTAAACCCAGGTAACACAAAGGAATGCCCCATAATACTTCCAGTGAAACCTGTGAGAACATTGCTGTATTTTTCAATCAAAAATTAATGATATTAGAAATAACATAGTATATCTCCCCAACACTGGAACCTCCTAAGCCCCATTACTCCGTTATAAACAAATTAAATTCTTTCACCAGGATAGATTTACCTGATTTACATAGAATAATCTCTCAACTGAAACCCTCCACCTGCGTCCTTGACCCAATACCAACAAGGTTTTTCAAGGAAGTATCAGGCGCGCTAATTGATAATATTCTTGACATAGTAAATTCGTCATTAGATACGGGGGCTTTCCCAGACTGTCTTAAGACTGCTGTAGTTAAACCCCTACTCAAGAAAAATAATCTTGACCCCTCTGCTTTTGAAAATTTTAGACCCATCTCTAACCTGCCCTTCTTAAGTAAAATTCTAGAGAAGGCAGTCATTATGCAGTTAAATGACCACCTTAAACATGCTATTCTTGATAAATTTCAGTCAAGTTTCATAACAAATCACAGCACAGAAACTGCACTCGTTAAAGTAGTAAATGACTTGCGGTAAATGCAGACAGAGGCCATTTATCTGTTCTCATCCTCTTAGATCTGAGTGCCGCATTTGACACCATTGATCACAATATTCTTAGAAATCGCCTTAGTCAATGGGTGGGCCTCTCTGGCAGTGTCTTAAATTGGTTTGAATCCTACCTGGCAGGGAGAAAATTCTTTGTTAGTTGTGGTAATACAACTCAAAGACACATGATATCTATATGGTGTTCCACAAGGCTCTATCCTGGGTCCTGTTCTTTCTCAATCTATATGCTTCCGTTAGGTCAGATTATCTCAAGATTACAACGTGAGCTACCACAGCTATGCTGATGACACTCAGCTGTACTTATCAATAGCACCTGATGACACCGACACAATGTCTTACTGGTATTTCTAAATGGATGAATAGTAATTTTCTCAAGTTAAATAAAGAGAAACTGAAATTTATTGATTGGCAAAAATGGATTCAGTGAGGTTATCAGAAATAAACTTGATGCATTAGGATTAAAAGTTAAGACGGAAGTAAAAACTTAGGGGTAACCGTTGACTGTAACCTGAATTTTAAATCACATATTCATCAGACCACTAGGACAGCATTTTTCACTTAAGAAACATAGCAAAGTTAGACCTCTTATATCATTGAAAGATGCTGAGAAATTAATTCACGCTTTTGTTTTTAGTCAATTAGATTACTCTAACGCACTGCTCTCAGGACTACCCAAAAAAGACATAAATCATTTGCAACGAGTGCAGAATGCAGCTGCTAGAATCCTAACTAGGAAAAGAAAATCCGAACACATTTCTCCAGTTTTGATGTCACTACACTGGTTACCTGTGTCATTCAGGATTGACTTTAAAATTCTGCTTATGGTTTATAAAGCCTTAAATAATCTCGCTCCATCTTATATATCGGAATGTCTGACACCCTATATTCCAAATCGTAATCTTAGATCATCAAATGAGTGTCTCCTTAGAATTCCAAAAGCTAAACTTAAAAGAAGTGGTGAGGCGGCCTTCTGCTGCTATGCACCTAAAATCTGGAATAGCCTGCCAATAGGAATTAGCCAGGCAAATACAGTAGAGCACTTTAAAACACTGCTGAAAACACATTACTTTAACATGGCCTTTTTATAACTTCACTTTAACTTAATCCTGATACTCTATATGTTCAATTCATCATAATAACTATTCATGGTGGCTCTAAAATCCGTACTGACCCCTACTCTCTCTTCTGTTTCTTTTTCCTTTTCTTTGGTGGCGGCCTGCCACCACCACCTACTCAAAGCACCATGATGCCCCAGCATTGATGGACTAAAAGCCAGAAGTCCACGTGATCATTATCATCATCATCATCAAATCCTTCCGTGAAAACCCTAAATACAAAGAGGACTGTTTCATTTATGTTAGGTAGATTGCCCAGAGGGGACTGGGCGGTCTCATGGTCTGGAATCCCTGCAGATTTTATTTTTTTCTCCGCCGTCTGGAGTTTTTTTTTTCTGTCCCCTGGCCATTGGACCTTACTCTTATTCTATGTTAATTAATGTTGACTTATTTTATTTTCTTACTGTGTCTCTTATTTTTCTATTCTTCATTATGTAAAGCACTTTGAGCTACATTTTTTTGTTAGAAAATGTGCTATATAAATAAATGTTGTTGTTGTTGTTGACAATACTTTTCCTCCATTGTGAATCGAGCACAACCATCAGAGCGAGGATTGGGGAGGTTGCCCAAAATCTGCCACGATCTAATTACAATGCTACTGGTGTGAATTGAGTGCAATCATTTTATTGATTGATGAGGTTTCATTTGGGGTTGGCCAAGATGCACCCGTGCGTCTGTCATTATGAATTGAGTGTGATTGTTGTGTGAGCTGTGAGTGTGTGGTGATGTTTCATCTGGGGTCGGCCATGGCCCACCTTTAATGCTACAACATCACAAAGGTTGGCAAAAGATGGCCTAGATTTTATGGGATGGGAGTTAATTCTTCACAAGTGATATGCCCTCAATCTGATATCCCTTATGCAATCAATTATTTTATATTGTTTTATATTTGTAATTAATTTATACCACTTTGTATTAAAGAGCCTTTTTCTGTTGAGCCAAATTAAATCAAGTGTAATCAATGTTGTATAATAATAAGGAAAACTTTCAAGGTAGAGGGTGAATACTATTTGTAAATACTAACTGTGAAAAGTGAGAGTAACAGAAATACAAAAAATACAACACAACAGGAAAACATTAATAACCTTCATCTTGCAGTCCTTCAGTATGTTGTGCGATCGTCAATTGTGTGACCACTAATATCTGACACCCCATCACAACCTGTCACAAACAGAGCCAAACAGCCTCTAAATCTGCAGTTTGGCAATGTCTTCCTGTTTCTGTATGTGGGCCTGACAACAATCTTTGAGAGGGGTTGGTGTGATGCCTTGGTCCTGCTCAGATGTTGTCACTTGAGCCAGGACTTGAATCGTTATCTGTCCAGATGGTCTTCTTAGACCCTACCTGCAGTCAGGACGCAGTGGAGTGTCCTAGTCCATAGTATCTGAAAACACTGGCACGTGACATGCCTGATCTAATGTCTTCTTTCTTACTTCTGGTGCACATAAAAGTTAAGTATGATGCCTTTTTAAAGGTTACCTGATCAGGTTTTATTCCACCAGAGCCTCACTTGGTAAAAGTGCAACTAAGAAGCTTTTCTCTGCTTGGCGAATTGCAATACTTTCCTGCACACATTGCACTAGTTTTGCAGAAGGCTAAAACATATTAACAACTTTTTACAAAAGTACTCAAGATATCGCTCATCTTAGGAAGTACTGTGTTACTTTATTCTTTCAGTATATACAGTGTCATCTCCCTAAAGATTTCAATATTGCAGCTTTCCTGTAATATTAACAGTTTATGAAAAAATGCAAGCATATGTGTTTTTCTGTAGTTCACAATGAAGTTTAAGATTTAAAGTTTTACTGTACTTACATGACAAAAAGTAGAAAAAGAGGTATATAAACGATTATGTTCATTTGCCATATTGGAGTGGAGATATGGTACGCTAAATCAGATTAAATAAAATCAGTTTTATTAAAAGCACATTTTTTTTCTCATGTCTGCCTCTGGAACAGATTAGAAAACAGAAAAACAGAACACTGATGAATATCCAAGTTAATTTAAAAGTGTGGTTAGGAATATTTAACATTACTTTTAGATAAATGAATGTTGCAAAATCGTATAAATTAATACATTTTATGCATTTAAATTTTTGGCAGGAAGCCCTTCAGAGTACATCAGTGCTACATTATCTGTAGCCTGTGATGCTCCATTTTCTACATCACAGTTCTAATAAAATTAATATTGGCACCAATCCAGTGTTTCAGGCTTTTTTATATACAGCAAATGAAAATGCATATATTTCTTGACATTTTAAATGCCATATTTGAGCTTTAGAAATGGCATGGTGACTCAGTTGTTACTAGTACTGCCTCACGACCTCAGACTTCTAAACAGATATCCTAGACTGGTCACCATCTTGAGATTGGTTGTTTTCTCTATCTTTATATAAGGTTCCTCCGGGTATTCATGTAAACATCAACATCATACATGCTTTTACAATCCTGACATGTCTATTTTTTCTTGATGCCTTTGTGTCTGTTGAGATTATAATGTATCAGAGTTATTAATTATTTACCTCACGAGTAACCAAAGTAATAATATAAATTTGCATATGCATTTTTAAACCTGTCCTAGCTGTACTAACCATAAGGTAGGAAATAACCTTAAATAGGCAGTCCTCCAGTCAATTACCGGTCACACATCTATATTAAAGTAATCTATTAACATAACTTGATCATCTTTAGGGATGAAAATTCCAGGCAAACAATTACAAGGCACAGGGTTCAAACCCAGGACCCTGGGTCAGTGAGGCAGTAGTGCTAACCATTGCACGTGTTGACCTGACATTACTGTGCTTATTTTTATCACTAATAAATATTAACTTAATGAAACTACAGATTTATTTTGTTGCTTCTAAATAATCACAAAAAATGTGTATTTTTTGTGTTTGATATCTTCTGTCTTATGCCATACTGAATACGTTTTTTCAACGTTTTGAGATTCCCTTGCAAAACTCCCCATTGAGTTATATTGCATCTAAGTACCCTGATTATTTTAACATGCTCATATATTTTATTATCCATGCCATGTGCCATCCTTACTGCATTCAAAAAAAGATTTACTACTCAATGAATAACCTCCAAATAAAGTTACATTATTTTCTGTTTGCATATTTGGGTTAGGGCGGCACAGTTTGCTTCCCGGGTCTTTCCAGCACGGAGTTTGCATGTTCTCACCGTGTCTGCAATGGTTTCCTCCGGGTACTCCGGTTTCCTCCCACAGTCCAAAGACATGCAGGTTAGGTGCATTGGCAATTCTAAATTGTCCCTAGTGTGTGCTTGGTGTGTGTGTATGTCTTACGGTGGGCTGGCGCCCTGCCCGGGGTTTGTTTCCTGCCTTGTGTCCTGTGTTGGCTGAGATTGGCTCCAGCAGACCCCCGTGACCCTGTAGTTGGGATATAGCGGGTTGGATAATGGATGGATGGATGGATTTTTGGGTTATTATTGTTTTATGTAAAATTCAAAGTAAACACAAGCATTCAATCACTTTAACTCAGCAGATAGCAATTTCTGTCATAACTTCAACTCTTTGGCAGAAACTGCAAACATAATGATTCTCTACCAAGCTACATTGGATTATTTGCTGATATATAAAACTTTTCAAGCTCCCACAGCATTGGTAAACGTTCATTTTAAGATCCTGGACTTTAAAAGCATCATTCCAGATCAAGAAGGTTTTTCTTAAAAATTGAAACTTGTTTTTTTTCAGCTTAAAAATACCATTAAATTAGGACAGTTTCTAAATATGGATGATATTGAGAAAATTAATATATTAATTTGCAGTTCTATTCAGAAGCTATTCGATACACATCCTTTTTACTTTCATGTATACGAAGTACAGGGAAAATATTGTAATCCTCCAAAAATTCCACTTCGAGATTTTGATGAATCTCAACATTTTAGACCTCCCTGTGTTTGAAAATACCATTTTAGGAATTATGTCTGTGTGTCTGTCTGTCTGTGTGTGCATGCGTACGTGCGTGTGTATGTAAACATGATAAGGAGTACGCTTTCACTTAGGTCAACAAAATTTTGCATACAAGTAATAGGTACAAAACATAGATTTCTATCAACTTTTGGACTATTTCTGTTAACCGGAAGTGGTACTTTATCTGTTATTCATGCAGCTGCATAGTTCGATTTATTCAACTTTACTTTTATAATAATTGTTCAATATATTATTAATTTGATTTGATTTGTTGTTGATGGTTCTTTAATGTACATAATATAAAAATATAATCATTTTCTTGCAGTTTACACGTGCATTAAAATCTCAGGATGCTAGTCTACTAAAGATTCCAAGGCTTAACAGAGTGATAATGGGAGTTCAAGATTTTGATTATACACTGTGGTCATCAAAACTGTACTATAATCTTCCTGCTAATATAAGATTATATATTCCTTTGGTCTTAGCTTCTAACTCCAGGCTAAAGTCTCACTGCTTTAGCCTAGCATACCCTGAATAGAGCTGCGGAAATATATAAGTAATGCAATAATTATCGATCACTCTAAATCACCTCCTTTTTTTCCTTTTTGGTGACACTGCTTTATTTAAAAGTTGTTTTCATGCCCATGAAAAGACACATGAGAAACTCAGAGCCTTAGAATGCAAGGATGAAAGGAGTTTCTCTCATTTTAAGTTGCCCAACACAAATATATGTAATCCTGTACAGTAAGCAATGGACACAACTGTGACTGTGTCTGACTTTGTGTATAACTTTGTGTTATAACAACTATGGATGTGGTACATGCTTATATTCTCCAGGAATACTGTTGAGTGGAGTTTTTATTTCCCTCCATTGTCAACTGGCCTTATCTTACTATTAATATTAATGGACATATATTTTTAAATTCCTTTATGTGTTAAGCAGTTTGAAGTTGATTGGTTTACTGTGTTTAAACAAATCTATATTTTTAAGTGTGTGCATTTTTTAATTAGCAAGTTTGCAGCTGAATTTTATTTCTGAATTTGTTACAGTGTTCTGAGCCTGCACTTAGTGAGGAGCACTCTAGAAAAATTAATTGACTTCACATAATTTTCTTTTTAAACCAGTTGGCTTAGACATTGGTTGTCTAATACACATAATCACCTCAGATATTTACTTAGATTTGTTTGCTGTCAATTTAGAGAACAACACTCAGACATCAGGTAATTCTCCTCTACAGAATGTACATCAATAAATAATTTTTTAAGCAATTAGATTCAACAATAACCTCATTTATTTGGAACTCAAAACATCCACGTATCCAAAGAGCGACCCTACAAAGACCAAAGGCAGAAGGTGGCATGGCTCTACCTAACTTTCAGTTTTATTACTGGACAGCAAACATACAAGCTATAAAAACCTGGACACAAATAGATGAACATACACAGACCTGGTCCACAATAGAAGTAAAATCCTGCAGTATTTCTTTATATTCCTTGCTTTGTGCCCCAATAAATGCAAGTTATCGGCAATATACAGTGGAACCTCGGTTCACAACTATAATTCGTTCCAAAACTCTGGTCGTAAACCGAGTTGGTCATGAACCGAAGCAATTTCCCCCATGGGATTGTATGTAAATACAATGAATCCGTTCCAGACCGTACGAACTGTATGTAAATATGTAAATATATGTAAAGATTAAGTACAAATACTGTATAGTTAATTACACCATAGAATGCACAGAGTAATAGTAAACTAATGTAAAAACATTGGATAACACTGACACAAAACACCCAGGCACCCTGCTCAGCTACACGAGCAGGCTCGCTCGCGCTCTCTCTCTCTCTCTATAGCACACACCCCCACTGCCAGCCCCCTTTGTCAGCAGCACATGCTCGCGCTCTCTCTTTCTCTGTAGCACACACACACTCCCCCATCAGCAGCACGCGCTCGCTTTCTCTCTGTAACGCACCCCCCCACTATCAACCCCTTTGTCAGCAGCACGTGCTCGCTCGCGCTCTCTCTTTCTCTGTAGCACACACACACTCCCCCGTCAGCAGTACGCTCTCGCTTCCTCTCTCTGTAGCGCACATACCCCCTTCCCCCCTCTGTCAGCAGCACACCCTCGCTCTCTCTCTGAGCTCGCTCGCTCACGCTCTCTCTCTCTCTCTGAACAGAGGGAAACATTTGAACAAATCCGAACTTTAATTTAAAAAGCAACCACAAGCAACCAAAAAACATTGCAGGAGTTCATGCTAATAGCCTTACAGCCCGATGGCTGTAAACACTTTTTTTAAAATGATTTTTAAGCACAGCGGAAAAAAAGGAACATTAGAACAAATCCGAACTTTAATTTAAAAACCAACCACAAGCAACCAAAAAAGTAACAAGATCATGCTATTTTAACCTTACAGCCCGATCGCTGTAAACACTTTTTTTAAAATGAGTTTTAAGCACAGCGGAAAAAAAGGAACATTTGAAAAATGAGAAAAGTAACATTGCAATAATTCACGCTACGAACTGAAAAATTAACTTTTGAAAAATCCATAATACAAAAACCACCAAGAAAACTAACCTTGCATGAGTCAAGGTCTGGCATGAAGTGTTTTCTTTCAGGTTTTTTCTCTCTTGTGATTTCTTGGGTTTCTGGTGTTTTTAGCTGTTTAGCTGGTGGAAGCGAAAGCCTCATGCAGCCATTCCAAAAAGAAAGTCCTTGTGACCCAACCCTTTGTGTTTGCCCTCCACATTACTGGCAGTCTGGCTTTGTTTACATTATGCTGCTTGAAAGCACGAGGGGTCTCAAATTGATAAATGAGTAAACTGGTAAACAGTTTGTCCACCTCTTGTAATTTCTTTCTTTACTTCGATTTCAATTTTCTTCAAAACTTTCTTCTCACCACTCTTCACTTGTTTAGAAGCCATAGTTAACTGCAAAAGCACACGAAATACTGTAGAGCACAAAGAGAGTGCATGTCTGACTGAAAACAATGAACAGGTTAAATGAAAAAGCCAGGCAGGCATGTGGCTTGCTCGTTTTCTCTCTCTCTCTTTCTCTCTCAGCCTGCCTGCCTGCCTGTGCCAGGGGGTGGAGTTGGGGGGATGGTTCGCATGCACGTACTGCCTGCCTTCTGCATTAGGGGAGGGGGAGATACAGCTGAGACTCTCTTTCTGAGAAGCAGGCAGTACGTGCATGCGAACCATCCCCCCAACTCCACCCCCCGGCACAGGCAGGCAGATAGGCAGGCAAACACGTGCAGCAATCTCCCCTCCCTCCCCCTCCCAGCAGGCACTTGGCTAGCTCTATTTCTCTCTCTCTCTTGCTTGCTTGCTCGCTCGCTTGCTGCACAGGAAATGCACAGGGAGAGACTGAACATATACAAACCGAAAGGGAAACTGGCTTGTTCGTATACCAAGTGTGTGGTTGTGAACCGAGGCAAAAGTTTGGTGAACTTTTTGGTCGTGAACCGAGTTGTACGTGAACTGAGACGTTCGTGAACCGAGGTTCCACTGTACTGATAACCCAATTGTAAATCATTCACTCAGAATATGGAACCAATGTAGAAAGCATTTTAAGATGGAGAAGCTTTTATCTGTGGCACCTCTGCAGGAGAACCACCACTTTCAACCTTCGCAAACATGCAATTTTTAATATCTGGAAAAATTTTGGGATTAACTTGCTTAGAAATCTTAAAATACACAACATCTTTGCATCCTATGAACAATTATATTCCAAATTTAACATTCCAGCTACACATTTCTTTCACTATCTTCAAATTAGGAACTTTGTTAAACAGAACCTGCCCGATTTTCCTCATCTTGCACCCTCGTCCATGCTGGAAAAAATATTGCTCAATTTCAAGGACTTAGACACCATCTCTGCAATATATAAAATTATTTTACAGTCGCTCCCTTTCAAAGATCCAAGAGGACACTGGGAAAAAGATCTCTTAATCAATATATCAGAAAAGGAGTGGAAAATAGCAATGCAGAGAATTCACTCTACCTCCATATGCTCAAAGCACACAATTATTCAACTCAAAATTATATATCAAGCACATCTGTCTCGCCTAAAACTCTCCAAAATGTTTCCAGGTCAGGATCCAACCTGCGAACATTGCAATCAAGACCCAGCCTCACTGGGTCACATGTTTTGGTCCTGCACCAAATTAACATCATTCTGGACCAAAATTTTGAATTACCTTTCAGGCAGCCTTGGTGTCACAATCCCTCATCTTTGTTTGGGGTTCTTCCAGATGGGTTTAAAGTGGAGAAGGACAAACAACCTGTGATTGCATTCACTACGCTTTTGGCACGCTGACTTATTTTGCTGAACTGGAAGAATCCTAACTCTCCTCTTTTAAGTCAGTGGGAAACCCATGTTTTATAATATCTGAAATTGGAAAAAATCAAATGCTCAGTTAGAGGATCTGTACAGATTTTTTTCAAAACATGGCAGGATCTAATCAATAATATTTTAGAATAAGTTTTTAAAGCACCGAAGAAGCAATTATTTCCGCATTTCTTTTTCTTCTCCATTCGTCTCTATTGGCTTATCAAACTCATCAATCTAGGTATGTTTACAAGCCTTAGGTTTTACCCCATTGGACATGCTCTCTCTGTCAGGGGTGGGGGTCAACTTGTTCTCAATCCTACTTTTTGTAAAAATTGATTGATTTGTATGGAATGATTACAATAAAATAAATAATAATAAAAAAGTGCCTAGTCACAGTGCCCTAAAATACAGATGGCTACTGGCCACATTAAAGAGGTGGGAGGTTAAGTCAATGTAGCACAGTATGTCAACAGGTAAAATACTGAGCTTGGTTTTCTACATAAAATTATTTTCATCTCAAGGAGGATCTTTTTGGCTTGTTTTTAAAATGTTTATTCATCCTTAAAGTACAAATAATCTATATAAACTAATTGCTTAGTTTTTAAGCCTTTAGGATTTTGCCCTGTGCTACTTTGCTTCATTTTAAATGAAAGACCAGCAGAGCTGGTTTTGCTTGGGAAAACCTTGTTAATGTGTTGTGTTACTCTGTGATTAGTTTGGTCCCCATACACTATTAAAGAATTCACATTCAAAAAGGCCAGCTCACAAATTTCATCCTTCAATTATAAAACTGCAAATAACTGAAAAGATGACTTCTTTTTGCATTGGTATCAGTGTCCCTTAAGTAAAAAAAAGGAAACTAACATGGCACAATGTCACAGAACACATACTTTTAGTCAAGTGTGTTTAGAGTGTTCCCAAAGCTGAAAAGTTACTTGAACTATAACCTTAAGAGATTTTCCTAGAAGACCAATATATATTTTCCACAGGTAGCAGGCATCTTTTCACTTAGTGACTACAGACCAGGGGACCTTACATCTCACATCATAAAGACCTTTGAGAGACTAGTCCAGGACTATATTAGTCCTCTTGCTATAGACCACCTGGACATACTGCAGTTTAACTATTGGACAAAGACTGGAGTGAAGAATATAATATATATAATAATATTTTTATCAGCTCCTCAAGGCTTCTTCTCATCTGGACAAAGCTGGCAGCACTGTGAGAATTATGTTTTTTGATTTCTCTGGCATCTTTAATACCATCCAGCCATTCAATTTCAGGGGTATGCTCAAAGATATGTAAGTGAATGAGCCTGTGGTGTCCTGGAAAATAGATTATCTGTGCTAATGGGGTATATTGATAAAGGGGATTAGACAAAGCATAGATGATATGTGGAAGACGTTTGTTTCTCGGTGCAAACAGAATTGCCTGCATTGTATCATCATTAAAACTAAGAAACTGGTTATTGACTTCCAACATACCAAAGAGCCTCGATGTCCAGTCACTATTCAAGGAGTAGATACAGAGTTGGTCCACTCCTACAAGTACTTGGCGGTCAGCATTAATGACAGGTGAAGTTGGTCTTGGAACACAGAGGAATTATATAAGAAAGGGGAGAGCGGGCTCTTTTTCCTTAGAAGACTGTGTTCCTTTAATGTGGGACGTGACATCCTTCACATCTTCTATAACTTCATGATGGCCAGTGTGATTTTCTATGCTGTGGTGTGCTGGGCTGATAACATCACTTCAAGACAGGTCCACCAAATCAACAAGCTTATTAAAAAGACACGTTCAGTTATAGGATGATCTCTGGAACCCCTGGAGCTTGTAGCGAACGTGAGAATTAAAACAAAACTGAGTGCCATTATGAACAATGCTGCACATCCTCTCTCTGACACACTAACACTGGGGACATTCAGCCAACAAATTATTCAGCAGAAGTGTGTCCAGAAACACTACTGTGGCTCCTTTATACCAACAGCATTACATCTGCATAAAGCCACACTGTGACTCTGATAGCCAAGTCAAAAGATGTCTTTCTTTTGAATTTTCTTGATTTATAGCCTCACAGTGTGTGTTCAGACCAAATTGTGTCTATCTATCTATCTATCTATCTATCTAAAATATAAACAAAGGTAATTTTCTAAGAAATAATCTGAGATATGAATACAGTGCCACCAGTTACTTTGAATGGTTAAGCACCATTTAGTGAATATACCAATGAACACTGTGTTATCTTTATATATGCAGAAACACATACAGTGTATATTTAATTTGGTTTGAACCTTTCCCCAATATATCCTGTTACCTTAAGCCAATAAGCCCATATTTAGTGAAGAAATGAGCAAGTTACCTGCCAAGCTAAAAGAGCTGGTAAAGATACAATCTGCTTTCTTCATTTTACATTACAATTACAATATGGAGTTAATAATGCATTAAACACCATTTTATTTCACCAAACTTTACAACATACACACACCACATATTTTAAGGAAAAATAAATAAGAAACAAAAACTGCTGTGATTTTTTATTCATTGAAAAGTAAATTCATACATATATTTTTAAACCTGGATCTCTAGTTCTGGGCTGAGGAAAGCTGAAGCCTATCACATTAGAACACAAGTCAAGGGACAATCCTTGGAGGGTCATCTGAAATATACAGTTTAAATGCACTTTTTAAGTAACCTTTGGCAAAATTTTATATAAAGGAACTTACATAATTGCCACTTGTTACTAGTCAGTGGTAGCAAACTAAATAAAATTGGAATTGTACTAGGTACATATAATAATAAAGTTGAACTTGGACAGAGGTACTCCATTCCTTTATTGTTCAGTATATATGACTATTGTCATCTTGAGAAGAAACTCCTCCCCTTAGTTTAGGTCTTCAGCTAACCTAAATAAAAAAATAAAACAATATTTGCCATCCATTGTCCCTTCCAGCTTCTTTAAAGAATAATGCTTCCAGTTTCATAGTTTACTTTGATAGAGGCAGTATTAACAGGATCATGTGCTAATATTGGTCCACACATTACATATCAGTTTGCATTGAGATCTTACATAATGGTTGTGTTATATTAGTCAACTTTTTCAGCAATTTTCAGTCATAACCTTCATTTACAAAAATGAGTCAGAGTAAGTCGTTGTTGCCCTCCCATGAAGCCAGTCACATAATATGACTAGAAAAGTGACTCATTCCAAGTAGTCTGCAACTCACTTAGACAAAAAAGACAGTTTTGAACACTAACAACGAACAAATGCTTATCAGCAAGTACAATTCATGTAATGCAGTGACAAGGAAAAATTAACATGGGTGTTTTAGACCTCACGTTTTGTGTCTAAGGTTTCATATTTTACATAACACTACAGAATAGAAAAAAAGAAAAAAAGGGGGGCAGAGACTGTGGCTGACCTCACTGTACCTGTGAGTATGACTGTGCTGGAAGGTCTGAATATGTTATGTCCAGTGATTTTCAGTTGTTTAACCCGATGTGGTCCAGAGACGAGAGTAGCAACTGTGGTGTAAAAGTGTGACAAACCCAACGACTAGAACTCACATAATGTGACACAGGCTTTAATTTCAGGATTCAACAGTCTTGACCTAATTACTTCTTTGCCTAAACAGAGCAGCACATCGTTTTAAGTTTTTTTAAGCAGTCTGCTACTTATGGTCAATACCTTGTCTGTGATACAGACTATTTATGAAGTAAATTTAAAAGTGATTAAACATGAATAATTTGTTATTTTAAGGAACAGTACATGCATTGTCAGTGTGCACCTTTACTAAAATTAAAACCTACTTGTCTGTGCAGTATCATTTAAAGTCTGTGTTCTCTGAACCATCAGATGCAGATACCAAAAACCTATCAGTGTCTTTGATAGGAATAAAACCCTTGGATTTCATGGTACACAAGGCGTCCTCTGCTAAAATACAGACTTGACAGTGAAACAGAAAGCCAGTTGTATCATCACCGCCTTCATTGTAAAAGGATACTAAGTTAAGTGACTGAGCTGTTCTACTGCTCTACCGTTAGTCAACATTTGGTTTGCTTGGTTTCTAAATTTCAATTGATAACCACATGGGTTAATCAAGCATGACATGTTATCTTTTCAGCCTTGCCAATAAGCTCATTTTTTTGCTATGAAATTTCAGAAGACACATCAAAGAGCCTAACACTTATACCACACTGACAAAATAACGTGTTCATAGATCTTTATTTTGTTTGATTTTTTAACAGCACTATTCAGCTGACATATTATGATCACTGATACTGGCATAATACATCATCAAACCTCACATGAGGATTACTGAAAATTGTCACCTTGATTAGCTACCCTCCAAAAACACTTCAATTTTCCATTACTCTTCCCATTTTGCTCCAATGATTTTCTTGGATCTACCACTTCCATTGCTTACACATTCAAACTGCCAGCTCTGCCTCACATTGTTCACTTGGGGTTATAGTCAACACTTTAAATCCGGGATGCTTAGACTCACTGGTGGCAAAATGCTTAGTTCAATTAATTGAGGCATATGGACAGATCTTATAAGAGTTGTAAGTGTAGTGTATTGAAAAGTTTTGTGGGTTGTAATAAATAAAGAGCCCTTTCAAAATAGAAAAAGGTTTGGGGGTTGTCCCCATATATTGTCGTCCAGACAGAAATGAAAAGAAGATGATTCAAAATGACTTTCAGTACAAAGTGAATCATGTATTGCAACAAAATGAGGTTTATATAACAGATGGGATGATGGGAGAGGAAGTGGTTGGCAGGACCACAGAACCAACGTCATCATGAGTAGACCGGAGTAATTGATTGTGGAACCGGGAGTGACGTCATCAGATTGGAACCGGAAGTGACGTTATCGCGGCCATTTTGGAATTGAATCTGGAAGTGTTTCTTTTTCTTCCGGTTTTCTGTAGATAGAAAGAGATTCAGGTAAGCACCACATGATAAACCCTTGTCTCGCGAGATTTCACTCACCTTTAGGCTCTTTGACTGCCTCCAACTCGCACGTGTGTGACATGACCCCCCCCCTCAGCCCAGACCCATCCAGTCAGGCGACCTGCACCGAGAGGTCGTGGACCCAGGAGAGAGCTTCTGCGTTGGCCTGCAAGGAACCCCTACGATAAGTAACGCTAAAACGGTATGGTTGAAGATCCAAAAACCACCTAGTGACGCGAGGATTTGACTCCCGATGAAGGGACATCCACTGTAAAGCGGCATGGTCCGTCACCAGAGTAAACTCTCGCCCCAATAGGTAGTACCTTAATGATGTGATAGCCCACTTAATCGCCAGGGCCACTCGCTCCACCGCAGCATACTTCATCTCACGGTCCAGCAGTTTCCGGCTCAGAAACATAGCGGGGTGTTCAGCACCATCGATACATTGGCTCAACACTGCACCCAGTCCTGTGGAGATTTGAATACAGGTGCTGACGTAAGGGCCAATTTTAAGTCACTAAATGCTTTATCTACTGTATCATCCCATACCACTTTTATAGGTGCCCGTTTCTTTTTCAAATTAGATAAGGGCGTAGCAATTTCTGAGAAATGTGGCACAAAGCGACGATAGTAACCAGCTAATCCCAAAAATGCTTGTACTTGCCGCTTATTTATCGGACGGGGCCAATTTATGATGGCATCAATTTTAAGACATTGTGGTTTCACGACACCTCCCCCCACTAGATAGCCCAAATATTTGGCTACTCTCAATCCAAAGAAACATTTCTTTGGATTAATACGAAGCCCTGCTGCTGCCAGTGTGGAAAGTACCATTTTCACCTGCCGTACATGATCCTTCCATGTGCTGGAATAGATGACGACGTCATCTTGGTAGGCGGCACAATAGGAATTGTGGGGCCGTAGCAGTGTGTCTACCAGACGTTGGAAAGTAGCTGGCGCCCCGTGCAAACCAAATGGAAGGACCCTGTACTGCCAATGTCCACTGGGAGTGCTAAATGCGTTTTTTTCTTTTGCAGAATCCGTTAAGGGAATTTGCCAATACCCTTTTGTCATGTCAAGGGTAGTTAGGAATTGAGCGCTTCTTAGTCGATCGGGCAGCTCATCCACTCGTGGCATCGGATACACATCAAATTTAGAGACCTGATTGAGTCGTCGGAAGTCATTACAAAACCTCCAAGACCCATCAGGTTTAGAAACTAGAACAATTGGACTAGACCAAGGGCTATAGCTTTCTTCAATAACCCCTAAATCTAGCATTCGTCTAATTTCCAGCTCCACTTCCGCTTTCTTTGCCTCCGGGAGTCTGTAAGGTCTCTCCCTGACAATCACTCCAGGGTCCGTAATAATATCATGCGCAATCAACGCAGTACGTCCAGGTAATTCATCCACCACCTCAGGTACAGACAAGATAGCCTTTTCGAGATCTTGCCTCTGTTCTGGTGTCAAATCGGAACCAAAATTAAGTTTGGCACAGGACATAAAAAGTGAACTAGGCTGTCCGGAGGAGGGATCGGGTTCCCTTTCCTTCCACGGTTTCAGCAAGTTGATATGATACACTCTTTCACTCGGTCGACGATTAGGTTGTTTAACTAAATAGTCGACGAGTCCTTTTCTTTCTTTAATTTCATAAGGTCCTTGCCAATGAGCTAACAATTTATAATGTAAGGTTGGGACTAATACCATAACACGATCACCCGGGACAAATTCCCGAATGGTGGTGTTTCTATTATAATGATGTGACTGTGCTGCTTGCGCTTTTTCTAAATTCTCTTTTAGGATAGGTCTGATTTTCTCTAGTCTATCGCGTAATTGCGCAATATATTCAAGAATATTTGAGGTATGGAGTACCTCCTCCTCCCAACCTTCTTTTAACATGTCCAAAATCCCCCTGGGTTGTCTTCCATACAATAATTCAAAAGGAGAAAACCCTGTTGAGGTTTGAGGGACTTCCCGGTAGGCAAACAAAATGAGAGGAAGCAACTGATCCCAGTTTCTTCCATCCTCGTTAACTACCTTGCGTAACATCTGTTTTAATCTGGTTAAAACGTTCAACCAATCCATCAGTTTGAGGATGATAAACCGATGTTTTTAGATGTTTTATCCTGAGTAATTTGGCCACTTCCCTGAACGTTTCTGAAGTGAAAGGAGTCCCTTGATCTGTTAAGACCTCCTTGGGGATCCCAACACGCGCGAATATCCCTACTAATTCCCGTGCGATATTTTTTTAATTAGCTGAGCGCAATGGAACAGCCTCTGGAAAGCGAGTGGCATAATCTACTAGAACCAAAATATATTTAAAGCCTTTTAACGAGAGTTCTAATGGACCAACGAGATCTATACCCACTCGTTCAAACGAGATGTCAATAAGGGGAAGGGGAATAAGAGGAGCTTTAGACCTTGTGGGTATCTGGCGAAGTTGACACTCGGACATGAAGCAAAATCGCCTGACCTCCTCATTAACTCCCGGCCAAAAAATCTGAGTTTTATCCTCTCCAAAGTTTTTGAGCCTAGATGGGCTTCTAGAAGGTGGGCATGTGCTAATTCACATACGTTTCAACGAAATGTGCGTGGGATTAACAACAAAGCCCGCACTTCACCTTCGTGTTCTGCCACTCTATATAATAATTCATTTTTAATTACAAAGAACGGCATCGGTGGCATGGGATCTAGGTTTGTATAACCATCTGTAGATACTACCGCATTTCTAGCATTTTTAATGAATCATCATTCCATTGTTCTCTTTTGAATGATGATGAGGTTATTCGGAATTGTGTCGTTAAGTTTTGAATAGGATCTCTTTCGAGTTCAATGGGAGGGGCTATTGTCTCTCGTCTTCTCGTCGACTGTATCAGCTCCGCAGAGGACGATGGGACATCAAAACTTTCGCACTGGGTACCCGTATGGATCCGTGCTACTGAGGGACACGGCGTGGAGGCAGTCGGAGCATTATTCTCCATCACTAAGCCCAAATTCTTATTAGATGCAGTTACGTTCTTACCGCTGTTAATTTTATTCCAATCTCTTCCTAATATGACTGGAAAAGGGGGATCGGGTAATACTGCCATAGCCATACTGGTTATTTTATGCTCTACCGATATTTCACACCTGGCTGTTTTGTAATATTTAATATCCCCATGTATACACTTTAGACTAGTTTTCCCTTTAGTCCACTGTTGCGGTAATACGTAACGGGCAGCAACAATGGAAATGTTACTCCCGGAGTCAAACATTGCCCTTACCTTTTTGCCATTTATAATAACTGCACCTGTATATGGAAGAGACAGAGGGTTATTCACTGCGGCACAGTACCTTTCTCCCCTTACTATCGAGCAATCCATAGGCTCGTAGGCACAGTTCGGGGACAGATGTCCGATCTCCCCGCACTTGAAACAGCGAGGGGGACCGGCTAGTCTGTCCCTTCTACGAACGGCAGGTTCGGGAGTCTGTCGGGGGGGCTCAGGGATTGCCCCACGTTTCTGTTGGGTTCGGCGAGAAGACCGTTCCGACCACCCCGATTTATAGGCTGCCCAATGACGCTCTGCTATTTGGATCAGGGTGTCCATATCCTCGAACGTATGCTTTCGTACTTGTTGGGAGATGTGGTCAGGGAGGGCATGTACGAATGTCTCGCATGCAAGGAGCTCAGCTATTTTGTGGGAGGAGTTAATGTCGGGCCGTAGCCAGCGACACACCTTACCCCAAGCTTCAAAGCCCTGAGTTCTTAACGGCCTTTCCGGATCAAATTGCCACTCCCTCCACTCTCTCGCCTGTTGTTCTGGTGAAACGCCGTAGCGCTTGAACACCTCAGTTTTCAGAGCATCATAATTGGCTGCCTGCTCCTCGGTTAAGTCGTAATAGGCCCTCTGCGCCGTTCCCTTCAAATAGGGAGCCAGTATGTACGCCCACTCCGACCTCGGCCAAGTGTTCCGCTTAGCGGTACGTTCAAAGATCAAAAAGTAGGACTCGATGTCATCTGCTTCAGTCAAAGGAGTTAACTGAATTGGCTGTGACCGAGCCACCTCCGTCCGTGCACCAGCACGGGAACGAGCCTCGGTTTCTGCTAATTGGGTCCTGGTTTCCCCCATCTGGATCTTCAGAGTTTGGAGATCGCCCATGATGGTATGTAGCACCGTATTGAGGTCCTGTTCTTCGCTCATGACGAACAAATATCCTGCCGACTACGCCAATTGTAATAAATAAAGAGTCCTTTCAAAATAGAAAAAGGTTTGGGGGTTGTCCCCATATATTGTCATCCAGACAGAAATGAAAAGAAGATGATTCAAAATGACTTTTCAGTACAAAGTGAATCATGTATTGCAACAAAATGGTGTTTTTATAACAGATGGGATGATGGGAGAGGAAATGGTTGGCAGGAAATGACGATTGGAGGCAGGACCACGGAACCAACGTCATCATGAGTAGACCGGGATAATTGATTGTGGAACCGGAAGTGACGTCATCCGATTGGAACCGGAAGTGACGTTGTCGCGGCCATTTTGGAATTGAATCTGGAAGTGTTTCTTTTTCTTCCGGTTTTCTGTAGATAGAAAGAGATTCAGGTAAGCACCACGTGATAAACCCTTGTCTCACGAGATTTCACTCACCTTTAGGCTCTTTGACTGCCTCCAACTCGCACGTGTGTGACAGGGTATATTGGGAAACTAGCAAGAACAAAATTGTAATATATATTTTGGTGTGAATGTGTACTTTTTGCACAACCTCAGTAAACAGATTTATAAGTTTATTACTTTAAACCTTTCTGTAGCAGTAAATAGTGCACAACATACACACTCTACAAAACTCCTTTTATAGTCGACTTTTCAACATGGCTCCGCCCCTTCTGACAGTCTGTTGACACTGTCCCACCAAAATTTTCACAAGACCAAAAATGCCACTGGTCCTTAGTTATAAAACTTCATCTCCTGTCTTTTCACAGTGATTTTTTTTTTTTAATTTTGCCTCCTTTTCTTTTTGCTAGCCTTTTCATAACTACTCATTACTTTTTTTTACCTTTACTCATATATATATTCTCAACTAAACTGTTACTACACATACAGAATTTTTTTTTAAATATTTCTAAGAAAACTAAAAGATTTTTGTTTTTCCTCCTGAATCAATCATCATTTTCCTGAATTCACAGTTATTGCTAAACAGTGTAATGTTTAATATGATGAACTACTGAGCAGTTGCAGGCCTCAGAAAATGTACAAAGAAATGTAAATGATTACCTTAGGGTAGATGCAATTTTTCCAAAATACAGCAGAAAGTAAGATCTCTTCAACTTTAAGATTTATTACTGCTGGAAGGATTACTCTGAGGCAGCCTTGCAGAATTTTGTGCACGCTTTTAGATTAAATTGTCTTGGCTGTGAATCATATATGATGGGATTCCTTATATGACTGTTGGTTCTTGTTTTTCATATAATAATAAATGAGATTGTCTTATTGCCTACTCAACTGACTTTTCAGCTACTACAAATTAGTCTTTCAACATTAGATATTTTGTCTAAAACCCCTCTGCCAACTTCCTGACACTCTGAAGGATATCTGTAGATTACACAACCATAGTTAGCTGGCATACACTTTATAATTAGAAAGCTTTCCCAGCATTATAGTCATTTCATAAAATAGGACAATATCATCAGACTCACTTTATTTAATTCAGAGTTGACTCAGAATCATTGAATGCCAGCTTGGAACAGACCCTAGGTGGGGCAACAGTCAATTGAAGGGCCCCTTTTCAGTCATATCCACACAGTGCCAGTTTATAGTCACTGGTTAACCTTACACTCATGTTTTTGGGGCATAGAAAGAAAGCACAAAGAAAACCCCCGACATTCACAGTAAGACTGCCCAAACTCCATTCAGACAGCAATTGTGATCCATTCAATGATGAATAATTTACATACAGCTCACACATTTCAGTGAGGATTAAGATCTCTGCATTTTGTTCACTTGTAGCTGTTAAACCTGGTAATAAGAGTACATGTAAAGCACCTAGCTCCACATCACAAGTTCTGTTACATGGGAGAACAAAGAAAACAACTTTTATAATAATTAAGCTATTTCTTCTTCAAGTCCAATAGGCCTGTCTGAATTTAGATGGACTTGGCAAGACATGGTAAATTCTACATTCAGGTTCAACCCCACATACTGTATGTCTCTAAGTGACTTGTAGGTATGGTTGTATTACAACCATATTTGTTGTATTTGCTGGAAACTTACTTGGTAAACATTTGTTCACTCATTCTGTGAACAAATAAAAAAATTAAATAACTAAATACATTATGGAATTACTGTTGAGTATGGTAAAAATGGTATGTAAACTTTAACAACTGAATTATTTATGCAACCATTTCAAAGGTTTTCAAAATTCAAAAAATGTCTGAAAACATACATTCAGTCCATAACTTGTACATTTCTTATAAGAGCCAGTCTTAGAAAGTTAATGTTAAATTTGCGTGTTTGAATAGCATGTACATTTTGCATAGGTAAATACAATAGATAATAGAAGATTAGTTGTATCCCCAATAATTTGGCACATTAATGGAATCTTCTTGACACTAAGTTTATGTTTTGATGTAACAACAGAATGACCTCATTCATCTAGACAAAATTATGTATTGTTAGATTGGATTGTTCCCTTGTAAAGGTACAGAGGCTTTCAGTTTTTTCTTGTCTTGAAAGAAAAAGAAAGTGCACTTTATTAAATTTTTCCTCATTATGTTTGAACTATTTGAGCTTACAATTCTGCTAAAATGTTTCAAAAAAGGCTTTAATTTTTTGCTTTGCACCTTCCCTAACCATAACCTATCATCTATGGGGTAGGAGTGAAAGCTTTAGAGTCGTCAAAAATTTCGATCTCCAGTTTTCAAAAGATCTCATTGTTTTAGGTTCCCCTGGTACCAAAAACATTGTTATCTCAATGATGGGTGTGTGTCTGCCTGTGTGTGTGTGTCTTTGTATCACAGTTTCTTGAGTATGGTCTAGAGCTAAAACGGCTGGATGGAAAAACACCAAACATGAAACTTAAGCCTATTATGAGATGAGGTGGGTAGTAACGAGTTACATTTATTCCGTTACATTTACTTGAGTAACTTTTTACTCTACTAAGAGTAGTTTTACTGCACCATACTTTTTACTTTTACTTGAGTACATTTGTGAAGAAGAAAAGCTACTCTTACTCCGCTACATTGGGCAACACTCAAATCGTTACTTTTTTTCAATTAGGTAAAGTCTGACAGACAATTTCCAATCTGCTCTGTAGTGTATGCTGTCAAGTTGTGTACAAGCCTTCCATTGCGTCTCCAGCTCTGACGCAAGGTTTTGGATGTTCCCCAAATCAAGGCCCTGCATGTTGCGGTCAATCGCGATCGATGCATTGGGCACCCCTGCTCTAGAGGAACCCTCAAATACAGTAATTCTACAATTAATTATTCATTCTTCTCATCAATTGCTATCATAAAGACCTATTTTATGATCAGAAAGACCAGCATCATAGCGTTAAATAATTACTGAAATGTTCTAGAATATTTCGGGTAACCTGGTTTCTAGGGTGCAAATTCTACTGATGCTCATATACTAGTGTTGATCAGAGAAATTCACCAAATCACTTTTTGTAGCATATATTCCATATTTGCAGGTGGCCTTGCTCACCAAATATTCTTCTAGAAATTTGCCCAATGGCGACTTAGGCAAACGTTTATTCCAGGCACACAATAATGCTTTGTAAGGCCAGTCTGATATCACAGAGTTGTAGCTGCCATGCGCAGAACTTGCACTGAAACTTACTCTAATATCATTGCCAATGCTGCCACTGCTGCGTCACAAGCACAAAAGAAAAATGAATAAGTATTTTCTCAGTCTCCAATTGCATTTATTTCACTCTCCCACTCATGGTTGTTTCAACCCACTGGATTTCCATATGATGTTTAAAAATATAAACAAAAAACTTGCAGTATTTTCGTCTGATGGATACATTAATTGACATTGACATAGCAAATTACTATAAATACTGCCCCCGGATATATAAGACTGATCCATGTGCAGCTGGCAGCGCACAACTGCATGGCTAATTTTGCGTGTAAATTATTCATTTGCCCAGGTATCCCAAAACAGTCCTTACAGGAGCCCTGTCCCTTCTCCTCCCCTACCCTCATCAATAAACAGAGGATATGCCATGAAACAATATAAATTAAAGATGTATTTCTGTTTACTAGGTGTTTTTTCATGATGAGAATATCTTCAAAGATAAATTAGAAACAACGCAGACTTTCTAGCTGTGCCCACTGCCACATCAAGCAATGGAAGGAGCTAGTCCCACCCTGCCAGTTTGTGGCACTGCCAATGTGTGCCATAGGAGTTAAAAGCCATGAACATAATGATCTATATTTTACTTACTGTTAGTCTGTGGCCATTTGTTGTATTTTGTTTGTGATATGTTGGCACAGTGGTTAACACTGCTGCCTCACAGCTCAGATGATATTTGTGGCCACCATAATCGGCCCATCATAGTTGGCAGATTTTTTCCTAGTCCTCAAGGACAATTAAAATACAATTCTACCATTATATTTCCACTCAAACTATTTTGGTTCCTCTTACTTTACTGCATTTCATGCAGTTCATTGAAGTTCACAAGCATTTTCATGATTTCGCCAAACTCACAGTGAAGTGAGCTCTGAGGGGATCACTCATCATTAGTGTACATGTAATACTCAGTGCTCAGACCTTTCTTGTTGCTACATTTTGGAAATATTTTAGAAATCCTCGACAAATGTGACTACATTTCCATTATAATGGTTTTTGAACCAGCAGTTCTGCTAGTAGCCTGGTGTGGTGAATGTGACTGTTCAGCTGATTTACAAAGACTAAATTTAAAGGACTGCAAAAAGGGTTAGAGATAACACTGTAAGATTAACGTGCCTGCCTATTTCCTTCACTGCCTGGAAGTCACTGCTCCCTCAAGGGAAACATTGACCTCCTTCTGACTCTAATGACGCCCTTCCCATCAGTATTATTGCTTATTAATTCACCTCTATAAAAGATCCTCCACTTTACTTACATTTTGTCTTTCAACTGTTTGACAACATCTTCTTAACATTCTCCTGGACAAGTAACAGTTATTGATGGTGACCACTGTGATAAGTGGGAATTATCCCATTTTTAGACCTCAACTCTTATGTTGTTTTTTTTGTACTGGCCAAATTCAATATTGCCTGTTTAAGAATATCTAAAATGGGAAATTAACTGAAGCACAAAATGCTTGCAAGTTTGGTGGAAAGTCGTCTCATCTGAAGGGAATGCCGCATGATGAATGTTGTGTTCAAGATGCTCTTGCTGCTTCAGAACTGGTCGGGGATTTGCAGTTGTCAAAGGATGTGAAGAGATTTTAAGCAGTCTTACACGTGAGTCTTAATTGATTAATTGTGGTTGTCTCACACTCAAACCTACTGCTAAAGTACCCCATAACCAGAAAAGAGGAACAAAAGCACAATGGCGTAGTATCCTTTTTACAGTCATTTATGGATAACTGAGATAAACTAATTGGTGTTATGGCAGCAGTAGTTGTGATTAACATCACCTCAGTTTTAGATTAACCCGTATCAATGACCTCAGATCAAGTGTGCCCACGGGTCTTGTTAACCATGATCATCTTCTAATCAAATAGACACAATTAAATCAATAATGTTTAATTGCCACAAGTATTATCTGCTCCTATTAAAATACTTCATTTTCACTATGGTTATTTTAAAGTGTATGCTATAAATTCATATTTAACATTTAAACATACACATATATATGCGCATGTATTAAACAAATTAAAGATGGTTTAGAAAATATTATAATTAGGTATGTGGCTTTGTAGTAAACTTAGCATATAACAAACAAGCAATGATTCTAAATACTGTATGTCTTTTTGAATGATTCTAATTCAGTCATAATAAATTGCCCTGCGTCCCTGCACAGTGGCTGTCCCATTCTATTTAGCCAGCTGTGTCTCCCTGGGGTGTAGTTCTCCCATCCTGAGAAGTCAGCCATTTGTTTTTGAGATGTTTTTAGACATACCAAAAATGTGGCCCTCTGGGTAGATGGCAGGCTCTGTGTCTGATCAGCCTGCAAATTCACACCCTAGACAGCTCATGAACCACCTTTGTCTTGTCTAAATAGCCAGGCATCCTCTGGCTAAATGGCAGCAGACTTGTCTCTGTCTCTAGCCCAAGCAGCAGGTGCATTGTGTCTGTCTTGTCTGTGCAGCTGTAAGAGCCTTCATCTAGTTGGAAGCACTCTTTTATTTGCCCAGGGTGCCATTCACCTAAAAGATGGCAGCTGTCTTGTCTGTTTTGCTGGTCAAAGTGATCATCGGTTACTGTTTTGAATTTTGTTCTTTATCCTGGTAGAATTCTTACATTGCTTTACAGTGCTTTGACATGTTTTAACAGCTACTTCCTTTGACAAATAATTTGTTCTTTTTAGTATAATTCCTTACTATGACCACTGTAGTATTCAAAATGTCAGTTTGAAACCAAGCTAACTATACAGATATATAACATTACATTTTTAACTAACTTAATTCAGTTCAAGATCATGGGCAGATGAAGTGTACCCTGGAAGAATTGGGCACAAATCGGGAATAAACTCTGGACAATATGCCAGTACATTATTACAAGAACAAGAAAATATGAACACATAACTCCAGTTTTTAAATCCTTAATCTGGCTCCCAGTTAAGTTTAGGGCAGATTTCAAAAATCCTCCTTTTAACATATAAAGCATTAAATGGCCAAGGTTTGGATTACTTGTCTGAACTTATCATGACTTACAAACCAGAGCGCACATCTCAAAATGCTGGTCTGCTTATGATTCCAAGGATTAATAAAATAACAGTAGGAGGTCGAGTTTTTAGTTACAGAGCCCCTAAACTGTGGAATGGTCTGCCTGCTACTATAAGAGATGCCCCTTCAGTCTCAGCTTTTAAATCCCGGCTAAAGAATCACTACTTCAGTTTAGCATATCCTGACTAGAGCTGCTGATTAGCTGTGCATACTGCATCTCTGTTGTTAGTCTTTAGCACTAAAACATAATTACCATGATCGTTATAAGTTGTTACTAACCCTCACCTATTCTGTTTCTATTCTCGGTACTCAAATATGGCACTCTGTGGCAAGTTGTTGTTGCCTGCCTAAGGTAAAGTCATCCCTGATGGAGGATCGCAGGAATCGCAGGGTAGAGGTGTCCTTTCATTGGATTGGCTGGCCCAGTGCTGTTTCAGCTGTGGAATGGCCAAATGGGGGAGGCAGCTTGATGGCTGAGGTCTCCAGGATTCTAAACAAATACAAATCAAATTATGTGATATCATCTACTGTTAAATTCTGCTCCGTACTTGTAAAATTTTTATTTGTATACTGTTTTGAGGATTTGTTCTGTTCTGTGTATTGTATTATATTGACCCCCCTCTTTTTGACACCCACTGCATGCCCAACCTACCTGGAAGGGGTGGGGGTCTCTTTTTGAACTGCTTTTCCCAAGGTTTCTTCAATTTTTTTCCCTACAAGGGATTTTTTGGGAGTTTTTCCTTGTCTTCATAGAGAGTCAAGGCTGGGGGGCTGTCAAGAGGCATGGCCTGTTAAAGTACATTGTGGCACTTCTTGTGTGATTTTGGGCAATACAAAAATAAATTGTATTGTTTTATATTACAGGTCCCACTCACAAATACTCATACTCAATAAATTTGGGTTCAACATTTACTCAAAATGTCTTCAAGGCCATGGAAGAAGAAACCAAACTGAAACAAGGAGAACATGCAATCTCCTTGCAGACAACAATCAGCTATCATATTTGTAAAGTGGAAGAATTAGCTATTGTGCTGCCAAAGCACCCTTAGGTGTTGTTTGCACCTTGCATCCAATGATTGCTGGGAGAAACCCCAGTTTACCTACCCTGGATAAATGGATTAGGAAGATGGATGGATGAATGTGTTTTTTAATAATAGCCTGACCATCTAATCCAAGGACCATACAACTTTCTTGCTTTCTTTTTCAACCTACAATAAACAATCAGAAATTGTACATTTGGAAAAGGCAAAAAAGTATACAGTAAGCATTTAATTGCTTTACCATATTATAGAGATAAACAAAAAAAGAATAAATAACACTCCTTAATTCATCTTAGATACAAGTTTCTGGGAAGGGGGAGTTAAGAGCAGCCCCTTTAAATTTACAGGGGAAATCTAAAAATGCATTTGTTTTGATTTAAACTCTAATGTTGACGTCAATGTAAAGTCATTTATTAGCAATACATACTGCAGTTAACAGGATTTCTGTATTTGGTTCAGTGCAGAGAGCAGTAGAAAGTACTATATTTCTAACTTCATATTTAGATGAAAAAAAAATAGAAAAAGCTTCATACTGCTATAGAGTAAAATATTGCAAATGCAACGTTTCATTTTTCTATGACAAAAAATAATTTACTTTCTGTTTGTGTGTATTTTTTCTGTAATTCTTCTAAAATGAATTATTGAAACTGGTTGCAGGGAAAATTCCATGATGGGAAATAATCTGGTTACCAGTGTCTCTACTGGTAATAGTTTCTGAGTAAGTGATAAAGAACTCTGAATCTTGGCTCGTCTATGGCACTGTAATTTATATCATAAAATCTGTTGGAGAGAAAAATTACTCCTGGGACTAGGGCATGGATTCTGATCTAATCAAAAACGATTTCAAGTATTTGAAGCTACACACACAATCGTGATTCTGTGTGGCTTATCTGACAAAGGAATGGCCATGTGGTGTGTAGAGATAAGTCATATTTAATGAAGAGTGTAATTAAAGTCAGTTTTTAAAAGTGCCTACATCTGAATGATAATGTTGTCATTGTGCCTATTTTATGCCAACTTAAGCAAAAGGTTTAGCAAAGCTTTACTGACCAATCAGTTGGCAGTTCACTAAAACTATGCTGATTCCTGTAGGTATTTGAAATGTTGCTTTTTTAATATGGTGCTGTCATTCTTTTTCTCCCAAGAGGTCTTCAATAGCTAGACATTATGATTTAATAAAGTTCATGCATGATGAAATATTAAATTCTTTTCACCTCAGTTGATGTTTAAACTTACTTTTATAAACATCACTGTTATGTGAAACTATCCACAGTGCTGTTTTAGCTGCTCTTTGCATGCTCTTTATGTTTATTTTTGTAATCAGCATTATGAAACAGATATTTCTTTTTCATTTGCATTGTAGGAAAAGTAAATAATACTTTACCACTCCTAGTAACTGTGAAGAATGCATGAAATATTTATTAGATTTATTACACTTAACAAAAAAGAAGACTACATTAACACCATGAAAATCACTGTGTAGAACAGAAACAAAAAAGGGTAAATATTTGCAGGTGGAGAATCTGATCTGCTTACTACAACACGGGATGAAGCCCCATAATCAAGCAATTTTAAAAATAAACATTACCGGCACTAACTTGTAGTGAAATACTTGACATATAACTATTTATTTTGAACATTTATTAAATGACTACTGGATGAAAGGTGAAATAGCTGTGCGACAGGTCATTGTGGGATTTCTGAATGGCAACAAATGTATTCCAAAATACAGCATGGCAAAGCAAGTGTTGAAGGCTGATATCTCTGAAGAGGTACTGAGTGTTAAGTGTGCCAATGGTGGTTCATTATAGTGGTTAGGATGAACTGAATCCACCATGAGATTATAGCAGCAGCACCAATGGTTAAAGCTGATGGTGTGAAGCACCTTTCCACATTTTGACAGCAATTTGCCTCAGTATGATTAATATCTTAAAACCTAAAAATACATTATGTCATACTTTACTAAAGTAATTTCCTATTTAGTAAATAAACTGCTTGCTTGTGACTACACATTTGCAATTATAGTACAGAATTAGTGTATTGTGCACTCTCACATTTATTCCAGTGAAGTCTTTAGTAATTTCACACTGCATTATTTAAATAGCCCACCAGTAGACCTGAACCATCTATTATGTTTAGATACACGTGATGTGTTACTAACTCTATCACTCTGCCCAAAACAGATAATTTTTTAGTTGTACTTGCATGTAATACATAAAGCACCTAACGCGATAGTTAATTTTATTTGTTTGTCTGTCTGTATGCCTGTTCACATGAAACAGCTCAGTTTCATGTGGATTAATTTGGTTAACATACTTATTCTTCCAGGAAATCTGATAGGACAGTTTATTTTTTGTTGAGATATCACACATACTGAGCACACTGTACATTTTTTTGATATTTTAGAATCTCCCACTGAAAAACATTGGTGGATCTGCAGATCAATTTTAAAAGAGAAAGATTCTACGCGACTTCATCTATAAATTATTTTACTGTGTCAAATTTGCCTTGAGAATGATTACTTCAACTTGTAGGTATTATACATTTTTTGTTCTGTTACTTGTTCAACAACTGCTCCTGACAGCAAAAGATGGAACATCTGTAGTTGTGTTCACTAAATCAAGTACACATCTCTGCAGGACCCACGTTGGGGCGGGGTCAGATGACATCACATGCAACGCTGACTAAATGTCTGCTCATGAAAACAACCTCAAGGCTGCATTTTCTAAGGATTTCTCTGATTCTCTAATTTATCATAAAAGTGCCACAACGATCTGTTCAGGTACAGCCAACAATTTTAACTTCTGGCACAGACACAGAGTTTAAAGTTTCCATTTTATTTTTAAGAAACTTGAATTGTTATTAGAGAGCCTCCAAATCCAGCAACAACAAACAATAGGGCATGAATGTTTTCAGTTCATCATTTGAGTTGGAATCTTCTGTCTATTAAAGCAATTTCAGGCATATGCTATTGTAAAATGGTATTAGGTACACTACTAATACACGCAATAAGAATCCATTATCAGTTATTTTTGAGTATTGCTTACAATTACAAAAAATGTAATAATACAAATTGTAATTTCAAATTCTTTGATGAAGTGAACAGAAAATTTAAAAATGCTCTAACTTTCAAACCACTATGAATGCAGCTGCATGGATCCATTTTCTTACTTGTATCTGTTACTTATAGCATGTTTTTTATAGTTTGTAGCGTATTACTTTAAATGACTGCAGGAAATTGTTATGGAGTATGTGTTGTCACACATGTGTGATTAGGTGGCAGTCAAAAAGCTCAAAGGTTAGTGAAATATTGCGAGAGGAAGGATTGTCACGTGGTACATGCCTGAACCTCTTCTCTTCGCAGGAGAAGAAAAATCATTGCGGCTATTTCCGGGCTTCAAAATGGTCGTTGTGACATCACTTCCGGCAACTCCATATGGCATCACTTCCGGATCTCAGCTTGGACATCACTTCCGGTTCCTCCCCCATGACGCCATTTCCTGCCAACCATTTCCTGTTCCCATCATCCACCATTCTATAAAAATGTAATTTTGTTAATGCCACATTGTCGTCTGTTACAATACATGTACTTTTGATCAACCTATTGCATCTCTTGCTTTCATTTGTCTGCAGGACAATATACGGGGACAGCCCCCAAACCTTTATCTTGTGAAGATTCCTTTTTTGTTTGTGGTATTTCTTCACAGTGTTTATTGTTAAAGCTTTGATATTAAGATTGAAAGGAAAAGCAATACTGCGGTGGGTTGGCACCCTGCCTGGGATTGGTTCCTGCCTTGTGCCCTGTGTTGGCTGGGATTGGCTCCAGCAGACCCCCGTGACCCTGTGTTCGGATTCAGCGGGTTGGGAAATGGATGGACGGATGGAAAAGCAATATTTTGACAGAGCATTTGCTTAAATGAATTTGCAGTAATCAGTGACCACTAATAAATGGCCAATGCGATCTTCTTATTTCAGACTTCATTTTACCCCATTCTACTTTGATGAAGACAGTTTTAACTTACAGTACTTGTAAATTTTTTAAAATTACTTTTTTTTTTACATGGAAAACTGTAGTTCATGTCATTTGGCAAGGCTGTACAAGCTGCTTTTTTATAAGTTTTACAAATGTTTTTCATGGTCTTTTTCACTTTCTTTCTGTGTTCTGTGTGCCATAATAGCTCTTGTGGCCACTGGCACTTTGATCAGATTATTCTTGTAAACTTTGGAACAAAACAATAGAGTGGCTGGATCATCAATGGTGTTCAGCCTCACTATGAGAATTTATTTCCAAGAGTTTTCAATATTTCTCTGCACCTTGATGTATTAGTGTCCTAGGGAGGTGCTATATGACACATTGGCCATGGACAGATGGATTCTGGAAAGACTGGAATTCTGTTTTAATGTATTTGAGTGCTAGATCACCCTAATGCAATACTTTCTTACGTGCATCAAGAACCTAATTTTTAAAACTATGTTAATCTTATGTACTTTATTTCCATATTTTATCTGGTTCTATGATGTGCTTAATGTTGTGAGCATGTACAGGTTACTGGTCAAAAAGTGTTCTATGTAACAATATATTTAATATACTCATTAAAAAGGCAGGAGATACTATGTCAGTGTCACAATCTTTGTTTTAGTTTCCCAGAAATATTTCTGTTATATTTTTGGAGTTTTCAGATATGCCTTTTCTATTGTATCTTTGTGGCGCCATTTACATTTTTCTTTTCACTTCAATCGTGGCCATTTTGAAGTGTTTTTACCCATATGACCAGGCTTTGTCACAACAAATGATGTCATCAAACAGTATTTAAGAGGTTGAGTCTTTCCTTCAAAAAAAGCTCTACAGTCATGGTAGTTATTGGAAAGAAACACAAGATAGTATTAGGACTTTCGGCCTCAAATATTCTTTGTTTTGACTATGATTTTCTTTTTGTGCTCTAGATTGTAGTCCCTTGATTTTGTTTTGTCTTCTCACCTGTCCTCAAATAGAATAAATTCACTAGCAAGAAAACTCTGAGCCAAGCTGTCCAATCTAGAGCCAGGTCAAGTAGGACATGGGTAGCCAGTATTATTCCCACCCTCAACTATGCCACCACATTAACCCTGTTTTTAAGGGAATGGGCAGGTGGCAAGGTGTCTGACTCGTGAAAGGTTGCTGAGTGTTCATGTTTGTAGGGACACAAAGACTGTTAAAGGTGGTGACGTCCCTGCTGAAAAGAGGTTTTGTTTTTTACTTTTTAAACTGAAGTGTGATCAGGTTTCCATATTTATAAGGTTTCCTTTGGGGACTCCAGCTCCTTCTGAAAAATATTATGGTTGATGTGGGTGTCTTCATTGGTTAAAACATGCCCTTCAGACTGGATCTCTCACTTTGACAAGAGCTTCTATTCTGCTCCATCATTCACCTAGACCTTTCTCTCATTTGGCGAATGTCCTTTAGAGAGAATTAAAAAATTTATATGGGGTTAAGACATGTAGATCTGTCACCTCCTGCACTGTTGGTTGGCTCTGTCACCAACTATTGCTATTCCAACTGCTGCTGCAGCTACTGCTATCTGATTTAGTTAAATGGTATGTGAATGTTTGAAGTTTACAACATGTTGTTCAATTTTTTGTGAAATATTATGACAGCCTGGTATGAATGATAAAAGATTTGTTCTTGTAATGAACCAACGTTCTATTGAGATACTTTACAATTCGGTCTCTCAAAATGTCATACTGCATGCAATTGCTGTCACACATTTTAGTTGCCTGTTTCACTACATCTGAGTTTTCTCTTGCTAACATTCTAACATTACGCTATTTTAGGAATAATCAGTGGCGGCTGGTGAAAATGTTTTGAGGTGGGGCTGTGGTACAGCAAACAATTTCTCAAACAATTCTTCACAAATCAAAGCAATATGATTTATTGCAATGCAGACAAAGTTAAAGAACATTATTAAATCATGTCTGATCAATTATTTCAGTATATATATATATATATATATATATATATATATATACACACACACACGACAAATGTGAGGACAACCATGTACAGGAAAATAACTGGTGGGAAAAAAACTGCATCTTTTTTTTACTTATTTGTACAGGAATTTTGCTCTTCTCTCCTTCTGATTAACAAACTTCTCAATTACTTTCTTATTGAAGTCAGGAATGTCTCTGACAAGTTTCTTCTCAATAGAAAGCATTGCCACAAAAGCCCACAAAATTTAACACAATCAATTATCTTGGATAAAATATACCGATTTTTATCTACCTCCTCGTTGTGTTTTCTTATCGCAATCCTGTGACCGTCGTCTAACTGAGTAGCTTATGTTTACTCTTCCCAAAATGGCTAGTTTGACGGAATTATCCATGTGTGTCCTGGTGTTCTCATGTTTTCTTACTTTCTCGGACAGGTGCTTCATATCTCTCACTCCGTAACTGTCCAAGCAGGATCTGTCCCAGTTGCTTTAAAACAACAAGCACGGAAACAAAATAAGGCATTAGCAGAAACGCATCCACATAGCCAGGCCTTTTGGTGTACCAACTGGAAGAGTAGCTTCGTGTACTTCTTCCCTTTTTCGCTTATCTGCTGTCTGATTAAGAGGTTAGGCTGATCTGGACCCAGCTCCTTTACCTTCAGTTTTTCTGCCAAAGTTCTCTTCTCAAACGGATATTGGAGTAGAGATTGAACAGAGTTGGGTTCGTGTCCGGAATTAACAACACCTGAGTCCACCATTGTCACGTAATGTTAATTGAAAATTGCGCCACTACAGACCATCCTTGATTTTAGCTGCTTGGGGCGACAGAAAAATCGCCCATTTCAGTTAAGATTTGAGGACGCTGATTGGCTAAATTTATGTCACATCTTGAATATATTTATATCTTGAATCAGCATTTGACTAAATTCTACAAAGACCCGCCTCCTTTGGGCGATATCTCGATCGCCCCTCAGCTGAAATTGAGGCGTGCTGACAGGCAGAGAAGTTATATGGTGATGGTGAAAACATTTATTTTTTACAGAAGATTTTCTAATATATCACATCATATAATTATACATTTAAATAATTTATATAATTATTATTTTGTGTGTGTGGTTCAGGGAGGGCGGCGCCCTAGCGCCCTCTATTGGCCAGCCGCCACTGGGAATAATGAAGATTAATCAGGATGTGCAATAAGAGTGAACCCTGACTCGATTACAGCAGTTTTCACTATGATAAAAGGACCTCAAAGGACAAAATTTTGTGCCTTAATTTTCACCACTGATAAAAAGAGTTTTAATAGTTAAGTGTTTATTTGCTTAAAAGGAAACAATGTAACTATTAGATAACATATGAAAAGTACATGAGCCTACTAATTAAGTCATTTAAAACTACTATATATGAAGCACTACAAGTCCATCTCGGCCATAAATTCCTGATTTTGAATTTTGGCTCAGCAAAGGCAGAAACAATCCTAAATGGAGTACCAGTAGAAACTTGAATTGTCACTCAGCCTGATCCGCATATCTCTGGGAAGGGTAAGAAATTCCCACTTTGAAGAAATCCTGGCATATATGCAAAGTGCAGAGAAGCAGTGACCAGGTAGGATTTTCAACATAGGTACCTGAGTAAGCAATGCTAGACATTACACCACAATTTATTTACTACTAGCAAAATACCCACGCTTCGCAGCGGCAAAGTACTGCCTTAAAATTTTTATTAAGAAGAAAAGTAAACATTTTTTAAACTGAGGGAAAACATACCAATAATTATTTGTTAAGGATCTCTTTGTATGCCACGTTGTCAGTTCGGCTCTCCGGTTGTAATATGACCAAGCTGTGCGCTGAGCTTACTCTTGAGCGTACAATGTACAGTTGGCCATGTGAAAAGAAATCTTGCCTCAAATCTCACAGCTTGGATTGCTGCTGTCATAATTGGTTTGAGTTTCATGGTTTGTTTCAATTACGTTAGTATTTGCAGGACTTGTTGTGTTGAAGTGACATTCGTCATCTGTCAAGTGTTGTAAGCATACAACCGGTTTCATCGATAACTTCGCATCCAGCTTTTGAGAGTTTAAACATTCATAAACATCAAAGTGTCCACTACTCAAATTGTCACCTGTGAATCTAAGATGTTTAAGAGGCATTGGCGGTTCTCCAAAGATGTAAAATATTTGGCCATTTCGGTACACTTGAAAACGACAACCGAAGAATTCAGCGGCAGCCATCAACTCACATGCAGAACCATAGGTGAAGGTTGCTTAAGCATTTCACTCTTATAGTGCTCCTGTGTAGTATAATTATCTCCTGTACCGTCATCAGTCCACACCTTGAACCTGTCCCAGTCATTCAATACATAAGACACAATGTTCCTCCGGATATCAAGAGTGAGCCTGATATGGCCGTGCAATATGTAACACAGAAAATGGAAAAGGCAGGCACCATCTCCGGGCATGGAAACCACTCGGTAAGTGACAGTTCTTTGATCGATGGTGATCACCTCAATAGACATGTTAATGGGGGTACGGTTGGAACGATAATGGAAATGGGTACCTGAACAATGTAAACTAAGTCTAAAATACCTATACAATAACTATAATCGTAATAAACAAACAATAAAACAGAGGAGAAGCTGTGGATTAAATAAAAAAGGCTGTAGTTATCAGCAGGGAGACGTGAATACCGTGGCGAAGCAAGGAAGGGAATGAAGAGACCGGAGCGACAGACGGCCTTATATAGGCAGGCAGCCAGCAACGTGGGAGGTGTGGGGATGGGGAATCCAACGGCGCCTCACACGGCGACCGAGCTGCAGGCTATGGACATATATATGTATGTAAGTAGGATTCAGTTAGTGTTGGGAACCCGCGTACCAAATTTCTTGAAGATGGGCCCATAGGTAACAAAGACCATTGGAAAATTCAATATGGCGGCTGACAGTCGCGTCATACAACCAAAATAAGTACGTACATCGGTTTTAGTTAGCGCAGGGAAGCCGCCTACCAAATTTCGTGAAGATAGGGCCATAAATAAGAAAGTTTAACATGGCAGACTTTGTCGACCGTTATGATCGTTACGCATAGAATTTTGAAATGAAACCTGCTTAACTTTTGTAAGTAAGCTGTAAGGAATGATTCTGCCAAATTTCAGCCTTCTACCTACTAGAATTAGTGATGAGTGAGTGAGTGAGTCAGTCAGTCAGTGAGGGCTTTGCCTTTTACTAGTATAGACTAGCAAAATACCTGTGCTTCGCAGCAGAGAAGTAGTGTGTTAAAGAAGTAATGAAAAAGAAAAGGAAACATTTTAATTATAACGTAACATGATTGACAATGTAATTGTTTTGTCATTGTCATGAGTGTTGCTGGTGCATATATATATATACTAGCAGAATACCCAGCGCTTCGCAGCTGAGAAGTAGTGTGTTAAAGAAAGTACGAAAAAGAAAAGGAAAAATTTTTAAAATAACGTAACATGATTGTTATTGTAATTGTTTTGTCATTGATATGAGTGTTGTTCTCATATCTATCTATATATATATCTCTATCTATCTATATCTCTCTCTCTCTCTCTCTCTCTCTCTCTATATATATATATATAGCAAAATACCCGCGCTTGGCAGTGGAGAAGTAGTGTGTTAAAGAAGGAAAGAGAAAGAAAAGGAAACATTTTGAAAATAACGTAACATGATTGTCAATGTAATTGTTTTGTCACTGTTATGAGTGTCGCTGTGATATATATATATAGCAAAATACCCAGGCTTAGCTTGTATGTCATGTGTTAAAGAAGTTATGAAAAAGAAAAGGAAACATTTTAAAAATAATGTAACTTGATTGTCAAAGTAATTGTTTTGTGTACTTGGTGGCAGCGTCACAAAGTTATTTTCGTCTAGCTGCATCAGAAAATGTACCACGACGTCTGACACGCCTCCTTTTTACTGTTTTCTCACAGCTTGGATTGCTGCTGTCATATACAGTATACACACACACACACACGCCCGCACGCACGCACACACACACACACACATACATACATACATATATATATATATATATACACATATATATATACACATACATATCTTCATATCTACATATCTATATACATATCTACATATACACACATATATATATATATATATACATACCTATCTACATCATATACACACACATACATACATACACACACAAAAATTATATATATGTGTGTATGTATGTATGTATGTATGTATGTGTGTGTGTGTGTGTGTGTATATATATATATATATATATATATATATATATCTAGATAGATAGGTGTGTGTGTATATATATATATATATACACATGCATACATATATATACACATACATATACTTGTGTGTATGTTTTTATGTGTCTATATGTGTGTGTATAGATTTGGTCACTGAGTGCAAGGGAAAAATAATAAAATATAGTCTATAAGTTATTAAACAGTAAAACATTAACGTTTTAAGAAGTACAGGTACATTGAGCACTACTGGAGTGTTTGCGGGTAAACTACATTTTAAAGACTGTGTAACACAACAGGTAAGTAGAACTAACATCAGCTACAACAACAACAACAACATTTATTTATATAGCACATTTTAGCACAGCTAAAATGTATATGGATCATCTCTTGGTAGTAGATCCCTTTTGAAAGGCGCTAGATGACGGCTGTGGTATAGAAATTACATTTTCTATGTAAACGTACAAATTTGTGCCTCTGGTAATGTGCCTTACCGGCAATTAAAGAAAATTATTTTTGTGTTCTCTGCACTGTTAAGAGAGAAAGGCTTTGGGATAAAAGGAAAAAAGGTGTAAAGAAAGGAAAGTTGCCTTTTTCTTTTATATAGTATAGAGAGATGTGTTCGCTGACGTTATGATCGCCTTTTGGGGACAGTCGTGGTGGGTCTTGTGTAGACTGGTGAGTTGTCCCCGCCATTAATTGGCTGTGATGGCACTGTAAGTCCTCCACTCGTGTGTGTGTCTTCATAATCCGAGCTGAAGACCTCATAATCGTATACGTGCAAAAGAAAGTGTGAATCGCCTTAATATTATTTTGCCGTGGTGTAGAAAAGGGGTCCCGTGTTTGCACTTGTCTGGGCTATAGGCAGAAGCGCAGTCAGCGTCTCAAAGGCCGGCACAGCTATGCACGCGCGCTGGCTGCTCGACTTTTCCTGGGCAGGAGACCCCTTTTGTACACACGTTCATGATATCAAAAGTCTCAGCGCTCTTTGGAGGTAATTCATATATTATATATATAGCAAAATACCCGCTACCAGCGGAGAAGTAGTGTGTTAAAGAAGTAATGAAAAAGAAAAGGAAACATTTTAATAATAACGTAACATGATTGACATTGTCATGAGTGTTGCTGTCATATATATTCCTGCCTAAATAAGTCACCCTCGCTTTGCTCTTACTTTTTTACCGTTCATTTAATCATGGCTAGTGGTGGAAAAATTATAAAATGGAAGGAGGATGGCTTTACCAAAACAATTATTGATGGCGAATCGATTATTCATAAAGCTTGAATTGGTGATCTGTTTTTCTGTGTTAACCTCATATTTTTTCATACTTCTTCTCAAACTAAGGTGGTGCGAGGGTAAAATGAATCGGGATGCTTGATCAATGTAATCGTGTACCAGGAAATCATGCATTGACAAAAGCTCCACTTTGCTTGTAATGCAAAGTGTGATTAAATGCATTATTTTTTAACGCGTTATGGAGCACATGCATCGAAGCTTCTCAGCTGTGCTTGTGCTAAGAAAAGGAAAGATTTTAAAAATAACGTAACATGATTGTCAATGTGACCTTTTGTAAGTAGTGCCTGGAGGATTAAGTGTGTAGAAACTCTAGAGACAGCGTGTGTATTAACTTGTGGATTTTTCTGTGAGTATTTGGTTTTAGTGTGACGAAGTTACTTCGGAAGACGGCGTTAGCCGCGGAGCTCAGCTTACAGCGAAATGAGGTAAATGGGAGGGAGATGATGACGTGACTCCCCAACCGCCTTTAACTGTCAATCCCCACAAACACAGTCTCGGAATTTGCATAAGCACACCCCTTCACCTACAATTTTAACTTAGTTACAAAGTGATCAAAACTCTCGTTTATATCCTGCGTCCTCTCATTAAACTTGTATCCCACATTACCTGTGGGCATGTGAAACGCCAGCGGTAGCCTGTCTATGAACTTAATTTAAAGTTTAGGTTTACACCTTGCTTTCTTAATGAGGTAGCAGCACTCATGAATATGGTAGTATATGTCACTCGCTCGCTTCTTATTGTTTAGCTGCCTTCTCAATTATATAATGCATGTTTTCTTAAGCGCTTTTGGAGGTCTTCCTGGTTTTCTACGTACTGCGTTGACAGTCAGTTCACGTGATTACGTGGGAGGCGTGATGATGTCACACGAAACTCCGCCCCACGTCTTTCCAGCTCAACTCCATTACAGTTAATGGAGAAAATACCTTCCAGTTATGACCATTAGGCGTAGAATTTCGAAATGAAACCTGCCCAACATTTGTAAGTAAGCTGTAAGGAATGAGCCTGCCAAATTTCAGCCTTCTACCTACACGGGAAGTTGGAGAATTAGTGATGAGTCAGTGAGTGAGTGAGTGAGTGAGTGAGTGAGTGAGTGAGTGAGTGAATGAGTGAGTGAGTGAGGGCTTTGCCTTTTATTAGTATAGATACATACATATCTATATATATACACATACACATATATATATATCTATATATCTATCTATATCTATCTACATCTATAAATCTATATCTATCAATATCTATATATCTATCTATATCTATCTATCTATCTATCTATATATCTATCTATCTATATATGTATATCTATATCTATATCAATATCTATATATCTCCTTTGGGGTGCGAGCCGCTGTTGCTGGGGGTGCCAGAATCCATCGAGGAAGAAAAATTAAAAACATTATTTGTACAAAATCTTAATTTATCTATCCATTCCTAAATAATTAAATGGGCAGGCTATTTCGTATCAGTGCAATACGCTGCTTGTTAAAACGGATGACTCCTGCTCTTACGCACTTAGTGCTGCGGGTATTATGAACTATCGTGATCTGTTCAAGTTCTATTTAAATTTTAAATATAAGTAATTTTTATTTGGTCGACAGAAATATGTTTAGTAGGAATGTAAGTTAAATTTAGTCATCATTGCATAAATTTTTCTTCACCATAGAAATTTAAAGACTAAATTCAACTTCCATTCCTACCAAAGATATTTCTGGCGACTAAATAGAACCTACTTATATCCATATTCGAGCTATTGAGCTGTCGCCTGCCTGAATAAGTCACCCTCACTTCGCTCTTTTTTACTTTTTTACCGTTCATTTAATCATGGCTAGTCGCTGAAAAATTATAACATGGAAGGAGGATTAAACTGAGTATGGCTTTACCAAAACAATTATTGATGGCGAATAAAGTATCCATTATTCATAAAGCTTCAATTGGTGATCTGCTTTTCTGCGTTAACCTCATATTTTTTCATACTTCTTCTCAAACCAAGGGGGAGCGAGGGTAAAATGAATCGGGAAGGGCTGATATATATATATATATATATATATATATATATATACTGCTCAAAAGAATTAAAGGAACACTTTAATCAGAGTATAGCATAAAGTCAATGAAACTTATGGGATATTAATCTGGTCAGTTAAGTAGCAGATGGGGTTGTTAATCAGTTTCAGCTGCTGTGGTGTTAATGAAATTAACAACAGATGCACTAGAGGGGCAACAATGAGATGACCCCAAAACAGGAATGGTTTAACAGGTGGAGGCCACTGACATTTTTCCCTCCTCATCTTTTCTGACTGTTTCTTCACTAGTTTTGCATTTGGCTACAGTCAGTGTCACTACTGGTAGCATGAGGCGATACCTGGACCCTACAGAGGTTGCACAGGTAGTCCAACTTCTCCAGGATGGCACATCAATACGTGTCATTGCCAGAAGGTTTGCTGTGTCTCCCTGCACAGTCTCAAGGGCATGGAGGAGATTCTAGGAGACAAGCAGTTACTCTAGGAGAGCTGGAGAGGGCCATAGAAGGTCCATAACCCATCAGCAGGACCAGTATCTGCTCCTTTGGGCAAGGAGGAACAGGATGAGCACTGCCAGAGCCCTACAAAATGACCTCCAGCAGGCCACTGGTGTGAATGTCTCTGACCAAACAACCAGAAAGACTTCATGAGGGTGACCCAAGGGCCCCATGTCCTCTAATGGGCCCTGAGCTCACTGCCCAGCAGCATGCAGCTCGATTGGCATTCGCCATAGAATACCAGAATTGGCAGATGCACCACTGGTGCCCTGTGCTTTTACAGATGAGAGCAGGTTCACCCTGAGCACGTGACAGAAGTGAAAGGGTCTGGAGAAGCCATGGAGAACATTATGCTGCCTGTAACATCATTCAGCATGAGCAGTTTGGTGGTGGGTTAATGATTGTCTGGGGAGGCATATCCATGGAGGGTCACACAGACCGCTACAGGCTTGACAAAGGCACCTTGGCTGCCATTAGGTATCAGGATGAAATCCTTGGACCCATTGTCAGACCCTATGCTGGTACAGTGGCTCCTGGTGCACGACAATTCCTGGCCTCATGTGGTGAGAGTATGCAGGCAGTTCCTGGAGGATGAAGGAATTGATACCATTGACTGGCCACCACACTTTCCTGACCTAAATCCAATAGAACACCTCTGGGACATTATGTTTTGGTCCATCCAATGCCACCAGGTTGCACCTCAGACTGTCCAAGAGCTCAGTGATGCCCTGGTCCAGATCTGGGAGGAGAACCCCACAACACCATCTGTCATCTCATTAGAAGCATGCACCGATGTTGTCAGGCATGTATACAAGAACACAGGGGCCATACAAAGTGCTGCTTACAATTTTGAGTTGCTGCAATTAAATTTTGGCAAAATGGACTAGCCTGCCACATAATTTTTTCACTCTGATTTTTGGGGTGTCTTTGAATTCAGGGCTCTGTAGGTTGATCATTTTCATTTCCATCAAACAATGTGGCATCCTTTCGTTCCTAACACATTACCCAGTCTATATCAGTATAGATATCCAAGAGGATTTCTTTTTCCCATTGAGATCTGATGTGTTTTCAAAGTGTTCCTTTAATTTTTTTGAGCAGCTTATATTGAATATATTAAAATAGTTTTACTGTCAAATAATGCAAACAGTACGCGCCACGTGTTTCACCCTAATTCTGTGCTCATCAGGCAGTACACACTCACTGCACCCCCTCTCGGGAAACAAACCTCGGACGTCAGCGCTAGAGGCGAAGCCTCTCATGTTGCGCCAGGGTGTGTGGTTTGTTTATTTGACAGTATGTAGATCGGGGTGTGTATATATATATATATTACTTTTGAGAATGCAACGTATAGTCTTGTCCAGGAGGAAAGCAATGTTGCCTCAAATCAATGGCAACCTTTTGTAGGGTGTGTCCTTGAGACTTATTAATTGTCATCGCGAAGCAGAGCCTTACTGGAAATTTGAGGCATTTCAATTGAAATGGGAGATCAGAGGGTATAACGGTGATGCCAGGAATACATTCAGAGTGTGGCGCTCTGCTGTTTTTTTGTGTAGCTGCCTTCACACAGCCTCTCCGCTGCTTTATAAATGAATGCCATATAAGGCCATCGTTTCTCCTTGCTTCGCGGTTATGTACTGTTTTATTGTTCGTTTATTACGATTCTTATAGTTATTGTGTAGCTATTCGAGACTTACTTTACTGTTCAGGTACCCATTTCCTTTATTTAATCCGCGGCTTGTACTTTATTTTTTGCTCTTTATTACGATTATATAGATATTTATTGATTCCCTTCTTTAGCTGACTGCCTGCTCATATAAGACGCTCCGCTGGTTTTTTGTGAAACAGCCTTTACACAGCTTCTCCGCTCTTTTATAAACGAACGACATATAAAGCCATCACCTTGTCAATTGTGTAATGTGTTTTTTGAACAGGTTTGATGCATGGAAGTGATCACTCGTACTGCGTTCAGGAAGTTCACGTGAGCTGTTCTCTTGTGTGATGTTGCAATGTCCATGGCTTAATTTAATGTTAGCTAAGACCCGGCACTTAAAAGTTTCTGGCTGCACTCCGGTTGTAATATGACGAAGCTGTGCGAGCTCACTCTTGAGAATGCGATGTATAGTTGTCCAGGAGAAAAGCAATCTTGCCTGAAATCAATGGCATCGTTTTGTAGGGTCTGTCCCTGAGACTTATTACTTGTCATCATGCAGCAGAGCCTTACTGGAAATTGGAGGCATCTGAATTGAAATGGGAGATCAGAGAGTATAAAGGGGACGCGAGGAATACATTGAGTGTGGAGAAACTCTAGAGACAGCGTGTGTATTAACTTGTGGATTTTTCTGTGAGTATTTGGTGGCAGTGTGACGAAGTTGCTTCCGCAAGACCTTGTTAGCCGCGGAACTCAGCTCAGAGCGAAATGAGGTGAATGGGAGGGGAGATGATGACGTCACTCCTCTACCCGCCTTAACTGTCAATCCCCCCACAAACACAGTCTCTCGGAATTTGCATAAGCACAGCCCTTCACCAGCATTTTAACTTAGTTACAAAGTGATCAAAACTCTCGTTTATACCCTGCATCCTCTCCCAGCGGCAGCCTGTCTATGAACTTAATTTAAACTTTAGGTTTACACCGTGCTTTGTTTCTGAAGTAGCTGCACTCATGAATATGCTTGTATGTGTCACTCGCTCGCTTCTTATTGTTTCGCTGCCTTCTCAATTGTATAATGCATGTTTTCTTCAGCGCTTTTTGGAGCTCTTCCTTGTTTTATACGTACTGCGTTGACAGTCAGTTCACGTGATTACATGGGAGGTGTGATGATGTCACACGAAACTCCGCCCCCATGGCCATCAAGCTCAACTCCATTATAGTATATGGAGAAAAATAGGTTCCAGTTATGACAATTTCGTGTAGAATTTTGAAATGAAACCTGCCCAACTTTTGTAAGTAAGCTGTAAGGAATGAGCCTGCCAAATTTCAGCCTTCCACCCACACGGGAAGTTGGAGAATTAGTGATGAGTGAGTGAGTGAGTGAGGGCATTGCCTTTTATTAGTATAGATGAAAACTGTCAACTCCATTCTTTTTTGCATTTCACCAGAAAAATATTAATTGTAACATTTAATAGCTCAGACAGCCAAACTGTTTACTGTAAGAGGAGACTAATGAAAGGAGAAGCTGAAGTTTGTTTGAAAAACTAATTAATCAACCCCTTCCCCACCGACTCAGTGGGTCAAGTGGATGCAATTCCTAAAGAAGAAGTGATATAGTTGAAAGAGGCTCTCATAATACAAATATCAAGATGGTGTTTTGTTCATCAGAATTAAATACTTAAGGTTTAATTAATTGGCTAATTATAGGCTGTTATCCTCTAAACACTGAGCTAAGGCTGCCCTTACTTTAAAGAAAATATTTGTAAAACTTGCATGTTCCTCCTCATAGGAGTCACTTAATTAAATAATCCTTGACTGACATCTGTTGTAATTTCAAAAATGACCAGAGCAAAGATGAGTGGGTGGACATGGGTTAGCATACATAAAACCTTTCAGTTTATATGTTTAAGCAGACAAAAAAAAACCTGAATGAGATGGCACTGTAGTCCCATGACTGAAAGTGATGCAACATTAACACCAATCAGCTAATAAGATGATGGTATCTGCTACTTTTAATTATAGAAGAAGATACAATAGTGACATCCTTAGCAACAAATATAAGACTTTCTCTAAAGTCAAAATTTATTATGAGTTTTTAGGCAACAAGGGAAATACAACAGCATAATAATTTCTGACAAATAGGTCAAAAACTTAAATCATTCTAGCAAAGATATTCATTTACATGGTGCACATATTTAACTACTTTTAACATATAAATAACTTGTCGAAACAATATGATGAGCAATTCCAAATCAAACTTTTAAAAATTTAGTACAATGTGTTGCCAAAAAGATTGAATACTTCTTTTTGGAAAACTGCAGAAAGTCAAATATATTCCAATCAATTATTGTAGGGGAATGATGATGGAACATAATAGATGTACTGTATGTTCTCCACAAAGAAACTGTGAACACATTTGATGCCTTTTATTACAGTGTATTTACTCAAAAGGTAACTTCAATGTTCCTAGGTACTTTGAGTGTTTATTTACCATGTGACCAGCTTCTGGTTCTGGTATGAAAAATAAATAAAAAGGTCACTTATTTGGTTATTCACTTTATACTACAAGGACACAATGAAGATGCCTAGATAAAATACTATTTAGTCTGACAATTACTTAGTAATTGCACTATAATAAAAGACCACAAAAAGTATATAATGGCATTATAGCATCACATCACAATTCTCCATGAGAAAGTGAAAACAATGATAGTGCAGAAGATGAAAGGGATAATAACAATACAGGTACCGGTCATAAAATTAGAATATCATGACAAAGTTGATTTATTTCAGTAATTACATTCAAAAAGTGAAACTTATATATTAGATTCATTCATTACACACAGACTGATGTATTTCAAATGTTTATTTCTTTTAATTTTGATGATTATAACTGACAATTAATGAAAGTCCCAAATTCAGTATCTTGGAAAATTAGAATATTGTGAAAAGGTTCAATATTGAAGACATCTGGTGCTACACTCTAATCAGCTAATTAACCCAAAACACATGCAAAAGCCTTTAACACTAGAATTACCAGAGCCTACAAAAAAACTCGTAATTCCGTCCCACCTTAAATTGCTTCTTAAATCCCTTCACACCTCTCCGCCAGCGTCCTTTGTCCTCTAAATGTGCTGATAAAGAGAAGCTAGGAGCAGCCGGCTATTCCATCCCCACACCAATTTAGAACGTGCACGAACTTCTCTCAGCTCATGCCTTGATTGAGTATCTGGGAGTGAAGTGGAGTTTTAGAGTGGAAATAATAGATCGTTATTTGGAACACACGCATTTCATGTCTGTTCTGTTTCTACAGTAATCTGTGTCAACACATTGTTAAAACAGAAACGTTTTTTATATTCTAGTAGTAGATGACAAAATGTAGGCATAAACTATATAATGTATGAAGCCTGAAGTCCAAATAACAAAGAAACATTTTCACAAAACTGCCTCCGTGGTGTAATAGAATCAGTTCTCGCCTTGGAATCAAAAGGTCGCGAGTTCGATCCTCCACCACTCTGTTTTGAGAAGTAAACTGCTTTTAGTCTTACTACTTTAGAATAAAAGCATACATTTGATTTCAGTCTGTAACAGCCGGTGCAATTTATGATCCTTGTAAAGGTTAGCTTTTTTTTTTTTGTTAATTCACTTTTCATTCGCTCAGTCGCGTTTAGAATCAATCCATACAACCCCATCTGACACGGCTGTTTTCACTAAAGACGTGCTATAGCTCTGCAGTGTACCACGATGCATACTAACGCCCCCCCCGCAACCACCCCCACCCAACCGGGTTCTGACACACAAACGCTGGCGAAGCTGCCTTCTTCGTATCTCACCGTCACTTGATTTTCTTTTTATTCAGTTTTATTGAGTGTTCCTGCCATTCCCCGCATGTTGCTGTATGCCGTTTCTTTTGTACTCCAGGACATGCAGAGGAAAGAATGATAAAGAGCAGTAACTTCGGCGTTATATGCAATAATCAGACACTCCCCATCTGCCCGTGTCGCTCAAAAACAGGAACATATATTGGTGTAAAAGTATAACAAAAGTGCACTTTTATTCAAGTGCACTTTTTCCATCGCCGTTTCCTGTAAGAAGCAATGTACACACTTCTCTCTATGCTGTGGTTTCTATTACACACCTGAAAGAAGGAGACAATACATGTGAAAATATCATCGCACTAATGCAATATTATTTGAAAACGAACAGCGTCAGATCGGGTGTGAATTTATGCAGGAACTGGAAATTCTCTGATGCGGGACCTTCCCCCAGGGAAGAAAGTACAGTGTCAGGTGCTCATTCAGTGTAATAGGAACCATAGCACAGAGAGTTGTGTGCACTGCAACAAGTACACGTGTCGTAAATGTAGGAAGGACGGTCCTTGGGTGTGTGGGAACTGTTAATATTTGAATGTGATGATTTTATATAGCATGGAATGAAAATCAGCACTTCTTAGCATTGCACCATGCAAGCTGTCGTATCAATCGCCTACTGTAACTTGCTTTCTTTTTTCCTCGGTTATACCGGTAGTCTTGAATAAAAGTGTACTTGTTTTGTTTGCGAAATGAAGTGTCTGCGTGCACTTTTCGTGGCATTACACGTGTATTTTTTGAGCATGCCCGTTTGAGCATGCTCAAACACAGGAACATAAGGGTGTAAAATTACTGTATAACAAAGCAACGGGCAGATGGGTAGTGTCTGATGATTGCATATAGCGCCGAAGTTACTGCTCTTTACCATTCTCTCCTCTGCACGGACGGAATTACGAGTTTTTTCGTAGGCTTTGGTAATTCTAGTGTTAAATGGTCTCTCAGTCTAGTTCTCTAGGCTACACAATCATGGGGAAGACTGCTGACTTGACAGTTGTCTAAAAGACGACCATTGACACCTTGCACAAGGAGGGCAAGACACAAAAAGTCATTGCTAAAGAGGCTGGCTGTTCACAGAGCTCTGTGTCCAAGCACATTAATAGAGAGGTGAAGGGAAGGACAAGATGTGGTAGAAAAAAGTGTACAAGCAATAGGGATAACCGCATCCTGGAGAAGGTTGTGAAACAAAATCCATTCAAAACTGTGGGGGAGATTCACAAAGAGTGGATTGCAGCTGGAGTCAGTGCTTCAAGAACCACCACGCACAGATGTATGCAAGACATGGGTTTCAGCTGTCACATTCCTTGTGTCAAGCCACTCTTAAACAAGAGACAGCGTCAGAAGCGTCTCGACTGGACTGCTGCTGAGTGGTCCAAAGTTATGTTCTCTGATGAAAGTAAATTTTGCATTTCCTTTGGAAATCAAGGTCCCAGAGTCTGGAGGAAGAGAGGAGAGGCACAGAATCGACGTTGCTTGAGGTCCAGTGTAAAGTTTCCACAGTCAGTGATGATTTGGGTGCCATGTCATCTGCTGGTGTTGGTCCATTGTGTTTTCTGAGGTCCAAGGTCAACGCAGCCGTCTACCAGGAAGTTTTAGAGCACTTCATGCTTCCTGCTGCTGACGAACTTTATGGAGATGCAGATTTCATTTTCCAACAGGAACTTGCACCTTCACAAAGTGCCAAAACTACCAGTACCTGGTTTAAGGACCATGGTATCCCTGTTCTTGATTGACCAGCAAACTCACCTGACCTTAACCCCATAGAAAATCTATGGGGTATTGTGAAGAGGAAGATGCAATACGCCAGACCCAACAATTCAGAAGAGCTGAAGTCCTCTATCAGAGCAACATGGGCTCTCATAACACCTGAGCAGTGCCACAGACTGATCGACTCCATGCCACACCGCATTGCTGCAGTAATCTAGGCCAAAGGAGCCCGACTAAATATTGAGTGCTGTTCATGCTCATACTTTTCATGTTCATACCTTTCAGTTGGCCAACATTTTTTTTTTGCATTGGTCTTAAATGATATTCTAATTTTCCGAGATACTGAATTTGGGACTTTCAACAACAACAACAACATTTATTTATATAGCACATTTTCATACAAACAGTAGCTCAAAGTGCTTTACATCATAAAGAATAGAAAAATGAAAGACACAATTATAAAACAAAATAAATCAACATTAACATCGAATAAGAGTAAGGTTCAATGGCCAGGGGACAGAAAAAACAAAAAAACTCCAGATGGCTGGAGAAAAAATAAAATCTGTAGGGATTCCAGACCATGAGACCGCCCAGTCCCCTCTGGGCATTCTACCTAACATAAATGAAACAGTCCTCTTTGGATTTAGGATTCTCACGGAAGGGCTTGATGATGATGATGGTCACGTAGACTTCTGCCTTTCAATCCATCCATCATTGTTGGAGCATCATGAAGCTTTGAGTAGGTGGAGGTGGCGCAGGCCATCACCACAAAGAAACCGGAAAAAGAAACAGAAAAGAGAGTAGGGGTCAGTTCCGATTTTAGAGCCACCATGAATAGTTATTTTGAGGAGATTGAACATATAGAGTATCAGGATTAAGTTAAATTAAGATTAAAATGAAGTTATAAAAGGCCATGTTAAAGTAATGTGTTTTCATCAGTGTTTTAAAGTGCTCTACTGTATCAGCCTGGCGAATTCCTATTGGCAGGCTATTCCAGATTTTAGGTGCATAGCAGCAGAAGGCCGCCTCACCACTTCTTTTAAGTTTTGTTCTTGGAATTCTAAGGAGACACTCATTTGAAGATCTGAGGTTACGATTTGGAATATAAGGTGTCAGACATTCCGATATATAAGATGGGGCAGATTATTTAAGGCTTTATAAACCATAAGCAGAATTTTAAAGTCAATTCTGAATGACACAGGTAACCAGTGTAGTGACATTAAAACTGGAGAAATGTGTTCGATTTTCTTTTCCTAGTTAGGATTCTAGCAGCTGCATTCTGCACTAGTTGCAAACGATTTATATCTTTTTTGGGTAGTCCAGAGAGGAGTGCATTACAGTAATCTAGTCGACTGAAAACAAACGCGTGAACTAATTTCTCAGCATCTTTCAGTGATATAAGCGGTCTAACTTTACTTATGTTTCTTAAGTGAAAAATGCTGTCCTAATGATCTGATTAATATGTGATTTAAAATTCAGATTACAGTCAACAATCACCCCTAAGCTTTTTACCTCCGTCTTGACTTTTAATCCTAATGTATCCAGTTTATTTCTAATAGCCTCATTGTATCCATTATTGCTGATCACTAAAATTTCAGTTTTCTCTATATTTAACTTGAGAAAATTACTATTCATCCATTCTGAGATACTAGTCAGACATTCTGTTAGTGAATCAATAGAATCAGGGTCATCAGGAGCTATTGATAAGTACAGTTGTATGTCATCAGCATAGCTGTGGTAGCTCACGTTGTGCCCTGAAATAATCTGACCTAACGGAAGCATGTAGATTGAGAATAACAGCGGACCCAGGATAGAGCCTTGTGGAACACCATATCGGATATCATGTGTCTTCGAGTTGTAATTCCCACAACTAACAAAATATTTTCTCCCTGTCAGGTAGGATTCAAACCAATTTAGGACCGTGCCAGAGAGGCCCACCCATTGACTAAGGCGATTTCTAAGAATGTTGTGATCAATGGTGTCAAATGCAGCACTCAGATCTAAGAGGATGAGAACAGATAAATGGCCTCTGTCTGCATTTACCCGCAAGTCATTTACTACTTTAACGTTTCTACGTTTAACTACTTTCATTAGTTGTCAGTTATTATCATCAAAAATTAAAAGAAATAAACATTTGAAATACATCAGTCTGTGTGTAATGAATGAATCTAATATACAAGTTTCACTTTTTGAATGGAATTACTGAAATAAATCAACATTGTCATGATATTCTAATTTTATGACCAGCACCTGTACTCCCTAAAAACAATACTGATTGCCACAGCTGCCATTGGTGATGCATTTAGTGGACCTTTACATTTGTTAAGTAATACAGCTGAGGTGTTGTGTAGCAGTTACAAAATAAGCAACTCTTGTCAAAAATCTATATTCGTAAAACGTTATAGACAGTAGATGCTAGAACTTGTATCAGTGCAGCTACCACATGTGTTCAGGTGGTATAGCTCAAGAAGTAACATATGATCTCTGCTTTGATAGGAAGGTGGTCTGGAAAATATATAATCCCAGCTATTTTAACCAAAGGTAGATTTCAGTATTACATTGGTCTCACATTGGTGAGCATGACTTTTTAGACCTTCCATTGACTGAAGAAATCAGATGGTTGGGTTTAAAGGCCACCACTTAAAAGTAGATCACATGTGATAGGTGTTGTGCTGTGTGCAGTTAAATACCACATAACATGACTTTGGATCTCAGTAAAAATGCTTCTGCCACAGTATGAATAGGCTTCAGCTTAAATCTGCAAGCATAGGAATGTACAGTTGTTTAGGTAAAAATGTTTTAGGTTATGCTAGAAAGTTTATTCTGTTCATTTGGACATTTTTTCCCAATAAGTTTCATCACTCATCCAAGTGACTTTCTCAGTCTCAGTTGACTTCAGGTTTCTCCAACCTTATAAACAGTACCTTGGCTTAATGACTGAACTAGCACCATTCACCCACAATGGGCCGTATTATCAATGATATGCAAATTGTCCATTGATCAATGGCCAAGAGTACCATTTACAGAGAGTTGGGGAATGGCTGCAATCACTGCATTGTAAGATGGTGAAAGATGACACACACAGATCATCCTATCTTATACATTCACAATTAACATTAACTAATCAGCATAACTTCATGTTTCTGGAATATGGGAGTAACGTGGAATCCAAAACACAATATTTTGATCTCAACCTAAGTGACTAAATTAAAATAAAGTTAAAAATAAGTCATTAAAGCCATACCAAAAGCTTGAATAAAAGGTGTATTTGAATCAATGCCATCATATTTACTCTTTGACAAAAAGTACATGTCATTTCAAGATGTTTCAAAGGATTGAAGTTATACCAACGCTCAATGCAACAGGAGTTAATGCTAATCAAAAACATATAATCAGATATACTTAAAGAAATGAACACCTACATTAAGAAATAGTTCCAAGATTGAAATATCCTGTTTAATGAAAGGTAGGGGCAAGAAATAGGGGATTACACCATCAGAACAACACAAGTGCAGCTCTTTCTGTGACTTCTTCATATGGTCTTCTGATGATACAATGAGTGTCTTTGGTAGTTGTATAGTCAGGTGGCTAGAGGCAAACAGAGAGGCACAGTTCTTCTTTTGGAACAGAGACTTCCTGTCTGTAAAGAGTAACTGGACATATGATTCCCAGCAGAGCAACAAAAATAAAAACAATGCCCCCTCATGTCCCTGTGAAATCGGTCTCCATAAATAAAGAACAATGAAAATACAGTATATACATAAACTTTTATCAAATGGAACTGATCCAACTTTGAAAGCTTCCTCATTTAAGTATTAGACAGGAACTTAAAGGTATTCATCTAAATAAACTTTAATTTTATGGAGATGGATGCAAAAAATCAAAATTCTAAGAACAAGGCAAGCTGAGAGTTATTAGCAAAGGCAAAGGTCAGCTATAATAAACTAGAATTAAAGTAGCAAAATCCAAGCATTATGCTATACTTTAGTTTTCTAATTATTAACTACCATCTTATCCTCCCAACTAACTTGATATATTTTTTAGTTTACTACCTTTCGTGTTAAATTTACTTTACTGAAGACTCAAAGAGTAATGTGCCTCCTGTCTCTCACACCATTTCTCAATATTAATGGTAACCTCAAAGACTACTATAAAATATAGCACATAATATTTTCAGTGGGAGATGGTGGTGTCCTCAAGGTCTATGCACCTACTCAAGGCCACAACATGCATACTGTATATGACCATATATGAAACCTGATGTAGATAAACAATATCATTGAACAAAGGCCTCACAAAAGCTGTGAAATTTTTTGGAAAAGTGCTAATGAAAGTTAAATATTGTAAAGATCACTTTGTTTGCAAGACTTAGATTAGAGTAGATAAACGTTATTAATCCCATGGGGAAATTCAGATGCATACAGCAACAAACATAAAAAAGTACACAGACTCACAGAACATACAATACAATCAATTCATAAATATATAAATACAACAAAATAAACTTAACAAGTACATTGGCTGGACGCATTGAATTGCCTGATAGCAGTTGGCAGAAAAGACCCCCATTTGAGAATTACCCATGGCAGTTAACTTATCATAGTTAGAAAGAGGAGGACATTTTGAGGCTCACTAGAGCAGTCACAAGCAATGCTAAAAAGGTAATGGTAAAGGTAAGTGACAGGTTTTTAATATTAGTCATAAAGTTTAAATGAAATGTGAGTCATAATTCCATGAATGACAGAAGTAGAAAACGGTTTTCACTAGTGAAGGTAGATTTCCTCATTAACTACCATGAAAGAAGTCCAGGATCTAAAACATAATAACAGTTATTCATACATCCATAACTAAACCTGCTTATTCCAGTTCAGGGTCTAGGGGTAGGAGATAAGAAATTTGCCAACAGCAAAAGTAATATTACATAAAATTTAGTGGCACAATATAATGAAAATGAAGGCAAATTAAAAATTATGGTTGCAAATGAACAAAGGTAATACTTGAGAAATATAAGGTATCCAGTTAAATCGAGGCTTCTGAGTGAGTAGGAACAAGATAATGTAATGGTAGACCAGGCAATGGCAAGAAGAGCACAGGTTGGTTTTTAAAGCCCAGGCTTAGGCATCAAATGCAAAAAGTTGCAGAGAGGGGTGTTGTTAGGTTTAAATATTGCAGTCATAACTAATTAATTGTGAATATATTTCTTATTGAACCCTCTTCAAAAGGAGGATAATAAAACACTGAGCAGGTGGTTTTATTGGCCATCCATGATAAAGTTTCCCTTTGCAATAATTATTCAGATTTCTAGTAAAATACAAATAGCATTTTATGAATATTTGTGGCTCTAATAAGCAAGATTGGACTCAAATGATGTTTTGCTTTAAGAGTACATAAAACAAAAGCAGTGAAATTCAGGAAAATTCAACATAGATTTAAGAGGAGCTGAGATATGGTACATGGAAATGTCAAAGTTTAAAAAAAATATATTTATTTACATTTTTTAAAGATGCTTCAGAATGCTGAATGCACAATTTCCCACTCCATTATAACCATGCTGAATGTTAATACCTGACAAATTTAAACTCAGCATTTTCCATTTGAATGGAAATCATCCAAGTGGATGCTTCATTATGTGAGTTGTAAGATTTACACAGGACATGGGATGAATTCCAAACCCTTATTTTGTGATATAATTACAGTGTGCAAGCATTCATATTTGAAAAATTTCATAATATTTTGGTATTTGATTTCCATAATGATTAGAGGCCAGATATTATAGTGTTTGAATCTCTGTCTGATTTTCAAGAGGGCTTATTTCCATGCTCGGTAGATTGTTAACTACATCTCTCTGCATACAGAATTCCACACTAATCATACTGTTGTAATTAGTAATTGTTTGCACAGTTGAATATTTACCACACGATTGCGCACCCAGACTGTAAGGCTCAGAAATTCTTGGCCTGATTAAGCTACTTTCATCTGTTCCTTGGGTTGTACTGTGTGCTATGTGATGAGATTTTATTGCATGAAATGTTTCCCTTGAGAATATATTTAAAAGCTCTTTATACAATGATCCCAAACTTATTAAGAGTGTAATTTGAAGAGCAAGTATATACAGTATATTCTTGTTGCAGGATATGAGCCATTCAGAGTTTTTGTAAACTTTATACTATCCAAACATCAAATAAAGGAAGTTCCAAATTAAATTAATTCAATAAGAAATGTAATCAAATTTCATGATTGAAAAAAAATCCTCTGAAAATTATGTAAATCTATGTTCATAAAACATGTTATATTATTAGATATAATAAATATGAGCAGAGCTGAAAATGTTCAGCATTAAGAATAGTTGAAAATGTTTAGCTTGGGCCCTCCTCTTGTGTGCAGTTTAGCGTTGCTGCCTCTGCCTTAAGGAGGTCAAACTGGAAAGCCACAAAACATTTATTAGCTTTGGACCTGATTCTGCACCTTCAACATACCAAGACACAGTCTTCATTTTATATTGGGCTTTATGAGTTCACAGTTCCGGTTCCATTGTTTAGACCTGCAGCACAGTGGGTTCATCAACTTGATTAGAGTTATGCATAGAGTCAGAGGTCTGAATTGAAGCGCCTGCCAAAAATGATATTTACATATCTAATGTCATTTTTTTCTTTTTTAATTTTGTTAAGGTCCATGTTTTTTTTTGCTTTAGGTTATCTTGTACCAGGGAATTTCCTCTGGGACAGAATTTAGGATTATGTAGTAGTCCAAAAAACAATTTAAAGAAATTTGAGATTTCATGTACATGCTATATGCTTGGCACCCTAATTGGAAGTTAGTGTATGAAGGTAATATAGCAAATAGTGGACATCAAGAAAAACAAGAGAGGTGACCCTTTAGATATTTTTCTTACCAGAAATACATATTTATTATTAACATGGCATGAGTTTTTTCTTTTTTTTACTTAGTCTAACTATTCTGCAGTGTTGTGTCTTATCTGAGGAAGCAATTTATTTATCATTTGCCTACAAAGAAAATAAGTGAACTGCCCTTGGCTTCTATCCCTGTACTTTAATAATTTCTGGAAGGGTGTAGCCAGGAGGGGCAGTCCTCATTCTTTCCCCCCAGCTTTCCATTATGGTAAAATGGTTCCTCCACATCTGCTTGCCCCGGCTGGGTGTGTTCTGATGCTCACACTTTCTGTGTCATACCTACAACAAGAAGTGAGCAATTCCAGAGGCATCCTTACTTCTCTGTCTCCTTTTTATTGATCTCCCCTCCAGGAGATACATATAAATGAGAGAGTTAACCAGTATTTTCTCACTAGCTGGAAGAAAACGGATTATTGTTTAAAGACTTATTTAAACTGAATGCATTTTTTTGGTATATTAGATTCATACCAAGGGTGGCATAATAGTGAAATGGGTAAAACTACAGCCTCATGGATTAAATGTTCTCAGTATAAAGCACTAGATTGTTGTTGTATTTTAGTGTGAATGTTCCCTGTGTGTATGTGTGGTATCATATTGGCCCAATGCCGGTGTATGAGAGATCGGGCCCTGTTATAGACTGACATTCCCCCAGGACTGTTTCTTACTGGAGTAAGTCCCCGTTTCTCATGACCTTTAATTGGATTAACACGGTTTAAATAGGTTATATAATGGCAGGTAAGCACTGACACACTGTAGACATGAAATAACAAAATCATACATCAATGTTTTATCGTGTAATTTCTTTTGGTGACCCTATTTCCCCATTTATGCTCTTTATTGTGTAGACAATATGCATTTACCACTCTGTGACACTTTAGCACTTCCTCCCACCATTAATATTAGATCTGTTACCTCAGGCAGTTAGACTAAGTATAGAAACAGGCAGGAATTAAGTTACACATTTAATTTTGTATTATTAATAAAATGCCCAAAAATATTAAGGAAGCAGAATACTATGTGAATATTGGCAAACCATACCTTTACAGCCTAAGTAGCAGTGCTTCTTGTGTCCATAGCCGGCCTCTTGGCTAATTTTCAGTCCAGCTTGCTTTGGTACTCCAAGGCCATTGAATGGGGTATTGAAAGAGGCCACATGCCTGTCTCAATATGGTTGCTGAGTTAGAGTTGTCTTCATCATGGTCTTCTCTTCAAGGACAGATGGTGAGAGAGAGAGGTAAAGGCAAAGAGACCAACTTTATACCATTCTTACACAAAACACAAACCAGTGGGATGTTGTCATACAGAATGGTCTCCGATTCAGAACTAATCATGAACAGCCACACTTTAGACCAGCCCCTTTCTAACCAATTACCAATGAAAGCGCTCAGGTACAACTCTCCACCCAGTTGCTTTTTTTTGTCAGCTTATGGCCTTCCTGCAGTAGATGGCTTATAGTCCCATGTAAGTAAAATACAGTTACCCCTGCCAAGCCGGACTAAAGTTCCATTCCTCTCACCAAATATTTCACACTCAGTCAGTTCTAAAGACTAGTTGGGGTTTGGGGTGTTGGGGGGTTTTGGTTAGGTAAACATCAAAGCACCTCTGTTCTCATCAATGAAACAAAACATACCTGCTGAAGCACTATCAAATATTAGATTTGCTTTGTCTAGTTTACAAATACAGACACAAGATATTTATCAACTGCAATGCTATGAAATCAGCCCACCACAATCAATTTTCAAAATTTAGATTCTTTGTAGTTGTAATCATTTCTCAACAACACTGGGAACAAGGTACGAACCCACCCTGCGTTGTGCTCAGTGCTGTTTGGAGGAACTCTAGCTTCCCCCAGACCCCATATTCCCATCTTTAACTTTCTTAAGGCAGATCTCACCAAGTTTCACTTCTTAGGTACAGAGAATTAGTTCTGTAAGACTATGACAGGATCTTGGAAATTCTTTGTTAAAAAATTTGGTGGGTCCCCTCCTACCTGACTAAATCCTTAACACTCGAATCCCTGAAGCCTACAAAAAAACTCGGAATCCCAGGCCACCTTAAATTCCTTCTCACCTTTCCATTAGCGTCTTTTGTTTTGTAAATATGTCAGTCAACACAAGTAGCAAGCACCCTGCTGTCCCATTCCCCCCACCACCGCAGTCAACTCGGGCAAAACTTTTTCCCAGCTCAAGTCTTCTTTATCTTAGTGTTAGGTGCCTAAATTTATATACATTGTTGTAGACTCAGAACACACATGAAATGCATGTTTTCCAAATAACAACATATTATTTACCCTATACAACTCCAGGTTCCGGGATTACGAGTTTTTTCGTAGGCTTCAGGGATTCTAGTGTTAAAGCTCCTAATGTCCAAACAGTATAAATCCATTAAATGGTTGCTACAACTTTCTTTTTTGTCTATTTCTAACTCACTTAATCCTGAACAGGGTCACAGGTGGGGCTGGAGCCTATCCCAGCACGAGGCAGGAACAAATCCTGGACTGAGCGGTAGTCTTTCTCAGAGTGAACACACACACACACACATGCACACACACTACAACCACATACTACAGCCAATGCAGTATTATTAATCCTCCTAATCTGCATGCCTTTTGACTGTGGGAGGAAACAGGACCACCAGGAGGAAACCCATGCAGACAGGGCAATGCAAACTCCCTACAGGAAGGACTTGGGATGCGATTTCTGGTCCCCTTTTTGCGAAGCAGCATACCGTATATACTTGCATATAAGTCCGGTTTTGAAACCGGAAAAATCGATCATAAAATCAGACCCCGACTTATACGCCCATTCATAAATGTGACCATTCATTTTTTTTTTTTACATCTGCTTGCTTCCTCAAATCTTGCACCATTTTCTCAGACACATCGAATTTTGTTACTGCAATGCAGTTACAAATTTCTTTTGCCACTTCTGATCAAACGCTCCATCGTAGATAAGGGATGCTCTTACGATAAAGGTGTATGAGAATATGAGATACAAAAAACACAAAACAGTGCAAACGTTGGTTCGGAATAGTTCGGGTATTACTGTGTGGTCACAATACATAGAAAAAAAAAGGCAGTGTGCTCCGTGGTTACTCTCTCAGGTGGGTGTTAGCCAATCATAATCTCTTGGACCAATAGTGTGAGTTTTCTGCATTCGACTTATACAACTGACATTATACGGCAAAATCAAGCCCCAACTTATCTGCAGGAGAACTTAAGCGCGGGTATATACAGTAGCTACCACTTTGCCTCTGTGCCACCCAACTTCTGTTTCAATAGACTTAAATTCATAATTTCGAAGTGAAAGAATTTGCAGTCGCTACTGAAAAACTATAGCTCAACTTAATCATTCCTCATCTTCATTAAAAAAAATCTCTAAAACTATTCTAACTACATTTATGCAGTGAGAGTTCCCCTGTTGCAGGGCACTCATGTTTCCTCTCTTTTGACTGACATAAGAAATGAAGTTAGGGATTTCAACCATATTTTCTGTACCTATTTAGATGTCAACATTTGATCTATTTATTTTAAAATTACTATGGGGCAGCACAGTGGCGCAGTGGTAGCACTGCTGCCTCGCAGTAAGGAGACCTGGTTTTGCTTCTCGGGTCCTCCCTGCATGGAGTTTGCATGTTCTCCTCGTGTCTGCGTGGGTTTCCTCCGGGTGCTCCGGTTTCCTCCCACAGTCCAAAGACATGCAGGTTAGGTGCATTGGCGATCCTAAACTGTCACTAGTGTGTGCTTGGTGTGTGTGTGCCCTGTGGTGGGCTGGCGCCCTGGCTAGGTTCGTTCCTGCCTTGCACCCTGTGCTGGCTGGGATTGGCTCCAGCAGACCCCAATGACCCTGTGATAGGATATAGTGGGTTGGAAAATGACTGACTGACTGACTTATATTATGGGTTTGCTCAATGGATAGCATAGCTGCTTCATAGATTTAGTGACCTGGGTTGAAATACCACAACTCGCCATTTTCCATTCTTCCTGCGTCTGTGTGGGTTCTTCATTGTGTTCTCTGTCTGTCTTTCCTAACAATTCTCTTTGGATATTTAGGTTCATGGGTGATCACAAACTGGTCCTTGTGTGTGTGTAAGTGGGTCCTGCAATGAACCAGTGTCCCACTGAAGTCAGCATCCAGCCTCTCCACATAGACTCCAGCCTGCTGTGCTCTCCATTGGATTATGATGATTGGAGAATGTTAGGTTATTATTTTACTGCTTTAATTTGCATTTAGCAAAGTTTTCGATGATATCCACTTTAGTCATCATCGCCCTTTTGATATTAATTAAATTGTGAGTCACTTTGGAAAAAAGTGTCAGCTAAATAAATAAATGTAAATGTAAGATGACAGGACTGATGTATGAAACACTTGGAAAAAATGAGAAAAAGAAAAGTGAACACTTTTATAGTGAAAGGGTTTTTTTTTGGTCTACTTAAATTCAACAGAGATAATCATATATATGAATAGCACAAAAAGGTTACATAGTTTTCATTATCTGGCCAAGATTACAGGTTTAACTGCCTGTGGAATGCCCTTCATGTCCTCACATATCATTGTAATTACTTAAACGTCAGGCTGTAGTTTAGTAAGGCAGAGGGTTAATCAGGAAAGCAGCTTCTATTGTAAAGTGAAATTCAGTAAAATAGGAAAAGTTAGAAGAGAAATGACAATCCAATCATTTTAAATTTTACTCTGTAAAATTCTGGACATTTCCTTTGAGAAAAAAAATTAACTTTTTTATGAGAACAAATTGAGCTTGGTTCAGTATGATTCACACAACCTCACATGTATATAAACACATACAGTATATATTTGATAGAAAAATATCTTTATTTGTTTTATTTTGCATAGTTAGCAGCTCAAGATTATCCATGTTCATCTTGGTTTCTGTTACATTTAATTGCTTGAAATTCTTCTTCACATAGCAAGATACTGAAGAATTAATTTTTGATACCTTGTAGATAGATTTAGACAATGAAGTTAAAGTCACAATTTATATACATACAGGACGCTTCCAAACTATGAGAAGAACAATAAAATTGAAGGTGCTATGAGGCTTGAGAATAAATTATGAAGCAAATTAATGCTTAGTGTCTTAAAATCTGTCCTAAAAGAGCGTCATCTGCAAGGACTGTACTCTGTTAATGCTTTATGCGGTAGGACAATTGAAAAGAAAGCTTCAGTAATCCAATCCAGGTAATCCAATTTCACAAATATGAACCTCGCTGCCGGCCAAGGAGGCATACAATTCCTTCCATGAAATAAAAGTCATGCACTGTTTAATGCTCAATTGGTTTAGCTTACCCTGATCATATCTGATAGATACTCTATCTTAAGTTGTTTCATACAACTTTGACAATATATTTTTCTTATTCCAGGTTTATCCTCTTTAATTCTGTGAAATGCTGTGTGTTTTTAGAAATATAAAGTACCTTTACACTGAATTTCTCTAACATCTCTTACTGTTACTCATTCTGTTCCTTCACCTTGTTTCCTTTAGCTATATATTAATAAGAACTTATATAAGAATTGTTTAAGTGAAATAGTGTATACAGTACATTATGAATTGTTTTCCACCAAGCTAATGGCATTATTTTTTAAATCTGGGAAATTTTTCCTTGCCATCTCTACTCGTGTATTCCAAAAGGTATTTGACTGCAATAATTTCCAGTTCAACAAACTTTTCATGCAGCGTTGCCTATTCCAGTGGACTGAGGCGTGTTTTATGTCTGACTTATTTCTATCAACATCCTTCAGGCTTATCATAAAATACCTCAAGGATTTCAAAATGTTACATCTCTTTAAATACCTAGCAAACTCTGTTTCCTTTATTAGAAACACATATACAAATTTTATAATTTAATTTAACATGTGAACAAATCTTGATGTGAACACAGTTTATAGCTCTTTAAAGTTATAAATACTACTTCATTTTTATGCTGGTATAGAATCTGTGACTGTTGCCTCAACGTCAGTGAGTTTTACAATTTGTTAGATGAAATTACCATTTTTCAGTATCGATGACATTTTTCATATATCTTGTTAAATTGACAGCTCCACTAACGCACTCATTTGCAAAACATCAGCTATTTTAAACAAAGATACTCTCACTTCTCCATCAGGGTTATTTTAGGCATTTGTAACACATTATAGATGAAAGGCAAAGATCCTGCATTGCACTGACTGATCAAATTGTGTGAGCTCCAGATGGAAGAGTGTTGGAGGAGTTACAGAGCGTTTTCTGACAAGATGACTTTTACATTTTTTAGGGTTAGAGACAAGAATACTAAACATGCACACTAGCAATCACTGCATAATTAGGAAGATTTTAACATATACTAATATGAAAATCACTGAAAAATGTTTCAGATTTACCAATATATTACTTAATGAAATGTCAATGATCCATTATAATTTTTAATTTCTCAGTTGAATTTTTTTTGGTGGATTTGTGTTGTAATGCAAGAGATAACTTAGCCTGTCTTTCTTACTTATTTGTTTGTTCTTCCATATATGAAGGTGCGGGTGTGCATGTGCATACACACTATACACACATATGCTTTCATTTGCACATCTCCTTTATAATTACGCTATTCTGCAACTGATTATAATGCAGGTTGTTTACTTTTTGTTATTTATATGTGATGTTGTGTTCAGTTATAAGATGTTCCTAAGCTAATAAGTATATACTTATGAATAAAAGTGATTCTGATACTGATCTGTTTCAGATCTTGCTTATACTGTATACAATGCATTGCAAGAATATCAAACTACAGTATCAGTATTTAAAAACAAGCCATGCATATATGGCAACCCAGCTACGCATTTTTTAGTTCCTTTTCTAAATCTGCTTAATCCTAATTTAGGAACCTATCATCAGTTGCAATTCAAGAAAGTTGATTCTGTTCATCTGGACATTTTTCCAATAGGTTTCATTACTCATTCAAGTCTTCCTCAGTCTCAGTTGACTTCAGATTTCTCCAACCTTATTAACAGTACCTTAGCCTAATGACCAAACTAACACCATTGACTAATAATGGGCCATGTGATCAATAATATGCAAATTGTCCATTGATCAATGGCCATAAGTACCATTCAAAGATAGTTGGGGAATGGTAAGATGGTAATGTAAGATGGTGAAAGATGCACCCTTAGGCCTCTTCCTCGGATCAGAGATGGTCATTCCTTTTTCACATAAATGGCCTCTTTGACTCCTGACTCAAACCAAAGTTCCTCCCTGTCCGGGATGTGCATATCTTCATCACTGAAAGAGTGACCACTGTCCTTTAGATGTAAATAGACTGCGGAATCCTGGCCTGATGAGGTAGCTCTTCTGTGTTGTACCATCCACTTTGCCAGTGGTTGTTTGGTTTCCCCAATGTACAGTATGATTCACAGCAACCCTCTTGGCACTTAACTGCATAAACTATATAACTCTGTCTGTACCGGGGCACCCGATCCTTGGTGAACCAATTTTTGCAATATCGGGTTTTGGGGTTTAAAAGCCACCAAGACCTGGGTCCTCATGTATAAACAGTGTGTACGCACAGAAGTGTTGCGTAAGAACATTTTCACGTTCAAATCGTGATGTATAAAACCTAAACTTGCCACGCACATTTCCACTGTACCTCATACCCTGTCATACGCAAGTTCTCCGCTCGGTTTTGCAGACTGAAGGCACCCAGCGTCAAAACAGTGCTACTGTTCCTGTGTGGTTATCCTTTCTTTTCCTGATGCGGCTTTATAAATACACTGAAATTAACCACATATTGTTTATTAGTTTAATGCATCTGGTTGTAATTAACCAGTAACATTATAATGGTCCATGGAATGGTCAAACTATTCTAAATACCATAGCTGATTTAGCGTTGTTACTCTCACTGCACTTTCTTCTTCTTCTTTCAGCTGCTCCTGTTAGGGGTTGCCACAGTGGATCATCTTTTTCCATATTACTCTCACTGCACCACTTGGAGAAGCTGATCAGAAAGAGAATTATCGGTATACAGCCTCAAGCACACGCTGCCTATTTGATCTGTTTCTCACACGGAAAACGCTTCAAACCTTTCCTGTATGGACCTCATGGTTCAGAAACAGTTTCATCCCAAGAACTTTAAATGCAATCAATCCATCAAGTGCTCCATGTAGAACTGTTTGTACTTATAAGTACAATCACCTCACTGTAAACTTGCACTACAGTTACAATATTGCACAACCTGAGCCACTTTATAAAGAGTGCATTTACATATGATGACGATATAATTTTTAAGGTGAAATGCAGCAAAATATGTTTATTATATTATACAGATAAAACTTTAACTTTGTTTAAATAATCTATAGATGGCTTAACGTCTATTACAGAGCTGATTGTGTGGCGATTAGGTATTTGGAGAAAGAAAAGTAAGGACAGGAATTGGGGTTTAGTACATTAGAAAGAGACAGTACTGCTGCAATAAATTAATTCATCTAAGGTCGCACACGGCACTGCAAGCATCTTGCAGGAGGCAGGAACAATCACTGCGCCACCGTGTTCCCATGTTTAATAACATGCTTTAACTCCTATCATCATGAAAATGATATCATGTATACATCTCAGTATTTTACTTACTCAGAGAGCTGTAATATTACGAATGTAATGGATTCTGTGTCCAGTCGAAGTAAGAGAAACCCCGGAAGCACGTAGTGATTCACACACAGAACACATAGAAAATCAAATACAAAACAAAGCATTTAACGTGCTACTTTTGTTACGATGGGATTTGAGAAACTAGTAAATAAAAAGATCTTAAGATGATGTTTATGATGTTCTACTTTAATGACAAAATAAACTATGTGATTAAAGTGGAAATTTCTAAATTAAAGTTGACATTTCAAGCTTTTTCTCAACTGTGTGCCTTTTTTTTCTCTGTACCCTAATAAGCTTTCATATGACACTGAGACGGTGGGCTACAACTCACCTTTTCACGGCGACTTTGATATCTGACAACTTCTTTTTTATTTCAGGCACTGTGTGACTTTGTGAACTTGTCACTCAATCAGCTTCCTTTTGTTGTTTATACCACTGTTTAAACCAACAAATAGTACATTTTTCTTTGCCTCCACTTGGTATTCGGTGAAATTCTATTTTCCCTTGTGCTTTTGCCATTGCCTTTTCACAGAACACTGAGTTTAAGGGCTATTTATATTGATTTGCATATTCGAAGAGGCGTAATTCTGGGAGGAGTTGGGGTGGGGCAGCAGGCGTGTGCACGTGCGTTACTTTTTACGCTGACCAGGATTTATGGAGCGGAAGAACGTGGAAGCTGGCGTTCGCACAGAATTATGCATCTGAATTTTTTTGTACATTTCCTCTTTTGTGCTTACGTCATGTTATAGTGCGAATTCTACGCACGGCATTATGCATGAGGCCCCAGGTCTCGGTGTCTTTCAAACCCCAAAACACGATACAGCAAAACTTGGTTCACCCCATGGATTGGGTGCACCAGCACAGACAGAGTAATATAGTTTACGCAGTTAAGTGCCAAGAGGATTGCTGTGAATCATACATCGGGGAAACCAAACAACCACCAGTGAAGCGGTTGGCACAGCACAGGAGAGCTACCTCATCAGGCCAGGACTCCACAGTTAATTTACGTCTAAAGAACAGTGGTAACTCTTTCAGTGATGAAGATGTGCAAATCCAGGACAGGGAGGAACGCTGGTTTGTGCGAGGACTGGACCGAGCAGGGGGCCTAAGGGTACATCTTTCATAATCTTACAATGCAGTGATTGCAGCCATTCCTCAGCTCTCTGTGAATGGTACTCATGGCCATTGATCAGTGGACAATTTGCATATCATTGATCACATGGTCCATCGTTAGTCAGTAGTGCTAGTTCAGTCATTAGGCCAAGGTACTGTTTATAAGGTTAGAGAAACCTGCAGTCAGCTGAGACTGAGTAAGTCACTTGGATGAGTGATGAAACATATCAAAAAAAAAACTATGTCCAGTTGAACAGAATCAACTTTCTAGAATTTTCTTACCTGGATTATTGAGCATGCATCGAGACAGTTGCAATTCAGTTTCCAATCTGGCTGGAGTGTTACTTAAGTGGAGTGTACACTTATGCACACACCCACTCTATTACATCCAAGGAAGATGTACAGTTACCCATTAAAACATTATGCCAACATCATTGAGATGTTGGAGGAGACCTGGAGAAGGCAGAGAAAAAACACACAGACACAGAAAGAATGCACAAGCTCCTCACAGACAGACATATGAAAACAACATATTTCTTTTCAATTGTACATCTTGTAGGTTTGCAGGTGTACTGTAGTAGCAACTTGTGTTTTCTTGAGTGGCTTAGTGTTAGCAAATTACTTGTGTGTTATAGTTTTGTCTTGTTATTCTGTTGGACCAAATAATGATGTAATTGTTTTTAATTTTACTAAAATCAAATAATATTCCATACAAATAACTCAAGTTTTACAAGAATAAGAAGGTTCGAAACAAATCATTCCCCACCCCTGAGAAAGAGAGCTAGGCCAGCAGTGTAAAACTTAAGCTAGTAAAAATACGTAAATAGAAATATTAATAAAGATAAATGGAATAAAAGAGGGGAGAGAACCTATCCATCCATTATTAAACCTGCTACATCCTAACACAGGGTCACGGGAGTCTGCTGGAGCCAATCCCAGCCAACACAGGATGCAAGGCAGGAACAAACCAGGGGAGAGAATCCACTTTCTCAATTTAAATGTTTATTCTAAAATGTTATTGATTAGATCTTGCCAGGCTTTGAAAACGTTTTGTACAGATCCTCTAAGTGCAAATTTGATTTTTTCTAGTTTCAAATAGTATATAACATCAGTTAACCACTGACTTAGAATAGGTGAGTTAGGATTCTTCCATTTAAGCAACATAAGTCTATGTGCCAGTAGTGTAGTGAAGGCAATTATAAAGGAAGTTACAGTTTGTTTGTCCTTCTCCCCTTTAAGCCCATCTGGGAGTACACAAAACACAGCTGTTAGTGTATTAGGATGGATTGTGACGCCAAGGCTGTCTGAAAGGCATTTAAAGATTTTGGACCAAAATGATGTTAATTTGGTGCCAGCCCATAATGATGAAAATTTAATCAGTGCTATCAGAAGATCTGGATTAAATGTGAATCCAAAACTATCTGACAAACAAGCTAATATGTTTATTGCAATACATTTTGAATTGAAGGCATTCCTGTAAACATACGACCCAGCCAGGCAAGCACTTGATAACATTAACAATTTTCCTGGATATAGTTTGGATGATTTTAGTTGAGTTGGATACTTATGTAATATACAATTTTTAAATGAATCACACTATGGTTTTTCCTGTCATAAAAATTGTTTTGGTAGCCTTCTAAATTAGCTTTGATCATTTTTTTATTATCATTTACTGTACTTTTTATTAATCTTGATAAACTTTCACATTATTTTGTGATATGACTGCAGCACCATATTTGTATGTATTTTGAAGTCCATTTTTCTTAACAGCCAGCAGATTATTTATAGCAAGAGAAACCCTCACATGATATGGCAGCCAAGTAACATATGATGTTATCATGCCCCACTGTTCATTATAATGGTCTAAGTTGGGCCATATTGTAACATATTTTGAATACTGATGATTAAAAGGTCCAAGGGCTGGATCTGGTTTGCAGGCCTTGTGTTTGACATCCCTGCCTTAGGGCATTCAGAATTGATAAATAAGGAAAAAAATACCTCATTGGTGCACTGACCATTTTCTCAGAGGTGTTTTTTCTCTGCTCCAATGCATAATAATCATATATCCAGCTCTCTTTAACCTACCCAGTATTTAATAGAAGAAGTCATTAAGTATCTGGATCTATATGTTACCAATATGAATTCACCCTCTCAACATCTCAGACTTTCCGAACACAGTTTTTTATGTACAAATTTCTTATTGCCCAATTACCTTAATCTATAGTCAATATATACGTTGAAATGTATTGTAAAGAGAAGAATTACTGATAGGATTTATTTGCTGTATCAACCGTTTTTACAGTGTACTTCTATAGGCAGTCAATGGGTAACAATAGGAATGGGAGCTCTCAATAAATATCTCAGACAAGGAATTCTGTTTAATCATTTATAACACATCAATCTGTGGAAAGAATTGTGTGATCTTAAAATAGTACAATCCACACATCTTTAAATTTAAAATTGTACAAAAAATATCTGGAATTGGACCCTAACTACGAATATGAGATTTGGTAAATAGAATTGCATTCACACTTACTGAGATTATACATTAAAGGCATTGTTCGGTGCAAAACCAGATCAGATTTTTTAATTAAAAACCTATTGTTATTTCAAGACAGGTTAGGTGCATTAGTCCCTAGTGTGTGCTTGGTGTGTGGATGTGTGTGTGTGCTCGCCCTGCGGTGGGCTGGCATCCTGCCAGGGGTTTGTTTCCTGCCTTACGCCCTGCGTTGGCTGGGATTGGCTCCAGCAGACCTCCGTGACTCTGTATTTAGTTTATAGTGGGTTGGATAATGGATGGATTGATATTGCTTTCTATATTGATCAATCTTGGAAGAATGATAACCCTGTCTTTTATTATCTAAAACTAGAAAAAAAAAGAATTTTCTTTGCAAGTAATAGTGCTATGTTTCTCCAGATTGTGAGAAAGATTAATTAATGTTGTTCTAAAATAAACCTGCCCTTGTTTCTTTTCTCTTGTTTATATATTTGTGATGGAATTACTTTAAAATATGGCTATTGTTCATGAACTGGGTATGGAATGCACTGTAAATGTAACCAAAAACATCCCAAGGTACACTATTCTACTAATCATAAAGACATTCTCATACATGATCCCAACTGTCTGAAGGGGACGGACTACTGGAGAAACCAGAAAATAAGCCACTCCGGGATCAGCATTCGCAGACATGGCATTTAATGAGCACTTTGGTTTCATTTCCCAAATGCTTCGCCCCTTTGCCTGCTCCACTCTGTCTTAGAGGCAACTCGTATGCCTAATATCCACTGACCCTGTGAGATTTGCTGATGACCACACACCCAGCCAGTTGGACTCTAGCAGCCAGGACATGCACCAAAAAGTGCTCTAAGCGCTGTGTGTACAACATACCTATCGCAGAGCTGCTTTTATACCAGCTTCTCCAGGTAGATCTATCCTCCTCTGACAGGTCTCAGCCACCTAAGATGCTTGTCCCACACAGGTTTAGACCCAGGTGTGCTACACTACTGATATAAATACACTTTTACACAGTTGGATGTAAGCAAAAGTGCACACGGTCAAGAGGCATCATTCCCAGAAGTGAAAGTGTCAAACCATTTTCAGGTCTTTGTGGAGCTTGATGGTTACTCTGAAAACTCTGAGGTAAGCAGGCACGAGGAGCCTCAATGGTCCACCTCAAAGCCAGTGCCAAGAAAGAGAAAGGTTGTAATAGTGTGGGCCTCAATCATTAGGGGGATTGAAGTACAAACTTGCTCTAGAGACAGGGAGTCTCAAACTGTGTGTTTTCTTTTGGGTGCAGAGGCAGAAGACCTCCCTTTAAGGATGGATAGGCTCTTTGCTTGAGTGGTGGTGGATTTGGTTGCCATTGCCCACATTGGTTAAAAGACATACATAAATGTAGGCTGCCAGATCTGCAAGACAAATTTGAGTTACTGTAGGTGCCAAGCTGAGGAGCAGAACTGAAAAGGTAGTCTTCTTCAAATTTCTGCTTGAGTCACATTCCAGAACAGGTAATGATTGAGGAGATTCGAAAGCTCAAATCTTGGCATAGATCTGTAGATTAATTGAGGTTTGTTTAAACTAGGGAATGGGAGGACAGGGGAGTTTAGGATAAGCCAGGTTTGGACTTGTACACGAAAGGACAAAAAATAGTATAAAAACATCTAACCCAAAATTTAAATGGAAAATTCAAATAAGTAACACATTTGAAATAGCTTGCCTTATTTCTAGAATTACTAAAAATAAAAAAAATAAGTTGCAGTTACATGTAGCTGAGCATAATTATGATATTACAGCAATAATACAAACCTGGCTAAACAACAAAGATGGAGATGAGTATAACATAGATAGATGGTTCCATATTTAAAAACAACTTAAATGCAAGCCAAGACTAAGTGAGGACATATGGATTCAACTGGAAAGCATTAGGGAAAGAGGTTTTATATTAGGAGTGTGTTATGTACCCCGCAATGAAGAGTGTAATTTCAATATGCATCTGTTTAATAATACTAAAAAGGCAAGTTTACAGGAGGATATTAATGTCATGGGGAACGTTAACTACCAGAATAGTAACTAGGCTAGTTGAGTACAAGAGTAGGAGTTTTAAGACGTAATCAGCATCTGTTTTTTAAAACAATATGTTAAACCACCAACACAAGGGGAAGCCTACTTAGATGTATTATTTTGTAATAACCAGGGTAGACTTCAGGGTGTAGAGGTGATTGAATCACTAGGGTCAAGTAACCATAATATAATACAATAATCAGTGCAAAGACAAACTTTTAAGATTAACTTTGTCTGAGCAAATTTTGAAGCAAAGTCTAAAAGGGATAAACTGGGATAACATTTTAAGTGGAAAAACATTCAAGGAGCTACATCCCAAAATTTGGAATGAGTAGAAAATTAGAAAATAAAAAAACTGCAGTGGGTTAATAAGGAGTTTAAAAAGAAACTGCAAAGGAAAAAAGCTGTATAAGGAGTTTAAGAGCATGAGGGGAACCATTAAGAAAGATATTAAAGAAGCTAAAAGGCAGTTACAGATGAATATTACAGATATTCATAGGCTAAAGATGACCCAAAGAGACTCTTTCATCGTTTTAATAGTAAAAGAACAGTCAAGGAGGAGGTGAAGTGTACAAGGAGTAGTAAAGGGGAATTAAAATATACAGACAGTAAAATAGGAAATGCTCTAAACTAGCATTTTTGATAACATTCCCATTTGTAACAGAGACTACTAAAAAGGTACTAAGTGATATGTAAATTGTAGAAGGAAGAAGTACTGCTTAAATTAAATATGCTAAAATCAAATAAATCTCCATGACCAGATAATATTTACTCTCGAACTCTTAAGGAGTTTAGTGAGTACATATATAAACCCTTGACAGATGTTTTTAGGAAGTCACTGTCCCCTGGGGAAATTCTAAAGGCCTGGAAAATGACAAATACCCTATTATATAAAAAGGATGAATGGGCAGATCAAAGTAAATTTAGGTCAGTAAGCTTAACGTGCATCCCAGATAAATTAATAGAAGGAATTATTGAAAAAAAGATTGAGCAACATATGGAAAAGCAGGAGTTTTACTGAATAGTCAGCATGGGTTCATAAAGGTTGCTCATGCTTTATTAACATGCCAGAGTTCAATGATTCAGCACAAAAAGTATATAAGTGGAGTGGTGCATATGATATTGATTATATTGACTTTCTGAAAGCATTTATTAAGATCCCACATGAGAGGCCGGGCATCAAACTAAAAGAAGTTGTTCAGGGTGCAGCATGTAAATGGTTGCAGAGTTTGCTAAAACACAGGAAGCAGAGGGATTATGAGGCAAGGAACCTTATTTCCATTTTGTTGATATTAAGAGTGGTGTCCCTCAGTCAGTACTACGGCTGCTGCTATTTTTGATAAATATATAAATGATTTGAATAGGAATATAAATACCAAGCTGGTTAAGTTTGCAGATGATACTAAACTAGGTGGGTGGGTAGATAATCTAGAATCTGCTGAATCATTACTGGCAGACTTGGACAGCATATACAGGCTTGAATACACAATGAGAAGTCTGAAAATTGAAAATACACCTGATGAGAATGCTTTTGTAGTGGACTTGACACTTTCAAATGCAAGACTGTTTTCAGAAACCATTAAGAAGGCTAACTGAATGTTAGGTTATATAGCGCGATGTGTAGAGTACAAGTCAAGGGAGGTTATGCTTAGTCCTCATAACGCACTGGTGAGGCCTCATCTGCAGTAGTGTGTACAGTTTTGTTCTACACGCTACAAAAAAGACATAAATGCGCTGGAAGAAGTTCATAGATGAGCGAATTGGCTGATTCCAGGACTACAGGAATGATGATGAATGATTAATAATGTTGAGCCTCTTCAGCTTAAGCAAAATTAGATTAGGAAATGACATGTTTAAAGTGTTTCAAATTATGAAGGGAATTAGTACAGTGGATTGAGACTGTTACTTTAAAATGATTTCAACAAGAACACAGGGACATAGTTAAAAACTTGTTAAGGGTAATTTTCGCACAAACATTAGGAAGTTTTTCTTCAAAGAACTATAGAAACATGGAATAAGTAGTGTGGTAGACAGTAGGAACTTTAGGGACCTTCAAAAAAAAAAAAGGTTTGATGTTATTTTGGAGAAATGCATTGGACTGTACTTGTGAGCTTTCTTGGTCTGTATATTATGTTCTTTGACTAAGTTTTTCTAATGTTTTAATGTTCTGTTTACACTTTGCTAATAATCAATAGGTTTTCTTTTTCTCATGATGATACATTATAAAAGCTGTCTAAGATAGAAGCACACAATATTCTGCATTTAAGAATCGAATAGAATGGATAGAATCAAAACTCATTTCAGATTTAACAAATGAAAGATTTTGTTAGGGACAAAAACTTTTTTAGCATCTTTAGGAGTGTGCTTGTTATTAGAAGCTTTATTTTGTTTAGTGTTTTGAACTTTTGAGGGTTGTGCGTTATTTAGTCTTTTCAGTATTTGAACTTCAGCATTTCCCAGACTATTGTTATTTCCTTGCTTTCAACTTTTTTGTTAGTATATTTAAACCGATTTAGTATTTTCTTAAAGGTTCATTTCCATTTATTATCTGAAATACTAAACAAAGGGTGCCATTGCAAATTGTTGCTTTAGACAATATAGGTATCTGCTCTTTGAGATAAGTTGTGAGACTCCATATGATACATGAACAGACCAGCACTACACAATGAACAAATAGAAGAATGTTAAACTATAATGCTGAGTTAGTTCACCATCTATTGTACAAGACTGCTGTGTATTTTGCTGCAGGTAACCATGGTTAAATATATGCATTTTTCCACAGAGTTCTACTTAGCAGGGGTCACTGGACACAGACTGGGGAGCCTGGGTCAATGATAACAAAAGAGATGTGTTGCTTTTCTAACATACTTAATAGCTCAGAAGATTAATGCTGACCCTGGATAATGAACTTGGTATTTGTTAGCTTAAAATTTCAATGAATTCAATTTAAGGTTTGAGACATGGGCATTTACTTTAAAAATTAGTCATCAAAAGATCAGACTCATAAATGGAGCCAGAAGTCAGTCCTTCTTTGACCAGAGTGATGCCAGAAAGGTCCTTCAGCAAAGGTAAATAATAAAAAAGCTCAGGCCCAGACAATAGTGGGTGGCTTTCTCACTGTTATGCAGTGTAACTCTCTCAGATTTTCCACTCTATATTTGAGACATCCCTAGATTTACAGTAAATGCCCAGTCTATAGAAATATAAAATGTTACTCCATTAGCAAATACTAAACACCTCAAAGTCTTCAAGGCATCATACCTTTGGTCTTAGCCTGTCATTATATAAAATCAATTGCAAAGTTAATCAAGAGTCAATTACTGAACAAAACCAAGGCCTATCTGAACCCTTACCAATTTGCAAAGAGGAGGGTGGAGGATACCAAAGCAAAACTTCTGAATTTACTGTGTTAGCACTTGGGTGGATAAAAATTCACATAAAATTTCAATTCATAGATTTCTTGAGATCTTTTAATACAATCGATTTTCACATTTTAGTTGACATATGGATTGAGCAATTGTGTATATAAGGTAACTTTATGGGGTGAACTCTGGACTTGTTAACTAAGAGGATGGATGGATGGATGGATGGATGGATGGATGGATGGATGGATATCTCTAAAATCAATTATATGGCTGTAGATTTTAAGTGCTCCCCTTCTCTCACTCACTCAACAATAATAAAAGGGGAGATTGTGGAAATGTTTGAGCACTACAAATATCTGGGGACAAACACTGATAACATACTAGACTTTGACCTTAACACAGAATGAATTTGTAAGCAGGGGCTTTTTTTCTTAGGAAACTTAACTGGCAGTTTTTTTTTTTTATAAGTCCTTCAATGTTACATTTGCTTTTATAATTTGGTTTGGCAACCTCAGCATTAAAAATATTAACAGTACAAACAACATTGTAAAAATTAGATGTAAATGTATTGGTTTGTAGCCTACTTATATCACTGTGCTGCATTACAAATAGGTTTGAAAGAAGTTCAGCTCAGTTCTGACAGTTTCCATTTTTTTTCCTAAAGCTGCAGATTTTGGTTCTCAAGTATCCAAGGGGAAACCTATACCCCCATCCCCAGGATGAATGGTTGTTGACGAATCTAGATGTCGAAGAAAGAATAAAAGGCAAAATTGGGTTGCAAGAAAAAAAAGTTTAACAACTACTGCATCCAGGAAGTTCAGAATTATTGGTTTGTGTACTGTTTAAGGTAATTATGCTAAATCTAATCTATTCTTCTAATCTTGAGTGTGTGTACTTAAAATAACAGTAGTTTCGGTTGTTGCATGTTTGCTTATTTTCTTTGTAACAATGCCTGATATGTTATACTTTCTACTGCAAACAAATTTCCTACATCGGTAATCAAGACTACCTAACCTAACCAAACATAATAACATCCTTAGAACTAATCTTTGAACCTACAACAAATGGTAGAAATATCTGCAGTAAAAGTGAGGAAAATACATACAAAAGTAGAAAATATTTTAAAATGTGCCTGTTTTAGAATGAAATTAATTGTACTTATTTATTGAATTTAGTTTGCTTTTGTCCAACACAGTGTGATATTCAGCCATGTAAAGCTAGGTATAGCTTTAATGTAGCTGTCAAACTGGAATACCCAGAATAATTTATATACTGCACTTTCCACAAAAGATAAGCTCCTTGATATGTTATTTTAATATTGAACTTTATGCCAATACAACAAACATATATTCCCTGATATTATTTTAAACACGAACACAATTAATGGTTTTATATACTTTTCCTACTAAACAAATTTTGAATAAATATGAACATACACAACAAAATCATTTAGATCACACAAAAAGCTATGTTTAGGGGAGAAATGCAAACAATATATGAAAAACGTGCAACCAAAATAAATTATTAGCCTCAGATAAGACCTCGAATAACAGTGTGGGAGTACTAGTTACAGTTATAGCTGTCAACCAGCTCTTTCTATCTTTATCTCACTTACACACAATGGTTTTCATACTCCCACACCAAGGGCTCTGTCCTCCTACGTTAGCTCACAAATTTCTACTTAAGTCTTTCTTCACTCTTATTGGGCTTTAAATGCCCACTTTGAAACCAAAGATCAGGATGTCAGACATGAACCTACTACCAACTGTTAGTGTGCCGCATTGAAATAAATCTATAAAAGATACATTTAATACAGCTAGCACATTGAGACAAATCTTGAAAGCCATATTGTTCTTTAATATAATTACCACCATTCCATGGTATCTAGACATTTTTGTACGTATAATAAGCATAAAACAAACTAAAACACAACTTGACACAAATCCCATGGCATTTTATACACATATTTCCATAAATATATTTGCACTCATGACCGTATGATGCAGTGGATGCCATATTTATAAAAGGATCTGAAGGAAGAGCACATTTGCTACTATTTCAGCTGAGTTTTCCGGAGGGCAAGCAAAGTTATTTTTTGTTCATTTCTTGTTTTTTAGCATTGGGAGAGGAACCATAGACAGAGTAGGTCACATTTTTTAAATTTCTCCATCTTTTTCCTGAGTGGAACCAGTTTTGCTTTTTGAAAGGCAGCAGTCTAATTCTGAGAAAGAATTTATTTTTTACAGGTATCACTTGGCCTTTCTCAAATGAAGTACTGACCAAAAGTTTTGTTTCTATGTTACGTTTAGTTTAGCAGGTCCATCACTATCATTCTCTTCAACTTGTCTGACCTCAGAGGTTATGAAACAGGGTCCCCAGTAATTATTGTGAATGTATGAAAAGGACTGGAGGATAATAACACAAGATGACAAAGGAAGTTAAGTTAGGAGCAGTCAAAACTGGAAGATCAAAAAGGTATACAAGCAAACTTAAGTACTGGAGCAAACCAAAAAATTAAAATCAGAAGTCAAAAAGGAAATGAAAAATCCAAAATGAAACCTAGCACTTGGTCTGCTTGATAACCAAGCTAGATTTTGAGTTTTATCCCAGCTAGGGATAATGCTACATAGAGTCATCACAGTATTTATAGTGAAATATCCACTTACATCAACGATGCCTGATTGTAGTTACATGATGTGTTTTGATGTACTATAAACAAACAGTGTGAAAATAAATTAAGCAAAGGGACAAGTAAATCCCAAACACCTGTATAGACAATGTGTAACACTACATCAGGCACCATATAGCTACTAAATCCTTTGTTCTCATCCAGCTATAAAATCTCCAATCAATCAATGGCTCTTTTCTTGAACCACCTATGATTTGATTAAGGACTCAAAAATCCATTCAAAATTGATCTGATTTCCATTTTACCCAAAGTGCCAGCGACCAGAAGAGAGTTAGTATATTATCCAACAAAAGCAAAATGATGAAAGAGTAGGCCTGTATTTGTTTTATGAAGATTGATTCTTTCATAATACTAGAATACAAGTGTAAAAGGCTTTCTCTTAATTACTCATATTGCACCTTACATCACCCTGGTTATCAGTTCAAAATGTAGGTGATATGTATAAACCTTGTGATTTCCTCAGTCTTACGTGGATTAGTCAATGGCTTGAGTAGAATGCCACTTTGTCAGTTCTGCTCCTGAGCTTAATTTCTAGGACTTAAACTTTATTTTGCAGAATTGCCATCTCACTCTTCTTGATTTATTTCCGAGTCCATAACCCTGACCCTTTCCACACCATGTGGCCATGACAAGCCCTGTCACAGGATGTTGTTACATGATGGTATAACTGTGGTGACATAGTGTACATGTGACACCATGGAGTGTGGTCATGCTACCTTGGCGGCCATTAATTAAAGCCTATAGTCAAGCTTAGATCATCAACTCTTCTGTTTTTTTTTTTTTACATTTTTTTCAAAATTTCAAATTCATTCTATTGAAATTTAGAATCACCTTTTTCCCTCTGTGTATTTATATTTTGCACATATTTTTTTTTTTTCTTGTTTTGTTTTCTTTTGTTGATTTGAGCAATGCTTGGCTTTGTTTAGTTCTTTTGTTTCATTTTTCAAGGCAGTGGTGTTGTAATACTCATAAAGGAGCTAGTTAGAGTAGGTAGGTGCTCATGCTGACTGCACTGTAGTCAGGAGGAATTTATCAAGCACTTGTGAGTGCTACACACATTATTTTTGCTATTTACATTTTTTTAGGTTAATAATAGGGACTCTTAAGACTTTAACAAAACATATTGCCTTCCGAACCTTGTCCCTCTGTTGCTTGCAGTGACTTAAGGGTATGTTTGTACCTTTTTTTGTATCTATCTGCTCGTCATGACATATACTGTATGTGAGCAGAGGACACATGAGCAAGTTTCTCCACTTTCCTAATGCAGTGCAGGTAAATACTTTCTCCTCAAGTTTAGATACTCAAAATCTGACGTACTGAATTAGCTGGATTATTTAGAAAATCCACTCGTTTATCTTGATGTTCTTTTACATGTTTTATGTGCTGTTAATCATTTTCTGTCTTCTTGTTTTTGGTAACAGGGAACTACTTGGATTAGGCAGCCACTAATCACAAATTATATGGTGATACAAGCACTTAGTTTTGTACATACAATTGCTTCCTTTTAATTCTAGTATTGGGGTCTCTCTTGGATTTAAACACCAAGTGCAGTTTTTCCTTGCAGGTAATTATTCTAAGTGATTCATTTACTTGGATTGTGCATCCTGAAGATTTTTTTTTCATGAAGTTCAGTCTTGACATTATTTTTTATACAAAATAGCAGAACAATAGCATGAATGCTGTGCCTTCTACCAGAATTTATAACATGGTGTTCATGATGTTACAAATGAAATGACATATATAGCATGTCAATGCAGAACTCTCATAGTGAATGACAAAACATAATGAAAACAAAAAGCAGGAAGGAACTCATGTACAAAAAAAAAAAATCCAGAATTCACCAAACCTGACAGTTCTGAATCTCCTTCCAATATGGCTGGCAATTAGATTCTGTGTTGGTAGTGTCATTTGTTTCCTCCTTTATTGATATTTGTAGCATTTAGCTTTTACCATAGATGCTTTCTGTGATTCAGTTAGAAATGTAGTTAATTCTATTTCAGTAGCCAAAACTACCTATACTAGCTATGATATTGTCAACCTCCTTTAGGTAACATACTTACAACCGCTATTAAACAGTACACATAATGAATGCTCTTAAAATCATATTAATGCAAAAACTAAGGCTCACTGTTAATCTCTAAAAAGCAGTGCTGGGAGGAAAGTATTCAACTTGCAATTACAAATAACAAGCAGTAAAGCATGTTCCAAAGAGTGGACTTGCTATATGCTACACCAAATGTGCTTTTCAATGTTTAGACTTTGTAAAATCTTCCAAGGTGGTGTCAGAGGTCTTTGGGATTCTAATTGACCCTCATCCTAGTATTGACCTGTCTGAACCCTAAAGAAGATCAGATATTTTAATGGAGTATCATATAGAATTAATTATGTGTAAATTCGTGTCAAAGAAGTAAAAGTTTATGATTAACCAATTTTTATGATTATTCTTTAGCCTTGGGATTCTACTCATCTTCCTGAAAGAAAATGAGTTTTGTTTGTTAAACTATCCATCCATCCATTTTCCAACCCGCTGAATCCGAACACAGGGTCACGGGGGTCTACTAGAGCCAATCCCAGCCAACACAGGGCACAATCCCGGGCAGGGTGCCAACCCACCGCAGGACACACACAAACACACCAAGCACACACTAGGGCCAATTTAGAATCGCCAATCCACCTAGCCTGCATATCTTTGGGAGGAAACCGGAGCGCCCGGAGGAAACCCACGCAGACACAGGGAAAACATGCAAACTCCACGCAGGGAGGACCCGGGAAGCTACCACTGCTCCACCCTTGTTAAACTAGTGAGAGAATATTAAGTATTAAATCAGTATTTTCTTGAATCTTCTTAGTGCAATGTACCAAAAATAGACAGACCACCAACACGTCAGCTTCTGCCTTGAAAATGGTTATTATTGTACCTCTTGTTTGTAAAATATTATATAGGAAGTCAAAGCTATTTTAACATCCAGCTACCTACATATAAATAAATGAAAAAACATTGTTATTAATATTAATAAACAAGAAAATAACTCTTTATAATGATAACTATTCAATATACTTCCCCAAATATGTATTGGAATGTGTGGGTTATTTAAAAATATAGCATTTATTCCTGAAATAATTTATAAAATGAATTTAAAGTGTCCACTTTTTTACTCTTCTTTGTTACTTTATGAATTCTATTAGTTCTTAAAATTAATTTTAAGGCAGCTATTTTTAAATTGTGCTCTCTCAGCAGAACAGCATATTCTAACTGCCATTAAAATTCAATGCCTCCCACCCGTATCCCCCTCCCACCCCTACATCACATCTTTTAGCTGTGTAATAATAAAATACTTCATTTGATTACAATACACCTGCCTCTTTTGGCTATATTCCCCAAAAGTTGTTATCATGATTGATCTTCTCTTCCTACTTCAGCCATATGGTGCTCAGATTTAAACATCCTTTTAAATTATAAGTCCCTGTCGAAGTACGAAGAAGAAGTAGAAGAAATTACACTATCATCTGGATAACCACCCTCTTGTGCATATCTCCCCAAATGACAATTTTTAGAGCAGACTTTTTGAAGTCACTGCTATTTTATAATTCAGAGAACTAAACAAGTATGGATATTTATTTTGGTATTGTTCTCACAACTGCATAATTTCATGATTTATTATAATGCTATTTTTATATGCAGAATATCTAAAATTAATAATACAGTAAAAGGATTTAAGTGAACTGATACACAGTAATGTATTTAAAGCATAATAGTCTTTGTAATAACATCCAACCTTATGTATGTTATTTATTATAAACTGGTGGTTTAGTAAGTTCAGAAGTAATCTAAACCTTTTTTGAGTAAAACTCTAAAAGTAAAACTGTACTGTACATAAGATAAGGTTTTGTAAACTTATTAACTATTAACTTTGCATTTACTTTTCTCATCAGATGGAAATTAGCTGACCTGACAGCCAGGACGCCTCTGTCTCAAGCAACAGTTTCCATTTACTGCAACAAAATTTACATCAGAGAGAAACAATCAATTTGGATTATTCTGGGTCATCGTCCAGCAGGTCACACCAAGAGTATCTCACACAACAAGCAACCGGAAATCATACTCACTAGATGCTGAAACCATGCCATATATTTTCTTTCCATCTCGTGCAGCAGTGGCTTTACTCTTCAAAGTATGGTCAAGATTCACAAAGAAAATGCTGATTTCTTAGCTTATTTCTAGGCATACCTTGGATCATGGATGTCTGTTGAATTCCGCCAACTTATCTTAAAAGAAACCTGAGTTAAGTCTCATTGGATTGGAAAAGCTGAGCTCTACTCAGCAAATCTCAGGTCTAACAAAATAATCCACTATTCCATTTTGCTGTAACACTGAATCCGAACACAGGGTCACAGGAGCCAATCCCAGCCAACACAGGGCACAAGGCAGGAACCAATCCCAGGCAGGGTGCCAACCCACACACCAACGCCAATTTAGAATCACCAATCCGGCATGTCTTTGGGAGGAAACCCACGCAGACACAGGGAGAACATGCAAACTCCACGCAGGGAAGACCCGGGAAGCGAACCCAGGTCTCCTAACTGCGAGACAACAGCACTACCACTGTGCCACTGTGCCACCCTCATATACAAACAGTACCATGAAATTCTTACATGCCTGTCAATGACTGTATTTGTTTCTTAAATGTCTATGTTAGTCTTTGAAAAGTGCAACAGTTCACTTGACAATGGAACAAGCATAAGCTATGACAGAAAAACCTTATGTGATGCCTTGTGCTGCTTTATATTTTGAGCAACATTTGTTTTTTCAGTGAGTGTTATTGATAATCTATGGGTTTTTCAACTGAAAAGCTTTTAAAAAGATAATAGTATCAAATCAAACCATATTAAACACACTAGAGCATGTCCCTTGGTCTGGACATCCAGTATTTTGTCCATTATATATTTAGATCTGTTTGTGTTTCTGCGTGAACCAATTTCCGTCATTTTTTTCTTAGCTACATTTATGCTGTACTCACAAAACCACATCTTAGAGGTAAGGTGTTTTCATGGTTAGTAAGTCATGCTGCTTTATGCAAAATCTGAAGCTCAACCAATACCATGTGGATGTGGTGGTACTGAAAATATTTTTTGAACTCTTAATAAATAAAAGCAATTTGTTCAAATCCCAGGATCCAAACACACCACACTATTCTCAACATTATTTATCTGTTGCTCCAATTCTCTCTTGACATTACCCATTCTCACAGATTTCTCATTTTTATCATTTATTTTCTCGCTGTTGCTAGGATAAAGGCATGGCCTGTTATATATAATGGAAGACTCACTATAAAAAGCTGAAGCACATTGCAAGAAGATTACACTGTAGACCTCATGCACTTTCAAATATACCTTGTTCAGTAAACCAGCATTCATTGTATCTTGTGTCTCATCTCTTCAGACTGGAAAACCTTCATTTTTACCTAAAAGCATCATAGGTTATCTCTTTTGTACCAGGAGATGGGCAACATTCAGTGTGACAGTAGCAGTACAGTGGAAAGAAGAGTAAAGTGTTTACATGTTGATAAGGAAGTGTCCAGTGCAAGTCACAAACTGAACATATTATCCATTTTGGTCCTCTCTATTTTTCTGTCTGCATTTCCAGAGCCTGTATCAGACTTTTGTGTGTGCAAGCAAATGACAGAGTAAGATCCATGGGGTCAACACCAGTCTAACAAACGGTATAAACTAAAATTAGATAGATGGTGAAAAAAAGCCATGAAGACTCTAGCTTAGTGGTTCTCAACTTGTGGGGCGGGCACCCCTAGGGGGGCGAGAAGTAACAAAAACGGGGGCCCGAAGATGTGAAAAAAAGAAAACAAGAATCAAAAATATGAAAAAAACATCTGTTGAAACCAAAACAAATTAACTTAAACTACATTCTGATGCTAGAACAATAAATATAGAGTTAGATAAATGTCGATCAAAGTTAAGTAGGTATAATAAAATATGCATCTACATTTCAAAAAAAATGTTAGGGGGGGCGCGATTAAAACTGTTATGAAAACTCGGGTTGTAAATACTTAAAGGTTGAGAAATGCTGCTCTAGCTACAACAGAGGGAGGCAGTATCTTTTCTAAACTGTAAGTTGTGAGGGATGAACTGGTGTCCAAGGCAGTATGGGTCCCGCTCCCTTACCTGGCCAGGAGGTCTTCACAACAAAAGATCAGGGAGGGGGCAAGAATATCTCCTTTCTATACCAGGACCCAGATGTGGAAGGACGTTACAGGAGCCATTAGTGGGGCTGTCATCCAAACAACCATTGAGCGGCACTAGGGGTGGACTTGGGAATCAGAGAAGGACAACAGAGTGGGCGACTGCCTGCTATGGGCAGAGTGACTCCTGTACACTGGGTGGCAGCATCCTATTTGGCGGACCCCAGTATGGAACCCCATAGGGAAGCATGGGTGTGTTGTGAAACCATGACCATTCCCTGCCAGGTTCTGTAGGGACCACCAGCAGGAGCTCTTGTATAATGACAACACAAGGACCATTGTGGTCCTGTCTGTCAGAGATGCAATAGATTAATCATCTGAAATACTCCTGGATCTGGAGTTAAAAGAGATCCCTTCACTCTGCTCAAAGAATTGAAGTCTGGAGGGAAAACAGACAAATTTTGCCCAGGGAGGAGAATGGAATAAGCAAGGGAGTGACTGATGTGACTTCATCCTGTACTGGGTTGTGAGGGAGTCACTATGGCACAGAGAGGAGGACACCTGTAAATAACACATGGTATTGTGAAAAAAGCATGATATTTGCCCCCAGAACTGTGTGTCTATAGTTGTGTCACCGATCTGGGGCTCTACAACGCCCCCTACAGGCCACAAAGTATATAAAACATACACACAAAACACTTGCAGTGTACATTTGTTCTTATTTTCTTCTTCAGTCACTTAAGACAAAATCTCTTAGGTTATTATACAACGTTATTTCTTAAACAGCATATGAGGCTCTCTTCTAGGGGGTGCGAGACAAGATTTTTAAAGAACAAAAAAATAAACATTTGCTCATATTAAGAAATGGCAAGGAAATATGATGTAATTGCTTCTAACAGTTGCTACCCAACAGCAACGAGAAGCCAGTCTACCTTCAGCAACACCTAAAAACTGAGCGTTGATCCCGTGTTGAGAAATGGCCTGTTTTTTTTTCAAGAGAAAGCGTTCCAAATTCAGATTCAGATGAACCCAGGCAACAAAAGAATGGCATCTACTACATCAGCAAATGCACTTCAGGAATCCTATGTTATTTCTATGCTCATAGCTAAAGCTAGAAAACGATTCAGAATTGCTGGAGATTTGATTTTCCCTGCTATAGAAGCAATGCTGGATAAAACAGCATCACATACACTAAAACAATTTGGTTGTCAAATCACACTATTTTGTGCAGATGAGAAGATACAGGAATAGACATTGGTCAACAAGTTGTAGAGATGCTCAAGCTTGATGAATCTATTTTAGTCACTGAACATTTTTGCTGGCATTGGAAACCATGCATAACTTGTATCTTTTGTAAGGTATGTGAATGGTGACAGAGAAGTATTTGTTAATTTTGTTTCAGGGTCTTTTGACATTCTGGAAAGTTTTTGACATCAGAGAATGTCTCTGTATGATTATTTTTATATAGGTTATCTCTGGATATGTTAATAATTGTTATCATTACATATATGTTTCATCAGAACACCATTTTGTTTATGTACAGGTGTTGCTATTTTTTATAATTGTTATTGTTGTTGTTATAAGAAACATCATCTGGTTATGCTTTAAAAGTTGGTGCCACATGCTCATTGATATGCTTGCTTGAATTATAGTGAGCTTTTTGACTGCAAGTTTGCCTAGCCTTTCAGCTTTGGTGTTTGATTTCCTTGGTCTTTTGGTTTTGACTTTGTTACGTTTAAGGTCTGGGTTCATATCCTGATCGTTTTTTACCAGTTTATTTTTGTAAGCAGGTGGTCTTTTCCTATACTGCGACTCAGCCAAAGTGGTAGCTTTTCAGTCTGTTTTGTTTTGCCTTGTTTTTTTTTCTATCTGCCTATTTATTTTGTGGCAGGGCAACATTTACAGAAAGTATACCGTACTTCCCACGGTAGTCTCTGTACTGATGCAGTGGCATTAGTGAAGGGACATATGTGAAGACCGATGGAATTGGGTTATTGGAATATCCTGAATCGCAACGGACTGACGAAATAATTACACCAGGATGCATTAGCATCTAAAAAAAATCAACATGGCATTGCATATAGTAATAAATGATCCCATTAAAGTTGTAAACTTCTATAATTTATTTTTTTATTTTACACAGTGGATATATCTTCTTAGTTAGAGTGGATACAAAATTAAGTTTACCTCTGAGAGCAGAACAGAACCAAATTTCTAGTCTATCATTAGGAAAGAAATGTTGTAAGAAATAAGCTTGAGCTGCGGTAGAAATCTGAAAGCTCCCCTCTTCATACTATGAAGAAGGAGCATTAGGATATAGGAATTCTTAGTTTGGACGCATTTACCTTTAGGATCTACCAGCCTTAGTGAAGCATCATTTTCTATAATGTCATTGAGTAAAACAAAGCGGGAAAACAGACTACAGTTAGTAAAAGCAGCAGTTGCGTCTCTTCTCTGGCTGGAAAAGATCTTTAGTGCATGACAGGGCCAAGAATCTCACTAAATTGTTAGCAGCATTTTTTTGTGTGTGTTTGTATCATTCTTATTCAAAGTTATAAAAATTATAGCTTTGGAAATACAATTACGTTATCGTCATTCACTATCACCATATGGGTGTGAATGTAATTGCTATAATTTGCTATAATTTTTCAAACTCTGTGAAATGCCTTGAACATGGGAAAGGCAATATATAAATAAAATGTATTATTATTAAAGTGTCTATATTTGCATATATAACAGCTGTAACAATACAAGTAAAGTATTAAATTAAAGAAGAGCTTTCAGCATCAATAAAGGAGTCCTTGGTTAAAAATAACTTCTCAAAAAGTATTATACAAGCCAAAATGTTGGAGGAGAACTGATCTAAGATATATATAAAGATACAGGATCCTGTCATCACAAAGCGTAACAATATATTTATCAATAAACCTTATTGAAATAATGTAATATTTAAAAAAATAACAATGTAAATTAATTTTATTATGTTTAAGATAAAGTGTACAAGTGCATTGATGCAATTTTAGGCAAAAGCAGCACTAATAATCCACATGAATTATGCATCTTGTAAATGATTAAAAATAAAATGGCTGCATCTTCTTACACTTCAAAATATACTTTCTACATTTGGATTTATATGTGTATAGTAGACATCATAAATTTAATGCTTAGTAAAGAAAGGATGAAATCAACACATATCACTTAGACCTTTATTTAAGTGAAGAATAAATTGATGATATTTAGGAAAAACGATTAAGAAAAATTGTTGAAACTGCCAAAATCCCAACGTCCCATTTTTAAATATACACTAAGATATATTGTAATTATATGTGTTCATTTTTCAGAAATAATTCCGAAGATAAGTGCTTGCTGTTCTGCCTTCCAGCTGGTGTATGGCTTCTGTCATGCTATAAATGAGCAAAAAAGTTCAAAGTCAAATTGTATTTTTGACCTTAGTGAATTAATTTAAGGACACCTTGAGTTAAGCAATTACTTCAGTCATCAGGCAATGAGAAAGTTATTCTAAGAGTGAGCTTGGACAGGTACCAAGGCAAAAATGAACTCTTGCTGAGCTGGATCACATTCTTGGTCAGTTTATTTAGGAGTTTAAAAACAGCCATGAGCTAAATGCTCAATTAAATGTGATTCAGAAAAGCACAGACGCCTTTGTTATACTTCTCAGCACACATTCACACCCATATGGTGATAGTGAATAACGATAACATAATTGTATTTCCAAAGCTATAATTTTCTGTGGAAGAAAATGTTATTATTTTATACTCAATAAATTATTGGAGCTGAAATCAGGCATATGTTTAAATGTTAAGTTGTTCTCATTCAGTCGAGTTTAATATCATTTGTATCAGTGTGTTTCTATTACAAATATCCATCAAGCAGATGGATTCTTAATAAAACCTTTTAATAGCCAAAAAAGTGCACTTGAAAATTATTCCATGAATCCAACTTGTAACTTTAACTACAGTGGAAGTTAAAAAATCCTTTAACTTTGTGTGTGACTCGTTTTTTTTTTAATTATAAAGTTACATGGCTAATATTTTAAAATATCTATACAATTTCATACCTTTAGCCAATTCTATATTAACATTAAGTTAAGTAATCCTGGGGCTGTTTTATCTGAAGCTGGTGAAGCTACAAATTTACAATTGGGCAGTTCCTCCATTGTTAAACAGGACAAATAAACTATTTAACGTACTGTAGTCATAAAATAGTTAAAGCTTTGGACATGTTAGACCAACAAGATACTGTAAGTAGAAATCTTGGACAACAGGTGTATTACAATAGCTTATTCATGTATGAAAAGGAGGAAATATATCACACATATAATTAGACATAACAATAAATAATTAATAAATATACTGTATGCGGGTGTGAAGATGTGGGTCCTGCTCCATGTTCCCACTACTCTTCTGGGAGCCTCTCGAACCCAACACTGTTGGCAATGTAACCAGCTTTGCTGGACAATGAGGACACCAAAACAAAGTAAGGGGAAGGTGCAAAGTGCAAACAGTGCTTTTATTAAAAACAGTTAAAACCAAAAATTGTTCAAATACATAGTACAGTGCTCATAATGTCAATAAATAAATAATCCATTAAAAACTGGGTGAAAATGTGGAGGTTAAAATCCCAATAAATAGCTCCATTTAAAACCGAGGTTAAAATCCTGGCTGGAAGCAGTCCCTTCTTTGAAAACCCAGTGCTTTCTTCTTTTAACTAACGGCTCCCCTGCTTCTCCCATATGGGCCCTGCAACAGGGGAGTCGCCCTACCTGCAGGTGCTTTCCTTCTGGTCCGGTAGCCTTCTGACCCCTGGCTAAGTATGGCTAATCCACCAGACCGAGACTCAGGTTCCCCAGTGACCAGGGTGCTCACGCTGGGACTTCAACCTCCCAAGCCTCCATGACTCCCGCTGCCTTTTGCAGCGAGCAGTCCACGACCCTGGTCACTCCTGCAACTCTGAAAAACTCAGCAGGAGTGACTCAATCTATCTTCCCCCCGAGTGCCAGCCATGTACCCCGCTAGGGATGACTTCCCAGCTGCCTGCAACCACCAGCGGGCCTGCTTGCTCGCTCGCTAACACCCGCACCGGCTTTCAGCCTTCATCCTCCAGCTTCCTCTTCTTCCTCCTCTAACCTCCGCTCTCTTTTCCAATCTCTTTTTTTTCTCTCCCCTCTGCACTTGCATTTCTCCTATTTATAATGGGGCCGTGGCACAGGTGCGGGTTTTAGCAACTCCTGTCATCAATTATGGACACAGGTGATCCCACACCTGTAGGCACTTCAGTGCAGAAAAGCTCAAGCCCGTATCGTGCTCGGGAACCGCTCCAGCCACACTACCTCTTTAAGCTGTGAGTGAGGCGATTATTTATTTAAAACTGGTCATTCTTTCCGAGCTGCACACCTGCTATATCACAGTGGGGTATGCTCAACAGGTCGTGCTTTGAATATACTGTTCTAACTGTGTGGCAATTTTAGTCTAGCATATCTTAATTGGAGTTGCTGATTAGCTGAGCATGATGTAATTTGTCATTCATTTCTACAAAATAATTAAGGCCCGTTAAAACCCATGCTGTGTTCTGTTTCTCTTCTTGATATCCTGTTGATGTACTCAGTACCACTGCTCTAATTCCAACCTGTTTGCCTGTTCGTAAGAAGTGCACCAAAGATACTGAGAGACTTGCGATTCATGTATGAACAGATTCTTTCATCATATTAGTTTGCTCAGCTCAAGCTTACACGGTGAAATGCCCAGGAGGAGGTTGAACAGTCATTTGGCTGAGGCATTCAGAAATGTGTCTGTATGACTTAGTCTGTTGTAACCAATAGTGCCTGCTGTGGTTAATTTTTTCCAGGTATCCTATTGACTGGAGTTTTGTTTACTTCTCCTCCATTGTCAACTGGCCATAGGTTAAGGAAAGATGTTGTCAGGATCCATTTATGTTAATCAGTTGGAAATTGTTTTATTTTACTGTGTGTTCATGGTCCTAGCAAAATATAAAAAGGAAAATGGCAAATTGGGCGGCACGGTGGCGCAGTGGTAGCGCTGCTGCCTCGCAGTTAGGAGACCCGGGTTTGCTTCCCGGGTCCTCCCTACGTGGAGTTTGCTTGTTCTCCCCATGTCTGCGTGGGTTTTCTCCGGGCGCTCCGGTTTCCTCCCACAATCCAAAGACATGCTGGTTAGGTGGATTGGCGATTCTAAATTGGCCCTAGTGTGTGTCCTGCAGTGGGTTGGCACCCTGCCCAGGATTGGTTCCTGCCTTGTGCCCTGTGTTGGCTGGGATTGGCTCCAGCAGACCCCCGTGACCCTGTATTCGGATTCAGCGGGTTAGAAAATGGATGGATGGAAATGGCAAATTAAATACAAACAATGTATAAATCCTTAAAATGCAACAATCTTCAACATACCCCTCAAAACTTAATCAATGCACTGCACAACTGTATTTTATTGACTGTTTATAAACAAAGCAAAAACATAATATGCACAGCTAATAGCTATAGCGAACATGGTTGTGTTTCATGTCTAGATTGCGTAGTTGGTGCTGACAGTAACTCATTATTATCTTAAGGAGGTTTTGTATGAATAAATCGTTACTGTAGATCATTACTTACAAAGTAGACAGGATCATTTTGGAAACCCAGGACATTAGAAAATGGTTGAAACTGATCTCCTGCTACTTTAATAACAGATTAGACTAGAATGGGGTCTAACTGCAGAAGAAGGTCACGTTTAATGAAAGAAAATATACAACTAACAAGTTTTAGACAGTTAATGGAGGATATTTTAAAAAGCTAAGTTTTCAAGGGTGACTTCATTTTTCCCACTTCCCACCTCTGCTTTAATGCGTGTGGATGTATCCAACACCCATCATGGTATTTATATTGATTATATCGTACATACACATACATGTGTTGACTGCATCAGTGATTCTCTATTAAATTTGCCAGTTTTATATTTGGTTTGGGAACAGATCTGAGGACAGGTAACCCAATGGTAAAATGTAAACCGCCAAGTGACAATCGGAGTGATTCAGTTGGCTTAACAGGAACAGAACAGCTAGTGCTCAGCATAGCTCTGCTAACTTAACAGATACAGGAGCAAAAACAAATAAGAAAGAAAACTGGTAAACTATTTACTTAGAACTCCTACTCAGACCATAGCCATCAAGCCCCTGACTCTAAATAACAAAGACAATTAATTGTATCAAATTGTTAAAATACAACATATGAAATGCTAAACCAAAGATTAAAAGACAAATAAGTTACAAAAAAAGAATTCAAAAAGTAAAAAATATAGCAGAAAAAACCCTTTAAAATCTTAACACTTACAAATTTAACAGCCTAGGCAGTGCAGGTAAATAAAAGTCAAGAAAATCATTCATGAGCAGTATGTCAGATGTTTGGGTAAACTTAAAAACAGCAATATTAAAAATGATAATGAAAAATCTATAAAAAAAAAGATGTAAAAATTTGTGATATTGTGTGTTTGAGCCTGGTGAAAAGAAAACATCCTCTTTTAGCCTCCAGTGAGTTGGGGAAATACATTAAAATATCTGGAAGCATTGCTGTAAAATACTCTCTTGAATATTTAAGGAGTTTCATTAATTTGAAAGACATGCTTCATTTAAAAGAAATAACCCAATTGATTATTCTTAAACCCATGAGCATTGCTCTGCTCCTCTGCTATTACTATTGCAAAGCCACAGTAAATATAATGCAGTGAAATAAACCATATTCCAGAAAATGCATTTTTCTTTGGAAATATCTTTGATGTATTACGCATTTCTGGTGTGCCATAATATCTTTAACTTTAAAATTTTAAACTGCAAACATTACACTAATGTAAGCCTACTTTTTAATAAGTCACTTGAAGAAAACTGCCGATGTTGCATAAAAAAGTTTTTGCTTTCAAAACCAAATTTGAGGATTTTTTATAATGCACGGGTACATTACATTTTATTGCTGAAATATTGATTCGTTAACTGAATACATAATTTTTGAAATAGTGGATAAATTTCCATATGTCTAATGCACAGCCTCCCACTTCATCCTGCATTAAGCGCACAATAGTGAAGTGAACTAATAAAGCTACAGGCATATATAGCAGTGTACGCAAAGGCTTTGAATTAAGGAATTTAAATTGGTTTAATTTGTGCAAAATGTCAGATGATAGATCTAAAATCTAAAATGAGTGACCAAAAGATTAACTTAACCAATGACAGCGTGACTGACATGAAGAAGTTATGATGACTGCTAAGTTAGTGTTGCTACTCAGCATTTTGAGTCAGAGTACAAGAAGGTTGTGGAGGACTTTGTCTTGTGGTGCAGGGAAAACAACCTGAAACTCAACATCAGCAAGACAAAAGAGCTGGTGGTGGATTTCTGGTGTGCCAAGGATACCCTCAGACTGGTCACCATCCAGTGGGTGGTGGGATGTGGAAGTGGTGCACCATGACCTCAGAGTTGGAGGCTGCTAATCCTGATTGCGTATTTTAAACCATTCAGTGTTCTTCAGAAATAACAGTTTGATGATGTAGACAACACTATGAGCTACAATAAGCAGAGATGCAAACCCTATGCTGTTAATGGATACTCTGAAAGCCTCGGCTGAACCTTGATATACTAAAATTGTGAACAAGTAAGAGGAAAATATGTATCCTCTTTACAACCCAATGTCCATATTAAATGGGATTGATTAAATAACTGGTTTACAAACACAATAGCTGCCCTGCAGATGCCATATTTGATAGATATGTAGCAATGGCCACCCCTAGAGGGGATATCAAGATGTGGGAGAGTTGGGGAGTAAAAAAGAACAACTTAAGCACATTTTATTCAATCCTTATCAATTGTGACTGCAGTAGGAAATGTGTTTTTTTTCTGAAAGTAAAATAATATTAGCATAATTTTATAACCTAAAAATAACTGCGTAATATACGTTATATGCACAGAATTTGGATGATACAGAATTCATAATTAAAGTTTTTTCCCAGTATCTTATTTTCCAGTATGAGTTCTCATTATTGTGTAATGCCAGGAGCATTTTGCGTGTTTATTAAACTTTAGACAAATTATCAACAGTTGACACTGCAACATCTAAAACTGATGAGACAATCTTACACTTTATTAAGGACTATAATCTTTCAGATTCATTAAGATTTCTCTACCCACATTTGAGACGATATTCCTTGTTGACACCAGTATAACTACAAATACAAAGACTATTTCTTCCTTTTTTTATTTATTTCTTTACTTTGCCTTTTTTTAATCTTGGCAATAAAATGGTATTCTTATTTCAGACCCTGTTCCTCTTTTTTTGGTAGTTACAGTAAGTCAACAAACTATACTAGTGCAGTTCACCATTTGTGATTAATCCATGAATACCAGCAGATAGGCATTTTTAAAAACTAATTTCTACACAATTTGATACTATAGCAGCCAATGCTTTCCCGGAGATATCTGTGGGAATATAGTGGAACAAATCACTTCATATATCTGGCACAAAAATAAATTGCAAACTAGAAAGGTGTCAGAACTAATTAATGTGACTGCTAAGACTGACCAAGATTATAGATTTGCTTAATCATATACTCTACAAAAAATGGTTGTCATTTCAGTCACAATTTAATCTTTTGACAATGAGAGAACCAGAGCAGCTAATTCATAAGCCACATCACTCTTATTATGAGTTTAAAGACAAGGTTAATAACATTTCAGTTCAGCAAATGCATATTATAAAAAGAGAATGTGGAATGAAATTGTAGAGATTAACTATGCAGTTGGACCTACAGTTAGTAAACATAAAGAATATATTTAAGTATATTTAATTAACTAATATTTATTGAAGTCTGTACACAATGAAGAGCAATAATAAAAAATAATAGTAATAATGAACTACCTAATTATTAAAGTGCTTTATGTAGACAGTGTGGAGCCACTTCAACCACCACCAATGTGCAGGATCCTCCTTTATGATGCAACAGCAGCCATTATTGCACAAGTACACTCACCACACATTACCTATTAGTTGGCGAAGGAGTGAAAGAGTTACACAATTAGAGACATGCCATAATGGAGGAGGCCATGATGAGCAATTTAGCCAGGACATCGGGGTACACCCTACTTTAATAAGCACAGACAGTCAAGACCTCGGTTTTATGTCTTATCTGAAGGATGGCGCTATTTTTTACGTTGCATTGGGACTGACATGCAGACCACAGGTTAAGGGTCTTCTGCTGGCCTCACCAACATCTCTTCCAGCAGCAGCTTCAGGTAGCTTACCTGTTCTGAAGTGCAGGTGGAATGCATGAATGCAATGAAGCTGACGTCAGTTAAATCCTTGATAAAACAGAATTGTCCTATCCTACCACAATGCTAGTGGAAGGGCTAAACAGGGATAGTCAAAATACAACAACTCTGATTTATTTACATATCAAAATGCTGCATGTGATTCATATTCAGGGAAATTTCCTAAAACTCTTTCTTTTAAATTAGTCCTGGCAGTGCAAGTTATGTTTGTCTTTATGTTTTTTTTTAAATGGTGTGACACATTTTTGCCTCTCTTGAGCTGTTTATCTCTTTTGGTTTAAAAATACAGCTACCCATCTTGAGTGTAGATGTTTTAGCATAGTTTGGTGGGATTGTTGTTATTTTATCTAAAAGCCTAAAAAAAATTATATTTTCTTTGTGAAGAACAGTGCAACAGTTCTCCTGAACGGGCAAAAATTGAAATATGTTCTTCTAAATTAAACCCAAATGCCACTTTTTCTGTTCCCTTTTTATTTTGATAAAAATATAAAATAAAAATAATACACTGCTCAAAAAATTAAGAGAACACCTATTCATCACAGTCTAACACCAAGTCAATTAAGCTTCATGGATATCAGTCTGTTCAGTTAGGAAACAGCAATTGTGAGTCAATCTCACCTACTTTGGTATAAATGAAAGTGACAACAGGTGCACTGGAGAGGCAAAAGCAAGACAACCCCCAGGTGGTGGCCATAGACAATTGCCCTCTCGTCATCCTTCCTGATTGATTCTTCTCTAGTTTTGCATTTTGCTAGCGTCCTTGTAACTACTGGTACTTTGAGGCAGTATATGCAGCTGATTCAGGTTGCACAGACAGTTCAGCTCCTCCAGGATGGCACATCTATATATGCTATCACCCAGCACAGTCTCAGGAGCATTGAGGAAATACCAGAAGACAGGCTGATACATGAGGAGAGCTGGACAGAGCCATAGAAGGCCATCAACCCAGCAGCAGGACTGGTATCTGCTCCTTTGTACAAGAAGGAACAAGAGGAGCACTGGCAGAGCCCTACAAAATTACCTCCACCAGGCCACTGGTGTGAATGTCTCTAACCAAACAATCAGAAATAGACTTCATGAGGGTGGCATGAAGGCCCAACATCCTCTATTGGGACCTGTGCTCACAGCCCATTACTGTGCAGCTTCATTGACAATCGCCACAGAATATGACAATTGGCAGCTCCACCATTGGTGCCCCGTGCTCTTCACAGATGAGAGCAGGTTCACACTGGGCACATTTGACAGACGTGAAAGAATCTGGAGATGCTGTGATAAACCTTATGCAGTCTGAAGCATCATCCAGCATGACTGGTTTGGTGATGGGTCAGTGATGGTCTGGGGAGGCATATCCTTACAGGGATGCACAGACCTCCATGTGCTAGGCAAGGCACATGGACTTCTGATAGGTACTGGGATGGAATCCTCACAGCCATTGTCAGACCATACACTGGTCCAGTGGTCCTGGGATCCTCCTGGTGCAGGACAATGTCTAGCATCATGTATCCAGAGTGTGAAGACAGTTCCTAGATGACAAAGATATTGATGCCATTGACTGGCCCGCACGTTCCCCACACTTGAATCCAATTGAGAACCTCTGGGGCATTATGTATGAGTGCATCTGATGCAGCCAAATAGTGCTGCTGATGTCCAGGAGTTCACTGATGAACTGATTCAGGTCTGAGAGGAGATCCCCCAGGACACCATCCTCTGTCTCATCAGGAGCATGCCCAGATGTTGTCAGGAGTGCATAAAGGTACATGGGAACCATTCACACTACTGAGTCACGTTATGAGTTGCTGTGATGTTGTCACACAGTGGATTAGCCTGTGGTTTAAATGTTTGACTTTGATTTTCGGTGTGACGTTGAATCCAACACTCAATTGGTTTGTGATTTTGGTTTCCATTAACCATTGTTACATCATTTTGTTCTCAAAGAATCTTGCAGTATTACTCAATAAAGATTTTCCACCTGAATCTTTCGTTCATTAAGATCCGATGTGTGATTTAAGTGATCCCTTAATTTTTTAGAGCAGTGTGTGTGTATACAGTATATATATATATATATATATATATATATATATATATATATATATATATATGTATATATATATATATATATAGTGATAGACGACCGGGGACCTTGCCCGATTGGGACGCCCTTTTGAGGACAGGGGGAGTGGACATATCACCAGAAGTACCTTCTCCAGGACACAAGAGGGCAGCCCCCCCTTGTTTACATAGGGGCCACCTGGACAGTTCCGGAGCTGTGGTCTGCAACCAGAACTGCTGACAGAAGAGAAGCCATATTCCCATGCAGGACTTATGCCACACCCAGAACTGCTGCCGGAACTTGATCAAGGAGCACCTGGAGCAATTCTGGATACGGTATAAAAGAGGCCGCCTCACTCCACTTAAGGAGCCGGAGTCGGGAGGCAGAGGACAGAGCTTGCGACCGAGGAGTGGAGGCGGCAGAAGAAAAGGACAGTCAAGAGATATGAACTGAGCATTGTGGGGTTTATGCACTGTGAACTTTAGCTCGGACACAGACAGACACGTAATTAGAATGTCCCACAAACATACACATTTATTAAAGTTCTGGACAGTATACATATACACTATAATATATATTGAGCCTTTTTTCACTCTAGTCCTCTACAAACTGGCTATTGGTGAGGCTTTAAATGAATATAATTTAAAACATTTTTTTCTTTCTCTTTCTTCAAATGTTGTACAGATTTATACTAATTTCACATAAATACAAATATATCACACAGACAACATTAAGCATCATTCCCTAACAAACCTAAAATGAAAAATGCTTGACAAAGAGCAGTGTGAAAAAACTTTTAAAATCAACTCATAGATTTTGATGCCTTCAAGGTATGACTGAAAGTCGCTTTGCACAAATGCAAATTAAGTTTCAGATTTTAAAGCACCACATTGACATAGTAATACATATTTATGCCAAAACATTATTAGATTAAATATTAATGACTGCATATAAACATATATGAGAAGCTTAAAAGAGATAAATAAAAACAAGCAATCACATCTCCAAAACTGTTCTTAGTAGAAACCTGAAGGCATTTTTCTTGTTTACAGAGGGGTGCTAATTCTCATTCTGTGGCAGACAAACATACATTAGTGTAATTGTTGTCCCCTATAACTATTACTATTTTCTTGTGCTATTTATATTTTAGAGTTCATTAATAACATTTATAATTTCCATTAACCCATTTGTATTTTCATTTTGAAATGACTTTGACTTCATTTTTATTTTTATTTTTTTCTACACAGATATGTGGAACTCTGTCTTTCTCATTTGGTTTCAAGAGCATTTTGTTTCAAATGAGTCTCATGCAGGGACAATAAGAGCTTGATAATAATATCCTGCTGCACCTACATGGTAAAATCTTTAGTTTTAAATTAACTCTCACAAAATTGGAGTTACCCTAAAAAGTGTATATATAGAAAGAGTATTTCAATATATAGTATAACTTTTAAATGTTAATTTAACATTGGTAATGCTATTTTGCACGGTAGGTAGCCTCAGAAGTTACTCTCCTCTGCATGCAGTGAAAGACAAATTAGTGGAAGAATTTTAGAAAATTCTCCTGGGCTTTCATCCCATTTTTCATAGTCAATGTTAAACACTGGGCACCATCATTCACTGTCATACAAGAAGAATGGCAGAATGATGACATCATGGACATACAGTCACACTTTCAGGTGAAGTGTTTTTATTGAGTGAATGCTCTATTTGCTTTGCATTTACTTTACTTATTTTCATGTTTATATAGATTTAATGATTTCATTGACTACTGCTTTGATATCATATGTACAATTTGAGAGACTAGATACTAAATTAAACCATTATGATTATGTATTCCCTATGAATTTAATGTCCCTTTTTGCATTTCTTTGATATAGAGTTTTATGATTTAGAGTTTTTATATAGAGTTTAATTTATGAGCATGTTTTTATTGCACTTCATTTGCAAATGATAAAAAGATAAAAAAGTTACTGAAAAGCAATTTCAGATGGAAAGTGCTATAATAGAAAGTAGTAGACTAACAGTGACAGCAGTAGATCTAGTTGAAGGTCTATTAAAAATAAATTTGAGATTTTTGAATGTATTTTTGGCATATAACCCTTTTCATTTGAAATTCTTGTAATGTATATATACATTAAATGTAAATAATTTATATATGAAGCTACTATAATTATTTGATTGAATTAAAATGATTTAGAAAGTTGGCTTCTGGAGTCAGCGATATATAGTAAACAATTTATTGCAATAATTAACCGCATTCAAATTTCAACTTTTACCCCAAATAATACTATATTATTGACAAAACTCTCAGATTTATAACACTTCTGACAGTTGTGTGCAGTGGTGGCTCTGAGGCTAGGGATTTGCACTGGCAATCGGAAGGCTGCTGGTTCGAATCCTGTCAATGCCAAAAGTGACTCTACTTCGTTGGGCCCTAAAGCAAGACCCTTGACCTGCAATTGCTCCACCCTGGGTATGACGTTAATCTGCATCCAGCCCTGCATGTAGGCCTTCCAGCCAGCAGGGAAAAACCAGGAGATTGGTGGCAGGATTGGCACATGTCCATTCCATCTGAGCTAGTGTGGTGCTGAGGTGTCACCCGTTGCATGGCTGCACACCGGCCCTAATCTGGGATCCTGAGTGGGTAAGGCAATGTGCTGTATCAGCGTGTGCTCCTCACCTCTCCTCCTGACAGTTGCTCAATTCACACAACACAGAAGTTAACACCAAAATTTGTATTTTAAGCTTCGTGATTATGTTTGAAAAATTCTGATTTTCCAAAGAGTTGGTTATTATTGCATTGCAAAAACAGCTTGTTGTTTATCTGTTAAATGATCATATATGAAGAATGCATGAAAACCATGTTACAATGATCTATTTTTTATTTTATTTGAAAATTGTAAGAGTTTGACAGTGTTTTCAGTAAAAGGATTGAAGCCCATGTGCATTGAACGATGAAGCAGCAGTGTTAACCCCTATCAACCAAGACAAAATGCATAATGCAGTATTTACAGATTATTGACAGAGTAGCAAATCTTTCAGCTCACTACTTTTGGAAATGTTTTTTTTTGATTGCTAGATAGTCATTTTTCTATTGAAATGCACATGTTGTACTCATATGTATGCGTTAATTTTTTTTCCTAACACTGCCTTCTACCCAAATTTCAAAGACTTTAAATTATTAAGTGTCTCAAATTGTCACAGTATAGGCACACAATTGTATTTGCATTAGCAGGTCCATCAGTTGAGTTGTGCTACAATAAGGATTGGTTCATGCCTTGAAGATGAATTCTTCAGGATATATCTCACCTCACTAACACTGTAATGAATAAAAAGAGATTAAGAGAGTAAGTTTTACTTTTCTCCTTCATGATTTTGAGAATAGAATTTCTAGTTTCAGACAATAAGTAAACATGATGGTGAGGTAGACATGTAGAGAGGGTAATAAGAACATGCTGTAATTTCGCGAAATATTAAGATCAGATAGGGCGGCATGGCAGTAGTGCTGCTACCTCGCAGTAAGGAGGCCTGGGTTTGCTTCCCGGGTCCTCCCTGCGTGGAGTTTACATGTTCCCCCCTGTCTGCGTGGGTTTCCTCCCACAGTCCAAAGACATGCAGGTTAAGTGCATTCTAAATTGTCCCTAGTGTGTGCTTGGTGTATGTGTGTGTGTGCCCTGCAGTGGGCTGGCGCCCTGCCCGGGATTTCTTCCTGCCTTGCGCCCTGGGATTGGCTCCAGCAGACCCCTGTGATCCTGTGTTAGGATATAGCGGGTTGGAAACTGATTGACTGACTAAGATCAGATATTCTGATATTCCCAAATCCAAATCCAACACAGTGAGCAAAAATAGCTTCATGTTATATATAGGGATATTTTTCAATTACTTTATTTAGTCTCTCTCTCTTGGACCCAGTTTGAGTCATTCTGAGAGACTGTACGATTAGCAGGCATATCAATATCTTCACATTGGTAAATTATTACTCACTCACTTTAGTTTAAGTTAGCATTTCATTAGCTTGGAGCTTTCCAGTGGACGGATGTCATGGAAAAGTCAGGGTGATTCCCAAATTGCAGCCAAGGAAAAACATGTAGCCACCCAGCTGCAATTTTGTAGCTGTTAATGCAATTTATTTGTGGTTTTGCTTGCCCATTCAATCACACCTAACTTAGTATGTAAGTGCTGTTAGAAGTATACTAATTAAAACTATCTATGTCAATATTGTAGGACAGTGATGGTGAACCATTTAGAAACCAACTGCCCAAACTGCAATCCAAAACCCACTTATTTATCGCAAAGTGCCAACATGGCAATTTAACCTGAATACCACCTAAAACTGAACACCAGCATAACCAAGGAGCTGGTGGTGGATTTTAGTAGGCCCAGGCCCCTCATGGACCCCGTGATCATCAGAGGTGAGTGTGTGCAGAGGGTACAGACCTATAAATACCTGGGAGTGCAGCTGGATGATAAATTGGACTGAACTGCCAATACTGATGCTCTGTCTGTCTATCTACTGAGCTTTTAGCTTAGAAAAGCCACTCATACATTAACATCTTTTGTCTTAAAAGAAAAACATAATAGCGGAGCTTTCAATGATACAAACAACTTTTTGTTGAAAGGTAAAAGTTTGCATTCGGTATGCTTTTGAACAATTAATGTGCTTTTTGCTGTTGTATGCATGCTGAAAATTTGTCTAACCTTGGCTCATACTTTGTAAGCTTGAGAGCAACACATGCAGCACTCAGGTCATCTGTTAGTCTGTTTCTGGTGTCAGATTTGATTTAATTCAAAGCTGAAAACAGCTGCGCACAAGCATAAGATGTTCCAAACAAAGTAAGGAAAGCAATCTCAAGTGACTTAAGATTATTTGGCAGAGAATTCCACACTTTAAGGATTTCATTTTCATAACTAACTGTGCTGTCCTTTGTCATCCCTTCGATCCTCTCAAGTGTTTCACGCAGGTCTTCCCTATTAAGCTCCGCCCCCAAAGCTTCCATTATATATTACGGGGTCGTGGGTCAGGTGTGGCGATTAGCAATTCCCGGCAGTAATTACAGATGCGGACGACTCCTCACCTGTGTGCTTAAGCGAGGACTGCCCGCATCACAAAGCTCCCGGAAACCGCTCCGGCCACTCTACCATAACCCCCTTTAAGCAGCGAGTGTGGCAATTATCTGTTAAAACTGGCCTTTTCAATTTTGAGCTGTGGACCCGCTATACCATATCCCCTCCAACCCCACCACGGGAATCACAGACTCAAAAGGCTGCAGTCCGTGCCGCACCCTCAAGCAGCATGTGTGCCGCCCGCCTTACCCCAGACAGGAGAGGAAGGACGCGCTCCCATTGGGCTGCTGGGCAGAGGGGCGGGTGATGTGAGAAAAGTCCTCCGCGCGTGAAGAGGGGGATCGGTGAGGGGAGCAGCCCGGCCCCGCATTCCTCTGGCTTTATAGTAACGAACTCTGTGCTCGGGCGACGGCGCGCGTGCCCACTGAGAGGGCTCTGAGTGCCCCCTTTGGCACGCGTGCCATAGGTTCGCCATCACTGTTGTAGGATATCCTGCAGCCATAATATAATGTTCAATACAAAATCAGTTAATTTTCAGTGAATTTTTAAATGAAAATCAACACAACTTAATAATCACTGTGGAGTCCATCGACATCATCGTTACTTTGATAATTTAAATGTAATATTAATATGAGGAAAGCATTAGTCAGAATAGTTGATTTGCCTAAAACTGCTAAAGAGCAAGCCATATGTTTTTACCTACCATGAGAACAACCAAAACATTTATTCTTTCAACTAGGTACTAGAGGTCGAGGTAGGTTTTCTTTGTAAAAAAATCTTGATTTAAGTTTGTGGACTTGGCTAGAAGTCCAAGAAGCGAGGCAGGAGATTAGCAGCAGAGTACAAAAGTCTTGTGAGTGACTTTGGTGACAGCATAGTGTGTAGGATGCAACAAAGTAAATTGAAGATAGTGAGCTATGTCAAGTTGCTCTGTTTCTGAATGTGCAGTAGTCTAGTACAGAGGTCACTAACAGGCGGACCGTGGTCCAGGTCCAGACCCAGAAGCTGTCTCATACGGACCCAGACTTACAGCCAAAATAGAAGGTTATGATTTAAAACCTGATGGGGCACTTCCATTGCATCCGGCACAGCTTTTGTAGTCTTTGTGGTAATGTTTTAGTTAATGAGGAAATGTACAGATCATTTGTATGCACGTTAAGCCATTTCACATGATACCACTCAGCCAATCAAGTCTGTGCATTCTAGGTGGTGAACATTGCTTTACTTTACTTTACAGCACAGACAGATGAGAGTTAGAGACAAGGAAGAGAGACGGTAGAAAGAAAAAGATAGAGATACATGTAGTAAAAACAAAGGGAATAATAAGCCGAAGAAAGTGAGAGATACAGATGACTGCGCTCGAAAAAGAAAAGATGGGTGAGACGGAGAAAGGGACTGAAAAATAAGGAACAAATGGCGCTCTCCAAAAAATGGAAAGTGGACAGCGAAAATAGGGCATTTAATCATGAATGGAAAAACTCATTTCTGTTCAAACTTCCCACAGGGAGCACTAAACCAGTGTGTCTCATGTTCAGAAACCGTGGCACTTGTTAAACGTGCCATTGTTAAACGACATTATGAGGTGAAACATAAAGTTTTCGAACAAACATACCCACTCAAATCCGAAGTAAGATCACAGAAAATAATTAGTCTCAGAGCCCAATATTAAAATCCTGGCAGGACAAGCTAGAGCTCAATTCTCTCACTGAGCAAAAAAGTGGGGCAATGAATATAAGAGGGGAAGAAAGTGAGCATTTAAAACCGTTTAATTTTTAAGATGTGTTTATTATCTGTATAATTGGTTTGAGACTGTTGAGTCAAGATGTGAAACAGAAAAGGGGAAATTCAAGCTTTTTCTCCATTTGTTTTATTTTTCTGAAATTAAGCACTTTATTTAAACATGCACAATTTTCACATTTTATTTATTTTGTCTTATTTTGAAATGCAGCACTACTTTTATTTAGTAAATTTAAGAACATTATATACTGTGATGGAACATTATACATATCTGCAGTCATACATACGTGTTCAGTTCTGTGTTATGTGACAATAAATATTGTCAAGTTTTTGAATTGTACTGAACTCATTTGATTTGAAAGTCTAGTATTGATTACATGCAGATGCTGATACAACTACTAGGCTACTTAAACCTATATGATACTAAATAGTTAGACAACATGATCTTCCAGACCATTGCTTCAAGAAATTTTCTGTTTTTGGACCTCTGTAGATTTTAGTTGAATACTCCTGGTCTTTTAGAATGACTTCAAAGTGCTACAAGAGTACAGTGATCCCCCACTATATCGAGGTTCAGCTATTGCGCCCCCACTACATTTATTTATACACTATGGATTTATTAATACTATTATAATTACTAGGGGCTTCACCCCCTACTCGTTTTGCTCGCCCACCCCCGGGTTTGGTTTACCGGATAAACAATTTAAAGAGATTGTTATTTTCATGGGAATTGTTACATATGCATTATTTTCATTTTTACTTTAAAACTTTTGTAAAAACAATATTTGCCCTTTATTTCCTGATCGCTGATGGGTCTGGAACGTTAACTTCCACGATAGGTGGGGGAATCACTGTACTACGACAGCTGTTGCCTAGCAACATGAGCAGGTACCCACAAAAAAAGAGCATGGCATATTGCAGTAACAGGTGGAGGACAAGAACAAACTAGGGCTCATAACAGCAACAACCCACTGCCATATTTCTTGGTCATTTCTTCATACTGTATGTGTCCCTCTTCTCACACAGAATATTCTGATGGTGAGTACTGATTCCTATGACCATAGAAATGACATCTGGTTGTGTTTTTTCAATGTGCGTTATGTGAACACGAACATACTTAAGTGTAATCTATTGGCAATAGTCTCATATCAGAGACCAATACATTAGTGTAACAGTTATATACTTACAAGCTGTAAAACCATGTAGTGTACTGAAACAAAGTGTAGGATTTATTTTGTGTGCATATTTATTTTCAATATCAAAAATATCTGGCCACATTGTGAAATGCTACAGTCTATTCATAACATAGATTTTTATAAGATATTTTCCTCTCCAACCATTACACGAACACATAAACATAAAGGATGTTAGTGAACAGGCTTTGATGTTTACTAATATTTTACAATTTATTTTGCACTAACCCAAGCCACAGCTTTGACACTATAGTGTCACTACGGTGTCAGTATTTTTAAAAAAAGGCAAAATAAATCCAGTTACCTACTAAACTATTAATTATTTGAGGATGGCATGTGGCAAGAAACAGAACAAATCCTAAAAATAATCAATCTTGCAATTAAAAACAATAGAAATGGTGTTTACTTAAAACAGAAGTATTGTAAGTCAAGTTGAGGGAGGCTTAGAGGTTTGATTCAGTATGCGCTCTGTGAGACAAAGTGGAAGAAACATCCATCTACAAGATGAACAAACTCTTGCCATTTGTTTTCAACTAAGCTGTGAACAGAGCTGTTTGTTTAAGACTATCAGTATGAGTGATTGCTGCATTACAACCACAGTGACACACTGAGGTTACTCAGCTTTAAATTTAATTTCTCTCTGCCTGTAAAGAAAAAAGAAAAGAATGTACTGGCTTGCTTTGATAGTCACGACATGTTTCCCAAAACAAAAGATTTCAAAGTTGAAAGAGGTTCAAAATAAGATGTGCAGTTATTTGAAATTATTATTAAGTATGTGAAATAGTATTGGTTACATTCTCTATAAGGTAAGACTATAAAGAAGAAAATGTGAATACCTCATGAAAAAATGTTTAATTTTTTGTTATTTTTATTTATGAAAAGAAAAAACTATTTAGATAGATTTAAAATTAAACTAGAATCTTGCTCACAATGTCTGCTGGGGAAAATATTTTTTAACCTTTCAATGCTTTTACTGTGTTTCTTTTGCCAATGATTGTATGCAGAGTGCAGAGAACAACAAAGATAAGACTATGTAACAAGCGCAAGGCACTGGTTATCAAATCATAAGGTACTGGAGACATTGGAAAAAAAAAACAACTGGAGGACTAACAATCATATCTTTGTTAAAACCACAATCTGTATTTTAAAATAAACTGCTCAAAAAAATTAAAGGAACACTTTGAAAACACATCAGATCTCAATGGGAAAAAAATCATGCTGAATATCTATACTGATATGGACTGGGTAATATGTTAGGAACAAAAGGACGCCACGTCGTTTGATGGAAATGAAAATTATCAACCTACAGAGGTCTGAATTCAAAGACACATCGAAAATCAAAGTGAAAAAATGATGTGGCAGGCTAGTCCATTTTATAGAAATTTCATTGCAGCAACTCAAAATCATACTCAGTAGTTTGTATGTCACCCACGTGCTTGAATGCATGCCTGGCAATGTCGGGGCATGCTCCTAATGGGTTAATGGATGGTGTCCTGGGGGATTTCTTCCCAGATCTGGACCAGGGCATCACTGAGCTCCTGGACAATCTGAGGTGCAACCTGGTGGCGTCGGATGGACCGATACATAATGTCTTAGAGGTTTTCTATTGAATTCATGACAGGCAAGTGTAGGGGCCAGTCAATGGTATCAATTCCGTCAACCTCCAGGAACTGCCACATACAGTAGTTCCGCCACATGAAGCTGGGCATTGTCGTGCACGAGGATGAACCCAGGAGCTACTGCACTAACACAAGGTCTGACAATATGTGTCCAAGGATTCATCCCGATACCTAATGGCAGTCAAGGTGCTGTTGTCTAGCCTGTAGAGGTCTGTGCGTCACTCCATGGATATGCCTCCCCAGACCATCACTGACCCACCACCAAATTGGTCATGCTGAACGATTTTACAGGCAGCACAAAGTTCTGCATGGCTTCACCAGACCCTTTCACGTCTGTCAAATGTGCTCAGGGTGAACCTGCTCTCATCTGTGAAAAGCACAGGGAATCACTGGACAGCGTAGAGGACATCGGGCCCTCAGGTCACCCTCAGGAAGTCTGTTTCTGATTGTTTGATCAGAGACATTCACACCAGTGGCCTGCTGGAGGTCATTTTGTAGGACTCTGGCAGTGCTCATCCTGTTCCTCCTTGCCCAAAGCAGCAGATACTCTTACTGTTGATGGGTTAAGGATGTTATATGGCCCTGCCCAGCTCTCTTAGAGTAACTGCCTGTATCCTGGAATCTCCTCCATGCCCTTGAGACTGTGCTGGGAGACACAGCAAACCTTCTGGTAATTGCACATATTGATGTGCCATCCTGGTGAATTTGGAATACGTGTGCAACCTCTGTATGGTCCAGGTATTGCCTCATGCTACCAGTAGTGACACTGACTGTAGCCAAATGCAAAACTAGTGAAAAAACAGTCAGAAAAGATGAGGAGGGAAAAATGTCAGTGGCCTCCACCTGTTAAACCATTCCTGTTTTGGGGGTCATCTCATTGTTGCCCCTCTAGTGCACCTGTTTTTAATTTCATTAACACCACAGCAGCGGAAACTGATTAACAGCCCCCTCTGCTACTTAACTGACCAGATCAATATCCCAGAAGTTTCACTGACTTGATTCTATACTCTGATTAAAAGGCGTTCCTTTATTTTTTTTGAGCAGTATATTATTTTTTAATAATTCAGTAATATTAGTTGGAAAAATGATTTATAAATTTAAGTAAAATGAGTCAAATAAGCCACATTTTCTACACCTTTAAAACCTTTCCTGCACTCTTACATGGTACTATTTTGTATGGCCTGAACTACTTTGAAAGGGTAACACCTTTTAATGAAAATTTAAATGGCCACTTTTTTATGTTTAAATGATTAATCACAACTTCCTTATTTTATTGTAATTTCTAGTTGCCATGGTATGAATGTGCTCATTGGCACAGCCATCTCTCATTAATTGTCCATGGACCATTAAAGTCTTCTTCTTCTTCTTCTTTTTTCGGCTGCTCCCGTTAGGGGTTGCCACAGCAGATCATCTTCTTCCATATCTTTCTGTCCTCTGCATCTTGTTCTGTTACACCCATAACCTGCATGTCCTCTCTCTCCACATCCATAAACCTTTGCTTAGGCCTTCCTCTTTTCTTCTTTCCTGGCAGCTCTATCCTTAGCATCCTTCTCCCAATATACCCAGCATCTCTCCTCTGCACATGTCCAAACCAATGCAATCTCACCTCTTTGACTTTGTCTCCCAACCATCTAATTTGAGCTCACCCTCTAATTCACTCATTTCTAATCCTATCCATCCTCGTCACACCCAGCGCAAATCTTAGCATCTTTAACTCCAGCTCTGCCTCCTGCTTTCTGGTCATTGCCACCGTCTCCAACCCATATAACATAGCTGGTCTCATTACCGTCCTATAGACCTTTCCTTTCACTCTTGCTGATACGCATCTGTCACAAATTACTCCTGACACTCTTCTCCACCCATTCCACCCTGCCTGCACTCTTTTTTCACCTCTCTTCCATAATCCCCATTACTCTGTACTGTTGATCCCAAGTATTTAAACTCATCCACCTTCGCCAACTCTACTCCCTGCATCCTCACCATTCAACTGACCTCCTTCTCATTTACACACACGTATTCTGTCTTATTCCTACTGACTTTCATTCCTCTCCTCTCTAGAGTATATCTCCACCTCTCCAGGGTCTCCTCAACCTGCTCCCTACTCTCGCTACAGATCACAATGTCATCAGCAAACATCATAGTCTACGGGGACTCCTGTCTTATGTTGTCTGTCAACCTGTCCATCACCATTGCAAATAAGAAAGGGCTCAGAGCTGATCCCTGATGTAATCCCACCTCCATGTTGAATGCATCCGTCGCCATGGGCGCCGGCAGGGGGGTGCAAGTAGGTGCACGTGCACCCCCCTAGCTTTTGAAAAAAAAGGAAATGGAGAAAAAAAATAAATCTTTCAATAATAAGAAAAACGCAAAAAATAGTTTTATTTTAAATTTTAAATTACAATTAGACGTTTACATTTTACAACTATACATAAACAATCATTCACTTTGTTTCTAAAAGAGCATCTCAAGCCTTCTTTTTTGTTGTCCAAACTTGTCTACAACTTTGTCGATAAATTTTGGACAATTATTTATTCTTTTTTTGTGTACACTAAGCATACATAATCCACTTAATCTATCGTCACTCATTGTAGATCGGTTCCAAGTTTTGACGCGCCGTAATGTGCTAAAAGATCTTTCAATACTGCAGGTTGTTGCAGGAAGTGTCATGCCAATCTTGAGTGCCTCGGAAACAGCCGGATAAAACTTCGTAGCCTCTTCAATTAAACTCATGCAATCGGTAATTTCGTTTGCAATGTTTTTATTTTTCCACATCTCATACCATGTGGTAGCATCAGATATAAAGTTTGGAAGAATATCACCATACAGACTGTTAATGTCTTCCAGAACTATTAAAACGATGATTTATCCAATTTACTCATTTCTTTTGGGTGAAGTTGTAAAAGTGAAAATGCTTTCTCTTGTGTAAAAGAATACCGAATTTGTAGAGAAGATATTATAGAATCCAAATAAGGGATGAAAATGGACCTCCTAAAATATTCTTCTGCTTTCAGAAAGTAAATTCGATCTGTGAACTTGCCTTTTATTTAACCGTGGCTGTTTTAATTCAATGTCTAATTCTTCACAAATCGATTGTGCTTTTTTGAAAATCAATGAAAACTCTTCAGAAACATTGTCTCGATGGGATTGCAGCACATCTATTAATTGAATTATATGAGCAGTTACATCTTTAATGTTCATATTTACTTGCTGCAACTGATTGCACACAGGTTCGAGTTTAGCCGAATAAGTAGCAATTACTAAAAGCGTCAAAATGTAAGTTGGAGTTGTAATAGCAGTGAACAGCAAATGAGCCTTAACCTTTGTGTTTTTGTTCGCACTGTCCTCTGTAAGCTTTTCTAGCGCTTGGACAATTACCAAAAAGTTCTCAGAAAATATTCTGATACTTTTATACTTTGCCGACCAACGTGTTTCACAAAACAGAGGAATATTAGGAATCAAAGATCGTCGTAAAGTGCTCTTCTAAACAGAATAGTATGCTTTAGAGAAAAATATTTATCATAAAAGTTGTAGAACTTATCAATGTCTACAATTTTTATTTGAAATATTTTCTCTAAAGTGTACTGTTCTCCCAGAAATCGGAACTATTAACCGGCGTAAAAGAGGTCTAGCTGTATGTAAGTGCTTACAAAATTACATTAAAAACTTAAGGAAAAAAGCACTACCTATGCCACTGAATACATCAATAACATTTTTAACTATATTCCAGTGATCATATGATAACAAAAAAAAGTCGATGATTTTTTGTCAGAAAATAAAAAATTAGGTCATGCCTTAAGTGGTTAATCTATCTATGCAAAAACTGACTGCTCTGTACTGTTCAGAGATAGCGACTGTATTGGCAGGTATTTAATGGGCACATACATATACAAAAAAAGTTTTTGTTGCGGGGGGGAGCGTAGAAAGAAAAAAATCTCTTTATGCACCCCCCTGAATTAAATCCTGGCGGCGGTAATGTCCGTCGCTCCTACCACAGACCTCACCACTGTCACACTTCCCTTGTGCATATCCTGTACAACTCTTACGTACTTCTCTGCCACTCCCGACTTCCTCATACAATACCACAGCTCCTCTCGAGGCACCCTGTCATATGCTTTCTCCTGGGCCCCAAAGACGGAATGCAACTCTTTCTGGCCTTCTCTAAACTTTTCCATCAACACCCTCAGAGCAAACATTGCATCTGTGGTGCTCTTTCTTGGCATGAAACCATACTGCTGCTCACTAATCATCACCTCACTTCTTAAACTAGCTTCCACTACTCTTTCCCATAACTTCATTCTGTGGCTCATCAATTTTATTACCCTGTAGTTACTGCAGTCCTGCACATCCCCCTTATTCTTAAATATCGGCACCAGTACACTTCTTCTCCACTCCTCAGGCATCATCTCACTTTCCAAGATTTCTCTCTCCTAAACACCTCCATGCTTCCACAGGTATGTTATCTGGACCAACGGCCTTTCCATTTTTCATCCTCTTCATAGCTGTCCTTACATCCTCCTTGCTAAGCCGTTGCACTTCCTGATTCACTATCTCCACATCATCCAACCTATTCTCACTCTTGTTCTCTTCATTCATCAGCCTCTCAAAGTACTCTTTCCATCTGCTCAACACACTCTCCTTGCTTGTGAGTACGTTTCCATCTTTATCCTTTATTACCCTAACCTGCTGCAAATCTTTCCCAGCTTGGTCCATCTGTCTAGCCAATCAGTACAGGTTCTTTTCTCCCTCCTTTGTGTCCAACCTCTCATACATTTAATCATACGCCTTTTCTTTAGCCTTTGCCACCTCTCTCTTCACCTTGCGCCTTATCTCCTTGTTCTCTTGTCTACTTTCTGCATCTCTCTGACTATCCTACTTCTTATTTGCCATCCTCTTTCTCTGTATACTCTCCTGTATTTCCTCATTCCACCACCAGGTTTCCTTTTCCTCCTTCATGAACCATTGAACTATAAGGTATTTTTCAAGTTGAAGTTATGTCTTCACAATCATGGCATATGCAGTATTAATTTGCCACATAAAACTGTGTTCTAAAGTGAAGCATTTTTTATAAATGATAAAAATACTGTTTTTACAGCTTACAATAGGCTCCAAGGAACCTACATCCATATGTGATAGAAAAGTCTCAAAGCTTACCAAATATGTCAATTTTTCAAGACAAAAATGTTGCTGAGTATTGATCTTCATACTGATTACAAACATATTGCAAAACAATGTATCCATGTTATTTTAAGAAGGAGAAAACCAAAAAGCAAAGCATTGTTTTCAGATTCAGCCATTTTATAAGGAGACATGTGAGTCAGTTTTGTCAGCTTACTGGAATGATAAAGTATGTGTGTGATTCAGGGTGACAGCTCACATGGCAGGCAGTGAAGTAACAAGAGCTGATCAGATATTATAAGCAAATATCCAATGAGAAAGCCGGTAGGGTAAATTGCTGTGTACTGCCCCACTTCAAGTCCTACATAGACCCATACATCTTCCTAACCTGCTTATCCAGGGCAGATTCATGGTCCAGCCAGAGCCCATCCCAGGTAGCATCGAAGCAAGGCAGGAACAATCCCCAGAAATGGGTGCCAGTGCATTCCTAATTCAACTCAATTTAATCAGGCTGAAGTTTACTAAGTTCAATACAGGCGTTTTAACATAGGCAGAAAGTGCTGTCATTTCTACCTCACACAACCAAGCTCAACATGGAGTCTGTGCTGTTGTGAGTAAAAATTTGTTCTTTCTGTGTGTGGTTGAACTAAATAATTGCTATAACTTCTTGCTAGGTTGGAATCACAAATGCTACTTGTTTGTATTTCATGGTTTAGTTTGGTTTCACAGGTCAAATTCTGTTACAACGAAGCGCCAGGGACCTAAAAAATATTTTGTTGTAATGCAAATCTCATAGTAATGAGATTCTGTATTTGTCACTATAGTGCATTCTTTAACTTGCATCCAGGCATTTGCAATCATTTCAATAGCTTCTTTCACATTAATTTTCATCTCCTCCTGTCTACAAGTTATGCTGACAAGAATTTTTCTCAGCATTTCCTTATGATAATACACTTTCAGGGTGCAAATGATGCCCAAGTCTAATGGCTGAAGCACTGCCGTGCAATTGGGAGCGAGGAACTCTACACCACCATTATCTAAATGTGGAAGCATACTGCGGGCAGCACAGTTATCTATTACAAGCAGAATCTTCCTTTTCTTCTTCTTCATATCCTTGTCTAGTTGTCGCAGCTAGTTTCCCAAAATATCTTAAGTCATCCAAGCTCACTGGTTTGCCTTATACTCACAGGGAAAGAATGTAACATACTTAAAACTCCAATGATGAGAGGAATAACTTTGTGGCTGCGAGCTGAATTACAGCAAAGTAGAGCTGTCAACCTTTGTTTAGATATTTTTCCTCCTCAGCATGGATCACTTTTGAGTGCTAAAGTGTGATGTGGTAGCAGCTGGTAAAGGATTCCAGTTCCTGTCCAGTTCGACATCTTCAGATGCAGCAGTTCACATACGTTTGCACTGAGGCTGAATGTTTGCAACCTGAGATTTTTCTTCTATTTTTGCTTGGTCTTTCAAGAAAGTTGACATTGTCAATGGCAAAATTCCACATTCACTTGCAACGTCTTTTTTATTTTTTGCAGGAATCAAGAGCTGCAAAAATTTCAAGTTTTTTTTCTAATGTGAACTATTGTTCTTTTTTCGTGTCTACCATTTCTATAGGAAGGTGAGTTAACTTCCAATGGATGTTTTTCAAATGTTGACGAGCAGTAAGCTAAAGGTATCACTGAAAACTACAGAAAACAAGCATAGTAGGAAAACATTATGAGGAAAGTTTGAAAAATGAGAAAAATTTACAATGTTTCTGTTTGGGGATTGTTATGTACAACTGAGCTGCGACCACAGAACTAACTGCTCTGTGGATGATTCATACTCTTGACTGCTCTATGGATGACTCATACATTCATTTCAAGGTCTTTTGGGCACTTTGTTGTAATGGAAGTATCTGCTGAATGTATTTCCTGTAACAAGATTTGTATAGACTGTCTTATGGGGAAAGTGTCGGGACCATAAAAATACTTTGTTGTAATGATATTTGTTGTAACAGAATTTGACCTGTATTTAATCACACTTTAAAATAATGGATGGTTTGTTGAATAATTGACTCCATGGACTAGGGAAACCATCTACTGTATGAGTGGCTAAATGGGGTTTAGGGCCTACAGACATATTGGTGTAGGTCTCCATATTAATAACGTTATAAAAATGATTCAAAGTTCATTCAGATACATTTAATATTCATTTAGATTCAACAATGCTACAAATCATGTTATTGCTTAGGCATCAGAGGCTAAAATTATAACCACCACATCATAAAATGGACTTCTCCTTCTACCATATTCTGAAATGCACCTCAGTGTTCTACAAAAATTGTGATCAATGCTCATCTCTATCACACTTAGTAATGATTTCACAATGTACAGTAGCGTTGGCCTTTTCAAAATGTAAGAATTAAATTTGATAAAAATATCATAGTTTCATAGTGTCATCATTTGATTTCACAGTTTTGTCAGGTGTACACAGAGCAGTGGAATTCCTACCTGCATATTGACCAACAAGGATCATGGAGCCACTGTCCTTGTTTGATGGCCTAGTTATATATAACGCTGTGTTCACCTGGTATCAGTTAGATGGTTAAGTACAAGTTTCTGAATTGGAAATCCCACGTGAATGCTCACAAACTCTGAGGTCAGAGTCAGTCAATTCAGAGAAAAAACGCTAGCCAAATTCTATGCATTTTGGCATAATGTTGGCCTTTCACCTTGGTTGATTGTATAAAATAAAAAATATAATCTTGTCAGCCAGAAATTATATATATATATATACTCAGCAAAAAAAGAAACATCCCTTTTTCAGGACTGTGTATTTCAACAATAATGTTTTAAAAATCCAAATAACTTTACAGATCTTCATTGTAAAGGGTTTAAACAATGTTTTCCATGCATGTTCAATTAACCATAATCAATTAATTAACATGCACCTGTGGAATGGTCGTTAAGACCTTGACAGCTTACAGAAAGTAGGCATTTAAGGTCACAGTTCTAAAAACGCAGGACACTAAAGAGACTTGTCTACCGACTGTGAAAAACACCCAAAGAAAGATGCCCAGGGTCCCTGCTCATCTGCGTGAACGTGCATTAGGCATGCTGCAGGGAAGCATGAGGACTGCTGATGTGGCTAGGGCAATAAATTGCCATGTCCGCACTGTGAGACGCCTAAGACAGCGCTACAGGGAGACAGGAAGGACGGCTGATCATCCTCGCAGTGGAAGACCACGTGTAACAACACCTGCACAGGATCAGTACATCCGAATATCACACCTGCGTGACAGGTACAGGATGGCCACAACAACTGCCCGAGTCACACCAGGAACACACAATCCCTCCATCAGTGCTCAGACTGTCCGCAATAGGCTGAGAGAGGCTGGACTGAGGGCTTGTAGGCCTGTTGTAAGGCAGGTCCTTACCAGACATCACCAGAAACAATGCCGCCTATGGGCACAAACCCACCTTCGCTGGACCAGACAGGAGTGGCAAAAGTGCTCTTCACTGATGAGTCACGGTTTTGTCTCACCAGGGTGATGGACGGATTCGTGTTTATCGTCGAAGGAATGAGCGTTACACCGAGGCCTGTACCCTGGAGCGGGATCGATTTGGATCGATGGCTAGGGCCATTCCCCCCAGAAATGTCCAGAAACTTGCAGGTGCCTTGGTGGAAGAGTGGGGTAACATCTCACAGCAAGAACTGACAAATCTTGTCCAGTCCATGAGGAGGAGATGCACTGCAGTACTTCAAGCAGCTGGTGGCCACACCAGATACTGACTGGTGCTTTTGATTTTGAGCCTCCCTTCATTCAGGGACACATTGTGAAACATTTTTAGTTTATGTCTTATGGTGTTGACTCTTTTAGTGTTCATACAAATATTTACACATTAAGATTACTTAATGTAAAAACAGTTGAAAGTCAGAGGACGTTTCTTTTTTTGCTGAGTATATATATATTTTTTGTTGAATTACATCTAGAGTCGTCACATTTAATACATCTAATTGGTTTTTCATTTTCACAAACAAAAGGCACAAGAACACAACGAAGTGAGAAGGTGAAAAGTCACAAGTCACATTTCTGAAAACTCTGATGGCATGTGAATGAACCATAATATTATATCACAAAATAATAATGAAACAGCTGTGTTTCCTTTTGCACACAATTTTACTAACTTGAAGCTAAACTCACTAAAAATGATATTTAAGAGTTCTAAAAGTCTCTATGTGGTTGATGTGGTGAAGTGCGGTCCACGGCTGAGAAATGTGGCTGTTTTAAAAAATAAATACTTCTAATTGCTACACTTGTATCTTTGTGTAGAGGTGTTGTAGCTTTGCAAGAGTGGTTCCCATGCACAATGAAGAAGCAGATGGACCTGCACTTAGCACACAGGTGCAGGATCTCCCTCAACCCTAACTGGTGCCAGGAGCTGCTGCTTGCCACAGCTGTGCCATGTCCCTATTTTAAAAGGGAAGCGAGAGTGTCAGAGGGAAAAAAAAAGCAGATCAGAGGTTGAGAAGAAAACAGACTGGCCACTGACCGTGAAAGAGAAAATTATGAGGTTGAAAGAGACAGGTGATCGGGAGTGAGCCTCAGGGCCATGGGAGCCAAAGGCTGTGAAAGGGGAGCTACTGAACTCTTTCTTGGGAGTAGAAATAGCCTGATTAATTGCATTTCCCTGTCATGTTCCAAAGGTTAGCAATGGGAGAGGAGTATGGGGTTCATCAAGTTGCCCTGCACACGCCAAAGGAAGGGTAGCAGGAAAAGGAGCCCAGATAAGAAGGTTGACTGAAGCTGTATTGGGGTTTACTTTTTTATAGACCGTGTCTGGTTTTAGCCTGATCGTTTTTTAATGGATTATTTATTGAACTGTTTTTAACCTCCACCAGTACCTTTTAGTTTTTGGATTATTTATTTATTGGACATTTTTGGAAACATTACACAGTTTGTTTGGACACTTGCTTTTGTATTGTCTTAATAAAAGCACTTTTCACTTTTTCACCATCCCCTTGCTTTGTGTGTGTTTTGTCCTCATCTGCCAGGCTTATCTAGTTACGTTATCGACGGTATTGGGTTCATGTGATTCCCAGACAAGAGTGGGAGCATGGAGCTGATCAGCACCATCACAGCTGAAAGAAAGAAACATTGCTTCTTAATGGTTTGGTAACACACCGTACACCTCTTTTGGAACTACCAGTCAAAAGTTTTAGTACATGTCAGTTTTTCTCTATATTTAATCAGTTGAAATGCAATGAATGACCTAAAATGGTGAAAAGGTAACCAGTAAAGTGACAGAAGTTTAAATTTAAAGTTTCTGAATTTCAGAATATTACAAATGGGCCTTCTTCAGGGAACAATTAATATGTTTCAACCTAGAGATGTTCTGCAGCAATTAAAGTAAATTAAGTCATGCAAGTTGAAGCAAACAATTTGCACAGGTGTTCCAACATCTCTTGATGACTTTAAAAGCTACTGATTGTCTGTTCTTTTGCAGAAGGCAGAGTTGGTGACTTGCAAAGAGTTACTGTCACTATGAATCTAAAGGGTTACCACAGTTTGGCAGTTTTATCAGTAAAAGGTGACTTCTTTGATGAATCAAAAATATGAGTACAATTTTAAAAGCTTAAATGATTCATTGACCTATTTTTTATTTGTCATTGTTTATGTGTTCTATGCCTTGATTTCCAGAAACATTCAAATATTAAACTGTGTGCATTTCCACAAAAACTGAAAAAAACTGAGGTGTACTAAAAACTTTGACCAGTAGTGTATGTCTCAAAATGATGAAAATAGATCTCTTCAGCTCTTATGTGTTTCTGTTTCATTTACCCTTGGTTATTGTGTGTCTGATATGTTGGGTTTTTATTGTAGAGCACTTTGGTCAGCCTTGATGTTTTTTTTAAAGTGCTTTATAAATAAATAAATAAATAAATAAATAAATAAAGTGGATTTGAGCTCAAGGTTCAGCATTATTTGTCAAACATACTAATTGTTACCATATGAAGATCTGTTTTCTCACTCCTATTGAAAAATATTTTGGGTAATAAAGGCAAAGAATAATGTTAAGGCATTGTGAATGCTATAGAAAAGAGATATATGTTGGCACACACATCTTAATGTTAGTAAAGTAAAGCAATACATTATTATTTTTGAAACCACAAGCCGTTGTACTTTTACTGCTTACGGTAGTAAAAAAAATATTTTGTGAATCACAATAATGAGATGAGAGCTACAGATCATTGAAATGAAGAAATAAGCAAGAAAATGACAACTTTGTCATAAATGTCTCTGTTTGTATTTATTTCTTTATTTACGTAGACTCAATTTTTATTGTTCAGGTACTGCTATCAAAAAACCCTTGGGTGGGATGATTGACCTTTGGTTAGTTTGCTGTCACTTTAGCTAACCACTTAGTTGAAAAATTTTAGACATACAGCTTGCAGCAGTAATAGGGCTGTGTTGCCATGGTACCAAGACTTACTTAAGCCTTGTAATGATTCTCAGAGAGAAAAGGTATGTCATCTGTCCAGGAGGAGTATGAGGTCATTCCCTGAACACAGCTGTGCAACAGAAGATATAGGGTAGAGGGTGATTTCAGTCTGCAAACACCTGGATTCTCAGATAAAGGTGATTTTTTTTTAGTTTGTGGAAACATTTTATAAAAGGAAGATCTTTTCAGAATGTAATTTATCAGGTTAGTTATCTCTCTTGTATATCTATATACAAGACAGGTGATTGTATATGATGTGAACTCTGAAACAGTATCTTTCTAAGGAGGATAAATGAAGTGATTTTAATCACATAGCTCATCAAACCATTTTAAAAGAAATGTGGAAATTTTATCCCAGCCCAGTGCTTATATGCATCACTTTTGTCAGAGGCCAAATGATAATGCATTGTGTATTTCCTTAATGTTCTACATTTAACACATTATTGGAATTCTCCATACATTTCTCTAGTCCTGTTTTCAACTTTACTGGGATATAGTAACTTTTCCTAGCAATGCTATGTTCAAGGGCCTAATCACCTAAAATGCATGTACAGGTAAAATATCTGAGAACAGCAAGAAAAGTCATGGAAACACAAAGAGACGCACAACCTCCTCACTGGACATTAGAACAATCTAGACAAGAACAGGCCATTCAGCCCAACAAAGTTTATGTCTAATTTTGAAAGTCCAGAATGTCCTACTGTCTACCACAATAATTAGTAACTTGTTCCATGTGTCTATTGTCCTCTGTGTGAAGAAAAACCTCTTAATGTGTGGGTGAAATTTACCTTGAAGAAGTTTATAACTGTGTCCCCATGTTCTTGATGAACTCATTTTGTACTCAATCATGTCTCCTCTTAATCTTCTTTTGCTTAAACTGCAAATGCTTGTAATCTTTCCTCAATTGGTTTAGTTGCTTTTCTCTGGAATTTTGCTGGTGTTATGTCCTTTTTCCAGTCTAAATAAGATTAGAATAATTTAGAACTCAATGAATTAAAAATGCACATTGAAAAACAAAAACAAAGTGGAGTGAGGATAAAGTAGAGGGATAGCTAGTTACAGATGATTTTAAATTTCACAAAAACTTTGACAACTCCTGCTTCATTTTTATATTCATCATATAAGCTGTCTAGCTTGCAGGTATCTGCTGCCAATGTCAGCTCCACCTGTTTGTCTACAAGCTGATTTCATCTTCAGAATGCACATGCATACAGGGGCAGTGTGTGCCAGAATGAGAATCACAGCTCGCAGACTCCCTTTGGCATGGGACAGGGGGTGATGTGCTTTGTTTATGTGCTACAACCCTCAGAAGGGGCACAAGCATGATAAACACAAAGAAGCATTCTGGAAGGAAGTATGTTATGCTCCTCCAGTATGATATGAACAGGTGAACACACAGTTACCAGGGATTCCCAATTCTTTTCCTATGAATGAATGAGGCCAAGTAGTAAACATAAAGGCAATAGTAACTCTAGGTTGCTAGTGGGACAATCCACACAGTCCCACAACTGAATCCATGGGGCCATGTTGTCCCTCAGATTGAGAAGGCAGCTAATTACTGTAATTACTTTGCTCCTATGTTATAACAGACAAAAACCGATGATGTTAATACAACACCAAACTCCTACTGTAAATTCTACCACAACACCCCTTTATGAAGAGAATCAAACTGAAATACATATAACTATTTACAAATACCAGAAAAAGTTAACATATACACACATATTGTCAAAATCCCCCCTCCCCCACAAAGGTCAACTTAATACCATATATACAGCCCAGAAAGTCTTAGTGGTATCGCATTAATCTAGTTATGAAATAATCTGCTTTTCAGGAGCTAAAGATGTATTTAATTTTCTCCCTGGCACACTGCTTAACTAAAAAAGGGATTAACAATAAGTCTTACTGACAATCCTATTCCTTAAGAGCACTGGTGAACTACATATGGCCACATAGCTCACCACTGATGTTTAGTATTTGTGGGTAGTTTGAATGACCCAGAAGGTGAAATTCAGTTTCTAGTGGGTTTCTCTGACTGCTGTCATGTTTGTATGAAGCTTCACAAAATCTGTGCTGTATCCCTCCACTTCCAGTATACTGAATATAGAATTTCATGAAAAAAGCAAAATAAATACAGGATAAAACTACACCACTCAAGACCCTCTGCAGTCCTCTAAGCTCTGCTTAAAAGCACAAAAACCTGTATTAGATCTGTATCAGAATTCTGCTGCGTGTTTTACTTACACACACTAAAAAATCTGCTCACATCACTCCTGTCCTCTATGACTTGCATTGGTTACCAGTTTCTTCAAGAATCAAATATGAAATTATTCTTCTCAACCTTTAAAGCAGTTCATGGTTTAGCCCCTCATTATCTGTCTGAGCTGCTTCGGTCATCAAGTTTATCGGACGCTAACTTACTCACTGTACCTAAATACAGGTTAGTTACTATGGGTGGCAGAGCTTTCAGTGTGATAGCATTTAAAATTTGGAATGCTCTTCCTCTCAGCCTTTGCAAGGAAAAATCTATTATTCATTTCAATCTCCTGTTAAAAACATATCTTTTCAATGAGTATTATTCATTTTCTTGTATGTAATTTCTACTGTCTTGTTAATTTGTTTATTGAATTGTAAAGTGTACTTGAGTGCATAAAAGGTGCTACATAAATTAAGTGTATTATTATTATTTATTTATTAGTATTATTAATACATGTTTCTGTTGCACAGTATAAATGTATCATTAAACAGGACATAACTTTAAGCAGTAAGTCTCGAAAGCCACATAATTGTGCTGTCATAGGTCACATAGTACTCTATCTGAGCTACAAAGAATTATAAAATTCAGTGATTATTGCACTCTGTCAGGAGAATAATTGAGAGAAGACTTGCTGCCATCTTCTTGGGTCCATATTTTCTTTTGAAATATGATTTCCTGGACTTAAATCAATGTCACTGGGCCCCTCATTTTAAAAACCAGATTAACATCAGTCAACAGAAGGATATAAAATATTTCCATAAACACAGTATATCAACATGAGAAACAGGGAGCAGTACAGAGAAAATGAACACAGAAGGTTTGATTAGTTGGGTGTGATTAGTTCTCTGGTTTTCCATAAAACCAGAGGTTTAGTTATTTTTCAATTTTTATTTAATGAGTTTTTTTGTTTTTTTCTTTATCTTTGGATCTTCATATTACCTTTCAGTAATGCACAGGTATGGATGAAAAAAGAGCAGTTTATTCCATGAGTAAAGGGTCTCCTATTTTCCATTCATCAAAAATTTTAAATCAAATGGCTGTAACCTTCTTACTCAGTAACGGCTAAAGAAAATGAAGAACTTTGGCTGGCTTTTTTTGTAACACAGATTAAGTAATTTAATTCTGATCTTTTGACACAGGTAGTACTGAAGACCTTTGTTTGTGGTAGTCTATTTTTGTTTTTGTTTTTTGCTAATTCCTTTTTTGACTGTTTCAGTTGCTGTGACCTCTGTAACTTGTAAAACATGACTGTTAGTGGCTTCCAAGCCACACTGTCACTAAGACTTCCTTCTTAATGACTGACTGACTGGTCCATCCAGAAGTTGCATGACAGTTACAAAGCCAAATTCTGGACAAATAGCGCATCTGTAGTGTCACACATGAGAGATGCAGAGAAAGATGAGACAGAAAGAAAGAAAGATTCACAACTGAATTAGTATATGAAAACTATATGTTCTAGTGATGGAATCAGAATTAATTTCACTTTTTAAGTTAAGAATTTAAATATATATATATAATAAAAGCAAATGCACTCACTGTTTTACACCTGTGAGTTCCTTTAAGTGTCTGCATCAACTGTTAATAATAATATTACCACAATCCTTGACCTTAGCAATACTATTTAAAAGTGGTTGTGCATTACAGTACAACAATAAACATGATTTGAAGTTCTCTTCTCTGTCATCTCAGAGGAAAAGTAGGCAGAATATAACTATCACAGCATTACTGATATCACATAGAAAAATAAATATTGCAGGTAGATATTCTGTTGATCCCAAAGGGAAACTAACGTGTTATCGCACTCAGTACTGAGGTAATCTGACTCCTTTTCATTAGCCTGTATATCAGCTGTTAAGATTCTGGATTTCATTAGAGCTGCTTCTGCATTTATCTTCACCATGGTCAGATTTCACATAGAGTAAATTGTTTAGTTTTACTGATAAAACTGAATAACCAACTTAATGCTTAATCACTAAGGGACATTTCATAAACCAAAATATCCAGAATTATATATATATGTTCTTTTTTTCTTTCATCCTGCAAAAAGTTTCTGAGGTAAGAAAATTGTATTCTACAATATTATGCACTACAGTAATAAAAAGAGAAAGACAGAATCTATTTGACCACCTTAAAATCAGATGTAAGGTTGCAAGTTCCATGACTAGGTTAAATTAATTACTTCATCCATCCATCCATTTTCTAACCCGCTGAATCCGAAAACAGGGTAACGGGGGTCTGCTGGAGCCAATCCCAGCCAACACAGGGCACAAGGCAGGAACCAATCCTGGGCAGGGTGCCAACCCACCGCAGGACACACACAAACACACCCACACACCAAGCACACACTAGGGCCAATTTAGAATCGCCAATCCACCTAACCTGCATGTCTTTGGATTGTGGGAGGAAACCGGAGCGCCCGGAGGAAACCCACGCAGACACGGGGAGAACATGCAAACTCCACGCAGGGAGGACCTGGGAAGCGAACCCGGGTCTCCTAACTGTGAGGCAGCAGCGCTACCACTGCGCCACCGTGCCGCCCAATTAATTACTTAAGAAACAATATTTACCCTATACCATGTTCTACTTTAACATCAAATTCTTTGTTTAAACAGCAGTATACCATTTTGAGAGTATGAGCTTGTTTATTAGGTAGTTTACTCAAAATTCCTCTTTTCCGCCATTCTGAGACAGACCTTCTCTCCAAAGTGTTTATTCTGGAGAACCAAGAGTTACATTAATTCAAGTGTTATCAGATTGGATGCTGATCTTAAATTTGTTTGATGGTCACTAAAGAATGTCCCAAAAAAAGTATTTGGTACCTATTTAGTTGTTAATTCCAAAAGAAGTGCAGCCCTCATGGAGAAATTAAATATAAGACATTGATAATACTCAGTTCTCAATTTGCTAGTCGATGTCCCTCTCTTCCCTCACCTATGGTCATGGGCTCTGAATAATGACTGAAAGAATGGGATTGTAGGTACTAACCACCAAAATAGGCTTCTTCTACAAGGTGGCTGAGCACTCCCTTTGAGATAGGTTGAGAAGCAGAAGCATCCAGGAAAGGCTTGGAGTAGAGCCACTAACCCTCTGCATCGATAGGAACCAACTGAGGTGTTTTGGGCATCTGATATGGATGCCTCCCGGACGCGTTCCTGTAGAAGGTTTTACAGGCACGACCAGCTGGGAGGAGACCCTGGTGAAGACCCAGGGCTTGCTGGGAGGATTATACCTCCCAGATGGCTTGGGAGCGCCTCAGGATCCCAAAGCATAAATTGTGTGGTGTGATTGGAGAAAAGGAGATACGTGCCTCATTACAAAGACTGTTGCCCCCTGTGACTCTGTCTCGGATAAAGGGTGGGAAAATGAATGAATAATACCCAGCTAACCTCCAAAATGTTTGCATTTGCCATTTACTTCTTGTTTAATATTTGTTCTTAACTGCTACTTTTGGAATGCCATTTGTTTATTCTTATACTTATCTATTTCTAATTTTTGTGTTTTTTTGCAACTTCTTCTTTGACTCCTTGCAAAGCACTTTGACCTATATTTATGAAAAATATGCTATGGAAATGCTGTTGCTTGACCAAATGAGAAAAAATATTAATTTCTCCATTCACAGATTTTCAGTTTGCTTGATTAGGGTGAGATGAAGTGTTTAATGAACTATAAAACCTTTTTTTTATTTTTTTGAACTCAACCTCCAACTGGAACAGTAGAAGTTAATTTTGCATACTGTATGTATCTCACATGACACTGAAAAGTCACTCATGACCTATGAAGCACAACATTGAGGAATCAGAATTGCTAATAGCCATTAGAGCTATGAAAGCATGTTTTTTTTTTATTAAACTTTTAAACTTTACATTAAGGAAAATGTATCAGTTTCCTTAATTACATCAATGGTGGAAAAATATGGGAGAATCTCCAAGTTTTCAGTGGCCTATTTTGCAATCAGCATAGGATAAGCTTCATACATTCACAGGTTTATTTGAACTTTTGTAGGTTATTTCACTTTTCAAATCATTATAGGCTACAGCTTCTCTCAGCCCTATATTTAATAACAAGGGTTAGGAAATTGAATGGCTAGGTAAAGTAAATTAATCATTAAAACAGTTTTTCACTGCAGTCTTGCCTTGAGGTATACAGGGAAATCAAGCTTCATGCTTTATCCTCGGCTATCATATACACAAACTTTTCACCTACTGCAGTATATTACATTGCACATTTTTTTCTTATTTAATCCTCAAAAAATATTTTCAATGCCTTATGCCTTAGCGACCGGAATGCTAATTTAAGTGCACCAGACAACAACAACAACAACAACAACATTTATTTATATAGCACATTTTCATACAAACAGTAGCTCAAAGTGCTTTACATATTAAAGAATAGAAAAATGAAAGACATAATTATAAAAAAATAAATCAACATTAACATCGAATAAGAGTAAGGTTCAATGGCCAGGGGACAGAAAAAACAAAAAAACTCCAGACGGCTGGAGAAAAAATAAAATCTGTAGGGATTCCAGACCATAAACTGACCTGGTGCAATTGATTTCAAGCCCAGGTTCAAATTTATTGACATGTAATTTTTTCTTTGCATGTCTCTGACAGACGAGATAGATAGACAGAACTTTATCTGTACCAGGGACAAAATGGCTTTTTATAGAAGCTGTTTAAATAAATAAATACATGCATAGGTAGATAAATAAATAAATACACACACACAATGATTTGAAAAACACACCAGAATGCCTAAAGAGCAAGAAAATTAAAAAGAAAGAAAAGTTCTGACATGGCTGTTAAAGTCACTGTGAGGCATTAAGCCGGGATATTGTTGTTGGTATAAAGGAGCCCCAATAGCATTTCTTGACACAAGTCTGCTGAATAATTCATTGGCTAAAAGTCTGTTGAGAGAGGATGTGCTGCCTTGTTCATAATGGCACTCAGTTTTGTTTTACATAATTCTCTCCAGCACTACTATCTCCAGTGGGTTCAGAGTGTGCCCTGTAAATGAGCTTGCCCTTTAAATTAGCTTGTTGATTCAGTGGGCCTCTCTTGAAATGATGTTACCAGCCCAGCACACCACAGCATAGAAAACTGCACTGGCCATCACAGTAGTGACTAGTGACTGTAGTATGGCAAATCAGAAAACACCAATATAGCAGACAATATTTAAAATGCAACAAAGACAAATAAATAGAGTTTGGATCGTGATTTAGATGTTGATGTGTGGCTGTTGAGTAGCTTTATGACATGGGGGCTGAAACCAATCTCTAAATCATTGGTGTGAGTGTTAGAAATGGATGTGTGAGACAGAATAGTGACTGTGAAGGATGGCTAATGTCTTCAATAGTACAGTTTGCTTTTTTCAGTCCACATTTGTTACATGTATCTGTGGACAGAAGGGAGCTGTTTTCAGTAATATTTAGTGCTGACCTTACTAGACTCTGTAGTTCATTTTGGTCCTAACTGATAAAATACCATACCAAGAAGCTTTATACGGATAGACTCTATTGAGCACCCAATGAAAGTGGTGTGCATAGACAGGGACAACCAGGGTTTCCTAAGATGACTGGGAAAGTAAAATTGTCAGTGAACCCTCTTAATGAATGATGACATTTGTTGTGCTCTTTACAAGTTATCATTGATGGTAACTCCAAGAAATTTAAATCCATTATACCTCTCCAAAAGCCTCCCATTCAATATTGATTCATTATACTAATCCACCTTCAGCTTCCTGAGGTTTATGACCATTGGATATGTTTTGGAAGTAATTCTTGCCCTGCAAATTCTGATTGAATTACATGCAGCATTGGCCATGGATCTCCAAACTGCCAAAAGATACCACTACATAAACAGTTATATGTTCTCCAAGCACAACTAGAAAAGACTGCCATGACCATTGAAATATATGTGCAAAGATACAGTCAGTCCTTTGTTCTAATACCGGTATGGAATCTAAAATGGTCCACTGATGTTCTGACTATACATCTGAGATGTATATTGTCCCTCCAACCATAACACTGATGTATAAAGAGGTGACCATTACACAGAAAGTAACAACAACACTGTTTCAAAAATTACAGTTGTCAGATTGAGCTTGCTTTGAAACATCACAAAACAATTTGTATTTATTTTATTCAAAATCTAACTGCTTTTCAATTGTAAATTTGGAAATCAAAATTAACATATTAAAGTTTCAACCGAAAATTATAGCATTCTTCTTCAGACAGTAATAAGAATAAGAATGAATTTTAGAGTTCTTACACTGCCTTAAAGGCCAATCCCAAATTCTTACATTGGTTCATTTTCAAAAAATAAAACTTTCAAAGAAAATGAAAACTAAAAAGATGAAAATGGAAATTAAGAGGGGGAGACGTGTCTGGAGGAAGGAAAAGAGGAGGAAGGTAAAGAGAGTGGAACTGAGGCTAGGAACTTTGAATGTTGGCAGTATGACTGGTAAAGGGAGAGAGTTAGCAGATATGATGGAGAGAAGGAAGGTTGATATATTGTGTGTGCAAGAGACCAAATGGAAAAGGAGTAAGGCCAGGTGGATCGGAGGTGGATTCAAATTGTTCTATTATGGTGTGGATAGAAGGAGAAATGGATTAGGGGTTATTCTGAAAGAACAGTATGTCAAGAGTGTTTTGGAGGTGAAAAGAGTGTCAGACAGAATAATGATTATGAAGCTGGAAATTGGAGGTGTAATGATGAATGTTGTTAGTGCATATGCCCCACAAGTTGGGTATGCAATGGATGAGAAAAGGCGTATGATGAGTTGTATGAGAGTTGGACAATATGGAGGAAGAAAAGGACCTGTACAGATTGGCTAGACAGAGGGACCGAGCTGGGAAAGATGTGCAGCAGGTTAGGGTAATAAAGGATAAAGATGGAAAAGTACTCACAAGTGAGGAGAGTGTGTCGAGCAGATGGACAGAGTACTTTGAGAGGCTGAAGAATGAAGAGAACGAGAGAGAGAAGAGGTTGGATGATCTGGAGATAGTGAATCAGGAAGTGCAACAGATTAGCAAGGAGGAAGTAAGGACAACTATGAAGAGGATGAAGAATGGAAAAGCCTTTGGTCCAGATGACATACCTGTGGAAGCATGGAGGTTTTTAGGAGATATGGCAGGGGAGTTTTTAACCAGATTGTTTAATGGAATCTTGGAAAGTGAGATGATGCCTGAGGAGTGGAGAAGATGTGTACTGGTCCCGATATTTGAGAGTAAGGGGGATGTGCACGACTGTAGTAACTACAGGGGGATAAAATTGATGAGCCACAGCATGAAGTTATGGGAAAGAGTAGTGGAAGCTAGGTTAAGAAGTGAGGTGATGATTAATGAGCAGCAGTATGATTCCATGCCAAGAAAGAGCACCACAGATGCGATGTTTGCTCTGAGGGTATTGATGGAGAAGTTTAGAGAAGGCCAGAAGGAGTTACATTGTGTCTTTGTGGACCTCGAGAAAGCATATGACAGGGTGCCTCGAGAGGAGTTGTGGTATTGTATGAGGAAGTCGGAAGTGGCAGAGAAGTATGTAAGAGTTGTACAGAAAATGTACGAGGGAACTGTGAACGTGGTGAGGTCTATGTTAGGAGTGACAGATGCATTCAAGGTGGAAGTGAGATTACATCAGGGATTGTCTCTGAGCCCTTTCTTATATACAATGGTGATGGACAGGTTGACAGACGAGATTAGACAGGAGTCCCAGTGGACTATAATGTTTGCTGATGACATTGTGATGTGTAGCAATAGTAGGGAACAGGTTGAGGAGACCCAGGATAGGTGTAGATATGCTCTAGAGAGGAGAGGAGAGGAAGGAAGTTCAGTCGGAGCAAGAAAGAATACATGTGTGTAAATGAGAGGGAGGTCAGTGGAATGGTGAGGATGCAAGGAGTAGAGGTGGCGAAGGTGGATGAGTTTAAATACTTGAGATTAACAGTACAGAGTAAAAGAGATTGTGGATGAGAGGTGAAAAAGAGAGTACAAGCAGGGTGGAATGGGTGGAGAAGAGTGTTAGGAGTGATTTGTGACAGACGGATATCAGCAAGAGTGAAAGGGAAGGTCTACAGGACGGCAGTGAGACCAGCTGTTTTATATGGGTTGGAGACGGTGGCACTGACCAGAAAGCTGGAGATAGAGCTGGAGGTAGCACAGTTAAAAATGCTAACATTTGCATTGGGTGTGACGAGGATGGATAGGATTAGAAATAAGTACATTAGAGGGTCAGCTCAAGTTGGACTGTTGGGAGACAAAGTCAGAGAGGCAAGATTGCGCTGGTTTGGACATGTGCAGAGGAGAGATACTGAGTATATTTGGAGAAGGATTCTAAGGATAGAGCTGCCAGGCAAGAGAAAAACAGGAAGGCCTAAGAGAAGGTTTATGAATGTGGTGAGAGAGGACATGCAGGTGATGGGTGTAACATAACAAAATACAGAGGACAGAAAGATATGGAAGAAGATGATCCGTTGTGGTGACCCCTAAAGGGAGCAGCCAAAAAAAGAAAGCATTTAAATATCCAATAAAATGATTGTCTTATTTAAATGTGAGCTTGCACTTGATAAAAGTGTACTACTGTATATTAAAGTGTAATACATTAAACACTCCCTGAAAGGTGAAGGTTTATTATAATAGCCAAGTCAGTTTCAATTTTTAGCAGACTTACTGTATAAATGATAAACATGAAACCTAGTAAATCTACAGAGGTAGCATCAGTGAGCCTACCAAATGGTTAATTGACCTACCATATTTGGTAGATTCATTTATACTAAAGTTTGTTGAAGTATAGTGTTCCTTCTGATCAAACCTTTGAAATTATATTAATGTATTATATTGAAATCTATATATATAAAAGCCAAATACCAGTGACTCACTCATCACAAAATCTCCTGAACCATGAGGACTTGGTCCAAGCACGAAATTTCTTATAGTTTTTAGACCCATTTGTATATCTTTCTGCTTTTCACAAGAGAACTTCTTAACAGAGATAAGATTGGGTTTTTTTCTATAATTTGCTTGAAAATTCCGTTGATTTTGTGACTTTCTCATCACGCTATGTATCATAGTTAGCTTGCAGTACCTATTTATTAGCACTAATCTGAGAGAGACTCATCAGGCTATGGGGATTGGGGAGGGGCCCTCCTCACACACACGTGTCTGTTTCAGGCCGTAACCTTAACTCTGCTTAGTTAACGAACGAGAGAAATGCTTAACAGATTTAGATCTTTTTTTTCTATAATTTGCTTGAACATTTCAGTTGATTTTGTGACTTCTCTCCTTGCGCTAAAAATCATAGTTCGCTTACAGGAGTGATATATTCAAGCTAATCCGAGACAGAGGCTGCGGGCTGAGGGGAGGGGGAAGACTGATGTCAGGAGTAGAGAGCTGGGCAGGGCCCTTCTCACTGTCCTGTTTCACTAATACGTGGACGAAGCCATGGGGGATGGCTATTTAACTTATATATATAGTAAATGTATAACAAGATACATAAATATTGTAATAAACAAAGAAAGAAAGGGGTCATGAATACCCAGTTACTTCTGACCTCAGTCTGATTTAATAATTGTGAATGCAGTTTGCCTAACAAGAAACTGATTACAGTAATGAGTTCGTGACTAAAAATCAGTTTTCAGTTGAAAAAGTTGCAGGCACTGTAGATTAAAAGTACCATACAATATGGGAGTAAGGTCCCATAAACAAACAAAACAAACTAAACAAATATTGTAATAAGTGTCACTGATTTTTTTGAAGGATCCAAGGCAAGAACTGGTGGGTTGGATGTATACGTGAAATAACACACAAGGAATCATACATAGACTTTTACAATCCTCCCAGTCCTGCAACATCTTTCGTGCCATCAAATGCTGAAAGAACACCAAACATTGTATAGCACAATCCTCTCAAGATCATGTCAGCTTTCAAATTCTGTTCTTCAGTTTTTTATAGTTTTTTTTTTTATAGTTTTTAGTATAGAAAATGGAAGAAAACTTTCAAAATTTTGGTTCTCTTTAGTCATCACTCCTTTGACTTTGAATCAAGAAAAGTTAAGTTAACATAAAACCTTTTTAAAGGGCAGAATTTTTTTTTCAACTTATGTTGCATATAATGAAAATGTAATGCTGTTATTAATTAACTCATGCAGGGGTAAACATTTTCAGGATTTCATTTTTTTTTTTCATGTAACAAGGTCTCCACAGTGTGAATACCAACTTTGTGTACCCTTATCTATGCTGTTTAAAAAACAAAATCTGAAAATTTAATCAATATTCAGTCATCAGTTTTAAAGGGCTATAAAGAAAAGAATATAATTGATCTGAGAACATATGGTAAATGAAAAAGAACCCTCAGCTTATGCTGATAAAAAGTATCTTCTGGTTCGGGAGATACAAAAGCTTCTGCATGCTAAAAATGATGACAGCTGCAGTCTTTGAAGGTGGCTAGGATGGAGTAGGGCAGGGGAAAAATTAAGTTATTTTGGTCAAACAATCAATCATACAAATGTATGAATTAAGTTTCATTTCTTATCAAAATTGGGTGAATCCTGATGGAATGACACTAAAGAAAAAACTCTTCTGCAAAGGAGTTATTACAAACACAGCCCATTTTTGTTATAACTAGCGCCCTTTCTTGACTGTAATTTGAATTGCTTTATGGTAACTATATGTGTTCCAAGATGGTTCCCGGTAATGAAAACAATTGGTGGCTTTGCACTATTGCTTTATAGTTTTTACAAAAGAGTATTGTGTAATTGAATAAAACTTTTATCACCTGCCTTGTATTCATTTTCAGTTTATAGTTTTTGCTAGTTTTAAATTATTATTTATGATGTTTTTGTGTCATTTCTGTAATATTTTGGTATTTGTTATCTTTATCTTATCTGTGTAGCAATTGCTTGTGTTTTGTGGGTGGATCCCCAGGAGGTGGGGCAACCCTGACATTACTGCTGCTGTTTCTCCCACTGCCTTTATACTGAGGTCAGAAAGAAGGTCCCAGAAGTGGTTCTTTCACTGTTCTAGAAGTTTTATAAGAGTAGCTTTTATTTTGTCTTTTGTGGTTACTGAATTATTTGCTTGTATACCTGGATTGGCATTGGGATTGTGCATTGAGACTTGTTCACCTTGGATTGTCTTTAACACTAGAATTACCAGAGTCTACGAAAAAACTCGTAGATCCTGCCCACCTTAAAACTGTTCTCACTTCTCCGCCAGCGTCCTTTGTCTTCTAAATGTGCCGATTAAGATGAGCGGCAAGCAGCCAGCTATTCCATCACCCACCGTCGCAGAACATTTACTAAGTTTTCCCAGCTCATGCCTTGTTTGATTATCTGGGAGTGACTCAACTGCTGGAGTTTTAGAGTGGAAATAATAGATCATTATTTGGTGGAACACATGCATTTCATGTGTGTTCCGTTTCTACAATAATCTGTGTAAACACATTGTTTAAACAGAAACTTTGTTTTTTCGTTGACTGTGGTAATTCTAGGGTTAAGGCAAATTTATTTTCGTAATTTTTGTTAATACATTATTTATATATTTATAAAGATTCTTGATTGGACTTGAAGGTTTGAAGGTTCCTCTCTGTTAAAGGGCATTTTTGGAATTTTGGACATTTAAAGCCAGAGCCCTTTTGTAGACACGTATAGGCTTAAGCCTTCCTGTCAAGGTCAGGGACTGGCTACCTGGAGTGAGGTCATATTTAAGAGGTCTCAGATCCCTTTTTTGTCATGTCTGAGACTCTAGTTCACAAAAGAAGGAACCGCTTTACAAACAAAAATCCTTGCTGAAACATAAATGATTTATTCTGAGATTATTTTTATCCCATCTATTTAGTACTTTTTAAATACTGTATCAAAAGTCTCAGATGCAAATTTGCATTACTTTTATACTTGTAAAAGCCATTTCTAAGATGTTAAAATCCACATTAGTATTCACTTAAGTAGAATTAAATGTTTATTTCGTATAGTTGCTTAGATAATGGAATAGTTTTACCCCTGTAACCTAACATGTAATAGACTTCTCTCAGCTATATTTGTAACGACAGAATGCTAATTAAGAACATAATCTCTCCTATGCTTGTAAATGGCTGTTATAGTAGTATGCAGTTTTGTGACCATACAAATACACAATATAATCTAAGAAACTAAGTTGTGTATGCTTTAAACAAAAAACGCATTTCTACTTTTTTGTGTTATCGGTTTTTCTCTTTATTAATGTGTATAATGTTTTTGCAATGGATTTCATTAAAAGGGCGGCACGGTGGCGCAGTGGTAGCGCTGCTGAATCGCAGTTAGGAGACCCGGGTTCGCTTCCCGGGTCCTCCCAGCGTGGAGCTTGCATGTTCTCCCCGTGTCTGCGTGGGTTTCCTCCCACATTCCAAAGACATGCAGGTTAGGTGGATTGGCAATTCTAAATTGGCCCTAGTGTGTGCTTGGTGTGTGGGTGTGTTTGTGTGTGTCCTGCGGTGGGTTGGCACCCTGCCCAGGATTGGTTCCTGACTTGTGCCCTGTGTTGGCTGGGATTGGCTCCAGCAGACCCCCGTGACCCTGTCTTCGGATTCAGCGGGTTAGAAAATGGATGGATTTCATTAAAAGCTTAAAACAATGATACTTGTACAGTAGAATCTTTTAGTTTTTGGTACATGTCACACGGAATACATTGAAACAATCCATAAAGCTTCTGAATTTTGTAAATACAGTATGTATAAAGAATGCTACAGCTATTTTATCAATTCAGTTATTTGAATAATGGTAAATCCAATTACAATTAAGTGTAAAGTAATACAGAATCTGAGATGAAATGGAACTCTAGCAGAAAGCTATTTCCCTACATATTATAGTTACAGTAAATAAAGACAGTTGATTAGCAAGTCACATTTCATCAACTGTGAAACCAATCTATATGGCTTTTTCAGAAATAATTGATTACCTATTGTGGCATGTATTCATTTATTAATTTATTTCCTGAAAACGCTGGCTCTCAGGAAGCTGGAAATTAAAACTTTAAAAATGACCAGGGGCCTCATGTATAAAAAGGTGTGTACACGCAAAAATGTTGCGCACTCCTGTTTACATGCTCAAATCGTGATATATAAAACCTAAACTTGCTGTGAAGTCACACACATTTCCACAGTAGCTCAAACCCTGGCGTACGCAAGTTGTCCACTCGGTTTTGCACACTGGCGGTACCCAGTGTCAAACCAGTGCTTTTGTTCCAGCGTACTTTCCCTTTCTGTTTTAGATCCACATCCCTGATGTGGCTTTATCATATACACTGAAATGAACTGCATATTGTTTATTAATTTAAGGCATCTGATTGTAATTAACCTGTAACAATATAATGGTCCAAGAAGCTGATTGGAAAGAGAATCATCGGTATAGCATCAAGCACACGCTGCCTCAGCCATGCTGTCTATTGAACTGCTCTCAAACGGCAAATGTTTCAGAGCCTTTACTGTAGGGACATCGCGGTTCAGAAACAGTTTCATCCCAAGAATTATAAACGCACTCAATCAGTCTATCAAGTGATCCTTGTAGAACTGTTTGATACAGTAAGTACAATCACCTCACTGTAAACTTGCAATACAGTTAGAATATTGCACAACCTGAGCCACTTTAGCGCATATTTACATATGATGATGATATCATTTTTAAGACGAAATGAAGCAAAATGTGTTTATTACATTATACAGATAAAATGTTAACATCATTTATATAATTTATATTTTTAATAATTAAACATGTGAGGACACGGTGTCACAGCGCTAGTGAGGAGCTGGCGCCCCATTCATTGATTGTTCCTGCCTCATGGTGTATTCTTGCTGGGTCTAGCACGACACTGGAAGGATAGATGGATAGAATTATTAAACATGTACTATGAAGATATTTCAATGTTCCTAAAATGTTTTGAAGAATCGGCATTCTAAGCTTACAGATGGCTTAACATCTATTACAGAGCTGATTGTGTGATGACTGGTTACTTTGAGAAAGAAAAGGAAGGACAGGAATTGGGGGTTAGTACTGCTGCAATAAATGATTTCATTGAAGGTCGCACACGGCGCAGCAAGCATCTTGTGGGAGGCAGGAACAATCCATGGACAGGGCAGCAGCTCATCACTATCACTTGTGCTACCGTGTTCCCATGTTTAGTAACATGCTTTAACTCCTATCATCATGAAAATGATATCAAGTATACATCTCAGTATTTTAATTATTCAGAGAGCTATAATATCACAAATGTAATTGGATGGAATGGATTCTGTATACTGTCAGAGGAAGAGAAAGCACATTTAAGAAACAGATAGTGATTCACAAACATAGAGTACATAGAAGAACACATACAAAACAAACCATTTAACGTGCACTTTAGTTACGATGGTATTTGAGAAACTAGTAAATTAAACAATTTAAAGATGAAGATTATGATGTTCTAGTTTAATGACAAAATAAACTATGTGATTAAAGTACTTTGTAGAAATTTCAAGATTAAAGTGGAAATTTCCAGCTTTTTTGCCCACTGTGTCCATATTTGTTTTCTTTTCTGTGTACCCTAATAAACTTTCATATGACACTCAGACGGTGGGCTACGACTCTCCTTTTCACAGCGACTTTGATATCTGACAACTTCTTTTTTATTTCAGGCACTGTGCGACTTTGTGAACTTGATCTTTCGAGTTTCTCCGACACTCTATGTTACTCGATCAATTTCCCTTTGTTGTTTATACCACTGTTTAAACCAACAAATAGTACATTTTTCTTTGCCTCCACTTGGTGTTCGCTGAAGTTTTTCTATTTTCTCCCATGTTTTAGCCATTGCCTTTTCACAGAACGCTGAGCTTTAGGGCTATTTATATTGATTTGCATATTCAAAGAGGCATAATTCTGGGAGGAGTTTGGGTGGTGCAGCAGGCATGTGCATGTGCGTTACTTTGAACGGTGACCGGGATTTATGGAGCGGAACAACATGGAAGTTGGCGAACGCACAGATTTATGCATCTGGATTTTTTTTTGCACGTACATTTCCGCTTTTGTCCATACGCCAGTGTGAATTCTACACATGGCATTATTCATGAGGCCCCAGATTTGACTCGGACACCAACAGACAGTTAAACTGCACACACTGACACTCATTCATCTTAGCAAAGACCAACTACCCTAACAGAAGCATGTTTAGAACATGAGAGGAAACTGAAGTGCCTAGAGAAAACCTACACAGACCTGGAGAAATCATGTAAATTCATACATTTGAATTCACACTGGACATTTTTGTTTGGCAATTAACAGAATTTATTATTCCATCTTATTTACTTTTTCAGCTATGACAGTGACATCAATTTGTTGCCATTTTAAATTACTTTCTGCCACTATCATGATTTTGAGCATTTCTTAGGCAGTCACCACAATGTTGTTTGTGGCAATGACCTCTTGCCATGTATTTTGTCTTGCAGTTTGTGACCTATGAGATCATCTTACTTCTCCAGTTAAAGACAGTAGTCCAAATTTTGGATTCTATATCCAAATAACAATTGTTATGTTTTAGCCAAGATTTTGCCCTGGCTTAGATTTATTTTTTATGTTGTCTGTCTGTTGTTGTTTCTAAAGAATCTTGCATATTATCTTATTAATTCTATTTTTAGTTTTGTTTTGTCTTTCTCTTTTTGTAATTATATGGCTTTCTTTGTTATTGTGTTTCTATGTAGTATTTTTTGTATTTTTTTTAGTGCCACCTAATTATATAGTTGGGTAGCAGCTTCAGCATAGTAGTTGTTATTGTGGTTTGTTTTTTTAGTGGATTCTCTAGATTTAGACCCCTGCACTATCTATAAGGTAATAAAAATTTGAAGGCAGTACTTTATCGCTGCGAAGCGTGGGTATTTTGCTAGTATATATATATATATATATATATACAGTATAGGCCAAAAGTTTGGACACGCATCCTCATTCAATGTGTTTTCTTTATTTTCATGACCATTTACAGCACTCCATCACTCTCCTTCTTGGTCAAATAGCCCTTACACAAACTGGAGGTGTGTTTGGGGTCATTGTCCTGTTGAAAAATAAATGATCGTCCAACTAACCTGACATTCTGCACAACACAACTGCTGTGTCCCAACCCCATTGATAAAGCAAGAAATTCCACTAAATAACCCTGATAAGGCACACCTGTGAAGTGAAAACCATTTCTCACAGTGCGGACATGGCAATTTATTGCCCTAGCCACATCAGCAGTCCTCATGCCTCCCTGCAGCATGCCTAATGCACGTTCACGCAGATGAGCAGGGACCCTGGGCATCTTTCTTTGGGTGTTTTTCACAGTCGGTAGACAAGTCTCTTTAGTGTCCTGCATTTTTAGAACTGTGACCTTAAATGCCTACTTTCTGTAAGATGTTAAGGTCTTAACGACCATTCCACATGTGCATGTTAATTAATTGATTATGGTTAATTGAACATGCATGGAAAACATTGTTTAAACCCTTTACAATGAAGATCTGTAAAGTTATTTGGATTTTAAAAACATTATTGTTGAAATACACAGTCCTGAAAAAGGGTTGTTTCTTTTTTGCTGAGTATATATATATATATATATATATATATATATATATATATATATATATATATATATATATATATATATATATATATATATATATATATATATATATTGTCACAGTAGGCTGGGAGTCAGACCCAGCTGGGACGCCAGGAAGGACCAGGAGGTAGTCTATACATCCCCCGCACTGGATGATGAGGGGACCACGGGGAAGGAGCAAGGATGCTCAAGACCAATGGAGCCTGTGGCCACCTCCAGGGGGCGCCCCGAGCATCATCGAGCCCGGGAGATCGACACTTCTGCCACACCTGGGAGGGAGGAGGAAGGACCTTCCAGGGACACCCGGAGTGCTTCCAGGTACAAGGGCTGCACTTCCAACCACACCAGGAAGTGCTGCCGGAAGATTGCCAAAAGGGGCCACCTCACTCCAATCAGAGAGCTAGAGTCGGGAGCAGGACGAAGCTCCCATGAGGAGAGGAAAAATGGCCTACGGACACTGAGAGAGAAGCCTGTGAGAAGGGTGAATGGTGCTGGGAGCACTGTGTGCTGTGTGGGACTTGGAAAATTAACGTGTGATTTTATAAAGTGCTGGTGTCTGTCTGATGGTGTTTGGACCCATGCTTACAATATATATATATCAGTGGTGGCTTTGTTTGATTCCGGCAGCAACATAACCATTGTCACTCGCCGTTATGTTTTACCACGACAGTGGCTAAACCAACATCTACAAGTCACTTGTGTACATGGGGAGACCAGGTCTTATCGTTCCGCAAACTGTTACATCGCCTGGAAGGGGGAGTTGACTCGCTTGCTGGTCTCTGTGTTACCTGAACGCCCCTATCCGGTGATTTTGCGACAGGACTGGTCGCACAGAAACTGCTGTAAAGTACACACCGCTCCTGGGGCCTCATTGGGTTTGGTTATGAAGGGGCAAGGCGCCCTTCCCGCGGTCCCTATGCTGTGCTCTTGGGCAGAGCCTAATGGCGCAGGCACACAGGGGGACGCTTCTCCGGCCACGGACCCTAACCCGGAAGTATCTGCCGGAGAGGGCACAAGGCAGGGAACTCTTCCTGTCACCAGCTCACAAGACCCTCTGAATAGCCTGGATCACCAGTTTCGATCCACGCCTGCGTCATTCAAAAGAGAACAGTGGAATGACGATTCCCAGAGGTTTGCCCGGAATGCTATTGTTGTCCCCGGCAGCTCACAGGCTGATGATTCCATACCACGCGAGCCCTTTTTGTGATGGAAAATGATCTGTTGTATCAAATTGCGACCCATGAGGGTGAGGTGCGGAAGTTGCTGCTAGTTGCGGGAGATATGTGAGCTAGCTCATGCTCACCTCTTAGGCGCCCACCTCGGGGCCGAGAAGACCTTGGAAAGAATAAAGCTCCGGTTTTACTGGCCCGGGATCAATGAGGAGGTCTGCCGTTTCTGCCAATCCTGTCCGGAGTGTCAGATTCGTCAGATTCCTAGGAGGGACCGCGCTCCTCTCGTTCCCATCCCCAGGACCCCTGGAACCCTCAAATCATGGCCATAAATATATATTGGTCATGGTTGACTACGCAACCCGATACCCAGAGGCGGTTCCCTAGCGCTCCGCTAACACAAAGAACATCGCACGGGAATTAGTCAACCTATTTTCTAGAGTGGGTATACCCAGAGAAGTCCTCACGGACCAAGGTACACCCTTTACCTCGGATACGTTCAGGAAGGTTGCCAGATTACTCCGCATTAAGCACCTGAAGATGTCTGTCTATCACCTGCAAACAGACGGGTTGGTAGAACGTTTCAACCAGACTCTTAAACAGATGCTACGCAAGGTAGTCAACGCGGACGGTAGAAACTGGGACCAGCTCCTACCACTCGTACTTTTTGCATACCGGGAAGTACCCCAGGCCTCTACGGGTTTCTCCCCTTTTGAGTTGTTATATGGACGACAACCCCGAGGACTATTAGATAAAATCAGGCCACTCCTAAAAGACCACGTGACTCGTGCGCAGGCAGCGCAAGCCTGGTGTTACAATCGTAACTCGGTCCTACCTCCCATTCTAAACTACTGGCTCACTGGCAAGGACCCTACGAGGTTAAGGAAAGAAAGGGATTATCTGGTCTGATTATTAAGGGATTATCTGGTTAAACAACCAAATCGTCGGCCAAGTGAGAGGATCTACCATATAAATCTATTAAAACCTTGGAAAGACAGGGAGGAGTCTTCCGACACTCATAGATCCCTCTTCCTATTCACGTGCACGTCTGCCCTTAACCTCGGTGACGAGCTGACACCCCTACAACGGCAGGAATTAACCCACGCGATCCTGGCCGTTCCCAAAGTAGTGAGTGAGTCACCGGGCCGGACTTCGCTGATTGAGCACGACATAGTCACGGCACCCGGAGTTATCATCCGGGAGATGCCCTACAGACTCCTGGAGGCAAAACGATATTGTTGAAGAGAGCCATAGTCCCTGGTCCAGTCCTATTGTCCTCGTTTCTAAGCCTGACGGCTCCTGGAGATTCTGTAATGACTTCAGACGTCTAAACCAGGTCTCCAAGTTCGATGCCTACCCGATGCCGCGGATAGAACGCCTAGGTACGGCTCGATATTTGACTAACCTTGATATGACAAAAGGGTACTGGCAAATTCCCTTAACGGCATCTGCCAAGGAGAAAACCGCCTTCAGTACCCCTAGCGGACATTGGCAATACAAGGTCCTCCCATTTGGACTGCACGGGGCCCCAGCGACCTTTCAGCGTCTGGTGAATAGAGTACTAAAGCCCCACCAGTCCTATAGTGCCGCCTACCTGGATGACGTAGTCATCTATTCCGGCACCTGGAAGGAACATCTATTGCAGGTCTCCGCTGCCCTCATGACACTAGCAAAGGCCGGCCTCCGCATAAACCCCCGTAAGTGCTTCTTTGGTGTAAAGGAGGCCAAGTATTTAGGCTACCTAGTGGGACGAGGACAGGTGAAGCCACAATGTTCAAAAATTAAAGACATCCTGGAATGGCCCCGCCCGAATACCAAGAGACAGGTGCAGGCTTTCTTGGGGTTAGCGGGGTACTACCACCGGTTCGTACCCCGTTTCTCTGAAAGGGCAGCACCCTTGATCGATTTAACAAAAAAAGGCGCTCCTTTTTACGTGGTATGGAACGACAAGGCGGAACATGCATTCAGTAACTTAAAAAAGGCCCTAACATCGACACCAGTATTGAGAACACCTGATTTTGGTCTTCCTTTTATTCTCCAGACCGATGCTTCGGACACAGGCCTGGGTGCCGTGTTGAGCCAAAGTATCGATGGTGTCGAGCACCCCGTGATGTACCTGAGCCGGAAACTGTTGGACCGGGAGACCAGGTACACGGTAGTGGAGAGGGAAGCCTTGGCCATTAAGTGGGCGGTGACACATCTACAGTACTACCTGTTGGGTCGAGAATTCACTCTGGTGACTGATCACGCTGCTCTTCAGTGGATGTCCCTACACAAGGAGTCAAATCCCCGAGTCACCAGGTGGTTTCTGGATTTGCAGTCATACAAGTTCGCCGTCACTTATCGTCGTGGCAACCTTCAGGCCAATGCCGATGCCCTCTCTCGTATTCACGACCTCTCGGTTAGGTCCGCCTGACCTGATGGTTCTGGGCCGAGGGGGGGGTCGTGTCATGCACGTGCGAGTAGGGGGCCGCGGACGGACCTTAATACGTTCGGGAAGACATACGCCAGCAGGGAGTGGCGGGGTACTAACCTTTCTCCTTTTGTTTCTTACAGAACAAAATACACACCGCCACCATGAGCATCCCACCTACAGCTTCCCGCAGTACGCTTCTTCCGCCCTTCCTCCGTCCACTACTCATGACGTCATCAATCCCATCTTCCACCACGGCTCCTTCCCAGCATTCCTCCTCTTCCGGCCCCTCCTCCATAAATGTCCGCCGACGCCATCTTTGGTTGTCATGCACTAGGGAATTCATTTTTTTCATGTACATTGACCTGTTTATTTGTGTACTGTGGATCGTATTTCAGTATACGGGGCCGGAAACCCCAAACCTTTATGTTGTCTTCTGATTACTCTTTTACAATATATACTGTATATATATACTAGCAGAATACCCGCGCTTTGCAGCGGGCAAGTAGTGTGTAAAAGAAGTTATGAAAAAGAAAATGAAAAATTTTAAAAATAACGTAACATGATTGTTAATGTAATTGTTTTGTCATTGATATGAGTGTTGTTGTCATTTCTATCTATATCTATATCTATATCTATATATATATACATCTCTGGATGAGCTGGGACACATCATCAGTGATGTTTCCTAAGATCATCGGGTGTTTTGGGTCTCACAACATCAGACACCCTCTCTCAGGTGACCCAGCTGGGGTTGATCACGCCCCAACTTGTGTCCCAGCAGCACTGGCCCACTTTGCGGACCTCTTGATCCAAATCCACCTCGAGGCTCTTTCTGCGGCTTCTGTGATGAACTTAATGGCTCTCCTCTTTACTGCTCCTGTGATTCCAAGCCTGGCAAAGATCTTACACAGGGATCGAGCGGCAAAGCCTTTGCACCCTACTTCTATAGGCTCACAGCAAGCCTTCCAGCCCTTCCTTCAGCAGTCCTCAATGAGCTCCTGGTACTTGAGCCGCCTATGCTCATTTGCCTCTTCCATGCGGTCCTCCCATGGGACTGTCAGTTCCAACAAAAGGATTTGCTTGGACGATGCAGATGTTAAAACTATATCAGGTCTCAATGAGGTTGATGTTACAAATTCCGGAAACTTGAGCTGCCTGCCCAGGTCAACCAGCAGCTCCCAGTCTGCTGAAGATGAAAGGAGGCTAATTGATTTTTGCTTTGCTTGCGCCTGCTCACCAGCCCTTATGAAGGCAATTCTTCTCTGGCTTCTAACATATTTATTGTTGGCCACTGCCTGTGAAATGGTCTCTGCTATACACTTTAGGACCTGATCGTGTCGCCAACGGTATCGACCCTCTCCAAGGGCAGATGGGCAGCTACTCAGAATATGCTCCAGAGACCCTCGTACAGGACAGAGTGGACACGTTGGAACTTCACTCTTGCCCCAAACATGCAAGTTCGTTGGGCTGGGGAGCACGTCATACACAGCTTGGACCAGGAACTTAATACGCTGTGGCTCTGCCTTGCAGATGTCATTCCAGGTGATCTTCCTCTCCAGCGCTCCTTCCCACCTCGTCCATGCCCCTTGCTGCCGCATGCTCACCGTCCTGCTGGTCCTCACCTCCTCGACACCTGCTCGGACTTCCTCTAGGACCAATTCTCGTCTCACCTTGCCCTGAGCCTTGTTGTACTGTGGCTTTGGGATTGCTCCCAAACCTGCTTGACCCGTTGCCACTGTACCCACAAGTGCCTCGTATCTCAGCCAAGACTCCAACTCCAGTCCCTCTTGTGCTCTCCACTTCCTCCCTGTTCGCACTTCAATACCTGCTGCTGTTACTCTAGAATCTCCAGAGCCTTGGTAGACTAGGGCCTCTCTTATACGAGTAACCCTGAACTCCTCCTCCAGACTGCTGAAAGGAAGCTGAAGCTTATTACTCCTGCCATATAGTGCTACACTCGTTAGACTGCGAGGCAGGCCAAGCCATCTTCGGAGATGACAGCTGATCTTCCTCTCCAGGGTCTCTACTGTAGACATTGACATTTCATACACCAACAGCGGCCAAAGAATCCGTGGCAAAATGCCATGCTGGTACTGTATATCCATGCCTTAGATCTGCCAGGTAAACCCGACTTATCTACAGCCGACAACCAAGCTTCCAGCTTCTTGATCGTTGTCTGTATTGACGCAGTATCTCTGAGGCTACAGTCAAAAACCTTACCTAGGCTAGTGACTGGTTTCTCATTAATTGATGGTATTGTTACGCCATCCACTGAGAAGCAAAACTTGTCCACCACTTTCCCTCTCTTCAGTACCATAGACCTGGATTTTGTTGGCTTGAAGCTCATCCTCGTTCAAGAAATGAGCTTAACCAGGCCCTGGAGAATCCACCTGCACCCAGGCACTGAGGTAGTGGTGACTGTCAAGTCATCCATAAAGGCTCTGATCGAGGGCTGCCGGATCCCAGTCTTGGACAGGGGGCCTCTGCACTCCGTCCCAGCAGCCTTGACCAACATATTCATCGTGAGAGCAAAAAGGATCACAGAAATTGTACAGCCAGTAATTATCCCTTTCTCGAGTCGATGACAGTTTGATGTAATGCTCCCTGAAGTAACTCTCAGGCTGAAATTACTGTAATAATCCAGAATGAGACCCTTGATCTTACAGGGTACATGGTGCCGATCTAGAGTCGTCTCAACCAGCTTGTGAGGGATTGACCCATATGCATTGCCAAGATCCAGTCAAAGCACAGCTAAATCTCCATTTCCCTCACGTGCTTCCCTTATCAATTGTGTGACGACTCCAGTATGTTCCAGGCACCCTGCCACTACAGGAATGCCGCCCCTTTGTACCGATGTGTCAATATAACCATTCTTCAGTAGGAAGTCTGTCATCCTTCTAGCTAAAATGCTAAAGAAGATTTTGCCCTCCACACTGAGAAGTGAGATGGATCGAAAGTGTTCCAGTTTTGTTGAATTCTCCTCCTTAGGGATCCAGATGCCCTCCGCCTCCCTCCACTGTTCTGCGATGATCCCTCTTCCCCAAATCACTCTGAGGATCTTCCAGAGGATTCGAAGGAGTCCTGGGCAACGCTTGTACACCTTATATGGTACTTAACTGGGACCTGGAACAGAACTCACTCTGACTGCTGTTACCACCTCTTGAACTTCATTCCAGGTGGGTTCTAAAGTGTTGAACTCAACTAGTGGTGCTGGTACCTTCAAGAGGGCTGTCTGTGGCCCTAACTCATGCTCTCTGTCCGGATCACTCAAGGTGTTATACAGGAAGTGATCTACCTCTTCCTTGGGGCAATCCAAACGTCCACTACGCTTCTCTCCCAGCAGTCTTCTTGTAAAGCCAAAGGGGTCAGCTACAAATGAGGTTCGCTTCCTGGCTCTTTCAACTCTCCGCCTCCTATGCCATTCTGCTCTACACATCGTCATGAGCTTCTTCCTAATAATCTGCCGAACCTCGCTGAGAGATGGCTTCTCCTCCTCAGCTGCTTTCCTGAACTGCTTCGTCAGAATCCGCAGCTCTTTCCGGAGTTGATGGATCTTATCTGACCTGCGGTTCCTGGTATAGGTATGTTTACTCAACTTAGGCCCTTCTACGCTGAACCTCTCAGTCGCGAAACTTGTGATAATTGTGGTCAGATTAAGAAGTCGTCCTTCCACATCACCCTTTGCTGTTACACTGGTGATTCTAGATGTATCCTCATCAAACTGGTGCCACAGCTTGTGCTGCTTTGCTGGAGGCCACTTGATATGTAGGACTACTCTGCCTAGACCTGGAGTGTTTGGCACTTGGAGGTTCTGGGCTGTGTGGGGTTTCTCCGGACCGGGCTCCTCCTGCGTCGCACCAGGCTTCGATCCTGTGCGCTGTGCTGTCATCTCCTGTGTCAGGCATTTCATCCGGGCCTGATGAATTTTTAGGCCCCTATCATTCTTGCAGACCTTTCCGCAGATGCATCTACTTATCATAGTCGATAGTCCATTTCCTGAGGTCATTACCAAGAGGTCCATCCTATTGGGGTGCTCATCCTCCCCCCCTCTCGGGCACCCCTGAGGGTATTTCTCCGTGGGTTGCTCTGTAGCTTATTTGGGTACTTCCTTATGGAAGTTGCAGGTTGGGCTGCTACCCCTTCCTGCCCCGGGTGCCGTCTTTCCATGCTGTCACCGACTCTCCAGTCGTCACCAAACTATACTCGGTTGTCACCCAGCCTATTCCTGGGAGTCACTGGACAAGCCAGTCAAACAGTACTTAGATACATCTCTGGATGCGCTGGGACACATCATCAGTGATGTTTCCTAAGATCATCGGGTGTTTCGGGTCTCACAACATCAGACACCCTCTCTCAGGTGACCCAGCTGGGGTTAATCACGCCCAAACTTGTGTCCCAGCAGCACTGGCCCACTTTGCGGACCTCTTGATCTAAATCCACCTCGAGGCTCTCTCTGCGGCTTCTGTGATGGACTTAATGGCTCTCCTCTTTACCGCTCCTGTGATTCCAAGCCTGGCAAAGATCTTACACAGGGATCGAGCGGCAAAGCCTCTGCACCCTACTTCTATAGGCTCACAGCAAGCCTTCCAGCCCTTCCTTCGGCAGTCCTCAGTGAGCTCCTGGTACTTGAGCCACTTACGCTGATTTGCCTCTTCCATGCGGTCCTCCCATGGGACTGTCAGTTCCAACAAAAGGATTTGCTTGGACGATGCAGATGTTAAAACTATATCGCATCTCAATGTGGTTGATGTTACAAATTCCGGGGACTTGAGCTGCCTGCCCAGGTCAACCCGCAGCTCCCAGTCTATAGCAAAATACCCGCGCTTGGCAGCGGAGAAGTAAAAAGAAAAGGAAACATTTTAATAACGTAACATGATTGACAACGTAATTGTTTTGTCATTGTCATGAGTGTTGCTGGTATATATTTATATATATATATATATATATATATTTAGTTACATAAAAACAGATGACTTATTGGGTTTATGAAATCACAGAATTTGATAACTAAAACAATATGTTTTTTTTTATATGATGCTTACAGGATATCACATAAACATTTAAGAGAAAATGAAGCTCATCCATCAAATTTACAGAAACATAAAAATATATTCTGATAACATCTCCACAAGTGGGAGATTGAATTGGAAGACGGAACAGCTGCCAAAAAGAAAAAAAGTGCCATCTTTACTCAAAATCACACTGCTCTACCTTATCATTCACAGTTACTGGTACTTCAGGGAATTAGTGCTCAACACTGAATTACATTTTGATGAAAGGCCTCAGATACGTGGAACTCAGAGTGCTCCCTATTCTCTTTTTAACCAAAAGAAAGGAAATGTATTGCTTTCAAGAGTAAGGAGAAAAAACAAACAAAAAAAAAATGAAATTCTACTTCTTCTTATAATTATCGTATTGTTTTTTATAGAAGGGCATATTTCTTTTGACTTTTGCTGATATAAGGATCAGGATATTTTTTATGGTGTGCAAAAATCACTCAATGTCAGTTGTCATGAAGAAATGATTAATGCTTCCTAAGAAGTTACCTCAGCAAATGTGCTGCACATGCAGTTCACTTTCAGAATGAATAAATGGAAATGAAGCATACTTCTGAAATTATACTCATCAGTGTGCTGTGTTTAAAGCAACCTGACAAATTGTGTGCTTAATGGATGTTCAGTGTTAGAGTACTATATTATTCCATTGCATTCACAGATTTCTGCTAATCATTAGTTTGCCTGGACACAGCAAGGGTTTATTATAACTCAAATATTGTAAGTAAAATACTGTATATATATATATATTGTAACAGGCGCCTGGCGTCCATGCCCAGTCGGGACACCCCTGCACACTGTATTCAGGGGGAGCAGCCCTGGACAGTGCAATACCTCCCCTGACGCTAGATGGCCCCCCCTGGGCTGGTGTAGTGCCTCAGTTTCCCACAGGGCTCCCTGGGAATTGGAGTTGGGGGCAGCCCTGTTGGGTCCCGCAGGTACCGCCAGGGGGTGCTGTGTTTGGGACTCCTGAGCCCGTGTGGGCAACAGCTTCATCACACCTGGAAGTGCCGCCGGATCTTGGTGATCAAACACCTGGAACACTTCCAGGTGACCTAAAAAAGGGAGCCAGCAACCACCACTCATCAGCCAGAGTCGGGTGGAGGAAGACAAGGTTGTGAAGGAGGAGTGGTGGTGCCAGAGAAGAGTGTTTGTGTTTTACTGGTGCTGTACTGGTGTTTGGGACTGTGTTGTGGCTGGGGGGAGTACAGGGAAGACGTGCCCTCCAGCTGAAGAGGAATAAAAAATCCTTTTATTTTACACGTGCCTCCCGTGTCCAATCTGTGTCGGGTCAGGCGCTATATAGTGCCGTTTACAATATTGTAAAAGAGAAATCAAGAGACAGCATAAAGGTTTGGGGTTTCTGGCCCCGTATACTGAATTCTGATCCACAATAACAAAAAAACAGGTCAATGTACATGAAAATAATTTCCAGAGTGCATGACAAAAACAGATGGCGTCGGCCGACATTTTATGGAGAAGGGGCCAGAAGTGGAGGAATGCTGGGAAGGAGCCGTGATGGAAGATGGGATTGATGATGTCATGAGTAGTGGACGGAGGAAGGACGGAAGTAGTGTACTGCGGGAAGCTGTAGGAGGGAGGCTTATGGCGGCGGTGCGTCTTTTCTTCTTTAAGAAATAAAAGAAGAAAGGTTAGTACCTCGCCACTCCCTGCTGGCGAACGTCTTCCCGAACGTATTAAGGTCCGTCCGCGGTCCACTACTCGCGTGTGCATGACACGACTCCCCTCTCAGCCCAGAACCATCAGGTCAGGCGGACCTAACCGAGAGGTCGTGAATACGAGAGAGGGCATCGGCATTGGCCTGAAGGTTGCCACGACGATAAGTGACGGCGAACTTGTATGACTGCAAATCCAGAAACCACCTGGTGACTCGGGGATTTGACTCCTTGTGTAGGGACATCCACTGAAGAGCAGCGTGATCAGTCACCAGAGTGAATTCGCGACCCAATAGGTAGTAACGGAGATGCGTCACCGCCCACTTAATGGCCAAGGCTTCCCTCTCCACTGCCGCATACCTGGTCTCCCGGTCCAACAGTTTCCGGCTCAGGTACATCACGGGGTGCTCGACACCATCGACGTTTTGGCTCAACACGGCGCCCAGGCCGGTGTCCGAAGCATCGGTCTGGAGAATAAAAGGAAGACCAAAATCAGGTGTCCTCAATACCAGTGCCGATGTTAGGGCCTTTTTCAAGTCACTGAATGCATGTTCCGCCTTGTCGTTCCATACCACGCATAAAGGAGCGCCTTTTTTTGTTAGATCGGTCAAGGGTGCTGCCCTTTCAGAGAAAAGGGGTACAAACGGCGGTAGTACCCCGCTAGCCCCAAGAAAGCCTGCACCTGTCTCTTGGTATTCAGGCGGGGCCATTCCAGGATGTCTTTAATTTTTGAACATTGTGGCTTCACCTGTCCTCGTCCCACTAGGTAGCCTAAATACTTGGCCTCCTTTACACCAAAGAAGCACTTACGGGGGTTTATGCGGAGGCCGGCCTTTGCTAGTGTCGCGAGGGCAGCGGAGACCTGCAATAGATGTTCCTTCCAGGTGCCGGAATAGATGACTACGTCATCCAGGTAGGCGGCACTATAGGACTGGTGGGGCTTTAGCACTCTATCCACCAGACGTTGAAAGGTCGCTGGGGCCCCGTGCAGTCCAAATGGGAGGACCTTGTATTGCCAATGTCCGCTAGGGGTACTGAAGGCGGTTTTCTCCTTGGCAGATGCCGTTAAGGGAATTTGCCAAAACCCTTTTGTCATATCAAGGGTAGTCAAGCATTGAGCCGTACCCAGGCGCTCAAGAAGGTAATCTATCCGGGCATCGGGTAGGCATCGAACTTGGAGACCTGGTTTAGACGTCTGAAGTCGTTACAGAACCTCCAGGAGACGTCAGGCTTAGAAACGAGGACAATAGGACTGGACCAGGGACTATGGCTTTCTTCAACAACATCCATGTCCAACATCCGTTGAACCTCAAGTTCCACTTTGGCGCGTTTTGCCTCCGGGAGTCTATAGGGCCTCTCCCAGACGATTACTCCGGGTGCCGTGACTATGTCGTGCTCAATCAGCAAAGTCTGGCCCGGTGACTCGCTCACTACTTCGGGGACGGCCAGGATTGCGTGGGTTAACTCCTGCCAATGTAGGGGTGTCAGCTCGTCACCGAGGTTAAGGGCAGACGTGCATGTGAATAGGGAGAGGAATCTACGAGTGTCGGAAGAGTCCTCCCGGTCTTTCCAAGGTTTTAATAAACTTACATGGTAGATCCTCTCGCTCGGCCGACGATTGGGTTGTTTAACCAAATAGTCGACGAGTCCCTTTCTTTCCTTAACCTCGTAGGGTCCTTGCCAGTGAGCCAGTAGTTTAGAATGGGAGGTAGGAACGAGTACCATCACTCGATCCCGCGGTTGGAACTCCCGGAGGACCGGGCTTGCACTGCCTGCGCACGAGTCACGTGGTCTTTTAGGAGTGGCCTGATTTTATTGAGCCTGTCGCGCAGTTGAGCTACATACTCTAGTATATTGGTAGAGGGAAGGGCCTCGGCTTCCCAACCTTCTTTTAGTATATCCAAAAGTCCTCGGGGTTGTCGTCCATATAACAACTCAAAAGGGGAGAAAACCGTAGAGGCCTGGGGCACCTCCCGGTATGCAAAAAGCACAAGTGGTAGGAGTTGGTCCCAGTTTCTACCATCCGCGTTGACTACCTTGCGTAGCATCTGTTTAAGAGTCTGGTTGAAACGTTCCACCAACCCGTCTGTTTGCGTGTGATAAACAGATGTCTTCAGGTGCTTAATACGGAGTAATCTGGCAACCTCCTTGAACGTATCCGAGGTGAAGGGTGTACCCTGGTCTGTGAGGACTTCTCTGGGTATACCCACTCTAGAAAATAGGTTGACTAATTCCCATGCAATGTTTTTAGTGTTAGCGGAGCGCAGAGGAACCGCCTCTGGGTATCGGGTTGCGTAATCCACCATGACCATTATATATTTATGGCCACGATTTGAGGGTTCCAGGGGTCCTACTAAATCCACCCCTATTCTGTCGAAGGGAACATCGATCAGCGGGATGGGAACGAGAGGAGCGCAGTCCCTCCTAGGAATCTGGTGAATCTGACACTCTGAACAGGATTGACAGAAATGCCAGACCTCCTCGTTGATCCCGGGCCAGTAAAATTGGAGCTTTATCCTCTTCAAAGTCTTCTCGGCCCCGAGGTGAGCACCTAAGAGGTGAGCATGAGCTAGTTCACATATCTCCCGCTGGAAGGTACGCGGAACTAGCAGCAACTTCCGCACCTCGCCCTCGTGGGTCGCAACCCGATACAACAGATCATTTTCAATCACAAAAAAGGGCTCACGTGGTATGGAATCGTCAGCCTGTGAGCTGCCGGGGACAACAATAGCATTCCGGGCAAACCGCAGGGAATCATCATTCCACTGTTCTCTTTTGAATGAGGCAGGATTGGATCGAAACTGGTGATCCAGACTATTCAAAGGGTCTTCAGAGCTGGTGACAGGAAGAGTACCCTGGCTTGTGCCCTCCCCGACGGATACTTCCGGGTAAGGGTCTGTCGCCAGGAAAGAGTCCCCCTGTGTTCCTGCGCCATTAGAGCACGGCATGGGGACCGCAGGAAGGGCAACTCGCCCTTTCATAACCAGACCCAACGAGGCCCCGGGAGCGGTGTGCACTTTACCGCAGTTTTTGTGTGACCAGTCCTGTCCTAAGATCACCGGATAGGGGGGTTCGGGTAACACAGCGACCGCCAAGCGAGTCAACTCCCCCTTCCAGGCGATTTAGCACATTGCGAATCGATAAGACCTGGTCTCCCCATGTACACAAGTGACTTGCAGATGCTGGCTTAGCCACTGTCGCGGTAAAACATAACGGCGCGCGACAATGGTTATGTTGCTGCCGGAGTCAAACAAAGCCACCACTGGGTGCCCATTTATTAACACCACTCCAGTATTAGGACTTGCCAAAGGATGCGACGGGGCACAGTACCTTTCTGTCGTAGCCCAAGTGCAGTCCATCGGCTCCGTGTTCAGTGGACAGGTAGGTAGCAGGTGGCCGGTCTCACCACACTTGTAACATCACGGGGAGGCTGGCTTTTCTTTGGGTTTCTGCGGCGCTTCAGCAGTGCGTCGAGTGGGCTCGGGGGTGGCGGCACGTCCCTGTCGGTTCCCGCAAGCTTGCCTTTCCGACCCCCCGGCTTGGAGGACCGCGAGCTGACGCTCGAGTACTTCCAGGAGAACCTGCATGTCCTTGTAAGGATGGTGCCGGACCTGCTGGGCGAGAGAACTGGGCATCGCATTTACCAGGCCCTCACAGGCCACATGCTCCACCACCTTCCGGGCTTGGGGACCCTCGGGCCATAGCCACCGCTCCATTTTGCCCCAGAAGTCGAAGGCCTGCGCTCGGGCCGGCTTGTCTGGGTCGAACTGCCAGTTCCTCCACTCATTTGCCTGCTGGCCCGGCGTGATGCCGTAGCGTGCCAGGATCTCCTGTTTTAGGAGGTCGTAGTCCGCGGCCTCCTCCTCGGGGAGGTTGTAATAAGCCTGCTGTGCGGGTCCCTTCAGGTAGGGTGCCAGGATGGACGCCCACTCGGACCGCTGCCACTGGTTCCGGGTGGCTGTCCTTTCAAAAATGCTCAAATACGACTCGACGTTGTCCACGTCTGATAAGGGCACAAGAGGCGGAGGCGTCGTCAAGGTGGATCGGGTCTTATCCTCTGTGCAGCTTCTCCAACTCCCAGTTGGTTTGCGACTTGCGCTTGCTGCAGGGACTGGATCTGTGCGTTCATCCCTTGCAGTACAGTGTTCAAGTCCTGTCCTTCTGACATTGTATCGGACTGAATATCCTGCCGACTACGCCACTGTAAAAGAGAAATCAAGAGACAGCATAAAGGTTTGGGGTTTCCGGCCCCGTATACTGAATTCTGATCCACAATAACAAAAAAACAGGTCAATGTACATGAAAATAATTTCCAGAGTGCATGATAAAAACAGATGGCGTCGGCGGACATTTTATGGAGGAGGGGCCATAAGTGGAGGAATGCTGGGAAGTGGTGGAAGATGGGATTGATGACATCATAAGTAGTGGATGGAGGAAGGGCAAAAGTAGCGTACTGCGGGAAGCTGTAGGAGGGAAGCTTATGGCGGCGGTGCCTCTTTTCTTTTGTAAGAAATAAAAGGAGAAAGGTTAGTACCCCGCCACTCCCTGCTGGCGAACGTCTTCCCGAACGTATTAAGGTCTGTCCGCGGTCCCCACTCAGCGCGTGATATATATATATATATATATATATATATATATATATATGAAGAAAAATAGAATGCTGCATTATATTGATAACATGTATTAAAATTAGAAGAAATCATTTTCTTAGCACAGGTCTGGACTTAAATGTATGCTCTGACACATTTAAAATAGAATTTTTATACTCTGTTGTTAACATGAAAAATCCTGTGGAATAAGATGATCAGATTGTGCTTATACAGTCGATTCCGGTTAGTTGGACCACCAGTTAATCGAACCAGACGCTTATTCGGACCGAATCCTAAAGAACGGAAACAGATCATATTACATAAGCCTAATATTGTTCGCTTATTTGGACCAAAATTCCGTTTAATCGGACCAAAGAACGTGACAGAGAATAAGAAAAAGAAGCCAAAAGTCACCCGCAGAAAGCGGATGAAAGCGTAAAGCAAAAGACCAGGAAAGTGATGATGATGACCCTGCAAGTGACAACAAAGGATGACAGGAAATGAATTGAAACTTTGCGCCGCTATTTCATGCAGGAGGGAAATGAAGGCAGTCCCATTGATGTGTTAGATGATTGTGGTGATTTTGTTCAAGTGCAGTGTGTCAACAGAATGCGTCAGATCACAATAGACAAGTTCTTCAAACATTGACTGGAATTTGTTTTATTTTTATTAATTTTATTGCATTCCATACAAATCAATCAAGTTTTACATAACGAAAATTTGAGTTAAGAACAAATCGATCCCCGCCCCTAAGAGAGAGAGCAAGCTAAACAGCATGAAATTTAAGACCTGTAAACATACCTAAATTAATAGATTCTCTGTGCTTTATGAGATTATTTTAAAATATTACTGATTTGATCCTGCCATGTTTTGAAAAAAGTCTGTACGGATCCTCTAACTGAGTATTTGATTTTTTCCAATTTCAAATAGTATAACACATCAGTTTCTCACTGACTTAAAAGAGGAGAGTTTGGGTTCTTCCAGTTTATCAGGATAAGTCTGCGTGCCAAAAGTGTAGTGAATGCAATCACAGTTTGTTTGTCCTTCTCCACTTTAAGCCCATCTGGAAGAACACCAAACACAACTGTTAATGGGTTAGGTGGGATTGTGTGTCCAAGGCTGTGTGAAAGGTAATTAAAAATTTTCGTCCAGAATGATGTTAATTTGGTGCATGCCCAAAACATGTGACCCAGTGAGGCTGGAACTAGTTTAGTTTAGATGGTGTCTAAGTCCTTGAGATTGAGCAATATTTTTTCCAGCATGGATGTGGGTGCAAGATGAGGAAAATCTGGGAGGTTCTGTTTAACAAAGTTCCTGATTTGAAGATAGTGAAAGAAATGTGTAGTTGGAATGTTAAATTAGGAATGTAATTTTTCATAGGATGCAAAGACGTTGTCTATATAAAGATCTCTAAGCAAGTTAATTCCAAATTTCTTCCAGATATTAAAAACTGCATATGTTTGCAAAGGTTGAAAGAGGTGGTTCTCTTGCAGAAGTGCCACAGACAGAAGCTTCTCTGTCTTAAAATGCTTTTTACATTGATTCCATATTCTAAGTGAGTGTAGCACAATTGGGTTATTAGTGTATTGGCGATAACGTGTGTTTATTGGAGCACAGAGCAAGGAATACAAAGAAGTACTGCAGGATTTTACTTCTATTGCGGACCAAGCCTGTGTATGTTCTTCTATTTGTGTCCAAGTTCTTATTGCCTGTATATTTGCTGCCCAGTAATTAAACTGGAAGTTAGGTAGAGCCATTCCGCATTCTGCCTTTTGTCTTTGTAGGGTCACTCTTTGGATGCGTGGATGTTTTGAATTCCAAATAAATGAGGGTATTGCTGAATCGAATTGCTTAAAGAATGATTTATTAATGTATATTGGAATGTTTTGAAATAAAAAAAGGAGCTTAGGAAGAATATTCATCTTAACAGTGTGTCACAAACCTGAGACATACTCAAAGAAAGGTTGGGGGCAGCCACTCGTATAATCTCGAAACCTGGCTGCAAAATTGTTCTTTTCACAGAAATACAGCACTGATGTGCATATAACGAATCCAAGACAAGACTGAGGGAAAGGGGAAAAAGGGCAGGCTTTTAAAGGGGAAGACAGGAAGTGAGGTCATGGGAATCGGGCACGTGTTCGTCGCTCATTGGATCAGGCCCGGACGTGACATCAGGGGGGCCAGCGCCGGTTAGTTCTGTCTCCATTGGTTCGGTCCCGGTAGTGATGTCATGAGAGCCAGGTGGAGTCTCCCAGGGATGGTCTACAGGGAAGTGAGAAAAAGAGTCAGTGCACTCTGCCACAGCCCGGCCTGTCTCAGAACTGCCGTCACTCAAGGCCTTTAGCTGCCTCCCATGCGCACGTGTGTGACAAGTGTTAATTCTTCCAGCTAGTGTGAGATGAAGGGTTGACCATCTGTGCAAGTCTTGCTAGATTTTTTTCCAGGTAGACAGCGAAATTTAAACTGTTCTGCAATGATAAAAGGTAGAGTAATCTAATATTACATGCTTGAGAATTCACTGGAAAGAGTACACTTTTATTCAGATTAATTCTGAGGCCAGAGATCTTTTGAAATTCTGTGGGTGCTGATAGGACTGCAGGCACAGAATTTTCTGGGTCCGATATATACAGTACCATATCATCTGCATATAATTAAATTTTCTGTTCCAGTCCTTCTCTGCTAATCCCCTTTATCTGATCAGTATTTCAACAATGTATTGTCAATGGTTCAACGGCAAACAACAGCGGTGACAAGGGGCATCCTTGTCTAGTACCACACTCTAGTTTAAAGTAGTCTGAGCAAATGTTGTTGATGCAAACTGAAGCTTCTGGGTTAGTATACAGTAATTTGGGCCACACCCAAACTTCTCCAGTGTAGTAAAAAGGTATTTCCATTCAATCATGTTAAATGCTTTTTGTACATCTAATGATAATAATATTTCTGGGGTGTTTGATTTAGTTGGTGAGTATATTACATTAAACAGGCGTCAAAGATTTGAAGATAAGTGTCGGCCTCTAATAAATCCAGTTTGGTCTTGTGATATTACCGAGGGGAGCACTTTCTCCATCCTTCTAGCTAAGAATTTAGAGAGTATTTTAACATCGTTATTCAGAAGTGAAATTGGTCTGTATGATGCACATTGTAATAAGTCCTTATTTTGTTTTGGAAAAACGGTGATTAGTGCTTGGCAAAAGGTTTGAGGAAGAGATTGGTTATCTCTGGCTTCTGTAAATGTTGCTAATAGGAGGGGAGCTAGCTGAGCGGAGAATTTCTTGTAAATTTCTGCATGGTAGCCATCAGGGCCTGCTGTTTTCCCGCCTTGGAGTGACTTTATAGCATCTAGTAATTTTGATAACGCCAGAGGTTTCTCAAGTTCCTCCCCACTAAAAGTGTCTATTTTTGGTATTTGTAATGTATCCAGAAATGCATTAGATTATGTATTGTCTTCTTTAAACTCAGTAGTATATAGGGATTTATAGTAGTCTCTGAAAGTGTGCATTATATTTTTGTGGTCGACGATTTTAACTCCATTCGCGTTGGTGATTACTGAGATTGCGTTGCGCACTTCTTGCTTGTGAATTTGTTGAGCTAAAGGCTTAATAGCTTTCTCTCCATGTTCATAGTAATGGTGTCTGGATTTATAAATTAGTTGTTCAGTTTCTTTAGTTGTCAAGAGGTTTAGTTCTGAATGTAGAGCCTGCCTTTTCCTATGTAGAGTCTTGCTTGGTAGTCTGGCGTGTTCTTCATCAATTCTAGTAATTTCGCTTTTTATTTCTGCTACTTTCTTGGCTTCGAGTTTATTTCTGTGGGAAAGATATGAGATAATCTGTCCTCTTAAGAAGGCCTTAAGAGTTTCCCAGAGTGTTCCTGCAGAGATCTCAGAGGATGTATTTGTCTCTAGAAAGAATTGGATTTGTTTGGATATAAATTCCGTACAATTCTCGTCTGCTAATAGAAGCGGGTTGAGACGCCATCTGCGGGGTGAGTGTATGGGGCTTAGTAATTTTAGCTCCAAGATCATAGGTGCATGGTCAGAAATAATAATAGCATCGTATTCGCAAGATTTATCATAGGCAAGAAGTTATTATCTATAAAGAAGTAATCAGTCCTTGAGTAGCAATGATGTACTGGTGAGTAGAAAGAATATGTTCTTGAGTTTGGGTTTAAAAACCTCCAGGGGTCTGATAAGTTGTGGTCAGTTATAAACTTTGTAATTATCTTTGCGGTGTTAGATGCCGTTCCCCCTGTGGAAGAAGTCCTATCTAAAAGTGGATTTAGAACAACAACAACAACATTTATTTCTATAGCACATTTTCATACAAACAGTAGCTCAAAGTGCTTTACATAATAAAGAATAGAAAAATAAAAGACACAATAAGAAAACAAAATAAATCAACATTAATTAACATCGAATAAGAGTAAGGTTCGATGGCCAGGGGGGACAGGAAAAACAAAAAAACTCCAGATGGCTGGAGAAAAAATAAAATCTGTAGGAACACAATTAAAGTCCCCAGCCATTATAACTTTATGAGTGTTCAAATTGGGAATGGATGCAAATAAATTTTGTATAAATTCCTTATCATCGACATTAGGTGCATAAACATTAATCAAGATCATTTTACAGTTAGATAAATCTCCCATGACCATTACATATCTCCCTTCAGGATCCAATACTACATCTGATGCTACAAATGGGACTGTTCTATGTATGAGAATTCCCACACCTCTAGTTTTTTTGGAAAAAGTAGAATAGAACATTTGGCCAGTCCAGTCTTTTTGCAGCCGGAACTGATCCTTGCCTAGTAAGTGGGTCTCCTGTAAAAATACTATTTTAGTGTTTAGACCTGTTAGGTGAGAGAGTACTTTCTTTCTCTTTAATTAGTGATTCAAGCCTTTAACATTCCAGCTCATGAAATTAACTGTCCCATCATGGAGACATTGACTCTGAGTTTTTTATGTCATTTTATAGTCTTAACTGGAAGTGAGACACTTCGGCCTTAATTTCCTGTTTCCCCTAGAGTTGTTGCCATGTAGCTTATTATTAATTGGTAGTTATAATTATAAAGACTAAGAGGATAGATTAGGTATAGATATAGCCTGCTCTCTTTCTCTCCCCCCCTTAACCCCCACCCTCCCTTTTTGCCTCCCCAAGTGAGGCTAGAACCCACTTCACACAGTCCTAGTCCTCTGACATACCCAGAGACAGAGCACGTCCAAAGCAAAACAAGCCCCCACGCAGCGATGTTTTAGGATTAAAAGATAGAGATATCTATTACCAATATAGTCTAAAAGAAAAAAATAAAATAAAATTTGCATTTAAAATATATATAGTCTTCAGCAATCTTAGTGCATTAAGGTAATACATCCAGACAAAAAACTCGGGGAATAGTGTTAGAAATTTGTCCAAAATAAGCATAATAAGTCTTAATACAATAATAGCAATAACCATAAACCAAGGGTTTGATGTTGAACAGTCTCGTCTAGGGTAGAGATAAAATAATTAGCTGAAAAAAAAAGTAATTAAGCACAATAAAACATAGACAGATAGCGCCCTAGTAATACTAAGTAATAATGAGAATATATGATGATAAAAACCTGTATTTTAAACAAAAAGATCAGACACTAGATTATTAGTCCTTGCTATATCATTAACGGCCATGACTCACTATTATGTATCAGAATAGTCCCGGGATCAGCTTTCTTAATTCCTTTTCTGCTTCTTCCTTGCTAGCGACGAAATAGAATTGACCTTGCGATTCAACTTTCAGTTTGGCCGGATACAAGAGGCTGTATTTGACGTTGGATTGCCGTAACCGCTGTTTAATGTTGTAGAAGGCTGGGCGTTTAGTAGCTGTTGTTGGAGAGAAGGCAGGGAAGATATAAATGCGGTTATTCTCATATATAATATCTTGCTTGTCTCTGAGGAGTGCCATAACCTTTAGCTTAAATGATAATCTTTCAAAGCGAATAATAAAAGATCTGGATCGAACGGTATTTGATCCACGTACGCGGTAAGCCGCTGCTATCTCAGATTCTGCTTTAAAGTCCTCCCTGATTATTTTAGAGAAGAGTTCAGCTGCGAATTTCACTGGGTTTGGACTTTCTCGATTCTCAGGCAGACCTTCAATTCTGACATTATACCGTCTGCTTCCATCTTCCAAAGCAGCCAGTCTGTCTCCGAATTTTTTGCATTCGAAGCTGACATTTTCTGCTTTTTCTTCGGCACTGGCAGCTAAATTTTCAGCTATTTCAGTCCTAGTCGTGAATGTCTCCTTGAGATCCTTCAATTGATCAGTAAGCGTTTCAATCCTACCCAGCACCTGTCGCATCTCCAGTTGCATTTCTTGTCGCAGCCTTTCGTTTGCCTGTTGCAGCATCAGCCACTGCGTTTCGTTTGCTTGTTGCAACTCCTGCCGCTGCGTTTCGTTTGCTTGTTGCAACTCCTGTTTCAATTCCAGCAACTCCTGTTTCAATTCCTGTCTCAGTCCCTCATGTGCCTTTGCCCTTGCTTTCTCATTGGCCTTCTTGGTTTTCTTTATATCTTGTATGAGCTCAGTGAACATTACCTGCAGTTTAGACATTTCAATTGTGCTTTCTTGTACCATAGGTGAATCGTCAGGCTCTACTGTAGCCGGTGTCCCCGCTATTCCCGGCTCGCGTGGAGTAAATGAAACCGCGGACTGTAAGGCCTTTTCCAGTTTCAGGTGTTCTTCTCTGATCGGCGAGCTATCGAGATCTGCACTCATGATCGTACATTCGCTCCCCTTTTCACTCTCAGCCGGCGACGATGTAGCGGACCGTGGTCCCGAGGAGTCTGTACTTTCGCCCATCTGATCCAGGTCTCTCTCTGAAAGGCCGTATCTTGAGTTAGGGCTTGCTGATCTTAGCTTGGGTGCAGCTTTAGTTTTCGATTCTATCGGACCCCCTTTCTTGTTGGCCATGTTTATATATACTTACATATACTGTAGCAGTCTCCTTGGGTTGAATAGATACAGGATATCTCAGGATAATAAGCAAATAATATGAAAAAATAACACCGCTGCTAGCGGAGCTCCACTTCAGACGTCCATCTTTCGCATCGGATGAGACCAATTCAATTGACTGGAGTTTGGTAATGTAACCTTTTTTATTGTGCTTCGCATGCTGAGTTTCATGTAGATCGTTTCGAAGAATTTGTAGATTTCGTTTTCAATAAACAAAGTTGTAAGCAACCGTACATGTACAGTACATGTACGTAGTTCTTGTTTGTACGTTCGCCATAAGCGTGTGCAGCACAATAAAAGTCATAATGACATTTTAATATGTTACTTATAGCAAGTCCCGTCTTGGTTGCACATGTATAGGGCATGTTCGTGTAATCGGACCAGCCGATTATTAGGACCAAAATGATCGTGTCCTGATTTGGTCTGATTAACAGGAATCAACTGTATCAGCAAATTAGAAATGTAAAACCAGCTTTGGCTTTAACTACATGAAAATTGTTTTTACTTTGTATTCTTCTGTTTTTGCTTTACTATCTGTTAAAGGATATTTTTATTTATCATGCCTAAACAAACTTATCAGGAAAGCCTGTCCACTACAGTGCTAACTCTGGACACACTGGAAGGTGTTGTAGAAAAAAGGATGGTGACAAAAGTGGATGCCATTATGAAAAATCCAGGAGCACTTTTAGCCACAGGCTTATCCTACCATGATATGCTCAGAAGCCACTCTGGTGGTATTTTCTGCCCACCTCTATCAGACAATTCAATGCTTCTCCTGAAGTACTCTTTTTCATTTTGAAATTTGTGCACAAAGTACATTTATTTATTTATTTATTTTGATTGATTGATTGACTGTATTATTTGTCTCGTAAGTCTATATCATTGTTTTTTATGTTTCTGCTGATGTATGCACCTGATTTTCCCCCTTGGGATTATTAAAGTTTATCTAATCTAAGGGAAAGGTCTCTTTGTTCTGAAAAGACAGGCACCTAGTTTTGAGAATAAATGAATGTCCAGGACACTGCTAATCCACCATATTTCAATAATAGGTAATCTATAGAAACTATTGTGTATACGGCACAGTTAAAGCAAACAAAATGTAACAAAAGTCTTCTTTAAGATGTTCTACAACTGATGCACAGATACCCAGATGGTAGGATACTAGAAAACAAACATGTTAGTAGATTATATTTGTTTCATTTTTACAGCATTTGCTCATTTGTAATTGTATTGTGATACATTTTTCAGAAAGGTTTGCAAATTTGTTAAATCTCCCTAGAATGCTTTCTGGAGTTGGCCATTCAGCCAAACTGAATAACCAGATGAGAACAACCTTGGTCAGGGAGTTGACCAAGAATCCAATGGTCACTCTAGCAAAGTTCCAGAAGCCCTCTGCTTTGATAGGAGAACTTGTCAGAAAGAAAATCATCTCATCAGTACTTTATCCATCAGGTGTTTATGCTAGAGTGGCTTGAAGGAAGCCACTCTAGAGTAAAAGGCATATGACAGTTTAAAGAACTCTGATAGCATAAGGAAAAATGAGACAAAATGAGTCTAGTGAGAAAAAAACTGAACTCTTTAGACAGAACTCCAGTCATTATGTCTGGGGAAGACCAGGCACTTCTCATGACCTGCATAATACCATCCCTACGGTGAAGCTTGGTTCTCAGCAGCAGAGAAAAGTAGCCTGGTCAGAAAATAGGCAAGGATGAATGCAGCCAAATTCAGAGAGGTCCTTGAAGAAAACTTGCTCCACAGTGCACGTGACCTCAGACTGGGACAACAGATCACCTTTCAGCACAACAAGACCCGAAACATACAGTCAAGACATCAATCGAGTGGCTTTGAAACAAGTCTTTGACTGTTCTTGAGTGACGCAGCGGAAGCCCGGACATAGACCAAATAGAACACACGTGAAGAGACCTGGCGATAGAAGATTACAGAAACTTCCCATGCAATCAAACAGATCTTGAGAGGATCTGCCAGAAAGAATAACATAAACTGCCCAAATACAGGTATGCAAAGCATGTAGAGATGACACCTAAGGAGATTCAAAGCTGTCATAGAAGCAAATGAGCTTCAAAAAAGTATTGAATTAAGGGTTCGAAGAGTTACATGAATGAGAGAAATCAGTTTTGTTTTAAATTAATTTGCAAACCTTTCTCAAAAGATCTTTTTACTTTGTCATTATGGGTGTATTGTAGTAAAGAGTGTGATGGATGGATGGATATCAATCACTTGTCTAATGGTGATTTCTGCTCATTATGCAACTTCATTAAGAGGAAATATAGGCCTTCTGTGACAAGAAGCAGATGTAAGGAAGTAAACAGCAACAAAATAATGTGAAACTAGGGTTGCAACCTTTACAGCATGGCCAAAACCGGATACCACCCATTCTGCCCAACTAAAACACACAATGGAAGCCAATCTAATTAGCCACTAATGGTTCTTCCAAGTGTACTTCATATTGGATTCCACTGCTGTCAAAATATAATAACTGAATTGTCTAAAGTGCCTAATATGGTGAGGCCAAGCATAACTTCCATCCATTATCCAACCTGCTATATCCTAACTACAGGGTCATGGGGATCTACTGGAGCCAATCCCAGCCAACACAGGGTGCAAGGCAGGAAACAAACCCCGGGCAGGACGCCAGCCCACCGCAGTACACACACACACACACACCAAGCATACACTAGGGGCACCAATGCACCCAACCTGCATGTCCTTGGACTGTAGGAGGAAACCCATGCAGACACGAGGAGAACATTCAAACTCCACGCAGGGAGGACCCAGTAAGTGAACCCGGGTCTACTAACTGCGAGGCAACAGCACTACCACTGTGCCACAGTGATGCCCCGAGCTTAACTTGCAGTGCAAAAATATTTGCTTCTCTATTTATATATCATACCTACCCTACTAGTCCTACCAGTAGCTTGGAAAAATTTTTTCATGGTACAGTAATGTGATATGTTCTTATATGCAAGAATTTGGATAATTCCATGTATTCCTGATGTTTGATGGACTCTGATAACAAAATACCATTACATTTAACTGTGAAGGAAAAATGACATAATTATTCTAATATTTAGCATTCCACATCTGGAATCTGCATTCTGTATCCTTTCTTCTTAAAGTACCATATATACTCACATATAAGTCGTGTCTTGAAACCTGAAAAATCGATCATAAAATCAGACTGCAACTTATACGCCCGCTCAAAAATTCAACACTTATTTTTTTCTTTTTTTACATCTTCATGCCTCCTCCAATCTCGCACCAGTTTCTCAGATTCATCGAATTTTGTTGCAGCAGCACAGTTACCAATTTCTTTCACTACTTCAACGACGTTTAATTTAAAACCAGCTTCATATTTTCTTCTGATGGAATGCTCCATCATAGATAAGGGTTGATAATGAGATAAAGGTGTATGAGGGTAAGAGATTCAAAAAACACAAATCAGTGTAAACGTTGCTTCAGAATAGTTTGGGTATTACTGTGTGGTCACGTAGGCACAATACATAGAAAAAAAAGGCAGTGTGCTCCGTTATTACTCTCTCAGGTGGGCGTTAGCATATCATAATCTCTTGGACCAATAGCCTGAGTTTTCCACTGTTGACTTATACGACCAACATTATAAAATACCAGAAATAATATGGTAAAATCAAGTCCAGACTTATCTGCAGGAGAACTTATCCCCAAGCATATACAGTAGTTAGTATAACTTTTTTGATAGTTGCTGCTTTTTTATTAGCTCTCTTTATGTTTTGTCAGTTTTAATAAAAATAATTGAACGTTACCATTAAGAGATTTCTACTAAATTACACAGTTGGCCTAAAATATCCACTGGAGAGAGGTAAGCGGAGTATGACAAAGCGACATTATCAAACGTAACAGAATTTTATTTTGCATGTTTTTCTTTTTTTACCTATCAGGAGAAGCAATATAAATAAAAAACAGAGTCTGAAGGCAGGAGTAAGTGAAATCCAGATAGGTGGCAATCAACCCTGAAACACATGCAAAATCTACATAAACCCATTCAATATCCAACCTGGTATACCCTAACTACAGGATCACAGGGGTCTGCTGGAGACAATCCCAGCCAACACAGGGCAGGAACAAATCCCCGGGCAGGGCGCCAGTCCACCACAGGGCGCATACACCAAACACAATTTAGAATCGCCAATGCACCTAACCTGCATGTCTTTGGACTGTGGGAGGAAACTGGAGCACACAGAGGAAACACACGAGGAGAACATGCAAACTACACGCAAGGAGGACTCAGGAAGTGAACCCGGGTCTCCTAACTGCGAGGCAGCAGCGCTACCACTGCGCCAACGTGCCGCCTCTATCTACACAAATATGGATAAGAATAGAACTTTTATATTACCCAAAAAGATCTGTTCATGCTTGAAAACCTACAAATATCACTTTAAGCTGAAACAACCCCAAAATAGAAAAATATTTTTAGATGAAATAAAAGAAAACCTATACATACAAAATATCCTTTTTTGGTCATTTAAAAAAGTACAGAAGACATGAAAACTTAACTAACATGCACTCTTAGTAATGTGGTTTGTACTGAAGATGTCACTTTCTAACTTATGCTCAACTTATGTTTTATCTTGGTAGAGTAATATATATTGCTCTACTGTCCCCTATTGTATTATTAATATGTAGCCTTAGAATACCTAATCTCACAGACTTACCACTGTTTATAACTTATCCCCACCTTCCCTTCTATATCTATAACCTCAGGCAATTAGATGTAGTAAAAAGACAAGCAGGAGTTAAGTTACACATAAAATAATGTATTACTGATAATATTCATAAATAATAACAAAATGCAAAGTACATTTGAATATTGGCAACCATACAACCTGATAAAATGGTGATGTGTAATTCAGGTGGCACACAGACTTGTAGTTACTTAAAATGTCTCTAGTTAAGGCATCATTGGTGCTCAGCTTTCAGCCACATGTCTGTTCAATATGGCTGCTGAGCTGTGCTCTTCATTGTGTTGTCTTCATCATCACAGGTTAGCAAGAGAGATGCTTCTATCATCATATGTTGGTTAGAGAGAGAGATGCTTCTTCATCATATGTGGGTCAGAGAGAGAGAATGTGGTTGAGCAAGCAAATTTATAGGTTTTCTGTCCAACTCCCTACAGCGAATAGGATATCATGGTACTTGAAGGCCTCTGAGACTAGCCAATTCCAAACAGCCATACCTCAGACCAATGGGTGAAATAGAACATCTTATCTCCTGCCCCCCCAAGACCATATATTACACTAACCTGGCTTTGTGTGGGGGATGGGAGAAAAGACTTTAGCAAAGAAACACTCATCAAACTGGTTTAAGACACATCCCCCAAATCCTGTCGTAAAATTACAAAGAAAAGTCGTAAACATGGGGGGGATAAACAAGAATGCCTCTCACCAAGGTACCACTAAATTACATTGGTTTGCCTAAATTATAAATAAAGACATACAAAACATTTATCAAGTTATATGCAAAATCCCACATCACAACACTGTTTTGTACAATGTCTTTATAAACAATGACTTTAAATTGATTAAAGAGTCTGATGCATAACTTGTGCATTGATTTGCAGTATTTGCTCTCCCAGTGTTAAAAGTTGTCCGTGACCATTTGTCCATTACATATCTTCTTTATTTCAAAGACAATCTGAAGAACTTGGATCGCTCCTGATGACTTGTATCTGCTCCAGCTTGCGTCAACTCTTTCTGCAGTCTTCATATGTCATCAGATCTGGTGGTTCAAAATGAGACAAGTCCACACCTTCCACTAAACTAGCCCACTACAATTTAGTCTATTGTGTGAATTCTTAATCTGTACTTGTTCTCTGTCTAACTGCTAATTAGACCCCTGTCCCAAACTATCTGTTTAAGCATATGCAGCTGTACAATTAACATCAAAATTTGAAAGGTAACATGCCACAGGTGCCAGTACAACCACTTCTGCCCAAGTGAGAGCACATGTGCCACTGCATAAACTGTTCACAAACCAACATTTGTGGCCCCTCTGCACACATTTGGGGTTGATTTAGTTGCCTTTGTGCTTTCCTACCCATGGTGCAACTCTTGACTGCCATCAGCCTTTACCAGTATAGGCTGGCATCACCACCATGAGACATCAAAGCTATGCAACTCTCATCATTCCCCGTAGGCCACCCCTAGAGTTGTTTGCTCACCATATGCATACTCGTTGTGCTAAACACCTCAGGTTAGAATTGGCCCACTGGTCCTGTGCCTGTACCACAGCCAACAATCTCAGCAGGGCTTCCATATTTTCCCAATTAGACTATACCTAAACATCGGAGCCCATATGTCTTGCAAATGTATCAGCTGCACCTGCTTTCCTGAAAAGTTCACCAATTTTCTTAGTATACATTTTCCTTAATAATAGTATTCATTATATTAATTATCCCACTTAATTAATTAATACCCAGAATGTATACTTTATGAGCCCAAAATGAATCCCCTTATTTTGGCATTCCTAACTGGTTTGTTCAGTTTCCACCCCTTGGAATATAAATTTGCTGCAGTATTGAACAAACCTTTCCTTTTAAACTATAGCTATTGTGACTAGCCTTATTATTGCATGACTTGTGGACTTGTTACTCACTTAAACCCCAGTAAGTGTCTTTTCTTGCTGTCTCTTCAATTCTTCTTCATGTCTTTGTCTTTGGTCTTTGCATGTTGTCTTTTCTTCATTCTGCTATGTAGGCAGGTCTGCAAAATGGAAGGTGACAAAGCAGTTTCTGTCCATCTCATTTTCTTGGCTGTCGACCTGGTGCCAACACTCAAAATTTGCTTCTAGGCATTCATTGGAACAGCTTAGCACTAGTGCCATGCCACTCCAATGTGCCAATGGTAACCCAATCTCCTGCATGGATTTTACTCTGCTAATTGCCTTCACTATTTATTACCTGCACCAACCCAAAGTCCATAAAACCTTACAATAGAAGTAGCACTATTGCACAAGGCCAGAAAATTGAAATAGAAATAACTGTTTTTCCCTTTCCTGTCTTCCTGCACTACCCTTCTATTTTTCATTTCATTGCCTGTGTGTCCTTTTTTTATTGTATGGTAACTGCTACCTGAAAGTGTGGGCTGAAGCCTCTCCAGAATCCAAGTGCTAAATCCAGCATCGCTTCTAAAACTGACCCGTGCTTTTTACTAAAGACCAGCTCACTTTTCTCCATTTTATTGCATGGAGATTCATAGGCTGTCTTTTTAAACAACTGGTCAGTCAGGTTTCGAATTACTGGACCTAAGTGTGTGTTCTTTTTAATTACTGCTGGCCCTAGCACAGCTGTTAGGACCCTCACACCCCTGTGCATTCCTGGCTTCCTGCCTGAACTTGTAAAACTTCCTGCTGCACCATCCCCAATCCTTTGTTCTTTGGCTTGTCCTGTTTCATTCAAACCAACTCCTAAACTGGTGCACTTTCTTTCCAACTCAGCCATTCTTGCACTAGCACATTCAGACCTTTCACACACAAGCACTTGAATTCCTTTCATTTCCATTGTTCTTTGTTTTAATTCCACACTTTCTTTACTCAGTATCCTCAAGCCAATGTTTTATCTTGGTAGAGTAATATATGTATTGCTCTACTTTCCCCTATTGTATTATTAATATGTAGCCTTAGAATGCCTAATCTCACAAACTTACCACTGTATATAACTTATCCCCACCTTCCCTTCTATATCTATAACCTCAGGCAATTAGATGTAGTAAAAAGACAAGCAGGAGTTAAGTTACACATAAAGTAATGTATTACTGATAATATTCATAAATAATAACAAAATGCAAAGTACATTTGAATATTGGCAGCCATACAACCTGATTAAATGGTGATGTGTAATTCAGGTGGCACACAGACTTGTAGTTACTTATAATGTCTCTAGTTAAGGCATTGTTGGTGCTCAGCTTTCAGCCACATGTCTGTTCAATATGGCTGCTGAGCTGTGCTCTTCATTGTGTTGTCTTCATCATCACAGGTTAGCAAGAGAGATGCTTCTTCATCATATGTTAGTTAGACAGAGAGAATGTGGTTGAGCAAGTACATTTATAGATGTTCTCTCCAATTCCTAGAACCAATAGGACATCATGGTACTTAAAGGCCCTTTGAGATAAGCCAATTCCAAACAGCCATATCTCAGACCAATGGGAGAAATAGTACATTTTAACACCTCAACCCCCCAAGAACATATGTTAAGCTAACTTGGCTTTGTGTGGGGGAAAACTGGCTTAAGACATCCCCCCAAATCCTGTTATAAAATTACAAAGAGACAGTCGTAAAAGGGGAGGGGGGGAGCAAACATGAATACCTCTAAATTACATTGGTTTGCCTAAATTATAAATAAAGGCATACAAAACATTTATCAAGTTATATGCAAAATCCCACATCACAACAACTTATTATTCATTATTTTATTTATTTATTTTTATTTTTTTATATGACTTTTCCTTTTTATTAGTTTGTATGATGGCACAGTAGTTATTGCCTGACATCTCCAAGGGTCTGTGTTCTGATCCCAGCTCAGAGGCTGTCTTTGAGGTGTGGAAGTTGCATGCTGTCCCAATAGATATTTTCTATATATGTTCCCTGAATACTCCTGCTTTCTCCCTGATCCTAAATGCATTCATATTGATGACTGTAACCTGACTCAGTGTAAGTGAGATTATATGTGCTTCATTGTGCACTCTGATGAACTAGGACTTGTCACAGGGCTTATTCCTGCATTGTGTCTGATTCAGCAGGGCTGGGCTCCTTCCTGTTACCACACTGATAGTGAATAAGTAAGGGCAAATTAATAGATCAATGGAAGATCTAATGTTGCTGCGTGCCAAGTCGTGCCCAGCCAGGTACTGTTTACCATTCTAGAGTTGGTGCCTTCCTTACACCTTCTGTTACCCAGGACAAGGCATTGACCATGAATTGGAATTATAAAAGAGATAGACAATGACATTAATAAATTATTGTCAAGATGACCTTTTTAACTCAAATATTTACCAGAGCATAATTATATATATGTATATCGATTCTCTTTGATTTAAGATTATGTTAAACAATCAAAGCAATGTATGCTTCTTTAAGTGCAAATAGGAAGAGATTAAAAGAAAGATATTGCCTAAGGTTTTGTGGAGAAGTACATGACCCTAAATTCATGTTGCTACAAACTGTTGCCATGATTTATTGCAGCACTTCCAGACCAAGCTTATAGACCATAAATCCTTGCACATGTTTATCTCTTTTTACTAATTCACTTGCTATCAAATGTCACAATAATCTCTCCTTATCTCTTCTTTCCATTATAAATTATAATTTGAATTTATGCTTGGTCCTTTTCTAAAAAAAAAAAAAAAGTGGTGTATTTCAAGCCCAAGGAGAGAAAAGTGCAGAGAGAATATGGTCTTTTACATGCATTCTTCCTCCAAAATCTAACTTATTTTTAGAGCCACAACATAAGTCTCGTATAATAGCAAAAGTGAATGAAATGTGATTTAAACATTCTGCCTGCGTGATGTGGCCAAGGACAAAAATGCGTACTATTAAGTAATTAGAATATTTAAACTGTAAAAACAACCATACTTCTTTGTTGGTCATTGAAAAAGCAACTGAAAAATAACAAAAAAAAAAATTTACTATAGTATTATTACAAGTTTAGTTACTACTTCAGTTTTAGTAAAATTCAATCAATTATAGTGTGCAATGCAATGGTATTTAAATTTATTTTGTAAAGGCAAACATTTGAACTTCATTTTTGGTCTCAAGTATCTAACTGCTTTGACATGTGTTTTATTTAGAAAACAGGAGATCTATATACTTCTGTGATCTACCTTCGTTATTTGTTTAAATATATAAATAGTTTCTGTTCATACAATTTGTACAGTAATACTTTTAGCCTTGAAACATGTAAGACAGCATATGCTACATTCTGTATTCAATTTACAAGCTGCCAAATTTGGAATTCAGAGTCTTACCTTAACAGAATAACGCCCTTGCAATTGCGATTACAGTGTATGTAGTAAATATAATAGTAATTGGAAGTTTGTACTAGCATTCAGAGGCTAAAGCTTTATCGGTGTCCCTTACATCTCTGTGTGTTATGTCTCATGTCAAGGTATTACTAAAGCAGCTGCCTTTATACAGGCTGGAGCCGAGTGATTTTAAGACACATCTTGTCATAAAAACGACACCATTTCCACAATTGCCCAGATCTGTAGTGACAAGAGATTAGATATCTCCTGCAACATTTATGAAATGATGTAACCTTTGGTTATTTGACTCACAGGGTAACAATTAGAGAAGACAATTCAATGTAAATTCTAGTGATGTCCATCAAATTGCCCTTTTCACACCTGCCTGAAGCATACAGGGGGATTTTTGAGATGATAGAAAGTTTTACTACAGATTCTTAACCAGAATTAAAGTCGTTGTCTTTGTTACAATGACTATAATGTTAGGCATGATTGATCTATTCCGTGGAACACAGTTTTCCATTAATATCTGCAAATTATTATTTCCCTTTGTGTAGCCATTTTATTAACTTTAACATTGTGTTATAAGCATGTGATATTTTTCATAAATTAACCATTTAACCATCCATCTATCTATTGAAACTATGTAGGAGTTCTTTCATTTATTATTCTGATGAAGCACTACATATTTTTGGTAGAAATTCAAGATTTTACTAGATAAAGATAATGTATTTTTTACTGGTAACACTTTAGGTGCTGTAAAAATGCACCAATTACTCATTTACTCATTTGTAACAAGACCTTAACAAGGGATTCTTTTGGTCTTCTATACACTTTTAAAACATCAGGAGTTAGGCTATTTATCTCATAAATAACATATTGACATGACAGAAAAATTGTTTCAGTTAAGCCACCTCAGACCACTCCAAAGCAAAATGAAGAAATAAACTGATGTGAATGACCTCACACCTCTTCTATGAAGCAGCGCTAAGATCAAAAGGACAATCCGCAAAACACCCCTCTTAATGAAGCTGTGTTCAAAATAATGGGAGAATTGACATGAGTCAGAAATTACTGGTGGTGTTAGTAGAAGTACAAAAGTAGATGAATTGTTTAATTGATTGCTCACTTTATGGACTCTGGAACTCTGTGCAAATAAAGAAATGTTCTGCATTTTCATCTGGACTCCCTGATTGCCATCCTTGAAGATAGAGGAAAGTTTTTTCCATGACAGTTTATAAGTTTGTCAAAGTACACTTTTAACCTCTCAATCATAATCCCTATCAAAGACGCTATTACCCATACTAAAAACAGTTTTATAACCATTCTACTTTATCTGAATTATTGAAGCACCTCAAATTTCCTAACCTGACAGGCTATACTAGTGGGTCGAGATTTTCTGAAATTTTGTAATAACACAGCTTATGTAAAGTCCTCTTCATTCCTGATGTTGATTCACAGTTCATCTTGCTCACCTCCTTTGAAATGAGAGAGGCATTCTTACATAGCCAAACTCATACCAAATACAGAAGGACACGACCACAACCACTACATCACATACCCCTAACATTTAATTTATTCCTCACGTGAGAGGCTGAAGAGTGAGCACTTAACCTACGGTTTCTAAAAAGCCAAAAAGTCTGAAAAGCTGTTAGGCATACACTAAAAATAACAGTCAACTTACTACTCTACAAGTTAAAATTCAGCATCACTTCCATGAATAACACCTGTTCTGGAGTCAGTTTTGTCAGCTGAAAGTTATTTCTTTCCTTCTTTGGACATGCCCCATGGGGAATACTTCCGGCATGCTTGAGGATTTTCAAGAATCATCAGTTTTGTGACATATAGTTGGAGTATACATATATATGCAGATATACATATATATTCACTCATCACTTTCAGAACCTGTTTAAACCAATTATAGGAGTACGAGGAGGTAGAGTATTCTGGCTGCATGAATACAGTATATACTATATATTATACATGAACATAAACAATATATATCGCACATAGAATTAATTTATAAGAATAAATATTTCCTTAAAAACTACAATTAGATAGATAGATGGATAGATAGTGTATGCAGCAAACAAATTGTTTGTTTTGACCAGCATTTTTCATGTATACTCTACACAGACTCGGTGAAAAGTCTTTAGTGTCAATAGAACCAGTGATATTGTGAATTGTAATATCAGTCTAAAGTGATGACAACTGAGATCTTCCTCTCTTCCCATTGAAGTTAGTGTCAGTGGCGGATCTACGGGTGGGTAGTCAAATGGTAGAACTTTATAATTATTGCTTTTATTTACCTCATAAATATGTCTACCTTGAACATGTATGTCATATACAGTGTGTATATCTGAAAGAATTATTTTTTCATGTTCTGCCCCTCTTAAAAATCTTCCTGCCACCCTCTTGCCATCCCATGTAAAATTCTCTAGATCAGCCCCTGGTTTGTGTTCTGTGACCCCTGACAAAACAACTATTTTCTTTGTATTAGCTCACTTCCTAGACTTGTATATAAACATGCCGCTGATGACTTTGGAGAAGAGCCTCAATACCATTAAATTAACTAAATCCTTTAATGCCTGATTATTTTTTTGTTTATTTGGTTCACTCTTACATGCCTCCACTTTACATTTTTAGCCTGAAAAAATCACTATGCCATTCAGGAATATTTTTTTCACATTTTGAATTCTTTTTAAGCTGATTCCATAAACAACATGTTCTTCACTGACAGTAAATTAAAAAAAAATCACATACAGCGAGTGCTGTAAAAGATATCTGTTGTGTGCAACATTACTGGGCAGCAACTCTTTATATAAGATTGCAGTGAATAAACATTTTAGCCGATGGGGAAGCATGAAAATTTAATTTACAGATTACTACAGTCAGCTGCATATGGAATCATATAAACACTAATGTCCTCATTCATTATGCATTTTCCATGTAAATTTTCTTCTCTTTTAATATGATAATGCTTCCTTCAAAACATTTCCTTCAAAACCTTAATTCACCTGGGAATTTACCCCTCACCAACCCTCAGGGGTTTTAGGTGAATTTAAAATGTAAGAAAGAACAGAAAGTTAATAGAAAAAGAGAATAGTAAAATAGAGGAAATTACATCCCTCCACAGCACCCAGTGTGGTTTGGTATTATATTACTATTGCTAGTGTGTGGAGACATTCAGTTGACTATAAACTTCAACTGAATATGAAGGCTTTTAAGAAAAAAATCACCTTTTTGCAGCAATTAGACATATTCTCTGTAACAAAGATGATTCACACAAGAGGGGATGTGATAACCTGCAGCAAGAGCTCCTCTTAATGTTCCCATGGAATGATAAAGTGCCATTTTTACCAGCTACATTTTTACTCTGCTTTGTAAACCTTGGTATAATATAAACAAATACAATTAATAGAACATATATTGTGATTAAGTATGGTTCACCCATTTGAAACCGGAGTTTAAAAAGAGAACAGAGAAAAAAAATAAAACAAAAGAACTCTTCTTCTTCAGTGACTTCAGTTACTGCGGCTTGATTTCAGTAGGGAAAATGCAACACAGGTAAACTCCAAAGAGTCAGTTCATTCCACAGCAACATTCCCCCAGGGTAGAACAGCAGCCAGTAGAATCCAATCGCATCTTTGTCCTCAGTTTCAGTTTATCCCACTGGACAGACCTCTACTTTCTCTTTTTTAATTTAGACATCTGAACAAATATATTACACGTTAATACACTTGTGCATCAGTGGCTCCAGAGAACAGGTAAAGCTTGAATTAAATCTTCTCCAGTTAAAAAAATGAAAAAAAAGGAATAAAAATCTAATCAAAAACTACAGTAACATTTCATTTTGAGAACTTGTTTAGGTTTTGAGTTCCTTTTTTTGCTTCTCAGAAGGACATGCATCAAGATGCACAAGTAGCAGAAGACACAATTACTGCACCAGGAGAACCAGTTGAGGCAGTCAAGAAAATGCTAATTAAAACAAGAATGATTTGTAAATTCAATTCAACATGATGTGATGTTTTAATCCGTTTGAATTTGTTTTTTTCAAAATATACACTCAAATATGATGACTACAAAACGCTCCAGAAAAGTTGGGACAGTCAAATGTTTACCACTGTGTAACATCACCATTCTTTTGAATAACATTTATTGAGCATATGGGTATTACAGATATATGTTGGCTAAGTTTGGCATGTGGAAGTTTTCCCCATTCTTCCATTATACAGGTCTTCTGCAGCACAATTGGTGCCTTCATTGCCATATTTTGCAATTCATAATGTGCCACACATTTTCAGTCAGAGGCAGGTCAGGATTACAAGCAATCCAATCTTGTACCGGTGCTCTCCCTTTATGTAGCCATCAAGGTAGAATGTGGCTTGGCATTGTCCTGCTAAAAAATGCAAGGACATCTCTAGTTCTAAAAGAAACCTTTAGATGGCAGCATGTATTCCACCAAAATTTGTATGTATCTTTCCACAATAATAGTGCCTTTACAAAAGTGCAAATTACCCATGCCATTGGCACTGGCATGCCACCATACCATGTCAGATGCTGACTTTTTGGAGCGGATGCTGTGTCAAATCCCAGGGTCCTTCAACATTTATTATTTAAGGACCTAAGATCATATGGTAGGGGGCAAGGCAAGAGCAGGACAATACGGGAGGCAGACAAAAGAGATTCTAATGCAGAAATGTGATTTTTTTATTGTGCAATAAATGACTAAAACAGTATCAAATGTTCTAATTCAATAAATAAGTGCAACTAGTAAATATGTGTTATTAAAAAGGTGACAAAGTGTAATTTAAAAACTTGCACAATAAATCCACCTTCATAAAATTGTCTGTGTATCTGTATCTCCATTAAGTTGCTGCTGTATGTCTCTGGCATTCCAACAGATGGCACATCACAAACATTTATTGTGAGAAAATGCATTGCATTTCTTGTTCCAACAGATGTATCACGCACATTAACATTGCAATTACAAATCCCATGCCAAATAAAATATGACAGAGATATACACATTGCATTTGTCATTTCAAGTGATGGCACATAACAAACATTTGTAGTAATCCATTTTATTATTACAAATGTTTGTAATGCACCATCTGTTGGAATGATAATCTCAATGCATTTTATTACTACATGGATTGCAAAAAATAAATTTCAATAGATACTGCGCTGCAAATGTTAATGCTGAGGTCTACATTTAGTGTGAAATGATTCAAGCAACACAGGAAAAGATTTGGGGGCAGCTGCCTGTATACTTAAAATAGGCTGCCAAATATGATGGTTTGAAAAATGAAAAAGGTCTTGACAGACTTTAATCCAAAACAGAACAGTTCAGACAGTCAAACATGGTAGTTTTAAACTCTGGCAGGGGAAATGACTTCATTCTGGCAGGAACTGGAAGTGATGATTTTTGAGCCGGAACCAAAAGTGATGTCATTGGTCCCTGAACCGGAAATAATGTCACAGGCCACGGACACAGATGTGACATCATTGGGCCCAGAACCAGAAGTGTCGTCATCGAGTCCAAGCGGAATTTCCTGTGGTTGGTCTGCAGATGAAAAAGAGGAAAGATCAGTGCACTCTGCCACACCCTGGTCTGGCATGGTATTATCTCCTTGTGCATGTGTGTGACATTAGAGTGCCATAAAAGAAAATGAATCCTCTAGATCTAGTCAAATCATCAGTCCTGAACATCAGCCTTTGTATCTCGCTCCTATTTATAACTATTCAGACAGTACAATTGAACTATTTCTGTCCCACAGCAAACTGGTTCCTTGTTACTCCCTGAATCCCTAGCAAGCACCATACAAACCAACCCAAAAAATACCGAACTAAACTACCAGTCCACCCACTGCCCCCATCCAGAGACTGCAAGAACACAGCACATGGTCTCACAACAGCAAACAGCCCACTATGCAAGAGCAACACTGCTAGGTAAAACAAAAAAAGGTAAAACGGAAACAATAAGACAAATAAAATGAAAGAAACTTAACAAAAGCTCCTCTAAGTGGTCCTTTATACTCTTGGAGAGAGCCTGGAGAACATGACCATTACGCTTCAGCCAGTGTCATTGCCCTGAATAACATGTATGTTTTATTTAATGTTTTTCTTATTATTTAATTTTCGTTTTTCATTATTTGTTTTTTGTTTTATGTTATGTAAAACATCATATTTACCTCATTTTCAATAATTATTTCATTTATACATTTTATGTTTCTTTTTTATAAATGGTTGTTCTCTTATGTGTCTTTTTTTTTATGGGCCACCTTACATAGCATTTTCCTCACTGTCACAAAGGTTTTGGAACTGGAGCTGAAAATATAACATTTTTGGATGCCATAGTATAACATTTTATCAATTAAGAGAACACCGTCTAGAAGACAGTCTCAATCTTCTCAGTTGATGGATATGTTTGAGTACTAACTCCGGCAGCACTCAGAAAGAAGCTCCTGATCTTTCTTTTTACAACGGTGACCTGCCAAGCTGTGGACTGAAAATCATTATCTGTTTTTTTTTTCTTTGCTCCACTTCTATTATTGGGTCTGAAATAGAGACATCGGTGCTGGTATGTCCCTTTTTCCTGTTTTGCTGTGTATTCATGTGTGGTCTACTGTTATTTTAGTTTCCCTGTGCCCTTTTCCTGCTCTCATCTGTTTTAGGGCTATCTGAAACACATTAGAAAGTAGTGTGTCAATCAAGCTTGTATGATTAGCTAATAGGTAAATTGTCCAAAATATTTTTAAAAATTTTGTCAAGCACTTTTACTTCAATTACATGATTCCTGTGATGTGTTTTATGGTTTCAGTCTTAAACTCCATTCCCCACTTACTTTCAACAATGTCTTCATCAACTTGTGATTTGCTGAGTAAATAGACAACTCCAGGATGCTGGCCTTAGCGGCAGAAGTTCAAAAAAAGCCATATCTGAAGTTTGCAAATAAAGAGAAAAGATTAAGATTGAAAAAAAGTCTGGAATCACCAAGAACTTACCTGTTTTAGAATCACCTGCAAATATGGAATCCAATATCTTTGTTCTTTTGCCCTTTAACTTTTTTTCTTCCTCTATTGCAGATGACACTGGGTCTGAGGCAACTGAGGACTTGTAAGACAAATGTCTTCAAACTACAGACTCAGATGTCCTTATCCTCTTTTGCAGTTGTGCATCTGGGCCTACTGCTTCTTTTTCTCTTGTGCTTATAACCAATTTACTTTTTTCTCCCAAGACTGTACTGAACACCTTTGTATGATATCTTCAGCTTCTTGACAATCTGTCAAATGAGATAAAGTTCATTTTACAAAACAAAGATTGATTGATTTTTTTGTTTTTGAAAAAGCTGTTTTATTTTGGTAAGTTTTGAAACCAGAACTGCAACTTTGGAATTACAGTTTCTTGTAACCCTAGAAAAGACAGTTTACTTGCTTTATTGAATTGAATAACAGGCTGTACTAACACAATTACAAAGGATTCTCTCATAACCCGACTATGATTGAACGTGCTTGATTAAGAATGAACTAAAGGTGTTTATTATTTGGAAAGTGGACTAATGGCTACTGAAAACAGGGCCTTGCAGTTATATGTGGGTAGTAAATTATACATGTTATTTCAAGAAGTAATAGCCATTTGTAACATTAATGATGTTTTTTTTATATTATTACATTAGTACCTTGATAAGAAAAAAAAAAATTCTGGTCGATTTCAAACTTTCTAGAATATTGTTGGAACAAAACCATAATAGTAGTACATTTCTGAACACAGAAGGCTAAAAGAATCTAGAATAAACAACACGATAAAGTGGAAACAATGAGTTTTATAAAGATTCTAGATTAGAGATTTGGACAATTTAACCATCTAGCAAGTCAAGCACATTTGGTGGATTGAATGGGCTTCATCTGTTTTTCTAACTTTTTATGTTTTTTTTAGCTCAACCACTGTTTTGGATCACTACATAAACCAACACATTAATGCACTTAAAACCTGTATTCTAATCTGAGTCTGGTTAATATGTTACAGTGTTTTAAAATCTTGTAGAGGCCCTGTAACAGTTCTGATATATATATATATATATATATATATATATAATATAATATATATATCATAATCTGTGATTCAGACTACGAATGCCATGAATGTAATTACCCCGATCTACATACTGTCAAATAAACGAAACAAACGGCGTGGTACAAGCATAAGAGGCTTCACCACTGACGTCCAAGGTTCGAGTCCTGAGAGGGGGTGCAATGAGTATGTACTCCTGATGAGTCCAGAATTAGGTCGAAACATGTGTCGCATACTCTTTGCATTATTTGACAGTAAACTATATATAACTGTATATATATATATTTATATTATATATATATATATATACATATATATATATATATATATACAGTAATCCCTCCTCGATCGCGGGGGTTGCGTTCCAGAACCCCCCGCGATAGATGAAAATCCGCGAAGTAGAAACCACATGTTTGTATAGTTATTTGTATATATTTTAAGCCCTTATAAACTCTCCCACACTGTTAACATTATTAGAGCCCTCTAGACATGAAGTAACACCCTTTAGTCAAAGGGTCAAGTCAAGTAAACTGTGCTCCATGACAAGACAGAGATGACAGTTCTTTCTCACAATTAAAAGAATGCAAACATATCTTCTCTTCCCGTCAGGAGCAGAGAATATCAGAGAGATAGAGAGAGAGTGACAGAAAAACAAACAATCAAAAAATCAATACGTGCTGTTGGGCTTTTAAGTATGAGCACCGCGATAAAGCAGCCACAAAGAAGGGAGCAATGTGAAGGTAAGTCTTTCAGCATTTTTTAGAGTAGCCTCCGTATCTTCTAAACAAACAGCCTCTGTGCAAACAGCCCCTCTGCTCACACCCCCTCCGTCGGGCGCAGAGAACGTCAGAGAAAGACGGAGAAAAGCAAACAATCCGCTCGGGGAAGCACATCGTATATCATTGAGGAGTTTTAGTTAATATGTAATACGTGCTCTGATTGGGTTGCTTCTCAGCCATCCACCAATAGCGTCCCTTGTATGAAATCAACTGGGCAAACAAACTGAGAAAGCATGTACTTTAAATTAAAAGCCCCATTGTCCGCAGAAATCCGTGAACCAGCAAAAATCTGTGATATATATTTAGATATGCTTACATTTAAAATCCGCGATAGAGTGAAGCCGCGAAAGTCGATGCGCGATATAGCGAGAGATTACTGTATATATATATATATATATATATATATATATATATATATATATAGTAACAAACTTGACTCAGAGTCATAGAAAGTTTTGGGGCAGCCACCCGTATATTTGGTTTCCTGGCTGCAAAGTCGTATGCAGCACTGATGTGCACAAAACTGAGTCCAAAACAGAACTGAGGGAATAGGGAAAAGGTGGAGACTTTTAAAGGGGAAGACAGGAAGTGAGATCAAAGGGGTCGGCTCATGAAGGTCTTCAGCCATAGGTTCGAGCACGGACATTAAAGGGGCCGGAGCCGGCAAGGTCTCTTTCCATAGGCTCAGTCCTGGAAGTGACGTCAAGAGGGCCAGGTGGAATCTGCCGTGAATGGTCTGTAGAAAAGGGAGAAAAAGAGTCAGTGCACTCTGCCACATCCCGGTATGACTCGGAACTGCCCTTACTCAAGCCCTTTTGCAATACAAAAATCTGTACTTACTGGTTAGTGGAGGTGCTGGAAATGATTTCCTGGTGCATCAATACACTTTTCTGCACACCGCACCATATTGTCATAGATGTGACATAGCTCAGCTTCTTCAATTTTTCCAATTTCACTCTGAATATTGTCCTTCAGTTCCTCTAATGTCTTTGGATTATTGACATACATGTTTCCCTTCAGATTGCCACACAGGTAAAAGTCTCAAGTCTCCAAGTATCTTGGTGGCATCAAATCTTTGCTGGCAGTTTGTTCCTCTGTGAAGACATTGTGAATTCGAGAAAGTGACTCGCAAGAAGTGTAATATGTCGCTCCAACCATGTCTCGACGGCACCTGCCTGTATAATAGCTTCAGCCAGCCGGTCGGAGACGGTTCGGTGTTTCATGCGCAACCCTATATATTGTAAAATATGCAACAAGAGACACCATAAAGGTTTGGGGTTTCCGGCCCCGTATATTGCAGAGAAATCCACAATCAAAAACTGGTCAAATTATATAAACAAAACAGTTCATATGCGCGATGCCATACTAGGCGTTGGCGGCCATTTTATAAGGGAGGAGCCGGAAGTGGAGGAATGCTGGGAAGGAACCGTGAGGGAGGATGGGACTGATGACGTCAGGAAAGATGGCGGAGGCTTATGGTGGCGGAGCGTCTTTGTTCCTGGAAGAAAGCAAAGGAGAAAGGTTAGTACCCCGCCACTCCCTGCCAGCGAACGTCTTCCGAAGCGTGTTCAGGTCCGTCCGCGGTCTCCTATTCGCGCGTGTGTGACAATATATATACTGTATAAAGGGTATATATATATATACTGGAGGAACACTATGACTAATTAACAGATACACAGATACAGTTAGCCATAACAAGCTAGTGATATGCAGCTGGCATTCACACAGAGACACTGTAAAATGAGTAAGGGGAAATTTAGATGATTCCAATACCCTGTGACAGACTGGGGCCCTCAAAAATATTGGAACGTAGTTTTCTGTTATTAATGGCCAGTAATTGAAAATACATTTTAAAGAGTAATTAAGTTATGATTTACAAATTAATGTTTTTTTTTGCCAAAAGTAACATTCCACACTCAGATTACATTGTAGGTCTCCTCTCTTTTTAGCCAGAATGATTCAGCCCAGCCCTCACAAGCTTGATTAATTAAGCAGCAGATTTCAAAATTGCTATGTCACATGCGTCTTTTTTTGCTTAATTAAAATGTTGAAGCCAAAATTTTAGAAAAGGAAAAAATGGCAAAGAAAGATTGAAAGAGAGAAGAGAAGGCGACAGTTGGTCACCCAGTTTTTTCACAATGAAAGGTCAGTTCATCAGAGTTTGTCTATTCTCCATTTGTGGTGGAAATTAATTGGTTTACAGGCTTGTTCAACCTAATCCAACAACCAAAATAAGCCAGTTTGAATAAGCCATGCAGACATAAACTTAATACTAAGTAATCAATGAGGAATATGCTGTATTGCAGTAAACAGAAAATTACACATTTGTGTTGCTAATGATTTTAATGCTAGACACCTTTTTATAAGAGTATCTCTGAGCTAACATTGTTCATTCACCTTGCTAATACAGTTCTTCCCTGGTGTCAGCTTCAGCTTTCATCATTGTTATTGGATACAATTTGAATACAATTCAAATTTATTTGAAAAAAAGGATTTGAAAGACAATGCTGACATTTGATTGTAAAAGAGTGGATTTTTTTTACTTTGCACTAATTTTGCCATTGTGTTATTCCAGACACGCTATGCAATGCTGCAATATTTTGCAGATCTGTTTTTCTGCATGTCACTTTCATGACCAGCCTTTTCATTATTTTCAGTTGTTTGTTATCTTAATTAGCAAAACGTTCAGCCACACCCCTTCACAGCCAAGTCTGGGACAGTTTTATTTATTTCCTTTCTCTAATCGCTCTGCCCCTCTTTCTTCTACAAGTGTACTCTGAGCACTTTTTTAAACACTTCTCCGGTACCCTAAAAGTATTGTTCTGCTTTGCTTTATGCTAAGATATTCTCATTAATGCAAATGGAAAATAATTGTCATTGTCATTCTGATTTTTTCTTTCTTATTGTAATGCTTTAAAATCCCCTCTTTAAAGAGCCTCTTCAGTGTCAGTAATGGGTATTTTGTTTAGCTACCTCCACCAACACATGTTGTTGTAGAATTAGCCTTTGTCTTACATGGCTGCTGGCCTGACACATAATGCCTAAACAATGAGGCATAATTAAAAATATTCTGCCTATGTTTGTAACAATTTTGCTGCATCTGTAAAGGATAAAAAGATTCCATTTAGTTTAATTCTGACTTTTCTTCATTGATTGCTCTGCTGCCTACATTTGCAGTGTTTAAACAGCATTCCACACAATTTATCTACTTTGCATCAGCTGCACTTTTTAAGCTAATCACATCCTACACTTATACATATTTTCTTCAACATTTTGCTCTGTATGTTTTGTTAACCTTATACTTTCCTGGTAAACATTCAGACTCACTTTACAGAATTTAAGTTGCTTTGAAAACGTCTGCTAAATAAAATTTATAAAGAGAACCAAACTTTTACAAATTATTACAATGTAACATTTAGTATATTCAGTTATATTTCTGAGACAAACATAGGCATCATCTTATTCCACTATATTCCACAAAGTCTGCTGGCTTCAAGGAGCAAAAAGCCACTTAGTTGGACAAAAAATAACATAATGACTGGATGTAGCTCGTATAATCAATCCTGGGCAATTTCGTCTGGGCTTCAATATATGTATTACAGGTTGTAATGCACATATTTCTTTGGGATTACATTACTTAGCACACAAAGAGAAAGGTGTTCTCATGAGGCTTTTTCATTTGCAGGATGCTGCAGCCATGTAATTTGTAGTGTGTTACTGTGTGTAAAAAAAAAATGAATAATGTAAGAAACTTTGGTGAACGTGTTGGCTTGTAAAGATTTCTGCTCCTTTTCATTGCTGATTTTATGGCTTGCTATATAAACAAATTCTCGCTCACCTAGTAATTTTGCTATTATTTCTTTCTGCTGACTTTTGTTCTTGATCTTGCTGTTGGTACCTTTAAATCTAAAAAGGCACATACAAACAAGCAACACATAGAATTGTTAACCTACTTTTGACTATTGTAAGGTTTCTAAACTCTTTTGGGACTCCTCCAACGGGACAACATGCCAAAGAGCATCCCGAAGTGCGATCGCTGTGTCTGTGGAAGACACCCTATCAGTTGCTGGGTCAAAAGCAAATCCGAGTCGATCTTGTTCTTGCTATAAGTGTCTGTTGTCGATGGGTGATGCAAGGAACATTATAAATGTATATATAATACTTGGCTATGAATCTGCCTGATTGCGGTGTCTGTGTATAGGAGAGTGGTAGATTCTGCTACAATAAACAATTGTGCTGTTTTCAAGCTGAATAAAGTTGGTTTTGCTAAAGTATACTGAGCCTCAACCTCATGTTTTGGGGTGCAGGGACAGGGACTCGCACATCACAATATATTCAGATATTTACTTATTTTTAAACTGAATATTCAGATGTTGATTTTTGGCTAATTGCCCTTGCAAGTATACGAATCAGCTAGAGCTGTAACAGCCTACATAGGTAAAGTTTTATTATTATTAATGTGTTGGGGGAGGGGGCAGGTGATTGACAGGGATAGTTTATACAGGACAGAGGTTTGCTTTGGTCTGGTTGGGGGACCAATACAATATGATTTGTCCAAAAAACTTCTAGTGGTGATGAGGTCTAGGGTGGATGGAATACTGAAGTCAACAGAGTTTATAGTGAAAATCTCAACCATTCTGTCAGTTCTGAATTTTCACATGCTGACAGAGAACAGAAGCAGTGTTTTCTGTTATTTTGGGGTTGTGCAAATTATATTGCTTATTTTTTGAAATGTTTATTGAATTTTGAAAAGCATGTGAAATCAACATTGTGGTTTTTTTTTACATGTACCGTATGTACTCACTTTTGGTTTTATTCCAATAGTTACTGCATTTATAATGTTTCATGGTCTCTGTCCTTCTGAATGCAAATTCTACATATGAATCATTTCGAATACACAAAAATGTGAAATTATTGCTGGGTAAACAAATTATTTTTCAAGGAGCCAATCAAGATCTGTACAATAAAATGAAATCTTATTTAATTGGTATTATGATGTCATTATCCATATTGTTTTTAAAGCACACGGCTTTGTAAAATTGCTGCAATTAAAGATTTTGCAAAAGATTTCAATTCATGAATATTAAAAATACAAATAAATTATACAGCTAAGGATCAGTCTATTTAATTTATATAAACCTCACAAAATTAACTTTATAGTTAATCTTTCCTGTTATCCCTTGAAAAATTACAGTCTGATGTCTTGAATTTTCTACACCACCATAATTAATTTAAAGCTAATACATTTTCTTGTTAAAATAATGTTATGTCATTTTCTTGCTGCTTATCTTAAACTATTTTGATTTGTCCTTCTTAATAAGGTTGCCCAATTTGGCACTATCAACTATAACATGTATCTACTATATCGATGAAAAGACAGATATTTTGATTTAAAGGTTGTAAAATTTTCTTCTGTTTTATTATCATTTTCCTGCAAAGCTGATTATGTTTGAAAAAATAAAAAAGTGTTCAGTTTCTGTGACCTCTAAATGAGTTTTTCTTTTCCGGGAAGATTTCCAAAAATGAGTTTATATCTAGAGGTCACAAGTTATTCCAAAAGGAATAGTACATTAGCTGTGCGTGGTATGACACATAAAACCTTAGGACTGCAGGTCAGCATGCTTCTTGAAAGTTCATATTAACCGTGTTCATTAAGTTAAGCTAGTTTCTTTTATGTGTCGCAGGTTTTTTTTCCTGCCATTGCTGTATTTGTTAGAAGAATTAATGAAAGAAAATTCTGTAATATGCAAGGCAGCTCAGAGATACAATAATTAGCATGGCTGAGTCATAGACCTTCAGGGCATTGTCTGTGTGGATATTGAATATTTCCCCTGGAGATTATGTCTGCTTTCCTCACACAATCCAAAGATATGCAGATCAGTTTGAATAACAACTCAAAACTGGGCCGATTGTGCATGTGTGTGTGAGAAAGAGTGCCCTGTGATGGACTGATTTTACTATTAGATAGGACTGGTGATACTACTAATGGTATATAAATATATTTACATATATAATTATTTTATTTATTATAAATATTTTATTTATATCTATTTATTGGCAGAGCTTCTGTAAAAAGCCAAATTTCCCCCTGGAGACAAATAAACTTCTGTCTAAGTATAGTTTTGAATAATCTGTTACCTTTCAATATTTTGGAGTGACTGCACACACACACACACACACAGGCACCTACCTCCATTTCAAGTTGTAGATATAGATCTTCTAAACATGGTCTGCTTATTTTTTCAAGAGCTAAAACAAGTTGTGAAGGGCAGCATTTTACTGTTACACACCAAAAATCTGGAATACTTTACCAATAGAAATACGCCAGGATAACAATGCGGATCATTTTTAAAAAACTCCTAAAAACCCACTGTTTTAATTTGTCATTTTTTTATACCTACATTTTAGTCCTACCGTTAAACTGGACAAACTGGTGAGGAAGGAAGGCTCTATTGTAGGCATGGAGCTGGACAGTTTGACATCCATGGCAGAGCGACGGGTGCTGAGCAGGCACCTGTCAATCATGGAAAATCCACTGCATCCACTGAACAGGATCATCTCCAGATAGAGGAGCAGCTTCAGCGACAGACTGCTGTCACTGTCCTGCTCCACTGACAGACTGAGGAGGTCGTTCCTCCCCCACACTATGCAACTCTTCAGTTCCAGCCAGGTGGGTAAACGTTAACATTATACAAAGTTATTGTCTGTTTTACTTGCATTTTTATCACTCTTTAATTTAATATTGTTTTTTTTTTTTTATCAGTATGCTGCTGCTGGGGTATGTGAATTTCCCCTTGGGATTAATAAAGTATCTATCTATCTATCTATCTATCTATCTATCTATCTATCTATCTATCTAATAAACTAAATAAACTGGTTCTTCTGTGGTGGTGTTCTGTGCCATCACCACCTAATCAAATTCCTGTGCAGCTGCTGTGTGATGTTTAAATGAAAGCAGTAACCCAACTGGCCATGAGGCACACTGCACCGAATCATTTAAGGTAAAGCGTTAAAAAAACAAACAAACAAAAACAGGAAAGAACTACTTAAGGATATTTATGATAGGCAGAATGCCAAGTGAAGGCAGGGTAGGCTTTTGGCTTGGAACGTCAACAGATTTTTTTTTCCATGTTAATTGGAGTTTTAAAAAAAACATTTCTATCCACCCTAACCAACTGACCTTATCATTAGACTGTCATTTGGGGACTTAAAAACAATTCTTTATTTAAGGACTCTATTTCTGCTAATTACATATCTATCTATCTGTCAGAAAGTCCTTTGCCAGGTTGAATGACGACCTCTAATGGCAGAACATTGGAAACCACTTGTAAAACTTTTTTCTTGCATACTTCCAGATGAGGGCATCATGGTGGCGCTGCTGCCTCGCAGTAAGAATTTCCGGGTTTGCTTCCCAGGTCCTCCCTATGTGGAGTTTGCATGCTCTCCCCGTGTTTTTGTGTGTTTCCTCCGGGTGCTCCGGTTTCCTTCCACAGTCCAAAGACATGCAGTTTAGGTGCATTGGCGATCCTAAATTGTCCCTAGTGTGTGCTGGGTATGTGTGTGGCACCCTGCCCAGGGTTTGTTTTCTGCCTTGCACTCTGTGTTGGCTGGGATTGGCTCTAGCAGATCCCCGTGACTGTGTTAGGATATAGCAGGTTGGACAAGGACTGACTGACTTCCAGGTGAAAGTTAATGCTTTGTTACTTTTTCCATTCCTTTGTTTACTTGCTGCACGTTGTAAGAACAGTTTAATCTTTTCCTATATCACCTAAGTCATTAATGATGTGCTTCCTTGAGGAAAAGTAAGTTTATTCTAGATACTTTGATATAAAGAGGTTCAAATGTTTCTTAAACTTAGACATGCAGAGTAGTTAAAATGTGTAACGTTCTGACAGCATATATATTTAACTTTGTTTACAGACCACAGCAACAGGAATTAAAGTCCTTTCTGAGTTCGCCTGTGTCTGGAGTGATTTTTTACTTCTATACCACCTGGAAGGGGGAGTTTATGACAGGAAAGTTGTGCAACTGTGTTTTGCTGTGAAATTTTGCATACAAGTTGATAAATATTTTGTATATCTTTATTTGTAACTTAGGCAAAGCAATGTAATATTAGTATCTCATTGGTGAGAAGTATTCATGTTTACCCCCTAGGACTAAGTCAGAATAGTGAATTTTACGACAGGGTTGGGGGAAGTGCCTCAAACAAGTTTGGCCAGTGATTCTCTGCTGGGCTCTCTCAATCAAACCCCACAGGAAAGCCAGACTGCATAGCTGGCAAGCTTCACCTTAACAAATGGATTTGGGGGCAGGTGTGAAGGTATTCTGTCCCCCCATTGGTCTAAATTATGGCTGTTTGGAGTTGGCTTGTATCAGAAGCCTTTAAGTACCACAATGCCATATTGGCTCTAGGGGTTGGACAGAAAACCTATAAATTTGCTTGCTTTACCCCTCTCTCTCTCTTACAAACATCAATGAAGAAGCATCTCTCTGTCACACCATGAAATGAAAAGGACAACACAATGAACAGCACAGCTCGACAGCCATATTGAGACAGGCATGTGGCCTGTTCTGAACAAAGCTGACCAAAAATGAGGACTTAACTAGAGACATTTTAAGTAACTGAGTCTTTTTTAAGTCTGTGTGCCGCCTGAAACTACACAACAGTATTTATCAGGTTGTATGGTTGCCAATATTCAAATGTACTTTGTATATTGTTTATGAATATTATCAATAATACATTATTTAAAGTGTAACTTTACTCCTGCTTGTGTTTTACTACACCCAATTGCCTGAGGTTATAAATGTAGAAGGGAAGGTGCGGAGATGTTATATGGTAGAATACCTTATAAACAGTGGTAAGTCTGTGAGATTTGAGGCATTCTGAGAAAGGCTACATATTAATAATACAAAATAGGGAAAGTGGAATATTATAGTATTCTCCAGACATCTGATCATTTCTACTGCCTTTTGGAATTTATCTCACCACATTTCCTGCACCAGCCTAGCGTACCGAGGCCAGCTCTCATTTACATATTATATAAGTAAGTGTGCATTATTTATTTTTGTATTCTATTTATGCATTGTTATTCTTATCTAATTTTAATGTATTTTTCTTGCTATGTAACTATTTCTTTGACATCCTGTAAATAATTTTACACTACACCTGTTGTATAAAAATGTGCTATAGAAACAAATGTTGTTGTTGGTGGTGTCCATTCATTCCAAAAATGACTAAAAGAATATTACATACTATCGATATTAACTGACATATTTGTACTTACACATTCTTAAAAGTGCCAGCCCTTATGATATTTTAGCATTGAACTAAAGAAGCCTAGCCCGTGGAGGTCTGGGGTGTACACATTTCCGTGTGTTATATTTGTCTTCAGACACCAAATCAAGCCAAAATCAGGTGAAGTTTATTGGCACCTATACATAGTACAAAAACTTTAAATAAGCCTGCACCACATATAAAGTAATGCATGCTGATTCTAGGGCCATGTATTACAAATATATCAGCTAATTCCAAAGAATGTCTCTGTGTGCTGCCCAGCGGGCCTCCTGCTGTGAAGGTCCTGGAGATGCATTTGTCTAAGCCCCCAAATACTTCCTGACAAACTATGTTCTTAGAAAAAGAAAAAACGTCTTACTTTTCTACTAATTTCTAATGTAACTGTGGTCTGAATGAATGAAAATGGCATTAATTGCCTTTAATGTAAAACTACTGGCAAAAACAATGACACTGTGCACTAACACCTAACTACAACAAATGTAATTATGAAAACGGTAGTAAAGAAAAAAAAAATGAGTTGTTTACAAAGGAAACATCTGAATGACCTGTGCTATATATGTCATAATAAATAAGTGAAAGTAGAAAATACTGATGAATTAGTTATTCATAATGACTGAGAAGTAGTTAGTCTTATTTTGGAAATACAACCTTCTAGCAGAATTTATTATTGTGGTGTGCTAAATACTGCCTGAATGTTGTGAGCTGCACTCATTGTCTGCAGCATCCAAGTTGATTTAATGCAAAATGATTTTTTTCACACTGAGGATTACTTCAGTGCACAAACATATCTACTGCACTTGCTCCTACAGTGCTTGTTCTACTTGAATAGATACACTGAGACATAAAATGCAATGTGAAAAATGCACAGCAAGCATCAGTAAGCTAAGCATGTAGACAGTGGTGGGCCTACATTTTTGGGGTCCTGAAGCTTGAACTGTTAAGATGGCACCTTCAGAATTATCAATGAGGTCTGGGTAACCACTGTTATCCTCTTCAACAAGGTTGCTACACAACATTTCACCACAAATGTTTTTAATTTTAACCACCGCATCTCAGATTTATATCATTACATCTCAGATTTATATCACATGTCAGAATCACTGGTGTGAATAAAAATGTTAGCTTTATGATTGCTCTTTCAATGGCTCCCTTTTTTTATTTAACGATACATCATACACTGTTTGTATCTACTAAAGAAGACATTACCTTTCAATTTTTACTTTATTCTACTTTATTTTAATTGTACATAGGTAAAATTGTTATTATTTATTGTAATTGTATTTTATGTTTAGTACATTTTAAATGTTATCCTTTACAGTGACCAAAAGCAAACAAAATGCTTTTATTTTTCAAATACACCTAGCCTAAGATAAATAATTTTCATAAAAATTAAAATTTCTTTCACAAATTTTAATAGTGTTTTAAATTATTTAAGATATTTTTATTAAATATATTTAGAATGAAACATCCTTAATTTGAGTTTTTTTTTTTTTTATGGCTAGCTTGCGTAATAATTTAATACCCTTATAATTTTTATTGTAACTGTTATTTTGTATTGATTTACACTATATATTTAATATCATTATTTTTTAAATGCCCTCATGCTGAATGTTTTAAGCAATGTGGACTAATGTTGCTTCTAGGGCTCCTCTGGGACTAGGGGCCCTGAAGTTTGCAGTACGCTTCATTAGTTTCATAGTGAATCTGCTCCTACACATACAGTGGAACCTTTACAATACTTATCTACCAATAAAACTGATTGATATAGAGGGTCTGGACCTGCTGTACTTACATACTGTACCTATCCAGCAAAACTGTTGAGTACACATATGGATTCCTACTTTAGTGTCTCCTCAAAACAGTAACTGATAGAAAGAGTCTTTTATAGCGATCTAGCAATGATCTAGAGTATCAGCACCACTTGCTGGGTAGGTGAGATGCTGATCATATTTCTGGAAGAATAAATAATCTCTCAAGATGCAAACATTGTAAAAATGCTGTACAAACTGTACAGTGTATTGTTTGTATTGGATTGCACAGGATATAAACACTGGAGTCCTCACTTGGAAGATAAAACAGACAATACTTGATCACTAGATATTCACAATCAGTGACAAATATTCACAAAACACAAAATCATGTAACAAGAGTAATGAAACTGTATCACATTATGTGCAATTCTTGGCAAAATGTTTAAATGTAGTGGTAGCAATTTAAATGAGACATAATGTTTCTCAATTTGGATGACTGAAGCTCTAGAAGGTAATTATTGATGTAATAAAAAAAACAAACTTGATTTTTTCAACAGAGACTGTTCAAGATATAAAGAATAATGTACTAGCTATACTCATTTGTCAATGCACACATTTTTTTCTGCACTCATTTGCCAGCATGCTTTTGTCAGTGCACCATACTTGGTAACAGAAGACGATAAACGTTTATGTGATACACAAAAATAAACTTCAAACAAGGATATCTCTGAAAATGCTGATTCATATAAGCATACAAGATTGCCTACCACTGAGCTGTACAAAAGAAGTCAAGCACTGAAATGATGGCAACAGACATTAAAACTCATTGGCTAAAGGTAAATGACTGCCATGGAACAACAACTTTGATTTGGATGGAGGAAGAGCAGAAACCTGACCATATCACATCTATCCATTGCCATCTTTTTAAAATGTACAGAAATTACTATTACGACAAGAACAATGTTCATCCCTTCATGTACTTTATGCTCTCTCAAAATGTCTCCATGTACACGTCTTTTGCTAAGGGTCCATTTTTGCAGTATTCTATTTAACTTTTAATGTTTTATCAAAAAATGGCATAATGTCATTACTACTGATAGTGGTGGTGGGAATCAATGTAAATTGCTTTAATCGACAATATGTTAGGTTACCTATTTTAATAGTAAAAAAGAAGGATTTAAAACTCTGGGTATTGGGTTAAATTGGTTATAAAATAGTCAGATGGATGTGCTTTAAACTATTAAGGTGAAAAGGTATACATATTGTCACACACGTGCGCATGGGAGGCAGCTAAAGGGCTTGAGTAAGGGCAATTCCGAGTCATACTGGGATGTGGCAGAGTGTACGGACTCTTTTTCTCCCTTTCTTGTAGACCCTCTTGACCAGGGACCAGGCCTATGGAAGGAGACCTTGCCGGCTCCAGCCCCTGTGATGTCATGTCGAACCTATGGCTGAAGACCTTGCTGAGCCCGGCCCCTTTGATCTCACTTCCTGTCTTCCCCTTTAAAAGCCTCCACCTTTTTCCCTATTCCCTCAGTTCTGTTTTGGATTTGGTTTTGTGCACATCAGTGCTGTATTCGTTTGAGCATTTTTGCAGCCAGAAAATCAATTATATGGGTGGCTGCCCCAAACCCTTCTATGAGTCGGAATCAAGCTTGTGACAATATATATATATAGGTTGGGAGCATGCGCTGATAGCACGTTGGCACTCCCACCACATGACGAACCACCTGAATTGGGTGGCACCCCAGCAGCACACTGGAACTGTGAGGTTTTTTACAGTGGCTGGAGTGCCAATCCTGCCACCAACCTACAAGTTTTCCTTGCAGTTTGGAGGACCTGGATGCAGATTAACGTCATACCGGATTGCAGGGCACAACAGAGATATACAGTATATATATATTGTGAACATTCCAGCTGGATCACAGACAGATGCTAAGAACACAAGTACCGAAGCATACATGATTTTATTTATACAGTTCTGACAAGCACCAGGTTTTACTTTACTTTCATTTCTTCTTTGTTCTCTCTCTCTCTTTCTATCTGTAATTTCTTTCTCCTCCACTCTCCCTCCAGCATGCTTCATCCTCCTCCTCCTGACTCTGGCTCTCGGAGTAGTGTCTGCTAGCTCCTTATATAGGGCACCTGGAAGTGCTCCAAGTGTCTGATGATATATTTCCAGCAGCACTTCCAGGTGTGGTAGGAGAGCTTCTCTCCAGGGCTCAGCAGTAATTGTAGCACCCCCTGGCACTGCCTGGGGATCCCCACAGGATTATTACCAAACTCCAATTCCCATGATGCACTGCGGGAGTCTGAGTTACTGTTGCAGCCCAGAGGGGCTGCCATCTAATGTTCCGGGGAAGGTAATGCTCTGGCCATTCTTGTTCCCCTGGTGCTCATAGCAAGGGCCCCGGCCGTCTGACACAATATAGATAGATACAGTGGAACCTCGGGTCACAAATGTCTCGGAACACGTACAAATCAAGTTACGACCAAAAAGTCTGCCAAACTTTTGCATCTGTTCATGACCACACACTCAGGTGACGAACAAGCCAATTTCCCTTCCGGTTCATACATGCCGATGAATTCCGCACGTGTTCAGTCTCTCCCTGTACATTGTTCTCGGTCAGACGTGTGTGCATTCGCTGTGAACTCTTTGTGCTCTATTTTGTGTGCTTTTGCATTAATTTTGCAATTAACCATGGCCACTAAGCAAGTGAAGAGTGGTAGCATTGGTGAGAAGTAAGGTTCGAAGAAAATTGAAATCAAATTAAAGAAAGAAATTATTGAAAAGTATGAGCGTGGCGTTTGTGTTCCTGATCTTGCCGCCGAGTACAAGAAGTCAAAATCTACAATTTTGAGTATTCTAAAACAGAAAGAGGCCATTAAAGCAGCTGATGTTACAAAAGGAGTTCACCAAGCAGAGGCCTCAAGTGCTGGAAGAGGTGGGAAACTGTTGCTAGTGTGGTTGAACGAGAAGCAATTTGCAGGGGATAGCATAAGCGAGGCGATGTTATGCGAGAAAGCCAGGAAGATTCATGGCGATTTGCTGCAAGGTTAGTTTTCTTGGTTGTTTATGGTTAGTTTTTGTATAAATTAAGGATTTTTCAAATTTTCATTTTTTTCATGTGCTTAAAACTCATTAAAAAAAAGTGTTTACAGTGAGTGGTTCATAAGGCTGTAGCATGAACTCTTGCAATGTTAATTTTCTCTGTTGTTCAAGGTTTTCTCAGTGTTATTCAATGTTTTTACATTTAGTTTACTATTACACTGTGCATTCTATGGTATAATTAACTATTTAATTATGTTTAAAAATCTTTAAAAAAATATATTTACATACAGGTCGTACGGTCTGGAAAGAATTAATTGTATTTACATACAGTCCTATGGGGGAAATTAGTTTGGGTCCACTGTATATATATATATATTGTGGCGTATGGCCGGCCGTTTATCCCGGCCAATACCCCCAAGCCGCCAGGTGGAGCCCTCCCTTCAGTATGGAGGTTCTCCGAAGACCAGCAGGGCATCCATGGACATTGCAGTTTTTATACGCAGCCCTGCTGGATGCCATGGGGACCACTAGGAGACACTTCAAAGGGGAACAACGGTTATTTACCCTACGCCCCGGAAGTACGTCCAAGTCACATGGACAAGGGGAATGATGTGCTTCTGGGGTGAAGAAAAGGACTTTTTACCTGACCTGATCACATGGACAGGGGATTGGGAACACTTCCGGGTCAGGGAACGCCCTGACGCCCAGACGCCCTGCCCGGGGTTTGTTTACTGCCTTGCGCCCTGTGTTGGCTGGGATTGGCTCCAGCAGACCCCGTGACCCTGTAATTAGGATATAGCAGGTTGGATAATGGATGGATGGATGGATATATATATATATATTTATATTTATATATATATAAAACTGAGGCACACCCTTAAATTTAAACTGCACTCCAGTACAAACTATACACATGGATGAATCACAGAAATAATTAATGTGGTGATTTTATTCTGGAATGTGGATAACTTTATAGTGTTATTTGGTTGGATTTATTTGTAATGTGTATTGTCACGCTTTACTCCATCTTATGGCATTCAAACTCAAGTCAAGGGAATTAGACAAGGAACTTGCCGTACCTTGTGGCGGAGCATGTACTTTTTCTCTTCTCTGGTGAGGACCATTAAGAGGCATCAACCAGTCATGTCCAGGCTGCATGCTGGAAGCCAAGGACGTCCTGGACTCCCCAGTGAGAGAAGTGGCGTGGAATGAGACCGTCATGGTACTCCTGGGAGGTAAATACAAGGACAGAGTGGAAGTGCCAGAGGCAGTTCTCTTCAGACTTTCCAACAGGAAGGAACACTGTGCTTATTGCTTGTGAAAGGAGCTGTCGCATTGCAACACAGATGGGTCATGCATTTGGAGACAGCCTGGCTCGACAGGCAGACTGCAAAGGACAAGACAGCTTTTAACATCCATAAGGACTTGGATAAACACTTAAAACAGATCTCTTGGAACTGAGATATAAAGAATCTCTTTATCTGCCTGAAAATAAATTACTTTTCGTTTAAGAAAATGGAATTGCTAAGGCATGAGGCTAAGGTTCTTTCTCTCTGAGTGCACAGTAGTGGATATGGTATTTAAACACATTAATTTATTTAGATTGTCCAATTACTCTTCAGCCAAATTATATAGCTAAGTCAATGAAAAATGTGCCAAACTTAGTAAAATTATATAAGACAAGTCAGACTTATCTATAGATTAGTGGATTTTACACAAATGCAGGAACACTTTGCAGAATATAGAATGGAGCACAAGGTTTTGTTATTGATTCAGTACATCAGATTATTTTTGAATGGCTAAGGTGTAAACAGAATGATAGGTGTACAATACAAGGTTACAGAGATCCCAAGTACTCAGTGGCATAATAGCTGCTGATGTTTATTGTTCACTCTAGTTCAAGTAAGGTAAAATCTGGTTGAATTCATGGAAATTTTCATCCAAAGTTAAATCAAGTTATGCATCCCTACCTCAGAATGACAAAAAGATACTGTAATTCATATTGAGAATTTGAGAGTGGCTACTTGCTTGATTTAGCATTTATTTTAAACACTCTACAGCATTTTAAACACATTGTACTTGTAATTTGATGAAAATATGTTTCTTGCCATGCTTCTAATATTTATTTTAGTCATAAGCCAGTCTCAGCAAGAGTTGCTTCTCCTAAGAAATTAGTTAACTCACCTCCACTTGATCTATGGCTCAGACTCCATTAAATAAGCAAAAACACTGCTCTACCGTTTAGTTTCTGCTGCCAAGACATTGACACTGACTGCTTAGCAGCTCAATTATTTTGATTATTTTTTACTTGTTTTGTCTGGTATATGCTGTATGTTTACATCTAAAAGTCATATTTTTGGTTTTATTGTAAAACTTACATATTTACTGCCATCACTTAGTTTGGTCGTTTGTCTTTGCTGCACTGTTTTGTTGTACCATGTAGAGAATTATGGTTGTATCTTTAATGTTTCTGCACCAGTGGGACTAGCAGAAAATATTTTTTATTATAGTGGTTGGAATACTGACAATACATTAGATCAAGTTGATTTGATTTATAGTGCATTCTTTTAACAGAAAAATTAGTATCTTGGGTTATTTTTCTTCAACCATTTTACTTAGTTTTAATGTATTTATACAGACAAACACCCCACAGACAACATTCATTGTACCATCACACAGTCACTTTCAAGTGTTAATATTCTGCCCCAACTGCACCCATCATTATAGTATAAGCCACCTAACTTATATACTGTTTCTAGGAGAATCGGATTACTCTATTTACAGTATGCATGTGTTGAAGTCTGAAATATTTTAATAAGCAATGAAAAAATGCACCAACAAAAGAAAACGAATAGTTGAGTATTTCGCATTTTACAGTTTATTTTAGAAAATGGATGAAAGGATAGCTTTTAAGTGTGCATATAATATGAAGCATTCTGAGAAAGAAATCTTGTTCATGGACATACACTGCAGACACTATACTGTTTCACAGCTTTCTATGAAATGCCTCCATTTATTGGGGCAAAATATTAATTAAAAATACTCTATGATTTGTACATTATACACAGTGGATTCGGAAACTATTCAGACCCTTTCACTTTGTTGTGTTGTTAATTTATTTTAAATAGTTTAATTTCACTATTTGTGAACATTAGCATACACATAATTACCTATTATGACAAAGTGAAAACATGTTTTTTTAAAGAGATTTGCAAACATGGTAAAAATCAAAAACTGAAGTCTCTCAGTGATATATGTATTCAGGCCCTTAATTCAGTACGTTGTAAAAGTTCTTTTGGCAGCTTTCAGTCTTCTTGGGTTACTCTCTAGAAGCTTTGCATACCTGGATTTGGCCAGTTTATCTCATTCTTGCTGGCAGATCCTCTCAAGTTTTGTTACACTGGATGAGAAAAAGGCCACTATCCTGCAAACAGAAGCAAGTGGTCTGGGTTGCATTTTAAGCCCCTTGTCTAGCAAACATTTTACTGCAACACATCATTTGATTTTTGATGTCAGTAATGTTTTAGAGTGTTGTGGCTGGTGTTATTTAAGTTTTGTTTTTAAAAAAACAAGTCTATTTTCATATTATAAATCTTGTATATGTGTTTAAACATAAAAAGTGTAAAAGATGCACATCTGAAAAAGGCAGTTAGAGTACCGAGCATACTGTACTGTTATGTTATCACTGGCAAATGGTTTCCCCTCACAGGCTTAAGATCTGTCATGAATTACATAGCACAGGCCTGTTTTCAGGCACTACATAGGACGGCTGCCTAATGCACAGTATGAGCCCCCTTGTGGCACAGGCCATTTGCTACTGTACTCATGAGACACAACTACGCTACATTATAGTTACTGTTCTGTGAAATACAACTAATACATAATTTTTTTCATCTTGTTTGAAAGAGCATTACAACATAATATGTCATATTTTCAATCAGATCAGACACCAGGCATAAGCAAAAAAAATATATATATATTTAAATACTCTGTGAAAGTGATTGACATTTTTCTGTGGAAAATATTTTGTTGTGAGAACAGTTATACAGAACTAGTATTGTATTATTATGCAAAAGAATTGTATCATCTACTCTCTATATATATATAAAATCCTAAGCCTAAAAGTACAATAATGACATTTTTAATGTCCCATTTTTTGTCACGCTTTAAATATGGCTTATTTTAAATCCTACATATTACGTTTGGTATCATTCTTTTCAGAAGTTATTGAACTTTAATGTGATGCTGTTAGATTTTCGTATTCTGTTTTTAAATCATAAATTAAAAAATATCAAGAACTCATGTCAGCAGCTGATTGCGCAAAGAGGAGGTAAAAAAATAACTGCATTTGTTTCCCATCGTATCACCGTTTAAGAGGGGGTTTTGGAGGAGCGACCATGCTTCCTTGGGGTGTGTTCAGCCCCCCTCTTCACAACGGCAGTGGCAGAGATGCGAAGTGGATTGCGAACGAAGCGAGCGGGGTGAACCCCTTAGTTTAACAATGATTAGTGCATTATTTTTCAAACGTATTGTTTTTTTGCACTATGATTATAAAATATAATGAATGCAAATATTATTTTTTTATATTCGATGAATATGGAATAATCAATCAGAAAAGTTTTTTTGTTATCAATTGTTTATTGAGAGTAAGATATGATACAAAGAAATATAAAAAACAGGAAAATATATACAGTATATCAAATGACAGATAAGTCAAAGAAAAAGTAATTACAAACAACTGTGTTTAAAAAATCATAAATTTAAGATTGTAACACGCTAGAGAGGTCATAAACACCACAAAATGCAAACTCACCGGTGACAGCAAAGCACCAATCACAGCATGCAAATCATAATATAAACAACAAAAAAAAAACAACTTAAAACACAGTAGGCGTACAGGTGGCTTTTGATTTTCACAGTGATAGCCTCCCACTTTCTAATGCTATTTTCTGATGCCCCATTAATTCTCGAAGGTGTGCCTTATAAATAACTCAAATTATAAAATGAAACTTCCATTGACTAAAGGTTACACTGCCTGGGTTTCCCCAATAACACACTAGTAGAAGTTTGAAAGTGATAAAAGTAATGGAAACAACCCATTTGTGTAGCTGAGATATCAATTAAAAATGAATTGAGAAATTTAGTAAGATCAGTAATTGTGATGATAAAGATATTTGAATATCCAGAATGGAGGTAATAAACAAATCTAAATTGCACATACTGATTATTTGGATCTCTAGAGGAGGCCTTTATGCTGTTAAAAATGGTATCCCAAGAAATCTCTGCAGCAGACAACAAACCCTGTTGTCAGACTTTTTGAATACCTAATGGATTAGCTGCTGCAATACGCAGCATAGCATAAAATTCAGAGAAAGGTCTGGAATCAGAGCTATTACAAAGGTAAATTTAATTAGTTGGTGTACTGGAAGGTGAGCAGATAGAAAAATGCCCTGTACTTTAATAGTCTATCTTACCTGGAGACAGAAGAAAAAAGAAGAGTTTGGAAATGAGAATTCCTTGCATAATAACTGAAAAGGTTTAAGGCCACTGGAATCAAAAATATCACTTAATGTATGAATACCTGCCTTATACCACACAGGGAAAATGATTAGATGACCTCCGATATTAACAGAGCGATCGTCAAAAATAGGTGAATATGAGTGCCACTTCAGAATGCAGTTAAACATACGCTCCACTTGAACCCAAACCTGTAGCTCATGTCAAAGCATGGGTGAGAGTTGTGGAAGTAAGGTCTTAGGTTTAACGCCATAGAAAGGGAGAGAGGGTAAGTGAACATGAAGTAACACATTTTGTTCTACAGTTAACCAAGATAAAGTCACCTCCTTCTTATCATCTCAGCATATCATTGCCAAATAGCTTTAAGAACATAAGCAGCATGATATCGCTCAAAGCCCACCATCCACATTAGCAAGAGTCAAAGTGTTATATTTAAGTGCTGGCCTCCTTTTATTCCATAAAAATCTTAATAGCACCAACTTAACCTTTTGCCAAAAACCAGGGGTTGGGGCCAGCAGAACCATCATGTTAATATAATTTAAACAGAGTAAAAAATTAATTTTAATAATAGATGATCGTGTCTGAAAAGATACATTTAGTTTATGCCATGCACACATTGAGCCCTTTATTGCTCTGAAAGTACTCCAATAATTAACCAATGTACTTTCACTTATGGAAGAAGAAACTGTGAGCCCTAAATATCAAAATGATCTGACCACAGGTATACTGTGAGGTGCCATTAAATGATTAATGGAGATGTCCACTGGCAAGAAAGCAGACTTCAACTAATTCATTTTATAACCCAAAAGAAATTCATATGTTGAAAAGAGTGACAATTTTGCTGGAATGTCAGTCTCAGCATTACAAACATATAGAAGTATATCATCAATGTATAATGAAATTTTATGTTTAGTGTTGGCCAGAGTTATTGGTATGAAAGCAGAACTCAAATGCAGCACTAGAGCCAGGCTTTAAAGTAAGAATGAAAAGCACAGGTGAAAGTAGGCACCCCTGCCTAACGCCATGTTGCAAATTAAAAGGGTACGATAAAGATGAGTTTGTGCCAACTGTAGATGTAGTATTTCAGTAAAACGTTTTTACCACGTTAAGAAAACCTACACCAAGCCCCATCGCCATTAATGTGCTCCAGATAAACTTCCTGACCACACTATCAAATGTCTCCTCTGCATCCAGAGACAGCAACGCAGTCAAAGATGTGGCATTAGAAGTAGCATCAATTATACCCAATAGTCGTCTGCAGCCTATCTTGTGCACATCAACCCAGATTGGTCTGGATGGACTAATTTATCAATGATCTTTTGTAACCTGACAGCCAGCACATTTGCAAATATCTTTACATCACTATCTATGAGAGCAATTGGTTGGTAATTTTGCATTTATTTGTATCTTTACCTGTTTTCAGCAATAGCGTGATCATGGATTAACTGTAGGGTGTAAGTCCACCCCAGATATGGCAGAATTTAACATGTCAAACAGAGGGCCAGATAACCAAGATCAGAAAGGTTTATATAACTCAATTTTCAATCCATCTGGACCAGAACCTTTATTAGATTTAAATTACGTCAGCAAAAGCTGCAATTTCTTCACTCACAAAGGAACCCCCAGTTTGCTGTTCAATTTCACCTTCTGATGGCACCATATTCCAGGAGTTACATAAATCTGTGTAAAATTGCATAAACCTGTCATTGATGTGTTTAGAATTGCTAGTTAATTTCCCTTCCTTCATTTTAATTGCAAATAGAGTTGCTTAAGGAATCATTATTGCAGAGCCTTAGTGCTAAAAGTTTACTTTGTCTGGCGTTGGAGAGGTAATAACATGCACTTGTACGATGAACATGAAACTCTCCTTAAAAGTGAAGCATTGAGATCAGCTTTTAAAATTTTTACTTCTGTAACACTTTATATTAAGTGTCCATAATTACACTGTATAAGTACAGTGTAACTACGAGTTATTACTCTGTACTTATGTAACAATTTATCACTGATCTAAAAACAGTGTACTTACATAGTTACGATGTACCTGTACTTTCAAAATGTAAAAACATCATGGTATGTAACTACAACTATGTAACAGGTGTTTCATGGTCTGGGCAATTGTAATGGAGAACTGCAGTGATAACTGCATAGGTTTTTGATGATATTTCAAGATATTTTTTAAATGGTGAAAACACCATTGCAAAATGGTTATTGTTTTTGCCTCACGATCCATTGTCCTGAGATGGAATTCTGTCTGGAGATATGTGTGTAAAATTTGTAAGTTCTATCCATGTCTCCCTATGTCTTCTTCATGGGTTTTATTGCCACATCCTATGGACATGTAGGTTGGGTTACATGGCCATATGTGTGAGAGTGTGAGGCAGGAAACAATGCAGGATGGGGAGCTATCCCATTGCAGGGTCCACTGACAAACATACCAGCACTAACGCTCTCACACATAACCCTAACTTCTTGTTGCAGAACATTTAGGTGCCTGGTCCTGGCATTCTCTAGCTGGAGATGGACTCTCTGGCTTCACTCTCTGGCCAAATTAGAGGCAAAAACAACTGTATAATCTTTAACAAAGCCCTTAACAGCTATCAAAAAGGTTAAACATATGCCCATCATATTCATTTTGGCACAAGTTCTTGCCAGATTCTAGAAAATAAAAAAGTTTTGTAGAAAATGTTTTTTTTTAATTTTAGGTAAAATTGAATATTGTTTTATGATTGAGTTACAGAGAGAAGGTTAGACTTCTAGTAGCTGAGTAACATAATATGACAAGTAAGCAATGTTGTTTAAGGTATCACAATAGATGTTTTGTGACATAATTTTGTAACATCTCGGGCCTCATGTATAACGGCGTGCGTAGAATTCGCACTATAACATGGCGTAAGCACAAAAGCCGAAATGTGCTTACACACAGAAAAATCCAGATGCAGGAATCTGTGCGTATTCCAACTTCCACGTTCTTCCGCTACATAAATCCCGATCAGCGAGAAAAGTAACACTCGTGCATGCGCTTTATGTAACGCCCCAACTCCTCCCAGAATTATGCCTCTTTGAATATGCAATATAAATCGCCCTTAAGCGCAGCCTTCTGTGAAAAGACAATGGGAAAAGCACGGGGGAAAATAAGAATTTCAGCGAATACCAAGTGGAGACAAAGGAAAAACATACTATTTGTTTAATTAAACCGTGGTATAATCAACAAAAGGAAGATGATCGAGTGACATAGCGTGTTAGAGAAACTTGAAAGCTCACGTTCACAAAATTGCACAGTGCTGGTAATAAAAAAAGAAGTCACATATCAAAGTCACCATGAAAAGGCGAGTTGTAGCCCACTGTCTGAATGTCATATGAAAGCTTATTAGGGTACAGAGAAAAAAAAGGCAAACAGTGGGGAAAAAGCACGAAATGTCAACTTTAATCTTGAAATTTCCACTTTAATCACGTAGTTTATTTTGTCATTAAAATAGAACATCATAAACTTCATCTTAAAATCATTTAATTAACCAGTTTCTCAAATTACATTGTAATTAAAGTATAGCACGTTAAATACTTTGTTTTGTATGTGATCTTCTATGTGCTCTATGTGTGTGAATCACTACGTGCTTCTTAAACCGGCTCTCTTCCTCTGACAGGACACAGAATCCATTACATTCATGATATTACAGCTCTCTGAATAACTAAAATACTGAGATGTACAGTATACATGATATTATTTTCATGATGATGTTATTAAACATGGGTTTCACGGCGCAGTGATTGTGTGCGACCTTCGATGAAATTATTTATTGCAGCAGTACTCATGAGCGGCTCTATGTCCAATAGAGAAAGTCCAATGTCAATATGGTATCTTATGCACGGTGGATGGCCACATCCATTGCAGACACTGCATAGCCGGCTCATGCTCATGACACAAGCGTTTAACTTTTGCGGAAATTTGCTGCTGCGTTTTTAGCTGTGTCGTTATTTTCTCTTTCTGTTTTATATTCAATAGTATATTGGCATGGCCGCCCCTGCAGTTCTTGCTTTTCTTTCTCCAAGTAACCAATCGCCACACAATCAGCTCTGTAATAGACGTTAAGCCATCTGTAAGCTTAGAGTGCCGATTCTTCAAAACATTTAAGGAACATTAAAATATCTTCATAGTACATGTTTAATTATTCTGTCCTTCACGCCAGTCCCAGTGAAGAATATAGCCTAGATTATTTAAATGAAGTTAAAGTTTTATCTGTATAATATAATAAACATATTTTGCTGCATTTCATCTTAAAAATGATATCGTCATCATATGTAAATACGCGCTTTATAAAGTGGCGCAGGTTGTGTAATATTATAACTGTAGTGCAAGTTTACAGTGAGGCAATTGTTCTTATAAGTACTAACAGTTCTATAAGGAGCACTTGATTGAGTGCGTTTAAAGTTCTGAAACTGTTTCTGAACCGCGAGGTCTGTACAGGAAAGGCTTTGAAATGTTTTGCCGTGGCTGAGACAGCGTGTTCTTGAAGCTGTATACTGATAATTCTCTTTCCGATCAACTGCTGAGCTGTGATTCCCCACTCAGATACGGTGATATAAATACTCTGAGTGGTGCAGTGAGAGTAATATGGAAAAAGATGATCTGCTGTGGCAACTCCTAACGGGAGTAGCTGAAAGAAGAAGAAGGTGCAGTTAGAGTAACAACGCTAAAGCAGTTTTGGTTTTGGAATACTATGGCTATTCCCTGGACCATTATATTGTTACAAGTTAATTACAATCAGATGCATTACACTAATAAACAATATGCGGTTAGTTTCACGGTGGCGCAGTGGTAGCGCTGCTGCCTCGCAGTTAGGAGACCCGGGTTCGCTTCCCGGGTCCTCTCTGCGTGGAGTTTGCATGTTCTCCCCGTGTCTGCGTGGGTTTTTCCTCTGGGCGCTCCGGTTTCCTCCCACAATCCAAAGACATGCAGGTTAGGTGGATTGGTGATTCTAAATTGGCCCTAGTGTGTGCTTGGTGTGTTTGTGTGTGTCCTGCGGTGGGTTGGCACCCTACCCAGGATTGGTTCCTGCCTTGTGCCCTGTGCTGGCTGGGATTGGCTCCAGCAGACCCCCGTGACCCTGTATTCGGATTCAGCGGGTTAGAAAATGGATGGATGGATGGACGGTTAGTATTTATAAAGCCGTGTCAGGAAAATAAAGAGTAACCACACAGGAACAGTAGCACTGCTTTGGCGCTGGTTGCCGCCAGTCTGCAAAACCAAGCGGAGAACTTGCGTACGACAAGGTATGAGGTACCATGGAAAAGTGCGTGGCTTTACGCCAAGTGTAGGTTTTATACATTGCGATTTGAACATGGAAAAGTTCTTACGCAACATTTCTGTGCGTACGCACCGTTTATACATGAGGCCCCTGGTGTTACTCTGAATAATGCGATTCAAGTTATAGGAGCGTGTTTAAATACAAAACTGCCAAGCAAGAATATTTTTTATACCATCTGTGTATAAGGCAGGCTCTAAATATATGGTTTTACAAAGCTGGCGTTGTTGACCTTTATAATTTTGATCCAACATGTTTTGAATAAATTTAGTCAAGGTAGTAATACTACTTTAGTGTGTTACAGAAATAATCAAATTTGGGCTTATTTGTTCAATTCATATATACATTGTAATCATATTCTGAGCAAATGATTAACCACTGGATTACATTCATCTCCTACAACAAAAACAAGGTGTTATTCATATTCTGAATATGCAATACCAACACCACCAGGACAGTCCATGAAAGACTGTAGGGGCCATGCTTCTTAACTGAAAGGATTTCATAATTAAGCATCTAGTGGATTTGAAAAATATTAAGGGTGAGCTGAAATGCTTAAGTAAAGATTGAGGTGAAACATGAAAAAATGAGGAGTAAAATAAATATCACTGTTCAAAAAGATAAAAACATGAAATATAGGTGAAATCCTGTTATAGTGAATACTGAAGTAAAGCATTTTCAGAATAACAAATTATTTTTGTGGGCCCAGAGAAATGTTCATACAACTTCATGTTTAACGGATTTTGTTATAATGAAATCTAAATTTCAGTGTAGCTGTTTTTTTCGACCACGTGACCCTGTAGTTAGGATATAACGGGTTGGAAAATGGATGGATGGTTTTTTCGACTAAAAAAGGCCACTGAAGATAATAATACTTAATGCCTCACCTACACTTTTTGCTGAGTCTAGAAACCCTGCAACAGGCTGTCTCTTTCTTGTTAGACCAAAAGAGACAGTCTGTTGCAAAATTTCCAGACTCAGGCAGTCTCAGGAAGAGTGTAGGCGTGACATCATACTAATAGCAGAATTCTGAGTCAGTGCTACACTAAGTATCCGTGTGGGTAGTTGTGTCATGTGCAGATACTTAACTGTTCTGTATTCATACCTGTATTTCTATATATAAAAAAGTTACATCTAAGGTCTAATTTTCAAATTAAAATATTTTTTGCAGTTTAAGAAGCAGTTTTTATATACAGGTATTGACAAACTTGGGTCAAAGGTCAGTCAGTCATTTTCCAACCCACTATATCCTAACACAGGGTCACGAAAGACTGCTGGAGCCAATCCCAGCCAACGCAGGGCGCAAGGTAGAAACAAATCCTGGGCAGGGCGCCAGCCAACCGCAAGACACACACACCCACTAGGGACAATTTAGGATCACCAATGCACCTAACCTGCATGTCTTTGGACTGTGGAAGGAAACCGGAGCACCTGCAGGGAGAACATGCAAACTCCACGCAAGGGGGACCCAGGAAGCGAACCCAGATCACCTTACTACAAAGCAGCAGTGCTACACTGCGCCACCATGCCACCCTTGGGTCATAGGTTTCTAAGGAAAATACAGGTACTTTATTACTATATAGACAAGGTAGGTACAGCCTCAAGACTTAGTTCAAAATAGGAGCTGTTACTTCAGCACTCAACATAGGAGCCATGACACGGGCAATCGTCCTGCTTTAGCTCCCATCTTCAGATTAGAAAAACACCAGTGGCTCGGAATCACATGCTGTGGCAGAGCAGGAGAGTGCAAGGAAGAGCAGGTCAAAGTCCAATGTGACATGTTATAAACATCATGCGACAAGTACATTACACGGTAAGCCTGATCCTGCAGAGGACGACCAATTACTTTGCCCTTGGTTTACTGTCTACAAGACACAGAAGAATATCTACAGAGCTGTCCTTGCACTGCTGCTGTTAGAGATGACAAATCGACGGCGACCCCAGTCACAATAGCATACTGTATCTATTCTCCTTATATTCTTTATAACGAAACTTCCATTATAACAAAATATTTTTATGGTCCCATGAATTTCTGTACAACGGGATTCCAAATGCATATGCAATCATCATACATTGAACAGATGGAATAGATGGCAAATGCAAGAGATGGCAGGGATGCTAGCTTAGAAAGTAAATGTAAAGTACTCTGGAAGAAATTAACAGACATTGAAGATGAGCTAGACAAAAAAGAATCTGAGAATTCAGAAGGCACTAGAAGGTAGAAATCTTTGAAAATTCGTGTTGGCATTCTTTACTACAGTTAATTGAATTAAGAAGTGATTACATATTTGGGTCTCCTGAAATAAAGTGCACATTCTTTTTGCCCTGATATGTAACACTGAGGAGGCTGAGGCACACACCAAGAATTCTTTGTATTGCCTCAGAGACTTTCTTGTAACCAGTCTGCTTAAGTTTTAAATGCTAGACTGCAATTTTACAGGAATATTTAAAAGTGATTAAATAATAAGTGACAATAACTATTCCTGAGGGTTTTCTTTTAGTACTATGTTCTAGACAGTAACAAGCAAGAAAGTAGCACCCCATCTCATATTTCCCACCCCTAAGCATTCCTACAAATAGTTCCTCTTCATAATCTCTCTAAACCTCATAGTTCCTTGGTTGTGCAGTTGAATTTTAATGTTCCTAAGAACTTTAATGCATGCTTTGGGCATCTGCTATCTATGCAGCAAAATTAAAGGTATTGTTTGAGATTCTACACATACATATCATTTAAGGATTCAGAGAAGGGCTTGAAGACCTAAAGACTACCTGATTAAGAACTGAAATGGACTGAAAAATAGCCATTGGCACTAGACCAGGGGTCTTCAACTGTGGCTGTAGGTTTTCATTCTAACCCTTTCCTTAATTAGTGACCAGATTTTGCTGCTAATTAATTCTTTGCCTTCATTTTAATTGATGCACAACTTAAGACTCAGTCCCCTTAATTATTTATTTTTTCCTTAATTTGCAACCAAACAATATTAAGACACAAAATGTACCAAGACATAAACAACATCCTGCGTCCATCACACAATAACAGAAATAAAGAAAAGTGAAGGCCTCAGTAATGTTAATCCACTCAGGTCCACAAAACATTTTGACAGCGCTCTTCAAATCAACAATTGTGGCCATGGCAGAATGAGCACCATGGAATTAAATAACAGGTTTAATTAGCAACGAGAACTGGCTTCAAATTAAGAAACTGAATGAAGTGAAGTTGTTTGGAGTTTGAGGCCCCAACTTAGTTGGTCATTTGTTGGCTCGCTTCACATTAAATATATGTTTAGGTGCCGATAAAGGAAAAAAAGAATCTTTGCAGCAAAAACTGGTCACTAATTAAGAACAGAGTTAGAATGAAAATTTGCAGCCACAGTAGCTCTCCAGGGGTCTCATGTATAAATGGTGCATACGCACAAAAATGTTGCGTAAGAACGTTTCCACGTTCAAATCGCGATGTATAAAACCTAAACTTGGTGTAAAGCCATGCACATTTCCATGGTAGCTCATAGCCTGTCGTACACAAGTTCTGCGCTCGGTTTTGCAGACTGGCAGCACCCAGTGTCAAAGCAGTGCTACTGTTCCTGTGTGGTTACCCTTTCTTAGATCCACATCCCTGACATGGCTTTATAAATACACTGAAATTAACTGCATATTGTTTATTAGATTAATGCATCTGATTGTAATTAACCTGTAACAATATAATGGTCCACAGAATGGTCAAACTATTCCAAAAATCATAACTACTTTAGCGTTATTACTCTCACAGCACCTTCTTCTTCTTTCAGCTGATCCCGTTAGGGGTTGCCACATCGGATCATCTTTTTCCATATTACTCTCACTGCACCACTTGGAGTATTTATATCACTGTTTCTGAGAGTGAATCACAGCTGTACAGCAGCTGATCGGAAAGAGAATTATCGGTATACAGCATCAAGCACACGCTGCCTCAGCCATCCTGTCTGTTGAAGTGCTCTCATACAGCAAATGCTTCAGAGCCTTTCCTCGCGGTTCAGAAACAGTTTCATCCTGTGAACTCCAAACACACTCAATCAGTCCATCAAGTGCTCCTTGTAGAACTGTTTGTACTTATAAGTACAATTATCTCACTGTAAGCTTGCGATACAGTTGTAATATTGCACAACCTGAGCTACTTTATAAAGTGCATATTTACATATGATGATGATATTTTTAAGATGAAATGCAGCAAAATATGTTTTTTTATATTATACAGATAGATATAACTTCATTTAAATAATCTACATAGTTAATATTTAAACATGTGAGGCAACGGTGCCGCAGCGTTACCACCGTGTTCCCATGTTTAATAACATGCTTTAACTCCTATGATGTCACATATACATCTCAGTATTTAAATTATTTAGAGAGCTGTAATATCATGAATGTAATGGATTCTGTATTCTGCCAGAGGAAGAGAAATCCCAGAAACACATAGTTATTCACATATATAGAAGATCAAATACAAAACAAAGCATTTAACATGCTATTTTAGTTATGATGGGATTTGAGAAACTAGTAAATTAAATGATTTAAAGATGAAGTTTATGATGTTCTACTTTAATGACCAAATAACCTATGTGATTAAAGTGGAAACTTCGAGATTAAAGTTGACATTTCATGCCTTTTTCCCACTGTGTGCCTTTTTTTTTCTCTGTACCCTAATAAGCTTTCATATAACACTCAGACGGTGGGCTACGACTTGCCTTTTCACAGCGACTTTGATATCTGACAACTTCTTTTTTATTTCGGGCACTGCGACTTTACGAACTTGAGCTTTTGAGTTTCTCCAACACACTATGTCACTTGATCAACTTCCTTTTGTTGTTTATACCACTGTTTAAACCAACAAATAGTAAGTTCTTCCTTGCCTCCACTTAGTTTTCACTGAAATTCTATTTTCCCTTGTGCTTTTGCCATTGCCTTTTCACAGAACACTGAGCTTAAGGGCTATTAATATTGATTTGCATATTCAAAGAGGCATAATTCTGGGAGGAGTTGGGGTGGGGCAGCAGGCGTGTGCATGTGCTTTAATTTTCACGCTGACCGGGATTTATTTGGTGGAAGAACGTGGAAGCTGCAGTTCGCACAGATTTATGCATCTGGATTTTTTTGTGCGTAAGCACATTTCCGCTTTTGTGCTTATGTCATGTTATAGAGCAAATTCCACGCACACCGTTATGCATGAGGCCCTAGGACTGCAGTTGGAGACCCCTGCACTAGACCATCAAATAGAAAATGTAGGAAGAAGTAATTAAGTGTAGACAAACTATTAATGATGATTATAGATGCTGTGCAATGTGCACAACATACAGTAAGTGTCCTTTATCTCATTTTTTAATGTAATCCCCTATTTATTGTTATGTAGTTAATGTTATTGTTATTTTTATTATTTTGTCTTGTTTTCTTTTTTTGTTCCTTCTGTTTCTCTCTGTTTTACTTTATTATTAGTTTAATTAAAGGAATACATCATAAAAAGGAAATAAAAGTCACATAGGACAGACTTTTTGAAATGAAGAGAATATTCTTGAAAAATCAAAGAAAGTGAGAGGCAGATCTTGAATTCATAAATGTGTTTCCTTTTGACTTGCCCTTTCTCTTTATGATGCACCCTGATTTTTTCTGGAAGAAGTTATTTAACAATATTTTAGCAAGGAATCAATGTGTTTAGCACTTTGTGAGCAAATGTGCATTAGGAGGCATGAATAATGTGAGATTTTATTTTTTTCCATGGATGTTTTTCATATTGCTTACCATTGTATAGCATTGCTCACCATTGGCTTGTATTATATCATAAACATTTTTTTTATCATCGTTCTCCATGAAAATGTAGGATTAAACATTTCTTCTACAAAACATATGGGGCAAGATACACATAAAACAATTTCATTTTTGGGTAGAGTATTCCTTTAACATATCACTTATTACTATTACTATTATTATCATTGCTATTGTTACTATTATTATCATTTCTATCACCATTTATCTTTTTATGCTTCTTACTTTTACAGTACTAATACAACCTTTCCGCATTATACAACCCTACTTCTTCTTAACATCATTGTAGTTATTAATAAAATGTAATAATGTAAATTTTCAAATCATATATGCAAGTCATGGAGTAACTAGCTGTTTTTATACTCCATATAAAGGCTATTCCTAGGATTTACTGGCTGCTCATTAGTTAATGACAAATATCTTCCAATATGTTTTCATATAAGCGAGATAGAGTGGTGATGTGTTTTCTGTTAATTAGTGAATACAAGTAAGAATTTAACTGTAATCTGTTCACATAACAATGATGAATGAAAAAACTATGATTGTCCAACTTAGTATCTTTTTGTCTTTCCTTTTCTTTTCCATTTTAAATACATGAAACATATAAATTTGACTTTTAATAATTGTAGCATACACAGATTTATTTCCAGTGTGAATTTCCACTCTTTTTTCTTTGGTGTGAACTTAATGTTTATAAAGATGCTTGCTGCCAAAGAAGGATTTTTTATTGTACAACAATAAAATGCACAATGGTGGTGATATACTGCATTAGAAGTGACTCAATCCAATAAAAAAAAAATAACCTTTTGTTTCTCTAGAGTTCACTACACATGAGAGGAACCTCTCTATCACCCAGGAGGTGTCTGGTCTACTGTTACACAAAGACACAGTTCTAAATATTCCTTTTTCCAATTCTCCATACCCCACACCAAGCTTGCCTGCCCGTTGATTAGGAAGTTCTTTAAGTCCTACTCCTGAATTTCTTCCAGGTCAACCCAGGAGTCACTTCTGGGGCTTGGTTTGGGCCATTAAACACCAAACTCCACCTGGAGCTTCAGGCATCTCTGTAAACACATTAGCCTTTTTGGCCTAAATTGGTGACCGACCTTTGTAGTAATGCGAATAAAATATACAAGACATTGTTTTCATGTCATCTTTCATATTGAGAGGCAAACAATTCCATATTCTGCATCTTCCCACCATCTGTCCATAATTAATCTATTTTGATTTTGAACAAATAAGTTCAGTCTCATGGCTAGGGCATCTGCCAGCATATTAAAATTTTAACCTTGACCTGGTGTAGATTTACAGCAAACATATGTTTGCTAAAAATCATTCGTTGTTAAATATGACTTAAGATATTTAATTTATTATGAATGTTTGTAATAATTAGTAAATGTTGATCCGTTAGCGACTTTTCAGTTTGTGGCTGATGGTGGAATGTGTGTGTTCCAGCAATTCCACGCTGTGTGGCATGTCAGATGGTAGGAACTCTGACATGTTTGATTATAATCTTATTGCTAAAGGCAAGACAGGAGACAGGAGGGATAGTGATAAAGCAACTGACTGTTATCTTATTTTGATGCTATCACATCTCAGTTCTTTGAAGTCAGTTAAATGAGATTGATTTAAAATTTAAAGATCAGTGGAGGGTAAAGATAGATAGATAGATAGATAGATAGATAGATAGATAGATAGATAGATAGATAGATAGATAGATAGATAGATAGATAGATAGATAGATAGATAGATAGATACTTTATTAATCCCATGGGGAAATTCACATAATCCAGCAGCAGTATACTGATACAAAAACAATATTAAATTAAATAGTAATAAAAATACATGTAAAAGCAGACAATAACTTTAAATAATGTTAGCATTTACTCCCCCGGATGGAGTTGAAGAGTCGCATAGTAGGGAGGAGGAACAATCTCCTCAGTCTGTCAGTGGAGCAAGACAGTGACAAAAGTCTGTCACTGAAGCTACTCCTCTGCCTGGAGATGACACTGTTCAGTGGATGCAGTGGATTATTCATGATTGACAGGAGTTTGCTTAATGCCTGTCGCTCTGCCACAGATGTTAAACTGTCCAACTTTACTCCTACAATAGAGTTTGCCTTCTTAACAAGTATGTCCAGGCGTGAGGCGTCTTTCATCTTTACGCTGCCTCTCCAGCACACCACCGCGTAGAAGAGGGCACTCGTCACAACCAAGAGTAATTTGGTTAGTCTTACACTCTAATGATGGTAGGTAAGAGAAGTGAGAATTTTCATTCGTAAAGCAATACCTTTTGTAGCTCTTAAAACAATATTGCTGTTAGGATTTTCGATTTTTTTACATTATACATTTTCCACACCCAATTCTCGTTGACAATATATTAAATATGAGGCCTGAAAATCCAGAAATTTAGAATTTAAAGTCTAGTTTAATGTACAGTATATTTATTTATTAAAATCCAAAATTTATTTACATTTTACCAGTTTGTTTTCACATTAGAGGCTGCTATTTTAGACATCTATATTAGTTGTTGCATTGGAAAAAAATCCCAAAACTCCCTGGGTCACACTTGTTTATGATGTCATCAGGGTGATGGGTTAAAGGTTGCCCCCTGACGGTTATGGGGTATTTGAGATTAAAGGATAGCCTTTTAATCACAGCCTGTTTTTTTACTGTTGGTGTCAGACCTTTATTTGATTGTCCTCATTTACTACATGGTCATTTTAATTTTCTCTTTATTATCTCTATCATGCAGTGAAATTTGGATATGAAAAGATGCTTTATTATTTTGTTCTGGAGACTTGCACTCATGTTATTGTTCTTTACACAAATAAATTGCTGAATTATATAAAATATCTACTCATATACAAATATTGTGATCACAGTGAAGAAATGATTTATTAAATAATACATGGAATAAAATGTAATAAATAATTCCACTCAGTTGCAATACCCAATAGCTGTCCTTTTTATTTTTAGAGGTTCAGTATAGTTAAATCACAGCTTTAACAGCTTACAAGTTCAAGTTCAAGCATGTTATTGTCATTGTGTAACACAATGAGATTACTTTTTGTGGCAGCCCCAAAGTGCATTTAAAGAAAAGTCAAATAATTCCAAATATGTTGTATACAGTGTTAAGTGATCAAGTATCCAGAGCAAATTATTATTGCTCAAAGTACAGCAACATACATTGTTATTGCACCTGTTAATGAATAGTACATTACATATTATATATTGTATTACATTAGTATCTTGCACATTACCAATATAGCTTATTGCACATGTTTAATTAAAAATGATCTCAGACTGAGGAGATTCACAGTTCAGAAAGTTTATGGCAGATTGGAAAAAGCTATTTTTTAGTCTTTTTGTGTGTACATGGATTGAACTAAAGCGTCTTCCTGATGGGCGGAGCTCAAACAAAGAATTTCCAGATGAGTTTTGTCCTTGAGAATGTTTTTGGGCCCTTCTCACACATCCAAGTCTTATACAAGAGTTCGAGTGATGGTAGTTCAGTCCCAATAATGGCCTCTGCTGTTTTTACAACCCGCTGCAGGGCTTCTTTAGCAGCATTGGTGCAGCTGTTGTTCCAGGCCATTATGCAGTTAGTTAAGATGCTCTCTATAGTGCATCTATAGAAATTAACCATCAGCTTCTGGGGGAGATCAGCTCCCCTTAGCTTCCTGAGAAAATAGAGGTGTTGTTGTGCTTTGCCTATTATAGCCAAGTTGTTGTCAGCCCAGGACATGTCCTCTGAGATGGTGACTCCTAGATACGCAAAGCTGGAAACTCTCTCCACAGCATCTGCATTGATTGTTATCGGACTGTGATTGGTCTTTTTAGTGGTCCTAAAGTCCAGAATAACTTCTTTGGTCTTTTTGGCATTTAAAACCAGGTTGTTGGTGTTGCACCATGCTGTCAGATTCTGAACCTCTTCCCTATATGCAGCTTCATTGTTGTCTGTTACAAGCCCAATGACAGTCATATCATTTGCAAATTTAACAATAATGTTTGATTGGTGGAGGGGTTGACAGTCATGGGTAAAGAGTGCATAAACAAAGGGATTAGTACACATCCTTGCGGCACACCAGTACTCAGGGTAAGGATGGAGGATGTGTGTTTGACCATCCTGACAGAATGGGGGTGGTTCGTGAGAAAATCCAGTAACCAGTTGCATATGGATGGAGCAAGTCCTCGTGCATAGAATTTTTTGATCAGCTGGTTAGGTATGATGGTATTAAATGCAGAGCTGTAGTCAATGAAGAGCATCCTAACATAGGTGTTGGGCTTTTAAAAGGTGCGAGAGGGCAGCATGTAGAGCCACACAGATGGTGTCCTCAGTTGATCTATTTGACCGATAGGCAAACTGGTGTTGGTCTAGATCAGCTGGGATGGAGGCTTTGATGTGGGTGATTACCAGTTGTTTAAAGCACTTTGCGATGACAGGGGTGAGAGCAACTGGTCGATAGTCATTAAGACAGTTTCACCTTGGTGTTTTGGGAACATGTACAATGGTTGTGGATTTCAGGCACAAGGGGACTGCACCTGAGGAGAGAGAGAGGTTGAATATGTGTGTAAATACCTCCGCTAATTATCAGCGCAGGCCTGGAGCACACGTCCTTGCACATTATCAGGACCTGCTGACTTCCTTGTATTGATGTTTTCGAGTGCCCGCCGCACATCATGTATGTGTACGACCAAGGCTGTGAGTCTCCGGTCAGCTCAAAGCTGACTGGAGGCAGGTTATTGCCCTTGTCAAACCGTGCAAAGAAGAATGTGCTTGTGCTGTAATTTTCTTAGCATTGCTTTATTATACTTTGCTGGATCTTCGTTTGTTTATAAAATTAAAGAGTAATATTACCATTGCACACTGAAGAGGACTTATTGTAGCTTCTTTAGGCTGTTTTGAGGATTTACCTGCTGTAAACCTGGGATGACCTCAGTGTATTCGTAAGTTTGAATCTAGGAGGGCAATTTTTATAGGAGAAGCAACAACCTTTTAAAAAATCATTGATTTCTTATATTTTGATGTCCAATGAGAGTCTACAGGTAAATCTGTTTTTAACTGCTTTTTATGAAATGTGCTTAGTTAGTGGTAAATTAATTCAGGATAAACAACTCTGCACCTAATTATGTTCATTATTTACTTATGTATTGTCACACACAAGCACATGGGAGGCAGTCAGTGGGCTTGGTTGGGCGTGATATGCCGAGACAAGGGTTGGAGGGATGCACGAATACCTTTGCCTTTTTTCCCTCCAGACCCTCCAAACAGAAGCCTGCATAATTCTAGAAGCTTCCCTATCAGTGAAATCGCTTCCAGTTCTGGCCCCTTGGGCACATCCCTTCCTCCTCAGCAGCTATAAAACAGCCACTTTTTCCTCACTCCTCAATCCCGATTTGGACACAGTCAGCTGTGACTACTTAACCCTCCTTTTTTCATTATTTACAAAACTGAATATACGGTGTTGGAACTCCAAACTTTTTTCCTTGTCTTTCTTGTTTTCTTATAGTATGAAACATGATATTAGCACAGATTTGTATTTTGCAGCATTTATTAGTAAAACTTTAGAGTAGGCTTGCTATTGTGCATCTATTAGTCAATTTTTCTATAAAACACAAAAAATTTGTTGAAGTCTCAGTATATATCAGTAAGAAACTTAGAGATGCAATATAGGTAGCCCCTGTTCCATTCTTTTGCATTTGGTGAATTGCAAGTGTTAAGGACATGGAAAACATTTTAAAAGGGTTTATTACATAGGCAGCAATTTTTCTAAAATGATAACCATTTATATTCCTAGGAGTGGAGTACAGTTTGAATCATTTACATTGCATGAAAATAAACAATGTATATGATTTTAAATAATTTCTGACATAGAAAAGATGTAAGATAGGCTTTGCTGACATCTTTAATATCAGTAGCTTTGGAGGAAGATGATTCACGGTAGCATGTCTCTGACACGGACTCATTCTACTTTTATCCTCTTATCCTGGTAAGTGTCTCAAATGGATATAATCCCACACAAGTGTCCTGAATTTGTCACTGGGTTAGGCTAAAGCTTCTACATCAACCCAGAGAGGCACCTTGGGGAAATCCTAACTACAAGCCCAGACCAGCTTTTTTGTATCTAGAAAAGTAATGGTTCTACTTTGTGGTCCTCCCTCCCTCATGACTGCTCATGTCATCATTGAGAGGAATCCCAATAACTCAGTATAGGGACTTCATTTTAGCTACCTTGTCTGGCTCCTTCTTTTGGACCATTTTGCTATGGACAGCCCTATCAGGGGCACTGAGCTCCTGAAATTCTGGCTGCAAGGGTGATTGAAGTATAAAATACCTAAGTCACAATCCTTACAAGGGCAGTAGAATAGCTGAGCTCATTATCTGATTAGAAATATTGAACATCTTTAAAATATTTTAGCTATGTTTCGTAAAAAAAAATCCCAGAATTAAACTCTTAACTAAATAGATCCGAACACAATTGGTGACAACGAAAGTGATTTGATGCTTTCAATCCTGCTTAAAGTTGTAAGTAAAATGTGTGTTTTCTTTTTCTGCTGTCTATTCAATATTTGTATGCAAATGTACATGCTCTAATTCGTGCTGACCCACTGACTAAGGTCAGGGAACTTACAGAAATGCCACTATACACATGATGAAGCACATCAATAATGCCAGCCTTAAAAACAAAATCAGAGAACAAAAAACATTTAAAAAATACTAAGTATGTATCCACAGTTACTGTGTGTTTGAAACTACTTCTAAAGAAGCAGCTGTGTTAACATAAAAAGAAAACGAAAAATCTCAATTAAAGTAAACGTACTGATGGATAATGTTGCCAATATGTATGTAATATAGTATCTCAAGCACTATGCTGGAAAGCAAATAAACTTCAAAAAACTATGCATTCAGACAAGTACAGTATCACTGTAATTTCAGGGGATCTTGGATAACCAAGACACACACTCTGCCATGGCAGAGACTCTCCATTGCTTTCCTTTACTGCTGTTTCTTTAAACTATTGTTCACTCCAAATCCATTTTTAACTGAATAAAGGACACAAAATAGGCTAAACTGTCCAGAAACTGAACTGTTGCTGTGTAGAGAAGCAAATGCATATTGTACCATGTCTTTGTATTAAGACACTAACAATCTAAAACTAATTAATTTTTAAATTTGAAAAATATACCTCTGAAAATGGGGTACGGTCACTGTGGTTTATTTGGTATCTGCTTATCTTGTTAGACGGTATTGACCTTGCTGAAAGAATCCTAAAATTCCACAGATGAATACTTTTTAAAACTTCCATTGTTAAAGTTATCGTCAATATATTATGAATCCAATTGTGCTTCACTCAATCAGAATATGGAACCAATGTAGGAAGTATTTTAAGACAGAGAAGCTTTTATCTGTGGCACCTCTGCACAAGAACCACCTTTCCCCACCCTCTCAAATACACGCAGTTTTTAATCCATGGAAAACTTCTGGGATTAAATCACTTAGAGATCTGTACATAGACAATATTTTGCATCCTACGAAAAATTACCAGCAACACATGTCTTTCACTACCTTCAAATTCGAAACTTTGTTAAAATGAACCTGTCCAATTTTCCTCACCTCCCTCTATACCACCTACCTCTATAACTCAAAGAGCATTTCTGAAATATATAAAACTATTTTACAGTCCCTCCCTTTCAAAGATCCAAGAGAAAAGTGGGAAAAAAATCTCTCACTCAACATTTCAGAAAATGAGTGAAAAGTAGCAATGCAGAGAATTCACTCAAGCTCCATATGCACAAATCATAGAATTATTCAACTTAAAATTATATATCGAGCATATCTCTCTCATTGAAAATTGTCCAAAATGTTTCCAGGGCAAGATCCAACTTGCGAACACTGCAATCAAGCCCTGGCCTCACTGGGTCACATGTTTTGGGCCTGCACCAAATTAACACCATTCTGGACAACAATTTTTAAGCGCCTTTCAGACAGCCTTGGTGTCACAATCCTTCCTAATCCACTAAAAGATCTGTGTTTTGGTGTACTTCCAGATGGGAATAAAGTGGAGAAGGACAAACAAATGGTAATTTTCTTTACTACACTATTGGCACGTAGACTAGAAGAATTCTAACTCTCCTATTCTAAGTCAGTGGGATAACTGATGTTTTATATTATTTGAAACTGGAAAAATTCGCACTTAGAGGATCTGTACAAATCTTTATCAAAACCTGACAGGATCTAATCAATAACATTTTAGAATAAGTATTTAAATTGAGGAAGCAGGTTCTCTCCCCTCTTTTACTCCATTTATCTTTAGTAATGTATTATTTTACCTATTCATTTGTCTTTACTATCATAAAGTTTTACACTGCTGGCCTAGCTCTCTTTCTCAGCATGGGGATTGAGTTGTTTCGAATTTTTCTTTTTTTTTTCCTTTTTGTAAAACTCGAGCTTTGTGTATGAAGTGTTATTTAATTTTAATAAATTCAATAAGATAAAAAAAAAACTTCCATTGTTAAATTCAATTGGGTTTATTGTTTTATGCCCTTCTCTCGCTAATGTTGTTTATGTATAGTTTGCTGGGTGTTAACTCAGATGTAAAGCAGTTTATTTTCATGATTTATAATATAAGACAAGACAAAGCCCAGTCAATAAAAACTTTAACAAGACACTGAAATTCTGAGAAGAACATGGTAATGTCTGACACAAGCTCAAAAGGAACTGCATAAAATGTATCCTCATGAGATAGAACAGGCTATGACAGAACCTCCAGAAATGGAAAACCTTACCATAATTTTGTCATGGTGGATGAGAAACCCACAGAGTTAAACTCGATAAAATTTCAAGTATGATATTTGCAAATTAATCCATTTATCCAAATGCTGTTAAGTCAAAGGCATAAGGTATAATTGCAGCTGGGGGGAGCTTTAAAATTTTGTAAAATGTGTAGGGAACTAAAATTCACATTTGGTAAGCAAATCATGTTCTGGACTAGAATCAACAGGACTTCTTTGATCTGTCATATGGTTGTTGTCCACCACTTATTATGTAACCCATCAGGCTCCATTTAATAGCAAGCCTAAATGTTTTCATATCCTGTGTTGCAGAAAATATTCCAAAACTAATAATACATTTTCTTTAAATAGACTAGGTCATGTTTATGTCTCAAGTGGTAATTTCATAGCATTGGATCTTTTAAATTATAAATCATACTATTTGAACAACCTTTTAAGTATCTTAGATTTTTGAGATTGCTTTTTTCACATTGTCAGCTTTTATAATTGACTTCTTTATCTTTGGAATTTCCTATTTTCTTTCTTTCCCACTTGGCTAGTATCTAAAAGGCGGAAAAAAACATCTCCCATCTTGACATAACTTACAGTAAGTCTTCTAGAACAAGTTAACTCTACTCACAAGCTGACACATTCAGCAGAATTCAATGAAGACATCATCAGAACTGCTCTCCTGCAGCATGGGACATTTTAAAGAAATATTAAAGTGAGAGTTGAGACTTTTAGCAGTATCGGTTGATCCTCCATCAAAGTCATTTCAGTTCATAAGAATGTATGCTCTCTTTTGACACAACCATCTTGAGGAATCAAATATTTTGGTACTGAAAAAATAAAATTTAACGTAGGCAGCATGGTGTGGTACCTAGAACAGTGGATTTTAAACATCAATGTTTAATCTTTCTCACTGAATCCTTGTGTATCCTTAAGTAATTCACTTAACTTGCTTATGTTAGGGTTGTAAAACAATTGTACTCAAGAGCCTTGGGATAATGTTTCACTATACATTAACGTTTTATGTAATTCATTTGAAAAGTATATCAGGAGGCATATATTTGTTTATATATGTGCCAATATGATATAGTGTTTTGTCTTCAGCTTTATGTTTGTGCTGCATTGTTTTATATGTTTAATTTTCAGCTGCATAGTATGGGAAAATGTATACAGCCTTTTTTAAATAGACATTTGGTATTTAAGAATTATTAAACATCTTTGGAGTATAGGAGGTCATGAGTATTTTTTCTGGGTTGAAATAATGAAGTGTTTCAGAATTATAGGCAAGAAATGTTATTGGATATAAAACTTTAATTAATGTTATCCAGCCATATCCATTTACTTAAGCCCTTTTATCCAGTACAGGGTCAAGGAAAGCTGAGGATTATGGCAGGAACTGACTAAGCACAAGCCTTAAAAGTTGCGTTTTTACTTTTTACAGATATTACTCAATGTTGCAGTTTCCTTTTACTTAGCATCTTAAGCCTACTTTGATATATTTTTCATCTATGATTTAGTTTTAATGGAATTATTTGTGTCTGCAGCCAGGAGTTTTGGCCATTGCTGACACAATGATATACACACAAAGTCCACCATGCAAAGATACAGTACATCCAGACAACATTCAGACCCCTTCACTTTCTGTACCCTTTATTGTGATGTAGATTTAAATTTAAATGGATACATTTGACTTTGTTGCCCATTAATCCACATTCAATAACCCATAAATATGTTTTCAGAAAAGTTAACAAATTTATTAAAAATCAAAACCAGAAATCTCTAATTTATATGAGTATTCAGACTCTTCTGCAGTAGTACATCAAGCTTTGGTCAAGTTTAATTTTTATTTATTTTTTTTTTTTTTACTTTTTGCTTTAAATATCCATTAAATGTATCTAGAACTTGATTAAAGTGCAACTGTGGCAAACTGAATTGATTGGACATAATGTGTAATGACTCAGCCTTGTGTATATAAGGCTCCACAATTCACACAGCTAGTCTGGACAAAAACCAAGACATGAAGTCCAAGAAACTCTCTGTAGACCACTGGGATAAATTTGAGGTAAAGCATTGATCAGGGCAAGGTTATAAAATCATTTGTCAAGTTCTCAGCATTCCCAGTAGCACAGTGGCCACAATAATTGTTAAACAGAAGATGTTTGGAATCACCTGGGGCCTCATGCATAAACGGCGTGCATAGAATTCACACTAAAACATGGTGTATGGACAAAACTGGAAATGTGTGTACGCACAAAAAAGTCGAGATGCATAAATCTGTGTGTACACCAACTTCCACGTTCTTCCGCTCCATAAATTCTGGTCAGTGTGAAAAGTAACGCATGTGTACACGCCTGCTCCCACTCCCCAACTCCTCCCAAAATTATGCGTCTTTGAATATGCAAATCAATATATAGCCCTTAAGATCAGTGTTCTGAGAAAAGGCAATGGCACAAGCACTGGGGAAAACAGAAGAATTTCAGCCAATTTCAATACCAAGTGCAGGCAAGGAAAAATGTACTATTTGTTAGTTTAAACAGTGGTATAAACAACAAAAGGAAGTTTTCGAGTGACACAGAGTGTCGGAGAAACTCAAAAGTTCAAGTTTACAGAGTCACACAGTGCTCGTAATAAAAAAGAAGTTGTCAGATATCAAAGTCGCTGTGAAAAGGCGAGTCGTAGCCCAATGTCTGAGAGTCATATGAAAGATTATTAGAGTACAGAGAAAAGAAAAAAAAAATAGTGACAGTGGGAAAAAAGCTTAAAATTTCCACTTTAATCTCGAAATTTCCACTTTATTCACATAGTTTATTTTGTCATTAAAGTAGAACATCATAAACTTTATCTTAAAATCGTTTAATTTACTAGTTTCTCAAATCCCATCATAACTTAATTAGCACGTTAAATGCTTTGTTTTGTATATGTTCTTCTATGTGCTCTATGTGCGTGAATCTCTACGTGCTTCTTAAACAGGCTTTCTCTTCCTCTGAAAGGACACAGAATCCATTACATTTGTAATATTACAGCTCTACTGAGCTGTTTAATTGATATCATTTTCATGATTACAGGAGTTAAAACATGTTATTAAACATGGGAACACGGTGGCACAGTGATAGTGACAAGCTGGTGCCCCATCAAGAGATTGTTCCTGCGTCACACAAAATGCTTGGTACACCACGCGCAACCTTCAATGAAATAATTTATTGCAGCAGTATTGTCTTTTTCAAACATACTAACTCCCAATTCCTGTCCTTCCTTTTCTTTCTCCAAGTACCCAATCGCCACACAACCAGCTCTGTAATAGATGCTAAGCCATCTGTAAGCTTAGAACACCAGTTCTTCAAAACTTTTAAGGAACATTGAAATATCTTCGTAGAACATGTTTAATTTTACTATCCATCTATCCTTCCCGTGTCGCGCCAGCCCCAGCAAGAATACAGCGCGAGGCAGGAACAATCGATGAACGGGGCGCCAGCTCCTTGCTAGCACTGCGACACCGTATCCTCACATGTTTAATTATTAACAATATAGATTATTTAAATGATGTTAACATTTTATCTGTATAATGTAATAAACATATTTTGCTGCATTTCATCTTAAAATTATATCGTCATCATATGTAAATAAGCGCTATAGTGGCTCAGGTTGTGCAATATTATAACTGTATTGCAAGTTTACAGTGAGGTATTGTACTAATAAGTACAAACAGTTCTACAAGAAGCATTTGATGGACTGAATGATTGCGTTTATAGTTCTTGGGATGAAACTATTTCTGAACCGTGAGGTCAGTACAGGAAAGGCTCTGAAGCATTTGCTGTATGATAGCAGTTGAAACAGACAGTGTGCATGCCTGAGGCAGCATGTGCTAGATGCTGTATACTGATAATTCTCTTTCCAATCAGCTGCTGTAGAGCTGTGATTCCACAATCAGATACAGTGATATAAATACTCCGAGAGGTGCAGGGAGAGTAGTATGGAAAAAGATGATCCACTGTGGCAACCCCTAACAGGAGCTGCTGCAAAAAGAAGAAGGTACAGTGAGAGTAACACTGCTAAAGCAGCTATGGTATTTGGAATAGTTTGGAAATTCCATGGACCATTATATTGTTACAGGGTTAATTACAATCAGATGCCTTATGAGGCCCCTGGACTCTCTCTAGAGTTAACTGTCTGTCCAAATTGGGTAACCTGTCAAGAAGGGTCTTGGTCAGTGAGGTAACTGGTAGTGAGGTAATTAATCACACTAACAGAGTTTCAGATGTTCTGTGCTGAGATGGAAACACCAGTTGAATGGACGACTCTCTCAAGAGCAGTCCATCAATCAGGAGTGTATAATAGAATGGCTATCCCCCATATGGAGATTGCCAAATTACATTTAAATGATTCTGAGAGCATGAGGAAACAGATCCTCTCTTGTGATGAGACAAAAGTTGAACTCTTTGGGCAGAAGCAGTATATCTTGGAAAGACCAGTCAGTGTTCATTATCTGCCTAATACCATCCTTACAGATAAGAATGGTGGTGGCAGCATCATGGTATGGTGTACAGAGTCCATTTTAGGACTTCCTCCTCCCTCCGAGAAAACTCCATCCTTCCTACTACTTTGGACAAAACATTCCTCCTTCCTGTGAGGAATCCCCCGTCAACCCTCCTCCCTCCTCCTTCCTCCCTTAAGGAAGTGACGTAATACTCCAGTTCCACCTTCTTCACAAGTTCATTCACCGAAATGTTTGTCAATTATATTTCACAGTAAGAATTTACAGCACGACTCAAATGCGGGAACGAAGGTAAATGACGTTAATTGTTAAGTATCTTTTAATACTGTGTAAGTATACATATTAACACGTGTGCATTAAAACGTGTGCATTTACGTGGCGATTTCTCAGGCTTAAAAGCTCACCTTTTATTAAAAAGGTAAATGCAAACTTTTTTCTTTCTGAAGGGCACAAACCACTTTGGACTTAAGCCGTTAAATGCGGGAAATTTTCGTTACAGACAAATAAGCGCAACATATTATCAGTTGTATTGTATGCTTACAGTACATGTAGAAATGTGTTAATCATTAACTAATAGTATGGGATGGGGTTTTTCTACTCAGCTACAGATGCCGATGGAGACCAGAACTGCTTTGGAAAAATACAAACGCCTTAGGGCCGATCTTGAAGAAGGTAGCGTAGCGCCTTGATTTAAACGACTCCATGTCTTGGTGGGTTTGCGTTGCTTGTTGTCAATATCTTTACACCATCTTTACACCTATTTGTAAGGCTTATTGACTGAAAGGGGCTTTCATGAAAAAGTTAGGGCTTTGCTACAGGATATGCCTTCTACAAGCCAAGGAAGTAAAAATAAAGGTATATATTTCTGTTTTATTTAAACCTTTTTAAGTTCGTACGCATAGCCCCATTTGGCCGTTTTAACATTGATATTTAAAGTGTAATTTTAGAAACACAATGTAGATACTTGACTATAAGTAGTATAATCTCGTGCCAGTTGTTGAAAACACTAAAAAAGTTGCATACTTAACGTTAACAAAATGCATGGCTTTCTACAGAGACGTTATTTTTTCAGCAAGATGTATTGTTCAGAATGTATTTAATGTGTTGGTTTATTGTGCATATCTTGTTTTGTATCACAGATTCACATGTCATTGGAGTAAAGAACCATGATTGTAAGTAACTAGCCTTAATAATACAATTATAATGTAATTTAAATTTTAAAAACCAAAGAATTATCCCATAAGGATGTTAATATGTTTTAGACTCTGAATAAAATACATTTTTGTTAAAAATCTGAATTAGTATGTACAGTTCTGGTATCAAAATGTTTCATGTCATAGGTTTGCGTATTATCAGAAACTTATTTGAACAAGGGTATACTCAGAAGGAGATGGTTAAAGTAATTGAGGTGTTTGGAGGAGAAAAAATATCGCAAGTTAAATATTTTCATAAATTTTCATAAGATTTTGGATTATATCTTTATACTTTGGGAAAGGTCATTCATAATCATTTTTAATTCCAAATTTCATTGTACCATATGCTATTGTAATTGGTTCACTTAGTGTGTATTGTGTAAAAACATAGTTCAGTATTAAGCATTCATATTTTTGCAGTCTATAAATTATTTTGGTAGAACAAACATGTGCAAATGATTTTTTATCAAATTTTATCTCAGATAATATATTTCTTAGTTAGTTAACGCAGCAGATGACTACAGCATAAAAGTTTGTTCCACCAATTGCAAATATTATGCATTGTTTTAAGATTTAAAGAACAGAAGGACATGGTTAATTTTTGTAACATTTTCAGAGATCGCCAACTGAGAAGACTTTTGCACAAAATGAAATTGTTCAGAAGGAGTAATGACCGCCCCAAAAATGAAATTTTTGCTGCAGTTGAGGTACCAGTATTACTGACTCCTTGATTATGGAGGTGATCATTAAGTGAATTAATTAAATCCAAATTATTTTTGTATCTTAGAGTGAATTAAAAAAGTGGCCCCCAATGAAAGGTGTTCGAGCTATGTATAGACGTGTGAGGGACTTCAGAGGAATTCGACCATGCTATCGGTATCCTGTGTCTAATTCTACAGCATGTTTTATCTATTTATGGTGTTTCTTTGACTACTTGGTTAACAGTAAACACTCATTCCCTTCCTTAAATATGTGACTTCAAAAATTATTTTTTTCTGTAGAAATGATGTACATGAAGTAATGCGTCAATTGGATGCAAGGGGGCTGCACAGACGACAGCCAGGAAATCGCAAAATTCTGAGATGCCAGTACTCAACAAAGGGCCCCAATCACACTTGGCACATTGATGGCATGTCTTATATTGGCTTTGTTTTTCTGTTTTTTTCTAATGTACATGATCCATATGATAAGAATAGAAAGTGCAAAACTGTGAAATCTGAGATTCTTACAAGTTACTTTAAACCCACTGTTTTTTAATGTATATGCAATGTTATTACTGTGTTTGCAGGGTTCATTTATTGAATTTTGTTTGTTACAGGAAATGATAAATTGCGTTTTTATGGAATCTGGATTCATCTGTGTATTGATGGGTATGTAGAGACAAGATGAATCGGTATTATTGTGATCAATACTGTTCTGTTAATATGTATATTCTCTATGTATGTTTTTCGCATATTTTCATATCTTTATGTAGATATTCAAGACGTGTTATATGGCTACATGCAGGGACCTCCAATCGGAATCCACGTTTCATTGCTAGATATTTTCTTGATGCAGTGGAAACAGAAAATGGTGAAACGTTTACTTTCGTTTCCAGTTAATTCCTATAATAAATTAGTTTCTTTAGCTGCATATTGTTAGAAGATTTTCTTAATATTTTATAGAGCACCTTTCTAGCTGTGTGCTTTAAATTACTGTGTTTTATTTATTTTTGAATTGTTATGGCTATAGGTTGTCCACGCCTTGTGAGAGCAGATAGGGGTTGTGAAAATTCTTTAGTTGCCATTATACAGATGTCTTTTAGATACCATCACCATGACAGCTTAGCAGGAGTTAACAGTTTCAGATATGGGAAGTCTATACATAATCAAGTATAAAAAAATACCAGATTGTTGTATATTTCGTTATTGTGACTTTACCTTTAAAGATGAAAGACCTATGTACAGTAGGAAAATGCACATGCTTTCAACAATTACTGCATTATAAAGCCTATCAAAAGTAATGTGATGTGTGACAATATCTCTTGTGAGTATTTGCTGACAGGAATTAAATGACTGAATTTAATATTTTGGGTGAAAAAATCACCAATATTATTATATTCTGTTTTTATTTCTAAAAGCGAGCAGAGTAATTTAATGGATACCTAAAAAAATCATGGATATGTTTCTGGCAAAAACATTTTGAGGTATGTAATGTAGATGTAATACATGTCTCTGATTAACTAATTATTACATATAGTATTGTTAGCATTTTTTCCCTTAGTACACCTAAGAAATTTTGCCTTTTTGACAGGCAATGGTGGAAGCTGAAATTTTGGAACTATCCAATCCCATACATATGTATGTATTGTACATTTATTTATTTATATATATTATATATATATGTTGACTCATATACACAGTATATGTGTAAATGCTTATCTATTTATTAGTTGATATTTTTCTAATTAAAAATTATATTTACATAATGGAGACTGAATGTAAGGTAAGATGTAAAGGGGCCTGAGTTTCCTCAAAAGCTTGCATATTGTAATCTTTTTAGTTAGCCAATGAAAGGTGTCATTTATGGGGAAATTGAAACACATACAGCAGCAGACTCACAGGATAAATAATAAAGCCAAACTATCAATCAGTCGATAAGCAAATATAAATATAATGTATATTGTGCAGATATTTCAAAAAGAACTTCACGAGTGCCCCTGGTGGAAGCATTGAATTGCCTGATAGCAGTTTGCAGAAAAGATCCCCAGAGGTGCATCTTAATACACCATGGTGGAATGAGCCTGTGGCTAAAAGTACTCCAAGACACTGCCTACTGGAGGGGATTTTTCATGATGGCATCCAATTTTGCCACAGTCCTCTTTTTTTACAACACCTTCCAGTGTGTCCAGGGTTTGCCCTGTCATGGAGCAGGCTGTCCTGATACGTTTGTTCAGGCACTGTGCTTCTTTTGTGCTCAGGTTGCTTCCCCAGGAAACTGCAGCATGTAACATCACACTGGCTACTATGGACTGGTAGAACATTTCCAACAGTTTGCTGCACACATCAAAAGACCTGAGTCTCCATAACTAGTACACTCTGCTCTGGCCCTTCTTGTACAGAGACACTGTGTTGTCAGACCAGTCCAGTTTGTTGTTTATGTGAATCCCCAGGTACTTGTAGCTCTGCACCTCTTCCACGTACACGTCCTCCCGTGGATGGTGATTGGTCAAAGGCTTTTTGTCTTGCTGATACAGAGTTGCAGGTTGTCCTGGCACCGCAAGACAAAGTCCTCTACAAACATCCTGTGCTCTTGACTCGTCTCCATTATTAATGCAGCCTATGATGGAGGAGCATCTGAAAATTGAAAAATACGAGTCAGTGTATTTTGGTAATAAAGATGCTTTTTTTGTGAAGGACCTTATGAAGTAATCAGCAAAAATGCTGTATTTTTGAGCATTATAACGGTTCAGTATTTAGCTCTATTGTATTGCCAGTAGGAAGTATTGGCCTGGTACCTATCTATATGGAATCTTCATGTTAACCACATATAAGAGTAGCTTTTTCCAGAAACGTGTTTTCCTTTGCATCACATATACATGTGTTAAGGTTACTTGGCATCCCGAAGTTTTGGTGAATGTTGTAATTGTGTGTACCTGTGAGAGAATACAACAAGACTGCCATGCTATTCACAGTTGCTTGTGACTGGATACACTAGGATAGTTGTCTACATCACTATAAAACAGTTTAATCAGGAAAGGAAAAAAAAAATGTTTTTTATATATTTCCTTCTGTTTCAGACACTGTGTCCAATATTGCTTTTTAATGAAAGGCAGCTTTACTCTGAGCGCATTGAATAGAACAACCACAGGATTCGTAAGCAGACTTTAGCTGCAGGACCATTTGGAAAACCAGACATGCTTTATTTTTGTCCTCCATCCGGTAATGTTACCTTTAAACACAGCCTATCCAAATCTATTTTCATGCTTACCTGATAAGGTTTTATGTTTAAACTATTTTGGACAAAACTATGATAACATATTTAAGCCAACTATTAATTATTTTTTCACATTTGGTTTTATCTGTTAGCTCAGAAACTTCAGCCTTGAAGAACATAAACTGTATAAACAACACCGTCAAAAGTAGCAATAAATTTCTCTCTCACTGAGCTACACCACAAAAAAAGTTAGAAGGTTAGCTCAATTCTTTCACACACGGCAATCTTCTGCTTCCCACATTTTATTTGTTGCCATAAGGCTGCAGATTAAGGTTCTAAATGATTTAAGATCAATAGTTTTAAGAATTCTTTGATTCCCAGAGTTATAAGCATTTTGAATTCCAGCAGTTGTAAGAGTTATTAGGTAGTATTAAAATTATTTTTCTTTGTAAGAATCTTGTGTGCCTTTGAGTATGTACTGACTTCCTGTCATGTGATTAGTCTTGGCTTGTTTTCCTGTGTCTGTGTAACAATATTCTGTGCTTTTACACTTTACCACTGCAAACAAATTTCCCTGTGAGATAATAAAATCTGCCAAACCTAACCCATTGTCTAATCTGTTTTTTAGTTTATGTATTTTGCATATATGGTATTATGGAGAGTGCTCATTTACTGTCTACTCATTCAACTAATGTATTTTTTGTCATTAATAGGAACTCCAAATATGCTGTGCACAATTGATGATGATCTTCAGCAGCATGCAGACACTATGGCTTGTGAAAAGGGATCCACCCTGACTGTGGCCAATGTTGCTTTCAGGCAGTTGTGCTCCACTGTGTTTACTCTCCCTAGATCAATGGATGGTTATTCAGTTGATGATGCTGTGGCTTCCTATCTAACGACTGCAAATCACATCACAACCCTTATGGCCAGTTTGAATCTGATTGAGCCAGATAACTTTGTACAGGCTTTTGAAATATATGAAAAAATAGTAAATTCTTCTCATACTAAATAAATTTTGTTGTTGTGAAAATAAATTGGTTTAATCATACTTTTTTTTTTTAGCCTTTACACATAGAAAGATCCATTATAAAAATTTAAAACAACACAGAGGATATTTAAATAGAACCTTTAGTATCCTTCCATAATGCATGTTTAGCCATTATCAGTCCATTAATTTTATGAACTTGAACTGATATTAGAGTTTCTTGTGACAGAAGAATCAAGCACCATTTATGAATTTGTTGAGTACAACTTAGATGGCTGATTTTCTTCTCTGGGAGAGACATTATTTATTTGCATCACAATTTTACAGTCATAACATCAAGAAGAACAACAATCAAAATAATTGTATGGACTTTTTTCCTGCATACAGTATATAATTTAACACGTTTTAATGACAGGAAAAACTAAACATTTCACTTTCCTCTTGGGGATGAATAAAACAAAGGTCATTATCTAAAACATTTCATTTTCTAATTACCAATGGTATCCATAATGTTTTTTTAAATCAGTGTTGTCCAATGATTTTAACAGAAGAACTAGGTTTGAGGCCGAAATTCTTTCTGATGGTGTATATTTTAAACATGTACATATTAAGTGTGTGCAAAATGGATCAAATTTGTTTAAAGCATTTGGAGCTGCCTCTTTTGACATTAACTGGCACAGTTCTTTATAGGTCTTTACAGACCATGGAACAGTGTTTGTGTACAGCTCTAAAAGTGTTATGTCGATGGACCATATGTCTGAATGTACAGAACAAGGTTGATAAGTTAGCAGACATTCAGGAGCTGTATAAATAGCAGTACCACCAAGAGGTCCACTTAAAAGGCCAGATATTTTGCTCCCTTGCCTTAGCGAAAGTGAGTCACGAACATTGGCTAAACCCCAGTCGGTAAGGTAGGCCTTTTTGCTACTGCCTTCAATCTAGAAGACAAAAATTACAGAAATGAAAATGAATTTACTTAATGAAACACAAATGATCAACAAAGCATATGTTTGCTACCTAAACAGAATACATGTTTACCCTGTGTTTTGCACAAAAGTAAACACAAGCTTAGAATTCAAAATGTTAAACTTGCGATTGTGACTGATATAGAAAAACATCCCAAAACAGCTATTTATTTTTATATGGCCCAGAATCACATAAAGAATGTCTAAATAGAGTTTAATAGGCCATATTAATTTACAAAAGAGGTATCAAAGTGAAACCATACTAAAACAGTAACTCTTGTTTTCCTTGTATTTTCAATTTCTGTTTAAAAAATATATCCCACCAGGATGTTTGCAGGCTTCAGGTCCTGGTGTATTACATTCTTAGAATGGATGTATTCCACAGCCATTGCCACATCAAGTGCAACATACATTGTTTTCTTCTGCTTCTAACTACAAAATGAGAAATGATTTGTAAAATCAACCTGAATTATCCAAGTAATATTCAATGCATCAATGTCAGGAAGTTATCCTAAAAAAGCTGATGTGAACTTGTAATTTGTATAATTTTATTTATAACGCTAATATCTATATCACTATAAACAGTAAAATTGCCACTGTTAGATTAACACTATAGCTGCATAGATGGTCCATACTTTCCACATGTACAATTTAAAATGTTACCTTAATACTATTAGAATTGATTTAACAGGGTTAGTTTAGCTGTTTACCCTTTTACGATGCCTTTTGTAGCACTTAACAAAAACTACAGGTAGAACTTTACAGCTTTAGCAATTCTTTAATTTTTTTAGGTTATCATGGAGCTACATTACAAGCACATAATGTGATAACTACACAAATAGGAAAATGAAACAATTTAAAGCTGCCTGAGAAAGTGGAATGTTAACTGGCAAGCTTTTTACCAAGGATGCAAAAGGAAGAATGCCAGAAATAACAAACATATTTATCCTTTAATAATCCTTTTTTTTTTCCTTTTTAAAGGAGTATTATTGCATTTATATTAACTTGCATGAATAGAAAGCAATTTTTTCACATGACACATTGTAACATAAAAAGATTTAGAATGGTTTAGAAAAACAACTAACAATATCCTTTTTTAGAATGCATATTTTCAAGTAAAAACATAGCTAATTTTTGAAAAGTTAATTTAAAAGGTTCAAATGTCAAAAACTCTTGTTATATCAAGTTAAAGACAACAGAACATTCCATACCTTCACTGAACTGTCTGCACTATGAAGTACAACGTGTAAACTTGCTCCATGAATATACTTGTTTGCTATGAGTATATACTGATCTTTTTTGGTAGCAGCCAAGAATCTAACAATATTTGGATGAGAAAGTCTTCTACAGATAAAAAAAAACCAACATTAAACATAACTGTACATAACATGTTCATTTAGAATTCTCCTTAAAAATAAAGACTTTACAACACATTGTAATGTAAATATCCTTAAATTGTCATTTTTTTGGTCTTTAATACAAGCTTTTAGAAAAGTTTTCTTTTACATTCAGTTGTCTGATGTTCACAGTTTTCAGAAACCAACAGTAAACTAAACAAATTTAAACAATCAAGTTTCACTACAAAAAATATAAAGGGAAAAAAGAACTTACAAACAAACAAGGATCTCATGCAAAAAGTCATTACTGTCATCAACAGGAATCTTCTTTACTGCTGCTGATGTTCCCTGATATGAACCAAAGTACACAGTTCCAAACGACCCTGACCCCACAGCCAAATCAGGATTGAATTTGATTTGTCCATCATCAACATATGGAATTCGAGGCATGTACACTTGTGAAGGAAATGAAAAAAAAAATAAAAAATAATAATACCATTGAGCTAAAAATAACAATCATACAGACAACTAAAACAGTTAAGTTAAATGAAGCAGCAAATGTTTTACAAAACACCAAACCCTTGAATGCAGCATTTATGAATTTAGAAGAATAAATCCCCTTTTTTTTCAAAATACAAAAGTATTGCTTTTCACTATGTCTGCATTACAACATACCTGGAGGAATTGCATGATAAGGAGGTGTTTGAACATCAGACTTTAATGCACCATCTTCCATATTTTCAGCAATTGCTAGTGAACAATGTTTTTTACTAGATGACACCATCAGCTGAAGAAAGTTATGAACATAAATTCACTTTCAATTAACAATGATTTTTCTAATGCAGTAAAACAATGGCATAAAATGAAAAGCACATTATTTTTATTTGATTAAAACTGTATTTCAATCTTACCTCAAAGGAAAAGCTTCCTGAAAGTTGTGCTATTAGGCAAAATTAAAAAAGAAAATCACAAAAAACTCCAGACAAAGAAAAACAAATTAATACTAATCTAGGTTTAAATTAAATTAATTATAAAAATATTTCAATACCTTGTAAGTTGTCCATCATTGGTTTTCTCTATAGGAAAGCAAAACACAATCATCAGTTAAATGTGTATAATGTTTTGCAGATTCTGATTTCTCAGTTTAGGTAAGGGTCAAGTGCTGCTCTGTTATAGTTAAACTTTAAAGAAGTGAAAAAGAGTGTATGTGTACTTTAGCAGCAATGTAACTGTATTAAATGTTAAAATCACTAACACTGTCCTTCCCTATAATGAAATAAAGAATAATCATCTTGGTAATCTGGAATACATCAACTCATGTAGTAGAAGGAGAAATCCATAGTTAAAGAAGTATCTGGAAATACTTACAAAAGCTTAGCTGTTAACAAACAAGCACTAAAAGGACTCTTCTTGTTTGCCAATTTTTTTATGTTCTCAAACAGTATTCAATAATCTTTTTTAAATACTCACCTTACAACAGGTGGAATTTTTCTTCAAACGGCCTGCAAAGTATTAAGAACATGCTACACTGATGAATAAGTCTAAGAAAATAAATGTGTCAAATTTTAAATTCCACAAACCTGAGGTTTCCTGCAAAATTGGATTATCCTGTTAAAAAGTAATGTTTTTATTTTTATTAATGTGATTATTTCATCCCTCTCTATTGATAAATAATTTCTAGAAATATTTTATAATAATCTGTAAATACTTGTCTGTACCATTACTGCATTCTCCACCAACATGGATTTTGTCTGTGTTAAATTTTCACTTCTAGATGCCAAAGAAAGCTGTCCAACACATATCACATCATCTAAGGAGGAAACAAAAAACATTAAAAATGCCATATTCAACTTCCATCTGAATATTATTTGACAGTGTGTTTCAATTGTCAAGAATCTTGATCATAAAAAAATTTGAAACATCTTGTTAATTGCAAAATAAGACATTATCTTCTCTGTGGTTATTTTATTCACAGCAAAATACACCACTCATTATCAAGCAATATTTATTTACACAGCAAAATTACCAGTGTTACAATAACTCTTACAGTGTCAAAGCAACACTTTAATGTGCTTACATATAGAAACCATGGACCAATATACAGTAGATGTTTAAAGTGTTAATTTACTATTGCACATTTTGGTTTGTATGTAACATTTCTGTGTTTATGTTTATATTAATTTTTCGATTAAATGGCAATATGTTCAGTACATAACAGATTAAACTACTAAAAGAAGTACCTAAATCTCTACGACCAACATGTAATGTTTTCTTCCATATATCTGGAATTTCATTTAATGATAAATACTCCTTCTCAAAATTTGATTTGGGCCACCTTGATCAATCCGCATTGCACAGTGTGTACTGAGCTTCATTTCTTTTGTCATCTTTCCAAAACATTTCTTTGGCTTTCTCTATTATGTCATCATAACCATCCAATGGTTTCATTAAAAATTTAGGAGGCTCTTCTTCCAGCATTATCTTATGGTATTTTCCAGGTTTTTTTTTTGTTCTAGGTCTCCATTCCATTGCCAACACCTTCACCTTAAACAAAAATTGTATTTAGAACTTTGATATAAAATTCACAAAAGGTACTAAATGTGAACTAATGTGCATAAAAAAGAAAATTGTACGATTAAGACAGGCAGGGTGGCATAGCAGTTGAGGTTTTGGACTGCAAACCCAGAGTTGTCGGTTCAAATCCTGGTACTGACACCACTGTGTGACCCTGAGGAAGTCACTTCACCTGCCTATGCTGCAAAAAACAAAAGTAATGTAACAAATTGTGCCTCAGATGTTGCAAGTTGCTTGGATAAAGGCATAAGTCAAATAGACAAATATGTATTATACATATAGGAACTATTTTATTTTCAGTTAAGTCATCTGCAGCAAACCTTTATAAATGAGGGTTTCTCCTTTTTACATAGTGCAAACTGCTTCTTCTTCACTGATGTTTTTTCTTGGATGGCTTTTTTCATTTCATTGAAAATTAAAGCCGCATCTGCCAAAATATGTAACTTTCTTATTAATTTTTCAACATTGTGTAAAATAACTTCATAAAGTAACATAAAAGGTTTAAATACAGGTTATCCTTTTACACTAAAAAATTACTAAAGAGATACAAAAAAGTAAAATGTATGTGTTGTTTTTCTTTAGGGAGATTTAATATTACTGAAGAAAGAAAAAAAAGTAAAACGGACAAATAGGGCTATGCATACGAACTTAAAAAGGTTTAAATAAAACAGAAATATATACCTTTACTTTTACTTCTTTGGCTTGTAGAGGGCGTATCCTGTAGCAAAGCCCTAACTTTTTCATGAAAGCCCCTTTCAGTCAATAAGCCTTAAAAACAGGTGTAAAGATATTGACAACAAGCTACACAAACCAACCAAGACATGGAGTTGTTTAAATCAAGGCGCTGCGCTACCTTCTTCAAGATCGACCCTAAGGCGTTCGTATTTTTCCAAAGCAGTTCTGGTCTCCATCGGCATCTGTAGCTGAGTAGAAAAACCCCATCCCATACTATTAGTTAATGATTAACACATTTCTACATGTATTGTAAGCATACAATACAACTGATAATATGTTGCGCTTATTTGTCTGTAACGAAAATTTCCCGCATTTAACGGCTTAAGTCCAAAGTGGTTTGTGCCCTTCAAAAAGAAAAAAGTTTGCATTTACCTTTTTAATAAAAGGTGAGCTTTTAAGCCTGAGAAATCGCCCCGTAAATGCACACGTTTTAATGCACACGTGTTAATATGTATACTTACACAGTATTAAAAGACACTCAACAATTAACGTCATTCACCATCGTTCCCGCGTTTGAGTCGTGCTGTAAATTCTTACTGTGAAATATAATTGACAAACATTTCGGCGAATGAACTTGTGAAGAAGGCGGAACTGGAGTATTACGTCACTTCCATAATGAAAGTGCCAAAAGGATGGTGTTGGATGACGGAGACCTGAAGGCGGATGACGGAAAACTGACATCGGAGAACTGAGAACTGAGAGCGGATGGTGGTGGAACGAGGGAGGAGGGTTGTCGGGGGATTCCTCGCAGGGAGGAGGAATATTTTGTCGAAGGTAGTAGGAAGGATTGACTTTTCTCGGAGGGAGGAGGATGTCCTAAAATGGACACTGTAAAGGTGTTGCTTCTTAGGGTTAGGGACCGGGAGACTGAGAAGAGTTGTGGAAAGGATAAAAAGAGCCAAATACATAGAAATACTTGAAGAAAGCCTGCCCTAGAATGCACCTCAGTCTATGGCAAATTATCCTCTTCCTGCATTCTCTACTTATGAAAAAAATTGTGCTTCTTAATATACTATATAATAGTAGTAATTTTAATGCATTTTGAAAAGTTTAAAATTCAGCCAATAAATAAAATGACTGTAAAAAAACAATGATTTCATCATAATACAACATTTACTTAAAAAATCATATTTCAGGTATTTCTAAACTGAAAAAGATTTTATGCAAACTGAATTTATCTGGAAAAAAGCAATGCAAATTTAATTAAGAAAGGCTTTTGAATAATGCAACTAATAAAGAGCCAATGCCAATTATGTTAATATCTTATTACCCATACTTAAATGAGTTCATGGTAACTTGTCAAGGTCTTGCACAGCTGTTTATTTTGATCAAAACTTTTACAATTGGGGTGCCACAATAATTCTTATTGTCAATAAAATAGTGGTACATATCAAATAAATTTCATATGTCAGTTTTACTATTTCACAAGAGTTCAACAGTAGTTTGTAATTATTGGACTTGCTTTTTCAGAGCATAAAGATTAACTACTTGAAATTTTGAAAGAGGGAAAAACAGAATCAAGAAAGTATACTTAATAGGAAAGTAAGAGCCATATCTAAAATGGTGTATGACTTATTTTGTCAATCACTTCTGACACACAATAAATTGGGTTTTCCCAACTTTGAAAAAATATAACCTGAACAAATTCAGTGAGAGAGATACCAATGACAGGCGTGGAGAAATTAAATCCTAATAGTACTTTTTTTCTATAAACTGAACATTTTCAGAAACTATTTTCATTGGAAGCAAGCAGTACAACTTGTGGCAGAACACCCCCTGATGGCCTTAATACTGCTCTTAAACTAAGGTCCAGGGATACATATACCTAAACAGTTGTAAGATTTAAAAAACTCAATACAATTAAACAAAATAAATAATAAATAATAAACTTTAACTTATTTGTGTTTAGTTGTCATTTATGACCATCTGCTTTCCTCATTTTTTCAGGTATACTACATTACTTCTTCTTCCTTTTCCCTGTTGCTCTTTGCTTCTTGTATGTTGGGCCGTCCTGCCTACTACCAAAGTGCCTTTTGTGCAAACCTATCACTACTAATGCACAAAATCTCAAGCCATTATTACCTTCCTTACCTAAAACCTAAATTGAAAAGAAAACCTGTACATAATGAGCTGCCAAATGATTGCTTATTGTTCCCTGACAGATTTACTGCAGTTGTCTCTTATACTGGAAAACAGAACATTAGAAAATTGTGATGAGAGCAGTCCATTCAACCCAACAAGCTCATTCACCCCATGCATCTAGATTGTCCAAAATAACATCACGTTGAAATATAAAAGTCCCTAAAGTTCTGCTCTTCACCACACAACTTTATAATTTATTCTGTGTTTATAGTTTTTTACATGGAAAAAAACTTTATATTTGTACAAAATTTGCCTTTAAAAAGTTTCCTAATATGCCCCGTGTTCTTGTTGCAGAATTTGTTTTAAAGTAACAACTAGTATCTACTGTGTTAATCCCTTTCATAATTTTAACACTTCAGTTATGTCACCTTTTAATCTCTGTTTGCTTAAATTGAAAAGGTTAATCTCCTTCAATCTCTCCTCATAGCTCATACATCTTAGCCCTGGAATCATTTAGTTGCCCTCCTCTGGACTTTCTCCAGTGCTGCTGTTTTTTATTTTTAATATGGAATGCAAAACTGAACACAATACACTAGATAAGGTGCCACTGTTGTATTAAATAATTTAAGCGTAAATTTCCTTGGCTGGTATTGCATACATTGTGATATATAACCTAACATTCTATTAGGTGTCTGTATATAGACAGTGATGAGTCCACTATGACTCCTAGGTCAATTTTAATAAGGTGTACTATCAAGTTTCAGACTAACTATTTGCGACGGTGCAGGTCCTACTTCAATGCTCCTTTGTCCAGTTTGGGAGCCTCTCAAACCCAATACCGTCGATAATGTAACTGAATGAGCTGACAGATTTGGACAAATCACACATGGAGCAAAGGGAAGGTGTAAAAAGTGTTCAGTGCTTTTATTAGAAATACATCAAAACAATACAGTGTCCAAATAAAAAGTGTAGTGCTTCAAAAGTAGTCCATAAATAAATAATACATAAAAATGAGGTGAAAAGTGGGGAATAAAATCACAATAAATAAATTCTTTAAAAACAGAGGTTAAAAACACAATCACTGGATTCTTGATGTTCTCTTCAAACACTGATGATCACAGTCCACCTCCTTCTTCATCTCCCTGGCTCACCAATAATTCATGCAGCAGGCAGAGACTCAGCAGCCACAATCTTCATCCCCCAGTCTCCATCTTGGCTGCCTTCACACATCGCAGCCAGAACGTCTTAGGTTGGCACTCCTCCTGTCATCCTTCATGCTCCCACAGTCATACCTTGGATACCTAGATTACCACAACTTACACTTCTTCGCAAGGCCCCTGTTCATGCTGCCATTCCTGCTTAGATGGCCACACCATCCTCAAAGATTGATTTTCATAATCTTTTTAACCTCTCTCCTTTTTTTTCGTTCTCTCATTTATCCCCCTCTCTCACTCGCGCTTCTCCTTTTATATATGGGGACATGGCACATGTGTGGCGATTAGCAGCATCAATTACGGACACGGAAGATTCCTCACCTGTGCACTTAAGTGCAGAAACGCCTACACCACATCACACCAGGAACCCGCTACACCCACAATGCCACACCCCGTACTTAAGCCGCGAGTGCGACAATTATTTATTTATAAAGGAAATCAGCCGCGGACCTCACTTTACAACACTATTGTATATTCAAATCTAACATTTTTACTACCTACATGTAAAAATGTACATTTACTTACATTACATTTCACCTGCCACAAATCTGCCCAAGCTGGTATATGGTCTAAGTTCACCTGTTTAGCTGATTCTACATTATCTTCCCTGCTGCCTAGTTTAGCTTACTGCTTATATTCTTGTCCTGATCACTTATGAATATTAAGAGCAATGACCCAGCACTGATCATTGAGGGACACCACTTTAACATCATCTAATTCTGAAAAGGTTCCCCTCCCCATAACCCTTTTCTTAATGTGTATTAGACAATTTTGTATGCTCTAGGCTGCACATAGAATTCCCACTTTTTTAGTTCAATCACCAACCTTTCATGTGGTTCCTTTCAAAGCATTCTGAAAATTAAGATAAATAATGTGCACCTCACTTAACATATTCCCTTGTTGCTTCCTTAATAGAATTCCAGCATAGTAGGGAAACATGACTTCTTGTCTGAACTCATGTTGATTATTTGCTAATACTCCTGTTCCAGACATATGTTACTCAATCTTTTCATTATTAATTTCTACCAATAATTTATCTGAGATGCTTACTGGCCTATGATTATTTGGATTGGTCTAAGAGTCATTTTTGATAAAAATTTGTCCTGAGGGTTTATTGATGTGCTTACTAACTTCTTCTGGCACTGTAAATGTTACCTTGTCCTAGTGATGTGATAGCTTTTAGTCTAGTTAATCCAAGCAGTGCTTCTCTCTCTCTTTAATTTACAACTCACTAAGTAACTCTTTAGTAAACTTTTTCACTTTTGGGAGGTTATTGGCTTCTTCACATGTATAATCTTCAAAAGAATGGAAGTTTCTTTCAAAAAAAGTAGTTGCTTTATTGTAAATTGCAGACCAGTTGTTCTTACTCATCCACCATGAAGACCTTTGAGAGGCTTGTCCTGAAACAGCTCTGAACTCTTGTTTCAGAACATCTTGATCCTGTGCAGTTTGCCTAACAGGCACATGTAAGTGTTCAGGATGGTATGATCCACATGCTCCACAAAGTCTATTCCTACTTGTGGCATCACAGTCAGAATAATGTTCTTTGATTTATCTTTAACATCATTCAATCTCATCAACTGTAATATTTGTCTTGTGAGTATCTTTTATTTCTTTTTTTTAAATTTCTGCTGCTAAACGCATCGTATTTCCCCTTGGGATTAATAAAATGTATCTAATCTAATTGAATGTACTAGTTTGAACAAGCACTGTATTTAACATATGGAACAAACAGAGCCTGTGATAATCCTGAAGCAGGACCTCCACTGCTTATGTAAAACTAGCCCTGCAGGTGGTTTTAAGCAGGGGGCTAAATGTAGTGTTTATGAATTCAAAAATAACAAGGCATGACTCCTATATTCCTGCAGCGTCTAAAACTACTTTAGGAAAGAAGAAGTCATGTAAAGATTATGGGAGTGTTTCACACACATCTCAATTTCTCCATAAATAAAGGTCTATAAAACAGTAGGCCATCACACACTGGAGTCACATACACTTTCCGGTGCATAAAATGGACCCTTCAGTGTTGCTGATGTGAAGAGGTACATTAATATACAAAACAATGGAGTAAAAGTGATAACAAGAGAGAATAAACAGAAAAGGTTTAAGGAGAATTGGTACAGGATAAAACCAGGAATTATATCTAATGTTTTAAATACCCAATATAATAAAGAATAGAAAGCCTAGCCTAAAACTACTACTCCTGATAAAGATAGTCAAGCAAATCAGAAACTTGAAAGCAGGCAGATGAACCTCCATATTGTGGCTGTTCAATTGGGCTTAGTAGGCCAAAATTTTTTTTTTAACTTTACATCTTTTCTACATGTTGCTAATCAGGCCATGAGTGTCAGCTACAATTAGGTTAAGGTTAACAATGCCATTCATGCTCCATAACCCTTAAAAAAAATCTAAGGGGTTTTCACCTAGATCTGTTTTTATTTGTTTTGATTTTATTAGAATTTAGTTTTGTTTTATTTGTATTTTGCACATGCCTTTTAAGAGTAAGGAGTGATAATGTGGTATAGCATGCTGGCCCTCCTGGCTCAGATATCATTAGGAAATATGCAATGAGGGCCACTCATAAGATTCTGCCAGGCTGAATTGTGTAAATTAAAAAGTGTTCTGCCAATAATCCAAAGAAGCTAGTGTGATTCCCAATTACATCCGCTGAGCTATCTTTAGTGATTCAATATGGTTAAATTTTATTAATGAATATTAGTATTTTCTTTTTATCACTGAAGTAGTAGAAGTGACCTTTGCATGGCCTGACACTGATAATAAACAAAAGTGCAGTGAGGAGTGGTAGGAATTTAATGATTTAAAATTAGCATTTGAACTCTTGTGCTTTCATTTGACTGGAAAACACTTAGTTTGGAAAAGAAAAATAACAAATGACTTTGAGCAACTAGCCTTTCTGTTTTATTTATGATCAAGTTCAAGAAGCAAGCCATCCGTTCATCTATTCATTTATAAACTGACTTATTTTCATCTAGGATCAAGGAGAGTTGGAGCCCATCCCAATAGCCTTTGTTGCTGGACAGAAACCGATCCAGACCATTACACAGCATAATTAAACATGAGGCCAAACATATCAGGTCAATTTTAAAACACCAATTAATTTAACCAACACATCTTTAGGATGTATAAGTAAACAGACAAGCCACTTGGACAGGATGAAAACCTGAAAAATCTGTACAGATGGTGACTAGATTATGGTTTGCTCCAAGGCCTCTGGAACTGTGAAGCATTATGCCATCCAGATGTGGATATGTGATCTAAAATCCGAAAATAAACTGGGTCCGACTTTTATTTAAATTCCTATTGTAAAGACATTTGTAATGAATAGCCATAAGATAAGAAGACAACAGAAACAAACATGAATTAGAGTGACTAATGTGATCATATTAATTTAATAAAAGGAATGGTGAAAACTACAAACAAAGATGAAACACCACAATAGAACTGTCAATTTTTAATTGTGACAATTCCAGCTGTGTGCTCCCCAGTTAATAAACAGCTGTGGTCCTTTAAAGTCAAACTGCAGGACATGGTTATGGACATCTTCTTGGCATGTGCACTTCAAAGTGCGAAATTACTCTATTCACTAGTAATAGTGGCAGTTGTTTTCCCATTGTTATTCCCTGATGTGGACAAATATGACAATGCCATGACCATCATCAAGTTGAAAAAACATCCTTTCTTAAACACGGGACTTCTTAATTTCGGTTAGGGATCAGTGACTACCTTTTTGTCCTTTAAGTTCAATATTCTAGTAATCATATTAATATAATGAACAATTTGAATCCGTTAAGGCAGTTATTTACTGTTAATTCTGCATATTCAGTGATACTTTTATATTATAATATTTACATGTTTAATGGATAACACAGTAACTCTCGGTAGTGCTTATGCCATATATCTCCAGGATTCTAGGTCCAGTTCCTGGTCAATTCATTCTTCCTTTGAGTATCCTAGTTTCGTTTCACATTATACAGGCATAATTCTTAGTCTAACTTTGTAAAAAGAAAACATAAAATTACTGTAAAGGGTAGCAGAGGTTGGTGCATAGCCATACTGCTGTTGCTACATGTCCAATAGATTGTTGAGAAGACTTTGCCATCTGGTTAAAAGCCTGAAGGGAAGTGAAGTGGAAGAATCTATATAAAGGGGAGACTCCAGGTGGACAAAGTTAGTTTGGGCTTTACATGTCTCTAAAAAGGAGAGTAATTATTCAACAGTGAAATAAAGACATGAAACAGTGTCAAGAATAAGAGTAATCAAAAACTAGGAAGGGGTCATTGTTTGTCAAAAAGAGACTGAGCACCAGGGTTGGCTGCTGCACTTTGATTAGGATGAAATTTTCATAGAAGAATATTTTTTTTAATATAGTGGAATCATAATAAAAAGAATGAGAATTAAGTATGAAGCATAATAGGCATAACACATATAACGGTCTTAATATACTTCCTTTAGAAATTGCTAGAAATATTTTCATTTTAATAAGTTTTGAAGAACTGTAGTTTCCACTACTGCATTGAGTGACTTTGAACATCAAAAACGCATGTGGGCTTATCATATTGTGTATATATTGGTTGTTATTTTATAAAATTTTGTTCATTTCTGGAATATTACATTATATAAAGAGTGTCTTGATGGATTTGACTATCTATGCCCTTAAGGGAATTACCAAGCATTATTTGGGGAAGGTCCTGTAAGAGCTAATCGATGAAAAAACTAATAATAACGTGGATACTGGAAACAAGAAAAAAGTCAGGAAGTCAGCAAGAAACTGTGTAGTTCACAAGTCCATCCCAAAGTGGTCTGAAGAAACTGGAATGCATTAAAAAGCAAGAATAGTTTAACAGGTGGATTGGACACTTGTAAGAAAGCCATTAGCCGTCAGATTCTCTGGTAGGCAAATAAGTTTATCCATTTAAATGGGGACTTGCCACATTGAAACACTTCCAGTTCAGTAAAGATAAGGACTGTGGGTTTCATATTCTTGGTATTTGCTTTTTCTGTTTTTCATCTTTTGATCTATATTGGAATTGTCATAGGGAGGGTGTTTTTTTTTGGTTATCCTGCAAGAATATTGAATTTGTGTACTTCAATACATTACTGTTTTTCATTGTGTTAAATGTGTTATCTTTCTGGAATCTAGTGTTCAGAGTAGTTTAGGGCTTAATATTTGCTTGAATTCCTTAAATGTTTTTAGTAAAACACATATTGGCATTGATTGTCCTTTATATGAATTAGTGATAATTTCCAGGTTAGCTAAGTGTGCTAAGGTTGTTAAATGTTAAATGTCACATAAGTTTGCACTTGTGAAGTATAAAAGACACAGAGAAACTGATTAAGAGCTGGGGAAACCTTCCCCGTATAGTGTGTACTGCTCAGGCAAAGAATTAGCACTGATGTATCGGTTGCATGCATACAAAAGTACTCGTTAGACAATAAACAGTTTCCAGAGGGAGCTTTTATGCAGTGGAGCCAAAAGAAGTACAGTCGTAGGGAAAATGAGGGTGAAGGAGGTGAGGTGGGGTGAAGGTGACATCAGCTTAGAATGCCGGAAGTGAGGACATCAATGAGGGACCGGAATTGAAGTCATCATGGGGGAACTGTCGAGCCCGTTGGCTGCCCCCTAATCACACGAGTGTGACACACTGTACATGTTCAGTTAAAATGTGCAGGCACATTTTTGTTTGCAGAGTTTTGAAACTGTTAAGGTGTTTAGATAAGTGCTTAGGTTTCATTTTACATTCAATTTTGCAATTGCAAAACTCAAAAAATAAATATTTAGGAAAAACAGAACTGGTGAAGAAATTATATATTTTTTTATGTTTTCTGTGCCTATTTTGTGTATTTTATTGATTTTAAACTAATCCTTTTCATTTTGTATAGTTTTTTTCAGTAATATTTTTTTTATATCTATGATTTTGCTTGGTGCTCTGATGATGTACTGTATCATGGGACTATTGTATTATTTAAAATACCAGCTCTAACAAATACAGAAAAATAAAATCTCAAACAAACTTAAATGTTATGACCAGAGTACTATGGTTTTGTTATTACAAGGCATTTCCTTTGCCCAGAAGGTTAAGTTCAGACACTGTTACCGGTTTTCCCAGAAGGAGGTGTTTTATCTCACAGGACACCCTGGATATCATCGAGGGGAGTTGCAGCGCACGGCTCAAAGGCAACTCCAGTCTGTACTGGGAACTGAGAAGGACAGCTGCGAGGGCTCTGAGGGGTTTGTTAGAGGAATCTGTGAGCAAGTGACACACCATCTGTGGTCTAGCGACCCACATCCTGCTTACAGAGGAATCGAAGCATTACACACATCTGAATCTGTTCCTTGGAAAGTCACAGTGAGGGCGGCTGATGAACGAACGGTCCTTACGGTCCAGGAGTCTGAGTGTCTGGGCTTTCGAGTGTCGTGGATAAAAACCAAGATTCAGGCCTTAAATGACCTCTTGGGCACAACCATCAGCAGTGTGTCTGTTTCTGGAGAGAGTGTCAACCTTGTTAAGAGGTTTACTTATCTTGGCAGTGACATTCATGTCTCTGGTGACTCCTATGAAGCCAGTAGACAGATTGGGAGTGCATGGGGGATCATGAGGTCACTGGAAATGGATGTGTGGCGTTCCCGATATCTATGCAAAAAGATGAAGGTCCAAGTCTCTAGACTCCTGGTGCTTTCTGTGTTGCTACATGGTTGCGAGACATGGACGCTATCCAATGACCTGAGACGAAGACTGGACTCCTTTGGTCTCTCCGGAAAATCCTTGGGTACCGTTGGTTTGACTTTGTGTCGAATGAGCGGTTGCTTATGGAGTCTTGAATGAGGCACATTACCTGCATTGTAAAGTAGCGTCAGTTACGGCACTACGGCTATGTGGCACGTTTCCCAGAGGGTGATCCGGCTCATAAGATCCTCATTGTTGGGGACCCGAGTGGCTTGACCAGGCCAAGGGGTCGCCCATGTAACACCTGGCTGCAGCAGATAGAGGGTCATTTCCAGAGGGTGGGACTCAACCACATGTCTGCCTGGATTGTTGCCAGGATGCTGAGTTGTTTTATCATGAAGTGGGTGCGGCAATGCACTGTACCAGTGCATGTTCCCCAACTTGACTTGACTTGACTTTTAAAGAGGGGACTTACCATATTTTATACAGGCAGCCTGATGACATCATATGTGACATGGATTCCATGTCACATGACAAGCAAGAATTTTTGTTGCTAGGCACCACCCATGGAAAATAAAGCACAAAATAGCAGTAAACGACAGTGATAATGTCACAAAACTAAGTAATAAATAACACTGTACTTTTAATCCAGGTTAATGCCTATAGAGAAAATTGACAGGAAAGTCATTCTTCTGTATTAGAATTAACTACATCTCCTACTTATGTTTCCTTAAATTTAGTCCCGAGGAGTTCAGATGACAAATTAAAACTGGATGCATGAATGTTTCCCAAGTTTAATTTGCCAGCCAGGCCTAGTTTCTGCTTTCACAGCTAATCTACGATAATAGGCTCTGGCAACTTGTGATTCTCTAATAAAAAAGTAAGATTAGTAAATGGATATATTATTTTAAAGACAGAACTGTAACCTTATTTATGTTATATCAGCTGGTTGAACAAGTCAGTGTTTTCTTAAAAGAAAAAAAATTGAAAATGGCTTGGTCCGCAATAGAAGTAAAATGCTGCAGTACTTCTTTATATTCCCTGCTCTGTGCACCAACAAATGTAAGTTATCGCTAATATACTAATAATCCAATTGTGCGTCACTCACTCAGAATATTTAACCAATGTAGAAAGCATTTTAAGATGGAGAATCTTTTATTTGTGGCACCTCTGCAAGAGAACCACCTCTTTCAACCCTTGCAAACTTATTCAGTTTTTAATATTTGGAAAAGATTTGGGATTAAATTGCTTATTGATCTTTATATAGACAACATCTTTGCATCCTATGAACAGTTACAATCCAAATTTAACTTTCCAGCTACATATTTCTTTCACTATATTGAAATTAGGAACTTTGTTAAACAGAACCTGCCCGATTTTCCTCATCTTGCACCTTCCTCCATGCTGGAAAAAGTATTGATCAATTTCGAGGACTTAGACACCATCTCTGCAATATATAAAATTATTTTACAATTCCTCCCTTTCAAAGATCCAAGAGGACACTGGGAAAAAGATCTCTTAATCAATATATCAGAAAAGGAGTGGAAGGTAACAATGCAGAGAATTCACTTGAGCTCCATATGTGCAAAGCATACAGTTATTCAACTCAAAATTATATATCGAGCACATCTGTCTTGACTAAAACTCTCCAAAATGTTCCCAGGTCAAGATCCAACCTGCGAACTCTGCAATCAAGTCCCAGCTTCACTGGGTCACATGTTTTGGGCCTGCACCAAATTAACATCATTTTGGACCAAAATTTTTAAGTGTCTTTCAGGCAGCCTTGGTGTCACAATCCCTCCTAACCCATTAACAGCTGTGTATGGTGTTCTTCCAGATAGGCTTAAAGTGGAGAAGGACAAACAAACTGTGATTGCATTCACTACACTATTGGCATGCAGACTTATTTTGCTAAACTGGAAGAATCTCTTTATAAGTCAGTGGGAAACCGATGTTTTATACTACTGTATTTGAAATTGAAAAAAATAAAATTCTCAGTTAGAGGATCGGTACAGAATTTTTTCAAAACCTGGCAGGATCTAATCAATAATATTTTAGAATAAGCTCTTAAAGCACCGAGGAAGCATTTCTTTTTCTTCTTCATTCATCTCTATTGCTCTTTTAAACTACTCAATTTTGGTATGTTTACAAGCTTTAAGTTTTACTCTGTTGGTCATACTCTCTTTCTTAGGGGTGGGGGTTAATTTGTTTTCATCCTATTTTTTTGTAAAAATTGATCTATTTGTATGGAATGATTACAATAAAATTAATAAAGTTAAACAAAATTGAAAATAAACAATTAAACATCATGGAAAATTTACAATGGATTGAAAAGGTAAACTAAATTTATGAAAGCTGTCCAGCTAATGGATAAAGAGAAATAAGCATTGCATTACTGATAGTTTTTAAAAATGACAGCAGTAATTTACCATTACAACTTCAGGAAACTATTTAAGCATCTCATAACCTTGGCATTTTAAACAAAGGGAACAATACAGCAAACATAAAGCAAGGTTATTTCCAACAAAAAAAAGAAAAAAACTTATTGACATAAAATTCTTCATGGATTACTGAGAATGAATTAAAAAACTCTAAAAATGATATCTTTTCACAGAATTATAGATCTTCAGGTCAGTTTAGACTTGAGCACAACAAGAACCTAATCGAGCAGCGAAGATCACAAAGGAGTCTGATTTAATAACTGACCAGATGGTGGAGCAGTGATCTTTTTATATTTTAGAGACACGCATGTCAGTTTAGCTAATGGTTCTACACTGGCCCTGTGTGAATGAGTGTTGATGGATATGTGATGAATTTCAGTGACTTGCTGATGTCCTGTATGATAATGTAATCTAATGCTGGACTAAATTGGTCAATAAAATAAAAAACAGATAAATGGAGAAAGACTAGACTATTTCTCCATGTTTTCATCTGATAATAGAATCCGAAAAGCAAACCTTTGCTACTTTGGAGTAGGAAGTAAAATTCTTGACATAATACACCCTAGCCTACAGCTAAGCTTCAAATTAATGCTTCAGATTTACAGATAGGGTGTGACAAGCTAATCCTCAGCACATTCTACATTTTAATATTTATGTATTAAATGTACTTGTATAATAATGTTCACTACCTTGGAGTACCAAATGTTTTATCATTAGGAAAATGCTTCCTTCAGTAAACATTAACCCCTTGAACTGATTCTTTTACCATTAAATGCTACACCTCTGTTGCTACTACTGTCTGTCTGTTCTTGCAAACATTTAAAAATATACATCTCACAGTTGCAGTGCTCTTGCTCCCAGAACTATGGTCTACTAGCTTCAGAATTCACCCAGGCATGACTGTCACTGTAGATTATTTCTTACACCCATGATTGTCCTAGCTAAGAAAAACTCTTTTTATTTATCTTCTGTGGTAAACCCAAACAAAATATACAATCAGAAAAATAGCCTTAATAAGTTTAAATCTTTAAATATTATCTTGTTCCAAAAACAAAATCAAAATAGAAGTATGCCTATCAAAATCATACAACTTGATATTGTTAGATGTGTTAGATAGTCTCTGAGGCAGAGCTTTAATCTTGTAGACACAATGAAGTCTCCCTCTCTCTGGTCAGCTTCTACTTGTCTGGTCTCTATTGGGTCTGCTCTCTTTGTAGCCAGTTCATTCTCTGACTTTATACAGTTTACTTCCTTTATCTTGTGAAACAGTGCACTCACCCCTTCAGTCTTTCTTCCAGACAGAAGGGCTCATGTATCTAATGTTTCTTTGTCTGCAAAATTTGGAGCTCGTAACCATTCACAAACAGAAAATGCAACATACCTGTGTTCCTTTCATTCAGATGGAATGCCTCTAACTCTCCACCAAAAATGGCATACCCCAGAGCAGAACTCAATGGAAGTTCTTATTAGTAAAAGCATTCCTGAAAGCCCTGGTGGGCGTTACAGTGAAACAGCTTGAAAAATGATAAATCTCAGCTGTTCTTATTAAAGAAACATGCTAGACTTATAAAGCCTCAGAGTCATTTTATATTTTTACTTAGTATATATGCTTACTATCACAGAGGTGATTCTTTCTTTTAAATAGCCAACTCAAACTCATTTTTAAAGACATTTAACAATCAATTACCCCATAAAATTCCACATATTACAATTACGCAGCAAACAATAGGAAGAAATTCTGTTTTGTACTCCCATTAAACACAATCTCTTTTCATTTCTGAGCATTTTTACTCCCCATTACACTGTAACAAACAATATCGATAGTTTACTTTCATGTTTATTATTGCTGCAGACTGTGAATTGAAAGCATTTTTAAATTTGTACAATATTAACTTCTATAACCATTTATGGTTGCCATTGCATCTCTATCTCCAATTTCCTAATTAATGTTGGTGTAGCTGTTTAAATATTTTGCTTTGTTTATTTCATAACATGATCATACATCTGAATTCTATCTTCTTCTAGCTTGCTAATTTCTGTTAAAGCTAGAGTCTCTAATTTTTCATGTTTCATGAAAAGCAGAAAAACACTGCTAACCAGTTAGTGTACTGTAAAGAGGAGACTTTGAGTGTCAGTAAGAAAGCCATTACTTAAAGGACAAAATAAGGCCTTGAAATACCAGCTGAGGACTACTGCATTAGTTTTATGGACTAATGAATCAAAATTTGAAATCCTCGGCTAATCATTAAGGGTGTCAGGTTGGTGAAAGGATGGTTCCTTAGTGTGTGACACTTACTGTCAAACGTGGAGCAGGAAGTGTGATGGGTTGGGGGTCTTTTGCTGGACACAGAGTTGGTGACTTGCACAGAGTGACTGGCTTTCTGTCAGCAAAAGGTGGCTACTTTGATGAATCAAAATTTTGAATAAAATTTAGTACGCTTAATGATTCCTTGACTTTTTTTTAATTTGGAATTGTTTATTTGTTCTATGCCTTCATTTCATGAAACCTTAAGATATTAAACTGCATGCATTTCTATAAGAAATGAAAAAACCGAGGTGTTGTAAAACTTTTGACTAGTAGTGTATATGTTACAGGCTGTGAATACTTTCATTGTATATATTTATTGTGTTACTGATTATTTTTTCCTTTTTATTATGAATGCTAATAAAAAGCATTTTTAGTGTGAGGAATGATTGAGGAATATCTTTTATATGCTTTTATTTCTTGAGATTGCGTACTTCCAAGTTCACCTGGACACTAGTCCCGTCTAAAGCAGTTCAAAATTGTCATCTACTCGTGCTATTCAGGAATTAGAGGAGCCATATTGAGTCGATATTAAGCCCTGATGATTGGTAAAATCTATAATTCAATATGATAATGATAATTCATTTTGTTTGCCATGTATAATTTCTTGTTTTAGGGATTTGTCATTTTTCACATAACCCAACTTACTTTTCAGAGACACACAGAGAGGGAGAGAGAAGCTTGGGGTCAGAGTGCAGTGTCAGCTATCTTTTTGAATGCCCAGAGCAGATTAAATACCTTGCTCAAGTGCCCAATGGAGTAGCATTTCTTCTGACACTGCTAGTATTCTAACTGGCAACCTTCCATTTACTAACAAATATTCTTTATCCAGAGAGTCATCCACAGACACAAAAGAAACATAAATAATATAAGTGGGGGAAAAAAACGGAAGGCAACAAAATTTCAAAATACTAAAGAAAAACAGAATCCATAGTCACATAAAAAATCTAAGGCACTAAATATTAAATAAAACTAAACAGCTTTTGCAAAGATAGTCACACACAATGGCAAAGCAATTAGCTCTACTCATAAGTTCTCTTTTTTTCCCTTGCTCCTCTCTAACTGAAGAACAGCTAGCACATATAAAATAAGAGACCACAACACAGCCAGTGCCCTCTGTAATACACAGTATCTTACAGTATCACAGTATGATACACTAAATTCTTTCTTTCTCAGGACCTCACCAGCCTGGGTGAAGTCTCAGCAAACAGAAATTCAGAAATCAGGATTGTGGCTGGCACTGTTAATCTACAGTCAGGTTGCACTGGTGTCAATGAGTCCAGCTTCAAGCAAAGGTTCCTTTAACTGCTAGTGTCCCATATAAAATAAAAACTATGAAACACCAAATGCAGGAAAGTTGGACTTCAAAATTTGATCAAGATGAAGGAGTTTTAAACAGCAATTATTATGAGCAATGAACAATTTTTGTAGAATAAGCAGGACAGGCCAAGAGCATTCTGAATGATGCCATGACAGCTCTTGGGAAAGCTGTCTAATGTGTTTTACTGAGATGTGTTTCATGAATGCCTACTTGGATACTGACATTAAAATAGGTGGATTTGTATTTGGACATTAAGGAAAGAAATCAGCTTCCGCTAAATAGATGAGAGGTGGGAGTCTGTTTACACAACAATAAACAATGTGCTTTATCTTTCAGAGAGCACATTTGCATTGTGAATATTGCACTACAATCTGTTACAATTTTCCTATGCTGTTTTTCACATGGGCTTTAATCATTAATCAAATTTCTTTTACAGTAGTTTATATCCCATAATGGCAAACTGAAAAGATCTGTGGAGCTGTACAAAAATAGGAAACAAAACCACCTAGCTTCTTTAACCTAGTGATGGATGATTTCAATTTATATGTTAACTGGAATGCTACCATTAGTGTGTTAAAATTAATACTAGAGGGGACAACATACTTGACAAATGTTTTGGAAACATCTTCAAGTACGGTGAGTTCAAATTCCATCACAGAGTGGAATAGCGCCTAACCATTACATTATTCACTCCCAGATGGTAAAACAAACAAACAAAAAATATCCATGTGTTTAATTAAGAACTTGACCAGTGAGAACATAGCTGATCTATGGGTTTGTTTTTCCCTACACTGGTATGCTGATATCCTCACAGTCAATAAATTTTGATCACTTACACTGTCTGTAAGTATTGGACTGTGTGTAAGTGATCCCTAAAAGAGAAAACCCAAATAGTAAGCCATGGATCACCAGTGACATTAAAGCACTGCTTTCAGATTGATAGCATGCAGTCCAGTCAATAAAGCAGAAGAAAATTTAGTTTTACACCAAAGAAAGTACTAATCAATTAAAGAAGATAAGATGACATATTGGGAAAAATCAAGAGATGGTTCAATGATAACAATTTAAAGCTGGTCTGGAAAAATCTAACAAACGAACAAAGGAATGGGTTAAAAAAGAATAGCTTTTCACTAATGAACTACATTACATTGTATACATTATTCAAAACTAATTATTTCAGTACACAAAATGAACAAGTCAGGGCAATGCTTTGTAAAAATGCCAGAAATGGTACTGGGATGGAGGTCAACACAGCTGAAGTGGAGAAATCTCTGTGCCAAGTCAAAAACAACAGAGCAGTGGGCCAGATGGCAGATCAGGGTGGATCCTGAAGGTCTGTTTCAAGCAACTCTCTGGTGTTTTTCATTGTTTCGTTAACTGGTCTTTGAGCTGTGGTACTGTGCCAGAGCTATGGAAACAGTTAATCATTACCAGGTTCAGAAGGTTTCCAGATTAAGCAGTCTGAATGGCTACATGCCAATAGCATTAACCTCCATAACATGAAATGCCTTGAACACTTGCTCCAAAATATCTTAGTGGTGCAGACTAACCCCTTTCAAGATAGCCACCAATTTAATTACCTTGCAAACAGAGGTGCTGAGGATTCACTGCTTGTTATCTTGCATAAAATCTGTGCTTTTCTTGATAAACCTGGCTTCCTTTATCAGAGCACTATTTCTGGATTTTTTGTTAAATACTACAAGGTTATTAATACTAGAAACTGAACAACATTAATATAAATCCATACATTACATTATAGATTCAGGACTCTTTTTTAAAATTGTTCTTAAATAACTTAGAGCTTTGAATACTTTTTCAAAGGTCATTTGTTCTCATTAATCACCTCATCAAGGCTTTATGTTGTCTAGTTTATTATTTATATTCTATACCAATGATCTAAGAGACAACAAAGATCATTGTTATGTTATCAAATATGCTGATGACGCCATAGTGGTAGGGTATATATCTGGGGAGAATGACAGCCATTACTTCAATTAAGTGGACAGTTTAGTAAGTTGGCACAATAATAGCAATATTTTCTCTTGCTGTGAAAAAAAAAAACTAAAGAAATGTTATGTAATATTTATTTGTAACATTTCAAAGCAAAACTCAATATGTTCATCCATCACTTAGGCATTCACAATAATTAGAAGCTAAATTGGAATAAAACTGCATAAAATATCGGTCCTAAGTGCAGTCAGCCAATTCAGATTAACAGATCACTTTCTTTCCTTTTATCCAGTTTGTTATTACTTTCACCTACATTACTTTGTGAAGTAGTTTCTACAAATCATAGTGTAACAAATCTCCAGAAAGCTACTAAACATGAAGCCCCAATTACTGGAAAGCATCTTAGCTGATGACAGGCAAACATCACATGCAAAACTTCCCTTCAGCAAATTGGAGATGATAAGTTGATTTAAAGACTCACATTGCCACTCCAGGAGTTCCTTTTTCCCCATTGTCATTGAGCTTATTAACAAAAAACAACACTTGTAATTATACAGTTTTAGACAGAAATGTATATTTTTATGAATGATGAATAAGTGTAGGTAAAAATATACTGTCAAACTGTTGAAATAAGATATACAAGTATAGTTTTAAATAATATAAATATATCTGTTTTATGAAATGTTTAGTCTGTTGTCTCCATTTTTACTTTTTTTTGTGTACACATAACTAAACAAAAACTTTAAACTACAAATTCCATGCCAGTATAATCATTAAAGCACTTACACAGATTAAAGTATGAGAAGTAGCAGCAAGACCATTCTATAGGTTTAGCAATGCCTCACATTGCATCTAAGCAGTGGAAGATACTGTTAATTTCTAATGAATCCAGATAATCATAAACTGTAGAATTTTCATCAGACAAAGTAATGATGATTGATCATTGGCAGCTTTCAGGCAGATGAAAAAGAGCTTTCATAAATGAATACTGACATTGAGGAGGCATGTTATGACAGTGTAGAATTACCAGGAATACATTGTATGACCAGACTGAAGAGCAGTGATTTGCTCTCAGCTCCTGTATTGCATTTCTGGTACTTCCAGAGCAACACTGAAGTTGTCTTTCTAGGACAGTCACTCAGCCTCTAAAACAAGGTGGTTAAGTTTCAGCCAGTGTTCTTGTTCTAGTGCCATGTTTATGTCTATCTTGTTTATTTTTGATTCCTTGGTTTATGTTACTGTTGTTGATTATGTATTTCCTTATGTTTAAGAATCTTGTTTTATTTACCATGTGTTTTGTCAGTGGTTTCCCAAGGGGGGTACCTGGCCATCACCACAGGAAACTGCTCTTTTGCTGCATCCAAACAGTGCAATCTTTCACCTTTACTCCTGGTGCAGCTGCATTGTTCTTATGTGTGAGTGGACATTTCTCGCAGGGAGAGCTTCTGTTCTCTTTCTCCGATGTAGAACCTCATCATCATCTGAGTTCCACTCTGTTAGAGCACATCTTCTTTTGAAAATAGCAGTGTCAGATCGGGGTGAGCATGAACGTGACTGAGAGAATAAAACTGAATAATAAAAAAAAAACACTAACCTTTACAAGTACCACTAATTTACACCGGCTGTTACAGACTCAAACCAAATGTATGATTTTATTGTGTAATAGTAACAATAAGAGCAGCTCACTACTCAAAATAGTAATTCTGGGAAACACCCAGTATCGAACCTGCAACCTCTTTTTTATGAGTCAGTAGTTCTTACCACTGCACCAGCCAAGCAGTTGTATCAGTGTTGTACCCTAACCCGATTTCTTTTTTCGGTTATATTCTTGAATAAAGCCACACTTGTTTTGTTATACGTGTTTATTTGATATTTGGACTTCAGTTTTCTACACATTATACACTTAATGTCAAAATGTTGTCATTACTATAGCATGAAAAAAGTTTTAGGTATGTGTTCAACATTTATTGCTTTGCATTTCCTGTCTTTCTACATTTACACAGATGGTTGTAGACACTGATCACACATGGAATGCATGTATTCCAAATAATTATATATTATTTACCATATACAACTCCAGGCACCTCACATGCAGATAAAGACCCTTGAGCTGGGAGAACTTTTTGCCCAAGTTGAGCTGCTGTTATATGGGGGGAATTGGGGGAGGGGGGTTAGCAGACTGTTTGCTGCTTGTGCTGATCGACAAATTTACAAAACAAAAGACGCTAATGGAGAAGTGCGAAGGAATTTAAGGTGGCCTGGGATTATGAGTTTTTTCATGGGCTTAAGGGATTCTAGTGTTAAATGAAATATTTTGACATATTATTCATTCACTTCATAGAAAGTACTTGTGCAACCACAGTTCTGTAGCATCACTTTTCTTTTAAAAAATAGCTATTTGGAAATAACATGACTGCTGTCACATAAATATATACATATTCATTATTTTCTGATTCAGGATAAAGAAACAAACTCCCCTTTAGTTTGACTGCTAAAGATGCAACAATAAATGAATCTTTTTCTCAAAGTATACTATATGATGATCATTAACAAAATATAATATAACATAAAATGATATATGAAATAAATAAACTAATTTGCTGCCTGAAAGGTTGTTTTCTTCTTATTTAATATCAGAAAAAAATTGTTGCACCTTTACCACTTATTCAGAAAAATCACTTGCCAGAGCTTAAAGCTGTTTTCATAGAATAAGTTTGTTTTACTAATTTCAAAGCACTTATGATGCCCTTTCTGAATATTAATATATTGTGCGTCCATTTGGATATTGCATTTAATTTGCAAACTGAAAGTGATAAGAACTAAAGACAGTGTGTGTATGTGAATTAAATAAAGGTTAATTTTCTGAAACGGGTGATAAGAAAAGAAATTTCAGATTACTGAGTTAATTATTGATGTGTCATAAGAATTAGTATTAGGACATTGTTTATGGTAGTTTATTGCAACAGTCAATTTTACAGGCTTCTTGATTTTAAAGTTATATTAAAAATGTTACAGCATATGAAAGTAAGTAGTCCATATAGTGCAATAATGCAATATAAACAACACAAAAGCAAATACATCTTGAATAAGTGGTGATGACTTGAAAATTACATTGTTTACATAAACAAAATGGGCTGGCGCTCTGTACAAAGTTGGCTTCTGAGTGGATTCTAAACTGCAGGTATTCACTCCAGCTCTCCATGATTCTGCTATGGATAAAGCAGGTTCAGAAAATAGATGTATGAAGAAATGCATTTATACTTATAGGAACTGAACCTGGCATAGTTGTTCTTAAGACTAATAATGTGACAGAATAACGTGCATGCTGCAACAACATAATTAAGAACATCTTTGATACATTGCAGCAACAAACCACAATATCTTAATACTGTAGCTTATCCATCCATTTTCTGGATCTTTTATTTAAATTGAAAGATTGTTATGTCTATCTCGGCAATATTAAGTAGAATACAGGAACTAACATTAAACTGAATGACATTTTTATTATAAGTTGCATTCATCCACAAACCTCATTCACCCTTAAACAGTTCAAACTGTTCCAGCATGCTTGTCATTAGTGACAAGGGAAAAAAGCCTCAAGCTTGCAAACTTCACATAGACAGAGCCTAAGCCAAATTTCAAACCAACGTACTTGAGTTATGATGCAGCAATGACAACCACTGAGCTATCATGTTTTCCTTTATACTGTGATGTTTAGAAAGTATTTTTTTAATATAACATTGATATTATCATGTTGAACAATTCATTCAGAGTGAAGGCATATAAAAGCTAAGTGCAAATATGTGTAATAAGATGAACACATGATTACAGTTAAATGTACTTATTAACAAACTTGAAAACTGGCAAATGTTAAAATACTGTGAAATGAGTGGGTCTACAGAAACATACACACGCACTAGTAATAATTCAGACTTGTGTTCTGCCATTTCATTATTCTCATGGAACAACAACAACAACTTTTATTTATATAGCACATTTTCATACAAATAGTGTAGCTCAAAGTGCTTTACATGATGAAGAAAAAGATAAATGGTCATTCTACCTAACATAAATGAAACAGTCCTCTTTGTATTTAGGGTTCTCATGGAAGGACTTGATGATGATGGTCATGTAGACTTCTGACTTTTAATCCATCAATGTAGGAACATCATGGTGCTTTGATTAGGTGGTGGTGGCGCAGATCGCCACCACAGAAAACCGGGAAAAGAAACAGAAGAGAGAGTAGGGGTTAGTATGGATTTTAGAGCCATTATGAATAGTTATTACAATGAATTGAATATACAGAGTATCAGGATTAAATTAATGTGAAGTTATGAGAAAGCCATGTTAAAGTAATGTGTTTTCATCAGTGTTTTAAAGTGGTCCATTATATTAGCCTGGCAAATTCCTATTGGCAGACTACTCCAGATTTTAGGTGCATAACACCATAAGTCTGCCTCACCACTTCTTTTAAGTTTTGCTTTTGGAATTCTAAGCAGACACTCTTTTGAGGATCTAAGGTTACGATATGGAAGATGGAGCGAGATTATTTAAGGCTTTGTAAACCATAAGCAATATTTTAAAGTCAATTCTGAATGACACAGGTAACCAGTGTAGTGACATCAAAACTGGAGAAATGTGCTCGGATTTTCTTTTCCTAGTTAGAATTCTAGCAGCTGCATTCTGCACTTGTTGCAAATGATTTATGTCTTTTTGGGTAGTCCTGAGAGGAGTGCGTTACAGTAATCTAGATGACTGAAAACAAAAGCGTGAACTAATTTCTCAGCATCTTCCAGTGATATAAGAGGTCTAACTTTTGCTGTGTTTCTTAAGTGAAAAAATGCTGTCCTGGTGGTCTGATTAATATGCGATTTAAAATTCAGGTTACAGTCAACAGTTACCCCTAAATTCTTTGCCTCCGTCTTGACTTTTAATCCTAATGGATCAAGTTTATTTCTAATAATCTCATTGTATCCATTATTGCCAATCACTAAAATTTCTGTTTTCTCTTTATTTAGCTTGAGAAAATTACTATTCATCCATTCAGAAATACAAGTAAGACATTGTGTTAGTGCAATAACAGCATCTGGGTCATCAGGTGCAATTGATAAATACAGCTGCGTGTCATCAGCATAGCTGTGGTAGCTCAGTCAACAAAGTTATTATGGCAGTACATATAGCAGCAGAGACATACATACAGCATAGAGTATATAGTTAAACCACTTTTTTAGACCATTAGAACAATCTGATGAGAAAAGACCATTCAGCCCAACAAAGTTTGCCACTCCTATCCACTTAATTCTTCTAAAAACTTCTTAGCGTTTGTTTGAAACTTATACACTTAACAAGCTTCCAACTGTGTTCCCGTGTTCTTGATGAACTCATTTTAAAATAACAGTCTCAGTCCACTATACTAATTCCAACCGTGTCTTCTCTTAACTCTTTCAGAGTGGATGTCAACTGTTGTCAACAAGAGGGGTTGAGGGTGGCAATCAAATGTAAATTGTGACTAAACTTGTCCTTATGTTTTAGTTGGAATCCCTTTGCTAGAAGGAAGGTTAGCTTCCTTGGTTTGACTGACATTCCCTGCACCTGCGTGAGTAAGGAGGAGTAAACAACGGCAATAATGGCATTGACATCTGGTGAAAAATCGAAACAGATGCGTTAAGCAAAATAATCTGTGGGCAACATTTTGCATATTATTACTGAATTGGACTCTGACTGGTCAGACTCTGATTTTGATACAAGTGATTGAAAATTAATATGAGGTACCAGCATCAGCTGATTCATCCCCAGCTGATCAACTCAAAGCTTTGTATTTTGTGCAGCTGACGTGCCTATGGCAAAGTTGACCTTGGAGGAACACCACTTACAATGACAAGAGGTACAAACCAGATTGTGTTGCACTGCGACCATGTCCGCCATGCAAAGACATCCTAGCAGCCAGCCTGCCATGCGTTCCTGCCAAACCAGCAGAAACCCCAAGCAGCAACAAACCTTTTATGTTAATTTCTGAGTGAAACCATCACTTTATGTGCTTTTCAGAAAATTGTGCTTTTTTGGAAAAAATTTTCAACCCTTAAAGAGTTAATATTCTTTTAATCTTTCATTATAATTCATCCCCTGTAGCTCTGGGATCAACCTAGTCGCTTTTCTCTGGACTTTTTCTAACTGAGCAATGTCCTTTTGGTAGCCTGTAGATTGAAAATCCACACCGTACTCCAGATGAGGCCTCACCAATGCATTATAAAGCTTAAGCATAACCTCTTTGTACTTGTACTCTACTCATCGCACTATATAACCTAACTTTCTGTTAGCTTTTTTAATGGCTTCTGAACACTATCTGGCAGTTGATAGTGGTGAATCCATTACAACTCCTATATCCTTCTTATAAGGTGTACTTTCAATTTTTAAACCTCCCACTGTGTATTCAAACCTGACACTTTTAATACCTACATGTAATGCTTAACATTTACTTACATTAAATTTCATCTGCAACAAATCAGCCCAAGCCTGTATGCTGTCCACATCCCTCTATACTGATTCAATTGATTCAAGATTATCTGATAATCCACCTATTTTGGTATAATCTGCAAATTAACCAGCTTGTTATTTACATTCCTATCCAAATCATTTAGATATATTAAAAATGGCAGCGGCCCTAGCACTAACCCCTGTGGAACATGACTCTTAACATCAGCTAATTCTGATAAGGTTCTTCACACCATAACCCTCTGCTTCCTGTGTCTGAGCCAATTCTGCACCCTTTTAAAAACATCACCATGAACCCCTACTTCTTTTATTTTGATGCACAACCTCTCATGTGGCACCTTATCAAATGCTTTCTAAAAGTTAAGATAAATACTATCATATGTTCCACTTTGATCATATCATTTTGTTGCTTCCTTATGGAATTCCAGCATATTGGTAAAACATGACTTCCCTCTTCTAAACTCATGCTGACTGTTCAGTAAGACTCCTGCTCTTGCCATCTGTTGCTCAATCTTTTCTGTAAAAATACCTTCCATTAATTTACTTGTGATGTGTGTTAAGCTTACTGGCCTATAGTGGCTTGGATCTGCCTGGTCATCCTTTTTATATTATAGGATAATATTTGTCATTTTCCAATCCTTCAGAACTTTCCCAATGCTCAATGACTTCCTAAATATATGCATCAAGGGTTTATATGTGTACTCGCTAACCTCCTGAAGAAGTCGAGGGTAAATATTATCTGGTCCTGGGGCCTCATGCATAACACAGTGCATAGAATTCACACTAAAACATGGCATACGAACAAAAGCAGAAATGTTTGTACGCACAAAAAATCCAGATGCATAAATTTGTGCATACCCCAACTTCCACATTCTTCTGCTCCATAAATCCCAGTGTGTGAAAAGTAACGCACGTGCATGCGCCTGCTGCCACGCCCTACTCCTCTCATAATTAGGCCTCTTTGAATATGCAAATCAATATAAATAGCCCTTAAGCTCAGCATTCTGTGAAAAGACAATGGCAAAAGCACGGAGGAAAATAGAAGAATTTCAGCGAATACCAAATGGAGGCAAGGAAAAATGTACTATTTGTTGGTTTAAACAGTGGTATAAACAACAAAAGGAAGTTGATTGAGTGACATAGAGTGTCAGAGAAACTCGAAAGCTCAAGTTCGCATAGTCGCACAGTTGTCTGATATCAAAGTCGCCGTGAAAAGGCAAGTCGTTGCCCACCGTCTGAGTGTCATATGGAAGCTTATTAGGGTACAGAGAAAAGAAAAAAATAGGGACACAGTGGAAAAAAACTCAAAATGTCAACTTTAATCTCGAAAATTCCACTTTAATCACATAGTTTACTTTGTCATTAAAGTAGAACATCATAAACTTCACCTTAAAATTGTTTAATTTACTAGTTTCTCAAATACCATCGTAACTAAAGTAACACATTAAATGCTTTGTTTTGTATGTATTATTTTGTATGCTCTATGTGTGTGAATCACTACGTGCTTCTTAAACGGGCTTTCTCTTCCTCCGACAGGGCACAGAATCCATTATATTCGTGATATTACGGTTTTCTGAATAATTAAAATACTGAGATGTATACTTGATATCATTTTCATGATGATAGGAATTAAAGCATGTATTAAACATGGGAACACGGTGGCGCAGTGATAATGACGAGCTGGCGCCTCGTCCAGAGATTGTTCCTGCCTCACGCAAGATGCTTTTCAATTTATTGCAGCAGCACTGTCTCTTTCAAACGTACTAACCACCACTTCCTGTCCTTCCTTTTCTTTCTCCAAGTACCCAATCACCATACAATCAGCCCAGTAATAGACGTTAAGCCACCTGTAAGCTTAGAACTCTGATTCTTCAAAACTTTTAAGGAACATTGAAACATATTTTGTTTAATTATTCTGTTCCATCCAGTGTTGCACCAGCCCCAGCAAGAATACAGCGTAAGACAGGGACAATCCCTGAATGTTGCACCAGCTCCTTGCTAATGCTGTTACACCATGTCCTCACATGTTTAATTATTAACAATATAGATTTAAATGATGTTAACATTTTATCTATGTAATGTAATAAACATATTTTGCTGCATTTCATCTTAAAATGATATCATCATCATATGTAAAGTGGCTCAGGTTGTGCAATATTATAACTGCATCGCAAGTTTACATTGAGGTAATTGCACTTATAAGTACAAATAGTTCTACAAGGAGCACTTGATTGACTGATTAAGTGAGTTTATAGTTCTTGGGATGAAACTGTTTTTGAACCACAAGGTCAGTACAGGAAAGGCTCTGCAGCGGTTATTTTATGAGAGCAGTTCAAATAGACAGCATGGCTGAGGCAGCATGAGCTTGATGCTGTATACCAATAATTCTCTTTCCAATCAGCTGCTATAGAGCTGTGATTTCACACTCAGATGCAGTGATATAAATACTCCGAGTGGTGTAGTGAGAGTAATATGGAAAAGGATGATCCGCTGTGGCAACCCCTAACAGGAGCAGCTGAAAGAAGAAGAAGGTGCAGTGAGAGTAACAACGTTAAAGCAGCTATGGTATTTGGAATAGTTTGGCCATTCCGTTATATTGTTACAGGTTAATTACAATCAGATACCTTAAACTAATAAACAATATGCGGTTAATTTCAGTGTATATGATAAAACCGCGTCAGGGATGTGGATCTAAAAAAGAAACGGAAACCACATTGGAATAAGCCAAGAAATGAGCTATTGTGAAAATGTGTTTGGCTTTATGCCAAGTTTAGGTTTTATACATTGCGTTTTGAGCGTGGAAATGGGAGTACGCAACATTTTTGTGCGTACGCACCATTTATACATGAGGCCCCTGGTGATTTGTTTGATTTAAGCCTATTTAATCTGAGCAATACTTCTCCCTCTACAATTTACGAATCTCTCAGTACCTCCATAGTAGTCTCATTTACCACTGGGAGGTTATCCTCTAAGTCACATGTGATGAACTCATAAAAATGTGAGTTTAGAGCATCTGCTATTTCACTGCCTGTGTTTTTTAATTACCCTTTACTATTCCTGATGCACTTCATCTTCTGCTTGACTGTTCTTTTACTACTGAAATACTGAAAGAATATCTTTGGGTCCTTTTTTTCCTTATCTGCTATATTTCTCTCCAAATTTAGCCTCCATAATATCCTTTTTAATGGTGCTCTCATACACCCTGCAATTCACTTTGGAGTTATTAGTCTTATACACATTATACACCTGTTGTTGCTGTGGCAGCTTCCTTTTCAAATCCTAATAATTCCAAATGTATGACATGTACCTGTGCTATATTATATATAAAATGATTTTAAACCTGTTCCACTGCTCCTTAACTGTCTCCACCCTTAAAAGCTTATCCCAGTCTATCCTCCTTAGGCTTTGACACATCTGCTCAAAATTTTACCTACCAAACTTAAGCTTAACAGTTTTAGTTTTGATATCGGTATTCTTCCAAAACACTGAGAATTGTATTATGTTCTGGTCAGTTGACCCTAGTGGCTCAGTCATGTCTACACCCTCAATTCTGTCCTGATTATTACAAAATACTAAATCCAGACAGGATTCACCCCCATGTTGGTGCTTTAATATATCCTGATTTCCTTGTTGAGAAAGAGAATTATTGAACAGAGCTAGTTTGAGTGAGTAAAACTAATTAGTAATTTTTACTATTTCTTGATGATACAATGTTATAAAATCCATAACCCCATGGGGCAATTCTAGCATTAGGTTCCTGTGCTTATACTGTGTTATGATTAATAGCAAGGTTAACTCAAATACTGATCACAAGCTTCTGGTATTGTCTTCATTGGTAAGGAGTCCATCATTTTATCTGTGTATCGTCCAGGGTATAGATGCTTTCTGCCATCCAGAAAATGGAGGAGGTTATTATTTGTTTATTTTTGGGTTAATTCATAAAAAGCAAGGGATGTCTGTACTTTTGTATACAAAACAAATAAGATAAAGATAAGAAACAAATGATATGGGAGACACTCAAACTATAATTCTGCTTTTTTTCAGTTCAGACATGCTACCAAGTGTACTCTTCTACATTCCACTTAGACTGGAAGTAAGTTGGTGATTGCCAGCTATTAAGTGTGAGACATTACTACAGTTTTATCGATTTTGTTTTTATCAAGATTGTATTAACTTTTGAGACTTTTTGGACCTTGAGATCATGAGTTGAATCTATTCATCAAAACCATTTTTAAGTTTACTGCAAGCAAGAAGGCAAGACTTTCATTTCAAAGAAAAAATGTGTATGTATATTTAGTCCCAGGAACTATTAACAACCCATAAGGCTTATGTAGTGTCATGACACTCTTGCAGCGCAAAATAAAATGTCCCTTTATACAGAAGTTTTTCTCTTTTTCCTTATGGCCTTTAGCATCAGCTGGGCAAAAACTACTGAAATCTTTACCAGTATTTCATTTCAAAGGTCTCTTTAAGGTCGTGTAGCTGAAAGAGGTGATCTTGGATTGTCTTTCTGTAGTCCTTTTGACAGACATCATCAGGACATTTCTGGGAGTGGCCACCATGTGTTGTCTTTTGGCCCACTCCTGACTAAAAGAACAGAATCATTTTGATGCACATAGAGTTACCTGTACTAGCCCTTCTCTTTTTGACTCTGGTCTAAGCTGTACCGTATCATACCGCAAATTATTTGTTAAAAAAAAGGCTTTTTTATTATACAAAGTAACCAAACAAGGGGTAACTAAATACTACAATGGAGTAAACACAAAGTGCAAACCAAATTGAAAGAAGCTCTTAAGACCTCCCTGGGCCTAACGTAGGGCTCTGTCTTTTCACTCTAGCTACACTAATTCACTAGTGCACGAATCTAAAGTGACTTTACACCACACACTAGTGCTCCTTCCAGATCAATCCCAGAAGTACTTCCAAAGTTAAAAAAAAAACAGAACCTGCTATGACTGTCCCTAGAATACATACACCTGGGTGCATTTCTGAGCCCACATAGTTTAATGTGCTATGTACTCCCAGTATCTGTAATTGAATCATTCCATTAGAACAACACACAGCATTCTACATAAGGCTGAGACGAGGCCTTTGCTGCAACCTGGTGGTTCGGAAAACTCTCCAAGATTTACATAAAAGCTTAATGCCTTACAAATAGAGGAACATACATAGGCTTGGTCTGCAATAGAAATAAAATCCTGCCATTCTTCCTTATATTCCTTGCTTTGTGACCCAATAAGTACAAGTTAACGCCAATATATCAAAAAACAATTGTAATTCATTCACTCAGAATATGAAACCAATGTAGGAAGTATTTTAAGAAAGAGAAGCTTTTATCTGTGGCACCTCTGCATGAGAACCATCTTTTTCCACCATCTCAAACGTACGCAGTTTTGTAATTTCTGGAAAACATTCGGGATAAAATCACTCAGAGATCTGTACAAAGACAACTTCTTTGCTTCCTACGAACAAATACACTCCAAATATAACTTTCCAGCAACACATTTCTTTCACTACCTTTGTAGTATATTGCAAGTCTGAACTACTGGGGATTCCGTAGTAATAAGGAATTATGGGTATTGGGGAGCTTTTAGCAAATAGATAATAATAATATAGTGTAATGTGTACTCAAAAACAATCTTAGTAAAAGGACCTGTTAAAGTTTATAACTTTGAACCTGTCTCCATCTTTTTCCTTTTTATGAGTACAATATTATAGCCTACAGATATAACAACCTTCAAATTAGAAACTTTGTTAAACAAAACCTGCCCAATTTCCCTCACCTCCCACCTACATCTATGCCGGAAAATATATTGATTAGTCTTGAGGACTCAAACAGCATTTCTGTAATATATAAAAACATTTTACAGTTCCTCCCTTTCAAAGATCCAAGAGTACAGGGGGAAAAGGATCTCTTACTCAACATCTCAGAAAAGGAGTGGAAGGTAGCAATAAATAGAATTCACTCGAGCTCTATATGTGCAAAGCATATGCTTAAATTATATATCGAGCACATCGCTCTCGTTTAAAATTGTCCAAAATGTTTCAAGGGCAAGATCCAACCTGCAAATGTTGCAATCAAGTTCCAGCCTCATTGGGCCACATGTTTTGGATGTCCAGACCAAAATCTTTAAATGCCTTTCAGACAGCCTTGGTGTCACAATCCCTCCTAATCCACTAACAGCTGTGTTTGGCGGACTTCCAGATAGGCTTAAAGTGGAGAGGAACAAACAAACTGTAATTGCCTTTACTATACTATTGGCACGTAGACTTATCTTTCTCAACTGGAAGAATCCTAACTCATCTATTCTAAGTCAGTTGGTAACTGATGTTATATACTATTTGTGTTTGGAAAAAATCAAATTCTCACTTAGAGGATCTGTGCAAAACTTTTTTTAAAACCTGGCAGGATCTAATCAATAATGTTTTAGAATATGCATTAAATTGAGGAAGCGGATTCTCTCTCCACTTTTTTATTCTATTTATTTTTATTCATTTATTTATCTGTTTACTTATTTTTACTAGTTTAAAGTTTTACTTTGCTGGCCTAGCTCTCTGTCTCATGGGTGGGAGTTGATTTGATTTGAACTTAGTTTTGTTAAGCTTGACTTTCTTGTATGGAATTTATGGAAAGCTTAATGCCATAAGTGTAATAACTCATAGAAACCTTCCACAAACATTTCTGGCTCACAGCCTCTTCATGGCTGTTCCAGACTTTCTCACTGTAATCTTAGTCGAAGGAAGGTATGTAGTACCTGCCAACCCACATCACACTTACTGCAGGATTTCATTGTTGTCTGCATACTGCAGACTTACATACAAACATGTGTATCAAACATCTTTGTTTATCTTTATTATTAGATTTATGCATGAAAAATAAATAAAATAATCCATCTTGAGATGGTTGTGAGGGAATTTAGATGCAGGAAAATCAAATTGAGTTACATTTAGAGATAGAACTTTTTAAAAATGAAGAATTGTGGGCTGCTGAGTATCTATTTGAGAATACTGTTGAAGTCAACAGAAATTATAAAAAACAGGCAGAAGAGATTACTTATACTAATAAGCTATTAGCAGATAAGGAAGCAGGATGGACTAAATGGCTCTCTTCTCATTTGTAACCATTTACATCAAATGTCTAGGTCCAGTATAGGTAAGATGCATGACTGTAATTTGTCTCAATCAGTCTTCCGAGCCCACTATCAGGAAAATAGAATTTGTACAAGGGAAATTGCATTATTTTACCAAGTGAGTGTTGGAGTTTCCCACAGTTATGCTGTATAAATTATTGGTCAGGTGACAGCAATAAAATGGATCTTAAGTGAAATCTGTTGTACTTAACAATAAAATATTTACTGATTTTAAAATGTAAATTAAAAGAGCTGATTTATGATGGCTGTTAGTAAATTATGTGAGCAATAGGTAATTACTGAAAAAACAAAACACTTCTTAGTAGTGAGGAGGTGATGTAATGCAAATGCTGTCTCTTTTTTTTCTAATGCTGGTCTTTTTTTAATTTCACATTATTCTATCCATCAATCCATTTTAAACTCATTTAATTTAGGCAGAAACCTATCTCAGCAACATTGGGTGCAATACAAGAGAACAAACTCTGGATGGTGTGCCAATCCATTGCAGAACACATTCACACACATAAGTATGCTCACTCACACTGAGCCACTATAGAATTGCCAATTAATCTACCAGGCACTTTTTTGGGATTTGATAGGAAGCTAAGCTTACCTGGAGGCCACAAAGTTGTTTAGTGCACAATTGTCTAAAATGTCATAGTATACTTTAGTGTTAAGAGTATCCTTCACTGGCACAAAGCACAAGCCCTGAATAAATAGCCCCAGACAATTATCCTCCAACAATTAAACTTTTCAGTCAGCACTATGCAGTCTGGAAGGTAGCATTCTCCTGGCATCTGCCAAACCAGATTCATCCATCAGACTCCTAGATAGTATAGCGTGGTTCATCACACCTGGGAACACATTTCTTTTGCTCCAGAATCAAATTGTTACATGCTTTACACCACTTCAACCAACACTTGGTATTGCACATACTGATATTCGGTTTGTGTGCAGCTGCTCGACCATTGAAAACCATTGCATAAACTTTCTGACACACAGTTCTTAAGCTGATGTTGCTTCCAGAGGCTGTTTGGATCCCTGTTGTGAGTAATGGAACAGAGAATAAGCGATTTTTACACACTGTGTGCTTCAGCGATTGGCAGCCTCACTCTGTGAGTGTGCATGGCCCACAATTTTGTGGTTAAGCTGTTGTTGCTCCTCGATGTTTCTGCTTTACAATAATAGCACTTAAGGTTGACTGGGGCAGATCTAGCAGAACACAAATTTCAGATTTTGTCTGGCCTTCCACCTTCCTGTCTTTCACGCACTGAAAATTTATGCCACCATCTTCCATGACATATGTTACATACTGTATGTTTCATTGCAAAACCAGTAATGTTAATTAAACCTGTAATCGTAAAAGATGATATTAATATTCCTTCCCCTGATCATGAGGCAAGGATTCTGTTTACAATGGTTCGCATTCAGATCCCTCTTGTGTAGTTTGCATGTTCTCCAATACTCTGTGTGAATTTCCTTCACATGCTATGGTTTCCTCCCACAGTCCAAAGACATACAGGTTAGTTGAATTTGTGTTGCTAAAAATGGCCCTAGTGTGTCGCTACTGTATGTGTGCGTGTGTGTGTTCGCCCTATGATGGACATTTGCACTGTCCAGGATTTGCTCCTGCCTTGCACCACCCCCCATGACCCTGTTCAGGACTAAGCGCGTTAGACAATGAATGAATGAACGGTATCTTGGTTACCCCTAAACAATTTATTTAGGTTATATATGATATTTTACACAGGATAAAAATATGTTTAAATGGGTGCCTCCATTCAGATAGAAGAAATAAGAGTGGATATTTACATTTATTTTGGCTGTGCTTCAAGTAGATACTGTCCTTGCTTGCTATCCTTTTGGAGTAACCAGGATTCCAGATTTGTTATATATAGTTAAGATAGGTATAACATGCAGTGAAGTATAACTGTTTAAACAGGACACAACACTGGGACCCTAACTTATAAATATGTGCTTATCAAAAAAGTGAATCAAATCTCTTAAACAACATCACAGATTTCTAAAGAAAAGTAAAAATATGCATTATTGAATGTTGCACCTTTTTTGCCTTAATTTCATACACTGTCTTTTATTTATTTTGGAATTAAACTAACATATTGATTCAGATTTTAAACTTCACTTTAAAATGTTTTGTTTGGGTGGATGTAATAATTACAAATATGATAAATGGAGGTATAATCTTTTAAAAATAAGATTAACGTAATTAGGTCATCGATCATACAGCCTGCTCAGGATCCATCTCTTTCCATAGTGTATTCTGCTGTCTTCGACCACTTTGAGCCTGTGTCATTGTTTCTGTTGTCTAATTTGGTACAACGCCTCTCAATTATTTAAGGAGGTTTTTAATTCTTTCGAACTAATATGAAATTGTGTTTCTCAAGACCAGAGAGACCACAAAAACAAAAGTAAACCACAAAAAAGTAAATAAGAACACTGATGAATTCAAAAGGTCCAACCAATACCTGAGTTAAAAGTATAAGATAGTCAATTAAGAGAGACAAGGCAGTGAGACAAAAGGACAGCTGCTGTACAGGCTTTTAAATGTTCGAAGCGCAGATCACATGGTATGGCAGCAGCAGCAATCCAGCAGCTGATAGAGCAAAGAGGAGGTAAAAGAAGCCACTGCCTTTTCTGCTTTGTTTCAGAATTTATTTTAAAATCCTATTACTTGTTTTTAAATGTTTCAATAGAACAGCCCCACTGTACCTCTTGAAACCTTCTCCACTTGCATGTGCCAAGAAGAGGACTGCAGTCTACTAGCAAAACGTTTGTAGATGTGCCAACATTGAGGTTGAAGCAAAGGGGGGATCAGGCTTTTGTGGTGGCTGCTCCTTTTCTCTAGAATGGCTCACCTTATTTTATTAGGGCTGCCCCAACATTGACCATTTTTAAGTTACGATTAAAGTCTTATCTGTTCTCGCTGGCATTTGATCCTGCAAGATGTTGACATTAAGTTTGCATATGTTGTCTCATGTACATTCATGATTATAAATACTATATGTATGTAAGGGTGTGGGTATTTTCAGTTTATGTTTTACGTATATAATGTTCGGTCATGCTTGTAGTTTTGTGATACATAGATATTTTAACTGCTTCTTTTAGTCTTTCTTGTACAGCATTTTGGTTCAGTTTTTGGCTGTTGTAAATATGCTTTATAGATAATGTTTTTCTTGCCTGGCCTTATAAAACATTATGTTAATGCATAACACTAAGAAGTGCAGATCTGAGACAATGGATTGCAAAGATGAAGTTGGTTTGCAACATTTATTACAAAAAATTTAAACAATGTATACATTATAGAACTACAATTGTAGGTTGTAACACAACAACGAGGTACATGTATGTTTACAGTATGTTACATTTTCTTACAAAACACAGTGTTTTCTCTTTTTCTTTTTAGGTTATCTAAAAACAGATGCATATCTTCCATATGTGAAAAAAGGTAGGCAAAGGCTTTAAGGGCAAATTCCCTTTCCTCTTCTGGAAATTCAGGTAAAAAATCAAATACTTGAATGGCCTCCTCTGTGTCATCTTTCTCCATTGACAGTAACGAAGTGAGTGAGACTTGCCCCTGAACACAGATGTATTCTCAGCACACCACTTCTCTCCCTCCATAAGATGCTGAAGGATTCCATGTTGTAATATTCTTTAAGAAAAGAAAAAAATAAAAATCTTTAAATGCTCATCATAAAGCTTAAAACCCTTCTCTCCACATTTACATGGAATGTAAAAAAGTAAAGAGAATATGCTTTTAGTCTTTTAGGCTATGACTCCTACTGGTTAATGATTAACAGTTTGCATCTGAGACAAGCATTAAAGGTCTTTTCATACATTTTATTCACTATATAATAAACATTTTAAGCCAGCATCAACAAAATGTAATTCATATTTCTTATGGAAGTTAAAAAAATGATGTGTCTGTACCAGCTCATCAATGTCCTATGCTGGATGTTGGAAAAGGGAGGCTGATGTTTCTTCTAAAAGAAAAGATTTTAAACATGCATTAACTCAGTGTTATGTAATAGCAACACATATTTTTCACTTCAGATGTAGTTCAGATGTCAGATTTCTTTTCATTAATGGCTCAATAGAGTCCATGAAAATAGAAAAAATATTTATCTAAGGAAATCTTAAAAATAAACCAAAAGAGCATCAGCAAAAATGACACTTTCCAAAATGTGCACCATTTCTGCACTTTTTATTTTTTGTTAGGTTCTTGGCCATTATTTATAAGGGCTTTTGTTTACTCAATCCAATATGAGTATTTCCTTATGCAATGCAATGGAACATCAGAACTATCAGGGACAATATGCTAAAAGCAGAAAATAAAATAAACATAACTCAACCCAAATACACAACACAAATTGTAGAAGGTGCCAAAATCTGGAACCCACAACCAGATATAATGCTCTTTCCACAAATGCTACAATGGAAGAAAAGAGGACTGAAGTTGAAACATGCCACGTTTATAATCGAATGGGGCCTCACGGACGACATTCAGTGCGTGCTACAGAGAAACCACAAAATGGTCATTTGGACACCTGGACACAACATTAAATAGAGGTATACACAAAAGAAATCAAAGAGAAACATTAAATACTGACAATCTGTCATCTGTTGTCAATGACTTTTAAACAAACCCAACAATGGTAATGGCCACTTGTGACGCACCTGTGTTGTATCTATAGATAGTAAAACCTGACAAACAAAAGAAACTGCAAGATTAGCTCAGCTTTTGAAATTGTATTTGAAAAGTTCTAATTCCATAATTTAACAATCAGTATTCTTTGCAAGTTAAGTAGCCTAGTGTCATTTTAAAAAAAAAACACACATGCATACACTACAGGCATAATGACCTGCATACTTTACAATATGGAGTTCATGGCTGTGAAGGCGAGGCAGAATAATGCTGTAGTCTCACTGATTTTTGCAAAGAGAGTACTTGTACTTATTTTGATATTAAATTAATGTTGGTTTTATATTCTCTGCGTATATGGGGAAATGTGGCTGTGCAAATCAAGACAAAATAATATGTAATGCTAATTTGGGAGAAAGAGCTATAATGCTTTTATAAATATATAGCTAACAACTCTCCAATTACAGAAAAATCTAATTTAAATAAGATATGTAACAAAGGTTAATAACAACAACAAACATAAATACTGTATATAGTAATCCCTCCTCGATCGCGGGGGTTGCGTTCCAGAACCCCCCACGATAGATGAAAATCCGCGAAGTAGAAACCATATGTTTGTATGGTTATTTTTATATATTTTAAGCCCTTATAAACTCTCCCACACTGTTAACATTATTAGAGCCCTCTAGACATGAAATAACACCCTTTAGTCAAAAGTTTAAACTGTGCTCCATGACAAGACAGAGATGACAGTTCTTTCTCACAATTAAAAGAATGCAAATAGATCTTCTTCTCTTCAGGAGCAGAGAATTTCAGAGAGAGAGAGAGCGCTCGCAAAGAAAAGCAAACAATCAAAAAATCAATACGTGTGCTTTTAAGTTTGCCGCAGCATTTTTTAGAGGAGCATCAGTATCTTCTAAGCAAACAGCCTCTGTGCAAACAGCCCCTCTGCTCACATCTCCTCCATCAGGCGCAGAGAACATCAGAGAGAGAGAGAGAGAGAGAGCGAGATTAAAGCAAACCATCAAAAAATCAATAAGTGTGCTTTTGGAAGCACCACGATAAAGCGGCATTTCTTAGAGGAGCGTCCGTATCCACTAGGCAAACAGCTTCTGTGCAAAGCACCTCTGCTCACACCCCCTCCGTCAGGCGCAGAGAATGTCAGAGGAGGTGAGAGAGAGGCAGAGACAAGCAAACAATCGAGTACCGCACGGGAAGCATATCTTATAGCATTGAGGAGTTTTACTTAATATGTAATACATGCTCTGATTGGGTAGCTTCTAAGCCATCCGCCAATAGCATCCCTTGTATGAAATCAACAGGGCAAACAAACTGAGGAAGCGTGTAACATAAATTAAAAGACCCATTGTCCGCAGAAATCCGCGAACCAGCGAAAAATCCATGATATATATTTAGATGTGCTTACATTTAAAATCCGCGATAGAGTGAAGCCGTGAAAGTCGAAGTGCGATATAGCGAGGGATTACTGTATTTCATATTGGACACTAGCATTGCAGATACACAATAACATGACATAAATAAGTTTAAAAGTCAATATAGTTGAAATAAATAAGACATTATTAAAACTATTAATAAGAAATAATACAAGAAAGGAAAAAGAATTCATTAAAATAATATGTACAAAAACAGGATATCAAGCCAATGTCAGTAATGTTGATAAACACTTTGATTTGTAGTGTGTGCTATATGTTACCGTACATCTCATTAGTTTATTTAATGGCTCTAAAGTTTTTTTAAATGTAATGAGCTTTTTATTCTGTGACTCCATACGTGATTCTGTTGTTCTGTATCGGGGAAACATTTCAGCTCTTTTTTTTTTACGAATTGGAAAAAATGTGCAACTTCTTCTATTTCTATGGACTGCCATGGGGCAGACTGTGGAAGATCATTGGTAAGGAGAGCCAGGGGCGTGGAAGACCGAGCCCCTTCTCGAAATTTCACATACTGACTTGTGGCTCCTCAGCATGATTCAATATACTGCCAATGGGCCAGGTATAAGCCACTGTTGCTACAGTGTTTAGCTGCAGTGGTAAATGTGCCAAAAGTTTAAAAGAAGCAGGCTACTTCATTTTATTCTGACTTTTCCCAGAGGTACAGTGCATCCAGAAAGTATTCACATTGCATCACTTTTTCCACATTTTGTTATGTTACAGCCTTATTCCAAAATGGATTAAATTAATTTTTTCCCTCAGAATTCTACACACAACACCCCAACGACAATGTGAAAAAAGTTTACTTGAGGTTTTTGCAAATTTATTAAAAATAAAAAAACTGAGAAATCACATGTACATAAGTATTCACAGCCTTTGCTCAATACTTTGTCGATGCACCTTTGGCAGCAATTACAGCCTCAAGTCTTTTTGAATATGATGCCACAAGCTTGGCACACCTGTTCTTGGCCAGTTTCGCCCATTCCTCTTTGCTCACCTCTCAAGCTCCATTAGGTTGGATGGGAAGCGTCGGTGCACAGCCATTTTAAGATCTCTCCAGAGATGTTCGATCGGATTCAAGTCTGGGCTCTGGCTGGGCTACTCAAGGACATTCACAGAGTTGTCCTGAAGCCACTCCTTTGATATCTTGGCTGTGTGCTTAGGGTTGTTGTCCTGCTGAAAGATGAACTGTCGGCCCAGTCTGAGGTCAAGAGCGCTCTGGAGCAGGTTTTTATCCAGGATGTCCCTGTACATTGCTGCAGTCATCTTTCCCTTTATCCTGACTAGTCTCCCAGTTCCTGCCGCTGAAGAACATCCCCACAACATGATGCTGCCACCACCATGCTTCACTGTAGGGATGGTATTGGCCTGGTGATGAGCGGTGCCTGGTTTCCTCCAAAGGTGACACCTGGCATTCACACCAAAGAGTTCAATCTTTGTCTTATCAGACCAGAGAATTTTGTTTCTCATGGTCTGAAAGTCCTTCAGGTGCCTTTTGGCAAACTCCAGGCAGGCTGCCATGTGCCTTTTACTGAGGAGTGGCTTCCATCTGGCCACTCTACCATACAGGCCTGATTGGTGGATTGCTGCAGAGATGGTTGTCCTTCTGGAAAGTTCTCCTCTCTCCACAGATGACTTCTTTAGCTCTGACAGAGTGACCATTGGGTTCTTGGTCACCTCCCTGACTAAGGCCCTTCTCCCCCGATCACTCAGTTTAGATGGCCGGCCAGCTCTAGGAAGAGTCCTGGTGGTTTCGAACTTCTTCCACTTACGGATGTTAGAGGCCACTGTGCTCATTGGGACCTTCAAAGCACCAGAAATGTTTCTGTAACCTTCCCCAGATTTGTGCCTCGAGACAATTCCTTTGACTTCATGCTTGGTTTGTGCTCTGACATGAATGGTCAACTGTGGGACCTTATATAGACAGGTGTGTGCCTTTCCAAATCATGTCCAGTCAATTGAATTTACCACAGGTGGACTCCAATTAAGCTGCAGAAACATCTCAAAGATGATCAGGGGAAACAGGATACACCTGAGCTCAATTTTGAGCTTCATGGCAAAGGCTGTGAATACTTATGTACATGTGCTTTCTCAATTTTTTTATTTTTAATAAATTTGCAAAAACCTCAAGTAAAATTTTTTCACGTTGTCATTATGGGGTGTTGTGTGTAGAATTCTGAGGAAAAAAATGAATTTAATCCATTTTGGAATAAGGCTGTGACATAACAAAATGTGGAATAAGTGATGCGCTGTGAATACTTTCCGGATGCACTGTATATACTGTAACTACTTTAGTCTCTGCCTAGATCAACATGTCAATTAGTTAAACAATGGCACATACCAAGTTTTTTGCTTAACAACTGGTTAAACAACAGTACTGTCACTAACTATCAAGAAGAATATTAACAGTACCACTGTATGTTGATTAGAGACTAATGTCCTCAGAACACGTTAATTGTCAAACCAAATAAATAAAAACATTTCCTGGCAGGCAGTTCTGTTATCATAGTGCTGCATGTGGATGAGATACCAATTAAAGCAGTTTGATCTACAAAAGAGGTAAATATCTATGTCATGTAGACAGCTATCAATAATAACCTGTAATAGAATTGTTCAGGAAATTTGCCTTTTTACTTATCATCCAGGTCTCAAAAAATGGTGCCTATTATTGCTTCATCTACCAGCTTTTACATTTGCTGTATACAACATAGCGATACACAGATATGTCCTTATTTTTAAAAATGCCAATGTCTAGCCTGAATACATTTGTCACTAAAATTTACATCTAGCAACATTTCTAAACTTATTGTTGAGAAAGCCGAACACAGAGAAGAGGAGCCAAAGACACAGAGATGTCACCGTCACTTGAATTTTTTTATTCAGTTTTATATGTTCCTACTCACGCTGAATTAGTATGCACCTTATGGTCCATGATGTCAAAGCTTCACTAACAAAAAAACAGAGACATACTGTAGATATATATGATACTAGCAAAATACCCGCTGTAAGAGCCAATCTTAGAAAGTTAAAGTTTTGAGTTAGACTCATATTGATGTTTGCTTAATTTGAATAGAATATAAATTTCTTTCATAGTCATAACTTATGGTATAGTCTTTTCCCCCTATAAGTTAGCAAGAGATAGAACCTTCTTACTATAATTGAATAACAGTGTGATAATAAGCTTTTTTTTGTTTGGAACAAGTCCCAGTAAAGAAGGACTTGAAAGACCCATTTAAGCTTAGAAACGGGATAAGCATACAGTTTTCTGACCGTTTTGAAATGGTTCAGAAATATTAAGTAAATAGTAACGATTTGAGATGTAACAAGATTTAAGCTTAGAATTGAACTTTTCTTAACATTAATTTTTCCTTTTTTTGCTATTTTTAATTTCCTTTTTTTGTGTAAACTGTGTTACTTTAAAACTTAACTAAACTTTAAAAAACGAAGATACTTTGTCTGTGGAATCATTTCTGCGCGTCAGGCTTTTGTTGAATCCCATTTTTTTTGAGTTGAAGCTGCAGAACTTTGATAATTTTGGGAAAACGCAGCTACATCTTCGTCAGAAAACTTGCTATCTAAGGCCTGAACTGGAATCTACCATTCGAGTACAGAAGATACTTCTGCTACAGAACTCTTCAACGAAGGAAAAGAACTGAATCATTCAGAAGGTACTGTGATATTATCTACTATCTTCGCATGATCGTTAATGAAAGCAAGGTCGCCGTACCTTGAGAAGATTTGAGAGACTGTGATATTATTAAATGACGTCTTGGAAAAAGACATTTTGGATGATTGGATGTGCCTTTGCTTGAGTCATTGGAACCTTGTTTCAAGAAAGTAATCTGCCTTGTTGGAACGTCCCGTCATTTTATTGAACTGTTGTCATGGCGATGTCTAAACAGAGCTCAAGTGAGATCGGCAGTGATCTGAGTTCAGACTCGAAGTCGGAAAATATAATTAGAGATCTTAAAGATCACATAAGTCAGAGGGAAGATAAGCTTCACGTGTTCATAGCTGAGATCGAAAGTCTTAAAAACATTCCAGAAAACCGCTTAATGGTGGCTAAAAGATTTGAAGATTTTCGTTCGACACACAGAGAGCTAGAAGAACTACAGGAAAAGCTACTTTGTATATTAAATAAGGAGGGAGCGATTCAGAAACAGAAAACGACATTCACCGAACGCTTTAAGAAATGGAATGAATTCACTGTCGCTACTACGGCTTGGCTAGAAGACGCAAATAGACTGTTAGCACATAAAGTTGATGAACAGCTAATTAATCAGTTCGAAGAGATGCAATTTCAAGAACGGGTTCGTTCAAAGCCAAAAAAACGAAAGACGTCACCTCAATTAAAACATACCCTTGATGTTAGACTTGACTCTTTAGCTCAGAAAACAGCAGACACATCATCACCTCCTACAGCAGTACTGATTGAACAATCGACACTTAATAGAATCTTACAAAGGTTAGATGAGTCTGAAAGGCAAATACGGTCACTAACTACCTCGGCACAGCCACAATTATACGGACACGGTCTTGTCGATATACTTCAGAATCAAGCTGAAAGCCAAAGAGTGGCTGTCGAAGCTACAAATCTGTTAGCTCAGCAGTGGGAGAAACAAATTAAACCTCCAGCGCCACGTACAGAAGTACCAATATTTAATGGTGATCCTCTAATGTATTCATCATTCATTAGAGCTTTTGATTATGCTGTAGACAAAGCGTTTGAAAATGAAAAAGATAAACTGCATTTTCTAGAACAATACACTAGAGGTCGCCCTAACGAACTTATTCAATCCTGTATTGGACTTGCGCCTGAAGAAGGCTATCAAAAGGCACGACAGCTGCTGAAAACCTACTATGGAGATAGTAGACAGATATATAGAGCACACATTAAAAAAATTATGAACTGGCCTCAGATAAAGTCAGCAGAAGATGGAGGAGCACTGGTAGATTTAGCTCTCTTCCTCGATCGTTGTATGAATGCAGCACCTACTTTAGGAGGAAATTACAATGAATTCGATATAGGTGAAAATCTACATATTGTTGTTTCAAAACTTCCATATGAACTGAAAAGAGAGTGGTTATCAGTCGCTTGCAGTACTGAGAGAAAAGAAAAAAGAGATGTAAAATTTAATGATTTAATAAACTTCTTACACACACAAGCACAGAACGCCTCTCATTCAATACATAGCACGGCTATACAAAGTTACAAATATATAGAAAAGGGAGAGAGGAATGACAAAGGAAAGCCTTCTATGAACTTTAGTCTAAAAAAAGGAAATACCTTTGCCACAAATATCACAGAAGATGCAGAAAAGGAAACTCAGGACACATTAATCAAAAGGTCCGTCACAAGCACTTATGCATTTAAAAAACCTTGCGCCTTTTGTAGCGACCAACATATCCTTGCTGAATGTAAAAAAATCAAAGAACTGCCACATAAAGAAAGAATTGACTTCTTAAAATCTAAAGGTTTATGTTTTCGCTGTCTCAAACAGGGTCATCTAGGTAAGAACTGTAATGAAAGAATGAAATGTCAGACATGTTCCTTACAGCACCCAGATATCCTGCACATTAAAAAGGACAACGGAGCAGCATCTAAAGCTACAGCTAATGAGGTAACATCTAAAGAAATGGAAACCGAGACTGGAACTTGTACCCTTACTGGGGCCGGAGAAGAATGTGCACTTCAAGTAGTTCCTGTTAAAGTAAAATCTAAGAAAAGTGAAAGGTATGTAGAAACGTACGCTTTTATAGACCTCAGCAGTACTGTAACAATTTGCACTGAGAGCTCCAGAGACAATTAGCCTTCAAGGGAGAAGAACACAAGTATTTCTCAAAACTATGAGTAATTATGATGATGATTCAAAATGCTAACCCAATGTTCTGTCTTATCAGATTTTCAAGTCTGTAGTCTCAATGATGTTGAATATATTGATTTGCCAAAGGTCTTCACACAGGTCTCCATTCCAGTGAACAGAGAAAGTATTCCACTTCAAGAAGATATCGATAAGTGGACATATCTTAAAGAGGTACGTCTGTCTCATATTGACTCTGAAGTTGATCTTTTAATAGGAATCAACTATCCAGAAATCTTCAAGCAGTCACGAATCATACCTAGCCAAGGAGGTGGACCTCACGCCATGAAGACCGCACTTGGATGGGTAGTTGGTGGACCATACAAAGAGAAAGATGACCTCGCAAAACAAAGTGGTAAGATACCTAAACATCCAATCAATCGTGTGTCAATAACAGAAATTGAAGATATGCTGCTGCAACAGTATAACACAGATTTTCCAGAGCGCAACTGTGAAGAAAAGGAGGAAATGTCACCGAAGACATCAAGTTCATGCGCATAGCTTCAGAATCTGCAAGACTGGTAGGTGGCCACTATTGTTTAAATTTGCCTTTGAAGGATGAAACACTTAAAATGCCGAATAACCGCTGCATTGCTGAACAGCGTGCTATTGGACTCAAAAGAAAATTGAGCAAAAATTCAGGTTTCCATGAAGACTATAAAGCCTTCATGAAAGACATTATAGACAATGGTTATGCTGTTAAGATTCCAAAGAAAGGCCTGAATTGCAATGAAGGCAGAGTGTGGTACATCCCACATCACGGTGTGTATCATCCAAAGAAAAATAAGATTCGAGTAGTCTTTGACTGCACTGCCACCTACCAGGGGATTTCACTTAATGAACAATTACTTAAAGGCCCTGACCTAACTAACACACTCATTGGTGTCCTTACAAGATTCAGAAAGGAGCCAGTAGCTTTAATGGCAGACATTAAGTCAATGTTCTACCAAGTTAAGATACCAGACAAAGACACAGATCTTTTACGTTTTTTATGGTGGCCTGAAGGTAATCTAAGTAAAGACCTAGAAGAATTCAAAATGACAGTACATCTTTTGGTGCTACTTTTTCACCCAGTTGTGCTTCTTATGCTTTATGTAGAACAGCCGAAGATGCCAGAGATACATTTTCTGAGGAAGCTGTTAACACCATTCTCAACAACTTCTACGTGGATGACTGTTTAAGGTCAGTGATGACAGAAGAACAAGCAATAAAGCTGGCAAAGGACCTCCAAGCTCTATGTCTTAAAGGGGGATTCCATTTGACTAAGTGGGTGAGTAACAACAGAGCAGTTTTATTGTCCATACCAGAAGAAGACAGAGCTCACGAACAAAAGGACTTAGATTTGAGCCACAGTCTCCTTCCCACAGAGCGTGCCCTGGGCATCCAGTGGTGCACAGAAACTGACAGTTTCAAATTTCAGATTAAGTTGCAAAACAAGCCCGCTACAAGGCGTGGTATTCTGTCTGTTGTTAGCTCAGTTTATGATCCACTTGGTTTTCTAGCACCTGCCTTAATGCCAGCAAAGCTTATTCTAAGAGACTTATGTAAAGAGAAATTTGGGTGGGATGAAGAAGTAGAAGTCAAACACATTCAGAAATGGAAAAATGGATGGATGATTTGAAGTTACTTACAGACTATAAAGTGAACAGATGCTTCAAACCTATTGGGTTTGGAACCATAAAGACAGCACAAATGCACCATTTTGCAGATGCTAGTGAAGATGGATATGGCACTGTCACTTATCTTGTTTTAACAAATGAAGAGGGCAAAAGGCATTGTTCATTCCTGATGGGCAAGTCAAGAGTTGCACCATTGAAACAGGTCACAATTCCAAGAATGGAGCTGACAGCAGCCATTGTGGCAGTTAAAATGGACAAAATGCTTAAAGGTGAGCTTCAAATGCCCTTACGAGAATCTACATTTTGGACTGACAGCACCACGGTGCTAAAATACATCTCAAATGAAAGCACTCGATTCAAGACCTTTGTTGCAAACAGAATCTCCGTGATCAGAGATCATTCACAACCTTCACAGTGGAGGTATGTCACATCTGTCCTTAATCCGCTGATCAAGTTCTAGAGGGCTAAGCATAGAAAAGTTTCTCAAGAACACCACATGGTCACATGGTCCAAGTTTCTTATTGAAGTCAGAACGTGAGTGGCCAAAAAGACCAGATCAACTGAATGATTCACTCTTTGAAGATGATCCAGAAGTTAAAATTTGTTCAGTTAACATGACAAGAGTAGAAGAGGCGACCAAATCCATCAACAAACTAATCACTTACTTTTCAGATTGGCATCGCTTGAAGAAAGCAGTGGCTTGGTTTCTCAAGTTTAAAGACATACTGTTGCACTTAAGAAATGAAAGAAAAACATTTCAACTAGAAGCCAGTCAGACTAAAGGTAATCCAAAAGAACAAGAATCACTAATCACAAAACACATGAAAAAGTATAAACGGACTTTAAAACCAAGTACAATTTCTCTAGATGACTTAGTCAAAGCTGAAACAGAGCTTATCCGTCTAAGTCAACAGCAAGAATTTCCAGAAGAATTAAAAGCTCTAAAGAAAAAGACTTGTGTTAAAAGAACAGTCAAATCTATAAACTCGACCCGATCATACAAGATGGAATATTAAGAGTTGGAGGAAGACTCTGCAAAGCTGCAATGCCCGAAGAAGCTAAACACCCCGCAATTTTACACAAGCATTCACATGTTGCTTCTCTCATATTGCAGCACATTCATCAACGTGGACATTGTGGCGCAACTATGTGCTCGCACAATTACGCCAGAAATACTGGATACCTCAAGCAAATTCAGCTATCAGAAAAATAATTTCAAAGTGCACAACATGCAGAAGATACAATGCGAAAGCAGGTGAGCAAAAAATGGCAGATTTGCCAGAAGATCGTCTAGCATCAAACCAACCACCGTTCACTAATGTTGGAGTTGACTATTTTGGCCCCTTCCTAGTCAAAAGAGGAAGAAGTTTAGTCAAGAGGTACGGAGTAATCTTCACATGTCTAACAACCAGAGCTGCGCACATAGAAATCGCACATAGCTTAGACACTGATTCTTGTATCCAAGCCATACTCCGATTTACAGATAGAAGAGGACAAGTTAAAATCATGCGCTCAGACAATGGAACAAATTTCGTTGGAGCAGAAAGAGAGCTACGAGAAGCTATTAAAAAATTGGAACACAAAAAAATCAGTGACGCTATGATGCAAGAACAAATCAAATGGATTTTTAATCCACCATCAGCCTCTCACCAAGGTGGAGTATGGGAAAGACAAATCAGAAGCATAAGAAAGATCTTAAATTCAACACTAAACCAACAAACACTTGATGATGAAAACCTCCCTACAATGATGTGTAGAGTGGAATCAATACTCAATAACAGACCCCTTACGAAGACATCAGATGATCCAAATGATTTGGAACCACTCACACCCAATCACTTGTTATTATTGAAGACAAAACCTGAAATACCACCTAAACTCATTTCAGAAAATGAACCATACCCAAGAAGACGCTGGAAACAAATTCAATACATGGCTGATTTGTTTTGGAAAAGATGGACAAAAGAGTATTTGCCAATACTTCAAAACGTCAAAATGGCTTGCACCAAGAAGAAATTTTGAACCAGGTGACGTTGTTCTAATTGTAGATAAAGCTACACCACGCAATTCCTGGGTAATGGGTCGAGTCATCAAGACGATGCCAGATGCCAAAGGTGCAGTCAGAAGAGTTTGTGTGCAGACCAAAACCAGCACACTGGACAGACCCGTGAATAAACTGTGCCTGCTTCAAGAAACAGCCAATGTTTGAAATATGAAATTTTTAAAATGTTTGTTTGCAGTGTTATTGCTAATGATTTGAAAAGAATAGTTAATAAAAAATAATTGGCTCATATTGAAGTAAAGTATAGTAATTGTCTCCGCTCCCGCATAGTCAATTAGGGGCCGGAAATGTAAGAGCCAATCTTAGAAAGTTAAAGTTTTGAGTTAGACTCATATTGATGTTTGCTTAATTTGAATAGAATATAAATTCCTTCCATAGTCATAACTTATGGTATAGTCTTTTCCCCCTATAAGTTAACAAGAGATAGAACCTTCTTACTATAGCTGAATAACAGTGTGATAATAAGCTTTTTTTTGTTTGGAACAAGTCCCAGTAAAGAAGGACTTGAAAGACCCATTTAAGCTTAGAAACGGGATAAGCATACAGTTTTCTGACCGTTTTGAAATGGTTCAGAAATATTAAGTAAATAGTAACGATTTGAGATGTAACAAGATTAAGCTTAGAATTGAACTTTTCTTAACATTAATTTTTCCTTTTTGCTATTTTTAATTTCCTTTTTTTGTGTAAACTGTGTTACTTTAAAACTTAACTAAACTTTAAAAAACGAAGATACTTTGTCTGTGGAATCATTTCTGCGCGTCAGGCTTTTGTTGAATCCCATTTTTTTTGAGTTGAAGCTGCAGAACTTTGATAATTTTGGGAAAAACGCAGCTACACCCGCGTTTCACAGCGGAGAAATAGTGTGTTAAAGAAGTAATGAAAAAGAAAAGGAAACATTTAAATAATAACGTAACATGATTGACAATGTAATTGTTTTTTCATTGTCATGAGTGTTGCTGGCATATATATATATATATATATACAGTAATCCCTCCTCGATCGCGGGGGTTGCGTTCCAGACCCCCCCCGCGATAGGTGAAAATCCGCGAAGTAGAAACCATATGTTTGTATGGTTATTTCTATATATTTTAAGCCCTTATAAACTCTCCCACACTGTTAACATTATTAGAGCCCTCTAGACATGAAATAACACCCTTTAGTCAAACGTTTAAACTGTGCTCCATTACAAGACAGAGATGACAGTTCTTTCTCACAATTAAAAGAAAGCAAATATATCTTATCTTTAAAGGAGCGCCGTCAGGAGCAGAAAATGTCAGAGAGAGCGCAAAAAGAAAAGCAAACAATCAAAAAATCAATACATGCTTTTAAGTATACAGAAGCACCGCGATAAAGCGGCATTTTGTAGAAGAGCGTCCGTGTCCTCTGTGCAAACAGCCCTCTGCTCACACCCCCTCCGTCAGGCAGAGAGGGTGAGAAAGATAGAGAGAAGCAAACAAGCCACGCTGAAGCATATCTTATAGCATTGAGGAGTTTTAGTTAATATGTAATACATGCTCTGATTGGGTAGCTTTTAAGCCAACCGCCAATAGCATCCCTTGTATGAAATCAACTGGGCAATCAAACTGAGGAAGCATGTAACCTAAATTAAAAGACCCATTGTCCAGAAAGCGTCGAACCAGCTGAAAAATCCATGATATATATTTAGATATGCTTACATTTAAAATCCGCGATAGAGTGAAACTGCGAAAGTCAAAGCGCGATATAGCGAGGGATTACTGTATATATACTGTATATACACACAAATGTATATATTGATATACATTGATATGAGTGTTGTTGTCATATCTATATATATATATATATATATATATCTATATATATATAGCAAAATACCCGCGCTTCACAGCGGAGAAGTAAAAAGAAAAGGAAACATTTTAATAATAATGTAACATGATTGACAATGTAATTGTTTTGTCATTGTCATGAGTGTTGCTGGCATATATATATATATATATATATATATATATATATATATATATATATATATATATATATATATATATATATATATATATATATATATATATATATATATAACATGTGTACATATATACACACACACATATACTATGGGGTGCCAAATAGACAAATACATTGATTTTCTGAATATATAAAGTCGGCGTCAGAATATATAAAGTCAAAACTTGAATATATAAAGTCATTCCCGAATATATAAAGTCAAAACTTGAATATATAAAGTCAGCGTCGGTATATATAAAGTCAAACTTGTTTCTGAATATATAAAGTCAAAGTTGAATATATAAAGTCAAAACCTGAATATATAAAGTCAAAGTCAAAATATATTGATTGAAACGACTCTGAACTGAACTAAGTTAACAAAAACGTCTTCAGAAAAATAAATTAAAAAAACACTGTTCGGTTAATGTTTTGAAAATGATGCATGTGCCCTGCCCAGGATTGGTTCCTGCCTTGCCCAGTGTTGGCTGGGATTGGCTTCAGCAGACCCCCGTGACCCTGTGGTCGGATTCAACGGGTTGGGAAATGGATGGATATTCCAGCGCTGACTTTGTATATTCCAGCGCTGACTTTATATAATCAAGTTTTGACTTTATATATTCGGGAATGACTTTATATATACAAGTTTTGACTTTATATAGTTAAATTTAGTCATCATTGCATAAATTTTTTTTCACTATAGAAATTTAAAGACTAAAACTTCAATTCCTACCAAAGATATTTCTGGCGGCTAAATAGAACCTACTTATATCCAAATTCGAGCTATTGAGCTGTCGCCTGCCTGCCTGCCTGAATAAGTCACCCTCGCTTCGCTCTTACTTTTTTACCTTTCATTTAATCATGGCTCGTGGCGGAAAAATTATAAAATGGAAGGAGGATCACACGGAGTATGGCTTTACCAAAACAGTAATTTGATGGCGATTAAAGTATCGATTATTCATAAAGCTTCAATTGGTGATCTGTTTTTCTGTGTTAACCTCATATTTTTTCATACTTCTTCTCAAACGAAGGGGGTGCGAGGATAAAATGAATTGGGAAGCGCTGATCAATGTAATCGGTGTACCAGGAAATCATGCATTGACAGAAGTTCCCCTTTGCTTGGAATGCAAAGTGTGATTAAATGTATTATTTTTTAACGCGTTATGGAGCACATGCATCGAAGCTTCTCAGCTGTGCTTGTGCTAAGAAAAGTAAACATTTTAAAAATAACGTAACACGATTGTCAATGTAACCTTTTGTAAGTAGTTCCTGGAGGATTCAGAGTGTGGACAAACTGTAGAGACAGCGTGTGTATTAACTTGTGGATTTTTCTGTGAGTATTTGGTGGCAGCGTCACAAAGTCGCTTCCGTAAGACTGCGTTAGCTGCGGAGCTCAGCTCAGAGCGAAATGAGGTGAATGGGAGGGGAGATGATGACGTGACTCCCACCGCCTTAACTGTCAATCCCCACAAACACAGTCTCGGAATTTGCATAAGCACAGCCCTTCACCTGCAATTTTAACTTAGTTACAAAGTGATCAAAACTCTCGTTTATATCCTGCATCCTCTCATTAAACTTGCATCCCGCATTACCCGTGGGCATGACAAACGCCAGCGGCAGCCTGTCTATGAACTTAATTTAAACTTTAGGTTTACACCGTGCTTTGTTTTTGAAGTAGCAGCTCTCATGAATATGGTTGTATATATCACTCGCTTGCTTCTTATTGTTTCGCTGCCTTCTCAATTATATAATGCATGTTTTCTTCAGCGCTTTTTGGAGCTCTTCCTTGTTTTCTACGTACTGCGTTGACAGTCAGTTCACGTGATTACATGGGAGGCGTGATGATGTCACATGAAACTCCGCCCCCCACGGCATTCGAGCTCAACTCCATTACAGTATATGGAGAAAAATAGCTTCCAGTTATGACCATTACGCATAGAATTTCGAAATGAAACCTGCCCAACTTTTGTAAGGATGCTGTAAGGAATGAGCCTGCCAAATTTCAGCCACATGGGAAGTTGGAGAATTAGTGATGAGTCAGTCAGTGAGTGAGTCAGTCAGTGAGGGCTTTGCTTTTTATTAGTATAGATTTGGAATCATTCATTTTTTGACCTGTATAGTACATTTCGGAAATCATTGTGGCACAGATGCAAAATTATTCATATTAATCATATTCATTCGCATGTCTTCTTGAGCTTGTAATCAGTGACCAGGTTTTTTTTTTGTTTTTTCTTTATATCTTGTCCAATCTCCACATTTTGATGCATGGTAGGGTTTGTTTTGTACTCCAGGAAAGAATAGTACAGAGAGGTCAGTCCCACGCTATATACAATCATCAAATTCAATTGTTAACAGTTCCCACACACCCAAAGACTGTCCTTCCTACACTTACGACATGTGTACCTGTTGCAATGTACACCCGTCTCTTTATGCTGTGGTTCCTATTACATGGAAGAGGCGCCTGACATTGACTGAGTTTGCTTTCCTGGGGGAAGCGGTGGTCTTGGAACAGAAGCTTGTTGATGTTGCATCCTATTTTTCTTTTTCCATCGCCTTTTCCTGTAAAAAGCGACGACGAAATTCCTCTGCAAGGTGAGCCAAGAACGCTCTTCTTTTTTCAGTGGCCCAGTGCATGCCTTGAACAGTACATGTGCGTTGATCGCCGCCAGGTCAAGCATGTTGTAGCACACAGCAACTGGCCACCTACGTGCTCCTGCTCACACTGAATAAGCTCACGCCTTCTGGTTCATGATGTCAACGCAGCACTGGGAAAACAAGAAAGAGACACATATATGTGACATTTTGAAGAAATCATTTTATGACCTGAATAGTACCAATCGGAAAACATGAAACCAGAGGTGGATGTTGTACCATGATCGTGACTGAGAATAAAAGTGAAAAAAAAACTTTTACACGTACTATAAATTTACACCGGCTGTTATAGACACAAATCAAATGTATGTTTTTATTGTATAATATTAACAATAAGAGCAGCTCACTACTCAAAACAGTAAATCTGCCAAGGAGCTGGTTTCGAACTCACGACCTCTGGATTATAAGTCGGCATTGTTGTTGACATTCCACCATATTCTCCCTTTCTGAACCTCATTGAGGAGTTCTTTTCCTGATATCAATCAAATATAGTAAGAGGCATTAGACTGAAATAAAAAAAGAATTAACCATCAAGTGTCAGATGTTGGGATTGAACCCATGACTTCCAGGGTCATAATGTACATGGCCAGCCAGGTACACTTTGGCCACTAGGCTACAGGAAGTGCTACTACAACCCCACTATCACAACAGAGTGTATCTTTGGAGTGTACATATACAGTATAAGGGGAAAAGGCACACAATGGATGAATTAGACACGCTTGTCAGATAGGGTTCAAACAATAAGTTTCCACATTGTTACTCCACTTGAGCAGTCAACTGAATATAAAGGAAACATTTAAGGTCATAAATGGGAGTTTAACTTAGGCTTCTTGGTTGATGGGCATGTATGCTATCCACTATGCTACTACCAAACCTGGTCAGGAGATCTTTCTCAGTTGATACAATAAATCATAAAATGGAATGTGTTCATTGATATACAGTGTACTTGTACTGAAATTTACAGTACAGTGAGTGATCTGTAGAAAAGCTGAAAAATCATTTCGGTTTGCAACATCAACTCACATGGTGTAGAGGTAAGTGCAAGGTGAGTCTCAATAGATCATGAAATCTCATTGTACAGGTTTAAGTCCAGGAGGAGGAAGTTCCTGAAACATGGAAGAAAGGAGGACTTAGATCCTGAGGAACAAGAAAGATGAGCAAGAAGGAGGTGACAATAAGTGGAAGAAGCAGGAGGTGTCAGGATGATGAGGAAGAAGTAAAAGAAAAGTAAAACAACTGGGGAGTCATGGCCATTCAGCAAGCGGCTCATCGCAGGTGTAGATACGTCCGAGGAGGGGCTAATTACACGGCTAGTCCTTTGGAGGCCCGACAAGGAGAGGCGGCAGTCAAGGCTCTTCTCACTCTGATAGTTACTTACACGCGTATGCAATCACGGCAATGGTGGAAGACTGCCGCATGTTTTTTTTGGAGACCCAACATGCTGTTCGACACGATTTGAGTCCTGAACCCAGGGCGCCTGACCCTCTTGTTCCGAGGAGCAAGTGCCAAGCTTCCTGTGGAGGTGGATGATCTGCGGAGGAGGAGTTCTGGGTACCTGCATCCATTCTGTGTCTTTTCTGTGGGCCAGCTTTGCTGTTAATTATTCTTTTCATTCACCCTCTGATTTGAGGTATCTGTGAAGATGAAATGAAAGAATGAAAGAAAGCACACTGAAATGAGAGCATGAGCACCTGAAGGTAACGGGAACGGAGTTGCGAGCCACATGCGTTGGTGGAAATCGGCTGCTCGTAGGCAACGAATATGCAGAATATGTGCATTACAAATTCCATAACCTAGCAAACGTAATGGTGCTCATTTATCTTCGTTCTAGCAGCACCATGCAAAAACAAGTCTCTTTAAACTGATCAGAAACATCAGTGGCTGTGCGGTAATTTGTGAGTACGTTTGCATTTCAAACTTTGATGGTTAAACGCTAGTCAGGTATACATGAATAACAGGATATGTGTAAAAATAAGTTTTGACAAAAGGCTTTTGGAGTTGTAAAACAATAGATATTATGTTCGAGCTGCAAAGAATTACATCCCTTGTCACTTTCGGCTCATATGTGGAGCAAGAGAGAGGGGGGCGTGTGCTTGTTACCCAGGGCAGCATTTTCAATTTTGAACGCTGCGTCTCAAGTCTGCCCTGACTGCCCACCTGTCCGCAGCGGGGCATGAAAGCCTCAGGTCTCCGAGCTGCACAGCACCGGCCCCATCGGGCAACTTACTACTTAGGGCTTGTACATCAGTAAAGGTTTGATGTGGGTGTCCCTTCTAGAGGCATTATACGAGTCAAATGGCACATTTTCAATTAGTGAAACCAACTTGCAACAATAGCTCCATGCTTTCACTGCCGAACTGAAATCTCCAGTTATTCTGATTTATTTTCCCTAGATAGTGTCATCTTATAGTGAATACATCCAAAAGGTGCTGTAAAAAAGAGTTACATTTTGGTCTGACATGAACAATATTAAGAGGAACTGTCCGAAGCGAGTTAAGAAAACAGAGATCAAGGTAGAAAACCGAGAGGCACTGGGACGGGTTTGAGGTTAACGAGGACCTTAAAACACATGCTGTGTTGGCGTAACTTTATACATTTCATATACTTTTACTTATAAGCTCATTTGTTCTGTTATATTTGTACCTTTTGTGAAAGTGCTTATTTGATATTTGGACTTCAGTCTTCACACATTATATACTTCATGTCAAAATTTTGTCGTTAGTACTAAAACATGAAAAAAGTTTGTCCTTTAGATATGTGTTCAACATTTCTGTCATGCTACACTTATATAGATCATTGTAAACACGGAACACACATGAAATGCATGTGCTCCAAATAACTACATATTTTTTATCCTATACAGCTCTAAGTACCTGACTCCCTGATAAACAAGGCTTCAGTTGGGAGAGGTATGTGCAGTTTCTGCAGCGGTGGGAGGATGGGATAGCAGGCTACTTGCTCCTTGGGCTTATCAACACATTTACAAGACAAAAGACGCTGAATGGAGATGTGCAAATAGATTTAAGGTGGGACGGATTTACGATTTTTTTTTCGTAAACTTTGGCAATTCTGGTGTTAACTGATCATCATGTTGATCTATGCAGAGATTGAAGCATTCATATATTTTTGGGTAAATGAGAATAAAGTAGAACAGAGAAGTATGGTCTGAGACTTGTGACTGCTGCCTGCTTCTTTTATGCCTTTCACCATATCGCTGTGGCTATACCCTGTAGCAACCGTGGCTTGTACCTGGCCCAAGTTCCCCTAGGCCTGGGGCCGGTAACAATCACTAGGAACCAAAAAACAAATTTACAGAATTATGCGTTCTGAGCTGCCTCAAAAGAACACAAATGTTGCTCATCCAGAAAAGGAGTTAAATCAAATGTCAGCTCAAACATGTGCCACTTTGAACAGAACACAGACAGGAAAAAGCTGCATTTCAGTGCTCCCACAGGAAAGACAAAAACAAGACAGGGGCTTCTTTTTCTTTCAAATATTTTCTTTTAAAATGTTTCTTGAACACTAAATCATGCAGCCAATGCCTGCGATGTTATTAATACTTGACAGTTCATATGAAAAATGGATAAACAATAACCAATTAAAATCAGAGCAAAGGAAGTTGACTGCAAAGTTTTCCTTTGGCTAAGCCTATACTTGAGGTTAGGGTTACAAAATATCTCTTAGAATTATAGCCTAAGAGCTCCGTAAAAAGTGCCCAAAAGCAGCACAATTGAAAAAGACAGCGTTAACACGCCATTTGTATCAGTATACAATATTCAAGTATGGAGATGCTCACTTTGCCTTTCGAGCAGGAGGAGATCTCTCCCCTACACTGAAGTTTCAGCTTTACAATACATTTCCACTCACATTGTGGTGATGAGCTGCATGTTGTTTAGCACAAGCAAGTAAGAATTTCATTGCACTCTGTACAGTAGACAATAGTGACTGTATAAATATAAAAAGTTAACCAACTAAATGCTGCTTACTTTTGCTGCAGTTCCAATTATCATACAAATTTAATGAAAAACTATTATGTACTAAAAGTCATTAAGATTTGAAAAAATTGACAGTTTTTTTTTAAACTGAAGACTTTTTCTGTATTTTTTTCCCTTTTTTACAGTTTTTGTAGTATTTTTTTTTTCCACTTGTGGATCACCATTGACAATAAATAAGAAATGCTTTTAAATAAACAATCAAAATGGTTGAGATGTCTGATTATTTTGAAAGTGTTTTGTTGTTTTGTTAAAATGAGTGTGGCTTAGATGTCCTTAACTTGCCTGGTTAGGTTAAGAGTGCAAATCAACATCACCAATTTCAACCATAAAATCTGTAATGTTACGTAAATGAAAGGTACCACAACCATAACAATGTTATTTTTTATTTTTAAAAGTAGCCCAAAATAATATGTAGTTTTATCTAAAGAACCCATAACCTGTTAAAGACCTTTTTTCCTCTAAAAACAAATTAAAAATAGCTATAAGGGAGTGAAAACCACGTACCTAGCAACACTACCTGAGGTAGACTTCATTTGTTTCACATTTGTACTTTACTGTGTATGATGTGGAGCTCCACCAGAGATTAGCCTTACAGTAATCCCTCGCTATATTGTGCTTCGACTTTCGCGGCTTCAATCTATCGCAGATTTTATATGTAAGCATAACTAAATATATAACGTGGATTTTTCGCTGCTTCGCGGGTTCTGCGGACAATGTGTCTTTTTACTTCCTGTACATGCTTCCTCAGTTGGTTTGCTTAGTTGATTTCATACAAGGGACGCTATTGGCGGATGACTGAGAAGCTAACCAATCAGAGCACGCAGTTAAGTTCCTGTGAGCTGAATTCATTGTTAACCAGGAACTCTTGTCTCGCTCATTCAGCATCAACGTGTTTCGCTGTGTAAAGAGGTAACTTTTATTCTCTTTTGTGTTTATCTTTGTGCATAGTCAAGCCCTTCATTATGGCTCCAAAACGATCTGCTCCTGCTACTGCTTCAGGGGCCATGCCCAAGTGCCAATGGAAGATGTTAACGATTGCTGAAAAGGTAAACGTTTTGGATTTGTTGAAGGAAGGGAAAAGCTACACCGCTGTAGGACTCCATTACAGCATCAATGATGCTACGATTCTTTTTATTTAAAAAGTAGGAAAGGAATATAAGATCTACGGCCGCAGTGTTCTTTTAACCAGGCTGCAAAACGAGTTGTAAGTTGATGTAATAAGGCAGTAGTCTGGATGGAATCTGTTTTAGGGATTTGGATTGAAGACTGCCAAAAGAAGAACAACGGCAGTGCTACACAATTGCCTGACGAGGCTCCTTTAGAATGGCTGTAACGCTCTCCTTTTTTGTGCAGTAAAATTAAACTCATTGTTATCGGACAAGTCATCGTGTCATTGTTGGTGAGTAACCATAATTAATTTTCTACTTACAGTACTTAGTACCTAGTACGTACGTTTAGTGTCACTGTACACACATTTACTGTATACAATTTTTCTTGCATTGTACGTATTTATTGCTGGTGTCTATCGTAATGGCTGTAACATATGTGATATCGGAGACACTCGATATCTTTAAAATAATATTTAGGTTTTACTGTATAAAAACAGTGTGTTTACATTCATAATTTCAATGAATCTTACCTAATATCTAAGAGAATACAAAGGGATTATGCTGTATAACTGTGTGGGGAATATTTATAAACAGTGTGGGAGAGTTTATAAGGGCTTAAAATATCTAAAAATAACCATACAAACATATGGTTTCTACTTCGCGGATTTTCACCTATCGCTGGGGTCTGGAACGCAATCCCCGCGATCGAGGAAGGATTACTGTATATAATTCAAAAACAAGCTTAAGAATGTGACAACCCAAAAGTCTTTTATACACAATTAAATTTACTGTGGTTTAAAAGGCTTTAAATTTAATTGAACTTAAAATGATCAAAATGCCTTAAGATCACTATTATTATCTATTATTATTATTATTATGTTTAGGTCACTATGTACTCTCTATTGTTTCAGCGTTTATTCTAATATTGAATAATATTTTAGCAAGGAAAAAAAAACACTTACTACCTGGATACCTGGCTTTAAAAGTAATTTTCTGAGTGACTAAAGACTTTTGTACAGTACCCTATATATAAAAATTAAAGTGTGATGTATAATGATTTTAATTTGTGAAGATTATAAATCAGCACTGTCTTCCATTGACCTTCATTAAAATATCCTTTGACAGATGTTTTCTTAATGTATGTAAAGCTCCAGGATCCTAAATTTTAAACATTAATCATAAGCTTAGCTGTCTTTAAGCAAATAGCGGTCTGTTAAGACTAATTACAGGCAGTACCTTGATTTGAATTTAAAGTAATTGTGCTTTTGCATCTCTACCTCTATATTAGTTCCATTTCCAGAATGGAATCCAGTTTTGGATTCTATTATTAGTAACATATGCTTTGAAAAATATGTAACATTGGCAACATCAAAATATCCTATGAATTAATATTTTTGATAAAAAATTAGTTCTGTTTACATCTTTAGCTATACTTTCAGAAATATGGATAATTTGAGAGGGCAACATAATTAAAGATGATTTGTAAAATATATTAATGTAATAATCATGATTTTCACACATTAAGCATGCACTTAATATTCCCATTAATATTAAGCCGTAAGGGAGCTGTCTAGCAATTATAAAATGTCCAATCTGTCGCTGAGAATAATACTGATGGCAGGTGCTGCAGCAAGCTGTTGAAGTTTGTAGCTTGTCAGAATATAGAAGAACTATGCAGAATATGGTCTGTATTTTTATCTAAATTGACTACTGTTAACCAACCCCAAATCCGTTGCAGTGTACAATATTTAAGATATTTCCTGTTATATTCATTAACACCTTGGAGTCCATATATTGAAAGTAAATGAAGTGACGGTAACAAACTATGGTAAAAGGGAAAGAAACATAGTCTTAGAACTTATCAAATTTAATAGCTGTAGCTGCTGAATCTTATTGTGGTCTAAATAAAACATGGCTAGGAATTGCATGGGATGACAGATTACAATGACTCCCTCATAGCATTCTATCATGGTTTCACTGCTCCCGAAAAAGTAACGTAATATGATCTAATCTTGGCAGCCAATCAACATGGAGCAAACTGGAATAAGCCAGAATCTCAGCAATTTTTGCTTTCTTTCCCGTCTCGTTAAATGAGGATACCATTAGTTTAAACCTTGCTGAAGAATAGCAAGTGCACAAACGAACAACACTGGATGTAAAAGCCATGCATTCATCTTGCTAAAGTCAGGAGTTGACTGATCACCAATTGCCCAGCAGGTGTAGACTTTGCTAGCAGAACAAGGGCACGGTGTATGTAAAACTTTAATGAGAAATCTGCAGCATCTCCTGCATCTAGAAAGTGTGACCAGGGTAAAAAAAGAAGAGCTCCTGAACAAAGAAAGAAAAGCTTGCTGAGGGTCTTTCCACAAAGTCGACTAGAAAAGGATCAAGGCTTTGCCTACACCAAACCATAAGTACACCGTGATACCAAGAACTATTAATTGTAACTTACAAGTTAGGATAAAGCTAGCAAATGTATTATGGTATTGGTAGCACTGCAAATGAAAAGTAATAACCTTTGTGAAGGATATGTTTTTAGCTGCTATAGGTTTGTCTCCCTAAATGCTGTAAGAAGTTCAGAGCAGTATCTCACACACACACACAAATGGCAAGTGGGGAGGTAAACCAGTACAGTCTTGCTGTAAGCAAATCAATACCACCTTCATGGTTCAAGCACTGGAAACTTTATAACTAGCTAAAGAACTTATCCATCTTGATCACATGAATTGAAAGAACAGAATTCATAAGTTATGTGTTATCTAAGCAATTGTAAATGTATGTTTTATGCTGTTTTTCATTGCCCTTCACCTATATATATACTTGCATATATTCATCGATATTCAATGATATCCTTATGTTATGAATACATTGTATTATTAGGTTTATTGTAGCAATTGTGTCTGGGTTATTTGTAAAAATAGACTATTACCATTTTTAATCCACAACAGAAAAAGTTTAAGTTATATAATGTAGACTTTCACAGATTGTTCATAAAATGGTACAGATCTAATAGTAATTCTGCTTTCAGGGATAGAAGATGAAACTGAGATCCCTTACACATACTACTTCACTTTGATTAATTCCCTGGGTGTGCACAAGGTAAGGTTATGCACGCCAAAACATACAAAGCTGCTAGTGTACATAGCTGTTTTGTTACTTGCTAATATAAAATCAAACCAGTTAATTTGTCTTATCAACTAGCAGAGCACAACTAACAGCAATTAGTTACCTTCTGACTATCTATAAATAATCACTGTGATTTTCTTCAGATTATGTAAATGAAGACTTCAACTGAAATTCGCTGGAAAAGATTATGATATAATCTTAAAGGGTCGTAGCATGGTCAAAACCTTTACACTACACACAAGACAATCACATCTAATTAACAGAACAGCTACACACACAAACATTACGAGCCCATGAGGAGAAGTTACAAACTGAAAATCACACAAGTAAGCTGCAGTTGAAGTAAACAGGCAAAAAGAATATAACTGCTGTTGGCTGGATGAGTGTTCCGTCAAATAATGGAAAAATTGGCAGGCAACAAGGCAAGAATTTAGTAATAATGTGATAACAGTAAAGTTAATAGACAGGATCAAAAATTGGGGAAATTAGTTGTAGCTCATTATAAGATACAAAAGTCAAAAGAAACATTTTATGCAAATTATTTTTAAAATATCCACTCTCTTTCCAAAGTGATGCAAGCTTAAATAGCATACCATTGTCACATATCACAGCTTCAAAAAACTGCAAGAATGTCAAAGAATACTCATGCTTTAGTAACCATTTCACAAAATAGCAGCACAAGTAAAAAATCGAAATGGCAGTGGTAATAACAAATATATAAAATAATGTATTATCAGCTTATGGATGCAAAATAAAGATAAGACTGAAATCGAAATAGAAATTATTGAATTGAATATTGGAAACAATTAATAAGAAGACCAGAAAAAGGTATTAAAGCATTAAAAAAATCTAATGATCAAAACAATGTGAACTGGGAGGTGGAAGGCTATGCAGAAAAGAGAAAGAAAGTGCAGATGTTACTGGGCAGAGTTCAGAATTTTCTTCAGAAATAGACATGAATGATACACAATATACTAAAACCATGAAGTTGCTGCCTAAGTTATAAGTGATGGACAAAAACAAAATAACTGCCAGAAATCCACTCGGCCAACTCAATAGAACAGGACAGCCCAAATTAAGAAACATTCAAGACAATAGCACTGCTCAGCACTGAATGAGCACTATTCAAAGAGATGAGAATGGCTTCCAGGAACTAAATAAACAAGGTACAGGCACCACTGAAAGTAAAACCTAATAAAAAATAAACTGCAGCTCAGCGAAAAATAGCTACCTTGAGAGAACCAAAATCAAAAGAAAAACTGCCCCAAACTCATAATAGTAGTTCATAATATAGAACTACTACTCAATCCAGTGTTCCAATTTGTAAGCTAAGAAACAAATGCAAACTGGTCATTTTTTGTTCTGAAAACAAGTAAATCACCTATACTTTTGATTTCATTTTGCAAATTTATGTTCATTATCTCAATACATATAAAGTGATAAGACATCCTTGTGTCAGATATCTGTGCTCTTGCATAATGTTTTTGGGTGGAAATGTCTGATCAACAAAGGAAGTTACTGGCATAAAATATTAACGTCACAGTGGACGTCAGTCCGTCACATCATCCACAACTGGTTGGAGAGTCCCACAAACAAACTCAAAGTAAAAGCAAACATTATTGTCATCTCAACCATATACAAGTATGCAGAGAGACAAAACTGTGAAGCTCAGGGTCCACAGTGTAACAACATGAAGTGCAAATAATAAATTAAGAATAAAATAAAACTAGAATTAAAATTTAAAATTAAAACATAAACAAGACAAGACATTGTGCAAAGACATGACATAGAAGTAGCATCAATATTGACGTGTAGTAAGCAATATGAACATTGATGCAATGTATGGTATTTGCAATCTAGATACATAAATATAGTCAATAGATATGTAATATAATAAATAAATAAATAAATAAATAATAGATGTAGATAATACAGAAATTATCAGTGCATGTCAATGTCAATTTATTTATATAGCATATTTAAAACAACATAGGAATGCTGTGGCCAAAGTGCTTTACAATAAAAGAAGAAAAAACATACAATTAACATAAATAACATAAATACAAATAAAATAAATGAACTTAAATAAATAACAAATAGTAGTAAGATTACATAATCACAATAAGGAAACCATCAGTATTACTGAAGGTCACGGAATGCAAGTGAATAGAAATGAGTCTTTAATCTTGTTTTAAACAGTTCAATTGTAGACGACTCCTTTATGTAATGAGATAAAGAGTTCCACAGGTGAGGAGCAGCAGCTGTAAAAGCCCTGTCCCCCTTAGTTTTACACTTGGTACGAGGGACAACAAGAGACAACTGACCAGAAGATCTAAGCACTCTAGATGGCTGGTGTAAAGCATACAATTCAGATAAGTAGGCAGGGGCAAACCCATGTAAAGATTTAAAAACTAGCAATGTTTTTAAAATCAATTTGAAAACTGACAGGCAGACAGTGTAAAGAAGATAATATTGGAGAAACAGAATCAGACTTTCTTGGCTCAACCAGAAAGCGAGCGGCAGCATTCTGGACCAACTGTAACCTGCGTATCAGGGATTTGCTAATCCCAGAATACAGCAAGTTGCAGTAATCAAGGCGAGAAAAGATAAAAGCATGAGTAGCTTTCTCAAGATCCCTAGAAGATAAAAAAGGCTTGATCTTACTTAAATGATGAAGCTGGAAAAAGCAAATCTTAACTACAGAATTAATCTGTTTCTCAAAAGAGAGGTTACTATCAAAGATAACACCAAGATTACTTGAGGTTTGCAAAAGAAGTCAGAGAAGTCCAAGACCAATTTGGGCTTTAGCTGATGGACCCACTATAAGCCCCTCCTTTTTATTTTTATTCAGATCAAGAAAATTATTAGCCATCCAGGATCTTAGTTCAAAAAGACAGTTGTGCAGTTGATTCATTGCAGTGTTGCACACGGGAATATAAGCCTGTGCATCATCAGCATAGCAGTGAAAAGAAATGTTAAATTTCCTAAAAATAGCTCCAATAGGGTGAAGGTATATAGAGAATAAAATAGGACCCAAAATGGATTCCTGAGGAACACCATATTTAAGAGGAGCAGTAGACGAAAAAGAGAAATTTAAAGTCACTAAAAAGTGTCTACCAATTAAATATGACCTGAATCAGTTAAGAGTGGCTCCTTTAAGCCCAACAAGATGTTCAAGCCACAACAGCAATATTTCATGGTTAATAGTGTCAAAGGCAGTGGACAGGTCAAGGAGTACGAGGACTGCAGCGCGGTCTGAGTCAGTAATAATAGAGATGTCATTGAATACTTTCAGGAAGGCCGTCTAAACACCATGATAACACCTAAAGCCAGATTGGTAGATCTCAAATAAATTATTGGAGTTAAGGTGATCAACCAATTGATTATAAATATTTCTTTCTAATATTTTAGCCAGAAATGGCAATTGGGAAATTGGGCAAAAATTGGCTAAAACTCCAGAATCTAATTCTGCTTTTTTTAGACATTGACATACCACAGCATGTTTAAAAAATGAGGGCACAACCCCCGCACTAATAGAACCATTGATAATGGCTAGTAGAGATGGACCCAAAACATCAAAGGCTCCCACTAAGAGGCGTGGTGGTACAATATCAAGAGGACTGAGAATAGGTTTAAGGGTGGCAATAGTACTTTTTAACTGTGAAAGTGAGACAAGATCAAAAGATTCCAAGACAATGGCATGATTAACAGTAGGAAGTTCATAGCCAGTTGGAACAATACCACAGCGGATTGTATCAATTTTACTGACAAAGAATGAAAGAAACTGTTCACATGAAAGAACAGTACTATTTAATCCCGTCACAAAATGAGCATGAATGGCCTCATTAATTGAATTAATAAATACGACACTAGACTTCTTAGAATGACATGATACTAAATCAGCAAAGAAATCGTGTTTAGCTTTCTTAACTGCAACCTGGAAGTTGAATAGAGAAGTCCTAAAAATCTGTTTAGAAACAATCAGTCCATCTTTTTTCCAATGCCGTTCCACAGTTCGACAGGCACGGTGTAGCGGTCATGTAGTTTAATTTAGCCAGGGATCAGGTCTTCCCTTATTACAGCTTATCTTGAGCGGAGCAATTGAGTCTAAAACCATTTTACAAGAAGAATTAAATTCTAAAACAGAATCATCGATACCATCATATTGAACATGTACATCAAGATTAGAGAATATGGTTTTAAAATTGGATATAATGGAAGAATTTAAAAAGCGAGAACAGTGTGGAACACAACTAGTAGTAGGAACATCAACAGTAATATTCAAATCCATCATTATAGAAAAGTGATCAGTAAAAGAAACATCACATAAATCAATATTATTAACTGAAATATCACGTGTAAGAATGAGATTAAGGGTGTGACCGAGAGAGTGAGTTGACCTTTTAATATGCTGGATAAAATCAAATGAGCCCAAAACTGATAAAAAGTCATTAACCAAAGGTTTTGATTGATAACAAATGTGAATGTTAAAATCACCAACAATAAATAATTTGTCATGGGAGAGGGTAATATCAGCCAGGAGATCAGAGAATTCAGAAATGAAGATATCATTAATTATGGAAGGGAGGTCTATAAACCACAGCAAACAACAAAGAAGGGGAGCTGTACACTTCGAAAAGTTGCAGTTTGAAGCTACTAAACGGACCCCTTGTAAGGCTCTAACACAAGAACATACTTTTAAAAACAGTGGCAATGCCCCCACTACGATGAGTTAGCCAAGGAGAGTTTAAAAATGAATAACCTGATGGTATCAAGTGACTAAAACATGAAGAGTCACCATTTACAATCCAGATCTCAGTGATGAAAAAGAAATCCAGTTTATTTGAGATAATAAAGTCTTGCAGAATAAAAGTTTTATTAGACAATGATCTCAAAATAAAGAGAGCAGCCTTGATAGAAGTAGAAGAGCATGCTGCTGGACAAGCACGGGTGAGCGTGCGAAGATTAGCAGCGTTTACTCCACGAGAGCACACCAAGGAAGAGTGATGCTGCCTTCAGGTGGCATCACTGCCTTGAGATGGAGAAATTAAATCCAGTATCCAGCGTCCATGTACCAGGAATGGAGTCCTGTGCAGGAGAAGATGGGTCATAGACAACTCGCAGACATCAGGAATCCAAGCTCTGGGACTTGAGTTGGTGTTTTTAATATCAAAACTAGCTCTTTTTCCACGGCGGCGGGTGCGTTTGTGTCTCCGAGAGGCATTCAGCTCACTGATACAGGTGAACACCCGGATCCAGGTGAAGAAGTCAGGAGATGAATAAAACAAAGGTGGAGGTTCACATAATATCCCAACAGGAGATGAAAATTGATACGAAAGCAAACAAGAAAATATGTTAAGTAAAGAATAAGATAATGAGATAAACTAATACATAAAAACAAAGTTAAAACATAGATTAGCGAGACGAGCAGACGGCCAGCCACACCACTGCCATCTTCAAGAATGATGACAATTTAAGTTTACAATTTAAGACGTGTAAACAATGACAGGTCAGAATGTTTCACAGCAGAAGGATATCAAGAATGTCAAAATACTTAAAGGTCAGTATGAGATCTTCAGTTATTTTTTACATGCACACTCGTCTTTGCAGGAAAGTGGCTTGCATGTATAAAAGTTCTATTTTTAGAGGTGGTTGAGGCAGTGTTGAAGATCCCAGGGGACAGCATGGTGTTAAAGAGTCTAGCTCTGATGCTGCAGTATCATCTCGTGGATGGCAGAAGTGTGAAAAGTCCATGTGAGGGATATAAGGGGTCCTGCACAATGCTGTAGGCCTTGCAGACACTGTGTTTGTAAAATATGTCCTGTAGTGAAGGGACAGGCACCCTAATAATTCTCTAATAGTTTTCTGCTGTCTTCACTATCCTTTGCAGGCGGTTGCAATCGGATATGTTGCAGTTGTCATACCAGACCGTGATGTAGCTAGTCAGAACACTCTGTAGAACATGGTGTGGATGCTTCAGCCGACTCAGGAAGTGTAGTCTCTGCTGAGCTTTCTTGATTAGTAATGAGGAGTTATGCATCCCCATAAGTTCCTCAGTTATGTGCACACCGAGGAACTTGGTACTGCTAACAGTCTCCACATCTAAACAGTTGATGCTGAGTGGGATATGGGCAGGATGTGATTTTCTGAAGTCTACGATTATCTCTTTTGCCTTGTTGACATTAAGAAATAGATTATTGTCTCCACACCATGCGGGCAGCCGTTCCACCTCATCTCTGTATGCTGTTTTATCTTTCCGGCTTATTAGTCCCAGCATCGTCAGATCATAACTGACTGGGGACTCTCTGTCAAGAAGTTCAGGACCCAATTGCAGAGGGTGGTGTTCAGGCCCAACCTGCTTAGTTTTACAACCAGCTTTTGGGGGATGATTGTGTTGAAGGCAGAGCTAAAGTTTATGAATAGCACCCTGACATATGTGTCTTTTTGATCCAGATGTGTCAGGGAGAGGTGAAGGCAGAGCATATGGCATCCTCAGTTGACCTGTTTGACCGGTATGCAAACTGAAGAGGGTCAAGGGAGATCAGTCTTTATGTGTGACATGACTAACCTTTCAAAGCACTTCATGATGATTGGCGTGAGTGCAAATGGTCGGTAGTCATTCAAGCATGTCACTGATGACTTCTTCGGCACTGGTATAATGGTGGTTGACTTGAAGCATGCTGGGACTGATGACTGGCTCAGAGATATGTTGAAGATGTCTGTGAGAACACCAGCCAGTTGACTGGCACATTCTTTGAGCACATGATTAGGTATGTTGTCAGGTCAAGAAGGAAAAAGGAAGAGGGGCGCACACCATATCCAGTAAACAGACGTTTGTAAATGCAGAAAATGATCAGAGTTTGAATGAGGGAAGATATTTGGACATTTCTTTGACACTGGACTTGTTACATATGTTTGAAAATGGGTGAACAGAAGTGTTTTTTTCTGTGTTCTAATGTTCCTGTTTCTGCATATACAATGCAGTATGTTCTGCCAGCATGTGTTACAGTATCATGGGTTTTATTTCATATGCATGTGCAACATTGGCCACACAGTATGAGATGCTTCAAAGTTTAAGTGCCTATTAGAGACACACATGCCCTTTGAAACAAAGCATAGGCCCTTACTCCTGAGATTGTATATTTCACTAATTATATTCGGCAGACGCTGCACATTATACAGCTATAGCTGCATGGGGTAGGGGAGGATATGATGCTCAGCAAAGCCTTGACCACACTTCATTCATGAAAGTTTTCTCACCTCATCATGTAAAATTGGGAATACAGATCCTTTGAGGAATTTCAGTGTCAGTGCTGTCTTCAGTGAAGAGACCTTAATGACCAATGGAGTATATAACAGGAAGATGGCTGAGTTACAGAATACATTTTTAATTTAATGACATTCTCAGCAGCTATTAATTAGTGTGAGAGTACAATAGTCTTCCTTCTACCAGCAATGTGTGGGATGAAGTTATTTTAATTGAAATTGACGGATCATTTAAGGAGGTGAACCTGTTCTCATTTGATTGTTCTTGATCTCATTAACTCAGACAACAAGGTCTATTTTTTATTAAAATTAACTCTGTACCTCCTCCACGTTCTGCCTGTACAAATACATGTAAATATATGCCCCCCCCCCCTTCTTACAGATTTGCTTAGTAAGCATTTCACACATGAGTGAGTACATGACTACGAGATCTAGTTTCTCACTACAGCTATTTACTTACAAAGGTATTAACTGTGCACCCTGGTGTACAACACAGCTGCAGTTTAGCAGGGATGCTGGGCATCAGCTAGCAGGGTTGCCTGTTTTTGTTCTTAATTACACAGGCCAGCTGCAAGGATTCAAATGTATGGGCAAAATTCACTTATTATTACTACCCTAGACCCCTGTTCTCCACATTTAATAAATTATAAAATGCCCTGACAATAATTTTCTTCTTGGTTCTACTAATCTATATAATAAATGTAGCAACTCTATACCAACAACTGCAGCAGCAACTTTGTTTTCTATTTCCATATAGATATCTTTTCTGCTCACACCACATTGCCTACAGTGACAGGGATTTTCTTTGATTAAAGCAGGGTTCATATTTGAGCCTGTTTTTAAATCAGTAAGTAGTATTTGTTTCTTTGATCCTATGTCCAATCATCACGTTAAGTATGTTTCACTTTGCTAGGGTCCCGTGTCGGTAAAGTTATCCACGCATCAATTTATTCCATGCTAACATAAATAACATAACATTCTCAAGCCCACTTTAAACCAACTCAGGGTTGTCAGGCAGTAGTAGATGGAAGGAATCAAGGTTATTCCTGGTTATTCCAAGCAAGTTCCATTTATATAAAACACTGCAGTGTTAAAAAAGACTAAACATATTATAAAAACTTTATATAATGACAGATTGAGCTTGAGTTTCCAATCTGCTACCAAGCATGCATTTGAGGAGGTCCAACATTGATTTCATGCAAACACATGGAGGACCTGTGGCTTAATTATTAAGTCAGTAAGTGCTTGGATTCAAATTCCAGCTCTGCCATTGTCTCTATGGTACTTGTGCTTTCTTCCTCTGAATCCACTGGTTCTGCTTGCCTGTTCCTAAAGACAGGTTGGTTAGGTATTTGGTGATTTCATATTGTCTCTATGTGAACTGGAGTGTGGATGAACCTCCACCGTGGTCAGGGCAGTTTCTTGTCTTGTGCCCAGTGCAGCCCCCATGCAAGTGTGGTGCTACACTGGTGCACACTTGGACACTTGCCCTCAGCTGTGAACTTGTGTGCCCTGGTGAGTACACTAGTAGTACTTGGGTTATAGTTTTATTTTTTTCGTTTCTAATGGATTTCCTGGCAGGAAGTGAAGCTGCTGCTTGCTTATCTGCAATAGACAAATACACGCACTGAAGAACAAGATGCACTCGACTTCACTGGGGTTCTGTTGGGGAGAAAAGTAATACTACAAAACTGTGAGACTTCATTGGCCAACAATCCTTGATACAAATCATTTTAATCCTATCCTGAAGGGAGCTATCAATAATTAAAACTAAAGTTGTTTATTGAGCTTCTTTCTTTACAGCTTGATGCCTACTAGAACCTGAATGGATTTGGACTACATAAAAATTACAACTGTTGAAATTGTTCAGGGACGGAAGGCTGCTTTTTGTTATTTATAAATCTAAAGATATAATATTTTCTTAACAATCGTATTTTGTGTAAAATACTGGTTTAATGGAGACTGCTGAGATCCATGGTTAGTGCTATACTGGGTTGGGAAACAGAAACGCTATGGATAGGAATTTGGAGAAGTTGCGTTCTTTCATTTTTGAAGACAAAAGCTGAAAATGAATCAGGAAGGTGAACTAAAGTCAAATGGTTTGTTCAGAAGTTGAGGAAAAATAACAGGTTCGGCAGGTAGACTCGTCAGTTTATAATTATCCAATTACAAACCAGTATGATAAAGTTCTTTCAAGAGCAACCAAAAAAGTTCCTTGTTGTTCCATCCATTGCAAAAAAAGCGTATTGGAATTCATTCTGGCACTTCTGAGTTTAAGAAACTCTTAGTTAGTCGTCTGCAATGCAAGTAGGTGTGTTGGAGCCTTCCCCCCCATTCTGTTTTGTGCACCCAATGTTCTTCTTTTTTAACTAACTGGAAAAGTATGCTGAAGTCAATTCAGTTTATGCACAGAGGGTGCTTCAGAATCCAACAGTTCAACAGTAAAGTCTTTATCTTTCACATGTTTTGGTTAAAGATTAGGAAGCACTAAGAATTATATTTTATCATGTATTCTGTACTTCATAGTATTATTTGTTTGGTCCACCAAGTAGCTACTGCCCTGGCAAGAAAAGGAACCAGATGCTCTTTATGCATCTGAATCTGATTTAGCGAGTTGGAGAATATACAGGGCAGGTTCCAGGGCAGTTGGGGTCTATCCCAGCAGTCTTTGGGTGTAAGGCAGGAACAATATCAGTCCTTTGCAAGGCAAACACACAATCACTAGGTCCAATATGGGAATGTCAATTCAACTAACCTGCATGTCTTTGGACTTTGGGAGAAAGCCAGAGTACCCAGAAGAAACTCACACATGCAGGGTGCATCCGAGGGCATACCATTTCACTATCATGCCATCCAACTAAATATTAAAGGATGGTAAATTTAGATATACGTTGTTCGTTAATATAACCTAAAATTCAGCAGAAATTTGATTTGTCAGTGCCTGTTTAATATACAAATGAAATGTTTTGTAACTAATAATACAACTGTTTGAACATTGTATAGTATCTGTTTCAATTGTTTGTCTTACACCTATTTTAAATGTATAGCACCAAATGATTGCTTACAGTATCCTAGAAGCATTTTAGATGATGTTGGGTTTAGATGGAAGGAGCACAGGGATCTCACAGATGAAAGTATATAGAATAAGGGACAAAAATGTATTTTAGTATGTACAAATTAAATGTCATGGAGGCAGCGACGTTTGGAAGATGAATGCACACATCAGAATATTGACATGCTAAATTGTAATATAGTTTCACTTCTTAGCTGAAATAAAAATTCCAGTTCTAGTGTTTTGGAATTATAATATTTAGTGTCATAAAGACATATACAGAAAGTGTCAGTAATTTAAGGGCATAAAAATTTATTTGGATATCTGAGATGGAAAGACAGGGTCATCATTACATGCCAAGATGCAAAATTCAATGACCAGGTCAATGTTAATTAAAACTCAAAGTTCATCCAAGAGAGTACTGGGTGTTTAAAGGATTTGCATGAAACCATTTTCAATAATCACAACGTAACAAAGGCAGCCTTGTAACTCAACAGTTAAAGATGTTACCTCATAATTGCAGGCATCCGGGCTTGATTAATTGCCTTGCCATTGTCTCTGTATAGTTTGCATCTTCTTCTATATCTTCATTGTTTTTTTCCAAGTAGTTCAACTTCCTTATAGTGTTTACACCAAAGATTGGGTTAGTTCCTCCTTTGCACCAAGCCTTACCAGAAAGGGTCTTCCTCTGTTCAATTTTATAATCGAGAAAACAGTTGGGTAGATGAAGAATATGAACACTAAAGCTAATGGAGGCTGACAATCAAGTGTAAAAGAGCTCCAGAACGTGGATGTCATGGTACTGATCTGAACATGACATGCTGCAGAATAATATCAAGTACAGCTGTTATTAAATGTATATAGATTACATCAAAATGAAATCTATAGTCCTTCAACATGAAGCAGCCATATTTATCTCCTTATCTTGCATAGTACTTCAGCATTTTACATTGGAGGTAAGACCAACAGAAGAAAGTGTACAGGGATAGCTTTTTGATCATGATTTATTTCCAGAGAGCCTGACCGTGTATATTCAGTAGACAATAGAGTGTCTACTTTGTTGTCAATGGAAGAGAGTAGATCATTTATTTTTTTGTACTGTTTGTTAAATGTCTGCTATCAAAATACAATGAACATGTTAAACTAGTTTTTGTCTGTTTGGGTTCCTGATAGATTTTCCTAGATATTAAATATAACACCATGTTTCTCACAGAGTCACAAGTAATATCTTTAGGGAATGTTTATCATGCAGTTCTTAAAAAATATTTTTGTATCTTGAAATAACTTTTTCATAACACCCTGCTACTATGTCTGTTCATGAGTCACCTATGGCCTCAACATTTAAATTTGAATTGAAGATAGATCGCCTTTGTGCTGCATTAAAAAACAGGCATTCTCATCCTTTAATCTGTGACACTTAATTTTCTAGTTCTGCCTTATCCTCTGCTAAATCTTTCTTTGCCATTTTTTGATTTACTGTTCTTCTGGCTTTACTCTGCTGCCTTTATTTATTCCTCTGTGTATCCCAAAGTAACATATTACATTCCTTTTAAGTCATAATAATGTGAATTGATTGCTAACAGATTTTGTGATAGTACACAGAACAAAAATTCTACAGATTTCAAATTATAGATTAATTAATTGACCACAACTCTTTCTCCTATGATAAGAAGGCCTAAGCCTTTGTTTAAAGGATTTTAGGTTTGTTAAAGAAAAATAGTTTAGATAGTATGGTGTTACTGAAAAAAAGAAAATAATTGGGGAGTTAGTGGGTGATTTTAATTAAAACTGCATGTTGCTCTGGTAACACCCCTTTCAAAAGTCAGCACGCATCTGTAGTCTAATTATCATGAGTAATATGCACTTTAAAAAGTTCAACAGACGGCGGCATCACATTTGAGAAGCCCCTGAAAAAGCAGAGTTTATGTACTGCAGATCTAAAAGGAAATACTACAGGATGGCTTCAGAAAATTTACTGTGAAATACTTTAATATCACTATGTATTTTCTTCCTGAACCTGTAGGTGAATAAGACAATAGGTGAAGGTGTCTACAAATGGTATTTTATTTTTTTCCCCCAGAGACATAAACCTGTTATTTGGATTAAAAAAAAATAATAATAAAATAAAAAATATATATATATATATATATATATATATATATATATATATATATATATATATATATATATAGTGAGACTTGCCCTATCGCCACCAGTCGGAGACCACATCTTTATAAAAGCCACACGTTTATTTAACATAAATAAAGACAGTTCTTAACACGACACAAAGCACACAGCAATAATCACCCAAAATAATCTTTCTTTCTCTCAGTCCTTAGCCGCCAATCTCCTCCTGGGAGCTTCGTCCTGCTCCCTCTCCCCACTCTAGCTCCCCAATTGCTGGAAGGCGGCCCCTTTTATTCCTGCCCGGATGTGCTCCAGGTGGCTGATGACGTCCATCCGGCAGCACTTCCTGGTGTGGCGGAAGTGCTGCCCTTTGCACCGGAAGCACTCCGGGCGTCCCTGGCAGGTTCCTCCACCATCTAGTCGAGTGTGGTGGAAGTAACTATTTCCAGGTCCCAAGAAATTTAAGGCGCCCTCTGGCGGTGGCCACGGGTCCCAATGGGTTATAATCTTTTCTCGTGGTCCTTTCCTATTCCAGGGCGGTTGCCCCCTCGTGGCCCGGAAGCTATTCTTGCCCTTCTTCTGGTCCTTTCAGGCATCCCGGCCGGGTAAGAACCCCAGCCGTCTGTGACAATATATATATATATATAGTCACAAACACAAAAAGAACTATAATCGCCTGGTGAAGAGTAATCAGTTTGCACTGATCTTATGTAAAGATTACAATCGACACACTGTTACAGTCATGAGGGGTCTTATATATGATGAAATACAGGAAGTGGAAATGACATTGATATAGGAACTGGAAATGATGTTGTCAGAGAGGAGACATAAGTGAAGTAATCAGCTGGAGACCGGAAGTGATGTTATTGGAGGAAGATGGGTGGTGATGTCATAAGTTGGGGGCCGGAAGTGGCATCAATGTTCGGGGATGAAAATGATGTCATCAGCTGGAGACCAGAAGTGACATTATTGGAATAAGATGGAAGTGAATGTCATCAGTTGGGGAACAAAAGTGAGGACATCTTTCGGGGCCAGAAAATGACGTCATCGGAAAGGTAAATGTGTTGTGGTCATCTGGCTGGAACGGAAAAGATTTGTTACTCTTTTGTCAGTCTGTTGGACTTTCACTTTCACTCTGACCCTTTGGGTGCCTCCTAAGCACATGTGTGTGACACCCCCACCCCCCAATAGCCTATTGGTCCACGGCTATATTCCAATGTTCCAACATGGTCAGATTATGGACATAGCAAATGCAAATGCATGGTAATGCAAGATGAATGGTAATCTACTTGATGAGGTATCGCTAGTATCTAACTTAATACACAAAAGGAATATGACTTCTTCTGCATGATTACCAGTCATGATTTTACAACAACAACAACAACATTTATTTATACAGCACAAAAAAATCTAGCTCAAAGTGCTTTACAAAATGAAGAATAGAAAAATAAAAGACACAGTAAGAAAACAAAATAAGTCAACGTTAATTAACATAGAATAAGAGTAAGGTCCGATGGCCAGGGTGGACAGAAAAAACAAAAAAACTCCAGACGGCTGGAGAAAAAAAATAAAATCTGCAGGGATTCCAGACCATTAGACTGCCCAGTCCCCTCTGGGCATTCTACCTAACATAAATGAATCAGTCCTCTTTGTATTTAGGGTTCTCACGGAAGGATTTGATGACGATGGTCACGTAGACTTATGGCTTTCAGTCCATCAATGTTGAAGCATCATGATGCTTTGAGTAGGTGGTGGTGGAGCAGGCCGCCACCACACAGAAACTGGAAAAAGAAACAGAAGAGAGAGTAGGGGTCAGTACGGATTTTAGAGCCACTATGAATAGTTATTGTGATGAATTGAACATACAGAGTATCAGGATTAAGTTAAAGTGAAGTTATGAAAAGGCCATGTTAAAGTAATGTGTTTTCAGCAGTTTTTTAAAGTGCTCTACTGTATTTGCCTGGCGAATTCCTATTGGCAAGCTATTCCAGATTTTAGGTGCATAACTGCAGAAGGCCGCCTCACCACTTCTTTAAAAGTTTAGCTTTTGGAATTGTAAGGAGACACACATTTGAGGATCTAAGGTTACGATTTGGGATATAGGGTGTCAGACATTCTCGACATATAAGATGGAGCGAGATTATTTAGGGCTTTATAAAACCATAAACAGAATTTTAAAGTCAATTCTGAATGACACAGGTAACCAGTGTAGTGACATCAAAACTGGAGAAATGTGTTCGGATTTTCTTTTCCTAGTTAGAATTCTAGCAGCTGCATTCTGCACTAGTTGCAAATGATTTATGTCTTTTTTGGGTAACATAATGTGTGACATCCCAAATCGGAACTCAGTGAGCACTATGATGTATATATTTTTTTTAGTTACAGTATCAGTACAGGAAAGGAGGCAGTAAAAACAGGGATATATAGATAGGCAATGACAGTCTTGCAACAGAAGAATTTTTGACATGCCAGCCCAGCTGTTTTCGTATATTTTCGGTCTCAACAAAAACAAATGCATAATGGTGTAAAAAGGGAAACAAAATATTTGCCACATAACAAGAGTGGCAGCCATTAATCAGGCTCTTTAGTCTGGTTCAGAAAATTTGTGGCGCTCTTTAGCTCTGGTCAACTCTTACAGGAGTGACAGCTCCATCTGCGTGGTTGCCTTTTTATGTCCAGAGACTGTAAGGGACGGAGTCAGTTGTTCTCACTGAGACAGTAGGCTAGCCTGTCTATTTCAGTCCTACAGAAGAGATGTTGTAGAACATATTTCTGAAAAACTTCATTCTGACCATGTGAGAAAGGTGTCAGGACACACAGTGCATCACAGGTTGCTGTGTATGGGGCTGCTTAGCCAGAGACCAGTCAGAGTATCCATGCTGACCCCTGCCCACTGGGTAAAAGTACTGCCTTATATTAGAAAGAAACCGAGGGCAAAATGACTAGGTAAGGATGTAACTGTTTTGTTTGTGCTACATTGGAAAATAATTTATCTGACATTGTTAAGTTTCAACAGCAACACCATTTTAAACTGGAAATTTAAGTTACAAATTCTAAATAACAGTAAAAGCTGTGCTTTCCACATAGCCTGCAAATGTCAAGACTCCATACCAAACTGAAGAATTCAGTGTAAAAACAAGGGCTTTTAACATTGAAGAGTGATGGTGTTTATATAAGCAGACATTTTGGAACACTCAGTCACTTGAGGACTGTTACAAATGAAAGCTGCTTTTAGATAAGAGTAATGGGCACGTACAAGTTATATTGTAACTAAATGTTTGGAAAACAGTACCTATTTTGAGATTTTTGTTTTACAGTAAATGGAAAAACATGATTACATGTTCCCCTATCCATTTAAGAATTTTTATCTATAGCTCTGTATTTCTTTTCACAGTTTAAAAGCTTTTCAAAAGCACGCATACAGCTATTTTCATATGAGTGTTCATAAGAGTGTTTGTGTGTGTCCTCAAACAGACAGATATTCAGTCTAAGATGTGTAGCTGCTAGCACAGTCTTTAGTGATGAGAAATAATATGTATTTTGGTTTTTTGATTCTTTGTAACTTTGACAATAGAGCCCTTGCTAAAAACATATCCTTTAAAGGTTAGTGTAACTTACTGAATTAGAAGTAAATTTAATAACTGTATGACACAAAAACCAATGTCATATAATGAGGAAATAATGTTTCCTTATTCACATTTCAACTTTATTTCAATGCATAATGTTGTATCAGCATGCTTACAAGATTAATTAAAGATGGGCAAATGTGTAATGGATGCATTTTTATTTGCTTTGTGTATTAAGTGTTCTCACTGAAAGGGTTATCATGATGTCATTATTTTTATATTTGTTTCTGTTTTCTTTGCATTCAGCCATTTCTTCCAGAAGATGTACTTAGTCTGTAGATAATGCAAATAAGGTAAACATGACCACAATAATCTATAATTTACTGAGAAGTGTTATTTCTTATTATTAAGTAACAACAAATAGCTTTACAGCATTAGGAACAGGAAATCTGTTATAGGGTTTAGGGTGAATTAATGTATAAATAAAAACTGCAGTTAGGTACAAGTGGGTACAAGGTACAGCATGTGCAAATGGGTGTGGGTTTGATTTTCAGCAAAATGTTCACCATTTTCAGGTTTAATGGTGCATAAACTAGGAAATGGATTGTTCTGTAATGCTGCAGTAGGAGGTGAAGCATTCAAAATTAAGAACAGAATATGTTGAAGATGTTTTCTTTTATTTGTAATTTAAGTACATAATATGAGAGAAATAAACAGCAGTCAAGTACAATAAGCAATTCATCTGAAATCATATTACATGGCCAGGACTTTCCATGGTTCTGGACTTTCTCTAGCATTGCTACACCTATTTTGCAATATGGAGATCAAAACTGAGTTCATTACTGTATGCTGTTGAAGAATTCTGTAACAATTTAGGTGATTCTACTTAATCTACATTTCCCCTAGTTTTCTATCATCTGTAAACTTAGTCGTTTATACCCTTATCCTGATCACTTGTATAAATTGTGACCGCTGCCACAGAGGGATGTGGGTGCTCTTCTGAAACTCCAACTTAAACAGTATTTCAATGGGAAATAAACACATTTTTACTCCACCTCTTTGGGGGATCAGCTGCAGGCTTGCAGCGCAAAAATTTAAAAGACTGCCATCTTGAGGTCTCACTCTCCTGTCCTCTCTTTCCCCAGACACCCTCTGCTCTGGTCACTTCTTCCGAGCTGCTGTAACCCCTTGAAAAAGAAAACTTTGTATTCTTTTAATCAGGAGTTGGGGCCAAGGCATTTGTTTGACAGCTGTTCCCAGTCTGACCAGACCACTTCTGAAAGAGTCTTGTGTTTGCATCTGCCAGAACTGTATGGTGGATGGCCGGGTTCCATGTCTGGCCGGGATGACCCTTCAGTATATGTTCAGGGGGACCAGCCATGGACTTTCTAATACCTCCATGGCTACATGGCAGCCCCCCTGGGTTGGAGTGGTGACTCGGTTTCCCACAGGGCTCCGTGGGAATTGGAGTTGGGTGCGGCCCTGTTGGGTCCTGCAGGCACTGCCAGGGGGTGCTGAAGCTGGGACTCCTGAGCCCTAATGGGCAATGTATTCGCCACACCCGGAAGTGCAGCCGGAACTCGGCAGTCAAGCACCTGGGGCACTTCCAAGTGGACTATATAAGGGGCTAGCAGCCACTACTCAAGGAGCCTGAGTCGGGAGGAGGAGGACTACGCTTGCTGGGAGGAGTGGTGGTTAAAGAAGAGTGTTGTGTTTTGTGTGGTGTGCTTTGAGACTGTCTTGTGCCTGTGGGAAACTGGGAAGACGTGCCCCACAGGTGAAGAAAAATAAAAGTTCCCTGTTTTTATACGAGCCTCCGGTGTGAGTCTGTGTCAGGTCAGGTGCCAATATAGCGTCTTTGTTATAACTGCAATAAAGCTTCTGCTCCTTGGAAACCCTTCTATACTCTCCTGTGCAACTTTGTGACCTAGGCTTGACAATATATTAAGAAAGTACTCAAATAAGTTGCACGACAATTATCTGCAAATGATAGTGCATCAGTCTGGAGAGGCCATAAACAGGTCACTAAATACAAGAAACAAACATCAAACAGTCCTGCTGATCCCAGTCTGGCTAATGAGTTAAATCAGTTTTGCAGTTGCTTTGAAAGACAATGGGACATAAATCTACTGTTGCCACTCTACACTCCTCTTCTTCTCAGCTTCCCCCTCCTGTTGCCACTGCAAAAGACGTCTGCAGCTTATGCACAAAGCAAAATATTTAAAAAGCTGCAGGTCCAGACATTATTTCCCCTTCCACATTCAAGCTCTGTAAAGTCCGTTTGTCTACAGTATTTGCAGACATTTTCAACCAATCTCTGGATCTGTTTACTCTTCCTGCATGCTTCAAACCTCCACCTTCATTCCAGTAGCAAAAAAATCAAACGTTGCAAGCCAAAATGACTCAAGACCAGTAGTTTTAACTTTTGTAACCTTTGAATGCCTTATTCCGATTACTTCAAGAATGCTACAAAAGACTTCTTGGACCCAATTTCAGTTTGCATACAGAGCCAAATGGCCTGTGGATGATGCAGTGAATTTAGGTCTGAGATTTATTTACCAACAATGTTAATATGCCAGGTGCATATATGAGGAACTTGTTTGTGGACTTTAGCTCTTGTTTCAATACAATCATCCCAGAGCTCCTAGATAAGAAACTTACCCAGTTGAAACTGCCATTGGATCACAGACTTTCTTACATATACGTCTGACCGATTAACTTCCATCACCACAATAACAACGACACTTCCGGTCTCCAGATGATGACTGTCTATTTGTTATTACGTCATTTCCTGCAACATCGTTTCCTTCAGCCATTTTGTTCTTTATGAAAATGCCATTTTTCTGTTGCCATTTGTCAATTACGTTCTTTGAAGTATTTTGATCATTTTTCATATAATTTCTTTTGCTTTATCCACTGGACAATACACAGAGTCATTCCCCAACTCTTTTTTGTGGTGAAGAGTCAATTAATTCATGACACCATATACAGACAACAGGTGGAAAATCTGACATTGTGGTGCAGCCATAATAATTTGGACCTTAACATTCAAAAAAAATCTGGACATGGTCGTAGATTTGAGGAAACAGTTACCTGCTCGCCTATCACTTGCTATAAATGGCTCAGTTGGGATGACAGAATCATTTAGTTTTTGGGCACTATGCTATCACAAAACCTTAAATGGGACAATAACATCACATGCATTATTACAAAAGTCCATCAGAGAATGTTCTTTTTGCAACAGCTGAGGAAATTCAATCTCCCTCAAGCAATATTGGGCCAGTTTCACACAGCCATCATCGACCCCATTTTGTCCTCATCTGTAACTGTCTGGTTTGGTGCTGCCTCTGTTCTGGCTAAGGCTAATCTGCAACACATCACGAAAGCTTGTAAAAGGTCATAGTCTGTAACTTACTGCACATTCGAGTCCTATATGAGTCCAGGGTAAGGAAGAGGGCTGCAAAGGTAATTACCGATAGAACTCACCCAGGGCATCATTTGTTCCAAAGACTTCTCTCCGGCTAACGTCTTTGTGCATGAAAACTCAAACAACATGTCATCTAAATATTTATTTTCTATGCACAGTTATTCTTACTAATCCAGTCTATGTAGACCTGCACACTCGACTGCCTGGACATTTTAATCCTATTATATGTTTATTTTTTTGTATTGCTGCATATGCATATTTTATCATTTTATATTTTATCTTCTTATATTATCTTTTGCATTCTGTGTTATCCTTGCATGTTGCACCAATACAATCAAGATAAATTCCTAGGACATGTTAGTGTACCTGGCTAATAAAGTGAATTCTAATTCTGATTCTGATTAAAAACAGCAACGGCCTCCTGGGAGACACCACTACTGAAGACCACATAATCCTGAAAAAAAACTCCCTAAACAAACTAACCCATTGATTCCTGTGTTTGAGGGAATTTTATACCCAAATACACATTGCGCCTTGAATGTCCACATCTTTTGGTTTTTTTTTAAACCTTACACATTATACCTTATCAAAAACCATTTCTGTAAATCAAGATAAATAATATCATATGCATCTCTCTTATCATATGGTTTTGTTGCTTCCTCATGGAATTGCAACATACAGTATTAGTAAAACACAACCCTCCCTATCTAAAACCATATTTACTATTTACTAACTCACCTTTTCTAGACGTGTGCTGCTTGATATTTTGATTAACCTAAGCTTACCTAACCTTAACCTAACCTAAACCTAACCTTAACATTGTACTAGAACTTCCCAACACCAAGGTCCTATGCACCTTTACAGCAAGGTCCCCAATCTGTGCACCCAGAAGTCAACACAACGTGCAGTACTGTCTGTCTAGAGTAAACCTGCATTTCGGTCCTCTTAATTACAGAGTCTCCCACTTCCACTACTTCTGTTTTTCTAAGGATTGCTTTTGAGGTGACCTTTTGGGGGCTCTTAACCTTTATATATCACCATCAGGATCAGAATCACCATCCAGCTCCACAAGGTTCTTAACATAGTGGGAGATTCAAACTCTGAGGTTGATTAAGCTAGGCAGCATGTATCTCTTGTCTTGGGTTTATGTCCAAATGTGACCAACCTGTTTCTGTCTCTTTGATCTGGTGTCACCTTCTGCAACACATTGGAGTGTATACTATCTCCCTAAAGGACACCTGGGTAAGATCTGTTAATCATCAGAGCAAGCTTCCAAAAAGTTCCACATCATAGATGGTTTGTATTATACTGGCCTTATTCTTAAAAATTATTTGGATATCAGATAAGCCCTTTTAAAAATTAATATAAATTATTTATGAGTTTAACAAACTATAACACCTGTTTATTACTTACTGGACCTCTCTAAGCTCCAGTATTAATTTTTTAAGATGAACTCACTACTATATCCTTTTTCCGTCTGTTACTGACTCACTTTAAACTGCCTGCTGCATGTATTTTTCTTTTACTAGTTTTTCTTTTCATCCTGTCTGTTTCATGCCTGTTTGCCTGATTATTTTCGTTCTAACCAAGTGTACTTATTTGAGAGGAAGAGATGTTCTGCAGCAATACTGTTAGCTAAATTTCGTCAGCTTGCCTTCTGAATTCCACCTAATAACCATAGTTGTTAATCAGTAAAGAGGTGACATTTCTGCAGATGTTTGCCAGACCAGGAGACGCCTGTAAGAGCACATGCTCATCCTAAGTGTGTATTTGCAAGCTGAACTTTTCTTTACTTTTTTGGACACATGAATACATCCATTAGTAGACTTTTATCTGACAATGGAAATGGCCTCAGATTAAATCAACAGAAGCTATTCCTCCATTTAAAATCCTAGGTTAACGGAACGTAACCTGTTGTGTGTAATTTGCTTGTCTGCCTCAATTTTTTTGTTACTGTGGCAGAAGTCAACATCTTATTTAAAGAAATAAACTTATCCTCTACCGGGACAAGTCTGATAAAATTTTTTTGAGTCAGTAATCAGGCAGGAGAAAGCTTGTCCATCTGCATCATTTATTTACCCTTGCAACACCAAGATGAAGAGGGGGCATCCTTCACAGCAGTCTGTTACAAGCATGATCAGAATGGTCAGAGAAATAAGGGCAGGGGTCTATTTTATAACAAATGAGTTTGCATAACAGTGCAGAATTGATGCTTACACATCTCTGATTGGTTGAAAGACATGAGATAGTTGAGCACAGAGAAGAAAGAGCTGTAAAAGAACACATGTAAGACTGGAAGAAGGTTTAGGGATCCATCCTGTATACTTTGTGTAAGTTCGTAATTGTAAACAAACAGCAAGCGAGTAATCACAAAGGACTGATTCATAACACAACTAACACAACAAGAGAAGATTGGCAAATTTTTAGTGGATAAGGAGGAAGAAGCAGGTCTGTTGAGCTAAAACCAGAAGTGAGGTCAGGGCTGGGAGCAGCTGGGAGATCTCTGGAAGTGGGACTGGAAGTGGCTTGTGTAGAGAGATCAGAAGTGGTGTTAGGAGGATTTTCCTTCTGGGAGTCTGCAGAGGAATAAAAAGAGGCATTGGTGCACACCAAGGTCATTATAGTTAACAAAAAATAAAATCAAAACTGAAACTATTATTAAAAAATCATTTTCATAAACTGAAATAAAATAATTAACAAAGCTCAAATGAAAAAGTAAAACTAAATGAAACTATTAAAATAGCTGGAAAGACTAACTGAAACAAAATAATAATTTACTAAAAATATTTTTAGTTTACACTTTTTGAATGAATATTCTTGCCATTTGTCTGATAACTTTAAACTCTAAAACCGAAAGTAATCCACCATGAGCTGCCCACATACTGTGTATTCATCCAGTGAACTGTGGCTGGTGATGGAAGGCGGGTATTCACAAAGCATTTGCGGTGACAGAGCAAGCTGAATATGGGCGCGTATAGCATGTGAAATAGAAAATGATTTACAGTGCCACCTTTCATTGCGTTTGTTGTATATCAAGATGTGATTCAAACACCTGAAATCAGAATAGTGCTGGTCAACAAAACCTTACAGTCTGAACAGAAAAATCTCAAGTGAGTAACATTTCAGTTTATTTCTCAGATGCCTGCATTTTGTTGACAGTAATTCACCTGCCACTCTGCACAGGAGAAATTCTTTTTGAAAATAAAAACAGCACTGATCTATGGACTGACACAGTCATCATACAAGATTGACATATTATTACTGACTGATCAGTTGTGACTTTAAAATGTTGCTTAACAATGAAGTGATACAAACCTTTTAAAATTCCTGAGTTGGCAAATTGCTGAGACACTAAATATACTAATGTGTTTTTGTATTTATTCTATATTTACTATTTTTTCTCTTTTTAGTTTATTTTCTCAGCTCAAAATACCTGATCTTGTGAAAATAATCCGGTAGCAGGATTATGTTCTAAAATTATTTGTCCCCCTTTTTTCAGTTTTTCCCTCTCTGTCTCTCAACACAGTATATAAATATATTCTTTTTGTTCTTAACATCAGCCATATAATAGCAGGGATTTTTCCTGCCTTGTCAAACATGCTGGGGAAGGCTCCAGGTTTCCTGCGATCCTGCTCTGGATCATAGGTTTATATAACATATTGTGAGACTTGCCCGGACACCACCAGTCGGAGACCACATCTTTATAAAAGTCACACGTTTATTTTTCATTAATAAACACAGTCCCACCATCACACACAATGCGCTCTGCAATAATCACTACAATTAAACTTCTCTTCCTCAGTCCTTGGTCACCAATCTCCTCCTGGGAGCTTCGTCCTGCTCCCTCTCCCGACTCTAGCTCTCAGATTGCTGGGAGGCGGCGCCTTTTATTCCCGCCTGGATGTGCTCCAGGTGGTTGGTGACGATCTTCCGTCAGCACTTCCTGGTGTGGCGGAAGTGCTGCCCTTTGTCCCGGAAGCACTCCGGGCGTCCCTGGCAGGTTCCTCCGCCATCTTGCCAAGTGTGGCAGAAGTAATGATCTCCCGGGTTCTAGGAGGCTTAAGGCACCCCCTGGCGGTGGCCATGGGTCCCAACGAGTTGGAAAGTCTCTCCTCCTCTCCCGTGGTCCTCTCCTGCTCCAGGGCGGTTGTGTCCTCCTGAACTTGAAGCTTTTAATGCCACCTTCTGGTCCTTCTAGGCGTCCCGGCCGGGTAAGAACCCCAGCCATCTGTGACAATATATATTTTTCCTAATCTCAGATTCTATCTGTGTTGTTTTGTGCCATTCCATATATCTATTACTTATTCTTGCTCTGCTCATTATGGGTATACTGTTCTTATGATGGGCTATTCAAGTCTCACTGCCCCTAGCTTTGACACTACATACTTGTTTTTCTTTGCTTCCTTCAATATAGCTAGTGAAACCTGCACACTGATTCAATCGTAACAGCCCTGTTCTTCCTAAGCCCTCATGATTTTCATGATCACACCTGTCAAAACAGTAGAATCTATTTTCTAATTTTGTATATCTTTTCAGGCCTACAGGTCCCAAAATTCTGTCTATAAATTGTATGTGCCTGAGGCAGAATCAGAGATTAATATGGCTAGTAGAAAATAATATCCCAGTATAAAAGATTTCTGAATGCAATATCAAAGGCATTAATCGTAAGCATATTGTCTTGGAGCAGGATATGTTGTGTGCTGTAGACATTTAGAGTAAAAAAAACCCTCAAAATTCACTTAAATTTCATTGCAAATTGGCCCATTCTGGGCAAGAAAAGGAAAAGATGAAAAGTGTCAACAATCAGCGTACATTTGTTCACCACAAATGACATAGAAAATATTTTAAAAAGTATAAAATTGTTCATATTCAGTATCTGCTTATGATTATGCTCAGTTTTTATCAGACAAAAACAAAACTAGATAGTAAACCACATAGTGAAGTAAGCTTCCACAAACTCATATCCAAACCTGTTAAGTGCATAGTTCTGTCTTGTGACACAAGAATAAATTCCATAGTAGCTCTTTAACTGTACCATAATTACTAAAACTGAAATTAATAGATATAAAAATAAAATAGAAATGTCTTTGAGAAATATAAATAAATTAAAACTAAAAATATATGATGAAGAAAAACTAAACTGAATTTACAAGTAAGGTCAGAAAAAATATATAAATAAAAACTAATATTAAAAGGCAAAACTATAATAACCTTGGTGCACGCTGTCAACCCCTGGTCCAACGTAACCATACTCTTCATCTAGCCAATCAACTGCTTCCCAATTGCACATGTGTGACACAGCCTAAAATAAAATTCTTTTTCCATTATATCCTTGTTCTTCAATATATCTCTTGAATTCACCTATTATGTTATAAAAACTGTATACATGCCAACTAGAAAGTCTTACTAAGCACATGAAAAAGTATTACATCATCCAAATTCTTGAACCATACCCTTGGAACATTCCGCTTGTTTATGTGACCATTATACCATTCTCTTCATGACATTAAAAACAAATGCTTAAGGTGCACTGCAAACCAAAATACTTAACTATTGTTACCTCCAAATTATTCTCTCATGCTACCCATTTACTATAGTTTGTTAATGTACTCTCTCTCTCTCTTATATATATATATATATATATATATATATATATATATATATATATATATATAGTTTCTATAAGCAATACCAATATATTGTGTATATTAGTAGATAGTATAATTCCATTTCTTAAGTGTGCTTCAGTTACCTTGTTATAAGTCTAATGACTATGTACAGAGAAAGGCAAGGAAACTTAAATTAGATTCCTAGCAAAATGTTTCTTTAATTGGTATTGCCAAAAGCAAAGCCATTAATTAATAGACTGATTAACATCAATCAATCTAAGCAAGCCATAGCACTGGACCACATTAATTTTTTTATTAAATAATAGAAAAGCTGCTCCAGGCATTAGTTACCTGAAATCTTTTTAAAAATCAGTCTGTGACCTAGGAGGAGGTTGTTATGAGTCTATTTATGTAAGTAAATGTCATGTGACCATTGGGTTCATCTCATGTATCATATATTTACATTTATATAAAATAATATAACAACAGCGGATATTCTGTGGTAAGCAATACAACTTTTTTTCATAGATTTTGTAGTGCACTATTCATGAATCAATGTAATTAAAGTCAATAAACATAACTATCTAGGAAGACTACGGCTTGAGGCATATATGAATAATATAGCAGACTGTCATGCCCTTTTTTGATGCCAGTAGTGTGCATAGCAAGCACAGAAACTTTTTTTTAAACATAATTTGATATTATGCTCCAGGCATCAATTAAGAAAAAGTTTTTGGATGACAGACTCAATAGATTAAGAGGAGTTTGTTTGTTTTTGTTTTTTTACATATAAACATTTAGATGATAGCAATGCCTTGTATTCAAGGGGTACATACTATGCATCACATATAATAATTTATATGGTACGACAGAAATAGCGTGTCTTAATCGCTTATCTCTATACACCATAATCTAATCCAGTAAAAAATAATGCAGGAAGATGGAAAAATATTTTATAAAAGTAAGTTATTATTTCGTCTTAAGCATTTAAAGTTTTTTGATTGTAATTAACAGTTTTATTCGCCCTGACACATCAGATACAGTCATAATTAAAAGTATTAATTAATCAATCATTCATCCAGTGCTACGTTTTAGATCAGAAACAAAAACAGATTTGAGTAGTGATGCTATTAGACTTAGGGTATTATTGAAAAGATCAGTTGTCAGATTTTAAATGATTTATTAAGTAAGAAGCCCAGACGTTACCTTGTTACATACTGAAAGAGAATAATAACTGACAGGGTGTCAGGTCATTGAAGGACAAAAGAAATTGCAAAATGAAGTCTGCAGAATCACATATTGTCTGTATTTATCATACTATTTTATGATCTTTATTTCTTTATTATTAATGAACATGTAAAGTACATTTTAAGCATCAATATTTAATTAGCAGCAATACAGACTATTGGAGGAACAATTTATTAAATATTTCTCTATATTTTATGTACAATAGCTTCTATTAATACTAAGACAAACAAAATCTGGCATAAATGCTTGTCATACATAAACAGTGTTTTACATATTTACTAAGAAAAAATTAAACAAGTTACATTTTTGTGTATTTAAGTGATAAAGCTTCAGAAATCATTACTTATTTTATTTAGTGCAATACATAGAATTTGGTCCCAGAGAACTATACAGACGACCAAACAATAAATAACAAGGCAGAACAGGAAGAGATCAAACACTAAGATTATTGAAGGCCTGATTGTTGCAGATTTCTAGCTGCACTACTGGGCAAGTGAAGCTTGTATTCTGGGATGTCTCTGGAGTGAGTCAATTTCAGCATACCTTACTATGGACAAGGAGCCGAGTATCTCACTGTGCCCTCTTGTGTGTAATTTTCTCCACAAACTGTCATGCATACTGCATTATTCTTACAGCTGACAACTCTCACTAAAAATCTTAGATGGTTTAAATTTTGCATTATTATTGTGAGTTCTGAGTTAATCGTGTTATGGTTTTGCTCCATTCCTTGTTGAAGCAGGCAGACATGGCAGGGGCACCCTCAGCCCCAAAGAACGCACTTGGAGTCTCAGGACAGACAGCAGAATCAGGTTTTTTTGTATGGCGCACATAAAGACTCAACTCAGATAGAATAATGAGCACCCAGCGATAGGCACCTTTATTACAATTCTTATAATTTCAGCTATTATTCTTCCTCATCTGACTTCTAGCATTACATTGCTCTAGTCCAGCCTCTATTTAATTCCACCAATAATTCTTAGTTGAGGGGGTGTCAAACCCTGCCCTGTCCATCTTCTCTGTTTGATAAGGTCTATTCTCTCCCTTCTTTATATTCCCTTCTTTAAGTGAGGGGCCTATTCTTCAGCTCTCTAGCATGTCTGACCTTTGGCTTAAGAAAAACTGGTGTTTTCTGGCTCATACCAAATAATAAAGAGTATGTAGACATAAGTCTTTTTAATCCTAACTCTTACATCTTAATAGTATAAAACAATGCTTACTTTCTCATATGCTTGTAATACTTTTCTAGTACATGAAAATTACCAATTTTAAGAATACAATTTTCTATAACCTACGATACAACACAGTTAATCTTTGACATGGTACTGTGACTGGCTGTGACTTATGTATAGGTAATGCCTTTGCCTTTTTCCAATAGCATTCCCACAAGTATAACTTACTGTAAAAAAAATCTATTTCCTGTCTGTAAAGATTTTGTTTATTTAGTAGCTTACGCTGTTTTCTAACTGTCTGCACTTCTGCTACTTTTAAAATTTGAGACCATAACCCACACCATTTCTCTGGCTTGTATCAGATGATCCCTGGGCCAAAATGATAAGGATAAGTCTGTAGGTCAGGTGCTAAACAAAAAGGGAGTTCAGGTCAGTTCATGGCAACTTTGCTCTTGGCTCTATTGCCCTTAAATCCGCACACCACAGCAGTTTCTCCCAGCTTCATACACAGTTCCGGCCTCCAAGCCTTCACACAGCAGCAGCTTCTTCCTGCTTCACACATAGCTCGGCCCTTACACTCTTCCCTCTGGACTTGTCTCACCAGCTACCTTCCGCCTTCACTACTCCCTTAGTTATTCAGCAGGTCTGGACATCTCCTTCCAGCTAGTCCGCACTCCACTATCTCTCTCACACTCTCGCCTCTACTGAACACCTGCATAGAACACTAGCCATCCTTCTTGGCTCATATCTTTATTGAGCTAGCACTTACTTACTCACTTCTTGATTTCCTTTCTCTCCTTTCTTACCTGTCTCTCTTTTTTTCATTTGTGCTGCCAACCCCTGCTGACTCTGCACTCGCCACACAGATAAATTTCAATAAACTCATTATAATAAAGGCATCGGTCAACCAGCAGGGCAAGTAAAACACTCTAAATCAGGGGTCTCCAACATGTCGCTCGCTCACAAAATCAACCGGAATATTCAAGCAAATTATAGAAAAAAACACAATTTACACCCAGTAAGTAGTTCTCTCATTTAATGCGGACAGACAGACAGACTCTGGATTTTATATATTATATATTAGTAAACCTTCAAAATAATGTGCAGTTAAAGTCTCAACAGCATTCTCAGCATTTCTGGAGCTTAATAACTATAAGAATCTTCACCAAGAAGCTCTGAAAATGTCTGCTTTATTTGTATCTACATACCTCTGTGAGTCTGCCTTTTCTGACATGAATGTCATGAAATCAAAGTTCAGAACAAGACTGGCCGATGAACATTTAAATGACTCCATAAGAGTGAACCTGAGTGGCTACACTCCACCATACACCTGTCTCTCTTGTTGACTTCATGCAGTGCCAGTCATCTGACTAACTAAAAAACACATCACACGTGCAACTGGACCTGTGAAGTGAAACAGTGACATGTAACAAAATGACAAATGAATAAGTAATATCTGTGTAGTTGTAATTGCATTGTTTTGTTTTGACAGCATTCACGTTTTAATTCAATAGTGTGAGATTCACTAGAAAATGCATACTGACATACAAAATGCACTTGCAGGTGAACTAAATATTTGTGGTGATGTTTTAATGTAACATGTGAGTTGTGGACACCAACATTTTGTAAATGTTCAGGCAAAACAAGCTTATTATGTTTGTTTGGGTAGAAATAAGCTAGGAGAATAAATGTTAGAAAACATGAGTAGCTCTCGGCCATTTTCATTTTGTAAAAGTAGCTCTCAGGGGAAAAAAGGTTGGAGACCCCTACCTTAAAAGCATTTAATAAATGAAACTACAAAAATATCCTATGCTTCACCACAGCAACTAATCCAGAGTTAGAACTACTGTATATACTGTATCTCCACCTTTCTCTATTCTCTGCTCCTCTTGCCCGGACTCCTCAAAGGACTTCATGGTGGTACAGGTAGATGTACAGATGTCTTCAGTTTTTCTTCAAGGGCTGAAAGGGCTGTAGATGCAGTGTCATTTTTCAGACAGTAACCTTACAAGACTATGTGAACTGGGAGTGGAATCAGTCCTTATAAGAGCTTGAATGACTTGTATAGAGAACCAAATGACAAGTGCGGGAGGGGAATTTGACGTCAGAGATTGGATGAGCTGGCGTTAAGAGGCAGAGAGGACATAAAAACAGAAAATTAGCGATACATCTAGGAGAAACAGTTTATTGAAAGATGGAGGTGCATCTGATCTTGCATGTTATTATGCTGGTGGTATAGTCATGACTCAGACAATGGAGAGTAGTAGGATACCATTTCTAATTTGGTGATACAAACAACATTCAACTTTAAGCATACACCTGTAAAAGTTTATGTGGTTTCCTTCTCCAAAATCATTATGATATTGTAATGGCATCAACAGAAGAAGAGAAGATAGAAAGCAACTGCATAAATGAGCTGCCAGACAGACACCATTCACCAGAGCAGGAAACTTGTAGGGGTTTGGGGGCAACCTTTATGTGAATGTCAGAGCCATCAAACATCCCCACAGGTGCACCCTATAAAGGGGGGCATCTACATAGTCATTTTGTCTTCAGTCTTGTACTGATGGCTGGACAAGCAAGTCCTTGTCAGAATAGTGAGCCACTAAAAATATTTTACAATATTAATATTTTTTTTAGTGTTTACGGCCTATTCACTTAAACATGAGGCATACTAAAATACACATTCATAGGGAGACTTTCTTGGACAATATTTAAATATTTGTCATCTACCATCTGTTTTTTAGAAACTAAAGATAATTTCTTTATCTATATGTACCCCTAAATATTCCGCATTTCAGTTTACAGAATTTGTTCCTAAGTAGATTCCCAATCTCATAATGTTATTCTGACATAGCTTTAAAGAGTTAAAAATGTTTTAGAATTATTTATTTGTAATTTTTGTGCACTCTAAGACAATCACTGGGAAACAGCCAGAACACCAATAGTAATTTGCTTTTATTACTTTGAATAACATACTTTAAAATGTAAATAGATTTGATATGATTGACCTGGTTGTTTTTTATATATACTTTATGGAGTATACAGTATATATATATATATATATACAGTATATCCTAGTGTTTATGAGAGGTAATGTGTTTTAAAGTATTTCATTAAATTACACAAAAAAGTTTTTCTTTCTCTTATGTGCATTAATAAAAATTTGTTGAGTCACATTTATTTGCAGAAGCTTTTTATTTATTTCTATGATGCTTTTTTACTATTCAAATTGAATAATGCCACATTGGTTATTGAATTTTGTATTAATTTATTAATTTTCTGATCCTGCTTCCTCCAACAAAGGATCAAAGGGAGCTCAGTCCTACTCAAATACTACTAGGCAAAATGCCAGAATGAATCCTGGACAAAATGCCAGCCGATTGCTAGGCCCAGTCACAAACCCACAATTTCTTACAAGGACAACTTTAGTTTCACCAGCATAATTTGCAGATCTTTGGGATATTGAAGAAAACTTGAGCACATCAAGAGCAGCTGCACAAACACATGTATACTCCACAAAGATATACACTGAAAATTCTAATGGTGAGGAAGGAGTACTTACTACTGCACCACCATAGTACACTTCTTGAATTTTTGAGCATAGGAAAGCTTTCATTGTCAATAATAAAGCTACAAAAGTAGTTCTTTGGTGTTGTACTCATCAGTTAATCTGCTTTAACTTCTTAGTATTCCTTTAGAATAATTAATTTTAGAAAGTTTTAAAGTTTGACGATTCTGTATTTCGTAAATAGTTATGGCTGCATCATCCTTAATAACTAAAAATAAATTGAAAACAAAGGTGGTGTTACACATAACTAAAATATTTTACATTTTTTCTGAGGAATAACTAAAAGTGGGTTTGACCTGAAATGTGAGATTTAGTGATTTTTATCTACTTTCTGTTTATAAGTTAAAAAAGCTCATGGCACATTCTGAAGGGCGCCAGTTGTTATCTACACAGCATGATGGTGTCTATACTAATCAAGCAGAAGCCTTTCTTTTTTACAGCCAGGTGCACCTACAATGAATTTTTTTGCTTGGATGGGAATCTCTGAGAATGAATATGGATAATCAGGCTGAGTTTCATGATTGGAGAAATGCATCTTATTCACTGCCTTGGGGCAGAAGTACATCATTTTTATTCCTTGCCAGGGGAAGATAAGGAATATGAAATTGCTCTCATGGAATTGAAGTTTTTTTTTTTTTGTATCAAAATTAAATGTGATTTGCCAGCAAGGATATGAGCTTCATTTCCTAAAATGTGTTAGGGTTAATTTGTACTGTTAAATACAATTTTCACTATTTTAATATATCCTGTTTATTACATAATTTTTACTGTTAGATTTTGCCTTAAGCACTCTTGGAAAGCATTTTCATTAAATCCTTTTGATCTATGACCCAGTCGTTCTTTTTTGCTACTCAGTGTACAAAATGAGTTATAAGAAATGTGTGTAAGCCAGAGTAGCAGATGTTCTGACTCCAAGGGTCCATTTTTCAGTATCTTGCAAGGATAAGAGAAATGCCCACTAATAATGTACTACCTTAATTAACTATGTTTTTAAGAAGTGTAATCAATACTTCTGTGTAATCATCTCCATCCTGGCATTGTGGTGACTCAACATGAATGTGAATAAAGTTACCCTCATTCTGAAACAGCTTTACAAATTTAGACATCTACAAATGCAACCTTCATTTCTTACTATGCATCAGTTGTTGATCCACTGACAGCATTACTCTGTGGCACATTACTTCTGCACAATTTTATCCAGACAATACTGCATTTGTATTCTGAATGCTTACTGAAGCAGAATGGAAATACTCTACAGTAGAAAAATATGTAGCACTAGCCATCCCCCATGGCTCTGCCTGTGTAGTTGTGAAACAGGACAGTGAGGAGGGCCCTACCCAGCTCCCCACTCCTGACGTCACACTTCCCTCGGCCTGTAGCCTCTGTCTCAGATTAGTGTGAATATATTGTTCCTGCAAGCAAATATGATTCTTAGCGCGATGAAAGAAGACCCGATCTAAATCTGATAAGCAGTTATCTCACTTGCTAGCTAAGCGGAAGTTAGGAATGCCCCAAGGCTGGCCAATGAGTGAGGACGGCTCCACCCTCTCCCCTTGGCCAAATGCGTGTCTCTTGGATTTGTGCAAATAAATCGGTACCACAAGCGAACTATGATACATAACACAGTAAGAGAAGTCACAAAATCAAACGGAATGTTAAAGTAAATTATAGAAAAAATCTAAATCCATTAATTAGTTTTCTTATGAAAAGTGGACAGACAGATATTGGATTTTATACATATAGAGATGTGTATGAGCCCGGTCACAAGAACTTACTTGTGGAAATATTAGTTTATTGTAGAGAGACACCACGGCCTATGAGTTCCATTTTTAAAAACAAAAGTGCTATAAGAAGCAAGACTGCAGTTAACTAGGGAGTTGGATAAGACTATTACATTTTAATTTCACTATTCAATACAAAATAGATAATAAATTGTTACAACAAATTTTATATCATACTGTATTTGCCCTTAACAGCAGCAATAAAGGTGAAAAGGGTAATGATGTTGTATCACTAAAAATGCCTTTCCATCTATCATTATATTTGAACATTTTTGAAATACCTATTATAAATGTCCAGTACAGATTAAACTACTGGAACATTTAAAAAGGAATTAGCCCAAATTTTAAAAAGCATTAAAAGTAAAACAAACATATTTTAGAATTAGACACTAATTGTCTTTAGAAGGTAGCTATATCAGTTATGGGTATCATTGCATGCTCTTGTGAGAGGACCTGCATGACAGACTTCTACATATGGAAATAAGAGTCTTTAATGGTTTGTGAGGATGAAAGAATATTAGAAGATTTATACTGGTGAACTAAAATGGATGCAAAAGAGGAAGCTATTCTTTGAACATATGCAGCATATCAATCCATGATAAAACGTCTACTGTACATATTTTTCCACTCCAGCGGCTGTTTCTGACTTTACATGGGAAAAAGATTTTATTGATATTGTAATAGCATTTGCTTATGCACCCTTAACTGCTATTTTGCTGTAATTCCCACAGAATATTGCAGCAATTGCATTCATCTCCCAAGTAACGTTTACTACTCAGAATTACATTTCATAGAGCAGTGTTCAGTGAATAAAAGTATCCAAAGCAATTGAATCAAGGTGGCCCTCCTCAATTCAAACTTGCAGAATTTGACATTTTCCAGAGAGTAATATTATGCATAGAAAATCTTCAATGCAGAGTATACTATTTACAAGGAAACTGTAAAAATGTGCAATTTATCTGAGTCCTCAAAGGATACACAACAAATTTCCAATCTTAAAGGAAATCCTAGGAAATATTCACTACTGAGTTCTCACTCAGATCAAGCAACAAGAGATGCATTGAACTGGAGGTCATGTGTATATTTCATGGAAGACAGTTGCTTACAAAACATCATGTTTCTTACTTTAAGAGCAATCAGATAGCTGAGACTGAGACTGGGCGTAGAGAGAGAAAAATGATAAAGTAAAGCATACATAGACGAGGGTGGGGGACAAGAGAAGTTAATTATGAGCATAGATCCTTTGTGAAAATGAGAAAACCAGAAATACACCTTAAGTAAAGTGTTGGGAAGCAGAGAAACATATACATCTAAACTGTCTAATGGGATATAAAGATTGATGCTTATCTTGTGCTTACGTGGTCAGATTTTAGAATAATAAAGACTGATGAAGGACAAATCTGACTAAAAATGATAAAAATAACATGATAAAAATAAGAAAAAGTAGAAGAAGAAAAGAAGTAGAAGGTGTTTACAAGTAGCACAACAAAATGACATTAAATGTAATATAAACTACATTTAATAATACAAAAATAAATTCATTAGATAATATAAAATATTAATATACTCAATTTACATTTTTGCATGTTGTTAGTGCAATGGATCCTGACAACAACTAGGCACAAAAAACACTGGCATTATGACCTGCTACTCATATATATGAAAAGGTATACAAGCTTCTAATACGTTGAAAGTGTTGCACATAGTGCAGAATTCATTAACTGCAAAATGAAATCATGACAAGCTATTTTAAATAAATTAAACTAAGTTGTATTTCCCAGAGAAAGTCCAATACAGTGGTTAGCACTGCTGCTTCCTAACATGAGGGACAAGCAGACTTATTTAAAAACTTTGCATGGATTAGAGTATGATAATGAGCATAAGCCAAAAAACAGGAAAATACATACGGCAAGAAAAAATCTGATTTATAAAACCTAGCATACACACATTTGTATGCAATTTGCCTTTCATAAATCATAATCATCTTGTGAATGTGCCTTGAACCCCTACCAGTTGCCATCCTGAAACAAGCATACAGTATATGGACTATGCTAATCAGCCTTGCACATATGTACTGTATTTACAATGCTGCAGATGTTTGTTAGCTGGTAGAGCAGTCTCCAACCTGACGATTCCAGACACGACCACCTACATGTAAGGAGTCCTATGATGCGCTTCAGAAATGAGGACGTCAACAGCATGATGACCTCTGCACTATGGGGATCAGGTTAAGGAGTAAGGAGCCAGCATGTGAGTCGGTAGTCACTATTACCTAGAACATGTAATGACATAATTGCTGTTACGATGAATAGTATAGGCCATATGAAAAACAGAAGGTTCAACCAGTTACCATTCAAACAGTCCCACCATCAAATCATCAGCAAGTCATCTGCCAACAATAGTTTGAATCCTGGGTTAACACAGGCCACCAAGCCTCATTTTGGCATCATAGATGATTAGTAGAATAATGGAATATAACTGCTTATGGTTAAAAAAAGCAGCTTAATTCTCTGTTTGGAGTTATTTCACGTTAGAAAAAACTGGACCCTGCTGCAAATTTCTTTTTGTGTTGGACTTTACACCAACACCATATGGAAAATGAATATTGTACTATGTTAACCTATGGCTTCCTAACTTCAGGCATGATGGAGCTGAAGCTTAGCTTAGCTGAGATATTAATGATTTGTCTGTCAGTTTCTTCTAACAGGTTATTGTTACCAGACAACCAACTATTGTTAAAACCTGAATAGAACAGGTAGAGCCGAATTTGAGGCAGTCTGCCTTTCTATTGCCATGACCAATGCAGCACATACTTCCAAGAGAATGACCGTTGGGAGCCTAAATTGGCTCATAAGCCAGTCTTCTTTAAGAGAGAATAAATCCTGATGGTTGCTATAAAGCTTATTCCCTTTGAATATGACCATTTGTATAGTCTTCAAGCAGCACCAAATAAGCCATATTGCGTCAAACTGTTAGGCTAATAATAGCCTATAGGGCATGATAGGTGTAGCTTTCTGTACACAAGGAGTGAATCACACTTTTACTTAATGCAGTTAGTGACATCAAGTAATTGCATTCATTTCTGATCCTGAGAAGAAACAACAGGTAGCCAATAAAAACTGATGAAAAACAAAAAAGTACAAATATGCAGCATTGCCCTTTTGACAGGAAACTAAAAGTAGTCTGCACATCTTATTCAACACTTCTTTGGTTCAGTATATGTGTCATGTCAATGCACATTATAATAACAGCTCAGTGATGTGAATTATTATTAAGTAAGAAGTTATTTAGCTGGTTTTTCCCTGCTTGATCAAGGGTGTCATCATCTTCCCTTTCTCCTAAATGTTTTGTATACATCGGTCAAGGTTGCTGTAAATATACGCATATTCTCCATTTATGTTTTCTTTTATAAATTCCAACTTTTGTGTGGAAAGTTGCTCACACACACCTCAGGTCTCTTTTTGTGTGAATGCAACTTTTATGAATCTCACCCCCTAGTTTTCATTTCGAGCAGTATGGCTTTCTGTTTAGAACTTGCATGTTTCTGTGCTGGATATCTTCATGTTCTCTGGATTTCTACCACATCTCAAAGATATGCACGTTTAATTAATAGACAAGCATTCTTTTCAGTATAAGTTCTTATCTGGTGACCTTAAAGTTAGCCCAGTGCTGTTAGTCCTTCAGATTTTTTGCCTTAGTGAAATACATACTCTATTTAATTATCTAATTATGTTGCTAATTTTGCAAATCTAGTGTATGGACCATTGTTGGTTTCTGAGCATAAGTTAACTTTAGATCAAATATAATACAACTTAGCTCACATAAAAATGTCATCTACTTTATTGAAACTCAATCCAAGCTTAGCAGAGCAGAGCAGACAGGCAATTGTTTTGAAATTGTACAAGTCCGAATACCACATACAGCATTATCCAGTGAGATATGGGCAGCTATTTATAAAATAAAGTAGTTTAGCATTGAGTTAGGACTGTAACAGAAGTGTTTGAATACCAAGGAAAAAGTAAAAGTGAGTGATTATTCTGAGCTAAGAAAATTTTACATAGCATAAATACTGTAAAAAGGCCATCTTTGAAGAGTTTTATTAACATTAATATAAGCATTATATGCATAAGCAATACAGTCAATTCCGCTTAATCGGGACACATCTGGATGGAGACGTTTTGCCCCAATTAAGTGGCTGGCCCAATTATGCAAAGTTCACAAAAAAAGGTAAAATTTTGTAATAGAAAGACGTTACATACGTTTGAATATATGTTGCACACCACAAATTGCTGTTTATTCTTTTAAAAAACGACTTGACAAATTTGTCATCCAAACATTATAATATTCCCTTCTATCCAAATAACAAGAGAAAGGTAGTAAATCGATTCATACATGTGGTTCCTGATAGTTAATCCTGTTTATTAAGAAAGCCGTCGATTTTGCTTTGTCTTGTTCTCTTTATGGACTGGCATTGCACAAAATCAGCGCATGCATTTAATGCAGATAAAGGACTGCCCTCGTTGCCTGTCTGCATGTAATACAATCGCAATCCAGCGATAAATTTCCTGGCATCCCGATGAGTCACTTGCTTAATTTCTTCATGCGCATCGGCTTCGTCAGTTTCTTGGTTATCTGTTGTCTCTTCGCGTTTCGCAGCAATTTCCTCAACGATCACGTCGTCACAATCTTCATTTTCATTGTAACACTCAATGTTGTCATCAATGCTGATAAATTCCTCATAATTTTCCACACTTTGCACCTGCAAAGTCATTTCATCAACATAGTTACTGTCAGTTTGTGTCTCTGACTGCTCTGAGTTCTTCCAATCGCAATGGGCAAAACGGTTTTGGATAGTGCTCTGGCTTATTTCTCACCAGGTGTCAGCAACAAATTGTATTGCCTGCAATATTTTAATCTTCCCACTAGCCGTTGAACTTTCTTGCAGCAGATTTTCTTTGATTGCTTCCAGAATGTAGCTCACCAACTTGCCTCGATACAAAGTTTTCAAATTTTTTATGATTCCCATATCCATTGGTTGCAGGATGTATGTGGTGTTAGGAGGCAGAAATTCCAATTCAATGTTTTTCAAAGAATCTAAGTGAGGGTGAGCCGCGCAATTATCAAGAAGCAACAGAATTTTTTTCAAGTTGCGCTGCAATTCCACATCCCATTCTGACAACCACTTTGAAAAAATTTCAGAAGTCATCCATGCATTTTTGCAGGCAATTTGCATGACTCAATTTAAAACAAGTGGTAAAAAAATTGCTTCTTATTATCACTTACCACAGCGGTGTCGAAGTTCAGCGTACAAAATATCTTCAGCACCACTTCACGTTTCAAACACGACTTTCGGAGCTCCCGAAGCAAATGACCAAGAAGCTCCTAAAGATAACACTGGCTCAACCCTTCTCTTGCTCCTCGTGGGCATTCCCAAGTTGCTCGCTTAATGGGACACCTTATCTTATCTTTCATTTGTGCGATTCTTGGAAAATTTACTTTGAACTGAGCTCTTTTATTTTAATCTTACCCGTCTCGGCTTTAACACAGCCAGTGATTCCTGTCCCGAATAAGCGGAATGGTGGCCCAAATAACTGAACGGAAAACATGTACAATTATACTGTCCGGATTTGTTCTTTACAATTTCGCCCAAATAAATGGCTGCCGCAATTAACTGGTGTCCTGATTAAGAGGAATCGACTGTGTAACATTAATAGAAGCAATCTACTTTCTTTTAAAAGTATTTCATGTCATTTACAGGTAGAAATTATTTCTGTAAATATATATTGAAAAATTAGATACTCAGTCACTGGTACAAATGACTTAGTATTTTGCCAAAATGCAATTTAAAATTATAAAAATCACAAAGAAATGATATCCACTTTAAGCAAATTATAATAAAATACTAAATAATTAGAATTTGAAGTCACTAAGCCCTTTGAAGTCAGCATTTTGTAAAACAATTCAAATGGATCTGTACAATGTATTGAAAATGTGATTAAATCTGAAGGCTTCCCAAGATTTGGTGTCATCTTTTAAGTTGAATGCCTTAAACAATGCTCCTCAGCCTGTGATTGTTTTGGTGTTTTTTTTAATGAATATTTGATGCATTGTTTTTTCAAATGATTTTGATGGAATTTCCAACAGTGCAGAGCTTATGTCAAGAAAACAAAGGGAGTAGAAAGGCTCTAAAGGAAGGGAAGAGACCTTTGAAGAGCCCCTGGAGTCTATAACAACATCAGTGCTGTGTCATGGCTTGTCTCTGGTTGATAAATAAATAGACATAAACCCTAATCAATCAGTTGGGCACCACCATCACAGAGTTCTCAAAGCTGGCATTCTAGAGAATCTCTAGTCTGACCACCAGTGAGCCTGGAAGCAAGAGGAGTGAGAGTTTGTTACATATAATCTGCAAACAGGGGTTCCTTTTTCACTTAGTCTAACACCCTAACAAACACGATGTGCACAACCCCGGCCCCTAAACCAACTGGTGATACAACAACTTTAGAATACAGAGTGGAAGATCATACTTTAGAAGGATTTGAACAGTAAACCAAGAAATATGAATCAGGAAATTAAACATCAAAGGGTACATTCAAACAGTTATCTAAGAGAGAAAGGTGGAAGAAAACTAAGGAAAAATATGAGATAATGCAGAGAATAAAATGGCCAATTTGAGAATAAAATTAAAGTGTTTGGAACTCCCCTTTGGATGTGAGACTCATCAAACAGTTGGATAAAATAGAAACAGCGATAAAACTACAAGGGGGAGTCAAGCTAAAGTTAATAAATGGGATTTATTAGAAAATGGAACAAACCTTAACAAAACTGATAATGTCATTTCTCAATGGAAACTACATTGAGAAATGACATTATCAGTTTTGTTAAGGTTCGTTCCATTTTCTTATAAATCCCATTTTCTAACTTTAGCTTGATTCCCACTTTTATTACTGCTTTAGAAATAGAAAACAAAACAACAACAGCAGTTTATTTTTGTACAGCCCAAAATCAAACAAAGAGCGCCTTAGTGTTCTTTAACAGGTCCAGTTTGAATGACACTGCATATTAAATCAATTGAATCTGAACACAGATATTGTAAAAAAATATCAGAATAAGAGCTATTGGAAACATTAGATTCCAATAATCCTGTGAAATTTGCAGGAGAATTGCTTTCTAAAATCCTGGGTGAGGACTTCATAGCAGAAGCTGAAATTTTCAGATCTTAGTTAGTTAGTTTTGACAAACTGCAGAAAAATGAGTTATTTCCTATTGGACAGAAGTAGGAGATATTGTTTGAAAACAGTCAACTCCATATATCTGTGGATTTCTCTGTTACAACAGCTGGAAAGATGACTGAATTTTACAGCATCAAGCAACACTTGATCAAAGCTGACATCAGAATCTTTTTGCTTCCAGCCAGGCTCATAGTTGTGGTAAATTCACAATATTAGTCACTTCAGTTAGTAGAATAAGAGTGTCAGTAAAGTATGAGAGTTTGATTAAACCTTATATTCTTGTTAATTCTATGAGGATCAATATATATATAAAATGCAGAGTGTACTGCCTGACTAACATACTCACTAACTGATCAGGAAGAGCACTATTTCCATTTTAGCTGAAAAGCTGAAATTTGGCAGGATGGTGCATCTAGGCAAATAGGCATCAGTTAAAAAAGGACATTTCGATATTTCAATATTAAGGAGTAAAACCCCCTTAAAATAGAAAACCTAAATACCCCAAAATCTCAAATATTCTTTGACAGATTTGATTGACATTTGGTGACTTAACAGAAAAAACAAAATTACTGTTCTGAGTACCCCATGCTAACATGCCATGCAGTGCTGACAGAAACCCAAAGAGAAAGACTAGCAGCCACTCCATGGCCTGTCTGAAGCAGGCCTGTGTTTGCTAATGTCGGTCTACAGTAATTGAGCGGTGTAGATGAACAGCATCTTTGAGCAATTAGAGGATTGACAAGAGAACAGGGGAAGGTTTCTTAGATGGTGGCCTTGACATGTGCCATGCGGACAGAGCTGTAAAGCTTTGTTTAGCAGTAAAGTTCTATTAAAACACTGTTGTTTAGATACACAGTGCCTATTTCAAGGTTTTCATCAATTAAAATGGAATCCCTTCTGATTGACTGATGTTTCAGTTACATACTGTATGATATATGTAAAGACAGAAGGAAATTGTTTATTTTATTGCCTAACATTGTGTAAATACTGTACGGGTGTATTTGGTTTGAATATTCAGCATCAGATTGTCCAATGTGTAGTGAGACAGTGGTCATGATACAAAGTTTTCTCATATAGCACAAATGGCAACAATGATTTTGTAATGTACTAGGGGGCTTAGCCCCCTGCTAGCCAACTCCGCTGCCTGCACAACGCACCAGCAACTTCACGTCTCTGCCGCATGTGTATGTGGATTTCACTTTCATCAAACAACAAAACTTTTAATTCTCGCAGATAGGCCTCTCCCCATGCCTGCGTGGGTTTCCTCCAGGTACTCTGGTTTCCTCCCACAGTCCAAAGACATGCAGGTTAGTTGCATTGGCGATTCTAAATTGTCCATATTGTGTGAGTGTGTGCACACCCTGCCCGGGGTTTGTTTCCTGCCTTGTGCCCAGTGTTGGCTGGGATTGGCTCCAGCAGACCCCCATGACCCTGTAGTTAGGATATAGCAGGTTGGATAATGGATGGATGTTTGGAATTACATTGTGACAATGCAACGTATAACTGCCTGTGAGTGAATATCGTTTCTTTCTCTCTACATGAACTGTGTCTGACAATAGCATTCACACAAATGAGAAATGATTGTAACATGTGCATGGTTTAAATGTGGGCAGGACTTTTCCAAATCTCTTTGCATAAAGTTTTGTGTTGTGGGGCTTGAAATTTTCTCTCACAGTATTTCACTTTCACCAAACAAAAATTCTTTGTCTTTTATTTCCGGCCCCGGGCATGGTTAAATCTCTTGGCACAAAGTCTGCGGTGGGTTGGCACCCTGCCCAGGATTGGTTCCTGCCTTGTGCCCTGTGTTGGCTGGGATTGGCTCCAGCAGACCCCCGTGACCCTGTATTTGGATTCAGTGGGTTAGAAATGGATGGATGGATGGATATATATATACATATATATACTGTATATAAATATATATATATATATACAAGTATATATATATATATATATATATATATATATATATATATATATATATATTGTAAGATATGGCCGGCCATGTACCCGCCAATACCCCAAGCCGCCAGGTGGAGCCCTCCTTGCAGCATGGAGGTCCCCAGAAGACCAGCAGGGAATTATGGACCATGTAGTTTTTATGCACCGCCCTGCTGGATGCCATGGGGGCCACGAGAGGGAGCTGCAGGGAGGACCGAAGAGTTCTTCATGCCCTATGACCCGGAAGTTCGTCATAGGAAGAGCGACGGGCTTCCGGGGTGAGAAAAACATTATTTACCCTGACCCGGAAGGAATAAGGACTTGTGGACTGTTGGGAAGGAACACCTCCGGGTCAGGGAATATAAAAGGACTGTGGGAGCTCCCAGACGAGAGCTGAGTTGGGAGGCAGGGTGGCTAAGCGCCTGGGAGAGTGGAGGATTATTATTATTATTGTTATTATTATTATTGGGTATTTGGGAGTGGAGGGTGCTTTGTGCACATTATTGATATAATAAATATCATTATTGGACTTTTACCTAGTGTCTGACGTGGTGTCTGAGGGTGCAAGGGTGCGAGCAAGCATCTTATTCTATCACAATTGGCGTAGCTCGGCAGGATTCTCTGGCCGTCAGTTTGGCAGAGGACCTGTATTTAAAAAATTTTATTGTGGACAGAATACCCCGGGAAGACAGCGTCCACGACACACATAGGAAAAATCGCCAGAAACCTCACCTTTATCAAGTCCGTCATGGGAAGAAGAAGACAAAGCAGAGCGCCAGCAACAGCGGAGGTCTAGCGCTCGACATTGCTTACGCCAAGACGAGCCATGGAGCAGCTACGAGTTTCGGAGAGATTTCGAGGAGGAAGGCGTCTCCGACGAGGTATGTGCTGGGAATGTACTTTACAATCTTTTTAATTTAACACATGATGTCCCATGTACATACCTCCCAGATGTCCATCCGAAGGCTCTGCGGAGGCAGAAGACAAACCCAAAGCGATGGCGCGCTCTCGTTCAGGCAAACGAGCAACCCGAAGGACTTCCGCATTACGGGTGCCGGCAAGGGACACGTGACCTACCAAGGATTCCAGGAAGGTGACGTTCCATGTTCAGCTGTTTGTGGCTTCACCCAAGAAAAGACGGACTTGGTTTTTCCGAAGGGAAAAGGGAGATGAGCGAAGCACCGCTCTCCCTACAAAAAAGTAAGGAGGTCCGGGAAATGACTGATCGGTCTGTCGACAAATTGATGCAGACTGATTGCAGTCAGCCAAAAGCGGCACCGCGTCCTCCAAAAGAACTCCAAATCCCAGGCTCCCTTGCGGGACCTGTCGGCACGCGCCAGGAGCGGCCGTGTTTATTGGCTCCCAGCCGGAGGGTAAGGCTAATGATGGCTTGAGCGCGCCTCCGGTTGCATTGAATAAATTTTGACGTGCACGAGCTGGAGAAGTTGCTTCAGCCCGTGCACAGTTTTACAGGTGGTGCAAACAATCCAGACGATCGTTGCAGACTTGAGAGGAGCGGCTGAAAAGCCTATGAACAAATTAAATGAGTACCTGCGGCGATTGTCTCGGGAGCCACCTGTCTTAATTGATTTAGCGGTACAGGTAGGTAAAGCCGGTACCGTATATAATGAAATAGGGACGCAAGTGACACGGGCCCGCGTTTAATCCATAGCGGGTGCCTTGAAGAGCCTGGAGTCTATAACAACATCAGTGCTGTGTCATGGCTTGTCTCTGGTTGATAAATAAATAGACATAAACCCTAATCAATCAGTTGGGCACCACCATCACAGAGTTCTCAAAGCTGGCATTCTAGAGAATCTCTAGTCTGACCACCAGTGAGCCTGGAAGCAAGAGGAGTGAGAGTTTGTTACATATAATCTGCAAACAGGGGTTCCTTTTTCACTTAGTCTAACACCCTAACAAACACGATGTGCACAACCCGGCCCCTAAACCAACTGGTGATACAACAACTTTAGAATACAGAGTGGAAGATCATACTTTAGAAGGATTTGAACAGTAAACCAAGAAATATGAATCAGGAAATTAAACATCAAAGGGTACATTCAAACAGTTATCTAAGAGAAAGGTGGAAGAAAACTAAGGAAAAATATGAGATAATGCAGAGAATAAAATGGCCAATTTGAGAATAAAATTAAAGTGTTTGGAACTCCCCTTTGGATGTGAGACTCATCAAACAGTTGGATAAAATAGAAACAGCGATAAAACTACAAGGGGGAGTCAAGCTAAAGTTAATAAATGGGATTTATTAGAAAATGGAACAAACCTTAACAAAACTGATAATGTCATTTTCTCAATGGAAACTACATTGAGAAATGACATTATCAATTTTATTAAGGTTCATTCCATTTTCTTATAAATCCCATTTTCTAACTTTTAACTTGATTCTACTTTATACTGCTTTAGAAATGAAAACAAAACAACAACAGCAGTTTATTTTTGTACAGCCCAAAATCAAACAAAGAGCGCCTTAGTGTTCTTTAACAGGTCCAGTTTGAATGACACTGCATATTAAATCAATTGAATCTGAACACAGATATTGTAAAAAAATATCAGAATAAGAGCTATTGGAAACATTAGATTCCAATAATCCTGTGAAATTTGCAGGAGAATTGCTTTCTAAAATCCTGGGTGAGGACTTCATAGCAGAAGCTGAAATTTTCAGATCTTAGTTAGTTAGTTTTGACAAACTGCAGAAAAATGAGTTATTTCCTATTGGACAGAAGTAGGAGATATTGTTTGAAAACAGTCAACTCCATATATCTGTGGATTTCTCTGTTACAACAGCTGGAAAGATGACTGAATTTTACAGCATCAAGCAACACTTGATCAAAGCTGACATCAGAATCTTTTTGCTTCCAGCCAGGCTCATAGTTGTGGTAAATTCACAATATTAGTCACTTCAGTTAGTAGAATAAGAGTGTCAGTAAAGTATGAGAGTTTGATTAAACCTTATATTCTTGTTAATTCTATGAGGATCAATATATATATAAAATGCAGAGTGTACTGCCTGACTAACATACTCACTAACTGATCAGGAAGAGCACTATTTCCATTTTAGCTGAAAAGCTGAAATTTGGCAGGATGGTGCATCTAGGCAAATAGGCATCAGTTAAAAGGACATTTCGATATTTCAATATTAAGGAGTAAAACCCCCTTAAAATAGAAAACCTAAATACCCCAAAATCTCAAATATTCTTTGACAGATTTGATTGACATTTGGTGACTTAACAGAAAAAACAAAATTACTGTTCTGAGTACCCCATGCTAACATGCCATGCAGTGCTGACAGAAACCCAAAGAGAAAGACTAGCAGCCACTCCATGGCCTGTCTGAAACAGGCCTGTGTTTGCTAATGTCGGTCTACAGTAATTGGCGGTGTAGATGAACAGCATCTTTGAGCAATTAGAGGATTGACAAGAGAACAGGGGAAGGTTTCTTAGATGGTGGCCTTGACATGTGCCATGCGGACAGAGCTGTAAAGCTTTGTTTAGCAGTAAAGTTCTATTAAAACACTGTTGTTTAGATACACAGTGCCTATTTCAAGGTTTTCATCAATTAAAATGGAATCCCTTCTGATTGACTGATGTTTCAGTTACATACTGTATGATATATGTAAAGACAGAAGGAAATTGTTTATTTTATTGCCTAACATTGTGTAAATACTGTACGGGTGTATTTGGTTTGAATATTCAGCATCAGATTGTCCAATGTGTAGTGAGACAGTGGTCATGATACAAAGTTTTCTCATATAGCACAAATGGCAACAATGATTTTGTAATGTACTAGGGGGCTTAGCCCCCTGCTAGCCAACTCCGCTGCCTGCACAACGCACCAGCAACTTCACGTCTCTGCCGCATGTGTATGTGGATTTCACTTTCATCAAACAACAAAACTTTTAATTCTCGCAGATAGGCCTCTCCCCATGCCTGCGTGGGTTTCCTCCAGGTACTCTGGTTTCCTCCCACAGTCCAAAGACATGCAGGTTAGTTGCATTGGCGATTCTAAATTGTCCATATTGTGTGAGTGTGTGCACACCCTGCCCGGGGTTTGTTTCCTGCCTTGTGCCCAGTGTTGGCTGGGATTGGCTCCAGCAGACCCCCATGACCCTGTAGTTAGGATATAGCAGGTTGGATAATGGATGGATGTTTGGAATTACATTGTGACAATGCAACGTATAACTGCCTGTGAGTGAATATCGTTTCTTTCTCTCTACATGAACTGTGTCTGACAATAGCATTCACACAAATGAGAAATGATTGTAACATGTGCATGGTTTAAATGTGGGCAGGACTTTTCCAAATCTCTTTGCATAAAGTTTTGTGTTGTGGGGCTTGAAATTTTCTCTCACAGTATTTCACTTTCACCAAACAAAAATTCTTTGTCTTTTATTTCCGGCCCCGGGCATGGTTAAATCTCTTGGCACAAAGTCTCGACTCGCAGGACATGAAAGTGTCTCTCTGAGAAAATCATGTCTCATCTCTTTTCCCAAGATTTTTTGTATTATAATAGAGAGATATGAATGATCTGATATGCAAAATCCCTGAACCTATGCTTCCACTTGTGAGTTGCTGGCTACAACAGAAATGTATACAAATGATATGAAGTATGCAGGAATGTTGTTTTATTTGCTAAATTTGGGGTAAATGGTTGGCATGTTAAAAGACTGTGCTTCACAGGACCTTTATGAGAAGGTCATTTTGGCATTTCACAAACCTATTATTATTATTGATCTTACTCTAATGTAAAATTGGTTACACCAAACATCACAACATTATCTTGCTTACAGTATGTGTGTGTATATATATATATATATATATGTATATAAATATACTGTATATTGTGGAACGTGGCCAAGACACAGATAGATGGACAATGGTTTGTCACCCAACACACACATTTATTTACACTATGTACATATTTAGTCAAGTGCACAACCCAGTGCCTCCAGCACCGATCCCCGAAAGTCCAGGCCTCTCTTCCCAGTGCCTTCCTTCCGGCCGCCTACACTAATCTCTCTCAGACTCCGTCCTCTTCCACCCGACTCCAGCCATCGATATACCAGCCGGATGGGCTCCAGCTGCTCACCGACACTCCTCTGCGGACACTCCCTGTGTGGTGGAAGTGTCGGCGGCATTCGGAAGCCCTCTGGGTGTCCCAGTCTTCTTCCCCAGCACCTCCTGTTGTGGCGGAAGTGCTGAGGTCCAGGGCTCTTCAGGCACGGGTTGCCCCTGGCAGTGACCACGGGCCCCTACAGGGTTAAACTTCCAAGCTCTGCACCCGTGGTCCCCAGTACAACCAGGCGGTCACCCCTCATGGTCTGGAGGAGGTGCAAGACCTCCTCGGTCCTCCTGGGCATCCCGGCTGGGTACCACCCCAGCAGCCACCACTATATATATATATATATATATATACATACACATATATATATATATATACATATATATATACACATATATATATATATACATATATATATACACATATATATATATATATACATATATATATACACATATATATATATACATCTGCGGTGGTTGGCACCTGCCCAGGATTGGTTCCTGCCTTGTGCCCTGTGTTGGCTGGGATTGGCTCCAGCAGACCCCGTGACCCTGTATTTGGATTCAGTGGGTTAGACAATGGATGGATGGATGGATATATATATACATATATATACTGTATATAAATATATATATATATATACAAGTATATATATATATATATATATATATATATATATATATATATATATATATATATATATATATATATATACTAGCCATTCCCTGCAACTTCGCCTGCGTATTAGTGAAACAGGACAGTGAGGACTGGCCCAGGTGTCTACTCCTGACATCACTCTTCCCCTCCCCTCGGCCGCAGCCTCTGACTAAGATTAGTGCGAATACAGTAATCCCTCCTCAATCACGGGGGTTGCGTTCCAGAACCCCCCGCGATAGATGAAAATCCACAAAGTAGAAACCATATGTTTGTATGGTTATTTTTATATATTTTAATAATAAACTCTCCCACACTGTTAACATTATTAGAGCCCTCTAGACATGAAATAACACCCTTTAGTCAAAAGTTTAAACTGTGCTCCATGACAAGACAGAGATGACAGTTCTTTCTCACAATTAAAATAATGCAAATATATCTTCTCTTCAAAGGAATGCGTGTCAGGAGCAGAGAAATTCAGAGAGAGAGAGAGAGCGTGAGAAAAAAGCAAACAATCAAAAAATCAATACATGCTTTTGGGCTTTTAAGTATGCCGAGGCACCGCGATAAAGCATCATTTTATAGAGGAGCATCCGTATCCTCTAGGCAAACAGCCTCTGTGCAAACAGCCCCTCTGCTCACACCCCCTCCATCATGCACAGAGAAAGTCAGAGAAAGTGAGAGGGACAGAGAAAAGCAAACAATCAAGCACCGCGCGGGAAGCATATTGTATATCATTGAGGAGTTTTAGTTAATACATAATACATGCTCTGATTGGGTAGCTTCTAAGCTATCCGCCAATATCGTCCCTTGTATGAAAGCAACTGGGCAAACAAACTGAGGAAGCATGTACCATAAATTAAAAGACCCATTGTCCGCAGAAATCCGCGAACCAGTGAAAAATCTGTGATATATATTTAGATATGTTTATATTTAAAATCCGCGATGGAGTGAAGCCGCGAAAGTCGAAGCGTGATATAGTGAGGGATCACTGTATATCGATATTGCAAGCGAACTATGATTCTTAGTGCATTGAGAGAAGTCGCAAAATCAACCGGAATGTTCAAGCAAATTATAGAAAAAAAAAACAATGTAAATCCGTTAAGTAGTTCTCTCGTTCGCTAACTAAGCGGAGTTAAGGTTAAGCCCCAAGGCAGACGCGTGAGTGAGGAGGGCCCCAACCCCCTCCCCGGAGCCCGATGAGTCTCTCTTGGATTCATGCTAATAAATCGGTACCGCAAGCGAACTATGATACAACAGAATGTTCAAGCAAATTATAGGAAAAAATCTGATCTAAATTCATTAAGTAGTTCTCTCGTGAAAAGCGGACAGACATACAGGTCTTTTTACAGGTCTAAAAAACTATAAGAAATTTTATATATATATAGATATAACAAAACTAATAAAACAGGCAAATGTACTAGGTATACAGACAGTATCAGACAAAATCAATTAATCAGACAAAAATAATCAATTGTGGGTACATATGCACAGCAAAAGAAAAATAAAATCCTGCAAGCAAGAGTGGCAGATGCTATATATTATCAAATACTTATAAGAGCATGCTTTAAGTGATAGTAAGTATCAAGTAATAACTTGTTTAAAGTGAAAATATCACCACTTCCATGGTTAACAAACATAAAAGCTTCTTAGCCGGTAGTAATGTTATTTAGCTCAGCAGGATAGTTATTTCTTTTTGTAATCAGTGGTGTATAATATATTATTTTGGCTGCACAATAGAATGACAGACTGTGACAAGAACCTATCGATGTACTGTAGAAGACTAGTAATGAGTTTATTTTTTGGTTTTGCACCTTTCATATATAGTGTTTCCAATAACCTTGCCACATGGCTGAAATATATTGTAAATATGAAACATGCTCTTTTAAAATACTGTACATGTAAAATTTGCATGTATTGTGATTAAAATGTCTTATAGTATTCAATGCATTTTTCTTCTACACAGATGGTCATTAGGCTCATATTTCTGTGAAGATAAAATGCTTAGGAGGTTGCCTCCAAAATAATTGCCACATAAAGTAGTGAAACGTGACAGAAACTCAATATTTTGAGAATAGAAAAGAAAAACTAGAATGGTGTAACTAGGTGTAAACTTGTCTTAAATATTTAGCTGCTCTAGACTTAGACAAAAACAGGCAACTTGGATTGCAATTTAATACTGCATAATTGTTATAAATGGAACGCAGTACACTTAAATATACTGTATATCCATACTGCTTATATAATTCATATTTTGTGTGACCTATTAATGCTGAACTCTGAGGATTTTAGATCCACCAGATAATAAGTATTTTTCCCTTTAAGCCTGTAGATACTGTACTTTACCAGACCCATATTAATCAATACAGTCGATAACAATTTAAAAGGCAAGGTAAGCAAGCATAGACAATATATTATTCTCTGTCTCTTATGGAAAGGTCTCTTATGACCTTTCTTCTTTTGCAGTGCTAAATCAATAGCAATCTTTATTTGGTGTGCTTATCTAAAAAACATAACAGTTTGAAAGATTTGAGTTTCCATGAAGCATGTCATGGATTCATTAATTTATTCAACCAAATATATAGATATTGAAATTTCAAAGTATGACTATGTATATTTGACCTTTTGTTCTGTTACACTTTATTTAATATTTTACTTAGAATTGGATATAGTATGTGGGGTTTACAAGTACACATATACTGTGTAACAATAAATAGAATTGTACTAATTTCCTGAACAAGCTTATATGTTTAGCAAGCATAATTATCCAAAGCAACTTACAACAAAACTGATATACATATTGTATATTATCAGTGACAAGTTAATTATTGTAAAACTTCAAAGTCTTTTTCATGTCCACAATAAAAATAAAACTACAAAGAGGCTGAGTTGCAAACTAACAAGCATGTCTCTGCTTTCTTTACAAAGAAGTTTGGCTCCTCAGCTGAGAATTCTGGCTTATTTTGATGTTATGTCTGAGAGCAGAATCAAATGATAAAAGAGATCAAGATAAATTAGTCAAAAAAAAAGACTGTTTGGAATGAAACTCTCAAACACAGATTATATGCATGTAGCAGTTAATATATAATATCATAATATATCAGGAAATAAATAAGCATTGTGAGGAAAAAGATATTATACTTTTATAAATCCATAACAGTTTATAGCCCATAATCCATATCCTTGTAGAACAATTCACACACTACTCCAAGCAACCTACAAATCACGTATCAAGCTTGGAGAGAACTGGAAAATGTACAATTGTCCCATTAAACAAATTAGTGACTTAGGAATATTTTTCCTTGTTGTACAATTATCAGACACATCATTAAAGCCACCTGACAAATAGTGTAGAGGCTCCCCCTTGTCCTGCCAAAACAGCTCTGACACGTTAAGACATGGACAGATACTGTGGTATCTAGCACTAAGACGATCCTTTAAATCCTTTAAGTTGCAAGATGAGCCTTCGTAGATCAGACATGTTTTTTCAGCACATCCCACAGATACTTGATGGGACTGAGACCTGGGGAATTTGGAAACTAAGTCAACACCTTGATATTTTTGTCATGTTTCTCAAACCATTCTTGAACAATTTTTGCAGTGTGGCAGGGTGCATTACCCTGGTGAAAGAAGCTGTTGCCATCAGGGAATACCGTTACCATGAGTGTATGTGGTCTGCAACAGTTTTTAGGTAGGTAGTATGTGTGAAAGTGACATCTACATGAATGCCAGGCCCCAAGGTGTTCCAGCAGAACATTGCAAAGAGCATGACACTGCTTCCGCCAGCTTGCCTTCTTCCCATAGTGCATTCTGTTGTCATCTCTTCCCCAAATAAACAACTGGCTGCCCACATGATCTAAAACAAAACGTGTTTCATCAGCAATTTGTGGTACAGTAGCTCTTCTAAGGGATATGATTAGACAAGCTAGCCTTTACTTCAATGAGACTTGGGTGTCTTTGAACCTGTCACCAGTTGTCCTTCCATGAACTACTTTTGGTAGGTAATAACCACCGCATACCAGGAACACTCGACAAGATCTGCCATTTTGAAGGTGCTCTGACCCACTCGTCTAGTCATAACAATGTGGCCCTTGTCAAAGTCATTCAGATCCTAATGCTTGCCCATTCTTTCTTCTTCCAAGACATTACATTCAAGAACTCACAGTTAACTTGCTGCCTAATACATCCCACCTCTTGACAGGTACCAGTGTAACAAGATAATCAATAAAACCTGCTACAGGTTTTAATGTTGTGGCTGATCGGTGTATATATTGTATATCATGATTATATGTAAAGGCTGGCACTCTGGTACAGTTATTAATGTTACTGTTTCACAACTCCAGAATCCTGCAATCAAAATATGGCCTGATCTCAGTCTTTTGTCAGCTTTGCATGTTTTCCCCTTATTTACATAAATTTTCTCCCATCCTTAAAGTTTCCTTCCATACCACAAACAAGTGATTGTCTAGTGCAGACTAGTCTAAAATGACTCACTTTTGGACTGTGTCAGTTTATACTTTAGTATGGACTATGATCTCTTTTTAAGCAACTGATTTTTTTCTTGTGTCAAATAAATTATAGCTGCCTTTTAACTTGTAATGGATAAGCAAATTAAAAAGAATCTTTGTCTTCCTAGTGAAATGGATGAAATAACAGATATTTGCAGAAAATGAAACAGTGGATTGGATGATCGTGGTATTATTGGTATGTGACTTTAGATTTTGCAGTGGGTGTTACAGTTGTATTAGAAATTGCAGCCAAATGAAAAAAGAAATAAAACCTTTCAGCCTCTGTTGCCCTGGCTACAGATTGATACTTTACAGCAACTATTGGTAAAATGTCTATCTGTTTAACGTAAAAAAGATTCATCATGATCAGTGCATTGTTTTCAGAAATATTGCATGCAAGGTCATGGATGGGTAAAAGGAAAGATGAACATCTCAGTCACACCAGATGATTTTTCAAGTTAAAATGCTAAAGTAAAAAAATATTGTTTGTTTTTTTAATGCTTGCACTTACTCTGAAATCTCAAGTGTTTTAGATTTTACTTATATGATGGCTTGTATTATATCCGCTAATCCTGCATTGTAATTTTTGTTACCTAAAATTTTGCTCCTAACATTTACTCTGATCCCATTAAGAATTTTGATAGCTATTAAATATTATCTTGAACATAAAAGTACATAAATATCAAAAATTTAAAATGCACTTCTGAGTAAAATCTTTGAAATAAACCTCAATGATAAATTATGGTGAAGCATAGAATCAAAGTAATAGTTTTTATTGTAATTTTGATATAATAAAATACATTAATGGCACTGACTCTAACAGCAGTGGGAGTAGAAAAACAAATTAGGATAGCTGCAGCTTCAAGGCTGGAAATGATGACAGGCTGAGTTGGCAGATTGTTATTCAACTGCAACTTCAGTGCTAGCAGCAGAGCAGTCTATAAAAAAGCAAACCTACCTGCAGCCACACTATCAATACCCTAGTGTTGTCTAGTGAGCAGTAGCGATGAGCGAACTCTGCGTTGTTTGTTTTGCCACAAGTTTGGAGAAATCATGGAAGTGTTTGTGAATATTGCTGAACTTGGCGAAATGCATTAAACTCAACGTGGAAGGACTAACTCAACTAGATTTGACTAGATTATAATCATACTATCATCTACAAAGTCATTAGTATCCTAATGCTAATGTTGCCACTCTTACCCGGATACAGCAGTGGCGTGATAAGACATGATGATCTATAAAGTGTCTCTGAAGGCTAGGTAAATGACTGGCAATTATACGGTTCACCAACAAAAGCACGATAGAAGTATGCGCCCCGACAAAACCACGACGGACAAATGAGCGCCGACAAACCCGCTAACTGGTTTTCGACAAATGCGCGCCGACAAAATCGCCACGACAAAATTGCAAGAGAGGCCAAGAGAGTGGGACACCGCTTGCTGCAATTCTTCCTACATATGCATGGCGTGATCTTAAGGACTATCTGCGTGCTGTGCTGATGACATGCCACGTCTCATAATATTGACTTCTAAAATAAACATTATTATATATGCTTTAAACTGGTAATTCATATTTAATGAAACTTTCGCAATTTTGTCAGGGTGATTTTGTCGGCACAATTTTGACGGCGCGTTTTAATCCGCGCTATTTTGTCGGCACGCATATGTCTATCGCGCAAATGTCGGGTCACACAATTATACAGGACCAATTACACTGCACAGCAATTTTTTTGAAAAGTCTTGCTTCCTGAAAAGTTTTTGTTAAATTGTGACACCTACTGGGTATGCACAAATATAGTTTTAATTTTACTGCATCATGTAGGAACTCTGAGAAATAGACATTTATATGTTTACTGACAATAATGTATTTAGTCATGTTTATGTTTCGCATAAGCTATTAAATTCAACAGAATTAAAATGTTTTGCTCCTGATTTTCTTTTGTAATCAATGTCTGGTGCATCACATTGCAGTGTCCAATAGTAGTCAGCAAGCACTGACAGATTCCAGTTACCCTGGTATCGTTTCTCTATCATAGCAATGTCCTGGTGAAAACTTTCACCATGTTCATCTCTGACAGCACCGAGATTTGTAGAAGAAGAAGATTTGTAGAAGAAGAAGTCCAAGTGTGAATGGAGGAAATGAATCTTGAGTGACATGTTGCACTTCATTGTCTTGTATGCTTTCAGAAGTTTGTCTACTAGCTGAATGTAGTTTGGGGCTCTGTAATTGCCCAGAAAATTGTCAATAACGTCTTTGAAGGCTTTCCAGGCAATTTTTTCTGGCCCAACTAACAGATCTTCCAACCGCTTGTCACTCATATTATATCTGATCTGGGGGCCAACAAAAATGCCCTCTTTGATCTTGACGTCAGTTATTCTTGGGAACTTCTGTCTTAAATAATGAAAACCTTTACCTTCCTTGTTCTTTGCTTTCATGAAATTATTCATGAGTCCCAGTTTTATGTGAAGAGAAGGCAAAATATCTTTGCTGGGTCGACAAGCAATTCATGTGCCACATTTTTCTGTCCTGGAACTAATTTCTTATGGAGTGGCTAGTTCTGTCAAGAATAGTGCTACTCTTTGGCACGGCTGTCCCATTCACAGATGAAACAACAGTACTTTGTATAGCCAAGCTGTAGTCCTAGTAACAGAGCAACGGCTTTAAGATCTCCACAGATATTCCAGTTGTACCTGCTATACTGGATGTGCTTCAGCAACAGCTCCATATTCTCATACGTTTCTTTCATGTGTGCTGCATAGCCAACAGGTACTGAAGGATAAATGTTGTCATTGTGTAGTAGAACAGCTTTCAGGCTTAACACTGACGAATCACTGAAGAGATGCCATTCTTCTCGGTGGTGATCACAATCTAAGGCCGAGAACAATCCTTCAATGTCACAACTGAAACAGAGTCGACTTGTGCAAAAAATTTGGTTATATCATGATGTCGGCCTTGAAACACAGAAATATTCGTACCTGGTGACAGCAAACACCATTCCTGCAGCCTCGAACCCAGCAGCTCGGCTTTTGATTTTGACAGACCCAAATCTCTGACCAAATCATTAAATTTGGACTGTGTTATCAGATGTGGATCACCTGATGAGCACTGTTCAAAATCCGGGTCAATGTCACTCTCTGTACTCTGCATTGCAGTTTCTTCATTTTGTTCATCTAAGGTCCAATCCTCTGGTGGTTTCGGAAGTGGAAGACTGTCGTCATGTGGCACGGGTCTCTTTGCTGAAGGCAGATTAGGATATTCAATTGACTTCTTGATTTTGGCAGAGAAATCAGACACATTAGTCAAACAGAAATAACAGTCCATTACATGGTCTCTCTGTTCTTCACTCTATCATCGGAACAGCAAACGTTATCATCTTTCGAGTGCCTCTCAGCCAGGCTCTCAGGCTGACAGCGCATGTCGCACAGCAAATGTGAGAAACCCATTCCTTGTCTTGATCACCAATTTTGCAGCCGAAATACAGATGATAAACTTTCTTCACAAGAGCAGTCATTCAACGCGTCTCTGAGCCACAAGTGTATATTCGCCACAGATATAGCAGAATGGATTGCGGCTGTTACAACAATGATGAGACATATGCCCCGACACCAAAACGTCTATAGCAACAAGCTTACTTGCTGTTATATTGCTACAGATACTATACTTTACTATACTGATACTATACATACACAGTGACTATCTATATTAACCAAATGGGCAGGATCGGTGTATGCAAGCCAACTTTATAGTATGCTGAGACAGCGTCAAGCTCGTTCAGACCTGCCCAGGATGTCGAATTCTACAGAACAGCTTCCAACCTGGCCTGATTCCATGCCTGGACATGCCCAGTAACTTAAAGTAAAGTCCCGTACGGGAGCGAAAATGTTTGGATACAAATATAAGAAAAAATCATGACAAAACTGAACTGAAACAATACTGTGGTGTAGCGGGTCCACAGCTCACGACGAAAGAGCCTCTTTTTTAATAAATAATCTCCGTGGTTGCGGCTTAGCGAGTTAGCATGGTAGTGTGACTGAAGCGGTTCCCGGATGGATTTGTGCTGCGGACGTTTTTCACCTAAGTGCACAGGTGAGAGACGGTCTGCTCCGTAATTGTTCCTGGGAACTGTTGATTGCCACAGCTGCCATGTCCATTATAAAGAGAAACCCGAGATGGTTAAGAGTGGAAAAAAAGGAAGAAGGAAAAAAAAAACAACGAACGGACGGACGGGAGGTTGCAGGATAAAGCAGGAAGCAGTGAAGAGAGAGAGAAAATTGGTGCGGGAGAACAAGCGAGCGAGTGCAGGCTCGCGGCAGCTGAGCAGGCATCCTGGGTGTTTGGCCGACACCCGGGGGTTAGTAATTGTGGTCACTCTCGCAGAGTTTACTTTGAAGGGCGGGAGTGACCGGAAGGTGGAGGACTCTCCACGGAAGGCAGCGGGAGTCAGGACTTGGGATGTAGTGTCCCCAGTGTGGGAGCCCTGGTCGTTTGGGGGAATCCCAACTCGCTGTCAGGAGGAGCCGACTGGACCCAGGGATTGGGTAGGCAACCCTAATAGCAGAAGCAGGCACAGAGAAGGTCAGCAGCAAGTAGGGCGACTCCCCTAATGAGAAGCCCAGATGGGGGTAGCAGGGGAGTCGCAGGTATTAAGGCACCGGGCTTCTTGTTGTTGGTTTTTAAAAGAATGCTTCCTGTTATATTTTAACCTCGTTGTTTTTAAGAAGACCTTTTCTATTGTTTTTAGCCTCCACATTTTCACTTGCTTTTATTGAATTATTTATTTATTGAAACCAAAATGCACTGCACTTTAATTGGACACTGTTTTTGTTGTTGCCTCACTGCTAAGCTCATTGGTGACATTACTGATGATGACGGGTCCAAGGGCTCCCTGACCACAGATGGGAGCATGTAGAAAACCTGCATCGTCAGAAATACGTGATGGGTAAATTTTGATGTGATATTCGCGATCAGCACCCAAAATTCTATAGGAGACAACCAAACAGTGTTCAAAAAGCAAAAACTTTGTTGTGCAGTGCTATTGTGGCCAGAAAGGTGACCAACCACTGCATGACCATGCCTCCATGAGATCCAATTTGTTCTGTGTATTGTATTGTATTTACCCCCTTTTTTTTGACACCCACTGCATGCCCAACCTACCTGGAAAGGGATCTTCCTTTGAACTGCCTTTCCCAAGGTTTCTTCCATTTGTTCCCCACAAGAGTTTTCTTGGGAGTTTTTCTTGTCTTCTTAGAGAGTCAAGGCTGGGGGGCTGTCAAAAGGCAGGGCCTGTTAAAGCCCATTGTGGCACTCATGTGATTTTAGGCTATATAAAATAAATTGTACTGTATTGTATTGTATCAAATAAGAAAGAACGCATTCAGAGACACGCAATGATATATTTTAACAAAACAAAGTGAAAATGGCGAATTCATAGTGAAAAGTTAGAAAAAATATGTAGGTCTTTTAAGGCAGAAAATTCAAAGTAGCGGGTCATGACTGAAGCCACACGCTCATTCTGTTGCATTGAAGGCTCTACAAATTATCTATGCCGATGCTTTGCACTTTTTCTTCAATCAAAAAGATAGAAATAGCATGCAAATAGTAATCAGATTCTCCTGTGTTGGGGGGTCCCGCTTCTTCAGGGTTTGTTATCTCCATGTGGCTAATTATGCATGCATAGGGCATGCGCCTCCTTCTCTTATACTGACGTGGAACTAGAAGATTGACCTGCACTTTTGGCAACAAGCAGAGATAACTTGTTATTTATGCTGTATATGTTTCATAAAAATAAAATTTTGAGACCTTGCATTATTTACTTATCTGTTCTACCTCTCTCCTCCTCAGAGTCTGTAATGCATTATGGAGCACTGGGGAAAAAACCTCTCTAAGCTGGCCAAATTATCATTAAATATTTTGACAAACAAGGGTGAATGTGAATGCAACAAATTCAATGCTAATAACGCGTTGGTGAAATTTGCTGATCAACACTAGTGAGCAGCACTTCTGAAGTTAGAAAACTAAGTGAAGAGCCACATGCAGTAAATGAGGATGTGTCCATTGGTTTGATGCTGGTTAATAATGCACATCACTTTTAATGCCCTTGTAAGACTTATAAAGAAAATGTTTATCCATCCATCCATTATCCAACCCGCTATATCCTTACTACAGGGTCACGGGGGTCTGCTGGAGCCAATCCCAGCCAACACAGGGTGTGACTTAATAATATTTTATATTATTATTTTGACTTTGACCAAGCATACTAGCTAGGTGGACTTATATGGACAAAGAGATGATGGTGGGGTGAACTATTGGACTTCAGGAAACATTTATTAAAGTGGCCTAAAATATAATCATTATATGCCTAATTTAAACTATATGTATACAGTATGTAATCCTAGATGTGATCTTTAGCATAGCTGTATTTGTTATCCACTTCTTAAGTTATTCACCACAGGCTCACTTACAAAATCATAATTTAGACAAATCACAAAAATATATTACCAAAAATATGTGTCTTTTTATAAACTGCCTTCCACTCTTGTGCATTATCAGTCAGTTTTTTTGTCTTTTGTCAATCTAAAAAAAATCCTTGTCTCTTTGTCTTGCCTCAGACTCTTCAACACCCAGGATAGAAGTTAGTACAATCAGTTTGATAGAAGGAGGCATGTTTAATACTTTCAAATATGGTCAACAATGGCAAGGTGGCAGAGTTGGTAGTACTGCTGCCACACAACTCCAGGCCATCATGCTGTTTCTCATCCAGATAAATTCAGGTTTATTTGGCATGTTTTTGCATACTGTAGGTTTTAAATTTTCCTCTTCCATGCTCAAGATCTGCTGATTAGATTGCTTGGTGATGTAAGTAAATGTAGTTTCTGCCTCATCGTGAAAATAATCCATCCATCCATTCCATCCATTCTCTTCCGCTTATCCGAGGTCGGTCGCGGGGGCAGCAGCTTAAGCAGAGAGGCCCAGACTTCCCTCTCCCGGCCACTTCTTCCAGCTCTTCCGGGAGAATCCCAAAGGCGTTCCCAGGCCAGCCGGGAGACATAGTCCCTCCAGCGTGTCCTGGGTCTTCCCCGGGGCCTCCTCCCGGTTGGACGTGCCCGGAACACCTCACCAGGGAGGCGTCCAGGAGGCATCCTGATCAGATGCCCGAGCCACCTCATCTGACTCCTCTCGATGCGGAGGAGCAGCGGCTCTACTCTGAGCCCCTCCCGGATGACTGAGCTTCTCACCCTATCTTTAAGGGAAAGCCCAGACACCCTGCGGAGGAAACTCATTTCAGCCGCTTGTATTCGTGATCTCATTCTTTCGGTCACTACCCATAGCTCATGACCATAGGTGAGGGTAGGAAGGTAGATCGACTGGTAAATTGAGAGCTTTGCCTTACGGCTCAGCTCCTTTTTCACCACGACAGACCGATGCAGAGCCCGCATCACTGCGGATGCCGCACCGATCCGCCTGTCGATCTCACGCTCCATTCTTCCCTCACTCGTGAACAAGACCCCGAGATACTTGAACTCCTCCACTTGGGGCAGGATCTCTCCCCCAACCCTGAGAGGGCACTCCACCCTTTTCCGGCTGAGGACCATGCTCTCGGATTTGGAGGTGCTGATTCTCATCCCAGCCGCTTCACACTCAGCTGCGAACCGATCCAGAGAGCTGAAGATCACGGCCTGATGAAGCAAACAGGACAACATCATCTGCAAAAGCAGTGACCCAATCCTGAGTCCACCAAACCGGACCCCTTCAACACCCTGGCTGCGCTTAGAAATTCTGTCCATAAAAGTTATGAACAGAATCGGTGACAAAGGGCAGCCCTGGCGGAGTCCAACTCTCACTGGAAGCGGGCTCGACTTACTGCGGCAATGCGGACCAAGCTCTGACACGGTTGTACAGAGACCGAACAGCTCTTATCAGGGGTCCGGTACCCCATACTCCCGAGCACCCCCACAGGATTCCCGAGGGACACGGTCGAATGCCTTTTCCAAGTCCACAAAACACATGTAGACCGGTCGGGCAAACTCCCATGCACCCTCCAGGACTCTGCTAAGGGTGAAGAGCTGGTCCACTGTTCCGCGACCAGGACGAAAACCACACTGTTCCTCCTGAATCCGAGGTTCACTATCCGGCGGACCCTCCTCTCCAGAACCCCGAATAGACTTTTCCAGGGAGGCTGAGGAGTGTGATCCCTCTATAGTTGGAACTCACCCTCCGGTCCCCCTTTTTAAAGAGGGGGACCACCACCCCGGTCTGCCAATCCAGAGGCACTGTCCCGATGTCCATGCGATGTTGCAGAGGCGTGTCAACCAAGACAGTCCTACAACATCCAGAGCCTTAAGGAACTCGGTATCTCATCCACCCCGGGCCCTGCCACCAAGGAGTTTTTGACCACCTCGGTGACTTCAGTCCCAGAGATGGGAGAGCCCACCTCAGAGTCCCCAGGCTCTGCTTCCTCGTGGAAGGCATGTTAGTGGGATTGAGGAGGTCTTGAAGTACTCCTCCCACCGACCCACAACGCGTCAGTGAGGTCAGCAGCGCACCATCCCCACTATATACGGTGTTGACACTGCACTGCTTCCCCTCCTGAGGCGCGGACGGTGGACCAGAATCTCCTCTTAGCCGTCCGAAAGTCGTTCTCCATGGCCTCCACAAACTCCTCCCATGCCTGAGTTTTGCCTCAGCAACAACCGAAGCCGCTTCGCTTGGCCTGCGGTACCTATCAGCTGCCTCCAGAGACCCACAGGACAAAAAAGTCCTATAGGACTCCTTCTTCAGCTTGACGGCATCCCTCACCGCCGGTGTCCACCAGCGGGTTCGGAGATTGCCACCACGACAGGCACCGACCACCTTGCGGCCACAGCTCCGGTCAGCCGCCTCAACAATAGAGGCACGGAACATGGCCCATTCGACTCAATGTCCCCACCTCCCTCGGGGCGTGGTTGAAGTTCTGCGGAGGTGGGAGTTGAAGCTACTTCTGACAGGGACTCTGCCAGCCGTTCCCAGCAGACCCTCACAACACGTTTGGGCCTACCAGGTCTGACCGGCATCTTCCCCCACCATCGAAGCCAACTCACCACCAGGTGGTGATCAGTTGACAGCTCCGCCCCTCTCTTCACCCGAGTGTCCAAGACATATGGCCGCAAGTCCGACGACACGACCACAAAGTCGATCATCGACCTGAGGCCTAGGGTGTCCTGGTGCCAAGTGCACATATGAACACCCTTATGCTTGAACATGGTGTTCGTTATGGACAATCCGTGACGAGCACAGAAGTCCAATAACAAAACACCGCTCGGGTTCAGATCGGGGGGGCCATTCCTCCCAATCACGCCCTTCCAGGTCTCACTGTCATTGCCCACGTGAGCATTGAAGTCTCCCAGCAAAACGAGGGAATCCCCAGAAGGTATGCCCTCTAGCAACCCCTCCAGAGACTCCAAAAAGGGTGGATACTCCAAACTGCTGTTCGGCGCATACGCACAAACAACAGTCAGGACCCTGTTCTGACCCTATTCGTGAAAATAAAGGTTTGGAAAATGGACAGTGGATGCATCGATGGACAGATGGATTATGAGCAATTCTGCTAAAACAAAAGAGAGATAAGAGATAAAGAAACAATCTTAATATTGTTATTGTGAGTAAACTAAACATTGACGCATTGTATATGATGACATGAGAGTAATTATAACCAACAGACACAACTACAAATCTTATTAGCATTTAATATACAGCAGTGGCTTGCAGACACTTATAAAGGGGCAGGAAGAAAACTCTTGGGCACATTCCAGAAATGTAACTAAAGTCTGTAATAAAAACAATTTCTTGGACTATAATGTAATTATACTCACATCTGGTCATTTTGTCATTGTAGTAATCTTTGGAATGGATATTAAAGAGCTAATGCAAAAATCCTGGATTTTAAACTGTTTATTCTTATTTCATGAAAAGGTCATTTTTTGAAAACCTAAAAGCTTGTCTTTAACTGAAAAGAAAAAAATACATTAGCTAATAAAATGTAAAGCAAATTGTTTCATACCCTGTATAATAGTATGCAAAGAAAAGAACGTTTCTTTTACTTTTTAGTTCATTTTTTAAACTGTTTCTGGATTCGTATCAGAATTTCCCTCGTAGACATCTGTTTGAATATGTCAGTAACTTTAGATTGGTCTGTGACAATGTGTTATTCAGTGGATTGAAGGAGGCGATCAGAAATCCTCTCCTCACCACAGCTATTGCGTAGTTTTGTTTTCAAAAGTTTCAGCTTTGAAAATGAGTGCTGAACTAAGGTTGTTGTGGCAGGGGTGTGTCATAAATTTTGAGGTGTTCACCCAAACAGGAAATGCAGCTTAAACTTCATTCTGCTTTAAATTGTCAGCAACATTTGTCCAATACTCTTGGGTATGAAAAATGAAGAATTCAGTCAGAAGTTGTTTCTCTCACAGTCTTATGGCCATCTATATTACTTCCTGATGTGTTTTCTTGGTCCAGTTTGAAAACACAGTGAGTGTCTCAGTTATTATGATGCATAAGGGGTCTTTTGTGTTTAACATGTGTTTAAATAGTTTGATTTTAATTTAGTTTGAGAGTTTTTTCTTTCTCTCGAGTACTTGGTTAATTGATTATTTTCACCTGTTTTTATAATTGTTGAACTGCGTAATTAAGTGGATATTTTTCTGTATGATCTGTGCGATTGGTTGCTTTATTTAATTAGTCGGGATCAGACTAAACTATGCATTCAACAAACGAAAGAAGCACTGAGGCAGAGTAGAAGACAGAAGTTCACTGTTGCTAGCTTTAGAAAAAGGATAATATACGTAGGGGACACCGTGAAAGATTTCCAGAGGTTTGTGTCTCATCTGCACCTTGAGCTGCAATTGCCATTATTTTAAATATTTACAGTATTTCTTTTTTGTAGGCAAGAAGCCACCAGTATAAAGTACCATTGAAGCTGTGGGACAAGCCACTGATAACAGCAAATCGATGCCTTCTGTGACGATGCGGTTTCGACTCCATGCTCACCGAGATGAGCTAGACAGTGGAGGCAACATAGCAAGGGGATGGTTCAAAAAGGTGCAAAGTGCTTTTATTAAAATAGTCAACAAAAACAGTGTTCAATAAAGTGCAGTGCTTCAAAAATCTGCTTTAAATAAATAATCCAATAAAAGAAAACGTGGAGGTTTGAAAAAATACACAAAAACAATCCTTTTTAAAACAAGGTTAAAACATTCCTTAGGAAGCAATTTTTAAAACAAATGACAATGCCAAGCTCGGTGCTTTTTTTTCGGTTAGCATCTCACCTGCTTCTCCCGCTTGGGCTTAGCAGCAGGCGAGACACTCTCTGCAGCTGCCCTTTTCTACTCAAACACAGGTCTGGAGACCTCCCGACAGGCCTGAGACTTGGACTCCTTGGTCTTCAGGACGCCCACAACAAGGACTGCAACTCCAAGCCTCGCGACTCCCGTTGCCTTTTCGGTCTTCTACGGCCAGTCGCCTTTCCCTGGTCACTCCCGCTACCTGATCGCTCAGCGGGAGTGACTTCAACTCCAACTCCTGGGTGTCAACCTAACACCTAGCTTTCTCGCAGTTGCCCACGAGCGCTTGTTCGCCCACACGCTCCATCTCTCTCTCTCTTGCACCGACTTGTTCCCTCGCTCTCTGTAACCTCCATCCTTTACTTTTTTCATTTTTCACTGATCTTTCTGTTCTCTCGCACTTCTTTTATATTGTGAGGGGCCATAGCAGCTGCAACACATTAGCCACGGGAACAATCATGGATGTAGGCAGTTCCTCACCTGTGCACTAGGTGAGAAACGGCCACACAGCAGATCGCCCTGTGGTTTGCAATGGCCACCACGCCCCTTCACTAAGCCGCCGTGAGTGCGATGATTATTTATTTAAAAAAAACGGCCTTTGCTCAGTGAGCTGTGGACCCATAACACCACACCCTCCTATTGCGAAGAAGATGTTCTCAAGTAGACTGCAGAAGGGAATCAATATCTGTCCTTGGGATGTTTGCTGGACAGATGAGTATGCAGAAGACTGCAGAGGAAGTTGTTAGACATGATTAATGAAACCTATTCTTGCTGTGAACCAAGAAGCCAAAAGCTGCAGGTTCACAGATTGTCAGATGTTTAATATACAAACTGTTATTCACTTGATGCTTGTTCTACTTTTTGAGTTTTCACTAGAAGTATAAGACCTTCATAAAGCAATCATTTTTGGGTTATTTAACTTGCTTCTCCAAATATATGTCATAAATAGATGATAATAGTATAGAGCAGGGGTGCCCAATGCGTTGATCACGATCGACCGGTAGATCAGAAAGGGAGTGCAAGTAGATCGCGTTGCATTCAAAAAAATGTTTTTTTAAATGTTAGTCTATCTTATATCCTCCCTGTGGCATTTACCACTTGATTGACATACAGTGCGACCAGTCTAAGATCTCTTTTCTTCTAACACACTGGTCATCCCGCACGCATGATCAAACATGCAAGCTACTGCAAAACTCCGGCTATCTAAGTGATCTAATTAGCCTTCCAATTTATATCGACTAAAGAAGGGATTTAAAAAAAACGTTGTTGTTTATGGGCTGGATGTGGAATTGGAAGAGGATTTTTTTTCTCTCACAATGTCACAATCGAAGTGCGTTTGTCTGATCTGTCAATCTACCATTGCTATTGCAAAGAATGAAAATGTGGAAAGACACTTTTGAACTGTTCAAAAAACTACAAAACTGACTTCCTTCCGAAAAGCAATCTGAGAAAGAGAAAGGAGAGGGAACTATAATCACAGTTAATCAGATAGTCGTCATTTTTCACTCGGCTGAATTCAAAAGCAAAGGCAGACACACCAAAGCATCATTCCGGGTGAGTCACTCGATCATTAAGCATGAAAAGTCCTTCCAAGATGGAGAGATGATAAAACCTGCCTTCGTTAAGGCAGATGGCTAGGGAGAAATTCCTAATGAGATTTCAAGACCACTGGCTGGAGAAAAAGGAATTTCTCCATGTCATTAAACATGCAGAATACAAGCAACTTAATAACGATCAATGGCAGCTAGACTTGGCATTTTTTTCCCGATCTGACCGACATGTTGAATGAGCTTAATTTACAGCTGCAAGGAAAAGAAAAAACCATAGTCAATATGATTAGCCCAGTTAATGCTTTCAAACGAAAAATGCAACATCTGTCCTCAAAGCTGCAGCGCCTTGATTTGGGGAACATCCAAAACCGTGCGTCAGAGCTGGAGACGCAATGGAAGGTGTGTGCACAACTTGACAGCATACGCTACAGTGCAGATTGAAAATTGTCTGTCATTCATTATCTAATGGAAAAAAGTAACAATTTGAGTGTTGCCCAATGTAGCGGAGTAAGTAGCATTTCTTCTTCACAAATGTACTCAAGTAAAAGTAAAAAGTATGGTGCAGTAAAACTACTCTTAGAAGTAAAATTTTTTTTAAAAAGTTACTCAAGTAAATGTAACGGAGTAAATGTAATTCGTTACTACTCACCTCTGATACTCAGTATATATATATATAGCATTTTTAATGTAGGTAGATCATTTTGACCTGGTCATTTTAAAAGTAGCTCGCAAGGTTTTGCACCCCTGGTATAGAGTGTATATGCTTATTTGATGTAAAATATTAACTTTTGCACTGGAGACTTCTAAATAATTTACATAAATGATGCAACTTACTAGTTGTTCTTCATAATTGGTCTATGTTGAGTGAGTACCACTTATCCAATTATTTAAATTCAGTGTTGTCAGATTGCATATATTACTGCAATGTCCATTTCAAATTCAGTCCAACGGGGTGGAAACCGTCTGAGTCTAGCAACGTTAATGTATCTTTGGTTGAGTTGTGTGTCCATTGCCTGACCCATGTCCTTTTTTACACCAAGATTACAGAAGCATATAAGTTATGACACTTCTCTGCTGCTCGCATATATGGATTTCACAGATCTTTTAATACTCACGGATACGCCTATTCATTGGGAAGAAACACTACTTTTCCCTGATGGCAACACCAATTAGACAATCTACAAGTCTCTAACTTAAAGTTTAAATCTGAACAATATCTACATAATTCTGTCATATCACCTATGTCCATATATTTGATCTCTTTTGCTGCTCCATTATTTCTTCGAGTAATAATTTCCACTTTGGCACAAAGTCTCGTCTCGCGGGACATGAAATTATCTCTCTATAAAGGTCCTAGGCTACAAAGTCTCATCTTGTCTCGTACCAGGATTTTTTTAAATAATAGAGAGATATTTTCTTATAAGGGCATGTGCTTACATTCAACAAAAAGGACAGGGGCAGTTGCCCCTCTTGCCCCCATGCTGGGCAGGTCAGTATTAAACAGTGTTCTCCTTTATATCATTTATTTACTCCATTATAATCATACACAATTCTTATATATATCTAAGATGCAGTATAATTACAAAAGACATCACTGATGAAAATGTCCAATCTTTACTAACATGAATGTGATGTATGTATCTAACATACACCACTTAAAGGGTTTTTAAGGAATTAATTATCTTAAAAAAAGCCCGTTTTTGAATTACCACAGGGGATTGCCTACGTGGAGAGTTAAGTTATACCATACTGAACTGCAGGAAAGGAAATATTTAATATGACAGCCACTGAATGTAATTTACAATACATGCCAGTTTTATTAATCCATGGTAATTGAAACGGTGACATAAGTTTTATCTTGTTCCTGGAAAATATAATTCAGCCTCCTCAGGTTTGCAAATAAAAGGTCTTAGATAATTTATTGTTTTCAGTTACATCTGAATTGGGTCAAACATAATTCTTTAACACAACACTAATGTCAACATTTTCACTTTCTTGGGGTCATCAGCAGAAAATAACAAGATATGAGTGGATTACACATTTCAGTAGAACTGTCTTATGACTTAAAATTGAAAAATATGTGACAGGTGTCCTTTTTAGCACTTATTAAATCTCAATATGTGTCACCCCTACAGATGACTTGTTACATTCTGCTTTGCCTGCTGTTGAACAGAAGTATTTTTAATACTATGTCAAACGCAGGGGCAATGTCAATGAAGTGGAACAATAGGTGATTTTTGAATGTGATTAAATCAGGCCAAAAAATTAAAAAAAAAGTTTTACTATGTAATGTAATGTTATGCTGACATACTGATCTAAAAAACAACATATTTATACTCTGAAGAGTGATACCATATGAGACTAATGCACTGAAATCTGCTTTGGAACAGTTTTATATTTTAAACTATATTTATTAAATATAATTTAAGTTGATGTGGATATTTAGAATCATTCAGTTAAAAGTCATGAATACCAATTTGATTTTCATGTTTGTTCTGTTTCTTAAGTTAAGCATTTATGTTAAAGGAAGACGTGATGGCAGTGTAAATGCATTCAGATTTTTTATGTTAACCGTTTCAGCTTAAACAAGAAAAAAAAAATAAACAGATCAACATATCCTGGGAGATTAAAGGCTAACCTTTGCATGTAAATTATTTATAAGGCTTCTTCTCATTATAAGAACTGAACTGTCCAACACTTGCTACAATATTTATAACCTAGATTCTGAATTGAATTTTTTTGGTAGAAAATTGACCTACCCTATACAGTACTAATAGTCACAGTGCATTTTTATGAGGAGAGACAGATTTATGTTTAAAGATGTCCTACACAGAGCATGTGCATGTTTTTCAGGCTTAAAATTGGAAATGCTGGTATCATTCTATTTTAAACTTTATTGTAAGGCATCTTACTTAGGAAAATGTATTCTTTAATTAACTAAATCTTTTTTTTTTACAGAACAAACTCAAATGCTCTAGCTAAAAGGTTTGAGGGAAGATGGATTGATGGTTGTTTTGGGGTCTTTCTTTATTGCTTTTATTTGGGAGATCCAGAAGACAAGTCAGACTGGCCGGGCCAGCTTCAAAAAGACACAAAAAACAAAGCCAATTGGGAAGAAAGTTAGCCAATAAATAGACAAATAAAGATTCCAAAAATGAACATAAGTCTTTCAGTTGATCAAAAAAGTTAAACTAAATGTGCTATAGGGAGCCTTAATTAAAAAACAAACACCCTGTAAACAAACAAGATTGTAATAACATTTTGTTTTTCAAAATGATGCAGATGATGTCACAGACAAGTCAATAAAACATTTTTTAATTTTTTTTCTTTTATTGACCTTATTTGAAGTAAATAATAATATCATAATATCAAGTTAAACTTAACAAACCAAAATTCAACCACACCCAAGAGAAAGAGAGGAGTGCAAACAACTAGGGCAAATATTAGATTTGAATCACATGCACCAAATTAAAATAATTTTGGACAAAAGTCTATGAATGCTTCTGAGACAGCCTTGGTGTCACAGTCCCTCCTAACCATTAACAGCTGTGTTTGGTGTGCTTCTAGATGGGCTTAAAGAGGTGGAGGACAAACCAACTATAATTGCCTTTACCTCACTACTTGCATGTAGCATTTGTATTGCTCCATTGGAAGAATCCCACCCCACCTCTTTTAAGTCAGTGGGTAACTTATGTTCTGTACTATTTGCAATTGGCAAAAAAAATCTAATTCTTGCACTCGTAGAAATAAAAAGATAATAGCAAAAAAGAAAAATAAATAATCAGGTATGCTAAAACAGTTGCCAATACCATTACACACCAATTGACAACTGCTTCTTGTTTGTAGTGCTGAAATGTATAGTTTAGACTTGCCATTGATCCTTTTTCTATGTTGATCAATTACCTTGATTTGTTTTTTTCCAAATTACTTTTAAAAATTTAACTTACTGTTTTTCTCATTGTTTTACATGAACAATATAAAAACAATTCTATCCAGTTTTACTAAAATTTCAGCTTTTTTTGAAATGAAATAGAGATAAAACAGAAAAATATTGTTTTATAATAAGTTTGTTATAATATTAAGATTTACGTCACTGTATCTGCTTTAAATGTATTTTTCATTCTTTTTCTGTGTAACATGAAGCGGCTGGGATGAGAATCAGCACCTCCAAATCCGAGACCATGGTCCTCAGCCGGAAAAGGGTGGAGTGCCCTCTCAGGATTGGGGGCGAGATCCTGCCCCAAGTGGAGGAGTTTAAGTATCTCGGGGTCTTGTTCACGAGTGAGGGAAGAATGGATCGTGAGATTGACAGGCGGATCGGTGTGGCGTCCGCAGTGATGCGGGCTCTGCATCGGTCTGTTGTGGTGAAAAATGTGCTGAGCCGTAAGGCAAAGCTCTCAATTTACCAGTCGATCTACGTTCCTACCCTCACCTATGGTCATGAGCTATGGGTAGTGACCGAAAGAACGAGATCGCGAATACAAGCGGCTGAAATGAGTTTCCTCCACACGGTGTCTGGGCTTTCTCTTAAAGATAGGGTGAGGAGCGCAGTCATCCGGGAGGGGCTCAGAGTAGAGCTGCTCCTCCGCATCGAGAGGAGTCAGATGAGGTGGCTCGGGCATCTGATCAGGATGCCTCCTGGACGCCTCCCTGGTGAGGTGTTCCGGGCACGTCCAACCGGGAGGAGGCTCCGGGGAAGACCCAGGACACGCTGGAGGGACTATGTCTCCCGGCTGGCCTGGGAACGCCTTGGGATTCTCCCGGAAGAGCTGGAAGAAGTAGCCGGGGAGAGGGAAGTCTGGGTCTCTCTGCTTAAGCTGCTGCCCCCGCGACCCGACCTTGGATAAGCGGAAGAGGATCAATGGATGGATGGATGTATGGAATTGTAATGGGAGCCTGGGCGTGTAGAAAACAGTATAAAAGAAGATTGGAGCATTGCCAACTTTTAGAAACCGTGTGGACCGAAGACATTGGTCCAAAATCCTCCTACGTTGTGACGATGAAAGTAGTTTCTACACACCGGGTCCTCAAAATCCTCGGTGGCCTGAAATCTGCCTGTTGTTTCTCCCATCTGTACTGCAACGTAAGCCAAAAATTAAACCGAGCTAAGTATATCCTTTCTTTTCTGTGAGTTTGTCGCCGCCTGTCGCTTAAGAGAGGGATATCGCCGTTATTATTTATAGTTATTTAAGTACAGATTCATTAAAACGCCGCAATATAAAAGAACATATTTCCAAGGAGCTAAAACCTCCCATCGGAAACATACTGGTATGTTAAGTTTAAACAGATTATACAGTTTATTTTTGGATAGCGCTCTCTTTATTGAGTGCAATAAAGTAAAGAGCACCTTATCCAAACAGCTTTATGGCTGTAACCAAAGCGGAAGGTACATGCATGAAATACTATTTGATTATTATTATTTCACTCAAAGGTGTACTTTTCTCTTAAATATTGTTGGTCTCTGAATCTAATCAAAGAGTAACATAGGTCTGACATAGCTTAGTTTTCAGCCTTTTCATCATCTACAAGGGTGTAAAGTTTTAAAATCTACATAACTTCCAGTCCAATACAAACATAAGTATATGAGTATTGGAAAATGTTATTCTTATCTAACTGGTAGAATTGTTCAAAAATCGTACAGTAATGGACATAATTGTATTAGAAGGCCTCATGTAAGTTGTACACACCAACAACAATAATACTATTAAAAAGAAAGCGTGCCTTTACTACAAAAAAAAAACCACAAGGGAAAAATTCAACATTCTGAAGTAAACAGAGAAAGCAACAATTACACGAAATAAACAGAGAAAGTGACAATTACACAACCCCTAGAGCCGCCCTCATCTATCGCTGAACCACAATCTATTAGATTTTGAGATTTGTCCTGCATGCTCACCACAATAACAACCTTGTAAATGTTTCTCTGAAAATGTATAAAACGTTGTTTTTTTTATTTTAAATACATTTATTAAAATTAAAAAAAAAAAATACAATTTCTACCTAAAAATATTCTGATATGTATCCTAACAAATATACAAGCTTACTTTGCATACATATAGTATTTAAAGGTGGAATCAGATTTAATTGTATTTCTTCCATCCATCCAATCTCAGCCAACACAGGGCGCAAGGCAGGAAACAAACTCTGGGCCGGTCATTAGCCCACCGCAGAACTGTATATCTCTTTCTCTTATGTAATATCATGGAAGTTTTCTTTATTCCTTCATTATTTTATTTTACCTCTGCCACATGGTTAAAGCTAACCGTAATAGCGACATTTATTGCCAAAGCACATTTTTAAATACATAGGATGTAGCCTAAATTGCTTTAAAAAATGTCAAAGAAATAGTTACAAACAAACAAAAACAAGTTAAATTGACATAAATATCACACAAGAAAATGATACATACTTAGGACAGAAATAGAAGTCGTTATATATAGAATTCTTTTGTAAGTCTCTAAAGATTAGTCCAAGGATAAGGACAGAGAGCCGGGAGAGCAGAAAAAACAAATCTCCTCTTAAGTGGAAGAAAAAAAATCTGCAAGGGTTCCAAGGCCAAAAGACCACCAAGCTCCCACTGTGCATTCCACCTAAGATAAATGTGCTTAAGTAGTTCCTATTTGGGTTTTTTAGACTTTGTCTTAGATGATTTGATGCAGTGGGTATCATGGGAAGTTGAATTGCTGCTTTAATTCACAGGTGGCTGCATAATACTCTGATCAGGAGATCAAAGTGCCACCCCAGAAGAATCGCAAAAGAAAACAACGAAAGGTAGAGATTAATGAAAATTGAAAATTCATTGAAGAATACGATAATTCTGTTCCTATCTTGTCTATTAGATGTAGAACTAAAATATAGTTCAGATAAAGTGAAATTAAAAGAAATGAGTTTTTAGGTTTTTTTGTTGTTTTTTAGATGATGAATATGTGTATGTGTGTGTGTATGAATTTTAGATACACAGTAGCTGCTTTATAGCATTCCCCTTTACCTGCATGTGTGAGCGTAAAATATGCCAAAGATTCTCACCTTGAAAGAAGGCTCTAGGAGTCAGAACACAGGCAAACATAGTATTTAGTGTTATTGCAATAAACAATAACGTGCACTAAACCCAATTAAGCCAAGCTGGGTTGAGCCCCGAACAAGCCAAAAATTATAGTTTATATAATCATTTCTTATCATTTTGACCTCACTTGAAACAGCTCATTCGCTGCTTATTCCAACTCCACACTCCTGCCGGCTTCTTCCCGGCCCTTTCAGAAACCACCAATATTTCTTGTACCTTGTCACTCATTATCATTCCTTGCTTCCCTTATTTCTTTTTTTTTTTTAATTAATTTTATTGCACTCCATACAAAGCAATCAAGTTTTTACAAAAAGAAAAATAGAGTTAAGAACAGATCGATCCCCACCCTTGAGAGAGAGCAAGCCAAACGGCATAAAAATTTTACAGCTTTTAAACATACCTAAATTAATAAATTCTCTATGCTTCATGAACTTATTTTAAAATATTACTGATTAGATCCTGCCATGTTTTGAAAAAGTCTGCACAGATCCTCTAACTGAGTATTTGATTTTTTCCAATTTCAAATAAAATAACACATCAGTTTCCCACTGACTTAAAAGAGGAGAGTTTGGATTCTTCCAGTTTATCAGAATAAGTCTGCGTGCCAACAGTGTAGTGAATGCAATCACAGTTTGTTTGTCTTTCTCCACTTTAAGCCCCTCTGGAAGAACCCCAAACACAGCTGTTAATGGGTTAGGAAGGATTGTGAATCCAAGGCTATCTGAAAGGTAATTAAAAATTTTTGTCCAGAATAATGTTAATTTGGTGCAGGCCCAGAACATGTGACCTAGTGAGGCTGGAACTAGTTTGCAGCGTTCACAGGTTGGATCATGCCCTGGATACATTTTGGAGAGTTTTAGTCGAGACAGATGTGCTCGATAAATAATTTTAAGTTGTATAATTGTATGCTTTGCGCATATGAAGCTCGAGTGAATTCTCTGCATTGCTACTTTCCACTCCTCTTCTGATATATTAATTGAGAGATCTTTTTCCCAGTGTCCTCTTGGATCTTTGAAAGGGAGGGATTGTAAAATGATTTTATATATTGCAGAGATAGAGTCTAAGTCCTTGAGATTGAGAAATATTTTTTCCAGCATGGATGAGGGTGCAAGATGAGGAAAATCTGGAAGGTTCTGTTTAACAAAGTTCCTGATTTGAAGATAGTGAAAGAAATGTGTAGCTGGAATGTTAAATTTGGAATGTAATTGTTCATAGGAAGCAAAGACGTTGTCTATATAAAGATCTCTAAGCAAGTTAATTCCAATTTTTTCCAGATATTAAAAACTGCATATGTTTGTGAAGGTTGAAAGACATGGTTCTCTTGCAGAGGTGCCACAGATAGAAGCTTCTCCGTCTTAAAATGCTTTCTACATTGGTTCCAGATTCTAAGTGAGTGGAGCACAATTGGGTTATTTGTATATTGCCGATAGCGTGTGTTTATTGGAGCGCATAGCAGGGAATACAAAGAAGTACTGCAGGATTTTACTTCTATTGTGGTCCAAGCCTATGTATGTTCTTCTATTTGTGTCCAGGTTCTTATCGCCTGTATATTTGCTGCCCAGTAATAAAACTGGAAGTTAGGTAGAGCCATTATTTCTTAACCAGCCCTCAACCGGCAGGTGCTCCCCCTTCTCTGACCTAGGGCTGTCTCCATTCATTATTCTCCCCCTTTTCTGTCCTTTTGGGTTATTAAATATTGGTGGTTTCTCTCTGAGCTCAATTAAAAAAGAAATATGGCATATGCCTTTATTTAACTATTTACCTGGCATACCTGATTCATGTAAAAGTTCACCTTAAGTTTTAATGCTTAAAAAGGTTCATACTAAGTTTATATCCACTTGTGCCCATACAAAACTTTTTATTTTCCATACATGTAAGTGAGTTGCCTTAAGAAAAAAGGGAAAATATATCCTAACATTACAAAATGTTTTAACTGCCCTTGGTTTGCTTACTGTAAAAACAAGTCCACTGTGGCTATTATAGAATTATAATCAAATATTTTTAATCAATACATAATAATGTTTGTAATTTAAAACAAGCATATACTTAAATGAAGTTTTAAGCATGAATTATTAAAAGCATAAGGAAAAGGACTGAAGTTAACTAAAGGGTTAACTAAATGTGGCTTAAAGCTTCAGCATGTGAGGGTTGCCTCATTTTAGAGGAATCACCAAGATAGTTGCTAAGGTTAAAATGAAGTAGTTGTGCAATGAACACCCCCTTAAAAAGCGAGGACAAACTAGTGAGAAAGCCCAAACACCCCTGCTATGAAGCGGTGATAAGATCAATGTGAAAACCCATAGGACACCCCTATTATCAAAGCAATGTTTAGAATAGGGGTGGATGTTGATTTGTTTTCAATCCTAATTTTTTGTAAAAATTGATCTATTTGTATGGAATGATTACAATTAAATCAATAAACTTAAAAAAAGGAGTGTTTAGAATAGTGGAAGATTCGACATGTATATGAAGTTACTGGTGTCTGTAGTTGATTGGTTAAATTCTATAAACTAAAAGTCAGATGATATGGTATAATAGACAAGGTAATGGTAATATAAAAGTATAAAAGGGAACAAATTGAATTAATGATTGCTTACTCCATGAACTGACACATTTGTGCATGTCTATGTGCAAATAAAGAGTCGTTCTGCTTTTCCAGCTGGTCTCCATGAATTACTTCTTTGAAAACAGAGGAAACTTTTTCCCACAACACTACCATATCTCTTCAACTTTATATTCATTTTAGATCAATTTAGTTTAGTTTTGTGTAGCACTCTTAATTGAGTACAGCTCCTGAGCACTTAAAGCATACATTGATTTCACAAATGAAAACATAGTAAAACAGAAAAAAATCAATTTATTTGATTAACATAAACATTTTAAAACATGAATGCATTAGGATTACAATGTAATTTAGATAAGCATTTGAGGAGGAAAAAATCCCGGGACCACCATTGGTTATAACACTCAAAGTTCTGGTGAGGTAGAGCACCTGACCACCTATATCCTCGTTGGCATTTTACAATATTATTAATACACTAGCTGTGTAAGCCTGTGCTGTTAAAAGCCTGAGGTCCTAGAAACTATTGAAATCCTCAGAAAAAAAATTGAAATGTATATATGTCAGGTAATTGAAAGGAACTACTCTGGGCATCTCTTTCCAAGGAGGATTCGTTTTGCCGACATGCTCACATCACTTGTGCATTAGCAGAGGGAGGAAAAGTGAAAGGGATACCATTTTGCCAATGTTAGCGGCTAAGCGACTTTGTCTTTCTTCTGAGGTTTCATTTTGCCAACGTGCTTTAGAAAGAAAAGGAAAATTTGAAACTGTTACATATTCAAAATATTTGGCTATAAGCTTTTTGTAACATTAATCTTTTAACAGATTTGAACCTTTGCCAGTTATTAAAGATCTATTTCTAAAATTATGATTGTGTGTTGCCTGTTACAAGTGCATTACATTAGTCTAATCAGCTAAAAACAAAAGTATCTGTCAACTTCTCAGCATCCTGCAGTGACATAAATGGTCAAACTCGCACTGTGTTTCATAAATGGAAAAACACCGCCTTTGTAACATGGGTAATGTGAGATTTGAACTTTAGTTCAGATTCAGTGATGATGCCTACTTTCTTTACTTCTGGCTTTGTCTGTAAAGTTAGATGATTTTTTTTATCTTGATGAGTTTGAGAAAATTACTGCACTCTTCTTGTAGACAGGCATTCAATCATATAGGAGCATCAGAGTCAATTGTCGCCACTGACATTAATAGCTCTGTGTCATCTGCAAAGATATGGAAATTCAACTTATTTCTTTTATGTTAATAATAAAAGTCTTTCTTACTGTATATAGTATCTTATCTCAAACACAAGGTCATGTTACAATAATAAATTAACAAATACATACAAAGAAAACCAAAGTGAAAACAACATATTTGAGATGATATAATACAAACACAACAGAGTATAAATAATTTTAAATTAATTTTAGAAATGTACAGGTAAAATAAGAAGTGGTAGACAAAAAATGGCAAAATAGCAATGTAAAGAAAATAAAACTGTTAGCTCTTACTAAATGTATGGTAAGATTGGTTGAATAGATATATTTTAAGATTGGACTGGAAAGAGGAAATGCTTGTGGAGACATTGAGGAAGAGTGTGTACAGTTTGGGAACAACTGCACTAAATGACCACATTTCATGTGGGGAACAAGCGTGAGTATGAGGCTGAAGGTGAGCAGAAAGATAAGAGGGGCAATGTCAGTTAGTGCTATGTATAGTATGCAATTATAAGGAGTTCTGTATTGAATGAAAATGGTTACAGGAAATCAGAGTAACTGGAAAAAACAGGATTAATACAGAATGTGCAGATTTCCTAGCAGATGAGTTTTGAATATACTACAGTTAACTGAGAGATTTGACAAGGAAGGCACGGTATATCATGAATTACAGTAATGCAGACATGAGGCAATAAACACGAGTTAGGATTTCTGAAAGTGAAGAGCAGACATGGGCAATATTCAGACGTGGGTAGAGTAGCCAAAAATTGTGCTCAAGTAAGAGTAGCGTTACTTCAAAATAATATTACTCAAGTAGAAGTAAAAAGTAGTCATTCAAATAATTTCTCAAGTAAGAGTAAAAAAGTATTTGGTGAAAAGACTACTCAAGTACTGAGTAACTGAACATAATATATTATTTATTTTTTTAGAAATGTAATAAGACAAAAATATAAAATAATGTGAAAATTCTGCTATTTCCAAATAAAAAAATGAGTAAACATAAATAACATCTTTACAAAATAAAGATGCACAAATAAAACAAAGTTCCAAATCTCAGTTTTTCACAACAAAGCTTTTGAAGTCAATACCTACAATAGGGACAGTAACATGTATCTTTGAACAGTGCAAATTGCTTACAGTGACAAGGTATTCTGTACACTGACAGTATAATACTGCATGTTCACTTTGTGGTGTAGCGGGTTCGCAGCTTCAAAAAAATAAAAAAAAGGCCAGTTTCAAATCCATAAAGCAGTGTCACTCTCCGTTGGCGCAATTGCACACCTGCGGGGAGTTAATGAGGTAGTTGGAGCGAGTCGCACCTGCACGTGTGAGTGCAATCGATCTCAATTACTTCATTGGCTTCCTGTGGCATGTGATTAAGGCCCACAGAGATGGGAGTGTATATATACGAGTCAGCACAAAAAAGAAGGGGGAATCATAGAAAAGGAGAAAAGAAAAGGTCAGCAGAAAGGAGCTTGTGGCTGCTGAGTCTCCACCAGCTACGCAAGCAATGGGTGAGCCAGGAGAATGAGAAGGAGGTGGGCTAAGATCAGGAGGAGTTAGTCTGCATTTTAACCTCGGATTTTTAATGGATTTATTTACTGATATTTTTTATCCTTACTTTTCACAATGATTTTTATGGATTTATATATGTATTGTTTTTTAGAACACTGCACCATTGACACTTTTGTTGATTTTACTTTTGTTTTGACTGTTTTTTAATAAAAGCACTTGAGCACTTTTTCCACCATCCTCTCCTTCTGGCCTCTTCAGTGAATTATCCTAATATGTCAGCTCTTCTTGGTCATACCTATCGACATTGTGGGTTCAGCAGAATCCCATGTGGGAAGAGGGAGTCTGTAGGGGACTGGCATCGTCACACACTTGCCCTCCAAATAGCACAACTGATAGAAAATAACATTAGAACACAAGGCAGCTTGTGCACATACAAGAAGTCTCACTTTACCATGACTGTCTGTGCATGTTTGGTTAAAACATGCTTGTTCTTCACTCAGTCAAGTGATGGTTAAGCTTCTCAAGGTTCTTGTAGTGAAGCTGTGACTGTTTAGCAGTGAACAGGAGCCCCGCATGACTAAAAAGTCTCTCGCAGGAAGTTTGTGTGTGGTCATGTGACTGCATGGCTACATCTGATTGGTGAAATGTAGTCATGTGATTATTGTTGCTATGTATGATTGGTGAAACAGTCATGCAGTAGACCCACTTATGACTTCTCTCTGGCAAAAATAGTGCAATACATAAACAGAAAATGTAACGAGTCGAGTGTTGCCCAATGTAGCTGAGTAAGAGTAGCGTTTCTTCTTCACAAATGTAATCAAGTAAAAGTGAAAAACGTATGGTGCAGTAAAACTACTCTTAGAGGTAAATGTAACTCGTCACTACCCACCTCTGGCAATAATAAGTAGGAGATAGTATGCAGGTAACGTAAAGGAGTTAATATCTGTCAGCAAGGAGATCAAAAATAACACATCACTGCAAACTGTACTACAAGAGTAACTGTAAGTACCATCTAAAATGTGAGACAAATTGTGTTTGATGACTTTACCGAAGGGGAACTTTTGTGACGTGAATGTTAATGGACAAAGGAATGATCCATATTGGACACCACACTCTATTTCAGTGTTTCTCAAACTCATTCCTGGGGATCAACTGTGGCTACAGGTTTTTGTTATAACAAACTTCTGTTTTTAATTGGACTCTTAGCCTAATTAAGTGAGCTACTATTTCCCAGTTTCTATGTTTTGTGGTCAATGTAGAAAATACACAATTAAGTTTGGTAACATTTTTATTAAAATGTACTAAGCGGGTTTATGGGGATAATGTGGTTTTTTTTTTTACTTTTTAACAGTATTTTCATCCTGATTTTCATTCTGCTTTTCCAGGTCTTCTAATCCATTACTATATTTACTAGTAAGTGGGTCTGACTCTGAAGTAGTTGCAGCTTGTCATCATTCAGTGTTGTTGGCCAGGGAGTCTACTCTTCTTGTTTTTGTCATTATTAGGAGACATTGAAAGGAGCCAACTACAAAATGGAAAAGCAATAGGGAAACAACAAAAAAGAGTTAAGCATTTAAAGCTATAGGAAAAATAGAAATACTTCTAAATATCTTATAAATGTAAAAATCTCACTGCTGTGCTTATCTGAATGTAGAATATGAGAAAAGAAAAAAGGACAAGCTAAGTAAATACGATTAATTACTATTGATTCTCACTGATTGTGAACCTGGTTGAAACAAAAACATGCAGCCACAGGTGGACCGTAGGAATGAGGTTGGGAACAGTATCATATATTTCTCACTGACAGTTGTCTAACTTTACTAAACAAAAACAAAAAAAATTAAATTCTACCAATTAGAAATATGACTGAAACCCTCTTAATGTGTTTACATTTTGGCATCAAACTGACCACAACAACTAAAAAGAAGAAAACATCTCTAACCGGATGTATTTTTCAAAGTTATGAATTAATTCTGAACTTATTACCCCAAAATGTACATGAAAGGCAACTCCCACTTTCTTCCATATATTAGTCCTATTAGTCCTTACATGGCTATTTCTGCAGCTTCAACTCAAAAATGGGATTCAACAAAAGCCTGACGCGGAAATGATTCCACAGACAAAGTATCTTCGTTTTTTAAAGTTTAGTTAAGTTTTAAAGTAAAACAGTTTACACAAAAAAAGGAAATTAAAATAGCAAAAAAGAGAAAAATTAATGTTAAGAAAAGTTCAATTATAGATTAATCTTGTTACATCTCAAATCGTTACTATTTACTTAATATTTCTGAACCATTTCAAAACGGTCAGAAAACTGTATGCTTATCCCATTTCTAAGCTTAAATGGGTCTTTCAAGTCCTTCTTTACTGGGACTTGTTCCAAACAAACTGAGCTTATTATCACACTGTTATTCAGTTATAGTAAGAAGGTTCTATCTCTTGTTAACTATAGGGGGAAAAGACTATACCATAAGCTATGACTATGAAAGACATTAATATTCTATTTAAATTAAGCAAACATCAATATGAGTTTAACTCAAAACTTTAACTTTCTAAGATTGGCTCTTACATTTCCGGCCCCTAATTGGCTATGCAGGAGCGGAGACAATTATTTTACTTTACTTCAATATGAGCCAATTACTTTTACATTAACTATTCATTTCAAATCATTAGCAATATCACTGCAAACAAACATTTTTAAAAATTTCATATTTCAAACATTGGCTGTTTCTTGAAGTAGGCACAGTTTATTCTTCCATATATTAGTCCTATTAGTCCTTACATGGCTATTATCACCTTCATGCAGAAAAATGTGGTAATAGATGCTTGAGATGAAGCTGGACCTGTAAGAGCCATTTGCTGGTTATTTAAGTTATATACATGTTTGCCTAAATATTAGTGCATAGTCTATGGGAGGTTCCTACAACCTCCATAAGTTGAATTGAATTGGTATATTCTAACTACTTCTAGCCTCTCTGACTATACATTATACTCAGTGAAGTGCCTTGTCATTTGTAAGGCACTGAGGGCACATGATTTTAAAGCGTGCCTTATGTGCCAAGTGAGATGAAAGACAACATGCTCCATTGAATGTACAGCGCCGTACATTTAAAGTGTACTGAAAAAGCAGTAAAGGATCTTTAAGTATAGAAACAACTAAAGTTTGACAAGAAAAGCTAAGTTTAGAACAGAGACATTTTTTCTATTTTTTTTTTTGCCTTTTATTCTAAGTGTGTAACAACCTATTTTCAGGGGAATAGTTTACCCTGACAGTATGTTTCCAAGCAGCGGCTACACAGCCCTAAAGAAGTACATTTTTAACTCATAAGGGAGGCAAAGGACTGCTTTTTGATTAGAGGATGAGCTGCAGAAGAATTGTGGCAATGTGTAACATGAGGTGGGAAAAGGCAATGTGGTAACATGATTTCTGTTTCTGTTTTACCAAAACTTGTTATACTGTAGCCGATAGTGTAAGATTTCATTGGGAGTAATAGGTTTTAATGTGTGAGCTTGTTATAGTGAAATTCTGTCATTGTCTCCACAGACAACTATAATAGCTGCAGAAGCTCTTCTTCATGGAATTGGTGTTTAGCTTTTGTTGTAGTTGGAGAGTGTGAGGGACACTTTTGTTGTAGTTGGAGAGTGTGAGGGACAGAGTTTGAACCCACATGTGAGGTGAGATTGGCAGCTGAAAAGATTGATCTCAGTCCCTGTTACAACAGAAGCAGACTGGAGTGTGTATGCATATTTGTTCCTTATAATATTAAGTGAGGATAATTCCTCCAGTGTCATCTATAGCAGCTGTCACTCATGTTACAACTAGCATTATATACAGGTTCGCTGAGCTGAAAAAGGTTATAAGCACTGTGTGGTTTCTGAACTCTTTTAAGACACCCCCCACCCCCACCCAATGGGAAGACACACTGAAGCACGACTGCCACGTCTGTGGAGGGCTGCTTATCTATCACCGAGGCAACTGCAGGTTCGCAGTGCAGCAGCATAGTGCTGTGGAAACAACTATGAGCTGAACAAGATCACGTTATACAAAACTGTCGCCGATGTGTGATACAAGAAACATTATAAATGCAGGAAACAATATAACTAGGCCACTGACCTGGCCTCAACTCTGCCCATTTGCTGTGTCTGTGTATGGGAGCTCCCGCTGCAATAACTAACTGTGCTGTTCCTGTTTCAAATTGAATAAAGCTGGTTTTGCTGAAGTACTGAAACTCAGCCTTGTGTTTTGGGGTGCAAGTCAATGACACAGCACATATAAGAATCACACTAACATGGAAATAAATCAAAGATATTTTGGAGAACATAGATAGATAGAACTTTTCATTTTACAGAAGTTCTTTAAAAAAAAATAAATACGTAAATTGGCAGATCAGTAAGTAAATAAATATACAAGTATACTCAGTAACTACTAAATAAGTACAGAATCAAAAAAGAAAAACAGTGAGAAATATGGACCATCCATAAAAAGGCTGCTGATTGCACAAATATAGTGATGTATAGCTTAACAGAAAGAGTAAAATTTAAGTAAAGGTTTCATGGTTATTTTGGATACCAATGGTATCATACCATGGTTTAGTTCATGGAATCAAAGAAAAAAAAAATGAAAATACTGTGGATGGTGGAAATCTGGGCAAAAAAACCTTACTGTACAGTCTTTGGTATACAAACAGTAAAGACTAGGAAATGCTGTAAGGTCAAATTATAAAAGAAAAACTGGAATGCTGTAAAAAATAAACTGAATTTGATCAATATAAGTTAAGAATATCATATCAAAGTACTAACAATACAAATAGTAATCCATTGAAAGACTTACAGTAGATCTCACTCTAAATATGTCAGTACCTACTCAAAAACAAAACCATCTGTCACAGCAGCTGTAGCTGGAAGCAAAGACTGAATGATTAACACTTCTCGTGTGTTTAATGCCAAATTTTGGAAATTTTCATTTATTTAACTTTGTCCCATATCATTTTTATCTGCGCTGCAACTTATAGAGGAATTAAAGATAGATACATTGTCAGTTTATTTCTAATTTCAGGAATCGATAGGGTGTCAGGGAGTGAATGCTACTTGACCATTTCCATCTGTGAAAGTGGCAGCTCTTGAGGATCATGTAAAGCCATCAGCCCTGTGACATGACAGATGGTGCCAGAATTATATAACACAGAAGCATACAGGGAACTACAGAGCACATAAAAGATAATGGCATACTGAAATCTGGAAATCAGACAAGGAATCTGTAAAACTTTACCCATTGTTTGCTTAACTGTACAAAGTCCTATCTTCATCTAAAAGCAAGTCATTCCACCATCAAAAACTGCTCAAGAACAGGAGTTCACACATCTGTAAATGTAATAATAATAATAATAATAATAATAATACATGTATTTATTTTACCTTTCATGATACTCAAGGAGCAGTTAAGAAACATAAAAAATAAGACAGCCAGAATTAAAAAAAAGATAAATGAAAGCCTAAACTATAATAAATACAATCGGCACATAAAACCTTGTTTAAAAAGATATGTCTTTAAAAGCCATTCACACTCACACAGATCCGTAGTCATGCATGCTGAACTATCTTAAAGTCATCAATACCAAAAATGCATGTTTTGTAGCATTTTGAAAATACGAGTCAATGGTCTCAAGGAATTTAAAGGTTATAGAATTCTAGAGTGTCTTTTGTCAATATACTTACAAGAATGCTGCTGAGTAATATGAGGCATCAAAATTTTAACATTCAAGTATGTTCCAACCACCTGTCCATTATCACACACTAAAACCAACTTGGTGTCAAGGGAGCATGAACATAAAATAGCATTTGGTGTAATGCAGGAATTACCTCTAGCTGAAAAACCAGTCTGTTACAGGGTACACTCACAAATCACATCTATCTATGTTAACATGGGTTTTACTCTGGGTATTCCAGTTACAGTGTATTCCCACGTACTAAGGGACGTTAGGAGGATAGATTTCTCCAACAAGTGTTAATGTATTTCCCAAATTAGTCTGCTATAAACTCTGACTACTTGTGCCGGAGAACTGAATAGGAAATGGATGGATTGAACAGATCAGTATTGTTATAGTAGGCATGCACATTTAAAATTCTTAAATTAGCTTTGTGCAGAGGAATTGCTAAAATTGTCAGATTATTACACTAGAAAAGTTAAATTTAACAGGGAAGAGTTGTAACTAGCAGTGGAAAGACTAAAACTGAAGCATTATGAATATATAGTAGTGAAGCAGGCTTAAACAAGTGAACATTTATTAAAGAATGTTGACTGCAAATACATAAGTGATACTGTACATGGGTGGGCGTTTGAAGAGCAGCTTAGTCTTGAAATCCTATAGAGAAGTGCATGAAGCAGATGGCAATTTCCAATGGAAACCCAGGTTATAGAATATCTCTCAACACCCACCAGATGTTATCACTAACAATTAAGTTACAGCAGAATGTTATACGCCTGCATGTACAAATTGAAAATATTCAAATAAGAATGGAAATAAATGAAAATGATAGAAATGCTACAGATACTGATTTCTAAATTAATAAACACTCTTCCCACTCACCAAATGAAGAGGCACATTCATGAAAGTTTCTATGGTAGGCAAGATCACCAGCTTAGGCAAAACAAAGCATTAATAGAATAAGATATGAATAATAAAGGAAAATGTGTGAAATATTCAATAAAGTGACATTTTTACTTTTGTAAAAGATACTTAATAATATAAAAGCACTACATACTTTAGAGAGCTTATAAAAACAATTATATCTGAATGATAAAATCTTATTAACATTGCTTAAATGATGGTGAAGTCTATTTTCTTACAACATTTGGAATGCATCATGGTCTATATGGATAACAAAAGCCCTTTGGCTGGGGACACATTGTGGGAAAAGCTTGTTGATCCAAATTCTAATTCCTAGCTGTTGAGTTTCATGTTTTTTCGTAGTAATCCAGTTGTGTTGTCTCTTGCTTTTCAGAAATGTTGATTGACTTACCTAAATTGTGTGATGTGGGTGCTGTACCAAACTTTGGCTGAGGACATTACTCTCCAGCTAATATTGATCATACGTAAATGTCTTGATGAAAAAAGAAATTGGAATAAAAATTACCAAAGAGAAAACTAACCAGCAGATAAACAAAGTAGGGTGTTTTTGCCAAAAATGTTTTCACAATGCGGCACGGTGGTGCAGTGGTAGCGCTGCTGCCTTGCAGTTAGGAGACCCAGGTTCGCTTCCTGGGTCCTCCCTGCGTGGAGTTTGCATGTTCTCCCTGTGTCTACGTGGGTTTCCTTCCACAGACATGGTGGATTGGTGATTCTAAATTGGCCTTAGTGTGTGTTTGTGTGTGTCCTGCGGTGGGTTGGCACACTGCCTGGGATTGTTTCCTGCCTTGTGCCCTGGGATTGGCTCCAGCAGACCCCTGTGTTTGGATTCAGTGGGTTGGAAAATGGATGGATGTTTTCACAACATGTTTTCCCATATTATTCAAAATCAATAATTATTTTATGCATTTCCTAATGCTCAAGTTTAAGTTTGCATAATATTCTGAACTCTGAAGTAACCATAAAGCTTATTATTACATTTATTAGAATTAAATATTAGTGATTATAAATTATTAACCAAAAAAAAAAGAGAGCTTTAAGCCATTGCTTTAATATCCAAAAGTTGTATAAATTTAAACATTTGACATTTAAGCAATAAAACAATAACACCTATTATACTGCCTTACACTAGTCTACAAAAAAAAAAAAAAAAACAAATCTCTCTCGTCAAAAGTTTTATGTGTACATTTGAGGGTGCTAAATCCAAATCAGTCAGTAGAATTGCTCTATCATGTTCAGTTTTTAAGAGATGAAGGTTTAAATTAAAAAACATTGTTTTTGATTTAAAAAAATACATTAAAAATATAATTGTTTTACTTACAAAAGGCAGTGACTTGGTAGTTTGTTTTCCTCTTATAGTCAGTGATCCCTCAAATGCTGTTCTCTGCTGAGTGGATGTAAATTACATATGCACTAGTACTTAATGTTTAGGACCAAATGATTCCATTTGCATTTCCCCTGTGGAGTTTCAATCACCGCAAAACACCAACACGATTGGCGAACTGCGAGGGGTGTTCCCTGTAGACTGCCTCGGGTACATTGGAACAATAGTGCTAATTAGTGGTTCAACCAGGTGCAGGTGAGCAGCAGCTACAAAGTATAGCTCAGGATGATGGATGAGCAACACTATAACAATTGTGTGGCAGTTCAAAAGTGCAGTCATGCAGCTTATAAGTCCCTGAATTCACTGTGAAGTGACCAACAGATGTTTGCTAACTTAGACTCACTCTAATTTCCACTATAATGTCTGTCCATTTTAATGATGTCCAAGTGGAACCTCTTCCCATGTTCATCTGAGACTGCCCCCATGTTTTCAAGGAAAATATCCAAATGAGAGTGTAGGAACTTGATTTTTAAAGACATGTTGCACCCGATCGCTAGGTAGGAAGAGAGAAGCTCTTGAACTAGTTCTTCATAGTTTTCTGCCTTTGTATTCCCAAGAAAATTGTGGTACATGATTTGTTTTCTTCAATAAAGGAAGAGTGTGTATTATTTTACCATTTGCTTACATTACCTCATCAAGACGATGAATGGATCAACCCAACCTTGCATATTTCTGTAAAAACCATTTAAACAACTTTCTTTCTTCTGGACAATAAAAGGCATTGTTCTAAGTTTTTAAATATAAAAAAGTTAAAAATGTGTTATAAATCCTTGATTTTGGGCTGTTTCCACCTCAATTTATGTTAAGAATGAGGTAGACATTTTTTCAGCTCAAACTACACTTCACATTTTATTCTGAGCAGAAAAATGTGTTTGCCATAAAACAAAAATAACATTTTTTCAAAAATGTATTTATTTTTCAGAATCACATTTTCCACTGAATCTGATTGTATTGTGGAAAAGGTCTATGGTAGAGAAAATCCAATAGAAATTCGGTGGGAGAGATTTTGGTGCAGATCAGTTTTATCAGTAAACTAAACCAGAATAAAAGGGAATAATTTAAATTGTATGCAAACATTGAAATGTTACAGTATATTAGCCTAATGTAGCAAACAATAAGGTTATTAAGATTACACATTTTTGAATAGAAATATAAGTCTGAGCAAGATGGAGGAGCAGTGAGTGACTGAGTGCTCTGAGAGGTGGTGCAGACACAGCAGGATAGAGGGAGGCTGGCTAAGAGAGTCCCTGGAAAATGCCAGAAGAGACTGTTGAGGCGACTGCTAGTAGTGTAGGACCTCAGCAGTCAGCGTTACTACTCAGCTGCAAGACCCAAAGGATGAGCAGGGGGACAGATATATAGAGAGACAGACTTTGGATTTTATATATATAGAGTTGGCCTTTTGGTGCTCAAACGGGACAAGATGAACATCATGATATGTCAAACTTCAGCTAATTTCAACTTTAATTAACTTTTTTTATGTTTTATGACTCTCTCTCACCTTAATATTCTTTTAACTCCTTGACTGTTTTTTCTCTTTTTGATCAGCCAGATTCCTTCTCATTTCTCTTTTGCTCCATTGATCAGACCTTACATCTCTACCTGCCGGTTTCTTGTTTCATCCTCTATCCCATTTTTAATCTCTCACATTCACATTTATCCCAGCATAAGCTTTTCTACCTACTTCTCCTTGATCCTCCATCTCACTTATGCTCACTTTCTAAGCTTTGATCACATCTGATATTTTAGCAAGATATGTGCTCTCTCAGTCGTTGAGGTGAAGTAAGAAAGCACATTGAGAAGTGCAATTTTTGTTTCATTTCTTGTTTTTCTTCCAATTAAACACGGCTTTTTGCCCAGTTGGCACCCCAAGCATTTGGAGTTGTTTTGCATCCTCATTGCACTGCTGTAATGGGAAAATCGTTTTGGTGGCAACTGGGCGACAGTTGACAACTCGGTATAAGACAACTCGGCAAAAGGCAACCTGGCGAAAAAGGCAACCCCGCGAAAAGACAAGATGGCAAAAGACAATTCGGCAAAGAAACAACTTGGCAAAATACAACTAGCTGACATCCTTTACCAGTTAGGTAATAGTTAGGTTCAAAGAGATTTTTTAATTATATTTAAATGACAACGTGATTTAAAATGTTGAAAATAAATTTATATAATTGACGAACGAACTTTATTCTGCTGATGGAACAAACTTTATCTTATATTATCTTCTGCAACCAAAATTGCTAATCCTTTATATAAATTTTTATTGATTGTAATCGTATGATAATGCTACTTAGAATACAAAAGGTGACCTGCAAGTATGGCTTAAGGAATATCTTTACTCTCAATGTATTGGGACTCTCATAAAGCAGGTGATTCTGTGCATTTTCTGGCACCCTACGTTGTCATTTAAATATCATTAAAAAATCTGTTTGAACCGAACTATTACCTAACTGATAAATGATGTCACCGAGTTGTCTTTTCACTGAGTTGTCTGTCACCGAGTTGTCTTTCGCCGAGTTGTCTGTCACCTAGTTGCCCCTGAATGGGGAAATTCTAATTTAACATTTCTGCAATTAATGTATTTTAGTTATTTAATATCTGTAAATATTTAACATAGATTAAAAGCTTTATTAGAAGGATGTTCCTATTTTCATTTCCAGGACAAGCTAATGTTAGGAGAAATCACTTTTTGAAAACAAACAACTAAATATAGAAGATATAAAATTTGAGGAAAACAGACTTCTTTGGATGGCATGCTATCTCTTACAAGTGCTATTGTGTCCGATCAGGGATGCCAGATTGATAAATAAATAATGGAAGAATAACTGCATGTTATTTGAATAAAGTACCTGCACACATTTCAGGGTATTTCTTTTCAGGTAAAATGTATTTTTCTAGGTGGTGTGCTTACTGGTGAGACTTCAGAAGAACTCTGACTTAGATTAGGTGATGGAGTTGGGGAAAGTAAGTGCAAATAGTATTACCACTGACCTGAAACGAGCAGTGCAAGGCTGAACTAGAAGTTTGAATGTGCTGCAAGCTGTTCATAAGTGTGGAATTGCATGGACGAAACTATGAAAGATTGAGCAGGGTTGCTGGGCCAGGCTGTGGAATAACTCTTAGGGAATAATGTTCCCTGCTTTTAACAACTTTAAAAAAAAAACAATTTAGTTTTGCAATTGTGAAATCCCATAAAAAACAAATTTATGGGGTGCAAAACTCTATATAAAATGAAAACATTGCTCTTTCACTTGTCAATATTGCATATATTGTTACATAAATAATTGAAAACAAATGTATTAAGCATCAAAAGTAATGCTTTAGCATAACAATCAGTACAATAAAAGCATATACTATCATTTTTGGGGAGGAGGGGCAGCAGTGATTTGACTATTTGATGGTTCAGTTGACTAATATTCAGATAATCTGTGTTCTGCTGTTTCAGTTCAATGAATGTTTAAAGGACAATCACCCATTTTATTTTTACATTAGGAATAATAATTAAATAACATTTATCCATCCATTCATCTTCTACACCCACTATATCCTGAGCAGAGTGACGGGGAAGCTCAAACCTATCCCATCATGTGTAGGACACAAGGCAGGAACAAAATGTAATAATATAAATAAATGTAATTGTATTAATATATACTGATTCTATTTATCAGAATAAAAATACATTTTCTGAATGTCTTTTTTCCAAAATTTGTAGGAACCAAAGTCATCATAACAGAATTTAGCAGCAAGTAAAAACCCAATGGGACACTGGTTCATTACAGTTTTCTGACTATACATATACAAGGCCTGTTAACCAAACACGCATGTCTTTAGATTGTCAAAAAGCTGGTGTGCTGGTAGAAAACTCATGAGAACAATGCAAACTCCACAAAGACAATGACCATCCTTATAAATAAAATGATAATCCTGACAGCTTTGGAACAGCAACACTAATCATCTGTAAAAATTTACAATTAACAAATGGGTACATTACTTGTATAATTTTCTTTTACTGTAACGCAGCAGGATGATGTAAACAATTCACTTTTTATACTACAGTATATGCAAATACAGTTGGAAGAGATAACTGACTTCCTCTTACTTATAATTTCTGTCAGGAATTGTGCATAAAAAGTTAATTTGTAAAGTACCCTGCTGAAGAAAACAGAAAAATAAAAATGAATAGAAAAGTAAAAGCCTTAATCAAATGTGACATTGTATATGCAATCAGATTCTCCGCTCTTTATTTTTATTTTAGTAGAACATTTCTTCAAGGGCAAGTTTCATTAAATTTTATGCTGAATGATTTTGGACCCTCCTGTTTTCTTCATTAGACCAAGAAACAAGCACAAGTGATAGCAAAAACATGACAGGACTATTCCACTAAGGTAAATAAAGTCACTTGATTGGTCTAATTATATTAAAATACATCAAGATTACAAACTGCATAGCATATTTTTGATGCAGTACCCCCAAGTCTGTCTTAGTATTCTGATGCCACAGAAAACTCAGATTAATTCATATTTTTATAAATTAGAGCTGCTTTTGGTTTTGCTGCTTCAGAAATATTGTTTGTGGTGTATAGGAAATGTACTAAAAGTATTAAGTATGTAGTACTGTATATATAAGTTGATCTGATTAACCATATGATTATTTATTAAACCAGCATAAGTCCAGGAAGAATTGCTAGCCCTTTTATTTGTTTGTTGACATTGCTTGGTAATAAATGTATTTTCGCAATTTTTTTTTTCAAAGTGTCACAAGCTATTTATTTAATTAGAAAATTCATAGATACACATTAAAGGTCGCAGGATTAAACACCATCTGAATCATCTGGAGCTGTAAAAGAGCAGCACTAAGTGCTGAGTCACCTAAACATAACATTTATAATCATGAAAACAATTTCTTGGGTAAAATGTTTGGAATTTTCAAAATTTTGGGTTTTCTATTTATTGCATTTAATTTTTTTAGAAAAAGACTTTTAAAAACAGTAGCCTGTGGTAAATATTTTAATAAACTATTCAATAAAATATTTTTTACAGACTATAAAATTTTAAACAGTAGCTCTTAAGAATAGAAGTGACCAATTAAGCTGGAAAATTAAATATATCCTAGAAAAAATTACTATTGTGACAGTTTAGATTTCACAAATCTGAATCTGGTAAAAGAAGTGTATAAGATAAAATGTGGAATGAATTTTATTATTATATGAATTACAAAATATATTCCAATAGATGGCATATCACATTCCATCCATCCATCCATTATCCAACCCGCTATATCCTAACTACAGGGTTACGGGGGTCTGCTGGAGCCAACACAGGGCGCAAGGCAGGAAACAAACCCTGGGCAGGGCGTCAGCCCACCGCAGGGCACACACACCCACACACCAAGCACACACTAGGCACAATTTAGAATCGCCAATGCACCTAACCTGCATGTCTTTGGACTGTGGGAGGAAACCGGAGCACCCAAAAGAAAACCCATGCAGATACGAGGAGAACACATATCACATTCCTTAACACCAAATATGCTGAAGCTGTATAACTTCCAGACAAACAGAAAGTGGCTACTATATTATATACTCATGATATTTACTTTTTCCATTATTAAGTTAGAGCGTCAGTTTGTCTGTTGTAATAATTGTATAGAATTTGCCATTGGATTCATAGCATATATAAATATGTTAGGGGTGTTAAAAATATAATATAGTATATTATGAGTAAAACATTGTTATGTTTTGTGATACTGTATCGATTTTTAATTAATAACCTACATTACATGCAAAGATTCATGAAAGACATTGCTTCATTTTGTGTTGCGTTTGAACCCCTGACTATAAAATAGCAGTACTGTAATCTGTCTTTAGCCAATGTAACAACATTTGGCTTTCACAATATCAAATACAACAAACCTGAGCACACCATTCTGATGTATAGCTAAAGGAACAGCAAAATACAAACATTAACCTCCTTTACAGCTCACTTTGGAACAAGTTCACACACCAAAGTTAGCACCGAACTCAACTTGTGTAACCAAAATCTGTCAATACTTTATTTAATTTGAAAAGATATGCGCTCTCACAGCAATGTACTGAATGAAGGCTTCCATAACATGATAATTACAATGGATCCTTGTTATACCACCTGATAAAACATCACTGACATTGGAGGTAAAAACAAGGGCATTGGAATGCTGAGAGAGTTGCTTTGACACATGTCACTTTGACTTCAAGCGCCACTGAATCATATGTAACCATAACATTGCATTACATAAAAGATGAGGAGAATCTGGATGATGAATGGAAGCTGGAAACTGATGCTACAAACAAGAGTGATGCAGGACAACAAGCAGGAGAGAACATTGCAGCATAGCTAAAGAAGGCTGTTAACTGAATAGAAAACAAATTCCATCATTGTAACAGACAATGCTTATAATATGAATGCCACAGCCAGTCTTGCACACATGAACCACATACAATGTTTTTTAAACAGTCTGAATCTCGTCTTACAGAAAACATTGAAATCGAAACAGCTCTTATGACATAGAAAGATTTTTAGAACAATACCCAGTTGCCTCTGCAGCACTTCTTTCTATAGAAGTCAGAAAGTTGAAAATGACATGTTCACACTGAGCAAGGCTAACATCACATGTGTCAAGAATCTCTCAAGGCATTTAAGCCAATGCAGAATGCCACCCTTAGTAATGACAGAGGAGAGCATGTCCACTCTTTCCATTATTTCACCACTTTATGCCAAGGTTGTCATGAGCAGAGAAGAAAGCCTGGATGACACACAGACAGTGAAGGACATCAAGGCTGCTATAGCACAAGATCTGGGAAAGAGATATGCCAACAAGAGGAAGACACTGTGCATGGCATCAGCTCTTGATCCTAGGCTTAAGGATATAACCTTTCACTCTGAAGCAGAACATAATGAGATATACTCTAAATCAAATGATGCTGTGCTGGCTGCCATATAGAAGCAACAGAATGTAGGTAAATAAATTAGGTTATTTTTGTTTTTATTACATATTTTACAGGTTATAAATGCATAAATCTGAGTAAATAAATAAAAATAAAAGATATTGATGACCATTTAGTTTTAAAAGGGCCTGGATAATTATGTACAAAAGTAGAAATGTGTAATAGATGATGAATATGGACTCAGATTATGTGCTGTGGTAGTTAAAGTAAATTTATTTGGCTGATGTGTGCTTTGCAAACGCTAGAGTCTATTGAGAGTTTTTGGCTTGTTCTGTGGTGTGAGATTTAAATAAAAAAAATACATTTTGCTCTTAAAAATTTGGGTTATGGTTGCCACTAAGGAACCATGTGCGAATTTTTAAAGCTTTTTTCCCTTTAGAAGGGTTTTTTTTGCCCGCCGAAGAGCAAACGTAGCAGGGTGTATGGAGGTGCGCTTGGAAAACTTATTTGTACTTGTAACCAGTTCTTGTTATCTGTATTTTAATTAGCATTGAGAAGGCAGGGTAGAAAGCAGCAGTAACGGATATCGGCATTTTTAAACAAATAACCGCGTCGTCATAACAGCGATTCCTTAGTTTAAAGGAAAAGAAAAAAAGGCAGCAGCTGATTTCAAAGCAGTAAAAGGGGAAGGCTCAGCAGTGTGCAGCTAAGCGGAGAAAAGTAAAGTTAACCTCATAGAAAGGCAAATAGCAGGCAGCTGAGAGGGAGAACAGTACAGGAGCTTAAGGGGAAAAGGTGTAAAATATCTGTAGCAGATCTTAGTGTTACCATTTAAGTTAAGGAGCAGCTGAAAGAAGAAGAAATTTAATTTTAAGAAAAAAAAAATATAGTTAAGGCAGTTTAGCAATCCCAAATCAAATTTTAATAATGAGGTTAGTGCAATGCAAGTACTGTTAGATGTTGGACTTTTCAGATGATGGTTTGGAAGAGCCAGATGTCTATGAGGGCTACATCTGCAAGAGATGCCAGCTGATCCAGCACCTCGAGCTCAGGGTCGCTGAACTGGAGGAGGAGTTGGCTGACCTGCGTTGTAATAGAGAATTGGCCCAGGTGTCCTTTAGACAGATTGTGTGCACCCCTAAGGTGGCGTGGGAGGAGATTCCTGACCAGACAGGTAGGAATAGGTGGGTCACGGTCACAAGGTGTAAGGTAAAGGGTGCACACTGTCCAGGGGCTTTAACGCCAGAATTAGAAGTGTCTAACTGTTATCATGTCCTTGCGGAGCTGGACGGTGACTCTGATAATTCTGAGGTGGTAGGCAGGGTTGAGGGGTCAGTTCCCAAAAAGAGAGGTAGTGATAGTTGGGGACTCAATCATTAGGGGGATTGAAGCGCAGGTGTGCTCCAGAGAGAGAGAGTCTCGCACGGTGTGTTGCCTTCCGGGAGCACAGGTGGGAGACCTCCCTGGAAGGGTGGATAGGCTCTTGGCCAGAGCGGGGGTGGATCCAGTTGTCATTGTCCACGTTGGAACAAATGACATACATAAGGGTAGTCTGTCAGTTCTGCATCCAAATTCAAAGAGTTAGGTACCAAGCTGAGGAGCAGAACTGACAAGGTAGTCTTCTCCGAAGTTCTGCCTGTGCCAGCCAGTCCAGGTAAGATTGAGGAGATTAGAAGGCTTAACGTGGCTCAAATCTTGGTGCAGGGTAGAAGGGTATAGGTTTATGGGGCATTGGGACTCCTTTTGGAACAGATGGGACCTGTTCCCGTGACGGGTTACATCTGAACCGGAGGGGCACCAATGTATTGGGGAGGCGTATGTGTAGGCTAGTCGAGGATTGTTTAAACTAGGGAATGGGGGGGCAGGGAGTTTAGGACAGGCCAGATTTAGATCTATACATGGAAGAACAAACAATGGTGTAGAAATAAAAATGCATAGTAATGTAAATTTTAAGCAAACACGTAAAGATAGAAGGATTAACACATTAAAAATAGCTTGCCTTAATGCTAGAAGTATCAAAAATAAGGTAAGTGAGTTGGAGTTGTATGTAGCAGAGCATAATTATGATATTATAGCAATAACGGAAACCTGGCTAAATAACAAAGATGGGGATGAGTGTAACATAGAGGGATACACATTTTTTAGGAAGGATAGACAGAACAGAAAAGGAGGTGGGGTTGCTGTTTATGCCAAACAGGAATTAAATGTAAGTCATCTTCAGTTGGATGATGAGCCCCATCTTAGTGAGGACATGTGGCTTCGCCTGGAAAATATTAGGGAAAAGGTCTCATTTTAGGAGTGTGTTATAGACCACCCAATTCAGACAGTAATTTCAACACACATCTTTTAGTAATATCAAAAGGCAAGTTTACAGGGGATATTATAGTCATGGGGACTTTAATTATCCAAATATTAACTGGGATAACCTTACAGATGGAGGAGCACAAGAGCAGGAGTTTTTAGAAGTAATCAGTGACTGTTTTTTAACACAGCATGTTAAAGCACCAACAAGGGGTGAAGCCTGTCTGGATTTAGTATTCTGTAATAATCAGGATAGAATTGAGGGTGTAGAGGTGATTGAACCACTAGGGTCAAGTGACCATAATGTAATACAATTCTCAGTATTTTGTAAGAGTACAGATGCAAAGACTAAAATTGTTAAGTTGAACTTTAGTAGGGCTAATTTTGAGCAGATGACAAAGTCTAAGTAGGATAGACTGGGATAAGCTTTTAAATGTGGAGACAGTCGAGGAGCAGTGGAACAGGTTTAAAATGTTTTACATGTAATGCAGGACAGATACATACCTAAATTTGGAAGTAATAGGAAACTAAAAAACTCCACGATGGATTAATAAAGATTTAAAAAGAAGTTGCAAAGGAAAAACTGCTGTATAAGGCATATAAGACTAATGACTGCAAAGAGAACGTAGAGTGTATGAGAACATGAGGGCAACCATTAAGAAGGATATCAGAGAGGCTAAAAGACAGTTGGAGAGGAATATAGCAGATAAGGCGAAAGAAGACCCCAAGAGATTCTTTCAGTATTTTAGTAGTAAAAGAACAGTTAAGGAGGAGGTCAAGTTCATCAGGAATAGTAAAGGGAATTAAAAGATACAGACAATGAAATAGCAGATGCCCTAAACTTACATTTTCTGAGGTGTTTACAAGTGAGCAAGTGGATAACCTGCCAGAGGTAAACACTACTAAGGAGGTACTGAGGGATTTGGAAATTGTAGAGGGAGAAGTGCTGCTCAGATTAAATAAGATGAAATCAAACAAATCACCAGGCCCAGATAATATTTATCCTCGTGTTCTTAAGGAGGCTAGTGAGTACATATATAAACCCTTGACACATATTTTTAGGAAGTCACTGTGCACTGGAGAGATTCCAAAGGACTGGAAAATGGCAAATATCATCCCATTATATAAAAAGGGTGACAGGGCAGATCCAAGCAACTATAGGCCAGTAAGCTTAACAAGCATCACAGGAAAATTAATGGAAGGAATTATTAAGGATAAGATTGAGCAACACATGACAAGGACAGGAGTTATTCTGAACAGTCAGCATGGGTTCAGAAGAGGGAGGTCGTGTTTTACTAACATGTTGGAATTCTATGAGGAGGCAACAAAAGGATACGATCAAAGTGGAGCTTATGATATTATTTATCTGGACTTTCAGAAAGCATTTGATAAGGTGCCACATGAGAGGTTGGGCATCAAGTTAAAAGAAGTGGGAATTCAGGGTGATGTTTTTAGATGGGTGCAGAATTGGCTCAGACACAGGAAGCAGAGGGTGATGGTGCGAGGAACCTCATCAGAACTGGCGATGTTAAGAGTGGTGTTCCACAGGGGTCAGTGCTAGGGCGCTGCTATTTTTAATATATATAAATGATTTAGATAGGAATATAAGTAACAAGCTGGTTAAGTTTGCAGATGATACCAAGATAGGTGGATTAGCAGATAATTTGGAATCCGTTATATCATTACAGAAGGACTTGGATAGCATACAGGCTTGGGCAGATTTGTGGCAGATGAAATTTAATGTCAGTAAATGTAAAGTATTACACATAGGAAGTAAAAATATTAGGTTTGAATACACAATGGGCGGTCGAAAATCGAGAGTACACCTTATGAGAAGGATTTAGGAGTCATAGTGGACTCAAGCTATCAACTTCCAAACAGTGTTCAGAAGCCATTAAGAAGGCTAACAGAATGTTAGGTTATATAGCACGATCTGTGGAGTACAAGTCCAAGGAGGTTATGCTCAACCTTTATAATGCACTGGTGAGGCCTCATCTTGAGTACTGTGTGCAGTTTTGGTCTCCAGGCTACAAAAAGGACATAGCAGCGCTAGAAAAGGTCCAGAGAAGAGCGACTTGGCTGATTCCAGGGCTACAGGGGTTGAATTATGAGGAAAGATTAAAAGAGCTGAGCCTTTACAGTTTAAGTAAAAAAAGATTAAGAGGTGACATGATTGAAGTGTTTAAAATTATGAAGGGAATTAGTACAGTGGATCGAGACTTGTATTTTAAAATGAGCTCATCAAGAACACGGGGACACAGTTGGAAACTTGTTAAGGGTAAATTTCACACAAACATTAGGAAGTTTTTCTTTACACAAAGAACGATAGACACTTGGAATAAGCTACCAAGTAGTGTGGTAGACAGTAAGACGTTAGGGACTTTCAAAACTCGAGCTGATGTTTTCTTGGAGGAAATAAGTGGATAGGACTGGCCAACTTTGTTGGGCTGAATGGCCTGTTCTTGTCTAGAGTGTTCTAATGTTCTAATGTAGCGTTTCTCAACCTTTAAGTATTTGCGACCCGAGTTTTCATAACAGTTTTAATCGCGCCCCCGCCAACATTTTTTCGAAATGTAGATGCATATTTTATTATACCTACTTAACTTTTATCGACATTTATCTAACTCTATATTGATTGTTCTAGTATCAGAATGTTGTTCAAGTTATTTTGCTTTAGTTTCAACAGATTTTTTTCTCATATTTTTGATTCTTGTTTTCTTTTTTTCACATCTTTGCGCCCCCCTTTTTGTTACTTCATGCCCCCCTAGGGGGGCCCGCCCCACAGGTTGAGAACCACTGTTCTAATGTACTATATAATTCATTTTTATATAATTTATTAAACCCCAAGGATTGTCTTTTCACATGACCTTTGGGGGTTAACCATTGTACAGTACCCTGGAGCAATTTTTAGGTTAAGGGGCTTGCTCAAGGGCCCAATGGAGTAGGATCCTTTCTGGCAGTAATGGGATTTGAATTTGCAGCCTTCCAGATACCAGCGCAGATCCTTAGCCACAGTGCAACCACTCCACCCAGTACTAGTTTGAAGACATGGTCTGATGTTTCTCAGCATATAGTGGAGATAAACCATCCGGTGGAGGAGACTGATCAGTTAGAGGAGGTTGCTCAATCACCTAACTATGAGGATGGCTCTGCCCCTGCTGCCTAGCCACCCATGAAGAGACCATGTAGCTCCTGTGCTACGTTTGCCTCTGCTAAAGCTAATGCTGCACCAAAATATGCACATTATGCTCCTGCAGCTGAGATTAAGAAGTTTCGAATAAAACCTTTTCCACTCCTAGAAAATCATCTCAGTTGGGGGAATGAACATGAATACCCTCAGCTAACTAGAGTAGCAAAGCATTTGCTGTGCATTCCTGGCGCAAACATCTCTGCAGAGAGAGTTTTCCACCACAGAAGACATTGTTACAACACAGAGAAGTGCTCTAAAAGTTGGGCATGTTCACCAGCTCATCTTCCTCCAAAAAAATCTTGACAGTAAAAGATAAGCACTGACATACTGTACACAGAAACTGAAATAATGTGTAATATAATTCCTTTGTTCAGATTGCACAAACATAATGTTATGATGTTGGATGTTACAGGGATTAGAGATTTTCTTTTATTAACTATTTGAGAAATTAAAAACTGAGATACTGTGAACCTTTAAAGCCGGACCTAAACAACAGTCACTTTTATTTTATTTTTACTGATACAGGCAAAAGTTAATTTCTTTGCTCAGATTGTACAAAAAGTAGTGCTATGAAGTTTGATGTTGCAGGGACTGTGATAAATTCAAAGGCAGATCCCACTGTTCTGATTACAAAAAAAGTTACATTTTTTACTTAGATTTTATGCATTTATTGGTATGCTCTTTATATTACGACAGTTTTCCTAAAATGAGATTTAAAAGAATTGCAATATATCACCTTGACTACAGCATTGAAATGTAACACAATATTTTGCATCATCTTGTGAAATGTATCGTATCATTAGAGTCATGCCAATACATAGTCCAAAAAAAAAAATATATACCATTCCCGGGGGATTCCACCTGGCTCTCCTGACATCACTTCCGGGACCGAGCCAATGGAAGTCAACCACACCAGCTCTGGCCCCTCTGATGTCACGTCCGGCTGTGATCCAATGGTTGAAGACCACGTGCTTAATCCTTATGACCTCACTTCCTGTCTTCCCCTTTAAAAACCTGCCCCTTATCCCTTTTTCCTCAGTCTTGTTTTGGACTCCGTTGTATGCACTTCAGTGCTGGTTATTTTGACGAAAATGACTTTTGCAGCCAGGATACCAGATTAAACGGGTGGCTTCCCCAAACTTTTATCTGTCTATGTCTCATTTTTGTGACAGTGGCGTAGTCGGCAGGATGGAGATGTCCCAGAAGAGAAGGGGACAGGACCTACAATACACCCAGGTGGGAGCGTACCGGGGCCGAGTATTCAGGCGGGGAGGGTGTCCCGTGGGTCGGCGAGACCCAGTGCGGGCTCCGCTCCCAGCACGCATAACTAGGCCACCTAGAGAGGCCAAGGAGTGTGCGGGTGGGGCTCACAGAGTTGGGCTGCCCTGGAAGGGGGAGGCAAAAGGGGCTCATTATGCTCTCTTGGGGGAGAGTTTCTGCCTTCCTGTGAAACCAGAGTCCCATTTACCACATAGGGGTGCCCCATACTGGCAGGGGAGTGAAATAAAAAAATGGAGGTTGGACCCTGAGGAGCCGACCAGCAAACAAGCCTGGTCCTTCTGGGCCATGGTAGTGCAGTCACTACGGCCATTTGAAAACAAGCTCTACCAAATAATAGAGCAGGTAGCTTGCTATCTGCTCCTGAAAGAGCTTCCCCATGTCTTCACAAAGCCGGTCTGGGGCAGGCAGTTTAAGAACATGTCAGAGCTCATAGAGCTTCTGGAGACACAGAGGGTGGCCTCACACTCTGGGGGAGCAGAACCGTCCTTATGTCGAACTCAGCCGGGGTACTCCCAAGACCTAGCCCCTCCCTGTACAACCCAGAGCTTGTCTCGGCGTCTGCCGTGCCGCAGGCGCACAAATCGCTTGGAGGCAAGGAGGAATGCAGGTGGAGGGCGAGGAGGAGTTGGTGTGCTCTGGTTAATCCATTGGCGATCCCACATACTGGCGTGGTGATCATCAACAGACACAAGACCACCGTTTTGTTTGATTCCGGCAGCAACATTTCCATTGTTGCCCGCCGCTTTGTGCAACCGCAACAGTGGCTAAAATTTAAGACCGGTATAACCTGTGTCCACGGAGAAATCCGCTGGTACAGGTCCACCGCTTGTGTCATCAGTTACGGAGGATCAGTTCGCAAACTCACCGTAGCAGTCCTTCCTGATCCTCCACACCCGGTGATACTAGGGCGGGACTGGTTTAAAATTAAAAGCGGTGAGACACATACCACTCCCGGGATTAATTTGGGCCTCGTTATGGTTGGAGATGAACCGTCTCAAGCTGCCTCCACGCCGTGTAATCAGCCGGCAGAGAGATGAAGCGGCCGACCTGAGTGACATGGCACCTCCCGGGCCGTCGCGTGCTGACACGTCATCCACCAACGCCGCGGCGGAGCCGGAGGAAACCACGTCCATTGAGGTCAACGTTGACCCTCTCTCCTTGTTACGATTCCAATTTAAAGAGACACCGGCTTCTTTTAGAAGGGAGCAATGGAATGACGACTCCCTGAAGTTTGCAAAAAATGCAGTGGTCCTTGTCAATGGCCAGCGCACTGATCAGTCGATGCCACAGGGCCCTCACTTTGTATTAGACAATAACCTTCTTTACCGTGTAGCAATGCATGACGGGCAGGAGAGAAAGCTGCTGCTAATTCCGCATACCTTCCGGCGGCAGGTCTGCGAGCTAGCACACGCCCACCTCCTAGGTGGCCACTTGGGCACAGAGAAAACTCTGGAGCAGATTAAGCTCCGTTTCTACTGGCCTGGAATCAATGAGGAGGTTCGTCGCTTTTGGGCTTACTGCCCGTAGTGTCAACTGCGACAAATTCCTAGGAGGGACAGTACTCCTCTCGTTCCTATTCCCCTGATTGATGTTCCCTTCCACAGAATCGGGGTCGACTTGGTTGGACCCCTAGAGCCCTCAGCCCGAGGACACAAGTACATTTTAGTCCTCGTGGATTATGCTACAAAATACCCCGAAGCTGTTCCGTTGCGCTCAGCTACCTCTAAAGCCATCGCACGGGAATTACTAGGGGTGTTTGCACGCGTTGGGATCCCCAAGGAAGTCTTGACGGACCAGGGGACCCCTTTCACCTCGGAGACGTTCAAGGAGACTGCCAAGTTACTGAAAATAAAGCATTTAAAGACCTCGGTGTATCATCCTCAAACTGACGGATTAGTAGAGAGGTTTAATCAAACTCTCAAACAAATGCTTCGTAAGGTGTTCAGCGAGGATGGAAAGAACTGGGATCAGCTCCTCCCCCTCATCCTTTTTGCCTATCGGGAAGTCCCACAAGCCTCCACAGGGTTCTCCCCTTTTGAATTACTATATGGGCGACAACCTCGGGGCATATTAGATATTTAAAAAGAAGGATGGGAAAAAGAGGCTCTTCCCTCTACAAACATTCTAGAATATATCGCGCAGTTACGCTATAGATTTGGAAAGATTCGGCCTCTCCTTAAAAGTCACATGGAAGAGGCTCAAGCAGCACAGGCCAACGTTACTACAACTGCGGCACGTCTCTTCAGGAGTTCCACCCGGGAGATCGGGTCATGGTCCTAGTACCTACCTCCCACTCTAAGTTGCCTGCCCATTGGGAGGTAGTCAGTGAAAACCCCGGAAGGACCTCTCTGATTGAGCACAACATTGTGACAGAGCCCAGGGTTTTTGTCCGAGAACGCCCGTATCGTCTTCCCGAGGCAAAAAAGGCTGAAGTGGAGCTTCAGATCAAGCGCATGCTGGAACTAGGTGTGTTTGAGGAAAGTTATAGTCCTTGGTCCAGCCCCATTGTGCTCGTCGGTAAGCCTGACGGGAGTTGGAGGTTCTGCAATGACTTCCGTTGGCTTAATCAAGTCTCCCAATTTAATGCCTATCCAATGCCACGCGTGGACGACCTCCTCGAGAGGCTTGGACAGGCTCGATATCCGACCACACTTAACATGACAAAAGGGTACTGGCAGGTTCCTTTAACAGACTCCGCGAAGGAAAAAAACGCATTTAGTACCCCTAGCGGACACTGGCAGTATCGTGTCCTTTCATTTGGGTTACACGGGGCTCCAGCAACCTTCCAGCGTCTGGTGGACAAAGTGCTACGGCCTCATGACTAATACAGTGCTGCCTACCTGGATGACGTGGTCATCTATTCCAGCACATGGAGGGAACACCTACAGCATGTTCGAGCGGTATTATGGACACTTGGTGAGGCCGGGCTCCGGATTAATCCCAAGAAATACTTCTTTGGATTAAGCAAGGCCAAATATTTAAACTACCTGGTGGGTCGGATTACCGTAAGGCGACAGTGCTCCAAAGTTGATGCCATTTTGAAATGGCCCCGTCCGCGAACCAAGCGGCAGGTCCAAGCCTTTCTCGGGTTAGCCGGGTATTACCGCCCGTTTGTACCCCGGTTCTCAGAGAGAGCGGCGCCCTTGATTGATTTAACAAAGAAGAGGGCCCCGAAAATTGTGGTATTGACTGAGAAGACAGGCGCTGCATTTGGTGACTTAAAGCAGGCCCTTACGTCCGCACCTATTTTGATGGCACCTAACTTTTCTTTGCCTTTCATCCTCCAGACGGATGCTTCGGACACAGGCCTGGGCACTGTGCTGAGCCAGTGTCGAACACCCCATCATGTTCCTGAGCCGGAAACTGTTGGACCGGGAGACCAGGTATGCAGCGGTGGAAAGGGAGGCTTTGGCGATTAAATGGGCGATTACTCAGCTTAGGTACTACCTGTTGGGCCGGGAATTCACCCTTGTCACGGACCATGCACCTCTACAGTGGTGGTTTATTGACCTACAGCCTTATAAGTTTTCGCTCGTTCATCATGGGGGCGCTCTCCATGCCATCGCTGATGCTCTTTCTCGGGTTCACGACCTCTCAGTTAGGGTCGCCCGACCCGACGGGTCTGGGCTAAGGGGGTGGCCTTGTCACACGCGTGTGCATGGGAGGCAGCTAAAGGGCTTGAGTGAAGGCAGTTCGGAGGCATTCCAGGATGTGGCAGAGTACACTGACTCTTTTTCTCCTTTGCTTTTAGACCATTCCCGGGGGATTCCACCTGGCTCTCCTGACATCACTTCTGGGACTGAGCCAATGGAAGTCGACCACACCAGCTCCGGCCCCTCTGATGTCACGTCTGGCTGTGATCCAATGGTTGAAGACCACGTGCTTGATTCTTATGACATTCACTTCCTTTCTTCCCCTTTAAAAACCTGCCCCTTTTTCCTCAATCTTGTTTTGGACTCCGTTGTATGCACTTCAGTGTTGGTTATTTTGACGAAAATGACTTTTGCAGCCAGGATACCAGATTACATGGGTGGCTGCCCCAAACCTTTATCTGTCTATGTCTCGTTTTTGTGACAATACAAATATATATATAGTGGACGTTAGGAGTCGCTGTTGTCACATTAAACCCACCAGACAGACGTGTAAAAATACAAGAAGATTTTAATTATAATTTTCTTCAAATATAGTGCACAAAGCACCGCACACACCACAATTCTCAATTAATCAATAAGCAATAACAATAACAATAATCACACAATCCTCCACTCCCAGCAGCTCCGCCCTCTACCACCCAACTCTGGCTCGATCTTGTGGGTTTCCCATAGTCCTTTTTAAAGTCTCTGACCCGGAAGTACTGTGGGGTTCTGTCCTTGTGAGTTTGAAGTACTTCCGGGTTAGCCATAATAGTCCCCGGGTTCTTGGTGAGCTCCCCCTGGGCGGCACCCACGGTACCCGACAGGGCTGAAGAAACAGACTCCATGTCCCATGTTGCCCTGCAGGAATCCGGGGAACCATTTCCGTCCTGGGGGATGTAATGCCCTAAAAATGCTCTTTCTTTTAGTTGAGGGACAACCCGGCCAGACTGAAACGCCGGCCGTCCATCACAATATATACTCTCTATATATAAAATCCTAAGCCTAAAAGTGCAGCAATTTTGTGCAATGATTTTATGTCACATTTTAAATCGGGCTTTTTATAAAACCTACATACATGTTTCATATCATTCTTTTCAGAACTTATCAAACTTTAATGTGATGTCAGATTTTCTGATTGTTATTCTGTTTTTAAATTATAAACTAAACTAAAAGATCGTCGTGAATTGAGCATAGTGGACCTCAGTTTAATGGGAATACTCCAATCGGTAAGAGAGTAACTATTTTATTTTCATTTCATGATTTTTACTTCATTAAATAATAATTAATTTTTCTTTTACATAGTTATAAAATTTCATGATTTTGACTCCAATAAATAATCATTTATCTTTTGTACATTTACTGATTTTACTAATATTCTGGCCACAACTGGTGGTTGGGCACTGAAGGCGCCAAGGGAGATTTGCCCCCTAGTATATATATATATATATATATATATATATATATATATATATATATATATATATATATATATATATATATACAGTATGTAGTAAGAGGGACATAACCCATTGAAAATAGCTTGGGGACTATTGCCCAGTTCGCTGGAAAAAATACTTGTCTTAAAAGACTGAGTCCCAAATTAGACTGATTGAAGAGCAAGGATGTTGGCTTTTACTGCTATGGAAGAGAAGAAGGTGAGACATCTGGATGGGAAATGGCCATCCGAGGGTGTGGTCTGGAGTCTGAGGAGGGAGGACACTAGGTCTTACTGCTCCTGTAGGGAGAGAAGAAGAGGCATTAGTACACCTGATTACTCACCTGTACCTGTGTGTCAGCAGTAGCTAGACTCCTCTGAGGCTTCAGAAGCACACATATGTGACTATATATATACAGTATATATATATATATATATATATATTATATATTTATAATATATGTATATATATATATATATATATATATATATATATATATATATATATATATATATATAGTGATAATAATACACCAAAGACAAAGGTTTGGGGCAGCCACCCATATATTGTTTTTCCCAGCTGTAAAAGTTTGTTTTTTGAAGCACAATGTGCATAGAACAGAGTCCATAACAGAACTGGCTATAGTAGCCCAAGATGGAGGCTTTAAAGGTCTGGAGAAGAACTGATGTCAGCAAAGGGGCCGGAAACAAGAAGTGACGTCATCAAAAGGGCCGGCTTCGGACGTGACGTCATCAAAGGGGGCGACTTTGGAAGTGACATCATCAAAGGGGCCGGCTTCGGAAATGACGTCCTCTGAGGCGCCAGAACCTTGCAGGATTTCCCAGGAAAGGTCTGTCGGGAACTGAGAAAGACAGTCGGCGCACTCTGCCTCCCCGGGTTGAATGTTTCATTACACTTACTCAGACCCTTTAGCTGCCTCTTACTCGCACGTGTGTGACAATATATATATATATATATATTGTCACGCTTGGGTCACAGATTTGCACAGATACACAGGAGGTCGTAGAAACAAAAAGGATTTTTATTCAAACACATGAGCTTAAACGTGCTCCATGACAAGTCAGAGATGACAGTTCCGCTAGGAGCAGAGAGAGAGAGATAAAAGCAAGCAATCAATTCCAATTCTGATAGGTGCTGCGCACGGCTTTTAAGTCAGCGGAGTACCGTGCGAGGCTTGTATTATGCGTTATAGTGCAAGGATAAGGAGCAATGTGAGGGTAGTCATTGTTTCAGGCTTTGTGGTTTTCCCAGGGGCGTTTGTCTCTATTTGGGGTGCGATCAGCCCTCCAGCTCACACCCTCCCCCTCAGCTTTATTCACATTCGTGTGAATCAAGCGACCAAGTTCATGTTCATGTAGTCGTGATAATACATCTGCGTTGACGTGTTCAGAACCTGGTCGGTGCTTTACTGTGAAACTATAAGGTTGTAAACCCAGAAACCATCTCATTAGACGAGAGTTTGTATCTTTCTGTCGGTACAACCATTGGAGTGGAGCATGATCAGTTACCAAAGTGAAGTTTCGTCCCCACAAGTAATATCGAAGTGCTTTCACAGCCCACCTGATTGCCAAGCATTCTTTCTCAATTGTAGAATAATTACGCTCCCTAGGTAATAATTTCCTACTTAAATATGTGATTGGATGTTCCTCTCCATCAAAAATCTGAGACTCTATTTGGGGTGCAATCAGCCCTCCAGCTCACAATATATATATATATATATATATATATATATATATATATTTGTGCCCATTCTCAATGCCCTCATCTAAGAGGTTTTCTTCCTCTGAAATACAAACAATAGAAAGTTGGGACGAGATGGGTTTGGTGAAAAGGAGGGGGAGCAGATATGGGAAGCAAAGGAACAGGAACAAAACAGTGTACTGGATAGTAAAGGAAAGATGGAATGTGACAGACTGTATTGGGATATATATATATATATATATATATATATATATATATATACACATACAAGGTGAGACACACAAATAACCGGATTGGTAAAAAAATATATATTTATTGATAAATTACAGCATTCTAAACATTGTCACCTTCTATATACTTCCCCTCCAGATTTCTACACCGATCCATACATATCTTCCATTGACTGAAACAGTGCTGGGAGGCTTCTTGCTTCAACAGGCTTGTCGTTTTTGTCTTCACTTCATCCACTGAAGAAAAATGTGTTCCTATCAGGTCACTTTTGATTTTTGGGAACAAGTAAAAATCACAGGGAGCTAAATCGGACAAATAGGGAGGATGATCGAGGACAGGAATGTTTTTGTCAGTCAAAAACTGCTTTACGCAAAAAGAGAAAATTCATGAGAAATTTGATGTTGATTTGCTGTTTGATTTTTTCACCCGACATTATTGTGGCAACTTATGTAGCGATTGGTGTGCAAATATTGACTGGGCTCTTCACAGGATATACCTAGCTGGTCAGCGCTTTAAGAGGGGGTGTAAGAGGAGATATAGTTCTATAATTCATGTCCAGCCGACCTCCAGACGATTTTCCAGGAAAGACCCAAGCCCAGTCCAGTTATTTTTGTGTCTCACCTCGAATATATATATTTCTTTAAGTGTTAGTATAATAATGAATAACATATTTTAATAAATTATTAAAATAAATGAAAATTAAATAATATGCAAAATTCAGATTTCCATAATCTGTATGTTAATGTGCATGTGTAAAGCATAAAGTTGCAGAATATCTGGAAATGGATATGCTGAAATGAATGCAGTATGTAGATAATAATAAACACATCAGAAATTCCAATGTGGACAACCTATATAAAGAATGCTGATTTTAAATGCAATGCAGATATTTGTTTGTAATTGTATTACTGCATTCAGAAAAGAAAGGAAAACTGATTGCAAAGGAAGACAGAGTGTTTACTCAAAATATTGTTAATAAGGAAGTATTTTTTTCTTAAAACTGTTAATTACTTCAATAAGGAGTTACATAAGCATAAATGTATACTGTACATACACCAAGTATTTAAGCATACAAATTACTTGTACATGCATTGTAGAAGCTTACAAGTTATTTATCCATTTTGTCAAACTTCTTTTGGATTATTGCTATAAGTGCTGTGCAACTCCCAACATTACTGTCTTCTTTCCATGAACTACAGGACATGCTGTTACTGCTAGTAGAGATCTCCTAGCAACTTTGCAAGGGGCATACAATCTGCTTTTTTACGGGATTCCCAAAATTCTTTTTAATCAGACATTTTCTGAGTTTAAGTACAATTTATTAACTCTTCCACTGAAATCACCTGCTCAAAAGCATCATAAGATGACTAAAAACAATAAATTGTGAATAATTTCACTACATTATAACATTTTTGTCCCTTTGATGGGATGAATTATACTTCTGAAAACTAATATGAGGTAAACATGATATTGTAATTTAATAAACAAATAAGACAAAGTGCAGTATATAAATAAGCATAAATTCAGATAGGTATTTGTTTCTAAGGTGAACATAAATAAGATGAGCTTCTTTTTAGATGACTACTCAGTGCTGTATTATACTAAAACATGTGACAGCCATTTTTAAAAAAAGGAAAAGTTTGAAAAAGAAAGTGAAGAGTATAAGTCTGCATATTATGACCTGACCTGCATATTATGACTCTTTTTTTGTACATATTTAAGGTTTATAATGTGTAATTATTTCAAATTCTGTAAATGAAATAAAAAAATCCTGTAATGTAAATGTAAATTTGGCATGTTTATTTCTTGAATATATAGGGAAGAACCACAAATACAAATATAAACAAAGTATTTTAATTAGAAGCTAGTAAATAATTTAAAAACAGGAATATTTCCAAAATATAGTTTTACTGTCTTGTAAGAATAAGCAGATGGATGAATGAAAAATGCAGTCTAAAAAATCTGTTTTCCTACACCACTTTTTTTGTGGCAAAAGCAGCACATGGCAGGGCCCACACACACAATCATACTCCCTCACACGGAGGATGATTCAGAATTAACAATTAACTTCTCCTAAGCAAAGTAGTGGCAGTGAGCCATTGCTCTAGCATACCTCCTGGCAATAAACTGCTCTAGAATACTGTGTAGTAAAAGGGCCGGCCTGCTTGGAGTTGAATGTGGGAAAATAGTAAGATAAGAAGTACTAAAAGAGAACAATGGTGTAGAACCCAGAGAGAACCCTATTTAAATAGGAAGTCAATATACACCCTACAGATGAACTCACAAGAGTTTCTACACCTAATATGTCATATAGAAACTGCATCTGATAGCTGGGTCCTGGGAACCAAAGAAAATAGTAAATCCACAAAAAGAACAGTTTAATGCTAAAATTAAGGGATACGCAGATGTCCAATCAGGAATGTCACACTAATGACACCTGTGTTCTGACTAAAAGACAGTCAGACCAGATTCCTGATAACATGTAGTGACCCTATTCAAACCTGCCTATAGTCTTGTCACTAAAGAGCTCTTTAATCACCCCAGTGACCTCAGCCATAGAGATGAACTCCACCCCAGCCAATGCTTTCTGCTCTGCCTTCTCTGAAAAGGTTGTATCCACCATATTTACAAGTGTCACCCCACAACAATATCCCAAGTTGAGGTCTGTTTTTCCCCACCCTTGCTGAGCACAACCTGGACAACATTCCACCTACCTTAAATTAGTCACTGAACCTCTTGAAGGTCTTCTGTAAGTCATTCTCCAATAACTTAATAGTCTATCTGCACACTGTGTTTTCAGTTTGGCCAGTGCTGCAGATGTCACTCTTTTTGGCCTGTTGGTTCATCACAGTCAGTTATGGAGACTCACCTGCTAACATTGCATTATACCTTTGTTATTGATGGTGAGTCCTAGGGTTGCCACCATTACAGACAAAACAGCCTTATGATTGAAGTTCCTTTCAACTGCCTCTGAAATGTTGAAAAGAATGTAGGAAATGTAGGAAAAGCTCCTATACAGGTGGGAATTAAATTCTTTGTGAGGAGAGGTATCAACCAATAGTTCACAGTGCACCTTCACTACCTCTTGGATCTCCCAGTTCTGTCCAAGTGGCACTCCATCCATCCGCTCAGTGCCTCTGTTTATGCAAATGTCCATGTAATAGACAACACAAAAAGGAAAACAGCTTACAATAAAATTCATTTTGGCATCTCAATTCCTGTATGATACTCACTAGGGACCTCAGGTCTGGACTACACTCATCTTTGAATACTGAAGGAACTGAAGTTACCTGTAGTAAACCCACTCTGATATACAATGAAGACCGCAGTTGATAATCAAGCATCGGAATTATCCCAAGTTCCTGGAGCTGTGAAACAGCAGTGATGAAGACTGCATTACCACTCTGTCCAACTTCTGAAAAAGCTATTTAAACTTCATATTTCTTGTTACAGTAATATAGACTGGTACATTGCACAGCATTATACTAAGTCATTTTCTGCATCATGCTGCCTCATAAAATACTGCAAATGTAAAAAATACAAATAGTAATACATTATATGCTGCCTCAGAAGCACCACATAGGTGAATTCGGCTATTATAAAATAGTAAGTGTTCAGTTTTGTTTTAAATTCCAAGATTAATGGGGCATCTTTTAGATTTTTTTTAGAGAGATCATTTCTTTTACTAATGCCACCTCGAGTAATTTTCTTTATCCTTGGACTTTTAATCTGACCTCCTACAATCAGAGTATAAGCAGGGGTAAAAGTATTGATAAGATCAACAATATATACCGTGTATATTTTATTTATAAATACTGCATTTCCATTTGTTCATTTCTCTGTGGGATAAACATGTAAAATTTCTGATGGCGCTATTCTAAAACAAAAGGTGCAAGTATTTACTTTTAAAGGACATAACGTCACTAGGGATAGACAGTCATCTCTGCTCAGGATTCATTATGTTGCTTGGCCTCCAGGGCCTTTTATAAATTGCACCAGCAAAAGACTTCCTAAGCAAGTCAGATATGTACTGAAGATCTCGCTTGAACACTAAATCAAAATGACTATTGTGTCCTTCTTTTATCCTGAATGGAAAGCAAAATGAATAAAAACTAATCCTGTTTTGTGAACAGGAGGGCATTATGTTTAGATGGCTTAGAATTCCTTATATAAAAATTCTGATAAATTCTAATGTGTGTTACATACAGTAAATCAATGTTGTAAAAATATACCCCAGTTCTAATATTTCATTTAAATGACACTTGCTTAGTAGATTTTATCACAGTCTATACAACACTATATGAATGAAGTGTTTAAAAAATATATATAGGAAAATTTTATTTTGATTCATCAAACTTAACAGATGATATATAGTTTTCTGCCTCACTCCGCACTGCCTGTGCAATGCGGCCACAGAGAGCTTAAACAACTCGGCACATCCACATAAAAAAGCGACAAGGGGTGAGCGAGCTATCTTGAAGGCTTTTACTGGAAGTACTTCTTTGTAAACTGAAATATATACAAAAGAAACATACAGGCATTTACATGTGTACCATCAAAGACAATAAAGAATGATTCACAAAGCAATACATAGCAGATAGTGTACATTAAACAATAAAGCTTTAAAAGACACTTACAAGGCGAGTGATTTCCACGGATGGATCAATACAAAGAGAAGCGTGTAGACAGAGGTTGCGTACCACAACTAACCAGACACAGGGGTTTATATACCTAAGGACACGCTTTGGACGTGACCGAAACAAGATATAAAGGGGTACCTATGTGAGAGACATGGGGTGTATTGTATTCAAATGTTTATTATGAGACCTACGTGCATTATGCAAGTTTCATAGACTTTTATAGTACCACTGTGAGTGTGGGACGTGACTGACTGGTGTGTTAATAAATGACAAGATGAAGGGGGAGCACAGCTCAACAAATAATAGTCTCATCTAACAAGATGTGGGGCAGAACATACAGTATAAGATTTTATGTAATTTTATTGCAATGACATCTTACAGGCCAAATGACCTTGTAATGCTACAAATCTTGTTGTTTGCAATGTTGCTTATTACACTTCATTTGACGAGTAAAAGCTTTTTGTGGATCCTAAAACCCTCCTAATGAAATTAAAACTTTGTTGGGGGCCATTGACTATCCTATCAACATCATACATAAGGCAAGAGCCAAACATGGACAAGAAACAAGTCCACCACAAGGCCCTCTCATACTCACATCCATATTAACACTCACACGAAGCCAATTATGAGTCTTCAGTTAACATGTATGTCTTTCAAGACGTTGGTTGAAAAAAACCAAAGTAGCTGGAGGACATCCATATTGACAATGGCAGAATGTGCAAACTATAAATGGGCAATGACTGGGCAGCAGCATCATCTATTGTGCCAAGATCCCACACTTCAAATGGAAAACATAAATAAGCTTAATTATTTATTACCTATTTTTTGATATAAATTGATACCTTTTTTATTTAGACATCATTAAACTGACAAACTTACAGCCAAGACATTACTAGTGTTTGTAATGGCTTTTTCTGCTTGAAACGACTGACTTTTAATTTATTACTCACATATGACTGTAAAGTCCCATTTTTATCAGGCAGTCCTTCTGTGTCCTAATGGTAAACCCACTTAGCTTATTCTTAATTAGTCATGTATAAATGCTAAATGGTTATTAGAGAAACCTTTGTAATTGTATTAGCACCACTGAAAACTGTTATTCTGTTCATTTGGGTTGCAAGGTACTGGCATTCCTAAAGTTCAGTTTTGAGTTCAAAAATAGCCACAAGAAAGGTTGCAGAATATTGTTTTTTTTTTAACAGAATAAAGGCTATTCCATGCAACCTTTACCCCTCCTTGTGTGTCTTACACTCACACTTTCTCTTTTGATCACATCACCAAAGCCAGACTGACCTGTCACAACAATGTCAAACTGACCATTCAAATTGCTTAGAGGAACTGAATGTGCACAAAAACCTTAGTGTTTTATTATATAGCATATACAGTATATATAAATATATACATATAAAATATATATATATATATATATATATATATATATATTTTGTGTATATATACAGTGGTGTGAAAAACTATTTGCCCCCTTCCTGATTTTCCTCATTTTGTCACACAAAATGTTTCTGATCATCAAACACATTTAACCATTAGTCAAATATAACACAAGTAAACACAAAATGCAGTTTTTAAATGATGGTTTTTATAATTTAGGGAAAAAAAAATTCAAACCTACATGGCCCTGTGTGAAAAAGTAATTGCCCCCTTGTTAAAAAATAACCTAACTGTGGTGTATCACACCTGAGTTCAATTTCCGTAGCCATCCCCAGGCCTGATTACTGCCACACCTGTTTCAATCAAGAAATCACTTAAATAGGAGCTGCCTGACACAGAGAAGTAGACCAAAAGCACCTCAAAAGCTAGACATCATGCCAAGATCCAAAGAAATTCAGGAACAAATGAGAACAGAAGTAATTGAGATCTATCAGTCTGGTAAAGGTTATAAAGCCATTTCTAAAGCTTTGGGACTCCAGCGAACCACAGTGAGAGCCATTATCCACAAATGGCAAAAACATGGAACAGTGGTGAACCTTCCCAGGAGTGGCCGGCCGACCAAAATTACCCCAAGAGCGCAGAGACGACTCATCCGAGAGTTCACAAAAGACCCAAGGACAATGTCTAAAGAACTGCAGGCCTCACTTGCCTCAATTAAGGTCAGTGTTCACGACTCCACCATAAGAAAGAGACTGGGCAAAAACGGCCTGCATAGCAGATTTCCAAGACACAAACCACTGTTAAGCAAAAACAACATTAGGGCTCGTCTCAGTTTTGCTAAGAAACATCTCAATGATTGCCAAGACTTTTGGGAAAATACTTTGTGGACTGATGAGACAAAAGTTGAAATTTTTGGAAGGCAAATGTCCTGTTACATCTGGCGTAAAAGGAACACAGCATTTCAGAAAAAGAACATCATACCAACAGTAAAATATGGTGGTGGTAGTGTGATGGTCTGGGGTTGTTTTGCTGCTTCAGGACCTGGAAGGCTTGCTGTGATAGATGGAACCATGAATTCTACTGTCTACCAAAAATCCTGAAGGAGAATGTCCGGCCATCTGTTCGTCAACTCAAGCTGAAGCGATCTTGGGTGCTGCAACAGGACAATGACCCAAAACACACCAGCAAATCCACCTCTGAATGGCTGAAGAAAAACAAAATGAAGACTTTGGAGTGGCCTAGTCAAAGTCCTGACCTGAATCCAATTGAGATGCTATGGCATGACCTTAAAAAGGCGGTTCATGCTAGAAAACCCTCAAATAAAGCTGAATTACAACAATTCTGCAAAGATGAGTGGGCCGAAATTCCTCCACAGCGCTGTAAAGACTCATTGCAAGTTATCGCAAACACTTGATTGCAGTTATTGCTGCTAAGGGTGGCCCAATCAGTTATTAGGTTCAGGGGGCAATTACTTTTTCACACAGGAAAAGACATCATGCCAAGGTTTGGATTTTTTTTTCTCCCTAAATAATAAAAACCATCATTTAAAAACTGCATTTTGTGTTTACTTGTGTTATATTTGACTAATGGTTAAATGTGTTTGATGATCAGAAACATTTTATGTGACAAACATGCAAAAGAATAAGAAATCAGGAAGGGGGCAAATAGTTTTTCACACCACTGTATATATACAGTGGAACCTCTAGATACGATCACCTCTGTATACTAGAAATTCAAGATAAGAGGAAAGTATGAGTGAAAAATTTGGATCTAAATACAAGCATTGGCTTCGCGTAACGAGCCACGAGCCAGGCTGTAGTTATGCGTGACGCGTTTCCCGATCCGCCTCGACTCGGGGATTCACCCAAGCTGATGCTGCCAGCCCGTCAGCTCACTCAGTGTTCCTTGTTCTCCCGTACCGTGAGGATCTACGCGTTTGTGCGCTTGTGATTTCATTGATTCGCTGTAGCAGTTCGCTGTATAAGCTTATCCAAAAATATCGCGGACATGCAGACGGAGAATAAGAGACGATTGCCCTCAAGAAGAGAGAGAGGCACGCGAGCGAGATAAGGAGAGAGAGAAAGACGCGTGCGCGAGCGAGAGAGATAAGGAGAGAGAGAGAGGCGCGAGCGAGAGAGATAAGGAGAGAGATGCGTGCACGAGCAAGAGAGATAAGGAGAGAGAACCATCAGCTCAGTTATGCTCACATGATGCTCAGCAGACAAAGTGTATCCATACTACTTGTATTGCAAGACATCGCTCGTTTTATCAAGTCAAAATTAATAAAAAAATTTAGCTTGTCTTGCAAAACACTCGTAAACCAAGTTACTTGCAAACCGAGGTTCCACTTGTATATATTATTTATCAGTGTTATTTGTTAGGAAAATAGATTTTTATGTTGATATTTTTGGCGGTGCGGAACGGATTAACTGGATTTCCATTATTTTCAATGGGAAAGTTTGTTCTAGATACGAGAAATTCAGCTATACAAGCTGAGTGCTGGGACGAATTAAACTCGTATCTTGAGCTTCCACTGTATATATATATATATATATATATATATATATATATATATATATATATATATATATATATATATATATATATATATACTCACCTAAAGGATTATTAGGAACACCATACTAATTCGGTGTTTGACCCCTTTCGCCTTCAGAACTGCCTTAATTCTACGTGGCATTGATTCAACAAGGTGCTGAAAGCATTCTTTAGAAATGTTGGCCCATATTGATAAGATAGCATCTTGCAGTTGATGGAGATTTGTGGGATGCACATCCAGGGCACGAAGCTCCCGTTCCACCACATCCCAAAGATGCTCTATTGGGTTGAGATCTGGTGACTGTGGGGCCATTTTAGTACAGTGAACTCATTGTCATGTTCAAGAAACCAATTTGAAATGATTCGAGCTTTGTGACATCGTGCATTATCCTGCTGGAAGTAGCCATCAGAGGATGGGTATATGGTGGTCATGAAGGGATGGATATGGTCAAAAACAATGCTGAGGTAGCCCATGGCATTTAAACGATGCCCAATTGGCACTAAGGGGCCTAAAGTGTGCCAAGAAAACATCCCCCCACACCATTACACCACCACCACCAGCCTGCACAGTGGTAACAAGGCATGATGGATCCATGTTCTCATTCTGTTTACGCCAAATTCTGACTCTACCATTTGAATGTCTCAACAGAAATCAGGCCAGGCAACATTTTTCCAGTCTTCAACTGTCCAATTTTGGTGAGCTTGTGCAAATTGTAGCTTCTTTTTCCTATTTGTAGTGGAGATGAGTGGTACCCGGTGGGGTCTTGTGCTGTTGTAGCCCATCCGCCTCAAGGATGTGCATGTTGTGGCTTCACAAATGCTTTGCTGCATACCTCAGTTGTAACGAGTGGTTATTTCAGTCAAAGTTGCTCTTCTATCAGCTTGAATCAGTCGGCCCATTCTCCTCTGACCTCTAGCATCAACAAGGCATTTTCGCCCACAGGACTGCCGCATACTGGATGTTTTTCTCCTTTTCACACCATTATTTGTAAACCCTAGAAATGGTTGTGTGTGAAAATCCCAGTAACTGTGCAGATTGTGAAATACTCAGACCGGCCCGTCTGGCACCAACAGCCATGCCACGCACAAAATTGCTTAAATCACCTTTCTTTCCCATTCTGATATTCAGTTTGGAGTTCAGGAGATTGTCTTGACCAGGACCACACCCCTAAATGCATTGAAGCAACTGCCATATGATTGGTTGATTAGATAATTGCATTAATGAGAAATTGAACAAGTGTTCCTAATAATCCTTTAGGTGAGTGTATATATATATATATATATATATATATATATATATATATATATATATATATATATATATATATATATTGTATAGACTCAACAATATGCAGCAAAAAGGTTTGGGGTTTTCCAGCCCCGTATATTGTCGACAATCCACAATTCGAAATAAATCTGGTCAAACAGTGAAAACAAAACATGTTCATCTCTGCGACGCCATACTAGGCGTCGGGCCATTTTATAAAGGAGGAGCCGGAAGTGGAGGAATGCTTGGAAGGAGGTGTGAGGGATGATGGGACTGCTGACGTCAGGGAAGATGGCGGAGGAAGGGCGGAAGTGGACGTACTGCGGGAAAGTTCCTTATGGCGGAGCGTCTTTAGTCCTGGAAAACAAAGGAGAAAGGTTAGTACCCGCCACTCCCTGCCGCGACGTCTTTCGATGTGGTTTAAGGTCCATCTGCGCCTCCTACTCGCATGTGTGACATATATATATATATATATATATATATATATATATATATATATATATATATATATATATACTATCCAGCCATCCATTATCCAACCCGCTATATCCTAACTACAGGGTCTGCTGGAGCCAATCCCAGCCAACACAGGGTGCAAGGCAGGAAACAAACCCCGGGCAGGACGCCAGCCCACAGCAGCCATATATACTAACTGGACAAATGATTAGGAACACCTGTACACCTACAGTATTTATTCATTCTGTAATCTAATCAGTGAGTCATGTGGCAGCACCACAATAATACCATGTAGATACAGGGCAGGTGCTTCAGTTAATGCTGACATCAAAGACCAAAATGGGTAAAAATATGATCTCAGTGATTTTGACCGTGAATTGATTGCTGGTGTCAGATGGGCCGGTTTGAGTATTTCTCTAAACTGCTTTTCATGCACAACATTTTCTATAATTTACTTAAAGTGGTTCAAAAAGCACTGTGGTGGGTTTGCCCCCTGCCCGGGGTTTGTTTGTGTTGGCTGGAATTGGATCCAGCAGACCCTCATGACCCTGTAGTTAGGATATAGCAGGCTGGATAGTGGATAGATGAAACCAAAAAGCATCCCGTGAATAGCATTGTGTGGACAGAACCACCTGTTTGATGAAGGAGGTCAGAGGAGAATGGAGCTGACAGAAAGGCCACAGTAATTCTGATAACCACTCTATACACCTGCTTGAAGAAATGCATTTCAGAATACACATTTGGTCATTTTGAATAGATATCACGAGCACCAGACACCCCTTCCCAGCAACCTCATAAACCTCATGCTCTCCCAATCCATCTACTGACTTCATAGAAGTAATTGCCAGAGACATGAATGTCAGTGACACTCTCTCTCCACAGACAGACACACTGCTGATGGCTATGCCTAACAGGTCATTAAATGCCTGGATCTTGGTTTTTATACATGATACTCACAAGCCCAGACACTCAGACTCCTTGCTCAGTCTCTCAAGAGCCCCGAACAGAGCCTCCATTGGCACTGCAAAGACCACAGTATCATTAGCAAAGTCAAGATCAGCGAATCTTTCTTCACCGACAGATGCCCCACAGCCACTGGACCCCATGACTTTGCCCAACGCCCAGTCCATACAAGCATTGAACAGAGTAAGAGGAAGAACACACCCCTGATGAACCCCAGAATCAACTGGAAAAATGCAGAGGTCTGCCTCCACTCTGCACATCACTCACAATACCAGTATTCAGGTAGGCCATTATATCCAGCAATCTTGAGGGGCTCCCGCAAAGTCTCAGGATGTAAAAATAGAAAAACAGGCATCTGGGGCAGGGGATAAGAATCCTTATAATGTGCAGATAGTGCAGTTGTGATGTTGTTTTTAGTTTAACACAGTTTCTGAGTGAATATTCAGTCACTTTATGATTACAAAGTGGCACATAATTCCCTTTTTGATTTTCTTAAGCAATTAAATTACATCCAGCATTAGGAGAATTGAACCGGTAAATATGGTGTGGCTTATACAGCACGCAGTATTCAAGATGTTTCAGCAAAAATAGAACTTTTCTGACCTATTTCCTTGAAGAATTAGTGTGCTGAATTTCCAAAAAATCTATCCAACCGAGATGTTGCATGTGGACAGCTAGGTTGACAGATAGACAGACAGACTGACAGACATGACTAACATAGTAGGAGCTTATTACACGTGCGTGTTTCTGGTGGAAGCGTATCATGAAGTTTATAAGGCTAAGGGAAACCCTTTGTCAGTGATAGGCAGGTGACCCCGACCTCTTGTGGAACCACCTACAAAACAAACAGAACATAGCAGAAGATAAATAAACACATAAAAACTAAATGATCAGCAATATTAACATGAATAATGGAAACAACAAAGCAACTTAAACTCCTGCCATCCTGGTGGAAACATAACAAACTAAGCATTAAACCTAATTCTTTAATCCAGATCTTACTCCTGCTTACTGTACAGCAGTGAAGTATAAAAATGTGAATTTAAGAATAACATTTCATGTTCAAAGAATTCATTACTTATTAAAAGATATGATAAATCTTATAAAAATAGCTATTGACTACATGTTGGCTCAGTGGTTTATGTTGTCAGCACTCCAGGTTCAGATTTGGGCAGGGTGCCCTATTCTCCTTGGGTTAACTTTCTTCATTTTTAAATTTCTTTTAAGGGATCCCAGCTTGCCAGGAAATTTTCAATTTTCCTTTTTATGGGTAAGTGTTTGTTGTGGTAATGTATGTATGTGGCAGAGTAAAATGTAAGTGTTGTTTTCTGTTTGGCATCCATTACAGCAGGGTAGTTGCTGAGCGACTCTAGCTCTCTGTTACCCTCCAGTAGATTATGCATATATAAAAAAAGGTTGGAGGCTATACTGTATTAACTATGGAGAATGTTCTATAAGCAAAACAGAGCTTAGAAATTAATATGACAAAAATGGATGCCTGCACTAATTACTATGTTGCTTAGCCATGAAAACACCATTGATTATTCAGAAACCCTAATCAGTATGCATTTCAACAGACTGTAGACTTAATATAAAAAATTTAAAATTCATACTGAAAATGGGGCTATTGATTTGATACTGTGATTAAGTGAAAGCTGACATGTACATATATCATATTAGATGTTGCCACATAACAAAGAATGGATAAATTATGAATCTACAGCAGTGAAGGTGATGCATTGCACAACATATTTGTCTTACTCTGGCTTAAAGCAAAGTATAAAGTAAAGCAGTTTTTAAAGCATGTTGAGTTAATTGTAATATAAGGTCAACTATGTTGATGATAAATGTTAGAATTAAGCAGTAAGGTATTAAGGAGGTAATACAGCAGGAGAGATCTACGTATGTTTTTAAAATATAAATGAATCAAAACAAACTTCAGAAAAGACTTATTCTGAGATTAGATATCTAAATATTGTATAGGAATTGTCACTGTACACCATCTTATTCTTTTAATGCTTCTTTGTCTAATCATCCTCCTAGGAATGACATTCCTGCATATATTAGTGGCTAGACTTTGGATTTCCTACATGTAGGTTCCAGCATATGTGGAATGGCGGTATTACTTCCTTCATATTGATTCTAAATGCAGAGAACACACAGGGTAGTGTGCTAAGCCACCTTGATAGTCCTTGTTCAGCTAAGGCTGCATAGCCAGACACAGCTCCAATTTCATAATTCAATGTGTTGATGACATCATCATCACATGACATGACATCACATTATGACATTAGTATTATTTATATACACGAGAATGATATAAAGAAAGTCAGCAACCTTAAATCTCTTGGAGTCACCATCACTGATGATCTGAAGTGGAAACAACCTGTAAACTAGCTAAAAACCTTACTTCCTTAGATATTTGAGAAAATACAAATGCAACTATCTGCTTTCACCAACAGTGGAGTCCATACCAACTGATTTGATAATACCTAAGCTTAGCTCAGGGCTGAAAAGCATTGCACAGAGTGCTGAAGTTGACGCAGAATATTACAGACATAGAGCTGCTTTTTGTTAAGAACACAAACTGCCTTGGAAAGACAAACTGCATTTATGTAAACAGTTCTTGTACAGTCATTTTCTCTCCTCTTTCACTATGGCAATTGGTTTATTACCATTAGTACCAGTAGATTCAGTGACAGTCACTCATAATGACAAATGTATAATTTATATTATATGCAGTGCCTAAACAGCATTCAATCTCCCTTTTAAAGGTTTTCACATCTAGTTTTTATAGACTATTAAATCACTGGGTTTAGAAGTTATATAATCATTTAAATGGAAATCACCTGTTTGTAGTCAAGGGATTTCAATTGATTATAGTATAAATGGTACCTGCATCTGGAAGGTCCAAAGTCAGTATCATGACCTAACCTATACAATAAAAACAAAAGAACAATCCAAGCAAATACATGAAAAGTGAATGAAAAGCACAAACCTGGGAGACAAGAAAATATCCAAGTCACTGAATAATCTCTTGGAGTCCAGTTAAATCAATCATTAAGAAATGGTAAGAGTATAGCACAACTTACAGCAGGTTGTCCCCTGAAACTAATTGATCATACAAGGAGACAACCATGGAGTGAGGCCACCAACAACACTGTCAACAGTGACTGAAATTGGAGCATCTGTGTATACAATAAGTGTGCTCCAAGAGCTAAGCATAAAACTACTTACAAGAAAGCCTTTTGCTGTTTTGCATCAAAAAATCTGGAAAGCCTTACCAATAGAAATATGCCAGGCTAATACCATGGAGAATTAAAACAGATCTTAAAAAGCCACTGTTTAATTTGTGTTTTCATAGCTGCTTTTTATCTTAATTTCTAGATTATACATGTGCCAGCGATGTTACCTGCCAAAGGTGCCTCCTTCACCTTTTTACCTCCTCGAGTGTCTCACTTGCACTTTCTTTTGTCATCACATCACCAAAGGGAAACTGACCAATCAGATTGCTCAGATGAAACAGACACACACACACAGATATTAGCATTTTATTAAATAGTAGATTGCAATATCATTTACTCCTTAGATTTCCATCCATCCATTTTCTAACCCGCTGAATCCGAATACAGGGTCACGGGAGTCTGCTGGAGCCAGTCCCAGCCAACACAGGGCACAAGGCTGGAACCAATCCCGGGCAGGGTGCCAACCCACCGCAGGACACACACAAACACACCAAGCATACACTAGGGCCAATTTAGAATCGCCAATCCACCTAACCTGCATATCTTTGGATTGTGGGAGGAAACCGGAGCGCCCGGAGGAAACCCACGCAGACACGGGGAGAACATGCAAACTCCACGCAGGGAGGACCCAGGAAGCGAACCCGGGTCTCCTAACTGCGAGGCCTCCTTAGATTTGCAATCGTTATAAATCATTTACTATTTTCTGTTCTCTTTTCTGGTTTTCTCCGCTGCCAACCGATAGAAATACACTGCAGCAACCTATGATGTTGAATCTGAATACTCCCAATTGTTGATGACACCAAAGACATCATATTTTCTGGGTCAAAGCATAAAAACAATAAGGAACTGCTTAAGAGCTTTTGTTTGTAGAATTCCCAGAACGGGTTGGGTGGTCTTTTGGCATTGGAACTGCTGTAATTCATTTATTTCTAATTTATTAGTTTTCTATTTACTTGAAATTTTTTGCTTTATCATCTGTTAAAGCACTTTGAGTTACATGTTTTGTATGAAAATGAGCTACAGATATAAACAAAGCACAAACATGTGATGTCACAATTCGCAGTGTTCATAAAAGATAAATACCACCCCAAAATCTGTAGCAATACAAAAGAAAGAATTTGGAAAAAAAATAATTGGGCTAGCTTTACTTTGACGATTTATCTCTTGTTTAAGCATGTTTTAACTTTGACTATGTTTGACTGCCCTTTTTACATGTATATCATCCCTTAAAATCTCATTCGTTTTAACTAGAGTGCCCATGAAATTGTGAATGATATGGACACCTTTAAACTAATAATACCAAAAGAAATATCTATCACTCACAGAAGGTCTACTTTTACAAGTGGCATTGCTCTCTTTATAGAAGTTGGGCCTCCACCACGTCGAATGTCCTTTTTTTCTTCCTCTCACCCAAGAACTTTTTTCCTTCATCAGTCTTTTTACATTTAAAAAGCACATTACGCATTCTTGTTCTCTTTTAAAAGGTCAGAGTCTGTTTACCCAACTGTAAATGAAGGATTCCAGCATTTTCTTGTTGAATGGCCTTCTGTCCCCTTTACTACTATAACATGGCCAGTCCCAATAGCTTACAGTTGAATTTTACATTGTCGATTCAGAATTTTAAAGTATTGTAAATGTGCATGCTGTTTTTATGACAAAAAACAAGGGGTCCCTAAGACATAATTAGTTAAAATAATTGGATTGCTCTTTTTGGTGATTCTAGCCTACACTTTTCATTCCCGCTTCTTGTTTTAACTTGGCAGGAGATTAATATTGCATATCATATCAATGCTATAATGTACTATTGAACTGCTTTGCTAACAGGGATTTCAACATAAAAAATACTATTTTTTTTGCAAATGTACCTTTTATTCCCAAATCAAGACAGCATTATTAGTTTCAGATTAATGTTCTACAATTTATCAAACAAAAAGTGGAACTTAGAAAAATCAAAATGATTTGATGAAATCAAATTGATTTTTCAGCCCTTTAAAATATAAGCAGATGTAGCTACCTGTCAGGATTCATTCATTTGTTCATGGGAAAACAGGAACCTATCCCAGCAACCATTGGGTGCAAGGGAGATACAATCCCTGTACAGGGTATAGGATGAGCACACTCATACACAAATACACACACGGGCCAATTCAATCTAACATGCATGTCTTTGAACTCAGAGAGGAAACCCGAAGCACCAAATCCAAGAGGATATAAGGAGAACATGCAAGCTCTAAGTAGGGAGTAGGACACTAACCCTAATCTCCTTGTTGTGAGGCAGCAGCACTATGACTGCACCACCATGCCACCCCTTTTTAAGCATGCAGAATGAATTCAAACAATTGAGACAATTCAAGTGGCTTTTCTATGTATTTACTGTGAAATCATGAAAATATTTTCAATGAATGAACTATAATAATAATAAGAAGAAGAAGTAATAAGATGTGCTATACTACGTTTTTAATACATAATACCAAAGTATAGCACTTTTTATTTTGGAAGATAAATGAAACTGTGATTTTTATATAGATAACTATTATTGCATCTTCCTTTTTTCAGATTACTGCTTATTTATTTTAAATAAAAGTGTCTCAGTTCAAATCAAAACTTATTTTATTGGAACCAAGTGATCTGCCATTTAAGAAGAGATTTGGTCTAATTAAAAATACTTAATTGTGCATTTTGGAAGTGCAATCTAGTCAAGTTGATTTGCCCAAGCTATGTTGTTATCCTGTTACTTAGTCCAACATTTCATGTCATTTTTTAGTCTTTATGATAAAGAGAGTTTATATATTTTGATTGTTCAAGTGTATTCTTGCAAAGCTTCGGCATATTTTCATAAATTCGCACTCAGAAAGTTGAGCTAGTTACATGAAGCATTATTTAATGCCAACATAATAAATCATTGAAATGAAGGGGTCTGTTTCAGAGCTCAAAATAATAAACAAAATTGGTAATATATGTTATTGTGCATCTTTTAATTTTATCATTGGTCATCCATGTAATAACCTCTTTTAAGAATTTTATCTAACTAAATGGCTCCCAGTCAATTATATGCAACATTATAGTATTTTAGTTAGTAATTGATTATGCTATTCAAAATATGGAAGGGAATCTGCTGCGCCTAGTAAAGTGTAAATTGATTATAGTGTCATTGTTTTGCAGCTTTTTTTTACAGAACCCTGATGTCATTCTTCAAAACTCTAGACCAAAACTCACAACTTGATGATCAAAATGCAAACTTTGCAAAACTCTTAACACTTTTTACAATACATATGAACCAAAGGTTATTTGTTCATTAATCTGAAATCCCCAGTTCCAAATGACACAACTTAACATCAAAGTACTAAAATTTCAATATGCAGCTCACAGATTGCATTTGAGATGACTGTCTGTTCATTTCATTCCAGTGATCTAACTTTCATTTGATACAGCTGCTCAAAATGACAAGTAACTGTTGCATACCTCTTAAAGCAAAGTTTAATGGAAACTGAGGAATCTTCATATTATGAAAGTGTCAGGATAACGAGATCCACTGACACCAATTCTTTACTGATGATTAATTTCAACTTGTGGTTGTATGAGTATGAAGAAGCGGAATCCAGAGCAACATGGTGATACTCTAGCATGGAGAATGTAGGTGGTCAAGCAGGATGAAGAAGATGTGGTGGTCACAAGAATGGCATGGGACAAACTGAGAGGTGGTCATGGACCTCGTCTTAGAGGAGGGTTTGGGCCTCATCAGGGAGATGACCATAGGACCCATTTAAGAGGTGTGTGGGAACAAGTCGAGGAAAAAGGCGTCACACCAAAACAGCGGCAGCAACAGCAAAGAGTATCCCATGATATCAGAACAATGGTTGTAGACCATTTCATAAATCATGGTATGACAATGACTGAGTCAACTAGAATGATTTAACCAAACCTGAGAAGATCAACTGTGGCCTCAATCATCAGAACCTTCCGCAATGAGAACCGGTAAGTCTTCAGCATGCACTACAGTGAACATGACCATGCTTTGTTGTTATTTATTTTTAATTGCATAATCTTAATTTTTTTCTCTTCTTGTACCTTTCTTTTGTCATCTTATGAAGTGCATTGAGATAAATTGTTGTATGAAAATGTGATATATAAATAAATGTTGTTGTTGTAATGTATACTACTCTTAGTTGTCAGATGAATGTATACTGCATGCCAATGTGTAGCACATTTCTGGTTATGTAACTATGTTAATGTGTTCTACAGTATGAAGTCATGTTTCTCCTGTAATTTTTCCTACAGTATTGAGACTAAACCAAATAGTAGAGGCAGAGGCACACTCCTAAATTGATGAACAAGAGCGGGCCATGGTCAACTTGGTCTGGGCCAGAAATGACTTATTGAAATCAGACGGCACATCCCAGACAATAAAGACATCTTTAACAATATGGAAGTTATAAGTTTGACAACCACTGGACTCATTTGTGCCTTTTGAGAGAAATGCAGACAGAGTGAAGCAACTGAGGATTAAGTATGTCCAGGTATGTTCATTGTCATGTTGCCTCTTTGTCAAAGTTTCCCCATCATTGTACTGTAATCAGTGATTCTCTTTTCAACATGTCTTTTTACTTAGAAGGTGATGGACCTGGATGCTGATGAAAACCATCATAAATACATTTTTGTGGATGAGGCAGACTTCAATCAGGCCAAGAAAAGGAGGACTGGTCAGAATGTCGTCAGTCAGCAGACAACCATCGAAGTATCCAAAAATATGAGAAAATGGTGTGGTGGGATGCAGACCTTGTATTGGCTCATTCAATGCAGAGCTCTATGTAGTATTCCTTGATGAACTCAATCTGGTCTATAGAGCTGTTGGTGTGACCTATGTTATCGTGTGGGTCAATGTCAGGTTCCACCATGCTCAACCGGTGCAGGCATGGTTTAAGGTCCAGCCACAATTCACCACCATGTACTTGCCCCTATACTCTCCTTTTCACAACCTGATTGAGGAATTTTTCTCCATCTGGAGGTGGAAACTGTATGATATTCACCCACATAAACAAGTGACCCTTCTCCAGGCCATGGATCAGTCATGCAATGACATCATAGCAGACCAATTCCAGGCCTATATTCGCCCAAAGGTTCTTTCCAAGATGTTTGACAAGAGAGAATATTCATTTTGATGTGAATGAGAACCTGTAGTCAACTCTGCATGACAAGGTTGATGGAAATAAGTGAGACCTATAATCTTCTGTTTTGATTTTTGTAAGGCAGTGAGGAACACTGCAGTTTGAATTTTTGTTTTTTTGTAGTACTTCAGCTTTTTTTTTACATTTTTTAAATTCTTTTTTTGTAGGTAATTGTTGCTTTCATTTAAAGGTAACCTATGTTGTGAATTACAGTGTTGTAGTTCATCAATACATTTCAAATTTGTTCAATGACTCCACTATGTCTGTAGTATTCTCTCTAATGGTCCTTTTACAGTGACATTACATGTAGCACCATGATGAAACATCTATCACATATTCTGTACTACAATATCTAATGGCTACATGAACAACTACTCAGTGACACTATTGGTACCTTGTGTGTGGGTGATCTGAAGAAATATCTCCATGATTCTGTAGATTCTTTAACAATATGAATGCAAAAGGCAATGTTTTTAACATTGAATAGCTGATGTTGCAAGTGGTGACCATATGAAGTTTTAAGGTCTAGAGTTTTGAAAAATGGCATCAAGGTTCTGAAACTAGTGACAAAGTGATTATAAAAAAGCATCATTTCATGGGTTGACAAAAGGATTTTGATGAAACACTACACCACTTTCATGTTAAAAAAAACATTTTAAAAATATACTAAAACAGCTAAAATGATTAAAATGAAGCCATCCCATGCTCTCTTCATTACTCACAGAATGGGAGCTTGTCAGACAGTTTCAAAACAAATTTTCAAGCAGATGTTGCAGGAAATAATGACAACAGATGGGAAAGACTGGGATCAGTTTCTGACATTTCTATTATTTAAACAAGGTAAAATAATAATAACCTCAACATTTTTGATTAAAATATATTGCTTCCTTATTTACATTTACTCCACTCATTCAAAAAGGTAAAAGATTAAAAAAAGCAAATGATCTTCTTTGTAACTTTATACTTTTTTTTTTGCAATATCAATAAATAATGTATTATTCATACTGTCATATTGCACAGTTGCCCAAATAGTGATATTAATAACTTCTGAAGTTACCAAGAAATCATGTTTCTGCAGTTTTAAAGTGATTTTTATTTTAATTCATATGAGTCTACAACTGCCTAAACAGCTGTCCCTAAGCTCAACATGCTTCATGAAGAGAAGAAAATGCAAATGTATAATCAAATTCAGAAAATGAAAAATGAACAATGGAAGGCTGGAAAAAAACATACAAAAATATATTTTGTAGTTTACAATATTTTGTACCTTTGGAATCGTTTCCTGGGAGGGAATCCTGTGCTCTGTGCTTTTTTCGATAGGTTTGTATGTTAATAGTTTTTTTTAATACTCCAGATTCTTCAGGTTCCACTGGTGCATTCAAGTACAGAGGCACTTTTTATACAATCAATTAATCTTTAGTTATCCAAGATGTATTACAGAGAGCATCACTTTGTGATTTACAAAGATCATAAGAATACATAATGCAAAGACACAAGATAACAAGCTAGAAATCAAGGTCACTCAAGTACAAGATTATTGTTTTGTAGGAATCTGCAAAAAATGTTTACCTTTGTGTCTTTCTACTGTTAGCTTATAGTCCCATAACCATAATGCAGGCTTTTATGCATTTTTAAGTATGCTGCAGCAGTAATTTTTAGATTGTTCTACTTGCTATAAATCAGTTAAAGATGCAAAATCTTTGCCCTGCACTTAAATAGGTGCAATAATAATTATTGTTTAATTATTAAATGAAGACTTGTTTATTTCTACAGCATTCATTCATGTAATTCATATTTGGTGTATATATATATATATATATTATTGCTGTGTAAGCCCATGCTGTAAAAACCCCTGTGTCCCAGAAACTATTCAAATCGTCAGAAAAAAAATTGAAGTGTAGAGATATCAGGTAATTAAACTGAACTACTCTGGGCATCTCTTTCCTAGGAGGTTTCACTTTGCTGACGTGCTTGCATCTTTGTGAATTAGTGGCTAAGCGACTTTGTCTTTCTTCAGAGGTTTCATTTTTGCCGACATGCTCGCCTTTGTGTATTAGCAGCAGGGGGAAAAATAAAAGGGGTACCGTTTTGACGATGTGCTTGTCATGCTTCTGTATTAGTGGCTAAGCAAGTGACTTTCTTCTGAGGTTTTGTTTTGCCGACGTGCTGGCCTCGCTTGCGTATCCTCGGAGGTGGAGCCCTTACCCCGACTTCACCTCTCACTTCCGGGCCGGACAGACACACACACTTCCATGCATAGCTGGACTAGAATGGACTTAGATTGGGATTTTTTTATATAATTTGCTTGAACATTACAACTTCTGTCATTGCGGTAAGTATCATAGTTTGCTTGCAGAACCAATTTATTTGTGTGAAGCAAAGAGAGAGGCTGCGGGAACAGGCATAAAATTAATCAATTGGTGCTCAAATTATTTGATACACTGTCTTGGACATACACTTCAACAGATACCATTTTAGAACACAACGATTCAGTTCATCATCCTACAGAATTTTAAAATTCCATTAATCCTCCTGGCACCTGCTTCTTGCATGGTCAACTTTACGTTGTTTTCTCCTGGGTTAGTTCCCCAAGACACATATATGTTCTTGTCCCGATAGCAAAACAAAAATATTGTACAGCAAGAGGCCCTCGGATAGGAAACCTATCAATATAAACTGATCTCAAAACAAATTACATTTTAAAATTTTTTTTACTAAGTTTTAAAGTTTGTCCTGTTTCACTACTATGCAGGCAGAGCCGCAGGGGACAGCTAGTATACTGTATATATGTGTATATATATATATATATATATATATATATATATATATATATATATATATATATATATATATATAGTGGCGATTAGAGGGCGCTGTTGCTCTGTGAAACCCCACAGACAGATGCTGTGGACACAAGTGTAAAAGCACTAAGCAGATTTTTAATCTTTTCTTTATCAATAGTGCCTCCAAAGCACCACATCCACCAAAAATACAATAAACAATACAATAATTATCTCATTTTCTCCTCCCAGCAGCTCCGTCAGACTCCCTCCCAACTCTGGCTCTCTTGCTGGGTCTCCACTAGTCCTTTATATAGTCCTTGACCCGGAAGTGATTCTGTCTTTCCATCCATGTGATTCATCAGCGCTTCCGGGTCAGATGGAGACTTATATTTTCTTCAGCCCAGAAGTACTTCTGTCCTTCAGTCCCCATTACTTGGGAATAGTTCCTGGCTATATGGGAAACAAAGATCCCCGTGTCTCCCTGCAGCGTCACCTGGCAGCAGCCACGGTACCCAGCAGGGCTATGAAGCCGAACTCCATCTCTTATAGTGCCCTGCGGGAATCCGGGGCACTGCTAGGCTGCAGGGAAGTCGACATCTAGCGTCCTGAGTGTGTTGGCCGGATTGAGCCTTCCCTTAAGAAGGGTAAGAGTCCTGGCCGTCCATCACTATATATACAGATGGACGGCCAGGACTCTTACCCAGCCGGGATGCCTTCTTAAACGAAGGACTAGGGGAAGGAGCTTGCATGGCACAATACTACCCTGGGACAATGGAGGTAAGCCCCCTGGCTTACTACGGTGCCATAGGGTTGAATCATGGAAGCACGATGCTGCCAGGATGAGGGAGTGCAAGGGGAATGGCTGAGCCCTCCTTAGAAGGATTGCCGCTACACCCGGAAGTGTGTCCAGAAGGAGATTGTGGAACACCTGGAGCACTTCCTTATGCTCTATAAAAGAAGCTGCCTCTCTCCATTGGGGGAGTCAGGGTCAGGAGGAAGCAGATGAAGCTTGTGGGAGGAGTAAAGGCAGAAGAGAAAGAGGAGTTTTTTTTTCTTTTTTTTTAAATCTTACTAATTGATACTAGGTTTTTGGGTAACTTAAAAAATGTTTCTCTCAAATCTAAGTGTGAATTGACTCTCAATATTTTCCTTTTTATTTGTATGAGGAACAACATTAAACCTTTCAACCTTCTGCATTATTTGATAAACTTTCTGTAGAATGCATTGATATAGATTTACAACAGTTAAGCCACCTTTCGTTTATTATCTTCTCATTAAGTTAGCACAGATACTATACATTCTGGCCATTAATGCTGCTGGCAGTAGTCTCTCCTAGCACTGAAGTACAGAACATTCTGAAAGACAAAGCAAGCTCATGCACATACCCATTGTGCCATGATGGTGAAAAAAATGGACAACTGACCTTCACTTTTTAAATCTTGCTGCCATTTAGATCCCAGTTCACTTCAAGACTTGGGCTTCTTTTGTTTTGTCGTGGTTTGCTCCAGCGAATTTTGCTATCCTTCCACAGTCCAGATATGTGGTGTTAGATTTATTAATGGCCATCTGGAGGGTGTATGAGTAAAATGAAGTGGTGTCTCATTCTGTTCAGTGCTATTTCTGCCATCAGCATTTTAAATATGTGTTTTAGTATCTCAATATTTTGTGTTCTGTAGTGGTGGGGCTGACCGAAAAGTAGGGGGCTTTGAGAAAGAAAGCTCAGCTGTCATCACTGGCAGGGATTCTGCTTGCAGTGCTTACAGGATGTCCTTACACATTAAAGGATAAGAGTTGTCTTCTTGCTTATAGGGTAGAAGGAAATGCTTCAGAGGGCCTCTGTAATCCAGATATCACAAATTTGAGGCTGGCCACTGGTAGTTACTACAGTGCAAAATGTGGGACCTAGGATGGATCATGGTATCAAACTATGTTGCCTTCAAGGACGTACACAGACCATTTTTCATGCAGTGGTGCAAAAGAGTAGAAAAAGCACTATACAGGACAAGATATGTTACATTTAAATCCTGAACACGAATTGGTGCCCAGTTTTATTTCTGTGTTTTTAATTTCACAGGACATTTGGATGTAACTTTAAGGGCATTATAATATTCACAAAACAGCAAAAATTATTGGTCCATGATTGCAAAGCATATAATATTTTAGAAAGAACACTACAAACTTCTGCAATGCATAGTTTATTTTCTTAATATAACAAATCCTAAAAAGATGGAAGAGCACATAAAATTATACCCATCTAGTTACATTAAATGTCAAATGGACCTTAACTGCAAGAGTTCACATCATTGTGCATAAAATATTCAGGAAACGGCTACAACGGTTTTAACATATGGTTTTACTGATGGTAAAATGGTTTTATATGTAATATTAGCTATCCTAATCCACAATAAATCTCACACTATTGGTGGAGTGCTTAAATCCAACTGCAGATACATCATTGAACTGAAATTAATTTTACAGCAGTCTGTAATATCTACAGTTCTACTTGTTAACTCAAAGGTGCCATTCTTGACATGCTTATTCCAAAGCATTTGTCATGTCTACTAATAAAATACATTGCATTGTATATAAAGGAAAAGAAAACAATGAAACAATAGGAAATTAAAAATGTTCATAGAGGAACTACTAATTCCATTGGAGCCCATTGACTGTCATGCAGAGGGAAGGAGCTGATGGATTGATAGATTGTCAGCACCAGTGGTAATTTGTGTAAATCTCTAATACCCAAACTATTCCAAAGCGATGTTTGCACTGATTTGTGTTTTTTGTATCTCACACCCTCATACACCTTCATCGTAAGAGGTTCCCTTATCTACGATGGAACATTCGATCAGAAGAAAATACAAAGCTGGTTTTAAATTAAACGTCGTTTAAATGTCATTGAAGTAATGAAAAAAATTAGTAACTGCACTGCTGCAATGAACTTCGATGCAAGAAACTGATGCGAAATTGGAGGAGGAAAGAAGTTATAAAAAAATAAAATTTAAGCGTTGCATTTTTGAGTGGGTGCATAAGTCAGGGTCTGATTTTATGATCGATTTTTCAGGTTTCAAGACCCGACTTATATGTGAGTATATACGGTAAATCATTTAATGTAAATGTAATGTAAAGTATTGCCTGTTTCCACTTTAGTAACTTAATGCTAAATAAGGCACACAGCGTCAGGTTTGCGAAGCGTGCCTCCATAGTCTCTCATAGGCTGAATAATTGCATGCAAAACCCTACAAGCCAATCAAAGAATACCTTGCACAAAGACGCTTAGCAATCTTTATTATAGATGATATTTTTTTCAGCTAAGGATCACAAGGAATTGCAGAGGGTGGTGAAAACACTGCAGATCATCATTGGGCCATGGATACCATCTCTGTAGGACATATTTAACAAGCATTGTATGGGAAAGGCAAAAGAAATCATAAAGGACCCCAATCACCATTCATGGACATTTTTTTCTCCCTTCTTCCATCAGGTAGACACTAAAACTATTAACACCAGAACTGTGAGTTTCTACCCACAGGTAATAGTGCTGCTCAACTGTCATATGTGATAAACTGTAATCAACTGAGTGAATTAAGGGCCACATCTTCTGTGATCTATGTGTACACAAGGTGCTGTGTTTAGTATTATCTCCTGCGATTATTATTAATATTAGATTTAAGTTTAAAGCCTTGTTCTTTTCCTTATGTTTTATGTTGATTACTATGTCTGTAAGGATCCTTACAAAAGTCAGAATTTTCCTGTACATTGCACATGTGACAATAAATAGACCAAAACCTTGACTTTGACTAAATAAATATGACATGATTCTCACTGTTAAGCCTAAATTATTAAACTTTTCATAAATTATTGAAACAAGTAAATGTTTTACAACTATTTTACATTATTTTGACTCTCTCACATTTTAAACAAAGTGAATGTGCATGCAGATATTACAGTTATTTTTCTTTTGCATCATAACATAATACAAGCCAACCCTAAAAGTAAATTTTTTGTAGAATTACTAGGAATAACTATCATAGATTATACTTTCTATATATAGATGGTAAACAGTAGCTTGTTCTGTTACAGAGGAAAAGGCAGAGGATTTTTTTTTATTTCTTTGAAGAGTTAGCAGTTCAGCTCAACTGCAGCATAGGCCAAGCTCACCTGCTTTTTTAATCCCTAACTTCCTAGCTACAAAAAGAAGCCAGAAATAAGGGATCAATAGATGTACTGCAATCTTTAATCACAGCAAGAGTCAAGAACCAGAATATCAAGAAAATCAGGCACCAAAACCAACATGCTAAGTCTCTTAAAAACCACATATTGTGTCGTTGGCATCAGGACCACTAAATGGCAGTGCCCATGAATAAACAAAAGGTGTTGCAACAAAACAAAAACTTAACGAGAATAATTATTAATATATGTTTAGAGATTCTAACCATACAGGGAGATGCCCTGACGTCTAAAGCTTCCAAATACAATTTTATATACAACAGAAAATTTTTATTTTCACCTGAATCAAGATAGCCTAGTCAGATTTAACTAGGTATGTTGCTTATTTCTGTTTTTTTCTGTTTCTTGCATTGCAAAGGAGGTATGCACTTATAATTGGAAACGGTCACTTAAATCCTAATGCAGAGATGCCAAACTCAAATCCTAGGGGGCCGCAGGGCTACCAGGTTTTCGATCCAGCCCCTTTGGCCATTAGTAGCCAACTACTTATACTAATGGAACATACTGTATTGCTTTGGTCTTCAATCGACTTGCACTTTTATTGTTTCATTTTGTTCTTTAAACAGGAACAGATGACCACGCTAACTTAGATGTCATCTGTAGCTGTACCTATCATAGATATCTGTCTCAATATAAAACTTTGAAAAGAAAAACATGAAGATCTGAAAAGTACTGAGCTGCTTTTGGAAATGCCTGGTGTGGCAGAATGACAACTCTAGCAAACCATAAAATTAAATAATGGGTTTTATTAACAGCTTCTATAAATTAAGCCAAAAGAATTTTGTAAAATTAGCAACGGTAACTGGTTACTAATTAAGAAAGTGGCTAGAATGAAAACCTGCAGCCACAATGGCCCTTCAGGATCTGAGTTTGACAAGCCTGTCCTAATGGAAGGAAAGGGTCCCATTAAAAGCAGTGCCATTAAGCCTGATTTCTGTAGGATCCCTCTTATGACATCACCTTCTTCAAAAGTATTCCTTACACCTGCTGTTCCAAACTGTGTCCTGTGGAACTTTTGAAATAATTATTTCAAAAGGCCAGCAGCTCAATCCGGTCAGGATGTTCCTGAGATGGAAGGATGGGGAAAGGCAGCTTTTTGAGGACACTGCCTCCCCCAAGACGATAGATGGCAGCTTGCCTGGACTGCAGCGGTGCCCCACATTCCGGCAGGGCATCCTGGGACTTGGAGTTCGGTTTCTCAGTCCTGTTGGGTGCCGTGAGCGCTGCCAGAGTCTGCTGCGAAAGGGTGTCATGCTACTAAGTACTAAGTACTAAGAAGTGATGAGGACGGTAGCCCCAAAGTACCAGACTGATTAAAGAACTTGCGTTCTCCATCTAACCTATAAGTACTGGCAAGTCCCATGGGAGGAAGAACAGAAGCATTTCTGGGTCAAGGACTATTTAAAGAACTACTGTGAACACAGCAAGTGAGCCAGAGTCGGGTGGAGGTGGACAAAGCTTGCTGGGAGGTGTGGAGGAGATATATATATATATATATATATATATATATATATATATATATATATATATATATATATATATATAGAGAGAGAGAGAGAGAGAGAGAGAGAATTGTGGTTATTGCTTTACTTGTGTTTATTGTGGCTGTGGTGCTTAGGGAACACTGGTTAAAGAAGAAAAAAAATTAAAGATCTTCTTGATGCTTTTCCCTCATGTCCTGAGTATCTGTTTGTTGGGTTTAAAGGGGCAACAGTGACCCCAAGCATCCACAATATACTTTGTACAGTATATATATATTGTGATAAAGAAGAGTCTTCACAAAATAGAAAAAGGTTTGGGGATCGTCCCCATATATTGTCGTCCAGACAATTGAAATAAAGAAGTCATTCAGAATGACTTTGCAGTACAAAATGAATGAAACACTGTAGACAAGATGGTGTTTATATAGCAGAATGCATGATGGGAGAGGAAATGGTTGGCAGGAAGTGATGATTGTAGGCGGGAACACGGAACCAGCTTCATCAGGAGTAGACAGAAGTAATGGATTGTGGAACCGGAAGTGACATCATTGGAGTGGACCGGAAGTGACGTCATTGTGGCCATTTTGAAGCCAGAAATGGAGAGGTTTTATTTTTCTTCCAGTTTTCTGCAGGTAGAAAGAGATTCAGGTAAGTACCACGTGATATTCCCTTGTCTCGCGAGATTTCACTCACCTTTAGGCTCTTTGACTGCCTCCAACTCGCACGTGTGTGACTATATATATATATATATATATATATATATATATATATATATATATATATATATATATATATATATGTATGTTTTGTGTCAACATAATTTTTTACTTTATTTTTTGGTAATTTGGTAATGCTTACAGATATCCTGAATCCCTAAATAAACAGGCATTAATTTTTATTCAAATTGTATCTTAATGTCAACAGTATCTGTAAAAAGTTGTAATTGTTCTCACTCACCATTACAGTGACTATGTTGTTTCTCCCTTTTAATTCTCTCCAAGTCTGGTCTTACCACCAACTGCCACAAGGATGGAAAAAGTGCGTAGAGCTAATGACACTGTATGTCATTTAAGCATAGTTCAAGTGCAAGTTGCTCATGTAGTCATGCTGTGCGAATAAACTTCTGTAGCAGTGAAGAAAATAGTAAGCTTAAAGCACAATTCACCTTGATTCCTCACATAAATATTTATTTTGATATTTTCAGTATTTTGAAATATTACTATTAAACATTGACCAAGGATTTGTAGCTTAAACAAAAGGATAAGAAGCAAGTACCTCTAATAATGGGGCTTCTCCAGTTGATTTTTAGTGGGGTGGACAGATAGGGCCAGTAAAAATCTTGGGATGGCACATTTAAAATCTAAAAGTATAAGGTATAACAGTTACAAAATGTTAACGGTCTAGTGTAACTGAAAGAAACCAGAAACAAAATTTCATTTTCATTTTATTTCGCAGTAAACTAATCAAAGTAAATACTTATATATAATCATACTTTAATACACATATTTATGTTCCCTGTACAACTCTCTGTTGTCACCCATTCACAAATGAATTGCCAAAGGCATAATTATTTTATGTGTGAAAAAGAGAATGAATATAAGCTTAAAAATGTATGTTAGGTTAGACAAATTATGTTACATGCTGCCTTATGTTTGTTATTTACTGTAGCTAAACTTATCTTGCTAGTTACACTAACTGATTAGCAAGCTAGCAAAATTAACATTACATTACTCATTGCACCTCTTCTGTAGCTGTAGCTAGTGTCGTAAGTAGCCACCATTCAAACAAAATTACTTCAGCATAGCTGTCTTCACTGAATAACTGTCCGGCATCTTCACCAACAACGCTCACAGTATTGTGAAATGCAGGGGTTTTTATGATCTGAGGATCCAAATAAGTATGTCCGTACCATACTGGGACCTAAGAGGATGTTTGTTACCATAATGACAGCAGGGCCATCCAAAGATAAAAACATTTTTTTTTCATTCAAGAATAGTAAAGAGGAAAGCAACTATATTGTCAGTAAAAAATAATTCTCATTCCTAAGGTATATCAATGCCAGTGTAAATGTTTAGTGTAAGATTTAGTAAAGCAAAGAAATAAAGCCTTTATAACAGGTGGTGATGTGATATTATTTTTGAAATTATGAATGGGCACTTAACTTAGTCACCTGGCTCATGGTGCCAGGTAAGGTGTAAAGCACTCAAAACTAATTCATCAACGCAGGTTTATTTACCTTTTTTTTAAATAGTATTCTTTAAATAACATTTTAAAATGACCACATCCTTCTAAATGATTCTGAAAATTGTTCAGCATATCCCTGTTATGTTCTAATTAAGTACAAAAGTTGAGTCATGTAGCTATATAAAAACTACATGAAATGACCATGAAAGGCAAATGATTTCAATCCATTGAGGACATCCAGGCAGCCACGACAGCCCAACTACAGAAACTCTCGAAAGAAAACTTCCAGAACTGCTTCACAAAGTGGCAGGAGCGTTGGGATAAGTGCATTCGAAGTGGAGGAGAGTATTTTGAGGGTGCCTCGTAGTTTTAAATCTTTTACTGCAAGAAACGAGCCTTTTTTAAAACATTCACATTTTTTGATCACACCTCGTACAACAAATAAATAATATCAGAAACATGCCACTTGCAAGTAAAAGTATTTTTAAAATCAGATACTCCTTCACTTTCTTGAAGCAAAATCATTTATATGGTTATCAAATGACATTTTCCAAGACACGTCTCTGTTAATGCACATCATTGCGAGGGCATTGAGACAGTCTTGTGATATTGTAGACCTCAAGTAATTTTTTATTTGCTTCAGTTTTGAGAAGCTTCACTCTGCAGAAGCTACAGTTATGGCAGTAGACCTCTCCTCAGGCTCATTCTCTCACATTAGTACCACCCAACCTGAGGAACAAGACAAGTGGGAGGCAGCAATGACTGAAGGAGGCTACCTGGACTCAGTCATTCACTAGAGTCTGGGCTGCACCCAAGTCAGCCACCACTCACCCTGTGCATACTTGAACAGGAGGCAGAATACAATACAATACAGTTTATTTTTGTATAGCCGAAAATCACACAGGAAGTGCCGCAATGGGCTTTAACAGGCCCTGCCTTTTGACAGCCCCCCAGCCTTGACTCTCTGAGAAGACAAGGAAAAACTCCCAATAAAAACCTTCTAGGGAAAAATGGAAGAAACCTCGGGAAAGGCAGTTCAAAGAGAGACCCCTTTCCAGGTAGGTTGGGCGTGCAGTGGGTGTCAAAAGTAGGGGGTCAATACAATACAATACACAGAACAGAACAATTCCTTAATACAGCATAATAATAAAAATTTTAGAAGTACGGTTTAACAGTAGATGATATGACATAATTAGGTTTGGATATTTTTAGAGTCCTAGAGACCTCATCCATCTAGCTGCCTCCCCATTTGGCCATGCCACGGCTGAAACGTTGCTCCGATGAAAGGACCCCTCTTTCCCATGATTCCTGTGATCCTCCATCAGGGATGACTTTACCATAGGCAGGCAAACAACTTGGCAGGTGGGCCGTGGCACCAATTGCCACATTTGGGTACCGAGAAAAGAGAATTGGTGAGGGTTAGTATTCAATTAGAATTATCATGTTACTTATGTTTTAGTGCTAATGACTAACAGCAGAGATGCAGTATGTACAGTTAATCAGCAGAGACTGAAGAAGAGACTGGGAGCCAGCTCTGTGTGTGTGTGGTTAGTGCATCACATGGGATGACCAGGGGGTGAGTCCTGATTCGCCGGTCCTGGCGGCAGCTAACTGCTGAAGTTGAATCAGGTCTGCCTCACTGTCAGGAGTGAGGCACACAGGTAGCGGGGATGCCACACATCACACAATATGCCTGGCACACTGCAAACTGTGCAGGCGCTGCTGAGGTACACAACATATACATTTCTGTTCTCCAGTGCAGAAAAATTTTCTAAACAAAATAAAGATAGGACTGCAGTAATGTGCCCTGACCACTACAGGACACCCTAGGCCCTTGCCTCAACAGACTATACCCAGGAATGGTCTAGGCTCTCATTTGTGCCAGCATCCTTGTTGGTGTCCTTGCCTCTAGTGCAGGGGTGGGCAAAGTCATTCCTGGAGGGCTGCAGGTTTTTGTTCCAACCCAGTTGCTTAATTAGAAAACAATCCTTGCCAATGATTACATTTAATGGCTTGTTAGTGCTTTAACTCTGCTATGTCAAGTCATTCTCATATCCTAGATTTTTTTTTTCAATTCTAAGGATATCATCCAAATACTTTGAAGTGTAAAATGGATGGGTAATTCTCAATCCTTCTCTTTCCTTCCAAGTATTTAATTAAACTAAATAGTGCACGATAAATACATACAGGTGTAAACGGTAACAAGCAAAATGGATAACTGCTGGTTTCGTCATTTGCATCTTATTGTTAATAAGGAGCAATTAAAAACTGAGAATGCAGCTGTTTAACACTTAAATAAGCAATAAGGGTTCAAAATCTTAATGAGGGCGATAACTAAAATGAAGCAGAAGTGTTTCTAGAGCAATCAGTGCTTCTTATTCAGCAATTGGGTTGGAACAAAAACCTTCAGCCACTGCAGCTCTCCAGGAATGACTTTGCCCACCCCTGCTCTAGTGTCTGTTGCCTTCAAGATACCCCTTCCTAGCCTGCACTTCAGGTTTTGATTAATTTACTTCCACACCTTAATCAATTATACTACAGAGTGGGGTTGCTCCTACTAAATGTTACAATTCAAATCAAACATGATATGATACATTACCTACCTTTTCCCTGTTTTTTGGTCAGTGGCTTAATCTAATTTCTGGAAATAATTTGATTTCATTTAGAAAACTCACTCTATTATGATTTCAATGCCACAATAATTGTTATTGTTGTTTTTGAATTTAAAACAAGGTTACAAGTAATGCATATTAAAAAGGGACAATGTTGTATATACTGTACATCCCACGTCTATCCATCTGACAACATTAAAGATAATCAAATACAGTAACACGTTCTATAAAAGTGGTAAAACATCTGCTATTTCTGAATAATCAAGAGGGTTGAAATTATTCAAATGATGATCCAGTGTTCTTTCCATCTGCTTTCTTTGTGAACATTTTTGGTAGATGGTTTCTAGTTATTGTTTCCTACAATAATATTACACCAAGTAAGTGTTTCAATGTTTTTGCAAAGCAGTCTTTTTGCTGAATGATTTCTAAAAGCCGAATTAATTCTGAATGTACAATACAGGTGCACAACTTTTTTATTTTGCTGTTGAAGTGTAACAAATTAATCACAGGCACACTTGTGTGTGTTCGTTTCGAATTAAATGCTGTTTAATAGACATTTTAGTCTGCATTAATCAAGCAGGCTAGAAGACTAATATACTACTCTGTTCAAAAGGCAACACAACAAATGGAAATCGTGTTACATGTTACACAATGCTGTAGCTTACTTCTTTATCCATACTCTGAGCATGGATACAAAAAAGCATTTTATTTAGTTGGCCTACAATTTAAATCAAAGAATGAATTAGCCATGATTAATGCACTAGCTGTTATGAAAATCTGCTGCCACTGCACCTTGCCTCCAGACTAAACAGTATTTGGTTTATTTCCATTTTTGTAGGGTTTGGGAGAATTCTGTGGGTTAAGAATCTTGAATGCTAAGTACTGTGAGTTATTTTTCTCTGCCAGCTATTTAGTAACTTTCACTCATTATATTTACTGACTTTATTTTTTGAGTAATAAGGGTTTATTTTGGGGTACCCACAAAATACCTCAAGTGGTGGCTGTTGAATAATAAACACTGGGTGTAAGGGGATTTATTAATATACAGACAGATATTGTTTGCTTCCATTTATATTAAACAGTTTCTAGTTTGTTTTCGGTGTGCTTAACAAATGTGTTTTTATAAGTATGAATTGTGTATTTAATAATTAGAATTATCTATACATGCATTTTACCCAAGAATTTGTCACACTGCTCTGTGCCTGAACTGTGAAAAGCTCTGTACAAAACCATGTTGCATTGTATTGGAGTGTATAAAGAATTATTGAAAGATTTTGCTATTCTGCATTGAAATTATGGTTTACATTGGAAATGTTGCTTTTTCATCTTACATGTCCAACAAATTATTTTCCATTCTTGCTACAGCCAAGGCTCATGTTATCACATTAACCAGAGAAGTATGACTTATGAACAGAGGCTCTGCAATGTATTTATTTGTTAACATGGTATAATGTGTGGTGAATTCAATTCTAAATCATTTCCTGCTTTGTGCTGTGCCAGAAACACATCAAATTGTACCTAAACTTTGCATTTTATACACGTTGCTATTTTATGCTGTGCAGCTACCTCATATATTTTTATGCTTAATTGACCTTTTGTTGTCAATCTACATACCTGTCTCACAGCTTCCAGATTATTCTTCTATAAACTGTTGTATTCTCTTAAAATGTATTTGATCTGGAAAAACATTTAATCATAAATGTTCATACTACATAAGTATTGCAACATTTAGTTTTATATATGTAATATGTCATTTCATTTTATACCTTGCTTACTCAAGATCAGGGTAATTTTGGGTGGGGCCTATCCCAACTAGTACAGGCAATAAGACAGGAACAAATTCTGGACAGGGTGCCTGTGCATCGCAGGGCAAACACTCACATACCAAAACACACTCTAGGGCGGATTTCACGTTGCCAATTCACCTAACTTGCGTGTCTTTGGACAGTGGGAGGAAATAAGAACAACCAGAGAAAACCCACGCAGACACAGAAAGATCATGGAAACTCCATGCAGACATTGGTCTCCTTACTGTGAGGCAGCAGTGCTACCACTGTGCCACAGAAAAGTTGAATTACCATGTTGTTTATGCACCTTTTTTATTTGTATACTATTCTAATTAATATTAGAATAATCTTATTCTTTCCTTTTGAGAAAATCAGCAAAAATGTCCATAGTTTGTGTGTTTGTTGCAAATTATAAATAGCTGTTATATACCCATGATGTTATTTTTCTGAATCATTTTTTTTACTATTTTTTGCATCTTTATGAATGTATTGGCATTGTGCCACACATATACAGTACATACACACATATATATTTTAAAACGTTTGACGTATTTACTTAAAAATATACATTTTACAAATTAAACATATTCATTTTTCTGTTGAGGAATTCTTTAGAAGAATGTCTAGTTAAAACATCCTTCCATTTTTTTTGTCCACCAACCTTTTGGAAAATGCAAACTGTTGTGAAGTAGGCTGTAAATATGTTATTTTCGTAGCATTAAATATTTAACAGAGTATTACGAGGTAAATAAACTATTGGAACTTTGGTGCTGTCTGACATGCTTTTTACAGAATGATTTAACATGCTAAGTAACCACTTGCTTTTCTTCAATTGCATATATTTCTCCATTTCATCATTCCACAGGTTTTAGTTTTCACATTTAGCATTACAGTTTTGTATTTAAAATATTTATTATATGTAAAATAGATACGAAATACCTGTTGTTAGTTATATTCTCAAAATGTCTATGTTAAATATGTCAGGATAACATAAATGATTAGCTGTGCTGAAGGAGAGACCAATGAGGCTACTATGAAATTGTACAACATTATGTTTTTATTTCAGTTGTAATTGAAAATTGATTTCACCTACATTGTGTAATTGTGGGTGAAATCAATTTCCATTCATTTGTTTTCTGATCCACTAGTACAGGGTAATAGGGACTACTGTAGAGTCTATTGTAGCACCTTTGGCTGCAAGACAGGTATCATTTCTAAAATGGAAAGTCAATCTTCTGCATATGAACTCTCATAGGGGGCGTTTTACTTACCATAAAATGTGTCTACCTTGCAGACTCCGAACAGATGGTGCCCAAGACACTCTGGAGTTGAACAGCAAATTTGCTAACCATAGTGTTGCCTTGAATCCAATATGTGCAGTAATTAAAAAATGTTATTTACCTTAATTTTTGCATTGTTCCCAAAATAGTTTTGATAATGATTTTAAATACCATCTTTCTGACTATGCAAAAGTCCAAGTGAGTGACCAATATAATTCATGTTGCAATTAAAATGTTCTCCCTTTATGACATACAGTCAACTGTACTTACTTGTATAAATAACTGAATAATGTTAATCTCCAGTTGTTCTGGCAGGTTGACAACTAAAGCATCCATTTGCCCATTTCCTATAATTATAGCTTAATGTTAATGCATTACATTGTTTTAAAACCTTTATCAGATTCCTTTTACAGTAAGCAGCAAATTAAATGTAGAAATCAAAAATCTCTCTATATGTATTGTTTAAGAAAATATACTTGTAAATCTGCCCTGTCCTAAACTCCCTATCGCACATTCCCTGGTTCAAACAGACTAACCTACTCATAACACGTTGGTTCCAAAGGGAATGCCAGTGCCCCATAAATTTTATCTTACACTATATATTACACAATACAGCTTACACCATATATTTTATCTAACACCAAGATTTGAGACACATGTTAAGCTTTCGAATCTCCTCAGTCTTACCTGGACTGGTGTAGGTATACGTTCGGGGAAGACTACCTTGTTGGGCCTACTCCTCAGACTGGCACCAAATGTATATTAAAGTTTTTTTGCTTTTTTCTTAACAGAATAGGGACACCTTGGGAGTTCTGGTAATTCTTATAAGTTCACTTATGTCCAGGCACTTTGCCCGATTAGTGGTTTTTTTTAGAAATTTAACAAAATAACAAACAGAAAATTCATTTAATGAATCTATCTTAAGAGTCTTTTAGATTGTTCTTCTACCACAGAGAACACTATGTTAAGAAACAGATAGAAATAGACAAGAAACTACAGTACATTTTTATGCTTAGGAAAGTGGAAATGTGTTTTTTAACTTCAATAAATGCCCACTTTTCTGAAAAATACAGCATGGGATTTTTTTTTCCATGTAGTTTACAATGCTTTATAATAATGGCTATAAAAAGGAATGAAATAAAATGATTATTTACTGTACAATTACTCTTCCTTCTGACTGTCTGATGTCTGTCTTACCTGCAAGGTTTGGAGGTTTCTAGTTATTACTACATATACTTACTTTGTAATCATCTCAAATATTAAAGAAATGTCGACATTACTCCACTACATGGTTGCCGTCAGTTCTGAAAAGCTATATCTCTTTATATTATTTTCTTTAGTTTGATTTCATAAATAGTGTTTCTGCTTATTTCTTGAATATTTTGTTAAATCATTTTCATGTAGATCTCATCAAGCTATTTTTATATAGTAAGACAGATAAGCATCTCACCAAAATCACCAGAAATATGCCATTTTTGATGGCTTATTTGCTGGTAAAAATTGTTTTACATGATGGATACATGTAGCTCAGCAGTGACTTTATTTTCCACTAGCTGCAAATCACTTTAGCTTTGATTCTGACAATTATTTTACAATGAGGTATATCTAACACATAAATCAATAATTCACTAAATAAACTGGATTTTCCAGACAGATTTAATGTTTTTTTTTTTTCAGAATTTGTATTCCGTGGGTTCAGTGAGGCACAATGCAAAATGAATTATAGGTGAAATGGAACATTTAATTTAATTATAGGTTTTACTTATGAAGCAAACAGATGTTCAATTTCATTCCACTGGTATACGATGAAGTTTAATTTTGTCAAGTTATTATTAGTCTATGCATTGTTTGCTTCTTTTGAAAACCCTCTGTAATAGAAGCCTGTTTTAATTAATTCTAAAAAGCTGACTTAACTTTTAATTAATAAGAGCTGTAGCATGCCTGGCAAAGCTGTCAGAGGTGAAAGGGACATTAAGGTTTCAACAGAATGGAAAAGGACTTAGCAGCGTTCTTTATTGTTTTTGACTGGAACCATTATTACTTACGGACAATATGCTGCAGCTCCAATGCAGCATGAAATTATTTAGCCTATCAACATATTAACCTGGTGGCGCAGTGGTAGCGCTGCTGCTTCACAGTATGGAGACCAAGCTTCACGTTCTGGGACCTCCCTGCATGGAGTTTGCATGTTCTCCCTGTGTCTGTGTGAGTTTTCCCCGGGTACTCTGGCTTCCTGCCACAGTTCAAAGACTTGCAGGTTAGATGGATTGGCAATACTAAATTGTCCCTGGTGTGTGTGGTTGGGGTTGTGTATGTGTGAGTATTTGCTCTGTAATGGACTGGCACCCAGTCCAGGGTTTGTTCCTGCCTTGTGCCCTATGCTAGCTGGGATAGGATCAGAAACCACCTGTGGCCCTTTTCAGAACTGAGAGGATTACAAAATGAATGGCTAACATATCAGTTCGTTATTCAGCCGACGACTTACCTAATGTTGCCACTCTTTCGTATGATTTGGTCTTAATGTACAATTACATTGTAGTTAAACAGAGGAATGGATAGTCATTACTATTTAGTCATAGCTAATATGATTATAAACACTAAAATCTGGATACCATGCAGGCACTGAGTTATAATGTTCTGCCTGTAGACACACTGTACCTGGCTTTGATTCCTGGTGGGGTTGCAATCTGTGTATCTGTTTTTAGTTTTCTCCATGAGCACTCCTGTTAGCATCCTATGTTAGCTCTAATTAGTAATTCTGAACCTGAAACTGTTTGCATGTGTGTGGGTGTATGCTGGAATATTGTGTACAGTGCTACAAGGACTGGCTCTAATTCACCACACATCAATTATTGGGAAAAAACAGCAAATAAAAAGTGAACTTTTCAGAGTTGATAAAAACATACAAAAACCACGGAGTGTTCCTAAATATAGTCATAACATATTTGTCTAAAACATACACAAGGAAATAAAGCAAAGTCAAGAAAGTAAGAGAAAGTAACCAGCAGAACAGTATTCTAATAAAAAAAAGGCCAGGAAGTAAGACAAAAAATCATAGTGAAAGATTGAGAAAAAGTCAGAGCAATCCACTTAACCAGGCCAAAATGAAACGCATACATTGTACTTAGTGACAGAAAGCATTCCAAAGACACTTTCAGTGAACAAACAAATACTAGTAGAGCACTGAGTCTTTTTAAGTGAATCCAAAGTTGGACAACCAGGAAGTGTCAGACCTTTATACCTTTCATCTGGAGATCTCACTCTGGGTTGACCTTACTTGACAAGAACATAGCAACGTTCAACAAAAAAGTTTCATTAAAAAACACAAGATGCTGGTGCTGCAAGAGAACACAGAAATTACAAACATGAGTAAAACTGCATTGAAACAAAATACAAATGTGACCATTGTATTTCAGGATTGTTAATTTTTAGAGAATCAAAAACTATTTAGTAAAAATTAAAATGACAGTTAAAACATGACAGCAAAATCCAAAGCACAACTAAAAAGGATGACAAATTTAACAAAGAATGTAGAGTGTAAAAACAAAAATTAGGTAACGGTGATCATTCATTAAATGGAAAAGTTGAAATGTTTAAGGTGTCGACCATGAATTGAAAATTCAAAAAGTCTGAATTAGCATCCTGTTTTCGGAGAGTTCATAATAAACATAGTGATTTACTTCAAGAGGTTCAAGTATATAACAAGCAAGAATAGTTGCACCATATGCAGTATTTGAATTATTAAAATGTGTGCTTCAGTTTAAATGTTTAGGGTCCAAATATTATCAACTGTAATTGACATTTGTCATTTTTCACTGTCTGATAGAGCTAGAGCCATAAAAAAGGATCAAAAATCAAAAATATTCTCATATTCTTAATCACTGACCTTGAACTACAGTAGTCTTAAATGATACCACACAACTTTATGTATGAAATCTGTCATTTTTAACTTTTTATGAGTGCCTCTTAAGTAAACCACCCAATAGAATTAAGTGACACTCAATACACTTATATTACTGATTCACATTTCTTTGAAATTTTATGAAACGGAATAATTTTGACTCTTTGTATCCTGTTAGGGGCTGAACCCCTGTTGTTGGTTGATGAGGCATGCAGAATTTCAAATCCTAATAATTTTCTGCTACTGTCACCTTTTCATTTACTCTTTACCATAATTGTGTAATCTTCTGTGCAGACTATGGTCCAGAAATGGTGTAAAAATGAGAGGTTGTCAGGTCTATTGGGCCAAAAATAAGGGGAGACCCTAATGTGCTCAAAATCTTAAAGAGAGAATTGAGTACCAACTGGGTCAATTGCTGCCCTGTCAGAATAAAGAGAAAAACACTGGCATGGGGTCATATGATCTGTGAAGTTGTCATATCCACAGAGAGTGTTTTAGGCAAGGGCACTAATAAGAGATAGTTGGAATTAGTATGGAAACATCTAATATGCCCCATGGACATTAGATGTTACATAGTCCTGGAAAGGGATATATTGGACCTGGAGAGCTGTCTTTGCAGTCTGAGTCTTTGAAGATCATGGAAGACTTAGAAATGCAAGGAAGCAAAGAGAGATCAAAGCTTGCAATTGCTGGAAAAAAAATCACTAAATCCAAATATGACTCTGGTAGATAGAAAGAAGAACTCCACTGCCTGTGGAGTCAAGAGGAAGTACTTTTCAAGAGACAGCAGGGGAAACTGGACTTAGTTTTGGTATATATAAAGAGTGGAGAGGAGAGCTTTTGAGTGGTGTCTTGGTGGGTGAGTGGACAAGCTGCCCATATGAGAGATAGATACACAGAAGGATTTTCTTTTTGTTTTCATGTATTTTCATAAATTTTGTTCCTTCCTGTGTAATCTCCCTCTTGTGTTAAATAAAGATCTTGCCTTTTGTGAATTTTAGCCCTTGGAAATGGAAAGAAAAGTCTATAAAACTGGCATTGTAATATCTTATGTCATCTAAACCAATAAAAACAAAACCAACTGAAACTATCCTGAGCTATCCGATAACAGGCCCATTCCAGTAATCATGAAGTGAGTAGCAAAGAGAGGTGAACTGACATAGGACAGCTGAGCATTCCTTGTATCTGTTGTGCAACAAAATCAATAGCTTTACTAAGATCATTTTGCAAGCAGCAGTCTGATAATGCCACAAAGTTTGGCTTTCTTTATTGATTGCAAAAAAGATTGCTATTTTGGAAAATATTAGTGAGGCACCACTACTGCAGCGCAAAAAAAAGAAATAAAATACAGCAAGCACTAGCTTGGCAGATTTATCTAAAGACTGATATATTTGGATTATTTTACTTTTCAGTCCAGTTCTGCTTCTTTAACTAATATACGTTAAATACATAATTTAAATAATGTAAATATCACTTATCACTTAAATGATCATATAAAACTGCAGTGGGCTGGCGACCTGCCCGGTATTTGTTTCCTGCCTTGCACCCTGTTTTGGCTGGGATTGGCTCCAGCAGACCCCCGTGACCCTGTAGTTAGGATATAGCAGGTTGGATGATGGATGATCATATAAAAAAGTGAATATAAAATAAAATATAAAAAGTATTCAGGCTTACTGGGTATTTCCACAAACTCATAGATGCTTTCTTCTTTTATGGATAAATTTGCTTGATATATTCTAGCTACATCAAAAACATATGCTTCCATTTTTAAATTGAAAAACAAAATGCAGGTGCTTTCCTCATTCTAATAAAGTCAATAAATTAATGGCTACGGAAAAGCAGACAAGCCATAGAGCATCTTCTGGCATGCCACCCTCTTTCAGACAAAATGTAAAGCATCATTGAATGAGGATATCCTAAAATGAATAAGTTGCTTAAATTGCAAATTTGCCACTGATTTCTTCAGGTAAATGAGAAATCATAAACAATGAGGACACAATGCAAAGTTTTGAAAAGTTAAAAATTACTAATAAAACTCAGTTAACTTCATTCGGTAAATCAACAGGACACAAGGACAAGCATGGGAGAGCGTGTCGATGTCAAAGCTTATGAGATCTTGTCCAGACTGCACAACTTCAGCTTTATTTTTGGCCTCATGTGATAGGTATTATGGCAGCTCAATTTTCCAAACTAATCATAAAGAATCACTACCATGAATGTGTATTTAAAAATATCCAAGGGTTCAGTGATCACAATTTCCCTCTGCAATAAATTGTGTTTTTTATATCCTGAAATAGCCTGCAGTCCTATCCAGGGTTAATTTCTTTGCTTTGCTGTTGGGAAAAGAAGAGGCTCAGAAATCAGATATGGAAGGAAAATGAGAAACTATATTTTTCAATAGATCTGTTTTCTGCTTAGTGTGAGGGTTGCATGGTGTTGTAGTGTTTCTTTTGCTGGTTTATAGAGTTTATAGGTTTATATCTGAACTGACATATACTGATAAACAATTAATTTGAACTTTGGTGTCTGGGATGATATAATTGGACATTGGATAGTGATTCGGACTCACAGGTTCAAAAGGCTTCTTTCAAACCCCAGTCTGCTTTCATTCTCTGAGTGTCTGTGGTTTTAGTCTTGTTTCCTTCCTATATAACTCTTCTGTAATCTAGTAATTTTAAATTGTCCTGATAAGGATGAGAGTGGGTGTATGCATGAGGAGCTTTGTGAGGGGCTGTCACCCCATCTTAGGCTATTTCCTGTCTTCTACCTGATGCTGCATGGATAAGATCCAGCTATCTTCACCCTAAAATTGGACTGAGCGAGTGAGGTAAAGAGATTGTGGGGATTACAGTGGGTAACAGCTTTCATCTCAGCCATTCAGAATATCAAAGGCAAAATGGTACCTCTATATGAAACCTTTTTTTCATTTTTTTTTTGAGATTTTTACTTTAGCTGGCATCTCTTATTTGAATGATACCATTTCATAGTAACAGTTGTAAAGTAGTGGATTTTTAATGAGAAGATACCTGTATGAAAAACAAGTAATTGACTAATGTGTGACATTCATTCAAGATGAAACAGCAGAGAAAATACTGAACTGTGATGTCAAAATATGTCTGCACCAGTATTTAGGAAATATGCCCTACCATCTATTAAATCACGAGCGGCATGTACTAGAATTAAGGAAAAAAATCCATTATAAGCTGTAAAGAGCAGCTAATTGCTAGACTGACTGCAATAAAACCCTACAGCCTCAATATTAACTTCACCCACTCTTTCTGTTTTAGAATTTGTTCTTGTCATTCCATTTTCAAGGGCCCTATTTCATTTTTTTCATGAGATTCATCACTTATGTTTATGTTGCATGTATGCAATATTACCTTTGTCTTAAAGTTTCTTTTCAAAGCACTGGCATGTACATTGTCCGGATCCTCAAAATGGCATGGCTGTTTCATAACTGCTGTGCATCCTTTTTGTGTCATCATTTTAAATAATATAAAAGAGAATGTCTTTGACTGAACTTTAAATATACCTTTTTTATATGCATTGTCTCCTCAAAAGCTTTGCCATTCATTTTGCTTTTATTATATTGTAGCCCTTTGTTTATTAAAGCCAGCTTCTCAGAAATGGAATAAAATGAAGGCCTTTTCCAAGTGAGATGAAAAGACAGCAGTTTCCCATGGAGTCTGCTGAAAACACACTGTTCTGTTGCTATTATCTTGCAGTTTATTTGAGCAAACCAAGCTAGATTGTTTCATTTTGTAAGTCTTTCCAACTTTTTAAATATAGTCTGCTTATAAAAACACATTTTTAAACAATGACATTTCCACACAGCTATAGTCCAGTAAGCTTACCATGCATCACATGTAAATTAATGGAAGGAATTATTAAGGAAAAGATTGAGCAACTCATGGCAAGAACAGGAGTTTTACTGAACAGTCAGCATGGGTTCAGAACAGGGAGGTCATGTTTTACCAACGTTAGAATTCTATGAGGAAGCAACAAAATGGTATGATCAAAGTGGATCATACGATATTATTTATGTTGACTTGCAGAAAGCATTTGATAAGGTGCCACATGAGAGGTTGGGCATCAAATTAACTGAAGTGGGAGTTCAGGGTGATGTTTAGATGGGTGCGGAATTGGCTCAGACACAGAAATGGTGCAAGGAACCTCATCAGAACTGGCCAATGTTAAGAGTGGTGTTCCACAGGGGTCAGTGCTAGGACTGCTGCTATCTATAATATATATAAATGATTTAGATAGGAATATAAGTAACAAGCTGGTTAAGTTGGCAGATGATACTAAGATAGGTGGATTGGCAGATAATATACATTTAATTGAATCATTACAGAGGGACTTGGAGAGCATACAGGCTTGGGCTGATTTGTAGCAGATGAAATTTAATTTAAGTAAATGAAAAGTATTACACGTAGGAAGTAAAAGTGATAGGTTTGAATAAACAATGGGACGTCTGAAAATAGAAAGTACAACTTATGAGAAGAACTTAGGAGTTGTAGTCATGTAGAAGCCTTTAAGAAGGCTAACAGAATGTTAGATTAAACAGCATGATGTGTGGAGTTATGGTCAAGCTTTATAACACACTGGTTAGACTTCACTTGAAGTACTACTGTATGCACAGTTTTGTTTTCCGGGATACAAAAATTACTTAGCAACTCTGGAAACAGTCTAGGGAAAAGTAGCTAGGCTGATTGCAGGGCCACAGCAGATGAAATATGACAAAAGATTAAAAGAGCTGAACCTTTTCAGTTTAAGCAAAAGAAGATTAAGATGTGACGTGATTGACGTATTTAAAATTATGAAGGGGATTAGTACAGTGTTTTCATTCTGTTACTTTAAAATGAGTTCATCAAGAACATGAACACAGTTGGAAGCTTGTTAAGGCTAAATTTTGCCTAAACATTAGGGATTTTTTCTTTACCTAGAGAACCATAGACACATGGAATAAATTACCACATAGTGTGGTAGACAGTAAGGCTTTAGGGACTTTCAAAACTGCACTGGAATGGCGAGCATTGTTGGGTTGAATGGCCTGTTCTTATCTAGATTATTCTGATGTTCTAGCAACAGTATCCAGTTTGCATAAAGATCACTTACACTCTGTCTTCAACTATAACAGTAACAGAACAGAACATTCTCAAACCCACTTAACCCAATTCGAATTCATGGATGCCAAAGTTTATCCTGGCAGCACTGGGTACAGAGTAAAAAAGACCCTGGACAGGAGATGTCATATTTATCAGAGGACCTGCTCACAGGTCAGACTTGAGCCATTGTTGAGCTGCCAGTTAATGTAATCTGAATTTTTTTTCTGAATGTGGGAGGATAACCAGGGTACTTGTTTTAAGGTAAAGAATCCTTTATATTTCCATTATATTTTGTTCAAGACAAGACAACAGGTGAACTACATTCTGGATTAATCAAAGCATGTCTTCTTTCCAGTTACAGTATATCTCTCTTTTAAAACAGCTGTTCAAAGAAAAAAGGAAGACATGCTGGTGGCTCAGGATATCAATTATTTTTTAATCTGAGAAAGGATGGACATCTAATTATTTTACAGCCTGGGAAAGAAAGACCTGCCAATAAATACCTCAGAGAACATCAAAAAAAGTTTTACTGTTTGGAAAAACAGACAGTGAATTCATTGTTCATATTGACAGCCAGCCAATCAGAATATCTAACAATCACATATTGCAAAACCCCCCAGTAGAATTTTAGAATAAATATGTGGAGCGATATAGTGAGGAAGAATAAGGGACGAAGACGTCAGGATAATGGAACAGATCGACGTCAACATGAAGCTGTTTCCATCTGATCGTCAGAAAGCATCTAATGAATAACTACGAGTATTAGATCACAAGCCGCCTGCGACATTCATCATTGTCATCTTTACTTTTTCGTAAGCTTTTTCTAAGGACTATATATATCCAGACTTTACTATCAGTCCTATTTTCTATTATTCTTTGTTCCACTGATATCATTATTAATCCTGTTATAAATACCATGCTGATTTTAACTTTCTATGCTTTGTCTTAATGTCTAGGGTAATAATTTAGATCTGTTTAAGCATCTGGTACAGCCGGAGGTTTGCCTTTACCTATGTGCTCTGAGGTTTATTAAGACTGCGGCTGAGAGCTCCACCCCATAGAAGGGAACAGTACGTAAATTAAGGCATTCTTGACTGATAAATGGCCTATGGTCAAGAGTGCTGAGCCTTTGTATGTTTAAATGTATTCTTGAAGACCAAAAGTAATATTTAGGTCTGAGATATTATTAAAACATTGTATGTTGTTCATGCTGATAAGTATGTCTCTTGAAGTGCTGAGGGAGTAACAGGCTGTGTTATTCCTAAGGCACTTGTGTGGTTTAAAGTGTTAGAGGTTAGCCAGCTATGGGTTTGTCATTCATAGAACACTGTTGAGTTTCTGTGTTTATGTGTATAACTATGTATGTGTGTGTTAATCTTAAAGTGCAACAGTAGACCAACTTGGTAACTAACTTGACAAGTACACTTACCCTTGAGAAAACAGGTAAAGGGTAAGTAGAGGGAAATACTACGATAACATGTACACACAGGGAGAACATGCAAACTCCACTTGGATAATGACCAAGCATGGCATTCAAACTCAGGATGATTCATCCGTGAGACAGAAAAACAGCAGCATGGTGGTTTTAAAACAATTTTAATGCTAAATTAAACACAAATAGTCTGCTACATGAGTTTTAATTTATTTTTGTGAGTAGATGCACCACCCCGCTTTATGTTAAAATAACAGTAACTGCATATAATTTTAAAATAAATTTAAAAACTGCTAAAGGTATTCATATCTTTTATAATATAAATAGGATTTCTGGTACACTTTAAAAAATCCACATATACAAAAACTAGACAAAAAAAGACTTTAAATGGGAATTGTTTTGCTTTTATTTAGCTAAAATATCTGCCAATGAGGTAAGCAAAATGTATTTGACAAGATTTCTTAAAGTAAGATAAAAATCATAAATACAAAGTTTTTGATAAATCAATAATTATTACAATAAGGAAAACAAGACTGAATACCATGGTATAAATATTTTTCACTTACTTAAATTTCACTTTTTGCAGTGTAGAGTTTACTACATTTTTCCCCACTTTTTTATTTTTAAGATATACACTTTATAAATCAGATAAACTCAAAATGATGCACAGTTGGAACTGTAACGGCATTATCACCTTCATTTTAGATGTTACATAATATTGAAGTAACAGATGGCATTTTGTCTTAAATATTGCTGATGAAATCTAGATGGTTTTCATGAGGATGGAGTTCAGTGAATGCTTTGCTTTTATCTGTTATTGCAAAAGCATTGGTGCACAAGGGATAAAAAGGAAACCGGCTTTGGCATGTCAGTTTATTACTGCATTTTGATTATTTTCAGCAAACGTGAGAAGACAGTGTGAAATATGGAAACACACTGAGAACCATGTGCTTCTATATACAGTACAGATAAGTCAGAAAGGTTGAAGAGTTTTAAAATATACATGCACATAATCTGCCTTAAATTTTATCCAGTTACATCGAATTGCCCCCTTTTGTTTGCTCCTTCGGATTGCCTGCTCAGTGAGGGGTGTGATTACAAAATAAAGATTAACTGATTAATGGATTGATGTACATAAATGATCAAATTGAAAGTGCAATTTTAGTGCATGGCCTACATATTCCTTTTCTGGACTTTTGTCACTAGAATAAGTACAGCTCATAACATCCCTCAGCAGAGCTGATTATTCAGGTTTTGCAGAACCAGTTAATAAGGCAGAACTGGAAAGTCTCCAAACTGAAGCATTTCTATTTATGCCATTTCCACTCCTGCCGCACTCAGTAATCTACCTACAACATATTGCTCAGTTCACAAAGCGACACATATCTCCTCTTAAAGAAGTCAATAACTCCTAAAGAGTTCAATACTGGAGGGAGGTTACTGATGAGGTTGCTTGTAATAATCTCTCTTCTGAGTTTGTAAAGCACATGATTTGAAATGTCCTAGCTCAAATTAATTCAATTGAGTATACAGACCACTTAATATTTTCCATTTTATACAAGTGCTGAGTTAGAAAGTAAAAAAAAAAATTTCTAGCATATTCAGTATTCAGTACAACCTATAAAATGTCTTGTGCCCTAGCAATTAAAAGAGAGGGTGCTATTGTAAAAGTGTCAGTTACGTGAGCAAGTCAAAGGTGCTACCTTAATAACATTCAATTCAAGCTACTAATTTCATATAAGTTGAGGTCAGATAATATAAGTAAGGTAATATAATGAATTGTCGTCAGCTCAGGGACATATTTTGGGGGATCATTACCGAAGAAACTGCTAAAAATCTAAATATATAGAAGTATTTGCATAAAAAGGACACCTGAATCCCCAACAACTAATGTCTGCTACTTATAAACAACTAGTCAATTTTTGAAATGTTTTTTAAATATTCAGTTTAGCATGTTTATGTTATATTGAGCAAATTAATTATTACTCTATATTTAACCAAGGTGACTTAGAAGATCAGTATGCATTAAACCTTTTGGATACATATTTAAATGATTCACAGTTAGAACTGAACTGGCAGCCATTAAGTTATACTGCTTTCACACTGCATTTTCTCAGAATTATTTACTGGCTATGATCGTTTTGTGTGTTTAGGACAGAAATTAATAATATATAAAATGCAAATATTTCATTTAATCTTGAGAATTTCAGCCCTTTTCTAAAACATTTCCTTTATTACATGGTCATGGGGAACCCAAAACTATTCAGGCTGTAATAGTGAACATGGTAGGACTGTATATTAGATGGGAGGCCAGTACATCACCAATTGTCATAAATTTTTTTGGTGGGGATGAAGGTTACTAGAAGAAATAATGGAGAAATTTTGACATGTTGTTGAAGGTCAATGCATATTTTATGCTCAAGAGATCTCACCACACCTGTTTTTTATGAGATAGTTAAAGAATTTCAGAGTGTAACAGAAAGCAAGGGTTTATTATTGAAAACATCTTGACCATCTTCACTCTTGGATTCTATCTGTTCTAAAGACAGGATGCAGCTAGAGAGAGTGGTATATGCTGCTGCTAAAATCATTGGTTGTCACCTTGCCTGGATTCATTCTGTTTTGCCATATTGAAAGATTTTTGTCACATTTCACATCCTACCCATCCTGCTTACTGCCTTTGCGTCTGGTAAACAGCTTCAGTCAATCAAGAACAGGACAGGTAGATTTCATAAAAGTACGCACTGTACCCCACAAGCTGTGATATGCATGAACTTAATATGTAAGCGTCATTGAAAATAATATAATGATTATATCTAAGCATGTTTTTGTTAAAATGATTGCTTTGGGGTTGTTTAGGAATTAAATAATTGCAGAGGTTCTTCTTTTCGTATTGGTATTTTACTGTATATGTATGAGTTTCACAGAATCTAATTTTCTGCAAATGTTATTTATGAAAACATTAACCTAATTCTAAAATATAAGAGTATGAAGAGTCAAAACATACACACACACACAGAACATACAAGTTCCACATAAGCAATAAACAAACTAAAATTTAACCAATGTTTCTCAAGCTGTGAGGCAGCACCACCAACAACTGAACCTCTCTGAGTGGAATAGCTCAGATTTTAAACGAACATCCTGTTCTGAAATAAAGGGAAAATTTGGCAATGCTATGTTAGCTAAGATGCCATGTGTAAACAGATTTTTTTAACTGAAAAATTCTTAAAAATATTTGATATTAAACTCCTTGTATTCTTGATTAAATATAGTTTTGATTCTCTTTTCCACTGAAATATGAACAGCATTTACAAAAATGAAGGTACTGCAGTATACTCAAAAATATGTCTTGTAATAAATATAAAGTAAAATAGAGTACATGTAGTTCATATATATGTAGGGTTATACAAGGGTCATTCAAGTATAAACAGGAATTTTCATGTTCTGTTATTATAAAGAGTGCAAGGTAGACCTGACACATTGGACAAACACACGCATATATGAACTTGTCGTTAGCAGTGCTAGCTGCTCTTTCCTCCTTTCCTGTCAGTTGTAATCAACACAGGAGCAGGAGGTACAAAGTAGTGTTGCACAGCGGATTATTATTAAACTTTTGACAAATGAAGGAGTCATTCCATCTCAGATTTATTCCAGACTTAAAAAATCAGTTTGGGGTTGAGTGTCTCTCTCTCTCTGTCACTCTAGAGTGTATGATTGGTACAACTTATTCAGAGAGGGACTATCATCTCTTCGGTCCACTTAAGAAATTTTTAGGAGGTTAGGAGGAAATTCAAGTCGATTGAGGAGGTTATTGACGCTGTACAAGAATTTGTCTTCAGGGATTAAGAAGCTTTCTGAGCGTTGGAACAAGTGGATTGCAGTTGCAGGAGACTATATACAGGTAGAAAAATAGTGTGTAAGTCATTTCATTGTATTCAATAAATAAAGTGCAGCTCATAAATTCCTGTTTATATTTGAACTCCCCTCATATTTGAAATATCATCAAATCATCAGCAATTTTTCTATTCGTTGAAAGTTAACATACAAAAAAAAAACACCAATATATATTGAAACATATTAAAATATCTGCTGTAAAATATATTGTATAGTATATTATCTTTAGAATTTACAGTATATTTAAAAGCAATATATATATATATGCTTTATAGTATATTGAAAAATACAGTATATTTTTATACTGGGGGTTCCCCCCTGCTTGCTTCACTCACCAACCCCCCTGGCTGCACTACACACCAGCCACTTCACGTCTCTGCTGTTTGCGTTGTGAAGAGGGGAGCTGAATACACCCCAAGGAGACATAGTCGCTTCTCTGAAACCCCCTCTTAAATGGCGATACAATGGGAAACAAATTCAGTTTTTTTTTTTACCTCCTCTTTGCTCGATCTGCTGCTGGATTGCTGCCTCCACCACCACCATCACTGCCACCGCCTGATCTGCATCTCACACAACGCTTCAAACATTTAAAACACTGTACAGCAGCTGTCCTACTCTTTGTCTTTTATTAAGGGGCGTGGTTAAATCTCTTTATAGTTTATAGTTTAAAATAAGAATAAATTCTGAAAAGAATGATTCCAAACATATATATGTAGGTTTTAAAATAAGCCCAATTTAAAGCATGACAAAAATATAACATAAAAACATCACATAGATTTTGGAAAATATATTGTAATATCCAAAAATATCAATAATTTACCTGTATTACAATATATTTATCCTTAAAGTAGATTGTAACATATTTTAAAATATATTAATATTTGAGTGAAATATATTTAAAAAAATATATTTTAAATGGATTTAATTTTATAAGGAAGAGTAACACATGGCATAACAATGATGTTTCTTTTCCTTTAGGTAAACATATAAGTTTATATTAACATGAAATCTGTGAAGTCAAATGACAATTGGCTCAAACAATGATTACAGTGATGCTGTAATTGTACTAGAGCAATTTTATGCTTCTATAAAGAAAACCATCTTGAAAATGATTGTTAACTACACAGCATATATATCAAAGGATTCGGAAGATCTACTATGGATAATGGCATGGAATTCAAAACCATTTCAGTGCTGTTGAGCTCAGCTCATTATGGGATCAGACAGGCACTACTATGTGATGCCTCACTTGATTTCAACCACATCAAAACTCAGAGCAGAGGAGAAATTTCTTAAACAATCTGAGAAGTGTTAAGTATATCCTGAAGATTGTCACATTTAAGTACCAAAAAATGCATTTTATCCACCTAACCTGCATGTCTTTGGACTGTGGGAGGAAACTGGAGGGCTCGGAGGAAACCCATGCAGACACGGGGAGAACATGCAAACTCCTCGCAGGGAGGACAAGGGAAGCGAACCTAGGTCTCCTAACTGCGAGGCAGCAGTGCTACCACTGCGCCACCGTGTCTCCCCGCCACACCCTTTATTTAGAGAAAATTCTTTGTAGTAATAGATCTTTTTTGTTGAAAACATCATTATATATATATATATATATATATATATATATATATATATATATATATATATATATATATATATATATATATAGTAAAAAAATGCTGGAAAAGGTAATGGAATTAAATCTAAAATTAGTTTAGCTAATACCACTTTCTATGAACTATACAGTATTTATCTGTTACATATTACTAAAATGTAGTATCAATAACAGTGGAATACGCAATGGGTAGATGGTCCATAAAACTTAAAATAATTTTACTGGAATTTATACAAATAACCTTTTCTGGTCAGAATCTCCAGGGAAAGACCCTCTTTGGCAGGTTGTCAGTCCATTGCAGAGTGAGCTCTGTTCATTCATATCAGGTCTGAGTATACTAATGAAGAAACACATATTTTTTACAGTAAAGCTTAATCCATTTATTTTCTGAATCCAGTTATTTTATTGCAAGTTCATAGGGAGTTTAATCGAGCTGCACCTGGCACAACATGGATGCCTATCATAGACATTACATCAACACATTACTGGGCACACTTACTTTTACACCCACAGCCCCTCAAGCAGGTCTAGTTTGCAGTTAAATCTTATTGATACATTAAAAATCAATGTATCTTGTGAAAATGACGAGGTTTAGAATTAAGTGTAATTCCTCAGGAACTGGGTGACATTTTCTTCTATAAATTGTTTGTTCTTACCTTGCTTTTAAATCAATAAAGACAATTATAGTTTACTAGACATTAAGCCCGTTACAATAACGGGCGCTACAACAGTAGTGCATAAACATTAGTAGGAACAGTCTATATTAAATGGCAAGGGACCTTGACCTAATTCTGTTTCTTGTCAAAAATATTTTTTCAAGAAGCCTAAAGTAAAATAATAATAAAATAGAAACGTACATGACAATACAGTAAGTATAATTAATATTGCCTTTGTAACAATCTGTAAGACACAATATCTGAAGAAGATATTTAGGTAAAATTTTCAATTTTTTTACCTCATGAAATTTTTCTGTACAATTTCATTATAGACAACATTTCTTGTAAAAATTCTGTCTGAGTTTGGCAACAGTTTGCCTTGTTCAGTAATCTCTACAACCTTGACAACAACATCTGGAAAACTTTTAACTCTTGATAATGCAACATAAAACTGACCATGGCTGAACACTGGTTCTGCCAAGTAAATGCCAACATTTGCTAAGGTTTGCTCTTCTGAGTCTTTCTCTTTTAGCGTTTTCTGACAGTCATTTTCTTTTTCTTCAATCGATCTATTTGCTCGTATTTTTCTTTGTCTTTCAGCGTTTCTTTTGTTGATGTTTACTTGTTGAGCTGACCGTTCTTCCAGGAGATGTTGCTTATATAGGATTTGATTGTCTGTGTCTTTTGTCCTACTTGACGTGTCCTTTTTTTGGGTGGCATGTTGTTAGTAGATACGTCCGTAATATTTTCTCCTACAGTAATACTGGCTTGTTTGTGGCTGTAATATGCATCCTTTAATATGGCTTTAATTTTCTCTCTCAATAATACTGGTTTGTATTTCCATAAAATTCCTGTAATTTTCTCTGACAGTAATACTGGCTTTGATGTCCGTAATATGACTTTAATTTTCTGTCACAACAGTGGGCAATCAGCAGAGTGTCCCCAGCAACTGACGTAATGTGTGGCGTGCTGCTTATAATCGTGCCTGTAGCGTCTCCCCAGCAAGTATTTTAATCTGTGGGGGCGTGCAACTGATTATTTTGTGTGGCGTCTCCCCAACAACAGATTTTATGTGCGCTGCCACGACTACCCAATCAGCACTCTCCCCAGTAATGGTGTCCTTTATATCTTATCATGCGCGGCCGTTCACTGTGTGCCCAGCTTCCAGTGTGTGTGCTTTATTTGCTCATCGTGCGCGGCGGCGGCTAGGCCATTCACTGCGCGCCCAGCTTCCAGTGTGTGTGCGTCCACGTGCCGAGCGCATGGGCGGGGTACGGTACAATGTGCAGCATGGCCCGCGCATGCGCACTTCACCGGAAGACACACACACACGGACACTGGATGCACACAAGGGTTTTATTAAAGAGGATGATATGCACTCTTACTAAACAAATGTTATTTACAATACATAAATAACTAACATAATACAAATTTAATAAGAAGTGCATTTGGGAAACTTTAAAACCGAACAAATAAAAGCAACAGATTTTTGTTACAGCTGATGTTATCTAATAAGATGTTTAATACATTCATTTGTATGTTTAGAGTTTACTTTGTTTATATTATCTATTTGTCTATTTTATGTTTTCATGATTCAGAATTTAAACAAATTACAGTGTCAAGTGTCTTTATCTACAAGTGTACCCTATGACATTGAAGAATGTGAAATAAAAACCCAACCTTTTGTAAACTAAACCTAAGATAAGGTTATTAAATCCATGATGATGAATCTTCTACAAGTTGCAAGTAAACTTGCTTAATACCAAATATTGCATAGTGTAGTTAGCACAGGGATGTCCCAGATAAAACTGTAAGCACATAAAAGGAGAACGAGCCAACAAGAGCTAGGGAGAAAATTTACCATCTTGACAGGAAGAATGAGAACTCCTCTGCATGCAGAGAAGGAACATTACACGTTAAATTTTGGTTGCACATGGAGGATCCTCCTGGAGAACCCCAGTACCACAGAAACACAAAGAGGGAGACATGAAAGACACCCTGTGGTCCAATGTCAGTCCCAGCAGTACTTAAGGAGAAGCAGTCATTAGTTGCACTACTTAGATAGAAAAGCAGAATAGGAAGGACATTAAATTCGACCAGGAAATAGACTAAACAAAAATCATTTATCAAAAACCAGGCTAAGGTCGAACCCCATAGTTAATAACTCAGAAAGCACCCAGAATGTAATCCAAAAATGTGGTCAAAAAGAATTCTGAGTAATCAAAAGAGGCTAAATCAATACCAAACACTGTGAAAACTCACTGTTGCTATCCTAAAACTTTGACAATGGGACATATTATGCTGCCCTTTATACCGTTACATGAGTGATATTGTATGTAATAATATTCTGTCATCACATAGTAGCAATGGGCAAATCAACCACAAAACAATAAAGCCTGAGATAGTGGTATGCCAAGACAATTTTTTTAAGAACCTGAAAATATCCTCTAATTATCTAACCACTTACAGAAATGGATTCTGCTTAATCCGAAATCCCTAAAAAGAAAAGGAAAAAAAAATACAATACAGAAATATGTGGAATAATTTCAGAGAAAATTTTAAAACATTCATATTCATGGTATTAATATGGCTGCACTGTGTTTTGCTCATGTTTTTATTTGTGTGTTTATTCTGAGCTTGGACTCTCTAGCTTTGACCTTTCTTTTAAGCTTAAGGTACTATCTTTATTTTTATTTTATCTTTGTTTTTGGAATTCTTTGCTTTTAGGTATACCTTTGTGGTAAACCTTTTTTGATTCTATTTTATTATTATCCTTTTAATAAACATTTCAGTGTTAAAGAGACTTGTCTTAATTTTCTTGGTCTAGTAGTTTTTAACATCTCTCCATTCAAAGTTATTTTTTGTCTCTAAATTCTTTTCCTCACTTTTGGACCAATGAAGGCCATAAGCCTGCCTTTTGAGTTTGGGACCTGGCTGCATGAGGTGATATGGCCTACTCTCTTGGTGCAGACCTGACTTTTGTTTTTGAGATTTGCCACCTTTGTGACCTTTTAGAAAGGCAGAAATGTAACAATTATTTCTGAAAGTGAACAGCTCAGAGAGAGATGAAATTATTCTTGTTGTCTTTTTACTGATAATCTCATATTAGACCTGAATGACCAAGTCTTATTTTGTAAGGTTACTCTGATAATCACTAGTTGCTATATAATATTTAAAAAAATATGATATTCAACTCATTTGTTTAGTATTGTTGTAACATGGAGCCAGGAACATGACAGAAATGGGGTAAGGCCTCCTAATTGATCATAAAGCAGGCCAGGTCTCCAACTACCACCTGCAAGCTTCAGCCTTAGCAGGCCTAATTTAGGTTTGTTTTTGAAAGTTTGCAATATGAGCTAAAGTCTCAAATTTAACAAAAAAGCCTTACACTGGAGACATACCATTAAATGTCTCGATCCCAAGTTGTAATGTTTATAAGTTAAAAGTTTATTAACAATGTAGAACAAATACAACAAAATTCTCAATCCAAAGAAAACAAGCCCAGAATCACTCTCCAAATGCAAAAACTGAGAAAACAAAGCAAGAGACCTCCCCAAAAAATCAAAATGAAAATCAATACTTACAATAACTTACAATTCCACTACTGGGTCCTCTTTCTGGCCAACATATAAAGCAAGATGAACCTAGCAGAAGAGACACCAGGGTGGATCGCCCACTTGGGATTCTATGCACAAAAATATGGCATGGCTATACAAGTAATAGTACATCATTGACAAATTATAAACAAAATTAACAAAAGTTAAATTAAAAAGTGAAAAATACTATTTCAAGCATACCAAAAACAACTATAAATGAGAAAGTAAATACAAGCCAGGGGAAAAAATATAGCTGTGGCACAATAAGCAGTACAGCATGTACTGAAAAATGATAATGTTGAAGTTGAACATAAATTAAGCGCTTGGATTTTCAGCGATCTGGAAAAATATCCTGGGTGAAAACACATTCATCTAACTAAAAAGAGTATGGGAAAAGGATAGAACATGTATTATGGTCAAGCACATGGTCCAGCTCATCGTCTGTCGTGATTTTGGAGTCCCAAAGCAAATAAGTCCCAAAAGCACTTCTAAACAATACAAGTTAATAATAATAATAATAATAATACATTTTATTTATATAAAGGTACCTTTCTAAGCACTCAAGGACACCAAACAAACAATAAATATAAAGAACATTATAAACAGAACTAAAAGTACCAGAAAATACAGAAAATTTAAGAAGTTTAAACCAAACAAAGCCATTGTAATTGTAGAGAAAAAGCCACTTTGAACAGATGGGTTTTAAGTTTACATTTGAAAGTTGAGAATGATTCAGTATTTCTAAGCTAAGTAATGAATTCCAGAGCTTGCGAGCAGAACAGCTGACTGCTCTGCTCCCAATGGTGGTTAGACTGGGGAGAGGGACGGTCAAGTAGCTGGAGGAAGAGGATCTAAGTTTACGGGAGGGAATGGCAACATGAAGAAGGTCAGACAGGTATTGAGAGGCGAGGTTATGAATGGCCTTAAATGTTAACAGAAAAATTTTAAAATCAATTTGAAACTTAATTAGGAGCCAATGATGCTGTTACAACACCAGAGTTATATGGTGAATAGAAGGGGTTCAAGTAATGATGTGGGCAGCAGAATTTTGGATCAGCTTAAGCTTATGGGGAGATTTATTAATTAAATACCACTGTTAAACCCTGCCTAGTAATAAGGGCCAACATCAATTTGTTATGAAATGCTCTTCCATAACAATGAAGATCCGTGAAGGACAAGCAATCCAGACATGTAGTCAAACACAGAGCATGAAGGATAAAATTCCAAAAATATTCCAAAGCACAAGCACAGCAAAAACGCAAATTAAGACACCGACTCCAGAGTTCATTTACAATAAATGGCCAGGAACTGTGGATAACCTTCTGGATTTATGGGACAGCGGGCAGTTCCTGGTGGTGACTGTAAGTTGGACCCACTTTTTGGGATGATACTTACTAAACACATGGACCATAACAAAGGCAGCTAATATACATAGACAAAACCAAACAACATAAATCAAAGATTTAAAAATGAACAAAAGAGATATGATACATTAGGTTGAACCCCTGCCAGGACAGGAACACTGGCTGATACATGACACTGACATTGCATTAGCTTTCTATTTAAAGCAGCTTCTTGCAAGTATGGTATGATCAGTAAGGCTCTTATAATTGTGTTAATCACATGCTAAACTGAGAGACTTGTGCGTCTCCAGGCCTTTTTTTAACCCAGTAGATACAGCATAGTAGATAACCTATATAGTGTATCACCATAGAGTCAGCCTACAGTGTGAGGCTGTTGTTCCTCCAGCCACCTGCATTAAAAGAGGTTAATAACTGCAGCTAATTTCACATCATGTACAGCTGACAATTTCCAAGAAACTGCTGTTCGGTATTCATTGCAGTTTTCCAATCTGATTCAGTAGCCTACACCTGAGGGTACTGAAAAATTAAAAAGCACTTTTAGTGATCTTTTTAAAGCTGTTATACAGTATGTGCAGCTCCCTAAAGTGGCCCTTTTTGCAGCCTCATCTGTAGTTTTATTCTCCAGCTGAATATGCCACTGTTTTAATGAGTGCTCTTATCTTGATTACAAGCCCTTCTCATGTCTGTATGAAAGCTTGTATGAATTCTGCTCTACATCACTCCCCCATACTCAATGGGATTTCCTGCTCTGTTAATACAGTCCTGTTGAGACCACAGGATCTAACATCTGTATAAATATTACTGTTTTCTCTTCTGCTGTGTTGAACACTCTACTTATTGTGTTTCTGCATTAGGGAGTGAAAGTCATATAAAATACCTGGACTAAAAAAAGATCATTTGTAAATAATAAAAGACATATGACAAACCTGAAAGCAAGTTCAAAGTAATTACATCTGTCTAGAGTATACCCTGCAGTATTCATTAAGGAAGTTAGCCTTTTGATTATTTGGCTATTACTTGTGTCACTTGAGCATCTGGAAGTACTGTTTTATCCAAATGCATCAAACATTTCACTTTAGTTGAGTCTAATATGCCAGCTTCTTAATATATAAAATTCATAGTGTTTCAACTTTTAACTAGTAGGCTTTTAATACCTACATATTTATGATCTGTGAAATCCAAAACAGCTTAGAGTAATGTAACATGAATTTGTGCTTACTGTGTTTCAGTTTTTTCAAAACTGTACATCAGAAAACAATAGAAGAAGATGAGCGAATGAAGCATTGTCTCACTGATATCACTTATACACTGCTTACTTGTAAAACACTAAGCCTTTTAGACAAACACTCATCTTTTACTCAGTCATTTATGCATCAGAATATTGTGAGTAATAGTCTGTTTTCATTTGTTTTTTCTCTTGCCTTACCAGTGGCTGCCACCATAATTCCTTTATATGACTTTCAGTGTATTTTTTCACACCACTGATTGTGTAGAGTTTTTCAGTATTGGGTAATAGTGTTACTTAGTTCCATAATTGTTAGATCTAATTGTTATTCTTAATGAGTACAACCAATGTGTTAAAGTTTCCAAACAGTAAAGCCTATACTAGTGAAAAGAGAACTTCTTCATATACTGTGGTGGTTAGATAAAGATTATCAGGAATGGTGTGCTCAGCTGTTGTGAATTGAGATATGGAAGTTCTTCCTTTGAAGAATCCCACATTAAAGAAATAAGCACTGTCCTCTGGAAAGCGACAGTGCAAGTAAAATATCAAGGGTTACAAAGGGAGAGGGGTAGTGTAGCCCTGACAGCATGCCAAAGGTCCTCTGATCCTGAGGTGCATATGTGAAATAGTAACATCTCACTCTCTCAAAGTATAAGATTGAAAACATTTGTACAGGTAAAAGAAAGGATTGCAGACAATTACAATAATTAATTAACTACAGAATACAATACAAAATACTGCTATTAACAATTAAAGCTCTCCACAACCTTGCTCCCCCCTACCTCACTGATCTCCTACAGACTAGCACTCCCTCTTGCTCACTCAGATTTTCACCTGCAGCTCTACTTTCTGTACAACACATCAAACTCAGTTCTATGGGAGCTTGAACATTCTCTCATAGTGCTCCTCAGCTCTGGAACTCTCTTCCCTCTTAAATACGTCAGCTCAATTCAATAACACAGTTTAAAACTGCCCTCAAAACTTTCTTTTCAAACTGGCAAACCAGTTGTGAATTTTGCACTGTTACTGCCTGTTATCTTTGTTTGTTTGCTAATTATTTCTTTGTTATTTATCATTCTCTTGTTTTTATTTTACTAATGTTATTTAATATTATTGTAAGGTGACCTTGAGTGCTAAGAAAGGCACCTATTAAATGTATTATTATTATTATTATTATTATGTTTTAACACTAGAATTACCGAAGCCTACGAAAAAACTTGTAATCCCGGCCCACTTTAAATCTTTTCACACCTCTCCATCAGCATCTTTTGTTTTGTAAATGTGTCGATCAGCACAAGCAGAAGAGCAGCCTGCTTTTCCTTCCCTCACCTTGAGAGAGCTCAACTCTCCCAGCTCAAGCCAAGGCTCCTTATCTGTGTGTGAAGTGCCTGGGGTTGTATGGGGTAAATAATACAGTATATTATTATTTGGAATACATGCATTTCATGTGTGTTCTATGTGTACAAAGATCTGGATAAGTGTAGGATGAAAGGAAATGTGAGGCAAGAAATGTTAAACACATACCTAAAGCAGAAACTTTTTCCATTTTATACTAATAATGACGTGAAGTGTATAATGTGTGAAGACTTTAGTCCAAATATCAAATAAACACTTTTATTCAAGAATATAACCAAAGAAAAAAAATCATTGTCGTCAATGAGTTGAAACCCACGCTCAAATGTCAATTGACAGGAAGCTTATACATATTTTTGAATGGCGCAGAGGTAAGAACTGCCACCTTATAACCGAAAAGTTACAGGGTTCGAGTGCTCTAAGTATTGAGCTGCTGTTATTATTATTACTATAATAAAAACATACATTTGTTTTTTTAGTCTGTTACACTCGGTGTAAATTTTGGCTACTTGTAAAAATTAGCACTTGTTTTTTTATTATTCAGTTTTATTCTGTCAGTGACATTCACATGATACAACTAACTATCCTCTCCCTCTCTAAGATGATGGCATTTATCTCCATTCCTTACACAAGTGCAGCGGTGACCACAGTTGGTGCTGTGACTGACACCTGTTCAGAACTATCTATTGTAAAGGTAATCAAAGATAAGATGTCCTGTGACTGCTGACTACCATATGGCATTTGCGCTTTGACAGCAAAGACACTGAAAATAAAAACAAAAGATTTGCTGCGGTTTGTCCAATTTGTGTACTGTGTCTGGCAACATTTTGTTGAGAACTGTGTTTTGAGTTAGAACTGTGGACGAAATCTCAGACCCGACAGCAGGTGAGGTTATAAAGCGGCTTTATTTTCAGAGTCACGGTGAGAAGAGTTTCAGAAAAGCAGACAATCAAATATACATGACAGCGTCAGGGCTCTTCTGAACCCCGTCTGTTGGGTGGGGTCCAGTTTTATACCCCTAGAATGCGTAATTTAATATCATTATAACATGTAACAGTCAACACATTTATTATACACAAACCTTTAGCCCCTTCAACGCCCCTTGTGCAACTTGATTTCTTGGCTCCTTTTGTTATGGCGTTCAGATGTAAGCTAAGGGAAAACGTGATAAGGCAGACTCATGTGTGGAATGCTCAGACCTTGAGTCCTTTGCACAAACATTTTTCTGTTTGCTAAAACAAAGCATGCTATTACATGGTTTTGTAAAGCTTACTTCTCAGACATGAATTAGTACAAGGGAACGAAGAGAACATTCGTCTTCCACATTCCCCCCTTTTTTTAGCAAACAAAAATATTTGATCAGGGAGAGTTGAGTAGGAAAGGGTAGGAGAGGAGGATGGAGTGGAGTGGGCGGAGGAGTGTGGGGTGGATGTGCTGATCTGAAGCATTTTTTCTTTGTGTAAAAAATAAGCCTTTGCCATCGAGGCAGTAAAATACTTGGATACAATGTATCTTATCAAGGGAACAATACAGCAAGCTACAAGCAGGAGAACAATTAAAGCAACTGTAAGAGAGATGAAAACTGATTTAAGCCATTGGCCCCAGGACCCAAAAGTGGACATAAACCATTTGTCCCAAGGATTAGAAATGCCAGAATTAGTAGCTAGTTCATGTCAAATCAGCTGAAGCACGTGTGATTGATCCATCAGGAGCTGTATTATTAGGGATATAGGTACAGCATGCATCACCAAACATAGCACAAACGCCTCCTTTCTCAGCCAAGAGCATATCTAAAGCCAATCGATTTTGCCAGGTCATGAGGGATGTTTTATCAAGTTGCTCATGGATACCTTCAACAGCTTCTTTAGTAAAATTTAAGAATCTTTGTTGATTATAATAGAGGTAATTAATCCAATCTACATTTTTGTTTATAGTAACCTGAGGAAAAATAGACTCAAATTCGGCAGCAACTTGGTCCCTTGCCTTGAACTTATCAGGGACTCCACGAGGGACTCGAATGGAATCAAAATACACCCCAGGGCCATGTAGGGAAAACTGGGAAGGGTCCACAGAATGGGGTTGACATGGAAGGCAGTTAAAGGGAAAAGTCGGAAAGGCATAACAAATTGTATTAAAGCAGAAGTGCCAGTCCAGTCAGGTGGAAGGATGTCAAGCAATTTAGACCTATGGCACATCCACCAAATATCAGTATTCTGAGTAATCAGAAAAATTGATAATTTGGAAGCTAAAGAGGAAGAATTAATCGGAAAAGTTTGGAAACAAAAAGAGGATGGGATATTACCAACATTTGTGCCACGAGAGGAAGTGAGGTTTCTAAAAAAACAGGTATAAATACCTTCATCAGGCTGGAACATCGGGGGGAGTCATGGGAAGAGTAGGGGGAAAAGAAGGGAAAGTGTAATGTAATTAGAGTCGATTGGAATAGAGGAAGAGATAAAAAGGGCAAGTAGGCAAGGAAGGCCAGTAGGATCAGATATGTTAGAAAGAGGAAAAGGGACAGTGGCCAAATGTGGCCTAGCTATAGCACATGCATAGCAATCAGATTGATTCACTTGTCTAGCCGAATATCATACCCATTGCAGCCAACGGTTCTGATCCCCATACCCAATTTCAATAGAAAAAGTGGAAGAAGAGGTGGAAATATTCATGACCTTGACAGGGGCGGGTTTGGACCAGGGGTAGGAGAGAGGGTGTGTGTGTGGGGAAATGGGAGGTGTTAGTAACAGGGTTCTCAACCTTAATTTGAAATCTCCCTAGAGGATCTATTCCAGATACACATGCCCCTAAAATACAGGTTCCTGAATCATGTAAAGAAGGGTTCTTCAGAGTAATGATCAAAGGGTTACAATGGTATTCGGCACATTCATGAGGGGCATGTCCTTTTATAATAGAAAAACGATATTTCAGACCATACTTCTGGGCCTTATAGGGTTAATAAACCCCAGTCATCAGTTCCAGTATTAGCCAAAACCCAGTCCCACATGTCACAGTTACTTCTGAATCCAGAGTTTGTAACAGTTACACACACATTTGTCAGACCAGTTCCACTGGATTTTCGATCAGTCCCACAGTCAATAATAGAACAGAAATCCACCTGAACTGATGTGGTGATTCCGAAAGGAAAAGTCAAGGTGACCAGAGCAGTCGACAAGGGGATGGAAAGACATAGTAGGACCACAATCAAGGGTGCCATCTTTTGCAATGTGAGATGTGAATCCAAGCAGGCAGTCCCTCAACTTTAACAGCATGTGGTGTCTACAGCAGAACTTGGAACGGTCCTCTCCACCGAGGGTGATGCCAATGTTTCCTTCGAGTATCTCTAGCCAGAATCCAGGTTCCTAATGGAATCGGGGAGTCCTTTGATGGAGGACTAGTTCTCCAGGCCTGATTCACCTGCTCGTGGACTTCCTTCAGAGAAGCTCGGAGACCTGTAAGACTGGAAAGAAGATCATTGTCCACAGTATGCAGTGTAACATTACCTATGACCATGCCGACTGGCATGGTCCATCCGGTCAGAATTTCGAATGGCACAGCCCTAACTGCCAATGTGTTCTTCCCCTTAATCCCATCAAGGCCAGAGGCAGAGCATCAGGCCAAGTTAAATTTGTTTGCTCACAGATTTTAGCCAATTTAGATTGCAAGGTACCATTGCATCGTTCCACAATACCTCCACTCTGGGGGTGGTATTTGCAATAATGATGCACATTTATCTGGAGCCAGGTGGTTAATTCATTTATAATGGAATTTAGTGGGTGCCATTATCAGTTTGTAATTTCTGTGGTATTCCCCATCTAGGAATGATTTCCTTTATCAAAGCTTTTGCCACAGGTTTGGCATCTGCATGTTTGGAAGGGAAAGCTTCCACCCATCGGGAGAACACATCAACAATTACTTAACAGTATCGGTACCCCTTTGATGGTGTTAATTCAATGAAGTCCATTTGAAGGTGTTCGAATGGACCCATTAGGTTAGGTGTAATGGCGGGACTTACCTGGGTGCCCTTTCCTACATTAAACTTTTGACATAATGCACAGCACCTGCAGAACTGCTCTGCATATGTAGAGAAACCTACAGCTTCCCAATATTTTTCAACATCTTGAACCATGGCGTCTTTTCCAGCATGGTCTAGGCCATGGGCGATTTTTCCATACCTGGGAAAGAAGCTTTAGGGAGGAAAGGTTTGTTAGTTTGCTTATGGGTCCAGACTCCATCAGAGAGGGACCCTTCTTTGGACCATTTTCTCTTCTCTGTGTCCGTGGCTGCATTCTGTAAAGAAATAATTTGATTATCAGTGTCCTGGTCATTTCTCTGTTGGAATAAAAAGATTGGTGTGTTATTATACGCAGCCCGTTTAGCAAAATGATCAGCTAATTTGTTTCCTTTGCTGACAGGATCCTGTTTTCCTATGTGAGCTTGACATTTAACATCGCTAGCTTTGATGGTTTCGTTATGGCCTCTAAGAGGGATTCTTTTAGTTTTTATGTTGAATGGGCTTGCCAGTACTGGTCTTGAATCCCTGAGTTTCCATAATGCCCCATGATCATGGCAGACTCCAAAAGCATATCTAGAATCAGTATAGATAGTTACAATTTTTCCCTCTGACAACTGACAAGCTCGGGTGAGAGCTATCAACTCAGCTGCCTGCGCTTAAACTTGAAGAAATTCGGTTTGCTTCCAGCAGGTGGTCACCTTTGACCACTGCATAGCTGGTTGAAGGTGTTCCATTTTCCAATCATAAAGAACACCCATCCACAAAAATTATCTCTCCTGTTCCTAAGGGTGTTTCCTGTAGGTCTGGTCTAGGTTTTATAACCTTAGTTATTTTATCATGACAGTTGTGGGGTTCCCCTTGATTTTCAGTTGGAAGCAATGTAGCTGGATTTAAGGTGGAGCACCTTTCTATGGTAACGTTTGACAATGTACAGAGTATATTTTGGTAGTGTATTTCCCTAGCAGTAGTGAGATGTGAGGTTTTAGCCTGTACTAAAATGGAGTGTACGGCGTGAGGCACTTTTACCACTAGGGGGCTCATGAGCACATATCTGTACTGGCTAGCACGGCCTCTGTTGTGGCTGCTACAGCTCTGAGACAGGTTGGAAGTCCCCCAGCCACTGGATCCAATTTTTTCAAAAAATAGGCTAAGCCTTTGTTTTTCTCCATGGAGTTGTGTAAAAATGCATTCATATATCCCCTTTTCGTCCACAAACAGAGTGAATGGACGAGATAGTCAACAGTCCCAACGCATGCAAAACAGTAGGGCATTGTTTTTTTTTTTTTGTCACATAGAGCCTTCCCAGCTTGATCATTCCATGCCACCTGACCAGAAAGGGGGAGATCAGGGGTGACCGCTAAAGTTTGCAAAAGCTGTGCTCTTTCATTGAAGTTTAAAATCCATTGCCGGCAGTATCCTATAATGCCTAATACAGACACAACCTGTTGCTTTGTAACATGTCTTGGTCTAGGAAGATTTTGAATGGTGTTTATACGGTCGCTAGAGAGAGAGAGAGCTCGTTTCACAAGAAATGTCATGACCTGAATATTTCACAGTTGTTTGAATTAACTGCAGTTTTGTTTTAGAAACTTTGTGGCCATTTTCTGCTAAATAATAACAATTGCTGAGTATTGCCGTGCACAATCTGCTTTTGTAGTACTACACAACATTCCACATACTGTATCAATACACTGTCTTTTCGGCCAAAAGCCTTTTAAATTTTGAGCAAGAGCTTATCCAATACACAAGGGCTACAATATATCCCTGAGGCATAACGGTCCATGTCCAACGGCGGTTTTGGAAAGTAAAGGCAAACCAGAATTGAGAGTCGGGGTGCAAAGGAATACAACAATAAGCATTAGCAAAGTCAATAACAGAGAAATAACAGGCGGACGAGGGTATCGTAGAAAGAATAGTGGAAGGATTAGTAACAATAGGTGCCCTAGGAAAAACTGCAGAATTTACGTGTCGAAGATCTTAAACAAAAACGCCATGAACCGTCAGCCTTTTAAACAGGTAAAACGGGGGAGTTGACTGGAGAGTGTTTAATTTGAATGATTGCTCCACGTTTCACGAGATCGGAATGTATGGCGGAGATGCCAGCCTCTGCTGCTGGAGACAGAGGATACTGGGAGCGATGCGGACGGAAGGAGGACTTTTGGGTAAATCACCAGTGGCTCACAGTGTGCTATCCTTCCATAATCATTTTCCCCTGGGACCAAAGTGCATCGGGAAGTGAGGAAAGCCAAGTGGGAGAGGCGGTTTGCAATGAAAAGCAGAAAGGGAAGGATAATGCACGATGTACTAAAAAATCATTTTGAAGCACAAACTTTAGTTATCAAATGATCTGAGGTATCAAAGATACCCGAAGCAACATGTAGCCAGTCCGTCCTATTGAAACATTGTTCCACCCAATCCCCAATTTCAACTCAGTGAACGGTGCTATAATTGGCTAAAGAAAAACATGGGGAACCGAACCTCCAAATAGAAAACGCTTTGGGAATATGTGAAGTGCACTGACAGCAGCAGCTGTGTGTGCATGAGAAAAAAAATGCAAGGGATATGGAGGGTCTCTGGGCTATTACCTGACGAGAGAAAAGATTCTAACCAAGGTGTGTCCACTTCAGAAGGGAAGTACTGGGCAGTGCAGTGGAGGGTGTTGGGGACTTGCAAGTGGGGAAAAGAATATAAGAGTGTAGGGCTTTAGAAGAATGGTGTGTGAGGAGATGTTCAGGGTCCAGGCTGCAAAAGAGGGCTTAGTGTGGGGAGGTTTGGCACAGGAATTTAGGAATAGAACAGTGAAACCCTCGTTTGGTTAGAGAAATAGAGAGGGAGAGCGTAGTCATCATCCCTTCCTGAACAGATTAACAGGGCAGAGTTGATTTAAAAAAACGGTGCATCAAAGTGGAACCACTGGAATGAAGCTGAACTCGAAGAGGTTTAGACACCAGTAAAAAATGTGGTTGTCCAGAAGCACTAAGAACAGTCAGTGTATCGTTCGAGGCAGACTAGAAAAGCAGTTTTAGTGCCATTCAGCAAAGTCAATAAAGGATCTGTGTCCCATGGCAAGTGTGCAAAGGCAACTGAAAAGAGTGGCTGGGGTCCCTGTGAAAGGAATATCCTCAGGTTCAGGTAAGGAAGGTGGGGGAAGAAGCTGATGTGGGCAATTGCTGCAGAAGTGTCCCATCGTAACAGGCAAGATGTGTAGGTGCTTGATCTGAGGGGAGAGGCGGCTGAGCAGACGAAGAATTCGGATTAGGAAGTAAAAATCCACGACCTCTCCCCCGGCTTTGCCCCTGTTCTCGGAAAATCCACGTCTTTCACGTCCTCTCCCCCTGCCTGAGCTCCACCTGCATAATAATTCATTTGTGCCGCGATTAACTTGGTCTGAGTGTCTGACTCTTTTTGTTTAGTCTGTCGTTCAGCATGCTCCGTTTGTCTTTTTTTAAAACTTCATCAAAAGTGGCACTTTCCCATCCAAATACAGGACGTGCGTACTTTATTTTGAATATCACTTCTGAGTCCTGACAGAAAAGGAGGAACTCCTGCCTTGTTACGGTCGTCTGGGCTGTCTAAGCCAGAATGGTTTGTCAACAAGTCCTGAATGCGGTGTGCCCATTCATCTACTGTCTCATTTTTCTTTTGTTTGGCAGCTGAAAAGGTATCAGTCGGTGCCCTTTTTATATTTTGCAGCTATTGCAGTTTTCACAGATTCCCATTTGGCAAGGAAAGGACCCTCATTATTTTGTCCACGAGGCAATGCCTCATTCCAATGCCACTGTACTCCATTATGCTGCCCATAATTGACAGTAGCCCAAATGGTGCCCATCTTTCTGCGTAGCACTTGGGTCCACTCGGCCGCACTGGGTTATATATGTTGTCTAGTTGCTGCACCTGTTCCACAAACTTCAACCCACCGATTACCTTACGATCAGGCAATTTGGACACTACGTCTTTCAGCTCTTGAATATCTCAGTTACGGTGTATCATTACAGTAGTGGGGTTATCGTTTCCTGGGGGCAGTGTGGGATCGTGTCGGGGGTTAGGAACCTCAATTAAAGGGCATGAAAATGTGGGTGCTAAAGGTTTAGGGGACTTAAACGGGGTAAGGTTTTCAGGGGTCTTATCTCTGAGGGTTTTGGTTCTAGCACGTTGTGAAATGGAGGGCTTTTTGTGTAAGTTAGAAAAGCCTCTCATAGCCCCTAACAAGTGGCCGTCAGTCTCATCATCAGGATCTGTAAGTGAGGAGGGGTCGCACTGATATTGTTCATCAAAGAAATCATCAGTAACTGGGGCATCGGTAACCACAGGAGCCGTTGGGGCAATGATTGAATGTGGCAGTGGTACGGGTTGTGGGTAAAGTGTTGGGGAAGAGAGCACTGGATATAAAAGTTTTTTTTTTTTTTTTATCACTCCTTCTCCTCCTTCCTTCAGACTGGGGTCCCGTATCAGCCTACACTTTCTGTAAAGCTATAAGCAGCTGTTCTTTTTCCTTTCTATTCTTAAGTTCAGCAACTAAAAGCTCATTCCGTTTTTGTGCCGCTTCCAATGTAGGGTCTTTAATAACCAATTCCCATCTGTCATAAATATCCATCCGATAAGGACCTCCATTACAACAACCCTGTGTATTTCTGCACAGTATTTTTCTAATTCATATCTCCAGTTCCTTCCACTGGCCATCCACCTCCACTGTCCTTATTCCACCTCCTACATGCTTTTTTTAATCCTGTCTTCTTTTCAATGAGCTTTCTAGGGAACCCGCCTTTGATCCCGACAGCGCACTAGGAGCCTGGCGATCCCCGAAAATAATCCTTCTAACGTTAGGTTTTAGGACTCTTGGGGACTGTTTGACTGGCTACTGATTGTTTTTCCCATAGTGAGTGGCAGGATCTCAGCAGAAAGTGACTCAGCCCTCGATAAACCCCGTTCCACCCGCCGTCCGCTCCTATTCCCGGATTACAGCTTCAGGTGACTTCGTGTCCGTTATTTGCATCAGCAGAATCCTACATCAATACGCCCCGTGGAGTCCAGGATATGGAGGTTTTTACCCCGATCCCTTCATCAGACGGTTTGTATGCGTCAATCTGCCAGGGTATTGTCTCCGTCACCTTAGCAACCCGTTGAAACAAGAGTATGACCAGACAGCAGATGAAAACTCGACCTCCCGTTTATTTAGACACACATTCTCTAAATATGCCCTTTCATCCCCGTTCCTCAAATTATTATAGGAGCGTGCCACTCGCCCCTTTTCTAATCCTTTCCACAGGGGTGACTAGCTAACATTCACACTGTGCCGTTTTCCGTAGGGTCCCAAGTCACTTTCCGTGAGCCCTTAGAACCTCCTATGTATTTTCCATACAGTATGCTTTCTTATTCTTTATTTTGCATATGCTTTTTATTCCTTTTCCTTCTATATTCATATTACTTCCAGCACACCAGTCAAACTAACAGGAATCCCCCGATCTACTCACCGTGACTCCATCCACCTGCATGGAAATGCCGTCAAGTCGTGCCTCAGATCGGCTAGGAGGAGGTCAGGGACTCCCCACGCAGGAAACGCCCAAGGCAGGCCAATCCTACATTTACGAAGCTGGACCCGATCCGGCCGGAATCGGCTCCACCACGGTCCTCTGGACGATCCTGCACGAGGAGCCATCTGCCGTCTCCTGCCCCACGTTTGGGCGCCAAAACTGTGGACGAAATCTCAGACCCGACAGCAGGTGCGGTTATAAAGCAGCTTTATTTTCAGAGTCACGGTGAGAAGAGTTTCAGAAAAGCAGACAATCAAATATACATGACAGCGTCAGGGCTCTTCTGAACCCCGTCTGTTGGGTGGGGTCCAGTTTTATACCCCTAGAATGCGTAATTTAATATCATTATAAAATGTAACAGTCAACACATTTATTATACACAAACCTTTAGCCCCTTCAACGCCCCTTGTGCAACTTGATTTCTTGGCTCCTTTTGTTATGGCGTTCAGATGTAAGCTAAGGGAAAACGTGATAAGGCAGACTCATGTGTGGAATGCTCAGACCTTGAGTCCTTTGCACAAACATTTTTCTGTTTGCTAAAACAAAGCATGCTATTACATGGTTTTGTAAAGCTTACTTCTCAGACATGAATTAGTACAAGGGAACGAAGAGAACATTCGTCTTCCACAGAACCCAAGACAAAGACTTTCTGAGTGTAGGGTCATAAAGTTTATGGAGCCATTTCTGGACAAAGGCAGAACCGTAACAGCAGAAAGCTTCTTCACTGGGCTTTCCCTGGCTAATAGACTGCTGCACCACAACACAACTCTGCTTGGCATCAGAAGTAAAATGGGACTTCCACCTACTTAAAATGGGACTTTATTGCTAAAGTCACTTTAGTACGTAAACAATTCGCCACGCTAGTGTTTAGATCTGGTAGTGCCATGCTGACGGTGCATTTGCCCAAAAGGAAGAGGCCATTGATTTCAGTCTGTAAGAGCCGGTGTAAATTTTTGCAACCTGTCGAAGATATCGCTAAAGGGATATAACTAGACACACAAACGCTGGTTAATCATGTCTTCTTAGTAACTTGTTGTCACTTGAATTTTGTTGTTATTCAGTTTTATTCTTAAATAAAAGCACACTTGTTTCATTATACCTTTGTGAAAGTGTTTATTTTATATTACAGTAACCACTTAAATGAGATTGAATCTGTCTCTGCCTCTCTCACTCATTATTTGAAAACGCTATGCCGTTTGAACACGAGTTGTTATTTAAACATTTTTTTATTTGACCTCATGTTCAAATGGCATGACAATTTTTCAGTCTTGCCTGTACAAGTAAATCAAATATTTTTTTACTTTGGTTATATTCTTGAATAAAATCGCATGTGTCTATTTAATATTTGGACTAAAGTCTTCACGCATTTTAAACTTCATGTCATTATTAGTATAACATGGAAGACGTTTCTGCTTTAGGTATGTGTTCAGCATTTCTTGCCTCGCTTTTCCTTTCATCCTACACTTACGCAGATCGTTGTAGACACAGAACACACATGGAATGTATGTATTCCAAATAACGATATACTATACTATTAACCCTATACAACTCCAGGAACATCACACACAGATAAGGAGGCTTGGCTTGAACTGGATGGGAAATCAAGCTGCTTGTTGCTTGTGTTGATCGACGCATTTACAAAACAAAAGACGCTGATGGGGAGGTGAGAAAGGATTTAAGGTGGGCTGGGATTACGAGTTTTTTTGTAGGCTTCCGTAATCCTAGTGTTAACTCAGTGTCCCTCATAGCATAGGATAGGAACAATGCCAATGGGGACAGTTTAAAGTGTGTCAGATTAAAGGCTTGCATAGTCAGAAAGAGACTTTGGGGCAGTGTTTCAGTAGTGAAAAGAAGTAAGACAGAGTGAGTGTGCAAGAGATTGTGATAGCAGTCGGTGTTTTGGTGGTGCAAAGTGGATTATTGGGCCAGCTGACCAGCTGGACAGACAGGGAGAGACACCAGTGAATGCAGACCATGAAGGGCATCTGGTTTTCCTTTAGTTTGTCTATCTTTTATACTATGTTCTTTTTTGCATCCTTTGTTTGTGCTCTATTATAAATAAATACCCTATTTTTGATATTTAATTCTCCTTGATATCACTGCAGCTGTGGAGAGATGGCACATGGGCACTCTTCCACTTCACTTAGTAGTGAAACCATTTTACCATTATTTCATCTCCTTTGATCTGACTTGCCTTTGGTAAGAAATGCTGATTTAAGATTGCATCTCTTCAGCACCTAAATGATAAAAGTACTTCAGAATCTTCTTTTTTTAATTCCGAGAACCTCTAACCTAATTTATCTCACTATTGTAAAATAGCCGTCTGTTCATGGTTTGCACATTATCCCCATGACTGCTATTTTTTCTCAAGTGCTGTGTTTTTTTTTAAACTTACAAATATATGTTTTGTACATTGAAAATTTTAGCAACTATAAAATTAAGCTCAAATAATTAGGATATACTGTATTTATGAAGAAAAAAGGCTGGTTTGAAATCACCTTTGAATACAAACAAACATACACCAAACTAAAAACTTTCACTTTATGGAAAGCAGACTTTTTTGGAGATGAGAAAACACAAAGAACACACAGAATAGGAAAATGAAAACACTGTTGTTATAAATAATACATGGTGTCACTTCAGAGGCATTCTAATGCAGGCTTAAAAATTATATTCCAAAGAAAGTAAAACAGTATTGTCTAAATTAATGAATAAAGGTTAGTTAAAAAGTAACACTAAAAAGATCACTCTGCAGCACAAGAGTGGCGTTTGGGGGTGGCAAGTGGGGCGACCGCCATAGGCCCTGTGCCTAAGGGGGCCCTGCTTTTGAGGTCTCATTCGAGCTGATTTGTCAAGTTATATTATCCAGTTATATTTGGATAAAGTCCATGTGTTATCTTGCAAAAATTTAGCTGAATACTGTAACGAGAAAATCCAGTGTATGTTAACATTATTTTGATTAAATTTGCGTGTAAGTTTATACAGTTCACACATAACGGTAACAGCGTTTGATGTAACCAGCCCCATGTGGTGTTGGTTAGCCCTAGGCCCCGCACAACCCTAAGTCCATCTCTGCTACAGCAAAATAAAAAGGGCAACATTTTTTAGACCTACAAAAATACTGAAGCTGCAACCAGGAATTACAAAAAAAATGTAAATATTAAAACAGAAACTTAAAAATGAACAAGTATGAACAGCAAGCAACTTTCTGGTGATACAACAGTAAAAACATTAATTTATAAAGGCTTAGAGATCCATCCATCCATCCATTATCCAACCCGCTATATTCTTACTACAGGGTCACGGGGGTCTGCTGGAGCCAATCCCAGCCAACACAGGGCGCAAGGCAGGAAACAAACCCCAGGCTTGGCACACACACACACACCAAGCACAAACTAGGGACAATTTTTAGAATCACCAATGCACCTAACCTGCATGTCTTTGGACTGTGGGAGGAAACAGGAGCACCCAGAGGAAACCCACGCAGACACAGGGAGAATCCAGGGAATGATCCCGTGTCTCCTAACTGCAAGGCAGCAGTGCTACCCACTGCTCCACCGTGCTGCCCAGGCTTAGAGAATGCACAGTGAAAAATAAGTGAATATCAGCAGCTAATAGCAGTTGATTGAAATAAATATTATATTTATAAAAAAACGATATTGTGTATAATAGCCAGCATGGGTTTATGTGAGAAATATCCTTCCACACCAGCCTGGTTTTGTTTTGTGTGCAGACAGTGGGAGTCAGACATTCAGTCAATTTCTAACACTCTTAGTCCTGAACAGTCTCACCAGAGTCTGCTAGAGGCTCTCCCAGCTAGAATGGGGCATAATGCATGAACAAACCCTGAACAGGGCGCAAGTCCTTCACATGGCACAGGGAATGACGGACAAAATCAAAGCATACAAGCATCACTTATTTAAGACAGTGAAATATCTGTTCATTCATTTCTTCACCAAAGGTCAATTGTGAAGGTAAAAATCATTTCCATCAGATATAACCTATGTGGCGGAAGGCTGGGACTCCTACACACTGGGAGGACCAGGGGAGCCAGCCTAACTGGAGCATTACCTCCCCAGAGTGTTAGATGGCAGCCCCTCTGGGTTGCAGAGGTGTCTAGGAGTTGTAGTTTGGTACAGCCCTGTTTGGATCCCGGGGATGCTGTAGCTGATGCTGAGCCCTACAGTCATCAAGCATCAGCCACTACTCGAGGAGCCAGAGTCAGGAGGAAGGAGATGAAGCTTGCTAGGAGGAGTGGAGGAGAAAAGAGAAGGAGAAGGAAAAAGAAAAAGGATTTGTGCATTGCGTGCTTGTGCTATTTAAACTGTGTTGTGCCTGTGGGAAACAGGGAAGCCATTTCCCACAAGGGAGAAGAAAATAAAGACGCATGTATGCTTTGATTGGTTCGGTGGTAACTGGGCGACAGTCAACTCGGTGAAAAGACAACTCGGCGAAAAGACAAGTCGGCGAAGAAACAACTTGGCGAAATCCTTTACTAGTTAGGTAATAGGCTCATAGAGATTTCTTTTAATTATATTTAAATGACAGTGTGATTTAAAATGTTCAAAATAAATTTATATAATTGACTAGCGAACTTTATTCTGCAGACGGAATAAACTCTTATCTTACATTATTTTCTGCAACCAAAATTGGTAATCCTTTACATAAATTGTATTGATTGTAATCATATGATAACGCTATTTAGAATACAAAAGGTGACCTGCGAGTATGGCTTAAGGAATATCTTTACTCTCAACATATTGGGACACACATAAAGCAGGTGATCATGTAGATTTTCCGGCACCCTAAATTTAAGTATCATTAAAAAATCTCTTTGAACGTAACTATTACCTAACTGGTAAAGGATGTCGCCAAGTTGTCTTTCGCTGAGTTGTCCTTTTGCCGAGTTGTCTGTCACCCACTTGTGTTTTCACCGAATTGTCTGTCACCGAGTTGTCTTTTCACTGAGTTTGTTGCCCAGATGCCCCTGAACGGCTTTGATCTTGTTCCTCTTGCGTCTGTGTGTCAGGGTTGGCTTTCACACCAAATCTATATTAATCATATTGTAAAAAAATGGAAGATAACTTCAAAACTTGTATTGACAGCAAATACTAAAGTTTCAGCAAAAGCAATTTATAAAGACCTTGACAATCATCAAAAATGAGGCAGACATCTGCAAAATTTCCCTTTACTAAAGACTAATGTAAAGTGCTGCATGTAGGCAAAAGGAACATTACAGTACTGATCCATGCAAGGTCTACAAGGTTCAAAATCTGAAACTTATTTTGGTCTACTAGGCTGAAATATAGTTAGCAGGGTGTGGACAGTAGCCAAACAAGCAAGAGATTTTAATGTAATGACTCTGGCTGTCTATTTGTGTGTTTTAGGGTACATCCAAATAGATACCCCTAGTAAGTATCACATTTGAGAATACAATAATGTCTTCCATTAGGATCTGTCTAAGTAAACAATGTCTACTTAACATTCCTTTAATTGCCATTAGAGAGGAAGCATTTGTCACCAAATGAAATTTGAAATGTATTAGATTTTGCTGAAATGGGGTAGAAGGAAACACCTCCTAGTTAAAACTGTCTTGTCAGTAAAGTTAAATGTCTCCTTTGGAACAAAGTACAGGTCAGCAAGTGTCATCATGATGAATTTAGTTCATTTTTGAGAAGGGAGTGGAGTAGAAATTTGACAAGTGAATTAATGCCACATCCAAAATCACTTTCTCTAACATGCCAATGCATGTTCTCGCTGTCTGAAATGGATAGCACATTGACACTGACAAGTACTGCTTTTTTCTGTGATAAAAACATGCAATAACATTACATTAGAGGTAGCCGACAAAAGTATCAGCATACATAACACATCTCTGTGCATTTCTGTTCTAAGCAGGAAAACGTCACTTCAGTTAAGTAGTGATTATGATTATACTGACAAACACACACATGCTCTCCAAACCAGTACAAAGATTATACTTTGTATGTGGTGTGAATGAAAAACTAAACCTGTTAACAACATAAGATCAACAGACATATTGGCACAATTGACAAGCTGCACTCTTAATATTAGTGAGATTGAAACAATTTATGAAAAATTGAATTTTTCTTTTCAAAAAAATCCATGAAACAAAGTACGCTTCACTTTCAGGGAGACACAAGGTGTTCATGTTCCAGTCTGGAAGCATTTTTCTGTATCAGTTCTACACACATCTGCCTTTCATTTAGTATGTAAATAAAGATCTCTAGTGAAAAACAAACACAAAAATTGGAGACATTTTCCTGTACCTGTAGACATTTTGTTGAGACATCAAACTTGTATTGGATGTCCACTTTACTAATTATGATGACAACCTTTGCAATCACAAACTTAGAGACAGAAATTAAACTTAGAGCTCCATGGAAAAAACATAGCAATGTACACAAATAGCACATTTTGGAGTGCCATTATGTGTAAAATATTCATCATGTCACATTTAAATAAAAAAAGCACTGAACCACTGCAGTAATATGAACAGGAAACAAAAATAAAACTGATTTTGCTGCTGTGCTAGCGATTACATGCATTACACAGGTCAGGTCAGGTTGGGGTGCATGCACTGGTACAGTATGTTGCCCACCCACCACACGGCGAAACAGCTCAAGATCCAGTACAAACCATATAGCAAAACAGGAAGCACCACGACTATGAAAAACTTCAGACAGCTCTGAAATGGCAGACAGGACTCCTTTCTGCACTCCGTGGGGCTAGCTCTGCTGCAGCTGCCAATAGGAAGGTTGCTTGCATTATGAAGGGGATGGAGGAAAGCCCTTAGGAGCCTCATACCCGGAAGAGTCAAAACTTTTGGAAAGCCAATGGAGTCAGGCCTGTTGGAGATGGGAACTGGTGTGGTGCTGAGGCGTCTCGTGCTGCTTAGCAGTGCTTGGGTCCCAATTTGAGGTGGCCCATCTGGGTAGGCGCGTGGAACATCTTATCTCTCCATCATGCATTATCCAGCTGTACAAAAAAAACATGTAGATACAGAAGTATCATTAATTGGAGAGTAATACTCCATATTTTCTACCCAAAAAGCCTTTAGCCAACCCCTCCTTCATGTTTCAGAATTGTGAAATCAACCGTAAAATTTACTTTTTCTCATTACTATTTAACATACTATTTGCAGGTTCATATGAAGATGATTAGAATGCTGATGGAGAATCTAAATTTGGCACAGCACCTGAACGAGTTCTGTGGCAATTGTGGGACCCAGCTAAATACTTTACAGTCAGTTACACAATTTTAGTGCTGTGGATGTGACTAAAGTTGGTTTTGGGCAGAATTGGATTGAAACCTTTTTTTACATTTTTTAGATTTTTGAAAGAGCCAACACCATTAGCCACCTATAAGTGGTGAATTAGGTCACAATACCAACACTCAGTGTTGCATGCTTTCTGTGGTGTAATGTATGCATGTAAGACAAATACTGAGTAAACAAGAAGTAACAATGAAAGCTGTTTAGCTTCCATGGCTCTGAGCAGAAATCTGCTCCTCCTGATTACATTTAAAACACTGACTGTCTATTTCAAGTGGTGGTTGTCCTTATATATAGTGCTCCCAAATAGGGTGAGACCAGAAGTGAAGTCAGTTTTCAGGCAGGTTCTCATCTACACTAAGGATTTAAATATGTTAGTAACTGTGCACCATTCACTACTTTGCAGCTTATTTATCTTCAAACAGCTTTCATGTTTGACACCATCTTTATATTACCTTGTAAAAGTAAACATACTGGAGTAGGGACAATACTTCTTTACTTTTTTCTTTTGGGGTAAAGTATGTACAGTTCTTGTCACTTGTTCATTGGTTTGCACTTTTGTTTTTTTACTTTATGCACCATAAGTATACTTGTACTCCTTCGGTATCTATCTATCTATCTATCTATCTATCTATCTATCTATCTATCTATCTACTACTATCCTATCTATCTATCTATCTATCTATCTATCTATCTATCTATCTATCTATCTATCTATTGTCACACAGGCCAGGGGTTGTTAGGGTTTGCTAAACCTTATTCTGTTATCTCTGCAGGCCAAATATGGGAAAACCTGCCTGATTTAACAACAACGCCACTTCCGGTTCCGGTGCCAAGAAAGATGTCACTTCCAGTTTCTGGCCTCAGATGACGTCACTTCTTGTCTCACTCATTAAAACCACCATCTTCTCCACCACCAGTTCAGTTCAGTCTGGAGCTCAATCTATGCACATCAGTGCTTACTTAAAAACCCTTTTGCAGCCAAGGACAATATATGGGTGGCTGCCCCAAACCTTTCCAGTGTGCTGAGACTCATTCTTTTACGCTATATATCTACCTATCTAAAAAAATCAAACTTCCAAAGCAAGGTGCCTATACATGTAGCTTATTGCTCAAACTAAAATAAGACCCCCATCTATTAAAGAGACACATGCTTCTTAAAGAAGAAAGAGAAATGATGCCATGAAAATGCCACACTTCCTAAAATGTATAGCCTATTGGTTAACACTGCAGTCAGTTGACAATGTAGAAAATAATCATAACCCTAGGTGTTCACAATGCAAGAGCTCAATCCTAATGAAGGTAATATATAAGCAACCTGTGGTAGTCAGCAGTATGTATTTTTGCCATTCGTGTCTTTTTTCATGAGCTTATGCAACTCTTCATTTTGCAGACAGTGTCAAGGTGATCATCAGTGTGAGTTAAGTTGGTACTCCCATAATAAATGAATTTCTACTAGAGTCAAGGAAAATAACTCTGATGAGAATGTAATGATGCAGTTACACAACTAAGGATAAGGCATTTTCTTTTTTGTAGCATTATTGCCATGTATTTTTGTAATTCTCAGCCAGAAGGTAGATCATCATTTTCTGAAGAAATTAATACAAAATTTGTTTTATAGCTAACTCTGTTTTGAATTCTATCACCTGATTATTTTGTATTATTGTGGTTTTGTAAAATCTCAAAACATCTTTTATACATGTGGGATGCTGTCTTTAGTGCAGTCTCTCCTCCTTATGCCCACTGTGGCGCAAAGAGTGCAACTTTGTGATAGAAAAACAAAGACTGATAGGAAATATGGAGTGATACTAAACTATTGGATAGCATGACTGCACAGTTGTCAGGACTGCTGCTTGATGGATCCAGCACCCAGCTTCCAATGTATGTGTGGCTTTTACACATTCTTCCCATTTCTGCTTGGAGTTTCCTTTGGGTTTTCTGGTTTTCAAATAGATCGCAATAGATGTGCACATCTAGTTAATTGATAAATCCATATCAGTCCTAGTGTGTATGTGTGAAACTCTCTCGGAGGGCTGTTTCCTGCGTTGCAGCCTGTCTTGATATGACCCTGAAATTCTATTGTTTTTTTCTATTTTAATTTTTATACTGTTTCTGAAATGCAATTTATTATAATGACATAGTAATAAATAAAAACAAATAATCATAACATAATGGATACAATAGTTTACTTCAAAGTAAAAAAGAAAAGGCATCACGTCCCACTCAAGAGAAACAGAAAAAGAATAAAGACAGAAGCTGAAAAAACTCATGTAAGATTTTATGTATAATAGAACAATTATTTGCATAATAGCATCAATCACTGGCAGGTATGCTTGATGTAAAATTGTATTGTTGAATTTTTTTTATTGTTTTCAAAAAAAGCTTTGGATGTATACTCTAGAAGAGAATTTGATTACAGTACCCAGGATTTCATTCATGTCATACTTACGCATTCTGGATTTCAGTGGATTTCACTGTGGATATTTTGGGTTTAATTTATTAATCTAAATCACCAATGTAAGTGATAATGGGTGCCTCATGCCTCCCTGAAATTGGATTACATTGGTTCTGAAATGAATTCCTATGTAGCATATAATGATGTAGTCATTGGCTCTGGCTCCTTTCAACCTTATATTGGAAACAGTGAATTTAGAAAATGAATTAATTAGTGGTACTCATTGCTGCCATATTCAAGATTGCAGTCACAATGACTGTTTAACTGTTGTCATTTAATAAAGGTTCTGATAAAAAATATAATTTTTAAATTACATATTACTCATCATACTTTACTGTATAAAGCTTTTTTTCTGTACTGTCTTATAGTGTAGGGAAGGCGGGCATTTCCCACATACTGTAAGTTTGTTTTGGCACACAAGTCTTCTACTTAAGCTGCTGCTGCAAGCTCTCTTTTCACAAACACCTAATTTCCTAAACTCTTAAGTTCTCCTCAAAAGCCCTCTCCTTGGAAGACATCTCAGGCAAATTTCATCCAGAGATCTCAATATTGCAACATTCATCATTCCACCACTGCCAACCATGATTTATGCACCAATTATCAAACCAAAAATTTGGACCTATGTCCAAGTACAAACTGCTTACTCCTTCCATTATATTTCATTGTAACCAGTAGATAGAGTGCTCTCTATCCACTCTTTGCCAGGCATTAACTTAGGATGTATAGCAGGACCCCTACTGACTTCGGCATGGCAATAAAAGTTTCGTAACCCTTCTATTCCAGTGGGTAACCTAGGCCTGAACTTAAGAGGAGAAGACCAGCTAGTTGAACATAGGTGCTGCATTGAGTCCAGCCTAAAGGACATCAAGGTGCACAAGCAAGAGAGAGAGAGAGAGACCACACATAAAGTCTTGTTGGTGAAGATAGTGACCAACTGGCCCCCAGATGTAATTTTGTGTGTGTGAAACCTTAAAAAGACTATAAACTGCAATATGTTCTTTAGCCACAAAGTGTAAAAAATCAAGAAAGAGGTAAAAAAAACAAAAAAAAAAAAAACAGCTGGACGTAGAAAGAGAAAACGCACTGAATATCACTCCAGATATGTCAGAGAACTCTCCACAGACTCAAATGGAATTGGGATAAAGCATTGCATTCACTTGAAAGAAACAGGAATCAAACACAGAAGTACGCTTTTAACTTTAATTCTGAGACAGTTGCTTGTAACTTTGTTGGGTAAAGTCAGAGAAGGTATAAGCCAATATACTTCTGGTTATTAATTTTTCTGAGCTGAAAGTAATAAGTTGTGTTAAGGATTAATTTTTAGTTATTGTAGGTTTTTCCTTCTAAATTCAGTAGAAATTAAAGTAACTGTCCATACTAAAGGCAACATCAGTCACACAGTACTTTCAGTGTGTGAAACATAGACACGCATTCTCAGAGAGGAGATAGTGAACAACTAACTATAACTGGCTATCAACTGATCCACCTAACCGACTAAAAGACCAAAACCGAGAACAGAATATTTTAAAAAAATAGCCCTGACTCAAACAATTACTATTGCCATTCCTTAGATAATGATTAAGGAATATAATTCACATGTTTTGTGTCTTCTTTCTATTAGAATGAAGAAATAACAAACCAAGCTAATTTATATTTATGATTTGTATTGTCCTTTGTCTGTATATACTGTGCTTGAATATATCCATGTTCTGTTACTGTGTTTTCATAAATAAACTATATTTTGTTTATCACAGCAAGTGTATTTGGATTATTTCCTGAAAAATAGTCTATTGCTACATTCAAACCACAAACATCCATTCATCCATCCATTATCCAGCCCGCTATATCCCTACTACAGGGTCACGGGGGTCTGCTGGAGCCAATCCAAGCCAAAATAGGGCACAAGGCAGGAAACAAACCCCAGGCAGGGCACCAGCCCACCTCAGGGCGCGCACACACACACACACACCCACACACCAAGCACACACTAGGGACAATTTAGGATTGCCAATGCACATAACCTGCATGTCTTTGGACTGTGGGAGGAAACCGGAGTACCCGGAGGAAACCCATGCAGACACGGGGAGAACATGCAAACTCCACACAGGGTGGACCAACCACAAACAGAGAAAGTGAAAGTGGTTTGTGCAGATATTTGACAATTTATTACCTTTGTTCATAAACTGAACAGATCTCTTCATTGTTCTGACGTCCTGGCTGGTGCTGGTATATTGCCTCCCACTGTTTACTGTATACCTTTCTATGTAATTATTTTCTCTTTAATTGTAATATTGACAAAGAAATTTCAAGAAATGAGAATGACAAAATACTGGTTAAACAAAGAAAATAAAATACTGCAAAAATATGAATATTTATTTCTTTATATTCACAAAAAAAAATTCAAAACATTTTACTCCTGAATGTGAATGAAATCAAATGAAATGATAATTATATTCATATGGTTATACTGGTCTGAAAAGACTTCCCAAAAAATATCAACAATGTACATTTGGTGAAGAGAACATGCATTCCTGTCTCCTTAATTTTTGTAAAACTAAATGTAATAAATATGCATTAAACACATGGACTCAGTACATAAATTGTGTGGGACTTAGTATTTAGTAAGATATCGGTACATGAATAGAAATGCATATTAGATTTTTCAAAGCAATTGCTTCATAAGGGACTCATCTGCCTTTATGCCTCTGAGCCACTAGAATGACCCCTTTTCCTGAACACCTAATTTAAGCAATAAACTAAACAGGGCATTATGGAGAAGATTACATTACAAAAGCATAGCACATTATTAAGGTTTATCTGTAGATCTGCAGAATGTATAAAAGGATGATTCCCACAGTAAAGTACTGAAATATGCTGAAGTAAAATATATCATTTAAATAAAAAGCTCCAATACAACTCATGATTTAAATAGAAGAAAAACAATTGAACCTCTAGCCCTAATGAAAAAAAGTATCCCATTACTCATAGTAAATGCTCATCAAAATATAAATCTGGTTCACTACAAATAAATGAGAAATAATCCCACTATATAGCTAATACATTTTGCTTGTTTTATACGAGTTAGGAGAGAAAGAAGAAATTTGTTGTTTCAACATTATCCAGCTCATATTCACTAGTTTGTTGCTTATTTACCAAACGTGTGTGGATTTGTTTAACAAAATATGAAATGTTGTATGAAATAAAATATTTAGTTTTATACAACAACAAAATAAAGAATCATTCAAATTCGTTGAAAATATAAAAAGATGAATCAAAGCTGGCATTGATCTTGGTTCATTTCCTGGCTCAAGTGTCTTCTGTGAGGGGTTTGCAAGTTCTCTTGATGGTCTTGTGGATATTCTCAAGGTGGTCTTGTTCCCTCTCACAGTCCAGAATAAACATATTATTGTCAAAACATCAAAGTAAAGGTTCCTGTTTCTAAAAAAGCAGTTCCCTAACAAATGTTAGAACCGCCATATTTGTTTTTCAAGATTCAAACGTTTGGATACCAGTGATTATGAACATTTAATAGGTTCCTCTTAAGCAATATCATGAATACACTGTTTCCTGCTTGGGGCCCACTTCTATCAGAACAGGCTGCACCTGACTGTTTCAAAAGTATGAATGGAATAAAGTTGTATTATATAGTTATACTTATTTCTAAAATGCAAATGTATTATATAGCAATGCAGAAGGGCTCAACATGTTGGCTGGGTGCTTATTATTAGTAGTAAATTTTTGCTCTTCTAGATTTTTTTTTTGCTTTCATTAAAATTTAATATTCTCAGTTTTTATTGTGATTCTTATCACCTGGCTTGAGGCAATATATGAGCCTGTCAGTAAGTATAGTTTATCCCTCAGGGCCCATAATTAATTACTATGTGAACTTAGTCCATTACATATATAAGATTCCTCTCAGTTTAAATAAGGCCTCATTATCCAATTACATTTTATACACAGACAAGCCACTTTTGCTAAACAAAGGCATGAAATTATTATTATATTCTGCACATTTTACTTTTTTCCGGTTTTGCATTTCAGATTCGGAATATGCTTAATAACCCCTAGAGAGAACAAATAATTACCAAGGCCAAAGGAGCACACTGAACTTTCTGGTTTAAACTTTCAGGATTTAATTTTAGCAATTTTAATTTGTGCAAGGTTGTACTGCTAGGAAGTCTGTCCAAGCATTAGGATAAGTTCTTCCGAAACTCTATATTTTTTAATGATTTCATTCTTCTGATAGAAACAGCTACACACTTTCAGTTCCTCTTATAGCTGGAAATTAACAGAAAAATGATTTGCTTCAGGGCACACATATGTCATCGTAAGACATCCTGTGGACGGACATTGCAATGAGTCCATTAATTACACTTTTTAAATAATCATCAACCTCGATGATCTGCAGTTAGCATACAGCCAGTGTCCCTCCTGCATGTTGTAAAAAGCGACTAAAGGAGGTTAGCATCTGGAAGGGCATCCAGCCATACAAATTTCTGCTCCAATACCACCAGGAGTTGGGGGGCAAACAGCCAACCTGGAGAAACACAGAAAATGGCTGTTAAACCAGCAGAGAGTTACATAATAATAATAATTGTTCAAATACAAAATGTAGGCAAATTCAAAATCTCTGCAAGGCAAATGGAATCATTCTGTGGTGAGAGAAGTATTTTGATTATTATGAGAAAAACAGGGCTGATTAGATTAAAACAACTGCAGACCTGAGAGGACATAAGCTGACATTTCAGTGCCTGTATTTCTGCTTTATTGGCTAATGTCTTTCTGCTCCATGAGTCATTCATGATTTTTTCATTGCTTGCCAGTCCCTTTCATGACCGTTTAATTTACTCTGATGTTTGAAATGCATCCTTACATATTTTTGATGCACAAAATGTTGCACCTATTTCTTTATTTTAACATTAATATTGTAAGTCTCTTTTTAAATAAGATTACTAAACAGTTTTTCCCTATTTCACATGCAGAACAGAATGCAGAAGGCACCAGGCAGCACAAAATTATTGATCAACTTTGCTATTTAGATCTGTAAGTTGGGAATGAGTACAATATTCCTTTGATGTTTAAAACTCTGTCTTCATCTACTCCAAGTGAAGAATGCATCACCATATATTAGGGCTAGAAGGAACAGGCTTGTCTAAAGGAATATTATTTTTTTTAAGAAGACTAATTGGACAGAAAATTTTAAGAGTGTTCCAGGAGGATATTTAAAAATTCATGACAGGGCCTGAGGCCTAAAAGTCTTTAAACACAAAGCTCCAGAAACAAAACTAAAATGTTAATCAATAATTATTGCCAAAACATCAAAGTGAAGTTCCTTTTACTAAAAAAACAGTTCCCCAACAAATGTTAGAACCAACATTTTTTTTTTCCAAGATTCAAACACTCGAATACCAGGAACTGCAGACTGCCATCTTATATGTTAAGTAAGTGATGATGCCACACTTATTAATGGCACACTGGTACATTATTGGTAACAGATGTCACAATCATAAACAGCACAGGTGCAGCCAAAAATACAGAAGCAAAATGGCCACCACAAAATGATGCTGAGAAACGAGACACAAATTCCAAACATAATTACGTCACAAAAATAATGTTAAAATTGAACAACAAAATAAAAATATATAAATTTAAAAGAGCAAACAACTTAGGATAACATAGGATGTTCCGAAAGTAAGTCTATAATGCCCTGGAGAAACAGAAAAAGCACAGAAGATGTCAGCGATATGGTGGCTATCCTGAAAAGGATGCTGTTAGAATTAATTTAACAATCAAAACTTCACTCAGTCTAATTGTGCATTGCTGCAGGAATCCCCACACACAAAAATATGTCATCATTATTAATCAGAGTAAGCACACAATGATATGGGCATATCTCAGCACCATAGTTTAGTAAATAAAGAATAAAATGTTATGTGGCTACCCAAATCTTGACTTTGGAGAAAAAATTAAGCAATAAAAAATTAAGAGTCTTGTATATACATCCATCCATTCAATCTCTGGAGCTTACTTCAGCAGCATTATACTAATGTACATCCACCCACTTCTTTAACCGGCGTCCTTTATTTCACAGTTATGGGCAATCAGAGGCTATCCGGCAACATCAAGTACATGAGCCGCCAGTTTATCACAAGACTTACCCATACCTTCTCTTGTATTGGCTCAAATGAAGGTTTTTTGATGACATTTCAAGCTCATCTTTTAGGTTAGGGAGAAGCAAAGTAAATTCTGGAGAAAAATAACAGACACAAACAGAATGTAAAACTTCCACCAAGACAGCAGTTGAGCCAGGAGATGAATTCAAATCTCTAGGCAGGTACCCCTTAAGTAGAGACAATTGTGGAGAAAGATGTTATTTTCTAAAAACAACAGAGTTAATGTAATAATTTTATAAGATGAAAAAATACTTAAAATGTCTTTTTTAAATTAAGTTAGTGAAGTGCAATGATCATGAGACTTGCTATATTTTTATTTAGTATCAGAAATACATTTTCTGCAAATTTCAAGCAAAAGAAGAGAATGTTCTTGAATATATAAGCATTTCTTGAGCCAGGATTTTAAACAAACTCAAGTTCAACATGTTCTTTTCTGATGTTCCGCTGGGTCCAATTGTAATGCACATTTAGTGGTTGTAAGGAAGCTATTACTAATACAGCTCAGGATTCTAGAGATAAAAAATAAAAAAATACAAAGCTGTTGACCCTGATTTGGCTCAGCAATGGCACTTTAAGCACTCTTAAATCATAAAAATATTCTACATTCAGAAATCTTCCAAAGTATCATTAGGACCATGAATTTGAGCCCATTTGTCAGGAAAGCATCCTTTTAAGCTTTGTAATGCAGATTTGAAAGTAAAAGGATTTGAAGCCTGAATAAGATTCGATTGAGGCATTTGCTAATGCTATTGCATGCTGTTGTGAGAAGCTTTTGTGAAATACTGCAGAGAAAAAAAATCCTCAGCAAAAATGCTTAAAGACTTTTTTCACTACAAGAAGCTGAAGTGATCTTGGTGCATCAAGCCTTCTTGAAGCTAGTGACGCCTGCATGTGCCACATATGAACATTCTGAGAAGGCAGTAGGTATCTTGTTTTTTGTGGTGAGGAATTAATGAATATTTTAATATTTCAAAGGAGGTTTCTATTATTAACAGGAGTTAAAACTATTTTTGGCCCATGCAGGAAAGATTTTTCATGAGTGCATAATGCACATTTTTATACTTTGCTTTATGTTATGCTTCTTTTCAATGCTCTATATTAGTTAATAAATTGCACTGCTGAAACTCCAATCTTCTCTTTGCTATTTTAATTGGTACTCAGAGTAAATAGTAACATTAAAAATAATAATAAAAATATAATAATTGATTTAAAAGTACTCAATAATATGATAAGAAGTTGAAGTATTTGATTTTACTGTGTTTATTTCATCCTGTAATGAAGAAAATGAATGTCAGCATATGATAAATACAGCTTAAATATATGTTTGTGGTTAAATGCTGCATTTTAAAAGTTTCTGGTGTGCCATGATGGTTGAACATCATGGAATCATTCTTCATGAATATTTTTTAAAGTAAATGTGTTGTTTAAGCAAGGTTCATCTTTATAGCTCTTCCTTCTGGTTGGGCCCCAACATATTGGAGTGCCATGAACCCTAAAAAGTTAATTTAGGTGTTGTGATTAGGAATACTCCGATCCAGCTTTTTAAGGACGATGCCAATCACCAATTTCACGTTACTTGATTGGGCGATTCCGATACCAATTCTGTTTTTTTTTTTTACCCCTTTAAAAAAGCTTTTATACTAATATCCTGTATTACCAGACAAATAGAAGTCTTATGCCCTATGTTAAAGTGTATTTTTTAATTAAACTATAGACCACAGGTGATAACTGTTCAATTTATATTAATGAAAGGAAATTTTGTAGGCTTATTGTTCGATGAGCATAAAATACTAAAATATATATAATATATATTATAATATAAATATAATATAAATAAAAGCTCCTTAAAATACATATGTTAAGTAATAAAATATGCACAAACATATTTATCCATAATAAATATGCCATAAAAGAACATAAAATGGTTCTCATAATTATAAGCTGTCATATTGTTTAGTGTTTTCTGTATATATATATATATATATATATATATATATATATATATATATATATATATATATATATATATATATATATATAAACTGCTCAAAAAATTAAAGGAACACTTTGAAAACACATCAGATCTCAATGGGAAAAAGAAATCCTCCTGGATATCTATACTGATATAGACTGGGTAATGAACGAAAGGATGCCACATCGTTTGATGGAAATGAAAATGATCAACCTACAGAGCCCTGAATTCAAAGACGCCCCAAAAATCAGAGTGAAAAAATTATGTGGCAGGCTAGTCCATTTTGCCAAAATTTAATTGCAGCAACTCAAAATTGTACGCAGCACTTTGTATGGCCCCTGTGTTCTTGTATACATGCCTGACAACATTGGTGCATGCTTCTAATGAGATGACAGATGGTGTTGTGGGGATCTCCTCCCAGATCTGGACCAGGGCATCACTGAGCTCCTGGACAGTCTGAGGTGCAACCTGGTGGCATTGGATGGACCAAAACATAATGTCCCAGAGGTGTTCTTTTGGATTTAGGTCAGGAAAGTATGGTGGCCAGTCAATGGTATCAATTCCTTCATCCTCCAGGATGATCCTCCAGAACTGCCTGCATACTCTCACCACATGAGGCCAGGAATTGTCGTGCACCAGGAGCCACTTTACCAGCATAGGGTCTGACAATGGGTCCAAGGATTTCATCCTGATACCTAATGGCAGCCAAGGTGCCTTTGTCAAGACTGTAGCGGTCTGTGTGACCCTCCATGGATATGCCTCCCCAGACAATCATTAACCCACCACCAAACTGCTCATGCTGAATGATGTTACAGGCAGCATAATGTTCTCCATGGCTTCTCCAGACCCTTTCACTTCTGTCACGTGCTCAGGGTGAACCTGCTCTCATCTGTAAAAGCACAGGGCACCAGTGGTGCATCTGCCAATTCTGGTATTCTATGGCGAATGCCAATCGAGCTGCATGCTGCTGGGCAGTGAGCTCAGGGCCCATTAGAGGACATGGGGCCCTTGGGTCACCCTCATGAAGTCTTTCTGGTTGTTTGGTCAGAGACATTCACACCAGTGGACTGCTGGAGGTCATTTTGTAGGGCTCTGGCAGTGCTCATCCTGTTCCTCCTTGCACAAAAGAGCAGATACTGGTCCTGCTGATGGGTTATGGACTTTCTATGGCCCTCTCCAACTCTCCTAGAGTAACTGCTTGTCTCCTAGAATCTCCTCCATGCCCTTGAGACTGTGCAGGGAGACACAGCAAACCTTCTGGCAATGACACGTATTGATGTGCCATCCTGGAGAAGTTGGACTACCTGTGCAACCTCTGTAGGGTCCAGGTATCGCCTCATGCTACCAGTAGTGACACTGACTGTAGCCAAATGCAAAACTAGTGAAGAAACAGTCAGAAAAGATGAGGAGGGAAAAATGTCAGTGGCCTCCACCTGTTAAACCATTCCTGTTTTGGGGGTCATCTCATTGTTGCCCCTCTAGTGCATCTGTTGTTAATTTCATTAACACCACAGCAGCTGAAACTGATTAACAACCCCTCTGCTACTTAACTGACCAGATTAATATCCCATAAGTTTCATTGACTTTATGCTATACTCTGATTAAAAGTGTTCCTTTAATTCTTTTGAGCAGTATATATATATATATATATATATATATATATATATGGTCCCGGCCGGGACGCCGACGCCAGGAGGACGAGAGGAGGGCTTGTGCCTCCTCCACACCGCGAGGGGGCGTCCGTCCTGGTTTTGTTGGGAGCCACGGGTCGAGGGCATGGAAGCCCTACCCTGTAGGGGCCGTGGTTACCGCCAGGCGGCGCCGATGCCGGTTGATCCCATGCAGTCGCCGGCCGGAGCTGGAGCCCGCCGGGACGCTTGGAGGACGAGAGGAGGGCTTGTGCCTCCTCCACACCGCGAGGGGCGTCCGTCCCTGGTTCTGTTGGGGACCACGGGTACAGGGCATGGAAGCCCAGCCCTGTAGGGGCCGTGGTCACCGCCAGGCGGCGCTCTGATGCCGGTTTATCCCAGTACGGTCCGCGGCTGGGGCTGGAGCCCGCCGGGACACCTTGAGGACGTGAGGAGGGCGAGTGCCTCCTCCAGACGGAGTGGGGCGTCCGTCCTGGTTAGGCAGGGGCTTTGGGTACAGGGCTTTGAAGCCCAGCCCTGTAGGGACCCGTGGCCACCGCCAGGCGGCGCCCCGGTGCCTAATTATCCCGGGAAGACTTTGTGTGGCACCCGGAGAGCTGCCAGGAAGACAGCCGATACTTCCGCCACGCTGGGCGTGGCTAAGGACGGAACACCTGGGGCTCATCCGGGAGCCTTATTTAGGCCGCCTCCCTCCAGTCATTGGTGGAAGTCGGGAGGAAGCAGACTGAGCTGGAGAGCGAGGACAGGAGGCGGCCAGGAAGGCACTAAGGACTGTGGGCCTGGACTTTTGGGGAATTGCGAGAAGGCACTGGGGTGCACGTGAGCAAAGACCTTGTATATAGTGTATATAAATAAATAGTGTGTGGAAAAATATGATGTCCGTCTGTCTGTGCGGGGCCAGTTGTCACAATATATATATATATATATATATATATATATATATATATATATATATATATATATATATTCATACAGGGGTGGGCAAAAGTAGTTTTACAGTTATGCGAGTATGCAAAACACAGAGTTTATTCTTTTATTATTATTTATTTATTAATTTGTATTATTATTTATTATGCGTTACACATGACCTGTATCTTAAGTGCACTGTGCCATTGTGACATTCTTTTGAGTTAATAAAGCTATTATAATAATTACAACCTGTTTGTCTTTTTAAATACAAACAACAGTAAACCTACTTTTGCCCACTGTTGTGTATTCTCACACAATTAATTGATATTGGCAATTAAATGCTGCTTACATATAAATACACAAGCACTTTTTTCATTTTAATCATGTTAAATCTTTAATTGCGCTACAGATTTTTGCTGTTAAAATATAAATTTACTATATTTATATGGGTGTGTTTTTTTCTTCAGTGTGTCAACTATTCAATCGTAATTCTTGAGGTGTAATTATAAAATATGGATTACCATTTTAAATATGTAGTACAGTGGAACCTAGGTTCTCAAACGCCTCGGTTCACGTACAACTCGGTTCACGACCAAAAAGTTCGCCAAACTTTTGCCTCAGTTCACAACCACACACTCGGTATACGAACAAGCTAGTTTCCCTTTCGGTTTGTGCGCGCCGATGATTTCCACACGTGTTGCATTGTTCTCGGTCAGACTGCCTGCCTGCTGCAGAGAGAGAGAGAGAGAGAGATAGAGCTAGTGAGGTGTCTGATGGGGAGGGGGAGGGGGAGATTGCTGCACATGTTTGCTTGCCTGTCTGCCTGCCTGCCTGCCTGTGTGCTGGGGGGTTGGAGTTGGGGGATGGTTCGCGCGCACGTACTGCCTGCCTTCTGCCGAAGGGGGGGTGGGGTACAGCTGAGAGAGAACGAGCCACTCCCTGTTCATTGTTCTCAGTCAGACGTGCGTGCTTTACCTGCACTCTCTTTGTGCTCTACGGTATTTTGTGTGCTTTTGCAGTTAACTATGGCTTCTAAGCAAGTGAAGAGTGGTGAGAAGAAAGTTTTGAAGAAAACTGAAATCAAAGTAAACAAAGAAATTATTGAAAAGTTTGAGCGCATGCTTGTGTTACTGATCTTGCCGCCGAGTACAAGAAGTCAAAATCTACGATTTTGACTATTCTAAAGCAGAAAGAATCTAATAAAGCAGCTGATATTGCAAAAGGAGTTACAGCGTTAACCGGGCAGAGGCTTCAAGTGCTGGAAGGTAAACTGTTTACCAGTTTATTCATTTACCAATTTGAGAACCCTCGTGCTTTCAAGCAGCACAATGTAAACAAAGCCAGACTGCCAGTAATGTGGAGGGCAAACACAAAGGGTTGGGTTACAAGAACTTTCTTTTTGGAATAGCTGCATGAGGCTTTCGCTCCCACCAGCTAAACAGCGAAAAACACCAGAAACCCAAGAAATCACAAGAGAGAAAACACCTCAAGGAAAACATCCCTCTATCCCGGAGCCAGACTCTCCCTTAAAACTGTAACCTTCTCTCCACCCAGTTCCTCCTCACTTCATGCCAGAACTCAACTCATGCAAAGTTAGCTTTCTTGGTGGTTTTTGTATTACGGATTTTTCAAAAGTTAATTTTTCAGTTCGTAGCATGAATTGTTGCGATGTTACTTTTCTCTTTTTTCAAATGTTCGCTTTTTTCCCTGTGCTTAAAACTCATTTTTAAAAAAGTGTTTACAGTGATCGGGCTGTAAGGCTAAAATAGCATGATCTTGTTACTTTTTTGGTTGCTTGTGGTTGGTTTTAAATTAAAGTTCGGATTTGTTCTAATGTTCCTTTTTTTCCGCTGTGCATAAAACTCATTTTTAAAAAAGTGTTTACAGCGATCGGGCTGTAAGGCTATTAGCATGAACTCCTGCAATGTTTTTTGGTTGCTTGTGGTTGGTTTTTAAATTAAAGTTTGGATTTGTTCAAATGTTCCCCTCTGTTCAGGGAGAGAGAGAGAGAGCGTGAGCGAGCTCAGAGAGAGAGCAAGGGCGTGCTGCTGACAGAGGGGGGAAGGGGGTGTGTGCGCTACAGAGAGAGAAAGCGAGCGCGTGCTGCTGACGGGGGGTGTGTGTGTGCTACAGAGAAAGAGAGAGCGAGCGAGCGCGTGCCACTGACAAGTGGGGGGGGGGCTGACAGTGGGGGAGTGCTACAGAGAGAGAGAGAGCGCGAGCGAACTTGCTTGTGTAGCTGAGCAGGGAGCCTGGGTGTTTTGTGTCAGTGTTATTCAATGTTTTTACATTAGTTTACATATTATACTGTGTATTCTAACAATATTTGTGCTTAATCTTTACATATATTTACATATTTACATACAGTTCGTACGGTCTGGAACGGATTAATTGTATTTACATACAATCCGGTGGGGGAAATTGCTTATGTTCACAACCAACTCGGTTTATGACCAGAGTTTTGGAACGAATTATGGTTGTGAACCGAGGTTCCACTGTACTTGTTTCTTACCAAAACATATTCTGTATGACACACACATCTTTAAAAATGCCTATTGTTTACTAAATACCAGTTTCAAATTCATTTTTATCTTTTCTTTTTCTAGTTAAAAGTGTAAGATGCTGCATTGTAGTTAAACAAGCTCGCTGTCTAAACTCAAGTGGTGCCTGTTTTAATTTAAAGGACAAAATTCTTTAATGTAAAGGCTAATATACCAATTGTCTCTCATTCACTGATAAAACAAGGTTCCACTCTCTGGTCTTTGTTTACACTGCAGGAAGTTTGCTGTAAAAGAAAAAAAAAAAGGACATGGGCTGACTCCATTACCATAATAGCTAGCGCAAAGGAGCATCACCAGCTAAATACCATAAAGCTTAGAAAAGCAGGGACAGAAAATATCACCCTTATAATGTAACCCTGCCCAGGGTTTCTTTCCTGCCTTGAATCCTGTGTTGGCTGGGATTGGCTCTGGCAGACCCCCGTAACCCTGTAGTTAGGATATAGCGGGTTGGATAATGGATGGATGGATGTGATGAGGATGGACAAGATTGAAAACAAGTACATTAGATGGTCACGTCAGGTTGGACGGTTTGGAGACAAAGCCAGAGAAGTGAGATTGCATTGGTTTGGACATGTGCAAAGGAGAGAGGCTGGGTATATTAGGAGAAGGATGCTAGCTGTGGAGCTGCCAGGCAGGAGGAAAATAGGAAGGCCAAAGAGGAGGTATGTAGCTGTGGTGAGAGAGTAGATGCAGGAAGTGGGTGTAACAGAGCAAGATGCAGTGAACAGTAAGATATGGAAACAGATCATCCACTGTGGTGACAGCTAGTCGAAAGTGACGGCAATAATTTACCAGTTTTTAGCATGACAGTATAAATTGTTGCATGTGTAGATCTTTGCATTCAATTTAAAAAATCTCAAAACTTCGAATAGAATATCATGATAAGAGCTCCAGACAATATTTACAATTTTTATGCTATTTATTCAAGAATAACTTTTGGGCATCATTTACTTTGAACCATTGTAACTTTCTTTTTTTCATCTGGCTTAATGGGTGGTTTGTTCCAGATTACCATTGTTCTAATAAAGAGATATTTCCTAGTTGCAATTGTAAATACTCTGCCCCTTAAATTTCAACAGTAGATCAGTTTTATCAGTGTTTTGCAGAATTATAAAAACCTGGATTAAATCCCCACATAGACTTCTCTGCAAAAGACTAAGGAAGTTTAATTCGGTTCTACTGGCAAAAATGGTTGTGTTTCATTCTATTACCTTGGGTTAAAATCTCAAAGAAAATAGCAACTTTCTACAATAGTGTCATCTGTACAACTTTATCACTGTCATGCACAATCTCCCTTGTTACAATATGGGGTTTTCCTCCAAATACTCCACATTCCTGCAACATCCCCAAGATGTACTGTATGTACTTTGTATTAAAATAACTGGCATCTGTAAACTAAGTTGGTATTGTTGGGTGTGTGAGTGTGCTTGTGAGTATACCTTGCAATAGACTGATGTAGCCATAGGTGGTTTCTGACTTTTGACAGATTTTGCTAAAATGACAGGAGTAGAGAGAGTAAAATAAGGAAATGGATGTCTAGATGGTGTCACACACATGTGCATGAGAGGCAGCTAATGGGCCTGAATGAGAGCAATTCCATGCCAGACAAGGGGGTGGCGGAGTGTACTAACTCTTTCTCTCACTTCTCTGCAGACCTGTTATGGGAAATCTCACCCGTCTCCAATGAGGTTCCTTCCAATTTCTGGCCCTATTGATGACGTCACTTCTGGTCCCGGCCCCAGTGAGACTACTTCCGGTTCCAGCCCTACTGATGACATCACTTCCTCCTCTCTCCTTTAAAGCCGCCATCCTTTTACAAGCAAATCAGCTCTGTTCTGAACTCCAACCTGTACAATTAAGTATGTATGTATGTGTGTTAAGTCATGCCCACATGTAATGCCCACTCCTCATTTGTTTAATGCCTGTTTTGTCTCATCATCATCAGACAGGAAGAAAGGCAGAGGATGAAAATTTTCACAAATCAACACTTATACTTTCACATCAATAAGCATTTTTTGAAATTTATATTTAGTTGAATTTTTTTGTTATGGTCCTTTAAAAATCTCAGTACATTTAATACATTACATTCATGGACATACTCAGTACATTTAATAATACATAAACATTCTTTATTGTTTTTCAAGTTAACCCGATGCATTTTGTTTGTTTTCAGAGGTCTATATTGAATGGTAACATGCTACACTCTTAAAATAAAGGTGCCATGATGGTACTTAAAAATGATGCCATAGGGGAAACATTTTTGGTTCTCAAAAGAATCCATTTCCAGAAAGTACTTTTATTGATAATAGATCTTTAATAGACATTTAAAATTCCTGTTTTGTTTGCATATTAAGATCTTTTCAAAGTCCAAAGAACCAATTTTATATGCAAAGATCCCTTCACAAATTAATATTGTTATTTGCCAAGTAATGGCTGTACGAGAAACCACACAACAACCAAGTAAAATGCCATTAAAGAATTGTTATATTTATGCAATGAGGTATATCCTTCTGTAAATGTCAGGTTCATTTGTTAGCTTAATTTACTGACTTGTTGTGGAAGAATATTTGCTGGAAGAATGGATGCTCCTCAGTAGTTTTTTTTGTGGACAGGAAGTTGACAGGTAGTCATCAATGTCTAACTTTTCTAAGCGTGCGAATGAAGAAATGCTTTTGCAATGAGTGCACAAAGCTTTAGTAGCATCAATAGGTACTGGTTTGAGAAAATGGAATACTTGCTGCAACCCTCGATTAAAAACACATTTTCTCTTCAGCACAGCGGATTTGTGAGATTCACAGTATGGGTTAGCATTTTCATCTCTGTATTTTTTTTCTTGGCAGATGGAAATGCCTTGAGGCAACACCCAAGTCGTCTGGGAGTGTAAACAACCAATTGTGGTTGTCATCTGTGATTGACAGGTGTAGAAAGCATGCAGGATGATGCTTTTCTTTTGTGTGATTGGTGGTTTGATGTCTGTGTTGGCTGAGCTATGTTTGCTGCACAATAAAACTTTCTTAAAATCGCAGCATGTTAAAACATATGGGACATATGTTTCAGTCATTTCTTGGGAAACCGAAACTGGGATGTCTGGTCACCCCAACATACTGTGAAATTTTTACTTGCATATGCTAATGAACATGCATAATATCGCTAATCTCCAACACCATGATTAGTAAGTATAGTAACCTTACCTTGATACCTCTGTTTTCCTTGCCAAAAAGATCTTATTCTACCATTGTAAACATTCCTGAACACTTTTGAAGTCTCTAATAGAATGTAATAAGTACATATGGTGAACAATGGTTATATGTTTACCTATCAGTTCCTTAATAAATGAAATCACCCACTCTCACAATTTCTTTCTTTCTTTCTGTAGCTGGGTTCAGGCATCTTGGCCAAAAGCTCTACAGTATGTAGTTTCAGAGCCATAAGAGCTTGTCCTAACACACTTACATTTGCTGCAGCCCTGCACTTTCTCAAGTTTGATCAGATCAATCCTCTGTGGTATCTTATTAAAAAAGGGGTAGGGAGTTTGTCAGTCCATCTATTTTAAGGAACTGACCTGAGCTCCTGCCAGCCTTCTACTTGCCCAATTCTCTTTCTTGTCTTTGCTGTGTCCTTTTCCTATCCTGTGCTATTCTGATGTCAGCTTTGTTCTTCTCAACCCTTGTGAGTCTGGCATCAACCAAAATACTCCATTCTCTATCCCAAATTTTAACACTAAATAGAATGAGTGATTAACATTGGCACAAATCTTTTCTGTAAGTGACAAAATTCTTAAGCTTTACTTTAAAAATCAACCACTGGACCAGGCTTTTTTACTTCTTCTATTTTTAGTATGCAATCATATTTAAGCTGAATTATAGAGTGTGTCATGTTATGTATGAATCTTTTTTTTCAGCAAATTTAAACAATTAAAAAATATTTGCACACTGCAGGTAGCAAAATTATTTGATAGTCTGTTATCATAATGATCATTAAAAATAAACAAAAATCCACTAAATCCTATTCAGGAGAACACTACTACCACTGTATATACCCGCAGATAAGTTCTCCCGCGGATCAGTCAAGACTTGATTTTACTCTATAATTTCTCGTATTTTATAATGTTGATCGTATAAGTTGAATGCGGAAAACTCACGCTATTGGTCCAAGAGATTATGATATGCTAATGCCCACCTGAGAGAGTAACCACGGAGCACATTGCCTTTTTTTCTATGTATTGTGCCTATGTGACCACACGGTAATATCCAAACTTTTACGAAGTTTGCACTGATTTGTGTTTTTTATATCTCACACCCTCATACACCTTTATCGTAAGAGCATCCCTTATCAATGAAGGAGCAATCGATCAGAAAAAAATATAAAGCTGGTTTTACATTAAAAGTTGTTGAAGTGGCGAAAGAAATTGGTAGCTGCGCTGCTGCAACAAAATTTCATGAGAAACTGATGCGAGAGTGGAGGAGGCACGAAGATTTAAAAAAAATAAAATTGAGTGTCGCATTTTTGAATAGGCGTATAAGTCGGAGTCTGATTTTCTGGGTTTCAAGACCCGACTTATACGTGAGCATAAACAGAACTTATTTGTCTGAAGCCTTTATCCAAGGCAGCTTACAACATGTGGTTGCATTTCCTTTGTTTTTTTAGTTGGAGCACAGTAAGGTGAAGTGACTTGCTTCTGGTCTCACAGTGTCATTAGAGGGATTTGAACCTACTAACCTCAGATTTGAAGTCCAAAGCCTTAACCACTACACCATATTGCCTGCCAGACAGCAAGCCAGGACCTATAGTGGGGGCACAGGGCACAGGAACGGAACCAATTCACACATTTTCACAAAAAACACAGTAACTGGAGTTAAACCCCTCAGACACTTGGCAAACATGCAAAATTCACACAGACAGCAATCAAGCGTAGGATTCAAAAAATGGAATGCACGAGGATAGAGTGCTAACAACAGCCTAGACCCAATTTAAATACTATTTATTTATAAACACTGATATGAAAAATAATTAATTTTCTTATTACAAGAATTTTAAATAATTTAAGTTTGCATTTTGATTTGAAAGTGTGTCACAAATGGCATCCCTGCATCTCTGACCACTTTACCAGTTGACACATGAGCTTAGAATATAAAGGGGTTCTCTGTTAAAGAACAGTGTTTTAACCTATTATAAAAGTTAAAAACATTTTTAGTAAAACACTATGACAAAAAGACAGAGTTAAACTTTTCCAAGGGATTTTACAGGAAATAAATACTTTTGTTAGAATAATTTATTTCAGTGAATTACATTTACTATAAATTTAGTATTAATTTCAGACAAACTCAAGGGTAGAATAATGAATCAATGAATAATCAATCAAGTCTTCCTAAAGAACTGGTTCATTAAATATAAAATATCAATTTTTTTATGTGTTTCATCAATAACTAAAATACACTGTTTTTTACTTGCTTTGTTCAAAGGCTGGTTTAGACATTAATGTGTGATACATTAATTGTTCCCTTCCGTGGCCATTTTATTGTTGCTATGGAAGAATCAGAGAAGGTACAGTAAAATGTTTACTGATGTTGCAGTAAAAAAAGTTGATGTTTATATTCGCATAACTGCTCTGTGTAATTTGTTAACGGTGAAAGAACCATACTCTTTTTCAGTAAAATATGAATTGCAACAGAGATAGATTCTAAAACTTCGGATCACAGAATTGTGGATGCTGCTGTTTAAAGCTTTCAAAGGCTTTGGCAACAGGTACAGTAAAAGGCAATCTGTTGTGGACTGGGACCCGGACACAGGCAGACGGACATCTTATGTTCACCCAACACACTGTTTATTCTACAATATATACAAGTTTTTGTGCACTCACACACCCCAGTGCCTCCAGCGCTGATTCCCCCAATATCCAGGCCACACAGTTTCTCTGCCTTTCTCCTGGCCGCTCTAGTCCTCCCTCCAGCTCTGTCCTCTTCCACCCGACATCCACTCCTGACTGGAGGGAGACGGCTTATATGGGAACCCGGATGGGCTCCAGCTGCTTCCCGGCAATCAGTCATAGCCACACCCCAGTGTGGCGGAAGTGCCGGCTGCACACCTGGCCGTCCGGGTGTCCCCTGTTCTCTTCCCCCCAGCACTTCCTGGTGTGGCGGAAGTGCTGGGCTCCAAGGTTCCTCAGGCACCTGGGCGCCGCCTGGCGGTGGCCACGGGCCCCTTCAGGGTTGGGCTTCCAAGCCCTCTACCCGTGGCCCCCAATACAACCAGGGCGATCGCCCCCTTGCGGTCTGGAGGAGGCACAATCCCTCCTCTGGTCCTCCTGGGCGTCCTGGCCGGGGACCACACGGGATATTCCGGCACCTCCTTGCTTGGATGTTAGATTTGACTTAATGTTCACATAGGTTTTAAATGGTAAAGCTTTCTCTCCAACATGATTAACTGTTGTTATTTGGGGCATAGGGATGGGGGTGGGCGCCGTGGGGTATGTGTTTTTTTTATATATATTGATACTTTCATGGTGAAGTTTAATTTGCTGTAACTTGTATTTAAAAATTTGATAACAATCAAAAAAGGTATGGCAGGTGTAAAGCTAGTGGGCTCCTGGGTATTAATGCTATAAGCCCAGGATGGAGAGCTTGGTGTTTGTGGACCAATTAGAGTCTTATGGATTTTAGAGAGCTTCTTTAACATATTTCTTAACTTAAAGTAAGAAAGCACAACACACACAAAATCCCAAAGGAGGTATACAGAATATAATGCAAGTTTAGAATGACAACAATATCTAAGACCTAATTTAATACTTCCCTTTCTTTTTAATTGCTGTTAGCCAGAAAGAAAAAATTGGATAACAAATAAGAATAAGATATTAATTGTATTATGAATATCAAAATATATCAGACCAAAGTCAGTCATCAGTCATTTTCCAACCATTATCCAACCCACTATATCCTAATGCAGGGTCATGGGGGTCTGCTGGAGCCAACTACCACTGCACCACCCCTATTAGACCAAAATAGCTGCAGAATTAAACAAAGTACAAAATAAACCAATTCTACAATAAAAATTTTTCAAAGAGATAAAAATGAAATAAAAATATACAGATGTAATCATTTAACTTCCACTTTCCAAAGACATATAGATTATAAAGAAACACAAAGCTTCCTGTCCCCAGTAGTACAAACATCCCCTCAAAATACATAAAACTTCCATCCAGGTATATCCTAACTACAGGGTCACAGGGGTCTGCTGGAGCCAATCCCAGCCAACATAGGGCGGAAGGCAGGAAACAAACCCTGGGCAGGGTGCCAGCCAACCGCAGGGCATGCACACACACACTAGGCACAATTTAGAATTGCCAATACACCTAATCTGCATGTCTTTGGATCGTGGGAGGAAACCAGAGCACCCGGAGGAAACCCATGGAGACACGGGGAGGACCCAGAAAGCGAACCCAGGTCTCCTAACGGCGCTACCCACTATGCCACCCCATACGTGAAACAAACTATCCTCATTGAAATGAAAAACTGTCACTTTTCAAGAATGTTGAGATGTAATATATTACATAAAGTTTAACTGCCACACATTCCAAATAAAATACCTTAAATAAATCTCATCAACAGTAATCCTGTATCAAAGCAGTTGTCCACCTCACCCAGGTGAAAAGTCATTTATACAACTCTGGTGTTCTGCTGCAGTAGATGTGAAGCTTATTTGGTGATGTAGCACTATAGATTGGAAATCACCAAAAAACTACTTTCAGTCAATCAGTGGCTTATGTTGTTCATGGTATTTTGTCTCTATATGCCTTCAGTAGTCTCTCTCCCTTTTTTTTTGGCTCTGTTTTCCTTTTCAAGGTTTCTTCTCTTTAGAAAAAGAGCCCAGCAGCCCTTTCATGTCAGAATTCAGAAGCCACTGCAAGGTCTCGCAGGCACAGATTGTACATCCTCCTCCTTAAAGACATACACTTCAATTTAACTATATAATGGACAAAATTGAAAGAACAGATACATTACAATATATTCAGAAAGTATTCAAACTCCTCCACTTTCAGCACACTTGGATAAATTTGCAATTTCTTGCCCAATAATCTACAATCAATAATTTTAATGACAAACTAAAAACACAATTTCAGAAACGTTTTCAAATTATTAAAAATGAAAAACTGAAATCTCTCATTTCTAGTTATAATTAATTATAACTGATTTCTGACAGGAAGATGGAACAAAATGATCCACTGTGGCAACCCATAACGGGAGCAGCCGAAAGAAGAAGAAGCTGAACTATGGCCATTTGACAACAAAGGCAAGGAAAACCAAAACATCAATAAACACCATCCCTGGTAGAAAACAAACCTCTTGAAGGTCCATTGTCAATTATAACAGAGAAAATCAAAGACAAAGTCATATACTGTATGGTCACAATCCTGGGGCCTCATGCATAATGTTGTGCGTAGAATTTACACTAAAAACATGGCGTAAGTACAAAAGAGGAAAAATCCAGATGCATAAATCTGTGCGTTCGCCAACTTCCATGTTCTTCTGTTCCATAAATCCCGGTCAGCGTGAAAAGTAATGCATGTGCACGTGCCTGCTGCTCCACCCCAACTTCTTCCAGAATTACGCCTCTTTGAATATGCAAATCTACATAAATAGCCCTTAAGCTCAGCATTCTGTGAAAAGGCAATGGCAAATGCACAGGGGAAAAAATAGAAGAATTTGAATAAATACCACTATTTGTGGATTTAAACAGTGGTATAAACAACAAAAGGAAGTTGATCGAGTGACATAGAGTGTCGGAGAAACTCGAAAGCTCAAGTTCACAAAGTTGCACAGTGGCTGAAATAAAAAAGAAGTTGTCAGATATCAAAGTCACCGTGAAAAGATGAGTCGTAGCACACCATCTGAGTGTCATATGAAATCTTATTAGGGTACAGAGAAAAGAAAAAAAAATAGGGACACAGTGGGAAAAAAGCTCAAAATATCAACTTTAATCTTGAAATTTCAACTTTAATCACGTTGTTTATTTTGTCATTAAAATAGAACATCATAAACTTCATCTTTAAATTGTTTAATTCACTAATTTCTCAAATATCATCGTAACTTGAGTAGCACGTTAAATGCTTTGTTTTATATATGTTCTTCTATGTGCTCTATGTGTGTGAATCACTATGTGCTTCTTAAACAGGCTTTTCTTCCTCCAACAGGACACAGAATCCATTACATTCATGATATTACAGCTCTCTGAATAATTAAAATACTGAGATGTATACTTGATATCATTTTCATGATGATAGGAGTTAAAGCATGTTATTAAACTTGGGAACATGGTGGCGCAGTGATAGTGACAAGCCGACGCCCTGTCCAGAGATTGTTCCTGCAATCAAGATGCTTGCTGCACCGTGTGCGACCTTTGATGAAATAATTTATTGCAGCAGTACTTTTTCTTTCAAACATACTAACCTCCAGTTCCTGTCCTTCCTTTTTTTTCTCCAAGTAACTAATTGCCACACAATCAGTGCTGTAATAGATGTTAAGCCATCTGTAAGCTTAGAATGCAGATTCTTCAAAACTTTTAAGGAACACTGAAATATCTTTGTGGTACATGTTTAATTATTCTATCCATCTATCCTTTCAGTGTTGCGCCAGCCGCAGCAAGAATACAGCGTGAGGCAGGAACAATCCCTGAACTGGCTAGCATTGTGACACTGTGTCCTATCAAGTTTAATTATTAACAATGTAGATTTTTTAAATGATGTTAACATTTTATTTGTATAATGCAATAAACATATTTTGCTGCATTTCATCATAAAAATGATATTGTCATCATATGTACAGTAAATATGCGCTTTATAAAGTGTTGTGCAATATTATAACTGTATCGCAAGTTTACAGTGAGGTAATTGTACTTATAAGTACAAACAGTTCTACAAGGAGCACTTGATGGACTGATTGAGTGCATTTATAGTTCTTGGGATGAAACTGTTTCTCAACCGCGATATCCCTACAGGAAAGGCTCTGAAGCATTTGCCGTATGAGAGCAGTTCAATAGACACTGCGCATGGCTGAGGCAGCATGTGCTAGATGCTGTATATTGATAATTCTCTTTCCGTTCAGCTGCTATAGAGATGTGATTCCACACTCAGATACAGTGGAATAAATAGTGTGAGTGGTGAATTGAGAGGAACAACGCTAAAGCAGCTATGGTATTTGGATTAGTTTGGCAATTTCGTGGACCATTATATTGTTACAGGTTAGTTACAATCAGATTCCTTAAATTAATAAACAATATGTGATTAATTTCAGTGTATGTGATTAAACGGCATCAGGGATGTGCATATAAAAAAGAAAGGGAAACCACACTGGAACAAAAGCACTGCTTTGACGCTGGGTGCCGCCAGTTTCTAAAACCAAGCGGAAAACTTGGATACACCAGGGTTAGAGCTAGCGTGAAAATTTGCCTGCCTTTACGCCAAGTTTAGGTTTTATACATTGCGATTTGAGCGTGGAAACGGGAGTATGCAACATTTTTTTGTATATACCATTTATACGTGAGGCCCCTGGAGGCTTCAGCCAACTGGCTGCCTATTCAACTCAATGCTGGAGTGTGCAGAGAAGAGAAACAGAATAGAAGAGGGTTATTAAGACTAGAATCCCTGAAGCTTACGATTTTTTTCTTTGTTGTCCCTTACCTCCTTAAATGTTCCTGACATATACCAAGAAGCTCATAACTCCTTATCACTGTGCTAATAGCCTGCTTTTGTTTTCCAACTGCTAGGATTAGCAGAACGCAGCTTGCTACACCCCCCACTCCCCATTCAGTCAGATGAAGGCTTCACTCTGCTGCAATCTTCACAGCTGAAGTCTGTGTTGAAGTGTTTATTTATCAATGAGTTTGTAAGGGATTGTACAGGTAATGAAACACTGTTATTTGAAATATATACATTTAATGTGTGTTCCATGTCTACAATGATCTGTGTATATATAAAATGACAGGAAATGCAAGACAAGAAATGGCGAACACACAGCTAAAACAGGAAGTGTTTTCATATGTTGTAGTAATAATGATAGAAAATGTTTTCATATGTTATAGTAATAATGACATAATGTTGACATGAAGTGTAGGATGTGTGAAGACTGACGTCCAAATATCCAATAAACACTTTCACAAAAGGTGTAACAAAGCAAGTATACTTTTATTCAAGAATAAAACCAATAGAAAAAGTAATTGCTCAGCTGACATGTTGCTGAAGCCAAACTACCAGTCGGTAAAAAGTAAAAGATGTTCGTATACGTGTGTGTTTGCACATTTAATTTTTGACCAATAATCCAAGAATAAACCTGAATAAAAAATCATTCAAATTCAGTTTTATTTAAAGATAATGTCCACGTTCCGTGCTGATTCCATAAACCTAATGTTAGTATAAATGAGTTAAAAAGTGACAGATAAGCAAAATTTCTGTTTTTTAAAGAAATGTAGTTCTAATTCATCCATTCCTTTAACTCACTGAGACCATTAATTAAGGACACTACTAGAGAAATATCATTGTGTATAAAAGAAAGGTGTAGCTTTATATGGTCTGCATACAAGTGAAACTTAATGTTTTGTTTTCTGATGACAGTTTCCAAAGGAAATATGTAAAATGAGAGAGCTTTGCCTTGCAGGACACCATATTTAACGTCTGTCAGCACATCTTTTATATAATGACATTGACTTGATAAATATGAATTAAACTACACTTGGACAGTTCCTGAAGTAAGGACATCATTTTATGGCCTTTGTAACAGAACAGAGTGGTCAGTAGTGTAAAAGGCTTTGCTTTAATCTAACAACATGTCTACTTTTGAAATTCCTTTGTCAGAAGATAGTAGAATATTGTTAATAATTCAGGTTAGTGACATTTCTGCACTGTTAACGATGTTCAAGCTAGAGTGAAATTCCTCAAATAAGTTGTGATGTATAAGATGAGACTGATGCTGCAATTTGACTATTATTTCAAGTATTTTAGTAAGAAAGGGTAAATGTGAGTGACACTTTGCCCAAACTTAACTCTTGAATCAAAACTCAGTGGGCTCTCTGTCTTAAAATGGTTTTAAACACTCTTCCAGTGTCACATTAGGCCAGGCTACAGAATTCCTTTAGGGATGGTTTTACTTTTACTTATTGTTCCTGTTGTCCATGCAGCCCATCATATTGCTTCCTCCACTAAAATAGCAACTTGGTATTTAGCCATATAATTTGATGAATGGGTACGACAGACTGTTACCATTTTTTAAAATGGCATCAGTGTCCTACTTCCCTTACCTGTTACCATGTACTGATCTCAAAATGCCAGGTAGTATTCAAACCTTCAGTTAATGCATCTCCCTGTCACTCTTTCTGTTAGTCCAAATGCATACAAGCCATCTGTTCATTAGTGCCCTAAGATGACATTAAATGTTGTCTACTATGTATCACATCTCTCACTTTATGTATTTTCCATGGTCTGTTACACTTTCTGGGGTGCTCAGTTCATCTACCAATCTTGCCATCCCCAAGACTGTCTTTTCCTACACTAGAAGGTTTGTTCACAGCCCAACATTTTAGAGTTCTGTCACTAATAAATGGTTAAATGTTTTTTAAAAGTTGCATATTCCTATGGCAATTTAAACAAACCATTTAATGAGAAATATGGTATTTATACACAATACATGTTTTATTTCTGGAACACGCTTGTGATTTTTGCCACAGCTAAGCATGTAAATGTAAATTTTAAAGTACGCAATATTAGGTATACCAGTCCATTAATACAAGTAATTGATACAGACAAGAGCTCTGAAGTTGCAATTCAAGAAGTACATGAAAAGAGTGCTTACAATTTTGCAGTACTATGAATAATTGCCACTTGCCAATACTTTCACCGTTTACTGACAATTGCTGCAGTGAATTACAGAAGCACATTTGGAGCTGATAAATGATCTACTCAGTTTCTGCCTAAATTATACTTACTGCAATCCAGATGAGTGCAGCCACATATTAACACCAGGTCTTCTTTTCCCAGCCTATGTTAGCTTGAATTATGGGTTTGTACATCTGAGCTGTATTGGTTGATGAACACTCCTTCTTTTTAAATGATAAATAAAAAATAAAGTGTTGTGTTAGGCAGCAGGAGCATCACAATTAATGATGGCTAATGGAAAACCTTCATTAATATTGCTCAGAATATATATTTTAATTGAACATGTCTCAAAGAGTTGAATGCATCATTTAATATATTTAACTGCATTCAAAGACCACATATACCAATAGAAATCATGAGAACGCAAAACATTATTTATATTAGGTTTCAGTGGATATATAAACAACAAGTGGACTTCACAAAATATGTTAGCATTAAATAAGGTCAAGCAAGACAAGCAAATCCTGTTTTTATGTGCTACAAATTTAAAATGTAGGAACCATTATTAATGCAAGTCACTTCTTGTATTATATCTCGGCCACATTCCCGTTAAGCCTTTGGAAAATTGCCCATTAAATTTGTACATTATATATTATTATGACTTTACAAGTCCACCATAGCTCCTCAGACAACTTAACAGAGAAAGACAGTATTTATTAGGCAGTAAATACAAAAGGCAGGAAAAAAGTTATCACAAATAAAGAGAATGGTTCACCCTTATGCTATTTTATCAGCTTTGGGTATATCAACCCTAATTTTTCCTCATGTCTGAAAAAAAGAAGGTTGGCATTAGGAAAAACATTCAGGAGTAAAATGTTTGGCTTTAGAAAAACTAAATTTGAATTGGGGATGCAAATAGTCAATCTGGGTGAACAGAGAAAAGGACTGTTAAGCCAGCAAATAGAGAGATTATGAAGAATGTAAGTTAATGATCACATCCCAGATCCAGAATAAAGAGTGCACAGGTAGCTTGATCTCAGTTTCTTTATGGGACATCCTGTAGTTTTTTTTGCACAGTTTTGTGCAGCTCCTAATGCCCCTTTCAGTGCTTAGGACTACAACAAGTAACTGGACCCTGATTCTCTGTTTCCACCCATTTCTCCAGGCCTGCTTTCCTGCTTGAACATTTTGCTCTATTATACCATAGGGTTAGGAACAAAGTTCTTTTTTTTTCCAACTCATTCAATTAGAAAAGCTACAGTGACAGTGAAAAGTGGGTTAAGTCAAAAGTAGTAGTCCTTAGAAGTGCATTGCAACCGTGAACTGTTAACAGTCATGTGTTGATTTGCGGTCGACCAAGTTGAGGCCATTCGTACTTATGGCCAATGTTCCCTCTAATATTTTTACTGATGAGTAGGTGTGAATAATAGATGAACTGGGACTTTCCTTGGATAACTGATTTTTTTCAATCCCACTAAGCCACATGGGCTTTCCCATGTAGGACAGACTGGCATTATCCTTTCTTAAGTTGCATGAAATACAGGTCTCTGACTTAAACAGCCAGGGCCAGACACTCTTAATTCCAGCTAAGTCTTAGTTTTCAGGATTGGGAAACTCGTCGGATTGCAGGCACTGCCCTTTATCTAATAAGATTATTAATCCCAGACTAAGTAACAGCACAGTGACATTTCTTGGAGGCATCAGCAGGACACTTCATTTCGAACAAAGGACATTAACTCAAGAATGAGTAACACTGAAAAATCATTGGCATTACACCTATTCCTTTCATTAAAAACCCTTGTAAAGTGCAAACCTTCTCTATTCTCATCAAACTTATTACACTCAACCTGGCCATAATTTTTACTGTCCATGGCTGAAGCAATCCTTTTACTCTGAAGGGCTCTGTTCTGGACTGGAAGTATGGGAGACATGTCTGTATTGGAGTTGGATGAAGTTGTCATTAGTCCATACTTTGCTGAGGAATAGCAAGCAAAGAGAGGCCTTATACATCAAAGGCACATGTTAATCTCACGATGGGAGCAGGGATAATCAACAAGAGGACCAACTATGTGTATTTGAACAACAAAGAGAACTTGTAGTACCACATGCAAAAAGAAGGTGTGACCACGGTAAAGGAGAAAGAAAATGTGCTGATGAGTTCCACTTGTCTGGAGAAAACTGTCCAGTAAAGGCGCAAGGCATCTCTCATGCCATACTGTAAGTACACTTACTTTGGTTCTGAGAGTTAATGTAGACTTTTCCTGACTTATGAACCATATTCATAAATTGTACAGATCTCCAGAGAGAAACAGAGACCCCTCACTTGACCTGCATCAATTTGGCATCCCCTTTAGTGGACATCTTGTTAAACATTTTAATTAATTACCAGCATTGCCAAAGGTAAAACTGGTAATTAGTTCAGTGATTAACCCCTCTTTTCTTACACCCACTTGAAGCATCAATTAATCTCTGTGAAGCAACAATGAAAGAATGACAAATTTTCCCAGTGATTTAAAGAACATTGAGAAGCACCAACACATGAACAATGAGTGTAGGAAGTACTTGGTCCTTCATTAAGTAGCTACCAATTGCTGCGAAGCACAGACACTTGAAAGATAAGCGTGGTTCCCCGTGGAGTTTCATTTCAAAACTGTTGTGGTCGTCAAGACTAAGATTTTGGTTTGAGCTACTCCATCGTGACAAATAATGTATGTATACCCACAGACCCTCTGTTACAATGACCCATAAACAAATGGCTGGTCCCAAATAAAATTAAGCAAAAGAGATCAGTGGAAGAAGTGAGGCAAACAGTATCATTTTGGGGCTATGGGAAAAGATTCTGTGTATATCATGTTAGAATGGGGAAAATCAATAGGCCATATAACTACAATTAAAGCCATATAAGCCATATAACTACAACTTAAAATATCAGACAATATGAAAGAGAATAAATATAACTCGTAAAAAAAGAAAAACTGTTAGTTATACAGTATGTGAAAAATTTATTGCAGTTTTTGCTGATCTACTTTTTAGCAATGAAAAGCCTAATTGCTGAAGTTACAACATAATGATCTTATATTATTACATTGTATTTTTTTCTGTATTATGTATAATGTGCCTTGTCAAACATCTGAAGAGGAGTTCGTAGTGCAAAATATAACCAGGATCATTCTGGCTCCAACACTTTCCTTGCTGCTTGAATCATGTATTCACATTTAATTTAATGTTGAACAATCAGGCTTCCAAAAACAGACACAAAAAGTATTTGAAAAATGAAGCAATTACAATTTACATTTTTAAAAGAAAAAAAAGTTGTTTTTTTAACAGTAGTCAATCAGAAAATTCCCACTGATCATAATCTCAAGGATTTGACCCTATCAACCAAATTTGACCATTTATTTAAGTAAGTGCAGATACTGCAAAGTTTATTACAGTTCTTTTTGTTGTTATTAGTATATATTATCTAGTGTAATGAAAGTTATTAGAGAACCATCTAGGATATTTTATGGATGCAATCTTTAAAGCCTTGCTGTAAAGAAGCATCAGATATTAAAAAAACACACTAGCACAGTATTATTAAGCTTCAAAAACTTTTACAGTCTAAGATGAGGATTAGCACATATTTGTGTGAAAAATGCACAATACTCAAACGTGAAAACAGTCTTGAAGGGAATCAGAGTTTATTTGTTTTTGAGGATGACTCAGTAAATCTCAATTGCTGGCAGTAGATGCGCAGACTAACTTTTGAAATAGCCTACCCATCTAGAAGATGAGGATGAATAGTGTCAAATGCACCACTGAAATCTATGGAAAGGCTTAACAAGATAGTGTTCCATTATTTTCAGATTTGTTAATTAGAATTCCCAGCAAGACATCCTCAACACCCTTTACCGCTCTATAGGCTTACTGATTTGACTCTAGACTCTGCAAGAAAGTGTTTTATTATAATGTTCCAATAACACTTTATTGATAGTGAAGTAGAAGAAGTAGGACACAGATCAATTATTCTCTTTTTCTGTTATTCCTAGGCAATGGAACATTCACTGATCTTTTTCAAAGGTCAAGGACTACTCTGCTTTCAACTGGCCACTGACACAGCTTCTGAAAATAGTGAACTAACTGGTCTGAGGATGCTCATTAATTTCTATTAAAATTCTATTTTGACTTTGTGATTAGTCTACTTTTACACATTCAAGTTATTTACCCCACATACAGTATAAAGCCTTGAAGTGGAAGTCACTGCACACTGTGGAAATTCAAAGGACTGGAGGTTACCAAACATTATCCCATTATATAAAAAGGGATTGGGCTAATCTAAGGAATCTAAGGTGTGCCTGTGCCAGTGCTGAGTTTGCTATTTTGTTTTTATACCTGTATATACAAACTCTGGATAAGAATATAAATAAACTCAATGGTCAAGTATGCAGATGATACTAAGTGTAGACAGAATAAAACAAAATAAAAGATTGGGCAAGTTTGTAGCAGATGAAATTTTATATAAATAATTGTACATTATTACACATTGGGAGTATAACAATAGATTTAAATACAAAAAAGGAGGTTTCAGACTGATAAGAGTGGGTTATAGTAGACACGTTTCTGCCTATATCTACACAAGTGATTAAGAAGTTTAGTAGTCTGTTAGCTTATATATGTGTAGTGCAAGTCAAGTTAGGTTACACTTAATCTACATCATATAATACATTACTGAGATCTAATCTGGAGACAGTGGATCCTAGCTGTTACAAAAATCAAGGGACATATATTAAATCAATCAAGGAAAGATTTCATATATGGAAGAATTCTTCAGAAAACTCAGACTAAAAGAATTTTTCCACAAGAAAGAAAACGGCAACACACAAGAACCAACAACAAGCAGTTACAACAACCCCACCAGTAAATCCACATGGGCACCAGAAGCTGGCAGAAACTCCACCCTGGATAACTATATAGACTGCTTCCGATAGAGAGTGAAAACAGGGATCTTAAACAGGCAGCAAAATCGGATAGAAAACATTACTTGGGATGAGCGGAGAGCCATACATTCACTAAGGGAAAATACAGAAATCATTATCAAACCAGCAGACAAACGGGGTGCTTTAGTCATCATGAACACATCAGATTATATACAGGAAGCACAAAGACAATTGTCCAATACTATGCATTATCACAAACTGCAAGAAGACCCAACAGATCTCTACAAAAAGGAACTAAAAGATAGTAAGTAGCTTTTCTCTTGACATCAGGGATCATGTAAACAGTTTAATTCCTGATAACCCCAAAATGGATTACTTCTACATGCTTCCTAAAATCCACAAAGAAGGGAACCCAGGAAGGCCCATCATATCAGGAATTGGCTCCCTTACAGAAAAGGTTTCAGGCTGGGTGGAACACATTCTTAAACCCCTCGCCCGCAACACAACCAGCTACATCCAGGATACCACTGACTTCTTAAAAAATCTGTCTGCTTTAGGCCCCTTACCTGAGGGAACCTTACTGGCCACAATGGATGTTGAGGCTCTGTAAACAAACATCACCCACGATGATGGCATATTGGCATGTGAAATGTACCTCAGACAACATGATTTACCCACAAAGTCAGTAACAGAAATGATAAAATTCACTCAGACACATAATCTATTCTCTTTTGGACAAGATTGCTAATTGCAACAAATGGGGACTGCAATGGGCTGTCGGTTTGCATCTCACTATGCAAACCTATTTATGGCAAAATTGGAGGAAGATTTCATGTCAATGTGCATCTTAAAACCAATGTTATATCTCCGTTACATAGATGACATCTTCATAATCTGGACTGCCAGTGAGAAGGACCTCCTCCATTTTCATAATGAATATAATTCTTTTCACCCCAACATAAAGCTGAAGCTGAATTACTCAAAAACAGGAGTCAGCTTCCTTGACACCACTGTTCAACTAAAAAACAACACCCTTGTAACTTCTGTTTTTCACAAACCAACAGACAGACGGACCTACCTAAGAAGTGACAGCTTCCACCCCAAGCATATAAGGCGCTCCATTATTTTTAGCCAAGCAAATACAATAGTATTTGCTCAGACCCGACAGACCAGGATCAACAACTGCAGGAGCTCAGACAAGATTTCATCAAACAAGGTTATACCCCCAAAACAACAGACACTCAAATAAGAAGAGCTACTGCCATACCCAGAGACAAACTTCTGGAATATAAAATCAAAGACAACAAGAACCGTATACCCCTTGTTGTCACCTACAACCCACATCTTAAAACACTTCGAAAAATTATAAAAGAACTTCAGCCAATGCTAAACAGCGACCAAACACTGAAAAATGTATTTCCTGAACCTCCCCTCCTGGCATACAGACAACCATCCTGCATCTCCACCCCATCTCCCTGCATACAGAAAAGATGTAAAATGTGTGCCCACATCTACAATACAGACCGTATAGTTATACCACACTGCCGACTTGAACATCACATAAAGGGATCATTTTCCTGCAGATCATCCAATGTTGTCTACCTAATTCTCTGCATGAAATGTCCTGACACTGCACTCTATGTGGGAGAAACTGGACAAACACTCCGCCAGAGAATGAATTTGCACAGATTCCACATTAAACATGGCAACACAGATGTTCCTGTAGTGGCCCACTTCAACAGCCATGGACACTGTGAGAGGGACTTTAAAGTCACAGTGCTTATGGGCAACATCAAAACACAGCAAGAGAGAAAAGAATGGGAAGTTAAGCTCATGTTAAAATTTAATACATTACAGCATGGCTTGAATAGAGACAAGAGTTTTATAGCCAGGTATGAGGACTGTTTGCATCTCTCAGACTCACACAGATAACCTGTCTACAGACCCATATTGTTTTGACATTATTTTGGAGCGGGCTGGCAAGCTTTTTGGCCTATTCTCGTCAAGACAGTTTTACTTTTCTCAAAAGTTGTGGTATCTGTAGCAGCAAGACTATGCTATACTCTATGTTAGCCTTTTCCTTATCTAAAATACAACAATTGGTATCAATTATTCCAATCAATTGCAAAATGAAATTCATTATTAACTGTTAGATAGTATCTCTCAAAATTCTTTATAATTTCAGTATGTTTCATCTTTATTAAAACACAGTTCCAGTTTGCCTTCATAGGTTGTTCTGAATTCCCAGCTTTGTTTTTTTATCGTTTGAACCTTGTATAATTCAAAGCCTTTGCTTTAATCTTTGTCAAAGCTATTTTTAACAGTGTTGTCACTTCTCATCCCATTGTGTTCTCTTTTATTAGCTTCCATTCATATATTTCCTGTTTTCAAAGCTTCATCTTCTATTTATAGGGAATACTGTTTTACTGATATTTTCATAATACAATTGACAGGATATTTTAAAGGCATCACTCATTCATATTCATCGTGTTGATAAATTGCATTCTGTTCAAGAATGCATTCTAGTGTCAATATTGAAATAAAATGTTCTGCATGACTATCTGGAGTGTATGTAAATGTCAGTGTGAAAATCCTTAACATCTGCTGAATCATTACCTACATTTTAATAAAGTCACTCATACAAGGTCAGTAAATATGGTGACTTTAACAACTACATCAACATAAAATAATCTAAGATGTCTGAAAACTTTATATATAAACTATAACTACTTAAGAATAATGGGCAGCATCTCAAACTTTATATGAATTAATTAACTGCATCTAAGAGATTACAGTTTTTCTGTAACAGTTTGAACATCAAATATTTACTAATCTTTACAAAGCAATCAAATGCGAGACTAAGGCATATAATAGTAACAAACCTTGGGTACAAATGAAATGTATATGTAAATCATATATATATATATATATATATATATATATATATATATATATATATATATATATATAGTGATAAGATTACTCCACAAAGAAATATTTCCAAACACAAAAAAAAAGGTTTGGGGATTGTCCCCATATATTGTCATCCAGACTAATGAATAAAGAGGTGGATTCATATGACTTTTCAGTGCAAATGAACAATGGACTGCAATCAAAATGGCGTTTATATAACAGGATGGATTATGGGACAGGAAATGGTTGGCAGGAAGTGATGATTGGAGGCAGGAAGGCGGAACCAACGTCATCAGAGGTGGACAGGAGCAATGAATTGATGGAACCGGAAGTGCCATCATCAGGGTGAACCGGATTGACATCGTTGCGGCCATTTTTAATTCGGAAATGGAACTTCTTATTTTTCTTCAAGTTTTTTGTAGGTGAAAAGCATCACGTGATGACCCTTTGTCTCACGATATTTCACTCACCTTTAGGCTCTTTGACTGCCTCCAACTCGCAAATGTGTGACTATACACACACATATATATATATATATTTATCTATACTAATAAAAGGCAAAGCCCTCACTGACTGACTCACTGACTGACTGACTGACTCATCACTAATTCTCCATCTTCCCGTGTAGGTAGAAGGCTGAAATTTGGCAGGCTCATTCCTTACAGCTTACATACAAAAGTTGAGCAGGTTTCATTTCGAAATTCTACGCGTAATGGTCATAACTGGAACCTATTTTTCTCCATATACTGTAATGGACATTAAGTCGATGGCCGTGGGGGGCGGAGTTGCGTGTCAAATCATCACGCCTCTCACATAATCACGCGAACTGACTGTGAACGCAGTACGTAGAAAACAAGGAAGAGCTCCAAACAGTGCTGAAGAAAAACGCATACAAGCTTTTTCATAAGTGCAGCTACTGCGGAAACAAAGCACGGTGTAAACCGTAAGTTTAAATTAAGTTTATGGACACGCTCCCGCTGCCGTTTGTCATGCCTTCGTCGAATACTTTATTTGCGAGATGCAAGTTTAATGAGATCATGTTACATTATTTTTAAAATGTTTCCTTTTCTTTTTCTTAACTTCTTTAACACACTTCTTCTCCTCTGCGAAGCGCGGGGATTTTGCTAATTAGTACTAAAACATGAAGAACGTTTGTCTTTTGGGTATATGTTCAACATTTCTTGCATTTCCTGTCATCCTACACTTAAATAGAGTTTTGTAGACACGGAACACACATGAAACGCATGTGTTCCAAATAACAATATATTATTTACCCTATACAACTCCTGCTTTTTGCCCTTCCTGCAGCAGTGGGAGGATGGGATAGCAGGATGCTTGCTGCTTTTGCTTATCAACACATTTATACATTTACAAAAGTTGCTGACGGAGAGGTGTGAACAGATTTAAGGTGGATTACAAGTTTTTTTGTAGGCTCTGGTAATTCTAGTGTTAAACGAAAAACTGAAAGAGCAGAAGTATAGATTCATCTGGCAGAAGAACAAATCACTTTTACCCAACTACAGCAAACCAAAACCAGATCCACCTTCTAAAAGCAGAGCTTCAAAAAGCTGGTCTCACTACAAATGTAGAAGATCTATGAAAGTTCTTTATTTTGTTAACTATTGGATATTTTGCCTTCTAATCATTGTGACAGGCAGCCAAGTCCCATGCCTGGCCAGGACACCCCTGCTGCTTATGTTCCAAGGGAACAGCCATGGGCTCCTCAGTACCTCCCCCGGAACACTTGGTGACAGCCTCCCTGGTTGACGATAGTGCCTCAGTTTTCCTGCAGGGTTCCATTTGAGATGGAGTTCTCCACAACCCTGTGGGGATCTGGGGTGGCTGCCAGGGGGTGCTGCATGGATCCCGGAGCCAACCTGAACACCTACACAGCCCCGCCTGGAAGTACAATTAGCAACAGGTGATCAAGCACCAGGAGCACTTCTGGGTGAGCTATAAAAAGGGCCAGCATCCACCACTCAGGAGGCAGAATCGGGAGGAAGAGGACAAGGTTGCTAAGGAGGAGTGGTGGTGCCAGAGGAAGGATTTGATTGTTTTGTGTTATTGGTTTGATTTGCTTTGGGACTGTGTTGTGGCTGGGGGGTTCACGTGCCTCAGTCTGTGTCTGTGCCGGGTCGGGCGCTATATAGTGTCCCTTTTACATCACTTAAATCATGACTTCAAAATATTCACAATACATGTCTGAATAATGTATATTGGATTGTTTTTATTTGCTTATTTGCAAATTAGGGGTCTAATTGATTTAAAGTAACTGTAATAGTAATAGAAGGGAATGATTCTATTGTTTTATTGTGTGATTTCTGTCTCTTCAAATAAAAGTACTTAAAGTGACCCCACACTGGCTATTCTACCTATTTTTCTTTACATAGCTAGTACCCTACATTGTAATACTGTATATAGTCCCTTTTATAACACTAGTCATCTGAATTTGGGAATGTTGAAGCGCTGGTAAATGGATCAGGGTAATCCATTCAAATATGGCTCCAAAGAAGTGGCACTAAAATAAAGATTGCCTGTTCCTGGATGGCAAATCAAATTTATTCTGATCCAGTTTGAACCTTTTGAACAACAGGACCCAGAAGATGAAAATGGTAGTCAAGCCTAATTTTGATAACCAAAAAAAAAAAAAGCCAAGAATCAAAAATCAAAGTCAGTGAGACAAAACAAGATTTTTTTTGATTCAGAAAAATCTAACATGAAAGCATACACAAATAAAGATATCTTTGGTTTTTATCCAAACTTGGATACTAGGAAGTGAGTAGCACATACCTTTACACTGTTTACCTGGTCATGATGGCAGTCACCCTAGCAACATTATAGAAAGAACTTAGAAAATGGAGGCTCCCTGCAGAAAAAATGTAAATCAAAATTAGCAAACATTATTCTCACATCACATTGAAGTGTAAAAATGAACTCTGTGGAATTATTTTCCTAATTGGAAAAAGAACATTTGAAAAGCAGATGTGTTAAAGACAGAAAAAAATTAAGCATGGAATTGAACAGGACACATACAGGAATGTATAAAACTAAAAATTAAAAAAAAAGTAATCAGTATTTTATATTTATTTTATTAATACAGTATGTATGTTTTTCATTATAAGAAGCTGGAGGACTACTTAAAAGAATTGAATGCTATAGAAGCACTTGTAAAATGTACATTACGGTACAAACGTTACCCACTATATTTTTTTACACCCATATTGTGGAGTTTTTGGTGCAAGGAAGAAACCAACTCTGTGCTGGTGATTGCAAGGCACAGTCTGCCACACAGGGCCAATAAATACTTGCCAATCAGCAAAAATGTCCATCTTTGGAATGGTGGACGAGCTAACCAGGAAACAAAAACACTGCAAGCATAGGATGAGCATACAAACCACACACAGACTCTGAGCCCTGAATTTGGACCAGTGGCTGTGCAGTGCTGATCCAGCAGTGTTAACCACTGCACCTCTTACTTGCTCTCATTTATGCCAGACAGATTAAAAACAATTTCATTTTGAATGCACTTACATTCGAGATATCTTAAAGCAGAGTAACAGCAAATGCTGTATTTTGGCGAAGTATTTTAAGAACCTTCAAATTATAATAAACAAATGGTCACAAATATACATTAAAGGAATATTTTGCAATTAATTAAAAGTTATATGCAGTTTGTATTTCTCTATAGGTTTGATTTGTATTTCTTTTTATTACTTTTACTTGGTAATTGCCTTGTATTAGAGCAAGTATAAAATGTCCAGTGAACTGTTTGGTATTTCACTATGTCTTAGTTCAGTGGTTTCTTTCTGAAAATATATTTCCCCAGTTATGGATTATTATTACATTTTTGCTCAGTAATCAGTCCCACATCTACTTCTTGAAATGTAATTAAAACACAAGAGGGTGTAGAGCCTAGTTTCAAACTGATGCTTTTCACACACAGCGTTCAGAATTTACTGCCTACACACAATTTTCAACTGGCTTCTTATTGATTACTTGCTCACCCTCTATCATCTGAGAAACATTTCACTGAGCTTGCATAAATAGAAAGGGACATGCATTTCCTAACAAGACATTATCTCCATCCTACAGGAAAAGTAATTTTGTGTCATATTTTGCTAATGGCTTGTTTTCAGAATACAGTGTAGCCTGTGATCCATAATTAGGACTTAGTTATTTATTTTACTGCATACACAATAATTCCTAATAAATAGATAAGTAAGCCTTTCTTTTCAGATTGTAAGTACTTTATTTAAATAATTGATAAAATATGCAACTTATCAATTTTTTGTTAACAGCTCTTTCTAATGCTCTGTAAAGCATGAGAAGTCAACTAATCCTTTTACAGTTCAAATAGTGTTTAAAAATGTATTAATTACCTTACATATTTATGTGTAAATTAGTTAATACAAAATTAAGGGAAAGAAAAATGCTGAATGTATGCATGTAAGCAAGATAGCAGCTTGTGCATTTAAGGGTTATTTTATAATGGGTTTTCTTATTATTTCTTGGGAGGGCAGATACATTATAACAAAATGCTTTACCATTTACAGGGAGGAGAATTTAAATGTCTAGAGTGAATATGCAGTGCCTTACATTTTAATTTTCTGCACTAATGAATTGTGGGCAAATTAGACATAAGAATGAGAAATATATTTTCTGCTGCTGCTTTTATAATGCCAGTCTCTGTAGAGCCAACTGCCTGTGAGCAATGAAGCTGTGCTTTTCATCTACAAAAAAGCAATGATATTGTTATCAGTATTATTAAACAAGAACCCACAGTCAAGTGTGGCATTGTGCTGGTCAGAAAAACGTGTGATGGAGACCTGTAAACCAAAGGTAGCAGACCTGGTGAGGGTTTGGGTCTGTAGCAACCCATTAATAATCCAAAGCAAAAAATAGTCAGTTTTATCCTAAACAGTACAGTTAAGCTTACATGTGCAGCACTGCTACCAATTTTCTTTTTCTTTATAAGTCGAAAGCTGAACATCTGTCTGTCTACCTGATAACGTCCTTCTCAGTTCATGACAAGTTATTTGAAAACAATGTAATTTAATCTACTTTGTTTTCTTTCTTTCCTGTCCCTGATTCCTATATATAGTAAGAAATTATTTAAAAACACAACTAGTAAGACTGCTATGTACCATCAAAGCTAATTGCAGAGTTTCTGCACTTGCTAATATATTGGTAGTTAATTTGGGATTTTCTAACTGGCTGACCCCCAGATTGTTCAGATCTCACTTCCTCCACACAGCCACTACTCAGGAGGCCAGGGTAAGCTTCAGCTGCTTAATAGATCACCAGTAATCATTATAGAGAAGGTTATCTTTTCACACAGTCGTGCCACGACAATTGGCTCTTTCTTAACATGAGAAAAACTCAGGATCTGATCCTTGTCTTCAGGAGGGATGGTACTTACCAAACTCTAATCCACATCAGCAACAATCAGTGGCAACCTGAAGTGGGAAAATTTTTTGGCTACAGTCAAGATGGCTCACTGGTGCCTTTACTTCTTCAGACATCTAAGGAAATCCCATATGTCTCCATCTATGTACCCCAACTTCTGCAGGTGCACAGTGCTGTCAATACCTGCTGCTTAACATTCTGAAATGGGATCGGCTCAGCTCAGGACTGCAAAGCACAGTAGAAGGTGGTGAAACTGGTACAAATTATGAGCTGGCACACAGCTGCCTTCTTTTCAGGACATATAAAACACACACTGACTTATAATAGTGAACAGTAGTATTACAGACCTCGGCCATACTATGCAGACATTTTTCCACTTCTCTGTTCTGGCAAATGAAATTCAAAGGAAGTCTTCATCTACAAGTCAGAAGGGTACTCAATAGCCACTTATAACACATACACAACACACACACACACCCCTGGCAGATGGCCGGCAGCTTATCCAGGCTGGGATGCCCCAGTAACAGAAGGATGGGGAAGGGCAGCTTATCAGGGACACTGCCTCCCCCAGGACGATAGATGGCAGCTTCCCTGGACTGCAGTGGTGCCCCAGATGCCTGCAGGGCACTATGGGACTTAGAGTTCGGCAACACAGCATTGCTGGGTACTGTCAGTGCCGCCAGGAGACGCTGCAGGGAGACTGGTCAGTCCCTACTGTGTACAAAGCACGGAAGTACTCACAGGGACGGAAGCACAGACAGTTCTCCATCTGACCCGGGTCAAAGACTACAGTATATAAAGGACTGGTGGAGACCCAGTGAGCGAGCCGGAGTTGGGAAGGGAGTATGACGGAGCTTGCTGGGAAGTGGAGGAGAGTATTGTGTTTAAGTCTTGAGAATTTATTTGTGTTTAATGTGGCTTGGGTGCTTCGGAGGCACTATATCCAAAAAAGAAGAAATTAAATTACTTCTTAGTGCTTTTAACTTGTGTCCAGTGTGTATGTCTGTTGGGGAAAAGGTGAGAAATAGTACAAGTTGGTTGTAAGTCAACACTATTTTTTCCCATAAGAAATAATGAAAATACCCATAATGCGTTCTGAACCTCCCACAGCAACACTTAACCTTTTCATAATAAAAAAGGGTTGCATAATGTGCATAATTTACCAAAAACACCAATATTTTTTCTAATGTACTAACCAAAAAGTAATAAAAAGTGCCTAGCCTACCAGAAACAACAATTTCATACTGTACAGTCAACCCTCGTTTATCGCGGTTAATCCGTTCCAGACTCTGCCGCGATAAATGAATTTCCGCGAAGTAGAAACCATATGTTTGTATGGTTATTTTTATATATTTTAAGCCCTTATAAACTCTCCCACACTGTTAACATTATTAGAGCCCTCTAGACATGAAATAACACCCTTTAGTCAAACATTTAAACTGTGCTTTATTACAAGACAGAGATGGCAGTTCTTTCTCACAATTAAAAGAATGCAAACATATCTTATCTTCAAAGGAGCATCGTGAAGAGCAGATAATGTCAGAGAGAGCGCTCGCTAAGAAAAGCAAACAAAAAATCAATACATACTTTTAAGTATACAGAAGCACCGCGATAAAGCGGCATTTTGTAGAGGAGCGTCCTATCTTCTAGGCAAACAGCCACTGTGTAAACAGCCCCCTCTGCTCACACCCCCTCCGTCAGGCAGAGAGAGTGAGAGAGACAGAGAGAAGCAAACAAAACAAGCGCCACGCGGGAAGCATATCTTTTAGCATTGAGGAGTTTTAGTTAATATGTAAAGCATGCTCTGATTGGGTAGCTTCTAAGCCATCCGCCAATAGCGTCCCTTGTATGAAATCAACTGGGCAATCAAACTGAGGAAGCATGTAACCTAAATTAAAAGACCCATTGTCTGCAGAAAGCGGCGAACCAGCGAAAAATCCGTGATATATATTTAGATGTGCTTACATTTAAAATCTGCGATAGAGTGAAGCCGCGAAAGTCGAAGCCCGATATAGCGAGGGATTACTGTACTCACCATTTAAGTTGACATCTTTGGCTTGCAAGAAAGGAGGAGGAGGAGAATGAAATGGAAGGTGGTTATTGTTTGGAAGGACAGCCCCCTTCCATAAGAACATCAGGACTCTGGCTCTCTGGTGTCCTTTCTCTCCTGGGTAGAGGCTGTATCCCACTAGGACCTGCTTCTGGCTCACTAGGTCTTAACCTTTTCGGAAATAAAAACCGATCTAAGGTTGTCTGTTTCTGTCTTTCCTCCAACACAGTTCTGTAGTGTGACATGACATTGTCAAAGTTAATGCAACGATTAGCTTTTTCTCTCTCTGGGTGGGTCTTCTCTACAAATGTTTGTAGCTCTGTCCATTTTTTCAGGATGTCCATTATTTCAGAAGAGGAAATTTGCTGCACTGATTGTTGATCCTCCACCTCCTCTTCAGAAAGGTTATCAACTGCCATTCTCTGTTGTTCAGCCAGAAGTTGCTGAAGTTCCTTTGTAGACAATTCCTCTGAGTGTTCCTCCACCAGTTCTTCCACATCACCACTGTCTATCTGCAAGCCATTGGACTCAGCTATAGTGACAATGTCATCAACCACAGGGATAGTTGAAGGCTCAGGATCCTCTACAAAGCCTTCAAAGTCTCTCTCCTCTATAATTTTAGGCCACACTTTCTTCCATGCAGATCTCAGTGTCCTTAGAAAGACATTGGCCCAGGACTTCTCTATTAACCCCACAGAGGAAAGGATGTTGTAATGTTTCTTCCAAAACTCTGTAAGAGTTAAATCTGTATCTGAGACCATCTGTAAGCACTTCTGGAACACTTGCTTGGTATATAGCTTCTTAAAGTTAGCTATAACCTTCTGGTCCATAGGCTACATTAGAGGATTTGTATTAAGTGGGAGGAACTCTACTGTAAGCCATGGGAATTCTTCAGCCAACTCGTCTTCCAAGTCTCTTGGGTGAGCAGGAGCATTGTCCATTGTCTAGATATTTCTTAACAGTATGATAGAAAACCTCCCTGATCCACTCAAAAAAAAGTACTCTTTTTACCCAGGTTTTCGCGTTAGATCTCCACATGACCCCTAGCCTATTCTTCATGACTGAATGTTTTCTGATCACTCTAGGGGTCTCAGAGTGATAAACCAAGAGAGGCTTTATCTTGAGGTCACCACTCGCATTGGCACATAACAATAAGGTTATCCTATCCTTCATAGGCTTGTGGCCTGGCATTTTCTTCTCTTCCTGGGTAATGTACAGCATGTTCTCCTGGGCATTTTCTTCCAGAAAAGCCCAGTTTCATCACAGTTGAAAACTATTTTTCGGCCGCCCCTTTTATCAGCACTGGCTGCTTCACCATGCCTAACTACGCTATGAATCTCAGTTCTCACTTTAAAATTGTGAAACCACCCGTTACAGGCACTAAATGTTTCACCACTATCACGTGTTGATGATTTATCCTTTAACAGATCTGCATTTATAGCCCTAGCTTTTTCACAAATTATAGACTCAGATAGGCTATATCACCTGCCACCTGCCTTTCGTTTATCCACACTAATAACAGCTTTTCTACCTCATCTAACGCTGTTGATCGTGACTTACTAATTTGAGTAACACCTTTAGCAACACTAGCTTCCTTATACAAATTGAGATGGTTGATTTCGACATGCTGTACATATTAGCAAGATCGGTCACATGAATGCCACTCTCATATTTCCGCACAATTTCCTTCTTCGTTTCGACTGTGATCTCTTTCTTTACCTTTGTTACCTTCTCTTCCTTCCTTAGCTTCTTTTCTAGCTTTTTTGGGGCTATTTTGATAGCAGTTATCGAAGTAAATTATATAAATCACTGCACCGACTGAAATTACATCCATAAACACACATATTTGGGCTCCGACTGACACTTGTGAATGCTCTAGGCTGTTTGTTCATAATCGCACAAGCAGATACACATGACCTCATTCAGGTTGTAACTCAAGACATTGGTCATAATTCAAAACAAAAATTTTGCTCGCAAACCAAGTTTTTCGCATGTCAGGCCGGTCATATATCGAGGGTCGACTGTAATATATATATATACTAGCAAAATACCCGCGCTTCGCAGCGGAGAAGTAGTGTGTTAAAGAAGTTATGAAAAAGAAAAGCAAACATTTTAAAAATAACGTAAGATGATTGTTAATGTAATTGTTTTGTCATTGATATGAGTGTTGTTGTCATATCTATCTATTATATATATATATATATATATATATATATATATATATATATATATAGCAAAATACCTGCGATTGGCAGCGGAGAAGTAAAAAGAAAAGGAAACATTTTAATAATAACGTAACATGATTGACAATGTAATTGTTTTGTCATTGTCATGAGTGTTGCTGGCATATATATATATATATATATATATATATATATATATATATATATATATGCCCGCCCGGGGGAAAAGGCCTGGGTCCTACGGCCACCCGTTTGGGGACCCTTGGTTACCTGCAAAAAATTTAACGGGAGGGGGGGAAGGGGGGGGGTTGGCCCTTAATGGGCATGAACCCCCAAAAGGGGGGTTGGAAAAGGGTTTTTAAACCCCCCTTTTATTCCCTAGAAGTAATGGGGTCCGGGTTTTTTTGGCCAAATTTTAAATTTTTTTTTTGGGGGCCCCCCTTAGGAAGGGCCCTTTATTCCCCCCCTTGTTGAATGGTGGGCCCTAACTGGGGGATTTATATATTTTTAAATAAGGCCTTGGGGGGCCCGGAAAAATTTCGCCGCCAGGGGGGGTTTATTTTCCCTCTCCCCCCTAAAAAAAACCCCCAGGCCGGGCCCCGGGGGCCCCCCCCTTCCTCCCCATCTTCCCCCGGCCCCCTCCCCCTTTCGGTCCCCGACATTCCCTCCACTTCCTCCTCCCCAAAAAATGGGGGGGAAAAGGGGCGCATATAACTTTTGGTTTTTTTTTTTTCCTTTTTGTTACAATAAGGGCCGGAAAAAAACCCTTGTCTTCCCGGGGCCTTTTCAAAAAATTTAAAAAAAAAAATTTCACAAAACAAATAAAATTTTAAAAAAAAAAATTTTTAAAATTATAAAACCGTTTTTTTTAAAAAAACCCAAAAAAACCAAAACCTTTTCACCCAAAAACCGAAACTATCTACCGGGGTTAAAACAACACAATTTCGTATTCCATTTTTTTAAAAATCAAATTTTCCCTTTAAAAAGGGGGGGGATTGATAAAAAAAAATTTGGGGGCCTTTTAAAAAAGATTTAAGGGAAAAATTTTTTCAAGGGGGGCCCCCCTTGTTTTTTTTAATTTAAAAAAATTTTTGGGGGTGACAGCAAAAAAGAATGTCCCGGGGTGAAAAATTTTTTTTTCAAAAAACCTTTCGCAGAATTTAAAAAAAAAACAAAATTTTTCCTTTAAAAAGGGGCTTAAAAAAAAAGGGGGCGCGCATTATGAACTGTTTGTTTATATTTTGACCTGTTTTTTTGTGTACAATATACGGGCCGGAAAACCCCAACCCTTGCTACTGTCTCTCTCGGTCCTTTACAATATATATATATATATATATATATGTATATATATACACACACAGACACATATATAAACATATATATATAAATATATATATATATATACACATCTATACATATATATATACACAGTTATATATATATACATATACACACATACATATACACATATACATATCTACATATATACTGTATATACACATATATATATATACAAATCTACATATATATATCCACATATATATATTAGGGGTGGGACTCGATTAAAAAATTAATCCAATTAATTAGAGGCTGTGTAAGAATTAATCTTGATTAATCGTATGTAATCGCACACGTAATTTGCCCCAAATCGCAAATGTTTTTTTTAATTTAAAAGTGTTTTAGTGGGCTTACAGAATCAAATAATAGACATGGACATGAATATTGTAAACTGAAGCTGTTTTAATTTCTAAAAAAAAGCCTTTAAACTGCATTTGAATTCAAAACAGAAACAAAAATATCATCCCTGGTTAAAATTGGGCAGACTTAAAAATAAAGTGGTAGTTTAAGTACTTTAAGTAGATTTTCAGAATAGTATTGTCTTTAAATAATAATAACCAAAATTTCAACATAAAGTGCAGTTTTTCTTCTTAAAAAATAAGTCAGAAACATAAAAGGTAATTTGACCAACTTAATCTTTAAACTCTGAGTAACATTAGCCAAAATTATTTTGTACATTAGGCTAAAACAGTGTGATCATTGAACATTTTGTAATTAGATGTAATTAGAATTACTAACGGTCACGGAAGTCCAATGATCCCCAGTAAGAGCCACAAAGTCCGCTTTCTGTAATGCATCTAATTTTGCTTGCTTTTCAGTGTGCACAAAACCATGCTTTTATCAAGGCTTCGCTCGGGTAGTCGAAATGATCAGTCGTAGGAACACGCTTTATTCCGACTCTAACATTTTTGTAGCTGTGATGTGTGCATCAGTGTAATGGATGTACCAGGAAATCATGCATTGACAAAAGTTCCCGTTTGCTTGGAATTGAAAGTGTGATTAAATGCGTTATTTTTAACGCTATGGAGTACATGCATCGAAGCTTCTCAGCTGTGCTTGTGCTAATAAAGGGAAACATTTTAAAAATAACGTAACATGATTCTGCTAACCTAATATTTTTCATACGTCCCAAACCAAGGAGATGCGAAGGTAAAATGAATCGGTAGCGCGTACATACTCAGTGCATCCCTCTCGGGAATCAACCTCAATGTCGGCATTAGAGGCTTAAGACTCTACAATTAGCCACAGCGTGTGGCTTGTCTATGCTAAAGTATGTATTGTAGATCGGGTATATATATACATTTATATATATATACCAGCGTATCGCAGTGGAGAAGTAGAAGTTATGAAAAAGAAAAGGGAACATTTTAAAAATAACGTAACATGATTGTCAATATACAGTAATTGTTTTGTGAGTGTTATTGAATGTTGCTGTAATCAAGGATTTGATTATCATTATTTGTTTCAATCAGGGTCATATTTGAACGATGTGTTGTGTTCAAGTTACATTCCGTGTTTGTCAATCGTTGTAAAGATAAGAGGTTTCATTCATCGATTAGTTTCTTACTGCATCAATAAACAGCTCGTCTTCCTCTTTATCTGAGATGTGACAAACTGCATGCACGGGTTTTTTTACACTGTCTTCCTTTAGGGGACATTCACTTTTTCCACCGTGCTTTGTTTCCGCAGTAGCTGCACTTATGAATATGATTCTATGTATCAGACGCTTCATATTTTTTTGCTGCCTTCTCAATTGTGTAATTCGGTTTTTGTTCAGCACTCTTTGGAACTGTTGCTTTTGTCTGTGCACTGCATCAGTTCACGTGAGCCGCTTGGTGTTCTTGCATCGAAGGTTCCCAGCTGTGCTGGTGCCATCTCGTAATGTCAGCTAAGACCCGCACTTAAAAGTTTCTCTCGCAGTTTCAATGAGTTTGTGCCAAACACCACCCTGACCATCTCATCTTCCTCTGCATAAGCACAGTCCTTCACACGTGAATATTTACCGCAGTGTTTGTATTGGATTGCCGCTGATGGACGGCCTTATATGGGCAGGCACTAAATTACAAACGCTAGTGGCAGCCTGTCTATGAACTTAATTTAATATAAACTTACGGTTCACGCCGTGCTTTGTTTCCGCAGTAGCTGTACTTATGAATATGCTTGTATGCATCATTTGCTTCATAATGTTTTTCTGCCTTCTCAATTGTGAAATGGCGTTTTGTGCTCATCGCTGTTTGGAGTTCTTCCTTATTCTCTACGTAGTTATGTAGGAGGCGTGATGATGTCACACGAAACCCCGCCCCCCACGGCCATCTCCAACTCAACTCCATTACATTATATGTAGAAAAATAGGTTCCAGTTATGACCCTTACGCGTAGAATTTCGAAATGAAACCTGCCCAACTTTTGTAAGTAAGCTGTAAGGAATAAGCCTGCCAAATTTCAGCCTTCTACCTACACGGGAAGTTGGAGAATTAGTGATGAGTGAGTGAGTGAGTGAGTGAGGGCTTTGCCTTTTATTAGTATATATATATATATATATATATATATATATATATATATATATATATATATATTTACTCAGAGTCTTGAAGGTCAAATGGGCATGCCGGCTGGCCAGAGGCATATAAAGGATGGACCGGCGTAAGCTGTAGGCCAGGTGCAGTTCCATCTCCCACACAACAGGTGGCAGTGTTCCTCATGAGGCATCTCAGTTTGGACACCCACAGGGCTACATGGGAGTTGGAGTCCGGAATTGCAACCCTGTTGGGGTCCCTGGGTGTTGTTAAAGGGTGCTGTCATTGGAGGACCTCCCTGGTTTCCATATGACCTAGAAGTGCTTCCAAGTGGGGTCACTAAGGCACTGGAAGTATTCCCAGGTCCAGTTTAAAAGGGGCCCGTCATTCACCTTGGAGAGTCAGAGTCAGGAAGGAGAGAAAGGAGAGACACTTGTTTTTTAATTGTGGTTTGATTCTTTTGCATGGTTGGTGATTTATTTTGAATAATAAAATCTGTACTTGAATCTGGAACTGTGTTGGGTGATATTGTGTCTGAGGTTTGGGGCTTGGTGGCACCCCTAGTGGTCACATATACTGTATAAAAACAAACATATACAGAGTATATATATTTACTGTATAAACAGTATCGGTATGGAAAATATAGGTAAAGGTTTTTTCCAAAATGAAAAACAAATGAATGAGAATGTTAGAAATACAACATATCTGATGGTTGTACAGCTGAAACATTGTGTTTTTAACTTAATTTTCTATTATTTTCAGCGTGGGAATAACCATTGCCTGCTGTTCTTTACTTTTGCAGATGTATCTTGATGTAACACTTTAAAAGTTCTATTTTGTATGCAATAAATAACATTATATAATATGTGAGGTAAACATGTTGTTAAGTAACAGTGAGGAATCTGAAAAATACTACTAGAGCTTAGCACTGTATTATTAAAAAAACAATCTTTTTTATCTTTTTAGCAGTAAAATGAAAGTTGTATTGCCATTAAAAAATCTAAATGACTCCTGCATTTTTTTCAGAGCCCACAGCATTTGCTTTTTCATTTTATTTTGTCTCCTGAAAAGATATCATTCTAAATTCAGAGTGTGATATACTACTTAGAAATATGTAAATTCATCTTCCAATATCAATAAAAATATAATGATTAAAATATAAAGTTTGAATAAATATTTTTATGCCATCTTCACCACAGCCTTTAAAGATATCAGGAATGGAAACATAAATACAAAATATATATAATTTAATTCCATATCTTCAAGGGCATTACCATCATCATCTCACTGAATTCCTAAAGTTCATCCATTACACTATGGATAATAGGAATGCATCAGGAGTCATCCCTGACTGCTAGGATACCACTTTTACTCCAAATCGATTCAGCACAGGAATGCACACTCTAGTGCAGCCTGCCTTGTTTAACATCTAAAGTAAGCCTCACAACCCATTGAGCTAAATTACAACTCTTCTAGCCTAATGATTGCTCCTGTTTCTCTCACTGTGTTTCCATCCATTATGTCTCCTTTAACAAGTACTGCATCTGAGTCTGCAGAGTGTGAAAACCATTTGCTACTCCACTTGAGCCAACAGGCAATCTTGTTTTATCTAAATGCCTTTTGGAGCTTTTGACTTCAACTCTTCACTTAAGCCCTATTACAGAAACACATATTTTTACTGAGAGGCAAAATGTTATCCAGTTTTTAAAGTTAATCAACTTCTGTGGGAGATTGTTGAGAGTACAAATCAATATGAAAAAATATTTTAAAAAATCATATTTCATGTAAAAATGTACACAGCCAAAGCACAATATCTTGAGGTGACTAAAATTGTAAAAACACATTTGTTTAATTTGTGGGTGTCTTGTTCAGAAAGCGGACACCACTTGAGATAGTCTTCCCCTTGCCCAAACACTAACCTTAAGGTCAATAAAATAGGTCCCTGATGTTAAGTCACTATTTTAGGGCTAAAATGATAACAGAAATGTGAAACCTAGTTATATACCTAATCTTAATTATTGTGAAACAACCAAGTGGTGTCCACTTTCTGAACAAGAGCCACTTGTGGGGCTCATTCACTGTTTTGGCCATGAAGGTGTTTGCAGTAGTTGAAGTCTGCTGTCATTCTTAAAAATTAAATCAAGAAAATGCGTCAATGTGCTTAGCTGCATAAATAACAAATAAGTTCCAATAATAGTATATAAATGGTAATCCTTAAATAAAAGAACATATGCAGGTTTGATTTGCCTAGACCAATAGTCTCAAACTCAACTCTTGGAGGGCCGCAGTAGCTGTAAGTTTTCATTCTAACCCTTTTCTTAATTGGTGACCAATTTTTCCTGCTAATTAACTCCTATTCCTTGACTAGTTTTAAGTTTTGTTCTCCTGAATTTCTTCATTGCTCCTCTGAATTGCTTCATTTCTTTCCTTAAATGGCACCCAAACAGAAATGAAATGTGAAATGAGGGAGCCAACAGAAGACCAACTAAGTTGGTCAAACGGCAACCAGTTTCACTCCAACCAGTTGCTTAATTAGGAGCCGATTCTTATTGTTAATAAAACCCGTCCATGGTTTGTTGCTCCTCTCATTGTGCAACAGCATACATTTCTCTTTTCTAAAAGCACTGTTCAAATGTTTTGTGGACCTGAGTGGATCAGCATTCCTGAGACATTCACCTTTTTTTTATTTTCAAATATTGTATGTTGGACACAGTTTGCTGGTCATGTTTTGGTTTATTTTATATCTCATCATTGTTTGGCTGCTAATTAAGGAAAAAGAAAGAATTACGGGGTCTGAGTCTTCAAGAATAAGCCAATTAAAATGAATTCAAAAGAAGTTAATTAGCAGCAAAAACAGGTCACTAATTAAGAAAAGGGTTAGAATGAAAACCTGCAGCCCTCCAGGACTGAAGTTTGAGACCACTGGCCTAGACAGCAGAGGAGTATGCATAATAGCATTAATATTAATATTAATATTGTGTGTTATTCTGTCTGTAGATAGTGAAAACATCTAAACACAAGGTTTAAGACTTCAGATTGAAATCAGAGGCTTTGGGGAAAAAAACTTGAATGCACATAGGAAAAGCATGTGAAATGAACACAGAATATACCCTAGTCCCACCCTCAACCTGGTTTCTATGTTCACATTATGCAACCTTTTGTTATGGAGTATAAGAGATTTGCTAGTCGAACTTGCTGATCTCATCACTGTACATTGTCTAATCACATGACTGAAAACTGCAGCCAGAGCCACCCCTATCCAAACGTGGGCCCTAAGAAGAATCCTATTTTAATCTACTGCATTACTAATTTTTTCATTTGAAGAATAAATATATACATAAATAATAAATAAATAAAAAAGCACACATAATAAATTATACTGTAACTTTTTGCTTTAAATACAAATACTTTTTCAAAAATAAACTTGAAAATGAATGTTTAGGGGTTTCTTCAGTCTCTTATTGCATATCACAACAGCACATATCTACATTTTCTGAAGACAAAGATATCTATGAAGTTATCACAGACCAGCTTCTGTGCAAAGCCGGAGTTGTTGCTAATGATAGCCAAGTCGCTTATACACTTTTGTGCCATGGATGACCCCACATAAATCTTATTGAGATTAAATTTTGAAAAAAAGGTTTGCTGCAATCTGGAAGGCAACTCATAGATTTGGACTTCAATGGCATTTAATATTGGTGATAAGACAATTGATTAATTTCCTTTATAAATAAAGTCCTAATTAGTAATAATGATAATGAGAATAATAAAAATAACAATTTTATGCTCCAGGGTACCAGAGTTACTCTTTGTTACTTGATATAGCCAGCAGTATCACTAGTGATGTGATACAACAACAAAAACAATTTTAATACTACTACTACTACCACCACTATTACTACTAAAAATAATAAAGATAATAATATAAAATACCACTACTACTACTAATATATAAAATAATACTACTAATAATGATGATAATAAAATAAAAAGTACTTACCTGATACAGTAAATACAGGCTGAAAATGAAGCTGAATATTTAGATATTTTAAAAATGAACACGTGAATGTATCACCTACACTTATGAATGTATATAAACTTCATGTTTTCATTCCAATGACAACAGATAGTAATATAGCATTAACTAAATCAGTAATGTTAAGTGCCAATAAAATGAACCAACAATTGAAGTTAATCTGAGATCATTTCTCCTTTTGTATGTCAAAGTTCATTGCGTGATACTTTCCCACTATTGAAATAACTAACAAGCAATTAAGATAGCCTGTGTGTGAAATGTACAAATGTGTCCCCAATGCAGCAACACTCAGCACTTAATTTTGTTGACTAAAATTAGCAGCCATTAACTTGGTGGCAGCTCCCCTGGGTTGCATCGGGGCCACGGGCATGGGATTTCAGAGCTCAGCCTTGTTGGACTCCGTGGCCACCACCAGGGGAAGCTGTATGGCTTAACGAGTCCATGTGGGCTGGATGGCAGCCATGCCCAGAAGTGCAGCCTGAATTAGGTTAATTATCACCTGAAGTTCTTCCAGGTGGGCTATATAAGAAGCCAGCGGCCACCACTCCAGGAGCCAGAGCCGGAAGGAAGAAGACAAAGCTTGAGAGGAGAGGAGAGGAGAGGAGAGGAGAGGAGAGGAGTGGAGAGGAGAGGAGAAAAAGCGGCAGGAGACGTCTGAAAGAGAGAGATACAGACTGGACTTGGGTGTTTGGTGCAGGGTACTGTGTTGTTTGCTGGACTTTTGCAAATAAAGCGTGTGTGTTTTGGAATGTTCTGTATCCATCTGTTCGTGTCCAGGCTAACCTTCCACAAGAGTCAAGCTGCGGACCTCCAGAGCTGTGCTTCTTTGAAAATGTTGTCACTTTCCATCATACGTCAGTGATGTTACACGATATGCTCGGTTATACTATAGTAAACATTAGGGGTGTGGGTGGAGTTATCTGATTTAAATCAAGTGATAAAAATGTTAAATCCAATTGGCTGTCTAGCAGGGCTTCTGAATCATGGAGGTTTGCAATCCCCCAACAGGACCCACAACATCAGTCCTGTGATGACAGACCCCACCCACGCACAGTGCATGATCTGCGTATGATATTGGGCAGCTCTCATGACAGCCCATGTCACGTTTATGGTCTGAGTGCTGATCTTCCAGCACAGCTGTGTTTGCCCCTTTTTCTGACAGCGACAAAGTCAGCACTGCACTGTTATGGTATATAAAATACAAGACATCAGGCAGACGAGCTTCTGTTTGCAAGTTCCACAGCCTCCATGCTGTCTGACAGAGCTGGTGCTGTACTGCCGGTGTGCGAAGGATTAATAGCTGTGGTGTGTTCAGTCACAGTCTCTGCCTCTTTTTTTTTCTTTTTTTCCATTTTGTTTAGTACATAAAACACAACACATTAGACAGACGAGCTTCTCTTCTTTTTGTGAGGTTCAATACACAAGTGTTCCTTATTCCTTTTACTACATTCTATACAATATACTTCTGGATGAGCATTCATTGGTTGCCAGCTGTCCTGCGTATACTGTATAGCTCACCCCTCCAACTAACAGAGAATTAAACTGGCTTGATTTTATCAGAGCCAGTTACAGACTAGTTGGTCTCAGTCATTAGGTATGTTACTTTAGGTGATCATCTTCACTGGAGCGCATCCGACTGGCTTAGATTATGTAAATAAAGGGTATCACTGAAAATCATTGGAGAAGTCATCTGGTGAGACATGGGTTTTACATGTTGGGACACTGTACTCCTCTAGAATTTGTTATAAAAACAATATACTCAAGTAAAATACAAAACAGAAACAACTAGCAGCTGAACCCTATTTCATTTCATTGTTTTTGCATCTATTGTATTTTGCCATCTAATTAAATCTGGAGTATAAATAAAAACAAGAATGATTTTATTCTTCTGTTCATTCATTTAGATAGTCTAGTCCTGGGCACACTCACACATACTTATACACACAGTTCATTTATCGATCACGGCTTGTTTTGTAACTAGAGACACCCCACATAAAAACCCAGAATAGCATGCGATGATCCATGTTCAATAATAACCTAGGAAAAAAAGAATGGAAACTACTAGCTGCTGGGCTTTGAAAATTATGCAGAGATTGTGGAAGAGCACACATTGCAGCCCTCTACTGTATATGCAAAAGGCAGCAGTACATTTTTCAATTATTTTATATCTCTGTGTAGTAACAACATTGTATTGAAAGGATCTTACTTTTGTTAATTTCTATGACAAGAATGTTTTAATGTAGCCTCCCAGGCTAAAAACATAATCAGAAAAGCGGATGTACCAGAAGTTAAAAAAGGAGAAGATTCACACTAGGGAAGCATACAAGATGCACAGCACTAAAATGAAGTGGGCTGATTCAATAAAGACTGTTATTTGCTCTGAGAATTATTCACAGCTGTAATATACTGTTAAGGGCTGTGCTACAGTTCACACTGGACACACGCAGAAGGTTCCTAAATTTATTATGTATGTCTAGTTTTAAAGATATGAAATCTGTAAATCTATTTAACTAGAATATACTGTATTATTTCTATTTTATTCTTCCTCTTTCCCTGTGATCATTAAAAGGCAAATTGTCAATAAGAACCAAGAGTAGTACAGAGATGCAGTGGGTAGCACTGCTATCTGGAGTTGGGTTCAAATTGTGAATGTTAAGAAAGACAAGCATAATAGTTTAAATAAGGTTTCAGAACTTGTCTCATACTCATGAGGGTGTGTGAGTGTGCCTTGCCATAGACCGATATCGCATCTTGCCTTGCACTCAGTGATGCCAGGAATGGCTCCAGTTCATTGTTCTCGTGATAAAGACAGATGTAGTTTGGAAAGCTGATGAATGGTTGGCTGGAAGTAGAAATCAACTAATACTTAAAATAAATACATTACTTTGAAATTTAAAGCTTTTAGCCAAGTTTCTGTTCAGTAAAAATTTTGTGAAATGAACAGCTTTAAATCAACAGATATGCAAACACAGTGGTACATCATATTACAGCCATTTACACTTCTATTATTGGCTATTTTCCTTTCATAATCATGGTTGGCTGCCTAACGCGTGATTGATTGCATAGTATAAGTGACTTAGAACAATATATTTTGAAAAAAAAATACACACACACTCACACATACAGTATATGTGTATATATATATATATATATATATATATATATATATATATATATATATATATATATATGTATATTTAGCACACATGAGGTAATTTAACAATTATGTGTACTTTTTATGAAAAGTTTGTTTGGGTTGGCCGTACAGGTTCACCAGTGAACATGTAGGAACATGGTATGTCACCATGGTAAAATTTCCACCTTGATCAGACACTTTATCTTGATTTTTTCTAGGAGGAAACATGGTTGACCCACTCTCCATTTATACAAAAGAAGAGCAGACAGTGTGATTTGCTTTTTATGGGCTAAAGATGTTCATGGACCCAAATCCTTGTCGATTCATCAGAATAATTGGTAGTTGCTCAATCTTGTTGTCAGTAGTGGACATGGCCAACCATTTTTGATATACAATATACAAAATTTATACATTTATGTGTATGCATTGCATAGTGTTTTATGGTTTAGATGTGTTATAACTAATTAGTATGGCACTGTAGCATAGTAGATAATTCAGCTACCTCAGGGATCCAGTATACTGAGTTTGAACATAAGGGCATTGTCGCTTTCATTGTGGGATATACAAATATCTTCATGGGCTTTTCTGCTAATACTCTTGGTTTCATCTCAAAGATGTGCATTGTAGGCCTTCCATTAGACTGTAAATTGTGTCTGTGTATGCAAGAAGGCTTTATAATGAACTGATGCTCCATCCTTGACTGTATTTTACTGCCAAGGCTATGCAATATGTGACATATACAGCATGTAAAAGTGATCTAAGGAGAACCTGTTCAAAAATGTATCTATATTAGTGTGAGGTAAAATAAAAAAACACTTTTACAACTAAATATCAGCGTTTACAATCAAATCTAATTTTTTCATACAGATTTGATTTATAGTTGAATAGTGATGTTCATTCTCAAAGCCCTAACACTTACTGAAAATCAATAAATGAAAATCTACAAAAATAAACAAACACTGGTTTCATTTAATTTGACCCCATGCTTCAGTGGTCATATTTAAGAAAAAATTCACATGAAATATTTAAAATTCTGTTGATATATCATTACATTTATAAACCAATGTCTTTGATGCTTACAATTTACATTAACTAAGATGCATGGCATCAATAACACTGTAATTTATTTTTTTATTTTGTAAGTCTAATCAATTTCTTGGTATATTATTTCAAAGATAAAATAGAGTTTTCAGTGTCAGATTAAAGAGAAACCTAATTTACAAAATGAGTACAAATTTCAAAATTAATCTAAATATATATTTTCAGTTGATTGATCATAGTTCTCTGAGCATCACAGCATTTCAAGCCTTTAATTGATTCTTTTAATTTAATTTTGTCTGCCTTCCAATCATAAAAAAATTCTACCTGCTTATAATTGATATAGAAAAACATAATATTGTGGATAAATACAGCATTTAAGTTAAAAACTGAACCTACTTCTATTTTTTTATCATGTATGAATGGATTGATTCTGCTGGCAGAAGGCATTCACTTCAGAGTTTCAGCTGGAGTAATTATTCTTGAACCATTTTACAATTTTCTACATTTTAATATACTTACTTACCTTGATTCATTCATACAAGTCTGTAATCTTGACTTACACAACTCTTCAGCTGGTTGTTTGGAGAGTGAATACTTTGGCAAAAAACAGAAGATCTGACATGTTTCATGTTTCTTAAAGTATATTGTATGGGTGACATACAGTACATGATTCCAATATTACGGGAATTTAACAGATTCACTGATTCTAAAACAATGCTCAAAATACTGTAGATTCTACAAGTCATCTTATTATCCCAATTTCTACTAAACAAATCAAATGTATTAGGAACAGAGTTTGCTACCCAAGGATAAGCATGAGTTCAGCCAGAGGTTAGCATTATATTTAATAATATCTGCAAAACTTTCTTTTATTATGATGAGCTTGCACTTAATATGTACATTTACATTCTTTAACATAAATGCTACTGGTAAAGTAAAAGGCTGCACTTTTCAGCACATTTCATTTTTTCTCAGATGAATTTTATTTCTGTTAGGTTTGCTTGCTTAATGCCAATATACACCAAATACTCAAGTCAAGTCAAGTTGGGGAGCATGCACTGGTACAGTGCGTTGCCACACCCACCACACGATGAAACAACTCGGGATCCTGGTTGGCAACCCTTCAGGTAGACATGCGGTCCAGTCACACCCTCCGGAAATGACCTTCTATCTGCTGCAGAAAAGTGTTAAGTGGGTGACCTCTTGGACCAATCCAGTTATTCAGGTCACCAATAATAAGGATCCTATGAGCTGGATCACCCATGGGGAAACGCACCACATGGCCATAGTACCGTAACTAATGCTCCCTCACAATGCAAATGTGCCTAAGTCAAACCAATGGTACCCATGGATTTTCCGGAAAGACACAGTACCAAAGGAGTCCAGTCTTCATCTCAGGTCACTGGATAGCGTCCATGTCTCACAACCATATAGCAAGACAGGAAACACCAGGACTCTAAAGACTTGGACCTTAGTCCTTTTGCATAGATATTGCATTTCATCTTAAAAATGATATTGTCATCATATGTAAATACACTTTATAAACTGGCTCAGGTTCTGCAATATTATAACTGTAGTGCAAGTTTATAGCGAGGTGATTGTACTTAAAGTAAAAACAGTTCTACAAGGAGCAGTTGATGGACTGATTGAGTGCGTTTAGAGCTCATGGGATGAAACTCTTTCTGAACCGTGAGGTCCATACAGGAAAGGTTTGAAGCGTTTGCCGTGTGAGAAACAGTTCAAATAGGAAGCATGGCTGAGGCAGCGTGTGCTTAATGCTGTATATTGATAATTCTCTTTCCGATCAGCTTCTCCAAGTGGTGCAGTGAGAGTAATATGGAAAAAGATGATTTGCTGTAGTAACCCTTAATGGGAGCAGTTGAAAGAAGAAAAAGAAGGTGCAGCGAGAGTAACAACGCTAAATCAGCTATGGTATTTAGAATAGTTTGACTATTCCATGGACCATTATATTGTTACTGGTTAATTATAATCAGATGCATTAAACTAATAAACAATATGTGGTTAATTTCAGTGTATTTATAAAGCCACATCAGGAAAAGAAAGGATAACCACACAGGAACAGTAGCACTGCTTTGATGCTGGTACCGCCAGTCTGCAAAACCGAGCAGAGAACTTGCATACAACAGGGTATATGGTACCGTGGAAATGTGCGTGGCTTTATGGCAAGTTTAGGTTTTATACATCGCGATTTGAATGTGGAAACGTTCTTACGCAACACTACTGTGCGTACGCACAGTTTATACATGAGGCCCCTGGATATTGTTTTTTATCCAGGACACTCGCAAGCCTAGACACTCAGACTCCTCACTCAGTCTCTCGAGAGCTCTAATCACAGCCTCCATTAGCTCCACGAAGATCACAGCATCGTCAGCAAAGTCAAAATCAGTGAATCTTTCTTCACCGACAGATGCCCCATGACCTTGCCCAACACCCAGTCCATTAAAGTATTAAACAGAGTAGTAGCAAGAACACACCCCTGATGAACCCCAGAATCAACTGGGAAAACCACAGAGGTTCTGCCTAAACTCTGTACAGCACTCACAGTACCAGTGCACAGGCCGTTCATGATATCCAGCAACCTTAAGGGGATCCCATGAACCCTCAGGATGTCCCACAGGGCACCTCAATCAACTGAGTTGAATGCTTTATGAAAATCAACAAAGGCTGCAAAGAAACTCTGCCAATATTCATGTTTGCGCTCCATGACAACCCTCAGTGCCAAGATGTGGTCGATGGTAGACTTCTTTTTGTAAAACCAGACTGCCCTGGTTGCTGGTAGGAGAGCAAGTGATCACGGATCCTATTGAGGACGACTCTAGCAAGGACCTTACCCAGCACCAAGAGCAGTGTTATCCCTCTGTAGTTGCCACAATTCAGGTGATCACCCTTCCCAATCGAGATAGGGATGACAAGTCCCGTTTTCCAGTCAGTTGGGATGATTCCAGTCTCCCAAATGGAAGAAAAGACTGCTTGCAATGCCAGGAGGTCAGCCTTACCACCAGCCTGGAGAAGTTCGCCCCGGATACTACAGATCCCTGCAGCCCCCTCCAAACTGGTTCACCACCTGTGCAATCTCAGTGAGATTGGGTGGTTCACAGCTAATTGGAGGATCAGCCTCAAGAATCGTGGAACAAGAGATATCCAATGTCCTAGCTGGATGATCAGCTTTGAACAGCTGCTTAGAGTAGCCAGCCCAGCGGGTCACAAATGCAGTGTCATCCATAATGACCGCTCCATCAGCTGCCCTGGCGACTGGGACTCTCTGAGGAACAGATTCGGATGTGCGGAATGCTTCAATTACTCTGTAAGCAGGATGTGGGTCGCTAGACCACAGATGGTGTGTCACTTGCTCACAGATTCCTCTAACAAACACCTCTTTATCAGCCCTCAGAGCCCTTGCAACCATCCTTCTCAGTTCCTGGTGCAGACCAAAGCTTCCACTGAACCATGCGCTGTGACTCCTCTCAATGATATCCAGGGTGCCCTGCGACATTAAACCCCTCCTTCTGGGAACATAGGTAACACCAACACATGTTGAGCAGCATCTAATTAAGAAACTAGGTCAGAACAATGGGCCCTTTTCTCTTAAGGAGTGTATTATTGAACAAGAAAGGAAATGCATTAATGAAAATACTGTAGATATTTTTGAGGTCTTAATATTTTGTAATATATTATATAGAGTATTCAGCAGCCTGGGGAAGCCATGACTTAGGGGATACCAATGCATATCTAAGCCCCTACCCCTGCTCATCGATCAAATGTCAACATGTTATGTTGCAACTTTAAGGGTATCCTCCCTGCTCTTCCATACCATAATACCATATACAATTATAACCACTCCAATCTAAGAGGGGGTGGATCACCCCACCGCTCTTAGATATTGCATAATACTAAATTCAACACATTGCTACTCTAAATGGGGAACTGCTCTTTGATGCCAACTAATAAAAATATCAATGTTGTAATTACTTCAAGGGGGAGGGCTACATTGTGAGGAGGAACAAAATGCTGAAAACACAGAGTACCATCAGTGATCTGGCTCCACTGTATTATTTTTTGTAAAACTATTTTAAAAAGAGTACATTTCTTGGAGAATGAACTATTAGTTGAAGTATTCCAGGGGTTCCATATACTCTTGAGTCAGCACTGCTTAATAAGACCGTTGTGGTTAGTAACAGCAGTTGAGGTGTAAACATCTTTTCATCATTCACCAAACTTCAAAGGATAAAACCAAAGGCAAAGTAAAAATGAATGCCAAAACCAGAAAGTCATTTTGGACTATCACCACTGTTTTCGGATATTTTTTGCATACCATAGCCATATTATTTACTAGCTGTCCCCCGCGGCTCCACCTGCATAATACTGAAACAGGACAAACTTTAAAAATCAATTAAAAAAATGAATAATTTGTATTGAGAAGAATTTAAATTGATAGATTTTGTATCCAAAGGCCTCTTGATATACAATATTTTTGGTTTACACAGGGGTGAGAATGTAGCTGTGATCTCTTTGCCAAAAATGTAAAATGTTGGGAAGGTAGGCAAGCGCCAATGTCAGACATTGCCACCGTATCTGATTGTGTTCAGCTCTGATGGGAAAGCGTCCCCCGCTTGGGGAGAAGAACACATGATATCTCTGGCAATGAGCAGGTACCCTCTAAAACACATGTAGCTGTGATCTCTCTCTCAAAAGTTTAAATGTTACTCATTACCAATCTCTAGATGATAATACCTGCTGAACAAACAGGTATCACTAGCTAAGTGGAGGCAAGGTATGCTCCAAAATGGGGAGAGAGGTAGAGCAACTTGAACGGAGGCTGGCATGTGAGTGAGGATGGCCCCACCTGGCTCCCTACTCCTGAGGTCATGCCTCCCCCTCTTCTTGGTCTGTCTCTCAGATTTGCGTGAATAAATTGGTGCCACAACCGAACTATAATACTTAGCATGATGAGAGAAGTCACAAAATAAACCATAATGCTAAAGCAAATTATAGAAAAAAACCTTATCTAAATCCGTTAAGTAGTTATGTAATGAGAAATAATGTAGGTACTGCTACTGGAACAATCACACAAATATGGGCTTAATTAGCAGGAAAATGCAATTGAGATCAGGCACAAACCAGTATCAGAATAAGAGAAGCTTTTATAAAGCAAAGCAATGGCCCCAAGACCAAGTCAGCAAATACATAAACACACATGTTCACACAAGCAGGTCTATCATCTACATAGCAAGCAAGTAAGCAGAAATAACCAAGAAAGCAGCTAATGCCTAGGTGGGTGGATTGCTGCAAGCCTATAGAAATGAAGCATTCATGACTTTGGCTAAGACTTTGCTAGTTGTGCACAAGGTGGGGGACTGCAGCTGTCAAAAAAGAAGATTGCCCAGCTACACATGGAAGCACAATGTATCCTTAGATTTATGGTAACAGTCATGTTCAAGATTATTTTGGTGAATTTATTGCATTATACTATAGAAAGTGCTGTCTGAGGTAAAACCAAGTATAATCCAGACAAAAGTTTTTAAGATTAGTGTTAATTACAGCAGGTGCAACTGAGTTAACATCTTAATAATTTGGGTCAGGCTTTTGAGGTCTCAAGCAACACTACGCTAAATCCTTAAGTGAACTGCCATGAAGCTTTAGCAATTATTATACAGTGGATCCTCTAGATACAATCACGTCTGTATAAGAGAAATTCAAGATAAGAGGAAAGTATGAGCGAAAAATTTGGATCTAAATTGACTCGCGTAACGAGCCACGAGCTAGGCTGTGGTTATGCGTGACACGTTTCCCGATCCGCCTTGACTCGGGGATTCACCCAAGCTGACGCTGCCAGCCCGTCAGCTCACTCAGTGTTCCTTGTTCTCCCATAGCGTGAGGATCTACGCGTTTGTGCGCTTGTGATTTCATTGTTTCGCTGTAGCTGTTCGCTGTATAAGCGTATCCAAAAATATCGCAGACATGCAGATGGAGAATAGGAGATGATTGCCCTCAAGAGGAGAGAGAGAGAGACAGAAAGAGAGAGATAAGGAGAGAGAGAGAGAGAGCGCGTGTGCGAGCGGGCGAGAGAGATAAGGAGAGAGAGAGGCGCGCGCGAGAGCAAGTGAGAGAGAGAGACAGATAAGGAGAGAGAGAGAGAGACGCGTGCGCAAGCGAGAGAGATAAGGAGAGAGAGATGCACACGAGAGAAGAACTATCAGCTCAGTTATGCTCACATGATGCTCAGCAGACAAAGTGTATCCATACTACTTGTATTGCAAGACATCGCTCGTTTTATCAAGTCAAAATTAATTAAAAAATTTAGCTCGTCTTGCAAAACACTCGTAAACCAAGGTTCCACTTGTATATATTATCAGTGTTATTTGTTAGGAAAATTGATTTTTATGTTGATATTTTTGGGGGTGCGGAACGGATTAACTGAATTTCCATTATTTTCAATGGGGAAGTTTGTTCTAGATACGAGAAATTCGCTATACAAGCTCAGTGCTGGAACAAATTAAACTTGTATCTCGAGGTTCCACTGTATTACAAACTATGTTGCAAAAGGATATTGCTCAATTAGACCTTAATAACTCAAGGAGTTGTGGAATGTTTACTTTTACATCTCTGCAGTATAATTAGCCAAATTTATTTCATGAACCACGTTTAGGTTGCGTTCTTGCACTTTTAGTATTTGATTATCAGTAAATGTAAAAAGTAAAAATATGTTACACATGTACCTTCAGATTGATACTCTGAAATCTGAAAATGTATTTAAACTTGTGTTTCTGTCCAGTTTGCAATTTTCTTATGCTGTAAGTAAGCCCTATAACACAAAACACCTGATTAATTTGATCAATTACATTTTCACTGCAAAGCTTAGTCTACTTTATCCCTTAGACAACAGTATTTTTTACCCATGACAGGAGACATTTTTTGTAAATGTTAAAAGATAGTGACCAGATACTCCAAAACGAGATAGGCCAGTCATAGTTAAGTCATGGAGAATAATTGGATTCAGTAGTGCCATCACAAGTGACTTAGAGAATTAATGGTCCATGTCAAAATTATTGATTTTACTATGGCAAGCAATTTGCAATTGTCCTTTATAGATATTTCAAATCTTGAAATCAAAATGATAATTAGCTACAAACAAGATTTTAAAGAAATAGCTTAATCATAATATTGAATTTTAAATTTAGCATGTTAAGAAGTTAATGTTACTGAATGTTTTCTACCAGCAATTACAGAGGACTGCTTTATTGAAAGATATCCAAATAAATGTGTCTATATTTGTAAAATAAAGTTTGCAATATACAAGATAAATATTACTATTTAAGTCATTTAAGTCAAGTCAAGTAATAACACATTAAACTATAATATACTAATGAATTCCTCACCACATATTTAGATACATATTAATATTGTGATGGGAAGCATTTTAATATTTTAAAGTCAACTATTGTGAATATTTACAATATAACCCACTTGAGACATTTGGGTAAACAATAGGCTATCAAAACTGTCTAAATCTGGTAAAATGTTGATCATTGATGAGTGAAACCCCTGTGTTATTCAGAGCTACAGAAGCATTTGCACACTATATTGGACTGATTATGGTGACCAAAATGTGGTCTTTATTGTGAAGCAGTAGTTCTAACCACTGCACCACCCTTACTCAAACACAAAAGACACATACAGAACAAATGCAACAAACAAAATATAACAAATGGCCACAAACTAGCAATACATAAATATAGAGCAATGCACTCACTGAGTTCCAGTCTTAAGGTACACATTGGCTGTGTCATGAAGCAGTACATTGAACTGCCTTGTTCCATTGTCTGAAGTCACAGCTCTGTGTGCAACTGGAGTGTCAGATTTTTCCTTCGTTTTTTTTTTTTGTATCTGTTCTGATATTTTCCACTTCTTTTTGCCATCAAGAAAGAAATACCTTGTAAATAGTAATACAACTTTTCTCATTTTTATTATTACACAAGGTCTCCTATGTTTTTTGATGAGGGGAGAAGAGGCGGAGGGCTCCTTTAAAGCTTGTTTTGACTCATACCTGTGCATGCAAATTAGTCATGCAGCACTGCACTGTGAGCACATAGGGATCATTCTTATATGCTCAGTGGAAGTACTCATAATATTCTCGTTATAGTTAACTAATGTACCCCTCATGTGAAAATAAATTTGAAAATTGTTTTTTGGATTTTTTTCATTTTTAAACGCACACGTGTGAACGTAGTTGCTACATCTCTGATTTCACACTGACCTATCAAAACACCACAGACCTCTGGGGAAAAATGTTCATCTAAGCCTTCAGCACAGCAGATCGGCAGGAAAATATTCATCAGACAAGGTCACTGGCACACACAACATATTTACTTCAAAATAACACTTTGGTGAATTTTACTGATCAACACTAGTGATGATATACCGTAATTGCTCCTTCTTGACTTTACTGTTAAGTGAGGATAAATTCAGATGTGATGAACAAAGGTAAACTTTGGAGTTCTTAAAGATACTTTTTGCACCAACTATTTTATTATTATTATTATTATTATTGCTCCATATACTGTATTTTTTGGAATAGTCTGGTTGCTACCTCCTATATCAGACCTAGGCCAAGAGATATAGCAGTTTAATTCGATGTGTATACTGTACATGAATATTTGTTTAGTGGAATTGTGATTGTGTTAAGAAATTTCCTCACTATGTGTCATATCCACAACCTTGCCCCTCCATATCTGTCTGACCTCCTCCATGTTGCCATTCCCTCCCATACCCTTAGATACTCTTCCTCCATCCACTTGACTGTCCCCTTCATCCGTCTTATCACTATAGGGAGCAGAGCATTCAGTTGCTCTGCTTCCCAGCTTTGGAACTCACTACCACATGATCTTAGAAATATTGAATTATTTTCACTTTTCAAATCTAAAATTAAAACTCATTTGTTTAAGTCTGCTTTTTCTCTTTGATTACAATTGCTCTATCTGATTTTAACTTTTGTATTTTATTTTTGTTTATAATCTGTGTTTTGTCTGTTGTTCGGTGTCCTTTAGTGTTTAGAAAGGCGTCTACAAATAAATAAAATGTATTATTATTATTATTATTATTATTATTATTATATATTTAAAGTGGTTGCTGTCTGTAGGTTTATATTGGTTTATATATAATATCTATAGGTTTTTGTGTAGGGTATGTGGGATGATACCAGTGGAAGATACAACAATGGGCACAATAATGACCTTGTCCATTCTTCACAAGTGTATTTCTTCTTTTAGTTCAGTGTACTTCTCTAATTTATTTGTGTGCACCTTTTGAGAGTTGTGCACGTTTGGTATGGAAATGTTATAAATAGTTTTCTTTTTTTTTTTGCTTACCAGTGTTATTTATATTATGGTGGATAGTTTTGTCTGTCAGTATACTTTGATAATAACACTGATCCTTTTGTACTCACTCAATCACTCACTTCCATGAAGTACCTCATTGCTAATTTTGTGTATATATATATATATATATATATATATATATATATATATATATATATATATATATATATATATATATATATATATATATATATATATATATATATATATACAGTGGTGTGAAAAACTATTTGCCCTCTTCCTGATTTCTTATTCTTTTGCATGTTTGTCACACAAAATGTTTCTGATCATCAAACACATTTAACTATTAGTCAAATATAACACAAGTAAACACAAAGTGCAGTTTTTAAATGATGGTTTTTATTCTTTAGGGAGAAAAAATCCAAACCTACATGGCCCTGTGTGAAAAGTAATTGCCCCTTGTTAAAAATAACCTAACTGTGGTGTATCACACCTGAGTTCAATTTCCGTAGCCACCCCCAGGCCTGATTACTGCCACACCTGATCCAATCAAGAAATCACTTAAATAGGAGCTGCCTGACACAGAGAAGTAGACCAAAAGCACCTCAAAAGCTAGACATCATGCCAAGATCCAAAGAAATTCAGAAACAAATGAGAACAGAAGTAATTGAGATCTATCAGTCTGGTAAAGGTTATAAAGCCATTTCTAAAGCTTTAGGACTCCAGCGAACCACAGTGAGAGCCATTATCCACAAATGGCATAAACATGGAACAGTGGTGAACCTTCCCAGGAGTGGCCGGCCGACCAAAATTACCCCAAGAGCGCAGAGACGACTCATCCGAGAGGTCACAAAAGACCCCAGGACAACGTCTAAAGAACTGCAGGCCTCACTTGCCTCAATTAAGGTCAGTGTTCGCGACTCCACCATAAGAAAGAGACTGGGCAAAAACGGCCTGCATGGCAGATTTCCAAGACGCAAAACCACTGTTAAACAAAAAGAACATTAGGGCTCGTCTCAATTTTGCTAAGAAACATCTCAATGATTGCCAAGACTTTTGGGAAAATACCTTGTGGACTGATGAGACAAAAGTTGAACTTTTGGAAGGCAAATGTCCCGTTACATCTGGCGTAAAAGGAACACAGCATTTCAGAAAAAGAACATCATACCAACAGTAAAATATGGTGGTGGTAGTGTGATGGTCTGGCGTTGTTTTGCTGCTTCAGGACCCGGAAGGCTTGCTGTGATAGATGGAACCATGAATTCTACTGTCTACCAAAAAATCCTGAAGGAGAATGTCCGGCCATCTGTTCGTCAACTCAAGCTGAAGCGATCTTGGGTGCTGCAACAGGACAATGACCCAAAACACACCAGCAAATCCACCTCTGAATGGCTGAAGAAAAACAAGATGAAGACTTTGGAGTGGCCTAGTCAAAGTTCTGACCTGAATCCAATTGAGATGCCATGGCATGACCTTAAAAAGGCGGTTCATGCTAGAAAACCCTCAAATAAAGCTGAATTACAACAATTCTGCAAAGATGAGTGGGCCAAAATTCCTCCAGAGCGCTGTAAAAGACTCATTGCAAGTTATCGCAAACGCTTGATTGCAGTTATTGCTGCTAAGGGTGGCCCAACCAGTTATTAGGTTCTGGGGGCAATTACTTTTTCACACAGGGCCATGTAGGTTTGGATTTTTTTTTCTCCCTAAATAATAAAAACTATCATTTAAAAACTGCATTTTGTGTTTACTTGTGTTATATTTGACTAATGGTTAAATGTGTTTGATGATCAGAAACATTTTGTGTCACAAACATGCAAAAGAATAAGAAATCAGGAAGGGGGCAAATAGTTTTTCACACCACTGTATATACATGAATGTGTATGTAATATGAATACTGTTATGAGCTTTGAGAAATGTGCTTTACAGACTTGCTCAAGAGAGAAAGAGATTAGTTTAGGTTTCCAAAAAACTCAGCTTTATTGTTGTGAAGACAGGAAGAGTCCAAAGGATTTTCAAATAGGAGCTGTCACTTCAGCACAAACACCCCAAGCAAGCAGTGACACTGACATCATCCTGTACTAGCTCCTTTCCTCAGATTAAAAGATCAGATTGCTTTCCTCAGACACAAGACAGAAAGAACAGAGTAAGGTGAGGTCAATGGCTAGTTTTAAATGTTCCCCGCATCACCCATTGGGGGACAGATGCATTACACGGCGAGCCTGTAAACTTGCAGTAACACCAGAGGTGGACAACCAGTCCCTGCCTGCATTAACAGAGTTTTGGTACACACCACAGTTGGGGGGTTGTTCATACAGGTGTGAATAAAGCAACAGTCTAAACTGGGCTAAGCCAGACGTGAGAAGACATCAGTATTGACGTGTGCACAACTGGGACAATGGCAAACATCAAAATCAAAAGGGCTGCAAGTTAATAAAAATCCAGTGAGCTGGGAATTTGTATCCTTCTGCCTGTAGAGCCACTGAAATGGAGCGTGGTCAGTCACCAGGGTAAACCACCTACCCCACAAGTAGTAGTGGAGCGCCTCCACTGCACACTTAATTGCCAAACATTGTTCTCGATGGTTGAGTAATTATTCTCCCTGGGAAGTAATTTCCTGCTCAGAAATGTGATGGGATGCATGTCCCCTTCAAAACTTTGAGATAGTACAGCCATATTGGCCAACAGACACATTACATGGTGAACCTGTAAACTTGCAATTACAGTGGAAGTGGACAACCAATTTCTTCCCAATACTTGACAGCACAGTTAGGGTTTTGCCAGGGTCTCAAAAATCTCACTATACATCTGTTATAGAGTATCTGTCAAATAATACAAAGAGTATAAGACACGTGTTTCACCCTAAATGGGACTCAGCAAGTGTACTCACCTTTGACTTCTCTTGGGGGAACGAACCTCAGATGTCAACAACTGAGGCAAAGCCTCAGACGTTGCACCACGGCGTCTGGTTTGACAGGGTGTGGATCTGAGTATTATATCCATAGGTCTGAATTGCAGTCTGGTTATTTGGGTGGTCACTTACCAGGAAAGGCTTAGAAACATGTGTCTATAACATGGCTTTGATCTGCTTCTCGCAACTGAGAGGGCATGGCGGATATTTGCTGACTGACTGACCAACCACAAGTGGACTGTCTCAGGGGAATTTTGTAAACACAGCAACACTCTCCCAGTTTCTACTTTTCTTTCAGCATCTCACAATCGGGAGATGGTACAAACACAAGTTTGAAAGGGCAGAACCTGGAAAATTTTGAGATCTGAGTGAAGAAAACAAAATCAGTAATTTTGATTTTCAGATTGGCTATACAATAGGTGACAAACAAAGGTCGACCATGAAGTATTCATTTTCATATTGTTTCATGCAAAATAGGAAAGAATGATTGGCAGCGTTTGAGAGCTAGAATAGACAGAAGCTTGCTGTCAAATTGACCCTATTTGAAGTTACAGACTCGCAAATTGGGACACTCAGGTTCGGCCGTGTTTATAGGCAGATGGAAAACGCAGAAATGTACAGACATATTCACTAGGCCATTTTGACAGCAAACTATTGAACTTTATATGCTTCATAATCAGATAATCTGTAGTAGTTTTTTTTTTTTTTAAATGAGCCTTAAAATCAGTGCACTCCAATGGCTACGTGCAAAAACTTTTCTCAACTCTTCTGCCAAATACTGACATATTTTAGTAATTATTTTTATATAAACAAGCATGGATCTTCTATGTTGCAGGCAGCATTCATGGTTAACTACTGTAGGTACTTATTTGCAAATTTTGATTTACTTTAAACAGTTTTGCCAAGGGAGCTTATTTATGATAGCTCTCTGATTCCAAGTATACTAGAAAAAAATGTAAAATACCATCATCTTGAACCGACTTCAATGAGACAATCCCAACACACACATTTTCCAATAGTAGTTCTGGGACTTGAGGAGAATGTTTGGGATGATCTGTCTTCCGGTGTTTGTCATTATATGTTAAAGTTAGCACATGAATATTTTTATTCCAATATGAGTATAGACATTTGATAGCTCAGTAATTCTGCCTGGTAGCTCTATGATCACAAGTTGTATAATGGCTGACAGATATCCTCAGTTCTGTGCTGTTGAACCTGGAGTTTCATTGACTCAGTTGCACTCATCCATGGGGCTTGGGCACATGCAGCTAGACCAGTGCTTGGAATTGTATTTATTTACTTTTAACAGGATTTTAAAAATAGCATATTATGTGTCAGTTCTAAAATGGTTAACTTTCTTATTTTTAATAATAATTTTTCATCTTTGAAATGGCATATAAATTAAAACAATAAAATAGCAACAATCTGTTTGAAGTAGGTTCTGTCTCATTATTCACACTACAGTTCCGCCATATAGAAACGCAGGCTATTTCATTTGATACTTTTATTTACAAGTTTTGTTTTTTTCCCATCATAACTCAGACTTCTGGGCTGCAGTTCAATTGAGACTATTCATAGCAGGATCTTTTTTTATGTACTATCAGTGGGATCTGTCATTAGAACAGTATCCATAATAATTAACCTTGTATACTAGAAATGTGAGGTCTTTCATAAAAAAATTATATATATTTTTTTTCTATAAAGAGTAACAAACACAAGTAGTTAATCCTAACTAATTTCAATAGTTTAAAAAAAAAAAAAAAGAAATTGTAACATTTTTGTTGTTTCAAAAAGAAGTAAATACTATTGCTTTTAATGCCCTTGAGGAATGCTAATGTTTTGCTCTGTTCTGGAACTGCTGCTCACAGGGCAATATCATTTGCAGTATGGCAAATATATTTACCCTCTTGGGTTATGCTAGTAATTGCTATGTTGCTGATAAGAACTTTGCTCTCTTGCAAGAATGAAATTGCCCCACACTAGATGTAATTCTACATTTCAGGTCACAGGTTAGAACTGAGGCCATTTTAATCCCTCAGACTCTCATCTAAACTGCCAGAAGTTTGTTCCAGCTCTTTAGCAGTTGTTTACTTTAAAACATATTAAAACAAAAAATGAGTTTTAAATGAATAAAATATGCATACTCATTTTAATCATGTTCTGAGTTAGTCAAATACACAAGACTGCTAATATTCACTTGTAAAGTGCAATCAAATTGTATTTTTATTTGTAATAAAATGTACTTGTAATATTAAAGTGTACCTTACAGTTTGATAAGCTCACCTCCCAGACACAAATACACACACTATATTTAAATATATACATGTAAGTGTTTCAGATATGTGTTGTTATACATAAGTAAGGTTTTCACTATAAATAAGATTATAAAAAATAAATATATGAGCAGACTTTGCTTTACAAAATGGCTAAGGATGGATTGACAATAAAGCCGAGGTTTTAATTTACTTGATAGAATATCACTACGAATAAAAAGTGTAGGAAGATAACAGGAAGGTGTGGTGGTTAGCCCTACTGTTTCTCACTTCCAGAAGACTGTTCTTAACATAAATCCAATGAACTGTTTGAATAGAAACTTTCTCCATGGCTATGTCAGCTTTTTCTCTCTGTACTTCACTTTTGTTTTCCTTGTCAAACAAATGTTACTTTGGGATAATACAGTCTACCTAACATTCAAAGGTTGGGCAGATTAGGACGACTGGTATCTCAGACCTTTCCTGGTGTTTGTGAATATTTCCTGGAGTGGTTTGGTGTCCTTTGTAGGGGATATTACTCTATTGAAGTAAATGATGATTTGGAGTTTTCTGGCCCCAAAACAACCCCATGAAAGGGTTTAAGTAAAATGAACTACACTAGATAGAAGAAAAATGAAAACTAAAATGAATACAATGCCATTTTCTATTCTATGAGTTTTAACTAAAACTAAGAAAATGGAAGTATCATACTAGCCTATAATTCTGACATGCTGACAATTTCTAACATGAGAATGTATTGTGTGCAGAGCTGCTCCTTCCTATACGGAGATCATGCACTGTGCATGGGGCCCATGATTAAAGGACTAATATTTTGGGTGTTGATAGTTCACATACATTCACAAATCAGGACCTGCACTGAACAGCCATTTGGATTTCATATTTTTTGTCACTTCCTTTAGGTGGCTTGAGTCGCATAACTCCTCCTAATCTTGACCATAGTGTAACTGGGCATATCACATGATATCAGTGATGTACAATGTAAAGCGACAACATCCTCAACAAAGCCAAGCACCACAGCAAAACTCTATTAGGTTTCAAGTATTGTGAAATAAACGTCACTGACAATGACCTGTTGTGACAATTTTTTATTAACAAGCAGAGAGATGGCCTAAATCAACACCAGTCAGGAGCGCAAAAAAAATGAAAGTATGAAAAAGCAACTTGTGTTGCACTTACAGGCGTGTTTAGAAATCTAAATTTGTCCAACTTCCAGTAAGCTAGCTAACATTACATTAATTGCCACAAAAGCTAGCGGCTTACTGGAATAATGGAGTAGAATTATGTCTGATACTTTTGATATTGAGTGTTTAACGGATATTATCTTATGTTACAGTACCTACCTGACACATAGCTGTGGATTGTTGATTACCACCATGTAGACCTCAGGACCTACACATGTTGTTTGAGGCTGCTGACGTTAGTTAACATATGAAATGCTTATTAATTAGTTATTGGCTGAATTGTGGGAAAGCACCATACAAGCATTTTTGACATACAAAAAGAGAAATTAACTCAGATTAACTTCAATTGTTGCTGAATTTTATTAGCAGCTAATATTACTGATTTAGTTAATGCTTTGTTATCTGCTGTCAGTGGAAGGACAAAATGAAGTTTAGATAAATTATAAGTGTAAGTGATACATCCACATGCTCATTTTTTTAAATATCTACATATTCATCTTAATTTTGACCCTGTATTTACTGCATTAAGTAAGTTTATTAAGTATGTTCAGTAGCAGTAATATTTATTTTATTTTCATTGGCAATAACAGTAGTATTGGTAGTAGTAGTATTAAAATTGTTTTTGTTGTTGTTGAATCATGTCACAGGTGATACCGTTGGCTGCATCAAGCAACAAAGAGTAACAATACTTTGATACCCTGGACCATTATTACTATTATTATTATTATTATTATTATTATTATTATTAATTAGACTTTCATTTACAAAGGAAACAAATCATTTGGTGCATCATTGCCATTAAATACCATTAAAGTTCAAATCTATGGGTTGCCGTCTAGATTGCAGCACCACTTCCAGTTTCCAGTTTAGCTTATTAAGAAATACTTGGTCATTCATGGCACAAGAACGTATTCGCAGCTTGACTATCATAAGCATCAACTCAGACTTGCACTGAATCTGTCATGTGATGACCTAAAAGATGACTTTCCCCTCAGAAAATGTTAATGTGTACTGTTGTGACATGCAACAAAGAGACAGAAAAATCCCCTAAATATTCACTTTCAAATTTTCTTGATTTTTGAAAAAGTGTATGTATTTGACATTAAAAGTTAAGTTTGTGATGTGCTTCTTTCTTTCTTTATTACTTATTTATATATATATATATCTTATCTTTATTTTGAATAGGAAGGGGCCAGTTTGGCTTGGAGCAGCAATAATAGTGTGTATCTACTATATAAAATCTTAAATCCAAAATCTTTTAATTCTGATATATTCGTTGAAAATAGATTTGGAGTGGTTGTGCATCACCCTGCCCGGGGTTTGTTTCCTGCCTTGCGCCCTGTGTTGGCTGGGATTGGCTCCAGCAGACCCCCGTGTCCCTGTAATTAGGATTTAGTGGGTTAGATAATGGATGGATGGATGGATGATTGTGAATTGGAGAGCCATGCTGTTTCATGGAACTAATATAGTGTTCAGATCTCATGCTCTGTTGTCACTCATGCACAGTTTGCATGTTCTTCCTGTGTCTGCTCAGGCGTTCCTCCCATATCTCCGAAGATGTACTTGTTAGGCTAATTGGTGACTCTAAAAAATGAAATTAAACTGTTTAAATTGTCCCTCTGTGAGTATGTGAAGGTATGGGAACCGTGATGAATTGGTGCAAATCCATGCACCCAGTTCTGATGGTAGGGCTGGGAGATATAGAGAAAAAAATTATCACAATAATTATTTTTTTTTATCTGCTGACAGATAGTTATCACAATATAATTGAAGTCATTATTTGTTCACTCCAATTCTCTTCCTTTAGGACCACCTATTAGAATATGAAAATAAAAAATACCCACAAGTTAAAGAATTACACAAAAAAAAGAAAATCTTAAATCTTGTCAACATAAGTGCTAATAGAGTTCAAGTATTACAGGATGCAGAAATGTAAACGTACACAGACTTGGATAACTAAAATCTTTGTGCATAACAGTGCACATTTTTTTCTCACATTATTGGCGTTTGTGATTGTAAGTGCTTACGTTCTGTATGCTCTAGTGAATGGCAAAGTTTCAAGTGGTAAAATAAGTTTGTAGTATTCCCAGTTTTACTCGGCACATGTTTTCGGCAAAGCTTAAAATACACAGCACTAGTCTGTTGAGTGTCAGACTTTAAATAGCCAAAGGACTACCACACCACCGGCATCTTTTGTTTATCCACAATATGTTCTTTTTAAAAAGATTTTGTGGTTGCGCAGCTGCTACTTTCTTAACAGATACTTAAAGATTCCTCTGAATGAATGATTATCCTTTCCATGACTCTCATGGCAATCTCAGGTGCAAGAACCAAATCCACGAACAACATGGTGCTGCATAAACTTAAAACTAATGACATTAATAAATTTGGTCTTTTAAAAATGGTTGCTTAAGTGAACTTTTAACTTGCGAAAAGATTCTCCATTTTAAAAAATGTAGCAGATAAGCTTTCATTTGTGACAGAAATAAACCGGAATTCATGACAAATATGTAAAAAAATCTAAATTACACATTTCATACTGCAAGTAAAATCTGTAAAAGAAATCCACAATTTCACAACTGACAGTCAAAATAAGAAGTGAACCAGCATAATTTAGTAACTTAGGGTTATGAAAATGCGTTTGTGTGTAAAACATCCTTTCACTGAGTAATTGATGCAGGGCCTCGTAAACTAAAAATGTGGTGAAAACTTTCCTTGGGTTTTATTTGTTCTTACTGCAGCCAAGAAAGGCCCACAATTTTGCTTTCATGTAATAGAAAAGCAAGGTTCAGAAAATGGGGAAAGGCAACACTATGACAATCAAGTCCCAAATACACTAACAAATTTAAATCCCCTAAGGAGAAGAACATTATCCAAGAACAAAAAAAAACTACCTGCAAAATCCAAGACTAAACATGATACCTTAATGCATCTTAATAAACTTCAATGAGCAGCTGCCTGAGCTCCTTGCCGCTGGGCTTAAATACCCAGATGAAGGATTCAAGAGTGGTGACGTCAGAGAACCAGACACAAAAAACACGGCACATAAATACACTTAAAGATACAGTACATAATTAACAAATTATAAAAATAACATAACACAGCAAAAATATCCTAAAATCATTAAAAAATAATTAATAAATATTATATAATTTAAAGAATAAAAACAATAATAAAACAGAAAATAAATAGACAACAGGGAAAAACCCCCTGGCTGTAACATAAAAGTTCTTATATTTTGTAAACTAAAGTTAAAAAAAAAAATCAAATGTACTATGGTGGCACAGATGGCACAGTCGAAAACAGATGCTATTACATTTTTTTAATGCCAAAACAAGCTGAGTTCCAGTCGCCCCATTCCTGCTGTTAGGTGCTATTGCTCTACTATTACTCACTGAGGAACACCAGCTGTTCAAGACTCAGGAAAAGTAATGTGATGTACATTATGTAGATATTACAGTTGCAATCATTATCATGAACTAAACAAATACTTCCATTATAATGGAATGTCCTATAATTATATTTGGAAAACTGGAAGGCACCCTTTTGAAATTGTCTTGACTTTTATTTTGTTTTTGTTTTTTTTTTTTTTTTCTCATATGCGTTAACTACATCCTATTCTTTTGTTCCAGGCAATTAAAATCTGGCAGTTGCATTATGTCATGTATGTTATGCAGATTTATCAGAGGAAAATTAACCAGCGATTAGTAGTTAGCACAGCTGCCTCACAACTCTATAAACCTATATATGAAGTTTGCATTATCACCTTTTTATCTTTGGATACCATTTTCCTCACACAATCAAAAAAATGAGCAAATCCATACTGGGTCAAGCTAAGGGAGTGTTTAGTTGTGTTTAAATTTTTCCTGTGACATACTGGCAACTTGTTTACCACTGGTTTCTGCCCTTTGCCGAATATTGCGATAAGCTAGTTACAAGATCTCCAATTCTTGAAGTGAGTGCTTGTTCTTGGTCTGTTTCACATTGTTTGTATAGTTGAATTTGTTAAGTTGAGTGAGCATAAAACTTCTGGACCACAATATTTTTTTTCTGCCTTTTTGTTTTTGTTTTGCCATTAGTGAATGACCTGTGTGTAACTGCACTTAATACTGTTCTTAAAATATTTTTGATTCTGTAATTTGGATATGTCTAAAACCCTATTTCCTACTTTAGAAGTTATGGATTAAGTGTTCTTTGTTGTGACATATTTCAGTAATTGATTTTGTAAAAGTTTTCTCTCTGATTTAAATTGAAATGTGAATTTCCCCTTGGGATTAATTAAGTATCTATCTATCTATCTATCTATCTATCTATCTATCTATCTATCTATCTATCTATCTATCTAAAAATGGTTGAACATACAATGTAGGAGCATCATATTTGTTATGGAGGCTCAGAGCCAGTCAATCCATTAGATAAAAAGAGGCGTTTTGGTAATTAAATTGGGGTGTGCTCTGAATACCAAGGTGGAAGGGCCCTTGAATTCTAATAATACTGGATGCTTGGTATGGACACCAAGGAATGTCATTTGTGAAACTCAAGCAGCACGCCCCCTGGAACTTTCCAAACCTCCTAGTCAACACCGCGGACATTGAGGAGCGCCATTTTGGTGACTCAAGAGGTGCTCACTACAGAGAGTTACTTTTTTTTTTACAATTGTGATATGTTCCTTAAGAGGAAGCATTAAAACAGCTTTTACATTCAGAATTGACCGTAATGCTAAGTTTATGCATAAGGACTTACAAACTATGCTATTTCTTAAACTTAGAAAATTAAAGAAAAGGTTTTCACATTTTCAAGATCCTACATAAATGTGCATTAATGTGATACTGTAAACGTGATTTATTAATATTACTACCTAAAGGAAGAAAAAACAAGACCATAGGGGAGCAGTTGCAGATTTTAAATTATTTAAAGCAGTAAACTGGCCATAGTTCATCAGATAGCATGCAAAACATTTAAGAATAGTACCCAAGATTAATGAAGCCCCGGGTTAACAACGACCATCACCAGTACTTTTAGCCAACAGGGTGCTGGCGGAAATTGGGCTACTGTTGCCCGAAGAAGAAGAAGGGGGAGACGTGTCCGCAGGCAGGACGAGAGGAGGAAAGTAAAGAGAGTGGAACTGAGGGTAGGAACTTTGAATGTTGGTAGTATGACTGGTAAGGGAAGAGAGTTAGTCGATATGATGGAGAGAAGGAAGGCAGATATATTGTGCGTGCAAGAGACTAAATAGAAGGGGAGTAAGGCCAGGTGAATCGGAGGGGGATTCAAATTGTTCTGTCATGTTGTGGATAGGAGGAGAAATGGAGTAGGGGTTATTCTGAAAGAACAGTATGTCAAGAGTGTTTTGGAAGTGAAAAGAGTGTCAGACAGAGTAATGATCATGAAGCTGGAAACTGGAGTTGTAATGATAAATGTTGTTGGTGCATATGCCCAGCAAGTTGGGTGTACAATGCATGAGAAAGAAGATTTTTGGAGTGAGTTGGATGAAGTGATGAAGAGTTTAACCAAGGGACAAAAAGTGGTGATTGGAGCGGATTTCAATGGAAATGTTGGTGAAGGGAACAGAGGAAACGAGGTGATGGGTAGGTATGGTGTCAAGGAGAAGAACGAAGAAGGTCAAAAGATAGTGGATTTTGCCAAAAGGATGGACATGGCTGTGGTGAATACGTATTTTAAAAAGAGGGAGGAACATAGGGTGGAAAATGCACACAGGTAGATTACATACAATACAGAAGAGTCAATCTTAAGGAGATTGAAGACTGTAAAGTAGTGGCAGGGGAAAGTGTAAGTAAGCAGCGTTGGATGGTGGTCTGTAGGATGACATTGGAGATCAAGAAGAGGAACAGAGTGAGGGAAGAGCCAAGGATCAAATGGTGGAAGTTGAAAAAGGAAGACTGCAAGGTTGAGTTTAGGGAGAAGGTGAGACAGGCACTGGGTGGTAGTGAAGAATTACCAGACAGTTGGGAAACTACAGCAAATGTAATAAGGGTGCTAGCAAGAAGGGTGCTTGGTATGACAACTGTACAGAGGAAGGAGGAAAATTTAACCTGGTGGTGGAATGGGGAAGCACAGGAGTGTATACAGAGGAAGAGGATGGCAAAGAAGAAGTGGGATAGTCAAAGAGATGGAGAAAGTAGACAAGAGTACAAGGAGATAAGGCGCAAAGTGAAGAGAGAGGTGGCGAAGGTTAAAGAAAAAGCATATGATGAGTTCATCAGAGGTTGGACACTAAAGAGGGAGAAAAGGACCTGTACCAATTGGCTAGACAGAGGGACCAAGCTGGGAAAGATGTGCAGCAGGTTAGGGTAATAAAGGATAAAGATGGAATTGTACTCACAAGCGATGACAGTGTATTGAACAGATGGAAAGAGTACTTTGAAAGGCTTATGAATGAAGAGAATGAGAGAGGGAAGAGGTTGGATGATGTGGAGATAGTGAATCAGGAAGTGCAACGGATTAGCATGGAGGAAGTAAGGACAGCTATGAAGAGGATGAAGAATGGAAAAACCGTTGGTCCAGATGATATACCTGTGGAAGCATGGAGGTTTTAAGGAGAGATGGCAGTGGAGTTTTTAACTAGATTATTTAATGGAAACTTGGAAAGTGAGAGGATGTCTGAGGAGTGGAGAAGAAGTGTACTGGTTTAAGAATAAGGGGGATGTGCAGGACTGCAGTAACTACAGGGGGATAAAATTGATGAGCCACAGCATGAAGTTATGGGAAAGAGTAGTAGAAGCTAGGTTAAGAAGTGAGGTGATGATTAGTGAGCAACAGTATGGTTTCATGCCAAGAAAGAGCACCACAGATGCGATGTTTGCTCTGAGGGTGTTGATGGAGAAGTATAGAGAAGGCCAGAAGGAGTTGCATTGTGTCTTTGTGGACCTGGACAAAGCAATGACAGGGTGCCTTGAGAGGAGCTGTGATATTGTATGAGGAAGTCGGGAATGGCAGAGAAGCATGTAAGAGTTGTATAGGATATGTATGAGGGAAATGTGATTGTGGTGAGGTCTGCGGTAGAAGCGACAGATGCATTCAAGGTGGAGGTGGGATTACATTAGGGATCGGCTCTGAGCCCTTTCTTATTTGCATAGGTGATTGGTGATGGACAGATTGACAGACAAGATTAGACAGGAGTCCCCATGGACTATGATGTTTTCTGATGACATTGTGATCTGTAGCGACAGTAGTGAGCAGGTTGAAGAGACAAAAAGACGGTTGGGAGACAAAGTCAGAAAGGCGAGATTGCATTGGTTTGGACATGTGCAGAGTAGAGATGCTGAGTATATTGGGAAAAGGATCCTGAGAATAGAGCTGCCAGGGAAGAAGAAAAGAGGAATGCCTAAAAGAAGGTTTATGGATGTGGTGAGAGAGGACATGCAGGTGATGGGTATAACAGAGCATGATGCAGAGGACAGAAATATATGGAAGAAGATGATCTGCTGTGGCAACAGGAGCAGGACAGAAATATATGGAAGAAGATGATCTGCTGTGGCAACAGGAGCAGCTAAAAGAAGAAGAAGACCCAAGATTAATGAATATGAGGTTTTAAACCATATATAATTTATTCCCATTAAAATGCTGCAGTTCTGTTTACATTTTGTCAGAATTATTGACTTTTAGCATTGTTTTGATGACATCATCATGCCACCTTTTTGTGTTCAGGTTTTCTCACTATTTCCCGTCATTTTGCATTGCTTCTGCTCGATGACAGCCATGTTGTAGCTGCTGAACTCCTGTTGCATTTATATGATCATGTCATTGTGTCATTGCCATTTAAGACAGTGGTGTGCTATTCCTGGTATGTACAGTATATGAAAGCAAATTGGTCATAGTGTCCTGAGAGTAGTTTGGCCTAAACATTAATAATGTTATTAGGACTTCTGTTTGTGCATTATGACTTCAATTTTTGAAACCTGTTTTGGCTTTGTAATTTTGGTACTTTTGATCTTCCATTTTTTGACTCCTGCCCGTTTTAGACTTTGTTTTTTATTGTCATCTCCCGATCAATATAAAGATTAGCCTATGATGTAGCATTTCTATATCATAGGTATTACACTGATAGCTGTACATGACTCTAAAAATGAGTCTGATTATCAGCTTTGTTCACATTGTATTCCACCCAGGGTTTTAACCCTGGCTTAAATATTTTCTGTGTTTATTTAGTAATTTTTGTTTTTTCCAAATATTACTCTGCATATAATGTTATTAATTCTGGTTTTAGTCTTGCTCCCTTTGTACTTTGTATAATATTGCTTATTTTTTCTCAATTTTGTATTATATTAAGCATATATTTATTAGTTTTATTTGTATTCTGCCCTGTTCCCTTTATATAGAGCTTAGATGGGCAGGCCACACAATGATGTAAATGCGGGATTAACACAGAAATATAAAAGATGAAGTGGCAGTTTACACCGCTGCTTTGGCATTGTTGATTTTAGATTACTGTGTTTTAATTAACAATTCTTATTTTGATTACTGGATTTCTGGCTTCAATCCTTGCATCATTTGATGTACTGTTTCTATTTTTATGTTGGTTTTGCTCACTTTTAGGTTTGATACATTTTTAGCTCATTTTTCAGTTTCATTATAAAGGAAATTTTTTTTGTGGAAGGAGATTTTATAGTTTCCCTCTTTTGGTGGACAATTGTGATATTTAGCTTTTTTACAAGTTTTACAAGTCTTAGGTCCATTTCTGGGGTATGTTCAGGCCAATAGATTGCAATTCGGAGTTTGAGGCTAGGCTGCCTAGAGAGGCCTATTCGGTGAGCCCAACCCTGCAAAGAGGGCGTCTGGGATTTGTGTGTGTTTTTTTAGGCCTACTCCCCTTTTTTGTGCTTCACTTTTGTAGGAATCACTAAAGTTGAAAGCTGGTGAAAGGTTCTTTAGAAAAAACAGAAGGATTCAGTATCACAATTTAGTCATAGATTTTAATTTGAATTTTCGCATCTTTGAATCTTTTCATGCCTTTTTTGGACCTTCCTTGTCTATTTTTCTTATTTATTATTATCCAGGTGACTTTGGCTTTGATATTAGGTTTTGTTAGTTTTTTAAGCTGGTGTTATGACTACTACAATTCTCCCAGCTCCCTCATGCGCTTGCCATCTCCTGGTCACTTCAGAAATGTTCCTTATTTTTGTTGAAAAGCTATCCCCTGTCAAGAGCTCACAGTACAGATAATTGAATACTTCAGACAAGGCCACCTCAGTGCTGTGTGTGTAATGTATTACTGTATATGAGACAATGATCTCTGTGTGCAACATAATGTGATCAATTAAGCTATTGTACAAGCGTGTTCTGGTTAACCTGGTTTACTATTGTGTTCTGTGAGATCTTTTACTAAAGAAGTAGGATTTTATCTTTAACCCATGCTATTTATTGTGTAATTGGATATATGTCAGATAATGCTATCATTCTTCTTTTAAATGTTATGATATTCAGGAACACTTATCTAACAGTAAAGTTATTTACAGAGATTGTTAATTGACTAATATTTACATTAATATGTAACACATCTTTTCCAGGCTTTACAGAGGAGTATAGGATGAGAAATAGGATAGTAATTTGAAAATTCTGAAGCTTTTAAAATATGTTACTTGAGCCATGATAAGATAACTGCAATATTGAGAGTATTAGTGACTGTGTCAGTTATAAGTGACAGATTAACCATATGAGCAGTATTAGGATTTAGAATGAGCTAACTACCTTAACTAGATCAGCAGCACTAATACTTTTGAAGCTGGAGTGGAATGGGATATAAACACATTTATGATCATTTGATAACGGCTCTAAACCAAAAGTACCATTGTGTAAAGTGTTCATGTCATTTACAAGCTAGTCCATTACTTTCTTACTATCTGCATCTGATGAAAGAGATAAAAAGAGGCCTTTTGAGTGGACATGTTTGATGGTAAATGAAAAGCAATATTTGATTTTATTAAAGTTAAAACAATTTATTTCAGAAAGCCTTAAATTCTGTCTGCAGTTTTTCTTACTTTATCAGTCCTGATCTACATATGTTATCATGTATGCTGAATTCAAAATCTTGTTTTTCTTTTATTAATTTAAGGGCACTTGTGAACTTGTGTTGCACTTTTAATAATAGATTTAAAATAAACTATCATGTCTAATATAGCAGATAAAGACTTATAAATTCAAGGCATTGGCTTGCATCAGTACTTTCAAGAAAGTTTGGTTATGTAATTAAGTCATAATTTAGCAGGGCTTCAGTAACAAAGTGATGAAGAAATCTTCAATGGCAAAAAACAGAAGTTTTTCTCTGGATTTCTGAAGCGTACTACTGATTATGCCTTGAACCGTAAAATGATCTGTCAAATTTTCATCTAAGCCATTTAACATAAAAAATGTTTTTCACAATAATTAAAGCAGGGATATTTCCTCTATTATGAGTTGGAGAGTTAACAACTTGAAGAAAATCAAGAGAAGACAGCAATTCATTAAAATTAGAAAAAACTAAGCTAGACAATGAAAAGAAATTAAAAGCCCTCTGATTTTTAGAAGATATGGTGGTGAAATCAAAAGAATTAAAATTAAATTAAAAGACAGTGTGCTCAATAAGAAACAAAATGTGGGCAGAAAACAATCCACATGATGTTTAAAATTATGAAACCAAGTTAGATGGGAACAACTTAAAATTTAGAGGTAATTTAAAAATCATTTAGACAATCATTTAGACATCCACCTCTTCAAGATTCAGGCTGGAGCTTATGGAAATAATTAAAACTTAATGGATTTAGAGAAACATTAGTCATAGTGGCAAGTGACGCACAGTAATGAAACATTTTGCCAAAAGCCAAATTTTCCAAAACCCTGGTCCAACTAGTGAATGCTGAATAATACCACTCAACAAAATTGGCCTACACAATGCACAACAATATCAGATCAGCAAGTACAACTGTGTCAACCTTGATATCAGCGACGTCAGGGGAATTTCAAAGGTCTTGATCAGTATGATGATGACTGTTAAAAAAAAAGCTTCAACCTGGGACTGGTTTGAATTGTCTCATACATCATCATGTTGTTGTGTTATTCAGCAAATGTAAAAACTTCTTTGAACTCAAAACTTGTTTATACATTTGCCAGTGCTTACAACTACATTCCCTTTGATACAGCAAAAATTGCATTTAGGTTGTCACACACGTGCGAGTTGGAGGCAGTCAAAGAGCCCAAAGGTGAGTGAAATCTCGCGAGACAAGAATTTATCACGTGGTACTTACCTGAATCTCTTTCTACCTACAGAAAACTGGAAGAAAAATAAACCCATCCATTTTCAGTTCCAAAATGGCCGCGATGACATCACTTCCGGTTCCCATCCAATGACATCACTTCCGGTTCCACACTCAACTACTCCTGTCTGCTCACGATGACGTTGGTTCCGTGGTCCCGCCTCCAATCGTCACTTCCTGCCAACCATTTCCTCTCCCATCATCCCATCTGTTATTTAAACGCCATTTTGTTACCATGTTTCATTCATTCTGTACTGAAAAGTCATTCTGAATCAACCATTTTTTCACTTTGTCTGGACGACAATATATGGGGACGATCCCCAAATCTTTTTCTATTTTTGAAAGACTCTTTATTTATTACAAGGTAAACAACAATAATAGCATTGACATTGCCCTAAATCTATTTTTATTTCTTTAGGAATAGCATCAGGTACTTTGCTAAAAACAAGATTCTCTGCTTTTTCAAATTATAAATGGTTGCTTTTCTCAATAGTTTTATTAGATACAGTGCTAAAGAGTCTCTAGCCATAGTGCAGTCAAGTACCCTTAGACCATTTGTGACAATTAAGAATTAAGTGGCTTTGATTGGTTTTCCAATATTCAAAAGGGTTATTGGTTCTGAGAATGTGGCACTTATTAAGATAACCATCTAGGTCATAATGGCCCCTTATCAATGTGCCTCATTAGTGCAGAATCATCCGAGAATGTCTGCAAGTGACATGATATGGTGTAAAAGTTATAGTCCAAGGTACACAGAGTGAACAGACACAGAGATGGGACTGTTACTTGTGGTGATCCAGTGGTGTTCACATCTACATCAAAGACATAGTCCTTAAGCCTCATGTGTGGACAACACATTATACTAGAAGTTTTACCCACAAATGGCATAGTGTCGTTACTCTGTATTTTTTTAGACATATTGGTCTCTCATTAGCAAAATGTTACTGGAAAAACCCATGTTAAATTTAAAAACAATCTCACCTCCAAAACTTTGTAGCCAGTGATTTTAGGTACATTTAATGGTAAGTAAGATTATATAGTGCCTATGACATGCAAACATTAGTACGGATCTGATAAGAAAGCCCAGAAAGCTTGCCAATCCCTTTCATGTAATTTCTCCAACATAAAATTGCAACATGTTTTGAAGGTCACTTTCTAATTTTGTTAGATTTGTGAGTGGTCCCTTGTGTGAAGACAAACTTTCTGTCATTTAGGTGAAATGTGTCCTTAACAAGTTTCCACCTGTGTCCTCTTTTTCTTATGGAAGAATTAAGTATAAAGTACCAGCTGTGATCCATTATATTAATCACTGTACATCTGTTAAGGCATTCAAAAACAGAAAATGCTTCAGATAGGTAAACACATGATGAGGTAATAAACAATGTCTTTTTGTTCAAATGTCATTTACAATACAGTATATGCTGAGCAACACAGATACCTGTACTTGGGCATCCTGCTGAGTAGGAAACCGCATGTTGATTTTAACCTGTTTTTGTCCACTTTATATGGCTGTGTGATAGAGCCACTGTCATTCTTTCCCCTCCCAGACCAAATGTTTTTATTTAGGACTTGAAACACAACCTAATCTCAATCTGTGTGGAGCTGCACATTTTCCCTCATGTGTATGGATTTTATTTTGGTACTCCTGCATCATAAGAGCATGCAAGTGCTGGCCGATTATTTGGAGCACTAATATCTTGGACTTGGTTACATTCAAAGTCATACTGAAATGTTGCTTGTTTATAATCTTGGCAACTTTGTGTTTCCAGCTGAAGAGGTGAAATTAAGGGCTGGGTCTTTCTGAATCCAGTATTCCAGAATGTTAGCGCCAAAGTCGACCAGAAGCAATGAGAACCCCTAGTAGAAAAGTAGTGTTGGCTCCTGACAAACATACAGTTTCTTTAAAAACATATGGTGCAATGTTACAGTGAGAGCAGTTTGACTGCAAGTATACAATGAAATATTTTTTCAAAATGAGCCAACATCTGTTCACTTTGCTTATTTTATTTTGTGGGAAATATACATGCACCAGATTGTTAAAAATTAACAATGTATGACAGAATTTTCTGGAATCTTCATTGAATCTCAAATTTTTCTCCTTTCACTATAGTCTGACTCTAAACAGCAAGAGTCCCCACTGTCACCACCGCAATGATGACTGTGATTGAAATGCATATGATTTGGCACTGGTGCAGACTGTGCTACAGAGCTTTGTCAGTTGTCAAACGTTCACTTGACCTCAACCTTACAAAATTCTGCCTCTCTATCATCTTTTCCTGCAGATCTGCCATTTTTCATGTAATGCATGGCAGCTACAACTTCACATTCTGATGCTGGATCCAGCTGGATGTCAATCTCGACATGTCTTTCATTACTAAAATCAGACTGCATTTTTGGCTGACAATCCAAAATCATACAGAAGTATTCCTCCAATTCCTTATTTATCACTTCATGCTATTTTGTTGTTTCACCTTTGACTTTTAAACTGGTTGACTCTGCACAATTGTGCCTGCTAAGTCTTAAATTATTTTGTACCATGGCTTCATAACTGAAACATTTTCAAATTCTCTTCATTTTTCCTTCCGCCTCTTTCCTTTATCAGCTCTGTACCAGGTTTTAGTCTTTCCAACTTTAGTAATTTAGTAATTACTGCTAATCTCTTTACATCATGCTCTGAAGGCAATGCCTGCTATTTTCTGGCTTTTAATTGCTTGAGTTCATCAATCAAGTTCCACATATCTTCACTTACCCATCCTCCTCATTCAATTCAGAATTCAAACTCCGTCTTTGCTTTGTACACCACAGACTCTTTGACTTGGATTTACTAACTGTTGACGTCCATTTTGACCATTACATCTTGTTTGTCTTAACTGTCAAGTATAACAAATTAGTTTGTCAACTCTACATTGGATAACCTTTTTACTTATATCAATTTAAATCAATCCACTGCTAGTGCTTTGTTCTTGCTTTTCCACCTCAGCTTCAGTATAAGTGTTGCTACTGGAAGATGATGGTCAGAGCCAATATCTACACCTTGATAGACTGTAACATTCTGGACATAGGATGCACATCTTGTAGAATAGCAACTATAAGTTACCTGCTTGATACATCTAGTGACTGCCAGCCTCTTTTGTGAATATTTGTATATCCAGTTTTAAGATACAGCAGTTAAGCAAAGTTCATCCTTATCAGCACATTTACCCATTTCTTCATCTCTTCTTACTTCCTTCCAACCTGTTCGGTCACCACCAATGTTTATTATTGAAATTTCCCATCTATTTTTTTTACTACCTCATTCATTTTTAGGAGGGCGTTGCCAGTCCTAGGCCTAACTAAAATGAGAATGTTTCTACATTGTATCTGCAAATCAATCTGCAATAAAATTTAACTTCAAAAGAAATAATACAGGAAACAACTACGTAACAGTCAGTGGGAAATTAGAACTTAGTTATAAGACGTACTGGTGAAAGCCGTAAGGAAACTAATATTAGGAAGTGTCAGACCATAACAGCTTAAACAACAAGAGAAAAATCAGAGCAGCACAATTGATCTGAAAAATGAAAATGCACAAACTAAAATTCCTTGGAATAAACAAAATGCAAAGGACAAACTATGGGAACACAGCATTCCGATGACTGTTCTAGATTTGTTTATGAGAAAAGTATGGCACTAAACAATCCAGATTATTAATTAACTCATGGTAAACACTTATTGATCGTGTTATAAGAAGAACACAAGGAATATGAACATGATTTTGATGTTTATGCTCACACAACTACAGACATGACTGAAGAAAAAGATGAGTTCTATGATCAACTACAGTGCTGTGTTGGATGATGTGCCACATCATGACTTAAAATATTACATATGAAACATGTCAAGGTGAAAAAAACTTCAAACCTTCAACTTTTAGATTTGTTAAAAACTGAAAAATTCAGAAAAACATAACAATACTCAAAACGTGTAAATTGATTACAAGTTTAAAATAATAAAAAAGTACTCAGATTTTAAATGAATATCTACTAATACATCAAAAACAATTATCAGCCAGACTCTAAAAACTGTTTAATTTTGCAAATGAAATCGTTAAATACTATACTTTTTTGTAACTAAAATAAACATTTGCTACAGCCAATGAGTAAAATTAATTTCATGAATAATAATACTGTATCATTTACTAAGTCTGTTTAATTCTGAGCAGTGTCACAGGGAGCTGGAGCCTATCCCAGCAAACATAAGGCACATAAATAATTCACCTTTCACAGTTTATTGTATGCACTTCTTTAACTTTTCCTCCATGTGTGGTGTGCCTTCCTAAAACACTGAAATCAATGTGAATTTTTATGTAGCAAAATCTCATTAGAATGCCTGAATTAAAACTAGACAATATCAGTTATTCTCTGCACATCAATAAGACAAATGAAACTCTGTGTATCTGGAGCAATAAAGTTACAATATTTACTTAGTTGCTGAACTGCGAAATCTCTGAATACTAGCCAGTATTTGATGTATTACAAAAACCAGAAAACTTGAAATAAAAACTGCAAAATGTCTCAGGGGTCACCATTTCACTGTAAATAATGATGAACTTCTAACATGCCATAAATCTGACAGCCTATTAACTAAAAGCTGTTTTATCCAAGGCAAACACAAACACTGATACAGATGGTTAGACAGGCGTACAAGATTCATAATTGAGCTCCAATGTAGTTGTGTTGGGAAACATAGTGAATGAATGAATGCCAGTAATTTCACTCTTATGGTCTGTCCAACAACTGTCGGGTGGGCTATAGTTAAATCCATATGGGATTAACACAGCAAGGCATAGCTATATGGCAGAGAACAACTGGGACTCTCAGACCTTTTACTATTAATTTAATTAAGGTAAAGTAGCAACATATAAAAATGACAAGTCTGCTCTGTTTTTCAGCATGCTTATTTTTTATTTATTCCTTAAAATTGGGTGACTTAATAAATACTGTATTTTATGTATACTACATTTTGTAGAATTTGATTTTAATGTTAAATTTACAAAGGTACCTACAGTACATTAGCTACTTGTGCCCAAGGTCTCTATTTTTCTGTTAACTTTGAAAACTGTACTAAAAGTTTGAGAGATTTGTTTGAATTTTTTTTCAAATGCAATTGCATCCATTTGTTTGGCTTAATCTGTACATATTAGTACTGAATAAACAAAAACAAAATATCAGGTTAAAATTATGCCAAGTCTGTTTCTTAAAATGCACCATTTTTAAATGACAAAATAGGGCAAAAATGATATAGTTTTTACCCATTGAATCCAATATATGCTTAGGAAAAATAAATGATAAGTGAACTTAAATATACATCAAGCAATGTATCAATATACAGTATAAGCAATGCAACCAACACATAGCTGGACAATTAAAAATATAAATCAGCATCCCTATTGTTGCCAGGATGGGATGAGCAACTGTGATCTTCATTTGGATTAAGTATGTTGGATTATTTTAAAATATGTCGTAAGAAATAATCCAAAGAATAATCCAAATCAAGGTAATTTGGACAAAAGTAAAGATGTATTCTAAAACAAACTGAACAAAATATATGAGTAAAACTGAACAGAAGTGCCAGGATAAATCAAAATAATAGAGTAAACTCAGAAAAAAATCATGACAAATTATAATGCATACCACAGTAAAATTCACGCTCCGGTTAATAAGGACAGTAGATATTTTCACTCTCTTTTAGGCAATGATCAAAGGCTACAGAGTAAACATTAATTAATATTACTTGAGGAAACTGACAAACTGCACTATATACATTAAATATGAAGACATTTTTGGCTGTTTCAGTTTCAGAAATAACTTATTAAGAGCCTCTAGGAGTGAAACTGGAACACTTTCTGCAAAAGATATACATTACGTATAGCTGAGAGTAAGGTAGTTTAACAAAAAGCATGCAGATTTTCATTAAATAGTCTCTTTCTGCAAGGCTAGAGGAGACTGTTAACTGGTAATAACAGCAATGAGATGCCTTGAGCTTTAAGGATGCACACAATATATTATTTCTTCATTCTTCAATGCCACAGTTAACCTAAACATTCCTGTATGTCAGATTTAGAATATTTTCACACTAATGAAAACACCCACATTTTTATGACACTACAGCCTTAGGTCTGTAGGTAAGTGTTAAAGGACTTTTGTGAATGCAAGGACAAAAGCAGCTAATGCAGACTAGGACAAAATGAAAAAAATGTGAATTGGTATGCAATGTGCACCAGTACCACTTGCGTGCCAATTAATGATGTAACTAATGTAGTTAGTATAAATATACGTTTCAGGGTCAGAATTCCTTGCTCTAGCTTAAACTAGAGATTTCAGGATGAAAATACTAAATAATAACAATAATAATGGAAATTATTGAAATATTTTTATTTTATAGTATAGAACTGAGTGCTCTGGATTGAGTATGATACCTAACAAAAAAAAGAAAAGAAAATTACTTTTGAAAAAACATTCAAAGGAGCTATGCTTTGAAATTCACCTCAGATAAGGTGTCTGCCAAAAAATGATATCTTTTTTTTAATTTCGATACACTTAATTAATCCTTGAGGGGAAATTGCCTTTTTGCATAACCATTGGCAGTCAGAGCACAGTGTCAGCTATTATACAGAGCCCCTAGCACAATTTTCAGGTTAAGGGCCTTGTTGAAAGGCCCAATGGAGTAGTATCCCTTCTGGCAGTAACAGGAATCAGCAGCCTTCCAGATTCCAGTGCAAATCCTTAGTCTCTTTTATTAATTTATTAAAATGTAATTATATTTTATTAATGTACTAATAATAATAAAAAATAGCAAACAAATTCAAAATCCAAATATATAAACCAATATCCAGAGACAACAGCAGAAGTTCATAAGCCAAAGAATTAAAAAGAGAACTTACAATACCCAGAAATTTAAATCCATGAGAGAATGAGCTGAACAACATTGGTAGAAATTAATTCCCCAGAATAGGTATTGTGAACACACAGAAATTATGTAGCATCAGGGGGTGTCACCCCCTTTAGGCTCAATAGATAACAAATGGGCAAAAGTTCCATTAGAGAATAACCATACATAAAAATAAATGCAAAAATGAACTCAATAAAATGCATTAACTAAAATATTAGTGGGAACTGATAGAAAAGCAGCCAAAAATAATCAACAGAAATTGGCAAAATGAATAAACTCGACAAAAGAAACCAAATATAATGTTACATCAGTGTGATGTGCTAGCGCTAGTTGAGGCATTGGGCTGGGAGACCATAAGACATTGAAGGTAGTACATTCGTTTAAATTAATGCCGCACTAGAAAATGTTTTGACATGTTTCTTGTACAGCCTCCCTTATAAGACATTATTTTGACACAATTGCTGCATTTTACATTGTCTTTATATTTTCTATTGAAACATAGCTACACTTTTAAGTGTTTGCAGTGATGCATAGTTCACATGCTGAGTAATACAACTGAACATGCTGTTGATGTATGATGTAGTTTGGCATTACACAGAGAAGGTAGGGGCCTGAGTGAGAGGGAGAGAGAGCGCAATCTCAACTCACATCACCAGGAAGTGATTCGCTCGCATTGGTCAGAAAGCATGTGTGAGCAGCTGATGCAATGCGAGTTTCTCATTTAGCGAAAGCTATAGATAGCCGCTTCTAAGCTCGGGGTATGAGACCGTTCACCGACACCTACCACACTGCAAATTTTTGAGCTGAGATGCTTCATGGTGTGAGGCCACAGCATTACAGTTATATAGTTGATTGAAAATGCATGCGTAGGAATCGATAAGTGGAATCGTAATTTAAATGTCTTTTCGATTCCCCAGTTCTTGGAAATTTAGAATCGGCTCTAATTTGGAACCAGTTCTCGAGACCTAACCCTATTCACTGATCTTGGAAATGGTTTAGGGTAAGCACTTAAAATATTCTTGGTATTTATCCTGAATTGAGTTGGGCAGAGGCTCACTAATGGGTTGAAGAGTGGTCAGACTGAAAGAATGGGAGCTAAGATGAAGAAAGAAGAGAAACTGAAGAAGAAAGTGGAAAGTACTTATGTTGGATAGCTTGGAAGTCAATGTGTAGCAGTGCTACCATGGTGCGAACTCCATTTCCCAGCAGCCCAAAGTGGATCGCCCTCATTGGATGATGGAACCCAGAGCAGGGGCTGCTGGGGACAAGAAAGTACAGCGGCAAAGTTGCAAAGGGGGCCCGGCAGAGCAACAGGAGATCTTTGTCCTGGATCGTTTCCCATTAAGATGAGTGGGCTGTCTCGTGCCTGCCTGTTGTGTATATAGTAATGGATTAGTCGTTGTGCATCTTTAAAAGGAGCACTCCTGCAAATCTCAACCCTCACTGCTAAGAACTACCGATAGGACTGTTTCATTCATTTATTATAGAAGCTGTTCCTAGGATTGTCATCTTCACACCAAACCATTTCATCCACTTTTGCCACATGGGCTGTATGAAGACCTTGTCATGAGTGATTATTGTTGTCGTTCATTGTTGTGTTAAAATTGTATCACCGTAGGGGAAAGGGGACCTGAGAGGGATGGGTTTTGCATGACCTGATGATGCACCTAGATCAGTTAGAAGCACAAGTGGACGACATTGCCCATAGTTTTATCAATTGCAACAAGAGGTGGTTTGCTTGAGAGGTACAATTGTAACAACTTGGCTGGAGGTTCACACTGTCTTTCTGAATGCGTTCCTCCTTGATGAATACTAGGCACTGTCGGAAGAAAACCTCCAGACCCTTGTGCAAAAGCCATCGCAGGGTCTCAGGAACTTTGTCTTTAAATTCCATGTATTGTGCCTTAAGTGGCATTCTGACATGCGTGAGGAAGAGATATTGTGACATGTCTTTGATGCATGTGACCCTCACGTGGCAGCTACTCTGATGGGGGGTCGAGAAGTCAGTGGATGAGTTGGTAAAGTTGGGGTCCCGACTGGAAAAGGAGTGGGTGGCCATTGGGGTTGGTGGGTCTGGAATGGGGCCCACGCCTCGAGAAGTCCCCTGTCCCAAACCACGAGGAAAAGCCCCAGCAGAACTCCATGCCAATCTCACTTTGGTGCAAGCCACCTTGCCCCTCTTAGTGGTGCCCATACAAATGCGAGGGGTCACTGGAGAGGAGGTCGTAGATACAGGCAACACATATATCCTTATGAAACACAGATTGTGGGAGAAGCTTAAAGTGCCTCATGAGCAGCTAAGGGAAAGTGCGAAAGTAAAATTCTTTCTTGGAAGGGAGCATGGGGCAAAAGGCAAGGTTCCTATGAGGCTCTGCTTGCAAGAAACACGCTGGGAGACAGAAATATACATCCTGGAAGATGATCACCTGTAAAATCCCTTATTACTGAGAATGGACTTACTAGTGTCGGTTTGGCTTTCCATACACCTGTACAAAGTACGAGCTGGCGGGGAGTGAGGTCCATCTGTTTGAAAAGATGGCTCTGCGCAATCTGGTCTGGCCTAACTTGCATTATTACCTCTCGCAGGTAATTCTTGAACAGCCGGAGCTCGTTCAGCCACTGCTTAGGAGGTGGCACTCTGTGTGGAACGACAAACTGGGTCAGATTGAGGTGGTGTGTCACAACATCCACACTCTCAAACCAGTTCCAGTTCGACACAGAGCTTACAGAGTGTCACCTCTGAAAAGTGGAATAATCAAGGAGTGGGTCGACCAGATGTTGGCAGATGGGGTCATCAAGCCTTCCACCTCACCGTGGGCTAGCCCTGCAGGCCAATGGGACCTACCAATTCTGTGTAAACTATAGGGAGCTGAACAAGAAGACCTTAGATGACGCATACCCCATTCCCCTCATACACAACATCTCTGAGTCTTTGCATGGGACAGCAGTGTGCAGTTCCCTAGATTTGAAGTCCAGGTATTGGCAGGTGAGGAAGGGGAAGAGTAGCATTGAGAAGACTGCTGTCATCACCCCTGAGGGGTTGTTTCAGTTTTCGGTGATACCCTTTGGACTTCGTAGGGACATCATTCCAACGACTGATGGAGCAGGTCCTCCAGGGACTCATTGGGAAGATCTGCTTTGTGTATATAGATGCCATCATTGTGTTTTCCCCATCTGTCCAACAACATCTCAAGGACCTCAATTCAATCTACCAGAGACTAGACAAGGCTCAACTTTCTCTCAACACTAAGAAGTGTAGATATCTACAAGACCATCTGACCTTCCTCGACCATGTTGTGTCACCAGATGGGGTCTGGGTGGACCTGAAGTAAAACCTATTTTGGAATACCCAAGTCTTTTACCCAAGTAAAAGTCTCCAGTGCTTCCTGGGAATGGCTGGGTGGTTCCACAAATTTGTCCATGGGTTTTCCGATATTGCTGCCCCATTGTCCCAGCTGCTGAGGAAGGGATCTCCCTGGGAGTGGTCGCCTGTGTGCCAGTACTTATTTGGAGACATTCAAGAAGGCACTGACATCACCACCAATCCTGGCACGACCTGATCCATCCTTAACCTTTCGGGTCCCCACTGATGCAAGCAACCTTGGGCACAGCGCTGTCCTCTCTCAAATACAGTAAGTAAAGGAGAGGAAAGGATGGTGGCCTACACCTCACGGTCACTAAAAGGTTGCAAGTATAATTATTCCTCCACCGAGAAGGAATGCCTTGCTGTTATGTGGGCCACGGAGAAGTGATGTCGCTACCTAGAGGGAACATTATTTGAAATCTACACTGACCATTGGGCTCAGACCTGGGCATTCAATTGCCCAAAGACCACATCTAGGTGGTATAGGCCTCTAACCATTGACCTGATCTTCCCTTGAACATGCAGGACATTGTTCAATCTCAAGCTGCTAGTCCTGTATGTCAGGGATTGAGAGATGTCACAAGGTGGATGTCTGACTGCATACATTATAGGAAACTTCAAAGGGTACTCTATTGCTGTGTACCATTATCAGTTGGTGGTGCCTGAGACATATGTGCCCAAGTTCCTACAATATTACCATAACAGCCCCATCAGGGGAATGGAAGCGGGAGCAGGGGATGCTGGGGATGGGAAAGGACAGCGGGAAAGTTGAAAAGGAGGCCCAACAACAATGAGAGATCTATGTTTTTGTGTATCCTTTCCGGTGTATCTTCTGAAAAGTCAATTGTGCCCTGGATTGTTTCCCGCTAGGATGAATGGACTTTCTCATGCCTGCCTGTCATGTGTATAGTGGTGGATTAGTCATCGCACGTCTTTAAAAGGAGCGCTGCTGAAAATCTCACCCCTAACCATCTATCCATCCATCCATCCATCCATCCTCTTCCGCTTATCCGAGGTCGGGTCGCGGGGGTAGCAGCTTAAGCAGAGAGGCCCAGACTTCCCTCTCCCCGGCCACTTCTTCCAGCTCTTCCGGGAGAATCCCAAGGCGTTCCCAGGCCAGCCGGGAGACATAGTCCCTCCAGCGTGTCCTGGGTCTTCCCCGGGGCCTCCTCTCGGTTGGGCGTGCCGAACACCTCACCAGGGAGGCGTCCAGGAGGCATCCTGATCAGATGCCCGAGCCACCTCATCTGACTCCTCTCGATGCGGAGGAGCAGCGGCTCTACTCTGAGCCCCTCCCGGATGACTGAGCTACTCACCCTATCTTTAAGGGAAAGCCCAGACACCCTGCGGAGGAAACTCATTTCAGCCGTTTGTATTCACGATCTCGTTCTTTCGGTCACTACCCATAGCTCATGACCATAGGTGAGGGTAGGAGCGTAGATCGACTGGTAAATTGAGAGCTTTGCCTTACGGCTCAGCTCCTTTTCACCACGACAGACCGATGCAGAGCCTGCATCACTGCGGATGCCGCACCGATCCGCCTGTCGATCTCACGCTCCATTCTTCCCTCACTCGTGAACAAGACCCCGAGATACTTGAACTCCTCCACTTGGGGCAGGATCTCTCCTCCAACCCTGAGAGGGCACTCCACCCTTTTCCGGCTGAGGACCATGGTCTCGGATTTGGAGGTGCTGATTCTCATCCCAGCCGCTTCACACTCAGCTGCGAACCGATCCAGAGAGCTGAAGATCACGGCCTGATGAAGCAAACAGGACAACATCATCTGCAAAAAGCAGTGACCCAATCCTGAGTCCACCAAACCGGACCCCTTCAACACCCTGGCTGCGCCTAGCAAATTCTGTCCATAAAAGTTATGAACAGAATCGGTGACAAAGGGCAGCCCTGGCGGACTCCAACTCTCACTGGAAATGGGCTCGACTTACTGCCGGCAATGCGGACCAAGCTCTGACACCGGTTGTACAGAGACCGAACAGCTCTTATCAGGGGGTCCGGTACCCCATACTCCCGGAGCACCCCCCACAGGATTTCCAAGTCCACAAAACACATGTAGACCGGTCGGGCAAACTCCCATGCACCCTCCAGGACTCTGCTAAGGGTGAAGAGCTGGTCCACTGTTCCGCGACCAGGACGAAAACCACACTGTTCCTCCTGAAGCCGAGGTTCGACTATCCGACGGACCCTCCTCTCCAGAACCCCCGAATAGACTTTTCCAGGGAGGCTGAGGAGTGTGATCCCTCTATAGTTGGAACACACCCTCCGGTTCGCCTTTTTAAAGAGGGGGACCACCACCCCGGTCTGCCAATCCAGAGGCACTGTCCCGATGTTGCAGAGACGTGTCAACCAAGACAGTCCTACAACATCCAGAGCCTTAAGGAACTCCGGGCGTATCTCATCCACCCCGGGGGCCCTGCCACCAAGGAGTTTTTTGACCACCTCAGTGACTTCAGTCCCAGAGATGGGAGAGCCCACCTCAGAGTCCCCAGGCTCTGCTTCCTCATTGGAAGGCATGTTAGTGGGATTGAGGAGGTCTTCGAAGTACTCCTCCCACCGACCCACAATGTCCGAGTCGAGGTCAGCAGCGCACCATCCCCACCATATACGGTGTTGACACTGCACTGCTTCCCCTCCTGAGACGCCAGGACGGTGGACCAGAATCTCCTCGGCCGTCCGAAAGTCGTTCTCCATGGCCTCTCCAAACTCCTCCCATGCCCGAGTTTTTGCCTCAGCAACAACCGAAGCCGCGTTCCGCTTGGCCTGCCGGTACCTATCAGCTGCCTCCAGAGACCCACAGGACAAAAAAGTCCTATAGGACTCCTTCTTCAGCTTGACGGCATCCCTCACCGCTGGTGTCCACCAACGGGTTCGGGGATTGCCGCCACGACAGGCACCGACCACCTTGCGGCCACAGCTCCGGTCAGCCGCCTCAACAATAGAGGCACGGAACATGGCCCATTCGGACTCAATGTCCCCACCTCCCTCGGGACGTGGTTGAAGTTCTGCCGGAGGTGGGAGTTGAAGCTACTTCTGACAGGGGACTCTGCCAGCAGGTCTGACCGGCATCTTCCCCCACCATCGAAGCCAACTCACCACCAGGTGGTGATCAGTTGACAGCTCCGTATACCCCTAACCACTCAGGAATAATGGTAGGACTTTTTCATTCATTCATTTATGGAAGCTGTTCCCAGGATTGTCATCTTCACCAAACCATTTCATCCACTTTTGCCACATTGACTGTATAAGGACATTGTCATGAGTGTTTATTTATGTGGTTCATTGTTGTGTAAAATTGTATCACCTTAGGGGAAAGGGGAGGTTTGTCTGATTGTTGTTGTTTTGCATTGGTTTTTCCATCTAATATATTATTTAGATAGATAATCCCAAGGGAAAATTCACATACTTCAGCAGCAGCATCCTGATAAAAATAAACAATATTAAATTAAAGAGTGATAAAAATGCAGGAAAAAAGACAATAACTTTGTATAATGTTAACCTTTACACCCCACAGGTGGAATTGAAGAGTCGCATAGTGAGGGGGAGGAATGATCTCCTCAGTCTGTCAGTGGAGCAGGACTGTGACAGCAGTCTGTCGCTGAAGCTGCTCCTCTGTCTGGAGATGATACTGTTCAGTGGATGCAGTGGATTCTCCATGATTAATAGGAGCCTGCTCAGCGCTCATTTGTTGGTTTCATGGCTTTGCCTGTGGGTGTGTGTGGGTCAGACCAAGGCTAGGTGCGTCTCTGGAATCCCCATTAAAAAATAAATAAATCACCTTCTTATCAATGGTGTGAATCTTAGCGGCACTAAACTGCTACAAATAACTAGAAACAGGAAAGAATCATTATTGCCATAATCTTGGAGAGGTTCGGATACATTCTTTTGTAATTTACCCATGGTTGTTGTGGTATTTATGTTCAGAGAGGTTAGGTGGATTGGCAATTCTAAATTGGCCCTGGTGTGTGGGTGTGTTTGTGTGTGTCCTGCGGTGGGTTGGCACCCTGCCCAGGATTGGTTCCTGCCTTGTGCCCTGTGTTGGCTGGGATTGGCTCCAGCAGACCCCCGTGACCCTGTATTCGGATTCAGCGGGTTAGAAAATGGATGGATGGATGGATTTTGGTATTGCACATTGATAATGTAATGAGTAGTGCAGTAGGCATGTGCTAGTGCCACACCATTGTCCTCAATAGTTTATGGTTCCATTTTTTTTGTGTCAGTTTTTGACAGTTAAGTATTGTTGTTTTGTTTGTTATTTATTTTATAATTTTGTGTGTTGTCAACGGAACAACATTTTGTTAGATGTTTTCTTGATGGGCACCACCGTTTTGTGTATTTTTTTCTATGGCCACCACAATACTTTTGTTTAGGCTGTCTATTGCTGATATGTGACCATGTGACATGCTGTGTTAGAGATTAATGTCTAATACAGATTTAATATCTATTTATAATATATCAATATAAAAAAAAATATTTATTGTGGTAAAATGAATAACCTCATTTTTTGATAAATAGCGTTCCAATAAGGGACAACATAGTGACGGTGTAAAGATAGACACTTGCATTTAGTTCCCTGTGAGGAAGTGGCTCATAGTTTAAATGCGGTGATTCCAAGGTGGTTGTTGAGTGCTTAGAATAAGACTTAGTTGAGTTGCCAGCATACACACACAGATAAGGGCATTATTTTGTTTAGTTCTTAGAAGAGTGAAGAGATTTCATAGATTTACTTACTCATAGGAATGAATGAGTGACATTTGGATGTGTGACTGCATGCACACATTTGCGAAGATGAAGGAAAGAAATACATTCATCTAATCAGGGAGTAAGGTACGGTGGACATCTATACGTCTTCTGTGATTGTTTTATCCAGCCAGATGTGTAGGGGGACTGGCCCAGTGAAAAAGGCTGATCATATAAAAGTTTGGCACTTTTCACTAAGGGTGATCTTTTGACCGTCTTTGCATGTCTTGGTGTTTTCTGAGCTGCCAAGTGTTTGGAGCAATAAAGAAAAAGGCACCTAGCTTTGTACACAGAAAAACAGATTCACCTTCGACTGCATTTTTGGTGAAAGTAACCTTGGTGGTGAGTGGTGAACTTTTGAAGTGTATTATATTCCACTTTTTTGAGTTTTTATTGTTTTTCTGATCATCCTTCATGAACTGTGTTAATTGAAGGAAGAAGAACATTATTTTCACTTTTTTATTTTATCATTTGATTTGGAACCACATTAAATATTTGGATAGTCACTTGCACCTATTTTTTTTTTGCTTATTTTTATTTTTATTCGTGTTGCAATGAACTTTGGAAATAATTGCAATACATCATCAGCATAATATATGAAATTAATCCAGTTTACATTGATAAGTTACTATTTAACTTGGATATCTTGAAGTCTTAAACTGTCTGCTCTCCAAGCTTAGTGCAGAACACCTCATCTGATGTGTCTTTATTCCTATTGCATTTCTTCCATTACTTTTATCTCTCAGCCTCCATGTCATCATCTTCATTTGTTCTACCAGAAACCATTTTTTTTAACTTAACTGAGATGACAATCTGTTTTGATTTGCTGGGCTTCTGGTGTTTTTGACACACTTATTTCATATTTTTTCACATACCACCAGCCAATCAAATAATTGTGTATCTTGGATACCATTATAAAGTTTAAATACAGTTTAGGTAATAATCTTTGTTTAGTTAAACATTAAAGCTTATTATGAAATACATGCAGATTTGGGGATCCTGGAGCACATTTCTGGGTTATGAACCACAGAGGTCAACTCTGGTCAGCTCCAGCACAAATTAAGCACTATAAACTTGAACGACCTTACCTATAACTATTTGTTGCTTTTTGTATTTTTCTGTTCACCAGCTATGTTCTGTGAGTGGTGGTTCATAGTCCATGCTGCCTATACTACCTTTCAAGCAACTACATGAAAAACAACTTATAATTAAAAATTCTAATAATGTTTCCCCACCTCTGAATTTTTATAGTCCCTTATTCTTCTTGTAAAAGTGGAAAAACACTAATTGGGATTTTGCTTTTCCCCTAAACACAACATAGTGTCTAGTTGTGAAATAGTGATTAACAAACTCAGTTCTATTTGTTGTCTTCCTCTCCGCTCTCTCTCACACTCCACCAATTTAGATTTGCCAATTAGCCTAACATGTAAGTCTTTAGGCTGTTAAAGAAAAACTGGACTACTAGCAGAAAAAAACACTGCAGGAATGGTTAGATGGTTAAAACTTCACACAGGGTAGTGACTCAGGCTGCGATTTGAACCCAAACTCCTGAAGTTGTGAACCAGAAGTGCTAACTACAGGGCTCCACGTTGTTCTTTTTTTAATCCTTCTTTAGAATTAAGTTGCTATAAACTTGTGTTTAGATATATTTTGAGTTTGTATCCTATGATGCCTCTACCATATCTGATTTACAGTCTGCTGTCCTACAGGTACCAGTTAACACATTCTTCTGTTTCTACTCTTACAGTGGTGTGAAAAACTATTTGCTTCCTTCCTGATTTCTTATTCTTTTGCATGTTTGTCACACAAGATGTTTCTGATCATCAAAAACATTTAACCATTAGTCAAATATAACACAAGTAAACACAAAATGCAGTTTTTAAATGATGGCTTTTATTATTTAGGGAGAAAAAAAATCCAAACCTACATGGCCCTGTGTGAAAAAGTAATTGCCCCCTGAACCTAATAACTGGTTGGGCCACCCTTAGCAGCAATAACTGCAATCAAGCGTTTGCGATAACTTGCAATGAGTCTTTTACAGCGCTCTGGAGGAATTTCGGCCCACTCATCTTTGCAGAATTGTTGTAATTCAGCTTTATTTGAGGGTTTTCTAGCATGAACCGCCTTTTTAAGGTCATGCCATAGCATCTCAATTGGATTTAGGTCAGGACTTTGACTAGGCCACTCCAAAGTCTTCATTTTGTTTTTCTTCAGCCATTTAGGGGTGGATTTGCTGGTGTGTTTTGGGTCATTGTCCTGTTGCAGCACCCAAGATCGCTTCAGCTTGAGTTGACGAACAGATGGCCGGACATTCTCCTTCAGGATTTTTGGTAGACAGTAGAATTCATGGTTCCATCTATCACAGCAAGCCTTCCAGGTCCTGAAGCAGCAAAACAACCCCAGACCATCACACTACCACCACCATATTTTACTGTTGGTATGATGTTCTTTTTCTGAAATGCTGTGTTCCTTTTACGCCAGATGTAACGGGACATTTGCCTTCCAAAAAGTTCAACTTTTGTCTCATCAGTCCACAAGGTATTTTCCCAAAAGTCTTGGCAATCATTGAGATGTTTCTTAGCAAAATTGAGACGAGCCCTAATGTTCTTTTTGCTTAACAGTGGTTTGCGTCTTGGAAATCTGCCATGAAGGCCGTTTTTGCCCAGTCTCTTTCTTATGGTGGAGTCATGAACACTGACCTTAATTGAGGCAAGTGAGGCCTGCAGTTCTTTAGATGTTGTCCTGGGGTTTTTTGTGACCTCTCGGATGAGTCGTCTCTGCGCTCTTGGGGTAATTTTGGTCGGCCGGCCACTCCTGGGAAGGTTCACCACTGTTCCATGTTTTTGCCATTTGTGGATAATGGCTCTCACTGTGGTTCGCTGGAGTCCCAAAGCTTTAGAAATGGCTTTATAACCTTTACCAGACTGATAGATCTCAATTACTTCTGTTCTCATTTGTTCCTGAATTTCTTTGGATCTTGGCATGATGTCTAGCTTTTGAGGTGCTTTTGGTCTACTTCTCTGTGTCAGGCAGCTCCTATTTAAGTGATTTCTTGATTGAAACAGGTGTGGCAGTAATCAGGCCTGGGGGTGGCTACGGAAATTGAACTCAGGTGTGATACACCACAGTTAGGTTATTTTTTAACAAGGGGGCAATTACTTTTTCACACAGGACCATGTAGGTTTGGATTTTTTTTCTCCCTAAATAATAAAAACCATCATTTAAAAACTGCATTTTGTGTTTACTTGTGTTATATTTGACTAATGGTTAAATGTGTTTGATGATCAGAAACATTTTGTGTGACAAACATGCAAAAGAATAAGAAATCAGGAAGGGGGCAAATAGTTTTTCACACCACTGTAGCTCCTGCATATTTGAAGCTGCTAGGAAATCAATCCTTTGCATTTTACATGAGAACCGTATTTTACTGTGTTATTTTAAGTGTGTGTTAGCCACATTGTACTGTCTCATATAAATTATTTTAAACATGACAACATGTTATCTACTAATATCTACTATTAATCTATACTTATGTATTGATAAGAAATAGTATCACTCACATGTATTCTATTCATCTGAGCTTTGCATAATTACCAAATCTTTTATATTGCCCATTTTAAATTGCTGCTGTGATTTTTAGCCATTATGTAAGTTTTTTTAAGATCAAAATGAAAGGACAGTATGCTTTCTTGCCATCCAGTGTATCCATTTCATCTTCAAAGTACACCACAGCTTAATCAAAAGAAGCAAACTTTCCTAAAGGTTTCTTCGTTCTCTTCAAAGTCTTTTTCATCTGATAGATGGTTAAACTTTCTGTTACCATTCCCAGTGCCAGTAGACCCCCAATTTATTTGAGTTCTCCTTTAAATAAACAGGGTGCTTTTTTATATTTTTCACTCAATAAGGACTGCTTCTGTTTCAAATGATGTATTGTATGGCCATACCTGAGAAGCACTTAAAAATGACATACTGTAGATTCCTTACAGTATGAGGTTCAGTTGATTTATATTTTTTATTTTGTGCTTTCAACTTTTTAATAGACTTCTTAGCACTGAACCTTATTTTGAAAGGAATTGTAGTTCCTGTTTTGAGGACTAGGGCAGGGATATGACTAAGCGGCATTAAATCAATTCAATATTCAACATAAGCAAAAAGAGATGAGTTACAACCAATGCATTTAAACAACATTAAAATAAGAATTTGGCCAACAGTAAAACATACCTTCAGGCATGATGTCAATGCATGGATAAAAGCATTACAAAAATGACCTTAAAATTCCAATCCTAGGGAGTGCTGTTCTGGATGGAGTTAATTCAGATTTATTCATTTTACAGTTCATATCTCTCTCAAAATTTTGAAGCCTACATTCCTTATACACAGCTGATCTTTAGTCCGTAACAAAAACAATAATTGAATTATAGAATGAGAATTAAAGCCAACTTCGAAACTGTGTTTAACAGAACGGGCCTACAGTGCTGACTTAGTATATTTATTTTGGCTTTAAATATAATCATTTCCATAATGTATACTAGGATTTTTTTTAATTGTATTTCTTATATTTAATGGAATTTTTATAAAATAACAACAAAGTATTGGTATAACATGTTTTGATTCCTGTCTTGTGGAGGTGACACCTGGGAACCTTATTTATATATATCAATTCAGAGTCATTGAAACGATCTCATGGATTTCAAAATCTTATATCTTGAAATAGAAATAAGTGCTATTTTCCGCTGAATTGTGATGGTATATCTTAAATTATTTTGATGTTATCCACATTTTTAGCTCAACAAATATTCCATATTTCAGTGCAGGCACAGCAAAGCAGATATTTTTTTCGCAAACCCAGAGAAAAAAATCCAGCAATTTCTTATTAGCACTCATTTCAGATATCAATTTAGAAGCTTATCATGGCAGGCTGATGGACATGATTGAGACAGTAAGGCATTAACACTTGTTTGAGATTCACTGTGATTTTACAAATACTATGTGCATAATGCTAATATGCCATGTTCCAGTCTGCACTGATTAGCTGATGTCTTTGGACTCTAATTGATAACAATCTGAAGTGTTTTCCAGGGTCTTTTGAAAAAATAGTAATGTTGTAATCAAACTAAAATATAGACACTTCAGTGCAAAAATCATAGTCTGGAATTTGCCAAGACTGGGAGAAATTATTTACCCAGGACAGACTGATACAATAAAAGAAACACTCTTAACTAACAGTTCTACACTAATATACCCGAGTGCCATAGGATGCCCAGAAATTTTAATTCCTATGCATTGAATACTGTTTCAATTCAGCCTGAAACCTGCTTAAGGCAGACCCTTGACCTTCAAATCATCCAGAACTTAACTGATTAGTTGATAAAGAGAAAATATCTGACATTTTTCAGCATCTGATTGATTTTTGTAAATTATTCTTGGGAATGGGCACATGATGATGTCTTAGGCACCTATTTATACAGTATATTCATACCCTTAACCATTTCAATCAGGGTATCTGTTTCCACATTCCTCTCTTGATTATTATCTCCTAGAAACCTCTTTTTCTGTGATTCTATTTATTTCGTCTACCTGCCAATTAAGACCATGTGCAACTTCAGTACTTTTCTATTATCGTGACGCACGGTTCAAAATTAGACAATCTACCCCAACCCAATTCCTAAACTTAACCTTACAAATCAGACAACAACAGTAACAGAGGGTTATTTTTTAATTAAGATTAGAGACCCAGGTTACTGTTGCTGCCCTGTTTGTGAGGTTGTTTAGGATTTGGGGAGGGCAGATTGTCTGATTTTGAACAGTGCATGACAATAATAGAAAAGTACCACAATTTCTTGAAGAAATGGATTTGTATATTTAGGCAGGATTGTTGCACCAGTCAACATTTTTGACTAAGAATGAACATCATTTACCTTGTACTTTGAGCTAAGTTCAGTTTCAATTTTGCATTTTTAGTTTTTTTGTTTTTTACATTTGCTTCTACTTTTGAATATAGGTGCAACCTTTACAATCTTGTTGTGTCTGAAAATGTTTTCCTCACTGAAATGTACCATTCACTTTAGCTTTCTGGCAAATAACCCCTGTAAATTTCTTTATTCATCTTGGTTTTATATACAGAGTTAATTTTTTCACAGTATTATTTTTCATACAGATGCATGGTTATAGAGATTGATATCTTTTCTAATTAACTGTGACTTTTTATCTGTATTTACAGCTCTCAGTAATTATGTTTAAAGAGATTGAGACCAATATCTACACCACTATTTCATTTCTATTTTTTGAACAGCGTGTTTACCTCTTTACTGTAGAGAGAATTTTTGAGGATCTGTTTTGCTGAAAGGAGTTGCTATCTAATATGTAAAATACTGTATGCAAGATACAGAAGTTGAAGTGACTTCTCTCAGGCTATATTTTTAACTTAACCTTAATTTATACAGAACACAATAGTTGTATGCACCTGCTGTTATGCACCTAAAATCTGGAATAGCCTGCCTATAGAAATTCGCCAGGCTAATACAGTGGAGCACTTTAAAAACACATTATTTTAACATGGCCTTCTCATAACCTCACTGTAATTTAATCCTGATACTCTGTATTTCCAGTTCATTATAATAACTATTCGTGGTGGCTCTAAAATCTGTACTAACCCCTACTTTCTCTTCTGTTTCTTTTTCTGGTGTCTTTTTCTACTCAAAGTACTGTGATGTTCCAACAGTGACAGATTAAAAGCCAGAAGTCTGCACGACCATCATCATCAAGAGCGTCCGTGAGAACCCTAAATACAAAGAGGACTATTTCATTTATGTTAGGTAGAATGCCCAGAGGGGACTGGGTGGTCTCGTGGCCTGGAACCCCTGCAGATTTTATTTTTTTCACCAGTCATCTGGATTTTTTTTTTTGTTTTGTTTTTTTCTGTTCTCCCTGGCCATCGGACCTTACTCTTTTTCTATGTTAACTAATGTTGTCTTATTTTAATTTTTTTTGTCTTTTTATTTTTCTTCATTATGTAAAGCACTTTGAGATACTTTTTTGCATGAAAATGTGCTATATAAATAAATGTTGTTCTTGTATGTTTTAGGCGTACGTGATGTGCAACATAGAGCTGCTTAAGTCAGATGAATTAAATTATATTTATTGGTTATTAACATACGTATATTAGGCATGGCCTTAAAAAATTAAAAAAAAAACAAGCTTTGGGAACATTTTCAAGGAAAAAACAGTTTGTTGGTGATTTATTTTAGTAACATATAGCATTTGTTGGGGGTGGGGCAGGGCCCTCCCTTAAATGCTGCCTATTTTTCAGATTGTTGTCTGTTTTCTTCAGGACATAGCAATTCAGGATGAAAGTTTAAATTTAAAGGCCATGTTTATCACACAAACAATCTAATGACTGCTCCTTATGCTTTAACCTTTTAGTTAATTTCTCTCATACTTGTTTAGCATCATTTATGGGCGTCATCCTTCATTTTTGTTCCTATGCATCCATTAATGTTGATTCTCCCACTTTGCATTATTGATAAGTACTCAGCAAAATAAATTCTGTAGCTGATAACAAACCTATGCAGTCCTATTCCTTATTAAAAAAAAATTTCTGCATCCATAGGTAATAATAACTTTGAGTGCTCTCACAAAGATTAAACGTATATTCCATTAAGGAAGGAGTGAACTTTATAAAACATGTGTGTGCTCATGATGAATCTGGTCTAGAAGTGAAATGAGTCTAAAATATGTTTCATCTTTAAAGAAATGTTAGAAGCCTGTCAGAATGTTTTTGTAAAATCAATAATATCAGTGATGATAATTTTGATGCAGATTTTGTATAAAGTGGGGATGTGTGTAAGGCTACACTTAGTAATTTTCCATCCTGCAAGGGTTTTAAAGCTCTAGAGATTTCAAACCGCGTTACTGATCAGGGCCTGTTTTACATGTTCCTCAAGTGTTGGAATTTTATATCATTTAAATAAAGCATTAAGAATTTATTTATTCATGCATCCTGATGAGTACTGTGCCTTTAAAAATTACTCACACCTTGGAACCGTTCACATTTTAATATTATACAACATTGCGTCACAGTGAATAAAATTTTTTAGCACTGATCAACAGAAAAGGATTCTTTAATGTTAAAGTAAAAACAGATCTCTGCAAAGTGGTCTAAATTAAACACAAATATAACACACAAAATAATTCATAAGTATTCGCCCTCTTCAAGTCTGCATTTATTAGAAGCACCCTTGGCAGCCATGACAGCCTTGCGTCTGTGCGTCCAGGTCTCTATCACCCTTTCACATTTAGACACCGCAAGTTTTCCACATTCTACAGTACAAAACTCCACAAGTTCTGTCAGGTCACATGGGTGAGCGTCAGTCCAGTCACAAATTCTCAGTTGGATTAAGATCTAAGTTCCTGGTAAGCTCGGTCTGTATTTCATAATGTGCAGTATTTGGCTTATGCTAAACATGGTGTTTAGTTTGGTAGGGAAAAAGCTCAAGTTTGGTCTCATCCTACCATAAACCTCCTCCACTGACTTTAGAGTCTCCCATGTGCCTCCTGGCAAGCTCTAGCCAAGATGTTATGTGCATTTTTAACAAAGTTATTAAGCTGCACTGAAAAAAGTATAACCTCCATTCAACTTAAAATATTTAAGGTAATGATTCACACTTAATATTTTCAATCTGAACCAATATAATTCTTTTATCTTATTGAACCCACAATTTTTAAGTTAAGGCAAATAATTTAGAGTGATTGGGTGTAATTCACTTGTTTTATACTCAAGTAAATCTATTTTTTAAGTTGTTACAATTTAAATTGGTTTATTGGTTTTTTGGTCATAGCCCGTTTTTATGCTGTTTAGAAATATTATGAACATAACACATTCCAATGCTGTACTTTTTACATTTATTTAAAAATCTAGTGCAAATACACAAGCATTTTGCAGAGTAAATCTTAAATATACAACAAAAAATTATTAAACGTTTCTACAGCTTTCTTGAAAGTATATTTTATTACGAGTAGTTATACTTAAAATTAACAGTTGAGAAACAGGGTTACTTACCAGAAATCCTCCGTTATAAAAGTCTGCTGCTGAAAATGACCAGAACTGTATAGCTACGTCCAGTCCGCTCTGGAAAGTGTTCTTCTTTTTTGGCAGGTGGAATGCCAGCATGCTGGAAAGTTTGACCGGAAGAATATACAAACAGCCTCTCCCACACAGCACACGAACACCCTAAAATATTAGGTTAACTGAAATAGGATTTTTATGTTTATTCCCTCCACCATAACTTACTTTGGTACAATTTTTTTTTTTATTTTGATTGAGATCTGAAACCAAATATTTCAAGCTACCAACATTAAATTACTAATCTTAAATTGATTGAAATAGATAATTTACATTGAATGAACAACATCATTGTTATACTTTTTTCAGTGTGAGGCAGGTGAAGCACCAGTTGCTGTATTCACATTCTCTCCAGTCCCTTTCACTCTAGGTTGGATTTCCTTCAGAATTATCATAGTTGATGGACTCCTTCACTAGTCTTCTTCTTGCACTGTCACTCAGTTTTTGTGAATGGCTTGCTACAGCCAGATTTACAGGTTTGAAACACTCTTTCCATTTTTTTAATGATTGGTTTTCCTGTACATCAAGAGATATTCAGTGATTTGGACACTTTTTATATCCATCCCCTGTCTTTTGCTTTTCAATCACCTAGTTACAAGTTGTTCTGTTGTCTTCATTGTGTAGTTTAGGCCATAATACTAATACTGACTCATCACAAATTGGATCTTCCAGATAAAGTTATTAGTTAGGTGTGTCATGTTAATGATATGTTAATAAATACTTGTGAGGTCAATTGTTTTGTGTTTTATTTTTTTTAATTTTTTTTTTGCTAATTAATTTAGACCATTTTGCAGAGATCTGTTTTCATGTTGACAGTAAGGAATCGTTTTCCATAATTCAGTGTTGCACAATCCTAAATTTGTAAAAAATGGCATGAATGCTTTTTATAAGTACCGTATATTTTCATAGATTCCCACAGTAATGTGTAGGAGGTGAAGTGGAGCTACTCTTCTCAAAAATGTATAGTCAAAGATGCTTATTATCTATCTGTTTAAATGAAGGTAAATTAAAATGTCATGAATCAGAATAAAAAAGAGTCTATATGAGTCCATGATTCAAAATAAAATTATAGTATGAACTAAAAGAATAGTCCATTTGTGATAACTGTGATATTCTGGTGAGAAGAGTAGCGCCTTGAGCATGGTTGAAAAACGTCCCATGTCAAACATTTTGAGGGTTTTTAGGCAGTGTTGAATGGCTGAAGCAGAACTTATATCAGTATTATCCCATTTAGGAGCATATACATTCCCCAAAGTCAATGCAGACTCAGATAGTCCTTCACCTACAACTGAATAGTGTCCACGAGGATCTTAATTTACCTTGGAATAAATGGAACTGACTCATGTATTAATATCCAAGTGTGTTTCTGGTGGTGTAGTCATGAACATGATCTTATGTTATATGTCACATGGGTTAGCCAATTTTGTCTGATATATTAGTGCACACCTGTGAAGCTCATTGAACTGACCACTCTTATAAGGTGAAGTGTTTTCCTGGGAAAATGCAGCAATGTTTAGTACCTCATTGGCTTGGTTTAGCAACTCTAACCTAGTTACAGTGCCGCAATGGGCTTTAACAGACCCTGCCTCTTGACAGCCTCTTAGCCTTGACTCTCTAAGAAGACAAGGAAAAACTCCCAAAAAACCCTCGTAGGGAAAAAATGGAAGAAACCTTGGGAAAGGCAGTTAAAAAAGAGACCCCTTTTCAGTTAGGCTGGGCGTGCAGTGTGTGTCAAAAGGAAGGGGGTCACTACAATACAATACACAGAACAGAACAAATCCTCAATACAGTATGGAACAGAATGTAACAGTAGATGATATCACATAATATGATTTGGGTTTGTTTAGAGTCCTGGAAACCTCAGCTATCAAGCTGCTTCCCCCATTTGGCCATTCCAAAGCTGAAACAGCACTGGGCCAGCCAATCCGTTTAAAGGACCCCTCTACCCCACTATTCCTGCGATCCTCCATCAGGGATGACTTTACCTTAGGCAGGCAACTGGCAATTTGAGTACCGAGAAGAGAAACAGAATAGGTGAGGGTTAGTAGCAAATTATAACTATCATGTTACTTATGTTTTAGTGCTAATGACTAACAACAGAGATGCAGTCTGTACAGTTAATCAGCAGCTCTAGTCAGGATATGCTAAACTGAAGTAGTGAGTCTTCAGCTGGGATTTAAAAGCTGAGACCGAAGGGGCATCTATTATAGTAGCAGGCAAACCATTCCACAGTTTAGGGGCCGTATAACTAAAAGCTTAACCTCCCACTGTTATTTTATTAATTCTTTGAATCATAAGCAGACCAGCATCTTGAGATCTTAATGTGTGCTCTGGTTTGCAAGTCATTATAAGTTCAGACAAGTAAGCCGGACCTTGGCCATTTAATGCTTTATTTTTAAAAGGAGGATTTTGAAATTTGCCCTAAACTTAACCGGGAGCCAGTGTAAGAATTTAAGAACTGGAGTTATGTGTTCGTATTTTCCTGTTCTTGTAATAATTCTTGCAGCAGCATTTTGGATTAACTGGAGGCTGTATAAAGAACAGTTTGAACATCCCGTCAACCCCACTTTGCATTAGTCAATCCTACTAGAAATAGTAGGAAACTTATCTGTAGGCCACCATGTGAAGTTATCAGTCATTATCATTACAGCTTTAAACCTCATTCACACAGCATTTGCAGGAGCAAGGAAGTCACTACCATGCTGCAGGTGCCGGCTTATATAACATCATACAAAAGAACGGGCCAGTAAGACAGTATTTGTTATTATTCCACTCTTATTTGGTATTTTTATTATTATTTTTATTTTTTGTACTCTTCTTTTGCATGTTTTGTTTAAAATGTTTTCTTCATAATCCTGGTCACACAGGTAAACAGACAGACACATTTTTTAGTAACTATAACATGCATCTTAGGTAACTTTATAGAAGCAATTATTAAGGTGGCAATTGAAAAGTACATATCAAAAATAGCTGTATTAGTTCATAGGTTAGCATGAGCATTAATTCATAGGTTAGCATATATTACCCTAATATAATAGAAGCAACAAAAGCATATGATTTGACTATTGCTACATATAATGTTGCAATGGCATCATGTATTGTATAATATGTTGTTAAATTTCATTTACTTATTATTTGTCAGAATGTAACATAACACCAAGAGAAATTCCTAACAATTATTTTGTCAGGCAATAAAGTTCAAGTTTATTTTGAGAAGGCTTTTGATAAGGTACCATGTGATCAAACCAAGAGAATTAAGGGTGCTCTGTGTAGCTAGTTGCAAAACTGGCTAATGGAACAATAAACTATTTTTCAAGTTATTTGATGTGAGAAGTGATGTGCCTTAGTGAACAATGCTGGAGACAATGTTTGTTTTAGGATATATAAATACTACTGATAAGAATATAAATAATCAGCTGGTTAAGATTACAGATGATAATAAACCAGATAAATGCAGGATAATGTAGAATCAACTGAATGATATAAAAGGAACTTGGTCAAAATACAGGCTTGAGCAGATTTGTGGCAAATAAAATTTAATGTAAATGAGATACAGTATTACATACATGAAGTGAACATGTTATACAATATTTGAATACATAATCATTGGTCAGAAACATGAAAATGCACTTTATGAAAAAGACCTAGAGTTCATAGTGGACTCACTTTTCACATCCAGACAGTGCACACAAGTAAATAAAAAGACTTGATTAAGAAGTTTAATTTGAAGTTATGTTATATAGCTTAATGTGTTGTTTACCAGTCAAGGTCAACTATAATATATCTGAGATAGTTTTCTCCAAGAAAGACACAGAAATGCTAGAGAAAGTACACAAAGGAACAAGTAGGCAGGTTCCGGGACTGTGCAGAATAGGCTATGAGGAAAGATTAAAGGACTTGAACCTTTTCAGTTTAAGTAAACAGAAATTAAAAGAGATACATGCCTGAACTGAATAAGATTATATTTTTATTTATATATTTGGACTTCAGTCTTCATACATTATACACTTAATGTCAAAATTTTGTCATTAGTAGTAAAACATGAAAAAAGTTTGTCTTTTAGATATGTGTTCAACATTTCTGCCATGCTACACTTACATAGATCTTTGTAGACACTTTACACACATGAAATACATGTGTTCCAAATAACAATATATTTTTTAGCCTATACAGCTCTAGGCACCTGACTCCCTGATAAACAAGACATGAGCTGGGAGAGTTTTTTGCAGTTTCCGCGGCAGTGGGAGGATGGGATAGCAGGCTGCTTACTCCTTGGGCTTATCAACATATTTACAAGACAAAAGACGCTGAATGGAGACGCAAGCGGATTTAAGGTGGGTTGGATTTACGAGTTTTTTCATAAGCTAATTCTAGTGTTAATGTTCTCAAAAGGCAGTGGCAGGTTGGCCATTCACCAGTAGGCTGTCAACTTTCTCCATTTGGATATTATGGCTGTTATATTTTTATGTATAGAAATAGGTTATGTAGAATTTGACCTGACATGCATCAATTTTGTTTTTTTTTTTGAAGGCTGTCAGAATTTTTGTTTTTATTTGTTATATGGTGTGTCTCTGGATCATATTCACTGTCTACTTTGCTGTGATAGTAGGGATCACTCTTAGTAACATTTATAAGTCTATACACTTTCTTCAAAGGAGTGCATGGTACTTTAAAGTGAGGTTTAACTGTCCGTGAACGTCTTGCAAATGATTCAGTGGTCAGTTATGGGGCATGGAAAAGATGAGCTAGACTTCTGGTATAAAACTCCATTTCTTCCCTTCAGAATATTTCCCATAATAGACTGTCACAGACTGCTTATCCAGCCATTACTACAAACCCAAAAAAGATCTGAAAAAAAATAGTGTAAAACCAAAATTTTTGAATACTTTTTACTAGTACTGTGATAAAATAAAGAATAATCAACATAGAAAATTACTGTTTAATAAACCAACATTTATTTGTTTATATTGGAGGGGTGGGCTGGGTGATTATTATAATATTTAGGGTTATAAACCAAAGGTAGCCACAACTAAGGTTGAAAGTCAGTAAACATACATTTAAAGATGGAACTAATTACATTTTAATCAAGTCATTCCGGGGGGATATAAAATGAGCTGCAGCAATTAAAAGTTCAGCTTGCAGATCCCAACATTCAAATAAAAAAGAATTCAAGCTTCCAATTAAAGGCTGCATAAAAAATTAAAGATTAACTATGCATATCATGATTTGGGGTACAGCTGATCTATTTATAATCAGATGATGTCTTTACAAAATTGTGTTCTCAGCAGAATTAAATATGCATTTTATCTGTCACGAGGCTCCCATTTTTAGAAATGGTATTGTTTTTTTAAAGAACCATTAAGTTAAAATGTATAGTAGTACTAGGGTGTTGTACCGTGTTAGCCATTATGAATGTAGAGAAAAGCCAAGCAAAACGACACCTTTTATTGGCTAACTAAAGATTACAATATTCCCTGAAGCTATAGGCAACTCAGGCCCCTTCTTCAGGCAAGATCTTGGGGGCCTGAGTTGCCTCGAAAGCTTGCATATTGTAATCTTTTTACTCTACATTAAGAAGTATATAAAGTTTTAAATATGCTATTGCATCTGAAAAAAAAAACATCTTTTAGTATAGGATGTAATTATCAATAACAAATTATGCATTTATACTTAGTAATTAATGACTACTAATGTATTTTTCTGAAATTACTGAATTCACATCTATATCATGTGTAAAAAAAAAAAACATTTAAGGTTTCCACATTACAGTAGCACTGTTGGGATAGGATTGCAAATATCTGTTAAGACGCCTGGATGCTGAAAAAGTCTTTAAGTTAAATATAAATATAAATACACTGGAGGAATGGAGATCAGCAGTTGTCTAAAATATCTGCAAAAAACATTTTCCATAATTAAAGCCCTGATAACATTTTACAAACTGAGGATGAGATTTTGGGACAACTTAGCTAATATTTAACCAGATGGTAGACTGAATGATGACCCTTCTTCTTTCAAATATTTGTGTACTTAGAGCACAGCTAATTTGTTATTAGAAGAACACAAGATTAGTGAAACAATGAGGAGCAAAATAAATACATTTTCCCTGAATCTGTTTTAAATTTCATAAAACAATTACAACACAAGAAGAAGGCAACTGGAAAGGAATTAAATGACAGATATTAGGCAATAAAATGAGCTGTACAATTTCTATTCTTATAAGGAAGCAAAGCATTTTTGTTTAACATATTATGATTGCTGCGGTGGGCTGGCACCCATCCATTATCCAACCCGCTATATCCTAACTACAGGGTCACGGGGGTCTGCTGGAGCCAATCTCAGCCAACTCAGGGCGCAAGGCAGGAAACAAACCCTGGGCAGGGCACCAGCCCACCGCAGATTACCAAGATAAAAAATATATATATTTTTTAAATGAAGGTTTTGTGGGAAAATAACACTGCTATGAGTCCTATATTAAAACAATTAGACAAAACTAGGCTAGACAAAAACCATTCCACTGTGGTGAAATTTCACCTGCATAGATGCATTTCATGGTGGATTGACACAACTAGGTGGACACCAAATAAAATGTTCTGATCCAACAGTACAAGACCACTGATGCTAGAAAAAGCAGGACTTGCAATTTTGAAACTTGATAGGTACAATAATTTATCAAAAGAAACCCAGGGGGCAGACTCAAAGATTATTCAACAGGAATCAGCACATTTTAGATAACGAAAAGGATTCTGAGAACAAAATCACTAAGATTTGCATGATTTTGCTAATTACAATACAAGACTGAGAGGGGCAAGCACTTTTTACTGTACCACAGGCCACACTCACTTTTATATATTTATTTTCACCAGTCATAACATGAAGAAATCCAAAACTGTTAAAATGCCAGTCTACCACAGACCACACTGAATTTCAGAAGTTTATTGTTATTAAACACTTAGTATGAACAGACTTACAATTGGGCAGCACAGAAAACCATGTGGCAAACTAAAATAAGTCAAACATCATTAGGAAAGAACAGAAGGGCAAAGGCAAAATAATAAGTTAGCATCCAAGCACCTAAAAATGAATGTGATAGAGAGCAAAGGAACAATAGAAATTGTAAAAAGAGCAAGACGAAGAAAGTAATAGGGAAGACATGGATGAAACAACATAGAATAGAGAAAGGGGATTTGGGTGATCATTCCATGCACTTTATAAAATTCACTGAGTTTCAGGGCAATAATCTGTAATACCACAGCTGTTTCAAATGTGGTTTGGTGTGTGGTGTGTGCCTCCCATAACTAAAATATTTTATTAGTCTATTAAATGGTATCATGAAATAAATATAATAACTACGAACGATGGCATGACATTAAGTTATCTCTTTTATAAACGAAAAAAGTATATTTTACACAGGTATAAAAAGGAAAGGGCATACTGTAGTATGCCATATCTTTTGAAATCATTTTTTTAACAATGAATGTCACCCATTCAATGGTTTAAAATATCAGCCAAATATTTTTTAAGTGGTTGTTTCTGTTAAGGTTTGTGGTATAGTGGGTCCACAGCTCTCTCAGTAAAGGCCAGTTTTAAATAAATAATCACTGCGCTCACGGCTTAGTGAGGGGGCGTGGTGGTTGTGGCTGAAGCAATTCCCAGAGCAATCTGTGGTGTGGGCGTTTCTTACCTAAGTGCACAGGAGAGAGACTGCCCACATCTGTGATTGTTCCTGGGCTGCTAATTTGTCGCAGCTGCTATGCCCTCTCGACATATATATAAGTGCGAGCCGGCTAGGAAAAGGAGGCAGAAGATGAAAAAAGGGTAGAACGAAAAATAGAAAGAAAGAAGATAATGGAGGTTGTGGAGGAAAAAGCAGGAAGCAGAGAGAGAAATTTGGTGCGGGAGAACAAACTCCTGATACTCTGTATGTTCAATTTCCTCATAATAACTACTCATGGTGGCTCTAAAATCCGTACCGACCCCTACTCTCTTTTTCTGTTTCTTTTTCTGGTTTCTTTGTGGTGGTGGCCTGCGCCACCTCCACCTACTCAAAGCTTCATGATGCTTCAACAATGATGGATGGATTAAAAGGCAGAAGTCTACATGACCATCATCATCAAGTCCTTCCGTGAGAACCCTAAATCCAAAGAGGACTGTGTGATTTATGTTAGGTAGAATGCCCAGAGGGGACTGGGTGGTCTCATGGTTTGGTATCCCTACAGATTTTATTTTTTTCTCCAGCCGTCTGGAGTTTTTTTTTTTCTGTCCCCCCTGGCCATTGGACCTTACTCTTATTCAATGTTAATTAATGTTGATTTATTTTGTTTTCTTATTGTGTCTTTTATTTTTCTATTCTTTATTATGTAAAGCACTTTGAGCTACTGTTTGTATGAAAATGTGCTATATAAATAAATGTTGTTGTTGTTGTTGTAGCAGAGAGGGTCAGCTGCAAGTAGGGCGACTCCCCTATTGAGAAGCCCAGACAAGGGTAGTAGGGGAGTCGCAGGTATTAAGGCACCGGGCTTCTTGTTGGTTTTTAAAAGAATGTTTCCTATTATATTTTAACCTCGTTGTTTTAAGAAGACTTTTTTCTATTGTTTTTAACCTCCACATTTTCACTTGCTTTTATTTGATTATTTATTTATTGAACTTTTGAAGCACTGCACTTATTTGAACACTCTTTTGTTTTGATTGTTTTAAATAAAAGCACTTGGCACTTTTGTACACCATCCCCTTGCTTTGTTGTTGCCTCACTGCTAAGCTCATCGGTAACATTACTGACAGTGACGGGTTCAAGGGCTGCCAGACAGAAGATGGAAGCATGCAACGAACTTGCATCGTCACAAGGTTCTTGTTTTGATTTAGCTTAAATGTTAAGAAATTATCATGAGTATGCAAAAAACACATTTGTATTTTAGTCACTCATAGATTAACAAAACCATTTGTTTTACATTATTACTTATTATTAATTAATTAGGCTGCAGTTAGAGTAACTAATGTAGTTGGTGTTAGACTAACCACAGTGAACAAAGTTTGAGATAATTGACTTATGTGGAATTTCTACACATAATTGCATTAAGTTTCTCTACTGAATCATTTTTTCAGTGCATGATTGGAAAGTGGGAGGACTATCCACACAGGCAGTATGAAAGTTTGCAAATACAGCACAAACAATGTCAAGACCAGTACTGAAATGCACCAACAGTGTAAGGCAACAGCGCTGTTATTTACTATGTCATTGTCTTACCATCATCTACCATCATGTTAAACTTTTTTTTTTAAGCTTTCAGCTAGTAGATTTTAAAATGTTAGATCATTTACTACATTAGGTGAGTAGAATCAGCTAATAAAAAAAAAACTATATAAGTTTACCAAATATTTTTTCTATTGAATATAGCATAGCATTCTCTAAGAACTCCTAATAAAATGTTCTAGAGAGTTTGTCTTTTCTAGATCCAATGTTTGACTATTATAGTTGTTTCACTATATTATAGCATTTTTCTATTGTTTTAGACTTTGCATATTCAAAGTTATCAAGTTTATATTCCACTTTCTTTGACCTCATATAACTGCTAATACATACAGTATATTGTAGCATTTGGCATGCATTGAAAGACTGAGATACACGCCAAATGAGAGTTAAGCCCAACATTGGTCACATTTATTTAACAGTAAATGATTCACAGTCAGGCTTCTAGAAAATCGTCTGTCCATTATTAAGGCCTCGGGAAATGCCTCATAAAAATGACAGTCACTTAAAGTAGAAAGGATATTCCACTAGTTTGGTGTCCCCGACTGTCTTGCTGTGCCATGACCATCTCCGTGGTCCCACAGTTGTTATCTATGAGGCTTTATTTATAAGCCCCAGCATTCTCCACCTGCCATCTCCAACTTTGCAAGACTTGTAAGCTGCAGTGAGAATGTTCAAGTGATATACTGACTACTACAATATTAATATTGATGGTGTATTTTCCCTTACCATTGATATTTTCTGTTCTTTTACTCAGTCTGTAGTTTGCAAACAATGAACTTCCTTATAAACTTTTTAATCTGCCTGAATATTTTACAGTATGTAATAAAAGTTTAATTAATCTGTCTCTAAACATGATATCCTCACTTTTTGTATGATATAACATTTTTTCCATCAATCTATACATGTACAGGATGTGTCCTATTTAGTTTATATAGATTCCTTTGTAGAACCATTCATATGTACTGTATATGCAGTATACTTATACTTAATCTGCCTTATTGTATAACAGCATCTCTTCATATAGCTCATTGTATTGTTATTTATTTTATTAGAGGACTTATTCCTTCTTTCGATAAAACTCTCTTTTTAATATTTTTTCTCTGCATGCAATAATGAATGGATGGAAATGCATAATATAAAATTTTTATGTACATTTAGTCCAGTATTTTGTAAGACTTCGACCACAGGATTGTAGTCAAAGTAAGGCATGTCGCTTTCTAAAGTGAAGGTCAAGTGTCATTAAGAAAGCCAAATTGCTTTAGCCAATAGCTAAAAGAAAATGAGGCTTACATGGGCAGGAAACACCACCAATCTCATTGTACTCTGAAATTAAAGCATAGAACAAATACACCATCGGCGATACTGTGCATGAAGATGTTATCCTGTGAGGTGCCTACCACGCAAGATGTTGACTCACAGAAACTTATCTTCTGATTCTGGCTTTAGGTCTTTCAAATCTTTCTCCAAAATTATATAGTGCAATATTGCCCAATTAATGCTTAAGGACATGGCAGCATACAGCTAGAGGCACTGCAAGTAATCAACGCAAGTTGGGACACCTGAAGGAATTGTTTGCATCAACTGTTAAGGCTTAATTAACTTTCACTGTTGCAGAAGTGCTTTAATTTGTAAATAATTGCTTATTTACTGAAAAATGCCTTTTTGCATAACTCTGAAAACTGCATTAATTTTGAGTCTTTGGCAACTTGAACTTTGTTATAACCTATGGCAGTTTACTGCTTACCTTTGTACCCTTAAAGATTATTTGCTGAACTTGAACTGCTTAAATATTAAGAAAAACTAAAAAAATGCGGGTGTTCCAAAACATTTAAACAGCAATATATATAATTGGTAGTGTATACTCAATTATCCAAATGGTAGTTGCAGGGAAGCTTGAGCCTATTACAGCAAGCATCAGACAAAATTCAGCAACAATCCCTGGAAACAGCACTAATTTATCACAGTATACATGCAGCATATTTATGTATCTATTTCCAAAATAAAAAAAAAACATAATTACACAACAAATTCTATGATGATATTTTTTCTTTGAAGAATAAGAAAAAAATAGTGTCAGGTGGGCTTATTTAGGTATGACTATGTATAGCCTATAATTATAAGCAATCATGCAGAAGTTCAAGTAAATGAAGCAGACAACCTGACAGTAGGTGTTCTGAATTCTTTGCTTATTAGAAGACTTTGGAGGCTAAAATATAAATTCTCGTATATAATATATATACTGACATTTAAACAAAGAAAAATGAGACATCGAGACACAAATAATTAAAATCAGTTTCCACACAAAACTACTATGCTGTGTACATATGAACATTTTTCAACATGCCTGTTTTTCTAGGCATATTAAATGTATTCTTAAAACCATTAGAACTGTATCTAAACAAAAGAAAAACAGAGGCTTTAATGAATAGATTACCTTGATCATTTAATCAGCATTTTTTAATTGTGTTCTCATAAATGTCAGTTGTGGACGATGGTTATTTAACTGACCATATCTGAAATTATTAGTTTGTTATAAAGCAAGAAATATTATTTTAATATCTGACACATATCAAAAACAAATTTTGAGGATGGTGATTTGATCTCCAGGATAGCTAATTATAAAACAGATTAAAGATGAAACTGTGTAATGTTCGCAGAAGCAGTTTAATTGATTGTGAGAGATGGCTGGCAGTTTATCCCAGTCAATACATCCAGACCGTTAGATGGAGTCCTCCCTGCAACATGGAGGTGCCCCGGATTCCTTCAGGGCATCATGGAAAATGGAGTTCGGCTTCATAGACCTGCTGGATATCGTGGGGGCCGCCAGGGAACACCGCAGGGAGACACGAAGATTATTGTTTCTACTATAACCCGGAAGTACTCCCAAGTCATGGGGACGGAAGGACAGAAGTACTTCCGGGCTGAAGGAAAATATAAATCATCTTCTGACCCGGAAGTGCTATTGGATCCTGAAGGACAGGAGCGTTTCCGGGTGAAGGACTATTTAAAGGAATTTGGGAAACCCAGCAAGTGGAGTCGGAGTTGGGAGGAAGTGTGATGGAGCTGCTGGGTGGAGAGGAGGATTATTGTATTGATTATTGTTGGTTATTATTGTATACTAGCAAAATACCCGCGCTTCGCAGCAGAGAAGTAGTGTGTTAAAGAGGTTATGAAAAAGAAAAGGAAACACTTTAACATGATTGTCAATGTAATTGTTTTGTGACTGTTATGAGTGTTGCTGTCATCAAGGATTTGATTATCATTATTTCTTTCAATCAGGTTTGTATTTGGAGTATGTGTTGTGTTCAAGTTATATTCCGTGTTTGTCAACCTTTGTAAATATAACAGGTTTCATTCATCGAAGTGTTCACTACCCAGATCAGTACTCGTGAATCTAAGATGTTTAACAGGCATTCCCGGTATTAAGTTGTGGATTTGCCTGTGAATATTTAGCAGCAGCGTGTCTATGAACTTAATTTAAACTTAAGCTTTACACCTTGCTTTCCTATTGATATGTCTACAAAGGCTTGTTCAGATTCAGAGGGTTGTTCCTTTCTTACTGCATCAATAAACAGCTCGTCTTCCTCTTTATCTGAGACATCACACACTGCATGCACGGGTTTACCTTTCCCAGTCCTGCAAACTTTAGCGAAGTGGTTCAATTTACCACATTTTTTACACTGTCTTCCTTTAGCTGGACATTGTTTTTTTATACCGTGTGCTTTGTTTCCGCAGTACCTGCATTTATGAATATGCTTGAATACATCACACGCTTTTGTGGGTGTACTGCATTCACAGTCAGTTCACGTGAGCCGCTCGGAGTACATGCATCGAAGGTTCTCAGCTGTGGTTGTGCTATCTCGTGCGATCTTGCGATGTCCACGGCTTTATTTAATGTTAGCTCTGACCCGGCACTTTCTGTTTTCTGTCGCACTTTCGCTGAGTTTGTGCCAAACACTATTCTATCCCTGACCATCTCATCTTCGTTTTCATAATCACAGTCCTTCACCAGCAATTTTAACTCAGTTACAAAGTGATCAAAAGTCTCGTTTATGCCCTGCGTCTTCTCATTAAACTTGTATATCGCGAATATCTCGTGCAATCTTGCGATGTCCATGGCTTTATTTAATGTTAGCTCAGACCCGGCACTTAAAAGTTTCTCTTGCACTTTTGCTGAGTTTGTGCCAAACACTATTCTATCCCTGACCATGTCATTTTCGTTTGCATAAGCACAGTCCTTCATCAGCAATTTTAACTCAGTTGCAAAGTGATCAAAAGTCTCGTTTATACCCTGCGTCCTCTCATTAAACTTGTATCTCGCGAATATCATATTCGTCTTAGGCATGACAAACGCCAGCGGCAGCGTGTCTATGAACTTAATTTAAACTTAAGCTTTACATCTTGCTTTCCTATTCGTTTGCATAAGCACAGTAATTCATCAGCAATTTAAACTCTGTTACAGCAATTTTAACTCTGTTACAAAGTGATCAAAAGTCTTGTTTATACCCTGCGTCTTCTCATTAAATTTGTATCTCACGAATATCGTATTTGTTGTAGGCATGACAAACGCCAGCAGCAGCATGTCTATGAAGTTAATTTAAACTTAAGGTTTACACCGTGCTTTGTTTCCGCAGTATGTTTGTATGCGTCACTCGCTTCATATTTTTTTGCTGCCTTCTCAATTGTGTAATGCTGACGGACGGCCTTATATGGACAGGCACTCAATTACGTGGGAGGCGTGACGATGAGGAACGCAACTCCGCCTCACACGGCGACAGAACTGCAGGCTATGGCTGTATATATGCACATAAGTAGGTTCCAGTTATGACCATTACACGTAGAATTTCGAAATGAAACCTGCCTAACTTACAGTAAGCTGTAAGGAATGAGCCTGCCAAATTTCAGCCTTCTACCTACACGGGAAGTTGGAGAATTAGTGATGAGTCAGTCAGTCAGTCAGTCAGTCAGTGAGGGCTTTGCCTTTTATTAGTATAGATTGTGGAAGTGGAGGTGCTTTGTGCACAGTATATAAGAAATTAAATTAATTTCTGATACTTTTACCTGGTGTCTGGAGTGTTGTCTGCGGGTTTGGAGGAGCGACAGCGCCCTCTACTGTCACATGGTATAAAAAGTGTATGGTTGAGTTGATGGGCTGAGGTGGACAATGCGGATCATCTGTTTTATTAATAGTCTTGTGTTTTAGACAGAACAGAAAGCCAGTATCTTTTCCACTTCTGAAAAAAGTAATATACTGAATGTTCTTACGGGGGCGAAAAAGTACACAGTGGTAAATATTGTGGGTTTTATAGATTATGCATGCTCTCCATGTGCTTGTGTGAGTTTTTATATGTATTCTCTGTTTGTCTCCCCACATTCCAAACACGTGTTTAAAAAAATAACTCATAACTACCTTCTTGATAGTGAATCTGGGTTTATGCATGACTATGACCTGCAGTAGGATGGCGGCGCATTCAGGGTGGGCTCTTGTATTGCACCTAGGAATAGGCACTGACTCCTCAAGACAACAAACCTGGATAGGATGTTAGAATATAATAATAATAATAATAATAATAATAATAATAATAATACATTTTATTTAAATAGCTCTTTTCCCAGGATGGAAGGGTGAATTTTCTTACCAGCCTACAGTTAAGCTATTTCAATATAAGGTTTTACTCTAATCTAATCTGATATTTTACTTTTGAATTGATGTAATGGTCTTCAGAGTTTAAAAACAAAATGCATTCTAATTAAAATAATATGAATATAAAAGTATTTAATGTAATATGTTATATCAAGTTATGTAATCTCTGGAACATTTTACCCTCCCACATCTAAAATCTGGACTCCATTGGACAGTTTAAAAATGTTTTTAAAACTCATTTATTCTGAAAGGCCTTTGCACTGTGAGCCCACTGTTTTGTATGATATTCACCGTTGTCCATTATTGCTTTGTTCATGCCAGTTTTACTGTTGATTAATGTTTACTTATTGTTTTAACTTTAAATTTTGGTTTAATATTCACTGTTGTTTTAGTACCAGGATTTTACTCTGTGAGGTAACCTTGAATGTCATGAAAGGCACCTTAAATAAAATGTGAGGTGGTGAGGTGATACACTGATTCTCATGCACGGCTGTGTCACTCATTTCAAGAAAACCAGTGAGAGTTTCACAAGCTCTTCTCAATGGTGTAAGGCTTTTGAGAAACAGTACCCCCATAAAATATGCATTTAAGGTGCTTACCTTGGATCAACTTGTATAAATCTGAGATCTTATGATGTTAGACTTCATTCTGTGACAAATTCTTTGCTTTTTGTAAACCAAAAGTTGTCTGTAAAGTGTCTGTTTTACTGACAGTTAAACTGAAACTGATTTTTATAAGGATGCCTTTATTACATATAACATGTGCAATAATCTTAACTTTTAGCTATCATAGTTTTAAAAGTGTGTCTTCCTGATCTTTTATAGCACTGAAGAACATCTTAAAGCTTAAAAAAGCTGTTAGTCTTACACATGTTAAAATTATCCTACAAAGACTACCTTTCAAATAGTTTATTCTCTTGTCAAAGAAAATAAAAGATGAGTTTTCTCTGATTTTTAAAATTTATTTTAATTATTAGTCAATTGTAATAAGTAGTTCAGATTAGAAATACTGAGAGTTTGGGAATTCAGGTGTTTTACGTAAAAAGAAGATGCAAAATGTAAGAAAGTAGGAAGATACTGTATGTTGGGTTAATATTTGAGTGATATGTGGTACTGAGGTTAAGAGCTGTATATAAAACCATGATGTTACAGCATCAGATCAATACCTACAGTAGTTCATGTTGTGGCGCCATAAAACACTAAATTGTGGTTCACACTAGAATATTGCAGCTCTAAACAGTTGCAGCTCCACTGTTCAGGCTTTGTTGAAGGTGTCAACACAAGTTTAGGGGGTCTTCAGCTTGCTGACAATCACTTGTAGTCTTCTTCAATCCCCTCTTTGTCACTCAGTCACTCACTATTTCCATTTCTGTGTTTTTCCACACTTCTTACTGTCTTCCTAATGAAGGCCTGAGACATATGCACTCAGCACACATCCGTGAGCATTGCTGGGTGCTTGCTGTACCAGACGATACTGCTGTGATTGATTGGCACATGATAAATAGTGTGTTAGCCCCAGAGTGATATAATAATACATAATGAATATAATTTATATATATACATGAATATAATGTATATATTATATAGATATTTTCTTTAGTAAGTTTACAACTAAAAAGCGACTAAATCAATATAACTGCATCAATTTTCGTATGTGTTCCATCTATTTAAGTTGGAAAGTTTACTGGCAATGTTAGACCATTCCATATCAATAAGATCACAAAATTGTCTTCCCACCCTTTCTCCATTACAATCTTGTAATTGTTTTTCACATGTTATCCAAAACCAGAAATTCTTACACATAGCCTAAGTGTGGATTGTACATATTATGGATATCATGCTGCAAAGAAGAATTCTGACCCAACTTGACAACATCAGATGATCTTTGATTAAATATTCATGGTTTTAACTTATCTTACAGAACAAAGATTCTCTAAATGTAGCACAATACATTTCACTTGGTTTCCAAGTTCACAGAGATAAAAGATGTTTTTATTTCATACTTGACATAAACATTGAAGGCAAATTCTTGCTAATGTTTTTATTACAGTATTTGCTTAGGTCTATTAAAGATAATGGTAAGGTCAAAGTCAAATCCTCAAAGACAGATCAGGATGGGAAGAATACTTTTATTGACATGTACAGTACATAGATTCATTGCAGAAAGAAGATGACTGAATTACAGTTCTTAATTACATTTAAATACAGCTAATTACTGGAGTATGTGATTAGTGAGTACTTCTCATGTCTTTTCCAATTATTGATAAACCGACCCTCTGTGTCAGGAGTTGGCTACTCTGGATTACACTGCTTCTTATCAATACTTGAACTTGTGCAAAAGTAACAGCTGGGTCACAGATTAAGAGGCTTTAATTAAAATGTCTTCTAAGAGTACTAAGGGGCAGAATCTGACATTTAACAAGAATACAAATCATTCAGAAAATCAATATATAATCAAACAGTGATAATGTTCACTATAATATTAAAAATCAACTCTGACAGTAATGACTAAATAAATCTAAACGTTCTTTTTGCATTTGAGTAATTTTGTAAATCATTAGTAGCTACACAACAGCATGTTAGTATCCTGAAAAAGAGTATTAACTAAGATATTCTTTACAGAATTGAATATTATAAACTGCTTCTTGTACACTATGTAGCATTTTCTAGTGTTTAGAAAAACAGGAGACATATTTATCCAGAAGGTGTATAAATTTTTATTTAGTAGAAATTAATCATGTTTTATAGCTCTGGAAAATGCTTGCTGTGCAAGAAATATTTTGATATATATTGTGCTTACAATCAATAGCAATGCTCCATTCACAAACACATGCACTTATCAGAGGCAGTGAAAACATATTGTAAAGTTTACCAGTGGCTGGACACTGCTGATAAGGAGAACATAGAAATCAGCACAGAATACTAAAATACTGCAAGGATATAGCAAACAGAAAATATTTTTGCTGTATTACCAGTTGATATTTTAACAACGGTTCCCTACTCACTAAAAGCCAAATTTGGCATACTGTACTTTGCAAATTAAAAATTAAATATCAGCAGAGGTTGTGTCTCAAAGTCTGATAATAAAAAGACAGCAATTTCAAGGAACAAGTAACATTATTTGGGATCCTGAGAATATTTTAGATATTATATTGTATTTTATAGATACAAGAATAAAGTCTTACTAAAGCAAACTTTTGTAACTTACACCTTGCTTATTCTTAGTAAGCCTTTAGTATATCAAAAGAAAGAAAGAAAGAAAGAAGCTTTCAAAACAGACTAATATGTCTATACCAGACCAGCACAGGTAAGGTTTTTTCAAGCAAACATTTTGTTACTAAGTAACACTTGTCCTCATGACTGATTGACAGTTTTTCACTGTTTTGCATACAAAGGTGGACGGGTTCTATGAAAAGGGGGTGGCTTAGTAAAGTTTAAAATGTCACCTACTTTTAAGGAACTCTTTATCATTTTATTTATTTTTTATTTAATTTTAAGTCTGCAGCATTTCAATGTTGTGTGCTGGCCTATTGTCTTCTTATTAATTGCAGCTCTGTATTAGAGTGCTTTGCAAATGTTCTTACACATGATATTCAAATATTTATTTTTTATTATAAAAAGGTAGAGATAAAGTTATAAATATGAAAGTTACAAGTCAGAAGTTAAGTCAAAAACTGAAATCTGAATACTGTTGCAAAATGACTAACATTTTGAAGATGTGAACATTTCTGATTTCCTGTATTTTAACACACTGACTGCTTGATGGATGTTAAAATTGTGCAGTGGCTGGCACAGCTGTTTTGCAGCTCCAGGGACCTGCCCAGCTATTAACTGTGGAGACTGCATGCTTTTCCCAGGTGGGATTTTCTCTAGGTACTCCTGTTTCCCTGTGAATGTTTCAGTGGCATGTATATATTAACCTTGCACAATATTTTTACTGAGCAATATGTACAAACAACTGGTAAGTAAAAACATATAAACACAGACACTTTGTTAATGTGAGGTGAATTTAGATATTTTTATATATACTGTACTTTTTTATTGAGTTGAATCTGGATATTTCTTTTTTTATTAGGGGTATTAATATTTAAATTTTTTTGAAAACTGCTACATCATATCTGTTCTCTACCTATTTTTAGAGTGGCTTATATTTTGTGCTCCAGTCACTTTTACTTTTGGTTGTTGTTGTCTATAAGAAACACAGAAATATGCACTGAGTAGAGAGGGCAAATTAAAGTCTGATTTTAGTTTTCTGATTTTATTCTATTAAAGAAATAAAAATTGATAAAGTAATTAAGGTTTGCTAAAGATGGAGATGGTTTGGGGGTTCCTACTTCTTAATCAAACTTCACTTTAGTAAAAATCTACTACTCAGTTTGGATTACTTTTGCAGATCCCAATAGTGTTTTTGGTTGTGCTCTTTGGGTTTGGTAATCTCTGAGCTCTATGTGGAATTTAGTGTACATCTGTCCCACAAGAGAGCCTCAAGATCAGCAAACTAACATCTAGGTTACTGCACAGGACATGAATAATGGTGAATATGGAGTACATAGTGAGAATTCAAGGTGGTTCTACTTACTACATAGGATATTACTATCCAGACATTACTTTTTAGTCAGTCTTTCATTATACAGGTAAGTGTGATCTGGTGTCAAATAAAACAAATTATCACGAGAAATTTAATTCATAGGAATGAAATCATAAAAAAGATGAAAACATTTTATATGTATGGGAAAATAATGATGATTATAGAAAAGAGATTCTTACCAGAGCATAACTTCACACAGTGCACTGTACATGAAGAAGAATTTTCTTTTAATTCAGAACAGTCTTATGTCTTACTCTACTCAATCTTGTAAGTGCATGCTGTGTTGTTTTTGATGTTGGCTTACTTTGTTTGGGTCACACAAGTCTGTTTTGTCAGCATTGTTTGTGAGGCAGGTGCCAACCCATGATGAGATGCCTTTGAAGCACAAGGTACACTTACATTCACTTGCACAGGACCAATTGAGAAGTGTGTACCAGTTAGACAAACTCATCCTTGGAATGTGAGAGGAAATGGATTTGGAGGAAATTAGTGAGAATGGGCAAAACTATAAAAAAATATAAGATGTTTGACAAAGAAGGGGAGACTATTCAGTCAATCATCTTATTTGGTTAGGTTATAGCTTGTTTCCCCCAATATATTATCCAGCTGCTATTTTGAAGGTTTTCAAGGTCTCTTTTTGAATTCCATGACACCATAGTTGGTTCCACACTCCCCCAACCATCTACTGGAAGAAGGTCCATTCCCAAATGAATATTTCCTTAATTCTCCTGATTATGTGATTCAGCATTGAACAGATTTCTACTGGATTGGGTGTATTCATGCCTTTGATAATTCTGAAGAAAACCAGTCCTTACTGGCTCAAAAATCTCAGCATTTTATCAATTTTCATAATTTAGGAAACTACTACTAATTTCACCAGAAAAGGCATTCAGGCAGAGATCAGCACTTACCTCCCAGGAAAGGTGTAATGTTCTAGAAATGCTAGACAACAATAAACTCATAAAAAAGGGATGGAAAAATACTCATAACAAATTTTGGTCCCTCCATCTATGCAGAGAAGCCATGAGTTCTGCCAGGTGAAGTGTTGGTAACATTACCTTTTTGACCACAAGTAAAATGCAGCATTACAATAGCAGTGATTTTTATGTATGTCTTGACAAACCATTTCTTGAATTTTGCACCAGATTTTGAACACCCTCACAACTCTTGAAGTAATACTCATTTTAAATTTTCTTATGACTCCATGGGGGTTAATATTAAAGGAAGCTGCAGTCATGCAAATCAGCATGCATATAATGATCATTTCCCCAAGTGTGGATGAGCATACATATCTGAATCGTAGGCGATAGCACAGTATAAGCACACAGGTGGTCATAGATACAAAGTGTATTGTGGTAGACAGCATATTACCCTGAAGATACATGGGCCTAATGGGTGGTTGATAGAGAAATGTTACACCGATATGGTGAGTTTTGCATTCCATGAGCACCTGGACATTCATGTTATAATTTACAAGCCTGGGTAGGTTCAAGATGGCTGTTGGATACTCCTAGGGTGATAGATAAATACAACCTCACAGAAGATAGGGGAGCATCATGGAGAGAGGTAAGGCATGGAACAGTGGATAATGATCAAGGACACTAGAGGAGTGAAGAACACTTACAGCCATGGCTAGTTTAACACTAGAATTACCAGAACCTACGAAAAAACTTGTAAATCCATCCCACCTTAAATCGCTTCTTAAAATCGTCCACAGCTCTCCACCAGCGTCTTTTGTCATCTAAATGTGCTGATAAAAATCAGGCTGCAAATAGCCGGCTATTCCATCCCCCCACCGACTTAGAATGTGCACAAACTTCTCCCAGCTCATGCCTTAATTGATTTTCTGGGAGCGAAGTGGAGTTTTGGAGTGGAAATAATAGATCGTTATTTGGAACACACGCATTTCATGTCTGTTTCGTTTCTGCAGTAATCTGTGTAAACACATTGTTAAAACAGAAACGTTTTTAATATTCTACTAGTAGATGACAAAATGTAGGCATAAACTATATAATGTATGAAGCCTGAAGTATCAAAGAAATACTTTCACAAAAGATATAAATCTAACACAACAATTGCGCTTTTATTCAAAAATATAACTGCAGAAACAAAAAGCTGCCTTAACATGCGACATTGACACCCATTTATTATGACTGCCTCCGTGGCGCAATAGAACAGCTGTCTACTGGGAATCAAAAGGTTGCGAGTTTGATCCTGCACCACTCTGTTTTGAGAAATAAACTGCTCTTAGTCTTACTATTTTAGAATAAAAACATACATTTGATTTTAGTCTGTAACAGCCGTTGTAATTTATGATACTTATAAAGGTTAGCTTTGGTTTTTTTTTTTCATTTCAAAATTCTACGCGTAACAGTCATAATGGTTGACAACATTCACCATGTTGAACTTTCTTATTTATGGCCCCATCTTCACGAAATTTGGTAGGTGGCTTCCCTGCACTAACCAAAACCGATGTACGTACTTATTTCAGTGGTATGATGCCACTGTCGGCCGCCATATTGAAGTTTGCAATGTCAGTAATTCTCCAAATTCCCGTGTAGGTAGAAGGCTGAAATTTGGTACTTATTTCGGTGGTATGATGTCACTGTCGGCCGCCATATTGAACTTTTCAACGGTCTTTGTTACTTATGGGCCCATCTTCAAGAAATTTGGTACACGGGTTCCCAACGCTAACTGAATCCTACTTACGTACATATATATGTTCATAGCCTGCAGCTTGGTCACCGTGTGAGGCGGCGTTGGGTCCCGCATCCCAACGCCTCCCACGTTGTTGGCTGCCTGCCTATATAAGGCTGTCCGTCGCTCCAGTCTCTACATTCCCTTCCTTGCTTCGCAACGGGATTCACGTCTCCCTGCTGATAACCACAGCCTTTTTATTTAATCCATGACTTCTCCGCTGTTTTATTGTTCATTTATTACGATTGTAGTTATTGTGTAGGTATTTTAGACTTCCTTTACATTGTTCAGGTACCCATTTCCTTTATCATTCCAACCATACCCCCATTAACATGTCTATTGAGGTGATCACCATCGATCAAAGAACTGTCACTTACCGAGTGGTTTCCATGCCCGGAGATGGCACCTACCTTTTCCATTCTCTTTGTTACATATTGCACAGCCATATCAGGCTCACTCTTGATATCCGGAGGAACATTGTGTCTTATGTATTGAATGACTGGGACAGGTTCAAGGTGTGGACTGATGACAGTACAGACGATAATTATTCTACACAGGAAGAGTGAAATGCTTAAGCCCTTCACCTATGCATCTGCATGTGAGTTGATGGCTGCCGCTGAATTGTTCGGTTGTCGCTTTCAAGTGTACTGAAATGGCCAAATATTTTACACCTTTCGACAACCGCCAATGCCTCTTAAACATCTTAGATTGACAGGTGACGATTTCAGTAGTGGACACTTTGATGTTTATGAATGTTTCAACTCTCAAAAGCTGGATGTGAAGTTATCGATGAAACCGGTTGTATACTTACAACGCTTGACAGATGCCGAATGTCTCTTCAACACAAGTCCTACAAATACTGTTGTAATAGAAACAAACCATGAAACTCAAACCGATTATGACAGCAGCAATCCAAGCTGTGAGATTTGAAACAAGATTACTGTTCACATGGCCAACTGTACGTTGCATGCACAAGAGTAAGCTCAGCGCATAGCTTGGTCATATTACAACCAGAGGACCGAACTCACAATGTGGTATACGAGATCCTTAAAAAATAATTATTGGTATATTTTTCCCTCAGTTTAAAAAGGTTTAATTTTCTTCTTAATAAAAATTTTAAGGCAGTACTTCGCCACTGCGAAGCGCGGGTATTTTGCTAGTACATTATATAGTTTATGCCTACATTTTGTCATCTACTAGTAGAATATAAAAAAGTTTCTGTTTTAATAATGTGTTTACACAGATTACTGTAGAAATGGAACAGACATGAAAAGCGTGTGTTCCAAACAACGATCTAGTATTTCCACTCTAAAACTCCACTTCAATCCCAGAAAATCAATCAAGGCATGAGCTGTGTTTGTGCACGTTCTAATTCGGTGGGGGGATGGAATAGCCGGCTGCTTGCAGCCTGATTTTTATTAGCACATTTAGATGGCAAAAGACGCTGGTGGAGAGCTGTGAATGATTTTAAGAAGCGATTTAAGGTGGGATGGTTTTTTCATAGGCTCTGCTAATTCTAGTGTTAAGTAATTGTTGTTGTATATGATTGTTTAATGATGCTTTTTGTCCATTGCTTTATGTTCAAATGTTGATTGCTATGGTCTGCGTCTTTTGAGACGTATGGTGCGGGAGGGAAGGGTTTGGTTTAAAAGGCACGCTGTATGGGAAGTTGAAAAAACAGGGTTAACAATAAACGATATTTGAAATGTTATTCTGAGTGTGTCACTACTACAATTTAGAGAACACTAAAATTGTTACTTTATGAGATGGTTTTCGTGGTCATAACAGTTGGAAGGAGAGTCTTTTGAAAGTATGGCTGTGGATCATTCATTTTTGAATAATCGTACATGTTATGGTGCTTCATTCTCATTTGGTGTGCATATGTGTGTGTCTCGGTCTGTTCATCTTGGTGCTCATTATAGTATTATTTGTGATGTTGTTGCAATCAAGTGGTAACAATTAAATGCAGCTTAGTGCAATACCAGGTCAGGTCAGGTCACATTGGGGAGCATGCACTGGTATAGCGTATTGCCGCACTCATCACATGACAAACCACATTGGAATCACAGTTGGCAACCCCGCCCCCCATACCCCACAGATATGCAGACCAGTCCCATCCTCCGGAAATGACTATCTATCTGCTGCAGTCAGGTGTTACATGAGCATCCCCTTGGCATGGACCAGCCACTCAGGTCCTCAGCAATGAGGATCCTGCGAGTAGGATCACCCTTAGGGAATCCCACCACACTGATGCACCCTCACAATGCAAGTAATGTATCTCATTCTGAACTCTGTGAGCAACCACTCGTCGGACACATAGTCAAACCAGCAGTAACGAAGGATTCTCCAAAGAGACACAGTACTGAAAGTCCATTCTTCCTCTCAGGTCACTGGATAGCATCCATGATTTGCAATGATATAGCAAAACAGGAAGCACCAGGACTACAAAGGTCTTGACCTTCATCCTGTTGCAAAGATATCAAGAGCGCCAGACAAATCTTTCCAGTGACCTCATGACCACCTATGCTGTCCCAATCCATCTACTGACTTCATTGGAAGAGTCACCAGAGACCTGAATGTTGCAGCCAAGGTAGGAAAACCTCTCAATGTAGTCAACATTCACTCCACAGACAGACGCACTGCTGATAGCTGTACCCAAGAGGACATTAAAAGCCTGGATCTTGGCAATCCCGTTCCTTATGATATTTTACTTCTTCTTCTACTACTACTACTTTGATTATTTTAGAATTATAATTATTCAAGGATAAAGTGGGTTTGGAAGATGGATGGATGGATTATATTTCTGTGGTGATGCCTTGGTGTTATTATCAGAAAACTAAAAAAAGTAATTGTGTGTGTAAATTTGAAGCAAGTGGTTCAATAAAATTGTGATGCCATTTATTCTCATGTGTGACCTCCTACTCCTTGCTGGGATTGGGAGAAGGGTGCTTTGTTACTACCTCTCATGTTCTGCTATGAGGTAGGACAAATTATTATCTTAGTCAGACTTTCCTTTCATATCTAGGAGTAATTCTGAAACACTTGATTAATATGGACCCTGTATTAAATTTCTTTATTACTTTCTCTTCCGGAAGACTAAAGATGTTTAATTAACTTAACCCATCATGGTAGGCCATACACTTTGTTTCTTTGTTTACCCATGCACTAAAGCTACTATGATGGTTTTGTAGCATAGTGATCAGAACAGTTTGAAGAAAACCCAAATATCAAACAACTTACTGACACGGACTATAAACTGATGTCTCAGAAACTGTGAAGGAACAATGCAAACCACTGTACCACTATGGCACCCACACTGTTATCATGACAATTCAATATTCTTCACCTAATTTTTTTGTTATGGTTATTTAAGTAAAAGTGCTTGGGGAAAAACACAAAACATACAGTAAATGCCCTGATATATACAGTATATATATATATATATATATATATATATATATATATATATATATATATATATATACTGTATGCAGAATCATAAATATCTAGTATCTTTGGCATCTTAATATATACAGCTAAGACTCTTATCTAGCCTGAAGCAAAAATATGTTTATGTTATTTAAACACCCTTGGTAAAAAAATGTTTTTTAAGACATAGTGTTATAGTGATATGATTTTTTAAAACTGTTTTTCATTTCTTACATTAATTCAGACTGAGAGTGCAGTCGGTTTTATTGCCTGAATGTTAGTTTGTAGGCCATAACTGTTTTCTCCTCTATTGATACTTTTGACCTTAACTATTTCTGCGTTCCCTTGGAACATAACTTTAAATGAGCACATTTTTCAATGCAAAACTGGAATGGTATAATATGTAGAGCCTGTTTAACTTTCAAAAAGCTGAGCCATAACCAATTTTATTACATTGATTACATAGTCCTTTTTGAGGTTGCTGGGGTTTGTACATCTAGACAATGCAATTTTTCTCCATTGTTTGTAAAACTTCTCAAGCTCTCCTTCTTTAAATAGGGGTAATGAATGAACAGCCTTTTTCTAGTTCATCCACAAATTTTCAATTGGATTGAACTCTGTACTCTGACCTGGCTATTTCAGGAATTTAACACTGATGTTTTAAGCCATTTTAGTGTAGCTTCGGCTTTATGCTCAGTGTTTTTGTCTCCATAGGGTTTTCCTCCGGGATTTATTTGTATTTTGCTGCATTCATTTTACTCTCTTCCCTTACAAGCCTTCAAGGTCCTGTTCATTTCCTTAAATGGTGGCCTTCACAGAGAGACTCTCTCTTTTTAAAATTTACTTTGAATTATTAAAGGTTTTAATGTAATTAATTAATGTTATTAATTAGTAATGTGAAAATTAAACTCAGGCTTATTACCATACATTTTTCAATTACTTTTTAAACTAAACTAAACTGATGCTGCTGTCAACACAGACCCTTGCACCAGCCTGCCTCAACTGCCTCTCTGACAAGCTAAGAACTTAACAAATGTCACACGGTGAGCATAAAAGATTCGATGGCTGTCTACATCTGTAAAATCACTGAGATCACTGCCGCCTAAAGGGCCCTGTTGCACCCTGTCGGAAGAGCTGATCGTCCATAAATGGAAAGAGCAAAATATCCGTTACAAGCTCATCTGGAGATGGAAGAACTGAAGATCTGGAGCAAGGACTGAAGTAAGATGGAAAGGATTCAGACCTGGGCTGACTTCATATAATAAGAAATTCTTCAATTGCTTTCATATAAGTTGTTTGAACTTCATAGAAAGTTCTGGTGAACTCAGGTACTGTGATACTTCAGTACTGTGAAAAACCAGCTTACACCTTTTATTTCAGGTGCTACTTTAATGCTGGATGGGTTTCATCAGACTGAGAGGAAGAAAGCAGGAGGAGGATATTTTTGAATGTGTAGTGGTGAAAAAGGGAGCACAGTATAACTAAAACTAAATTTGTGATCCAAGCATTGAATTGTGGACTGAATTTGTTCATGTCACTACCTGGGAAAATAAGTTATATCATCCTGGCTGACTCAGCAACAGAAATGATTCACGCTGTACCAACTTCTTTTGATGATTCATTCTTAATGCTGGTGACTTCAAAGAAGGAATCAAGGCATATTAGGCCTATTTCTTTGTGGAAACTGCTATATCCAGATATTTATATATCTGAAGACACTTTACTGCCACCTTCAAGCCTGTATTAACAGAAGCAGTTCTTTGTTATCTAAGCCAGAAGCTTCTTTGTGTGTTTGGGTGGGGGGTTGCTTCTGTAAAATTTTTATTTACCCCAATAAATATAATAATCATCTGTCCCAACAACATGATGCTGCCACAACCATGCTTCATGGTATTTAGTCTGATCGCCAAAAAGATCAACTCTTGCCCCATTAAACCATAAGACATTCTTCCATATAGCTGATTTCATAGTCTCCCACTATGTTGCTTTCTCTTTACCACTTTCCAATAAAACTGCAGCTGGTAAAGCAACTGGGCAATAATTGCTGTCTGCACAGTCTCTCCTATCTTGTCAATTGTACCTTGTCAATCCTTTAAAGTTATCATAGGTTTCTTGTTGGCCTCACATACTAGTCATCTTCTTTCACTGTCGCTCGGTTTTTATGGACACTCTGCTCCAGGCAGATTTGCAGCCCTTCCTCACTTTTTCCTTTTCTTACTAGTTGATTTAGTTGGACACCATGGCTATTCAGTGACTTGGGTATTTTCGTGTATAGATCCTCTGACTTGTGCTTTTCATTCACCTTTTCAAAACGTTTGTATGTTTTTTCTTCACTCTGTAAATTACATCATGATACTGACTAACCACAAGAATGGGAAACCAAGAAAAGAATGTGGTAAAACTGTCCAGATGTGCAAAGCTGATAGAGCCCAATGCAAATGTGCATCTAATAAATACTAACCTGAAAGTTGGTGAATACTTATGCAATCAGTTACTTCATTTTTTACATTTGTAATTAATTTAGACTACTTAACAGAGATATGGTTTCACTTTGAAAACTTCCAAGTGAGTGAACACTTTTAATAGTATGTAGAATACAAATAATGATGCCATAAACCAAAGTAACAACATAAATGTGATTTAATAAAAACATAACGAATAATCTATACTAATAAAAGGCAAAGCCCTCACTGACTCACTCACTCACTCACTCACTCATCACTAATTCTCCAACTTCCCGTGTAGGTAGAAGGCTGAAATTTGGCAGGCTCATTCCTTACAGCTTACTTACAAAAGTTGGGTAGGTTTCGAAATTCTACGCGTAATGGTCATAACTGGAAGCTATTTTTCTCCATATACTGTAATGGAGTTGAGCTCGAAAGCCGTTGGGGGCGGAGTTTCGTGTGACATCATCACGCCTCCCACGTAATCACGTGAACTGACTATCAACGCAGTACGTAGAAAACAAGGAAGAGCTCCAAAAAGCGCTGAAGAAAACATGCATTATATAATTGAGAAGGCAGCGAAACAATAAGAAGTGAGCGAGTGACATATACAACCATATTCATGAGTGCTGCAAGGTGTAAACCTAATAAAGTTTAAATTAAGTTCATAGACAGGCTGCTGCTGGCGTTTGTCATGCCCACGGGTAATGTGGGATACAAGTTTAATGAGAGGACGCAGGATATAAATGAGAGTTTTGATCACTTTGTAACTAAGTTAAAATTGTAGGTAAAGGGCAGTGCTTATGCAAATTCCGAGAGACTGTGCTTGTGGGGGATTGACAATTAAGGCGGGTGGGGGAGTCACGTCATCATCTCCCCTCCCATTCACCTCATTTCACTGTGAACTGAGCTCTGCAGCTAACGTCGTCTTGAGGAACCAACTTTGTGACGCTGCCACCAAATACTCACAGAAAAATCCACAAGTTAATACACACGCTGTCTCTAGAGTTTCTCCACACTGAATCCTCCAGGCACTACTTACAAAAGGTTACATTGACAATCGTGTTATGTTATTTTTAAAATGTTTCTTTTTCTTAGCACAAGCACAGCTGAGAAGCTTCGATGTATGTGCTCCATAACACGTTAAAAAATAATGCATTTAATCACACTTTGCATTCCAAACAAAGGGGAACTTCTGTCAATGCATGATTTCCTGGTACACCGATTACATTGATCAGCGCTTCCCGATTCATTTTACCCTCGCACCCCCTTGGTTTGAGAAGCAGTATGAAAAAATATGAGGTTAACACAGAAAAACAAATCACCAATTGAAGCTTTATGAATAATCGATTCCCCATCAATAATTGTTTTGGTAAAGCCATACTCAGTGTAATCCTCCTTCCATTTTATAATTTTTCCGCCACTAGCCATGATTAAATGAACGGTAAAAAAGTAAGAGCGAAGCGAGGGTGACTTATTCAGGCAGGCAGGCGACAGCTCAATAGCCCGAATTTGGATATAAGTAGGTTCTATTTAGTCACCAGAAATATCTTTGGTAGGAATGGAAGTTGAATTTAGTCTTTAAATTTCTATGGTAAAGAAAAAGTTATGCAATGATGACTAAATTTAACTATATAAAGTCAAAACTTGTATGTATAAAGTCATTCCCGAATATATAAAGTCAAAACTTGGTTATGTAAAGTCACTGTCAGAATATATAAAGTCAAAACTTGAATATACAAAGTCAGCGCTGGAATATACAAAGTCAGCGCTGGAATATCCATCCATTTCCCAACCCGTTGAATCCGACCACAGGGTCACGGGGGTCTGCTGGAGCCAATCCCAGCCAACACTGGGCGCAAGGCAGGAACCAATCCTGGGCAGGGCACATGCATCATTTTCAAAACATTAACCGAACAGTGTTTTTTTAATTTATTTTTCTGAATATGTTTTTGTTAACTTAGTACAGTTCAGAGTCGTTTCAATCAATATATTTTGACTTTCACTTTATATATTCAGGAATGAGTTTATATACTCCGATGTTGACTTTATATAATCAGGAATGACTTTATAAATTCCGACGTTGACTTTATATATTCAGAAACAAGTTTGACTTTATATATTCTGACGCTGACTTTATATATTCAAGTTTTGATTTTATATATTTGGGAATGACTTTATATATTCAGAAAATCAATGTATTTGCCTGTTTGCCACCCCATAGTATATGTGTGTATGTATATATGTACACATGTGTATATGTGTATATATATATATATATATATATATATATATATATATATATATATATATATATATATATATATATATATATATATATATATATACCTGTGTATATATATATATGCCAGCAACACTCATGACAATGACAAAACAATTACATTAACAATCATGTTACATTATTTTTACAATTTTTCCTTTTCTTTTTCATAACTTCTTTAACTCTTTCAGGGCTGATGTCAACTTTTGTCAAAATTCAGGAGTAGAGGATTGTAATCAGCTGTAAACTTCAATGAAACTCACCCTTACATTTTAGTTTGACTCTCTTTGCTAGAAATAAAGTTACATACATTTGTTGATTTAACCTCAATTCCCTACGTGTGCATGAGTAGAGAAGAGCAAACAGCCTCTAAAATGGTACTGACATCTGGTGAGAGACCAAAGCGAATGTGCAAAGCAAAATACTCCATGGACGTTTTACGTAATTGCGTTGAATAAGACTCTGACTTGTCAGACTCCAAATTTGATGTAAGTGATCTGGAGATGGATATCAGAAACGAAAAGTGAGGTTACCAGCATCATCTGATCGGTCCCCAGCTGATCATGGTGGTGAACACTTTTGTGTAGATGATACACCTCCAGCAGCATTTGCCTTGGGGGACCACCACATATGATGACAAAAGGTACAAACCATATTGCATCACACTGCAACCGCCACTGCCACCCACCAGCTTGTGTGAAGACAGCCAGGCAGTTGGCCCATTCCTGCTGACAATCGAGGTGCCCCCGCACAGCCACTGCTGCCAGAGACGCCGAACATGCATCAACAGTAGCCACAGCACATAGCAATAGATGTTTTATGTTGACTTACGTGTGAAACTATTGCTTTGTGTGCTTTTCAGAAAACTGAATTTTTTAGAAAAAATATTCAGCCCTCAAAGAGTTAACACACTACTTCTCCACTGCGAAGCGCAGGTATTCTGCTAGTTACATATAAAAAAAGGCTATAGCAACACAAAAAGCATAAAAATAACAACACCCTGACAAAGCCATGGGAGGGCTACTCTGCTTTCCCACTCACTGATTCCTGGTGTCCTTATTGTACAACTCACTCTCTTTCACTGACCTCTGTTCAATGCAGCCCCATGATAATTTGTCTACAGGTACATCACAACTGGCCAGAAGAAGCTTTTAGGTCTGGGTTCAGGATCAGCTACAGGTAACCCTTCCAAATTAGTCCTATATAAGCTGTTGTCTGTTCAAAGCCATTATGGGGCCTTGCAGAAGATCCTTGAACAGCAGTAGATGCTACTGCAGGTCCTCTGCTCTTTCATGTTGATGGATTCGGGAAGTAAAAGACTGGCTGCTTTCCACAGTACCCTAGTGAGTCTCTGCTAGCTTGTCATCTGGTTTGGATAAATACTGCAAGATTAAGTAACTCCATTTGCATATATTTTGAGGTTGTCCACCCTGGACTGTAGTTGTATGGTTCTTCACACTGCTATATAAGAACCCTGATATTAGAATCTAATTCCTCATTTATTTTTGCAACTGTCTAATTTTTCACAATCTCCTGAAATATTTTCATAAATATGAATTTCTGATTTGAAATCAGGAGGCTTGTTTGAACTATAATGGATCTTTTAAAAATTCTACCATATCAGTCAAGTTTCTTTTACACTGCACTCTAATTGACATACATCCTGTGCCACATGTGCTGAAGAGGTTGGCTTTTCTGGAGAAAAAAAGGGCACAATTACAGCAAATACTGCACCATTGACATTAATGAACAATAACACATCAGCTAATGCATCTCCCAAAGCCCCTCTTAATCAGGCACTTCCCAAGTAAGTATAGCGCTTTGTTAATCCTGCTATTGACACTGTCTACAGAAAAGCATCAGAAGTGCCTGAAAAACAGTACTTTCATTGTATGATTTGTTCATTTGGTGAGATCAAATAAAGTTGTGAAAAGGAATATGAAGTAAACAAGAAATTATTTAATATTCAATTAGGACAAAGCATATAAATAGGCACAAGTCTAACCCCTATTTTTTCTGCTTAGCTGTGTCATTATGAGCTAATTAATTATTTGGTAACTTATTCTGCCCAATGAATGTCATTATACAGTATGAAATAAAAGCTAAGTAATATTTCCATAAAACTGGCCCGAAATGCATAAAGGTTGTAAGTTGCTCATTTGTAGTTATATTTTCTGACATAGCTCAAAAAAACCTATTTTATACAGTATACTTACTTAGAATATTTGATTGTAGTAATTAACACACTTACAAGCAATTGTAGTCAGTAAAGCACCTTTCACTTGATAGATTTAGGCCTTACTTCATATCCAACACTTCAATTATATGTAATAAATAACAATCACACCTATTCATATTTTAGTTGTTAGATACCTGGATATGCACGGTATGGAAGTGCTATGGTTAGTGTTGCTGCATCAAAGATCCAGAGACCTTGCTTCAAAACCAACACCCAGTCATTGTCTGCATGTAGTTTACACATTCTCCCTTTGTCTATGTGGGTTTTCTTCCAGGTACTCCAATTTTCTTCCCACATCCTTAGAGACGTGCCAGTTAGTTAGACTGGTTATTTTAAATTGACCATAAATAACTGTGGCTGAGTGAGCCCTGTGTTATACTGTCATACCATCCAGGGTTAGTTCTTGCCTTGCACCCAGTCTTCTCCATGCCAGCCAGATCAGAGCTACGTGTGTTTTAGAGGGTAGCTGCTGATTACCAGAGATATCACAACCACGTGCTTGTCCCACCATGCGGGTGACGATCTCCCATCAGAACCGAACACAATCAAATACAGTGCCAATGGTTGACGTTGGAGCGTACCCACCTTCCTCATGGCTAGAATTACATTTTTTTTTTTAAGTTTATCCTGTTTCACAATTATGTGGGTGGAGCCATGGGGACAACTAGTATATTATTAAATTGGGTTCTCCTTTCAGTATTTAATTCTGTTGCACTTATTCTGTCCATGTTGTCATATATTTTTTAGTGAACACCATCCCAAAGCACTTCATGTACTAAGCTGACAACAACTCTTGTGTTTATTACTGTTGAAACCTCAGCTAATCAGTGGTGAGTACTGAACTAACAACTGGGTGCACCCTGTGATGGACTGCGGACTAACTCATGCCTGAAATGGCCAATATCACTACTAGCTCTCCATGATTCTCTACATGAAAAGCAGATTTTTAACCTGGACGAAACCATCTGTAATGTTACTTGCTTAAGGAGTGTACTATGAGGTATTTAAATATATTTGATTAAAATCTATTTATTACTTTAATAACAGTGACAGTATATAAAATGAAAGCACTCTATTTATGCCATTACCTTAATCTGATATGTACTTAGCTTTCATTGTTATATCCTACATCTTATCTTAGAGTCTGAGCACAGTTTAAAAATATAATAAATGTAAACTAAAAAATAAAATATCAACTGAGTATTACAGACATACATATCTATGCCTACGCACCAGGATATTTTAAATTTGTTTTTTGTTTCTAACTAAAAGTGAGTGAGCAAACCTCAGTCAATGTGTAGGCTTTGTACCCTTGTTGTGTCTTATGTGCCTGGGATAGTCACTGGTTCACTGCAACACTGACCTGGATGAATGAGTTAGAGAATGGATGGATGGCTGAATAATAAATAGAAGTAGATTTACTGTACAATTGGGAAACAACACGGAAAACACTAAAAATGTAGAACTTAACATGTAAAATGAGGATTACTTTGAACTGGACGTTTTCAAAGCAAAACACAGGCAGTCCTTTTGTTTTTAGGTAAATGTTATGACTTTTTCCATGTAGTACTAAGTTCACTTTAATAAAGAGTAATATAAAGTATGAGCCAAACAGCAGGCCCACTGTTGTGGCTGATTGTAGCAATCTGTTTTATACCAAATGTAATGTTAAAACAAAAAACAACAAAAGCTTTCAGAGAAAAATCAAGGTTATTTAAATAGTTTTACTTGCAGCTTTTAAAATGTAAATGCAACTCTCATACTTATTTTAATTAATGATATACTTCCAGAATATGCATTTTAACCTTCTAAAGTGATATGCTGCTATCTTTTAATGCCCCCATGCTGTGGAATGTACAACTACAAATACAGTATATAATATATTCAGCTATAAAATGTATTCTCAAAAATGATGACGGCATTTTGTTATGCCTTACTGTGCTGTACAATATGTCATTGCATATATTCCTTCAAACAAGGCAGCCTTAAAATGATTAGGATTCATTTTAAAAGTAATTAAGATAAATATGCAAAACTTTAAGCTATTGCCATTTTAAATAACAATAATAATATGCATGTATTTCAATAAAAAAAGTTAGCTACTATTCAAAGTATTTAATTCAAATGGCATACTACTGCTGTTTATGTTAGCTGAATAAATTACCAAGCACCCAAAAAACATACTTTAAATATAAAATAAACTTAGCTCATTTATTTTAATAAACACACAAATATTAGAAATCCTTCATGGAAAAATGAATGTTAATTCACATTTTGAAAGAACTGCTCTGCACAGGATAAAGAGTGGAATTATGAAGAGAAATAGCCAGGAACAAAAGTCAAATTGGCTTTGGATAATAACCATATTTAGCTAGTAATACTACTACTACTACTACTACTACTACTAATAATAATAATAATAATAGGAAAGCCAGTAGAAGCATAGTGTCATATTGACCAAGGATGGCATATTGGTGAAGGACCATTTGACTGAAGGCAGCAAATATTGTCACATTCTCTCCACACTGGCCAGGAACATTCACAATGGCCTATTGGCCAATTGTGTTCCTCCCCCTCCTCCTCCTTTTAGTGAGGTGGAAGCCTGCCTCATCAACAAACATGAACTCATGATGAGTGTGTCTTTCTTGTATTTCAAAGATTCCCTACAAAAGATGATACATCCTACAGTATACAGTATGACTACTCTGAAACACATTGCTGGAGTACACAAAAAAGGAGGCCATAAATACAGAATGTTCTACCCTACACAGCTCTGTACAGTACTGTAATAAATCCTGTAACTACACTCAAATACTTCACACAATATGAAAAAATAATGCCTTTCCATACATTATTTCTTTTGAAAGGAACACGTGTGGCTGAGTTAGTTTATTATGTTTTATTTTAGTGAACATTCTCAAAAATATGTTTTTTTTAATACTGAAATGCTTCTGTTTTATATATTGTGAAACTTGTTTAATATGAATGCGATCAGTGTATCTTTTGTGTAATAGTTCCTGTTTGCCTGTTGCAGATGGGTATATTTCAATGTCAACCTGTTCTTTCAAAGAATGCAGTCCTTTGGGAAAATGCTGACTGCATTAATTGCTTGGAAGATTTCTTGGTCCTCTCCTTTCTTGGTCATGAGAGTTAAACCTCTCAGTTCTGAAAAACAAAGTACTGCAAGTACTAGTTGTAAAACCATACATTTTATGATAGGAACATACAATAACTAGGTGCAATGGTGCAGTACTTCAATGCATTTCAGGCAGCATACAGTCCAATAGAGCAAACACCTGCAGTACATGTAGGTGTTGTACATAACAGTGTCCAGTACTTCACAGTTACAGTAGACAGCAGTATGTAAATAACCTACAGTTCCTATTTTCCTCTCTGAAGGTTCCTATAAACTTCTGTGAAGAGGCTTGGGTTTGGTTGCACTCTCCGATTAGCTTCTGCCATCCACATCCAATGCACAAGGACATCGTCAACAAGAGTAGCATGAATTTCATTTGAGACCATTTGTCTCCTTGCTCTTCCTTTATTTCTTTCCTGCCCTCTTCCACCTCCTCTCCTGTGTCTTCTTCTTCTTTCACGTTTTTCCTGTGGTGGTTTATCCATTGTTCCAAAACAAATGAACTGAACCATGGTCCTTTTATCTATCAATTTTGACTTTTAGTGTTTGTATCTGGGGAATTGTGTGCAAAAAGTGTTCCAGTTTTGCTAACTTGAGTTACTTATAATGAAGCCAGTGCTTTCTACATGTGCACATAGTAAAGCCAATGATACATGAAGGGATTTGTGTGTAGAATATTTGTACAAAAAGTGAAATGAATTTGAATCATGTGTCAAAATAGGGGAATAGTGTTCAAAGTTTAGGGAAATAAGGTTGTATTTTGGTAGATGGCAGTATAATTTTGGATTTTTAGTTAATAAGTTGGGCGGCATGGTGGCGCAGTGGTAGCATTGCTGCCTCACAGTTAGGAGACCTGGGTTCGCTTCCCGGGTTCTCCCTGCGTGGAGCTTGCATGTTCTCCCCGTGTCTGCGTAGGTTTCCTCCGGGCACTCTGGTTTCCTCCCACAGTCCAAAGACATGCAGGTTAGGTGGATTGGCATATCTAAATTGGCCTTGGTGTGTTTGTGCGTGTCCTGTGGTGGGTTTGCACCTTGCCTGGGATTGGTTCCTGCCTTGTGCCCTGTGTTGGCTGGGATTGGCTCCAGCAGACTCCCGTGACCCTGTGTTCAGATTCAGCGGGTTGGAAAATGGATGGATAGTTAATAAGTTTGGTAATAGTGTGTGAACGATTGAGAAAATCTGTAACGTGTGTTTTCGAATGAATATTTTTCGTGTTTATATTTAAATTCTGTTATGTGTCTATGATTTAGAAACTGTTAAGTTTAAATGTTATGATATTCTTTGTTCCTTGTGGGTGGATCCCCAGGACGAAGGGCCACTTTAATATCATCACTCCAAAAGCTTTGCTTTCATTGTCTAAATTAGCTACGAAGGCTCAGGATTAGAAAATCGTTACATTTGTAAGTATTGGTAATTTTGTTGGAATCTCTTGTTCTTGAATTTTACTTTCAGATTGTATTTTTTGGGACAAAGTTACTCAGGACTGCCTTTTAGGAAACTTTTTTTTAACTTTTTGAGCATTTGGCTGTATTTAAATAAAAGACAATAAATGCTTTATTTATAAAGATTCTTTATGTCATTTGTGCACAAGCCAGGTGTTTATGTTCATCCCCCTCCATGTAGGATGGTTTGCCACATTTTTTTATATTTTAAACTGTTAAACCAGTTTTCCCCCCACTTTGAGTCTAGCCAGATTGAAGCCTACAGGTAGTTTCCTGGAGCAACCTGGTCTGACGTAAGTCTTATCTGTGCTGACCAGTGAAGTTCATGGCCTTCTTTGTAGTTATTTTTGGAGGTCTTAACAACATTTTCTTTATGTCTGTTATTCTTAATCATGACAATCACATTACATTTTAGGATCAAATTATTTGTGAATTTTTACCAGTTAAAAAGGTTTCCCTGACTTTTTCCTCCCTTACTCCCAATGTAACCATGATAGAATCTGAGTATGTATGACATTGTATTGCACTAGCAAAGCAAAGGCAATTAATTTAGTTGTTCTCACCTCAAATAGCTAGTTATACTAACCAGAGTCTTTATTTGTCTTGATATTTGCTGACTTGCCTATATTATTAACATTGTACTTCTGTTCTTTAATGATATGTTTCCTCCACAACTAACCTATAACCTTTGAAAATGACCAAGGTTTCCTTCACCATGTTCAGCATTACAGTACATTGCTGCAATAAACCATGAAATGAGACACCAAGAAATATGGCATTTGTTTCTGTGTCCCTCCATTACTTGTTTGTCTTCACAAAATACGAGTTTACATTAGGGGGCGTGTCCACTGCATTTTTATGAAAATGTGATTTTGTCCAGGAACATTTTTTTACCTGTAGAAAATTCACCTTAATTTCTTTTTTTTCATGTATTCTTCATCTTTATTTTCTTTACCTTCTGCTTCAGTATGCCATGTCTGTTTTGCTTCTCTCCCAGGTCTGCCCAGGATTGTCCTTTTTAAACGAGTCAGGTAAGGTGACTGAAGGCTTGATTCTTAGGGGGAGTTTTAGTCTTCTTTTTTTGCTCATTTTAACTGTAACTTTGAAAAATACTGATTACAATTATCACCAAAAAGGAAGCCCATTCATATCCATTGATCTGTGGCAAAACCTTTTTTATAAGTATATGTCTGTGTTTTTAACTCAAATTTTTCTTACCGTTGACAATCAAACAATGCATATAGTAGGCCTACATCCAGAAATTTTATCTTATAAAAACTACAATAAGTCATGTACCGTCTATTTTTAAAAATTCAATTGATTAAACAGTGTTTATTTTCCAATTTAAATGTTTTACAGAATAGTGACTTTGAAGGAAAGTTTAGCTTGACCTTCTGACAGGATTGCTGCTAAATGATTAACAACTGCAGAATCCAACTTTAGATTAATTGTGTTGCATTAATCAAGTGTGATAAGCTAAAAACAGCCTTATCCTTGACCTCCATTAGGTAGATGATGTAGTGTATTACTTATATAGCCCCTAAAAATGAAGGTATTATAATACTTGCCAGTGTCCTGAAATGGACCAGCATCCTATCCAGTATTGTTCCTGAAGCTGCTAGTAGATTCTCTGACTTCCTGAAATCCTGTAATGGAAAAAGATGGTTTAAAATACAAAGCTTTCATTTTCTTAACCCAAATAGGTCCTGTATATTAAAACATTTAACAATAAATGATTTAGTCTGAACATAAAAAAAATTCTTTTTAGTGTAAACAGTAAAATTCTAGATACTGTCTTAGCAGTTTTGTGCATGACTGATATACTGAATAAAGGAAAAGGTGATTGCCCTGATGAGACTATTGGTGAATTTTGTAAGTTATAATTAGATTACTTTATCATGGCCAGCTCACCATCTTCTTAGCAATGGTTGCCATTATGAAAACATAATGCAATTGCCAGAGGCACCGTGTGGTTCAGATGACCAGTGATTAAAAGAGACATTGGGGGCAAATGGATCTAAATTGGGCCACAGTAATAAGCTAATGCTGTCACTTAAGTAATTCATGTGGTTTACCATAACAAAAAATTATTAACTGGTTAAGAGAACAATAAAAGATAAAAACAACCAATTTGTCAGACCCTTGGTTAAAAGAAACAAGCCTGCACTTTCACAAAGAGGCACATAGCAGATAACCTGAAGTATACTGAATTTTAATTTTTATGTTAGTGACTTGTATTCTTCAATTTATTACTAGAAAGATTTTAAAACATACTTTTAAAATATAACCGCTATTTCTGTTAATCCTTTAGTTACACTTAAAAAGTATGAGAACATAGCCACCATTTTTATTTCATGGGATTGTTCCTGCCCAATAATTACCGGGATTGGCTTCAGCTTCCCTATGACCCTGCTTAGGATAAGCAGGTTTAAAAATGGGATAGACGTTAGAATTGTAAACATCAGACTACATAAAACAAACAAAAAAAAAAAAGTAAGCTGGTATTTTTTTGAAACATTGCTATTTATTGCATTTATTTATTTATTCCATTGAAAGGAAAGGTCAACAGGACAGTAGTGAGACCATCTATGCTATATGGGTTGGAGACGGTGGCACTGACCAGAAAGCAGGAGACTGAGCTGGAGGTAGCAGAGTTAAAGATGTTAAGATTTGCATTGAGTATGACGAGGATGGATAGGATTAGAAATGAGTACATTAGGGGGTCAGCTCAGGTTGGACAGTTGGGAGACAAAGTCAGAGAGATAAGATTGCGTTGGTTTGGACATGTGCAAAGGAGAGATGCTGGGTATATTGGGAAAAGGATGTTAAGGATAGAGCTGCCAGGCAAAAGGAAAAGAGGAAGGCCCAGGCGAAGGTTTATGGATGTGTTGAGAGAGGATGTGCAGGTGATGGGTGTAACAGAGCAAGATGTAGAGGACAGAAAGATATGGAAAAAGATGATCTGCTATGGCAACCCCTAACAGGAGCAGCTGAAAGAAGAAGTTATTTATTGATTTTAATTCAATGTAGAGTGTGTGACTGCAGGAAGCAAAAGAGAGTATTGAGGCATCAGCCAGGGATCCCCATTATGTTGGCACAAACAAAAATAACAAAAATGTTGAACTAGGCAAGGCACAAAACAAACTCGGCTGTGGTTAGCAATTACCACCCAAACAGGAGTCTGTTAGCGGGAGCACTGTCCTCGTTGGAGGCATGGTCATAAATGAAACACAAGCTTCTGCGGGCTGCCCATTTTTATCCCGTCTGGAAGGGGCACTGTGGGGGAGGCTAGGTGTCCTCCATATTAGTCTTCTAATAATAACTAGTGTAGTTAACAACCTCTCCTCCCTGAGTGGTATTGCTTACCTAACCTACAAAGTGATCCCCTGGCACACATGTGTGACAAGAATTTTTTTTTTTTATTATTATGAAAGTGCTTTGAAATACCATATCAATAAGAAAAGTAATTTCATTGTATTGTTTTGTAAAAGTCTTTCCTTTAATAAATATTTACAAAAATCTCACTTCAAGAGCATCAAGTTCATCAAGATGTCCAGTTCCATTACTCACATGATGAGTTCTTGAGACATTGACATTTATATTTTTACGTGTGTGCATTATGGAAGAAATAAACATATCATATAAGAAAAAGCATGAGATGATAGATGAAGTACTGTATGCAGTAGGCTGAAGAAAAGTGGTAGCAAACAGTCAACATTTACTTCTATAGCATGCTCTCTTACAATATAGCTCAAATCAGAATAGGAATGAATAAATGACACACTGGACCAATTTGTTTTGTTTCAACTTGATGTGGTTAAAGTGGAACTTTACCTTTTCTGAAATATGATCCTACTAGTGTTTGTGATGATATGACTGTTAATTGGTGAATCAAAATAACCTAAAATATTCTACAAATATTATACTGTATGTTATATCATAGATTCACATTTGCAAAAATTTTTAGTTGGATAATGCACCATGTATTTTTAACTTGATTCTATGAGCGTGACATTGAGTTCAGTTTAATCCAACCAGTAATTTACTCTCAAAACAATATTCACTTTTGGGGTGACCCAGACTGGGACGTGTAAAGCATTGAGCGTGTGTAAGAAAAATAAGAAGGAAATGCATGTTATTGAGTGAGCATGGATGATAATCCCTAAGGAATGTCTACAGAGATAACTGTGAGGTGAAGGAAGGTAGTCTAATGTTCTTAATTGGTTAAATACAATCTGACTACACTATGAACACAAAGCAAATATGTTTTTAACAGATAATTGGTCAACACTACATGTAATATTTTTTCACTTATTACACAATTCAGTACTGAAATTCGCTAATTAGTATCATTCTCCAGTCACCTTGTTAACATTGGTAAAAATAATCTAAAAATATCAAAAATGTGATGTTGGATATGGATTTCTTTCACAGGTTGTAGTTTGTGCCTGAAAACTATTCTAACAGTCAGCATGATCACTTAAAGCTAACAGCAAAGCTTCTTTTTACTTTATTCAGTAAAGAATATAAAAAGTTAAAAAGTATGATTAATAATGAAAAATCTTTGGTGAAACTCATACATTTTTCAATACATGAGACTATCTTATTCTTTTTTTTTCAATATACCCTTTTTTTTTAGCAAAGTAAAGCATGGCATTTTTGTAAATTGTCCTCCAAGATGAGCTTGTTCGGGGAATATTAGACCCGACTATCACAGTAATTTGCAGAAAAATTATTCCATTCCTTCCTGCTATTTTTAGTTTGATCTTTACTGTTTTTGCACATTTGTTGTTTGATCCTGGAAATTCAAAGGCAAAAGGATAAGAAGAAAGGTAAGAGGAAGTATGTCATGTACACAGTTTAATAAGAGTTTAACTTGTTTCATGTTGATATGTATATACTTTATAATGTATTGTAGTGGTGGTGGTGTGTAGTACAGTGGGGGCTGAGTGAGCAAGATAGTGCCCAGCTGACACAATCAGAAAATGCAACCAAGTCCCAGCCTCACTGGGTCACATGTTTTGGGCCTGCACCAAATTAACATTATTCTGGACAAAAAATTTTAATTAACTTTCAGACAGCCTTGGTCTCACAATCCCTCCCAACCCATTAACAGCTGTGTTTGGGGTTCTTCCAGATGGGTTTAAAGTGGAGCTGGACAAACAAATTGTGATTGCATTCACTACACTTTTGGCACGCAGACTTTTTCTGATAAACTGGAAGAACCCAAACTTTCCTCTTTTAAGTCAGTGGGAAACCGATGTGTTATATAATTTGAAATTGGAAAAAATCAAATACTCAGAGGATCCGTACAGACTTTTTTCAAAACATGGCAGGTTCTAATCAGTAATATTTTAAAATAAGTTCATGAAGCACAGAGAACTTATTAATTTAGGTATGTCTACAAGCCTTAAATTTTACCCTGTTTGGCTTGCTCTCTCTCTCAGGGGTGGGGATCGATCTGTTCTTTAACTCAATTTTTCTTTTTGTAAAAACTTGATTGCTTTGTATGGATTGCAATAAAATTAATAAAATAAAAAAAAAAAGAAAATGCTCTGCTTTGCATTGATCGCATACTGTCTCTGTGTGAACTTCTAAAGGAGCTCTCCTTTAGCTTTCACTCATATGGGAGACCCATAGGGAGGCTTCTAAGGGCCCTTGTAATCAAGAGATTGCAGGTTCATCACTGACAACCAGCAGTTACACACAGTGTAAATCTGCAGAGATGACCTATGGTGTGAGTCCTCAGCAATATAGACTTAAATAAGGCGAAAATATAAAATATAGTACTGTAAGTAACATAAACATGGATAAAAATAGAGTGGCAGAAAAAGGAATGAAAGAAAGTCAAATATGGTCATACAGATTTTTAAGTTAGGTCATGAACAGTCTGCAAAACTCAAAACCTTGGGTGTCTGCCTTGCAGAAAAGTCTGTAACACTGAATGAGTTTCATCATCTTCTTAACAAGCTTTTGATTAATGAGTGACGTTTCTTCAAACTATTTACTTCCTGTTACAAAATGATCCTTGTTTACACTAATGTAATGGTGTTTGGAGTAATATTAATCTTTATGTGAACAAAAATTGAATTAAAATCAATACATTATACTCTGCAGTAAAGTGCCATTCTCCCTATCGGTTCTGCAAGGGACTGACATAATAACAGAATAAATTCACCATGAAATACTTACCCTATATGTTTTGGAGAAATTAATTTTTTGCTAGAAATATTTTTGTTTTTTTCTATAGGGCAACATGTAATGGCAATTGTTGTTTACTCTCATGAAAACTTCCACACGGATTTAATATTAGAATCCCTGAAGCCTACGAAAAGACTTATAATCCCGGTCCACCTTAAATTGCTTTGCACCTCTCCATCATTTTTTTTTTGTTTTGTAAATGTGTCCATCAGCACATGCAGCAAGCAGCCTTCTATCTCATCCCCACCCCTTGACAGAGCTCAAGTCAGGCAAAAAGTACACCCAGCACAAGCCAAGGCTCCTTATCAGTGTGTGATAGAGTTGTACAGTGTAAATAATATAGTATATCGTTATTTAGAATACATGATCTGGGTAAGTGTAGGATGAAAGGAAATGAGAGGCAAGAAATGCTGAACACATACCTGAAGCAGAATTTATTTCCATGTTAAGCTAATTATGACATGAAGTGTATAATGTGTGAAGACTTTAGTCTAAATATCAAATAAACACATATGTTTTATTCAAAAATATAACCAAAGTAAAAAAAAACAAATCAATTTACATGTTGCTCTCAATAAGTTAAAAACCCAAGCTCAAATGTCAATTGACAGAAAGCAAATACATATTCCTGAACGGTGCAAAGGTAAGAGTGGCTGCCTTATAACCGAACGTTTGCCAGTTCGAGCCCTTGCACTTCACGTTTTGAGTAGTGACCTGCTATTATTATTACTATAATATAATAAAAACATACATTTGACTTTACACCCGGTGTAAATTTTGGCTACTTGTAAAAGTTAGCGCTTTTTTATTACTCTGTTTATTCTCTCGGTGATGTTCACATGGTATAACGATCTTGCGTCTCCCTGTCTGAGTTGATGCCATTTATTCCCATTCTTTTTATAAGAGCAGTGATGATCAGAGTTGGTACTGTGCTTGATACCTGCTCCGAATTATTTGCTGTACCGGCAATCAAAGATACAATGTCCCATAACTGCTATCAGAATGGACAAAGGCAGAACCGTAACAACAGACAGCTTCTTCACAGTGCTTTCACTGGCTAATAGACTGTTGCACCGCAGCGCAACTCAGCTTGGCATCATTACTTAAATTGGACTTGCACCTGCAGCTAAAGTCACTTCAGTACGTGAGTGATTCTAGTGTTAATTGGGTAAATGTATAGTTACTAATTAATTTTAAATACACATGCTTAGGATGTGGAAGAAATCCAAAACTGAGACTCAAACCAATGTCCTTAACACTGCATAACCAATGTTCTGCATAATCAATATTTATTTACCATTAACACTAGAATCCCTGAAGCCTACAAAAAACCTAGTAATCCTGGGCCACCTTAAATTCCTTCACACCTCTCCGTCAGGGTCTTTTGTTTTACAAATGTGTCAATCAGCACAAGCAGCCTGCTATCCCATCCCCCACTGACACAGTTTTAGTCGTACACCAAGTTCTCCCAGCTCAAGCCTGTTTATCTGGGTGTGAGGTGCCTGGAATTGTATAGGGTAAATAATATATTGTTATTTGGAATACATACATTTCATTTGTGTCCCATGTCTACAACGATATGTGTACATGTATGATGACAGGAAATGTGAGGCAAGAAATGTTGAACACATAACTAGAACAGAAACTTTTTTCATGTCGATCAGAGCAAGCAGCAAGCGGCCTTCTATCCCATCCCTCACACCGATACTGTGTCGAAAAATTCTCAGAGTTCAAGTCTTTTTATCTGGCAGTGAGGTGCCTGCAGTTATATAGGGTAAATAATATATCATTATTTGAAATACATACATTTCATGTGTGCCCTGTGTCTACAATGATCTGTGTAAGTGTAGGATGGCAAGAAATGCTGAACACATACCTAAAGCAGAAACTGATTCCATGTTATACTAATAATGACGTGAAGTGTATAATTTGTGAAGACTTTAGTCCAAATACCAAATAAACATGTGCACTTTTATTCAAGAATATAACCAAAGAAAAAAAAAATCATTCGATTTACTTGTTACTGTCAATAAGTTAAAAACCCAAGCTCAAATGTCAATTGACAGGAAGTTGATATATATTCTTGAATGGTGTAAAAGTAAGAACTGCCGCTTTATAACCCAAATGATCCAAGTTCAAGGCCAGCCCCTCTGCGTTTTGAGTGGTGAACTGCTATTATTATTACCATAATATGATAAAAACATACATTTGATTTCAGTCTTTAACACCCAGTGTAAATTTTGGCTACTTGTAAAAGTTAGCACCTTTTATTATTCAGTTTTATTTTGTCAGTGATGTTCATGTGGTACAACAAACTTGCCTCTCCCTCTCTGAGGTTATGACATTTATCTCCATCCTTTTCACAAGAGCAGCGATAACCACAGTTGGTGCTTTGATTGATGCCTGCTGCTGTGAATGATGTCCCATGACCGCCATTAGACTACCATGCAGCCTTTATGATTTGACAACAAAGACACCTGTGCAGAACGTGTGATAACAACAGATTTGCTACAATCTTGGACATCTGGTAACATTTTGTTGAGAACTATGTTTTGAGTTTTAACCCAGGGCCAAGACTTTCTGGGTCTGTGGTCACATCAGTACGCAAGCAATTCGCCACACTATCGTTTAGATCTGGCAGTGCTGTGCTGACGGTGTATGCGCCTAAAAAGAAGACGCCTTTGATTTCAGTTTGTAACAGCCAGGGTAAAGTTTTGCTAACTGTAAAAAGATAAGCTGAAGGATATAAGCAGACACAGAAATGGTATTTTGTTGTCACTTGAATTTTTGTTATTCAGTTTTATTCTTAAATAAAAGCACACTTGTTCAGTTATACAGTATCTCTGTGAAAGTGTTTCTTTTATATTCCAGTAACCACTTGAATGAGTTGAATCTGTTTCTGCCTCTCTCACACTCGCATTCATACATGAAAACGCCACTATTTGAAAACGCTATGCCATTTGAACATTAATTGTCATATGAACATGTATTTTTTCGATCTTGCCTGTAATGCATTTTCAGTATTATGCACCATAACGCATAATATAACATAATAATCTCAGTGACTAGATGTTTGGAGGTCATGACTGTATCACAACTCTGTTCATGTATTTCCACAAAATAATTTTTCATTATCCCATTTGGCTTGTCAAGTCCATCTGGCATAAAAGTTTAAAACCAATCCTAGATTTTACATTATGTGCTCTACACTAAACCTAACTGAAACATATTTGATGATCTTAAAACAACATATCTATAAAACCACAAAGTACTATAATCATAACCTATCCAACATAATGAAAAATATATGTACAGTAATTCATTTAATTTGGTGATTCAACTTAAGAGACACATTGTCAGCAGGCCATGTTTTACTAGCATTTATTTTTTTGTGATTGTTTACAGCAGTAACATCCTGAAAAGGAAATTTACACCTCAAAATACATTGGTGTCTTGATGAAAACTGCCATTTGCAGACATATAATTACACTATACCAAGTGCCTTTCTTTTTGCTTCATTTCTGCTTTTACTTTTTGCTGTTACTTTTTTGTTGCTTTTGACTTTGTTGGCTTTGAATGTATTTTATTTTTTGAGCTCTGATCGGACCACATGATTATACAGTTTTATTTTCAATATCTAGGTACAGTATATACTGTAATGTGTGTGCACATAGGGGGCAGCTTATGGGCTATGGTGATTGTATCTTTTCTCCTCCTCTCTCTGCAGACCAGAAGATTGACAGTTACAGTATAACAACATACGAGGTCTGTCTATTAAATAACAAGACTGTGTTTCTATCTCTTAAATAAAGCAGCGAGAACTGACTATGAGCACTTGCCATGCAGGTTTAAACCTGTCCAAACCTGCACGACAAACGACAACGCTCTCTGCCCTTTAGTTGATTGTCAGTCACCGTTTACTGCAGTTGTGTTTCCCCTTTTGTGCTGGAATCATGCTAAGTTTAAAGTTTAGCAATGTGTCAATTTGAACCTTTTAGTAAAGTTGAACAAAACACCAATGGAATATTTTCAAATGCTTACTGAGGCTTACAGGGAAGACTGCATGTCTCATGCACATGTGTTTTTCCTAAATTGAAATTGATGCTTAACGGTAACACATTTTTGAGTCAACGGATGCAGTAAAGAAGTAAAGAAAAACGTCAGAAGTCTTGAAACAGCTGACAGAAACTGATCTGCTCTACACCTTCGGCTAGTGGAAACCAAGACTGCATCGGTATGTAATTGCAAATGGAGAGTATACTGAAAGGGACAAGCATTAGAACTGTTATATAAATAAAAATGAGTTATTGTGTCAGTCTTGTTATTTAAGAGACAGATATAACTTTTTAATGGTTACATATGTAATTTTTGAACCCCTTCTAAATTTTGGTTTCTATGTAATCTATTTGTATGTTACAGTACATCCGGAAAGTATTCACAGTGCATCATTTGCATAACACTTTTTTCACATTTTGTTATTTTACAACCTTATTCCAAAATGGATTAAATTCTTTTTTTTCTTCAGAATTCTACACACAACACCCCATAATGACAATGTGAAAAAAGTTTATTTGAGGTTTTTGCAAATTTATTAAAATAAAAGAACTGAGAAATCACATGTACATAAGTATTCACAGCCTTTGCCATGAAGCTCAAAATTGAGCTCAGATGCATCCTGTTTCCCCTGATCATTCTTGAGATGTTTCTGCAGCTTAATTAGAGTCCACTTGTGGTAAATTCAGTTGATTGGATATGATTTGGAAAGGCACACACCTGTCTATTTAAGGTCCCACTGTTGACAGTTCATGTTAGAGCACAAACCAAGCATGAAGTCAAAGGAATTGTCTGTAGACTTCCGAAACAATCCGGGGAAGGTTACAAAAAAATTTCTGCTGCTTTGAAGGTCCCAATGAGCACAGTGGCCTCCATCATCCGTAAGTGGAAGAAGTTCGAAACCACCAGGACTCTTCCTAGAGCTGGCCGGTCATCTAAACTGAGCGATCGGGGGAGAAAGGCCTTAGTCAAGGAGGTGACCAAGAACCCGATAGTCACTCTGTCACAGCTCCAGATTCCTCTGTGGAGAGAGGAGAACCTTCCAGAAGGACAACCATCTCTGCAGACATCCACCAATCAGGCATGTATGGTAGAGTGGCCAGACGGAAGCCACTCCTTAGTAAAAGGCACATGGCAGCCCGCCTGGAGTTTGCCAAAGGAAACCTGAAGGACTCTCAGACCATGAGAAACAAAATTCTCTGGTCTGATGAGACAAAGATTGAACTCTTTGGTGTGAATGCCAGGTGTTACGTTTGGAGGAAACCAGGCACCGCTCATCACCAGGCCAATACCATCCCTACAGTGAAGCATCGTGGTGGCAGCATCATGCTGTGGGGATGTTGATCAGCAGCAGGAACTGGGAGACTAGTCAGGATAAAGGGAAAGATGACTGCAGCAATGTACAGAGACATCATGGATGAAAACTTGCTCCAGAGCGCTCTTGACCTCAGACTGGGGCGATGGTTCATCTTTCAGCAGGACAACAACCCAAAGCACACAGCCAAGATAACAAAGGATTGGCTTCAGGACAACTCTATGAATGTCCTTGAGTGGCCCAGCCAGAGCCCAGACTTGAATCTGATTGAACATCCCTGGAGAGATCTTAAAATGGCTGTGCACCGATGCTTCCCATCCAACCTTATGGAGCTTGAGAGGTGCTGCAAAGAGGAATAGGCGAAACTGGCCAAGGATAGCTGTACCAAGCTTGTGGCATCATATTCAAAAAGACTTGAGGCTGTAATTGCTGCCAAAGGTGTATCAACAAAGTATTGAGCAAAGGCTATGAATACTTATGTACATGTGATTTCTCAGTTTTTTATTTTTAATAAATTTGTAAAAACCTCAAGTAAACTTTTTTCACATTGTCATTATGGGGTGTTGTATGTAGAATTCTGAGGAAAAAAATTTATTTAATCCAATTTGGAATAAGGCTGTAACATAACAAAATGTGGAAAAAGTGATGCGCTGTGAATACTTTCCGGATGCACTGTACTTTAGTACCCTTAAGGTTCATCTTTCTGTATGCTTATGTCTAATATCTGTGTTTATTTCTGATGTAATATATTCTGAGCTCAACATATGTGTTAATCTTCTTTTTTGTAAATGTCTATAGTTGTCTTTTTGTTCTTATGTAGATTCCACCTATTCATGTATAATTTTCCTGGCCATTTTTGTTGAAGTAATTTCTTTATTAAATCACTGCTTATTATTTTTCTTTTCTCATCTGTTGAGGATACTTGTTGCTATCACATTTTAGTCTCCAGGTTATCCTTAATTTTTGATCACTTCACCATTATAAGGATTTTTTTTTGACATTTGTTATAGTCATGAATAGATTCTGACAGATTATGAAACTTTATTAAAAGAATTAGCTCTTATTAAGTTAAAGCCATAAATGATGCAGTATTCTCTTTTGTAATAATGTGCTGTTGCAAAGTGTATTTGAAATTAAACTTTTTTTTTCTCATTCAATCTTAGGATACAACGCTGACCTGTGCTTTGGAAAGTTATGCTGTAAAAAGTGTTTTTCCCTGGGGATGTCATCAACACAGTCACAGAAAATTTCTTGCTTCTCCAGTGGCTTCAGTGCTAAAACAATTAGGCTTGGAAAAAAATTGGTCAGAATGAAAGTCACATCCACATACCCTCTAGGCAATGGCAAAACACACTTGACTATCACATCTAATAGAAACAGCACAGACAACTAATGAGTGCACTTGAGCAGCACTTCCATTTGCCCTAAGGCCCAAAACATTTTGTATAAAGGAGCATGCTGTTCCTCTTGTGGCCAAGAGAGTGCATTTATAACACTGAAGATACTAATAATAAGGCGCTTAATTGTGATGAATGAAGCTTGCAACACGTGCCTTTATGCTTTGTGTTATGGAAAACTTGCCATAGCCAAGGAAAGAAATCTCCTCAGCATGTATCAATAGCTAATTAACCTAATGTCAAGTATAGTTTCTGAAAAGCAAAATAAGAAAATCATTTTAAAAGTTGGAAGATTTGTTAGAAGCCATTTGTAATAAAATTTGCTGAATACTCTTCCTTGCAAAATATCTGTATATTCTGTTTTGGTGAAGCAAAAATTACAATAAACAAAACTGCAGTTAGTAATGACAGCTAATGTTTATTTATAATAGTATTATATTTTTAAATTATTTATTTCTAAAAAATAATGAGTATTATGGTGCAGACAGTTTGGTCCCAGTTGCAAAGCACTTTTTAAATGTCATTCCTTTTTAGTAGTTTTAAGTGAAAATAGTAGGGAGTAATTTAATTTATGCTAATACTGAATTACTAATATATGGATCATACACACTTAAAATATAATACCACAGATTATGAATATCACAGAAGCTTAATTTAGTTTATTCCATATGCTAGCCAAGTTCATATAAAATCATAACAAACAACTGTACAGTATATATGCTAATAGAAACAAATTATGTACAGGATGGAAATTATCCTAAGTCTTATTAATCAATGAATAAACTTTAAAAACAGCAGCTTATATTAATTAATAAGTTAACAGTCACAAGGTGGCACCTTGAAGCTGAAAAATTGTCTTATTATTACGAATGCAGAGCGTTATATAGCAGTTTGTGTACTTAGCTTTATTTATTAAACTTGTGAATATGTGACATAAAGATAAAATTTTTTTTTCAAATGCTGTTATTTAATAATACTATACTATAAAATACTTTTTAAATTAAATAATGGCATTGCATTCACTTTCATTATTATCCAATTTTCTTGCAACTTTATTTAAATACATCATTTCATTTGTACAAATTATTCCATTATTAAATAAATAATTTGGTCAATACTTTAAAAAAATTGTAAGACACACTGGTTAGAAATGTAAATGCTTTAGTTTGCATCTTCTCTCTGTGACTATGTAAGTTTGTTTCTGGGTACCAACATGTCCAGTAAGTCCAATTGGAGCCCTGTTTGAATGTGTTTTCCTGTTGAATAGCATTAGTGAATTTAAGTTAATATATAGTAATGTTGTACAATCTATTACAAATTATTATAATTATTTTATTGTAGAATCAACTCTCGGCATTGCGCAGCAGGGCGGCCGTGCAGTGCATGCGTATTGGTGCTGTTCTCATTCCCTACCACCTTCGCTAATCATTCTTGAGGCAGATTAAAGACTTAAGTGCCAGCATAAGTGAAAATTTAAAGAAAATGTACTAAGTAATTGCAACAAAAAAACTAACTTAATCAGTTTTAACGCGAAAAGATGCTGCCGAAAGAAGAGAAGCAGCGGGCCGCTAGGGTGGAGAAAAGAAGAGCTGCTCAGGAAGCAGCAAGCGCATCAACTTCTGAGTAAACGAATGCTAAACAGAGACAGAGAAAGAGTATGAAAACTAGGAATGCTTAAGTCAAGTGTATTCACTGCACGTTATCGTGCAGTACACTGTTATTGGTATATATATATATATATAATGTATAAATAATTATACTGTATATATACTATATAAAACGTTCATACAACATCATATTAAACGTAATCGAATTTCATTTTAACAAAATGTAAATTTCAGTATAAAACATTTTTTTGACAAAAAATTGTAACCAAATATAATAATGCAATAGTAAAAAATACTTAATGCCGCACCTACACTTTCCATGCTGTGTCTTGGGAAACATGCAGCAGGCTGTCCCAAAAAAACAGAGTAGGCATGACATCATGTAGGTATAGCTAGATACAGAGTTCTGACGTGTGTGGATACTGTACTGCTAGAGTTTCATAGCGCTTCTCAAAGTTTTCTTTCTGATGAGCACAAAAATGAGAAATGGTGTCATTTTACGTGGAAAGAAAAATCAACAATCCAATAAAAAATATTCTATTCCGAAATGAAGAAAAATGACATGGTGAATCATGCCTTCATCTTCATCTAACATCTTGTTTTCATTCTCTGTTTTCATAATTTTACTTCTATTATAAAGAAGTTACATCTAATGTCTCATTTTCATTCTGTATTCATACCTGTATTTCAATTTAAAAAAAAGTTACATCTAATATTTCATTTTCAAAATTTTAGTTTCAACTTTTTAGTGTCAACTTTGGGTGGCAGAGTTAGAAGGTTGGAAGGTTAGTCTAGGCTTTCTAGGAAAGTACAGGTACTATATAGGGAAGGCAGGTACAGTCTCAAGACGTTCAAAATAGGAACTGTTAGTACCCGTGACTTGGGCAGTTGCGCTACTTTAGCTCCCATCTTCAGATTAGAAGAACACCACCAGCTCAGAATCACTGCTGTGACAGACATGGTCTGGAGAACAATGATCAAGAGAGTGTGCTGTTAAATGATGTTAAATATTACAAACATTGTGCAACAAGCATGTTAACTAGTAAGCCTGATCATGCAGAGGACAACCAATTACTTTGCCTTTGGTTTACTATTTACCAGACGCTGCAGAAGCATCTTCAGATCTGTCCTTGCACTGCTGCCATTAGAGATGGCAACCCCTGCCACAATATTTTTCATATTTTCCCCATATTCATTATAACAAAAATTTGTTATAACGAAATTCATTTTGTTATAACGTGATATATACTGATCATAAAAGGGAACACTTAAACATCAGATCTGTGGAAAATCTTTACTGAGTAAATACTGTGTAGTTCATTAAGAACAAAATGATGGTCAATTGAAATCAAAATCACCAACCATCAATGGCTACCATTTAAAACCACAACAGTTAAGCCTCTGTTTCCTGAAAAAACATAATCTTGACCCCTCTGTGGTAGATCATTTGGCCTCTTTTCTAATCATCCTTTCTTAAGTAAACCAGTGGAAATAGTGTTTTTTTGCTGTTAAATAACTACTTAAATAAACACTCTATACTAGATACATTTCAGTCAGGCTTTAGATCTAAATATAGCACAGAAACTGTCTTAGGAAAAATTGTTAATGATTTACAGCTAAATACCAATGCAAATAACATATTGATTCTCATTCTCCTGGATTTCACTGCAACATTTTTTTTCTCACAACCCAATTTACCTTTATTCTGTGTTTGAGATCCAGAATTGTTGCCAACCACAGTCGCATCTCATAACAGAGGAATGGCATTTGCTTAAACTGCCCTTGTTAACTCATCGTAAAACATTCTGCAAATCATATGCGACCCTTTGCCACTGAATACTATTGTGAATCCCTTCGTAATCCAAATTGAGACAACACATGTTGTGACCCATAGTTTAAGAACATGTGCATTAGATCATAATACTCTCAATAGACTAGTACTAAGTCCTATCTTTAAATTGATTTGAGTCTTATTTTTCTTTGTAAATCTTGATGACTGTATTTTGTTCACCCCGAATACCACAGATCCCTGCAGCCTTTCCCCCTTCAGTTGGTTCGCCACCTGTGCAATCTCAGTGAGACTGGGTGGTTCACAGCTAATTGGAGGATCAGCCTCAAGAGCCATGGACCCAGAGATATCCAACATCCTAGCCAGAGGATCAGCTTTGAACAACTGCCCAAAGTAACTTGCCCAGCGGGTCACAACTGCAGTGTCATCCGTAAGGACCGTTCCATCAGCTGCTCTGACTGCGACTCTCCGAGGAACAGATTCGGATGTGTGTAATGCTTCGATTCCTATGTAAGCAGGACGTGGGCCACTAGACCACAGATGGTGTGTCACTTGCTCACAGATTCCTCTAACAAACGCCTCTTTATCTGCACTCAGAGCCCTCGCAGCCGCCCTTCTTATTTCCCAGTACAGACCAGAGTTATCATTGAGTTGTGCGCTGATATACAGGGTGCCCTGCAAGATGAAACACCTGCTTCTGGGAACACCAGTAACACCAACACAATCCTCAGCAACCTTCAGGGTCTTGTCATGGAAGGTCTCCCACATCACATTAGGATTGCCAATCGTACCCAAACCTGAAAGTTCCTCACACAAACTGCATGCAAACTCATTAGAAACAGGCTGGTCTTGGAGTTTGGCCATGTCCAGACTCATTTTCCTAGTAGGTGGTAACCTACTGGACATAAGCTAGATCCTAAGAGTAGCAACAAGTCTGTGGCCAGAATTCACAAACTGGGCACTTCTATAGACCCTGCAGTTTTGCAAGAGCCTCCAGCGTCTGCCCACAATGATGTGATCAATTTCCTTCACCGCACCACCACTATTGGAGTATCAAGTCCGACGATGCAGTTCACGGCGCTGGAACCAGGATCCAGCAATTCGCAGCCCCTGACCTTTTGCAAAGTCAAGGAACATGGTGCCACTTTCACCATGGTCACCAGGCCCATGGGGACTGAGACAATCCTCATAGCCAGCCCTGTCAGTGCCAGTGGCTGCATTGAAATCACCCATGACCAGAGGAGTGTCACCTCGTAAGCACCCATCAACCACTGAGCGAAGCTGTGAATACAATGTATCCCTCGCCGAGACATCATTCACCACGATTGGAGCAAACACTGAGACAACAGACAAAGCACCCAGAGAGTCTCATAATATGCTCGTTGAAAGAAGTGACATCGAACACCATCAGAAGGAGCCAATCTGCTACAGCAACTATTTACTATACTCTCATTCATATTGCACTTTTATATATTTTGCTCCAAAAAACCAAGCTATCCAGCCCAGATGTTAAAAGATACATAATTAATAATAAACAACTTCTACTTATTACTGTCCTTTCCTGTTCTGTCTTGTATTGGTCAGAATTACTTTACTTTGCATTCTGGAAAAGAAGAATCTCTCCGTAGTAGGTAGGTGGCAAACAATGTGTTTCGGAACAGCTGCTTCATATCTTCAGAAGATTAACTGCAGACTTCACCATGAACAGTCTTCATGTGAAAGGCAGTCAACAAATATTATTAAAATGGAAAACTAGAGGACATCCATAATTAGGGTTTATTAAAGTGGAAGACTGTAGCACATTTGTATTTAGGGTTAAGTACTTAGAGATGATATTCTTCAGCCTTGTCCAGTGATCATAAATGTTTAAGAGTATCACTGCCTTCTCAAACTATTCACCCTCACTGCACACTGGTTGGGGGTCCAACAGCCTGTTTGATAATAAGTTGAAGCATAAATCAAAATGACAGGTCTGTGCTTATTAGGGCTGTCACGTGAACCAATAAGTGAAATTTTAATGTTTCGTATAATAAATATGTACTGTACTTGATGAGGTAGAAATGGAGGGTGGAGAGGCCTATTTCTGGTTGCAATGTTTGGCATGCAATAGTTTTTTAAAGGTAAAATGAAGAGAATAAATATGATTCCGGAGGAATGTAGTGCTACTGCCTTACAGTAAGGAGATCATGGGTTCTCAGGTTCTCCCTAAGCAGACCACTTTGAGTAGTGAGAAAAAACACTATATAAATGTCAAGAATTTATTTATTAATATTATTCCAAACTAACAGCTAAATGGATAAAAAGTACTTATTAAAGGTATTTAAGAAGTAGAAGTTGTTGAATAAAAATTATAATGTGTCCTTTTATTACATCTCATTACCTGGAATGTCAAAGGTCTGAACTAAGAATTGAAAAGAAAAACATATTATCACATTTTAGTTCATTAAAGTCAGCCTTTTTACAGGAGATCCACTAAAATATTAAAAACAATGTAGTTTGATGAGTTAGATGGATATTTCATGGCAATTATGGTAATAAAACATAAGAGGTAATTTATAAATCAATTCCTTTTGTCATATTTGAGGTAACCTTTGACCCAGAAGTTCATTATAATATTGAAGTAGAAATATTTTAATGAAACTAGACTAATTCTAGCTAACATTTATGCACCTAACTAGTAGGATAAGAAATGTATAGATTTTATTACATTTATCTCTACACAAACTAATACTTTTTGTTGAAAGTATTGTATTGCTTGAGACAGTTGAGCCATTATTAATGGCCCACAGGACTCACAGCAGTACTGTGACTAGCTGTGGCACTTGTACCTTCCCCACTAGTTTACTGGTTTAAAAACAGCTTTCTGTCCATAGAGGGTGGCAGAGAACTTTCACTGACTCAACTGAAATGTATTCTGTCATCAGGTTTTTGGTGATCCGGTGTGTTCATATACTGAAAGAATTTTCTGAGTTACCAGTTGTGACATGACACATACCCACATCATTCTGCACATGCTGTTGATTTGCTGCTAAACAAAAAAGGAATTAAAAATGTTTTCTTTGTAAAGCTAAAAAGCAATTCAGTGCAATGTGTTTCACAATGAGTCTTAAACATGTGGGTTGAGGGAAAATGGGTTGAAGCCTCCCAAATAAGCCACAAAAGGAGGCAATTATAAGTACTGGCCTGCACAGAAGAGGCTAATCCAAAAGAATCCTTAATTCTAATTTCCACAGGCTGGCTTTGGCATAGCTAGGCCCAAAATAGGGAAACTTGCTTTTAAGGTTCAAACTATATTTTATAATCCCAAAATATCCACAGATGCTTCTCAAGGGAGAGAAACCATGGAAACTCTAGCTTGTAGACACACTTCGAAATGAAAAATATTTATGAATAAAATATTTATTTAAAAAAATAGAAAATATAACAAAAAAGCTCTAAAGAGAAAAAATAAGGCCAAAACACAATTCAAGAGATGTGTCCGAAGGAAGAAGCAGAAATATTCACAAAACCAGAAAATTCAAAAAACAAAACAATACTTACAGAAGTATTAAAAGCTCAAGCTCGGTCAATGAAACACTACAGAGATCTCCTCTCTGGCTCAATAAATAGTAGCTGTGATGCCAGGGTACATCTCATTACACATACATAACACATTAAACAATAATAGAAAAATATGAACGAAAATATATAAACACCTGAAAATTTCTTTAGAATAAACAGAAAAGACTTAGGAAAAAAAAACATAAAAAAAAAAAAACATAAGCCAGGGAAAACACATTAGCTAAAAAATAATGTGTTGTCGTATTACAATGCTATTAACTGTACATGAGAAATTAAATTGTTTAGAATGTTAGAACATTATAAAAATTTAACAAGACCAGGGGATACAGCCCTACAAAGTTCATTCAAAGATATTCACCGAATTTCTCCACATAATACTATTGAGTCAAGTTTTGTAGGTTTCTGAAGTCCTACTGTCCACCACATGTGCTTTAAGTTTTTTATAAAGGAAATCTTTCTAAAATGTGTGTAAAATATACCTTTAACTTTACCTATGTTACAGAAACATGTACATTTTGAGACAAGATTAAAAATTTGCGACATTATGCAGGACAACATATACTGTAAGAGGTTTCTCTGGTTGAGCTAAATCAGCCGCACCTTTGTATAAGGTAATAACATCCTCAATATAACAGATCAATTGCTTTCATATGTTAGTTTGTAGTTTCAAATCTGGCACTTGAAATAACTATGAAGACATTTTTTCATGTACTCCTCAACACTTTCCAGTCACAGAGAGCCTGATAAAACTGGCACAGTTGTGTGTTCACCTGAAGGTTCTGAAGTTTACATTCTGTACAATGGATTGGTGTCCTGTTCAAGGCGGCCGCCTGCCATGAACCTAATTCTGCTGGGAGAGGTTCCACCATCTGTTACAGCCCTGAATTGGATTAAACAGGTTTGAGAATACAATGTCATTTTGCTGTTTCTTGTTCAAAACCTTTTAAAGCATATTCATGACCCATGCTTTCTGCAGTTGACAGACAAAAAGTAATGGTAGTACATTTTCCAGACCACTGTCCCACCCCAACGCCCACCAGTGATGTGCTGGCTTTGATGCCCTGACTCAAGCTGTTAAATTATGAGTGATATTGTTAAAAAAAAATCTGTACAACATTTCAAAGAATGCTTTCTTTATATAAGTGAATTAAAGGTAATCCTTTAATTAATTAAAAAGTTGATCCCATTTTAAATGAGCTTGCATATATTCTTAAAAACATAGAATGTGTGAAAGATTAAACAATAATAGTGAAAAAAGTCTTAAACTATCCATCCATCCATCCATTTTCCAACCCGCTGAATCCGAACACAGGGTCACGGGGGTCTGCTGGAGCCAATCCCAGCCAACACAGGGCACAAGGCAGGAACCAATCCTGGGCAGGGTGCCAACCCACCACAGGACACACACAAACACACCCACACACCAAGCACACACTAGGGCCAATTTAGAAATCTTAAACTAAGTATAAAAATTTTTAATGTTTCCAAAATGTACTACATGCCAGACTTTGGCTATTCCTTAGAAAAGCCAGGTTACAAAATACTGTGTATACTTTCATGTTGGACTATTCTATGAATTATTAAAGGGGAGCATTGTCTTCACTTTCATTTCTGTTTGAAAAGTCTTATGGCTATAAATTATCTGCATGTAAATTGTTCATATTACATCTAGTTACCAAAATGCAACTGACTGAACCAAAAAATAAGATGACATATTAAATTTTTTTTGTCTTATGTTTTGAATCCAAAAGACCAGAAATGTTCAGATTCCCTTAATTTCATAATAGCAGTAAATAACTTAAACAGTAATATAGGATAATTAAATACTATATGAAACTTTAAGAAACTAGATTTGTCTATTATCTTGTTAACATCAATATATGTAAGTTAAACATAACAGCAAACACAGGTCTTGATAAAATATTAAAACACACAATATAAGCAACATTTTAATCAAGGCAGACTTTAAGATAAACACATTTCATTAACCAGCATCTCTAAAAATATAAAGTAATTTTAAGAGTTTTTTTCTTACAATTTTCTTAATCTTACTTAAATTGCTAATTCTTTTTGATATTTTTTCAATTTTCAGGCATCATTTAAATTATAACCAATATATTATTGTGGTAAACAAGGCCATATGTTTTTCACAACCTCTAATATAAACCAACTACTTTTGTATCAACATGGGTAATTTATAATTATCACTTAATTTCATTAATGTTCATTATTGATTTTTATATCTTCTTTTAGTTACAAATTTCATGACATAACTGGTGAGAATATACATGAAAATACCATGAGATTATACAGTGTGACCTCACACTTTTATATTTTGATAAATACTTTAATATTTAAAAATAAACATTCTCATGGATCAGAGAACATTTGGGCCAAAGACTAAACAAGATGTCAAAGTGGAGCTCTGGGATGTTGGCACTTGTTGACTCAATTTTGACCCATAGCTATTGCAGTTTAGACAGTAGTAGATCAATACTCCTAAATGTTTGAAAAAAACAAATATCTAAGCTATTTTATTACAAACAACATTAGTCATCAATGTCCACTTCCAGCAGGATGGTATTAATAGAGTTTATACTATACATGTTTTCCTAATAGTCTAACTTAAGATTTGCAGATGACAAAGAGCTGTTTACAGAAGAGGAGGACTAGTTGCGAACTCTGTTAACGGAAGTGTATCAGACATTTGTTTTGAAATTATTTATTTATTTTTTGCCAAAGAAAATCATGACTTGTAAATTATGATTGTTACTGTAAATTCGCTTTTAGAAAAATCAGAGAGACAGGCTGTGGACCAAGGGGTAGGGGAGGCAGGACCTCATGAATAGGGAGCCGGGAAGGGCCATCCTCACTCACGCTCCGGCCTCCGTTCAATGTTTTTGAGAGAGAGATCACAGCTACATGTGGTTTACAATTGGGATAAAGGACATATGGGTCTACTTAACAAAGTATCTTACATTAGATATAAAGGTATCTAATGTTTTAGGATATGGTCACACCAGAATCCTTCCAAGACGAAACTCCTCTGTTTAAATACTACTGTTGAATTAACTTATGATGAGAGGACTGGAGACGAGTAAAAACAAGAGTTAGCTGATATTGTTGAAGAACATGTCTGGAAGATTAATAAGAAGCAGAGATAGGGCAAGTAGTAGTGGCGGCTGAGCAATTAAATTGCCCTTACCGGACGTACAAGGAGTGGTGTGTTGTGTACAAAACTTTAAATTAAAAATACTACTGTAAATAAATCATTTAAAAATGTCATATAGGCAATAAATGACTCTAGTTGTTTAATTTGATCTTTTTTACACTGTAAACCCTGCAATCCAAATAACTTAACGCTTTTAAGTTGTATAACCTAAAATCTTTTTTGAAAGTTCCACTAACTTAAAAATTTAAAGTTATCTAACTGGCAAATATAATTTTAAGTGATGTAAATTGAACATTTTTGATGTTGTTCAACTTACTATTGGATTCAGTAACTAATACTCAAAATTATAAAGTCACTGTCAATATGAATTCTTGAGCTATAATGTCACTGTGTCTGCGTCATTATGTTTGTGTCTATGTGTCTGTTCCACTGCAACATGGAAGAGGTAAGACAGAAGGAAGAACGCTAAGCAAGAATTTTCCCTAATTCAATGAAAATGTATAATGTAAGCTAAAAAATAAGCATAGCATTTGTGGAAGCTGGCCCGGCCACAGACAGGCAGACACTTCAATGTCACCCACAACACGTTTATTATGAAGTGCCATATTTACATGGTGCACACAACAACCCCAAAGTCCGCAAAATCCTGGCCACAACACAGTGCCTCACTTCTTCAAACTGTCTCTTTCTCTCCTCCAGAGCTCCGTCCACTCCACTCCCAACTCTTGTCATCGTATGAAGGGAGGCAGCCACTTTTATACACACCCGGAAGTGCTCCAGGTGCTTCCCGGCAATCTCCCACCAACACTCCCCAGTGTGGCGGAAGTGCCAGCTGCGTACCTGGAAGCACTCCTGGTGTCTCCAGTCTTCTTCACCCCAGCCCTTCTTGGTGTGGCAGAAGTGCCAAGGTCCAGGGCTCCAAAGGCACGGGGGCACCCCCTGGCGGTGACCACAGGCACCTACAGGGTTGAGCTTCTAAGCTCTGTACCCGTGGCCCCCAAAGGAACCAGGGCGGTCACCCCGACATGGTCTGGAGAAGGCATAAGCCCTACTCCGGTCTTCCTAGGCGTCCCGGCCGGGTCGCCACCCCAGCCATCTCCGACACATTGTTAGTGTGTTGATATGTATAAGTCCATTGTGCAAAACTGAATTTATGTGTCTTCATTCTTGCATTAGCTCCATGTTATTTCTGTGACAGAAAAAGGACATTTGTCAAGATATCATGAACACAGCAGTTACACACACAATGAGCATGCATTATTCAACTGCCCTTTATGCACATTTCAGCAGCCTTTTTCTGAATCTGCACTACTCTGCCACTACAGAAACTATTAAATAAACAGTGGTATGCCCATACAAGGACTGGAGCTATAGAACAAATGTGTACTCTTCATTTAATTCCCATATAAGTAGAGAACAGCAACATAACCTTGCATCAGATTTTCACATTGGCATCATCTGTGTCAAAGAGTCATAACTTGATAAGGATTTGTCTTTCCAGAGCAGAAAAATACTGGATGATTAAGACAAACCGGATGATAATTCTGACAAAGTTAGAAATCAACTGAAGCCCTAATTTAGCTTCTTTATTTTTAGAGATGCAGTCTATCCTTAATGTCTTGGACATAAGTACCCAGAAATAGTCAACCACTTGAATCAAATTTTTTCATTGTTCTAGCCCTTAAAAGGAAGTCAGATAACACTAGAATTCCTGAAGCCTATGAAAAAACTTGTAATCCCAGCCCACCTTAAATCCCTTCGCACCTCTCCATCAGCATTTTTTGTTTCGTAAATGCGTTGATCAGCACAAGCAGCAAGCAGCCTGCTGTCGCATCCCCTGCCTTTATGGAGCTCAGCTAGGCCAAAAGATTCTCCCAGCTCAAGCTAAAGCTCCTTATCTGGGTGTGAGGTTCCTGGAGTTGTATAGGCTAAATAATACAGTATAGCGTTATTTGGAATACATGCATTTCATGTGTGTTCCATGTCTACAAAGATCTGGGTAAGTGTAGGATGAAAGGAAATGTGAGGCAAGAAATGCTGAACACATACCTAAAACAGAAACTTTTTCCACGTTATACTAATAATGACGTGAAGTGCATAATGTGTGCAAATGCTCATTCAATTATTACTTTAATTTTTCAGTGGTGGGTGTGGCAAAGCGCTGGATCAGTGCATGCTCCTGATCTCTCTCTCTCTTTATTCATTAGTACAATGGTAGCCAAAAATTCACAAATGATGATTATATAGGTAATTGAGAAAGACTGTGCATGCAATTTAAATCCTATCACAGGGCCAGTCTCTGTTGATTCACTGATTAAGATTATAAAAGAACAAATAGAACTAGATCTTCAGTTCACTTTACAATATAAAGATCCAGACGTTGCTGGAAGACTTACCTTCTTGGTTGACATCAAGGAATTGCCACAAAATGCAATTTTGTATAGAACACTTACTTATAGAATACTTCAGTTCTTCCAGTTCTGTTGCATCTACTAAAATACTGTCAGATATATCAAGCCCCGAACATTTAACTAGATGGCCATCAGGTTCGTTTCCAGTTCCTAAGTATTCTTTTAACAATGAGATAAAACTTAGAGAAGGGAATGCAGAGTTTGAGAAGACTAGAAGACCACTTAAACTGACAAGAGTCTAAAACCATGATATCTCTGGTAAATTTGCATCTACTGTTTATGACTTCTCAACTTACCCAAGTGGTAAAACAGATTGTATTTGTAGCTGTAGCACTTGTCGCAAAACATCCCTGTTTGAAAGAAGCAGGATCTAATGGAATGGCTGGAAAAACAACCTACTATTGATGAGAAGATGAGAAGGGCAGGATGCATAAATGTCTCTGTAAATGCTGGCAAAAGAAGCCAATATAACCCTGACAGTAAATCTCCACACACTGGTATTAAAAAACCCAAGCGTGCAGAGGATTACTTTCTGCTCAGTTTTCCCAAGGGAGAAAATTCCACAACTCTTGAATGTGTGAAGGAACAAATCATTGAAAAATTAAAGAAGACTGAGAGAAATCTACCTCCGATTACAAGGATGGTACATGTAAACATTTGTCCTGAGATGACAGACCATCATGGCTACTTGTCTTTTTACTGTATATCATTACATGTGTATTTCCTGACGCACATAATGCTTAGAATATTTCAGGTTTAAGGTATTGATTGCACCTTTGTTTGCTGCTGCTATGGGTGTAATATTTTAGTTAGCCCACAGTTTGCATCACAACGCCTGGCTTGCAATTTGGTTTAGTAACACAGTTTGAATTATTATTTAGTTCAGTTTAGACACTCTTAGCTAGTGTTTATTCAATGTACTTAATTTATACAATAAACTGCAATTCTAACTACAATTCTGTTCTCCTTAGGAATTACATGATATACACACAAAATACACTAGTGTTCTTCATGCACTTCCTGTGTTTCTGTGAGAGGATTGGTCTGGATTTTTGAGAACACGCAAGGTTGGCTATAAACTTGCATCACGCCTTTTAGACTTTAACCTTCCTGCTTGTGATTGTGTATTCTTTCAAGTTATTGATTATGAGGTGGCTGTTTTCTATTTCTTTCAGGATACTGATGAGGCAGAGCTTGTGAATGTACCTATGGCTCTTATTACAGTCACCAGTGACAACACCAACAGCCCAGTTCACTACCAATCTGAAAAAGTCTTTGTTGTTATTGAAAATTAAGTTGTAATTATTTTTCTCAAGTTTGTGGATGCCTTTGTGGTAATGTTCAGTCTCATATATGCACTACATTTTAGTTATCTCAAAGGCCTGCAAAACACGTTTGAATTCTTTCAACTGTCGCCCAGTTGACCATTTCAAAATGATCTGATGGTATATATGCAGAAACTGATCTGAGAAGGTGTAAAACATATTGATGAAGAGCCTTTAAAGAACTGTACTGAAAAATTGCACTTTTGGCAATTACTTTGACATGTAATATAGATAGATAGATAGATAGATAGATAGATAGATAGATAGATAGATAGATAGATAGATAGATAGATATATTGAGTCACAGTAGTTTTTACATGTTGCCTGTTTTAGCCAGACTCACCACAAATGTTGAGTTTAAACCAATGTACTGAGCTCACTTTTATTAAAAGTCTTTTTGATCAATTTGGAAAAATGTAATATGTTCATAATGTAGGAATTTCTCTTAAGCTTTATGAACAACATGCACAAAGTCTTGGGTTCCTGTTGACTCGTCCTTTGTTGGTGTCATTTTACAGTTTCTTAACTTGATAGACCATTTCAAATGCAGTATTTTTAATAAGATGAGGGTAAGCTTAAGATGTGCAACTATTAAATTGTCCTTCAGTAAAACTTTTGACTGACAACTGTGAATGCCCAAGTTTTATTTAATTACAACTAACAAATTATGTGTTTAGAAAACATACAGTTTACAATACAATACAGTTTATTTTTGTATAGCCCAAAATCACACAGGAAGTGCCGCAATGGGCTTTAACAGGCCCTGCCTTTTGACAGCCCCCCAGGCTTGACTCTCTGAGAAGACAAGGAAAAACTCCCCAAAAAAAAACCTTGTAGGGAAAATGGAAGAAACCTCGGGAAAAGCAGTTCAATGAGAGACCCCTTTCCAGGTAGGTTGGGCGTGCAGTGGGTGTCAACATGAACTAGACAATGTTTTTAACTTATTTTTTAATGTTACATTGACTTAATATATAAACTGTGAATAACATTTTAAATAATTATGCCATATTACTAAAACATTTGAGTGCACATATGCAGTAATTTAATTTAACCTCAGTTAAGTGGTACAAGTCACTTACTCAAAGAAAATTGGTCCTGAAAACTTATTAGTTAATTTAATTTTTTTGTAGCAACTTACTTTCTTTTTTTTTTAGTTTTGCTCACTTATTTGGGTTTACAGTGTATATATTTTATACAATATGATTCTGATTTGCTGTGCCTAAAGTAGCTGCCCTCCCACAATTATGTTCAGATCTCCTTTTGTTTCACCTAATTTGAATATTCAATTTACATAAAATGGGTATGTAGTACAGTACTTGAAAACAAAAAATAAAAGTCTCTGTTGAGTACTTATATTGCAGATTCTAATGAAAATACCAATATATTAAGTAAAACATGTAAAAAATGTAAGCATACTATGTCTCAAAAATGTTTATGGAATGATCTCTCCCAGCTGTTCTGGCACTCCTTAGAAAAATATCCAAAAGTAAATAAGTGTTTTATTGGGCATCCCACATGTTAGTACAATCACAATAATGACATCCTATTATACGTTTTACAAAGTAAGTCAGACACCCACAATTATATTACTTGATTTTTTGGAGACCTTAGCATTAACATACAATATTAAGAGAGATGTAGTTGTAGATGTAAAGGTTTTAACAATGCTAAATAATTTTGATTTGCCAGTCTTTAACTAGTGGCGGTATTGTGCAAAATCACTTTAATTTCTGAAGTGATTAATGCAAACAATTGTAAAACCTCCTTTTGCTATATTTTTGCCACTTAAAAAACAGAAAATTAACACTTATTCTGTGTATAAAGAAGCTTAGCTTTTCTAACCCTGAGCTGTGGCTAGAATGGTTTGAATTTCTCTAATAGGTTTCACTACCTCTTCACTTTCCTCAATCAGGGACCTAACATATGGTATGAACAGTAAACACAGTCTCATTCTTCTCCTTTTTATGAAGATTATTAATAACTATCCAAAGTGTCAGTATAAATTAGTTTAACTCTCCTTAGGCACTGAAACTATTTACAGTGCATATTAAAAATAAAGTTCTCTAAGATTTTGGAAACTTTTATTCTTACATAGTGAAAATAATACCTTATATATCCAGTACTAGAAGCCACTGTTCACCACTGACATTTAGGATGACTTTGTTAAATGACCATTTTAAGTTACTCTAAGTTTTATGAAATCTTGTAATATTGGTCAACTGTTCATGTCATGTTTGGGGTGCAGGTGATTCAAGTCTGGGATATAAATTGCTGTTGTTAAATTGCTAGTTTCATAAAGCCTTTTCAAACTCTAGACTATGTATCTTTTGTCTGAATTTGATTTTGTGTTATAAATCAAAATGATTAAGTGAAGAAAGCTTCGACTGATGATTGAATGTGAGTCAGAAAATAGGAAACAAGAAAGTGTTGTCTCTTGATGCCTGAATATAGTACAGTCAGTAATATTATGGTGTGCTTTATTTTGATGTATTACTGTAATTTTTTGGGGTGAAAAATTAATTCTTGTGACATATGCTTGTGCCAAAAATATATTAATGTAAAGAAAATGGAAGATATAGCAGTATTTTATTTCCTGAATTATTAAGAATACCCTGCACTTGAAAGCAACAAATCTAATATTAAATCTCATCTGAAAAAACATATAATCAATAGATGTACTGTATATCAAAATAGCTTAATTCTTTAAATAACCAGACTTTCTTTTTATGCACTGTACAGCTGTCTGCTGAATTTACAACTGAACAAAATTTACAAATCTTTTAATACAATGTGAAAATAAGTATTTTCCTTCATATGTCCCTGCTAAGGAGAATAAAAATGTTTTGGTTTGAAAAATGACCTGTTTGTATATAACTAAAGCAAAAAAGCTTTCGAACAAGATTTATCCATGTTTTTCTCTACAATTTTAATAATGTTATAGGTCAAAGAAGTAAGATACCACAGGTGCAGTGGTAGATTCACCCTTGGTGAGAAAGACAAAGTACTGCAACTATAAAAACCTAGATAGAATTATTAAATAAGTAATATAAATCTTTATTTGTGTTCTTGACATTTTGCCCCATGTCTGTTTTCTCCCACATCCCCAAGATGTGTAGATTAAGATGACTGGTCACACAGCAAGTGATGCTGAGGAGACAGGTTTCTTCCCTCTGTATTGTACTAAATGACTATAAAATATTGTCAAACAGATCTGGAAAGAAAAAAAGCAAATTTAACATTTAAACCATAGCAGGGTAGATATAGTATTTATAAAATTTATAAAAATCATCACCATTAGTTTTCCTATACTTCACAACCTATAGTACATGCATTGAAATAACAGAGCTTAAGCAGCCAAAATGGACTTAATAAAATTATTAAAACTTATCATCACCAATAGATACAACCAGCTGAATAATTGACATTATTGCACTCTTTCTATTTTTATTCCTTCACTTTTCTTCCCCTTTTTCTGAACTCCCCAATGGCCTTATATATCTCTAATAGCTAACCTAGATATTCTTCTACATGGGACTTCCCTATTCAACATATGAGAGTGGGGGTAGTCCTCTAATAAAATGCAAAACAAAAACAATTATTTCTGTAATAAACAAAAGACAGTACCCATAATCCTTAAAACTCCAACTCCAGTTTAGAAGAGCTACTGTGGCTGCAGGTTTATATTCTAACCCATTTCTTAATTAGTGACAAGCGTTTGCTGCTAATTAACTCTTTGCCTTAATTTTAATTGATGCACAACTTAAGACTCAGGCCCCTTAATTATTTCTTTTTTCCTTAATTAGCAACCAAACAATATTATGACACAAAATGTACCAATACGTAAACAACAACCTGAGTCCATCACACAATATCTGAAAATATAGAAAGGTGAAGGCCTCAGTAATGTTGATCTGCTCAGGTCCACAAAACATTTTGACAGCGCTCTTAAAAAAGAAAACCAACAGTTTTGGAAATGTCTGCCATGGCAGAATGAGCACCATGGAATTAAATAATGGGTTTAATTAGCAATGAGAATGGGCTTTAAATTAAGAAACTAAATGAAGTGAAGTTGGTTGGAGTTTGAGGTCCCAACCTCGTTACTGATCTTCTGGCTCATTTAACATCAAATTTATATTTGGGTGCCGTTAAAGGAAAAAGGAATCAATTCAGTGGTCAGAGTCTAAAGAAAAGTCAATTAAAATAAAGAGAAAGAGTTAATTAGCAGCAAAAACTGGTCACTAATTAAGAAAAGAGTTAGAATGAAAACTTGCAGTCACAGTAGCTCTCCAGGACTGAAGTTGGAGACCTCGCCTTAAACAATAGTACACGTCATTTTCAAATGATCAAAGGAAAAAAAAAAACTAATTAAAACGCCAATTACTCATTGGTCTCAGGGGCAGAAGCTGTGGCCCACTTATGTGTACACTTTGAATCACTAAAGTTAAAAGGTATAAAATGCAATTGCATGATCAAGTTTTATTACCACATCAAATACACGTTCTCGTCTGAACAAGCTTCTCAAAACAAAAAAAAGGAAACAGCCAAGACAGTTATTAGATGAACACTGTCACATTAATCTCTATTAATCTATTTACACAATGGGGATACCACAACGCCTCAAGATATATTACCTTTGTCTTCAATTTTAAATAAATAAATAAGTTAGTGCCATGTTAGTACAAGTCCTGTATAAGATGTTATTTGGTCAAATGGTTTATAAACAAATGGGTGCTGGATGCAAGATACAAGAATGGATTAAGCAAAAGGGTGATCTGGGTTAACATTGCCATAACAGGTATGCAATGTAATACCAAAGCTGCATTACAGCTGGCCAAGTTAATCTAACCATATTCACACAAATCCATGTGTCTTAACACAGATGATGAAATGCTTCTGCTTTATTTTTTCATACATTACTTAGTACCATTATATGGGTAATAAAATACTCATGTACGCTCACTTTACCCATTCCAGGGTGATTAGGGGTCAAAGCTTAGATAGATAGTGTGATGGATCCCCAGGCGTCAGCGATCTCAAACCCCGACACAAACACAGAATTACAGTCCTGGCTTCCTCTCCTCCCTAATAACTCTCTCACCACCACACTGCTCTCCCCCAGTCAAGTGTTGCCACCCAGCTCTGACTCGCCTGGATAAGGGAATGCAGTCCCGTTTATTACAGACCCTGGAGTACATCTGGTGCCAGGGCAACTTCCTGATCAAAGTATACGGAAGTCCATCACCACAGCAGGGAGCTTGATTCCCTGTAGCGTCCTCTTGAAACACCTCGTGACCCCAGCCCTGCTGGACTACCTTTCCCGGCATTCCCTGCTGACTTCCCAAGGGGCACCAATATCCAGGGCTGCTGCCATCTAGCATGCTGGGGGAGTAAAAAACCCCCAGCAATATCTTCTCTTTTTATTGGGCTGTCCGGCCATCTTTTCTGGTCCTTCCATCTCTGTTTTCTTTCTGGCCGTTATGCCAGATAGAAAGATAGTACTTTATTTATCCCTAGAGGGAAATTTGGCTTTTTACAGAAGCTATTTAGCAGTATTGGATGCCTATTCAAGGACTTTGTTAAATGGTGCAACTCAAACTACCTACAATTGCACACCAGCAAAACCAAGGAGCTAGTGGTGGATTTTAGGAGGCCCAGGCCCCTCATGGACCCTGTGATCATCAGAGGTGACTGTGTGCAGAGGGTGCAGACCTTTAAATATCTGGGAGTGAAGCTGGATGACAAATTGGACTGGACTACCAACACTGATGCTCTGTACAAGAGAGGACAGAGTCGACTATACTTCCTTAGAAGGCTAGCATCCTTTAACATCTGCAATAAGTTGCTGCATTCTGCATTCTATCAGACGGTTGTGGCGAGCATCCTCTTCTATGCGGTGGTGTGCTGGGGAGGCAACATAAAGAAGAGGGACGCCTCACGCCTGGACAAACTGTTGAGGAAGTCAGGCTCTATTGTAGGCACGGAGCTGGACAGTTTGACATCTGTGGCAGAGTGACGGGCACTGAGCAGGCTCCTGTCAATCATGGAGAATCCACTGCATCCACTAAACAGTATCAGCTCCAGACAGAGGAGCAGCTTCAGCAACAGACTGCTGTCACTATCCTGGTCCACTGACAGACTGAGGTGATCATTCCTCCCCCAAACTATGCGACTCTTCAATTCCACCTGGGTGGTTAAACGTTAAAACTATACAAGATTACAGACTGTTATACCTGCCTCACACTCTCCACCCTGCATTTTTTAACTTGCACTGCCTTTTTATTGCTCTTTAATTGATATTGTTTTTATCAGTATGCTGCTGCTGGAGTATGTGAATTTCCCCTTGAGGATTAATAAACTATCTATCTATCTATCTATCTATCTATCTATCTATCTATCTATCTATCTATCTATCTATCTATCTATCTATCTAATACATTGATAGGTAGATAAATAAATAAATATGCACACACTATGGTCTGAACACAAACAAGAATGACTAAAACCAAGAACCAAGTTTTTAGATGGAATTATGATGCAGGCAGTTAGTTGTTGGTACATTTATATTTGGATGAATGGGGTTGTCTACCTTAAGCTGTAGTAGCTGTGATGATGTCAGCCTGATAGTGTTTTACACGTGGGCAGGCAGAGGAGAATGATGAGCTGATATGTGACGAGTCTTATCTCATGTAAGATGTTGTTGACTTGGCCAAGATTAAAAACAGCCCACTTTCTTAAGTCTCATACTGTATATCTCTTAGCTTGTGGATAGAAGTAGTCATCTTAATTCCAATTAATTTCTTTGCCTGTCTTTAAAGTTAGCACACTATCTATCTATCTATCTATCTAATACATTGATAGGTAGATAAATAAATAAATATGCACACACTATGGTCTGAACACAAACAAGAATGACTAAAACCAAGAAAATTAAAAAGAAAACATCTGACTTGGCTATCACAGTCACATTGAGGCATTATGCAGACATATTGCTGTACATATGAAGGAGCTCTAGTAGCGTTTCTTGACACACGTCTGCTAAATAATTCATTAGCTGAAAGTCCTCTGTGTTGGTGTGTCAAAGAGAGGAGATGCAGCATTGTTCATAATGGCACTAAATTCTGTTTTAATTCTCTCCTTTACTACTACCTTAGGGGGTCCAGAGTTTGTTTCTATAACTGAGCCTGCCCTTTTAATTAGGTTCTTAATTCAGTGGGCCTGTCTTGAAGTGATGTTACCAGCCCAGCACACCATAGCATACAGAATTGCACAGGCCATTACAGAGTTGTAGAAGATATGGAGGATGTCACTTTCACATTAAAGGAATATGGTCTCCTAAGGAAAAGGAGCCTGCTCTGCCCTTTCATATAAAGTTCATCTGAGTTCCAAGACTTGTCCAATCTGTCATTAATGTGGAGCCCCAAGTACTTACTTGTAGGAGTGGACCACCTCTACATCCAGTCCCTGAATAGTGACCAGTCACAGAGGCTCTTTGGTGTGGCCAAAGTTAGTAACCAATTCCATGGTTAAGATTTTAAGATGCAGACAATTTTCTTTACAACAGGATACAAAGTTCTCCGCCTGACTCCTATACTGTGACTCATCCCTTTTATGAATGTACCCCATAAGTGCAGAATCATCTGAGAATTTCTGCAAGTGATATGACCCTTTTTTATATTTATAGTCTGAGGTGTACATAGTGAAGAGAAAATGAGATGGGACTGTTCCTAGTCATACTCCAGTGATGCTCACATCCATATGAGAAACACAGTCCTTGAGTGTCACAAACTATGGTCGGCCTGACAGATAGTCCAATATCCAGGACACAATAGCACTGAGTTTACTGCTTAACAGGGATGGCTGAATGATATTGAAGGCACTGGAAAAATCAAAAAACATAATCTTCGGCATATTGCTAGCTTTGTTCAGGTGAGAATAAGCCTTGTGGAGCAGATAGAAATGTGCATTCTGCAATTATCCTGAAAGCACTGGGCACTAATTAAGAACAAAGTAAATACAGTAGTATTTCACAAATGAAAAATATTGAACTTAAGAACTAATTAATCTAAATATTGTCATTTGATTTAACATACCTACCTTAATAGCATATATCATTTACATAATTTTTAAATGAAAACCATTAATCAAGATTATCAAAAATATAATACTTCTAATTCCAATTAAATGTTAGCATGAAGTCTACACTTTCTTAATACAAAAGTATTGCAGCAGGGAAAACTGGTCTGGACAGAAGTTGCATACAGGCTGAGGTGCTAAGGGAAAGAAACAAAATGATACATTCATGGTAATGGCAGCAAAGATAGCATGGGGATGGTAGCTGTTGTGAGTGAAAAAGATATTGGGCAGAACCATTCAGGAGGGAAACAGACAAAAAAAAAATAAAACATCTGCTTGATTGTGATTACAGATCAGACTGCAGGGCCAACAAATCTGCATTCCTAAGAAGTTCATTGGAGTGACCTAAAATAGTTCATTTCTGGCATTTCTGCAATAAAAATGTGAAAAACTGACCCAGAGACTAGTCTATGTAATAGTTTGTTCTGCATATCAGCATTTTTTTGTGCAATGTCAATAACTTCATAACATTGGAATTTCATTTTTTTATAGGAATAGCTTATGATTGTGATAGGAATGCTTATTTTACACATTATTTTCAGAATTTTCCATCTGTTTTTCAAGGATGCTGTTTTGTTCATAATATTTATGTTACACCTGAAACACACCTCTTCTGCCTTGCAGCCCAAAGTAGATCTGCTCTCCATGGAGTTCATTTTTAAAACTGTCCCAGGTGTGCTAATGTTGACTCTGCTCTGCTGACTCAATCTATTTTCACTGTCAAACTGACACCTATCTATATTAAGTCAGTTATGGTGTATTACGAGATGAAGCCAAAACATTTTACGGGCTCTTCTGTGTTTCTCACTTTTTCCCTTTTATTTGTCTGCACCTCACTTTTTATGCTTTGTAAAGGTCCTTGGAATTATGCTAGTGGTGACAGGTATTACATAAAATAAAAATTCCATCGATTGGCTGAATAGTCTTTTTTTGTTTTTATTAATTTTTAGCTCAATATTAGTGCTTTCACATTCCAAGTGGTAGATGACATATGTGTAGCACTCCATTTCAAAGAAATTCAATTAATATTTCTGTGCTTTTTATTTTTGAGTTAAACAAGTTATGCAGTACCCCTTTCTCTAAGCCTATTGACACAGAAAATAATTTGATACACTTCACAGAAAAAAGAAAATTGAAAATGCTGATCTGTGAGTAATGTACTGAGCTTTACATTAACAATACTATTGTGCTTTATTTTATGCATTTCTACTGTCCATTTGTAATATGTTTCACCCACTGTTCCATAATTAGTATTATGGCATTAAAACCTGAATTGTATGCTTTTATTCCACAATCTGTCACAAGAGACATTGTAAATGAGTTTTTCGGGAATTAAAAGTTTAGATTTGTTATGTTGATGCATCCATGACCTCTCCCAACATCTAGGCTATTTTATGAAATAATGTTGCTTTTTTTTACAGTAGTTACTTTTTCTTTACACAGCTGTAACTGTAATTATTTTCCATATATATTACGAAAGGATTAAGAACTGTTATGTGCTATATAAAGAAAGCACTGCAGTAGGCAAAACACAGACGAAGAGTAAATCTATGCCTCCATTTACTTTCTAAACCTGCAATATTCGAAACCAGGACCCATCTGCATACCAATGCTTAGAAGGGTAATTTGGCATACATATCTCTTAACTGCACTCACCATGCAGAGTTAAGATACAAAAATAAAATAACACGCATCTCAGGAACTGAACTAAGTTTCTCTAGACATATCAGATAACAGGGCTAACTACTGAGTCACCATGCCACCCAAAAGGCTAAATGAAGCTGGTCCACAGTCCAATTTTTTTCCTTATAAACTAAAACCATAATCATCCTTAGTTTGCATTATTACAAATTGGCAGGGTGCTGTCTCCTGCCTAAACTGTGAAAACTATGAATTATTACATTCTTCCTTTTTATTTAACTATGAGGACCCTGATATAAAATTAAATCATATTTAAAATATATTTTATACTAGCAGAATGTCCCTAGAATGAGCATTAATTTTAATCTTTCTTAGTCAAATTAGTATTTTTATCTCTTTAATTGTATCTTTTAAACTATCTCATATTCTGCCTTTTGTTTATGATGATATAAAGTATGATCAAAGAGCTGCTACACTCATTTATTTAAATAATCAGCTCAAAAGATTTCATATTACAAATGTCTGATATAAAGTTATAGGTGATCAATTATTTAAGGAGGATATTTTTGTTGTTGGGTTTCAGCAAATTTATTGCTTAATGCCACCTCTGCTTTTAGAACATACATTTGTAAAATGAATTAAAATTCAGTTTTTATACATCTCACTTAGTAAAGCTTACTCACATGCAGATTAAGTTATATCATATGAATACTCAATATAAATATTATGTAAGAAATGCATAGAGAAATTAAGCAATATTAGATCCTAATAATGTAATAATGTTTTTGGGTTTGTGTAACTCAAAAAACAAGTCAGGGCCCTTTTCTAGCTCTCCACAACTCTAGGATTACATAATCAATCAAGTTACCAAATCAACAAATTAATTGTAAATACTATTTATCCTAATTCTCTTTGAAAATAAGAAACTATTTTGTTAACACTTAAGTGTTTAATATTCAAAAGAAGCACTGACACTATTCTCACCATAGTGTTCCACATTCACATGATTTCTACCTCAAGATCTTGTATTTGGTAATCTTGAGAAAATCAGCTTTTCCTGGGACAGCAAAATCAATGTAAAGACAAGTCTTCACCTTTCTGTCATGGTGCACCATATCTGGTTGATTGTCGGTCTTTGTTGATTGGTATTGACAGCCATTTCCCACATAATAGTAGCATCACTGATGTTTATGATACCTTGTGACTTGTGCTCATATTCATACCTGCAATTGCTAAACACAAAATTGTGACTGAAACTGCTGCTAAGATACAGCTTTGCTTGTTTCGTATTCCAGAATTAACGAGGGCTGTGATATGTGAGGAAGTGAAGCAAATGTTTGATTTGGGTGTGATTAGCGAGAGTAAAAGCAACTGGAGCAGCCCAATTGTTCTGGTTCTAAAACCAGATGGCTCATTCGGTTTTATTTAGATTTTTAATTCTTGAATAAAAAATTTCATGCGTACCCAATGATGTGTATTGAAGACTTACTGGAGAAGCTCGGGCATACCATTTAAAACTGACCACTGACCTTGCCTTGTCTCTTTTTCCTGTTTTCTCTCCTCCAGAATGAGCTGGCTCCAGCCGCTAATCAGCAGCCTTTGAACATACCTAACGAGGAAGGCTGATTGTTATTTTAAATAGAAGAAATGAGTTAATGCTGGATGAGGAGAAAACGTAGCTACCTGTGTTTGTGTGCATTAAAGTGGCAGCTTATGTGTAAATAAAGACCTGGGGGGTATTTTTTGTACATGGATTACTCGTTTAGCTGGATGTAATTGTTGACGATTTGGCATGATCCTGGATCTGTCACTTTTTCAAAAATCTTGCTGGATGTGTTGTCATAGCAGCACATCCAAGTCCTCAAACCTGCTCTGAGGATTAGCTCACTCATTTAATCAGTTTCCGTGCATGGAATTTATTCAGTCATGGCTTCACCATTCATGAATGAGCAACCAATCGATATCGGTGCGCAAATTATAAGAAGAGAATTTCATATAGAGAGGGTTTTGCACGATCAGCAAGAATTTTATTTCCTTTATTGCTCCCAGAGGAAATTCTTTTCGAAAGATACCGCTTTAGCCGAGGGGGAATATTGTACCTCAAACATTTATTAGCACCTTATATTCAAAGTCAAACTAGGCGAAGTCGGGCTATCTCAACCACACAGAGAGTATGCATTGCTTTGAGGGTTTTTGCAAGCGGTCTTTTGTTTTTTATATACTGTAGGCAATGTGAAAATCAATCTAAAAGTGCAGTTTGCCAATTCGTGGCAATTCGTAAAGTCTGTTTTGGCTCTGAACTATTTCCTTCGAGTTTTCATAGTGTTTCCTGGACACCTGCGTGTGCAGACAATAAAAGAGGTGTTTCATGTCATTGCAGGTAGGTAATACACAGGCAAAAACACCTACAGTTACATAAAGAATCTCACAATCAGCCTAACATTCCCATTACCCAGGATTTCCAAATGAGATTGGGGCACATGGGACTGATCAGAGTGGAGTTTGATTAAACATTATTTTGAAAATGTAACCCTCCTCCTGATGAATAATCAGACACAGTGTCTAATCAAATATTTGACCTTCGTCAATATATCGTTGGTCAGACACAAGTTCTAGGGATATGACATTCCCTGCAACTGACCCACCAAAAAAAAAGAGGGCTATGTGGAACATACCTAAGGCACACATTGAGGACAAATATATGCAATGACCATCCTTTACCTGAAATGAAGTGACCTCTGCATCCTGCCACTGGTTCTGTGGACGAGCTTCCCTCTGGAAGCTTCGTATTAGCTTTAAAATTAATGTTTTTTATATTATATATGATTCTTTATGTCAATAATTCTTTAAATAGTTATATACCAATATTTACCAGTTTGAAGTATATTCTTGTACTTCACTTTAACCTGTTCCCATTTTCTCCTTGTGCTCACGTTTGGTCTGGAATTATGAGACATTAAATAATAATCTGACACATAGGAAATGAATCGCTGCATTCAGTAAGTACAATGCACACTACTTAGCGTTTAATTTGTTGGCCACTTTTTGGCAGCCGTCTTTTCTGTGCATATTAAATCTTGAAATTCTTCATATCCTTCAAGTAAAAGTTCCTGCTCCGCTTGTGTGAAAAAATGCGCCCGTTCGTTCGTCAATTTGTTGCAGTCTATCAAAGACTTGTTGATAATATTTTCTAGACTCAATATATATGGGCTTTTCAATCAGCGCGGGCGGGCACATTCATCTCGGATGATTAGATCCAGGTAGACTGATCTACTACACGGTTGCGTTTGAAAAACCGACTTATCCCAGATGACTTTCACCGGCATTAACTCATTCAAGATGAGGCATCTGATCTCGGATGATTTAAGTGACATACAGAAAATACCCTCGATCCTATTTTCACTTCAATAAAGCTGATATTTTTGGAAACCTTGACTCACCTCCTTCTTTCTTGTTCAAGTCAGTGACCCATACATCACAATACCTTATAAAATCACAACATATTATACATACAAAGGGTACCAGAAATTCCCAGAACTGTTCAATTTTAAATTATAAAACTTAAACCAATTCACTTTTAAAACACAGTCCTTCAGGTGTTACATACTTGCCCCAGCACTTGTCACATTCCTTGAAACATATCCTTTGCTGGTCTTTTGTTACTGTTTCTAGACCCTCGTCTGTTTTTATCTTGGATTTCCATACACAGAAGCAAATCTTATTCCTTTCAGTTTCAATTTAAAATTAAGAACAAAAAGAAGTCACCGGAAGTGAGATCTGGTGAATTGGGGTAGGGTATGGCATGAAGCAACAAGCATTTTGTTTATGGTCAAAAACTCTTTGACTGACAACACACTGTTTGCAGGTGTGTTGTCATGGGGCAAAATGCAGTTTTGGATGTTCCACTTCCCTAGATATTTTTTTCTAGATGCTTTCCCATAGACACATCAGCAGTTAAATTTAATGTTTATGATTTACCGTCTGTTCACAAGGAATAAACTCTTTATGAACAAGTCTGTCAATGTCAAAAAACTATGATCATCTTTGTCTCCTAAAAAATTTGACTTGGATATGAAAAAAAGCCAAAGTCACCTGAATGATTTTAGAATAAACACAATAAATATGCACTTGATCAACTCAACATTATGCCACTCTGCAGAATGATTAACCTAAGAGCATATTCAATAATTGCACCCTACTTCTGTCTTTTTGACTGATCATGGAAAGTTTTGGTTCCCTTGAAAATAGAAATAGATAGGTATATAATCATTAAAATAATCACAACAACCTTTTCACCTTTGAAACTTTTCTGATATTTTCTCAACTTTAGTTTGTTTGGTATATCTGGGGTTTTAATTCTTTTTTGGAGAACTTACAGATATGTTAGTGGTCATTGTTTGAGGTAAATTTGAGGGCTGAACTGCCAACTTGCAATTTATGGTTAACCCACTGGCCACACTGCTTCTAGGTGCTTTTATTTTTGTTTCTATAGAATAGCTAAATTTTGCTTTTGAGAAAAAGAAGAAGAGACAACAAAAGATGGGAATAACGCACAACCTTGTTAAACATCCACTGTAATCGACAGAAGTAAACTAATGATGGTTAGTGTTGGGCAAAAGTGTTGTGCCTTTTTGCTCTGTATTACTATCTAATGATAAGCATTTCCTGTCGCTCAGGATTTTCAAAAGCCAAAAGAGGAGGAAAGAGAGACAGTACAGTACTCCCTCCTCAATCGCGGGGGTTGCGTTCCAGAAACACCTGCGAAAGGTGAAAATCCGCAAAGTAAAAACCATATATATATTTTAAGCCCTTATAAACTCTCTCACACTATTATAAACATTTCCTGCACAGTTATACAGCATAAACCCTTTGTATTCTCTTAGATATTAGGTAAGATTTGTTGAAATTATGTATGTAGACACATTGTTTATATACAGTAAAACCTAAATATTATTTTAAATATATCAAGCATCTCCGATATCACATATGTTACAGCCATTACGACAGACAGGCCACCAGCAATAAATACGTACGATGCAAGAAAATTGTATACAGTAAAATGTGTGTACAGTGACACTAAACTATGTACATGTAATAAGTACTGTACGTAGAAAATTAATTGTGGTTACTCACCAACAATAACACAACAACTTGTCCAATAATGATGAGTTTAATTTTACTGCACAACAAAGGAGGGCGTTACAGCTCTTCTAAAGAAGCCTCTTCAGGTGATTGTGTAGCACCGCCGTTGTTCTTCTTCCGGCAGTCTTCAATCCAAATCCCTAAAGCAGATTCCATCTGGACTACCACCTTATTATATCCACTTACAACTCGTTTTGCGCCCTGGTTAAAGGACACTGCAGCTGTAGATCTTATATTCTTTTCCTCCTTTTTAAATAAAAAGAATCGTGGACTCATTGATGCTGTAATGGCATCCTGCAGCAGTGTAGCTGTTCCCTTCTTTTAACATATCCAAAACTTTGACCTTTTCGGCAATCTTTAGCATCTTCCATTGGCGCTTGGGCATGGCCCCGAAGCAGTAGCAGGAGCAGATCGTTTTGAAGCCATAACGAAGGGCTTGACTATGCACAAAGATAAACACAAAGAGCACAAAAGTTAACTCTTTACACAGCGAAACACGTTGATGCTGAACGAGCGAGACGAGACTTCCTGGTTAACGCAGCGGAATCAAATTCGACGCTCCGTCGCTGAGCCAATCAGCACACAGAAAGTTAACTGTGTGCTCTGACTGGGTAGATTCTCAGCCATCCACCAATTGCGTCCCTTGTATGAAATCAAAAGGGCAAACCAACTGAGGAAGCATGTACCAGAAGCAAAAAGACCCATTGTCCGCAGAAACCCGTGAAGCAGCAAAAAATCCGCCTTATATATTTAGATATGCTTACATATAAAATCTGCGATAGAGTGAAGCCACGAAAGTCGAAGCGCGATATAGCGAGGGATTACTTTACTTAAGATGAAGCACTGTTCATCTTCTAGGTTGTGGTTTCCTGTCCTGCAGGTGGAAGAGACAAAAACATGTAAAGTGATTATATCACAACCAAATCCTTCCTCTGTGCACCTTTCAGTGTCATACCATAGGTATTTGTTTGATAACTCCCATAAAAATATGAAGCATAGACAACACAACTGATATTCTGATAACAAAAGCTTTTCCTGACTATGTATCTAAAATCATGGGAAAGTTTTTAGAAAATTCCATTTTGTTTTAGCAAACTACAAATTTTAACAAAATCAGTATTATAGCATTTGAACAATATAATAACAGTAATGAGTCCTGGTGCTGTCATTTTCAATTTACAGGCAAGCATTCTTTTATTTGGAAACAACTATAATGTGCTTTTTTGAATTTCTTTATTCATAAGACTTAATGGTGTTTGGAACAATGTGAGAAATCTATGAAAGTTGCCACCAACTTATTGGAGGTATCACAAATGTTAATTAGTATTAGTGAACAACTGCTAATGAGAAGATGTGGCTGCTTGTTCAATGATTTTTATAACGAAAATCCTTTGTTGCAAAAATCTGCCAAATATGTTCAGTACTTTTATGTAATTTCCCCACAGATTAGCATACAGAACAATTGAAGGTAAACAACTTAGCCTTATGAAAAAATTCCAAAATTTAATACAATAATCATTTTTTTATCCAGAGATTTTTTTTGAGAAATTGACATGTGAATAAAATAAAACATTATAAGCCTGCACACATAATTTACTCTTGAATGTACAGTACATAGAAGCATAGAAATTCAGTACTTTATCCTTTAACCTATATGCAAGACATACTTTGCATTATACTTGAGCAACCATTAACTCTTTTAGGGCGGATGTCGACTTTTGTCGACAGGAGGGGTTGAGGGCGAATGTCGACTAAAGTCGACATCCAGGAATAGAGAGCGATAATCAGCTGTTAATGACAACAAATCTCACTGTCACGTCACAGGCATTCCCCTCTGTGCTTGGAGGAGTGCTAGACTCTTTGACAACTAATCCTAGCGTGTGCGTGAGTTGCGAAATGTAAACAATGGCAAGATGGCATCGACATGTGACAAGGGAGCAAAGTGAGTGCAGAAAAGAAAACACTTGGCAGACAATGTTTTGCACATTATCGCGGAGTCGGACTCTGATTTTTCAGAATCGGATTTTATTGACAGTGATCAGGAGATCGAGCAAGAGAGTGAGAAGCCGGCATCAGCTGATCAAACACCAGCCGATGCCGCGCCAGCGGATCTGCTGCCAGTTGAGCGCTTCGCGCAGCTGATGGATCTACGGCAAGGTTCGCGTGGGATAAATACACAGACATTGATCCGTTGAGAGCCAATTTGGCTGCTGGACTTCACAAGATGGCATGGCTTGCTGTTGGACACGACAGATCACCAGCTGCTGTACTTCAGGCTGCTCTCTCCTGATGCTGCTTTTCAGCTACCGTCAGACAAGATAAACAGGTAGGCAGAGAAATTTTTTGAATCGCGGGCTGCGTTTGCATCGCATTCTCGTTTTTCAAAGTGTAAACCCACAACAAATGACCAGATGAAGGGTGCTGTGGAATTACAAATAGAGATGGGACAGAACTGGTGATATAACTTCAGGGAGCATTGGTCCAAATGTATTTTGTCCCCTGGTGGCTTTGGACAGGTTATGAAGCATGGTGATAGGTACATGCTGCTGCAAAGTTTTATTCACTTCTGTAATAAACAGAAGCAAATCCCATGGGGTGAGCCAGGCTATAATGCCATGCATAAAGTTCATAAAGTTTCAGAAGATGAAAACAGGTGACAATACGGTTTTCATGCGGGCAGAAAACTTGGTGGCAGTGGAATGGCACAATGGCAAAAAGGTGACTTGTCTCTCTACAGTACACACTAACAATATATGTGAAAAAGTGCAGCAACAGGCAATTGAAAAGTAGGCACCAAAGCAACACATATTGTAAGCAGTGCAATGTGGCAATGACTGAAAAAGGCTGCTTTGAGATCAGACTTTGCAGGACTTTGCTGTGTAAAATTTATGTGATATGTATGTGAAATCATAGAGTATGCAGGCTCATACAACATGCAAGACAGTAATATTTGTCAAAAGTAAATATTTTTTGTTGATTTGATATGTTAAACAATTGCTTTGTGTTCTTTTTTAAAAAATATTCAGCCCTGGGAGATAAGAAACAAAAAAAAAAATTAGCCCTAAAAGAGTTTATTCAAGATGACATGTTATCTGCGGATGTAACTAGACTTAAGGAAAATTTTTACTTGAAATAAAGTGCTGCTTAAGTGCTTTAATTTCGTCCAAATAAATCCCATATTTATTAAAATTAAATGATTTTTTTCAAATAATCAAATTTTATTATATATTGCACCTGTCATCATAAAACATATTCTTACATAACTCAAATCATACATTCAGTAAAATTGCAAAACTTAAATAACATAACATTCTCAAACTGAAATAATCCAAGTCAGTGCTGCAAGGGGGTCAGTGTGACCTGGCAGTACATGGCACAAGGCTGAAAATGGTAACAGTTCATTTCAGGACCCAGACACACATGCAGAGGGGCCAGTTTGGGATTGCAAGTAAAAAATCCTAAACGTCTTTGGCAGTTCATCCCTGAAATTTAACTCGTAAATTCATCGTAAACACATCAGTGAACAATATGAGCCCTGACATACCAAACAAAATTACAGCTTGGAAAATAAAAAATCTACCTAAATCAATCATTACATAAACAAGGACATATTCAGTTAATCCATCCATCTATCCATTATCCAACCCGCTATATCCTAACAACATATTATAAAAACATTCAAAGCAGAGTGAGAATACATAGCATTTACAAATGGAATTTGGCAAAATAAGGAGAGGTAGAACGACCAGAGTTTCATTATATATATATATATATATATATATATATATATATATATATATATATATATATATATGGTGATCCCCCGCTATAGCACCCCTGCTATATCACAGATTTTTCATATATAATTTACAGTACCCAGATGATTTCTTACTAGGGTCGTTATTGGCTGAAAGAGGAGACTCAACCAATCAGAGTAGGATTTTCATTCTCTTGGGCTCTGATTGGCTGCTGCTAACGTGGTGTAACCTCGCAAGAACAGCAAGCATGGGTACCCAACGCATCTCAGTGTATCGCGCACCTTGCTTGTGGTCTGATTGTTGTGAGCAAACTTTTTGTGAACTTATCGTTTTGTTTTAAGCCCTACGATGGCTCCCAAGCGTCCTGCATCTTCTAAGCCTTCTGGTAGTAGTGAGCCTAAGCAGCAGAAGAAGACCTTGAGCATTCCGGAGAAGGTAAAACTCCTTGATATGCTTTGGGAAGAAAAGCGTTACGCGGATGTCCCTCGCCATTACAAGTTTATATGTGTTTAAAGCGTGTGGGAGGGGTATTTTAAGGCTTAAACTATAAAAATATGTTTATTTATATGGTCTTTCTATACCACGGATTTTCACCTATCGTGGATGGGTCTGGAACATAACTTCTGTGATTGGTGGGGGATCACTGTATATATATATATATATATATATATATATACAGTATGTATATACAGTATATATAGTCACACACATGCGCATGAGAGGCAGCTAAAGGGCTTGAGTAAGTGCAGTTCCAAGACATACCGGGATGTGGCAGAGGGCATTGACTATTTTTCTCCCTTGCCTGCAGACCATTCACAGAAAGATTCCACCTGGTCTTCTGGACGTCACTTCCAGGACCAAGCCAATGGAAAGAGACCTTGCCAGCTCCGGCCCCTGTGTCACGTCCGGGCTTGCACCAATGGCAGATGATCTACATGACATACTTTGACTTCACTTCCTGTCTTCTCCTTTAAAAGCATCCACCTTTTTCCTATTCCCTCAGTTCTGTTTTGGACTCGGTTTTGTGCACATCAGTGCTGTATCTATTTAAAAAGACTTTGCAGCCAGGAAACCAAATTATATGGGTGGCTGCCCCGAAATTTTGTATGACTCTGTCTCGAGCTTGTGACATTGGCATAGTCGGCAGGATGGAGAAGTCCCAGAAGAGAAGGGGACAGGACCTGCAATGCACCCAGGTGGGAGCGTACTGGGGATGAGTGTTCAGGCAGGGAGGGTGTCCCGTGGTTCGGCAAGACCCGGTGCAGGCTTCGCTCCTGGCACACTTAACTAAGCAACCTGGAAGGGCCAAGGAGTGCCACAGAGTTCTCCCCTTTTGAATTACTGTATGGGCGACAACCCTGGGGCATATTAGATATCTTAAAAGAAGGATGGGAAGAAGAGGCTCTTCCCTCTACAAATATATTTGAATATATCGCGCAATCACACGATAGATTTTGTAAGATTCGGGCCCCTCTTTAAAAGGCACATGGAAGAGGCTCAAGCAGCACAGGTCCGTTATTACAACCGCGGCACATCTCTCCGGGAGTTCCGCCCAGGAGATCGGGTCATGGTCCTAGTACCTACCTCCCAGTCTAAGTTGCTTGCCCATTGGCAAGGTCTCTACGAAGTTAAGGAGAGGAAAGGACTCGTAGACTATTTGGTAAGTCAACCCAATTATCGGCCGAGGAAGCGGGTTTATCATGTAAACCTGCTGAAACCGTGGAAGGACAGGGATCCCGATCCCTCCTCCGGTCAGCACCGCTCACTCTTTGCTCACATGGCCAGCCTTAACTTCAGTGCGGATTTAAGTCCCAGACAACGACGGGAGCTGGAAACAGTTATCTTGTCTGTCCTGGAGGTAGTGAGTGAAAACCCCAGACAAACCTCTCTGGTTGAGCACGACATTGTGACAGAACCCAGGGTTATAGTCCGAATAAATGTCTGTATTGTTGTCCTGTGGCAAAAAGGGCTGACGTGGAGCTTGAGATCAAACACATGCTGGAACTAGGTGTAATCGAGGAAAGTCATAGTCTTTGGTCCAGTTCCATTGTGTTGGTCACTAAGCCTGACGGGAGTTGGAGGTTTGCAATGACTTCCATTGGCTTAATCAAGTCTCCCAATTCGATGCTTATCCAATGCCACGAGTGGATGACCTCCTCGAGAGGCTTGGACAGGCTCAATATTTGACAACACTGGACATGACAAAGGGGTACTGACAGATTCCTTTAACGACTCCATGAAGGTTAAGACCACATTTAGCACTAGTGCCCTAGCGGACCCTGGCAGTATCGTGTCCTTCCATTTGGGTTACACGGGGCTCCAGCAACCTTCCAGCGTCTGGTGGACAAAGTGCTACAGCCTCATAACTCATACAGTGCATGTGAACAGTGAATGACGTGGTCATCTATTCCAGCACGTGGATGGAACAACTATAGCAGGTAAAAGCGGTATTGCGGAGACTTGGTGAGGCCGGGCTTTAGATTAATCCCAAGAAATGTTTTTTTGGTTTGAGCGAAGCCAAGTATTTAGGCTACCTGATGGGTTGGGGTACCGTGAAACCACAGTGCTCCAAAGTAGATGCTGTTTTGAAATGGCCCTGTCTGCGAACCAAGCGGCAGGTCCAAGCCTTTCTCGGGTTAGTGGGGTACTACCGCCGGTTTGTGCCCCAGTTATCAGAGAGAGTGGCGTCCTTGACTGATTTGACAAAGAAGAAGGCCCCAAACATTGTGGTGTGGATTGAAAAGACAGGTGCTGCATTTAGTGACTTGAAGCAGGCCCTTAAGTCCGCACCTATTTTGAAAGCTCCTAACTTTTCCTTACCTTTCATCCTCCAGATTGACGCTTCGGACACAGGCCTGGGGGCCGTGCTGAGCCAAAACGTCGATGGTGCAGATGACCCCATTATGTTCCTGAGCCGGAAACTGTTGGACCGGGAGACCAGGTACGCGGCAGTGGAGAGAGAGGCTTCGGCAGTTAAATGGGTGATTACTCAGCTGAGGTACTACCTGCTGGGTCGAGAATTCACCCTTGTCAAGGATCATGCTCCTTTACAGTGGATGGCCCTGCACAGGGAGTCGAATCTGCGGGTCACCAGGTGGTTTCTTGACCTCCAGCCGTACAAGTTTTCGCTTGTTCATCATCGGGGTGCGCTTCACACCAACGCTGATGCCCTTTCTCAGGTTCACGACCTCTCAGTCAGAATTGCCCAACCCGACGGGTCTGGGCAGAGGAGGGGACCTTGTCTCACACGTGCGCATGGGAGGCAGCTAAAAGACTTGAGTAAGGGCAGTTCCGAGACATACCGGGATGTGGCAAAGTGCACTGACTCTTTGTCCCCCTTGCCTGCAGACCATTCACGGAAGATTCCACCTGGTCTTCTTGATGTCACTTCTGGGACCGAGCCAATGGAAGGAGACCTTGCCGGCTTCGGCCCCTGTGATGTCATTTCCGGGCTCGCACCAATAGCAGACGACCCATATAAGATATGCTCTTTTTTGTCCTTGGGGTAATTTATATATTGAGTTTATATAGAAAGTACAAAAACATCTAAGATAACAGTACTAGTATATAAAAAATAATCAGTTGTGGCACCAAAATTCAAAATGTTATGTTTGCCAGTTGAGTTTTTTATGTAGAATTTCTACAAAATAGTGATTTTTCAGATTATTTCAAAGAAGACATTAAGGACACCCATTCTGGGAGCTAGTAGCATAACGTCTTAGTGCACTATTCAGCCAAACTCAAATTTCTTTCTCCAAAAGGAAGTTCTTAAAACACAGTAAGAAAGGCTCTTTAAATAGATAAACAAAAAAGTGAGAACATGTTTCGAGACAAGTGATGCTTTCAGAATTAAATCTGGTTTTCACCAAGGATCAGCAATTTTATTCATCATTATTATGGATTACATCAGTAGAGAAGGAAATGTACTGTACACAGATTAAGAGGAGACAAGGAGGAAGATGCACAAAAAAATTCAGATGCGTAAAGCCGTGCATAAGCAAAGGTCCACACAATTCCGCTTCATAAATCCCAATGAATATGAATTTTAATGTACATGCATGTGCCTAGCCGCACCCCGACTCCTCTCAGAATTTTGCATAGATGAATATGCAAATTAGTTTAAATAGCCACTTCTGTTTAGTATTTTGTTAAAAGAAAATGGCAATATTTATTACGGAATAAAGAAGAATTTAAGTAAATGCAAAATTTTGGTCCTACTCAGAGAAGTGTAAGCAAGGAAAAACTATTTGATGGCTTTAAATTCGAAGTTTCCACTTTAATCTGATATTTTATTTTCTCATTAAAGTAGAATGTCATAAACTTCATCTTAAAATCAATGTTTAATTTACTAGTGTATTTCAAACCCCATTGTAACTAAAGAAGCATGTTAAATGCTTCGTATTGTAATCGGTATGCAGTTCTTAAACTAGCTTTCTCTTACACCAACAGAAGCACGCAGGCAGTGATCGCCACACAGAATACACTACATTCACCACTCACAAGAACATCTTTATTCTTTATTGTTTATTTTAGCAGTACTGTCTCTGTCAAACATAGCAATCCCCAGTTCCTGTCCTTCTGTTTTCTTTCTCCAAGTAACCAATTGCCATATAATAAATGTCATTGTATAAGCTACTGCTGTGCCACCATGCCCCCACATATTTAATACATGCTTTAATGCTTTTCATGATGAAAATGATATCAAGTTTACATCTTAGTATTCTAAAGTGTTCGGAGAGCTATAATATCATGAATGAAATATATTCTGTGTATCACTGCCTGCGTGCTCCTATCGGCATGTTATGGTAAGGATTCACTGTGCCCCCATATGTTTAATTATTAACAGTATACATTATTAAAATGAAGTTAACAATTTATCTCTACAATGTAATATATATACTTTAATGCATGTCATTATAGAAATGGCATCAACTATACATCCTAGTATTCTAACAGCACATGGCTCCAAGAGGATAGCTCTTGAAAATCTAAATTGACTTAGAAGCCAGTAATCATCATCTGTAAATACGCAGACTCTTCTATTGAAATTAACTGCATTCCTTTATTGTCATTGTATGGTACAAATAGATTCAATATGCAACTCCTCCAAAAACTTATATTCCTATAAAATGATAAATAATAATACTAATACAAAAAAATATATACAATATTAAAGCATAAGTACAATATAAATGTACATAGAATGCAGATAGTGCAAATAAAGTACCTCCGTTTGTGCAATATTATAGCTGTAGTACAAGTTTACATTGAGGTAATTGTACTTATAAGAACAAACAGATCTACCGGGAGAACTACAATGGACTGATTGAGTGCATTTATAGCTCTTGGGAGGAAACTGTTTATGAGTTTTGAGGTCCGTGCTGGGAAGGCTCTGAAGCATTTGCCAGATGTGAGAAGTTCAAATAGACTGTGGTATGGGAGAGTGGAATCCATGCACATGCTCATGTCTTTCCTGAGGCAGTGATACTAAAAATGTCCTCCAGGGCTGGAGGCTGTATCCCGATAATCCACTGCACTCTTGACACAACCCACTGTACAGCATTCCGATCAGCTGCTGTGCAGCTATGATACCATATGCATATAAAATGGGTTAAAATACTCTGAGTGGTGCAGTGAGAGTAACAATGTTAAAGCAGCTATGGTATTTGAATGGTTTGGTCATTCTGTGCACCATTATATTATTACAGAATGATTACAATAAAGAGCCTTAAATTTGTAAACAATATGCAATTAATTTCAGTGTATTTGATACAAACAACATCATAGATGTAAATCTAAAAAAGAAAGGGAAACACCACAGAAATGGTAGCACTGCTTTGACGCTGGGTGCCGCCCATTTGCAAAAACTGGCAGAAAAATACACGTGCATGGTGTGAGGCTGCCATGAAAATGTACATGGCTTTACGCCCAGTTCAGTTTTTATACATCTTGAAATGAGTGTGGAAATGGGCATAAGCAACATTTTTGTGCTTATGCTCCATTTATACATGAAGCCCATAGTCTGAGACAGACAGTCCCACTTCAGATGGAAACACTCCTGAACAAAACAGTGGTGAGACCTTCTCTAATGAGTAAGGCAGAACTGTGGGCTGTGAAAGAGCAACAGGTAAGAAAACTGGAAATGCCTGATTAGTAATACAAGTGAGTTAACCATGTAGACAGAAGGTGTAATAAAAAAATCAGAGTGGAGATCAAAGTAAGTACTATTAGAAATATATTCAAGAATCAAGCCTGAAATAGTATTAACATTTACAAAAAATAGAGGAGGAAAGTTCAGGAAAATAGGTAGCATAACAAAAAGGAGAAGGACAAAAAAGAAGAGGAAACATAAGAAAGAGATTGAAAGATTGCATCATGAATGATAGCTAAGAGATAGACATGAAGAGTAGGAGGAAGAGCATGAAACATTGACACATCCTCACATATATTGTATTATCTAATTAGTTGCCCAGGTTATTTATTACCTGTCAGAAAGGATGTGCCACTTTAGTTTTTGGAAGCAATAAATTTTTTGAAATTTTTACCCTTTCAGTGTTCAGGTTTGCAGTAACAAAATATAACTTCTTCCAACTGCTTTATTGCATCCAACTCATTTACAATGCTTGTGAAATAAACAACTGTAATATATTCTGATCTTAGAGGAAAACATTGTTAAAGTCTTTTGTAAATATACAATATCAACAATAATAATAACTGCGTTGGGCTGGCGCCCTGCTCGGAATTTGTTTTCTGCTTTGCGCCCTGTGTTGGCTGGGATTGGCTCAAGCAGACCCCCGTGACCCTGTAGTTAGGATATAGTGGGTTGGATAATGAATGAATGATAATAATAAAATAATTTCCTGTGGTGACAACTATCCCATGGTGCTTTAGAACTATAGAACTATGCTACCATTGCTTACATATTTCAGGATTTTTTTACAATTGGTGCCCAAGGTGGTAGAACTCCCAAGCTTATCTGCACATTGCGAGTTACAAATAAGAAATGAACCAGTGTCCTTTTGATTTAAGCAGTTAGGCAGCATTGTTGCTGCAGTGGAATGTCTATGCAGTAAGGCAGTGGTTAAATAAAGAGGAAAATATCAGTACAGGAAATATTCTGAAAACTGAAAAGTCCAGAGTACTTAGCCATATAAGGTTTAAACATTCAGTATCCTTGGTCCATTTCAAAATTAATTAATTCCACTCTTTTGTCACAATGGTGAGCAATTAAAAACATGGTATCAGTGCAAATACAGTATTGTTTGGTATAATATCCGGAGAGCAACAGTCAGTTTTGTTGGCTGTCTGTAGTCGCATGTGGTTATATATGTAACTGACATGCTTGTGAAAAGGTAGATATCAACAGCCAGTCTTGTATTTATTATTCAAAATGTGTGCTTCCAGCTGATTATAGGACGATAAAGCGAGTTGTAAAATGCTTATACAAGTATGTCTGTAGCTACCCAATATCTAAGGTAACTTGTTGCCTAATTTGCATCCTTCTCACAGTAAGAAAAATACTCAAGAGTGCTTATCTTCACTTGACAATGATACCTTTACTTTCTTGTCTCTTGAGACAGGAGTGTTCAAAGTAGATTAAAAAAACAGACTAGAATAAGATGCAGGTTGGTTGAAATGAAAGTTTAAAGCAATATTGTCTTTGCAGCAATGTTCTTTTTCCAGAAATACTGTGAACTACATAGCTGTGTGCAGGAGGCTGAGATGATTTTTTTAGGTTATTTTTTATACATGTAAACTAGGTATGTAATTCAATTACCAACCTGATTTTTCCTACAGAAGACACTTTTTTAAATCTTTATATGTGATTCGATAGCTGCAGACAAAATTCAAGTTCATGCATGCATATGATACTATGATACACTGTGAGTTTTGCTCATTATTATGGAAGGTTTCATGACCTAACAGGCCAAGAGGTTATCCAAATTCTTTCTCTGAGTCTACCGGTCTGCTGAATAGGTATTATTTGGAGTTGGAATATTGAAATTAGAAAGCGTTTTTCAAAGACTCATCGGTTTAGGCAGAAACCATCCTTCAGATTTCTTACAAATGTCTTATATATTCATCAATATAACCTTCTGAAATATGTTGCATTTGGAAGGTGAATGCAAATACCTTTGCTTGCTTAGTTTGTAAAGCAATTAACGAGGAACTACGCATACAGTCAGAAGAGAATTCCATTCTTTCCTAGAAAGCGCAGCAAAGGGTCTAATACCTTTATAAATGAGAGATTTCAGTTTTTGATTTTTACTAAATTTATAAACCTTTCTAAAAACATGTTCTCAGTTTGTCATTATGGGTTATTGAGGATAGATCAATGTGCAAAAATTGTCAAATTGTGTAGAGATTAAAGGGGTCTGAATACTTTCTGAATCCTCTCTGTATCATGAGAATTTGTTTATGAACCAGAGTTTATTTTGTAGTATTTATAGTTTCTCTTTGGCCTCTAAAAATAACTGAAACTTAATTTTGGAGATTTTAGAGGTCAATAAATCCGTTCACATTATTATTTTAACCATTTTGCTAGACTTTAGTGGGACATTAGGCCTGTTGATACAGCAGATTTAACAGGAATGCAAACATTCAGCTCCACCTCATCCAAACTTACATTTCAAAGTAAGGGACTCAGCTCTTCATACCAGGACTGTGCTGTACTTCGTCTAATAACAAAGATGAAAATCAAAGCTGTACTGATATGTTTGCAGAGGTCTTTTTGCAGAAACATCTGAGCCAGATGCCTTGAAATGGACTCAAGAAAGAACAGAGACCTTTAATTCAAGGAGTGAAAAATAAAAACAAAATAACTCACTTATAAAAAGACACTGATTTTGTAACTGGAAGTGACTTTAATCCAATCAGGAAAGGTTCCACCTTCCTTCATAAACTAGTTGCATTCATCCTATCTGGAGATTCTCTGAGGAATTTTGAGGGGACTCTGGGAATTCTCTGTGGCAATCTGCCCCCAGGTCACTTCTGACACACTTTGTATAATGACTGAAGCTCTTTCTCTGAAATCAGATAGCTAGTGAGCCATTCCCTCCAATAGGTATGTCTGCTGCTTTGGCTAGATAACATATCACATGCAGTGCACCTCACACTTGAGCATTTGGACAGCCATTCTATCATTTAGCATCACTGAATGGCATCAGAGACTTCCCCACAAGATGGAAGTTATATGCTCACCCTTCCAAACTCCCAATCGCATTGAACTTATGCATAATAATTGTAAGTCCTTAACACTTACAACAAATTTTTTTTTATGAAATGTGAGAGGCACAGATTCAAACTTTTTGCAGAGGAACAAGAGAATACTCAAACATAGGCAAGTTTGATACCCTACAAATAATTTCTTAAAAAAGAAAAAACAAACAGCATTAACCAAGACATCATTCCAAAATTAAAAATTACATTAAAGATAAATTCAAAGCCTAAAAAGAATAGTTATTCTAATGACCTGATTGTTTTTATTGTTTCACTTCCTGCTTCAAAGTTAAGACACATACTGCTGTGCACTTTTCTCTTAAAAGACTTTTGTCTTTTATAGCATGGTACCATCGGTCATAAAAACACAAACCAAAATGGTCATGCCCACAGAACAACAGAGCCATAAAAAACTGATGCAATGTTGAAATAATGCAGCCACAAAATAATACTATTGTGTAAAATTCACCCATTATCTGTAGCACATATCAAAACAATGAGTCAGGGTCAATATATACAATACAAGGAACTTCTTAGCTTTTGGATGTTACTCTGCAAGAGGTTAAATGATAAATGATGCGAAGGGCATTCACTCCACCACGAAATGGACTGACAAGCCAAAACTGCATGAAGTGTGTTTCAAAAAAATGAAATATAAACAATGAATACAAAGTGTCACTAATTCCACCACAATGGTTTTAAGAAGCTGTTCTTGGTTTAATGTGAAAGGATGTTTATTATTTTGTAGATTATTTTTAGTTTCTTGATTTATCATTCAATGTGAGCTCAGTCTTATAAAATACTATGAAAACAATTAAAAGTTACAATTATTTAAATAAAAAAAATACATGGTTTGGTAGTATTCACATGTACTGTAAGTATTAAAAAATACTTTTTAAAAACCACACATATATTAAGTTAAAAAGTGTACTAAAAATTTAAAAATAAGCCTCTCATACATCACTCGTAAAATAAAAGCGTGGGCGCTTTTGCTAAGATTTTGTTGAATGATGAAAAGCGGCCATGCTTTTATTTTACGAGTGATGTATGAGAGACTTGTTTTTTACTTTTTAGTACCCTTTTTAACTTAATATAAGCGTGGTTTTTAAAAAAGTATTTATATATGTATATTTTAGTATAATTTTGTAATCAATATTTTAACAATTCCTTTAATATTTCTATCCGTTACTTGCACCATCTATTAGTGAAATCTTAACTATTCTTCATATGAAAATTTCACTTCTTAATTAACATGGATTAATTGGTCAATTAGTGAAACTGATTATTGATTTATGTATTGTCATTGAAAGTGTGCAAAATTTCAAGTCATTTTAGACAACAAACAGGTGAAGTTAAAAGAAGCATGGTGAAATACTGATAAATGTAATGTATACAATACACAGTGGTGTCTCAATACTTTAAGGAACTCAGGATTAAGTTTAAAAATCCACATTTTCCTTCTTTTCCCTTAACAATATTTGCTTAACCGAGATTATGGCAGCAATAAGCAAACATGGGACCATAACAAAATGTAATGTAAATATACTCTGACAAAAGACATACTTTAGATGGTAACAGTATAAAATTTTAAAGATGAATAGTTTTCATGACTGGTAGTCTGAAATTGCCAGACAATGTAAAAGAATTTAAAAAATCAACTTAATATTAATATATCTGTCAATGTAATAAACAATGTTCTGGTACTGTGCATCTACACTTAACTGGAAATGAAAAGAAAAAAACAATGATTTTGTGTGGTTTTACCTTATTGCTTTTATCCATGCATTCAACTGTCCACCTATTTTCAAAACAGGTTGATCCAATTCAGGGTCACAGGGGTCAAAGTCTACTCCAGGAGCAGGAATAGGACATCTTACAATCACAGCACTCCCACTCAAGTGAACGCAGACCAGTATAGTTGCAGCCATTATTGAATCTTTTTTGCATGTCTTTTAAAAGACACTAGAATACTAGGAGGAAACTTACATAAACATGCAGACAAAGTAATGATTTCACACAGAAAGTATTTGTTAGTGTTGAGTGTTACTTAATATTTAGTGTTCATAGTTTTCATGGGCATTGCAATTTTGTGTGTATGGTCACTGTGATGTGGTTAATCGGTGTGTGATGCTTGAACTATTTGTCCTGTGACATCATGACAGCCACATTACAAAAGAAGCCTGCAACTTAAAGTCTGAAAATGTGTGAAGGTAATGGAAAAATGTTATTTTGTTTTAAACTGAGATCTTTGTTTAATGACTTTGAGTATAGAACATTGAAATGTGGATTATGGTTACCAACCTCTGTTCCGAATGTACCAACCACTGCTTCATCTGATGAGCTCACTGATACCTCAGTAAAAAAACAAACACCACTGTGAGAACTTCTCGGGGAAAGTTCTTGTAGGTTACAACTAAAAGTAATGAAGCCCTCTGACTCTGTTAATCAGCTTTACCATAAAATGTGCTGGTCAGAAAAAAAAGCATGCATTTCATTACCAAATATAGTCAGAAATTCCTTTGAAATGAATGATTTTCAGTCTAGTCACTTTGAAGTGCTGGAATGATTCAGAAAGGCTCATTTTACAGTATCTACTGTACGGTACATGGCATTAAATTCTGCGAGATGCTGACACAGGCAGAGTATTTTAAGGTGCTGGATTAGTTGTTTCTGTGAAAACTGCCTTTGTTAAAATATCTGTGAATAAACCCTTGCTGTTTAATATTATAATTTCTAAAACTTCTTTACTCTGTGTAACAGATGTCTAAAACTAATTTTAGTTTTTTGGAGCTTCACCATATCCTGATAATTTTGAATATGTTGTATGTTTTCCTGTTGCATTTCTCTAATCTGTTAACTGTGTTATGTTACATCATCAGTGTGAACATCTTCCAGTATTCATTGTGTTAACTGTAAGAGGAGGTAAGCAAGCTCTACTCTCTATATAGTAAAAATAATTAAAATATTTCAAATTGTATGAGTAAAATTTTTTATATGTGACAGTAATTGTAATATGAAGAATACACAGTTGATGTTATGAAGTGTTTTGAATGATTTCATATTGATTTTGGTAATGTGGTAATGTGAGTGTCTAACGGCCATTCCACACATATTTTTTTTTGTTAATAGCAATTGTTTTGGCATAGCTTGAGAATTCACATTATATCTTTTCTGTCTTAACATTTCAGCCTTTTATTAATAAACATTAACAGAAATAGGAGGTTAGTGTTTTTGCTTTACTCCTTCATGGCAGCTTGTACGGCATGGTACATTGCAAATCACAGTACAGAAGGTTCAGGGGTTAACCAGATTCAATGCCAGAGTGCAGCAGTAGTGCGGGTGGAGTGAACACCAGTTACATATGCACATTGAATACAAATCTGAACTGATGCATTGTGCTGTAAAACATGTGCTTCCATTTCATCAGAGAATGAGGATTATGAATTTATTGTAAGATGTTGACCAAAATTAGGTTCCTATGAAGGTTTCCAGAGTCGACTCTGTGAATGCCCCAGGGATAGAATATTCTGCTTATATATTGAAAGAATGTAGATGAAGAGGTCTGTGCATCTAGTGAGGATACCCCATAGATGACATCTACAGAAATGGTGTTACACTTGGCCTATTTGGACTTAACCCAGGACAAACTGGTGGGATTATATCACATGTATAGACTGTGAATCCATACATCATAAGTTAAGATTATTGCAGAGAACAAGAGAATAGTCAAATTGTGACATTGTGACATTTATTTATCAAAATGTTATATATTTTGTGACAGATGGCCAGGGCCCATGCCTGGCCGGGACGCCTCTTCACCACATCTCCCAGCAGGACGGGGGGGTTGGGGGTGCGATGAGTATCTCCCCCGGACACTAGATGGCAGCCTCCCTGGGTTGCAGCGGTGCCTCGGACTACCCCAGGGCTTCAGGTTGGAGTTCTGTGCAGTTCTGTGGGGTTCTGCAGGCGCCGCCAGGGCGTGCTGCAATAGGAGTGGCTGGTCCCTTTTGGGCACTGGTTTCATCTTACCCGGAAGTTCAGCCAGATATTGGCAATCAACCACCTGGAGCACTTCCAGGTGCCTGATAAAAGGGAGCCAGTGACCACCACTCAGCAGCCAGAATCGGGAGGACGAGGTTGCCTGGGAGGAGTGCTGGTGCCAGAGAAAGGATTGTGTTGTGTGGAGTTAAGCGTTTTGGGACTGTGTTGTGGCTGGAGGGTTCACAGGGAAGACGTACCCCCCAGCTGAAGAAAGAAATAAAAGTTTTACACGTGCCTCAGTGTCAAGTCTGTGTTGGGTCAGGTGCTATATAGCGTCTATTTCAAAATATACATACATATATATATATATATATATAGTTAAATATACTGTATATATATATATATAATATATACAAACACACGTCTGACATTTAAGTTTGCGAACTTGCCACTGTGCGCTTACATTGCCAGCACTGTACAAACAGCCTGGTAAGGTTTCATAACCTCAACGAAATATTGAAAGGAAGAATATTTTGATGACATTCAGGCCATAAACAGTAATATGATGACAGCTCTGATGGCTGTTCCAGAAAAAGAGTTCCAAAATTGCTATGAAGGGTGGACTAGGTGCTGACATCGGTGCATAGCTTACCAAGGGGAGTAATTTGAAGGTGACCGTAGTGATATTCAGCGATGAGATATGTAGGACTTTTTCTAGGATAAGTTTGCAAATGTGATTGTCAGACCTCACGTATATATACAGGGGGTCCTCGGGTTACGACACAGTTCCGTTTCTACAACAGTGATGTAACCCCAATTTTGGTGTAAGTCGAAACACATCCTAGCCTAAGTAACTTACCTATCCTAACACATTTGCAAAATCATAATCTAGAACATAAAAACACAACTAAGCCACAGAAAAAGGAAAAGGATATAATATATATATATATATATATATATATATATATATATATATATATATATATATATATAAATAAATAGGTACACTGTACCGTAGTAACAGAAAAAACGACAAAAAAATCAGTGTAAAAAAAATTCCTTGCCTTTACAATGTCTAATTTCACTTCCATCTTAATGGCTTTCCACTTCTTCGAAGCACTACCATCTGAAGACTCTGACTTTCATTTAGAAGCCATGATAAGGACCACAAAATCACCAAACAAAGCCGCACAAACTGAACACTTCCTCCGCGCGCAACAAAACTAGTTCGCCCACGTAGTCTGTTAGTACGACACTAATGGCGTAAGCCAAAACACTCATGTCCCAATTTTTTTAAAGTTTTTATGGGAGTGAGCATTGTAAACTCAAAACGTTGTATGTCAAAACATTGTAACTCGAGGACTCCCTGTATTGTGAAATGATGAGCCTCGACACAAGACAAAGGTTTGGGGCAGCCACCCGTGTACTTGACCTTGGCTGCAAAAGGCAAAGTTTCAATACAATTGTGTATAGATCCGAGTCCAAAACAGAACTGCTCAATGGAGGAAGGAAGTTAGGTTTTATGGAGAAGTTTAAGGAAGTGATGTCGTCCTTGTGGCTGTGACTGGAAATGATGTCTTTAGAGCCAAGGTGGAAGTGACGTCTTCACACTCAGGCAGAAATTCCCAAGTCTGGCCTGCAGGAATAAAATAAGAGGGATAAGTGCACTGGCCAGGATCGAGTTTTCTTCTTTTGGGTCCCGGTGGCTGTCTCCCATACACACGTGTGTAACAATATATATACACTAGCCATCCCCTGCGGCCCTACCCGCGTAGTAGTGAAACAGGACAAAGTTTAAAAATTAATAAACAAACAGGTATCACAAGCTAAGCGGAGGCAAGGTACACTCCAAAAAACAGAGGTACAGCGACTCGAACAGAGGCTGGTGCGTGAGTGAGGAGGGCTCTGCCTGGCTCTCTACTCCTGACATCAAGCTTCCCCCTTCCCTTGGCCCGCAGCCTCTGTCTTGGAATAGCACGAATATATGGCTCCTGCAAGCGAACTATGATTCATACTGCGAGAAGAGAAGTTGCAAAATCATGTTTAAGCAAATTATAGAAAAAAACATGTTAAGTAGTTCTCTCGTTCAATAGCTAAGAGGAGGTAAGGTACATTGAGAGGTTGAAGCATGAATGAGGAGGGTCCCGCCCCCTCCCCTCGGTCTGCTGTGTCTCTCTCGGATTTGAGCAAATAAATTGAAAGCGAACTATGATACTTAATGCAATAAGAGAAGTCACAACATCAACCTTAATGTTTAAGCAAATTATAGAAAAAAACCTGATCTAAATGCGTTAAGTAGTTCTCTCATGAAAAGCAGACAGACAGACACACAGACATTTATATATATAGATACATAATTTTTTTTATAAAATCCTTTAGAAGCCATATACAACTTCGTGCATTAATAATTTGTCATTTTTCACATACCCCAACTTACTCTCCAGAGATACACACAGAGTTCTTTGGGGTAAGAGCGCAAGGTCAGCTATTCTGTACAGAACCCCTAGAGCAATGGCGGGCTAAGGGCCTTGCTCAAGGGCCCAATGAAGTAGCATTACTTCGCCACTGCCAAGAATCGCACTGGCAAACTTCAAGTTACCATCTAGAGTCCTTTAGCCAGTGAGCTACTGTATATATATATGACATTAATCAGGACAAGTAGCTCTGACTCCCAGTCTATCAGTAAGTAAGCTCTTCAATCATGCAGAGGAACTTAATTTTGGTTACTTGCCCTTAAACTACAATCCTTCATATATAGGTATCATAGCCCTCTTATCCAACAGAGAACTGTAACTGACTTCAGATTTCAAGATACTCTCATTCTGACTTATGACTCTTGTTTCTGTACTTTTTGGAGAATTCCATAAGCCACTTATCTAGCCAAAAGCTGTGGTAATTCTGATATAACACAATTCGGTCAAACAAATTAGACTTACTGGTGTAGATGATGTCCCTGCAAGGCGGTTGGGGATTCCAGACCCCAAACACCTTCCCAAAAGAAGTTACAAAACGATATATTAATTGAAAGAAAAAAGATTTTGAAACAGTGAGGGACTGGTGCGTTGGTTTGTGTGATGCTACAGGCAACAGATGGTGAACATGATAATACCTAAAATCTGCATAAGTTAGCTAGCAGACTATGAAGAGATTCATCATAATAAGAAAAGAAAACATCTAAGTGCTTCTCAAATCAAGCCACAGGCGGTACATGACTGATGGTCACAACACACTACTACAAAACTACTAAAGCTTTAAAGGATCAACAGAAGGGGGAATTGGTGAAATGCTAACCATAGGTAAGTAAGTAGGTAACTATATTGTATGTCAAGTGACTTGAGCATCACAGTGCACGTGACAGAAAAGTTTTTGTTTCTTTTGTCCATCTCATCCCTTACAGACGACCACAAGATTATTAATAAAAATGTGCAGAGCTACCTGACAGCCCCAGATAGAAGTAGAAATAAGGATATTTAGTATCTAAGTAGAAATAAGTAAACAATAACACTAGGAGCTCAAAATATTTTAGTATTATTTGCTAATGCCACAATGTTTTCCTCCAAATTGCAACAAATTGGCAAGGCACAGCATGGGTTTAATTTAATTTGATCATTGAAAAAATGATTGCGTTAATAGTTTCTGTCTTCAGCGAAAAGACAAATAAGTTTGAAATAAAGTAGAGCACCTATGAAATGGTTTTCTAGAGGCCGATGAGAAAAAAAGTATTTCATGAGGGAAATTGTCAAGGATTTCTCAGGATCCCATTAGGAGAGGTCTGAATTCACTGGACAGTTTTTTTATTTACTGTAGTTTTGTTTAGGATTAATAGTTAAAATCCAGTTTTGTCTGTTTAATTTGTTAAACTACTTCATATTATTACTAAATAATTAAATTTAAAATATTGTTAGTATTTGCTTCATTAATGCTGCTGTGCTGTTGATAGCAACAATGTCATTGTTAAACCATCCTACTTTACATTTGATTTTTAAATCAAAAATGCTATTATCACAGTACAGCTCAATTCATATTTTATCACTCATTCTGTATATAACCCAGATATGATTTTTAATGAGCTATGAGTAGCAAAAAACGACATGGAATCAAAACATTTCAAAAAGTATTTACACTATTTTCCTAATGACAGTTTTACATCCAAACTGTCTACTTCATGCCTAAAAATTCTATCTCCTGTCATTTGGACCAGTTGTTTCTGCAGTCAGGACACTGGCTTTGATAAATGTTCTTAAACTAATAGCTCTGCTCTCTCATTTTTTGGTTGCCTTAATTGCCATCATGACCTCATGAATTCGTAGACATCATGCACTGAAATGATGTGAAGTATAGAAACAACCAGCATCTTTTAGTTTGAATCTGTCAGACAAAATTGTTTTATTCATTTTGTGCTTGTGAGGCACATTCAGGATAGACAGATTTCGATCATTCACAAAATGTATCTGAGTAGTCAAAACAAAAAACATATATGATGTAAAAAATGGGATAGAGTAACGTTTACCTGCCATATGAACATTGCTTTAAAAGACTCATGCTTCTTCTAAAAATTAGCTTTCTTATGTCAACAGTATCATCCAAAAAAGGTTGAAAATGAAAAATATGTTAAAAACGTTAAATCAGGGCCCTATTTTTTTTCAAGGAGGGGTGGCGTACAAATTCTGGTGGTTGCCTTTTGTTCCAAATATTTAATGTGTTCATGAGGATATGCTTTACAATGTGAGCCTTCAACATGATTATTTTATTCTCAGTTTTGCCATATTATCTTCCAGTTTCCCTAAGTTTTCTTACAGCTTTACCACAAGCCTAATATTTGTATATAACTTCTGATCTTTTATATCCTGGTTCAATTTGTTCGGTGGTGCAATTGATTTCTTTCAAATCCACCTCAAGTGCAATTATCAGGATGTTTAACTCAGAAACATCTTCCATAATATCATCTGAGACACAACAACAAATTAGAGAAGGTAGGTGTGAAGTTCTGCAGGCTCAAGTATCTTGAGCTGGATATTGCATAGAGGGGACCAGACGACACAATCCAAATACCGGATAGTCCTATTCCTCACTCTACCTGAGGAAAACGAATGCTGGGCTGGTGAATACGAGACTTCAAATAATAGTCTAACCTGTAAGCTTGTGGAGTTTATTATGATTGTAGTGTAGTGAAAACAACAGAGATATTTGACAGGATATAGGAGTTTTCCTGTTCCGTCTACATTTATTATCAGGTGTTTGGAAGATCTTTATTCATGTATATATGCAATACTCTGCCTACTGTAAATATGACTTCTGTTGCATGGCATTTGGGCCTTGTATTGTAGAATGAGAGACAGAGAGATGTGTCCACATTCCTGGCATAAGTCCAACCCATTTAAGAAAGACATGGGATTCCATTAAGGATATTTGATGTCTTTCTTTCTATTTCTGATTTCCATGGACAGGATATTACTTTGCAGTAAAAGTTTGGAGATTATTCACATTACAGACTTGAGAGTTGCATCTGTTCTCACTGCAGGTGCTGTTCCTTTTGACCTCAACGTGATCTCTGGCATGTAGTGTTGTGGTTTACTGCCAAGTGAAAACAGCTGAGATGAGCGATTGCCCTAAACATTTGGTTGAGATAAAGAGTGTCAGCTGTCTGTGCTAGAGTGAGGAGCAACTGCTCCAAATGGAGAGGTTCAAGTGCGAAGGGCAGAGTGAGGGCAGAGACGACCATGAGACTGACTGATTGATTTGTGCACTTCTGGCAAAAATATGAAAACTGTGGGCAATATAACAGATAGGGATGATGAAGTAAAAGTCAGGCACTCAGATGAAGCTCTTCATTTGCTCATCCGTCTACTTCCTCATCTTCATCTATGTGCATAAGCTATAGATAGCTTCTGAAAGAATAAGATCATGAGTGCAAGCCACTAAAAAGATCAGAATCAGAATATCTTTATTGTCATTGTAACAAATACAACGAAATTAGGTGCAGTCTCTGCGGTGTCAAAATATAAATACATATAATTACAAAAGGATAGGAAAGGATATGAAGAAATGACATAGAACACAAACACTCAACATAAGACCTTATTGCACATGAAACACTATTGCACAAGATGTCATCTATTGCTCTGTTGCATTGGAGGTGATTAGGTGGCATTCAGTGCCCTAATAGCAACAGGATAGAAACTGCTATTCAGTTTATTAGTCTTTGTTTTGATGCTCCTATATCTTTTGCCTGATGGCAACAGTTGGAACATATCATGAGCGGGGTGTGGGGAGTCTTTTAAGATGTTTTCTGCTTTCCTGAGGCAGCGAGAGTTGTGCAGTTCATCCAAAGAAGGTAAAGAACAGCCAATGATCTGCTGGGCAGTCTTTACGATCTGTTGAAGTGTTTTCCTCTGCGTTGTTGTGCAGCTGGAAAAGTACACGCAGACGTAGTAGCACAGGATACTCTCAATAGAGCAGCGATAGAAGGACACCAGTAGTTTTTGGGGGATGTTATTTTTCCTGAGGACTCGCCAGCTCAGCTGTGTTCACACCCCAGGACAGATCTTCCATGATGTGCACTCCCAGGAAGCAGAAGTCTTACACCCTCTCCAAACAGTCCCCTCTTATGTAGAGTGGTTTGATGTCCATTTTCTTTTTCCTGAAGTCCACAATGAGCTCCTTGGTTTTAATTGTGTTCAGGAGCAGGTTGTTTTCAGTGCACCAAGCTGTCAGCCGCTCCAATTCGTCCCTGTAGGCAGACTTATCCTCCCCAGAGATGAGCCCCACCAGAGTGGTGTCATCTGCAAATTTGACAATGGTGTTGCTGTGGTCGGCGGGGGCACAGTCATGTGTGTACAGGGTGAAGAGCAAGGGGCTCAGCACACAGCCCTGAGGACAGCCGGTGCTGAGGCTTATGGCCGAGGAGATGTGAGGGCCCACCCTAATCCTTTGTGTGCGGTCTGTCAGGAAGTCTTTAATCCATATACAGGTAGAATACAGGAATCCCAGGGCTAGCAGCTTGAACATAAACCACAAATATGTGGTGTGTGACTTTAGCTAAGTGACAGGATAAAAGGTCAGAAATTGGCGTACTGTCTCTCTACAAGATTATAAATAATCCCTTAACAACTTTTTTGTGTGTTTCTTGATATTCTTCTCTGTGACAATAGACTTTTTTGAGTAGGTGCTTGGGTTACATTTTTAACTCTGTGAATTATTGGTGAAACATTCTGGTTAATGAAGTTTGCGTTCTACTTCTTGACTATATCTCTATTCCTGGTCCATCTCATTAAAAATACTTTCTCTTTTCCCAGTGTAGGATGTAGGATTTACTATGAGGAGACACACGGCAGACACAGGATATGAAGGACTGGCTATGTCTCTCAGCTACCATAGGAGGACCTGAAAACTCCCTGGGAGAAAATGGAAAACCGAGGCTGAACACTGAGAAGAATGTTTTGACCTGCTCAGTCATTTGACGTCAAAACTCTGACCAGGACAATTAAAGAAGAAGTAAAATTAAATTAAATGTTTCTATGATAACATGAGTTAAGATTAAGTTAAAAAAAATAATTTACCTGCTTTTACACACTCACACTCACTTATACCAAACAAATTTAGTCCCACTGATCATTCTAACAAAATGTTTTTAGACTGTGAAAGAAATCATAACCTGTCTAGTTCAGGGCAGAGCTATTTATAACGCGAGGTTTGATTTTATTCAAACATTTAAATTGCATAAGATCCTAACATATTTATGTGTATTTACAAGTATGTCTTTTCTGTGACCCTGAATTGCATAAACAGGGTTTAAAAACTGATGGATTGACAAGTGTCTTCATAGTGCATATTTAATACACGTTTTGAAAAGTGACAGTCATAAGTGTTGAGAAATTCAAGTTTGAATATTTCAGGCTGTTGACAAGCTTAGCAGACTTTGTTTAGAAGTTTGTGCTATTTGAAAGAAAAAGATTGTATATATTTTTTTATTTATTAGTCACACTACCGTTACATTAAGTGTTTTATTTCTGTGAAGCTATTTAGTTTTGCTGTGTGTTACACACATAACAAAAACTAAATGTTTCTCTGACTCCATTTCTACTAAAGTATATCAGCTCCATCTTCAGGCAGTCTATGTTTGAGGCATATTCCTGGCATACTAATATGCCATAGAGCACCATATTAAAAATATAGAGTGCTGGTTTTGAAAATATTTTACAAATGTGGTAAATGGCTTGGCTTGATTGACCTTAGGAAAATTATATCTCCAAAAGCATAAAGATCATGTCATATAATTATTAAGGTGTAAGTGAACTTTAATACACTTTTTTTAAAATAATTTCATGCTGTTACAAATGACATGTACTGTGAGTATATGACAAATTGCAGATTTCTATATTGTGTGAGCAGTATAGCTTGCAGGCACGCCACAAATATAGATTTTTGCTAGAATCCCCTTGGCTACTAAAGCTGTACAAACAAGGCACTGCCAGGAATACATTTTACAATGGTAATTTTGTCAACATATTCTTACAGAAATATTCCCTGTGAATACAAGATAAGTAAGAATAAATATTTATTTCGCAAATTGATACTCACATAAGAAAAAAATAATGATTACTAAAAAAATGTCTCTATCAGAAACCAAGAAACGCAGATGTGTTAACCTGCATGCTCTCAATGTGCCTAACTCACTTGGGTATTTGTTATGCACATAAGTCATCATGTTTTGTGAAAAAGGTGCTTAAATTATCAAAAAGGTAATTAACTTATCAACACTTGTTTTGTGGTTAAAAAATATAACATTTAATCTATCCATCCACCTGTTTTTGAAGCATGTCCCTTCATTATGTGGTTATTAGAAGGCACTGGGCAGATTAAAAGAAGCAGCCATTGACTTGACACTCATCTGCTGTAGGGCACATTTGTGCACACACCTGCACTCACTCCAAATTTAGGGATGCCAATTCCCATGACCTGCACATCTTTGGGATTGTCAGATGAAATGAACTACAGTGGAACCTTGGATTGCGAGCATAATTTGCTCCAGAAACGTGCTTGTAATCTAAAGCACTCGTATATCAAAGCGAATTTCCCCATAAGAAATAATGGAAACTCAGATGATTCGTTCCACAATCCAAAACTATTCATATAAAAATGATTAATACAAAATAAAATGTAAAAATATATAAAAAAATTAACCTGCACTTTACCTTTGAAAAGAATAATGGCTTGTGTGTTTGAGTTTCTAAACTCTTTTGTGATTACACCCAACGGGACGACACGCGAAACAGCATCCCGAAGCAACCACAGGCTCCCAGAGCTGTAGCAGTTCACCGTAAAAGCCAATCCGAAAAGATCGCGGACATGCTATAAACGTCTGCTGTTGATGGGTGATACAAGGGAAATTATTAATGCAGGGCAGACTATTACTTGGCCACTAACCTGGCCCCGACCCAGCCTGAGTGCTGTGTCTCTGTATAGGAGAGTGTCAGATCCCACTACAATAAATAACCATGCTGTTCCTGTTTCAAGCTGAATTAAGCTGGTGTTGCTAAAGTACTGAGACTCAACTTCGTGTTTTGGGGTGCAAGACAGGGACTCACACGTTACAACACACACACGTGGTCACAATGCTATAGTAAACAGTATACTCTTGTACGGATGTTGACTATATGAGTGAGGCATGCCGACTGAGCCCGAGAATGGGAGTCAGTTACCCACAATCCTGCAATGAGAGAGAGAAGAACCATCAGCTCATTTGTGATTATCTGATGCTCGGCAGACAAAGCATATACAAACTACTCGTATTGCAAGACCTCGCTCGTTTATCAAGTCAACATTTATTAAAAATTTCAGCTCATCTTGCAAAACACTCACAGACCAAGTTACTCGCAATCCACGGTTCCACTGTAATTGGGAAAACCAACACAGCTATGTGGAGAAGATGCATCATGCACACTAAGAACTGAATCCAGGTGTTTGGAGCTATGAAACAGCAATCACTTCCACTGAGTCGCTAATGGCTTGAAGTCAAATTCACATTGTCAAATGTACCTTATTTTTAGGGGATAAAATAAAGTTGCACAAATGATATTCACCTTTCTTGTACTTTTTTTGCAAAGTGAATGTCCTTGTTCTTGTACAAAATATCATAAAATGATATTTTAGAGATTAATACAGTGTGCCAAATATATTACATTCATTACATTACATCATTATATGTTATGTCTTTGTGTAAAGTTGTATGTGTTTTGGTTGAGTTGTTGTCTGCTTTCGCTTTATTCAATAACCCTGTCTAACAAATTGTATTCTTTCTCTGGACAGTACTTACTTGAATAGAATTGAATCTGAATTGGAAAATGATTTGCACAAATTTGCACTGGCATCTAAAACCCATCACCATGTGCTGCTTATTGTTCAACAAGGAAACATAAATTAACACCAACAAAAAAGAACTTTTGCTAGAGCCTGAAGGAATACATCTTTCTGAACTCTACTTGACATCAGCCGACATGACAGTGAACTCAGCAGGTACTGTACGTTAACTAGTTTGCTACTTTGTCGATCACTAAAAGAAGCAGGTTGTCCATCCATCAGATTAATTTCTATATTAATTTAATCCAAGTTTAGGGATGAGGGGAGCCACAGCTAATCCCAATATCCAGAGATTGTTTAATTAAATAATACACTGTTAATGCCAGCCAATTCTCATTGATATAATTTGCTTTTAATTATAATTTCCCCTGACTGAAACAGTCAAAAACACAGCACTTTCTTCATGTCCTTTTACTCACTGTGTACCAGATGTCATATTTAGGAATACACAACTACTGTCAAGCCTGAATAAAAAGAAACAATGACAAAGTTTAATGTTAACATATTAAATAAAATCTGTGCCACTAAGTACATAATACAACTGTTAATTGTTATGATGGTGCATTTTACAAGTGCAGATCTTACATGGAAGTTGATTTTAATCATAATATCCATAAAAGTACTGCTCATAAAACAGTATAATAACCATCATATAATACATTATATTAGACAATAAATAACTCAATTCATTATCTTCCAAAATATGATTCTAATAGTTTTCCTTACTGTGTGTGTTTTTTTTTTTTAATCTGTATCATTTTAATCTATTTTACTGTGATTTTAATGTGTGGATGTCATCAGTGGGAAAACAATCATGTATGTTGCATTAAGTGACCCTAGATTTTTTATTTAATCACTTTCTTATTTTAAGTCCAAATCCAATCTCTAAAATGTATATACATATAAAATCTGTGCTATCGAGTACATAACACAATTGTTAATAGTTATAACAGTGCTTATTTATTTATTTATGTGTGCATGTGTTGTGTGTTAGTGTTATTGCCAGATAGTGACTTGATTATCCTCTAAAACATTTCTGTCACAAGGTTGCCATCTGCTGTTCATTTTCAACATTTTCTCCATGAGACTGGCTGGCTGACTACCTCTTTCAAGTTAAATTATGATAGCAACAAAAGTTGATCATTATCTGTTCTTTCTCTTATTTTTTTATGCTTTCATTTTAGTGGTCTTAATCCTTCCTAAATGGAGATAGATTAATCTTTCTGCTTGTATGCAGCTCATTATGGAGAAATGTCGACGGCAGGCAACAGGATTCCTTTCAAGATTCCTTGTTTTTGTTTAACAAATATTAATCATAATTGCCTTCAATTGCCTGTTCCTCCGATAATTATTATAACTGAAGGAAATGCTTGCATTATTTATCTCAATCAATTATTATTTGACCACTAAAATATAAATATTAATATCAATGATTATAAACATTTAAATGGTAACTTCCTTGAGCATGAAATATTATATCGTATTGACTAAATAAATTGTAAGTTTGATCTGCGAACTGAATATTTTGACAAGCATCAAACCAGATCTTTTCAAAATAAGTTCTTTTCTTGGCTTTGTTGAAATTTATGTTTAAGCTTAACAGAGTTTCACATACAGAAATTATATGGAGTGGAAGGACTAGAAAGAAGGGAAAAAATAATAATTAGTATTTACTTAATTATAATCTAGAGAAGAAATTGTGCTTGCAACAAGAAAATACACATATATGGCTGCAGTGTAAATAAAAAGCAACAGCATCACATTGATGAGAGATTTTTTTGGTTTAGGGGCAAACAAATGAGGCAAAGAGTGTTAATTATTGGGAGAAGCAATGGGATTCTGTTTTGTGCTGCTGCCTCACAACCCCTCACAAGCGAAGGTTCAAATTCTCTTCTTTGTGGAGATATAAGTTCTGCTGTTGTTAGTATGGATCCATGAGTCTGTCCTTTGGTGGAATAGCACAAGTATCTTGCTGGTTGCTGCTTTGCATCAACTACTTCTGCAGCCGACTCAGACTTCCCACAGCCCTGCAATGAAATAAGCAGGTTCAGAAAATGCTTAGATGGAATTTATTGACACCCACATATTTAAAGATACAAAGAGCTATAAAGTTAAATTAGTAGCATCATAATCTAAAAAGAAATGTAATATATAGCACATCTAGCACAATCTTGTACTTTCTTGGATATGAACCAGCATAAGAGTGCTAAACAACAGGCTTTATTCATAAAACACCTTTCCAAAATGAACACCATGCTAAGATGCTTCACAGGTGCACAGGTTTAGTACAGTTTTTTACCTCTAATTCTATCTCATCCCATTCTCATTTTGAAACTTGCTGAATCTAATTCAATGTCATGGTGACTATAGAATATCTGGCAGAACCTGGTGTCATCCTGGGAACCAGTCCATCACGTTCACACACACAGCCACACTGACTCACAGAAGAACTCATTTAGAGACACCAATTAAGCTAATCAGCACTTTTTTGGGAATGTGGGAGGTAAACTGGAGAAAAACTAGAGAATCTGGAGGAAATCCTTTGCAGAGTTCAAGCAAAGCATACACTAATAAGATGTGGATGTAGGAGTTGGCTCCATGAGGCAGTAGTGCTATCCCCCGTGCACTACATTTTTTTTCCAGTTGGAGCAAAGGTAGATTCTCAAAACTGAGAATAGTCCAACACCTTAGTTAGTCAGAGCACAAACAGAGGCCTTAGTGATTCAACTTCAAAGTGCAGTATAGTGAAGAAAGCATCAGAAAGGAAAAAAATTGGAAGCCTAACTAATAAAGCATTTTTGTAGCACTAGTTTATACCACCCATTATCAGTATATATTAACAGTTGTCAAGATTTATTTGCCCTTTTTGTGGTGCCCAGAATGGAAGCAATCCCAAGTAGTGTCTAGGAACACTTACTGCTTCAAAGGATTTTCTAATTTTTCCTCAGGTAAGGACTGAATTGACTATACCCAGAAAGGAGAGTGGAAACAACGACACAAAATATGCCCAGTGAGGTTCATAATAGAAACAGTAAGGTAAATCCATCCGGGCCATGTGACCCAAGGGAAAGAGATCAAAGAAAGGTTTGGTGGTGAAGGGCCCAGAAGGATAGGAGTGCAGTTACATTAAAGTCAATGGGAGCAGCTGCGCCCGGCACAAGATGCACACTTTGCCTTCAATGGCCATTAGCCAACTTGAAAACTACTGATTTTAGTAATGACTTAGGCACCATCCACACTAGCACATTTTTGTTTAAACTCTCAGAAATTTGTCACAGGTTTCACCTTTTGTCTACACTACTCAGGCATTTTCAACCGACAAAAAACAAATACTTTTGAAAACTCTCTCTAGTTTTGAAAACACCAGCCCTGTGTTTCAGGTGTGCTATGTGACAGCTATAAAGAACTGAGGAGTTTTGCAGAAATATACAATGCAAGAAATCTGACCAAGAGGGAAATTAGCTCAAGAGGAGAATACACTGGGCCACAGATTTGGTGCCAGGATGTTTATTGCAACTATCCAGTTACCGATGCAATAATTAAATTTTGCCATGAAAAATGTAATAATAATAATGGCTGAAACGGTACAACACCCTACCACTACAAGAAAAATGTCCAAATTGTTGGCTTCACTGTGTATGAGGGGTTCTGAAGAGGAGTGAGCCTACCTGGGAAGATGACACAATGCCATTTTAGGATTTCTCAATAAAATCTCCCAGTAAGTGAATGCAGTTTTACCACTGGTGTTCCAACCTCCAGATGCCCTTAGAAAAAAAAAAATTCTGGAGACTCACACCTCATCAATAACTGTGTCTAAATGGCGACCATGTACTGTAGATGTTTCTTCATTTTTGGTAAGAGAAGTCAGAATGTGCCAATCCTGGCAAATATAGAGGGTGGGGCAATAGTTTGAAGTTACAGTCTTGCAGTGTTTCCACTGTCCCATGTGTTCTGTGTGGTGCATTCTCATGATTAAAGAGGGCAGGGAGGGGCAACGTTTTGGGATACCGTATATACTCACCTATAAGTCGGGTCTTGAAACCCAAAAAACTGATCATAAAATCATTTTGGTTTACATCTTCTTGCCTCCCCCAATCTCGCATCAGCTTCTCAGAAGCATCAAATTTTGTTGCTTCAGCGCAGTTACCAATTAATTTCCTTTGCTATTGCAACGACGTTTAACTTAAAACCAGCTTCATATTTTCTTCTGATAGAACGCTCCATCGTAGATAAGGGATGCTCTTATGATAAAGGTGTATGAGGGTGTGAGATACAAAAAACACAAATCAGTGCAAATGTTGCTTCGTAATTGTTCGGGTATTACTGTGTGGTCACGTAGGCACAATACACAGAAATGGGAATGTGCACCGTGGTTAGTCTCTCACGTGGGTGTTAGCATATCATTATCTGATTGACCAACAGTGTGAGTTTTCCACATTCGACTTATACGACTGACATTATAAAATACTGGAAATTATATGGTAAAATCAACCCCCAACTTATCTGTGGGAGAACTTATCCGTGAGTATATACAGTATTTTTCAGCAAAGGCAAACAGGAGAAACAGCTGCCAGGTTGAAAGTTTGCAGGATTTACAAACAATGTCTGATCTACTTAAGAATATTTATTTTAGGTAGAATGCTCAGAGGGGACTGAACATTCTTTGTGGCCTTGGAACCCCTGCAGATTTTGCATTTTTCTGCAGCTTATCTGTTTTGTTTTTTTTTTGTCCCAGCTATATGATCTTATCTTTTTCTTTGTTACTTATTCTTTTAAATTATTGCCTAATCTTATTTGTTTTTTGTTTTATATAACTTTCTTTTTGTCATATTGTAAAGTACTTAGAACTACATTGTTTATATGAAAATTAAAAAAAAAAGCATTGTTATAAAGAAAAAAAAATGTATGTATTTGACAAAACTTCTTCATAAGTAGTCTCACTTCCCATCAGACACCCCTTGTAATATAGTAACATATATGGACAACACGGAAATGCTATTCAGAAAGTTGTCTTTGGCTCAAAAAATAACAAGAAATGACATAATTACCCTGAATTAATTATTACTGGTAAGTCAAATTAGATAAATTTAACAAATCAAGACACATCTGGATATATACTTTCAGAAAATGGTAGTGGTGAGAACAGTCTATGCCTGTGTTAGGTGGAATATTTTATATGACTGGCTTTATTTCTATAGTATTTCAATACTTTTCTCTACAATTGACAAAAATTTTATTTAGCACACTCTGTAATTGTTCATAAAGCATGTAGGTAATATAATCTATTCATTTATTGAAATTATACTGTACACATTTTTTCAGAAGTACCTATTATAAATAAATGTCATATTTAATAGCCTGAGCTATAATGCATGTCATAAAGCTTATTATACAAGAAGCCCTTTTTATTCTGATATAAAGTTAAGTAGAGAAGAATTGCATTCTTTCCAAAAATATATTATTATTGTTAAAATATAATAAATATTTATGACTAGGTTGTTGTGGAATACTCTGACGGTGACCCTATACACACTTTAGGACTTTCTGAGTATCTGAAACCTTCGAACTCTTGGTCTATCAAGTCACACTAACCAGCCTGTTATGGAGATGCAGCTACAGTCTGCATTTCCACCAGGGATCACCATCAGAGTGAACCAGACTTAACTACATTGAATACTTCAGTTTTTTAGTTACCCTTGTATTTCCTCATCACTAAGATAGGGTACAAAGTAAGCAGAGGGAGTGGGTTAAAACGTTTATTAACTTATAGCATTATGTAGATTACAATTTTAAATGTGCCTGGAAAAAAAGCAAAACAACGTGGGTGTGTCTAACACCCATATGAACAGTATGAATCATAGCTCTTCTTTCTAGAGGTCAAGGCACCCAATGTGCTTTTGAGATGTTAGGTCTTTGATCCAGTATGGTCTCTAGATGCTACTATTATTATTATTATTTCACAGACTCTCATTCTGACTCGAACAGAAGGAGGAGGACAGCTCCTTTCAGGCTTGTTTTGACTCGTAGCTGAAGCACATCGTAACTCTGCATGTAGCCATGCTGTGCACTGCTACACTGCCAGCTCACAGGAATCACTGTTATATTTTCAGTGGTATAATCATAATTAGGATCAGGTAATGTATCCCTCAAATGAAAATATTGCAAGTTTTTTTTTTTTATATAAATGCATGCAGGACAGAAAGTTGGAAAAATGATTGGACTTCATGCATGGGCAAAGCAAATCCTCCACAATTACAGTACACATGAAATTTGTTTGTACTGTACATGGCTGTTACAGCTCTCTGATATCACGTTGACCCCACAAAGCATCACTGGATGCTGGGAAAAACAATGTTCTTTTAAGATGGCCGCATGGTGAATTTCCACGAAAATATTTGTCAAACACAGTACATTTGCTGTAAAAAATTAATTTGTGTATTTCACTAATCAACATTAGCTATGATTAATGAGACCGACTTTGCATATACAGTATACAGGTGAAGAATAGGTTGATATCTATAATTCTAGCAGTAATGTGCAATCTGATTCTGTTGCATCTCATAACAACGACACAGAGGTGAACATCAATGTGGTGGACAATGAGGCCACTGAAGGAAATAAACTGCATCAAAAGAGGTCATAGCCAAAGAAAGGATCCAATTTCAAATCTTTTCCCCATGTTCTTGATTAACTCATTTTAAAATAGTCTTGATCTACTGTACTAATTCCCTTCAGAATTTTAAATACTTCAATCATGTCTCTTCTTAATCTTCTTTTACCTAAACTTAAAAGGCTCAGCTTGTTTAATCTTTCCTTATACTTCATCCCTTGAAGCTCTGGAAACTGTACACAGTACTCCAGATGAGGCCTCACCAGTGCCTTGTAAGGCTTGAGCATAACCTCCTTGGACTTGTACTCCACACTTGTACTTATGGTATATAATCTAACTTTCTGTTGGCGTTCTTAATGGCTTCTGATCACTTTCTGGCAGTTGACAGTGCCGAGTATACCACAACTTTTTTGTTTTATTGAATTTATTAAGAACAAGTAACATTCCATACAAACAAGTTAAACTTGACAAAACTAAATTCAATTCAACTCCCATCCATGACAAAAAGAGGAAGGCCAACCGCCAGAGTAAAATTTTAAGAGTAGAAAAGAGGGAAAAGAATCCTTTCCCTTAATATAAACGCTTAGATCCTGCCAGTTACTAAAAAAGTTTTAAAAAGATCCTCTAAGATTTTTTTTTCAATTTCAAATAGTATATAACATCAGTTACAGTTAGGATTCTTCCAGTTGAGCAAGATATGTCTACAAGCTAGTAGTGAACTAAAGACAATTACAATTTGTTTGACAATCTCCACACGCCCATCTGGGAGTACACCAAACACAGCTGTTAATGGGTTAGGTGTGATTGTGACACCAAGGCTGTCTGAAAGGCATTTAAAGATATTGATCCAGAATGATCTTAATTTGGTGCAGGTCCAAAATATGTGGCCTACTGAAACTTGCAACGTTCCCAGACTAGATCTTGCCCAGGTAACAGTTTGGACAATTTTAAACAAGATAGATGTGCTTGATAAAAGATTTTAAGTTGAATAATTGCATGTTTACACATATGGCGCTAGAGTGAATTCTGTGCATGGTGGCCTTCCACTCCTTTTTTGAAATATTGAGTAAGAGATCATTTTCCCACTGAAAGGAAGAGATTTTAAAATATTTTTACATATTATAGAAATGCTATCTAAGTCCTCAAGACAGATTAGTATTTATTCTGGAATAGAAGTGGGAGGGAGGTGAGGAAATTGGGCAGATTTTGTTTAGCAAAGTTTCTAATTTGGAAATAGTGGAAACATTGTGTTGATGGGAAGTTAAGTTTGGAGTGTAATTGTTCGTAGGATACAAAGATGTTATCTATGTACAAATCCCTAAGTGATTCACTCCCATATGTTTTTCAAACATTAAGAACTGTGTAAGTTTGAAAGGGTGGAAAAAGGTGGTCATCATGCAGAGGTGCCACAGATAAAAGTTTCTCTGTTTTGAAGTACTTCCTACATTGGTTCCATATTCTGAGTTAAAGAAGCACATTTGGGTTGTTAGTATATTGACTATAACTTGTATTTACTGGGGCACAAAGCAAGGAATATAAAGAATTGCTGTCGTTTTTTATTTCTTTTGCAGACCAAGCTTCTTTGTGTTCATCTATTTGTATCAATGTCCATGTTTTTATAGCTTGTATATTTGTCGACCAGTAATAAAACTGAAAATTAGGTAGAGCCATGCCATATTCTTCCTTAGGTCTTTGTAGAGTCACCCTTTGGATGCATAGATGTTTTGAATTCTAAATAAATGAGGTTATGATTGAATCTAATTTCTTAAAAAACTATTTGTTAATGTATATGGGGATGCTTTGAAATAGAAAAAGAAGCTTAGGAAGGATATTCACCTTGACTGTGTTAATTCTTCAAGCTAAAGTGAGATGAAGGGCAGACCATCTATGTAAGTCTTGCTTAGGTTTTTCCATGTAGACAACACAATTTTGTTGAAAAAGAGTTTTTTTGTTTACTTGTGATGTTTACTCCTATGTATTTAAACTGATCTGCGATGATAAAAGGGAAGGTGTCCAATCTAATATTGTATGTTAGAGAGTTCACTGGAAAGAGCACACTTTTATTTAAATTAATTTTGAGTCCAGATGTATTTTGAAATTCTGCTAATGATGTTAGGACTACAGGCACAGTATTTTGAGGATCTAATATATATAGTGCCATATCATCTGCATATAGTGATATTTTCTGTTTAAGTCCTTCTCTGATAATCCCCTTTATCTCAGAAACATTTTCTCAATCCTTCTAACTAGAACTTTGGAGAGTATCTTAACATCAGTATTCAGAAGTGAGATTGGTCTGTATGATGCACATTGTAATAAGTCCTAGGAAAGATGGTAATTAATGCTTGGCTGAAAGTTTGAAGTAGAATTGCATTGTCTCTGGCTTTTATGAATATTGCTAATAAAAGGGGAGCTTACTTAATTGAAATATTTTTTATAAAATTTGGCAGGGTAACAATCAGGGCCTGCTGCTTTTCCACTCTGAAGTGAGTTTATAGCGTCTAGCAATTCTGAGAGTGTCAGAGGTATATCCAGTTCCTCTGCACTGAGAGTATATAGCTGTGGTATCTGTAATGCATCGAAAAATGCATTAGATTGTGTCTTCTCTTCTTTAAACTGAGCAAAATATATAATGGTCAATAATTTTGTCAGTGTCTGTGTTGGCAATTACTAATATTGCAAACAAAGTTCCTACTTTTGGATTTGTTCAGCTAAGATCTTATTAGCCTTCTCTCTGTGTTCATAGTAACAATGTCATGATTTAAAAATGTGTTGTTCCATTTCTTTTGTTGTCAAGAGTTTGAGTTCTGAATGCAAAGCCTATCTTTTCCTGGTAATGTATAACATCTCAGAGTTGGAACCACATCTTAGTCGTATGTTTTGAGATTCTACAATAAAACCATCCATCCATTTTCCAACCTGTTGAATTCAAACACAGGGTCACAGGGGTCTGCTGGAGCCAATCCCAGCCAACACAGGGTGTAAGGCAGGAACCAATCCCAGGCAGGGCGCTAACCCACCGCAGGACACACACAACCACACACCAAGCACACAAAACCATTCTGGGGGAAAAATATACAATTATACCTAGTACTAAATTTTCTAGTGGAACACAAAATATCGACATAACCTGTACAAATGAGAAATCTGTCCAAAATCTAGCAGAGACTGGTTCAATGGTGTAGATTTGAATACTGAACAAACACAAACATGCATTCCACCTTAGGTACATATATTAGATTTGTCAGATAGTGTTGGTCTAAGAGATACTTTGAGTCCTAATTAGAATGAACAGTTTATATAACAATACATTTATTGTGATATCCCATATCATTGCTTACACATCATTCTATCTTAACCAGAAGAATTCTAATCCACCACCCATAACTCTATGGAAGGTTAATTTGTTACATTAAACAGGGAAAACAGAATCACTTTATGCTGTAAACCTTTTTCAGAATTTGACAAGGTTTCAGTAATGCAGCCAGCGTCCTATCACATTATTCTACCTGTCAAAAATTCCTGTCCTTTCATGTTCTCTACCTTTCACTGTTTACTGATTGACAAGTACAGAGTGCTCATGTTTGGTTGGTACCTTTTGCTTTTTTTTTGGTATAACTGTATTTCCAGGAGCATTAAACTGTGTTAAGGACTGGTATGTTAAGGGCTGATTATGTTTTAATGTGTTTCTGGAATAACTGTCTGGAATGTCTGTCTGATCATATTACTTATTCACTTATGTTTTACTTGTTTAATTAATGTAGGTATAGGTTTTAGAAAACATGATTAAAAGCATAAATGATTTGGAATCATAATTTAGGGGAGCTATGAAGACATAAAGTCTTTTAAACAGTGCTGGTATGCCCTGTGTGTAGAGTTTAAAAGTTCTTGTATTGGTACTGTAGGATTCTTCTCATTTCTCCAGTAGATAGCATGTAAAGAAGTTCTTAGACTTGATTACTACCATCACAGCATCATAAAATGAATAGCAGAAAACTGCCAAATCTAATATGTTACGCAATAGCTTGTCATTTTTAGCTGTTCCATCTCAGTGTTCATCAAATGGTCCATTACTGTTATGTTACACATTACATAGTGCATAGATAACTTCATATGTAAAGCTGAGTATATTAAATTACCCTGGCTAATGTTTATTTTTATTATTTTTACTGTTTTTGAATTATTGTTTTTCATGTGTTTTTTTTGTTTTTATGCATTTTTTGTTAACATTATGTTAACTATTCTATTATGTTGCATTATGATGCCTATGTCCTTTGTATTCTGAGAGTGGGTACACTAGGACATCACTCCTTAAACTAGCCTCAAACTTTACATACTGGTTGGGGGCTAAACCTAGCAGAATGTCATTGGTATTTGTGAAATTCAGATCATTCATTTTAAGTACTGTCTTTTTTTGATATTCTTGCATCTGTTATGTAGATTGTGCCAAGCACTCTGTTTGCACTTGTTAGATTTTTACCTTTTTTGCTTATCTTTTTTGAATATCTGATAAATCATATAAGCAACTTTGTTTTGTGTTGTCCTAAAAGCCAGAGGTTTGTAGTTACCCACCCTCAAAGGGTATTTTTGTTTATTTGAACATTTGGAAGTATTTTTGAACTTGTAAAGATTGAGCCCTATTTTTGATCTGAGCAAGCCTAGTTGCCTGCTTTTTGAGTTTGGGTTAGGCTGCCTGGGATGAGGCTGTGACGATGTGGGTTCTGGCTCCACACTCCCTTTGATGTTTGGAAGCACTTGAACCCAACACCGTCTATAACGTAACCGAGTGAGCTAGTCAGTGAAGGCAAATAAACACTTGAGCAAGGGGTGGTGCAAAAAGTGAATAGTGCTTTTATTTAAAATCCAACAAAACAGGTGTTCAAATAAATAGTGCAGTTCTCAAAGTTCTTTAAATAAGTAAATAATCCATTAAAAGAACATGGAGGTAAAACCAATAAATAGAAAAAAACACAATCCTTAAAAACCAGAGGTTAAAATCTTCTCATGGAAGCAGTCTTAAAAACAACAAACAAGCTCGGTGATTCTTTTCTTTTAGCGTCTCACCTGCTTATCCCGTTTGGGCTTAGCAGCAGGCAAGACGCTCTCTGCAGCTGCCCTCCTCTACACACTCGAGACTGGAGACCTCCCAATCCCTGGCTCCGGTATGTCACTCATCCCAGTCCCCGAGACTTGATTACCCCCAATGGCCAGGACGCACACATTGGGGACTCCACCACCAAGCCTCCCGACTTCCGCTGCCTTTCCGCGGCCTTCTGCGGCTCATCGCTTTCACCAGGGCACTCCCGCTACATGGTCGCCAGCGGGAGCAACATCCACTCAAACACCCGGGTGACGGCCTTACACCCAGCTTCCTTGCAGCTGCCTTCGAGCGCTCAATCGCGCGCTCACCACACGCACGCACCGCCTGCTTCCTCGCTCCCTGTAACCTCCATCTTCTTTTCCTTATCTCGTTCTTTTTTTTTTTTTCCATTTTTCCACCCACAACCGACTCGCGCTTCTTTTAAAATGACGAGGGCCACAGCAGCTGCAGCATTAGCCATGGGACAATCACTAATGTGGGCAGTTCCTCACCTGTGCACTAGGTGAGAAACGCCCACACCCTATGGATCGCCCCGCGGCTCGCTATGGCCCAACGACTCCTTGCTAAGCCGCGAGCGCGTCGATTATTTATTTAAAAATGGCCTTTACTCAGTGAGCTGTGGACCCGCTATACCACAGAGGCCTGTTCCTGAGCCATACCAGTATATTCCTATTCATGTTTTTTATTTATTTGGAGGCCTGTTGACCTATTATCTCCATTTGTGCTGCTGTTGTTGTTCTTCACAACGGTGTGTTTTTGTGTGTGTTTGTCTGGTATGTAAATTTTTAACTGCTGAATGTTTCTCTACCATGAAATCATGCATGGATTCTCCATTTGTACAGGAAAATACAACAAATTTTGTTTTGTTCCAAATTTAGTTGGTGCCCCCACAGATAAAAATATATAATGATATCAAGCAAGCAGTGTCCTATGAGCTGTTCAATTACACCAATACAGGTTTGTGCCAGTGATAATGCTGTAACCATATGCCAACCTGGTCCACGGAGCATGGAAAAATTAAGTCTCCCAGTAGTAACTCTAGAATAGTGTTTTTGAGGTACAGAGATACCAGTGCCTCCCATAATTTCTTTTTCCAGCATCTCCCATCAGCACTGCTGTTCATATTAATCTAAAACCATTTAAAACATTTCAAAATCATACTTTGTACACCAAAGAATGATAATTGTTGCTTAATTTGTAATCCACATGCTAACAAAAAGAACAAAAATATCCTTCAACACTTCATAGACAGTCCAAGCCATGGATGAAATAATCTCTGTTCTTTCCACTTTGCAATAACAAACATAGATATGCCAAATGCATAAACGCACACACACATATATTACTGTATATATATATATATATATATATATATATATATACTGTGAATATTTATTTTGAAAACTCTGTAATAAATGCTAAATTGTATTAAATCCAGATGATACAAGTTCAGTCACATCCGGGGCCTCACACATAACGGTGTTCGTAGAATTCACACTATAACATGGCGTCTGGACAAAAGCGGAAATGTACGCACGCACAAAAAAATCCAGATGCATACATGTGCAAACGGCAACTTCCACATTCTTTCGCTACAGAAATCCCGGTCGGTGTGAAAAGTAAAGCACGTGCACGCGCCTGCTGTCCCGCCCCATCCCCTCCCAGAATTACACCTCCTTGAATATGCAAATCAATATAAATAGCCCTTAAGCTCATCATTCTGTGAAAAGGTAATGGCAAAAGCATGGGGGGAAATAGAAGAATTTCAGCGAATACCAAGTGGAAGCAAGGAAAAACCTACTATTTGTTGGTTTAAACAATGGTATAAACAACAAAAGGAAGTTGATTGAGTGACATAGAGTGTCAGAGAAACTCGAAAGGTTAATTTGACAAAGTTGCACAGTGCCCGAAATAAAAAAGAAGTTGGCAGACATCAAAGTGAAAAGGTGAGTCGTAGCCCACCATCTGAGTGTCATGTGAAAGCTTATTAGGGTACAGAGAAAAAAAAATAGGCATACAGTGGGAAAAAAGCACGAAATGTCAACTTTAATCTTGAAATTTCCACTTTAATCATGTAGTTTATTTTGTCATTAAAATAGAACATCATAAATTTTATCTTAAAATCGTTTAATTTACTAGTATCTCAAATCTGATCGTAATTAAAGTAGCACATTAAATGCCTTGTTTTGTATTTGATCGTCTATGTGCTCTGTGTGTGTGAATCACTATGTGCTTCTTAAATGGGTTTTCTCTTTCTCCGACAGGACACAGAATCCATTATATTCATGATATTACAGCTCTCCGAATAATTAAAATACTAAGATGTATACTTGATATCATTTTCACGATGATAGGAGTTAAAGCATGTTATTAAACATGGGAACACGGTGGTGTAGTGATTGTTCATGCCTCATGCAAGATGGTTGCTGCGCTGTGCGCGACTTTCAATGTAATGATTTATTGCAGCAGTACTGTCTCTTTCAAACGTTCTAACCCCCAATTCCTTTCCTTACTTTTCTTTCTCCAAATACCCAATCGGCACACAATCATCTCTGTTATATACGTTAAGCCATCTGTAAGCTTAGAATGCTGATTCTTCAAAACTTTTATGGAACATTGAAATATCTTTGTAGTACATGTTTAATTATTCTATCCTTCCAGTGTCACGCCAGCCCCAGCAAGCATACAGCGTGAGGCAGGAACAATCTGTGAATGGAATACTTTGGCTATTCCCTAGACCATTATATTGTTACAGGTTAATTACAATCAGATGCCTTAAACTAATAAACAATATGCAGTTAGTTTCAGTGTATATGATAAAGCTGCGTCAGGGATGTGGATCTAAAAAAAAAAAGGGTAACCACATAGGAACAGTAACACTGCTTTGACGCTGGGTGCCACCAGTTTGCAAAACCGAGCGGAGAACTTGCGTACGCCAGGGTTGGAGCTATCGTGAAAATGTGCGTGGCTTTATGCCAAGTTTAGGTTTTATACATCGCGATTTGAGCGTGGAAACGTTCATACACAACATTTTTGTGCGTACGCACTGTTTATACATGAGGCCCCAGGCCACTAGATTTTTTTGACATGTATGAGAATATCTTTTTTTTAGCCATGGCTTCTAAGTCTTAACCACCTCATTAACATATTTTTTATTGGAATGCTGTGTTGTCTGTTGGTCCATGAACATCATTTTTAACAGTAGCTACTAATTTGCGTAAATCATTCAGAGTCACACTTGATCTTACAGTGGATTCCAGAGGTAGTGACTCTATTCTCTAGCCTTTCACTTTAAATGGACATCCAGTGTGGCAGTAGCAAGGTTTTCATCTAACATCCTTATTTCCAGAAAAGTTGGGATATTTCCCAAAATGCAATAAAAACAAGCATCTGTGTATTAATTTATGTGAATCTTTTTTTAACTGACAAAAGTACAAAGAAATGATTTTCAATTGTTTTACTAACCAACTTAATTGTACTTTGTAAATATACACAAATTTAGAATTTGATGGTGGAAACACACTCAGTGAAAGTTGGGACAGATGCATGTTTACCATTGTGTTACTTCACCTTTCGTTTTAATAACACTTTTCAATCATTTTCAAACTGTGGGTAATAATTGTAGTAGTTTTGCATTTCCAGATGCATCGAAAGACAGTGTTAAGAGACAATGGTTTTCCACCCGAGCCCAGGTGGCTATATTTGTCACAGTAACATGACAGTTTCTTATGCAGAGCTGCCAGAGGGCTCAAAGATCACACAGTGGAAAGGCAGGTCCACAGCTTAAAAATCAGGCAGCCCATTTTACACAAATAATCATTTACACTCACGCTTTTTGGTGGGGCGTGGTAATGTCACAGGAATGGTACCAGTGCAGGATGTGGGGAGAGGCCCAGCCCTTTGAGCAAACTTCCAGGTGCTACCAAGACCCTTATTAGTGCTGGAGCTGTCATTGCTGCAGCTGCAGCTCACTGCCATTTTAAAAGGAAAGTGCAAATGTTAGAAGGGGAGAAAAGAAAAACAAGGGAGAGTGAACAAAGGATGTTAAAGTAGAGAGTGAAGCAGTCAGCCTGTACGGTGTCCATTTTAGGACATCCTCCTCTCTCAGAGAAAACTCCATCATTCCTACTACCTTCAACAAAATATTCCTCCTCCCTGCGAGGAATCCCCCGTCACCCCTCCTCCCTCCTTCCACCACCGTCCGCTCTCAGTTCTCCGATGTCCGTTCTCCGTCATCCACCCTCCTATCTCCGTCATCCGCCTTCAGCTCTCCGTCAACCCCCACAACACACCCGCATTTACGTTAATGAAGTGACGTAATACTCCAGCTCCACCTTCTTCACAAGTTCGTTCGCCGAAGTTATATTTACAGCAAGAATTTACAGCACGACTCAAACTTCGGAACGAAGGTAAATGATGTTGTTGAGTGTCTTTTAATACTGTGTAAGTATACATATTAACACGTGTGCATTAAAACGTGTGCATTTATGGGGTGATTTCTCAGGCTTAAAAGCTCACCTTTTATTAAAAAGTTAAACGCAAACTTTTTTCATTCTGAAGGGCACAAACCACGTCAGATTTCAGCCGTTAAATGCGCGAAAATTTCGGTATAAGACATAAATAAGCGCAACATATTATTAGTTGTATTGTATACTTACAATACATATAGAAACGTGTTAATCGTTACCTAATAGTATGGGATGGCGTTTTTTGACTCAGCTACAGATGGCGAGACCAGAACTGCTTTGGAAAAATACGAACACCTTAAGGCCGATCTGGAAGAAGGTATATCGCAGCGCCTTGATTTAAACGATTCCATGTCTTGGTGGGTTTGCGTTGCTTGTTGTCATTATCTTTACACCTGTTTTTAAGGCTTATTGACTGAAAGGGGCTTTCATGAAAAAAGTTAGGGCTTTGCTACAGGATACACCCTCCACAAGTCAAGGAAGTAAAAATAAAGGTGTATATTTCTGTTTTATTTAAACCTTTTAAGTTTGTATGCATAGCCTCATTTGGCCGTTTTTGTTTTTCTTCTTTCTTCAGTAATAGACTATTTAATCTCCCTAAAGAAAAACAACATATGCATTTTAGTGTTAAAGGATAACCAGTATTTAAACCTTTTATATTACTGTATGCAGTTATTTTACACAATGTTGAAAAATTTATAAGAAAGCTACATATTTTGGCAGTTGCTGCTTTAATTTTCAATGAAATGAAAAAAGCTCTCCAAGAGAAAACAGTTTGCACTATCTAAAAAGGAGAAACCTTCATTTATAAAGGTTTGCTGCAGATGACTTAACTGAAAATAAATGTTCCTATGTGTATAATACATATTTATTTATTTGACTTATGCATTTATCCTAGCAACTTGCAACATCTGAGGTACAATTCGTTGCATTGCTTTTGTTTTTTGCAGCATAGGTAGGTGAAGTGACTTCCTCTGGGTCACACAGAGGTGTCAGTACCAGGATTTGAACTGACAAGCTCCGGGTTTGCTGAAATATTACTGAAGAAAGAAAAAAAAAACTAAAATGGCCAGATGTGGTTATGCATAAAAACTTCCAACCACCAATTATCCAACCCGCTATATCCTAAACACAGGAGCCAATCCCAGCCAACACAGGGCGCAAGGCAGGAAACAAACCCCGCGCAAGGTGCCAGCCCACCGCAGGGCACTACACCCACACACCAGGGACAATTTAGAATCGCCAATGCACCTAACCTGTATGTCTTTGGACTGTGCGAGGAAACCGGAGTATCCGGAGGAAACCCACGCAGACACGGGGAGAAAATGCAAACTCCACGCAGGGAAGCGAACCCGGGTCTCCTAACTGGCACCTTTCACTGCGCCACCGTGCCGCCCCCCCATACAAACTTAAAAGGTTTAAATAAAACAGAAATATATACAGTACCTTTATTTTTACTTCCTTGACTTGTGGAGGGTGTATCCTGTAGCAAAGCTCTAACTTTTTTCATGAAAGCCCCTTTCAGTCAATAAGCCTTAAAAACAGGTGTAAAGATATTGACAACAAGCTATGCAAACCCACCAAGACATGGAGTCGTTTAAATCAAGGCGCTGCGCTACCTTCTTCCAGATCGGCCTTAAGGTGTTTGTATTTTTCCAAAGCAGTTCTAGCCTCCATCGGCATCTGTAGCTGAGTTGAAAAACACCATCCCATACTATTAGTTAACGATTAACACGTTTCTATATGTATTGTAAGTGTACAATACAACTAAAAATATGTTGCGCTTATTTATGTCTTGTACCGAAATTTTCGCGCATTTAACGGTTGAAATCCGACGTGGTTTGTGCCTTTCAGAATGAAAAATGATTGCTTTGAACTTTTTAATAAAAGATGAGCTTTTAAGCCTGGGAAATCACCTCGTAAATGCACACGTTTAATGCATGTATACTTACACAGTATTAAAAGACACTCAACAACATCATTTACCTTCGTTCCGATGTTTCAGTCGTGCTGTAAATATAATTGACAAATGATTCGGTAAATGAACTTGTGAAGTATTACGTCACTTCATTAACGAAAATGCCATGATGTGCCGGGGGTGGGGGGAGTGTGGGGGTTGGATGACGGAAAACTGACAACGGAGAACTGAGAGCGGACGGTGGTGGAAGGAGTGAGGAGGCAGGAGGGGTGACGGGGGATTCCTCGCAGGGAGGAGGAATATTTTGTCGGAGGTAGTAGGAATGATGGAGTTTTCTCGGAGGGAGGAGGATGTCCTAAAATGGACACTGTAAGCCTGTGCAGTAGTGAGGAGGCAGAGCATCAGGAGGACTATGTGCGGCCAACGCTTGTGGGTTGTGGTGATGATTCACTCCAGCGACTTCTATTCAGCATATCTATGGAAGGGAAGGACTTGAGCCTAGGATCCGGATTGGAAGCCCTACTGTGGAGTCATGGAAGCAGCAGGGACCCGGACTTGTTGACTGCATAAGAAGGAAGGCTGAGTCTGTTGGGTATACAGCTCTACAGCTGCAAGGTATGTGATTATAAGCTGAGGAGACGCCAGTTTTAATGGACTGCACTAGGGCACGTGTCTTAAGGGACAGTTTCCTGAACTGCTGGTTTTAGTCTCAGTTTTAAAGGGATATTTGTTTGATTGATTTTTATCCTCCACAATATTAGGTACTTCAGATGTGGAAAGACCTAAAATCTCTGCAATCTTGCATTGAGAAAGGTTCCTTTTGAACCGACTAACAATTCTAACAGAAATTTTGACACAAAGGGAGCAGCTTGCAAAGACTGAGCCTTTGATGGATGCTACTTTTATAGACAAACATGATCTCTCACCTGATACCATATCTCTCACCTGATAACAATTTGTCTGATTAATGTGCAGTCTTCCAAACCACCGCTCTTGAATATTCTGTGCACTTTTCAATCTTATTTTAACTGTGTCCCAACTTTTGTTGAGTGTATTGCAGCCATCACATTCTAAAGTTGTGTATATTTACAAAATACAATTAAGTTGGTCAGTAAAACTATTGAAAATATTTTCTTTGTATGTTTAGAAAAAATAAAGGGTCACATGAATTAATATACCACAGATTTCTATTTTATTGCATTTTGGAAAATATTTTAACTTTTCTGGAAATGGCATTTGTACTTCTATGCAATGGTCTGCACTGATCTCTGAGGGATGTTCATTGTCTTTAATATAGTTAAGCACCCTTTGCAAGGCTTCTTTTCTAAAGTCTGGTCTTTTACTTACCTAGGATGCCCTTTTGTAATGTATTTAATGTTTTCTTTTGAAAGTTTCTATCTTAATGTGTGAACTTACAGAGATAGAGAGGAGGATTTAACCTCAAACATTAATTTAATGAAGGTGATTTGCAAATGCTGCACAGAGGTGGAACCCATTAACAAATTTTATTGCTTGTCAAGATGATTTTTAATTTAAAGAGTTCTGTTGACTTTTTTCTGCTAATTATTAAGAGGCTTTTCATTTGATTTTATATGGCTTGCAAAGCTTTATGAAACACTTAGTAAAAATGTAGTAAATTTCAAATTTAAATTCTCAAGAATAATAGGAGATGAAAGAAACTGCCTCATACTTTCTATCTAATTTTTTTTGAATGGGGCTCTGGCATGTGAATTGATTGTCCTTCTAAAATTTGCTCAGGAAGTTTCTTTATTACCTTTTCTAACAGAGCCAATTTTTTGGATGGTTGGGGTGGGATCATGTTTTTGTTGTTAGTGTCATTATCGTTGTCTTTTTATGACATTTTATATTAGGAGAAACCATCAAATTATTATTTTTGCATTGCTCAGTATTGTTATTTAAGCTCCAGTAAGCATTTCCAGGACCAGTGTTCTTCACAAATCTTGTGCACAGACCTTTACCTTAAGCAATTATCCATTATTTACTGCGACTGAGTATGCTGTTTCTTTTGAATTAAATGTGTTTGCTTTTTCTTAGATAGACAGATAGATAGATAGAGGAACTACATAAGAAAGGGCAATGCAGGGTCTTTTTTTCTTAGGAGATTGCATTCCTTTAATGTGGGAAGCGACATCCTTCCCATCTTCTACAACTGGCCAGTGCGATTCTCTATACTGTGGTGTGTTGGGCTGGTAACATCACTCTATGTTCCAAGATCAGTCCAACATTTCATTAATGTGGATCCCCATTTACTTGTATTAGTGGATCACTTCTGTATCCAGTCCATGAATAGTGACCAGACATAGAGGCTCTTTGGTGCGGGGAAAGTCAATAACCAGCTCCTTGGTTTTGCTCATTTTAAGGTGCAGACAATTTTGTTTCCACCAAGAAATAAAAATCTCTACCGGACTCCTATAATCTGTCTCACCCCCTTTATCAATACAGCCCACATTTGCAGAATCATCTGAGAATTTATGCAAGTGACATGGTCTGGTGATATATGTCTATACATACAGCTCTTTACTTAATCAAACAAGTTCGTGATTCAGCTATTTTTTTTTTACTGGAGTGATCTGGTGGCATGATGAGATGTACTATAGCCCCATAGCTGCCGAAGCCCTGCTTCAAAAACTGGCTTGGGCATTGTCTCCCCATGTCTGAGTGTGTTTTCTTTCTTACAGATGTGTGTTTTTATTTGACTCATATGAACGCATGAATGTGCCCTACAGTAGACTGACACACCATTCAAGGGTTGATTCTCATCCTGCAGCCAGTGTTACCAATATAAGCATCAGTTCGCAGTAAACACAAGCTGGAAAAGTTGGATAAAAACATCAATTTTTAAATCAATAATTTTTAATAGGGGGTTCATTAGAGTAAATTGTCAAAATGTGATTTAATCACAATGAATAAATGTAAATTCTATAATGAAAACTCTTTTGATCACTTGGCAGCATTGGTTTATTGATTGTATTTGACAGTGCAAAAATTGTACAGTGTGCATTACAAATACTTATAAATGAGTCCAAATCATGTTGGTTTATAGGCTTACAGCAAACTACTATGACATGTGTAGAGATTTAAACTTATTACAGCTTATCGTGAAAAACAGAAGTATTTTTATACATTTTAAAGAAGAGATTAGATAAAGAGGTTAAATGTGCCTGTGAAATGATGAAATAATGAATTCAAAAGAAATGATATGCTGCATACAACCTTTTTCTCTCTTTTGTTTAGTGTTGTAAGCATGCAAGCAGGTAATTAGTAATCCTCGTTTTATTAATAGCACAAATTCATTTGAAGGGATAATTTTAACATTAATAATAGATGAAGAGTGTGTTTAACATTTATCTTTACTGGGAACAGTTTTCATACAGAAGCAAAAACTCTTGCTATAAAGTTTTTCACCAGCTGGGGGCAGCATTTAACTACATTGTGGCAGATCTGCTTTTTACTGTGGCACATATTCAAACTGAAAAAGAAGTTTAACTTTGAATTTTAAAGCAGTGGACCATTATAACGAATCGTTTCATACCAAACATGTTATTCTTTGTACTTATTAGCTTTAGCAGAGGGGAAGCATCGGCTGTGAAATTGCTGTACAAATTGTTTCTCTCGGCCAGCCATTACTTTATATAGTGCCTTTCAAAAACCTCACTATCACAAATTGTAAAGAAATCAAAAATAATTAAATCTTGCTTTATATGATGCCTTCAATATTGGACATCATCGAAAACACATGGGTAAAGAAATAAACTGTAATACTGGATTCAGATCTTATTTTACATAGCCCTCCATTTGGAATAATTAAAAATATTACAAATTAATATAATTTAGCCTAATTCCATGTTAGTGACCAATGGCACTCATTATAAGACCGAAAAGCAAGAAACTATTTAGAATGAAGCAGAATTCCTTTAGAATGTGGGCTATCTGGGTTCATCTATTAGTCACCTTCTGACTACAAGACCTCAACAAACACTTTCTTTGTTCTTATTATGCCTCACAAAGCACTAATGACAACACTTTAAATGGGGGGCTACTAATAGGGTATCTAAGAGTCACTAACTGCTCTGTTACAAGAATTTATTGAAGTTTTTTTTGTGTTATGTAACAGTAATGGACTAACATATGCATTACAGCATACCCATCAAACCCCTGTTGAGAAGCTTTACTTTTCCTTCTTTGTGCTACAAACTGTTGCTACAAACACACCATTAAAACATTATAAAAAAGAAGGAGAAAGATTACAGGTAAGCCAGATTCTCACTATTAATGCTTCTGATCAGAAATACAGTCAGAACAGATAGTGATTTTGTTCTAAATCCTGGGTTTCTGTGAACACTAAAAACATGTTATTTTTAGAGCACTAACATCAACAAATGTTTTACCTGCCACCTTATTCTTAGAGTGACTCTATAAAGTGTGATTGAGGCTGAGTGTACAGGGAGCTATAGTAAGTTTACAGTACTCCTAAGCTTTTTTCAGGTAAAATGTACAACTTTGTTGACAAAAGATATTGACATACTGAAGAACCAACAGTCTTTTACATGACTAACTCATTACAAGGGAGTGCTATCAGTCAACCACTCTCTTGCTCTTTAAGCTTTTATTGATTATTTAAATGTTTAAGAAGTGCAGGCATCATCAGGCCTCTCACTGAATAATCACTTCTTTGCTTCTGAATTAACTGGGTGAGTCACAAAGGAATGCCTTACCCAACTTGACTTAATGTTGTGAGGTGTTAAAGTTTGCTAAAATGCTTGAAATGTTACTTTTTTTAAAAGCTATTTATTTATGGTGATTTTCATGATGATTATCTTGCTATCTTTTGTGTTGTCATCATTGCCACAGTGCCGTGACGTAATTGAGGTGTGTTCATTATGCTAACACAAGCTGTCAAGCATGACTGTATTTACTCTTTAGCTGCGTACAGATACTATAGAACCAAAAAACTGGGGCAGAATAGCTTCAGGAAAACATTTGTTTTTGTGATTTGCTAAGGTCAAGTTGAGCATAATGTCTTTTTCTTTTGCATTTTTTTTGTCAGATTCCTCTCTTTGATTTTGTGAGTGGTAGGCATGGAAGTACAGGGGAAGAGGAAGCAAGAAAAACCAAAGTGAAGGTGGATGGATAAAGTAAAAGAAGATCTGATGGAAAAGTGCTTGACTAAGGAGGAGGTGCAAGACCGAGCTGTTTGGAGAAGGTTGATCAAGCACATCAACCCCACATAGAAGTGGAAAAAGATGAGGAAGGATGGACTTTCTCTTTTGAATTCTAGGTTTTTCTTGTAACCTTGACATAATTGGGGGCACACACGGAGCAAGTGATTTAGGCAGGAGGTTAATTGACAAATAACTTAGGCCCTTGTGGACTCTTTGGAGGGATGTGTTAGAGCAATAAGCCCTACATGAAGTAACTGTGCTGTGATCAAACCTCCACATGCCTCATTTGTATCACTTATTTGAGGAAATTAATCATTTTTCTCTTTAAATTCCACCTGTCATTTATTCATTAAGTGGATTTACCATACTTTATCTGGTAGTTCATTGGAAATGTGAATTGGACATACAGTATATTTTATGTGTCATATAATATGAAATAACTGATACATTATCCAAAACTGATCAAAATCACAATTAACCATCCAGCAAGTTTAAAGTAGATATCTCAAGACTTCTGAATAGAATCAACACAGATACTGCGAGGAAGTAAATGGTGCAATGGTCAAGAAACACTTTGGTTTTCTTAAAAGTGATGACTGCAATAATGGATATGAGCTAAAGGATGCTTTAGGCATAACGTGTAACTGCAGTGTGGGTGAGAATTAATAGGATTTCATAGGCGGAGAAATAGCTTAGAGTATTAGTGTAAGTATCCATGGTCCTGAACCATACAACAACACATCCTATGTCTGAGTGACCACTTGAATAAAAGGAAGGTTTTTATGAAGTGCTGCATGTTACCTGTAATAAGATAAATATTTGTAGAAATAATTAAATAAGGTAATTTTTATGCATGGATATATAGATTGTCGTCTCATGAAGATCTTGCAACAGGAAACACACCTCACCCTTTCATGTTTGTCACATCTTGCTGCATAAAGAATTCAGTTTTAAGTACTGTATCTTACTGTATCTGTAAAGTAGAAGCTTGATTTATTATTCCACATAATTGATCAGCTATGAGTTCTTAAGAGAACTGATTACATTTTTTAAAATAAAAATAGTCCAAATAATCTCTTGTGGATTATTTGTAGACTCAACAGAACGTTACTAAAAATGGAAGTGTTTCATAATGGATTATTACTGCATTTTGAAAAGTCTTAACTAGAATTTAAGGTTTCATTTGATGTGAATTAACTAAAATTTACAATTTCTACCTATGGAAAGATAAAAAAGGGTCATAGTGTTCTATTGGTATATAATGTTTTTTCAAATCTATAAATAATTGAAAGAATATTTCAATTTACTTCTCATATAACTGCTAACAATTTTCTCTTTGATTTATTCATGTTTTGAATTTCTGTTGTTTTTGTTTATATTATAGTGTTCATTAGTATAATGTCGTGGTCAATAAAATCCAATGTTTAATAATTTACATAATATTTTTCAGTTATGCATTTCTAATGGAAGAATATTGTCTTATTGTCATGTCTGATCTGTTAATTGTCAGTGTCATTGAAATTGTTCATAATAATAAAAGTGTAGCGCAGTGAATCAGCGGTTAGCACTGCTGCCTCCTGTCTGAGTGGAGTTTGCCTTTTCTCCCTGTTTTCTTTCCACAACATCTGATACATGCATTATTAGTTGTCATTTACTATTCTCAGTGTGTGATGGTGTGCTTGTGTGGCAGTAGGTGATGTGTTATGTTGGCACCGTGTTCAAGGCTGGTTCTTTGCTCCAACGCCTCATTTTTCTTAAATTTGTTTAGGTGGGTTTGAGACTGTTATGTTGATGAAGTGCCATGACCCATTGTATTTGTCAGAAAACATTTCATTCAACTACAAAACTGTTGTGTAATAATAGGCTATACACTAGAATGTAATGTGTTAATAGAATGTAGCATTTATAGAAATGATAATATGGCTTTTATGGCATATATCATTAAAAATAAATAAGTAATCCTGCAGTGTTTGTATGTTTCAGAAAATTACTAGAATAGAGTATCAAAAATGACAGCTATTTATTAGGAACAACAATAAAAAAAATGAAAGCCTGCAGTATATTTTGTAAAGCTCTTATATTCGTAAGACAAGCTATGACCTTGTCATTATGAATATAATTAAAACAATCCTATATGCAAAAAATGTACAGCCTTTTAAGAAAATAGAATAGGATAAACTATTCAAAGCTAAGTGTTTTGGCTCTTCCTCAGCCTAATACTTTTGGTTCCTCTGGAGAGAAGATTCAAATAAATATTGCTTGTAAAATAGACATAACATTATGAAATATTTTTTCTAATAAACTTTGTCATTTTTGAGTCTGGAAAACTTGATATACAGTTAGGTCTATAAATATTTGGACGGAGACAACTTTTTTCTAATTTTGGTTCTGTACATTACCACAATGAATTTTAAATGAAACAACTTAGATGCAGTTAAGTGAAGACTTTCAGCTTTAATTCAGTGGGGTTATCAAAATGATTGCATAGCATTTTTTAACACAATCCCTTTATTTCAGGGGCTCAAAAGTAATTGGACAAATTAAATAACTGGAAATAAAATGTTCATTTCTAATACTTGGTTGAAAACCCTTTGCTGGCAATGACAGCCTGAAGTCTTGAACTCATGGACATCACCAGATGCTGGGTTTCCTCCTTTTTAATGCTCTGCCAGGCCTTTACTGCTTTACGGCTTTCAGTTGCTGTTTGTTTGTGGGAGTTTCTGTCTGAGGTTTAGTCTTCAACAAGTGAAATGCATGCTCAGTTGGGTTAAGATCAGATGACTGACTTGGCCATTCAAGAATTTACCACTTCTTTACTTTAATAAACTCCTGTTTTGCTTTGGCTGTATGTTTTGGGTCATTGTCCATCTGTATCATGAAACGCCGCCCAATCAATTTGACTGCATTTAGCTGGATTTGAGCACACAGTATGTCACTGAACACCTCAGAATTCATTCAGCTGCTTCTGTCCTGTGTCACATCATCAATAAACACTAGTGTCCCAGTGCCACTGGCAGCCATGCACGCCCAAGCCATCACACTGCCTCCACCGTGTTTTACAGATGATGTGGTATGCTTTGGATAATGAGCTGTTCCACGCCTTCTCCATACTTTTTTCTTGCCATCATTCTGGTAGAGGTTGATCTTTGTTTCATCTGTCCAAAGAATGTTTTTCCAATACTGTGCTGGCATTTTTAGATGTTCTTTAACAAAGTCCAATCTAGCCTTTTTATTCTTGAGGCTTATGAGTGGCTTGCACCTTGACGTGCACCCTCTGTATTTACTTTCATGCAGTCTTCTCTTTATGGTAGACTTGGATATCGATACACCTACCCCCTGGAGAGTGTTGTTCACTTGGTTGGCTGTTGTGAAGGGGTTTCTCCTTACCATGGAAATGATTCTGTGATCATCCACCAGTGTTGTCTTCTATGGACGTCCAGGTCTTTTTGCGTTGCTGAGTTCACCAGTGCTTGCTTTCTTTCTCAGAATGTACCAAACTGTAGATTTTGCCACTCGTAATATTGTACCAATTTCTCGGAGCTGTTTTCGCAGCTTAAGGATGGCTTCTTTCACCTGCATGGAGAGCTCCTTTGACCGCATGTTGTCTGTTCACAGCAAAATCTTCCACATGCACGCACCATACCTCAAATCAACTCCAGGCCTTTTATCTGCTTAATTGATAATGGCATAACAACATACTTGCTCACACCTGTCCATGAAATAGCCTTTGGGTCAATTGTCCAATTACTTCTGAAATTAAGGGATTGTGTTAAAAAAATACTTGTCTCACATTTTTATGCAATCGTTTTGTTCACCTCTGCACTTCAACTGTATCTGAGTTGTTTCATTTAAAATTCATTGTGGTAATGTACAGAACCAAAATTAGAAAAAAGTTGTCTCTGTCCAAATATTTATGGACCTAACTGTATGAATGTATTGAAAAAACAGCAGTACTATCCACTTTGATTGCAGAAGGAAATCAGACTCTTTCTTGGAGATTTGAAGATCTGTCATATTCTAATGCATTCTTAATATTGTCAAGGTAAATTTCTCTTGGGTGTCTTATATCTGGTTATTGTGTTGTAGTATGCAAGCTGCATAATATACATATGATATAACAGTTTTCATCTAATTCTCCATGCATGCCTGTCCAGGATTTTCATTTTCTGTATATGTTATGCTACTGCACCCTTAATTTCAGATATTACATGTTGTATGAATAATTTAGAGTAAATTAACCATAGTTAGATAAGTTAACCTTCTGTTTCTGTATACTCATTATTATTTAGGTAAAAGAAAAGCCAAAATGGACAGAATAAAATAACATGAAAAAATTAAAGAAGCAGCCAGTAAGAGAGGGATGACCATGGAGCAAGTGAAGATTCTGGCAAAAGAGCGAAATAATTGTAATCAATTGCTTTAGACCTCATTACTGTAAGATGTAATGCAAGAAGGTAAAAAGTAACAAAGTGAATAGGTTTCATTAAGCTGACGTTTGAATGACTTGAATTTAAAGTAAATTGTGTTGCTTATATTTTCTTCTAATTAGCTAGATGTTAAAGACTAATGGCTTGAACTAAAAATAATGAAATGATGTAAAATACATCATACTAGTTGTTTCAGTAAGAAAGAAAGAAAGTAAGAAAGATGACAGTAATTGAAATAAAAAAGAATAGTGGTATCTCATGCTAATCTCAAGAAAATTGGAAGCCCAGTGCTTGTTTCAAGGAATAAGCATCACTGAAGCGCAACAATTTAAAAGAGAATGATGCCTGATGCTTAATGGTAGAAATCTGGATCACATAGTGATACGCCATCAGTTCAGAGAGGAGCTAATGACATGCTTTTTTGATGTCTGAATCATAAGATGTGGGCCTACTGTTACAGCAGAGACAGAAATCCACTGATTGAGGGGTGATGTAGCCTTTTGTACAGAGCCTTTGAAAATTAAATTGTTACGCGTAGGGCTACCAATACATTAGCTTCTTCACAACATTCCACAGACCCCATAATGTTGAGAGTGCTACATTGATCAACATTACTTTTCTTAACATGCTTAATATATTGTCTACAGAAAGTTTAATCACCATAGTTAGATATACTTTTGTTTTACCCAAAGGGAAATTAAAACTTTACAGAAGTTAAAACACTGAAAGCAATAATATTGTCTGACATGCGTGAGTTATATTTTTAGAATTTATATTGTTAAATTGCATAAAGAAGTCACAATTCAAAAACTGAATTTTTCATTTTTGCCTAAATGGTCCTTGTTTGCCAAGACCCCACATTATACCCACTTAAAGTACTCATGACTTTCAACCGCTGCCCTTGTAAATTTATTATCGTTCATCAACATGATAACAATTTTAAATGTATGGCACTTGTCCCATCCTCACTTCATCATGGACATCCTGTTTTATATTATGTACTGTATGAACTAAATCTTATGTCCAAATATGGATTTAGAAGCAACATCCATATCCACTGTTCCAGCCTTCTCCAGCCTTCTCGCCTGGACTGTCCAGAGACAATCTGTATGTCTCTTTTGAAAGCAGGAGACCTTCGAGGGGATCTGAAAACATCCTGTTAGAGACAGAATGGAGCCCATGACCTGGTCTCCTAGTATCTTTATGTAGCTTTAATGCCACATGTATCTGATTTTCATTGTTTTCATCTATCTGTTTTAGGGTTGGGGTGAAGGGTGTGTGGGTTGGGGATATCTTTTCCAAAAATACTTAATTTTGACCTTTAGTGATACTTATTAGTTAAGGAGTGCTTTTTCAAAAATTTGTTGGAAAGTGTAGACAGTAAGTTATAAAACTATGAATGGATTCTCCTCATTACTTAAAGATTGTTTCATGGATAAGCAACTCTGACTGTATTCATTGTAATCAGCAAACACTCTTTTCTCTGCAGTTTTATTTTGGCAACAGTCGCCTTGCCGGCTCTATGAGCTTCATGCTGTAGTAGCCTCACACTTCTGGGCCAGACAGACAGACACACACACTTCCACGCGTAGAAATTTAGTTTTCTGTTTCCTTGGAAGTGCAGCCCTTACCCCAACTCCAATTCTCACTTGCGGGCCAGACAGACACACACTTCCACACTTAGTCATTTATATATAATATGTTAAACAGAAACACTGTTATAATGTCAGTAATCTCAAGGTAAAATTGAACTCATCTTCACCATAATAACACAATACATGTGCTTTAGATATGAACAAATCTGAATTTCATTAAATGGAGAATCATGAGTATTCTCTTTGTATGTACGCCTGACCTAGAAGTATGATCAGCATACATGTGAAGAAGCTAGCTTCTTGTCGTCTAAAAAATAGGCAAAGTCCAGCACAATTAAACTTTGCATTTACCATGAGCAGGTCTGCAAGTACTCCTCATATTTCCTGGCTCCTTGACACATGCCTTTTGATTTTTGGAAAGCTTTTGAACAGAAGATGAGATGATAAATGATAATAGAAAAAAGTGTGTAGGGTGTCAAAATCCAGTCATTGTACAGAAGATGCAAAGTTGATGAAGTGGGGAGTAAAGCAAACGTGACCAGAATGGGTTAAGAATTCATTTAATCTTATTAGATTCAAAGTTCCTGATGAATTAGGAATGAGCCCATTTTTAGTTAGAAACTGGAAGATGTATTAAATCGATGACTTTTTGCAACATTTGTGTTGTTGCCTGAAGTGTGTTGAGGGATTCCAATGAAGGAAGATGCAGACTGAATAATTAAAAGGCTTACACTTAAGGCAAATTTAAGACACAGTAACATTTGGAATTTTGTGAAAATGCAGATCATTGAGATATGTCTTGGAAACTTCCATACAGCCGTGAATGTTTTAAGGATGAGGAGCTATGAAATATTTCTAATTTGATAGGCATATACATAAAAGAATAATTAAGCAGTCATTAATATATTCATAGCTCAATTGTGGTATTCATGTCATAAAGAGTTGCAATTTCTTGTAAGGAAACAAAAGACCTAATTAATTTGGATGAATCATTCATAGCAAGAAACACAAAATGGAGACACAGCAGACAGCATGAGGAAGTCTTCCTTGAATCATAGGGAGTCTTTTCCTTCTTTATAGTTTTATGTTGTGCAAAACCCCTTCGCTCCAAAAGGGTAACACAACCTCAGCTGAGAATAAACATTCCCTCATTACATAATGTGGTCTTTGAGTTACACACTCAACAATGCTATTTTGTATTTCTGCATAGTCTACTCCTGTTAAAGCTTCCTTTGCAATGAGTAATGATGTATTACTATTTGTTGCATTTTTATATATAGCCTAACTTTATATTTGAAAAATATAGTGATTTTAACTTTATTTTCTTTTTTGTTTAATCTTCCAGGTACTACTTCAGCTCTTGGGCAAGGTAATTCCCTTAACTGTGGAACATGGACATAGCAGATATGAGAAATGGCCTCATTATTTTATAATCCCAGAGACCCCAGTATCTATTCTCCTGCTTCACAATTATCCTGCATATTTTATTTTCTGTGTATTGTTAAACTGTTTAAAAGGAAGGCCTGCTTTGTTTCTTTAGAAAATTCATTTTATTTAAGAACTAGGGTACAATTAGGTTTGATTTTTTTCTTTTTTTTAGTGTTTCTTTTGACGACATGCATGTTAGGATTGTATGTAAATACAATTAATCCGTTCCAGACCGTACGAACTGTATGTAAATATATTTTCTTTAAAGATTTTTAAGCACAAAAATAGTTAATTATACCATAGAATGCACAGCGTAATAGTAAACTAAATGTAAAAACATTGAACACCCAGGCTCCCTGCTCAGCAGCTCGCTTGCTCTCAGCTGTACATGAGCCTGCGCTTGCTCGCTCTCTCTCACTCCCTCTTTCTCTCACTCACTTGCTCTCACGCTCTCTCTCTTTCGTGTGCTTGCTCGCTCTCTCTCTCTTTCTCTCTCTCTCTCTCTCTCTCTCTCCTGCACCAGCTTTCTCCTCCTGCTTCCTGCCTTCTCCTGCAACCTCCCGTTCTTTCCTGTTCTCTTCTTTTTCCCTTTAGCCGACTTGCGCTTCTATTTATGAAGAGGCGTGGTAGTCATGGCAATCAGCAGCTCCTGAGAACAATTATGAATGCGGATCACTTCTCACCTGTGCACTTAGGTGAGAAACACCCACATCACAAACTCCTCAGGAACCGCTTCGGCCACACACCACCACACCCCCTCGCTAAGCCGCGAGTGCGGTGATTATTTATTAAAACTGGCCTTTTTGATGGGAGTTGTAGACCCGCTATACCACAGGAGGAAGCTGGTTTGAGAAAAGGTTACAGTTTTGAGGGATAGTCCCTCTGTGTGATGCACTGATAACAATATACAGTACAGGGAGAGACTGAACATGTGCAGAAATCATTGGTGCATCTGAACTGAAAGGGAAATGAAATAGAGCACAAAGAGTTCACAGCGAATGCACAGGGAGAGACTGAACACGTGCGGAAATCATCGGCACGTACAAACCGGAAGGGAAACTGGCTTGTTCGTCAACCGAGTGTGTGGTCGTGAACAGATGCAAAAGTTTGGTGAACTTTTTGGTCGTAACCAGGTTTGTACGTGTTCAGAGACGTTCTTGAACCAAGGTTCCACTGTACAGTATTAGTTGCTTGGTTTCTGCTAGTACTGAAGTTGAGTTGACAACTGATGTTAACACCCCTGAAAATCAAGAGAGGCTAGGATCTCAAATGTTCATGTTTTTCATATTTCATGTGTTTTCCATAATAGACTACATTATGAATTTTCTAAAATCTAGCTCATTGCCACCAAACATTGATCAAATATGCTATTACATAACAATAAATTTCTGTTGGTTCCATTTGTAAAATCATCGCTATCTGAAATTGAACAGAGATATTCCATCTCATATGTTATGTTTTTCAGAAAAATAGTCATTTGTATACTGAATTTCAAAAACATATCATTAAGATATCCAAATACAGTGTCTGAAACCTTCCTTAGAAGAATAAGTTCTCTGAAATATGTCCCATTTGCAGTTGAACCAAGAGCTTCTGAAACCTTTATTATTTTTTTCTAAATGCTTATGAACAATATCCTGTACTGTTAAGTTTAATAATTTTGGTTTGCATGATTTCTACTAAAATTAATTTAGTTTTTCCCAAAGTCTTTTTTATTTTAAGATATTATAATTATCACATTAAATCCATAGCTCCCATTTGACTGATAATGTTATAGTAAATTTATCTAAATATCAGATTATCACTGTAAAACACACCATCAACAACATTTATTAAAAAATGGAGTTTGAAATACTCTCTGGTGCCCCTTGTGGTCACTATATATATATATATATAATCGTAGATCCCGGAATACAGGCCGACCCGGTATATTAGCCGAACCCCTTCTCTACCTACTAAATTACATGTATTTGCCGATGACTGATATTTAAGCCGACCCCCTTCTCCAAGCAAAATTTTCTAAATTTCCTTAAAAGTGTCTTTTCGGGTATATTTATAATGTTTATCGGCGAGAATTTGAGACTGCCGGCATTTTTGATATATAATATAATGTGCATAATTAGCGAACTCTCCGTGGATTGTTGTCGGGTCTAGGAGAAAACACAGACGGAGGAGGAAAAGAAAGCAGAAGCGGGGGCCGCAGATCCGACGTTATGCTAAAGCTAAAAAACAACCATACAAGCCCTATACAGAATTTTTTCTGCACTGAAGGAGCTACTTTTAATCTCATTGTAGATGCGTATTGTGACAATAAAAGGCATTCTATTCTAGAAACAATTTCATACTGTACTCACCCTTTACTTTGACATCTTTGGGCTGCAGTAAGGGAGGAGATATTTCCACACAATGTCCATCTTCGCTTTCGATTGCGATCGCTTACTTTTACCTTCTCTTCCTTCCTTAGCAATTATGTGTCTTGCTTGCATGGTCTTAATGAATTATATATATAGGTAAATCACTGCAATGACGGAAATTACATCCACAAACACATGTATCTGGGCTCCGACTGACGCTACTAACGCTCTCGGTTGTTTGTTTACAATCGCAAGCGGATACACGTGACCGCATCCGTTTCGTAACTCAAGATGTTGATCGTAAATCAAAACAAAAAAATTCATTTTAAACTTCACGATAATTTATTATAAATTTTATTAATAAAATCAACAACTAAAACACTTTTTTGAATAAATTCTTTATTTAATTTAAAGTACCGGCATGCAAAGTTACTTCTTCATCTGAAAGATGGCTCTTTGGTTTCGTCATTATTTACTTCAGTATTCATTGGCAAAACCGGCATTGCGCTGGAAATCTTGAATCTGAAACGATACTCGTTGTATAAACCGACCCCCAAACTCCAAGCCAAAAATCTAGGATGAAATTCTCGGCTTATATAACAGGATCTACGGTATATATATATATATATATATATATATATATATATATATATATATATATATATATATATATATATATATATATATAGTATTCGTAGTCTGAGTCCCAGTCTGATTGTATGGGTGGTTACCTACCAGGTAACGCATGTAGTTGGTCTGCCAGTCGGCAGACTTCCGCCATGGGCCCTCTCAGTTGCGAGAAGCAGATCATAGAATGTTGCATAGTTTACAAAGAGTATGTGACACGTGTTTCGCCCTTATTTGGGCTCATCAGGTATACACACTCCACTGCACCCCTCGCGGGGATGGAACCTTGGACGTCAGTGGCAAAGCCTCTGTACACTGCACCACGGCATGTGGTTCATTTATTAAACAGCCTGAAGATCGGAGTAATTGCATTCATAGCATTCATAGACTGAGTTCCGATCTGACTGTATGGGTGGTTACCTACCAGGTAACTCATGTAGTTGGTCTGCCAGTCGACAAACATCCACCACGGGCCTGATGTCCAGACTGTCAAATAAATGAACCACACGCCGTGGCGCACCATAAAAATTCTTCGCCTCTGACACTGACATCCGAGGTTCGATCCCCGCGGATCCCCGTGGAGTGTGTACAGCTGATGAGCCCAAATAAGAGTGAAACACATGTTTGCATTATTTGACAGCAAACAATATATATATATATATATATATATATATATATATATATATATATATACTAGCTGTGTAAGCCCATGCTGTAAAAAGTTTGGGCTCCTAGAAAGTATTGAAATCAGAAAAAAGTTTGAAATGCAGAGTCGGCAGTTTTGTTTTGCGCATGTGCTCACCCCCCTTGTCTCTCAGTGGGCTAAGCAAGTTTCTGTCTCATTTGTCTTTCCTTGGTGGTTTCACTTTGGCAACTGAGTTGCCTTCTTTCAGCCTCGTACTTCTTTCTTGTTACAACTCGTTAACTTGGTGCCGCCTTTGAGCTTTATGCTGTAGCCTCACACTTCCTTCCGGGCTGCCTCGCTGTTACAGGCCAGACAGACAGACACACACAACTTAAAATTTCAACTTAAAATACGATGCATCTTGCTAATAATTATAAAATGCTGTTATATCACCTAGCCTTCCTTCCCTTCTAGAATGAACTAAGTGGTGCTGTTCATTCAGATTCTTTTAAAATGTTTTAAAATAAGGGCAGGGTCTCTAGCAGCAGCTGGTGAAAGCAGAAAAAAAGAACTGTAGCAGTGCTGAACCAGCAGAAGGAAGTGGTCTGAGCTAGCAAACTATTTTTCAAATGAGTAGCTTATATGCCAGCATGTAGTCACCATCTTCATGTGACAAAGCAATGTTCTTCTTTTAAATGCTTTGAGCATGGAAAGGTGCTATATAAATAAAATTTATAATTAATTATTTAGGAAAGCAAAGCTACCTAAAAGAGCTGTATAATAGGGAACAGTCTGTCTGGACAGGTCTACCAAGCACTGTGCATTGCTACAATATCTTGGTGGCCTTCTATTATGAATCTAGGTGGAAATCTTACCTTAAATCTTGGAATCTGAAATTTAGTTAAAATCATGGGAACTAACCCAATGTGTCCAAAATCAGAAGAGGAATAGGATCAAAGGCTTGGCTGGTAGGGAGGTAAAAAGGTAACAGTTTTGAAGACAAAACAAAGAGGAGAATTGTAAGTGCATAATTTTAAATTAAGTGAAATGGAACAACCTCACTTTGGGTTAATACAGGACTGATTTGTTTCATAGCCAAGCCCAGTGAGTTTGTTTTGAGGTATGATTTCTTGACACTTAATTTACACTTTGAGATCAACCCTTTCCTTTTTATTATAAACAATAAATTCTTATACCCACTACAATTGGTCTTTCTTTTGCAATTTTATGATTCTAAATAACGAGTTACTGAATCATGGATATTCTCTTTAGACCATAACAACATTTTATAGCTTCAACAATGTGTGCTAACATAACAAGGAGAGTATTATCATTGTTGTAAAACATGGTGCTGGCAGCATCATGGATGAGAGATTATTCTTTCATTCATTCTTCCATGAAGACTGGGCAAAATGGATGAAGTACACTATTTAAAATTTCTGAAGGAAAATATTTTACAAACTGCAAAAGACCTGAGCATTTTATGAAATCCTTCTTCCAGAAAAGCAATGAACAAATACATGTTGCCTAAACCACAGTCTGTGAGGGCTTGAATATTATTGCAATGGTTATCTAAGCAGCATCATGGTCATAGCTGTGCACTACACAGTTTGCCAGTTTATGATATTTTTGATTAAAAGTAAATGAGATAGTAACATTCTGAATGAAAAAAGAGCATTCAAATCTGGTGACAAAGGGGCTCTGAAGGATGCCCAGAGAGTGCTGAAGGAAAAGCTTAGTAAAGAAAGGAAGCTTACTAAAACAAGCTTGTGCTGACCCACTTTATGGTCTCTTCAGTCACCTGTTCAGTCTGTTATTAAGACTGCAAAAGGCACTGCTGCTGTAGAAAATATTCTGCTTTGCTCTAAAATAGAATACAGGCTTGCTCAGAATAACATGAAGGATGTCTGGAATGGACTGGGCAAAATTACTGGACTCAAGCAATCCGGAGCTCAGGCGCTAGAAGGGGATGTGAACAATGCTAATGCCCTGAAACAATTTTTTGATAGATTTTCCCTTTCACTTCCAATTACTTCCAATGATAACTCCATCACACTATTCCTACAACATCAGCAAAACCTCTATTGCTTCAATTGGAATGGCCAGTAATAATTTCCTCTCTAACCATCAATATGGGCTATCCATAACCAATAATCAAGTGAGGAGACAGCTGAAGGAACTACATACAGGACAAGTCACAGGATCAGACTGAGCCAGTTCTCAGGTTGTTAACACTAGAATTACCAGAGTCTATGAAAAAACTTGTAGATCTGGCCCACCTTAAAACCGTTCACACTTCTCCGCCAGCTTCTTTTGTCCTGTAAATGTGCCGATTAAGACGAGCAGCAAGCAGCCGGCTATTCCATCCCCCACCGTCGCAGAACGTTCACTAAGGTCTCTCAGCTCATGCCTTGATTGATTATCTGGGAGTGAAGTGGAGTTTTAGAGTGGAAATAATAGATTGTTATTTGGAACACACACATTTCATGTTGGTTCGGTTTCTGCAGTAATCTGTGTAATCACATTGTTAAAACAGAAACTTTTTTCATATTTTGGTAATAAATGTTGCAAAATGTAGGCATAAACTATAGAATGTGTAAAAGCATGAAGTCCAAACATCAAATAAACTCTTTCACAAAAGGCTGAAGAACATTAAGACATCTTCTGTAGCACAGTGGTTTAGTCGTTGTTTTTTAGCACAGTGGGCTTGTTGTGTTTTAGAGACCCGAATTCAATTCCCCTCCTGGGGAGAAACTGTTATTTTTCTTTTTAACCTCAAACGGACATAGTCAATGATAATCAATCAAGGCATGAGCTGGGAGAGCTTAGTGAACATTCTGCGACGGTGGGGGATGGAATAGCCGGCTGCTTGCTGCTCGTCTTAATTGGCACATTTACAGGACAAAAGAAGCTGGCGGAGAAGTGTGAATGGTTTTAAGGTGGACCAGATCTACGAGTTTTTTCGTAGACTCTGGTAATTCTAGTGTTAAGGCTTGTGTTGACCAACTTTATGGTGTCCTCTGTCACCTGTTCAGTCTGTTATTAAGGCTGCAAATGCACTGTTGCTGTGGAAAATATCCTTCATTGCTCCTGTTCCAAAGAAATGACTAAAGTCCAGTGGCACTTACGTATCAGATCATAAAGACCTTTGAAAGGAGGGTCCTGTGAGTCTTCTTGTAGTAGCCAACCTGAACACATGGCTGTTTGCCTATCGGCCCAGATTGGTTTGGAGGATGTAAGTATCTATTTGCTTCACAAAACTTATCACCTGGATAAAGCTGTAAGGATTATGTTTTTTTTTTTTATTTCTCCAGTGCCTTCCCATCCAGCTGTTCCTATTAAAGGGTAAGATCCGAGATATGCAAGTGGATGAGCCTATGGTATCCTAGATAATGGACCATCTATATGGCAGACTATAGTTTGTGAGGCTCAAGAACTGCATCTCTATATGGATGTAAGCAACACTGGAGCACCACAAGGAACAGTCTTGTCTCCTTTTACTCTTCACTCTTTAAACCTCAGACTATAAATATAACACCAGGTCATGTCATTTGCAAAAATTCTCAGATGATTCTGCACTTACGTGGTGTATTGATAAGGGGGATGAGACAGAGTATAGGAGTCAGGTGGATAAGTTTGTTTCTTAGTGCAGAAAGAATTGTCTGCAACTTAACTTCAGCAAGACCAAGGACCTGGTGATTGACTTTAGCCTCACCAAAGAGCCTCTATGTCTCTATTATTCAAGGAGTGGATGGAACTACTTGAGGGACTACATTAATGACAGGCTGGACTAGTCTCATAAAACAGAGGAAATGTATTAGAAATGGCAGACAAGGGTCATGTTCCTTAGGAAATTATGTTCTTTTAATATGGGGAGTGACATCCTTCCCATTTTCTACAACTCTGTGATGGCCAGTGCAATTTTCTGTGCTGTGGTCTGCTGGGCTGGTAACAACACTTCAACCACGGCTCACCGAATCTAGAAGCTAATTATAAGGACAGGCTTAGTTAAACTCTGGACCCCCTGAAGATAATAGCAAAGAATAGAGTTAAAACAAAATTTATTGCCATTATGAAAAATGCTGCACATCCTCTTTCTGACATACTAACACTGAGTACTTTCAGCTAACTAATTATTCAGCAAAAGTGTGTCAAGAAACACTACTATGGCTCTTTTACACCAAAGACAATATACCTCACTGTGACTGTGACTGAATTCTTCATCCTTTTTCGTCTTTTTGTTTTCAGTCATTCTTGTGTGGGTGTGTCTATACAGTGCATCCAGAAAGTATTCACAGCGCATCACTTTTTCCACATTTTGTTATGTTACAGCCTTATTCCAAAATGGTTTAAATTCAATTTTTTTTCAGAATTCTACACACAACTCCCCATGATGATAATGTGAAAAAAATTTACTTGAGGTTTTTGCAAATTTATTAAAAATAAAAAAATTGAGAATGCACATGTACATAAGTATTCACAGCCTTTGCCATTAAGCTCAAAATTGAGCACAGGTGCATCCTGTTTCCCTGATCATCCTTGAGGTGTTTCTGCAGCTTAATTGGAGTCCACCTGTGGTAAATTCAGTTGATTGGACATGATTTGGAAAGGCACACACCTGTCTATATAAGGTCCCACAGTTGACAGTTCATGTCAGAGCACAAACCAAGCATGAAGTCAAAGGAATTGTCTGTAGGCGTCACATTTGAGGTAACCAGGCACCGCTCATCACCAGGCCAATACCATCCCTACTGTGAAGCATGGTGGTGGCAGCATCATGCTGTGGGATGTTTTTCAGCGGCAGGAACTGGGAGACTAGTCAGGATAAAGGGAAATATGACTGCAGCAATGTACAGAGACATCCTGGATGAAAACCTGCTCCAGACCGCTCTTGACCTCAGACTGGGGCGGCGGTTCATCTTTCAGCAGGACAACGACCCTAAGCACACAGCCAAGATATCAAAGGAGTGACTTCAAGACAACTCTGTGAATGTCTTTCAGTGGCCCAGGCAGAGCCAGACTTGAATCCATTGAACATCTCTTTAGAGATCTTAAAATGGCTGTGCACCGGCGTTTCCCATCCAACCTGATGGAGCTTGAGAGGTGCTGCAAAGAGGAATGGGTTAAACTGGGCAAGGACAGGTGTGCCAAGCTTGTGGCATCATATTCAAAAAGACTTGAGGCTGTAATTGCTGCCAAAGGTGCATCGACAAAGTATTGAGCAAAGGCTGTGAATACTTATGTACATGTGATTTCTCAATTTTTTTATTCTTAATAAATTTGCAAAAACCTCAAGTAAACGTTTTTCACATTGTCATTATGGAGTGTTGTGTGTAGAATTCTGAGGAAAAAAATGAATTTAATCCATTTTGGAATAAGGCTGTAACATGACAAAATGTGGAAAAAGTGATACGCTGTGAATGCTTTCCGGATCCACTGTATATATTTTTATTTTTTTATATACTGATCTTAATAATAATCTATCTATCTCTGTGTGTGTATTGTGTGTGTATATATATATATATATATATATATATATATACTATATATATATATACTGTATATATATATACTGTATATATATATATACTGTATATATATGTATATATATATTGTAAGCTGGAAGGGTGATCGCACCCCAAGAGGACACAGACGCCCCTGGAAATACCCCTAAAACACAGTTTACCTTTACATTCCTCCTTAACCTTCTCACTTGTGCTATAACACGTAATAAAGCCCTCGCGTGGTACTCTGCTTACTTGAAAGCCTTGTGCAGTGCCTTTCAATTATGGAATTGATTGTTTTGCTTCTCTCTCTCTGACATTCTCTGCTCCTAGCGGAACTGTCATCTCTGACTTGTCGTGGAACACGTTTAAGCTTTTGAAAAAGAAACAAATGTTTGTTTGCAGTGTTTGAATAAAATTCCTGTTTTCTACAACCTCTTGTGTCTCTGTGCAAATTTGTGACCCAAGCGTGTCAAGTGGTACCAGGAGTGGTTGAACAGATGGAGGCTGCTGAAGTCTTATTTCAAATGGCTAAAAGTTTTGCACTTAACAACTAGAAACTAAATATGGATGACCCAATCCGTGCGCAAATTCAAGATTTTATACATAAAGTGCACTGCTGGTTTGAAGGAGATGTGATGGAAAAAGTTGTCATGAATATATTACTGGCTGAGATAACTGCAGTTCTTCGAGATGAATTTCTGCGTCATGATATTAAATCATTAATGATTATGTCCAGACGATTGGAGGGTTAACAGTCCACTTGAGCCGCTTTTCCACTGCATAGTACGACCGCGACACGGTTCAGTACAGCTCACTTTTGGGGGCTTTCCACTGGGAACAGTACCTGGTACCTGGTCCTTTTTTTAGTACCACCTCAGCCGAGGTTCCAAGCGCTCCGAACCGTTACCAAAACGTGGCGTGTAAACTCTGCTGGTCACTGATTGGCGGAGAAAATCGTCATTACTGCGTCACTGGCTATTCTTTTCTTTAAAGGTACAGACATGCGGAGTGTTTGAAAGTTCTCCAGCCACTGAGTGTTTGTAAAACCGGGAACAATCACATCCCACCACTCTGAAGCACGGTTAAATGTCCAAACAGATGGTCTGTTGCGGCAACTTTTTTGCAAAATGTGGAAGATCTGTAATATACAGAATCAGCATTTTAATGTTACACTGGCAGTTAAGTTCATTTTATGCTTTGCAACAGTGATAAAAGTTAGCTAGTGATGTGCTTTTTTTAGATGCTTAACCTTGCGCGTCATCGAGCTAAAGTGTTGTCGTTGTCTGCGTGTTGTTGTAAACGTTCCACGGTGTCACTGCAGTAGAGGCGGCGAACTATAACGACATCGTGAATAATCCCGCCACTCTAAAGCGGTACTAAACTGCAGTCGAAACGCAAACCGAGCTGAACTGAGCCGAACCAAGGTGAGCTGTACTGAACCGTGTCGTGCCGTACTATGCAGTGGAAGCGGCTTTGGAGAAAGAGTGGTGGATTTGGTGCTGCTTCGCAACCTGTGAACGAACGTCCAGGACATTCTGGTCTCTTTGATCAACAGCTACAACATCGACAAACTGCAGGACGTGAAAATCGAATGGGGTCAGTAGGACCCGGGGAAATCCAGTCGTAGATGAGATGCCTATTTCTGGGGAGACAGCAGCAACAGGCTGGGGAAACCGTGGACGTCGCAGAGGATATTTCAGCAGTGTTGTAGATATTTCCGGTGTGATCAACCCGGCCACTTGGCAAGAGAATGTCGTTTGTCTCCAGCTCAATCAATGGAAATTGGACTGGCCGAGGTTTGTTGCTCAAATATTACATATTCTTCAGATAAAAAAGATAGCTTGTTAATCCCGGTGAAATTGGGGGGCCGAGAGGTCTCAGCATTGTTGGATTCGGGCAGTGACCTTTATGTTGTCAGACGAGACTGTCTTGATGAAAGATGTCTTAGTGACACTGAGATTGTAAAAATAGACTGTGTACATAGTGATGTTAAAGACTATCAGACATTACTTCTTCCTTTAACTTATAAGGGTTGTCACTTTAAAGTTGGGTCTGCCGTTTCAGACTCCTGCCCCTGGCCATTACTCATAGGGCGGAGAAATTCCCCTTTTCCTAAACTAATTAATAAATGTCAGGCACCAGTTGTCCGGTCGCCTATTGAACTTTGTAGAAGGGGAGAAGAAGAAAACGAGGGCGAAGAACTGGTAGCGGCCGGGGAAAATCTAGAGCCTCAATTAGATATTGAACCCGATCTCTCCAGCGAGACAGAGGACACCCCCGACAATTTTCCAGAGTGGCAGGCTGGTCCTTCTACATCTTCTCAGATTGCGAACACCTCCGAACACAAACCGAGCATTCTGATAGCTCATTAGAATATGCATTTAAACAGGCTCGCTCTGCCGATGACTCTTATTACCAAGAGCGTGATTCCCACACTTTATAGAAAAGGACAGTTGCCTTTTCAGAATGATCTCAGATCATTTAAAGCGGAAATTTATTGAACAACTGGTTATACCTGAAGTACATAGGGAAACTTTTGCATCTGGCACACTCTCACATCTTGGGAGGGCACCTTGGTGCTGACAAAACCAGAGAACAGTTATCAAAATTATTTTATTGGCTCAATATGGGAAAAGATGTTGAACGATTTTGTACTTCATGTCCTGGCTGCCAGATCGTCTTCGCTTATAAGCCTTCTCGGGCTCTCCTTTGTCCTATGCCCATTTTAGAAGTTCCCTTTCAGCGGATGGGATTAGATATTGTAGGCCCTTTACCTAAGACTAAGAATGGGTACCAGTATTTGCTGGTGTTGGTTGACTATGCAACACGATATCCAGAGGTGATTGCCCTGAAAATGGCCAACTCCTCGACTGTAGCCAAAGCTCTGTGTGATATTTTTACTTGTGTTGGCATCCCTAGAGAAATCTTAACTGATCAAGGTACACCTTTTATTTCTCGCGTGATGAAACAATTGTGTGATAGCTTTGTTATTAAGAAATTGAGTACCACTGTTTACCATCCAAAAACGAATGGTTTGACTGAGCGATTTAACAAAACTTTGAAACAGATGATCAGGCGAGTTGCTTATAATGATCCCACGACCTGGGACTCTGTCCTGCCTTTTGTTATGTACACGGTGTGAGAATCACCACAGGCATCCACTGGCTTGAGTCCATTCGAGTTGTTATTCAGCAGACGGCCGCGAGGCATCCTGGATGTGGTATGAGAGGAATGGATAGGTAACGAAACAACAACATAAGGACTAAGCTTTGCAGATCGGGTAATTTCGTTGCAGGACAGAATTTCTATGCTTTCATCTATTGCTGTGCAGCATCAACAACGAGACCAGGAAACTCAGAAGCGTCTTTACGACAGGCGCAGTAAGCTCCGTGAATTCAAACCTGATGATTGTGTTTTGGTACTGGTTCTGTGCGACCCACACAAATTCTTAGCTAAACGGCAGGGCCCCGCCATTATTGAGGAGCGTATGAGTCCGGTAAATTACAAGGTTAGAATACCAGGCCGGCGCAAACCATTCCAGATTTTACACATTAATCTCTTGAAGGAATGGCACAACCGACAAGAGGTTAACACTTCCTTGGCTGCTGTTTCTCAGACTGATGTTGCCATTGGTAATGATCTTACAGACATGCAAAAGACAGAACTGTTATGTTTGATCGAACAGAACACTGATGTCTTTTCAGATTTACCAGGCAAGACTAACATTACAAAACATAAAATCACTACTGAACCTGATGTTCGCGTACAGATGCGGCCATTCCGAATACCGGAAGCATGACGAAATATTGTGCGCGAAGAGGTAAAGAAGATGCTGACATTAGGTGTAATTTGTGTAAGTAAAAGGGACTGGTGCAGCCTGGTTGTATTAGTCCCAAAGCAAGACAGTTCGGTTCGCTTCTGTATCGATTTCAGACGCTTGAATATTGTCTCTAAATTCGATGCTTATCCGATGCCCCGTGTCAATGAACTATTGGAAAAACTGGGTCAGGCGAGCTATATCTCCATGCTAGATCTCATGAAAGGTTATTGGCAGGTGCCTTTAGAGGCTAGCAGTTGTGAGAAAACAGCATTCGTGACTCCTGATGGACTCTATGAATTTACAAGACTCCCGTTTGGTCTTCACAGGGCACCTCTAACTTTTCAGCGTATGATGGATCAGATCCTGCGTCCTCATTCTGAATATTCCGGGGCATACCTTGACAATGTTGTGATTTTCAGCAATGATTGGCAAACACACTTAGAGCAGCTTCAGGCTGTTCTTGAAAGTTTGAGACAGGCTGGCTTTACTGCTAACCCTAAGAAATGTAAACTGGACATGTCCGAGACTCATTACTTAGGTTATTCTATGGGCAAGGGTTTACTTAGGCCACAATTAAGGAAAATAGAAGAAATGCTTGCTTACCCGAGGCCAAAAACACAGAAACAAGTATACGCTTTTCTGGGGCTTGCTGGCTACTACAGAAGGTTCATTCCAAATTTTGCACATAGAGCTGCTCCTCTTACAGAACTTATAAGAGGCAGGAAAAACTGACCTATGGACAGAAAATTGTGAACGTTTTTTCAGAGATTTAAAAAAACCTTGGTGTTCTTATCCAGTTCCAAGGAACCCGGATTTCACAAAGGATTTAGTCTTACAAACAGACACAAGTGCATTTGGTGTAGGCGCAGTTCTGTCACAGATTTTTAATGGAGAAGAACATCCAATCACATATTTGAGTAGGAAATTACTTCCTAGGGAGCGTAATTATTCTACAATTGAGAAAGAATGCTTGGAAATTAGGTGGGCTGTGGAAGCGCTTCGCTATTACTTATGGGGACGAAACTTTACTTTGGTAACTGATCATGCTCCACTTCAATGGTTATACCGATAGAAAGATACAAACTCTCGCCTCATGAGATGGTTTCTGGGCTTTCAACCTTACAGTTTCACAGTAAAACATCGACCAGGCTCTGAACAAGTCAATGCAGACACATTATCACGGCTACATGAACCTGGTACAGAGAGTCGCTTGATTCACGAGAATGTGAATAAAGCTGAGGGGGAAGGTGTAAGTTGGAAGGGTGATCACACCCCAAGAGGACACAGGCGCCCCTGGGAATACCCCTGAAACACAGTCTACCTTCACATTGCTCCTTACCCCTCTCACTTGTGCTATAACACGTAATAAAGCCCTTGCGTAGTACTCCGCTTACTTAAAAGCCTTGTGCAGTGCCTGTCAGTTTTGAAATTGATTGTTTTGCTTATATCTCTCTCTCTCTCTGACATTCTCTGTTCCTAGTGGAACTGTCATCTCTGACTTGTCATGGAGCACGTTTAAGCTTTTGAAAAAGAAACAAATGTTCGTTTGCAGTGTTTGAATAAAATTCCTGTTTTCTACAACCTCCTGTGTCTCTGTGCAAATCTGTGATCCAAGCGTGACTATATATACTGTATATATATATATATATATGTATATAAATATATATATAGTAATATTGGCGCTTGTTTGATGCCAACCCGACACAGACTGACAACGGAGGCATGTGTAAAATAAACAAAAGAACTTTTAATTTCTTCTTCACCTGTGGGGCACGTCTTCCCCGTGAACCCCACAGGCACAACATAGTCCCAAAATACACACACAAACCAACAAAAATCACCACAAATCACAATCTGTCTTCCACTACTCCTAGGGCCACTTTGGCCACCTCCTCCCGACTCAGATGCTCGTTGATCTACTTTTGACTGCACCTCCGGGTGTGGCTGCATTCCTGCTCAGATAGGCTCGTTAAGCCGTGCAGCTCTATGCAGCTCCCCTGGCGGAGGCCATGGAGCCCAACCAAAATGAGCTCAGGTGTTCCATGAAAGTGGCCCCGACGCAACCCAGGGGGGCTGCGACCAAGTGTTCTGGGGGACATAGCGTGCATCCCATGGCTGCTCCCCTGGATCCAGTGTTAAAGGGGTGTAATCCACCACTATATATATATATATGCTCACTAGTGAAGCTATCATGTGACAAAAATCATCTAATTAATTAAATAAGTAACATGCTTGACAAAATGGAAAGCCATAACGGTCAGTGTTATTTGACTCTCTTAATAGATTTAAGTCAAGACAGTCTACTTTTAGTGTTTAGCCTGGCAGAGGGACCCCAGCTTTTAGAAGGATCCCTAATGACTAGCAATCATGTTAAGCTTTTTTCTACTCTCTCTTTCTCTTTCTATGTCTTTTCTGTATGTAATTACTGAGTCTATAATCCCCATTGGATCAGAACTAGACAGAAATGTAGGATGCGTGGGAGGTTTTTTTTTTAACTATTATTGTTTTTAGATGGAATTATGATGCAGGCAGTTAGTTGTTGGTACATTTATATTTGGATGAATGGGGTTGTCTACCTTAAGCTGTAGTAGCTGTGATGATGTCAGCCTGATAGTGTTTTACACGTGGGCAGGCAGAGGAGAATGATGAGCTGATATGTGACGAGTCTTATCTCATGTAAGATGTTGTTGACTTGGCCAAGATTAAAAACAGCCCACTTTCTTAAGTCTCATACTGTATATCTCTTAGCTTGTGGATAGAAGTAGTCATCTTAATTCCAATTAATTTCTTTGCCTGTCTTTAAAGTTAGCACACTATCTATCTATCTATCTATCTATCTATCTATCTATCTATCTATCTATCTATCTATCTATCTATCTATCTATCTATCTAACATCAAAGAACTGGGTAATATTTGTTATGTATGTAACAAAATGATTAAATGTGGTATTTTGTGTATGTAATTAAAACAGTATGTGACTTGCTGTTAACATTAACTTTTCTCATTTGTGATTACATACAGAATCACATAATAAAATTGTGAGGTTCCAAAAGTATAGGAGTCCATCATAACTTCCTTTGTTTTTCGAGGTACAGTTTCTCTTTCATGGCATGTTGGATATTCAAAAATCACAAACTTATAATGAGGTAAGCCAATGTATTTTTTCTTGCTGAAACGGTCAGTGCTACTTACTGTAATTCCTCGGTAAGCATTTCCATATTAAGTCTAAATTAAGTTATTTCTAGCGGCTGTGTTTCTAAGAGTCCAACCTCAATATTACAAAACAAATGGGGTCAGCAGGAAGACTGCAGTTCACAGGAAAATCTGTCCATCAGTCAAGTGTCTTTCAAATAATGATGATCTAGCAACAAAGCTGTTCTATAAATGAATGCAAAAAGTAAGCAAATTATACTGATGGCCAAGCTAAGACCGCAAGGCCACAGTGTGATAGTTTATTTTTAGCCTTCTTTAAATGCAATTGTAGAACTATACTAATAATTAAATTATTTTTTTCAGAATGTTCCTGCAACATGAACTTAGGCTTTTTATGCCTCATTATTCTTTAGAATTTTAACTCTGGTATATTTGATTCTTCTTTTTTCTTTTGGAATGCTATTGTTTCACTTGTTTCTGTAACCTCCTTATTCCAATACAGAATGAAGAGAGTCCAACGCTCATCCCGGCAACATTTATTAAAAGGCAGAAAGCAGAATGGTGGGTCTAGTTAGTCTCAGGGAACATGTTGCTCACACACCCACACACAGTTGTGTAGGCTGAAATTAGATTCGCTAAATAGCATAACCATTTTTTATTTTTTTTTAGTGCTTACAACTTATATGGTCATTGCAGAAACTCCACACAGACACTGCCTGGGTCAGAATTTAAACTTGAGACTTTGAAGCTGTGAAGCTGCTGGCACAATCAGTTCTATGAAAAATGTAAAAATTAGCAGAACATTTGAATTTGTAATAGTTAAACTATGTCCAGAGTCCCAGAGTTGCAGATTCTTTTTTGCAATTTTAACAACATTAAGTTCTACTATATTTTATTGTCAATATTTTGATTTGTATACTTGTAAAATGTAGCAATTTATGAAAAAAGCCAAGTTTACTATACATTCTTTGCTTGCCAGACCACCCTCTTGGGGAGGGGACATGTAGTAAAAAAGCCAAGCCAGCACTGTGACAACAAAAGCACACACAGCCATTTGAAGCTCAAATGAGATGTGCAGAATTGGATAAAATGGAAGCAAGTCAGGATGATCGGCTAATATGAATGAAAATGGCATTTTTGTGTTACTATATGTATGTTGTCTGGCTACGTATGACCTAAGGAATACTTTTACAGAATGGCTGTGCTGATTGTGCTTGAATGTTAACAAGCAATCAGCCAATTTCCCCTTTGTACACCCTGAGGCAGTATGGCTTTCTAGCGGTGTGCACCCACGCCAACTAAGCCCAAGCAACACTATTGTTATAAAAATAGCTGCACTGCAACAGACACCTAACTTGCTTCACCACAGTCATCTTCCACTCTGTTCACTAATATCTAGCTTTGGAATGGCCAAATGGGGGAGGCAGCTTGATGGCTGAGGTCTCCAGGACTCTAAACAAATCCAAATCATATTATGTGATATCATCTACTGTTAAATTCTGCTCCATAGTTGTAAAATTTTTATTTTTATACTGTATTGAGGATTTGTTCTGTTCTGTGTATTGTAATGCATTGACCCCCTTCCTTTTGACACCCACTGCACGCCTAACCTACCTGGAAAGGGGTGTCTCTTTGAACTGCCTTTCCCAAGGTTTCTTCCAACAAAGGTTTTTTGGGAGTTTTTCCTTGTCTTCTTAGAGAGTCAAGGCTGGGGGGCTGTCAAGAGGCAGGGCCTTTCAGAGCCCATTGTGGCACTTATGTGATTTTGGGCTATACAAAAATAAATTGTGCTAGCCAACCCGCGTTGTAGCATACGCCACATAATCACGCCGCTTTTTTAATGATTTTTAAGCACAGGGGAAAAAATGAACATTTGAAAAATCCGTAATTTAATAAACCTCCAAGAAAAGTAACACTGCAACAATGCACGCTACGAACCGACATACAATGTTCGTGACTGAAACCTGGAGGAGCGCCGTCGCTCCTTCTCTTCCCAGAGCGAGGGACGGGGCTGAACGGCACTCGTTCAGTATGCACTGCCTGCTCATGTGCCTGCTCCCAACTCCCTACCTGAGTCGCTTTCGTCTGTGTACAGTCCACACGCACCTGTGAGTCACGTTGACTGTTCATTTTCCAAACACCACCTCAGTCGCTTTTGTCTGTGGTACAGTCCACATGCACCTCTGAGCCACATTGACTTTGCATTGTTCTTTGCGGTTCCGGCTGCTTTTCTAAATATAATCCATCAAGTCACCCAACCATAGTAGTAGCTGTGTACAAAGGGCGGGTACGTAATCAGTGTGAGCGTATGACCCACATGTACTGGGAATTCCTCGTTTGTGGGGAACAACTGCTAGCCCCGGTCTCCATCACGAATGGGGTTCAACAGCTTACCCACGTCTCTCAGTGCCGGGTAGACACACATTGATCCATTCAGTGTAGCGTGCGTGCAGTACCGGACATACAAGGGCATCACAGGCCTGTTAATGCTCAATCTCATGTGGCTAAAAGCCACTTGTCCCTCTAAGAATTTGGATGCCGACCACTCTTGGGTCGCGTAACTATTTAGCAGGCAGGAGTCTCGTTCGTTTTCGGAATTAGCCAGCCAAATTGCTCCACCAACTAAGAACGGCCATGCACCACCACCACCCACAGAAAGAGAGAAATAGCTATCAATCTGTCAGTCCTCTCCGTGTCCGGGCCGGGTGAGGTTTCCTGTGTTGAGTCAAATTAAGCGAAAGGCTCCACACCTGGTAGTGCCCTTCCGTCAATTCCTTTAAGTTTCAGCTTTGTCACCATACTCCCCCCTGAACCCAAAGACTTTGGTTACCCGGTTGGCTGATCACCCGTCGGCATCATTTTTGGTCGGAACTACGACGGCATATGACCATCTTCGAACCTCCGAGTTTTGTTTTATGATTATTTAAAACATTCTTGGCAAATGCTTTCGCTCTCGCTCGAATTGTTGGCGGGCGTGGCTCTGTCGTTCGTGTGCCATGGTCGGCTGCTTAGTGAATTGTTGGTGGGCATGGTGCGTGCGTCTTGCTTGCCATGAACTTAGTGAATTCTTAGAGTTGCTGGGCATGGCTCTGTGAGTTGTCGTCGTATCCCATGGTCTTAGAGTTGGTGGGCGGGTATCTGTGAGTTGGCAGGCGTGGCTCTGTCTTGCGTGCGTCTTGCTTGCCATGGAGTTAGTGAATTATGTACAGTAAATAGATTGTATTGTATTGTATCTAGAAACTGCCATAGACGCACCACTAATCCAATGGTCAGTAATGGCCCAACTGTGTCTATCAAATGCACCTTTACAAAGTAATTGTTTCTTAACATCCTTACAATATATCAAATTTAACATACTAAAACATTTTCAAAGTTAAAAATCTTTGCTCACTATGGTATTATCTCTACTGTGTCCATTGTGAAGTCTGTATAATGTACTACTGATTAAGAAGAATCTCCAGATTATACCAATGGTTCTATTACAGTATTTTGCTGAATAATCTGAAACAGTGGTGAATGCAGCGCAACCACAGACTAAATATTTGTCTCCTAAATCTGTGTAAAACACATTCTAGTTCAGTTGAAAACTGCATAATTTTATACATCTAACTTGGCTTATACTTTCAAAAATATACAATGGATTAGACTGCCCTTGAGACAGATGATTTCAGACTATACTTTTCACATACAGTACCTATCAGACAGCTTTAAGATTGCTATTCCTTTAAGATTACTCCTTGATTAATATCCTTTTTTGTAGTAACTGCAGATGGAGCACCACAATTTAGGGATGACACTATTGCAAAACTCTACAATGGGAGATGGAATCTGTTCCAGCAGTATAAGGTGCTAACATGAAGACGGTGCTCAAATTGCACATACTGTATACACTAAGCAGTCTTGAGATTCAAATCCAGGATGATGGATCCATAAGACACTATTGCTTGATACCTATATACTGTCGTATAAAGGGGAAAATAAAACACTGTATTATTTAAAACGACATTATAATGAATAATTTAACACTTTTTAAGATATGGTAACCCTTCATTAATTCTATCCAGCACTTTAAATATTGCTATATTACTAATTACTCTATTGTCTTCCTTTCTTGCTCGCTCATGTTCAATGGGAAATTGATTTTTTTTTTTTTTTTTTAAAAACAAACTTTATTGACAAAAAACATCAGTCAACTATACAACAACTTACACATTATATTGTTATATTATTACATATTGTATTATAATGAATACATTTTCATGTTAAATATTTTTGGAAACACAACCGGACCCACAAACTCCCCTAAAAACAAACAGCAGTTCTTTATTAATACAGTCACATTATATACTACTCACACACCATATAGTTTTAAACTTGGCAAGATTCTTTGTGGATTTGTAAAAATTAAAGTATATGAAAATACGACTAATGCACAATATTTTAAAAACTACAATTGGATCTTGCAAAGCACCCTCTACAATTTTATATTTTTTGGTGTTCCAAATGGCTAATTTACTTTGCCCCATAATCTATATATATATAAAAGCGAAATACCACTGACTCACTCATCACGAAATCTCCCAAACCATGAGGACTTGGGACTTGAAATTTGGAATGTAGCTTAACCTTGGCCCATATGTACTCGCTAAGAAACAATTTAAAAAATTTCGTGGTCCAAGCGCGTTCTGTCTATGTCTGTCCGCTTTATGTCTGTCCGCTTTTTACGTGAGAATTACTTAACAGATTTAGATGTGGTTGTTTTCTATAATTTGCTTGAACTTTTTGGTTGATTTTGCGACTTCTCTCATCATACCATATTTCGCTTTATTTATGCAAATCCAACAGAGTGACTGTGGGCCAAGAGCAGAGGAGTGGGGCCTTCCTCATTAACTCTCCAGCCTCTGTTCGAGCTGGTCTACCCCTCACCACATGTTGGAACATACCTTGCCTCCACTTAACTAGTGATACCTGTTTGTTCCACAGACATTATCATCTACAGATTTTTAAGGAGTAACATTTGACATTTTTGAGAGAGAGAACAGAGCTACGTGTGTTTTAGAGGGTAGCTGCTGATTGCCAGAGATATCACGGCCATATGCTTTTCTCCCCACGCGGGGAACGCTTTCCCATCAGACCTGAACATGATCAGATATAGTGGCAACGTCTATTGATTTTTAAAGTTTGTCCTGTTTCATTACTATATGGGCGAAGCCACGGGGTACAGCTGGTATATTAATCTGTCTGTATGATCCTTGCCAGAGTTGGTCATTGTTTAGACCTCCACAGAGGGCACTTGTAACTGCAAAAATTAGACTACACACCAAGAACCTTTACTACGGGTGTAAACCTTAGTGTAAACTCTCCTAATAAATTATAACCTACTGGTTTTGTTTTTATCAAGTGCAAATATGTGACTTGCTCAGGAATAATAAGACTGAGTAATAAGTTGGCTTGATTTTATGTAGATCAATCCACTTACCCTCACTATATAAATAAAGTGAGCAAATGCACATACACACTGAGGTGCACAGGCCAAGGCTCTAAAAATGCCACAAAATGACTCGATTAACTGCAATTCAAAAGGCCAGCTGCTGTGCAGGAGTTCAATGCAAAAAGTTGCTCCACCTGTAAAGAAGGGCACTGAGAATTCATATTAGAGGGTTTTAAACTGATAATCTTTATGGCCTTACCTTTAAAATGTTAAAAGTTAATGTGTATACAAAGAGAGTTCAGCAAGTTAAAGCTATGCTCTAGACATTCCTGTTTTACTGGACCAATTGGTTTCATTATTTTCTGCATAAACTAATGCTGTGTTTTGTTTTGTATTTATGTTTACAGTTAATCTCTTCATTAAGCTTTTTGTCTCCCTACTTTATTCTGGTGCTTACGTACCATAGATTCACAACTTTCTAACTTTGGATTTAGGTATGTGCCACCTGGCTTCTTTAGTTCTGTGACCCATTCCAGAGTTTTTATAGTAACATGGACCCTTCTACCTCAGGTGATGATATTCCTTGATAGTATGCTCCTCCTGCCTTTTGTTTAGGTCTGGAAGTGAGCCACCAGTCTCACCCTCTATGGATTACATAATGCCGCAATAAAACACGTGTGTGAATTCCACTGATTTTCAGCTGTGGCACGGACCAACAGTCTTCTTTTCTAGTTCGGCAAATCCAAAACTGCTGAATATGCTGACATCTTTTGCAGATGAATACAATTTTTCCACCCCTGGCCTACCCAAGTTGCATCTTTGCCTCTTGTGAATTTACAAGCCTCAGCCCCTGCGTCACCTGAGTACAGCCCACTACATACTTCCATCTGTTGTTAATTAACTGTGGGTAGATTTTAGTTCTGTGGTTGACAAGCATTTCACTATATACTGTATGTCTCAAGAATGAATAAAAACTTTCACAAGCCTCTGTCCCCTGGGTTTCCCTCAAAATAGTCTGAAATGCTTTTATTTCCCACAAATTAACTGTTGGATTCCAATTGTTCAAATGTGTTCACTGTGGTGCACTTCTTTATATAACAAGCTTATCTTACAGTATATAAAAGATAAGAATCACAGATTGATAGTTTCATAAATCTTCTCCAACGTGACAATCTGAGATTTGCCAGGAAACCACTGTAATTCACAAAAGCTTTCCTCCTCTGCAGATAAATAAGAAATAGAAAATTTGTCAAATGTTCCTCTCTTACATTTGATAAAAACTAACATACATGAAAGAATATTTTTAGAGACACACACTTTCAAGCAACAGTATTAATACTACTAATAATACTACTATTGCTTTGTATTTCTGAGATGGCAATAGCAGATGTCTAGCTCTCTTAAGAGGATTACTTGTGTACTCTTTCGTGTGTTTTGTCATTTTTGACACCCATTACACAATCAACCTACCGGGAAGGGTGACCTTCCCATGATTTCTTTTGGTTTTTTTTTTTCTCCTACAAGTGTTTTTGGGATTTTTTTATTATCTTCTTAGAGAGTCAAGGCAGTTTGGGGTTTTTGGGTGTTTGGGGGGTTTGTCAAAAAACAGGACCTGTTAAAGTTCATAGAGTCTTTCCTTGTGTGATTTTGGGCCATACAAGAAATACATTTTTATTGTAATACTAATACCAATACTAACAAATACTAATTGAAAGTTCTAATGTACATTGGATTCAAGCCATTTATTTCTAAATTTGACAATGAAAGAATGTATAAAATTTTGGAGTAAATATTTAACTTCTTGCTAAACTGCATCAATTAATTATTGCAATGTACTGCAACACAAAGAAAGCCACTGTCACATAGCAGTTTATTATAATAAGAAGCATATACTGTAGAGTTATTGGGTTTTTATAACTCTTTTTCAGATGAAAGGCAGCATTTGTTAAGGGTTATTATGAAGCAATAAACAACTAACAAAGTTAGCTGTGTTGCAGAGCACTTTACAGTTATCCCTTTGGCTTCTGCTGTGTTTGGTCTGGTAACGCTGCCTGTAACAGCACAAGAACTATTCACAAGAATAAAGACAATGAGAAAAACAGATACTTGATTGTAATAATGAATATGTTTTTGTCTAAAGAAACCACTAAAACATAATAACCTATTTTGTAAAAGAAATTGCAGAAAAAGAAAGAGAAAGAAGAAAAGTAAAAAGAAGGCAGCACAAACACAACATTAATTCCAATATTTTTGCTCTACATTTTGTTTTCTAATACATGACATTGTTAGTTACTGATTATTCCTGGCTTTTTGAAACAAACTTGATCAAGTTGCAGGACATGATCACAATCCACTAGTGCAGACCATGTGACCACCAAAAAATGAAGAAGACATAACACATTTTAAATGAAGAACTTTTGAGTCCAGTGTACCTGTAAAAGAAGGAAACATCCAAAGAGAAAGAAAACTGTGCATGTCCTAGCCTTTAAGATGGGATCTTAGAAATCTGTAAAAGTAGTTAGTCCAGGGATTCATGTGTAAATACAGAAAAATAAAAAAAACACAGGATGTTAATCCTTTGCATTGGCTGGGACAAGTGAACATGTCCCCTGGAAATAACAAATGTCTGACTATCCAGAGACTTTGAGTTAACAATCATCCACAACTCACACATATGCAAGATTGCAGACTAAGCAAATTTACAGGGCAAATAATAAGAGCAGAGCTGTAAAATGAATTTATGTTTCCATTTCCATTCACTCATTTAGCAGATGCTTTTATCTAAAGTGACCAACAAAAGAGCTGTGCATATTCAAGTAATCATCAGTCTGGAGGTCTGTTTAGGAATGAGGTGACAAAATTGAACATCACAATTAAAGAGCTCTAAACCAAAACAAAACAACACAAGACTAATTGCTCTTTTCTTAGCTACTAAGGACCAAGCATGAAAACGATTATCAATTAGAAAGATAGTCACAGAACAAGAGAGTCTTCAAACGCTTCTTAAACATTGTGAGGGAGTCAACAGTTTAGATGGAGGTGGGCAGATCAGATAGATAGATATATACTTTATTAATCCCAAGGGGAAATTCACACACTCCAGCAGCAGCATATTGATAAAAATTATATTAAATTAAATAGTGATAAAAATGCATGTAAAACAGACAATAACTTTGTATAATGTTAACATTTACAACCTGCAGGTGGAATTGAAGAGTCGCATAGTGTGGGGGAGGAACGATCTCCTCAGTCTGTAAATAGAGCAGGACAGTGACAGCAGTCTGTTGTTGAAGCTGCACCTCTGACTGGAGATGATACTGTTCAGTGGATGCAGTGGATTCTCCATGATTGACAGGAGCCTGCTCAGCGCCCATTGCTCTGCCATGAATGTCAAACTGTCCAGCTCCATGCCTACAATAGAGCCTGCCTTTCTCACCAGTTTGTCCAGGCATGAAGCGTCCTTCTTCTTTATGCTGATTCCCCAGCACACCACCGCATACAAGAGGGCACTTGCCACAACCGTCTGATAGAACATCTGCAGCATCTTATTGCAGATGTTGAAGGACGCCAGTCTTCTAAGGAAGTATAGTCAGCTCTATCCTCTCTTGCACAGAGCATCAGTATTGGCAGTCCAGTCCAATTTATCATTCAGCTGCACTCCCAGGTATTTATAGGTCTGTACTCTCTGCACACAGTTGCCTCTGATAATCACGGGGTTCAGGAGGGGCCCGGGTCTCCTAAAATCCACCACCAGCTCCTTGGTTTTGCTGGTGTACATGTGTAAGTGGTTTGAGTCGCACCATTTAACAAAGTCCTTGATCAGGTTCCTATACTCCTCCTCCTGCCCACGATAGCAGTGTCGTCAGCTAACTTTTGACGTGGCAGGACTCCAAGTTGTTTTGGAAGTCCGATGTATATAGGCTGAACAGGACCGGAGATAGTATAGTCCCCTGCGGTGCTCCTCTGTTGCTGACCAGAATGTCAGACCTGCAGTTCCCGAGACACACATACTGAGGTCTGTCTGTAAGATAGTCCATGCATGATCCATGCCACCAGGTATGAATCTACTCCCATCTCTGTCAGCTTGTCCCTAAGGAGCAGAGGTTGGATGGTGTTGAAGACGCTAGAGAAGTCCAGAAACATAATTCTAACAGCACCACTGCCTCTGTCCAAGTGGGAGAGGTATCGGTGTAGCATATAGATGATGGCATCCTCCATTCCCACCTTCTCCTGGTATGCAAACTGCAGAGGGTCGAGGGTGTGGCGGACCTGTGGCCTCAGGTGGTGCAGCAGCAGCCGCTCCATGGTCTTCATCACATGTGACGTCAGAGCGACAGGCTCTGTCATTCAGCTCACTAGGATGTGATACCTTTGGGACTGGGGTGACGCAACATGTTTTCCGAAGCCTCAGGACTCTCCCCTGTTCCAGGCTCAGGTTGAAGATGCACTGTAGAAGACTCCCCAGCTCCAGCGCACAGGCCTTCAGCAGTTGTGGCGATACTCCATCTGGACCCACTGCTTTGCTGGCACAAAGTCTCCTCAGCTCTCTGCTCACCTGGGTTACTATAATTGTGGGTGGGGATGTCTCTCCTATGCTTGTATCAGCAGAAGGATGGGTGAAGGGTGCAGTACTCTGAGGTGAGAGTGGGTTAGGGTGGTCAAACCTGTTAACGAAGTTGTTCATTTGGTTTTCTCTCTCCATGTCTCTCTCGATAGTGGCACCCCGCTTCGAGCTGCATCCAGTGTTGATCTTCATCCCATCCCACACTTCCTTCATGCTATTGTTCTGCAACTTCTTCTCCAGCTTTCTGCTGTACTGCTCATTCGCTGCCCTGAGCTGGACTCGGAGTTCCTTCTGCACGTGCTTGAGCTCATGCTGATCACCGCCTTTAAAAGCCCTTTTCTTCTGGTTCAAAAGGCCCTTGATGTCATTCGTAATCCATGGCTTGTTGTTAGCATAGCAGCGTACTGTTCTTACTGGAACTACAATGTCCATACAGAAGTTGATGTAGTCAGTAGTGTAGTCAACAACCTCCTGAATGTTCTCACTATAAGATCCCTGCAGGATATCGCAGTCCGTAGTTCCAAAGCAGTCTCTCAGAGCCTGCTCTGCCTCGGGGAACCACTTCCTTAATGAGCGTGTGGTTGTAGGTAGCTCCCTCACTCTTGGTTTGTAGTGAAGCTGAAGCAGAACCAGGTTATGATCTGCTTTCCCAAGTGCAGGCAGCGGGGTGACGCTGTATGCGTCTTTAAAGTTTAAAGTTTGCATACAGTAGGAGCTAGAGCTGCACATAAAAAGAACTTTGATGCCATTCTGATTGCTGTGTCTTTGTATAGGAGAGTGGTAGATACCGCTATAATAAATAACTGTACTGTTCCTGTTTCAAGCTAAATAAAGTTGGTTTTGCTAAAGTACTGAGATTCAGCCTTGTGTTTTGGGCTGCAAGACAGTGACTCACATGTCACAGTACATAATAAATAAACCTGATTAAGGACTATTCTATTGGAAAATCAAAAAAACAGTGACACCTACTCCATACAACTCTAGCCTTAACTTCATTTAAAATAAAACAACCATAATAGTGACCAAATTAGATACTACTAATAAGTCTGAAAGCTATAGCTTAAAAGGTTGTAATGCATTTATTAGAAATAAGAAGAGAAAAAAGATCAAAAACCTAACACAGGAAAATTGTGTTTGTGAAATATAAGGAAACTGCTTACATATGCCATTCATGTAACAGCTATAAATCAACTTGTATAAAAGTATTTTTTTTCTAATAATGTCACAATTTTTTTAATAACTTGGCTTGCATGGGCCATTTTCCGATTCCATGTTGATTTTATCATTTTGAATTATCTAGTAATGTACTGAATTTGCTATATATTTTTCTCTTCTCACTAACTGTGATATGATAGCATCTTCTGTATTTCCAATTGTAAGTTGATAGCATTAACTGTATCTATTGCCAGAATGCTTTTTAAAATTTCATGTCAGGTCTATCTAGTATACATTTGATACACAAAAAGTTAGGTCTTTAAATCTCACTCAATAATGATTTTTTTCATCTGTTGTACTGTATAGTATATAACAATATAATTCATTTTCCAAACTTTACAATTATTTTTGTGGTAGCCTTAGTTAACTTATTATTCAAGGTCACTTCACAATAAAAAGCACCATTCTGGAAAGTAACCAGATTTAAAAAACATTTTTTACATCTTCTTGCTTCCTCCAGTCTCACACCAGTTTCTCAGACACATTGAATTTTCTTGCAGCAGCGTAGTTACCAATTTCTTTCGCCACTTCAACGACTTTGACTTTTAAAACCAGCTTCATATTTTTTACTGATCGAACACTCCATCGTAGATAAGGGATGCTCTTGTCATAAAGGTGTATGAGGGTGTGAGATACAAAAAACACAAAACAGTGCAAACGTCGCTTCAGAATAGTCCGGGTATTACTGTGTGGTCATGTAGGCACAATACATAGAAAAAAAAGGCAGTGTGCTCTGTGGTTATTCTCTTAGGTGGACGTTAGCATATCATAATTTCTTGGACCAATAGCATGAGTTTTCCACATTTGACTTATATGACCAACATTATAAAATACTGAAAATTATATGGTAAAATCAACCCCCAACTTATCTGCGGGAGAACTTAAGTGCAAGTATATATGGTAGTTTGTTTGTGGTACCAATTTATTTGTGTGAATCCGAGAGAGAGGTTGCGGACTGAGGGGAGGGGGAGGCAGGACCTCAGGAACAGGGAACTGGGCAGGGCCATCCTCACTTAAGCACCAGCCTTTGTTCGAATTGCTCTACCTCTCGCCACATGTTGGAGCATACCTTGCCTCCAATTAGCTAGCGATACCTGTTTGTTTAACAGACATTATCATCTACAGACTGTTAACGAGTAACGTTTGATGTTTTTGACAGACAGATCAGAGCTACATGTGTTTTAAAGGGTAGTTGCTGTTTGTCGGAAATATCACAGCCTCATGCTTTTCTCCCCATATAGGGGACGCTCTCCCGCCTTCAGAGCTGAACACAATCAGATACAGTGCCAATGTTTGACGCTTGGCCAGAATTTTTTTTTTTATTGAATTTTAAAGTTTTCCGCGGGGGACAGCTTGTATATTATAAAAAGTGTAGATCCACAGACAGACTCCTGTGGAATGCATTGGGGACTTCACCCCACATGAAGGATTTATGCTTCATTTGTACACCTTGTTTCCTGCTAATTAACCAAAATGACATCCATTTTGGTGGGTCACCTCTAACGCCACTTGAATAAAGCATGAGAAACACTCCATGTACACATTGATACTCTTGGTTACTGAGCCACTTTATGTACCAGCACTGGTTTGAGGATCTCTTTGATCTTTTAATAAACTGATTCTTTTTCTTCTTCTTTCAGCTGCTCCCGTTAGGGTTTGCCACAGCAGATCATCTTCTTCCATATCTTTCTGTCCTCTGCATCTTGTTCTGTTACACCCATCACCAGCATGTCCTCTCTAAATCTTTTAATAAACTGATTAAACTCAAAATATAGATGGTAATTATTAAAGGTTTTCTAAATGTCATTCTTGTGATTTCTTTTTTATTTTTTTGCTGTATTCATATTTCTGTAAATCTGAAGTTGCATACACATAAACATTTCTTTCAGTTGCTGTATATATAACAATAATATAAAACAACAGAAATTGTATGATGTTTATGTCTATATAATTTGTGGCACTTTATTTAAAAAATGAATAAATAAAAATTAACTACAATTGATGATTTATTGCTAAATCCTATAAACAAGTTGCAGTGAAGCTTTTTTTCTAATTCGATTTGTGCAGTTATGTAATCTGGGTAATATCAGATATGAAGAAAAGAATGATTGCTTCAGTGTGACGAACAGAAATCCCAGTGTTAGTGTAACATTATTACATCATTGCTGCTTTCCACTCTTAAGTAGTTGCAAATTAATCTATCACTGTCTGTTATGCTTCCAGACAAAACTGATGGATTTTTTTGTTTAATAAATTAGATTATTTAATTCACACAAAATAAAATATGGACTTCTTTCATGCTGATAAGTTATGATGGCAAGTTACTAACACTTTGGAGTAAATGAATAAGCTGTATCTAAATCATTTTCTCCTGTATTCTACACAAATTTGGGAATGACACTGACTTATTTGCCACAGTTCAGGCCATTTTGCATTTTTTTGTCAGGGCAGAACTTGAGAAATAATGGAGCACAATTTGGCTCCTAGTATCAAACAACAGACCCCAATTATATAATTCTTTTTTCTGCTGGTACCTTTTTATTATTGGATCTGACTCAAGGCTCCTCAATGCAATATATTTTTTATGTTCAGTACAGCCAACCACAGGATAACATTTGTCTGTTTTCTTTTACTGTACTGTAAATAAGTCATAAAGTAGGGAAACAGCCCTCAAGGGTGGGTGTATCAGGAGCACAAACAAAAATGTAGTGAATAATAAATGGGCATTGGAAAATAAAATGTAAAAACAGTATATCAAATTATTACCTGTTACATCCCTGTAAATTAGCCTATCAGCTAACCAGTGTATGCAAGTATGTGTATGCATACGTTTCAGTGAAAATGTCCACACTGTTTATTTTTTATTTATTCTGAACTCCACATCTTTCTGACAAAGAATGATGTTTCAGTCTTAATTATGTACATTTTTTAGTGAAAGTAAACAGAAAAGGATACAGTGAAAAATAAAAGCAAAAAAGCAGTGCTGCCAGAGGGTTACTCATTTTAGGTGTCTATGACACAGAGAATGCAGAACGAATGTTTGTAGTCAGAGATAAAGAAAACTTCAAATGGAGAAGTAAACTGTAGATCAGAAAAAAGAATGTTCAAGTAACTGGCATTAAGCAAGGCAAATCATCAGTCGGTTGTCTCCTTCATTATACCAACCAAACTTAAATGAGACAAGCAACAAGGATGGCAGTGGTAGCCCCCTTTTATTGATGATTGGATATACATTCAGCTCTCCTCATTGGTGGCTTACACATATGCTAATTTAACCACCCATGGATCAAAAATATTAAAAATAATTTAAAAGTCCAGAAAGTTTCAAAAAGTAAAGCTTGAATTTGCTGTATGTTGAGCAACACACTGAATCCACATGAATGAAGACATCTTCAGGCATACCCTGCTGTAGCCTCCCACCATAAGATTTGAATAAAATGGCTCATAGGAGTAAACCTAGAACTCCTTTATGGCAGCCAATTGCTGAGCCACCACACTGCTCTTCAGTTAGCTAGCTCCTCTCACACAAAACACTCTTGATGTACTCTTTAGATCGATCAATTCAGCAAGCACTGCCTTTATAAAAAGGAAATTTCTCTCTTGCTCACCTATCCTATTTCTGAGCACCACCAATCGCCAAAGTGGGAAGCAGAGTCCATGTTTACACTTCTCAAAGACCTGCAGCTGTTAAACATAACACAAAAGACATAGTCATATTCCAGAAAACAAAGACACTCAAACATAGAAGACTAAGCAGTCACTTACCAAATAGTTAAACTGAAATTGGACTTCCTTAAACTGTTGTCTAAAGTTATTCAAAGTGAGTGCATCCATCAGCCTACAGACACCGGGCCAGGGCACCAGCTTTAAACTTTGGTAAGCTGAACTATACATATGTTTGTGAAGAAAGCTGTGCAGGCTACAAATGGCATGGATACTCACAGACTGCCCTTGGGTTATCAGTACATTATGAATTAAATGCTGAAGTTTCAAGACATGTCCACAGGAGCAAGCGCTGCCATACATTTCTTTAAATAAAAGCCATTCAGTTGGCAATTCCGACTGTAAGGTGCTGTGAAGCTCTTGGAATTACATTGTGCACCCTTTGTTTCTCTGAAAAAATGGCTCCTTGAAAGCAATTAAGTGGTCAAAGCAATTCCTGAAAGACTAAGAGGGAGCATAAAGTGCTATTTTTCAAGAAGAAAATTAAAATCTTAGATCTTTCGAAAAGTGGTATGTTCCCTAAACAATACAGTATAACGACTATTCATACAGCATTTACATAGCATTAGGTATTATAAGTGATCTAGAGATGATTTAAAGTGTGTATGTTACATGCGCATACTATATATTTATTTGTATAGGTCCATTCTCATACATATATGTATACATATACAGTTTATATATATATATATATATATATATATATATATACTGTATATATACATATATATATATATGTATATTGTGGCGGATGATGTATATATATTGTGAAGGACAGCCGGGTCCCATGCCTGGCAGGGATGCCCCTGCTGCTTATGTTCCGGGGGAGCCACAATGGGCAGTCCAATACCTCCCCCGGGATGCTTGGTGGCAGCCTCCCTGGCCAACGGTGATTCCCCAACCACCCGCAGGGCTCCATGGGAGATGGAGTCCTCCACAGCTGGGTTGGGGCCCAGGGTGGCCGCTAGGGGGGGCTGCCGTAAGTGCAATTAGGACCAGGTGGTTAATCACCTGGAACACTTCCGGGTGGGCTATAAAAGGGCCCAGCCATCACCACTCGAGGAGCCAGGGTTGGGAGGAGGAGGACTAAGCTTGAGGAGGAGTGGTGGCAGAGAAGAAGGATTATTGGTTGTGTCTATTGTGCTTTGGAACTGTGATTGGATTGTGTGGCACGGGGAAGATGTGTTCCACAGCTGAAGAAAATAAAAGTCTTTGTACTTTTTATACGTGCCTCCGTGTCTTTCTGTGTTGGGTCAGGCGCCTATATAGCGCGTTTGTTACAATATATATATATATATATATATATATATATATATATATATATATATATATATATATAAATATACACAAGGAGGTACCCAAAAATAACCTGTACTTGGCGCACAATCTAGACTTAGATGCGAATTTCACCACTAGGTGTATCATGCTTACAGTGGCATTGCTCTGTATTGTTCATACAGCATTCCGCGTCAGTTTTTCTTGGTGCTTATTAAATGTGTTCTGCGATTTTTGTGATGGGTGATCATAAAGAACAGCACGTCTGCATTAAATTTTGTTTTCTCTTAGGGAAAACAGCTGCTTGAAACTGCTTTTAAACAGGAAGCGTTAAATAAAACACAGGTCTACGAGCGGTTTTCATGTTTCAAACGAGGGAAAATGTCACTTGAAGACCAACCAAGATCTGGCCGACCTTCCACAATTAGGAATGATGAAAATCTTAAAAAAGTTCACAATGCCTTTTACAAAGATTGTCATCGGAGTATTGGAGAGATTTCTAAACTGACGTGTCTGTCTTGGAGTTCTTGCCACCTTCCCTACTAGCCTGATCTTGCTCCATGCGACTTTTTCTTGTTCTTGTATTGAAAATACAGTATATATATAAAAAGTACGTTTAAAAAACCATGCTTATATAAAGTTAAAAAGTGTACTAAAAGTAAAAAATAAGTCTCTCATATATCACTTGTAAAATTAAAGGTGGGTACTTTTATTTTACGAGTGATGTATGAGAGACTTGTTTTTTACTTTTTAGTATACTTTTTAACTATATATAAACGTGTTTCTTTATATATATATTAGTCTTGGGTTTGTTTTAGTATAATTTTGTAATCTATATTTTAACACTTCCTTTAATATTTCTATCTGTTACATCTGTCAGCTATTGGTGAAATCTTTTACTATTCTTCATATGAAAATTTCATTTCTTAATTAACATGGATTAATTGATTAATTAGTGAAACTGATTATTGATTCATGTATTGTCATCGGAAGTGAGTAAGTATGCAAAATGTCAAGTCATTTGGACAATAGGAAGTGGTTTAAATATTGATTACAAGATTTGTACCAGACAACAAACAGGTGAAGTTAAAAGAAGCGTAGTAAAAAGAACTCAAAGGAAAGCATTTTTGTACCATGGAGGAAGTCAAAGAAAGATCACTGTGTATATCGTATATATGTGTTTATATATATATATATATATATATATATATATATATATATATATATATATATATATATATATATATATAGCTAGAATACCAGCTTACTTGGAGAAGTAGTGTGTTAAAGAAGGTACGAAAAGAAAAGGAAAAATTTGAAAAACAACGTAACTTGATTGTTAATGTAATTGTTTTGTCATTGATATGAGTGTTGTTCTCCTATCTATCTATCTATCTATCTATCTATCTATCTATCTATCTATCTATCTATCTATCTCTATATATATATGTTGTTTTCATATCTATCTATATATATATATCTCTATCTATCTGTCTATCTATCTATCTATCTATATATATATATATATACCCGCGCTTGGCAGCGGAGAAGTAGTGTGTTAAAGAAGGAAAGAGAAAGAAAAGGAAACATTTTGAAAATAACGTAACATGATTGTCAATGTAATTGTTTTGTCACTGTTATGAGTGTCGCTGTGATATATATATATATATATATAGCAAAATACCCGCGCTTCGCAGCGATGTCATGTGTTAAAGAAGTTATGAAAAAGAAAAGGAAACATTTTAAAAATAATGTAACATGATTGTCAAAGTAATTGTTTTGTGTATTTGGCGGCAGCGTCACAAAGTTTTTTTCGTCTAGCTGCATCAGAAAATGTACCACAACGTCTGACATGCCTCCTTTTTAGTGTTTTCTCACAGCTTGGATTGCTGCTGTCATATATATACACACACACACACAAACACACACACATACATATATATATATACACATACATATCTTCATATCTACATATCTATATACATATATATATATATACATACCTATCTACATCATATATACACATACATACATACATACATACACACACACAAATTATATATATGTGTGTGTGTGTGTGTGTGTGTGTGTGTGTGTGTGTGTATGTATATATATATATATATATATATATATGTAGATAGGGGTGTGTGTGTGTTTATATATATATATATATACATACATACATATATATACACATACATATACTTGTGTGTATGTTTGTATGTGTCTATATGTGTGTGTATAGCTTTGGTCACTGAGTGCAAGGGAAAAATAATAAAATATAGTCTAAACAGTAAAACATTAACGTTTTAAGAAGTACAGGTACATTGAGCACTACTGGAGTGGTTTCAGGTAAACTACATTTTAAAGACTGTGTAACAGAACAGGTAAGTAACTAACAGCAGCTAAAATGTATATGGATCATCTCTCGGTAGTTGATCCATTTTGAAAGGCGCTACACGACGGCTGTGGTATAGAAATTACATTTTCTATGTGAACGTTCAAATTTGTGCCTGTGGTAATGTGCCTTACCGGCATTTAAAGAAAATTAGTTTTGTGTCCTCTGCAGTGTTAAGAGAAAGGCTTTGGTTTGGGATAAAAGGAAAAAGGTGTAAAGAAAGGAAAGTTGCCTTTTTCTTTTATATAGTATAGAGATGTGTTCGCTGACGTTATGATCGCCTTGTGTAGACTGGTGAGACGTCCCGCCATTAATCGGCTGTGATGGCACTGTCAGTCCTCCACTCGTGTGCGTGTTTTCATAATCAGAGGTGAGGACCTCATAATCATATACGTGCAAAAGAAAGTGTGAATCGCCTTAATATTATTTTTCCGTGGTGTAGAAAAGGGGTCCCGTGTTTGCACTTGTCTGGGCTATAGCGCAGGGGGAGGATGAAAAAAATTAAAAGTGCTCACTTTGACTTAAGGCAGAAGCGCAGTCAGCGTCTCAAAGGCCGGCACAGCTATGCACGCGCTGGCTGCTCGACTTTTGCTGGGCAGGAGACCACAGTTTTTGCAGACACGTTCATGATATCAAAAGTCTCAGCGCTCTTTGGAGGTCATTCATATATTATATATATAGCAAAATCCCGCGTCTCAGCGGAGAAGTAGTGTGTTAAAGAAGTAATGAAAAAGAAAAGGAAACATTTTAATAATAACGTAACATGATTGACATTGTCATGAGTGTTGCTGTCATATATATGCCTGCCTAAATAAGTCACCCTCGCTTTGCTCTTACTTTATTTACCGTTCATTTAATCATGGCTAGTGGCGGAAAAATTATAAAATGGAAGGAGGATGGCTTTACCAAAACAATTATTGATGGCGAATCGATTATTCATAAAGCTTGAATTGGTGATGTTTTTCTGTGTTAACCTCATATTTTTTCATATTTCTTCTCAAACTAAGGTGGTGCGAGGGTAAAATGAATCGGGAATGCGCTGATCAAAGTAATCGGTGTACCAGGAAATCATGCATTGACAAAAGCTCCCTTTTTGCTTGTAATGCAAAGTGTGATTAAATGCATTATTTTTTAACGCGTTATGGAGCACATGCATCAAAGCTTCTCAGCTGTGCTTGTGCTAAGAAAAGGAAAGATTTTAAAAATAACGTAACACGATTGTCAGTGTGACCTTTTGTAAGTAGTGCCTGGAGGATTCAGTGTGGAGAAACTCTATAGAGACAGCGTGTGTATTAACTTGTGGATTTTTCTGTGAGTATTTGGTGGCAGCGTCACAAAGTCACTTCTGTAAGACGGCATTAGCCGCGGAGCTCAGCTCAGACCGAAATTAGATGAATGGGAGGGGAGATGATGACGTGACTCCCCCACCCGCCTTAACTGTCAATCCCCCACAAACACAGTCTCGGAATTTGCATAAGCACACCCCTTCACCTACAATTTTAACTTAGTTATAAAGTGATCAAAACTCTCGTTTATATCCTACGTCCTCTCATTAAACTTGTATCCCGCATTACCTGTGGGCATGTGAAACGCCAGCGTCAGCCTGTCTATGAACTTAATTTAAAGTTTAGGTTTACACCTTGCTTTCTTTCCGAGGCAGCAACACTCATGAATATGGTAGTATATGTCACTCGCTCGCTTCTTATTGTTTTTCGCTGCGTTCTCAATTATATAATGCATGTTTTCTTAAGCGCTTTTTGCAGGTCTTCCTGGTTTTCTACGCACTGCGTTGACAATCAGTTCACGTGGGAGGCGTGATGATGTCACACGAAACTCCGCCCTTCCAGCTCAACTCCATTACAGTTAATGGAGAAAAATACCTTCCAGTTATGACCATTAGGCGTAGAATTTCGAAATGAAACCTGCCCAACTTTTGTAAGTAAGCTGTAAGGAATGAGCCTGCCAAATTTCAGCCTTCTACCTACACGGGAAGTTGGAGAATTAGTGATGAGTGAGTGAGTGAGTGAGTGAGTGAGTGAGTGAGTGAGTGAGTGAGTGAGGGCTTTGCCTTTTATTAGTATAGATATATATATATATATATATACACAGTACAGGCCAAAAGTTTGGACACACCTCCTCATTCAATGTGTTTTCTTTATTTTCATGACCATTTACAGCACTCCATCACTCTCCTTCTTGGTCAAATAGCCCTGACACAAACTGGAGGTGTGTTTGGGGTCATTGTCCTGTTGAAAAATAAATGATCGTCCAACTAACCTGACTTCTGCACAACACAACTGCTGGTCCCAACCCCATTGATAAAGCAAGAAATTCCACTAAATAAACCTGATAAGGCACACCTGTGAAGTGAAAACCATTTCAGGTGAACCTGTTGAAGCTCATCGAGAGAATGCCAAGAGTGTGCAAAGCAGTAATCAGAGCAAAGGGTGGCTATTTTGAAGAAACTAGAATATAAAACATGTTTTCAGTTATTTCACCTTTTTTTTTAAGCACATAACTCCACATGTGTTCATTCATAGTTTTGATGCCTTCAGTGAGAATCCGAGCGCATCGGGAGCAGTTGAAGGACCGGATGCGCAGAGCAATGAGACCGTTGGGGGAAGAAAACAGTGTACTAACCTCTCTCTCTCTTTCTCCCTCAGAAAAGATGAAGCGACGCCGCCATAACACCGCCCAGAGTAAACAACAGTCTCCACTTCTGGGCTGCTTTCTTCCCTCAGGTCCCCCAAAGATGATGTCGTGCGTGACAATATATATATATTGAGGCACATTGTTAGAGATTTACTGTATATACATCTGTTTGTATAGGTTTGCTCTGATATATATATATATATATATATATATATATATATATATATATATATAGTGGAGGATGGCCGGCTGCTTATCCCGGCCAATACCCCCAAGCTGCCAGGTAGAGCCCTCCTTGCAGTATGGAGGTCCCCAGAAGACCAGCAGGGCATCAAGGACAATGTAGTTTTTATGCGCAGCCCTGCTGGATGCCTTGGGGGCCACTAGGGGATGCTGCGACGTGGGGACGTGGACAAGAGGAATGATGTGCTTCCGGGGTGAAGAAAAGAACTTGTACCTGGCCCGGAAGTAATTGAGTGTCACATGGACTGGGGATTAGGAACACTTCTGGGTCAGGAGATATAAAAGGACTGTGGGAGGTCCCAGACGGCGAGCTGAGCTGTGTGGAAGGGTGGCAACGCGTCTGAGAGCTGGAGGATTGTAGTATTTGTGATTATTGAGTATTTATATGAGTATAGTGGAGGAGAGGGTGTTTTGTACACTGTGGAGATTTAATAAAGTCGTATTTTGGACTTTTACCTGGTGTTTGGAGTCGTGGACAGGGATTCAAGGGAGCGAGAGCGCCCCCTATCTACCACTATATATATATATATATATATATATATATATATATATATATATATATTGTTTGAATACACTGGATTAGATAGAGTACATATACTGGTTTAAATAGCTTACTTTTAATATATATATTTGTTCAGATACATCTCTTCAGATATATACAACGGCTGAGATACATCCATTTGGATGTATAGGTTGATTCAGACATATACTGTATATCGGTTTGAACAGAACAGTTTGGATTTATTTCCAGATCCCTTTCGTTGTCACAAACAGGCATCAGAAACTCAAAAGGTTCAGATCAATACTCTACAACTGTCTTGGCTTGAAATGTGGACATATTTGGTATATTTTTAAGGTTTTCCTCCATACCTCCTAAACTATAATATAACATACCAGAGCAGATAAGATATTTTTTGGACATGTGCAGTGGAGAGATGCTGGGTGTATTGGGAAAAGGATGTTAAAGATAGAGCTGCCATGGCAATTGGAAAAGAGGAAGGCCTAAGAGAAGTTTTATGGATGTGGTGAGAGAGAACATGCAGGTGATGGGAGTAACAGAACAAGATCCAGAGGACAGGAAGATATGAAAGAAGATGATCCGCTGTGGCGACCCCTAATGGGAGCAGCTGAAAGAAGAAGAAAGTGATTAACTTTAAAACACAGTTTTGCATGGCAAATGCATATATAGCATGTGTGTGAAACAATACCTTTGACATGAAAAATATCAAACTTATCCTTTTTTGCACATGACCAGTTGAATTTCCCTTCATGAATGCTAAAGTTTGTCATGACTTGCACCTTAATTCTTTAACATACAAAAATTTAATCTCTATCAAACAAAAGGCATATTGTGTACAGGAATTATTGACTTCAAGTAATAATTTCAGTACCATAACATGATATCATTCTGAAACCTGTTTAATCCAGTTCAGGGTTGTAGTGGGCCAGTGCTTATTATGGCAGCATCAAATTAAGCACAAAGCAGGAACCAGCTCCGAAGAGATTACCAGTTTATCATAGGGCTCAGTTATACGCACAACAACAAACACTTTTCAAAGAATGTAACTCAAAGTGCTTTACAAAATGTCAAGGAAGTAGTTATATGCAAGGACGATCAAAATTAAATTAGATAAGAATAATAATGAATATATACTATTGAAAAATAAGTAATGCACTCTTTAATAAGATAGGTCATTAAAAGAAGTAGAGTTTTTAAATATAGAAATAAGTTTCTAAATGTGAGTCTGAAAAAAAGACATTTCCTCAATTTCTATAATTTAGAATTTCAAACTAACCTAAAAATAAATCTTTTAGCTAATGGGAGGAAAATCAGAGTACTTGGAGGGTAGCCGTGTACATGCAACTAAGAACTTCACTGAAACTTCACAACAACCGCAACTGGATTCATACCCCCAGAAGAAGATTCTTGAAGCAGCAGGGCTAACCTCTGCACTACACTTTCCTTATTAGTTTTAAAATAAGAACAATAAAACTTGTTAAAAATTCTAAAGATTACTTAGAAAAAATAATTAACATAATAGCTTGGATTCATCTAATAGCCACAAATCCCTGAAGCCACCCAAGCCTACAATGTTAGTGTCTTGGCTCAGCTTGCAGCATTTTAAAGAGTGTAACATTTAGCAGTAATGAAAAGAATACATTTTGGCAGCAAAGCAGCTGGAACAAAAATGATCACTCATGCCATTAACAAGTGCGGAGCTGCTTAAATAAATTATGGTTCTTATACACAGCATGGCAATAAAGTCAAGTATGACCTGTAATGGGACTTCTTCCAACCCTATTGCACCTTACTACTTTTGCATTTCCCATCATCAATTGAAGCAATCCACATTTTCTGATCAACATAATTTGCTTCACATGATATTCTTCAAAGAGTCCATTATTGTATTTGTTAATTTCTTAAATCAATAAATCTTTTTTGAGGTTTGATCAACTGTGTTGAACTGAAAATATTCAAACATGCCTTCAATTTAACAGCAGCATATTCTTAACAATACAAACAAACAAATAAACATATATTCCTAAAATATACTCGATTGTGATTCTTTTCTGGAAATATTAATAAACACAGCCTACACTCTTAAAACATTTTTGAAAACACAGATTATACAGTTCAATAAAATCCTCTTGCATAAAGATGAATTCATTGTTTTCTGTTATTATAATTGATGCAGTATTGTAATTTAAAAACACTGAATTAAACAAGGTGGTGTTGTGGTTAGCACCGTATAACTAGATTCTGATCCCATGCTGGATATTATATGAATACAGAGAATATGCTTTCCTAATGTCTCCAAATATTTTCTCCAAGTTGTTTTTTTATTTATTTACACAACTCACATAAATTCATTTGGCAGCTTTCAACTGGCCTGACGTGTGTGCCTTTCACTGAACTGGTGACCCTTCCAACTTTAGCTTCTGTATTTCTTAACTCTGCCCATTTCTGTCCCCTACAGCCCTGTAACGGAATAAGCTGGTTAGAAAATGGATGAATGAATTCAATAAGTTAAATATACATGTTAAAACATTAACGTACACCATTTCTTGCTGACATCATTGCTATAAGAGAAGCTGAAGACACAGAATGTCATAATAACTGTCCACAGCATTCATAACAGTCATGTGTATTGCAGAGGTACAGTATGGCATCAATGGATAAATAGAGGTATTCTAGTTCAAGCAAAGACATTTAGCAATCAAATCAATAGCAGATGATCAAGTGCCCTATTACATTTTTCAGCTCAAGGTTCTTTAATAAATTAATTTTTTTGCAGAAATAACGAGTTCCGAGTTTATAATTTGACTGATAACCCTGTGTATACAGACCATAAGGGTCATTATGCATAACTTGTGCAGAATGTAGTTTACTGTACATGGCTGATGTCAGAGTGGACTGGTAGGGCAATCTTGTGTGAATTGATTTCTTTATTATTAATAAATTATTTAATTATTCACTTTTCTTTTAAACACATTTACTTCTAAAATCCATTACTGAATTGACTATAATTTCTGTTTTAGCAGATTATTTTGTTGCTCTGTTGTGTTCAGGTGCAAAATCCCTCTGTCTCTCTGTCAGAGTTTGTGACTTCGAGACATCCAAGCAAATGAAACTTTGTTAATTATTAAAAATAGCTGAGAAAAACAAATAACTAGATATTAACCAGATGAAAAAAAATTTGATCAAGTTATTTACCATTTGATTTTTTTCCCAATAGTTAATCATTATCAAAGAGGATAGCACACTGTTTTACTTGACTAATGAATGGTTTCATGAGTAATAACCAGCAGAGCTTCATTTTTGGGTGGCATCAGCTTCACCTTCACATCTCACATAATCACTAAATGTAAGGAGAAGTATATGGCCTTTGTTTTTCTGAATACTTAAATGGAGCTCATCCTAGTACTCTCAACAACATTGTGGGTATAGGCTGCAACTGAGATGTATACACATGTGGATCTCTTAAAAAACACAGAGACATAAAAACACAGGCATAGAGTAACATAAAGACACAAAAGACAGAACTGCAGGGACATTGAGCAGTGTTAAAATATTTCCAGCTCCTGGAGAAACAAGATAATTACTTTTGCTACTGTGTGGTGACAAGAAGGCCTGGTGAACTGTAACAGGTGAATTCTATACTAATTCTTACAAAATGGGAAGTTATTTTTTTTGTGTAGTACTCTCATGGACCGCATTGTTAAGAGAAGACATAATGAATTAGATTATGATGGATAGATAGTTTAGGATGACCCAGGGTAATGTATTTGGGTAATGCAGTGCAGAACTGTAAATAAAAAAGATTAGGAAAATACAAAATTAAGCAGAAAAAAGAATAAAGTGCTCATAATAAAGTAACACTGTCACTTTTCATCCCATCACATCATATCATGAAGGATGAGCTGGAAGCATGGAGGGAACCTTGGGGGAAAGGATGAGGGCATCAAGGTACTTCACAACATGTTCTTCTTACTTCAAAGGTGATGAAAGAGAGTGTATCAAGAAGGACATGGCCTAAAGGTAAACCAAACTTCTGCTTAGCCCAGTGAGGTCACTCACTATTCACTTTGTTGTTAAACTTTCTTACTTCTGTAATTTGAGTCTAAAATTTGTTAAGGTAAATCCAAATGGCTGAACCAGAGACCTTGTGTGAGGAAATTCTTTTTTGCTTGGGTGAGCTACCTCCTTCAAATACAGTATGTATGAAATTCCAACTGTTCAACCCGGCATTGCCTGGAAGAGTAATAAAGCTCTTAAGTGTGCATTTTATTCCGATTTTTTATATGATCAACTGCTAAAGACAGCAAATGAAAAAATCTTGTTCTTTTTCAACGTGCTCAAATATTTTTAAAACCTTAATAATTAACGAAGTCAACATTTAAAACATCTAAAATGGGGTTTCCTTTGTCACACAATCATTTCTAATACTTTTGAAGTAAAAAAAACTAATATGTTGTATTCCTAAGATATTAAGGTTAAAAAACACAAAGGCAACTTTAAAGTTTTTATTTTTGCTATATGTTTATATGTAAAAGAAAATCAAAAAATGAATAAACCAGTATTTTAAGTTAGACTATGCCACAAATAACTGCAAAGTTTGGATTCTGAAACAGACAGATAGAAATTCAAGTTTACATGCACATCAGAGAGTCACCTTCTGGGCTCATCAGAGGTAAGCACTACCATTGTAGGACAGGAGGGGGCACTGTTACTGATGATGTTGTCTCTTTTTCCACCCACAGCCCAGAGAAAGCTGTCCAGCAACTAAAAAGCCAAGATGTTCCCGGTGGGGGTCTTCTCATTGCAGGACAAGCAGACTGGCAGATGGAGACCTGACTTAAACGGTGTGACCTACACTTTGTTCAGTGATACAGCAGCTGTCCAGGCAATGTTGCCTTATTTTTCTATTTTACGCCATCAAGTGCCTATTTCTTTTGAACTTTGTGTTGATTCAAAGGTGGGACCCAGTTGGTGTGACAAAAATGTATATATAGATTAACAGAGCAAGGTGACTGTTGTCACTCTGGTTCATGAATCTTGTTATATAATCAAATCATTTTCAAATCAGGTGGCTGCTTTGTTCTTGAACATAAGACAGACAGATTTTTTGTGCATTTTGTGAAGTAATATCTATAAGCACCTATGTATAAAATGTAGTCTAACTCTTACTTTGTATTTTCCACAAAACAAACATCTTACAGACATTTAATCCATGTCACAGCATGTCCAACTCATCTTGTATTGGGAGAATTTGTAGATTAAATTTACTTGTTAATATATTTCATTTGTCCTCAAAGTTTTTTTTTTTTTTTAACTAAACTTGTATTTGAGTTATCACAATCAATTTTGTATTTTTAACTGTGGAATTCATTTTACTTGATAATGCTCAAAAAAGTTATTTTCTTCAAAATACTTTAGTATATTTTTGTCAAAACATCAACATTAAATTGTCTTTCAGGTTTTAAACTGAAAATGTTCTGTAGCTCTTTAAGGAGGAAAAGTTACAGTAATTATATGATACCAGTAACAGCGCACTGCACGGTAACATGCAGTGAATACACTTGGCTTGAGCATTCCTAGTTTTCATACTCTTTCTCTGTACATTTAGTGTTCGTTTGCTCAGAGGTTGATGTGCTTCCTGCTTCCTGAGCAGCTCTTCTTTTCTCCACCCTAGCGGCCCGCTTCTTCTCTTCTTTCGTCAGTATCTTTTCACGTCAAAACTGATTAAGTCAGTGTTTATGTTGAAATTACTTAGTACATTTTCTTTAATTTTTCACTTAAGCTGGCACTTAAGTCTTCAATCTGCCTTAAGAATGATTTAAGATATAAAGATGTAGGTGGTAGGGATGAGAATGGCTGGCCACTGCCAAGAGTTGATTCTACAATAAAATAAAATAAAATAAAAATAAAAAAAGAAATAACCTTGGAGGTCAGTCATCACCCTGAAAGCGAATAGTAGACGTCACGTAGTAAATGTGTACTAAATTTCAGGTCAATAGGTCAAATTATATGCGAGCTACAGGTGCTCAGCCATGGTAGCATATTATATACTGTATAAAGATTCAACCAGGGCTAATTGTGTTAAAGCAATTCCATAGTAGAATTTCAATCATTACTAAAAAATATATACTCAGCAAAAAAAGAAACGTCCTCTGACTTTCAGCTGTTTTTACTTTCAGTAAACTTAATGTGTAAATATTTGTATGAACACTAAAAGAGTCAACACCATAAGACATAAACTAAAAATGTTTCACAATGTGTCCCTGAATGAAGGGAGGCTCAAAATCAAAAGTACCAGTCAGTATCTGGTGTGGCCACCAGCTACTTGAAATACTGCAGTGCATCTCCTCCTCATGGACTGGACCTGATTTGTCAGTTCTTGCTGTGAGATGTTACCCCACTCTTCCACCAAGGCACCTGCAAGTTCCTGGACATTTCTGGGGGGAATGGCCCTAGCCCTCACCCTGCGATCCAATAGGTCCCAGACGTGCTCAATGCGATTGAGATCCGGGCTCTTCCACTGCGAGGATGATCAGCTGTCCTTCCTGTCTCCCTGTAGCGCTGTCTTAGGCGTCTCACAGTGCGGACATGGCAATTTATTGCCCTAGCCACATCAGCAGTCCTCATGCCTCCCTGCAGCATGCTTAATGCACGTTCACGCAGATGAGCAGGGACCCTGGGCATCTTTCTTTGGGTGTTTTTCACAGTCGGTAGACAAGTCTCTTTAGTGTCCTGCGTTTTTAGAACTGTGACCTTAAATGCCTACTTTCTGTAAGCTGTTAAGGTCTTAACGACCATTCCACAGGTGCATGTTAATTAATTGATTATGGTTAATTGAACATGCATGAAAAACATTGTTTAAACCCTTTACAATGAAGATCTGTAAAGTTATTTGGATTTTTAAAACATTATTGTTGAAATACACAGTCCTGAAAAAGGGAAGTTTCTTTTTTTGCTGAGTATATATATTAAAAAAAAAACAAATTGTGTTGGATTTCTACATACAGTATATCTTAAAAGTGATTCCAAGTCTACAGCTTTTCTTTTTTTGGCTTATTGTGACTGAAAACCTCATTAAGTGAATGATTAGTTAAAAGTGAGAATTTATGTGGTATCAGTTGTCCTGGCTCTTGCTTTTGCCAGAGGAAAGTAACTGGATGTTGGTTCTATGTGACATGCTTTATAGGAGTCTGTGTGCACACCTCGCTCCTCTTTGTTCATGAGGAAAACAAACAGCTGTAACTCTATAAAGGCTTGAAATAACATCCTATTATGAAATTGTCATTTATCAGTAGCTCTACTATATCAATTTTTGACACATACAAAAGAAAACTGTTAATGTTTGGTAAACCTTTTGTTACAAATCTAATGCCAATGGCATGAAAGACATGGGTAAAGACTTCCTAAAGAGACGTTCAGTCCCAGGATTTTGTTGTTGCTCTGAACTGTAGACTTTCTAAAAATTATACATGCCTATACCGTAGTCATAAAAATCACTATTCGGCTATTAATGAAATAATCATTGCTGTTTATTTTGCTTGAAGGAAAAAAAGAAAAAGAAAAACTTTTTAAAAAATTTTTATATTATGTAGTGGTTAAAGTGGAAAAAAGAAGTGTTCCTATTTTATTAGTTATCGTGTCCCCTCTTGAACATATATAAACTATTAGACCAGAGCGGTGATGGTTTTAAGGGTCGCTACTGAGGGTGGGACGGGTGTTAGTGCCAGAAAATAGCAGTCAGTTATAATACTGAGAAGTTATGAGAAAGGCTGTTACCGCATACTGGTGAGTATCTGCTGACTTCAAAAATACAACAGTTTAGGAAAAATATAGCTCAGTTTACAAATATAACCCTGGATATTATAACTATTGACCCATAATTACATAATTAAGAATTGTTTCCCTGACCTGATATTTCGAAAAATATCTATAAGCCTTTAGTATGTTTTTATATGCTCTGTTGAGATTTTTAGGTGTTCATTTAATTTACAATATTGTACTACACTCCTCAGCCTAGAGGATTTTAACAAGTTCTTAATTTAACTTAATTAATGTATTGGAATTGTGGACACACCAGAACCTGTTATCAATCAGTGCTATTTAAATAGGGGATAGGTCTATTAATAATCAAAATTGCAGACACTCAGTCTGAGAAATGTTTCAAAACTCGTGTACCTTTGTGTAAAGTTTCAGAGCATGTTTTCATATAGGTTTTATAATGTCTGCATGGGATATGAAATTTATTAATCTTTATTTCCTAGTTTGTCTGGGTCTGATGAAGGGGAAGAGTTCTGACACATGTCAGCCTGATTGACAACAGTGTGAATACTAATTGACAAAAGTTTAAACCCTGGATATTATTGACCCTCGGGAATTTGTTACTTATAACCCGTAATTAATAATTGTTTGCCTGACCATGTCAATATTTTGAAAAATGTTTTGCATGTTAGAAGTCTTTGTGCTGTCACACACGTGCGAGTAGGAGGCAGCTAAATGGCTTGAGTAACTGTAATTTTACACCAGACCAGGGGGTGGTGGGGTGCGCTGGCTGTCTCTCTCAGTTCCTTGCAGACCATTCTCGGGAAATCTCACCGGGCTCCAGTGCCGCTGAAGACGTCACTTCCAGTTGTAGCACCTCTGAAGACATCACTTCCGGTTCTGGTGCCTCTGAAGATGTCACTTCTGGTCACGGAGCTTGTGATGATGTCACTTCCAGTCCCAAAGACATCACTTCTAGCATCAGTGATGTCACTTCCTCCACTGGCCTTTAAAGCCGCCCTCTTACCTCCTCATAGTCAGTTCTGTCTTCAACTCAAACCAGTGAACATCTCTGTTCAATATACAACCCATTTTTGCAGCTGTGGAATAACATGTGGGTGGGCTGTCCCAAATCTTTATGATGTCTTTGTCTCGTTATTATTACAGTGCTCAACTTAAATAGTTGGACGTCTTTGTGCTCAAGTAAAAAACTACTTTCCTTGAAGTGGAGGTTGAGTATTTGTGAACATTTAGTACTTACCATGAACAAAATTTATTTGATAAATGATCAGACTGTTCTTCAGTCTGTATCTGTATATAACTGCATCTGGTTTTGTATAGTCGGATGATTTTTTGATTAATTGACTTCAAAAACTGTCAGTATGCACGGAAAAACTCAGAACATTCAGAAGTGTTGGTATGTGGTACCGGTGAGCACCGGCCAACTTTCAGCTCTAATTTCAAGTACCCCATGTTCTTCTGTGGAAAAGAAGAAAAAGTAAAATATTATACTGAGAAATACTTGCTGATATTTGCATAACAATCTTTCTTAGACAAGGCTTTGAATTTACAATGACTATGAATCTGCTGCTTTATTTAATTTAACACCAGAACAGACAAATAATTTACATTGTATGAAAAATTATGCTCCAGATTTAATTTTCCACGTACACACTTTCTACTATATGCAAATAAATCATTTTTTTAAAGAAACCTACCCAAATTATCATATCATGCACACATATCAGTCCCACAGGCCATACTGGTTAGTACTAATGAAGATTCAGACAGCATTTCAACAATATATATATTTTAAAGAATTTACCCTTCAAAGATCTAAGAAAAGTTGTAAAAGGGACCTTTTAGTAGACATCTCGGAAAAATAAGTGGAACTCAGCCATACATAGAAAACACTCTACTTCTGTATGCAGCAAGCATTCCATAATTCAACTTAAAGCTATTATCTATCACATTTACCGTGTTGAAAATTGTCCAAAATGTACCCAACACCAAAATTCAATCCGTGAGTGTTGCATTCTAACACAACTATCTCTAGGCCTTATGTTTTAGGAATTAGCATCATTATGAACATAAATCTTTACATTCTTTTCAGGAAGCCTTCGTGTGAAAATCATCCCTAATCCATTAACGGTGATATGTAATGTACTCTTGGATGGCATTAAAGTGCATAGAGCGAAAATGATTGTAATATCCTATAGTCACTACTAGCACACAGACTTATCTTGCTCAGCTAGAAGAATCCCATCCCACTTTCTACAATTCAGTTGGGTGAGCCATGTTTTATATTATCTCAAATTAGATAAAATCAAATTCTGTGTTTGAGGAAATGTCTCAGACTTTTTTGAAATATGGCAAAAAAAAATCATGAATATTATTTTAGAATAAGCATTCTGGGCCTGTGATTAACCTTTTATGCTATTAATTTTTCCATAATCTTTAGAAAAATAGATTTTTTTGCTTGCTTTTCTCCTCTTTTTCTCTTTCTCTTGAGTTGAAACTAAATCTTGCTTTTTGTTTTTTTCTTTTTCTTTTTTCTTGCATTTTCTCTGCATTCATTTTGATGTAAATGGCTGTATCTGTTATGTCATTATTAGATGATTGATTGAGTAGCATGCTATTAGAATGTTCTGTTTTTAATATATAAATTTTAAATTTATAATTAATTTATTAAATATAATTGATTAATTTAAATATAATAATTTTTTTATACCAAAGATGGGATGTATGCCACACAAAATTCAGTTTGGACTAACGTTCAGTTTCTATGTAGTAGTTGCTGATAGTTTAATGAACTAATGCTTGTGTGATTATGTATTTGGCTTTAAGGAATCAAAATGTCAAATGTGTTATTTTTAGACAGTTTAATAATAAAGTATTCTTGAAAAGTCAAAGTCACATAACAAATATTTACTTTCCAAACATTTCAGCTCAAAAATGATATAATAGAAGGATACTTTTAGTTCCTATCTCCATGAAAAAGAATTCTGAGCAATTTCAGTGATTTTACATAAACTATTATTGAGACTTGATTAAATGATAACTGGTGTACATTTTGTTTCTTTTTAGTATCATTTTACTATACTTGAGTAATTCCCACCCTACTTAGAGATCTAAGTGACAAGAGAACTCCATCTAAAGTGGTTCTTCATATAAATCAGTAAATAAAATGAAAGAGCATGCTTACTTTCATTATTTGCGTTATTCTGTCAACTTCATTGAAAAAAATTCTGAATTGATCCTTTTAAACATAATTACATTTTTCCAATTTGAGATAATCTAGAACTTCACTTTCCCATTCAGTTAATGAAGGTTCTATAGTCAAACAGCATATGCATTCATCTATATTTAGTACTCATGCAGTAGTTATAAGAGGTTGCCCTGACATTCAGTTTGACCGGACACAATTTGGTTTCAGAACATTGAGTGATCAGTTTAGCACTTCCGGCCTTGAATCTTTCTGTCTCGATTTGTCATTTCTTTTCTTTCTTGTTGTTTTATATGATACTTTACTCATCACTAAACTCCCATGAGTGTTCACTCTCACCTTCTGTACTGCCTCTATACTTCTTACATATTTATGCATATATAATGACTTTGTACTTCTGGTCTGGCCATATCATCCATATACTTTCCCTCACTTTACTTGATGCTGTTAGTAACATTACTCCTTTAACACAAATCGCTATTGTCCAAATCCCTCAGGCCTCACTCCCTCTGTGCACCAATGTAGACTTATCTCCTTGGCCACAGTGCCTGCTAAATTGCTTCTTTAATCCAGATGGAAGATCCCTGTACTACTCAGCTTCAACAAATCCATGTTTTCTTTAGATACATTAAATATTATAGAGAGATGACTGCATCAATTAACTCCAATCAAAACCAAAATTCTCCTTTTTCTTTGGTAAAATCATTTACTAACAAAAACGTTGTGGTGCAGAGCCAGACATAATTAAGTGTGGTAGTGAAATGAGTTGGCATATCAGGTTTTTCTGCTGGTATGGACAAAAATAGTGAGTGCTGGGTTCAGTTTGGATTCACTTTATCCTACAAACTGATGTCTCTTGCCTTTAAATATTGATTATTTATATTGGATTAATAAAAATATTACTATAAAACATAACTACTTAAAAGATTACAACAGATAGGGCTGAAAACATATGATGCAGAGACTGTGATATGAAAACTCACTGAGCTTTTGTTCCAAAGATATTTGTCTTGAGCTATGGTATACTACTACACTACATGTGTGGCTTTCTATGGCAATCAATCTGAATTACTGTAGATAACTTTACAATAATGTTGGCAAAAAAAAAACCACACACTTCGCAGAGAAATCACCTGAACTGAGGCTTTGTAATTCAATTGAGACTTGCCTGAGCAAACTAGAAAATTGCTTTTGTTCATTCAAGCAAATAATTCTGAATAAATTCACTATTGTCATAAATAGCTTAGACTGATTAAAGGTAAAATAGTCTTTGCTATATTATGTTTCTACAATATAGGAGGTTGTTTTGAAACATTATTGATTGATAACGTTGACAAACGTTTTCAGTGTTTAAGTTACTACGTAACATAGTAAACACCATCTCAACATCTTATACAGGAGCAAGAAATACAATTGAAAAAAAGCCTTAAACAGTATACGACAACAGCTACAGCAACAATTTATTTCTTGTATAGCCCAAAATAACAGATGGTTAATTATAGTATAGCACAGTCATTAACAACTGTCTTGAGAATTCTTTTATGAATTATCATATGAAATTAGAGCTTATTTTAGTTAAGGCAGCGTGATAGTGCAGTGACTAGTGTTGTTGCTTTACAAATCCAGCTTTCTTTCCATTGCTGTAAATGTGTAGTTCATCCATTCTCCCCATGTTTGCATGTTTTCTTCTTTTGTTCTGCAACCTCAATGATGTTAGGTTAATTGGCATCTCCAAATTGCTTCCATTGTGAGTGTGAGTTGTTTCATGTATTGTGTCCAGTGCTGCTAGGATAGGCTATGGCACACCTTACCCTATAATGAACTAAGCATTGTTTGAGAAGATAACGTTAAGCTATCTATGATAATACAGGTTACTAAAACTTGTGGGTAATATAATGTAATCTCCTATATATTTAAAAACCAAATACCACTGACTCACTCATCATGAAATCTCCCAAACCATGAGGACTTGGGACTTGAAATTTGGAATGTAGCTTACTCTTGGCCTATAGGTGCTCGCTAAAAAACGGTTTTAAAAATATCGTGGTCCAAGCACATTCAGTAAGTATGTCTGTCTGCTTTTCACAAGAGAATTACTTAACAGATTTAGATCTGGTTGTTTTCTGTAATTTGCTTGAACTTTCCGTTTGATTTTGCGACTTCTCTCATCGTGCCATACTTCACTTGCGGTACTAATGTATTTATGCAAATCCAAGAGAGTGGCTGCTGGCCGAGAACAGGGGGGCGGGGCCTTCCTCATTCACTCACCAGCCTCTGTTTGAGTTGGTCTACATCTCGCCATGTGTTGGAGTGCAGCTTGCCTCCGCTTAGCTAGTGATACCTGTTTGTTCAACATTTTCACCTACAGATTGTTAAGGAATAACGTTTGTTTTAGAGGGTAGCTTCTGATTGCCAGAGATATCACAGCCATGTTCTTTTCTCCCCATGTGAGGAACACTGTCCCATCAGAGCTGAACATGATCAAATATAGTGCCAACATCTATTGATTTTTAAAGTTTGTCCTGTTTCATTTCTAACTGGGTGCAGCCATGGGGTACATGTGGTATAATACAATATAATAATATAATATAATATATATTACAGAATTTTAAAGAGAACAGGCTATTCAGCTCAGTCATCCCAATCCTATGCAATTAATTTCTCAAATATTATCAAGCAAAGTTTTGAAGGTCCCTAAAGTCTTACTCTCTGCCACAGTACTTAGCAGTAGTTGATCCTATGTACCTGTGGTTCTTTGTGGAAACAAAAACTTACAAAGTGTGAGACTCATATTTTCTCTGAGCTTTCCTTCTTATTGGTCCTTTACACAATTCTCGAGAATGCATTTTAAATTTAACAGAATGAACTCACATCCAGAGCATTCTTTAGTAAAACACTGAGCCTTAGATTTGTAATTGACACTTTATTATGTTGTATTGAATTTTAATTATTGTAGTGTAGCTGGTTTCATGTGTATATGTGTGGGAAAATTACATTCTGTACAATTTAAATTGTCGATTGGAGTGCATTAAAATATGAATATATATATATACATATATATATATATATACATACATATACTTTTGTTTTTTTTAATAAGATTATATATTATGACAAAAATAGCTGTTATACATTTGGTTATGCTGAAGAGTTAATAATATGCCTTGTTTTTTATTGTGGATAATTCCATAGTTTACACAAGTTCTCAAGTGGGTAATTAAAGATAAAATTAGGTACCAAATTGAGTAAAGGTAATCTGAGCTTTCATAAGAGAATTCTTGCTAAGGATACACCACAATTCTAAAATCACTGTATTACTATTTAATCCAGTAATTGCCCTTCTAAAATCCATCTTTATTCCAGTCAAGTATAAAAAACCCAATCATGTGTTGATTTTAACTCATTTTTTATATTGTATATCTATTCAAGTGATACTGTAAGTATATCTAGTCAAATATTCACTTAATTTTTTAATCTTATTTTTTAGATTTAATTTCATTTTTCTTCTTTGTGGAGTAGGGATGCCTCATGCATTGCTCCTGAGTTTCCCAAACAGAGAGACACAGGTAAGTGGTTGCTCTGAGGCTAAGGATCTTCGCTAGTATCCTGAAAGCTGCTAAAAAAGATCCTACTCTGCTTGAGCAAGGCCCTTAACCCTCAGTTGCTCCAGGGGTGATGTACAATGGCTGACCCTGCGCTCTGACCCCAAGGGGTATGTGAAAAAAACAAGTAATTTCCTTTGGGATTAATAAAGTTTAAAAAAAGTCATATCCACACTCACTAGTACCACACTTCAGGTCATCGCTGTGACACTGACTTCAGTGATGTACTGATCAGGATTACAGGATTACATTTGCATGCTAATACATTATTCTCTACTGCTGTGCTATAGCAAAAATATTGTCTAAGTGCTGTTTAAAAATTAAATCAGATAGATATATAGATACTTTATTAATCCCAAGGGGAAATTCACATAATCCAGCAGCAGTATACTGATACAAAGAAACAATATTAAATTAAATAGTAATAAAAATGAAAAAAATAAAAATAAGAATAGCAGACAATAACTTTGAGTAATGTTAGCATTTACTCCCCCGGATGGAGCTGAAGAGTCGCATAGTGTGGGGGAGGAACGATCTCCTCAGTCTGTCAGTGGAGCAAGACAGTGACAAAAGTCTGTCACTAAAGCTACTCCTCTGCCTGGAGATGACACTGTTCAGTGGATGCAGTGGATTATTCATGATTGACAGGAGTTTGCTTAATGCCCGTCGCCCTGCCACAGATGTTAAACTGTCCAACTTTACTCCTACAATAGAGCCTGCCTTCTTAACAAGTTTGTCCAGGCGTGAGGTGTCTTTCATCTTTATGCTGCCACCCCAGCACACCACCGCGTAGAAGAGGGCACTCGGCACAACCGTCTGGTAGAACATCTGCAGCATCTTACTGCAGATGTTGAAGGATACCAAATTTGTTGTGCTCTCAAGGCAAAGACTTGCACTTTTTCTTACTTTTGAACTTTTGAAAGCAGATTCTTTTTTACTTTTACACAAGTATTTTTTACTGAAACACTTCTTACTTCAGTGAAAGTAAAATGTTGATGAAGTACTTCTACCTTTACTATCAAGTATCATTTTTGAGTACTTTTTACAACTCTGCTAAATCCAAAGATGTGCAGCCTAGATGAATTTGCAACCATGAGATAAAGTTACATGTGAGCAAGAGGGTTCTTTGTGATGGGATTAGCTTTTACCTGGCACACAAAGTTGGTACAATAGAGTTTACATTTTGGTAACTTGGTGGGCCTGTAATTTGGAAATGGGCTTTCATAAGACAAATAGATCAGGGATAGAATGGTTCAACAAAGGTTTAGGCTCATGTGCAGAATCTTCAGGGACTTGGAGTCATTTTAAAAATAATTTTTCTATATATTTTTTTTAATACTAGAGAGCAAAACACGTAATAAAACTAACATTTTATAACTGTGCTATGCTATATCTACATTTTTTCTCTGCTGAAAAAACAGGAAGCCCCACGGGATGTGCTTACCTGTCAACAGAGGTCTGATCAGAGGTAACTTAATTCTGGAAGACACATAACCTTACAAAATCTGGTTAGCCAGAGGAGAAGGATCCAAGATTTAATACAGATGAAAAATTTTCAATTGGCAGGGAAGTAATGAAAAAACAAAAATAGGTTTGATACAATTCCTGCAGGTTCTGCAAGCAAAGTCATCAGTGACCCTTTTTTCTTTTTCTTTCAATTTGTAAAATAAATCATTTCAGGAAGAGGTCACTCAGATCTATGCAAGCCTCTAGCTTCTTGGTTTTCCTGGTAATAATGTTATAAGCTTTCCCAGTGCCATAATGGCATTCATCTTAGTAAATTGTGATCCATAACGACAATTATTTACAGTTTTCTTTTTATCTTAAATGTGTATGACTAGGACAACTCCCTGGCACAGTGGTTAGTGATTCTTGTCCATTTTTAATTTTAACAGTGTTGATTATTTAATCTCTATATGTCAATGTGTATTCTGCTGTGTTTGTTGTGTTTCGTGGGTGGTTCCCCAGGAGGTGGGGCCACTTGCCCATCACTGCAGGGTACTCCACTTTTGCCTATAAAGGCTGAGGAAAACCCACCATCCCTTTTGGTTCATTGTTATTGTGCTCGTGTAGAGGGTGGCTTTCTACTTTGATTTTCAGTACTTTTTCAATTTTCTGTATTCTTCGGAGGGTGTATTGGGATATTATTTGTCTTGGATTACTGTCATTGTTTCATTCAGTTCCTTGGCCTCTTGTGTGCCTCAGAGTTTTATTTGGTCACAGATCATTTTTTGTAAAAATATATATATATTTTTTATTCATAAAGATAATTATACAGTATGGGCAGCATGGTGGTGCAATGGTAAAGCTGCTGCCTTGCAGTTAGGAGACCTGGGTTCGCTTCCCAGGTCTTCCCTACATGGAGTTTGTATGTTCTCCTCATGTCTGCATGGGATGCCTCCCACAGTTCAAAGACATACATGTTAGGTACATTGGCGATCCTAAATTGTCCCTAGTGTGTGCTTGGCGTGTGTGTGTGTCCTGCGGTGGGCTGGCACCCTGCCCAGGATTTGTTCCTGCCTTGCGCCCTGTGTTGGATATAGTGGGTTGGAGAATGACTGACTGACTGATGATACAACACATATAATCACATGCAATCGTACAACTTGGGTTAGATATTCATGCAGCCTCATTAATATTAGCATGATATGGGTGAACCTACCAGATGTCTCAGTTCCTTAGTGACATTGTATGTCTTCTCAATCCAAACAAAGACAGAGAGAAAGAAAATGCTGTGAAAGTGTTCACTTTTCTAAAAGGCAGCCACTGTCCCCCTCTGTTCTTATCCAAAATAATTGGTTCACTTTCTCATTCTTGTTAGCAGGCCACGCTGACATTTTAAAGTTAACCAAAACACTTTAAAAGTATGTATACAGGGTGGTTCAAATCTAATTATGCAATTATGAAAAGGCGAACACATCGCACCTGCTGTTTGACTGACAACTGTCTCCCCGCCATTTTGGAATGCAGGGCAAGTGCTGCCATCTATCGACAACCAAAATAATTTTTTTGTGACTTCTCTGTGTAATAAACTTAATAAGTTAAAGCGTAATGAAAATTGCATAATTAGATCTGGACCACCCTATAGAAAACAAACCAGAAAATACAGTAATAAACCCCCCAAAAATCTCTTCTCACATTCAGCTGTAGGTTATTTTCTCTTGGACTCAAACTTAAAAAAACAAACTACTACAAAATCCTGCTTCGTGTTCCATCTTTCCCACCATGCACTGCACTCCTGTTCACCTTGACAAGATTTCAGGCTAATGGATTATCACCTGACATCTGTCAACTGAAATGTTTAAAGTATCCTCTGTGCACATGGTGTCCCTAATAAATAACTTTTAAAGAAAAAGTTAATACATATTATATATTAACGGTTGATATAATTGTACAAAATTAAAGAATGAGAACCCAGTTAATAACGAAATATACATGCAAGGTGTTTATTGATATGGTGAATACTTATTTTTAGCTCAGAATATTAACAATATTAATAAGTAAACAAGTTTATATTTCTGTGCATTTTTAAATAATCAAAGCTGAATTCAGAGTGAATAGGTTATTCAACCATAGACACCTAACCATCAAGTCCAGTTAATCCTGTTTAGTAAGTGGAACTCATATTTGCAGCTATATTGGCAGATCACAAGTAGATATTATAATTTAACTAGTTTAAAAATGTTTGGCAAATTATTTAAGAATTCAGTATTACAATGTTGATATCATAAATCCATCTTTGGGCAAAAATATTAAAAGCTTGAGGAATAATAAAGCAAACCTAAAACAAGCATGCATAAAATGCTACAGTAAATATTTTTACCAAAGAGCTGAAATAAAAAGATTAATTATTGATCTTTGTACTGAATGATTAAAAGACAAAGAAACACTATCTGAAGAAAACAGTACATTATAACATTTAATAGAAAAAAAGCACAATTAAATGTAAGGCATATGAAGCAACAAATCAGCTTTCCTTTTGCTAATTAGCCAGAATGATTCCAGTAACAAGTACTTTAGTGAATTACGACGTTAAAAAATTTAGAAAGTATGTGGGTAGTACTAAATGCATATTAATTATGAAGAGGAAGCATTAACTAGAGTGTTTTCTTAAATATCTGAAAAAAGGTTTTCTTTTGCCACAGAAGTTTAGTTGTAAACTAAAAAGTTGTAAGTAACATTAAACAGGAGCAATTTCTTGAAAAAGCCCACTCTCAGTCCTAGCTTTCCATAAGTAGAGTGGAATTCACAATATTGAAAGGTATATTATAAATGCAAAGAATTATTACATAATCAAAAAGAAAAGATTTTTCTGTTAATTTTCATCCTCGCGGTTGTATTCCCTTATGTGAAGAGTGTGCCAAGTAGTGTTGATTCTGATGCTTTTTGAGGGTAATTGTAATTTGGTTTAAAATCATGCTGTCAAATTTGAAGTATTTGCTGAATTAAAATATTAACTGCGACCAGAGTTAAACTTTCTAATATTGTACTTGGCTCACGGTGATTTAAGACATGTACCATTTTAAAATTGATTATTGATTTTGAGAAAATTTAAATGATTTCATTAGTGCCCCAAAGTGTATGATCTAAGACAGTGTGGACTGAAAGTAGCCAGAATGTTATTTAGCACACATTTTTTATTGTAAAGTAATTGATGGCTTCTGCTGGTTAGAAGTTGATTCATCGCTGTGTCGAAATGGACATAGACAGATCTGCTTTAGAGAAAGTTGTGGAGAAAGGGGATGAATGGAATGAATGCTTTCATAATTTACACAATCATGGTTGTATTCTTTCTGATTTTAAAATGTGTGATGGAAAATTATTTGGTTCAAAGATTGCCTCAAAAATCACAAGCCAATGATATTCCTTCTGCATAAATGTAGACAGGAAGATGTCATTTTTTGAGAGCTCTACTGTACTTTTAGAATATTTTAACTCAAATGTTCATAATATGTTAATGATGAAAAGTACAAATTTCATAGTGACTGTTGAGTTAAACATATTTGTTTTGTGCTTGATTGGAAAGTAGGATATTTCTGGATGATTTTTTTACGTTTTTAAGACTTGAGCATAGCATCCTTCCAATGTATTAGTATAATACCAGAAGAGACTTTTTCCGAGTTCATTTCCCACAGGTTCAGTATCAGTACAATGTTCAGTACTGATTACAAATGATTTTTAGGAGATATCCTCACAAGTTTCTTACTATTGAAAACTCCAAAATCAGACTAATTAGTGCCAGTAGCAAGAATCTCTCACAAATGCTGATGAGAAGTTGTGCAGTCATTGAATGCATGGTAAATGCAAATATAAGCTTTAAGATAAGGCACTGAAAGGATAAACATGTTATGTATAGAAGACACATCATGGTTTACAATTTTTAACATAATAGATGTTTTAAAATAATGCAATATACCCAGGAGAATGTGAACTTGAGGATAAAGAGAAAGTGCATCTGTTTGCTTATAGTAGACCTGGAATAAGATGCAACAAACATATTTTAATAACTTTTCAACATACAATCCAGAAGTGTGTCCTGTAAAGAGCTTGAAAGAAGGGCCATTCAGGTAGTAACAAAGTAATATACACTTTATACTATGATGTTCTGCCTGTAACTTTTGAAAAGAAGTAACAGCTTTCTTTGAAAATATTTCATCTGAATGTAAAAAATGTTTGATGGCAGTATTTTAAAAATTCAAGGAGGCATATAGTTATCACTGAAGACAAGGTACACAACAATGGTCTTTTTGTTGTCTTTATCAGCCTACAAGACAGACAGCAATGTAAGTCTTATTTCCTGATAATGAGCTTTACAGCAATGGTTCTTAAGTTTGATCCTCTGGGAAACTTTTGGCTGCAGGTGACTCATTTGTGCTTTTAATGGAACTCCTTGTTTAATTTGCTAGCATTAAGGAGTTCTTATTCTTTAGTTAGTTAGACAATGCAGTGTGTGATTTAACTTGAATGTTCAGTATGAGGGTATGTATTTTGGTCACAAAAAGAACACTTTTTATTTCTTTTTCAAAATCGTTCTGTGTAGTATGTTGCCATAATTTTATTCAAACTGTAACAAACAATAAAGAACAGCTTAAACTAAAGTAACAAAGAATGCTGATAAGGAGCAGCTCCTTCATATCACTTCCACTTTTGCAACCACTTGCATCAAAAAAGATCTGAAAGAGATGAACAGATTCTTACGTGTAAAATTGCATTCATCCTCATAAATGAAACACACAAATATATATTCATTTCCTATTAAATTAACAAATCATGTTGTGTATATATACAATAAAGATATACATTTGAAAATAAGTACTGTATTTTAATTTATATATATATAAGGGTCTGTGGTGGGTTGGCACCCTGCCCAGGATTGGTCCCTGCCTTGTGCCCTGTGTTGGCTGGGTTGGCTCCAGCAGACCCCCGTGACCCTGTGTTTGGATTCAGCGGGTTAGGAAATGGATGGATGGATGGATATATATAAGGGTTTATTAATACTTTGTAGTAAGAATTGGTACAAAGGAAGGCCAACGGCTGTAGAGCTCAGTTAAAGAAAGAGGACATTAGGAGCACCTCCTGATACAGTGTGTTGCTGAACCCACCACATGACTAACCACCTGAGGATCCCAGATTGGGACCTGAGTGCAGCCATACTAGTTCAGATGGAATGGAAAAATATGAGGGGTTTAACAGTGACTGGAGTGTCAATCCTGCCACCAACCCCCAAGTTTTCGCTGCAGGTCATACCCAAGACGGCAGGCCCAATGAAGTGGAATCACTTCTGGTATTTGCGGTATTTGAACCAGCAACTTTCTGATTACCAGGGCGGATCCTTAGCCTCAGAGCCACCACTCCACCATTATGGAACGGCTGCCGCTAAAATGTAATATCTAAGATACAGGTGTTGCCATTTTGGATGCCTGCTGTTTACAATTAGTAAGGGGCATTAGGTTTCTTTTGGTAAGTGTTGAAAATATCAACTCAAAAAATCTATTTAACTAATTCACACTAATAGTGTATTTATTAGGATTTGCCTGGTGTAAAGCATCTACTGTATAATACTCCAATGTCAACATTTCATCCTTGCATCAGACAGAGCATGTCTCTTAACAAATTTTGTTAGAAATCTACATTGTTACGTATCTGAGTATTAACTCAGCAGCCTGAGAGGAATTTGGAAACAGAACTACAGATGATACATGTGGTACATCAGGCACAGGTGCATGATGGAAGTTTGCTTGACAAACAAGCATCAATGTTTTTCAATCAGAATGTGAGTGGTAGAAGAAGAAGAAAATGTAGTATTTTATTGACCCTATAGCAAAATGTATATGTCCTCTGAGAAAAAGATCTGCAAAGCTAAGTGTGCCATTAATTACAAGTATGTTAAAGCAGGTGAGGCTTATTTAATGATCACAAGATGAGAAAATGTGAAAAGGCTGTAAAAATGGTATGGAAGGATTGGCATCCTGCCATGGGAGGTTTAATGATACTTTCCCTTGATGGGAGGCCAGAATAGTGAAAATATTGATAGGACAATATATTCCTCCAGTACGCTGGGTGACAAAATATTTCTGGCAGTTCTCCCCTTTGGGTAACCCCAAGGATGGGGTTTAGTGTTTTTTAGAGCTGCTGGATGAGGCAACTGGAAGACAGCTCCCCTGTTCTCCTGGAAAACATTTTGTCTTGGAAGTTTGTCTGCAGTACAGCTCTGAAGAATGAAAGTTAAAATGGCATAAGTAAGCTGAAATGTCCATACTGGTGTTCTGACTAAAAGACAGGCAGAATAGAAAAAAAAATTGAGTGAGAATCAGTAGAAACAATGGAGTGAAAAATAATCAAAGGTCAAAATTGGAAGACAAAAATTCAGAGTTTTCACAACCAATCTGTAAACCAAAAATCAGAGATAAAAGCAGAGCTTTGTTTCAATAACCAATGGAAAGAAAATTAAGGAAAATAAGTTATGTTTTTAGACAATCTTTATACAGGTACATTGATGATAGCACAACTGCCAACCGGCATCCCCATGGAAACAAGTGATGAAAAACCCACAAAATGGCAATGCTAATCATGAAACCAAAATGGTGTTGGAAAAGAAAGAAAAATAAATCTACTTCAAAGCGCTAAGTAAAATTCTGATGCCAGAATTGGATTCCTTGGGTATTAAAACCCCCAAAATGACACTAAGATGAAAATTCAAGCCTCCTTAAATTAAAAAAATAAATAAAAAGAAACTCAAATCATAACAATTGGAGTTTTCCAAGTCTACGTGTTGCTCCATTCTTGATCTATTGGCATAACAGCCTATAACAGCCTATGGTGACAGTGACAACAAAATTATAATCTTACCAAAGTAAGATGCCCCATAAACCATGAAACATATGAATTTAATTTAGCCGCCTGCAATAACCCAGCTAGACCAGCATAACTATGAAAAATAAATGGAAAGGAGTATAATAATCAAATTTCACTTATGATTCCTGTTAACTCATGTGGCTAACAGTTTTCACTACAATTATATCAGAACTCACTTACTCATAAACCAATCAGAACTTACTAGCTAGAAGTTAAGTCACTAATGGATCATCTTGGACATGCAGATCATTCTTCATAGTAAAGCTACCTACAAATTAAGCCTCTTAAACATCAACCCATCTGTGAGATATATCTTGGATCCAAAACGCATTAGGTGATCCCATGCTAGCCACAGCAGGACCTGTGATGAATTCTGATGTTTGCGGCATTGTTTACTTCAGTAAAAGTCTTCCAAGAATAACAAGCCCCTTGGTCCATTAGCAAAAGCTCAGCCTAAATGTTAATTCAGGTTAGAATGAGGCCTTAAAAACAAAAGTTAACATATGAACTTTTGACAGTAAAGTTAGACAATGTGGAATTAGTAGAGGAAAGAAAAGGACAAAAAACAAGTGACCAAACCTGTCCTGACTGGAGCTTATAACTAACATTGCGATTTATGTTTTGTTGTGAATTATGGTCTGAGATCTTTCAAGTAAGGAAGACAGACATTTCAAGGTAACTTAGTCCTACTTACTTATCATTACAGTGGAGAATGACGATGTGTGGCATGTTGATTAGCAAATGCAAGTATTAACTTAAGTGTTATCAGTAACAATAATGACCCCATAAACACTACAAACAGTGTAGAAATTTGGAAAAGACTGACACTCACAGATTTGAACACTTTGGCTAAATCACAGGGATAAGTTCCTTGTTTGTGAGCTGTAGCTTAAAAGAACCTTTGAAGTACAATTTGTCATAACTGAAAATCTCCGCTCTTAAATATTTAATTAAACAATGTTATGTATGTTTTTCAAAATAGTTATATAATAAGCTTGAGGCTTTACAATTAGGATAGGAAACAAGGGAATATAATTAAAACAAGTAAGTCATATAAGGAAATTATATTTTTTATGATATATACACCTGTATATATATTGTCACACACGTGCGATTGGGAGACAGCTGAAGGGTCTCAATGATAGTAATTTCACGCCAGACCAGGGGGTGGCGGGGTGCGCTGACTGTCTCTCTCAATCTCTTGCAGACTATCTATGAGAAATCCCGCAGGGTACCGTCACTGATGACGTCACTTCCAGTCCCAATGAAGTCACTTCTGTTTCTAGCACCGACGACGTCACTTCCGGTCCCAGTGGTATCACTTCCGGTTCCACACAGATGACATAATTTCCTTGACTGGCCTTTAAAGCTGCCATATTGTCTCAATAACTTCAGTTCTGTTGTGGACTCGCATCTGTGAACATCTCTGTTCTATTTAAACCTCAATTTTGCATCCCTTGAGCAATATACAGGTGGCTGCCCCAAACCTTTATGATGTCTGAGAGTCATTCTTGTGACTATATATATATATATATATATATATATATATATATATAGTCTCAGGCATTACTTAGGGGACATCTTCAAGGGTCTGCAGTCGAATGTAGGAGCAGAGAGGTGGTGCTATCACTAACACCTTCTCATTTTCCATCCTCAGTTTAGATGCTCAACAGCTGGAGTCACCCAGCTTCCTCTTCCTTCATGAACATCAAAGCCACCAGAAGTGGGTGTTCATTTATGAACCCATTCAAGAGGTGAAAGGATTGAACCCTTGCCTTAGTTCTGTTTTTAATTAGCTAAATGCCAAATGTTTTGCACCCTTGTGCACTATTTATTTTGCCTCTTTTCCAAAAGGGGTTAACAGTGGGTACCCTAACACTTTTTATGTTCATTGTCTATTCTTTGATTACAATATATATATATATATATATTAAAATTAAGGATTAAGGGAAAGGTATGTACTGAACTGATTACAGAATTACAGATTAGCCGTGGTTTCATTTAAGTGTGTATTGGAATGACTAGTTCATAAAAAATGAATTAATGATTGGCAGTCAATAATTATTTTTATTGTATTCATTTTCAGTTGTCTTCTTTGTGCATGTAACAAAACATGATTTTGTCCTTATCAGATCTAATGTCATGTATAGTTTTAGTTGTACTATGTACATTCCACTTCAATATCCAGCTTTGTGCAAGGGTTTTCAAAGTTTTTTAATGCAGTTGCAGGTGGATTTAAATCTTAGCTCATCTACTTATTGTGTGTAATTTGTATGTACTTGAGTTTTTTTTTTCCAGCCTCCTCTAGTTATCCTCTGATATCCCAAAGATTTGCAAGTTCATTGGCAACTAGAAACTAAGACTGTAATAGGGACTGTTGAATGGTGTGTGCATGAACTGTCGGTGTGTTCATGAGTATGCCCTAAATGATGGGTATGCCATCCTGCATAGGCCTCAGCTCCCCACAATGAATCACAATAAGTCATTAAAAAAGAGAGAGCTATTTTTTTATTATTGTGTGGCTCTAATTTTATGGTCCATTTTTTTCAAAACCAATTTGTGTTTTCAAAGTAAAGGATTCTGTGTGATGTAAACTTGTTTTGAGTCTACGTGAGTGACATACTAGCACTTAAATATCACACTATGAGCATATCATCAACCCTATACTTTTTAAATGTACATGATACACATAAAAGAAAACTATTATAGCTTTTTTTAAAAAGCTCTCAGATTATATTTCAGTGCACACCTGTCAAAGTGATTAATTAGAGCAATGCTGCATAACTAAAAAGTACATGATTTTGTTATTTCATAGATTGTAAACATTTTCATTTTAAGGTTGGTGTTGTTGAACATGCTTTATGAACTGAAGGGAACTGATATTTGAACAGGTGAGTAAAAAATTCTTCCTTATAAAATCAAGTTTCTAAGAAAAAACATAAGCAAAACAAAAAATTATGAATTTCTGAAGCCATACTGGAAATTTCCATATCTTAAAATGTAGCTGTGAAAAGTCATCTTTCTTTTGCTTCTATCACATCACATATATTTTCTGTATGTATCTTTTAAGAACATTAAGAGAGAAAAACAGGTCCACTGTGCCCCCTGGAGGCATTCCTTCTCCTTATTTGTTTTTTTATTAATATTTATTATGGCTGTTATCAAGTGTTCAGTATAACAATAGAAGAGATGCCAGGGGTAATAGAAATGACCATGTTGGTTGCCTTTACTGAGAAGCATATTTGGTCTACCTGTAGGGCTTACTGTCTAAAATTAGGTTACGGCAATAGTATTAAACATATTAAAGAGTGTCCTTTCTAACATTCTTTTAGTACTGGACAGGGTGATACTAGAATTGGTGGTCCTTTGAAGTCTGTCCTGGTCTCACTGGGTAGGGGACAAAATCAGTGTATTTCTAGATCCCTGATTTTCTTATTTTTGCTTGAGGAGAGGCAACGAGCAGACTCTGAGGCATCTAAAGTTCTTTATACATTTTATAGTGGTTACTATAGAGCTTACCCCCTGCTCGCTTTGCTCGCCATTCCCCCTGGCCTGCGTTACGTGCCAGCCAGTTTGCATCTCTGCCGCTTGCGTTGTGAAGAGGGGGGCTGAACGCACCCGATGGAGACCCGAAACCCCCTCTTAAATGGTGATATAATGGGAAACAAATACAGTTTTTTTACCTCCTCTTTGCTTGAGCTGTCTTTGTCATCTACTCTTTGTCTTTTATTTCCAGCCCCAGGCGTGGTTAAATCTCTTGGCACAAAGTCTTGTCTCGCGGGACGTGAGTTCTTGATATTTTAGTTTATAATTTTAGAACGGAATAAGAATCTGAAAATCTAACAACATTGCATTAAAGTTCAAAAAATTCTGAAAAGAATGATACCAAGCATATATATGTAGGTTTTAAAATAAGCCCGATTTAAAGCATGACAAAAAAGTGACATACAGTACAAACGTCACATAAAATTGTTGCACAAATTCATTGAACTTTTAGGATTAGGATTTTATATATATATATAGAGTAGATTATGCATGGATATGACAGTTCACTATGGTCTCTTCAAATGCTGTTACACTGTTTTATTGTAAAAAGAAGATAGCAAGAGATAAGGTGTTTCAGATGGTGTAAACTACAAAAAATAAATAAATAAAGAGATAAAAATCCATCAGTTACACCAGTGTGCCCATTCCACTCACTGATGCGAGACTGATGCCATCTTGTTGATCTACTGGTTTATAGGACCCAAGAGTCTGGAAGAGTGATATTATTAGCCGGTTAGATTCAGGCTCATAGGATTTTTTTTTTTCTTACTTTAGAGAAAGACAACGAACAGTGAGTTGGTGGTGTCACCTCAATAACCTTCCTTGGTGTCTCTTTTAAATCATCCTCCTTAGAACATGCAACATGTTCATGCGTCTGACAGTTATGTAGTGTAGTGCAGTAAATGACTTTACAATTGACAGTTGACGCATTAATGAAACAAATAATCTAAGCATTTTATCTAAAAGGAAATTTATCAGATCATTTAAACATAACTTTTTAGAATGTAAGGTGCGGTTTGTATACTGTAAGAGAGGAAACATAGTGCAGTTATGTTTTAACAAGCTTTTCTAATTTTGTTATATTTGTTATCTTACTTAATGAATAAATAACAGTTTAGAAGTGTTTATTTCCCCAAAGAGCTTAAAGGCCTAAAAGCCTAAAAAATAAACATAAAATTGCTCATCTTCGTAAAATATTGTAATGTTTCTGTTTATGCATTGAATGTTATGTTAAAGCTGAAAGGTGCAGTTTTGTTGTCTTTTGATTAATAAATGTTCATGTCTGAGCAGTATGTTACATTGACTTATTTTTTGGATCAAGTAACATTTAAATAGACCAGTCAGTTTGCATATATTCTGATGTGCTAACCAGCTGGTAAATATCATCATTTCTTTGGGGTTTCTGTCTTTTTGGAAATTGTTCATATTATGTATATTTTGAAATAGGCATATTAATTAACATGGGCACTATAATTTTATATTGTTTTCTAATTGTGCATCCCTATACAGTTTATAATGTCAAACATAGTTAACGTTCATATTATCGGTTGTCATGGCCCTGTATGTGTAAAACATGGTGGTACACATGGGTTAATGTCAAAATTTTTGCTTAAAAAAAATCTCACATTTGTTTTTAGTTGGAGAGATCAATAAAAAATGTTAGGAATTTTCTGCTCCATTTTCTTACATTTGAATTGTTTTGCATTTTTCTTTAATTGTAGAGAAAGCTAAAAGGCACAACCAGAAACAATTTAGTGTTAGGACTTCTCTGCTCCATTTCCTTACATTTGAATTACTTTGCACATGGAATTTATTAACTGGTCTTGTTGAGTATTTGTTTATGAACGTGGCCTGTCGCTTTACTGTTCTTTCGGTTTGTCCCTTTGAAGCCATTAATCTCTTGGTGTATTCATGCATGCCTGTGTCTTTAAGATGGGTACCTGATTTAAACACATTACAGTAAGAGTTAGTCAGACAGTAAGGGTTGGCACAGAACAATGAGAGAGCCCAGCAGGGTCATAAAAGAGAAATAAAACATTTATGCTGAATGTTGTCAGTTAACCTGGAGAAGTTAAGCTTTGCTTATGCACTGGTTGCCTAGAGGGTTCAATGAAAAGTATTTTTAATTCTTTTTCTTCTCCAAAATAGTGCCCTAAGCACCACAGCCACAATAAACAGGCAAATAAACACCACAAAGCACAATATTATTCTTCTTTCTCTCTCTCTCTTTCTCCTCCACACCTCCCAGCAAGCTTCATCCACCTCCACCCTACTCTGGCTCGCTTGCTGGGTTCCCAACAGTCCTTTAAATAGTGCCCGACCCAGAAGTGCTTCTGTCCTTCCATCCACGTGACTTGCCAGCACTTCCTGATCAGATGGAGAACTTGAATTTTCTTCTGTGCTTTCATCCCCATGACTTGGTAGTACTTCCAGGCTATGGGTTAGACATGACAACCCGTTTTCTTGCAGCATCCCCTGGTGGCACCTACAGTACCCAGCAGGGCGGTGGTATTAAACTACATGTCCCCTGATGGAATCCAGGGCACTGCTGCAGTCCAGGTAAGCTGCCATATAGCGTCTTTCGGGAGGTAGTGTCCTAGAAAAGCTGCCTTCCCCCATCCTTCCATCTCAGGTGCATCTCAGCTACCGGCCGTCTGTTACTATATATATATACAGTGGTACCTAGGTATACGTCCTTAATCCGTTCCAGGTCCTTGGACTTATACCAAACAGGACGTATACCAAACAAATTTTTCCCATAAGAAATAATGGGAAAATGATTAATCTGTTCCCATAAAAAAAAATCCTATTGCTATTGGCATATTATACATTGATGGGGTTGTATATAATAATTTAAACACTGCTTAATACTAAAATACATAAATACAAAAGCAATTAGATGAAATAAATTAAAATTTGACCTCACTTTACTTTTTAATAACGTCCGTTTTTCACAATCGTAGATGCCGTCATTCTCGGCAAACGGTATGCAACAGCCATGTCCCAGATATGCATGCCACCTTCAAACTTTTCAACAATCAATTCAAATTTACGTGAAAAAACACAAAATCACGCTGTGACGACGCGGGTTTGCTGTATGCTCCCATCTGCTGTCGGGGAGCCCTTGAACCCTACACCGTCGGTAATGTGCCTCACTGCTAAGCTCATCGGTAACAACAACGCAAGGCGATGGTGAAAAAGTGCAAAGTGCTTTTATTAAAACAATCAACAAAACAAGGTGTTCAAATTAAAGTGCAGTCTCCAAAGTTCCAATAAATAATCCATAAAATCAGAAGTGAAATGTGGAGGTTAAAAATAATACAAAAAAAGTCTTATTAAAAACAACGAGGTTAAAATACAGCAGGAAGCATTCTTAAAAAAAAAAAAAACAAGAAAAAGCCCGGTGCCTTTTTACCTGGCGGCCACCCTGCTTCCCAACAGGGGACTCGCCCTACTTGCAGCTGACCTTAACTCTGCCTACTTCAGCTACTTCATGCGCGCGCTCACTCTTGCTCGCTGGCTCGCTCTCTCTCTCTCAACTTCCCATCCGTTCTTTCTTTTTCCTCCCCTTCTAGCCGACTTGCGCTTCTATGTATCAAGATAAGCAGCCCTAGGAACAATCACGAATGCGGATGGTCTCTCACCTCTCCACTTTGGTGAGAAATGGCCACATCGCGAATCATCCTGAGAACCTTCAGCCACACAACCACCACACCCCCTCACCAAGCCGCGAGCGCGGTGATTATTTATTTTAAAGCTGGCCTTTGACAGGAGCTGTGGACCCGCTATACCACACACGTGAAAATTCACAGAGAGTTATAGCGTGGGTTGTTCCCTGAATGCTAGCAACTGGCGCAATGACGGTCGAGTGCAGTCGTGGCTTTGTCTCGAGAGAGGTAAACAAGGGTAGCATGCGAGTCGTATTCCAAACAAAGGTTGTAAACCAAGCAAAATTTTTTCTGTCCAAACAGGACGTATACCAAGTTAGACTTATTCCAAAGCAGACGTATAGCGAGGCACCACTGTATATATACTGTATATACAATATATATATATATAAATCTAAAAAAATCTAAACACACCTAATGCACTGTATGTTTGGGTAATGCAGTATCACAGGTCTTGATAGCTGGAAACTGCTTGAAGACAATTGGAAAAAAAGCAATAGAAACTCTTAGAAATTGCCAGGATGAAGTATGTCATTATTATGTTGAATAGCAATCTTTAAAATATGCTGCAGATCTCTTTACGCTGCTTTTTTTAAGGTGATATCTTCTGGACAGAATTTCATTTCCTTTGTTTCTCAGCAGGTAGAAGATGGTTTGGAGGCTAAAGAAAGAACAAGAAACTGAATTTTACCAACTACAGTCCTTGCCTAAGAGAATGTTACAGTAGTGTGTATTAACTACTCACGCTATACTATATAGCAACTGCTCATTCTGCCTCCTTGTGACGTCTGGGCTGGGGTGCAGGGAGAAACCTGTGGCTAATGCACGGAACTTTGAATGTCACATAAAATGTCTGCTCTGTCCCTCAGTGATGGTTCATATGACTTCAAAGGTCCAAAAGTCACTCTATAAAAGCAAAAAAAGTACTGCAAAATGTATTACTACAATATGCACTTTGGTGTACTGGTTACAATTGCTATTCACCCCTACAGGCATACTTAATAAACGTACTTAATAAAGAGCAAAAAAAAAGCATGCCTTAAGCATTCTTAATAAAAGCATAACTTGATAAAATGAGAAAGACATTCTTACATACAGTAATAAAAAGTTATATGCAAAAATTACAAAAGTCGCCTTGAAAATCAAACTAACATTTTATCTTTAATCTACAGTACAGTGTTGCATAGTGCTTAGCATTATTTGAATCCCAAATCAAATCATTTTGTGGCATTCACAAATCTGCATTAAATCTGCATGGGTTTTCTCTGCACACTCCAGTTTCCTGCACTTTTCAAAAACGTACAGATTAGGTGAACTGGCAGTCCCAAATTAACTCAGTATAAATGTGTATGCCCTTCAATGCACTAGTGTCCCATACAAAATTGTTGCCTACTTTGCACCCAATTACTTTGTTTCCTTGATAGCAAAAAACTTGCTAATTACAAGATTACACACTGCCACAGTGTGAATAGAATGCAGTGAATAATAAGAATAGGACATGGACAGGGCGAATTTGGGCCTATTGGATTTTGCAATGTTTGTTTCATATATTACACTCCCAAACAGTGGAGACATATTAGTCAAGGATACCTATAAGAACTGCTTTATACTTGGTACATCTGGCTGTAAATTTAAGCAGAAAAAGTCACCTTGCGTTACATTTTTTTGTAAAGTCAAAACCTTACATTTGCGGTGGGCTGGCACTCTGCCCAGGGTTTGTTTCCTGCCTTGTGCCCTGTGATGGCTGGGATTGGCTCCAGCAGACCCCCGCAACCCTGTAGTTAGCATATAGCAGGTTTGATTATGGATGGATGGAAAACCTTACATTTTTTGAAGTGCCAATGTATGTGTTTACTAATGATGCAATACCAGCTTGTTTACTTCAAGAGTAATCTCATTCACTAATGTTCTAATAAGTACACACTATAACAAAAATACTGGGCAAAAACCCAGCAGAGCTCTAATCTTAGCCCCTCTCAAAAATTGAAGATTATGCAATATAACTAAGCCACTTTTGTTGAGAAAATGGTAGATAGAAAAAAAAAACACTTGAGAACAGCATTAAATGCCAATCACAAGTTACTAATGCTGTCTCCTATAGTTCTGCAGTAACCTCCATGGGCCCCAAAACCCATGCTAGCTAAATCTCCAAACCCCATACCAGCAGTGGCTGTAGAAACTTTCCACGGTCCATGGAATGAGTTGAATTTTTTTTTTAATCCACAAAGATCTACATGTATTTTTGCATGCAAAACTTAAATAAGTTCAAGACAAAAATGATCCAGACAACACTCAAATTACAATCCCGCTGACTTGCACTCGGACATGCTACCATTTGCACTATTCTTCATGTGACGTAAACCAGAAATAAGATGGCTGTTTATAATGATGAATGCAGAACTTCAGTTTTCACTGATTAATTTAATATTTTGATTTTCCTTTAGTCGTCTTCAAATAGCTAATAGCTACGTTCATCAGGAACAAGTAGCTACTATATATATATACAGTATATATATATATATATATACTTTGTATATATATATATATATATATATACTAGCCATGTGCACCCAACTATGTTGCGCGTGTTAAAGTTGTCTGTGAAGGGCTCCCTGTTTAAACTGGGCCCTTCGTTGCACAGCATTATGATTTTTTATAAGTGAAACAAAATTACAAAAGAAAACCCTTGAATATTGATTCGATAGGAATGGCCTACTCAGAATCACTGTCCGAATCGTAATTATGTAGTGGTGTAGGAGCATTTCTGCTTCTGTCTGTTCACAGTCCGTCTCGTTTTAACGACGCTGTCGTTTCACTCACGATCTCTTCTCAACCTTTCTCCAGTCTCGCAGGTTGCTTTGTGGGAATCCAGAGTAAGGCAATATGCACGGAGCAATGGTTATAAAAGGGGGACACATAGGTATCCAGGCTCTTTAAAGCATAAATAGGGATCACTTCACTGACATGTGAGCAAGTCACGGTACCACTGTTAGACGAGCAGCACTCGCCGCCTACAACTGACAATAACAATAATAATTTCCGGAACGTGCTGTAACATTGTCATTCATTTTACCCACTGTCTTTCTTTCATTCATATGTTACGTAGGCACGTACCTTTTATATTTGGCAATCTCATTCTCTAACCAGGCCTCAGGAGCTAACCAGTGTAACACTGTCCACCCCCCTTTCGTTATTCCAGCACATTGTTGACAATTGTGAGTAACAACAACGTACTAAACTGGAAGGTGGTCTATGCATGCGTGGAATTCTTGGACAAACAAAGATCAAGATCTAAATGAAGATCTCTTTAGTTAATTTAAAGCACAACAATTTGTTTAGTTTGAATGTCTGTGTTTTGAGGTGTGACTGGAATACTACAGTCTTCAGTAGTATAAGCCTGGAGGAGATTCTTAATGCAAAGCCTATGTTTTAGCTGTATCTCTACTGCCATCTAGTGCTTCTTCTTCTAATTCATTCGCGGACAAACAAAGATCAAGATCCAAATGAAGATTATATATAGAGATACTTTTTATACACTACTAAAAAAAATTAAGGGAACACTTAATCATCACAGTCTAACACCAAGTCAATTAGGCTTCAGGAATATTAATCTGTCCAGTTAGGAATCATAAGGAATGTGAATGAACTTCACCTGCTTTGGTGCAAATGAATGGGACAATAAGTGCACTTGGGAGGCAAAAGCAAGAAAACCCTGAAATAAGAAAATGTGTTTGCAGTTGGTGGGCGCAGACAATTCCTCTTTCCTTATCCTTCCTGATGGATTCTTCCCAAGTTTTATGTTTTGCTAATAATTAGAGGCAGGTAGGTGGGTTTATGCAGTATAACATGTTGAAAGGTCTATAAACACAATTAAAAGGTGAAGATATGTATATAAATATATATGTGTGTGTATGTGTGTGTCGGTGTTTCTTTTCATCAGTATGCTTATGATATTTAACTAAACCTGTCACTGGCTCCAGATTTTTGTATCCCATTTAATTGTCTCTCTGACTGTATTGTGCTTAATTGCTGATGTCAAAGACTGAATGTCTCAAAACATTTTAAAGGCCATCAGCATGTTTTGTTTGTCAGAAAGGATGCTTAGAGGTTAAATTTATAGACTTATTTTGATTCCCCTTTTTTTCTGGATGATAAAACCTTGGCCAAAAATCTGGGAGTTGTCTTCATCAGTGATCCCAGTGTTAGGTGTCACGTTAGTAATAACGATGAACTTATAGGCTGGAGGGATACTTTTAAACACACATAAAAATGATCATGTAACAGTAAGTCAGACATGTGAATTAATAAAGCAAAATGCACCATAGACGCAGAAGGCAGTCAGACTTCTTTAAGGGCAATGTTGATGTAATCATTTAAAATTGGAGAATACAGAAGATGTAAGTGAAAAATTGAAAGGAATTTAAAGAGTGTTATTACACTACTAGACAATAAAATATTATTGTTATGGTTATTATTTGTACTTTATTGGTCTCCAGGGGGAAACTTTGCCATTATAGAAGCTTAAACGTTTTACAAGAAAGAATGAAAGAAACAAATAATAAACCTCCTGCCCCCATACCTGAACAAACACAACATTCTTAAATACAGAAATTCCACATCTGATATGACTCAATTAAAAGTCAAAGTGAGATATTTAAATGTATATTGCCTTTGTTATGAAGGTACCACTGTAGCTGTTTCTAGAACGCTTCTTCTGTATAATTAATTTGCTAAATGTAATCATCGATAGTATATCACAAAAGAACATGGTAATACACAAGGAAAAGAGAGGTTATTGCAGACACAGCATTAAACATTAAGTTTCAGCATTGTACAGTTTTTTAAGATAATGACAACAATTCTTTAATAAATGTAATATTCCTTATGAGTCTCACAAAATTCATTGCTCTTTTATTCAATGAAGCAATTAGTAAGCAATAGTTTTATTTAATACACAATTTGAATACAAATTTAAGATGGAAATAGGTGTAAAAGACAATTTCCCCTTGGGGATTAATACAGTGTACCAAAACAAATTCTCAAATTTGTATTATTTCTTTGTAAACAACATTAGCTGCATGTGGTGGTAGAATAAATCATTTGATATCACTTATGTAGTGTTATTATGCTGCACACAATGTACAGTTACAATTATGTACAGAATTACAGAATAATGTACAGTTAGAATCATGCTGTTTTGCATGATGTTGAAGCAATTCTAAATTACAGTTCCATAACTAAAATAACCCTTACAAAGTCCTCATTTCAAACTAGACCAGCTGTGTGTAGTAGAAGCACATTAAATGTCATTTGTTCAGGATGATATTTAGTGACTTTTCCTAAATTTCTCCCAATTAATGAATAGAAAAATAATCCCCCAATTTGTGCAGCTTCTAAGAAATGTTTATCTTGCCATGTGTTTTGGGTCAGTTTTGACCCATCATTGACTTTAATGAATTGCTCAGTGTATTTAGTGTAGTTCGGCGTTTCTCAACCTTTAAGTATTTGCGACTCGAGTTTTCATAACAGTTTTAATTGCAGCCCACTAACATTTTTTGGAAACCCTAATAAAATTTATTCCTATATTTTTTGCTGCCGATACACTGCTACAAGTTTTATTAAACCTACTTAACTATCGACTTTTATCTAACTCTATATTTATTTTTCTAGTATCAGAATGTAGTTTAAGTTAATTTGCTTTGGTTTCAATAGATGGATTTTTCATATTTTCGATTCTTGTTTTCTTTTTTTCACATCTTCGCGCCCTCTTTTTTGTTACTTCGTGCCCCCCACAGGTTGAGAACCGCCGGTGTAGTTTTTTTTTGACACCACCCTAAATGTAATCTTTGCAGCTTGTGAGTGTGAAGGCTTTTAGTAAAGTGTAGCACTGGTAGTATGCCAAGATTTATGGGAGACAGTAAACAAAAAAGAAAAAATTTGGGCGGGTAAGCCCCAGTGAAAACTGAAAGACAGAGAAAGAGAATCTGTCACTATTGAAGTTACAGATCAAGATGCTTAAAAACCCTGCTGCATTTTTGAGGATAAAAAAAGCTTTTGTTATTAACAATTTTCCTATGGAAATGGTGCAGAAATAACAAAATACCTGAATTGTACTTGTTTTGAGAGGGCAATGATACGACTAATCAGCTATAAGTTGTAGCTATTTAACCTGTAGTGTCACGCATTTGAAAGAGGGAGTTGAAATGAGGGTCAGATTAATCTCCATTTAATACATCACTGTACACTGCTGTGATAAATGAAAGGATGCTTCACAATGTAATGAAAATACAGTTCATCCAATCACCCGTTCATCTATCCATCCATCCATTATCCAACCCACTATATCCTAACTACAGGGTCACGGGGGTCTGCTGGAGTCAATCCTAGCCAACACAGGGCGCAAGGCAGGAAACAAACCCCAGGCAGGGTGCCAGCCCACCGCATCTGTTCATTATATAACCAATTTATCAGGTCTGGACTGCTGCATAGGGTGCCTCCTTTAAATGTACCCATCTACAATGGTGACAAAATGAGCTACTCCAGATGTTCATTTCATAATAAAACTTATTTAGTTAATGGTTCAAAACATCTGTTTGTGTGGTCAGCTTACACAGCTCCAACGTACAAGGCAAAACTCTAACAATACGGCATGTAATGCATTAATGTACATAATGTTTGAGAAGTGCAGTTAACAAGAAAACTAAAATAGCATGAATCAGCCAAGAGTACATTCTGTCATTTTTAAAATCAAATTGTTATTACTATAACAATTAAATGTACCAAATATGGTGAAAGCACAAATGACACAAATTTGGATGGTACACGAGTGAATGTGATGCAGGTTCCATTTATGAGTAATTATTCATTTCAGTGGCATACTCTGGATTAGCAGATAGGCATAAGTAATAATGGTGTCTGATCAGTTATGTGAGGCAGCTTGGAAACAACAGAAGAAGTCTGTTTTACAGGAATTTTTTAAACAATAATAACCTTAAATTGGTAAGTTTGATGTAATATTGCCTTTTATTTATAAATCTAAATCTAAATTAGTCTAAAAAAGGAGGGAAAGATTTGGAAAATTAAAGAATTTAAAGAGGAGTTTATGAAATTTGAATTTTGAGTTTAACTTTTCCATTAAATATTATTATGTAAGTGTTATTAACCATTTAACGTCTCCTCCATACATTGATGCAATCTCACAACAGCAAAATGTCAAATTCCCAACAAAACATTTTTCTGTCAAACATTATTTGAAAAGGGTGGTGTTATAAAAGCAGCTTTAAAATGTTTGTATAAATGAATATATCCTGAATCACTTTGGTATTCACCAGCTCACAAGGAAATTGCATAATATTCTTTGAAATTATTAGCATTGGTTTTAATTAGTGTTTATTTTTCAGTTAACAGACAGAAAATGTGAGTGAATAAATTTTACTATGTGCACTGGGTAAGACAAATCATATCATTGTTTATAAACCCTACACTAAAATCCCTAAAAGCCAATAAAATCCATACACGTGTTGTTAAAATGGAGGGAAATCTCCCATACTCCCGTCACCACCACCACATGTAAAATTCAAGGTCTGAACTAGGTCTTTTTGTAAATTAAAGGTATGGAAGTTTAAGCTTTATATTTTTTGTACTATATCAAATCACTCTACTTTTCATGCATTAAAAAAGCATTAGCCGAACATACTGTAAGTTAGGCTCTGTGGCGGCTCCGTGGCTAAACATCTGCACTGGTATCTGGAAAGTTACTGGTTCAAATCCCATTACTGACAGTGTGGATCCTACTCCATTGTGTCCTTGAGCAAGACCCTTAACCTGAAAATTGCTCTATAGGCACTGTACAATGGTGGACTGTGCACTCTGATCCACAAAGTTAGTGCTGAAAGTCCTCCCCTTAAGGGATTAACTCTTTCAAGGCTGATGTCGACTTTTGTCAAAAGGAGGCTTTGATGATGGTAATCGACTGTAAACTGTGACAAAACCACCCTTTATGTTTTATTTGGACTCTTGTTTCTAGAAGGAAAGTTAGATTCATTGGTTTGACCGACATCTCCTGTGCTCGCGTGAGTAGCAAGGGGCAAACAACGGCAAAAATGGCACTGACATTTGGTAAGAGATCAAAGCGAATGTGTAAAGCAAAATACTCCGTGAAAGACGTTTTGCCTATTATCTCTGAACTGGACTATGACTTGTCGGACTCAGCTTTTGATGCAAGTGATTGAAAACGAGTGTGATGTTCCAGCTTTAGCTGATTGGTACCCAGCTAATCATTGTACTGACAATGTTCGTAAGGGAGGGCTGCCACTTAACAATAATAAGAGGTAGAAACCAGATTACAATGCACCAGGCACACAAAGACAGCCTGGCAGCAAACTTGCTGCAAATTCTTGACAAACAGCTAGCCACAGCATGCAACAACAGATATTTTAGGTTGATTTCTATGTGAAACCATTGCTTTTCAGAAACTATGTTTTTTTAAATAAATATTCAGCCCTCAAAGAATTAACAAAGTACATAAAAAAAAGAAAAATTGAAATGACTTTCATTACAACTCATAAAAACTAAATGTGATCTGTTCCAAAATGTGCGATAAAGAAGATAAATCAATATAAAATATACTTGGTATCAAAAAATCTGCCATCAAGGACACCTAAAAAAGGGTGCCAGAGTTGGTCAGAAAATACCCATAAGATACAGGATTGAGCCAGCAATTGAAGACATGTTTAGGGATTGTGAAAGGATCAGAATTGACACACTTGAAAAGGTTTGGGGCAGCCGTCTGTATATTATCCCTGGCTGCAATGAGTTTTGGAAGTAAGACAGTATTGTCTTTGAAGGAGTCCAAACAAGAACTGATGATTAGTGGTTAAGATAGCGGCTTTAAATGGCAAGACTGGAAGTGATGTAAGGGAATCGGAAGTGGCCTCCTTCTGTCATTGTGACCGGAAGTGGCGTTCTTCTAGGTGCTGTAACCGGAAGTGATGTTCTTCTAGGTGCCGAAACCCGAAGTGATGTCTTTAGGGATGAGTCAGACAGGTTGTCCCGTGTTTGGTCTGTAGAGGTAACAGAAGAAGGTTTAGTGCACCCTGCCACTCCCTGGCCTGGTGTGGAAATACCCTCACTTGGTCCATACAGCTTCCTCCAACTCTCACGTGTGTGACAGGGTAAACTACTAAATACAAACCAACTATTGTTCATACAATAGGAACCAAAGATTCCACCTTCTGTGTTCGACAAAGAAGATCTATACCCACGATAACACTGGTGGCAAATCCAATGTTCTGTGTGCTGGACGTACTATACCGAAGATAGAGACGTGCACAAGTGGAATAGAGAGGAACTTCAAACCTGGTGTTATAGTATATTAATAGTTAATCCCTGTTAACTCCCAGTAAGTCCTGGATAATGGATAATATCATTAAAATACCAGACTCTAATTAAAATAAGCACATTGTCTGTATTAAAAGAAAAACTGGTACACTGGTAAGACTTAATACAAATTTGTGTTTACTGTTAGAAGTACCTTAACAGTAGAATACACTTAATGATACTGTAATCATTCTAGCTAAGGTAAAGAAACGGTATTGAGGTTTTATATTTGTTCAAAGATTATGGCTCAAGTTTATTGTTTGGTAATTCATGTATGCTTCCCGAATATACCATTATGGACCAGATGGATGAGAACCATAAAAGAAACCAATACTGCCATTCTATGTCCTTGTAGATTAAATAATCATAATGTATTGTTAATGTTCTGACATTATTATGAAAGTATGCACCCATGTGAAAAATAGATGTGGTACTTCTGGATGGTTGGAATAAACTAGCTTTCTCAGTGGAATGAATCGACACAAACTTTGATCGTCTTACATAATTATGAAGTGATTTATAATAAATTTTTGTTCTAGTTTAAAATAAAGTTGTTGAACTGATTACAAGGTCATGCTTCAACTCTGTTGTACAAATTGAGCAGCTAGCATCACACTTCAGAAACAACAGAAAGGTTCCAATTCACTCACCCCAGTCAATCACCACTTACTTATGCACCTGATAGTAAGGTGAAGAGGAGCTGGGGACCTGTCTTTGCCAGAGAGTGTCATTTTGCTTTGCCCAGTGGCAAGAACCTCAATAAAACTAGCTACTGAGCATTTGAGGAATCCCCTTTGACTTTAAAATGTCAAACATACAACTTTAAATGTACAGTTAGTTATGATACAGCTAGAGTGCAAAATGCCAGGAAACCCACCACCTCACTATAGAAGACCACTTCTAGAAGACACCAAATTCCAAGGGCTGCAAAATAGTTTGACTGATTAATTTCCATGTTGCTTAACCTCTTCACTTTATCTCATCAAACCGTTTTTCACAGTTAGCCTCTGGACTACAGAGTAGACCCTTTGTTCTACTTTTTCAACCAGTGTGGTAACTTTAAAGACAGGCATTGGAATTAATTGGAATTAAGATGACTACTTCTATCCACAAAATAAGAGATATACAGTATGAGACTTAAGAAAGTGGGCTGTTTTTAATCTTGGCAAAGGCAACAACATCTTACATGAGATAAGACTAGTCACTTATCAGCTCATCATTCTCCTCTGCCTGCCCACGTGTAAAACACTATCAGGCTGACCATCATCACAGCTACTACAGCTTAAGGTAGGCAATCCCATTCATCCAAATATAAATGTACCAACAACTAACTGCCTGCATCATAACTCCATCTAAAAATAAAAATAGTTTAAAAAAAAAACTCCCACGCATCCTACATTTCTGTCTAGTTCTGACCCAATGGGGATTACAGACTCGGTAATTCCATACAGAAAAGACATAGAAAGACAAAGAGAGAACAGAAGAAACCTTAACGTGATTGCTAGTCATTATGGGTCCCTTTGCCGGGCTAAACGCTAAAAAATCTATTAAAAGAGTCAAATAACAACACTGAACGTTATGGCTTTTCATTTTGTTAAGCATGCCACTTGTTTATTTAATTAGATGATTTTTGTCACATGATAGCTTCACTAGCGAGCATATACTATATATAATACACACACGTAGATAGATAGATAGATAGATAGATAGATAGATAGATAGATAGATAGATAGATAGATAGATAGATAGAACGGAGTCTGTGGGTGTGTGCCTCCGTGCGTGCGTGTGCGTGAGTGTGTGCGTGTGAAGAGGCTGAAATGCACAAGCTCGTGTCCTAACGGTTTAACCAGTGATGTACCTCACAGCTCCTGTGTTCGTGTGGTTTTGTCTATTTCACTGCCCTCTCTTCTTGCTTTTATCCAGGCGCTTGATTTCGGCTTTAACGATCAGCTTCTTATGCACACGATTGGCTTGTTACTGCTTCAATGAAGAAATGTTGTCTGTGTTCATCATTTAGACAAATTGGCTATCCGAAAGGTCTATAAAGTTTATTATCTGAGATTTAAAGAGTGATAATCGCGTTTATGCACACTAACTTTGAGACCACGAAATGCAGCGATGCGCGCACTCCAACGAGCTGTTCAGCTAATCCGCAGTGTAAACCCATATGTCTCTTAGAAACGTCTCACAACAAGCGAAATTCAAAGCTTCTTTTTGTCCTCTAAGAAAAAAGAGTTTTTGAAATAATACTACATTGTCAAGTGCTTGAAGGCAGCGCAACATTTCAAGTTATATAATACTGTGTGTACTAATTTTAGTATGTATCACTCAGTAATGATCAAAAGTAGACTGCCGTCGTAAACACTTCCTTGAACGCTTATTTGCTTAATACCTATGGGCATGTATTGCTATCTATCGTTTGATCAGCAATTGACAAATGTCTTAAATTTAGTGCTTGGTACATGGTATCCAAATTATGAAATGGATCAAAAAGCGATTAGATTAATTAGGCCTATATTATTAGCAGCAAACGGATCAGCCGAATCAAATTAGAATGTTTGCATAAACTTTTTAAATGAAGCTGGTTTAGGATTTTGAGAGGGTATTTCTTTTATAAAGTGACATTCTATATATATATATATATATATATATATATATATATATATATATATATATGCAATATAGAAAGTAAACGATCGGTTGAAGTTGAGCTTGTATTTGGAGCAGCAATGGTACGGAATAATAGTAACAACAAGTAGACGTGTATACTACAGAGGATAAGTGATTTTTGTAGTAGTGATCAATTTACCACAAAATTTAAATCGGTGAAGCAATCTTTTATACAACACAATTATTAACATGACAATTACTTGTCGTTTTAAATATCTATTGTTTAACGCGTCAATGACCCTTCTATTTATTACTCAAAGACACTGCGTAAATTAAATAATTTGCCTGTTTGCAGCAGCAGCAGCAGCGATCTTTATTAATAATCAGCAATGCATCTCTTTGAGGAAATACAAAGAATGCAACTGTATATCAAAAAAAGTAGACAAATCATGTTTGTAGTAATGTAGTATGTTTAAAAGCTGAATATATTTTTATATTAAATAATTAAAAATATTTACACAGTTGCTGCCTAGTCAATTTCAACCGGAAAGAAATATCACGCCTATTAACTGGTAAACTGCGATATAACACATTAACGGGAGGAGCAAAGCTGCCCCAAGGTGGAGCTCTCATTCTCTCCTTCGCGGAAGGCTTAGTGATAGGGAAGGGCTGAAAGGCTGAGTCAGAAGCCAAGAAGTTTCTGTATTTAAGCCAACATAGCTGCCTCTGGCAATCTCATTGATCTCTACTGAAGGGAGCAAAAACAAGGGAAGCTTTTTAGTGCTCTGCACTGTGGATTTGAAAGTGTGTACAGACGACTCACATGGAAGCGATTTTTCTGCGCTACTGTACTCCTCGGTTTTCAAGTGATCTCTCCCGGGAAGTCCAAGCCAATATTGAAGAAGCGAATAAAGAGGAACAAACGACAAACTCCGCTTCTGATGCAGCGTACACGCACGGCACTTTGCGCTGATTGATCAGTGGGATGGGAATCACCGCACGTTAAAATCAAATGTTCACCTGCCATTGCTGACTGTGTCTTTCATTACTGATATGAATGCATCGACTCGAGGAATAACAAACATTTACTGCATTCATTTACTAGTTAACGGCTTACGATGTATGTAACTGAAGGTCGCGGATAGGAACTTTTGTCATCTGAAGCGGCATTGACTTTCCTTAGTTGATCAGGTGAGTAAAGGTATTGCATATTCTGCTTTGCTGCAGAGAGGCAGAGAACACTGCTTGCTAAAAAAAGACTATATGCTTTCTGAAAATGTAGCCTTATATTATGCATTTAATCAAAATGTTTAGCTGCCATAGTATATACAAATGTTATACAGCAAAACATTTACGGTAATAAAACAAACCAAAGCTTCTGTATCTGTGTTCTGAAAAGTTGTACGTATCGATCGATCCTTATTTATCAAACCATTAAATCGCATAATGTCGTTTCATCGGAAGCACATTCAACTCGCCAGTGTTATATTTACAATGAAATCTGTATACAGTATATGTAAAGACTGTTCACGTCATGTGCTTTCAGGTGTTATTACAACGACGATTTCCTTGAACACTCGATTCTGCAGCGACCCGACACTTCTTCAGTCGCCCCCCAAAATTTTCGATAGCGCATACAGTAGAAGCAGCGGATTAAAACCCCAAACTTCTGTTTTAGGTTTAATTGCCTAACACCGCGTCAGAGCAGTAGAAATCCAATCTAATATTTCGAGTCTCCTCTGAGAGTTTTGAAGATTTCACTGAGTATATATTTGAAAGGTAAAAAGTGTCAAGTACTGCATGCAGCCAATTCTTGACAAGCAGAATCATTACAGTCGAGTTTCTGAATAATCCTTTGTAACCTTTGCAAGCAGCAGTTGCCATTCAGCATTCTTAACGAGAAATAATTGCTACACTGTCAAACGTAAAAACTCGAATGCCATTCCTTTGTACACTCGGGGATCGTCAGCATTTAGCGCATTAAAATTGCTGTCTTTGCAGTGCAGATGAAGCAAGTGCAGTCTTGTCAGGGTATTTTAAATATTTACTCGTGTTGTCTTGCCCGTTCAATGTACGTAAAATATTAATAAAAAGGTAAACGTTCATAATCACGTTCATTGTGAAATGTGTGCTCTTTGATAAGAACTGCTAGGCTGTAATAAAACACAAGTGTCCTCGGCCATTTGCTACTTGTCGCCTTACTTGCTAGAAGGAACTTTGCTTAAAAATCGTGTACGGTAAAATACGGATGGCTAAAGTTTTCATTTGCTTTGTTACTTTTTAATGCTCAGATTCCATCAGAGTGGATATGCTCAGCTTGTCTCTACAGGGAAATTAATTCTTGCAGTTATCCAAAATGCTTAGTGAGTTATTGTTCTGATGACTACAATGTTATTGACATTTTAAACATTGGTGAAATAGACCGCAGTAGTCTTGTGCGGTTCATCCTTATATGCGGTTAGTGTCTTATAAGAATTGGGACAAATTGCTAAAACCTTTATAAATGTGATATTTTAAGGCTCTGCTGGAGGTGGCCACTCCACATTTTATTGAATGTGATAAACTGTAATTGTCCCAAGAGATTTTTTATCAATATGAAGGCTACAGTTTTCTCCAAAACTCGCAGCACTTGATTTAATGAACTCTGAGTGCATGTCATGGAAAAGAGAAATTACCAAGATTAGCATCCTTTCATTCATCAGAATGACCAATATCTTTTTTTTTTTATTACAACCTTCCAAGCAGGTCAATATCTTGTACATTTAAAGACAAAAATGTTAGAACAAATGGCTGGTAATAGAGCTAGAAAGCAGGCCAAAGTAACTGGGGAATCTTAATCTAAAAGTGACACATTTCAAGCCACCCTCAGCCCTGCTGCAGTGTTGTTCAAAAAGCACCAATTGACTTCTTTGTTGTCCTACCTGGTTAGCCAGGGCCAAGTGACACTAAAGATTCTGACAAGTCAATAACCAGTATTTGAGTGACTTCATCTTGCTGCCCATTGCAGCTCATGGCAAGTTACATACTTGGGTTTTTGAGTGGAGAGCTCTGGGAAAATGCCAAAGTCAGTGATTGGTAATCGTTATGCTAATTGTGCAGTAATGGCATCGGAGCCTGACAACGCGCTCAGTGTGCCTCTTCAAGAGTATCTTTAGGTAATACAGTTCAAAAGTTATGCAATCGATAGCTTACACAACCAGCTTAAATGTATTACGTTTGAGAAACAAAAGCTTCATGTGGCACGTTTACGTTTCTGACAGTAAAGAAAAGGAGTAAAGAAGGTGAAAAGGAGAAAATAGGCGTAGCACAGTTGTGCATTTGGTGGTGTTAGTGTTTGATACCACTTTGAGTTCCATTTCAGTTCCCACCTGGGTAGCCTTTTGTGAGGTGTTTGCATATTCTTATTATATTTGCATGGGTGGCGTGCTGTAATGTTTGGTTGATGGGTAGATTTATATTAGCTTGTTGTGGTGTGCATGTTCCTCCTGACGTATAAGTTGCCTTTTTACGGTTGGTTCCTGCCTTGTGCACAAAGCTGCTGGCATGGATCCCTTGCTCCTGCTGGCGTTATATTGGGTAAGTGTGTACAGATATTGAAGAAAGAAAACAACCAGCTCATTACAGCATAATACTTTAAGTATGTTTTTGACATAATATAAAATGTCTCTTAAACTACTTAATAATTTTTAGATGGTAAATAATGAAGATCAGTGGTTCAGTTTGCTGGACTGAGAATGTGGGGAAAAGATAATTAAGAAAACTAATAAGCAGCCTGAGCGAATACATTTTTGAAAATAACAGTGGGGTAAGATGTGGATGAAGCTGTTTACATAGAAAAATAACGATTGTTCTTCTTTAGCAATTCTAGGAGAAAAGGATCTGGTGGCTGTCGTAAAACCATATCTCTGCCAAACGTTGTGCATATTTAATTTTGTTTGCTAGCAAAAAGATAAGCCTTTGGAGAAGTTTGGTTTTCTGATATGGCTGAGTTTCAAATTGCATTTTGATGCAGGCTTTCAAATAACTCCATGATGACTGTCTTGCCTTTAGTGAAACAAATGAGTCCTTGTCAAACTTCAATTGCTTTGGTGTTATGTGTGTGTGTGTGTGAGTACATTTCTCTGCAGCAAATTGGCTAATCAACTGCATTTGTATTTCCCTTTTTAATGTAACTAAAAGATATCAGTTGAAAGAATGTGATTTCATGCAACATTCTAAAATGTGTTTATTCCAGTTCAGGGTTATGAAGGGCCAGAGCCTGTAAGGAACACAGATCATGAAGCAGAAAGAGACTCGCAGCAGTGGTTCCATCCATCATAGGGTGTGTGACCACCTTTAGTTATGTATGGGCCAATTTAGAGTTTCCATTTAAACTAATGCACATTAATTCATTTATGCGTAAGGAAAGAAACTGAGGTACCTGGAGAATGCCCCACTCAGAGTGTGAGAATGTGCAGATCCATGAGGCAGTACTTCTACCCACCATAACATCATAATGTCAGATAAAATGTATATAAAATACAAATTCTTATACAAGGTAAACAATTTTTGAAAGCCCTTAACAGATTAAATCAAGAAACAAAGTGCCAACAAAAGTTAAAAATATTAGAATAATATTACAATAAGAAGGCTGAGTAAAGGAACAATAAGATGCCATGTAATGTCAGTTTCTAACCCGCTTAATTCTGACCAGGGTCATGGGGGGGGGAGTTGGTTTTGGGGCAGGGTCTGTAGCTTATCCCAGCTACCATTGGGCACAACACTGAAACAAACCATGGAAAGGCAGTCCATGGCAGGGCAAATGCACGCACACACACGTGCACACATACACACACACCAGGGCCAATTTAGTTCCACTGGTTCACCTAACTTGCATGTCGTTGGACTGTGGGTGGAAGCCAGAGCACCTGGAGGAAACACATGGAGGCACTGGAAGAACTTGCCAACTCCACACAGGGACAACCTGGTACACGAACCCTGCTCTTCTTACTGTGAGGCAGCAGCACTACCACATGCATAAACACATGCAGTATATACAAATACTTTATATAAAGCTGTATAATTTTACGTACAGGTTCACTTGGTATTGGTATTGTTGCAATGTAATTTGCAATATAAATCAGAAATGCTTGTAGCAGTTGTGATATATTACATTTTAATATGCACTAAAGAGATAAAATTTAGAGTGACAGACCTTCTACTGAGTCATAGTTAACCTTTCTCTGTACACACCAAGGACATTTTTGCTGAAGCCGTATAAAGTCTGGTTGGCATCATTGGTCATCAGTTGTTCTGAGTGGATTTCATTGTTGATAATAAAAAGAAAGCAATGGAGATATTTTCAGACTGGTTAAAGAAAGTGTTTAGATAGAAAAATGTAACATGTAAATATGAGTACAGTAAATGCCTACTTGATAAAGCATTCTAATAAGAATGCTTTGCAGCTTGATGTTCTCTTTATGAGCAATCTGTGACAACAGAGGCTTCCTGTGTATTTTATATTTTATGCATGACCTGCTGCACTAATATTATAAAATGTTACAGAATTTTCCTGTAATTTTGTTTCTTGTAAAAACTGGGACCACATTCATAAACATCATTTTTAGGAGTCTTTTATTTATTCATCTTTATTTAGGATTTTTTCTTTCTCATTTATAAAGCGTGTGAATTAAGATTGTTCTAGCTGAGTAAGATAACGCCAGTCATACACTTTGTGATTTTTAGAAACTGTGGGCAATAACCTTCTCACACTACAAGACAGAGCTGCCAGTCATACAGTATATGTGCTCAAACTGTACGAACATGTTCGGTCTGGTTGAGATGCCCCGATATGGGTGCTCAGACTATACGCATACAGGGCCCTGTCGGACAAAATTTTTTCCCATTCAAAAAACACAATGGCCACAGGCTTCTCAAAATGTCAACAAAGAAAATGGCTATGTTTCTGACTTGTGCCATACTATGCTTTGAAATTACAAAGGAAAGAAAAAAGTGTAACTGGACACATGGATGGTTATTGCATGGACAATATGGTATGTTTCTTCTACAGTGAGAATTAGAAGTATGTAGTCTATACAATTTAATTCTATGTGTGTGTTTATTTCAGATTCTTCCAGTAGAGGTTTGATATGATGCTTTTGTGATTGGCTGTTTAGTTGTACAGTATGTGTTGCTATATGATATTTAGATTTTCGAAATCTAAAATGTGAAAAAGACCGTGACAACGGCAATACCCAATGTACAATATACTGTGATTGATGCCCAATGAAATTTTATAGAGACGTCAGAAAATCGGGTTGTGACACTACTCACAGTACAAGACAGCTGAGTGAAATTTCTGATATGCTACAAATTCCTCCAGTCAAACAACAGCCGAATCATAAGATGCAATTGGGCATCTCAATCCCTCTTATACTGCATGTGAAATGATGGCCCGTGAAGTTGAAATTTGGACTGACTTAGAAAAATCAGTTGGTTACTGCAAATTAGGCTTAAAATTGTGGCTGGCATAAGAAAGCAAGCAAGTAGTGTGTTAGATAGATACATTTTTTGTGAGAGAACATTGTGTCATTGAGTGTTACCCCAAAATAATGTTATTAAGAATGTGGAATAATTAAGAATCAAAACCTGTGTGATGAGTAGGTATTTTGCCCAATGTGATCTGAGTGTAGGATATTCCTAAAACGTATGACCTAAGGAAGTAGGCAATTGATGACATGGTTCAATTTGATTCCTGTCATGAATATAGTTTGATAGTCGTAATTTAAGTAACTTATGTGTGAAATACTCTTTTTAACTAAATTACTAAATCCTTTGCACAAATGTAAGAATTTGTGTTGTTGATGGCTAAGTTCCTTTCATTAACTGAAGTTCTGATTTAGCATTCCCACTCTCACTATTGCCTTGGATTACCTAGCAATTCTCTTTTCGGTAGCGTCTGGAGTTGTTACTTTTATAATTATCATTACTAGAACCGTATACTTTCAACCATTGATGTTGATATAAGATTAAGAAAGTTGGACAGGATTCTTTTTAAAAATTCTGATTTGCAGAGAGTAAAATATACTGGGAGATTATGTACAGCTTTTCCATAAATATAATTACCCTTTCACTTAAATATACATTATGAAACCATGCTCTTTGTAATGGAACAATCAAAATAGTTTAATGACATGTTCATAGTACTAGGGTGTTGTACCATGTTAGCCATTATGGATGTAGTGAGAAGTCAAGCAGGATGTCACCTTTTATTGGCTAACTAAAAAGATTACAATATGCAAGCTTTCGAGGCAACTCAGGCCCCTTCTTCAGGCAAGATGTAATCATCAAGATGTAAACCTGAAGAAGGGGCCTGAGTTGCCTCGAAAGCTTGCATATTGTAATCTTTTTAGTTAGCCAATAAAAGGTGTCATTTTGCTTGACTTCTCACTACATGACATATTCATTAAAGCTCAATCAATCAGGACTGCGGTTTGAACCTGCATTCATTTATTTTCTTTGGCAGTTCATTGGCTGTTCTACTATATTTCTATAAATAACAACACTGCTGTTAATTTATCCACATTGGATTCTGATCAGGCCAGCTGTGCGTACGTTATTAAATCATGGCAGTCTTTGTTATCTAATTTTACAGAAAGGCCCACCATGTAGACACTGGAAACAGCGAAGAAATACAGTTGGTGGAATATAATTGGCATTTTTATTTTGACATTTTAATTTCCAGCTGAGATTTGTAATCAGATGTTAGAAAGTCAGTTTATATAAAGTGCTAAAAATTAACCTCATTGGAAAGATATTTTAATTTTTTATTCAATGTGTATGAGAATTATTTTTAGGTCTTAAGCTAATGGTTGTAGATGCTGTGTTTTTCTTATAAGTGAATACTTTTAGCTGTTAAATAAAACTTTCGTAAGAGAATAATTATATAATTATATAATGAAGGAAACATTAAAAAGGACACAGTGTTCACACCCTTAAGAAAGATTAGTCAATGTTATAGTGTACTCCCATGGTACCTTCTATGATCCTGCCCACAATAACCAAAAAAACTATTTTTTTTTGCTGTCTTACTTTTAGAATGAGGGAAACAATATTACTTCACACTGGGCAGTCCATACTACACACAAAACAAACAGCAACTCACCAAGCCCTTGTCTATGAGATTGATCTTGCAGTTCAGGTATCTTAAGAATCAAGTTTGGGTTCCCTCGGCTTGCCTACCTCAGTCTTCAAATAGACATAAGTAAACTGTTCATTTCAGCTATAACACCCTGGCCATCTTAGCTTGCATGCTGGTTACAATCATTTATGTTTTCAGTATACAGTACCTTCTTCATGTCTTTGTGAATCCAAGATTACCATAGAAAATCAAGAGCACACCATACAATTTTGCCTTCAGCTGGACTTTGAATACATCATAACCCACATATACGGCTTTCACTTTGAGGCATATGCACAAATATCTACTCCCTGTCTGCCTTTCATATATTCCTGCTTCAACAGTCCCTTTATGGACAAAACCAGTGCCATCTCTAAGAACAGCGGCACTGTCCAGACAGTGTGTAGAAAAGCTTTCTTAACATGGTGCTCTGACTATACCTTTGCATATATGGCAATGAGCAGCTCACATGGCAGACGTGGATCAATCCTTGATTACTGTAGTTCAAGATACTTGACTTAGTTTATCATATATTTGCTTATTTTAGGTGTGTAGTACCCCTCTGAGCTCTGCACATAAAGTTCTAAAACAGCCTTTCAAGGTCCATTGAAGCCATTCCATGACCAAAGAAGCAAAATAGTATTTAAAAAAAAAAGCAAAAGTAATTTTCTATCAAAGTATTTACCTAAATAATTGAAACAGGTGTCTGATATGATTATATTTGCCGTTCCATAGCTTTAGCTATGTGCATTTGACGTCCAGACCTGTCACTCTCTCTGTATGGAGCCTAAATTTTCTCCCTATGTTTATGTGTTTTTTCTTGGTACCCCTCTTTCCTCCTGACTGCCTGAACATGCATCTTAGGTTAACTGGCCTATCTAAAGTGTTCTGAATCCCATTAGTGAAAATGTATTGTGAAATGGAATTGTGGTCCATTCAGGATCAGTTCCTATGGTACATTGCACTTGATGTTGTTTGTCCCCTACAAGCCTGTGTTGGAGGAATGTAAGCTCAGAAATTCAATGAAAGGATGACAGGAAGATATATGTTAGAATTGTTTTCTTGAAACTAAAACTCAATTGAATTCAATTAAAATTCTTTGTAGAAAAAAAAACCAATTCATTTCTCAATATCTATATATATCTATATATATATCTATATATATCTATATCTATATCTATATATATATATATATATATATATATATATATATATATATATATATATATATATATATAATTCACTAAGGGCAAGCAAGACACTGAGGGCACACAAGACAGTGAGCGCAAGCAAGACAGAGCCCCGCCTGCCAACTCTAACCCTCCTACCGCCTCATGGGATATGCATGACAGAGCTATGCACGCCAACTGTAACCTTCCTTCCGAGTCCAGCATCGCTCTCGAGGCACGCAACAACTCACCAAACACAGCCTTAGTCGCTTTTGTCTGTGCAAAAGTCCACATGCACCTCTGTGCCACGTTGACTTTACACCGTACACAAGACAGAGAGCCACGATCGCCAACTCTCCGAGCCCTGCCCGCCAACTCTAACTAAGGGCAAGCAAAACAGAGAGCTCACGCAAGACAGAGAGCCACGCCCACCAACTCACAGAGCCCCGCGACCAACTCTAAGACCATGAGATACGCACGCATTTAGTGTATAAATGGATATAAATAATTGCATGTAAAAAATTCACCAAAATCTGTTGTATGTAAACGATACTGTTTAAAACATTATTGTTTTTTCATCACAAAACCCAGTTTCCACGTCTACCTGTATTAGTTTAAATGGCACTTTTACCACTCGCAATAGGGCGAACGCGTTGCCTTATCATGTCGACTGGGCAACACAGTGAATGCGGCGTCTATCTATATATGTCTATGTTTTCCGTAGCCTGCAACAGGAAGGTACTCTCTCGACCATTGGCATTGGTTTCGCTCCTTGCTATTTTCGTTATACTGCGACGGTGGTTTCCTAAGCCTTTGTTATACTGAATTCCTTTCTCACCGTTTTCCGTTCCTATTCTTACACCGCTGTATGCTACGGCAGGTTTTGGCTAGTTTATTATAATAAGTGATACTTCTTATTTTGTCAAGCAGGCAAATAACTGATTTCAATACCATTGTTGCACTTAAATTCAGTGGTCCCTCTGTATTGCTGACCATCATCTTCAACAAACAGTTCTGTTTTTTGAAGTCTATGTCTGTCACTTAGATAGTCCATGATCCAGAACACAGTACAGACTGTGCCATGGGACCGCAAAGTGATTTTTAAGCATGTTTTTACTGAGGTGCGTGTTGTGCTATAGAAACATTGCAGTTTCAGATTAACTAAATAATTAAGTACTGTGTGATGGGAGCAGGTGGAGCTGGTAGGGGTAATAAGGTAGGAAGTGCCCCCCTGCTTTGTGTTTTCCCAACTGGATAAGCCTCAGAATGTTTAAGGCACTGTAGAAGTCAAAGAAGATGATAGTGTCAGCTTTGCTTTGTGAGTAGGCTTTGTGGATTATGCAGATTAGATTGTCATTTACTCATATATGAATCCGGTGGATTTTGAGGTTGTAGTTTTTTCAGAGGTCTTCATGATGTCTGATGTGTGGGGATGGATTAGTGCTGAAGAAATACTGTGTGTTTCTAGCACATGCCATGAGCTCCTGCTTAGAATAATTGTTTAGGAAGAAAGTTATCCATTCCAGAACACAAGGAAGTTCCATAACATTAATTCTAATGCACAACAAAAATACTGTAAAATTACTGTTATGATGATAGGTGACATGTAATCAATAAATAAATGTTGTACATAAACAGGTACAGGTGTTTCTTCCATCCCTTAAATTGTTTCATATTCTTTGAAAGTCAAATGTAATAAAGGTAGAAAGAATAAAATATACATTTTCTGGAATTTGAGAAAGATCCATTATTTTATATACAGTGTCCGAAAAATGTATACACACTTTGAATGACTATAAATACAATTTTTATTGAGATATATCAGAGTTTTATAATTCAAATTAACAAAGACAAATATAGAATCAAATATATGCACACTTTTACAGCTCATAATGTAATGTTTGCAAATCCATTGGTCCGCATTATCAGCAGTGCCTGAACCCGAATGGCCAGAATTTTGAACACATTTGTCTTCTTTACTTTGAATTATAAAACTCAGGTGTAAATAAAAATTGTATTTATGATTATTCAAAGTATATGTGTACATGTTATTGGGACACCCTATGTATATGTCACTGTCCTGCTCCTCTAACAGACCGAGGAGATCGTTTCTCCCCTCACACTATGCCACTCTTCAGTTCTACCCGGGGGGCGGGGGTGTGTAAACGTTAACATTATACAAAGTTATAGTCTGTTTTACCTGCATTTTTATCACTCTTTAATATTTTTTATCAGTATGCTGCTGCTGGAGTATGTGAATTTCCCCTTGGGATTAATAAAGTTTATCTATCTATCTATCTGTTTGTTTTTACCGTTAACAGAAAAATGGATGCTTTTTTACATTTTTTTCACAAGCAGTATTGTCTGTTACCTCTGCCACTGAATTTTAAACCCTAGGGCTATCTGTTCAGTCCTCACCTCTGAATCACTCTGTAACCCTGAGCAAAATTTTCTAATCTGCTAATGCTGCAGCTGTACACTGTTAAAGAACAGAAATATATCTTTGGGATGGTGCTTTATTATAGAAAGACAACATACTCAATAAAGACTGCACATATATATATATAATATATAATTACCTATCTACTGTATACTGAGCAACATGAGGTGCATTACAAGTAGAGCAATAACATCATTGATTCCATATACTTTCTATAATTGGAGGTTAACTGACTTTCTTGGGGTCTCTGGGTGAGTTAGTGCCAGGAATTTAATCAACAACATTAAAATTTTAAATTCTGTGCTTTAACTACTAGACTACATTATGTTCAGATAAACTGAATTGTATGTGGAAAATATTAACTCACTGTACTTGAGCATATACTTAAGGACCTGACACTCAGAAATCTTTGTGTGTCCAAAAATGTTTAGCTTTTTTAAGTAACAGGAAATGTCTAGGCAGCACAGTGGCACAGTGGGTAGTGCTGCTGCCTCGCAGTTAGGAGACCTGGGTCCGCCCTGCGTGGAGTTTGCATGTTCTCCCCTTGTCTGCGTGGGTTTCCTCTGGGTGCTCCGGTTTCCTCCCACAGTCCAAAGACATGCAGGTTAGGTGCATTGGCAATTCTAAATTGTCCTTAGTGTGTGCCTTGTGTGTGTGTGTGCATCCTGCAGTGGGCTGGCGCCCTGCCCAGGGTTTGTTTCCTGCCTTGTGCCCTGTGTTGGCTGGGATTGGCTGCAGCAGACCCTCATTGACCCTGTAGTTAGGATATAGCGGTATGGATAATGAATGAATGGAAATGTGTAACAATTTTGCTGTAATAGGCCAGGCTTTTGAGTAGTTTTAATAATTAAGTTATTGTGCAGTTCTTTTGAAACATAATTTTAATGGAGAATCATTGCCCAATTGCCCTGTATTGAAATAAGATGGTTTAAAAAAATAAATTAATAATGAATGATTCTTGATGATGTGGTTACTGTATGGTGTGTACTTGTGGCCTTGCAATAGATGGTTTGAAATATTTCATAGTTCTCTGTACAATTAAGGTTAAGTATCTAATTATAGCTAGGATAGGAAGAAAACTGGCAGCACTTTATATACTTAACTGAAAATGAAGAGGACATGTGTGCAGCTTCTTCTGCTGATTTGAAATGCCGCACCTGCCATTGCTGTGCCACAAACCAGTCCTTTTGTTGGTGCATATGGTGTCAGCCCTCTGAATGGTATCATGATTTGGTTGGTTCTTGTGGAGGAGAGAATCAGTAATGAACATTCAGGTGGTTATAAGTATACATATAAAAGTGATGTTTCTTCTATGGTAAAATGTTTGGATGTGTGCTGATAAAAAGTTACTGTGAGTTCAATGATTCTGAATGATTAAAAAATGCCACAAATTCTCTTGTTTCTCCTCCACTCAAGTCTATACAAGTTGATTTAGATGTGTAGCAAATTCATCTGGATATCCCAGGAGCTGTCTTGAAATAATTCAAGAATAATTTACTAATATAAGGCTACTCTCATACATTTTAGTGCATTGGAGTAGATAAAAAAATAAAATTGTGATTGTTTGTGCCATCCTGATTTTCCCCCTCTTTTTTTCTCTATCTAGACTAATAATTGGACTGAAAATGTTTAATTGGGCCTTTATTGTATCCTTCTTCTTCGCTGCTGCTAATTTCCAAAGCCTTCAGTCTTTCAAGACATCAACCAAAGCATCATGTGACAGCTTATGCAGCTGCGATGAAAAAGATGGCATTCTCTATATAAACTGTGAAGAAAAAAACATCAGCAAGATTTCTCAAGTCAAGGTGCCACCTTCTCAACCTTTTCACCTTAATCTCTTCAAAAATGAAATAGCAGAACTGCATGCTTCTGAGATGGAAAGTTTGAGCAATGCAATTTCCTTACATCTTGGAGGAAACAGCATTCAGGAGTTGGAACCTGGTGTCTTCAGTGCCCTTAGTTCACTAAAAAAATTGCATATAAACAGCAACTTTCTAATAACACTAAAAGAGGACACCTTCCGGGGACTAGAAAATCTGGAATATCTTCAAGCTGATTCAAATTTCATTCGCGTGATTGAACCTGGAGCTTTCAGCAAACTTGTACGATTGAAAGTTCTTATTCTTAATGACAATGAAATTGAGTTTCTTCCCACTAATATTTTTCGGTTTGTACCTCTAACACACTTAGACCTACGTGGAAATCAGCTTCGGACACTTCCATATGTAGGTTTTCTGGAGCACATTGGCCGCATAATGGAACTTTTGCTTGAGGATAATAAATGGGTTTGTGACTGTGATATACTGCCACTTAAGACATGGATCGAAAACATGCGTGCACAGTCTGTCATTGGAGAGGTAATGTGTAACAGCCCTGAAAATCTAAAAGGCAACTTATTGAACAAAGTGAAAAGGGATGTTTTATGCCGGTTTCATACTTTAATTGACTCAGAAGAACCGTCCAAGTCTTCATACTTAATCGTTACTCCATCATCAAAGGGTAGCCCAGTTCCAAAATTTACACAAGATGATGCAAAAATAACTACTCCTGCACTAGCCCCAGATATGGTTTGTCCCTTAAAGTGTTATTGTAATAATCATCCCCTTGCAGGTCTACTGATACACTGCCAAGATGCTGGAATTCAAAGCATGGCTGAGCTTGGGTCACAAATACAGAGACCCCAGAAGCTCCTTTTAGCAGGAAATAAGATTCAGCGACTGATAAAATCAGACCTGATAAATTATGAGAGCTTGGAAATACTTAATCTTGAAAATAACCGTATTGAAAGTATTCAGGATGAGACTTTTTTAAACCTTGGAAATCTACAAAAGCTCTACCTAAGTGGAAATAAGCTTGAACGCTTAAAACCTGGCATGTTTGTGGGCCTCCATAATGTTGAATATTTATATCTGGAGTTTAATATGATTAAAGACATACTTTCTGGCACTTTCAGCATCATGACAAAATTAAAACTTCTGTTTTTAAACAATAATCGTCTCCAGAGTCTTCCACCACTTATCTTTCGACATGTGCCACTTGCCCGAATTAACCTTCGAAATAACCAGTTCATGCATTTACCTGTAAGCAATGTACTGGATCAGCTCGATTCATTGGAACAGATATACTTGGAAGACAACCCGTGGGACTGCACGTGTGATTTAGTTGGTCTCAAACAGTGGGTTGAAAGACTTAACAAAAATGTAATGGTGGGGGAGATTTTGTGCAGAACTCCCAAAAAATTTGCCAAAAATGATTTGAGATCTGTCAGAAATGAACTTCTTTGCTCCGGTTTAGTAATTGATGTCCAGCCAACCCAAGAAAGTCGAACTGTAACAACAACAGCAACGAGTGTGAGCACTGTATCAGGTCTATTTGGCTCCTTTTCTGACACGGTGCCCCTTTCAGTTTTAATTCTAGGACTGCTGATTGTTTTTCTAATGATTGTTTTCTGTGCTGCTGGACTCATAGTGCTCGTTTTGCACCGCCGCCGAAAATCTAAGAAAAAGCAAGTCGAAGATCAGACTAGAGAAACTAGCCCTATCCACCTTCAGTACAGCATGTATGGTCAAAAAACTACTCATCATATGGCTCAGAGACCTGGAGCTCATATGTACGATGAACATACCATTACACCAGTCGTGCAGGTTTGCAGAAGTCCTTCATATTGTGCAAATTTGAAAGACCAGGAGCAGGTAGAATTTGCTCTTCATGACTCAAAGCACATTTGCAGAGGAATTCTAGAAAAAGAAAATGACTCACCTCTGACAGGATCAAATGTGAAATTTAAAGCAGTAACTGAACGTCCAACTGAGTTTCTTTCACTCGGTGATGCAAATTCTCTTTACAGAAATATCCTTGAAAGAGAAAGAGAACTCCAGCAGCTTAGCATCACAGAGTACCTCAAAAAAAACATTTCTCACCTTCAACCAAGCGTTGAAGTTCATTGCCCCGGGAGGCATGAGGAGCTAAAATTAATGGAGACAATTATGTACACCAGGCCAAGGAAGGTCATGGTGGAACAAACTAAAAATGAGTATTTTGAGCTTAAAGCCAATCTGCACACAGAACCTGACTACCTGGAGGTACTAGAACAGCAAACAACTTTGAACTGAAAATTAATCCTTCAGGGATACTGTCTACCTTTACAAGCAAGTGCCTTTACAAATAATTCTCCTTGATTTACTGTTTCATATTGTAAAGAGCAGTGCAGTAATTGTACAATGAATCTCAGGAATCACTGTGAGAAGCCATTAGGACTGGAAAGGACTGAAAGCTGTATGTCTGTAGTATGATTACAAGCCAATTATTACAAAGTATACAAATACCAAAATAATATGTCTTTGACTTTATTTTTACAAATTTATGTTCAGTATATTTTTGTATTAGTACTGGACAAATATTATTATTGTTATTAACAATAACCCACAGATCTTGTTAAAGAAGCACTTGAACACCCTTTAATATTAACATATTTGCAAATATTTCAAGTGAACATTATTTGTGCTAAAATGTTAAAACATTTTTTCCCAATTAGTTTAATTTTTGTATAGAAAAAGATACAGTCATCCGCTTGAAGGTCAATACTTAAAATGGGGCATGACAATCTTCAATTGCTGCTGTAAATGTTTTTTTTTTTAATTGTAAATGTGTATAACTACTGAAAAAGAATAGCAACTTTGTAAATATATTTATATCAGGTCTTCTACTATTTTGCCTTGACAAATAATTTTGTTTTCTTTTGTCTTCAGTTTGTTTAATGTGATGAAAAATGAACAGTATTTTCATTTAGAAGGCACAATTTTTGTTCTTCTTGTTTTTTTTATCAAACACTTGTGAAGTGAGATTTTTTTTTTTTTTTTTGGTACAAAGGGTACATTTTTTCCTTTGAGATTTTTATAGGTTTATTTATTCTGTACAGATTTCCTGTTTTGTTTGTTTAAAGACTATGCTGGGTGCCTTTAAAGCAACAGAGAAAAATGTTTATCCTAATGTAAATAACATTTTATTATAATGTGTTTTGACTGCTCTGCTTAAAAAGCTGTCAAATGACCTACATTGGCCTCCTTTAAGGGTGAAAGCAGATATATATATTCACATTCATACATAAATGACTTTATAATTATCAGCAGTGCTCTCAAATTCTTTCTAAAATTTTTAAGTTGACATGTAGTGAATGTGTCTGCTATTTTGTACATACACTGCTATGTTAGATTTGTTAATTTAAATATATATTGCAACCAAAAAAGAGAAGATAGAATTGTCACAAAAAACACATTTTATAATATGAGTTTGGATCGAGGGCCTGTCATATATTGTGACAGGATGCCCTCAGTACTACGCAATATTAACTATGATGGGTACATTTTGTAAATATACAGTAACCTTAATACTTCTGAAAAGTTTGAAAAATCTTCAAACAGAGGAGAAAAAGTAAGACATGCATCATGTGTTCAAGTTAAGCAGGTTGTTTGTCAATTTATTTATTTTTTAACCATCCAATAAAAGATTCACTATTAAAATCATTATTTTTGTGCTTTTTGTACGACACTAAATCGATTATACTATGTTTGTTTGTCTCACTGCTTGAAGAACCTGGGTTTGGCTTGAGTCTTGAGTTTGTATTGACTCTGCATGTTCTCCTTGTGTTAAAACAGTTTTATTTTGGAATTCCACTTTTTGCATGTCTTCTTATATTATACACTACTGTGGCTGTCTGTTTGTCTGTCCAGGATTTTAAGTCACCTGTAGCTCGCAAACCATTTGAACTATTGACCTGAAATTTGGTACACATATACTACATGACGTCTACTATCCACTTTTGGGGTGATGATTGACCTCCAAGGTTATTCCTCTTTTTATTTTTATTTTATTTCATTGTAGAATCAACTCTCGGCAGTGGCCAGCAGGGTGGCTGTTCGGCGCATGAGTGCGGGCGCAGTTCTCATCCCTACCACCTTCACCGTCACTTCCCCTACCTCATCATATCTTAAATCATTCTTGAGGCAGATTGTAGACTTAAGTGCCAGCTTAAGTGAAAAATTAAGGAAAACGTACTAAGTAATTTCAACACAAACACTGACTTAATCAGTTTTAACATGAAAAGATGCCGACGAAAGAAGACAAGAAGTGGACTGCTAGGGTGGAGAAAAGAAGAGCTGCTCAGGAAGCAATAAGTGCATCAACCTCTGAGTAAATGAATGCTAAACGTACAGAGAAAAAGTATGAAAACTATGAATGCTCAAGTCAAGTGTATTCGCTGCACGTTATTGTGCTGTGCGCCGTTACTTGTTAGGTTATATTGCAACACTAATACTCTAAGATAACTCTAATGAGAAACACAAGTGAGTATGGTTGTCTGTTTGAGTGCGTGTTTCATGCAACAAACTGAAATTCCATTCACAGTTGGTTTGTTTGTTGTGCCCAGTACTTCCAAGCTAGTTCTTAGTTTGACAGGATTTAATAAAAAAACTAAGTTCACAAAAATCACTGTCATATCATCTTGATAAGTGAGTTAACAGTGACACCGACCACATAGTTCTCTTATCTCTGACCATTTTATGAATATGTGCCCACAGTTTGTTTACAGAATATATAGTGAGTTGCTACTCGCACGTCTAATTGCAGTTTGTCATCAGGTTTGTCTGAATTCCTTGGGGCATGGAATTGGCAAGGGGTCAAAATAGCAGCACAGGTATCATGGCTCTTGGAAACACCAATGTTTCTCTTATTTATGTTTCTATGGTGGCGGCGTTGGGGTGAGATTTATCAGCTGTGGAGGCCAGCACATTCATTTGAATGTTCCTGAAACAACTCCAAGACTTTTTGTAGCATTGCAGCAACAATCATCATTCTTTTGAAAAAGCAGTTACACAGATGGCTATACTACTGCCATGAAGGGACACGTTCAGTGTCAACAGTTTTTAAATATCTTATAAAATTCCTCCTTAACATCTCACCACTACAATCTGAAAGATTATGCAGGCGATTGACAATGAACAGTTTTATACTGTTTTTTTCATTTTTTTTTCTTTTTTTTTAATTTTTATTTCTGGAAAGTAACAGTGTATAATCAAGTAGATGAAATCTGGAGAACTTGTACAACAAAAAATTTTGAAATCAATCTTGAGAAGAAAAAACACCAGAAAATGTAAAAAAATAAATAAATAAAGCAGAGATAAAACCTAAAAGAACAAGTACACAGCTCTCACATGAGAGAAGGAGAGAAGAGGCAAAAGCAGGAAAAACATATCACAAAAAAAAAAACATATTTTCCCCCTGTATGAATGCGTAATGTAAAGTTTTTTCAAAGTCTTGCCTTATTTAAAAAAAAAAAAAAAGTTTTGCACAGATCTAAGCGAGCATATAATTTTTTCCAATTTCAAATAAAGCAGAATGTAATTTCTGTGCCAAGTTCTCAAAGGTGGGATAGGATTCTTCCAGCTGAGCAAGGTAAGTCTGCATGCTAGTAGTGTCGTATAGGCTATTACAATTAATTTGTCCTTCTCTACTTTAAGCCCACCTGGAAGTACACTGAATATAAAGTAGCTGATAATGGGTTAGGACTGATTGAAACACCAAAGCTGTCGGATAAGTAAAGATTTTTGACCAAAATGATGTTAATTTGGTGCATTCCCAAAATATGTGGCCTAGTAATGCTGGAGCTAGATGGCAAATCTGAACTTGCTCTGGATACATTTTGAACAATTTAAGCAAGGTAAATGTGATTGATGAAAGGTTTTAGTTGAATTATTGAGTGTTTGGTGCATATACAACTAGAGTAAATTGTATATACTGTATGGCAGCCCTCCACTGCTTTTCTAAGACATTAATTGAAAGTTTCCTTTCCCACTGTACACTAGGATCGTTGAAGGGAATGGAGTAAGAATGTTCAGAAACAGGAACAGATAGATTGCGTCAGAAATTAACTGGTTAAATCTACTTTATTTGACATGCTTAATATATATATATATATATATATATATAGAAAGAGAGTATGAGTCAAAATTATGTTAACACTAATGGTACTGCTATGTATATACTTATATAAATTTTTTGTGGACAATTTATGTGCCACTTATGGTACATGTGTTGAACATTATGGGGAACAGTTTTAGACATTCCTGTAAATCATCTTACACATATGGAGTATGTTTTGTGAATACATTTTGTGAATAACAGAATATATATATCCTGGCCCATTCTCTAAAACCACTCAAGAAGGAGTGAGTAGATTGTTATCTCAGCAATGAATAAGGAAGGTGAAGGATTTCAATATTTGAGACAAATCTTTCCATGAATAACTGATGCCAAGAATAATGAAGACATTTTTTCTTGTCGACAAATCAGATGCATGACCAATGACACGCGATTCGAAGATCTATTAGTAGGGCTGGAGTAAATCTTATTGAAGGAATTCAGGGATGTTGATAAGATTTTCTTGGTAAATACAGAGCACCAAACTATGCCTAGCTGGTTGAAAACATGCTTCAAGAACACAAAACCAGAACTGCAACATGTTGCTAAAGATTCACTTTCTTCAATCACACCTTTATTGTTTTAATAATGAAGAAAGGTTGGTCCTGCATTTAATTCAAAACTATTGTGTCAGCTGACAGCATCATCATATATTACTATTGTTCCATATAAAGTGGTTTTCCCAAAATATTTTTACCAACTGAATAATTGTAGTTAGTGGCCACACAAATGGCCTTCTCCTCAAATAATGTAGCTATAATTCAGTATTTATAGCATGTAAAAATAGACAAGAGGTCAGTTAGTTGTTGTTTAGCCAAACATTAGAATAATCAAGATGTGCAATCTAAGTGGCTATGACTATGGTGTAATTGTTGGTACCAGATGTCCTCTCTGTAGCATATGAGAAACAGCTGTCCTTGATTTGCATATGCTACAGGCACTTGATTTTACAAAGAATGGCACATTAAAGAAAACACACCCAGTGAGTGGCAGTTCTGCAATTCAAAAGCATCATGTTGATAAGAACAGTTAAAGGAGAAAGGCCACAAAAACTAAAAATAACAAATCTTTACAATAGTGGTGTGCAAAACAACATCTTTATAGCACATCACATCAGACCTTGAAGCAGATGGGCATGTGATCATCAAAACTGAAAGTTGAAAAAATGTTGTCTAGTCTGATGAATCTTCATTATTGCTGCATAATGCAGCAGGGAAAGTTAAAATTTGACATGAATCCATCCTACCTTGTGTTAATGATACAGGCTTGTGGTTTTAATGTAATGTTGCCTGGTATGCTTTTTTGGCACAAATACCATGTGTCAACTGAATGTCATGGTGCATCTTAGCACTGTTGCTGTTGATGTGCAATGTTTTATGGCAATATTCTACCCTTTTCAAATGGATACTTTCATCAGGATAATGCCTTGTGTCACAAAGTGTGCATTTTATCAAGATGGTTCTGCAAACATCACACTGATGTTGGTTTATTCTAATGACCTGCACAGTCTCCAAATCTTTTAGAGATTTTGGATGTCCTCAGGGCAAAAATGTGTGTCCAAGAAATCTGCACAAACTCTGTAATTGCAGTTGAGTTTGTATGGAATGAAATTTCAAAGGACTATACACAGCACCTTCTTAAATTCTTGTGGAATTCAGGCATCAGGAGGATAAAGAAAGTCCTGTATAGTGCTAGAAAAGTACATAATAAATTAGGCTATGTGTGTATACAGTATATGCATATGGTGATGTGTGTATGTTTGTGTGTGCGTTCTGTCTTTATATATATATATAGTATATATACTGTATATACTGTATATACCCTGTATATATGCAAAAAACAGAACACAAACACACACATACCATCATATGCATTATGACAAGAATTGATATGAGACATCAAAAAGGTTTGTGTTCAGTTGTGTTCAGGTTCAAGTCCAAAACAGAACTGTTTCAAATACAAAAAGATGACCGAAAATGACATCATTGTAATCAGAAGTGACGTCTTCATGGGCGCCAGAACCCTGTGGGATTTCCCCTGAATGGTCTGCAGAAAGTCAATACACCTCGCCACCCCCTGGACTGGTGTAGAATTGTCCTTATTCAGGCCCTTTAGCTGCCTCCCATTCGCCGCATGTCTGTGACAACATATATGCACATATAGCCTAATTTATTATGTAGTTTTCTAGCACAAGAACTTCTATTGAGGGTTCTTGTCAGTCGTCGAGGCAACTGCAGGTTTGCAGCACTACCAATGTTGTCTGATGGGTAATACAGGGAACATTATAACACAGCCACTGACCTGGCCCCATCCCTGCTTGTTTGCTGTGTCTGTGTGTATTGAAGTGGTAGCTCCTTTGTTAATAAATACCCTGACTATTCCTGTTTTGATGGAAATAAAATTAGTTTTCTCGAAGTCTTTGGACTCAGTGCCTTCTCTCTATATATAGTAGTGATTCAGGTAAATATGAACAGCTGCCAGGGCCTCTGCAAGTTTATTTTACTTAATTTGTTTAAGTACAAAAGGAGCACTATCGTTTTTTGTGCTATTTTGGGTTACAGAGCACACCTCCAAAAAAAAGTGCTTATTAAAACTCTATACCTTCCTATTTCAACTGCTTTACGTATCTGTCCACTTCACATATCACCACTGTCTGTCACCTTTAGGATCCTCACTCCAAAATCTCCTCGCACTGCACTTCATTTCTCCTCTTAAGCCCTACTCCTGTCAATTACACCTAGGAGGTATGTCCGCCCCCTACAGTTAGAAACCTCTCCTTCCAGCCATCCCATTTCCTCAGGCAAATCTCAGAAAGTGACTGCCTGCACGTTATACAGCCCCTCCTTCAGTTTTTCAGGGGTAGGACTACCATCTGGCTGTGAATTGTGTGCAATATCCATGGAAGAGGCTGAACCTTGGTTTCCCTCTTGGGTAGAAGTTGGTGACGTTGATGATTCCAATTGCCTCTCTATTTCAGAGCATTGTCCATCATAGGGAGCCAAATGATCCTAATGGAGGAATACACGGCACCCTGGTGGTGGCAACTCAACCCAGTACACTGCCTCCCCTGCCAGTTAAAGCACCTGGCAAGGCCTTACCCAGGTACTGTCCAATTTTGGGCAGCATCCTCTTGTTCATTTAGGTTCAAAGACAAAGACGATCACCCTCTTGAAAAGGCTGGCCCTGAGCTCTCATATTGTACTGACGCTTCTGACAAGCACCTGCTTTGTGTGGGAGATGCCTGGAAAATGCATGAGCAGCCGCTATGTGACCTTGTAATTTGCAGGCATATTCAGGACTGGACACTTCAACCAACGTATCAGGGGCAGCCCAAATGCAAGTTCTGCGGGAGTCCATAATTCTCTTCCCAGCATTAGCCGGGCAGGTGTGCACCCAGAATATCCCTGTACTGCAGACCAACAAGCAAGGAGTATCAAGGGCAGCTGCTGATCCCAGTCATGCTGGTCTTGGGAATTGCCAATAGCCAGCTGCGTCGTAAGCATATGGATGAACCTCTCCACTAGCCCATCGCTCTGCAGGTGAAGGGGGGTTGTACGTGTCTTTCAAATGCCCGGCTGCTAGCGTACCTGCTGTAACACCTGACTCTCAAACATCCACTCCAAGTCTAAATGCAATTCATATGGCACCCTGAACCTGCTGAAAAATCCATCAATAAGGGCCTCTGCTACAGTCTCAGCTTCTTGATCTGGAAGAGTATAGGCCTCAGGCCACTTGGTAAAATAACAAATTACAACAAAGACATAGCAATTGCACCTGGGAGAGCATTAAACAAGGCCAAGGATATCAATAGCTACCCTCTCCATTGGTGCCCCTACCTGGTTTTGCTGCAGTGGCTCTGTTGAGTGCCCTGATGGGCCTTTCCTGGCAGTGCAGGTATCACATTGCCGACAATAATCCTCCATATCTCTCAGAATCCAACTCCAGTAAAAAGCTTGGCATAGCCTTTTTAGTGTCTTTGTGACCCTGAAATGCCCAGCACTAAGAGTCCCATGTACACTTCAAAATATGTCCTCTAGAAATACACGAGGTACTACCAATTGCCACCTTCCTTTACTGGTTATGGTATTCCGGCACTGCCTCTTCAGAGTTCCCATGATGATGAGGAAACTCCCACATTAAGACCACAGACTTTTAACACAGTGAACTGCTGCAACCTCAGCCTAGGCAGGTGCTGCCTTCTCTCCTGCCAATGGATGATCAACTGCAACTCTGGATCAGCCTCTTGACTGCTCCTCCACTTTTCCTCACTCCCAGGAACAGTTAACACTTTGCAATGTATAATTGCAGATGTAGAACCTTCTTCCTCTTGACTGTCTTGGCACTCACAGTGTGTACACTTTTTCCCTAAAGATGGTCTTCGGGACAGGGCATATTTTGATGTCGCTCTCCAGACCTATGTTTCACAGTGAACTGGAATGTTTGAAGGCACTTTAGCCATCAAGCTATTTGTCCTTCTGGTTCCCTGATGGAAAGCAGCCACTGCAGAACAGCATGGTCCATGCAAATCACAATATTACCCAGAAATACCATAAGCTCTTGCTGGTAGCACAAGCTGTCTTTTCCCTTGCTTTGGGTGTCAGTGGCACCTGCCAGTATCCACTGTTTAAACCCAGGGACAAGGGGAATATGTTGAGGATGTTGTCGAATGGGCAGCACAGTGCCTGTTTGTATTAGATGTTGCACTAAGTGTGTGCAGCCAACATCTTTTGGTGAGGTTGCAAAAGGATCTCTGAAGTCCTCCAGGAGCTCCCAGAGTTGATGCTGCTGAGTGACAGTCAGTCCTTCTTTATTTCTTTCCAATACTTTCAGACTTACACCTGTGGTATCTGTGTGACTGTAAAAGGGTGTTTGGTTTGGTTGCAGCACCTGGGTTGTGGTCCTCCTTCTCCTTTCACATCTGGTCCACAGGTTTCAAATCATTTCACCCTGGAATGTCAAAGTCGGTGTTTTTTAGATCAATTTGAGCTACAGCCATTTCCAGGTACAGGATACAGGAGTCTTTAATCTTGGCATCCCAGACCTCCCATGTCCAGCAAAGCCCACCTACATGAAAAGCTAACTGGGTTTATCCCAGTGTGGATGTAGTCTCACCTGTGGCTGTCATCAAAGCCACCTTTGTATCCTTACACTGTGTTTTTCATGGTAGCAAGTCTGGTCTAACAAATGTGGCAATTGATCCTGAGTCAATCAGGGTCCCACAGACACAACTGCTTATCCAGATGGTAATAAATCCCTTCAACCAATCAGCCAACAGGCACCAGGGTTTATACATCTCTTACTTAGAGACTACTTTGTGATGGGACATGCTGTGGGGTCAGTGAAGTCCCTCCTACTTGTGTCCCTGGTGGTTTTCCTGGGCTAGCTGTGTGGCTTTAACTTCAACTTTTTCCTTGTGTGGACAGAAGCGTTGCAGGTTCCCCACTCTGTCACAGGTTGGTTTTACTGAACATGGTAACTGTTGTTTAGGGGGGAGGGGTAAAACTGTAATAGCCAAAGTTTTTTCTTTTTGCATACATTGAACCTGTGCAAAATGACTGGGAGTGTGGATTTTCTCATAGCTAGGGGTATCCTTCCTGCTATCCTTCCGATTGCTCCTGCTCAGCTTCCTGTGCCATCTGCAGTGCCTCTTCTAATGTAGTCGGCTTGGAAAATCATACTTGCTGCCTCACTGACTGTGGACTCCTGGACTGCCTCTTCAAAGTGGGGGTAGCCACTTTAGACCAAAGACCAGATTTCAACTGCAAACCTGCCCAGGCTCTCTGTTGTGCCACAAGTTCACTCCCCCAGCTGCTGTCTGATGCCCAGAATAGATTATACACAACCAAATCGTCACTCCAATGCAGCTGCCAGGGTGCCAATTTCAAGTAATTCCTCCTCTCCTAAAAATCATCAGATCATCCAGGACATCCCCTTCTAAGGCAGCAGCCAGCTGCACTGCATGTTTTTGTGGACCCTATCTATTGGCCATTGCCACCATATGAAAGTGCCTATAGTACACCTCCCATTTTCCTTTTCCATGATAGTGTTCCAGCTTAGTACAGATTTGCTTAACCAGGCCTCAGTAGCACAACTAAAGGCCGGAACATTCCCTCTTCGCTTGTGGCCACTTCTCTCTCTATCTTGTGTGCATAGTCTTCCAAACAATTTAGAAATGTCGAGTATCCATGGCAACCATCACACAGTGCTCCTGCTAACGGGAACACTGCCTCCTCTGACACACAAACAGTTATCCTGCCCTAAATCTTTCAGACCATTTCTGTGTAACTGCTAGCTTAAAGTCCTCCCACTACGTCAAGCCCGGGTAATATGGAAGGTTGCCGTCCATGTTGCTTTTTCCTCTTACATGGCTGTCACACACTGACGTTGGCCCACATGCACTTATCTGAGGGTTCAACAGATAACTTCTTGGTGCTGATGCCAATACACCAAACATTCTGCCTCCTTCCATTAAAGAAACCAGCCCACTATCCTGCTTCACATTTATTGCAGCCATCAAACAGACCTTTTTTTAACTCAGCATCTGTACTTTTCTCTGGGTGGAAGACCTTCTTGAATCTGCATGCAGTAAGTTGTCTCCAGTCCAGTCACTCCTTCCAATTCCATCTCCTACTTCTGACACTAATGTAACGATCCAGGTAAATAAGAACAGGAGGACGCATAGCTGTCAGTGCCTCTGCAAGTTTATTTTACTTAATTTTGTTTAGTACAAATGGAGCACTATTGTTGGCTCCACTATTTTGGGTTATGGAGCACACCTCCAACACTTTAAGCACTTATCAAAGCTTGATTCATTTCCTCCTTCAACTGCTTTATGTATCCGTCCACTTCACTTGTCACCATTATCTATCACCTTTAGGTTCCTCACTCCAAAATCTCCTAATCCTGCACTTCACTTCACTTCTTAAATCCTACCCCTGTCACTCTCCCCTAGGGTATTTACAGTTCAGTGCCTAAATCATCAGAAGCCCTATACAGTCCCTTCTTTGCTGCCATTCCATCCACCTGCACTCCTCCTCAGGCTTTGTCCTCTTCCTCCTGACACTGGCTGTTGAATGATGGGGACTGGCCCCTTTTTATAGGACACCCCGAAGGACTCCAGGTGCCCAACGAGCTTTTTCCAGCAGCACTTCCAAGTGTGGCAAAAGTGCTGCCAAATAGGGCCCAAGCAAGGTTGAGCTTCCTTGCTCACAATGTGTGACCCCTCTGCAATCCAAGAAGGGTACCTTTTGCCAGGTGAAACATTCTTGAAAACACACTCTCCCCCGGTCCTTTCATGGTTGGGGGCGTCCTAGCCAGGTAAGGGCACCGGTAGTCCACCACTATATATATATATATATATAGAGAGAGAGAGAGAGTCATTGCAGGTACAGTATGCAATACCCCACTGAGGCAAGGGGGCACTGCCACTAAAAGGCTTGTCTCGTTTCTCTTCCTCAGCCCAGAGAAGAGGCCCCCTGCCCCTTCTGGTGTTGCATTTGGACCTGAACCTTAGCAAAGGACAAAGCTCCCTAGACTTTTGATGTTGAAGAGAACCTTCAATATGTTTAGCCATAGATGTGATATATGTTTATTTTAGAGCCATTGAGCACCTGTTTACTTTATTTGTGCAGGTAATACAGGACCAACACCCTGACACTTTGTGACAGAACTGAGTGCTCCCGCCACCTGTCTAATATTTATATACACAACCTACCAGGTGTTATCATCAGAGGAAAATTATTAGGAATCAAAGGCAATATATAGCAAATGGGAGGGGATGTTGTAATAGGGGTGGATTAATAAGGTGGGTTTTAGATGGTGTTGGTCATAAAGTCTTTTTTTATTATTTGAGTGTTCTTTTTATGATTATTTTTAATGCCAAGACTTTAGAAGCTTTATGTTGAACTTCACTCTTCTGCAGCAAGAAAAAGCAAACAGAACTGCAGTAATCTATCTGTGATGTAGGAATGGCAAATAATTCCATTATCCCAGACAGAGAGGCAGGATTGGACTATTTCAATTTTTCATAGAGGTGAGAATGACATTCCTTTTTCTGCAATATTTAAAGCTTCATTTTGTAACTTAAAATAAGAATGTCATTCCTAACAAAATCTTCTGTTAATTTCCTACAAATTATTCTGTCATTCTGTTATATATTACATAGAATTAAAAAATATTCTTACAAAAATATAAAGGTAACAGTGATTTACTGTTTTCTTTATTGTTTCATAATGTTTCTGCTTTAATAATATCCTGAGAAGTGTAAATAATGTTGGTAGTATGCTCCAGTTCAAATGATTTTTTTATAAACTAGCATATGCAGAAAAAAGAGAGATGGCTCTTTTTTTAAAACACATTGTTACTGAAGAGCAGATTGAGGAAGGCCAGCACCCCCTCTCATCACAAAGTGGTATCGCTTACATCATCAGAGCCAGGAAGGTGGTCCCAAGGCACACATATGTGACAACAGTTTAAAAAGATAATGAATATCAAAAACAATAGATATTCAATAAGCAAGGAAAAACTCAAATAAAATCCGTACTCTTACTAGAACAATAGGCAGAGTGGATGAGAAGATAGTGCTGCATCCTTGCAGTGAATGCACTCTAGATTGGGATTCTTTTTTTGGGAATGTTTGCAAGCTTTGTAACTTCTCATTGAATGGGAAATTAAAGAATGATAGTACTGCATATGGAGTAAAACATGCTCTACAATTTCTATTTTTTAATTAAAAAAAAGTAACAAATAAAAATCAGACAATAGAAAATAGAAATCTATTTTAGGAAAGAATAGTAAAATACATTAAGTTAAAATAGTCATCCATCCTTTTGTAAACTACATTATTTAATTACAGGGTTACTCTGAATCGACATTCTCCCAGTAGAATTTTATGTAATGCACAAATATAAGGAAAAAAATTCTTGAAACTGCCCGCCTGTTAATAGGACATACTGACATCATTTGTACCAACACATTTAAATGAGAGATGAGCTCATATAACATTTTAACTTTTTATTTTTGTTTTCTGATAATTTACATATAGGAAGTCTTATTTCTATGCATCAGATATTTACACAAGACTTTTAAGTAAATAACTATTTTGGGACCTTCAGATGATACTTGATAGCATATTAAGGAATGTGCTATTTGTCTGTGTGCTGACTGGCATAATTGAAAAGCTTTTGAATTATCATATGTAAGTGAGCCTAAGTGATAGTGAAAGCTACTCTATTAGGAATAGATCAGTCTTACCATGGAGAGCTCAGCTGTTCACGTGGTAAGGCTCCACCATCTGGTGTAAATAACGGACATCCATCTTGAATTGTATTTGTAATGATGACTCATGATTATTCTTTATTTTTTGAAAACTTTCCCTGACATGGACTCCTGCTGAACTGGATAGCAGTCTATCATAGGGCACACTTAGACAAACACCCATACTCATATAACAGCAATACAGAATCGCAAAAGAATGAAAGTCGTTTTTATTACACGTGCAAGTCTGATCACAGCAATGTGTCATTCCTGGATTTGGCACTGGGAACCTTTCTTCTTTTTCTTGTTATGTGCTCCTATTACCAAATGTGAGACAGATAATATCAACTTGCATTCAGATGTTGATTTTACTCCGCTGTGTGTGTAAATTAAACTGATAATACCTCTTCAGTTACAGTATGTTATTAAGTAATTTCTTTAGGGATGCGAAATGGTAGATGAGTCAAATTAATTTACCTTTAATGTAAAAAAATGACAACAGAAGGTAAAAGTTTTCTTCACAACTGTAATTAGAAGAGCAATACTGCCAACTGTTAATTCATGTGGCTTAGAATTTGGCTGACTCGACTCAGAGTTTAGGCAAACAACCTTTTTCATCACAAGGCCTGTTTTAATATAAGATATTGTTGCTTGAACTCTTGGAGCCTCATTTAAAAAGCTTTTGTATGCATAAAAACTAGAAGCTTGAAATGTGCATACACATTTTTTGAGAGCTTAAAAACATGATGGGGGAACATGCTTACATTTATGGCAACTCTGACCTGTGCACATACAACATTTTGGAGATACTGGGAAATGACAACACCCTTGATCAAGTAGGGAGATATAGTCAAACCTGCTAAATGATGACTCACACAGATAATAATTTATATCACCAAACCATTATTATAATGTGTGTTGAAATGACAAACATATTACACTTCAAAAATGATGAATACAACGTACAAACTTTATGCTCTGAAGAACTTTTTCAGTTATTCTGCAGTTTACATTGTGTAAAATGGGTAAAAGGTACTTGGCAATCAGGTTAAATTAATGCAAGAGGTCTTTAAAGACGTACAAAATGGAAATATGTCCATTACAAAGCCGGGTGACAGGAAGAGGTGGGTTCAAAGGGACCAGAAGTAGAAGTGACATCCTTAGGAGGTAGGTTGATAGGACCAGAAGCAGAAGTGATGTCTCCAGAAAATGGGATCTTCTGTTGGTCTGCAAAGGAACAAAAGGAGAAATATTTAGAGTACAGCACCAACCCCGGTCCACCGGAGAAACACAATTATTTGAGCCCTTGAGCTATCTCCCATGTACACGTGTGTAACAATTGGTTATAATGCTGTCATTTCACAGGTCAGAAAAACCTCAGGCAAGCTTCACTCCATCATGTCCACTGTGCTGGAAGCCATTAACTGACCTGCTAGGTGCTGTATCCAGTTTACGTATGGTGTGGGTGCACATACATACAACATGCCAAAATGATGGACAATTAATGCATCACATATTTGACACTGAAAAATAATGATTAGCAACTATCATAGAACAAACCAATGCTTAATGTTATCAAACATTTTAGATGGACTGTAGAAATAACTTACTCGTAATGAAATAACATTACACTTACAACATGCAGCCTGAATGAAAACAAACTTTAAATAAACAATTCACAGATTGCTAGAGCTGTCCACTCATCATGCGTGCTTATGACCTATTTTTAAAATTCATCTCCAGTGCTGCTTGTTCCACTCACCTTTGCTGTAAGCGTGTAGGTCTGATTTTATCTTTGTAAAGAGTGGGCTGTATATGTATAAATTGAACTGAGTGGAGTGGAAATTGAGTGAAAGTGCTAACATTTGCAATATGGGAATATGCTAGAGTAGTGATCCTCAAGCTCAGTCTTGTGGTTGCAGGCTTTCATCCAAACAAACCTGCTTTATTTGGACTCCTACCTTAATTAAGCAAGCTGTTATTTAATACTTTCTGTGTTTGGGGGTCAATACAGGAATTACAAACATTGTTTTTGATTGAAATGTACCAAGCATTTGTTACATGGAAATAATGTATTGATTTATTTATCTTCCTTTCGAGATTTTCATTATTGTCATCATGATTTGGATTTCGTTTTCCCATGTGTTCTTATTATTTAAGCCATTGTTTGCCAGTTAACGCCTTAGTGAGTCTGATGTTAAGTGCGTTTAAATGTGCCCACAAAATAAGGCGAGTAATCCGTTTAAGGTTTCTTAAAATCCCCCATTTACATGTGTGAGTTTATTTATGGAGTTTTCCCTTGGAAAAATGCTCTGATGTCATAACAATGTACTAAAAATAAGATTTAAAATCATCAACAGTTGCTGTTAATCCAAAAACAAACATGAGGCCTTTGCCTCCCAAGATTGTGCTGCTGAGCTTAGCACTGTACATTCAGCTCATCAACATAAATTTAGCAGTTTCTGAAATATTGAGAGTTTAATCGACCACGAGAAGGAATACTTTCATCATCCAAGCATTTGGAACTTTATCTTTATGGACTCCTCCACTGTTTTCTACCTCTAGTTGCTGGATGCCAATGCAAAGCAAATAAATGCACAGGCTAACAGAGTGCAACAGACTGCGGTTAAGGGTTTACATGACCACAAAACTGGTTAATCACAGGGCAATATAAGGGTGACAACCAGGGTTCTCAGAGACCAATATCCTGGTTTCTGGAACTGAAATTAGGGTATACATGACATTTTTTAAACTAGGTTTCTGTGAATAACCAGGTTATTAAAGTGCATTTACCGTATATACTCACGTTTAAGTTCTCTTGTGGATAAGTCGGGGCTTTATTTAATCATATACTTTCTGGTATTTGATAATGTCAGTCATATAAGTCGAATGCAGAAAACTCATACTATTGGTCCATGTTATGCTAACGCCCACCTAAGAGAATAACCACGGAGTACACTGCCTTTTTTTTCTATGTATTGTGCCTACATGACCATACGGTAATACCCGAACTATTCCAAATCAACGTTTGCACTCTTTTGTGTTTTTTGTATCTCACACCCTCATACATCTTTATTGTAAGAGCATCCCTTATCTATGATGGAGTGTTCAATCAGAAGAAAATATGAAGCTGGTTTTAAATTAAAAGTCATTGAAGTGCCGAAAGAAATTGGTAACTGCGCTGCTACAACAGAATTTGTTGCGTCTGTGAAACTGATACGAGATTAGAGGAAGCAAGAAGATGTAAAAAAAAATTTTAAATATCGCATTTTGGAATGGCCGTATAAGTCAGTGGCTGATTTTATGATCGATTTTTTGGGTTTCAAGACCCGACTTATACGTGAGTATATACAGTAAAATGCACTCAGTGAAGGTGATGCAGCCTCTCAGATTTCAATGTCTGTTCTCCTTGCTATTAATTGTCATTATAATTATAATTATACAATTAAGGGAACAGAAAAAGTGAATTATTGGGAAAATTACAAAAGATAGTTAAGCGTTATAGCCAAAACACAAATATTTCTACATTTATTATAAATTAACATTTTCCAGCGCTGTACTTTTTTGAATACAGAATAAGAAAAGAAAAATAAAAGAAAGATTATTTAAACAATGAGAAGATGTAAAGAATGTCACTGATGCTGAAAAGCATTTGGAAGAAAAACCGGCAGCAACAGGGGACCTCCGGGATTGAACTTGGGAAGCACTAAACTAGTGTTATTGTGTCTCAAGTAAAATTAAGAAAACACGCAAACTCCATACAAGCCGTCGATGGGCAGGCTATTAGGACCTTGCAACTGTGTGGTGGCAGTGCTTTAACAATTAAAGATTGTTAACTTTGGTTTTATATTTTATGATGTTTTTATTGTTATGTTTTAATAATGCATTGCATGCTTTCAATTACAAAATGATATCTTTTCATACTAGAATAAATCAAGGTGTGATAGATTCAATGAATACAGAATGTAATTAATGTTTTGCTTTCAAAATGTTTACCGCACATATTCATTACAGTTACATAACCCTTCATTTCTTGCACCAGATGTAAAATTGCATGTCAGATTTATTTAAGTCTCCCATAAATATTTGTTAGTACAGCAGCCTAACCTATGCAAATATTTACATCCGACCTGATTTAACAATGTTTACTGTAAAATTTGAGTCTGCTTATTGTAGTAACAAAACACTTATTTGGTAATTGTGTTGTAGGTTTAATGTATGCCGCAACATTTTATAGATTAAAATATCTATTCAATTTTGAAAATGTGGAATCAACAAACCAAACATATTGTAGAGTCGTTAACATTTTTAAAAATGATTACAGATTAACATTTATCAAAAATAAACATCTCACTCTTATTTAACTAGAGTATTTCTGTTTTGTTGCAGAAAATAAGATATGTGTTTTTGACTGTGCTTTTCTGTTTTAATCTAATTTTTAAGAGAACAAAGAGAGACTAATCCCATGCTGTAACTGAACTTCTTTCTTTATTTACCTGCCTGGATTCCTGCTTTTGCAATGAGCCTGTAAATTCAAAATTAATATAGCAATGCTCTGTATTTAGTCATGCAATGGTCTACAAACTACTTGAGATTTTTGCTATTATTTTGTCATTTAACATCTACTGACATTTTCAACTGGGCAGACTTAAGTGCTAGTGATACAGCAAGCAAAACAAAATTAAACAGATAAAATACAGCCCTGAAGACTAAAATTCTACAACATCAAGCGCAAATCATAAGTTCATTCAAAGTTAACATGAGGAAATCAAAAGTTTTGAATCCATTTCTTTCTGTCACACAGTCAAGGAAAGACAGAATCAGCCATGACAGCACTGAGTTCAAGGCAAAAACGAGCAATAGATGTAATTCTGATTGATCACTGGGCACACTGGGCATGCTGAATCAAAAAAAAAACAATACTCACTTACATATGGGCCACTTTAATGTCTCCATCCTGCTTAAAATGCACATCTTTTTGATGGGAGAAGAAATTAGAATGGCTGTAGAACAATCTACCCAAATGCAAATAAGAAATGTCAGTTTCACACAAACAAGTAAAATATCCATTCATTTTCTGAATCTGCTGATTTCACTACATGATTGCAAGGCATTATGACTTATCAACACTGTTTTCTGACAAAGGCAAATTAATTAAAACTTTTAATGGTATTTTATTATATCATTTAGAAGTTACCTTTTTCTTAGCATTAACTCTTTGAATATATTCTTGTATTGAATTACAATATGCTAAAAATTGAATAGTTGGTTTTCCTAATTAAGAAATCTCTCGGTGATCATTTCAGAAAGTGAACATTGAAAGATGTTGCCAGTTTCTTCCATCCTGTTTTACTCTAGAATTTCGTGGAGGTATCCTTGGGTGTCCTCTAGATCTGATATGACATCTCTCACAATATTTATTATATAGAAATTGTGCTCTACTGTGAAGTTTTTGCTGCTATGAAACTTTCCTTACGAATATTGTCCCTTCCTCTTTGACTAGGTATTTTACAAACTTTGGTGACTGTTCGATTAATTTGGTTATTAGGAAAAGCTGGGCACATAAAGAATAGACATAGATAAAAAGAACTTTATTTATCTCCAGTGGTAAATTTTACTTTTTATAGAAGCTCTTTAAATAAATACATTAAATAAATACTGTACATATACACAGAAACACACTCTGCATTCCAAACACACAACAGAATAAGTAAAAAGGAAGAAAATATAAAAAGGAAGAAAAATTCCTGACTTGGCAGTCACATGCAGAGTGAGGCAGTGCATTGCTTTTTGTATAAAGGAACCCCAAGAGTGTTTCTTGACAGACTTCTGCTGAATGATTTGTTAAGTGAAAGTACTCAGTGTTACTCTGTCAGACAGAGGATATGCAGGATTGTTCATAACAGTACTCAGTTTTAATTCTCTCCCGTGCTGCTACATCCATGGGGTCCAGAGTGTGTCCCATAACTAAGACTGTAGAAGTAAGACTGTGCAGTAGATTCAGTGAGCCTCTTTTGAAGTGATGTTACCAGCCCGTCACTGAAATGAAAAATTGCACTGGCTTTCACAAAGTTGTAGAAGATGTATAGAAATGTCACTTCCAACATTAAAGAAATACAGTCTTCAAAATAAAACAACTTTTTGCTCTGTCCTCTCTTACATAGTTTCTCTGTTTTCCAAGACCAATCCAACCTGTCATTGATGTGGATTCCTAAGTAAAAGTATTATTCCATCTGTATTATATATGTAATTAGAGAATTTTTTTACAGCAAGTCCAGATTAAAACTCCCACAAGCCCCAGACTGTCCTGCACACCATGGTCAGGACAGGTTGGGGAGCATGAACTGATGCATTGCCACACCCACTACATGTCTGAACAGCTTGGGATCCTGGTTGGCAAACCCCAGGCAGACACACAACCCTCTATCTGCCGTAGCCAGGTGTTATGTCCCCTTGGCCTGGTCCAAACACTTGGGTCCTCAACAATACGCATCCTGTGAGCCGAATCGCCCTTGGAGAATCACGCCAAATGGCCATAGTACTGTAACTGACACACCCTCAAAATACAGCTAACGTGCTTCATTCAGGACTCCTTGAGCAACTGCTCGTTCGACACAACCCAACGGTTCCCCGAAGAGATGCAGTACCAAAGGAGTCCAGTCTTCATCTTAGGTCACTGAATAGTGTCCATGTCTCACAACCATATAGCAAGACAGGAAGTACCAGGACTCTAAAGACTTGGACCTTCATCCAGCACCACACACCCCTTTGCAGCAACCTCATGAATCCCATGCTCTCCCAATCAATCTGCTGACTTCATAGGGAGAGTCACCAGAGACCTGTATGTCACTGCCGAGGTAAGTAAACCTGTTGACAAGGTCAACACTCTCTCTGCAGACAGACACACTGCTGATGGCTGTGCCTAAGAGGTCTTTAAAGGTCTGGATCTTGGTTTTTATCCAGAACACTCACAAGTCCAGACACTCACACTCCATGAACATTACATATAATAATAAAATGGGCCCATGTGTCGCCCCACTCAAAGATCTGTCTGCAATATTTTTCATACATTAAATCAAGTGTGGAGAATAACCCTCTCAAACATTTAAGCAAGTGGTAACTCATACAGTACATTACATTGAGGGGACTGATATAATGTACCATGTATGAAACCATGAAACCATGTATGTGTGTTGTGTGGAAGAGTATAAGGTACAGCTGAAAAATTTAAATGCCAGCATTACTTTTTTCTCATATATGCCAAGGCTCTTTGGTGACTGGCTACTCAGGCCATGCACCCAGGTCACCCTGTTTGTAGATTCACCCATGAGTTACAAAGAGACAATCAAGCTTCAGATATGATTCGGCTAAGAAATACCTCTTATCGTCTTTACTTTTAATATGGGGATTTCTGGGCCTTTTCATATAATTGAAGTCAATAATGTTTAGATGTAGCTTAACAATTGCAATTATTCTTTAACAAGTTTACATAAAGACATACCTTTTCCTTGTGTTCTGTCACTTTAAAATGAAAGGAATGTGTATTGGCGTGTCAATAATTGAGAAAGTGTTAGATGTTAATTGCCAATGTGCCGCCAAACGGCCAAGTGAGCAAACTGAGGAGAAGCACAAAACCAAAACAAGACTAGCTGCATATTAGTTAAATTGGTACTGATGTTGTTCTGCTGTTCACTGAGACATAAACGGTGACCTGAATATCATCTCTTTTTAGTAGTGTAATATGTAGTTTGTTCTTAATCTGCTGCTATTACGGTTCTATCTCAGGTACCCTGCCGCTATTCCACAGGGTCCCACATGACACACTTCCTTCACTGTAGCAGGGTGTAATGTGTTACACTGTAATCTTAAAACAAACATAAACTGGGCAGAACACCTGGAGTTTTTAAGCAATAAAACTGCATTTATTATTGATTTCAAATAATCTACCCTTTGTTTTTAAGTAAAGCTTGGATCAATTAGCTTAGCCCATCACTAGTATGGTGGATATATCATCAATTGAGACAAGAGTACTACAGTGATAGGAAAGCACATGGATTCAAATTCAGATGCCAAATAACTGAGGTCATTTACAAGACCACAAAAAGACTGCCAATAATAAATAAAAAATAAATTTCAATAAATCAGAAAGTCTAAAACATATCTTAAAACCCCAGAAGTACTCCAAAAAGTATAGAAATCATGTCAGCATTAAACATGACAACTCACATTTATGTTTGATATTTGCCTTTAATAAGAAATATTTCCATTTATTTTGGAAGCGCATTCAGTGTTTGACATTAATATTAAGTTTACATATAAAATTCACAAAACACAAAAACATTTTAATTTTTTTTTTAAGTGAAACCTTTAAATGTGGAAAAATAATGCTACAAAAGAGTTAACTATGCTCCGAAAATCCTTCTATACCAGCAATAGTGAATTCAGGACCTGTCTATGCATTTTACTGGATAGAAACACAGTTAAAAAAATCACATTCAAAATGACAAGTTGAAGAAAAAAAGAGTTCATGATTTGATTATGAGTCATTGTAAAGGCTTTTATAACTTTTATAATGTGCACCCAATAAATTGCTTCTTTGTGTACTTTAATGAAAATTGCTTTATAAAATATTTCTTGAATTTAAGGAATTATGAGCATCTCAGGGAGAAGATTACCTGGAGGCTTTAGCCATAGGATAAATCTTGATCACTGCACCACTTGGGCTTAGACAAGATAGTGCATCTCCCTAATGCCCCTCTAAGCCATCATTAGACACAGCAGATATACAGTATATGAGGATAAGTCAAAAAGTATCTGCAATAATGTTTTAAAATTTTTATACTGTTGGCTCCAGCGTTAGTTAGTGTGAACTTTCTTTAACTAAGTTGCTGAAACACTGATCGAAACTAGTCTGGTTAATTCTTGTTAGTTTATAGTCTTTTAATTTTATTGCATATAATGTACATGGTCATTCCATCTTCTGCGTATAGCCTGCTGTTATCCATTTTACTCTGGCACATTTCCATTCTCAACTTTCAGCAGAGTATGAACATAATGTTTTACTTCAGGAAATGAACATGAACTATGAACATCCCTGTGACCAGAGATAGAATAAGGTCACTGTCCCTCTTGCATGTCATTAAAGGCAACAAAAAGAGGCTGGTGTTAGGAATGACACTTGGCCATAAAAACTTCTGCTCCAATACCCCCAAAATTTGGAGTGCAACGGGCCAAAGTAAGTGAATGCAGTACATTACTGTTAACCCAGCAGAAAGACAAAAGAATGTCTACGAATGGATTAAAATTTTCAAGAATGTCTGTACATATAAAGGACGATCAGGTCATCAGTCCACATTCACTAGTGCTGATGATACCCATGACATGGCTCTGGAAAACAGGTACATGATGGTTGCACTAAGTGTGATGATAATTTTTTTTAATACTTTATGGATGCTTCTTAGCATTGTGTAAATAAAATGTACATATATAGAGATTATACTGTACACATATAAGCAATTCTGCTTATGGGTTGTTTATGCCTTTAATTAGCTGTATGCATTTTTACAATAAACTAGTCTGTCACATAGTTTTAGCTCAGCAGCTGTTATTACAAAATGTTTAATCCTTGGATGTTCATGTAGAGAATTTGAATTTTGTTCCTTATTAATCTCCCTGGTCATTAAATAATTAATAGTGTTAACTAAGGTCACTTATCTAATGCAACCAGCTTTTCTCTAATTAAGATAATGACAGGAGTACTGTCACCAGATCCATTTTTCAATACTGTAACCTTATTTAATTATTACATCACAGGGTTGAGAAGCACAGAAACGCATGAAGAAACATTGCTACAGTCCAGTTTCTGATGAAGGCCACAACCTATTAGCAAAGCTAAAAAAAGAAAAACTGGAATTCTAGGAGAAAGCTCCTTTTGCTTGTCTAAAAAGACTTTTATTAACAATGAAATCAGTGGAGCATTCAAGAAATGAAACACTAGAAATTAGAAATAATGGTTAAGGGAGCTTCTGAACAGTTCAACACAAAAAGATGCAATCTGAACAGTGTTTTATATTCAGAAATGAACAAAAAAGTTTCTTTAAGTAGGGAAAAAGTTCCTGTGAATTGAAGACAGGATACAGTGGTGTTGTAATTATTGAAAAAAAAAGTCAGGTTCCTTATGTAACAGGGGCTGTGTCAAACATTTTTAAAAGACAAAGTCATTACAGTTGTACTTATTTTTACAGAAAATGATCAGTGTGCATGTAGAAAAGCCTTTTCAGCAAATCATGTACAGAATAATGTGTATAATGTATGAGCTTTGAAAAAAGGTGTTAACAATGACAATAATAATAGTTTTGTAGAAATTAGAATAAATAATAATTTAAAAAAAGCTTCTGTAAACACAACAATCAAAATGAAACGTAACAGCAATTGTGAAGCTATCGTCATCTTCTTGCATCCTTTGTTAATTTTCTCAGATTTACATTTGTAAGTTTTTCTCAAAGAAGATGATGAAAGTAATACATTTGATGGTGCAGACTGCTGTGTTGAGTGTAATTCTACACAAATTTAAATAACTTGCAATAAGGTTCTTTCTCTAATCTCTTTAGATGCAGTATATAAAGATAAGTAAATCTACAAAAGTAATTAACTGTCACCAGAACATGAAAAGGCGTGATAAGTGGGTGCTTCATAGGCCCCAAGCCTGACTAAGATGAGTTGCACAGACCTTCCAATCTTATGTTAAATAATTAAGTATACACTTTACATTTAGTTCAGTAAGCTGATTAGTTCAATAAGCACTTTTAAATCATGCCTATATTCTGATTATGCCAAGATTTAATAAAATAGGTTGTACATTCATTTAATAATCCACAATGAAATACATGTAAACATATTACACTTGTAAGACCATTGGCTCATAATTGGTGCAATAGTAAAACTAAAGTGTTTTGTTGTTCTGCAATATTGAAATATATGTGTATGTGACCAAAGAACCTGAAATAATGAGCTTTTTAAGGCTATTTTGGACAAAAATAAGGATGATGAATTTCTTTGACATTTTGAGCAATTGTATACATCAGGATCAAATTCTGCCAATTTTAAGTATTTCTCCTTACAATTTAGGTAATACTTGACTGATGTCATTAGGGTAGACATTATTTAGTATTTTATTTTACTGAAAAAGAGCAGGGTCCTCATGTATAAACGGTGTGTACGCACAAAAATGTTGCATAGTCCTGTTTCCACACACAAATGGCGATGTATAAAACCTAAACTTGGTGTAAAGCCACGCACATTTTCACGGTAGCTCAAACCCTGCCATATGCAAGTTCTCCGCTCGGTTTTTCAAACAGGCGGCACCCAGAGGCAAAGCAGTACTTTTGTTCCAGTGTGGTTTCCCTTTCTTTTTTAGATCCACATCCCTGACGCGGCTTTATCATATACACTGAAATTAACCGCATATTATTTACTAGCAAAATACCCATGCTTCACAGCGGAGAAGTAGTATGTTAAAGAAGTTATGAAAAAGAAAAGGAAATATTTTAAAAATAACGTAACATGATTGTCAATGTAATTGTTTTGTGACTCTTATGAGTGTTGCTGTCATCAAGGATTTGATTATCATTATTTCTTTCAATTAGGTTCGTATTTGAAGGATGTATTGTGTTCAAGTTACATTCCGTGTTTGTCCAGTCTATCCCTGACAATCTCATCTTCGTTGTCAACCGTTGTAAAGATAACAGGTTTCATTCATCGAAGTGATCACTACCCAAATCTGTACTCGTGAATCTAAGATGTTTAACAGGCATTCCCGGTAGTGGATTTGCCTGCGAATATTTAGCGGCAGCTTGTCTATGAACGTAATTTAAACTTAAGCTTTACACTTTGCTTTCCTATTGATATGTGTACAAAGGCTTGTTCAGCGTCAGAGGGTTGTTCCTTTCCTACTGCATCAAAAGCAGCTCGTCTTCCGCTTTATCTGAGACCTCACACACTGCAGGATTTACCTTTCCCAGTCCTGCAAAGTCAGTTCACGTGAGCAGCTCGGAGTACATGCATCAAAGGTTATCAGCTGTGCTTGTGCTATCTCGTGCGATCTTGCAATGTCCACGGCTTCATTTAATGTTAGCTAAGACCCGGCACTTAAAAGTTTCTCTCGCACTTTTGCTGAGTTTGTGCCAAACACTTCTATCTGTGACCATCTCATCTTTGTTTGCATAAGCACAGTCCTTCACTAGCAATTTTAACTCCGTTAAAGCAATTTTAAATCTGTTACAAAGTGATCAAAAGTCTCATTTATACCATGTGTCTTCTCATTAAACTTGTATCTCGCGAATATCATATTTGTTGTAGGCATGACAAACGCCAGCGGCAGCGTGTCTATGAACTTAATTTAAGGTTTACACCGTGCTTTGTTTCTGCAGTAGCTGCACTTATGAATATGCTTGTATGCATCACTCGCTTCATATTCTTTTGCTGCCTTCTCAGTTGTGTAATGCGTTTTTTGCTCAGCGCTCTTTGGAGCTCTTGCTTGTAGTCTGCATACTGCGTTCACAGTCAGTTCACGTGAGCCGCTCAGAGTACATGCATCGAAGGTTCTCAATTGTGCTTGTGCTATCTCGTGTGATCTTGCAATGTCCACGGCTTTATTTAATGTTAGCTAAGACCCAGCACTTAAAAGTTTCTCTTGCACTTTCGCTAAGTTTGTGCCAAATACTAGTCTATCCCTGACCATCTCATCTTCGTTTGCATAAGCACAGTCCTTCACCCGTGAATATTTAGCAGCAGCATGTCTATTGGATTGCTGTTGACGGACGGCCTTATATGGGCAGGCACTCAATTACAAGGGAGGCGTGACGATGAGGGACGCAACTCCGCCTCACACGACGAACGAGCTGCAGGCTATGGCCGTATATATGTACGTAAGTAGGTTCCAGTTATGACTGTTACACGTAGAATTTCGAAATGAAACCTGCCTAACTTTTGTAAGTAAGCTGTAAGGAATGAGCCTGCCAAATTTCCGCCTTCTACCTACACGGGAAGTTGGAGAATTAGTGATGAGTCAGTGAGTCAGTCAGTGAGGGCTTTGCCTTTTATTAGTATAGATTAGTTTAAGGCAGCTGATTGTAATTAACCTGTAACAATATAATGGTCCACAGAATGGCCAAACTTTTCCAAATACCATAGCTTTAGCGTTGTTACACTCACTGTACCTTCTTATTCTTCTTTCAGCTGCTCTTGTTAGGGGTTGCCACAGTGGATCATCTTTTTTCCATATTACTCTCACTGCACCACTCAGAGTATTTATATCACTGTATCTGAGTGTGGAATCACAGCTCTACATCAGCTGATTGAAAAGAGAATTATCAGTATAGCATCAAGCACATGCAACCTCAGCCATGCTGCCTATTTGAACTGCTCTCATACAGCAAACACTTCAGAGCCTTTCCTGTATGGACCTCGCGGTTCAGAAACAGTTTCATATAAGCGCACCCAATCAGTCCATCAAGTGCTCCTTGTAGAACTCTTTGTACTTATAAGTACAATTACCTCACTGTAAACTTGTGATACAGTTATAATATTACACAACATGCGCCACTTTATAAAGCGCGTATTTACATATGATGACAATATCATTTTTATAATGAAATGCAGCAAAATATGTTGATTACTTTATACAGATAAAATGTTAACATCATTTAAATAATCTATATTTTTAATAATTAAACATTTGAGTACATGATGTCGCAGCGCTAGCAAGGAGCTGGTGCCCTGTTCAGTGATTGTTCCTGCCTTGCACTGTATTCTTGCTGGGGCTGCCAAGTCAGAACTTTTCATTCTTAATAATCATTCTGCTGTGTATTCAGATCACAGTGTGCATACATGCAATTTCTCACAAAATAAAGATCTATCTATCTATCTATTGATACAAAGGTTTAAAGTTCTGTTTTTTTCCTGTAACTAATTATCACAAAAATCAGTTGCTTAAATGGATTTTCATTCTATTTTGAATATTTTTGTTCTTTTCTTTGTTTCATATATTGTTTTGTAGAGCTAGAGTTTGTTTCATTTTTTTCTGTACTGATGTTGAAATATAAGTGGTTTCAGAGGTATCAGTTTGTCTCCTGATTTATTTTTTCTTTTATTTGGCTAAGCTATGACAGTTACATAACCCTGTGAGTGTAGACAAAAGTAAATCATTTAGCAATGATTGCTAAATGCTAAATAAAGATGATACATTGTAAACAGTTCACAATTTAACTGAAGACATGTTTATCTTTTCATCATTTAAAGCACTTTGTTTTGTCACTTTTGAAAAACAAGTAAATTGAAATAGCTATATGAGTTTCCACTATGAAAACTTTAAAAATTCTGGTGTAAACAATGATGACACCACAGAGACATCCTTGACAGATGATGCACCTCTGTTTTTAGCATTGCTGGCTGGTCAGCTGAGGTTGACAAGAAATTGGGGAAGAAAGCAACCATCACTGACTAAGGATCAATACGTTCTTAGCCCAGAGTAAGCATGGCTGCAATTTTCGTTTAGGTTAGAATGTTATCTGCGTTATATTTGTCTCATAGATAGCTGATACATTTTAAGTGCATTTAGTTAGCTGCCCTTATGCTTTAACATTTCAAAACCCTAACCCTTTCATATTGTATGGTCAAAACACTATTTAAAATAACTGTCCTTCAAAGCCTCCATATCTAGGCTTTTCTACAGTAGACCATTTTGAGTCAATTGATATAGATAAAAATGTAATTAATATATGAGTAGTTTTGAGTAATAGATGATCGTTTCTGATATGAAAAGATCAGACCATGTTCAGTTGCCAGCAGTGTAAGGATACAAAAAGAAAAAAAAACATTTTCATTTAGATTTGAACTCAGGTTAAATCATTCCAGGATTCATATTATATCGCAAAATGACACAGCTAAATTGTCCTTTATGTTAAAGTGATATGGCTTATTACGCCTCCCCCTACTAGTAGAAGCTAGAAAATCTCCTTCTAACAATAGTAAACACCTCCACATACTATACCTGAAGCTACCAAAGGGGCATAATGCCCTTTTACTTTGAGTAGTGCTTGATAATGCTTCTGTTGCTTTCATTAAAAAATGCAATAGTCTGCTCCTAAAGTGTTAAATTTTCTTATAAAAAACATTAATAGCGTATGGAAAATGGTAATAAACACAGGCAGACAGACAGCAAAAATTTCCATTTAATAATTGGGTGTAATAGATGTTTTGCATAAATTTGCATTGAAGCCTAAATAACTTTCACCAGTTAACCTCAAAGAAAAAATAGCCCATGTTCAAGCAATAAACAAAATGAACCTCATTATACAATAAGTAATTGCCACTCTTTATTTAGATGATTTTATATTTTACACTGACAAAACATGTAGTGTTCCTACCAGTGAAGACTTATGTCACCCTGGAATGATGCTGAGCCTAATCAATAATCCCCTAGCCTAAACTGCATAAATATGACACAGTATTGAATTTCCCAAATAAAGCACAGCAACAAGTTTAGTTGAAAAGGAAAATATTGAGGACCTTTGATTAATTTTAAATGAAATGATATTACCAAGAAAGCAAACTGGTGGCCTCACAATGTTATCTGAACCAACTTAAAAGAAACAACAATATTCATTTTGGATTCACTTAAAGAAATTGGATACCTCTTTATCTGACCAACTGCAAGTACATTATCTGACTGATTGTGTAAGTCAGCTTTGGTTATTAGTTCAAGATGGCAATGGAATACTGTACCTCTTGGCTGTTCCGTTATGCTTGGAAAGAGCATAATTGTGCTCACCTTTGTGGGTTTATATATTAGAAGTGTGCCTCCACTAGAATTAGGAAACAGTCATCACTTCAAAGAATTGATAGTGTGCTTTATAATGGAGCAAGTGAAAATATGGACTTTAGGCCACCTATCTCAGTGTCTGTTCATCTGTCAGTTGGATTGTCAGACAACTTCAAGAAGCAGTCAATGTCCAGTACATATTTAATATTATGTACTGTATATCAAAGAGCACAGTTAAAGTATATAACACCATAGATATTACTGACCGAGTCCAGTTCAATTCCATACAACTACATTTAGGAGCATGCAGCAGTAATCACAATTAATGATATACCTTTACCAAGGGGTAGTTATTGTTTAGTCCAAAAATAAAATGATAAGGAATTTTAAAGTAAATGTGGGCAACTTTAAAAAAAAAAACAGTGATGAGAAATCATACCAAAAAAACTGTCTCTAGTTTCTATCTGTTTGTACAAAACATCAAGGAACTGTGCATACACAGGGCAGTGTAATTTAACACACTATATACAGTAAGCCTTTGTAGCTGGGCACAATGCACTTCTACATATAAAGTGACAGCATAAGGTGTGTTACCAATTCTTTTTATGTTGGGTTCCTGAAAAGTTCAAAGGTTTGAATGAACATCTTTTCCAAGTAAATAGTTATTTAAAAGCTATTTTTCACTCTTTGCAATTAGATCAGTGTAATCTTCAAACAGAGACTTTTTTTCTGAATGCTGCATCTGCTATATCCTCTTACTGGAGATGATAAGTCATGATAATTGATTATTTTCTACTTGATAAATAAAACTAGATGCTTTGAAGAAAACAGTCAAGCTAACAATAATAAACGTCAATTGACTGGAAGATTAACAACATGAATTATAAAACATGCCATACACTTTTAAAGAACAGTATGCATTTGGTAATTCAGTAACCTATTTTACATGTACTATACCAGAAACAGCGCACTGCATGATAACGTATAGTGAATACACTTGACTACTCTGTATGTTTAGCATTCGTTTGTTGAGAGGGTGATGTGGTTGCTGCTTCCTGATCAGCTCTTCTTTTCTCCACCCTAGTGGCCCGCTTCTTCTCTTCTTTTGTCGGCATCTTTTCACGTTAAAACTGATTAAGTCAGTGTTTGTGTTGCAATTACTTAGTACGTTTTCTTTAATTTTTCACTTAAGCTGGCACTTGTCTTCAATCTGCCTCAAGGACGATTTAAGATATGAAAAGGTAGGGGAAGTGACGGCAAAGATGGTAGGGATGAGAAAGGCACCCATACGCATGCTCCGCACGGCCACCTTGCTGCCCATTGCCAAGAGCTGATTCTACAATAAAATAAAATAAAAAGAGGAATAACCTTGGAAGTCAATCATTACCCCGAAAGCGGATAGTAGACATCATGTAGTACTGTATATGTGTACCAAATTTCAGGTCAATAGGTCAAATGGTTTTGCGAGCTACAGGTGATTTAAAATCCTGGAAAGACAAACGGACAGCCACAGTAGCATATTATATCAGAAGATAAAGCTACCATTAATTCAATATTTGAATTATCTTATTGCTTCAAAAAAAATCCTTATGAAGTAACATTACAGGATAAAATGACTTCATTTACATTACAAATACAGTGCCTTGAAAAGTATTAAGCCCCCAAACCTTTATTCACATAAATGATTGTTGCAATATGGGATTTTGATCAATTTGTCTTGGAATTTTTATTTGTAGCGGGAATAAAAATGAAGAAAATTATAAACCATTAACAATTTAAATGTAATAAACAGAAATGTCAACAGTTTGTAAGTATTTACCCTCCCATTCAGTGCTTGGTTAAACCATTCTTTTGAGTTATTACAGCAAGTAGACCTTTTGGAGTTTCAGTTCATTTTGCATAATGTAATGGGGCAAGATTTGTACATTTCTTCTTACGACATTGCTCAGGCTTTTCAAGGTTAGCTGGAGAGTGGTAATAAACATCAGGTTTTAGGTCTTGCCACAGATGTTCAAAAGGGTAACAAAGATGACTCTGACTAGGCCTCTCAATTGTCTTCATTTTAAGCCACTCCATTTTTTCTGTCAGTATCCTTTGAGTCACTGTCCTTTTGATGAACAAACATTCCTAACGGCATAAGCTTTCTAACAGAGGGCAACAGGTTTCCCTCCATGATGTTTCTGTATTGTGCTGCATTTATCTTCCTTTGAATTCTAATCTGGTTACCAGTTCATGCTGCTGAAAAGCATCCCCACAACATAACACTGCCACAACCACATTTTACAGTGGAGCTAGTGATACCTGGCTGATGTGTGGAGTTAGTGTTATGTCAAGCATTCTATTTAGTATTCAGGACAGGAAGTTCCACTTTAGCCTCTTCAAAACACAAAGCTTTCTGTCACATCTTTGTAGTATCTTTGCAGTGAAGTTTCTGAAAGTTCCTAATGGGAAAAGGTATATTTTTTCCTTGCCACTCCATAAAGGACCATTTTATGCATTGCCTTGGAGAATGTTGACATGTGAACACCTACTGAAATCACAGTCATTGACTAATGCAACTCAGTCAGTGTGCCAATTGGTGTCACAGTAGCCTATCTGACAAGTGGCATCCTTGTTCAGCAACCAAGTTTAGAGGGGCAGGCTGACCTATGCAATATGTTTGAAATTCCATAACTTTTCAACTTCTGGCATTGAGCTACAAGTTATGTTTAGTAGCCTTGAGGTGGTCTTGCACCGTTCCACAGATTTGTGCTTCTCTATAGTTATATCCAAGATTTGTTTTAAATGCTTGTTTGTTTTTATTTAGTTTCGCTTTGTGGAAGATCTCCACCACACTGTTGGACCTCAGCAAGAAATGGGATGTTTAACTACGATAAATTAATTGAAAAAAGGTGATACACACATTTCAACATGACAAGCGGAGTGTGAGGTCTCCAATAAGGGCCAAAAAAGCAGGCCAGAACTTCACCAAAACTACACCCCAGGCAGCCAACCCCCAACTACTAACAGCAACTACTTTGGCCTAGGGAAGCCCCAAAATCAGAAGCTGAGTCTTAAAGTTCAAAATGTAATGAAACTCGGAAAATATATCAAAAATGCCTTACAAGAGTGAGAATAACCACAGACCTCTGGCTTGTAGACACAAACCAAACCAAAAATCTTTATAAATTGAAAATTTATTGACAACAAAATTTGAACACAGCAAAAACAGAATAAAAAGCAGAAAAAGGCAAAAATGAGGCAAAGAAATATTAATATACAACCCAAAATCAATATTGCAAGGGCAGATCTATACTAATAAAAGGCAAAGCCCTCACTGACTGACTGACTGACTGACTCGCTCACTCACTCACTCACTCACTCACTCACTCACTCACTCACTCATCACTAATTCTCCAACTTCCCGTTTAGGTAGAAGGTTGAAATTTGACAGGCTCATTCCTTACAGCTTACTTACAAAAGTTAAGCAGGTTTCATTCTACGCGTAACTGTCATAACTGGAACCTACTTACGTACATAATGATCATCACACATCCCACGTAATTGAGTGCCTGCCCATATAATGCCGTCTGTCAGCAGCAATCCAATAGACACGCTGCTGCTAAATATTCATGGATGAAGGACTGCGCTTATGTAAACGAAGATGAGAACTGACTGTGAGCACAGTACGCAGAGAACAAGCAAGAGCTCCAAAGAGTGCTGAACAAAAAACACATTACACAACTGAGAAGGCAGCAAAAGAATATGACGCGAGTGATGCATACAAGCATATTCATAAGTGCAGCTACTGTGGAAACAAAGCACACGATGGAAAAAGTCAATGTCCAGCTAAAGGAAGACAGTGTAAAAAATGTGGTAAATTGAACCAATTCGCTATAGTTTGCAGGACTGGGAAAGGTAAACCCATGCATGCAGTGTGTGATGTCTCAGATAAAGAGGAAGACAAGCTGTTTATTGATGAAGTAAGAAAGGGACAACCCTCTGAAGCTGAATAAGCCTTTGTAGACATATCAATAGGAAAGCAAGGTGTAAAGCTTAAGTTTAAATTACGTTCATAGACACGCTGCCGCTAAATATTCGCAGGCAAATCCACAAGTTAATACCGGGAATGCCTGTTAAACATCTTAGATTCACGAGTACCGATTTGGGCAGTGATCACTTCGATGAATGAAACCTGTTATCTTTACAATGGTTGACAACAAAGATGAGATGGTCAGGGATATTACGTTATTTTTAAAATGTTTCCTTTTCTTTTTCATAACTTCTTTAACACACTACTCTCCGATGTGAAGCGCGGGTATTTTGCTAGTAAAATAATAAAATAAAACAGAAAATAAAAAAAAAAACAGCATAACCTCAATAATCCACTACTGGGACCCTCTCACTGACCTGTCACTGACCTCAGTATAAATGCAGAAGGGGGACCCACGATTAATGAATTCTGGGTATCCCTGCCTTCAGGGAGGTCAACCCACAAAACACAAGGAATGCCAAAATCTTTAAAGATACAGTACAACAATATAAAATAATAAACAAACCTACCAGAAATTCAATAAAAAACAAGAAATATAAATTAAAAATTCACCAGTATAGTAACAAAACAGAAAGTGCAGATAAGCATGGGAAGATATCCTGACTGAAACATATCAGCTATCCACAAAATGGCTGCTCAAGTTGGAAGCAGTTGCAATAATCAAAATGGTGGCCAAAATCATAGACAAAATAAGGAAATGATCTAATAATAAAAATAAAATAATACTAATAAATTCCCATATATACAAATTTGACAAATAAACGCAAACCCTACAAAACTCATAATGCTTGTCTTTGAATAAGATGTTGCCCACAAGGCCACAGACTGAGGTTTCCAGGAAACGGGTGGCTCTATAACTTGAAGATGCCTTTTAGAAGCTAAAATGACACATCATCAAGGATGCATAGAAACAAAAACTAAAAAAGATAAATAAAAATGAATTTAAAGAAAACATAAATAAATAAAAAAAAAATCTAGAAAGCACCAAAATAATGTAAAATAGCAGAACACCCTGACAGTAGAACACCTTCACCAAAAACCAGGCAGTGTTGACAACTGATTAAAAAAGTGATGAGTAGAAAAAAGCAATGGATGTCTACTGCGTTTGTGGAGGCTCAGCTTTAACATGTTGTGCAGGTTGTATTGGTGATGCTTTTGTTCATTTTTAATAAAACAAGCAGCTCCTGTACAAACCTCACAGATCACATCTGTAAGGAAAAGGTTTACCCTAAAAGCCTGAAATGAAATACAGTACTATGGCACCCCCTTTCCCACAGAATCACTCAGACAGATATCACCATCCTTTCCTCATCTGAGTCCTCTATTTTAACTTTCTGTAATCCTGAATTGAATGGTAAACCGTACCTTATGAATTCCAGTTAGCATTTGTATCATTTTCCTCCCTTTTGACTACACCATATCCCTAGTTTTCTACAGCTGTCATCAGTGATTTCTTCATTAATACATAACTAAATTCCCATCTGTTTCCATAGTGATGCAGAACATCTTTATTTGCTTAAGACAACATCTGACTTATTCAATCCTATAGCTTCACTTTCTAAAAGCTTCCAGTCACTTTGTATATCTGGTTACCAATGCCCATGACACTGCACACTAAGAAAAGAAAGAAGAATTGAAAAGTCAGAAGCTGACAAGAATACAACCATCCAAGCTGGGGTTCAAGCAAAAACAATAAAGGAAACTAGAATTCAGATAAAAGCAGACTTTTTATTAAAATTTGCAATTTGTCTTTTTTACATATTACTCCTAGAGATCCTTTTTACTGTCACAATCTAGAAAAATATTATAAAATATTAAGTAGTCAGTTTATATGTATATTAGGTATTAATTAGGTGAAATTATTGAATATTGACGCATCGAATTTAGTTGCTGCAGCGCAGTTACCAATTTCTTTTGCTACTTCAATGACGTTTAATTTAAAACCAGCTTCATATTTTCTTCTGATTGAATGCTCCATTGTAGACAAGGGATGCTCTTACGATAAAGGTGTGTGAGGGTGTGAGGTACAAAAAACACAAACCAGTGCAAACATTGCTTCAGAATAGTTCAGGTATTCGGCAAAATAGAGAGAGAGAGAGAGGTTAGGAGCATACGCTGATACAGCGCATTGCCACACCCACATAGATAAAAAGGCAGTGTGCTCCATGGTTACTCTCTCAGGTGGGCGTTAGCATATCATAATCCCTTGTACCAATAGCGTGAGTTTTACGCATTCAACTTACAGTATATGACCAACATTATAAAATACCAGAAATTATACTGTAAAATCAAGTCAACTTACCTACGAGTATAAATGATAATTGTAACTCATTTCAATCTCAAATAATCACATGGATTTTTTTTCTCCCTAAATAATAAAAAGCATCATTTAAAAACTGGGGTGGCACGGTGGCGCAGTGGTAGTGCTGCCGCCTCGCAGTTAGGAGACCCGGGTTCGCTTCCTGGATCCTCCCTGCGTGGAGTTTGCATGTTCTCCCCGTGTCTGCGTGGGTTTTCTCCGGGCGCTCCGGTTTCCTCCCACAATCCAAAGACATGCAGGTTAGGTGGATTGGCGATTCTAAATTGGCCCGTTTGTGTGTGTTTTTCACACCACTGTATCCCAGGACTGCTGATGTTTGTTCCTCTAGGTCTGCTCTCTGCGCAAACAAGTCCCAGTCTGTGGGACCAAAGCAGTCCTACAGGTGGCTTCTTCAGTCTATACCTGAACAATTGTGGTGACTGGTCTAATCCTGCAAATTAGTGGCTTACTGTATATGATGGAATCAGGATCAGTGAGATATTGTCTGAAAGTCCTAGATGTGCAGATGATTTTACTTTAAATGCTCCTCATATGTTTGTATAAACCTGATCTAGTATGTTCATGTGCCTCATTGGAAAGTTAACCTCCATCCATCCATCCATTATCCAACCCGCTATATCCTAACACAGGGTCACGGGGGTCTGCTGGAGCCAATCCCAGCCAGCACAGGGTGCAAGGTAGGAACAAATCCTGGGCAGGGCATCAGCTCACCGCAGGGCACACACACACAAACACCAAGCACACACTAGGGACAATTTAGGATTGCCAATGCACGTAATGTCTTTGGACTGTGGGAGGAAACTGGAGCACCCGGAGGAAACCCATGCAGACACAGGGAGAACATGCAAACTCCGTGCAGGTAGGACTCGGGAAGTGAACCCAGGTCTCCTTACTGCGAGGCAGCAGTGCTACCACTGCGCCACTGTGCCACCCGAAATTAATGTTTTTATGAAATTTAGACAAGACTGCCCTCAGATCTGTCTGACTGAAGTCCCCTGCTACAATAACAATGCCATCTGAGTGCATTGTCAACTGATTGTTAACGCTCTCCTGTAGCTTATCTAGTGCTCGTTTAGCATTTGAATGGTGGGGCACAAATATAGCCAGAATTATTATTATAGAGAGTTCTCTAGGTAGAAAAAATGGTCGACACGTTACCATTTGGAATTCTATATCCATAAAACAGTGCTTATCAACAAAGTCTGTGGCAATGCACCAACTATTGTTAATGTAAAATGCATAACCCAAACCCCCCCACGCCACACACCTTTGTTTTTATCAGAGTTCAATAGCGGCGTCAGATATGAAACTATTTAGCCAAGTCTCTGCAATAACCATCACACAGCTATTACAATTGTGTGAAACAATCTAAGTCAAAACTCATCCATTTTATTTGCAAGTGACCTGGAACTGGCTAGAAAATGACTTGGCAGGTCTGGTCTGTGAGGGTTAAATTGCAGCCTCACATGAACAATTCTTGCTTACCATGCTTCTGCCTGGAAACTCCAAACAACTGAAATATCTATGGAGGGATAGATTCTGCATTAAAGCTGTAATCTGTGAATCGGTCCCTGATAGAAAGTAGCTAGGAATACTCATATGAGTGTACTGTTGCTTTCCCTGATGAAGAAGGCAGACATAGCAGATAAAATATGATGAAAACAGTTAAAAAGCTGCAATCCATAGAGAGAGCCGAGCCACTGTGTCTACACATGCTGCCGCCATTGAAGGCATGTTTTGACTCTGGATACATGAACTTATGGTTACTGATCCTCTTCCTACATTTCTTTACCACAATTATCGTTTCACATTCTGTTCTTTGTTTATTAGATTCTTTGACTTCTGGTTTAAATTCTTGGTTTGTTTTTTTCAATCTCACTCTGTCTCATAATTCTAATTCCTTAAATCAACTGCAGTACAGTAGGGCAGTTAGAGTTGGTTATGGCTGATGGGTTTGTTCTATCCTTACCAACTTCACACCAGCAACCAGCAATAGTTCAGTGGGGTGAAGGAGACGGTGGAACTTTTCAATCAGCACAGAAGAGAACTGGAAGAGCTAGTTATAGAAATAGCAAGGCCCAAGAAAACCAGGAACCAGTGGGAAGCAAGAGAATTGTCAATTCTGCAGTCCAAGCTTATTTTAAAAGAATATTTTTCTGTAGCATTCTACAGTAGAGCCCTTCTTTGTTTATTCCATTACATATTACTTTACAGCAAGTACTTTAATGTAGATAAAAGAAAAAAATTTTAAATGAGAGGAGAACATTTATTCTGTTAACTTATCCCAGTACCTCTTCATACTTGTATAAGTCATTAGGAAATCTTAAAATTTTTGAGTCACTAAGGTATTCTCAATTCTAACTGTCATTTGGTGATGAAATCCTCAGTGGTAATCATGAAAACAGTTCCTTTTAGTTTGTACCAGTGTCCAGAAACATGTGATTACTACCCCTAATACTGCTAAACTGAAATTACCCTATCAGTTGAACTGTCGTATGACAATTAAGAATTTAGAAAGTCTTGATTAGGTTCTTTCCATGTTTTAGACTGAATAGCTTCAGTTATTTTTGCCAGTCATAAGAGGCATGCACTTTAATCTGAGGGTCAGGGACCATCAATTCTAGCAGACTGACTAAAGTATTATGCTACAATGTTACACATTGCAGACATATGTAAAGGTGAAGGTCAAAGAGGCAACAGACATCAGAAAAAGTGAAACTCATGTCATACGAACCATTAGACCTGTAACATTTCTAACCCTTAGGTGCAAGTATAAGTTGTAAACCACTTTTCAGGTGCACAAAAAGTAGCAAATGATCCAAAATCACAAGGGGGAGGATGGCAAATATATTTTTGCAAATCAAGCGCTTACAGAAACCTGATAAGGAAAAATACATTATTCAATTAACTACTGTTTTAATTAAATTTGTCTTGTTCTGAATTATAGTATGTTTGCAAAAAAAGCAGCAGATTAAAAAATTTGACTAAAAATAACTACTTTTTCAGATTGCTTACCCCAAAAAAGAGATAGACTTATATACAAAATTTGAGCTTATGTAGGAATTTAATGTTGTACATAAAAACCTTTAACAGTAATAAAAAAAAGAAAAAACTAATTTACACATTCAAATCAATCTAATTGGGTCTGTGGTGTTCTAGAAGCTACACTTTTTGATGGCAAAAGATGGTAAAGTGTATCCAGATATTTTGAGATGACCATTGGCTCCTTGGTGGTTATTAATATAGTAGTGCCCCAAATAATCAAAGGGAGATATTGAATGGTAGGGCACAGTGCTGTATAAAGTGAACAAAGCCAGATAATGCTATCAAAAACTGAATTGTTCACATCAGAGCATGTTATGTGAGTAATATAATTAGCTGCTGCAGCTGCCTGTTTCCTTTTTTAGTAGGGCTGCATTTGTTTTCTTTACATTACATGTGTAAGGGTGTACACATCAGGGATCTACAGATAACTGCTCGTATGGGGTACACTGCTTATCAGGAGCTCCATAGACACTTGAAAATGGATATGAGAGAATAAAAAATGATGTTGTCATGGAACTGTGGAATACCCTAACATTTCAAGGAGGGTTAATAAATAAAACTTTTTACTAGGGTTATTTGCTGAAAAGCACTTAAAATAACCTGTTATAATTGGAAGACCACACAGTTCTGTTGGGTAATGGAGAAAAGTTACAAGAGAAAACCAGACCTTCTTGACTTCATTCTATTTTTAGTGTGGGATACTGCACTCAAATATAGGGGTTTCTCACAGTAGAAATGGTGCCTGATAGCTATGTCATTTGACATCTGTAATTTATTTTCTGTTAGCACTTTTTTATAGATACAAAGTATCTAAAACATATCTTCTCCCTGTAACTTGAATTAAATATACTGCGAATGCTAAAGTTATGGTAGTGACAGATAAGTACACTTGTAATCTAGTGAAATATTATGATTGACATTTATGTACTTAGAAAACACTGTTCAATATCAGTAATAATTCAAAATTGTTCTCCAGCTAGTCATATTATAGTTTTCTCTTGAATTAGATAGGACTATTGCTTGATCGAAGAATCATGGATTTTATAAAACTGATTTATTTTCTAATTGTTTGGTACAGTACAATGACATAAAATCAATTCCAAATTCAGAGTCATTTCCACAATTGGATTTTTTTAATATAATATTAATAATTCTTAGGTAGTAACAAATCATTACACTAATCAATTATTCATACCAATAATGAAATAATTGCAAATATAGCATTTATAATCAGGAAGTAAGCAAATTACACCCCTTTTTCCATTTTCATTGTTTCCACCAATGGCAGCTGGTGATTTTTAAACAGGGGAAGTAAATTTTAGGCCTACATCATAAAATTTGTCAATTATTTCATCATGTTGTTTATATGTAAATTCCGCCCTCTTCTCTTTTTTCAGAAATGGTCTGTGATCCTGTCATAATAACTGGGAGTCTTCTCCTGAGACTTGACCAGTTTCCTCTCAATGGCAAGCAGAGCAATTTTGCATAAATGGTTTTGGCCCATTGTATTGCAGTTGTATGACTTGACTCATTTTAAGCAGCAGACACTCCTCACTACACCTGCCGATGTAACTCCAATTGTTGCCACTAAAGACAATAGCTTATATAGCCGAGGCATTGCTCCATCCAACTCCAAACACCAAGAAATCACACAGCTCACCCCTGTTATTCTGCAAGTCACGATTTGAATATAGGACTTGGAGTTCAGATCTCAGTCTCCCTGAACCAAAGAAATGGCCATAACTTTTCAGGACACTTTGGAATGCCTCCCCAGGAAACACCTGTCTCAATTCATCAACCTGGATTGATTAGTTTTATGAACCACATGCTTTCCAAATTTAAAAGATGCCGAGAAATCTGTTCTATAAGATTGTCTACAATGGCCATTGATTTATATAATGTTTCTAGGGATCTAGCAATTGTGACAGACACAGACGCTTTTGCCTAGGCTTATTTTGAGGGTATGATGTGAGACTTGCTGCTTTTTCATAAACAACTTTGTAAGCCTCCTCTGACCTCTTTTCCTTTGTAAAAGCAAAGAGATACTCAGTTGTTTGTTTGCAGTAAAGAACATCCATAGTCCTCTACTGCACAAGGTCAAAGATCACATCAGTTTCTGAGCAGAGTTGTTCATATGTGTTGTGGCGGACAGGTGGAAGGACTAGAAGAGGGAATGCTTCCCGCGGGGCATGAGAGGACAGTCCCCCTGGATTGCATCGGGGTCACGGGCTTGGATCTTGGAAGCTCAACCCTGCTGGGGCCAATGGCCACCACCAGGGGGTGCCTGGACAGTTATGGAGTCCTGGATTTCAGCACTCCCTCCACACCAGGAAGTGCTGCCAAATGATTGTCAGGGAACACCTGGAGCGCTTCCGGGTGCAGCATAAAGAAGCCACCTAACTCCATTCGGTTGAGCCAGAGTTTGGAGATGGAGGACAATGCTTGCGTGGAGTGGAGTGGAGGCGTCAAAAAGAAAGAGAACCAGTGAGAGAGAGAAACAGAGAAAAAGGGAACTGAGCAATAATGGTGTTGGTTTTTTTATGATATATTTTAACCTTTATTTTTTTCTACTTTGATTTTCTTCACTTCCTCATGGGCATTTCCATTGAGTGACACTGGACAAGGTGCCTTTCTGGGCAAAGAAATCTGAGCAACCTAGAAATCAAGACAACATGCATGAAGTGTCTGAAATTTGCTTGTAAAGAAGAGACCTTTGGCAAAGATTTGGTACTCAGGCAAGCAAATTATCTCTTAGGGAAAACAGTTCTGATTTTGAACTTTTTTGAATTTTTGTGCTTTGACTAGAGTTTGAATTTGTTCTCTTAAGCTGTTGAAAGATAACAACATTTCTGTGCATTGATCCTGCGGCATACATGACTATTCTCCCACTCTGACCTTTTAGAAATACCTTTAAAATCCCTGCCATTCACAAATAAAAAGAACCCTTCTTCCTTGTGGATTTCAGGTTTTCTCATCAAACACTGCACTAATGAGGGCATACTGAATATGCATGAGACTCCACAAGCAAACTACAGATGTGCAAAGTTCAACAAGTTAAAATCCGTATTTAATTCACGGAACTTATGGCATTTTTTAGAAGAGACATATTTAGAAGAGGGGCATCATTTTGGCCTCTGTGTGGGCTTTGACTGGTACTGGACATGCCCATTGGTAAATTTAGTAGGATTAACTGCTGAAGAGTGGAAAGAGGTGAAATCATAAAGGGCAAGGGGCAAAATTTAAGATGGATGTATTTATAAGTCCAGCAATATAGTTTCACATCATGGAAACCCCAAATAATATGCTGATGATATTAGAGCAAATGGACTGCAGACCTTAGTAAAAAAAATGATTTATTATAAATAGCGAAATAAAGATCAAAGCAATGTTGAAAGAAAATGAAAATGGTCAGACAATCAAAGTTTTCAAAGCAGAGTAAAGATAGAGAAAGTAGCTATAGAGGAAATAGTTGAAAGTCTTCCTGCAGGAACAAAATAATGTGGGATGGCAGGTAGAGAAAGAGTAAAGGATCCTTCCCTCCTTTAAAAGCAAAAGGGAAATCAAGGTATAGCTGAACAATTAGTGTCCTGAATGGATGAACAACACAGACATTAAAGATTGAAATGTGCAACTTGTAGAATAAAATTGCACATAGTATTGAAGAATGAGTTAAGCTGGTGAAAGTAAAGGCTGCTTGATGATAAGTTGGGTAATATGATATACTGATCCACATGGGACTGGGAGGGCCAGGTGTGATGCTTTATGTTTGTCTATTCTTGTGCTGCAGTGTGCTGATAGTGAGAGCCAGCCAGAAATGTGGCAGTTGATTGATAGTGGGCTTCCCTCAAACAGTCCTTTCTGTGACCCAATTGCAATGCCATCATAATCTTACTTTTTAATGGATTCAATTGTGTTCTCTTTTGAAATCAGTTAAATCAATGCAGCAATCACATAGAGCACAGAGTACAGGTATTAAAATCTATCTTTGCTTTTTACCTTAGTACAACCTATAATTTATTATGAAAGGTGTCCACTGAAAATGAATTTCAATCATTGGTTGCACCAGTTGCACAAGGTAATGTGGATGAGTAGATTCTGTTATATTTGTTTATTTGAGAAAATGCCACAGGGCAGTAAGACCATCCAAGTGGCAAAATGAAATATTCAGGTCCAGTGAATTGGAAACTATTGGGAAGAGAGATAAGTAGTAGCTTTGTTTTGAGTAATGTGACTAAATATTCTCATATAATGTTCCCTAAGTGACCAATGGCTATTCAGAGCTTTATTAAAAATAGTATTGTTTAATTTTCAAGGCAGTAGTCTATTAACAATACAAATGTAAACTGTTATTTACAGTATTAAATTGTTTGTATAGCTGCCTCACAGTCTTCTGGGTGATCTCTTGAGTACTTATATGAATCCTAATGTTATATGTGGAAAACTGAAACTGAACTTAACATTGTCCTAAATGGCTAGCATAATTAGACTGTTGGGCTATTCTAGTAACATGCTGATCAGCATTGCAAAGATCAAAATCTAGACTCTAGGCTAATGTGGTGTCCGAATCTATGAGATGCATTTTCAAAGTTTACAAAAAAAAAACTTTCTTCAACCTGAGATTCAATGACCTTGGTTCATTTTCTTCAAAGCATATATTAAGGAACAGAACAAAATTTTATCAAGTACATACTATTACCACACCACAACACATTTACATTACATTAGTGTTGTTCGGGTCTACTAACCCATGAGCAATTCAGATGTGCAAACTGTTTATGAAACAAAAATTATATCATTCTAAATCATATTTTTTCCAAATACCCATAACCTAAGCCAATCATTTACACAATCAACCAACAATTTACATCAATTCCTCCATGGCCACCCAACTTTCAACAATACCATTCACTTTTACACATAATACATAATCCCATTAGACCAATCATTCCAATTTCTAAAGACAAAACAAAATGAAATGCTCTGTGTGTGTGGCTCCTTTCCAAAAACAAACCAGTATGTCAAAGAAAATCTATGCCCAGATGCCCCTAGAAACCATTTTAGAAAGTGAGAGAAGCTAAGTTTAAAGGAACATCCACTTTGGAAGACAATGAATATTTAGAAAACAAGGATCATGTTTATATCAATCTGGAGTCTGACAGTGAGTTTCAAAAAGAGGTAGGATTGACTCACAGACAGAATGAAAAATATGGATTTCAAAAAAATGATAAAATTCAAACGTGCTTTTGCCCAAGAAAAAAGCTACCCTCCCTTGCTGCCAATGTGATAAAAATTCACCCAGGGCTAATGCAGAGGACAGTTACTCATATCCAAGATATCCGTTTTCTTCTGTAATTTTTCACCTTCTAGAAAATCATTTTGGACTGCACACCCCTTTGGAGGGGAGGTGTGTTTTTAGAATTACCCGGATGGGAGGCCAGGCACAATGATGCAAGCAGATTAGCTGGCGGGACAAGGACATAAATCTGTACCTGATCAGTATGATTTAATGGACTGACTGAGAAAATTCAAGGATCTGGAGTGATTCAGTCCCCCATACTCTGCTGAAAGTAGCAGTGGTCCTTGTATGGTAACCTGATTGGGACCCTGGAGGGGTGTTTGGGACTGTCCAGAAGTGCAGTGGATTAATCGAGTGGAAGACCTCCCTACTTTTTCTATTGCCCAGAAGTGCTTCCATGAGGTCACAGTGGGACACCAGAAGCATTTCCTGGTCCAACATAAAAGGAATCTGCTGCATTACTTCATTTGAGTCAGAGTCAGGAGACAGCAGGCAGTATGCAGCGGAAGCTGTAAGAAGGAATATTTTCTGGATTTATTGAATTGTGGCTGATTTCTGGAGAGGTATTTGTGAAATGTTGTTTTGTGAAAATAAATACCCTATATTTCATCACTGTATTACGGTGTCTTGGATTTAGGACTCAGTGGCGCCCCCTTGTGGTCACAACTTGTTTAGTCAACATAATTTTCTGGCCATCTACTTGGCAGAAAACCTGCAAAAATGCTAATTTATTATGGCCAACATCCTGATCAGTAATCCCACACCATCGGCAATACACCTCGTACCAGTAATGGGCAGGAAATTAGGCAAGAAAATCAGCTGGCGGGAGACCAATAGATCTGAGCGGACCCGTGGTTGCCATCTGGGAGTGTGTATATTTCAGAAAATAGATGGCCAATGTACTGGCTGCAAGTATGGGATCCAAATGAGCAGAAAGATAACCTCGCATGAGGGACTCTAGATGGCCTTTTTGACAGGAAGGAAAATGAAGTACAGTGATCCCCCCACCTATCGTGGAAGTTACATTCCAGACCCATCAGCAATAGGTGAATATCCGCGATATAGAAAGACCACATAAACAAACTTTTTTTATAATTTGAGCCTTAAAATACCCATCCCACACACTTTAAACACATGTAAACTTATTAAAGCACACTTTATAAACACATATGATATGTGAATGTTGGGCTAAGGATATGAGTAACATTTCTCTATTATAAAACATTTTAATGTCACACAAGACAAGGCAGTGAGGCAGAAAAACAGCTGCTGTACAAGCTTTTAAATGACTGACACGCAGAGCTACAAGCAGAACAAGCATCTTGGCAGAAGCAGCACAAAGTTCACTTCTCCTTAGCGTGCATTCACAACACAAAGTGGCAGAAGTTTAGTGCACCTCTATGGGGGGGAATGGGATGTGTTTTGAGCGAAGCGATCGAGACCAGATCATCTCTTGACAACACGCAAGGCTAGACATTACAACCTTAGGAAACAAAACCCGTGAGACGGCGACTTTTGCACGTCACGCCCTACTTACAAACAATTTAAAACAAGTTCACTGACATCTAACCTAGCAGTTGTTGGAATGTTTTTGGCAGACAGACATCAGGTGCTCTCAGCTCTTAAAACAACGACAAGCAGAACACGCAGTTTGCCAGTAGCAGCTGCAGAAAGCCAGCAGATGATCCGTCCACTTCTGCTTAGCGTGTGCTCAGCCCCCTCTTCACAAAGCGAGTGCCAGAGATGCGAAGTGGCAAAAGGACAGCTGCTGTACAGGCTTATAAGTGATTGACTCAAAGCGTGACAAGCATAACGCACAGCTGGCCAGCAGCAGCAACAAGACACCAGCTGAACCAATCACATCTCTTTAGTGTGCGTTTAGACCCCCCCTTAAGTGCCACGAGAAAGAGATTTAACCACGCCCGGGGCAGAAATTAAAGGACAAATATTGTTTTTACAAAAGTTTTAAAGTAAAAATGAAAACAATGCATATGTAACAATTCCAATGAAAATAATCTCTTTAAATTGTTTATCCGGTAAACCAAACCCGGGGGTGGGCGAGCAAAGCGAGCAGGGAGTGGAGCCCCCTAGTAATAATAATAGTATTAATAAATCCGTGATGTAGTGGGGGCGCGATAGCTGAACTGTGATATATCTGGGATCACTGTACATACCTTCGAAAGCCCCAAACCACACAAAGATTTGAGACAACCCCTGCCGACTGACTCCATAGAAATGGAGAACATTAAGAGATCTTCCTGAACCAGATGCCCATCCATCCTGTGTGTCACCTACAATATATATATTGTAGACGCAGCCCGGACACAGACAGGCGGACATGTTGTTTCTCAACCACCACACGTTTATTTACAATATTTACAAATGTTTTCAATAGTCACACAGACCCAGTAATGGTCACTAAGACTCCAAATTAGTGCACAAACCCCCAACACACACAGTCCTGGCCACAATATGCCTTTCTTCGGGCCGCCTCCACTCTCTTCTGCCTTGTCCTCCTTCCACCCGACTCTAGCGCTGAATGAATGGAGACCGCCCCTTTTAAACAGTCCCCGGATGAGCCCCTGGTGTTCCCGGCATCCCTCCTCTGGCCACGCCCCAGCGTGGCGGAAGTGCCGGCTGTCCTCCCGGCTGCTCTCCGGGCGCCGTCCTAATTCTTCTCCCCAGCACTTCCTGGTGTGGCGGAAGCGCTGGGGTAACAAGTCCCCAAGGCATTGGGGCGCCTCCTGGCGGTGACCACGGGCCCCTACAGGGTGGAGCTTCCATGCCCTGTACCCGTGGCCCCCAGAGCAACCAGGAAGACGGCCCCAAGTGATCCAGGGTGGGATCTGACCCTCTTCCGGTCCCTCACGGCGTCCCAGCCGGGGCATTGCCCCTGGCATCCCTGACAATGTATATATATATATATATATATATATATATATATATGTATATATATATATAGTAACAGATTAGGGCTGTAGCGCTCCCTTGAACCCTTGTCCAAGACTCCAGACACCAGGAAAAAGTCCAAATGTTGACTTTATTCATAAGCCACAGTGCACAAAGCACCCTCTCCTCCACTATACTCATAAACAATCACAATAATAAATCAATAATACTCTCCACCAACCCCAGACACGTTGCCACCCTTCCACCCAGCTCAGCTCAGCATCTGGGAGCTCCCACAGTCCTTTTATCCTCCCTGACCCAGAAGTGTTTCCAATCCCCAGTCCACATGATTCTTTATCACTTCCGGGTCTTCGGGGCACCTCCATGCTGCAGGGAGGGCTCCATCTGGCGGTATGGGGGTATTGGTCGGGATAACAAGCTGGCCAAAGACCACAGTACTCCTCCCCCAGCGGAAAACCAGGGTTTTGCGCATCCTGTCTCACACGGGACATCTTCCCCCAAGGAGATCCAAAGATCGGGCCCCAATGATGCAGCTGACACTCCCGTGTAAACCTAGGAGGAACAATATAAGAATGATTGTTTTGCACCCTTGTCCTCCTAGGACAACCTCTCCATTCATGGCCCGGCCTGCGGCATTCATAGCACAGCCGTGGTCCCCTTGGTAGTCTCTCTCTGTGGGACTTGAAGCACCTGGGTACTTCTGGCTCCGGACCCTTTCTCCACTGAGGAGAATTCCCCGGCCGCCTTTGTGCTTTTATGGCCCTTTTCCGACTTGTCAGGAGACCCCTGTTTTATTTTAGAGATCTTCTGTTTGCTTTGGGGGTTTTCCACAGTCTGAGCCTGTTTATTTAATAAAAAGAGACCCTTTCCTGTCTGTACCCCTCTAGACTTAATTTTTAACTGGTTCGTGGTCTTTAGGACCGACTCACACCGAAAGCCAGCACCATTCAGCTACTCCGGATTGATTGGTCCTTCCCCCAACCACTCTGTTTATGTTTCGGCCTCTCTTGTAGGGCACGCTGTGTATTGGCACCCGCTATTTATTAAAAGCGGGCCCGGATCACACTGCGTCCCTATTTCATTATTTATGGTACTGGCTTGACTCACCTGTACCGCCACATCATGTATTATAGGAGGCTCTCCAGCAAATCACTGCATGTAGGCTCTCACCTTCTCCAACGGCGCTTTGGCTGCTGCTCCCAACTCCCCGACGATCCTCTCAATGTTCGTCAGGACCTGTAAAAAACTTTGTACGGGCTTGATCAGTTTTTTGAGTTCCCGCAAGTCAACAATATTATTTACTTCGGCCGGCAGTAGACTCACTTCTTCGTTTGCCTTACCTGCCGGCACGTGCTCTGATGGGTCTCGCGGAGGCTTCTGGGAATTGGAGTTTTTAAAGGGACGGGGGGCCGCTACCGGCCGACTGTGATCCGCCTTTTCTACTTTGACAGCGGACCATTTAGTCATTTCCCGGCCCTCCTTACCTTCTTGCGGGGTGAGCGGTGCTTCACTCGCCTCCCCCTTCCCCTACGGAAAGTCTGGGACCGTCTCTTTGAGGGCAAAGTCGCAAGCATTGGGACGCGGACCTTCTCCTTCCCAAAATGCCTTGGGTTTGGTCACGTGTTCCTCACCAGCAGCCGATATGCGGAAGTCCCTTCTTCTGCTCGTCTGCTCATACCGGAGTATACCACCGTCTTCGGGAATGTTTCCTGCCTCCTGCACGGCCTTCGGATGGATATCTGGGAGGTATGTGCACAGTACAAAATGTGTTATTTTTAAAAGGTTTTCAAATCCTTCCCTGGCACAAACCTCTTTGAAGTCGTCCTCTTCCGGATGCTTTTCCCTATACGTGTAGCCGCTCCATGGCGCTTCTTGAGCGTAGGCCTCCAGTTGAGCTGCCACTCTGCCTGTTCTTCTTTTTCCCCATGACGGTCGTGGAAAAATGGGGTTCTGGCGATGTTGCTGTGTGACCTGATGCTGTCGTCTTATAGTTCTCTGCCCACAGAATTTTTATGTATAGGTCCTCTGCCAAAAGGACGGCCAGAGAATCCTGCCCGACTACGCCACTGTGACAGATTAGGGCTGTAACGCTCCCTTGAACCCTTGTCCAAGACTCCAGACGCCAGGAAAAAATCCAAATGTTGACTTTATTCATAAGCCACAGTGCACAAAGCACCCTCTCCTCCACTATAGTCATAAACAATCATAATGATAAATCAATAATACTCTCCACCACTCCCAGACGCGTTGCCACCCTTCCACCCAGCTCAGCTCGCTGTCTGAGAGCTCTCACAGACCTTTTATCCTCCCTGACCTGGAAGTGTTTCCAATCCCCAGTCCACATGATTCTTTATCACTTCCGGGTCAGGTACAAGTCCTTTTTCTCACCCCGGAAGCACATCGCTCTTCCTTTGGCGCACTTCCGGGTTATAGGGCACAAATGAGTCTTCGGTCCTCCCTGCAGCTCCAACTTGCGCCCCCTGTGGTATCCAGCAGGGTCATGTATAAAAACTACATAGTCCATGACTCCCTGATGGTCTTCGGGGCACCTCCATGCTGCAGGGAGGGCTCCATCTGGCGGCCTGGGGGTATTGGTCGGGATAACAAGACGGTCAAAGACCACTATATATATATATATACAGTATATATATATATATGTTTGTGTGGAGATTAGAGACACTTAGAAATATGTTAGTAGACTTTTAGAACTAACCAGTATTTTCATTATTTTAGGTTGCTACTATTAGAAGCAAGAGGAAACGCTTCAATATTTGTGGAACTATGATGGACAGAAAGACATAATTTGCATGTGTATCAAGTGCAAAAAAGACATTTACAATTCACACAGTAAAACTCTATCTTTCACGTGGTAAGTAGAGGCTATGAATTTGTGTTTATATGGGCTCATATATATAAACTTTGTCCTTTCGATTTGTTAAGTTCAAAATAATAAATATCAATAGCTCTGGAATGTGACGAAGCAGGTTCTTCTTTAATGCTCTCATCTCCCTTTTGCGAGCTCTTGAACCCGACACTGTAACCGGATAAAATGATCAGTGATGACACAACGAAGCAAGAGGATGGTGCAAAGTGCAGGCATGCTTTTATTAAAAACATTCAAAAGCAAAAACTGTGTCTAAAGTGCAGTGCAATCAAAATGCCAATAAATAAATAATGTGTTAAAAACCAGTGAGAAGGTGGAGGTTAAAATCCAATGGATAAATCTGTAAAAATGAGGTTAAAATACTATGGCTGGAAGCAGTCCTTTAAAACAGGCTCCCCTGCTTCTCCCATCCAGGCCATGCACCAGGGGAGTCACCCTACCTGCAGCCGACTTTCTGTTCCTGCTGGTCTGTTTTCCTTCCAGACCCTGACTCCAGGGCTCCACCAGACCGTAACTTGGGCTCCCCAGCGACCAGGGTGCTTACGCTAGGGCTTTCACCTCCCAAGTCCCAGACTCCTGCGACCTTATGCAGCAAATTAGCCACCTTCCGGTCACTCCTGCTCCTCCAAAGTGCTTAGCAGAAGCGACCTCTTCTAGCTGCCCCCAAGTGTTGGCCTAACACTGCCGAGGGGCTCTCCTTCCAGCTGCCTGCTCCCTCTAGCGATCCTGCCTTCACTTCCTTGCTCGTACTTGCGCACAAAGGCTTTCAGCTTCCTGGCATCTTCTTCTCCTATAACCTCCATCCACTTTTTCTTTCTCCCCCTTTGCACTTGCGCTCCTACTGTGCAGTATATATTGGGGATTTGGCTCAGGTGTGGCTATTAGCAGTTCTCGGCTTCAATTATGGATGCAGACGATTCCTCAGCTGTGCACATAAGCAAGGAAACGCCCACCTCACGTAGCATCCGAGAACCGTTCTGGCCACTCTACCACGCCCCATCTATAAGCCGCGAGCGCAGCGATTATCTATTGAAAAACTGGGCTTTTTCATCTGAGCCGTGGACCCGCTATACCACATGGAAACTTTGTCTTATTTAGGTTTGTTCAAGATTGATATGATATATTTCACATATGTCTTGCTTATTACTGATTTCTACACAAAAGTAAAATTTTATCATAACAATCAAATAATACTTTTTTTGAAATGTGTTCTAGCAGAGGTAAATAGTAAATATTAAAAATATGTGCTGTCTTTTTTGTTTGTAAGTGGGATAAAGCCAACATCTGTTCTAATAATATTGCAGGTCTACCATATCTGTGAACACCAGGGGCCTCATGTATAACGCCGTGCGTAGAATTCGCACTATAACATGACGTAAGCACAAAACCCGAAATGTGCTTACGCACAGAAAATTCCAGGTGCAGGAATCTGTGCGTACTCCAACTTCCGTGTTCTTCTGCTCAATAAATCCCAATCAGCGTGAAAAGTAACGCACGTGCACGCGCCTTCTGTCCCGTCTCCTCCCAGAATTACGCCTCTTTGAATATGCAAATCGATATAAATAGACCTTAAGCTCAGTGTTCTGTGAAAAGGCAATGGCAAAAACAAGAGGGAAAATATAAGAATTTCAGCGAATACCAAGTGGAGGCAAAGAAAAACGTACTATTTGTTGGTTTGTACAGTGGTATAATCAACAAAAGGAAGTTGATCGAGTGACATAGCTTGTTGGAGAAACAAGTTCCCAAAGTCGCACAGTGCCCAACATAAAAAAGAAGCTGTCACATATCAAAGTCGCCATGAAAAGGCGAGACGTAGCCCATTGTCTGAGTGTCATATGGAAGCTTATTAGGGTACAGTGAGAAAAAAAGGCACAGAGTAGGAAAAAAGTACGAAATGTTAAATTCAATCTCGAAATATCCACTTTAATCACGTAGTTTATTTTGTCATTAAAGTAGAACATAAACTTCATCTTAAAACCATTAATTTACTAGTTTCTCATAACCCATTGTAACTAAAGTAGCATATTAAATGCTTTGTTTTGTATTTGATCTTCAATGTGCTGTATGTGTGTGAATCACTACGTGCTTCTGTTCTTTCTCTTTCTCTGACAGGACACAGAATCCATTACATTCGTGATATTACAGCTCTCTGAATAATTAAAATACTGAGATATATACATGATATCATTTTCATGATGATTGGAATGAAAGCATGTTATTAAGAACACGATGACGCAGTGATTGTTCATGTCTCATACAAGATGTTGCTGGCCATGCGCGACCTTAAATGAAATAATTTATTGTAGCAGTACTGTCTCTTTCAAACATACTAACCTTCAATTCTTGTCCTTACTTTTCTTTCCCCAAATACCCAATCGCCGCACAATCAGCTTTGTAATAGACGTTAAGTTATCTGTAAGCTTACAACGACGATTCTTCAAAACTTTTAAGGAACACTGAAATGTCTTCATAGTACGTGTTTAATTATTCTATCCATCTATCCTACCAGTGTCGCGCCAGTCTCAGCAAATATACAGCGCGAGGCAGGAACAATACGTGAACATGCAAGTGCTGCGGCACCGTGTCTTCACATGTTCAATTATTAACAATACAGATTATTTAAATGAAGTTAAAGTTTTATCTGTATAATATAATCAACATATTTTACTGCATTTCATCTTACAAATGATACCGTCATCATATGTAAATATGTGATTTATAAAGTGGCGCAGGTTGTGTAATATTATAACTGTAGTGCAAACAGTGGGGTAGTTGTACTTATAAGTACAAACAGTTCTACAAGGAGCAATTGATTGAGTGCTTTTATAGTTCTTGGGATGAAACTGTTTCTGAACCGCAAGGTCCTTACAGGAAAGGCTTTGAAACGTTTTGCCATGGCTGAGGCAGCGTGAGCTTGATGCTGTATACTGATAATTCTCTTTCCGATCAGCTGCTGCTGTGATTCCCCACTCAGATACAGTGATATAAATACTCCGAGTGGTGCAGTGAGAGTAATATGGAAAAAGATGATCCGCTGTGACAACCCTTAAAGAGAATAACAACGCTAAAGCAGTTATTGTATTTGGAATACTATGGCTATTCCCTGGACCATTATATTGTTACAAGTTAATTACAATCAGATGCATTACACTAATAAACAATATGTGGTTAGTTTCAGTGTATTTATAAAGCCGCGTCAGGAAAATAAAGAGTAACCACACAGGAACAGTAGCTTTGATGCTGGGTGCCGCCAGTCTGCAAAACTGAGCAGAGAACTTGCGTAAGGTATGAGATACCGTAGAAAACTGCGTGGCTTTGCGCCAAGTGTAGGTTTTATATATTGCGATTTGAACGTAGAAAAGTTCTTACACAACATTTCACAACAACAACAACACAACATGCACAGGCCCCAGCTGAGTAACACACCCATAAACACCACACAAGGGTTAAACAAATGATAAAATTGTTTACAAACTGTACAAAGATGCATTAATAATTAAAAACACACATACATTTGGTTAATATTTGAGTTCGAATTTCAAATCTTATCAAATATGACTAAGTGAGAAACATAAAGAACTGAATAAAAACAGTTAATAACAGTTATAATATATATATATAATATATAATACTGAATAAAAACAAAACCTTAATATGCATAAAAATTGTGTTGTGTTTGGCCAGGTAACTGCTATCAACATAGGAACTCGGAACTTATGGTAACCACATTCACTGGAAAGAGTACACTTTTATTCAGATTAATTCTGAGACCAGAGATCTTTTGAAATTCTGTAAGTGCTGTTAAGACTGCAGACACAGAATTTTGTGTGTCTGATATATGCAGTACCATATCATCTGCATATATAGAAATTTTCTGTTCCAGTCCTTCTCTGAAAATCCCCTTTATCTGATAAGAATTTCGACAGTGAATCGCCAGTGGTTCAATGGCGATTGCAAATAGCAGTGGTGACAAGGGGATCCTTGTCTGGTACCACGTTCTAGTTTAAAGTAGTCTGAACAAATGTTGTTAATACAAACTAAAGCTTATGGATTGGTGTACAGTAGTTCCAAGCACAAATATTCAGGCCAAACCCAAATTTCTCTAATATAGTGAAAAGGTATTTCCATTCAATCATGTCAAATGCTTTTTCTGCATCCAATGGTAATAATATTTTTGGGGTGTTTGACTTTGTTGGTGAGTATATTACATTAAACAGGTGTCGAAGAGTGGAAGATAAGTTTCGACCCTTGATAAATCCAGTTTGATCTTGTGATATTACCGAAGGCAGCACTTTCTCCATCCTTCTAGCTATGATTTTTGAGAGTATCTTAACATCATTATTCAGAAGTGAAATTGGTCTGTATGATGCACATTGTAAGTAGTCCTTATTTTGTTTAGGAAAGACTTTGATTAATGCTTTGCAAAATGTTTGAGGAAGAATTTGATTCTCTCTCTAGCTTCTATAAATGTTGCTAATAGGAGTGGAGAATTTCTTATAAAATTCTGCAGGGTAGCCATCAGGGCCTGCTGCTTTCCCGCCTTGAAGTGACTTTATAGCATCTAGTAATTCTGATAGCGCCAGAGGTTTATCCAGTACCTCCGCACTAAAAGTATCTATTTGTGGTATCTGTAATGTATCCTGAAATACATTGTATTGTGTGTTGTCTTCTTTAAACTCAGTAGAATATAAGGATTTATAGTAGTCTCTAAATGTGTGCATTATATTTTTATGGTCAATGATTTCGTCTCTGTTTGTGTTGGTGATTACTGGGATTGCATTGCAAACTTGCTTTGGGATTTGTTGAGCTAAAAGCTTATTAGCTTTCTCTCAGTGTTCATAGTAATGATGTCTAGATTTATAAATTAGTTGTTCAGTTTCTTTAGTTATCAAGAGGTTCAGTTCTGAATGCAGAGCCTACCTTTTCCTATGTAGAGCCTCGCTTGGAAGCCTGGCATGCTCTATTGTAATCTATTCTAGTAATGTTGCTTTTTAACTCTGATACTTTCTTGGTTTCTAATTTATTGCTGTGGGAGTGATATGAAATAATCTGTCCTCTTAAGAAGGCCTTTAGAGTTTCCCAGAGTATTCCTGCAGAAATGTCTGAGGATGTATTAGTCTCTAGGAAGAAACTGATTTGTTTCTTGTCTGCTAATAGAAGTCAGTTAAGATGCCATCTGCGAGGCGAGTGTGTAGGGCATAGTGACTTTAGCTCTAAGATCAGAGGTGCATGGTCAGAAATAACAAAAGCATCGTACTTGCAAGATTTAATCGTAGGCAGGAAATTATTATCTATAAAGAAATAATCTATTCTTGAGTAGCAATGATGTACTGGTGAGTAGAAAGAATATGTTCTTGAGTTTGGGTTTAGAAACCTCCAGGTGTCTGATATATTGTGGTCAGTTACAAACTGTCATGGACACATTGATTCTGAATTTTTGATGTCATTTTATAGTCTTAACTGGAAGTGAGACAGCTTTAACCTTAATTTCCTATTTCCCCAAGAATTATTGCCATGCAGCCTATTGTTATGTTGGTAGTTATAATTATAAGGATTAAAAGGATGGACTAGATATAGCCTGCTCTCTTTCTCTCCCCCGCTTATCCCCCCACCCCCCCATTTTGCCTTTCCCACATGAGGCTGGACACCACTTCACAAAGTTTCAGTCCTCTGACATACCTAGAGACAGAGCACGTCCAAAGCATAACAAGCCCCCACGCAGTGGCGTTTTAGGATTAAAAGTAGAGATATCTATTGCCAATATAGTCTAAATACTACAGTATATGCCTAAAATATAATCATTAACAAACTATAAGCATAAAATATCAACTTCAGCAATCTTAAAGTATTAAGATAATAAATCCAGGGAATGGTGTTAGAAAGTGGTCCAGGATAAGCACAAGTCTTAATACAATAATAACAATAACAATAAACCAAGGGTATGATGTTAAACAGTATCCTTTAGGGTAGTAAAAAAAAGTTAATTTCTTCCACACACACACGTCTATAACTTTAATTAAAACATAAACAGAAAGCGTCTGAGTAATGAAAAGGATGTATAATTATAATACCCATATCTTTACAAGTGGATCAGACAGCAGGGTATATATCCTTGCCATGCCATAACTGTGTTTCAGAATAGTGTCGGGATAAACTTTCTTAGTTCCTTTTCTGCTTCCTCCTTGCTGGAGAAGACGTAGTATTGGCCTTGAACTTCCACTTCCAGTTTGGCAGGATACATGACGCTGTATTTGATATCGGCTTGCCGTAAATGCTGTTTAATGTTTTAGAAGGCTGCACATTTGGCAGTTGTTGCGGGAGACCTCCACATCTAGCTTACATAGTAACCTCTCGAACCTCTTTTTGTTGGCCTTTTCGCTTTTCTTTATCTCTTGTTTGAGCTCAGCGATCATCACCTTCAGTTCAGACAGATCATTTCTGCTTTTGTGCACTACAGGTGAAGTGGCGAGCTCTATTACAGCCGATGTTCCTGGCTTGCATGGAGTAGGTGAAAGCGTGGACTGCAAGGCCTTTTCCAGTTTCAAATGATCTTCTCCAATCGGCGAGTTATCTTGACCTGCGGCACTCGCACATTCGCTCCCCATTTCGCTCACAATTGGAGACGATGTAGCAAACCATGTTCCCAAGGAGCCTGGGCTTTTGCCCACCTGTTCCAGGTCAGTTTCTGAACTTGAACTTGGACTTGTCAGTCTGGGCTTAGATGTAGCTTTAGTTTTCTTTTCAATTTCTTTCTGAGCCTCTTTCTTGCTGCCCATGTTTATATAAGCCTGCATATATTGTAGTAGAACCCTCAGGTTGGATAAATACAGGATATCTCAGGATAATAAGGAAATAATATAAAAAATAACTCCGCTCAGACATCCATCTCTTGCAACGAACGAGACCCACTCCTTTACTTTACTTAGAATAAAAGACAAATTTTCAATGGGATCATTATTAATTATATCCATTTGTGTATTTTCTAAGGTTCACAAGCTAGTAGATGGCATACTGTATATACAGTAAAATATGGTCTAGTTTACAAAAACATTTGGTTTTCAAAATGAAGATGGAGGAACCTACATTATTCATGAATAAACTATATTAATATTCTGCTTTACCTCACACACACCTCATTCCATTTCAAATGTAGAAAAATAAAGGATGCTGATAAAAAATGGAAATATGGAAAATAGTTAATGCTCATATGATGAAGACAGCTATGCATCACAAGTGACTAAAGTGGACTACGACACAATATAGTCGACAACTACACATAATTCGTTCAAGTGGCACATGAAGGCAATTATTATTTTGTGCCTCGGGCCAGTGAAGTGAGATCTGGCCCAACAGTCCTGCCAGCAGGTGGCAATAGTCACACTTATTAGAGGGGATTGTGTCTCCAGGTTTTACAAGATTATGTTGGGGACCTCTAGGCCTCTGAGGGAACCTCTGGAGACTCTATTTACTAGCAAGTATAGGTAGCCCAGATTTACATCTTGATGCCTTATCTTTTTCGGACAATATTTGTGCTCAGGGCTATATGTCACAAGACAGGTTAAGGATTTGGTGGTCCTATTACTTTAGAGAAGTCTAGAAATGAACACTGATTTACTGAATAGGATGTAAAACACCCACTACATTCACAGTCTCATGCTGGGAGAAAAAGGTTGAGTGCACTTTGGGAAGGTTCATTCTTTTAGCATTAGTATCTTCAGGGGGCAAGATTTAATTCCCATTCCAGTCCTTTTCCATGTAGAGTTTGTACATTCTTTTGTCTGTATGGATTTTCTCCAAGAGCTCCTTGGCTGGAGGTCATTTTAACAGCAACAGAGTGATAGTCAGTCACTGGACACATTCATGCACGTAACTACACTCAACTAATTTAAAGTCACTGATCTATCTAATGACATGTTTTGGAGATGTACACTAAAACTGAAGTACTCAGAGAATACCACTGCAGACAGGGAGCGAAAGTGGAAATGTCACAAAAACAGTTGTTTAGGCCAGGATTTAGAAGTCAGGCATCACACCAATCCACCATTTTTTTTGTAACATGTTAAATATGATTATTTTAAATTGTGGCCATACATGAATAACAAAAAAATGCCCATTGGCTATGATCTCTTAAAACAAAATTTTACAAAGAGCATGAAACCCTTAGAATATATTAGACTAAAAAACTCCTTTTCCAGGAGTTTACTTAGAACAATTTGTAAAATCGATTACAATCAGCACTGTTGGTTGAAGCCTAAATGGTGGGCAACAAATTAAAGCACTGTTAATCAATTTATTTAGTAAATCTCTGTTCATAGTATACACTATAAAAAGGCTCTGTGAAGCAAAGTATGTGGATATTACAGAATCCTGGAAGGTTACACATTGATGTCATTATCTTAAAAACAGTTTCATAATGACATTTGATGGGAAAAACAATTAGTAATAAGCTGCTTCAGCTCCTAAGAAAATTAATTTTCTAAAACCCAGCTGCGGTGAGGCCATAAATAGATCAATATGATGTGAAATCCCTTGAGAACATGCTATGCTACAGAATTATTTACTCTAACAATTCCTTATTGCCTAGTTTTTTTTTTTTCTAAGCAAATTAGTGTCTGCCAAATCTCTACTGGGCATATTAATGAGGGTTTGTTCAGGGATTTTATCCCAAACAGCATTGGCGGAAATACATTCTACTCGTCTTTCTTTTCAGGATTGCTACGCTTCTCTGTTCAGATCACTGTGCCATCTGAAAATAACAGTGCTCTGTTGATGAATAACAGAACACTTCAACAGGCCTGTTTATCATTTCACCCAAACTTTCTCAAATCTAATCAGCTTTGCTTGAGGACACTGATGTCTTATTATTTACAAACCAGGCTTATCATTCAGAAAATGCTGTGAAAAGAAAGACTGAAGTGGCACTTTATTGTTATTAGTATAAATTACTGTTTTTAGGTATCATTCATGTAGTACGAGTGATGCAGGAAAGCCTCGTAGTGTGTAAGCATCTGTTTTTATACTCAGGTGTGAATTTAAGATTCTTTCTAATGCAATCAATGAACAGTCATACTTTACATTTAAGTGCTTCCTAATTAATAGGCAGCAATATTTAAACACAATCAACATGAATCTGCACTGGATCAAACAGTTTAGGCAAAATAAGTCATTTTTCTCTTTCAGTAATAAAAAAAGAGATTGGGCTCTCAAAAAAAATGAAATTAAACAGGTTTTTAAAATGTTTATAATGATGTATTTTTGAGGTTCATCAACAGAAGATAAATACTTATTCTCTGGTTCTTTTGAGTGATTTTTCATGCATCATACAGCACATCAGTGTTTGCTATTTCTCACCACCACGATTAGTGTATTTTGGCTTTCATTGCAGTTGAGATTTTATACTAATCAATTGCTTCAATTATAATGAAAATTACAATCAAACTAGGTTAATTCAGTTCTGGGACATGGGCCAGAGCCAAGACCTGGCAACACTGTATGCAAGACAGAAAATAACACAGCCCAGTGTGGCAGCTCAACACAATGCTCATTCCTACACACAACCAAAAGGGGCCAATTTAAAATAGCTGAGCAAACTAATATGGGATGTGGAACGAGAATTGAAATATGCAGATGAAGTTACACACAAACGTGGGGAGAATGCACAATATAATCATTCCCATATTTCAATCAGTCTTTATTTTGTACACTAAGCCACTTTATAAAATACAAAAAATGCAATTTAAAAAGGCAAGCACAAGATACTCCACACTTTGTTTCTCCACTATGTGTGTATCCAGATGCTATCCTGACAGTAATGTTTGCCAAACAGGACATATCCGTTGACTGGGCTCTATGAATCACACTCCACACTTGTGCAAGGGCTAAATGTACTGAACACATTGTCAAAAGTACTCATTTCTCATTCTCTTCATGGATGTTGAGGGGTTATCAGGTATGCAAGAATTTTTAAGGTAGACACAGGCATCATAGGGCTCACCAAAGCTCAGAAAGGGACAAAAAGAGAGACACAGAAGTATTTGGGTGGAATCTGGCAGTGTTCTTTCAGAACCAAATATAGCAAGCAAACCACTAAGGACTACTAATGTCTGACCACATGTCAAAGAGAGTCATTGGAGAGTTGGCAGATAGCCTGCATTGTACAGGGCAGGGAATGATCCCAGGAAAAGAAATTAAATCATTTAGATTTTTTAAAAGATGGACTGATAGTGGCTCAGTTATGTCTACCCAGCCTATCAGTGGTAGTTCATTTTCCTAAACAAAACAAAAGAGACGGTGTCATGCTTTTACATGAGACCATTCAGAAGTTGCCTAATCAACCCGTCTCTTTAAGAGCTAGAGCAGGCTCGGCAGTACAGTAGCCGCGGGAGTCACCAGAGAGAATTGTGGTTTGCTGTCTTCAAAACTTGATAGGCACCCAAGTAAGCCTACAAATAACCCTACCTGGAAGTGCCACAGCAATGAGTTTAAAGCTGCATCAAAAGCAGCTTTAAACCCATGAGCTCTTTGAATTTACAGTCAAAAAGTGAGTTAGCCAAAGGTGGAGGACAAAACTTTTTCGTAACTTAAGGTGGGTTACGTAGACAAATCAGTCAACCTACTAGGCAGAGATCAGCACACATGGATGAAGGCTTGCTATCTATTTTGTGTTCTGCCTTTGTTTATTCTTCCTGTTTTGTGTTTAGTTTTGAATGAATGTGCTATCTTTATCTTCTTGGCATTATTATGTCTTTGATAAAGTTTGTATCTGGACCTCTCCTAATAATATATCTATATATATATAAAGTTGTAGGGCTTGTCTGTCTATCATGCAAAACACCATGCATCCCTGGCCATTGAATCTTAATCTTGGTTTCAATTGATAGCTTATACTATGATGCATGCAATGTGACCTAGCAGCCGCAGATATGTGGGCTGGCAGGACCACCTGACCATAAATCACAGGATACACATGGCCACTCACGTCATTCTACTACTCATTACAAGTACAGATGACCAGTTACATCCCTAGTCTGACATGAAGTCCCTTGCACAGCTGGCACAGATGTGGCAGCTCACCAGCCTGCACAGGATTTGCACTGTCACATGCTCCTATGTGGTACTTTACAAATACTAGACACAATAAGTATATCTAGCCGAACACACCACAGGGTCTGACACAAATACGATTTCTGAATTACACGTATGATCCACTGCAACCACGATTTAAGCCTTTGAAATGACATGCCTGTCCCCTTGCAGCCCTGACAGGCAAGTCCATCAGCGTACGCTATCCTACATTGTTAGTGCATCAACTACAGCCAAGAGAAAATGCTGCAGGTCTGACATGAAACCATCAATAACTAACGGCCCTTACGACCGAGGCAGATGATAAAAAACATGGCAACAGCAATCAGAATTACTCACATAAGTCAGACATTTGTTAACATTAAAAAAGTCCTTAGTATTTTCCGCTCCTCATCACGATGACCTGTGATTGTGTGTCCCGATAGCTACAATCACACATGCTCCCTGTGAAATTAACTTCTCGGGGTTAGCAGAGCAATGACCAGAGAAAAACAGTGCCATCTACTGATTGTCAATTACATTTCATCACAAAACAAAACACAAACAAAGCAATGGTTTGAAGTAAAGCAACACACTGTGCAGCAGCAAATTAAATGCAGGAAACAGTTCACTGCCGACAATCACATATAGTAAGAAGAAAATTTACCACTACACATCCCACAGAAAGATGTCGACCTGAATATACCACCACTGAGCTACACACTGACACTCTAGCGCATCGATATGCCAAACACGGTATATATTTTAAATATAACATTTCAGGCAGTTTCTTCAGTAGGAGGCTATTCAAATTACCCATCACCTTTAACATTCTTGATGTTGATCAGACAAGAGCAAGCCGCTTCAGTAGTTCTTAGTCACTTTAACAGTAACAGAGGAAATACAGCTGGCATTTTGTTCTTTGATGTCAGAAACAACAGTAAATCTGGGTATGCTAATGCATTCAAATATGTATTATTTATATATTTCCTGGAACACACTTGCAGGGCATGTCAAAATAATGTATGTTCATACAGTAATAATTGTACTGTGGTCATAATTTCTCACTGGCCATATTTTTCTTCAAGGGAATGAGTATAAATTAATTCCATGTAAACACCACTCAATGCTTGGCATTTAAAGTTGCAATTCAACTGACTTACTATATGCTGCCACAGCTTGTACTTCACTGCAGCTGACAATTATGCAGTAGTTTAAAGATCCTGCTTGGTACCAAGTTGAGCATAGGCCAGTTAGGTTTTATTAAAGCTTAAATCAGCACTGAAACATGTTCGGGGATACCACAGTCCATTTCTACAGCTGGGTCTTTTAATAATGTATTTTTTCCATTTTTGTAGACAAAAAGAAATGCTGTTTTCTGTTACAAACAGAAAAGGGGGCTGCTCAGATGAACCAGATAGATTAACAGTGAAGAAAAGACACAATACCTTACATTCTTCTTCTTTCGGCTGCTCCAGTTAGGGGTTGCCACAGCGGATCATCTTCTTCCATATCTTCCTTTCCTTTGCATCTGGTTCTGTTATACCTATCACCTGCATGTCCTCTCTCAACACATCCTAACCTTCGCTTAGGCCTTCCTCTTTTCCTCTTCCCTGGCAGCTCTATCCTTAGCATCCTTCTCCCAATATACCCAGAATCTCTCCTCTGCATATGTCCAAACCAGCACAATTTTGCCTCTCTGACTTTCTCTCCCAACCGTCCAACTTGAGCCGACCCTCTAATGTACATATTTTTAAAATCCTATTCATACGGGAATAAAATTCTCATGCGGTAGTGTAGCATTGAACCAGGCTGATAAGAATATTAATCATCAGGGTATGATGGAACAGCAGTGAAAGAAATAACATTTCCTTGGTATTAAAATCATTTTTGACCAGTTTATAGGCCAATCAATTGGCCTGTCCAAAATTGCAACATAATGGGGAGAATCCTTTAAACAGGAAGTGGTCAAAAGGTGTTAATGCTCCCAGTTGCCTTTCTTGGCAAGCTAAAAGACTTTTCAACTTTATGCTTTTAGTGATTGTTGTTTTATAAGAGGAACAACTGCTTTTTGAGAGATGGATAAACATGAACTGATGGCAGCTTGAAGGCAGCTTGCTTGTGCATGTCTCCCCCAAGGTGAATATGGATTTGACAGGAGGGATTGCATTTGATTAAAAAGAAAATAAGGAAGCAATGAAAAGGAACAAACTTATTATATGATTAGCTCTTCAGAGCAGTTGATGAGCAAAGGTCTGGGATAAAAACAAGATTTTTTTTATCGATTTGTCATTTACAATTTAAACAATAGAAAATATTGGTGGATTAGTGAATCATTGAACTGTAATAAAAGCCGAAAATGCTGCCATCTTATAAATCTAAAATTCTGAGTTTGAATCCTCTGATTTGTGTGTTGATTGCTGTCACAGGAGGCTGGGGCCTTACCCAGCCAGGACATCTGAAAGGACCGGGAGGTGGCATATACATTCTCCGGGGCAACCGCCCTGAATTGAGAGGGGACCACAGGAGAGGAGCAAGGAGGTTCCAGCCAGTTGGGACCACTGCCAGGGGGGGCACCAAGCCTCATGGAGCCCAGGAAACATTTACTTCTGCCACACTTGGGAAGATGGAGAAAGATCCTTCCAGGGATGCCTGGAGTGCTTTTGGGTGCAGGGGCAGCACTTCCACCACACCAGGAAGTGCTGCCGGAAGGACATGATCAGGCACCTGGAGAACATCCGGGTGGAAATAAAAGAGGCCGCCTCCCTACAATTGGACAGCTAGAGTTGGGAGTGGGAGCAGGACGAAGCTCCCGTGAGGAGAGGAATTGCGGCCACTGACATTCAGAGAGAGGCCCGTGAAGAGGGTGATTGGTGCTGGGAGCACTGTGTGTTGTGTGAGACTGTAATTAGTGCTTAATAAAGGTGTCTTTTTTGGATAAAGGTGTGGTCTCAGTTTGGTGGTGTCCGGGCATGTCTTACACTGCACATTTCACCCATGTCTGTGTGGGTTTTCCTTCATGTTTTATAATTTTCTTCCAACATAACCAAGGGCATGCTGGTGAAGTTGATTAGACATTGCAGATTGTCTCTATGTGATTGGGACTATAGGTATGAGCATACTGTATGATCTAGCTGCATTATCTAGAACAGCATCAATTTTAGGACATTATCCCTACAACAAAACTCCCTGCTTCTAATAAAATGCCATCTACTCTCTTGTACAACTCTTTTCTCCCTTTCTACTTCTGTCAGAAGTATAATTTGTGGAGGATGGCCGGCTGTTTATCCCGGCCAATACCCCCAAGCCGCCAAGTGGAGCTCTCCTTGCAGCATGGAGGTCCCCAGAAGACCAGCAGGGCATCATGGACAATGGAGTTTTTATGTACCGCCCTGCTGGATGCCATGGGGGCCACGAGAGGAAGCTGCAGGGAGGACCGAAGAGTTCTTCGTGCCCTATGACCCAGAAGTTCGTTATAGGAATAGCGACGGGCTTCCGGGGTGAGAAAAAGCATTGTTTACCCTGACCCGGAAGAAATAAGGACTTATGGACTGTTGGATTGGGAACACTTCCGGGTCGGGGGATATAAAAGGACTGGGAGCTCCCAGCCGGTGGGCTGAGTTGGGAGGCAGGGTGGCTAAGCGTCTGGGAGTGGAGGATTGGTTTATTGTATTTTTGTGATTTATTATTGGAGAATTGTGGAGAGGAGCATGCTTTGTGCACATAATTATTATAATAAATAATTATTTGGACTTTTATCTGGTGTCTGACGTGTGGTCCGAGGGTACAAGGGTGCGAGAAAACCCTTTAATCTGTCACAATTGGCGTAGCCGGCAGGATTTTCTGGCCGTCAGTTTGGCGGAGGACCTGAATTTAAAAATTTTATTGTGGACAGAACACCCCAAGAAGACAGCATCAAGACGCAGAAAAATCGCCAGAAACCTCACCTTTATCAAGTCCGTTATGGGGAAGAAGAAGACTAAGCAGAGCGCCAGCAACAGCGGAGGTCTATCGCTCGACATTGCCTGCGCTCAAGACGAGCCATGGAGTAGGTACGCGTTTCGGGAGAGATTTCTGGAGGAGGACATCTCCGACGAGGTATGTGCAGGGAATGTACTTTACAATCTTTTTAATTTAACACCTGTTGTCCCGTGTACATACCTCCCAGATGTCCATCCGAAGGCTCTGCGGGAGGCAGAAGATAAACCCGAAGGCGATGGCGCGCTCTCGTTCAGGCAAACAAGTAACCCGAAGGACTTCCGCATTACGGGTGCCGGCAAGGGACACGGGACGTACCACGAAGGATTCCAGAAAGGTGACATTCCGTGTCCAGCTGTTTGTGGCTTCGCCCAAGAAAAGACGGACTTGATTTTTCCGAAGGGGAAAGGGGAGGCGAGCGGAGTACCGCTCACAAATCAAAAAGTTAAGGAGGGTCGGGAAATGGCTGTTCGGGATGTCGTAAAAGTAATTAAGACAGACCTCAGTCCGCTGGAAGAAGCGACCCGATCCTCAACCGCTGCCTTAGAGAACTCCAAGTCCCAGAAGCCTCCGCGAGACCCGTCAGAGCATGTGCCAGAAGCGGGCGTGCTCATTGGCTCCCAGCCGGCAGAGAAGACAGACGAGGAAGTAAGTCTTCTGCCGGTCGAAATAAATAATATTGACTTGCGGGAACTCGAGCGCTTGATCGAGCCCGTAAAGAGTTGTTTACAGGTCCTGACGACCATTGAGAAGATCGTCGGGGAATTGGAAGCGGTAGCCAAAGCGCCGTTGGAGAAGTTGAGGGACTACGTGCGGCGATTTGGTGGGGAGCCTCCCGTATATCATAATGTGGCGGTACAGGTAGGTGAAACCCATACCGTATATAAAACAAGAGGGACGCAGTGTAATCCGGGCCCACTTTTAATAAATAGCGGGTGCCAATACACGGCGTGCCCTACAAGAGAGGCCGGTACGATAACCGAGTGGCGGAAGGGATAATTGATCCGGGGCAGCTACACAGTGATGACTCCCGGAGCGAGACAGCCCTAAAGATGCCGCCACCGGTAATTTATAAAATAAAAGGGGTGCAGACAGTAAAGGGTCTCATCTAGTAGAGAGACTCAGACTGTGGACAAGCCCCAGATCAAGCAGGTGATCCCGAAAATAAAACGTGGGTCTCCTGACAAAGCAAGAGAGAAAGCCCCATTAGAGGCGGCAGGGGTTTCACTCCCAGCAAAACAAGGGGCGGACCTAACATTTCCTAATTGTTTTCAGTCCCACAGGGGGAGAATACCAGGAGGACGGAGGCAGTGCTACGGGTGCCGAAGGTTGGGCCACATTTGGCGATACTGTCCTTGGAGAGAGGGGGACAAGATATCGAATTGGAATAATATTCCCCCTAGGTTCTCCAGGGACCAAGATATTCGGAGGTCCCCAGAAGACCAGCAGGGCATCATGGACAATGGAGTTTTTATGCAGTGCCCTGCTGGATGCCATGGGGTCCACGAGAGGGAGCTGCAGGGAGGACCGAAGAGTTCTTCGTGCCCTATGACCCAGAAGTTCGTCATAGGAAGAGCGACGGGCTTCCGGGTGAGAAAAAGCATTGTTTACCCTGACCCGGAAGGAATAAGGACTTATGGACTGTTGGATAGGGAACACTTCCGGGTCGGGGGATATAAAAGGACTGTGGGAGCTCCCAGACGGAGAGCTGAGTTGGGAGGCAGGGTGGCAAAGCGTCTGGGAGTGGAGGATTGGTTTATTGTATTTTTGTGATTTATTATTGGAGAATTGTGGAAAGGAGCGTGCTTTGTGCACATAATTATTATAATAAATAATTATTTGGACTTTTATCTGGTGTCTGACGTGTGGTCCGAGGGTACAAGGGTGCGAGAAAACCCTTTAATCTGTCACAAATTTAATAAGGAGTAATGATTCTGAAGAGAGAGGGGGAGAATGTGTCTTTCAAAGAAAAAGCACACATGGTATTAATGCAATTACCTGTCCAATTTAACGCAGAGAGAAAGTATTGCATAAAATAAAGATAAATTAATATTTTTGTTGTAATGATTAGTAGTTTGTAAAAAGTCAGGCTGCCTCACCATCTTTTGTGGCCTCCTTACTATGTTTTCATGTTTTGTGTCTGAGTAAGAAAGAAGGAGAAAGATTATGATGAAGGTCAGCAGCATGTTGGGCAACAGAAAGTGGTGTTTTTTTAAGAGGGAAAGGAAGCAAACATAACTTTGATATAGCAGGTATGAGAATATGTTGTGCGAAAAGCCACACACTGTTGATAGCTTTGGTTTGGAATTGCCAGATTCTTTTTTATATGTTTATAACTTTTTTAGAGTTCTTTTTGTTATTTATTTTTCGTTTGTAGACATTGCTTTATTCAGAAACTATATTAATATAATTAAAATATTAAATATCAGTATATTAATATTATAGATAGTAGGGTAAAGATTGAGGAGACCCTGGAGAGGTGGAGATATGTTCTAGAGAGGGGAGGAATGAAGGTCAGTAGGAACAAGGCAGAATACATGTGTATGAATGAGAGGGAGGTCAGTAGAATGGTGAGGATGTACAGAGTAGAGTTGGCAACGGTGGATGAGTTTAAATACTTGAGATCAACAGAACAGAGTAATTGGGGTTGTGTAAGACAGGTGGAAAAGAGAGTGCAGGCAGGGTGGAATGGGTGGAGAAGAGTGTCAGGAGTAATTTGTGACAGATGGGCTTCAGCTAGAATGAAAGGAAAGGTCTACAGGACAGTAGTCAGACCATCTATATGGTTATATGGGTTGGAAACGGTGGCACTGACCCAAAAACAGGAGACAGAGCTGGAGGTGGCAGAGTTAAAGATGCTAAGATTTGGACGGGGTATGATGAGGATGAATAGGATTAGAAATAAGTACATTAAAGGGTCAGCTCAAGTTGGATGGTTGGGAGACAAAGACAGAGAGGCGAGATTGCGTTGGTTTAGACATGTGCAGAGGAGAGACGCTGAGTATATTGGGAGAAGGATGCTAAGGATAGATCTGCCAGGGAGCAGGAAAAGAGGAAGGCCTAATGGATGTGGTGAGAGAGGACATGCAGGTGATGGGTGTAACAGAACAAGATGCAGAGGCCAGAAAGATATGGAAAAAGATGATCCGCTGTGGCAACCCCAAACGGGAGCAGCCGAAAGAAGAAGAAGATTAAAACAATAAAGAGATATTTGGAAACGTCATAAAAAGCATGCACACATACACCTGCTGTGGAGTACTATCTCATCTATCCTTTTTTGACACTGGGACCAGTAATTCAATCGATTACAATTTTAGCAGCAACAGGAGACTAATCAGACTCAGCATGTCATAAACTACATAGGAAGCCTTAACACTAGGCTGACAAAACTTTGCTAAGCAGAAATGAGTAGCTGCCCAAATCAACTAGCTCCAAAGAGAGCAAGAAAAAGAAATATTAAAAAAGGAAAATAAGTGCAAAATGAACAGGTTGCTTTTAGAAAAAGTGGTTCAAGATAGTGCAAAGTTGTTTGTCAAAAAGAAAAAATCTGCCCAGTTCAAAAAATTGAATGAATAGGCAGATTCTCTCTGACAAAACAGTATGAAACTTTTTTTTGTATTTAGGCATTTAGATTCTAATGGCTCCATTCTTTTATATTATAAATCTGTGTTTAATATAATGAAATTAAGAAATAGGCCGTGTTTATATTTAAAATGCTATGATTATATTCTGGTATTGTGTGTTTGGCATTTATAATGCTAATTAACTTTAGTTATTCCTTTAGACTTGTAGTGACTTAACACTTTGGATGCTACACCGTTTCCTGCATGGTTTTGATGGAGATATGTCAGTGTTGTTAGGCACATTTACTCTTTTAGCTGTACTAAGGACTTTGATAAAAGTTTTGGTACTCTGTTTGGACAAACTGCGCTTCATTAAAGCAGTATGACCTATGCCTCAAAGCCTTGGTGTCAAATGTTCCATTCCTACTCAGCTCTCTCATTGTTTGCATCACGCTGAACATGGACAGAAGGAAAGGCAGAGAACTGTCTGAGGAGGAGAGAAAGTAGTTAATAGCCAAGCATGGCAATACTAGCATATATACTACCATATATATACCAGACTATACTACCTGTTCTTGTGACCATAATAGCTAATACTGTTAAGAAGTTTAAGGTCTATGAGACTGTAGTCAACCTCCCTTTCTGGCCCAAAGCAAAAAAAATCATAAGAGTCAGCCCACCCCAAATCTACAGAGAAATAGACTCTACTTTCTGGAAGAAGAACCTGAGCTGCATTATCTAAGTAATAATTTACATCCTGTCTGCATCACAATTGACAGAGGAAAGTATTTGTCTGGGATGTAACCCTCATGTCCAAAAAATGAATACCTTCTGAGCCTTGTTTTCACCTTGATATCCTCTCCAATAAAATGCCAAAGATGAAAGGAGAAGTAATGCAACCTTGATGGAGTTCATTGCCCAAATTAAAACTAAGTATTAGAGTAAAAGTGTCTTCATAAAGTTAGAAGCTGATTGACACTGAATGACAACTTCAAGCACATAAAGGGATACTGGTCAGGAGCCACACTTAAGGGTGGTGTTACCCAGACAGAGCCTGGTGGGCTTGTTGGGTTCAATCATGTGTCACAAGTATTAGCTTTTAGGTTTTATTTCTAGCTCAAATATCCCTAATAGGATGTTTTTTATTTATCTGCATTTACCATTTGAAATAGACCTGGAATTTAAATTCTGTTTTAAGTATTGTCACACACGTGTGCATGGGAGGCAGCTGAAGGGCTTAGAGAGGACTGATTATACATCTGCCATGGGGTACGCTAACGCTCTTTCTGAGTTCTCTACAGGTCTTTCCCGGGAAATCCCACCAGGAGCCGACACCTCGAAGCGGGACACATAAGTTCCGGTCCCCGCCCCGAGGACGACATCACTTCCGGTTCCGGCACCAAGGACGATATCACTTCTGCCCTCCGGCCTATAAAGCCTCCTGCCTTTGCTCTGGCAGGCAGTTCTGTATTGGTCTCTGTTGAGTAAACTTGACTCTTATGAACCGATTACTTTTGCAGCCAGGAAACCGAATTAAACGGGTGGCTGCCCCAACCCTTGCCATGCCTCATGTCTCTTCTTTTTACAGTATATGACTTCTCTTTGATCTTTTTAATCTACTATTATGAAAACTTTTTTTACTGTTGTTATTCTGTACATTTAATTTTAAAACGGAACAACACTGTGCAAAAGTGTCAGCCACGTAAAATATTTTTAGAGTTAGTTATCTGGACAATATGTGTTTTTTTTTCCTTGTGAAAATTCCAAATAGGTTTGGAATAAGCACAATCAAAATTGATATGACAAAAAGTAAAAAATCTCAGGCAGGTATTCCATAGAATGCAAAACTGGAGCATTCTGCTTTTTATGTTGCTATAAACATCTTTATGTAGCAATATGGAAAGTTTTTCCAAGCTCCTACAAGGAAGTACATGATTGTCAATCTATGCTCCCTCACACCTGAGCAATAAAGATGACTGAACAGGCATCTTCTTTAGGAAGAAAATCAGGGTCTGCTATGAAAATTAATACAAAACATAGGAAGAATGTGAATATTCCACAAAGTAGGAACTAAAATGTCACTGAAGTCCCAAGTGACAGTAACACCATATACAGTGAATTCAAAAAGTGTACGGACCCCCCTCACTTTTTGGAAACTTTATTGTTTTGTATATTTAATTTTAAATGGATAAATCTGCAATTTTTTCCCAATAATCTATACTCAGTAATCCATAATGATGTGAAGGCATGTTTACAGAAAGGTTTGCAAATGATTTAAAAATCAACTGAAGTCTATCATTAATAAAAGAATTCAGACCCACAATTCAGTACTTTGTAGTGGCCCATTTGGCAGCAATTACAATTTCAAGTCTTCTTGGGTACTTCTCTATAAGCTTTCCACACCTGGGTATGGGCAGGTTATCCCCTTCTTCCTGAAAGAGCCTCCCAAGATCCGTTACATTGAATGGGAAGATTCTGTAAACTGCCATTCTTCGGGTCTCTCTATGTGTTTTAAGTCAGAGCTTTGGCAAAGCCACTTGAGGACAGTCAGAGACTTGTCCCAAAAGAACTCCAGCATGGTTTTGGATGTATGCTTCAGATTGTTGTTGCTCTGAAAGGTGAACTATTGCCCCAGACTGAGGTGGTGTGCACTCTGGAGCAGGTTTCTTCAATGATCTCTCTGTATTTCACTGTATTCTGACCAGTATTTTCCATCCCTGCTACTGAGAAGCACCCCTATAAGCATGGTATGAAGCAGGTGATCAGCAGAGCCTGGTCTTCAGCAAAAATATGATGCTTGGTGTTCTGTGCAGGAAATGAAATTTTTGTCTCATCAGACCAGAGAATCTTTTTCTTCAGAGAATGCTTTTTATTGTCCTTTAAACTGTTGAATGCCCTTTGCCTGAGAATGGCTTCCATCTAAATGCCTATTTGATGGAGTGTTGCTGATATGGCCATCCTTCATGCAGATTTTCCCATCTCAGTAGAATACATCTTAAGTTCTGCTGTTGGTCACCTCCCTGACAAAAGCCCTTCTTACCTGGTTACTTAGTTTGACTGGATGGTGAACTCTAAGGGTTCTAAACTTTTTCCATTTCATATTGCTGAGGCCAGTATGCTTCTGAAACACCCACTGCTTTAGAGTGGTTTTATACCCTCGCCCTAATCTACACCTCACCAAAATTTGATCATAGAAGTCTACAGAGAGTTCCTTGGACTTCAAAGCTAAGCTTTTGTGTTGACATGCAGTGTGAATTGTGAAGTTATATACTCAGCTGTGTGTGCATGTCCAAAGTATGTCCAATACATCTCAACTATAATTAAAGCAAGCATGATGCATCAGACCACAGGGCCCCTGCAAAGGGTCTAAGTGCTTATCTAAATGAAAGGTTTCATATTTTCATTTTTAATAATTTTGCAGACCTTTCTGAAAACATGCTTTTGCTGTGTTACTATGAGTTATTGAGTGTAGACTGATGAGCAAAAACATGAAATGTGTGTATTTAAAATGAAATCTACAGCACAAGAATGCATGCAGAAAGTATAGAGGTCTGAATATGTTCTGAATTCACTGTAGGTGATTTAATATGTTTGGCTTACTGAATGTCCAATGGAATTGTATTTAAGCATGATATTATTTATTTATTACATATTCAAAATAACACCTTCAGAATATTTCTTGTCATCCATTTTTATCCAGAATTCAGTTCAAATATGATTTGGCTTGAGACTGATCTACTGAAGAATGTTTGTTTAAAAAAAAAAAGTGCAACCAATCATAGTTCTTTTTTTCTTATGATCTTTAAAGTAAATGGCTTTTTTTTTTTTTTACTGTGTGTCAAGAAAAATAAGCCATCAGTTGGAAAGGACAGCCATAGCCTCTGGTGATTAGATACACCTCAGCTAGCACAGGTGGATATTGTGCAATTTTCATACTTGTATTTATGAAAAAGAGTCACATGTTACAGAGAACATTTGTTTCCAGTCTGTGCAACCGGTTCTTATGACATGACTGATCTCTGAGTTGGCCGGACCTGGGCACCTGTGTGCCCCACCCACCCAGTGTCAGCTCCAGCAGCCCTGTTTCTGCTGCTTAAACACTACATCCTGAAGGCGGTGACCAATAGTGGGTGGACCCTGCTAAAACAGCTACACTGGAGCAAAGAAGGCTTGACTTCCACGTCTTAATTAGAACTAAGCATGCATACGTAATTAGCAACATATACCAGAAAGGAAGCAAACTAAACCAAACATGCCAGTGAGCCCAGATGCATGTTAAATTAAGAAATGAAAGATAACATCAATGACTTGTCAGGTAAATAAATAAATGTTCATTAAAAAGATATACACGTTGAAAGAATAAAAGAATATACAAGACCTTGCTGGTCAAAGTGAATGTGGTCTGACTCCATGGATGTCTAGCTAGCTATAAAGCATAAGTACAACCACATGATTTCTCTTTAATTATCTGCCTAGGCTATATCTGCAAGGTCACACAAAGTGAGTACTGAATGTATTGGAGATGTGTCTCTGATTCTGGCATGGTCTGGTGATGGGATGTACATGGTATTCATAACTTCTCTTAAGGCTTCCAGCATCTCTTGTATGTATGCTGGCACTGAGGGGATGTGCAGAGAAATTGTACAAGAACCTAAAATTCGACATGCAAAGTATATCTGGTTAAACCTATAAACATTACAGGGTTCTAGCAACTCAAACTAAAAAGAGAATCATTAACAACGTCAATGAACAAAGTGAGGTTGTAACCAAAAGATAAACTTGGGAAAACATGCAGAGAATGAAAATCTTTAGGAATCCACCAAGTTGGACAGTGGAAATCTCAAAATGGTGACAATTTATATTGCCAGAGTGATGACAACAGATCATGACTTGTTGGGGTCTGCCCCAAGCAACTTCAGATGCTCATAGTGACTGATCCTGGAAGTTGAGGCACCCATGGAAAAACATAATGGTGTCACGGCAACTTTGAAAACAATGACGTTAAGAATTTGGTCTTTTGAAATAGACCTCCTAGATGAATATTCAATTTGTGAAATGATTATCCATGTTAAAAAATGTAACAGGGATGCTTTAATTTGTAAAGGAATGTAGTGAGAAGTCAAGGAAAATGACACCTTTTATTGGCTAACTAAAAAGATTAGAATATGCAAGCTTTCGAGGCAAGCTTTCGAGGCAACTCAGGCCCCTAAAATTATGAGTTCATGATACTTTGACAGGCTTCTAGGTGGCCTTCACATGCTTGACCAACTTCTTTATGGGAAACCTGATACTGGAATTCTGGGTGTCTTGTGCACTTTTCACCTATTTAAAGCTCCTGAAGGACAGACATGAGTGGCTTTCTGTGGCGACTTCTAACCAAAGCATGCAATCTTGTGCCAAAGGTAAATTAATGATAATCATTATCCCTGTGTTTCTATTGGTTTCCATTACAGATGCTGGTTTCGTCCCATGATTCATAGACCAGCTGCTTCCATTGATAGAACATAGCCACCACCTATGGCTTACCCATAAAGGAGCAGAGATCATAGACCAAGTATAGGAACAAAGTCAGTGCAATAGCATTGTATCTGTTCTGCTGCATCAACCAAACAGCCACGGGCTCTAGGCCTACACCCTTGTCAGCAGTAGTACGAATTGCCTATATCAAACTATAGCATTATTCATTGTTAGTCACCCAGGTCACCTTGACAGCATTGGTACTGACATTTTTTTTTTATTTTGGTCATTTGTAAAGAAGAAAAAAGAAAGTTTGTTTTAAGTGCTTACACCATACAAGCAGATAGGATAACAACAACCCCACATTTGAAAGAAGTGAGCCAATACCCAAAAACATACAATGGCTTTATTTACCTTCTTAGTTGAGTCCATACTCACCCAAAGATGGACATAGAAAGCAACAACCTCTTGCTTGGCACAGGCACAACATGCAAAAATGACAGAAGTGGTACAGGTAGTTGGATGTTTGGTGCCAGGAACTGCTCTATGGACTGTGGGATTCAGGACCAGGGGCCTCATGTATAAACGGTGTGTACACACAGAAATGTTGCGTAAGAACTTTTCCACATTAAAATCACGATGTATAAAACCTACACTTGGCATAAAGCCACGCACTTTTCCTCGGTACCTCATACCTTGTCGTATGCAAGTTCTCCGCTGGGTTTTGCAGACTGGTGGCACCCAGCGTCAAAGCAGTGCTACTGTTCCTGTGTGGTTACACCTTATTTTCCTGACGTGGCTTTATAAATACACTGAAATTAACCGCATATTGTTTATTAGTGTAATGCATCTGATTGTAGTTAATTTGTAACAATATAATGGTTCAGGAAATAGCCATAGTATTCTAAATACCATAACTGCTTTTGCGTTGTTACTCACACTGCACCTTCTTCTTCTTCTTTCAGCTGCTCCCGTTAGGAGTTGCCACAGCAGATCATCTTTTTCCATATTACTCTCACTGCACCACTCAGAATAGTTATATCACTGTATCTGAGTGTGAATCACAGCAGCAGCTGATCAGAAAGAGAATTATCGGTATACAGCTTCAAGGACACGCTACCTCAGCCACGGCAAAACGTTTCAAAACCTTTCCTGTAGAACCTCGCGGTTCAGAAACAGTTTCATCCCAAGAACTTTAAACGCACTTAATCAATTGCTCCTTGTAGAACTGTTTGTACTTATAAGTACAATCACCCCACTGTAAACTTGCACTACAGTTATAATATTGCACAACCTGAGCCACTTTATAAAGCGCGTATTTACATATGATGACGATATCATTTTTAAGATGAAATGCAGCAAAATATGTTTATTATATTATACAGATAAAACTTTAGCTTCATTTAAATAATCTATATTCTTCACTGGGACTGTCGTGAAGGATAGAATAATTATACATGTACTACAAAGATATTTCAATGTTCCTTAAACGTTGTGAAGAATCGGCGCTCTAAGCTTACAGATCGATTGACATCTATTACAGAGCTGATTGTGTGGCGTTTGGTTACTTGGAGAAAGAAAAACAAGGACTGCAGGGGCAGGAAGAGAAAGAGAAAATAACAACACAGATAAAAACACAGCAACAAATTTCGGCAAAATTTAAATGCTTGTATCATGAGCATGAGGCGGCTATGCAGTGTCCGCAACGGACGTGGCCATCCACCGTGCATAAGATACCATATTGACATCGGCCGGTGAAGGGGCCACCGATTCTTCCTCTGCCCAGGGCCGCCACAAGCCTAGAGCAGCCCCTGAGTACGGCTGCAATAAATTATTTCATTGAAGGTCACACAAAATCACTGCGCCGTGAAACCCATGTTTAATAACGTGTTTTAACTCCTATCATCATGAAAATGATATCACGTATATCTCAGTATTTTAGTTATTCAGAGAGCTGTAATATCACAAATGTAATGGATTCTGTGTCCAGTCAGAGGAAGAGAGCCGGTTTAAGAAGCAAGTAGTGATTCACACACATAGAGCACATAGAAGATCACATACAAAACAAAGCATTTAACGTGCTACTTTAATTACGATGTGAATTGAGAAACTGGTTAATTAAACGATTTTAAGATGAAGTTTATGATGTTCTACTTTAATGACAAAATAAATTATATGATTAAAGTGGAAATTTCGAGATTAAAGTTGACATTTTGTGCTTTTTCCCCACTGTGTGCCTTTTTTTTCTCTGTACCCTAGTAAGCTTTCAAATGACACTCAAACAGTGGGCTACAACTCACCTTTTCACGGCAACTTTGATATGTGACTTTTTTTTTATTTCCGGTACTGTGCGTTTTTGTGAACGTGGCCTTCCAAGTTTCTCCAACACGTTATGTCACTCGATCAACTTCCTTTTGTTGATTATACCAAGGTTTAAATAAACAAATAGTATGTTTTTCCTTTGCCTCCACTTGGTATTTGCTGAAATTTTTATATTTTCCCCCGTGCTTTTCCCATTGTCATTTCACAGAAGGCTGAGCTTAAGGGCGATTTATATTGATTTGCATATTCAAAGAGGCGTAATTCTGGGAGGAGTTCGGGCGTTACATAAAGCGTGTGCATGAGTGTTACTTTTCACGCTGATCGGGATTTATGTAGTGGAAGAACACGGAAGTTGGAGTATGCACAGATTCCTGCATCTGGATTTTTCTGTGCGTAAGCACATTTCGGCTTTTGTGCTTACGCAATGTTATAGTGTGAATTCTACGCACAGCATTATACATGAGGCCCCTGATGTGTTCCTCCAGCAAGTGTTTACACTGCTGGATGGCCCCCGTCCACACCATACAGTCATGCATTTGCCTGATGATGAGGAAAATATGCCATTCAAAACAAAGAAACACAGAAAAACAAAACACAAATGGAAAATATGATAAGAAAAAGCTCCAGCATTTCAATATCTGTGACCACACTGTGACCTTGTTCTTGTAATGCTGGCACACCAGGGACTTTATGACAATAATGTAATGAGGCATAAGTGTGCTTGGTGAGCACGTCAATTTTTGCTTATCTTGAGGTTATTGTATCTCCCTATTGTTACCAGGACTTTTTGCTCAGTCACTCAAAGGTGACTATTAGTGACTGTGTGATAGGGAACTATACTTTATAGGTCCCCTGAGGTTAACTGCAGAAGGGAAGTGCATTTGCATAATGGCTTGTCAGCTCAGACAATTACTCTCCTTACAGATACCATGACATCCTCACTATCAACCTTCTGGACATTTCTGTATAGGCCTTATACCATCGAAATTTAGACCCAGATAAGGTATGGGATCCACAAGAACAGTAGATGCTTGAAGAAGGTGATGCTGGGGGGCTGGAGGTGGATGTTCCAGGCACTGAGAGAATACCACAAGAGATGCAATTTGTTAATCAGGACAAGCATTACATGCCTGCCCTGGTGAATAGGGCTGGCTGACCCATTTTTTGTGATCTTTGGAAAGTGAGGTGCTCCAGTCTTCATGAATGAGAATCTGTCAGAAACAGAGAGACAGAGAGGGAAAAACACTGTAAAGTGTCTTAATTGACTTTCTTTTGTCAGAAGCACTATTTGAAAAATCACCTTCAACTTGCCTCACTCTTGTCTGTAGATGATGTGTGATCTGAGTCAGCTGTTGATTTGAAGCACCTTGCCAGTATGAGGGCTTGACTGGGAGAGGGCTGGGAGACGGAGAAGAATAAAGGATGAGACCAAATAATGTTTTCACAGGTCATCATAGCAAGCAGCTTATAAATGGTTCGGGAAAGCTTCTGTTAAGTTAATTTAATCCATGTTTTCAGGAATATAATTGACTTCTATCTTTGTAAGTAACAAACAGTTAAAGCAATCTGGTGAGGGTACATGAATTCTAGGGATTTCAAAATTGGTCGATTGAGTCATGAAATATAACTGCTATCATATGTACAATATTCAAGACAAACTGTGAGACATGCATGGAGATTAATTGTGGAAAATAAGCACATTGTAACTGTGCACATTAGTAAGTCAAGTCATAGTAAAATGAGTCCAAACAAGATGGTTATACATGCCATTAGTTACATGGTAATGCAAGCTCAGACTCAATTCCACCATCAAATGGCTGTTTTGAGAGCAAAGCGTCAAGGGTAGTATCAATAAACTGCAGTCAGTTGAAGACTGGGGCAAAATGTGCCCCACACACTTCTTTACTTGAGTTCACCTGGATAAAAGAGGAGTAGTTGGAAGAGGAGGAGAGGTTTTCCTACTTATTCCCGCTCTGCTCTTTCTGTGCCACTTTGTTCCAGTTTTATTTATTTTTTTTATATCTGCCAAAAAGTGCAGTGTCCAAATGGGTAATTGGCTGTTGCTTTCTTTCCCCCAAATCCTAAAGCTGGGCATTGCTTAGCTATTTCTCTTTAAACAAAGTGTGATTAGTTCTTCCATTCTGTTCTCCTGTTAGGATGATGAAGAATACAAAATTACCTTGACTTCTGCCTGTCTGTGAGGACTACCATTTGCTTCTGACTCCAATGTACAAAACACGCAGTCTAAACTAAATTCAGGTCCAGCACTGTGTCTAAGGTTTAGTCCATCGGTAAATTTGAAAATGCTGTTTTAGTTTCAAAAGCTTTCCATCATTTTGTAAACATTTTATTATTGAGCATGCATGGTTTATAAGCTTTGAGGGCTATGTGTTTACAGAGCTAACCCAACATATATTGAAATGTCAAAAGCACAAACTAAAAACAAAACAGATTTCTTTGTATCGACAGATGAGGAAGTACAATTTAATTTAAAGATCAAAGCCTTGAAATATATAGACTGGGAGTCCTGCCAAAATAAATATAGCTAATTATTTGAGGGTTTTCATAGAGCAGTGCCTTTTAGCCGATGCAGTGAACATTAGGAAAGGACTTTCCCAACAGTAAAGATGAGATCACAGGAGACAATACTTGATCAGATATCTGTTTTCCTGCCTCACTCCTTGCTGTCCGTGCAAAGTGGCCGCAGAGAGCTTAAACATCTCGGCACATCCACATAAAAACGACAAGGGGTGAGCTTTCTTGAAGGCTTTTACTGGACATACCTCATTGTAAACTGAAATATATACAAAAGAAACGTACAGGTATATACAGGTGTACAGCCAAAGATAATAAATAATGATTTACAAAGCAATACATAGCAAAGAGCATACATTAAACAATGAAGCTTCAAAAGACACTTACAAGGTGAGTGATTTCCACAGTCAGATCGAGACAAAGGGAAGCGCGTAGACAGAGGTTCAGATTGCTGCGTAACACAACTAACCAGACCCAGGGGTTTATATACCCTAAAGATATGCTTTGGACGTGACCGAAACAAGAGATAAAGAGGTGCCGACGTGAGACACATGGGGTGTATTGTATTTAAATGTTTATTATGGGACCTACATGCGTTACGTGAGTTTCATAGACATTTATGACACCACTGTGAGTTTTGGAAGTGACTGACAGGTGTGTTAATAAATGACAAGGCAAAGGGGGAGCACAGCTCAACAAATAACAGCTAACAGCATGTGGGGCAGAACATCGATGTTTTTGAAAAGCTTGTTTTTTCCCATCCACATTTCTATATGAGATGTGGTATTTTCAAATGTATATACTTTCAAAACAATTCATTTGGTGGTCAACAAATGCCATTTTAGTGTGAATGGAAGGCCAAAACAAAAAGTCATATTTTCAGATCTGTCCATGCTATTGTGAAATGGGTTTAATTGCACCATCTTGGATCACTGCAGTATGTGCTACCATAATAGCAGTATTATACATAGACACATACTAGGATAAGTAAACCCCATGGTTTGAGCTGTGCAGCTCTGTGATCAGAGCAGCAGCAGACTCTCTATGCACAGCTTAGTGAACATGGAACAGATATACAGATTGTAGTGAATAAACTCTCTGAGGAGGTTAAAAAGCTGGAGAAATCCCACCCTCTTTGTTTATTGTGCAGGTTTCAGATGGATGTGTATTGACAAAAGAGATGCTTCACTAGCCATATTACTCTTGCAGGGCACACCCATTGATTTTGAACTGATCATGTTGCTTTTTCTGCTTAAATATTGATAGACTGTTCTGGTTTTTTTTTGTTTTGTTTTTTTACTTATGCAGAATGCCACCTTACTCATACCTACTACTTTAATAATATTGTATTTTGTGCTGGCGATTTAAGTGACTGAGGTGTGATTTTGATTGCACTTAGCACAGTGCCATTGACTGTATGAAGCTTGAATAACTAGGACTGCAGTCTGCTTTAAAAAAGTCATTTTGATTGTTCAATGAAAAATGACTTAATTTTCTGTTTATAATCCACTGTTGGAATAATCATCTTTATTTAACTATTTGGGTTTCTGCATGTTAAATTGGTGCCCCGTCAATGCCATGATATGGAGTGGATCAGCTGGTTCTGGATGCACACACCGGGGCCCATGGCAGCTAGGGGGCTTTTTACCAACCGACCCCCCACCACTTGCACATTTAAATAATCACTTATGCCCAGAGGGGACTGGGCAGTCTCTTGGTCTGGAATCCCTACAGATTTTTTTTTTTTTCTCCAGCCTCTGGAGTTTTTTTTGTTTTTGTTTTTTCTGTCCACCCTGGCCATCAGACCTTAATTATTTTATGTTAATTAATGTTGACTTATTTTTATTTTTTATTGTGTCTTCTATTTTTATATTCTTCATTCTGTAAAGCACTTTGAGCTACATTTTTTTGTATGAAAATGTGCTATATAAATAAATGTTGTTGTTGATGTTATCCACGCATCCAAATAATAGAGGAGGCACCTTCCAGTTGAGGAAACGATCGAGTATCCATGAGAGTGATCAAGTCTTGCAGCAAAATCAAAAGTGAGAAGTAACATTCGTTCAGTATTAAATGACTCAATGTCTATGCCCTGCATCATAAAAGTATGATCAGCTCTCTGTTAAGGAGCTATATCACTCAGGAGCCTGTGGGGATCTTAATCTAGCCTTGCATGATATGTAATGTTGTCCGTCAGCCAGGGCTGAGCTAACTAGTCACTGGAAACTTCGACACTTCATGAATATTTTGAACTCAATATAAATGCCAGTAGGATAACTATACTATACTATGTTGAAATAAAAGTGACAAAGAAGCTGCTGTTTCAATAATTTGCTTTTAAGTGTAGACTGTGGTATGACAGCCCCTGGACACAGACATACAGACATCGAATGTCCCAAAAACACACATGTTTATTGCCTTCCATATAATAAGCCGGGCCACAATGCTTAACACTAGAATTACCAGAGCCTACGAAAAAACTTCGTAATTCCGTCCCACCTTAAACTGCTTCTTAAATCTCTTCACACCTCTCCGCCGCCCTTTGTCTTCTAAATGTGCTGATAAAGAGAAGCCGGCTATTCCATCCCCCCACCAATTTAGAACGTGCACGAACTTCTCTCAGCTCATGCCTTGATTGAGTATCTGGGAGTGAAGTGGAGTTTTAGAGTGGAAATAATAGATCGTTGTTTGGAACACACGCATTTCATGTCTGTTCCGTTTCTACAGTAATCTGTGTCAACACATTGTTAAAACAGAAACTTTTTTATATTCTAGTAGTAGATGACAAAATGTAGGCATAAACTATATAATGTATGAAGCCTGAAGTCCAAATAGCAAAGAAACATTTTCACAAGAATAACACAATTGCACTTTTATTCAAACATATAACTGCAGAAACAAAAGCCTTAACATGCGACAACCATGTGACATTGACACCAGTTTACTGTAACTGACTCCGTGGCTCAATAGACTCAGCCCCCGCTTGGGGGTCACGGGTTCGATCCTGCCCCTCCGTTTTGAGAAGTAAACTGCTCTTGTCTTACTGTTTTAGAATAAAAGCATACATTTGATTTCAGTCTGTAACAGCCGGTGCAGTTTATGATCCTTGTAAAGGTTAGCTTTTTTTTATTCACTTTTCACTCTCTCAGTCGCGTTCAGAATCAATCCATACAACCCCATCTGACACGGCTGTTTTCACTAAAGACGCGCTATAGCTCTGCAGTGTACCACGATGCATACTAACGCAAACAAGACACCCCGGTTCTGACACACAAATGCTGGCGAAGCTGCCTTCTTCGTATCTCACCGTCACTTGCTTTTCGTTTTATTGAGTGTTCCTGACAGTCCCGCATTTTGCTGTATGCTTTTCTTTTGTACTACAGGACATGCAGAGGAAAGAATGGTAAAGACCAGTAACTTCGGCGCTATATGCAATCATCAGACACTCCCCATCTGCCCGTGTCGTTCAAGCACAGGAACATATATTGGTGTAAAAGTATAACAAAAGTGCACTTTTATTCAAGTGCACTTTTTCCATCGCTTTTCCTGTAAGAAGCAGTGTACACACTTCTCTCTATGCTGTGGTTTCTATTACACACCTGAAAGAAAGAGACAATATATGTGAAAATATAATCGCACTAATGCAATATTATTTGAAAACGAACAGCGTCAGATCGGGTGTGAATTTATGCAGGAACTGGAAATTCTCTGATGCGGGACCTTCCCCCAGGGAAGAAAGTACAGTGTCAGGTGCTCATTCAGTGTAATAGAAACCATAGCACAGAGAGGTGTGTACACGGCAACAAGTACACGTGTCGTAAATGTAGGAAGGACGGTCCTTGGGTGTGTGGGAACTGTTAATATTTGAATGTGATGATTTTATATAGCACGGAATGAAAATCTGCACTTCTTAGCATTGCACCATGCAAGCTGTCGTATCAATCGCCTACTGTAACTTGCTTTCTTTTTTCTTCGGTTATACAGGTAGTTTTGAATAAAAGTGCACTTGTTTTGTTTGTGAAATGAAGTGTCTGCGTGCACTTTTCGTGGCATTACACGTGTATTTTTTGAGCATGCCCGTTTGAGCAGTATAAAAGTATTGAAAAGTATAACAAAACAACGGGCAGATGGGGAGTGTCTGATGATTGCATATAGCGCCGAACTTACTGCTCTTTACTATTCTCTCCTCTGCGTGCCCTGGAGTACAAAAGAAACAGAATACAGGCGCTATAGCTCTGCTGTACCACGATGCATACTAACGCCCCCACCGGTTCTGACACACAGGCACTGGCGAAGCTGCCTTCTTCGTATCTCACCGTCACTTGATTTTCTTTTTATTCAGTTTTATTGAGTGTTCCTGCTAGTCCCCGCATGTTGCTGTATGCTGGATAGAGAGAAGTGTGTACACTGCTTCTTACAGGAAAAGGCGATGGAAAAAGTGCACTTGAATAAAAGTGCACTTTTGTTATACTTTTACACCAATATATGTTCCTGTGCTTGAGCGACACGGGCAGATGGGGAGTGTCTGATGATTGCATATAGCGCCGAAGTTACTGGTCTTTACCATTCTTTCCTCTGCATGTCCTGTAGTACAAAGAAAAAGCATACAGCAACATGCGGGGACTGTCAGGAACACTCAATAAAACGAAAAGCAAGTGACGGTGAGATACGAAGAAGGCAGCTTCGCCAGCGTTTGTGTGTCAGAACCGGGGGGGGTGATTGTGCGTTAGTATGCATCGTGGTACACTGCAGAGCTATAGCGTCTTTAGTGAAAACAACCGTGTCAGATGGGGTTGTATGGATTGATTCTGAACGCGACTGAGAGAGTGAAAAGTGAATAAAAAAAAAGCTAACTTTTACAAGGATCATAAACTGCACCGGCTGTTACAGACTGAAATCAAATGTATGCTTTTATTCTAAAACAGTAAGACAAGAGCAGTTTACTTCTCAAAACGGAGGGGCGCAGGATCAAACCCGCGACCCCTTGATTCCCAAGCGGGGGCTGAGTCTATTGAGCCACGGAGTCAGTTACAGTAAATTGGTGTCAATGTCACATGGTTGTCGCATGTTAAGGCGGCTTTTTGTTTCTGCAGTTATATGTTTGAATAAAAGTGCAATTGTGTTATTCTTGAGAAAATGTTTCTTTGCTATTTGGACTTCAGGCTTCATACATTATATAGTTTATGCCTACATTTTGTCATCTACTACTAGAATATAAAAAAGTTTCTATTTTAACAATGTGTTGACACAGATTACTGTAGAAACGGAACAGACATGAAATGCGTGTGTTCCAAACAACGATCTATTATTTCCACTCTAAAACTCCACTTCACTCCCAGATACTCAATCAAGGCCTGAGCTGAGAAAAGTTCGTGCACGTTCTAAATTGGTGGGGGGATGGAATAGCCGACTTCTCTTTATCAGCACATTTAGAAGACAAAGGGCGCTGGCGGAGAGGTGTGAAGGGATTTAAGAAGCAGTTTAAGGTGGGACGGAATTACGAGTTTTTTCGTAGGCTCTGGTAATTCTAGTGTTAAATCAGCCAATCTGCAGTCCCTTCTTTTCTTCAGTCTCTCAGTAATTCTGCCACCTTCACTCCTCTTCTCCCAAGCTCTTCTACTGGACGGAGGTGGCCCCTTTTATAATAACTTGGATGTGCTCCAGGTACTCCATGATGATGTTCCGGTGGTACTTCCTGGTGTGGCAGAAGTGCTCAATGAGCACCCAGAAGCACTCCGAGTGTCCCTGGAATTCCTTCTGGCAGCACTTTCAGGTGTGGCACAACTGCTGCCATCCAGGGCTCCACAATCCTCCGGGTGCCCACTGGTGGTAACCATGGGCCCCAACAGGGTTGAGCTTCCCAGGTCTGATCCCATGGCCCCCACGCAGACCGGGGCGGCTGCCCTCTCGTGGCTCAGGGGAGGTATTGTCCCCCTCCCAGTCCCGACTGGGGAAGGATCCCTAGTGGTCCACCACAGGGCGAAGACACAATGATTTACAAGAGACTGTTGAATATATATTTATAGATAATAGATATTTTTGTGCAGGTTTAAGCTGGTAAAGTCTGAGTAGAGTTTTTATGTTCACAATAAAAAGAAAAGAAAGCTGAGAGCCTTCATGTGTAGACCCAAATTTACTCTGAGATGAGATGTTACATGGCGATCTCCCATGACATTTTTGGTTCTTTCATCTAAATCCAAATTATAGCTTGGTGTGTGAAATACATTTAATCAAATAAAGGACCTGGATGATAAACTTTTTTTACTGGATTCATTCGTCCATTTTCTGAACTCATGCTGAGTTTGAAGTTTATCCAGGAGTCAAGCAAGTAACCATCCTTAAACTGAACACACTGAAAACTGAACTGAGCCCATCTCATAAAACATTTTCATATACAGGAACAATATATACTTGTCAATTAACATTTGATTCTTTGGTACACAGGAGGAAAAATATGGTGTATGAAAAGTTTATATGTATGGAGACAGGGCTAGGAATTGAAACACACTCTCCTGAAGAAAACAACAGCATTAACCATTGTACAGGGTATTGTTTAAAGCAACTCAATATGTGTTGAAGGCTTTCCCAGCCTTGCGTCCCTCATTGTCATGCCTCCCACGTAATTGAGTGCCTGCCCATATAAGGTCGTCTGTCAGCAGCTATCCAATAGACACGCTGCCGCTAAATATTTGCGGGTGAAGAACTGTGCTTATGCAAACGAAGATGAGATGGTCAGGGATAGACTAGTGTTTTGCAAAAACTCAGCGAAAGTGCGAGAGAAACTTTTAAGTGCCGGGTCTTAGCTAACATTAAATAAAGCCGTGGACATTGCAAGATCGCATGACACAGCACAAGCACAGCTAAGAACCTTTGGTGCATGTACTCTGAGCGGCTCACGTGAACTGACTTTGCAGACCTGGGAAAGGTAAACCCGAGCATGCAGTGTGTGATGTCTCAGATAAAGAGGAGGCTTATTGATGCAGTAGGAAACGAACAACCCTCTCTTGTGAACAAACTTTGTACACATATCAATAGGAAATCAATGTGTAAAGCTTAAGTTTAAATTACGTTCGTAGACACGCTGCCACTAAATATTTGCAGGCAAATCCACAACTTAATACCGGGAATGCCTGTTAAACATCTTAGATTCACGAGTACCGATCTGGGTAGTGATCACTTTGATGAATGAAACCTGTTTGAAAAACGCATTACACAATTGAGAAGGCAGCAAAAGAATATGAAGCGAGTGACGCATACAAGCATATTCATAAGTGCTTCTACTACGGAAACAAAAAAAAAAGCTGCCGTTTGTCATGCCTTAGATAAATACGATATTCGCGAGATACAAGTTTAATGAGAGGACGCAGGGTATAAACGAGACTTTTCATCACTTTGTAACGGAGTTAAAATTGCTGGTGAAGGACTGTGCTTATGCAAACGAAGATGACATGGTCAGGGATAGAATAGTGTTTGGCACAAACTCAGAAAAAGTGCGAGAGAAACTTTTAAGTGCCGGGTCTGAGCTAACATTAAATAAAGCCGAGGACATCACGAGATTGCACGAGATAGCACAAGCACAGCTGAGAAGCTTCGATACATGTACTCCAAGTGGCTCACGTGAACTGACTTTGCAGGACTGGGAGAGGTAAACCCGTGTATACAGTGTGTGATGTCTCAGATAAAGAGGAAGACAAGCTGTTCATTGATGCAGTAAGAAAGGAACAACCCTCTGAATCTGAACAAGCCTTTGTAGACATATCAATAGGAAAGCAAGGTGTAAAGCTTAAGTTTAAATTAAGTTCATAGACACGCTACCGCTAAATATTCACAGGCAAATCCACAACTTAATACCGGGAATGCCTGTTAAACAGTACCGATTTGGGTAGTGGACACTTCGATGAATGAAACCTGTTATCTTTACAACAGTTGACAAACAAGGAATTTAAATTGAACACAACACATCCTCCAAATACGAACCTGATTGAAAGAAATCAAGATAATCAAATCCTTGATGACAGCAATACTCATAACAGTGACAAAACAATTACATTGACAATCATGTTACGTTATTTTTAAAATGTTTCCTTTTTTTTCAGAACTTCTTTAACACACTACTTCTCTGCTGCGAACCGCGGGTATTTTGCTAGTCAATAATACAATACATTCCCTTTTATACTTTGCTGTTACAATTAACTTACCTAATAAATCACGTCATCTGACTCTTAATATGAAGAATTCTATCATTATAGTCAATCAGCTACAGCCACCAGTAACTTCATATACATGTTGATTCTTCCATGTACGGTATTCCCTTTGATCTTATCACCACTTTCAAAATAGGGGTATTTGGGCTTTCTCATTAGTTTTTCCTCATTTTAAGGGGGTATTCATTACTCATTTACTTAATTTTAACCTTAGTAATTATGTTGGCAATTCCTCCAATATGAGGCAATCCTCACATGCTCAAGCTTTAAGCCACATCTAGTTAACCGTTTGGTTAACTTCAGTCTTATTTATTATGTTTGTAATAATCCATTGTTATAACCTCATTTAAGTATATACTTGTATTAAATTGTAAAAATTACCACGTATTGATTACAAATATTTGATTAAAATTCTACAGTCTAGTCAAAAAAAATGTCAACTCCATTATAAAAATGGGAATAGTTACGGAAGAAGAAGAAAATTATGGGTGGGGGTTGATTTGAACTTAGTTTTGTCAAGTTTGACTTTCCTGTATGGAATGTTACTTGCTTTTAATAAATTCAATAAAATGTTAAAAAGAAAAAAGAAAATGTATTTAAGGGAGTTACGAACAAACCACAAATACACCATTAGAAAGACTCCTCAAAGACAAAGACTAGATCCAGGGTTGAATCCCAGGACACTAAATGCAATGCTAGCCAATGCAAAATGGAGATACTTCACTTACAGCAAACTGAATTAAATGGAGCAATGCTTCATATAGTAAAGTGATAAACCAGAAATGGAGCTGTTTACAGAAATGTTTTAGAAATGTTACGTACTTGAAACTAAATTGCATAGGATTTTAATATTTATTATTTTCAAATGAATCTTTAGTCTCTACGCTCTTCATTCTTTTGCAAATAACATGTAATTATGTCATGGCAGGATTTCTCACAGTCCCACCTGTTGTCGACATTCCACCTGTTCACCTTTTCTTTTGCATAGGTACCCTGCAGACACGCTGTAGGATGAAGCAGCTGTCCTCATCTTCTTAAAACTTGTTTTACAAGTATTTAAGCTACAAAATATTTTTGTAATCCTATATTGAATGGGAAGCTAGGGCATGTAAGAGATGCCTTTTGCCACACAGTTCAGAGAAATGCAGCAAGAGTAAAAAAATGGTTCTGCCATCCTCTAATTACCTTGACAAAGAGCACATTTTTAACCTATGAATCAGTACAATAATTTTTATTTATTTATTTATTCCTCTCTGGTCATTCTTTGACAGCATTTTTAGACTGATTCCCAGACTCCAGGCTTATTTTTCTGTCTGATGACAGCTATGGTCTAAAAGAGAGACAGCTGACAGTACTAGCGTTTTCTCTTCTAAGCCAAAAGTATATGTATCTTTTGACACTGAATTCCCAAAACATTCAGTCAAAAACACTTGTAGCTTTCTGAAAGGGTAATCCTGCCAGTTTAGATACTTGTCTGCTTCTAACATTGTCTTATATTATTATTTTTTGAGAAAACATAAAATACAAAGGGATAGAAAAAAGATAAAGTCACTTTGTTGCTGAAAATGAGGTCTTGTTAACTCTGTTATTTAATGGCTATTATTCTGCACTAGTTCTGCCGCTCCCTGGTGACCATCAAGACACGTGTGGGACAGTCTAAGAATACCTGTCTACTAACCAAGGCAGCAAAAATGAGGCAGGTCATTTGGTCCACATGAACTGGGAGAACTACAGAAAAAGTCCCGAAAAAGACAGTTATCCTAGCTCAATGCCTAAAACACTACAGGGACAGTGAGCTCTGCCATTTCCTAGAACCTGACTTCAGAATAATTTGCATAGGCTGCAGCCGACTCCAGCTGTGCCTCTCACCTCCATTACAATATTTCTCACCTTCTTACATTAATACTGGAAAAACATTTGCTGCCATGATTTAAAACGCATGTACCTTAATGATACAGTGGTGCTGTTGAAGCGCTGAAACATGCTGAGCTGTGCACATCTTGCTATGCCGAGATACTTAACCAGGGCTGCACAGCAGGACACTGCTGTAATTAATCACACAAGAGCTTCACCTCAGCTAGCAGAAAACGAGCAACTCGTGCACACACGCGCACACACACAACGTTCACAAAGAGAGCAGCTCATACTGAAAATCACAGCACCAATGTGATCTCCAGATGATCAAGGCATTCTTCAAAGACTTTTTGGAGGAAATGTTTGATCAGATACCTTGGCTGGAATCATAGCTCTGGCTTGGCTTTTAAATTTCACTTCCTAAACTCCTTAGAGGTCTTGTCACATCTTGATTTATATAGATTTAAATATGCTTTCACTGCCTTTTCCAGAACATTCTCTTGGTTAAACTAGTTTACAAAATAAAAGAATTATATACAGTACAGAGGTAATTGAGTAATGTGTGGTTGCCCCACGGGCAAAGAGTTGGCATAGAAAAGATGCTGGCAAAGGTGATAGACAAGGCCCAACAAAGCACAGGAAGAGAGAGTGAGAGGGATACGTTATGACTTACATTACATTTATGTGAAAGCAGGGCTACAGGCTCTAGTAGAAGTGGTGTGCCCAGTTGGCATACTGGCAGGAGCATCAGTGAAACAAGGAGAATTATATTCTTCCAGGACACTAAAAGACAGTCAAGCTGGCCACAGTCAAGAATGCCTGTCATTCTGAAGTTGGGAAAAAAGATTTGCTGGGCTTTAGTGGAAAGGGAGAACATATAATTAACAAATAGGTGTACTGAGCGCATAGGGCTGGCAAGTGCTCATGTTAATTTGAAAGAAAAGGCTTAGAAACTTTATGGATCAAAGAAAACAGCCAAAACCTCTAATTTACCTCTAATTTAGTCTAAGTACCAAGCGGAGAAAACCCAACAAAAAATCAAAACCAGAGTACAAACTAGAGCCATGGTCAAGGAAGAGTTTTCAAAAGCAAATTTGTTCTTTTTACACTTACGCAGTAGTCAATTATTTTGTGTAGAATTCATTTTGCAATGCTGATCTAATGCTAGGATAACAGGTTTACTGTACATACAGTAGGTAAAGCAAGATGACACAGAGCATCAGTGTTGCGGACTGCAGGGCACCCCTGGAACTCTTAAAGAGGGCTTCAATTCAGAAACTAGGCCTAACAACAAGAAATATAGAGCAAACCTGTTAGCAGCCAGGGTTTATTCTACGGTTATGTTTATTTTCTGTTTAATTGTCATTTTTCTCAGTTTTGAGTTTTTATTTGTCATGTTTTTGTGTTATTTCAAATTAAAGTTGTTGGGTGATTGGCTTTATTAAAGTCATTATTATTAGTGAAATGCAGGCATTTCATAATGAGTGAAAAACAACACTCACTTATAATTTCTCTGAAAAATGGGTGTCTGCGACAACCAATTTGTGGAGCAGTATCAGTAGACTAAAATCAAAACACCCAAATGACATCTGCAGAAATAAGCAAATGGGTTTACTGTGACTGTTCCGACAATACTGTCCGTTTCAACAACTATTTTCTCCATCAGACTGTCTCCAATAAATCATAAATAATTAAGATAATCATGATGAACCGACATAATTAGACCGGTGCTACCCCTAAATGGTCAACAAGGAGGTGAAGGATTGTCTGCACCAAACATGAATCACACTGAAACTTGCAGGTCAGAATCTGACTATCAGATGTCAGTTTCACTGTCCGTATCAATCTCTGATGACCAATTCACATCATCACTGTAATCCAATTCAAGCAATTTCAGTATGTCTTGAAAACTGGCTTTCTGGCTTCTTGTTCCCTCATAAATATTAATGACTTACCATGGAGTTACCATAAATTGGCAGAAAGCATAGAAATATTCATGATTATTTGCTGAATGATGTTATTTCATCCACTAAAATGCGGCAGAATACTGTCCCAAGAATTTTATGACCTTAACACTCTAAAGTACATCATTACACGTCACCCCAAGTGTGGATAGGAAATAACTGCTTTTGCAATGAATTCTGAGCCAAAGTCACACTCAAAATTAACAGCAAGGCGGTTAAAGTAAGTATTGATGTTTTGTTTGTTATCACTGGAGTCTAGAATTTCTGGCCTGTTTCTTAATTTTGCTTCTGGAGTAACTGGTCTTCTTGTAGGACTTCTCTTCCTTATAAGCCATTTTTGTGTTATATTTTAGAACTTTCTTTGTATTTTGAACTTTTAAAGCCAGATTTTCTTTTTGAGTGTGTGTAGGCCAATACCAGCAAGACGTTTTTGGTGAATTGGCTGATTTAGAGTGAGTCACTTCTGGGCAGAGCAGTTAAACTTTTGCCGCCTTTTTTGGAGGACTCATACCCTTATGTTACATTTGAATCTCTTAATCACAACAAAGCTGGCCCTGAAACTCCTAAGCAGGCTGCTGCCTGAACTCTTAGAGTAGGCCAAGATTGCAGACTCTAAAGGGAGGTCAAAACAATGAAAGCACCTACTCCAAATAACCAAAACAGATTTAATAATAATAATTATAATGATTGTTTTCAAGTACAGTGGAACCTCGGTTTGGGAGTAACTTGGTTTACAAGTGTTTTGCAAGACAAGCTAAATGTTTTAATAAATTTTGACTTGATAAATGAGCGATGTCTTGCAATACGAGTAGTATGGATACACTTTGTCTGCTGAGTGTCATGTGATCACAACTGAGCTGTTCTCTCTCCTTATCTCTCTCTCTCTCTCTCCTTATCTCGCTCGCTCTCGCGTCTCTCTCTCTCTCTCTCTCTTGTGGGCAATCGTCTCCTATTCTCTGTCTGAGTCTGCATGCCTCACTCATATAGTCAACATCCGTATGAGCGTATACTGTTTACTACGGCATTGTGATTGTGTGTGTGTGCGCTGTGAAGTGCGAGTCCCCATCTTGCTCCCCAAAACACGAAGCTGAGTCTCAGTACTTTAACAACACCAGCTTTATTCAGCTTGAAACAGCAACAGCGTGGTTATTTATAGTAGCGGGATCTTTATAATGTTCTTTGTATCACCCATCGACGGTAGGTGCTTACAGCATGTCCGCGATTGTTTTGGATACGCTTATACGGTGAACTGCTACAGTGCTGGGAGACTGCGATTGCTTTGGGATGCTCTTCCGCATGTCGTCCCGTTGGGTGGAATCCCACAAGAGTTTAGAAACTCACTCACACCAGCCATGATTCTTTTTAAAGGTAAAGTGCAGGTTAATTTGTTTTATGTATTTTTACTTTATATTTTGTATTAATCATTTTTATATGAATAGTTTTGGGTTGTGGAACGAATCATCTGAGTTTCCATTATTTCTTATGGGGAAATTCACTTTGATATACAAGTGCTTTGGACTGCGAGCATGTTTCCGGAACGAATTATGCTCGCAAACCGAGGTTCCACTGTATTGAAAACACTTAACAAGAAGATAATTAATAAAATAAGCAAATACAAAAATGTTATCTTCAAAAGCCAAACTAAAAATAAATAAATCCAAAGTCCAAGGACCAATATCAAATCCTAAATTCAGAACAACAAATCAAAAATAAGAATGAACAAGGAACAAGTACCAAATGGCCAAGCAACAGTGAGCCAAACAGCACAAGCAAATAGCTAGCTAATGCCTCAGCAATTACCAAAGCCTCTCAGTCACTTATAAAGACAGAGGATGGTTTCCAGAGCTGCTATGTCATGGGCCCTGGACCCATGGGCTCAGTCTAATTCGGACAAGATGAATAACTAACAGAATTTACAAAAGGGCAAACAGATAAATGAAAAGTGTTAATCAGATAATTTTAAAAATTCAGATATGAGCATTAGTAAGCTTTGTGCCCTAGCAACCAAGTTACCAAAACTCTTCTATAACATTTCAGTAATTATTTACCACTCTAATGCTGATCTTTCTGATCATAAAATAGGTATTTATGATAGCAATTGACAAGAAGAATTCATAATTAATTGCAGAATTACAGTATTTGAGGATCCCTCTACAGTGTCTCTTTCTCTTGCATGATTTGGCTCAAAAACTAATAAGCACATTATCATCTCGTAATAGGTTTAAGTTTCGAATTTGGTATTTTTTGCCGTCCAGTTATTTTAGCTCTAGACCATCCTCAAGAAACTGTGATCCACAGACACAGACCCATCATCAAAATTGTAATGTTTTCAGTATCAGGGGACCTTAAAATGTTGAGATACGTCGAAAACCACCCTGCCCCATAGATGATAGAGGTAGGGCACAAAGCAAAAAAGAAACAAAATAAGCAAAAAAAGAAGCAAAAGAAACTAAAGACAGGGAGCCCCATAACAATTACCCGTTTTACATCACAGAATCAGCAGCAGACTTGGTAACTATTACCAGCATTGCCTAAGCTAAAGAAAGTAACAAAATGGTTTCCACAATTAAACACGAAGTGGCATTTTCAAAATAACTAGTTTAAATGAGCAAGCAATGAGAAAAAGGAAAAAAAATCACTATTTAAAAGAAGACAAACTCATAGTCAAACTACTGTAGATTAGGTCTAAGCCACAAACACTCAAAATGCAGGCTTATAAAGGCCAAAGCATTGACCCACAATTACAGTAAAAATCACACAAAGTTCTTATTGCCTGAATGGATTTTTACTCTAACTAGTATCACAAACATTGTGTTCACTAATTCAAAATCTTAGTCATTAGGAGTAGGAATACCTGCTGGTGACAACATCACTCAACACGACAAAGTGGCAACATTGCCTGTAACAACATGGTTGGCAATCTCAAAAATATTGTTCTGAAAATTAATAAAATCAACTATAAAATTTTGTCATAACTTGAAAATGAAAAAAATGTTACAAAAAATTGCAATTATGAAATTTGCACTGTTCAATCACCAGGGGCCTCAGGTATAAATGGTGCGTATGCACAGAAATGTTGTGTAAGAACGTTTCCACCTTCAAATCGCGATGTATAAAACCTAAACTTGCCGTAAAGCCATGCACATTTCCACGGTACCTCATACCCTATCATATACAAGTTCTCCGCTCGGTTTTGCAGACTGGCGGCACCCAGAGTCAAAGCAGTGCTACTGTTCCTGTGTGATTATCCTTTCTTTTCCTGACACGGCTTTATAAATACACTAAATTAGCCGCATATTGTTTATTAGTTTAATGCACCTGATTGTAATTAACCAACAACAACATAATGGCCCACAGAATGGTCAAACTATTCTAAATACCATAGCTGCTTTAACGTTGTTACTCTTACTGCACTTTCTTCTTCTTCTTTTAGCTGCTCCCATTAGGGGTGGCCACAGCAGATCATCTTTTTCCATATTACTCTCATTGCACCACTCAGAGCAGCTGAAGGGAAAGAGAATTATCGGTATACAGCATCAAGCACACTGCTTCTCATATGACAAACGCTTCAAACCTTTCCTGTACAGACCTCGCGGTTCAGAAACAGTTTCCTCCTAAGAACTCTAAACGCACTCAATCAGTCCAACAACTGCTCCTTGTAGAACTGTTAGTACTTATTAGTACAGTTACCTCACTGCCTCGCACTGTATGCTTCACTGGGACTGGCATGAAGGATAGAATAATTAAACATGTACTACGAAGATATTTCAATGTTCCTTAAAAGTTTTGAAGAATTGGCGTTATAAGCTTACAGATGGCTTAAAAGCCATTACAGAGCTGATTATGTGGCGATCGGTTACTTGGAGAAAGAAAAGTAAGGACAGGAATTGGAGGTTAGTACGTTTGAAAGAGACAGTACTGCAGGGGCGGCCTTAGGCATGTGCAAACTGTGCACCTGCACAGGTCCGCCAAATCCCAGGGGCCGCCACACCAATATATATTGAATATAAAACAGAAAGAGAAAATAACGACAGAGCTAAAAATGTAGCCGCAAATTTCGGCAAAAGTTAAACACTTGTGTCATGAGCACGAGGCGGCTATGCAGTGTCTGCAACAGACGTGGCCATCCGCCGTGCATAAGATACCATATTGACATTGGCGGGCAAAGGAGCCACCGATTCTTCCTCTGCCCAGGGCTGCCATGAGCCTAGAGCCGTCCCTGAGTACTGCTGCAATAAATTATTTCATTGAAGGTCGCAAACAATCATTGCGCCACCGTGTTCACATGTTTAATAACGTGCTTTAACTCCTATCATCATGAAAATGATATCACGTATACATCTCAGTATTTTAGTTATTCAGAGAGCTGTAATATCACGAATGTAATGGATTCTGTGCCCTGTCAGAGGTAGAATAAGCCGGTTTAAGAAGCACGTAGTCAATTCACACACATAGAGCACATAGAAGAACACATATAAAACAAAGCATTTAACGTGCTACTTTACTTATGATGTGATTTGAGAGACTAGTTAATTAAACAATTTTAAGTTAAAGTTTATAATGTTCTACTTTAATGACAAAATAAACCACATGATTAAAGTGGGCATTTCGAGATTGAAGTTGGCATTTTGTGCTTTTTTCCCACTTGAGCTTTTGAGTTTCTCCGACACACAATGTCAGTTGATCAACTTCCTTTTGTTGTTTATACCACTGTTTAAACCAACAAATAGTACGTTTTTCCTTACTTCCACTTGGTATTCGCTAAAATTCTTAAATTTTCCCTCTTGCTTTTGTCATTGTCTTTTCACAGAACGCTGAGCTTAAGGGCTATTTATATTGATTTGCATATTCAAAGAGGAGTAATTCTGGGAGGAGTTGGGGCGGGACAGCACGCGTGTGCACGAGCGCTACTTTTAATGCTGACCGGGATTTATGTAGCAGAAGAACGCGGAAGTTGATGAATGCACAGATTCCTGCATCTGGATTTTTCTGTGCGTAAGCCCATTTCGGCTTTTGTGCTTACGTCAAGTTATAGTGTGAGTTCTACGCATGGCGTTATGCATGAGGCCCCAGAACTGTGACAGAAACTTCACGTACAAAAATGGCCAAAATGAAACTAATTAAAGCATGGTGACCAAAAATATGAGATTCATTACAATCGGCGGCAGCAGATAGCCCAAAGACATAAAGAATGGAACAATGTTGTGGAGGGGCTGTGCTGTATTCTTTCAGGACGATCTAGTCGCCCTATAGTCCATTGCAGTAGCCAGTCATGCAAACCCACATAGGACCAATTTGTAATTGCTGAGCAAATCTTTGGGGATATAGAAGAAATCCTTGCATACTGTGGGATGATGTGGAAGTGCATTGTAAGATATCACAAAATACATTTTGTCTGTTTGCACAAAAATTGCAAGAAAATGCAAAGTAAAGCACTCTGAAAATGAATAAAGTGGAAAATGTCAAATAATCAGCTGCACTTTGATAGTAAAACCGAAGTTACTTCATTCAAGTGAATGTCATAAAGTATGATTCAGATGACAGCTTATGATCAGTCTATGGGCTGTTAGATATGACAGTTTACTAGAAAGAAAAGGACACCGACAAGTGCCGAATGTGACATGTAAAAGGCAGGGAGAAATAAATGCATTAACCCAGATGCTGTGTGGAAGAAATCCATGATTTGACTGTATTGTGAAATATTTTAGTTCTTTTTTATTTTCTGTTTTTATCAAGGGCTTCTTACTTTTTATTGTTTGATAATTTCCCTTGTACATTGTAATGTATTATAATTATGAGCAGGCGTATTCAAACCAGAAAAGATACATGTCTTAAGAATAAGCTGGTAACATGAACATGAAATAAATATTTATCTACATATTCAGAATATTTATAACATATATCTTTGTTTCCACTTGGTATAATCTATCCATAAAAACATTTAAAATAAGCAGTTGATGTTTTATTGCTAGTGATAAGCTCTTTTGTATATTTTTTTCTTGTAACTCATTTTGCACCTTAATTTCAATTCAGCACTCATTTAGAATTTAATTGATTTGACAGGGTAAAACATTTGCCAAGCCCTTGCATAAGAAATGTACTGTATTTGGCATGTTTTCACATTAACAACATCTCATAAATTTAGATTTATACAATATGCTTATGGCAGAACGTGTTAGTCTAATTTTTTCCTTAAAAAAGCCTTTTACTGTTACTATATAAAGTGAAAAATACAGCACTATTTATTTAATGATAAACATAATAAAAGGTGCTACTTTATAAAAAATAATCAAAATGTAATGCAAGTATAAACTCACACTTGATTTAGCTTTGAATTAATTGAATTATGCTAAATAATGAACTCATCAAATGATACATTTTACAAAATAAACCAGTACTTTTGCACTACAGTATGTTTAAAATAGCATCCTATCAGAAAGACAGCAACTAATCTAGTGTCAGATTCTATAAAGTGTACACATCTCTTGTATGACTACAGTAATATGTTGAAATAAAATTGTCATGAACAATTAATACAATTTCAATTGTGGATATTAAGAAATGGATTTCATTTTTTTTTCAAAATCTATTTAATTGCAAACAAGTAAGGCTGTGTGGTAGACTGCTCTTTCATGAGGTTCATACTTATTATAAAATAGGAAATACTGTATGTAATAAACAAGATGCTTTGCTATAGAGATGACAGAAGGGTAGAGATGGTGGCAGATGCATTACTTAATTTTGTAGCATGGAAGAAATGACACAACAACTGCTTAGTGAGGACAATGAACCTATCAGGAGATGGCTGGTGTCCAGCCGTAAGATAGAGGAACGCTTAATCTGGCAATATGAAGTCAACAGCTAATTGATTTAGAGTTTGTGCTGATTGTGCATTATTGTCTGGGATTTGTGCTGATTTGTGACTCCCTATTTTTTCAGTAATTCATCCCTCCATTTTCCAATTGCAAATGTCTATTTAAACAACGTCAAATTGACTAGAGTAGATAAATGTGTGAAGCTAGCTTAGAAATGAACAAAGCTCAGCTGGAAAATTCAAAGGTTTTTAAAGCCAAAGTTGTCAGATGTCTTGTTGAGGCCCAATTTGCTACAAATATCTACTGTATTTTTTTCTTATAAAGAAAATCTGTTCATTCCATTCCTCTGTTCATTCTTCGTTCCTTCTTTCTTATTAAAGAATCACAGGCAGACAGACTAATCCTTAGACATCTAAAATCTCTAACATATAGGATTAATTCTGACGTATTAGTTTATCAAACACAGTTTTCTTTAGAATATGAGAGGAAACCAGAATTCCAATAGATAATCCAACCAGATACCGTGTGACTATACAAAATCAACAAAGGCATTGGCCAAAATCAGGTCTCTGGAACTCTGGAACAATGGTGTTAACAAATGTGCTATCTTGCTGCCCAGGAGGGTACAAATTTTAGCGAAGGTCTCTTTTGGATTAATACCATTAATTAGGAGCCTCAGGAAGACAGGGGAAACATCCATCCATCCATTATCCAACCCGCTATATCCTAAGTACAGGGTCACAGGGGTCTGCTGGAGCCAAACTCAGCCAACACAGGGCGCAAGGCAGGAAACAAACCCCGGGCAGGGCACCAGCCCACCACAGGGCGTGCACACACACACAAGGCACAATTTAGAATTGCCAGTGCATCTAAACTGCATGTCTTTGGACTATGTGAGGAAACCAGAGTACCCGGAGGAAACCCACGCAGACACATGCAAACTCCATGCAGGGAGGACCCGGGAAGCAAACCCAAATCTCCTAACTGTGAGGCAGCAGCACTACCCACCATGCCACCCAGGAGAAACATGATTCCAGTAATTGACAGCAGGTCCATGGTGAAGATCAGAACACAGAACCCAGAAGATTCTATGGTGTATACAACTTCTCAGCTTATGGGTATTAAAGGTGAACTGATGCAGTAGCAATAAGTGATCCCCTTTTTACCAATTTTTTTTACAGTATGTGTTGATATACTGTATATAGCAAGAAGAACTAAGATATACAAAGGTGGCACCTTGATAAATTCAGCTGGAGCAGTTGGAAAAGAAATATTGCGATCCTATTCCATTTGTAAATGAGGAGTTGTCCAAAAAGATTTCTGAATATATTTGACCCTTTAAATCTGACAGCTGAGGATTGGAGCATCAACAGTCAATTGACTAGCAGCCACATTCTAGTATGGTGCACCAAACTGGAATGAATTTCGACCCTAAAAATAACTCCTGCAGTGGACATCAAATTGTCTGTAAATGCCAGTAGCAACTGGGCAGTTTGGTATGCAGGCATGAATGGCAGTCATCTATACTAATAAAAGGCAAAGCCCTCACTGACTCACTCACTCACTGACTCACTCACTCACTGACTCACTCACTCACTCATCACTAATTCTCCAACTTCCCGTGTAGGTAGAAGGCTGAAATTTGGCAGGCTCATTCCTTACAGCTTACTTACAAAAGTTGGGCAGGTTTCATTTCGAAATTTTACACGTAATGGTCATAACTGGAACCTATCTTTCTCCATATACTGTAATGGACGTTAGCTCGATGGCCGTGGGGGGCGGAGCTGCATGTGACATCATTACGCCTTCCACGTAATCACGTGAACTAACTGTGACCGCAGTACATAGAAAAGAAGGAAGAGCTCCCAAAGAGCACTGAAGAAAAACGCTGAATACTTTTTTCGCGAGATACAAGTTTAATGAGACACGAGGTATAAACAAGACTTTGGATCACTTTGTAACGGAGTTAAAATTGCTGTAGCGAGAAACTTTTAAGTGCCGGGTCTTAGCTAAAATTAAATAAAGCCATGGACATCGCAACATCACACAAGAGAGCAGCTCACGTGAACTGACTGAACGCAGTACGAGTGATCACTTCCATGCATCAAACCTGTTCAAAAAACGCATTACACAATTAACAAGGTAGGAAAAGAATATGCTCCGAGTTGAGTTCCACAGTTAACGCGGTCTTGCGGAAGCAACTTCGTCATGCTGCCACCAAATACTCACAGAAAAATCCACGTTAATACACACTCTGTCTCTAGAGTTTCTCCACACTCAATGTATTCCTCGCATCCCCTTTATACCCTCTGATCTCCCATTTCAATTCAGATGCCTCCAATTTCCAGTAAGGCTCTGCTGCGCGATGACAAGTAATAAGTCTCAGGGACAGACCCTACAAAAGGATGCCATTGATTTCAGGCAAGATTGCTTTTCTCCTGGACAATTATACGTTCCATTCTCAAGAGTGAGCTTGCGCAGCTTCGTCATATTACAACCGGAGTGCAGCCAAAAACTTTTAAGTGCCGGGTCTTAGCTAACATTAAATAAAGCTGTGGACATCGCAACATCACACAAGAGAGCAGCTCACGTGAACTGACTGAACGCAGTATGAGTGATCACTTCCATGCATCAAACCTGTTCAAAAAACGCATTACACAATTGACAAGGTGATGGCTTTATATGTCGTTCGTTTATAAAACAGCGGAGAAGCTGTGTAAAGGCTGTTTCACAAAAATCCAGCGGAGCGTATTATATGAGCAGGCAGTCAGCTAAAGAAGGGAATCAATAAATATCTATAATCGTAATAAACGAACAAAAAATAACGTACAAGCCGCGGATTAAATAAAGGAAATGGGTACCTGAACAGTAAAGTAAGTCTCGAATAGCTACACAATAACTATAAGAATCGTAATAAATGAACAATAAAACAGTACAGAACTGCGAAGCAAGGAGAAACGATGGCCTTATATGGCATTCGTTTATAAAGCAGCGGAGAAGCTGTGTCTGAAGGCAGCTACACAAAAAAACAGCAGAGCGCCACACTCTGAATGTATTCCTGGCATCACCATTATACCCTCTGAGCTCCCTTTTCAATTGAAATGCCTCAAATTTCCAGTAAGGCTCTGCTTCGCGATGACAATTAATAAGTCTCAGGGACACACCCTACAAACGGTTGCCATTGATTTGAGGCAACATTGCTTTCCTCCTGGACAAAACTATACGTTGCATTCTCAAAAGTAATCTCAGTGCACAGCTTGGTCATATTACAACCGGACTGCTGAACTGACAACGTGGTATACAAAGAGATCCTTAACAGATAGTTATTGATATATTTTCCCTCAGGTTAAAAAGGTTTTCTTTTCTTCTTAATAAAAATTTAAAAGCAGTTCTTCGTCACTGTGAAGCGCGGGGATTTTGCTATATACAGTATATATATGTAGATATACAGTGGTGTGAAAAACTATTTGCCCCCTTCCTGATTTTGTTTGTCACACAAAATGTAGGACCATGTAGGGCCATGTAGGTTTGGATTTTTTTTCTCCCTAAATAATAAAAACCATTATTTATAAACTGCATTTTGTGTTTACTTGTGTTATATTTGACTAATGGTTAAATGTGTTTGATGATCAGAAACATTTTGTGCGACAAACATGCAAAAGAGTAAGAAATCAGGAAAGGGGCAAATAGTTTTTCACACCACAGTATATGTATGTATGTATGTATGTTTATATATATATATATATATGTAGATATGTATATACCTGTACAGTGGAACCTCGATTCACGAACGTCCCGGTTCACGTACAACTCGGTTCACGACCAAAAAGATCGCCAAACTTTTGCCTCGGTTCACAACCACACACTCGGTATACGAACAAGCCAGGTTCCCTTGCCTGCCTGCAAGCTGAGCTGAAAGAGAGAGAGAGAGAGAGAGAGAAAGGGCGATCGAGCACGCGCCTGCTAGGGAGGTGGAGGAGGAGATTGCTGCACGAGTTTGCTGAACAAGCCAGTTTCCCTTGCGTCCTCAGTTGAGAGAGAGAGAGAGAGAGAGAGAAAGGGCGAGCTAGCACGTGCCTTCTGGGAAGGGGGAGGAGGAGATTGCTGCACGTGTTTGCCTGCCTATCTGTAGGCTATAGTGCAAGCGAAACCATCCCCCTCCCCCCACAGGCAGCCTGAGAGAGAAAGAGAGCTGCCATGCTTTTTCATTTAAGCAAAGCCGCTCCTTGTTCATTGTTTTCAATAAGACGTGCACTCTCTTTGTGCTCTACAGTATTTCGTGTGCTTTTGCAGTTAACTATGGCTTCTAAGCAAGTGGAGAGTTGTCAGAAGAAAGTTTTGAAGAAAATTGAAATCGAAGTAAAGAAAGAAATTACAAAAGGTGGAAAAAATGTTTACCAGTTTACTCATTTACCAATCGGAGAACCCTCGTGCTTTCAAGCAGCATAATGTAAACAAAGCCAGACTGCCAGTAATGTGGAGGGTCACAAGAACGTTCTTTTGGAATGGCTGCATGAGGCTTTCACTCCCACCAGCTAAACAGCTAAAAGCACCAGAAACCCAAGAAATCACAAGAGAGAAAACACCTGAGGAAAACACTTCATGCCAGAACTCGTTTCATGCAAGGTTAGTTTTCTTGGTGGTTTTTGTATTACGGATTTTTCAAAAGTAATTTTTTAGTTCATAATGCGATTTGTTGCAATGTTATTTTTCTCTTTTTTCAAATGTTCGCTTTTTTCCTTGTGCTTAAAACTCATGAAAGGTTTACAGATGGAGTTTTTCATAGCGCTATTAGGTGCGATGTTACATTTCTCTTTTCAAATGTTCACTTTTTCCTTGTGCTTAAAACTCATTAAAAATTGTTTACATGGAGGACTTCATCGTGTGATTTGTTGCAATGTTACTTTTTTGGTTGCTTGCGAGTTGGTTTTTAAATGAAGTTCGGATTTGTGCAATGTTTTTTTCTGCTGTGCTTAAAAGTCATTTTAAAAACATTGTTTACAGCGATCAGGCTTTAGGTTTAATAGCGTGATCTCCTGCAATCTCGCTTTCTTGTTTGCTTGTGAGTTGGTTTTGCAAGCGCTTTGGAATTTTTTTCTGCTGTGCTTAAAAGTCATTTTAAAAAAAATGCTGTGCGAGCACGTGCTACAGAGAGATTAGAGAGCCGGGCAGCTGACAGGGAAGGGATTGGGGGGACGGATAGATGTGTGTGTGTGTGTGTTTGTGCGCTCACGCTACACAGAGAGAGAGCACGTGAGCGAGCCAGCTCCTGTAGCTGATCAGGGAGCCTGGGTGTTTTGTGTCAGTGTTATTCAATGTTTTTACATTAGTTTACTATTACACTGTGGATTCTATGGTGTAATTAACTATATTTGTGCTTAATCTGTACATATTTTTACATATTTACATACAGTTTGTACGGTCTGAACGGATTAATTGTATTTACATACAATCCTATGGGGAAACTGCTTGTTCACGACCAACTCGGTTTACGACCAAAGTTCTGGAACGAATTATGGTCGTGAACCGAGGTTCCACTGTATATGTGTATATATATATATATATATGGATATGTATATATATATATATGTGTATATATGTAGATATGTATATATATGTAGATCTGTATATATATGTATATATGTGTCTGTGTATATATATATATATATACAGTACAGGCCAAAAGTTTGGACACACCTCCTCATTCAATGTGTTTTCATTTTTTTTTCAATGCACGTAGAAAACCTAGGAAATACGGCATAAACTCCAATAATCTAATTAAAATCACTATTTTAGAGGAACAATGTATTAAAACTATAAAAACAGATCACAGATTAAACAAAAAATATACACAGAGCGGCGCTAATAATAATAATTTAGTTCCTATTCCAAATAACAATAACGCACATAGTACTCATCTCTGCACCTCCGAAACATTAAATATGGCACTATTAAATGTCAGAGCTTTAACTAACAAAACGTTTTTTATCAACGATCTTATTAGTGATAAAAATAGATCTTATTGCACTAAATGAAACATGGCTTGAATTCAGATGCCGCGTCAGTTTTAATCGAATCTGCGCCTCCGGATTACAGTTTTACTCATTCAAACCGCCAGGGAAAAAGGGGGGGCGGATTGGCTAACATTTACTCGAGCCGATTAAAATGTAAAGATGTCAGTTTTGGTAAGTTCAAGTCCTTTGAGTATCTCGCCGTTGTTATTCATGGAGATTCTCAAGTTCTAATACTATCCGTGTATAGACCTCCTAAATATAACGCGTCGTTTTTTGAGGAATTCTCTGACTTAATGTCAATTTTAATTACTAATTATGACACACTCCTAATAGTTGGCGACTTTAATTTTCATATAGATAATCAGTGTGATCTAAAAGTAAAAGAATTTATGAACCTCCTGGATTCTTTTGATTTGAGACAACTCATAAATCAGCCTACACATAAAGCAGGTCATACATTAGACTTAGTGATTACTAAAGGACTGAAAGTTGATATAAAACAGATCATTGATATTGGTCTATCAGACCATTTTCTTCTACTTTTTAATATAGAAATAATGATAAAAAACACTCATGAGAAGCATATTGTTAAAAAACGCTTCTTTGATTCGCAGCAGCTTTAAAACTTACAAACATTTTAAGCAATCAGTCCGTTTATAGTGCCAGCTATAATAGCGAGGACAATGTAAATAGTAAGGTGGAAAGATTTAATTCTAAAGTGAGAGCTGCTGTTGACATAGTTGCACCTGAAAAGACAGTGAAAAAATCTTCTAGCATTGGTATACCATGGAAGACCCAAAGAGTGTCTGATTTAAAGAGAACATGCCGTAGAGCTGAGCGTCAATGGAGGAAGAGTAAACTTACTATCCACCACGAAATATTAAAAGTCAAAATAACAGAATACAATAACACTGTCCGTCTTGAGAGACGCTGCTATTTCTCTAATATTATAAATAACAATGCTAGTAATCCTAGAGTCTTATTTTCAACAATTGATCGCCTACTAAACCCAGGTAGCTCAAAGGAATGCCTCCTAAGTGCTTCCAGTGAAACCTGTGAGGCTGTCGCTGTATTCTTCAATCAAAAATTAATGATATTAGAAATAACATAGTATATCTCCCCAACACTAAGGATCCCCTAAACCCCAACATCCTGTTATAAACAAATTAAACTCTTTCACTAGGATAGATTTACCTGATTTACAAAAATAATATCTCAATTAAAACCCTCCACCTGCGTCCTTGACCCGATACCAACAAGGTTTTTCAAAGAAGTATCAGGCGTGCTAATTGATAATGTTCTTGACATAGTAAATTCGTCACTAGATACTGGGGTCTTCCCAGACTGTCTTAAGACTGCTGTAGTTAAACCCCTACTTAAGAAACATAATCTTGACCCTCGCTCTTGAAAATTTTAGACCCATCTCTAACTTGCCCTTCTTAAGTAAAGTTCTAGAGAAGGCAGTCATTATGCAGTTAAATGACCACCTAAATAAACATGCTATTCTTGATAAATTTCAGTCAGGTTTTAGAACAAATCACAGCACAGAAACTGCACTCGTTAAAGTAGTAAATGACTTGCGGGTAAATGCAGACAGAGGCCATTTATCTGTTCTCATCCTCTTAGATCTGAGTGCTGCATTTGACACCATTGATCACAACATTCTTAGAAATCGCCTTAGTCAATGGGTGGGCCTCTCTGGCAGTGTCTTAAATTGGTTTGAATCCTACCTGACAGGGAGAAAATATTTTGTTAGTTGTGGGAATTACAACTCGAAGACACATGATATCCAATATGGTGTTCCACAAGGCTCTATCCTGGGTCCGCTGTTATTCTCAATCTACATGCTTCCGTTAGGTCAGATTATCTCAGGGCACAACGTGAGCTACCACAGCTATGCTGATGACACACAGCTGTACTTATCAATAGCACCTGATGACCCGATTCTATTGATTCACTAACACAATGTCTGACTAGTATCTCAGAATGGATGAATAGTAATTTTCTCAAGTTAAATAAAGAAAACTGAAATTTTAGTGATCAGCAATAATGGATACAATGAGGCTATTAGAAATAAACTGGATACATTAGGATTAAAAGTCAAGACGGAGGTAAAAAGCTTAGGGGTGATTGTTGACTGTAATCTGAATTTTAAATCACATATTAATCAGATCATTAGGACAGCATTTTTCACTTAAGAAACATAAGTAAAGTTAGACCTCTTTATCACTGAAAGATGCTGAGAAATTAGTTCACGCGTTTGTTTTCAGTCGACTAGATTACTGTAACGTACTCCTCTCAGGACTACCCAAAAAAGATATAAATCGTTTGCAACTAGTGCAGAATGCAGCTGCTAGAATCCTAACTAGGAAAAGAAAATCAGAACACATTCTCCAGTTTTGATGTCACTACACTGGTTACCTGTGTCATTCAGAATTGACTTTAAAATTCTGCTTATGGTTTATAAAGCCTTAAATAATCTCGCCCCATCTTATATATCGGAATGTCTGACACCTTATATTCCAAATCGTAACCTCAGATCCTCAAATGAGTGTCTCCTTAGAATTCCAAGAACAAAACTTAAAAGAAGTGGTGAGGCGGCCTTCTGCTGTTATGCACCTAAAATCTGGAATAGCCTGCCAATAGGAATTCGCCAGGCTGATACAGTAGAGCACTTTAAAACACTGCTGAAAACACATTACTTTAACATGGCCTTTTATAACTTCATTTTAATCGTAATTTAACTTAATCCTGATACTCTGTATGTTCAATTCATCATAACAACTATTCATGGTGGCTCTAAAATCGGTACTGACCCCTACTCTCTTTTCTGTTTCTTTTTCCGGTTTCTTTGTGGTGGTGGCCTGCGCCACCTCCACCTACTCAAAGCTTCATGATGCTCCAACAATGATGGACGGATTAAAAGGAAGAAGTCTACGTGACCATCATCATCATCAAGCCCTTCCGTGAGAACCCTAAATCCAAAGAGGACTGTTTCATTTATGTTAGGTAGAATGCCCAGAGGGGACTGGGCGGTATCATGGTCTGGAATCCCTACAGATTTTATTTTTCTCCAGCCGTCTGGAGTTTTTGTTTTTCTGTCCCCTGGCCATTGAACCTTACTCTTATTCGATGTTAATGTTGATTTATTTTTTATAATTATGTCTTTCATTTTTCTATTCTTTAATATGTAAAGCACTTTGAGCTACTGTTTGTATGAAAATGTGCTATATAAATAAATGTTGTTGTTGTTGTTGTATATATATATATATATATATATATATATATATATATATATATATATGTGTGTGTGTGTGTGTGTGTGTGTGTGTGTCCTCGTACGTATATATATATGTATATGTATGTGTGTATATATGTTGATATGTATATATATGTATATATATGTAGTTGTGTATATTTATATATGTATATGTGTGTGTATATGTAGATATGTATATATATATATGTATATATGTTTATATGTGTGTGTGTGTATATATATATATATATATATATATATTTATATATATATATATATATATGACAGCAACACTCATAACAGTGACAAAACAATTATATTGACAATCATGTTACGTTATTTTGAAAATGTTTTCTTTTCTTTTTCATAACTTCTTTAACACACTACTTCTCCTCTGCGAAGCGCGGGTATTTTGCTAGTAATAAATAAAGGTAAGTCTTAAACCGGAAGAATGAAAGGCAAGGGCAAATCACAGAGTGTCTAAAGAATAAAAATTTTTGTATCTGTGTAGTATCAATATGTGATCATATTGTTTTACAGACCATTTTTCCGACCCTCTACCTTCAAGTAATGATCTATAACTCAACCACAGCCTTACCCTCAGAATGACTCCGGCATCCATGTCAGGCCTCAGCTGAATTCTGTCTTTTTAGATGCTTAGTTTAAAAGCAGTATGGTTTTAGACCAATTATAGAACTATGAAACAATGTAATTAGTTTGGCATTCACTCTAACATCACAATTGCTAGTTTCAGTTTATTTAGTAAAGAATCTAGAATACAATGCAGGGCACACCTAGAGGAAAAAAAACGGGTGTTTTACAGTTGAATTCACTTTGAAGAAGAATTGGCCTCCTCCATGATTTCTTGAAAAGCTTAGTTTTTGGGGTTACTTGTCATGTAAACAAATAGGAGAAATAACAAGAGACACTAAATAACCTATTTCACTTTAGGATTGTCTACTTAAAGTTTGTGTTCACCTCCCACTCCAAAAATACTAAATAAATGAACAATAAGTAAATACTACGGCTGTTGCCTAGGCTTATGTTGCTCCTCTTTATCGTGAGCCATCGAACATCTTCAGGAAACTTTTTTTTATCCTTTTCCAACACCAATTAACAAAACCAATTTTAGCAGTAGGGTTGTTTGGAAAGAAACTTTTCTGTAGCGTATCGTCACAGGGAATGCCATATGGAGATCCCAGGGAACTTATGTGAGTCAGATTACTTAATTAGTTTAATTTCTTCCTTCTTTCCTTAATTATTTGTGTTATTTTCCTGTCCCCACACTTACTCAGTCAATTTAGAAATATACCAAGAGTCTGTAATTACATTTTCCAAGAAACCTAATACATATTAATTTATTTAATTGTTAATGCATTCATGTATTTGCTTATTTTATACAAAGGTTTGAAAATGTAAAGGAAGGGTTTGTTTAATGTTGACAGACAAATGGAATGATTTGTTATCTTATATGTAAGGAGTGGCGCTGCAAATTTAGTCCCTTCACTAATTTAATGCATGACACGAGAAGGTCACTTAACCTGTCTGTCCTCACACTGAAGACACTAATAATGTGAGCAACTGTAATGTATATATATATATATATGTCTATTTCAGAACACATTTGTAGGAATATGTGGCAGAAGTAGAATTTGATTGGCTCCAGTGCAAAAAATAAAAATAATAAATTATACCCTCAATGAGACATTAAAATAAATCCAACTTTAACATGGTCACGAGATGCATCAAGCATATAAGCTACATGAAAGGTCAATAGTCATAATTAAGCTTTATGGAGTTGTGGGAATGATAACACCATTAACCTTTTCATTCCGTTCAAGAAAGCAAGCCATGGTAATAATAAATTAAGCCAGCAATACAGAATGCAAGGGAGGTGGCAACCAAATACATATTACCAGTATTAGATTAATTTGGGTTCACCTTGATCATTTTTGGGTGCAGGAGGAAACCATAGTACATACAGCAGCACACATGAAAAAGGCCATTCTGGGTTGTGAACCGCGATCTTTGCAACTGTACACCTACAATACAAACCATTGGCCACCCTGAAATTTAGCTTTCTGATGTGGAGTTAGATATGTTTCTAATACACCACACTATTGGAAATACATTATCAAGTAAATTTTGTTTTTATTAAAGGAGTTTATACCCTACACCATTGTGTTTGCATTGTTGATTGTGTTTGAAGTGTATTTTGCTTATTGTTACTTATATGGCGTGCAAATGTTTAGAGAAGATTGCAATCTGTACTTATGGATATGGCACTTAGTTTTGTTAAGTTTAAAATAAAATTGCTTCCAGCTAGAAACAGATAGTATTATCAACTAAAGAGAAAGAAATATGTAAGAGCTTAGTAGTGAGCAGAAAACTATGAGCCTACTAAACAGGAACTGCAATCTTCAGGTCAGTCACCAATCTTGTTGATTCTAAGCAAGGCTTTCATATTTTCTAAGCTGATGAAGTTGACTTTGTTAACTTTTTCTTTTTTCAGATATTTCAGTTGTAAGATTTTCTCTGTTTATAAAAGAAACTAGGTGACCCTGAGTAGCTTGTCAGGTAGGTAACTGCAGTTGGGAATTTATTTTGAATTCCATTTTACGATTGCCCCAAGCCACCTTTAGAATAAATGAACTAATGACTCCTTTCTAGTCCTGTCACTTCAGATGGCCAACTGGGGATGTCAATCCACAAAACAGATGACTTCCTGCCCTTAATGGCCATGATGGCATCTCTCTATGGTCACACTTTACTGGGTGGGGTCACAAGATTTCTCAAGTAGAGAACAGGCTTTGTGTCTTAGAATATAAAGCCATATTGCCCACATGTAGTATTCACAGAGAAAGCTAGGCAAAAAGTGAATTCTTTTCACCAATGTACAAAATTTTGATACAACTTTTATAATTTTGATAAAACTTTTAAATATGTTTGTAATAAATGCCTTAAAGGACAATGCATATTGCATTAATTGGCGAGTAAGAGAGTTATTTAACCTGTAAGCTGCCCAAATTTATGTTGTACATTAGAAATATAATGATTTACTTCATAAGGTAGAAGTACATAATAAACAAGAACAGTTGCATCAGATATTTGATATATTAACATGTATGCTTCAGTTTAAATGTTTAAAGTTTAAATATTGTTAATAGTAATAGAACTTTGTCATTTTATGTTAGAGGTCCATAGAGAACTAGATCCCTAGTAAAGGAACAAAAATTCAAAATAACATCATATTCATAATCACTAACCTTGAAATGGTCTAAAACAATACCCCATATTCTTATGTTAGAAGTTTGTCATTTTTAACCTTCAAGGAGTGGCTTGGGAAAAGAATTAAATATCAAAAATTGTATCGTATTTCTTATCAGCAACCTCAAAATAGCATAAAATGACACTCCTCATGCCCATATTACAAAATCCCAATCATTAATAAGGTTTTGGGAAAAGAGATAACTTTGTCCCTTTGTATCTCATTAGGGGCTGAACCCATGGTGTCAGTCGATATGACATGCAAAGCTTCAAGCCCTTCTTATTATTTTTGCTGAAGACACCTACTGTTTTACTCTTTATCATAAGAGTGCTATTTCCTGCAAAAATGGCTTCATTTTTTTTTTTTTTATTGAGGGATCCCCAATAAGCTCAAAGCCTTATATAACTAGACATCATTAGAGGTTGAAGTGAATATCATAATAATAAGAATTATACTTTTATTTATATACAGTAGCACATTTCATACATTGAATGTAGGTCAATGTGTCTTTCACAAAAATACTAAGGAAATTTGAGTACCAGTAGCCAAGAAATATACCAAGTTAAATACAAACATTTAAGTACACACTATACAAATAATGCAACCACAAATAATATATATGTGTGTGTAATTTCCTGGAAACCGAGTATAAAAACCCCTCATTCCCCATACTTGAGCAGTTCTACTTTCGACTCGAATCTCAACACATTGTACTAAAACTTAAAGCCTTTTGCAGCCAGGAAAACTATACGGGTGGCTGTACCAAACCTTTGTTGTGTGCCCAGTCATTTATTTCACAATACTGTATATTGTCATGCACGCGTGATTAGGAGTCAGTCAACAAAACCCACGGCAAGTAGACGGTGAGAGACGGAGGGTTAAAAAAGGGTACTGACCTTTCTCTTTCTTTCTCCACAGAAGCAAGGAAGAAAAATAAACAATGTATCGTGGAGCCAAAATGGCTGAAGAGTATTTTCCAGCCCTCGTTGATGACGTCACTCAGAAGTCAGAAACAAGACGTCACTTCTCCCCTTTAATTTTCTGTTTCTGTATAAATACCCCCTTTTATGTTTTAATGTTTTCGTTGAACCTGCTTGTTTCTGCAATTATTTTGACCTGTCTGTTGGACATTATATGGGGTGGTTCCCCAAAAACTTTATCTGACTGGCTGTCATATTTCATTTTTCCACAATATATTTATGCAGTATACATATATACAATTTTTTCTTTCTACTTCTGTTATTTAACATTAAGCTGTCTGTACATGTACTTGTTGGATCCAATAGTGTAGGTGCTTATATGCAATCACTGCTGACACAGAGAGAAATTACACGCTACTTCAGGTCAGATAACATGAAGCCTCCAAGAAACTATTATATGTCACTTCTTAATACAATGGAAAAATTAATAACACCCTAGACCAGAGTTTCTTAACCACTGGGTTGGCCATGGGCTAATGCCAGTGGTTTGCAATTTGCTATTGTTTATAATTGTAGTAGGTCGCGGAGGCTCACTTGACTCCCTGTTATGACAACCATGCTTGTTTCACCAAGGGGGACCCCACCTCTCCTTGGATGGTTGTGAAGGCAATACCATGGAAAAAGTGTGTTGCAATACCAGAAATGTTGAGAAATACTACACTAGACAACCTATCACATGTTGAAATTTTCATCCAAATTTAAAACCTCAATGCTATTTCCTCTTAAATGGAATGTAAATTAGAGTAATAATAACATATTTAATAAGTAAAAGAAAGGAAAGGAGGAAGAAGGTAATCACATTATGTGTGGCCCCTGATAATACAAATATTGTAAGTAAGGGTATGAGGGGTAGTAAGAGAGAACTCTGCAAAATGTTCACAGGAACTTAAAGGGTCCTTTAAAACAAGGCTCATAAAGATTTAAGATATGTGATTGTTTTGAGATGATTCTAAATTGTCCCTAGAGAAAAAGGACCAGTCAATTCATGTGGTAGTGAGGGTCCACTGTCTCTAGGCAGGCCCAGTAGGCTTTATTGCTTTTTTTTTTTCGTTTGTACCTTTGAAGGCCCCCTGTGCCTTTGCCTTGTTCTTATAAGTTTCCTCAAGTACTCAAATTTTCTACCTTAATCCAAAGTCAAATAGGTAATTTAGCAAATGTAACTTGTATAAAGTGTATGTGTACGTTTAGCCAGTTTACCTTCCTGTCTAGCACTGATTTGGACCTTAAATCTGCTATGAAAGGTGCTATATAGGCGCCCGACCTGACACAGACTGACAACGGAGACACATGTAAAAAAAAAACGGGCAACGCCTTCCTCGTACCCATAGACACAACACAGTCCCAAAAGCACACAAAAGCAAAAGCAAGCATGACTCTTTTCTTCCTCCACTCCTCACAGGCAGCTTCGTCCTCCTTCTCCTGACTCTGGTGCTCCGAATAGAGTGAAGTGGCCCCTTTTATATTGCACCTGGATGTGCTCCAGGTGCGCCCTGATGGACCTCCTGCAACATTCCCTGGTGTGGCGGAGGTGCTGCATGGGCACCCGGAAAAACTCCAGGTGCCTTTGGTTCTCCATCCAGCAGCACTTCCTGGTGTGGCGGAAGTGCTGTCCTCCAGGGCTCCAGGATCATCCAGGCACCTCCTGGTTGTCGTCACAGACCTCCACAGTGTTGAGCTTCCCAGCTCCATATCCATGGCCCTTATTGGAATCCAGGGGGGCTGCCCTCTTACTCCCAGGGAAATATATTGCCACTGTCCCGGTCTTTCCCTGCTCCAGGCGTCCCAGTTGGGCATGATCCCTGGCCATCTGCCACACTGTGTATTCTTTCTTCATGAAACTATCAGGTTTAGAAAATGAATGGGAACATTTACTGTAAATAAGTTAGAGAAAAGAATGCATTTCTTTGATGACAAATACTCTCTTCAGCTCCTGTATTTCATATTGTAATATATACTTCAGTGGAATTTCATGGGAGTGATATACAGCATTTTAAAGTTGGTTTGACAGAAAATGTTACCTCTTCTCTGTGTCTCTGTTATCACTTTTACTGTTATTTTAAACTGCTAAATATCTTTGTGGTTCGAAGCATCCACAGGTGTGTGGAAATACAGAATGTAAACTGCCAAGTGGAAACCTAATACACTTTCAGAAGGGAATTGTGACATTTTGCCACCAATGCAAACCTATTCTTTTGCCTCTAGGGCACAATGGTGTCTCCATGCTCCTTTCAGCTGTCAGATGTTAAGTACTGTACATTGAAGCCTAGCTGAGAGAAAATATAAAGAAGAATTAAATAGTAAGAATCGTGACCAAATGTGCTGTAAAGGAGAAAGTATTTTATTAAATACCACAGTCAAATAGTGTGATTTAGAGATGTCATAGTAAGCACTGCTGTCTCACAGCTTTAGGGTCTGAATCCTGGCCTGATCAATGTCTCTGTGGAATTTGCATGCTATTCTATGTGAGTGTGTGTGGAAGTTTTCTCTGGGTATACCATTGTTTCTCCCACGTTCCACTTATGTAAATATGACATAAGTCGTGATGATGAATTAAATTTGCTAAAATATATATATATACAGTATATTATTTTTAAACAGTTTCAAATTGTTTATTTGTCGAGTTTAGTCTGCTGTTGTTTTATATGATGCACTAGTCAGACTGTCATAGCTCTGTTGGCAAATTACATTTCTTGATAATAAATAATATTTTAAACTGAAATAAATGACACATTCAGTAATTGACTCAACACATTGTATAAAAATGATCTAAAATTAAGAATGTAGAAGCTTCAGGAGCAGAATAAAACACAAGGAGGCTAAATCAGATTTTTGAAAAAATAAGCATTTGAATATATTTCATTATCCAAAGCAAATGGTTAAAAATGGAGAAATAAGTTAGCCTAAATTGTCCACTACCTCTGCTATAGGTGTGAAATTCACATTCATTCATTAGAAATAAAGTCAGCAGCTTTTGCCATTTTTGGGAGAAGAATATCCACTCCTGTGTTACAAGATAATATGTTTTAAGAAGGTTCATGACTATTCAAAAAGAGGAATGGTGCATTGCTAATTAAACACACAGTACTTCATTCCCTGTAGCAATCTGTATTGTATTACAGTCTTACAGAATTCAAATTAGCAAGCAGCTTTTGTACAAATTCATTACTCTCAGAAGACCAGTGATGTTACTCTGGGCAAGTTTGCATTGGTTACAAACTTTTTTTAACACCTGCTAATTTAGCATAGAGTCATAAACCTGTCACATTTAATAATCTGTTGTAAGGCTTTAACAACATGGGTTTTATACTATGCATACTGTGAGAATTCAGGGATGCCGTTCTGTACTTTTAAAGCTTTCTTATTATTTAGATTATTTTAGAGTGAACACATTCACTTCTGCATGCTTTCCTGAGATTGAATTAGAATGTCCTACCGTGCTGCATTTTGAACCATATAAATAATTTGAGCTTTAAGAATGTCTTTTATTCACTTCAGTAACGATACGATGGAAGTCAGCTCCTGGCAGGTTGAACTATGAACTATAGTCATGTAACAACAGCTCTTGCCCCAGGGTATTCTGGTTCAAAACAAGAATTACTTTTCTTATGTATCAAGTGCAGTGCCCTAGTCAAAGTTTTACTCCATTATTTGAGAAGAACCTCTCACTACATTAATTTATCAGACGTAAAGTCAGAAAAACCTCCTCTTTTCCTAACTAGATTCAATTCCTTGAATTATTCTGTACATTTCCTGTCATTTACAGTATGATAAATGAGAAAAAAAGTATCATGTACCTAATCACAACAAGAAAAAAGATATGGAAAGTAGCATAATCTATATATTTTTTTAAATTCAATCCATCTAAATTTCATATTGAATCAAATAAAGAATGTGTTACTATGCAATTTGTCATCTACTGACACGTTTAACCTTGGAAAAATATTGTAATCTTGATAACTTCACTTGTTACAGTCTGTTGTCAGCAAACAAAGCTTATACCAAATGAATACTGCTAGATAAATATTAAAAAACAGCAAGCATTACTTGGTTCCATCCAGGGTTCCCTTTATAGCCAGTGCTGCTGGAATTATACTCCGGGCTCTGTGTTCCTGGAGATGAATAACCAGATCTTGGAAATGGATGAATGATTGGGTGATTGTAGGTGAGACAGTATGCTCTTCAATACATCGGTTCTTACCTTGTACTCGGTGCTACTGGGATAAACGTTTAACTATTCTTTAATTGGATTATCATATTCAGGGTTGTTGAATCCAACCAGGAGGCAGGAATCATCCATGGACGCGTCTCCAGTTAAAATTAGAACCCATTAACCCAAAATCTAAAAGCACAGTTCACATAATTTGCATGTTTTTGGGATGGGGTAAGAAAAAAGCTCAAGAAGACACTAAAGGATACAGACCCCACAAAAGCAATATCCAGACTAGAAGTCAAACCTAGAACTCTGGAGCTGGCCTACAGCAGCTAATGCACCATTATGCTGTCAAAATTAAATGATGCAACCTAAAGCAAATATAGTTTGATACTTTTTAAATAGTCACAAAATTTAACATGTCCCTAATATCAAATTTACTACCTTGAACTTTTGAGGAAGGCCGGGATGTGTTCATCTATTCTCACAAAAATCTATAGATGCTCAGTGGCAGCTGTGTAACATCTTTTCATGTCATCTGCTCAGCTCGGGATGGCAGAATATTGTCTCACAATATTTTGGCACAATGTTTTCTCCTGTCCAGGATATGTAGTATGTAATACATGCTGCCATGAGAAATGAGGCTGAATTATTAAAAACCCTCAATCATCCGACACAGTCACTTTTCTCCCACTTTATACCCAGCCCCATTATTCTGGCATAGTTTTGATCCACGAGTCATAAGGTTACCCGGCAGCCACTTTTACTGACAATGGCATAAAATGACTGTCTGATGTTGATTTCAACATTTCATTCCATTTCTCTGGTGTTATCAAAGTCTGGGAAACATGCAAGCAAGAATTTGTAAACTAAAAATTAAACAGGGGTGTAATTAACTGAACTGTAATTAAAAAGGGTGGACAATTGCTCCTTTACAATGAACTGCTAGCCTTGTAGCTGTGCCAGTAAATGCCTTGAGGATGCTCATATAGTTTACAGAACGGCCTTTCTGAAATCCAGTCTTTTGCAAACAAAATATATAAATAAGGAGATTACCAGTTCTCAATTTGTAATGGCTGTAGTCTAATATAGCTGCCCCAAAGCTTCTAAGGTGAAAATATTAAGATTAGGAATATATGTGACTAACACAGTATTGTGTACAGACTTTGAAAAAGATTTTAGTGTCCATTTCATTTCCATTCCTGCTTTATACCTATTCTCATGTTAAAACACACTACCAATCCACACTCACACTGATTCAGGGGAAAAGCTAAGGTTGCCAAGACATGACTCCCACATGAAGACCAAGTTCTGTGAGGTTATTCCACTTCCTGCTCCACTATGGAAATATACAGCTCTTTCATTTACCACATCCATCCTTTTCTGAAGTTGTTTATTCCAATATTTGAAGTAACACTTAACAGTGTATTTTTAGTAATCGCAACAAAAATGCACATTTGTACTATAATTATTATGGTTTCCATCTATTGTCACACACATGCAAAAAGGAGGAAGCTGAGTGGACTGAAACAAGGTAATTCCATTCCAGGCCAGGGGGTGGCAGGGTGCGCTAAACCTTCCTCTGTTCTCTCTGCAGACCACATATGGGAAAACCTGCCTGATTTCTCTTCAAAAACATCACTTCCGGCACCTGGTCTATAAAGATGCCATTTTGTCTTAACAAAATCATTTCATCTTGAGAATTCAACCTGTGCACTTCAGTGCTAATTTAAACCTTTGCAGCCAGGTACAGTATAATATATGGGTGGCTGCCCCAAACCTTTTTGTGTGTGTCCAAGGCTGAATTTATTTACACTATACATTAACTAAGGTGAAATGCCTATTACATCTTCACCTGTTGCACTGACTGACTGCATTCGAGAAATAAATCATTGGATGACAGATAATTTTTTACAACTCAATCCTGATAAAACAGAAATCTTATTAGTTGGTACCAAATCTGTCCTCTCTACCCTTCATGGGCTAAAAATTGACATTGATGGGATCCTGGTTCAACCCTCAGTATCAGTCCGTAATTTGGGTATCATCTTTGATCAGCTTCTTACTTTTCAATCACACATTAGCTCAATAGTACAGACAGCCTTTTTTCATCATCGCAACATTGTTCATCTGCATTCTTTCCTCAGTGTGAAACATACTGAGACACTCATTCATGCTTTCATCACTACCGGTCTGGACTATTGCAATGCTTTGTTTTATGGCCTCCTGACTAAATATATCAACAGATTACAATATGTTCAGAATTCTGCTGCTCGTTTACTTACACACACTAAAAAATCTGCTCACATCAACTCCTGTCCTCTATGATTTACATTGGTGTTGTGATGTGAGATTTTGCATATAACTTGATAAATGTTTTGTATGTCTTTATTTATAATTTAGGCAAACCAATGTAATTTTGAAATATTAGTGTTTGCCCCCAATTTTAAGACTGTCTCTTTGTAATTTTATGGCAGGATTTGGGGGGATGTGTCTTAAACCAGTTTGATGAGTATTTCTCTGCTAAAGTCTTTGAACCCCCTGCAAGGAAGCCAGGATGTTTAACATATGGTTTTGGGGCAGGAGATAAGATGATCTATTCCACCTATGGGTCTGAGATATAGCTGTCTGGATTGGCTGGAGGGTTTGGACAGAAAACCTATAAATTTGCTTGCTCAACCACATTCTCTCTCTCTTACCAACATATGATGAAAGAAGCATCTCTTTTGCTAACCTGTGATGATGAAGACAACACAATGAAGAGCACAGCTCAGCAGCCATATTGAACAGACATGTGTCTGAAAGCTGAGCACCAACGATGCTTTAACTAGAGACATTTTAAGTAACTACAAGAGTTACACATCAGCATTTTATCAGGTTGTATGGTTGCCAATATTCAAATGTACTTTGCATTTTGTTATTATTTATGAATATTATCAGTAATACATTATTTTATGTGTAACTTAACTCCTGCTTGTCTTTTTACTACATCTAATTGCCTGAGGTTATAGATATAGAAGGGAAGGTGGGGATAAGTTATATACAGTGGTATGTCTGTGAGATTAGGCATTCTAAGGCTACATATTAATAATACAATAGGGGAAAGTAGAGCAATATATATATTACTCTACCAAGATAAAACAATTGGTTACCAGTTTCTTCAAGAATCAAATATAAAATTATCCTTCTCACCTTTAAAGCCCTTTATGGTTTAGCCCCTCATTATCTGTCTGAACTGCTGCTTCCTTACACTCCTACCCGTGCATTGTGATCATCGGATGCTAAGTTACTCACTATACCTAAATACAGGTTAATAACTATGGGTGGCAGAGCTTTCAGAGTGATAGCCCTTAAAATTCTAATTCTCTCCCTCTCATCCTTCGCGAGGAAAAATCTATTATTATTTTCAAACATCTGTTAAAAAAACATCTTTTCAATGAGTATTATTCTTTTTTATGTATGTACTTTCTACTGTCTTGTTAATGTGTGTATTTAATTGTAAAGTGTCCTTGAGTGTATGAAATGTGCTATATAAATAAAACTTTTTTTTTTTTTTACAGGTTAGGTTTCAGCCATTCACCTCCTTCGATAAAGTATAGGTGGCCATGAATGAAGGGATACTTTCTTTATTATCTATCAGTGTTTTGGATCATTGGATATATACCGATTTTAGTCAGTGATTTTACAACCTGTTATTTCCTACCATAGGGTCACGGGGGTCTGCTGAAGCCAAACCCAGCCAGCAAAGGGCACAAGGCAGGAACAAACCCTGAGCAGGGTGTCAGCCCACCGCAGGATGCGGACACACACCCACACACCAAGCACACATTAGGGACAATTTAGAATCACCAATGCACCTAACCTGCATGTCTTTGGATTGTAGGAGGAAACCGGAGCACCCGGAGGAAACCCACATAGACACAGGGAGAACATGCAAACTCCACGAAGGGAGGACCCGGAAAACGAACCCAGGTCTCCTTACTGTGAGGCAGCAGCACTACCACTGCGTCACTGTGCCGCCCCACACCGATTTCTCCACTGATAAATTAGTGCAGACTAATGTCAACATTATAGTATGCGGTATTTGCATCAACTTTTAAAAATATGAATAAAAATATCACTGATAATTAATAGATAAACAAAATAGATTTGCAATCTAGGAAAAGAAGTTTATGAGTTGGGTGGAAAAGTGACATATTGGGTACCACTGTCGCCTTATACAATGCCCATAAAAGTGTTCACCCCCTTGGAAGTTGTCCCATTTTATTATTATACAACATTGAATAACAGAGTACTTTTTTGACATTTATCATTAGAAAAATACTTTTTAATTTTAACGTGAAAACAGATCCCAGTAAAGTCTTCAAAATCAATTACAGATATAAAACACGAAATAATCGATTGTGTAAGTATTCACTCCTTTTAATATGTCACCTCACATCATCAGTGGTGCAGCCAGTTGGTTTTAGAAATCACATAATTAGCTCAGTGGTGATAACCTGTCTGTAGTCCTTGGGGTTCCTTTGATTGTAGTATAAATTCATCTTAAAATGAAGGTCCAGCTTTTGGTGAATCAGTATGGAGGCCTGACCTGCAAGCAACTTTGCGAAGGGGTGACAAAGAGCACAGGTTGGGAGATGGAAACAAGAAAATATCGACGTCACTGACTATCTCTTTGCGTCTGGTTAAATCATTAAGAAATAGACAAAGTGTGGCACAGATATAAATCTGCATACAGTAGAGTATGCTGTCCAAACAAATTGAGTGATTGTGGTAGAAGAAGACAGTGCAACCATAAGTCTTATGAGAACTCTAAATGAGTTACAAGCTACAGTTGCTAAGATTGGATAGACTGTGCATACAACAATTGTTGCCTGGATGCTCCATCAGTCAAAGCTTTATGGGAAAGTAGCAATGAGAGAGCCACTATTATAAAAACAGACATGGCATCTGAGCTAGAATTTGCCACAAAGCACACAGGAGACTGTGAAGCCAGCCGGGAGAAAGTTCTGTGCTCTAATGAGAGCAAAATTGAGCTTTTGTGCCATTAGACTAAATGCCAAGTTTGAACACTGCACATGATCAAAAATGCATTGCGAATCTTGATGATGGTAGCATCATACTGTGGGAATGTTTCTGTGCAGCATGCCCTGGCAGGCTTATAAGCATAGATGGTAAAATGTATGCAGCAGGATACAGGGAAATTCTAGAGGAAATCCTGATTCAGTCCACAAGAAACCCACACCTTGGGAGAAGATTTGTTTTCCAAGAAGAGAATGACCCCAGGCTTGGAGCCAAAGCTACGCAAGAATGGCTTAAAAACAACAATAGTAATTATTCTGGACTGGTCAAGTCAGAGTCCAGATCTGAACTGAATTGAGAATTTTTAGAATGAATTGAAAAGGCTGTTCACTCACAATCTGAGAGAACTTGAGCAGTTCTATGAAGAAGAAAGGGGAATATTTGCAATGTCCAGATGTAAAAAGCTGATAGAGATGCATCCACACTAACGCAAGGCTGTCAAGGCTACCATATACTAAATACTGACTTCAAAGGGGTAAGTACTTAAGCAATCAATTATTATGTGCTTTTAACGTTGTGATTAATTTACATTACTTTGCAGAGATTTGTTTTCACACTGACATTAAACAGTCTTTTTCTGTTGATCAGTGTCATACAGCAAAACTAAATCGACTGTGATTAAATGTTGTATAAATGTAAAATGTGAAAACTTTAAAGGGGTGACTGTTTGTCATACGCACTGTAACTCTAGGAGACTGGTTACAATGTATGTTAAATATGCACCTTTTCCACTGTAATTGCATGAACTTTTCTGCAGGTAGTCCCACATGCTAAAAAAATAGGGTGTCAGTTGAGTTGAAGATTTGCAATTGGCTTGGTGTGAGTGAGCATAGGTCTTTGCAGCGGTGTGCCCTATAATTGACTGGCACTTCATTTTTTGATATGATTTGTCTTGCATTCAGTGTTGCAAGCCCCACAACTGTATTGACAGCAAATGCCACCCAGACAATGACCGGGTATGGGATTTTTATCAAGGATGTTAAAACCATGTCGGATCAGTGCTAACAACTGTGCCACCCTCTTTTAAAACCTCTATGGTAAGATTCTTTTACAATGAATCTGGAAATATTTACAAGGGAAAAATAAAAACAAAATGAAATGCCTCATGGAAGAATGCAACAAAAAATCTTCTCCATATAAAACTTAATTAGTGCAGTATACATTTACAAACTCGACACGTCTTAGATTTATTTACACATTTGTTGAGGTGACGGAAAAAGCCTTGCAGGTCTTCCACATATAGTCAAGCCTCTGCTGGTGACAGTGGCCGGTTGGAGAGCTTGATTGAGGTAACTCAGATGTACTTAAGAAAACTCAGGGAGGCCAGGAACCTCCAGTAGCACATAAGTACAAACGTTTATTCCATTGTGATTTTAATTAGTTGTGCAGATCAAGAAATTTGAGAATTACAATATAACTGTCTTTTCAGTTTTAAGTAAGTGGTGTCAGAAACGTTATCATCAGGATAACTGGCTCCTTGAATCAAATTAGTCCAAGAAAGTAAATAGCACTAAAATAGTGCTATAACATAAAAGAAGCTTTTTAAAAAAATAATGTCTGAATTAAAAGCCAATCTATAATAAAATAGCTAAAACACAACAGCTTTTAATAAAAAATACTTTAACCTGAAAACACTTCTGGGTAAGACATAAAAAGTTTCCTTTGTTGTGATTAATATTTAATCATGAGTAATCAAAGTAATGCTGAGGCTTCTCTGGACAGTTTCACAGAAATGCAGATATTGCTTAAGAGTTCGATGTCAATCACAAAAATAAGCTAGCAGCTCAAAGTGTGTCATAGGCAAGAATGGAACTTTCCATCCATCCATCCACCTGTGAATCCCTATAATCCCAGCAGATTTGTGCAAACCTGGAGAGTACGCCATTCCATTTGCAGAGTACATTCACGCACACACCGATACTCACACTCACATCTACGAATCCAAGCCACCTAAAATGTTCATCTTTGACATATGGAAGGAAAACCCTGAGAACCCCCAAAAAAACAACACCGTCTGTGTGGATCCTAAACATTCTATAAATCTGGAATTTGCTCATCGGGCTTGGATTGTGAGTGCTACCCAAGGTGAAGCCATGTAACCTGTTCAAATAAATGGAATAAAATTGTGCACATTAAATGTTTTGAAGCCTTTTTTATGTATTCAATTACTTTTCTCTGAAATGTTTTGGACAGATGTGTACTAATGAAAATCACAGTGAAGCAAACAGCTGGAAGTTATTGCTGATGATATTACCACTCATCAGGATATGTAAGTAATGAGACTTGGTAATGGATTGATCATAGAAGTGGAGACCAAGAAAAGCATGTATCTATTCATCCATTTCCACCACTTTTTTCTTTGATTAAAGGGATTTGGAGAGCTGTACCTAAGCCCAGCCACACTTGATAAGAGTAAAGAGTCAATCCTAAATGGAATACCAGTCCATCACAGGAGACAGTCATGGGATGTGGTAGGATTATGGAGTATTGGAGAAAAACCCAATTTAGAAATGATAGTTAATTGTACCCAGGTCCATAGGGCTGCACTGAATAAAAATTCATCATCCTCTATAGTTTTTTTTTAGGTACAAGACATAGCCCCTAAAATGCCATTTTTTACCTCATATCTTTATTTTGATAGTATTTTGGTTTTATTTATTCCTTTCAACCATATATATATATTTATTTATTCCTTTCTTATATATTTATTCCTTTCAACCAAACATATGAAAACAAAAGACTGAAGATAAAGAAAGTTCGGAGCACATTCTGTTATTTTATTTTGTTCACTGGTGCACACTGATGTAACTGAACTTTTTTGCATTGCATGCAATGAATTGATATACTCTCTTCTCTCTTCTTGCACTTTTGTTTACTTAGGGGTGAGCGTAAATTCCTAAAGGATCAGTTTTCGATGAGCACAACATCTGGCATCCAGTTTTTAGGCTTTGTTCCCAATGGTGGTGCTCATGAAAGGGTATTTTAACAATTCACTGGTGCATGCTACTAGAAAGCTGCTCAATTGTGAACCTCCCACGCAGAGATGCTGTTATCTGCAACTTTAATCACTTGTGTTTACTTACATTTTTTTACTTCATGATTCCAGTGTCTGTTAACTGTTACTTTGCTGTAGAAAGCATCCATCCATCCATCCATTTTCCAACCCACTGAATCCGAACACAGGGGTCTGCTGGATCAATCCCAGCCAACACAGGGCACAAGGCAGGAACCAATCCTGGGCAGGGTGCCAACCCACAGCAGGACACACACAAACACACCCACACACCAAGGCCAATTTAGAATTGCCAATCCACCTAACCAGCATGTCTTTGGACTGTGGGAGGAAACCGGAGCACCCGGAGGAAACCCACGCAGACACGGGGAGAACATGCAAACTCCACGCAGGGAAGACCCGGGAAGCGAACCCAGGTCCCCTAACTGCGAGGCAGCAGCGCTACCACTGCGCCACCGTGCCACCCCTGTAGAAAACAAATCCTAATATATCACACAGACAGACATATATCATAGTATGCAGTTATGCTACACACAACTGAAAATGAAAAACTGTACATCTTATGAAAATTGATTTAAAGTTTTACAAGTTATATGTCACAGGTGTAGCTACTGGTTCATTTCCCAGCATGGGCATTGTCTGGGTGTAATATGCATGTCCTCTAAGGGTCTCTGTTTTGATGAGGCCCCAGTGTGGATGAGTGTGCCATGCAATGGGCAGGTATCTCACTTTCCTGCTTTTCACCAGATGTGTGTGCAATAAGCTCAGTCTCCCTCTAATCCTGTGATGGAATAAGAGGGCTCAGGAAACTTTATAACTGAACACAGTATTCATGTAGCTTATTTTCAAGATATTGGTATGCTAGTAATACAATATCATTGAATCTATTTATTAAATTGCTTTTTAAAAATTGTATAACCCTTTTTTAAAAGCATTCATAAACTTCATTTTCAAAATGCCTTTTACTTTTTTATTCTATTTGTTTTATCTTTTGTGGGTAGAGACAATGATCACAATCCACACAGGACAAAGGCTTTGAGAAACAAATATTTACAGTGGATTACCGTTTTATTTAGTAATCAGGGTAAACACAAATGGTGAATGCAGAATCCCAAGGACAGCTGGTGTTTTATAAGAGACAAATGCAGATCCCAAGGAAAGTTCAGAAGTAAGCACTCATTAACATTACTTCACCTTGTGTTATATATGAAAAAACAACTTATAATCATGAAAGCCATCCTTTCCTATCTTCATCTGAATTCAATCTGCCATAAAAACTGTAAAATAAAGGACAAACACTGCATAAAGGGTTGGGGTTTCCGGCCCCGTATACTGTAAATCAAGAAATCAATTGCAGGTCAAAATTATACAAACAAAAATCGTTCATATGCGCGACACCTTCACATGCGTCGGCGGCCATTTTATAGAGGAGGAGCCGGAAGTGGAGGAATGCTGGGAAGGAGACGTGAGGGATGACGGGATTGCTGACGTCAGGGAAGATGGCGGAGGAAGGGCGGAAGTGGACGTGCTGCGGTCAGGTTAAGATGGCAGAGCGTCTATTTTCCTAGAAGAGAAAGCAGAAAGGTTAGTACCCCACCATTCCCTACCGGTGAACGTCCTTCGAAGCGATTTCAGGTCCGTCCGCGGCCTCCTACTCGCGCATGCGTGACACAACATATTCTATTATTCATTATAATGAATTTTTCTTGGCTGCATAGCTGTCCATGTACATGTTTTAAACATGGATAAGATAAGTTTGCATGACTGTAAGATAGGAATAATACATACAGTCGAATGCACTTTAGAAATTTTATCATGGACTGGTGAGTTCTTATCCGTGGACTGTTTTTAGAAGCTTTTTTTCAGCATTACAGAAGAGAGATACCAGTAGCTTCAAGAAGTGTAAATCTGTTGAGTCTTTATTCTGCTCATTTCTTATGAAAGGTGAACAAATCTCAAACTATTGATTTCTATTTTATCTTTAACTTTTCTAAGCATACTTAAGACATTGAAGTATTTATTGACATGAAGACATATTTATTTTTTATATAATATGCTTTAATGATCATTTTAGGTCATGGACTTGTGCTCTTCCTCCAACAGTCCAAAGACATGCAGATTAGGTGCATTGGCGATGCAAAGTTGTCCCTAGTATGTGCTTGGTGTGTGGGTGTGTGTGTGTGTGCCCTGTAGTGGGCTGGCACCCTGCCTGGGATTTGTTCCTGCCTTGTGCCCTATGTTGGCTGGGATTGGCTCCAGCAGACCCCCGTGACCCTGTGTTAGGATTTAGCGGGTTGAATAATGGATGGATGGACTCTGTGTGGAATAGTGGGTCCATGGCTCAGCATTAAAGGTCCATTTTTAAGTAAATAAATAACTGAATAGCCAGCTCGATCTCCATGGGTGGGGGTGCATGCTTGCATGGCTGAGGAAGTTGTTGGGGTAATTGAGACAGAGCACATCTGCACGTGAGTATCCAGCCATCCTGCAGCCTTGCTTAGGATAAGCAGGCCTTGAAAATGGTGTGGTATTTACAATATCATATATCATAATGAAGTATCACAGTAATGCAGTGTTTATTGTTTGACTCTTGACTTGGCCACTGTCTATCGAGATTGCGCACATGCTCAGTATTCACAAGAGTTGTCTCCATATGCACTTTTTCTCACCCATACCCAAGATATGCAGGTGATGTTTTCTGTCAACCCTAAAATTGGCCTGTTATGAGAGTGGGTGTGCATGAGTGTGTTGTGTCTTTAAAAGGCACCCCTTCCAGATAAGGTTTTGAGCTTTCACTTAAAGCTTTTACGACAGTCCCATGCCTCTGTGACTCTGAAATGGAAAAATTCAGAACATCCTCAGCTTGATGATTTTACAATTTATAGACCTCTGACAAACAGTCTTTTCCCTTAGTTGTTCAATTTTAGTTGTTACTACAGAAGTAGCGACAGTAATCACCTTTTGAACAGATTTCAGATCATTGTTAAGGGTAGCTTTAATTTTAATTGAACAAGTTATAATGTTCAACCATGAGATTTTAAAACTGAATATGTTGTTTTTTTATTAGCAATGGTCACCAGTTAAAACCAAGCCATTATTTAAGAAATATATCCTCAATCTCAATGAGTCACTCAGACTAAATAAAATAAATCAAATATTATGTTCACAATAGCCTTCTAACACTTATGTTACTCACTGCACAGTTTTTGCTGCAGTACATATTTACATCAAATGGAGTTTGAGTTCCAAGTCCAATGTGTTCAATATTCATTTACACTGCTTAAGCCCAGTAAAATTATTATAAAATAATGCAAAAGGAAAGACAAGTTATATGTTTCTAGAAGGATAAAAAACATTTACTCCAAAGGTAGAGATAACTGTATACAACTACAATACATGTAGTAGCTGTTGTTCTTTCAGTAGTTATACCTCGAGGTGAAAGCAATGGGTCTCGCTCCCACGCAGATAGACAGACAAAAATGATTAGAGATGTGGACTGGCTGCAGACGCTGAAACCTGAGAAATTCCACAATGGAGAGGAATCACGTGATCTCCACACAGGTTTGTGTTTGTCACTTTGAGTCAAATAACACTCCCCCAATCCTAATCTTTACTATAGTGCAACCACGAGTTAGATAACCACCCCACCTACCACACTAAATTTAGCCATTGTGTAAGCGGGAACATTATTTAGATTTGAACCAACTTAGCGCAGTTAGTTTATATATATATTGTCTAAGAGATACAGTCACGCCAAGTTACAAAAAATGTTAAACTAATGAGTGTAGATAGATAGATAGATAGATAGATAGATAGATACTTTATTAACCCCCAAAGGGAAATTCACATACTCCAGCAGCAGCATACTGATAAAAACAATATTAATTAAAGAGCAAGTTAAAAAATGCAAGGTGGAGAGTGTGAGGCAGCAGTAACAGTCTATAATCTTGTATAAAGTTAACGTTCACCCCAGGAGATGGAACTGAATAGTCGCATAGTGTGGGGTAGGAACGATCTTCTCAGTCTGTCAGTGGAGCAGGACAGTGACAGCAGTCTGTCGCTGAAGCTGCTCGTTTGTCTGGAGATGACACTGTTCAGTGGATGCAGTGGATTCTCCATGATTGATAGGAGCCTTCTCAGCGCCCATCGTTCAGCCACAGATATCAAACTGTCAATTTCCGTGGCTACAATAGAGTCCCTCTTCTTTATGCTGCCTCCCCATCACACCACCGCATAGAAGAGGGCGCTCGCCACAACCATCTGATAGGACATCTGCAGCATCTTATTGTAGATGTTGAAGGATGCCAGGCTTCTAAGGAAGTATAATCTGCTCTGTCCTCTCTTGCACTGAGCATCAGTATTGGCAGTCTAGTCCAATTTATCATCCAGCTGCACTCCCAGGTATTTATAGGTCAACAACAACAACAACATTTATTTATATAGCACATTTTCATACAAACAGTAGCTCAAAGTGCTTTACATATTAAAGAATAGAAAAATGAAAGACACAATTATAAAATAAAATAAATCAACATTAATTAACATCGAATAAGAGTAAGGTTCAATGGCGAGGGGGGACAGAAAAAACAAAAACTCCAGACGGCTGGAGAAAAAATAAAATCTGTAGGGATTCCAGACCATGAGACCGCCCAGTCCCCTCTGGGCATTCTACCTAACATAAATGAAACAGTCCTCTTTGGATTTAGGGTTTTCACGGAAGAGCTTGATGATGATGATGGTCACGTAGACTTCTGCCTTTTAATCCGTCCATCATTGTTGGAGCATCATGAAGCTTTGAGTAGGTGGTGGTGGCGCAGGCACCGGAAAAAGAAACAGAAAAGAAAGTAGGGGTCAGTACGGATTTTAGAGCCACCATGAATAGTTATTATGAGGAAATTGAACATATAGAGTATCAGGATTAAGTTAAATTAAGATTAAATTGAAGTTATAGAAAAGCCATGTTAAAGTAATGTGTTTTCAGCAGTGTTTTAAAGTGCTCTACTGTATCAGCCTGGCGAATTCCTATTGGCAGGCTATTCCAGATTTTAGGTGCATAGCAGCAGGAGGCCCTCACCACTTCTTTTAAGTTTTGTTCTTGGAATTCTAAGGAGACACTCATTTGAGGATCTGAGGTTACGATTTGGAATATAAGGTGTCAGACATTCCGATATATAAGATGGGGCGAGATTATTTAAGGCTTTATAAACCATAAGCAGAATTTTAAAGTCAATTCTGAATGACGCAGGTAACCAGTGTAGTGACATTAAAACTGGAGAAATGTGTTCGGATTTTCTTTTCCTAGTTAGGATTCTAGCAGCTGCATTTTGCACTAGTTGCAAACGATTTATGTCTTTTTTGGGTAGTCCTGAGAGGAGTGAATGCAGTAATCTAGTCGACTGAAAACAAACGCGTGAACTAATTTCTCAGCATCTTTCAGTGATATAAGCTAACTTTACTTATGTTTCTTAAGTGAAAAAATGCTGTCCTAATGATCTGATTAATATGTGATTTAAAATTCAGATTACAGTCAACAATCACCCCTAAGCTTTTTACCTCCATCTTGACTTTTAATCCTAATGTATCCAGTTTATTTCTAATAGCCTCATTGTATCCATTATTGCTGATCACTAAGATTTCAGTTTTATCTTTATTTAACTTGAGAAAATTACTATTCATCCATTCTGAGATACAAGTCAGACATTCTGTTAGTGAATCAATAGAATCAGGGTCATCAGGAGCTATTGATAAGTAGGTCTGCACCCTCTACACACAGTCACTTCAGATAATCACAGGGTCCGGGAGGGGCCTGGGCCTCCTAAAATCCACCACCAGCTCCTTGTTTTTGCTGGTGTTCAGGTGTAGGTGGTTTAAGTCGAACCATTTAACAAAGTCCTTGATTACGTTCCTATACTCCTCCTCCTGCCCACTCCTGATGCAGCCCACGATAGCAGTGTCGTCAGCAAACTTTTGCACATGGCAGGACAGGAGTTGTATTGGAAGTCTGATGTACTGTATATAGGCTGAACAGGACCGGAGAAAGTACAGTCCCCTGCGGCGTTCCTGTGTTGCTGACCACAATGTCAGACCTTCAGTTCCCAAAACGCACATACTGAGGTCTGTTTGTAAGATAATCCACAATCCATGCCACCAGGTACGAATCTACTCCCATCTCTATCAGCTTGTCACTAAGGAGCTGAGATTGGATGGTGTTGAAGGCACTAGAGAGGTCCAGAAACATAATTCTTGCAGCACCACTTTCTCTGTCCAAATGGGAGAGGGGTCGGTGTAGCATATAGATGATGGCATCCTCTGCTCCCACCTTCTCCTGGTATGCGAACTGCAGAGGGTGGAGGGCATGGCAGATCTGTGGCCTCATGTGGTGAAGCAGCAGCCGCTCCATGGTCTTCATCACATGTGACATCAGAGCGACAGGCTGGACGTCATTCATCTCACCAGCATGTGATACCTCTGAGACTGGGCTGATGCAAGATGTTTTCCAAAGTCGAGTAGAGGACTCCCCAGCTTCAACGCACAGGCCTTCAGCAGTTGTGGCAACACTCCATCTGGACCCACTGCTTTGCTGGTACGATGACTCCTCAGCTCTCTGCTCACCTGGGCTGCTGTAAATGTGGGTGGGGATGTCTCACCTATGCTGGTATCAGCAAAAGGATGGGTGGAAGATGCAGTACTCTGAGGTGAATGTAGGTTAGGATGGTCAAACCTGTTAAAGAAGTTGTTTATCAGGTTTGCTCTCTTCATGTCTCTCTTGATGGTGGCACCCCACTTCGAGCTGCAGCCAGTGATGCTCTTCATTCCATCCCACACTTCCTTCATGCTGTTATTCTGCAACTTTTGCTCCAGCTTTCTCCTCTACTGCTCTTTCGCCGCCATGAGCTGGATTCAGAGTTCCTTCTGCACGCGCTTGAGCTCATGCTGATCACCACCTTTAAAAGCCCTTTTTCCTGGTTCAAAAGGCCCTTGATGTCACTTGTAATCCACGGCTTGTTGTTAGCTTAGCAGCGTACTGTTCTTACTGGAAATACAATGTCCATACAGAAGTTAATGTAGTCAGTAGTGAAGTCAACAACCTCCTCAATGTTCTCACTATGTGACCCCTACAGGATATCCCAGTCCATAGTTTTAAAGCAGTCTCTCAGAGCCTGCTCTGCCTCAGGAGACCACTTCCTGAATGAGCGTGTGTTTGTAGGTAGCTCCCTCACTCTTGGTTTGTAGTGAGGCTGAAGCACAACCAGGTTATGATCTGCTTTCCCAAGCGCAGGCAGCGGGTTGGTGTTTGCATACAGTAGGTCAATAGTCCTATTTCATCCACATACTGGGAGAAGGCAGGTAATGTTTTCTCCAGCGACACATGGTTAAAGTCTCCAGAGATTAGCACATATGCCTCGGGGTGCTGTGTTTGTAGATTAGCAACAGCAGAGTGGATGATGTCACCCGCTAACTCCACGTCCACATGAGGAGGGATGTAAACAATAACAACAATGACATGTCCAAACTCTCTGGGCAAGTAATAGGGACGCAGACTTACGGCCAACAGTTCGGTGTCCCTGCAGCAAGTGGAAATTTTGACGTTTACATGTCCAGGGTTGCACCACCTTGAATGCACATAGAGAGCGAGTCCTCCTCCTTTCCGCTTCCAGCAAATATTTGCGTCTCTGTCCACTCTAACTGTGCTAAATCCGGGTAGCTCCATGTTAGCATCTGGGATGCAAGTCGTTAGCCACGTTTCGCAAAACAAAGCAACAAACTGCATTTTCTGTAGGTCCTGCCATTTTTCACCAGCGCAGCCAGTTCATTGATCTTATTTGGTAGTGAGTTCACATTTCCCAGGATCACAGAAGGCACCAAAGGTTTATATCGCCACTTCCTCGCTAGCCGCTTAGCCTTAGTGACCAGGGGAATTTTTTTTTCTTGCTATCAACCTTATACAAATATTTTTAAGTAAAAGCTGGCTGACTGGGTTAAATTTTCTGCAGGTTTAAACATTCTGTTATTGTCCTTATGCTTCTTTCACATACATTGTCTCCTTCATACATCTTGCATACATGGATTTTAGTTTAATCAGGAATTTTTTTTCTTGCTATGAACCTTATACAAATATTTTTAAGCAAAAGCTGGCTGAGTGGGTTAAATTCTCTGCAGGATTACACTTTCTGTTATTGTCCTTATGCTTCTTTCACAAACATTGTCTCCTTCATACATCTTGTATACATGGCTTTTAGGTTAATCAGGAACTCTTAGTTTTGTGCATGTAGATAGATAGATAGATAGATAGATAGATAGATAGATAGATAGATAGATAGATAGATAGATAGATAGATAGATAGATAGAGAGTTTGAATGCTGACTATTAGTATATAAGAAAGACACAAGGTTACATGTGTGTTTATTTCTCAGATTGCTGATAATGATACTACTGTATTGCATAAATAAAGAGTAAAGATATTGTTTATGTTTATTACTGTACAAGGTAACAACCATCCCTTACTGTACCAGAATGTACAGTAGATCTCATTATATGCTAAGCTCAGTCACAGCAGCTCACTTCTCCTGCTTTTTGAAATCAAAATGGTAAGTGATATAATTTTTATGTCTGTAAAATTAAAAAATAAAAGCAACCTAACTTATGTAGAAATGTCCCAGTTACACTTTATGTTACAGTGACTAAATGCTCTTGGTATTTCTATTACACTTTATCTTAAGATACTATTGATTCATTGACCTGCTATCTAGATCATGTTCAGATGAAACCAACAATTTTATCTGGAGACTTCAGCACAGATTTTTAAATTTCTATTAGGTACTTAGAAAAATATTATATTTAAGAAATATGAACTACAATTAGCCAGAGACAATTACCCAAAGCACATGATTGCTTAAGATGCAATCTGCTGGAATTGACAGCCACATAATATTGTAAAATTGCATTAACAAAACAAAATTTTTATGTACACTTCTAGTACACATGCAGTTATACACCTACTTATGGCTGCATTCGGGACCGGTCATTTGGCCGTATGTCAAGTTGGCCATATGCCGGTCACAGTGTGTAGGTCATTGCAACTGACGCTTTGTGGGTTTGTTGTGGGTTACTGGTATGCATACTTTAACTGCCAGTGTGGTGTAGCACAAACTAATCTTCAAGTCTTGGCAAACTTGCCCGTAAACAATCTGCATTTTATAGTTGTACAGAACCCTCCATAGTTCATATGTTAATAAGTCAGACACAGGCTGTTGACTTGCAGAGATAACGCTCCCTTTATGTCCTCCATTATGAAGTTTTCATTAAGTTAATTTTGCATTTTTTGATAGTATATGTGCCACACTTACAATACAAATACTTTTGGAATGCTGTTTTGCTAATCAACATTACTGGCAAGAATGTGCATTAAATCTTAAAACTTGACCAAACAATCCTTTTGGGCCTTTGATGTGCAATTTTGGCACACCACAATTATTATTTGTTAAATTAAATATTCAAAAACACATTTTGTGCAAATTCATTTTCTCACAATTACAATATATTCAGCTACTGTATATCTAATAAAACCAGTTCTTGCTTTTATCTTTTGAAAGCCATTTCTTGGTTATTGCTAATCATTTGATTTGTGTTATCTTCTTCCTGATTATACAGAAACACTGTTTACAAGAGGTTAGCTCAGGCATTGTTACCAGAATAATGTGTACTCCACCAACTATTGTCTAAATACATAAGTGGGAATCTTTCCTCTGGTAAGATACTGGATATAATGGCAACCAGAAGGCAATTTACATGTTTGTTTATGCAACAACCTACTATTACACACTGGCACTTTGTACACACTACTCTAATAGGCTGCAGATCATTTTGTTTCCTAGTCTAACAAGGGTCAAGTGTTAACTAAAAAGACTTCTGGGCAGAATATATATATATATATATATATATATTGTCACGCACGCAGTAGGAGGTCATGGATTGATTCGACAGCACCTGGGAAACCACTCGCCGCCAGGGAATGGTGGGGTATTAACTTTCTCCCTCTGCTTCCTCATAGGAAAAAAGACCGTCCTGCACCATAGGCATGGATGACCGCAGTGCGATACTTCCGCCCTTCCTCCGCCATCTTGCCCTGACGCCATCCTTCCCATCCTCCCTTGCGTCCTTCCCGACATTCCTCCACTTCCGGCTCCTCCCCAATAAAATGGCCGCGACGCCAGGAGTCGGCGTCGCGCATTATGAACTGTTTAGTTTATGATTTTGACCTGTTTTTTGTTTATCTGTACAATATACGGGGCCGGAAAACCCCAACCCTTGCTACTGTCTCTCTCGGTCCTTTACAACTGGCGTAGCCGGCAGGATAAGAGATCCCGGAATGACGGAGGGACAGGACCTGAACACCGTGCTGCAGGAATGAACGCCAGCTCCAGGCCCTGCAGCAAGCGCAAGCCGCTACCAACCGGGAGCTGGAGGCCACGAAGGCCAGGTTAGTGGAAGCCCAACGGGCGAGACCAGACCCGCCAGGCAGCCGCCTCCTATGGTACCGATGGGCCCTTCGAGGACGCCGATGCCTACCTGGGCATGTTTGAGAGGACGCCACCCGAACGAGTGGCAGCGGTCCGAGTGGGCGCCCATCTTGGCGCCATACCTAAAGGACCAGCCATGGCCTTTTATGACCTCCCTGAGGAGGAGGCCGCTAATTTCGACCTCCTCAAGCCCGAAATATTGGCCCGCTACGGCATTAGCCCGGCCAGCAGGCGTCAATGGCGGAACTGGGTCTTTGACCCGAAAAGCCGCCGCGCCCAGGCGCTCGAAGTTCTGGGGCAAGATGGGCCGCTGGCTACGGCCAGAGAGCCCGACGGGCGGAAAGTCGTCGAGCGGGTGGCCTGTGAAGGCCTGGTCAATGCAATGCCCAGTTCCCTCGCCCAGCAGGTCCGGGGGCACGCCTATCAAAACATGTCGGGCCTCCTCGACGCCCTGGAGCGCCAGTTGGCGGTCCTCCGACTTGGGGGTCAGAAAAGCCTGCTCGCTGGAACCGCAGGGACGGGCGGCCACCCCGAAGCCCTCGACGCGCTGCAGAAGCGCCAGCCAGAGCCAAAGAGAGGCCGGGTCCGCCGCTGTTTCAAGTGTGGCGAGACCGCCACCTGCTGCCAAACTGCCCCATCACATCGCCCGGAGCCTATGGACTGCAGCTGGACATCAACGGAGAGGTATTGTACCCGCCGCATCCCTTGGCGAGTCCGAATCGGGAGTGGTGTTGCTAAATGGGCACGCCGTGGTGGCTTTGTTTGATTCCGCAGCAACATTACCATTGTTGCTCGCCGTTTGCCTTACCGCAACAGTGGTTAAAGCAACATTTGTTGGTTACCTGTGTACATGGGGGACTAGGTCATATCGCTCCGCCACTGCTATCTTACCTGGAAGGGGAACCAATCCAAATGACGGTCGCTGTGTTACCTGACCCCCCCTTCCCAGTGATCCTGGGACAAGACTGGTCTAAAAGAATCAGCGGTAAGCCATTCGCCGCCCCCGGGGCCTCGTTGGATCTTGTCATGAGGGGAAAAGGCAACCCTCCCGCGGCCTCCACGCCGCACAAGGGCAGGCCCTATGGGCGCTGGTGTCTCGGGGACCTTCCGTGGCTACGGACCTTGACCCGAAGATTCCGCCGGAGAAGGGACTAGCCAGGAACTCTCCCGGCCCAGGCCCCAAGACCCCTCGGCGCCTGGACCATCAATTTCGGTCCACGCCGCCTCCTTTAAGAGGGAGCAGTGGAATGATGACTCCCGCGCTTTGCCCGAACGCGATTGTTCTGCCTAACAGCTCGACAGCGGACGGATCCACACCGGGAACCCTTCTTTGTCCTTGAAATGATCTGTTGTACCGAAAGTGGCTACCCATGAGGGCGAGGTGCGAAGTTGTTGCTAATTCCTGCACCTTCCGGGCGGGAGATATGCGAAGTTGGCACATGCTCACCTCCTAGGCCCACCTCGGGCCAAAAACACTGGAGAGGATTAAGCCCGCTTTTACTGGCCTGGGATCAATGAGGAGGTCCGGCGGTTCTGTCAATCCTGTCCGGAGTGCCAGACCCGCCAGATTCCTAGGAGGGACCGTGCTCCTCTAGTCCCTATTCCCCTCGTGGACATCCCTTTGAAAGGATAGGGGTCGATTTGGTGGGACCCTGGAGCCCTCAACCCGTGGCCACAAGTATATCCTAGTCATGGTGGACTATGCCACCCGGTACCCAGAGGCGGTTCCCCGCGCCCGCTAATACTAAAAGCATCGCGACGGAACTGGTTAACTTGTTTTCACGCTGGGCATACCCAAGGAGGTCCTCACGACCAGGGTACGCCCTTCACTTCGGATACGCTCAAGGAGGTGGCCAAATTACTGCAGATAAAGCACCTGAAAGCGCCAGTCTATCACCCGCAAACTGACGGGTTGGTGAACGATTTAATCAGACGCTTAAGCAGATGCTCCGCAAGGTAGTCAGCGGACGGCAGGAACTGGGACCAGCTCCTCCCGCCGTGCTTTTTGCCTACCGGGAGGTACCCCAGGCCTCTACGGCTTCTCCCCTTTGAATTACTATACGGGCGACAACCCCGGGAATCCTCGACATCCTAAAAGAAGGCTGGGAGGCCGAGGCTCTTCCCTCCTCTAATATTTTGAGTATGAGCGCAACTGCGCGACCACTCACAAAGATCAGGCCCTCCTAAAAGAGCACGCGGACTCGTGCGCAAGCAGCGCAGGCCCGGTGTTACAACCGCAACTCCGCCCTCAGGGAGTTCCGCCTGGGGACCGAAGTTATGGTGCTCGCCCCACCTCCCACTCGAAGCTGCTCGCCACTGGCAAGGGCCTTACGAGGTTAAGGAGAGAAAGGACTCGCCGACTATTTGGTAAAACAGCCCAACCGTCGATCGAAAGTGAGAGGATCTATCATGTCAACCTGTTAAAGCCCTGAGAGATAGAGAGGAGCTTCCCAGCTCCGTAGGTCACTCTCCCTTTCGCAAGCACAACTGCCCTTAACCTCGTGAAGAGCTGACCCCAAGCAGCGGCAGGAGTTAGCCCAAACACTCCGAGCCATCCCCGAGGTAGTGAGCGAGTCACCCGCCGGACCGCTGATTGAGCACGATATAGTCACGGAGCCCGGGTAATCGTCCGAGAGGCCCTACCGACTCCGGAGGCAAAACGCGCAGAGGTCGAACTGGAGGTGAAACGTATGTTGGACATGGACATAATTGAAGAGAGCCATAGTCCCTGGTCCAGCCCTATTGTCCTCGCCTCCAAGCCAGACGGCTCCTGGAGGTTCTGTAATGACTTTAGACGCCTGAATCAGATCTCCAAGTTCGATGCCTACCCCATGCCCCGCATTGACGACCTCCTTGAGCGGCTGGGTACGGCTCGATATCTGACTACCCTTGACATGACAAAAGGGTATTGGCAAATTCCTTTAACGGCATCCGCAAAGGAGAAAACGGCCTTTAGCACCCCTAGCGGCACTGGCAGTACAAGGTCCTCCCATTTGGGCTGCACGGGCCCGCGACCTTCCAACGCCTGGTAGATAGAGTGCTGACGCCCACCAGTCCTATAGTGCCGCTTACCTGGATGACGTTGTCATCTATTCCGCACCTGGGAGGAGCATCTACTGCAGGTCGCAGCTGTCCTCCTAACACTGGCTAAAGCCGCCTCCGCATAAACCCCGGAAGTGTTTTTGGATTAAAGGAGGCCAAATATTTAGGCTACCTCGTGGGACAAGGACAGGTGCGGCCACAGAGCTCCAAAGTGAAAGACATCTTAGAATGGCCCCGTCCGAGTACCAAGAAACAGGTGCAGGCTTTCTTGGGGCTTGCGGTTACTCCCTCCGGTTTGTTCCCCGTTTCTCCGAAAGGGCAGCACCCTTGACTGACCTGACAAAAAAGGGCGCTCCCCTATACGCGGTGTGGACCGACAAAGCAGAACACGCGCTCAGTGACCTAAAGAAGGCCCTAACGCCGGCACCTGTGTTACGGACGCCCGATTTTGGGCTCCGCTTATTCTCCAGACCGACGCCGGACACAGGCCTGGGTGCCGTGCTGAGCCAAAGCGCCGATGGTGTCGAGCACCCTGTGATGTACCTTAGCCGGAAACTGATGGACCGGGGACCCGCACGCTGCAGTGGAGAGGGAGGCCTTGGCCATTAAGTGGGCAGTGACCCACCTCCGTACTACCTGCTGGGTCGCGAAGTTCGCTCTGGTGACTGATCACGCTGCACTTCAGTGGATGTCCCTGCACAAAGAGTCGAATCCGCGGGTCACCAGGTGGTTCCTGGACTTACAGCCGTATAAGTTCACTGTCACTTATCGGCGGGCACCCTTCAGGCCAATGCCGATGCCCTCTCTCGTATTCACGACCTCTCGGTTAGGTCCGCCCACCTGACGGTCCTGGGCTAAGGGGGATCGTGTCACGCACGCCAGTAGGAGGCAGCGGATTGATTCGACAGCACCTGGGAAACCACTCGCGCCAGGGAATGGTGGGGTATTAACTTTCTCCCTCTGCTTCCTCATAGGAAAAAGACCGCCCTGCACCATAGGCATGGATGACCGCAGTCGATACTTCCGCCCTTCCTCCGCCATCTTGCCCTGACGCCATCCTTCCCATCCTCCCTTGCGGTCCTTCCCGACATTCCTCCACTTCCGCTCCTCCCCAATAAAATGGCGCGACGCCAGGAGTCGGCGCGCGCATTATGAACTGTTTAGTTTATGATTTTGACCTGTTTTTGTTTATCTGTACAATATACGGGCCGGAAAACCCCAACCCTTGCTACTGTCTCTCTCGGTCCTTTACAATATATATATATATATATATATATATATATATATATATATATATATATATATATATATATATAGTGAGTGCCGAACAGGCCACAGCAAGGCAGCAGAAATGGTTCAAGTACCAACTCAGAGCATACTAAAATAAAAGCAAACTAGTGTGGCTGGCCAAAAAATCAACCCATACAGAGTTGTTTTTTTCTCTCTTTCTCTATTATTTAATTGGAGTTTGTTCAGTATCAACTGCTGGTCATGAATAGCACCCTGACCTTAAGTTGTGACATGGTGCATTATCCTGCTGGAAGTAGCCATCAGAGGATGGGTACATGGTGGTCATGAAGGGATGGACATGGTCAGAAACAATGCTAAGGTAGCCCGTGGCATTTAAACGATGCCCAATTGACACTAAGGGGCCTAAAGTATACCAAGAAAACATCCCCCACACCATTACACCACCACCACCAGCCTGCACAGTGGTAACAAGGCATGATGGATCCATGTTTTCATTCTGTTTACACCAAATTCTGACTCTACCATTTCAATGTCTCAACAGAAATCGAGACTCATCAGACCAGGCAACATTTTTGCAGTCTTCAACTGTCCAATTTTGGTGAGCTTGTGCAAATTGTAGCCTCTTTTTCCTATTTGTAGTGGAGATGAGTGGTACCCGGTGGGGTCTTCTGCTGTTGTAGCCCATCCACCTCAAGGTTGTGCGTGTTGTGGCTTCACAAATGCTTTGCTGCATACCTCGGTTGTAACGAGTGGTTATTTCAGTCAAAGTTCTGACCTCTAGCATCAACAAGGCATTTTTGCCCACAGGACTGCTGCATACTGGATGTTTTTCCCTTTTCACACCATTCTTTGTTAAACCTGGAAATGGTTGTTCGTGAAAATCCCAGTAACTGAGCAGATTGTGAAATACTCAGACCGGCCCGTCTGGCACCAACAACCATGCCACTAAAATTGCTTAAATCACCTTTCTTTCCCATTCTGACATTCAGTTTGGAGTTCAGGAGATTGTCTTGACCAGGACCACAGCCCTAAATGCATTGAAGTAACTGCCATGTGATTGGTTGATTAGATAATTGCATTAATGAGAAATTGAACAGGTGTTCCTAATAATCCTTTAGGTGAGTGTATATGTATATATCTTGTCACGCACGCACGCATGGGAGGCAGCTAAAGTGCTCAAGTGAAGGCAGTTCTGAGGCATGCCGGGATGTGGCAGAGTGCACTAACTCTCTTTCTCACTTCCCTGTAGACCAAACCCGGGAGGCTCCACCTGGCTCTCTTGACATCACTTCTGGGACCGAACCAATGGAAACAGACCTTGCCAGCTCCAGCCCCCCGATGTCACATCTGGGCCTGATCCAATGAATAATGAACACGTGCCCAATCCTTATGACCTCACTTCCTGTCTTCCCCTTTAAAAGCCTACCCTTTTCCCTTCTCCCGCAGTCTGGTTTTGGACTCCATTGTATGCACTTCAGTGCTAGTTGCTTTGAAAACGACTTTTGCAGCCAGGATACCAAATTATATGGGTGGCTGCCCCAAACCTTTATCTGTCTTTGTCTCGTTTTGTGACAATATATACCCTGATCTACATACTTTCAAATAGACAAACCACACGCTGTGGCACTATAGTAGAGGCTTTGCCTCTAGTGCCGACGTCAGAGGTTCGATTCCCGAGAGGGTGTACGCGTGCTCCCCGATTCATTTTACACTCGCATCCCCTTGGTTTGAGACGTATGAAAAAATATGCGGTTAACGCAGAAAGACAGATCACCAATTGAAGCTTTATGAATAATGGATACAAAGCGCGTTCCTAAGACTGATCGGAGGCAAATTTCATTTCAAAAGACTACCCAACGGAAGCCTTGATAAAAGCGTGGTTTTGTGCAAACTGTCCAAATACGAACCTGATTCAAAGAAATTATAATCAAATCCTTGATGACAGCAACACTCATAACAGTCACAAAACTATTACATTCACAATCATGTTACGTTATTTTTAAAATGTTTCCTTTTCTTAGCACAAGCACAGCTGAGAAGCTTCGATGCATGTACTCCATAACGCGTAAAAAAAAATAACGCATTTAATCACACTTTCAATTTCAAGCAAAGGGAACTTTTGTCAATGAATGAATACCTGGTACATCGATTACCTTGATGCACACATCAGAGCTACAAAAATGTTAGAGTCGGAATAAAGCACGTTCCTACGACTGATCGGAGGAAAATTTCATTTCAAAGACTACCGGGAAGCCTTGATAAAAGCATGGTTTTGTGCACACTGAAAAGCAAGCAAAATTAGATGCATTACAGAAAGCAGACTTTGTGGCTCTTACTGGGGATCATTGGACTTCCGTGACCGTTAGTAATTCTAATTACAAAATGTTCAATGATCACACTGTGTTAGCCTAATGTACAAAATTATTTTGGATAAGGTTACTCAGAGTTTAAAGGTGAAGCTGGTCAAATTACCTTATATGTTTCTGCCTTATTTTTTTAAGAAGAAAAACTGCACTTTATGTTGAAATTTTGGTTATACCATTTTAGCCAGAGATGATATTTTTGTTTCTGTTTTGAATTGAAATGCAGTTTAAAAGCATTTTTTTTTCAGAAATTAAAACAGCTTGAGTTTACAATATTCATGTCCATGTCTATTATTTGATTCTGTT